>NC_089490.1:183232287-188032287 GCF_036850765.1 Saccopteryx bilineata | reverse complement strand
TTTAGTCACAAATTCGTAAAACTTTTTAAGAAGTCGAAGGGACCTCTGGAACCATTCTACAGTTGAAACTAAAACCTGCAGAGGCGAAATAATTTTTTGAGGTTGGTTAGCCACACAGAGCCATACTGACAGTGAATTATATCTAAAATTCATCTTCATTATTTAACAAGTCTGATGCTTTGCTATAGGTTTTCCCAGAATATTCATGTTTCTGAGCGACAGTGAACAGTAGATTAGAACCATGGAGGGTACAGAGGGGACTCAAGAGACTGATTTACTGAGCACTGGAAACTGATAGCAGGGTGAGAAGCAGCAGATCTGCATAGCAGAGAAAACTTCATCCCATAGCATAGCCTGAAGGCTAGACAGCGAGACTAATGGATTCACGGCAGGGTGATAATACCTGTCAGTTGTTCAGATGCTCTTAATCAAAGGAGATGCAGTGCTTTTCCAGGACCACAAAGGGAGAGTCTGCGTGGCACTACTTGTTGCCAACCTGTTCACCCTGGGTGAAATTTATTTCTTTCCAAACATCCCCATACAGCAAAGTAAAAAGAGAGAGAGAGAGAGAGAGAGAGAGAGAGAGAGAGAATTGCCTCTGCTACTCAATGATATTTCAATTAGATATCTTAAGGGAATGTTAGTGTTGTTTGTTGATAGCGATTTGCAGGGGCAGAAATATGTGTAAAGCAAAGACAAAGGAGCTCCTTTTTTCCAAGAAGCATGCTAAGATATTAAGAGAAAGTTAAAATTGTAGTTACAAAACAAGGATGTCTGAAATATACTTTTTAAAGACCATCAGTCCAATTGCTATAGCTCGATGTTCGTTAACATGCAAATGTCCCTGAGAAGGCTGGTTCTGGTTTTTACCAGTCTCTTCATCTCAGAACAAATTTCAGCTCTCTTCTCAGGTGCGGATTTTGGTGGGGAGAAAACTTGAGGATATTTAGGTTAAGAAATGTAGAAATAGAGAGCTTTAAGCAGAGAAAAAGGCTAAATCTGAGAGAGTGCTTGGGTACGGGAAACAAATGTTTGGTCCTGTAATCTGGCCTACGTGAAAATAATAACTTTTGGGATCAAGCTCCCTTGTCAGGTCATAGGATTTTTTATGTTCTTGGTTAAGCATGTTTAAACCTTATTAGTTTGCTTAGACTATCAGTATGCAACCTGATATTCCTCGCTTTTTTTCTGAAATAACGAACCTTGGATTGAATTGAAGAGAGATAAAATATTTTCTCAGTCTTGATCCTCACATAGGAGAAATGAGCAGAGTGAATGTTGTGTACTGTATTCTTCATTTGTATAAAAGAAATAAAGAATAAGTGTAGTAGATTTATGAGGATTTCTGAATATAAAAAGTGGGCCCGTAGTTTTAAAAAAATGGAGTTAATTCCAAAATTTTCTTTTTGTTTTAGAAACAATAAAGAATTAACAAGAGATCATGGTGGTTACAATGGTTGGTTCTTGGAAATTAAATTTAAGATTATAGTTCAATAACAATTCAAATCTTGCAATAAATTATACCACATATGTAGATATTATATAGCTTGTGGGTCAGAGTAAAGTATACCTAAGACATACTATGTGGTAATGACTTCAATTAAGGAGTGGCAAATTACAACAGAATATGGCCCGCTGCCTATTTTTACAAATAAAGTTTTATTGGGACACAGCCATGCCTTTTGTTTATATATTACCTGTGGCTACTTTTGAGCTACAACAGTGGTGTTGAGAAGTTGACATATAGAAACTATAGGGCCCACAAAGCCTTAAATATTTACTAACTGGCCCTTTGGGGGAAAATTGGCGACCTCGGATTTAGATGGCCATGCTTAATACGCTCCTCTCTGAGAAGTTATGTTGTTTTATATCTTTGAAGACACTGGACTACTAGTCACATAGTGATGTTTCAACGAATTAGGGATACCTTAAAAAGTTAGCATATTTCTCTAAATGCACATTTTATTTCTGTCAAAAGGAATCCTATGGGGTTTTTTTTTTATGGTTTATATTTCTTGGGGTCTTGAATTTTTTAGGACATCATTACAAAGAACTATTTTTGAGAGTTCCATATACGGGACTAGTAAAAAGAAAGTGGTCATATTGGTGTTTTTGATAACATTCTGCAACTTCCAAGTCTGAATGACCTATATGGGATTTCCATCCAGCCATTGGCACAGCTGGGCTTTTACTTGTACATGTCTCAAATCCCAACCCCCATGATCTTAACCCCCTGAATATACCACTGCTCTCCACCACTAACAGTGCACCACTGACTGTCCAATTGCATACTTCCGCCAAAATAGCCCAAGGATGCTCTTTATGAGTCACATCCTCTACTGTGATGGAAGGAACCACCTTCCACTGCCATCTCTACCCCACGTCCCTGGAGGACGGGGACCATACCGATGCCATCTACCCACGTGGTAGCCTTTAGCTCCATTTGCTATGCAAAGCTGATGTTTTCAACTAAAAGTGTACTTTTAGAATTTTGCCCATGCTCAGTAGTTGGAATATATATGTATTAAAGTGTGGACATTTAATTTAACATCCAAACTGAGATATTTTTGAGAGTTATGAGAGTCTCTTCATCGTTTTATTAGAACACAGACCAGAACTGTGTCCAGGCAAACTAAGATATATGGTCAGTCCAAGTTTGATAAAATTTAAAATTACAAAATATCCTTAAGTGTCTCATGTCTGATCATTAACTATTTATCATAAAACAGACACAAAAATGACCTTGGTAGTGGCAACAAAATGACTAAAAACAAAAAAAAAATGTTTTAAAAACCGAGAGAATGTCTGTTAACTTGAACTTAGTGTTTTGTGTCTGCTCCAAGCACCATGGTGACCAAGCCTCCTCCCTTTTGCTTCCTGCTTCCAGACTTTATTCATACCTTCCCATCCTTTCCATCGCCTGGAAAAGCAGGTGGCTGTCACTATAGACAACTGCCACAAAAGTGGTTGGGGGGGGTAAAAGTGGGAGTAAGAAGGGGACTGATCTTGGGTTGTATTGGGATTAGAAAGCAATATCTTGCATGAGCCATCTTGTTTCATTTCTCTTCCTTTTTAATCACTGCTTTTTAAAGAGAAAAAATAGTGTAATTGAGCACACATTGATCTTTCAGTAAGCTTCACTTATACAGTCAACTTGGGCACATGCTGAATTATGCAGTTCACTATATGAAGCCAGGACTTTCCAGTCCACCCAGAGTTTCCAGTAAAGTTCTGTTTGACCTTTGTATAAAAGACCACCTTTACTAGGTGACTTATTTTTGCTGCCCTCTTGGGTGGTCCAATGAGACAGATTTCCCTGTTGAACAACATACAACCTTCCTTTTTGCCAACTGAACATTACACTGGGATGTGGCTTGGAGGAGCAGTTTCTCAATACTATAAACAACGGCTTTCTTGGAACAGCTTGTTGCTTAAGCAGAAAGAGAGGTTACTCTTGGTTTCGCCTTGAGTAGCACATGAATTGGTCAAGGAAGTAAGTGCGGCTGACCCACCAAATTACAGTGGCCATAATATAATTAAGTTCAGCATCCTCCCTGGAGGCCCTAAGAAGTATTATTATGACACCAAACTTAAAGAAAAGGAATTTTTTAAGAGCCAGGAAATTAGTGAGAAGCAGTCTTTGGGGAAATGTTGCAAAGTTAGAAAAAAACAAAATCAGTAGAAACAGCATAGAAGTTGTTCAAGGAAAAAGGCTGGTTAGAATGTGATACTTTGTTTTCTGTGATCCTGAGTACATTAAGTCTGTGTCTTTGAAAAGAGTCGAGTGTCCAGGGATTAAAGATACTATTGGAGTTCGGATGGGGAAGAGATGGGGGATTTGAGATGCATGTGAAATACTGGAAACAAAGGAAAACTAGGGAATGTTTCTAAAAGAAATTATTGGGAAGGCATTTGCTCTCTGCTTATCCAAGGTAAATTGTTCTGAAAGGTAAAACTTCTAATAACAGCTTGGACTATTAAGGAATAGACTTAGCATCGACTATTAAAAGGCTATTAAAGGCGTAAATGACTCTGAGTGGAAAGAAGGGAGAAAGGAGTGCAGTTGTAGAGAGATGTCTGGCTCACCATAAGGCCACGGCATTCTCAGCAAAGCAAACCTGTGTAGCGGTCAGAGCTTCCCAGTGAGACTGTAGACTGGCCCCAGCAGTCACGGGCCCAAGCGTTTCCCAGAATGTGTGTGAAAGCATCGGCACTTAAAAGAATGATGCTTAGTCTGGACTTCTTTTCACTGCCGTTCAAGGCATGGCTCTTGATCTCTTAGGCTCCCTGACAGACTGGCTTAAGATAAATGATCAAGGTTTATCTTATGATCAAGGGCAAGGGTGATTTATTCTTTGGTAATATACCACATCTTTGCCATTTCACATAATTGTTATATTCTGCCAGTCCTTATACCATTCATTGATTCTTGCTAAATAACCAGGTAATTCTTCATGTGTGTGTCTGTCTAGGCATTAGCCATCCATGCAATAACTCCTTCCATATCCTAATAATACTCTCTTCATGTATCCTGCCCAGGAAGGCTACCTTGCAATAAAGATTGCTACATGTAGTAGAGTGCTTTGGAGTAAAGGAGAAAGACTGTCCCCACGATGGTGCTGGTCAAACAAATCAAAGGGCTGAATGTGTATCTGGCAAATCCATCTCTTAAAACAGCCAGTCTTCTGCATACCTTCTGTTCAGACTATGCATTAATTGTATAGTAGTATAAAACTTACTGGTGCACTCCTGCTTAATTTATACCAACTTCACAGAGGGTATTTCAGCCTTGGACAAGTAGGAGCTAAGAATGTTTGTTAGATATGCTAAAGAACCAGTGAGCCTCCCACGGGAAAGGAGAAGTCAGCCCCTTTCGATTCTTCGGTTCTAGGTGGAGCGGCCCCAGATTAGATTGGGGCTTTGGGTCTTCCTCCCTCCCCCCATCTATCCCATCACCCTCCCGCCACAAAGCCATGAAAGTCATTGGGTCTACTGAGTGCTCTGGGTGTTCCAGGTGCCTAATAACTTCTGGAATATTTTTGCTACTGGCCTATAGGCCATTTCAGCATTATCAAAGCTAAAGCTAAATTTGATACCTTACACTCTATTTGCATACACTTTTTAACTTCATCAGGAAGGCCACACATCTTTTCAAAGTTCTGCTAGTTTCAGAGACTTTACAAGACACACTCTATTTAATCCTTGCAGTAGTCCCATAGCCTGCATATTATTATTCTTGATTTATAGATGAGAAATCATGTTTAGAAAACTTAACCTCCCCAGTGATCTACATCTAGTAACGAGGATCCAAACTTATGTCTGTCTGACTCTAGTAACCATGCAAAATCCCTCCCACAAGCATCCAGAATCTAGCCTGAGAACATTTGAAGACATTTTGTTCTAGAATCAGCACTGATTCCCAACTCTGGTCTGTTCTATGAGCATTACACAATAAACTAATACAAAGTTAGACTCAGATCATGTTCTTGCTCCTGTCAGCCTCTGTTCCCAAGCAGAGGTCAACCTTGGACCAGCTTGCTAAAGCAGAAAAAGAAGGTTTGAGCAACATGAATTATAGAGAAAGTTATGTGTGGCTTGCTAGAAGAGTCTCAGCTTAATGCTGGTTGACAAAGTGTCTTTCTATAAAATAAATTGGACTTTTTTTTTTAAGTCCCAGGCAGCCAACAAGTGAAAATACAGTATTTATGGAAGTCTTAAAGAGAAGGCTTACCTGTAGTGAGATAAGTTTTTCCTCTCCTGGATGGGTGGGAAGTTTGGTTTTTCTACGTAATAAATTGGGAGTCTAAGTATTACAACTTATGGAAAAGGGTAATGCCTTTCTGTTGTATTTGAAGAAACCCGAAACTCTTTTATTCTTACATTTTCCCACGTCCATTTTATATTCTAAAAGACACATGCCATGGGGAGCACGTTAAATATCAAAGAAACTGCAAACTGGTAGACATTAATTAACTCTGCCAGATGAAACAATTGCAGAATGGGACAAATGAGGACATGCATCATCTAAAAAGTTATATGTAAGAATGGAAGAGTTGAGAATTCATTCTCATTACACAAAACTCAATTTTCCTGTGTCTCCTATTCCTCATAAGTTGCAATTACTTATAAATTGGATATGGATAATTGCCACGGATGTTTTATGGGTTTAAAGTGGGAGCACCAAAAACTCTAACTGTAAATGTCGTTGGAGCACTCGTTTCTCCAACAAGTTTGATAAGTTACAGATGTCATCTAGGGCAGTGGTCTCCAAACCCCGGGCTGCGGACCAGTACCAGTCCGTGGGCCATTTGGTACCAGTCCACAGAGAAAGAATAAATAACATATTATTTCCGTTTTATTTATATTTAAGTCTGAACGATGTTTTATTTTTAAAAAAATGACCAGATTCCCTCTGTTACATCCGTCTGAGACTCACTCTTGACGCTTGTCTCGGTCATGTGATACATTTATCCATCCCACCTAAAGGCCGGTCTGTGAAAATATTTTCTGACATTAAACTGGTCCGTGGCCCAAAAAAGGTTGCGGACCACTGATCTAGGGCCCACTGCTGTACCAGTGGGCACATGTCATTGGGGACTGGTTTAGGATACTGAAACCATTTCAGTGACAGATAAATACGTTCCAGAGAGTTTGGGTTGCAAAAAAAGGAAAAAAATATTTTCATAAATTGCTGGATTACATCATACAGTTGTCTCAGCCCACAGTGTTTAAGCTACATCTGCACACTTGTGATTTACAAAGATAATTGGACTTCACAGAGCATTTATTAATGTATTTTATATCACCCAGAAAGTGTTTTTTTATAATAAACAGGAAGCCTCACTAAATATAACCCAACGTTTAAGCAATGGAAAGGCACATAGATGATGTCGTGCATTATAAATATTTTTTGTACTTGCTAGTTTATTTCTAAGGAAATTATGAGAATGACATCATAATGATGACTGACTTTTATTAGTGTTTTTGCTCTGAAGCACTGGACAAATAATTAGGAAGAAAAAAAATTGTCGTGTTATCCCTTAACTTTCCCTGATGTTTTCTAGTGACATTAATCCTAGGAAGTAATCCGAAAATGAATATACAGTATTAGCTTTAGTTTTCTTTTACACTTTTATCATGAAAAACAACATGGTGGTAAAGCACACATTTTCTTCAGTCTCAATGAGAAATACTTACCTTTTGTTTTGGTCTGAACTACTGCTTGGATTAGTCTACAACTCCAAAAAACTAATTTAATAGACCATCACTTGCTGCTATCAGAGGAAGGCTTTTCATTAATGCTTATTGTATATTTTAACAATAAGCTCCTTTGTTCTACTAATACCACATGGAAGTCATTAACATTCTATTATTACTGAAGCTTTATGCTAGTACCTTTTCTAAATTAATTCTTTTAAATGACTTCACTGATAACATTGAGCCTTAGAAGAATGTGGAGTAATGATATGCATAATGCATGAGATGGAGCTTACAAGTCTTACAGTTCTTTTGTTCATACACTCAACAAATTTTGAGTGCCTCATAGGTGCAGCCATTGGGCTAAGTGCTGGGATACAGTTGAAGAATAATAAGACTTGATTTTCATTCCAGATTTCTTCTTTATGTGGTGGGAAGACTGGCAGGGCCAATCAAAATCATATGATAGTGCGGTGTCCTAGCAAGACCTAGAAAGAATTAGGAAGAAAAGAGAGCGGCATGCTGAACTCAAGTCAGAGAAGACTGTAGAAGAGTTCTTCCAGAGCAACTAGATGGGGATCCAGACGAGGGAAAACCGAGTGGAAAGGCCTCAGGTGTGAAAGCCTGGGAGCATCCCAGGTGCCTGTGGCTGGATCAAGAACTCAAGATAGAATGTAGAAGTTGAGGCTGTTGAAAGAGGCTAGCACCCTCTTGTGAAAGGGTTTTATGTTTCCTTTTAAATCATTTGGAGTTCATTTTTAGGTGATGAGAAAGAGTTTTGTTTTGTTTTGTTCTTGTTTTCTGGAAGAAAGGTAAAATGATGAGATTTGTCTTTTTTGAACCTGGGTGAAGCCAGTAGAAACAAAACACTCTTGTAGCCAAAGGAGAAAAATGAGCTGTCCTTTATCTTGTCTATATTTTTCTTACCTTCATTTAGATTTATATCAGGAAACTCGCCGATTCAAAGAAAACTTAGCTCTATCTATGTTTTAACCAGCTCAACAGCAATGGAGGCCTCAGTCACCTCAGCATTAGTCCGGGCAGGTCTGTCTCAGGCCCCTTCCTGCTCCCGATTGCTCTGGATGGTATTATACAAAACAATGCCTCCTTGTCTCTGTGATGCTGTGCTATTTATCACATGGTGGGAAGATTGCCAACTTTATAATTTAAAAAATATAAACTTTTAAATCATTTTTATAATAATAAAATATGGGTTCCAAGATACCTGGATTTTTAATATTCACATTGATATAGACTTACATTTTGGTTATAATTGCAAGAAAAAAAATCCTTTTAAAGTTTATCATGCAATATTAATTTTGATAGGTAATCTTACATTTCCTGATTCCTTGATTCTGCTACCCAAGCATATAGGGTATCATAAAAGACAATATATTTTGCATTGGAAAATATTTAAGAGAGAGCAGAACAAGGTAGCTTTTTTATATTGTTGATAAATTTGTGTTCATAATTAGGCTGATGAAATATATTGCTGCTTATAGAAATTTACTTTGTTTAACCATATGATGAAATAATTATGTAGTTTTTGCTAATGTATTTGTGTTCACGTTTTTTATGTTCATAAACATAAGTAGCTGTTTATTTACATAATTAAGTCTATGTAAATTTAGACTTTATATATAAGGAAGTTTTTTTTAATTGCTTCTTTTGACTTCAAATATTAAAAAAACACATTAAAACAAGCAGCTTTGTTGGAAATGTCACACACCAGAAGCCAAAGTGCCATCAGCAATGGCTCTACCAAGACTCTTGGTCCTCAAGTCACTTTGCCACATGTGCAATCAAATGAGGGGGAAAAAATCAAACACTTTATCCAACTATAGTTTTCTACTTGATACCATCAAAATGGGGGAAAAAACAGTTTTTCCTATCAAAATGAAAAACATATAAGTGCTTAGGAGGAAAAATTGAATTAGCTTTTCTTTTAGAGCTGATGTTATCAATTTCAAGGGAAACTTCTTGGTTTGGGTTGGGTTCTAGGTCTGACAGAATAATCAACAAAGGAGTAAAGGATTATTGATCACTGAATATGATCTTACACTCTCCTTCTGACTTTTTTTTTTTTTACAGAGACAGAGAGTCAGAGAGAGGGATAGGGACAGACAGACAGGAACGGAGAGAGATGAGAAGCATCAATCATTAGTTTCTATTGCGACACCTTAGTTGTTCATTGATTGCTTTCTCATATGTGCCTTGACCGTGGGGCTACAGCAGACCGAGTAACCCCTTGCTCAAGCCAGCGACCTTGGGTCCAAGCTGATGAGCTTTGCTCAAACCAGATGAGCCTGTGCTCAAGCTGGTGACCTCGGGATCTCGAACCTGGGTCCTCCACATCCTAGTCCGACGCTCTATCCACTGCACCACCTCCTGGTCAGGCTCCTCCTGATTTTTTTTTTTTTTTTTTTTTTTTTTTTTTTTATTTTTCTGAAGCTGGAAACGGGGAGAGACAGTCAGACAGACTCCCGCATGTGCCCGACCGGGATCCACTTGGCACGCCCACCAGGGGCGATGCTCTGCCCCTCCGGGGCGTCGCTCTGCCGTGACCAGAGCCACTCTAGCGCCTGCGGCAGAGGCCAAGGAGCCATCCCCAGCGCCCGGGCCATCTTTGCTCCAATGGAGCCTCGCTGCGGGAGGGGAAGAGAGAGACAGAGAGGAAGGAGAGGGGGAGGGGTGGAGAAGCAGATGGGCGCTTCTCATGTGTGCCCTGGCCGGGAATCGAACCTGGGACTTCTGCACGCCAAGTCGACGCTCTACCACTAAGCCAACCGGCCAGGGCCTCCTCCTGACTTTTAAAGGTAGCATTCCTACTGTCCTTGTGGACCTGATCCATGAGCCCATCCCCCACCCTGCCCTGTGAGGAGAAGTGCTGAGCCATGAACAGCTAACATCACCATCTGAATGCTTGTAGTTTAAAAATGTTTACTTTGTGTATTTTTCATCTAAAAAGAAGTTATAATTCATTTGCAATAGAAAAAAAGAACCCAAAGCTC
This sequence comes from Saccopteryx bilineata, assembly GCF_036850765.1. Lineage (NCBI taxonomy): Eukaryota > Metazoa > Chordata > Mammalia > Chiroptera > Emballonuridae > Saccopteryx > Saccopteryx bilineata. The sequence continues at coordinate 188,022,079 of NC_089490.1, read as the reverse complement.
AAAGGTGCCAAATTACCTCTCTGAAGTCAAAGAGCAAGGACTCAAAGCCCCCTCTGGTGCTATGGAACCCACATTGCTCCACTCTTCTCACATGAGCCCTCAGACCCCTAAAACCCTCCACAGCCAGAGAGCAAAACGGGAGAGTGAATGTACTTCTGGGCTTCCCCCGGCCATTTCTCTTCCCCCAGAGAATCAGCCTCAGTATCTTCCCTCTCACTCTCGGGCCCCTTGAAGTCTCAGCTTGAATGCACATGGTCAGAGAGATCTTCCTTGACCCCCTGATCTACATTATGTTCCTCCTGACCTGCTTCCCCATATCAGCTATTCTTTTCTCTATAGTCCTCTTCAAACTGTAATTATATATTCATTTGCAGACTTCCCTGTTCAAAGTCTCCCTCCCCAGCTAGATTACAATAGCCTGCCCATGGCATATAGTGACAATGGCTAACTTCTGTTGAGCTCCAGCAGTGTGTCTGGACCCATTCGACACTGTCCATGAACTACTTTACAACAACCTATGAGCTAAGAAATCGTTCCCCGTTTTAAAGATGATAAAACTGAGACATGAAGAGGCTAAGGAACTTTCCTATGTCAAGAAGCTAACAGGTAGAGGAGCCGAGTTACAACCCCAGGCAATCTAAAGCCCCAAGTCTATACTCTTGAACCCAAGAGAACAGGAGTTAGATGCACAATGACACAGAAGCAGGTGGCTTACCATATCTGCCTCCTGCTGACTGACTAGAATGTTGGGATCCGAGAGCAAGAGCAGGCAGGAAGCGAGGTAAATGGTGGCGACGTTGTAGATGTTGAAGAGAGTGGGTGCTGGCAGTCAGAAAAGTGGAGCCTTTGCAAACACTTCTTTTGCTATGGGATACAGAACCAGGAACTTGTTTCTGTGCAGCGATTCTGTGAATTAAGACAGGAAGCGTTAATGGGCCATCATTTTTGCCCACGTGGCTACATATGTTAAATGACGAACATACGTATTAGAAAATTGATCTGTCTCTGTTTGGCTCTTTCCTCAGTTAACTAAGAACATAATCTCATGCACTTTGAATAGCAGAAATTTCCTCCAAATTCTGCCTTCATGTATTTCAGACAAGTTAAATGTACTCGGATTTGTTTTTCAAACTTAAGAAATCCAAGCCCCCCCCCTTTAGTCTTCCTTCACAAACCCGACTCTGATTTTTTAATTAGCTTCCTATCTTTGATACGGACTTCAGACTTTTCAAACACCGACTATACATAATTCTTCCACTTATTTCATCCTAATGGAATAGTCATACTTTCCTGCTTATAGAAAACCTGGAGCTGCAAAACTCTGTATTTTAAATTTTACATAATTTAATATTAAAGATGCATTTTCAGAAGTATAGATCCATTGCTTTTATTCAGTTAATATAAATATGTAATACATTAAACATCAAAACGAGTTGCTTAAGTTGGATGTCTGAGGCATAGCAAATGTTTGTTATCTAAATGTTGATTTGTAACTAATGTTCTGAAATTAGAATGATGTTTTAGTGTGAAAATGGATGTTTAGATTGATCAGTTTCATCTTTTAGTGTTGCTAGAATTCTGCATTTGATCATTTAGTAAGCTAGTGACTAATGACAATATAAAAGAGTCAAAGAATTTGATTTTGTCATTTTGGTAAATTGCAAATTTAATTGACATATAAATCACATAAACACAAACTCTACTCAGAAAATAATTTTAAAAGTACCATAATTTTTGCACGACCTTGAAGTTCCAGCAATTCATTGCAAAACTTCTCAAGAGAAGAGAAGTCACATGGAGGAAACCTCATATTTTCTTAAATTTATTAGTGCTTCTTGGTGGTCTAAACCGTTGGGTTTTTTTCAAGGTTTCTTTTTCAAAGCAATAATCTTACTTAATTGTTGAATGTTTGTTCTCATATAAGTCAATTTGAGTTCTTCTTTTGAGTAACAATAGGAAATATATAATAACCAAGACAGTGAAACATGACTAGGAAACCAAGTATACTGGTGTCATATTTCTGTATAATGACGTGAAGATAATGCTTTTAGCTGCATGACCACCATATTAGCCACACGTCATAAAAAACAAACTGTATAAAAGCAAGAGGTCAAATTCATTAAAACAATTTTGTTCTCTTTGCTATAGCTAAGCATTTATCTTTAATGTTATAATCTTTCTTTCATTGAAAGGACCCTGAATCTCCCATTTCCTGACAGGAGAAAAAAATAGTTTTCAAACTACAAAGGTATAAATCAGATGAAACTATCAAGAAAATATGCTTTATACTTTGGGGTTTAAATAAGCGTTTAAAACAAAATGGTCAGACACAGAGATTTTAGCTATCAAGATGGTAAATGAAATCATATGAGTTCACTTTATTTCATTAGTTTTTAGTATAGAGAGTTAATATTCTAAATAATTCCATTAAAATGTTTACTTTTATTTTGATAAAAGTTAATAGTTCTTATGTTCATAAGGCTTTTTTTTTTTTTTTTGTATTTTTCTGAAGCTGGAAACGGGGAGAGACAGACAGACTCCCGCATGCGCCCAACCGGGATCCACTTGGCACGCCCACCAGGGGTGATGCTCTGCCCCTCCGGGGCGTCGCTCTGCCGTGACCAGAGCCACTCTAGCGCCTGCGGCAGAGGCCAAGGAGCCATCCCCAGCGCCCGGGCCATCTTTGCTCCAATGGAGCCTCGCTGTGGGAGGAGAAGAGAGAGATAGAGAGGAAGGAGAGGGGGAGGGGTGGAGAAGCAGATGGGCACTTCTCCTGTGTGCCCTGGCTGGGAATCGAACCCGGGACTTCTGCATGCCAGGCCGACACTCTACCACTGAGCCAACCAGCCAGGGCCTGTTCATAAGGCTTTTAATAATAAACTTGGAAAACTCTTTTTCTTTATTATAGACTAAGTCATCTAAGAAAGATATTTCTCAGCTACAAGACAACAGAAGGACACCTTCTTCTTCTTACCCATCAAGTAAAATAAATTTGAGGGGGTTTGAAGAAGTTAATGCATACTCTAAATTGTCTTTCCTGTTCCAAAAGAATTATTTGCTTTTTAACAAGATTTGCCCCATATTTTTCAATTTAATAATGTTTAAAATATTTATACTTTAAGAACGATCCTAAGAAGGAAATCCTTAAGAGAATGAAAAAAGGGAAAAGGGAAACTTCCCAAGCAGAAACAAATACTTCCTTTATTCTGTAGCATTATCTAATTCTGGAGGATATGCATCTTTTTTAATGGGTGTACGTATTCTCACACACTCTTTGAGCAATCTTCTATTCTTCATTAGTTTCTAATTGGATATCCATTCTTCATAAATATCTGTAAATATTGCTCTAAGGTAGTTGTCACAACTGAACCAATATTAAGAATGCATATTTAATCTTGCAAGTGCATTTTTACGAAGAGTTTGTTTTAGATGGGGAGAAAATAGCATTGTGGTTTGTTATCAGTATTACTAGAGAACACACACATGTTGGGGTTGATTTGTTTTCACTGCCACTTGTTTTTGTTTACTAAAGACATTATGCTTAACTTTAGAGTATAAAAATGCTGTATATTTTTTTAAAAAAAGAAAAAAGTAATATTCCTACAGTGGCCAAGGATTACCTCAAGTCTTACAAATTAATCATTAATAAGCTACTGGAAACATATACCATCTAAATCTCCTAAAGAGATATAGACAGATCTTTATCAAACTATGTGGTGAGCCTGATGCTAAATATAAATGCCATTCCATGCCTGCAATTTTCTGAAGTCCAAAAGTTCTTTGGATGGTAGGCAGCAAGATAATAATACTTCGACATAATTTAAATGCATTTCTCATCTGATTAAAATGTAGGGCTACAGATTCCCTACCTCTGGATTACATTCCCTTCCAAAACCTTATTTTATGAATCAGTTGAATTTAAGGATAGCTCTTACATCTCTGTTGTAGCTATATCTTCGATTCAAATACCATATTGGAATTTACAGTGACTCTTAATTTCATTGCTTCTTTTAATTATCTGAGCTACCTTCTGAGAAGGACAGAGTTTACCAAGGAGTTGTCATTTGCCTCTCTCCCCCATTGAATAACCACGTGAACTCCTTGAAAGGGTTGTCAAGCGTTATGCTCTGCCTTTCCCTTTGTGCTTAATGAATGATTTACTTGATTATTTAAACCCTGGTTTAATTCACAAAAAGATTTGGGTACTTCATGTTGAAAAGAACAGGTATGACAGAAATTTTAAAGCAGGAGAGAAGAAAAGCAGAATAACAATGAAGGGAAAGAATAAAAGGTTTGAAGGAGAGTGAAAATTCTACAGTGGTGGTCATGGGCATGCAAGAGCTGATTGTGCTTGGCTCTTCACACACCACTGTCAGCGACATCAAGTTGTCCGTTTGAAATCGGCCATGGAGAGAGTATTTACATCATGGAAAGGCACTCAAGTCAGGATTTTTTTTTCAAGATTATCAGTTTATCAACACATTGTCCTAAAATTAACATTTGTGTTAAAATTACAGCTATAAGTTTCCTTATATCTCACTCCAGTGAAAACAACGGAGATGTAGGCTTCATTGTATTCCCTGTAGAGCTTTGAAACCCCAAGGAAGACTTTCAGCACTGCCCAGTCCATGAACAATCGGTACTGATGGTGGAATACAATCTGTCCTTTGTTGGTTCATTTTTTCATTCAGGATATATCTGGTGGGGTGATGTAACAATAGTTCCTGTTATTTGTTCTTTCATCTCTGCCACTTCTAGGCGTGCATTTTGAGCAGGTTACTCAAATCTTTACCTATAAAATAAAGATAAACTCTATAGAGTTGTTATATAAAGTTTAAGAGGATAATGTTTGCCAAATACCTAGCATCCTCTCTGGCACATAGTAAGAGCTCCATACATGTTACCTTTTATGACAAGACTTCTACTATAATGAGATCCTGTGCAAGACACCAAAAATACCAAGATGAGGTCCCTGCCTTCAGGAAGCTTACAGTCTAGAGAATTGATCTAGTTCTTAATTTACATATCTGAGATTTTGCCATGTCTAATAATATAACTGCCAATATTTTACCCTTTTACAATTCAGCCTAGAAATGTATACTTTTAAAAATCTAAGGTCTAAGAAGTATTAAACCTATAGGTTGTCACAGAACAGTTTAGTGTAAAATTTTAATTCCCATGACTTTTCTTGTAGTTTTTGTTAAACCTTTAACTTATTTTCACGTAGCCTAAACACACAAGCACAAAAGCTTTGCTTTCTCTATTTATTGCCATTTTTTCTATAAATGTTCCTTCTTTAAAAAACTAGTGCTAAAATTTTGTTTATAAGAAGAGTTTAGACTTTCTGTCATTTTATTATTTTATTACTGTATTATTTCAAATAGATGTTTTATAATTTAATTATATTGAAGCATTTTATCTTTTGCAGAAAATATTTTAAAGACTGAACTTGAAAACCAAAGATATTGTTAATATTTGACACATACTAAGACAAATAGTCCCTAGTGTGCAAGCCATTCCCTGATATCATATTGGATTCTTTGGGCAGCATATAGTGAAGGCTCTAACAGCAGCTAACCACTACCTAGACACGGTAAAAGAGTCAAGTCACTGTATCAAATATCATAGTTCAAACAGGTAAAAAGCCTGGGGAAACATACAAATATGAAATTCAGTTCCACTTGACAAACAAAAAGCTTACATAAAATAAATCATGTGCGGACATTCATCAAGTATTGTGATCAAATTTTTATTTTTTATTTTTTATTTTATTTATTCATTTTAGAGAGGAAAGAGAGAGGGAGAGAGAGACAGGGGGGAGGAGCTAGAAGCATCAACTCCCATATGTGCCTTGACCAGGCAAGCCCAGGGTTTCGAACCGGCGACCTCAGCATTTCCAGGTCGACGCTTTATCCACTGCGCCACCACAGGTCAGGCCAAGTATTGTGATCATAATCAATTTGAAGTATATAACTGAGTGTGTATACAGATTTTTCCCCATGGGCATGAAGTGTCAAAAGAACATTAGTATATGGAATAAGCAGCACCTGGTGCTGGAAATTCTAGAAAAGAACCACTTCTGCATCTTCCCTCTGTGTAGGTTGTAACTCAACCCTAGGGTGACTGATTTATTCTGTTTACATTTGAAAAGAGTGAGGAAGAGGATCATGGAAGAAAGCTAATGTGACTTTCTGGTAGCTGGTCTCCATCTAGAATATATTTCATTCTCTCATTTGTATGTTTCTAGTCTGTCTTTGCACTTGCTACCTTTAGGAGATGAAATGTGTAAACCTAAACACACATTTGACATGAACCGATTGCTACATACCAGAAATTATATTCCCCATGAAACCCTTCCTAAAAACACTGGCTCTCTGGCTCTCTCCTGGCAGCTCCCCATTGGAAGAAGGACGTGCTTCTCTGTCCAGGGGAGTGTGGTGGAGGTGGGTGTGGGTCCTGCCAGCATTTGAAAATCATATATGCTTTCTTAGAGCACCTGGAGCAGTGGGGTAAATGCAATTAACCAGAAAGAGCCCTTGAAGAGATGAGCTTTGTTACCAGGAAATCAGAGAATAACTCAAAAAAGTGAAAAGACTTATCTGAAAGAAAAGCCAAATCTGGAAAAAAGAGAGGACATTTTAAATAAAGGGGAAGAATCAGTACAATAGGAGAGAGGTTCTCAGTGGCTGGTTTTACCCTCTGGAACAGTGATGGGAAGAAAAGGCAAGAGTGGGCCCTGGCCGGTTGGCTCAGCGGTAGAGCGTTGGCCTGGCATGCGGGGGACCCGTGTTCGATTCCCGGCCAGGGCACATAGGAGAAGCGCCCATCTGCTTCTCCACCTCTCCCCCTCTCCTTCCTCTCTGTCTCTCTCTTCTCCTCCCGCAGCCAAGGTTCCATTGGAGCAAAGATGGCCCAGGAGCTGGGGATGGCTCTGGTCGCCCGCAGAGCGTCGCCCCCTGGTGGGCAGAGCGTCGCCCCTGGTGGGCGTGCGGGGTGGATCCCGGTCGGGCACATGCGGGAGTCTGTCTGACTGTTTCTCCCCATTTCCAGCTTCAGGAAAAAAAAATACAAAAAAAAAAAAAAAAGAAAGAAAGAAAGAAAAGGCAAGAGTGAATAATAAAATCACACAAGATATTTTCAGTGGTGGGATTCAAATAACTTAACAACTGGTTCTCTGCCCTAATGACCGTTTTAAGTATAAGAAAACAATATACCAAAAAGTAGTTTATTATTTCATGGATTTAATACTTAAATAAGAACAATAAAAGAGATACACAAAACTAGATTATAAGAGTTTTAAAATATTAATGAAAAAATGTTAAATAATACATGACCAAAAAAAAAACAAAACAATAAAACTAATTAAATATCTTAAACTTAATGTAAGATATTTCCATATTGCTTCTTGATTGGCGTCCTCACTTGCAATTCTTTTTACCTATGGACGGAATGAACATTACTATTGGCGCTTAGAATACTCTGTTGCGCAGATGAACATTAAAAAAAAAAGTAAAGAATGTAAATTTGTGATTTCCACATTGGGTGGCTGCCCAGGTGCCCGCCTTAGATAAAACTTTGATTACAAGTGCCATTTTAACAACCAGTTTGCCAAACTCCACAAAAAATTAGGTATCAGTTCTTCTGAACCAGTGCTAACCAGCTGAATCCCACCACTGATTAGTACCTGGATATTTTATAAAAATGTTAAGTCAGTTTATAAAAATGTTAAAGTAAGAGTAGCATGAAAGGAAGACTTCCAAATTATGTCCAGTGTTCTCTAACTCGAGTGTCTTCAGTGCCATGATCATGACCACCTTCTCCTTAGACAGGGGGATGGGCTAAGGAACCTGTGTGGGGTTTTTTATTTTTGGAGGGGATGGTGTGTTTTCTGCCAACAAGTAAGATATTTTTTTCTCTCACCAACCAGTTCTCTAACAACAATTGAATGTCCAACAATTCAATTCCCTTCTGACACCATACTAATACTAACCCGAGTAGACCCCATAAGGGCTCAGCCCCACAGACTGCCACCACCTCAGCCTCAGGCACTCATAACCGCAAATGGGATGCTCCCGCTACCCCCTTTTCTGCCCAGCTGACTACAAATTCAGGGTTTCCCACAAGCCCCCCACCGTGGGCTCAGTCATGAACTGGAACAACTCTCAGAAGTCTGGCAGGTGTTTTAGTTACTATTACTGATTTATTTCAAAGGCTATGACTCAGGAACAGCCAACTGGAAGCGTGCATAGGGCAAGGGGTGGGGCACACCCATGCCCCCTTCAGGTGTGCTGCCCTCCCGATCCTCATGTGTTCACCAGCCCAGAAGTCCTCCATGCCTCACTGTTCAGAGTTCATGGAGGCTTCACCACGTAGGTCTGTGAGTTAAATCCCCTGCCACTGGTGACTGAACAGCTTCCAGCCCTCCCCCACCCCCAGCAGCCCGGGGTGGAGGTGAGGATGAGTGTTTCAATCCTGTAATCACACATATTTTTCCTCTGGCATCCAGACCCCATCCTGAACATTTTCAGGAACTGTGAAGAAATCAATACTCTACAGTGTTTCAAAACTTATAAACAAAGCAAAATAATACTGTTTCAGTAAGCTTAAAAATCCTCCCAATTATTAGAACTAGCTTTTAACCTTACTTTTTTTTTGCATCCTGTGATAAACTCTTGATTGAGTGCTTTCACAGGTGAAAGTGTCACATGCCCGCGTTTCAGACGGTCTCCTCTGCCCCCTCCTCCCGGATTCTGAAAGGTGCCATCACTGTCTCTTCACTGTAAAGTGAATGCTTACAGTGCCAGAGCTTTCCTTACGCATCTCCTTATAAAACTTATAGGTGAACTTCACCAGTCACCTCTTCCAGGGTGCTCACTTTGGGACATGGCCAAGATGGCTCAAGTAAGTCATAAATAGATCCTTTTTTAAAAAAATTAATATATCTAAGTGATGGGCAAAAGAATGACCTTCCCCAGAAGATGTCTGCATCTTAACCCCCAGAACCTGTGACTATGTTAGGTCAACTTCCATGGCAAAGGGAAATGAAGGCTGCAGTGGAGGTAAGCTTGCTAGAGACTGCAGAGGGAGAGTGTCCTGGACCACTCGGGTGAGCTCCATGCCACCACCAATTCTGAAAAGTGAAAGAGAGAGAAGAGGAAGTCGGAGGTATGATATGTGCTATATGACAAAGACTCAGCCCACTGTTGCTGGCTTTAAAGATGGAGTAAAGAGGACACAAAAAAGAGGTGGCTTCTGAAAGCTGGAAAAGGAAAGAGAAGGGGTTGCCCCTGGAGCCTTCAGAAAGGAATACAGCCCTGCCGACACATTTATTGTAGCCCAATGAGACACGCTGGGCTCTAACCTGCGGATTTTAAGATAGATTTGTGTGGTTTCAAGCCACTAAGTTTGTGGTGAGTTTTTACAGTAGAAATGGAAAACCAATACAATCTGGCATTTTATTTGAACCAAAAATTCTAAAACAAACCTATTGCGCATTTCTGAACAGCATACGGCTCCGGTCTAACAGAAGCACAGGTTTGCACGGGGAGGCACCCATGTTAGTCTCCAGGTCCTCGTGTTCCTTTCCTGATGTGTCCCTACAAAACTTAAACATGTGAGTGACCATTAATAAAGGGACTGTGATGACCTGCCTTACAACAGTATCTGTTTTGTAGAGAATTAAAATTCCCACCACTCCATTCTTACGGTAATCCTTGGACTCTCCTTCATTATTTAGATCAGGGGAAGTCAACCTTTTTATACCTACCGCCCACTTTTGTATCTCTGTTAGAAGTAACATTTTCTAACCGCCCACCGGTTCCACAGTAATGGTGATTTATAAAGTAGGGAAGTAACTTTACTTTATAAAATTTATTAAGCAGAGTTACAGCAAGTTAAAGCATATAATATCATAATAATTACTTACCAAGTACTTTATGTCGGATTTTCGCTAAGTTTGGCAGAATAAATCTTTATAAAATAACTTACTATAGTTAAATCTATCTTTTTATTTATACTTTGGTTGCTCCACTACCGCCCACCATGAAAGCTGGAACGCCCACTAGTGGGGAGTAGGAACTAGGTTGACTCCCCCTGATTTAGAGGATAGCACTTCTACTAGAGGTCTTCATTTGTACCTGTGTGCCTGTGCCATGTATATAAAATAAATCAGAAGATGATCTTACTGTTTGCAGAAGCTGCCTAGTTCCTCCTGTAATCTAGCTTTCATACAACCAAGTTCTTTCCTTTTCCTTATCAAGTTTCGAGTTGGAGAAACCCTAGGTGCCGATATACTAATTAGCCTATGTGTCAAAGTTATCCAGAATATTTATTTATTCTCTTTAGTGCTTGTCTTTGGGTCGTGCACATTTCTAATAGTGTAGCGTTGCTTAACCAGCCACCCACCTCCCACCACCAAAATCAGCATCATAAGAAAGAATGGTGGGAATAAAACAACAGAACTTTACTTTGTTACCTGTTTACATGCCTAAGCTCCTCGCGGGCAGGGGTTGGTTTTGATTGATTGTCTTAGCCCTAGCACCAAGCACAATGGTTAACACATAGGAAGGTATTTGATCAATATTTGATAAATGAATGTTAAATATGAACTCCTTTTTGACAAGGCAATAACAAGGCTATCTTGAACTTAGCACTGCACTGTTTAATATATGTTTCATCGATTTCTTAATACCATAAGGCTGTTTTGTAGATTAGTGAACTTGAAGCCAGTCACTTGCCAAAAGGTCACTAAGAAAAACTATGCAAAAATGGAACATGGTGCTTCCGGTTCAGAGCTGCCCAGTTCTGTTTCCTAAAATATACATTCCTTGAAGGAGATCAAGGCACATTTTAAAGAGGCCGACAATCAGGAAAAATTAACTTCAACCCCACTGAAAATATGAAGGGAATGTTTTCTTCAAAATCGTATCATAGTGAAAGACCATGCCCCACAATTTCTCTTTAAAAAAGAAAAAAAAACTTTCTGGTATAACCATTTTGCGATTAGTTCTCTTTTTCAAATCCTTTGGGTCCTTCATAGACCGAGAATATTCTTAGTTAATTGGTTAGAACTTTGATCTAGTTACCAGAGAAGAGGGCATACCCCCCCAAACTCTAAGACTAGAGCTGATCTTGTACTTATATATACTAAGTCCTCAATACTTTTTGTTTGTGGGTTCTGCCTATTTTCTGTGGTCCCTGGGAGATTTCTCCTGAGAGGGGAAGGATAACTGGATGGAAGTTAACTACTTATGAAGAGTCCCCAGGGGTGCAGCGAGGAGGTGGCTGTGATGTACTCTGAAACACGGGTCAGTCTCAGGGTGGATAGGGACATTATTTTCCAGTCTCAACCACCTGATTTTGGGGAGTCCTTTGTGCTTGGTGTGGGCTATCTAGAAGAAGATATAGTTGTATTGGGGGGCTCAGGACAGAGGAACGAGGGTTTCACAGTAGCTAATGATGCTCGGGTGATGCTTCAGTCAGTTAATAGGAGGAGGAGGAGAAGAAGAAAAAGAGGAAGAGGAGGAAGAAGAGGAAGAGGAAGAATCATACAGATAGAGGAAGCCTAATGTCTGTTGATTACTTGCTGTCTGTTTGGTTTTTACAGTGATTACACTCCCAGAAGCACAACGTGCACTCCTAGCAATCGATATTAATAATGAACTCCAAGTATGTGCATATTTGGACAAATTGCTGCTGTTGATGTGGGCATGGATAGGCATTTTGGGCAATAGTTTGCAAAAGTATAATGTCAGAAATCAGTGTCCTTTTGAAAGGCCTCTTCCATTCACCTTTCTATTAGCACGTTTTTCTCCCTCTTCAGTAGCTTGACTGAACTAACCCCCCGTGAGGTTCATTCTCCCCAGAGGCTCAATAGATACAGTCCCATAATTTGACACTTCTGTAAGAAGCGCATGATCTGACTTCCGTAAAACTCCACATAATGAGGGGAAGGGATGTGGAGGGGTAAGAAGAGAGCTGGTAACATTGGCACAAGGGCTTTCTGCGACGGCTCCCAGGCGGGGCAGGTCCTGGTGGGGAGGGCCAGCGCTGCGGCAGCCACAGGGGCCTGGAGGCCTCACGTGCCTGGTGGCCTTTCCAGCTGTGGCCTCTGACCCAGGCCCGAAATGAACCCTTCAATATCCAATCAACGTACTTCTCCAGATAGATCTGGAAAAAAATGACCCAGATCTCAAAGATAAGTTTGCATTTGAGAGCTATGTCATGATTTGTCAGCAACATACTTTAAATAGACAACATAACTCTGAAGGCTTATCCAAGTTAAATGTGAGCTTATTGATTCTTTCATCTCCTGACAGTCATATATCCCTCCTCCCCGATCTCTGAGCACTTGGGAGTCATGATAAATTGAAGAGCTAATTTCAAGAGATGCTCTAGGATACTTACACAAAAATTTTCAATAATATAGTTATGAAAGTGAATACTTCTTTGAAATCGGAGTAATTAGTGTAAACTAACCAGAACACTACTTTGTACCTGGGCATTGATTTAAACAATATGAAATCATATTTAATGATTAAATAAATATAAAAGAAATAAAGAGATATACGTATGTATGTATATGTGATAGACATATATATTTTGAGAAATGTAATAACCACTAGTGAATTTGGATAGAGGGTATACGGAACTTCTTTATACTGCTCTACAAGTTCTCTTTGAGGTCGAAATTATTTTTTAATTTATATAAATAATATACTGCATGTAAAAAATATGACATCATATATAATGATTAAACAAACGTAAATCCAATTACCTGAAAATTTCAAAATGACTGACATTTTTTTAAATTACTCTTTTGATTTATTTTCTTATCATTCAAAAGCCTCATTCTGTTTCCGTATTTGGCACTTTTATAAATGTCAGTTCCCAAATTCATTTGTGGGATAGGTGACACTTGGGATTTGTGTAAACCTCTTTTCCCATTGGTCTTCCTACAGTCCGTGAATTCTACGTATCTAATTCCTGGAAAGCAACCAGCACAGCCATAAACCATGCTGCTCTCCAATTCTAACTGTATTTCAGATGATTTGATTAAAAACTACAAAAGAACAGCTTTCAACAAAAGCTGCTCGGAGTGGAGCACACACATTTGTGAAGTGGTCACGCAGTCCTCTCCCTGCAACCATGGCTTTACAGGGAAAGCCTGCAGAGGAGGAATTAACCACAAACTCAATCCCACCCCCTGGGCCTCCTTCTAGGTCCCACAAGGAGGTTTAAATGTGCAGTGGCTTTTCCACAACCAAATCTTAGTGTCACACCCCAGCTTTCAAAGCCTCATAAAAAAGGCCAGAGATATTTATTTAATGGAAATGTAAAAAGGAAAACAGCAACATTGAGTCCATTCTAAAATCATCATAAAAAAGATATAATCTGAAAAATTTAGGCTCATACATAAACCATAGTCATTAGAGCCGGACCCTTCAAAGAGTTTGTTCTTTGGATTAAAATTAACATCAAATATATTGCGATATGCAAATGAAGAGGCAGCCTTTTTTGACATCCTAACAATGATTTGGAAGTTCTGTGATATTTGTGTCAGCTTTCTTATTTATACAATCTTAAAGTCTGGGTGTTTTCACTTTGGGTGGCACATATCTGAAAGCGTTTTTTTTCTCTTATCCAGGAAATCAATCAATAGTGTTTAATTTACTAAAACTGAGCTTTTATCCCCAAAACTTAAAATTCTCAAATCCATGTAGAATACGAACTACAAACAGTTTTATGCTTTGCTAGTGACACATGCTATTCTGGGGACAAAAAGCACAAGAATGTGTTCGTTATTGAGCATAACCTTGTGCATAAATTGTAATAGTAGATTTTTTTCCCTCTTCTAACACTTCTAGGAGTAATGGGTAGCTTTTTTGCCATAAGAGATGTGTGTTTAAAAAATAGTGTGTATAAAGTGACGTACTAAGAGCATTCAATTTCTAGGTCACTTTTTTCACAATTCATCAGACCTCGCAGTAAGTGCTCACTGACTTACTGGAATATGAACTTAAGTCTCTGATCTAGATAATATTAGATACTTTGATTTCATTATAGACATTCCTAGACTACTTGTGGGATAAAACAAATGCTAAGACCATACTGAGTTTCCAGCTGAATTAGCAGAAAATAAAGATAAAATGCCTTTCTGTTTAAGAACATGATAGTGTTTTAATTGTTACAGCATTTGGCAGGCCTAATGTACACAGTCCTTGACATTCATATAATAACAAAAGAAAGTTATTTGGGATTCTTATTTCCTACTGTCCCCTTTCCTCTCTAGCATTTCTCCCAGCCCCATCCCAGCCCTGGCTTTTAGCTCTCCTCCCGTTTCCCCCGTCCTTCTATAAAGGAAAGCTCTGAGCAGTGAAGGGATGGGTGCATGTAAAAATGCCTCATTTCTATGTAGATAGGCCAAGGCTGCTTATTACCTAGCTATGATGAACAGACCACCATCGTTGTGACAGCTGATGGCGATGCCTCCGGGGTAAAACAAAGGTTTACATATTACACAAGCAATTTAACTGTTTTCTAAACATATTGCCAAGACAGTGGGAGTTGGCAGCCCACACTGTGTTTTAGGTTTTGGAGACTTGGATTGGAAGTGACTGCTGATTATGAACCTTTTTATTTGTCTTCCATGGACGACCAGCAACCTAGTAACCCAGCCGAGAATTCTTCCCAGCCCTTCAACTTGTCTCCCTAGCGTCCCAAGCTTACGGTACACAAATCACTTGAGGAAAGGAGCGTCCGGCCGGGGTCTTGTGCAGAGATAACCGCACCAGACAATTGGCTTGTTCTGACCCTTGAAGAGTTCCGCAACGTGAAATGTTTGATAATCCTTTCTTATGCAGTAGGCAGAAGAAAAGCGTCCCAGGCAAAGATTATCCAGAAGAAAGAAAGAGACCCTTCTGGGGTCCCAGCTGAAACACAATAAAGAACATAATTAACTTCGCCGTTCTTTTGTGTTTTCCGTTTGACTGCAGGGAGGAGATGAAAGGGGGCTGCTAAGCCTGGCATTCCACCCCAATTACAAGAAGAACGGAAAGCTGTATGTGTCTTATACCACCAACCAGGAGCGCTGGGCTATCGGGCCGCACGATCACATTCTCCGCGTCGTGGAATACACAGTCTCCAGGTACCAATGTGATGCCTGGAAACATATATATATGATTAGGCACATTCACTGTTATCTCTCTATATCGCATCATCCTTTGTGTTGTCATTGTTGAGAAAGTTATGAGCCAATGGCCGTACGGGTGGCAATAATCCAACCCATCGTCTGCATCTCCCTGGAAGCCCCGGGTGTGTGTTTTTATGGAGAACTGAGAAAAATGATCACTTTGGCACTTTTTCTTCGACGACCTCTCAACTTCAATGCTACTTTTCTGCAGCTGGGAAAATAACGTAATTTGGGGGTAACTTTTATTAGCCCCAGTCGAGTGTGTGCTGTTCCCCTGTTTACAGGCCAGGTGTCTGCTTCCCTGGGCGTGGGCTCTCTCCTTTCTAGGGGATTTGGCATATGTCTGTAATGATCGTGGTGGTTGTTTCCTCCCCACGCTGCAGGAAAAACCCCCACCAGGTTGATCTGAGGACTGCCAGAGTGTTTCTCGAAGTGGCGGAACTCCACAGAAAGCATCTGGGAGGACAACTGCTCTTCGGTCCCGACGGCTTTCTGTACGTCATCCTCGGGGATGGCATGATCACGCTGGACGACATGGAAGAAATGGACGGGTTAAGGTAAAAAAAAAAATAAAAAACAGGTTCCACTTGATGTTAAAAATGTTCTTTAGTGCCAGGAAAACGGGATGGAACCAGTGAGTGAAAAACTGCCTTTGAACGGTATCACCTTGGTTAGATATTGAACTTTGGTTGTTAGTGTCTGCATTTATAACACAAGGAGGCGCTCAATAGCATGCTGAGGGAGCATTTTTGAAAGTTGCTGTCCCAGGATGTCCCAACAGTAGTCGCTGCTGCATGGTTTGTGCAGCACGCAGCCCTGAGAGGCAAAGAGCTCTCATCCTCCGCGCAGTGGCCCTGCGCTCAGACACTGCCACCAGCAGTCTGCATGGTGCACCGACCTCCTCCAGGGAGTGTCTTGGGGACCGCAGACTACATGGGTTGGCAAAAAAAAAAAAAAAAAAATGAAGAGGACAGATGCGCACAGCAGCACACGCCTGAGGCTGCAGTCTTCGGCCACCCAACCAGCTGTGTCTTGGTGCTGCCGGTGGCAACCTGTCTGAAACCAAACTGCCCCTCCTTGTATTTCCCATGGTAGGGAATTCAGAACTTGAATCGTTTTGCCTCGAATAGGGGGATGATTTGTAGGCCATCTCTTGCACTTGGTCTAGGTGAACTGTGTAGCAGAAACAGAAGCACTAACCTCATCCTCCGATTTCTCAGTGACTTCACAGGTTCCGTCCTCCGGCTGGACGTGGACACAGACATGTGCAACGTGCCTTATTCTATCCCGAGGAGCAACCCGCACTTCAACAGCACCAATCAGCCCCCCGAAGTGTTTGCCCACGGCCTTCACGATCCAGGCAGGTGAGAGCCTTCGCCTGCTTTCAAGCCAGGCTGGATTCAGGAGCTGGGAAGGGAAGGAGGGGTCTGGCACCAAGCAGCCAGGAGGGGTGTGCGAGGCTGAGCCTGAGTCCCCACCGGCTGGCTCACTGTCCGAGCCAGTATTTAAGAGTCTCTTGCGTTAATGCGCACAGCGGAGTTAGAAGGTAGGTTAGACAGGGGAGGGGACTGATGCGTGGAGAGAAACGGCCCTCAGGTTTTGGAAGGCTATTATTAGAGAACACCATTGGACCAGTGTAATGATTCAGAATTCAGTTGAATGATCAGACAGATAATAAACCTTTCAGTTTGTTTCCTTAAATCCATCTAAATGATCCTTTCCTTACACATTTAATGGGGGAAGGTAAGAGCTACCTTGCAAGGATGCTGTAATGATTAAAAACGTCTCTGTAAGTAAAGTATAAAATAGTCTGACACACCTGGTAGAGTTTGAATAATTTATACTTCTTATTAACATAATTTCCCTTAATAGATATAAGGAGACAGTATCAACTTGTAAGGAATTGATTAAACAGTAACATTCTTTTCCTTGAAAAAAAAAAAGACAAATACAAAGGGAATTCTAAATGAAATATTGATTACTTATTATGATAAACAGTAAAGAAAGGAACGTCTCTCAGTATGTAAATGAGAAATTTGCGGTACACTTTAAAAAAGCTATCAAGTCGAATGTAGCCATTCTGTGGTGAAAGCTTCACCCAATCCGTGGTCTGCGTGTCATACTAAGGGCTATCTGGCCACATTCATTCATTTACTAGCTAAGGTATTATTGCTATTTAATGTTTATTGAGTGTTCGGTGTGTGCACGGTGAGTATTTCCGAACTTTTTATTTTTATAATCCCGCGTGCCCTCCATCTCCCCTCCATCAAAGCCCAAGTCCACAGTTCATTTCCTTTTTGGCATCTCAGCAGATCTTAAAATCTGTGCGACAGGGAATACTTAAGGTGGGCTCAGGATGTGGAGGAAACTGTCACATTCCTTTCCTATAGCTCAGAACTCGCAGATGCCACCACAGTGCAGCACATTGAGGTCGAGCAGCCTGAGTCTCCACGGTCGCACTAGCACTTGCCCGCAACCCTCCCCGGGGTCCTGGGCCCTCGGTGTCGCCTGGGACCTCACGTATGGCAGCAGGACACCAGTGCCACCCTGGTGGCAGAGGGCTGAAGGCACAGTCATGCCTCCCTCCAGGATTATTTTAAACAGAGGAATATTTAATAAAACAAAAAGGAAACTAAGAGAATTACTGGCTAAACATAAAGCTGACTTTTATGAGGCACCTGGGTGCAGCGTACTGAACTAAGTGTCTCACGCTTGTTATCTCATGGTGCCTCTCATGAGGGCATAGCTGGTACCAGGTCCTCACCCCCTCCCTTTATAAGACTTTAATTAAAAAATTTTTTTCCATTAATTTGAAAGAGAGAGGAAGGGAGGGAGAGGTAGGAGAGAGAGAGAGAGAGAGAGAGAGAGAGAGCAAAGCATCAACTCATTGTTCCACATAGTTGTTCCATTTAGCTGTGTACTTATTGGTTGCTTTTCATATGTGCCCTGATCAGAGATCCAACCAAAGACCTCAGCACACCAGGAAGACGCTCTATCCATTAAGCCACCTGGCCAGGGCCAAAGCTTTAATTTTTTTGAAGTGGTTTTAAGTTCACAACAAAACTAAGTGGCAAGTACAGAGATCTCCCATATACCTGCTGCTACCACACCTGGAGAGCCTCCTCCCCACTACTGTTAGCCCCACCAGAGTGGTCCATTGGTGACAGCTGCTGAACCTACACTGACTCATCATAGTCACTCCAACTGCATGGTTTACATTAGGGTTCACTTGAGCGTCATACACTGTATGGGTTTGGACAAATGTATAGTATGTATCTACCTTTATGATATTACATGGAGAAGTTTCATTCTCAGACCTTCCTTCCTTCTTTCCTTCCTTCCTTCCTTCCTCCCTTCCTCCCTTCCTTCCTTCCTTCCTTCCTTCCTTCCTTCCTTCCTTCCTTCCTTCCTTCCTTCCTTCCTCCTTCCTTCCTTGGAGGCAGACAGACAGACTCCCACATGTGCCGGGACCAGGATCCACACAAGTCCCCTGCCGGGTGATGCTCTGCCCATCTGGGGCCACTGATCCATTGCTTGGCAACTGAGCTATTTTAGCACCTGAGGTGAGGCCATGGAGCCATCCTCAGCACCTGGACCAACCTGCTTGAACCATTTGAACCATGGCTGCAGGAGGGGAAGGGAGAGAGCTAGAGAGAGAGAGAAAGAGAGAGAGAGAGAGAGAGGGGGAGGGGATGGAGAAGCAGATGGTCGCTTCTCCTGTGTGCCCTGACCAAGAATTGAACCTGGGACTTCCACACGTGGGGCCCATGCTCTACTGCTGAGCCAGACTTTTTTTTTTTTTTTTTTGTATTTTTCTGAAGCTGGAAACGGGGAGAGACAGTCAGACAGACTCCTACATGTGCCCGACCGGGATCCACCTGGCACGCCCACCAGGGGCGACACTCTGCCCACCAGGGAGCGATGCTCTGCCCCTCCGGGGCGTCGCTCTGCCGTGACCAGAGCCACTCCTAGTGCCTGGGGCAGAGGCCAAGGAGCCATCCCCAGCGCCCGGGCCATCTTTGCTCCAATGGAGCCTTGGCTGCAGGAGGGGAAGAGAGAGACAGAGAGGAAGGAGGGGGTGGGGGTGGAGAAGCAAATGGGCGCTTCTCCTATGTGCCCTGGCCGGGAATCGAACCCGGGTCCCCTGCATGCCAGGCTGACGCTCTACCGCTGAGCCAACTGGCCAGGGCCGCCAGACTTTTTTTTTTTTACATAAGAAACTAAAGGTTAGAAGGATCAGGTGATTCTCAGTGGACCTAGTATTCAGCCAGAGCTAAAGACCTCATGGCGCCCAGCAACTCAGCAACTCAACCTTTGGGAGACCTGGCCTTTTCTTCCCAACTTGCTCTTTCTTGTTAGAAACAGGTTAGACTTTTTTGTTTTTGTTGTTATAGTTTTATCTAAAAAAAAAAGAAAAGAAAAGAAAGCAATACAGGAAAATTTTCTCACCCTGCATAGATTTAGTTCCACCTTAAGTCACAGCATGTTGATGTCATGATGCCTGCCAGGCATTGTGTTCTGTGAACCCTTGAATCAAAGAGGACAATAGAAGGACTGTTGCCACAAACAACTAACCCATCTTTGGCAGGTCAGGCCTATAGTTTCCCTATTATGAATGAGATAATCTGGAGGCCACAGTCTTTGTTTTGTTGTTGTTGTTGTTGTTTAAATAATTGCTACAATGTTGCCTAAGACCCAGAACCTACTCTCAGATTGTTTTATTTTTTAATTTATTTAATTGCCCCAAGGGTTTTGTTTTGTTTTTAAGTCATTAATATGTTTGGGGAGGAAGACCTAAAACAGTGATTTTTAATGGATGATTTGGCAATGCCTAGAAACATTTTTGGTTTTCAAAACCTGGGAGGAACGATTCATCTAGACCCGTGGAGGCCAGAGACCAGAGACGCTGCTACACATCCTACAATACTCAGGACAGAACACCACACCACCACCACCACCACCCGAAGAATCACCTGCCCAAAGTGTCAATAATGATAAGTTTGAGAAACCTAAAAACAATGCAACACTGTCTTCCACATTTGTGAGAACTGCAAAATTACATTATTCCACTTTACTCTTTCCCCAATCCAAACTAATCATGACTTAAAACTGTGAACAAACAGTGAGCTCTGTTTATGTCGCCTGGTTTGAACTAGGTAACACAGAGATAAGGAAATTGGAAGTGGCTCATGTCCTCATGGAGTTTATAGCCAGTGATTTAAGTCACAGAAAAATTCTGGCCCAAAACATGAAGACGAAAGTCAACTGAAATATGTCTGTGGTTGTGGGACCGACCTTATTTGATTCCCTAAATTGGAGTGCACACTTTCCTTTGTTAGAGCAGCCTGAGTTAGACCATAGCACTTCATAGAAGACACACAAAACCCATACTACAACTAGTTTCATACTGTATGTAGCAAATGGGGGTTGATGCTACTCTGCTGATCCTTATTCTTATACTTTACCAGTTTATTATACACATGATGTTCCTTAATAACAGACAAACAAGTGTTTTAGTGTTTTAAGTCAGTCTGACGTTCATAATGGAGGGAGATACCAAGGAAAATTAAGGAATATTCTCTAGAGATCATTAAGCTTCAGCGGAATAAACAAACACACCAGGTTGTTTCCTTCAGCCTTTTCTAGATGATCCAAACTAAATAGCCCGAAGGGTCCCTGCCAGCCCAAAAAGAGTTCCTGTGTCAGGGAACTCTGGTCTGAGCTTGGAAGACACACATGTAGGAATTCATGGGTGTCCCCTTTTTGTTACACAGATGTGCTGTGGACCGACATCCCACTGACATAAACATCAACTTAACAATACTTTGTTCTGACTCCAATGGAAAGAACAGATCATCAGCCAGAATCCTACAGATAATAAAGGGGAAAGACTACGGTAAGTAGAGCATCATGTGTTGACTTTGCTTTTGTTTGGGTTTATCTTATTTTTTCTGTAGTAACCGCAGAGAAAAGGAGTTCTGCACAGTAAGCATGGGGAAAGCAGGAGACACGGGCCTGACAGTGGCCAGGGAGTAAACTGCTCACTTGTTAAAGGTCCAGTGACCCTTACAAGCCCTGGGGGTCCCATTTGGGCAATTGCCTTTCCTACAGAGTGAATGGTGCTAGGTGGGTCCAGAAAACTTAATGGACCTGCAAAAGTTAGCAATTTATATTTTGCTCACCTGAGAATCAAGGGGAATAACTTCTATTTATTTAATATATAAGGGAGAATTTGCCTTAACATCTTACATATTGAGGAAGAAACAAGCATTAAAGATTAAGAAATTTTTCAATAACCAGCACGCTAGTCTTAGCAATTAGGAAAATTGTGTTTCAAATAAGAATGTAATTGTTAAAATGTGTTTATTTTAGAAGAAACAAAATAATTGCCTTGTAAAAACATATTAGTGCCCTGGTGGGGTGGCTCAGTTGGTGAGAGCATCGTCCTGATACTCAAACGTTGCCAGTTCAACCCCCAGTCAGGGCACATACAGGAACAGATCAGTGTTTCTTGTTTCTCTTTCTTCCTTCCTCTCTCTCTAAAATCAAGTAAATAATTTTTAAAAAACCAAACATATTATTTACCTAAGCCATGGAAATGGGATGTTTAGACATTATTTTTAATAACATGACTACTAGTTATTTAGAGATACATATAAAATATAAAGTCAAATAATATGAAGTCAAAGATACTTAACATTTTTCAAAATTTTAGTATTTACTCCTTTTGGAAGACACAATATATCGAATATTATGATTCAGGGAACATAATAGATTGAAATTACTAAATTGATTGCTGCTTCCATTTACTCATTTGATACAAATATTCACTTAGTACCAGGAATGAGGCAGCTGTATTAGTTCAAGTGGTATGCAGTTGTTTTTTTTTTCAGGTATTCATATTCATGTATGTGTGTGTGTGCATCTCACAAAAGCCAAACCAAAGAATAATGTGGTTTGAAATAAAAAAAGCTAATGAGTTACTAGCTTGATGGCATTGCATCATTATGTGTAGATTAAGCTAAAATATACAAGCATATTAGTTGGGGCTCAGCTGAAACTGGTAACAATATTGGCAGCCCTACATCTGTGTATTAAAAACACATCCACAGGATCCTTTCACAGTGTGTACATATATCAAATCACCATGATGTGCACTTTAAATATCGTACAATTTTATTGTCAATTATACCTCAGTAAAACTGAGGGGGAAAAACCCTCACATCCACAGTGCTTACTACACGCCAGCCCTGGAGTAAGCTCTTTATAATAGCTACTCATTTCATTCACAGAACACCCCGATGTGACAGGCACTGTTATTGGCCACATTGTCCACATGGGGAAACAGACACAGAAAGGTTAATTATTACGTAACATAGAGCGGCAGGGCCTGATTTGAACCCTGGCAGCCTGACTCCAGAGTCCCAGTCCTCAGTCCTTCAATTATCCTACTGCTCTGTGTACTGGTTTTTAAAACCTGTCTTTTCTACTTTTTATAATGCCGTGGTCACCATAATCTCATGGGGAGAAGGAATTACTGTCTTTCCACAAAAGTTTTTGCCGAAAAGACAGCCTGTTGATAGTGACTTATTAATAGTAAGCACATACTATACTTAACCGGTAATAAGTAGTTTTCAGGTTGATTTGCATCTGGCTTTGGATCTTTTCCATTGCCGTTAACATATGTGTATTCCAGTGTCTGATGGCATGCATGCAAAGACTGACATGCGTGTTCACACATGTGATTCAAAAGGAATGACTATAGATGACTTTGTGAACCACACAACTCCACCAACAAAACTCTCCAAATATTTTAAGTGAAGATATTACTTGACTAAGTGACAATGTTTTAAATGTACAGCTGTAGTTTTG
This sequence comes from Saccopteryx bilineata, assembly GCF_036850765.1. Lineage (NCBI taxonomy): Eukaryota > Metazoa > Chordata > Mammalia > Chiroptera > Emballonuridae > Saccopteryx > Saccopteryx bilineata. The sequence goes on along the minus strand of NC_089490.1, from coordinate 187,999,017 downwards.
TTTTGTTTTATTTTATTTTATTTTTTTGTATTTTTCTGAAGCCGGATACGGGGAGAGACAGTCAGACAGACTCTCGCATGTGCTCGATCGGGATCCACCCAGCATGCCCACCAGGGGCGACGCTCTGCCGCGACCAGAGCCACTCCAGCGCCTGGGGCAGAGGCCAAGGAGCCATCCCCAGTGCCCGGGCCATCTTTGCTCCAATGGAACCTTGGCTGCGGGAGGGGAAGAGAGAGACAGAGAGGAAGGGGGGGGTGGAGAAGCAAATAGGCGCTTCTCCTGTGTGCCCTGGCCGGGAATCGAGCCCGGGTCCCCCACACGCCAGGCCGACGCTCTACCACTGAGCCAACCGGCCAGGGCCCAGCTGCAGTTTTAAAGACCTTTGATGTACTATACTTTTATTTTCATTAAAGTGTAGACTTTTAAACATTTTATATGACTTGTCAGAGGTCTAGTTCCATTGACTAAGTATATGCAGAAGCATTTCTACCCCCCAAAAAGTCAGTATTAAAAAATTCAGTATTTATTTTTAAGTATTTTGGTTCTAAAATAAATAACCATGATTTCCAAACTACTGAGATTCTAATTTCATGGAAAACTTGCTATGCCCTGGGACTTACAATAACAGCCGGCATCTCAGAACCCTCCCATTTCATTAGGTTGTACGTAGAAGCCCTTCAGGTCTATACCAGTTCAGCCAAAAGAGTAACTGTTTTCAGTAAACAGCAAGGCTCCATCATGGAACACACATATGAGTTAAAGGCAGGGACTGGAATCATTGTTGCTTGGCCTGCCTTGCTTTTATTTTATGAAAATATGTCTTCCTTTGACCTAATGCTGTGTTTATTTCTTTCCAGAAAGCGAGCCATCACTTTTAGAATTCAAGCCATTCAGTAACGGTCCTCTGGTTGGCGGGTTTGTTTACCGAGGCTGCCAGTCTGAGAGGCTGTACGGGAGCTACATGTTTGGAGACCGCGATGGGTAGGGGTCTGGGTACCACAGTCTGATATCTCAAATGGCATATTTATTGATTAGTGGGCACAGTGCCCTAAAATATTCAAATGAGTGTCTCCCTGTGGGGGGTCAACTCTGGGACACACCTAAGTATTATTTATTTTTAGTTCCTTCCACTAGTTATGGTGGTTTAAAGAACTATCTAAGAGATGTTTTTTTAAACAGACCTGATCAAGTTCACAAAATAATTGTTTTAAGTGCAGAGAGGTCTTCAGAAGGACTTTTCATATTATTTAGGCTCTTCCCTCATCCTCACCGTAAATATTTATATATATATATCACGATAGTGAGTAATTTGAAAACTATCGTTTTTACATGAGTTTATAAATATTTTTAAAATTACATTGGAAGGCTGAGAATTTTTGCTTTTGCCAGACTTTCAATTCTTTTGGCAAGGTAATTCTTCCCTGTTGGTAGGAATACTCCCAAATTAAATTTTAGCCTAAAGATGAGAGGGCACATGGTGAATAATTATAAGAAATTCTGGGATGAAAAACAAATTAAGAATCTTGTTTCCCAAGTCAGTGACATCCAAGTATATGGCAGCTTGTAGGGTTGGTCGCTGCAGGGAACTAGAAATGTATACTGACCCCATCCAAGGTCTTCCCTCTGTCCCACTCTCTGATTAATAGCACAGCATGGAGTCTAGTCCTGGAGTGCAAGTATCATTCTCTGGAGGAAGGGGAGGGCTTTTCTCAGACTCAGGTACTTTTAGTGCCCCCCCCCCCCCAGGGAACGAGATCTTACCTTTAAATCCTTTCTCCCCACCTGAGAATCTCAACAGTATTCACACACATTTTTCCCTTTAGAAGCCAAGCGTGTGTCACAATTATTTGTTGAGTTTTATTTTAAACATCTGATTGTGTTTTTTAAGCCAAGGCATGTTTTCATTGCAGGTTTATGGTCTGTTTGTGTTGTAGGAATTTCTTAACTCTCCAGCCAAGTCCTGTGACCAAGCAATGGCAAGAAAAACCACTCTGTCTCGGCAATGGGGGCTCTTGCCGAGGGTACTTTTCGGGTCACATACTGGGATTCGGAGAAGACGAATTAGGTACTGTACAAACTACTTCTGTTAAGTTTCATTCTCACTCCCTTGCCTGAGAAGTTCTGTTCTGCTTGTTGGAACTGTAACCTAGAGCAAAGATGACCTGTGGCAGAGATCTCAGATGGTCCGGTTATGTATTCTCTTTCAATAACCTTTCTCTGAGGGGTCTTTACATCTTATTTCTACTCCAGAAATATGAAAGTCACCAATGCAGGAAAAAAGTTTTGGGTCCTGAAGAGAGGGAAATTTTTAAATGTCTACTAATATTTTTGATGCATCTGAGTCATTTGTTTATATTCTCCATCTGAAAACCTTTCCATTTATCCATGTCTCTTGGAAGAAATTAAAAATTTGTTGCAATCTGAACTTCACCTTAACCTCTCTTTCCTAACTTTTTTTTTTTGTCCACTGGGGTGTGGAATTTATACAAAATACTCTTGAATTTGTAGATCTGCTTTCTGACAGACTAGAAATTAATTTCTCATTGATGATCTGTGGGATAATATAAATTTATTTGTTCATAGGTTATCAAGATATCTATAAAAAAGCTGTTGAAATTGGAATATGATCAAAGAGTGGAAATGCTACTAATTTTAAATTTCAAAGATAAATGTCACTTCCCTTTAAAAAAAAATATAATGACTCCCTTTAAAGAAAAATATACAAACAAACATGACTACTATGCTCCATTAACATCAGAGACGAACTTCTCGGTATGAAGAAAGAGTTGTAAATCAGAATATTTCCTCTAAAAGTGTAGATTTGGTTTTCCTATATCAGATGAAGGCTTCATCAGAAATAGTTCCATGACCTTTACTTAAGTTAACAAAGAACTCAGACAAGATTCTTGAAACACAGAACACATATTTCAGTGCTGCAGGAATATAATGATTCAAAGAAGAGAAATCCAGTCTGTCCTTTTCTGGTTCCAGCATTGGAAGCATTTTAGAACTACTTTTCTCTTGATACTCTCCTACCCTACTCATAGGAACCAGAAAGACAGTCTTTTTCTCTTAAGTCCTCTGTAATGTAATTTAAATGTCATTGATATACTCTTACTTTAAAAATACAAATTAGGATTAAATTGTTTATGGCAGAGTTAGAGATGAATATTTGTAGATGTTGTGACTGAATCATTTAGATTTCTCCAGACCTTACTACAAATGATTCACCATCAGTCATCCAATTAGCGTCACCAAAGGTTTGATTGATTAAAATATCCAAAGGTCGCCTGACCTGTGGTGGCGCAGTGGATAGACCATTGACCTGGAATGCTGAATCACTGTTTTGAAACTCTGAGCTTGTCTGGTCAAGGCACATACAAGGAGCTATCACTTTGAGTTGATGCTTCCCCCCCCCCTTCTCCATCTCTCTCCAAAAAATAAATACATATATATTTATTTATATATATATATAAAATGTATATATATATATATATATTTGGAGATATATGATATATCTCCAAAGGTCTATCTATACTTAATACTGTGTTGGCAGTAGAACTAACAAGTGAAGCATACACAATTCCTGCTGTCCGAACGCTACATCGTGTATACTTGATAGTCAAAAATAAACATATTTTCACTTAATTATGTTTTAATGGGAAACTGGAGTTAATTAAGAGCCATATAAGAAAATGAGTAACTTCTTACATTTTTTGAAACAAAAAGTATTGAGAGTCTGTTTTTTTCTGTGTCTTTTTTTTTTTTAACTATAAAATCAGGATAGGTTTGTTGGAAGAATCAAATGAGTATAACTATCTAAAGTACTTGATGCAATAAATATTATTTTTTTCCCTTACATACCTTTGCTTTTCAACTTCATTTTTACTTTTTCTGTTTTGTCTGTGTGTTGTTGTTGTTGTTGTTTTGCAGGGGGGGAGTTTGTTTGTTTTTAGAGAGAGAGAGTCAGAGAGAGATAGATAGGGACAGACAGATAGGAATGGAGAGAGATGGGAAGCATCAATTATTAGTTTTTGGTTGTGACACCTTAGCTGTTCATTTATTGCTTTCTCATATGTGCCTTGACCATGGGGTTACAGCAGACCGAGTAACCCCTTGTTCGAGCCAGCAACCTTGGGTCCAAGTTGATGAGTTTTGCTCAAACCAGATGAGCCACGCTCAAGCTGGTGACCTCGGGGTCTCAAACCTGGGTCCTCTGCATCCCAGTCTGATGTTCTATCCACTGCGCCACCGCCTGGTCAGGCTTGTCTGTGTTTTTTTTTTTTTAATTTTTTTTTTTTTTTTATTTTTTTAATGGGGTGACATCAATAAATCAGGATACATATATTCAAAGATAACAAGTCCAGGTTATCTTGTCGTTCAATTATGTTGCATACCCACCACCCAAAGTCAGATTGTCCTCTGTCACCTTCTATCTTGTTTTCTTTGTGCCCTTCCCCACCCCCTATCCCTCTCCCATTCCCCCCTCCCCCCCGTAACCACCACACTCTTGTCAATGTCTCTTAGTTTCAGTATTATGTCCCACCTACGTATGGAATAATACAGTTCCTGTTTTTTTCTGATTTACTTATTTCGCTTCGTATCATGTTATCAAGATCCCACCATTTTGCTGTAAATGTTCCGATGTCATCATTTCTTATGGCTGAGTAGTATTCCATAGTGTATATGTGCCACATCTTCTTTATCCAGTCATCTATTGATGGGCTTTTTGGTTGTTTCCATGTCCTGGCCACTGTGAACAATGCTGCAATAAACATGGGGCTGCATGTGTCTTTACGTATCAATGTTTCTGTGTTTTGGGGATATATACCCAGTAGAGGGATTGCTGGGTCATAAGGTAGTTCTATTTGCAGTTTTTTGAGGAACCACCATACTTTCTTCCATAATGGTTGTACTACTTTACATTCCCACCAACAGTGTATGAGGGTTCCTTTTTCTCCACAGCCTCTCCAACATTTGCTATTACCTGACTTGCTAATAACAGCTAATCGAACAGGTGTGAGGTGGTATCTCATTGCCATTTTGATTTGCATTTCTCTAATAGCTAAAGAAGATGAGCATCTTTTCATATATCTGTTGGCCATTTGTATTTCTTCCTGGGAGAAGTGTCTATTCATATCCTCTTCCCATTTTTTTATTGGATTGTTTGTTTGTTTGTTGTTGAGTTGTCTGTGTTTTTAATGGAAACCCCAGAACATCCTTTTCAACAGTCAGAGAGTAGTAGGATCTGTTTAATACACAACAAAAGAATGGAATAGAGAAGTATTGACCAAATCAAGGACTATTTCATGAATGAGAACCAAAATATAAATTTTGAAGCCTTATAAACATGTAATCATAAATACAATGTCTAATTCCCTATTTGTGTGATTCACTCTGCATACCGCACTATAGGCGAGTACTGGCAGTAAACAAGAGCAGCTGTCTCTTGAAAGGGCCCTCCCTCCATCCGTTGTAGTTCATCCTCAGGAACACAGCCTGGTACCAGCGTCAGAGAGAGAGCTGGGGTCAAGCATCAGGGTCTCTCCACTTCTCTCTTTACAATTTTTAAATTTGTATTTATTTTGTTTTAAAAAGCTAAACATTTGAGGCCCAGTTCCATCTGGCCTCAAATTATCAATTAACAGTGACAACATGGTAATCAAACCTTTCAATCTTGGGCAGAATAAATCAAGATAAAACTTACCATTCCACACTCATGATAGAAATATACTGAGCCTCACTTAGGTGCAAAGCCCTGTTCTAGGTGTGGCGGGTCCAGCAGCAGATAAAAATCTAAACTGTTGTCATGAAATTTATATTCTAAAGGAGGACAATAAAAATAAATTTTTAAAAATATGTACTATGTGTCAGTTGGTAAGTAGTGCTTAGGAGAAAAGTCTAGTTGTGAAAAGGGGTAGAGATTGCTAGGCATTGGGACAAGTGCATTGTTAAATAGGACAGTCAAGAAAGATGATGTTTTGGCACAGACTAGAAGGAGGGAGGAAAAGTGAACCCAGTGGTGATCTACTGAAAGACAGGGACCTGGGACAGGAACCTGCTTCAGGTGTTCAAAGCCAGGGGCCAGTGAGGCTAGACAGGAGTGAACAGGAGGGTAAAACATTGCACATGAGGTCAGAGCAGTGAGGGGGGACAGTCTAGGCCACTGTCAGAACTCACCTGTGCTCTGAGAGATCAGAAGCCATTGGAGGGTATCGAAACGAGTGTGATCCAACGTACAGGATCGAGCTTGCTTTAACAAGAATCACTGTGGCTGGTATGTGGAGAGAAAACGTAGGAGGACCAGGATAGAAGCAGGGAGATCTATCAGAAGGCTGCTGCCATAACCCAGGTGAGAAATTACTACGTGCTCGCACTGGAGTTGTGGTGGGTTGCAGAGTGAAGTGCAGACACGTGATACTGTCACAGTCTCTAGGCAAGTGATCTTCCTGCGTGTGTGTGGACACACACTCACATATTCATATCTACAAATGCATGTACTGTATATAGAAATTATCTGCTAGGCAGTAGGAGGTAAAGCCCTGTAATACTGTGGAATAATGTAATACTGTGGAATAACTTACGGTATTTCTCTACATAGGGGAAGTTTACATCCTATCAAGTAGTAAAAGTATGACCCAGACTCACAATGGAAAACTCTATAAAATCGTGGATCCCAAAAGGTGAGATTGTTTTTACTATTCCTTTACTTATTGCCATTCCACACTCATGATAGAAATATACTGAGCCTCACTTAGGTACAAAGCTCTGTTCTAGGTGTGGCGGTTCTAGCAGCAGATAAAAATCTAAACTGTTGTCATGAAATTTATATTCTAAAGGAAGACAATAAAAATAAATTTTAAAAAATATGTACTATATATAATAAGTCAAGAACTATTCTTGTCCACCTTGTCGTGGTGCATTCAAATTAGCAATAGACAAATTGCAGGTAACAGTCAAGAATGACGAACGCTTCTGCCCTGTCCCCACACTATGTACTGTCTTGAGAGCACCCTTGACCCCCATCTATGAGGGCTAGCCTAGACTCCTCTGAATTTTTTTTTAATGCTGAAATGTAAAAGCCTCAGTGCAGTCACACAGTCATGCCATTCTGGTTGTCATCAGAGAGCAGTGTTATATTTGTGGAATGAGTCCTTGGTTACACGGCCGAGGAGGACCCGATGTGTGAGGAAGGGGCTTTGGCCCTCCCGTGGGAAACAGTGAACCCTCCTGGTCTTTCGAGAAAACTAGAAACATGCCGGCAGACATTACAGCTGCTTAATATGATTTTTGTTAGGTGATCGGGATAAGTTAGTTTGGCAGTTCGACATCTGAGCCTCATTTCAAAACTATCTGGAAGCTCGCGGCTCGCGGCTCGCAGCTCACAGGCGGGCTTCTGTGGCGAACAAACAAAAACCGAAAAGGGATTTTTGTTGTTCCCCTCGGCAAAAAGAATATTTGAAGGTTTAAAGAGTATGTTTATCCACCTCACCTCCTCTCCACCTACCCATCACAGCGCATGCCCAAAGTTCAGATGACCTTGTCATATTTAGCCAATTGTTAGTTTCACAGATAGAATGGGACTATCAGAAGCTCCTAAAATGATATACTGTCAAATACATGTTTAGTCACAAGTTTAGAGACAACTATTACGGAACCCAAGCATCCTCATAAATAACAACTTTTGCTGAACACCAGCGGTTATTGGAGTCCAGCTATACCTTGCTGTGAATTTCAAATTAGTTCTATCGTATACTTACTTACCTTAATAAGTTCATTGGCAAATTTAAATTCCTGAATTTCTAGTCCTTCAGAGGAATAAATGCTAGTAATCTGAAAAGTTTACTGAAAGCAATAATTTACGTATTCAAAGCATCACTTACAAGTTTTAAATTGGGCATGCTTGTCTGAAACAGTCACTGACTCACAGAATGGAGATTCATGTCCATTAACCATACCAAAGAATACTATCATTTCTGAGTAAAACGGAGGTTGACATCGGTACTGCAGAAGCCAAGGAAAAATGCTCAGTTCTAAATGGTCTCTCTGCAGTATCGCTTACGGGCATTCACCTCACAATCATAGCATTCCTTCTCTAGTTAATTACACATTTTCTTTCACAGTAACACAAGTATGCGTCTATGCCTTGTGAGGGGGTTCTTTTCCCCCTTGAGTGTGACACCAGTGTTCTCTCTGTGAAAAGCAAAGTAATGAATGAAAATTACATCAGACACTGCGGTGACTGTTGAAGTTGGCGACAGGAAGAATGAAAAATGCAACCTAACGTCAATTCATAAAATACCCGCATTCTACTGATCGATAATGAGGTTGAGGGATTCACCTGGGATCTCAGGCCATTGTTATCCTGTTGCGTTTATCCCGGTGGATTTGCTTTTGCAAGCTTCCTGGTGGTGTTATATTTAACGTTCCCTCCTCCCCACAGAATCTTTCCCTCTTCCTCTGGATTGTTTAGTCTGTTGGTGGTGCACGGAGGTGAATTTTACACCTTCAACCCATTATTAGTGTCTAATTACCAGGGTTGCCATAAGGGACCTTGGTTTTGTGATCTTAGGGCCTCCTCTCGTAGGGTGGTCTCAGAGTGACATACCTGAAGGGCCTGACTTCTCATTAGGGTGCCTATTTCTGGTAAGTCATGTCATGTGTGGGGCCAGGGTTAAGATGTGTGTTTGGTTTTTAGGAGGTGGGGGGCGTAACAGAGTCCCAAAGACACCGTCCTTGTATCCAGACATGGACAGGAATTTCAAAATTAAACCGACTGTAAGAAAACAAATGTTTTCATAAACATTTGTTGGGAGTCTTGTGCTGTTTGGATTTGGATGCCAGCGTTTATTATTATAGTATTTCTGCCTAGATCAGTTGAATTTCTATATAAGTACACACTTTCGTGTATCTGAGCGGGATTATTTTGAAAACACAAGCATATGACTAGCCTCACAGTCTGCAGGATGTCTGCTTCGAAGCAAAACTGTTTTTCTAAAACTTTTGAGGGAGAAATTGAAGAAAGAGTCTCATCAATTGAAAAAGCAATATACGTGTAGACATTTCTGGTTTTTTCAAACATCTATCTCAAATTAAATTCTGAGGTGAATTTGTATTCTTGTAGAGGAACCCCAGATTTATCAGAATAAGGTTTTCAGAATGACTGTCAAACATCAATGGACTCCTGGCCCTGGAAGAGAAGAATAGCAAATTATAAAAATGTTATATTCTATATTAGAGGTCATAGAAGTTACTTTCTTTACATAGGATTTGTTTTTTCTGTTTTTTTCCTTACATAGACACGCACACATACACACTCACATCGACAAAAAATAAGGCAGTTTATAAACCATATGCAATATTCTTAAGTCACTCTGGCAAAAGCAGGCAAGGTTTCTGCATTACCACCTCAGTCTGTAAGAACTGTGTGGCCTAAGGCTACATGTTACATATTCATTTACATAAGTGTACAGTCACTTACAGTGGACGTCCTCAGAAAAGCAAGGCAAGATAATTTATAAAAAGTGAATGCCATTATTTATAATAAAAAGAAAAAGGAAGAAAGAAAATTCAGTGGGAATACAACCAGGTTTTTCTAAGGCTTGCCTAGAACTCTGGAGTCATTTAAGGGAAAGGCAGAAAAGGGATGAATTTTGCCTCCATGTTCGAATACTGGCCACCCCTCAAGAGCATCTTTCTGAAGCGGAGCCGTCACACCTCCTGGCGGAGTGGAGGGAGGATCGAGTCCATACCAGTCACCTAGCCAGCTGGGCCAGCTCACTGGGTGCCCCGAGTCGGAGCTGCTGGCTTCTGCGTGCCCTACCTGGGAGCTCTTTTGGCCAGCAGTTCCTGAAACCAGACTCCAATACAGTGAGCCCAAGAGCCGGGCAGTCATCTTAGTTTCACTGAGTTGTGCCATCTGAGAGCAGTCAAGAGTAGGAGTATGTCTGTCCTGCAAGGACAGGGAGTGAGTGAGTCTTGTCTCTGAAATTTCCTTAGTGTGGGACAATCACTCAGCGACTTCCGAACACCGTAGGTCCCTTTGCCCATTGATAAGTGCTAATGATCGCTCTGCCCTGCCTCCTTTCTGTACAGTGCTACGGAGATTATTTAATAATATATTTAAAACACACACACACATATATATATAATTGAATATCTTCAGTATTATTGATGTTCATTCCATGCATTGCATTATTTTCAGATGGTCGCTCAACATTTAAGGTTGTGTTTATTCAAAAATTAGGGTAAAGGTGTCCACAAGCTTTAAAGAGAGCCTCATACCTAGTTTTCCAATATCGAGGACATGCCTTGGATGCTTGCTGTGCATGCAACCAGGATCCAACAGTGCTCCTGGGGCATAGAAACTAAAGAATTCTAATAGAGTCATGAATTTTCCAAGCTTTATTGTTCTAGAACACAATTTTTTATTTTGCACTTTTGACAAAGATTCTTTCATTTTTGTTTCAGCTGAACTTAAACCAAATGACCATTTTTTTTTCTGTTCCTAAAATATTCCTGGGCTTAATTCTCCAGGAATATGTACAACAAAGTTATTCTTACTCCTGTTGATTTCATTACTACCTACCCAGTTATACTGTATGTTAACATACTGCTTATCTGTTACCCAACCGAGTCAAAGGACTATTCCCTTAAGAGGCCTATAAATTAACAATGCAAATTCCAGACTTGAGAGGTCATTTTACAGAAATGCGGTACCTCAGACTCCTGTGTGACCAATATCAGCAACTGCCCCTCCCGCCTCCTCCCCACTGCTCCGCTCCATGGCCCCACGGACTGCCTTTTGTTTATTTTCTTAAAATATCTTCATCCCACTCCTTATTATACTGGATACTGAAGAGTGCTTTGAAAAAAAGAAAATTACTTCGTAAGAAGAAATCGGTTCTGTTTGTCCTTTGCCTATGTCCCAGGGAGCCAGCAGGCTGCCCCGCCATCCCAGTCGTGCATAATAGAGTGGCTTTACCCCAAGAAGCCAGGCTAGTCCCAATTCATCAGTCAAAGTTTTATGCAAGTGGCCCCCCTAGGTTGATAAATCCCCACAGTGCCTGTTGACCCAGCTGCCAAGTCCTCTTGCTGCGGGCGGTGTTTTCATGGCCACCCTGACAGTAATACAAACTGTTTAGCAGCTCCATTGACCTTTCAGCTATTAACAGGGACACGGGCTCCACTAGGGACTAGTTTTCAAACATGACAGAATTTCTTAACACTAGAGGTCATGAACAAGTATATGCCCTATAAAAATCCATTCAGTATAGTGGATTTGAAGCCTAAAAGACAAGGAAGCATGTGCCACATTCTTGCTATTACTATTTTTTCCACATATCAAGAACTAAAATGGTAGCTCTGCCAGATTCTGTTTTGTTCTTAATGTACCGTAGTGTTTGTTGTGGTGCACAGTACCTTTTCAACTAACAAATCCTTTCCAAGGTGCCATACAGCATCTGAAATTCCAAAGATAAATTGCAAAAAAGTGAGATGAGAACAAAGTAAAAATCCCTAATAAATGGATGTGCATGCATACATAATATAAGGTAATGGCCAAAGCATAACCGGAATTTTATTCATCCTTTACAAAGATTTGCACTTTTATGTATGAGTCATATTTATGTAATCCATACAGTGCTATGTGGAGCCATCACCTATTTCAAAATGAATGGAAAATATTATATAATAATTTATGAAAAAAATTAAATGAGTAATATTATTTTTAAATGGCTACATAATTCTTCTTATATGTGTCTCTTATTTCCTGGAGATGTGATATATATGACCACCACATTCAAAGGAATTCTCTGCTTTGTACTATATATTATACTCTTTTTTAAACTATCCATTTTAAATGTCGGAATATCAGTTCCTAGAGTAATTGCACAGATTGATATGAAAACCTGATTGAATTTCCACTTACAAATGGCATCTGTTAAAAAGATATAAAGTGGAGAATATAAATAGTAAAGGATATATTCTTCAAAATAAGACTCATTTGTTAAGAGTTGAAAATTCTTAAAAGCATTTTTTTCTAATTCCCATGTTTCTGCCCTGCCTGGGACAATAAAGAAAGTCTAGTAGTATTAGTATTAGACCTTCTACAGAGCTTACACTCCTTTTGCAAGGCAGTATATCATCAGATATTGCAGTACTTCAGATAAAAGGAGATTTAATCTTGCATAAAACAAACACATAAATTTGTAAAAAGGTGCTTTCAGGAGGAAGCAGTACTTTTTAAAGAAAAAAAACTGCACATCTTTTATTAATTCATTTTAGTCAAGTTAAAATAATTTGTTGCTTACATGGCTTGTTTTGGTCAACATTGACACGTGAATTGAAAAGTCTAACACCAAAACTTGGGAATTGGAGTTTATATTTCTGAAAAAATATTTGAGAAAGTGTCTACTATATGCATTCAGTTCAATTGAACAAACAAACATTCATTGAATGCCTATGCAGTATTCTCCTAGCTCCTATGAATATAAGTAGTTGAAGGACATAAAACACATTGGTGGTTTAAATGTCATCTTTCAATATCATCCCTCAATCCTATACTAATGGCTCCCTCATCTGTATTTCTGTGTTACTTCATTTGCACACATATCATAACAAAGATCATGCTTACTGACACTTTTGTGTTACTCATCTGTCTTCCCCATGGATTCTCCATGAGGGTCAGGATTATGATTGGTTTGTGTCTCAGTCTCATAATGAGCACAGTGCTTGCTCAGGACTTAAAGAGGATTGACTATGTGGTTTTTGTCCTCAGAAAGCATTCATTCCAGTGGGGAAGGGAATAAGGAGGGTAACTCATTCCTTAAGGGAAGTGGAGTCCTACAAGAAACAGGCTCTGTTTTACATAATTTTCACATTCAAGTCTTCCAATAGAATAACAGTTTAAAAAAGAAAGAGGGGACTTACTGGACAGGCCAAGTGAGGAATGTTAGTTGTCAACTTCATAGAAGAAGAAAAAGATGATTTTTCCCAGGTATTTTGATAAAAACTTAAGGGACTCATAATATTTATATATAGGACAGCTACAATCTCTTATGTAAGCTAAAGTAAACAAACTCAAATATGAAATAATTTCATCCATAGGTAGATAAGCATTTACTAAATCTTAGCCAGAAAAACAACTTCACATTTCGCCTGTCATCTGCATTTCCATATATATGGATGTTTGGTGAAAAACAGTCCAAGCTTCGAATTGGAGGGTTGGAGTGGAAACAAGGATCAGATGCCCACCCTGAAGAACTACTCTTCAGAACGGGACCCTATCCTCCCGCCCGCGTTCCTTTCCCCAGGGAAGCCCCACCTGAATCGACGCCCTACACTCTGACACTCTGCCTTACACTGTTTTCTAGTTGCTGTCCTTTCATCAGAGCCACCTCCATTCTTGACCTAAATGGCGTCTCCTCTATAGATTCATCTGCTCAGGCATAAGCCATATCATCGAGTAGCACGTGAGCTTGGTGCCCCCGTATTCTGCATCACATATACTGTGTTACATTTCTGACACACTCTACTTCTGGGTCTTCTTTCTTGAATGAGTCAGCAAAAGGGCGAATGAGTAAATAACAAGTGAATCGGATAAACAGAAATTCAGTTACCAGCAGAATATGAACACCTGTTTACCGAATGCCACTTGGTAAATGACCATGGCCTATGACTCAGAAGAACTTCCTGGCTACTGAAAACTGGCTCTTCTGATGGTCAAAAATGCTACCATCAACTCACAAAGTAAGAGTTTTATATGAGGAAGAAAGACCAGTTGGCTATTCAACAACCGGAGAAGAAGGCAGAGACCACGCCCTCACTTTCTTTGGCATAACCACTAAACGTTTTCTCCACCTTGCACCACCCAACCCTCACTCCCAGGAAGACACCCTTGGGAAGCCCAGGGAAAATATTCATTAGTGTTGTCTGAGTAAAAATATACTCAGTCTATGGAATGCCTTAGGAATTTTTCTAGAAATTGACCATTTTGAGACTTACATAAAAGGGTGAATAGATTTAAGAGGGTTTCCTGGATTGTCACATTGGTTGTAAAACACAGTGCTTTCAACTTCGATTGGGACTTCTGTTTGGAGAGAGGAGCTGAAGAAGTCACTATATATTTTTAATATGGTTTTGGGTCAAGGTAGAAACAGCCCTAGGTCAGGCCCCAAATTATTATTACCATTCATAGTGCTCAATAGGGGCCTAACAGGACAACCTGTCTCAGGAAGACTGAGTCTAAAGGACTCTGATTATTTGCTTCTCTCAGAAAGCTGCATTGTTTACCTCTTGTGGTGGTTTTGACCTATAATTATCACCTTCTTTGAAATGGTCCTTAAGGACTCCAACTGCTCTGGCCATTCTAATGATGGCAATTTGGTGGTGGCTTGTCTGTTTAACCAGAAAGAGCTTTCTCACCACTCTGGGGCCCAGGTGACAGGGCTGATAGGAAGTGCAGGGCTGCATATTTCCCCCAAAGATTATTAGGTAGTGAGTAGTTCATTGTGACCATGATTCCATCCTGACCCAGCTTGAAAGATAGCCTCTTCTTTCAAAAACAGCCAGAACTATAAAACTCTTCTGAAGGCATCTTGATCCCTCTCTAAATGATGGCAGTTACAGAAGAAGTAATAGAAAATCTATGAGTTTTTATTTGGCAGATAAGATGTTTCTCTTTGGTATCAATAGCAGTCCTTTTCTTCACAGCAGGACAAAACTTAAATTTTTAAATGTATATGTACACATCTAGATATGTATCATTCTTTGCATAGAGTTGAAATTTTGAGTCAATAGAACACATACTCACATACACAATGTGATATCCTTTAAAAAAATTAGTCTAAACAAAATATCTCAAAAGAAATGTGACATTGAAACAAAAATGGATTCCCAGACGTTTTAAGTGACCAGCACTCAATTAGATAAAGGTCTTCAGCCTGTGACATTGCCAAATACACCAATCACAAGTAAAACCTATCTCAGATGCTGTTCCTAAAAATTAATGTAGATCTGGAAAAAATGATTTAAAACAGCTATACACCTTTTATTTTTTTAATTGTCATTGCTAGACATTCTTAGCCAGCAACTGTAAAATATCAATATAATATAATTACATTTTTAACCAATGATTTTTGATTACGATCACGTTTCTTACAAGGTTTATGTTCTCTTTGGTTCAAAACTAGCTAGTTCGTTTCCTCCACCGGTGTTTCTTTTTTATTCTTAGAACGTTGTCAAAAAAAAAAAAAGTTGTCAATTTTCCTGAGTCACTTAAAAGAAAGGTCTGCTTAATAAGCAAGAAATATGCTTTGTAAGCTACAAAATCAGTAGCTTTCATTCCAGCATTGATTTTCAAGCACAATACGCCTTCAATTGTTTTCTGTGCAGACCTCTGGTGCCTGAGGAGTGCAGAGCAGCGGTGCAACCCGCCCAGATGCTCACATCTGAGTGCTCCCGCCTCTGTCGCAATGGCTACTGCACCCCCACGGGGACATGCTGCTGCAGCCCCGGATGGGAAGGGGACTTCTGCAGAATCGGTGAGTATCTCCACTGTCCCCGGGAAAGACTGGGCATGGGACAGTCCTTAGGAACTCAAGAACTTAACAGCAAGTTATTGCTTCTAGAATTGTCAGGTGTTCAGCATTCATTTACATTAATACTGGTGGTCGGATTGCTCTTGAACTAGTAAATGAACTAGTTAATGTACACAGTTCACATATATAAGTTAGCCAGAAACATAAAAGTCTTTTAAATAATTGCATCTTTTCAAAAAGTAAAAATTAAAAACAGGTCATCTTTTTAAACTCCCAGTCCTGGGTTTGAGAGTCCCCACCAGCCGATGGCCTCATGTTTGCAAAGCCCTCCCCAAGTGTCAGCATTTTCCAGACACCCCATAAATGCCTCTCTAACTTAACTGTTTGTTTTCTGGCTACAGTGCACTAAAAACAGGGTTCTTCAGTGGGTCTTATTAAATAAAAAGGGGAAAAGCAATTATCTGGGGGCATAGGAGATTTTTAAGTCCTTTTTGCCACTCCCTTATGAACCATCAACTAGGTGTGCCGATGCTCAGAGAGCAAAGAGATTTATTTCAGGGTCCCTCTCTCCTTTAACGATGGATTTTCTCCATGACATGCAGTGATGTTCAAATACTGCTGGGTGTGATGTAAGAAAATTATAAATTTAGATACTTAGAGTTGGAGATGCATACCCTGAAAATGCATTTTCAGGAGAAGTATTTTTTTCCTTTCTTCTCATTGTATCTAGATGAGATGTTAACTAAACTGGCTGTGGTAATCATTTCACAGTCTATGTAGACCAAAGAACCATAATGTATACTTTACACCTATATAGTGATATATGTCAATTATTTATTAATAAAACTGGAATAAAAAGTTGCCATAAAGATAAAAAATGCATTTTTGACAACCAGCATATATGTATTACTTATAAAATATTTTGATCTCTGCTATTTCAAATATTAAAGTATCTCTTGCCAATGAAAATTTAAATTCCCACTCTCAATTCCTAAATGGTATCTTTTTTCTTTATCCTAAACATACATTTGTTTCACATAAATTACAACCATAACTTGTCTACTTTATATACTGCCTGACAAAAAGTAGCCAACATTTAAGTCACATATGCAGTCTGCATTTTAAACTTAAATTGTTTCAATACTAATAACATTATGTGATTGATTAATACTGTGGTTATATGTCTAGGAAAGAGCTATCATAATTTTTTTTTTACACAGAGACAGAGAGAGAGTCAGAGAGAGAGATAGACAGGGACAGACAGACAGGAATGGAGAGATGAGAAGCATCAATCATTAGTTTTCTGTTGCGCATTGCAACACCTTAATTGTTCATTGATTGCTTTCTCATACATGCCTTGACTGCAGGCCTTCAGCAGACCAAGTAACCTGTTGCTCAAGCCAGCAATCTTGGGCTCAAGCTGGTGAGCTTTTGCTCAAACTAGATGAGCCTGTGCTCAAGCTAGCGACCTCAGGGTCTCGAACCTAGGTCTCCCGCATCCCAGTCCAATGCTCTATCCACTGCGCCACCGCCCAGTCAGGCAGAGCTATCATAATTAAAGTCAACAGAAATGAAAACAAATGCTTATATTTTATTGACTCAGTCTGTCTCCCTTTTGCTTAATTGACAAAAATAGAGAGAATCGGTATTCAAATGCAACTAATATTCTAATTCCTGATAATATACCTTCCCTTTGCTCCTTCTGATGCCTGACAATATGTATTCTATCTGCTTCTTTACATAGTGTGCCCATTCTGTTTTATCCCTTACTTTGCATTTCATCTAACTTCTCAAACTAGATAACAAATATTTATTGAGTGCCTACTAGCAACAATATGTTTAAACAAATTATTTTGAATATGGGTGCCATTATATACACACCATAATATATATTAATAATAATACTATGTGATATAATGAAAATAGACATTCTTTGAGTTAACATGAGGTTTTATTTCAATAAAGTACTTTCATCTTTCCACTAACTCAATATAAATAATTTGCATATATAAAAAGTAAACTATTCATAATATGTGTGACCCAAACAAGAATTTTATTCCTATATTCACATAGCTTACTCATCTCCCACAAACTTGAAAGAGAAAATAGTCTGTTTTCTTTTTCATGTATCAACCATAGACCCCGACATACTGATTAATGCATTTGCAAAGGTTAAAATGACCCTGTCCACTCAAAGCATAAAGAAATGTATTCAAGGACTTTGATTCTGTCTACAGGGCTACACACCCCAGATTCATCCTATCAGTAAAAGACCATTAAGTTATATACTCCATTTTCTCTCTCCATCTGATTTTAGCAGTAAATCTTTACCTTCCCACCAAGATTGTAGTGGTAAAAATCTTTTTGTGAAAAAATTCTGTGCAATAGAGATCACTAAGAACATCCTTCACTGGCCAACTGCCTGACTCAGGAAGGACCTTCAGAGTGCACAGGGAAACAGAATTAGCTGGGTCCCCCTAGGAGCAAGGAGGAGGGACCCTAGGGAGTCTAGGTGGGAAACACCCCATCTAACCAAATTGAGAACTGACCATCCCTTTAGGTTGTGTTGGAGATGCTCAAGCCACTGAGCATCTCTCCGGGGCCAGGCCCTTCCCACACTGAGGTCCTACCCTGGAGGAGCAGGAACAGAGCGCCCCTTGAAAGGAAATGCCCTAGTGGACCCAAGACTTGAATGAACTGACATCCTTGTTTCAAAGAGTCAGTTTAGCAAGGGACTGAAATTGTTTCCCATGATCTGCACTTCTCTGGAGGTGTGTCCCAGTCCCTGCTGAGGTCTGGCCACCAGATAACTATAGGTCTGAAAGTGGTCTTCCCTTCTTGCCTTTTTTCTCTTTTGGATCATTTTGTGACTGGCTTCCGCCTTCTTTCTCTCCCTTCCCTTACTCATCAAATATCTGTGCTGTTTCTGACATACACAGTGTGAGTGTGATTTTATTGCTTTTGGTTTTTTTTCCTCCCAGCAAAATGCGAGCCAGCTTGTCGTCATGGAGGTGTCTGTGTTAGACCCAACAAGTGCCTCTGTAAGAAAGGATATCTTGGTCCTCAATGTGAACAAGTGGACAGAAACATTCGCAGAGTGACCCGGGCAGGTATTCTTGATCAGATCATTGACATGACATCTTATTTGCTGGACCTAACAAGTTACATTGTATAGTTTCTGGGACTGTTCGAATATTCCTTTCCAATGGGCATTTATTTTTTACCCTGTCATTAAAAAGAAAGACTGTTGTTCTGCTACACACTTCTGTGATTTCATTTTCTTTCATTAATTTAAAAATAGTTTCCAGAAATGTGCAGATTCTGTGTGTGTATGTTGGCACATTTGTTCACATACGCATGTACACACACACACACACACACACACTCACAACCCCTATCCATGTGGTTGCATAACAGATGGGTTTTAAAAGTATATATTTCCTTGTGTGAAGTAATTTACACAGAAATTCCACTGTAAATTGATAACGGAATTTTTATATCACCAGAAGAGATTATGTGACTTCCCAGGAATTTTCTGTCTGTAATAACTAAAGTCAACTTTAATGGAGTTTTGAAACATTGCTATGCAATCTGATGGATCTAATAAAAAAAAGGCAATATTTTTATATTAAAGGACTAGAATGTGAGAATGTTTCAGAACTCCCTGATGAATTTCTGAATGGGCAACTTGATTTAAAATTGTAATCTTCATTTTGATCATTGTATCCAATTACAGAATGTTATGCACTTACCTTTTTATTGGCAGAGAAACTTGGTTACTCTAGCTTAATATCAAGATTGTTTTCAAGTGTTTTATAATTAAATCATAAGAGCATATTCTAAAAACCAATCTTCCTAAAAGGTCTGCTTTTATTGTATATTTAACAATAGGCACTGGGTTTGTGATACATATTTATATTTTTTATTTTATTTTTATAATATAGACATCACCTAGATGAAACACCTTTACCCTGTCCTGTAAAATACTAAAGTTACATTTTTCACCAACCTAATGGGAAAGAAGGGGAGTGAGAAAGCAAACAGTCTTACATGTGCTGTGGATCTAATCTAACAATGTATCCTTGTGCCAACATGTAATCATTAACAACGGATGAAAAAGCAAGAAAACAGCCAATCCTTATAAAATTCCGGCATTAAACATTTGTAAAGTGCTTTTCACCATAGCAAGACTGTCAAGCATATGTGATTAAAATATTACAGATTGCTCACTCAATCAAACCTCACTGGAGAAGAGTTCTCTCATTCTTAACAAACCTTGGCTATGTAAGCTGTCACTTGTGCATATTTTTAATATAAGAATCCTTGCCAAATATGACTTTTCATGTATATGTTCCTTCAGAACTCAATGAAAATCCTCTTTGGTTAATGTCTGAATACATGTCTGTAAATGCTCTGTTCAAGTTTTGAAAGAAATGCTATGTTCTGACTTACAACTGCAAAACGTTCTGATCGACCTTTTTTTTAACGGTTTTCAAGGCCAGCTCTCCAAGTTTGGATTGTAACAAAATTATAAGGCTTCTTTGCACTACTGAGAAAACAGCCACCCCCTGACACGCGCACACCCACAACGGGTTGCCCTGAAATAAACAGCTGTCCCCCCAGAACCTAACTGGAGAGTAGCAGAGATTATGCAGCGTGGGCTGACTTTCCAAACCTTACTCTTCGGCATATGAGCCTCAATGGAAAAGAATAAAATCTTGTAACTAGTATTTTTCCTTTGTTTTAAAGCAGGAGAGCCGCAGTTAAAGCACAGCGTGCACTTATGCAGAAACCACAATGTGGAGAGACTGGTTAAGTACACTGCCCTTGTCTTCCATATATGATTACTTCAGTTTCAAGTGACCTCATGCCAAATGGAAATGGGTTGAGAAATCCTGGTTCAGCGCTTAGGGAACAATAGCCTGCATTAAAAAGTGCATGCATAATTTTACACAATTTAGATTTAATCGACAGTTCATTCAAAGAAGTCTCAAGATTAAATGAGCATGGAGACCAAATTGCCCTCTTACCCCAGAGAAGGGGTGGTCCCTTCCAGTCACACTAACACTTCATTGGCCCAACAGTGTGACAAATCTTGCAATGAACCCGGGGGTAGCCTGCGTCTGTTGGTTAATAGCAGTCTTTTGTCTCCACTGTTTTCTCCTCCTAGCCCTTTTACTGAATTCCATCACAGAAAGTTTTACAATTTAAAAAAAAATGTCCTGACAACCATTTTTGTAAATGGACCTTTACCATCTAATCGTCCATTATTCAACGTGGTGACATTAACAAAATGTGAGCTTCTTGTGAGGGAGCCAGCTGTCTGAATCTGTAGGCTTGCGCAGTTTTATTACACATTCTCCTGGTCATAGTTTCACTGACAACAATAAGGATCCCGTTATCCACACGGCAAAATCTGAAAAAGCCACGTTTCTTCTTACATCTCTTCGGAAATCATCCTTCCAAAAGAAGGTGTTCTATGGTCACTCATTCTCCTATTTAAAAATATCTTCGTTAAATTGATCAGACCCAGATTTTTGACGCAGTCTTTTCCCAAGTGAAGGAGTTTCAGATGACTTAGAAAAACCTATGTCCCCTACCCTTTCCATTATGAGTCATTAGAATAAAAGAGCACAATCTTCTAAAAAGAAGATAGCGAGATCCGTGGATACGATGTCCAGGCAAAGAAAGGCAAATCGTTGAAGTCATCTCTCTCTGTTCTTAGCAGGGACATAAATAGCGATGTTAATTGATGGCTGTGTATTTTAAACTCAGTGGTCATTTCAAAAATCTCTGGACCTTTTCCTTTCAAGCAAAATTTTAAAATAAGTAACTAGAGAATTGTCTTACATGATTCACAAGGACAGATAGAAAGTGGTTACAAAGTCAGAGCAAAGGAATAGTTCTTGTTTCATCACACAAATGGCAGCATCAACACTTGACTCAGTTCATCAAGCACGCAGTCAAAACAGAAGGAAAATGTCCTTGGTATGAATGCAGATGTGTGAGATAAAGCTAGAACAGTGAAATAGGAAAGTGTATATTGTTAAGCCTTTTTCCATTCTAGAGTTTAATATTTGGGTATCAGTGTAATATGAAATGCTGCTATGGTAGGATATAAAGAGTTGGAAACAAACTTTCTACTACTGCTTCCACCAAACTCTCATCCTAGTTAAAACCTTGTTTTATTGATGGCTCTATAAGGAAAACTGAGAGCTGGAACTTCATTAAAGTGAAAAGAAGGAACGATTTCAGGAACTTGAGTGATGATAAAAAGTGTTTTCATCCATGCCTTTTCTTCTTGGCATTTTGTTTCAGTGTGGCTATTATAAACTATATATTGTATTTTATCACAAAGAATACTCAGACGTTGCCTCAGATTAATGGACTATCTTGTAAAGAAAGAGCAAAGAAACCCACACATACATTATATACACACAATCTAAATAGAAAGCTCTTTTTCATTACCTACTTCAGTAATTACATATTAATGTACTAACAGTTTTAATGTCCTTCTTTTTGATATTGTTTTTCTCTCTGAATCATAAACTATATAACAGAGCCCACTAGGTATAAGACATCAGGTTAGATGCTACATCTAAGGTGTTTTAAAGTACACATTAATATAAACTCATTAGTCTAACTTTCTTAGCTTCAAAATATAAAAGAGAAACCAAGCCCAAATTTGGAAGAGGAAAACTAAGGTATACCACAGGCAGTTGACAAGCGCTGATCAATAAAGTTTCTGAGCATCTCTGCAGAATGTTATCTATGATATCCCTTTCTCTCTTTCTCCTCTGGCACCCCCTTAGAACCTTCTTCCTTTTAACCTCTCCCTTCTTGATTTCTATTGTGGTGTTTTTTTTAACAAAACAAACATGTCCCCAGTACACCCAAAATGAAGATATCCTTGGGTAGGTTGCTATTGATTTTGCTGGTGATGATCTTTTATTTATTGTCCTGAAAAATGCCTTCCCCTGGTGTCACATTTGCTCAGACTCTATCCATGTCACCAAGAACAATAGATAAGTAGGAACAACCCAGACTGATCTATTACAGTCATTGAAAGAAGTGACCCAAAGCAGAAATGACTACCAGCCCAGATGCTCCAGTTCACCTGGGTTCCATCACTGATCCAGGAAAGACATGAAAAGATCCCTAGGAGAGAGCTAGCTAGCTTCAGCTAGTGGCAGGGAACGTTAGTAGCCATTCCCCATTCAAGCAACAACCATGTGCATCTATGCAGTCTACTTTGAAGGTTATTCCAAATCTATGAGAAAAGGATAATAAGAAATAGTTCCTCAGTGGAGACTTCCAAATCTTTCCCAGCCCAGAGGAGACTTGAATTTGTAGAGAACTCAGACAAAAGTTCCATGCCCAGAAAATGTAGAAATTTCTCTACTCCCCCCCCCCCAGAAGTTAGTGGGCCTATTATTGTGAATGCTGGCAGCACCTGCCAAGAGCTCCTTCTTAGAATTTCCAGAAGAAGTGCATGTTTGCTTTCTTACCTTCTTTCTCTTCACCACAGCAACGCGGATGAGCCAGACCTCCAACACTTCACACCATGTCAAAGCAGGTGGGAAACCTAAGAATAGAAGCATTTTGATATTAAAAATATTAAAAGCATGACTACAGAGCCTGTCCAACGCTGGTCCTAGCTAATTTCAGCACTTCTTTCTCTTAAGTGTCTCCTCCTAAGTTTTGGAAACGGTTTAGGGGAGTGGGCTGCACGAGCGCGGGAGGGAGAGGCGTGCGGTGCTCCTGCCCTTCGCTGTGTGGTTCCCAGCTGCTGCGAGAGATCTGCTCATTTCTCAGATTAGCACTCTCTTTAAATCCTCCCTTAACAACAGACCCAAGATAGAGCCATCACTTACCTTGCTTTCTTTTATATAGGTCATAAATAACTTGGTTGGAAAAATAAAAAATAAGTAATAGACCCTTTGTATCAACAAAACTATGCTTAAAACCTGTTAGTGCCTTTTATTTTTTATTTTTTGCACATAATGGCTTACAAAAATAAAGTATCAAAATGAATTCTAAGGTTACATCTTGAGCATCACAAAGTCAGACATCATACTTCAGTCAGGTTGCTTTTGCATTTGTAGATGATGTATTACTTAAAATCAAAATACATATGCACATATATAAGCAAATTAACTTAAAAGTTGAGTGAGTTATCTCAGTTGACTATAATCTTTTAAAGTTAAAAAATATGTTAGCACACAAGATACAAAGAACAGAACGTTAACAGTGAGGGGCAGCTCCTAATGGCTAAATTAAAATAAACTGTCTTCACAGTTAGAAACTAATTCTTGAACATTTCCTTTGGAATTCAAAAGTAGCTAGCCAACAGTTTCCATCACATGAACAGTTTATAATCAGGTTTGATACAGTCTATGCCCAAAATATATATTGGATATTTCTTTACCCCATATTCTTAAAATCTGAGACATGACTCTCCTAGAACGAAATAAGATTTCATGTATAGTAGAACCTAATACTATTTAATGCATTTATACATTCTATTCAGAATACTGTTATTGAGAAATCAAGTTGACAACCTTACCGGATACCAGATCATTCCCCTTTCTCATCATATATACTGATAGACACTCTTAGACATGCATTTCACCAAGACTTAGGTGGTAACAGGATCAGTGACACTAAGGTCTTATGGAATTTTTGGAGCTTCGTTCCCTAGCATATGTGAAAATACTATTTAAAAGAAACCCATCTAAATAAAATGAAAAAATTACCAAATTATTATCCATAAATAAGCGTAAGAAAAATCTGAAAAGAAAACCCCTTGTCTTTCTGGATTTTATCTGTGATTCATTCTGTGCAGTTTTAAAGACTGGTTAACCTTATCATTCTTCTAATACATTTTGGTTTTCCTAGTTGTTCATTTTCCTTAAGATTGTTGACAGGGCAATCTATCCATAATCTCACACACAGAAGATACTAGAACCAATCCTTGCTTGAATTCCTGTTAATAAGAGGCAGAACACTGGGTGAACAAGTATAAAAGTGGTACACATTTGAGGAAGCAAAGTTAACATATATATGCTAGTTGGGATGTCTATAGATGTTCTTCTGAAAAGTAACACGCCAAGTTATTGGCTCAGATAATTTCTCAAAATTTGAATTAATCTGGTTAATTTAGCCAAGTTATTATAATATGTCTTTCTCTTTGATCAATCTTCTATTATTCAGCCATCCACCCCATTCATTAATTCAACAAATATTTATTTAAGTGCCTAGCATGATTAGGTGACACAGAAAAGGCGAGGACATTTGTAGTGGGGGGTTGGGAGCCCAGTGGGTATGATGAACATGTTTGAAGCAAAAGACACTAATCAGACCCAACCAGCTCCAGTTCAGCTCATCATTAGAATCCAGCAATAATGGTCCAGATGGCCTAACGTCCATCTGTGTGTATCTGTACGTGTGCACACAACCATGTATATATATTTATCAATCTGTACAAACACTACATATGTATACACACTATCTATGTAATATATAATATATGTATAATGCATATAAATTCTAACAAGTGTATTTGTGTTATCTTAAAAATAGAACAATTGTATCTTGAAGTGATAAATGCAGAGAATTGGTTTTTATTGTTGATCTGTGGATTTAATGATTTTTTTAGATAAAAAGGATGTTTAAGTGTACAATTTCTTAATTTAATATATTTATGTAAATGCATGCCTGAACTTTGGTTAGACTGTGTTTTGTGTCCTTTAACATGATCAAATGTATTAAACTTTATCTTAAGACCTGATATACATGTGCTATTTTAACATTCTTTTACTTTAGTAGTTAAAGGTTTTCCTGAATATTCATACTGATTAGATGAACACTAATTTTTAGATGTTCTATACCCAAACTGCTCCTTCGGAATACTCAGGCCTTTTGTCATTTTTCATGTTCTAATTTTAAGATTTTACTTCCCAAAATATATGCCAATGTTAAGGATCAGTTTCATTATGTGGCTATATCAGGCAGCCATAAGATGCTATATTGATTTCAATTTATTCTAAGTTGCAAACGACTTCAGTCTGATCCCTTCAAGTGAGAATTAGTAAGTGACAAATGTAAAAGAGCTGCCTGACCTGTGGTGGCACAGTGGATAAAGCGTCGACCTGGAACGCTGAGGTCGCCGGTTTGAAACCCTGGGCTTGCCTGGTCAAGGCACATATGGGAGTTGATGCTTCCTGCTCCTCCCTCCCCCTTCTCTCCTCTCTCTCTCTCTCTCTCTCTCTCTCTCTCTCTCTCTCTCCCTCCCTCCCTCCCTCCTCTCTAAAAATTAATAAAAGTAAAAAAAAAAAAAATTAACTTTAAAAAAAAAAAATGTAAAAGAGCACTTGAGAGTCCTCAGTGCCCACCCGGAAGGGAAAGCATGTAGGAATGGAGGGGCATGAGAAAAGGGGGCTGCAGATATCCCAAGTTTTGTTGACCTTGCCATTTAGCTTCCGGTTAACCCTATCAAGAGTATTTACATGGGGGTGGGGGGGTTAGACCTGACCAGGCCGTGGCACAGTGGACAGAGTGTCAGACTGGGGTGCAGAGGACTCAGGTTTGAAACCCTGAGGATGCCGGCTTGAGCATGGGCTCATCTGGTTTGAGCACAACTCACCAGCTTGAACTCAAGGTCTCTGGCTCTTGAGCAAGGGGTCACTTGGTCTGCTGCCTGGTCAAGGCACATATAAGAAAGCAGTCAATGAACAACTAAGGTACCACAACAAAGAATAGATGCTTCTCTCTCCCTCCCTTCCTATCTATCCCTATCTGTCTGTCTCTCTGTCTCTGTCACACACACACACAAAAAAAAAGAAAAAAAAGGAGTATTTACATAGGTCAGATATGCTGTTGTGAACATGAACATCCAATCTGCCCATCTGCAGGGAGAACTCCCTGGATAAATATAGCTGCTTGACTCATCGAGAAAAAAACTGTTTCTAGGACATGACTGTTTCTAAGAGAATAAAATGTGTTACAAGCTTATTCACAGACAGTCCTTAGCTCAGGTGGCTCACAAGAATTTTTAAGTTAGGCAGTGCAACACCACGAGTGTCCTTTAACTCACTCCACAGTGGCCCCGTAAGCATCAGAGATCTCCCCGCTTAGGTTCTGCCCTCCCAGACCTTAGAACCTGCCCCAGTGATTAGTCATTCATCACCTTTTTTGTTCCTTGTGCTATCTGGTCTTTGCGACCAGATATAAATCTCCACAGGAGCATAGCTCCTACTTTTAGACTCCCTGACAGACCTGAGCGGCCCCTGATTACTTGCCATAAAGAAAATATCAATAATATGTATATAACAGCCTAGAGATGGAAGTGGTGTCTGCTGTCACCGAGCTGGGTTTCTTCACTGTTCCTTGGTTGACTTCTCAGCTTTGACATCGCCAGGGAAATCAGTTCCCTGCATTAAATCTCCTTTGCTGTAAACACTTGAAGTGGTTTCTGTTTTCTCTTTTGAGATAGATTGAGTTATATCTATAATTAAGACACAGATGAAGAGAGAGAGATAACATGGTGGAACTATAGAGAGACATGATGAGATCGTCTGCAGGAGAACAGGATAAAAAACAACAACATTGCCTTGAATCCCAACATGATCACAGCAAGACGTAGTCAGAGGGATCTTACCTCCAAACCTGATATGTAACCCTTAAATTATTTAGGCAGCTACCAGTGAGAAAGGCCATTATTTCCACAGTTGTCCCTAAGAATTTTCATAGCTCACACTTGTACTATTAAAATGATCAGCCTCCTGCTTGTCCAGGACTGTTGTAGCTGTTAGTCTTTATACTCACTTTTTAAAAGAATTTTTTAGAATAATGTACTATTTCCAGTGGAAGTACAACTTAAAATAGCAGCTACACTTAGTATCTGATCAGAAAAATATATATATACAGTTATTTGGGGTTTTTTTGTTCGTTTGTTTTTTTCTATTTGGAGCTCCAAAGAGTTTTCTCTGGAGATTAAATCCTACCATCATTCAAATAAATGAAAGAATAAAAGGAAGAAAAACAACTTGGATGAAATATTTCTTCTGCATTGTCATAACTTGATTTATGTTTGATTTCCATACAACATTTTCTATGATTAAAACAAACAGAATTTACAAGGGGGAGAGGTAGGGGCCGGAAAAGGAAGGGAGAAGCCGAGGTTGCTCCTGACTATAAAACTCATTCTTCTTGGGACGATGCCCACATCCGAAACTGCCTGAGCTCACTTTTGCAGTTTAATAAGATGTCATCAGACCCCTTTCACATATTTATAACCTTATAATGAAAACAACTTGATGCAAAATCCATGTGCTTCATGTAGAGCCATGTGGATGAGCACAGATACCCTGTTCTAGGACCTACAACCACCAGAAGCCCTGCCAGCCAGGTGTGCTTGCAGGAGCCCTGGGCCAGGGCTGTGCGGTGCGGGTCCTGGCCTGGTGTCTCCATATCATTAACCGGGGGATGATGGGTAAGTCCTTCGCTGCACTGGGACTCAGTTTCCTTATGTATTGAATGAGATCGAGGTTCCTTCCAGCTCAAACAGGTCTTGTTATTAGATATTACTCATCCCAGAATACATATACACTGCAAATGTGAAATTGCGAATCTCAGATAGGAGTCCATTAACTACTCCATTTCATTAATTTGTGGTGGCTAAATGATTAGAAAAGACACTCTAGTTTCCCAGCCTCCTCTCCTCCTACCCTTTGGGGTTCTTTGTTGCTTTCTGTGATGTGTTCTCTTTTTCTGGTCTTCCCATCTATATATGGTTTCTTCCTTTTTTTTTCTTTTACTTTTACTTTTCAGTTACAGCTGACATTCAGTATTACTTTGCATTAGGGTCAGGTGTATAGCATAGTGGTGAGACAATCATATACTTCACAAAGTGATCCCTGATATTTCAGGTGCTCACCTGGCACCATACATAGTTGTTACAATATTATTGACTATATTCCCTATGCGGTACATAACGTCCCCATGACTACCATTTCCCCCTATGGATAAGACACACCATTTTCCGAAAAATTTGGGGTCTAAAAACTGGGTGCGTCTTACAGAGTGGTTGTAGGTTTTTTACTTGCATTTCCTACTTTTTTTTTTGCACGGATGAGGAGTTGTATGAATTTTATAATGAATAAAGCTTGAGTTCCATAACTTTATGTAACACGTTTACATTTTTTTCAAATTTCAGGCCCTAAAATTAAGGTGAGTCTTACACACGGGCGCATCTTATACCTGGGGAAATATGCTACTTTGTAACTGCCAATCTAAACTTCTCAATCCCTTCATCTTTCTCACCCTGTCCCCCAACGCCTGCCGTCTCCCTCTGGCAACTTCAGTATGCTCTGTGCACCTGTGAGTCTGTTTCTATTTTTTTTGTTCTTTATATTCCACATGTAAGTGAAATCATAAGGTATTTGTCTTTCTCTGACTGACTTACTTCACTAATGCATAATAGGTCTATCCATGCTGTTGCAGATGGTAATGTTTCATTCTTTTATAAGGCTGAGTACTATTCCATTTTATATACAAACTACTGCTTTTTCATCCACTGACCTACTGATGGGCACTTGGGTTGCTTCCATAGCTTGGTTGCTGTAAAGAAAGCTGCAATGAACACAGAGGTGCATACATCCTTTTGAATTAGTGTTTTGGGTTTCTATGGATATAGACCCAGAAGTGGAATCTCTGGGTCATAAGGCAGTTCTTGAATCCTACAGCTCTCAAGTCTAAATTTAGAAAACACTCTCCGAGCTATCACCATTTTCCTTTGTGCTGAAGAAGCACAGTGTTACAGGGAGGCTGCTACTCACTCCAGGGCCCTTAGTGTCTAGTTTTGCAACTGTCAGAAACATAATAATCTCTTCCATGAACTATGTTCCCAAGAGGACTGTTGTAGGCACACGACTTGACAGATAGATACCATATTCTGGGAAGATACAGAGCATAAAAAAGACATGATCTAAAAGGCAGACAATTCATGATACGGAAGAAAGGGTAAGCATGTGCCTGCTAGAGCTGCCCAGACAGCACCGCCAATGGGCTGGCCCAGCACTGGAGGCTAGGAGGCTGAAATCAGGGTGTCAGCACAGTTGGCTCTTTCTGCAGGCTGTAAGCTCTAAGGGAAGACTCGTTCCAGGTCTCTCTTTGTGGCTTGTAGATGTCTGTCTTCTCTCTGAGACTTAACATAGTCACCCTACTCCATGTCTCTCTGTCCAAATTTCCCCTTTACATAAGGACACCAGTCATTCTGGATTTGGGCTTGCTGTAATGACCTCAGTTAAATTTGATTACCTCTTTAAGACCCCATCTCAAAATAAAGACACATTCTGAGGTACTGGGGTTTAGGACTCCAAACTATGAACGGGGGGAGGGGACACAATTCAACCCATGACACCGTGACCCAGAGACCACATCAGACTTAAACTGAAGTCTCATACTCATTGTCCAAAGCAGTGGCTCCAGTCGCCAGGGGACTTTGCAGAAGTCCAGATTCTGATCCAGTGGGTCTGGGGTGGGCTGAGGCCCCCATCTCTGGTAAACCCGTGTGTGATGTGAACGCTGCTGGTGCACGGGCTGCACTGGGACGAGCAAGGATCGAAAGCATGGTTTACAGGCTGTTCTAACCTCTAGGACAGAGCACGAATACTGGAAAGGGCTTGATGAAAACAGGACTTCCTGCCTCCAAAAAGCAAACAATGATATATGTCCTGTATCTTAACTGCAGGCTCGTGTTTAGCTGAGTGGATTGTACACAACAACACAGAATAAGTATGTATGCGAGGCAGTCCACCACCTTCTCCATGCTGGGCTCCTAGCTGTTGCTACCACAGCTTCTGATTTCATTTTCAGCAATGGCATCAGTGCTGGGATTCAGCCGGTTCACACCGGTTTGGCAGAACCAATACCAAATTTTTTGTTGAGCTCAGTGAACCAGTTGTTAAAATGGCACTGGTAATCAGGGTTCTCTCTAAGGCAGGCGCCTGGGCAACCTCTCAATGTGGAAATCACAAATTTACATTCCTTATTTTTTTCTAACGTTCATCTGCGCAACAGTGTATTCTAAGCGATCGTAGTAATGTTTATTCCATCCACCGGTGGAAAAATTGCAAGTGAAGACACCAATCAAGAAGCAATACGGAAATATCTTAAATAAGTTTTATTGTTTTTTGTCAGGTATTATTTAATAGTTTTTCATTATATTTTGAAACTCTTTCTTATAACATAATCTAGTTTTGTGTACCTCTTTTATAGTTCTTATTTTTATAAGTATTAAATGCATGAAATAATAAACTACCTTTCCGTATATCATTTTTTTATACTTAAATCGGTCATTAGGGCATTTTCATGTCTGTTGGAATTCATCTATCTGTTCAAAATAAACTGGGTTGCTAGAGCAATATGTACCATAAAATAAAATGTTTGTTTTAAGCTCTGTAAATTCTGCCAAGATAATATGTAGTGATTTTAAAAAGCTATGAACAACTCCTATTGACAGAAAAAAAAAATTTTAAATAAAAAAATATTACTATGGATACCTTGAAAAAAAGAAAATGAACTTCTGTGTTATACTGAGTTTTTAGAAATAAGATTGTATACCTCTATCTTAACACCAAGATTTAATCATGTGACTTAAAGTTGTAAACACGTCTAGGACTATATCAAAATGCCTTGGAAGCAAATTTTAGTGCTAGTCACTATAAATAATACTTACTATCTGATTCAAATGTTTATGTACTTTTCCGTTTATGTCCTTTTCCAGAGCAGAGCTGCCCAATGGGACTCTCTGTGATGACAGAGGCGTCCTATGTCTGACCTGTTCTGGACGGCAGCCGCTGGCTACCTATGGCTCGCAAGCACTGAAACAGGGCTGGTGTGAGGGAGGAACTGAATTGATTTTACTTAATTTTAATTAATTTCAAGTTGCCTATATAAAAATAGAGTGTCTTTTTATACAGGCTCCTTCAAAAATCAGTGCCAAAGGCATTTCAGACAGTTCAGTTCTAACGTTTCGGTCATGTGTGTTTGACAGCCCCTGATCTGTAATTCGCACTGAAATGCTTCCTGTTCCCTTTGACTTTGTTTCAATCCTATAGCACATCTGAAATGGTACACTATACATACTCTTGGCTCTGGATTGTTTTACATGGGCCTTTCACCAAAGCCAGTACAATTCCTAACTCTAGGTATAGCTCTATAGCACAGTCGATATCTATTATGCATGTGTGGGAGCAGCACTGTGACTGTGTGTACACATGTCTCAGTGTCACCAAGGGAAGTAGCACCACCACACACGGAAACATGGTGGATAGACATGCCGCTGGCTAACAGCCGTCATATGCCGAACTGAAGAAAGTAGAGACAGGGAACAGGGCATAAAGGAGCCCCTGTGTGCCTTTACATTTCATTCTATAAAGTTCTCCTGGAAGAGAAGAACTTGGAACAATGACAAATAATATTTAAAGAGAGAAAATAAAATCCATTTGGCTGTCTTACAATTTCACCGCATACAATCTGAAGTAACCACGAAAAAAAGCGAGAAAGGACAGCGCAGAGCGATGTCAGAGGTCCCAAGAAAGAGTGAAGAGAAGCTCTCTCCCTACATGGAAGTGGACACAAAAGGCATAAGACAGCAGTGATTCAGCTCAACCAAATGCAAGTAAGTGGGTACAGCAGTAATAATACCAACACCTATATGGGGCGGCGTGCCGGGCACCTCTAAGTACAGTCAAGCTCTGTGAAGTGTCTAAGATTTCACTCTAATTAGAAGCTAACAAGTTCAAGTTCCCCAGCCATGCTTTCATGATTGCTGTCAGAAGACACCAGACTCCTGGGTTGGAGACTAAGAACAGTTTATTACTCATAGCAAAAGCCATAACCAGTAACTAGTTCTCTGAGCCCCGATTCCCAAAGAAAAGGCCAGGTGATATTTGCACATGCAATGGGTTGAGTTACAGAAGAGGAACTCCGAGCTTAGGAAGACCAAATCTTTCATAATGGATAGCACGCAAACCTACTTGATCTTTGCATTAGAGGTAGAAGCTCATCTGTCTTCCAAGGCTGTTTGCTATATAAGCATCCTTGAAAAAGATTGTTCAGAAGAAAGGCATTCAGTGCTTCTCCTTACCAGATGTGCAGAAACACAAAAGACTCATGGGGAATCAGCATCCAAGGAGCACTTCACCAGTACTGCCTCATTTAACCTGCTCGACAGCCATGTGAGGTAGGTATTCCTACACCATTTTACAAAGGAGGCAAAGGAGGGACCCGGAGTTTCCACAGCTTTGAACTGGTAGAGTGACGATCTGAACCCACCAATCTGGCTCTACCTTACGGAGTAGCATGGTCCAACAGAAACGTCAGGTGGACCACATGCATCATTTAAAATTTTCTAGTAGCCACAATAAAAGAGTAAAAAGAAACAGGTGGAAGCAATTTTAATGTTTTTCACATGACTCCAGGGACCAAGAATATGATCACTTCAACATGCAATGAATATATAAATCATTAATGAAATATTTCACTTTCTTTTTTAATATGAAGTCCTTGGAAACCAGTGTGTATTCAACACTGACAGCATATCTTAATTCAGACAGGAAATTTCTATCAAAATAATTGACAGTTGAAGAAGTAGATTCACATACCCAAGCTGTTTCAAATATACTTACAAGCTTTCCAATAATGGACTCAGGTATAGGTTTTAAAGGTAAACTAATGAGAAGTAAGCATATTAAACATTCAGTTCTTAAGTTATAGTAGCCACGTTTCCAGTGCCACACCTGGCTAATGGCTTCTGCATTGGACAGAATAACCTTAAAGCCTGTACATGGAACCTCTGTGCTCCCCTGTCTCACACGGAAAGGGTACATAGCACATTAAGTTGAATCTTTGTTCCTCTATTCTGATTGTCTATCAGAGTCGCAGTTGTTTAGCCATGTGCCTGCCCTGGGGGGCTGCTGATGGAAGTTCAGAGAAGGCAGCGTTGTTGGAGGATCAGAGCCCCGGCTCACAGTCACAGCCCCGGTCTGATCCAAGCTCCAGCACTTGTCACTTCTCAGCTGTGTGACCATAAACACGTTTCCTGACCTCCCAGAGCCCAGTTTCTCCATCTTTAACGTCAGGCAATAATAGCAGCCCTGAGGATTCAATGAGGCCATTCATGTACAGCGTCTGGCACAGTGCTTGGCACACGGTTCTTGCTCAATAAATGTCAGTCATTATTTGGCAATTAGAGTAAATCTAACTAACGTGACAGACACCCCCCCCCCCCAAAAAAAAAAGTTTAATAGTACACCATTTTATGATGCCATTTGCTTCCTGGAGAGAGGCCTGGCTCACCGAGCTGTGAAGCCCAATGTCACCCTCTAGTGCCCAAAACCTTGAACTGCAGACATCAGTCACCAAACCTCCGGAACACCTAACCTCTGAAAGGCTGTGTTCATTCCTTAACCTCAGAGGCTGTGCCTGACCTCGACCCCAAGCCCCAACCCTGGTCACTGGAACTCTGATGCCTTTTCTTGCCAGTTCTCGGGGAAAGCGGTTTATGACTCACAACATTCGAAGCGCAGCCTGAGCGGCTGCGTTTCTCATCAGCTCCTGTGTAACATCAATGTTCCCGTCTTACAAACCCTCGTTGAGTAAGCAACATTTTAGAAAAGTTGACCGTTTATTCCAACTTTTTCAAAAGTAACCTCCAAATTGTTAGAGTAAAAAAACCACACCATTAAGCTAAATGTTGTCTTCTTTCTTCCACGGACATGCACAAGAGGAAAAGGCCAGACGGAGACCAAAGGTGGAACACAGCCACATCTTAAGGATGGCTTCAAAGGCAGCAACAGTGTTCTTGTAGGGAGCGTGCCTATCAAGAGAAGAAGAGGGTGGATGGGTCATGTGCTGTTCTCATAATATAGAATACCTGTGAATTAATGATAACTATATAAATTAATATGTGTCCATACTTCACCACCCAAGACAATTTGGACTAGATAATGGCATGGTGGTGGGATTGCTGGACCAGCAATGGAAAGTGAGTCAGAAGCTCAGTCACTGATCCGTGGTCTTTCCCATATCATATTCAAGAGACATTGGAAGGTTAACATTTGGAAGAAATTATCATCTGCACTTCTTTCATACTTGGTAAACGGGATATAAAGGTAACCACCATGTTCTTGTGTTTTGTTTTGGGGGTTTTTTGGCCAACATCAAAGGAGGCACCACGGTGAAAGTACTTTTAAAATAGCATTTTCATGGCTATGAATACAATTTATTAGAAGTCTGACAGACCGAACTGGCCTAGTAGTTCTTTGGCAGAATAGACAACACCAGTTATTTCCAGTAAGGAGAAAAGGAGGGGGACTTGGAATTTATTTAAATTTGTCTATCCAGTTTTTTAAAAAAGAAACAAAACAGATTAAAATTACAATGACTTAATTACTCCACATTTCTAAGTATTTGTATTGCCTCCCACAGCATGACTGCCAAGTTAATGATAATATTTATGTTCATCTTGTTTTCAAACATTTATTTCTGATGATGAGCTTAATACACTACACTGCAGTCATGCTTTGTTGGTCAGTCCGCTCATTCTCTAGCTGCACTCACTTTGCTACCAACTTTGGTAAAAACAAGGGCCCAGGGTGCTCCAAAGCGTGCGGCAGGTCCAACCCAGCAGCCGCATGCAGGGCCGGCTGGCTCGTCTCACAAAGTGCTGGGACATCACGCTGGACCCGAACTCTCAAGTCTTACCTACTTTTAACCCCCCTTCTCCCATGGATAGATGTGAAGACTGGCCTCTGTGCTTCTTGTTTTGTTGCAAGAAATGCCTTTACTTGTTTCTGTTGGCTTCTTAGCAGCTTGTTTCAAAATATGTATATTTCAGTTCCACTTGCTGTGGCTTGGGATCTCATATTAACGTGTCTCCCCTCATTGATTCCCATTACAGTATTTGATTTCCAAAAGACATTCCTATCAATGTACTATACTGATCACAAATGTAAAGGGAGAAAGTGTGACTCCCAGAGTTAGAGAAAAAAAAATAAATAAACATGTGTTTCTATAAGGAGAATCAAAGAAGGAAAGTAGGAGGGGGGAGGGAAGAGGAAGAAAGAGAAAGTAAGAAAGAAAGAGAAGAAGAGAAAGGAAAAAAGGGAAGAGGGAATGAAAGGAAGGAGGGGGAGAAGGAAAAGAAATTGGGAGGTTTTCTTTCTGTATACCTTCTCTCTATTCATTTACACAACAAAATCTGACACTGGGACCAAGAAACACCGATTCCATCCCAGGATCGCCTGAAGAAAGAACACTTACAACAGCCCACCAATCACATAATAAGTAATCACTGAACACTAGCCTGGGCCTTGTTAGAAAGACAACAGTGTCTACAGGGCACATTCTTCATTTCCAAAATGCTGGCAATGTGGCAGCAGAAATAATACCCAGACCTTAAAGATAACACTGCTCATGTCTGATCAGGCAAAGCAAAATGTTTTGTTCAATCCAATCCACTTTGGTTATGTAGTTAAGGCCCGTGATAAGGGGGAGGAAGAAGAGGGTAAAGGGGGATAAATGGTGATGGAAGGAGACTTGACTTGGGGTGGGGAACACACGTGCAGTGTACAGATGATGCGTTATGTGATGGCACACCTACTACCTATGTAATTTTGTTAACCAATTCACCCCAATAAATTCAATTAAAAAATAAATTAAAATATAATAAAACATTAAAAAAATAAAAATGACCTGTGTTTGGGGCCTGGGCCAAAAATGGAGGGTGAGAGCTTGCATTACACTCAAGATTCCAGGTGAGCCCTGGCTGGTTGGCTCAGCGGTAGAGCATCGGCCAGGCGTGTAGATGTCCCAGGTTCAATTCCTGACCAGGGCACACAGGAGAAGCGCCCATCTGCTTCTCCACCCCTCCCCCTCTCCTTCCTCTCTGTCTCTCTCTTCCCCTCCCGCAGCCAAGGCTCCATTGGAGCAAAGTTGGCCTGGTCACTTGGCTCCGATTGCAGTGGAGCAACGCCCCAGATGGGCAGAGCATCGCCCCCTAGTGGACATGCCAGGTGCCAGGTGGATCCCTGTTGGGAGCATGCAAGGATCTGTCTGTCTACCTCCCCCCACCCCTTACTTCTTACTTCAGAAAAATACAAAAACAAAAAAAAAAGATTTCAGGTGAGATTTTCACTTAGTCCATTAAAATAATGCATCACCATTGTCACCCTGAGCACTAAGATTTCTTGCTATTTCCACGGCCCATCCCCAGGACAACTGGAGGACTGGGCCAGCCAAACAGCACCTTCCCACTATCACCTAATGTCACAAGCTCCTGATTTCAACCTCATTGGTTGGCCCGCCTGTTCCGCTCCAGCTCAAGCTTTTGGCTCTGCTTTTTGTCACTGTGTTTCTGAGCTGCTTTACCTGAGGCAGAAGCAGCTGCAACAAAAAACAAGCCCAGATTCAGAAGCGTTTGTTTGCAGGCAGGTAGGCTGGTCTATGACGGTGGGGCATTGCCATGCTGCTCCAAACACAATGTCTTCAGTTAATGTTCTATATAAAGTTAAATTCCCTAATGAAAAAAATAAATACAACCTGAATATTGCGACAGAGGCAAAACAAGAGTATGGAGCTTTTCAAGACCAGAACATGATACTGCCAACCTTGCTCGTTGTCCCCTTTGCTTCTACCCTTGTTATAAAAGAGGAACAGCAATGCTAATATTTGTATGGACTCCTCACCTGAAAACCATCATTACACTTCCTCTGGCAGATGGTCAAAGTACATTTCACATACAGCATCCCTAAAAGGCGCTCAGGAGATCCCCCCAAAAATCCATTTGAGAAACTTTGACAAGACCTATTCAACCTCGCTTCCACTTGTCCCCAAATGACGTTCTAATCACTTTAACAAAACACTTGAGGTGTATGTAGTAGAGAGTTGAGCTAATTAAGGAAAAACTTAAAGGAAGCCAAAAAATATCCAGCAAAGAGTTCCTTACCGAGATGTGGAAAATTATACGGAAAGCTAATCAGTAGCCAAATGCCTCACTATCTGGCCCAGTAAAATGTGGCCCAATAATCATTCAATTAGGTATCTGAAGACAGAATTCTTTTGACACACCCACTGCCCTGCACTGCAGGACTTGGAGTGCTGCCAGAAAAACTAGATAGGGCAGAAGACGAGAGGACGGAAGGGACTTGATTAGCAAAGGTCGCATCTCTAAGAATGAGGTCTGGGTCACCGGCTGCTGGGGGAAGAAGGCCACAGAACACAGGCAGAGTCTCCAAGTGTCTGTGTCCTTCACATGAGAACTCATCAGATTGGAGAAATGTCTGCTTAAACGGAAGAGGTAGGGGAGATTCCCGACAGCTGCTGTGCAGTTATTGCTGGGTCCTTTAGAAAGTGGTCAGGTCAAAGGGAAAAGGCCATTTCACAAACGATGTGCTTTAGTTTCATGAAAGAACTGAGTTGAAGCATCCACTTGTCCTGGCATTTGGGCTTTCATTCAACACTCAGTTAAACAATAATTGCACACGCCTTTGGCCAGTGATACAAGAATCACCAAGCAGGCAAGGCTCCAGCCCTCAGCAAAAATACAGCCTGAGGAGGGAGACATAATAGAGAAATCAGCCATAAACACTACAGTTATATGCTGTAATAAATGGTGTTGTGGCAGATTGCATTTTCCAAGGTTGCATGTAACAAGATCTCCCCTCCCACACATGCTTTCCTAGAGTCATCCTCCATCGACACGTTAAAAAGTAGAAATGATGCTGAGTGACTTTCAATGTCACTGTCCTAGAAGGTTATGCAACTTCCACTTTGCTCACAGGAACTTGTGGCTTTGAAAGCCTTCAGCTACCATGTAAGCAGTTAGATTCACTGGAGCCATTGTGCTGAGAAGAAGCTAAAACCAGCCTGCCTGGAAAGAACACGAGACTCCATGAGGGATGTGTGTGCAGTCCGGCCGGCGGCTCCAGCCTCACGCTGGTCCAACTCAGTCACCTCCTGACTGCCGCTGCATGACACACTCCAAGCAGAAGCCACCCGGCCACGCTGTTCCTCAATGCCTGTCCCAAAGAAACTTAAGTATAAAATACAATAATTGCTTTTGCTTTAAACCACTAATTTTTTGAGCAATTTGTTGCAGAGTACCATGTTTCCCCATGTATAAGACACACCCTTTTTCAAAAAATTTGGGGTCTAAAAATTGGATGTGTCTTATACAGTGGTTGTAGATTTTTTTGCTTGCATTTTCCGCTTTTTCACGGGAATGGATTTTATGATGAATAAAACTTGAGTTCCATAACTTTATGTAATACAGCACTTTTTTTTTTCAAATTTCAGGCCCCAAATTAAGGTGCGTCTTATTTACGGGAGCGTCTTATACATGAGGAAATATGGTCATTGATAAGCAGACAGTTAAGAGGGAAACGAACAGGTTGATGGCACTGAGACAAGCTGGGGGGGGGCTACTTTATACATGGGGACCACAGAAGCCCCGCCTCAGGAGGAGGATGTGGAGAGTTCGGGAACGGGCATCCCAAGTGGAAGCAGAAACCTGGAGGGCAGTGTTAAGCTAAGGGAAGAACGAGGTCGGACACGTAGGCAGGAGACAATCACGTGAGATCTTGTAGGCATTGCTGAAGAGTTTGGGTTTTATTCTGCATTTATAACTGCATTGGAAAGCCCCTGTGAGTGTTAAAGCCACTACCACAGTCCATACTCATTTCTCCAGCCGCCTTGGTTCCGAGGGTCTGCCTCCAGGCCACATTGTCCCCCAAACGGGCTCTGTGTCCACGGGAAACTGATACAGAGTGACATCAAAATGGTGCATCCACAACCAAATCACCAGTTTCTGCTCATACTGCTGTGGCCCAAGTCTTCGCTAGCTCCGATTGACACCTTATTCTCTACAGGGGTTTCTGGTGACCAAGACATCTGGTCCTGAACTCTCTCAACTTTGTACTCTATTTTCTTTTATCGTCACACTTATTTTTCCTACAAAAACAGTTCATTTTTGTATCCCCTACAGATCCTACTACTGCGTACATACTTGTTGAGGAAAGGACTTGCTAGAACAATGCAAAACCATGAGAAACACACCAAATGCTTGATTTCATAGCCAAACCTTGTACATTTTGTAAATTGGTATCTCCAAACCCTGTCCTTAACTGCATATCCCGATGGGTTCTTCTGGGCGAAGGCCTTTATGCCTGGGGTCTTTGCTAAATCTGCCCTGATTTCCCAGCTTCATAGAGTCTGTATTTTTTTTTTTTTAGCTGCATTTGAAATTCTAAAGCTACTCCCAGGCATTTCAGCTCTCTGAGCAAAGAAGGGAGGTGAAGGGGGGTGGGATGAGTTGGGGCAGGGTGGACCGGGTGGTCGACTGGTTCTTATCATAACTGTTTAGTTTCATTTACATTTTTCTCTGGGTTGCTCAGGTCCAGGGCAGTGTTATTTGATGTGGAACACCTGCGTTCACACGGGGGGGGGGGGGGGGGGGGGGGGAGGCTCTAGCCCTGCCAAGAGCAGTATGGATGTGTTTGCTCTATAGAATCAATGGGGCTGAGAGGCGGACAGCGACGAGCCTTCGTCTGGGTCACAGGATTCTGGCTCAAAAGGAGTCACCATGTCCATAATTATAGAAGGACTCGAGGCCCTCCTCATGCCCTTAGCGACTGTGGGTAAAAGCAAGCCCGCCAGTGCACCGAAGCCATTTGATTTTGTTCATTGGCCGTGTGTATAGGTCCCAGTGCACTCTTTGATGAGATGGATGATAGCTGAGTAAAACCTGCACTATATTGTATTCAGCTGATTCCCAGGGAGAGCTTGGTTATATTCCAGCAGAGCTGTAATCAAAGTGAAGGTTACTAGAGATTATCATGCTAAGTGAAATAAGCCAGTGAGAGAGACGAATACTATATAATCTCACTGATATGTGGAATCTAAGAAGAAAATAGGAACAGAGGCATAGAACAGACTGACAGCTGTCAGAGGGGAGGGGGGAGGCCTGGATGAAAGAAAGGCAAAGGAATTAGCCAAAAAAACCCAAACCACTAGATAGATAGATAGATAGAGAGAGAGAGATAAATAGAGAGATAGTAACACAGAGACACACACAACAGTATGGCGACAGCAGAGGGCAAGGGGGTGAGGACAAGGTGGAGGAGGACAAAGGGGGGACTTGGGACACAGACTGAGTTTGGGGGGAGGGGTGCTCGACGCGGTGTGCGGATGATGCTTTATTGAGCTGTACCAGGAAACTTGTATGGTTTTGTGAACCAGTGTCACCCAACAAATTCAATCAACAAAATAAATAAATGCATACATAAATCTATACATACATAAAAGGTGAGCAATCTTTAAAATTTTTTAAATTTAAAAAAGAAAATACCAAAGTTAAGGCTATGTGGCTCAGAGAGCTTCCCATCCTGAGACTCCAGAATCATTCACAGGTCATTGGACAAAAAGAAATATCCAGGGGTCTCGAGAGTGGCACTTCTCAAACTTCCATGTCCCTTTAACTACCTGGACACCTAAAAGGCGGATTTAAGCCCAGTGGGTCTGCCATGGGGCCTCAGACACTGCCTTTTCAGCAGGCCTCCATGTGACATTGACGCCCTCATCTGGGACCAGAGCTAGGGTGGGGAAAGTCTAGTTTCGACCCCAGATTCTACAGCCCATGCTCCTGTGGTTCCCAAAGCATAGTCCCCAGGCCAGCAGCATCGACACCAGCTGGGAATTTGTTAAGAAACAAAAGTTCTCAGACCCCACCCGGAACAGACACCTCAGCAGCAAGGCTGAGCAGCACATGCTTCAGCGGCTTCCCTGCCATTCGTGTGCGCCCTTTAGTTTGACAAGCAAGGTTCATTCAGATGAACTAAGGAATTTTAGCTACTGCCTCCAAACTTGGATCTAACAATCGACATCTCTAGAATCAATAAGTTTGATGAATTTAACACAAATCTAGAGTTTAGAAATTAAATTCATTTCAATATGTTTCATCCTCACCATCAGATTGCAACTTCCACATAAAAGTCCTCGGCTTTTTTTTTTTTTTTTTTGCACTTAAAAAGATTAATCCCTTCAGCCCTCATTTAACAATCTTCAGGTTCAATGATATGATCTTTGGACAAGTCCAAAATCCTGGAAGCCAGGCTCGTACAGCCCAGGTATGGACACCAGGCCAAGGTCACTAGAGTTCTTGGAGTCTAGGTCCATCTTTGAACATTTCCAGTGGCCTCGTGCTTATCCCTGGTGGGAGGCAGAGAGACAGCTCAGTGACATCTCAGACTGAAAAATGGTGGTCTCAAGAGTCATCTCTTCTACTCCCATAGCATAAACCAAATGGATGACCCCCTACCATGACTGGTGGAATGTATAGGCTAGTAATAATTAGACTACCTTTCCTGCACAGGCTGGAAAAACATCTCTGACTTCAGACCTTGAGGCAAAATTTCCAGGGCTGCCAGGGCCCTGTCTATCACCTCCAAACGTGCAAAAGGGCATGTGACCTCATGGGTCACCACGGAAGGTGGAACCTGAAGGCTGGCCAGGCCACATAGCACCACCTGGGACACCCGGGACTCAGGCCCACAGGCTTCATACTTACTCTGGTTTCAACTTGCACAACTGGGACCACTTTGCAATTTCAGTTTTAAGAGTAATCTTGGGGAGGAATACATAAACCCCTGACTAATACCTTCTCGACTCTAA
Organism: Saccopteryx bilineata; assembly: GCF_036850765.1. Taxonomy (NCBI): domain Eukaryota; kingdom Metazoa; phylum Chordata; class Mammalia; order Chiroptera; family Emballonuridae; genus Saccopteryx; species Saccopteryx bilineata. The sequence goes on along the minus strand of NC_089490.1, from coordinate 187,956,745 downwards.
CTATGCTAGCACAAGACTGCGCAGCAGCTGAATAACGCTGACTAATGATATGTTAGACGCCCGTAGCCCTTTCCACGGGAAGACCTTTAAGCACTCTGCCCACAGGACCTCACAAACACATGAAACAACTTCTGTGAAATCCATGGGAAATATCATTGTCTCCATTCCTCAGACGGACAAAGGAAAGCATCTGTGAACTGGCCAGGTCTCGCTGTGTGTTCATAATTAGGCTCAAGGCTAAGAGCAGGTAGAGAGATTGGGAGCATCCGAGAGGGCTCAGGATGAAGGAAGACAGGAGAATGGAAACCCGGGGACGAACAACCTGGCTTGTAATGTAAACATTAACCATGGATTGCTAAATGGGATTACTAAAAAACAGAAAGACGGCTGGATTTTGGAGCTTTCTGTTGCTATTGTTTTGTTTCAGAATACATATTTTTATATCTGCATGCTTTGCTTTCGTCTTCATTCGGGTCAGTGTAGTTTGGGGTGACAGGGTTGAAGGGAGGTCTTGCTTTATCTCTCCACATTGCTCAAATTCATCTTGTGAAGTTCTGCCCAAGGGCCAGTGACTAAGCTTACCCTTATGATTCTGATTCTTAGCTTCCTGACTGTTCCCTGATTCCAACTTCTTTTTTCCCAGTACTGCTTTTGTAATCCACATTTTATTTATGCAATAATTGCAAAAATGTCCCCTGGGGGTCATTGAGGATATTATTAAAAGTACCTCAGATTTCCTGAACTGATAAGTTAATATTTAAAACATTTTTAGAATGGTGCAATTGCCTTTCTTTCTTTCTTCATTTCTTTCTCTCTTCCTATCCTTTTTTTTCTTTCTTTCTTTTTTCTTTCCTATTTTAAAATGTCAAAGGCTTCCTAACATGCTCTGGCCATGGAAATGGAATATATTTTCTCATTAGGTTAATTAATGGCTCTGCTTGGGTGGCATAATTTGGTGTAAGTTTCCTTTTAGAATTCTGTCATAACTAGAAAGGATCTTATTTTTGTTATGTTTTGTGGTGTCTTTAAATTTTTATGACTTCTACTTTGTTTAGTCTGTGTGTAATCCTTCTTTTGAAACCTAATGTCCTAGAAAATTTACAGTTTTCTCTCAAAACTGGCACTTTCTACATTTTACGGTGATTCCTGTTCCTTCGGATCTCCCTGGAACTTCATTTAAGTCCTTAAGGTGTAATTCGCAGCTTGGGGAATTTATGATTACATCGTCAAAGTAAACTCCCCAAGCGCAATATATTAAAACTGACAAGATGCTGTTCATTAATCTTTGAAATATGGCCAGGTGTGATGTAGTGAAGTGAGCCTTCCAACTGAGAACAGCTGAAGAACTCCCAACTGCCCCCCGCTGGGGAGGATTCCTTCCTCTTCACTGCCAAGGCCACCTGGGTGGGGACTGGGAGGGCCAAACGCCCTTCCTCTGCCAAAGGTAGTGTTCCCTGTCTCTGCTGGTGTTCCTACCACTCTGCAGCATCTCATTTTCATGTATTTGTTCATTCAACAAATATTTACTGAGAGCCTACTTTGGGTCAGGCACCAGGTGGAGATAGAAAGGCAATAGTGACCCAAACAGGAACAATCCCTTGCTTCATGGGGCTTCTAGTTCTGGGTCTAGCTCTAACCAAGAACCCAAGACTCCCTCACTCTCTACCACCAAACCCCTCTGAAACGCTTCTTCTCTGCCCTGGGTGCAGCTTTGATGCTAAATGACTCCCATTGTCCCTAAGTGGGACTGCATACAATTTGAGGAGTACCTAGATAAATGTGTAAATGGCATCAAGGAGGGTCAGCCAGGCCTGACCAGGCTGTGGTGCAGTGGATGGAGTATCGGCCTGGGACACAGAGGACCCAGGTTCAAAGCCCCAGTCACCGGCTTGAGTGCAGGATTATAGATATGACCCCATGGTCGCTGGCTTGAACCCAAGGTCACTGGCTTGAGTAAGGGGTCCCTGGCTCAGCTGTAGACCCTGGTCAAGGCACATATGAGAAAGCAATCAATGAACAACTAAGGTGCTTCAATGAAGAATTGATGCTTCTCATCTCTCTCCCTTCCTCCTATCTGCCCTGTCAGTCCCTCTTTCACACACAGGCGCTAAAAAAACACACAAGAGGAACAGCAGAACCAGCCTGGGGTCCATTAGTGCCTGATCAGAAAAGCCAAGTCTAGCTAATCTCTGTGCAACACTACCTCTAGAACAGGGTGGAAAATCCAGATAAAAGGCACGCCCTCTTAAAGGCATTTCCCCAGGTCCTTCTGTTTGTGTCTGTGAAACGTGGCAAGCTAGATGCAATGTGGCGTTCTGAAACAGAAAAAGGACAGGAGTGGAAAGACGGGCGAGATCCGTACAAAATCTAGAGCTTAGTTAACAGTAACATACCAACATCGATTTCTTAGTTTTGTCCAGGGTGCTGTTGCAATGTAACTTTTTTTTTTTTTTTTTTTTTTTTTTTTTTACAGAGACAGAGAGAGTCAGAGAGAGGGATAGACAGGGACAGACAGACAGGAACAGAGAGATGAGAAGCATCAATTGTTTTTCATTGCGCATTGCAACACCTTAGTTGTTCATTGATTGCTTTCTCATATGTGCCTTGACCACAGGCCTTCAGCACACCGAGTAACCCCTTGCTCAAGCCAGCGACCTTGGTTCCAAGCTGGTGAGCTTTTGCTCAAACCAGATGAGCGCACTCTCAAGCTGGCAACCTCAGGGTCTCAAATCTGGGTCCTTGGCATCCCAGTCCGATGCTCTATCCACTGCACCACCGCCTGGTCAGGCAGCAACATAACTATTAACACTGAAAAAGCAGGGTGTGGGGGAGATATTTAGGAAATCTCTGTACTACTTTGGCAAACTTTTCTTTAATTCTAAAACTACCCCAAAATAAAAAGCTTATTTTACAAATGTTGTCTTATGAAACAGAATCCTTAAAAATCCTTAAAATGAATAATAAAAAAGGTACTTTAAGAAAAGCACATAGGGCCCTGGCCGGTTGGCTCAGTGGTATAGTGTCAGCCAGGTGTGTGGAAATCCTGGGTAAGATTCCCAGTCAGGGCACATAGGAGAAGCAACCATCTGCTTTTCTACCCCTCACCTTTTTTTCTTTCTCTCTTTCTTCTCCTCCTGCAGCCAAGTTGGCCCTGGGCACTGAGAATGGCTCCATGGCCTCACTTCAGATGCTATAGTAGCTCGGTTCCTAAGCAATGAAGCGGCGTCCCCAGATCAGCAGAGTATCACCCCCTAGTGGGCTTGCTGGGTGGATCCTGGTCAGGGTGCATGCGGGAATCTGTCTCTGTCTCCCCACCTCTCACTAGAAAGAAAGAAAGAAAGAAAGAAAGAAAGAAAGAAAGAAAGAAAGAAAGAAAGAAAGAAAGAAAGAAAGAAAGAAAGAAAGAAAGAAAGAAAGAAAGAGGGAGGGAGGGAGGGAGGGAGGGAGGGAGGGAGGGAGGGAGGGAGGGAGGGAGGGAGAAAGAAAGAAAGAAAGAAAGAAAGAGAGGGAGGGAGAAAAGGAGGGAGGGAGGGAGGGAGGAAAGAAGGAGAGAAAGAAAAAAAAGAGAAAGAAAAAGAGAAAGAAGGAAGGAAGGAAGGAAGGAAGGAAGGAAGGAAGGAAGGAAGGAAGGAAGGAAGGAAGGAAGGAAGGAAAAGAAAAGAGCGAGCACATAGCAGTCATGGGGAAAAAGATATAGCTCCCAATGACATGCTACAATTTTGTTCTTGAAACTAAGGAGAAATATACAGATAAATCCCAAATCCAGAAACTGATATTCTATGAAAACAGCAGTTTTCGGTCCTTTTCATCTCATGGCACACATAAACTAATTACTAGAATACTGCGGCACATCAAAAAAATTATTTTTTGCCCATCTGAAAAAAAATTAGGTATAGGTGTAATTTTGATTTATCCATACCAGGCAGCTATTGTTGTATTAGCTGTTGTCATTTTTTAAATTTGACAACTAAGGGAAGAGAGGTGACTGTTTCTGACTAAATAGTTGGGTATTGTGTGTTTTAAAAATTCTTGTGACACACTGGTTGAAAATTGCTATATTAAAGAAATATTCTCACTAGATATTTTCCCTTTTACTCTAATGCTACATTTAGTTTGCTTCTGTTGATTTTAAGATCTTTTAAGGTATGAGTGAACAGCACAAGTGTGTGGAAGAATCATGTGTCCCGAGTTAAAGAATCAAGAGTCCAACTTTTTTGTTTTTTATTCTAAATATACAGCACTTTTTTTTCCATCATTGCCACCTTCCTTAATATATGTACACACACACACACTCACTCTCTCACACATTTTCACACGCTGTCTCTCTGACACTCACATACACACACACAGAGACTCACACCCAAGATTATTGCTGAAGCACAGCTAGTTTGTCCTTTCCTGTCTGCACACACATTCTTCCTTTTCCTGCAGTTGCCTGGCCGTGGAGAAACTTCTCTTTAAGTAACATAAGTATTGACATGTACAGATGGAAGCTATTCAAGAAGACCTGGCTAATGGCATCCCGTGAGTGATTCTGGTTTTGTTAATCTAGTTACACAGCGGGGCAGTTACACAACATGCATCATACATGGTCCTATGTAAAGCTCATCAGGGAGGATTTCCCATCTCAAAGTAAAATGGTGGTGATAAAAGCAATATTTTTTTTAGCTAGCTGTGCACTTGAAAAGGTAACTGTTTTTGTAAACTTCCAAACAAACTGCTGCCACAATAAGGAACTTCCTCCAAGAGCACAGTCACCTTTTCACCATTCAAAGGGCCCCTTGTTCAAGATGGGCATTTCTCCCCATCCAGGAAAATAGGTAATAGAATTAGAATATAGTGCCGGGAGGATTCTTAGAGATGATCTAACATAATTTTATCTTATTAAATATGAGAAAAACAGGCCTGGGTGTGGCTGATGCCTTACTCCAGGCTTTAATGACTGAGCTGAGCCCAAAGCAGTCACCCAGATGCCAGGCCCACTGTCACCTCCTCTGTGCCACGCTGGCCCGTCATCCTGGGGCCCTAGCTCTGGGGTTTTAATATGAGTACTCAACAAGTAGCCTTTGTATTTTGTGCTTTCTTTATTTAAATGAAACAGTGCGTGCAAACTAATCGTGTATAAACTGGAACATACCACATACATGTCATTTGTAATTGCTGCTGTTGTTATGAAGAGCTACCTAGGGCTGTGAGAGAGACATGAGGCATGCAAAGTCTACCAATTCTTCCCTGGGAAGAGAGGCAGTTTGCACATGCCCATGATTGCCTTCTGCTCCATCCCTACAGATCCCACTGCTTTCCCACAGGGTCCCCTGTTCTCTTTCAAAATCTGCTTCTTAAAATTCCTTTCTTTCTTTTGGACTTTCATTCTCTCTTTTTTTAAAATGTATATAAGCTGACAAGGAGGACTCACTGAAGAACAGAGCCCAGGTTTCTAGAAAGGCTCTGCAAATAGGAAGTTAAACCACATCACACACTTCATCTGCCAAAAGTAATAAACCAGCCAGCCTCAGCGCCCTCATGACTTCGTCAGCAACTAATGCTCCTTATTTCGCCTTTTCCTTGCAAAGGAAAAGGGGGGAAAATGCCAGGCAAAGAATGCCAGGCAAATCAAACTATGGGAAAAATAACACCTTCAAACTCGGGGCAAAATTCTCCTTTCCAGTCCTTGTTGCAGATGTTGCATCCGGTATGCTTGGCTGGGACACGGCTCTTGGAACAAGAGGCAAAACACAGGTTAGAGGGAAAATTTGGGCCAGAGTCTGGTTGTTAATTTTTAATTCATAGTTATGAAGCCTGAAAAATCTCACTATGACTTAGTTTATACAATAATCAAAACAAAACCATATAAGAGTTAGTCTCTTATACAGCTTTAAGAAATATACCTTCCAATTTTCCACATATTAGATTAACTACTTGCTCCTCCAATCAGCAAGTCTATGCTTATCATTAGTTGGTAGACTAGCTGACGAATTCAAGAGTCAATATTCCAATATTTTTCCCCAAACAGGAGCTGCTATGAGAATTCCAGCCTGGAAAATTCATTCCCTTTTTTCTTTCCTTCTTTCTTTTTAAGATTTTATTTATTGATTTTAAAGAGAGAAGAGAGAAGGGGAAGGTGGGAAGCAAGAAGCATCAACTCATAGTAGTTGTTTCCTATATGTGCCTTGACCAGGCAAGCCCTGGGTTTCGAACTGGAAACCTCAGCATTCCAGGTTGATGTTCTATCCACTGTGCCACCACAGCTCAGGTTGGAAAGTCCATTCTTGACTCTTTTCCTTTTTTCCAATTTTAATTCACCTACCTCCTCTTCCAAGTCAGTAGAGGGTCATCTGAAGGGCAGTAAGAAAGCCCACCTTCTCAATGTTGGCTTTTATCATGCCAGTTAACCAAGAGTAGTAACTGAGAGGAAAACCAGCCAAACAAACATGTATGCCTGTACCGCTCTTTCTAAATACGAGGCTTCAGATTAAAAAAACCAAATAATCTGGATTTTAATCCCTGAGTCTTTGTAGGGTTGATGCTAAACATGGCCTGTCTCCTTCCCCAGGTGCATAGTGCAGTGGTCACAGGTCCTGAACATAGGCCATGAGATAAATGGTAGTAAAACAGTAAATAAGGTTATACTAAGAACAATGGAACTGAGTAACCAGATATGTATCAAGGAGGGACAACACAGAATGGTACTTCTCCTTCCCCCTACCCCCTGTTCGCCTGCTTGTTTGCACATAGACAAAGAGTTTCACTTAGGTAACTACCGAGGGCTTATCTATTTGAACTGCAACCCCACTTACATGGCACAGAGCTTTCACTGGCCACCAGGGGTGCTGTCCCTGTATGTAAGTAATAAAAGCCATGTCTGCTCCATCTGGTCCTCCTTGTGGTTTCTTTGGGATCTCACAACAACACCAGATTGATTTTTCTGGGTCTGGACCTCCTGTATTACAGTCCTCCAATATTCTGTTTTAATAATAAGGATCATTTCTTCTACCTCTAATAATTTTATTATCCCTAAAATTAGATTTATATTAAATAGGCAGGAATCTATCTATATATTCAGAAATAACTGTCATGTGAGTGAAGAAAGGTATATGTTTCTATCTGGAGATGGGTGGTATTAATGGGAAACACAAGAAAGAAGCCTTCCTGATTAGGACACCTCCCATGTTTTAATTAATTTCCAATCCACCAAACATTTGCTGCTTTTTTAACCTAGGGTTTCTTTCAAGGAAATTCTAGTGCATCCAGGGAAACTTTTTCTACAATGATTAAAAATCAACCAAGATTATAATATTTTTGGAAGCACTGCTTCATGGTTAATTCTTGTTTTAAAACAGGTTCTACCATAAATTGTTGAAGGAAGGAGTTAGCAGGCACTGAGCCGACACTCTGCGTTAGCATGTATGTTCCACGGTTAACATTCCCCGAGTCACCTAATCACAACACTTAAAGAGATATTAACACCCACATCTTACAGAGGTAGAAAACTAAGGAATAAAGTATAGTCACTCATCTAAGTTCAGTTATATGCAATAAATGCTGGAATAGAAACTTAAAACAAATGTGTCTAATTCCTAAGCCTTTCTCTACAACATATGAGCTTGTTTATACAGTGCTTTGCCTTTTAGAGAAGATTAGCTTATTAATGCTATCTAAGTTAAGTTTCCTCTCTCAAGCAAAACTGAATACAGAGGCATGTATTCATAACACTATTTAAACTGTCAGGTGCAAACTACTGGATTTGATGAGTATTAACATAAATTCAAAATAAAGGAGAAAAGAATATTCTTATTTGCAAGTATGAAAAGCAATGTGGAAGATCCAACCAATGTTTCAAAAGTTACCTAAGAGATTACACAGCAGGCTAAGAAACTCTGGTCGTCCTCTTCAAATACTTCTCTACCTTACCCTGACTTCAACCCAGAGAGTTTCAAGGGGCAAAGAAGCAGAAAGAAGAAGCATGGCTAAAGGCTAGTGGGGTCAAAGGCATGCCTTGCAGACTGTTAGGACCACAGAATTGCCCCTGATAACTTTGTTTTCGGCCATGAGAGGCTTTTTGAAGTTCACTGGCTGGGATTCAAACATCTCCTCATCCCATCTTCCTTCTCCAAACCCACACTATTTATTTACTTCTCTCCACACTCCCATATTTGACAAAACCAGGGGCTGGCAGGAGGATGTGGCAGGAGGAGCCTCCAGGTGTCCTGCTCCACAGGATCAGAGGAGCTCAGATTTCATCTCCCCACCATTCCCTCCTCCTCCCCTGTTGATTCATTCATACAGCACCATCACTCACCATGACAGGCACACCTTACACCTTTGGCTATCTTCATGGGAGGTGTTTATAAATAAGGGCACCTGTCTGTGAAAGCCAGACATTCACAGGAGCAGCCTAGGAAACAATAGATTACATGTTTGGGGAATTTCTGTGCCTGAACTTTCCCAACAGCTGTATCTGCACTATGTAGGCTTTGTGAGGTTTTGTGTTGCAGAAGAAAGAGAGAAACTGGTTCCTTGTCTTTGTGTTGGAAACACATCTGCAAACCTGTCACATTCTACAGCAAGTGAACCAAAGGTAAACATTTAATAGTACTTGGAACTCTACCCCTTCTCCATTAAGGAAGGTTAAAACATGTTGGTTAAATGAAAAGTTTGGCTGAAACTAAATTCTTCTCCAAACACAAAAGGAGGTTGTAATTTCAGGCATTTTCCTCCTTGGATGCAATCATGAATATTAAGTATTGGTACCCAAGTGCCAGAGTAACAAACTAATATAAAGACCACCCATCAACTTAATTCCAAAGGCTTATTTCATGTAGCTCAAGCTCCAACTATCTGAGAGTAAGTGATGCTATTCACAACTGCCCATAACAAAAGCCAAAGGGTTTATGGCAATTTGACCTTTTCATTTGTCACTGCTTTATTTTCAGATAACTGGGGAAATAATTTCTACTAGTATTTAATGATATGATTTCTAAAGCATCTTGACTAATTTCTCATTAGCCAGAATCATCCCAAATGCCTCTTACATTGAATCATTAGCCAAAAAGCCATTATTCAGCGATGAAATTTAAGCAAAATTTAATTTGAACCCAATAGTCCAAAAGGTCCTAATTCATAGAAGCAATTGACTTTCTCTTATAATTGTAATATTTGCCTCATCCTAATTACCATTCTTATTTGTTTTTAATTATTTTCATTCTACTCAGGCCCAAACACTCCAACCTTCTTTCACCAACACCAACATTCCATCTTCCTCCCCTGCCATTTGAGATGGAAATAGACTCTATCCTTTGTCATTTCAAAGTTAAGAGTGCACTTCTTTTTCTCCTGAAAACAAGAAACTGCAGATGTTTGAAAGATCTGTGATTTAAATCATTGTTGCAATTGAGACATGATGACAAAAACAAAAACACATTCTTAATGCATGTTTGCCTGGAAAAATAAACTGCATTACAGGGAAGGATGTAGAGCTAGGTCATCATGGAAACCCAGAGACATAATCCAGTTAAACTCCTTGACCTGCCTCCAGTGTTGACAATTCTAACCTCTCTGTTAGAACAAAAGAACTTTCTGGGACACATTTGCAACATCACTTAAAAGTCCTGCCACCTAGTGGAAGAAGTAAATAAACTAGACCTCAGGTAACCTGCCAGATGGAAAGACATTGAGAAAAATAGCTCCTCTATCAACAAGACGTTGCTTGACAAATCATACTAGGTTAGCTTTAGACCTGATTGTCATAAACTGTCAAGGTTCACAGAAATAAGTTATTTTACTCTTCCCTCTTCAAATGCATCACATTCAAGACAGGAAAAGGTTCAGTGCAAACCCTCAGAACCATAGGTGGAATCCACAAATAGCTATGGTAATAGTTCTGTTAATCTGCTTTGGTTGACAGTTTTCAAAATGGATTGTACAGAGTTAAGAAATAAACCAAATCCACTCCAGCTTTCCCTGGTAGTGGGCACTCAACTAAGCACTTAATCCTCCAAAAGCTCAGCAGGAGGCCTCTTTATAGAGGGGATTTCTTTAGTTGGCTAAGGGAAAATACCCCGCCTGAACAGGAAGGTAGATCATTAGTGGCTGGACCTCACAGACAGCCACTAAGTTGCTGAGAAAACATCCTGATGAGTCATGCTAAAAAAGGAAGGCTCCAGAATGGCTTCGAGCAAAGCACTATTCTAGAGTAAGACCCACAATGTATGCTTGGCCCCAGTGTCACCAGCAGATGTACTATGATGGCAATCCGTTTTTCTTTGACTTGAAGGATTGTCTCCCTGCCTGTGTGACCAAGGAAACATGACTCTGTGATGGACACCATAAAAAAATAGAGCAGGATTTTTGTACACGGCAAATGAACAGGTTTCCATAATGCAAGGCCACTTAACACACTTGCCATGTGCCAAAGTCTACTTCAGATTATTCTTTCTTTATGATAATATGCAAATGTTATTAGGCAAATGCCTATTCCTCCTTTCTAAAAGTTCAGGGCTATTCAAAAGAAACCAACATTTGCTTCTGGTGAGAAAATTATGATTCCAGACTCCATTAGTTAATATTTTCAATTCCATCTCCTATCTCTGGAATAAATGATCTGCTGGCAAATACTTGTAGATAAATGATCTACCAGTGAACACTTGTGAGGTTTAAATTATCATGTATAAAACACTTTGAAAGGAATTATGAAAGACAGACTTACCATTCAATGTTCAAGAATTATGTTCTGTGCCTTATTCAAACTTTCCATTATTTGTTCAGTTTTTTTAAAAACAAACACTGTTGTTTACAGACCCAGATTTGATTTCACAAAGAATTTATTTCATAATTTAAGACTAAAGTGCTAAAGTGGTTTTTGTAATTTAATTATTAGTATTGCTACATTCAGGAAGAGTTTTTCCATCACTGTTCCAGAAAAGAATTTTGGTGGAAGAAGGTTAAAAACAAGAAAACCTTTAAAACTTGTTCAAAAGAAAAGGAACTACAGTATTTATTTCTAAAAGATGTGATTTTTTTTCTACCACAAAGTAATTATTGTTTTATCATTTTATCAGTCATTTCTGATAATTTTCATGGCCACTCATATTGTTACACGGTCATCTTTCTCAAAGAAATAAACAAGAAACTAATAAATGAACTTGAGACTTACCCTAGAAGAAATACTAAAGAGAGTTCTTCAGGGTAAAATTAAAAGACATTAACTCAAATCTATGTGAAGAAACATGAATACCAGTAAAGGTAACTACAAAGGTAAAAATAAAATAATAAATAAAATTTTGTTTCAAACTCAATTTTCCCTCCTATCTCATTTAAAAGATAACTGCATCTAACAATAGAGCTCCAAAACACATGAAGCAATGACTGACAGAAACAGATACCCACACGAATAGTCGGGAACTTCAATATTCCACATTAAACAAAGGATAGTACAAGTAGACAAAAGATCAACAATAAAATTGAAGATTTAAATAGCATTGTAAGCCAACTACACCTAACAGAGATCTATAAAACACTCTATCCAACAACAGTAGAATGCACATTCTTCTCAGTTGTAAATGAGACAGATCATATAATAGGACATAAAACAAGCATCAACACATTTAAAAGGATTAGAATCACACAAAGTATGTTTTCTAATCACAGTAGAATAAAATTAGAAATCCATAGCAGAAGGAAATTTGAAAAATTTACAGATATGTGAAAATGAAACAACACATTTTATAAATTTCAATGTTTCAAGGAGGAAATCACAGGAAAATCAGAAAATATTTTCTGCAGTAAATGAACCTAAAATACACCATACCAAAACTTATGGATGCAGTTAAAGCAGTGCTTAGTGAAAAATTTATAGATATAAATGTCTATATTAAGAGAGAAGATTGGCTGTTATCAACAAGACAGGTAATACCAAATGTTGGAGAGATTGTGGGGGAAAAGGAACCCTCATTCACTGTTGGTGGGAATGTAAACTAGTACAGCCTCTATGGAAAACAGTATGGTTAAAACTCAAAAAATTAAGAATAGAGTTACCATATGACCCAACAATCCCTCTACTGGATATCTACCTGAGAAACTCAAAAATATATTTTTGCAAAGACGTTCGCACCCCCATGTTCAATGCAACATTATTCACAGTGGCCAAGACATGGGAACAACCAAAGTGCCACTTGATAAAGGATTAGATCAAGAAGACGAGGTATATTTATACAATGGAATACTACTCAGCCATAAGAAAAGATGAAATACTGCCATTTGCAACAACATGGATGAACCTTAAGAATATTTTGCTAAGCAAACTAAGTCAGTCAGAAAAAAAAGCTAAGGACTATATCATTTTATTCATATGTGGAATATAAAACTGAGACTCATAGACATAGACAAAAGTGACATGGTCACCAGAGGGAAGAGGGTGGGGGATGGAGAGTACAGGGAGCCAAATATATGGTGAGGAACTTGGCGTGATGGGCACGCAATGCAATGAATAGGTCATGTGCCATGTACCTTATGTGTACAGGTCACACCTGTACCTTATGTGTTCCTATGGACCAATGTCATCCCTTTAAATGTAATTTCTAACAAAAAAATTTTTTAAATAAATAAATAAAAGGAAAGAAAGAAGAAAGAACTCAAATCAATAGCCCTCTCACCTCAAGGGGAGCAAACTAAACCCATACGAAGTGGGTTTCTTTTATGAAATTAACAAGCAGATCCTAAATTTCATATGGAAATGTAAGCAACTCAGAATAGCCAAAATATTCTTATTAAAAAAAAAACAACCAGCCTGACCTGTGGTGGCACAGTGGATAAAGTGTCGACCTGGAATGCTGAGGTTGCCAGATCAAAACCCTGGGCTTGCCCGGTCAAAGCACATATGGGAGTTGAAGCTTCCTGCTCCTCCCCCCTTCTCTCTCTCTCTCTCTCTCTCTCTCTCTCTCTCTCCTCTAAAATGAATAAATAAATAAAAATAATTTAAAAAAAAACAGTTAAAGGATTCACACTTCCTAATTTCAAATTCACAGAAAGCTACAGCAATCAAGACTGTAGTACTAGCATAATGGTAACCATGCAGATCATTGATATAGAACTGAGAGTCCAGAAATAAGCCCACACGTCTATAGTCAATGAATGTAGATTAGGCTGCCAAGACCATTCAATGGGAAAGGGAATAGTCTTTTCAACAAATGGTATCCAGTATATATAACAAACTCTTATAATGAAACAATAAAAAGTCAACCCCATTTAAAAATGGACAAAGAATTTGAATAGATATTTCTCCAAGGAAAATATGTAAGTGGCAAAGAAGTACATGAAAAGATACTCAACATCATTAGGTATTAGAGAAATGCAAATAAAACCACAGTAAGATACCGCTTTACACCCACTAGGATGACGATAATCTAAAGGATTGAAGGCCCTGGCAGGTTGGCTCAGTGGTAGAGCATCAGCCTGGCATGCGGAAGTCCCGGGTTTGATTCCCGGCCAGGGCACACAGGAGAAGCGCCCATCTGCTTCTCCACCCCTCCCTCTCTCCTTCTTCTCTGTCTCTTCCTCTCCCGCAGCCAAGGCTCCATTGGAGCAAAGATGGCCTGGGTGCTGAGGATGGCTCTATGGCCTCTGCCTTAGGCGCTAGAGTGGCTCTGGTCACAATAGAGCGATGCCCCGGATGGGCAGAGCATCGCCCCTGGTGGGCGTGCCGGGTGGATCCTGGTCGGGTGCATGCGGGAGTCTGTCTGACTGCCTCCCCATTTCCAGGTTCAGAAAAATACCCCCCCAAAAATAAATAAATTAATTAATTTTTAAAAAAAGGATTGATAACAACTGTTGATGAGCATTTGGAGTATTAAACCCCTCATATATTGCTGAGGGGTGTGGAAGATGATGCAGCCTCTGTGGAACACAGTTTGGCAGCTCTTCAAAAAGTTACACATAGTTAACATATGACCCAGCAATTCTGCTCTTAGATTGGTACCCAAGAGATCTGAAACATGTTCACACAAAAACCTGTACACAGATGTTCAAATCTTCAGATACCCTGGACTGACCACCAGAAGTCAAAGGGATCCTGGAAGATCCTTTATCTTACTGTTGGCTCCTCCCCCTTCCTACTCATTCCTCTTTCCACTCTACAGACACAGCTTTCAACTAATAACAGATGGTTTGGGTGGGTAAATACTCCACCTCCCTCACTTAAAAAGAGACAACTCTGAGACATGTTCTGTGCCTTGTCCCACATCTCTCCATGGGATTAAGCCCCAGTTAAGTACAACGGTAGCCTGTTTTTTAACTCAAGTTTTCTATGTCACTTCTCTACTCCCCTACCAAGCTTTCCTTGTCACTTTCCAAATGACCTACATACACTCCAGTGTCTGTCTGTGGATCAGATCTATGAGGACTCAAACAAAGACACCACGTGTACCGTGGTGGATGAATTCACACTGTTATCTGTCCATTTTTAGTGAAGAGAATTTGTAGGGGCTGTTTGGTATGATCTTCTGGTTTCCTTTATAACACTCAGTATTTGTCTAATACTCCACTTAAACTTGGGGAAAATATTTATTTATCCAGAAAAATACATCAAGGTGGATGTGGGTGTGTTAGTTTGCTAGTGCTGCCATAATAAAGTACTGCAAACTGGGTGGCTTAAACACAGAGGCGGTTTTAGGTCGGTTGAGGCCCCAGGCACAGAAGAAAATTTGGGGCCCATTAAAAGAGAGAGAGAGACAGGAAAAATAAAAATACATGTTAACCATATTTTTAAATAAATAAAAAATATTATGTACTATTAATGTTAAAATTGCACATATGAAACCAAACTTGGTGTCATCAGAAAAACGTGTAAAGTTGGGGGTTTTCGGGGCCCTTCAGAAGTCAGGGCCCAGGGCGCATGCCTAGTGTGCCTGCCATTAAACCCGCCTCTGCTTAAACAACAGAAATATCTCAGTTCCGGAAGAGACTAGGAGTCCAAGATCAAGGTGTTGGCAGGGCTGGTTTCTTCTCAGGCCTTTCTCCTTGGCCTATAGATGGCCATCTTCTCCCTGTATCTTTACATAGTCTTCCTTTTGTGTTATATGTATCCTAATCTTACCTTCTTATAAGACACCAGTCTTACTGTATTAGGGCTATTATTCATTTTACCTTAATTACTTCTTTAAAGGCCCTATCTCCAAATACAGTCACATTCTGAGGTATTAGGGTTTAGGACTTCAATAAATGAATTTGTAGGGGAGATTCAACCCATAAGAGTGGTATCTATGTGTTGTCACTTTTGTTTTTAGAGGCAAAATATCTTACGAATAGATAATTTCCCTGCCAGGCTCTCTAAAGATTGCTACAATATGAACTATAAAATCCAGTAAATCCTCACTCAGTGTTGTTGATAGGCTGTGTGAAACGACATATAATTAAACCAGTGTTACCACAAGCCAATTGATATATACAAGAGTTAAGTTCCTAGGTATCTCATCAACCTTATAACAAAATGACATGGAGTGAAACGATGTTATTCAAGGACATGCTGTAGTGTCCTCTCTTTAAACCTCAAGACTTAGAGCTACAAAGCGGGCCAAGGTTCCTCTCCCAATAGAGCTACAGGAAAGAGATACTGCAAACGGAGAATGAAAATACTATAACGGGAAGAAGAATGTGAACTTCTTGACAAATAATCCCACCACAAGCCTAACATTGAAAACTGTTCCGCCCTAGTTCTGAGCCTCCACAAGAAACACCAGCCAGCAGCTCTGGCGGTCTTCACCTCATCACCCCTGGAGACTTGATATGACAGACTCACTTTGTATCTTCAGACTACATTCATTATAGTCATTCCTCCATGATTTAAATAAGGACACTGACTGCCAGTGAATAATGCTAGACTCTCTTCATTCTGTAGATAGACTGAGAAAATTATGATGGCTCTGTATGATTGTAGAGCATGATGATAGCATGATTTACGACCAGTGGTGCCGATGTGGCTATTATTCAGTGTTATGTTATAAACATACCAAGAAATACACTTAGGCCACATCACAAGCCAATGTCATCCGAGCAGTTTGATGATATTGTGATCCAGGACCCAGGAAAATATTTCATTAAGGAGATGGGTGGAATGTGAAGACATGAATACTCTGACAAAATCTGCTTATTTCTAACAAATGGCTTGTCAGTTACAGAAACCATCTCCATTCAACTCTGTACCTTTCATATTTTGTCGAAGCAAGTGCTATCTTCCCTTACCATTGGTATTCCTGGCCCTCCTGGGCCTCCTTCCTGCACATATTTTCCAGCTCAGAGAACATGCTGAAATATAGGTAGAGATTTCTTGGTCAGGAGGCCAAGCCAAATTTCTTTTTTATTATTTTCTTTTTTAATAGAACTTTGTCTAAGGGCTCCTGATCTTTCCCGATCTGTGGCCATCCGGGTCCTGTTTTCTCTTCCCCAGATGCACTTTCAGTTGTTGCCTTTTTTCAATCAATTTCCAGATGTTGTTGCTTATTCGTTTTATTTCCAGCACATTTTATCCTTTCCTAAACTTCTGCATAATTGCCTTCCATGCCACCTTCACCCCCCTCTCCACCACATGCAGATGAAGTCCAGAAACTGCTGCAATTACTCCAAATTCAGTTGGTTCTTCCACGCCCCAGCCAAGTGTGCCCCAGCCCTGCAAGTGAAAGGGAGGACTGGGAGGCAGGAGAAGCCCCTTCCGAATGAGCTCCCAGCTGATAGCCAGATGCTGTTGAGGTACAGGCCCACTATTGTGTAAAAATCTCTACAGAGAGGAAGAATGTTCACTGGGGCCCTGAAGTACAAACCGCAGTTTGTTTTAGAACATTTTTTTTAATTTTAATAATCTCTTTGTGCAAATATCAAACCAGGAAGCCAGAAATGTTTTTTTAATTATCACTGAACAATATAAAAATTGTAAGGTCTTCCCTTCTGTAATACTGCTTGCATTTGGCACCATTTGAAATAAGATCTTCCACAGAATTTTTTAGACAACTGAAACATGCCTTTAAGCCCCAGATCGTTGCAAATCTTAACCATATTTAGATAAATCCTTTTCAAATTCCTAACATTTTGAAGTGTGCCAATCATAATCCAATGTTTTACTAATGATTCAGGGTCAAGGTTATGAATATCAGCAAAGCCACGCCTAAGGTTTAGGAGATCTTAGTCTCCTTACCCTTACCCCAGGGTTTTTCAACTCAGCATTGTTGACATGGGGCTAGAAAATCCTTTGTATTAGGAGTATGGCCTGTACACTGTAGGATGTCTAGCACTATCCTTGGCTTCTACCCACTAATTACCGGTCACAGCAACCCCTCAGTGCTGACAACCAATAATGTCTTTAAGTATAAGAAGGTGTACCACCATCACCTGTTCCCAACATTGATCTGGAGGCTGTCGTCAGTGCAATAGAAAACAAAAGGAAAGATAAGTTATGAGGATGGAAAAAAGAAGAAAAAACTGTCTTCATATGCAGAAGACATGACCATATATGTGGGAAATCCAAAATAATTTTTAAACTAGTAGAATTAACAAGTGAATATCAAGGATCACAAAAATAAAACCAATATATGAAAACTAATCGCATTTCTATGACCTAACAAAAGACAACTGGAAAATAAAATAAGTAGAAAAGAATCTAACAAAAGATGGGTATGATAGCTATACTGAAAACTACAAAGTATTGAAGAGCAATGAAAGAAGACCTAAGTTAAAGTAAGACACAACATGTTAATAGATGTGAAGAAGTCAAGATTATGAAGATTTCAATTCTCTCCAAATTTATCTACGGATTTAATAAAAGCCAAAACCAAATACCAGCAGGGATATTTTTAAATTGACAAATAAATCTAAAATTTAACAGTCTTGAAGTAGAACTAATTAAACAATCTTGAAGTAGAACTAATTTGGAGGAATAATACTATCAGACTACAAGACCTATAAGGCTACAGTAATTAAGATTGTATAATATTAGACCAATGAAACAGAAAAAAAATAGAATTATATTTAAACCCACCCAAATACAATCAAATGCCACTGAACATTTACCAAGAAATGTCTCTGAAATTCTGAAGGGAAAAGATAATAATTTTAGTAAATGATACTGGAGCAATTATCTATATGGAAAAAAGCAAAATTCTATGCCTACTTCATACCAGAAGCAAAAATTAAGTTGAGTTCATCATGGACATAAATATAAAAGGTAAAAGCATTAAAAAAATTTTTTTTGAAGAAAATGTAAAAGAATATCTTCATGACCTTGAGGCAGGCAAAGATTTCTTAAGCAAAATGCAAAAGGCACTAGCCATAAAAAAAAAAAAATGTTAAATTGGATTTAGTTAAATAATGTATGTTCATCAAAAAATACCATTAAGAGCCTGACCAGGCAGTGGCGCAGTGAATAAAGTGTCGGACTGGGATGCAGAGGACCCAGGTTCGAGACCCTGAGGTCGCCAGCTTGAGCGCAGGCTCATCTGGCGTGAGCAAAAAAGCTTACCAGCTTGAACCTAAGATCGCTGGTTCAAGCAAGGGGTTACTCGATGTGCTGAAGGCCCGCGGTCAAAGCACATATGAGAAAGCAATCAATGAACAACTAAGATGTCGCAACAAAAAACTAACGATTAATGCTTCTCATCTCTCTCCGTTCCTGTCTGTCTGTCCCTATCTATCCCTCTCTCTGACTCTCTCTCTGTCCCTGTTAAAAAAAAAAAAAAAAAAAAAACCATTAAGAGAGTAAAAAGACTAGTAAGACTGGGAGAAGATATCTACAATACAAAAATACAACAAAGGACTTATATATTAATTTTTTTTTAAGAATTTAAAATTGACTGACCAGGCAGTGGCGCAGTGGATAGAGCTTCGGACTGGGATTCGGAGGACCCAGGTTCGAGACCCCGAGGTCATCAGCTTGAGCACAGGCTCATCTGGTTTGAGCAAAAAGCTCACCAGCTTGGACCCAACATTGCTGGCTTGAGCAAGGGGTTACTCGGTCTGCTGTAGCCCCACGGTCAAGGCACATATGAGAAAGCAATCAATGAACACTAAGGTGTCTCAGTGAAAAAACTAACGATTGATGCTTCTCATCTCTCTCTGTTCCTGTCTGTCTATCCCTCTCTCTGACTCTCTCTCTGTCACTGTAAAAAAAAAAAAAAAAAAGAATTTAAAATTGGCTTGACCAGGTGGTGGCGCAGTGGATAGAGCATTAGACTGGGATGCTGAGGACCCAGGTTCGAGACAAGGCTCACCAGCTTGAGCGTAAGGCCAATGGCTCTAGCAAGGGGTCACTCAGTCTGCTGTAGCCCCCCCGGTCAAGGCACATATGAGAAAGCAATCAATGAACAACTAAAGTGCCACAACAAAGAATTGATGCTTCTCATCTCTCTCCCTTCCTGTCTATCTGTCCCTTTCTTTGAGTCTCTCTGTCTCGGTCGCAAAAAAAAAAGAAAAAGAAAATAATTTAAAATTGAACAAAAGAAATGATCAGATGTGTTATAAAGTGTAGTTAGTTGAAAACAAAAATATCATAGAAGGGCTGTGAGGCTATGAGAATTATCCTTCCATAGTAAATAACTAAAAAACTGGACTGCTCTAAACTTACCCTAGCAAAGCTGAAAGGAATGACAAGGATCAGACTGATCTGCATAACTCAACTGCTGTCACAACAAAGTACAACACTCTTCAAAGGAATACAACAAAATCAGGAGCTCAACAGTGTCAAAGCCAGTAAGTGTGTGGAATCCAATAAGAAAATAATCAGGCATGCAAAGAAGCATAAGAATGTCACACATAACCAGGAAAAGTATCCACAGATAAAAACAGAACAAGAAATAACAACTATGATAAAACTATCAGATATCAACTAGGCAAAAAGCAGGTTGGTTGTTGCAAGGTAACTTTCCTTTTGGGACGGCTGGATCAGGCAGCTGACCTAACTAATGCTGATCAGGTGATTTTTGATTGACTGGTTTGATTCCATTTCTGGGAGAGCTGCAACTGTAATTAAGTTACGTCTCAGTTTAGTAACATAAGGTTTAACATAACATAAGTGACTCCGTTTTGGGCCTGTGGTCTTTTTTTTTTTTTAAACATCCATGACAGGTAGGAACATTATCATAACAGTACACATGCAAGGCAAAGGAAGTCCATCATTTCATTCTGACATCAGTATGACATCACAAATAATCTGATACTTGATCTGTACTGCAAAGGATGAGTAGAATTTCTTTTTTATTATTTGATTTTTTAGAGAAAGAGGAAGAGAGAGAGGGGTAGACATCATTTGTTGTTCCACTTATTCATGCATTCATTGGTTGATGTATGTGCTCTGATTAGGGATGGAACCCATGACCTCAGCATGTCGGGGCAATGCTCTAACCAACTGAGCTGCCCAGCCAGGACCAAGATGAGTAGACTTTTAAACAACTGAGGTTAAGTAAAAGCACAGAATTATAACAATCATGTTTTGAAACAGCAAAGCTTTCTGTGGCTACACAGAGTGCACCCAGTGGAGTGAGTCTCCAGGAAACAAGATACCTATCTATTTTTTTTCTTGCTCGGTGTTGGGCAAATGAGTTGTAAAATCTGTATTTTGGGTTCTTTTTTCTCACTCTTATTGTTAAAGATGGCCGCTGCTCTCACGTGGTGATGCTTTCAGGTGATACAGCTGTTGGTCAAATAAGTTTGTAAATATGATATATGTTTGCTCACTTATATAAATAGTTTGCATTGGGTGTGGGGGACAGGCTATAAGCAGGTAGGGTGGTTATAGCCTAAGGCTTAGTTTTAAGACTAAGCTTTTCCCCACACCCTTGACTGATTGCATGATGTGGAGTGGTGCGCTCTCATGAGGAATCCCATTATGCCTCAGATAAGTGACTTTGTATCAGAGACTTCGTTGTTTGTATATTGGATTAAAGGTTTTGATTTCTACAGTATAAAGTGGGGCAGACCGGGAGTTTGCTCTCTCAGTTCCTGAGATTAGTATTAAAGGAGAGAGCAGAGAAAGGAGAGCAGAGAAGGCCACGTGGAGGAGAGGAGAGGCAGCCAAGATGGCAGAGTGCTGAAGGAGAAGCCAGTTTGTGCAGAGTTTGTGCAGAGAGAGGGAGAAGGGGAACAGAGGTGAATAAGTCTGGTGAGCTAGAAACCTTTGATTCTAGGAAACTCAGATAAGTCAGTGGCTTTGGGAGCCCTGAATGGAAAGGGAAGTGTTTTCCAACTGTGTGTATTACTTGCCCGCTGGTGCAAGCTAGGATTAAAGCTAATGGCCCACCAGTTCTTGACTCCATTGTTTCATTACCGTCTGTCTGAATCTAATGCTAACCTGCATGGGCCAAGCGGCTGTGATGGTGGCCCTGGCTATTCACTTTACAACAGCTAATTGCCTTTCATGCTTGGGAAGGGGCTTGGTTATGCTAATGTGTGCTGGAGGAAGGGGTTGTCCCAGGGAAAGGTTTTAAAAGGAAGGAGCTAGGAAGTCATTTTAAGGAGACCATGTTGTTCCAGGGGAGAGAGGTCATGTGGAGGAGAGGAGCCAGCCAAACTGGCAGAATGCTAAAGGAGATGGGGAACAGAGGTGAATAAGACGGTGAGGGCCTTTGATTCTAGGGGAAAAAAAACCCAGAAAAAGTCAGTGGCTTTGGAAGCCCTGAATGGAAAGGGAAGTGTTTTCCCACTGTGTATATTTTCTCGCCCGCCAGTTGCGAGCAGGAATAAAGGAAAATGGCCCACCAGTTTTTGGCTCCACTGTTTCTTTACAACCTGTCCGAATTAAATGCAAACCTAAACTTGCATGGGCCAGGTGGCTGTGATGGTGGCCACAGCTACTGGCCATACACTCGGAAAGAGAGACGTAAGGAGCACTGCCTACATGTAGCACCATAGGTCAGGATCTGTGCACGGGGACGAGTACTTGTACATTGGGGTGGGCGGTAGGGACTGGAGGTCTAGAATGGATCATTTATTCCAAAGGAAAAAGCAGACAGAAAGAAGAAGCAGGGGAAGTGGAGAGGGAAAGCTGGAGAAAGATTAGAGAAAATCACGGGAGGCACTGTTTAACCCTAATTTCTGTGTTTTATCTGATGAAGATGTGGTGTTAATGGTTTCAGAGTTAATCAGAGAGTCATGTGTCTTAAATCTCAGATATAAACCAGATGAAAACAGAAATCCCACTTAAGTGGTAGTTTAGTGACACAAAGGCTGAAAGGAAAAAAAGAGAAAAAAAAGATTTGCATAGTAATGACTCTATCATTGCTTTAAAGCTGCTTGGTATTTTCAGAGCCCCTGACAAGGACCAAATCAGGAATTCAGACCACACCCCGGGAAGGCTGGGCTTCCTTTAGTTAAAAAGAAAAACTGAGGCTCTCTGAAGTCAGTTACCCAGGCAGTGCGAATCTAAAGTCCTGACCCCCCTCTAACCACTAGCACACTTGCCATGTGGACCCATACCCACGGAGGACATTGCCAAAACCCCAAGACAGTACCATGACTAAGATCTGTGTCTTTCTACAGAAGGCTTCTCATGTCTCTTCCCTGACATTTCACAAAATAGAGAAAAAGGAAGGGGGAAGGGTACCTGAGAAAAGGCCAAGTGTGAAGAAGAACTTGACTTTGGCATCCCTTTAGAAGGTTCTACTTGCTTCCTCAACCCACGTAGGGCTTGCTGTTGAGCAAACACCATAAAGATAACAGAGCTTCAGCTTCTATGAGACGGCACCATAAGCAAGAGCACTGATTAGATAGATAAATCACAATAATAGCTAATAATTATTAAACTCCTACTACGTGTCAGGCATGATACTAAGAATTTTACACGTAAAACTTCAGAGATGCTGACAATGGTTTCATTGTTCCCCACTTTGTAGATGAGAAAGCTGAGGCACAAAGAGGTCGTATAACTTCCCAAGGTCAGCACGAAAAGAAAGTGGCAGAGCCAAGGTTCAAACCCAGCAGTCTGATTCCAAGGCCCATACACTTCAGCACTATGTATACTGCCTCTTAAAGAAGAAACTAGAAGTAACATCACTTTACATTAAACTTTTCCAGAGAATAGAAAAAGAATAATTTCTAATTCGTTTTATAATATAGAACAAACTTAACTCAAAACCTGACAAGGATATAACAAAAATGAAAATTATAGGTCAATCTCCCTTGGGAAGACAGAAGCAAAAGATAGAATATAAAATATTAACAAACTGATTTCAGAGAGTTCTTATAAATTAATAAAAGACCATCTGATAGAAAAATGAAATTTTGCAGAAGACATCCACATGATAAATAAACTTATTTTTCAAGGGTTCAGTGTCATTAGTCATCGGGGATAAGCAAATTAAAGCCAGAGCACGTACACTAGAATTACTGAAATTAAATAAGACTGACAATATCAGGAGTTGGTGAGGATGTAAAATAAAGAGGAACTCACACACTGTTGATGGGAGCATAAATTAGTATGGTCATTTTCGAGATGATTCTAGAAGTTTCTGCCCAAAGTGAACATCTATATAGTTTATGGCCCAGAGTTTCCACTCCTATGTTTACATATACTCAACAGAAAGTCATGTGCATGCACAAAAGGACACAATTAAAAATGTAATAGCACCTTTATTCATAAGAGTAAAAAAAGTGGAAACAACCTAAATATCTATTAACAGTGGAATGGATAAGTAGATTGTGTTATAGTGATGCCATGCAGTACTACACAGCAGTGAAAATGAACTGTTACAAAGCTCCTCCCTTTTGTCTTTTGTGCTGGTTTCACATCTAAAAATGCCTTCCATCTCCTCTCTTCCCTAGCCAAAGTCTTAAATTCTCATGATCATTTATATTTTCATGATGTTTCTCTTCTCTGTGTTGCTTGCATTTAGAATTGGCATGTCTCATTTAACACAGAATTAATAATATACACACACACACACATTAATCTTGCACTTTAGTCTGTCAACTAAACTGTAATCTTGTAAACTAAACTATAAATTACATAAGGACCAGACTCTATGTCTTTAATATCTACTATAACACTTACTGCAGTGCTAGACAACACCCCAAATATGCAAATTAAAAAATACATTGGATGATAAACCACCTCAATGAATAATAATCTCTGACTATCATCCCAAGTAATGGAGTGGTATTACTCTAAAGATGCCATCTTACAAAGATAGTCTTTCTATTTATTTGAAGAGTGACTCCTACACATTTTATTTAAAATGGTACTTTTTTCTTTTTTTTTACCTAATTTCAACATTTAAGATAATTCTTATTTTTTAAACACTTATCTCCTGGTATGCATCTCCACAACTGTATGTTTGCTCAGTTAATACTTGTTAAAATTTGAACCCAGATGCATCTTGAGAAGCAGACAAAAGTCAACCTGGTTTAAAAATTTGGCCGACAATCAAGAGTATCGAGAATTCCGAGTCCAGGTGGTCACTTAGTTTGTGTTTCCTTTCCAAGAAGACACAATCAAAAGAAATTGTATATGTTGCGAATGTAAAAAAACACCAAGAAATGCTAATTATTTCCCAAAGACACAATTATGGCTCTTCAAATACTTTCCATCAGGTCCCTGTCCACTTTTCTAAGGAGAGGAGAAGAGGTGAGCCCAGACTCACACCACTTCTTGTTTGGAGGCAAGAAGGATTCCAGATCGGAGCACTGAGAATAACTAAGTAGAAACTCCTCACTAGGTTCTGGACCCCACAGAGCAGCAAGAAAAGGTGCAGTTGGGCAGCGAAAATGAAAGGACATGTTTTAAAATCTCTTAGTTCCTTTTTTAAAGGTAGGCTTTGAAAAACCTTCATTTTGTGAGGTATTCATAGGGACCTGGAAAACTGCTCTTAGCATTTTAACATAAATTAAAAATCATTTAAGCAGACCTCTATTCAGCTTGTGCCAACTGCACATTTATTTTTCTGGTCAAGGAGGCTTTGCTGTTGTAAATGAAGGGGAAATGAAAGTATTAGAGCTTGGGCATATCAGTAAAAAACGAAGACCGGAATGTGGATGTTGGATTAAGTCCTCTCCGAGCTGCATTTCCATTTATCTGGGCAAAGAACTTGCCCCCCAACGGGGTCCTCTTGAAAACAGTGTCTGAAAACTTAGGTCGCTGTGTAGAAGCCGGAGTTGTTGCAGGTGTTTCTTAAAAGCTCATTAGCCCTCCAGAGAGCCATGAAAATGAAACAGCCGCAGACCTAATGAGAGCTCAGTAAGCAAGGTGGTCAGTTGGAAGAGCTAAGTGGGGAGGGAGCTGTTTCCACCACACCTGTACCAAGAGATTAGTGACCTAACAGGACTGGCCGCTTAGTTCTATTTCGGACAAGCAGCATCGGGAGTGGGGGATGGGAAATGGGGAAATGAAGGATAAAACATTACTTGCTAATTCTAAACATATGTCGCCTGCGCATTGGTGAGTTGAGCTTGGCAGTGGGTGAAACAGACTCTCACTGAAACACTCAGTGACAGCTCTGTTTGTTGATTTCTCCACTGGCACCCAGCTTTTGGAGTCTCCATTTTTCTAATTCAGAAACAACAGAGCGCAGTCATCGCTCATGTCTGAATACAATGCTTACCATCCATGTTTTCGTATAGAGAGGATCATCCCCTGTGGGCCTGTGAAACATCAGCCTCACTCAGGCAGAGTGGAGAAATTTACATACCCGCAGTCTGGTGGATTCAGTCACCACAGACAGTATCTCTCCCTGCCCTTCTTGGCTCCCTCCTGTTTCCAAAGGCACAGCAAGCAGCTGAATAGAATATGGCACAAGAAGTTTATTCTCCACTCCTTTCCCCCCTATTAATAGTACATGGCAGAGGTCCCTGTGAATGTCAAATCAACAGCAAGCTCAATTAACGGTGGCCCGTCTGGAGTCAAAATCAATCAGGACTCTCTTCCATCAGGAGGAGGAACAAGAGCTGGGAAGGGATGTCACCAGTGACTTGTCATGGAAATAGAGAGCATCACACACCAGGAATTCGCATGTACTACTGGAATGGAGAAGACAGAGCACATCCTATCAAAACTAATGTTGCCAAGGGTGTCTTTTTCACTGTGCTTATGCTAGGACTGGCTAGGAAGTAAAACAAATTTGTGCATAGTGATGAACTCCTTCTTATGGTTCAAGTACTTCCTATAGCAAAATCTTATTCACCAAAAATGAGTTCTAAGGGAAGAAGTTTCATTATTTCTCCCCATACTTCTCCTGTTGAATCTTGCCCCAGTAGGCTGTGCAAGAAATCACCCCACTAATTGTAGCCCCATGTAAGATCAGTGGTGGGATTCAAATAATTTAACAATCGGTTCTCTGCCCTAATGACCACTTTAAGTATAAAAAAAAGATATACTGAAAGGTAGTTTATTATTTCACACACTTAATACTTAGATAAGAACAATAAAAGAGGTACATAAAACTAGATTATAAAAAAGAGTTTTAAAATATTAATGAAAAAATATTAAATAATATCTGACCAGAAACAATGAAACCGTTATTTAAGATATTTCTGGATTGCTTCTTGATTGATAGCCTCACTTGCAATTTTTTTCACATATGTATAGAATGAATATTACTATGGGTGCTTAGACTATGCAGATAAACGTTAAAAAAAGTAAGGAATGTCAATTTGTGATTTCCACATTGGGCGGCTGCCCAGGTGCCCACCTCAGAGAGAACTCTGATTACAAGTGCCATTTTAACAACTGGTTTGCCAAACTCAACAAAAAATTAGGTATCGGTTCTGCTGAACTGGTGCAAACTGGCTGAATCCCACCACTGTTTAAGACATTATAAACTTTTTCTTTGAAGGTATAGAGCTGACATGTTCAGTTTGAGTAATCTATAAGCTTTTTGAAGGGTGCATCCAGATTTATTCAATACTTAGTACAATATCTACAAGACTACTTGTGGATACATTTCAGTTGTTATCAACAAATATTTACTGAGCATATACATTGTCTAAATACTTTATTAGTATCACATAGGACATAAAGGTGACTAAGACATGATCTCTATTCCCAAGGGCTTGGTACTGCAGAAGAAGGTGGTTAGAGATTTACAGATACTATATTAATGCCATGTGAAATACGAGGAGTGTCATGAGGAAAGTACAACACATGAAGCTATTTAAAGAAGGAAAAAACCTCTCTTTCTGGAGGTATGCAGAAAGCCTAACTAGAGGAACGCTGTTTCAGAAAGCACTAGCAAATTTATTTTAATTTTTTAAAATATTTTTTTATTTATTCATTTTAGAGAGGAGAGGGGGGGGGGAGAGAGAGAGAGAGAGAGAGACAGGGGGGAGGAGCTGGAAGCATCAACTCCCATATGTGCCTTGACCAGGCAAGCCCAGGGTTTCGAACCGGCGACCTCAGCATTTCCAGGTCGACGCTTTATCCACTGCGCCACCACAGGTCAGGCAAGCACTAGCAAATTGACAGGATTTTGACAGGTAGGGATGAAGGGAGGAAACAGTTTAGTGTGATAAGTACAGAAAAGGAGCAGTCAGACTCACCAGTTATCCTGTTTGGCTAGGGAAAATGATATGTAAAAAGAAAACAGAGCATTAAGGCTAGAAAGGTAAATTCACTCTAACAGGATGTTCTCAAGATACAGTTTATGAATGAATTAAACATTTTCTACTGGTCCTTGTTATATACTCATGGCCCTTCTATTCTATACCCTACCTTCATATGTCAAACTTTCAAGAGCTAAAGGTTATGTTGGCAGGACTCCTTTGCAGCTAAGCACCTATATATGATGTAGATGCCAGCAATGAGATGTACTCTTTGAGATGCATTCAGAAGGCAGAGAGGAGACAGAAGCTAGCTGTATACAGTGATACCAGCTAACAAGATTGAAATTTTTAGGGAAGTTTTCAGGAGCCTAGTTTTCTGAAGTCACATAGGGATATCTCTCCAAAAGAGAAAGATAAGTCACTGTACCCTGAAACCCTGACTGCTATAAAAAAAGGCAGTGGTTGGTGGCCCCTTTCAATTTTGGAGTCAATGTGTATAGGTCCCACATTTGAGTGTGCTGCTCCTACTCACTTACTGAGAATATCAGTTATTTATGGCCTCAATAATGTGACAAAGCCTCACCAAAATTTAATGGCTTAAGATAGAAGTCAGTTATTATTTTTTTGAGTCAACTATGGACTGGTTGCTCTAGGATAGTCTCAGCTAGGACAACTCAGCTCCCCTCCACATGGTCTCTCATCCTCCAGCAGCCTAGCACAGGATTCAAGACAGGAAACAGAACTCTTCGGCCTCTTCTTGAATTGCATACTCTGTTATCCCATCGACCAAAGCGAGTCTCATAGCCAAGCCCAGAGTTAAAATAAGAAGGGACTACAAAATTACAAGTTAGAATATATGGACACCTGTAGATCATTAATTGGGGCCATTAATGTAATCTACCAAACTGAGTACAATTTAAAGCTGCCAGTTTTGAGTAAGGTCCAGAGTAACAGAAGGCTCTATAGCTAGTAATAGCTGCAATTCAAGCAACTCTGGCTTTCTGTTCTTTATCTCCGGTGATGTATAAAGTGTCTGCTGCAGGTGCAGATACACTATGAGCCCTCCACAAGCCTTAGTAGAAAACTCTTAAGGTTTTTGGAGCAAGCTATACCCTCTTTGGTAAATAAGTGAATAAGCATTTCAAGCTCGGGTCCTAGTAGTGACTAAGGGTCTGCTCATGGAATAGTGGCCGTGAGATCTGACCTGCCAATCAAAGATCATGCTATATGATACCAAAACCATAAGGTGCACAATTGGAAAGGTTGTGTGCAAGACTGAGGATAAGCAGATCCTGGAATTACCCAAGCAAGTGGTTCAGATGCCCATGGCACCCACTCCCGCTGCACTGTAGCCTCTCCCCAAACTAACACTTGTGGCCTCCTGACACGTTCCTTATAACCAACTGACTGCAGAAGGAAAAACAAGTCACACTGGTTGACAGTTTTGCAAAGATAAGCTGGCATCAAGCAAGATTTAACTGCTATGTATGAGAGCCCAGTTAGAAGAAGCCCAGTAGGAGGAAGATCAGAAAGTGAAATACACAATGGGCAAAACTTCAAGATGTGTATCTAGTTGTCTACAGGCAACATCTAATGACTTGTCCTGATAGTCATGAATGGAAACAGAACAAAATTAGAGAACTGGTCATGAGAAGGTCTGGAGAAAATAAAAGCCTGGGAATGGACTCCTCAAAACGGCAGAGAATGGGAAAATGTCTGTTGTACAGTGAATGCGCACCGGCGGAACTCACTGGAAAGAAGCTGACCTAGGCAGCAGGACAGCAGCCGTCTGCTCATTTCAGCTGCCTCTTTCCCTGGCTCCCCTAGGGCTTGCTCGATGGGCATGGAGACACACTGGCCCTGAGAGCACAGATGGGAGTGACGCATGGCTCAGCAACGTGGACTCTCACAAGGGAAGATGCAGAAAATGCTACTGCCAATGCTCGCCTGCCTCAAGGAGACATCGGAAGACTGAAGAAAAACAGGTGCTCAGAGAGATTCAAAACTATGGCATTCGTAAAATAAAACAGGTACAGTATGCATAATATGAAATTATTTTAGAAATCATTGAAAATTTAAGATGTAGCTATCGATCTATATGAGTAGGAGAATGAACAGATGAATATCAAATATTTTAGCAGAAAGATTGCGATGAAAGACTATCCTAAAACACAGTATATAGCACAAAGATATGTTTGAGTAGAAAAATGGAGACCTGGAGGACAGATGTAGGGGTTCTGATATATGTCTAATAGGAATTTCAGAGGAAATAGAAAATAAACGTGAGTCTATAAAAAATAAAAGAAGAAAATTATCCAAAGTAATGAATCCATAGATTTAAATGTTTCAGGGTTAATGAAGAAAGAAATGCCTGAACACCTCATAGTGAAATCTCAGAACTTTAAGCATAAAGAACAAATCCTAAAAATGTGCAAAGTAGAATAAGGAATTGCTTACATAGAAATGAGAAATAAGCCCTGGCCGGTTGGCTCAGCGGTAGAGCGTCGGCCTGGCGTGCGGGGGACCCGGGTTCGATTCCCGGCCAGGGCACACAGGAGAAGCACCCATTTGCTTCTCCACCCCCCCCCTTCCTCTCTGTCTCTCTCTTCCCCTCACGCAGCCGAGGCTCCATTGGAGCAAAGATGGCCCGGGCGCTGGGGATGGCTCCTTGGCCTCTGCCCCAGGGGCTACAGTGGCTCTGGTCTCAGCAGAGCGACGCCCCGGAGGGGCAGAGCATCGCCCCCTGGTGGGAAGAGCGTCGCCCCTGGTGGGTGTGCCGGGTGGATCCCGGTCAGGCACATGCGGGAGTCTGTCTGACTGTCTCTCCCCGTTTCCAGCTTCAGAAAAATACAAAAAAAAAAAAAAAAAAAAAAGAAATGAGAAACAGATTGATATTTGCTTTCTTGTCACCAACACTGAATGATGGAAGACAATGACAGGAAAGCAGGAATAAAAATTAATGCATAGTAAATATAATGGCATGATAAATCCAAACATATCATTAATCATAGTTATTAAAAGACAGCAAAAATCAGATTATAGAGACAGAAGGCCTGTACCAACTAAGTGATGATTGTAATAGATATTCATGAAAAAGAATGACACAGAAAGGCTAACTGTAAAGAACTAGAAAGATATACTAGAAAAATAATCCCGGAGTGTTAATATTAACATCATAAAAGACAAAAATAGAAATAAAATAACAAGGACATTTATATTGATATTGGCATAAATTACATTAACACATTTGTAGAATCTACCGATGATGCAAATACAAAGCAAAATACGTGCATTTTGGAAGGAAAGGGGGGAACCTTGAAAATAAATAAACTAAGTATCAACTTAAGAAACTAAAGACAGAGAATTTTGGGAGCAGAGGAGAGGGGAAGGAGAATAACCAAATAAACTAAAAAGTAAATTAATAAATTTGAAAGTAAAAAACAAAAATAAATCCAGGGGTCCTCAGGTTACGGCACAGTTCTATTACTACGACAGTGACGTAACCAGAATTTTGGTGTAACTCGAAACACACCCTAGCCTAACACAAATGGAACACTTGCACTTTTTTAACAGTCCAAAATAGTGTAGGTAAGCATACTGGGGGAAACCAACTCCTTCATATGCCAAGTTACTGTGTATTCTTCCACTGAGCGCAACCAAACTGGTTTACCCACATGGTCCGAAAGTATGACACTAATTGCGTAAGTCAAAACACTCACATCTTAATTTTTAAAAGTTTTTATGAGAATGAACGTCATAAACTCAACATGCCGTTATGTCGAGGCTGCCGTAACCTGAGGACCTCCTGTAGTTGATTAATCAAATGAAAAAGTTAGTTCTTTGATAAGAGTTCTTTAAAAAGAGCAATAAAACACAGCAAAGGAAACCATCAACAAAATGAAAAGACAACCCACTGATAGGAGAATAATTTGTCAATGATACATCTGATAAAGGGTTAATACCCAAAATTTATAAAGAACTTATAAAAATCAACACCAAACAAAAGAGCAATTAAATAGACTGTCAAATGTAATCACGATAAAAAGAAATAAGACTTAAATAAATCTACATTAGGATTGAGAAAAAATAAAAAATATTAATATGGCCCTGGCTGGTGGGCTCAGTGGTAGAGCACTGGCTTGGTGTGTGGAAGTTCCAGGTTCAACTCCCAGTCAAGGCACACAGAAGTGACTATCTGCTTCTCCACCCCTCCCTTTCTCCCTTTTCTCTCTCTCTCTCTCTCTCTCTCTCTCTCTCTCTTTCTCTCTCTCTCTCTTTCCCTCCCACAGCCATGGCTCAAGTGGTTTGAGAGAGTTGGCCCTGGGCACTGAGGATGGCTCTATGGCCTCCCACCTCAGGCACTAAAATGGCTTGGTTGTAAGCAAAGGAGCAAGGATCCCAGATGGGCAGAGCATTGCTCCCTAGTGGGCTTGCTCAGTGGATCACGATTGGGGCACATGCGGGAGTCTGTCTCTGCCTCCTCACCTCTCACATTATATATATATATATATATATATATATATATATATATATATATATATATCTCATAACCAAATCAAATAAAAATTTATACCAAACAAATTAGAAAATTAGTTGAAACAGATTATTTTGTAGGAAAAACTGAGTTAACAAAATTGACTCAAAAAGGGAACTAAAATCCTACAAAAACCAATAACCATAAAAGAAATTTAAGAGGAAATAAAAACCCTAAAAGGGCACAATGGCCCCAAAAACCTTCTGGGCACATTGTATTAAACCTGCAAAGAACACATAATTCCTGTTAAAAAAAAACACGGCAAAAGATGGAAAGTTTCAGTTGATTCTACAAGTATAGCATAACACTGAATCATAACCAGATAAAAACAGAGGGGGAAAAAACCATGCATAAACAAAATAAGAAACCCAAAGACAAATAGAGGCCTAAATCCCAAATAACATATTAGAAAAATCTAACCCAGCACTGCATCAAGAGAATTGCATCATGAACTAGTCTTTTTCACAGAAACATTTGGAGAGTTTAACATTAGTCTTTTGGTGTAATTCACTACACTAAGAGCTTAAAAGAAAAACTATATATATCCTTATCTCAGGACACATGAAAAAGCATTTGCTAACACAAGCAATTATTCCTGATAAGAAAAGTTTTTCTTAAGCAACTTGATAGAAGACACTGCCAGAAACCTACATAACCCTTTCAATGATTCGTCAAGAGAATTCTCATTAAAGGGTCCTTCCACCCTTGTAAGTCTTCAGCAGGAACTACTCCACCGCAGCGAGGCAGCAAATTAGGAAACAGAAAGATGTATGATCAAAGAAACACATGATCTAACAAAGAGAGAGGAGAGAGGCAAAGAAAAGC
The DNA here is from genome assembly GCF_036850765.1 of Saccopteryx bilineata. Lineage (NCBI taxonomy): Eukaryota > Metazoa > Chordata > Mammalia > Chiroptera > Emballonuridae > Saccopteryx > Saccopteryx bilineata. Next base: position 187,923,885 of record NC_089490.1, on the reverse strand, counting down.
CCCAGAATTACGCTGAAAGAAAATCCAGGTTGACAGATATACAGCAGATCCAGAGAGTGAAGAGCAGGAGGATGGGTGTCTGTAGAAAGGATAATTCCAAGGGACTGGTAGCAGAACTGATAGGACTGTTCAAATGTACTGAAAAGAGATGCGGACTTCAGGCAGTTTTAATATGAATCTGTGATAGGTATTTAGAACCTTAAGCAAGAAAATGAATGAGTTAACTATTAACTCGAGGAAGCAAGAGGTATTTAGAAAAAGATAACTGAATTATAGTACACTATATGACTCAGTTGCAAATAACATATACAGTCATAATAATGTAAAATTTAAGCTCTGAATATTGATTTAATCAAGATTTTTTTATATGACCTGCTTGAGAGAATGGGGTAGGGATTGTATATGTAAGAGAGTTCATTCTTTATCTTCCATAATTGGAAGTCAGTAGATAATATCTAAAATTTAAAAACAAACAAAAACATAATAGCATAAGCACGTTATTTAGAAATATAAATGTGAAATTTCCTGAGTGGTGGGGCAGAGAGGCACATGGCTAGAATTGCTGGGGTCTGTTGTAAGTCTTGTAAAACTCATTCACTTATTTAAATACCTGCATGTATTACTTTGGTAAAAATTAAATTTAGATTAAAAAAAAAGAATGACAATACCCAGTAAGACTGTGGAGATATGCATATACTTTGATACTACTGGTGAGAGAATAAAGTAATATGAGTTTTCTAGAGAGCATGTTGGCAGTATCAAAATTTCAAATGTTCCTATTAACCCAACAATTCCTCCTCTGGAAAATTTTTTAAGGAAAACAACAGGGGAGATATTCAAAGATTTACCTAAAAGGATATTCATGGCATTATTCTTTAAAATACTGGGACACTTTCACTATTCCTGCAATTATTAATAAGGGAATAATTGAGTAGATTTTATACTTCCATACAGCAGAGTACTTGCAGGCTTTAAAACTAATAATATAGCCTGACTAGTGGTGGTGCACTGGATAGAGCATTGGCCTAGGATGCAGAGGACCTGGTTCAAAACCCTGAGATCGTAGACTCAAGTGCGGTCTCATCTGGCTTGAGCATGGGCTCACCAGCTTGAGTGCGGGGTTGCCGGCTTGAGCATAGGATCATAGACATGACCCCATGGTCACTGGCTTAAGCCCAAAGGTCACTGGCTTGAAGTCCAAGGTCATTGGCTTGAGCAAGGGGTCACTGGCTGAGCTGGAGCCCCCCACCCCATCAAGGCATAATTGAGAAAGCAATTAATGAACAACTAAAGTGCCACAACAAAGAACTAATGCTTCTCATCTCTCTCCCTTCCTATCTGTGTGTTCCTGTCTGTCTCTTACACTAAAAATATAAATAAATAAATAAATTATATATATATATATATATATATATTTTTTTTTTTTTTTTTTTTTTTTTTTAACTAATAGTATAAAGTCTTACTTTGCAAATCATGCTTTTGGGAGTCTGTATTAGTTACCCAAGGCAGCCATAGCAAAATACCAGAAAGTGGATGGCTTAAAACAACAGAAATTTATTATGTCACAGTTCTGAAGGCTAGAAATCTTAGATCAAGATATCCATAGGGGCCCTGGCTGGTTGGCTCAGTGGAAGAGCATCAGCCTGGTGTATGGATGTCCCAGATTCAATTCCCGGTCAGGGCACACAAGAGAAGGAACCATCTGCTTCTCCCATCCCCCTTTTGCTTCTCCCTCTCACTCTCTTCCCCTCCTGTAGCCATGGCTTAACTGGAGTGAGTTGGCCCTGGGCACTGAGGTTGGCTCCATGCATGGCCTCTGTCTCAGGCACTAAGAAAAGCAACCAAGCAATGCTCCAGATGGGCAGAGCATTGCCTTGCAGGGGGTTTGCTGGATGGATCCAAGAGGAGTCTGTCTCTCTGCCCCTCCTCCTCTCACTTAATTAAAAAAAAAAAAAAAGATATCCACAGAGTTGGTTCCTTCTGAGGTTGTGAGGGAGACTCCCTTCCAGGCCTCTCTCCTGGCTCCTTGTGCTGCTGGCATCTTTAGTACTCCTTGGCTTTTTAGGAGTCCTCATCTTCACATGGTGTTCTCCCTGAGTGTGTTTGTCCCTGTGTTCAAATTCCCTTTTTTATAAGGATGCCAGTCATACTGGATCAGAACCCACCCTAATGACCTCATCCTAACTTGATCATCTGCAAAGTCTATTTCCAAATAAGGTCACAGTCACAAGTACTAGGGGTTAGAGCTTCAACACCTTTGGGGATATAATTAAACCTACACACGCAGAGGAGGGCCACAAAAGACACTACAGAGAAACTGTTGGTCCTGAGTTGAAAAGTTCTAGACTTCTTTCTCCAACTTGAAGTAGAAAAGTTCTCCTTTTTTATATAAATTAGTATCTTGAGAGTTCATCTAAAGAGTTCACTACTTTAAAATATTTAAGAGCTACGAAAATAAAACTAACTGTATTTATTGATGTCCCCAGTATATAGCTAATTAGAAAAAGCAGTTTACAAGCATATGAACTTGTTCTCAGTTCTATAAAATTACAAAAATATCTATATTTATATCTACAGTGTTTATTTAAGTGACATCCTTTTTGCTGTAATGCCCCCCTCAAATATTCAGTGTTAACAAGGCTACAATTTTACAAAGGTCCTTTATGTTTGTTTTCATACTTTTCTGTATTGTCTAGTTTCTTTACAATGACATATCTTTGTAATAAGACTATAACTATATTTTAAATATAGAGAAAGAGGTCACTTATGACATTTATTATATATATGTTGGTGAACTGATTGATATAGTTTATCCATCTCGCTTGGCTTATAAGAATTTCAAACCAAGATAATTTGGATGACAATTCAGTTCCCTTCAAAACATTAGTCCTTGCCATTCAAATCTCACTAATAAAACCAAGTTTGCAAGCCCAAGTGTCTATCAATGAATGAACAGAGAAACAAAAGATGGTATTTATATACAATGGAATATTATTCAGCCTTTAAAAGGAAGGAAAGTCTGACACATGCCACTATATGGATGAGCCTTGAAGACATTATGCTAAGTGAAGTGAGTTGCAAAAGGACAAATACTGTATGATTCCATTCATGTGAGGTACTGAGAGAAGTCAAATTCTCAGAGACAGAAACCAGCATGATGATTGCCGAGGGCTGAGGAGAGGGGCGAAAAGTTATTGTTTAATGGAGACAGTTTCACAATTTGGGATGAGGGAAACAGTTCTGGAACTGGATGGTGGTGATGTTTGCGCAACCGCATGAATGTACTGAATTCCACTGAACCGAACACTTTAAAAATGGTCAAAATGGTAAATGTTATGCTGTGTATATTTCACTACAATTTAAAAATGAACAGTTACAAAGTCTGAACATAATATAAAAAAAAAAAAACCCGGGATCTTTAAACACTTCAAGGTCACGTGTACCTATCAGACATTCATTTTTAATTTCCTAAGCTCATTTGTTATTTCTCACGAGCAAATCATTATAATCATGATCATCATTTTCATCGTTACTATCACCATCACCCTGTATAGAAAACCAGTTGTATACTTTATTCTAAAGATGGTGTTTCATTTCATTATACAAGCAGCATAAACATTTTTTGGTGAAAAGCACTAAAGAAAGTCCTTATTTGTAATACTTTGACGGATTTACCTAAACTCAACAGTCCCTCCCTTGTTCCAGGGCAACGCCTCCCCCAATGTCCCCCTCCACCTCCCACACCGAGAAAAGATGGACTGAGATAATCAGAAAAACCACCCAAGAAAAGAAAAAAGGAGAATCAGTTACAAATTCAACAAGCCAGAGCACAAGAAAACCCAAATCTGTTCCAGTTCTCTGGTTTCACCTTAAAGGCAAAGAACTGTAGATGCTGTGAGGAGCCCTTCAAAGCCCAGATGCATGGCCATGCCACACGGGAGGTGACCAGCATCTGAAGAAAAACAACCTAGACCAGAAGAGCTCGGCTTTGTTTCCATTCTTCGCGGTCCTTCAGGAAACTCTTGATAATGTGAAATGTTATTACTGCAAACGTTGGCCCGGGCCAGTTTACTCTAGAGTCTGACTATCACCGACTGTTCACAAAATAAAATCATTTTTAAAGGCTGTGCGGAGAGCCAAGTGCAAACCACAAATCAGAAAACCACCAAGGCGGGCTGGCCCAGCTGCCAGAGTTTAATGTGATCTAATGGGAGGACAACAAGATGTGAGGATTTGATTTTACGATGCTTCGTGAAACATTTTGGCAATACAAGAGGGGCTGGGCCCAACTTCCCAGTCCTTAAGCAAATATTTGAAGTAATGTTTTACTTTCTCATCAGTTTTAATTCTGTCAACCAGGGAGGAGAGATCAGGGCCCTACTCATTTTTAAAAGTGCCGTCTGCTGTGGGTGGTTAGAGATCCGCTCAATATCAAATCATGCGAGAGGCAGAGCGACAGGGGGGTAGGGGCCAGGAAAATCGGATGAAGCTATGAGGTGGCTGAGGATCAGCTGGAATGTGGTGCTCTTCTGCATGTGTGATTTACTCCCGGGTGGAAGCGCAGGGGACAGGCTTACTCCAGCAACATTCTTTCTCAAGCAGAACTAACCCCAGCGTGAGACACAGACAGATCCAGGCTGACTCGGGTTACCCAGTCTAACACCAAGTGAGATTGGAACTCAAGTGTAGCTCTATTTCTCATCGCTCGCACGCGTGCGCATGCATGCACATGCACACTCACATAAACACACACACACACACACACACACACACACACAAATAGTAATAATAATATGGTAACAACACCGAAACTTGTTCCACTCATCAAATTAACAACCGATGGCTCTACGGAATAAAGGCCCATGAACAAGGGGAAATAAATGAAAGTAACATTTCATGCTGCTTTGATTTCTACTGCCAAGATAATAGAATGAGAATCAAATCTCTCTTCCTCTTCATAGGGAATAATGCATTTCTAACAATGCCAGACTCTTACTTAACACTGTCATGTTATAGCAATGACTGATTTGACCCAGTAAAGAGATGTAAAACCCAGAGCCAAGTTTCTGAAAGCAATAGTTCACTAAGTGAAATGCAACATATCCCAGGATGCAGGAAGAAATACCAGGGCTTCTATTTTTATTGACTTAAAATTTTTTTTTTATTAATTGATTTTTAGAAATGAGGAAGAGAGAGGGAGAGAGAGAAACATCTATGTTGTTCCACTTCTATTTATGCATTCATTGGTTGACTCTTGTACGCACTCAAGCCAGATAAGCCCATAGGTTTTGAACCTGGGTCTTCAGCATCCCAGGCTGATGCTCTATCCACCACACCACTGCCTGGTCAGGCTGAGATTTCTTATTTAATAACAAGACACAAAGCCACACATCACTGGGTTCCCCTCATTTTTCATTTCCCTGGTATTAAAATGGTAAAATAATATATGTAAAACCAATCTGGTAACAAATAGATGTTTATTCATTTGTCAATATAGAAAAATTGCTAAAGTTTTAAGAAATAAGAATTCAAGTATGTTATGCCATGTTGGGGTTTGATTCTTAGATGAATAAAAGTGCAAGTATTTCTATCTCTTTCAGCTTATGGTATTTGCTAGATCCTTTTTCAATAGTTAAATATCCAATGATTTGTGTGGATGTGTGCTTGCATTAACTGTCATCCATGAAAGAATTTGAAGTATATACCTGTAGTTAAGAATAACAGTAAAATAATACTGTATATGTAGGTTTTCCTTTAAAATATTTAACATAGTTCTGCTTTCATTAATTAGATTTCTCAAATCTGTTTAGAATATGATGGGACACATTAAGTAAATAAACAATTGTACAGAAATAAACACTATATCACTTTCTTTTTATCTGATCCTCCCTCACATAAACACACTACAGATCTACCTACCTGTATTTTAATTCAATCACTGTATTTTAATTTTATCACCTTTTTCCTGCTAACTGTAAGCAAGACTTGAGCTCATCTTAAAATAAGATATCTTAAAAATAAGATATTGCAAGTCTAATATGAAAGGAGAGCAATAATAAAACTTAGAGCCAAAAGTTTCCTCTCACCTGACCAGGCAGTGGCACAGTGGATAGCGCGTTGGACTGGGACGCGGAGGACCCAGGTGTGAAACCCTGAGGTAGCTGGCTTGAGTGAGGGCTCACCAGCTTGAGCATGGGGTCGCTGGCTTGAGCCCAAAGGTCGCTGGCTTGAAGCCCAAGGTTGCTGGCTTGGACCCAAGGTCGCTGGCTTGAGCAAGGGGTCACTTGCTCTGCCCTAGCCTCCTGGTCAAGGCACATATGAGAAAGCAATCAATGAACAACTAAGGAGACTAAGGAGCCACAATGAAGAACTGATACTTCTCATCTCTCTTCCTTCCTGTCTGTCCCTATCTGTCCCTCTTGCTGTCTCTCTCTCTGTCTCTGTCACACACACAAAAAAAGTTTCCTCTCACTTTCCATAAGTTCCCCCCAATCAAAGGTGATAAAAGTTAATTTTACTTAATTACATTAGCTTCATAATCACACAGACTGGAATGCTGACCCTTCACCTTCCCCAACAGGGCTGAGAAAGTCAATAAACTGATAAAGTCTGTCAGAATTTTTTTTAATCTTTTTGATTAAGAACAACGTACACTTGGGATTCAAGTCAATTTCTTGAAAAATTTCATCAAAAAAAGAATCAGGAATATTAGCTGCATGAAACAAATAGGATTTTCTTTTTTGCAATCTCTTTTTAAAACTGAAAGAAAGAGACGTTAATGAGCTTCCCTGTTCACCTGGAGTAAATCAGAATTTTAGAGAAAGTAATCCAGCAGAACTTTAGAAATGTGAAGGTCAAGTTCAGCTGATGGAGGGACAAAGACTTTAATTGTAGCTGAATGGTCCCCCCATTCTGTGTCGGCTTCGCACTGTTAGATCCCTCAGAACAAAGGGCTCAGACCCTCCTACTGGGAATCTTTAGCTGGAGCCCTGGGCACTATTGTTGATTTTATCCTAAAGGGCTTGGGAACACATTTTATAAACATGAAAATAAAGAGTAAATAAGTGTGAGAAACATTTAGTGAAAGGTCAACGGAAATAGCTCACTGCTGTCAAAGCCCCACTAGATTTCTTGTCAAACAACATAGGTAGATGCATTTCTGGTTGGTGTGTTTAGTCAGATAGAGGTTTGAAAACCATATTCATGTGTCTCTTTCCTTACATGTGAAAACAATCACCACTTCTCTGGTGACTCTCCCACTGGGTCACCAACCACTAGGCTTATCCTCTCATACCTCCAAATGCCTTCTTTTCAGCCTGAGACGCAAGGACGCTTTCTCTGGACAAATCAACATTGGCTTCATGGATGGAAATTCTGCTTACTTGGGCCACCCAATGTGAGGGAAATGCTGGAATTCCATGGAACCTGCAAACTACTTCCTTTCTTCTGGCTGGACTGGGCACATCGAAGCATGGAGTCAGAACTAGTAAGCCAGGGTCTTATCTGCCACATGAATGCTATCTCGGGATATCGTCAATGTTGTTTTCCTTTTAAATAAAAATACAGTGACAAATCAGATGATAGTGCTATGAAGAATTTTGCACATGCTAAAATATAAAAGAGGGGACATTATTTCTTGACTGTCCAATATATGTGGAAGCCATTTTGAACTGGAACAAACAACTTGAAAATATACTCACAAATGGCATCTGAATGGAACAGTTAGTTACCTGTGCAACTGTGAAAGAGGAGAAATTCCATCCACTGGTGAGGGCTGCCTGAATGTATATTAAAAACCCCCAAAGCTTTCTCAGTTTAAGTTAAGGAATAAAATTAGTCTCCAACAAATCCTACCCCTAAATCAAAAGCAAAAATTGTCCAGCTCTCATATGCAGACCTTCAGACTAACCAAATAATTCAGACTAACCAAATCATTCAGCCTAAGAAAGCCACTATTATCCTGCATGGACTCGAATAAGTGGCAGAAAGTTTTCTCAGGATCTCACAGGGGTTCCAAGATTGCTTTTTTTTTTTTCATGACAAATGGTGGTTATGACTAACAAAAACTCTACCACAAAATATAAAGCTGACAGTAGCCTAGAAATCTATTCAGTCAGCAAGCATTCAGCAACTGTGAGCCAGCTGGACAAGATATACCCAATACCAGTCTCTGTCTGTCCCACATCTACTCTGCACATGCTTGTTGCAGGGACCACATGCTGGGTGCTGGGGTGTGTGAAAGGCAGCCGGAGCAGTGCTCTTCTCGTGGGCGTGCTAAGCTATAGATGGCAGTAACAGCTCAGATTGAGGCAAGTGCTGTTATCATTGGTGTCAGAATGCCAGAACACTTAGTGCTGATTCTCTCGAGGTCACACTATGAATGGTTGCAAAGAAAAAAGGATGCTTCCCTCACTTTTGTTAATTCAAAAAAGGTACATGCAGTTCACTACAGCCTGAATGTTTCCATCACCCCAAAATTCATACAATGAAACCTTTTCTCCTAAGAGGATGGAATTAGGAGGTGGGACCTTTGGGAGGTGATTAGGACTAGATGAGGGCATGAGGGTGGGGACCTTGTGAATGGGGTTAGTGCCCTTACAAGACGCACAAGAGAGCTTTCTTTCCCCCTCTGCTCTCTGCCTCGTCAGGATACAAGGAGAAATTGGCTATCTGCAACCCTGAAGAGGGCTCTCAGCAGAACCAGTCCATGCTGGTGGTACCTTGATCTTTGGTTTCAGCCTCCAGAACTGCAAGCAATAAGCGCCTGTTGTTTATAAGCCACCTGGTCTGTGATATTTTTGCAATAGTAGCCTGAAGAGAGACAGAGTTGGTGTGAACTGGGTTTTTTTGTGTGTGTGTTGTTTTTGTTGCCATGGCTGTTGTTGTTTTCCTTCTGTCTCTTTTCCTCATATATTAAATTATGAATGGATTGAAGTAGAATCAGTGTTAACAACCACAAAACCCTAACCCTCATTTAGAACCTTTGACACCGAACTGATCCAAACAGACATCACTGTCATCATCATCGTCATCATCATCATCAAGATTCCTGCATTGCATACCCTATGAATCCTATTTATTATAGCCATACGACTTGTGTTAGTATCACCCAAATAGAACCAATGGCTTGGTCAGATATATATCTCAATATATAGCTGTATATATTGAATACCTAATGAATTTGGTATTTTAGAAATTGTGCTCCCTCCCCCCAAAAAAGAAAAGAAATTGCACTCAGGCTGGTAAACTCAGATGGGCTGAAGCTGTATAGAAATGTAATAAAAACCTAATAAAACCTTTGAGCAAACTCACACATCTGTGGACAGATGGGAGGCATTATGAAATACAGGTCATTGCTACAGCAACCTCTAACCCCCCTGGCTACCGCTGCTGGGCCAAGCCTAAGTGTAAAGGGCCTCTGTGAGTTTTCCTTCTTTGTCAGCATTCAGAGAAATCATTTGTAATCTCTTTAAAATGAACTATTAAAATAGACAGCCTTTGATCCACACCCATGAAAACGATGCACAAAATACTCCAAATCTTTGACCCAGGACCCAAGGTCTCACTGCTTGTATCTGTTTGTTTTTTGAAAACATAATATTTCCATGAACACACTTTGCTACTTGCCAGAAGTTTTCCTCTCTGACAAATGCACTAGCTCGTAATGTTTGAGGTGGGCTCCTCAATGTAGCTTCAGAGAGTAATTTCAGAAGTGATCAGTCAGTTTTATAAACCACAGAGCAGAATGAGAGATAGGTTTGGAATTTTTAAAAGGCTATATTCACCAGACTATGCGAATAAAATGAAATCAATACTCAGAAATCCTCATTTGAAAGGGAATTAAATATATTTGTGGGCACTGATGTGTACAAATTTCACTGAATTCCAGAGTAACATTAGAATTTCCTCTTTCCACCTACTGACTAATCTTCAACGTGGTATTTGAGAATGACTTTCTTCCCTCATGGAAGAAATCTACAGTATTAAACATCTCAAGTGTTTAAGTCTGGAAGGTTGGATTTAGGGAGAAAAGGGAAACCACTTATGCAGCGTCTAGTGAAAAGCTATCAAGGACCATTTAGGGAAGTATGTCAAAGATGCAACATTGACACAAGCTTTTGGGTCCACTCTATTTGGATTCAGCCTTATCACGTTTTTGGCCATGAGACTCAATTCCCTCATCTGTAAAATGAGTATAATAATAGTACCTACCTCCTAAATTTGCTGTGAGAACTAAATAAACTATTTTATATAAAGCACTTAAAACAGAATCTACCTTGTAGTGAGTAGTCAATAAATGGTAGTAATGATGATTGTCATATTTCAGACCAAGGTGAAAAAGAAATTCAACTAAAAAAATCATTGCTCAACTATCAGAATCTTGAGTCTAAACAGTAATAACAGGGAAAATCAATGACCTCAAAGTGCTTAGTAAATGTGTCAATTATTAAAATTTTTTATTAGAAACTGGGTCATTTACCACACACTTGTGATTACCTCTCTTAGCCTCTTTGGCCAATCAATGCCAAAAAATGGCTAAAATGAAAATTATCTCCGAAACTGTGCATGTCTAAGTCTTCCAGCATGAAACCCTAAGAACAAGAGCTGCAAAGTGGCCCATGTGCTTCTCCACTCCTCCCCCTCTTGCTTCTCTCTCTCTCTCCTTTCCTGCAGCCATGGCTCAATTAGAGCGAGTTGGACTCGGGCACTGAGGATTGCTCCATAGCCTAAGCCTCAGGCACTAAGAAGAGCAATGGAGCAATGCCCCAGATGGGCAGAGAATCACCCCCTAGTGGGCTTGCTGGGTGGATACCTGTCTGGGTGCATGCGGGAGTCTGTTTCTGCCTCCCCTCCTCTCACTCAATTAAAAAATATATATTTTATATATATTTATATATATATATATATATAAATTTTAAAAAGAGCTGCAAAGTGGAGCTTGACTATCCAAATATAATGTTTCCCAGATCAGGATACATAGAATTTCATGTTTGAAATTAGAACTCTGTATTGTGATTCATAGACTATTTTATGATAGAACCTTTCTTATATGTGCAAATTTGTAGGGAATATTATAAGGAACACTGGTATATCCACCGTTAAAAAAATTAAGCATTCTGAGCATGCTCAGGAATGCCATGCTGAGCAATTGCAGAAGCACTAGGAGTGGTTCCTCTGGAAAGCAACACACTGCAGTCTATGTGAAGGTGCCCCTTGGGGTTGAGTTACACAACAGCAAACCCGGACACAGTCAAATACAGTGACCACTTCCCTGTATCATTCAGAAGCCACCATCCTGAATTTGGTGTTGATTATTCCCTAGCCTGTTTCTGCTCCTGCTGTTGACAATAGGCTTCCCAGAAGGGACTTGTTGACATTTATTAGTGTAACTGTGCCCTGGAAAAAGGTAATTATACCCAGATCTTTATTTAAAGAAAGAACTATTGGATGTTGGCTCTGAGTAAATGCTAATCTCTAGGGTCCTATATTGATACTATAGTCAACGATTAAGAAGGGGGACTTATTGGGGTCAAGTGATATATAGTGTGTTCTTGACACAGCTGTGGTTATTCCTCTAGTCCTGTAAGCAGACTTTTAGAAAAATGACAGCTAGACTAATCCTCACTATGGTTTCCTGACCTGTGGGGTATAGCTTCCTGAACTTGGCTTTCTGATAGGAAAGCCAAGAGGAAGCTTCTGGAAGTATCACTCCTTTCCATAATAGCAAACCGAAAATAACACCCCATCTCTAGGAGGAGTCACAGAGATTAGTGCTGCCATCAAAGATTTGAAAGCTACAAGGAGGACATCCTTGTAAATGTCCAATCCATATTTAATCTTTGTTGGGGTTGTACAGAAGACATGCTTGGAGGATGATAGTGGATTGTCACAAGTTGGTTTAGTCAGCTCAGGCTGCTACAACACAATACCATAGACTGGGTGGCTTAACAACAGAGATTTACTTCCCACAGTTCTGGAAACTGGAAATTTCAAGATCAAGGTGACTACACATTCAGCATCTGGTAAGGGGCTCTTTTCTGGTTTATAGACAGCTACCTTCTTGTTGTATCCTCATGGGAGGGGGGAGGGGGATCAATGAGACCTCTAGTCTCTTTCTCTTCCTATAAGGGCACTAATCCCATCATGGGGTTCCACCCGCATGACCTTATCTAAATGTAATACTTTCCCCAAAAGCCCCACTTCCTAATGCCATCACATTGAGGGTTAGGGTTTCAACATGAATTTGGGGATTCACAAACAATCCGTCCATAATGCAAGCTTAATTGGGGAATGGTTCTTATAAATGTCTGATTAAGTTGTTAGTGATCTAGCAACTTTCTATCCCCACCCCAATACACTGAAAATACCAGAAGCCCTTCTACAGCTCAGGCAGGGAGACGCACACCCCATTACTGCCTTGCCTCAAAACTAATTAACTCACCAGCTCCAGTCACAGTCACCATCTCACCTTCCCCGATCATCAAGCTGGTGGTTACACCACTGACATCATTCTGATAGGACCTGGTGAGCAAGGAGTGGCTGTCGCACTTGACACTTCTTCTGAAAACATGTGTACGCTAGAAAGTAGAAGACAGGCCCTGGCCGGTTGGCTCAGCGGTAGAGCGTCGGCCTGGCGTGAGGGGGACCCGGGTTCGATTCCCGGCCAGGGCACACAGGAGAAGCACCCATTTGCTTCTCCACCCCCCCCTTCCTCTCTGTCTCTCTCTTCCCCTCATGCAGCCGAGGCTCCACTGGAGCAAAGATGGCCTGGGCGCTGGGGATGGCTCCTTGGCCTCTACCCCAGGCGCTAGAGTGGCTCTGGTAGCGGCAGAGCGACCCCCAGGAGGGGCAGAGCATCGCCCCCTGGTGGGCAGAGCGTCGCCCCTGGTGGGCGTGCCGGGTGGATCCTGGTCAGGTGCATGCGGGAGTCTGTCTGTCTCTCCCCGTTTCCAGCTTCAGAAAAATACAAAAAAAAAAAAAGAAAGTGGAAGACAGACCTCATAGAAATTCATGGGCCTGATATCCTAGACCAGGCGTGGCCAACAGTTTCTGCCCCCAGGCCAGATTAGAAAGAAAACTTTTTTCACGGGCCGGACGAAATATTAAAATTAAAAAATGTTAAGTACAAAAACGATCATTTAAGTAAACAAAATTTTACTATGTAATTTGTTTATGAATAAATGTGAGTGAAAAAAATTTTAATATACAATATTATTTTAATAAAAATATAATTACATACCATATAAATATCCAAACTGTATGGTAATCAATCAAAACAATATTTAATTAATAGAATGAGCTTGAAGGGGTTATACCGCAAATAAAACAATTATTTCGTTTTATAAACAGCCTAGACACATTTTCAGTTATCAACTGCAGCTATTGTTTATGCTACAATGCCACTTGATTCAGCACACTTGACCATAAAAATAACGAATTGTTTGACCTTGGGTGCGCACTGGCAAACTCCGCCTAAAAGAATGTGGGTTTCACATCGCCGCTAAACATCAAACAGTTCATAACAAGTACAGATGAGTACAAAAGTTGTAAATCTTTATAATGGAATTTTTTTTAAAAAATAAAGAAATATCTCAAATCCATTCAACCAATTATTAAAAGTTAACCCTAGATTAGTCACACCCGGAATTCTTTTCCACGTATCACTATCTTTTTAAATATCTCGATTTCCAATAATCAAAGATGCTTCTGCTTCTGAGTAGCTGAGATTTTAAAGTAGCAGAGAATATTAAAAATTTAATAGTGGGCCACATAAACTCATTACATGGGCCGGATCTGGCCCACGGGCCATATGTTGGCCATGCCTGTCCTAGTCCATAGGTCACTGGCTATCAAGATAGAATTGCCATTGAAATAAAGAAGAAGTGAATAAGTCCCACAATTAGAGGCCAAACTTGATGGAACTTTAGAGTTACTCTGTTAGAGTGGAGATGAGTGGGTTATTAGTATGAGTGATAGAGAAAATAAGTTAAGCTTTTGCCTTGCTGTTGTGCTTATTTGGAAATCAAAGTTAAGGAAGAAGGGCAGCTTGGTATGTTGAGCAACCACAGAGGTGCAATACGGTATATTGCTAATTCAGATTCACACGTACAGAGGCCAGAAGGATCAACACCATTCCCCTTCTTTACAGCTAGGCTCTGGAAACAACTTAGACTTTGCTAACCAGATGAGCTCAACAAGATTCGGGAGGCAGAAATGAGGCAGAGCCCGCTTTCTGCTGCTGCTGTGCTCTCTGTTGGCAGGCACGATCATGGTGTGTGTGGGGGCCGAGCCCCAGGGGCTATTTGTGAGCTTGCAGGTGTCAAGAGCCCCTGCAGAATGCTGTGCGGTTGGTGTGGATCATAGCAGGCACGGCGTTGATCTGGGTCCAGCAGTAATCACTGCAGCTTTCTGATCATGGCAGCTTCCTGAGTATGACAGTTACCTGCTGTGACAACTTACTGACCTTCGCAGCAGCCATATGGTTCTGGAGCCATATGGTTCTGGAGCCATATGACCCTGATCACAGAGGAGGCAGCAGCTCCTTTGCCGACTAGGGTGCGGGTGGGCGGACATCCCTGACAGGACAACTTAGAGTTGTCCTATTCCAGATTCTATATACTCTCCATCAGAGAGCCAAATTGCATCATTGTGGGAAAAACAACAAACAGACCCACACACCTGGTGTCAGGAGTGTCCCGCTGAAAGCACAGAGAAGCAGTGATTCCCCAGAAGTCGGGACTGCTGTATCACGTCCGTTACACAGAGGAGGAAAAGCCAGACCCGGGACCTGCCGTCTCTGGGCCAGGCGCCGGCCCGCCCCGTAAATACACAGCTGCTCTGAGGCTCAAACCCATGCAGTGTGGCCTCCTCCCTCTCCGTTGTAACCACTACGACTCTACAGCCTGTCATTAAACTAACCATCACAGAGGTTGTACTTCCAGCAGAAGGAGAAGGACAAAGAGCTCTGAGAATACAGAACAGGGCACAAAGCTTCACCTGGAGGGAGTCGGAAGGGCATCAGGAAAAGTTGCCTTGGAGGAGAAAGATTTAAACTGAAATCTGAAAGATGTGTAAGGCTTAGTTCCATGGAAATTTTTTTTACTTTTTGTGACAAGGGGGTGGGGCCATTGGGAAGAGCCTTCTAGGAAAAGGGTAAGTGCAGGCCTACAGCAGTGCCTTGGAAGAAGCCCATGCAGCTGGAACAGGCAGAGGGAGAGTGTGGTGGGAACTGAATGGGAGCAAGGGGATGCGTTGGGGGGATAGGGCACATTGGACATGGGTGCCCAGGCGAGGGATGTGGATTAATCCTTCACCTCCACAGGGGTTTAAGCCAGAAGCAACATAAACAATTCACGGTTTTTAAAACAAGATGAACTGATTATATTAAGAAGGCACAAGGCTAGAATTTCATTTAAAAAAAAATTAGGTGAAGATTTCCATAAATAACTAGTTTTACTAAAATTTTTCTGAAAGACAAATTTATCAAGACTGAAGTTGAGCATGGAACCGGAACAACAGAGAACCAAGAGCGTGGCCTCTGGAGAACTCCCATCAGACTCCCACCCAGCTGTTCAGACTGCTCACGGCCTGACTCAAAGCCAGCTAGGTCAGTGCTATGGGTCTCAGTTTCCTTGTCAGTGAAATAGGAATAATATATACTCGTAGGCTTTTGTTAGTATAATTTATCTATCAGCAGGAGCCCTCTAATACTTAGAAATCTGATTGAATTTGGGGCAACTCTACAACCTGTGACAATGAAAAGCCCTTCTTACAACTTCCTATCAACTTCTAGTGGCTCATGGCCATCATTTCCTCTTCCTCTAGATGTCCACACCTACCAGGATACCTTAGCATATCAGTCTGGAGGGGAGCCCAGCACCTTGGCAGGCTCACCAAGTTTCCTGACCCAGAAGTTACACAAATTTCACAAATATACTTGAGATTTGGAGGGAAGAGATCACAAGAAGAACTATATATATTAAGCATTGTGGTCTCCACTACCTCACTGGTTCTACTTCTAGTCTGTCTTCCTATTTCCCTAGTCTTCTGTTTTCCCCAGTTCTTCTTTTTTCTTTTTTAATTCAGTGAGAGGAGGGGAGGTGGAGAGACCAACTCCAGCATGCACCCTGACTAGGATCCACCCAGCAAGCCCACTAGGGGGCGATGCTCTGCCCAGCTGAGGCATTGCTCAGTTGCTCAGCAACTGAGCTCTTCTTAGCACCCAAGGCAGAGGCCATGGAGCCTTCCTCAGCGCTCAGGGTTAACTCACTCCAATCAAGTCATGGCTGCAGGAGGGGAGTGGGGGAGAGAAGCAAGAGAAGGAGTGGAGAAGCAGATGGGCACTTCTGTGTGCTCTGACTGGGAATCGAACCCAGAACATCCACACACTGGGCAGATGCTCTACCACTGAACCAACCGGCCAGCACCCTGTTCTTTCAGTACAACAACAGCCAATTTCCCTGCATTTGGTAAGAGTTCTGCCACACCTACATCCTCACCTGCTCAGTCATTGCAGGATTTTTCTAGCAAAGACAGCTCTCCTTTTTTAAAGAGAAATTCTGGAGAACTGCATTTTCTTCCTATCATTACACTAAGAGTTCAAAATCATTAAGTATATGTAGTAGCTACTATTATCAATATCATTATCAATATTACTATTATTGGTATAGATATCCTCTGTCTTAGCATAGAGGAAAACACGCCTTTAACCCTTTATTTAGGGCTTCCTTAAAGCGAAACCATCCCTGAATCAGAGTCTCTCTAATGCAAACCAGGGATGACTTCATTAGCTAGCTCTGTGGCATAAACAACAAACCTGAATTGATAACGGCTTATAAAACAAAGATTGATTTTTTTTTCCAGCGACGTTTCACAGGGACTCCGGGTCCACTGCAGCTGTGTTTTTGGCAGTGGCTAGCCTCCGTATGTCTTCACATGCCGGAACCCAGGCGACAGAAGCAGCCCCCACGTGGGACATGCTTTTCTCAGGGCAGAGGGCAGAAAGGGCCAGCATTAAACACACAACGGCTCTTACACCTTCTGCTCAAACAGGACATGAGACAGAGAACTGGAGAGACTGAACATGCAAGCGATATTGGCCAGACCAGTGCAATAAAACCCTGACCCCCGACCTCGGCAGCACACAGCCCAGGAAACCAAACCACAGCCTCCACAGCAAGCAGCCCCAAATGGTCAGGCCTTGGTCAATTTATTTTTTTTCTGACCCTGCTTCAAACTCAGATCAACCAGGGAAAGTTAAATGTGCTCAACACACAACATCGCCGCCTTGCAATTAGCCCGCCTCCAGCTTCCCCCGTGCCAAAGACCTCCAATCAGCATACCTGGAGCTTTCCCTCTCTTTCACTGTAAAAGAGCTCTCCCACTCCCTGCTGCCTTTGACTCTCTGCCAAGCGCGAGAGATGGAGGCTGACTGCCTTGCTATATGGCAAACAGAATAAACAGCCTCTGTTTGTTCTCGTTTGGGTGGTCTGCTTAATTCCACAATATAGACCCCTCCTGTGGTGGCGGAGTGCGGTGGGGAGGGGCCCTGCACATCGCACGGGGGTGGGTGAGGATGAATAATCTTCTTTGAGGGAAGGCAAGAATAAATAGAGGGGGGACAATGACACAATCTGCTGCAGTTCACCCTCTGGATCACGAAGAACTGCTTTCCTCCTCCCCTCATGCAGAATTCCCTGCAGTTGCGAACATACACTCGACAGTCTTTGTTTCAAACCTGGATTGGTCTGCTTCTTTACAGGCACAGGGACTAAAACACAGCGATGTAGGTAAGGTAGAATAGCAGCTCAGGAATAAGAGAACAGCAATAAACACTCTTCCAAAAAGGGAAGAACGGGAGGTGACTGCTAAGTAGTAGCAGTCACTTACCAATAGCAATTCTAAACTTCCCTGGACAAAGGTTGCAAAGCCCCCCCCCCCTTCCCCTGTGGGGAGGAAGTGCTCCCAGATTGGGCTCTGGTTCCACTTCCTGGAAGTCATGCTCCAATCCAAGTTTCTCCATGACTCTTGGCTCCGCCCTCTAAGAAGCCCTTCCCTTTTCATTATCCTCCTCGACTGCACCCAGACGAGGTCAGCGGACAATATGCCCTCCTTTGTGGTTGAGCACTGTTCATGAGAAAATGATTCTGACATTTGTTAAAATGGGAAGGAGGACTTTATTCAGGACTCTTTGCAACAGGTGCCATGACTGTAGAGGAGAGAACTGGGCTCAACTCCGAATAAAACAAGGACAAGTAGGGATGAATAGTCAATGAGCAGAATGAGGTGGTCAGTGGATGGAAAATTACTAAGAGGAAGACATCCAGGGAGATCAGGATTCTTGTTGCAGGCAAGCTGGGGTGATCAGCTATCAGGAGTAGGAGATGAAAAACTATTCAACTGGATATTGAAAGTGATCAGATATCAAGGGAGGGAGGAATTCTTGCTAGAGTGAAGAGGGAGAGGCGGGAACTAGTCAAAAAAAGGACTCCTAAGAGTCTTTGTCAGCATCTTTCTCAGTCTCTTTTCTGCCTGTAGACATTCAGGGACCCAAAGCCTTACTTTTATGTCTTGAACATTCATGGTTTGTTTGGTTTTTAATTCAGGCTGTTGGCTGAACCCTCCCCCCAAACCTTGTGTGCATGCACACACACACTCACAGCCCTCAAAAAAAAAAAATATCAAAAAGCGCTGTTGGCTGTATATCTATTTGATTCCAGTTAAATCCATGTGTCAACAGCCACAGCTACAACTTTTTTCAAGACCTTCTCCCCGCCCCTCATAACAAGTAATTTGAGCATATTGGGTTTTTAGTAGATAGACAAGCCCTTATCTCTTTTCTCTGAGCCATTCTGTCCAGCTGAAAAAAAATTTATTTGGGGTGTGGAGGAGGGTTATACCTTAATACATTAAGAGGTTTAAGCAAAAGGTATGGATGGCCACACCCTTTGATTTATCTATAGACTCAAGATTATGTTTTAATTGGTCTCTGTTGCTCAATGTGTTTCAAAATTTTATCTTCTACTGGTAGATAAGAGAAATGATAACATTTCAATCTTGCAAGTTTCAACACTTCTAAATTCTCTTCTTCCTCATCCTTGCACGGTGAATTCTTTTCTGAGCTCATTTCTTCTTTACAGTTTCTTGTCAAATGCATCTAAAAATAACCATAGTACAATATTGACATACTATTTCCATGTCTTTTTTTAAATAAATTTTTATTAATGTTAATGGGGTGACATCAATAAATCAGGGTACATATATTCAAAGAAAACATGTCCAGGTTATCTTGTTGTTCAATTATGTTGCATACCCATCGCCCAGAGTCAGATTGTCCTCCGTCACCCTCTATCTAGTTTTCTTTGTGCCCCTCTCCCTTCCCCTCTTCCTCCTTCCCTCCCATGCTCCCCCTCCCCCCACCCCCGGTAACCACCACACTCTTGTCCATGTCTCTTAGTCTCGTTTTTATGTCCCACCAATGTATGGAATAATATAGTTCTTGGTTTTTTCTGATTTACTTATTTCACTCCGTATAATGTTATCAACAAAATGGTGATTTTGTTGTAAATGATCCGATGTCATCATTTCTTATGGCTGAGTAGTATTCCATAGTGTATATGTGCCACATCTTCTTTATCCAGTCTTCTATTGAAGGGTTTTTTGGTTGTTTCCATGTCCTGGCCACTGTGAACCATGCTGCAATGAACATGGGGCTGCATGTGTCTTTACGTATCAATATTTCTGAGTTTTGGGGGTATATTCCCAGTAGAGGGATTGCTGGGTCATAAGGTAGTTCTATTTTCAGTTTTTTGAGGAACCACCATACTTTCTTCCATAATGGTTGCACTATTTTACATTCCCACCAACAGTGAATGAGGGTTCCTTTTTCTCCACAGCCTCTCCAACATTTGCTATTACCTGTCTTGCTGATAATAGCTAATCTAACAAGTGTGAGCTGGTATCTCATTGTAGTTTTGATTTGCATTTCTCTAATAACTAATGAAGATGAGCATCTTTTCATATATCTGTTGGCCATTTGTATTTCTTCCTGGGAGAAGTGTCTGTTCATGTCTTCTTCCCATTTTTTTATTGGATTGTTTGTTTGTTTGTTGTTGAGTTTTATGAGTTCTTTGTATATTTTGGATATTAGGCCCTTATCTGAGCTGTTGTTTGAAAATATCATTTCCCATTTAGTTGGCTGTCTGTCACAAGTATATTAGGTGTATTATCTGCCTTCAAATTGCTGTGAACAGTGTTACACCAAATATTAACCACTCCATATCAGAGATTGCTATTTATTTCCCTGTGCTTAATTAAGGTTTCCTTGTCACATACTGGGCAGAAGCCAATGCCACAAGTTTTAGGATTTTTGTTACACAGCACTTAATTCCTGGTACCTAATCAGCTTTGCTGTAATAACAAATAATCCCCCAAATCTCTGTGGCTCATAAAATAAAGGTTTACTTAGCGCTCACGTTATATGCAGGCTGCACGTAGGTTTTATTCTACCTCATATGGTTTCTCAATCTCAGACCCAGACTAGGGAAGCAGCCCTTACTTAAGGACATATTGTCCTCATGGCATATGGAAGACAGTGCTGTAGCCAACTGTTGAATGGCATTTATTACATATGCCCAAATATGACTGGCCAAAGGAAGTCACATGGCCAAAACCCATCCAATGGGACAAGGAAGAACACCACTTGATGGGTGGGAACTGTAGGGTAAAAATATACAATGTTCTCTCTAGGAAAGGGAAGCAAATACTAATTGGAGAAATAATAAAATCGACCATGTTGGTTAAGAATAGAATTATTTGAGAAATATGTTTTTCTTTCTTGCTATTGACAAAGCAAGAGAATTAATAAATAAGTTTAAAATCACCACTAAAACTTTGATAAGAAGAAGAAAAAGGAAAAAAACAGACTGAAAGATTTCCTTTTGCTCTCAATTGCTCTGTTTTCTCTCACCCTCCCTAGTCTTACATAAAGTGTCATGTGTCATACGGAATACAAGAAAAAAAATGCTACCCATGTACTCTGCGCACCCTGCATTCCTAAGATCAAAGCGCAGGAGCACTCTGGCGGCAATGAAACAGCAGGATTGCAGATCCCACCAGTAGGAACATAACCTTATACTTCCCTCCACAGCTTGCTAACTTTTCCCATCAGACTAGGCCATACTAGTACCAAGGAGAGAATAAGACCACATCTATCCTCCAGTTTAAAAGGTTCTTAAAGTAGAGGAGTCATTTGCCTACAGATCAGTAGCTAAAAGCCCAGCTGGCCTTTTTCTACGGTCCAAATTTGGGAGCAGAGACTCAATCAATCTCACGTCTTGAACAGGGAAGCTTAGCTTATGTGTGTCTTTCTGCCAACGAGGAAAAAGGTGTCTCCTTTCTAAGTGGACAAATTACAAAAAGCACCATAAAAAAGAAAGGAGGAAGGAAGGAAGGAAGGAAGGAAGGAAGGAAGGAAGGAAGGAAGGAAGGAAGGAAGGAAGGAAGGAAGGAAGGAAAAAGAAAGAGAGAAAGATGCCTTCTCTTTCATTTAGTGAATTAGTAAAAGATGAGAATACATGGTTAAACTAAAGAAAGTACCTTTGTGGGATGAATAAAATGGATGCACCCCCACCCCAGCAAAGGTAGCCCTTCTCCAGGCTTCAGTTTGGCAAGTGCATTGGGTCTTTGGCTGCAGCTCCCACTCAACTTTGAGACCACATGCCTTTGTTCGGTAAACAAAAACACAATTATGAGTGACAGCCCTGCGCTTGACATTAAGCATGGGATGCAAAAAAAAAAAATCTCAGGTAAAACTTGTCCAAATGAATATTTTCCCCCAATAAATTTCATTCTCAGCTTCTGCAGACCAGCGTTGAGTAGTTTAATTAAACTCCACACTGACGTGAGCCAGTCACTTATAGCCATTCTGTATTGAGAAGGGAGCCTTAGGTAACTCTGTGGTTGGAGCACAATAAGACCTTTCTCTTCCACGTAGGTAATATGTCATGTTTAGTGCCCTCTGATGGAGTTATTTATTCACTTCCTTAATGCAGAAACAAGCTGGTGAGCTGGGAGTTCTCCCCCTCCCCCTTTCTCTTTCATTTATCGTTTTGCATTTTATTCCCCTCTCTGGTTCAACCCTCCACATTCAGATCTTTACCTTTTCTTGCCAATTGCCAGTAACAATATACTTGAAAATGTTTGCAGGATTTTCTCCAGACACCTGCTGTCAAGTACCACATGCAGGAGACTTGTACAGTAAATGGCCTCTCATTAGAGAGATTTGCCATATGCTATTATAAAGAAGTTATTCTTCAACTCCTTTGCTTCACAGAGCAGTGCAAATGTACAGATTATTTAATGTTTCACAACACTCACAAATGGAGTTTTAACAAAAAAATGACCAACGAACTAAGACTATTTACTTTTGGGTGAAGCCAGTGTCAAAGCACGGCAACAGCCTCACCTGCAATGTGAGTCCTAACTTTTCACGTCTGTGCAGCACCCGCTCTGGCGCTGTGTGTGTTCGGCGTACAGAAAGAGTGGCTGGTGACTTGTTTTTCTTAAAATAGACCAACTCACAGTAGAAGCAGTCATGAATAATCTCAGCCCACTCATCAGAAGCCACCTCAAGGACATAAAATGGAAACTAAAAATAAATAAATCCACATTAAGAGCTCGCTCGGTTCTAAGATTTATCAGTGCAATTTGAAAATGGGCTTTTTAAATAATGCTTTTTTTAAAAAAAAAAGTTGAAATGAAAGAAATTCATCTATTCACCCAGCAGAGGAAAAATCAATGTGGTTGGTCATTTCAGTGTCACCAGATGAAGTTTATACGGCTTTGGGAAGATGCTTATAAATTTTCACTGTGAGCCTCCTGAGGATTCTAAAGGTAACTCACTCACATATGGGTGCTCTCCCCGTCTTGTCTTTTTTTTTTTTTTTGGTGTGAAGATAAAAGGAAGGATTGTTTTCAGTTACAAGTAACAAATTCCCAAATCAAACTAGCCAGAATACTAAAAAACAATAACAAAAGAACAATTAATACAAGGTCCAGAAGCAGAAAGAGCTATAGGACTGGTTATGTCCGTGGCTAATAAGGTAATCAGTTCTATCCTGTCGGTTGTTGGCTTTATCCTCAGGTTAGTTATGGGATGACTTTGGCAGTTCCAGAGCTTGTGTCCTAACAAAATACAGAGGATAAATTTTCCTCTTCTATGGCTCTCTCTTAGGAGCAAGAAAATCTGTCCTAGAGGGTTCTATATCTCATTCCTAAACCGCCCCTGGCAAAAGAAAGGGGGTTAACCGTAAATCAACCAGACCCGGTTGGAACTGGGGAGCTGTCATTCATCCCGAGGTACACAGCTTCACAGTTCTGGCGGGGGGAGAGACAAGGAATGATTCCATAGCGGTTTCTGATAGAAAAGAAGAGCAAATGGATGATTAAGTGAGAAACCAATATGATCCTGATAGCTAAATATGCAATTAGTTTAATAAATCTTCATAAAAGTGTCTCCAAAACTTCTACCGAAATTCTGATTATAAAAACAAAAAGCTCTTCCTTCACAAGAGATTTTTCAGTTTTTGCACAAGGTCAAATATTTTAAAAATAAAAAAAGAAGAGGAAGAAGAGTAAGAAAAAGAAAAACCCTATACCTCTTAGGAATGTATTTACAGAGTCCAGTCAACCTCAAAACTAAGAAGAAGCTCACTATGTTTAGATGAGATATTTTGGTTCCTTTTAATTGGTGGATACTGACTATGGTGAAAGCTAAGCGGACTGATGGTCAGCATGAAGACAGGGAGAAGCGAAATGCTCATGGATCTATCTTCTCAGAGGATGAGGAAAACATCCCAGCTTACTGTCATCTATGACTTCCTGATGTTCCAGTTACCACTCCACATGCTTTTCGATCACATAGGTATTCGACAAGCTTTTAAAATTTTTTATTTTATTTATTCATTTTAGAGAGGAGACAGAGAGGGACAGAGAGAGACAGAGAGAGAGGAGCTGGAAGCATCAACTCCCATATGTGCCTTGACCAGGCAAGCCCAGGGTTTCAAACCAGCGACCTCAGCATTTCCAGGTCGATGCTTTATCCACTGTGCTACCACAGGTCAGGCTCGACAAGCTCTTAAATAGTCTAACATCTTGCTAAACAAAACACATTCCCTGGGCTAAGTCATCTGGGAGTCTGTTTGAAGTGCAAAATCCCAGGCCCCACCCAAACTTGCAGAATCTGCATTTTAACAAGGTTCCCCAGAGAGTCAAATGCACATGGACACTTGAGAAACACTACTATAAGGTAGATTTAGTCACTCCCTTGGCCACTGGAGCCTGCAGGATACATATACTTAATACAAAATCCAGTAAATGACAATATACTGTTGAACTACAAGAAATAAATATCGTGGACTCAGAAAACAAAGTTCTTGCCCATCTCTTATCTCCGTCTGATAATCCAAATGTCAAGATTCCATTTAAACTCATTGACTAACATTAAGGGTGCCAGAAAATGTTTGATCCCTTCTTCTGATCACATTAAAACTGGCTCGACATTTGGACATGGGTTTGATGGTACACGGCAGATCAAAAATTAGAGCTTGCTTAGAGTCATTTAGATAAGTGCTGGCGCTATTTCCACCAAATAGGGATTCAGGACAATATGGAGGTCCACACATGGCTGATGCCCCAGTAAATACTCTCACATTAAATTGTTTAAGTGATAATAAGGCTAAAGTTACAGACTAAAGTTTGCTCTTATGGCTTGACTGTTTGGACGAGCATGGTATGTTCAGGCTTATCTACCCCACATTTAGCACACTCCCCTTCTTGGCATTTCTCTCATTTCCTCGAAAAGCCTTTTCTGGAGAAACTTCAGATCAGAAGCCAAAGAAAATTCATCTCAATTTGCCCTACTCCCCACGGAGCTCCCTATGACTGAAGGCTTTCATTCCCTTCTCTACCACATTAATTCTGGCCACGCATTCGCCACCATCGGCGTTTCCCTGGGCTTCATGGCGAGAAGGCAGTACATGTGCTGGGATAATCTGGACTGAAGGGAGCAGACTGTGCTTCATTTCCGTGGGCATTTGTTTTGCTTTGCTTTATTGGTTGCTGTAGTTGTCTTGTCTTAGTGCTCTCTACTGATAAGACACATAACCATAGATGTATAAAGGTATGGTAAAATCTACAAACCTAAGATCTAGAAATATCTAGTCCCCAACACCTCAGCTCCCCTGCCCCTTTTTCCTATACCTGTTCTTTGTCAGATTCTCCTCCCACACCTATGCCTTTTATAATATTTCATTTTTCTCTTACACTCAGATCTATGCCTACCGCCCTTCCTCTGCACAGATGACCTTGTCTCCTGCTTCATAAAGAAATGTGAGCCCCACAGGTGAGAACTTGTTTGGTTCCTGACCCACCAACTCCAACTTCTACACATCCTTAGCTTCACTTCCTTTCCCCATTCTCTTTATATCCCGGGTCCAATTCCAGACTCACCCCTCTACCCCGACTCCAGATCCCTTCGGGAGTGGGTTGACTGGTGGTCCCTAAAAAGATATGTCCAAGCCCTAATCCTTGTTACTCTGAATGTTACCCTATTTGGAAGAAGGGTCTTCAAAGATGTCATTAAGTGAAGGATCTTGAGATCATTCTGGATGATCCAGCTGAGCCCTAAATCCAATAACCAGTGTCCTTGTAAGAAGAAGAAGGTTTGGAGTAGACAGAAGAGGACACGGACACGGAGAAGACAGGACAATGTGAAGGTGGTGGCGAAGACCGGAATGATGGGGCCGCACATCAAGGACTGCCAAGAAAAGCCAGCAACTGCCAGAAGGCAGAAGAGTCAAAGGCGGGTTCTCCCCAAACACCGGGCTCAGGGAGAGGCAGCCCCGCCAACACCTTGATTTCAGACTCCCAGCTTTCAAAACTGTGAAAGAATCCATTCCTGTTGTTTTCAGCCACAGAGTGTTCGGAAACGTATTATGGCAACCACAGGGACTCCATATGCCTTCCTTAGCAGAGGAAGATCTTCCTGGATCAGTTAGTTCTTCTTTCTCCTATATTTTTATCCTTCTACTACCTCTTTCCCCTTTGCTGTTGATCCTTGCAACATCCTTCCATCTTAAAAAACATATATATATTTTAAATATATTTAAGCATTCAAACAAAATAACAACCACCTGCTAAATATGTAATGACTGACTGTAAGTGTAACGTGAATCCCGTTTGCTGCCTTAGGGCCACAGTGGGTGTGGGGAGCAAGCAGAATGAACCCAGCACCTCCCCATGCTGCACCAGTTATACAGAACGTTAAGTAATTTAAACATTTTCAATTAAAATAAGCAAGTATTATACATTATGGTATAAATATTGCATTAATCTTGAAGGTAAAGTGTTCAGAGAAAATTCGAACATGATTTGGACCACTCTGGGCTAACGTGCAGACTTCCTAAGGCACACAAATTTAGTATTTGTGTTCTCTAGCATGGAGGGTACTTGAGTGAAAAAGTTTCAGAAGTAATGGCAGAGTACTCTATTTACTGTAGGTAACAAAATGGGACTTGTGCTCTAGATATTACTAGCTAGGAGGCAAGGAATCTGCATAAAAGGTGTGTATCACCTAAGCCAGGGGTCAGGAACCTATGGCTCACGAGCCATATGTGGCTCTTTTGATGGCTGCATCTGGCTCGCAGAAAAATCTTTAATAAAAATAATAATAGGCCCTGGCTGGTTGGCTCAGTGGTAGAGCGTCGGCCTGGTGTGTGGAAGTCCTGGGTTCGATTCCTGGCCAGGGCACACAGGAGAAGCACCCATCTGCTTCTGCACCCCTCCCCCTCTCCTTCCTCTCTGTCTCTCTTTTCCCCTCCCACAGCCAAGGCTCCATTGGAGCAAAGTTGGCCTGGGCGCTGAGGATGGCTCTATGGCCTCTGCCTCAGGCGCTAGAATGGCTCTGGTTGCAACAGAGTGATGCTCCAGATGGGCAGAGCATCGCCCCCTGGTGGGTATGCCGGGTGGATCCTAGTCTGGCGCATGCAGGAGTCTGTCTGACTGCATTCCCATTTCCAATTACAGAAAAATACAATAATAATAATAATAATAATATTAAAAATATAAAACAATCTCATGTATTACAATCCATTCATTTCCTCCCACTCATGTTCATGGTTGTGGGTGGCTAGAGCCAATCACAGCTGTCCTCCGGGACAACACCAAATTTTTATTGGATAATGTATAATGTACACGGGTCGTTTTATGGCTCTCACGGAATTACATTTTAAAATATGTGGCGTTTATGACTCTCTCAGCCAAAAAGGTTCCCGACCCCTGACCTAAGCCAACAAACCAGGAAGGTCTGGATCTGCACCCAAAATAGATTCCATGATAATTCTTTAAAAAAAAAAAAAAAACAAAAAACACTTGCTTCCGAGCTATAGAGAATTGTCATATGAACTAGGGAAGAGGTTGAGCCCTAAAGTTCCTATAAATCCTGAATTGAAAGAGGTATTAGGTAAATCTTAAAAAGTGGACTCTCTTTGTACAGCACAAAATACTTTTTTAAAAAAAGTATCAAGGTTCATCTACTACAGAAGCTCTTTGAAAGTCCTGTTTGCTAAAGGAAGAAATTGTCAGAACACGTTTGGCTTCGTGAGACCAGCTGTAGTGTCTTCTCCTGCCCCCTTAGAATCCATTTGGAGATAAACTGATGTGTGAGTGTGACTATATTTTATGTGTGTGTCTGTTATTACATACATCTAGCAAATAAACTTGCCATTTTATGACACTTCTTGGGCCACGCACACAGGTAAATAACTAAGTGGCTATAAGAGTTACAAAACAAACACAATTCAGAAACAAAGGGTGGAGGCCGCTGAAAAATTGCTCAAAAGTTGCTCAAAAGACTATTGTAGGTCAACACAAGAGGAAAATCTGAGAATGTTTTCTTTAAAATAAATAAATAAATATAAGGAACCAGAGAATGCAGCTTCCAAACTCAATTTATGCCTAATCTCTCTGTGTGGGATTTTTTCCATTCCAGCACGTAGCTCCCAGGACAAGCACACAGCGACCCCTAAATCATGTTCATCTTCTGGGGATAATATATAATAGACATAGCCTTCCTTAAAGAGATATGCAGGTCAGAGCAAAATACAGTGTG
Source organism: Saccopteryx bilineata (assembly GCF_036850765.1). Lineage (NCBI taxonomy): Eukaryota > Metazoa > Chordata > Mammalia > Chiroptera > Emballonuridae > Saccopteryx > Saccopteryx bilineata. The sequence goes on along the minus strand of NC_089490.1, from coordinate 187,895,717 downwards.
TATCTCCCATCCTGCAAATTCAAAATGTTGATACAGATACTATATAGTAAAAATGAACACTAATGGCCATCTTGCTGGAGAAAAGAAAGAATGTTGATGCAACGAGGGACCATGTGGATTAGGGAATATGGAAGGGGTAAGGGGACTCTTATAACTGCTTGGAAATTGTATAGACTCTATGGATTCATTTTCTTTTTTATTGGGTGGTCAGCACCACTTCCTTCACCCATTACCACTACCTCACTGGGGAAGTTCAGGCGCTGGTTCTCACAGTGTCAGCATATAAAGCCACCAAATTCTCAAGTCCCTGCTATAGCAACGTCAGAAACTATTTCTGTGGCAAATATGGCATCTGAAGGACAGACACCTCAGTTTTCTTTCTGCTCTTATTTCATTCTCCACCTCCAGGTGACAAAATCTATTATACTCTCTGACAGATGCGTCTACAAGAGACAACTGTTGTCTTTGAAAAAGGGTATTTAAATATCTAGAACCTCAACCTTCTGTTGACTGCCTTACCTCCTTTTTATCTTTCTATATGCATTTCAAAGTTAACTGCAGTACCCAAAGGAAGCAAGACAACGTTATTACTGTGGTGCCCTAACTTAGAGAAAAGACAAAGGACTGATAGAAACCTCCACCCTGGCGCTAGGTGTTTATAGCAACCATTCTGTAGTTTTCTGGAAATCCTCTCCATGTGGCATGTATTTGAAGCTGTAAGGTGCAAGTGCTGGAGAAAACCCAGCTCTTTTCTCAGTGAAATGACCTGTTATTCTGCGGAAAGAAAGGAGGTGTTTCTCTAAGACCACCATTACACCTGCTATGCTTTGCTGAAATTCAAACTACCCCCACCTCTCACACCTGGGAGCCCGCTAGCAAAAACACAGTTGGGTCCGGTGTGGGGAATGGGTTAAAATGTAACCAACTATCTTGGCTCCTGGGTAAATAGCTCTTGCAAATGTCTATGGTTTTCTGTATATAACTGAATTTGGGTCTAACTATATGGTGGAAGAACCCAAACACTTGGGCTTTAATTGACATACACACCCACGCGCACACACACAGACACACACAAAGATTTTAAGATATTTGGCAAGGCATTTTGTTTTTAACTTTAGTGAAATGCAGCCTAACAGTGTTCTTACTGTAGTCCTGCCTGAAAGTGATCGCTTTCTGTACTTTTCCTATGACAAATTTATTTTCCCTATATGCTTTTGTTGGCTAGCAGCTCTGGCATGGCTTAACTGACAATGAGCCAGGAGATCTGAGTTTGGGGAAAATGCACGGCTCTCGGGCCTTGGCACATGGTAGATAAGTGCAAACGCTCGGCATTCAAGCAGAGCCCTGCGTGCTGGCCTCACCAGCTCACCAAAGAACACCACAGACACGGGGTGAAAATGGCATATCCCACAAATTGGGGACAGAAACCCAGTTAAAAGTGTGTGTGTGTGTGCGCGCGCACACACGCGTGCATACGAGTGCATGCATGTACTTTTCAATTTTAAAACAATGAAACAATTGCTAAAGCTTCCACTAGCTTTGTTAGCTAAACAGCAGGGTATGTGTTACAGGATTTGTACAGTTCACATAATTGCTGCCCTACAAGAGTTGAAAAAGATTCCCTCGGATGATTTATCTTTTCTCTATGAAGAGAGAGGGAGGCTAGCAGCTCACAGCAAGGATGAGCGTGGCAAGGGTTGAAAGAGACTATCCTAACCCCTGGATTATGAAGGTATTTTAACAGCAAATTCTTCTAAGAAGAACATATTATGTAATCTGCAATGGCAATCTAAGTAGGGTATTCACATTTGAAACTGATCTTTTATGCTAGCATTTAATCATAAGCAATGCACAAAAGATAGGTACCACGCGACAGAGGATATCAAGGCATGCTAGCATATACGACCTAGAGAAGACACCCAGGGATTGCCAGTTCAGTTAACAAGTGTGCATATGCACCACATGGTTTGTTGAGTGTGTGTGTGTGTGTTTACTCTCACAACAACCAAGAAGTTGTTGGCCTGACCTGTGGTGGCACAGTGGATAAAATGTCAGCCTGGAACACTGATGTCGCTGGTTCAAAACCCTGGGTTTGCCTGCTCAAGGCACATATGGGAGTTGATGTTTCCTGCCTTTCCCTCCTTCTCTCTCTGTCTCTCTCTAAAATGAATAAATTTAAAAATTATATTTAAAAAGTTATATCTTCATCAGAATCTGAGCATTTTTTTCAAGAGATGAATGGGTCCAACATCGGCATTAAGCCTACACTGCACCAATGGGCGATGATGTGTAAAACTTTTCTGGACCACAACTGCCTGAGAAGAGCAAAGTGCTAAAAGTTCTTCCCGCCCTGGCTATTTAGCTTGGTTGGTTGGAGCATCGTCCTGGAGCTCAGGGGTTGCCAGTTCAATTCCCCGGTCAGGGCACATACAGGAGCAGCTTGATATTCCTGTCTCTCTCTCTCTCCCTGCTTCTCTCTCTCTCTCTCTCTCAAAAGAAAAAAGTTCTTCCCAGAAAAACATACATACACACCAAATTTTACATAAAATTTCAGAGAGTTCACAGACCTCCAAAAAACCTACTATAACAGGTATTACTAAGTGCATAAAAACCAACCTAAATAAAAGAGCCTAAATCAATACTATTTACTTGAAAATTCATTGGGACCACAATTCAGGCTGCATGCAGCTGAGAAGTCTTGGTTTTGTCTGGGTTCCCTTACCTCTTGGATACACCATAGGTCAGTCATGAGAGTTGCGTATGCTTCCCTCTGGGCGCTGGCTCTTGGAGGCTAGGACACCTTGGCTCATTTTCATGAGGTTTATTGTCCTCAAGCATGTTGCCTGGACTTATTCTCATGGGTGGAGACAGGTGTCCCAGATAAAGCTGAAATGCTCAAAACCTCTTAAGGCCTAATCTCATCACTGGTGCTACTGCCTCATTGTTTTTTTTTTTTTGTTTTTTTTTTCTTTTTTCTTAAGCTGGAAACAGGGAGAGACAGTCAGACTCCCGCATGCGCCCGACCGGGATCCACCCGGCACGCCCACCAGGGGCGAGACGCTCTGCCAACCAGGGGGCGATGCTCTGCCCATCCTGGGCGTCGCCATGTTGCGACCAGAGCCACTCTAGCGCCTGAGGCAGAGGCCACAGAGCCATCCCCAGCGCCCAGGCCATCTTTGCTCCAATGGAGCCTTGGCTGCGGGAGGGGAAGAGAGAGACAGAGAGGAAAGCGTGGCGGAGGGGTGGAGAAGCAAATGGGCGCTTCTCCTGTGTGCCCTGGCCGGGAATCGAACCCGGGTCCTCCGCACGCTAGGCCGACGCTCTACCGCTGAGCCAACCCGCCAGGGCTTGCCTCATTGTTTTGACAGAAGCAGCTCACAAGGTCAGCCCAGATTCAAGGCGGTGGGAAACTTCATCTCTTGATGTAAGATGTTATAAACATATTGCAAAAGGTATTATTACAGGGAGGGTTAGAGAATTGGGAGCAATATTTCAATCAATTTACCATATTTATCATGAACCTAGGTTTGCAATTAAAACAGTAATAGGCATTCAAAGAAAAAGCGGGAGCCATTTTTACTGTGAAATACAAGCACAAAAATCAGTAACTCCATTTGCCATTCCAGAAAGTGTCCTCGTGTCAAGTCCAGAGCCAACAGAATACCTTTTCTTAGTGGTAAGCAAGAAACCTTTAGTGTCTTTTTTTCTTTCCTGAAAAATATGTTAGAAAATAAATATGCATCGCATAGCTGAAAGTTCCATGTTACTGACACAGGACATCATGGATCGCATACATATTTAGTGGGGTAAATATTAGCAATATGATGGACTAGCTGAGGAAAATGACAATGGATATTCTAAATGTTTGTGTCAGTTTTTTTTTTTAATTCATTTTAAAGAGGAGAGGGAGAGACAGAGGGAGAGAGAGAGAGAAGGGGGGGAGAGGAGCTGGAAGCATCAACTCCCATATGTGCCTTGACCAGGCAAGCCCAGGGTTTTGAACCGGCGACCTCAGCATTTCCAGGTCGACACTTTATCCACTGCGCCACCACAGGTCAGCCTGTTTGTGTCCATTTTTATGCCCAACTGTTCTGAAGTGGTATGGGACTCCAAGTCTTCCCATGTATGTCATACTTTGAGGATCCTACAGTGAATAACTCTAACAAATCTGACTCTGCTAGAATCCTAGAAGTCAGTATTTCCATAAAGCACAGGAAAACTTCAGGACAATCAAAATTCCAAGAAATATTAAAATCATAACATACCTTGAGTGTGATGACTGAACCAGTGATTCTCATGGCATCATCAAAAATCAGCTATCAATGATAGGTTTGAGTATAATCCTATTTTATTACCCTAAAAAGAAAGAAGAGAGAGAAAAAAATAAAAGACTGAGTATGGGAAATTGAGAAAATAATTGAAAATACTTAATTGAATTTAGCAAAATATACATTTAGTTTACATAGACTTGACCTTTGTCGTTCCTGAAGGGTATATGTCTAGCTGGAAGGGTATCTATGCCTAGTTAGAAGAGATCTTCTTTGATACTTCAATGCTCTAATGCTTCTTACGTTTTGTTTTGTTTTTTCTAAATTACAAGAGTATTGATGTAATGGCTGAACCCACCGTCCCATCTCAATTCCCTCTCTATAATTCTGTATTGGTTTTCTGTTGCTGCTTGTTGGTCAAGTAAGTTTGTAAATATGATATATATATGTTTGCTCACTTATAGTTTGCATTGGGTGTGGGGGACAGGCTGTAAGCAGGCAGAGTTGTTTCAAAACTAAGCTTTTCCCCACACCCTTGACTATTGCATGATGTAGGGTTGGTACACTCTCATGAGGAATCCCATTATGCCTCAGATAAGTGACTTTGTATCAGAGACTTCCTTGTTTATATATTGGATTAAAAGTTTTGATTTCTATATTATAAAATGGGGCAGAGGAGCCCATGCAGGAGGAGAGAAGAGAAAGGCGGCCACGTGGAGGAGAGGAGAAGCAGCCAAGATGGCGGAGTGCTGAAGGAGAAGCCAGTTTGTGCAGAGTTTGTGCAGGGAGAAGGAGATGGGGACAGAGATGAATAAGGCTGGTGAGCTAGAAACCTTTGATTCTAGAAAACTCGGATGAGTCAGTGGCTTTGGGAGCCCTGAATGGAAAGAGAAGCATTTTCCCACTGTGTGTATTTCTTGCCCACCAGGTGCAAGCTAGGATTAAAGCTAATGGCCCACCAGTTTTTGGCTTCGTTGTTCCATTACCATCTGTCCAAATCAAGTGCAAACCTGCACAGGCCAGGTGGCTGTGATAGTGGCCATGGCTACTGGCCATACATTGCTGTATAACAAGTTACCACAAACTTTGTGGCTCAACACAACACAAACTTATAATCTTATAGCTCTGGAAGTCAGATGTCTGAAATGGGTCTCAGTCGGTTAAAATCAGAGTGTCAACAGACTGCATCCCTTTCTGGAGGCTCTATGCTGAATGCATTTTCTTGATTTTTAGGGCTCCTCCAGGCTGCCTTCATTCCTTGGCCGGTGGCCCCCTTCCATCTTCAGAGCCACAATGGCTGGTTGAGTCCTCCTCATATTACATAACTCTGACACTGATTCTTCTTCTACCTCCCACTTTCACTTTTAAGAACCCCTGGGCTGACATTGGATGCACCAAGATAACCCCAAATAATCTCTCTATTTGAAGGTTAGCTGGTTAGGAACTTTAAATCTGTCTTCCACCTTAATTCGCTTTGCCATGTAACATAACACATTCACAGGTTCCAGAGATTAGGACATGGATGTCTTTGGGGAGCCATAATTCTGCCTCCCATCTCACATTTTTTTCTCAGGCTACATTAGACGCTGATGTCCAACAATATGAACCAATTCTTTCCAGAAGAGGCTGTGCAGCACATGCTTATGATATCAAGGAGAGTTTCTTTATGATGGCAGATACATTTTTCCAATGCAAATTCTACAAATATCAACTATATCATCACAGAAATATTTTTTAAAAAGTATCATGATTTTTCAACTATAAGACGAGTCATTACAAAGAATATTATTAGAATAGTGTATGTATTATTAATAAACTATACCCAGCATCAATTCCATGCATCATGATTTAATTGATAGGTTCTTTGATTTACTTACTACAAACCCTCTCTTTGTTTTTACCCCTTTCTTTATCCACAAAGTATGTGACAGTAATTGCTGCCTATTTTGAGGTAGTGATCAATGTCTTGGTTTAACTTTTTCCATATTACTATATTAAAATCAGCAAGATCAGTCTTTGTTCTCAACCTGTTATAACCTGGGACACAAATGATTCTGCTCATTTACAGGTAGACATGAGGATTATTTATATCCTGTGATCTAATTATTTATCCTTTTAGAGAATGGCAAGGATAATCTAGTCCCATATACTGTATAATAAAGATGGCAGAATAAAGACAGGAGTTCTAAGGCCAAAATAAGGAAGAATAAATTAGAAAATAAGAAATGAGAAAAGAAAATATCTAGCAAGTAAGGAAAGCATAGCGCTTGTGAATAAGTAGAAGGAATATTAATTTCCTTGGGATTTAACCAGTGGTTACATAGTGGTTGCCTTCTTTCTTCACTAGATACGACTTAATTTAAAATATTGGTGCTGGCCCTAGCCAATTGGCTCAGCGGTAGAGCGTCGGCCTGGCGTGTGGGGGACCCGGGTTCTATTCCCGGCCAGGGCACATAGGGGAGGCACCCATTTGCTTCTCCACCCCCCCCTCTTTCCTCTCTGTCTCTCTCTTCCCCTCCCGCAGCCAGGGCTCCATTGGAGCAAGGATGGCCCGGGCGCTGGGGATGGCTCCTTGGCCTCTGCCCCAGGCGGCAGAGCGACGCCCTGGAGGAGCAGAGCATCGCCCCCTGGTGGGCAGAGCGTCGCCCCTGGTGGGCGTGCGTGCCGGGTGGATCCCGGTCGGGCGCATGCAGGAGTCTGTCTGGCTGTCTCTCCCCGTTTCCAGCTTCAGAAAAATACAATATATATATATATATATATATACACACTCTAGCCAGGTAGTTCAGTGGATAAAAGCTTTGTCACAGTGCAACAAGATCACAGGTTCGATCCCTGGTGAGGGCACACATGAGAAGCAATCAACGAGTACACAACTAAATGGATCAACTAAGTGGGGCAGCGAGTTAATGCTTTTCTCTCTCCCCCCCCTTTCTTTCTCTCTGTCTCTCAAATCAATGGAAAATTTTTTTAATTAAATAAATATGATATAGAACTACATTAAAATGAATAATAATAGGTATTTAAAGTTTTCTATAACAATATTCTGTACCAAATTTCTTATTAGAATATCATGTCCTGTTTTGAGTTTTGTTTTATTTATTTATTTTTATTTATTTATTTTTTTTACAGAGACAGAGAGAGAGTCAGAGTGAGGGACAGACAGGAACAGAGAGATGAGAAGCATCAATCATTAGTTTTTCGTTGCACATTGCGACACCTTAGTTGTTCATTGATTGCTTTCTCATATGTGCCTTGACCATAGGCCTTCAGCAGACCGAGTAACCCCTTGCTTGAGCCAGCGACCTTGGGTCCAAGATGGTGAATTTTTGCTCAAACCAGATGAGCTCACGCTCAAGCTGGTGACCTTGGGGTCTCGAACCTGGGTCTTCCACATCCCAGTCTGACGCTCTATCCACTGCACCACCGCCTGGTCAGGCATCCTGTTTTGAGTTTTATCCTTTAGAAAATGTAGGGTGTGAAGGACTGAAAATAGACTCCATAATTGCCCATGTCTTCCCCTTCTCCTTTTAAGAACCTTATGTTATTATTCTGTCTCCCACCTATTTAAAAGTTCTGGAAATAATTCATGACTGTTTGGAAGCTGAGTTCTGCATTTGGGTAACCAGAAAGAAAATCTAAGATTTGGATTAAAAAATGCTCACAGATACACTGCCTGAAACAGACTAAAAAAGAAAGCTGAATTAAGTTTAAGTTGAACATTCAAGAGAATTGAGAAGTCAGTCCTCAATTATGTGCTAAAAGAAAATCTTTAAAAGTTAAAACACATAGAAAAATATCAAATATACTGAAAATACAAATACCACAAAACTCTAAATGAATGAGCCAAAAATCTTACATTACCAACATCAAACTATCCCAAAGGCTCAACATGTTTTAATAATATGCATTTTATAGTTAGAAATGTGGTAAAGATGAAGAATAAGGGATTCCAAAGCCAAATAAACAAATCTTTAAGTCACTTTAGAGTAGACAACAGTTAGAAAAGGGATAAAGGTGCTGGAAATGAAGTTAGAAGTGATCATTTTAAAAAGTGGGAAATGACAAGCAAGTTTTGTGGTGAGAAGAGTTTATTTTCCTGAAGCCACATTGAACAAAACGACATAGTGGAATCATTTTGTGTGGTCCTGGTCATATTTCCATTGGATAGGCACTGTGCTGATTCCACCATATGTCTTGCAGCCAAATATGACAAAATGTGACTTTAAGCAAAAATATGTATAAAATACTGTTTATTATTTAAAATTCAAAACAAGTATTACATTCAGAGTAAGAACCACACACTACTTACGTATTATAAAACACACCCTGAGTATGTATGGCCATAGCTTCAGTCTAAACATTTTCTAAATGCTCTTTGATGAGAAGGTTGAATATATATCATTTTGTTCATTTACCTGCTCAATAGCACAAATTCTACTTTGATGATATATCACCCAAGAAGCATAAGGGCATAACTTGGATTATTGTAATATGATTTTATTTGGAAATGGAGAAAAATGTGAAGTCTTCAGACAAGTCTTTTTACCTCACAGGCAATAGTTTTGACCTATTCCCCAACAAAATCTTTTCCCAGAAATATCAACACAAAATTAAAGTCTTCCTTAGAGCTTTTTTCCCTAGGCAATGGGTAGAAGCAAAACCCAATGTGTTAAATCTTTATTAATTATGAATTAAACACAATCAGGATTTTCTATATTAATGCCTTCCTCAATTCTGAAAAATTATCTATCGCCAGTTCTCTCTATCCCTCCAAATTCTCCTCTGGAATGCTTCATGAAGCAAATGTTAGCTTTCTTCATTTTAATTTACAAGTTAAAATTCAATTAATTTTAAATTCAAATTCATATTTTTAACCCTTCTTTCTTTTTTCTTTTCTTACCTTTTTCATTCCCCCTCTGCTATGGTCTTAGTATTTCCTCAGACCTATCTTTCAGTTCACTATTTCTTTCTTCAGTTGTGTTGAACATACAATTTAAACTATCCATTGTGTTTTGTATTTCCAATGACTATATTTTTCCTTTCTAGAAGTTCTCTTCAGTTATTTTTTAAATCTACCGTTTATTGATAGTATCTTTTTTAAATGTTTTATTTCTTCTTTTATGCCACTAATTATTTAATTTCTTATAAAATATTAGTTGTTTTTTTTTTTAATTTTCTCACCATTTAACTCAAGGAAGAACAAAACTCCAGTCAGTGAGTGAATTATGCTGCTGTGGGACATTGATTGCCTCTTCACTTCAAATACATACCTATGATGAATAAAACAATGAAACAAAATTAAACAGCTGAGTTATAAATTTTAAAAGAGAAATATACAGGTGCTAGAAATAAAGAAATGTGAAAAGTGGTATTATGGGTTAAATTGTGTCCTTCCCAAAATTCATACATTGAAGTTCAAACCCCTAGTTCCTTAGAATGTGATTTGGAAAAAGGTTCATTGCAGATATAATTAGTGAAATTAGGATAAGGTCATACTGAAGTAGGATGGGCCCCTAACCCAATATGCTGTTAGCTTTATAAGAAGGGGAAGTTTGGACACAGACACACACATGCAGTAGGACACCATGTGAAGATGAAGGCAGAGATTGGTGTGATGCTACCACACACCAAGGAACACCAAATATTGTCAGCAACGCAACCAGAAACTAGTTGAAAAGCAAAAAACAGATTCTTCCTGAGTCCCCAGAATGAACTGAGCCTACTGACATGGTGATCTCAGACTTCTAACCTCCAGAACTGTGAGATACTAAAATTTTTTTATTCAAGCCACCCAATATGTGGTTCCTGGTTACGGCAGCGCTAGCAAACTTATCCAAGTGGTAAGATGTGGCCAAAGATACAAAGCTCACTGGGTAATAAGAACCGGAGATGAGCCTAACTATCTAGGAACTAGAGTTTTAAGCCTGGGAAAGAAATGGAATTCAAGGATAGACTTGTATCTACCCCTCCTTCCACTGGGAAGTAAAACTGAGCTACATGTATAAAACTCTTCTTGTGCACAGGGAGAGGGAGACAGAGAGAGACAGAACAAATTCTGTGGTACAAACTCTCCAGTGTTGTTGACTGTTAAGGACACTAACACTATTAGATGAGGGCCCCAGCTTTATTACCTCATTTAACTTTGTTTCCTTGGAGACACATCTCCAAATACAGCCACACTAGGGAGTTAAGGCTTTAACAAATAAATCTGGAGGAGGGGGCACAATTAGTCCCTAACATTTTGCCCCGGCCTCTGAAATTCATGTCCTTCTCAGATGCAAAATACATCTGTTCCATATCAACAGCCCAAAAATCTTAACTCATTCTGGAGTCAATTCCAAAGTCTAAAGTCCAAATTCTGATCTAAAATATCATCTAAGGAAAAATTCACAATGAGGCAAAATTCCTCTCTAGCTGTGAAACCAGGTAAGGTATGTGCTCCCAAAATATAATAATGGGACAGGCATAGTGTTGGTCAAATAAGTTTGTAAATATGATATATAGGTTTGTTCGCTTAGTTTGCATTGGGTGTGGGGGACAGGCTGTAAGCAGGCAGGGTTGTTATACCTAAGGCTTAGTTTTAAAACTAAGCCTTTCCTACCTGACCAGGTGGTGGCGCAGTGGATGGAGCGTCGAACTGGGATGCGGAAGGACCCAGGTTCGAGACCCCGAGGTCGCCAGCTTGAGCGCGGGCTCGTCTGGCTTGAGCAAAGAGCTCACCAGCTTGGACCCAAGGTCGCTGGCTCCAGCAGGGGGTTACTCGGTCTGCTGAGGGCCCACGGTCAAGGCACATGTGAGAAAGCAATCAATGAACAACTAAGAAGTCGCAACGCGCAACGAGAAACTGATGATTGATGCTTCTCATCTCTCTCCGTTCCTGTCTGTCTGTCCCTGTCTATCTCTGCCTCTGTAAAAAAAAAAAAAAAAAAAAAAAAAAAAAAAAAAAAAAAAAAAAAAAAAACTAAGCCTTTCCCACCCTAAGTGACTTTGTATCAGAGACTTCCTTGTTTGTATATCGGATTAAAGGTTTTGATTTATACACTATAAAATGGGGCAGACCGAAAGCTTGCTCTCTCTTGTTTCCTGAGATTAGCATTCGAGAGGAGAGAGCAGACAAAGGCCACATGGAAGAGAGGAGAAGCAGCCAAGATGGTGGAGTGCTGAAGGAGAAGCCAGTTTGTTCAGAGTTTGTGCAGAGAAAAGGAGATGGGGAACAGAGATGAATAAGGCTGGTGAGGTAGAAACTTTGATTCTAGGAAACTCAGATAAGTCAGTGGCTTTGGGAGCCCTAAATGGAAAGGGAAGTGTTTTCCCACTGTGTGTATTTCTTGCCCATCGTGCAAGTTAGGATTAAAGCTATGGCCCACCAGTTCTTGGCTCCGTTGTTTCATTACTGTCTGTCTAAATCAAATGCCAACCTGCATTGGCCAGGCGGCTGTGATGTTGGCCGTGGCTATTGGCCTTACACATGGAATAGATGTCTCCTTCAAAAAAAAAAAGAGAGAGAGAGAGAGAAATTGGTAAGAAGAAAGGGCTGATGGGCCCCAAGAAAACACAAAATGAAGCAAGGTAAATTTCATTAGATCTGAAGGCCCAAGTATAATCCTATTTTGTTCACTGTTTCACCTCCTGGATCCACTGATGGCAGCAACACCTTTTAGACCCACTGAGACCATAGCATCTTCACAGTTCTGCTGGGCAGGAGTCATGCCCTTGCAGCTCTGCCCAACAGGAATCTTGTTCCCACAGCTCAGCTAGGCAGTCTGGCCTGTTGGAAACTGAGACAGTGACTTAGATAATCTCTGTCTTTTGATTGGTGAGTTTAATCTATTTAAATTTAAAGTAATTGTTGATAAAAAGATACTTCTGTCATTTTGTTATTTGCCTTATACTATTTGCCTTTCTATGAACCTTATAGATTTCTTGGCCCTTATTTTCTGCATTATGGTCTCTTTTGTATTTAGTTGATTTTCTGTAGTGAAACATTTTTTATTTTCTTCCAATTTCTTTTTATATATAAGCTATAGCTATTTTCTTTGTGCTTACTATAAGGATTGCATTTAACATCATAAAGTTATAACATGCTAATTTGAATTTATAGCAGATTAAATCCAAAAACATACAAAAACTCTGCTCATTTATAGCTGCATCCCCACATTTCAGTTTGATGTCACAAAATTATATCTTTGTACACTGTGTCCAAAAACTTAAATTAATAATTGTTTTATAAATGTATTTAGTCACCCAAATAAAGCATTTGTTTCTTGAAATTATATAGAAAACAAAATGAGTTGCAGATAAGTTATGATATTAATAGCTTTTAGCCTGACCAGGCAGTGGAGCAGAGGATAGACTGCCAAACTAAAATGCTGAGGACCCAGGTTTGAAACCCCAAGGTCGCCAGTTTGAACGCGGGGTCATCAGCTTGAGCATGGGATCATAGACATGACCTCATGGTTGCTGCCTTGAGCCCAAAGTTCGCTGGCTTGAGCAAGGGGTCACTCGGTTTGCTGTAGCCCCCAGTCAAGTCACATATGGGAAAGCAATCAATGAACAACTAAGATGCTACAATGAAGAAATAATGTTTCTCATCTCTTTCCCTTCCTCCTATCTTCTCCCTACACTAAAAAAAATAAAATAAAATAATAGCTTTTAGACCAATAAATATTTTAAATATATGCGGCTCCTAAATCATGTGGAGCCTGACTTTTGGTGACACAGTGGATAAAGTGTTGACTTGGAATGCTGAGGTTGCAGGTTTGAAACCCTGGGCCTGGTCAAAGCACATATGAGAAGCAACTACTACTAGTTGATGCTTCCCGCTCCCCTCTCTTTCTCTCTCTTTAAAATCAATAAATAAAATTTAAAAAGAAAAAGTTTTAATCATGTGGAAAACAAAGAGCGAAGTTATAACTGTTGTTACAGTAATATTAACTTTAAAATTTTATTGACTGATTGATTTTAGAGAAAAAGAGAGAGAAACATTGATTTGTTGTTCCCCTTATTCATGTATTCACTGGTTGATTCTTGTATGTTCCCTGACTGGAGATTGAAACCACAACCTTGGCTTATCAAGATGATGCTCTGCCCAATTTAGCTACCCAGCCATGCCAGTAATACTAACTTTAATAATTGCCCATATATTTACCCTTACTGAGATTTTTATTTCTTCACATGAATTCAAGATATTGTCTAATGTTCTTTGGTTTCAACCTACAGGACTCCCTTTGGAATTTCTTTCAGGGCAGGTAGGTCTAGTGGTAATGAACTCCCTCAGATTTTATTTGGGAATATCTTAATTTCTTTCTCACTTTTGAAGGATGTTTTTGCTGAAAATGGATTATATTATTATTATTATTTTACACTTTAAATATGTCACATCATTGTGTCTGGTCTCCAAAGCTTCTGATGACAAGTCTGCTAATTATCTTATTGAGGACTCCTCTGTGGGACCAATTGTTTCCCTCTTCCTGCTTTCAAGATTCTATTTATCTTTGACTTTATGAGTTTGATTATATTGTGTCTTAGTGTGGATCTCTTTGAATTCATCTTACTTAGAATTCATTGAGTCTCTTGGATATTTATCAATGTTTTTAATCAAATTTTGGAGGTTCTCAGCCATTACTTCTTCATATAATCTCTCCTCTTTATCTCTCTTTTCCTTCTGGGACTTCCACAAAGTGAAAGTTGGTCTACTTGATAGTATTCCATAGGTTCCTTAGGCTCTGTTTACTTTTCTCTAATTACTTTTTCTATTACTGGAACTTGATCATTTCAATTGTCCTATTTCAAAGTTTGCTGAATCTTTTTTCTGCTTGTTCAAAACCTTTGAATCCCTCCAGTGAATTTTTCATTTCAGTTATTGTATTTTTTCAGCTCTAGAATTCTTTGGCTTCTATCTTTCTATTGATATTTCCACTTTGTTCATATATTGTTTTCTTGACTTTCTCCACATATTTCTTTAGTTCTTTGAAAATCTTTATGACAGTTGTTTTAAAGTCTTTTTCTAGTAGATCTGCCCTCTGGTCTTCCTCAAGGATAGTTTCTATTTGTTTATTACTTTCCTTTGAATAGGCAGTAATTCTTGTTCCTTTATATGTCTTGAGATATCTTTGTTTAAAAATATGAATATTTGAAACTAATAATGTGGTATCTCTTGAATCTTCTCCTTATTCAAGGGTTTACTGTTTTGTTTTGTTTTGTTTAATTGTTGGATGATTTCTACTTGCTGAGGATCAGCTTGAGATATAAACTTAAAGTTTTCGTGGGTCTTTTCTGAGCCTGATCCTTTCCCTGGGCATGTGCAATGACCTTCTAATTTCCTCAGGATATGCAGCTGCTTTTGACTGTCCTAGTCTTTATTGTCTGGCTCCCAAAATAGGAAAATTAAGGGGGAGAGGGCATAACAAAAAGGGAGTGCCCACTCATCAATTCCCCTGAAAGCCTCTTGAGCCAGTGTGACAGAGGTTTGCAACAATGAAGGGTGGTCATGCAACAATGGCTGGCCACCTCTGTGTCTGCACTTCCATGATCAGAAACAGCAAGCAGCCTGACCAGGTGGTGGCACAGTGGATAAAGCGTCGGACTGGGATGCGGAAGGACCCAGGTTCGAGACCCCGAGGTCGCCAGCTCGAGCGCGGGCTCATCTGGCTTGAGCAAAGAGCTCACCAGCTTAGACCCAAGGTCGCTGGCTCCAGCAGGGGGTTAGTCAGTCTGCTGAAGGCCCGCGGTCAAGGCACATGTGAGAAAGCAATCAATGAACAACTAAGAAGTCGCAACGCACAACGAGAAACTGATGATTGATGCTTCTCATCTCTCTCCGTTCCTGTCTGTCTGTCCCTGTCTATCTCTGCCTCTGTAAAAAAAAAAAAAAAAAAAAAAAAAAAGAAAGAAACAGCAAGCAGACACAGATCTTCAATAGAGTACAGGGTCCTTAATGCCCATCCTAGCTCCTGGAAGCTGTTCCGGGATCACATGCACAGCTGCTTGCCTTGGGCTGGGGAGTAGGAGGAGATGAGAGAACTGGACTGTGCTAAGGGTTGGAATTTATTGAAATGAACTGCAATTTAGTTGCCCACCATTCCTTGGGAAGCTACAAGCCTTCAATAAACTCCAGAGTTCCAAAATAGTTACAGTTGACAGATTCTGCCAATGCAATTATTGTCTAGGTGAGAAGACAGATATCTGATGCTTCCTTTTCCACTATCTTCCCAGAATCGTTCTCCCAGTTACATATTTTTAAGAAAGAAAGTCTGCACATTGCTGTGAACTGAGGTGTTTTCTTTCTTTCAAAGTAAAAAAAAAAAAGTTAATATAACCACCTGTTTCTACTTGGAAGAAATTCTAGAGTGCAAATGCATTTATATGGAATACTGCTTCATGACATCATCAAGAAACCATGGTCTGACCTCACATCATTCCTAAAACATACAAATATTATTCCTAATTATGCCAAGATTTTGTGATTCAAGATGTGGAGTGAAAGGAGAGGAAAATGAGAAATTTAAGTAAGAAAAACATACATGCATGTGAGATCTGGACTCTAAGAGAACTGAAGTTCATGCTAAAATACTTTGGAACCCAAATCAAATGTACTTTAATCACTCCTTCCCTTCTCCCTCACTCCCTCCTTCTCTTCCATCCTTCTTCCCATTCTTCCTTTTTTAATTCCTTCCTTTCTTTGTTCCTTCAACAAATATTTATTGTGTGCCATTATGTCACAACACTATCCTAGACATTAAATATACAACAGTAAACAAAAAGACGAAAGTCCCTTTCTCATAGAGCTTACATTCAGACAAAAAATAGTAGACACAACAAATAAATTATACACTATGTTCAAAGGTGATAAATGCTATAAAAAAAATATAAAGCAGGAAAGGGGACCAAGGACTGTCAGGAAAAGTGCCACTATTTCTTCTTTAGTGTTTAGGGAAGCCCTCACTGTAGTTGGTAATCCAGTATGTTTGAATCACACTACTTACAGCCAGTAGTCAAACCTTCCTTTCAATCATTTAATATGCAATACCCAAATTAGCCTAACTTTCTCCACCTGGAGGTTCTTTTGATCTTTTTTCCTTATTAAATTAAAATGTACCAAAATTCTATGCTTGTTGCTTAGTGAGTCAGGCAGTTTGATGTACAAAGACCTGAATAAATACCCCTCACCCCACCCCAAGGTGTATGCAATTATTAGTGATTCTTTAAAGGACTTGTTAAAATGCCAAAAGAGTGCCACAGAAAACACGTCAAATAAAGATTTAAGTTTTCTTTATGAAAAAAAAAAGTGTTTAACGAGGGTTTATGGGGTTTTATAAAAACACCTTAACACCTTACAGACCTAAGGGGAAAAAGCTCTATTTAAGTATCACGCACCAATAGCAGACCACCCAATGCTGATGACTAGAAACCCCAAACAGACCCATCCTTGGGAGCCTATGTGGAGACCCTAATTTTATGGTCATTTTAATTGTATTTGGGTTATTACCTCATGCCCCAGCAAACACCTACAGTATTTAATAAAAATGAGTGCAGAACACTGTTCTAGTTAAAGTATGTATTAACCAAAATCATAAACTAAGTATGCTTCACCATAAATTACCTGGGTGTTTAGTGTTTCTTTGCCTTTAAGTTATATTTATTTTTCTTATAACATGGTAGGCTTCACTATGAACCAAATCAATGTTAATTGACTTAGCATTTAGACACACTCATCTATCTCAGCTCACACATCCACATACACACCTGCCCTGCATGCTATAAAAGTGATATGCGGGCCCTAGCCGGTTGGCTCAGTGATAGAGCATCGGCCTGGCGTGCGGAAGTCCCGGGTTCGATTCCCGGCCAGGGCACATAGGAGAGGCGCCCATCTGCTTCTCCACCCCTCCCCCTCTCCTTCCTCTCTGTCTCTCTCTTCCCCTCCCGCAGCCGAGGCTCCATTGGAGCAAGGATGGCCCAGGCGCTGGGGATAGCTCCTTGGCCTCTGCCCCAGGTGCTAGAGTGGCTCTGGTCGCAACAGAGCGACGCCCCGGAGGGGCAGAGCATCGCCCCCTGGTGGGCAGAGTGTCACCCCCTGGTGGGCGTGCCGGGTGGATCCCGGTCGGAAGCATGCGGGAGTCTGTCTGACTGTCTCTCCCCGTTTCCAGCTTCAGAAAAATACAAAAAAAAAAAAAAAAAGGTGATATGCGCAGCTAATTCACCCTCCCAATAATCAAAAAATTGATTCTAAAAGACACTGAGGCTAAAAAACAAACAAACCTTGAAGAGAAAAGTGAAAATAAAAAATTTTAAAGCCCAGCTCATTTTGTATTTGTCTAGACTCTAGAATCTAGGTGTAGTGCTACTACTTCCAACAAATCAACTCAGATATAAAAAGTTGTGGTCTTTCTCTGCAGAGAAAAAGAAAATATCTTGAAAAGAAAAACTCAACTCTTTCATTCTGTATTTCTCTAGAGTATAGAAAATGAATTCTTAGTTTTTTTCCTTCAGTACTCTGCAGAAGAAGATTTTTTTTTATTAAATTTAATGCAGTGACATTGATAAATCAGGGTACATATGTTGAGAGAAAACATCTCCAGATTATTTTGACAATTGATTGTGCTATATACCCCTCCCCCAAAGTCAAATTTTCTTCTGTCGCCTTCTATCTGGTTTTCTTCGTGCTACTCCCCTCCCCCACTACCTCTCTCCTTCCTCGTCCCATTCCCCCTCCCCCTACCCCCCATCCCCGTTGCCATCACATTCTTGTTCATGTCTCTGAGTCTCATTTTTATGTCCCATCTATGTATGAATGGATATAGTTCTTAGTTTATTCTGATTTACTTATTTCGCTCCATATAATGTTATCAAGGTCCATCCATGTTATTGTAAATGATCCGATGTCATCATTTCTTATGGCTGAGTAGTATTCCATAGTATATATATATGTACCAAAGCTTTTGAATCCACTCGTCCTCTGACGGACACTTGGGCTGTTTCCAGATCTTCGCTATTGTGAACAATGCTGCCACAAACATGGGGGTGCATTTCTCCTTTTGGAGCCATTCTATGGTGTTCTTGGGGTATATTCCTAAAAGTGGGATAGCTGGGTCAAAAGGCAGTTCGATTTTCAGTTTTTTGAGGAATCTCCATACTGTTTTCCACAGTGGCTGCACCAGTCTGCATTCCCACCAGCAGTGCAGGAGGGTTCCCTTTTCTCCACATCCTCGCCAGCACTTATTCTGTGTTGTTTTGTTGATGAGCGCCATTCTGGCTGGTATGAGGTGATATCTCATTGTAGTTTTAATTTGCATTTCTCTAATGATTAGTGATGTTGAGCATTTTTTCATATGCCTATTGGCCATCTGTATGTCCTCTTTGGAGAAGTGTCTATTCATCTCTTTTGCCCATTTTTTGATTGGATTGTTTGTCTTCCTGGTGTTGAGATTTACAAGTTCTTTATAAATTTTGGTTAATAACCCCTTATCAGACGTATTGTCAAATATGTTCTCCCATTGTGTAGTTTGTCTTTTTATTCTGTTCTTATTGTCTTTAGCTGTGCAGAAGCTTTTTAGTTTGATATAGTCCCATTTGTTTATCCTGTCTTTTATTTCACTTCCCCGTGGAGATAAATCAGCAAATATATTGCTCCGAGAGATGTCGGAGAGCTTACTGCCTATGTTTTCGTCTAAGATGCTTATGGTTTCACGGCCTACATTTAAATCTTTTATCCATTTTGAGTTTATTTTTGTGAGTGGTATAAGTTGGTGATCTAGTTTCATTTTTTTGCAGGTAGCTGTCCAATTTTCCCAACACCATTTGTTAAAGAGACTGTCTTTACTCCATTGTATTTCCTTACCTCCTTTGTCAAATATCAGTTGTCCATAGAACTGTGGGTTTATTTCTGGGTTCTCTGTTCTGTTCCATTGATCTATATGCCTGTTCTTATGCCAGTACTAGGCTGTTTTGAGTACAATGGCCTTGTAGTATAACTTGATATCAGGAAGTGTGATACCTCCCACTTTATTCTTCTTTTTTAAGATTGCTGAGGCTATTTGTGTTCTTTTTTGGTTCCAAATAAATTTTTGGAATATGTTATCTATATCTTTGAAGTATGTCATTGGTATTTTAATTGGTATTGTGTTGAATTTATAGATTGCTTTGGGTAATATAGACATTTTAATGATGTTTATTCTTCCTAACCATAAGCATGGTATATGCTTCCACTGTTTGTATCTTCCTTGATTTCTTTTATCAATGCTTTGTAATTTTCCGAGTACAAGTCTTTAGTCTCCTTGGTTAAGTTTACTCCTAGGTACTTTATTTTTTTGGTTGTAATAGTGAAGGGGATTATTTCCTTAATTTCTCTTTCTGACTGTTCATTGTTGGCGTATAAAAATGCCTCTGATTTCTGAGTATAGATTTTATATCCTGCCACTTTGCTGAATTCATTTATCAGGTCCAGTCGTTTTTTTTTGTTTTTTTGTTTTTTTCTGAAGCTGGAAATGGGGAGAGACAGTCAGACAGGCTCCCACATGCACCTGACCGGGATCCACCCGGCACGACGCTCAGCCCACCAGGGGGCAATGCTCTGCCCATCCGGGGCGTCACTCTGCCGCGACCAGAGCCACTCTAGCACCTGGGGCAGAGGCCAAGGAGCCATCCCCAGCACCCGGGCCATCTTTGCTCCAATGGAGCCTTGGCTGTGGGAGGGGAAGAGAGAGACAGAGAGGAAGGAGGGGGTGGGGGTGGAGAAGCAAATGGGCGCTTCTCCTGTGTGCCCTGGCCAGGAATCGAACCCGAGTCCCCCGCACACCAGGCCAACGCTCTACCGCTGAGCCAACCGGCCAGGGCCAGGTCCAGTAGTTTTTTGACTGAGACTTTAGGGTTTTCTATATACAATATCATATCATCTGCAAATAATGATAGTTTTACTTCTTCTTTTCCAACTTGAATGCCTTTTATTTCTTCTTCTTGTCTGATTGCTGTGGCTAGGACTTCCAGGACTATGTTAAATAAGAGTGGTGAAAGGGGGCACCCCTGCCTTGTTCCTGATCTTAAGGGGATTGCTTTTAATTTTTGCCCATAGAGTATGATGTTGGCTGTGGGTTTCTCATAGATGGCTTTTATCATGTTGAGGTATGTTCCCTGTATTCCCACTTTGCTGAGAGTTTTGACCATGAATGGGTGCTGGATTTTATCAAATGCTTTTTCTGCATCTATTGAAATTATCATATGGTTTTTCTCCTTTTTTTTTGTTTATGTGATGAATCACATTGATTGATTTACGAATATTGTACCAGACTTGCCTCCCCAGAATAAATCCCACTTGATCATGGTGTATGATTTTTTCCATATATCGTTGGATCCGGTTTCCTAATATTTTGTTGAGGATTTTAGCATCTATATTCATCAGAGATATTGGCCTATAATTTTCTTTCTTTGTGTTGTCTTTGCCTGGTTTTGGAATCAGAATTATGTTCGCCTCATAAAAGGAGCTTGGAAGTCTTCCTTTCTCTTGAATTTTTTGAAATAGTTTGAGAAGGATAGGAGTTAGTTCTTCTTTGAATATTTGGTAGAATTCAGTTGTGAAGCCATCAGGCCCCGGACTTTTCTTTGTTGGGAGTTTTTTGATAACTGTTTCAATCTCATTTGGTGTAATCGGTCTGTTTAGGTTTTCTGATTCTTCCAGATTGATTTATGGAAGATTGTATGTTTCAAGGAATTTGTCCATTTCATCTAGGTTGTCTAGTTTTTTGGCATACAGTTCTTCATAGTATTTTCTTACAATATTTTGTATTTCTGTTGTGTCAGTTGTTATTTCTCCACTCTCATTTTTAATTTTATTTATTTGAGTCCTCTCTCTTTTTCTTGGTGATTCTAGTTAAAGGTTCATCAATCTTGTTTACCTTTTCAAAGAATCAGCTCCTAATTTCATTGATCCTCTGTATTGTTTCTTTAGCCTCTATGTCATTTATTTCTGCTCTGATCTTTATTATTTCCTTCCTTCTACTACATTTGGGGTTTACTTGCTGTTCTTTTTCTAGTTCTTTTAGATGCAGGGTTAGGTTGTTTATTTGAGATTTTTTTTTTAATTTTTTCTTTATTTTTTCTTTATTCATTTTAGACAGGAGAGGGAGAGACAGAGAGAGAGGAGAGACAGAGAGAGGGAAGGGGGGAGGAGCTGGAAGCATCAACTCCCATATGTGCCTTGACCAGGCAAGCCCAGGGTTTCAAACCGGCATCCTCAGCATTTCTAGGTCTACGCTTTATCCACTGCACCACCACAGGTCAGGCCTATTTGAGCTTTTTCTAGCTTCTTAGAGTGTGCCTGTAGTGCTATGAACTTCCCTCTCAGTACTGCTTTTGCTGTATCCCATAAATTTTGAGTTGTTGTATGCTCATTGTTATTTGTTTCTAAGAATTTTTTTATTTCTTCTTTGATCTCATTCTTAATCCATTTGTTATTTAACAACCTGCTATTTAGTTTCCATGTGTTTGAGAAGTTTTGAGCTTTTCTGTTGTGGTTCATTTCTAGTTTCATACCGCTGTTATCGGAGAAAGTGCTTGATATGATTTCAATTCTCTTAAATTTGTTGAGAGCACTTTTTTGCCCTAACATGTGGTCTATCCTAGAGAATGTACCATAAGCACTTGAAAAGAATGTATTATTCTGCTGCTTTAGGGTGAAAGGTTCTGAACATATCTATTAAATTGAGTTGATCTAGTGTGTCCAATAAGTCTGCTGTTTCTTTGTTAATTTTCTTTCTTGAGGATCTATCTAGTGATGTTAGTGGGGTATTGAAATCCCCTACTATTATAGTATTGCTGTTGATCTCACCCTTTAAATCCATCAAAGTCTGCTTTATATATTTAGGTGCTCCTATATTAGGTGCATAGATATTTATAATAGTTATATCTTCCTTTTGGATTACTCCCTTTATCATTATGTAGTGGCCTTCTTTATCTCTTACTATATCCTTTGTTTTAAAGTCCAATTTGTCTGATATAAGTATTGCTACCCCAGCTTTTTTTTCATTTCCATTTGCATGAAATGTTTTTTTCCATCCTTTTACCTTCCATCTATGTGTATCTTTTGTTCTAAGGTGTGTCTCTTGTAGACAGCATATGTACGGGTCCTGTTTTCTTATCCACGCAGCTACCCTATGTCATTTAATCCATTTACATTTATGGTTATTATTGATATGTAGTTGTTTATTTCCATTTTATTCTTTAAAGCTGTATTCCTTTTTTGCTATATTCTTTTCCCACTTTGATCTGTTTACAACAGGCCCCTTAACATTTCCTGCAGCATTGGTTTGGTTGTAATGAATTCCTTGAGTTGTTTTTTGTCTGGGAAGCTTTTTATTTCTCCTTAGATTTTAAATGATAGCCTTGCTGGATAGAGTAGTCTTGGTTGTAGGTTCTTGTTCTGCATTACTTTGAATATTTCTTGCCATTCCCTTCTGGCCTCAAGTGTTTCTGTTGAGAAGTCGGATGTCATCCTTATGGGTGCTCCTTTGTAGGTGATAGCTTTTTTTCTCTTGTAGCTTTTAATATTTTCTCTTTATCGCTTAGCTTTGGTATTTTAATTATGATGTGTCTTGGTGTAGGTTTCTTTTGGTTTCTCTTTAATGGAGTCCTCTGTGCTTCTTGAACTTGTGAGAGTTTCTCCTGCATTAATTTAGGAAAGTTTTCAGCTATGATATGATTGAACAAAGTCTCTATCCCTTGTTCTTTTTCTTCTTCTTCAGGAACCCCTATGATGCAGATGTTATTTCTCTTCATGTCACAGAGCTCTCTAAGAGTTTCCTCAGACTTTTTGAGTCTCTTTTCTTTTTTCTTCTCTGCTTTCATGCCTTCATTCCAGTTGTCCTCCAACTCACTGATTCAATCTTCAGCTCTATCTATCCTGTTTTTAATTTCTTCCATTGTGGTCTTTATTCCTGATATTGTATTTGTCATCTCCGACTGATTCTTTTTTATACTTGCTATTTCTTTATTTAGGTGTTCATAATGACCATCCATTGTTGTTCTAAGGATCATTACAATCATTATTTTGAACTCCGCATCTGGAAGTTTGATTATTTCCATATCACTCAGTTCATCTCTCGAAGGTGTCTCTTGTGGTTTCATTTGGATTGCACTCCTTTGTCTTCTCATCCTCTTTTTTGGGTGTTTTATTTATAGAGTTGGTTGAGTCTAGGCTTGGTGTTGTCTGCCTCCAGTTTTCAGTTGTGTTATTTCTAGGTCTTCTTGGGTTGGTATCAGCTATTATTTGTAATCCACTTTTGGATTTGGGCAGCTTTGAAGTCTTGATTTGTTTGTTTTCTTAACAGGTGATAGTCTTGTTTACTGATCTCAGCAGGGGGCTTCCTTGAAACTGTATCCAGGAATGCGGTGGGTGTAACCTGAGACTCTGAAGGCCTCTTCCACCAACTAATCTCTCTGGGGGCAGGGTGTTTTCTCAGCTTCTGTAGGGGGAGGTGTATCTCAGATCTCCATGGAGACCTGAGTTACTGCCCCTCCTCCCCACTTCTTGTTTTCAGCTGTGTCTTGTTGCACTGAATGGAGCTGGAGAGATGTCTGGAGATCTCTGAACCAGAAGTAATTCAGTACTGTTTTGTGGGGAAGGATCAGTCCCTCCCCCAGCTATGGCCGCCTCCAGCACAGATGTGTAAGCTTTTTTAGGTCGTCTCCTGCATTCCTTAGCCCCTCACAGTCTGTCCCTCTCTCTTTCCTTTCCACTTGGGAGATAAGCTGGTCTTTTCAACACACCTCGCTCCCTGGTCACCAGGCAAGTGGCTGTGAGCAGTATTTTCTGCTCTTTTCGCTGGAGTGAGATCTCCTCTGGGTTCTCAGTTTCACCCCACCCTCCATTCCTGTAAGCAGGGGAGATTCAGGCGCTCCCTACCAGGTTTGTTGTGGCTTCTTCTTTGCTCCTTGGTTTTTGAGAGCTGTTCTTGTAGTCCAGAGTTGGTTTTTCATGCTGATTTTTCCTAAATTGATTTGTATTCCAGTTTGGTGGTGAGAGCTGGGCGTCTGTGCATCTGCCTACTCTGCTGACATCTTCTAATCTCACTTGCAGAAGAAGATTAATAGATGCGGACAACATACAAAATTTAGAATTGATGTTCTTTACTGCCATCAGTCTGTCTAGACATTCCAGCCTAAGCCCCTTATTTACCAAGTCTGTAGTTTCAGTTTCTTTACCTGGTCATTCCATAACCAATTACATTTATCTTTTTTACTTTTTTATTTATTGATTTTAGAGAGAGAGGAAGAAAGAGAGAGACAGAAAGAGAGAGAGAGGAACATTGATCTGTTCCTGTATGTGCCCTGCCCAGGAATTGAACCAGCAACCTCTGTGTTTAGAATGATACTCCAACCAACTGAGCTATTTGGCCAGGGCCCATAACCCATTACATTTAGATCTTCAAATTCTTCCCCTGCAACATGACACTGAAGGAGTTTTTATTTAAATCACCTAACTGACAAAATGCTGGTCTCTGTTCAGTCCTCAGTTGATAGAGTCCCTACAGAGCACTTCTCCTGCCATGTGCTCTCTGACTTGGGCACATCATCACCACCCTGGTTCCCACCCTACTGCCTCACAGCCCTTCTCAGTCTCCTGCATGTCTCAGCATATCTTTCAACAAAACATTTATTACTCACAAGAGGGGAAATAGTAGTAGTAACTTTAAGGGCAGAAGTCTTGCAGATACCCTTCTTAACCAAGTGATCAAAATTAACATCGCCTGTCATGAGACAAATCAACATCATGCCCCTCCCAGTATTATGCACAGAGAAGGATGTTCTATGACATTAGTGGTATTCTTGACAAAAATGCACAATTCGGCCCTGGCCGGTTGGCTCAGCAGTAGAGCATCGGCCTGGAGTGCAGGGGACCCGGGTTCGATTCCCGGCCAGGGCACATAGGAGAAGCGCCCATTTGCTTCTCCACCCCCCCTTCCTTCCTCTCTGTCTCTCTCTTCCCCTCCCGCAGCCAAGGCTCCATTGGAGCAGGGATGGCCCGGGTGCTGGAGATGGCTCCTTGGCCTCTGCCCCAGGTGCTGGAATGGCTCTGGTCGCGGCAGAGCGATTCCCCGGAGGGGCAGAGCATCGCCCCCTGGTGGGCAGAGCGTCGCCCCTGGTGGGTGTGCTGGGTGGATCCCGGTCGGGCGCATGCGGGAGTCTGTCTGTCTCTCCCCGTTTCCAGCTTCAGAAAAATACAAAAAAAAAAAAAATGCACAATTCAACATGCATGTTTCAACATGAGGAAACAGCAGACCAACCCAAATAGAAAAACAAAATAATTGGCCAGGACTTTCCAAAAGTGTCAAGGTTGTGAGAAACAAAGAAGACCCAAACAACTGTCCCAGATTAGAGAACACTAAAACAGCCTGCCAATTAAATGCAGTCAGTGCAGAACCTTGGGTTAGATGCTGGACCATAAAAAGGACTTTAGTGGGACAAATGGCAAAATGAGAATAAAGTTTGTAGATTAGTTAATGACACTGTTTCAATGTTAATTTCCTAGTTTTGATTATTGTACTGTGGTTATAACATGTTAATATTTGGGGAAGCTGAGAAAAGGGCATATGGAAACTCTACATTTTTTGTAATTTTTTGACAGACTGAAATTATTTCAAAATAAAAAGTTAAAACTCACAGTTGTGATATAAAAATAAATGTATATTTTGGTCTTTTTTCCTGGCTTCCTTGCTTACAGGTCTAAAACCCTTGGAATTCTCAGAAGTGAAGTGCTGTGTCTTTTTGTAGCCTCAGGAGGGGGCTGTTGTCAGGGAAACTAACCAGGTAAGTAGAGGGTTGAAACATTTAACCTTGCCCCCCAGACCTCTGGGGAGGTGAGAGAGCTGAAGGCCGAGTTAACCACTAATGGCCAATGTTTTAATCAATCATGCCTACTAAGAAAGCCTCCTTTAAAAACCCTGACCACAGAGGTTCAGAGAGCTTCCCGGTTGCTGGAAACAGAAAAGTGCTCAGAGGATGGTGTGCCCAGAGTGGGCCTGGAAGCTCCACACCTCTCCCCTCAGACCATGCCCAGTGCACCTCTTCCATGTGGCTGTCGCTGCATTGTAACCTTTTATAACGAACCAGTGATCTAGTAAGTCCAGCACTTTCCTGATTCAGCGAGCCATTCTAGCAAATTATCAAACCTGACAAAGGGGTTGTGGATATCTTTGATGTATAGCCATTCAGTCTGAAGCATATGTACCAACTCGGACATGCAATTAGCATCTGAAAGACGAAGGGCAGTCAGAACACTTAACCTGTGGGGTCTGCCCTAACTCCAGGTGTTTAATGCAGTACTGAATTAAAGGACACCCAGTTGGTATCCAGAGAGCTTGATGTGGAAAGCCCACAGATTTGATGTCAGAAGTGTTGGTGTGACTAGAGGAAACAGTTTTTCCTTTAATAGGTTAATAGTTATGCTAAACATATTGTTCTTCATGGAAACATAATGCTGTTTATTTCTCATAGAGTTGGCTATCTGTCTCATAGAATATTTCTAGGAAAAAATTTTTTTCACATAATATTTAAGTAGATCACTGGCGATGGGGATCGCTGAGTTATCAATGTTATCTTGTGGTCACAACCTCAGACCTGAAATAACATTAAACATTTTCTGGGTGAGCAGCAGCATGGTACGATCGGAGGCAGTGACAAATCTACAGGGCAACAGTAAGACAAAAAGATTGAACGGGAAGAGGGGTGAGTCACGGGAACAGGCCATGATCTGAAAGGGAGTGAGTGAATGAGGACTTGCATGCTGGTTGGCAGTGAAAAAGGAAAGGAAAACTAAAGAAATTCACGTTTTCAAGTTCAGGTTTTGTCATCTGAAAAACAGGGAAGGAACCGCAGAGGCGAGCTATCGTGGGAAATAGTAGCATCTTGACAGAGACAGAAATCGGGAGGGACAGACGATGAACGCAATTTGGGCCACGCTGAATTTTAGGCAGTGACGGAACATTTGGAGTTAGGAGGCTGGAACCCAGAAAAGAGATTCAAGCTGTAAGTACATTTGAGTGTCACCAACAAAATGTGACTTGCTGAAATCATTAGAATGTGCATTCTCTTTGTTGGAGACACTGCAACAAAGAAAATCAGAGAAACAGGCGCTGCAAAGGGGAAAAGACTAGAAACAGGCTCTTCTCATACCTCTATGCCCACATATTAGCAAAAAATGTGGCCACTTCAGTTTAAATGTTATAGCAGACAATGATTGTAATGGTACCTGCCTCTCTAGGATCCTCCATTTCTGGGAATAGCATCTGGCTACAGGGGTGGGGTTCAGTGGCCAGGCCACTGCATGACCCTTCAAGAGTCTCCCCGCTCCCCCACATTTAAAACTTGGAATGAATAAACATTGTGACTGGGTGTCACATTTTTGGTAGAAAAGGTCAACTAAGTCCTATGTCTCGAGTCCCCGAGGCTTAATATCTAAAGTTTGGTTTTTAATTCTCCATAATACACTAGTCTCTTTTCCAACAAGTGCTCTCACTCCCGTTTCTGCTTTAAGGTACTTGGAGTCCATTTCCACCACTGTGAACAAAAGACTCAGTTCATACCACCGTCTTAGTCCATTTGGGCCACTATAACAAAATATCAGAGACTGGGTATTTCATAAACAACAGAACTGTTTCCCATGGCTCTGGAGGCTGGTAATTGTAAGACCTAAGTGGCGGCAGCTTCGGTGTCTGGTGAGGACTGACTTCCTGGTTCACAGCTGGAGGGCTCAGCCCTGGTGACCTAATAATCTCCCAAAGACTGTCCTCCAAACACCATCACATGGGGATTAAGTTTCTACATACAAATTTGGGAAGGGACATCATTGGGCAAACAAGTGTGTTACAAGAGTGTTAGGCTGGCTCGCTTGTACTTTGCCTGATTGGTGCATGAGCACAGGGCAGCATCACGTGTGTACACTCTGTGTAAGGCTGCAGGTGCTTGTCCTCAGGGCGGCAGACTGTAGACTGTGGACTGTCTGCCACCATTGGGAGGGGCCGTTGTTTGCTATTGTTTGCCAGAGAAGGGGTATGTCCCCCAGCCTGTTTGCTAACCAGTTTTCCCTGCCCACTGCGAGACTCTAATAAATGGAATGGCCCGCCATTTTCCGGCTCCACAGTTCCTTTACCGTCTGCCCGAATCCAGTGTGAACCTGCATGGCCATGGCCACCAGCCTTACAGACATAAACACCATAACAACCGCAAATCAATAATGACCATTTCATTGGTGTGGATATGAATCACCTAGGCATCTTGTGGAATGTGGATTCTGATTCACCAGCCCTGGGGTGGAGCCGCAGGCGCTCCATGTCTAACCAGCTCCCAAATGATACCACAACTGCCAGTCTGAAGATGCACTTGAAGTGGCAAAGGCATCATGTAACTGTGCCCCCAAAGAATTCACAGCCTGGCAAGGTAGATGAGCCACGTGCATGTGAAATAAATAACTCAGGGTGCAGCAGAAAAGTATCCTGAGTGACTTTGGCCTTGGCTCTGTTTAAAACTACTGTGTTTAAACTTGCAAATCACCGCATTAAATTGGATGTCTGCCTTTGCCTCTGTAGAACGAGAGTGACAGTATGACTACCATATCTCCCTCAACTTTCAAATTCTATCCATATAGTTAAAATTAATTACACAAATAGGTGCGACATCAACTTAAACAACTGTATATGTTTATAATACTAAGAAGGGAGTTATTCCTAATCAAAATATACATTTAATAATTTCAGAAAATGTGCACAAAATATTGAGTGGAAAAAACAGTTTAATAAGTGATATATATAATATTGTCTTAAGTTAAATATATAATAGATAGAGGGGGGGAACTTCTGGAAATGTTTGAATACATGGTTAATTCTAGCTTTTCCTCTTATCCTTTTCTGTATTTTCTACTAGCAACAAGACTGTTTTTATAAGAACCCCAATCTATAAAAGATAGTGTCCATCCTTGTTCATCTCTGACTGTCCTGACCCCACACCCAGGGCTCCCCACCTAAGCCTTGAGCGAGCAATGGCCTGGTCTGTCCCTACGTTAGAAGCTTCCTTCTCATGAGTGTGCAGAATCTGGAATAGTTTGTCCACTGTTCCTGGAGGTGAACTGAACCCCTGGGAACTGAGCTGCCATTTGATCTGACTGGCCTCCTGCCCAGCTTCTGGTTTTCACCCTGGCTCCCTGCTGGATAGGAACCCAGCCCTGAACCCCAGCCAAAAATGCTGCAGCCCTCACTCCACTTAATCGGTGCCAGCCCAGGAGACAGACCCTGCCATGGTGCTACCACTACTGCCACCCCAACCTCCCCAGCTGCTAGACTGTTCCCATTGGCCCTGGGAGACCTCCCAGGGCTGCAGCTCAGATAGCAGCTCCGATAATGGGATACCCTGAAAAACCTGTGAAATTCTCCCCTAGGCCTGAGACCTTAGCCTGCCAAAAGCCTTTTACAAATGACTTCTTGACATTCACAGCAACACATTTTGCAGGTTAATTCACAGTATTGACAAAAGAGCGGCTACCGCTTAAGAGGTGAAATGCATTTGCTTTAGAATTATGGTCTGATCACACACTTTAATATATACATACTTATGCTTACATTATGGATGAATTGTGACCATATAGCATCTTTGGGACTTGGGTTTCCTCATCTGCAAAGTGACTGGACAACTCTGTCAAATCTTTTCATTTAAAATTCTAGATAAATTTCTTTGCCAAGAAATTAGATTCACTTTTTGGACCCATTCTGCTGCTCCCATTGTGTTCATGCTGCTAAGAATGGCCACGATCTCACACTATTTTGTGCTTAGTGTCGCACGTGAGATTTTCTCCCATGAGGTCCTTGGAGATTAAGATTTTGTTTACTGCCTGACCTGTGGTGGCGCAGTGGGATAAAGCGTCGACCTGGAACACTGAGGTCGCCGGTTCGAAACCTTGGGCTTGCCTGGTCAAGGCACATATGGGAGTTGATGCTTCCTGCTCCTCCCCCTTCTCTCTCTCTCTGTCTCTCTCTCTCACTCCTCTCTCTCTAAAAAAAAATCAATAAATAAAATATTAAAAAAAAAAAAAGATTTTGTTTACTTGTAGCTGAGTATCCCACGCCGCGATTGGCTCACAACAGCCTCCATCAGCCCTGACTGAACCACAAACATTAATCACTAAATTACAACACGACACCAAAAACACTCTACACCTGGGCACAATCTGCAAAGTAAGTGCCCTTTACCGTTCTTAACAACTCCTTACATCCTGTAAAAGTCATCTTTAGATAAAAACAGTCATGTTGAAATCCATCAGGGGAACCCTGAGTTCTTTTGGTGATGTGACAGCAGAAAATGGGAGGACAATTATTTTACGGATTAATGCAGCCCACCTTCTGCAAACAGAACCTAGGGCAGCTTGCAACGTGCCAGGAGAGGCAGGAACTGGCAAGCTTCACCTCACTGATGCTCAGAAGCCCTGAAGCTACCTCCGGGAGACAGAACAACTCATCAGAGCTGGGAAGATAAAGAACAGAGGGACCAGAGAAACCTAGGACATCAGGATAAATAATATCAGACTAGTTGTGAGGCTAGCGCTGCTAGGCTGGGGTCATTTTCTTCCTGAGGATCTTGCCTCTGAGATTCCCTGGGTCACTTTGAGAACGTTTTGTAAAATATGTAAATATTGGTCTCTCTTGTAACCCCTAGTAAAGAAATAGTGCTTTGAGAACCTAGCAGAAGAGAGAGCTGTTAATAAGATCATTTTCAGGAAAGAAAAAAAAAAGGTAAAATCATGGCTCCCATGATATAAAAATAAACATGGGTTAAAAAAAAGTTTTAATCAGGCTGATGTTATAACAGTTAAAGAAAAAGTCAAAACACCACAAATTTATAAGTGAAGGAACACTGGATGGATTGCATATATGGACAAAACTAGTTTAGCCACTTGGGAGAAGTATGTAAATGAAAATCACCCCTAGGTCTCTCCGTTTCCTATAACTTACAGACGTAGCAAAGAGCCCAGAGACAATGAGGTAGTCTGGAAACTGACCATCCAGCGAGGTGTGCTGCCAATGAGGAATGACTACACTGAAACACTGCATTGTTTTCTACAGAGCTTACTTGACCTTCAGTCCTATCAGATGTCTTTAAGCCTAACAGGCCTCTCAGCCATGCTTTGACAAGCAAATTGCTGTCATTTCATACCTGAAATCTCTCCGGGTGTCTGAGAAGCCAATGTCCACAGGGCTCATTAAAGAAAGAGCCACGATTTTTATATCCAGGACGCACGTGGAACAGAGCTGACCTCAGGTTTTTAAGATTCCTAAGAACTTGACATTCTCACCCCTGTGCAGAAATAGGACACGGGGCTTCTCCTAATAAGGCCAAATTATTATTTTCTCCAAAAGTAATATTAACTGTGCTCAAATACTCAGGCGGGTACTCAGCTGAGACCCTAGAGTTCTGTGCCATGACACACTGAAGGAAGGATCATTTGGGCCCCAGATGTTTGGAAGGCTGCTGTTACCTATTACCAGACTTCCTGCTTGAAGTCATTCCTCCACAAGCAGCGTCTCCCACGTGTGCCCACGTGTCGGCATGGCCTTTACACTCCTCTCGGGGGTGTCTCTGATCTCTTGTTGTAGCTCTGCCCAGTTGGTAGAAGCCAGTCTGTCCCCGAGAGAGACACCTGGATGGGAAGGCGGAACTGGGCGAGGTGGCTGAGCCTTCCTCTGCAAGCCACCCCTCCCTGGGGCACGCAGCCAGCGAGGGACCTCGCCCCGTGGCCAATCCCCTCCCAGGCACCATCCTGGTGGTCTCTCCCTGTTCTCCTATCTCAGCCCAGGCGCGGGGGCCTGTGTTCGCTTATCGCGCTTGTTCTGCACTGTTTCATCCCCTGCGCCCTCCGGGAGCTCCGCCCCGCTCCTCCTGCCCAGGCCACACCCTCCCCTCAGGAATGTCTCTCTTATCTATTTGCCTGTCCGGGCAGCTGCCAGTTTTATTCAGAACCTAAAAACTCGTGTAATCTGGAGCCAGCGGCTGTGCGGAGGGATTAGGATCCCCTGCGCTGAGCAGGAGGCGGGGTGGCTCCCAGAGGGCCAGGCACTCAGAAAACCACCCAGGGGCTGCTTTGACCATGAAAGCAGTTCAGCCCGGCCTCTGGTGAATGTCTTAATTTTTGTTTTTTTAAATTCTAACGGTATCCCGATGGATCTACCAGGATTACGTTAACTGCAAAATACACATTCCAGTAGCTGAATGAGCTGACCGGTTGAATGGGGTTATTTAGCATTGTTCATTTAGAGACTGGGGAATGTCTGTCAAGTACAATGGTTTCCGCTATGGCATAGCTGAGGTTAAACTGTTCTGATAGGACGTAGGCAGCAGGTTCAGCAGCTTCTAAAGGAAAATCCTGGTTTGTATTAACAAAACCAAGACATCAGCAGCTTTAAGAAGGGCACACACTCTATTTCCTATGCCTTGCAGGGGTCTCCAGTTACGTAACAGCTGTATTGTTAGATATGAGTGAGCTATGATGACAAATCAAAGCACAACCCCGTGTTATACATTTATTTATTTATTTATTTATTTATTTATTTATTTTTAGCAAGCAAGAGACAGAGAGAGGGATAGGGACAGACAGGAAGGGAGATTGATGAGAACCATCAATTCGTTGCTGCACCTTAGTGCTTCACTGATTGCTTTCTCATATGTGCCTTGACCAGAGGGCTACAGCAGAGCCAGTGACCCCTCCTTGCTCAAGCCAGTGACCTTGGGCTTCAAGCCAGCGACCATGGAGTCATGTCTATGATCCCACACTCCAGCCGGCAACCCTATGCTCAAGCCGGGTGAGCCCATGCTCAAGCTGGTGACCTTGGGGTTTCGAACCTGGGTCCTCTGCATCCCAGGCTGATGCTCCATCCACTGCACCACCACCTGGTCAGGCAATGTGTTATACATTTAGAATCCGAATTTATTCCACCCACAAGACAGATAGAATTATAGAATTTAATTCATAGATTCATTCAAATGTTCTTCACCAAGAGCATTATTGTTCTCTAAACCGGAGAGACAAAGATGAATAAGACAGGTCTCTGTCCTGGAAGAATTTATTATACAAAAGAAACGACAGTGCAAATGAATGTGACAACATCTTCACAAGGTTGGCTGTGTGTCTGTCAGTCACTGTTTATTCCTGGTGTTTAGGTTTCCTGAAAATATACTAACTTGAATTGAAATAAGATTTGATTGGATCAGGAAATAAAATCACCATAAAAATCATATTATTTTGTTTTGACTTCTGGTATACTTTTTAATTGAAATAATAAAAGTAACATATGCTTACTATAAAAGAAATCATCCACAACCTCATCATTTTGGGGGGATCGAGAATGTGCATAGTTGAATACTTATGAGACGGGGCAAACTCCAGTGACTGATTAGTCCAGAGGTCGGGAACCTTTTTGACTGAGAGAGCCATGAATGCCACATATTTTAAAATGTAATTCCGTGAGAGCCATACAATATATTTAACACTAAATACAAGTAAATGTGTGCATTTTATGTAAGACCAACATTTTTAAAGTACAATAAGTCTCTGAATTCTTTTTAATAACGTTGTTATGCTGTTGCTAACCAATGATGAATCAAGTACTTCTACTATTAATGCGACTTCTGGTGCTGCATGGTTTTGCTGATGGCTTTGTAGTCTGTTTGATATGTGGTAAGATTAAGCTTCATGCAGGCATTGAGACTTCCATCCGTTAAACGTGATTGTAGGTTGGTCTTAACGTTCTTTAGATGTGAGAAAGACTGCTCACATGCATACGTAGAGCCAAACATTGTCAGTACAGCAATACTCACACTCTGCAGTGTGTGGTATGTGACGGGAAGTGTGTCCCAAGTTTTGACAATCAACTGGTCCGCAGGTTGAAGTTTTTTCATTTCTCCCCACTTGTGTTTGCTCGCCAACTCTGCTTGCTGTCGTCAAGTCTTTCCAGATATTCATTCAGTGACTTGAACTTATTCACCCACATGTCTGAGGCCTTCGGGTCAGCAGCTTGTAGCTAAAAATCTCTGACGGAGACACCAGGGATATAACTCAGGTTGGCGCTGTGCACTGCACACTCGTGTGGATATGTGACGAGTTTAAAAAGATGAGTGTGCTCACGAAATTCTCCAAAGTGCGCTTTGAATGACTGCAGGAGATTAGATGTGAAGCCTGCTAGCTGCTGGAGATCAAGATGTTGAGCAGGGTCACTTGTTGTGCATGCATCTTTAAACTCTCTCAGTTTTTCAAAGTGTAGTAAACAACCTGTTTCGATGTCAGCGATGAAGAGTTCCAGCTTGTTTTCAAATGCAAACACTGCTTGTTGAAGGGACAAGACTGTATTTCCAATGCCTTGCATTTTCACATTAAGCTGGTTCAGATGTTCAGTCATGTCCACGAGATAGTAGAATTTCAGGAGCCACTCAGTGTTAGCTAACTCAGGATGCGTGACGTTTTTCATTTCAAAAAAAGTCCGGATTTTGCTCAGACAAGCCACGAAACAGCTGAGCACCTTCCCTCTTGACAACCAACGCACATTGCTGTGCAGAAGCAGACCTGGATAATTATTCCCAACTTCATCCAGCAGTGTTTTCAACTGGCGATCATTTAAAGCTCGGGAAATAATAAAGTTGACCACCCGAATGACCAGTGAAATCACCTCACCAAGCTGCTCGCCACACATCTGAGCACAAAGCGCCTCCTGGCGTAGGATGCAGTGAAAACTTAGGATGGGTCTCTTTTCATGTTCACGAAGAAGCGCTACAAATCCTCTGTTTTTCCACACTATGCATGGAGCACCATCAGTACACACTGAAATAAGTTTATCCATCAGTAGATTTTTCTCTTTAGCGAACTCAGTGAAAAACTTGAGTAAATCCTCCCCTCTTGTCTCTTTCATAGGCAAAATAGCAAGACTTTCCTCACGTAGTGTGTCACCAACAGCATACCTTACAATCACACTGAACTGGGATAAATAGCTTATGTCTGTTGACTCATCCAAAGCGAGAGAAAAGAATGGTGCTGCATTTATGTCCTTCACTTGTGTTGCCTCAATTTGATTTGCCATCATGATGGTACAATCGTGAACAGTTCTTGCCGACAGAGGCATGTCTTTTATTTGTTTATCTTGTCTTTATCCGAAAAGTCGTCAAAAAGTTCATTGGCAACATCAAGCATGAATGTTTTGGCATACTCCCCATCTGTGAATGGCTTTCCCTTTCTCACAACTGCTAAAGCACCAGCAAAGCTAGCTGAATTCCAGTCACTTTGTTGGGTCCAAACATGGAATTGCTGCTGACTAGCTTGCACTGTGCACAGTAGCTCTTGACATGCTTTCTTCCTGCTGTCCCCGGCTGGATGTTTCGATGCAAATGTAGTATGGCATGTGTTGAAGTGCCGCTTTATATTTGAACGTTTCTTCGATGCAATTTTGTCATTTTATATTAGACACACTGCAGAACCTGCTCTCTCCACCAAGGCAAATTCCTCTGTCCATTCCTGCTGAAAAGTACAATACTCCTCATCTCTTTTTCTTTTAGCCATCTTCTTTGTCAAAAGGGTTTCTGCAAGTAGCTAGCTGACTAAAAGGAGGGAAGTTTACTTCCTGACCTCACAACGACCCGTGTACGTTATGCATTATCCAATAAAAATTTGGTATTGTCCTGGAGGACAGCTGTGATTGGCTCCAGCCACCCACAACTATGAACATGAGCGGTAGGAAATGAATGGATTGTTATACATGAGAATGTTTTATATTTTTAATGTTATTATTATTTTTATTAAATATTTGTCTGCGAACCAGATGCAGCCATCAAAAGAGCCACATCTGGCTCACGAGCTATAGGTTCCCGAACCCTGGATTAGTCTATATGATGGTCGATAATTCATACTCTACCATCTTGACCCCGCCCCCCTTTTTACCATTTTCTTCCAGGATAAAGAGAATAATAATGGTCTGTAGTAGATTATACCTAAACCTTGCTCCTTCTTTATTTAATTTTTATTCTTAGAGCTAATTTGGGGGGAGGGGGCAAGGTTTGCCAAAGAGCAGTGGCCATTGTTTTATTTAAGCTTTCAGTGATAATAAAAGAGTTAATAATAAAACAAGTAAAACTACAGAGTTAATAGATCCCAATTTAATAACTGACTTGAGTTTCTGAGTTTGTAGAATACAAAGAGATTACCATATGATTTTAAAGCTGAGGTCCACAACTTCTTACACATAGGAAATTGGGACCATCATGGGTTCTCTCAAAGAGGCCTTCCATGGACAAGGTTTTTCCTACATTCATGTTCATTATTAGTCCCGTCAATTCAACCTAAAGTCTTTCATTGTAATCAATCATAACCACCCCTCCCCCCCAAATAGACAAATGAGTTCTAGAATTACCTAAACTTAGTAAATCAGTGTATCAGTTAGGTAAGCCATGTGAAGGATTGTTTTACTAAATTTGTAGGATATATCTGGCTTCTCAGAAGTCTTTCCTGAGTAAGATAAAATACTAAAGATCAATGTGAAAAATGCAGATTTTTAATTTCTGATTTTTTTTAAAGGGCTTCTCCTCAGGAATAACACCCCAAAATTCAACACCAGGTTTTTCTCTGCCTTACCTCAGTCCCTAACTTTGGCTAACTCATCCCTTTGTGCCTAAATTTTTGTCTACCCAAAACATCATATCAATCACTAGAAGGGGAAGAAAACCAAATCATGTGTAGGGATTAAATACATTTATATTTTTAAGAAAAAAATGTTTAAACCAAATCCCTTTAAGATAGCAAAGGCAAATGAGTGTCTCTTCACATCTTTGACCTATCATTTCTTCACCTGTAAAATGAAGAGTTGAGTTAAATGATTTCTTGGGTACAATGTGGTATTAAAATTCTATCTCCACGTTATTCTAGTACAGGGGTTGGGAAACTTTTTGGCTGAGAGAGCCATGAACGCCACATATTTTAAAATGTAATTCCATGAGAGCCATACAACGACCCGTGTATGTTACGCATTATCCAATAAAAATTTGGTGTTGTCCCAGAGGACAGCTGTGATTGGCTCCAGCCACCCGCAACCATGAACATGAGCGGTAGGAAATGAATGGATTGTAATACATGAGAATGTTTTATATTTTTAACATTATTTTTTTTATTGAAGATATGTCTGCAAGCCAGATGCAGC
The DNA here is from genome assembly GCF_036850765.1 of Saccopteryx bilineata. Lineage (NCBI taxonomy): Eukaryota > Metazoa > Chordata > Mammalia > Chiroptera > Emballonuridae > Saccopteryx > Saccopteryx bilineata. The sequence continues at coordinate 187,858,246 of NC_089490.1, read as the reverse complement.
CATCAAAAGAGCCACATCTGGCTCGCGAGCCATAGGTTCCCGAACCCTGTTCTAGTATCATGAGAATTATGTCCAGAAAAGTAAGAAATAAGATATCAGATAACAAACACAAATCATAAACATCCCATAATGCTTCCAATTTAGCTTTTACAAAAACAAAGTAAAATCTCAAAGAGGTGGAGCTGGGGGTGAAAAGTACCCTGAAACCTATGGTCTGACTCAGGCCAAGCGTCAAGGAATGAACATAGTCAGAGCCACGACCAAGTAGACATGGTAGCAGAGAGAATCATTTAGAGGAGATCAGGAAAAAAACTGCTATTTTCTCGATTCTGGTTTTATTCAAACAGATAGAAATTTTACTTTCAAAGCAATTTTTAAATTGTATTTAATAACAAGATATCAAAGTAGATATAGCATTAGGCATTTCTCCAGGCCATTCATACACTCCTTGGGTTGCTGTAGGGACTCAGCATCCAGAGTATTTGAGGTGTGTATGAATAGCTTAGTTAGTATGACAAAGTATCTTAGTGGCATATTTACTAAAGCATTTAATCTACTTCTTGGTGGTGAAGAGATCAAGTGCATCCTTGCTTAGGAGCAGAGTCTTGCTAGAGATAGTAGCAAGGCTGCTGCAGGATGGAGACCATGGACTCACCCTGTGGCTTGCTGATAACCTCAACTTGTCAAAGTTATCATTTGTCTCCGGGGCCTTCTGAATTAGAACCTGAGACATTTCATCAATACCTATCAATCCACACTCAGCAAAGAAAGCAATACAGTGTCAAGCACAGATTTAATTTAATGAGCTGGCCATAAACCTGTCATGGGTTGTTGTTTTTTCTTAGCTTCCCTCTGTCACCACTTCCCAAGTCAAATCCAATCACATACCCAGGGTTCACCAGAATCACTCGGAGTTGAGAGAAACCCCGCAGACGAGCCTGCCACCCATCTGTGTAACCTACCAGAGACGTGGCCAGCCAATAGGGCCCCAGCCTACCTACCTGTTAGAGAGTAAACTAAATGGTTTGTAGAGTTAATATTCCATCATTCTCTTTTTATTTATGTATGTATGTATTTATTTACTTAGTAGTATAAATAACCCTGAGTAAAACCAAATTTCACATTTCTTCCCTCAAGGAAATTTGATTTCTTTTTTCTTTTTCTTTTTCTTTTTTTTCCAAAATACACTGTCTATGGTACAAACGAGCTAAAAGGCCCCTGTTTTAGCTTTACGCCTTTAGGGTGGTATTTAAAGAATGAAAGCAGGAATGGCTGCTATTTAAAGGAGCAGTCATTTAACAAGAGAATAAAAGCTATAATTTAGAACGGAATTGTTTTTAATGAAATAATGCCACATATAAGGGCATCGTCTTTTAACCTATCTCTGTGGGTATAAATACCATGCCAGTATGCCGGTGTTGTAAGTGGACTCCCCAAAGAAGGAGACCCTGGAAAATGAAATGCTTTTATTGTAGTCAAGGTGTTAAAAACAATAATAAAAATAAAAGCCCAGTTCTTCTGGAAAAGACCTGGGAATTGAAAATCACTCCTATGTAATAACTAGAGGAAAATGGATCAGAACATAACTATACTAAGCTTCACTGTTGGACACATAATCACTAATCATATAATTATTAGCCATGCTATTACTGCCAGCATTTCCAGTGCAAGCAACAGGAAGATTAAAATGTTCTTAAGTGTTGGCCTCTGAGGCTGAAATGAAGCAGTTATTAGGTCAAGGCCAGAGATTCATTCTGGCTTTCTCTATGAACAACGACACAAAGAATAATAACACATTCAGTCAATCATTTCTGGGTCAGGCAAAAGAGGGGTAAGTAAGTACACAAGAAACTGGATTTTACACCAAGGTTCTAATGGGAAGGAGTGGGTTGAAAGAATGGATTCTTTAACCACGTGGAATGACTTTTCTGACTTTTTGTCAGAAAAAAGACAGGATCGTTTAGCTAACTTGTCTAAAAGCAGCTGAATACCTTCTCCATGAAGCCGCCCACTCTTAAGCTGCAGGAGGATTAAACCAGTTATTTCTAAGTTTCTTAAAGTCTTTTTTTTTTTTTTTCAGTGATTCCTGGAACTTTCAAAGACTTATCCAAATGAAACACATACCCAGTTTGAGGGCAAATCTACCCCAGAAAAAGCCTCTTTCACACCCTGTTCTATCTCACCTCAGTCAGTTTTTTCAAGATTCCGGCCTTTCAGGCTTCTGAGCTCAAATTTTCATTTCAACTGCTCCACCTCCTAGAAATACCTAATGGACTATTAAAGAATTGGCAAGGAGTAAAAGAAATATTTCATAACTGGTATTTTTATTTTGGTTAGAAAAATTCACAGGTTCTTTTAATTCACTGCTATAGTTCTTAGCCCATTTTAGAAGAGCAGTTGGGGCTGGGATTTTTTTTTTTTTTTTACTTACCTTTGCTGTAGACTACCTGCAAAATCATTAAAAATGCATCCCCAGGTGGGCCTGCGGTTAATTACCGTTCTCTGTGAAATCCATCTGTAAAGGCTCACTATAAAATATATTTTATTTCCCATTTTGTTTATGTTCCCAGGTTACTCACTGCCTTTGCTCAGGCTAATCTTTACCCAGTTGTCATAGAGAAAGACACAATGGTGTTCGAGTTCACAGCCTTTGGGTGTCACAGTAACACCCGGGGCTACTACTGCTCTTGTGAGATGACAGCCCTCATCATTCATGAAGAAGGTGTTTAAATTATCTGATCCTGAATTACAGATCGCCTTCGGAAACGCATCCAAGTGCTCTTTGAGGCTGCCCATGGCGATGCATTTGCCATCCAGCAACTACAGGGTCAGCATCTACTTGGTATGAGGGCTCCCCTTGCTCCACTCACACTTAATCCTGCACTAGGGAGACCCAGAATATACCAGGAAGAGAAAGCACAGCTTCCAGCTAACAAAGGCAGGCTGAGCATTTACCAGCTAGTGATTGTGTCCCCCCACTCAATTAGCAGAATTCTAATGGTTCCATAAAGTTTCAGAAGTTAATATTAGATATGAAAACCCAAGAATCTATATTAAAATAAAACTCTTTCATTGGCATTTGGTCAAGAAACTGGTTGAAATAAGGAAACAGCACTACATTAGGAGTAAGAAGATCTGGGTCACCAGCTGCCAGTGATTTCAGTTTCATCTGCCTCATAGAGCTGACACCGGCCTTAGCTACCTGACATGGTTGCTTTAAGGATCTAAATGAGCCCAGGCCTGGTTAGAGCATTATCCCGTTCTGCCAAGGTTGCAGGTTCAATCCTCAGTCAGGACACATATAGAAATCAACCAATTAATGTATAAATAAATGATGGAACAAAAAAATCAATCTCTCTCTTCCTCCCCCTCCTCTCTCTCTAAGATCAATAATAATAATAGTAAAGACCTGACCAGTGGTGGTGCAGTGGATAGAGCATTGACCTGGGACACTGAGGTCCCAGGTTCAAAACCTTGAGGTTGCTGGCTTGAGCGCAGAGTAGCCAGCTTGAGTGTAGAATCATTGACAATATCCCATGGTCACTGGATTGAAGCCCAAGGTCACTGGCTTGAGCAAGGGGCCACTGGCTCAGCCTGAGCCCCCAGTCAAGACACAGGTAAGAAGCAATCAGTAAACAACTAAAATGATACAACTACAAGTCGATGCTTCTCATCTCTCTCCCTTCCTGTTTCTCTCCCTCCCTCTATCTAGCTATCTAAAAAACAAGCAACAACAAAAAACAAACAAGAAACAAGCACCTGAATGGAGCAATGGGCGTTTATGTTCTTTGTAAACAATAAAGGATTTCACAAAATGTTTGAATAATTCACTTTTCCTGTTAATGTGTTCAGAAAATGAAATACATTTTCAAACAAGATTTTTACTAAAATGTTGCAAAAACACTGCAAAAGATCCCTAATAAAGTTTTTTCCTGATCTTCTCAGAAACAGAGGGGAACAGGTTAGTGCAGCAGCCGCGACAGAGGGACCGGACGACAGAGCGCGGCAGCCGCGACAGAGGGACCGGACGACAGAGCGCGGCAGCCACGACAGAGGGCCCGGACGACAGAGAGCTCAGCGTCTCGCAGCAGGGAGAGTGCTGAAAAGACTTGAGTCTCTCTAAGGAAGTTTGGATGAAAGAGACACACAATTCTCTACAAGACCTAATTTCAGTTTCATTACTGATTTTTTAACTCCAAAGCAGCAAAACATTCATGCAAGCAGAGCTATTCATTGGCCACCGCAGGGCACTTGTCCGGAGATTGGCCCCTTCTTCTGTCTTTACAATGTCTTTGGACACCTGCAAAATTCCAAAGGCAAAGGAAAACATCTGCTCACACCCCTATTCATATGCCTCTGGGTCCTATGAACCAATGTTATTATTAATTTATTAACAATTATTATATTATTGTAGTAGGATTTAGATTAGACCATATATAGATGGCAATGGTAAACAGGATAGATGAATATCATTTTAATTTTAATGGAATTATACTAATTCATTTATGATTTATTGCTAACCCAATGAAGGGTCCTGAAATGTCTACGTGCCCCAGGCCCAGAACAATTTATACAAGGTTGAAATAATTAAACACAAGCTCATTATGAAGTAGAAACAATAGCTTGAGATGCAGTTTGGAGATAACATGAGTTTCTCTAAAAAAAAGACAGAGGACTGGGGTGGTGAACAGACAGGACAATATACAGATGATGTATTACAGAACTGTACACCAGAAAGACTGGGGAAAAGAGACTCCTTGCTCTTTACAAGGCTCAGTTTAAATTAAAGCACATCGATTTATTTTCAAACAAAGTTGTAAAGTCACAAAACAGTCAAGCAAGCATCTTCTCTGAGAAGTCACAGAAAGAAATACAAGTGAATACTTTTCTTGATATTGAATCAATCTTTCCTCCACTCCACCTCTGTCCTTCCATCCCTCCCTATTCTTCTTTCTTTCTCTCTCTCTTTTTTTTCCCTGAAAAGCAACAGGTGTAATCTCTAAAGAAAGAGGGGACAATTTGCCTGGTCAACTTTTCATATGTCTTTATCTTAGTGTCCCCATCCCGCATCCACCCCCCCCCCCACCCGCTAACAGTAAAGATGTGGAGAGAGAAGGTTTTTATCTGACTAGGTCAAAGGTGAGACTCCCAGGACAATGTTGTCCTTTTAATAGTCTCTGGTATGACAGAAAACATAAAACCAGAGGCCACATACCTATCTTATCCACACATACCATCAACAGCAGTAGGTATTCCACCATTGCCTCGGGCAGCTCGTTCTGACAAGTATTCTGCCCTCCACCCACTCCTGTGTCCTGAGGACCCAGTTTGCTCTGACTGCATGTCTATCCCCTGTGTTTTCCTCTTCTCTGCTGTCCACAAAGAGAAGTCAATTAAATCTGACATTTCATAACACCTACATGAATCTTTCTGATGCTAAAGGAATATTAAATTATTTCTATGTGCTATCCAATACTAGAAGATGTGATAGATAGATAGATGATACATATGATACATACATACATACAGTTACTTCAGAGCTACTTAGACGTAAATATGCAACATAATCATCTGTGCTTATGCAATTTAGGCAAAGTAAACTGTTTCCTTAATTCTAAAAGGGGAATAATGATAATTATAGGAATATTATAGGAATTAAATATGGTAATACATAAAGAATGCTTTATCATAGCATCGACCTGAAAATGCTGAGGTCGCCGGTTCGAAACCCTGGGCTTGCCTGGTCAAGGCACATATGGGAGTTGATGCTTCCAGCTCCTCCCCCTTCTCTCTCTCTGTCTCTCCTCTCTCTCTCTGTCTCTCTGTCTCTCCTCTCTAAAATGAAAAAAAAAAAAAAAAAAAAAGAATGCTTTATCATAATGACTGCACAAAGAAAGCACCCAGCAAATGTTAACTATCTTTCATGCTGAGTGCGCACAAGAGGCAGACTTTGCAAGGCCAGTAGACTGAGTACCAGCCTCAGTAAACACGTGAGGGAGCCTCGGCCCCATTCCCGCCAACCCTTCCTCCCTCTTCCACATTCCGGTGTGGAAAGATGCGTGTGAACGAGATCCCTACACAGCAATGCTTGTGACTGACATGGGGGAAAAGCAGCTGAGAATGTGATTGCAAAAACACTTAAAAAAACCTTCTTAGCACAAGAGATGACTCAGATTTCACCTGTTGCTATTCTGGACAATGCCAGAATTACTCCCCAAGTTAAAAATAGCCCGGTCACTGGATAGGTTGGAGTTTGTGGTCAGGACTAGGACATTTGTAACAAGCCTGAGGAAACAGAGTCTAATATGGAAATAACAAAATCTTAACAGTAGCTGAAATAACAACTTACTCCTTTACCTCTTTAGGATGGAAAATTATCTTTTCACTTAAATGCACATGACAATGAGAAAGACTGTGTCTTCTATTATATGAAATTATGAATGATAATTCATATCATTATGACAGTAATTCCTATTACAATCATTTTTACTATTTCAGATACTTTTTTAAAATGTGGAGAATATAATAAACTTCTGGGTATACGCTACTTAAGAAATAAGACATGACAAATCTGCCTCTCCAAGGACCCCATTTCTCAATTCCTCCTTCCCCTGAACCCTCAGGTAATCATCATACTAAATTTGATGTTACTTACTCACTTGGGATGATGTATCATCAAGGCTACTTCCTCAGGCCAAGATAAAAGGGTGTGTCTTCTATGAATTTCAGAGTTAATTATTATTCTCTTTGTGCCTCTGAGTAGAATTTATGAAGTGGCAAGGTCTAATGATATCAGAATTAGGCACTCTTTTTTTCTATTAAATCAAAAGAGGGGAAATGTGAAATTTTAAGGCCACTCCAACTGTGGAATGTAATGTCCTTTTAAAAAGCCCAGGATACTTAGAAACCTGGGGAGAAAAAAAACTGCCTAAATGTGAAAAGAATTCAAGACTTGAGTTTCAGCAATATGCAGACTATACATAAAAAACCTCCACTGTATTCGGAAAATTATAAAGCATTGATAAAAGAAATCAGGGAAGATACAGACAAGTGGAAGCATATACCGTGCTCATGGTTAGGAAGAATAAACATCATTAAAATGTCTATATTACCCAAAGCAATCTATAAATTCAATGCAATACCAATTAAAATACCAATGACTTACTTCAAAGACATAGAACACATATTCCAAAAATTTATATGGAATCAAAAGAGAACATGAATAACCTCAGCAATTTTGAAAAGGAAGAAGAGAGGGGGAGGTATCACACTTCCTGATATCAAGTTATACTACAAGGCCATTGTACTCAAAACAGCCTAGTACTGGCATAAGAACAGGCTCAATGGAACAGAACAGAGAACCCAGAAATAAACCCACAGTTCTATGGACAACTGATATGTGATAAAGGAGGTAAGGAAATACAATGGAGTAAAGACAGCCTCTTTAACAAATGGTGTTGGGAAAATTGAACAGCTACCTGCAAAAAAATGAAACTAGATCACCAGCTTATACCACTCACAAAAATAAACTCAAAAAGGATAAAAGACTTAAATGTAGGCCGTGAAACCATAAGCATCTTAGACGAAAACATAGGCAGTAAGCACTCCGACATCTCTCGGAGCAATATATTTGCTGATTTATCTCCACAGGGAAGTGAAATAAAAGACAGGATAAACAAATGGGACTATATCAAACTAAAAAGCTTCTGCACAGCTAAAGACAATAAGAACAGAATAAAAAGACAAACTACAAAATGGGAGAACATATTTGACAATACGTCTGATAAGGGGTTATTAACCAAAATTTATAAAGAACTTGTAAATCTCAACACCAGGAAGACAAACAATCCAATCAAAAAATGGGAAAAAGAAATGAATAGACACTTCTCCAAAGAGGACATACAGATGGCCAATAGGCATATGAAAAAATGCTCAACATCACTAATCATTAGAGAAATGCAAATTAAAACCATAATGAGATATCACCTCACACCAGCCAGAATGGCGCTCATCAACAAAACAACACAGAATAAGTGCTGGCGAGGATGTGGAGAAAAGGGAACCCTCCTGCACTGCTGGTGGGAATGCAGACTGGTGCAGCCACTGTGGAAAACAGTATGGAGATTCCTCAAAAAACTGAAAATCGAACTGCCTTTTGACCCAGCTATCCCACTTTTAGGAATATACCCCAAGAACACCATAGAATGGCTCCAAAAGGAGAAATGCACCCCCATGTTTGTGGCAGCATTGTTCACAACAGCGAAGATCTGGAAACAGCCCAAATGTCCATCAGAGGACGAGTGGATTCAAAAGCTTTGGTACATATATACTATGGAATACTACTCAGCCATAAGAAATGATGACATCAGATCATTTACAACAACATGGATGAATCTTGATAACATTATACTGAGCAAAATAAGTAAATCAGAAAAAACTAAGAACTATATGATTCCATACATAGGAGAGACATAAAAATGAGACTCAGAGACATGGACAAGAGTGTAGGGTTACGGGGTGGGGGGAGGAGAGGGAGGGAGATGAGGGAGGGGAGGGGCACAAAGAAAACCAGTTAGAAGGTGATGAAAGACAATTGGACTCTGGTTGATGGGAATGCAGCATAATAAGCAAATGGCAAAATAACCTAGAGCTGTTTTCTCTGAACATATGTACCCTGATTTATCAATGTCACCCCTTTAAAATTAATAATAAAAAAATCCCTCCTGCTAGATCAACTAAAAATGCAGGGGCAAATCACACAAACTTAAAAAAAAAAAACCACACAGCTACGTTCAGATAAAAGAAAAATATCCAGGTGCCAGGAATAATGAAGCAACTAAAAACTGGACTAGCAAAAGAGCAGGCTAGCCTGTGTTTGCCTCCCTGGTTGGTGGTGAGCAGGGGTTGTGATCTAAGAGTTTAGAGCTTGGTTTTAAAGGAATGCAAAGGATAAGAGATGAGAACTTGGCTCTTGCAAGGTGGAGAATTGAAACTAAGATTCCAGCATGCAACTGGAAGGACTAAACTCTCAGTTGGGACTACCCACCAGCAAAAGAAGACAGTAGACAATAGGGAAACTGGTTTATTTGAGCGTGGGCTCTGAGTGGAGAAAATAAATACCTTGAGAATTCATGATATGGCCTACACAACACAGAGGACTGAATTTATGTCACGTGTGATCTAGGAAGCCACAGTCAAGAAATTACAAAGAATTAAGTCCTAAACCAAGGATCCCCACTGAGTGTACAAAATAAACCTAAAACTATCTTGGAAGAACATTCTTGATCCAGGCTGCCCAGGAATTTTATAGATAAAGTCTTACTGAAGATGAGCTCAGAATCCAAGATTTAAAACAGAACAAAGAATAGTCTGTACTAGGTAGATTCAGCAGCCAAAAACAGCAGATGGAAACACCCAAGAAATTAACACAATAGAAATATCTGCTGGAAACTACTATGAATTTATGACTAATAGAATCATCACATATTTTGATTTATTAGTCTAAAATTCTGATTACTACAAATTCTACATTCTTTAAAAGACACACTGCCCTGACCAGTTGGCTCAGTGGTAGAGCGTCGGCCTGGCGTGCAGGAATCCAGGGTTCAATTTCCGGCCAGGGCACACAGGAGAGGCGCCCATCTACTTTTCCACCCCTCCCCCCTCCTTCCTCTCTGTCTCTCTCTCCCCCTCCCGCAGCTGAGGCTCCAATGGAGCAAAGATGGCCCGGGCGCTGGGGATGGCTCTGTGGCCTCTGCCTCAGGCACTAGAATGGCTCTGGATGCAACAGAGCAACACCCCAGAGGGGCAGAGCATCGCCCCCTGGTGGGCATGCCGGGTGGATCCCGGTCGGGCCCATGCGGGAGTCTGTCTGACTGCCTCCCTGTTTCCAGCTTCAGAAAAATAAAAAATAAAAAAATAAAAAAAAGACACAGAAATGAAAAATGAGTAAGCAGCTCTTAAAGAAAAGATTACTAACTGCATTTGAAGGGAAGATGAGAATAAACCCAGAAAAAGGAAACATCGAATTATTTGCCATTGAAGTAACTGAATGACTTTGGCACTGTGTAATAATATAAGGTTGTGAAGGCACTTAACAGCCTTCTCTAGGAGGGAACCATGGCCTCCTCTGAGGGTCCTTCTTCAAAAGGACCCACAAAAACATGGATGTACAGCAAGCAACTACCTATATAAGCTCAGAAGGATGCTGGTCTATACAGCAAGGCTAACACTGTAGTCTAAATGTGGGAGAGGTGGTGGTGAAGAAAAATGTTACACTAATTTTCAAATATTTCCTACATTTAACGCTTTGTAATGCGTTAATATATTCACCATTGTCTCTTTACCTAATTGATTCTTCTGAGGCCCCACCCTGATTTATCAATGTCTATTTATAATAGACAGCAAGGGCTCAAGGCTGATTGGCTAATTATCTGGAACCTACACTTAAACTTTCTGCCCAGCCACGTATAAGCAGAAGATAAATTCTATGTATTGTATATTTCCAGCCATTTCTATGGCGTTTCCACTGCCACATTCCTCTCTGGTCCTGAGTTTTTCATTCAGTCATCAAACATTTTCTGGATGCTTATCCTGTATATTGGACTGTTGTTCTAGAGGCCACGTCACCAGGATGGTTTCAGAACCTGCCTTCCCGGCTGCCAGTGCTTCTGGCTGCAGTTGAATCTCACCGCTTTAACCTTCTGAAAACACATATCACTCACTTACCTGTTCAAAACCCTCAAGGGTTTCCTAAAAGATACAGGCCAAACATTTTACCTTGATATTAAAAAGCCCAGCCCTGGCCGGTTGGTCAGTGGTAGAGCATCAGCCCAGCGTGTGTAAGTCCCGGGTTCGATTCCTGACCAGGGCACAAAGGAGAAGCGCCCATCTGCTTCTCTACCCTTCTCCTTCCCCTTCCTCTCTGTCTCTCTCTTCCCCTCCCACAGCCAAGGCTCCATTGGAGCAAAGTTGGCCTGGGCACTGAGGATGGCTCCATGGCCTCCACCTCAGGTGCTATAATGGCTCCGGTTGCAATGGAGCAACCCTCAAGATGGGCAGAGCATCCTCCCCTGGTGGGCATGCCGGGTGGATCTTGGTCCAGCGCATGTGGGAGTCTGTCTGACTACCTCCCTGCTTCTAACTTTGGAAAAATCAAAAAAAAAAAAAAGCCTCCAAAATTTGACCTGAAACAATCTTCCTGAAATTTCTCTGACCTTTCTCCCAGAGGTTTAGAGGTTTATTGGCATTGGTTTGGGAAGCAGTTATCTTCCAAAGAAGCCACATATCAAGTTCTTCCTCCCAGAGCTCAAACTGAATAAAAAACATAACCCAATTACAGTCGTCCCATGCCATATCGCAGTTCACTTTTCGCGGTCTCACTGTATCGTGGATTTTTAAATTGTGTATTATATCTAATTTTGTATTGCAGATTTTTTGCTATATCGCCGGATTTCACAGTATATAGATATTTTATATATTTATTATTTTAATTATTTTTGCGGTAAAATAAGCAAAATAAGTGTAGGAAAGGTTTATAAGAGTGTGGGGAGAGATTATAAAGCCGTAATATATATATAAATAATAAAATAAATATAAGGTCGCCACTCTGCAGATTTTCGCCGATCGCGGGGGGTTCACGAACCTAATCCCGCAAAAAACGAGGGACCACTGTATATTCTATTTATAGAAAACATGAGAAATACAGGGATATAAAATGGTGGAAAGTAAAAGAAGAGAGAAAGACATAACATTGAAACATTAATCAAAAGAAAACTAGCATAGCTGTGTTAAATCAAAAAAGTAGATTTTATGGCCAAAGAAATGACTAAAGACAAAGAAGTATACATCATGAGTGGTTTGATTCATCAGAAAGATGTAACAGTTCTAAATGTGGATGTGTGTACTTAAAAACATAGCCACCGGACCTGGCCGGTTGGCTCAGTGATAGAGCGTTGGCCTGGCGTGCGGAAGTCCCGGGTTCAATTCCCGGCCACGGCACACAGGAGAGGCACCCGTCTGCTTCTCCACCCCTCCCCCTCTCCTTCCTCTCTGTCTCTCTCTTCCCCTCCCGCAGCCGAGGCTCCATTGGAGCAAAGATGGCCCAGGCGCTGAGGATGGCTCTGTGGCCTCTGCCCCAGGCGCTAGAGTGGCTCTGGTCGCGACAGAGCGACGCCCTGGATGGGCAGAGCATCGCCTCCTGGTGGGCATGCGGGGTGGATCCCGGTCGGGCGCATGCGGTAATCTGTCTGACTGCCTCCCCGTTTCCAGCTTCAGAAAAAAACACACAAAAAAAACATAGCCACCAAATATCTATAAACAGAACACTGACAGAATTGTAAGGAAAAGTAGAAAAGTCATCAATCACGTGTAGGGTTTTCACACAACTCACTTATTAATGATAGAACAAGCTGACAAAAAAAATAGTTGGATGTAAAATATGGAATGACCCAATTAATAAATTTGAACTAATTAATATATATGGAGCTCTGCACCCAAAAACTACAGAACAAATATAATTTTTATGAGACATTAATAAAAATGTAGCATATGCTGGGCAAAGTTTCAACAAATTTCAAAAAATGTTCTCTGTCCACAGAGTTATTATGCTGGGAATTAATAAGAAAGGATACTTTGAAAATCCCCATATATTTCTAAAGAAAATGAAGAAATGTCCTTCTAAATAACCCACAGGTCAAAGAGAAACATTCTAATACAAATTAGAAAATATTCTAACCAACTGATAATGAATGTATCAACTCATATAAGATGAACAGAGCCATGCTGAGAGGGAAAGTTACAACTTTAAAAAGTGCATATTTTAGAGAAAAAGAATGCTGAAAACCATCAGTGTAAGGATTTACTTCAAAAACTCAGAAAAATAAGATAAATGAAGCCCAAAGAATATTTAAAATGGAAGACATTAATGAAATAGAACAAATATATGCAACAGAGAGGATAAGTACAGCCAAAAGTTGGTTCTTAGAAAAGACGGATAGAATTGCTAAGTTTCTGCTGAGACTAATGAAGGAGGAAGGGGAGATCACGAATAGCTAATATCAGGAATGATGAAGATCTAACACTATAGATCCCATGGACATTATAAAGATTATAAAATAATAATATGAATAATTTTATACCAAAAAATTTTAAATGTAGATGAAATGCATAAACTCCCAACAAAACACAAATTGCCAAAACTTACAAAAGAAGTATAAAAATCTGAATAGTTTGCCATCTGCTTAGAATTAGAAATCAAACCTATAATTATGTCTTCACAGTGAATCTTCTAAATAAGGAATTCCTCTAATCTCACACAAATTCTTCCAGGAAATATGAAAACAAAAATTTTCTCATTCATTTTATGAAACCAAGGTGGTTCCACTGCCAAAACATGACGAGGGCAGCACAGAGGGAATGTCACAGGCCAACCTCACTCATGATGCAAAAACCATATGGTGCACATAGATTTTTTTTTTTTTTTTTTTTTTTTTTGCATTTTTCTGAAGCTGGAAACAGGGAGAGACAGTCAGACAGACTCCCGCATGCGCCCGACCGGGATCCACCCGGCACGCCCACCATGGGGCGAAGCTCTGCCCACCAGGGGGCGATGCTCTGCCCATCCTGGGCGTCGCCATGTTGCGACCAGACCCACTCTAGCGCCTGAGGCAGAGGCCACAGAGCCACCCCCAGTGCCCGGGCCATCTTTGCTCCAATGGAGCCTTGGCTGCGGGAGGGGAAGAGAGAGACAGAGAGGAAGGCGCGGCGGAGGGGTGGAGAAGCAAATGGGAGCTTCTCCTGTGTGCCCTGGCCAGGAATCGAACCCGGGTCCTCCGCACGCTAGGCCGACGCTCTACCGCTGAGCCAACTGGCCAGGGCCGGTGCACATAGATTTTAAAAATTCCTCAACTGATTTTTAGCAAACCAAACCCAATTATTAATTTAAAAAAGAATTATGTCTATAACCAAATTGGATTTGTCCCAGGAATGATGTTGATTTAACATTCAAAAGTCAACCAAAATAATTCAATTTAATAATAAAGAAGAAAATCATATGGTTATTTCAATAGATGCAAGAAGAGCATTTCACATATTCAATATTCATTCAAGATTTAAAAACAAAAGAAAATTGGTAAACTAGAAATGAAAGGGACTAGCATTAGTTCTATTAATTCCCCCAAACAAACTAAACAAACATTCAAAATGGCAAAATTTTGAAAGTTTTCTTATTGGGATCAGAAACAATGTTCAATTTAACATCTCAGCTTCTATATTATAAATCACTGTAGGCTGTAGTTAATATAATGAGAAAAAAGAAAGTAAACAAAAAGTATAAAGAAAAGAAAATAAGAAATAAAATTGCCACCATTTAGAAATGTAAGAAATCCAAAAGAATCTATAGAGAAATTATTCTATTTAGGACAAAAGTTAAAAGTCTCTACTTATAAAGTCAAGATACAAAAATCAATTTTACTTCAACTAACCAAAACAAACTTCTTAAAAGTATCATTTATAATAGCATCAAAAATATCACATTCTTAGGGATAAATCTACAAAAGATGTACAAGATGTCTCCCTAGGAAACCAAAAAGCATTATCAAAAGACATTAAAGACTCAAATCCATGCCAGATTCTGCAAATTAGAGGACTCAATACCATAAAAGGGTCAGTTCTCAAATTGATCTATAGATTCAAGGCAACCCCAATAAAAATTCTATTTGGTGTGTGTGTAACCTGATCCTCTGAATTTAAAATGTATATAGTAATGGAAAAGGCCAAGAACAGTTGAGACACTCTAAAAAAGAACAAGCTGGCAGAACTTGATCTACCTGATGTCAAAATATATTACAAATAAAGACAGTGTGGTCCTGATGCAAGAACAGACAGACTGAATAGAGCAGAGAGCTCAAACACATACCACACACATATGGATACTTGATTTAAAACAAAGGTGACATTGCAGAGTGCAGAAAAAAGAGGTTTTCGACAAATGGGTAAATTGGATATTCATATAGAGAAGAAAAAAATGAAATTTAACTCCTACCACTTAAGGTGGATTGTTGATCTAAAACTGGTACAACAAAACAAATAAAGCTTTTATAAGATAAGAGAGTATCATCATGATGTTAAGAATGAAGATTTCTTAGCACACAGACAACACTAAATATCATGAAAACGATTAATAAATTGGTTTACATTAAAAATAATTTTTGTTCACTAAAAAAAAAAAATCTTTAAGAGAATAAAAAGGTCAACGATACCATGGGATGATTATAATACTTATTACTGTCAAAGGGTTTATATCCAGAATATCTGAAGTACTTTTATAAATCAACAAAAGAAGACAAATGTTTTAAATGAACAAAAGACTACCACACAATACTTCATAGTTACCCAAATTTCTAAAAAATATATGTAAAGTGGCTTCACCTCATTAGTTACTAAGAAAAGAAAAATTAAAACTACAGTAAGAGAACACTACAGTCATCAAAACGGCCAAAATTAAAAAGCAAAAACATTAAAGACTAGTGAGTGTTTGGAGCAAAAGCAACTCTTAAATCCTGCAACTGAAACATGAATGGGCACATCCCCTTTGGAGAGCGATCTGGCATAATCTAGAGAGCATGAGCACATAGACCCTTTGAGAGGGGTATCTGGCATTATCTACAGAGCATGAGCACATAGACTCTTAGAGAGGGGTATTGGGCTCCTATACACATTTCACAGAAATGCACATGCAATGAGTCAAAACATAGGTACTAGAATTTCATAACAGCATTATTTGTAAGGTTCTCAAACTGAAAATTCCAATAACCAAAACAGAATGAAAAAATTATGGTATATTCTTATACTATACTATTATATATACTTCTGTAAAAATAAACTATAACTACATGGATACATATTATAAAAATCATGCTAAGCCCTGGCCGGTTGGCTCAGTGGTAGAGCGTGGGCCTGGCGTGCAGGAATCCAGGGTTCAATTTCCGGCCAGGGCACACAGGAGAAGCGCCCATCTGCTTCTCCACCCCTCCCCCTCTACTTCCTCTCTGTCTCTTTCTTCCCCTCCCGCAGCCAAGGCTCCATTGGAGCAAAGTTGGCCCCGGGCTGGGGATGGCTCCATGGCCTCTGCCTCAGGCGCTAAAATGGCTCTGGTTGCAACAGAACCACGCCCCAGATAGGCAGAGCATCGCCCCCTGGTGGGCATGCCGGGTGGATCCCCGTTGGGTGCATGTGGGAGTCTGTCTGACTGCCTCCCCGTTTCGAACTTCAGAAAAATACAAAAAAAAAATTAATTAAAAAAAAAATCATGCTGCCCTGGCCGGTTGGCTCAGTGGTAGAGCGTAGGCCTGGCGTGTGGAAGTCCCGGGTTCGATTTCCGGCCAGGGCACACAGGAGAAGCGCCCATTTGCTTCTCCACCCCTCCCCCTCTCCTTCCTCTCTGTCTCTCTCTTCCCCTCCCGCAGCTGACGCTCCATTGGACCAAAGATGGCCCGGGCGCTGGGGATGGCTCCTTGGCCTCTGCCCCAGGCGCTGAGTGACTCTGGTCGTGGCAGAGCGACGCCCGGAGGGGCAGAGCATCGCCCCCTGGTGGGCGTGCAGGGTGGATCCCGGTCAGGCGCATGCGGGAGTCTGTCTGACGGTCTCTACCGGTTTCTAGCTTCAGAAAAATACAAAAAAAAAAAAAAAAAAAATCATGCTAGGTACAAGAAAACCAACACAAAGAAAAATACCCCACTCACAAAAATGAGGGGATCAGGGAACGTGCAGATAGATACTCCAGCACGTTCAGCCTTTTGTCTAGTGCACTTTCACCAATGAAATAAAAGTTGGTTTTGCATCTCATTTGCATAATCAAACAACTTTTTTTTACTTGTTTGCTTTTCTGATGTTCTTGTTTAATAAAAAAAAAAATCAAATGCTTCTTAAAGTACGCGTTAAACATACTAGGTGAAACTTAGCTATACCATTTAACTCCGGGTAGAGGGTAACGTTGGAGAGGAGGAAGAGAAGACTGGTTCAGATGGGACAGGAAGAGGGCCTCTAGGCTCCTGAGGGGTTCTAGTCTTTGGCACAGACGTGGGTGTCCACTCTGACTTAATTCATTGAGATGGTGCTTGATGTATTTCACTGCACGTACACTATGCTTCACACACACATACACACACTTCAAAAGAAAAAAAGGCCGACAAAACTGGCCAAAGATTACAGTAGATAGAGGATCAGGGCTTATATTTATATAATTCCTATACTACTGAGTTACTTCCTTTTAACGTGCAAATAATAGAGAAAAATTTTCACATGGCACTTTCCATTAACATATTTCCTCTTCTCATATTCACTAGCCACACAAAGACTCTCTGCAAAATGGTTACTTTTTATTAAAAAACAAGAAATTGTGCTTCCATTATATTGTTTCTTCATAACACTAGTATATTTCATGCTTCAGTTGACATTATCTTAAAAAGGGATTAAAGTATGAATAATACTGTTTCAAAGACTTCTTCTGTTTTAAATGAAGCCTCCCTTAATTTGAATCCAAAAGTAATTAGATATAAGACAAGCACAAATTGGACCCAAAGGAATCAAGCTGTGTTCCCACTACTGATGATTTTGTTTAAACACACAGCCTGCCATATTCCAAGAACTCAAATATTTTTGTAATGGCCACTTGAGAGCCTTATTTGGAGCTGTGCATGATTTCTGATGGTCTTGTTTACAAGTGGATTTTTCCTTTTTTTTTCAATTTTTTTTTTTTTTTTTAGATTTTATTTATTCATTTTAGAGAGGAGAGAAAGAAAAGGGGAGAGGAGCAGGAAGTATCAACTCCCAGATGTGCCTTGACCAGGTAAGCCAGGGGTTTCAAACCAGCAACCTCAGCGTTCAGGTCAATGCTTTATCCACTGTGCTACCACAGGTCAGGAATGAGTGGATTTTTCTAAGAACTCTATTATCTAAATCTCTGGAATGGAAGGAGGAAACCTAGAACAATGGATCCAAATGAGGTGGACATTTCTGACTCCACAAGCATCATACTCTAAGGCAGGGTCCCCAACCCTTTTTGGGCCACAGACTGGTTTTTTTTTTTTTTTGTTTTTTTTTCACAGACTGGTTTTAATGTCAGAAAATATTTTCACGGACCGGCTTTTAGGGTGGGACGGATAAATGTATCACGTGACCAAGACAAGCGTCAAGAGTGAGTCTTAGAAGATGTAACAGAGGGAATCTGGTCATTTTTTAAAATAAAACATCGTTCAGACTTAAATATAAATAAAATGGAAATAATGTAAGTTATTTATTCTTCCTCTGCGGACCAGTACCAAATGGCCCACAGACTGGTACTGGTCCGTGGCCCGGGGGTTGGGGACCACTGCTCTAAGGAATGCCCTTTGGAAAAGCAAAGATTTCCACCCATTTTTTTTTTTTTTTTTTTACCTCATGCAACCTTCAGGTAGCCTTCTACAGGTCTAATCTTAGAGAATTATATATGATAAATATTCAGTAAATATTTTGATTCACATAAAATTGTTTCAAAAGATATAGCTTTTATCTCACAGTTTCCTTTTCAACTTAGAATGGCGATAGGTGTTTCATCCATCCTGTAACTTAAGGATGTTACATGCTCCTCATGTTTAACACCTGTATACCACAGTCTATATGACCTCCTCACTCCTCCACAAATCTGTATGCTTTCCCATGCCTAAAAACCCCACCTTTGCCTCCAACCTTGCCTCTATTTAAATCTGCTCACTGTTCTGGAACCAGTGAAAATATAGGCAAACTTTGGCCCTGGTTAGTGGCTCAGGGGAGAGAGCATCAGCCAAGTGTATGAACAACCCAGGTTTGATTCCCAATCAGGGCTCAACAGGAGAAGCAACCATCTGCTTCTTCCCCCCTACCTCTTTTTTTTTTCTCTTCCTCTTCCTCTCCCACAGTCAGTGGCTCAATTGGCTCAAGTGTGGCCCTGGGCACTGAGGATAGCTCCATTGGAATGTATCAGCCTTAGGTGCAAAAAATAGCTCAGTACTCTAGCATCAGCCCCAAATAAGGTTGCTGGGTGGAACCCGGTTGGTGCACATGCAGAAGTCTGCTTCATTATCTCCCCTTCATTATCTCCCCTCCTCTCACCTAAAAGAGAAAAAAATTATATATATAATATAATATATATTATATATATATATATATATATAATATATATATGCATACATACATACACAAACTTCTTCCCTACACCCAAGGATTCGCAGCTGGAAGGAAACTCAACTCCTTTACTCTGAGCCTCTCTCTACCCCTCTGCTCCATCCTTGAAGTAAACAGCTCATTGGTAAACATCGAAAGAAGAGTTGAGACTATACAGCTCAGTTCCATCCTCCTCCTTCTAGGGAGCTTCCTGTCCCATTTAGTGCAACCAACTACAACATGAATCTTCAGATTCATTGTTAGAAACCCAAATTAGCTAAGATTTGAAAGCACATCTGTCGACTTGTTATTTATCAAGAAAGGTGATATTTTTGCCTTCATCTTCACTATTTCTCAACTAGTACAGAACCCAGGTAGGCCTCTTCAGATACTACTAGATACGTGAATTTCTGTCTCTCCCATAGGAACCTTACTGACTACCTGGGGCATTGGTGATATCTATCTCTATTAAAATAATACCTATTATCTCTTTTCCTCAATACCACCTCACATGGAGTATGTGAGAGTGTCTCTATGCGTCCCTGGCCATCATCAGGTAGACTGTAAATGTTTCTAACAGGAAACATATTTACTACTTATTTGTATTCCACACAGGAGTTAAGGCATTCAATAGCATATGTTGATTATTTGAGAAAAAAGTATCCTTAATAATTAAAAAGTGGCACTATGGATTATTCCGTCCTAAGTAAATCTTTATAAAATGCATTGCAAGCCTTCCAGCCTCAGTAAATGTTATACGCCCAACTGTAGTTATGTTTCTTCACCAGCACAGTGTTACCAACATGATCAGTTATGTTATCTCATGTTGTTAGAGATAATCTAGAATAAGGACTTCTCCTCAGTTGATCAAAATAGAGAAAACTCCCCCACCGTGGCCTGAGAGAACAACATTGAGACAAGTTTGGAGCTAGAAAAATAGTGCTTATCTTGAAATCCTAAAGGGCTAAGGAAGGGCAGAAGCCAGCCGTAGCTACCAGAAGCTGAGGGATTCAGAACTAGAATCAGGAGTAAGAATGGGTCTCAGAATGGCTCAGAGCAGTTAGGTGTGGTCAGAGGAGTGCGATCCTCATTTACTACTTCCGGGAATGAGCCTGTGTCTTAGAGAACTTAAAGGGATGCTCAGCATCTCTGCCAACTTGCAATATTAGAAAGTTTTTGTTTGTTTTTATTTTTCTTAAGTGAGAAGCAGGGAGGCAGGGTGACAGACTTCTGCATATGGCCCAACCGGATCAACCCGGCAAGCCCCCTATCCAGCAATGCTCTGCCCATCTGGGGCAACCAAGCTATTTTAGTGCCTGAAGCAAGGCCATGGAGCCATCCTCAGTGCCTGGGACCAACTTGCTCCAACCAAGCCATGGCTGTGGGAGAGGAAGAGAGAGAGAGAAAAGAGAGAGGGAGGGATGGAAAGCAGATGGCTGCTTCTCCTGTGTGACCTGACGGGGAATTAAACCTGGGACATCCATAGGCCGGGCCAACGCTCTACCACTGAGCCAACAGGCCAGGGTCACAACATTAGAAAGTTTTACTAGTCATCTTTTCTTTTTTGGTAAGCTTAAAAAATGCAAGAAATAGATTTTCAGTATTTTGCATGGGCTCAAAAGGATAAAATAATATATTTGATCTGGCCCCCATTCCTTCTAACAGAATTTGCAGAATTTAGAAATCCCTAGATTGTGTGGTAAAATTCTACTTGATTGCTATTATAGTGAGGTGCCAGTATACAACAGATGATAAAATACAGACACTGAAAAGGGGCTTCCAAGGTTGCCATACATAGTGTTTCAGACTCATGAGAGAAGAGAAAAACTGCCATTTCTTCCCCCAAAAGATCTCAGATCAAACTACATGAACCTAAGAACAATAACTCTAATACCAGCTACTCTTTGTTGAATACTTGCTATTTGCCAGGCACTGGACCAGGTGCTTGCATTTATTATCTCCCGTTATCCTCTGAGGTGTACTTACTATTAGTAGTTCCAGTTTGCAGGTGAGGCTGCTGAGGCTTAGAAATGTTGTGTGTGGCAGATACTATATATTGTCTATCTAATATCTAGCCTCCCTTCCTCTGTGCATAGAGAATGCTGTTTCATATTTATATATTTATTTTTTATTTTTTGTAGAGAGATGATGTGTTTACCCTAGAAAAGAGTATTTGCCTAAGTCAACAATCTACTCCCTGCTTTCCCAGACAAACCTTCCTCCCTTTCGGGCATAGATGTCCATGTGACCTAGTTCTGACCAATGAGATACAAGCATGCTGAAGACTTCCAGGGCCTCTTCCCTTCCTGATAAAGGAAGACAGGGCTGCCCTTCTTCCTTCTCTCTCAAGGGTCAAGCTGGGACCACAGCAACTGTCTTGTGACCATGAGAGATGACTTAAAATGTCTCCGAGAGCCTGTAATGAAGCTGCCTGGGCCAATGAAGCAACCATGGGCTTCCAAATCTCTGAATAAACAAGAAATAGAAAAACTTACTTGTCATTGTGGTAGGGATTTCTATTATTCACAGATAAATGTAACCGACACAGTGATTTATGAAAATGAGATAAAATATGTGAAAGTATGTCAATGCAAGATCTTGCTTAAAGCAATGCATATTTACTGTATGACTACTAATTCTGTTGAGAATTGTAATCATGCCAATGTAGAAGATAAGACTGATTTCTTGTCTTCAAGAGTTAGCAATATACACAGTATAATATTTATATGTTAATATACTACTGGCAGATTACAAAAATGCTGAGGGGATTTAGAATAAAAGGAGGAGCCCTGGCTGGGTAACTCAGTTAAGAGCGTCATCCTGATACACCAAGGTTGCGGGTTCAATCCCTGGTCAAGGTACATACAAGAATCAACTAATGAATGCAAAAATAAGTGGAACAACAAATTGATGTTTCTCTCTCTCTCTCTCTTTCTGCCCTTCCTTATTCTCTCTCAAATCAATCAATAAAGCTTTTAAAAAGGAATAAAAATTTACAGGACTAAGATCAGGTAGGTATTCAAGAGTGATTTTTGAGCTAGTTTCTACTTGGGAAAGCCATATCGGTTAGTTGAACAGTGACAAGATTAAACACCATTAGATGTTACATATATATATATAAAAGTAAAAATATATGAATAAAGGTGCATAAAACAGACAAGCATATTTTCTTGGCTAGAGCAAAAAAGCCTGAGAAGAATTAAGAAAAAAAAACAGTTATAAAAGAGGCAGGTGAGAGGCATGGGGTGCTGACAGACTTGGGGTTCATACATTTGGTAAATATCTATAGGTGACATGGAATCAATACCTATATTTACAGGAAGACATAAGATGAAACATTGTTCAGATACTTCTTTTTTAGCATAAACTAAAGACCAATGGTCCAACTGGGGGCTTCCTGCCATTGGCCTAGAATAGGGGTAGTCAACCTTTTTATACCTACTGCCCACTTTTGTATCTCTATTAGTAGTAACATTTTCTAACCGCCCACCAGTTCCACAGTAATGGTGATTTATAAAGTAGGGAAGTAACTTTACTTTATAAAATTTATAAAGCAGAGTTACAGCAAGTTAAAGCATATAATAATCATTACTTACCAAGTACTTTATGTCGAATTTTTGCTGTTTGGCAGAATAAATCTTTATAAAACAACTTACTATAGTTAAATCTATCTTTTTATTTATACTTTGGTTGCTCTGCTACCCCCCACCATGAAAGCTGGAATGCCCACTAGTGGGCGGTAGGGACCAGATTGACTACCACTGTCTTAGAATGATGTGACCCGGGTGAAACTAAAGGTGATCATTAAAGTGGAATCTGCAGGACTCGGGGTTACTGAGTATGAAAAGTTGACAGGAATAAAAATCACACCAGTTAAAATATCAACAATTTCAAGAAAAAATAACGAATTTTTTTCTTTCAAACAGTTCAGATGACTTAACAAAAACAAATGAAAGAAAACTTTTGAAGAATACGTTCCTCTCCTATTAGCTGCTACCTTAAAAAATAAGCACTATTTTAAAATAAATAGTAAACTCCTTTGCTTGGTCTTTGGTAAACACCTATGTTTTAACAATAGTTTAATAGATCATTATCATTCAATCTCCTTATATTGAGACAATCCTCAAGTTCATTTGTCTTCATATCCACCTAACATGTGATTCTTATAAATTTTAACAGTTGAAAACAAACAGCTGGATGAACTCTCTGCTTCAGTCCTTTGGACACTTTGCTTCTTGGTAAATGATCAGTATTTTGATACTGCTGTGTAACGACAGGAAATGATCTGTTAAAATCTGGATGTCCAGCTACAGATGAATGCCAGGGTAAAGAGGAGAGCTGGTCTCAGAAT
Source organism: Saccopteryx bilineata (assembly GCF_036850765.1). Lineage (NCBI taxonomy): Eukaryota > Metazoa > Chordata > Mammalia > Chiroptera > Emballonuridae > Saccopteryx > Saccopteryx bilineata. Next base: position 187,834,716 of record NC_089490.1, on the reverse strand, counting down.
AAAGTCTATAAAAACAGTGCAGGGAGTTACTTCCAGGACCACAGGGGGAGAATTGTAATTTGCTCTCAACATGGGAAAAGCAAACGCCTCGTGGAAGAACATCTTATGGTGATCACTGAACGGCCCCACTGCAAAGCTGCCAATTGCAAACACAGTAATTAAAACGGCTCCAAGGGTAAATGCTCTAGAGCTGCAATAATACATAGTGTGAAACAAAAAATTCACTGAGGAACAGGTTTTGTAAGTAGGTAGAACTCTCCTAAAATTGGTTCACTTGTAATTTTGCTTATGTTCGCAATAGCAACTTGTTTCCACTAACCAGAAAGGACAGAAGATAAAGGTGGTGGAATAAGAAAACTGTAACTTTGCCTGACCAGGTGGTGGTGCAGTAAATGGAGTGTTGGTCTGGGATGCGGAGGACCCAGGTTCTAAACCCCAAGATCTCTGGCTTGAGCGCAGGCTTACAAGCTTGAGTGCAGGGTCACTGGCTTGAGCATGGGATAATAGACATGGCCCCATGGTCACTGGCTTGAAGCCCAAGGCCACTGGCTTGAGCCCAAGGTTGCTGGCTTGAGCAAGGGGTCACTCACTCTGCTTAGCCCCCCAGTCAAGACACATATGAGAAAGCAGTCAATGAACAAGCAATCAATGAACAACTAAGATGCCTTAACGAAGAATTGATGCTTCTCATCTCTCTACCTTTCTGTCTGTCTGTCCCTATCTGTTCTGCTCTCTGATTCTGTCAAAAACAAAAAAACAAAACTGTAATTTTTCATATTACAAAAAAAGTACTTTCAGATAAAATTGAAAAATAGTACTTTACTAGTAGTAAAAAATAATTTTAACTTTTCATATAAAATTGCCACTAATTATGGACATTTTCTTAGATTTATAGTTGAGGGAAGTCTAATTAGCCTTTAGATTTGTCCTGGTAATATTAATAAATCGTTACCATGGACAATTAATAAACTAATCCCTAAGAATTTCTTCTTCATCATCTTCCTCTCCTGAGACTTTGTGGACACCACTGCACAAAAACAGTCATGACTAAATAGCGGACCAAGAGGCACAGAATTTCCAAACACCAAAATCTAGAACAGTGATTTTCAACCTTTTTCATCTCATGGCTCACATAAACTAACTAAAATTCTGTGACACACCAATATATATGCTGTATCTTTTGCTGATCTGACAAAAAAAAAAAATTGGTCTAATTTTGATTTATTCACACCAGAGGGCTATTGTTGTGTTGACTGTTGTCATTTTTTTATTTGACAATCTAAGGGAGAAAAGGTCAGTGCCCCTGACTGAATAGTCAGGTATTGCATGTGTTAGAAATTCTTCCAGCACAGTGGCTGAAAATTGCTGCTGGAGGGAGTCATAGCAGAAGTGGGGAATGCCGAAACGACACGGGCAGAAGAAATCTTGGCGTAAAAAATGCAAAAAGCAAAAGTGCCCACACATAATCACAACCACAAAGCATTATTTTCCCTAATATTTTAATGCAACACATTTTGAAAATTTTATCATTTTAAAGGTAATTGATGAAATAAACTAAATAACCAAGAATTCAATAAAAAACAATACATTTTATTAAGAAGTTTAGAGGAGTAACAATTTTCTAAAACACTAATAACATTAAATACTTGTATTTGACTCATAAAATTTTATACTCATTAAATTTATACTGTAAGTATATTCATCTGTATTAAATTAGTAGTCATAATGGCAGCACAGAAAGCATTGTGTCTAAATTATTTTTCAAGATATGTCTGTTTTAATTATTGGAACCTTCCAAACAAGAGTCATCTTCCAAACAAGAGTAAATGTGCAAAAAACTCACTTCATTTCAAACACACAGATCATGGGTTTTAAATTAGTTGTTGTTACTTATACACACACAATGACAGTCTGGATTCAAAAACAGGCTTTAAAAATGAATAACTAGCTGATATTACAAAGAGTATTTCCAAAATTCTACCTCCTCCACAATATCTTATTTCGCTTCACCTCTAATTTCCTGAACAAGAAGTCAACTCTCTTCCCCTCTCATTCATCAATTAGAGATGTTACCACACTCATTTCTGATTTGGTTGTTCCAGGGTTTTTCAACTGCCAGTCCACGGACTGGTTGGCCAGAAATTTCCTGCCGGTCCGCGAAACAGTGAACTGCCGGATGTTGCATGAAGATTACAGACCCAATGATCTTAGTCCAATTTGCTCATGCTCAGGGCGATTTCTGCCTTAGCAGCCCAGAAATAATTCTATTTTCATCAGTCCCCAAGTGTAAAAAGGCTGAGAACTGCTGGTTTAGAGGACTACTATATCCCCTAGCAGGCTGGCTGTAAGTAAGTGGAAAGCAAGGTCCACATCAGATTTATCTTGGTTTCCTGATTACATCTAATTCAAAAGTTGTGTATTTATTAGTGTTCAATAAACTGCTGTTTTAAAATTCCAGTTTTATACAGTTTCTTGTGACTTTACTGCCTCAGCTAATAAAACTGATTTGAAAAGTGTTTTATACTTAGATTACATGTGAAATTTAAAAATTAAAGCCTTTTAACTGCACAGTTTAATACTAAAAAATGTACACTTGTTACAAATGAATTGGTGAATTTGCTGTTATTAACTATTAAAATGCCTTTTAATCTTAGTTTTTGATTCTCAAATCCTATTTATTAATAAATAAATTGCCCTGACAGTGTATAGTTCAATTGGTTAGAACATCATCCCAATATGCCAAGGTTGCAGGTTCAATCCCTAGTCAGGGCACACAGAATCAACCAACGAATGCATAAATAAGTGGAACAAGCCCTGGCAGGTTGGCTCAGCGGTAGAGCGTCGGCCTGGCGTGCGGTGGACCCGGGTTCGATTCCTGGCCAGGGCACATAGGAGAAGCGCCCATTTGCTCCTCCACCCCCACCCCCTCCTTCCTCTTTGTCTCTCTCTTCCCCTCCTGCAGCCAAGGCTCCATTGGAGCAAAGATGGCCCGGGCGCTGGGGATGGCTCCTTGGCCTCTGCCCCAGGCGCTACAGTGGCTCTGGTCACGGCAGAGCGACGCCCCGGAGGGGCAGAGCATTGCCCCCTGGTGGGCAGAGCATCGCCCCTGGTGGGCGTGCCGGGTGGATCCCTGTCCGGCGCATGCGAGAGTCTGTCTGACTGTCTCTCCCGTTTCCAGCTTCAGAAAAATACCAAAAAAAAAAAAAAAAAAAAAGTGGAACAACAAATTGATGTTTCTCTCTTTCTTTCTTCTTCTTTCTCTCTAAAAATCAATAAATTTTAGAAAATTTTAGAAATATTCACGTTGTTGCATGTATTAATTGTTCATTTTTATTGCTCAGTAGTATTCTACTATATGGTATACCACAATTTACATTCTCCTGTTAATCAATATTTAGGCTGTTTTCATTTTTGGAATATTACAAATAATGCTGCTATGAACATTCATGTAAAAGTCTTTGTATAAACATATGCCTTATTTTTCTTGGGTAATGCCTAAGAATGGAATGGCTGGGTCATATAATTAGGTGTATGTTTAACCTTTTAAGAAATTACCAACCTATTTCCAAAGAGGCTATACATTAATTACATCCTCACTAGCAGTGTGAGGTCCAGTTCTTCCATAGCTTGCTAACCCTTGCAATTGACTTTTTAATTGTAGCCCTTTTAGTGCCTGTGAACCAGTATCCCAATTTGGTTTTAATCTGCATTTCACTAATGTCCAATGAAGTTCTGCATCTATTCATATGCTTATTTACAAGTTGTATGTCTTCCTTAGTGAAGTGACTGTTCAAATCTTTTGGTCACTTTTAGTTGGGACTGTCTTACCGCTGAGTTGTAAGAGTTCTTTACTCTAGATACAAATCCTTTGTCAGAGAGCTATTGTTCACTTTTAAAAGAGAAATGGAACTGCCTTAGATAATTATATTTTGTTATTACAATACATGGCCTATCTGTACTTTAATCCTAACAATAAGGGCAAGCCTTGCCTGACCAGGAGGTGGCGCAGTGGATAGAATGTCGGACTGGGATGCAGAGGACCCAGGTTCGAGACCCCGAGGTCGCCAGTTTGAGCGCGGGTTCACCTGGTTTGAGCAAAAGCTCACCAGCTTGGACCCAAGGTCGCTGGCTCGAGCAAGGGGTTATTCGGTCTGCTGAAGACCTGTGGTCAAGGCACATATGAGAAAGCAATCAATGAACAACTAAGGTCTTGCAACGAAAAACTGATGATTGATGCTTCTCATCTCTCTCCATTCCTGTCTGTCTGTCCTTGTCTATCCCTCTCTCTGACTCTCTCTCTGTCCCTGTAAAAAAATAAAAGAAAAATAAGAGATAAAAATTAAGGGCAAGCATTATCTCCGTAATCCTCAGGTACCAAGTTTTTTCATGCCTAGTAAGGTGGTCAGCAGCTGGCATATGAAAAACATGAAAAGGAAGTAGAAGTAGAAAATATCCTCATTTTCTCAACATTCTTCTTAATTCCTCCTAAGTTTAGGAGTCCCTTTGTAAAATAGTAGTAGGAGACAACAGCCTGGATCCTGTAAAGGATAATTAGTTTTCCTTGTTTTTTTTCTTGGAAGCAGATTTTTCCAAAGCGGTTAGCAAGTAGTAACATTATTACTAATAAATCCTTGTGTTTTTTATTAGATTTATCTGTCTCTTAAACAAAGAGACCCTGTCGTTTACATGAATTTTTTCTTATCAGACTAAATAAAGCAAAACATCTAAATAAAGCCTATTGAATACTGCTACTCTAATTTCCTTAATTCTCTCCTTTGTTTTCATTCCTATTCCTGTGTTTTTCTTTCATCCTTCTCTCCTGCTTTTCCGCACCCCACAGTGATACTGGGACTAGCTGCCAACTTCAAATGAGTTTTGGACTGTTCGGTGACTCTATAGATCACCTACCATATTTTTTTCAAAGACAACAGAATGCACACAACAAAACCCTGTGAAACTCATAGAAGGGACAACAGAGATTCTGCTGAGTGAAAAAGTAAAACCTTTATAGTAGTCATGTAAATTAGTACTCTCTGCCAGAAAGCAAACACGGAATTATTTTTCAAACTTGACTACTTAAGACTTCAGTCTCTCCAGTAATGCCAGAACTACCAAGGAATCTTCCCAAGCAGGAGCCAATCTGGGGAAGCTCTGTGGTTAGAAGAATACCCTCCCCAAAAGTAACAGAAATGGGGGGAGAGTGGTATGCATAATCAAATCTCCTCTTCCTTCTAACCTATGCATGGAAATAAAACACATTTAAGTTCCTTCCATATCTTTTTATATATGAAAAATAATATACATTCAAAATTTGTCATGAGACAATTTATCCCTCAGGAATGCTTCAGTGTCAGACACAAACTTGAGACTAATTCTTCCAAAGCAGCACTAGAATTAGGATCAATAGCAGCTTACCCTGGCAATCTCTGATTTGGTATCAGAATATAGAAAACACAACCCTACAGTCAGAGTATTTCACAGAAAAGATGACAACACAGTTAGCTATATTCCCCAAATAAGAATGGTTCACACTGAATACCTAATGCTGAACTTATTTTGACACTTTATAAAAAGGTCCAGTATTTACAGAATAAGCTTCCTCTGGCTAGAAAAAAAAAGAGTAATTTTGGCTTATTAAAGATAATATTTATTGATAAAACATAGGCTTGTTCTCAAACATGCAGTAAATTATGACTCTAATGCATGATCACTATATGAAATAACCACCTGGTTAGTAAAAAGTTATTTGTATCTTAAAATGTTCAGTTCAACTGGTTTTCTCTTGGTATAAGAAAAGTTTTATGATTGGCTTTAAATCCATTTTTAATAATACAAAATATGTGAGCTTTATTATATGTTAAAAAATAAAAATGGTATGATCCAAAATTTTTAAAGCTACAATGATTATAATACAGAAATTGTAAAATAACTATAACTGATGCTTTTTCAATAAAGATATCAGGTATAACGTTCACTGCCTAGAGAAAACAAAGACATAGTTAATGACTTCTGTTCTGTTTCCAGGTCACCTTATTGAACGATACATCATGAAATCAATGGTTGTACATCTAGGAAATTTCCCAATGGAGCTCTCTTCCACTGGTGTATATATTTTAATTTGTCTCATGTGGGTGTCTCTTCCATTTTGGTGATTGGCTAGAACAGCAATCTGTATCATGAATGTGCGAGTTGGCTTCTTATGATTATCAGTTAAGGGAACGTGAATCCAGCCACTTGGTTCCACCAATTCAAGTTGCTGCCAGGAAAAGAAAAGTCAGATTAGGTTTTCACCCAATACATATATATAATTTATTATAATATATTCTAAAATATATCTGTGGATGGTGTCAAATGGGTACTTGGCATATCAGGATGATCAGGTTGTAAGTTATACAAATGTTTAACCTCTATATTGTACACATGAAACTAATATAATAGTATATGTCAACTGTATTTGAAAAATTACAAAAAATATTTTTAAATAGAAAATAAAGATGACTTAAAATTAGCCTCTTGTTCACTGACAGAATGACAATATGAAACTAAACATTCCTAGTTACTGGACATTTTTACCATGGTCTATACTTACAGTTGCTAAGCACATTCTATATACCATCTTATTAGGCAGTCTTAGTATTGGAATTAGACATATATAAATGTATATATAAAATGGAAGGCCATGCTCATATATGTAGGAAATAAATCTAACATGCTTCTGACATATTTTATTTCAAGAAATATGCCTAATACATCCAAATTCATATAATAATCAGATTCAATATAAATTATAATATTAACAAAAGAAGGTCAGTCACCAAACAAGCATCAAAAAAAAAAGATTTATGGGACCTGAAGATGGCACCGGAGTAGGCAGACGCACAGACACCCAGCTCTCACCACCAAACTGGAATACAAATCGATTTAGGAAAAATCAGCGTGAAAAACCAACTCTGGACTACAAGAAAGCTCTCAAAAACCGAGGAGCAAAGAAGAAGCCACAACAAACCTGGTAGGGAGCGCCTGAATCTCCCTTGCTTACTGGAATGGAGGGGGGGTGAGGCTGAGAGCCCAGAAGGGATCTCACCCCAGGGAAAAGAGCAGAAAATACTGCTCACAGCCACTTGCCTGGCGACCAGGGAGAGAGGAGTGTTGAAAAGACCAGCTTATCTCCCAAGTGGAAAGGAAAGAGAGAGGGGCAGACTGTGAGAGGCTAAGGAATGCAGGAGAAAATCTAAAAAAAGCTAACTCATCTGTGCTGGAGGCAGCCATAGCTGGGGGAGGGACTGATCCTTCCCCACAAAACAGTACTGAATTACTTCTGGATCAGAGATCGCCAGACATCTCTCCAGTTCTAATCAGCGCAACAAGACACAGCTGAAAACAAGAAGTGGGGAGGAGGGGCAGTAACTCAGGTCTCCATGGAGATCTGAGATACACCTCCGCCTACTGAAGCTGAGAAAACACCCTGCCCCCAGAGAGATTAGTTGGTGGAAGAGGCCTTCAGAGTCTCAGGTTACACCCACCGCATTCCTGGATACAGTTTCAAGGAAGTCCCCTGCTGAGATCAGTAAACAAGACTATCAACTGTTAAGAAAATAAACAAATCAAGACTTCAAAGATGCCAAAATCCTAAAATGGATTACAAATAATAGCTGATTCCAACCCAAGAAGACCTAGAAATAACACAACTGAAAACCAGAGGCAGACAGCACCAACCCTAGATTCAACCAACTCTACAAACAAAACACAGACAATGAGAAGACAAAAAAGTGCAATCCAAATGAAACCTTCACGGGATAAACTCAGTGATATGGAAATAATCAAACTTCCAGATGCGGAGTTCAAAATAATGATTGTAAGGATGCTTAGGGATCTTAGAACAACAATGGATGGTCATTATGAACACCTAAATAAAGAAATAGCAAGTATAAAAACAGATCAGTTGGAGATGACAAATACAATATCAGGAATAAAGCCCACAATGGAAGGAATTAAAAACAGGACAGACAGATCCGAGGATCGAATCAGCGAGTTGGAGGACAACTGGAATGAAGGCATGAAAGCAGAGAAGAAAAAAGAAAAGAGACTCAAAAAAGTCTGAGGAAACTCTTAGAGAGCTCTGTGACAACATGAAGAGAAATAACATCTGCATCATAGGGGTTCCTGAAGAAGAAGAAAAAGAACAAGGGATAGAGACTGTTCAATCATATCATAGCTGAAAACTTTCCTAAATTAATGCAGGAGAAACTCTCACAAGTTCAAGAAGCACAGAGGACTCCATTAAAGAGAAACCAAAAGAAACCTACACCAAGACACATCATAATTAAAATACCAAAGCTAAGTGATAAAGAGAAATATTAAAAACTGCAAGAGAAATAAAAGCTATCACCTACAAAGGATGTCCATAAGGATGACATCCGACTTCTCAACAAAAACACTTGAGGCCAGAAGGGAATGGCAAGAAATATTCAAAGTAATGCAGAACAAGAACCTACAACCAAGACTACTCTATCCAGCAAGGCTATCATTTAAAATCTAAGGAGAAATAAAAAGCTTCCCAGACAAAAAACAACTCAAGGAATTCATTACAACCAAACCAATGCTGCAGGAAATGTTAAGGGGCCTGTTGTAAACAGATCAAAGTGGGAAAAGAATATAGCAAAAAAGGAATACAGCTTTAAAGAATAAAATGGCAATAAACAACTACATATCAATAATAACCTTAAATGTAAATGGGTTAAATGACCCAATCAAAAGACATAGGGTAGCTGCGTGGATAAGAAAACAGGACACGTACATATGCTGTCTACAAGAGACACACCTTTGGCCCTGGCCGGTTGGCTCAGCGGTAGAGCGTCGGCCTGGTGTGCGGGGGACCCGGGTTCGATTCCCGGCCAGGGCACATAGGAGAAGCGCCCATTTGCTTCTCCACCCCCCCTTCCTCTCTGTCTCTCTCTTCCCCTCCTGCAGCCAAGGCTCCACTGGAGCAAAGATGGCCCGGGTGCTGGGGATGGCTCCTTGGCCTCTGCTCCAGGCGCTACAGTGGCTCTGGTCGCGGCAGAGTGACGCTCCGGAGGGGCAGAGCATTGCCCCTGGTGGGCAGAGCACATGCCGGGTGGATCCCGGTCGGAAGCATGCGGGAGTCTGTCTGACTGTCTCTCCCCATTTCCAGCTTCAGAGAAAATACAAAAAAAAAAAAAAAAGAGAGACATACCTTAAAACCAAAGATACACATAGATTGAAGGTAAAAGGGTGGAAAAAAACATTTCATGCAAATGGAAATGAAAAAAAAGCTGGGGTAGCCATACTTAGATCAGACAAATTGGACTTTAAAACAAAGGATATAGTAAGAGATAAAGAAGGCCACTACATAATGATAAAGGGAGTAATCCAAAAGGAAGATATAACTATTATAAATATCTATGCACCTAATATAGGAGCACCTAAATATATAAAGCAGACTTTGATGGATTTAAAGGGCAAGATCAACAGCAATATTATAATAGTAGGGGATTTCAATACCCCCCTAACATCACTAGATAGATCCTCAAGAAAGAAAATTAACAAAGAAACAGAAGACTTATTGGACACACTAGATCAACTCAATTTAATAGATATGTTCAGAACCTTTCACCCTAAAGCAGCAGAATAATACATTCTTTTCAAGTGCTTATGGTACATTCTCTAGGATAGACCACATGTTAGGGCACAAAAGTGCTCTCAACAAATTTAAGAATATTGAAATCATATCAAGCACTTTCTCCAATAACAGTGGCATGAAACTAGAAATGAATCACAACAGAAAAGCTCAAAACTTCTCAAACACATGGAAACTAAATAGCAGGTTGTTAAATAACGAATGGATTAAGAATGAGATCAAAGAAGAAATAAAAAAATTCTTAGAAATGAATGACAATGAGCATACAACAACTCAAAATTTATGGGACACAGCAAAAGCAGTACTGAGAGGGAAGTTCATAGCACTACAGGCACACTTTAAGAAGCTAGAAAAAGCTCAAATAAACAACCTAACTCTGCATCTAAAAGAACTAGAAAAAGAACAGCAAGTAAAGCCCAAATGTAGTAGAAGGAAGGAAATAATAAAAATCAGAGCAGAAATAAATGACATAGAGGCTAAAAAAACAATACAGAGGATCAATGAAACTAGGAGCTGGTTCTTTGAAAAGGTAAACAAGATTGATGAACCTTTAACTAGAATCACCAAGAAAAAGAGAGAGGACTCAAATAAATAAAATTAAAAATGAGAGTGGAGAAATAACAACTGACACAACAGAAATACAAAATATTGTAAGAAAATACTATGAAGAACTGTATGCCAAAAAACTAGACAACCTAGATGAAATGGACAAATTCCTTGAAACATACAATCTTCCATAAATCAATCTGGAAGAATCAGAAAACCTAAACAGACCGATTACACCAAATGAGATTGAAACAGTTATCAAAAAACTCCCAACAAAGAAAAGTCCGGGGCCTGATGGCATCACAACTGAATTCTACCAAATATTCAAAGAAGAACTAACTCCTATCCTTCTCAAACTATTTCAAAAAATTCAAGAAGAAGGAAGACTTCCAAGCTCCTTTTATGAGGCGAGAATAATTCTGATTCCAAAACCAGGCAAAGACAACACAAAGAAAGAAAATTATAGGCAAATATCTCTGACGAATATAGATGCTAAAATCCTCAACAAAATATTAGCAAACCGAATCCAATGATATATGGAAAAAATCATACACCATGATCAAGTGGGATTTATTCTGGGGAGGCAAGGCTGGTACAATATTCGTAAATCAATCAATGTGATTCATCACATAAACAAAAAGAAGGAGAAAAACCATATGATAATTTCAATAGATGCAGAAAAAGCATTTGATAAAATCCAGCACCCATTCATGGTCAAAACTCTCAGCAAAGTGGGAATACAGGGAACATACCTCAACATGATAAAAGCCATCAGCTCCTGGGCTCAGTCAATAGCTTCTTACACTTACAAATGCCTAGCCCTGTGCTGGGTGTGCTCTGGGGATGGAAAACAGATTAAGAGGACATTGTCCTTGCTGTGGGGACATATCTGGTGGGGTTCTGGTCAGGCAGGTCCACAGCTCATCTATGAGAAACCCACAGCCAACATCATACTCTATGGGCAAAAATTAAAAGCAATCCCCTTAAGATTAGGAACAAGGCAGGGGTGCCCCCTTTCACCACTCTTATTTAACATAGTCCTGGAAGTCCTAGCCACAGCAATCAGACAAGAAGAAGAAATAAAAGGCATTCAAGTTGGAAAAGAAGAAGTAAAACTATCATTATTTGCAGATGATATGATATTGTATATAGAAAACCCTAAAGTCTCAGTCAAAAAACTACTGGACCTGATAAGTGAATTCAGCAAAGTGGCAGGATATAAAATCTATACTCAGAAATCAGAGGCATTTTTATATGCCAACCATGAACAGTCAGAAAGAGAAATTAAGGAAACAATCCCCTTCACTATTACAACCAAAAAAATAAAGTACCTAGGAGTAAATTAACCAAGGAGACTAAAGACTTGTACTCGGAAAATTACAAAGCATTGATAAAAGAAATCAAGGAAGATACAAACAAGTGGAAGCATATACTGTGCTCATGGTTAGGAAGAATAAACATCATTAAAATGTCTATATTACCCAAAGCAATCTATAAATTTAACGCAATACCAATTAAAATACCAATGACATACTTCAAAGATATAGATCACATATTCCAAAAATTTATTTGGAACCAAAAAAGAACACGAATAGCCTCAGCAATCTTAAAAAAGAAGAATAAAGTGGGAGGTATCACACTTCCTGATATCAAGTTATACTACAAGGCCATTGTACTCAAAACAGCCTGGTACTGGCATAAGAACAGGCTCAATGGAACAGAACAGAGAACCCAGAAATAAACCCACAGTTCTATGGACAACTGATATTTGACAAAGGAGGTAAGGAAATACAATGGAGTAAAGACAGCCTCTTTAACAAATGGTGTTGGGAAAATTGAACAGCTACCTGCAAAAAAATGAAACTAGATCACCAGCTTATACCACTCACAAAAATAAACTCAAAAAGGATAAAAGACTTAAATGTAGGCCGTGAAACCATAAGCATCTTAGACGAAAACATAGGCAGTAAGCTCTCCGACATCTCTCGGAGCAATATATTTGCTGATTTATCTCCACGGGGAAGTGAAATAAAAGACAGGATAAACAAATGGGACTATATCAAACTAAAAAGCTTCTGCACAGCTAAAGACAATAAGAACAGAATAAAAAGACAAACTACACAATGGGAGAACATATTTGACAATATGTCTGATAAGGGGTTATTAACCAAAATTTATAAAGAACTTGTAAATCTCAACACCAGGAAGACAAACAATCCAATCAAAAAATGGGAAAAAGAAATGAATAGACACTTCTCCAAAGAGGACATACAGATGGCCAATAGGCATATGAAAAAATGCTCAACATCACTAATCATTAGAGAAATGCAAACTAAAAACACAATGAGATATCACCTCACACCAGCCAGAATGGCGCTCATCAACAAAACAACACAGAATAAGTGCTGGCGAGGATGTGGAGAAAAGGGAACCCTCCTGCACTGCTGGTGGGAATGCAGACTGGTGCAACCACTGTGGAAAACAGTATGGAGATTCCTCAAAAAACTGAAAATCGAACTGCCTTTTGACCCAGCTATCCCACTTTTAGGAATATACCCCAAGAACACCATAGAATGGCTTCAAAAGGAGAAATGCACCCCCATGTTTGTGGCAGCATTGTTCACAATAGCGAAGATCTGGAAACAGCCCAAGTGTCCGTCAGAGGACGAGTGGATTCAAAAGCTTTGGTACATATATATACTATGGAATACTACTCAGCCATAAGAAATGATGACATTGGATCATTTACAATAACATGGATGGACCTTGATAACATTATACGGAGTGAAATAAGTAAATCAGAAAAAACCAAGAACTATATAAATCCATATACAGATGGGACATAAAAATGAGACTGAGAGACATGAACAAGAATGTGATGGCAACAGAGGTGATGGGGGCGAGGAAGGAGAGAGGTGGGGGGGGAGGGGAGGGGCACAAAGAAAACCAGATAGAAGGTGACAAAAGACAATTTGACTTTGGGTAGGGGTATACAGCACAATCAAATGTCAAAATAATCTGGAGATGTTTTCTCTCAACATATGTACTCTGATTTATCAATGTCACTGCATTAAATTTAATTTAAAAAAAGATTTATTTAGTCTAGGAGATCATCTAAACCTAAAAATCTAGATTTTTAATTTTTTTAATTTTTAATTTTTTTAAAGAGAGACACAGACAGGGACAGACAGGAAGGAGAGAGAAGCATCAATTCAATTCTTCATTGAAGCACCTTGGTTGTTCACTGATTGCTTTCTCACATGTGCCTTGAGCAGAGCAAGTGACCTCTTGCTCAAGCCTGCAATCTTGGACTTCAAGCCAGCAACCTTTGGGTTCAAGCCAGAGACCATGGGGTCATGTCTATGATCCCATGCTCAAGCCAGTGACCCCAAGCTCAAGCTAGCAACATCCGGGTTTTGAATCTGGGTCCTCTGCATCCCAGGCCAAGCAATGGAGCAGCAGCCTCAGATGGGCACAGCATCGCCCTGTAGGGGACTTGCCAGGTGGATCCCAGTCAGGGCACATGTGTGAGTTAGTCTCTTTGCCTACCTGCCTCCCCGCCTCTCTCTTAATAATAAATTTTTAAAAGTACATTACAAAGTATAAATAGCTGTTAATGTCTCTCAAATGGCTTCACCAGGAACTACATTGCCTGGAAGTCATAAACACCAATTCATGCGTCTACTTCATTCCTATTGTGCCCAGTTTAAAATTCTCAGTGATCTCTAAAAAGTTATTATTCTGATACTGCCATACTTAAACTTTTTTCACAGATTAAAAAAATTCAAATACATGAGTATATATAAATTTAATTTTTTATAAATGTTTGATAAAAAGATTAAAAGATTTTAAGCAAAAAGTTATTTATAGAAAATTAATGGAAGGCAAAATTTTTCCAAAATAGCTTTTTTTCTTTTGTTCTCTTTCTCTCATTTCTAGTTTGGACCTCAATAAATGAAAATTGCATCACCATTAAGCTATAATTTTTTCTGTACTCCTCCTTGATTTTCTTTCTGCCTTCTCCCCCTTTTGGCTTCTTTTTCCATGTATCTACTTACTTGAAAAGTTTTATCCCCCTACTTTTTCACCTGCTGGTTATCTGTATCCCATTCCAATCTGAATTAATTAATTTATTAATTTATTTACTTTTTACAGAGACAGAGCGAGAGTCAGAGAGGGATAGATAGGGACAGACAGAAACGGAGAGAGATGAGAAGTATCAATCATTAGTTTTTCATTTGACACCTTCGTTGTTCATTGACTGCTTTCTCATATGTGCCTTGACCGGGGGCTACAGCAGACAGAGTAACCCCTTGCTTGAGCCAGAGACCTTGGGGTCTCGAACCTGGGTCCTCCGCATCCCAGCCCAACACTCTATCCACTGCGCCACTGCCTGGTCAGGCGCAATCTGAATATTTTTAAAGACTTTACTTATTGATTTTACAGAGAGAAGAGGGACACAGGGGACACGAAGTAGTTGCTTTACTCTAGCTGTCCATTGGCTGCTTGTGTATGTGCCTTGAGCGGGCAAGCCTGGGGTTTTGAACCTGTGATCTCAGTGTTCCCATCAGTGCTCCATCCACTGTGCCACAACAGGCCAGGCCCGATCTGAATTTTTTTTAAACACAGTTTCATATACAAAAATATATAACATGGTTTACTAAAGATAGTAAGAGAATGTTATAAATGACAAGAAACTGATAACTCAGTAAAGATAAATTTAAAGATCAATAAAGACTTATTCTTGTTGAGTTAATAGGATACTTAAAATTGTCCTATATAATTGTATCCAGACTCATGACTTCAGGTACCTCAAGTAGGTACTGTACATACTGAGGATTCAGAATTTTACATCTCTTTCTTCAGAGGCAGCTTTAGAAGATGCCAGCCAGGGGCCAGCAGAGACCCAGAGCTAAGGCTCACCCTGCCTGCTTCCTCAGCCTTACTTTGAATGTCCTTTCACATTATTTGCAGTCATATCATCTGCAATAATGCAAAAATAAATGTATACTAGGAAGGAAACGGATTCTGAAAATATTCCAAAGCTCAAGAGATGGCAAAGAGATATGAACTGTATTCCATTTAAAATGGGGTCACCTGGGCCCTGGCTGGTTGGCTCAGTGGAAGAGTGTCGACCTGGCGAGCAGGAGTCCCGGGATCGATTCCCGGCCAGGGCACACAGGAGAAGCGCCTATCTGCTTCTCCACCCCTCCCCCTCTCCTTCCTCTCTGTCTCTCTCTTCCCCTCCCGCAGTCAAGGCTCCATTGGAGCAAAGTTGGCCCGGGCGCTGAGGATGGCTCCATGGCCTCTGCCTCAGGCGCTAGAATGGCTCTGGTTGCGACAGAGCAACGCCCCAGATGGGCAGAGCATTGCCCCCTGGTGGGCATGCCAGGTGGATCTCGGTCGGGCGCATGTGGGAATCTGACTGCCTCCCTGTTTCCAACTTCAGATAAATACAAAAAAAAAAATGGGGTCACCTGTCATGTATGTTTAGGCAAAAAAAAAAAAAATTAACTGAAATTAAATGAACTGGTTGGAAAAATAAGAAGACAAGAGAGAGGAAGTTAGAAATGCAGTGGTTCAATGAAGGAGGTGTCACAGCTAACAAACATGAAGTCAGAAAGAGGAAACAGAGAAGGAAACCATAAAAGAGCAGCTCCCAGAACCAAAGACAGGTGTCTCCTCACTGATGGGATCCACTGAGCACCCAGAACAACGCAGGAAGCCGCAAACGCACACACACATGCACACTCATGCATGGTATAACACTGAAGATTTCTATACATCAACAATAAGGAGGATAATTATAAAAGCTTCTACAGATAAAAATAAGTCACATGCAAAAGCATGAAAAATCAGAAGCGTTCCTCAACATTTTCACTGAAAACTATGAGGCAATGGAGAATGTGCTTAAAATTCATGAAAAATTACTTCCAAACTAGAATTCCATACCCAGCCAAATCATCCCTCGGGGGTGAGATTAAAATAAAGTTTTCTGTCATTCAAGGCTTCAAGAATTTTACCTCGCACGTGGAGGATGCAGTCCACCAAAAAAGGGAAGTAAACCCGGGAAACAAGGAAACCTACCGAAAGAGAAGGTGAAGGAAATTCCCAGCATGATGGTGAAGGGATATTTTAAGAAGACAGCTGTTAGGCCAAGTCCTCTGAGAAGCAGACACCACGACAGGAAAAGATGCACCAGATATTTATTAGGGGAAATGTCTTTGGGGAAAATGGACGGGAGCCAGGGAAGGCTGGAAGAGCGCTCAGACAGTGAAGCAGGCCCGAGCCCAGGGGAAGAGACAGGGAGACAGGAAGGTGGGGTGGACTGTGTCCCGGCAGGGCAGCTCTAGAGAAAGCCTGGCACAGCTCCCAGGGACTCCCGGAGCCCAGGCTGCCGGTCAGAGGAGTCCAGAGTCCCCAGGAACAGGAACGAGTTGTTTGGCACCCCTGCTGGGCGCACCCATGGGCTGGAGCAAGCCTTTGGAAGGCATGGTCTTGGCACTAACTGATGATAGATCTCAATGAGCAGTTGAGGCCTTCAGTCAATTACTCCTCCCAGTCATAGCTCTGAGGAACATTCTCATGGCCACCTAAGGTAGCTCTGTAATGTAACCTGGGCCTAGCTTAAGCTACATTTCCCACGGTTCCCTTCCTCACATTTTTTGTAGGGCAGGACATGAAATATTATCATACAAGAGCTGGAAGGCAGAAGTGAAGTAGCAGCCATTTTGTTTGTCACACTCAAATTGAGGCAAGAGCTCTCATAGATCACACAGGTTGTCACTGCCTGCTGGCTCACTTCGCTGTCGTGGGGCAGCGGCTGGGCCTGGGGACTTCAAGTTCCAGCATCAGAAGTAAAAACAGCTATAAAGATCTATTTAAGCAACTCTTTCTGTGTAAGGTAAAATTCCTGTAAAAAATCGCTTGCTATACACTGCCATGACCCTACAAACACACACACACCTGCTGTGCACACACACACACACCCAAGTCCTCTGTTCCTGACTGAACTCCCACTCACACACTGACACAGGAGCTGAGCTGCAGGCCCAGAAGGGATGTTGCCAAGAAAACGGTGGTAGAACCAAGAGCACATACCTGACTGTTTCAAGAGGTATTTTATAGCTCTGTCACGGAATATAGGGATATATTGATAACTGGTAACATTTTTAAAATTAAGGAAAATAATGAGGCAACTATTAATTTCAGGAAAACAAACTTAGGTCTAAAAGGGAAATTTAAGCACTGAACATGACATGAATCAGATAGAAACAATATGTATGTGGCCCTGGCGGGATAGCGCAGTTGGTTGGAGCATTATCCCAAAGTGCAGAGGTTGCCAGTTCGATCCCTGGTCAGAGTACACACAGAAACAGATCAGGGTTCCTGTCTCTCTGTCTATCTCCTTCCTCTCTTGCTAAAATCAATTAAAAAAATTTTTAATGAAAAAAAATATTTATATGGTCATAATAATGTGCTTAATGATTTCTGCCAACATCACAAAAAACTATACTATGACAAGGAAGAGAAGGAAAGTATACTGGAGAAGACATGAGATCATAGAGCTAAGTACTGATGTTTCACAGTGAGACATCATTAGACCATGTCTTTAAATATTGATATGTACACATTCAATATTTGGAACTGTATGTATCTGTTGCAGACATCTGTGTACATGTGTTATTTAGAAATATGAAAGCAAATAAAACTAAAAGAAGAGGACTGCTGGCAAGGAGTGGAGTCAGGATCTCAGACCGGGAGAGAAGTGCTATTGTTAGAGATGCTACTGCAGACTTAACCTGTGTACATCTTCTACGGTAATAAAAATACTTCAACTTAAAAAATTAAACGTAAAAAGCGATAAAAATATTTTTAAAACTAAAGAAATGATCACAGAAAGGGCAGTGGTTGCCTCTGAGGAGTAGGGAAAGGACTGTGATAGCGAAGAGAAGAGGATACACCCCCAGCTTCTGGGTGCTCATAAAGTTCTGTGTCTTCTATGAAAAAGTTACACATACATAAACCGCATGAGTGTTTATGGACCTGGGGGAGGAGGAGCGCTAAGCACACGGTGCAGAACTGCTTATGCTACAAATGAAGGGTAGTTTTCTCCAAGTCCTTGACATTCCAGGTAAATTATGATTTGCTATTAAATGGGCTCTAAAGTAAACAAACGTATGTTTTCTTTACATTTTACATTACTTTATGTTTTATCCTAGAACAAAAATGAAACAGAATTAGTATGTACAGTAGCCATGAGAAAACATTATGCAAATATGTACAAATTTAGACTTTTCACATGCATGAGTAATTCTTAAGGTATAGCAAATTAAAAAGTACACTGTCATGCTATCACCACAAATCTTAATAGTAAATAAGTTATCAAAACAAGGAGAGCTTAAAGATAGCTTTTGGGTACACATGTCGGTAAAATAGGAAAGTAAACAGGCTGTTTGATGGCCTTCCACTAAAGTATAAACCACTGAAAAGTAGATGAGGGAATCAGGAATTTAAGATCCCAAAGAATCACTATAAAATACTTTTTATATAAATTGTGTAACCACCAAGTAATAACTGCTTATTTAAAAAGTCCGGTTGAAGCAGAAGGATATATGGAGACCCAATTACCTTTAAAAAAAATGTTCAGTAAGCCTGACAAGTGATGCACAGGGAGGGGACAGAGCATGAACTGGGATGCTGAGGTCCCAGGTTCAAAACCCCAAGGTCACTGGCTTGAGCGCAGGCTCACCGGCTTGAGCATGGGATCGGATCATCAGCATGATTCTATGGTTGCTGGCTTGAGCCCAAAGGTTGCTGACTTGAGCTCAAGGTCGCTGGCTTGAGCAAGGGGTCACTGGCTCAACTGGAGCCCCCAGTCAAGACACATATGAGAAAGCAATCAATGAACAACTCAAGTGCTGCAACTATGAGTTAATATTTTTCGTATCTCCCTGTCTCTTTCTCTCCTCTCTCCTCTCTCTCTCTCTCTCTCTCTCTCTCTCTCTCTCGCAAAAAAAAAAAAAAAAAAAAGTCTTCACAATCAAGCTGCCTTCAAAACTTGTTAAAAAACTAAGCCAGGACTTATGAAAAACAAGTGACACATTCAACAGATATATCTGATTAAAAGACATCTGAAGATTTATATCACAGCTCCACAAAGGTAATGAACAAGCAGAAATCCAGCTGCAATACAATCCAAAATGCATTCTAAGGAGACACAGAGAGCTCTGAAGTGGCCGGGAAAGAAAGGTAATGGGAATTATTTAGAAGTGGATGAAAGAAACATCTATTAATTAAGGATGATACCACTCAAGTTTTCTGGCTTTAAGATTTTTCCTTTTGTATGAAATAATCATAATTACAAACTACTCACACATTCAGAACAGCGCCTCTCTGCTGGGCGTTGCGTTAAGAGTCTGACATGTACTGGTTTTGCTCCAGCTTCGTGATTCCCGCCTCCGCAGTACACTATTCTCACCTCCATTCTACACACAAGAAATTTGAGCAGAGAGAAGCCACGCTTCCAAGGTTCACAGTCAGAGGGCAGAACAGAAACTCAACCCCCAGTGGGCTGACTCCAAAGCCCAATGCCCCTGGATCAACTCAAGGACAGAAATGCATACCTGATGGTTACGTGCCACTCAAGTCCCCAGTTTCATGAGGTCACACAGAAAAGCACGCTAGCGGGTGCTTTTACAGCCTGCAACCACCACTATCAGTGTTCACGGCTCTGCTGCCTTCGGGGCTGTGCACTGAGCTGCTACCAGGGGCCAGGCCTTCACATACACTTCCTGTCATCATCCCAACACCACACCCCAAGTCACAGCCAAGGAGCCTGCACTTCAGAGAGGTTATACAATGTGCTGAGGGTTACTTCGCCAGAGCAGGATGAAGCCAGGATTTGAAAGGAATTTCCCTGCCAAAACTCTGACCATCAAAGCAATAAAGTAGTCTTAAAATATGTCTGTGTGCAATAAGACAAGAATATATTCTGATATTAGTACGAATGAATAAACACTGGCAATTCAAAATGCTGTGATCGCAAATAGGCGTTAAAGAGATGAGGATCACTGAAGATTGGCAAGAAGCAGAGGTATCATGACACTTATTGCTTCCTGTCGGTCTCAGCACCTGGAAGACAGTGGGACACGTGAAGTGTTTGTTATAGGTCCTGGCAGCAGGAAAAACCCAGGACACACCTCCAGCTTGGTTAAAAATCAGACACAACCATCTCTAGTCTTCTCAATAACAGGTTTCCAAACAGCTGAACTAACCCCCCACCCCCACCCTCAACACACAGACATTTGGCTTGTAGGATCTGTGATTTCCATCGGTCCCATAAGTCATATATATGACCAATTTTGTTTATAAAAGTACAAAAAAACTACCTCATAATGTACTTTCAAGTGTTTATCCAAATCTAAAACATCTGTCTAGAATAGTTAAGCTGGAATTATACAAAATAAATATTTTGGAGTAAAAAGTAATGAATTTTATTTAACATGAAATTTAAAAGCACTAAATTAGCTCTACTACTTATGACTTAGATATTATGAAGTTTGACTATCATTTTGAGGAGAACGTGAACTTGTTTCCTCAAACTGCAGCCAGTGACAACTGAGCAGAAAAAGCAGGGACAGTTGTGTTCTATTCACAAGCACCAACAAACAGCCCAGTGGGGAGATGGCAGAGTGCCAGGCTGCTCTGTGAGCAATTAGGCTTCATGGCAACCAGGAGGCTCAGGCGTCTTAGGCCCCTACAAAACCAGCATGCTAAGGTACTTCTCTTCCCTGGAGGCAAATGGGAGACACATCTTTTTTTTTTCTTTTTAATTTTATTTTTTCATTTTTAGAGAGGAGAGAGAGAGAGAAACAGAGAGGAGCTGGAAGCATCAATTCCCATATGTGCCTTGACCAGGCAATCCCAGGGTTTCAAACCGGCGACCTCAGCATTTCCAGGTCGACGCTTTATCCACTGCACTACCACAGGTCAGGCCTGCGCCACCACAGGTCAGGCACACATCTTGTTTAGAGATGATCTTTTCCATCTATAGGCCTGAGAGGTTAAGATTAATAAAAAGCAAACCGAGGAGACCATGTGAGAGGTTAGCAAGCGTCCCTGCCTACTGGACCTATTGACTGAGGGTAGTAATGGGTTCCACATAGTAATCTCATTCTAATAATCAGAAGAAACAATAGTTAAAGGATTGATATAATTATTATAAAATGTAAAAGTGCTCTTATTTGATTAAGAAACTAACAATAGTTAAAGGATTGATATAATTATTATAAAATGTAAAAGTGCTCTTATTTAAGAAACTCAGTGCTCTTATTTGATTAAGAATATTTAGAAACAAACAAACCTGAAATTATCTTTCAATGAAAAATAGTTCAAATGAGTAAACACCTAGTTTCAGCAAAAACATGTATAACTTCTATGTGGAAAGTTTCTAAGAAAAAAAAAATATGTTCAATAATTCAAATAAACCTCAAAGGAGACTGGACATCAACTTCTGTTTCACCGAATTTAAACCTGAGGCTCCCTGTTATCTGGTAAATGCTTTCTCTTTCTGATGTTTTATGCATTTCAGTGAAAGGTTCAGACTGCCAACACACAACATTACATTTTACAAGTTTGCTGTCTGGGTCCACCATGATACTCAGCAGCATAAGAAGAAGAAAAATGAAGTAAGATTAAAAATTTTAAAATGTTGTCTAAGGATCCATAATATATATCGATTAATCATATAGGGTCAGTTGAAAAAATTCAGTAACTCAACATTGTCAAGAAGCCACCATATTTAAGTATCTGAATTTCAAGTGAAATACAGGACAATTTTATGATATTTTTATATTCACCTAGCCAAGATACACTTCACTTTATAAATAAAATAGATTTTAAAAGGCAAAAATCAATATTTAAATCAATCCTTCTTTGTATATAGATTTCTCTCCAAAAAACCCTCATTATTTCTTACCTTCAATACTTTATCATTTCACTTGACATTTTTCATTATTTTATAGTACATAAAGAAGCTTTTTCTCTACTTCTGGATGTGCCAGTGACAATCATGTAATATACAGCTATGACAACTAATCCTATAAACAGAAATCCTCACAAATTTGAAATATAAGGACAACAAATGTTTCACTACACTCAAAAACACAGAGTCTTTATTCTAAAAGGAACTTTCGGTGAAAAAATGATGTGTGAACAGCAGACATTGATGTTCACACAAGCACACTGCAGACAACCCAGCAGGCGGTTCTCTGTTTTTTTTGGATTGTGCTCTGGAGGTGCTGGTACAATGGAATTACAATACCATAATTGCTTACTTCTCTGTGTATTTTTAAAATAGCAGGTAAAGAAAAAAAAAATCAGCTACAAAAATAACAAAACAAAATGTTTTTAATTCTTCTTTTCAAAGGGCGTAATTTATAACCATTACACAAATAGAGAAGAAGCACAAAAGGAGGAAAAAAGAAATGAAGTAATGTTCCAAAGGTTCAGTTTACAAGGACCTCACACTAAGTTTTTTTTTCTCTGCAACTCTTACTAGAAACAGTATTATTTGCTAGAAATGCACTAGCTGCCAAGAGCCATGGCCCATCTAAAGCAAAATGCTTAAGATGGAAACAGAGTGTTAATACAGAAAAAAGGGCAAGATTCAGTATAAAGATTTCTGTGAAACCCACTTTAAAAAGAATAAAGCCTTGACTTTGATATCTTTTTGACTGAAAATAATTGCAATAATAGAGAAAGTACTAATTTATATATAGCACTGTATTAAAACAATAAGCTGTAATAAATTCAAACTTTCTAATTAAAACTTTGTTTTGGGTAAGTTATTGGGAATTCAACACTAGTCTTGGTTCACATGATAGAACAATGGGAAAATTTTCCAAATGGTTGAACACTAACCCTGACAAGTGTGGAGAGCCAACTACAATACATTATACGGTAGCATAACCTGCCACCCACGTTGCTGAGAGAACCGCTTTCAGACACATGCACTGAGCCGTAAAACCACAAAATCCCTTACTACACATTGTCTTTCTTACTCTAGGTGAAATATACCATCAATTCTTTCCGTTATAAATCTTTTTTTATTACTACTTTTGAAACCCACTTAAGAATTTGATTGTCTTTTTCTTACAATGTAAAAGATGCCTTTTTAAAAAAAGAAAATGCAACAGAACTGTTATCACCCTTCTACAGTATTACAATGAAGGCTGGTATCTGTGGCCCAATTTCTCCAGCCTACTTGTGGGGATCCATTTCTCCCAAATGAGTTTTTAGTTTTCGTTTTTTTTCCCATTAAAGACCAAGACCTGATAGTGATTCACTAAATTTCTTAAAGCATTTGAAAACATTTGCTTTGTTTAAGTAAGATTGATGTATTGCTCTGGGGGTTCTTTACTAAAATACACGGTTTGCTTCATTACCAAAAGAGAGAGAGAGGGAAATTTTCAAAGTTTGTTATAGAGTGACAGTTCTCTTTCTGTGTCTCTTCCAACATTTCTTCCTTCCCCCGCTCTGGCATAAATCCAAACCTCAACCAACCAATCAACTAACCAAGCAACTAACCAACAAACAGAAAGCTATTTTAGATTCAAAAATATAACAATGCTTTACATAATATTTGTCTTATACTGGTCAATGCAGCAGGGCTGCAGGACTTCAAACATGCTTCACCTCATTACAGCACTGTGCTTTGTCAAAGTCCGTTCTTGCCAATTTCAGAAAACAGCTCACTGCAATAATGACTACGGAATCTATACAAAAGGGCAGAGACACAGAAGAAGGGTGAAAATGTAACAAACTTAAAGATACTACTTGCACAGAGATTCAAAGACATTACATTCTGGAGATTCAAGATGTTAAAATCATTTCTAAAGCCAAGTGTTTCTCTCTAACGTTTTGCCTAATTAATTTCTCTCCAAACTTCTTCTCATCTCTTTCACATTTCCCTTCCCCCAACTTCCGCCCACCAAGACCCACCTCCACCCACAGTCTGCTCACTGAATCAGAGCATTCCAGGGCAGGCACAGGACAGACCAGTTTCTTCTGGGGTTTTCATCTGCAATGTTGTTGGCAAAGAGAATTTTACCTGTAAGTGTTTCTATTATACTGACAAGGTCAATTAGTCCTGTAAACTATTGGTCTTTCTGCCTGATGGCTTGGTGAATTATTCAAGTAGGACCCGTTCATAACCTATAACTGAATGCAGCCAATTAACCTCAGAAACACGACAATGCCAGTAATCTAATGGGATTTTGAGTTTATATTAACAGACCACAGTAATGTCATTTTCCCTAAGTTAGTGGTATATTATTTAATAGAAACTATATGCTTTTCTCAAAAGTGAATTAATTTGTTATGGTATACAAATTACAGAGTAACTTCTATTTTATGGAAGGTTCACCATAAAGACGTTGAAGCTTTATGTTCTTTTTTTTTTTTTCTTTTTTTTTTTTTTTACAGAGATAGAGTCAGAGAGAGGGATAGATAGGGACAGACAGACAGGAACGGAGAAGCATCAGAGATGAGAAGCATCAATCATCAGTTTTTCATTTTGACACCTTGGTTGTTCATTGATTGCTTTCTCATATGTGCCTTGACCGTGGACCTTCAGCAGACCGAGTAACCCCTTGCTCAAACCAGTGACCTTGGGTCTAAACTGGTGAGCTTTTGTTCAAACCAGATTAGGCCGCACTCAAGCTGGCAACTTCAGGGTCTCGAACCTGGGTCTTCCGCATCCCAGTCTGACGCTCTATCCACTGTGCCACCGCCTGGTCAGGCAAGACGTTGAGCTTTTTAAAAACAATAATCAGTTATTATGCCTGTATTTACCTATGTGGTTTATATAACTAAATATAGAACAGGAGATGTAATAACTATGTATGATGCCAGGTGAATACTGGAAATATCAGGAAAAATTTTGCAAACTATATCATTGTCTAAACACTATGCTATATACACCTGAAACTAATAAAAAATAATACTGAATGCAAACTTATTAAAAAAACTTTTTTTATTAAAAAAGAATCGTTTTTAAGCCTGACCTGTGGTGGTGCAGTGTATAAAGCGTCGACCTGGAAATGCTGAGGTCGCCGGTTCGAAACCCTGGGCTTGCCTGGTCAAGGCACATATGGAGTTGATGCTTCCAGCTCCTCTCCCGTCTCTCTCTCCTCTCTCTGTCTCTCTCTCTCTCCCTCTCTCTCTCTCCTCTCTAAAATGAATAAATAAAATTAAAAAAAAATTATATATAAAAAAAAAGAATCGTTTTTAGTGTGGGGAGGGAGGAATATGAGAACCCTATAGTATGCGATATCCAGTGCTCTTATTAAGATTCCTCTGGAGGTGTAGAAAGCACTACTCTTATGGAAATAAACTTGTATTTTACTTCAAATATTCAAAAAATCTTTAAGCTGTCAAACATTATTTATTTTTAAAAACCACAAAAGGGAATTTACATTAATTGAGTGTTTACTATGTGGCAGGCAATATGAGTAAGTACAGTACTTTGCAGACTTGATCTTACTTGTCTCAGGAATCCAATGAAACAAGCATGGTTCTCCTTATTCCCCTTGTGAGGAACCTGAGGCACCGGCCGGGCTAAATGTGCCCCCAGTTTCACACAGCTAACAAGAAGCAAAATTAATAATTAATGTTGCAGGCCAGATCTGGGCCCTGGCTGGTTGGCTCAGTGGTAGAGCATCGGCCCGGCGTGTGGATGTCCTGGGTTCAATTCCTGGTTAGGGTACACAGGACAAGCAAGCATCTGCTTCCCCACCCTTTCCCTTCCCCCTTCTCTCTCACTCTCTCTCTTTCTTCTCCTCCCACAGCCATGGTTCAATTGGTTTGAGTGCATGCTGTATGGTTCTTCATACAGTAATATTTTTAAAACTATTTGATCTAGTGAGCCAATTTAACATATATTCTAGCAAAAACTGTACTGTGATTTACCTCTGTTTTTGCTTTACAAATTTCAAACAGAAGCAATTTGTTCAATTGTTAGGCCCAAGCACCCTAAAAGCAAATGCCTATTAACAGGAGCATTTTTTTCAAAACTCCAATTACTACTCTCAACTTCCCTGCTACAAGAGCCTTCAGATTGGCCAAGGGATCTCAGGGCTGCTTCTCTCACTGCTTAATGGAAATGTTTGAAAACTATTTATGCAGTTAGGGTAGAGTTTTATTTGGAAAATACTGGCTTGGCTAAAAATCATGGCATGTAAGATGTGCACAAATAACATATTTTTTTAAATGCCCGCTTATACCCCCTACTCTACAAAGTGTTTACTATTAATATTTTATTAGTTTAAAAGAATAGATCCTGTAGAAAAAGTATTAAGGCTACGAAGTAGAATTCAAAGTCATCAATGTGAAGTCAGCTTTGCTTACATTTTAAACCAATCAATCAAAATAAATACCATAAGCACAAAAATTTCAAGAACAGAGCCCCAAATCAAAGGAAGTATCCAAGTTAGTAAACAATTACCTTAGTTAATAAAGAGAGAGCTAATAATTTGACACAGTGGGTCAACATGTGATCAAATAAATTTTATGCTATTAAGTGGGTCATATCAAAAGGACTAAAACTGTCCCTCCAAAAGCCACAAAATAAGAATGCTACTGATGCTGTAGTTTCAAAGGGTTAAACATGTATATTTAGTCCAATGCCAATGGAAATTTCACTAAAGTAAAACACAAATAACTAGAAAACCCAGGTAGGAGGTATGCTCAGTCCAACTCTGGATAACTGATATTAAAATGCCAAATGTCATTAAAAAATAACACAAAACACTTCATGCTTAAATCCAGCAACAAGGAATTGAACTCAAGACAACTACCCACTACCTATTATTAGAACATGCCTTACAATGGATAAGACACATTTATCTAGCACATTCCGGCCCTGTGCAGTCCTGTACGAGTACAGATGAAGCAAGCAGCTACAGAGCTAAAGGAAGAAGTACGGAAGAACATCAGCTTACACTGACTGAGAAGTCTACTGTGTATATGGTATATTACACAATGGAGTATGTAGCTTTTACACACCTTATCTCATTTAATCTTCACAACCATCCAAACAAAGTAGCTATTGAGATTGTTTTTTGTAAGTAAATAAACAGAGGCTCAGAAAGGACAGAGAAATTTTGCGCTGTATTACAAAATAAAGAACTGACAGTAACAAGATTCCAACTCTGATCTGACAGAACCAAAACCCACAAAGAAAGCACCATGTGGCAAAGACAATCTAGAAACACATTCCTTCCTCTGGCTTAGATCTCGTCCTCTGTCACACTCCGAACAAAATATTTAAAACTCAGATTGCAGATTATGAAACAGACTGGGGTTTTTGCCCCATCAACCAAGGTTCGAGAACTCTGCGTCCAATGGCGAGGACAATATGCCTCTAGGGAAACAGCAGTGAGTTTCAAATGACTACAGCTTCAGGTTAAACGGAGTTCAGTGAGTCATGATAATTCCATGCCAGTGATAATCCTGAGCTTAGTCAACAGAAACTTTTCAAATCTGAATTTCATATTTGCCTTAGACAATCCACTCTCAACACACAGCAACTCTTCCTACAAAGTAAGCGTTTTAAAGCCAGGAACACTTCTCAGTGCCTTTCTCTGATTATCTCAGAGAAATGATAAAATTTTAAAATGGATAAAGCTAATGTTTAACAACTAGATTTTACAAACTAGCTGAGAATCGTTTTGACTTTGTATCCGTCCCTCGCTTCCTGAGCAAAGAGGCTCCTGGGCACTCAGCTAGATGGGGGCAGGCAGGCAGAGCTCTTCTCGCTCAGTTCTTATTCCCTAACATGCCTTCCTTAGCAGGCTTAACCTGAGCTGCTCGCCATGCCAAGAGCAAGTTACAGGCTCTTAGATTCTTCCAAGGTAAATGACAATCCCTTTAGTCATTATTTTAGGCTTTTTTCATCCCTTAGGACGCTTCTTGCACAAAATAACATGCACAGAATAAAGTGAGATAGAGCCCAGCCGCCGAGATGTGGTTCAAAGCTGTGGGCTTGAGGCTGAGACGCAGTTCCTAGGGAGGGCTGGGTGGGCCACCCTTGCTGCAGGGCGCCACCACCTCTGTGAACATTCTCTGCATACACAAACCCCTAGCCCTATTTCTGCTTTTCACCTTTTTTCCTAAAAGTAAAAATCCTCTTCAGCTCTCTTTTGGTTACCAAAAACAGGTACAAATGTAGGTCTTTATAAAAGTTAAGTGGCGTATAATGTTTTTTCAAAAGTGAGGCATACTTGTATTTTCTTTAAAAAAAGAAAAGACTACATTTTTAGAACACTTTTAGATTCACAGCAAAACGGAGAGCAAGGTCCCACAATTCCCCATACACCGCCCCCCCAAGCAGGGCCTCCACATTATAAACATCCCCCACCACAGTGGTCCATCTGTGACAGCTGACAGCCTGCATGGACACATCATCATCACCCAAAGTCCAGGCTTTCCATTAGGGCTTCCTCTCGGTGGTGTATATTTTATGGGTTTGAACCAACATATGATGACAAGTATGCAAAGTTATAGTATCATACAGAGTGTGATCATCATCATCAATCTCCTAAAAATCCTCAGTGCTCCACCTGTTTATCACTCCAAACCACCCCCAACTCCTGGCAACTCCTGATCTAAAACTGTCTTCATTGGTTTGCCATTTCCAGAATGTCAGAGATGTGGAATTTTAGAGTATGTAGCCTTTTCAGACTGGCTTCTGTCCCTTAGTAATATGCATGTAGGGTTCCTCTATGTCCTTTCATGGCCTGAGAGCTCATTTCTTTTTAGCGGTGAACAACTACCATTGTCTGGACATACCAAGTGTTTATGCCAAAAGCATTAGCATTACAAGTATCAATCAATTTTCAATAGAATATGTTTAAAACGCAAACAATTTTTAAATGCAATTCCGAGAATATATAGTCAGTCTATCCCCTGTTGCTCACCAGCTCATTTTCTCAGCTACACACTTCAATTTTTCTTAATAACGAAATGAACTATTTTAGTAACTTGTAATTTAATGTGATTTTAAGGGAAAAAAGATTGTATGAAAATGTACTGCATGTTGATTCCCAGCTATACCACCAACTTCCTGTGTGACACTGGACAGCTCACTTAGCCTCTGAGGCCCATTTGTAAAATAATGGGCTTGGGCTTGATTAGTATTAAATTCAGGAAGGTGTGCTGTGACTGCCAGAGTGTAGGAGCAGGAACAGGGAGGTGATGATAGGGACTCTGTGAGGCTGAGAACAAAGAAGATCAGCACAAAGGAAGACAAACGTTTGCATTCCATTGGTCAGAGACCCTTATCAGAAGTTTATGTTTGAAATTCGCCACTAAGCTAAACCTAGCCCCTGTTGCTATGCTGCGTGCGGACCCCTTAGCAAATAGGTAACTGCCACATCTGCTTCTGTATAATGCTTGCTTACTTAGGATATATAAGGACCTAGCTGTAAGCACCAGGTGCGACTCTCGTTTGTAGCCCCTTGTGGGCACGGTGTCTCCGGACATCTTGGGAGTTCGCCCCTGCGCAGGTTAAACTGGCCAATAAAGTACTATCTAAGCTCCTGAAAGTCTCTGACGTTTGTTCTCATACCCGGTGGATGCAACATTTTGGGGGCTAACCCGGAATTCTCCCTTGGCGGAGTTTTGGGTCGAAGACCGGAGGGACAGCCACAGCTCAAGCTGAGTAAGTATTTACCAAGGATCCTCATTTGGTTTGGCTTTTGGGCTCCGGAGCGCACATTGCTGAGGTGATAGGTGGGACACCGCCGGTAACCCACCCAGGGCTTTCAGAAGCGGGATGCTGCTCTCTGAAATTTGGGTATTTGGATTTGTTAACTTTAGGAGTGACTGGTCACATTAGGAATCCTTTTTGCACTGCGCTGCACTGCGTTTTGTTTGAGCTCGAATGACTGAGTTGAGTGTGAGAGAGAAAAGTGTGTTCCTTGTGTTAATAGTATGTGTTGCCTGTATCCTACCCTTTCTCATTATTCCTGAGTTATCCAGGATGGGACAACAAAAGTCTGTGCCAGGATCCCTGCTCGAGTACCTGTTGAATAATTTTTCTGATTTCCAGAAGAGGGCTCAGGGGTACGGAGGTCCGCAGCCGAGTCCAGGTTTCCTCCGAACCTTGAGCCAGCTGGAATGGCCTGCGTTTAATGTGGGATGGCCCACAGAGGGCACTTTTGACCTTCCAACTTTATTTGCTGTTAGAGCCACTGTCTATAGAGCACCCCACTCAGACCAATACCTGTATATAGATGTGTGGGTAGATATAGCCACCTGTCAGCCTGGGTATATCAGAAAGTGTCTGAAGGACAGCCAGCAAGGCAGGCGAGCGGTTTGTCTCACTACGGGAAATAGGAAAGTTGGGGGGGTCAAAGAAAAAGTAAAGGGAGAAGCCCATTCCCCGACACAGCCTGGTAAGCCATCCAGACTTTACCCCGTTTTGCCTGGGCCGCCGGAGGACCACCTAGACCTGGTGAATTCCCCTCCACCCTATCAGCGGCAGGAGGAACCAGATTCCTTGCGGCAGGACGTGAGCGAGCTCTCGAGCCCGCCCCACACCCGAGGAGGGGTGGTCTATGGGGTGGGAGGGGCAGCCATCTTGCCCCTCCGGGAGGCGCAGCCGGCACCAGATGCTGGTCCATGGGCACCTCCTCGCCTCATCTATGTGCCTTTTTCCACCAGTGATTTATATAATTGGAAACATCAGAATCCCCCATTTTCCAAGAAACCTCAGGGACTAATATCTCTCCTTGAGACCATTTTTAGGACCCATCAGCCTACGTGGGACGATTGTCAGCAGATTTTACAAACCCTCTTCACTTCTGAAGAAAGGGACAGAATAATGAGAGAAGCTGCTAAGGTGGTATTGGGAGGAGAAAGGGAAACTCGGGAGGGAAGAAGGGAAATAGAAGATGTTCTCCGGTCTCAACCTCCTACCTGGGACCCTAATACCACTGGGGGAAGGGACGCGCTCCTCCAGTATCGCTGGGCTCTGTTGAGGGGATTCAAGGCAGCAGCTAGAAAGCCAACCAACTTTAGCAAGGTAAGTGAGGTCATCCAGGGAAGGGAGGAATCCCCGGCAGCTTTCTTAGAGAGACTCATGGAGGCTTATAGAGTGTACACTCCCTTAGACCCAGAAGTGGAAGAAAACAAGAGGCTAATAAACATAGCCTTTGTGACTCAAGCCGCTTCTGATATAAGGAAAAAGCTTCAGAAGATTGAGGGGTTCGAGGGAGAGAATAAGAGTAAGCTATTAGAAATAGCCCAGAAGGTATATATCAACAGGGATGATCCGGAGGTTGGCAGAGCAAAGGAGGTAGCCAAAATCCTGATTGCTGCTCAGAAACCTTCCCCCAAAGGAAAAGGGGGACAGAGAAAGGGCCAAGGACAGCGGATAGACAAGGATCAATGCGCCTATTGCAAGGAGAAAGGACACTGGAAGAGAGAGTGCCCAAAGTTGAGGGCCGACAGCCAGAGGCCAAAACAGGCCCCAGAAGTATTGCTCCAAACCTTAGACTGATGGGGCCAGGGCTCCATTCCCGTTGGCTCCCAGGAGCCCATGGTCACCTTAACAGTCGAAGGCAAGCCAATAGACTTCCTAGTCGACACGGGAGCCACCTACTCAGTCCTAAAGAAATCATAGGGCCAGATGCAGAAGGCAACTACTAAGATAATAGGGGCAACGGGAAAAGCAGAAGCCTACCCATGGGCCACCACAAGAATTACTGACTTAGGTCGAGGCACCATCACCCATTCTTTCCTAGTCATTCCAGACTGCCCTTACCCACTACTTGGAAGGGACTTATTGCAGAAACTTCAGGCCACCATAACCTTCCGACGGGAGGAAAGCCCTATGGGGAACGAAGAGGCAGAGGTCAGCATGGAAGTAACTGTCCCACTGTCTGAAGAACACTTACTTGCCACTGTCCTAGAAGGTAAGGAGGCCGAAGAAGGGGTTCCAGAAGCCCTGCGTGCCTGGGTGCCTGAGGTCTGGGTGGAAACCAACCCCCCCAGGTTTGGCTGCTCACCAACCGCCTGTCCTGGTGCAACTGCTTAGCACTGCTGGACCGGTTAAGGTCAGGCAGTACCCAGTCCCAGCCCGAGCTAGACAGGGAATCGCCCGGCACTTGTAACGCCTGCTGGAGGCAGGCATCCTCCGAAAGTGCCAATCAGCCTGGAACACCCCGCTGCTTCCCGTCCAGAAACCAGGGAGCCAAGACTATCGTCCAGTCCAGGACTTGCGGGAAGCGAATGCACAGGTAGAGACTATTCATCCCACGGTGCCCAATCGTATGCCTTACTGAGCTCATTGCCCCCAACCCATACCTATTATTCGGTCCTGGATTTGAAGGATGCCTTCTTTTGTATTCCCCTGGCACCTCAGAGCCAAGAGATCTTTGCCTTTGAATGGAATGACCCAGATAATGGACTGGTGGGACAGTTCACTTGGACCAGACTACCACAAGGGTTTAAGAATTCCCCCACCATTTTTAATGAAGCCCTCAGCAAAGATCTGCAGGCTTTCCGCTCCTCCCATGCATCGATCGTACTGCTCCAGTATGTGGATGACATCTTCATAGCTGCCAAGGACGAAGGAGAGTGTGAGGAAGCTACCTCGGAAATGCTACAAGATCTTGGGCGAATGGGGTATTGAGTCTCCGCCAAGAAGGCCCAGATTGTGATGCAAACTGTAAGTTATTTGGGGTATAACTTACAGGGAGGGCAAAGGACATTGTCCAGCCAGCGAATTCAGACAGTCTTGCAGATCCCCAAGCCTACTAACAAGAGGCAGGTACGAGAATTCCTGGGTGCAGTAGGATACTGCTGACTGTGGATATTAGGCTTTGCAGAACTAGCTAAACCCCTGCACGAACTAACCAGGGGTAAGGAAGAGCAGTTCACATGGACAGATAAGGAGAAGCAAGCGTTCCAAGCACTGAAAGAGGCCCTGGCGGCTGCCCCAGCTTTGGCCCTGCCAGATCTGGCCAAACCCTTTCAGCTATTTATAGCAGAAAAGGGAGGGGTAGCTTTAGGGGTACTGAGCCAGGAACTTGGGCCGTGGAAGAGGCCTGTCGCCTATCTGTCCAAGAGACTTGACCCTGTAGCCTCGGGATGGCCAACATTTCTAAGGGCACTTGCTGCCACCTCCATACTAGTCAAGGAGGCTAGTAAATTGACTTTAGGGCAGGACATCAAAGTCACTGGGGAACACTATGTAGAGCAAGTGCTGCAAGCACCTCCTGACAGGTGGCTATCTAATGCGCAGCTAACGCAGTATCAGGCTCAGCTGCTGAACCCTCCATCTGTTCAGTTCCTCAAAACTGCGGGCCTGAACCCAGCGACCCTGTTGCCAATACCGGACTCCACAGTGGATCACAGTTGCAAACAAATCCTTGACACAGTGACTGGCTCCCGCCCGGACTTAAGGGATCAGGCCTACGATAAGGCAGACCTGACTCTCTTTACTGACAGGAGCAGTTTTATTAAGGATGGACAGTGATATGCAGGGGCAGCAGTGACCACGGAAAATAAGGTTCTGTGGCAGAAAGCACTACCTGCAGGAACATCTGCACAGAGGGCAGAGCTAATAGGACTAACCCGAGCCTTACAGATAGCAGAGGGAAAAGTTGCCAACATCTATACTGACAGCCGGTATGCATTCGCTACTGCCCATGTCCACGGAGCCATATACAAGGAGAGAGGCCTCCTAACAGCAGGAGGGAAGGACATTAAGAACCGCAGTGAAATTCTTGCCCTCCTAAATGTCATTTGGCTACCTACAAAAGTTGCCATCATCCACTGCAAAGGACACCAAAAAGGGAACTCTCCTATTGTAAAGGGTAACAACTTAGCAGACTCGGCTGCAAGAGAGGCAGCCACTGGGCCACAAGAAAGCTTTCTGCCATTGCTGCCCAAGCCAACGCTACCTCCGGATCCTAGATATTCCCCAGAAGAAGAGCAGGAAGGGATGCAGTTGAAAGGGAAGAAAAATGAGCAGGGATGGATAGAACTTCCAGACTCCCGGCTCTATTTACCCCAGGGAATAGTAAGAGAAATAGTAGGAGATTTTCATACTAGTACCCATCTAGGACAAAACAAGCTAGAACAACTTATCAGGAAGTATTATGTAGGGCCCAACATCAGGGATATTGTCCACTCCATTGTCTCGAGGTGCAGCATCTGTGCCAGAGTAAATGCGCAGAATAAGAAGCTACCCCCCTTTGTGAGGTATCGGGGAAAAGCTCTGGGAGAGCTGTGGGAAATAGATTTCACAGAGATGACCCCTGGGAAGTCAGGTTATAAGTATCTATTAGTATTAGTAGACACCATCTCAGGATGGGTGGAAGCATTCCCCACGCGAGGAGAGGCTGCTTCCACAGTCTGTAAGTCTTATTAAGGGAAATCATACCTAGATATGGCATTCCCCTAGCCCTAGGATCAGACAATGGACCCGCATTCATATCTAGGATATCTCAAGAATTAGCCACTAAGTTAGGTATTAATTGGAGATTGCATTGCATTTATAGGCCCCAAAGTTCAGGACAAGTAGAAAGAATGAACAGGACTCTGAAGGAAACTATAATTAAGCTAAGAGAGGGGACCAGCGAAAACTGGGTTGAGCTCCTCCCTTTCGCCCTTTTTAGAACTAGATGTACTCCCAACCTTAATAAATGGGCCCCCTATGAAATCTTATTTGGGCAACCTGTGCCTCTTGTACCTCGATTGACCAGAGGGGAACTAGAGATTTCTAATCATAATTTCCTCAAGTCCTTGCAGGCCCTGCAGCACATCAGAAGCGAGGTGCAGGCCCTCCAGAGATCAGCCCAATCAAATGTGGAACACAGCTCCCGACTACTGGAGCCACCGGAGCCTGGACAGTGGGTGTGGATTCTCAACCACAGACAGGGCAACCTTGAGCCGCGGTGGAATGGACCGTTCCAGGTGATCTTGAGCACCCCTACAGCTGTCAGAATCGCTGAAAAGCCCTACTGGATCCACCTCTCCCACGTGAAACCGGCCCAACCACCTGACGAAGGATCTCGGAGATGGCAAGTCAAGCGGACCCCTGGAGAGCCCCTAAAGCTCACCTTCTCCTCCACTTAAGACTGATGACTTTTTATTGTTTACCCAGCAAGGGACTAGAGTTGCAAGAATGGGTTTTAATCAGGCAGCAGATGGCACAGTTATAGCACAGAATAACACCTGGGATAGTGACGATACCATAACCCTCCAAGCTGACTTTTCAAAATTTTTCGAAGATAAGTTTTGTGATTCACCGGCGGCTTGGAGATATGTTAGAGGCAGGGGTCCACTAGGAGCAGAACACTTTATTTTAATAAAAAGGTTGGTCTTTCCCCACAACCATGCGATCCCTATCGCCATAACAGGGCTTTATGGTATACTCCATACTATGCTTGCCCTGAACTTCCTCCCGGACAGCGCCGCATTTGTGGGTCCCACACAGATTATTTTTGTAAAGAGTGGGGTTGTGAGACGCTTATCAGTGAATTTAAATGGCATCCACCTAAACCAGACCCAGACATAAGCATCTTTCGGTTAGGAACCAGATTAGGGGGAAAAAGGCTAAGTGATACTTGGGATTATGATTGTTCTATAGATAATTGTAACCTCACCATTAAGAAGCCTCATGACCCAAGTTGGAGCTCAGGGAAAACCTGGGGCCTGAGACTATATGTAACTGAACATGATCCTGGTACCTTTTTCACCATTAGAAAACTCCCTACACAGAACAGACCTCTCCTTCGAGGGGTAGGGAACGGGCTGCCACCCAAGCCACCTAGGCCCCCTGTCAGCCTCACGGTAGCACCAAAGCTCCTGGACAATAAGACAGGCCCAGACCAGAGCGGAGCTACCATGACTCCTACTGCAGACTCTTTTCCAGTCGAGCCAGGAAAGCAGGACCATAAATTGCCTTTTTACACTCCCAGCCCGTTACTAGAAAGACCATACCATCAAGAGATGTATGCCCTAGATTTACTGGATAAGGTATTTCCCTTCTTTAATAAGACACAGCCTGAAATTACAGAATCTTGCTGGCTTTGCCTTAGTCCTAGACCCCCTTTCTACGTAGGGCTAGGAGCCAATACCTTGAGAGGTGGGGAACTGGCTCCCACTACAGTAACCCTTACGAGGGACTGAAACCAGGATCAGATGAAGGATTGTTTCTCAGAAGGATCTCTCACTTTAGCAGAGTTCCATAGGAAAGGAACCTGCTACCTCCTAGCAAATTTCATCTTAGGTAATTCCAATTACAGTGACTATTGCCTTAACCAAGAAACCCTACCTGCCACCCTAGAGGGCCCAAAAGTAGCGAAGGCGCCTGAAGGACTGTGGTTTGTGTACACTCAAGGTATTTTCAAGTGAATAGTCCCCACTCATCGTGAACTTTGTATAAGTGCTTATATTATTCCACAGGTGTATCTGTATGGGGGAAACCCCGAATTCCTTGTTGCTTCCCCGAGGCAGGAAAAACGAGCTCCACTCCTTATCCCTATCATAGCTACCATAGGAATTATAGGGTCAGCAGCAGCAGGGACAGCATCCCTCGTTCAAGGGGAACTTACCCTCAGACAGCTGTCCATGACTTTTTCCAAAGATATTGCGCTTCTCCAAAACCAGGTAGTATACCTCGAGAAGCAAATAGACTCCCTAGCCGAGGTAGCCCTTCAGAATAGGAGAGGGCTAGATCTCCTCCTTGAACAAGGAGGACTGTGTGCTGCCTTGAGAGAAGAATGTTGTTTTTACACTAACCACTCTGAAGTAATTAGAGAGAATATCAAGATACTTGCAAACAGATTAAAGAATAGGAACCTAGAAGAAGACAGCTCTAGCTGGTTCAAGACCTCTCCTTGGTTAACTACCCTTATATCCGCAATTGCTGGACCCCTCCTATTATTCTTATTGGCTCTTACCCTTGGACCAATAATCCTTAATAAGCTCCTTGTGTTCGTAAAGGAGAGGATAGATGTAGTGAAGTTAATGGTTCTGTCCCAACCTTACACCATTCTCCCCACTGATGAAGAATCAAGGGTTTGATTTATGCCCAAAAGAGATGGGGGAATATTAAATTCAGGAAGGTGTGCTGTGACTGCCAGAGTGTAGGAGCAGGAACAGGGAGGTGATGATAGGGACTCTGTGAGGCTGAGAACAAAGAAGATCAGCACAAAGGAAGACAAACGTTTGCATTCCATTGGTCAGAGACCTTTATCAGAAGTTTATGTTTGAAATTCGCCACTAAGCTAAACCTAGCCCCTGTTGCTATGCTGCGTGCGGACCCCTTAGCAAATAGGTAACTGCCACATCTGCTTCTGTATAATGCTTGCTTACTTAGGATATATAAGGACCTAGCTGTAAGCACCAGGTGCGACTCTCGTTTGTAGCCCCTTGAGGGTACGGTGTCTCCAGACACCTTGAGAGTTTGTCCCTGAGCAGGTTAAACTTGGCCAATAAAGTACTATCTAAGCTCCTGAAAGTCTCTGACGTTTGTTCCCGTACCTGGTGGATGCAATTAGAAGTTGCTAACTGGTGGCCCTTGGCCATATTCAGCCTGTGGATATACCATATTTGCCCAGCACGTTTTTAAAATTGGTAAATTTCACATTCGTGTCTAGATTCCTGATTTTCCTTTAAAAAGTATAATTGGCAACAACGGGTCTATATTCCCATGTGCCACAAAGGCTCAAAATGAACAGTAGCTGTCCCCTTGGAGAAGGCATGAACTCATAGTGATACATTACCTCTCAAGTGTTTTTCAGCTTTAACATTCTCACATTAACAGCCATATAGCAAAAGGTTCACTTAACCTTTCCAAGTCTCAGCTGTATTTGAATATAGGGATAGTAATTACATCTGACCACCAATAAAGCTTAGCATAGTGACATGCATGTAAAAAGTACTTAACAAATAGTAGAGGTAACAATAAACACAAATGATGGTTCAACATATCTAAATCAAAACTAACATGCTGATTCTTCTATTTCGAATGCAACATTGGTCCCATCCAAAAAGGAAGGAAGGAAGGGAGGGAGGGAGGGAGGGAGGGAGGGAGGGAGGGAGGGAGGGAGGGAGGGAGGGAGGAAGGATCTACTATTTGCCTCTAATCTTTGGAGATTATTAATTTCTCATTTACCATATATTAAAAGCCTAAAAAAAATGAAGGTCCTGAGTGGACTCACTTCAATTAAGATATACTTTAAAATTATGATACAGTTTTTCAGCAAGTGGTTTTCAGCAAGACCCTGCTAAAGCTCTTTCTGTTGCTACTATTGTTCTAATCAGGCCATTTTAACTGCCAAGAATAAAAATTCACCCAAAAGTTCCTTTAGGAAAAGGAGGCTCACTGAAATGTTTATATATCCACCAGAACCCTGGAAAAAGAAAACAACTATCTGATACAACTAGGTATCAGACAGGTCAGTAAATGAAGAATATGGGGACACAAGCCAGTGGTTCACCTCTATTCCTCCCTCTCCTGGTTATGCTCGATCCTGACATCCCGACATCCCTCTGTCCACTCTCTACCATCGTGCCTCTTCCCATATCTTACACATTATACCCTTCTATGTTCCAAAAAACTTAAGTTTACACATGGCCTTTCACCTTGCCCTCCCTCTCCATGTCACTATCTATCTGGATCAAGTCTTGCTGCTAACCTGCCCATCTCTTCTAAGTCAGATTTCTGAGAGAGGCAAAAAGTTAAAACTAAAACCACTGTATGATACTGCAATCCCACTTCTGGGTACATGCCCAAAGAACCAAAAGCAGGGTCTCAGAGATTCTGCACACCTTGCTTATGGCAGCCTTATTCACTGTATTCAAGAGATGGAAGCAACCCAAGGGGCCGAGATAGAATGGAGAAACATAATGTGGTAAATTATATATACAATGGAGCATTATTTAGCCGTAAAAAGGAAAGAAATTCTGTCAGATGCTACAACCTAAATGAACCTGGAGACAATAGTGCTAAATGAAATAAACCAGTCACAAAAAGACAAATACTTATGAGTCCACTTATGAGAGCTATCTACAGTAGTCAAATTCAGAGATAGAAAGGAGAATAGTGGTTGCTAGCGACACAGAGGAGGGGACAATGAAGAGTTGTTTAATGGATACAGATTTTCAGTTCTGCAAGATGGAAAAGTTCTAGAGATCTGCCACACAACAATATGAACATCCTAACCCTATTGAACTTAAAAATGTTAAGATGGTGCCCTGGCTGGGTAGCTCCGTTGGTTAGAGCATCATCCCAACATGCCAAGGTTGTAGGTTTGGTTCCTGGTCAGGGCACATACAAGAATCAACCAATGAGTGCATAAGCAAGAAGAACAACAGATAGATGTTTCTCTGTTTCTTTTTCCCTCTCTCTCTCCCCCGTTCATCTCTCTATAAAAAAGGTTAGGAGAATGTTACCATTCTTTATCACAATTAAATTTTTTACAAATTTTTCTGAGAAGGAATTCAATTTGCCCAGATAATCTTTTTTGAAGCAAACTAAACAGGTATGGGTCAGTGGCAAGCCTGTGGACTGACGGCTGGTGTATTTATTAAACACTTACTGTTTCCACCAGTGTGCTGGGCTCTCAGCCGAGTGCCCACCCCAGCCCTGCTCTACTGGCCACACTCACTCAGTAGACTTTCCTTATGGGAAGCGGTTGATAAGCTGTGTTTCTAAAACCATGTCGTTTTCCCTTTTGTAAGCACAGATTTTTACTGCATTATCCCTGGCCATAGGGTTAAATAAAGAGTTTTTCATTTTGTTTTTCTTCTTTGCCTTTGGCTGTTACTACTCCCACAATGTCTACGAAAAACAGTACAGTTCTTCCACAACTGCCACAGAGCGCTGGAAACAGCAGCCTGACAGCACGCACTCTTGAAGGAGACCTCACTGGCTTCCAAGTTTACCTTAAGTACGCACCAGCAGCACAAAACCTTCCAAAGCGGAGCATTATGAAACAAGAATCCCCTTCAGAATCTTCTGACTTGGCACAAATACTATGGTAGGAAAAGCTGGAATTCCAGCTATTAAAACAAGTAATTTCATTAGCCTCCAACCTATAAATTTAGAAACTATTACTCCAAAGAGTGATTAAATGACTTGCAAGAACTGCCTTAGTTCAGGGTTGCATTAAATAAATTGCCTATGAAAACACGTGTAACAGAGGCTTACGAAGAAAACGTTTCAGTCTCTACCCAAATATCCCTCACCATTCTCAGCTTCTGTGACATCGTAATCTCTTAATTTTCTTATCTCTAGCAGTTACTCTTGGCTTTTTTTTTTCCAGTGAATTTTTAATATTTTTATTGCGGTGACATTGGTTAATAAAATTATAAAGGTTTCAGGTATGCGTTTCTATAACACATCATCTGTGTATTGTACTGTGTGTTCGCACCCAAGTCAGGTCAGGTCTCCTTCACCCATTTATCACCTGTCCCTAACTCTTCTTTCAGCTTCTTTCATTGGGTAATCTTTTCTACCCAATCCTGGGATATTTGCATTTATAGTTTCCCGGCCTAGCATTCTTCTTTCCTACTGTATACACTCCAGGAATGAATCAAAACTCACTCCTCAGCTTCTACTTACACCCTGAGGATTCCCGAATCTACACCTCTAACCTAGACTTCTTTCCTCAGGTTCAGAAGCATATACCTCACTATCCACTGAAAACCGTCCATCTGAAAAGATAGCAAAAGTCAGTGACAAAATTAATCTCTTTAGCTTAACCTTTTTTTCTGTCCCCACTCCCAACGTTCCTTAACTCTGTATTCTGTCTCTGATTATTGGCAACACTCAGCCAGTTGCCAAGCCTGTGAAGAAGTCTAGATGTCCTCTCCTACCTACTTGAACCCCTACCCATACTGCAACTATATCCTGGGTTGCAAACAATCACAAATCCTTTTGATTCTCCTTCAAATGCATCCCTTTCTCTTGAACCCAACTTACTTAAACCCACAGCCTTAATAAAATCCTCATAATCTTCACCTGGATATTACCTACCTGGTCTCCATATTGCTCCTGCCCCAGCATTCCCAAGATCACATTTGATCAGTTTCATCATCTAAAGTCTAAGAGCCCTAGGGCCTGACAATAAGCACGATCTGATTCTTGCCTATACATTTCCACTGTAACAACTATATATTTATCCCCAGCAAGAATGTAGCTCCTTGTACACAGAAGCCTTGTTACCATCATAATAAACGTGCGTGAATAAACACTTCTCCAGTCTTCCTAGCCACTCCCTCGCACCCCCCTCCAGGTACACGTGATTGCTGGCAGCTGTCCTGCGCCCGCTCTCAGGCTTCCCCACCTTCATGTGTCCTGTGCCCCTTCAGAATGCTTCCCCTCTCTCCTCCCGCTAAGCAGGCTTTACGTTTATGCTTAAGATTCCGTTGAACCATCACCTCTTTTAGAAAATCTTTGTAAACCATTGTCCTAATATCCCATGTGTTCCCACTGCCCCCGTGTGTGTTTACTATTGTAACTGCTGACTTTTATTTGCCTGTCTCTTCCATCAGGCTCTGAAGTGCTTAAGGGCAGAAACGACAACTGACAACTGTCTTTGCTGTTTCCCCGTACCTAACCCCGTGCCAGGCACTTAACAGACCCCAAATAAATATTGACTGAATAATGCATGAATCTGCCTTGCATGGGAATGCAGACTACATATCTTAAAAAATCTATAATCTAAATTTGTGGTTCAAAAAAATCACAAGAGATACAAGAATACTTTTCTCTTAAAAAAACATATGATTGGCCCTGGCCGGTTGGCTCAGCGGTAGAGCGTTGGCCCAGCATGTGGAAGTCCCGAGTTTGATTCCCAGCCAGGGCACACGGGAGAAGTGCCCATCTGCTTCTCCATACTTCCCCCTCTCTTTTCTCTCTCTCTCTCTCTCTCTTCCCCTCCCGCAACCAAGGCTCTATTGGAGCAAAGTTGGCCCAGGCACTGAGGATGGCTCCATAGCCTCCGACTCAGGTGCTAGAATGGCTCCGGTTACATCAGAGCACTGCCCCCTGGTGGGCATGCCGGGTGGATCCCAGTAGGGTGCATGCAGGAGTCTGTCTGTCTCCCCCCCCCCACACACAACTGCTTCTCACTTTGGAAAAAAAATTCTTTCAGCTAAATTCAATAAAAAAACATTTTTTCCAAGGTCCTAATAAGTTGTTAAACACTCAAACCAATTTATGTCATTCCACTTTAAATCAAGTTGTTTAAAACAGACCCTTCATAAGTAAATATAAGTAGATTTTAAGATCAATTGCTAGAGTCACAGCCTTTGACTGCATCTTTTTATTCCGCCACACACATTACTGAAACTCAAATTATAATGGCAGGCCTTGGTTGGTTGGCTCAGTGGTAGAGCATTGGCCAGCATGTGGAAGTCCAGGGTTCAATTCCCAGTCGGGGTAGACAGGAGAAGTGACCATCTGCTTCTCCACCCCTTCCCCTCCCTCCTTTGTCTCTCTCTCTTTCTCTTCCCCTCCTGTAGCATGGCTCCAATGGTTGAGCAAGTTGGCCCCAGGCACTGAAGATGGCTCCATGGCCTGCCTCAGGTGCAGAAACAGTTTGGTTGCTAAGCAATGGAGCAGCACCTCCAGATGGGCAGAGCACCGCCCGGTAGGGGGCTTTGTTGGGTGGATCCTGGTAGGGGAACATGCAGGAGTCTGTCTCTCTACCTCTCACTTAATTAAAAAAGAAAAATAAACTATGATAGTAAATGTTATTTTAATAGAAGAGCTGACTTATTAACCACTCTGTCAAAGTACCATATACGGACTCTCATGCATAATACTGATTTCATACACAAGATAGAGAGCCAAAATATCATCACAGCTCTCTTAATATGGAAGACTTGTTTCAAGCTACCTCTTTAAAAAAACAAAAACACTTGGTAACAGCTTTATTATCTGATGATGAAAACAAGACTTAAAATTCAGTTAAGTGCTCAATTTTACACTCCATCAATATTTTATCCTTTTGTGGCAAAAGGATAAAATTTGATGACAAATTTTAGAAGTGAAATGCTAACGATAAACCAAAAGACAACTTTCACTTATGTTAAAGGCATCTGCTTAACCTTACTTAAGTTGTTTTCCAGACCTACATGGAAATATTTTTGAGAGCTATGACTGTATGTCTAATAAACCACTTTTGTTTTGTATTTAAGTACAAATATTTCTACAATAGTTTTTAAAAAGAAATATATAGTTGGTTCTCTGTATCTGGGAGTTCCACATCTGCAGATTCAACCAGTCACAACTGAAATACTTGGAGGAAAAATGTTATGTTGTTGCTAACGTGTACTATATAGTTAGTTCTATGATGGTTTGCTTTTATACTGAACATGTACAGCATTTTTGTTTCATCATTATTCCCTAAGCAACACAATATAACAACTGTTTACATAGCATTTACATTGAATTAGGTATTCTATTTAATCTAGGTAGGCAACCTAGAGATGATTTAATGCAGTGGTAGTCAACCTGGTCCCTACCGCCCACTAGTGGGCATTCCAGCTTTCATGGTGGGTGGTAGCGGAGCAACCAAAGTATAAATAAAAAGATAGATTTAACTATAGTAAGTTGTTTTATAAAGATTTATTCCGCCAAACTTAACAAAAATTTGACATAAGTACTTGGTAAATAATTATTATTATATGCTTTAACTTGCTATAACTCTG
The DNA here is from genome assembly GCF_036850765.1 of Saccopteryx bilineata. Classification (NCBI taxonomy): domain Eukaryota; kingdom Metazoa; phylum Chordata; class Mammalia; order Chiroptera; family Emballonuridae; genus Saccopteryx; species Saccopteryx bilineata. Next base: position 187,790,771 of record NC_089490.1, on the reverse strand, counting down.
CTTTATAAATTTTATAAAGTAAAGTTACTTCCCTTTATAAATCACCATTACTGTGGAACCGGTGGGCGGTTAGAAAATTTTACTACTAACAGAGATACAAAAGTGGGTGGTAGGTATTAAAAAGGTTGACTACCCCTGATTTAACATATAAAGAAGGCCTGACCAGGCTGTGGCACAGTGAATAGAGTGTTGGCCTGGGATGCAGAGGACCCAGGTTCAAAACCCTGAGGTCATCGACTTGAGCGCGGGCTCACTTGGCTTGAATACAAGCTTACCAGCTTGAGCACAGGGTTGCTGGCTTGAACACAGGATCATAAACATGACCCCATGGTCACTGGCTTGAAGCCCAAGGCCACTGGCTTGAGCAAAGGGTCACAAGGTCTGCTGTAGCCCCTTGGTCAAGGCACATATGAGAAAGCAATCAATGAACAAACTAAGGCGCCACAATGAAAAATTGATGCTTCTCATCTCACTCCCTTCCTGTCTGTCTGTCCCTCTCTCTATCTCTCCCTCTCTCCCATAAAAAAATAAATAAATAAATAAATAAATAAAAATGAAAAAGTACTGGAGGATGTGCAAACACTAAGGAACTTGAGCATCTGCAGATGGGGAGGGGGGCTGTTCAAGAGATGACTGTACCTGGTCAGCAAATTGAAAAGGACATAAGTTTTCTTAGACTTTATCTGGAGATGTCTTCTAAAATGTTCAAATGCTCACATCTAACATACAGTATTCTTTGGTTCTTCTAATTAAATAACAAAAAATTTTCTTCATATATTTTTTTCCGTCTGAGAGGAAAGGAGAAGAACAACATTAAACCAAAACATAATGCTAAAATATAAAGGTTTAAAAATTTAAAAAGCATCTGTATCTTTATTTGAAAACTTCTCTTGAATAACATCTTGAACAAATGAACATGACTTACTGAATAAAAGCATCACGACTGAAATAAAACATTCTGAAAAGATAACATAAAGACTCATGTTTTGTATTTTTTTAGATTTTATTTATTAATATTTAGAGAAAGGAGAAAGAGAGGGAGAGAGAAGGAAGGGGGAGAAGCGGGAAGCATCAACTTGTAGTAGTTACTTCCTGTATGGGCCTTGACCAGGGAAGCCCAAGGCTTTGAACAGGTGACCTTGGCGTTCCAGGTAGACATTTTTATCCACTGCGCCACCGCAGGTCAGGAAAGACTCATGTTAAATGAATGTTAAATCTCACTTCTGTTTAGAAAAGTCTGTTATATAGAGGCAACAAATGATAAACGTCTTATCAAATGTTCTTAGGTTGTTGGTTTCTGATTTGTATAAGATGGATAACTGGGGGGGTAGAATGAGCAGCATAATTCAATTTAACTTTGGTGTCTAAAATGTTCTATTTGGCGAAACCCAGTTATAGTATCTTGTAGCCATTAAGCAGAAAGTACAAACTTCACTTCCATTTTAAGTCTCTTCTCATGTGTAGAGGTTAAAATATGCATTCTAGAACAGCAAATGAAGTATCTGATCTCTTTGTAGAGATCTTTCAACAAAGCTAACAAAGATGTAGATAGAAATGCATGCTTCATAAAGAAACTGAAGGAAAACACATGACAGAGAAAGAATAATTTTGGTTCCCATTAGCTTTTCTCATCCTGAACTAAAACAATTTTAGTTATCACTCAAATCAATAATAAAATGACAGAAAGTAGGTTTTTAGAGTATTTCAAATAAACAAATCCATAATTTCTAGTAAAAAAGGAAAACCTATTAAAACACTCCAATACTCACTACACCCTCCAGTGGGCAGGCATCCATGGAAAAATATAAAAAGATTTAGTTGGATTTTCCACTCAGTTAAATCAGTCCTATAACTAATAAAATGATGGTTCTAAAATCTCAAAGTTCACATTATTTTAATCACTTACTATCTGAGTTAGAAGAAGCAAAGACTTTTTTTTAAGTAACAATTTATATCTTATAGAGGAATAATGTAAGAAATAAAATCGTAATCTGCTTATTTTTCCTTAAAAACAAAGTGCTATGAGATTCTTATTTCTTTAACTTATAAAGGGAAAAAAAGTAAGCAGAATAAATCACATACAAAGACATAATTAAAAGATGAAGTCTCCTTTCTATCATGAACTGCAAAGGCAGCACTAATATTTTAAAGCAAAATACAAGAATTATGGTTCCTTAGTGAGAACTATGTCAGAAAAGCAGTATGTTCATTAAGTTTCTCAGGAAAACAACTTCCATTATCACCTGGTAATATTTAGTATTACTGGTCTCATGAGGTTATGTGGTCACTACACAGAAATATAAACACACTTAGAATAAAATTAAGACACTACCTAAAAGAGCCCTTATTCTATATGGCTAATGTTTTAGCACTTAAATGATATAATAGAAGCAAAGACTAGATTAAAAGTATTTTACAATGGTTCAAATGTCATTTAAAGTTCCTCCAAATTAAAACAGAATACAAAACATATATTTAACACATAAATCTAGAAATCATATATGAAAATGAATATTTCCAAAAGTGTATCAAAGAATTTTTGAATATCCATATACTTAAAACTACTACAACTAAGACTACTTCAGGTCTTATTAACTAGGCTGTGAGACTAATAATTAAAGGACAACAGTGACATCTAGCGAACACTTCAAATATAAACCACACATATCTTGAATCAAAACTATTTCCAGTGTTTCAAATACTTCAACCTGCCTGAGGAATTATACAACAACTCTTAATTTTAAACCAAAACAAGGCTACTCTGCTCCCAAATGGCTTCCCAACATGAGTGACCCATTCATGTGATAAATACAAAATGCAGAAACAGAGTATTAATATAAACATTAAGTCAAATAAGAGTACAGACCACAGATTAACTGGAAGTCTTTAAAAAAAACACAGGTGCTTTTCAGATCTCTCAGAACCAACAAGTTTAAAAGATTTTAAGGGTTATCTGAGTTCAATGATTTTCTGACAAAAAATACTATGGTTCAGAACTTCACAAATATACCATTCAGAATCACTGAAAATCTTTCACAAATGTAATTGTTTTTTCCTTAAGTGAGAAGTGGGAAAGCAGAGACAGACTACCACATACACCCCAACCGGGATCCACCTGGCAGGCCCCTATGGGGGCAATGCTCTGCCCATCTGTGGCCGTTGCTCTGTTGCTCAGTAACTGAGCTATTTTAGCACCTGAGGCAAGGCCATGGAGCTATCCTCAGTGCCCAGGGCCAACTCACTCAAACCCTCTGAGCCATGGCTGTGGGAGGAGGAGAGAGAGAGAGAAGGGGGAGGGGAAGAGAAGCAGATGGGCGCTTCTCATGTGTGCCCTGACTGGGAATTGAGCCCGGGACCTCCACATGCCAGGCTCTACCATTGAGCCAACTGGCCAGGGCCACAAACATAAATATTTTGAAACTTAAAAAAATTCAGTTCACAAAAGCTGTCCCAATAGCTTCAAAAGATTGTTATGTTTTTGTTAAGGGAAATCGAAAAAGATATAATGAGATGGAAGAATATACCTTGTTCTTGGCTAGGAAGAATAAATATAATCAAGATGGCTATATTACCCAAAGCAATATACAAATTTAATGCAATTCCCATCAAACTTCCAATGACGTTTTTTAAAGAAATAGAGCAAAAAATCATCAGATTTATATGGAACTATAAAAAACCCCGAATAGCCAAAGCAATCCTAAAGAAAAAGAATGAAGCTGGGGGCATAACAATACCTGACTTCAAACTCTATAATAGGGCCACGACAATCAAAACAGCATGGTATTGGCAGAAAAATAGACACTCAGACCAATGGAACAGAATAGAAAGTCCAGAAATAAAACCACATATATATAGTCAAATAATTTTTGATAAAGGGGCCAACAACACACAATGGAGAAAAGAAAGCCTCTTCAATAAATGGTGCTGGGAAAACTGGAAAGCCACATGCAAAAGAATGAAACTGGACTACAGTCTCTCTCCCTGTACAAAAATTAACTCAAAATGGATCAAAGATCTAAACATAAGACCTGAAACAATTAAGTACATAGAAGAAGACATAGGTACTCAACTCATGGACCTGGGTTTTAAAGAGCATTTTATGAATTTGACTCCAATGGCAAGAGAAGTGAAGGCAAAAATTAATGAATGGGACTACATCAGACTAAGAAGTTTTTGCTCAGCAAGAGAAACTGATAACAAAATAAACAGAAAGCCAACTAAATGGGAAATGATATTTTCAAACAACAGCTCAGATAAGGGCCTAATATCCAAAATATACAAAGAACTCATAAAACTCAACAACAAACAAACAAACAATCCAATAAAAAAATGGGAAGAGGATATGAATAGACACTTCTCCCAGGAAGAAATACAAATGGCCAACAGATATATGAAAAGATGCTCATCTTCTTTAGCTATTAGAGAAATGCAAATCAAAACGGCAATGAGATACCACCTCACACCTGTTCGATTAGCTGTTATTAGCAAGTCAGGTAATAGCAAATGTTGGAGAGGCTGTGGAGAAAAAGGAACCCTCATACACTGTTGGTGGGAATGTAAAGTAGTACAACCATTATGGAAGAAAGTATGGTGGTTCCTCAAAAAACTGCAAATAGAACTACCTTATGACCCAGCAATCCCTCTACTGGGTATATATCCCCAAAACTCAGAAACATTGATACGTAAAGACACATGCAGCCCCATGTTTATTGCAGCATTGTTCACAGTGGCCAGGACATGGAAACAACCAAAAAGCCCATCAATAGATGACTGGATAAAGAAGATGTGGCACATATACACTATGGAATACTACTCAGCCATAAGAAATGATGACATCGGAACATTTACAGCAAAATGGTGGGATCTTGATAACATGATACGAAGCGAAATAAGTAAATCAGAAAAAACCAGGAACTGTATTATTCCATACGTAGGTGGGACATAATACTGAAACTAAGAGACATTGACAAGAGTGTGGTGGTTACGGGGGGGAGGGGGGAATGGGAGAGGGATAGGGGGTGGGGAGGGGCACAAAGAAAACAAGATAGAAGGTGACAGAGGACAATCTGACTTTGGGTGGTGGGTATGCAACATAATTGAACGACAAGATAACCTGGACTTGTTATCTTTGAATATATGTATCCTGATTTATTGATGTCACCCCATTAAAAAAATAAAATTATAAAAAAAAAAAAAAGATTGTTATGTTCAAACAATGAGCTACAACTCATGAATAAAAAAGAATGAAGGAGTGATACATGCAACAACATGGATGACTGAGTGAAAGAACCTTTATATATAAGTTATGCCCTGTATGACTCCATTCACATGACATTCTATCTAGAACAGGTACAATGAACTATGGAATGAATGAATATATACACACATACATAAACAAAATCAGAACAACAGTGACCTCTGGGGGCAAAATGGAGATGAAGACTGGGAAAGAAGATGAGGGAAATTTTCGGGGGGAATGAAATTGTTCTATATCTTAATATGAGTTGGGGCTACACGGAGGTATGCATTTTGTTAAAACTTACTAAATAATATACTTAAGATTTGTGCAAAATTTATATAAATTGTACCTTAAAAATGAACTAAGCAGCCTGACCAGGCAGTGGCACAGTAGATAGGGCGTCGGACTAGGATGCAGAGGACCCAGGTTCGAAACCCCAGGGTCGCCAGTTTGAGTGTAGACTCATCCAGCTTGAGCGCGGGGTCTCTGGCTTGAGTGAGAGATCATAGACATGACCCCAAGGTTGCTGGCTTAAGCCTAAGGTCACTGGCTTGAACCCAAGGTCGCTGGCTTAAGCAAAGGGTCACTCGCTTTGCTGTAGCCCCCTAGTCAAGGCACATGTGAGAAAGCAATCAATGAACAACTAAGGTACCACAATGAAGAATTGATGCTTCTCATCTCTCTCCCTTCGTGCCTGTCTGTCCCTGTCTGTCCCTGTCTGTCTCTGTCTCTGTCACAAAGGAAAAAGAAAAATGAGCCTAAGCAAGTATTAGTAACTCCTGCTATCATGTATTATGCTGAAGTACCTGGGCTGACACGTACAGATAAGTACAACTTAGTTTGATATACATATAAGTATTAGATGGATTGTTAGATTAGAATTAAGCAAATAGAGCAAAACATTAACAACTATAGAATCTAGGAAGTGAGTAAATTGGGATTCACTATAAAATTCTTCCCCTTTCTTATGAGTCTGAAAATTTCCATAATAAATAAATTATTGAAAAAAAAATAAAGGTGACAATTAGAATTCAAAAGAAAATTTTAAATATTATTAAAAATTAAAAATGTTTTCTAAAATATCAATAATTTTACTTTTATATACAGGTGTAGGCAAAAGCAGGTTTATACTTCTGAGTATGTAAAACACAGTTTATTCCTATATTATTTATTCACTATTGTATTATTTTCCATATGAATGACTGTTTCCTACTTTTTCCACACCCCTATATTAACATTCTACTCTCCCTAATTTGATGTCAAATATGACTATTCTCTAAAGAGCATGTTACAGGGTAATATATATGTTTTAAAACTTGAAAACATACCCGAATTTCTTGAAGGTTGTGGAAATTGTTTCCTACTCTGACTGAGATCTTGCTTGGAGTATAACTTTCATCAGATTTGTAGTCTGCATAAATACATAATGTCTTCACTGTCGTTTTTCTTCTAAAAGCAATAACGTAAAAACAACATGACTTTTATCACATGGAAAGATTACATCCAAAACATCTTATCTTCTGATGTTAAAAATCATTGTTTGCTAAAGAACTATTTAAATCAACAATTTCAATGTTCTTTACTTTTAACAATGATAAAAATGAAAATATACATACACATTTTCCTTATATAAGGCACCTCCTATATATAAGGCATGGTCAAGAACAAGGTGTGAGCAAAAAAGGAAGAGTTTAGCCAAAACAGGCCCCTTACAGGGCAAACAGGCATTAAGCATTTCGGTTCTCTTCATTTGTATTTTAGACAAAGAGATTATTTTAACATACTTACTTTATATATAAATATGTAGATAGATAGATATAGATATATATAATCTATTCCTTAATGCAAAACATAAAATCCTGCTGTTTTAAAAGTATACGTATTTAGAAAGGTTAGCAAAAACTACGTAAAAAAATTAATCTCAGAAAAATACAAGTGACTAGCCCGGTGTTTCCCAATGTGGGGCCCACGCCCCACAGGGGGGCAATTCGATAGTTAAGGGGGGCAATTTGAAAATGGACTGGACACAACTTTAACTCTTTCGCCCCGGGGCCATTTAAATGCAATGCCAAATTTAACAAAAAATGCAATTCTTAAATAATTGCAGTAAATAATTATTAAGTATAATTTCGTTTGAAGAGACCAAAATATCAACTGGGTGATTGGCGTCGTCAAGTAAACTTCATCCTGGGTTCACTGCGGAGCCTGCCGTCTGCCGCGGGGAACCCCGGACATTTTAAAAACTCACTAAACAATGCAGTTATTCTCACCTAATTGGCCCATCGCAACTTCTGTAGTGTTTCACATCATTCAGTTGGTGTTAATTTGAAATAAGTGTCAGTCAAAACTGTTGTAAAAGCTTGTTGATTTAATAAATATACATATATATAGTATAGATATAATTGGTAAGTATTTGATTTTATTTTTATCAATATTAAACTCTTTATTAAGTACTTCTTGCATTGGGGCTAGAAAGCACTAATATTTTATAAATATTATTGGGGTTATAATAGTGCATACACGACAATTTTAATTTTAGAAGCATAACTTTCCAGAAAATTTTGTCAAGTGGAAAAAATATAGATACCTTTTGATTTGCGGTGGTAGTGTAGTAAATGTGTTATATACATTTAAATAAATATGCATTTTTAGTATACGTTTACTCTATGTCACATTGAATATATTTTAACACATATTTTACTATTAGTTTTTAATTGAACTTATTTTTATTATAGCCCATAGTAAAATGAGTGGTGCAAGCAAGAAAAAAACTCGTCAATATTCGGAGGAATATTTAAAATTTGGGTTCATACCCGCTGTTAACGATGAGCGGATTCCTTTTTGTCTTTTATGCCAGCAATGCTTGACCAACGAATCAATGAAACGAGGTCGTCTTGAGGCGCATTTGAAGGTGAAACATAGTGCTCATATTAATTCAGATTTGAGTTACTTTAAAACTTTAAAGAAAATTTTTGAAAAAAGAACAACATTAAAGTCTCTATTTACTGCTCATACTTCAACTAATAATCGTGTTCTTGAGGCTAGTTATCAAATTTCTTTATTCATTGCTAAAACTGGAGAAAATCACACTATAGGAGAGAATTTAATAAAACCATCAATATCAGCATTTATTAAAACGGTTCTCTAAAAAGATGACTAAGATGTAAAAGCTATGCCACTCAGTAACAATTCTGTTAGCAGAAGAATAGATGAAATGAGTGAGGATATTGAAAAACAACTTATTGAAAAGATGAAAACAAGAAAATTCTCCTTGCAAATGGATGAATCAACTTTGAGAGATAGTGAGGCAGTATTGATAACTTACGTAAGATATATTGATAAAGGACATTTTGCTGAAGAAATGTTGTTCTGTAAAAGATTAGAAAGCACCACTACCTCCAAAGATATATATAATAAGCTAAAAAACTACTTAGATGTCAATGAAATACCAGTGAAAAATATAACATCTTGTGCTGCAGATGGTGCTCCCAATATGATGGGCAAGAAAAATGGCTGCTTAAAATTGATGAAAGATGCGAATCCAGAAATGATTCTTGTGCATTGTGTTATTCATAGGGAAAACTTGGTAGCTAAAAACATCTCGCCTGTTCTGAATGAAGTATTACATACAGTAATAAAGTGTGTTAATGCTATTAAAGCTAGTCCCAAATGTGAGCATCTTTTCAAGCTATTTTGTGAAGAACAAAATGAAGACCATGTAAGACTTTTACTTCATACTGAAGTAAGATGGCTATCTAAAGGAAACTGAAAAGATTTATGGAACTGTTTGATACTCTTAGTGATTTTTTAAGCGACAAACCTGAAATGAAGTATCTGTTAACAATAGATGGTAAAGCATTTGTGAGTTATTTAGCCGATATCTTTGAAAAACTAAATATATTAAATAAGCAACTTCAAGGAACAAATAAAACTCTTGTCGATGCAAAAGCAAAGATATTTGGTTTCATTACCAATATTGAGTTATGTCAGAAACATATTAACAACAAAAACTTTAAACAGTTTCATTGGCTCCAAAAATGTGAAGTAACTGATACCGCTTTACTTGTTATTGTCAATCATTTGAATATTCTATCGGCTGATTTAAAAGAAAGATTTTCTGATTTAAAACAAATTGATTTCCCAACATGGATGATGCAGCCAGTGTTAGTGGATTTGTCTGATATATCAAATATACAGTATCAAGAAGAACTCGCAGAATTGCAAAATGATGAGTCAGTTAAAGCTTTATTTAATATCAAAGGAGAGATGGCATGGCTTTGTGAGGAAACAGAAATCAAATACCCAAATTCAACCAAATGTGCAAGAAAACTATTGCTACCATTTCCATCTTCAGTTTTAGCTGAATGTGGATTTAGTGCTGTAAATGATTTACTGGTAAAAAAAAGAAATTGGCTGGATATAACACAACGTGGAGACTTGAGACTAAAGCTAACCAAATTGGAACCTAATATAAAAATCTCTGTGCAGCAAGCATCAAGCGCAAGGATCACACTAAATTAAAATAATAAATTAATATAGAAAAATCTGTATTTAATTATTTGGAATTTAAATTTGTTTTTCATTATATGTTTTGAAATTTTACTTACTGTGTTTTGTTAACAATTTCATAGTGATTTCTTCCTAGAACCTATCATTTATGTTTATTAAGTGAACAAATCAATTTTTTAATGTTAAAAATTATGTATGTTACATAGGGGGGACATAAAAATTTTAGAAAGGTTAAGGTGGGGCATGGCACAAAAAAGGTTGGGAAACACTGGACTAGCCTGACCTGTGGTAGTGCAGTAGATAATGGGTCAACCTGGAATGCTGAGGTCGCCAGTTCAAATCCCTGGCGTTCCCTGATCAGGGCACATATGAGAAGCAACTACTATGAGTTGATACTTCCCATTCCTCCCATCTCCCCACCTCTCTCTCTCTCTCTCTCTCTCCTCTCTAAAATCAATAAATAAAATCTTTACAAAAAATGCAAGTCAATAAAAAAAATATGTTCAATCTCTAGTAATCAAAGAAATAGAATTTAAAACACAGACATTACTTTTGTTATCATATTGCAAAATATTAAAATGATTTCTAATACCCAAATTTGATTAGAAAAAGGTACTTTCATAGCCAGTCAGTAGGTACACAGTTTTGACCCACAAATTCAACTTTTAAGAATGCGTTAAAAGACAATATAACTACTTAAAAATGGATGCAAAGGCCCTGGCCGGTTGGCTCAGTGGTAGAGCGTCGGTCTGGTGTGCAGAAGTCCAGGGTTCGATTCCCGACCAGGGCACACAGGAGAAGCGCCCATCTGCTTCTCCACCCCTCCCCCTCTTCTTCCTCTCTGTCTCTCTCTTCCCCTCCCGCAGCGAGGCTCCAATGGAGCAAAGATGGCCCAGGCGCTGGGGATGGCTCCTTGGCCTCTGCCCCAGGTGCTAGAGTGGCTCTGGTCACAAAAGAGCTACGCCCCGGAGGGGCAGAGCATCGCCCCCTGGTGGGCAGAGCGTCACCCCCTGGTGGGTGTGCTGGGTGGATCCTGGTCGGGCGCATGCGAAACTCTGTCTCTCCCCGTTTCCAGCTTCAGAAAAATACAAAAAAAAATTTTTTTTTAATGGATGCACAAAAATGTTTATTGCCCTGTGTTTAAATTTCTTTTAAAGTTATGAACAACCTAATATTCATCTTACTGGGGAATTAGTTAAATAAATTATATACTAAAAAATTATTTAAAATAATCACGCAGAGGTACAGTTAGATATAAAATGGTGGATTACAACACAATATATAAAGAAAGATTGCATTTTGGGGAAAATAACACATTCTGAAGGCATATAAACTTACATATAGGGGGTCCTCAGGTTACGACACAATTCTGTTCTTACGACAGTGACATAACCCGACTTTTAGGGTAAGTTGAAACACACCTTAGCTTAAGTCACTTACCTATCCTAACCCAGTCGTAAAATCAAAATCTAGAACATAAAAATACAACTAAGCCACAGAAAAAGAAAAAGGACATAAATATATTGTACTTTACACCGTACTATAGTAACAGAAAAAAATGACAAAAAATGAGTAAGCCAAAATGCTCACATCTCAATTTTTTAAAGTTTTTATAGAAGTGAGCATCGTAAACTCAAAACGTTGTATTATGTTGAGACTGCGTAACCCGAGGACCCCCGGTATACATATAGAAAAAGGCCTACACAAAATCATACAAAAACAGTAAAAGTGACTGTTTTGTTGGGTTGGAACTATGGGAAATCTTCATTTTCTTCTTCATGATTTTGATGTTTTCTGAATTTTTTACAATAAGCATGTTACTTTAGTTATTAGAAAAAAAAAGACAATTTTAAACATCAACCACAAAAACTACTAAGAAGTCCATTTAAAATGAGCTTTAAAAGTTAAGTTCCGGGCCCTGGCCGGTTGGCTCAGTGGTAGAGCATCAGCCTGGCGTGCAGAGGTCCCGGGTTCAATTCCCGGCCAGGGCACACAGGAGAAGCGCCCATCTGCTTCTCCACCCCTCCCCCTCTCCTTCCTCTGTGTCTCTCTCTTCCCCTCCCACAGCCGAGGCTCCATTGGAGCAAAGATGGCCCAGGCGCTGGGGATGGCTCCTTGGCCTCTGCCCCAGGCGCTAGAGTGGCTCTGGTCGCAACAGAGCGATGCCCTGGAGGGGCAGAGCATCGCCCCCTGGTGGGCAGAGCAGAGCGTTGCCCTTGGTGGGCGTGCCAGGTGGATCCCGGTGGGGTGCATATGGGAGTCTGTCTGACTGTCTCTCCCCGTTTGCAGCTTCAGAAAAATACAAAAAAAAAAAAAAAAAGTTAAGTTCCGGTATAAACTGGCACTAACTTAACAACAATGAGCTCCTTGAACAGAAGTAGTCTGTGTCAAAAGTCAACCTATAAAAACAGCAGGAGACCTGCAGCTCTTCATGAGGGTCCACACTTCTGCAGCCCAAGCTGCTCATCAGAAAGGAATGAGGAAAGTTCAGCACTTTCCCTCAAATAATAGACAGATGAAGATGTTAAGTGCTAAATACCCAGGAACTGCTGACAGGATAAGTAATACCATTACCAGGTTTTCAAAAGAGGCCAAGGTATCAAACTGACATCTCTCTGTTTCTGCAGGGCCAGGAAGGAGACATGGGACGAGAAGAAGGGGAAATTCTGAAGGGCACACAAAAGCTCTTTTCCTTGATGAGCCATAAGCAGGCACTGAAAGCTGTTTCTTATTACAGAGAAATCAAAAATCATGAAGATTACTCTTAAGGACTTTTTTCTTTTATGAAAGCAGATCTAAAGGACCAAGCTTTTTGCTCAGAATAATTTTATCTTGAAGTTATGAAATTCAAGATAACTTAGTCGCTGGAATCTACAAGATTATCAGGGTGAGGTTAGAAAGGCAAAGAATAGTAACAACACTAATCTTTGTAAAAACAACAGCAACAGTGAATACTGTGTCTGGCCCAGAACTCATGGTTTCTGTTCATTATCTCATTTACTCCACAACCTTGTGAGATAGGAAGTATTTTCATCTTCATTTCACTGATTTAAAAAAAGCCCTAGCCTGGTGGATCAGTTGGTGGGAGCATCATTCCCAGATGCCAAGGTGGTAGGTTCGATCCCCAGGCAAGGCAAACACAAGAATCAACCAATGAATGCATAAATGAGTGGAGGGAAAATCAATGTCTCTCTCAAATCAAAAAAAGTAAAAAAAAAAAAATTTAATAAAAGGAAAAACATAATAATACTCAGACTAATAATTGGTTAAGTTCAGGTCCTAGCCAGTTGGCTCAGTAGTAGAGCGTCAGCCCTGTGTGGGATGTCCCAGATTTAATTCCCAGTCAGGGCACATAGGAGAAGCGACAATCTGCTTTTCCAACCCTTCCCCTCCTCTTCTCTCTCTCTTTCTTTCTCTCTCTCTCTCTCTCTCTCTCTCTCTCTCTCTCTCTTCACCTCCAACAGCCATGGCTTGATTGGCTCAAGCAAGTTGGCCCCAGGCACTGAGATGGCTCCATGGCCTCTATTTCAAGTGCTAAAAATTGGCTCCAGTTGCAACAGAGCAGCAGCCCTAGATGGGCAGAGGATCATCCCCTTGCGCTTGCCGGCTGGATCTCAGTTGGGGCACATGCAGGAGTCTGTCTCTCTGCCTCCCCTCCTCTCAATAAAATTAAAAAAAAGAAAAAGAAATTGGTTAAGTTAAAAAAGCTAGTAGTGGGTACTGTAGTTCAAATGTGTGTGTGTCTGCTTCACATGATCTTAAACTATCAACTGCCTACTAACTAATTGTACTTAGCTTATTCAACAGTCACTGATACCAGTTTATAGTAATATGTAAGTATTTATATTTCTTTAAATTTTATCTCTACTATGGGATATTATCTAAGGTTCATGGATCCCCAGAAATCGTATGTACAATTTATGCTATACACATTGATTCATTAACTTTGCAAAGGAAATTGTGACCTCACCAAAAATTTAAAATTATTACTCTAAAAGGTACTCATAAAACCTTTTAAAATTATTTATAAATTTATCTCATGGTGAATTAAAACAGCACTGCATGTGGGAAGATTAAATGTATAGATTATTATGAGAAATATGATCAACTATTCAAATCATTATGTGGTCCTCACTAGGTGGGGCTCAGTGGATAAAGCATCATCCCAGTGCACTGAGATTGTGGGTTTGATCCCCAGTCAGGACCCATAAGAGAGGCAATCAATGAGTGTACAACTAAAAATGGAACGAGTGGATTCTTTTTTCTCTCTATCTCCCTCCCTCCCTTCCTCCCTTCCTCTCTCTTTGTCTGTGTGTCTCTTCTATCTCTCTCAAATCAATGGAAAAAAATTTTTAAATCATCATTATAACACTAATCACCATCAACTGAATGCTTTCTATATGCCTGGCACCATGCTGAACTCTTAGGATAAGGTATTATAGGAAGGGAGAAGGGCGAGGGTAACACTTCTCATTTCTGATGACGTTAAGTAACATTCTCAGCCTGTTTACTCACCCACTACTCCCTTTCTGCTGAGAAAGAGCTGTTCGCAGGAAGCAAACATTTGCTTTGTTCCTTCCTACCAAAATTTTAATAGGGGCAGGCTCTACTTGTCGACCACTTTCATAACTGGCTGGGTAAGTCTATTTAATTCTAGGGTTCAATACTAGGAAACATGCTTGACTGCAGATATAAGCCCCTTTCTCTAACATAAGCTTTGTCAGTTTTATTGGGGTAATATTTTGGTCTCCACCTGCTCACTCCTGAATAATTTCTCAACTGACTTGGAATTCATGAAATTTCAACAGAAGACACTAGTAACAGATACTCCAAGTTGCCAACCTAACAGCCCCCTTTCCCTTTTATCTTCTTAACATCCAGCTAAAAGACTCTATTCCCCAGCCTCTCTTAAAGCTAGATATGACCATGAGACTGTTATGATCAGTAAGATTTAAACCAAATGATTGAGTGAAATAGTTTAAGAGGAAGACATGACCCATGAACCTTTCCCACCTACTCCTTCCTGCTGCTTAGGACACAGATATGATGCAACCTGAGGACAGAGTCCATGAGCTAAGAAAAGTGGAATGGAAAGAGGGAATCTGGGTCCACAAGACATTGTGGGCTTCCATGCTACTCCTGGACTGCCAGATTCCTCTTATGTGAAGAGGAAAAAGAAATAAATTCCTATCATATTTAAAACACTTTATTAGAAGCTCTGTTATAGAAGTTCTCATTCCTACTTTTCTTTTAAGTGAGAGGAGGGAGACAGAGAGACAGACTGTTGCATATACCCCAACCAGGATCCACCTGGCAAGCCCCCGGGACATTCTCTGCCCATCTTGGGATGTTGCTCGGCAACTGAGCTATTTCTGGAACCTGAGGTGAGGCTCCACACAGTCATCCTCAGCACCCAGGCCACTAGAATTTGGCAGGGGGGTGAGGGGGTAGGTGGAGAGGGTAGGTGGAGGGGTAGAGAAGCAGATGGTAGCTTCTCCTGTGTGGCCTGACTGGGAATCAAACCTGGGACATCCACATAGTGGCCAAGGTTCTACCACTGAGCCAACTGGCCAGGGTGTCATTTCTACTTAATATGGCATTATTATGCCCACATTACAGAAAAATCAGGTTAAGCAACTAGTCCTCACTTACACATCTAGTAAAGCACAGAGCCAGTTTTGTAGTCTGTATGACTACACTACATTAAGAGTAACTACAAATTCTCAAGGTACAAGACTTAAAACTAGAAAACAGTATAGTTATAAAATTGCTTATCCTTTCCTATTAACATGCTAGATACATTATTACTGAGAGACTGAGGCATAAAAGAAACATAGTCTGCATACTTTCCTAAAAGAAGAAGCAAATGAATAATTTCTATACAGAGAAACAAATATACTCTTCTTTATTCTTGATATAAGGTAGGGAACTCCCTCTTTGTATGCAAGTTTGTTTCTGATCAACGTTAACAGGATGCTAAAGCAAAAGTTTTCACTAAAGACTAAGACAACAAAGACCATGCTTCACAGAACATATAAGACCTTAGCACAAAATTTTCAGCAGATGTACTTAGTTAAAACCAAAACAAGCAAACAAAAAGTCAGGGATGACCGCCATGAAGAAATCATTGTTACAGGACTTGTCCTCCCACCACAACCAACTAGAATAAACAGACAACATATATGGAAAGCTGTCTGCAGACACCAGCCCACAGGCAGCACAGGAGGTTGAGTCCTGAGAGAAAGAGATGACCAAGGCGAGCCTGGGAAAGCCCAGCAGAACCTCAGAGTCTCACGGAGCTGAGGCCAGAGCTGTACTGAGGAAACGCTCCAGAGTCCCCTTGAGCCTCAATGAATCCCAACTGCACATGCACAGGTGACACTGCATGACGACGCGAAGACCAGCCAGTGCTGGGGAAGAACAACACTGGAAAGCAACGGCAGAACAATGCCCAGAGCTGACCCCAGGCAGGGGATCGCCAACTCCCAACAACTGAAACGCGAGTCCAAATATCTCTTCAAATATCCAGGACATTTGTATGGGATCCAGAAGGATTAAGATTTGCAAACCACGAGGCTAATCTTGCCCCAGAGAAGTGATCTTAAAGAGTGGTCTGGGAATCTGAGGGGACCTTAAGACCCTTCCAGGGAATCAACAGGTCATAACTATTTTCCTAATAATACTAAGATATGATTTGCCCTTTTTAAAAATCATTCTCTTAGGAGTAAAAATGCCTGACCTGTGGTGGTGCAGTGGATAAAGCATCGACCTCGAACGGTGAGGTCACCAATTAGAATCCCTGGGCTTACCTGGTCAAGTCATATATGGAACTTGATGCTTCCTGCTCCTCCCCCTTCTCTCTCTCTCTTTCTCTCTCCCCTCTCTCTCTAAAAATGAATAAAAATTTTTTTAAAAAAGGAGAATAAAGTGGAATTTTCCAGATGCTACCTGACATGGGATTTAACGAAGGAACATATATATATTGAATATATATATATGAGACTCCAACTGTCTTCTCTTAAGTGAAACACTAAGGAGATTCACAAAAAAAGTACAAAAGTAGCATTGTTCTCACTATTTTTGCTGGTTTAGGAAGAGAGAGTTTTCATTTTAAAATGTTACTTATTAACATAATAGGTTAATTATTATTTAATTTTAGATGAATAAATACTTTTAAATTCCTCAGCTATACGTTTTAATATGGTAAAAACTGATAAAAAATAAATAAACAGCCTGACCAGGCGGTGGCGCAGTGGATAGAGCATCGGACTGGGATGCAGAGGACCCAGGTTCGAGGCCCCGAGGTCGCCAGCTTGAGCGCGGGCTCATCTGGTTTGAGCAAGGCTCACCAGCTTGGACCCAAGATTGCTGGCTTGAGCAAAGGGTTACTTGGTCTGCTGAAGGCCTGTGGTCAAGGCACATATGAGAAAGCAATCAATGAACAACTAAGGTGTCGCAACGAAAAACTGATGATTGATGCTTCTCATCTCTCTCTGTTGCTGTCTGTCTGTCCCTATCTATCCCTCTCTCTGACTCTCTATCTCTGTAAAAAAAATTTTTTTTAATTAAAAAAATTAAAAGAAATAAACAAAAGATCTTTGGAGACCTCAATAAAAGTTAGGGTGGCACTAAAACTGAAAAGTTGGGAGAACTGCTGCCCTAGCACAGAGGTCAGCAAACCACAGTTTATAGGCAAAAGGTGGCCTGCCACTTATTTTTATAAATAAAGCTTTATTGAAACAAAGCAATACTCACTAACTCACATACTGTCCACAGCTGCTTTTACACTACAGTGGCAAAGATGAGTAGTTGGAACAGACTAAAACAAGTTTTCAAGGCCTAAAACACTTACTACCTACCCTATTATAAAACGTTTGCTACTCTCAACCTCAAGAGTACTCTAGACTCACTGGAAAGAGGCTTAAAAATAAAGCCTCAAAAAGGTCAAATTGATTTTTAAGTAACTTAACTACCTGCCAGAACCAAGACCAATTCTCTTTAAGAAAAAAAAAAAAAAATCCAGCACTAACAAGGTAAAATTTACTATATCCAATATTCAATCAAAAATTAGTACAGCCTGACCTGTGGTGGCACAGTGGATCAAGGGTTGACCTGGAATGCTGAGGTCACCGGTTCAAAACCCTGGGCTTGCCTGGTCAAAGCACATATGGGAGTTGATGCTTCCTGTCCCCCCCCCCCCCTGTCTCTCTCTGTCTCTCTTCTCTAAAATGAATAAAAATAATTTTTAAAAATAAAATATTTTAAAAAATTAGTACAAAGAACAATGTGACCCATAATAAAGAAATACAAGTCAATAAATACAAGAAATACAAGACAGAAACGATGAAATTAAAAGATATCTATAATTTATCTATAGGTGTATAACAAACTGCCTCAAAACTTAGTGCCTTGGAAAAGTAGTCATTATTTTCTTTCTGAATCTGAGTGTGGGCAGGCTCGGAAGAGAACGCTCCACAGAGCGTCAGGTGGGGCAGCCTGACCCGAGACCTGAAGACTGTGTGACCAGGCGGCTCATTAACCCGAGCAGGTTGGTGCTGGCTGCCCGCTGGGGGCGGAGCAGAGGCCTTGGGCTCCGGCTCCTCTCTTTATGGGCTTCTCTATTTGATGTGGGGTTTTTTACAACGTGGTAGATGGTAGGTACCAAGGGAGAGAAAATAAGGTAGAATCCATATTGCTTTTTATGACCCAGCCTCAGGAAAAAACAGTATTATAACATCCATATTCTGTTAGGCAAGAAATCCACAAAGGCCTGACTAGTTTAGGGGGAAAGGGGGGGACATAGATGGCGTCTCCTGATTAGGCAGTAGCAAAGCTGGACAGAGCATGTGCAATAAGAAATAATGTGAACACACTGGGAAATACAGTCTGCCATAAATTCGTTCAAAGAAAACATGAAATCAAGGCAAGGTAAAAGATATTTAAAAAACCAAATGAAATTTCTGGACATGAAAAAGAAATCTGAAATAAGAGATTTATTGGATGGGACTAAAAGCAGATTAAACATTGCAGAAAATAGTGAACATATAAGATAGCTATAGAAACTCTGCAAAGAGAAGCAGAGAAAACAAAAAGCTCTCATCCCTCATTAAATAGAATAGAACGTCAGTGGTCTATAAGACAGTATAAAGCAAACTAATATGTAATTAGAGTCTCACACTTATGAAAAAGTTTAATTTATAAATAAGGCACAGTAAGAGATTAACAATAAAACAATAATTATAACCAATCAATGAGATAATGACACGAAAGCCGTAACATAAATAATTGGATTTCATCAAAATTAAAAACTTTTACAACTTTTAAAACTGTTATACCCACAGAATGGTAGAAAACATTTGCAAATCATATTTAATAAGGAATTAATATTTAGAATATATAAAGACCTCCTAAAACTCAACAAGAAAACAAAAACTCAATTCAAAAATGGGCAAAGAACTTGAAGAGCCATTCTCCAAAGAAGATGTCAAATGGCCAATATTGACAGATATAAAGACAAAAACAGAAAAATAGAACAGTAGTGACCAGAGGCCGGGGAAAGAAAAGCACAATAGGGAGTTATTGTTTAATGAGTACAGAGTTCCAGTTTGGGATGGTAAAAAGTTCTAGACATAGATAATAGTGATGGTTGCAAAACAATGTGAATGTACTTAAATGCCACTGTGCTATACACTTAGAAGTGATGTTATGTAAGTATTTTACAATTTTAAAAAACCATTGAAATTCACCATCTCAACAGACTAAAGAAGAGAAACCATATGATCATATAAGTAGATACAGAAATGGCATTTGAGAAAAACCAACAGTTATTCATTAAAAAAAAAAATGTGTACACATACTAGGAGTAGAGGGAACTTCATCAACCTGTAACCTAACAGGCTATTCTGGCTTCTTGCTAGTAAGGAAGAACAATCCTCAGCAGGGAGCTGGAGGTATCACCAGAGGTATCACAACTAGTAAGGAGACAGTGAGGGATGCATCCTCATCAAGACAATAACAGGTGAATCACCCACAGCATTAACTGACCATGGAAGCAGATTCTTTCAGC
This sequence comes from Saccopteryx bilineata, assembly GCF_036850765.1. NCBI lineage: Eukaryota > Metazoa > Chordata > Mammalia > Chiroptera > Emballonuridae > Saccopteryx > Saccopteryx bilineata. The sequence continues at coordinate 187,770,957 of NC_089490.1, read as the reverse complement.
CACAAAAGCATACATAACATAGTTAGCTTTAAACACAGAGCCACGTACAAAGAGCACCAATGCTAGATCACCAAGATAAAACTGGCAATTAGGAACTTTCCTTCACTTTGACTCCAGCAGGCCTGAAGAGGTCGGAGATTAGTTAGGAAGATGGAAGAAGACAAGCAGAAGCAAGGCAGATAAAGAGAAGCAAACCACAACTTTCTTTTTCCATTTGCACCAGACTCAAACTTAGGGGAAAAAGAAACCTTCAAGAAACTAAAGCAAGTCTGAAGCTTTCACTATTAGCTAGGACTAAATGTTCTCTTTTTTTTTTTTTTTAAGGGAGAAAGGAAGATGGAGGGGCAGACAGAGACAGACAGACAGGAAGGAAGAGAGATGAGAAGCATCAATTAATTCTTCATTGCAGCACCTTAGTTGTTCACTAATTGCTTTCTCATATGTACCTTGACTGAGGAGATCCAGATGAACCACTGACCCCTTGCTCAAGCCATCGACCCTGGGCTTCAAGCCAGCAACCTTTGGGCTCAAGCCAGTGACCATGGGGTCATGTCTATGATCCCATGCTCAAGCCAGCAACCCCGTGCTCACGCTGGCAATCTCAGGATTTCAAATCTGGGTCCTCTGCGTCCCAGGCTGTTGCTCTATCCACTGTGCCACTTCCTGGTCAGGCAGGAAATCTTACCTTTTGCCACAGCATGGATTGATCAGCATTATGCTAAGTGAAATAAGCCAGTCTGAGAAAGACAAGTACCATATGATTTCATTCATATGTGCAATCTAATGAACAAAATAAACTAATAAAATAGAAATAGACTAATAGAAATAGAGAACAGACTGACAGCTGTCAGAGGGGAAGGAGGTTGAGGGGCTGGGTGAAAAAGAAAAAATTAAGAAAAGAAAAACAACAAAGAAAAAACAGTGTGCTGATTACCAGAGAGAAAGGGAGGCAGGGGAAGGCAGACGAAGGTAAAGGAGGGATAAATGGTGACGAAAGGAGACTTGAGTTCGGGTGGTGAACACAACACAATATAGAGGTGATGCATATAGAAAATGTACACTTGAAACCTATATAATTTTATTAACCAATGTCATCCCAATAAAATCAATAAAAAATCTTTAAAAATGTATTACCTGAATTGGATGTTCACTAAATGAGGCTGGGAGCCATCTGATTGCCAGTAAGTTTCTAGATTGTCATCTCGTAATTGATCCACTCCAAATCCTGAAAACAACACAAGTGACAATAAATTCTCATGCTAAAGAAAAAGCTATATATTCAAAATATAAAATTACCATACATATATTTGTCCAGAAAATTTGATGGTCAGTGCCCTCAAATTTAAATTAACCAGAATTCTTCCATCATCTTAACAAGACCTCAACTCTGGGAAGAAAGATCACTCGCACTCACAAATGCTTAGCTGTTTGCTTTAATTTTTAAAAAATATCTAGCTTGACCTGTAGTGGAACAGTGGACAGAGCATCGGTCTGGAATGCTGAGGTTGCTGGTTCAAAACCCTGGGCTTGCCTGGTTAAGGCAAATACAACAATCAATGACCAACTAATGTGAAGCAACTATGAGTTGATACTTCTCGCTCCCACCTCCTCCTCACTGTAAAATCAATAAATAAAATCATTTAAAATATTTTTTAAAAATCTAAATATACTGTATATATATTTATACAGTATTTATTTCCCAAATGTGAACAAACACCGTTTTACAGTGCTACTTAAAATTTTTCAAGGGCTCATATTCACAATAAAGTATGAAAAGCTTAACAAAGCCCTCTATGATCAGGCCTCTACCTAACTAGTTGCTTCACCTACGCCATTCTGTTCTACACTGACTATTACAGTCCTTGAATGAGCCATGTTTTGTCTAAGCTGTACTGTTCCTCTTGCCTCTATGTCCTTACTCAGTGAAGTCCTATTCTTGCTCCATCGTGCAGACTAAGCAGCATTTCCATGAAGACGTCCCTGAGCCTTTCAAGCAGAGTCAACCACTTTCTCCTCTCAACCACTCCTGCAAGGATCCCCATACTTAGTGGAAACCAGTATGACATACTGGAGGCTGATCACTTGAATAGCATTTCCACTTACTATGTGATCTTTGCCAGATTACTTGATATTTTTGTACTACAGTATCCTCATTTAGAAAATGATAAAAATACCATACAGAGCATACTTCATATGACATTTAGAGACTTCACTGAGATAATCTTTACTTGATACATATAAAGTACTTAAAATAGTACCTGTCATTTAGTAAGCTTAGTCACTTATTATTACTAAACATAAGCTATATATTATTACATTGTATAATAATCACTACTTTAAAGCTATAATCCCTCCACTAGATTGTGAACTCCTTGACAGCAAAGACCATATATTTTATCATTAATTTTTTAATAAAAATAATTAAATTAAAATTATTTAAATTTTGGTTTTTAATTTTTAATTTAAATCTAAAATTTTTAACTTTTTAAATTTAAATTAAAATCTTTTAATTTATTAAAAAAATTTTAAACTGAAGGTCAATAAAATCAATATTCTCTAGCTAGCCTAACCAAGAAAAAAGAAGACACAAATTACTAATATCAGAAATGAAAGAGACGCCATTGTTACTGATTCCATGGGGAGGTAGGAGCAGAAGACTGACAATAGAGGGGCACGAGGGAACTTCTTTGGAAGATGAAAATATTCTATATTTGATTGTGATGATGCTTACATGACTGTACATTTATTAAAACTCATAGAACTATGCCTAAAAAGGATGAGATTTATTGTAAGCAAATTATCCTTAATAAATAACTCATAAAAAGAAAGAGAAAGAAATTATAAGTAAAAACATAAGTTTGGTTTGAAAGATGACTACAGGAACCTTAATGTATAATTAATACAAGTTCCTGAAGGAAACAACTACTAAACCAAGAACATTATAATTAAAGATTCTACAGCTAAAAATCTTTCTGAGCTTGAGTCTACAAATTGAAACTGCCCATCTGACTCTGGCCGGTTGGCTCAGTGATAGAGCGTCAGCCTGGCATGTGGAAGTCCTGGGTTCAATTCCCAGTCAGGGCACACAGGAGAGGCGATTATCTGCTTCTCCAACCCTTCCCCATCCCCTCCTCTCTCTCTTTCTCTCTCTGTCTTTCTCTTCCCCTCCTAGAGCCATGGCTCAAATAGTTTGAGCAAGTTGGCCCTGGTGCTGAGGATGGCTCCATGGCCTCGTCTCAGGTGCTGAAATAGCTCGGTTGCTGAGCAACAAGCAGTGGCCCCAGATGGGCAGAGTATCGGCCCCAGACAGGGCATGCCGGGTGGGTCACGGTTGGGGTGCATGCAGGGGTCTGTCTGTCTCTCTGCTTCTCACTTAATTTAAAAAAAGAAATTGCCCATCAAATCATAGATTAGGTGAGAAAGGTTATATAAATACATGTATCCCAAGTTATAGAAAGAAAAAGAGAGAGAGAAAGACAGGCATTGGCCTTCTTATTTGCAACATGAAAAGAAAATGGTGAAAGAGCATCCACAAACTTTTGAGAGAAAAGGACTGACACTCAAGAATTCTATCTATATCAGCCCTAACCAATGACTCAGTGGACAGAGCACTGGCCTGGGCATATGGATGTCCCAGGTTTGATTCTTGGTCAGTGCACACAGGAGAAGCAACCATCTGTTTTTTCCCCCTCTTCCCTTCCTGCAGCCAGTGGCTCATTGGAGTGTGTAGGGCCAAGTGCTGAGGATAGCTCACTTGGTCCAAGCAAGTGGACCTCAGGCACTAAAAATAGCTTGGTACTCAAGCATCAGCCCTAGATGGGGTTGCCGGGTGAATCCCGGTCGGGCAGGGCACATGCAGAAGTCTGTCTCTCTATCTCCCCTTCTCTCACCTAAAAAATAAAAAAATTTTTAAAAGTTCTATATCAACCAAGAGTAAAATAAAGTTATTTTTAAATATGTAATCTCTCAAGAAATGTATCACCCACTTATCCCATATAAAGAGCCAACAACAACAAAAAATGCTAACTAAATAACTGAATCACAGCAGAGAAGAGATGATAAAGAGGAGATTTTATGCCATATGTAGTTAAATTCAAGGAGATATTAGTAAAGCAGCTTGGAAGAGATATGTAACATGAAAATTCAATTAAATTTATTTTAGAAATAAAATAAAGTATACAAACAAAAAGTATTAATTATAGTCAGTCCAGAATACAAAGAAACTATAAGTACGTATTATAAACAGCTTTTGTTTTGTTTACCTGGTTTGCAAGATGAAAGTGACCAAACAGCCTGTGACCCAATTTCTCGTACTGTTCCGGTCCTTTCCAACTGCTTCGGGTCAGCACCAGGAGGTGTCTTGTTTGGTGTAGTCATTTTAAAAATATTCTATGTAGAAAAAAAGAATACCCACATTATACCAGGACCTGAGCATCTCTGTACAAAAGATAAAAATAAAAATAGCAAAATGAGTCACTAATAGACCCTTGATATTAATCATCTACTTCTCAAATGCAGTTAATGTACTTTTAAATTTTTCAACCAGTGTAATTTAAAATATCTTGGAAATTCAGTTTTTGTGTCTAAAATATATTATGTGCAAAGCAGCAAAGTACAGTAAGCAAAAGGGTACATAATCAGAGTTTTAACTAAGTCTCTCCTTTAACTAGCCTAGACATTGGGCAGGTCTGGGCTTATTTTGCTCCCTGTTAAAGAGGTGGACTTGACCTATAATTCTATAATGCAGGTCTATATTTCTTTTTTTTTTTTTTTTTTTTTTTTTTTTTTACAGAGGCAGAGATAGACAGGGACAGACAGACAGGAACGGAGAGAGATGAGAAGCATCAATCATCAGTTCCTCGTTGCGCGTTGCGACTTCTTAGTTGTTCATTGATTGCTTTCTCACATGTGCCTTGACCGTGGGCCTTCAGCAGACCGAGTAACCCCCTGCTGGAGCCAGCGACCTTGGGTCCAAGCTGGTGAGCTCTTTGCTCAAGCCAGATGAGCCCGCGCTCAAGCTGGCGACCTTGGGGTCTCGAACCTGGGTCCTTCCGCATCCCAGTCCGACGCTCTATCCACTGCGCCACCACCTGGTCAGGCAGGTCTATATTTCTATGAGTAAAAATTCTTAATTTAGATGACTGTTTTCCCTAGAAAACTCAGACAGAAACAGACTTATTTCAGAAATATGTGAATATTGGTCTTCATTTTAAAAAAATGTGCTGCAGAGAAAAATCACATCTCCCCACTCATTGTCAAAAGCTTCATTTATGTATATATGTGCTCTTACTATAGAAGACAGTCAGAAAAACAGCTTCAAGGTCTGAGTTACTGGCCTATTCTAAACCAAAAGTTTACTTCATCTTTCACAACTTTTGTTAATCTTGTTAAGTCTATGCAAACGTGAAAAAAATACTTCTTGGATAGTGAACAATCTATAAAACTGCCTCAGAAATACGAACTTACAGCTATGGAACATCATTATGTGTGCTACTAAAAACCTGGGCCAGGCCTGACCAGGCAGTGGCGCAGTGGATAGAGCATCAGACTGGGACTCAGAGGATCAGGTTTGAAACCCACGGTTGCCAGCTTGAGCGTGGAGCTCACCAACTTGAGCATGGGGACACTAGCTTGAGCGAGGGATCATAGACACGACCTCATGGTCTCTGGTTTGAGGCGGAAAGTCACTGGCTTGAAGCCTAAGGTGGCTGGCTTGAACAAGGGGTCACTCGCTCTGCTGTAGCCCCCCAGTCAAGGCACATATGAGAAAGAAATCAATGAACAACTAAGGTGCCACAACGAAAAACTGATGCGTCTCATCTCATCTCTCTCCCTTCCTGTTTGTCTATCCTTATCTGTCCCTCTCTGTCTCTATCTCACACACACACACACACACACAAATCTGGGCCAGCAATTCAGCCATTTCCTTGACGCCTCCTTTTAGAGCTCAGTTGTTCCCTAATCCCCACAGAGGCACTTAGATATTGACTAAATAACAGTAGGGTCACTGGACTATAAAATTCGTTAAGGCCGCCCTGGCCGGTTGGCTCAGAGGTAGAGCGTCGGCCTAGCGTGCGGAGGACCCGGGTTCGATTCCCGGCCAGGGCACACAGGAGAAGCGCCCATTTGCTTCTCCACCCCTCCGCCGCGCTTTCCTCTCTGTCTCTCTCTTCCCCTCCCGCAGCCAACGCTCCATTGGAGCAAAGATGGCCCAGGCGCTGGGGATGGCTCTGTGGCCTCTGCCTCAGGCGCTAGAGTGGCTCTGGTAGCAACATGGCGACGCCCAGGATGGGCAGAGCATCGCCCTCTGGTGGGCAGAGCATCGCCCCTGGTGGGCGTGCCGGGTGGATCCCGGTCGGGCGCATGCGGGAGTCTGTCTGACTGTCTCTCCCTGTTTCCAGCTTCAGAAAAATGAAAAAAAAAAAAAAATTCGTTAAGGCCTAAAACTTAAATGCCCAATTAGCAATTTCCTGAATGAATAAGGGAATAAATACAGGGGGTCCTCAGGTTACCAGTCTCAACATAGGATGTTTTGAGTTTACGACACTCACTTCCATAAAACCTTAAAAAAACTGAGACGTGAGTGTTTCGGCTTACACCACTAGTGTACTTACAGGCTACATGGGCGAACTAGTTCCAGACTAGCCTGGAACAATTCTTTAAGAAGGTAGAGAGGCCTGCAACAGACCTTGAATCCCCTACATCAGCTGCTTCTCGAGATGAAACGCCTGTAGTACAGGTAGAATCATCTCCGGCGTCTCCTGCATGTTCCTTAGGCAATCCTGATTCACCTGACCCAGTATCTCCAGCACCTTCTGCAGGTTCTCCTGCCTCTCCAGCTTCCTCCTCCCGATAGGTCACTCACTTCCACCTTGCAATGTCCATTCCAGTGTGCAAGCCAACCACAGGAATAAAGGTAAGAAATTTTTTTACACTCATTTTGGTCATTTTTTTTGGTTTGTTTTGTTACTACAGTATAGAGTATGTTTATGTCCCTTTCCTACTTCTGTGGCTTAGTTGTGTTATGTTCTAGGTTATGACTTTACAACTGTGTTAGGATAGGTAAGTGACTTAGGCTAGGGTATGTTTCCACTTACACCAAAAGTCCAGTTATGTCACTGTCATAGGAATGGAACTGTGTCATAACCCGAGGACCCCCTGTAGGTTCAATCACACATTGATGGATTTGACACCTGCAAGTGCAGTTAGGTCTAGGATGAGGCAATTACACCTCTGACAATTATTACACTCTAAGCATCCTATATCAAAATAAAAATAAAAGGCCCATCTCTCTACTGGAGCAGAATTCAACTGCCGAGCTTGGTACTGAACGCCACCAAGTGGATAAATCGCGGAGCTCGGATAAGACTGTGTTCCTGGCCACACAATTCAGAAAGAACTGAAGCCAAAGAGGGAACGCCCCGCGAGCAGTGCCTGGACCAGACACTTGATGGTCCTGCTTGACACCTGTGCTAGAAGCGCTACAATGAGCAACCGCTAAAGCTCCATTCTTGACCCACCTGCTTTGACTAGATTGGATGCGGGAAAAAAGATACAAGTTGGGGAAGAGATAGCTAGCTACAACCATCCACCACGTCGGGGAAAAGCTCACGCACTTACAGCTCACAGACCGTGTTTGCGCAGGTCCGGGTTCTAGGATTCCCTGCAGCTCCGCGACACTCCCACTCAGTTTCTCTGGCCCGGCTTCCCTACAACGTTGAATGGGCGTCGCATCACAATGACGTCCGTCCTCGCCGTCGCGCCCGGCGCTCCCTGTCACGTGAGCGCACGACGTCACTATGGCATGCGCGAGGCAGTGGCTGGGTACCGCCATTTTGGCCGGAGGCCGCAGGAACACGTTGTGTTGCTGGGAAGTGACGGCAAAAGCTGCTTAGTCTCTGCGCTCCCCTCCGCAAGGGGATCGTTTTCTCCAGGTACGTAAACAGTCCGGAGGGTTAGCCTTTAGCTGCGATCCTCCATGATCTAAAGATCGTAGGGGCGTTCTACGAAAACCCTTGATTAGGCCTCGACTGACGGCGATGGGCACGGCAGCGGCGCGTGGCAGCCGGCATGGGTAGGATGGGACAGCTGGGAGTGCCGGCGACGGCCTGGCGCGTCGTGCTTCCGCTCCAGCTGATCTGGTGCCCGGCCCTTGTTGCCTGCCACCCCCGGCAGAGGCTACGAGAATGGAACCAGATGCCATCGCGACGACCCAGCCTCCACCGCGTCCGGTTCTCCTTTACCCCGCTCTTCCCCTAGAGCTGCATCTTCTGGAGAGGAAGACCCCTTCAGAATTTACAGCACTCCTCTGTTACCCTAACCTTTCCCCGGCACAGTAAGATTGGGTATATTTTCACATATTCGTATTTGATGATGGCCTTTTCTTACACCGTTTGGCGACTATGGAATGAGTCATGGCATCTTGCCGCCTTCATGAAGTTGATTCCTCGACCACTAACAGCCTTTATAGAAACGATGGTCAGACGTCGCTCTACTTTTCTCATAGAGCAACCTTCTACCTCTGCTAGGTGTACCTCAGCTGCAGCTGGGCTTATACTAGCTAATCTCCCGGTTGAACGCCTTTAGCTTTTTTGATACGCTTTTATAGCATTCGGCACTTTTCCTCTTGGTGACCATTCCCGCTTCCCCTTAGTTATGTCTTCAACTCCTGGAGATCAAGGGTGGTGTCCTAACTCAGAATGCCCTTATTTTCCTTTCAGTGATTCATACATTGTAGTCACGATGGTCAGTGCCCGGTTTCCACCTCCTTTAAAGTGTATAAGCCCATTTTCTCTTTCTCATCGTTAAGTCGATAAAAATGAGAACTGTCAAAAGTGTTGGGGGGGGGGGGTATTCTCTCTTCCACCGGACTGCTAACTAGGCATTAATGATAGTGGCATTTGTGTTGTGATCTTCAGTACATTTCTCCCATATTCTGAGAATATTCATTCTTTACCAGGTACTGAACAATAATGCTTTGTCAGTGTTAACCAAGAGCGCTTCACCTGTATTTGAACCGAAAGGGTTTCTTTTATTTCAGTTAAAAACCTTGTTTTCCCCTATTAAAAAAAATTTCCAGAAGAACATTTAATGTAATTGCTGGGGAGCGGGAAGGGGTGAAGGAAGCAGTGTCAATTTAATGTCCCTTCTAAATGTCTTCATCTTAAGACTCGAAAATCAGAGTGGTACCACTCCCATCTTATGTGTTTGATAATACTAATAATCTACAATAATCATAGGTTAGAATATTTCATGTGATATTAAGTATCATTTGGTAACAGCAACCTTTAAATGACTCTCACACAGTTCTGTAGTAATTTTGGTCTTGCACTGCAAATGCTTTTCATATATGCTGCACTTTTTCCTCCCAGCTGGAAGAGTAACAGCGAGGGTCATTGTTTGAGTACCTATTTAAAACACAGTTTCTCCAGATCTGAAATATTTTCCAATCCTTCTTTGTTCCCAGAAATAATGTATCACTTTTTAAAATGTAAATCAGCTTATTACTGTCTTTGGTATGTTTATTTATTTATAGTAATTATTATAGTCACTTGGTTTTTTGAATGGATGAAATATGAGATGAAACATTATAGTAGTTTGGCAGATATAAAGTTTAATTTAAGCAATTTCATGATAAAAGATGTATTCCCTAGAGCCATGATGGCAAACCTTTTTATAAAAACCTTGACCAGCACTGCAAAAGTGGGTGGTTTTTATAAAAAGGTTCGCCATCACGACCCTAGAGAATACACTCATTCGCCACGTAATTTGTATGGTACCCACGCTAACTAAGCAATCTTCAGTTGTCACTTCCAGAATGATAGCTTTCTGAAGTAATTTCAAAGTCTTTTCCCAATTCAAAAGTCATTTGATTTCTCCCTCTTATAATCTTTATGAGATCCAAGCCAGTTTTTCAACATTTTAAAGGGGTAAAGTGAACCTACTAATTAACATAATTGTGTGTATTACATAAATATTTAGTCTCCTTTTCGGTGATTTTTTCCCCCCAGAACATTCATTAGTAGATAACCATTACTATGAAATATTCGTAACTTGAAAGATTTCTTAAGTTGTTACAACCTGTAGGAAAATTATTTACTGTACATATTTATTTTTTCATTCACATGCTTCAGCTTCTATGTTTATCACTGGTCTAGCCACTGATTTGAACAAATGGACAAAAATCTCTGCCCTTATGATAGAGTACATTCGACTTGAGGGGAAAATATTGTCTGTGTGTGTAGAGAGAGAATATTTAAATGCATATACACACAATAAATATGTATATATATTATATATACATATATGTGAAATACATATAAACTTGTATAGTAGTACTAAGAAGAAAAGCAGGAAGAAGGGACAGAATGTCAGTTGGGTATATTTTTGGTAGTTTAGAGAAGGAAGCTTCACTGAGAAATAAACATTTAAGACTTGGAGTGAGCCATGTAATTTACCAGGAGAATATTACAGGCAGAGGGAAGAGAAAATGCCAGACTAGGAAGCAAGAACGTGCCTGGCGTGCACTAAGAACGGCAAGGAATAATGTGAAGAACAAAATGAGCAGCTAAAGTAGTTGGCGACAACGAGCTCAGAATGTTAACAGTGGGTGATCAGTGCCACGCTGGTTATTTTAAGGACTTTGGCTTTTATTCAGAATGAGTAGGGAAGCCATTGCAGGTTTTAAGTAGAGGAGTGACATGAATTGGCTTGCACATTACAAGGATGAATCTGGCTCCCGTATTGAGGATGAACTGTCAAGGGTTGTAATAGAAGTAGGTAAGAGTAAAAGCAAAGAGATCTTTTGGGAAGCTGTTAGAGTAATGGCGTAAAACAAGCTGTTTAAATGGAATGATACTCACTAAAGTTTGGAATGGATCCAGAGAAAATAGACATTCGAAAAAACTGACTAGTCTTGCTATAAAAGAAAGAAGAAATAAAGCAATGAGGGAAAGTGGAGTCAGATAATAGAGTTCAAGTGCTGATAGAATAAATCAGTAGAAAGAATTGATGACAGGCAGGAGGGAGAATTGTTGGGACATTCTTCTTAGTGGATGTCTTTGTGTGCAAATGGATTTATCTTTGGAAACAGGTATAGTGTGACTTGGTTGGGAGAGGGTTCACTTGAGGTGACACTAGCTAGTCAGCATGGCTTTGTTTTATTTCTCTATTTTCAGCTATATATGTGCAGATAAAAGAATTGCATTTAACTAGGATTGTAGTTAAGGGTATAAATGACAGTGAAATTTTAGCTAGGTGCAGAGGTAAATGAAGTTATAGAGGTTTGAGGGAAAATGGAAATGTGGTAAAACTCAAGAAGCAGTAGGTCTGAGAAATAGGGAAATTCAAAGGTTTGGATTGCTGTGTATGAGAGGGATGAGCTGAAAAGATAAGAATGGTGGTTGGTGAACCAGGTGTTTGTAATGGAGGCTGTGGAAGGATTGCAGTTATTGATAGTGACGAGGTCAAGGGTTTGACCAAAGGAATGAGTGGCTGAAGTAGGGTGAAATCAAGATCATTTTAGGAGAGAGGTTAATCAACTGAGAGGACAGGCTATTAAAATACTCATCTATGAACATACTGAATCAAGAATTATGACAGGAGTTGTAAAAGAAGGTGAAAGTTAGTTAAGGCCTGAAATCCTCAAAGAGTGGGAGCCGGTGATCTGATAGTCAGTAAATGACAAAGCAGTTGGATGATCTGAGAGGCAAAAGCTGATTTTTTTTGAGAAGGGAGAGAAAGTAATAGTCTGGAAGTAAAACTGAGGGGCAAGATCTCTTATCCCCCTCCAAATCAAATGATACTGTGCTGTGTGAGAAATACACTGCTCACAAAAATGAGGGGATATTTCAAAAAATATGAAGCGATAAAAAAAATAAGCACTTGGTTTTTTTTTATTAAACAAGAATAGCAAATCAGAAAAGCAAACAACAAATCAAAGAAAGTTCAATTATGCAAATGAGATGCAAAACCAACTTTTATTTCATTGGTGAAAATGCACTATACAAAAGGCTGAAAGTACTGGAGTATCTTCCCTGATCCCCTAATTTTTGCGAGCAAGGTACTTGAGAGGTCTACAAGGGGAAACAGTCTGTCAAAAAGACGACGACTCAGGATCAGTCATGGTAGAAAAACCCAACAGAATGTCTTTGTCAGTGGGTAGTCTTTTGGCTTGAGGTTCTTTCGTTACATATTGGAAAAGAGTATTAAGGCACTTTTTGGACTTACTACTTTAACCACCATCCTAAGAAAAGTACATCTAATTTCAGTCTGTCAGTAAGTCCAACATTGTAAAAGAATGTCAAGTTCCTTTTGACTTTAGCTATGTAATTGATGGCACTGTTAAATGTCAAGGCTTATAAACCCTTAAAAGTTAGCACAGTCTATACTGGGTTACTTGGTTTCCTTTTCATTTCAGTGCTTGTTTGCGTAAAATTCATCGGTGCGTACTGCAGATTCCCAGAGAAATGCACTTTTTACTTTTGCTACTTACCAACATGATATTAAGAACCTTAGTGATGGCCATTTTCATCGATAGAGTCATTATAGTTGCGTGTGTCTTAGTTGTCCTGTCAGATTTTACTGTTCATACTCCGGCACTGGTGTCAATACTGAGTGCTGAGGCCTGGAGTTGTGTCTTGTCTGCCACGTGGAGGTTCCCCAGTTCCCTTGGTCTTTTTGGCTTTCCTGGCTGTTGACTAATTTTATTTAGGCATAACAGTTGTAAATTTGGTTTGTTTGGTTGACATTTTCCTCCTTGAGATCGGATTAAATGTATAAATTCAGGGAAGGTTGAAATCTCTAGCTGTAACTATTCTCTATTGTAAAAACAGACTTGTCATTCTGTTTGTTGGAATCTTTTCTGTTTTTCATTGGTTTGTTTGAAGTTGCCTCACATTTGTTTGTCTTACCTTGATTCTTGGATTCTTTCTTTTTTGGTGACTATTTAAGATGGTGTTTTTTGTTTCTTTATATAAATTTTTTGATTAATGGTATATATGTAACGGTATGTATTTGTTTTCCAACTTTATTAAATTATTTTATTATTTATACTAGTCTTTTACTAGTTCCAGATAATTGTATCTGACTATAGTGATAATGTTTGTCCTATTTAACTTTTATGACAGGCTTATTTCTTAATTACATTGATTAATTTTCTAATTACATATTGTTAATTTTTCTTTAATAGAAGAGCTGGATACGCCTACCTAGAATTATGGCAGATAAATTAACTAGAATTTCTATTGTGAACCATGACAAATGTAAACCGAAGAAATGTCGGCAGGAGTGCAAAAAGAGTTGCCCTGTGGTTCGAATGGGTAAGCTGTTCTTTGGATCATTTAAAGATAAAAGATTTAAAAATAAATAGATTGTTGAATCTCTAGACTTTAGCTGCTAGTTTCTTTGGTATCTAAAAAGAAGACAGAATTTTTTTATTATTTTATGAGCATGTGATTGTTTTTTTTTTTTATTAAAGGATACTATATTAATATAAATATATTTTTTAAATTTATTGAATATGAAACAAACCCGAGTTTAAGTTACTGAGATTCTTACTGTTCTACAAAATCCAATATGTTTGTATTTGATGTTAATCTCTCTTTTAAGAGCTTAGTAAGAATAACTGTTCCTGAAATTTTGTCATATTTTCAAGAGTAAATTTATAGCAATTCAGAATTGATGAATTGTTGGTATTCTTTCAGAACTATATTAAAGTAATTGTAATTTTAAATGTACTAATGAGGTATAGACTTACTCCTGAAAAAGACTTTAGATAACACCTATTAAAGTCTACCATGCTATTCAGAAATTTCATAGTTTTAATATCTGTTTAATTTTAAGTTTAATTTTTCTGTATATTAGATGACTACATACCTTTTTGAGAACTTTACTGATTTAACTGACATATTTTTTTCTCTAGTATACATTACCATTTTCAAGGTATATTTTATGAATTAAAATATTTAGGTAAGTCAGCTTAAAAACAAAACTTTAAGGATCTGCCACAATTGTATGAGCATGTTTTCTTCCCCAGTAGTATATTAAACAAAATAAACTTATTAGAGTCATCTCCCACATGCCTGATAAGAGTATCTTTTCCTTTGCCAGGAAAATTGTGCATTGAGGTTACACCCCAGAGCAAAATAGCATGGATTTCTGAAACTCTTTGTATTGGTTGTGGTATTTGTATTAAGGTAAGTGATACTTTACTTACTGGATCAGATTTATAACCTAAAAATGAAATTAAAGAGGCAAAATACAAAGCAGTGAGTAAAGAATATAGATTTAAGAAAATTGTACTTATAGTAATAATTTAATATTGTTGCTTTTTTTAATTAAGCCAACGTTTTGTTTAAACATTACACACTCACCACACTCAATTTTGTAAAATTAAATTTTTCTTCCCACCCTTTTTATGAGAAGGGCATTCTCCAGCAATGTTGTCACCAGAACTTATTGGAAATAGGAAAACAAAAAATACAAGTTATGTGGCATACATTTTTTTCAAGTCTCTGTTTAATTTTGAATTTATACCTTTTAAATAGAAGCGCACATACAAGTAGCCAAAATTTTTCAGTTTAATAAAATCTTTAAATGCTTGTTTTTGCTGTATTATATGTTATTCTATTGTTGACTGTATTCCAATAGTGCAATTTTCCAAAATACCGAATTAGTTTTTGTTACATTGAATAGTTTGATTAGGGTTTTTGACTTAAGAATGTTGAGTTTCAAACTTAAATTCATAGAAGCCAGTTTATGAACTTCTTATTTTAGATATTTTTATTTGTAGATTGTATATGTTAGAAAGGACCTTTACACCCTGACAGGTGGCTCAGTGATTAGAATGTTGGCCCAGCATATGGACGTCCGGGTTTGATTCCCGTCAGAGCACACAGGAGAAGCGCCCATCTGCTTCTCTCCCTTCTCTCCCTCTTCCCCTCCTGCAGCCAGTGGCTTGATTGGTTCGAGTATTGGTCCTGGGTGCTGAGCATGGCTCAGTTGGTCTGAGCATTGGCCTCAGGCACTAAGGATAGCTTGACTGATTCAAACATTTGCCCAGAAGGGCTTACCGAGTGGATCCCAGTCAGGTCACATGCAGGAGCCTGCCTCACTTAAAAAAAAAGAAAGGACCTTTACCACAAAGTATGGGTGCCACCCCATCGTTTATTCTACTAAGGCTTATGTGTATTTTGCATTGGTTTTTGAATCCTTAGTTTAAGTATCCAGAAATATTTTGCTACCTGAAAGCATTTTCCCTTATTTTGAAAATATAAGCAGGACATGTTTCTTCCAGCCAGTAATTTACTAATCTCTTATATGCCAGAATTCTGGGTGCTGGAAATCTGATTTGAAACAATATATTTTTAATTCTATGAAAAAAAGAATAACTTTTCTTTCTTCATTGCTATAGAAAAATGAAGTTTCAAAGTTTGAGGTGTGCACTTTAGTGGCTGAAAAGATACTAATGTGATAAGTCTGTATGGCAGTGGGGTAGTGTATACGCCCTGAACATTAAGATACTTATAACACACCTCATATATGAACAGTATGGATATTTTTTTCCTTGTAGATTTAGAGAAGTCTAAATTACTTGCAGCCTAAGCATTTTATGTACATTGATGGAATAAAGAGATTTTATAGATGAAGGTAACTTTGTTGGCAGAATAAATGTCTCATGTAAAGAATTAATCTTTTTGGTTAGAGCAGCGGGGTTAGAGGGTAGTAATTACTTTGTTAGGAAACGAGTTTGGGTGGGTTTTTTTTTTAAATTAACGATAGCTGTGTTCTTGTAACATAAAATGGAAATTCACAGAAATTCTTATATTCAGAGACTTTTAAATTGTTCCCTGAGCACACTGAACAGTTCTACTAAACAGATCTCAAATGTGAGGTGATGCTCTTTGGGATGTACCTTTTTTAACTTATCTGGACTTTCTAGCCATGTTACCAGTCTTAAATGACACTCCGGTTCTTGCCGATCTTCTGTGGACATTTACCTGATTGATAGTCAACTGTTACTTGAGTAAGCTTTTCTATGAATAAGCTTGTTTTTCATCTGAATTTACTTGGTTGGAATATGAAGGATTTTCTTTATATAAGATGGTTAAAAATCACAATAGAAAGACAGTCCTTGCTTTATCCATATGTCATGCTAGCTGTTGTTAAGACATAAACAGACCCAAAAAGAGTACAATTCATGACCTTAAAGGACTTTACAAGGTAGGAAGGGATCTTTCATGGACTGAAGATGCAGTCACGTTTTATCTTACCTCTCAGCCTTATCTAATAATGTAAAAAATAAAAATAGGGGGCTCTGGCCAGTTGGTTCAGCAGTAGAGCATCGGCTGGCATGTGGAAGTCCTGGGTTCGATTCTCAGAGCACACGGGAGAAGCAACCATCTGCTTGTCTACCCCTCTTTCCCCTCTTTCCCTCCTTCCCCTCTTCTCTTCCTTCCCCTCCTCCCTTCCTTCCCCTCCTCCCTTCCTTCCCCTCCTCCCTTCCTTCCCCTCTTCCCCTCTCTCAGCCATGGCTTAAATGGTTCAAGCAAAGTTGGCCCTTGGTGCTGAGGATGGCTCCGTGGCCTTGCCTCAGGGTCTAAAATAGCTTGGTTCCCAAGCAACAGAGCAGTGGCCCCAGATGGGCAGAGCATCATCTGATAGGGGCCTTGCAGGGTGGATCTTGTCAGGACACATGTAGGAGTCTGTCTCTGCCTCCCCACCTCTCACTTAATAATAATAAATAAAAATACCTATCAAATAGGACCTCCAAGTTCTATAAGATTTTACAATAAGTATTAAATGCATATTAAATACTTTAAGATTACAGCATCACTAAGGGTAATACAAAACTAGTGATATGATTCTTACCTTTAAGGAGCATAACTTATTTTTTTAAATCTATAAGAAAATGAGGCCTGACCTGTGGTGGCGCAGTGGATAAAGCGTCGACCTGGAAATGCTGAGGTCGCCGGTTTGAAACCCTGGGCTTGCCTGGTCAAGGCACATATGGGAGTT
The DNA here is from genome assembly GCF_036850765.1 of Saccopteryx bilineata. Taxonomy (NCBI): domain Eukaryota; kingdom Metazoa; phylum Chordata; class Mammalia; order Chiroptera; family Emballonuridae; genus Saccopteryx; species Saccopteryx bilineata. The sequence goes on along the minus strand of NC_089490.1, from coordinate 187,753,941 downwards.
GATGCTTCCAGCTCCTCCCCCTCTTCTCTCTCTCTCTGTCTCTCTCTCTCCTCTCTAAAATAAATAAATTAAAAAAAAAATTAAAAAAAAAAAGAAAATGAAAACTATTTTATATCTTTGCACAACTCCCACATTTGTAAGATTTCTTATAAAAAAGTCTTAATCTCTCCATTTTAGTCATGTATACTTCTAAAAATTAACACAAATTTAATTCTTTAACAGAAATGCCCCTTTGGCGCCTTATCAATTGTCAATTTACCAAGCAACTTGGAAAAAGAAACAACACATCGATATTGTGCCAATGCCTTCAAACTTCACAGGTATATTTTCAAGTCAACATTCTTCTTCAGTCAAAAGTAAAATGCAGTCCTGACCTGTGGTGGCGCAGTGGATAAAGCATCGACCTGGAAGTGCTGAGGTCGCCGGTTCGAAACCCTGGGCTTGCCTGGTCAAGGCACATATGGGAGTTGATGCTTCCAGCTCCTCCCCCCTTCTCTCTCTGTCTCTCTCTCTCCCTCTCTCTCTCCTCTCTAAAAATGAATTTTAAAAAATAATAAAAAATTTAAAAAAAAAAGAAAAGTAAAATGCATTTAGAATTTTCAGAGAAATGCAAAACTTGGGGAAAAAATTATATTACCCATGCACTAAGGAGAAATGCAATATTGTAACATCATGCAGAATCATATGTATATCTCAGTCATGTATTCTAACATTAGAATTACCTGGGAACCTTTTTAAAACTACTAATGACCAGATTTTAGCCCAACTGAATCACATCATATCTCTGGATGGAGAGTCTGGACCTCAGTAAGTTGTAAAAGCTCCCACATGATTCTAACATTTAACTGGGGTTGAGACTCACTGTTGTTAATAATACCCTTATTCCCAAAATGACTTGTAAAGAAATTTATCTTTGACTTGATCCATTAATCTCATGATCTACAGAGAATATTACTCTGAATTTTGGGATATTATTGTTAAATCACAGGAGTCCTTTGAAGTTTTTAATCTGCTGAACATGAATATTTTGAATCTGGAAGTCTAGGTTTAACTAATAAAAAGGTGTTTCTCAACCTGCCAGCATTAAGGAGCCTCTTGCAGCAGGGAGAATGAAGTGGAATTGTTTCTGGTTGATGTGGCACTTTTCTCCTTGTAAGTAAATGGCAGGCAGAAAAAAAATCAAAACAGTGTGAACTTGCACCTGCTGTGACATTTTTTGCTAAAGCATTTTTGTTATACATTAAAACTGGGTCTTATATGTAAAGGAGAATTGTTACTTTAGAATGGACTTTGAATGAAAATGGAATAAATAAAACTTGGAGTAATATTGTCATAGATGCATGTCTAACTATTAACAGTTACTCTTGGCTGGGTTTTCTTTTAATAGCCAATAATATGTGGCATAGATCTCTTAGCTTAATGGGTGTGTATGGAGTGCAAATGTATTAAATAGATCATTCAGATGTCATGTAGCTTTTTCTACCTGAGTTTTATTGTTTCTGTATATTTTTGACAGGTTACCTATCCCTCGTCCAGGAGAAGTTTTAGGATTAGTTGGAACTAATGGTATTGGAAAGTCAACTGCTTTAAAAATTTTAGCAGGAAAGCAAAAGCCAAATCTTGGAAAGTACGATGTATGTATTACCTACCACCTGGTCAAGATGAGTATCTTGGGTGGGTTTTTTGAGGCTTTGAAGGAGAGTATACAGGGGTCCTTGGGTTACGACGCAGTCTCATTCCTATGACAGTGACATAACCTGAATTTTGGTGTAAGTCGAAACACTCTAGCTTAACACAAATGGAACACTCATGCTTTTAACAGTCCACAATGGCGTACGTAGGCGTGCTGGGGGACACCAACTCCCCCACTCCTATGCCGCGCTACTGCGTGCTCTTCCACCGTGTGTAGCTAAACTAGTTCACTCATGTAGTACAGGAGTGCATGCTAACGGGGTAAGCCGAAACACTCGTCTCAATTATTTTAAGTTTTTATGGGAGTGTCATAAACTTGAGACATTGTATGTCTAGACTGTCATAACCCAAGAACCCCTGTATGTGATATTTGAAGTTATTTTCAAAATTATTTGTGGTATAATGCTGAGAAACTACATACAAATGAAACTCCTTAATTTTTAATTAAAATCTGTTGATGCTACTAACTGATTATTCTGATCTTCATTAAACTGTTATGAGTTGGTATGGCTTGATTTGAAACTAAATCCTTAATTTTAAGTTGGAAGCCAGTAGTATTGTTTGGACATGTGTTCTATTTTGTATAATAGCCATCCTCTTGGTAATTGTATTATTAAATTAAATTCAGGTCATTATATGTGTATTGCCAGGATCCACCTGATTGGCAAGAAATTCTGACTTACTTCCGTGGATCTGAATTGCAAAATTACTTTACCAAGATTCTAGAAGATGACCTAAAAGCTATTATCAAACCTCAATATGTAGACCAGATTCCCAAGGCTGCAAAGGTCAGTTGCTTTCAGGAGGAATTTATGCTTTATACTATCAGTGGATGTTTCAAGTTCAATTTTAATATTGGAGGACATCAGTGATAACTATTTTTGGTATATTATGACAGGGGACAGTGGGGTCTATTTTGGACCGAAAGGATGAAACAAAGACACAAGCAATTGTATGTCAACAGCTTGGTAAGTGCTTATTTTGTATGAGGTTTAATAGGCCCTAAACTTAACTCATAAATTAAATGTCTTTATATGGATTACTGAAATCTCTGGTAGTTGTGGTTCTTACTTTTGATGTTGCACAATTTTCAACTGAAATATTCAAACCCAGAATGACCTGCAGGGTACATTCTGCTTAGCAGAGGTAAAAGGAAACTTTTAACGTTAAACACAATGCTTCTATGTTCTTTGTAGATTTAACCCATCTAAAAGAACGAAATGTGGAAGACCTTTCAGGAGGAGAGTTGCAGAGATTTGCTTGTGCTGTCGTTTGCATACAGAAAGCTGATATGTAGGTTACTTTACACCTTTTCTAGATTGTGATCCTTACTGTGGAGGTTTTATTTGGAACACTGCTAAGAAAGCAGTGGTGTTGAGAGGAAGGAACACAGATAGGGTCTGAGATTTAATTCCGAGGTCAGGTGTTGAAGCAGTTAAGCAGCCACTGCCCATTCTCCCTGTTCTTCCTGCAGGGGAGAAGCTCGGTGATTTAGAGGAGTCCTTTACAACCCATGCAGTTCAGAGCTTTTTAATGTAAAGCAGTTGTTTATTATTTAAACTGTTTGTACATTAGAGGAATCTTTTTTAAGGCTTTAAGCTCTCCAACAAAGCCAGCAAATTTTTCAGATCCCTCCAGTGGAACATGAGGTCTTTCAGGTCACACGAACTGGGGACGGCTGCCATGTGGGAAGGAAAGGGCGGTTCCCTTCCCGTGCCAGGGCTCCCTTTTCCCAGACGCCGCTCCCGTCCTCCGCGGATTAGAGCCGCGGTTCTGCTCTGGTGTCAGCACGCTTGCTCTTCTGCACAACACCCGGAGTTCTGTACGCTGCTCTCCCAGAGACCATGTGCTTTAATGAAACTGACTTTAGCTAGTTAAGAGAAAAACTCTGAATGACTTTGCTCTATACCAGAATATTTTTCATAAGCAGGTAGCAATTTATAAATTAGCCTGATCTGGGAGTGTCCCACACTCAATACACAGCCCTGCTTTTCATAATGGCAGCATACAGAAGTTTTCACCATTATAGGGTGGACCCCATTAGGGTAAGGTGGTTTTTGTTGTTGTTCAAATGCAAGCTATATTACAGTACTTTAAAATAATGTGCAATGGAGAATTATATTTGTCTTTCAAGTTATATTTGCTTTTCTCTTTCAGTTTCATGTTTGATGAACCTTCTAGTTACTTAGATGTCAAGCAGCGTTTAAAGGCTGCTATTACTATCCGGTCTCTAATAAATCCAGATAGGTGAGTATAGATTTGGTATATGCCTGTGTTATTCCATTTGGGCGATTTTACAGATTTCTAAAGATTAAACACTGGGGCTAGTGTCATATACAAGTGATGTTTCCATCTTGGTCATTTGGAGCTACTGCTTGAATTTACCTTCCTGTGTCTAAAACATAGGTTCTTAGTGCAAGATTAACTACCATGCCTGTTTCCAGGGAACTGTGAATACTCTGAAGTGATCTGCAAATTCTGGTATATATCAGTGGGTTTCTGGGAAGCAGATCCTTAGCTTTTACCAAATCCTCAAATGGGTATGTTAATCAAACACACAAAATTTAGAACATATGGAACACCAAGATATTCCAGTTATTCAGGGTCGAACAAAGCACAAGAGAATTCTTAATAATCTCTGTTAGGTAATCCCAATGTTTTTTGTAGTTTGCAAAGGCATTTTTGTTGTTTTAATTTAGTGATTTTTAGAGTGAGACATCAGTTTGTTTGTTTGATTTATTTTTGTTGTTCTATTTATTTATACACTCATTGGTTGATTCCTGAATGTGCCCTGACTGGGGATCAAACCCACAGCCTTGGTGTACTGGGACGATGCTCTAACCAACTGAGCTACCCGGCCAGGGCCAATTTGCAGAATTTATTAATTCATTATCTCATTTAAGCCTCACAGTAATATTCCTAATTAGAATCTTTAGACTATAAGCAACAAAGAAAGAATCTTAGTTGGCCCAAATATTAGCTGTAATTTTACTTTGTTCATAGGCCTGGGCATTATGATAGGATTTTGGGGGAATACAAGAGTATAAAATGTAGTATTAAGGACTTCTCAGTCTGTTAAAGAAAAGAATACCTAGTTCTTTAGTTCTATACTCTAGTTCCTTTTCATAAAATATTTTATACCCTTTATTATATTGAAATGCTGCAAGAAAGATATCCAGTCTACCTTTGCACCTAATCTTTTTAAAATACCAAGTTACGTTTTAACTGTAATAAAAAGGAGAGTGAAAAGAATAGTGATTTACAACCAAGTGACATTGATATGTATCTCAGTTTATAAAAAGGCAAGTCATTATGGTCCTATGAGAGGACAGCAACCTTAATAGGATAACGTATCAAAACAATTAGATTGACAAAGTAAAGGATTGAGTTAGATGTTTTCACAGATGTGCTAGATCTCAGGTATAGATAATCTCTCTTTAGTGTAAATTGATAAAAAGTTAGAAGAATTACGTCTGCAGCCTGAAATTCCAACTGATGTCAGGACAAAATGTTCAGTCTTAAATGCTTTATAAAGATTTGGAGATCATATCCTTGGATAAACACTAAGAAAGAGAGGATGGGTTGGAGAAAGGAAAAATAATGCAAGAGATTCAACCTCTAAGACTATTTTCAGTAAGATTAAAAACCAACAGGAAAACTAAAATTAATTGTAGGGTATAAATTTTCACAGCTTAAATTTCTCATTATGCTGCAGATTTCTGTTCCTTCTCAAACCCTCAGAAAATAGAGTGGCTCTCCTAAAATTTTTTACATTTTGGACGTTTGCATAAGTTCCATTTAAAAGTAAGGAAAGCAGGAGGTTTGACCTGTTTTTGTTTTTTCCTTTCAAAGTAAAGTAAAAGCTACTAGGTAGTATTATGCTGCCTTATATTGGCCCTTGAAGATTTTAGTGGTAAAAGAGGATTATTCCAGATAATGGAATGTTACCAAACAGGAACACAAGGCAGGATGTGTACTGGCTCACTAGTACTTTTCATATTAACCTGGCCCCCATTTTCCTTTCCTTCCTACTTTACCTGCCTGACTCCTGGATTACTGTGATAGCTTCCTTTTAAAAATTCTGGTTCTTGCCAGACTAAGCTTCTTGCAAAGATATTTTTTCCTCTCATTCTTTTATTCTAGAACTATGCTGTAGCTTCTAGCCATATATTGCTATTTTTATTTTAATTGAAATTAAAAATTAATTTCCTTAAGTCAAAGTAGTCACATTCTAAGTGCTCCACATTCCATGTGGTTACTTGCTACCAAATGGGACAACATAGTGATCAAACATTTCCATAATCGGGAAACTACTGGACACTGTTTTCCTCATTGCAAGTTAACATAAGTCCAAATTCCTCATCTCCTTCCACAAGTTCCTTGAATATCTGTTGGTGCATAGCACAAAACTAAAGATCATGGAGATAGAGATTACAGTCTGGCTTCAGGTTGTTTGGAGCCAAGTTGTAGGGGTGGGGTATTCACAAAATTCAGGTGTTGGATTAGAGCAGGGGTCCCCAAACTTTTTACACAGGGGGCCAGTTCACTGTCCCTCAGACCGTTGGAGGGCTGGACTATAAAAAAAAAAAAACTGAGCAAATCCCTATGCACACTGCACATATCTTATTTTAAAGTAAAAAAAACAAAACGGGAACAAATACAATATTTAAAATAAAGAACAAGTAAATTTAAATCAACAAACTGACCAGTATTTCAATGAGAACTATGCTCCTCTCACTGACCACCAATGAAAGAGGTGCCCCTTCTGGAAGTGCGGTGGGGGCCGGATAAATGGCCTCGGGGGCTGCATGCGGCCCACGGGCCGTAGTTTGGGGACCCCTGGATTAGAGTGACGAAGATTCAAGAATGAGGGAAGGAAAATTGAATTGACTATCAGAAGAGAGATCCTATAGAAGTTAGGATTTGAGACTGTAGGAAGGACTTCAACTGGTGAGGATTTAGGCAGGAGACCTTTTTGGAGATAGAAAATCCCTGAGACCCACACAAATGGAAAAGTGGATTATTTTTAGAAAGTAATGAAAGATCCATTTTTTAGTGTCCTATAGAAAAGAAGTAAAAATACTATAGTAGCTTAACTTTGAGAGGGTCTTAAAGCAGTGGTTCTCAACCTTTCTAATGCCGTGACCCCGCAATACAGTTCCTCATGTTGCGGTGACCCCAAACCAAAAAATAATTTTGGTGGCTACTTCATAACTGTAATTTTGCTACAGTTATGTTTCGGAATGTAAATACCTGATATGCATTATGTATTTTCCGATGGCTTTAGGCAACCCCGCCAAGGTCGCGACCCACAGGTTGAGAACCGCTGTCTTAAAGTCTAAGGATGTTATTTTTTCATTGGGAACTGAGAACTGTGTCTAGGAACCTGAGGAAGAGGAGATTGGGCTTTCCCAGATACATTGGAAATCCCTAGGTTAAGGGTGCTGTCGTCATTCTCTGCATCCCTTCTGCAGCTAGCATGGGACAGGTAGGGTTTAATGTGTAAGCTGAATGACATAAACAGTTTAGGTGACACCTGATTTAAATCTATTGTTTCTGCTTTGTCAAGTTTAAAAATGTTCTTTATTAGTAAAACATTTTTTCTATTCATAAACTGTTTCATGTTAACTTTTTTTCTTTTAGTTTAAGGTACCAATTTGATATATGAACACTGATAGTCTTATTTAATGAAAATACTGCTTCTGATCTATTTTCCTAAAATTTATAATATGATAAAAAATTATGTAGTACTAATTAAATACAATTTTAATTTTATATGTTACATTTTAAATTTGTATTAATTTTCAGATATATCATTGTGGTGGAGCATGATCTAAGTGTATTAGATTATCTCTCTGACTTCATCTGCTGTTTATATGGTGTACCAAGCGCTTACGGGGTTGTCACTATGCCTTTTAGTGTAAGAGAAGGTAACTTGCAAAACTGTTTTCGCAATGCTGTATCCCCTTTTCCTCTAATGCTTATAAAATGTGTCATTGTTGATATTAAGTAGTTACATGTTCTAATATTATTTATATATTATAAAACTTTGGTCTCATGGAATTTAATCACTCTACAGAAAATAAATCTATATGTATGGTTATAGTCATCAGTTACATAAAACCTATTTTTTGCAGAACTTTTTGTTTGGGTAGGTAGAAATGTTCTATCCATTTTATTGTTTATTTGCTATATTAAGTTTGTTTTATAGTTTGGCTTCTGTAGAATCATTGTCTTATTTAACATCTTCAACTTGATCTATAACAGACCAATACCAATAGTAAAACTCTTAAAATAAATTTAGTGCTTATCTTATTTCAAATTCATCTGTTGTCTATCCTAAGTTTATAGAAGTTAAGACTGCCTAGAAGTCTTAATAAGATAGGTTAGTATTATATAGTACAATTTAGTAACTTACTAAAGTCTAATAAAATAGTTTAGTAAGTATATTTTTATATATTCCTTCTACTTTTAGGAAAGAGGGACTTCCCTACCTAAGGTAGACAAAAGTAAAAAGTAGCCTGTCACTAAGAGGCTCCTGAAATAGTAGCGGTGTGCCCTCGACCTGCTATGCATTTTTCCTTGTCATTTCCTCGCACTCTTTCCTTTTCATTTCTTCTCTTTGGTTGTGCTACTTTAAGTTGACAATCTAAAACACCTAAAAGGACTAACTTAGTTCATATCTTGAAAAAAATACCATATTCTGTAAGTGATAATTTTTGAGTTGCCTAAGACACTTTGAAAAAGAAATTTAAATTGCATTATACATCTTACATAAAAAAGGCTGCAGTAGCTTTTAAAGTATAAAAAGTACTGGTACATAAATAGTTTAAGATGTGAGGGAGAATTTGCTGTCACATATCTTCTTGTACTTTGAGATAGATGCATATTATTTATGTCTTATTTGCCTCAATTAGCCAGGATTTTTTGAGCACCTACTCTAAACCATATAGTAGTGATGGTTCTCGAATCGTTTTGATAATGAAGAGGACACCTGGCAATCACTCCATAATTGTGGTTATAAATGCTATGTGTAAAGGCTGTGCTATTGAAGGCATAGTTCCTGCTGAGGTTTTTAATGTGCCTTCTCTGTTAAAAACACAATTCCAGTAACAAACAACTTAACCTTTCTGCTTTTCTTCACTGTGTTGAAAACAGTGCAGCACATGCAAAAGCTGCCTTGGAACTGTGAAGGCGAGAAGTCAGGCATTGCAAGAGGGGGGGTGTAGAGGCCAATTTATTAATGCTTTGCTCCAAGTCCCTTATTTCTCCGAGTCTTCATTTTCTTACCTGATAAATTGTGCACTTGGACTAAGTGGTCACTTAAGTTTCCTTCAAGTTTATGTTTTTATTTTTTATTTTAAATTTTTAAGCTCACATAGTTTTTAAATAGTTTGAGGATTTTTTTAAGGCCGTTTTTTGCCAGAATAAATAGATCTACTCATTTTTTCTGTCAGCAAATATAATGAACACTTAGTTTTAGTTAGAGCATACAGGCCTCTAATGTGGTTCTCAGTTCCAAATGAAATGTATAACATTCGTAGACTTTTCTTTAAAGACCTTCCAAAACTTCAGCTACTATCTTCTACTTCCCTTATGTGTATATATCGGAAACACTGAAAACAGATCTTTTTTCCTTGTTTCTTGAAAAATCCACTTTTTCATTTCTGTGTGTCTGCCATTATGGATCTTAACAACATTAATATGGACGGATTCTCATGTATAATGTTAATAGTTTTTAAAACTTTAGGTAATGGTGTTTTAACTTTGTATAGTGAAGCCAAAAAAATGTCAAATGAAGTTCATTATTATAAATTTCTTAAAACCTGCAAAAATAATTGGGGGGAAATGCAGCAAACCATTAACTTCAATGTATGAATATAATTCATGGAAAATAAATACTCATAATTTAAATTCTTATTTAAAAAAAATTCCTTGAACTACTTTGTTTTATGTCAATCTATGAAAATACTCCACTTTTAGTAGTCATTTTTAGAGAATACTTGCAGTTTGTGACTTAAAAACTAGCATAAGTGGTACCATATACTTCTGCATTCAACCTGATGGGGAAAAAAATCTTAGAAAAATCACATCATAATGAAAAGATGTGTTTTGTATGTGTGTGTACCTAGGCATGTATATACATGCATGAATTACTTAAACTTGCATTAGATGCATAAAACATGTTGTTACTATATTATATCACAAATCTCCAGCTTAGAAAGCTCCCAAGAGAGCCTGTAATAATAGTTTCTTGCTTTAGAAAAAGTTTAGTCTTTAATTGATCTTTACTAATTAATCTATTCTCAATGACTTCTCAACAGGAATAAACATTTTTTTGGATGGCTACGTTCCAACAGAAAATTTGAGATTCAGAGATGCATCCCTTGTTTTTAAAGTGGCTGAGACAGCAAATGAAGAAGAAGTTAAAAAGATGTGTATGTATAAATATCCTGGAATGAGGAAAAAGATGGGCGAGTTTGAGCTAGCAATTGTAGCTGGAGAGTTTACAGACTCTGAAATCATGGTGATGTTGGGGGAAAATGGTAAGCTTTTCTAATTTTGTGATATTTCAACGTCTGTTCTGTTTACTTAGTAACTTAGATTTAACTACCCGATACGACGTTTAAATAGAAAACGTTGACTCAGGTAAAGGTCTGGAAGTTGGATTGAATCCATACATTTCTCTGTGTAGTACACATTTTGTGACATTGTATGACTTAATCTCAGTGTCATTCGATCAATTTCATATTTGTTTCATAACCTTTAAGTAAAAATAAGATTTTTTTTTTAAATCTGGGTTTTCTGTGTGTAAACTGATAGGGCATTTACTCACACGGGATGCTCACCAGTAAGGAAGTGCTGGTCATGTGGGAGTCGTCTTCTGGGACTTCCTTGCACTCTTTCTTTGAGAGCTTTTCCTATTTTAAATTCAAACTGGTCTACCTTTGTAAATAGTTGTATTACCAGTATTTTTTAACATTAGGTTGCCATCATAAATATAATTAGAAGATGAATTTGAGTACCAAATAATCTGGTGTTCCTTTCATGAATTTAAAAGTATATTTACAGTTTACAAAAGTATAGAGGAAAACATTTTTATGAGGATTGTTGCAATAGATCAGCTTGTAGTTAATGGAGGAATATTGAAGTGGGTTGCAGTTAATTTAAGTATTTCATGTAAAAGGACTTTATAATATGGTATGGATCATGACAGTACTATTTTAATAAATTGTGTGCATTAACATTTTAGTTATATTAAAAAGTAGTTCAAATCTTATATTTACAGGCCTACCATTTATTAAAATGGTCATTATAAGCTTTAACTAGTTTGTATTCCTTCTGAGTTTAAAAGGATACCTAAAAGGTGAATCATGCAAGTTTAAGTATTTGCGTGACCTTTCAGAATTTGCGTGACCTTTCAGAATTCAGTAGTGTTGTGTATATCTTTAAAACGAATTTCTCAGTGAAAACCCAATAAGACATGGTAATTTACTATAATTGTGAAGCATCTTTTAAGTCAATTTGTTATGTGTTGTATTGCCAGGTACTGGTAAAACGACATTTATCAGAATGCTTGCTGGAAGACTAAAGCCTGATGAAGGAGGTAGTGCTCTAATCTTGAGTCCTTTTACTCTGCTGCACATAGTAAACTTGAAAGACCTGTGCAGTTTTCAGTGTCTTATTTATTTGCATTGTTTTGCAGGAGAAGTACCAGTTCTAAACGTCAGTTATAAGCCACAGAAAATCAGTCCCAAATCAACTGTGAGTTACTCTGCTATTTGGTTATTAAGTAAAAGTTTTTATATATACCTATAGAATCTTTTACTGTTTCAAAATTTTTATCCAAGCTAGTTTCTGTAGTTTTATCAAAAAGTGGCTAAAAACTCATTCCCGCTACTAGGAAAATGCTTTTAAAATCTGATAGGCATCTTTTTTCAAAACAAACCTTTTAAAACCTGTGTTTTGTGCTGCAAATAACACCCATCAAGAAAGTGAAAAGGCCATCCTCAGGGTGGGATAAACTGTTTGCAAATCATGTATCTAATAAGGTACTCATATCCAGACCATATAAAGAATTCTTAAAACTCAATCTAAAATTGGGGAAAGGATTTGAGTAGACATTTTCCCAAAGAAGATACATAGATGTTCAGTAACATCTTGACCTTTTAGTGAAATGGAAATCTAAACCACAGTGGCGATACTATGTCACACCTACTGGGATGACTTGAATTAAGAAGAATAGTGTTGGTGAGATATACAGATATGGAACTTTACACATTGCTGGTGGGAATGTATAATGGTGCAGCGGCTTAGAAAAACAGCCTGGCTGTTCCTCAGACAGTTAAACATAGTTGCTTATTAACCAGCATTTCCACTCAAGAGAAGTGAAAACTATCTCAACACAAAATTTGCACACAAACACATTATTTATAATACCCAAAATGTGGGAAACAGCCCAGATGTCCAATTGATGAATGGATAAACACTGTATACCCATAAAATTGTATGTTAACAGTACTCAGCCATAAAAAGAAACAAAATACTGATACATTGTTAAAATATGGGTGAACCTTGAAACTATGAAGTTAATCTTTAGCTTTTGCTGGTGGTGTAATGAACTTTTTATCTGTACTCACCACTCATCTATTTGAGATGACTTAGTTTGCAATAAAAAGTTTTATCATTGACACTTTCTATAAGCTTACCTTTAAGTTCTCAAATTCAGACCTTTCCTCAAATAATAAGCAGTAGGCATCCTAAGATTGTCATTATCAATGTTATCTTCCTAATTATGTCAAGTTACTTAATACCCAAACTGACCTTGAAAATTATTCCTATTCGCAGGTGATAACTGTTGTTCGCAAACTGATGTACTTTTGCTATGGAACTTTATGACTCAGAGTATACTATAATGAAATAAACTGTCAATATTTTTTTCGTTAAAAACAGGGAAGTGTTCGACAGTTACTACATGAAAAGATACGAGATGCTTACACTCATCCACAATTTGTGACTGATGTAATGAAGCCTCTGCAAATTGAAAACATCATTGATCAAGAGGTATTCTGATTTTTTTGTTATTTTATTATTTTAAACTGGCAGTCTCTACATGGTCTGCTAAGCTTCTTCTCCAAATAGGTGCAGACACTATCAGGTGGTGAACTACAGCGAGTAGCTTTAGCTCTTTGTTTGGGCAAACCTGCTGATGTCTATTTAATTGATGAACCATCTGCATATTTGGATTCTGAGCAAAGATTGATGGCAGCTCGAGTTGTCAAACGGTAATGACCTGTTCACAAGAATATTACTTTTGGTTATTTGCACTGGCATACAACTGTGCCTAACACAGCATTTGAATATTTGATGATAGGAAACTAAGAGGTTTCAAAATCCTGTTTCAGTTTCATACTCCATGCTAAGAAGACAGCCTTTGTTGTGGAACACGACTTCATCATGGCCACCTATCTAGCAGATCGAGTCATTGTTTTTGATGGTGTTCCTTCTAAGAACACAGTTGCAAACAGGTAAAACTACTTTCTAGAATATTCAACCTAATTATTACTTATGACAATTAGAAAATTATTAAAATTTTTCCAATCAGCTAATAAACATTACTTATACCATTTTAATTTTTAAGAACCAGAAATTCTAGGAATTATTCTGTGACTTACAAGATTATTCACGTGGACTGCTGGATGGGACCCAGTAGAATAGTAGTTTTCAGACTATAGTATAGAGCTCCAGGCCCAGGGATATAAGCATAGAGGGTTTTAGGCCTCTCACCTTTTTTTTTTTTTTTTTTTTTTTAATTTTAGAGAGAGGAAGGAGAGAAACATCTATTCATTGTTCTACTTATTTATGCATTCGTTGGTTGATTCTTGTATGTGCCCTGACCAGGGATTGAACCTGCAACCTTGGCATTACTGGGACGACGCTCTAACCAACTAAACTTCCTGGCTAGGGCTCCTCAGATTTTCTTTTAGGTTAACTTCTGTCTGCATTATTTGAACTTCCAAAACACAGTAGGATTTGGGATTTGCAATGACCTTGAAAACCATAGATGTTAATATATGACAGAAAAAATAAGATCTACTTACATTGACTACAGTAGACCCCAAATGTCTGGTATTGATCTACACTGCAGTTAAAATGAATGATCTTACCTTTTCCCTTTTTTTCCTATCATTTTTTCCCTTACTAGTTTGATTGAAAGCATTTATAATATAAAGAAGCCTAACATTTAAATCAATTTTTGAGAAATTTCTTACACTTTCAGTGTTAAACCTTACATTAAGTTGAACCATATGAATTTACTAAATGCAGCCATTTTTAATCTTTAAAAACAGAATTTCATGTGATTCAAACATGTTTTCTGGTATTGTGGAGGAATGGAGTTACTTGAAGTATTAATAAAAGTACTTTACTGAGCTTTCCAGAATTCCTTTTTCATTTTAAATTTGTATATCAATTACTGAGAATTACATATTTGTTAGGGCAATTTCTTAGGCCATATGAAGCTTACTTACTCAAATAATGATCCCCTTTTGTATTTATAAAATATGTATTCCACATGTATGGTGTGATTTAGCAAGATTTAAGATAAATAAAGCATAGAAATTTTAAAAATTACTAAACTATTGTTATGCATATTCCCTTTACTGCCTAATTTTTAACATAAATATTATCTTTTCTGTTAAATTCTCTTCTCCCCTGAAAATTTTAATTTGAAATTCTGTAATTTCCTAATGATCTTTTTTGTTTTTGTAAAGTAGTACTTTCTTCTTAAATGTTTCTTTTTCCAGACCAGAAACGTTAAACTGTGTTGCTTTGCACAGATTATAGCAAAACTACAGTCCACACAGAAATTCTTGAGCAAAATATGCTGTGATTATACTACTATCCAGATGACTTATGATTGGGGAATTAGAGAGAACTAAAGTTATTAATAGTCTTTATCCAGAAAAACAGCTAAATTTGAGAGGTAAAATTTAATCACAGTTGATCCTGTTTTTCTTCTAGTCCTCAAACCCTTTTGGCTGGCATGAATAAATTTTTATCTCAGCTTGAAATTACATTCAGAAGAGATCCAAACAACTACAGGCCAAGGATAAACAAACTCAATTCTATTAAGGTATGTAGAAAAACTATCCTAATTAAATCATTTATTCCTCAGTGTAAGTAATTGTAAAGCATGTTTTAGTTGGAAGGCTGTTTCATTAGAATCTGTATTTCCTCAATTTCAGGAGTCAGGCTTTTCACATGTTAGTATCTGATGGCATACCTAAGTCTTACAGGCAGTTGTGGTATAGCTGCCATTGCTGCCTGAGCCAGCGGAGCTGCTCATGTCGTCTCTGGCCCATGCCTACTGTTGTACCACCTGTGTTAATTGCCATTTTAAATGCCTTCAGAAAAATTATGGTAGTTTGCCATTGAAAAATATTCTTGACTACATTAATCAATTTCTCATGTATTTTTTTTGTGCATACACAAGAGCAACATGATTAAAATGTATATTTTAAAAGTCCAAACAAGTTCCTTCAATGAGCATAAAATTCTAAACAATGGAAAAATATTAATTTAGTTTTTCTTTCTTTGTGGTAAAGAATTTTGCACCCTACACTTGATGTAGCCTGTGCAATTTGTTTTTAGATGGCAATAATCTCTTGGTTGCTCAAAGAAACCCACAATTTTTTTTCTAAAAAACCATTTCTATGCAACTCCTCCTTAAAATGCTATTTACATGTCGTGGTTCTCTGGCCATTGTACTTAATACTTTAGAAACTTTAGACGATACACCATACTTGTAGCATTTACTGGATTTAGATTTTGAACTCGGCTAGCTTTGCAGCTAAACCACGAGTTCTTGGTGGTTTAGATCATACACATGTATTCTCAAGATCATACACATGTATTCTCAAGCACCCAACACGATGCTGGATGCCTTTAGCCTTCACTGTGTGTATTGTTTATAAATGACTTCTCACTGGCTAGGATAACGAAATGACAAAATTTGACTCAAAAGTGAAGAACTTTGTCAGTTTTGAAAAACATGAAGCAGATATGAGGATCTAAATTCTAGAACACTTCCTATGTACAGCTTAGTATTTTCTTAAGAATTTCTTCTCAAGTATTGTGAAGTTTTTGTTTTTAGAAATTTCTAGTTCAGTTCTTTCTGCCCAACCATCTGTCATATCTTAACCCTAATAAAGGAGCAACTAGACAAATAGGTAGATGGATCGTTCCTTAATCAGTCGATAAAACAGTACTAGGGAAATGTTTTGTTTTGTTTAATAGGCAGTTCTCAAACTTACAGTATGGACCTTTTGTACCAGGAGCTTGAAGTTAAAATTATGAAAATGAAATTTAAGTTTTCCTGGGAACGGTATTTTATATAGCAATATTTTATGTGTGTAAATAAGGCATTTTATGCAAAAGGGCTTTGCTTAAAGTGAACCAAGGGAGGTATAGAGAAATGGGTAGCAGTAATAGTAATCTTGCCTTTTAGTGGTCCCAGTATACACTGATAAACACTACCAAGCACACTGACTGAAAGTCTACCTCTACATATTGGAGAACAGTGTTAATTTTTGTTGCTCTCTATTTTATTTTTTAGGATGTAGAACAAAAGAAGAGTGGAAACTACTTTTTCTTGGATGATTAGACTGAATCTGAGAATAAGCCATTTATTAAAAAAAACAATTGGGGTTTTTGTCATATGAAACTTTAATCAGATTTTATGCCTCACATACTCTGGAGCCTGAAGTATAATTTACTTATTGTTATATAAACCAGTTGTGTTGTAAATTGTACTCTAAACACAGAAAAATGCCACTTTTCTGTACTTGGTAAGGCCCTTTTTGTGTATAACATTCTAAAATGACATTTCAAGCTATACTAATTACCTTCAAATTTTCATGAAGATATTCAATAGATGTATTATATTCATGTACCAAATGCTGACAATGTTGCCCCATTTAAAAATCTTGAAAAAGATTTCTGTACTTACGTTTTGCCATGTATGCCAGTAGAAGAATGAACTGCCGTTACTTTAAAAGCCGGTCAAAGACTCCACTAATGAAATTTGATAAATAAACATTAGGATTATATTGTTATCTGTTTTTAGTCTTTGCAGATACTGTCAATGTAGACTTTCAAAGGAAGGTCGTCTACTACAAACACCACTGTCAGAAAAATGGCTGTTACCAACTTAACCATTGTTTACACTTTTTGGTGCTTTGGAATATCTTTATCAAAAATCATTTCAATACTCTACAACCCCCTAACTTGACTCTGATTTACTTGGTTTTAATATTCCATACAATTCCATGTTCTGTAAATATTCTCAAGGTAATGTGAACATGTTTATATAATCACTGATCAAGATTTAGGAAAAAGCATTTTAAAAAACACTTCCTTCCTTTAAAAGTACAGGTTTGGCCCTGCCCGGTTGGCTCAGTGGTAGTGTGTCGGCCTGGCGTGCAGGAGTCCCGGGTTCGATTCCTGGCCAGGGCACACAGGAGAAGCGCCCATCTGCTTCTCCACCCCTCCCCCTCTCCTTCCTCTCTGTCTCTCTCTTCCCCTCCCACAGCCAAGGCTCCATTGGAGCAGTTTGCCAGGAGGCTGAGGAATGGCTCTGGTTGCAACAGAGCAACGCCCCAGATGGGCAGAGCATCGCCCCCTGGTGGGCATGCCGGGTGGATCCAGGTCGGGCGCATGCGGGAGTCTTGTCTGTCTGCCTCCTGATTTCCAACTTCAGAGAAATACCCAAAAAAAAAGTGCAGGCTCAAAATCTTGACTTACTAAATAAATGGGGCAAGCAAAATGGTGGGGAATTAGAAATTATTGAACAGACTGCTTGACACAGTAGCTTTAACATGATAGATGGAAAGGATGGTTTTACTGGGCTCCAAAAGGCATTTAAAAATTAATGTAATCTGTAAATAAATTTGAGAATTCAAATATACAGAAATCTATGGAATAAAGTTATGATCTCCTTTCACATTACCCTTCCAAAGGTTATCAGTGTTTGCATTTTAATATATATCCTTACATATTCACGCTGTTTTTATGTGCACTCACCTAATTTTTTTATTGTATATAAACTGGGTTATACTAAAATACATAGTTCCTATTCTTCAGGATAGGTTAAATTTGAGTGATTATTTCAAATATATTGAATTTAAAAAGCCAAAAGCTATTTTTTATTTACTGATTCTGTATTGTCCTAAAGAAAATACTTGTATGTTAAGAGCACAGTTCTTTCTACTTAATGCTTATGACGGAGCATGTATTAATTTTATTTTTCTTGTAAATGACATTTTTAAAATACGGATTAACATGTTATTTAAAATTTTACATAGCAGTAGAAAATGTCTTACAGTTGCTAACAGTTTCTCTGTAAAATCAGTTATTACCAACCCAAATTACCATGCTAATGTTGGCTGTTAAAAAGAATGCGACTGCTTAATACATCCCAATTGGAAGAAATCTCTAAGCTTGATGCAAGTTCAAAATTAAAATACACAATAGGGTACTCAAGAAGCTTAATGCTTTGGGAAGAATAACTTGATTATAGAACATGAAAGAATACATACATACACATGCACCCACATTTGGATTTTATTTTGTACATATCAACCATTTAGAAATTATTTGTTTCTACCATCTTGAAGTCCAGTCCCAAATCTTTCTTGCTCATATTTCAATGTATAGTTTGGTGTCTAGCATGTAGTTTACCTACTGTATTGAAGGAATTAATCTACTTACCACAGAAAGTAGGAAGAACAGGATAACTATTCGGTTCTATAATTTCGCTCATTAACATTTAGTATGTGTGTGTCAGACTTAACCCAGTGCCCGGTGTATTATAAGCACTCAGTGGTTCAGATGAGAAATAGTTGTATTGTAGTCAGAAAGGGCTACGTGAAGGAGGTAGCTCCCAGGAAAAATAGCACCTATGATGGTAAGTGATGAAATAATCCCTGTAAAGCAGAAGTTGTCAGGTTAGAGGCAGAAATCGGCACAGGCACTGAAGAGGGTAGTGGAAGGATGAATACAGGCAGATTGTTGCGGATTTTCAGTACCTTCAAGATTCAAGTTAGAGGTTTTTACATGCTCAAGGTAGGCATTGAAGAGAGCAAAACCTGTTACCAAGAAGCAGCTACTAGAATTAAGACAGCAGTTAGTTGTTCAGGAGCTTATAATTGTTTATCCCATTGTCTTTCCATCTTCTGAAACATTTAGCATGTCCATTTAACACATCCATTACTGTATATTTTGTCTGTCACATCTTGCTCTTGGATTGTTCTCTTGTATAATTTTGGTTTGTGAGGCTTTATCTGTAAAAATCCTACGGTTTAGGTATCAAACACTTCCTTTCCCAACCTTATACAACTAACACCCTCCTTACCAACTCTATAGAGCAGGCCGGACCCCCAGCCCCAGGCTGTGGTTCACGACTGACACACACACAGCATCCTCTTCCGTGGTTTCCTAGTCTCCTGCAGCTAGGCATGGCCGTGTGGACCCAGTCCTAGCCACGAAGTTGAAAGGAGCAGTCTCTTGGGAGTGTCTCTAGAAGCCACCTTGCTTTCCTAGTAAGTGTATCTATCTGGTACTTATTCTTGTAGATGTTGTGCCCAAAAGTGACCTGAGAAATGCCAAAAATGCCACAAGGAGGCTAGTCCTAACGTGATGAGCAGCCCCTTCCTCTAGATCTCTTTCAAAAGGGAAATAAATCCCTTTGTTTAAGCTAATAACTTATACTGATTTTATGTTCAGTTAACTTTGGCTTATTGACTGAGGTCTGTCCAAAGGCTTTCAGTTTGCTTCTACCAGGTGACAGAAGCATACTTCCAGCTTGGAATCACTTTTCATCTTAGCTTACATAGTCCTGGACCTCAAACCTAAAATGTGATAACATCCTCCATGTTTTGTTTCTCCTTTAAGAATCTGGAACCCAGGGCAGGAGAGGCTTGTCTACAGGAAATTTACATAATAGTTAACTATTAAACTTTTTACTGGGGTGCTCGTTCCAGCTCCCAACTTGCATGTGCCCAAATATATCTCCCCTATCGACATGGTTTTCAGCTAATGAGGCTACCAGCCATGTCTGTCTGATATCCCCTTCTAGAGCGCAGCCTTAGAGTGACTTCATGCCTGCACCTCTGGTCTCCATTTCTGGCCCCTGATTTGTAAACATACCTTATAAAATTGTAGAGGACATAAATGCTTTTACTAACTCCAATTTTAGAAAGTAACTTAAAGAAAGCATGCAACAAGTTATACAGTAACAGGTATATTCCCTAGATAAGGTATATAGCATCACTTTTGTTTTCTATTCCATCTGCAGGCAATTAGTCAAAAAAATTAGCTTACTACAGATAATTTTTTTGTAGGAAACAAATTTGCCATTTTTGTTAGATTACTGAAAGGCACAGGAGGCCTTAAGAACCACACTGTTCGTTTTAGGGGATTTTTTTGTCTTTACACTGTTAATCTTTACAAGATTTCTTTGTAAATGTGGAAAATGTAATCAAAAGATTGATATGTATTTAAAAATGGTTAACTCTAAAGCTCTAATTTCTAGATCAAAAAAAAAAAAAACAACCTAACATGACATTTTTACCTACCCTCCCTGAGGAGTGAGATTCACTTTTGGGTGTTTCTGATAAATTAGTGTCTCTGAAAAGAAGTTGTGATCTATATATTCTCATACTATTCCCTAGACAGACCAAAAGTCCAAGTGAAGTGAACATATAAAATACTCCAAGTGAAAAGTCGGCCCTTCTAATGTAGAAAACTTAGAGAAACCCTGGATAGGGCATCTCTTGTGGATCACTTGGCCTTGCCTTTTTTATCCAATCCATCCATTTCAAATGACCGATTCTGCAAGGGCTCCAACCAACAGATACCTCTTGATGTCCTCCCCATACGCTGGCTTCTCTATTAACTTACTAGCAAAAACGTACTGGTACTCAAATAGCTAACATAAATGTTTCCTTCCCCTTTTCTTCCTTTTTCCCTTTGACCGACCCAAGTTTCTGATACTTCACTCACCACCTCAAGCAGTCCCAAAACACTGGCCCCTATGACTAACCAACTTTTTGCCCTTCCCAGCTTACTGCCCCTGTTTCTAGATCACCTTTCTGTCAAACACTTGTACTGAACAAAGCCTTTGTTTCAAGTGCTGCCTTCTGGTGAAGCCATTCTAAGACAGAGTACATATCAGTAAGTAGGTTAATCAAGTACTGACTAGCCATTCTCTTAAGTGACTTAATTTAATGAAAAAATACAGCCTTAAGAAACTTGGGTTTACATTTTAAAAAAACTTCCAAATGATTTCATCTTTCTTCAAAACAAATATTGAATACTGACTTAAAAAAAATAAAAGGGCCATTTAATCTACAAATTAATTTTCCCATTTCATGACTGCTGAAAAAAATGGCAGAGAGCACTAGCTTTAAAACCTCTCAGCTAGATTCAAATCAAATACTACCTCTTACAAGTTTCATGACCTTAATCAAATGTAATTACTCGGCCTGCCTCCGTCTTATTATATATGTATATATAAAGCAGGGAAAAGAACAGTACCTACCCCAAAGTTATCAATCCCACGTGGTTTTTAGTTGCACATACTAGAATTATCTTCAGACTGGATAAAAACCTTGGAAACCTCATTTTTTTTTAGAAGTTTACTAAATTCCTCTTAAGATCTATATGCTATATTACTTGGTTAACCCTGGAAGCAAAGAATCACAAGCAGAATCAACAGACAAAATTTAATATATGCACACAGTTGTATATATAATGCAGCATCACACCATGTAGGGCATTTACTTATACATTCAGATATGTTTGAAACACTTCTTAAGGCTACAAAACAGAACATAGAAAAATAAACAGGAATATATTCAACACTTACAAAAAGTGATATGATAAAGAATATAAAGTACTATTTATCCTTTCAACACTTCAAAAGGTATTTATATATACTTTTACAAGTAACATCACAAATGATCACATCTTCACATGCTTTTAAGTATTATTTGTACTCAGTGTAAGGCTATTAATCATTTTTCATACTTAAATTTTTTTTCTAGCTCTGTAACAATGCAATTTAATCCATTTTCAAGTAAATTCAATCCCAAAGTTGCCGTTTCCCAGCTTTAAGACATGCACCCACCCCTCTTCTAGGATTTTCTAAAACTTATTTCAGGGAGAAACCCCCTAATTAGGGGAAAGTAAATGGCTGACACTACTAGCAAAACTTAGTTCTTTGCAACTGACATGCTGGAACTGAGCCATTAAGGTTTTAAACAAAAACTAGAATTTAGACATTAAATAAGAAGCAAAATATAGTAAACAGAAATAGTGTAGCCAAATATGCATTCTCTTCAGCTACACTAAAATGGACCTTGCTTAGTACCCACAAGTGAAAGACTAAGGCTCCCTCAACTAAAACTGAAGGTAAAATAAATGAGGCGTAAATAAATATTGCTAGTTTCTAGGATGGCTGAACGTTTCCTAAACCAGAAGTGGTTAGAAAGGAACTTTATTGCACCAAGTCAATCCTAAGCGAGTTTGCAGTTCACAGGCATTTTCATTCAACCTTGAGTCACAAAGGAAACACAATGCCAAGAATATGCCGTTTGCATCAACTAGGCTGTGTAAGCACTGCGGTCTGGGAAAACCTACTCCTGCCGGATCCAGGCAGGGTCTGCACTCGGGTCAGCATGGAAAGAACACATGGGTTACCAGGGAACAGGATGCGAATTACACAGATGCTACCATTCTGCCAACGAGTACATGGAGCAGGACTTGAAGATTTTTATCTGAGAGGAAATGGACTTGAAGAAGTAAAATATATACACAATACTAGAAGGGACAAAAATCAAGTTTAGCAAAAGCCAAAGGAAGAAGTGGGCTTTGGTCATTCTAAACATTTGTTCTTTAAAATGTTTATGATCATAATACAGAGAAGTTCCATAATTTCCAACTCAAAATACAAATAATTCTCACTTCTAAGCATTTTTCTGTTAATACAGAAACATTTCATGTCAACATACCATATGACTCAGCTATAATGAAGGACAAAAGCTTACTTGGCCCTAGTTTGACCTCAGCGTAAGGCAAAATCCCCTGAATACATTTAAGACAAACCTAAAGAAAAAAAAACTGACCTTCATGCAAAGACTCATAATTTTAAAACTAATTATCAAAAGTCAGAGTTCTTTTATTCCAGAGGTCACTGAGTAAAGTACCTTCTGTAAAGTTCTCTTTCACCACTGTTTCCATCATGTCCTGGAGGTAAAATACAGGAAACAGTAAGCAAATCAGTATTTCCTTCAGGAACTAGAGAGTATTCTGTTACTCAATTGAGGTAAGACAGAGTGACAGTGAAGAAATGAAGTTTCTTTCCTATCCAATTTTCAACATTTCCAGAAGAATTTGAAAATAAGATCAAATCCCAGTAATAAAACGAAAGACAGCAATTTCTTTTGGACTCCTGAGTTAAAACGTATATTGAACTTTTAAATGTGGTCATAATATCCAAAAGGTGATTTTCATAAAAAAATTCAGGTAAGCTAATCGCACACATAAAAAAGTATGAGCTGAAAGTGAAGGACCAGCTGATCTCATCCCATAACTACTCATGTTGACTAAGGAAAAAAAATGGCTTAAGCAGTACCTTCCCCAACTGTTTGAGCTTAGAAGGTGACAAAAGAAATGCCTTTCAACAGGTTCTCTCAAGATTTTTTTCCATACAAGCATCTGTCTTTTAAAGTTTTTACCTAGCACCATCATAAAACATTATCTTTCAAAGTGCTCTCTAAAATCCTATGTTATAAAACATCTAAATGCTAATCACTACTCAAATCAGCAGTTATGCAGACATTAGGTAATTAAAACAACACAGAGGTAAAATAACCATTATTACAGTACAGTGGAGATTCACTGAGCCTAGCTGGCATCCCAAACATTCCTGGAAGTTATCAGAGAACCAAGAAAACTCATGTTTCAGTTTGTCAAATTCAAGTGAATTGTATTTGCTTTTTAAAGTAATTTGCTTTTATTTTTTTTTAAAAATCAATTTTTGGCTAGGAATATTTTACATGGCATGCAAAGAGAAATTACTACTTGATTTGCATAGCACTCAAAAGTTCCTGACCAAAAGAGAACATGAAAAAGGATTTTCACATTAGTATGTACAAATGAGAAATATAAGCTACAGTTATTTATACAGTATAACACAGATGAATGAATACTGTGTTAATTCAGAGTCAAATCTCCAAATGAGAACAGAGTGCAACATGCAAAGGGAACTTCTAGTGAAACACTGAGAAAGCTGCATGGAAGCAGGATCAGAGATGTGACGCAAGGGGTACAAGCTATAAAATGCAAAAGCAAAACCACTTTCTAGCAGCATCCTCTAGAAAAGACCAGAGTCACAATCATCCTTTTTGAACAGTGTAGTTCCAGCTGTGATAAACTGAACATGCAAATGTAAAGTGATACACATAACCAATGGTGCAAAGAGAAAAAACAAAACACAATAACTAGAGAAACCTGTTGAGCTAAAAATTTTTAACATTTCTCACAAAATATTTAAATCTGTCAGTGCATTAGTGTTAAAGTGGCATTAAAAAACTTCTGCAGTTTTAACAGATGCAGATTATTTTCAAAATGCATAGCATCTACATTTCTTTCGAGTAGGCACCATATTTACACCAGTGCTAAAAATTCTTGGTGGGAACAGCCATTTCATTAGATTTCCTACTATTTCTTAAACATCTGTTCTTGTATGCAATCTCAGGTTCAACAAATACTCACTGAAATTCAAAAATATACCCTATTAATAGTAAAAGAACTATATACAACATTTCTAAGACACAGGTTAATAGGCTGCCTTATGTGTAATATTAAGAGAAGACATTATTCAAGTTTGACAGATATTGAGATGAAAGGCCTTTGGGTTGGAAGCATTTCAAAAGACAACAGTGTTTTAGCCTAAGAATTGTTTGAGCCCAGTTCATGACTAAGGCATTGCATAATAAAATATACATTTCTATTTGGTGCAATGTTATGTTTTGGAATCTATCATGTGTCAAATGGTGTATTTTCTTGTCACTTTAGTAAACACTATAAAGCACACATTTCCAACATTTGAAATTAAACTTATATGAGGAAAAAAACCAAACACTAAATCTATAATGTTTTATATTAAACTGTTTATAAAAAATACTTTAACAAACTTATTTTCTTTTTATGGGGGCAGTCACCCGATAAATAAACAAACTTTGAACGGAGGAAAATGGCAACGCCAAGAATTCACTTGCCCCCCCCTTGAACACATACCCAATCTCTCGTCCAGGAGTGAGGGGGAAGGGGAAGGGGAGGAGATAGTTCCAATTTGGATTTTTATTTTAATGTATTTTTTAAAGCCGTCAGAAACATTCCACCTAAGAAAAGGTTTTTGCTCTAACATACTCCAGTGACAGCCATCAAGTGTGTTGTCCCCGATGGCCATCTCCCATCCCTGATCTCCTCCTATCCCCCCTGTAGGGCCGTCCTCTGCCATTTCGATGGTACTGATAACCTTCCTCACGGCTTCTGCTTGGCTGCCCCTTCCAGGACTCCTCGCCTCTTGCATGTTGATAGCCTCCCCTACCAGAATAGCCCCAATCACTTTTGTACTTCCTGCCTCCATACGTCTGGTTATAAAACTGCTTGGATCTTCCGCTTCTCAGAATATTAGACACTTCATTCTCATCTTCTGAACTCTCTTCTTTTGGTCTCTGCAGTCTGCTATCCACAGAGTTGGCCCCACTGACCACAACAGCAGCAGTCTTAGGATCTTTCATTTTTTCTGGTTTTTCTTTCAGACTTGGAATGGTCCTCTTAGGCTCAAGTTCAACAGGCACAGCTTCTCTCTCTCTGTTTAGATTCTGAGTGGGAAGATGAGCCTTCCCCTCCGCCACTGGAGGAGGGGACGCGGACGCCAGGTCTGCCTTGGGCGTCTGGGACGACTGCTCTGCCCGACCTTCATGCTTACTCACACTTGCCTCAGGGAGGGAATGCTGTGCCCCTTCACATCTGGCCTCCTGAAACTCATCTATTGCTGAAACTGAACCGCACTGTTTAGACAGATCCAGATTTTCCAGGGATATATCCAATTCTCCTTTCTCATCGGAAGGCAGAACAATATTCTGCCTCATTACTGGATTTTCTATGAATCCTTGAAAAGGGTACCCATACCAGACATGAGGAAAGAACGGAGGTGCAATGGGAACTGGGCCTAAGTATGGATTAGGCCCAAAGGACGGCTGTGGGAACATATTCTTGCCACTCAGTGACTCTTCATATTCAGCATGAAGAAGCTGCCCCGAGTTTTCAGATTCAAGATCAGCCTGGTAAGACAACTGTCCATGACTTTCAGACACCTGAGATGGAGGGATAACCAAAGGTGAAGAAAATGTCGGCGGTCCAATCTCTGCCTGTGGCATCTGACCATTAACACTGGCCTCGGTCTGCATAGGGAAGTGCGCATCGGGACACGTACAATCACTTTCACTCTGAGCAGGAGCTTCTTGGAACCAAGGATTCTGAGGATACACCGGGACAGGGACCTTTGGGTACATCCTGCAGGCTGCCAGGTAGGCCTGATGCAGAGGGTACAGGTAAGAATGTGGGGCCCACATAGGACAACTATATGCCTAAAAAAGACAAAAAAAACAGTTAAGTTAAACAAAAAGGGGGTTTAAAAAATTTTTAGAATGGGCTCAAGGCAAGTTTCTTATGCCTGCAAAGACCATATATGAATTTTTTTTATAATCTGCATTCCAAATACTACATCACTGTGAAACTCAACATGAAAAGGAATTACATTAAGTCACTGCTCTAAAGCTCCACACCTTGTCCTATCCTGAAACCAACCCAAAATCCTGTGCAGTTTGACAGACAACAATGTAATGAACCCAATCACAGATTATCAGGACATTAATTTCATCCTTTGGATGTTAACACAAAGAAATAATTATGGGTAACACAGATCTCAAAAATAACCACCAGCAAGCACTTGAGCCTCTAGCTTTGAGTATCTCAATCATTGACTATTTAGTGTGACCTGCATTTTTTTTTTCTTGGCTCTACCACTAGCTCACTGTGTGATCTCATGCCAACTGGGTAACTGATCAGAAAAATGCTGGTATAGGAGATGACTCCTAAGATTAAGACTCCACAGTTCTAGGAGACCCAGAACATTCTGCAAGGATGAAAATTAGACTCCTATCAGAGAAGGGTAATACTGAAAATAAAGTATGCCAAATATTTTCCCTACTAAGTATCAGCAAAAGATCAAAACACACACAAAAAATTTTACCAGCTGAATGGCTAATTTAGCTAAAACCAACATTAGATAAATGTAAAACTGGGCAATGAAATGCAGTAGATAGTAAAATTAACTGTGTCCTTTTATGAACTGGTAGATAGGACTACAGTAGGTCACTTCATTTTACATTAACAGTCTAGGACCCAAAGAAACTAATCCAAGATAGGAAGGAGACAACACAGCAATGACAAGGACATAGAGTGCACCAGCCTCTCTTCCTAAGGCAAGCTATTTTTTGGCTGAGCACTTCCAAAGGATACCTCTGATCCACTGGTCAACACCGCACTTCATAAGAATACTTTCACATGGTATTTCCTTTGATCATTTCAACAACTGAGGCAGGTGGTAGAATGCAATCCTCACTCCATAAATTAAAAAAGCTAGGCTCAGATACATTAAATGACTTGTCCAGGGCTATCCAGCCACAAGTGATAGAGAACTTCAAACCTGAATGGCTCGCTGAATCCCTCAGTGAGAGCATTCCCACTAGGTCGCCCAGGGACAATGCCATCTCCTGAACATATTCACAGGGTTAAATCACTGCCCAGTGAAAAGGAAAAGCAAGCAAAATTCAGAGCCTCAACTACCACCAAACAAAACAAAACAAAACAAAAAACCCATACTACACTATTGAAAATGATAGTTTTTAAAGTAATGAGATTTAGTAAACTTTAGGTTACTTCTACTGACAGGATATTAAACAGTAATAATTTAAAACTGTTAACTTAAAAATAAATTTAAAATAATAAAATGTAAATACCTTTACACCAAGATTAAAGAAGAATCGGAGAATGTTCTTATCTGAAAATAAATAATAATCACTCAGTACAATTATACATTCAAAAGTTTTTCTTTATTCTCAAACAGTATATAGTTCTAAAGACAACTCTGCCTACTGGAATTCTCTCTAGCCTGATATAAACATAGATAAAAACCAAATTTGGCCCTGGCCGGTTGGCTCAGCGGTAGAGCGTCGGCCTAGCGTGCGGAGGACCCGGGTTCGATTCCCGGCCAGGGCACACAGGAGAAGCGCCCATTTGCTTCTCCACCCCTCCGCCGCGCTTTCCTCTCTGTCTCTCTCTTCCCCTCCCGCAGCCAAGGCTCCATTGGAGCAGAGATGGCCCGGGCGCTGGGGATGGCTCTGTGGCCTCTGCCTCAGGCGCTAGAGTGGCTCTGGTCGCAACATGGCGACGCCCAGGATGGGCAGAGCATCGCCCCCTGGTGGGCAGAGCGTCGCCCCTGGTGGGCGTGCCGGGTGGATCCCGGTCGGGCGCATGCGGGAGTCTGTCTGACTGTCTCTCCCCGTTTCCAGCTTCAGAAAAATGAAAAAATGAAAAAAAAAACACCAAATTTAATATAACCAAAACCAGGCTCTGGTTGAACTGGTAGATAGGACTACAGTAGGTCACTATAGGTTTCTATACATTATTTTCAGGTTCCATATGCTTTGTCTTAAGCCCCGAAATACCTTAAACTGAGATTTGTCTCTAATTTAAATTAAATCTGTGTGAAAGAAACTCAGGTGTTCACTCTATTTCTTTTTCAACTTTTCTGTGGAGTTCAAAATATTATGAAATAAAAATGATGAGGGTTAAGGGTAAAATCAACATAACCTTAACTCATTACTATTAATAGGATAATATCAGTTAAGGTATTCATCTGACATTAACCAGTTACCCACAGACCAGACATGAAGCCAATGAAAAAAAAATCCACAAAAATCCAGGTAAAGAGCATACAGACAGTTACTGCATTACTTTGCCTACAAATAGGAAATTGTGCAACTTATAATTCCTTTAAAGAAAAGGGGACGGGAAAATTTAAAAAGAATTCTTTTAAAATATGACAGCTATAATGTATTATATTCATCCCTGTAACATTTTCATGAAGTAATTATGAGTAGTGATGAGAAAACTCAGTAAATATTTAGTTATCTGGTTAACATGAAAACTTAATTCAAAATGGTTTTAGGCTATTCTTGAAAAAATAATGGGGTGAAGGTGCAGCCACTAAACACACAAAAACATAATCCAATCAAGCACAAGCTGAAACACAGGATGAATGACTAATACCAAATCTCTGCTGTCTTTCCCAAGTAAATCCTTTGGCGCACTCATCAACATGACCTTTAACCTCTACTTAGACATCTCACTGAATCTTATCAATTTACTTTACAAAGTACTGATTTTATTATCAATTTGAACTTGGAGAAGAATCATACCTTTAGGCAGGTCCTCCCCAGTGTGACACAGTGAGTAAGGTGGTGCAATGGCTCGATCTCCCTTTTCATTACAAGGAAACCCAGGATAGAGTGGGTCTTGGTAAAGGCTCAGTGTCTGAGGCAAAGGCATCAAGGGCTGGTTAACTGCCTGTATTGACACAGGAACTGGAGAGGGTGTTAAATGAGCTTGGGACACAGCAGAATCAGGTCCAGTAGTCAGAGTCTGTGTCACTGATAAGACAGGGATTTGAGCAGGGACACCTACAAAAGAAAGGGAAAGAAATAAAAAACTATAGAAAGTGGAAAGTAATTCTCTACAAATACATTTCATTAAACTCTAAGTAAAAGAATGCTGTACAAATGATATAGCTAGTAAAAAGATGTGTACTAAACAATACAAAGAAACTTCTATTAACCAAGGACCCTCCTGGACACACAGGAGAAAATAAGCCAGGAAACCAGCTCTGCATCAATGTCATCTAATAGTAGCTCTCACAAACATGTAGACAAAGCCTGGCAAAGCTTTTAACGGTCATACAAATTGGTCCATGGGGAATGCAAACTGTAGGGGTCTGTGCTGAGCAACCAGACCCACCAGCGGTGAGAACGAGCTCACACATCTCGCTCCTGGGATATTAAGGGCGTATCTCAAATGAATTACCAAATGAAAACCTCCCATACTAGAAGCAGAGCAAGGCAGTGGATCAGAAAATGCTCTGTGAGGCTCCACACTCGAGAATTGAAGTCTCTGACTTGCAATGCTTATGTTGAATAGTTCACTGCATTTTTGAAATTCTGATCTAACCTGTTGGTCCAAAAGATGTAGGTTCGCTTGGCCAGGCTGGCACAGTGGCTGGTAAAGAAGGCACCGCAGGAGTTAGATGGACCTCTGGAGAAACTAGAAGGGGAGCTGGATTTGACAAAGACACATGTTCTGCTGGCTTCTTCGAGAAGAGGGGTGGAAAAAGATAAGAGTGCATTTTAACCATCAAACATACCCTGAAATGCCTACCTTTTATACAGCTGCAGTTTCTACATAAATGGTCTTTCCAGTCTTAGAAATGAAAGAAAAAAGCACAGTAGCCAAAAATACCACACAAATTTAATCCCAACCAGGAACTGCTTGCCAAAATTCACAGAAGTCATTGGCAGAATTAGAAACAAACTCTAAAGGAACTTTGACACAATGCTTTTAAGGCAAGATAAAAAAACCATGGAAATCACCTTGAAATCTCTGAGTTACTTAAAATGGCTCCTCAGACAAAGACATGCCACGAAACTACATGCTTTCTACCTGACAGAAAGGATGTGACTGAAAGGCAAGGACTAAGACCTTTCCCTACTCTTGTATTAAAGCAAAACCCAAGTTTCTGACAGAACTCTGGTTCCTCCATCCTTAAATTTGTAAGTTGGTGGTATTGCTCTATAAATATTTTTTTTCTAATCACTTCATTACAATTTAATCATTGCATTCCCTGCCTTCTATGAAATAATTGTTAAGAATGCAGACAACTCAAAGGTTTTAAAATAAAGTAGAAATTCTCAATTTCCCTTCAAAAATCTAATTTTCAAGCCAACCCACCACAAAGGAAACTAACACAAGGTACCAAACACAAAC
This sequence comes from Saccopteryx bilineata, assembly GCF_036850765.1. Classification (NCBI taxonomy): domain Eukaryota; kingdom Metazoa; phylum Chordata; class Mammalia; order Chiroptera; family Emballonuridae; genus Saccopteryx; species Saccopteryx bilineata. Next base: position 187,723,017 of record NC_089490.1, on the reverse strand, counting down.
ATATTCAAAAAACAATTAAGAATGACTTCTATGTCCAAAAAGGAATATAAAAATATCAAAATAGCATCCAATAAAAACTTAGGACATTCTAAATAACAGAATTATAAAACTTATAATTGCACCCAAATTATGCTACATCATATCTCCCTGTTTCCTACGTTTTTGTTTTGTTTTTTTATTAGATATTATTTATTCATTTTAGAGAAGAGAGAAAAAGTCAGGGAGGAGAAAGAAGCACCAACTACCATATGTGCCTTGACCAGGCAAACCCAGTGTTTGGAACCGGTGACCTCAGTGTTCCAGGTTGATGCTTTATCCACTGCGCCACGACAGGTTAGGCCGATGTTTTGTTTTTAAATTAACCACATACAGAACTAAGAAACACAGAGAGCCTGACCAGGCAGCGGCGCAGTGGATAGAGCATTGGACTGGGATGCGGAAGGACCCAGGTTCGAGACCCCGCGGTCGCCAGCTTGAGTGCAGGTTCATCTGGTTTGAGCAAAAGCTCACCAGCTTGGACCCAAGATCGCTGGCTCGAGCAAGGGATTACTCAGTCTGCTGAAGGCCCTGGCTCGAGCAAGGGGTTACTCAATCTGCTGAAGGCCTGCGGTCAAGGCACATACGAGAAAGCAATTAATGAACTAAAGTGCCACAACAAAAAAAATTGATAATGCGTTTCATCTCTCTCCCTTCTTGTCTATCCCTCTCTGTCTAAAAAAAGAAAAAGAAACAGGGAACAGAAACTTCCATGTCAGATGCAACAATGTACTTACTTGTTCTACAGGAGGTGGGCATTCTAATTTCGACTTTAATGGTGATGAAATTCTTGCACATTTATCATCGCTAATATTCTTTGAAAGAAAAAAAAAAAGGCTTACTTTCATGTTTCAAAACCCACATTTTAGAATCATGGTGGTTGTCTTTTTAGTTCACCCTACCTACACTTGACTAAATCCTCTTGACTTTTTAACTACCTCTGGTCTGCAACAGATAGGTAACTTTACTGCACATCTTTTAATGTCATACTGAGCCATTTTTCTTGCGGACATGGTTTTAAGAACAGACTGTTCCTTTAAAAATCTCAATCTATTATGAAGTATTAGAAAATAAAAGCTAGTCTCCACCAATTCAGACAGGTCTTCATGATGTACCTTGGAAGAAATGGTTATAATTTGTGAGTGAATTTTCCTTAAGCACTAACATTTTTTCTCCATTTTTCTCTACTTGTCTACTTCTCTAACAGTTCTAAAATGAAGTCAACATCTTCTCCTTCGACCTTCTTCCTGCTATCGGTGTGAAGGAAAAAGAAAAGATGCAGTTAGTATTAAGAGCATTTACCTCTGATGTAGCTGGCCCGGGTTTTTTATCCGGGTGAGTATGTCCATGGCTAGAGTCTGTAACAGATCAAGATGAAGAAAGACGGCCATCAGCCATGAGTCAGGGTTGAAAAAAGAAAAACAAAATATAAAGCCAACAGTACTATTTGAATCATGTTTAAATCAGTGAAAAATATAATTTTCAGAATAACATTTAACATGAGCATCGGCTTAAGTCAGTTTCTTTGCAACAGTAAGATATGTGATATTTTATTGTTTAATGATTTTAAAAGGGTTCTCTTCTCAATGAATGACTTTAAACCAGACACAGATCTTAAGTATCTGCTTTTAAAGGTTAAATAACATACCTTTATCTTTTCGTTCTTCAGTATCGATCCTCCGCCTGCTTCCTTTCCTATCATTCACATGTGATGATTTTCTCTGGATGCACGGGTTGCTACTCTGAGAAGATGAGTGACTGACTGATGAGCTCTTCAAATTAACAAAACCCAACACTTTGTGTTAAAAGATTTAACCACAAATGCACTCTTCATACATCTGACTTAAGTCTAAAAATTCATAGCCCCTTTTATCTTTATACTTCCAAATGTTATAAAATAGGACATACGGTCCATATTTAATTTTATACTCTATAGTTATAGGCCTATTAATAAGTCAAAGTATTAGGCAATCCGACCCTCAGCCTAAATTATTAATAACACTTCCTCATATCGTGAACACAGGAAGGTGCTCTGACCAAACTTTCTCCTCACAACTTACATTTACATTCTTTGCACAGAGAATAGCACCTTTTCTATCCACCTTCAAACACAACATTGTAGAGCCAAAGTGCAAATTAGCAGATAAAGTGCACCAGGATGTTATCAATGAAATGCTGACTATCCACAAATCAAGAAAGCTCTGCATGAGATCTAATCTTTTAATTGGTGTAACAAAGGGACTGGAGAAAGTCAGGTTTTTAACGTAAATTATCATTGAAGGTCCTCTCCTGTTGGTACCTCATGAGTAAATACTGCTCAGAGCTGAGAGGAGAATCCCAGCCCACTGTGGCAGGAGTACTCTAGAGCAGTGGTCCCCAACCCCCGGGCCGCGAACCGGGACTGGTCTGTGGGCCATTTGGTACCGGTCCACAGAGAAAGAATAAATAACTTACATTATTTCCGTTTTATTTATATTTAAGTCTGAACGATGTTTTTTTTTTTTTTTAATGACCAGATTCCCTCTGTTACATCCGTCTAAGACTCACTCTTGACGCTTGTCTCGTAAATTCGACAATTATATTTAAAAATACCACAGTTTTTACGCCAGTCGCATAATTTTATTTTGTGCATTTATCCGTCCCACCCTAAAGGCTGGTCCGTGAAAATATTTTTGACATTAAACCAGTCCGTGGCCCAAAAAACGTTGGGGACCACTGCTCTAGAGGACAAGACAGGATTCAAACTGCCTAATCTAAAAATGTGTATGAGCCTGACCAGGCAGTGGCGCAGTGGATCAAGTGTTGGACTGGGATGCAGAGGACCCAGGTTCAAGACCCTGAGGTCGCCGGCTTGAGCACAGGCTCATCTGGTTTGAGCAAAAGCTTACCAGCTTGGACCCAAGGTCGCTGGCTCGAGCAAGGGGTTACTCAGTCTGCTGTAGCCCCACGGTCAAGGCACATATGAGAGAGCAATCAGTGAACAACTAAGGTGTCGCAACGAAAAACTGATTGATGCTTCTCATCTCTCCGTTCCTGTCTGTCTGTCTCTATCTATCCCTCTCTCTGACTCTGTCTCTGTGAAAAAAATAAATAAATAAAAATGTGTATGACTCCATTTTAACAATCAAAATGTGTCACAATCTAGTCCCACATACAGTGGTTGTATTCTTACCATTCACTAACTGAAAAAGACAGAAAGCTGAGTACAAACTTAATATTATCTAAATATTATGGGAAAATAACATATTACATATATATATTTAACATACAGACCATGACTAATTCACACATGGATTTGGGCACTTTGTCCAGTAATTCCTAAGCTCTAACCCCTGTGCCACAGTAAAGTATTATTCCAGAGAAGCATCTCACACCTCTAAAGGATTCCACAGAAGCCAGTGGTCAGCGAATGGAGTGTGAGGGGCATTATTTAATGTTTTACACTGGTATGCTGGGTAGCCTCCTGTAACAGTCCAAGCACCACTCTGGATCACAGGTGGTGTGAGGCTCCCAGCACTCGACTGAATCACAGCTCCCCTATTCTGCCAATGAACCCTCCTCACAGAATATATACTTCACTCTACAGGAGAAACTGTTTTCCATTCTGACTCTCCCAAAAGAATTAAGAAATGTAAAGGTAGAGAACATTTCTTTCATCAGAGAAGCATCCATTCCAGCCCCGCATCTGACACAGAGCCAAGGACAAAGACAACAGATTATAGGTACTACCACCTCCAACCGCAAACACTCTGAACCACGGCTCTTACTGTACATGTGGGGTTAGTAAGTGAGGGCGTGTTTAATAAAGAACACTGAAGAGCCTGACCAGGCGGTGGTGCAGTGGATAGAGCGTCGGACTGGGATGCAGAAGGACCTAGAATCAAGACCCCGGGGTTGCCAGCTTGAGCGCAGGCTCATCTGGCTTGAACAAAAAGCTCACTAGCATGGACCCAAGGTCGCTGGCTCGAGCAGGGGGTTACTCAGTCTGCTGAAGGCCCATGGTCAAGGCACATATGAGAAAGCAATCAATGAACAACTAAGGTGTCACAACGAAAACTTGATGATTGATGCTTCTCATCTCTCTCCATTCCTGTCTGTCCGTCCCTATCTATCCCTCTCTCTGTCCCTGTAAAAAAATTAAAAATTAAAAAAAAAAAAAAACTACTGAAGAGACTTTCCTGATTTTATTGATGTATCTTGTTATTTTGGCTAGCAAAATAAACGTTTTAATTCACAACACTAATCTACAAATGAGCTAAACAATTTAACTGCTTCAGCTCCTACACCAATTATCTTTAGACCTCACCTTCATGAAAAATGTGAAAAGGAGGATCAATTAAATGATCTTTAAGGTACCCTTCAGTTTAAAAATTATCAGTCTATCATTAGAAACTATTTAGTTTAATATATTAAAACTACAGTTGACCACTGAACAACATGGGGGGGGGGGGTAGGGATGCCAACCCCTCCCATGGAATCAAAACTCTGCATATAATTTTTAACTCCCCAAAAACCTAGCTATAGGCATCCCTCAGTATCCAGAGGATTCATTCCAGAACCCCAACAGATACTAAAACCCATGGATGCTCAAGTTCCTTATACAAAATGATGTAAAAGAACGTACACAGCCAGCCCTCCATTATCTACTGATTCTGTGGTTGGTTGAATCTTCAGATGCCAAATCAGGAGATTCGAAGGGCCAACTGTATTTATTGAAAAAAACCTGCATATATGTGGACCCACACAGTCCAATCCTGTAGTTCAGGGATCAACTGTATATTAAGGAGAGATTTCGAACCAAGAACTTTTAAAATCTCTTTTTATACATACAGAAAGGGCTGGGAAAGCATGTTCATCTCGGTTTTGAATCTCATAAAGCAATCTAGATTCTTCTATAGCTTGCTTCTCTTTGCGTTCTTCTGGGGAGAGGCCAAAATAGTTAGATTCTCGGCTCATGTGATCAAAATCCTCAGCTCTCTCACGATCAGGTTTTCTGTCAAATAAAACATTCTTATCACAAAAAACAAATAAATGTATGAATACCTAAAATAAAATAACCTATTTTGCCAATACAAATATTTGGATAATTTAGCTACACACACCGTGACATTACTATAGAACTTTTGGCAACCCAATGAATGAATGTTGAACCATGGAATCTCCTGTGGCATCATACATGCTACATTATACAATGTCAAGACAACAACCTTACAAATGATAGGAGGGGGGAGAAAAGAAAGTGATACAGAAATAATTGACAAGGTTTTTATTCCCCCTCTCATTGGAGCAGAAATGTAGGAACTGCATATATTTCTTTATTCCACATTCTAATACTTTCCTAAGAATTCACCAAAAGAAAAAGAAAGGTATTAGTTTAGGTCTCAAAAACATTCTAATTTTCTGTTCTAAGTAAAGGGCAACGTTCAAAGACACTAAGACAATCCTCATGCTTTTTGATGATACCATCAAGGGAGATGGAAAGCTAAAAATAAAAAATAATAAAATGTGCCAGGCTAAATATTAATTGCACAGACAAGACTGTTGTCCTCTCAATAGAATTTTGGTCATAGAAGGATAACCCAAAAATTCATGGAAAGAGTTTAGTATCCTATAACAACATAACCCTAATGTTTCTATATACTTTTTACCTATTACAGTCAATATGAATACTATTTCTACTGTGTCTAACAGTTTCACAACCGTGGGAAGTGAAAAGCCAAAACCTAAAGGAAAAATATCTTGTCACAATTTACAAAGAGATATAATCTTCCTAAAAAGAGAGAGGGACATAATGATACCATGTTTTTTTTACATCCAAAATGACAACCAGCCACTTTATGTCTTCAGTCTCGCTTAAAATTGCATCCTAACTCCACATCACAGATGTCAATCCCAATGTCACTGGGAAAAAACCAGGGGAGCAAACTGGACCCTGATAATCTTAGACCAGTCCTCTCAAGCCCCCATGGTGGAAGCCTCCAAAGACAACTCAGCGAATTCCAGATGTCTCTGGAAAGTTAACAGTAGCTTGTGTCTGTTCTATTGCCCAAATCGTCCCTCCTATCCTCACCCACCACACAGAGAACCCAATCCATCCTCACTGTACTTAGCTGAAAGACAGAGCAATGATGTTACTATCATTTTCAGCACTCACATAATGAAGCCACACATGGCAATCTGCTTGGTTTTTATTATATTCTTATTTTTTTCAGAGTGAGAGGTCATGAAGGTCTCATGCTCAACATTATAGTGCTTTCATTCTGTAACTAGAAGAATTCAAAACTGATGTTAAATATTAGAAAGATAAACTCTAGTGGGTTTAAATCAAGTGGACTATTAACTATAAAATTCCAAACTTTGACTTTAAATATTTGATCATCAGTAGTCTCTAAATTTGTTTCAATATACTGTACTAGTAAAATCCACTCATACATATAGTGAGGAAGGTATACTAATTTCAAATACAATTAGGTTTCTATTTAATCATTCACAATGTCAAAAACTCTCCAAAGCTTCACAACCATGCATTACACACTGCTTTCTTCCATCAAGTTGGGTCTTTTTTTTTATTTAATGTTTATTTTACTGACTTTAGAGAGGAAAGGAGAGAGGAGGAAAGAGACAGTAGTATCTGTTCCTGTGTGTGCCCTGACCAAGGATCGAACCAGCAACCTCTGCTCTTCAGGACAATGCTCTAACAAACAAAACTTTCCAACCAGGGGCACGTCAGAGACATTTCACATCTGTCTCATCACTCTACCAATTCCTAGGAATTGGATATAACTGGATATAAATTCAGTTTGTGGTGAAAAAAAGTTTATTTAAATTAGCCATTTAGTAGCCTACGAGCATTTTCTTCTTTATCTTTAAGATACCTAAGAGTAGCCTGACCAGGCAGTGGCACAGTGGATAGAGCGTCGAACTGGGATGCGGAAGACCCAGGTTCAAGACCCTGAGGTCGCCAGCTTGAGCCCAGCTCATCTGGTTTGAGCAAAAGCTCACCAGCTTGGACCCAAGGTCGTTGGCTCGAGCAAGGGGTTGCTTGGTCTGCTTAAGGCCCGCGGTCAAGGCACATATGAGAAAGCATTCAGTGAACAACTAAAGTGTCGCAATGAAAAACTGATGATTGATGCTTCTTATCTCTCTCCGTTCCTGTCTATGTCCCTGTCTATCCCTCTCTCTGTCTCTAAATAAATAAATAAATAAATAAATAAATAAAATCTTTTAAAAAAAGATACTTAAGAGTAAACTTGTGTCAAAAGGGAAAAACTACCTCTTTTCTAGTCTCTTAAATAAAATTCATTTCTACCTATGACTTTCCTATGTTTACTTCACTTTTTTAATTTCCAATGTTAATATTCAAAGTAAGTCAGAACTGGCCAAGGTCACTCAGCAGACAGAGCACCATCCCAGTGTGTCAAGGTCTCAGGTTGAATCCCCAGTAAGGGCATATATGAGAAGCTACCAATGAGTGCACAAGTAAATGGAACACTAAGTAGAACAACGAATGGATGCCCCCCAACTCCCCCTCCCTCTATCAAATCAAGGGAAAAATAAAAATTAAAAAAAAAAAAAAGACCTCTTAGGTACTTTGCCTGAATTGAGTAAGATATCACCAGATGCTAGCAGAGTCTGGTCAATGTCCAAACAAAAGACTTCAGCCATAACTAGTGATTAGTGGTACAAATTCTATCTGTTGGGAGAGGTCATCCACCATGGGTCCCGAATGTGCCTGCACTGTGGGAAACAGCAGAAGTAGGTAGAAAAGGGGCATGGAACAGACTCTTCCCCACTGCCTTCAGAGAGAGCATGGTCATACTGAACTCAATTTGAGACTTCCAGCCTCCAAAACTTTAACAGAATAAATTTCTGTTGTAAACCACCCAGTTTGTGGTACCTTGTTACAACAGCCCCAGGAAACTAAAAGTATTGGTAACATGTTGGCCTAAGAACCTACAGCTGTCTTGAAGATGCTACGTTACATAAACAATCTTTAATGACAAGTTAAGTACAACCCAAGAAAGGGAAATGCCTGAATGTCAGAAATAAAGGAACTAATGATCAGAGCTTTGCAAGCACAATATAAACTGACGCTACAGCTGTTCAGATGACTCAGAAAAGAAAAGCATTGGTGACAGTAACCTAGGAGGACTCCAGCACACATGGGAGACAGGGCCAAGTTTGCATGAAAAGGACAGTCTCCACTTAACATACATGGTCTCAAATAAAGCTGCCCCAAAGTGCTATAAACTACTCTATAGAAACACAGATTAGGAAAAATTAAATCCATAGCACAGGAAATTATGTCCCTGAAGTTCATCTGTGTCTGGATAGTCAGATGCTGATATTCATGATTACATGAACCTAAAACTTGCAGTCCCATTCAGTACTAGACACACTAATACTAAAAATACAAACTTATAAGAACAAAGTAAACCAACCATTTTTGCTGATTTAAACTCCTATATATAAAGAAATTAAATATCCTCACCATCCAAAAAACTAGAAATGCAATTTGTAATTCAGTATTTTAACCTATTACATGCTACCAGAAATCTAGTAAGTGACGGAATAAAATTTGACTAGAATAAAATCTCCCAAATCATGTAGGGGGTGGGGGGAGTTATTCAAAAATAAAGATGACTTACCTACACATTAACTCTATTTATTTACAGAGAACTAATAAGAACTGAAATCCTCGGAAAGTATTTTATCAACAATACTTTAAAAAATTATTTTCTAACTAAAAGCATGTGATGTGGGAAATAAAAGAAATTCCCACTCCCTTAATTTCTATGGCTCCTGCATTCAGAAAGGTTACCTCATGATCTGTGAGGGCATCCTGCTAAGACTTTTGTGCTCACTGGAGACTTTCTGAGACTGTGGCCCTGCAGAGTGACTGGTGAACACATGCTGTCTCCCTCCCGAAGGGTGCTGGAGTCGAGGAGGTAGTGCTGATGGAGCTTTTATCGGCTTGCTTGTATTCTTTGGCCCTCTGTAATCTGAATCTGTGACAAGAAGCCAAAAATACCTCATAATTCTCCTATGATGAACAACCCATGTACCATCACCCTTTCCCCGCCAAAGAGTAACGTGATGTGCTCCTACCAGAATGGAAGTTTTGTCCAGAAGGGGAAGGTTTCTTCACCTTCTTCCCTGACACTGTGTTCCAGCTTTCTGAGGGAGGTGGTTTGAGGCTCTTCACTGAGTGTCTTCAAAAGGAAGAAAAAGACTTGTAATAAAGTACTTGTAGTAAATACATCTAGTTAAGTATTCAGCACAATTTTATTTGCAACTTATATAAGAATTTCCAGTTTTGCCCTGGCTGGTTGGCTCAATGGTAGAGCGTTGGCATGGCGTGCAGGAGTCCCGGGTTCAATTCCCGGCCATGGCACACAGGAGAAGCGCCCACCTGCTTCTCCACCCCTCCCCCTCTCCTTCCTCTCTGTCTCTCTCTTCCCCTCCCGCAGCTGAGACTCCACTGGAGCAAAGTTTGCCCGGGCGCTGAGGATGGCTCTGTGGCCTCTGCCTCAGGCACTAGAATGGCTCTGATTGCAGCAGAGCGACGCCCCAAGATGGGCAGAGCATCGCCCCCTGGTGGGCATGCCAGGTGGATCCCGGTTGGGCAAATGAGGGAGTCTGTCTGACTGCCTCCCCGTTTCCAGCTTCTGAAAAATACCAAAAAAAAAAAAAAAGAATTTCCAGTTTTAGTTCTTGGATTAAAAACAAATTAGCCTGGCCTGTTGTGGCACAGTGGATAGCATCGACCTGCAATGTTAAGTTCACCAGCTCCAAACCCTGGGCTTGACAGGTCAGGGCCCATATGAAAAGCAATCAACGAACAACTGAAGTGAAGTAACTATGATACTTCTCAAGCCCCCCCTCTGTAAAATCAATAAATAAAATCTTTTTAAAAAAAAGTACAAAGCCATTTAGCAATCCAGATATAATCTAATCAAATAAGAAAAACATAAATCAAAACTATATTTTCTAATCTAATTCAGAAACAAGACCAGGCCCTGGCTGACTGACTCAGTGGTAAAGCACTGGCCTGGCATGTGGAAGCCCCAGGTTTGATTCTCCATCAGGGCACACAGGAGAAGTGACCATCTGTTTTTCCACCATCCCTCCCCCCTCTCTATTTCTCCTCTCTCTCTTGCCATCCCACAGCCATGGCTCAAATGGTTCCAGTAAAGTTGGCTCCATGGCCTTGCCTCAGGTGCTAATATAGCTCAGTTGCTGAGCAACAGAGCAGCGGCCCAGATGAGCAGAGCATTGCCTGATAGGGGGCTTGCCAGGTGATTTCTGATTTCTGGTTGGGGAGCACTCAGGAACGGGTGAGGAAAGGAAGGAGTCCTTACTGTGTTCAGACACATAAAAGCATCTACATGTCTATAAAAAATGGTGTAGTATCTGGAATTTTTTGAAATATTCCATTTTCATTTTTAAAAATAATTAGGGAGAACAGATTAGAAAAGACTGCCAAATACTATTAATTCCTGAAACAGGGTGATGGTAGTATATTGGGATTCACTGCACTATGCTCCTTACATTTGTGTATGATTCAACTTTTCCATAGTAAGTTTAGGTGTGACTTACTACCTTTATCTCTAATAAGAGCAGCAGCAACTGAATTAAATAAGGGGTGCTCTAAAGTAACACTGTAAGCCAACCATAAAATTTTACTCCATCTGACATTTACTTAAAATTAACTACATAAAATGCAATACTGAATGATATTACAAACTAATATGGTTGCTGTCCTCCAAAGCTCCCACTACAGTTAGGAACTATTTCCAACCAAAAAAACGAGTTTTTTCTTAATTTAAAATACGTAACCATGCAAAACATTGAATTTGAACTCAACCTATTTTTTCAAAAGCTCTAAACCAATATATTTCCTACACATAGGAAACACCTTTAATTGAATTTGCAAATACACAGAGCCATTTAGAAACACTAAGTGGAAAAGACAGTAAATGCCTTAGTTGAAGAGTAGTACATACTTCTTTCCAACTTCTTCAACCAAAACTGGGCCGTTCTCAGAGTGAACCCCTTGAAGGTCTGTATTTGAAAATTTTCCATTGTGATCCAACCTAACCTGTTGAACAATTCCAGAAAGATCAGTGACCTGCTTCCTTGCATTAATGATCCATTTTTTTATTTTATTTTGTTTCCAATTAAAGAGAACATGAAATGTACAGTTAAACAAAAAACTAATTTCAAAAAGGTGTACAATTATTTATGTCTCTTTGACCTCCCAGCCTTCTGTACTTTTACCTTTATAATAAAGACTTCTGTTTAGCCTTCCCAAATTGTTCTAAATTCTTTTTCTAATAAGAAGTAGGAGTACAATTCTTTTTTTAAGAAATTAAACTTAATGGGGTGACTGAGACTCACAAACACAGTTAAAAGGAGCAGAATCTTTAGGACTCCCAACAAGAAAGGTATCTTGTCCTCGTTCTGCGCTCAGAGATCTGGCACAACACACACCAGAACTTCAGGCCTGGCATTTCTTCTTCACAATGATATGACCTTGAGCAAGTTACTTCTCATACTTCAGTGTCTTCATATGCAAAATAAGGCTAATAATAGTATTAAAGTCATAGGACTCATTAAGATGGAACGAGATATGTATTATACATATGAAGAACATGAGTAAGTACTACTGTAATTACTATTATCTTCTCACTTTCCCAATATTCAAAATGTGTAACTAACATTTCTTCTCCCTAAAAATAGATCCATTATCTGTTGTCTAACACACAAACTGGTATTTTCCAAGAGCAAATTGTGACAGGAAAGCAAGCCCTGAGGTTTCTTTCAGTAGTCAAACAACACACACTGAACAGGGCATCTACCATGACTGCACTAGGAACATCGGTCGGCATGTGGAAGTCCCGGGTTTGATTTCCGGTCAGGGCACACATAAGTGACCATCTCCTTCTCCACCCTCCCCCCGACCCCTCCCACATAATGGTTCAAGCAAGTTAGGCTTGGACACTGACTATGGCTCCATGGCCTCACCTCAGGCACTAAAATGGCTCTGTTGCCAAGCAATGAAGCAGCAGCCCCAGATGGGCACAGCATCACCCAGCAGGGGGATTGCTGGGTGAACTCTGGTCAGGGTGCAAGCAGGAGTCTGTCTCTGGCTCCTCATCTCTCACCCTCTCATTTAATTTAAAAAAAAAATGCAGATATAAAAATATATACTTTGAATTCCCAAACTGACAACACCATCAAATGATCTGCTTTCTCAGTTTCTATTACAAGATTTCAAGCAAAATCTTTTCTTTTATATAATCACTTACTTGGCATTTATCTCCAACTTCATACTGTAACCCAGCAGCAATGGAATAATCACGTTTCTGTTGAGCTGCAAACAGTATCAGTATAATATCAAGTTCATTTAATTATTTTCAAGTGCCACAAAACAAATTTATTAACAATGTAGATTTTTAAACTTACCTTGTTTAGACTTCAGCCAAATTTCATATTCTACATTTCTATAAACTGCTGGGTTGAGTGACTTAAGAACCTTTCTAGACAAAGGAAGATTTGGAGAGTTCCCATTGTTTTTCAAGTGCTAAGAAATAAGCAAAATCAGGAAATACAATCAATACATACATGCTTATGAAACCTCTTTGTTTGAGATATGTACAAGAATAAATAAAATCAAAAGAATTCCAAAGTTAGAATGCTGCTGACAATTTCTTACTAGCAGACGCCCCTGACTCTACTGAAATGAATCAGAAAAAATTTTTTAAATAACCCAAAATGTACCAGAAAAAAGAAAAAAAAATTAAGACTATAATTTCATAAGCTCTTATATTAAAGAGTTAAAACCATTAGGGGAAAAATACCTGATCACTTGGCAAAGCTTTAAATCCATTCACATCATTAGTAGCAGTAGTTTTACTTCTACAAAGGAAAAAATAAAACCATAATTAAGGGTACAACATGTTTGCATGCAACTAACTTGTTCTATCCTCACATAAAAATGTCATCAGTCAGAATTATATTCCAAAAAGTCAGAGCCATATTCCAATGAGCCCAAACAAGTTTTGGTAAAGTGTGCGAGTATGTGAATGTGAGCTGCTCACATACTAGACCCAATTTGGTACTTTTATTGTCTGAAAAGAAAGAGGTAGCATTATTTAATGTCAAGAAAATCATTTTTTCATCAGTGTATAGGTACACAATTGACATGTTAACCTTAAAATTTTGTAATACTACACAGATAGGGGGACCAAATCCATTCCACATATATACAACCATATTTCAAAGAAATAGATGTTTATCAACTAAAGATATCACAGTTTCTTAATAAAAATTAGATAAAATTAGTAGCAGGGAAAAAGAAACTTGTACTGCAAAAGACTGCTATATTTTAAGAATACCAAAGATACTGAAGAATTTAAATTCATTCTTACCTGCAACTATCATCCTCAGAATCTGATATTTCACTGTTTTCACCAGCTACTTCAGCAGTGTCCAGTTCCATCAAGATCTTACTAACATCAGTTTTAAATACCTTCTCATACAACAATTCATAAAGGAGAGCTACAATTAACAAAAAAAGGTGTTATGCAACATTAACTAATTTTATGCTGTAACAAAATTTGAGTGTCTATTGCCGTCTTCTAAAATCCTAAACAGACACCTGCTAGATCTGTGGTCGATAACACAATTTAATCAGAAAATTACCTAGGTAGAGTGCAACCAGAATTTGTGTATACTTAGTCCGAGGTAATTACATAACTGCCCGTTTTAAAAACTAACAACAATACAAAAAGGTATCACAACTGTGAAACACGTACAATGACAATATAAGCTAAGCACGCTTACTGAGCAATTATTACCCTCTATGCACTGTGTAAAGCCTTTATAATATCTTCATAGTTAATCCCAGCACAGTGGTATGATTATTCTAATTGTACAGAAGAGGAAACTGAGAATTACAGATGCCATACAATGTGCCCAACCTTAAGAGACTTGGTTGGAACATATTGTGACATTAAAATTGCTAGAAGCCTGGCCGGATAGCTCAGTTGGTTCGAGCATCAACCCGAAGCACAGAGGTTGCTGGTTTGATCCCCAGTCAGTGCACATAGAAGAATAAATCAATGTTCCTCTTTCTCTCTCTTTCTTTCCCTCCCACCCTTCCTCTATGGCTAAAAAAAATTTTTTTTTAAAAAAAGAGGGACTGAAAAGAACCTTTTATAAAATATATTTTCAGCAGCCAATGAAGAAGCATATTTAGACATTTTTGCTTTCAAAGAAATAAAACAGAAGACATGGAAATATATATTACTAAATACACAAAAACACCTACACATGTAGTTTAGGACTCTCATTTGATTTTATTGCAGTTATCCTTATGAAAACAAGTATACTAAGAATTCATCGAGATCTCAAAGAGACCTCCTCACAAACCATCATTCTCCCCCCCCTCTCCCTGTATTTTTCTGAAGCCGGAAACGGGGAGAAACAATCAGACAGACTCCCACATGCACCCGACCGGGATCCACCTGGCACGCCCACCAGGGGGAGACGCTCTGCCCACCAGGGGGCGCCGCTCTGTTGCGACCAGAGCCACTCTAGCGCCTGGGGCAGAGGCCAAGGAGCCATCCCCAGTGCCCGGGCCATCTTTGCTCTAGTGGAGCCTCGGCTGCAGGAGGGGAAGAGAGAGACAAAGAGGAAGGAGAGGGGGAAGGGTGGAGAAGCAGATGGGCGCTTCTCCTGTGTGCCCTGGCCGGAAATTGAACCCGGGACTTCTGCACGCCAGGCCGACACTCTACTACTGAGCCAACCGGCCAGGGCCCAAACCATCATTCTTGCAACCCCAATATCATCCAACACAAAGGCACTGAGAAGTACAAGAAAGGAGGCTCCATGACTATCCTCCCAAAGTTGACATGTCCAGATTTTCACTAACTGGGAAAAAAAGGACACAGCCCAAGATGGACAGCTGGACTTTCCATACCTCAAACAATCAAAAATTTGCAGCCCTGGCCAGTTTGCTCAGTGGTAGAGCATCAGCCCTGGCGTGTGGAAGTCCCAGGATCGATTCCCAGTCAGGGCACACAGGAGAAGTGCCCATCTGCTTCTCCACCCTTCCCCCTCTCCTTTCTCTTTCTCTCTCTCTTCCCCTCCCACAGCCGAGGCTCCATTGGAGCAAAGTTGACCTGGGCGCTGAGGATGGCTCCATGGCCTCTGCCTCAGGTGCTAGAATGGCTCCAGCTGCAATGGAGCAATGCCCCAGATGGGCAGAGCATCGCCCCCTAGTGGGCAGGCCGAGTGGATCCCGGTCGGGCACATGTGGGAGTCTATCTAACTACCTCCCTGCTTCTAACTTCAGAAAAATACAAAAAAAAAAAAAATTACATTACACAATATCTTTACTGATCACCACTAGATTAAGAACAGAGGAAAATGCTGTCACATGCCCAGCACTACTGCTTTGTATTAGTGAGGTGTACTTTGTCAGAACAGATGAAGAAACTAACTAATAGAGCAATAATTTTCAACTGGAAAGGGAGGGAAAACTGTGTCCTCCAGGAAATATGTGGCAAAACCTGGTTAAATTTTTGGTTGTCTATATAGGAAAGAGATCTCACAAAGTAGATGCTAGGAATACTACTAAACATCCCATAACATATAGAACAGGCCCCACAACAAAGAATATTCTGGCCCAAAATGTCAGCAGTGCCAAGATTAAGAAATCCTGCTCTAGAGCCAAATACAATTAAATGTTTGATTTACTCAGTCATTTAGATTTTTAAGCTATACACTACCAGTTTGAAAAACAAATACAAATCCTTATTGAACTTACTTCAGGAAAGAAATAACTTTGTATTTACAAGTCCAACTCTAGCTATTAGCTCTTTTTTTTGCTATTGAAACAAGTTTTTAATACAGTATTAATATTTTTGGGGCCCTGGCTGGATTGGTCATTGGTTAGAGCATCGGCGTGGTGTGTGGATGTCCCGGTTCAAGTCCCTGTCAGGGCACACAGGGGAAGCGACCATCTGCTTCTCCACTCAACCCCCGCTCCCTCTCTCTTCTCCTCCCACAGCCATTGCTCAGTTGATTCAAGCCCATTGGCCCGGGGTGCTGAGGATGGCTCTAAGGAGCCTCCATATCCGGCACTAGGAATAGCTCAGTTGCATGGACCCCAGATGGGCAGAGTAATCCCTAGACAGGGGTTGCTGGGTTGATCCCAGTCGAGGCATATGTGAGAGTCTATTTCCCCTCCTCTCACTTAGAAACAAAAGAAAAAATATATTTTTGGCAACCTAAGGTTCTTAGAAATATCTTTTTATACAATAAAACTGAGTATACTTACCCTGACCTATATGCATGAAGACTAGAGAGCTTAAGAATATAATTTCCTATATAAACACAAGGGTGATACTTACACTGACACATAGCAGAGCTCTCTTTATACTTTATGGGATAGACAATATCATAATGATTTCCATTTGAAAAACATAGTAACACCTGGAAGGGAAAAATAAAAGACATTTTTTAGCGCTTCATAGATGACATTTACATAGCAACTTATTATTGCCAATCTCTCAATTACTACTAGTAAATAATTTCCAACAGAAAATGAATATTTTAGAAGCAACCTAAAGCTCCAATGCAGTCAATGATGGTCTATATGTTGAAATGTTACAAAGCCATTAAATCACCAGGTTCTTACTGACTTGGGAAAATACTTATAGTTTAACAAAAAACAAATATATGAAAACAACATGATTTCAACTACTTAAAGAACAAAAGTTAAGAGACTATAAGAAAATATTTCAAAACTTTCTTAATGTTTAGAGGCAGAACCTAAAGTAAAATTTTTATGCTTCTTTACAGTTAGTTTTCAGTATGGTTAACCCTTGAACAATGTGGGGGGTTGGAAGAGCCAACCATGGCACAGGTGAAAATCTGAATACGTATAACTTTTGAATCCCCAAAAACTTAACTAGGAATCAGTGAGGAATTGATTTCAGGACACACCCAACCCCATACCGAAATCCACAAATGGTCAAGATTCCCAACATCCAGCCTTAAATCAAAAATACTTTTTCAACATGCAGTTGGTTGAATGTGCAAATGTGACACCCTGGAACACAGAAGACAAACTGTATATTTATTGTAAAAAACCCACAACGCAGACCCAGACAGTTCAAACTCATGTTGTTCAAGGGTCACCTGTACTTTCTAAATAGTCAATTACTTATGCATGGAGAAATGCACACTTATTTTATTTAAATTGTCATATTTCAAAAACTGTACTGGTAAAGGTCAGATGTAGAACCAAGCACTTTGGAAACCCTAAGTTCTTATAAAGATGGTATTTCACTCAATTACCCTCCTCCTTACCATCATTAGCAGGGTGACAAGACACCTTAAATCAGCCCAGATGACTCCAAAACAATTAAGTAAAACAAAGTTTTACTATTTAATGTTTATATTGACAAAAAACAGTAACAGTCTGGTTAATCATATACACTAGTATCTCAATTTTTTTTTCCTGTTAGTTAAATGTTATCAACACAGTAATTTGTGGGGAAAAACTACAAAATAATATGGCTCAATAATTAACAGGAACTACACTACATCAATGCAGTGTCTAACCTTCATGCAAATATTTCCAAAATCATTTTAAAATTATAGAATAGGTGGCAACTGACTGCTGCTTCTACTTAAATTTTTAAAAAACATTGAAAAGTATTCTTACCTTTTCAGGAAAATTATTTTCAGTTACTTGTGAAGGAGAAACATTTGGTTCCCGATAAATTACAAAATCTTTCCTGAAAATAATATTTAGAAATTATTTCAGATGAAATATATTTTATGAATTAAGAATTATTCATTTATTCATCAACAGCCTAGTATATGCCAAGCAATAGTCTAAGTACTTAGGATATATCAGTAAACATAAGTCAATAATGGAATAACTAAGTCATAGTATACCTATATGAAAGCATCTTGTCTTTATTTATTTATTTATTAATTTTTAGAGAGGAGAAAGAGAGAAAGGGGTAAGCAGGAAGTATCAACTCATAGCACTTGCTTCTCTGGTATGTGCCTTGCCCGGGCAAGCCTGGGGTTTCAAACCGGCGACCCCAGCATTCCAGGCTGACCTTTTTTTTTTTTTTTTTTTCTTCTGAAGCTGGAAACAGGGAGGCAGGCAGACAGACTCCTGCATGTGCCCGACCGGGATCCACCCGGCACGCCCACCAGGGGGCGATACTCTGCCCATCCCGGGCGTTGCTCTGCCGCGACCAAAGCCACTCTAGCGCCTGGGGCAGAGGCCAAGGAGCCATCCCCAGCGCCCAGGCCATCTTTTGCTCCAATGGAGCCTCGGCTGCGGGAGGGGAAGAGAGAGACAGAGAGGAAAGAGAAGGGGAAGGGTGGAGAAGCAGATGGGCGCTTCTCCTGTGTGCCCTGGCCGGGAATCGAACCCGGGACTTCTGCACACCAGGCCGACGCTCTACCACTGAGCCAACCGGCCAGGGTCCAGGTTGACATTTTTATTCATTGTGCCTCCAAAAAAAGTATCTTTTCAAAAAAATAAAATTCAAATATAACTTGTATATGTGTGACTTCAGATATAATTTTTAAATGAGGCCTCAAAACCACAGAAATTGTCAAGAGAATATTTATAAAGGCATTTTAAAAAGAAAATGAAAAGCATTCACCTGCTCCTCTACTAGGCAACAGTAGTAAAATTGATAATAGCGTGTTTCACCTCTGTTCTAGAAGCCATTCAATGCTACCAGCCTTGAGAAAGTAGATAATCATTTCCCTATAAGGTTGATAAATGATCCAGTTTATAGGCCTAAAACATTTCCTGTATTCCTTTCCAAAAGTATTTTGAGAATTAAAATTTCAAAATGCTGACATATTTAAATGTTCAAATCTAATTCATACAACAAAAACTTGGAGAAGATGCATCACAACCAAGGCATAAAATTGCTATTTTAACAACTTTTAGTACAATGTAGTATACTAATTTTCCACTAACTTTTTGTTTAATTTATGTTACGGTATTTACCTGTACATAAGAGAAAGGGCACTTATTTCCACCTGTCCAACCCATTCCTGTATAAAAGGGGAAAAAAAGGGCACATAAGTGTCTCATACTTTTTTACAATATGCCTCTAAACCAGCAATATTCAACCAGTGTGCTGCAAGAATTTTTTTTTTTTTTTTTTGCATTTTTCTGAAGCTGGAAACAGGGAGAGACAGTCAGACAGACTCCCGCATGCACCCGACCGGGATCCACCCGGCAAGCCCACCATGGGGCGACGCTCTGCCCATCCCGGGCGTCGCCATGTTGCGACCAGAGCCACTCTAGCACCTGAGGCAGAGGCCACAGAGCCATCCCCAGCGCCCGGGCCATCTTTGCTCCAATGGAGCCTTGGCAGCGGGAGGGGAGAAGAGAGACAGAGAGGAAAGCGCGGCGGAGGGTTGGAGAAGCAAATGGGCGCTTCTCCTGTGTGCCCTGGCCGGGAATCGAACCCGGGTCCTCCGCACGCTAGGCCGACGCTCTACCGCTGAGCCAACCGGCCAGGGCTAGAATTTTTAAAAGATGTGATCAGGGACACTGACCTCTTTTCCCTAAGACTGTCAAATAAAAATTTTTAAATTAAAAAATGACTGCAGACAACAGAACAGCCATCTGCTGTTAATGAGTCAAAATTATACCTATTTCTTTGTCAGATCAGCCAAAAATACATTCTTCTGGTGTGCCACAAAATTTTATTCATTAGTTTGTATGTGCCATGAGATGAAAAGGTTAAAAACCGCCCCTCAAAACTTAATCTTCATGCATACCTTTATACAATAGACTTAATGAATCAGAAAGCTCAGTATTATTTGTAGTACTATAAATATAAAAACATTTATATGAAATAGGCTATAATATACTGTATAATAAAAGGCAGCCAAGTCTCTGCTGCAAAAATCCTTAGAAACAGGATGAAATGACACGTCCTATTGGTGTGACAAGACCAAGGAATGGTATCCCTAAATTGAGAACTAGTTGAATGCTAGGTCACTTGACCTCCAACCTAGTACCCAGGACAGGGCTTGGCACATGGTATGTGCCCAGAAAATGAAATGCTGAACAGAACCGAACTCAGGAATCAGGATGGTTAAAAAAGTACAGATCCGTCATCTTCAGGGTGAATGAAGGTACAAAGAGAGCAGTCTCCCAGTAACTATTTTGAAATAAAGGAAAGATTCTACAATTCAAATGAGTAACTTTAAGTCTTTATGCCTTTTTGAAGGATATGGCCAGTTTATATAAAAAAATTAAAGTATATCCATATACTCTTTGACATAGCAATTCAACTTCTATTAATCTATCATACAGAAGTGTTTCATATATCCACATACACATAAGCAAGGATGTTCACTATAGCTATTTGTAAGTTAAAGATTTTCTTTCTTAAAGCCCCAAGATTCCACTAATAGGTGTCCCACTAAGTACGAAACATTCAATCATTAAAAAAAAATGAGATATACCCAAATGAACTGACTTGGAAAAAAATTACTTACACTAGTATAAAAATTAAGTCATAGAAAAATAATCCTATTGTATAAAACAAACAAAAAAAGGTATGTATACTACGTATGTGTACATTCTTTGAAAGAAGACTGGACACATCTTAAACTCACAGTGGAGACAGAATTCAAGATAAGGAAAAATGAAGAAATTTTCACTCTTCGCTCTATATTAAATCTTTTACTATAATAATGTGTTTTTACTACTTGTGCAATTACTAAAGGTCTAGTACCAACAATCACTATGGCACACATTAAAGCTGCAACTTTTTCCTTGAAAGAAATTTAAGAAAAAGATTTTATACAATGATCTCAGACAAGGATAATCTTTCCTCTAGAGCAGTGGTCCCCAACCTTTTTTGGGCCGCAGACCGGTTTAATGTCAGAAAATATTTTCACAGACGTTTAGGGTGGGACAGATAAATATATCACGTGACCAAGACAAGCGTCAAGAGTGAGCCTGAGACAGATGTAACAGAGGGAATCTGGTCATTTTTTAAAAATAAAACATCATTCAGACTTAAATATAAATAAAATGGAAATAATGTAAGATATTTATTCTTTCTCTGCGGACCAGTACCAAATGGCCCATGGACTGGTACCGGTCCGCGGCCCAGGGGTTGGGGACCACTGCTCTAGAGACTTTTCATTTTAATAGTTCTTAAAAGTTGGCTTCAGTTTTCAAAATGAAACTGTACCATATATTAAAATAGATTTCTTAAAATAAGCTTCTGCCTAACAATCATGGCTTCTCATAAACTGCTACAAGCAATACCACTTCTGGTATAAATGAAATCCCTCACTAAAACCAGTCTGCTTAGATCATAAACACAAGCTATATCTACCTTATATAAAATGAGTTACATCACTTTAAAAAATGGAAAATTATTCTAACTAGTTAGTATCAACAAAATACTACCTCTCAAATAATGTACCATTTTATAAGTATTTAATCTTTAGAATAAATTCTGCTGGTCTGACCTGTAGTGGCGCAGTGGATAAAGCATTGACCTGGAATGCTGAGGTCATTAATTCAAAACCCTGGGCTTGCCTGGTCAAGGCACATATGGGAGTTGATGCTTCCTGCTCCTCCTTTCCCCTTCTCTTTCTCTCTCTCTCTCTCTCTCCTCTCTAAAAATTAATAAAAGAAAAAAATAAATTTTGCTATAGTCTGGTTATGTAAACAATGGCTATCTTCTTGTCTTCTCTAACCAGGATCAGTTTTATTTTATTTATTTTTTAAAAGATCACATTCATTGATTTTTAGAGAAAGGACAGAGAGAGAGAGAGAAAGGCAGGATCTGGGGGCCGAGGAGCAGGAAGCATCAACCTGTAGTTGCTTCTCACATGTGCCTTGACTGGGCAAGCCTGAGGACTCGAACCAGTAACCTCAGCATTCCAGGTAGATGCTTTATCCACTGTGCCACAACAGGTCAAGCCCAGGGTCAATTAAAAAAAAACTTTATACACACACACACACACACACACACACACACAAGACCTGGCTGGTAGCTCAGTGGATAAGGCATCAGCCCAGAGTATGGATGTCCTGAGTTCAATTCCCAGTCAGAGCACAGAGAAGAAGCAATCATCTGATTCTCTCCCACACTATCTCCCTCTTCTCTCTCTCTCTCATCAACCTCCCGCAGCCATAGCTCGGTTAGTCTGAGTACATCAGTCTCAGACACTAAAAAACAGCTAGGTACTGAAATGAGCACCAGCCCCAGAAAGGGTTGCCAGGTGAATCCTGGCCAGGGCACATGCAGGAGTCTGCCTCACTATCTCCCCTCCTCTCACCTAAAATAAAGAAAAATTACTTTCTACCATTGACTTCACCTGAAGGCTACAATTTATTTAATCAGCACTTTTTGCAATATTTGATACACTTCCTTATTATAAGAGTAAAGCATTTCTGCAAAATATGTTAATCTAAGGAACTCTATATCAAAATCACATATTTAAATGTACTTAGGCAACAATAATTTCTCAAAAAGATACTATTAAGAAAATGAAAAGATACAAATTAGAAGAAAATATTTACAAAATATATATCCAATACAGAACTTGCATCTATTATAAAAAACATAATTCAATAAAATCAATTTAATAAAAATTTAGCAAGATCTACCAATTAAGATACATGGATGGCAAATAAGCATATGAAAAGCTTAGAGAAATGCAAGTTAAAATATCAGACAGACAGCAGTGCACAACTACTAATACCTAAGCTACAATTTAAAAGGCTGACCATACTGAGTGTTGATAAAGATGTAGAACAATTAGAATTCTCATATATTGCTAATGAAAAAGAAAAATGGCATTGTCACTTTGGAAAATAGTTTGGCAGTTTTTCATTAAGTTAAACATACAAGATGTTTTCTCTGAACATATGTACCCTGATTTATCAATGTCACCCCATTAAAAATAATAAATTTATATAAAAAAAAGTTAAACATACATTTACCATATGGCCCACCATTTCCACACCTACATTAATCCCAGAGGAAGGAAAAAACATATATTCACATAAAGATTTATAAGTGTTCTTAGCAGCTTTAATCATAACCTAAAACTGGAGAGAACCCAAATAGCCATCAACTGGTAAATGAATAAACAAATTGTAGTACATTCATGTAATAAATGACCACTCATCAATAAAAAGGAACAAACTACGCACAAATACATACAACATGGATGAATCTCAAGTGTTTCCATTACACTAGGTGAGAAGCCAGGCATATAAGACTACAAACTATCAAAGTACATATATCATTCCATTTCCGTAAGTCCAGTAAAGACAAAACTTAGAAATCAGATCAGTGGATGCCAAAGGGGTAGAAGAAAATGAAGTGCAAAAGGCATAATGGTTACAAAAAGCAGACATTTGTCAACTTGCATCAAATTATACACTTCAAACTGGTGAATTCTATTGTCGTTTTTACATTAAAGCTGACAAAAAATACACTCTTGCAAAAAGTGAGAAATTTTCAAAATGCTCCACTGCTATTTTAAGTAAAAAAGAACAAAGATGGTTTCTCTGAAAATTGGATGAAGCAATGAACATTATCCATCAACTATTTTTTTTTCATTTCATGCATTACATATATCAAAGAGAAAGAAACAAATGAAGATACAATATTTGTTGCTAATAATGAACAAAAAACAACTACTATTTCAGAAGGCACATAAAAATCTGGAAAAAAGTTGGATCAGACTGGGGGATACGGGACCATAAGAATTAAAAGGGTGGCCATCCCGAACCCTGGAAAGGAGACACCTGTCCTGTGCTCAAAACCACAGCAACTTTCCCTCCTTCTTCTCCCAGAATCCCAAATCACTCTCAGTTCATTCATATTATCTCATTTCTCCCTGTCCCCTTCTTTCTATTTCCATCATGTCAATCCTTTCTCAGACCATCACAGCTAAGAGCCTGAACTACAAGACTACTATAAAATGACATCGTGGGGGTTTTTCTGATTAAAAAACATCTTTTGTTTACAAACTCTCATTTAGGTTAGTTTTCTTAAAACAAGTGAAAGAATTTTGATGTTTGTTCACCTATTCTTTCTCCATTATTTCTGGCATCCAAGGACATGACAGCCACTCAAATGTGTTAATTGTGATTTGTATCTCTACAAGCCTGACACAATACTTTCTACCAAAATGGTAAATCAATTGGGGGGGGGGGGGGAATCTCTAGTAATACTACTACCAGAGAGAAAAAGTTTTAACATTCTGGTGTTTATCTTTCCTATTACACAAAATCCAATATAGATTTAACATTGATTCAACACACAAATTGCTCATCAATTAGGCATCCAAAATTGAAAAAAAATAATGCTGGGAATTCCAAAAGCAATACAGAATCCTTTCCTTCATAGAGGCTTATAAACTAAGAGAAAAAATATAAACTTCATGAAAATGAATTTGTGACCATGATATACAGACAAAACTCAGTACTGAAATCTCTGAAATAAAAATGTGGTCGGGAGTATATGTAGAGAAAAAGCATGAGAGTGTCTCCCAAACTGCAATACTACTATACTTATTCCTTTCCTTTCTTTTTTTTAGATTTTTCCGAGGGGATCCACCCAGCATGCCCACCAGGGGGCATTGCTCTGACCATCTGGGGTGTTGCTCCATTGCAACAGGAGCCATTCTAGAGCCTGAGGTGGAGGCCATGGATCCTTCTCAGCACCGGGGCCAACTTTGCTCCAATGGAGCCTTGGCTGCGAGAAGGGAAGAGAGAGAGAAAGGAGGGGGAAGGGTGGAGAAGCAGACAGGTGCTTCTCCTGTGTGCCCTGACCGGGAATTGAACGCAGGACTTCCACAAACCAGGCTGACACTACCACTGAGCCAACTGGGCAGGGCCCCCCTCACATTTTTTATTCAGACTTCACTCTACTCTCCAATTCTTGCTTTGCTTCCCAACTGGAATCAAAACTGAATTCCTATAGCATCACACCTGTACTTCTTATGACATATGTATTTTCTCACTGTAGATATTCTTCCCCACCACAGGGAAACTCTGGAAATAGCATCCAAATCCCAGTTACCTCTGTACTCCCAGGGTGACTGGCAATTCTTGGCCCACAATAAGCACTCAAATTAGTGTTAGGGAATCACATTAGGATACCAGTTGTTGATCAAACACCTTGATCTTGTGATATTATTCCCTTCCCTCTCTGCCTGACTCCTTCCTCTTCTTAGCTTCTTCCTTTGCTAATGTCATTTTAATTACCTCTGGAGATGATGGAACATTCTATATGGCATTCTACGTGGCACTCCATGATATCTGGATTTTTACAGTTTTGTAAGCAGAAATTTATTTTAACTTCAATATGACTGAGAAGGTGTGGCACTATGAGACCTGACAGGGAAGTGCTATCCTTTTCCTCTCAGCCGTCTCTTCTTTTCAAGTTTATCATAGGAAATGAACCTCCCTCAGAGAACTATCTTCTCAGTTATCTAATGAAGCAATGCAATCTTGCCTTGTCAAATGACCTCCATAAACCTTCCAACAAGCATCCGGAAATTGAGCACTATGTTATTTTAGCTTTTATGCTACACATGCCATTTTAACAAAGATAAAGACCCTGTCCTTAGGCAACATCCTTACACAGTATATAGTACAAAGCTCCAACTGTCTTTCCAATTAAACGCTACATAAAATGTGCACCTAAAAAATGTTTATAAGGAAATACTGTTAATTAACCCTTCCATATACTATAACATTGATCTTATATATGTAAGAAGAGATATATTAAGATTATTACATACCTGTGGATTTTCCAGACGTTTTAAATACTCTTCAAATGACCCTTCTATAAACTGAAAAAGAAAAAGTTTATTAATACATCAAAACAACAGTTAACCTCTCTACTTGGAATTATTGAGTTCTTACACAAACCTTGGACATATCAGTAAGTATGTGTGTGTGTGTGTGTGTGTGTGTGTGTACAGAAGACACACACAATCTAATTATGAAAATATACACAAATTATTAAGTAAAGATCATAAATATACAGAAGAATTTAAAGAAGGAAACACTGTCAGAAAATTTTCATGGCCAGGATGCAGAGAGATGGCACATGGAAACGGTGAGAACCCTATGTGGGGCAGACAGGAGTGACCTGGTCAGCAGAAACAGGATAACTTCATGGGGAGATCAGTGAAAGAAAACTCAGACTGGACACCTGTTTATAGAGAGCCTTGAGCTCAGGCAGGACTTTCAGAAGATGAAGACAAAACAATTCAAGGTCACTGCAGGTGATACTATGAACAGAGAAATTACATGATAAAAGCAGCACTTTAAGATTGCCATTTGGTAATGGCCAATGTGTACAAGAGAATAAAGACAGATACACTAGCTAAGAAATATTAGTTTACTCACACATATATGAATATGCATTGTCCCTTAGGTTGGTTATACTAAAAAGAGATGAAAACTAAGAATGCTAATATTTTGAAGACTCAACATTGTCACCTTAACATAAAAGTTTATTCAAGCTATTTAAATTTTTTGTTTTTCTAATAGTGTTATACTAATTTAATTGAGAAAGCTCTGAAACATCAAATTCAATTTTATTTAAATTGTAGCCCCAGTCAATTTAGCAAAGCAATACACTTAAAAGCATTAAAGTACACTTCCCAGTCTATAAAAATCTTTTCAACGCCCATGGACGTTTTTAAAGATTGAAATTCTTTTCTAAATCGTATAATGTCAAATTTTTAAAAAATATCTGAAGTTTCAACACATTCTTACAATAAAATAGCTACATATTTTAAATATGCCACCAATCAGAGGCTACTGTTCCGTATTAGGTGATTATTTATAGACTTAAAAAAAAAAACAACCACAGAACCATTTAAAGTTGGAAGAGACCCAAGCAGTGTTCTGCAAGCCTACATCCACTATCACTCTCCCTTCTAATCAGAAAGCATCCATTGAGGCCGAACAACATTCTGTCAGAAGAAACACCCCCGCTTCCTATGACAACCTTTCTAATTCCGCCCAATAGAAATTAAAGGTTCTTATTATAAGGAAGTGAAACTTACCCCTTTGGAACTTTTAACCTCTGATCATATCTCATAAGGTTGTAAGGGCTAAATCAAACATATGTAAAGCACTTAAAATAAAATAATGCCTGGCATATAGTAAGTACTCAAGCTGTGTTAGCAATTTTCATTACTGTTAACAGTGCTATCCTCTGGGACCAATAATTATAACTCATTTGTAATTTCTTCAAAGATTTAAAGACAACTACATTCACCCTCCTCTTCTCCACCATACCCTAATACTCTATCCAGCCTCCTAATTAACAGTTTTCTTTATGTATGACAAGTTTTCAGATCTCCTGATCAAGGAGGTAGTCTCCCTCCTAAAATGTATTACTGTCTAACATATAACATGGCACCCAGAAAAATGTATCAGTAATAATATTTTGCTTGAACATAAAACACCAACCCATGAGCACACCCAAACCAAGAATCATTTATCGATTAAGTCTTTTCTTCTTTTAAAAATAGAGTAGGGGGAATACAGAGGCAGATTTCTGCATGCACCCCCACCAGGATCCACCCGCAATCTCTGTCTGGGGCCGATGCTCTGCCTAGCTGGGGCCTACTAGCAACCAAGCCCTTTTTAGGGCTTGAGGCAGAGGCTCCATAGAGCCATGCTCAGCACCCTCGGTCAATGTGCTCTAACCAATCAGCCTTAGCTGTGGGAGGAAAAAGAGAAAGAGAGAGAAGGGAGGAGGGGTGAATAAGTAGATGATCGCTTCTCCTGTGTGCCCTGACCCAGAATCCAACCCAGGACTTCCACACACCAGGTTGATGCTCTACCACTGAGTCAACCGGCCAGGGTATAGTAATTCTTAGAATTGAGTGACTTGCAAAATGTCAATGTTCTTTTAGCAGTTAACAGAGGAAAATTCCATTGAAATTTGTCAGATGACATAATTCTAGATAAATCTTATAAGGGTTTCAATGCAAAATGAAAATAGGTCACTGACATATTTCACAGTCTACATCATACTACTGAGAAAATTCCTGTAAGGTATTCTACAACACTCTATTAACTATTAATCATTTTCATAATTATAGTGTTCTAATATGTGATTCACAATGATGAGCCCTAAAAATTAAAAATGTATAAATGTGCCTGACCTGTGGTGGCACAGTGGATAAAACATTGACCTGAAATGTTGAGGTCCCCAGTTCGAAATGTTGGGCTTGCCCGATCAAGGCACACACAGGAAGCAACTACTATGAGTTGATGCTTCCCGCTCCCCCACCCCTTCTCGCTCTCAAATCAATAAAATAAAAATCTATAAATGCTTTCTGATAAAAGGCTCAGTTTACATTGTTTTAATAAGGAGGTTACAAATCACAGAAAACTATTAACCACAACCCGATTCCCTATGTCCAACAAAGATCACTCTGAATATGTAAGAATCCTGCCCAAGTCACCCTCTAAGACACAGCTGTGTCTTATTTGTCATAGAAGCTTCCTAAATGTCTGAATAAATAAATACTATGAAATGGTGTAAAACTATCACAAATGAATATAACCAGAATTTTCATAACCTGTATTAAGATCCATCCTGTGAAATTCCCAATGACCACTTCTAAAGGGTGAACTGAAAATCCAAGAGACACCATTACATGTTGAAAATGACAAATTACCTCTTCAAATTTCTCTCTGTTTTCTCGAAGATAGTGAATACAGGCCATTCTGACTTCAACATGGCGAGACTGAGAGTGGAGTACCTAAAAAGAAAAAGCAACACTATTAAGCATTTTGGTTAAAAGATTTAAGCTGAAACCTAATGCCTTCTTTCACACCTCAAACAACCTCACAACCAGTAGATGCATTATCTTTTTATAATTTCTAGATCTTGATTCATTCCCACCTAACCAAAAAGATGACATAACATATACAAACTAGTATTTCTTAGGCCGGATGTCATTCTATAAAGACCTTATTACCATTTCCCAAGTCACTGAAATCAGTCCTTTGAGAAAATCTTTGTGAACTTCAGATACTTTCCTCTCAGCCAGCTCTCTACTATAACTATGCCCTTCAAAAACAGGATTAACAGAATCCCTACTAGACTATACTGTGCTTAGCTTCATCCTATGCATTCTGAATTGCTTGCCTTATGTAGAAATTTAAGTCTACTGTGGTTTCAAAAAAATAAGGCATTCATTCTTAAATCTTTAGCTGGTGGGCTTACATGATTCTTGAAAGAACATTAAAGTGAGCAGCACACAGGATGCAAACAGCAGCTGTGTGTTGTGAACTCAACAGCCTTAAAACTTGCTCGTATGCCCAAAATCTTAAAGCACCATCTGAAATAAACCACACAAAGATGAACCAAATCCTCTCACTTTATAACCTCTATAGCTTCTATGTTGTACGGTTAAACAACTAATTTAACAAAAAAATAACTTATTGGCCTTTTATCTCCTATTAAAATTCCAAAGCTTTAGTTTCAAACAATTATGAAATGCTTAGGAACCCTATGGCTAGCCTCTAATACTTTAACTTCCATGCTTAAGAAGAGATTAAAATTCTTTTCTATAACTAGGTGTCTTAAATGAAGGTCTTCCTGGTACCCTCTATAGCAGGCATCCCCAAACTTCGGCCCGCGGGCCGCATGAGGCCCCCTGAGGCCATTTATCCGCCGCCGCACTTCCGGAAGGGGCACCTCTTTCATTGATGGTCAGTGAGAGGAGCACTGTATGTGGCGGCCCTCCAATGGTCTGAGGGACAGTGAGCTGGCCCTCTGTGTAAAAGGTTTGGGGACCCCTGCTCTATTGGGTTAAGGTGAGGGAGGAAAAAAATCTGACATTTAAAGTAACCACATTTTCAAACTACTATGAAGGCCTCTTGAAAAATTATATTATAAAGTAATTTTACCAATGTCATCCCACTAAATTTAATTTCTAAATTTAAAAAAAAAGTAACTTTGGGAGTTACAGCTCCAGTATGTCTGATAAGGGATTGATATCCAAAACACAAGAAATTCATAAAACCAGTAACAAAAAACAAAAAAAATCAAAAAATGGGCAGAGGACTTAAAAAGAAAGAGTTCTCCAAAGACATACAAAAGGCCAACAGACATCAAAAGATGCTCAACATTACTAATCATCAGGGAAATGCAAATCAAAACAATGACGTAAGGACCACCTTACACCAGTCAAAATGGCTATTATAAGAAAGTCAACAAATAATGTGTTAGTGAAGTTGTGGAGAAAAGGGAACCCTTGTGCCCGGCTGGTGGGGCTGTTGCAGCTGTTGTGGTAAACAGTAAGGAGATTCCTAAAAAAAATTAAAAATAGAACTACCATAAAACCCAGAAATTCCACTTCTGGGTATTTATCCAAAGAAAACCCTAATTCAAAAAGGCATATGCACCCCCATGTTCATTGTATCATTATTTACAATAGCCAAGATATGTAAACAACCTACATGTCCATAGACAGATATACAAAGATGATGTGTGTTTGCACACACAAACACACAATGGAGTATTACACAGCAATAAAAAGGAATGAAATCTTGCCATATACCATGACATGGACAGACCTATAGAATGTTATGCTAAGTAAAGTCAGACAAAGACACAAATACCATGTAGTTTCACTTATACTGTGTGGAATATATAAAAAACAAACAAACAAAACAAAGCAGACTCAGAAACAGAGACCAAAGGGCTGGTTGCCATAGGGGAGGGCGATAGGGGATTGAGTGAAAAAGGTGAAAGGGACTACAGTCAATAATATGGTGGTAAGTTCACATGACAGATGATTACTAGAATTAGTGAGGTGATCACACTGTAAGGTATAAAAATGTCAAATCACTATACTGTACGCCTGAAACTAATATAACTCATATAATATTGTATACCCACTACACTTGAAAGTTACAGCTCCAATGGAGCAGTTCTTCCTAATGTTCACTGTGAGCAAGAAAAGGAGGCGCCTGCTGCACATTTCACAGGTCTTTGGGTAACAGCCAGGCCTCATTTACACCCACAGAACCAGAGCCACAAGGCATGCCCTGCGAAGTACTGAAGTACACTGAGATTGTTTTCAGTGTAACAGCTGATTTTCAGCTTAACCGAGTGTAACTGCATTGCTTTCCTGGGAATTAAGAAGCATCCTTACATACTGTTAAGCTTCCAGTACTGGAAGAACTGTTCATACATAAAAATAACCACCACACAATTTTTTTTGTTTGGCCAATTTAACAAACGACAGTTAAGGACACTTCACAAACGCTATGTTAGATATCAGTATGAATCAAGGTATTACTAGTTCCAGTAAACGGTAGTGTCATCTGATAGGGCTTTCCTGCAGTTAGCAAAGTGAAGCTGTCTTAATGCGAGTCACCTAGCAACAGGTGGGAGACATAAGTGAACAAAGCTATAATATTTTCCATCAAAAACAATGGTAGGAATACTGTTTTTTTCTTTTAACAAAGATTTTATTAACACATGAAATCTGACCCTGTTATTCAGAAGCCAAGCCACTGTACGAGAAGCAAGGTTACATGACAACTTTAAAAAGTGCAAGCTCAAAGAACACTCAGGAAAAATTCAAATGACAAATATCTTTGCAAATTATTATATACATGAAAATAAGCTAGAAATAGAAGGCTTTTCAATCTTTACTTGGGACAAGATCATGATAAACACTGGGGAAAGGCTGAGATACACTGCTTTAACAAGGCCTCTAAGAGCGCCCTATTTTTAGCACCATGGCCACAAAGCTGATTCAGGTCAGGCCTCCTGCAGGCCAAAGTCCAGAAGTGTAGAAAAGGCAAGGGCCTATCTAAATCAAATCATTTGGAGGGAAAGACTACCCCTAATTCAAGTCTTGCCCTCATTCCCCCCCCCAAAAAAACTGCCATTCAGATTACTTACTCTAACTTTTTCTTAGAAACAATAAATTCTTTTGATATTATTAGAGAAAATATTGGCAAATAAAGTAAATCCTTTGTCCATCTTTCTAAAGGGCAGCCTGAGGTTGGTGCTACTTCCTTTGCCCTCCATACACATATGTACTTTGCCTTTGGCCATGAAGGCTCCACACTCAGCCCATGTCTACTGAAGAACTCAGCTTCTCCTAAAATTCATGGGATTCAACTTCCTAAGCCCAGTATACTACAAATCAGAGTCACATAAATGGCAGGGTTATCCCTTATACCTAACTTAACACACTTTATTGTATCTCGTTGTAATGGAATTTATCTGATGTTAGCAATGAGTTCTTAGCACAACTAGCTCTTGCCCCCTTCTACTTAAAAAGACATCCCACTAAAATAATAAAATTCTGTATAATCAAGTTCACCATTATCTATGGCATAGAATACTGAAAGGAGACACACCTTTCTGCTTCAATATAAACCAAGATCTAGACAATCTAATCCCAAATAAACGCTGTAATTCCTTATTTCTACTGGTATCTTGACCTCCATCCATACCAAACACTTGCTAGTGCTAACTGTACATAATTCACTTCTACCTCTTCCCCCTGCTTCTGGGGGTGTTGAAGAGTTCAGGGAGGCAGAGGAAGCGGGACAGATGGAGATGTGGAAAATTCACAAATGGGACAGAATGTTTACCTACTAACTGGGGAAAGGGGTGTTAAAGACTGGGGAAAGGGGTGTTTGAACATATCCCACAGCAACACCGGAACATCCTAAATTTCTAAAATGAGAAGTCTAATGAACTGAAAAAGAGAGCTTGATAAGATGAACCTCTGAGTGGCAATGTCTGCTACATAAAGCAAAAAATGATGTAAAAAGAGGGCCTCCAAAAAAATGGTTGGAGTTTTGATGTTAAAAAAAAAGACTGGTCTACAGAACTGAGTAAAACATTTAATCACAAACAAATTTTATAAGCTATTTAGCATTCAAAAGAGGTGAGAAAAGCAGAAACAAAAACTCCACGGAGGGGAGGAGTGAATCTTAAGCCAAAGGAAAGCCAACTGTGATGAAAGGTATGAAACACACACCAAGAGCAGGAACGTGAAACTTTCATCCAACTATTAAGCTCACAAAAATGAGGAGACATTTCAAAATGAATATGAAGCAATAAAATATCCCCTCATTTTTGTGAGCAGTCTAGTTTAGCAGCTATTTTCAATACAGAATGATTTTGGTGACTGCATGCTTATCAACAGTGTTATTATATAACACGGAATAAACTGTTACCACTCCCCCACCCCCAATCAGAAACAGCTTCCTGAGCAACTGTGTTAGAACGTGATTTGGACCATTAACGGGAAAATTCGGCCAGGAAGGGCCTAAAAAAACCCAACCCAGTTATATCCTTCCTACTACCAACACCAAAACAGACTGGGGGGAAAAAAAAGTTGATTATTTTTAGGACATCTACAATGCCGTGCAGCAGAGCAAAACAAAGTGTGGCATCTACTCTAAGTCCATTCTTCTCCGTCTATACGTTGGAAAGCCCGACCGTCCCCAACCGCACCCTCCCACTCCCTCGCTTCCAGCGGCCCCCGGCGGGCCTGACCGGCCCACATTCCCAAGTCCGGCCGCAGGAACAAGAACGCGGTCCGAGGCGGCCCGGCGCGCCGCTCCTCTCGCAGACCGCTTCACCTAGTGCGGGGGTAGCTCCGCTGCGCCCGCACAACAATAAGGCGAGTGCGGAACAGAAGGGGAAGAGCATCTCGCCAGGTCCCCAGCCATCAATCACTCGGGCGAGCTCCCGCAGGCCTCCCAGGTGGTCCCCAGCTCACCGCCTCTCCACCGGGACGGCGACACCCCGGGAACCGACGGGCTCTAAGTTTCGGTTTCCGGCTGCCAGCGACCCGAGCCGACGCTACAATGGGCGGCGGTGACGCCGGCGGGGCCGCGCGCAGCCCGGGACGCGGGTTGCCTTGGCGGCCGCCGGCCCACGGCGTCGCCCCCCACCCCGGCTCCCGGCCCCATTACCTGCTCCGCCACCGCCCGGAACAGGCACGACCCGTCCTTGGCAACCAGTTTCCGATACAAGCCCAGCTTCCGCAGATAAGCGTCCATGGGCGTCGCGTCCTCACGGGGCCCCGCGCCGCCCCGGTCCCCGCCGTCGGGGGCGCCGACGGCCGCCTCCATGTTGCCGGTCGCGCTGCAGGCCAGGCGCGGCGCGGGCTAGCCCCACATGGCCGCGCCGCCGGCTCCTCGACGCCCCGGCCTAGGACGGGCGGCGGCTCGGGCGGGGGCTCCGCGGGCGGCAGGCGGCGGCGGCCCGAGGCGGCGGCCCGCGCTCTCCGCGAGCATAGGGGAGCCCTGCCTAGTGCATGGCCGCGCGCACGCGGCCGCCCCCCGCGGCCCCGCGCGCCCAGGGAGCCGAGGGAAAAATGAAACCAAGCCCGAGCGTGAGAAGTCACTGCCCGGCGGCCTCACTGCCGCGCTGCAGACCCGGGCCGGGGGCGCCTTCCCCACGAGTTTCCTCGTCCCAACTAGGCTGAAGCGAGAAAACCCCGCCCCCCGCGCGCAAGGCCGACTCAGGTGAAGCGAGGCCTGCACGCCCCGCACCGAGAGCCGAGGGAGCCGAAAGAGAAAGACGCGGCCTTTCGTCTCCCCACCTCACAGGAGGGCGCCGAAGGGGCGGGGAGCGGGTGGGGGAGCCCGGCGAAGGGCAGCTCCCTCGCAGCCCAGAATTTGTTTTCGCTTTCGGCCCGACAGCGCAGAGGATGCCGGGAGGTGGAGTTTTGGCAGCGGCAGGAAGTCGGCTTGCGACAGGCGGCGACGCGCGGCCGGCCTACTCGGGGCAGGCGCCCGGGAGGCAAGCGGACTACAAATCCCTACAACGCGTGCGCCTCCTGAGCGGGTTTCGCGCTTCCCGGGCCCGGCATCTGCGAGCAGGCCAAGGGTGTCCGCGAGCTGACGCGCAGCGACTTGCGCGCGCCGCGCCGCTGGCCTGGCCGCCTACTGCGCCGCCGGGCCGCGGGAAGTGCGCGCGCCCCGCTTGCGTGGAGTTGCCAGGGCCACGGCGGCGGCTGGGTCGGCCTTTTGTGTATTCCCAAACAGAGGGCGCACCTGTCTGCTCCCCTCCCCCCTTCCTCTTCTCCTGGCGTTTCCATGGAGGTGGCTTGAACAGCTTAAGCAGAAAACAGAGCTAATGGGCGAAGGCTGCGGAAACTGGCACGGCGCTGGACGACACAGATTGTCCATAAATCAACCCAGAACTGTTGATTCCTATGAGAAATTCGGAGTGCACCTCATGCGCTGTGGCAAGATGATGCCTTCGCCACCGACGAGTTTGTTCACTGTAGTTGCGTACCCCAGCACAAAGAGAGGAAACTGGTCAGAAAATGTTAGATTTTTTTTTTCCTTAAATATTTCATCTTGTGCCTTGGCAGGATAGCTGGGTTGCATCTTCCGGAAGCGCAGAGGTTGCGGGTTCGATCCCCGGCCACGGCACACACAGACAGGAACAGAAAGAAGTTCCTGTCTCCTGCTCACTCTCTTCTTCTCTCTAAAAATCAATAAAATACACACTTAAAATTTTTTCATCTTGTAATTGTTTGATGATATGTTGGACTTGCCATGGCTTCCCGCAGTGATTGAGGCTTCCAGCTCAATTTCCCACCCAATGAAGTGAGTGACAGGCTAGGTTGAGAACCCAGCATATTGTTGTGATTGACTCCAGAATTTTATTTTGCTAAAATTCAACAGTAGATAATATCCTAATTACTTAAATACACGGCTAATCATAAATTTTACTCGTCTTGAGGCCAAGGTAGAGTTGGGGAGAAGGAAAAAGTTGGGTGTGACTATAGGTTTAGGCATGTAGTCCAAGAAACGCGAATGGGGATAAGGCGTGAGTGAGGGTCCAACACAAATCACTGAAAATTCTAGAAATTAGTTTTCAGTACTCTCAGTGCAAGCCACTAGTGAATTGTGCATTCACCTTAAAGCGTCTCAATTTGATTTCTTAGTATTTAAAGATTGTTTTTCCAATTGTGCTGTTTTTAAAGAAACAAATTATTGTGACCTAAGATTTTATTGTCCCAATATTAAATTTTGTACATGTGGTAGGGAAATGAACATTATGGAATCACTTAGAAAAATCTAGTTTCAAGTCAAACTTGTTACTTTTCCTCAGAAACATTTACACAGCAGCCTGATCTGTGGTGGCCCAGTGGATAAGGCATTGACATGAGACACTGAGGTTGCTGGGTTCAAAGCCCCAGGCTTGCCTGGTCAAGACACATATTAGAAGCAGCTAGAGTTGATGCTGCCTGCTCTTCCTCACACACTGCCCCTCACTCACCATCCTTTTGTCTCTTCTTTCTTTCTTTAACATCAATAAGTAAAATCTTTAAAAATAACATTTTTACCACCTGACCTGCGATGGCACAGTGGATGGAGTGTTGACCTGGAACGCTCAGGTCACGGGTTTTTTACCCTGGGCTTGCCCAGTCAGGGCACACATTTGAGTTGATATGTGCGCTTTCCCCCCATTCTTTCTCTCCTCTCTCTGAAAATGAATAAATTTTTTAAACAATCTAAAAAAAACAGAAACACCTACGACACACTGACCTTTAAAAAAAATACATATTTACGGTGCATAATCTTATTCAATTACTGAGATTTACCACTACAGTACTTACAACATGGCTTGCCTTTTTTCGTTTCTTTCTTTCTTTTCTCTCTTTTTTTTTTAACAGGGCTTGCCTTTTAAATCCACAGATGAATTCAAAGTAAAGTAACAACCATAGAGCTTAAAAATTGAGTTCTTCAAATTAATAGATCCTATCATGTTCAGACTTTTTTTGTATTTTTTTGTATTTTTCTGAAGTTGGAAACAGGGAGGCAGTCAGACTCCCGCATGCCCACCAGGGGGCGATGCTCTGCCTATCTGGGGCACCCCTCTGCTGCAACCAGAGCCACTCCAGTGCCTGAGGCAGAGGCCACAGAGCCATCCTCAGCGCTTGGGCAAACTTTGCTCCAATGGAGCCTCGGCTGCGGGAGAGGAAGAGAGAGACAGAGAGGAAGGAGAGGGGGAGGGGTGGAGAAGCAGATGGGCCCTTCTCCTGTGTGCCCTGGCCGGGAATCGAACCTGGGACTCCTGCACACCAGGCCGATGCTCTACCACTGAGCCAACCGGCCAGGGCCTATTTCTTTTAAATTTATTTATTGATTTGAGAGAGAGAGAGAAAGGGAGAGAGATAAAAAACATCAGTGTGTCATTCTACTTATTTATACATTGCCCTGACTGGGGATGGAACCCACAGCCTTGGTGTATAGAACCAATACTCTAACCAACTGAGCCACTAGGCCAGGGCAACAACAGACTTTCTCATATGCCAAGAAACCATGCCTTTTCTACCATTTTTAGTATTTTTTCAGTAAGAATTTCTGAAGTTAATCTCATTCAGTGTGTATTTATGGAAAATATACTTGTATATATCATGCTAAGATTGCATTGCTGAAAATCTTGAGGATATATTAGAAACATTTTCAGGGACTTCACATTTGAAAATTTATGTATGCTTATAATTAAAAAGTTTATGATAACTGCTTTAATTTTTTAAAGTCATTCAAATAAAAAATGCTTACTTATGCCTGACCTGTGGTGGCACAGTGGATAAGCCGTGACCTGGAACGCAGAGGTCACCAGTTGGAAACCCTGGGCTTGCCTTGTCAAGGCACATAGGGGAGCTGATGCTTCCTGCTCCTCCTCACCTTCTCTCTCTCTCTCTCTCTCTCTCTCTCTCTTCTCTGAAATGAATAAATAAAATAAAAATAATTTTTAAAAAACTGCTCACTTTTATGTGCACAATAACTTCATTTTGAGTAACTAATAGTGTTTCAAGAATATTTTCTATTTTAAGGCTTATCTATATTTTAATCTTATTTAAATGTGCTTCCATATTTTTTAATAAAGTAATATCACCATCTTCTAAAGCCCCCAAATTCCTTTAAAATATTTTGACAAGAAAAGGAAACCAAATATATCCTTAATTTTACAATGTCTTTGTTTTCCATTGCAAAAATTTAATTCACTGACAACAGTATAATCAAAATAAGAATGGAGCCTGACCTGTGGTGGCACAGTGGATAAAGCGTCGACCTGGAAATGCTGAGGTCGCCAGTTCGAAACCCTGGGCTTGCCTGGTCAAGGCACATGTGGGAGTTGATGCTTCCAGCTCCTCCCCCCTGTCTCTGTCTCTGTCTCTGTCTCTGTCTCTCTCTCTCCTCTTTAAAATGAATAAATAAAATTTTAAAAATTAAAAAAAAAAGAATGGACATAATTACTTCAGTAAGTATTGTAGTGTAGAACCTGACACTAGAGTTCACTTTCAATATTTTTTAAATAAATTATTAAATACTAAGAAAACAGAGGTCTTTATCAAAATGCTATGTTACCTTGTAAAAATGTGGTTTGTTATCAGAAGTATTAGAAGAATAACACATTTCTGGTTTTTTCTTTACTTGATGTCTTGGCAAAATTACATATTGTCCTCACTCCCTCTGAATGAGTACAGAACAGTCTCACTCTAAACTGGCTGCTTCTGCTTCCAAAATTAGAAGTAAAACACCTGTTGTATTTGACCATGGGCCTGTTTAAGGAAATACTTGAGGTATTTTGAGACCTAATCCAACACAGACCCTCTCTATGCCAAATCCCCAAATATAGCTTGCTGTTCAGGCAACCTTAAAAGAGCCTATGTTTTTAAACTGGGCCAGAACTTATAGAAACTCAATTACTTTCAAAGGATCTTTACTTGTTAGCATTAAATTCTGAAACTTTTCAAGAAACCACATCTGAAGTAAAAAGTTCACTCTGAGGAAGCCATTTCTGATCAGTAAAAGCAAAGAACTCTTTAAACAGAGACATTTATCTTTTTTTATTGAATTTATTGGGATGACACTGGTCAATAGCATT
Organism: Saccopteryx bilineata; assembly: GCF_036850765.1. Taxonomy (NCBI): domain Eukaryota; kingdom Metazoa; phylum Chordata; class Mammalia; order Chiroptera; family Emballonuridae; genus Saccopteryx; species Saccopteryx bilineata. The sequence goes on along the minus strand of NC_089490.1, from coordinate 187,683,997 downwards.
ATACAAGTTTCAGGTGCAGAATTCTACAGCACATCATCTGTACACTGCATTGTGTTCAGCACCCCAAGTCCAGTGTCCCTCCATCACCAGCTGTCCTTCTAACCTTCCCCCCTCCCCCACCCCTTCTCCCTCCTGCAATCATTACTGTTGTCTGTGTCTGTTTTTTTCTTAATCTCTTCACCATTTTTCATCCAGCTAAACAGACATTTTTTGTTTTGTTTTGTTTTTTACAGAGACAGAGAGTCAGAGAGAGGGACAGACAGGAACGGAGAGATGAGAAGCATCAATCATTAGTTTTCCATTGCACGTTGCGACACCTTAGTTGTTCATTGATTGCTTTCTCATATGTGCCTTGACTGTGGGCCTTCAGCAGACCGAGTAACCCCTTGCTTGAGCCAGAGACCTTGGGTCCAAGCTGGTGAGCTTTTGCTCAAACAAATGAGCCCACGCTCATGCTGGTGACCTTGGGGTCTCGAACCTGGGTCCTCCAAATCCCAGTTCGATGCTCTTTCCACTGCGCCACCACCTGGTCAGGCAACAGACATTTTAATCAAATAAAACCTGAAAGATTCAATGCTTCTGCAAACTAATAGAATTAATCAAATTCATCCTATGCAAATAAGTCAATTAACTTTTTTTACCTTGTACACAATTCCTTAAGTCTGTTTGCTCTGACAAATTTTCAGCTAATAGTTATACTGGATGGAATTTTTTGTTAAAAAAATGGCCTGGGTCTGACCTGTGGTGGCGCAGTGGATAAAGCGTCAACCTGGAATGCTGAGGTTGCCAGTTCAAAACCCTGGGCTTGCCTGGTCAAGGCACATATGGGAGTTGATGCTTCCTAGTCCCCCCCCCCATTCGCTCTCCTCTCTAAAAATTAATAAAAGTAAATAAATAAGTAAAGAAATAAATAATTTTTAAAAATGGCCTGACCTGGTAGTGGCACAGTTGCACAATGGTTAGAGCATCAACCTGGGATGCGGAGGATCTAGGTTCAAAACCCTGAGGTTGAGACTGCCGGCTTGAGCATGGGCTCACCAGCATGAGCGTGGGGTCACCAGCTTGATCGTGGGATCACAGACATGACCCCATGGTTGCTGGCTTGAACCCAAAGGTCGCTGGCTTGACCCCAAGGTCTCTGACTTGAGCAAGTGGTCACTGGCTCATCGAGAGCCCCTGGATCAAGGCACATATGAGAAGCAATCAATGAACAACTAAGGTACTGCAACTATGAATTGATGCTTCTCATCTCTCTCCCTTCCTGTCTGTCTCTGTCTCTGTCCCTCTCTCGCTCTCACTTAAAAAAAAAAAAAGTTTTCTAGAGGTTTTTTTTTTTCATTGAAAATTTAGATATTGTGGCCTGACCTGTGGTGGCACAGTGGATAAAGCATCGACCTGGAATGCTGAGGTCATCAATTCAAACCCCTGGACTTGCCTGGTCAAGGCACATAGGGGAGTTGATGCTGCCTGCTTGTCCCCCCCTTCTCTCTCTCTCTCTCTCTCTCTCTCTCTCTCTCCCTCTCTCTCCTCTCTAAAATGAATACAGTCTTAAAAAATTAAAAGAAAAGCAATTTAGATAATGTGGTAGGCAGTGTATAGATGGCCCCCAATGATCCCTGCCTCATAGTGTTCACACCCTTGTGTAAGTACCCCACTTTGTACCGAGGTTCACCTGCCTGATCAATAGAATGCAGTAGAGGCCAAAGTGATGGTAGTGATGGTATGTCACTTCTGAGATTAGGTAATAGAAGCAACTTTTAGCATTTTGGTTGCTCTCTTACACTCCCTCTCTCATAGGTAGGTGACTCTGGAAGAAGCTAGTTACTACAGGTCCTAAGCAGAATTTCAGAGAGGTTCTCTTGGTAAGGAACTAGGGACTCCTACCAACAGCCATAGAGAGCGTTGGAGCAAATTTTCCACTTCAGTCAAGCTTTCAGATGACTGCAGTCCTGGCTGAAATCTTGACTGCACCCTCATGAGAAACCTGGAGCCAGACCCATCCAGCTACGCTCAGATTCTTAATTCTGAGGTTCTGAGACCCTTGACCTCAGAAACTCAGTGAGATAACAAAGGTTTGTTGTATTAAGCACCTAAACTCTGACATAATTTGTTATATAGCAATCAACAAGTAATACAGATATAATACTCCATTTCCTCTTTACTCTGTAGACACAGACTATATTTCAATAATTCATGAAAATCATTACTGATTTAATATCCTTAGGGGTTTTATTAGTTCTCTAGTAAACTAACCAGTAAGTGGAATTTTTTAAATATAAAACTCTTTACAAAAATAGAGTAACCTGCAAATGTCTAAGCTTTATTGGCACATAGTATTTTGATTTGCTTTCTGTAAAAATTCAAGTAATTGAATCCTACAACACCAAATTGACCCTTACATAGTACATGGTGTAAGGTACCCCCCCCCCCCCCCCCCCGCCGAGAAGGAAAGAAGGGGCCTGAGCCACGAAGTGTGGAATAACAAAAGGCTTTATTGAGTACAGCACATCCCACCTGGTGAGGTTCCCTGGCCCCGAGGTAAGATGGAGGCCAAAGAAGTCGCAAGTGGTGACCCGCGTGGGAGATATTTAAAGGGGTCCTCTAGGGAAGTCGGGCTAATATGACGTGGTGAAATCTCACTGGCTGGCAGATGGTCGCTGTTTTCCAAAGGGTTCCTGGGAAGTTTCTTTTGGGGTGCTTGGTTGTGGGCGGTCCTAGACAAAGTTCGTGGGTCTGACCTTTCCCATTATCCACCAACCATACACATAGTTTCACTGTTGATGCTAGGACTGAGACTTTTTGCAAATTCCAATTTCCCAGACTCCTTTACCATCTGGCTGTCGAGTTCTGCCATTAGAAAGCATTGGATTGCACCTGGAAGGTAAGAGGAAGAAAGGAGAGGCATCTTTCCTGATCTTTGCTGTTCTGACTGTGTAGGCCCAGCTTTCAGCACCCCCAGCTTCACCAGCCCCTCGGCGGTGGCCAGGCAGCACGCACTTGGCAGTGCCAATCCCCAGCCTTAGGGGGCCCTTCTTCCAAAGAGGTGACTAGGAGTCCCATTGCTTTCCATTTTGTTTCCCCAGACCTAGATGAAGCTGTTGCTTCTGCTGTTGGCTCTGGGTCACCCCAGTGCTCCAATCTTGCTTTCTCAGTCCTACAACTCCTGAATAACCTATTCTCCACATAAAATCTCCCCTGTTAGAATACCAAGTGTCTCCCTTCCCCTTCCCCTTCTCTTCTTTTTGCCCTTTTTATCTCCTGGCTTGAGTTTGGCTAATACTTGCTGTGACATACAGGAATAGCCACCTCTCCCTTTATAAAGATATGGAAATACAATCTACTCAAGATTCACTTGCTGTAGCTCACATTTCAACTCTACATCTGTTCCTGGAGAGAAGCCTGAAAAGCTGGGTGGGGCTGTATTGACGACTTGCAATCAGAAAATGTTTCCGTAGCTGTATTTAGGATGTCAAAACGAATAATAATAATAATAAAAAAAAAGCAAAATACTTGTCATACCAATTAAGTTTTTGTTCTCAAGTATGGCAAATAACTGATTTGAGTTATTATCACACAATCGACAAAGTTTTGCTTTTTCTTTGCTTTCTCTTTTAACTGAAATTACAAGTCATTCAGAATTCAAAGACTAATTTTGTTCCAATCAAGGAACAGCAAGGATAAAAGCTTTTACTCTGAAAAGCGTCAAAAAGCTGGACCAATTCAGGCTTCGCTTAATGTTAAATTTGCATTTAAAATTAACACTGGGGAAGGAGATACTAGTGAAAGCTTAAGGCCTCAGAAAGCTTTTGTTTTAAATACCTTCCTGTGGTTTAGCCCAATGCAAAAGACAGTTAATCTGCAGATGGGCACACATTCACAAATGAACTATTTAGTGTTGCAAATAAGTGCATTCACGGCTAATCGAATCCTTACTTCAAGTGGACAGATTTTCACAAATGGACCCCAAGGGGTAGGAACACACACATACATACCTCTCTGATGTTTCTGAAGGATAGCTTAGAGGGACTTTTTTCTGTAACTGGTAACAGTTAGGATTATATATGTGATTACTTCTGTGAGATTTTCTAATAGCTCAGTTGAATTTTTTTTTTCTGATTACTACCGAAGTAAAAAAGGAAATTATTTTTGTCTTTGGAAAACACTGTTTATTACAATTCTAATTCTTAATAGCAAAAAAGGAAATTCAGATGCATTTACGTTATCAAGAGCTACACCAGAAAAGAGCAAAAATTCTCTACTAAGAGGGGCTGAAAATTAAGTGCCAACCTGTAATTGCCCGCTTGCCTCCTGCCCTCTTTCCCGGTCTTCCAGTAAAGAAAACAAATTAGAGTTTCTTTTTCAAAAGCCAGAGGGCAAAATTGAAGAGACCCTGGAGAGCAGAAAAATAGACCCCTATCTACAAACTAAGAAAAGTCCTAAACCGAATAACCCCCAGACACGGTATGCAGTATGCGTACCAGTTTGCCTATGAAGATTTTTCTTATCTCTTTCCTATTTAAAACATGGAGTGGGCAGCATGTTTTAATCCAGTTCTTACTCTTGTAACCTAGGAACAATAATTTGAGATTTCTAAATAGGTGTCACCATGGAGACAAAAGGAAATCTCTATGAGATATGCTTCTGCGGGGGGGGGGGGGTTAACACTTAAAAAAAGAATAGAACGTGGGGCTCAAAGTCTGTGCAGACCAACTCATGCACTGTTGAGCTAGCTGAACCTTTGATCTGTTACTAGCCCTGAAAATAGACTTTTAAATGTCCACAAACATTGTTGGTTGGTTTATAAAATGATGTGATCTCTATGGGGAACCATTTGCAAATAACCCATCGAAATTACAATTACACACACTGTTTGACCCAGCAGGTCTTCTTCTCGGAATTTGCCCTACGGATATACCGAATGTATCCTACTGATATGTATGGCATGTACATGTATGCTAAATAATGCATAGATGAGGTTATTTGTTGCAACATTATTTGTAATAGCAAAAACCTGGAAACAACCTAAATTTCCATAAATAAGGCACTGGTTAAAATAAAGTATGCGAAATGCTGAGGTCCCCGGTTCGAAACCCTGGGCTTGCCTGGTCAAGGCACATATGGGAGTTGATGCTTCCTGCTCCTCCCCCCTTCTCTCTCTCTCTTCCCCTCTCTCTCTCCTTTCTAAAATGAATAAAAAAAAATTTTTTTTTAAATAAATAAAGCCTGACCTGTGGTGGCGCAGTGGATAAAGCGTCGACCTGGAACTCTGAGGTCGCCGGTTTGAAACCCTGGGCTTGCCTGGTCAAGGCACATATGGGAGTTGAGGCTTCCTGCTCCTCCCCCTTCTCTCTCTCTCTCTCTCTCTCTCTCTCTCTCTCTCTCTCTCCCTCCTTTGTCTAAAATTGAATAAACAAATAAACAAATATTTAAAAATAAATAAATAAATAAAATAAAGTATGCAATTCTATGCAGCCATATTGATGTGGAATGATAGAATACACTTAAAGCAAAAACAGCAAGTGCAGTAACAAGCAAATTGCATAACATGCTACTGTTTATGTAAAAGGAAGAGATCATATTTATTTGTTTGTATATGCATAACATATCTCATATGGATTCACCAGAAAAGTGCTGACATTGGTTGCCTTATAAGGAAGGAGTAAACCTGTGTAACCCAGATATAGAGATGATAGTTCTTTCATTGGATATTTTTTGTAGCTTTTGAATTTTGAACCATATAAAATGCTATTTGAAAAAATAAACAAAAGCAAAACAAAATTATAATATATACAGATGAGCCTGACCCATGGTGGCTCAGTGGACTAGGTGTCCACCAGTAATAGAATGCTGAGGTCACCAGTTCAAAATCTCGGACTTGCCCAGTCAATGCACATATGCGAAGCAACTACGAGTTGATGCTTCCTGCTCTTAACCACTACCGCCTTTCTTTCTCTAAAATTAATAACTAAAATCTTAAAATATTTATGTGTATATATACCTATATATACAGATGAACAAACTGTCCACTGATTGCAAAAGTTTCACTGGTTTTACCCACATTTAGAGATGTCATCATTTTATATAAAAAGATTTTCTAATGTAGAAAAAGTGTGTTCTAAATAATGTATAAAAATCATATTAGCTGGTGGAATATATATTATGTGCCAGGCAATATACTCAGCTCTTCACATATATTTTTCCTTTTAATTATCATAGCTCCATGAGACAGCTACTATTCTTATTTCTCTTCAGCTACAGAGGAGGACCTTCATGTAACTAAAACAGCTAGAATCCACACCCCAGTCCTACTGACTCAAAAACTTGTGTTCAATCACTCTGCCATACTGTTGGGCATTTGTTCTTTCGATATACTTAAATTCTTCAAAGACCTTGGCTGTACATCAGTTTACTAAAATTGGATAAGTGGCCCTGGCCGGTTGGCTCAGCGGTAGAGCGTCGGCCTGGCGTGCGGGGGACCCGGGTTTGATTCCCGGCCAGGGCACATAGGAGAAGCGCCCATTTGCTTCTCTACCCCCCCCCTCCTTCCTCTCTGTCTCTCTCTTCCCCTCCCACAGCCAAGGCTCCATTGGAGCAAAGATGGCCTGGGCACTGGGGATGGCTCCTTGGCCTCTGCCCCAGGCGCTAGAGTGGCTCTGGTCGAGGCAGAGCAACGCCCCTGGTGGGCGTGCCGGGAATCCCGGTCGGGCGCATGCGGGAGTCTGTCTGACTGTCTCTCCCTGTTTCCAGCTTCAGAAAAATAAAAATAAATAAATAAATAAATAAAATTGGATAAGTGGAAAACAATGTTTAGGCATTATTTGGCAATTGCTTATCTCATTTGATCAGTAAAAAACCAAAACATTGTTTCAGAATAGAAGCCAAAAACATTGGCTGCTTTCTTGCATGCAAGTGCAGTGTGATCTTGAAGCCATCTGGTCAAAATCATAAATTATTAAATAAAATTTGTGATTGAATAGAAACCTTCAACTAGAATAGAATTAATCATCAACCCTCCCCCCACACACAAAAAAAAATAGTAAATAACCCACTCTTCCTTCATGGCTTGGTGTCAAGAGCCAGATGTTAAAACATTAGTTAGCTTTGGGTCTTAGTGAATTTAAAAGCTCTCAGGTTCACTGGACTTGAGTCTCAAGTTTCACTTAGGTTTGGCAGTACTCAACCTTGGTCTTCAAAGGATAAAGATATTTGAAAGCATCATATTATAGGTCTTCAAATGTTTTATACCAAACAATGCTGATTACTTAACTGTAAACAAATCAGTAACATCTGGATTATTTGCAACTTCATGTGCAATTTTAAGGAGAAAAAAATGCCTGGAAGAATATACTTAGGACTTAGTCAAATAGGGAAATAGGCTTCTTTGAGTAGGTTTGTGAAATTTCATCCACCAGAAGATTATTTATATTCATTGTGTAAATTAAGAGACTAAAATTTAAAAGGTCATTTCCTTGCCACATTACAAGAAAAATATTCAGTAGTATTCATATAAATAGTAACACCATCTTACATTAAAGGACTTCATAAGACACATGTAGCCCCATGTTCATTGCAGCACTGTTCACAGTGGCCAAGACATGGAAACAACCAAAAAGCCCTTCAATAGAAGACTGGATAAAGAAGATGTGGCACATATACACTATGGAATACTACTCAGCCATAAGAAATGATGACATCAGATCATTTACAGCAAAATGGTGGGATCTTGATAACATTATAAGGGGTGAAATAAGCAAATCAGAAAAAAACAAGAAATACATGATTCCATACATTGGTGGAGCATAAAAATGAGACTAAGAGACATGGACAAGAGTGTGGTGGTTACCAAGGGTGGGGGGGGGGGAGGGAGGACATGGGAGGGAGGGAGGGAGAGAGTTAGGGGGAGGGGGAGGGGCACAGAGAACTAGATAGAGGGTGACGGAGGACAATCTGACTTTGGGCGAGGGGTGTGCAACATAATTTGATGACAAAATAACCTAGACATGTTTTCTTTGAATATATGTACCCTGATTTATTAATGTCATCCCATTACCATTAATAAAAATTTATTTAAAAAAAAAAAAAGGACTTCATAATTTACAAAAGGACAAAGTTTTTTTTAATATTTTATAAAGTCAATAACTGATTTTTACAAAAGATGGTTGTGATAAAATTTCAAGTATTTAGATGAATTAAATATTTTTTATTTTTATTCTTTTTAAAGAACTGCCCACACAGTTGCCTTTATTTATTTTCATTCTTTTTTTAATGAACTTTTTTTCCCCAGATTTTATTTATTCATTATAGAGAGGGGAGAAAGAGAGAGAGAGAAGGGGGGAGGAGCAGGAAGCATCAACTCCCATATGTGCCTTGACCAGACAAGTACAGGGTTTCGAATCGGGGACCTCAGTGTTTCAGTGTTCCAGGTCGAAGCTTTATCCACTGCGCCACCACAGGTCAGGCACAAATATTTTTTATTTTTAAAAATTCCTATCTATTTGCAAAAGATTTGAAGTTATTTGTAATGAAATACATATCTGTTTCCATCTAAGTCCAGTCAGGAAAACAGAAACTGCTCAAGGTCTTTCACAAGAGGGGATATTAATTAAGATAATTAAATGGCCTGACCAGGCGGTGGCACAGTGGATAGTGTCGGACTGGGATGCGAAAGACCCAGGTTCGAAACCCCAAGGTCACCAGCTTTGAGCATGGGCTCATCTGTTTTGAGCAAAGCTCACCAGCTTGGACCCAAGGTCGCTGGCTTGAGCAAGGGGTTACTCGGTCTGCTGAAGGCCCGCGGTCAAGGCACATATGAGAAAGCAATCAACAAACAACTAAGGTGTCACAAGGAAAAACTGATGATTGCTGCTTCTCATCTCTCTTCGTTCCTGTCTGTCTGTCCCTATCTATCCCTCTCTCTGACTCTCACTCTGTCTCTGTAAAAATTAAATAAATAAATAAATAAATAAATACCTGAAAAACCCAGGGCTTGCCTGGTCAAGGCACATACAAGAAGCAACTACTATGAGTTGATATTTCCCACTTTTCCCTGTCTTTCTTTCTCTTCCCTCTCTCTAAAATAAATAAATAAAATCTTTTAAAAGAAAAAAAAAAAGTTGAGAAGTCAAGCATAGGACTTCTGGGTTGTCAAGCATAGGACTGGGTTGAGGCAACCCAGAAACTTAGTAATGCAAGATGTCACCACCAGCCCATAGCAGGAGGAAAACTTGAGGAGGTATACTTACCAAAGTCCAGAAAATGGGCTAGAGTGGAGGATACTCAGCTTACCCCCGAGCTGGGACAGAAAGGGCTTCCTGGCAAGAACCAAAACCAAGAATAACAACTTCTGCAGGTGCTGCATGAAACAAAGTTAGAGATAATTTACCTTCTTCCCTCCTCTTGTCCTCCATTCTTCTGCCAGTACCTCTGATTGGCTGGACCTATGTTGAAGCTAGTGGGAGAAGGAACCATGAGATGAAGAGTAGAGCATCTGAGAGCAGAGTCTAGCCCTTTTTGCTCTCCAGCAGGCGTCCCCAAACTACGGCCCGCGGGCCGCAATGCGGCCCCCTGAGGCCATTTATCCAGCCCCCACTGCACTTCTGGAAGGGGCACCTCTTTCATTGGTGGTCAGTGAGAGGACCACTGTATTTGGCAGCCCTCCAATGGTCTGAGGGACAGTGAACTGGCCCCCTGTGTAAAAAGTTTGGAGACCCCTGCCTCCAGCACCCATTCTTACCCTTAGACCAAAAGAAGAGTACCTTTATAATTCTGCCTAACATGAAGCAACCATCCATCATGCAAACAAAGAGACTGACATCTTCTCAGCAAGGGGGAGACCAGACCAAAATGCTATCAGCCATGGTATACACCTAAAGGTTCTCCAGGTGATATGCAATCCTCCCTGATGTGGCGCCTCGGAGTCCTGGTGACCAGTTCTCACTCAACGTAGTGAGGAAGAGAAAGGGGGAAAAATCTGTAAGAAATAACAATCTGGTGTGTATCTGTATACATAATAAAGATAAATAGATAGGTAGATAGATAGTATGTGTTTTTACAAAAAGGGGGCGGCATAGCTGCTACCCCTCTTATTTCTATAACTGTTACAAGGCCAAGGATGATTTTCATCACTTCCTTCACCTCCCATTCCATAATCTTCTTGTCCTCATCCAGTACTGTCACTGTTGGGATTCTTTACCTGACTGGATTCCTACAACCTTTGTTCTGAAGGATCTGAGCCTATAATAGTTTAGTCTGTATTGTGTATCAGGACGCAGTTTTCTCCTTCTAAATCAGATTTTTGCAGTTCTGACCCTGGGGCATGTTGGCACCCAACTGTAGCTGTGGGTCTAGAAGCAATATGAGATGAAAGATAAAAAAAGATTGGTAACCGCCTGACCAGGCGGTGGCTCAGTGGATAGAGCATCGGACTGGGATGCGAAAAACCCAGGTTCAAGACCCCGAGGTCACCAGCTTGAGCGCAGGCTCATCTGGCTTGAGCAAAAAGCTCACCAGCTTGACCCAAGGTCACTGGCTGGAGCAAGGGGTTACTCAGTCTGCTGAAGGCCCGCGGTCAAGGCACATATGAGAAAGTAATCAATGAACAACTAAGGTGTTGCAATGAAAAACTGATGATTGATGTTTCTCATCTCTCTTCATTCCTATCTGTCTCTATCTATCACTCTCTCTGTCTCTGTAAAAAAAAAAAAAAAAGAAAAAAGATTGGTAACCAAGCCATGGAGAATGGCTCTTTCTCTCTCCAGCAAACACGAGCTACCCTGTCATTGGAAGAAGCTTGAGATCAAAGACCTTGGTCCTCTTTAGCCTTTCTCCACCCTTGAGCTGCAGCCACTAATGCTGGCCTTGTTTTATAGTATTAAGGTCCTATTACAATTTCACTCATATTGGATTCTCATAGTGATAGATATGGTATGAATTTTTTAAACATTTGAATGTCCAAATAATTTTTTTCTGTGAAATAAAAGACTAGTATTTTTTTTTCTTCTTCTTTCCATTTGAGAAGAGGGGAGATAGAGAGACTCCTGCATATGCCCTGACCAGGATCCACCTGGCAACCCCCATCTGGGGCCAATGCTTTGCCCATCTGAGACTACTCACAACCGAGCTATTTTTAGCACCTGAGGTGGAGCCATCCTCAGCATCCAGGGCAACATGCTTGAACCAATTGAACCATGAAGAGAGAAAGAGAGAGGGAGAGAGAGAGCAAGAGGAGGGGGGGAGAAGTAGATGGTTTCTTTTTCTTTTTCTTCTTCTTTTTGTTTAGTTTATTCATTTTAGAGAGAGGAGAAAGAGAGAAAGAGAGAGAGAGAGAGAGAGAGAAGAAGGGGAGGAGCAGAAAGCATCAACTCCCATATGTGCCTTAACCAGGCAAGTCCGGGGTTTTGAACCAGTGACCTCAGCGTTCCAGGTCGACGGTTTCCCCACTGCGCCACCACAGGTCAGGCAATAGTTGCTTTTTCTATGTGCTTTGACCAGGAATCAAACCCAGGACACCCACATGCCAGACTGATGCTCTACCACTGAGCCAACTGTCCAGGGCCATAAAGAACTAATTATATCTCAAACAAAGCCTTAAACAGTCTCTACAGATTTCTCATTTAATTAAAACAGAATATAGTAAAAAACATTTTGTTTTCACCATTACTGTAATGTGACATGAATTACTGAGGCTTTACTTAAATAAAAATAACTTTATAATAAATATGAAATAGAGAATTCAACTCTTTCATCATCACAAATTATATATATATATGTACATATTTTTCCAATTAACAAGAAATTCTTAGAATGGTTGTAAAATACACAAACAAAAATAAATAAGGATCCTCTTTTTTTCAACTTAATTCTACATATCATTACATTCTTCATAAACATAGTTTTAATTGCAGCACACTATTCTAAATGGGTCTTCTATAATTTGTTTATCTATTCCCCTGTTAGAGGATTTGTAAGCTGTTTTCTATTTTTCTCTATTATAAATAAGGCTTTGATGATCATCCTTGTACATAATTCTTTGAACATATCTCTGTTACATACATATTTTTTGGATGGAGTCCTGGACATAGAACTAATAAATCACAGGGTATAACCATGTAAGAATTTCTTGCTCCATATTGTCACATTATTTTCCAGGAATATGACATCATTTTTTCCATCCATCAACAGTATATTAATGTATCTTATCCCTCTCACACAAGCATTGAAGTTTTTTATTATGGTGAAATATACTTAACATAAAATTTACCATTATAACCATTTTTAAGTGTAGAGTTCTGGGGTAATTAGTATATTCGCATGGTTGTGCAACCAACACCACCATCAATTTCAAAAATGTTTTCATCTTCCCTAACTGGAACTCTTGAAACACTGACTCCCCTCTCTGTGTTGTAGCATGGCTCAGAATTCTTCCTTTTGAAAGATGGATAACATCCCACTGCAGGATTACACCACATTTTGTTTCATGTTCTGTTTACCCATTCATTTATCAATGGACATTTGGGTTGCTTCCACCTTTAGTCCAACAGCATTACATTTTAAAAAGACTATTCCCTGTGCAGTTTTAATTGTTTATTTGATTTATCACCATGATAAACATACGCCCCCCTTCCCCCCCCCCCCCACATGCTCTCACACTTTTTCCCCCTCTTGCCTCTTATTTGTATTTTAATTTTGCTTATGTGAAATTTTTGGACAAAAGCTTTATTGACTTTAATAGGTATTATATGCAATTGAGGGTGGGCAGCCACCCCAAAATATACCTTTTTGGGAAATTGATTGTTTTAAGCTGGTTATTTTCAAGAAAGGACTCAGGAAAAACCTTTGACTGTATCCCTAACTGCCTAAAAGACTTTAAGATAGAGGGCCTGCTCCAAGAAGGGACTTACTACCATAGATCACTATAGTTTAATATGAATTAGGTGTGGTAGACAAGGAGAAATTGAACAAGGCCCATTTTATCAAAGTCCTCTCTGTATCCCATTGTTTCAAGATGGCTCAACAACTGTTCACTAAATATTAACTTTCATCTCCCTGTGGATTGCCTTACTTCCCTTTGAAGTCTCAGACCCCCTACTCCCTCTCCTCTCCGTAGTTCAGAATGACATGTATACCTCAATTTGCTTTACATGAAAAATTTTCATGTTTATGTGACATCCTTCCTTATGCAATTGTCTCCTGTTAATCTGCTGGAATATTATTAGACCAGCCAGAAGAATTTAGGAGGGTAGAAGGAAAATCTTTTTCTTCCCCAACAGAATCAATAGAGGATTTGTTGTTCTTAGCTCCATAATATTAAGCCTAATGATTAATATTATTAATATTAAACTAACAACATCTTATTTATGTTTGTATCCAGTTTTAAGTCACGTATTTATTTTGCAATTTGCCACAGCTTCCTTTAGATGGCATTAGATCCTTGGGCATGTGTTATAGAGATTTTTGGATGTTGCAGGTTTATGTGTATGTTCAAACAGTTTGATGGGTTTCAAATGTTATCTGGGACCTAGAATGCAGGGTGAATCATTATAGACGCTGGGCATGCAGGCTCTGGTCTGACTGCATTCTTCCCTCCTGCTTCTTCCTATAGCAAATACTTTCTAGGTCTTTGCCTTGGATTAGATCACTTTAAAACAAAAATCTTCACAATGTTATGAAGTTCAATGCGAGATCCTAAGAAAAATAGACCATCTTCTTTCCCACACATGGTACAAGTTTGGATTGAAAGGGGATTCTTCTACATATATAAGTAATCCCTTCCATTTGTTTTTCTGAGTCTACACTTGAGACATCAGAATTTACAGTTCTCCTTGGCATCATGGGAGCTTAAATATCTAGCATGAAGGACCCGGGGAATCGCTAACTCCATGATTCAAATATTGGTTTTTGATGTGAACCAATGGTATTTTTATTCTCATTTTTTTGCTATTGCATTTGGAGTTCATTTTGCCTATAGTTTTTTGTTTTGTTTTTTAAATTCTCACGTTGCTTTGGCCCGTTTAAAATGCTTTACTCTAAGGAAGAGGCAACCTGACTTTAGCACATTTCACTCTGTTGTCCTGGGTTTGACTGGGGCTTGGGAGGTCAAAGGATTTGTCAGGAGTCTCAGCATGCGTGATTTTATGGCTAGCCTCCCTTACACAGTGATGGAATCGGCCAGCTTCAAGATCTTTGTTCTGTCTAGCCACTAGACCACATTGTCTTCCAAATGAAGCCTAATCAGGGCTGAAAGCCAAAAGAAAACTCTTAAACTCATGTGATTGAGCAAAGACTTCTTTTAAGACATGGAGCTGAGGGGAAGGCTATAAGAATAGTCTTTTTGGTAAGCAAGTGACTTGGACCATCTCTACTTTTTGAACCATTAAGATTTTTTTTTAGTAAATTATTACTGAAAACAATGCCCCTGTTTGTAAAGATCAATGACATATATCATCATAAGTAATTGTACTTTGAATCCTTTAAAGAAAATATGTTACCATCATATCTAGGGTGAAGTTAACAAATATAGAAAACCTAATAGGTACCACGTGCTAATTCCTCACAATAACTTCACAGTAAGTATGATTATCTCCATTTTATTGGTACACGGCTGGAAGTTCAAAGACTGTAAATGAAAATTTTGCTCAAGTTTGCACAATTAGTAAATGACAGAATGAAGATCATGGCCTATTCCTGTTGAATATTTCGTGGCAATAGGAACAAATACATTTGTTTGAAACCTATTTGGCTACTTAGCCCAAATTGACATCTTCTGAATCTTTGTAAAATTCCTACACCTTTTCTCTCCTTAATAGTCTCAGATTGCAATCACTGAACTTCAGATATGTTAAAGAGAAAATCATGGACCCAAAATGGCATCACTTGTGCTAAAACCCCCCCCACGATAGTGACCTTAGATTTAATGATGGATCTTACTGCAGTTTCAAGGTCTCCCAGAAGTGTAATCTTAACCAACTAGTCTGGAATTTTCCAGTCAAGTACCAGTAAATTAATGTGTGTGTATGTGTGTGTGTGTGGGTGTCCTCTCCACACCTCCCCACCAAAGAAGGAAGAGGCAATCTGCATGATAAAAACCCTTGCCATTCCCTTCCCCCCCAAAGATGTCCTGGTCTAAAAGTAACCCTTTCTTTTGTCAGTTGCTCCCTTGCCCACCCTTCTCTCTATGAAAATCTTCCATTTCATGCACCCCTCTAAGTGCCCTTCTAGTTGCCAGATGGGTGTTGCATGATTTATGAATCCTTTAGGAAAGCCGGTTAGCTCTTCAAATGTACTCAGTTGAATTTTGTTTAACAGATGTATTTCACAATATTTCTTTCTATAGTTATATCTCACTCATAATTGGCAGCATTTTGTCATTTTCCCACTGAATCTGTCATTAGTCCATGAAGGGCTTTAAAAAAATCCGTGGCTAGCCTGACCAGGTGGTGGCGCAGTGGATAGAGCATCGGAGTGGGATGCAGAGGACCCAGGTTCGAGACCCCGAGGTCGCCAGCTTGAGTGCAGGCTCATCTGGTTTGAGCAAGGCTCATCAGCTTGGACCCAAGGTCACTGGCTGGAGCAAGGGGTCACTCAGTCTGCTGAAGGCCCATGGTCAAGGCACATATGAGAAAGCAATCAATGAACAACTAAAGTGTCACAAGGAAAAACTGATGATTGATGCTTCTCATCTCTCTCCGTTCCTGTCTGTCTGTCTCTTATCTATCCCTCTGACTCTGTCTCTGTTTTAAAAAAATAATAAAATAAAATCCTAGGCTAACCGAAGAAAAAGGTGACCAAGAAGAGCAGTAACACAGAGCTAGCACTTGAGCACACGGTTCCCCTCCCAGCATGAGACCACTCCAATGCTTACTGTCAAGGGCCACAATCCAGAGGAAGAGGAAGGCGATGGACCCCCAGTGGAGAGAAGAATGAGAGAGGGGGCTAACATGGAGTCTTTGGGTTTTCAGAGCCCACCTGGCAGCATTGGCTCCGGGGCTTATTGCTGCAAGTTTATCTGTAAGTAAAGATGCTGGGTGAAGTCTGTGGGGTGCCGCAAAGCAGGTAGGTGCAAAGTGACTAAATTTTGATGGTTCAGGCTATTTAAAAAACAATTGTATGTAAATAAATTTGAGTTTGGCACCACAGGGTTTTTGAGATAGTGGGTATCAGCCTGCAGTGAAAAAATAAATATAGCAGTCTATCTCAAGGCACCAGAAGTACCTGATGGTCTGGCAACAGAGAAAAGCTGCTTCTATTTTTTAAAAATTTATTTATTGATTTATTAATTTTTTTAGAGAGAGAGAAAAACAGAAACATCACTCTTTTACTGCATGTGCCCTGACCGGAAATCAAACCCACAACCTTTGCTTATCAGGACAATGCCCTAACCAAATGAACAATCCAGCTAGAGCGAGAATAGCTGCTTTTGATTATAGAAAGTATTTGATTCAACCAAACTAATAGTTAATGAGTTCAATGGTATTACTCTCTGTGATTTTCTTTACTTATATTAATGGCAAATGGCACCAAATGTTTGACCTTGGTCCTTGAGTTCTGGCTAAGGAAGAATATAGAGCCAAGACTCAAACACAGTGAAAGTTCATTTAAAGTCCCAGAGGTAGCAGTGAGTTGTAGAAGAAGGGAGCCAGCCAAGCTGCATGGATTCAGAAAACAAGTTACAGAGGTGAGAGAAGGGCCCTTGCAGTTTAGGAAGGAGAAAGACAAGAACACGTGCAGGCTTGCTGGGGTGTGGGAAGCAGCGGTAGGGTTCAGCCGATTCCGATACCTAATTTTTTGTTGAGTTGAGCAAACCGGTTGTTAAAACGGCACTTGTAATCAGGGTTCTCTCTGAGGTGGGCGCCTGGGCAGCCACCCAACGTGGAGATCACAAATTGACATTCTTTACTCTTTTTTTAACATTCGTCTGTGCAATAGCATATTATTCTAAGCACCTGTAGTAATGTTCATTATGTCCACAGGTGAAAAAGAATTGATGGAACTATGCTTGTAATATTTATTTGTTCATTTCATAAAACTCATTATACCTTTGATGAAATACTACATTTTAATTCCCTTGTGTTTGTTACTTCAGTAAACAAACATATAATGTAAGGAGAAAATGTGTCAAACAACCAGAGGGTGACGATTTGTATTACTTTTTGTCAGGTATTATTTTTTCATTAATATTTTAAAACTCTTTCTTATAACATAATCTAGTTTTGTGTACCTCTTTTATTGTTCTTAAGTATTAAATGGGTGAAATAATAAACTACCTTTCAGTACAGTATATATCTCCTTTCATACTTAAAATGGTCATTAGAGCAGAAAACTGGTTGTTAAATTATTTGAATCCCACCACGAATCTAGCCTGTCTGTTGTCTTTTGCATCTATAATATTGTACCTGATAATAAGCAGGTAATCTTTTCCTGCCCCATCCTCAGGGCAGGAACCCACAAATCCCCCCATTGTTATTGTTACCATGTTAATTAACTGTGAACTATCTCGTTCCTGCCTATGTAAAAGAAGTGTCAGTACTTTTTATCCAATCCCGGATATTCCTCCACCTTGCTTTCTCCCACCTCCCTAATCTATCACCAAATCAAGCAATTCATGTAATCCTTTTTTGTCTCTGTATAAAATAACTGGTAAAAGCACCATTTCCTGGAGCGTTTTCTCAGTCCATTGAGACTTTGCTTCCTGGCCACAGTTTGGCTCAAATAAACTCATAAAAATGCTTACAGGTGTGAAAACTGTTTTACATTGACATTAGTCTGTGAGAGTATTTCTGATTTTGGCATGAGACTTTACTAGCTTCATTGTAACTCAAAATACTTACAACCAGTTGATAGATAGACTGCAGGCCTTCTCCTGTCTTGTATCCCGGTCCTGACTTAGCTGCTAGTTCCAGTCACCCTCCTCTGGCTTATTCAGGCACCAGCCTTTGTGCCCTCAAACTCCACCTGGCTTCTGTGATGTGAGAATTCTTTTATTTTTAGATTTTTAATTTTTTTTTGTTTTTAGATTTTATTTATTCATTTTTACAGAGAGAGAGAAAGAGAAAGACAAGGTGGGAGGAGCAGGAAGCATCCACTCTCCTATGTGCCTTGACCAGGCAATCCCAGGGTTTTGAACAGGCAACCTCAGCATCCCAGGTTGAAGCTTCATCCACTGCACCACCGCAGGTCAGACCATTAAAAAAAAAATTTTTTTTTAAAGATTTTATTTATTCATTTTTGAGAAAGAGGAGAGAGAGAAAGAGAGAGAAAGAAGAATGCTTAGTCATTGCACACTGCATTTTTTTTTTTTCCATTTTCCGAAGCTGGAAACGGGGAGGCAGTCAGACAGACTCCTGCATGTGCCCGACCGGGATCCCACCCAGCACGCCCACTAGGGGGCGATGCTCTGCCCCTCTGGGGCGTCGCTCTGTTGCATCCAGAGCCATTCTAGTGTCTGAGGCAGAGGCCAAGGAGCCATCTCCAGCACCCGGGCCATCTTTGCTCCAATGGAGCCTTAGGTGCGGCAGGGGAAGAGAGAGACAGAGAGGAAGGAGAGGGGGAGGGGTGGAGAAGCAGATGGGCGCCTCTCCTGTGTGCCCTGGCCGGGAATCGAACCCGGGACTCCTGCACGCCAGGCCGACTGGCCAGGGCTGCATTGAGATCTTAATGCAGCCTTGGGCCCATACAACTGCAGTGCTCTCTCTTCTCAGGAATGCCATGCAGGAAATCGACTCTCAATGAATTTCCAGGTTCCTGGTGGGTGCTTAGCTGTTGGACCAGCCTGGTTATCCCAGGTGATGTGTCTAGCTTCTCTCTTTGAATGTATAGACCCTTTCCCCATTGGCCTCAACTGTAAGGCCTAATCTGGTGCTCTAAGAGTTCCTTGTAAAGCCAGAAGTCATGGCCAGGGCCACTATCACAGCAGCTGCCTGGCCCATGCAGGTTCACATTGGATTCGGACAGTCGGCAAAGAAACAGCGGAGCCAAAAACTGGTGGGCCATAGTCTTTAATTCTAGCTTTGCACCCGGCGGGCAAGTAAAAATACACACTGGGCTCCAAAACCCAGTCACATTCAGTGCTCACAAAGCTACTGACTTATTCGAGTTTCCTAGAATCAAAGGTTTCTAGCTCACCAGACTTATTCACCTCTGTTCCCCATCTCCTTTCCTTATCCCAGATACAAACTCTACACAAACTGGCATCTCACTCAGCACTCCGCCATCTTGGCTGCTTCTCCTGGCCTCCTCCACGTGGCCTTACTCTGCTCTCCTCTGCTCTCTCTTCTAATCTCAGGAACCAAGAGCCAAACTCCCGCTCCGTTCCCATTTTATAGTGTAGAAATCCAAACTCTTAATCCAATATACAAAACAGGGAAGTCTCTAATACAAAGTCACTTCTCTGAGGCATGATTGGATTGTACCGCCCTACATCAAAAAGGGTAGGAAAGGCTTAATCCCAAAACCAAGCCCCAGGCTACAAGGATTCTCCCTGCCTTTAGCCCACCCCAACACACATTAATATCACCTGGGCAATGGCCTCTTTAACAAAGTGAGCATAATACATTTTATCTGCCCAACATACCTGAAACATTCTCACCTGTGTTCCTTTACCTACATAGCAGATTACACCCTAGTATGGAACAGTCTGCTTAGAAGAATCAAAGAGAAGGAAATTAACATTTGTTGAGTACTTTCTATTGATAGTTACATTAAATAAATTATCTTATTCACTCTTCATGAAAACCCTACCCTGTAGGTACCATTTTGTCCTGTTTTATTGCTGAATAAATTAAAGCTAGGACACTTTATCTATAATCAAAGCAATGGTTCAAACTCAGATCTGTTTGACTTTGAGATACAGGCATCGAGCCTGACCTGTGGTGGTGCAGTGAATAAAGCATCGACCTGGAAATGCTGAGGTTGCCGGTTCGAAACCCTGGGCTTGCCTGGTCAAGGCACATGTGGGAGTTGATGCTTCTAGCTCCTCCCCCACTTCTCTCTCTCTGTCTCTCCTCTCTCTCTCTGTCTCTCCCTCCCTCTCCTCTCTAAAATGAATAAATAAATAAATAAAAAGAGATACAGGCATCAAAATTATTAGCATTTAAATATATATCAATAAGCATTTCTATTTCCAAATAATTTAAGATAAAAATAGAGTTAAACTAATTAGATATGGAGAAATATCTAAGAAGTATAACAAAATTTATAAAATCAGAGGTGATTAAGGTCAGTTGAGACCCCAGGCGCAGAAGAAAATATTGGGCCCCCTTAAAAAGAGAGACAGGGAGCCCTGGCCGGTTGGCTCAGTGGTAGAGCGTCGGCCTGGCGTGCAGAAGTCCCGGGTTCGATTCCCGGCCAGGGCACACAGGAGAAGCGCCCATCTGCTTCTCCACCCCTCCCCCTCTCCTTCCTCTCTGTCTCTCTCTTCCCCTCCCGCAGCCGAGGCTCCATTGGAGCAAAGATGGCCCGGGCGCTGGGGATGGCTCCTTGGCCTCTGCCCCAGGCGCTAGAGTGGCTCTGGTCGCAACAGAGCAACGCCCCAGAGGGGCAGAGCATCGCCCCCTGGTGGGCGTGCTGGGTGGATCCCGGTCGGGCGCATGCGGGAGTTTGTCTGTCTGTCCCCGTTTCCAGCTTCAGAAAAATACAAAAAAAAAAAAAAAAAGAGAGAGAGAGAGAGAGGGAAAATAAAAATACATGTTAACCATATTTTTAAATAAACCAAAAAATTATGTACTATTAATGTTAAAATTGCATATATGAAACCAAACTTGTGTCATTAGAAAAAAAAGTGTAAAATTGAGGTTTTGCGGGGCCCTTCAGAAGTCGGGGCCCAGAGCACCCACCATTAAATCCACCTCTATATAAGATAACTGACTTTTTATTTATAATATTAAATTATACCAATCTTAAGTCAGAGGTTATCTTGAAGAAAAAACATTTATGGCCTGACCTGTGGTGGCGCAGTGGATAAAGCATCAACCTGGAACACTGAGGTTGCTGGTTTAAAACCCTGGGCTTGCCTGGTCAAGGCACATATGGGAGTTGATGCTTCCTGCTCCTCCCTCCTTCTCTCTCTCTTTCTCTCTTTCTCTCTCTCTCTCTCACACACACACACTCTTTTCTCTAAAATAAAAAACAACTATAGATCTATCACATAAGTGAATATGCAAAAAACAAAAAAGAGAGGATGATGTGTTAATGCATGGTTGTTTTTTTTTGTTGTTTTTTTTACAGAGACAGAGAGAGAGTCAGAGAGAGAGATAGACAGGGACAGACAGACAGGAACGGAGAGATGAGAAGCATCAATCATTAGTTTTTCGTTGCGCATTGCAACACCTTAATTGTTCATTGATTGCCTTCTCATACGTGCCTTCACCAGACTGGTAACCCCTTGCTTGAGCCAGCCACCTTGGGCTCAAGCTGGTGAGCTTTTGCTCAAATCAGATGAGCCCTCGCTCAAGCTGGCAACCTCGGGGTTTCGAACCTGGGTCTTCCGCATCCCAGTCCGACGCTCTATCCACTGCGCCACCCCCTGGTCAGGCTTAATGCATTATTTTTGTTGAACTAGGTACTTTTCTATTATTGGTGAGATTTAGTACAACTGATCTTAATTATTCACTTCACATAAAATCATATATATGTTTGTTCACAAAGAACCATAAATTGCAAAACTGTGTATCTTGTGTTGTCTCTATTTTGAAGCTGCTTTATTCAGATGTAATTGACATGTGATAAATTACACATTTTAAGGTGTACACTTTGATAAATTTTTAATTATCTCTATACCTGTGAACTCATCCTCACCACAATCAAGAAAGTGAAACTATTCATCACTCTCAAAACCTCCTTGTGCACTCTGATAATCTCTCTCTTGCCTTTCTCCCGCAACCAAACAATCTTTCTGCCTCCATAGATCAGTTTGCATTTTCTGGAGTTTTAAGAAAATGGAAACATTTAACGTATACTCTTTTTTGTCTGGCTTCTTTCACTCAGAGTTGTATTCATCTATGTTGTTTCATATATCAACAATTCATTCCAGCTCATTTTAAAATTTGGTTATTTCTTTACTGCTGAGTTTTCAGAGTTCTTCGTATATTTTGGATAACATTCCTTTATTAGGTGTCTTTAACAAATATATATTTTTCCATTCTGTGGCTTGTCTTCACATTCTCTGGACATTGTCTTTACAGAACTGAAGTTTTTTTTTTTGTTAATTTATTCATTTTTAGAGAGGAGAGAGAGGAAGAGAGAGGAGAGAGAGACAGAGAGAGAGAAGGGGGAGGAGCTGGAAGCATCAACTCCCATATGTGCCTTGACCAGGCAAGCCCAGGGTTTCGAACCGGTGACCTCAGCATTTCCAGGTCGACGCTTTATCCACTGCGCCACCACAGGTCAGGCCAGAACTGAAGTTTTTAATTTTCATGAAGTCCAGCTTTTTTTTTTTTTTAAATAGGGAGAGGGTGAGAGAGACAGGACAGACAGGAATGGAGAGAGATGAGAAGCATCAACTCATAGTTGTGGCACCTTACCTGTTCATTGATTGCTTTCTCATATGTGCCTTGACCAGGGGATTCCAGCTGAGCCAGTGACCCCTTGCTCAAGATACCGACCTTGGGCTCAAGCCAGCAACCTTGTGCTTCAAGCCAGTGACCTTTGGGCTCAAACCAGTGACCATGGTGTCATGTCTACAATCCCACTCTCAAGCCAGTGACCCTGCGCTCAAGCTGGTGAGCCCACACTAAGGCCAGCGACCTAGAGGTTTCAAATCTGGGTCCTCAGCATCCCAGGTCAATACTTTATCCACTGCACCACTGCCTGGTCAGGTGTGAAATCCAACTTATTAATGATTTCTTTCATGGACCAGGTTTTGGGTGATGTAGGTCTTCAGTGCTATAGCTCACTTTTTTTTTTTATCCCTTTAAAACTATCTTCCTGACTAGGCAAAGTGGATGAAGAGAGACAGACAACCAGCAGGGTCCTAATAGAAAACACAGTGAAAAGGTTATTAAAGAGATCATTTACTGAGGTGTGGTCAAGTTTAAGGTAAGTAAAAGATGATGGCTAGCAAGGAACAGCTGCCATCAGGCCTAAAAGGGCAATAGGAAGGGTCAGCTACTGGGAGCTGAAAGAAGGGGGCTGCAGGACAAGAGTGTGCTTTAGAGGAACTGCCTGGAAGCCACAAACCGGGGCGGTCACGATGTATTCCACACGGGTCAGTTACCAGAGGTTCCAAGCGGAGCTAGAGGTACAGAGAGTGAGTCTGGAGGGACTTATGGCAATCATCTCCACAAAGACTTTCAACAAAACCCTACTCTTCCCAAACATTCACCCTAAAACAATCCACTTCTCAGCTCCAAAGTCATAAATGACGGTTTCAACCTAGAGACTGGTGATTTCTAATTCCTTTTGGGTCACAGATTCCAAAAAGTACTTATTAGCATCCACACAAATTCACATACAAAATTTTGTTTTTATTATTTTTTTTTGAGACAGGGAACCTTTTATTAAATAAGCAATTAGATCTTTCTTGCTCATATATATATTTTTTAAGGCAAAATTTAGAATTTTTATTGATTTTTATTTATTTATTTTAAATTTACTTTACTTTTTTATTTTATTTTTTTTTATTTATTTTAGAGAGGAGAGGGAGAGACAGAGAGAGAGAGGAGAGACAGAGAGAGAGGAGGGGGAGAGGAGCTGGAAGCATCAACTCCCATATGTGCCTTGACCAGGCAAGCCCAGGGTTTCGAACCAGCGACCTCAGCATTTCCAGGTCGACGCTTTATCCACTGCGCCACCACAGGTCAGGCCTATTTTACTTTTTTAAGATTTTTATTTATTCATTTTAGAGAGAGAGAGAGAGAGAGAAGGAAGGAGCAGGAAGCATCAGCTGCCCTATGTGCCTTGACCAGGCAAGCCCAGGGCCCTGAACCAGTGACCTCAGCATTCCAGGTCGACACTTTATCCACTGCACCACCACAGGTCAGGCTGTTGCTCATATTCTTGCAAAAAATAGTAGCCAGTACCTGAAAAGTTTATAAATAAATCCAGATTGTATATTTCAAGTAACAAAAGAAATTCAATTGAAAATTTTTGCTTAAAAGAAAATTTCAAAAGTATATGGTTTTGTTTTTTTTTTAAACATCGATAAGAGTTTAACTTTTGGAATGGTCACTAGCATGGTGTCACTTGTCAAGAATGTCAGCTGTAAATCTGATGGCAGCATGTTATGAAATCCCTGATTACAAGGGCAGGTATTTCAGATGAAATCAGGCTTGCTTTTCTAGGTGAGGGTGAGCTTGAATCAGAATGTCAGAATTCTTAAACAAGTTGTGAGCTGGATTCCATTTGTACCATTTTTTTGTCGTCCAGTTATGGAGGTCATCTGGCTCAAGATCTGCCCCATTGATCCTGTCTATGTGGTCTTTTGAGCAGAAGTAGCATGCAGAATATTGCAGTGTTTCTAGAGGTTTCTTCCCGCAGAGGAATTGCGACTCTGGAGTCTAGCTGGTGGATAAAACTTCCCCCCAGATTTGTAAAGTTTCCATAGCTCTCTATATTCAACATGCACTGCCAGAGAGGTAGTTTCATCCAAAGAGCAGGTCGTTTACCAGCGACTCCCCTAACAGTGAGTACATAGGGGACTTTGAGTCAGGAGTGTGTGCTCCAAATTTGGACTACCCAAAGCTTGGCTCCCCCCTTACTAATGGGAATTTAAGCAAGTGACTTGCCTCT
The DNA here is from genome assembly GCF_036850765.1 of Saccopteryx bilineata. Taxonomy (NCBI): domain Eukaryota; kingdom Metazoa; phylum Chordata; class Mammalia; order Chiroptera; family Emballonuridae; genus Saccopteryx; species Saccopteryx bilineata. The sequence continues at coordinate 187,659,277 of NC_089490.1, read as the reverse complement.
ACATGCCTAGATTTCCTCATCAGTGGATAATAATAGCACCAGTTTAGTAAGATTGTTATGAGAACTAGCTTATTTCAGAAAAGCCTGTTAATAAGGGCGGCCACATTTTGTTATATTCAAATGAACACATATCTAGAAGGCTGTGGAAGATTGTTTCCCGCCATTGATTTTTTTGGTCATTCATTCGTGTATATCTAAATATTTATTGGGATCACTACCTGTCCAGCACTGTGCTATGTGCTGGAGATAAAATGATCAAATATATATTGAGTTAGTCCCTGACCTCAATGAGCCCATAGTCTAGCGGGGAAAACAAATATTAATAAAAAAAATCACAAACACAAAATTGCTATGGAGGAAAGGTATATGATTCTGTGAGAGGCAGTAATGGAGTGATATCACTCTTAAGAAGTGTTTTGTGTTTTTTTAAATCTGAGATCTAAGGCCAAGTAGGAGCTACTTACCTCAAATTCAATTAAGTGCTGCTAGACTTACCTTTCAGACAACCAGATTTCTGCATAACAGAGGAGAACTTCATTCTGCTTTCCTAGCCAAACTTGAAAAGACAGAAATTCAAGGCTCTGATGCTGAACAGATTGTTGACTTTCGTGGTAGTAAACGAATTTATTCGGGATTCGCCTTCGACGCTAACGCATGACCATCTGGAATGGAACGACTCCCAGTGCCGTGGACTGGCTTCACCAAGGCGGAGAACCCAAAGGTGCTGCCAGGCCTTGCCCGTTCTCTGCCCGTGCGTAGCACCAACGTTTGAGTGGAAGTTTTGTTTGACAAAGTTTTTACAATTTCAAAACCACAGCAGGCCTTTGAACTTTCCAAAAGGGCTCCCAAAAAGAGAATCCTCATCTGATCCTGTCCTTGGGCAAATAACACCGGAGCCAGGACTTGGCTCCGCGAAAAGTCAACGCTTCCATTTTGAAGGAAAATGGCGATTCCTCTATGATTAGCTTCAAAATACCGGAATAGGCCCTGGCCGGTTGGCTCAGTGGTAGAGCGTCGGCCTGGCGTGCAAGGGGTCCTGGGTTCGATTCCCGGCCAGGGCACATAGGAGAAGCGCCCATCTGCTTCACCCCTTCCCCTCTCCTTCCTCTCTGTCTCTCTCTTCCCCTCCCGCAGCCGAGACTTCATTGGAGTAAAGATGGCGCTGGGGATGGCTCCTTGGCCTCTGCCCCAGGCGCTAGAGTGGCTCTGGTCACAACAGAGCGAGGCCCCAGAGGGGTAAAGCGTCGCCCCCTGGTGGGCGTGCCGGGTGGATCCCGGTCGGGCGCATGTGGGAGTCTGTCTGACTGTCTCTCCCTGTTTCCAGCTTCAGAAAAAAAAAAAAAAAAAAAAAGATTTTTGCACGAAATCTCTCTGTGTAAAAAGTTGTCAACTAATTCAAATTTAAAAAAAAAAAAAATAATACTGGAGCCCTGGCCGGTTGGCTCAGCGGTAGAGCGTCGGCCTAGCGTGCGGAGGACCCGGGTTCGATTCCCGGCCAGGGCACACAGGAGAAGCGCCCATTTGCTTCTCCACCCCTCCGCCGTGCTTTCCTCTCTGTCTCTCTCTTCCCCTCCCGCAGCCAAGGCTCCATTGGAGCAAAGATGGCCCGGGCGCTGGGCATGGCTCTGTGGCCTCTGCCTCAGGCGCTAGAGTGGCTCTGGTCGCCAACATGGCGACGCCCAGGATGGGCAGAGCATCGCCCCCTGGTGGGCAGAGCGTCGCCCCATGGTGGGCGTGCCGGGTGGATCCCGGTCGGGCGCATGCGGGAGTCTGTCTGACTGTCTCTCCCTGTTTCCAGCTTCAGAAAAATGAAAAAAAAAAAAAAAAAAAAAAGACAAAAAAAATACTGGAATAGATTTTAGTGATTCTGGAATGGATGAGAACATCTGACAGAGGCATTGGTTTAGTTTTCTTTTTATAATTTTATTTTATTTTTTTTGTGACGTGGGGGGGGGGACAGACAGACAAGAAGAGAGAGAGATGAGAAGCATCAATTCTTCTTGCAGCACTTTAGTTGTTGATTGATTGCTTTCTCATATGTGCCCTGACTGGGGGGCTACAGCAGACTGAGTGACCCCTTACTGGAGCCAGCGACCTTGGGCTCAAGCTGGCGAGCCTTGCTCAAACCAGATGAGCCCGCACTCAAGCTGATGACATCAGGGTTTCAAACCTGAGTCCTCCACATCCCAATCCAATGCTCTATCCACTGCACCACTGCCTGGTTAGGCTTAGTTTTTACATTCTCCTCCAAAGCACAAAGAGGCTTCATCACTACCAAGACACATTGCTTTGCTCAGATCTTTCGGTAAGGCAGCAAGCAATTTTGCAGGCACTGTTTGTGTTAAGGCAAATCCAATTTTGGTAAAGCTTCAACATTTTGAGTCTTTTACTTAGGCAAAGAAGCAGACTGTGCAATGTATTTTCAGGATATAAGGGGCCACTTCAGCTTTGCCAACTTCTATTCCCATAGGTAAGGATCTCATCCCACAAGGTGCCTTCTGACTTTTGTGTTTCATTATGTTCAGTGACACAGATCAAATCCCAGGAGCTATGTATATTCTTTGTTTGTTATATTTCCAAGTATCAAAGCAATAACAAAGGGACGTGACATTAAAGAAGTGTTTTTTAATCTGACTTAAGGCTGAGTAAGACTTCTCTACCTTGAATTCAATTAAGTGCTACTAGACTTAGGTATAGATAGATAAACATTCATAATTATAATGACATATCACATTTTCAATTCATGTCAAGGGAAGGCCTCATGGGTATTATAGTTGGCCAATGATGGCAGTTATAGATTAAGGAACTGTACATTGCTTTGCATGCTGCCTTTTACTTGTTTAGTATAAAACAGTGCTTTAATAAAAACGCAAGCTGTACAAAATGTTTTTCTCTTCTAATTGTGATTTTAAATATTGGGGGAGACCTAGAAAAAATATGTATGTTTCTCCAGGATTGTGGATCCTGTGAAAGCCATCCATCAGTGTGTGGGTCATAAATTCCAGGTTAACAATCCTACCTATCACTTCTTTAATTTTACAGTGTTAATCTCTTTTTCTCTCTCTCCAATTTTCATTTCACCTTTACTTTACCTATTAAGTGTAACTGTCTAAGGTGAGATAGAAACTTATGAAGATGACTTGGCAGACCAACTTATAAATTGTGGTGCAAGGGATGACTGATGGCCCCCTGAGGGACCTCACCGCCTTTCCTAGCCTCCCAGCCCTGTGGTTATCGGTCCTCTTGCCCTCTCCTCTCCTCATGCCTTTTTTTTTTTTTTAACCCCAATGACTCTCTGAACTTATGAAAAGGCTCTCAGAGTTTTTGTGTATCAGATTGACCATCTGCAAATTTCACAGGGTATTCTCCTAGAAAGGTTTCTTGACCTATATAGGGTCTATGTGCTCTTAGGGATTCACAAATGTCCTTTAAAGGGGTCTGGAATCAAAACCTCCGTATTCATTAACCCGTTTGGAGTTTCATGTATCATGATTCTTTTCTTCCTACAACTTTCCTTTTCTGTCTTTGTTCTTATTTTTCTAGAAGCCTTATTACTTCAGCTGTCATTCTGTCATTCATGATCACTTTTGTATTCTTTTCCTTTCCTCATTCTAAATGCTCATCCATATAAGTCTTTGAATTGCAACCTCCCAGTTATCCTAAGCCTGGCCCTGAAAGCAAAGCTCTTTACTTCATCCCCCCAGCAGGGGTCATCCTAGTTCCTTCTCAGAGAGCCTTATAGAGCAAACACCCACTATCAAGTTCAAGAACCCACCTCTGGTCTTGATAGAGGTCCAGTTTTCCTGTCACATAATAAATACTAAAGGCTCAACATTCACATTGCAGTCATCTCCATCCTAATCTAACGCTGGGTAGCACTTTAAGTAAGCACTTTTTAAAGACAGTAATTTAAAAATTGTATTTGTTTATTTATACTCTAATTCCCATAGGAAAGACAACCTCAAAATCATGCCTTATACATTGCAGAGCAAAGCATACCATTCTTAGACACAAAACATATCATAAAGAAAAGTCACTGCACTTTTCTTTTGTTTTCAGCTCATACTTGTTCCTATACATTGGAGATTTACATGTATATGTATTTGAAGCACTTAGAATCTAAACAATATAATCTAAATAAATTTAAATTAAGATATATATTAATTATTGATTAATCAAGCATTCCCTTTCAAATTATTTTTTAAAAAGATAGCCCTGGCCGGTTGGCTCAGCGGTAGAGCGTCGGCCTAGCGTGCGGAGGACCCGGGTTCGATTCCCGGCCAGGGCACGCGGGAGAGGCGCCCATTTGCTTCTCCACCCCTCCGCCGCGCTTTCCTCTCTGTCTCTCTCTTCCCCTCCCGCAGCCAAGGCTCCATTGGAGCAGAGATGGCCCCGGGCACTGGGGATGGCTCTGTGGCCTCTGCCTCAGGCGCTAGAGTGGCTCTGGTCGCAATATGGCGACGCCCAGGATGGGCAGAGCATCGCCCCCTGGTGGGCAGAGCGTCGCCCCTGGTGGGCGTGCCGGGTGGATCCCGGTCGGGCGCATGCGGGAGTCTGTCTGACTGTCTCTCCCCGTTTCCAGCTTCAGAAAAAAAAAAAAAAAAAAACAAAAAAACAAAAAAACAAAACAAACAAAAAAAAAGATATTATTTATTGACTGTAGAGAAGAGAGAGAGAGAAAGGATGGGGCAGAGGAATGGGAAGCATCAACTTGCTTTTCATATGTGCCTTGACCAGGCAAGCCCAGGGTTTCGAAATGGCGACCTCAGAGTTCTAGGCCAACGCTTTATCCACTGCGCCACCATAGGTCAGGCTTCCTTTAAAATTCTTCACCCATTTTTTGGCCTGGCCTGTGGTGGCTCAGTGGATAAAAGCATTCAACTAGTATGCTGAGGTTATCAGTTCGAAACCCTGGGCCTCTCTGGTCAGGGCACATATGAGAGTTGATGTTTCTGTTCCTCTTCCCCTTCTCTCTCTCTCTCCTCTCTTAAATGAATGAAGTCTTTTTTTTTTTTTTTTTAATTTTTTTTATTTATTCATTTTTAGAGAGGAGAGAGAGACAGAGGGAGAGAGAGAGAGGAGAGACAGAGAGAGAGAGAAGGGGGGAGGAGCTGGAAGCATCAACTCCCATATGTGCCTTGACCTGGCAAGCCCAGGGTTTCGAACCGGCGACCTCAGCATTTCCAGGTCGACGCTTTATCCACTGCGCCACCACAGGTCATGCTTTTTTTTTTTTTTTAATTTTTTTTATATTGAATGAAGTCTTAAATTAAAAATATAAATAAATAAATAAATAAATAAATAAATAAAATTCTTAACCCATTTTTAAATGTATTGAGTTTATATTTTTTAAGTCATAATAAAAAAACCCAGAAAAATTAGTTACATGATAGCTGGCTATGAAAAATAACTGTTAATTTAAATGATTATTAGAGTTAATCTCAGGGAGCAGCTTGACTTAAACAAAGATATCACACCAACAATTCTGCCTTTTCATTCCTGCATCGTTAAATTAGATCATTCCCACAGCATCCACCATGTTATTACTGTCCTTATCTTGAAACAAACAAACAAAATTTTTTGAGTCTACTTCTCCATCTATGGCCCCAACTCTTTCCTCTTCTCTGAAACAAAACTATAGTTTCTGTCCTCCTCTCCCCTCATTATCTCTTATACCCACTCAGATCAGACTCTCCCCTACCACTCCTTTGAATTTGCTTGTGTCCAGGCCACCAGTGACCTCCCTGTTGCTAAATCCAACAGTTAGTTCTCAGTTCTCATCTTACTTGACCTATGAACAGCATCTGACAATTAATACGGCTTCTTACTTCAAACATCTTCTTCACTTGCTTCTTGGACACGACACTGGCCTGGTTCTCCCGTTACCTTGTTGATCCCTCATTGACAATCTCCTTCCTTAGAGCCTCCTCTTCTTCCAGTGGATGTGAGAGATCCCTAGGCTCTGGCATGGTTCTCTTTTGTCCTATATTTCCTAGATGATCTCTTCCAGTTCCATGGCTTTAAATCCCATCTGTTCCCTAATGAATTATGTCCCAAACACATTAAGAGTTCATTCTCTCACATACTAGGAGTCGGAAAGAGTCTGTTCACAACTGATATGGCAGAGCCAAAAAGTCAGAAAAACTCAGGCTATTTCTTTCTTTTTCCCCCCAAATTATTATTTATTGATTTCAGAGAGAGAGGAAAGAGAGGGAGAGAGAGATGGAAACATTGATCTGATCCTGTATGTGACTTGACTGGGTATTGAACTGGCAACCTCTGTGCATCAGGACGACATTCTAACCAGTCAAGCTAACTGGCCAGGGCCAGGCTACTTCTGATTTTCTGTTTTATCATTTTAGCAGGCAGCTTACACTTTCAGGCTCACCTATGATCTGAGATGGCTGATTTAGCTCTAGGCATAATCTGTAGATTCCAGGAAGAAGGGAAGGAGAAAGGGACCTCTCCCAGCAGCTCAGTTTTTTAAAAGGAGCCTTTTTGGAAGCAGCCCCCACTGCTACCCCACACACATGCATTTGCATGTTTATCTCATTAGTTCAATGGCTAGACTCAGTCATGTGTTTCTATCTCGCTGAGATGGAGGTTAGTAGTTGTGGCTTTTATTTCAGGCAGCGATACACTCAGCTAAGATTGAAGTTCTGTATGTACTAAGGAGACAGAGGAGAAAGAATATTTGATAAGCACTTAGCAATCTCTGCCATAGCATCAATATATTGAAGGGTCCCCTATTAACATCTCCAGCCCTACACTCCTCTTTGAGCTTCAAGGCTGTTTATTCATTGTCTCTGCTTGGATGTTGATTTGGCAACTCACCCTTAAAGTGTGCAAAGCTGTCCCTTTATAAAGCAGTCTCAGGCATGATCCCTGATTAGGAATGAGTTGAGGGAAGAATGAGGAATGAGAAAGGGAAGGCTGTGAACATAAAGAACTCTTTCAAGGAGTTTTGGAATAAAGAGAAGCAGAGAAGCAGAAGAAATGGGAAATGCCTGGTGGAGAATGTCAAGTCTAAGAAGAGTTTTGGAGTTCTTTAAAATAAGAGTGACGTCACGGAAATGGCGCCGTGAGCAGCGCGTCCGACAAATCTCCCCAAAATCACAACAAATTTATCAACTAGAAACAGAAAAATTTATCCTTGGAGCATTCCGGAGTTCCACACAAACTGAAAGCGAAAGGACTGTTATCACTTGAATCTGAGAGACGAGGGTGTGGAGGAAGCTAACTACCGCAGAGACGTTCATTCAAGCTGCGGAGGGAGTGCGCCTGTGTGCTATCAACAAGACCACCCTCAGATGCCAATAAGAAAGAGGAAATCGAATATTATGGATACAAAAGAAAGAGAGGAGTTCTTTAAAATAAAGTGAGTGATATTTCATCTTACTTGTCTGATGACAGGAATGGTCTAGGGAAGAAGAAGAAACCAGGGATTCCAGAAAGAAAGGGAATAATGGCAGAAGCAAAGTGTTCAAGAAGATAAGGGTGGATGAAATGTAGTGCACAGACAAGAAGACTGGCATTTGATAGACACAAGAGAGATGGTGGAGTACATGGGTACAACTTTTAGGCAAGATGGCTCACTGAGTCCAAGCTTTGAAAACGCACACAGCCCCAAACACAGGACAATAATAGATGAAACCTAAAGGGAGGAAACAATAAAGACATATTCAGGTTCAAAAACAAGGCAAACATCTTTTAGATGGAAATAGAACAAAAAATGTCAAAGTGTGTAGGCTGAAGCCACAAAGTTTATGGAAAAGTCAGAAAGCATAGACGGCTGGCCAGGATTTCAGCCCCAGAGGGGTAGAGGACACTAAAATTATTCCGTAAGAAACTGAATCCAACCTCACGGTTTGAAGACTCCTCCATCCTCAGGACTGAGGCTGAAGAGATATTAAAACTCCAGACGATTTTTACTTGGAAGCACGGCTTCTAGAAAGCTGTGGATTTAGGGATATGGGAATATCTACAATAAAAAATTAAGTCTAGCTGTCTTATTGTTCTGTGACTGAATCTGTGGAACCCAAAATATCACCTTAGGGCAGCATTCCCAGAGGTTCTGCACACAGAGAAGGGTGAGCTTATGGTTGAAGGCATGAGGAAATGTGGAAAGAAAAATGTTAAAAGCTGCCGAAGGCACCCTGGCCGGGTGGCTCAGTAAATAAAGCATCAACCCAGTGCACCAGAGGTCGTGGCTTCAACCTCTGGTCAGGGCACATAGGAGAAACATTGAATGAGTGCACAACTAAATAGAACTAAGTGAAACAACGAGTTGAAACTTCTCTCTCTCCCCCTCTCCCTCCCCTTTCTTCTCTCTCTCCCTCAATCAATGGGGAAAAAAAGCTTCTAAAGGCTTCAACATGAGCCTGCAAACCCAAATTCCAAAGCACGAGGAGTGCTTTATGCTTAGAAGAAAGCCAACAAAATCAACAATGAGAATGTAAATTGAATATATATAGATGAAATCAGTTTTATCTCTGGCAAGGTAGGTAAGATTGTTATATAAATGTGATGGAGATGACCAAAGAGATAAAGGCATAACTCCTATTTAAAAAAATCCAAGAAATTATTGAATGAAAATAAGCAAAAATGAAACACAAAATAGGTGATCAAAAGTTTGTAAATGAAAGATACAGTCATTAGAGTAAAACTGTATCAGATTTGAGTTAAAATATAGTTGCGGGGAGAATTAGTAATTTGCAAAATCATAAAAAAAAAAAAAAAAAGCCCAGAACACAACACAGAGAGCAAATAGAGAGGACATGTGGGTGGGAACACGGTGTGTGTGTGTGTGTGTGTGTGTGTGTGTGTGTGTTTGGTGGTGGGAGATTAGGCAGGTCTCTGTATTGCTTATACGCTCTAAATAAAATTAGAGGGTGAGATTATCAGCTGAGATGGAGGAGGAGGTATTGAATGTTTGAGAAAAAAAGATGAAGTGTGACAGTCCTTTTAGAGAGTGGGGAAGCAAATTAATAAAATATGGAAGGATTGCCAGGAAGTGCTGGTGGCCTACGTTAGTCTAACTACAATCTAGACCCCACAATAATGTTTTTGTTGTCAATGTAGCAAATCCAGGGAAAGGGGCAACAAGGTAGTTGAGTGGAAAGACAAGTATGAGGACTGGCGTAAGTTCAATTCATTGTGATTTTTACTTTGATAGTTGAATAAAAAGGTGGAATCTGCCTATGAAAAAGCCATATTTTCAAATGAAAGTCAATAGGAAAGAAGACATGGGTAACCTCTGAGGAAAGAAAAGCAAAGAGAGAAAGCAGTAGAGATATGTCACAGTTACAGGTACAGTAAGAAGCAAATACTCAAAAACTAGAAAGGATATTAGGCCCTGGCCAGTTTGCTCAGTGGTAGAGTGTTGGCCTAGAGTGTGGATCTCTGGGATTTGATTCCCGGTCAGAGCACACAGGAGAAGTACCCATCGGCTTCTCCACCCCTCCCCCTTCTTGCTTCTCTCTCTCTTTCTCTCTCTCCCTCCTGCAGCCATGGCTCAATTGGAGCAAGTTGTCCTCAGATGCTGAGGATGGCTCCCTGGCCTCAGGCACTATGAAGAGCTGAGTTGCTGAGCAACAGAGCAATGCCCCATATGGGCAGAGCATCCCCCCCAGTGGGCTTGCTAGGTGAATCCTGGTTGGGGCGCATGCAGGAGTCTCTCTGTTTCCCCTCCTCTTGGTGAATAAAAAAAAGAAAGAAAGGAAGGAAGGAAGAAAGAAAGAAAGAAAGAAAGAAAGAAAGAAAGAAAGAAAGAGAAAGAGAGAAAGAAAGAAAAATTTAGAAGGCAGACCAACTTAGTTCTGGGGAGTGAGGGGTTAAACAGCCACCTCCAGTCCATTGACACTCAAAAGTTTGGGTTTTGGGGGGCATATTTTAGAACATTTTAATCAAAATTAATTAAAAGTTTATAATTTAGTCTTTTAAGAGAAGTGCCTATTTGGAAAAGTCTACTCTTGAAAGCTGATTTCTTGAAGATGACAGTTATTAGAGATATGAGAAATCTTTTTTCCTCTCCCTCTTTTAGAAAATAATAATGTATGCTATAAGAATCTGGTAATGTTCTAACTGCATGAAACAGAGGAATCTATATATATTCAGTGAGTCAACACATATCTGTTGCTGAAGTACATATGTAACTTCAAGGAAATGTCATAGTATGTCATAATACATGCATTTCTTACTAACAGTTGTTAATGAGCATAAAGACGGAAAGCAGTCATTAATGGAATTTTTGGTTATCTTAATAATTGCACTAATCAATTCCTTGTTTTACATAGAAATTATTTTATTTCACTTGTCAGTGATTAATATATCTAAGGATCTCCACAAACCATAAAATAACTTCATTAGTTCATATGCTGTATAAAGCATAATTTTTCTTATACATTTACAATGGGAGCCATTTCATTTTTAAATAGAACACATTTTCTTTTTCATTCAATAGTTAAAAATTCCCATTTCCAGCAGTCCCCTTCCAGTTACACATGGCCTGCTCATGAAAATGGAACTATTGCTCTTGCTTCTTATCTTTGCAGTCATTAGCTCCCTCTTTCTCTTTCCCTCTTCTATTTTACACTGCCGATCTGTGAAATCTGTGATGTTTGTTATTTTTGCCATATGGTGCCATGTGAAAATAAATTATTAATATGTTTCAGCTTCAGGACTTTTATTGTTTATTAAAGGTAAAGAGTTGCTGGCATTTTCTATGAAGCTATATGAAGAATTTGCCTAGCCTGACCAGGCGGTGGCGCAGAGGATAGAGCATTGGACTGGGATGCGGAGGACCCAGGTTCGAGACCCCGAGGTCACCAGCTTGAGCCTGGGCTCATCTGGTTTGAGTAAAGCTCACCAGCTTGGACCCAAGGTTGCTGGCTCGAGCAAGGGGTCACTTGGTCTGCAGAAGGCTCACGGTCAAGGCACATATGAGAAAGCAATCAATGAACAATTAAGGTGTCACAACAAAAAACTGATGATTGATGCTTCTCATCTCTCTCCATTCCTGTCTGTCTGTCCCTGTCTATCCCTCTCTCTGACTCTCTCTCTGTCTCTGTAAAACAACAACAACAACAAATAAACAAACAAAAAAAGAATTTGCCTAGAGTTTGGTGTTGCTATGATTTGACCTTGATCAGTCTTTCTCCCTACTCTTTTATTTAAGAAGGAAGGTCCTGGCCCTGGTCGGTTGGCTCAGTGGTAGAGCATTGGCCTGACATGTGGATGTCCTGGCTTTGATTCCCAGTTAGGGCACACAGGAGAAGCACCCATCTGCTTCTCCACCTCTCCCCCTCTCCTTCCTCTCTGTCTCTCTCTTCCCTTCCCATAGTCAAGGCTCCATTGGAGCAAAGTTGGCCCAGGTGCTGAGGATGGCTCCATCGCCTCCACCTCAGGTGCTAAAATGGCTCCAGTTGCAACAGAGCAACACCCCAGGTGGGCAGAGCATCGTCCCCTAGTGGGCTTTCTGAGTGGGTCCTGAGTGGGCACATGTGGGAGTCTGTCTCTGCCTCCCCATTTCTGACTAAAGAAAAATAAAAATTAAAAAATAAAATAAAATAAAAGGAAGGAAGGTTCTTTCCTGCTTGGGAAGATGGATGAGGCCTTTGATGTGCTGGTGGAAAAATGTGCCATGCTCAGACCTGTGGGAGGCTAGAAAAAGGGGTGAAGGGTTCTACATAAATTAGGGAGGATGTGGGGTGTCTCCTGTAGAACAGCCAGGAGAAGCAGGAGGATAATTGTGGGGACAGCAGCTGTCATATGGCTGTGGTGTGTTGTGTGGCGGTATACTCTCTTAGCTGCTCTTTGAGAACACCTAGAAAGATCTGCATGTTTCTAAAAGGCTCTTGGAATTGAAGTTGTAAAATTTTTGAATGTGTCCCTGTGGGTACTAAGACCAGAGCAATGCCGTATTCAGTTTATACAATTATACACACAAAACTTATTTAACTAAGCTACATTTCATTAAATACACATTGGTAAATGCTAGATGCTTATGTAAGAAAAAATATTTGTATCTTGATGATAATGCAAAAGCATTGTGAATGTGCACACTAAGGGAATCCTTTTAAAGACCTGCTTTCGTAAAGTATAAACTAATTTTTAAAAATTTATCTGGTCATGTGTGAAAACTTTGTTAGTAGTCTTTTTTTTTCTTTTTTTACAGATAGAGGAATAGACAGGGAGAGAAAGTTAGATGGAATGTGTCTATTTCACCTATAAGTGGAATAACAAACAAACAAAACAGAAATAGACTCATAGATATAGAAAACAAACTAATGGTTGTCAGACGGGAGGAGGTTGGGGAACTGGGTGAGAAGGGTGAAGAGATTGAGAAGTACAGATTGTAGCTACAGAATAGTCACGGGGGTGTAAAGTACAGCATAGAAAACACAGTCAAGCCTGACCAGGTGGTGGCGCAGTGGATAGAGCGTCGGACTGGGATGCGAAAGGATCCAGGTTCGAGACCCCAAGGTTGCCAGCTTGAGCGCGGGCTCATCTGGCTTGAGCAAAAAGCTCACCAGCTTGGACCCAAGGTCGCTGGTTCGAGCAAGGGGTTACTCGGTCTGCTGAAGGCCCACGGTCAAGGCACATATGAGAAAGCAATCAATGAACAACTAAGAAGTTGCAACGAGAAACTAATGATTGATGCTTCTCATCTCTCTCCGTTCTTGTCTGTCTGTCCCTGTGTATCTCTGCCTCTGTAAAAAAAAAAGAAAAAAAAAAAAAGGAAAACACAGTCAATAATACCGTAATAACTAAGTAGGGTGCTAGTTGGGTACTGGAAATATCAGGGGAACACTTTGTAAAGAATATGATTGCTTAATCACTATGCTGTACACCTGAAACTAATACAAAATATATTGAATGTAAACTGTAATTGAAAAAAATTTAAAAAAGAAACCAAAAACATTTAAACAAAAACTTCCAAGTACATGAAAAAAATAAGTAAAGAAACAAAACAACAAATTAGATGGAAAGTCCCTTTCAAGAGGAATAAATTTGCCTAGAAAAATAACCTGGGTTAGTGTTGGTATATGTTACAGACTCTGGATTTTAGTTTGTGAATTTATTCAGAAAGTCTCTTAATTTTTCTGGAAATGAGATAGCAGCATTGTCCCAGCAATTTTCCTGAATTGTCTATGTGGTTGGCTTCACTGCCCTCTTTGCTAAGAAAACTTGGCCTATAGTTCTCCTGAGTTAGCAAGAACAGTAAAATTTAGTCTAAAGCTGTCATTTTTTCCAGTTAACCAGGATTATTGTCAAGTGGGTGATTCTCCGCTGATTGGCTCCACCACAGATTTATGACTTCCAGCCTCTGCTGGGTCCAGTGCTATTAGGCAATCATTCCTGTGGCAGAGACCATGGGCGAGCTCTCCAAAACAATCCTCAATCCCCTGCTCCCTTATCTTCATCTACAATTTGAGCCAGTAAACAAAATTCCCCACTTCCCAGCCTCCCTTGCGGCTAAGAGGTGGCCACATAGCATAGTACTCGTTAAAGAATTAAAGGGTTTCCCTTTGCAAATAAAAAAGCAACGGCTCTTTAGGTGAACACTTTTCCCTTTAGACCATCACTAGTCCCTTTTCCTTTTTCCTGCCTTGAACTTGGATGGAAACCTGGAAGTATACCAGACATCATTTGACCATGAGATAATAATTATGAGAATCTGAGTTCCAAAGGGCATCATTAAGCTACTATACCAACCTTTGATGGCCTATCCATTGTTGCTTGATTGAGTGACATAAACAAACCCTGTCCACTTAATCCATGCTAGGCTTCTGTTGTTTGATTACACTTTGGACTGAAACAGTCCTTAGTTCCACGAGTCTTCTCCCTTTCCAAACAGTGGCAGGTCTGCAATTCTACTTGAGTACTTCTTTTTTTTTTTTTTCTGACGCTGGAAACAGGGAGAGACAGTCAGACAGACTCCCGCATGCGCCCGACCGGGATCCACCCGGCACGCCCACCAGGGGGACGCTCTGCCCACCAGGGGGCGATGCTCTGCCCATCCTGGGCGTCGCCATGTTGCGACCAGAGCCACTCTAGCGCCTGAGGCAGAGGCCAAGGAGCCATCCCCAGCGCCCGGGCCATCTTTGCTCCAATGGAACCTTGGCTGTGGGAGGGGAAGAGAGAGACAGAGAGGAAAGCGCGGTGGAGGGGTGGAGAAGCAAATGGGCGCTTCTCCTGTGTGCCCTGGCCGGGAATAGAACCCGGGTCCTCCACATGCTAGGCCGACGCTCTACCGCTGAACCAACCGGCCAGGGCTTGAGTGAGTACTTCTTGATGGCCTCTTCAACCATCCCACAAAGCTCTAATTTCTGTTCCAAGATCTATGTGATTTATGGAAAGCCATTCTATTCCTTTACTGAAGGGTGAAACACTTGACCTCAGCTAAGCCAATTGATCCATTCCATATTCTACCCATAATGTTTGGTTTACAATTGAGTACCGTATTTCCCCATGTATAAGATGCACCCTTTCCCAAAAAATTTGGGTTCTAAAAACAGGGTGCATCTTATAAAGTGGTTGTAGATTTTTTTACTTGCATTTCCTGCTTTTTCATGCTTGTTTTTGTACTCATTGTTGAAGACAGTGATTAGTTATCAGACACAGATGAGGACAAGCTAATGGATAATTTTGATAGTAATGAGGAGTTTATGAATTTTATGATGACTAAAACTTGAGTTCAATAACTTTATGTAATACATTTCTTTTCAAATTTTGAGCTTCAAAATTAAGGTGCATCTTAGACATGAGAGCGTCTTATACATGGGGAAATACAGTATATAACCCAAAATAATCCAATCGGGATGAGTCTCAGGACTTTGGGAATTCTGAATCATGGTCTCTCTCTTTCACTAGTCAATGTGCAGATGCAACACCAGGAACTTTGCAGCCATTTTGCTAGCATGAGGTAAGGCAGTCAGAGAACAGAATTGGCACACTGAGGAGGCCAGATCTCACACTCACCCAGAGAGTCAGCATCCTGATTTAATGGCACCCAAAGCCTGTCCAATAACTCCTTTTTATTGTTTAATCATTTCAAGTGAGCTAAAGTCTTACTGATACGCTTGAACTCTTAGTAGAAAGCCTCACATGCAGGATATCTTCTGTTTGCTCCTCCAGATATGCTTTACCACCTCTGTTCCTTATTCTGTGCCTTATGAAGCTGAACTGCTAGACCATAATAATAAGGATCTTTCTTTCTGACTTCCAGGTGGATTTGGCTAACAGGAAGCACCAGCTTCCAGAGGCAAGGAAACACTAGAGTAAAATTAGGGTATTTGTTTCCCTGAACCCCTCCTTGTAGCCGTCACTGCAGGCTGCCTGTGTCCCCTGGCCAAAGTCCATAGCTCTTGCCAGGTGTGAACCCTTGTCTGTGCGGACTTTCTCTCCCTGTTCTAACAACCACAGCCTCGTCTTGGTCCTCAGTCCTATCTCAGCATGATAATGGTTCCTCATTGATGAAAGCCAGAGGACTGCCCCATGTCTTGTGGTTTCCCTGCACCCTGAGCATCCTTTTTTGCAAACAATCCCTTTACCCAGAGCTCCTCAAATTATCCAGTGTGAGCATGTCGTCTGTTTCCTGCTGAGGCCCTAACCGGTACACCTCATTCTCTACCTCACCAGGGAAAAGGAGGTCACACCTCTACATATCTCTAGCCATCATTCAGAGTGCCCAGACACACTTCAAACATCACTCTGTGTTGCCTGACCAGGCGGTGGCGCAGTGAATAGAGCGTTGGACTGGGATGCAGAGGACCCAGGTTCGAGACCCCGAGGTCGCCAGCTTGAGTGCAGGCTCATCTGGTTTGAGGAAAAAGCACACCAGCTTGAACCCAAGGTCGCTGGCTCCAGCAAGGGGTTACTTGGTCTGCTGAGGGTCCGTGGTCAAGGCACATATGAGAAAGCAATCAATGAACAACTAAGGTGTTGCAACGTGCAATGAAAAACTAATGATTGATGCTTCTCATCTCTCTCCGTTCCTGTCTATCCCTCTCTGACTCACTCTCTGTCTCTGTAATAAATAAATAAATAAATAAAAATTTAAATAAAAAAAAAAACATCACTCTGTGTCAGCTCTGTGTGTCTGAGATTGCTGGGGGCTGTGGAGCAAGCCTGTGCCACTTTTCCCTTTCCTAGGGATGGGAATAATAATGCTTTCCTTGCATACCTTGTCAGGAATGGTATAAGACAAAGCACATATGGATGTAACAGTACTTAGACAAGCTGAGTACTAGACCCACACAAAACTCTATTATTACTGTTACTACTACAGAGCTAAATGTCAACCCGGGTTATGACTATAGCCCAATGAAAGATACTCAAATGCTCTCTCTCTCTTTCTGAGTTTACAGGCTACTATCTAAACACATGTTTATATTTTGGTGACAACTGCAAATACCTCTAATTACTGGCCATGTACTCCAATCAACCATCATTTTGGTACAAATCATACTTGCCCTTCAGATCCCTTCCTGCACGAGTGGTTATGTGGCAGAAAGAGCATGAGTTTTGGAGCCCTCCAGATTTAGCTTCAAGTTTTGCTCTGTCACTTACTAGGTCTCGGGTTTCAGGGATATCACTCAGCTTCTCTAAGCTGTGGTTTATGTCAATGAAATGGCGACAGTTGCGAAGACTGAGTGGGCCAGAGTGAACGCCTGGACCTGCAGGGCCTGCACTATGCCCCTCCTTTTCTGTACCTGGCTCCAGGAGGAGATGCTGCCGTGTTGCAGCACATGCTTCCCAGACCCAGAATTAGCAGGTCATAGCTTAGCTTATGTATAGGGGACAGAAAGTTAGAATGCCAAAAGATGGCCTCCCAAGATGACTGTGGCAAAAGGGCTGGGAGATGACAGTATGCTCAGGTCAGGGAGGGGACACTCTCTTTGATTGAAACTTACTGGAAACTACATAACTGTGGGTGGGACTAACCAGCCACAGAAACCCTTCCCAGAAGTTATCCATGTGATGCGAGGCCATTTTCCTGATGAGATTAAGATGCTAAGATGCCATCATAAACCAGCCAACCTAAAGCATAATTAATGTTCTACCAGTTATAAACTTGAAAATTGTATTGAATAGTATTCGATGAATGTCGACTGAAGTGACAATATTGGCATGAGAAAAAAATAGTATTTATAGAAAATCTACATCAGGACTGGCAGCTTATATACATGGTCGCATCAGAGCCTCATATTAACCCTATACAATGGATATTAAAATCCTTATTCATCTGGTGGGGAAGTTAACATTCCAAAGGCAGATAACATGTAAGTAGCTCTGGATCAACTTCTCAGACTCACAGGGAGCTGAAGTATATTGTATGTATTGTGGGTATAACTCTAAGACCACAAATCTAGGTGCACAAGAAATATGTCAACTTTTGCTCTTATGTAGCTCAGCTAAATATATTGAATATATTCTGAGTCGCCATCTCATCAAGATGGCAGAAACTTAATCTCTGCCAATTTGAATTCCCATCTTTTCCCTTACAAGGGATTATAGCTGAGTTCTGACTTGATATACTTTATACAGTGTGGCCGTTAAGTCATGGTGCACTTTTGACTGGTCACAGGAAAGCAACAAAAGATGATAGAAATGTGAAATCTGCACCAAATAAAAGGAAAACCCTCCTAGTTTCTGTAGGATGATGTGGCAGCATGTGCACATGCGTAGATGATGACATAACACTGTGTGTACAGCGGAGCAGCCCACGGCCATGCCAGTCGAGATGTGGATGGTACAGAGGAAAGTTCAATGTGTTCTGTGGCTCACTAAATTTGAATCCGTGACCAAAGCACAACATGAATATTGGCGCGTTTATAAGGAAGCGCCACCACATAGGAATAACATTACTCGGTGGGATAAGCAGTTGAAGGAAACCGGCAGTTTGGTGGAAAAACCCCGTTCTTGTAGGCCATCAGTCAGTGACAAGTCTGTAGAGGCTATACGGGATAGCTACCTAAAGAGCCCTAAAAAATCTGTGCGTGAGCCCACATGGAACTGCACTGAATAGGTATGAAACTGGGAGAGTTTTCCTTTTATTTGGTGCAGATTTCACATTTCTATCGTCTTTTGTTGCTTTCCTGTGACCGGTCAAAAGTGCACCATGACTTTATGGACACACTGTATTATCTTGTCTGTATACAAATGACTTTATTTATTTATTTTAATATAATAAAAAACATAATGGCAAGGTGACTGGAACCTCCTCTCACTCTACCTTTTCTCTGCTGATCGCGACATATTTTCTGTGGCCAAGACACATGAAAGGCCAAGTGATCATAGGAACTTGCTATCAGAGTATGAGGAAAGAAGTGACAGATGTTGCCGCCCTATGACAGTCTGAAATGCCTCCTACCACTCAGGATGGACCAGAGACCGAGACTTATAATACTGACCTTGGTAGCTGGCCTCTGAATGGAGATAAATTCTTGACTTCCAATTCTTACTTTCCTTGACTGAGTAGTGTCTGTCTCTCTTTCAGTTTTCCCATCATTCTTTCCTTGTTTCTTATATTGGCCAGCAGGCTCTCTCCAGGTAGGGCATAGTGGAGCTGGTTAAGCCATAATTTTCAGAAAGTTGTGTATCTATTGCAACTTGCTTCTGAAAGACTGTACCCAATGTAGCTCAGCTGGGCTTCAGTGTGACCCAGATACCAGAGCCATGCATTGCTAGGCAACCTCATGCATTCCTGTTTTGTTTTGAAGTGAAAATACATGTATATGGTTAAAACACACACACACACACACACACACACACACACACACACACCAGTCTACTCTTCACCCTTGACCTTCCTCTTCAACTCAGTACTTCCAATCTCATTTCTCAGAGGCTATCATTCTTACAGTTTCTTGTTAGTCTTTCTAGAGATATTTATATCATACACATATACCACAAACTGTAATATATTCTGTGCATTGCTTTCCACCTGCCCTTTCCACTTTACAATATATCTCTCCATTATGTTTTGAGTGCTTCACTCCCAGTCCTGGCAAGCAAGCCATTCCATCATTACTACACATGTAATCGTTGCTCCTAACCTTCTCTCTAGCCCTCTATCCATCATTACATACATCTTCAGAGGAAGTTACCTTCTTCCCTATTTGAAGTCAGCATCGTCTGAGGACAGACCATTATAGCACTATTAGATGTATACCATTAACAAACCACTCAAAAAAGCTACCAGCAAACTTAATAGTACCACAAAGTGGTGATTCCTTATAAAGTACTCTTTTATGATGAACAGAAAATAATGCACTAAAATCTTTCAGAAGATAAAATTCTATGTTTGTGCCATTTTATTTCTGTACATAGACTGTTCGATCATGTATAGCACACTAAAATAATGCTTTCTCTATGACCATGTATAACACACTACAGTAATGCTTCCTCTATGACCATGTGTAACTCACTACAGTAATGCTTCCTCTATGACCATGTATAACACACTACAGTAATGCTTCCTCTATGACCATGTATAACACACTACAGTAATGCTTCCTCTATGACCATGTATAACACACTACAGTAATGCTTCCTCTATGACCATGTGTAACTCACTACAGTAATGCTTCCTCTATGACCATGTGTAGCACACTACAATAATGCTTCCTCTATACATGTGTAACACACTACAGTAATGCTTCCTCTATGACCATGTGTAACTCACTACAGTAATGCTTCCTCTATGACCATGTGTAACACACTACAGTAATGCTTCCTCTATGACCATGTGTAACTCACTACAGTAATGCTTCCTCTATGACCATGTGTAACACACTACAGTAATGCTTCCTCTATACATGTGTAACTCACTACAGTAATGCTTTCTCTATGACCATGTGTAGCACACTACAATAATGCTTCCTCTATGACCATGTGTAACACACTACAGTAATGTTTTTTAATGTGCTATGACTACAAATTGGACTGCCCTAAGTTCTAGAAACGGATGCTTAAGTGGCATATCCTTTATATTTAAATTGTTTCTACTCTAATGTTTTGTAAAACTTTTGTATTAGGATGGAGGTTTTTGTTTTTGTTTTTTTAAAGGAGATATTCCTATTTAAAATATATCTCAGGGCTGCACTTTATGGGATAAAAGAAAGTAGATCTAATAGTCTGTAGAGAACCTTTTAATCCCTAGTTTTTCATGCTAGAGATGCTGTGGGGTGAGAGTAATCCTTGGGGAGGGTTGTCTGGAACGTTGCCATACCTCCATGTTGGCAAAGAGAACTCATCATTGTGTGGGCACCCGGCATCTCTCTCTGGGAGTTGATGAAAAAGCCAGGCTCTAAGGATTTTGTGCTGCTTCTGAGAACCCATGCAGACTGTGCTTGAGAGGGCCTTGTTCTTGAGAGCTTTATGTTTAAGATTTGATTTTATGATTACTTCCTCCTTCATGTCCTGCCCATATCTCTATTGTACTCCAAACTTGGTATTCCAAGTCAGACAGACCTGGATTTGGATACCAGTCCTGCCACTTAACAACTGTATAGACGTGCACTTGCTGTTCAACCTTTCTGAACCTTGGTTTTAACATCCACGATGATGGGAATAATGATATCGATCTCACAGGAACGTTGTGAGCATTACATGAGGTAACGTGCACTCAGTGTAAGGTAATTACTCATTCAACACATACTTATTTGGAACATGTTTTGTGTCAGAAATTTCGTTCATAAAACTGAACCTTGAAGTATAAAAAAGAATTCGTCAATTGAGGGTGGATGAAAGGGCCCTGGGAACAGGGAGAAGAGCATTCTTCATACAGAAAGAACAGGGTGTGAAAAATTACAGGGTAAGGGTGAGTGTGCCATGTTCTGGAAGTAGACGGACTGCAATGACTGGATCAAAAACTGCAAGACAAGGAATGGCCAGGAATGAAGCTGGACCATGATTCCTAGAACTCAGGTGAAGGTATTTAAATTTTATATTAAAAACAATGGCTTGCCATTATAATGCTTATTCTTTGAATGGAGAAAGTGACCCAGGGAAGGTAAATATTTTTCTAATGCCCAACAGCAGTGAATGGCAGAACACTGAAGGGCTTTAAGTAAAAAGTGACATGGTCAGATTTTGCTTTAGAAATACCATAAGGCACAGAAGGGAGAGAAGTGGAGGCAGTTAGGAGGCTGAGAGGCAAGGAGAAAGTAGAAGCAACTCATATGAAGGAAAATGGGATGAGACACTTAGGAACTAGGGGACAGGGAAGAGTCAAAAGTGTACCTTCTTCCCTGGAGTCTGGTAATCCTGGATCCTTCACTGGTGACACATCCACCAGTGTCCTAGGTTGTAGGGACACGGTACGTGGAGTGACAGATTCAGAGCAAGGGCAGGGGTGAAAATGACAAGGTGAGGAGAAGGGGAGACAAAGCCACAGAAACCCTATGGCAGGTCAAGCAGAAGGTGGAAAAAAAGGGAATGAGAAAGTCAAATTCCAAACACATAAACAATCTTCTTTATTGAGTGGGCGGATGGGTTAGCTAGTTTCAAGGGTTTACTTATTTAATACAAAGTCCTAGAAAAGGGAAACGTACTCTCTACTCTGTATCGGAGGTTAAGAGAGGCTATTTAGTCTGGCTGCTCTGAATCAATAACTTGGGAGGTTGTATTATTGTGTGTATTTGATCTTGGCCAGAGCCTGCTCTTTCATTGCTCTCCATTTTCTTATCTCCACAATAAGGCTGACACAGCTAAGCCTATTGATTGCCTGTGTGTGCCAGATATTTTTTATACGCATTTTCTCATTCATTCTCACAACAACCCTGTGAGGAAGATGTTTTTTTTTTTTTTCATTTTACAGGCTAGGAAACTGTAAAATGTTTAGAGAGGTTTTACATTTAGAGAGGTTTTAATATTTACAGTTATATCAAAAGAAGTTCGGTTATTATGGTGAGGTTGGAAAAGACGTTCCTAAGCAAAATTAGAGCTCACACCTTTCAGAAAGATAATTACAGATGACTATAACATTATAAAATTCTGAATGTTGAAAGATGCTTAAAGACAGTTAAAAGGCAAGTGACAGGCTGAGAGAAAATATCTGCTCCATATATATCAATCAACATTTCAATGAATAGAATATATAAAGAGCACTCACACATCAATAAGAAAAATTGTACATGACCCAAGAGGGGAAAATGAACAAAAAATATAAACAGGCAATTCATCAAAATGGAGCTATAAATGGTCATGAAAACATTGAAAAGATGCTCAACATTGTTAGTAGCCATGGGAAAATCTTATTTTTAATGTTAAAAGTGTTGAAATGTTTTAAATTTAGACAATCACATTTTTATCTTCCAAGGACTGTAAAATTGATTCTTTTTCACAGTAGCCTATTCTGTTTTAATGGGGGCCATATTCCCTTAATTTCTCTTGTGATAATAATTATATGCTTTTAAAACTGTCTCCATTTCCTGTATTAACAATTTTGTCAGAAGTGAATTGAATAAAATGAAATAATATAACAAAATGAAACAATTTGGTTTTATTCCAATGTTTGGCAGTTTTCAGTTGTCTGTTGATAGTTGTGGAAAAGATCTCTACTGGCGGATGTGTATTTGAAGACGTTTGACCTCCAGGCCATGAACAGATTCCTGTGGCAGGAGCCAGCTATGGTGACTGGGGGGAAGGGCAGGCAGGGGGACTTTGTGTGGCCAAATGGGCTCTTTATTTTCAGTGTGGCTGGGCACCTTGCTTTCTCTGCATGGGGTCTCCGTGTCCCTCAAGATGGTTGTCAGTTATCGGGGCTTCTGCCTGTCTTCTCTAGTCCCAGTGCTCACAGGGAGCCTTACTCTTCAGAACTCTAATTTTATTTGGCTATTTAAAAATCTATTCATGGCTTTACCCTGGGGCAAACGCTCAGTCCGTGGCTCCGAGAGTCACAAGCTGATGCAGGCTTTCCCCAGACCCTTAATTATGTGCCAGCTGCCGCCTCTCCAACTCAGTCTCCTACTGGCCCCAGCTACTGCTATCAGGCTTCTTCCCATTCTCTAGTGGGAAAATTTGTTTAGAAGTCTCTTCTTTCACAGACATGGCTTTCTGTTTTCTTGCCTCCATTAGTTTTCTCCTCACCTGGATTAAATCGTCTAGAAGTTCCATACTCTTCTGGTCTATTGGTATCTTTCCTGTTACGGATTTATCTGTATTGCTATATTTCTTTCACTGACTCAGTATGACTTTGTTGGGGGAGGAGGAAGATAGATAAAGGTGTGAAGTTAATCGGGAATCTTAAACTGAAAAGTCCAAGTACAGTAAGTCCTCACTTACTTTGTCAATAAGGTCTTGGAAACTGTGATTGTAATTGAAATGAGATATAATTTTGCCACAGGCTGATTTATTTATTTATTTATTTATTTATTTATTTATTTATTTATTGGGACAGAGAGAGAGTCAGAGAGAGGAATAGATAGGGACAAACAGGAAGCATCAATCATCAGTTTTTCATTGCGACACCTTAGTTGTTCATTGATTGCTTTCTCACATGTGCCTTTACCGCGGGCCTTCAGCAGACTGAGTAACCCCTTACTTGAGCCAGCGACCTTGGGTCCAAGCTGGTGAGCTTTTTTGCTCAAGGCAGATGAGCCCGCACTCAAGCTGGCGATCTCGGGGTCTTGAACCTGGGTCTTCCGCATCCCAGTCCGATGCTCTATCCACTGCGCCACCACCTGGTCAGGCTGATTGATATAAACAAAAGCTAAGTTCCAACAGCATATTTCTGGTCATAAAGCGTCCCCAAACATCTATCTCAAGACCCAAAACATATCTAGTATCAAATATTGGAATAAATATGAGCTATATGTACATGTTTAGAAGGTGAATAAAAACAAGTAAGATAATGATTTTCCAACCGGCTTATTACAGTTCAGGATTAAGATGGCCAGAGCCACTCCTGGCAGCCCAGGGCACAAGGTGGACCTCAATCAGGACAGGACTCCCTCCACTGAGGGGCCACTCATACCCACACCCACGCAGACTGGGATGATGTAGACACAGCAGGTCACCTCACTGCACATCTCTGAGTTGTGGGAGGAAACTGGAGTTGCCAGAGAAAACCCACACAGAGATGAGGAGAAGGTGCATACCCCATGGAGACAGTGGCTCCACCAGAAACTGATTTTTTTTCTCATCTACGTTCAACATAAGAACGTTGAACAAAACAATGTTATTCAAGGGTCTACGATTAATGATTTGGGTCCATTTGTAGTAAGTGCTTTGAAGGAGAAATAGCATTATGATGTGAAAGTGTACACTAGAGAAACCAAGCCTAGTCTGGGTGGTGGTGCTTGGATGGGAGGAGGGGGCTGTCAGGAAAAGCTTTCCCTAGAGCTACATTTTGAAAGATAGACCTAAATATGAAGTGTGGTTCAGAAGCAGAGAAATCGGCTAGATGGCATTTAGGATTTCCTTCATATTTATAATTCACTGGTTGCCAAGTTTTTGTTCACTGTTTAGGATTTTTTTTTTTTTTGTATTTTTCGAAGTTAGAAGCAGGGAGGCAGTCAGACAGACTCCCGTATGTGCCTAACCAGGATCCACCCAGTATGCCCACCAGGGGGTGATGCTCTGCCCATCTGGGGCATTGCTCCATTGTGGCCAGAGCCATTCTAGCACCTGAGGCAAAGGCCATGAAGCCGTCCTCAGTGCCTGGGCCAACTTTGCTCCAGTAGAGCCTTGGCTGGGGGAGGGGAAGAGAGAGATAGAGAGGAAGGAGAGGGGGAAGGGTAGAGAAGCAGATGGGCGCTTCTCCTGTTTGCCCTGGCTGGGAATCGAACCTGGGATTTCCACACTCTGGGCCAATGCTCTACCACTGAGCCAACCAGCCAGGGTGAGAATTTTTTTAAAAAATTAAGTAAAAAATAAATTAATAAATTCTTTTTCAAAATAGGGAGACTTAAAAAGTCTCAACTTGCAATGAGCTGCACTCAGCATTTCAGCCAACACCTGTGTCATCACCTGATCGGACTGGCTCTACCCAGGCCTCCTTAAGATCCTCAGTTAAAACTCTCACTGGACACTTCAGCTTGTCAAGGGTTTCCCTTCTTGTGGGGAAGTAATGCTCACTTGTTTTTTGGGACATTTTTAAAAACAAATTTATTGGAGTGACATTGGTTAATAAAATCATAGAGGTTTCAAGTGTATAATTCTATAACATGTCAATTGTGTAATGAATGCATTGGGTGTTCACCGCCCAAAGTCAGATCTCGTTCCATCATCAATACACTTGACCACCTTTTACCTTTTGCTACCCGCCCACACCCCTCGACCCTCTGGTAACCAACATACTGTCCTCTGTGTCTAGGAGTTTTTGTTTGTTCATTGGTTGCTTTCAGTTTTACATCTCACATATAAGTGAAAATACATGGTTCTTAATGTTTCTGTCTGACTTATTTCGCGTATCATAATATTCTCAAGGTCCATCCATGTTGCTGCAAATGGTGGTATTTCATCTTTTCTCAAGGAGAGGAGTATTCCATTTATGTATCAGTGATTTTCAACTGGTGTGCTGCAAGAATTTTTAAAACATGCAGTCAGGAGCACTGACCTCTTTTCCCTTAGATTATCAAATTAAAAAATGACAAAAGCCAGCCTGACCAGGCAGTGGCGCAGTGGATAGAGGGTCGGACTGGGACTCGGAGGACCCAGGTTTGAGATCCCAAGGTCGCCAGCTTGAGTGTGGGCTCATCTGGTTTGAGCAAGGCTTGCCAGCTTGAGCCCAAGGTCACTGGTCTGAGCAAGGGGTCACTCAGTCTGCTGTAGCGCCCTGGTCAAGGGACATATGAGAAAGCAATCAATATGAGAAAGCAATCAATGGACAACTAAGGTGCCACAACGAAGTATTGATGCTTCTCATCTCTCTCCCTTCCTGTCTGTCTGTCCATCTCTCTGACTCTTCTCTTTGTCACACATACACACACACAAAATAAATATAAATAAAATATTTTAAAAAATGACAGAAGCCAATGCAACAGTAGTCATATGGTGTGAATGAATCAAAATTATATCTATTTTTTTTGTCAGATTGGAAAAAACTATATTTTTTGGTGTGCCACAGAATTTTAGTAATTATATGTGCCATGAGATGAAAACAGTTGAAAATTGATGGTAATGTGTACCATATCTTCTTTATCCAGTCATCTATTGAAGGACACTTAGGTTGTTTCTATGTCTTGGCTACTGTGAATAATGCTGCAATGAATATAGAAATGCGTATATCTTTGTGAATAAACATTTTTGAGTGTTTAGGGTAGATACCCAGAAGAGGAGTTACTGGGCCATATGGTAACTCTATTTTAAATTAATTAATTAGTTAATTAATTAATTATTTTTTTGGTATTTTTCTGAAGTTGGAAACGGGGAGGCAGTCAGACAGACTCCCGTATGCGCCCAACCAGGATCCACCCGGCATGCCCACCAGGGGGCGATGCTCTGCCCATCTGGGGCGTTGCTCTGTTGCATCCAGAGCCATTCTAGTGCCTGAGGCAGAGGCCATAGAGCCATCCTCAGTGCCCCAGCCAACTTTGCTCCAGTGGAGCCTTGACTGCGGGAGGGGAAGAGAGAGACAGAGAGGAAGGAGAAGGGGAGGGGTGGAGAAGCAGATGGGCACTTCTCCTGTGTGCCCTGGCTGGGAATCAAACTTGGGATTCCTGCACGCAAGGCTGATGCTCTACCACTGAGCCAGCTGGCCAGGGCCTTTATTTTTAATTTTTTGAGGAGCCCCCGTATTATTTTTCATAGTGGGTGTACCATTAAAGATACTTACTTCTTGCCTCAGCAATAATTATTCTTTATTTAACTCTCTAATTTCATGACGGTGGGGGGAGTCATTATAGAAGCTGTTAATAAAATACAAGACACTGAAGTGGTCTTTCCTGTGGAATTTAGAGTGAAAAGAATTTATATTGTTTTTAAACTTATAATTGGTAGTTATTTTATTACTATGGTCATACCCCTACCCTCAGGATTAGGATGAGGACTATTACTACCCATATAATCTTGTTAATAGGATAAACTAAGGGCTGAATTATAATGAGGCCAAAAAAGGGATGTCTCTTGTTGCATCTGTTAAGTCTGAGTTTTAGAAACTCTTACTTAGAGAAACTGCAATGAATAATCTGAATCTCAAGTTAAGATCAACACAGTAGTCCATTAATGATACCTCACTTAACCTTGTGATGAATCCTCAAGTAGAAGTATAAAATAACAGAAAAGTTATTTGAAATGCATGGGAAGCAAGGCTTTGGTAATGGATCAAATTCTTTTTTTTTTTTATAATAATTTTATTTTTTTAATGGGGTGACATCAATAAATCAGGATACATATATTCAAAGATAACAAGTCCAGGTTATATTGTCGTTCAATTATGTTGCATACCCATCACCCAAAGTCAGATTGTCCTCTGTCACCTTCTATCTTGTTTTCTTTGTGCCCCTCCCCCTCCCCCTTTCCCTCCCCCATTCCTCCCTCCCACCCACCCCGTAACCACCACACTCTTATCAATGTCTTTTAGTTTCACTTTTATGTCCCACCTACGTATGGAATAATGCAGTTCCTGTTTTTTTCTGATTTACTTATTTTGCTTCGTATCATGTTATCAAGATCCCACCATTTTGCTGTAAATATTCCGATGTCATCATTTCTTATGGCTGAGTAGTATTCCATAGTGTATATGTGCCACATCTTCTTTATCCAGTCATCTATTGACGGGCTTTTTGGTTGTTTCCATATCCTGGCCACTGTGAACAATGCTGCAATGAACATGGGGCTGCATGTGTCTTTACATATCAATGTTTCTGAGTTTTTGGGGTATATACCCAGTAGAGGGATTGCTGGGTCATAAGGTACTTCTATTTTCAGTTTTTTGAGGAATCACCATACTTTCTTCCATAATGGTTGTACTACTTTACATTCCCACCAACAGTGTATGAGGGTTCCTTTTTCTCCACAGCCTCTCCAACATTTGCTATTACCTGTCTTGCTAATAATAGCTAATTGAACAGGTGTGAGGTGGTATCTCATTGCCGTTTTGATTTGCATTTCTCTAATAGCTAAAGAAGATGAGCATCTTTTCATATATCTGTTGGCCATTTGTATTTCTTCCTGGGAGAAGTGTCTGTTCATATCCTCTTCCCATTTTTTTATTGGATTGTTTGTTTGGTTGCTGTTGAGTTTTATGAGTTCTTTGTATATTTTGGATATTAGGCCCTTATCTGAGCTGTTGTTTGAAAATATCATTTCCCATTTAGTTGGCTTTCTGTTTATTTTGTTATCAGTTTCTCTTGCTGAGCAAAAACTTCTTAGTCTGATGTAGTCCCATTCATTAATTTTTGCCTTCACTTCTCTTGCCTGTGGAGTCAAATTCATAAAATGCTCTTTAAAACCCAGGTCCATGAGTTGAGTACCTATGTCTTCTTCTATGTACTTAATTGTTTCAAGTCTTATGTTTAGATCTTTGATCCATTTTGAGTTAATTTTTGTACAGGGGGACAAACTGTAGTCCAGTTTCATTCTTTTGCATGTGGCTTTCCAGTTTTCCCAGCACCATTTATTGAAGAGGCTTTCTTTTCTCCATTGTGTGTTGTTGGCCCCTTTATCAAAAATTATTTGACTATATATATGTGGTTTTATTTCTGGACTTTCTATTCTGTTCCATTGGTCTGAGTGTCTATTTTTCTGCCAATACCATGCTGTTTTAATTGTCGTGGCCCTATAATAGAGTTTGAAGTCAGGTATCGTAATGCCCCCAGCTTCATTCTTTTTCTTTAGGATTGCTTTGGCTATTCGGGGTTTTTTATAATTCCATATAAATCTGATGATTTTTTGCTCTACTTCTTCAAAAAATGTCATTGGAAGTTTGATGGGAATTGCATTAAATTTGTATATTGCTTTGGGTAATATAGCCATCTTGATTATAGTTATTCTTCCTAGCCAAGAACAAGGTATATTCTTCCACCTCATTATATCTTTTTCGATTTCCCTTAACAATGGTTTATAGTTTTCATTATATAAGTCCTTTACATTTTTTGTTATGTTTATTCCTAAGTATTTTATTTTTTTTGTTGCAATCATGAAGGGGATTATTCTTTTGAGTTCGTTCTCAATTGTTTCATTGTTGGCATATAGAAAGGCTATTGACTTCTGTATGTTAATTTTGTATCCTGTGACCTTACTGTATTGGCTTATTGTTTCTAATAGTCTTTTTGTGGATTCTTTGGGGTTTTCGATGTATAGGATCATATCATCTGCAAAAAGTGATACCTTTACTTCTTCTTTTCCGATATGGATGCCTTTTATTTCTTTGTCTTGTCTGATTGCTCTGGCTAGAACCTCTAGTACCACATTAAATAAGAGTGGAGAGAGTGGACAAACCTGTCTTGTTCCTGATTTAAGGGGGAAAGCCTTCAGTTTAGTGCCATTTAATATGATGTTAGCTGATGGTTTATCATATATGGCCTTTATCATGTTGAGATATTTTCCTTCTATACCCATTTTGTTGAGAGTCTTAAACATAAAATTGTGTTGTATTTTATCAAAAGCCTTTTCTGCGTCTATTGATAAGATCATGTGGTTTTTGTTCTTTGTTTTGTTGATATGGTGTATTATGTTAATAGTTTTACGTATGTTGAACCATCCTTGAGATTCTGGGATGAATCCCACTTGATCATGATGTATTATTTTTTTAATATGTTGTTGTATTCGATTTGCTAGTATTTTGTTTAGTATTTTAGCATCTGTATTCATTAGAGATATTGGTCTTTAGTTTTCTTTTTTTGTGCCATCCTTGCCTGGTTTTGGTATGAGGGTTATGTTGGCCTCATAAAATGTGTTTGGAAGTATTGCTTCTTCTTCAATTTTTTGGAAGACTTTGAGTAGAATAGGAACCAAGTCTTCTTTGAATGTTTGATAAAATTCGCTGGTATAGCCGTCAGGGCCTGGACTTTAATTTTTGGGGAGGTTTTTAATGGTTTTTTCTATTTCTTCTCTACTAATTGGTATGTTTAGGCTTTCTGCTTCTTTTTTTTTTTTTTTTTTTGTAACTATTTTATTTATTGATTTTTTAGAGAAAGAGGAGTGAGAGAGAGAGACAGAGAGAGAGAGAGAAGGGAGAGGAGCAGGAAGCATCAACTCCCATATGTGCCTTGACCAGGCAAGCCCAAGGTTTCGAACCGGCGACCTCAGTGTTCCAGGTCGACGCTTTATCCCACTGCACCACCTCAGGTCAGGCCTTCTGCTTCTTCTTGACTCAGTCTAGGAAGGTTGTATTGTTCTAGGAATTTATCCATTTCTTCTAGGTTGTTGAATTTAGTGGCATAAAGTTTTTCATAGTATTCTACAATAATTCTTTGTATATCTACGGTGTCCGTGGTGATTTCTCCTCTTTCATTTTGGATTTTGTTTATATGAGTTCTTTCTCTTTTTTCCTTGGTAAGTCTTGCCAAGGGTTTGTCAATTTTGTTGATCTTTTCAAAGAACCAGCTCCTTGTTCTATTAATTTTTTCTATAGTTTTTCTGTTCTCTATTTCATTTATTTCTGTTCTGATTTTTATTATCTCCTTTCTTCGGCTGGTTTTGGGTTTTCTTTGTTCTTCTTTTTCTAGTTCCTTAAGGTGTGAAGTTAAGTGGTTCACTTGGGCTCTCTCTTGTTTGTTCATATATGCCTGAAGTGATATGAATTTCCCTCTTATCACTGCTTTTGCTGCATCCCATAGATTCTGCTATGTCGTATTGTCATTTTCATTACTCTGTATATATCTTTTGATCTCTGCACTTATTTCTTCTTTGATCCATTCATTTTTTAAAAGTATGTTGTTTAGTTTCCACATTTTTGTGGGATTTTTTCCCTCTTTTTTGCAGTTGAATTCTAGTTTCAAGGCTTTATGATCAGAAAATGTGCTTGGTACAACTTCGATTTTTCTGAATTTGCTGATGTTGATTTGTGGCTCAACATATGGTCAATTCTTGAGAATGATCCATGTACACTGGAGAAAAATGTATACTCAGTCACTTTGGGATGAAATGTCCTGTAGATGTCTATCATATCCAGGTGCTCTAGTGTTTTGTTTAAGGCCACTATGTCTTTGTTGATTCTCTGTTTGGATGACCGATATAGAGCCATCAGCGGTGTATTGAGGTCTCCAAGTATGATTGTATTTTTGTCAGTTTTTGTTTTAAGATCAATAAGTAGCTGTCTTATATATTTTGGTGCTCCTTGGTTTGGTGCATATATATTAAGAATTGTTATGTCTTCTTGATTCAGTGTCCCCTTAGCCATTATGAAATAGCATTTTTGTCTTTGAGTACTTTTCCTGTCTTGTAGTCAGCATTATCCGATATGAATATTGCTACACCTGCTTTTTTTTTGGATGTTATTTGCTTGGAGTATTGTTTTCCAGCCTTTCACTTTGAATTTGTTTTTATCCTTGTTACTTAGATGAGTTTCCTGTAGGCAGCATACAGTTGGATTTTCTTTTTTAATCCATTCTGCTACTCTGTGCCTTTTTATTGGTGAGTTTAATTCGTTTACATTTAGTGTAATTATTGACACTTGTGAGTTCCCTATTGCCATTTTATATCTTGCTTTCTGTTAGTTTTGTGTCTTGTTTGATCCTTCTCTTTCGTTTTTCTATCTTTTGTTTTTATTTGGTTGTATTCCACACATCTTTCCTCTGTTGCTATCTTTTTTATCACATGTGCTTTTGTGGTGGTTTTTTCAATGGTGGTTACCTTTGAGTAATGAAAAGGGTCCCTACCCTGTACATTGTAGTGAACTATTTTGTGAGTACTTTTGCACTCCATCGTCCTTTGCTACTGTTAATCTCCATCTTCTCCCCCCCTTTCTTTTTGTTGTTGTCACATTTAAATTTGGTTTTATTGTGTTCTTCTTGGAGCTTTTACTTGTGGCTCTGTTTTTTTTTGTTGTTGTTCTTTGTATCTGATTGGAGAACCCCCTTTAGTAATTCCTGGAGTGGGGGTTTTCTGATGATAAATTCCCTCATCTTTTCTGTATCTGTGAATGTTTTTATTTCTCCTTCATATTTGAAGGATAGCTTTGATGGGTATAGTATTTGTGGCTGAAAGTTCCTCTCTTTCAGGACTTTAAATATTGGGGTCCACTCTCTTCTAGCTTGTAGAGTTTCTGCTGAGAAATCTGATGATAATCTAATGGGCCTTCCTTTATATGTTGTATTCTTCTTTTCCCTGGCTGCCTTGAGAATTTTTTCTTTGCTGTTGGTTTGTGTCAATTTCATTATGATATGCCTTGGAGTAGGTTTGTTGGGGTTAAGAAAACTTGGAGTTCTGTTTGCTTTTTGAACTTGAGGCTTTAGTTCTTTCCACAGGCTCGGGAAGTTCTCATCTATTATTTGTTTGAGTATGTTCTCCATTCCATTTTCTCTCTCTTCTCCCTCTGATATACCTATTATTCTTATGTTATTCTTTTTGATGGAGTCAGATAATTCTTGTAGGGCTATCTCATTTTTTTTAAATTTTTGAGTCTTTTTCTTCTTCCCTCTGTTGTGCCTCAAGTTGCTTGTCTTCTATTTCACTAATCCTCTCTTCTATCTGACCTGTTCTATTAGCTAAGCTTGTTACTTCATTTTTCAGCTCGTGAATTGAGTTTTTCATCTCTGTTTGATTTGTTTTTATAGTTTCAATTTTCTTGGACATATATTCTTTGTGTTCATTGAGTTGTTTTCTGAGCTCCTTTCTGTGTTTTCTTGTATATCTCGGAGGATTTTTAGGATTTCTATCTTGAATTCTCTGTCATTTAGCTCCAAGGTTTCCAATATATTAAATATTTCTCCATAGATTTTTCCTCATCTTTCTTTTGAATCCATGATATTCGATTTTCTCTTCCTTAATGGCATCTGAGGGTGGTTTTGTTGATAGTATTAATGAGATTTAATAAAGAATAAAAAGTTAAGAAAATAAAAATTCGAAAAGTTTTTTTTTAAAAAAAAATTAATAATGAAATAAAGAAAAATAAAATAAAATAAAAATTTTTTAAAAAGGAAATTATTCCCCCCCCTCCTTTTTTCCTCTCCTCTCCTCTCCCCTCTTTCTTAAGAAAATCTTGTGGTGGAATTATAACAAACAATGCCTGTAATGGAGGGCCTGAATTGGGGAAAAGTAATAAAGGGGCAAAAAAAAGAAAAAAAAAAGAAAAAAGAAGGGGGTATGGACCCTCAAAAAACAAATAAGGAAAAAATTTGGGTCAAGAATAAAATGATTTGCTTTTAGGTGTTGGTTGACTAAGAGTTATGATGAGAGGAATAAGAGGAAAACAGAAAAATGGAGGGACAAATTAAAAAATTACTATTGTATTTAGTGGAACAAAAACTAGATAAAATGGAGAGCCAGGGATGGGAGCACTGCTAGTGAGTTAAAAAGGTGAAGTAAACCCCCCCCCCAAATGCCACAAACATAAGTTTGAGTCCCAGATAAGATAATTTGTTTGTTATTGAGGTTTGAATGAGAGGAGATGTAAAGGAGAAAGGAAGAAACTAATATAGAGGGAGAAAAGAAAGAGAGAGAGAGAGAAAAACAAGAGGGAACCACTAAAAGAAGAAAAAAGAAAAAAGAGGAGAGAGAGAGAGAGAGAGAGAGAGAGAGTTAAGGGTTTTGGAGTGCAACCCTCATAGAGAGAAAGGAAGAGGAGAGAAAAGATAATGGGAGATGTAACACTTATGGGTAGTATAGTTCAAGGAGAGGAGAGAGTAAGACCGGAAGAGAGTTAATCGGCCAAATTGGAGGAGGAAAAAAAATATCCAGAATGAAGATAAGAGAAACAAACGAACAAATATAAGAAAATGGGATAGGTTATAAAGTCTGCAGATTATTCTTGATTTTGAGAGGTTATCTTCTTGCTTTTTCTTTTCTCTCCCTCTTCCTGGTCGGTGACTCTGTACCCCAGGTTCTGCCCCTTTGGCACACTCAGGTAGAGGTTTGCAGTTGATAAGTCTCTATGGCGATGTCATGTATTATGCTTTAGTCTCATTGGCAGTCGCATTAGCATTTATAGGCTCCGCCAGTGAGAGAGTCCATGTTCCTGGAGCCTCTCTCCTAGTCTTTCCTTCCTCAATTAGTAACCTGATAATCTAGCTATGGGGTTGCTGCTGCCTCTGCCTGGATAGTAAGAGGCTCAAAGAGCTGGCAACTCCCCACTCTATTTCCACTCAGCACAGGGCTCTGGGTAAGGCTCAATCAGTCAGAGCTGCTAGCATAATCAGGCGGGGGTTCCGCCCACTCAAAGACCTCTGGCTCTGCCACTCTGTCCGGTAACACAGGCGGGCGCCCACTTCCGGGGCGCTTGGAGGAAACTCTCGCTCACTATCTGCACGCGCAGACCAGGATATCTGGCCAGCAGTCTCACGCTCTGAGTGAAACCCCCAACCGCATGGAAAAGTTGCAGCGTTGGAATTGGCTCTCGCTCCGGCCCCGTGCACGGCTTTTGCAAGGCGCTGGGGCGGCCCGAGATTCCACTTTGGCCCACACAAAGGCCCCTGACTCTGCCCCTCTGTGCGATAACACGGGCGCGCACTGCCGAGGCACTCGGAGGAATCTCTCGCTCACTATCTGCGCGCGCAGACCAGGATATGAGGCCGACCGCGTTTCCCTCTGAGTGAATCCCCTACCAGCACGGAAAAGTTCCACCATTGGAATTAGTTCTCGCTCCCTCCTGTGTGCAGCTTTCCCAGGGCACTGGGGCTGCCCAGAGATTCCACTTTCGGCCCACAGAAAGGCCTCTGACTCTGCCTCTCTGTGGGGTAACATGGGCACCCACTCCCGGGGCTTAGGAAGAAATCTCTCACCCAATATCTGCGCGCCGACCAGGAGATTGGATAAAATGGCTGCCCCGCTTGTCTTTCTTTGTTTGGGTTTGGCATGAGTATTAGCTTGTATTGCCCGGGTTGCCACAGGATCAGTTTTTCCTCGGCTTAGATCTCCGTGCCACAGCCTGGATTGGCCGTTTGTGCCACGGCCTGGATCTATTCACCCCGTTTGCCCACCTCAGTTTCTATATTCACGGATCCCAGAGAAAGCCACCCTGTTTAGGTTAGTGAGGAAGGCGGAGCATTTCTTACTCCCTATTTCCTTCGGGGTTTGGTTATATATTTAGCCAATTTTTCACTTCACCATACCTTCGGGTGTATTGCGAAACATCTGGAGGCTCCAAGGACAGATTTTTCTGTTTCTGGTTGAAGATCTTGTTGAGTTTTGGGGGAGATTTATCGGTATCGCTTCCTACCCCGCCATTACTCTGACGTCATCTCCGGATCAAATTCTATCTGCTATGTACACAACAATGTTCACCAAAATACTAAAATTATAGTCATTAGTCATGATTAACTATGAATTAACTACTATTAAGCTATTACCAACACGTTAGTGGAAAAATTCGCTATTTGAGAGAA
The DNA here is from genome assembly GCF_036850765.1 of Saccopteryx bilineata. Classification (NCBI taxonomy): domain Eukaryota; kingdom Metazoa; phylum Chordata; class Mammalia; order Chiroptera; family Emballonuridae; genus Saccopteryx; species Saccopteryx bilineata. The sequence continues at coordinate 187,623,842 of NC_089490.1, read as the reverse complement.
ACAATCAAAGGAACATATTAGCTTCTATTTCCCTCTCTATGCACTATCCCTGAGAAAAGTTATATTCCCAGGAAATGATATACCTAAATTATGTCATCTTAACTCCCCACAGAAATAGCTTTTATGAGTCTAACCACTATGCTGTACACCTTAAACTAGGACAAAATATAACACTGGGGAACAAAATTTTTGTTGCATAGACAAAAACACTTGTTCTTACCTAATTTGAGTGTGCTGATCTCAAATCTGACATGAGTTTTTCTCTGTAAGCTAGTTTTTTTTGCAATTCAAGATTTTAGGTTTCCATCTTATTGTAAAATTTTCCACATTTAGTTTTACATAATTAAGTAGAATGTCTTCTTGGGCATCATCTCTGTGAAAATATAATCATTATTATATGCGGCTTAAGTGTCTGTTTGTCGCCGATAGCTTATTGGTTGCTTGCGTAACTGTACTAGCCAATGGGGTGAGTTGCCACAGCTGAACGCAAATTGAGCGGGTCAGGGGGAAGGTGAACATTTGTTTGCATTGGCAATCATCTGCTTTTGAAACTATTTAAGACTGAACACAAATTGAGCGTGTTAGGGGGAAGGTGAACATTTGTTTGCATTGGCAATCATCTGTTTTACATAAAAACTACGTCTTAACGTAATTTCTTTTAAGAATACCTCCTAGAAAATACAGCACTGAAGAGGAGAGAAAAGGAGCTAAAGCTGCACAAAAACGGCTTTCTCGACAAAAAGAAACCACTGAGCAGAGAAAGACAAGGCTTGCTTCAGTCGCAGAGCAAATGCGTCTTTCTCGGCAAAATGAGACTGATGAGCACAGAGAAACAAGGCTTGCCTCAGATGCAAGACAAAAAAGCCTGTCTCGACCAAATGAGTCCCTTGAACAAAGGCAGGAGAGAAATACAAAAAAACGACAGAGTAATGCTGACCAAAACACAAAAAGGATTAAAACAGTTTCAAACGGAGAAACTTTAATTTTTGAGCATTTCTCTGGTGACATGAATATTAAATGTGAACACTGTCAGTCTTTACACTTCAAGTTAGAAACTAATCGATTTGACCGTGGCAAGAAAGGATTTTCTCAATGTTGCAAGTACAGGAACATTGTAGTTCCACTAATCGAGAATTATCCACCACTCTTGAATAAATTATTGACTAATCAACATCCAAATAGCAAACAGTACATGGATAGCATTCGATCCATTAATAGTTCGTTTGCTTTTGCGTCCATGGGAAACAAACCAATTGACTTGCCTGAACCAGGACGGAATTTTTAAATAGTCTGTCGCCTTCTGGCATGCCACCTCACAAATTGAGGTTAAAGATTGGAGCAATTATTATGCTGTTAAGAAATCTTAACACCAGAAGGGGTCTTTGCAATGGTACAAGACTAGAGGTTCTCCAATTGAAAAATAATGTCATAAAAGCTAAGTCTTTGACTGGCTCCTCTAAAGGTGAAATACATGTCATTCCAAGAATTGATTTGGCTCCATCTCAAACAGGGTTGCCGTTTCAATTGAGACGTAGAAAATTTCCTGTAAAACTTGCCTTTGCTATGACCATCAATAAGTCTCAGGGCCAAACGCTTAAGCATGTTGGCATTTTTTTTACCTGAGCCTGCATTTGGACACGGTCAATTTTATGTTGCCTGTTCAAGAGTTCGTGAAAGAACGGACATAAAATTAAAAATAATTGATGGTCCTCTGCAAGGCGAGCTTAAAAATGATGGAAAGATCTACACAAGAAATGTTGTGTACAAAGAGATCTTTGACATGTGAATTAACATTTTATTATTTAAATCACCTTTATTTATTGAGCTAACGGTGGCTCTTAAGAAATGTACCGCCAGTGGTTTCCTTCATTGCACTCTACTTTAAGCAATTAAGCAAGTAGAAGGGGGAAACCCCGTGGGGCACTAAGCAAAAGGGCGTCCTCACCGCCTGCCCTGGGTAATTCAGTTTGAATTAGCAGACACCTTTGCACAAATCATTTTAATTACAATTTATAATATCTAGAACAGTGGTCATTTCGTATGACCGCTGGGCTTTCTAGTAATTTATATAATGCAGTAAATACACTAATACACTAAAGGATATGATTGCATCAGAATTTGTCTACAATTTCAAAATAGAACATATTAAAACACTTATTTTAATCATAAAATTTGCGCAAAACTTATTTAAATTCTATTCAGGCAAAAATTTGCGTTTTTAGCTCTTGCGTTTGTGTACTTGTTGAGGACAATGTCGTTTGATGCTCCAACAGTAGTTGCTCATCATTAACAGCTCCAAGATTTTTGGGAAACTTATCAAGGTGACTGTTCCGGAAGTGAATCTTTTTTTTAAATTTTTTTATTATTTTTTATTTTTTATTTTTTATTTTTATTTTTTTATTGTATTTATTTTTAATGGGGTGACATCAGTAAATCAAGATACATATATTCAAAGATAATATGTCCAGGTTATCTTAAAGTTCAATTATGTTGCATACCCATCACCCAAAGTCAGATTGTCCTGTCACCCTCTATCTAGTTCTCTTTGTGCCCCTCCCCCTCCCCCTCCCCCTTCCCTCTCCCTCTCCCCCCTCCCCCCGTAACCACCACACTCTTATCAATGTCTCTTGGTCTCACTTTTATGTCCCATCTACGTATGGAAAAATGCAGTTCCTGGTTTTTTCTGATTTACTTATTTCACTCCGTATAATGTTGTCAAGATCCCACCATTTTGCTATAAATGATCCGATGTCATCATTTCTTATGGCTGAGTAGTATTCCATAGTGTATATGTGCCACATCTTCTTTATCCAGTCATCTATTGATGGGCTTTTTGGTTGTTTCCGTGTCCTGGCCACTGTGAACAATGCTGCAATGAACATGGGACTGCATGTGTCTTTACAAGTCAATGTTTCTGAGTTTTTGGGGTATATACCCAGTAGAGGGATTGCTGGGTCATAAGGTAGTTCTATTTGCAGTTTTTTGAGGAACCACCATACTTTCTTCCATAATGGTTGTACTACTTTACATTCCCACCAACAGTGGATGAGGGTTCCTTTTTCTCCACAACCTCTCCAACATTTGCTATTACCTGTCTTGTTAATAATAGCTAGTCTAACAGGTGTGAGGTGGTATCTCATTGCAGTTTTGATTTGCATTTCTCTAATAACTAAAGAAGATGAGCATCTTTTCATATATCTGTTGGCCATTTGTATTTCTTCCTGGGAGAAGTGTCTGTTCATATCCTCTTCCCATTTTTTTATTGGATTGTTTGTTTGTTTGTCGTTGAGTTTTATGAGTTCTTTGTATATTTTGGATATTAGGCCCTTATCTGAGCAGTTGTTTAAAAATATCATTTCCCAATTAGTTGGCTGTCTGTTTATCTTGTTATCAATTTCTCTTGCTGAACAAAAACTTCTTAGTCTGATGTAGTCCCATTCATTAATTTTTGCTTTCACTTCTCTTGCCTGTGGAGTCAAATTCATAAAATGCTCTTTAAAGCCCAGGTCCATGAGTTTGGTACCTATGCCTTCTTCTATGTACTTTATTGTTTCAGGTCTTATGTTTAGATCTTTGATCCATTTTGAGTTAATTTTAGTACAGGGGGACAAACTGTAGTCCAGCTTCATCAGGAAGTGAATCTTAATGCTCATGTTACATCCAATGTCATGGAAAGCCAACAGCATCCTTTGAACCAGAAGTTCATAGTTTTCTGCTTTTTTGTTGCCAAGGTTTTTTGTTGTCAAGGAAGTTCTTTGTAACTGCCACAAAAGACTGCCATGCTGCTTTCTCCTCCTTATTCATCTTCCTGGCAAATTCTTCGTCATGTATGAGGGTTTGAATTTGAGGTCCATCAAATACACCTGCTTTTATCTTCTCGAAAGACAAGGCAGGAAAAGCAGAAATAATATGTTGAAATCATTCACTTTCTCTATTCAAAGCCTGAACAAACCGCTTCATTAAGCCAAGTTTGATGTGAACTGGGGGAAAAATGATCCTGTCTCGATTAACTACAGATTCATTCACAATATTTTGCATCCCTACTTCCAGAGCTTCACATTTAGGCCACTCCTTCTGTGTCCAGTGTTTCTTCCGAGCTTGGCTGTCCCACAAACATAGAAAGCAAGGATACTTCGTGAAACCTCTCTGTTGTCCTAGCGGAAATTTACCATTTTAAGATCCACACAAATAATCCAGTTATGCTCCTCATACTTCAGAAAGTCGAGGACAATTTCTATGTCATTCTTACTAAGTCATTCAATGCAGGATTGCTAAACTGCTGAGGGGTTAATGACTGCTTGGCATCAGAAGAAGACCCTTCAGATTCTACAACCATTTCCTCATGTATGTTATCAAAATACACTTGATCACCGTGTTCACTTTCTTTGTCCTTAGAAGAAATAAAACCATTGAAAACTGGAACTGGGAGTGTCTCAGAGTGTGGAATAGGTCGTATTGATGAAGGAATATTAGGATATGCGATCATATGCTGTTTTTTCTTGCTGATGCCCTTTGTATGGATCAGACAGAAATAAAAGTCACTGCTGTGGTCCTTAGGTTCATGCCAAAAGGCATTCCTTTGCATTTTCCTTTTGTCCAGTCACAAAGCATTTCCTCACAATTATGACACACAATATGAAGAGCCCAATTCTTGTCTTGAGCACCAGGGGGAACTTGAAAATAGGCAATATATGCATGTGTCACAAATGATGAAATATTGTGCCTTTGACATTGAAGTGTGTAACAACCACATATATAACAGAAGGAGTCAGGACTATTCTTACATTTATGCATACTTGAAGAAGCCATGATTCAATCTTAAAACAAAATAAGAGGGTGTTTTTATCAGATAATAATTTTTTACATTTAAAAACAACTACAATTATGTAAAAGTGATGTTTGTAAAACATTAATTGCCTTGTGGTTATGTTCAATCCAAGAATCGTTGCCCTTTAACTCCAATTTAAAAACCAATGCATGCCAGTAACTGTAACAAAAAATATTAAAATTGCATAAAAAGTAGAGCATCCACCAAAAAACGGATTTCAGATTTGAAATAAGTGATGCAGAAATATATAGAATCAGTTCTAAAACCTCATGCAACAGAAAATGGAAAAAAATTTGTTCCCCAGTGTAATGGATACAAATTATAATTGAAAAATAAAATTAAAAATGAAATAGCTTTTAGAGATATAATAATTACTCTCTCAACTTTTATAGAAGGTTGCTATATGAAAAACACTTTCTTTGGGGTCATTTGCAAAACCCTAAAATTAAGATATAATCCAATTTGTATCCGTATGTCCCTTAGAAGAGATTTCTTTTGTTACTTAGTGAAAGGAAATTTCTCTCTCTAAGATACTTTGTTGGGGGAGCATCTATTACAATGTTTGCATCATCAAACTTACAATCTTGGTCTTTTCTTGTGCCTTTACCTAAGGCCACGAGAGAGACATTGGTTACTCTGACAACCTTAAAGTGGATTCCAGGAATGTCACCAATAGCATGACCTTTGTCACTAAATTTGACCCTTAGAACTTTGTTTACTGCAATAAAGTTCAAGTAACCTTTATTGGGCAAAAAGGTCATGTTTTTGATCAGCTGGACCCTAACTGACACACTTTCTGATGGCAGAATTTGGCTGCTTGGCTTCAACCCTGACTTTTTCTAGCAACATTCTATTTCCATGTGACATGCTTCCAAAGGGGTTGGCCTGCAGAGCTGTGCCCAAATGGGCTCTCTCGGCCTGTGTGTCATGCCATGTTTGTTTGGTCTTGGTGGCTGCAGAGCTTCTTGGCAGTACAGAGACCTTGACACTTGCCCGTCCTGCCAGTGCTGCAGGCCCAAGAGAAAGGTCTAATATGCTCTCTAAGAAAATTGTAGTAAGCCTGACCAGGCAGTGGCACAGTGGATAGAGCATCGGACTGGGATGCAGAGGACCCAGGTTCGAGATCCCGAGGTCCCCAGTTTGGGCTCATCTGGTTGAGCAAGGCTCACCAGCTTGAGCCCAAGGTCGCTGGCTCGAGCAAGGGGTTACTTGGTCTGCTGAAGGCCCACGGTCAAGGCACATATGAGAAAGCAATCAATGAACAACTAAGGTGTCGCAATGAAAAACTAATGATTGATGCTTCTCATCTCTCTCTGTTCCTGTCTGTCCCTATTTATCCCTCTCTCTGACTCTCTCTCTGTCTCTGTAAAAAAAAAAAAAAAAAAAGAAAGAAAATTGTAGTAAAATACACATGCCACAAAATGTACCACCCTAACCATTTTGCATTGTAAAGTTCAGTAGTGTTAAGTATATTCCCATTGATTTACAACCAATCTTCAGAAACTTTCATCTTTATAAAACTGGAACTCTGTACCTATTGTAATGGTTAATTTTATATGTCAACGTGGTCAGGCCACAGTGCCATGTTATTTGGTCAGACGTTATTCTGGATGTTTCTGTGAGGGTGTCTTGGGATGAGCTTTACATTTAAATTGGTAGATTTGGAACTTGCCAGCCTCTGCATTTGCATTAGCCAATTTCTTCAAATAATTTCTCTTTATGTATCTACATACCTATTAGTCCTCTGACTCTGGAAAACCTTGATTAATACACCCATTAAATAACAACTCTCCCTTTTCCTTTCCCCCAGCCCCTGGAAACCATTCTACTTTCTGTTTCCACTATAGATACCTTTTGTGTGTGTGTGTGTGTGTGTGTGTGTGTGTGTGTGTGTATGTGACAGAGACAGAGACAGAGAGGGAGAGACAGAGAGAGGGACAGATAGAGACAGACAGGTAAGAGGGGAGAGAGATGAGGAGCATCATTTCTTTGTTGCGACACCTTAGTTGTTCATTGACTACTTTCTCATATGTGCCTTGACCAAGAGGCTACAGCAGACTGAGTGACCCCTTGCTCGAGCCAGCGACCTTGGGCTTCAAGCCAGTGGCCTTTGGGCTCAAGTCCATGATCCCACGCTCAAGCCAGCAACCCCTCGCTCAAGCTAGTGAGCCTCTGCTCAAGCCGAATGAGCCCATGCTCAAGCTGGTGACCTCGGGGTTTCAAACCTGGGTCCTCCGTGTCCCAGTCCATCACCTGTTCAGGTTATAGATACCTTATATAAATAAACCATACAGTATTTGATTGTGACCAGCTTATTTCATTTAGTGTAACATCCTCAGGATTCATTCCTGTGATAGCAGATGTCAGAATCTCTTCCTGAATAATATTCAGGAATATTAATAAGGCTGAATAATATTCTATGTGTACATACCCATTTATCTGTCAGTAGACACTTTGTTTGCTTTTACCTTTTGGCCATTGTGAACAATGCTGCTATAAACATGGGTGTATTAATATCTCTTCAAGACTTCCTTTCAATTATTGTAGATATATACTTAGAAGTGGAATTGCTGGGTCATATGGTAATTCTATTTTTAATTTTTTGAGGAGCCATCATACTGTTTTCCGTAGTGGCTACAATTATATTTTCATCATCAGTGTACAAGGGTTCTAATTTCTCCACATGCTTGCCAATTGCTTGTTATTTCTAGCAATAATAATCTACATAATATCAGAACAATCATTTAGAAGCAAAACATTCTGTCAAGAAGTTACTTTGCCTTGTCAGGAAATTAATAGCAGCCCTGGCTGAATAGCTCAGTTGGTTGGAGCATCATTCCAAAGCACACAGGCTGCCAGTTTGATCCCCGGTCAGGGCACATACAGGAACAGATGTTCCTGTCTCTCTCTCTCTCTCTCTCTTCTTTCCTCTCTCACTACAAAAATTCATAAATAAAAATTAAAAAAAACCTTTTTAAATGAAATTAATTACCTTGATATTTCTAAGTGACTGGCGTGGCGGGTTTTATTGTCTAGAATTTATAGACAAGCAACTTTATTTAAGGTACTGCCTGCCATAAAATGTACATAGATCATTATAATTGTGACTAAGTCACTTTGAGAGAAAAGCATTGTAGAATTCTGATGGAGTTGAAGCTGTAACGCAGAAGGTACAAACTGCGTTACACAGAGAGATTTTTACACAGAGAGATTTCGTGCAAAAATCTTTTTTTTTTTTTTTGTATTTTTCTGAAGCTGGAAACGGGGAGAGACAGTCAGACAGACTCCCACATGCGCCGGACCGGGATCCACCCGGCACGCCCACCAGGGGGCGACGCCCTGCCCGCCAGGGGGCGATGCTCTGCCCCTCCAGGGCGTCGCTCTGCCGCGACCAGAGCCACTCTAGCGCCTGAGGCAGAGGCCAAGGAGCCATCCCCAGCAACGGGGCCATCTTTGCTCCATTGGAGCCTCGCTGCGGGAGGAGAAGAGAGAGACAGAGAGGAAGGAGAGGGGGAGGGGTGGAGAAGCAGATGGGCGCTTCTCCTGTGTGCCCTGGCCGGGAATCCAACCCGGGACTTCTGCACGCCAGGCCGACGCTCTACCACTGAGCCAACCGGCCAGGGCCATTTGTGCAAAAATCTTGATTTCTAACTTTTTTGAGAAAACTAGCTGACCTGGCAAGATGGGGCCTACATTCCCACATGGCAGCCGTTGGCTGGGGCTGAGGAGCAGCTGCCCTCTCAGCCTGAGCTGGTTACCCAGTTCTCCACGGTCCCGCCCAGACCCGGACGGGCGAGCTCGTGGACACCCAGGCGGCCGACCAGCCTGGGTTTGCCGGGACTGCTTACAACCGCCTGGACCGTGGCTCTCCATGTTTGCTGCACGGTTGATGGGTTCTGATTCTTCCTGTTCTAAAATCATTCAGGATCCTTTACTCTCTTTCTTGGTGGAGAAGGAGACAGTAAGACTCTGGCCTTAAATAAATGAAATAGAAAAAATAAAAGGAGTTAGACATAACAGAGATGGGAGACACTTTACAAGGAAATAATGATGCAAATGTGACTTTTTACTCAGCCATTTAGCCTTGAACTCTCTTTGTCTGATGTGAGGAAAACTGAAGAAGACAGCACCCAAGAAATGTTTCAGGTTAAACCATATGTTTAATACAAGAGAGAAACAAGGGGCTAAAGGTTAGTCGGCCATCTCACAGTGGCAGAATTCTTCAGTTAACAGATAGAAATAGATATAGAAAACGAGGACCATACGGTTGGCTAGGTCAGAGCCAGTGTGTGTGTGTTAGTGCGCACACGCAGGCATTTGCAAGGCCACCCACTGAGAAAAAAATTTAACTTATTGTGTCTCTGCATATTAGCAACTCTCTTTTTTTTGGTTTTGTTTTTTTTTGTTTGTTTGTTTGTATTTTTCTGAAGCTGGAAACGGGGAGGCAGTCAGACAGACTCCCACATGCGCCTGACCGGGATCCACCCGGCATGCCCACCAGGGGGCGTTGGTTCTGTTGCGACCAGAGCCACTCTAGCACCTGAGGCAGAGGCCATGGAGCCATCCCCAGCGCCCGGGCCATCCTTGCTCCAATGGAGCCTTGGCTGCGGGAGGAGAAAAGAGAGACAGAGAGGAAGGAGAGGGGGAGGGGTGGAGAAGCAGATGGGCGCTTCTCCTGTGTGCCCTGGCCGGAAATCGAACCCGGGACTTCTGCACGCCAGGCCGACGCTCTACCACTGAGCCAACTGGCCAGGGCAACAACTCCCTTTTAATTACTGAGGCATTTGGAGAAGTTCTGTTTTCACTTTCAGGTGACAGCAAAAAAATAAAAATGTGTAAGGAAAAATACAGATAGCACTTCTCTGTCTCGGTGATCTGTTAATTAAGAGAAATACGGAAGTTTTCTGGAAGATGTGCTTTAATCTCCAACCCAAAACATGGTTTCAAGAAAAACAGTTCTTTAAACATCTGCTTGCAGAGTATTCACTATTATCCCACTGAGCAAAGCAAGTCATATGGCCAAGCCCAGAGTCCCTTTGCAGAGAGACTAGCGAAGCATGTAAATTTAGTGATGCATGCTTTCAAGTCCAAAAACTGTTCTGGAATGGGCAAGTAGAACCTGGGTCAGTCATCTATAGTAGTTGACTCATTCAAATTAAATTCTAATATTTTATTCTTTCTATTAAAAATCATGCTTATAAGAAAATGCAAGAAATAAATTACCAAGAATGAGAAAAATCACCCAAAGCCTATAATTTAGTAAAAACTATCCTTAAAACTGGGCGCACATGATTTCATAAAGCTCTCTGTATATGTTCCTCTCACTTAGAAGTGGTCTGGTCCACTTAGAAGTGTCTCTGAAGATGGCAGAGGACAGCAGCCTGTACTGAATCTGCATCATCCTCTATCACCCAGAACAGTTTTGTATACTTTGAATTCTTTGAACTGTGTGTCTGTTGGCAAGTGTGTGCGTTGACTTACCAGAATTGAAGAAGCTAAGAGAGGTTAGAGAAAAGGGGAAGAGGTAATCTATTCCCATTGAAAAATTATCAAGAAAGGAAGGGCCCTGGCTGGATAGCTTGGTTGATTAAGTGTTGTCCCGATGAACAGAGGTTGCTGGTTCAATCCTCAGTTAGGGCACATACAGGAACAGATTGATGTTTCTGTCTCTTTCTCTCTCCCTTCCTCTCTCCCTAAAATCAATAAATTAAAAAAACAAAGGAAGAGAAGGAAACAACAAAAACAGAGAGAATAAAGTGAGAAGACAGTGCTGGTTTCCTAGTGGGATACAGATTCATTGGCAACTTATGGAACAGGATAAAATATTTGCAAGTCATACATCTGGTAAAGGATTAATATCCTAAATATATAAAGAACTCATACAACTCAATAGCAAGAAAAATAAAGACTCCAATTAAGCAATGGGCAGATGATCTGAATCGACATTTTTTCCAGAGAACACATGCAGATGGCCAACAGGTAGAGGAAAAAGTGCTCCATGTCACTAATAATTGGGAGAATGCAAATTAAACCCTCAATGAGGTATCACCTCACACCAGTAAGAATGACTATCATCAAAAACAAGGGATAACAAGTGTTGGTGAGGATGTGGAGAAAAGGGAACCCTTGTGCACTGTTGATGGAAATGCAAATTGGTGCAGCCACTATGGAAAACAGTGTGGAGGTTCATCAAAAAATTAAAAATAGAACTACCATGTGGTATAGCAATTCCACTTCTGGATATTTATCTGAAGAAAACAAAAAGACTAACTCAGAAAGATAAATGTACTTTTATATTCATAACAGCATTATTTCCAATAGCCAAGACTGGGAAGCTATTGTAGCCATCGATGGATGAATGGATAAAGAAGTGGCAGTATGGACGCAAGATGGAATACCATTCAGCCAGAAAAAGAAGGAAATCCTGCTGCTTGCAACAGCATGGACAATGTTTCAGGTCATTATGCTAAGTGAAATAAGTCAGAGCAAGAAAGACAAATACCGTTTATCTCATTTATATGTGGAATCTAAAACAACAACAACAACACTGAGCTCATAGATACAGAGAACAGACTGGTGGTTGCCAGCGGGGGTGGGAGGCGAGGTGGGCTAAGGGAGTCTGAGTGTACCCAGTTCCAGTTATAAAATAAACAAGTCTGGGGATGTAATGTCCAGCATGGTGACTGTTGCTGATAATAGTGTATTGCATATGTGAAAGCTGCCAAGAGGATAGATCTTAAAAGTTCTCATCTAAAGAAAAAACTTCTGCAACTATGTGTGTTGACAAGTGTTAACTAGTCTTACTGTGGTGATCAGTTTGCCATATATATAGATATTGAATCGTTATATTGTACACCTAAATCTCATATAATGTTGTAGGCCAATTATGCCTCAATAAAATAAATGAATAAATAAGAAATTTTAGGGAAAAAAAAAGACAGCTTCCTCAAGTGGGTTATTATTAGATGTTTCAATTTTCTTTATAATCATGTTCTATAATGATAAATAAAACACTAGAAAAAAAAGTCAGCTTAGGCCTTGGCAGAAAGTTAATGCCTTTTAAAGAAATGTAGTAAAATTGCTTGCTGCTAAATTGTTGATGGTATTTAAAGAAAGCCTGCAATAAAATTCAGTAACGAGTTAGGCTTTTAACAGAAAAATGTGTGTTTTCTATAAAAAAATTAATATCTCACATATGTTTTTATAAGACATATATACATGTGTGTGTTAATATGTATATGTGTATATTTATACAAATATATTGCCTCTTTTTACTATATTATCTATAAATTAATTTTACTCTGACCTTGAATTTGTGGTTTCATGATAGTGCCAAATGAATCCTTCAGACAAAAAAGGCATGATCTCATGAGTGTTATTTTAAAAGTTTACTCCATTATTCAGAAGTCTTCATGTTTCTAGAATCAGCAGTTTCTGCCTCTCAAATGGTCAACTGAGGAAAATGAGATAAGCCAACAAAGGCGTGGGGAGAGGATAGCGTCTCTGGAAATCAAGTGCAGATAATCGCACCTCCGAAAGGCAGGAAGCTTGATTCTAAGACAAAGAACATCTTTCAGTCCAATTCTCCAAGTATAAATTATCTGATAATATATTAAAAATTAATTTGGACTGGAGTTTGCCCATGATTCACTTGTAGATCTGAGAAAGCAAGAACATGAGTGAGCTTACTACAACTGACAGGCAGCTTGTCTGCCTTGCTAGCTGCAGGGGAGAATAATGTACAGGAAAAGGTGATGTAATGATTGTCTCACTTTCATTATTCTCTCCCAAATGAATAACCTTCCACACCAAGGATGAGCTCACCCACTATTAATGGAATAACATCTGGTGAGCAAGGGCCCCCAGCTGAACATGCTGTTGGTTTGGGACTATATTTAACCAGCAGAAACCTAATCATTGTTGCATGTATCACATATGCAGTCCAGTTACATTGTGGAAAAAAAAATGTTCGGGGGTAAGGAAATACTCCTAAAAGTATTTTAACATACAAGCTTTTTCCTTATGAAGCAAGGCATTAACCTGTTCCAAAAAAGATCCTACGCTATTATTAGAGTGGAATATCTTACACATGTGACAGATGCCTCGTCCTCTTTGGCACAGGCTCGGATGTTTCCAATAGCTATCTAAGTTTAAATTTCAAATCACGGACAGGAATCTCTCTGCTTCAATTTCCTTTCCCATTCTTAATTTCCAGGCAGGCCTGCCACACTGACAAAGGTGAATTTTGCAGTGCAATCTATCTAATAGATTTACTGTAAATGATGAATCACCCTAGCATTTAAATCTAATAAGTAATGCGATAAGTCAATTTTGTTTTTTAAAAATGCAACATAGCTAAGGCCATCAGTTAAATGTGCTAAAACAGAGAACTGTCGATGTTCAGAACAGTTCGGAATACATGGCAGTCGGTCCAAATGGTCATGAAGCTGGAACTCTTTGGAATCTGCTGTGTGCCGAAGTTCTTAGGGAGATTGCTCACTCACGATCATGACATTTGGAAAAGAATTTCATTCTGTCCGGATTCAGGAAACTTCCCCAAATTTAGGTGTCTCATTGTTGTCCTGGTAAAATGGAGTAACACTTTATTGTAAAGAGGCTAACCAGCTATTGTTATTTTTATTTAAAATATTGATTACAAGAATAATGGCTATTTTCTGATATAGGAAATTCAAGAGGGGCACAAAGAAAACACAATTTATTCTGATTTCACCCACCCAGAGCTTGTTGTGTGTGTTAGACTTTTTAAATTTAAATATACATACAGGTAATCATTTTCTCATCTTATTAACAACTATTCTTCTACAATTTCATTCTAAGTGGCCATGTCATATTACACTATATGGCTATACCATAATTTATCAAGTCAGTTTCTTATTGGACACTTAGTATACTACCATACTTATTTCTTGCTATTATAAACAAAATTGTGGTAAAGTTCAGTACAGCGAAACTTTTACCCACATAAGTGATTATTTCCTTGGGTTATACTTTCAGAAATAAAGTTCATTTTTATGACTGTATGTTTTTAAGAGTCTTGACATTGGCTGAAGATGTCTTTATGAGGGAATAAGAGATTTCTCTCCTTCTCTGATTCTAAGATATCCCTGAGCTTAGAGATGCTGCTCCAGCCCCTCTGCCTGAGTCTACCTCTGGTTCCTCATGTATAAGTATAAAATAAGAGGGTTGGAGCAATGAGATAACAGTGGTGCTTATTCTGCTAAATCACTTTAGTATGTTACCTCCTTTAGTCTGTACAATAATCCTGTGAAATAAGATAAGTATCTTGGGGAAGTCCAGAGAGGAGCCATAACTCGAACCAGATTTGCTATCTCAAAGTCTATGTCCTAAACCACTAGGCTACCCAGTTTCCTCCAGGGCTATCATTCACTTGTTCATTTATCGATTCGATACACTGTGTGAGAGTCACACAGAAGATACAGTGGTGAACTGAATAAACTCCTTGACCTGAGGAATTGTAGAGGGATGGCAGAAATAAGTTGCAATGTACAGTCTTGTGTTATTGCACGGCAGGAGTACATTCTGAGAAATGCGTTGTTAGGTGGTTTCATTATTGTGCGAACATCACAGAGGGCACCGATAGCTACATGGTGCTACACAACTAGGCTATCTGGTCTAGCCCAAGTGGTTTTCAACTGCTGGTCCACCAGAAATTTCATGGGGGTCTGCGAAAGAGTTAACCACCGTGATGTAATATGAAGATTATAGAGTTGCAGACCAGTCTGCAGACTGACAGTTGAAAAACACTAGCCTATCGCTCCTAGGCACTAAGCCTGTACAGCATGTTACTGTACAAAAACAATACAAGATTAAATTGAGAATGAGAAAGTTATGCAATCAAGAGACACAATAAACATGGGCTGCTGCCGGTATAACAGAGCATACTGTTTTATAGCAAACTGTATTTTTAAATTTTTATTCTTTTTATTTTTTAGTGAGGGAAGGGAAGATAGACAGACTCCAATATGCTCCCCAACCAGGATCCACTTGGCAACTCCTGTCTGGGGTGGATACTCAAATCAACCAAGCCATCCTCAGCACCTGAGGCTGATGCTCTGACCAACTGAGCTACCCTCAGAGCCTGGGGCGGATGCTGGAACAAATGGCTGCGAGAGGAGAAGAGGGAGAGAAGGGGAAGAGGGAGTGGAGGAGAAGTAGATGGTTGCTTCTCATGTGTGCCCTGACAGGGAGGGAACCCTGTATGTCTGAACACTGGGTGACACTCTATTCACTGAGCGAACTGGCCTGGACCAGCAAACTGTATTTTATAAGTAGAAACTGTATACTCTAAAATAATAATGAGTATAGTAAATGTGTAAATCAGTAAGATAGTCATTTACTATTATTATCAAGTATCATGGATAACATATGATTATACGTATATGATTGTGTGCTATACTTTTACACCACTGGAGGTGCAATAGGTTTGGTTGCACCACAAACACGTAATGCGTTGCACTATGACATCATGACTTGACCACTGCTACAACATGAGGCCTCAGGAACCACCCTGGTCTGTGAGGTCTGTCCGTAATGGAAATGTCCTTATGCAGTGCATGACAGTAACATCAGGTAGCAAGTTTTATGAAGAAAGACAAAGCAGGAGAGAAGGTTAAAGGATGCTCAGGATGCTGCCATAGGTTGGTGGCCTGGGAAAGCCTTTCTGAGTGGGTGAAGTGGGGATACGGAGGACCAACTCTCCAGTTAGAGAAGCCGCAGTGCAAAGGCTGTAAGACCAGAACGCGTCTCTTCTGGAGAACTGCACAGAGGTGGCTGGGGCTGGAGTGCAGTGATATACGTGAGACACAGTTTACTGACTCTTTGAGACCTCCAAGCCAGTTGTGGGGGTGGGAGGAGTTGAATTCCTCAAGACGGGTGGAATTGTTTTTGCTGCAGTTCCAAGGAGGAAAGATAGCTAACTACAGCCACCTGGGTTCTCCTAGTCTTCATTTGGCTCTAAGTAGCTGGGAACTTAAGCCACAACATTAAAACCCCAGCCCTCCAAGCACATGAATAGCCCATTTCAACTATTTCTGGACGCAAAGACTGGGATCCACGGCTCATTCCGCCATACGCGTTCCTGACCCGTACTCTCCAGAGGAGGTGCTATGCCTGCCTCCTAGCCACAGCTCATACCAAAACAGATAAACAGTTTCTCTGGCTGAGATGATCTTGTGGAATTGGGAAAGCAGCCATTTTAAAGTTCAAAACGATGCGGTTATTAATCACGTTAGAGGACAAACATATCTATCAGGAGACCAGCTGTTTCCTGCTGTCATTTAAATTCTTCAATCCCACATGTTCTGCAGCAGGAAGAAATCTTAACTTCCTTTCCCTTCTGATGAATGTGTCTTTTAAAATTTAATTTGAGGTTAAATTAATTCATTATACATTATTAAAAACCTAAATGTTCTAAGAGAGCAATTTCCAAGGGTGCCATAACAACACCATTGCTTGGTGGGACTACCTACAGCCAATGAAGTGGATTCCTGAACAGTGTTCTCCAGCCTTAAGAGACGTGAAGTTGAGAGCTTTTATTGTTCCACTGTAAGACCCCATGAAATTTAGTGTAAGAGAAAGCTAGACTGCTATAGAATCTCCCAGTTTCAGGATCTAATGTATTCTTTGCCTACCAGGGGGAGAACTCTTGACTGCTAGAAGCAGAATGTGGTTCAAGGATATACTCCAGGGACTACTTGGGTGGAAGATGCATCCTGAGGGCAGGGGTTGCTAGAGACAGAGTCACAGCTAAACTGCTCTACAATGAACATCTGGAGGTGGGCAAAACAGCAGACCTGGAGTGTGGGAGAGCAACTGGTGGTGTATCTTTTTTATTTTTTATTTTTTTATTTTTTGCATTTTTCTGAAGCTGGAAACAGGGAGAGACAGTCAGACAGACTCCCGTATGCGCCCAACCGGGATCCACCCGGCACGCCCACCAGGGGCGACGCTCTGCTCACCAGGGGGCGATGCTCTGCCCGTCCTGGGCGTCGCCATGTTGCGACCCTCCTGGGTGTCGCCATGTTGCGACCAGAGCCACTCTAGCACCTGGGGCAGAGGCCACAGAGCCATCCCCAGCGCCCGGGCCATCTTTGCTCCAATGGAGCCTTGGCTGCGGGAGGGGAAGAGAGAGACAGAGAGGAAGGCGCGGCAGAGGGGTGGAGAAGCAATTGGGCGCTTCTCCTATGTGCCCTGGCCGGGAATTGAACCCGGGTCCTCCGCACGCTAGGCCGACGCTCTACCGCTGAGCCAACCGGCCAGGGCCTGGTGGTGTATCTTAAAATATTTTATGATGTTCAATATGCAGTGTTCAGTTTTGTGAATTTACATCTCTCTGATGTAAACCCCGCTTTCACTGTCCCAAATCTTTAGTAAGTTTTACAATACACATAAATGCCTTGGGTGAATACAGGGCATGTGTGAGCTCGTGTCCTACGGGAATCAAGGGGCTGAGTTCCATGTTTGGGTGAATGTGGTGCAGAATAGGGACAGTGTGTGCCACATGGCAAGATCATTTGCCAATTAAACTAATCAGCAGAAGCAGCATTCAGAACAGAAATACCAATGAGAATGAAAGTCCCCTGGGAATTCCCAGAAATGAGGAGACTTTCACTGGAAAAATGTGGAATGAGAGTCTGAAGCATTTTAAAAGGTGAAGAGGAGGGGGATTCACTTAACATCTGGGCTATGTGTTAATAACACATATTACCTTTGATATGTTTAGTTGTAATTAAAGTATAAAATGTAGATACTGTAGTTGCTTACCCCTTTGTAATGAGTAGGGCCTTGGGTTGAATGTCTGCAAATTACCCAGCTTTCTCTGGTCTAGATATTGGTAAAGACTTCACTGAAATTCATTTTCTTTCTTTCTTTCTTTCTTTCTTTCTTTCTTTCTTTCTTTCTTTCTTTTTTTCTTTCTTTCATCAGTACAAAGGTTTTTTAATTGTTATGCTTATCATTCCACAAATTCACAGGGCAGAGGTCCCAGCAGCTCAGGCTCCTTCCCATTGGTTCTCACAGAGTGCTGCTCTGGGCAGAGCAGGCTGGTGCTTCAGTTGAGTCCAGGTACCTTTCTCTTTGGTTCCCTTCCTTTCCTAATCATTTTCCTTCACACATTTCAGGAAGCTATCTCGGCTCTTAGAGGACTTAATATGCTCAGTACATACATTAATTCTCTTGATAAGAACATTGCCCTTAACTTGTTAGTTTATGACAATAGCCATTGCGTGCTGGTGACATTAGAGACACTTCCAGTTCTGCCATGGTAACATCTGTGGGACATTTTTTCTTGAACAGTACCCATTCTCTTGATGTCTCCAATACCGCCTTTCTTGTAGACTTGTCTGTATGTAGCCAAAGGAACCGCTCCCTGTTTTCTACAAGGCATAGAGAACAGAGAGTGGTGTCTCTCCTTTTCCCCTTTGTGTTTGTCACTTTGGAGAATTACAAGAAGATGGAGGTCCCAGCCCCCTAAAAACTTTCCAATATTTCTGATGATGTTGATGTTGCCAACCCAGATGTTGACATCCCTGAAGAAGTTCTTTATAGGGCTGGATCAGAAGCTCTGTGAATTGACACACAGATCTGATAGAAGTTAAATGCTGTTGTGATATTCACAAGAATACGTGCAGTGTTTCCTTGAGTCTACCCAGGTCTTCGTAGGAAATAGGTTTGGGTTAGTGGCAATGGCATTTTTCATGACCTGGTTAGTCCTTTTAGATCAGTGGAAGCCCAGCTTACAAAACTTCTCATCAATCATGCAATTCTAAAAGCTTTTTTATGCTTTGTATAAGGCTGGAAGAAGAGAAAAGCCTTTAGCAAACTTTATCACCTTGATAAAACTGATTCGAAGTACACTTCTTGGAATGCCTCATCACCATTTTGCTTCATTGATCATAAGTTACCCAATATTTACTAGACATCACATACATAGATCTACTGCAGTTATGGTCTGAAGACAATCCAGAGGCATATGCAATTGGTTCAATACTTAGGAGAGGCTAGGCCCAGTGGGACTGGCCTGGGCCTCCCGTGAAGCTCTATTTAACAACTGGCTGATTAGGATATATTGGATCTTTGATATCATACTAGCATGTTAGAAAATTCTTTTCTGAAGGGTCACATTTGACTATATGTGGAATAATGCTATAAGCCAGAAAAGGACCTTCCGATTACATACGTAGGATTTGCTTATGTTTACCGGAAGGGTTACTTTTCCTATCTTCACCCCCATCTTCAGGGCAGGTGATTTGATCCGGACAAGGTACAATCTCAGGAACATTTTGTTTGCAAGAAGAACAACTCCATTCAATTCAGTGTAAGTAAAAGTTAAGCTAAATTGAAAGTACTGGAAGAACTTAGAGACTCAAGCATGGTTCTCAGGCACTATAGCAGTTTCGAAGTCCTCAATGACTAAAACCAAGCATTCAAACACTAAATAGCATTCTCTTCTGAATCTCACTTCTGCTTCCCAATGCATACTGGTTTTATTCAATTTTACTGTGGAAGAGAGGCTCTTTCTTTATGGTGGAAAACAAGAGTTTTACTATTCCTGGGCTTTCATCATCTATGGAGGAAAAGGGCTTCTCTTATCCAATGTTAGGTTATAAAATCCTGGAGCAGGATTCTGATTGGCAGGCTTGAACCATGTTTCTAACCCTTGAATGAATTCCTATAGCTGAGAATAGAAAGTACCATGATCAGCTCAGGCTGGTCACATGTTCATTCCTGAGATTAAGGGACAGATTCTGTACCCTAAGGCCATATGGGGTCATTGTGCACCAGGCAGCCAAATCAGTTTGTGTTGTTGTGATTTTTCCTCTATCTCCCTAACCCTAACAGGGACCACTAGGCGGAAAAGGCCTGGCCCTGAATTCAACTTGGCCCAAAGAAAAAAGTTGAAAGTTTCTTCCACATTTTATGTAACTAATGTGGCCATCGGAGTAGGTGGCTCTGTTGCTTGGTGGGTAAGGCTTTATTTCTGACACACAGGTAAGCCTCTGGGAATTGCCTGAAAGTAGGGAAAACCCCCCCAAAACTTCTTGGTACAACTTTATGAAATGCCATTTTGTGTGTGTGGATGGGTGGGGGGTGCTGGGAAATATAGGCAGATAACTTCATATTTAGAAAGTTTATCTTCTTTAATATAGATTTAAAGAGTATTATCTTTGAAAAATATTGACTCTACTAGGAAAGATATGTGGGCTGTGTTTAGTCCAATGGCTATCCACCAGGAAGGCTGCAAGAATGATGAGGGTGCATAGTGTCACATTGCATTGGCAGGGAAACCTCAAAAGAGAATTGCAGTGCAAAGCTTACTGTAGCTGTCTCTGAGTCACCCCATTAAATCAGTGCCCTCCTGCTATGGCTGCTGTGTCCTTTAGTTACACAAGTGGAGGCAGGCCCTGGGGCAAGGGTGGAGTCCGTGCAGTAGCAATAAGGATTTGCATTTGGAGGACTGAAGAACTAAGCCATACTAGAAGGGGCAAGAGAAACTAGACTTTAAGCAAGGGAGCAAAGTTAGAAACTAAGATATTTCTACAAAAGGACACCTGTAAAGGACTTATCATTTTACCCCTTGGCTGTGAGAATTGTCCTATTTGTCATTTAATTTTAGGTTTTCTCCTATATTATATATCTACTTGGTTTTCACCAACCTTTTAATTAAGTCTGTTAGATTTGCACAAGCTCTGTATTGGTGTGGTGGGAAATTAAAGAGTAGAGCACCAAAAGGAGGTGTGATCTTATCTCTTTCCATGGAGACCTTCATCATATCAGAGAAGAGGAATCCCAGATCACCCAGGTGGGGGGAACAGGATGGAGAATCAGAGCAGAGGGCCATGGGGGAAGCAAGTGACTCACAGAAGCAGCTGCAAAAAGGGTGACTCAGGAGCAAATGGGAGGCAAACATCCTTTTTCTGAGACATCCTAGAGGAAGGTGACCCTCAGGGGTTGAGAAATGGGAATGGTTGGGGGTGGGGAGAAGGGGCCGGAGAGGTGAATATTAACTTATTCTCTGCTGTTAGACTCTTTTTCCTCCTTTTTTCTCCCTTCTCTGCCTCAACATTTATTAAATAAATTTCTCCTTCCAAGATGGCCTAAATGTACATTGCTTATACAAGAATTATACAGCTCATTTCATTCTGCCATGTATTTTTATTAGTTAGGTATGTGTTTGTTAGCCCCATTAATTGCAAAATCAGTGACTATGTCCTGCTCCAGTGGGAAGAACACTGGAGATAGTGCTTGGCATACTGTAGGTGCTTAATAAATGCTTTTAAATTGATTTGAAAATAATTACTTAGTTGATTTCCTTTTTACAAGAGCCAACTAAGTTTCAGTCTAATCCTGTCTGCACCCTTAAATTGCCATATTGTCTAGAATATTTTAATAACTTCTATAATTTTGAAATAATACTAAATCAAATTAGTTTCTTGCTAAGCTTCTCAAGGAAGCAAAACTACAAATCCTTCAGGTGTCATAACATCAAAGGTACATATTGTTTTTCTGTAAAGGGAAATAACACAATGGGGCATTTGCTCTTTAGGAAAATTCCTGATGCTTTTAGGATGATTTCAACTTCCACTTAGGAAGTTAGGCTGTTTTAGGAAGACAGTTATTGTTGGGTGAAAGAGTCTGGTTTTCTCATGTTCCAATCAGAAGAGTCAGCTATTGAGAAATTGATACTTTAAATAATTTTCTGTTTGACTAACAATCCTCAACATCAACCTTTTCTTTGTGAGTTTATTTTATTTTTTCCCAGCTTTGTTGAGATATAATCAACATACAACATTGTGTAAGTTTAAGGTATAATGTGATTTGACGTATGTATATATTGTGAAATGTTTACCACCATAGGGTTAGCTAACACATCCATCACCTCATAGAGTTGCAATTTGTGTATGTGTTGACAACTTTTTTTAAAGACTTTATTTATTCATTTTAGACAGGAGAGAGAGAGAATGAGAGAGAGAGAGAGAGAGAGAGAGAGAGAGAGAAGGGAGGAGCCGGAAGCATCAACTCCCATATGTGCCTTGACCAGGCAAGCCCAGGGTTTTGAACCGGCGACCTCAGCATTCCAGGTCGACGCTTTATCCACCGCGCCACCACAGGTCAGGCCTGTGTTGACAACTTTTGAATATACAAAGCAGTACTCTTAACAATAGTAACCCTGCTGTACATTTCTATCCCCAGAATTTATTCATCTTATAACTGGAAGTTTGCATCCTTTGATCACCTTCATCCCCCTACCCCCTGCCCCCAGTCCAACCTACTGTCTTTTTTTGAGTTTTTTTTTTTAAGATTCCACATATAATTGAGATCATACAGTCTGTCTGACTTATTTTACATAGCATAGTGCCCTCAAGGTTCATTCATGTTGTCACAATGTCAAGATTTCATTCTATTTTATGGCTGAGTAATATTTATATACCACATTTCCTTGACACATTCATCCATTGACGGACACTTAGGTTGTTTCCATGCATTGCCTATTATAAACAACGCTGCCATGAACATGGCGTGCAGATACTCTTCAGTAGAGTGATTTCATTTCTTTCCGATATATACCCAGAAGCAGAATCGTTGAATCACATTAGTTCTAATTTAATTTTTTTGAGGAACTGCCATACTGTTTTCGTAGTGGTTGTACCAATTTTCAAGCCCACCAACAATGTACGGGGGTTTCCTTTTCACTACATATTTACCAGCCCTTGTTATCTTTTGTCTTTTTGATAATAGAATTCTAACAGATGTGACAGGATTTCTCATTGCGGTTTTAATTTGCATTTTCCTAATTATTAGTGATGTTGAGCACCTTTTCATGCATGAGTTGGCTATTTGAAAATCTACTTCGAAAGATGTCTATTAAGATCCTTTGCCCATTTTTTTTTAATTATTCTATTGATTTGTTAGAGAGAGAGAGAGGGAGGAAGAGAGAAAGAAGGAAGAAGAGAAAAAGAGAAAAAAGCATCAACTCATTCCACTTAGTTGTTTCATTTACATGTGCACTCATTTGTTGCTTCTTGCATATAGCCTGACAGGGGATCAAACCTGTGACTTCAGCATGTCAAGATGATGCTCTATCAATTGAGCAACCTGGCCAGGGCCTCTTTGCCCATTTTAAAAAATTGGATTATTTGGGGGGGGGGTTGTTTGTTTGTTTTTTTGCTATTGGGTTGTGGAAGTTTTTAATATATTTTAGATATTAATCCTGTATGAGATATGTGGTTTGCAAGTATTTTTTCTTATTCTGTAAGTTGCCTTTTCATTTTGTTGATTGTTTCTTTTGCATGCAGTAGCTCTCTTAATTAGATATAGTCCCTCTTTGTATTTTTTTATTACTATTTTCTTTTTGCTTTTGTTGCTTTTACTTTTGATGTCACATCCAAAAAAATCATTGCCAAAAGCCATGTCAAAGAGCATTTCCTCTGTGTTTTCTTTTAGGAGTATTGTGGTTTCTAATCTTACATTTCAATCTTTATTCAATTTTGAGTTAATTTTTGTGAGGGGTGTAAGATGGAGGTCCAGTTTCAAATATTTTCAAATACTGCCTCATTTGATCCGCACAACCCCAGGTCCGAGCCCCCCACACTTGTGGTAGGTATCAAACATGTATCTCTTGCGTTGCACCTCCTGTGTTTCAGCATAATTGTATTCTGAGATTTTTTTTAATCTTAAAATATTTTAATGTTGTTATACAACAGTTCCAACCTAAAAAATTCTGTATTTGGTTATCTCTGGAAGCTCCATTTGGCTCTAAAACATCACCTTTTTATTTCCTAGAAAAAAGAAATATTGCCATACTGTATATTAATGGTACAGGGTTAAATGGACTACTCACTGAATTTGAACTGTGAGATGAAAATAATTGAGAACTATGGACTCATGCTTTATGCCTTTTAGCTCTACATATTTTTATTTTATTATTCATTCCCATCAGTAGCTAGTTTCGAAATTGAATTTGATTTGCATAGTTTAAAAAATTCAATAAATTATTATATGATAAAGTTGACTAGGATTAGAATTCAGTTACTTTATTAAATATGAATATGAAATTTGAATGTAGCTCTTTAGCATCAATATTAGAGAATCTTTTTTAAAGAGAGAAAGAGGAAGAGGAAAGAGAGAGAAGGGGGAGGAGTAGGAAGCATCAACTCCTATATGTGCCTTGACTGGGCAAGCCCAGGGTTTCAAACGGCAACCTCAGAATATTAGAGAATTAACTATTTTTATCATGTTTCTTTATTTTAAACTTATAATAATACCTCCTTAAATCCACACACATTAGTCAAGCCATAAATTATAGCGCCGTCTTTGGGTGCAAACTCAGATAACCCGTCAAGTGCTGTCAATTTTATTCCTAATTGTGTCTCTCTATTCCTTTCTCTGGACTCCTCCCTCTCTCAGAGTACCACAGTGGACCCTGACTACTTTCTCTCTGTCTCATCGTGCTCTGTTCTAATCCATTATGTATACTATTGCCAGAGAGATATTTTTGAAAACACAATCCTGATCATGTAACTGTCTGACTCACCACTGTCCTGTGGCTCCACTGTGGCTTCAGGATATGGACCTTATTTATTTCACTTATTTATTTATTTTGATGTTTTCTACCTCATCTCCCATCATACCAAACTCTGTGCAGGTCTGCAAATATGTCATGTGCCCGCTTACTTCCGGGCTTTTGCCTGTGCTGTCCCCTTTCAGCTGGCTACCCCTAGTGTACCCTCAGGTCTAACTTTTGACACCAGTGCAATTGGAAACTTCACCTTGACTGCCCCCCAGAAGGAGGTCTTGGCCCTGCTGTGTGCTTTCTTAATAGTCTGTTCTTAAACCTATCTCAGCATTTATCTGAGTGCCTTGCAATTAACAGTTGATCTGATTTTTTATTTTTTAATTTTATACTTTTTATTGATTGATGTTTTAGAGAGAAGAAGGGAGGAAGGAAGAGAGAGAGAGAGAGAGAGAGAGAGATATGTTGATTTGTTGTTCCACTTACTTATGCATTCATTGGTTGATTCTTGTAAGTGCCCTGACCGGGGACCGAACCTGCATCCTTGGTGTATCAGGACTATGCTCCAACCAGCTGAGCTATCCAGCCAGGGAGCAGTTGATTTGTTTATCTCTGTAACTGTACTGTAGACTCCTTCAAAGTAGGGGTTATGTCTTATCTGTCTAATCTCCAGTGCCTGGAATTAGTCTGACACTACGTAGGCACTCAACAAATATTTCTTGAGAAAGAATGGAAGGATGAAAAGTCCTCAACTTTGCCCTCATCTTTCTTAAGAAGAAGTGATAGGAATATTTATTTACTCTGATGTCAGCCTTTACTGAGCCCACTGAGCAGTAAAGTGAACAATTCAGGGATCTCTGACTAACAGAGATGATGGAAGTAATTGCTTGTCCCACTGCAAACCCATAAATAAGATAAATGAATCATGGTTATGTTCCTGGTATGGATGCCACGAAAATGGGCTTAGGACTCCTGGAAACTCTTAAAATTAAGACAAATTTCACGGTTGGCTGCTTGAGGTATTTTCCAGCACACGTATTTCCAAGCACCACACCTGGCAGACAGATAGTACCATAACATTGAACTTGATTGTGTTGGACCAGTAAACGGTGCTTCTGGTAACTTCAGCACAAAAGCTGCATTTATGTTCTCATTCACTGAGGTCTGTACTGGTGACTAATGAAGACATATCTAAGACGGGTGTGAGTCCAGGGCAGGGTTAGGGCCTAAATTTGGCTGCTGAATACATGTCCATTGACCTTTTCAGTATCTGGCAAACTCTATTTTGAAAACAGGTTTGATCTTTAACTTAGCACTTGAAAAATTGCAGCCAAGTACAGCTTCCCACCCACTGCCCCACTCCCAAATAAGGCAACAATGATCTCTGCCTTTAAAAAAATTACAAAGTGTCTTCTGAATATACAGGTCACATTATATAATTTTTTAATTACCAGAGCCTTCATTTTATTTTTTTATATTTTTTATTTTTTTAGATTTTATTTACCCATTTTTAGAGAAAGAGAGAGAGAGAGAGAGAGAGAGAGAAGGGAGGTGGGGGGAAGAGCAGAAAGCATCAACTCCCATATGTACCTTGACCAGGCAAGCCCAGGGTTTCGAACAGGCAACCTCAGCGTTCCAGGTCAACGCTTTATCCCCTGCGCCACCACAGGTCAGTCACCAGAGCCTTCACTTTAAAGTTACTGTTTCAGTTAAGAATAGAGTTCTTCTCTGATTACAAACAAACAAACAAAAAACAACAACTGAATGAATAGAGGCTTACACAAAGCAGGGCCTTTATTTTTCTCAGGTAATAAGTTCAGAGGTAGAAAATCCAGAGCTGGGAAAGCAGCTGCAGAATGCTGTCGAGACTGTTGTGGGTTGAATTGTGTCCCTCCAAAAGATGTTAAAGGCTTAACGCGCAGTACCTCTGAACGTGACCTTATTTGGAGATAGGGTCTTACAGATGTAGTCAACTGAAGGTGATGAGGTCATTGGGATGGGCTGTGGTCCAATATGACTGGTGTTTTAATAAGAGGAGGAAAATTTAGATGGAGACATGCAGGAAGATGGCAGAGATTAGAGTGATGCTGCCACAAGCTAAGGGACACCCGGACTACCAGAAGCTGGAGGAAGCAGGAAGGATCCTTCCCTAGAGGCTCCCACAGAGGATGGCCCTGTGGACTCCTTTAGACTTCTAGCCTCTAGAACAGTGAGAAGATATGTTCCTGTTGATTTAAGCCCCTCGGTTTGTGGTTCTTTGTTGTCGCGGCCCTAGGAAACTCATACACTGTTCTACTCAGCTGTGCTTGTGGCCTTGCATGCACATGACAGCTACGCCACCTCTAGGATGGTGTCTAAGTTCCGGGCAGATAGCAGAGAAAGGCCAAGGAGTAGAGGACGCCTGCCAGGGAGGCTACCAGCCTTGAGAGAGCTTTACTGGAAGCTTCCCTCAGCAGCTTCCGCTACCATCTCAGCAGCACCCCGCTGGCGAGGGCATCAAAAAATGCAGTGTTTTAGCCGAACCCAGTGTTGGTGTATAGAAATCAGAGCTCTCTATGTAAGAGAGAAGGGAGAGTGGGTACTGAATGCCATGATCCCATTGCTGAGTGCGAGGGTTATTAATAATTTTAGGGGAGGATCCTAAATTAATGCAACTGTATATGCTTCTCTCTAAAACATTAAAAATTATAAAATTATAGAAAGCTAAAAGTATTCTTAAGGCTGTCCAACCGAACCCTCTATTTTTGTCCATGAAGTAAGTCTCAGGGATGTGTAAGCAGCACAGCCAGAGTGTATAAAGGTAGTAGCAGAGCCCTGGAATCTTACATAAAAACTTTTGCCATTATACTTGCTTGAAGGACTAACACAGATGTGCAGTTCAACTTTAGAAGACTCTAAGAGTTTTTTTACCACACTAAATGCTGATACTCTACTAGACACACAAAAAACACTGACCCAGATAACTAAGAGTGGCGTCTAGTCTCTTTGCTTTTTTATGCTTTATTTCCAGGATTGAAGCAGGAAAGGGAACTTTCAGCATTAAAACATAGGGGTAGCAACTTAGAGGATGACCAGTATTGGGGTAAAACAAACAAAACAACAACAAAAAAAAAACCCTATAGTTTTCACGTGGATCAGTCTATTCAACTTTGTTTATCCATAATTACATTCCTAGACTGAGAAATTAAAAATGTAAAAGTTCAGTTGAATTTAGACACTCCCCTCCAAAAAAAAAAAAGGTGAGGAAAGTAATTTCCTCACACCTTTCCAAAAAATTCTATTTGGTAAAGTGGCGAAGTTTGGAGAGTGTCATGAAGACCTTTTAGTTAATGTATATCTTGAAATTGGTCTTTTGAGTATGAGAGGTTTAGAAGACTTTGTGATTAATGTATAAAAAGTACATAGCGAAGTTAATGGAGCAATCTGAATGGCATGAGTTTTATATAAAATACAACATATTTATCATTCAGATAAGATATGATGTGTGGGCCCTGGCCGGTTGGCTCAGCGGTAGAGCGTCGGCCTGGCGTGCGGGGGACCCGGGTTCGATTCCCGGCCAGGGCACATAGGAGAAGCGCCCAATTGCTTCTCCACCCCCGCCCCCCCTCCTTCCTCTCTGTCTCTCTCTTCCCCTCCCGCAGCCAAGGCTCCATTGGAGCAAAGATGGCCCAGGCGCTGGGGATGGCTTCTTGGCCTTTGCCCCAGGCGCTAGAGTGGCTCTGGTCGCGGCAGAGCAATGCCCCGGAGGGGCAGAGCATCGCCCCCTGGTGGGCAGAGCGTCACCCCTGGTGGGCGTGCCCGGTGGATCCCGGACGGGCGCATGTGGGATCCCGGACGGGCGCATGTGGGAGTCTGTCTGACTGTCCCTCCCCGTTTCCAGCTTCAGAAAAATACAAAAAAAAAAAAAAAAAAAAAAGATATGATGTGTGCATTGCATTAATAAATACTTTCCCTAATACACACAGTGGTCATATAATGAAATCTAATCTACTCACCAAAAGTACCAGGATATCAACCTATCATCAGTTAGATTAGGAAAACAGGTCACCAACCTAAATCATGTTAATAGTAGTTTTTGGTTCCTTGCAATGTAAGCACTGTTTTTAACTGATCCGGTGAAACTTGCATGGAAAAACTTGCTTCAGAATGATATGTGCTCTAATGCTTAGGGGTACTATCCTCTGAGTCATTCTAATTTTGGCTGCGATTCTGCTGAATTAAGCATTGCCTCAGAATGAGGAGTCATGAGACAACCTGAGGCCAGCAGCAGATTAGAATAAGGAGACTCAAGGAGAAAATAATCAGCAGTGTATCCTGGGTCATAGCTTCTGTACAAGATGCTCCTTCCACACATCTGCCTGGGTAGTTGACATTTTTTATTGTATTTATTAAGAGAGAATACATTTCAAAATTTTGATACTCAAAAGATGCAGAAGAGGAGGCTGGGAAGAATCTCTCTTATTTCTGCTCACAGCTACCCCTTTCTTAAGGCAAATAGTGCTTATCAAGTTTTAAGGCATTGCCATTATATTGTATTGATATAATTGTGTATTTATTTGCTTATTTACTCTTTCTTATAAAGTTTCTAACATACATAAAAGTAAATAGAATAGTAAAATGAAAACATCATTTATGGTCATATCTTTCATTCCTCCTGGATTATGTTGAAGCAATTTCTGGACATCAGATTTTAGCTATAAATATTTTATTATGTATCAATCAAAAATAAAAAAAATCATTTTTAAAAAGCTAACTATACTACCAATATCATATGCCACCAAATCAATATTATAAAATCATTAAATGAATCAATTAATGTTTATATTTCTCTGTCTCAAAATTTAGTTTTCTTTTTCACAGTTGGATCCAGACAGGGTCTATATAGATTGCGTTTGATTGATATATCTTGTAAGTGTCTTTAATCTATAACTTCGCTTTCCCTGTCCTTTTTTGTTGTTGTTTGGTTTTTGCCTTGCAATTTATTTATTGAAGAACCTGAATTTTTTATGCTTTGGGATTTCTCACATTTTGGATTTAGCAGATTATACTTTTCTAGGGAATTTTAAAAACTCCAAATATAAGGCAATTGATTACCTGGTTTCTTTCAATTATGGATTTATCTATTCAAAACTTTTAAACTCACCTAGATAAAAATAATTCATTGGTACAATAAAAGGCAGAGAGAATTTGCCATTTGACACAAGCAAAAAGTTTGTAGTTTATCATCTCTTCTTTCCTTGCTTCCTTCCTTCCTTTTGCATCCTATGTCAATTTATCCCAAATTCCACTGACTTTCCTTTCAAGATATATCTGGGATCCAAGTACTGCTCGCCACCTCCACCTCCACCACCCTGGTCCCAGCTACCGACATCTCTCACCTGGTCTATTGCAGCAGCTTCCCAGTGCTTCTCTCTGCTTTTCTCTTTGTACACATTACCTTTCGAACCAGAATGATCCTAATAAAACCCCAAATCAGATCAGGTCACCCTCTGTTCAGAACCCTGATGACTTCCTCCTTTACTTGGAGAAAAGCTAAAATCCTTCCAATGGCCTACAAGTTCCTTTTTTTTTTTTTATAAATAAATTTTTATTTTAATGGGGTGACATCAATAAATCAGGGTACATACATTCAAAGAAAACATTTCCAGGTTATCTTGTCATTTAGTTATGTTGCATACCCATCACCCAAAGAGAGGTCGTCCTCTGTCACCCTCCATCCAGTTCTCTCTGTACCTCTCCCCCTCCCCTCCCCCTCTCCCTCTCCCTCCTTCCCTCCCCCCATCCCCCATAGCCACCACACTCCTGTTCATGCCTCTCAGTCTCGCTTTTATGTCCCACCAATGTATGGAATCCTGCAGTTCCTATTTTTTTCTGATTCGCTTATTTCACCCCGCACAATGCTACCAAGACTCCACCATTCCACTATAAGTGATCCGATGTCACCATTTCTCCTAGCTGAATAATATACCATGGTGTATATGTGCCCCATCTTCTTCATCCAGTCCTCTATTTTTTTTTACAGTGATTAAAAGCCTTTAAGCAAACTCTTGGCCAATACAGCAAGAATCCATAAATGAGTAGTGTCCTTAACATGTTCCGCAAGTCCAAGTTGGCCCCATCACCATGCCAAATCCCTGAAAAATGCAACCCAACCACAGTTCAGTCTGTTAGGAGCTGTCACAGGGAGCAGGAGTCCAGGAAAGTTCCCCACAGGAAAAGTCCGTATGGCACTGGAATTGTTGTCACCATTCTATACTTTGCAGCTCATGTCCAAGTCCCAATGACCGCTGCTTCTAGCTGGTAACGATTCAGGTAGACTGGCAAAAAGCCATTTGCAGCATGCGTGGATATGGAGCTTCTGTTCTCCTCTACCTGGAGAGTTGAGACCAGGTTGCTTTTCCCTGGAGCTCTGTGACTGTGGCCTGGTAAAGAGAACCTTGGGATACACTAAGCTGGGTGGCAAAGGTAAATTCATAATACAAGTTGGCAAAAGGAGGAAAGAGAGCTCTAAGTTAAGAGTAGGTCCCAGCCTGAAATATGAGTGGGGCATTGAGGTAGGAGGAATAAAGGAAACACTATATATTAAGCAAAGCAGCAGAAAATAGGACTATCAACACCCACAACAGAGATCTTTGAGGGAAGAATAAAAAACCTGACTATTCAGGCAAAACATAGTTAAGTGGCCCTTGTGCAAATGAGATCAGTTTACCTGCTTCTTGGAAGAAATACCCTAGGCTCGTCCACAGTGTCTGAGATGGGGTCGACGGCCCTGGGCACCTTCAGCCTTCAGTGGCAAACCCCAGCATTCTGGGCAAGGTTAGGTCATAGGTGGCTGGAGCAGGGCTGGAAGAGACTGAACCCTCCCTTAGAGGAGCGAGGGGGAAGCCCACCTTCCAGTGTCCCTGTTTCCTCACAGCAGAGGTGTGTAAGCCCGGCAGGCTTTAGCTCAATGACCTTCCTTTCCACTATTGAAGCAGGACCCAGATGGCATCCTATGAGACCCCTTTGGGGTGCTGGAGCCTTTAAAGGTGTATCCTAAAAGCTGGTAGTTCCCCCTGATCTCTATTGGGCTTTTTCTGCCTCTAGGTATCTTAAAAGCCATTCTCAGAAGATCTCGCTGAGGGGTTTGAGGATCCCCATCCGCCTATATAAATCTTTTCCATATATCTGGAGCTATTTGGAAAAAAGACAGAACAGTGTTATTAGCTAGATCTAATAAAGAAGGTAGATTTGGTGTCTCCTGTTCATCAGCTTTCAAAAGAAATGTAAATTTTTTTTTTTTTTTAAGTAAAAAGCATGATATGGTAGACCCGTCGGAGTCATTGGCTTGGTGTGCAGGATTCCCGGGTTCGATTCCCGGCCAGAGCACACAGGAGAAGCGCCCATCTACCTCTCCACCCCTCCCCCTCTCCCCCCTCCCGGTCCCTCTCCTCCTGCCCGCAGCCAAGGCTCCACCGGAGCAAATCCACCCTGGGCACTAAGGATGGCCCCATGGCCTCTGCCCCAGTCACTAGAATGGCTCCGGTTGTAACAGAGCAACATCCCAGATGGGCAGAGCATTCCCCCCGGTAGGCATGCCAGGTGGATCCCAGTCAGGCGCTTGCAGGAGTCTGTCTGCTTGCCTCCCCATCCCCATCCTCAGAAATATACAAAAAATAAATAAATAAAAGAAAAAAAACAAAACAAAACAAAAAAAAAAAAAAGGGGGGGGGGGCATTCCCTTGTGCTAAAGCTCCAGGAAGCATGGAGTGAGCTTGAGTATGTCCTATGAAACATGGAGCTCTATGTTTACATATAAGTCTTTGAAGAAGGAGGAACTGCTGAAATAGTTTGTCAGCATTTGTCCCTAAGACAGCAGTCTTTATAGTGGGAACACCATACGCAAATATTTGC
Organism: Saccopteryx bilineata; assembly: GCF_036850765.1. NCBI lineage: Eukaryota > Metazoa > Chordata > Mammalia > Chiroptera > Emballonuridae > Saccopteryx > Saccopteryx bilineata. Next base: position 187,591,569 of record NC_089490.1, on the reverse strand, counting down.
TGTCTGTCTATAGATTAAGGGGGGAATATGGCCAATGCTGCAAAGCCATGATCTTTGTGCCCCTCCCCTCCCCTAACCCCCTCCCTCTCCTCCCCCCACCCTGTAACCCCAACACTGTTGTTCATGTCTCTGAGTCTCATCTTTATGTCTCACCTATGTATGGAAACATATAGTTCTTAGTTTTTTCTGATTTACTTCTTTCACTCAGTATAATGTTATCAAGGCCCATCCATGTTGTTGTAAAAGATCCTATGTCATCATTTCTTATGGCTGAGTAGTATTCCATAGTATATATATACCAAAGCTTCTTAATCCACTCATCCTCTGATGGACACTTGGGCTGTTTCCAAATCTTTGCTATTGTGAACAATGCTGCCATAAACATGGGGGTGCATTTCTTCTTTTCAAACAGTGCTATGGTGTTCTTGGGGTATATTCCTAACAGTGGTATAGCTGGGTCAAAAGGCAGTTCGATTTTTAATTTCTTGAGGTATCTCCATACTGTTTTCCACAGTGGCTGCACCAGTCTGCATTCCCACCAGCAGTGCAGGAGGGTTCCCTTTTCTCCACATCCTCGCCAGCACTTATTCTGTGTTGTTTTATTGATGAGCGCCATTCTGACTGGTGTGAGGTGATATCTCATTGTGGTTTTAATTTGCATTTCTCTAATCATTAGTGATGTTGAACATTTTTTCATATGCCTATTGGCCATCTGTGTGTCCTCTTTGGAGAAGTGTCTATTCATTTCTTTTGCCCATTTTTGGATTGGATTGTTTGTCTTCCTGGTATTAAGTTTTACAAGTTCTTTATAAATTTTGGTTATTAACCCCTTATCAGACGCTATGTCAAATATATTCTCCCATTGTGTAGTTTGTCTTTTTATTCTGTTTTTATTGTCTTTAGCTGTGCAGAAGCTTTTTAGTTTGATAAAGTCCCATTTGTTTATCCTGTCTTTTATTTCACTTGCCTGTGGAGACAAATCAGCAAATATATTGCTGCGAGAGATGTCAGCGAGCTTACTGCCTATGTTTTCTTCTAAGATGCTTATGGTTTCATGGCTTACATTCAAGTCTTTTATCCATTTTGAGTTTATTTTTGTGAGTGGTGTAAGTTGGTGGTCTAGTTTCATTTTTTTGCAGGTAGCTGTCCAGTTTTCCCAACACCATTTGTTGAAGAGGCTATCTTTACTCCATTGTATTGTCTTACCTCCTTTGTCAAATATCAGTTGTCCATAGAGCTGTGGGTTTATTTCTGGATTCTCTGTTCTGTTCCATTGATCTATGTGCCTGTTCTTATGCCAGTACCATGCTGTTTTGAGTACAATGGCCTTATAATATAACTTGATATCTGAAAGTGTGATACCTCCTGCTTTTTTCTTCCTTTTCAGGATTGCTGAGGCTATTCGTGTTCTTTTTTGGTTCCATATAAATTTTTGGAATATGTGTTCTATGTCTTTGAAGTAAGTCATTGGTATTTTCATTGGTATTGCATTGAATTTATAAATTGCTTTGGGTAATATAGACATTTTAATGATGTTTATTCTTCCTAACCATGAGCATGGTATATGCCTCCACTTATTCGTATCTTCCCTGATTTCTTTTATCAATGTTTTATAATTTTCCAAGTACAAGTCTTTAATCTCCTTGGTTAGATTTATTCCTAGGTACTTTATTTTTTTGGTTGCAATGGTAAAGGGGATTGATTCCCTGATTTCTCTTTCTGACAGTTCATTATTAGTGTATAAAAATGCCTCTGATTTCTGAGTATTGATTTTATATCCTGACACCTTGCCAAATTCTTTTATCAGGTCTAGTAGTTTTTTGACTGAAACTTTAGGGTTTTCTATATACAATATCATGTCATCTGCAAATAATGATAGTTTTACTTCTTCTTTTCCAATTTGGATGCCTTTTATTTCTTTTTCTTGTCTGATTGCTGTGGCGAGGACTTCCAGAACTATGTTGAATAAGAGTGGTGAAAGGGGGCAACCCTGCCTTGTTCCTGATCTTAAAGGGATAGCTTTTAATTTTTGCCCATTGAGTATTATGTTGGCTGTGTGTTTGTCATAGATGGCCTTTATCATGTTGAGGTATGTTCCCTGTATTCCCACTTTGCTGAGAGTTTTGATCATGAATGGGTGCTGGACTTTATCAAATGCTTTTTCTGCATGTATTGAAATTATCATGTGGTTTTTCTCCTTTCTTTTGTTTATGTGATGAATCACATTGATTGATTTGCAAATATTGTACCAGCCTTGCCTCCCAAGAATAAATCCTACTTGATCATGGTGTATGATTTTTTCCATATATTGCTGGATCCGGTTTGCTAATATTTTATTGAGGATTTTTGCATCTAAGTTCATCAGGGATATTGGCCTATAATTTTCTTTTTTTGTGTTGTCTTTGCCTGGTTTTGGAATCAGAATTATGCTCGCCTCATAAAAGGAGTTTGGAAGTCTTCCTTCCTCTTGAATTTTTTGAAATAGCTTGAGAAGGATAGGAGTTAGTTCTTTGAATATTTGGTAGAATTCACTTGTGAAGCCATCAGGCCCAGGACTTTTCTTTTTTGGGAGTTTTTTGATAGCTGTTTGAATCTCATTTGTTGTAATTGGTCTGTTTAGGTTTTCTGATTCTTCCAGATTGATTTTTGGAAGATTATATGATTCAAGGAATTTTTCCATTTCATCTAGGTTGTCTAGTTTTTTGGCGTACAGTTCTTCATAGTATTTTCTTACAATATTTTGTATTTCTGTTGTGTCAGTTGTTATTTCTCCACTCTCGTTTCTAATTTTATTTATTTGAGTCCTCTCTCTTTTTTTCTTGGTGAGTCTTGTTAAAGGTTCATCGATCTTGTTTACCTTTTCAAAGAACCAGCTCCTGGTTTCATTGATCCTCTGTATTGTTTCTTTAGCCTCTATGTCATTTATTTCTGCTCTGATCTTTATTATTTCCTTCCTTCTACTAGCTCTGGGCTTTACTTGCTGTTCTTTTTCTAGTTCTTTTAGATGCAGGGTTAAGTTGTTAATTTGAGCTTTTTCTAGCTTCTTGAGGTATGCCTGTAATGCTATAAACTTCCCTCTCAGGACTGCTTTTGCTGTGTCCCATAAATTTTGAGTTGATGTATGCTCATTATCGTTTGTTTCTAGGAATTTTTTAATTTCTTCTTTGATCTCAATGTTAACCCATTCATTGTTTAATAACGTGCTATTTAGTTTCCAAGTGTTTGAATGTTTTTCAATTTTTCTATTGTGGTTGATTTCTAGTTTAATGCCATTGTGATCAGAGAAAGTGCTCGATATGATTTCAATCTTCTTAAATTTGTTGAGCCTGCTTTTGTGCCCTAACATGTGGTCTATTCTAGAGAATGTACCATGAGCGCTTGAAAAGAATGTATATTCTGCTGTTTTAGGGTGAAAGGTTCTGAAGATATCTATTAAATCGAGTTCATCTAATATGTCCTTTAAGTCTGCTGTTTCTTTGTTAATTTTCTTTCTTGAGGATCTATCTAATGATGTTAATGGGGTATTGAAATCTCCTACTATTATAGTATTGCTGTTGATCTCGCTCTTTAAGTCTATCATAGTCTGCTTTATATATTTAAGTGCTCCTATATTAGGTGCGTAGATATTTATAATGGTTATATCTTCCTTTTGGATTGCTCCCTTTATCATTATGTAGTGACCTTCTTTATCTCTAACTATGGTCTTTGTTCTAAAGTCCATTTTGTCTGATATAAGTATTGCTACCCCAGCTTTTTTTGCATTTCCATTTGCGTGAAATATTTTTTTCCATCCTTTTATCTTCAGTCTGTGTGCATCTTTTGATTTAAGGTGTGTCTCTTGTAGACAGCATATGTATGGGTCCTGTTTTTATATCCACGCAGCTACCCTATGTCTCTTGATCGGATCATTTAATCCATTAACATTTAAGGTTATTACTGATATGTAATTGTTTATTGCCATTTTTTTTCTTTAAAACTGTTTTTCTCTTTTGCTATATTCTTTTTTTCCTTTGATCTGTTTACAACAGGTCCCTTAGCATTTCTTGCAGCCTTGGTTTGGTTGCAGTGAAATCCTTGAGTTTTTTTTTGTCTGTAAAGCTTTTTATTTCTCCTTCAATTTTAAATGATAGCCTTGCTGGATAAAGTAGTCTTGATTGTAGGTTCTTGTTCTGCATTACTTTGAATATTTCTTGCCTTTCCCTTCTGGCCTCAAGTGTTTCTGTTGAGAAGTCAGAAGTCATCCTTATGTGGGCTCCTTTGTAGGTGATTGTCTTTTTTTCTCTAGCAGCTTTTAATATTTTCTCTTTATCTCTTAGCTTTGGTATTTTAATTATGATGTGTCTTGGTGTTGGTTTCTTTGGGTTTCTCCTTAATGGAGTTCTCTGTGCTTCCTGAACATGTGAAATGTTTTCCTGCCTTAATTGGGGGAAGTTTTCTGCTATAATATGTTTGAACAAAGTCTCTATCCCTTGTTCTTTCTCTTCTTCTTCAGGAACCCCTATGATGCGGATGTTATTTCTCTTCATGTTTTCACAGAGCTCTCTTGGAGTTTCCTCAGACTTTTTGAGTCTCTTTTCTTTTTTCTGCTCTGCTTCCGTGCCTTTATTTATTGTGTCCTCTAACTCACTGATTCGATTCTCTGCTTCATCCATCTTGCTTTTAATTCCTTCCATTGTATTCTTTATTTCAGATATTGTATTTGTCATTTCTGTCTGATTCCTTTTTATTATTTCAATGTCCTTTTTTATATTTGTTATCTCTTTATTTAGGTTTTCGTAATGGCCATCTATGGTGGTTCTAATATCTTTGAGCATCCTAACAATTGTTATTTTAAACTCTGCATCTGGTAATTTGGTTATATCTGATTCACTTAGGTCCTTTTCTGGGGATTTCTCTTGGTTTATTTGTGTTGTATTTCTCTGCCTCCACATTTTCTCTTCACGAGAGTGGCTGTGATCACGTGCTCGGGTGCACAAGGGTTGGTGGCCTTGGCCTTTGCCCCGCCCCCGTGTGTGACGTTATGCTCGGTCCTGAGGGCACTGGCGAGCACCTTTGCTCAGCTGCGGGTCTCCGCCTGTTTCTGAGCTTTCGCCCTGCCTTTGCAGGATGATCCCACTCAAGGAACAGCTGCTAGCCTTGGCTCTACCGCCAGGCAAGGCTGCGTGCCCAAGCTCAGCTCCGTAGCGGAACTCCGCCTCTTCTGGGCTTTTGGCTCTACCCTCGCGGGAGAAGCCGGCTACCAAGTCAGACCGCAAGCCTGGGTTGCACAGGCGGGGCAGGGATGTGCTCCTCTGCCCTTGCTTCGGGGCTGGTTTCTACCCTTTCTGGGTTTCCCGCCCTTCTCCCGGAGGCTGGATTATAGGCTGCCGGCAGCTGAGTTTAGCCGCTTTTGCACGCCCCCTTCTCCCTAGCCGGGCAAGATTGAGCTCACACCTGAGCCCACTGGTGGCCAGCCGGCTTCCACCCCTGCCAGCAGAACCACGCTTTTGTCTCCCGCTGCTGCCCACTCTCCAGTGCGCCCTCAGCCGCGTGGGTGGGGGCGTTGCAGCTCGGACCCTAAGACTCACTACTGTAGACCCGAAAGCTCCCTCCTTCTATGCGACTCTGCTCTGAATGCCGCAGGGGAGCTTGTTTGGCTGCTCTCCTGCTTCCCTTTGCTGGTATTGCTGTTTCCGGGGGAAATATTCACTTCAGCTTTGGGGAGTGACTCGTCCCAGGGGTTAGGGTGGCTATCTCCCAAAAATGTTTCTCCCTATGCCTCCTAGATTGCACTCTCTTCCTGTTACTGTGGTTCTCTCCCCTCTCCCTCCTTCCCCAGGAGCCCCGGGTGAGTGTTTGTGAGAGAGATGTTCTGCGTGGTCCCTTTAAGAAGGATCCTGGGTCTGAGAAATCAGACTCTCTCACAAACAGTATCCTGACTTGTTTCCAGCTAAATACTGTCCTTACGCCTCTTCTGGGCTCTGGGGCTGCAGGCTGGGGCTTTGTTCCTGGGGCTCAGGACCCTTTCCCCTCTGCTAAACTCACTTCCCGCCACACGAGTCTCTCCCTGCTGCCCGTTCGCTTCGAGAAGCTGGGCAGCCCTCTCCGCGTTTCCGCTTTTCCTACCAGTCTCTGTGTGGCTTCTTCAGCGTTCCTGGGTTGAAGAGTCCTTTTAGTTTAGTCCAAAGTTGGTTTTTCCAGCTGATAGTTCATAAAATTAGTTTGTAATCCACATTGGTTCTGGGAGGTAGATGCTGGTACGTCCGCCTACTCCAGCACCATCTTGTCTCTCCCCTACAACTTCCTTTATAAACTACTCCCTACTTCTCTTTGACCTTATCCACCAACCACTCTCATCCTCTCACCACACTAACCCACCTCTTTGTTTCCTTAAACACACCAGCCATACTCCTATTTCACTAGCTGCTTCCTCTGTCCACCACACTCCTTTACCAGCTAGCCACATGGCCTGCTCCCTCGTGGCTCCCAGGTAAGGCCTGCCTGACCACCCTGTTTAAAATATCACCACTCCCCAAGTCCTGAATTCTCCATCCTTATTGTCCTGTCTGTCCTGTTTTTCTTCATAACACTCGACACCTACTAAAGTATTGTATGACTTATTTAGTTTGTATAAACTATTTTCGTCTTCCTCCATTAGAATGTAATCTCCGTGAGTGCAGAGTTTGGTCATTTTGTTCACTGCTTTATCCAAAACATGCCCAAGACACATTGGTTAAATGGATAAGTTTCAGACATTTAGTGAAATATTTCTACTTTCTTTTGCATAAAACATTTTTTCCAGATTTACTTGCCTAGAACCTGTACAGAGTAAAGCTTACAGTGCCTGAGAGCTAGCTAACCCTTGTGATCACTCTGTTTGCACTTACTCCTTAGGTAGAACTAAAATCGCTTTATTTACTGTGCAAAGTGGATAGTTGCTCTGGAATATGACCACTAGGGACCTGTTATTGGGTTGTATTATGTCCCCCAAAGTTCATATGTTGAAGTCCTAACCTCAGAATGTGGCCTTATTTGGAACTAGGGTTGTTACAGAAGTCATTAGTTAAGACAAGGTCATCCTGGAGTAGGGTGGGTGCCTACTCCTATTTGACTGGTTTCCTTATAAAAAAGGAAACTTTGGACATGGACACACGTACAAGGAGAATGCCATGTCAACATGAAGACAGAGATCGGCAGGCCAAGGAACACCTGAGATTGCCAGCAAACCACCAGAAACAGGAGAGAGGCATGGAACAGAGTCTCCCTCAGAAGAAACCAACACTATTGATGCTTTGATCTTTGACTTCTAGCCATTACAGCTGTGAGACAATACATTTCTGTTGTTGAAGCCACACAGTTTGTGGTCCATTGTTATGGCAGCCCTCAGAAACTAATAGAGGACCCATAGAACTACGGCCTCTTTGTTTTTGTTTACAAGTGGTTCCCATAATTGGTGTAGATTAAACACTCAACAAATACATGTTGAATGAGTGAAGGGAAAATGATGCCAGCAGTCTGCTTCAAGGAGGGCAAGAAAGAAGGGAAATAATATCACTAGCTTTAATTTCCACCAGGGCAACAACCATGTCATTTAATAGTTCCAAGCACAGAACCAACATCTCAATACACATTTGTTGAACCAAACTGAGTATCAGGCAAAGCAGGTAGCTTGATGTCAATCCAGAAATCTTAGGTAGAAGAGCTTGGGTGGCCTGGTGCTTCCTGATGCATTCATAAACTTCACCAACTCTCCTGATTTCACACTATCAGGAGTCTCGGGGCTGAAAGATGACCACGGTTCTGCATGGTTACTCAAATCCACTTTATTTAGGTATATAGTATGTGATCTTTAAGATACATTTCTAGGACTATTAGTAGGTACACGTTTATTTTATTTGTAATCAGGTGATTCAATATTCCTTCAAACTCAGATTTGTTATCCTGTTGTTAAATTACTATGTTGTGTTTCTTAAAAAAAAAAAACCACTTAAAGGCTGATATGAATACAAAACCATTCTTTCTTTAGCAGGATTGTTTGAGGTCACAGTAGGTATTCCTAATAGATTACCTTTCTTGGTTGGTTATTTTACATCAGAGGAGAAAATAATGCTGTTGTTGTGGAATAAAATATCGTTTTAAATGTCGTTGCTATTAAATATCAAGGACATAGAAAACCAAAATCATAGTGGCAAAGATATAGGATAAAAGTAATGGGATCCAATATAATATTTTTGAAATATGCTTATTCATGGGAGTTCAGAATGAGTTTAAGGGTCTGGGCGACTCAGGTAAAAAAAATTTTCCCTACCTGAAATACATTTTTTTAAAAATCATGATTTTTTTTTAATGCCTGAAATTTTCAAATGTCTCTATTATCAATCTGTGGTTGACAGAAAAGGGTCACCTATTTCTTGCTGTGCTACCTTTTGAGAGGTGACATCTGGTTCTCCTCCCCTTGATCCTGGCTGACCACAGTTGCTGTATCAGGTGACTGGAAGCTTTGGTCTGGTCCTCTGAGTTATCAAGGAAGAGGTTTAACAGCGCTAAGGCTATCATACTATGAGGAGACCCAAGGTAGCCATGTGGAAAGGATGTAGGGAGAGAGAGAAAGAGAGAGAGAGAGAGAATGATGACCAGACCCCTCTCCCTATCTCTTGCAGCCTCTGGCTTTTTGAGTCATCTCAACTGATGCCCCAAACAGTATAGAGCAAAGGTGAGCTGTCCCACTGTGTTCTGTTCACATTTATTCCTGACCCATAGAAGAGTGAGACAATCATAATAAACGGTTGTTTTAAGCCACTAATCTTTGACATAGTTTGTTATGTATCCGTAGGTAACTGGAATATTATCTTTCAAGAATAGTTTCAGGTTATGTCTTATAACTTCATAGGTGTTCTATTTATGGCATCCAATAATATCTCTAGTCTCCAAATTAGAATGTCTTCTTTAATTATCTATATGCCCAGTATATACTGATTCATTTCTTGTTATGCATTAATCAACTGTTCAAACTATTATACCGTTGACTTGAAGCAAAAGGTTCCAAAGCCCTATTTTGTGCACTTTTTTCTCTTGGCATAGTATGTACAATTTGGCTTGCTAAATTATTTCTTAAAAATTTGTGTCTCTGTTCATGGAGATTTTCTTTAACTGTTATTAGAAAAAAGGTTGCTTGATAGCAACAACAGAATGTTAAAAAACATTGCTGTTGGCTTCCAAGAAATACGATATGTGTTTTGATAACTACAGTTAGTAACTGGATTTGCTACCTCCTTTGGGTGCTTCCCAGAAACTATATAATGTGCCTTGCAATTCTGTGGCACATTTAAATTTCCAATACATACTATTTTTACCGTTCCCCCCCCCTTTTTTCTTTTTTGCTGCTGTGTACTATTTCTACTTTTGGAAACCTCATACCAGTTTAAAATCATAGTCTGGTGAACACTTATTTTTAACCACTGAAAAAGCAACTGTTTTGTTGCTATTGGTTATAGAAATTAGAAGTACAGTATATTGTTGGTATTTGAAGGTTCCTCCAGCAATTTGCATTAAAAGGGCTTATATTAGAAGCTTCCACGGAAGGCAATTCATTTTCCTTTAAAAGAGTTGTATTTAGCACATGAAATCAAATTTACTTTGAAAATTCACTTTCTACCCCCAGAATTATGTCAGACATATGGTAACAGTTGTTTAATTTGCCAACAAACTGGTGTTTGTTTGCATTGAATTTAAACAAATTATAAATATGCACAGGAACATGTGCAAAAATTCTCTTTAGACGAAGTCAGTTGTGCTTTGTATGCTTAAAGATCCCTTTTATTGAGTCTTTTAGGGTTTAACAAAACAAAGGGGTGAGGAAATTCTGCACAAGGAAAATGGTTGTATTTTAACTTGAATATAAATTGAGTGATACAAGATTACCCCAATTACTATGTGTCTCTTAAAATGGCATAATGAATAGCTTACTTTCTCAAGTAAAGTTTATAGCTTGACCTTCAACTACATTTACATTCAATCACAGAACCGAGGCTTCCGCACAACCTATAACAGTGGCCACCTGTGAACAAGTTTAAGTTTGGTGTATTGCCTAAGAGGCAAGTATAAGTCTTAGAAGCCTCTATGGGGTTTAGCAGAGTACATGACTCAAAATGATGCTACAGGTCACTCCAGAATTCATCCTCAAAAATGACTGAGATTTTAATAAGAATAGAAAGGGTTTAGTGGGAATGGATAGTAGTTCTTTAAGCTTTCTCAAATTTTGATTCTGCTTTACAAGATAAACTACGTTGAGGCCCCAGGGAGAGATTGTTGGAGAGAGAGTGCCAGGCTGTTAGTACAGAGGTCAGCTTCTCACTCACTCCATCACGGAATACTCAGAGAAAATTTATTGAGGCATTTCTTCCCATTTCGGAGCTAAAAACAATTGGCCCAAGTTCTTTCCTTTTAAATACCTCTTTGACCTGGCGAGAGACAATTCTCATCTATCCAGAGGCGCAATCTGAATTGCTCTCCTGTGGTGTTCGTTTGGATGGTGCTATTTATATTAGCTCTCTGCAGCAGAGCATTATATATAGCTGCAAAGCCATCTACAAAGTGACACAGGAAATTTGATTCACAGTGAAGGCAGCTGATATAAATCACTTTTTGTTTCTTATCCTAAAGGCCCTCTCATAAAAGCGACAAGCTTTTGCCAACCTCTTCAAATAGACTCTTAGCCATCACATGAGTTAGTTCCTGCCTCTGTGCCTTGACCGATGGCTTGGTGGTAGCTGTGTGGGTGGCTTCAGTGTTACATTGAGGGCTTTGATGTTTTTGTTTTTGTTTTTCAGGCTGATGGGATGTTTCAACTGCCTTGTTCTTAGGGGTAGCGTCTTGAATTTGACTGGCTCTGATGAATTCATCTTCAGCCATCTGAGAGAAATATTTAGTGAACATTCCTTGTGATATAAATACAAACTTGTCTTCTTTTCCCAATATGGAAAATTTCTGCCTCAGAAAACTGCAGAAGACTTGGAAGACTTAGATCATGTCTCATTTTAATAAAAAGCCAAGAGAAACATTTTTACCCTTACTACATTCAAGTCCCTGACTGTTCTATGAATCAGAAGATACAAGTAAAAAAGAAGGTAAGAAATGTATTTGCATCTGCCATGTTACTTGACCATTAGCTAAGCACATCATAGAATGTAGCAGATAATTTAGCCTTGTATGCCATTTATTGAGCACCTGTTATGTTCCAGGTAATCTGGAACATAGTGCTAGGTAATTTGGTTACAAAAATGGCTAAAACATGCATTGTAGGTTGGGATCTCTGGAGAGAAGAAACTGAGATGGAGTTCAGAGAGCAGAAACTTTTTGCAGTAGTGTAACCTGTGTGATGGAGAATTAGAAAAGGCAGGACTAAGCAGAGAGGACATCAGATCATGATGAAGACCTGACAGTATCTCAGCCAGCCCAACAGGATGTTCCAGAGCAGATGGCCCACTGGAGGCCCATGTATGTGCAAAGGCCCTTGTACCGCAGCTATTGGCTGGGGGGCACTCCAAGAAGAGCCTGACCCCTTTTGCCATTGCCTCGCGCATTCGTTAACCAGTGTCTTCTCTGAGCAGTGCAGGACTGCGGCTTGAATGCTGAGGTGACTCCTGAAGAAGCTAACAGCTGGACTCAGTCGGGTAATCCCCGTCCTCTCCTGTTCAACAGGTCTGCTTCTCCATGATATTTGGAAACAGGTCTCACAAGCTCTGGGGGACCTGACTTCCTGACAGGAAACTTAGATAGAGGAAGGTCAGTGTGACCAAACAGAGCCCCTATCCCTGCAGTTGGTCACAAGGCATCATCCCCCTCCTCACTCTCCGTTCCAAGTTCCCTTCACCCTCAGCTACCATCTATGTTGGTCTTGGCAGTTTTTGTGAGGTGTTGGACTCCCTATAAATGTAAACTTCTCTGGCCAGGCGTGGTACATGTATCTATTCAAGTGGGCAAAGAATACCAAGAAGTACTCATATTGGATGATTTGAGTGCCATACATATTCCTCCTTGTTTTTATTGTGCACCAGGAAGCCGCCTTCTCATGCTGTTCAGAGTCAACTACTTCTGACAAGATGATGACTCCTCTTCTTGCTTGCCGGTTCCCATAAACAAGTATCTCAAAGCAGCAGCTGTAGCCTGCGCTCCAGTGAGAATCTTGCGTATTTCCTGGTGTGTGCCTTTTTTGGGAGCAAGGGCTTCTCATCCTGCAGAACCCAAAGTTGTGGAGAAAGGAATCTACAGAATAATATCCCAGTAAATCACTGGGAATGATATAAATCTAGGAATGGGGGGCAATTCTACTTCTATGGCTTGGTTTTAGACCCGTGTGCTTTACCTGATGGTACCACAGAAGGGTCTCTGACTCAGTCAGTGTAATGTGTCCCAGGAAGCTGGGCTTTCAGCTGGCTGTTCAAGAGGCTGCTCGTTTCCCTAACAGACCAGCAGCCTCTAGATAACATGGCTGAAGTCGTATATGATTTGACTACTGGGGTGGGCTGTGGGCTCACTTTTTTGCTCCCCTGTCATAAGAAGGGGGGTTCCCTGGTTGCATGTTACATTCTGTGGAGTTCTATATCTATAGATCAGACATTCTATATATTCCCAGATAGTGGTGCTTCCCTGTGGGCACGAAAGGCAAACCCACTCCAGGAATAAGTGTCTTCTCTTGTGAGAAGAGAGAAGAAACTGCTGAAATTCCCAAGGTGGGAGATTCCCAATGAAGTCAGCCTGCTACCAAGTGGCTGGAAGGTCTCCATGAGAAGCCCTGCCACACCAGGGGCTTGCGTAGCATTGGTCTCTGGTGTTGGCAGGTTAGACAGTGGACCTTAGATACAATTGGACACGATTAGGCACATTGGCCTTGATTAGTGGGAGTCTGTGCTATTGGGCCCACACACAATCTCTGTTTTACTGCTGTGGCCACTTTGTGCACACATTTTGCCAACACTGCAGTAGACACTGATAAAGGGTAGCCACCATAGACGGGCCAGACGATTTACTTCTGCATGCAATTCCATATAATTATCCCATTCCTCTACCCCAGAATTCCTTGCTTTGAAGATTAAATTCCAAGCTTTCAATCTTTTTCCTTCTGGGTCTCCAGCTAGCCAGACAAGCCACTTTCTACTCTTAGAGTCCATATATAATATTCCATCTCAGGCTCCATATTTCACACCAGGTGAATAGGACCAAGTGTACCACTCAACCGCTCAGCTAATGCTGTATCCACTGAGAAGAGTTTTCCTTTGCAATATCTCTCAAGGCCACTCTTAAGTGGAAATGTAGCACAGCTGCCATACGATTTTTGGCTCATACATGCTGAGCCAATTCATCTGTAAACCGAGTTTGGGCATTTTTCTCCTCTTTCACGTGATCATACTGGACTCCCTCTCTCTTTCCCGATACAAGAGGTATGATCTGGGGGTGACATGTCTGGGAGACTATGATGGTTCACGTGGGGGTTTGGGCTCCCTACTCATGCAGCCTCCTGTGCCCTCTGGCCCTGCTACTGCTCAAGCTTGGATGTGTGCTTTCATTTTATGACGGATTGCTGCTGAGTCTTCATGACTTTACAATTTGGCAAGTTCGGTAGGCTCCAGCTCATGTTGCACAGTTTGAGATGCATAATCACTTTGGTGTTTCGTGCCTCAATCATTCCAGTTCTCTACCATGGCTTGGCACTCAAAGAGCCATTTTTCAAAAACTGTGTGTGTAATTCACCATTGCAGATGGAATGGTATTGCTTCAGAACCCTGGAGTCTGCACTGACATTCTCCCACTTGGGTTATCATAAACTCTACCCTATGTCTGTTTTTGTCACTGAGATCTCCAGCATCATAGTGTTTTCCAGATGATATGGCCCAAGCAGATCATATGCATTCTAGACCTGCTGCAGAGCCCTGTCTTGCCCTTGATCCTTCTCAACTATGACAGTGTTCTGTGTCATCTTAACAGAATGAAGCAGTATTCCTAGGTGTGGCATAGGTTCTCTGGGACCCAAAGAAGCCAAGAAAGTGTTGTGCTTCCTTTTTCTCAGTAGGAAGTATTAGATACAGCAATTCAGCTGAGAGAGAGTAAATGGGTATTGAAAGCAGGGATGCACTGGTCCAGAAAAAGGGTGCCTTTTGCTAACAAAGACGTGCGCCTACCACGCCTGTGTTGTTGGGGGGCATTTTCACCCAAATGTGGGGCATTTTCCAGCCTTGGGTCTGTTCTGTCCTGTCCTGCTCTATTTTTGCTTCACTTTAACACAAAACTTGCCCCATGTTACTAAAAGCTGAGAAACATTTTGAAGAAGGAAATTATTAGACCTGGATATAAAAAATATGAGAGAGTGAAGAGTCAAAACTAACTGAGTTTTTAAGCTTGGTGTTACCAGTATCACTGAAAAGGAGGGTGGAAGGGTCCTGTAATGGGGTTGATCAGTGTCCCCTCCCAAAGTTTATATTCACCCAGAATCTCAGAATGACCTTATTTGGAAATATGGTCCCAAAATGAGGTTATTCTGCATTTAAGGTGGGCCCTCAATCCAATGACAGGTATCCTTATAAGAAGAGGGGAAGACACACAGAGACACAGAGAGGCAAAGGCCATGTGATGGTGCAGGGAGAGTGTGGAATGATTCATCTACAAGCCAAGAAATGGCAAAGACAATAGGGCAGGAGATTGAACATATTCTCCCTTAGAACCTCCAAAAGGAACCAACCCTCTCAACATCTTGTTTCCAGACTTCTGGCCTCCAGAACTTGAGAGTTAAATTGCTATTGTTTTAAGCCATTAAGGTTGCAGTAGTTGGTTATGACAGCCATAGGTTATGAATACAGATACTTACCTGTAGTTTATTAAGAGCTTCCTCTGCTTACTCAGGCTGAACTGTATGAAATTCACTATTTGACTATTCAAGTCAATAGTCTGTGTAACTAACTTATTCAATTTTTTCTCCCTTTCTTAGACACAAAAACACTTTTTGAGGGTATGTTTGAAACAACCTCTTCAAATAAGACTCATTATCCTTATTTTACCTATGAGAGAATTGAGAGTCTGAGAGGCTAACTTTCATGGTCTCATGGTCAATAAGTCATAGAACTAGGAAACAAACTGAAAATTGTTTAATTTTCATGTAGTCTTAATTCTGGGCTTCTCAAACTGTTAGTTGTTGAAAAGGCTCCTAAGGATCTTGCTAGAATATAGGTCGTGATTCAGTATATCTGGGATAAGGCCTGAGATTCTGCATTTCCAAGAAGCTCCCTGATTATGCTGACACTGTTGCTGCTCAGCCATTCTTTGAGTATTGAGTGTAAGCTTCCTGTATTATTTATTTATTTATTTGTTTGTTTGTTTGTTTGAGAGAGAGGGGGAGACAGAGGGAGAGAGAGAAACATCAACTCATTGGGAGAGAGAGAAGCATCAACCATTGATTGCTTCTCATATGAGCCCTGACCAGGCTTGAACTGGTAACCATGGAGCTGAGCTGGCACCCACAGGCTTGAGCCAGCAACCCCAGGATTGAACCTGCAACCTTGGTGCTCTGGGACAATGCTTTATCCACTGCACCATCAGTCAGGGCCCACCTTTATTGACATGTTCTAATTAATAATGTGATTCCTTTTGAAGTTATATTATTATGAATTCTAGTCATATCATGGTGAAGTCACAGTGCAGATGGTTGAAAATAAGGAGCTAGACTCCTTTGGAGAAATATGTGTTAGAGGCATAGATTTAGAAGTCATCAGCAAAGTATAGATGGTGGAAATGTGAATGGACAAGTTTATTGAGTAGCAATTTAGTCTATTTAAAAAATATTCATAGTTTACTCCTTTTTAATGGGACTGATTAAAAAAGAAAATCTTCATTATTCTTGCATAATGATTAAAATATTTTTTATTCATAATGTGTATTTTCAAAGCAGCATTATAAAATGTCTTAACTAGATAGTTTTTATTTAATTTTTTAGAGAGAGGGACAGACGGACAAAAAGGGAGAGAGATGAGAAGCATTAATTTATTGATGCGGCTCCTTAGTTGTTCATTGATTGCTTTCTCATATGTGCCTTGACAAGGGGGCTTCAGCCGAGCCAGTGACCCCTTGCTCAAGCCAGCGACCTTGGGCTCAAGCCAGTGTCTTTGGGATACAAGCTAGTGACCCCGTGCTCAAGTTGGTGAGACTGCAGTCAAGCTGGCAATCTCGGGATTTCAAACTTGGGTCCTCATTTCGAACTTGGTTCCTCTGTGTCCTAGGCTGATGCTTTATCCATTGTGCTACCACCTGGTCAGGCCTTACTGGAAAGTTTTTTTTTAAGATTATTTATTTATTTATTTATTTATTCATTCATTCATTAATTTTAGAGAGGGAGAGAGAGAAAGGGGAAGGAGCAGGAAGCATCAACTCCTATATGCGCCTTGACCAGGCAAGTCCAGGATTTTGAACTATTGACCCGAGCTTTCTAAGTTGATGCTTTACTCACTGCATCACCACAGGTCAGGCCTTAACTGGATAGGTTTTAATGCTATAAATTAATGTTGCCTCATGGAGAAATAAATAAATTAATCCATAAGCACAATTAATGAATTTTTACAACTAGAAGATTAAGTGGATGCTTTAATAGTGCTTCTTTTACAATAAACTTTTGGTTTAGTGGAGCAAGTAAAGAAACTGAGAAAAGGTTAAGGGACTCACATTTTCTATGGCCAAGAATGTTTCTGAACTCAACATTTTTCAGATATCTGGGATGCCCAAAAGGAGCAATGGCAAAGCCACATACCAAGGAACAAGAAAGTAGAGGGGGAAAGCGTCTTCGATTTTTTTTTTAAATCTTTTTTTTGAGGATTTGCATAGAATTCTGATATTGGGCTGTCTTACAAATGAGTAATGAAATTCACATTAGGCTGAGATCTACTATAAAGGATTTCTTAATTTGAAATATTTTAAGAGCTAATTTGCAACATCTGCCCAAGTAAACAGAACTCTTACTTGAAAAGTAGAGAAGCAAAACCATGTGTCTGAAAAATTGCACACAAGTACTTGATAGATTAGCTAAATCAAACCCAGATGGACATGTGACTCTGTGGAATCTCGGTAGTTTTCTTGCACACTGTTTGAAAAGGCTGCACTATTAAAAGTCAAGTAGAATCTTCAAGGCCAAGGAATCCTATAATTGAATAGATGGTGAAAAAAATAATAGGTGGTTTCCATTACGTTGGCTAAGTACTTGTAGAGGCAGTTCTTTTGAGTATCATGATTTACAGGTTCCTCAGAGGAAACTAGCCCTAATTCCCTGACTTCTGGCTCACTTAGTACATTGTTACTGTAGAAAGGCCTGAACTGTTCATTTGTGAGTAGTTTTTTTTTAGTGATCTCATGCAAATATCAACTATTGGAGACCTTTTCAGATCCTGAAATCCATTATCCACCCCTTACTGCTTGATAGATTTGTTTATAATCTTTAAGGAATATGCATTCAGAGCCAAAAACATTTTTATAGACTATATGTGTATACTGTGTTCAGTAAATAAGGAGGGAAAACAAATCTGGAGAACCAAGATGAGAATGGGTTCTTTGTATAAACTTTAGGGGAAATCCTTCAAGGTGATTGAATCATTCAATTCAAAAGGACCGTGATAGTAGCTAAGTAGCACTGCGCAGATAGGGGAGTTCACTTATCTCCTTCTTGGTGTGCTATATTGTAATTATTCATGGATAAAACAAACTATTGCAAAAAATTGTGATTCATGGAATAAATATATTGGAATGCTAAGCCTAAGGATTCTACACATGTAAGGAGAAGCAAGTTGCTCAGATTGAAATGAAGCTATCCATTTTTCAGGGGTCTCCAAACTTTTTACACAGGGGGCCAGTTCACTGTCCCTCAGACTATTGGAGGGCTGCCAAATACAGTGCTCCTCTCACTGACCACCAATGAAAGAGGTGCCCCTTCCAGAAGTGCAGTGGGGGCTGGATAAATGGCCTCAGGGGGCCGCATTGCGGCCTGCGGGCTGTAGTTTGGGGACGCCTGAAAGCATCTGCAAAAATCACAAAGCTGACATTCTTCTTCTAAAGAAGAGATGATATGTTACTATTCCTTTTTACTAAATGATGTTCTCCTGTAATTTAAATATCCCAATGAAGGAAACATGATCAAGTTTATAATGATTCTAGCAGTTGCATTCTGAAAGAATAGATATAATTTTTCTAGATGATGGTAAATCTACAAGTTAGAATGATTTATTGACCATCCCAATTTCAAATACATCCCACAGTAAAGTTTCTTTCAGTTGCAAGGACTATGTTAAGCATGGTCTCTTGATAAAACCTTTTTGATGATTGTTAGAAAATGTATTGAATTCTTAAAGTTGAGTAAGCACAAAGCATTCTGCACTAAGACATTTTCTTGGCTTTTCGTTTAACTCCATGAAAAATCAAATTAGTTTCCACTTTGGCTAAACACTTCACCATTTGTGGCTGGAAGATGCCAAGCATTGTTTTAGTTATTTTCATTTAAGGATCAAAAGATAAATTGACCCTCTGTGAATACACATATTATACACAGTATGGTTTTCTTTCAATCTTTTTTTTTTAAAGGTCTCACATATTTATTACTGAGCCAACATATTAGAGCAGAAAAAAATTAACAAAGAGAAAAATTCTCCCAATAATTTCCCAATAAGACACACCCAAATGCCAAATGTCCAGCTGGTAGTGATCTTTTTAGTGATATGATCAGATGTAAGCAACTTGGATACAGCATAAATATGTGAGCCATTTCTCATGTGTGGTTTGTCATAGATCTGGCTTGGTTTTTCTCCAGAGTCTCTTTTAGGAGTTGTACCTGACTGTATTACTAGTTTTCTTCTAAATCTATTGGGGGAAATGGGCTGATTGCTGCTGAACTTTGCTCAAACCAGATGAGCCCACACTCAAGCTGGCAACCTCGGAGTCTCAAACCTGGGTCCTCCACATCCCAGTCCGACGCTTTATCCACTGAGCCACCGCCTGGTCAAGCCAGAGGTGCCTCATTTCAATCTTTCACATTGGCGTGCTAAATAAGGCAGACAAAAAGAAGATTAAGACCTAGGGTGAGTCTTCATTCCCTCTCTGTCCCACCAATTCACTCCTTCACTTAGCTAATGTGAGTTGAACCCATGCATTTTACATACCATATTAAATAGCAATCATAAGCTTATATGTGTTCTCATCACCAGAATAGAAGCTCAGGGTAAGAGCTAGGTAGTGGGCAGATACAGAGCATGGCTCAGATCCCCCTTTAAGAAAAGACTCACTGCAGTTAGCTCCTTCAGGATCTAGATCAGCATTTAAGTCAAGCTCGTCCTTTTCTTGGGGAAGCTCACAGAGAATGACTGAACAAAGCAGGATGGCTGAGCTCATACTCTCCTCTGGCAGCCCTAGCGTATGACCACATAAACAGATGGCAACAGGGCCAGGCCATCTGCAGGCCTCCCTTTTACCCTTTGTGGTCCCACATGCCTCCAAGTCCTTTAGAGTCTTTCAGAGCTTCTTGGCTTGTGGTTAATCAGGTGCCCCTTTGTAGACACTTTTGACTGCAGTTAAGTCAGTAACCACTTTTTGATTTCATTGATGTTTCCAAAAATTGACTTGCTCATCAGCAGGATTGCTCCTTGTGATCTGTTTTGTGTTTGTTCTGTAACTTTAAAATCCAATTCTTAGCATTTTAGCAGTCTTGGAAGAGAAAATAAACTCCCAATCTACCATAATTAAGTAGCTTACCAGTCTCTTATTCATGTAGAACAATTACCTCTTTCTCAGCTTTACCAATTTAAATTCGTATTCTTATGCATTATCCTACTGGATTGTTCTTGGAATCCATACCACTTAGAAGGCTGTGTATTTGTAATTAAAAATGTTTTTTAATGAAGAATTGATATAGTGCTGTTGTATGTGTTCTATATGCGTATTTTAATCTAAATGTTTACATTTAATTTTTAAAAAATTGTGAAAGATAAAGTTGGAGAATAGAATTTAGCTGGAATCTAAAGGTCTTCACATTTGATTCAAACCTTGAAAAATGACTAATGAACAACAGCTCACATTTATTAAGAGCTTACTATGTGCCAGACACTATGCTGAGTGCTTTATATTCACTCTGAAAGAAGGACTAATATTAGCTCCATTTTACAGATGTGAAGACAGAGGTTCAGAGAGATAATTTGTAACTTGATTAACATTACACAACTGATAAATGATGGGCTAGATTCAAAGGCAAAGAGTTTGTCTCTAAAGCCAGTGATCTTAATTATCGTGCTATTCTACATTCTAAGGTCCCATGGTTTGAGAAACTTCATTGTATTGCCCATAATCATTCATCACATGTGTCATTGGGTGGTATTCTTCCTCCTCTACTAATCTTGTGAGCTCCTTGAGCTATTTACATCTATATCTCAATCTGTTCTTAAAATTTCACTGCAGTATGATACCTACCATAGAATGTGTTCAGAAAACTTCACGGTTCATAAACATTGACCACTGATTTCAAACATTAGGAAGAAGAACTCTTTGAAGCAAACTATAGTTTTGTGGGGATGGGAAATAAAGGACATTCTGACTTTATTTTAGTACTTATGGGAAAGGTTGCAGGAGAATTTTTCCTCTAAACTTGTGGAGAAATTTATTCTTAACAGTATCTTTAACTGGCACCTTTAAAAAAAAATCATCAAAGTCTGGCTGAGTATCAAGAGAGTCTTGCTATAAACTAGCCATGAGCTGTGACCAGAAAGGACAGCTTTATATTTAAAAAGTGAGGCGGTTGGTAGGATGGGTAAGGAGGAGGAAGTGGAGGGAAGGGAAGTTTACAGTTGTGTAAATTACAGCTTGTGGCAGGGTCACAATGCCTTGCCAATCTCAGCCAGAGGACGAGTCAGCCAAAGGACCGTTACTCACACTTTTACAATTAAGGTTGCATTTTTGGTATAATAAAAAGGCTTACAAGGGAATGTTGAGGGGAATAGGGGGGAGGGGGGATGCATTCAGGGCAACACTATAATCTATGTACACACAATAAATTAAAATCAATTAAATAAAAGAAAAAGAAAGAGAAAATTTTCTCTCGTAGCAAAAAAAAAAAAAAAAAAAAAAAAAAAAGGCTTACATTTTGGCTTGTATTGTCTCATTAACAGTTATACAACAGCAATATATTCCAAAGGGTAACTGTCAGGAGAGGCCCCATCAGGGGACTATAGTGACCCAACTTTAAAGTTGGAGGGAAAAAACAAACAAAAAAAATCCAACTTAAGACCAAAAGCTTTTGAGGAGAGAGAAAGCGAGAGCTGAACATTGCAATACAAGCCCTTCCATCTTTCCCTTTGCCGCTCAGAATTATTTCTTTACTTGTCAATAGCAAAGTGTTGGGGAGGCATCAAGAATTCCTCTCTGATACTTTGAGTATTGGGCTCACAACAAGCTGTAAGATTGCCCTCTTAAAAAACTTCTTTTTATTTTATTTTTTTAGAGAAATAGAGGGACAGACAGGGACAGACACACAGGAAAGGAGAGAGATGAGAAGCATCAACTCATAGCTGTGGCACTTTAGTTGTTCATTGAATGCTTTCTCAATGTGCCTTGATTGGGGCTCCAGCTGAGCCAGTGACCCCTTGCTCAAGCCAGTGACCTTTGAGCTCAAGCCACTGACCATAGGGTCATGTCTATGATCCCATACTCAAGCTGATGACCCCGCGCTCATGCTGGTGACCCTAGGTTTTGAACTTGGGTCTTCAGTGTCCTAGGTCAATGCTCTATCCACTGTGCCATGCCTAATCAGGCTTCACAAACTTTTAAAAGAAGAGTTATTCATCTCTTAGGAAGTGTGGAAATATATTGGTTTTCCCAAGATGTATGTTGCTGACCTGGAAAAGGAAAGTTGAGTAACTGATCTACATTTGGTTAGTGACTAAGGGAATCTCCGTAGACTAATATATACAGAGCCAGACAAAAGTAGGTTGACAGTTGCATTGGCACTGGAGTACTGCAAATGTCCTTTTCTGAACAATGCCAGGGGAGTGAGCTACATACCACAACCTTAAGCTGGTCCATGGAAGTTACACGCACAACTCTGCAATGGCAAAGCAGTGAGCCAGTTCTCATTTCTGGCTCTCAAGGCCTAGCATGTAGTTCAGAGGAATGGAATTGGAGGAAGTCATATAGATACTCTTTCTAAAACTACCCTTGTTCATTCAAAATTAGTTTTAACAACTCACAAAGTCATAAGGTATTTGCAGTCATCTCTGATTTCTGAACTCAGGTTAGGTTGAAAACCTCACTGTCGGGATGGATGGTAACATCTTCTTAATCGAGCTGTTCATGATAAGCACTGATTCCATTTGTCTCCTCCTCACCCTGTCCCCGGAGAAGAATTTGTGGTTGCACCTGTACTGATATGTATTGGGTGTTCTCCACAAACAAATGTTTGGTTTACCAACTTGGAAAGTACCCATGCTTTGTGCCCCCTCACTAAAGAGACAACAGGCACTTCTACACTTGAGCTTTGATTTCTGGCAGTCTGTGGCTCCCTGGAATAATATATGTGCTTGCTCAATGTCTTTATTTTGCCAACAAAACACCCACAATCTCAATGATATTTTCAACCCCTCGTATCATATCCTGATGTCTATTTATATTGACGTCCAGACATCTTAGTTTCACCACTGGCACAGAAATGACATTTTTTGTGTGTGTGCCTAATTATTACTATGGTACTGTAATGCAATCTCTCTCCAGACAAAACCCCGTCACTGCCAGCCACAGCTCAAAAATGTGCTTTATGAAGGTTTTTTTTTCTGATAATTGCGTTTGGCTTCTAAGAAATCATTTATTTAATATTGTGTGATTTCAGGAATTTTGAAGAGCAGGGGCCATCCATTCCTCTTTAAATGTTTGTGCCAGCTATCAGAAGATTTGAGTTACTACTCATAGGATCAACACACCTGACATATAGTCTTGGCCCTGATGTTATTGGTTTATTGTTGGATCATATATATCAGTAGTCCCCAACCTTTTTTGGGCTACGGACTGGTTTAATGTCAGAAAATATTTTCACGGACCGGCCTTTAGGGTGGGACGGATAAATGTATCACGTGACCGAGACAAGCATCAAGAGTGAATCTTAGACGGATATAACAGAGGGAATCTGGTCATTTTTAAAAAATAAAACATCATTCAGATTTAAACATAAATAAAACAGAAATAATGTAAGTTATTTATTCTTTCTCTGCGGACCGGTACCAAATGGCCCACGGACTGGTACAGGTCCGCGGCCTGGGGGTTGGAGACCACTGATATATATGACTGTAGAATGTGGAATAAAAGAAGCTTTAAATGATTTGGGAAATATTTATTTGCCTCTGGTCATAAGTGGGAGTTTAGGATATGGGTGGGGGAGACAAGCACACAAGGGGGCTACAATCAAGTAAAATCCCATGATAACACACCCTAGGATTATACAAATTTGCATGTAATTCAATGAGCTTCTCTGATCCATTCAGTCTCAATTTTCAAATGTAAGTGAACTAATGTTCTTACATTCTAGGAAATAGACTGAGACCAGGAAAGGGAGCATGAAGTTTGATGGGGAAACTGCAGGCAATCTGAACTGGGAAGCAGGCTGCCGGAGCGTAAGTCTGCAGTATGCCATTGGGCTGGTCTGCAGGTTGGGTAGACAGAACAGCTTTCCATAGGGAAGGAGATTCCTGCAGTCACTCTCACTGTCCTGCAAGTCCCAGCCAGCATTAGACTCCACTGATATCTGGTGAGTGGTGGGATGGGAGCAGAAAGAACTCTCGCCAACTGACTCTAAAATGCAACAAAGATCTGGATGGATTTGGATCACACTAAGAATTCCCTAGGATAAATTCTAGTGGGCAGGCTAGGTAATCATATTTACCTTATAGTAACGCACTACTGAAACTGTCCATGTTACCCAAATCTATAGTCTGTCGACTTTGTTGTTTTGTTTTGTTTTTTGAGAAGGAAAGGAAGAGAAGAAGAGGGGGAGGGAGAGAAAGAGAGAGAGAGAGAGAGAGAGAGAGAGAACCATCAACTCATTGCTCTACCTAGTTGTGCACCCATTGACTGCTTCTCATACATGCCCTGAATTGGGCTCAAACCAGTGCCAGCTGGTCAAGTCAATCCAGCTGGCAATCCTGGGATCGAACCAGCAACCTCTGTGCTCCAGGACAACGCTCTATCCACTGTGCCACCAGCCAGGGCGTAATACATCTTTTTGGATCTGCATTTGTCATATTGTAGTGGGTTCTACCATAATTCCCTACTCTCTATCAAACTGTGACTGAGATTTTCTTGCACTATGGAATAAGTGTATTATGACATTAACTCTTCAGCTCACATATTATTTTGTCTATTCCTGAAATATGTTCCATCAAATATGGTTAAGATCATGGTTTTCAGGCAGCTTTACATAGCAAGGGCAAAAACTACATTTCATATTTTGCCAGTGGGATATGTCAACATTGTGTGTATGCGTGCATATGTGTGTATTCACATATTTAAACATGCTGTCATTTTTACTGATTGAAGGCAAAGACATGGGTGTATTTAGCTTTGTGTGTGACATACAGACTGAGAAGCCAACATACAGGCTGCCAGTGAGATGTAAACCAGCAAAGCATTGGAGCATATGTTGTGGGCACCATAGACAGAAGCTGGCAATTGCTACAGTGTATAGTGAGTGGGGGGCAGAAAACGCAGTATAGCGGATCATTGTTGTTACCGGAAGAAACGCTTGCGTGATCTCCTCCCTTGCATGAGTATGGTGTGAATAGACTCCATTGTCCTGCTGGGCAGTATCACTTTGAAAAGATTTTCTTGTTTTGGGAAGAGTCATTTAAGTGACCTTACTGAGTCACTTAAGTGTAGGGTGAGCAGGCTGTTATTCTGGGAGAGGAGTTGGATGTTTTAAGTGTCTCAAAAATGTTGTGAGGACCTCACTGCAGAAGAAGGTGGGAACCTGTTGGCCAAACACTCCTGGGGCCATGTTGCATTCTAAGGAGTGACTCCAAACATCAACTGAAAGAGTTTGATCACAAAGAGATCTTTGGGATCAGGAATTTCAGAGCAGGAGGGTCTTGTAATAGGACAAGATGCTGGGGAGTGGCCTTTCCCCATAAAGGACTGTTGTGGATGACCTTGACTTTGGATGAGTAGAAGTGGCAGGTATACAGGACGGTGCCTCTTTCAGAGAGTGATGGCACTGCTTCGGAGATGTCTTCCAGGGTGTGGGCATTTCTTTATCTTCTTCTGTTGTCCCAGAGCACTCAATACAAGCGTTCTGAGACAACTCTCATACCAGATCTCTTAGCCTCCAGCACATTGCTTCTCTGGATCCAGAACCTACAAAACCTCAGCTCTGAAGCAATAGAGAAATGAAAAGGCTCTAGGCAGGCAGGTCCTGGCTGGTCTGACTGCAAGTGCCTCTCCCGTGAATAACACGGATGCACAGGGTCAGGCCTCTAGGCCCCTTGGCTGTTGCTGAAGTACTTTCCTTAGCTCTGCCTTCTGGCTATGACTCTCCAAGATAACCTTTCATCCAGCAGTCAAGACCCCTGTGCCAGAGACCTTGGTGTTACTTCGACTTGACCCTCCTTCCCAAGTCACTCTTGTGCACTGTGGACCTTTGAATGCTTCATGAAGAGGAGAAATGGACCCCTGGACTTGTGATTGCTGTCATGAGAAAACTCAGAAATTACACTCGGAGAATAGATGGAAGACAAATTCATGGCACTCTGTACTGGGCAGAGGCTCACCCCAATTCCCTATCAGGAGCAGAGGTAACATGCAGAAAAGGTCATGGTGCTATGCTGTTGAATGGGAAAAGCAAGAGACTAAAACCTGCTGACGCGCGCGCGCGCACACACACACACACACACACACAGAGTAGTATATGCATGTGAGTGTGTGTGTGTGTGTGTGTATTAGTTCTGGTTACATACATCTTAGGGAAGTAAGCAATAAATGCCCAGATGAAATTAAGATTGAAATAAAAGGGCCAAAGAATAATTTCTTTTAAGAGGAGACCCAGAGCTGAGTAAAAACAATTAGAAGTCTAAGCCCATATCAGAAATCTATGTCAATGGCAGAAAGAGACACTTTCTCACTTGGCCTGAAGGCCAAGCCTTCAGTGTTTCCCTGAGTCATGCTTGGTTTTGTCATTACAAGAGGTCAGTGTAAGTTAAGGTAATGGAAAGTCTGTGACCTTCTTGGAACATTAGAGAATCAACCTCCAGTCAGAAAACGGTGATTCTTTTCTCTATGATTCATTACCTAAGAAGCCTCTGGTTTCCTGGAATTCTTTAAAAATTCCAAGTCTTTCAGAATAACTGTTAAATGCCACAATTTTGGATAATAGTTTCTCTTTCAGAGTATGGAATTAATCCTCTTGCTATTAAAATGAAGCTGTTTGTCTTTTAGTGTACTCTGGCCCAAATATTGGTTGACTCAAGTTATTTCAGAAGTGCATAAAAAGTAGTCATAAATTACATAAAAATGTGATAATAATTTTATTTTATATATTATTATTTTTCCTTTTACAAAGTTCTATATATTGTTGTTGTTGTTATAAACTGCCATTCATTCAATAACTATTAAATACCAACTCCTGGACACTGTTCTAGGAGTTAACCACTGATTGTCACTAAACAAGGTGTTTTAAAGACATGTCTAATTCTTACACTATGGAAACATGAGTATTATTCTTCCCATTTTATAGCAGGGACAAAAACCTCCCAGAAGATCAGAGAGCTTACATAACTTGCTCAGAGTCAGACAGCTGATCAAAGGCAAGGCACTTTCAGATGATATGATTGTGTGACATTTCTGCCAGGCCAGAACAAATCTTGAAAACTTTCTTTTTTTTTCTATTAACCCAGCAACATTTTTTTATTATTACTCCATATTGATTCTCACTGCTGGCAGTTGTTCTGCTGGTCAATCTTATATTTTCTTCTCTTTACAGTATACTGATATCCAACTACTTCACCATCTTTCTTACTCTAGGAAAGTTTCAGGGAAAGCAAACCTGACTTTCGGTGACACACCATGGACTACAGAGCTGGGAAGGTTGATCAACAGAGTCTGGAAGACTAAGTAGCTTTTTATTCAGATCTTTCTAGTAAATATCCACTATTATCTTTGAAGTCAATTCAAACAGAATGTATTACTAGAACCTCAGCCAGTTCTATTGTCAAGTGCCATTCCAGGACAGATTTTAAAGTCAAATATAATTTTAAATGTGCCATTTAAATTTACCCATAGACATAATTCATTTAGAGCAGGGGTAGTCAACTTTTTTATACCTACCATCCACTTTTGTATCTCTGTTTGTTATAAAATTTTCTAACCGCCCACCGGTTCCACAGTAATGGTGATTTATAAAGTAGGGAAGTAACTTTACTTTATAAAATTTATAAAGCAGAGTTACAGCAAGTTAAAGCATATAATAATTACTTACCAAGTACTTTATGTCGGATTTTTGCTGTTTGGCAGAATAAATCTTTATAAAACAACTTACTATAGTAAAATCTATCTTTTTATTTATACTTTGGTTGCTCCACTACCGCCCACCATGAGAGCTGGAACGCCCACTAGTGGGCGGTAGGGACCAGGTTGACTACCACTGGTTTAGAGCAATAATCAAGACTTGATGATAGTTGAATGTGCAGAGCTCCTTGTAACTTACTGGTGTGGTGGAAAGATAGGAAAGACCATGTTTTTGTTTGGTGTTGTTAACAAGGATTGGAAACCTAGAACTCAGAAATATATCTACGAATGGGTTGGATTTCCTGTACAGACAGGGAAAGTCTTTGGTTGGCCATAAGGTCATAACTACAATTTGTCATGCTATGCAGAGTATCAGAATATGCCATTTCAAAGCATGCCACTATGGCATAGGGATTATTTAGAGCTGAAAGCAATTGAGAAGAAGCAGATACAAGAAAAATTTTCTGCCTTCCCCCTTTTTGCCTGAAAAAGTAGGACAAAAGTTTGTGAAGGTTCCCTCACCCCTCTCTACCAGGAAAGACAGAAGTTAATCATCAGAGATAACCCTAGACCCTTCTCAGCCCAGAGATAGCACAGATTCCAGAGGAATCTATGTACTGGTAACAAACTTTGCTAACTAGCTTTACTTTCCATTAGTTCCTTATATATTGCCTTCCCACAACTGGCCACCCTAGAAAGTCTTTTTTCCTTAGCCTTGTCACTTCTCTAAAAATTTATTTATTGTTCTTTCATTAGGGTGGTATAAAGCACAAGTTCTAACCACCTCGTTGAGTTATCCATCACTAAGTATCCTGTGTATGTAAATGAATACACAAGTTAATAAACTTCTGTTTGTTTTTCTCTTAGTAACCTACCTTTAATCCATCTCATTTACAGGACCCCAGGCAGATAGCCTATGAGGCATAGGGAAAATATTTTTCCTTTCTAAGGACCATGAATATCATCTGACATGTGTGTAAAAGTAGAAAAAGGCATTGACCTCCTGTTTTTTATTGTGTTTTTGGTTAGAAGACAAGTCTAACTCTTCTTGGGAAAAGGGAGCTCTTTAATAAAAGTGGCTTTAAACATTATTGATGGTTGTTGAGTCCAGAAGGCTGGTCTTCCCAGAGTGCAGGATTACCAGCCTTCTTTCATGCTCAAGATGGATAACTCAGCAGGACACTCGCATATGAATTTAAAGATATTCCTCCTGATATTCACGTTTATGCCAAGCGAAAGTGTAAGAAATATTTTCTTGCCCTGTGTTGTTATGAGATGTCTGATGCCACTTATTCTGGATTCCATCTTCCATTCAAGTTATGGTTGGGTTTTTAAAATATATATATTTTCCACTGTTATCTTAACTTGTCATTACATAGCTCTAAGGGTTCTAAACCGAAGAATACTAGTTAGAGGCGTTCAGTGCAGTTTGGCTGGGAACCAGGTCAACTCGTGGTGCATGAGCTCTCACAAACCTGACAAGAGCTGTGTGTTGCTTCTGTTTGTATTTCTAGTGTTTACCACAGGATCTATTATAGAGTACTCATTCACCGATGCTGTTAAATATTAAAATATTGTGAGCAGCAGTGGTGTGGGTGCCTTATGTCCCTTAGAGGGGTTGGCTGGCTAACACCTGCACATTCTACCCATGCAAGAAAACATGAATCTCATCAGCAGATTATCCTTAGACTGTCCCCTGGACTTGCTCAGCAAAATCTCTATTTTCCTCTGTAGATTCCACTCAAGTGTTCTCTTTCTCCCTCTTCCCCCTTTTCTTTTATTGATTGAAACTTTGAAAACTTTTGCCTCAAGTCCAATAAGATTTTTCCCTGTGTGAAATGTTTAACTTTACCCTTGGGTTTTGTCTGGGTGTGGTATAAGGCCATTCAGCTTTGGACTCATGACTACTGGAGTCATCTCACCTCATTGTCTAAGAAATTCCCTTGTTGTGGAGAGTCAGAGAGTGCATTCTTCATCATTGTCTTTGAGGATTAAGTTAGGGGAAGGCGGGGGAGACTCAGATGTCCATTTCTTGTCTTTCTGCCAAAGATAAATCATTGAATACTACTTGATACATAATTGACTCACTGATTACCATGGAGCCGAGTAAGGAGGGTCTGCCATTTACTTCTGAGGGTCATTCCCTTTTGGCTTTTGATACAAGGACTCTGCTTGGGGGCCATCTTCTTACCACCTTGAGTTCCTTGCTTAAATGTTGTCTACTCTGGGAAGCCCTTCTAGAACACACTATTTAATATCACTGCCTCCCCTCCTAGGAATCCCTGACTCCTTCTTTACTTACGCACTCATCATCATCTGATCTGCTGTAAGTGTAATTCACTTAAATTCTTTATTGTTTCTCTTTTCATGAGACGATATAAGTTCCATGAAGGCAGGGATTTGGGGTTTCTTGCTCCCCTGTGTAGTCACAGTGACTAAAGCAGTGTCTGGTTCAACACTATTTGTGGAATGGAAGGAAGGAAGGAAGGAAGGAAGGAAGGAAGGAAGGAAGGAAGGAAGGAAAGAAAGAAAGGAGGGAAGGAGGGAGGGAGGGAAGAAGGGAGGGAGGGAGGAAGAGAGTAAGAAAAGTAGGTAGAGAGAGAGAGAGAAAGGGGGGAGGGAGTTTACAAAGAGTTCTAGAAGGGGAGTTCAGAGCAGGAAGCTAATGGACTCAGAGAAGCACTAATGGAAAAGAGGATTGTTTATTGGTCTTCTCTGAAGATTTGAGTCTATGTTAAGAGAGACATTAACAGACATGTGGATAACAACCTGGGCATTTTCAGGACAAATCAGATTATCAGACCTTGGAATCAGCCATAGAAAATGCTTTTCTACATAAGTGCTTAAACACACACTTAAATCTCTGTGTGAAATATACTTGTGTGTTTGTGTCCTTTCATATATGTTTCTTCATGGAAAGGTAAGAAACGTGATACATATTTATGTACAAAACATGATGTTGATGAGGTCATGAATGCAGGTTCAATCTTCAGAGAGGCCAGTTATGTTGCTCTTGTCTAATTGCCCAGAGCATACCCCTAAGTCCAGCTATTGCCTCAAAAATGCTTTTTTCTTAACAGTCAAAACAATGGTGATGGGCAGATGTATGAGTGCGGGAATGTAGATGGATATTTGTAGGTCCATCACTGCTCCAGGAAAGGCAGTTCAAAATTCCTGACCCGCTGCTGTTGGGTCAAGAGATCGGTAATCTTTCCTCCCAAAGGCTAGCATATAATACCTGACCTTCTTTCCAGATTGATAAGGCAACTCACTTTTCAAAACAGCTTGCTGAAGGGAAACTGATAACAAAATAAACAGAAAGCCAACTAAATGGGAAATGATATTTTCAAACAACAGCTCAGATAAGGGCCTAATATCCAAAATATACAAAGAACTCATAAAACTCAACAACAAACAAACAAACAATCCAATAAAAAAATGGGAAGAGGATATGAATAGACACTTCTCCCAGGAAGAAATACAAATGGCCAACAGATATATGAAAAGATGCTCATCTTCTTTAGCTATTAGAGAAATGCAAATCAAAACGGCAATGAGATACCACCTCACACCTGTTCGATTAGCTGTTATTAGCAAGACAGGTAACAGCAAATGTTGGAGAGGCTGTGGAGAAAAAGGAACCCTCATACACTGTTGGTGGGAATGTAAAGTAGTACAACCATTATGGAAGAAAGTATGGTGGTTCCTCAAAAAACTGAAAATAGAACTACCTTATGACCCAGCAATCCCTCTACTGGGTATATATCCCCAAAACTCAGAAACATTGATACGTAAAGACACATGCAGCCCCATGTTTATTGCAGCATTGTTCACAGTGGCCAGGACATGGAAACAACCAAAAAGCCCATCAATAGATGACTGGATAAAGAAGATGTGGCACATATACACTATGGAATACTACTCAGCCATAAGAAATGATGACATTGGAACATTTACAGCAAAATGGTGGGATCTTGATAACATGATACGAAGCGAAATAAGTAAATCAGAAAAAAACAGGAACTGTATTATTCCATACGTAGGTGGGACATAATACTGAAACTAAGAGACATTGATAAGAGTGTGGTGGTTAAGGGGGGGAGGGGGGAATGGGAGAGGGATAGGGGGTGGGAGGGGCACAAAGGAAACAAGATAGAAGGTGACAGAGGACAATCTGACTTTGGGTGGTGGGTATGCAACATAATTGAACGACAAGATAACCTGGACTTGTTATCTTTGAATATATGTATCCTGATTTATTGATGTCACCCCATTAAAAAAATAAAATTATAAAAAAAAAAAAATAAAAAAAAAAAAAAACAGCTTGCTGAAATCAGTTCAGAATAAATGACAAAAATCTTTAACTTCTTTCTGATAAGTACAAAACTCTGATTAGTGGATCTTTTTCTTCTGATGTTGAGAAGCAGCTAGGTAAGCTGTTGAAAGTAATATGCCAGTAAGATAGTTCCTTCTGCCTCAGGCATTGTTGGCTAAAAGCTAACAACCTTGGGACACTCGGGGTTTGTTTTTTTCTTATTAATATACTGCTCACAAAAATTAGGGGATATTATATTGCTTCATATTCATTTTGAAATATCCCCTAATTTTCGTGAGCAGTCTATTATTCACTTAGTTCATAAACTTCTTTTTGGATAATTTACTATTTGTAAGATATAGATCTAGTTTTGTAAGATGCCAAAAACGAATCAGAGACTGACAGCGTGTGTTATAGAACTTACGCAACCTATAATAGAAGGAAGACAATAACATCAACAACCTACTGTTTTGCTATATTCACTATGTGATCAAAAGAAATAAGAACAATTACAAATGATTCTGTCTTTGCTTTCTCACTCTACATGCACAAATATGCTGCTAGTTCTTTGAACAAAGAACGACTGAGAGCATGCCCATGCAAAGTATTTTAAGTTTACCCAATCAAGTCCAAACACCCCTATGCAGCACCTTCAGAAGTCTAACATCCTGCAGTGGTTTCGCTGCGGTGAAATCTGTGAGGCTCACAAAAACCACTGAAGGAGCCGGGATGAGGCTTGGAGGAATTCTGGCAATCTCAATCTGAGTTTTCTTGATTGAAGATAAAGTTGAATATACCTGCTGTGAAGAACAGACGTGGGTAGCTAGGCTGGAACAAGCTGGGTTCTCTTGCAGAACTTTTATCAGTTATCAGCTGGGAGAGTCAGCAGTAGGAGAGGAAGAAGATGGGGTTGGTTTTATTTTTAAGAAGTTACTCTGCTCTAAAGGGACACAGCTAAACAGGTAAAATTGATTCCCCATTGGGGTTCTCCTGGTGGCCCCTGCAGGCATTGTGGAGGTGTCTGTCTATCCCCCTTACTTTTAGATCAGTGCTTCCTCCTGAAGTGTGGAATTGGGTGTTGCAACTGCTTCTGAGCTCTTAACTGGTGGTTTGAGAAATGCTGAGTCTCAGTGGCAAAGATTCCAAGTCAGGACAGCATCCACTCTGGTAGCTTTGGCACCAAAACACACACACACACACACACACACACACACACACACACACACACACACACAAAAGAGTTCTTCAAGGTTTGTAAAATTCATCAGGAGCCCCAGGCTGCCATGAACACAGTAGTCCTGCAGCCTCTGGTTTAAGCAGTCATTGGGGGAGCATTAGGAGGGCATCAGCAAGGGTAGCCACTTATCTCTTTTATACTTTTCCATTTGGCTTTTCCCCTTGAGCCCTCTGGACTTTTTCCTGGCATCATGTGTTCTTCAGGTGCCAAATAATCAGGGTATAGAAAGAACTACTCCTATCAGCTCTCCTGGAAAGAAAACTCACTTCCCTTCATAACCCTTCACATTTGCCCTTGATGTTTCCATTGTAGCTTAATATGGTAGGAGCTATTCGGCATGGCTGTAATGTCTTTTGTTTAATTGAAATACTTACTGCTTGGCCTTTCAGTTGACCTAAAATTCCTGTCCCAAAAAGGTGATATTGGTATCTTAAAAGAACAAAGTGACAATGAAAATGACTGGAAAAAATAATTATGGACAGACATCTTGCCAGGGGAGTCAGCTTGGCAGATGACAGTGTTTAGATGTTTCTAAAGATAATAATCCTTCTTTTTGTATGTATATGTATGTGTACATGTATATGTAAGTGTACTAGTATATGCATGTGTACTGTATATGTATATGTACATGTATATGTGTGTACATGTATGTGTATGTGTACATGTATATGTATGTATACATATATATGTATATATAAACCCAACTCTTCCTTCTTCAACCCAAGACACACACAATCGAAATGTTTTCAAGTTCTTGAAATTTGTTTAGTTCAACAGAATTTGTCAACAATGGGATACAAAAAGTACTCAGATGTATTGTCTCATCCTTTGGAATTGATGCCTGGTCCTCCTGTGTTCATTAAATACCACCTAGAGTCTTGCCCTTGCATGTGTCTGCTCCTGTGGTTTCCCTCTGCGGAGAATCCCCTTCCTGCCCTGTGTACCCTCTGAGCCTCTAGCCCTGTTTTGACATGCTCCGCAGGTGGAAATAGCCCTAATCCCCTTCTGCAGGGTTGGCCATAGAGCCATATAGCCTATACAACAGGCTGGCCAGTGTGGCACCACAAGTGCACTGTACTGGCCTCTTGCATACTAAGGAAAGCACACTGTGAAAACCGCATGCCACGGTGGCTCAGCACTCAATCCCCCTCCAGAGGCCAAACCAATTTTCCCTGCTCTAGGAAAAAAGAAGGAAGCACGCTTGTAATTCCCTACCAGCATAGTCCAAGCTACATAAGAGGTATTCAAGAAAATATCTATTTAGTGCCACAATCTGTCATTAGCTTCTTTTGAGTGTTGGCATTTTATCTTACGCCTGGCCTGGCTGAGACACTGGTTAGGAGTGGAGGGTCAAGTCCGTTTGACTGTAAAGCTAGGTAAGTAAAGATATGACCCTTGCTAAGACATGATACTTCTAAAAAAAGTTAATGCATATTAGGTACAGTAGTCACCCATTGTCTCTTGTTTTTGTACCCTTGCTCAGTCAGGGCTAAAAACATTACATAGAACATTGTAGAAATAAACTATTCATAACTTAAATTGTGCACCGTTCTGAGTGGTGTGATGAAATCTCACACTGTCCCACTATGTCCTACCCAGGATGTGAGTCATCCCATGGTCCAGCATCTCATGCTGTGCACACTCCCCGCCATGAGTCAGTCAGAACATCTCATTTATCAGGTGACTGTCCTGGGATCATGGTGCTTGAGTTCAAGTAACTCTTATTTTACTTAATAATGCTACATTCACATAACTTTTATTATAGTATAGTGTTATAATTGTTCTATTTTATTATTATTGTTACTAATTTCTTACTGTGCCTAATTTATAAGTTAAACTTGATCATAGGCATGCATGTATAGGAAGAAACAGTATATATAACATTAGGTATGATCTGCAGTTTCAGGCATCCACTGGGGGACTTGGAATGTATCTTCCATGGATAAGGGGGACTGTACAGCAGATACATGAAACACAAATATTAATTTTTTTAATGTGGTAAAAATTTAATATAAAATTTATCATCTTACCCCTTTCTATGTGTACCGTTTAACGGTAGTTAAGTATCACATTGTTGTGCAACCAATGTTCAGAACTTTTTCTTCTTGCAAAACTGAAACTCTCCACCTATTAAACAATAACTCCCCATTTCCCCCACCTCCCAGCCACTGGCAGCCATCATTCCACTTTCCGTTTCTATGAATTTGACTACTCTAGATACCTCATATAGTAGAAGCATACAGTATTTGTCTTTTTGTACTGGCTTGTTTCACTTAGCGCAGTGTCCTCAGGGTCCATCCATGTTGTAGCATGTGTCAGAATTTCCTTCCTTTTTCAGGCTGAATAATATTCTATTGTAACCCCTTGTTTATCCATTCATCTGTGAGTGGACATTTGGGTTGCTTCACCCCTTAGTTATTGTAAACAGTGCTACTATGAACTTGGGTGTGCACATATTGCTTTGAGATCCTGATATTTCAGCAATGCGACTGCTGGATGATATAACAATTCTGTTTTTTAACTTTTGAACCACTGTCCTCTTTTCCATAGCAGCTAATTCATTTTACATTCTCACCAACAGTGCATAAGAGTTCCAGTTTCTTCACATCCTTATCAGCACTTGATATCTTTTGGGTTTTTTTTTAAAGTAGCCATTCTAATGAATATAAGATGATATATCATTGTGGATTTGATTTGCATTTCCCTAATGATTAATGACATTGAGCATCCTTTCATATATGGTATATTTGTTGGCCATTTGTATGTCATATTTAGAGAAATGTCTATTCAATTTTTTTGCCCATTTTTTTGTATTTTTCTGAAGTTGGAAACGGGGAGGCAGTCAGACAGACTCCCACATGCACCCGACAGGGATCCACTCGGCATGCCCACCAGGGGGCGATGCTCTGCCCATCTGGGGCGTTGCTCTGTCACAACCAGAGCCATTCTAGTGCCTGAAGCAGAGGCCATGGAGCCATCCTCAGCACCCGGGCCAACTTTGCTCCAATGGAGCCTTGGCTGCGGGAGGGGAAGAGAAAGACAGAGAAGAAGGAGAGGGGGAGGGGTGGAGAAGCAGATGGGTGCTTCTCCTGTGTGCCCTGACCAGGAATCAAACCTGGGACTCCTGCATGCAAGGCCGACGCTCTACCACTGAGCCAACCGGCCAGGGCTTTTTTTGCCCATTTTTAAATTGGACTACTTGTTTTTGTGTTGTTGAGTTTCAGTACTTCTTTATATATTTTGGATATTAAACTCTTACCAGATACATAATTTATAAATATTTTCTCCCATTTGTTAGCTTGTCTTTTCACTCTTTTGATTATGTCAAATATTAAATTTCAATACAAGTATAATGGAATATCAAGGTCTAGAATTTTTTGTGACAACATGAATGGATCTTGAGAATATCATGCTAAGTGAAAAAAGCCCCACAGGAAAAGTCAAGAACCATATGGTTTTACTCATATGTGGGATAGAAAACTGAAAACAACAATTGAACAAATGACAAATAAACAAACAAAAACTCATAAACACAGAACACAGTAAGTTGGTTATCAGAGGGAAAAGGCAAGGGAAGACGGTGAAAGGAATAGGGGTCCAATATATGGTGATGGAAGGAGATTTGACTTTGGGTGGTGAACACACAGAGCAATATATAGATGAGGTATTATAAAAGAAGAGGTCTAGGATTTTAAATTTCCTGAATATTATAAAAACCAGATTTCTTTCTTATATAAATACAAACAAGTTTGTTTCTGAATTTCCTAAAAGCTATGGAACTATCAATGATATTAGGAGACTAGTTGTCAGGGTTTGGAAATTTTCAACATGTATAAAACACGATACATTTATCTCCCTAAAAATCATGGTTTTTCCCGATAAGAGGGGAGTGTAAAAGGTATAATAATGAAGGGAATGCAGAACCGACCACATGAATACTGTTACATAAAAATTAGGGTGCTAGTCTGGGAACCTCAGGCAAGAGGAAGGGACCCTAATTAACTTGCACAGACTCTTGAAGTATAAGGACAAGAGAGCAGCAGCAATGTAAACTGGTTCAAGATATAAATTTGTTTTAAGTAATTCCTGCTTACAGGTCACCGTAAGGTAAACCGAGTATGTGTCTAGTTCCACTGAGAGTGATAAAGGCACATTAGGCTTCTTGGGTGAAGCTTTGGGGCTCTAACGGAATTAATGACAGCAAAATATCCTTAAAAGCACAACATTATTTTATATTTTAAACCTTAGAGCATAAAACAAAACTTCATTTAAAATTCAAAACCTAAGAGCATGGGGAACTGGACTCCTTCTGGACTCTTGACCGAGTGCCCAGCACATGCGCACTGGCGAAGACTGCTGCCCAGCCTACGCTGTGCTTCCAGCTGGAGCGCCAGTCCGGAGCCTCAGGTGACCCTGGCTGTGCAGCAGGAAGATGGAAAGCGCAGAATATTCTATCCCCGTTTGCCACCACCTAAGTCCATGGCAGGTGCCAGAGCAAATAGAGACATCAGCTATTGATTTTGGAAACTTCTCCCAGAAAACTGACTGGGCCAATGGGAGCTTAGCATTCTGGATGTGAATGAGGGAGGCAGCAACCTGTCAGAGGACCACTAACGGTCCAGCCAGCTCAACTCAGGAAGACCTGAGAAGAGGGACTTCCAAACTGGCAAAGCCAAGCCCAGCCCACCTGGTGGACAGTGAGCTGAATTAGTAATGAACCGACGCTAAGGTACAAGGAGAAACATAGATTTCTGTTCCTCGTTATGCTAATAAAAAAGGCAGTGTCAGCACATTAAATGGAGTATCTTCTCCAGGCTGTGCCATGTGGGCGAATCAGGGGAAGTAGAGGCCACCTAACATCCCACTGTTAATCATTCCTAGAAACACATATAAAAATAGATCATTATACGGAAGACTGTACTTTCTTGTAGGAACGAGGTTGTAATTTGGGGTTGACTTCCTGATCCAGGGTATGACCAGCAATAAATTATAAGGCAAAGCTCCATATATAAATTTTAATACTTTAAAAATAATAAGTGGCCCTGGGCGGTTGGCTCAGTGGTAGAGTGTCAGCCTGGCGTGCGGGAGTCCCGGGTTCGATTCCCGGCCAGGGCACACAGGAGAGGCACCCATCTGCTTCTCCACCCCTTCCCCTCTCCTTCTTCTCTGTCTCTCTCTTCCCCTCCCGCAGCCGAGGCTCCATTGGAG
Organism: Saccopteryx bilineata; assembly: GCF_036850765.1. Lineage (NCBI taxonomy): Eukaryota > Metazoa > Chordata > Mammalia > Chiroptera > Emballonuridae > Saccopteryx > Saccopteryx bilineata. Next base: position 187,553,284 of record NC_089490.1, on the reverse strand, counting down.
CAAAAGATGGCCTGGGCGCTGGGGATGGCTCCTTGGCCTGTGCCCCAGGTGCTAGAGTGGCTCTGGTTGCGACAGAGCGACTCCCCGGATGGGCAGAGCATCTCCCCCTGGTGGGCGTGCCGGGTGGATCCCGGTCGGGTGCATGCGGGAGTTTGTCTGACTGCCTCCCCATTTCCAGCTTCAGAAAAAAAAAAAATAATAATAATAAGTGTGCTCCAAGTTCCTTTAAAATGCACTTTACAAATTTATTATATACAATAGAAGCCCAGTGAACTATAAACTATCTATGAAGTACACGGAAGAATACTACTCTCTCAAAAAGGGGGGGGGAGGTAGAGGAGGGTACCAGGGAATAGATGGTGATGGAAGGAGACTTGACTTGGGGTCAATGCAATATACACATGATATTGAATTGTGTACCCCAAACCTGTATAATTTTATGAACCAGTGTCATCCAAGAAATTCAATAACAAATTTAAAAAATATGTGCTATAATGTAGATAAGAATTGCCTGTGTTTATTGAGCACCTACTAAATGCCGCCACCTACCTTATGTTATTTAATCCTGTGAGGAAACTGAAGCTTAAAATGGAAACATCACTTGTTCAGATACAATTATTTAGTAAGTGACTGAACTGGGATTTAAACCCAAGGCGTCTCATCATGGGAGGGAGAAAAATTGGAGAAAAACTAGGTTTTCATGATGGTGTCAGGTCACTGCATTAACCAATCTGGAGACTATTCCCAACCTCTGTACTTGTTACATGAGATAATTCAGTTCTTCATTGTTTGAGTCATTTCAAGCTGTGTTTTCTGTTATATCCAGTCTTAGCTGCCTGATATCCTGCATGAGACTTAATTCCTGCTCCAAAATATGGACTCAGTGCTTTCCTTGGCGTAGTTTCAGGCCAGAGGCACGGAGCATTTAGTAATTCAGAATCTACAATGAGTAACACGGACTCACAAGGAGTTTTCAGAATACAAGGAAAAGAAATGCTATTCTCCATTCAGTCAGGAGAGCACCTCCCCCCAATGTTTATTTCCCCTTATTTTCCGATCATCTTTGGTAACTTAGAGTATGGATAAAGGGAAAGAAGGAAAGGAAGGATAAAAGCTTATCCTATTTGCATTCCTTGGCTCACTCTGTACGTATCACCTAAACTCTCTTCTCCTCTAACTAGCTGAATCTTACTTCCTTTTCATGGTTTTTTCAAGTCACATCTTGTTCAAGAAACTTGAGAGCCCTGCAGTTCACTTCACTTTGATCTGTAATTCCTCTGGAGTCATAGTAACACATTTGCTCACCACCTGGAGACATCTCTTGGGTTATATATTCCATCTTGCTTTTTCTCTTGTTTACTTCTTGACTTCTCTAGTACTTTCTAAACTTCCCTGAGATCAGAGGCTCCCATGGCATTCTTTAGAGATTCTTATGGTGCCTACCTGCTTATGGTGGATATATGTAGTTGTCCATAAAAGACTAGGTCTTATGATTTAAAAGGTAAGTGAAAATAAGAGAAGGGTGGGTAGAAAGAAGAGAGAAAGAGGAAAAATCTAGGAATGCATGTAATCTTGACTTGGCCTGTCTTGGCATTTACAAAGTAATGGTGAGTGTGGCATGCTTTGGATAGCTTCAGATTCCTAACACAATCATGATTCTCTCCGTCATTCCTGCACCAGGGCCTCAGGTAGGGAGGACAGGGGAAGTTGAATGAATTCATAGATGTAGATTTGCTGGGATTTCAGACTGAGCCCAGGTTCTTCCGGGTATCTGCAGTCCTGTATACTCTTAGTCATGACCTGCTTCAATCAGTTGTATTTTCAGCCTGGCCCCAGTAAGCACCATGTTTCCAACTACTGCTCCTCGGGGTACAAAATAATAGTAAAAGCAGTTAGTACCACTGCAATTTTTGTCAAGAAATTTTTAAACAGGTTCCAAATGGTGAATTCCCATTATGGAACACAAGGTGATTTCCAGGGACACTAGCCTCTGCTGGCACTTCTTCCAGTCCTAAGAAAGTGCCGCTTATCCTATAGGCCCCTGCCAAATACTGGACTGCTCCCTTGAGTAATGTAAGTTTACCATACAGGGTTGTAGCCAGAGCTGTGAATTTCATGTTTGCAGTCACCTGCCCCGCCCCCCCACCTGCCACCAAAGCCTAGAAGGAGTAATGTCTTAATAGAATATGTTTAGTATTTAGTACATCAGGGGACTCCTTTCTAAAATTTTTCCTCTGTGACCCAGATTTTTGGCTTAAACCCTCAGATACACAGAATGTAGGAACATGCTTAAAATTCAATCAGATGTCTTAGGATTATTTCCTTATATACAAAGAAAAAAAATTGATGATAAATTAATTAAAACATAGATCATGGTTCTTTCTGGACAACTGTCAAAACAAAGAAACTCTCAAAGCAACAAGATTTTTTTCTGTGTTTTCTCGTTTTCTTAATCCTTATACTATTTCATTTCTTTCACTTGGTAGTTTTTTCAACTCCTTCAAAAAACAATTTCTCTGCCCCCTCCCTTTGTCCTTCATCTTATCAGCAGTATTATTCCTCACTAATGAGCCTAACAGTGAAGAGATGTCTGAACAAGTAACATGCCTCTAGTTCTCTACCCTAGTCAAGCCCGGGCTCTTCCTTTAGAAACCATGGTTGTGCAGACTGGAGAGGGGTAGAGATGAGGGTGGGAGAGGAGAAGGAAGGAATGAATGGAAAAGAGCAGAGACGTTCCTCTTTGTGCCTGGCAGGAATGGAGCAACAGAGAGCTGAATAGAAGGGTGTACAACTGGATCCGCATATGCCAAAGACGAACTGCCCCAACTTCTCAGCTCACCAGGACCAGCTTGTACCCTGAGTTATTCCGCCCAAAGGAATAAAGGCAGAAGGCTGGCCAGAACGGTAAGCAAGGCTTTCAAGCCTTAAAATTACACATAGTTTTGTATTGAGTTTTATTTCTTGAAAGAAGAGTTGCCTTACCCAATTTTAAAGGGTTTTTAAAAAATTGTTTGTTTAAGGACAGTACAATTTTTATCATTATCTTGAAAACAGCTTTTAATTCCACTACTTCTCTGCAACCAAAGCCATTCTCTTTTTCATTGTATATCACTCACTATCTCTTGTAATGGGTGAGGAGCAGGATTTTCAAGAGCAGAGATTTCACAACATTTAATGCTTCTGAACTTAGTGTTAAAACTGCCAAGTACTACATTAAAAAAGAAAGGAATTTCCATCTGTTCCCACATCTCACGTTCATCGGGATTATGTGCTTGTGAGTAGAAGTGGAGGGGGTGAGGGAGGGTTGTGGGAAGGGAGATTGAAGGGCCAGGAGCTCGGAGGGTATAAATGCACAATGCAACCAGGCCAAGGTCAAAGCCAGCGCTGGGAGAGCTGCCACAGAATTCTGGTTGAGGGGCAGATCTTGGAATGCTTGAAGTTTCTGTTTAGACATGCTTCTTTCCTCCTCTCCCTCCTTCCCCACAACCCTAGCCAGCAATTAGATACTGCAGACCATTTATAGTTAGGAAAGCTCAAGACATTCCACTAGTTCCTGGTTTGGAGCAGGTTAGAAAAAGCAGAAAAGAAAGAAAAAGATGAGTCTTAGAGAATGTAGAGCTCTAGACCTGTCAAATAAAAATCAAGGAATGTGGAATACTGACTCTTAGCTCTTACACAGAGCTTTTCATCTTCAAAGGACACAGTAAACACAAACGAATTAAGATTCACTGAAGTGCTGTGAAGAAGATTCATAAATATTATCTTCTTCATTTTACGCCTGGAGGAACTGAGAGAGGCAAAGGCACCAACCCACAGAAGCCAACAAGGTTTGGAAGATGGCCTCCGTGGGCTTCGCTGGGTGTGCTTGGTCTGGCTGTGCCTCCACCTTCTACTTGGTCACCTGGACATTACTGGTAGCTTACATTCTTAGGAGTTCACAGTGTGACAGCACTGGCAGGCTCTGGAGTGTATCTGCTCACCACATGGCAGAGGCAGAAAGAACTCTGCAGCAGATGAGGGGCAGGCGTGGGAATGAGTCAGGGGCCTGGGGTAGACCCCCAGCTCTCCCCTCTGCTCTGCGACCTTGGCTAAGGTTCCGTTTCCTCACCGCTTATATGGTAAGCTGCCATAACTTCCTTCCCCTCCTAGCCACTAAAAGGAGGGACTTCCCTTCCATCTTTCAGCCACTCGCTCGAGTTTTTCCAGTCCCCATCTGTTCCATCCCCCTTCTTTGCTGACCTCAGAGCCTATTAACTGGAAGAGAAGTAGCAGAGGTTAGCGACTGGTTCCCAAACCTGGCCATGTGCCAGAATCAGGGAGTTTGTTAAACACCAAGGCCGGGGCCCCAGCCTGGAGCGTCTGCCCCAGCCGGCCCCTGGAATTGCTGTTTGTTTCCTAACATGCCGGCAACTCAGATGCTGTCCCGAAGATGGGCAGCAACTGAGTTCTCTCAGCACCCTCAGCTCCAGGCTGAGGGACTACTAGGAAGGTGTCACACTGTCCTCATCTTCTCACTGCCAGCCCTCCTCACTCCTTCAGACACTGCTCATGCCACCACTAGCTTGATGCTAGTTGGGAGTCTGTTTTTCTTTTTCTTTCTCTCTCTCTCTCTCTCTCTCTCTCTCCCTCTCTCTCTCTCTCTCTTTCCCCCTTCCTTCCTTTCTTCCTTCCCTCCCTCCTCCCTTCTTTCCTTTCCTTTCCTTTCCTTTCCTTTCCTTTCCTTTCCTTTCCTTTCCTTTCCTCCCTCCCTTCTTCCCTCCCTCCCTCCCTCCTTTCCTTCCTTCCTTCCTTCCTTCCTTCTTTCTTTATTTTTTAAAAAGATTTTATTTATTGATTTGAGAGAGAGAGAGAAAGGGGCAGGGGGAGGAGTGGGAATCACCAATTTACAGTTGCTTTTCGCATATGCCCTGACTGGGCAAACTCAGGGTTTCGAACCGGCAACCTCAGTGCTCCAGGTCAATGCTTTATCCACTGCACCACCACAGGTCAGGCTGTTTTTCTTCTGAAATGCAAATGCTCACATCTCAGTGCATCTGGTCATCTATGATGCCTGAGTTCTTTCTGCCACAGCACTCACTCTTTAACTGGACAGATAAAATGGACATCCGTGTGCTGGCCTGGTTCACTACCGCTCTGAACATCTCTGTGGTATGCGAATTCTCTGTTTCAAACATCGACTTATGAATAACCCTTAGGAATATAAATCCACTCACTATGTGAGGAACTCCCAGATGTATTAAAGTAGGTTCATCATGACTTCGGGGTTGCCATTTGGGATTTTGACACCTTCTTATTTTATTCAAATTGATTTGTTTAGCTGGTCTTTGGCCAGTCACGATTCCTTATTGCTATCTCCGCTGAATTCAGTGGCCCTATAGTGAAGTCCACCTTTTGCTAGCTCCTTAGACGGATGAACGAGAGGTGCTCCTCCCTGAAGGTGCTCTCCCTCTCCCAGCTCCAGTTCTGTTCATTCACGGTCACCAGGGAAGGGCTTCTTCCCCCACAGTCTCTCTCTCTCTCTCTGTCACAGAGAACATCTTGGCTCCACACCACGTTTTTGCTGACATGCTTGCTGCTGTTGACGTGCATTACACTTGAATCTTTCTAAACCAGAGGTCAGCCTTTCCAAACGATGCTCCTCATTCCTGTTCCCTATTCTCTTCTGCAATACAGGGGAGTGGAGGGAAGCAGGGTGATGTCAACAGTCTTGAGGTGTAGAGAACCAGGGTGTGACTTTTGCAAAGAGAATGAGGCTCCTGTGTCCTGTGGAAAGGACTTGTATGCCTTTGAAAATCAATCTTGACTTCTTTATTTGTTCCTATTATGTTACTTTTTTCACTTAGTAAATGATTTTTAAGTATGTGTACATAACGCTGGGCACCGGGACAAGCACCTTTGTTTGTGGAAAACAAAGATGAAGGAGACGATGCCTGTCCTCAGGCTGCTCCAGCCTAGAGAAGAGTTGAGGAACCACAAGCTAAGCCATGATCTCATAAGGACCCTGAAAATGTGTCTATGCGTTGGGAACACACAGGACGGAACAACCAGAAAATGCTAAGTGACACGAGCCAATCAGGAAAGAATAAATACTGCCTGATTCCACTAACATGAGGTACCTAGATAATCAAATTTGGCTCAGTGTCCTCAAGTTATATGATCTTGGGTAAGATACATGCTCTCTTCTCAGTTTTCATTCCTCTTGTAGAAAGATAATAACACCTTTCTACATGTCGTAAGGCTTAAATATATGTGAAAACATTCTATAAACTCCAAATTTTATGAAATGTAAAACACTGTATTCTACCTCACAGTAAGATTTGGAAGTGAGCAATTTTAGAGACAAAGAAACTGAAACCCCAAAAAAGGCTGTGGGGGCAGAGGCTGGACTAGAACGCAGGGCGCCTCTGTCCATGCCAGCCCAGCCTGCGACCTGACTTTGATATCCTGGGTTCTTAGGAAGGCAAATCGAAGTGAATCCATCCCTATGTGGATAACGGCACCACCTCACTCACTGGGCCTTATACAAGCTCCTCTCAGGTGGGCAGTACCAGGAATGAAAAGATAGAAAACTGAGAAGAACAAACGTTTCATGCAGACACTTGGAAACAACTGTGCTCGTTTCCCTGGGTCCTCTTTTACTCCATAAGTTATATCGTTCATCCATTCTAGTTGAACTAGCTCAGTTCACTTCATTTCTCATCCTGAAGGATGTTCGTACTGTCCTGGCTCCTAAAGATAAGGGTTTTCTTTGGAGAAAGATGGAAAGCCTTATGAGTGCCGAGGTTGGTAGGAGGGCAGGGGTAAGTGTGACCTAGCACCTGTCACCCCGTGGTTAGAACAGTCTCCAAGGGGCTGAGAGACTTAGGTGCAGCGCCACACCTGCAGGACCTCCTCATCCCCAGGGCAGTCTGAGCCAAGTCATGGTTAGTGTTCCAACGCCAGGAGCAGCTTTTAATTCCTACAGAGTGGGGGGTGGGGACATGGGGCACAGTTACACATGTGTGACGCTCTTCTACTCGTGAACAGCTGCCAACAAGGAGCTGCAAAAGCTCTTATAGAACAAGATTCACCTTTCAAAAGTCTTTCCAAACAGACCCTGAGTCCATGCTGTGGAATTTCGGAATGGACCCACACTAGAGATTTCACTCCGTTTCCCTAGTGTCATGTCTGCCCCTGGGGATGGTATTAATTAAAGATCTAAATAAATGTAGAGACCTTGGAGAGAGAAGGCCCAGCCAGGAGAGCCAGCCAAACCCGCTGGAAGCGGGCCCCGCCACAAACAGAGCCAGAGGTAGGACTGCTGCTGCTGGAATTTTCTCTTTCTGAACGACTGGAATGCAGTCGGAATGAGAAGTCCTGGAGAAAAGACAGGTCACCTGTCACCTGTGTTACCACCAAACTCTAATCACCATTTTCATCACCCTGGTGGCAAAACTGTCATTGAAGATACGAAGAGTGGTAATATACTCAACACTTCCCAGTTGATACTGCCAACCAAAAAATAAACAATTGACAACAGCGAATGGATTGCTCTTTCACTGAAGTGTCAGCCACCCTTGGGGTTTATTTCTGTTTGCAGTATGTGTGGCATGGGCATGCAGAGCTCAGGACGAAACCAGGTCACTTCCCTCATTCCCTGGGGCCGAGCAACACTAGGAGCTGCCTCAGGAGCACCCCGAAAACTGCTGGGGCGTAACCAAGTCGTGAAAGAGTTAAAAGAGTGCACTTTCTTCTCTTGGGATCTCTGGTGCAGACACCTCGCCTAGGAACAACCTGAATAAAAATGATTTTAAAAGGCTGTTTACATGGATGGGTGGACAGGTATGTGGTAAGTCAAGTTTGGAAATTTATTTTATCACTGTAGTCAACTAAAGCAATAACATGCTAAATCCTGTTCATTCTTCCCTAGTCTTGCTTCAGTGTCCATTTTACCTCACTAATTTTATAAATTCACTTTGAATCAGTTTTAATTTGTTTTTTTGTAACTTAAAATTGAGTTGGTGGCTTACCCAGATCATTCACTAATGTAGACCACGTATTTTGTCTGATATGAAAATAAAAAATATAATTTATCAAAATTTGTAGGGTGCAGTGAAAATAATTAGAGCAAAATATATAGCATCTAATGCATATACAAATAAGGAGATCTAAAATCAATAGTCTAAGCTTCTGCCCTGACCGGATAGCTTGTTTGGCTAGAGCATCATGCTGAAGGACAGAGGTTGTCAGTTCAATCCCTGGTCAGGGTACATACAGGAACAAATCAATGTTCCTGTAGTCTCTGTCTGTCTCCTTTCTTCTCTCTCTCAAATCAATAAAATACACATTAAAAAAATAGCAATTTTTTTTAAAAAAGTCTAAGCTTCCATGTTAAGAAATTGGAGAAAGAAGAGCAATTTAAGCCTAATGCAAGCAGAAAAAAAATAATAAAAATTAAACCAGGAATCAATGAAATTAAAAACAGAAAATCACTAAATAAATAAAAAAAGCTGGTTCTTTGAAAAGATTTAACATATTAATAAGCTTTTACTCAGCCTAAGAAAAAAAGAGAGAGAGAGGTCATAATTTAGTAATATCAGAAATGAAAGAAGGGTCATCATGACTGATCTCAGGCACATTAAAATGATAATTAAGAAATATTATTAATGGCCTGACCGGGCAGTGGCGGTCAGATAGAGCATCAGACTAGGATGCGGAAGACCCAGGTTAGAGACCCTAAGGTTACCAGCTTAAGCGAGGGCTTATCTGGTTTGAGCAAAAGCTCACCAGCTTGAGCCCAAGGTCGCTGGCTCGAGCAAGGGGTTACTCGGTCTGCTGAAGGGCCGCGGTCAAGGCATGTATGAGAAAGCAATCAATGAACAATTAAGGTGTTGCAACACGCAACAAAAAACTAATGATTGATGCTTCTCATCTCTCTTCGTTCCTGTCTGTCTGTCCCTGTCTATCCCTCTCTCTGACTCTCTCTGTCTCTGTAAAAAAAGAAAAAAAAGAAAAAATGAAGATGACGTCAGAGAAATGGCGCCATAAGGAGCGATACCGATAAATCTCCCCCAAAATTCAACAAGATCTTCAACCAGAGACAAAAAAATCTATCCTTGGAGCCTCCAGAAGTTCCACACTAAACACAAAGGTATGATTGAGCGAAAAATTGACTAAATATATAATCAACCCCGAAGGAAATAGGGAGTAAGAAACACTCCGCCTTCCTCACTAACCTAAATAAGGGCTGCTTTCACTGGGAACTGAGAGTATAGAAACTAAAGCGGGCATAGCGTGTGAATAGAACCAGACTGCGGCACAAACGTCCGAACCAGGCTGGGGCATGGACATCCAAGCCAAGGAATAACTGTGCTTGTGGCAACCCAGTCAACACAAGCTAACGCTCGTGCCAAACCCAGACAAAGAAAGGCACTTGGGACAGCCATCTGCCTCGATCTCCTGGTCAGCACGTGCAGATAGTGGGCGAGAGATTTCTCCTAGAGCCCCGGGAGTGGGAGCCTGTGTTACCGGACAGAGGGGCAGGGTCAGAGGCCTTTCTGTGGGCTGAAACCAGAGTCTCAGGGTCGCCCCTGTGCCCTGAAAAGCAGCGCGTGGGGAGTGAGTGGGAGTGAAATTCCCTACACTTGAACTTTTCTGTGTGGGCGGGGCACCTCACCGGGAGTGAGAGGCAGCCGGCCTGATATCCTGGTTGGCGAGCGCAGATAGTGGGGAGAGATTCCCCCGGGAGTGGGCGCCTGTGTTCCCGGACAGAGGGGCAGAGTCAGAGGTCTTTGTGTGGGCCAAAGCCCTGCCTGACTATACTAGTGACTCTGACTGATTGAGCCTTACCCAGAGCCCTGCACTGAGTGGGAATAGAGTGGGGAGTTGCCAGCTCTTTGAGCCTCTTACTCTCCAGGCAGAGGCAGCAGCAACCCCATAGCTGGATCATCAGGCTACTAATTCAGGAAGTAAAGACTAGGAGAGAGGCTCCAGGAATATGGACTCTCTCATTGGCAGAGCCTGCAAATGCTAATGAGCCTCTACTGCCAACGAAACTGAAGCCCAATATAGGACATCGCCATAGAGACTTATCAACTGAAAACCTCTACCTAAGCATGCCACAGGGGAAGAACCCAGAGTACAGAGTCACTGACCAGGAAGAGGGAGAGAAAAGAAAAAGCAAGAAGATAACCTTTCTTTTTTTTTTTTTTTTTTAATTTTTTTTTAATTTTTTAATTTTTTTTATTTATTCATTTTAGAGAGGAGAGGGAGAGACAGAGAGGGGGAGAGAGAGAGAGAGAGAGAGAGAGAGAGAGAGAGAGAAGGGGGAGGAACTGGAAGCATCAACTCCCATATGTGCCTTGACCAGGCAAGCCCAGGGTTTCGAACCGGCGACCTCAGCATTTCCAGGTCGATGCTTTATCCACTGCACCACCACAGGTCAGGCCAAAGATAACCTTTCAAAATCAAGAATAATCCAAGACTTTATAAATCAAGACTTTATAACCTATCCCATTTTATTATATTTGTTTGTTTGTTTCTCTTATCTTCTTGTATTGATTATTTTCTTCCTCTTCCAATTTGGTCGTTTAATTCTCTGCTGGTCTTACTCTCTCCTCTCCTTAAACTACACTACCCATAAGTGTTACATCTCCCATTATCTTTTCTTTCTTCTTCCTTTCTCTCTATGAGGGTTGCACTCCAAAACCTTAACACTCTCTTTCTCTCTCTCTCCTTTTATTCTTTTTTCTTCTTTTTGTGTTTTCCTCTTTCTTTCTTTTTTTCTCCCTCTATATTAGTTTCTTCTTTTCTCCTTTACTTTTCCTCTCATTCAGTCCTCAATCATGAACAAATTACTTTATCTGGGACTCAAGTTTTTCTTTGTGGCACTTTGGGTTTTTTTTTACTTCGCTTTTTAAACTCACTAGCAGTGCTCCCAACCCTGGTTCTCCATTTTATCTAGTTCTTGCTCCACTAAATATAATAAAAACTTTTTAATTTTTTCCCCTTTTTCCTGTTTTCCTCTTATCTCTCTCATCATATCTCTTAGTCAACCATCACCTAAAAGTAAATCATTTTATTCTTGACCCAAATTTTTTCCTTTTTTGCATTTTGTGGGTTCATGCCCCTTTTTTGCCCCTTTATCACTTCTCTCCAACTCAGGCCCTCCATTATAGGTAGTTTTTGTTCTATTTAGCACAATATAATTCACAGTTCACCACAAGATTTTCTCAAGAAGGAGGGGAGAGGAGAGGAGAGGGCAAAAGGGGGGGGTAATATTTTTTTTTATTCTTTTTAATTTTAATTTTTTATTCTTTATTAATTCTCAATAATACTATCAACAAAACCACCCTCAGATTCCATTAAGGAAAAAGAAATCGAATATCATGGATACAAAAGACAGAGAGGTAGCACAGATAGATGAGGAAAAATCTATGGAGAAAAAATTTAAAATATTGGAAAACTTAGAGCTAAAAGACAAAGAATTTAAAATAGAAATCCTAAAAATACTCAGAGATATACAAGAAAACACAGAAAGACAATTTAGAGAGCTCAGAAAACAACTCAATGAACACAAAGAATATATTACCAAGGAAATTGAAACTATAAAAACAAATCAAACAGAGATGAAAAACTCAATTCACAAGCTGAAAAATGAGGTAACAAGCTTAGCTAATAGAAAAGGCCAAATAGAAGGTAGGATTAGTGAAATAGAAGACAAGCAACTTGAGGCACAACAGAGAGAAGAAGAAAGAGACTCAAAAATAGAAAAAACGAGAAAGCTCTACAGGAATTGTTTGACTCTATCAAAAAGAATAACGTAAGAATAATAGGTATATCAGAGGGAGAAGAGAGAGAAAATGGAATGGAGAACATATTAAAACAAATAATAGATGAGAACTTCCCAAACCTGTGGAAAGAACTAAAGCCTCAAATTCAAGAAGCAAACAGAACACCGAGTTTTCATAACCCCAACAAAACTACTCCAAGGCACATCATAATGAAATTGGCACAAACCAACGACAAAGAAAAAATTCTCAAGGCAGCCAGAAAAAAGAAGAATACAACATATAAAGGAAGGCCCATTAGATTATAATCCGATTTCTCAACAGAAACTCTACAAGCTAGAAGAGAGTGGACCTCAATATTTAAAGTCCTGAAAGAGAGGAACTTTCAGCCATTAATACTATACCCATCAAAGCTATCCTTCAAATATGAAGGAGAAATAAAAACATTCACAGATACAGAAAAGATGAGGGAATTTATCATCAGAAAACCTGTACTCCAGGAATTACTAAAGTGGGTTTTCCAACCAGAAACAAAGAACAAAACAAAACAAAATCACAAGTAAAAGCTCCATGAAGAAAACAATAAAACCAAATTTAAACTGTGACAACAACATAAAAGGGGGGGGGGGAGGACAGAGATTAACAGTAGCAACGGACGATGGAGTGCAAAAGTACTCACAAGATAGTGCACTACAATGAACAGGGTAGGAACCCTTTTCATTACTTAATGGTAACCACCATTGAAAAAACCACCACAGAAGCACATGATTTTAAAAAGATAGCAACAGAGGAGAGATGTATGGAATACAACCAAACAAAAACAAAAGATAGAAAAACGAAAGAGAAGAATCAAACAAGACACAAAACTAACAGAAAGCAATGCATAAAATGGCAATAAAGAACTCACAAGTGTCAATAATTACACTAAATATAAATGGATTAAACTCACCAATAAAAAGGCACAGAGTAGCAGAATGGATTAAAAAAGAAAATCCAACTGTATGCTGCCTACAAGAAACTAATCTAAGCAACAAGGATAAAAACAAATTCAAAGTGAAAGGCTGGAAAACAATACTCTAAGCATATAACATAAAAAAAGCAGGTGTAGCAGTACTCATATTTGATAATGCTGACTACAAGACAGCAAAAGTACTCAGAGACAAAAATGGTCATTTCATAATGATTAAGGGGAAGCTGAATCAAGAAGACATAACAATTCTTAATATATATGCACCAAACCAAGGAGCACCAAAATATATAAGACAGCTACTTATTAACCTAAAACCAAAAACTGACAAAAATACAATCGTACTTGGAGACTTCAATACACCGCTGACGGCTCTAGTTTGGTCATCCAAACAGAGAATCAATAAAGATATATTGGCCTTAAACAAAACACTAGAGCACCTGGATATGATAGACATCTACAGGACATTTCATCCCAAAGTGACAGAGTATACATTTTTCTCCAGTGTACATGAATCATTCTCAAGAATTGACCATCTGTTGGGCCACAAAAACAACATCAGCAAATTCAGAAAAATCAAAGTTGTACCAAGCATATTTTCTGATTATAAAGCCTTGAAACTAGAATTCAACTGCAAAAAAGAGGAAAAAACCCCCACAAAAAAGTGGAAACTAAACAACATACTTTTAAAAAATGAATGGGTCAAAGAAGAAATAAGCACAGAGATCGAAAGATATATACAGACAAATGAAAATGATAATACAACATATCAAAATCTATGGGATGCAGCAAAAGCAGTGATAAGAGGGAAGTTCATATCACTTCAGGCCTATATGAACAAGAGAGAGCCCAAGTGAACCACTTAACTTCACACCTTAAGGAACTGGAAAAAGAAGAACAAAGACAACCCAAAACCAGCCGAAGAAAGGAGATAATAAAAATCAGAGCAGAAATAAATGAAATAGAGAACAGAAAAACTATAGAAAAAATTAATAGAACAAGAAGCTGGTTCTTTGAAAAGATCAACAAAATTGACAAACCCTTGGCAAAACTTACCATGGAAAAAAGAGAAAGAACTCATATAAACAAAATCCAAAATGAAAGAGGAGAAATCACCACGGACATCAAAGATATACAAAGAATTATTATAGAATACTATGAAAAACTTTATGCCACTAAATTCAACAATCTAGAAAAAATGGATAAATTCCTAGAACAATACAACCTTCCTAGACTGAGTCATGAAGAAGTAGAAAGCCTAAACAGACCAATTAGTAGGGAAGAAATAGAAAAAACTATTAAAAACCTCCCCAAAAATAAAAGTCCAGGCCCAGTTATACTAGTGAATTTTATCAAACATTCAAAGAAGACTTGGTTCCTATTCTACTCAGTCTTCCAAAAAATTGAAGAAGAAGCAATACTTCCAAACACATTTTATGAGGCCAACATAACCCTCATACCAAAACCGGGCAAGGACAGCACAAAAAAAGCAAACTACAGACCAATATCTCTAATGAATACAGATGCTAAAATACTAAACAAAATACTAGCAAATCGAATACAACAACATATTAAAAAAATAATACATCATGATCAAGTGGGATTCATCCCAGAATCTCAAGGATGGTTCAACATACGTAAAATGGTTAACGTAATACACCATATCAACAAAACAAAGAACAAAAACCACATGATCTTATCAATAGATGTAGAAAAGGCATTAGGTAAAATACAACACAATTTTATGTTTAAGACTCAACAAAATGGGTATAGAAGGAAAATATCTCAACATGATACAGGCCATATATGATAAACCATCAGCTAACATCATATTAAATGGCACTAAACTGAAGGCTTTCTCCCTTAAATCAGGAACAAGACAGGGTTGTCCATTCTCTCCACTCTTATTTAATGTGGTTCTAGAGGTTCTAGCCAGAGCAATCAGACAAGAGAAAGAAATAAAAAGCATCCATATTGGAAAACAAGAAGTAAAGGTATCACTTTTTGCAGATGATGTGATCCTATACATCGAAAACCCCAAAGAATCTACAAAAAGACTTCTAGAAACAATAAGCCAATACAGTAAGGTCGCAGGATACAAAATTAACATACAAAAGTCCATAGCCTTTCTATATGCCAACAATGAAACATTTGAGAACAAACTCAAAAGAATAATCCCCTTCACGATTGCAACAAAAAAATAAAATACCTAGGAATAAAAATAACAAAGAATGTAAAGGACCTATATAATGAAAACTATAAACATTGTTAAGGGAAATCGAAAAAGATACAATGAGATGGAAAAATATTCCTTGTTCTTGGATAGGAAGAATAAATATAATCAAGATGGCCATATTACCCAAAGCAATATACAAATTTAATGCTATTCCCATCAAAATTCCAATGACATTTTTAAAGAAATGGAACAAAAAATCATCAGATTTATATGGAACTATAAAAAACCTCGAATAGCCAAAGCAATCCTAAAGAAAAAGAACGAAGCTGGGGGCATTACAATACCTGACTTCAAACTATATTATAGAGCCACGACAATCAAAACAGCATGGTATTGGCAGAAAAATAGACACTCAGACCAATGGAACAGAATAGAAAGTCCAGAAATAAAACCATATATATATGATCAAATAATTTTTGATAAAGGAGCCAACAACACACACTGGAGAAAAGAAATCCTCTTCAACAAATAGTGCTGGGGAAACTGGAAAACCACATGCAAAAGAATGAAACTCGACTATAGCTTGTCCCCTTGTACTAAAATTAATTCAAAATGGATCAAAGACCTAAATATAAGACCTGAAACAATAAAGTACAAAGAAGAAGACATAGGTTCTAAACTCGTGGACCTGGGTTTTAAAGAGCATTTTATGAATTTGACTCCAAAGGCAAGGTAAGTGAAGGTAAAAATAAATGAATGGGACTACATCAGACTAAGAAGTTTTTGCTCAGCAAGAGAAATTGACAACAAAATAAACAGACAGCCAACTAAATGGGAAATGATATTTTCAAACAGCAGCTCAGATAAGGGCCTAATATCCAAAATATACAAAGAACTCATAAAACTCAACAACAACCAAACAAACAATCCAATAAAAAATGGGAAGAGGATATGAACAGACACTTCTCCCAGGAAGAAATACAAATGGCCAACAGATATATGAAAAGATGTTCATCTTCATTAGTTATTAGAGAAATGCAAATCAAAACTGCAATGAGATACCACCTCACACCTGTTAGATTAGCTATTATTAACAAGACAGGTAATAGCAAATGTTGGAGAGGCTGTGGAGAAAAAAGAACCCTCATTCTCTGTTGGTGGGAATGTAAAGTAGTACAACCATTATGGAAGAAAGTATGGTGGTTCCTCAAAAAACTGAAAATAGAACTACCTTATGACCCAGCAATCCCTCTACTGGGTATATACCCCCAAAACTCAGAAACATTAATACCTAAAGACACATGCAGTCCCATGTTCATTGCAGCATTGTTCACAGTGGCCAGGACATGGAAACAACCAAAAAGCCCTTCAATAGAAGACTGGATAAAGAAGATGTGGCATATATACACTATGGAATACTACTCAGTCATAAGAAATGATGACATCGGATCATTTCCAACAAAATGCTGGGAACTTGATAACATTATACGAAGTGAAATAAGTAAATCAGAAAAAACCAGGAACTGTATTATTCCATAGGTAGTTGGGACATAAAAGCAAGACTAAGAGACATTGATAAAAGTGTGGTGGTTACGGGGGGGGGGGGGGGGGGGGGGGAGGGAGAGGAAAAGGGAGAGGGGGATGGGCACAAAGAAAACTAGATAGAAGGTGACGGAGGACAATCTGACTTTGGGTGATGGCTATGCAACATAATTGATTGACAAGATAACCTGGACATGTATCTTTGAACATATGTACCCTGATTTATTGATGTCACCCTAGTAAAATTAATAAAAACAAAAAATAAATAAATAAAAAACAAAAATTAAAAAAAATATATCATTAATGACTCTATGCTCAGAAATTTGATCAGTTAGATGAAATATACTACTGTAATTATTTGAAAGATACCAACTATCAAAATTAATACAAGGAGAAACAGATAATCTGAATAGGCCTACATATGAGTCAGGGTTTTTTAGAAAAACACAACAAATAGAATGTATATATGTCTAATTTACACATATATCATGTATATGATTTATTATAAGGCATTAGCATAGATAATTATGGAGGATGGAAAATCCTGAATCTGCAGGGTAGGCCAGCAGGTTGCAGACCCGGAAGAGGAAATGCTACAGTTTCAGACCGAGGCTGTCTGCTGCAGAACCAGGAGGTGCCCCTGTGCAGATGGGCTCTGAAAGCAGTCAGTCTGCTGGAGAGTCTTCTCTTGCTCAGGGGAGTTCAGTCTTTTTGTTATATTCAGACCTTCAACCTGTTTAAGGCCCACCCACATGATGGAAGGCAATCTGCTTTACTCAAAGTTTACAAACTTAAAAGGTAATCTCATCCAGAAACACCAGAATAACGTTTAACCAAATATCTAAGCACCCCATGGCCCAGCCAAATTGACACACAAAATTGACCATCACAGTCTAAATGCTGAAGAGATTGAAACAATAATCAATAACCTTGAAAAAAAAAAAGAAAGCATCAGCCCCATAGAGTTTCACCTGTGAGTTCTACCACACATTTAAGGAAGAAATAATGCCAATTTTCTACAATCATTTCCAGAAACTAGAAAGGAAAGGAATACTTCCTAACTTACTCTATGAAGCCAACATTACCCTAATACCATACCAGATAAAGAAGGAAAACTGTAGACCAGTATCTCTTATGATACAGATGCAAAAGTTCTCAATAAAATATTAGTAAATCATATTCAACAATGTATAAAATTACAAGACAAACCATTGGGATTTGTGACAGGTATACAAGGCTGGCTCAATAACAAAAAATCAAGTAATTAAACTGATCTCCTCAATAGACTGAAGAAGAGAAATCATATGCTCACATCAAGTGATGCAGAAAAAGTACCTGACATTCTCCAACATTCATTCAAGATAAAAACTTTCAGCAAACTAAAAATATGGTGGACTTCCTCAGCTTGATAAAGAATATCTATAAAAAATTTACAACTATTATCATACTTAATGATAAGAAACAAATTATTTCACCCTAAGATCGGATTGAGATAAAGATGCCCACTCTCCTATTCAACATATACTGGAAGTCTTATATAGTGCATTAAGACAAGAAAAGGAAGTAAAAGGAATATAGATTAAGAAAGGATAAATCAAAGTGTTTGTTTGCAGATGGCATGATTGTCATGTACAAAATCCCAAAGATAAGCCCAAGAAAAGAAAAGAAAACTGAAGAAATCGTGGAGCAAATAAACAATTACAGCACATTTGCAGGGTACCAGGTTTACATACAAAAGTCAATTATTTTCGGCCCTGGCTGGTTGGCTCAGTGGTAGAGTGTTGACCTAGCGTGCAGAGGACCCGGGTTCGATTCCCAGCTAGGACACACAGGAGAAGCGCCCATTTGCTTCTCCACCCCTCCGCCACGCTTTCCTCTCTGTCTCTCTCTTCCCCTCCCACAAGCCAAGGCTCCATTGGAGCAAAGATGGCCCGGGCGCTGGGGATGGCTCTGTGGCCTCTGCCTCAGGCGCTAGAGTGGCTCTGGTCGCAACATGGCGACGCCCAGGATGGGCAAAGCATCGCCCCCTGGTGGGCAGAGCGTCACCCCTCATGGGCGTGCCGGGTGGATCCCCATCGGGTGCATGCAGGAGTCTGTCTGACTGTCTCTCCCTGTTTCCAGCTTCAGGAAAAAAAAAAAAAGAAACAAACAAACAAACAAACAAAAAAACCCAACAAAAGTCAATTATTTTCCTATCTGTCAGCAACAAAATTCAGAACAAATTTGAACTTAAAATTAAAAATACATTACCACCCTAAAAATGAAATATTCAGATGTAAATCTAACAACAGAATATGTCTAGAAACTATATTAGAAAAACTACAAAACTTTTATAAAAAAATTAAAGATCTAGCCTGACCAGGCAGTGGCACAGTGGATAGAGTGTTGGACTGGGATGTGGAGGACTCAGGATCGAGACCCTGAGGTCGCCTGCTTGAGTGTGGGCTCATCTGGTTTGAGCAAAGCTCACCAGCTTGGGCCCAAGGTCGCTGGCTTGAGCAAGGGGTTACTCGGTCTGCTGTGGCCCCACGGTCAAGGCACATATGAGAAAGCAATCAATGAACAACTAAGGTGCCACAACAAAAAACTGATGATTGATGCTTCTCATCTCTCTCTGTTCCTGTCTGTCTTTCCCTATCTATCCCTCTCTCGGACTCTCTCTCTGTCTCTGTCTCTGTAAAAAAAAAAAAAATTAAAGATCTAAATAAATGAAGAGATATCCCATGTTCATGAATGAGTAGACTCAATATATTGTCAAGATGTTAGTTCTTCCCAACTTATCTAGGTTTGGTGCATCCCAATCAAACTGTCAGCAAAGTATTTTGTGAATATTGACAAATTATCCTGAAGTTTGTATGGAAAGGTAAAAGACTGAAAATAGCAAACACAATGTTGGAAAAGAAGAATAAGGTCAAGAACTGACATATTACCCAACTTTAACACTTACTATAAAGCTACAGTAACCAAGGAAATATGGTGGCTTGACCTGTGGTGGAGCAGTGGATAAAGCATTGACCTGGAATGCTGAGGTCACTGGTTCGAAACCCTGGGCTTGGCACATATGGGAGTTGTTGCTTTCTGCTCCTCCCCCCTTCTCTCTCTGTCTCTGTCTCTCCCTCTCCCTCTCCTCTCTGAAATGAACAAATAAAATCTTTAAAAAAAGAAACATGGTAAGGGCAAAAGAACACAGACACACACACAGCTATAGCCAACTGATCTTTGGCAAAGGAGTCAAGGCAATTCAATGGAAAAGGATAGTTTTATCACCAAATGGTGGTGAAATAACTGAACATTCCTATTAAAAATAAATCTAGATAAAGAACTTACACATTTCACAAAAATTAATTCAAAATTGATCATAGACATAAATAGAAATCACAAAACTAGAATTTATATAAAGGTACTTTATATTGCCTGCTCCATGGTCCTCTCCACTGCACCACAATTGTCTCCCATTTGAGCCAAAGAACAGGCACAGTGAATTTATCATTTTGCCAATTCCTCAAGGGAACTTTCTTACTCTCCTTTTAAGTAAAGTTTTCAAACACAAACTATGAGCCCCCAAAATGTCAGAGAATAGGGGAAAATATATTCTCTCTGAAAGAAGAAAGTTAGAATCATTCTCCTGAATCCAAAGAGAAGAAATAATTTGATTATAATCACATACCCTTATGCAGTCTCTGAATTCATTACAAGTCTTCTTTTCATACCTTAGAAAGCCCATCTAACTAGTGTTATTCTTTGGTAAACAAACTGAAGATTAGCGGCCAAAATATGTGAAGTGCTCTGATTTCACAAAAGGAAAGTATTTAAATGATCACACTGAGTACTAACGTTTAGTTTTCTTTATCCGAGAAATTGGACTGATTTTGCTCTCTCCCTAAGTTTCAGATCCATTAGCCTTGACCACAGGATGAGCCCCCATAAGCATATTTGTTGCAATTTTTTCTTTAAACATAGCTCAAAATCTAAAGAAAGATTGGAGCTCCAAAGTCTTTTGAGTTTGCTTGATTGTGAGTGAATTGAAACTGTAACCCGCGGTTCCAGTCCAGGACCTGGAAAAAAAAATTAGGGCAAATAAAAAATAATTGAGGCAGTAGTTGAGATGATGCATTTTACTGCCTTTTGCCATGCTTTGAGTCAAACTGCCAGTGATCATAACTGCTTTATACCTTTAATGGGGAGTGGACTGAGAGGAATTCTGTAGACAGAGTGAATTATTCATAGGAGTTTGGGTTATTTTAATATATCAACAAGCTTTGCCATATTTCAAAGCAATAAAATGTTAATTAATTCTTCACAATTCTATTCAATGTTTTGTCAAAGACCTTTCCAATGTTTTAAGAATATTCTGCATCTGAATATTCCTAAATGCAGTTCTTGCTGCTGGCTTTATATGCATAAGGACAAGGAAGCAAAAAGATTGGCCAGGGTCAAGGAGAGAATGTGTCGGCATTGAAATTGAAAACCTGGATCCACATCCGGGTGTTGTATTACCAAACAGGGGGAGATAAAGATGGATACTCTATCCAGGCTGAGCTAGAAGGTGCCATTCCAATGATTGGGGAAGAAATTGAGTTTGCAAAAATGAAAGTAACATAAGAGGCAAGAAACAAGATAGAGGAAACTCAATTTTCATCATGCAGAGGTGAGAACACTTGGAGGGCATTTGAATGTGTTCTCTTAATATAGTTAAGAAAACACAAGTCTCAATAAGGACATTAAAACTATTTAAAGGTAGGCCTTTATTTGAGAAGTCAGTATGTAAAGAAAAGATAAATTAAAATTCATATTTAAAAACCAAAGATTTATTTTTGCCAGGCAGACTGTGTTTGGATTCCAGTTCTACCACTGGCAATCTGTGTGACTGTGGGCAGATTTCTCAACCTTTCTAAAGCTCACTTGCTAAAAGGACCAAATGTAGGGACAGCATTTATCATTCTGCTTGGCATACAGCATGCATTCAACAAAAGGTAGCTGCTGTTCCTCCACCTACTGCTATTATTTCCTCCCTTAATTTCACCATATCCCCTCTTGCCTGTTTATATTTTCATCCTTCACGTTTTATTCAACTACCTTATAATCTAGTCAGGGGATACTGGAGTTGTGAAACTGACACACTCAATTCTCAGATCAGAAGGTTCAATTGCCTCAAAACCTGGAGTTCATGTTTTCCATGACGTGCTTCTTATAAAAAAATGGTTTCACTGGAAATGACCTCATCTCTAACTTTTCTGAAATGATGGAGCTTATCTGAACGTCTGGTGTGAACTTTATCTCTGAACATGGGTTAGTTTTTTATTCTTTACAATTATCGTTTTATCCTTTTATCTCAAGTAAAGTAGGTATTCTTCTTCCTTCACCAAAGTTACCTTTTCCTAGGATTCCATTATCCTTGAAAAATTACTTCCACATTTTCCCTATTCTTTCTATTTACCCTAAAAGTATCACAAGATGTCTTTAACATTTTAAGAAAAGTGATACATACAAATATTGAAGTAGAAAAAAGGAGCAAAAACTCACCCAGAATCCTACCACCTAGAATCACTATCATTAACTTGTGTGACCATTATTTCAGATGTCTCTTTATAGTTACACATAGTACATGCTAGCATGTCAAAGGCAAAAACAACCTCCGCTGGGGTAAATTTTTGCAAATTTCCAGAACATCAGGGTTGAAGAACTTTGAGTTTCCAAAGTGTCCAGAGCTCATACAAATGTTGGAGAATCAGATTTACAAGTACTTACATTAGTACTAGGAGACGATGAAGCAATTTCTTTAAATGTAATGTAATTCTTTTCCACTTAGAATTCCATATCCAGCCAAAATGTTAAATTATGAGGGTGCGACAAAGATAATTTGAAAATGCAAGGTCTCAATAATTTTCCTCTGAAGCGAACCTTCTTAGAAGTCTAACAGGACATGTGAGCTGACAAAATGAAGACATACCAACAATGAAGAAATCGTGCAGGTAATGAGGGCTCTAGACGGGAAAGAAATTCCCAGGATGGATGATGAATTCTTAGACTGAGAACTGATCAGACCTTGGAGTGCACATAGTCCAGGCTGGAGCAGAAAAACACCGGAGTACAGGAGAGACATTTTCAAGAAGAATATGAAATATATGGAATACTTAATATGTTTAAATATATTTTAATAAAGTTTCTATTCTGATAAGGTCTTGGGTTGCTACACAAAAAAGTTATGTCAAAAGAAGCATATTTTAACTCCAAAAAAATTAAACAGAAGAAAAAACAAAAAAAAATTTGTTCAAGAAAGAAAATATAACCACTGCATACTATGTAGTTCAGCTGTGAAATAGTTATATACTCATAATATGACCACTAAATATTGATTTAACTCCAAATGGTAAGGAAGAAGAAAGGAAGGGAAGTATATAGTTGTAAGTCATATGTACAGATGGACGATGTGGGTTGGGGTTGGATTGTAAAAGAGCTAAACCCTCCCTTGTAGTAAATCAATGCGTAATTCCTTTATCTGAAAAATTATGAAATAGCATCACTTATTAATCCAGAGATACATACAAAAAATATGAGAGATTTAAAAGTTGCTGTCTTATACACTTCAGGTGTACACTTCTATAACACATCATCTATATATTGCATTGTGTTTTCATCACCCAAAGTTTAGTATCCTTTGGTCACCATATATTTGATCCCCTTTACCCTCTTCAAGCTCCTCCCAACCTTCCTTCCCTCTGGTAACCACCATACAGTTGCCTCTGTCAGTGAAGTTTTTTTGTTTAATTGCTCATTTGTTGGTTTCTGCTTTATATCCCACATATGAGTAAAATCATGATTCTTGCCCTATTTCCAGACAAATATTTTGAACACAGTAAAATTTTTTTTTTTTTTTTAAATTTTATAATTTTATTTTTTTAATGGGGTGACATCAATAAATCAGGATACATATATTCAAAGATAACAAGTCCAGGTTATCTTGTCGTTCAATTATGTTGCATACCCACCACCCAAAGTCAGATTGTCCTCTGTCACCTTCTATCTTGTTTTCTTTGTGCCCCTCCCACCCCCTATCCCTCTCCCATTCCCCCCTCCCCACCGTAACCACCACACTCTTATCAATGTCTCTTAGTTTCAGTATTATGTCCCACCTACGTATGGAATAATACAGTTCCTGTTTTTTTCTGATTTACTTATTTCGCTTCGTATCATGTTATCAAGATCCCACCATTTTGCTGTAAATGTTCCGATGTCATCATTTCTTATGGCTGAGTAGTATTCCATAGTGTATATGTGCCACATCTTCTTTATCCAGTCATCTATTGAAGGGCTTTTTGGTTGTTTCCATGTCCTGGCCACTGTGAACAATGCTGCAATAAACATGGGGCTGCATGTGTCTTTACGTATCAATGTTTCTGAGTTTTTGGGATATATACCCAGTAGAGGGATTGCTGGGTCATAAGGTAGTTCTATTTTCAGTTTTTTGAGGAACCACCATACTTTCTTCCATAATGGTTGTACTACTTTACATTCCCACCAACAGGAACACAGTAAAAATTTAAGGAATAAAGATATGATCCTCTTGAGGTCAAACTCCAGCCAATCAAATGACAAGTGAAAACACTACAGTAAACAAATTGACAGAAAACATTCATGCCATCTAACTGGTAAAATAAAGCAAAGGGTGAGGATAAATGTCCTGAACAGACTATAAATGTTATCAATCTTGACAAAGTATAAATGAATTAACTAAAAATATTGGAGAAAACGGGAGATAACGATGGAAGATAAATATGCAGATGCCTCCATCTTTAATGACCACGGGTAAAAAAAATAAAGGTAAACTAAATAATGCAGGTGTACTTTTACTTTAAGATGCAACAATAAACTTGAAGAAAAATAATGCAATTAACTAAAATAGGTGGCAAAGACTTTCTCCTTTGACCAAACTTGATTCAGACTTCTCCTTCTGACTAGTCCCTGATCTTGGCCTCTGACTGTGGCCCATTAAGCCCAGTTTCAGCAAGAATCCTGCTGGGTCAGTCTTGGGAAAATTTTATACCCTTGATATCTGATCAAATTCCTTATCCCCAATGCTTGGTATCTTATCACCTTGGCTTACCTTCAGCAGGAATCCTGTTGAGTTGGTCTAGCAAGAATCCCCCCAATCTTCATCTTTTCTCTCAGTAATTTTCCATCCACTGACCCTTCGCCCTGCTCCTTGGCTATCGCTTCCCACTGTCTCTTCTTGTATTCGGAGTTGAGCCCCGTCTCTTTCCTCTACTACAAAACCTATTGTGATAGTCCCTCTGAATAAAGTCAGCCTTACTCTCTTTAACAGTGTCATAAATCATTTTTTCTTTAATAGTTGGAGGTTAGGAAGGAAAGATAGGAAATATGCTAATTTTGCCATTTTTATTGTGGCTTCAAGCCAATTTTCTGAAAGTCGTTCAACAGATTGGCCTTAGAACAAATTGACTTTTGGTGAATTGGTACAGTGAATTAGCTTGGACAAATTTACTTTTAGTGAATTGGCCTGCCTCTGCTTCAGTAGGAAGCCAGTAAATATATCTAAAGAAATACAGAATTAAATACTATATATTTATGTAATTTAATTCTGTGTGTGTATAAATACATATA
Source organism: Saccopteryx bilineata (assembly GCF_036850765.1). Lineage (NCBI taxonomy): Eukaryota > Metazoa > Chordata > Mammalia > Chiroptera > Emballonuridae > Saccopteryx > Saccopteryx bilineata. The sequence continues at coordinate 187,528,209 of NC_089490.1, read as the reverse complement.
TAAATACATAAATTTTGCATACAAAGTTATAGTACATAAAGACAACCACTAAAACAAACACATAAGCCTCTCAAGTAATAAGAAGTATTACAGACATATACACAGAAGAAAAGGAAACAGTGGAAAAAATTTTAAACTATATAACAGGAAGCACCAAAAATGGCAGATGTAAACCCAAATATATCTGTTGTGGTAGGAAGTACAAATGGGCTAAAATCACACATTTTAAAAAACCTGATTATATTAAAAATAATGATAACCTCAGCTGCACTCTGGAAAGAAGGTAATATAAAGGAAATGTTTATCAACAGTTGTGGAGCCAAGTTGCTTACATTTAAATCTATGTCAGTTGGGGCAACTTCCTTCATTTCTCAGTTTTCTCCTTGATAAAATGGGGATATTAACTAAAGTTAACACAGTGAAATCTTGGGCAGATTTAGCAAGTTAATTTATGTAAAGCACTTGGAAGGGTGCCTGTCACATAGTAAAAGTTCAATAAATATTGACCCACTATTACCACATGAGACACATCTAAAACCAAATGACTTAGAAAGGTTGAAAATAAGAGAATGCTCAAAGTCGTATCGATCAATGCCAACATAAAGAAACCAGTGGAATTTAGTACCAGAAAAGATTGAAGACAAATAAGGTACATTATAATGATGATAAATGCAATGTTAATATCCATAAATTAGAAGTACAGGAAGTACCATGAGAAATTGGAAGGAAACAACAGGGATAGAAACACCAGGTCAAGATGGTTTCATCGAGGCATCCTACCAACTTTTAACAAAAGACTATTCCAATGTCATTTAAGTTGTTCCAGAGTAAGGGGGAAAGGTTTGTTTTTGCTTTTAATTTTTTAACATTATTTATTGATCATTTTTAGAGAGACAGGGGAAAGAAAGGAGAGAGAGCAAGAGAGAGAGAGAGAAGCATTCATTTGTTTTCCACTCAGTTGTGCCTTAGTTGTACACTCACTGGTCGCTTCCCATATGTGCAACCTTGGTGATCGGGGATAGAACCTGCAACCTTGGTGTTTTGGGACAATGCTCTAGCCGAATGAGCAAGGGTGGGGAAAAAAGTTTTTGAAACCAAAATAAGTTCCAGATGAATCAAAGGTTATACAGTTTTCTAGAAGAGAAGAGAAAATTTAATAAATATACTCTCAAATTGGGGAAGATGAACAAAACCTAAATGCCCTTAAGCAACTTTATAAATATATTTTTAAAATTTCTACATAGCAAAAGTCAGTAAGACATGTGAAAAGACAATTTATTGGGGGAATTATTTCCAACACTTACTATAGATAAAGGAATAATTTCCTTAATATGTAAAACACTTTTACCAGTCATAAAGAAAATGAAGATACATCTTTTAAAAACTGACAATGAGCCTGACCTGTGGTGGCACAGTGGATAAAGTGTCAACCTGGAATGCTGAGGTCACCGGTTTGAAACCCCGGGCTTGCCTGGTCAAGGCACATATGGGAGTTGATACTTCCTGCTCCTCTCCCTCTTCTCTCTTTCTTTTCTCCTCTCTCTCTAAAAATGAATAAAATATAAGAAAAAATTATAAAAACTGACAATTGTACCAAGGATATGAATAGATAATCACAGGGAAGGGAATACCAGTGGCTCTTAGCATATGAAATGATGCCTGACAATAGTTACCTTTGACCCAGGGCTTCTGTATATAAATTTTTCTGACATATTTACTAGAATATACTTGCTCTATCACTGTTTTTAAAAATTAAAAAAAACCACCCAGAAATAATGTAAATGTCAATCAGTAGAGCCTATAAAAGGCGGAATAATGCCCCTCACCTGCCAAAATATCCACAGGCCTAGGGATAGTCTGATTCTCAGAATCTTTGAATGTGTTACATAGCAAAGAGAATTCAGGCTGCACAGGGAATGAAGGTTGTGAATTAGCTGACCTTGAGATGGAGAGAGTAGCCTGGCTTATCCAGGTGGCTCAGTTCAACACATGGGTCCTTAAAAGTGGAAAGGGGCTGCAGGGAAGTCAGAGTGACACAGCAAGAGAAAGACTCCCTTGCTGGCTTTGCAGATGGGAGGAGGCATGAGCCAAGGGATAGGAGCTCATAGGAGGTGAAAGAGGTAAGAATACTGATTTTCTTCCAGAGTCTCCAGAAAAGAACAAAGTCCTTATGACACCTTGATTTTGGTTTGGTGAGACCTATGTCACACTTCTGACTTCTAGAACTGTACTATAATAAATCTGTTGTGTGCAGCCACCAAAGGTGTGGCAACTTGTTACAGCAGCAATAGGAAACTAATACCAGAACGAATTAAACGTTACAGTAACCCATACAGTGGAACAGCATGCAGCCTCTACAGGAGAATAAGAAAACTATCATAGAACAATCTCCAGAATATATAAGCAAGAACTGCAATAGTATATATGAGGAACTAGGAAGAAGACTAGTTACTTTTAGGCAGAGACTAGGAGGCAAGGACAGAGGTGGCAGGCAGGAAAACATTTTCACTGCATATCCTTTTGTAACTAATAAATATATACTAGTTTATTTAAAAATAAAGAAATGTCCTCCACCCCTCGGAAAGCATCAGCCTTTGGTACGGTACATCTGAAAACTTTCTGTATTCTCCTTCATAACCACGTACTATTATAACCTTAACCTCATACTTTGTAATCGTGTAAATATAACAAAACCAATTACTGTTGGTCTCAGGATTTTTATTTATGTTTGTCCTACCCAGTAGATGGGAAGTTCGATTAAAACAGGGACCAGTGTGCCTTTTAATTGTACCTAGGACAGTGTCTAGCACTTAATAGGACTTCAGTAAACATGTATTCAATGAATGGATGAATTAACTAATGAATGCAGCCAAACAAAAGAGTAAGAAAGTTTATAATTTAATCAGTTATAATTTCTCAAAAACGCATAATTAATTCTAAAAAAAATTTTTTTTAAATCCAAGCATACAAGAAAGAATATTATCCAGAGATATAGAAATGTCTAGCTATACATAACTATCCCCATATTGAACTCTATTAAATCACAGCTAAATCTACTTCTCTATCTTTCTTTATCCAGAGAAAAAAGTTTCAACTATTTTTCAACTCATGGTGTTAAGATCCCTGGACCATGTTCACAGATTGAAGCCATTTAGCACAGGGTTTGCCTTTTTACAGCTGTCCGCGGTCTCAGCTGTCAGTCGAGAGGTCTTTAAGTCCCAGGCTTGCCCTGTTTGCTCTGTCTATCCACTGCACTTTCTTACAGCTTCTTCTCTCGCTGTAGCTCTCAGCTTCTTTCTTTTCTTTCATGACCCGATCGTAGACACTGAGCGAGGATGAGAGAGAGATCACATTCCTGTAGGCCTGGGGACCCCACGACTGCCTATAACTGGGAAAATTGTACCATGTTAACCATTGTTCAGATGGAATGCTGTTTGTTCTCTGACATCATTTCTCCCCCTTCCTGGGCATCCAGCGAGGCTGTATTTCCCAGTCTACTTTGCTGTTGGGTGGGGCCATATAACTGAGATCTGGCCAATGGAACATGGGTCAATCATGGGTCCAGTGGCTGAATGCAGAGACCTGTTGAAGTCTAAGACCCTGGAGGATGGAGAAGCCACTAGATTGGAAGAAGCTTCGGTGTCTGAGCTACCAGGTGAAAGAAAGATACCTAGGAGACCTCTCCAACCACAGACATCTGTGTTGGACAATTTCAGGTCAAACCCATCAAAATGTTGATGGCTTTATTAGAATTCAGAAACTGGTTTCTGCATAGCAGAAGCCTAAAACACGTGAGTGAGGTGGTGAATGGCAGGCCAACCGATGGTGGCAGTGGGAATGATGGATACTATGCTGTAAAGTGGCAGGATACTTTGAATAACTCCTCACCTGCGATATTTTGAAAGAAGATCATGTGCTTACTGAACCAGAGCTCTAGGGGAAGTGTCTGGAGTCATTTGAGTCCTAGTGTGTACTGTCTGCTATTAGCTGTCTTTGGTAATATTTTATTGGGAAGAAGTCAGTTCAGGAAAGAATGGCTGGTTTTCAAGCTAAAATGAAAGGGAATTAAAAAAAAATCAAGAAATCTAGGACATTGAAATATTAGAATGATGATACCTTTTAGGTTCCCAAATAGTAAGAGATAACTTTTTTTTTTGTTTGTTTGTAAATTAAAGCCTCAGGTAAACAAAAAAGTCAGTCCTGGGACAAAGACACATTAGAAATGTGGCCTTCCCATGTATTCTTTTAGCTGGACACAGGATAGAGGTCATTGCATTGAGGGAGAACAGCTAATAATGAGGAGACAAAAAAAAAAAGGTTAAATTGAGAATGTATATGTAGGCAAGAATTCTAAGTGTCTTTAGTGGTACAAGGAACTAGCTAGAAGCTTCTTAACTTTTTTAAAGAAATGTTATTGTCAAAGATATCATGACCATTTAAAGAATACCTTTGAAATGTAAAACAACTTTTGAACCCCAAAGTCAATCCAAAAGGAAATGATCTGCGAAGATGAGAGGGTCCTAACGGGAGTATGGTCCTCAGGGCCCACTTCAGATGTGGCTGAAGAAGAAGATGGACAAAATGAGCCCTCCAAGAGGGTAGGGACAGAGGCCAGGGAGAACAGTAGACAGAAGCACTCCTAACAAAGGGCTGAGTCAGGACCTGATTAAACAGGGTAGAGAACTTTTAGGTCAATACAGTGGGGTTTTATAAATGCATGGACGAGCGCCTGCTTTGTGCCTTCTTATCCTTTCCAAATAGGAGTACTTACCATGGCTGTACCATCCCTGCATCATAACTGTTTGTTAGGGAGGGGAGGGGGACAAATAATGATTTTTACAACCACGAGGAATTCTATCTGGACCTGATGGAGGGAGGGCTCACATTCCCAGAAGATACTGGACCTTGAGCAGATGACAGGACTGGTTGGGGTTTTGAATTGCTCCTTTGAGAGAAGGACCTACGTGTTCTTTGTACGCAGTGCATTCTACGTATGGGATGAAATTAACAGGTTGTTGGTGGATGGAAGGGCAGATTGAGGCAAAGATTGGGCTATGAATTCACCAAACCTAGCTTTCTTTTCTTTTTGGACACACAGCTAGACTATGTTGCCCAGCCTTCCTCCCCCTGAATTTCATGGGGCCACATCACTGAATTATGACAGTGAGATGTAGGCAAACATGACCACTTTTAGGTCTGATTTAGACTAACCTTCCATACGATCATCGACACTCTCTTCCTTTTGTTTGCCAGCAGCAGAGTTCCGAGGAAGGCCTCTGGCACCCTAGGGCTGGGCTTTGGGGTTCACAGAGAGCTTGCAGGCTTATTTTTCATGGTTGCTTTCATGCTACTGAGTCGAGCAGTTGTGACAGATACTGTATGGCGTATGAAGCCTGTAATACGTACTGACTGGTTCACCACAGAAAGGTCTGCCAATCCCTGCTCTAGAGAATAACAGAAACATTGGATAAGACAGAGCCTGGCCCCTCAGTCCCAGACAACACTTTGGGGGACAGCCTATAGGTCAGGAACAGCCCTGCTGAACTGTTGCTTAAGCGAGAGATTTGGGACTAATAACACTTCCACTCATCCTACATACAATGATGAAAGTATACAGGGGGGGGGGGCAAAAGTAGGTTTACAGCTGTGAGTATGCAAAACACAGTTTATTCTGGTATTATTATTTATTAATTATTATATTGTTTTTCATACGAACAACTGGAACCCTACTGCTGCTGCACCGTGTATTTACCTTGCACTGAATAACTAAAAGCTTCTCATTCACTGCAGCATGGTGGCACATGGCTTCTGCCATGGTTCACTTATACAGCCTGGTGTCCATCCGTTTACCTACCGCAAGCATTTATCGAGTATTTATTGTGTGTCAGGCACTTTGCTGAAGATACAGTGATGAGTAAAAACGTGCTTGGACTCTGCCCTCATACAACTTAGGGTCTAATGCAAAGACAGTGGGAAGAAAAAGGGCAGCACTTAACCACCTTAGACTTGACAGAAGCTGTCCCAGGTCAGTAGAGCCCGCACTGGGCCCTCCTCACTCCTTTACCTGCCTGGCCCCTGTGCCACTTACGCCACTTATAGCTTTCAATCCCATCAGAGGAGGCAGTTTTCAATCCCCACATCAGAGGAGGCGAAAAGACAGTGTGGCTGAAGTGATTAAGGGAGAGAGCGTGGGCAGGGGTAGCTGGAAACTTCGTTAAGGGACAAATGCAGAAATGATAACTTACCTTTGCCTACAGGACCATGGCTGTCTGTCTCAGTAATCAAACCTCCCTAAGCCTTATCTCGTAAGCCTTCAGAGATACCTGGACTCTGCTTCCTAACCTGAACCTGTGGCATTTACTTTTCTGTACTGTTTAAGCCAAAGCCCAAGGCTCTGGCTGTGACTTTTTCTTCCCAGACCTCCAGACCTCCTAGATGTTTTTCCATTGTCTCATGCTGCCATTTTTTCTGTACACCCATCTTTGTATGATTTCCATTGACTCTTAGGATAAAGTCCACACTCCCTCACATGGCCCGCAGTGCTCTGAACATGCTAGTAGTTCACTTATAGAAATGGTACACACTAGATATTACAGGATTCAGACATTTTTTTCTTAAACTTTAAACACTCTGAAGAGACTAATTTTTAAAAGTATATTTCCTTTTTCAATTGCATGAGAAATATAGAAACATTAGAGATACAAATGAGCAAAAATCAAATCTATATTAAACTGAAACCAAGCAAAAACACAAAACACCCAGGGAAAAAAATCACCGTTAACATTTTTATGCATATCCTTTCTGATTTCTACCCAAGCAAATGAGTTTATTCTTAAAAACTAGATTATCAACCACATTTTCTCTTATAATCTTTATATATCACCTAATATGTTATGAAAATTCATCAGCATCACTAAGAATAGAGGTACACTATCACTTAGAATGGCCATGCAGTCAGTATTCCATTGTATGGATATACCTTGATTTAACCAACCCTCTACTGTTGGACATTTGGAATGTTTCCATTTGTTGTAGTTAATTATATGTGTCAACTTGGCTGAGCCATGGGGTTCCCAGATTAAACATTATTTCTAGGTGTGAGTCTCTGAGAGGGTTTCCAGATAAGATTAGCATTTGAATGGATAACTCAGTAAAATACCGTATTTCCCATGTATAAGACGCACTTTAATTTTGGGGCCCGAAATTTGAAAAAAAAAAAGTCTTACATAAAGTTATTGAACTCAAGTTTTATTCATCATAAAATTCATACAACTCGTCATCTCTGTCAAAACTCCCATCCATTAGCTTGTCCTCATCTGTGTCTGATGATGAATCACTGTCTTCATATATTGCCTCGTCGTCAGGCATTTGAAATGCCACAACCACTGTGTAAGATGCACCCAGTTTTTATACTCCAAATTTTTTTGAAAAGAGGTGCATCTTATACATGGGGAAATACAGTAGATTGCCCTCCCCAGTGTGGGTGGGAGTCATTCAATCTGTGGATGTCCTGAAGAGAACAAAAAGTAGAGGAAGCAGGAATGTGTCCCTTTTTCTGTATGTCTGTTTGCTTGGGCTGGGACATCTCATCTTCATCTGCCCTTGAACTGGGATTTATACCATCAGCTCCTCTGATTCTCAGACCTTTGGACTGAATTATACCGCTAGCTTTCCTGGGCTGCCAACTTACATATGTATCTTTATAAAATACTATATATAATATTATCTTATTAGATACAGCCTATTGTCCTACTGGTTCTGTTTCTTTGGAGAAACCCTGACAAATAGAGTCTTTGTTGCTCTTGCTATTGATATTGCTATATTAGACAAATAAATTGTCTAGCACATATATGTCTTTCTACCTTATCTGATTGTCTCCATATGAATTCTTAACTCAAGGGGCAGGAAGTTTTTCAAGGTTTTGCTTCATACTGTCTAACTGACTCTAAGACATAAAGAAATGAAACAACTCTTAAGTGGTGATATATAAAACTGACATCTACATTTCTGGCTAGTTTCTCAAACTGTCATGTCCAGTTGTTTGGTTTTCTCAAAAAGGTGATTTCTTGGGATGGGCGTCTTGTCCAGCCAGGTGAAAAGCTAGAGGTTCATTAGGGAGGAGTACTCCCCGTCATTCTTTCAGGTTGATGGCAGGAGCTGCCCCTCCACAAACAGTGCCCAGCTCCTCATGAATATCCCCGGGGCTCTTACAGAAGTCCCAGCTCTGTTTGGATTAATCAGCTATTTCCTTGCAATGGTATGAGGTCGAGGCAGGGCTCCCAGGCTGCCTGCAGAGTGACAATAAGTGGAATTACCAAAGCTTAGATTCCAGAGCTGAAAGAGAACCCAAGCAACCATTTGGCCCAATTCTCTGGTTTCAGGCAGATAAGATACTCCATTAGCAGAAGAGTTTTAGATCTAGACTGTTCTTGGCAAGGAATAGTGTCTCTTAGTTAAGATAAAACAGAAAACACTACAAGAAAAACAAATTGCAATAAAATTAAAGTATTAGGCCTGTGAAGGAATAGCTCTTAGAGTAGTAACCACATCTGTACAAGGCTTTGTCTTCTTCATGGCCTGTCTGTAGTTTGTCTCCAGGACCACATTTCTCCCCATAAACTGGAACAGCAGTTGCCATCAATTCACTTAGCATACAGTGTTAACATTTTTTAATGTTTTTAAAAAAATTATTTATTGATTTTAATGAGAGAGGCAGGGAGAGGGAGAAAGAGAGAGATAGGAACATCAGTCTATTCCTGTATGTGCTCTAACAGGGGATCAAACCAGTAATTTCTGTGCTTCAGGATGTTGCTCTTAACCAGTGGAGCTATCCGGCCAGGACTAAAAAAATTTTTTTAAATTTTATTTTCTCTGCAAAGAATATCTAAAAACAAGGGAAAGCTATACTATTGAAACACATATTACCATTTCAAAACAACCACTTTTAGCATCTTGCTTTCCAAAAATATATTGTAAAACACCAATGGTTTTAATCATAATATACAACAGTTTAGCTTACATGTTCCTCTTAGTATTGTTTCATAACAATTTTCATGCGATTAGTAATCTATAAAATTATTATTTTAAAATTATTATTAGGCGAGAGACGGGAGGCAGGGAGGCAGAGACAGACTCCCACATGTACCCCTTCTGGGATCCACCCAGCAAGCCCCCTACAGGACAATGCTCTGCCCATTTGGGGATGCTGCTCCAATGCTTGGCAACCGAGCTATTTCAATACCTGAGGTGAGGCAATGGAGCCATCCTCAGTGCCCGGGGCCAAATTGCTCAACCATTGGAGCCAAAGCTGCAGGAGAGGAGGAGAGAGAGAGAAAGAGAGAATGGTGGTGGGTGAAGAAGCAGATGGGTGCTTCTCCTGTGTGCCCTGACCAGGAATTGAACCTGGAACTTCCATTTGTGAGGCTGATGCTCTACCACTTAGCCAACTGGCTGGGGCTAAAATTATTCTTTTTTAATGGCGGCAGAATACTATTATTTGCCCAACCTTTCTCAAATTTTTTTTTTTTTTTGTATTTTTCTGAAGCTGGAAACAGGGAGGCAGTCAAACTCCCACATGCGCCCGACTGGGATCCACCCAGCATGCCCACCAGGGGGCGATGCTCTGCCCATCTGGGGCATTGCTCTGTTGCAACCAGAGCCATTCTAGGGCCTGAGGCAGAGGCCATGGAGCCATCCTCAGCACCCGGGCAAACTTTGTTCCAATGGAGCCTTGGCTGCGGGAGGGGAAGAGAGAGACAGAGAGGAAGGAGAGGGGGAGGGGTGGAGAAGCAGATGGGCACTTCTCCTGTGTGCCCTGGCCAGGAATCGAACCCGGGACTCCTGCACGCCAGGCCGACGCTCTACCACTGAGCCAACCAGCCAGGGCCCCTTTCTCAATTTTTAATTATAAGTGACATAGTGATTAAAATTTTCATGCATGGGACATTCACCATATTGTAGATTGTTTTTAAAAGCTGGATTACTAGAAATTAAATGTCTTATTCAGTTAAGTACATGAATGGTTAAATAGTATACAATACTGAATGGTTAAATAGTATACAATAATGATATGTTTTATCCCAAATTGGGGATTTTTCCCAAATGATTTCATTTTGGAAACATGAATGGTTAAATAGTATACAATAATGATATCTGTTTTATCCCAAATTGGGGATTTTTCCCAAATGATTTCATTTTAGGACATCAAAGAGTAGAAGTGGACTGGGACTATGAAATTGTAAAAATAGAGGAATAGATAAACTTTTTGAATGATATTTCTTATTTTTAAGTAGGTGTAATCATACATTTTTCATAATTTGTTGTAGCCTCAGGAGCTGACTTAGTCCCTTTCCATCACTTTCTGTTGGTGGGAGATAGACTTTGGCAAGTACCATTACTATTCCTTCTTAATCTTTTTTGTTTCCAGATTATGTGACATATAACACCATGGTGTTGCTTTGTACATGATTAATAAGGTTCTGTTAAATGGGTGAATGAAAGAATGTGTATGGGCTTTGAACCTAAGCAGAGAGGGGTTCAAATCCTTTTTCTGCCACTTACTAGATGGTGTACTTGTTAAACAGACAAATTGCTGTGGAACACAATAAAAGCTGTGTTCTGGATAAATTCCAGAAGTCAGTGACAAGCCCTTTGTAGTTTTCTTATGTGAAACCTTACATTAAATTCTTAAGTAGAAAGAGCAATGCCCTAAACATATCTCAACATGAAATCTAAGGGCTATGATGTGATACAAGAAGAGAGTCTTTATGGTAGGAAGCCACGGCTTGCTAAGATGATTTTTGAGAATCAGCTTTTATTGCCTTTAATTGGTGCCAACTCTTGCAACTGCTGAAACTTTAAATGCCAAATCACTTAAATGACCTCATCTACTGAGGAAGGCAGTAGGGGTTGTGGAATGGACATCATACTTGGTTTTTGATAAGATGAATTACCTTGGCTGGGCAGAGAACTGCTGACCTGTGGCATTTCTTTCTTTCTAATATTTCTATAGTGTCAGCACTTTCAGGCACCTAACAGGTGTAGCAAACAAAGGCAACAGCTTTGATCCAACTCCATGTCAATTAGGTGTGTCTTTAATGGGCTATGTTGTAGGGAGCAAGCTTAGGAAACCACAAATGACAAGTTATTTCTGGATTCTAAGGTTATTATTAATGGGCCAGTGAAGTGGAGCTTGAGGGTTAGTTCACCTGCTATAAGGAAAGTTTTCAAAGGGAAGAAATTTTATAGACTTTTTTTTGGCCTTCAACCAGGACAACTTCAGTTTTGTTTTTAAAAAATTAATCTTAGGAACAACTGAGGGAGTGGAGTGGAGTTTTTTGGGTTTTTTTTTAAAGAATTTATTTATTCAATTTCAGTGGTAGGGGGGGAGATTGGGAGAAGGGGAGAGAGGAGCAGGAAGCATCAACTCCCATATGTGCCTTGACCAGGCAAGCCCAGGGTTTTGAACTGGCGACCTCAACGTTCCAGTTTATCTACTGTGCCACTTTATCCACATTATGCACTACGCTACCACAGGTCAGGCAGGAGTAGAGTTAGAGTGGGGTGTAAAGCAGAAAGACTATACACCTGAGGGTTTCAAACAGTAAAGTCCAGCCTAATGGTTCACTGATGGACTGCTCATCCAGCCTCTATCACATGGCTCTGCAGGTGGAGTATGCAGGGAAGGTGACTCCAGAAGCCTGGGCAGACAATGGCATCTCTGAAGGCCTGTTGGAAGTAAAAGGAGTCTTTGTTACTCTACTAGATCAGGGAGCTCATTTTATGTTGCAATCCTGCCTTCTTCCTCGGCATCCTTCTTCCTCATGAGCGTCAGGCTCCTCCCACCCCCACACCTTCCACCTCCCTACTGGTAAGACTGGAAGAGAGAAGTTTGTAAGATGATGTGACAGTCGGTTCTCTGGAGAAACAAAACCAGTGGGAAATATAAATATATATTCAAGGCATATATACATATAAAAGATCTATTTTACTATAGAGAAAGATTTATTTCAAGGAATTGGTGTACACGACTGAGGAGGAACTCGCAAGTCTGAAACATGTAGGGCAGACCAGCAGACTTAACGCAGACGTTCTCCTTTCTCGGGAACCTCAGTCTTGCTCTGTTGCAGGTCTTTCAACTGATTGCGTAAGGCCCTGCCTGATTATCAGAGATAATCTTCTTTACTGAAAGTCAACTGATTTAACCACATCCACAAAACACCCTCACAGCAGCACCTAATGAGTCATTATTAAATAAACGGATATTTTAGCTTTGCCAACTTGACACATAAAACTGACTGTCGTGAACAGTCTTAGGAACAGACATTTTTAATTGAACTATGAGAGACACACTAACTAGGCTAATGCTCCTCTTAGATTTTGTTTATCCCATTATCTTATTTAAAGAAAATAAAGCTAATAAGATTAATTCACACCAAAATGTAATTGACTGATGCCTCCTCTTGGAATCTACCAGAGGAAAGGGGCAAGCTTATTTAATCAAGTGAATATTTAATTATTGAAGAATTTCAAGTGGTGTGACTAACTGAAGGATTCCATCTATGTCACCTGCTGGCTCTTCCTGTATTACAGGACTTTGGGATTTTTTCAAAGCATCTTAATTTTTCTATAAATATTGAACATATTCACTAAGCTCTTTGAACCCAAATCAGTTTCTTCAGGGTACTTCTTAGTGGACTTTTCCCGGACTTTATTATGCCAAAGAATGCCCTTGGAAATGTTAAAATTGTTGATATCAGGCCCCATTCCTAGACATTCAGGGTCAGCAAACTTGGGTGTGTCCAAGAATCTTTATTTTTAACAAAACCCACCCTAGCTGACTTCTTTTTTGAGAAATACTATTCTAGGGCAAGACACAAGTGCTCCTTAATAGACTCAGCTAAAAGAAAGCCACCTCCTGTCCCAGCTTTGCTTGAACCTCCCTAAGGAACTATGGTGGGCTCAAAACCCCCCCCACAAAAAACAAACCAGCTATCGATTACCCATCCCTCCAGGTATGTCGGGGACTCTGGAAAATATATGAGAAGTGTAGGCTTGAAGTTGAGAAACAATAGGTAAAAATTAGGTGGATCGTCTAATATTTCGTACAACAGCAATGTTTGCTTTGTTTGGGTATAAGTGATTGCCTAAGTAATGGATGCCTTTTCATTTACTTTTAGGCAAATGCTGTGGCAAAAAGAAACTGAAGAATGACTCTGACTTGTGTATGGGGTACCCACTAGGGCTGTGTTGACACAGGTTGTTAGGCCTTTCTAATAGGAAACGGGGACACACACATCTCATTTCTGTATTCTGTTCGTTCCTATGCAATCATTCATTCCAACTACCCCTGCAAGTTACAGTATGAAACTTGTTCATTCAAAGAACTGACATATTAGACACTTGACTTCTATTTTGGGGGGGGGAGGTATAGAAACCTTTTTAAGAACATGAACTGTTTCTTCTTTACACATTTATCCCCAGCGCCCATCACAGTGCCAGGCATAGAATATGAACTCAAAAAATACCAGTACATTCATATTTAGATGAGCAAGACAATGAAGGAGCATTTGTTTTCTGCCAGAGTAACATCTGGAAAGGCCTTCGATGCAGACAGCACATGTTGATGGGAAGTAGTCATTACATCACACTTTGTGGTATAAATCAGTAGAAAGAAATTGGCCTCCTTTTCTGCTCTTCCTAGAGATACAAGAGTTTGGGTTTAATTATTTCTGATTAACCCCAATACATTGAAAAGCTGTATTTACTCAAACTTTAAAATGTGAGGAGGCTTGCCTTGGGGCGGGAGAGAAAAGAGGCATTATTTTCAATTATATTCATGAAGAATGTGACCACAGACTTGTAAATTCCCATTTGCTTTTAATGAGGCCAATGCTTCATATTTAAGTCACAAATGTGGAATTTTCACACTGAGGGCTCTAGGAATAAAGATACATACTTTGCCAACATTTGCCCATGTTGGTATTTGAAGGAAAAGAATCAACTTGACAGTGGTGAGAAAAGGGGCGCTTTTATAGTTAGTGAAAGAACGGCCGAAGCAAGTTCTACAGTTCCCGGCATGTCCATTTTTAGCTGGGAAGGAGAACTCTGGTGGAATATCTGAGTGCTTTGATGCAAAGGTGACAGGCCACATTTAGAGTGTTTCCCTGGTAACAAAAGGGGCTCCCCGGACACACAGCTGCTGCAGACAGCATATGTTTAGCGAACAGTGAGGACATTATGCTTCAGCATAGAAAGTTTCTTCCTTTCTCGGTTGCCAAGAAATAGTCAAATGTGTTGGGCCAGTTCCAAGTCTTTTTGGTCAGCCCTTGCTCACCCTGTGGATGTTCTTTTAGCAGCAATGCAAAACAAGACCAAAAAAAAACAAAACAAAACACAAAATACGGAAACATGCAGACTAAGAGATGCACTGTCCAGGAAGAGAAGGGAGTGAACATACCAACAGTTCCTCGGTTAGGTGTGGAGGCAGCTGTTGAACCTCAAATACATAAATAAAGGCAGATTTAAAGATCAAGAACACAGATAGCAACGTATCATGTTTCCCCAACAGCATTCAATATCCCGTATCTTATTCAACGTCACTTTACTGCTGTTTCTTAGAATAAATGTGAAATTGTCTTGAACTTCATGAGCTATTCTATAGCAGGCCCCAGTTGTTGTCTTTGAGATGAATGGAGGAAATGCTTTTCTTCTTCTATCAATCTTCAAGCATAAAACTTGGGTCTACAAGGTCTCCAGGAGTGAAAGTTTTCTGTGTTGATCACCAAAACAAAGTAAGGCAAAGTTTAGTTTGTTGAGTATTATTTACACACGTATCTTTACAGATTGACAATGATGTAATACTGGGAGAACTGTCTTTATAATAAAGTATATTTTAAAATAGAGAAAAGAATAATGAATTTTCACAGATAGTGTGATATCTTCTGGAAGTGTGAACAGGAGAGAAAGTATTGCATTAAAAAATGGAAACTTTCATAACAGAAGGAGATCCAGACCCATTCCTCAGGGATATCACAGGGAAAGTTCCACGCTTAGCCATCAGGAGACCTGGCAGAGGCAGGATCAGACCGTATAGAAGAAGAATTAGTGGTCACATACGTGCTATGATGATCAGAAAGACACTGAAGGACTGTTCAGGCTGTCAAAATACCTGCAGTTCTGCCTTCGAAGCCGCACAATAGACTCTAGAAAGACCAATGAATGTGCAAGTATTTTACCTGGGAGAGGTGTTACGTTAACTTAGTAAATTCCACTCTTGGCATGAATAAGATGAGCACGTTGTACTGTACCCTGAGAAATGGGTCAATGGTAAAGGAGATTTTGAAGATGAGCAGGGACCCTGCTGGAGTTCGAGGAAAGGGAGGAGACTCACAAGTCAAAGGACGAGTGTGAAGACCCTGAACAAGGTCGGGTAGAAGTTAGAGTCAAATAAGGGTGAAGGGTGATGATCCTGGCACAGTACTCTAGCTCATTTGATGATGAGTTCTACCGAGTGAGGGCAGAAGGTTTTAGAATCTGGAAACCAGGAAGACATCTCACTGTTTGGCTGGGGGAGGCTGAAACCAAAAAGTTCACCTCAGGAAGCGGGGATAGTGTTCTTTATGAGAAAGTCAGCACTTCTGCTGAGGGTAGAGAGAGGACATCTCAATTCTTTCTGTTCACAAGTTCAAGATCAATGTTTCCATATAGGGAATGTGAAGACCACTCTGGAACTGGATGGATGTTTTTATTTTAATAGCCATATACGTTTAATAACTATTAGGAAAATATAAGTAGCATATCAAACCTATGACTTCATGAATATTACAACTTAAGAAGAAGCTAAAATAAAAAGAAACAGTTAATTTAAAGGAAAATATTAAGGAGATAAGAAAAATATCATGAAGGCATATGAACAAAGTATGTAAAACACTGTTTTAGAAATATTTAGAAATACATGTTCCACTGGTCTACTTAAGAATTATGTATGGTACATTGACAAGCGAATCAAGGGAGTCATTTATCTTAAACGTGAATGGCTGGTCGGGGTTGGGGGAATGAAGTTAGATCTTCAAATGATAGCATTCTGATTTCCGAGGCAGTATTGCAGGGTGCGGCCTTTGGAGTCAGGGTCCAGTTTGGACTTCCCCAATGACAAGGAGTCTGACTTTGGATAAGACATGGCAACTCCCTGAGTCTTGGTTTGCTCATCTGTGAAAAGGAAATTTTATCTCCTTCTCAGGATTATTGTAAGGGTTAACTGAGAGGATGAATGTGAAGCAGTACTTTGCATACCTGAAAAATGGTAAGATCCCAAAAATGTCAAACATAGTTGTTTTGAGTTTCTTGTCTCTTTCTTGCTTGGACCCTTTTTCAATCTTTTTTCTTTTCTTTTCTTTTTTCTTTTTTTGAGTACCTTGAACTGACCTTTATCACCTCTTTATAGACATGTTACCTAGTACTGCATACTTTGTTTTAAATGTTATCGTGTTAGTGTAAAAGATCAAGAAAAAGTAGAGGTTGCTTCCAAAGGGACTCCTGATTGGCCTCCTGGGTAATTTAACCATGACTGTTCTTTGCTTTTTATGCATTTTTAAATGTTTTGGTTCTATTTGTAGAGAATCCCATATAATCTACCTCCTAACACTGCCAAAATTCCATGGCTTCATGACGATCCTTTTACCCATTTGATACTTCCATAACAGCAAATCGACCTTGTAACTACGTGACACATTCTTTAATTTGTGGGTCATCTGCCTCTTTTGGAAAGACATGTGAAATAGAGTCTTCTGTGTCTTTATCTAGATAAAGTGTGCCGATAGCTGGGTCCATCTAATACCAGGAGACGGTCAAAAGGAGACATTCCTGAAACAATTCTTTCTAGTGCCAAATTGAACAGCCTGAGCTTTCTAGAGCTGAATTATAACACTCATATTGTTTAATGTATTAGTCTAACCAAACAGTAGCCTGCATTAACAGATAACTAAGGCAAGGCTCTTCTGTGATATTTTGAAACAGCCTTTAAAAATCTCTTCAGTGTCTTTATAATTTAGTTTCCGTAGCAAAGACATACATCATCATAATGCTGCTGATCACCACCGTCATCGTGGTTTGGTCAGCAGGCTGTTGTCTTTGTTGACAATATGTTCACTGTGTGACCGGTAGCCATTTACCTTGTTTCTCAGTTTCCCCAACTATAAAATGGGAAGCACATATAAAATGCTTGGCTGAGTATCGGTGGGGCGGTCACGGGACTGGTATGGAGTCCCATGCAACATTGAATACAAACGTCGAGACCAGTGTATTCAATTGAATTCAAAGAAAACGCTTACTACAATGAGGCTGTTTGGGGAGAGCATGGCAGGCATCCCAAGCCAGTCGGAAAATGTCCTGAGAGAATAGGAGACTGAGGAGCCTGGTGGGACAAGCTGAGAGCAGGACCTTTTGTGGTTTGAATCTTCCACTGGTGTCAAAGTAGGGAGCGCTGGCTTTCTGACCATCTTGCTCAGATGTGGGGCAAGAGGAGGGCGGAGGCTTAAATGCTGTCACAGTAAAACATTGACACATGTAGTCAGATTTTTTTTTAAAGCATTTTAATTATTATCTATTTTTTTACAGGGACAGAGAGAGAGTCAGAGACAGGGATAGACAGGGACAGACAGACAGAAACGGAGAGAGATGAGAAGGATCAATCATCAGTTTTCCGTTGCGACACCTTAGTTGTTCATTGATTGCTTTCTCATATGTGCCTTGACTGCGGGCCTTCAGCAGACCGAGTAACCCCTTGCTGGAGCCAGCGACCTTGGGTCCAAGCTGGTGAGCTTTTGCTCAAACCAGATGAGCCCGCACTCAAGCTGGTGACCTCGGGGTCTCGAACCTGGGTCCTCTGCATCCCAGTCTGGTGCTCTATCCACTGCGCCACCACCTGGTCAGGCTGTAGTCAGATTCTTTATTACAACCTGTGACAGGCCAAGTGATCAAGAATGCCCGTTATGTATTTACCTTCTATGAGTCCCTAAAGTTCTCCTGAACATGATACTCCAGGAGTTTTGACCTAGTAATGAGACAAGCCATATAGTGTGCCCATAAGAGCACTTCATTAGCAATGGAAGAAGCCCAGAAACACCCAGAGCCACCAGGTGCCGAGGAGGCGAGGAAGGCTTCTTTCCCAGAGACTTCAGAGGGAGCACAGTCCTGCGGACACCTGGGTTTTGGACTTCCGGCCTCCAGAACTATGAGATGATAAATTTCTTTCTTTCTTTTTTTTTTTTTTTTTGTATTTTTCTGAAGCTGGAAACAGGGAGAGACAGTCAGACAGACTCCTGCATGCGCCCGACCGGGATCCACCCGGCACGCCCACCAGGGGGCGACGCTCTGCCCACCAGGGGGCGATGCTCTGCCCCTCCGGGACATCGCTCTGTGGCGACCAGAGCCACTATAGCATCTGGGGCAGAGGCCAAGGAGCCATCCCCAGCGCCCGGGACATCTTTGCTCCAATGGAGCCTCGCTGCGGGAGGCGAAGAGAGAGACAGAGAGGAAGGAGAGGGGGAGGGGTGGAGAAGCAGATGGGCGCTTCTCCTGTGTGCCCTGGCCGGGAATCGAACCTGGGACTTCTGCACGCCAGGCCGACGCTCTACCACTGAACCAACCGGCCAGGGCCTAAATTTCTATTTTTTTTAAGCCATCTAGTTAGTGGTAATTTGTAAGGCAGCCCTAAGAAATGAATATATCACTGTTATCCTTATTTTGCAGATAGTGAAACTGGGTGTTGGAGCGATTAAATAACTTTCAAGGTTCCACAATCATACATCAAACTGGATTAAAAATAATATAAACCTGTTATGGTTAATTATTACTCTGTATCCCACCTGATATATGCTATGTATTATGGGCATCACAGAGACAGTAGTCTCCTTACTCGTGACTCATAACTCTTAGAATATTTAAAACATTATTATTATTTTTTTATTCAGTGAAAGTAGGGAAGGCAGAGACAGACTCCCACATGCACTCTGATCAGGATCCACCAGGCAAGCCCAATGAAGCGCAATGCTCTGCCCATCTAGGGTGTTGCTCTGTTGCTCAGCAACTGAGCTCTTCTTAGTGCCTGAGCCAGAGGCCATGGAGCCATCCTCAGTGCCCAGAGCCAATTACTCCAATTGAGTCATGGCTGCAGAAGGGGCAGGCAGGGAGAGAGAGAGAGAGAAGCAAGAAGGGGAGGGGTGGAAAAGCAGATGTGTGCTTCTCCTGTGTGCCCTGACTGGGAATCAAATCCAGGTCATCCACATGCTGGGCTGATGCTCTACAACTGAGCCAATCAGCCAGGGCCCTATTTTAAAAAATATAGAAATGGGGTGTATATCACAAAAACAGACTGACAACCTCCAAATTATCCAAAGCTGTATTACTCAATTGTCTCTTGATATTCTCTTTCCAATTTTTCTAACTGGTCTATCTTTTATTCTCCTCTCCTCTCCTCTCCTCTCCTCTCCTCTCCTCTCCTCTCCTCTCCTCTCCTCTCCTCTCCTCTCCTCTCCTCTCCTCTCCTCTCCTCTCCCCTCCCCTCCCCTCCCCTCTCCTTTCTCCTTTCCTTTCTTTCTTTTATTTTTTAAATTTTCCTTAGCATCTTTAACATGCTATTTCAATGAAGAAATGTTGTTTGTTACTTGTACAAAGAGTTGAGTAGATATGAAGGAAGTCTGTTTAGAACAAAATATACTTTTGTTAAACAGAAAGGAAGGATGATGTTGAGAGGAAGATTTGACATCTCCAACTATAATTGTGTAATCTTTATTTCTCCTTTCGATACTATCAGGCTTTCTTTAAAACTCTGTTATTATGGGCCCTGGCCAGTTGGCTCCGTGGTAGAGCGTCGGCCTGGCGTGCAGGAGTCCCGGGTTCGATTCCCGACCAGGGCACACAGGAGAAGCACCCATCTGCTTCTCCACCCCTCCGCCTCTCCTTCCTCTCTGTCTCTCTCTTCCCCTCCCGCAGCCAAGGCTCCACTGGAGCAAAGTTGGCTCGGGCACTGAGGATGGCTTCATGGCCTCTGCCTCAGGCGCTAGAATGGCCCTGGTTGCAACAGAGCGATGCTCCAGATGGGCAGAGAACTGCCCCCTGGTGGGCATACCAGGTGGATCCCTGTCGGGCGCATGTGGAAGTCTGTCTGACTGCCTCCCCATTTCCAACTTCAGAAAAATACAAAAAAAAAACCTCTGTTATTATATACGTAAATATTTAGGATTTTTAAGTCTTGATGAGTTGATTATCTTTATAAAATGACTCTTTCTGGTCTTTGGTGATTTTCTTTGTTCTGTAATCTACCTTGTCTGATACTAATTACTGCCACTCTGCTTTTATAAAATTCATTTTATCATGGTATGTATTTTTCTATCCTTGTACTTTAATTTACATGTCTTTCTATTGAAAGTGGGTCTCTTGAAGACAGCATATAGTTGGATCTTATTTTTCATCCCATCTGATAATCTCTGCCTTTTATATTGGGTGTTTAGCCCAGTTACACTTAATTATTGATATGGTTATTGATATGATTGGCTTTACATCTACCATCCTCTTAGTCAAGGCTGCTCTAATAAAATGCTATAGACTGGGTGGCTTATGAACTACAGAAATTTATTTCTCACACTTCTACAGGCTGGAAGTCCAACATCAAAGTGGCCAGTGAGGACCCACTTCCTGGTCCATAGACTGCTAGCTTCTCAGTGTCCTTACATGGTGGGAGAGGGCACTAATCACACTTATAAGGGTTCCACCCTCATAATCTAATTAATTAACTCCCAAAGGCCCCACCTCCAAGTATCATCACATTGACCATTAAGTTTTTACATGAATTGTGAGCGAAACAGTCTATAGTAACCATCTTTCTATTTATTTAGTTTTTCCATCTTTTCTTTGTTACCATTTTCTTCTGTTCTGCCTTCTTTTGGATTATGTTTTTTTATAATTTCATTTTATCTCTATTATTCACTTTTGGTTTCTTTTTTCTTTTTGTGTGTGTGTGTGATTCCTATTGGGTTTAGAGTATGTATATTTGACTTATTACAGTTTATCTTCAAATAACATTATTTATATATATAGAATAAGAACCTTGTAGTACATATCCATTTAAAACCTCAACTTTTGTGCTACCACCACCATACATTTCACTTTTGTAATGTTATAAACCCCATCATACATTATTACTTTTAAGAATCAATTGTATTTTATTTATTTTTGATATATTTTATTTATTTTAAATTTTTTTTTAAGATTTTATTTGCCCTGGCTGGTCAGCTCAGTGGTAGAGTGTCTGCCTGATGTGTAGATGTCCTGGGTTCATTTCCTGGTCAGGGCACACAGGAGTAGCACCCATCTGCTTCTCCACCCCTCCCCTTCTCGATTCTCTCTCTCTCTGTCTCTCTCTTCCCCCCTCTCCTGTAGCTGTGGCTCGATTGGAGAGAGTTGGCCCTGAGTGCTGAGGACGGCTCAATGGCCTCTGCCTCAGGTGCTAAGAAGAGCTTGGTTTCTGAGCAACAGATCAACACTCCATATGGGCAGAGCATTGCCCCCTAAGTGGGCTTGCCAGGTGGATACTGGTCAGGGTGCATGAGGGAATTTGTCTCTGCCTCCCTTCCTCTCCTTGAATAAAAAAAAGAAAAAATTTATTTATTGACTTTAGAGATAAAGAGAGAGAAGAGGGGAGGCAGAGAAAGCATCAACTCAATGTTCCTCATATGTGCCTTGACCTGGCAAGCGTGGGATTTTGAACCAGCGACCTTAGCATTCCAGATTGATGCTTTACCCACCGTACCACCACAGGTTAGGGGCCAGTGGCCAGCAAACTCATTAGTCAACAGAGCCAAATATCAACAGTACAATGATTGAAAATTTTTTTGAGAGCCAAATTTTTTAAACTTAAACTATATATGTAGGTATATTCCTTATCGAGGTAGCGCCCGCACGTGGTATTTTGTGGAAGAGCCACGTGTGGCTCACGAGCCACAGTTTGCCGACCAAGGGACTAGGCAATCAATTGTATTTTAAAGAGAAAAAATCTAATAAGTCTATGCTCATATATACTATACCTGGCGCTCTTTATACATTAGTAAGTTTTATATTTCCACATTTTTTCCTTCTGCCAAAAGGACTTCCTGTTTCGTTTCTTATAGAGGCAATTGGAATATGAAAAGTCTTCTGGAAGATCTTTCGGATAAGCTTAAATTTTTTTCCTTTAAATACTTTAAAGTTGTCACAAATCTATTGTGTCCTGATTTGTAATTTTTTTATTAGAAGGCTACTGTCATTTTTACTGTGATACTGAATTATGTGTCCCCTCTTTCCCAAATTCATATGTTGAAGCCAAATGTACCTGTATTTGGAGACAGGACTTTCAGGAGGTGATTACGGTTAAATGAGGTCATAATGGTGAGGTCCTAATTCCACTGGATTGATGGTCTTATAAGAAGAGAAAAATTCTCCACATTTACTCTTTTTTGGCTTTTTTTCTGTGTGCATGCACAGAGGGGAGGCCATGTGAGCAAACAACCTGAAAGCTACCATCTGCAAACCAGGAAGAGATCTGTCACCATAACTCAACCATTCTGGCATATAATTTTGAACTTCAGCCTCCAGAGCTGAGAGAAAATAAATTTCTATGGTTTAAACCACCAGTCTATGGCATTTTGTTATGGAAGCTAGAGCTGACTAATATATCCTATCCCTCTATATGTAACATTTCGGTTTTCTCTTTATTACTGGTTTACAGCAATTTGATTATGTTACGCCTTTATGTGGTTTCCTTTATGTTTTCTGCTTGGGGTTTGTTGAGTTTCTTAGATCTGTAAGTTTATAGTTTCCATAAAATTTAGAAAATTGTGGCTGTTTTTTCAAACAACATTTTTTTTAAAATGTATTGATTGATTTTAGAGAGAGAAAGGAAGAGAGAGAGGGAAATAATTGATTTGTTGTTCCGCTTATTTATGTATTCCTTGGTTGATTCCTGTATGTGCCCTGACTGGGGATCTAACCCACAACCTTGGTGTACTGGGACAACACTCTAAACAACTGAGCTACTCAGCCAGGGCTCAAATAACTTCTCTGTTCCTCTCCCTGAGCTACCTTTTCTGGGACTCCAATTATAAATACAGCAGGCTACTTGGCCTTGTTCTACACAATTTACTGATGCCTCTGGTTTATTTCAATAGTTTATATTGCTAAGTTTTAAAGTTCACTGTTTCTTTTCTTCTGAAGTATCTAATCTGCTAATTATTTCTTACAATGTGTGTTTTGTTTTGTTTTGTTTTTTGCCTCACATATTATGTATAGTATTTCATCTCTAAGAGTTAAATTTGGGTCTTTCTTGTATTTTCCATGTCTATCCTCCTCATGCTTATGCTTTAGTCAACCTTTTTGAATATATGTAGTATAGTTATAGATGATTTAATGTCCTTTTCTACAAACTCTGTCATCTGTGCAATTATATTTTGTCTAGTTTTGTATTTGTTTAAGGTGGGAAAATAAGTCTGATCTTTGTTATTCTATTGTGTTTAGAAGCTGAGGTCTTTAATGTTGGAACAACTGTTGAAGAGAGTTATTTGCCTTATGTCCTCAGGGTATGGGCATTACTTAGCCAATGAGGAAAATATTAAAACTTAGAATTGAGCTTATGCCAACTTGGTGAAAACTGATGTTGAATTAATTGGGCAAAAGCTATGGTTTTATGATTAGAAAACAAGTTGACTATGTCTTGAGGGTTCTAATTTTTTTGTTTTAAATATTGTAAAACATTTTTATATCACCATTTTTCTCATTTTATACATGATGATAGATACTAAATTCTCATAAGGTTGATTGCATTCTCTATTCCTGAATTCTTGCATGCCTCAGAAATTTGCCTCTACTACTGGAAGAGGTTTCCATGTTAGCTGCTAGGTGTTCACATTTTCATTTGCAAATGCCTACCATAGTTTCCCTACAGAAATCCCACAGATGGAGTTTCCTGACTCTGGTTAGTATCTAGCAAATACTTTACACTTCTAGGCATATCTCCAAATTCATAAATGAAAAAGGAGCTGTAAAAACCTTCCCCTTTTTCACAAAGCTCTATTGCTTGATTATTTGAGATGAAAGAATTTGCTTATCATCTACTGTATGGTAACTTCTTTGGGGAAAGGAGTGTGTCTTGTGCATAGTTGTATCCACAGAGACCATGCTGGGTACATAAGTAAGTGCTGTGAATATTTGCATAAATAAGTGAATAGACTGCCCTTTATGCTCAAAGATGGCGAGAAGTACCTTGGGTGATTTGCCAGTATCTCTCAGAATACACACACCTGTTAATTCTTACATTTTTCAGCTAAGCAACCAAAAAATTGAAAGGCAATAAAAATGATAAGTACAACCTCAGATGTGAAAAGTTTTAGAGATAAAATGTGTTGATCAGGGCCCCACCTGCAGTGGACTGTTAAAGCCTAGATGTAGAATCTAAAAAGTCTCAGTTGCTAGCATCAGGCTGAATTTGTAGAGGTGAATTCCTGTCTTTAAAGATAAAACTTGATTTATTAGCATGTATTTTCATGGTAGCATATAAATTTAGCATATATTAATTAAGATTATAGGCCACAATGAAGAGTCTTTCTTATATATTTTGTGATTTATGTATTCCACCATTAAATTTTACAGAGGAAAAGGAAAGACACATTTTGGCACAGACTTAAAATATTTGCTGAACTTTGCTTGTCAGCAGCTGGTTGTTGCTGTGTACTTTATGTTCTTTTAACCAAGACCAAATTTGAAAGAAAATAGCAGATGTTCAGTTAATTATTTTTCCGTGTTTGTGTGTGTGGGGGGGTCTGGCTACCTTCCAAAGACATCAAACACAGGCATTGCTTATTGATGGTCATCTTGTTTCAGACTAATCAGCTGGCAAGAATGAAATGAATCCTATATAGGGCATTTTGAAAATAGTTTACAACAAAGAATTTCAATAGCAATGTTGATCAAAAACTAGACCATGTTTCGTTTTGTGTGCTTCGGGAATAAGCGATGAAGCTGTGTGGCTGTGTGAATCTTATATGATTAACATTAATGTACTGGATGACTTGGGAAGATGGCCAATTGGGATTTCACTTTTGAAAGCTGGATTCCATAAGGTATTCTAGGTCATAGATGTAAATGAACAGAGTGATTTTTTTATATAAATAAATTTTTATTAATTTTAATGGGGTGACATCAATAAATCAGGGTACATATATTCAAAGAAAACATGTCCAGGTTATCTTGTCATTCAGTTATGTTGCATACCCATAACCCAAAGTCAGATTGTCCTCCATCACTTTCTATCTAGTTTTCTTTGTGCCCCTCCCCCACCCTTTTCCCTCCTCCCCCTCCCCAACCACCACACTCTTCTCCATGTCTCTTAGTCTCATTTTTATGTCCCACCTATGTATGGAATCACGCAGTTCTTGTTTTTTTTCTGATTTACTTATTTCATTATGTATAATGTTATCAAGATCCCACCATTTTGTTGCAAATGATCCGATGTCATCATTTCTTATGGCTGAGTAGTATTCCATAGTGTATATGTGCCACATCTTTCTTATCCAGTCTTCTATTTTTTTTTACAGTGATTAAAGCCTTTAAGCAAACTCTTGGCCAATACAGCAAGAATTCATAAGAGAGTAGTGTCCTTGACATGTTCACCAAGTCCAAGTTGGCACCAAAACCATTCCAAATCCCTGCAAATGCAACCCAACCCCAGTTCAGTCTGTTAGGAGCTGTCACAAGGAGCAGGAGTCCAGGAAAAGTCCACACCCAGGAAAAGTCCGCATGGCACTGGAATTGTTGTCACAATTCTATACTTTGCATCTCACGTCCAAGTACCAATGGCCGCTGCTTCTAGCTGGTAATGATTCAGGTAGACTGGAAAAGCCATCTGCAGCATGTGTAGAGATGGAGTCAGAATGATTTTTATATTCAGTTTATTACAAATATTCTATTATGTGTACGACGAATTTTGTTTAGGGAACTTTATTTTTGATAAAGTTGTATATTTTTCTTAAGATATAAAGCTTCTTTCTCCTGGCAAGATAAATATCTTCATAAATGTTGGAGTTATCTATGTAAAATCTTCCAATTAGCCCTGGCCGGTTGGCTCAGCGGTAGAGCGTCGGCCTAGCGTGCGGAGGACCCGGGTTCGATTCCCGGCCAGGGCACACAGGAGAAGCGCCCATTTGCTTCTCCACCCCTCCGCCGCGCTTTCCTCTCTGTCTCTCTCTTCCCCTCCCGCAGCCAAGGCTCCATTGGAGCAAAGATGGCCTGGGCGCTGGGGATGGCTCTGTGGCCTCTGCCCCAGGCGCTAGAGTGGCTCTGGTCGCAACATGGCGACGCCCAGGATGGGCAGAGCATCGCCCCCTGGTGGGCAGAGCGTCGCCCCTGGTGGGCGTGCCGGGTGGATCCCGGTCGGGCGCATGCGGGAGTCTGTCTGACTGTCTCTCCCTGTTTCCAGCTTCAGAAAAATGAAAATAAAATAAAATAAAATAAAATAAAATCTTCCAATTATATCCTTTTGACAATACTCACTTGATGAATGCCAGAATAACCTTATCCCCACCTTTCCCCTACTTATTTCAAATACCAAGGAAAGGAAAAACCCTTGCCATCAAAACATTTAATTACTGTCTCAAAGCTTGTTAAAAATTGAGTTTAAAACAAAAAAACTGTTTAAACTAGCAGTCTATCAAAAAACACTGAGGTGCTGCCATTAAAAAGACATGTGACTTACCACCTAATTAATTAATTTTATAGTGCAAGAGACAGAGAGAAAGAGAGAGAGAGACAGGGACAGACAGGAAGGGAGAGAGATGAAAAGCATCAATTCACAGTTGCAGCACCTTAGTTGTCCATTGATTGCTTTCTCATATGTGCCTTGACTGGGGGGGCTCCAGCTGAGCCAGTGACCCCTTGCTGAAGCCAGTGACCTTGGGCTCAAGCCAGCAATCATTGGTTCCTGTCTATGATCCCATGCTCAAGCCGGCGACCTCGGGGTTTTGAACCGGGTCCTTGGAGCCCCAGGCCAACGCTCTATCTACCACGCCACCACCTGGTCAGGCTCCCTTAACTTTTTTTAAATGGGAGAAAGATCAGAGGAAATTACCATTTGTGTATAGTCACACAGCAGCTCCAGCTGGAACTAAAATTAGGCATCTTGACAGTTAGCCTCTTTTTTGTCTAGTAGCAATAACTCTGTGAATTTCTCTTATAATTTTAAACCCAGCTAAAATTAAATTAGTTAAAATAACTATAGACTGATCAAGATGGTGGTGTAGGGAAAGGCAGGCTTCAATCTTCCCATAAAAGAAAAAGCTAAAGGGACTCATCTCCACCAAACCAGTATTACATGAAATATTAAAGGGTCTTCTTTAAGAAGAAAAAATATATATAAATATGAACAATAAAATGGCAATAAATACATATCGATTGACAATTGAATCTAAAAAAAACCCCAAATGAACAAGCAGAACAGAAGCAGACTCACAGGTACAGAGAATATTCTGACTGTTGCCAGATGGGAGAGATGGATGAAAATGATGAAAGGATTAAGAATACAAATTGGTTGTTACAGGAAAATCATGGGAGCGTGAAATCCAACATAGAGAATATAGTCCATAATATATATATATATTTAAGCTGGAAACAGGGAGAGACAGTCAGACAGACTCCCGCATGCGCCCGACCGGGTTCCACCCAGCACGCCCACCATTGGGCGACGCTCTGCCCACCACGGGGCGATGCACTGCCCATCCTGGGCGTCGCCATGTTGTGACCAGAGCCACTCTAGCGCCTGAGGCAGAGGCCACAGAGCCATCCCCAGTGCCCGGGCCATCCTTGCTCCAATGGAGCCTTGGCTGCGGGAGGGGAACAGAGAGACAGAGAGGAAGGCGCGGCGGAGGGGTGGAGAAGCAAATGGGCGCTTCTCCTGTGTGCCCTGGCCAGAATCGAACCCGGGTCCTCCGCACGCTAGGCCGACACTCTACCGCTGAGCCAACCAGCCAGGGCTCCTAGTCCATAATATTTTAATAACTATGTATGTTGTCAATGGGTACAAGATTCATTGGGATGATCACTTAGTAAGTTATAGAATGTCTAATCACTGGGGTGTATACCTGAAACTAATATTGTATGTCAACTGTAATAAAAAAATAAGAATGATTTACAACTAATTTTAAGCCTGGCTTCTGGTGGCACAGTGGATAGAGTGCCAACCTGGAACACTGAGGTCACTGAAACCCAGAACATGCCCTTTTAAGGCACATATGACAAGCAACCAGTGAATAGCTAGAGTGAAGCAACTACTTCTTGTCCCCAGGCCCTGTGCCAATCAATCAATAAAATCTTTAAAAAAAATTTTTTAAAGAATAAATATACAACAGTTATTTCTTCTTTTTCATTATTAGAGAGTTGCATTTAATGATAAACAAGCAGAGATAGTACCTATATAACAGATTTTTAAAGTATTTCAAATTAGTATTTAAAGACAACTGATCGGCTAATACTCATCACTACACTCAACTATAGGCAAACTAACCTGAGAAGAAGCTTAAATGTTTTGCCACCTGTGAATCATGGCTTGAAACAGAGCAAGATCAAAGCTAAATGAGCTATGACTGCGATGTAATGATCTGATATTTTTCAAGTAAGCATCAGATCTAACTAAATTCAGTGCTTTTTACTTTAAAGTGGGTACCATAAAAGACTACACACCTATTTCAAGTGATACCGTATTCTGATGAAATTGTCTTTGAAAACTACAAAAAAAAAAAGGAAGAAAGAAAGAAAAAAAACACGATCAGTATTTCCGTCTCACTTTTACCTCAAATATAATTACCTGGCTTAGTCATGTACATACTCATGTAGTTAATGTGTTTGCCTTAATCTTATCTATCTTAAAATTTTGCTATCATTGAGCACTTTAAAAAGAATGAACTACAGATTCAGAGGAAATATATATTTAAAAAATTTGAGCACAGACAGCATCACTGCCTTCCGTAGAGAACATTCCCCCCCCCCCACACACACACTTTGGATATTTATGTTATAGAATCTTTTAAAGTCATATCTTGTCAACCCATTAGCAAATATTTATTAACCTGCTAGAAAAGTAATATGGCACAGGGAAAAGATGTTGGCCTTTTGAGGCAGGTTAATCTACTTTGCAACCAATTCTATTATCTTGATAAATTATTGAAGCTTTGAGTTTCAGTTTCTTAATTTGTAAAATGGGATGATAATGCCTACTTTGCAAGGTTGTCATGAGGATTAATAAAGATGAATTACTCCCACATATCTAGAATTCAAAATGTATTAGAGCACCATTGCTTTAGGAAGGCCTCTCATTTCAGACTCAAGACATCCCTTCCTAGGTGAGTAGATTATCTCCATTTTGCAGACAATGAAACTGGGTGTCAGAAAGTTTAAGTAACTTGTTCAAGTTTCCACAGCCATCAAACAGTCTATTGTATTTAATCACTACACTACACCCACCTGGTACATGCTGGGTGTGTGGGCTTAACAGAAAAGTAAAAGACGCTGATTTTCCTTATGATGCTTAGAATCTTTCACACTGTTCCTGAAAATACAGGAACGGGACTTGAGACAGAAAATCAGAATGACAACCTCCTGATCAGCCAAAGCTATATGAGCCAATTGTCCCTTGATTTTCTCTTTTTAATTGGATTCTTTTTCTCTTGTTTTTCATGTTCTTTGGCATGTCTGCATACTAGAGCAGAGATGAAATTTAGTTTCATTTCTTGTACAAAAATCTGGGTGGAAAAAAAGAATGATTGCCCGCAAGAAAATGTACTCAGCTTGTTAAGCAAAAAGAGATGGTCATCGTAATCACATTAGCATAGGTAACTAGATAACACTTTATATTCAAACAGTCCCTCAGGAAGTCCTTGTCACTGGACAGGCTAATGACATTGACATGGAGCAAGATTCTCTTGCGCTGTCAGGGAATAACTATAGCCCCTGAAACAGTATACAAGATAGACTTAATTTTTTATTGCCTTGTATTTAAAAAACCCTAGCTTTATTGAAGTATAATTGACATACAATAAGCAACCTCTGTTTGGAGTGTAAAGTTTGGTAAGTTTTTACATAGAAAAACACCTGTGGTGCCATTAGTACAGTCAAGATTAATGAACATATTCATCACCATTGAAAGTTTCTTCCTATTCCTTCTCTAGTCCCTCCCTCTTGTCCCTACCTGCACTCCTCCTTTCCCCCAGTACCACTGGTCTGCTTTCTGTCCCTATAGATTAGTTTGCATCTTCTGGAATTTTATCCATATAGATTATGTCTATTTTATATATTTTGGGGGTGGGGTGGAGGTTTATTCTTGCTGCTGCACGTATCACGTTCATACATTCTTGTTGCAAAGTAGTGTTCTACTGCATGACTATGCCCTAATTTGTTTGTCTGTTCTCCTTTTGGTAGATATTATGATCTTTTCAGTTTGGGGCTATTGCAAACTGAAAAGCTGCTACAAATCTTTCTGTACAAGTGGATAGAATGCTTTTATTTCAGAATGTCCACTCATTTCGGAATGAACATATGCTTTCATTTCTCTTGGAAAAATATATAGGAGTCCTTCCCTAGGACTGGAGGAGAAGGAAGGGGTCTTGTCTCTGGAGTCCCACAGCTGGGAGAATGTGAAAATGTAGCTTCTTGGAACTGACTTCCTGATATCAGCAGAAGGCTGGGCTGTGTGAGGAATACTAACAATCAAGGAATCTCGTGAGCCCAGATTGGATCACATGCTCATCCATTTGCCCAGGACAAGCAGGATACGACGTTATTTTATCACTAAGTATTTTATGCATTAAAATCTGTCATTTATAATAATTGTGGAAATTTTAGGTGAAAAAAAGAGAATATAAGTATTTCACTATCCATAGAGAGCCAATATTAACCTTCTGGAACATTTTCTACCTTTTTATAAGTAATTTATCTTGGAAACTGGGGGAGGGACAGCAGGGTCAGCAAGTTATTTAGCATGTTATTTCAGTTTTTATTTGTGAATGCTTGGTTTCATTCTGGAAACAGTTAGATGGAATTAGAACCCAATTAGACTGTTTAATTTGCCTGTTGACACGATAAGGCTATGTTTTAGCTAAGCTCTAGGAAACAAGGAGAGTGAAGAAGGCTTCTACCTTTATCCCTATAAACACTGTCTCTTTAAGAAACCTAGAAACTATTTTGCTCCCATTGTCAGGCTTGACTCACCTGCATTCAGAAACACCTGTATACCTTCAGGGTAGTCTCTTTTGAGCACTCGCATAAATTAAAATTTGCCTTTAGGGATCCCAAAGTTCAGTGTCAAAGCTGCATCAAAGCAGAAAATCTTCACAAATCAGCTTCAGTAGTTCTCAAATGCCTACAATGAGGGTTTTAAAACAGCCCTCCTATTCAAACGAGCCATTTAGCAATGTTTATTGAATACCTACTTTGGGCATAACACCCATAGATATTGCTTTGGGGATCATAAAAGAAGTGGACACACGATCCCCACTCTTAAAAAGCCAGCTACCTGCCTAGCTGGGGAGGCAGGTAAGTTGGATTTTATCAGTTTTATTCAGAGTACCGAGTATATACTCTTGGAGGTTAATGCCAGGATGTTAAAGCCACAAATCCCAGCTTGACAAACATTCAGTTCAGTGCCCTTGCATCTTCTTGTTTATCACCATGTCATTCACTGCACTTGTCACAGAGGATAGAACTGTGAGTGGCACATTGTCCCTCCCCACAGGGCTACCGCTAGAACATCAAGTGCCTTTTAATGGGGGTGATGGAAATCCCATCCAAATTCTTCTGGGTAGGATTTAAAAAATGTGTCCCCTTTCAACTGGCCAATTAGAAAAAGGTGCCCCTTCTGGTCAGACTAATGAGAAAAATGTGCCTCTTTTGTAGCCCTGGGCTGAGCAGAGGGGAGGTAGGAATTTGGATACCCTTTGCACCCCAGTGACCCAATCCACACGAGGGACTTGGCGATTTATCTTTATTCTTCATCCCTTATATTTTCTAATAGTAAGAAGTTCTACTTCTTTGAGCCAGGCAACTAGGGACGCTCTTATAGACGAGGAACTCCACTGCCTCTGGTTGTTGCTGTGCGACTTCCCTTTAACCTCTTGGACTTCCTTCAGATCCCCGGTCCCGGTGGTAGGCCTATTATTTCAAGAGAAAAAGGTATCTCTGTGTTTTCCACATATTGTTAGCTGTGATGGCAGAAGATCTGAAGGGCTTGTCATAAGAAGCCCTGGGCAGCTGGAGTCGTTTCTGCCAATTCATGCATTTCAGTGCTCTGACTTATGGGTAAAGACAAGAGGGTTAAGGTACCTTTGAGCAAATACACAATTCTCCAGTGACCTCCCTGGCAATACATCAGAGGTTCAGCAATATAGCTCCAGGCAACAAATTGAGGCCAGCCAGGGTTGATGGGGGAGCTTCTGCTGTGCTCAGCTCTTAAAAATACCTGCGCTACAGTGTGTGACAACTGGCTTCTGCTCAAGTGCCTGCGGTGACTCCAAACCGGCCCTGACTGCTATTCAGCCTGGACTGTCCTCAGGAGTGTTGTGGGGATATAGCTATTATTTGTGAAACTTTTCTTTGGAGTCAGGGTGTCTCGAGGGTGGAACGAGGGTGTTGTCATAATTGACTTTGAATAAGTGGAAGCTTAATGCTAAGAACCTTCAGCCTTTTTTCAAGCCTGGTTATAAATTACCTAGGATTTGTTGGGACTATCAATTCTGCTAAATTTGTATCTTGCAAATAAACTTTGGTGTGCAGTGTTTTCATCCTTTATTAGAAAATAATTGGATTTCAAGCCCTCTTTGGGCTAGAAATTTGCCCCTTTCATATGATTTACCCCTTTCATGCACATAGTCATGCGCGGTTTAACTGTAAATGCATCGTTGGGCAATTTCATCATTGTGTGAACATCACTGTGTGCACTTATACAACCCAGATGGTATAGCCTACTACACACCTAGGCTCCATGGGCCAGCCTCTTGCTTCTAGATTGACAAACAAGCCTGTAGAGCATGCTACTCTACTGAACACTGTAGGCAACTGTAACACAATGGTAGGTATTTATGTATCTAAACATATCTAAATATAGAAAAGGTACAGTAAAATACGGTATAAAAAAGTAGTATAGAGGAAGTGACGTCAGAGAAATGGCGCTGTGAGGAGCATGACCGACAAATCTCCCCAAAATTTCAACAAATTCATCAACCAGAGACAGAAAAATCTATCCTTGGAGCATCCGGGAGTTCCACACACTGAAGGCGAAGGCAGAGGCAGCGGCAGCCTCATAGCTGGATCATCAGGCTGCTAATTCAGGAAGGAGAGACTAGGAGAGAAGCTCTGGGAATACGAACTCTCTCATTGTCGGAGCCTGCAAACGCTAACAAGCCTTGACTACCAACGAGACTGAAGCCTAATATATGACATCACCGTAGAGCCTCATCAACTGCAAATCTCTATCTAAGCTTGCCACAGGCACAGAGCCTGGGGTACAGAGTCACCGACCAGGAAGAGGGAGAGGAAAGAAAAAGGAAAAAGTTAACCTCTCAAAATCAGGAAAAATCCACAGACTTTATAACTTGTTCACAACACTATTTTTTTTATTTCTTTCATCTTCTTGCCTGTATTATTATTATTTCTATTTCCTCCACCTTGGTCCTTTTATTCTCTGCCCGTCTTATTCTTTCCTCTTCTTGAACTACACTACCCATAAGTGTTACATTTTATTTCTTTTCTTCTTCCTTACTCTCCATGAGGGTTACACTCCAAAACCCTTAGCACTTTCTCTCTCCCTCTTTTTGCTTTTTCTTTTTTCTTCTTTTCCATTTCCCCTTTTTCTTATTTCTCCCTCTCTATTAGTTTATTCTTTTCTCCTTTTACTTTTCCTCTCATTCAATCCTCAATCACGAAAAAATTATTTCATTTGGGACTCAAGTTTTTTTTTGTGGCATTTGGGTGCTTTATACCTCGCTTTTTAACTCATTAGCATTCCTCCCAACCCAGGATCTCCATTCTATTTAGTTTTTGCTCCACTTAATACAATAGTTATTTTTTCCCTTTTTCTGTTTCCCTATTATCCCTCTCATTATATCTCTTAGTCGACCATCACTTACAAGCAAATAATTTTATATTTGACCCAAATTGTTTCCTTTAGTGTATTTTGTGGGTCCCTACTTCCTTTTTTGCCCCTTGAACACTTCGCCCCAATGCAGGCCCTCCATTGTAGGCAGTTTTTGTTCCATTTAGTATAATATAATTCTCAGTTCATCATGATATTTTCCTGAGGAGGAGGGGAGAGGAGGGGAAGAGAAGAAAAAAAGGGGGGGATAATAAATTATTATTGTTTTTTTTGTGTTTTATTTTCCAATTTTTTATCCATTTTTTCCCCTTTTTTTTTTTTACTTTTTGTACTTTATTAATTTTCATTAGGGCTATTAACAAGACCACCCTCAGATGCCATTAAGAAAAAGGAAATCGAATATCATGGATACAAAAGACAGAGAAGTAGCACAGATAGATGTGGAAAAATCTATGGAGAAAAAATTTAATATATTGGAAACCTTGAAGCTAAATGACAGAGAATTTAAAATAGAAATCCTAAAAATACTCAGAGATATACAAGAAAACACAGAAAGGAAATTTAGAGAGCTCAGAAAACAAACAATTCAACAAACACAAAGAATATGTTATCAAGAAAATTGAACCTATAAAAACAAATCAAACAGAGATGAAAAACTCAATTCATGAACTGAAAAATGAGGTAACAAGCTTAGCTAATAGAACAGGCCAGATAGAAGGTAGGATTAGTGACATAGAAGACAAGCAACTTCAGGCACAACAGAGAAAAGAAGAGAGAGACTCAAAAATTAAAAAAAATGAGAAAGCCCTACAGGAATTGTCTGACTCCATCAAAAAGAATAACATAAGAATAATAGGTATATCAGAGGGAGAAGAGAGAGAAAATGGAATGGAGAACATATTCAAACAAATAATAGACGAGAACTTCCCAAGCCTGTGGAAAGAACTAAAGCCTCAAATTCAAGAAGCAAATAGAACACCAAGTTTTCGTAACGCCAACACACCTACTCCAAGGCACATCATAATGAAAATGGCACAAACCAATGACAAAGAAAAAATTCTCAAGGCAGCCAGGGAAAAGAAGAATACAACATATAAAGGAAAGCCTATTAGATTACCATCAGATCTCTCAGCAGAAACTCTACAAGCTAGAAGAGAGTGGACCCCAATATTTAAAGCCCTGAAAGAGAGAAACTTTCAGCCAAGAATACTATACCTATCAAAGCTATCCTTCAAATATGAAGGAGAAATAAAAACATTCACAAATACAGAAAAGATGAGGGAATTTATCATCAGTAAACCCCCACTCCAGGAAATACTAAAGGAGGTTTTCCAACCAGATTCAAAGAACAAAACAAAACAAAACCACAAGTGAAAGCTCCACCAAGAACATAATAAAACCAAATTTAAACTGTGACAACGAAAGCAAAAACAGGGGAGAGGACAGAGAATAACAGTAGCAAAGACGATGAAGTGCAGAAACATTCATAAGATAGGGAACTACAATGAATATGGTAGGTATCCTTTTCATTACTTAATTGTAACTACCCTTGAAAAAACCACCACAGAAGCACATGACTTAAAAATGGTAGCAACAGAGGAAATAAGTATGGAATACAAACAAACAAAAACAAATGATAGAAAAACAAAAGAGAAAAATCAAACAAGATGCAAAACTAACAGAAAGCAATTTATAACATGGCAATAGGGAACCCACAAGTGTCAATAATTACACTAAATGTAAATGGATTAAACTCACCAATAAAAAGACACAGAGTAGCAGAATGGATTAAAAAAGAAAATCCAACTGTATGCTGCCTACAAGAAACACATCTAAGCAACAAGGATAAAAACAAATTCAAAGTGAAAAGCTAGAAAACAATACTCCAAGCAAATAACATCCAAAAAAAAGCAGGCGTAGCAATACTCATATATAGTAATGCTGACTACAAGACAGAAAAAGTACTCAGAGACAAAAATGGTCATTTCATAGTGATTAAGGGGATATTGAATCAAGAAGACATAACAATCCTTAATATATATGCACCAAACCAAGGAGCACCAAAATATATAAGACAGCTACTTATTGACCTAAAAACAAAAACTGACAAAAATACAATCATACTTGGAGACCTCAATACACTGCTGACGGCTCTAGATCGGTCATCCAAACAGAGAATCAACAAAGAATGGCCTTAAACAAAACACTAGAGCACCTGGATATGATAGACATCTACAGGACATTTCATCCCAAAGTGACAGAGTATACATTTTTCTCCAGTGTACATAGATCATTCTCAAGAATTGATCATCTGTTGGGCCACAAAAACAACATCAGCAAATTCAGAAAAATCGAAGTTGTACCAAGCATATTTTCTGATCATAAAGCCTTGAAACTAGAATTCAACTGTAAAAAAGAGGAAAAAAAATCCCACAAAAATGTGGAAACTAAACAACATACTTTTAAAAAATGAATGGGTCAAAGAAGATATAAGCACAGAGATCAAAAGATATATACAGACAAATGAAAATGACAATACGACATATCAGAATCTATGGGATGCAGCAAAAGCAGTAATAGGAGAGAAGTTTATATCACTTCAGGCATATATGAACAAACAATAGAGAACCCAAGTGAACCACTTAACTTCACACCTTATGGAACTGGAAAAAGAAGAACAAAGACAACCCAAAACCAGCCAAAGAAAGGAGATAATAAAAATCAGAGCAGAAATAAATGAAACAGGGAACAGAAAAACTATAGAAAAAATTAATAGGACAAGGAGCTGGTTCTTTGAAAAGATCAACAAAATTGACAAACCCTTGGCAAGACTTACCAAGGAAAAAAGAGAAAGGACTCATATAAACAAAATCCAAAATGAAAGAGGAGAAATCACCATGGACATCGTAGATATACAAAGAATTATTGTAGAATACTACAAAAAACTTTATGCCACTAAATTCAACAACCTAGAAGAAATGGATAAATTCCTAGAACAATACAACCTTCCTAGACTGAGTCAAGAAGAAGCAGAAAACCTAAACAGACCTATTAGTAAAGAAGAAATAGAAAAACCATTAAAAACCTCCCCAAAAATAAAAGTCCAGGCCCAGATGGCTATACCAGCGAATTTTATCAAACATTCAAAGAAGAATTGGTTCCTATTCTACTCAAAGTCTTCCAAAAAATTGAAAAAGAAGCAATACTTCCAAACACATTTTATGAGGCCAACATAACCCTCATACCGAAACCGGGCAAGGACGGCACAAAAAAAGAAAACTACAGACCAATATCTCTAATGAATACAGATGCTAAAATACTAAACAAAATACTAGCAAATCGAATACAACAACATATTAAAAAAACAATACATCATGATCAAGTGGGATTCATCCCGGAATCTCAAGGATGGTTCAACATACGTAAAACGGTTAACGTAATACACCATATCAACAAAACAAAGAACAAAAACCACATGATCTTATCAATAGATGCAGAAAAGGCTTTTGATAAAATACAACACCATTTTATGTTTAAGACTCTCAACAAAATGGGTATAGAAGGAAAATATCTCAATATGATACAGGCCATATATGATAAACCATCAGCTAACATCATATTAAATGGCACAAAACTGAAGGCTTTCCCCCTTAAATCAGGAACATGACAGGGTTGTCCACTCTCTCCACTCTTATTTAACGTGTTATTAGAGGTTCTAGCCAGAGCAATCAGACAAGAGAAAGAAATAAAAGGCATCCATATTGGAAAACAAGAAGTAAAGGTATCACTTTTTGCAGATGATATGATCCTATACATTGAAAACCCCAAAGAATCCACAAAAAGAATACTAGAAACAATAAGCCAATACAGTAAGGTCGCAGGATACAAAATTATCTTACAAAAGTCCATAACCTTTCTATATGCCAACAATGAAACATTTGAGAACAAACTCAAAAGAATAATCCCCTTCACGATTGCAACAACAACAAAAAAAATACCTAGGAATAAACATAACAAAGAATGTAAAGGACTTATATAATGAAAACCATAAACCATTGTTAAGGAAAATCAAAAAAGATATAATGAGATGGAAGAATATTCCTTGTTCTTGCTTAGGAAGAATAAATATAATCAAGATGGCCATATTACCCAAAGCAATATACAAATTTAATGCAATTCCCATCAAAATTCCAATGACATTTTTTTAAGAAATGGATCAAAAATCATCAGATTTATATGGAACTATAAAAACCCTGAATAGCCAAAGCAATCCTAAAGAAAAAGAATGAAGCTGGGGGAATTACAATACCTAACTTCAAACTATATTATAGGGCCACGAAAATCAAAACAGCATGGTATTGGCAGAAAAATAGACACTCAGACCAATGGAACAGAATAGAAAACCCAGAAATAAAACCACATATATATAGTCAAATAATTTTAGATAAAGGGGCCAACAACACACAATGGAGAAAAGAAAGACTTTTCAACAAATGGTCCTGGGAAAACTGGAAAGCCACATGTAAAAGAATGAAACTGGACTACAGTTTGTCCCCCTCTACTAAAATTAACTGAAAATGGATCAAAGATCTAAATATAAGACCTGAAACAATAAGTACATAGAAGAAGACATAGGTACTAAACTCATGGACCTGGGTTTTAAAGAGCATTTTATGAATTTGACTCCAAAGGCAAGAGAAGTGAAGGCAAAGATAAATAAATGGGACTACATCAGACTAAGAAGTTTTTGCTCAGCAAGAGAAACTGACAACAAAATAAAGAGACAGCCAACTAAATGGGAAATGATATTTTCAAACAACTGCTC
This sequence comes from Saccopteryx bilineata, assembly GCF_036850765.1. Taxonomy (NCBI): domain Eukaryota; kingdom Metazoa; phylum Chordata; class Mammalia; order Chiroptera; family Emballonuridae; genus Saccopteryx; species Saccopteryx bilineata. Next base: position 187,489,225 of record NC_089490.1, on the reverse strand, counting down.
AGATAAGGGCCTAATATCCAAAATATACAAAGAACTCATAAAACTCAACAACAACCAAACAAACAATCCAATAAAAAAATGGGAAGAGGACATGAACAGACATTTCTCCCAGGAAGAAATACAAATGGCCAACAGATATATGAAAAGATGCTCATCTTCTTTAGTTATTAGAGAAATGCAAATCAAAACTACAATAAGATACCACCTTACACCTGTTAGATTAGCTATTATGAACAAGACAGGCAATAGCAAATGTTGGAGAGGCTGTGGAGAAAAAGGAACCCTCATTCACTGTTGGTGGGAATGTAAAGTAGTACAACCATTATGGAAGAAAGTATGGTGGTTCCTCCAAAAACTGAAAATAGAACTACCTTATGACCCAGCAATCCCTCTACTGGGTATATACCCCCAAAACTCAGAAACATTGATACGTAAAGACACATGCAGCCCCATGTTCATTGCAGCATTGTTCACAGTGGCCAGGACATGGAATCAACCAAAAAGCCCGTCAATAGATGACTGGATAAAGAAGATGTGGCACATATACACTATGGAATACTACTCAGCCATAAGAAATGATGACATCGGATCAGTTACAGCAAAACGGTGGGATCTTGATAACATTATACGAAGTGAAATAAGTAAATCAGAAAAAACCAGGAACTGCATTATTCCATATGTAGATGGGACATAAAAGTGAGACTAAGAGACATTGATAAGAGTGTGGTGGTTATGGGGGGAGGGGGAGAGGGAGAGGGAAAGGGGGAGGGGGAGGGGCAGAAATAAAACTAGATAGAAGGTGACAGAGGACAATCTGATTTTGGGTGATGGGTATGCAACATAATTGAACGACAAGATAACCTGGACATGTTTTCTTTGAATATATGTATCCTGATTTATTGATGTCACCCCATTAAAAAAATAAAATTATATAAAAAAAATCAGAGCAGAAATGAATGAAATAGAGATCAGAAAAACTATAGAAAAAATTAATAAAACAAAGAGCTGGTTCTTTGAAAAGATCAACAAAATTGACAAACCCTTGACAAGACTCACCAAGGAAAAAAGAGAAAGGACTCATGTAAACAAAATCCAAAATGAAAGAGGAGAAATCACCACAGACATCGTAGATATACAAAGAATTATTGTAGAATACTATGAAAAACTATATGCCACCAAATTCAACAATCTAGGAGAAATAGATAAATTCCTAGAACAATACAACCTTACAACCTTCCTAGACTGAGTCATGAGGAAGCAGAAAGCCTAAACAGACCTATTAGCAGGGAGGAAATAGAAAAAACTATTAAAAACCTCCCCAAAAATAAAAGTCCAGGCCCAGATGGTTATACTAGTGAATTCTATCAAACATTCAAAGAAGAATTGGTTCCTATTCTACTCAAAGTCTTCCAAAAAATTGAAGAAGTAGCAATACTTCCAAACACATTTTATGAGGCCAACATAACCCTCATACCGAAACCGGGCAAGGACGGCACAAAAAAAGAAAACTACAGACCAATATCTCTAATGAATACAGATGCTAAAATACTAAACAAAATACTAGCAAATCGAATACAACAACATATTAAAAAAACAATACATCATGATCAAGTGGGATTCATTCCGGAATCTCAAGGATGGTTCAACATACGTAAAACGGTTAACATAATACACCATATCAACAAAACAAAGAACAAAAACCACAGGATCTTATCAATAGATGCAGAAAAAGCATTCGATAAAATACAACACAACTTTATGTTTAAGACACTCAACAAAATGGCTATAGAAGGAAAATATCTCAATATGATAAAGGCCATATATGATAAAACATCAGCCAACATCATATTAAATGGCATAAAACTGAGGACTTTTCACCTTAAATCAGGAACAAGACAGAGTTGTCCACTCTCTCCACTCTTATTTAATGTGGTGCTAGAAGTTCTGGCCACAGCAATCAGACAAGAGAAAGAAATAAAAGTCATCCATATTGGAAAAGAAGAAGTAAAGGTATCACTTTTTGCAGATGATATGATCCTATACATCGAAAACCCCAAAGACTCCAAAAGAAGATTACTAGAAACAATAAGCCAATACAGTAAGGTTGCAGGATACAAAATTAACATACAAAATTCCATAGCCTTTCTATATGCCAACAATGAAATATTAGAAAACAAACTAAAAAAAAATAATCCCCTTCATGATTGCAACAAAAAAAATAAAATACCTAGGAATAAACATAACAAAGAATGTAACAGACCTATATAACAAAACTACAAAGCATTGTTAAAGGAAATCGAAAAAGATTCAATGAAATGGAAAAATATTCCTTGTTCTTGGATAGGAAGAATAAATGTAATCAAAATGGCCATATTTCCCAAAGCAATTTATAAATTTAATGCAATTCCCATCAAAATTCTTATGACATTTTTTAAAGTAGTTTCTTTTATTTTTTTTATTTTTTATTTTTTTTACAGAGACAGAGAGAGAGTCAGAGAGAGGGATAGACAGGGACAGACAGACAGGAATGGAGAGAGATGAGAAGCATCAATCATTAGTTTTTCATTGCGTGTTGCAACACCTTAGTTGTTCATTGATTGCTTTCTCATATGTGCCTTGACCGCAGGCGTTCAGCAGACTGAGTAACCCCTTGCTGGAGCCAGCGACCTTGGGTTCAAGCTGATGGGCTTTTGCTCAAACCAGATGAGCCCACGCTCAAGTTGGCAACCTCGGGGTCTCGAACCTGGGTCCTCTGCATCTCAGTCTGACACTCTATCCACTGTGCCACTGCCTGGTCAAGCTCCTATGACATTTTTTAAAGAAATGAAACAAAAAAATCATCAGATTTATATGGAAGTATAAAAAACCCCGAATAGCCAAAGCAATCCTAAGAAAAAATAATCAAGCTGGGGGCATTACAGTACCTGACTTCAAATTATATTATAGGGCCACGACAATCAAAACAGCATGGTTGGAAATGCTGAGGTCGCCGGTTTGAAATCCTGGGCTTGCCTAGTCAAGGCACATATGGAAGTTGATGCTTCCAGCTCCTCCCCCCCTTCTCTCTCTCTGTCTTTCCTCTCTCTCTCTTCCTCTGTCTCTCCCTCTCCTCTCTAAAATGAATAAATAAAAATGAAAATAAAAAAATAAAAAAAATAAAACAGCATGGTATTGGCAGAAAAATAGACACTAAGACCAATGGAACAGAATAGAAAGTCCAGAAATAAAACCACATATATATGGTCAAATAATTTTCGATAAAGGGGCCAATAACACACAATGGAGAAAAGAAAGCCTCTTCAACAAATGGTGCTGGGAAAACTGGAAAGCCACATGCAAAAGAATGAAACTCGACTACAGCTTGTCCCCTTGTACTAAAATTAATTCAAAATGGATCAAAGACCTAAATATAAGACCTGAAACAATAAGTACATAGAAGAAGACATAGGTACTAAACTCATGGACCTGGGTTTTAAAGAGCATTTTATGAATTTGACTCCAAAGGCAAGAGAAGTGAAGGCAAAGATAAATAAATGGGACTACATCAGACTAAGAAGTTTTTGCTCAGCAAGAGAAATTGACAACAAAATAAACAGACAGCCAACTAAATCGAAATGATATTTTCAAACAACAGCTCAGATAAGGGCCTAATATCCAAAATATACAAAGAACTCATAAAACTCAACAATAACCAAACAAACACTCCAATAAAAAAATGGGAAGAGGACATGAACAGACACTTCTCCCAGGAAGAAATACAAATGGCCAACAAATATTTGAAGAGATGCTCATCTTCATTAGTTATTAGAGAAATCCAAATCAAAACTACAATGAGATACCACCTCACACCTGTTAGATTAGCTATTATCAACAAGACAGGCAATAGCAAATGTTGGAGAGGTTGTGGAGAAAAAGGAACCCTCATTCACTGTTGGTGGGAATGTAAAGTAGTACAACCATTATGGAAGAAAGTATGGTGGTTCCTCCAAAAACTGAAAATAGAACTACCTTATGACCCAGCAATCCCTCTACTGGGTATATACCCCCAAAACTCAAAAACATTGGTACGTAAAGATACATGCAGCCCCATGTTCATTGCAGCATTGTTCACAGTGGCCAGGACATGGAATCAACCAAAAAGCCCGTCAATAGATGACTGGATAAAGAAGATGTGGCACATATACACTATGGAATACTACTCAGCCATAAGAAATAATGACATTGGATCATTTACAACAAAATGGTGGGATCTTGATAACATTATACTGAGTGAAATAAGTAAATCAGAAAAAACCAAGAACTACATGATTCCATACATTGGTGGGACATAAAAATGAGACTAAGAGACATGGACAAGAGTGTCGTGGTTACCGGGGGTGGGGGGAAGTGGGGGCATGGGAAGGAAGAAGGGAGAGGGGAAAGGGAGGGGGAGGGGCACAAAGAAAACTAGATAGAGGGTGACGGAGGACAATCTGACTTTGGGTGATGGGTATGCAACATAATTGAATGATAAGATAACCTGGACACGTTTTCTTAGAATATATGTACCCTGATTTATTGATGTCGCCCCATTAACAATAATAAAAATTAATTTATAAAAAAAAAGTATCATATAGGTAAATATAGGATATCATAATTACCATGAATGAAGCATGTGGGACTGGAAGTTGCTCTGGGCGAGTGAGTCAGTGAGTGAGCGGTGAGTGAATGGGAAGGCCTTGGACATTATCGTGCACTTGGGCTGCACTGAATTTATAAAACATCACGAGATTAAATGTATAGAACAACATGAGGAAATGATCCAAACAAGAGTCACAGTAAATGTGAGCTGAATGAGGCTGCTGCCAGTGGAACATGACATACTGTTTTACAGTCAGGTTTTTTTTATAAGTAGAAAGTATACACTCTAAAATAACAATAAGAAACATAGCATAATAAATACTATAAATGTGAGCACAGTCTTTGATTATCATTAGCAAGTATTATGGGCCGGACGTGCTGTGCTTGCTTAGGCAGGCAGTGGAGCAGGCTTGTTTACACCAGCACTGAACAAACACGTGAGTAATGCGTGGTGCTATGATGTTAGTATCGCTGAGATGTCACTAGGTGATGGGAATTGTTCAGCTTTGTATCATCTTATGGGACAACTGTCATAATGTTGTCCATCATTGTCTGAAACGTTGTGCAACGCATGATTACACTTGTTGACTCGACCCATCCTTCACTAAATAAACAATAATCTCATCAAATGAAAAGGATAATTTAGTCTCTTAAAAGAGAATGGGGTTGTTTGCTGCTGACCTGAGGCTGCACTGCTGGATAGTGAATGCACAATTGTGCTGTGGTGAGAAACAATGATTTAAATGTACACATAGCAACACAGATGGACCTAAAACATGCAAATACTTCATGGAAAAAGTAAGAAGCTAGTTATATATCATAATAACATTTATGTAAATTTTAAAATATGTATACACAAGACAATACTCACAATGCAAAAACACATACAAACACAAAGGTAACATGCCACAAACATTAAAATGGTTGCCTACAAGGGCAGAAGAGGAAAAGAAACAGGGTATGAAAATGAAGGGGAATAAACAGTGCCAGAGTGGGACTTGCCTAGACCGGATAGATCTTCGTTCCTAAGGGTCAACAGCAACAATAACAACACAACGAGATTGTCACTTGTCTTCTCTGGACAGTTTCAGAGGCTACGTTGGGGTTCCAGGAAGCTATTTGACAAGCATTGTCATTAAGTCTTCTGATCAGAAAAGTTTGAGAAGCATTGCTTTAAAGTCTAGAGCAATTATTAGAGCATTTGATGAAACTTTATGAAAGGTGAAAAGGTTGTGGGGGACAAGGACAAAAAGCAAGTAATATCTGGTTGCTGCCCCCATTGAGCTGAGACCAACACACCAAGAATAAACTAGAATGAGTACATAGAAAGAAGCTCATTCTAACTAGAAGGGGCACTTTTGAGATGGGAGATATTGGAGTACACTGGAACATTCGGGGAAAAGCCCAACCAGGTCCTGGGAGGTCTAATGTTCTTTGTAGGATGAGTAGTATGAATGGTTAGAAGAGGGAAATTTTTGGCATTCAAGTGAAAAAAAAAATGCTGAGCCCAGTTTCTGCAATGATGACTAGTACAAGGTGGGCAATGTGGAATGAGGCCTTGAGCATCACACAAAAGTTTTGTTTTGGCTTGGCATGATTTCGTCGGCATGCCCGTGTGAACTTGCTGCTAATTTTGTGAAAACAAAGGGCGACCTACACGTTCTCCTGCTCAGGGTGGCGTTGTTTTTATCATTGTGTGAGAATCACCCTGTGTATCTAACAAAACAATTCCATTGCTTTCCTGTGTTTTTGTGCTTTTTTTATTCATTGCAAGTGCTAATACTACAATTACATGTAAGTGAAGAGAAGTGACCCCAAGTAGTGCCTTGATAGCTAAGGTCCTTATGGAAGGGGATTCCCCTTCCAAACAATAATATCTGCACCTCTCTCTCCCCTCCTCGCATCTTCCATACGCCAAGAAGAGTCTTCAGAAAGGTAAATGCCATGTTAAATGTTCATTCATTCTTTACATTAGTCTTTTATATTCGTTTTATATTAATTTTTTATTTTTAGTATTAAACACGACACTTATTCTCTATAAAATGTGTTTTTGGTATGTATTTTGGAGTGTCTAGAACAAATTAATTGGATTTACATTGATTCATGTGGAAATAATTGTCTCGGTTTTTATCGGTTTCAGATTTTGCCAATTGTTTTTGGACAGATTATCGAGGAAAATCGAGGTGCCACTGTACTTATAACCGTAAACCTATTTTTTTCCTACCCAGCATTTTGTTATGGTAGCCCTAGCAAACTAATGTATACATGAACTTGGATTTTTCTTTAAAGAAACTAAATGTGTCCCAGTGGTCTGTCTCCTGTAAGCCTGTTCGGGTCTTTCATTTTAAGGATAATCTGTATTTTCAAATATGTGGGAGAGAAGGCCAAATTCAGATCCATTTTCCTTTTTGAAAGATGTTGGCTATGGCCAGTTAGCTCAGTTGGATAGAGTGTTGGCCTGATTTATGGATGTCCTGGGTTTGATTCCCACTCAGGACACACAAGAGAACCAACCATCTGCTTCTCTCACCCTCCCTCTCCCCATTTTTTCCCTCTTCTCCTCTCACAGCCAGTGGCTTGATTGGTTCAAGCACTGGCCCCAGGTGCTGAGGGTAGCTCAGTTGATTTGAGCTTCGGCCCAGATGGGAGTTGCCTGGTGGAACCTGGTTGGGGCGCATGTGAGAGTCTGCCTCTAGCCCTCCCCTCTTCTCACTTAAAAAAAAAGAAAATGTTCATTCAAAAGATTGATATAGCCAGTTATGTCATGTTAATAATAATTTGTACAGACATTTGGAATATTAAAAATGCCTGAGTTGAACATATATAAAGACTATTTTCTTTTGTAACCTGTAGATTTATATATGTGACAACATAAGGAAAACTCAAAATTACTGGAATGAGAAAGTGATAAAGATGATTGATGATATCAATAGGAATAATAATTATTATTATTATTATTTATTTTTTTTTGTATTTTTCTGAAGCTGGAAACGGGAGAGACAGTCAGACAGACTCCCGCATGCGCCCGACCGGGATCCACCCGGCACGCCCACTAGGGGCGACACTCTGCCCACCAGAAGGCAATGCTCTGCCCCTCCGGGGCGTCGCTCTGCTGCGACCAGAGCCACTCTAGCACCTGGGGCAGAGGCCAAGGAGCCATCCCCAGCGCCCAGGCCATCCTTTGCTCCAATGGAGCCTCGGCTGCGGGAGGGGAAGAGAGAGACAGAGAGGAAGGAGGGGGGGTAGGGGGGGTGGAGAAGCAAATGGGCGCTTCTCCTATGTGCCCTGGCTGGGAATCGAACCCGGGTCCCCCGCACGCCAGGCCGACGCTCTACCGCTGGGCCAACCGGCCAGGGCATAGGAATTATTTTGACATAAAGAAAATTGTAGCAAAAAATATTTTCAGCTCATACCAAAAATCATAACTCATTAAAAAATAGATAATTTCAAACAGAAATAATGAATAGACAATTTGATATTTTTGGTAATGCAATTAATAAAGGAAATTATGCATTAGAACCATAGAGAAAAGTACAAATTCCTTGATTATTTGACAAAATTCTGATAGGATCAAAGATAAATTAAAATTTGTGATGCTCTGCTAAACTAGGGGATCAGTCTTCCATGACAGACAACTTATTGTATGTTGTCAATTCAATGACTGTTCAAAGTTGGCCCTAAATTAGAAAATTTGAAATGCCCTGAACTCTTATTGCTCATACATAAAATAAATTGAATTAAGGTTTTCTTAAATTAGACAACAATCCTAAAAATTTGAGACAATATCAATAATGAAAAGATAAATATAATCCACATACACTGAGAAATTAAAAATAGACTACTAAATCATAATTCAAAAAAATTAAAATATTAAATTTTAAAACACTCAAAAATGAGTAAAACTTGAACATATCAAAACTTGTGGAACAAGGTGAAAATAGCACTTTAAGGGAATGGTGTAGAAAAGAATAAATATTTAAAATTAATGTGCTAAACATATAACTAAAAAGTTAAGGAAAAAAGAACAATATAAACCTGCAGGAAGGAAACAATAAGACAAGAGCAGAAATGAATCAGTTAGAAAATAATTACAAAAAAAGAAAAATCAACAAAGTGAAAAAACCAAAGTTGGTTCTTTAAAAATATTTATTTAAAGATCAATCTCTTGTAACATTGATCAAAGAAAAGAGACAGAGACAGACCAAGTGATCAATATTAAGATTGAAAAAGGAAGCATAACATCTCTGTTGTATCCATGATTATAATATTGAGATATTGAGTACTATGAACAAGTTTATGTCACTATAAATTTGAAAACAAGAACAAAATACACAAATTCTTAGAAAAATATTATCCAAAACTGACTTAAAAGAAATATGTGTCTAGTATATATGTAATAGGCCAATTTTACCAGGCTTTATGAAATCAACAATTCTGGCCTCATACAAAGTTACACAAAAAAGTAAGAAAGGGACAAACTTAGGAATGCATTCTCTGAAGCATTTTAACTGATACTAAAATTAGAAAAGAATAGTACAGGAAAAGAAAATTATAGGTCAATCTAATTTCGGAACATAATGCAAAATTTATAAATAAAATAGTAGCAAACTGAATCAAGCATGTACAGACAAACAAAATACAAATATTGATTGACTTACGACCTATGCAACTTAACCATTCAACTTTACGACCACAATCGCTAGCCACGACTGCTTCGTGTCTGGCAGCACAAGCGTTGCATAGCTGGGCGTATGACAGTGTGGACCAGCTTCTGGCAGCACTACTATCTCCGTCTGCACCACTTCAACTGCTATCCCAGACTCGGTACAGCAATTTGTATTTTGTGTCTTGGATATTTTTCATCAAACCCCTCCCAAGATGTCTACCAAGAGGAAATTGTCTTTGCAAATATTAAACCAGTTGTACTGGTAATGCAGTGTTTTACTTAAACCTGACAAATGTAAAAATAAGAAACAAAATGGTGTAGAGATGATACAAATGGCATAAAATGAACAAAGAAAATTATGATATATAACAATAATGAAAGAAAATTATGATAAAATACGTCTTAAAGATTTTTACAACATCATTTCACAGTACTGTACATATAGCTTACTCAACTTTTGACAAAATCGTGTTACGACTGGTCTGTAGAAACCAATCGTGGTCATAAGTCGAGCACTAGCTGTATACCATAACTAAGTTGTATGTGTTTATCCAAAGAATACCAGGAGTGGTTTAATATTAGAAGATATGTATATGTTAGTTGCCACATAAATATATTAAAGGAGAAAAACCATATGATTATTTCAACAGATGTACAATTAAAATAGCATAAATAAATCACTCATTTTGGATTTTTAAAATCCCTATTAAGTTAGAAACAGAGGGGAATTTTCTCACCCTGATAAAGGATAACTACTTATATAAACTATCATTTTACATGGAAAACACTGAAAATATTCTCTTTAGAATCAGGAACAACACAAAAGTTGCACCTGTTATTCAACATTGTTCTAGTATCCTAAACCAGTGCAATAAGAGATACAAAGAAGAAAAGGAAAGAACAAAAGCAGTCATTTTTCGTAGATGATATACACACATAGAAACTCCAAAAGAATCTATAGACAAATTATTGGAATTATGAGTTTGGCAAGGAGGCTGGCCAAAAGATCAATACACAAAAATCAGCTGTATTTATATATGCCAGTCAAAAGTGCAAATGTATTCTAAATATCCATGTACAATGGCAGCAGCAACAACAGAAAAGACTTAACAAATCTCACAAGAAATGTGCAAGACTGTTACGGATAAACTATCAAATGTTATTGAAAGACATTAAAGGAGGACTAAGTAAAAAAGATCCCATGTTCATGAACAAGAAGACTCATTCAAAATATGTCATTACTCCCCAAGTTGGTCTACAGTTTTAATGCAGCACAGTTACACTTCCTGCATTGTTTTTGGTGTCACTTGACAAACTGCTTCTAAAAGGCACACAGAAGAGCAATGTGCCAGGGGTCACCACTACTCCTAACAAAAAAGAATAAGGTAAATGCACTCGCCCACCAGATATTAAAACATTATGAAACTCTAACAATGAAGACAGTCTTGTCTTGGTGCAAGAGGGGACAAATTGACCAGTGGAACAGAATAAGAGTGCTCAGAAACAGCACCTCTCACATATGGCAGAAGTTGTACTGCAGTTCTTTGGGGAAAAGATGAGACTATCAGTAAAACATGTTAGGATAACTGGTTATTGTAAATGAAGTTAGATCCCCACTGTATTTATCTGCTAGGGTTGGTATTAAAGTACCATAGACTGGGTGGCTTAAACAACAGAAATTCATCTTCCCCACAGCTCTGGAAGCTGAAGTTCAAGATCAAGGTGTCAGCAGGGTTGGTTTCTGATAAGACCTCCTTCTTGGCTTGCACATGGTGCCTTCTCCCTGTGTGCTCATGTGACCTTTCCTTTGTGTGTGTGTTCTCTCCTGGTATCTGTTCATCTTCTTATAAAGACAGCAGTCCTATTGGATTAGGGCCCCACCCTTATGACCTCATTTAACCTTAATTCCTCTTTAAAAAGCCCCATCTCCAAATACAGTCACATCGAGGGTTAGTGCTTCATCATTTGAATCTGGAGAGGACACAATTTAGTGTTACTTTAAAAAAAAATCTATTCCAGATTGATTGACGACTTAAATGTGAAAGACAAAACTTTAAAACTTACTAAAAGTGAACGTAGATTCAAAGCAATAGTCTTAAGACATTGGACATCAGGCAGCACAGGTCAGCAATCCCTGAGAGAATGGAAACTAGCGAAGTAAGCCCTGGAATTACTCCAATTTAGTGCTTAAAGAAAGTTTCCAGGCTGCAGTGCAGGGAGGAGGAACCCAAACAGAACCGTGGCTCCCAAATTTAAGGAGACAGAGCTGAGTAGTCAGGGAGGCCGAGGCAGCTGGAACTGAAGGGCAGAGGACCAGAAAGATCACTGTAAAGAAAGGAGAGACCTACGGAAATAGAGCTCCGGAGATTTGCAGAGGTTTCGCCTTGAACCTTCAGCCGATACTGCAGACTGATCAGCTCCTGCGTGTCCTGAGAGCCGGAGAAGTAAAGAAGCACCAGAAAGGAGCAGTTGTAATAATCTCCAGAGATCACACGGGGTTAATGCAGCCAGCATGGAAAAACCTCGTACTACACAGGGCAACAGAGAACTCACTCAGAAGGGTATTGGTTCAGAATGGGGCCAAATTAACCCCAGACTTAAGGCTGCTCTGATCCTACCTAAACAAGCTTAAAAGCAAACTTTGAGAAAATCAGACTGCTTCCAAGTAGCTTAACTGCATCCCAGAACAAAGTTCAAAGATACTTAAAGGAATAAAGATATATCCAGTGCACACAATGTGAAATTCACAATGTTTAGCATCCAATCGAAATTTCCAGGCATACAAAGAAGAAGAAAAATATGCCAAAGAAGGAGGAAAATGTAATTTATAATGAGGATAAAAACCAATTAATAAAAACAGACCCAATGAAATAAATTATAGAATTAGCTGATAGAAATGTTAAAATCGCTATCATAAATATTCTTTATGTTTTAGACAGTAGAAGAAAATATGAGTGTGTAAAGAGACTTGGGAGAACTAAAGAGAAAAAAAGACCCAGGTAAAACTGCTAAAGATAAAAAATACAGTACTTTAGGTAAAAAATACACTGGATGGGATTACAGAGAATAGACACTGTTTTAAGAAAAGATTAGTAGTTTCTGAAGACAGCAATAGAAACAATCCAAAATGAAACAGAGAGAAAAGGATGTGTGGGGGGAAGGGAGGGAAAGCAGAGCATGGTAGTTATGTGACGATTGTAGTCCCAGCAGGTAAGGTGCAAGGAGGGAAAGGGGAACATTAAAAGGATTTGAAAAAGGCTGAAATTGTTCCAGATTTCATGAAATATGCCGTGGACCAGCGCAGCTCCAAATAACGGTGCGGAATTAAGGAAACACACTTTGTCAGAACAAAACCGATGGGACCGGGAGGACTCCTCAAACTGCCTGGCAGCATCTGAGTGCCTCACAGCCCCAGTTCGCTTTATCATATGGACCTATGCAAATCAAGGACCCTGATACAAAGTTGCACATCAAAGGCTAAGACAGGAACTCTCCCAAGGCAAAAACAGGATACATTAGTGAAATTTACAAACATCTGAAACAAACAAAGTCAGAGGAAGGGCATGTATATTGCTTCCTGCAACCCAAGGAAGAAAGTGGAGTGGGTGCAAACACTTAGCATCAAAGCCAAATATGGAGATGGAGGGGGTAGAACTTAGCCCCCTGCCAAGCCTCGAATCTATAATGGCTTTTTGCCATTAACGGTCCACAACATATCCCCCTTTTCTTTTTAATTTGTGCTGAGATTTGCACTCATCTGATTTTCTAATTTGGAGGCAGACGGAGAAAATACAGAATAAACACAAAATTAGTATAGCCAATGCTAACAGATACCCAAAACAAGTATACTAATACATCACAGTGATTAAAGCCTTTAAGCAAACTCTTTAAGCTAATAATACAATAAGAATCTATAAAAGAGTAATATCCTTAAAGTGTTCACCAAGTCCAAGTTGGCACCAACACCATTCCAAATCTCTGCAAATGCAACCCAACCCCAGTTCAGTCCATCAAAAATTGTCACAGGAGCAGGAGTTCAGGAAAAGTCCACTTTCAGGAGAAGTCCTCATGGCACTGGAATTGCCGTCTCACTTCCACACTCTGCAGTTAGCGTCAAAGTCCCAATGACCGCTGCTCCCAGCTGGCAATGACCCAGGTAGACTGGAAAAGCCATCTGCAGCACGCATGAAGACGGAGCTTCCGTTTTCCTCAAACTGGAAAGATGAACCCAGGGGTCCTATACTGGAGCTTTAGAGCCATGGGGTGGTGAGGAGAACCTTGGGATATACTAAGCTGGGTGGCAGAGGTAAATTTGTAAGTTGGCAAAAAAGGAAAAAAGGAGCTCTGAATTAGGAGTAGGTCCTAGCCTAAAATATGAGTGGGGCATTGAGGCAGGAGGAATAAAGGAAAGACTATATATTAATCAAAGCAGCAGAAAACAGGACTATCAATACCCACAACAGAGATCTTCGAGGGAAGAATAAAAAACCTGAATATTCAGGCAAGACCTAGTTAAATGACCCTTGTGTAAATGAGACCAGTCTACCGACTACTTGGAAGAAATACCCCAGGCTCGTCCACAGTGTCGAAGATGGGGCCGATGGCCCTGGGCACCTTTTAGCCTTCAGTGGCAAATTCCAGTATTCTGGGCAAGGTTAGGTCACAGGTGGCTGGAGCAGGGCTGGAAGAGACTGAACTCTCCCTTAGAGGAGTGAGGGGAAGCCTACCTTCCAGTGTGTCCCTTCCTCACAGCAAAGGCATATAAGCCTGGCAGGCTTTGGCTCAAAATGACCATCCTTTCCACTATTGAAGCAGGGCCCTGATGAAGTTCCAGTTGGAGCGTTGGAGCCTCTGAGGGCGTATGCCAAGAGCTAGTATTTTACCTGATCTCCTTTGGGCTTTTTCAGCCTCTTGGTACCTTAAAAGTCATGCTCAGAAGATCTCGCTGAGGGGCTTGAGGGTCCCTATCTGCCTATATATCTGGAGCTATTCAGAAAAGAACAAAACAGTGTTATTAGCTGGAATCAAATAAAAATAAAAAAAAGGGTAGTAGTTTGTAGGACAAAAATTTGGGCATCTCTTGTACATCAGCATTCAAGATAAACTGTTTGAAGTAAAAAGCGTAACAGGGTAGACCTGCAGGAGCTCCAGGACATGACTCCCCCCCCCCCCTTTCTTTTTATATTATTTACAATTGAATCACACTTTACAATATTTTGACTTCAAATATTGCAAGAAATTCTTGACTTTGTTAACTTTTAACAAAAATAGAGTAAAAGCACCTCCAAACAACATTCCCACACTTATCAAAACACCCCCTTAACATTAATTAACAGGCACTTTAGAGAGTACATATCAAAACTGAAAAATCCCATTGTGATCTTCATTATTCTTCTACAGCAAAAAAAATCTTTACACCTTTATTATGTAAATCTATGCTGCTTCAAGCCTTTCACTTGCGGCCTGGAGCAGCCTGGCCAAACCAGCAAGTCTTTTGGATCCAAAATGAGCGTGCTCTACTTATTCCAAACAAAATTATATTTATATAGGGAAATGAAATTATTCCCGTTTTGTTTTCAATACTACAGCCGGCACTTCCAAAACTATTATCATCATTACTTTTCATGTAAGGACTTAATTCAGGCCTTATAAACAAAAACACTTAGACATTAAACAAAGACTTCACATACAATCACACAAATCAAGAGTGAAACCCGGGGTTTTAGAGATTGAACTATGGCCTGCTTGATCATAAGTAGGGCTACCTTAATAGGAACGTAATAAGGATATATACTAAACAGAGATCTCTCTCGAAAAATCTCAAGACGGCCATATGAGATTTCTATTCAGCAATACCCAAATCAGGCCCCCCTTTTGCCCTCTTTTCAAGCAATGGATCAGGAAAATAAAATGATCTAAAACATTAAAAAAATTAGACAATAATTGAGAAAAGGAAGAGAGCATAGTAAGTCTTATGCAATTGCTCTTGTAAAGTGAGTCTCTCATCTAGAATCATGGTGTCTCACCAGTCATTCAGGGATCCACCGAGGAGCTTCAGCAGACCTAGGAAAAACACACACATATCCTCGGCCCCATAAGAGAACAGGGTCTGGCCCTTGCCAGATTCCTGTGAGTGGGTCCCTCCATCGCACTTCAGGGAAGGCTTTCCTTGCAGGGTTCCAGAGTCTCTCTGCTGCTGAATGACCCTGTACATCAGTATTCAAAAAATTTAAAGTGAAAAGAGCATGACAAAGAAGATTTGCAGGAGTTTGAAGGTATAATTCCCCTTTTTTAATTTTTTCCAATTGGTTTTTAAGTGTTTGATGTGCACGCTCTACAATGCCTTGACCCTGGGGATTGTAAGGAATTCCCATCCTTAGGTCAAGTCCAAAAGTCTGACAAAATGTAGTAAATGCTTTTCCTACATATGCAGGAGCGTTGTCAGTTTTAATCAGTTTAGGAAGTCCAATAATAGAAAATGCATACAAGCAATGAGCTATAACATGTTTAGCAGCCTCTCCTGTTCTGGCAGAGGCTACTATAAATCCAGAATAAGTATCTACTGTAACGTGGACAAAGGATTGTTTGCCAAATGAAGGTATATGAGTAACATCCATTTGCCAAAGTTGTCCCGGTAGGAGTCCTCGAGGGTTAATTCCAAACAAAGGGACAGATTGTAATATAGGGCACCTTGGACAAGATTTAACAATCTGCTGTGCTGCTTCCCGAGAAAGTTGAAACTGTTTACGCAGGGCTGCAGCGTTCTGGTGATGGATAGTATGAGATTGAATTGCTTGATCTGTCATGGTTGCTCCAATAATTTTCTTTTGGGTAGCTTGATCAACAAGGGCATTCCCTTGTGCTAAAGCTCCAGGGAGCATGGAGTGAGCTCGAATATGTCCTATAAAACACGGAGCTGTATGTTGACGTACAAGTCTTTGAAGAAGGAGGAACTGCTGAAATAGTTCCTCATCAGCAATTGTCCCTAAGACAGCAGTCTCTATAGTGGAAACAACCATAAGTAAATATCTGCTGTCTGTATATAAATTAAAGGAGGAGTATGGCAAATGCTGAAAAGCCATGATAATGGCATGTAATTCTACTCTTTGGGCTAATTTTAAGGTGACTGTTTCAGTATAAAGCTGTCCATTGATTATTAAGCCTGCTATTCCTGAGCTGGATCCGTCAGTAAAGATTATAGGTGCTTCAGGAATGGGCTCATTAACAATTGTCTTAGGAAATATAAAGGTAGTAATTAATGAAAATTGAACTATTTTATCAGCTGGGTAGTGAGAATCAATTTGGCCTGTAAAATTTGCAAAAGCGATTTGCCATTTCGTGGAAGTTTCCCAGAGCCATTGTTGTTGATCCTTTGAAAAAGGAACAACAATAGTCTGTGGCTCAAAACCTATAAGCTGCAAGAGTCGCCTACGCCCCTTGATAATCAAGGAGGCAACAAGATCAAAATATGGAGATAAAACTTTCTTAGGAGTAACAGCTAAATGAATCCATTCAATAGGACCTGAAGCTTGCCACAATAGTCCTGTTGGAGTGTAACTTGAGGGACATATTAGTAGGGCAATTGATTCCTCAGGATTTATGCGTTTTAGTTGTGCTTGCTGCAAGGCCTTTTCTACAAGCTTTAAAGCTTGTTGTCCCGCAGGTGTAAGTAGCCGAGGAGAAGCTGGTTCAGCTGAGCCTCTAAGAATATCAAAAAGTGGCTTCAGTTCTCCAGTAGTTAATTTCAAGGAAGGTCTAAGCCAATTAATGTCTCCTAACAGTTTCTGGAAATCGTTTAAAGTTTGCAAATGATCTGTCCTGATTTCTATTTTCTGTGGGCGAATTTGTTGTCCCTCAATAATTTGTCCTAAATAAGAAAAAGGTAAAGATTGCTGTACCTTTTCAGGAGCTATATAAAGTCCTGATTTTTTCAGAGAATATTCTAGTTGTTGCAAAATGGTCAACACAGTGTCTTTATCTGGATGAGCAATAAGAATATCATCCATATAATGAATTATGTATGCCTTAGGGTGTTGCCTTCGTACTAGAGAGATGGCTTGAGCAACATATTTTTGGCACAAGGTAGGACTATTAGCCATACCTTGAGGCAAAACTCTCCACTGGTATCGCTCCATGGGAGCCTGAAAATTAAGTGAAGGAACACTGAATGCAAAACGCTTGCAATCATGAGGGCTTAAAGGAATAATAAAAAAGCAATCCTTCAAATCAACAACTATAAGGTGATAGTTCCATGGAATGGCAGTAGGAGAAGGAAGTCCTAGCTGGAGAGGACCCATAATTTCCATAGTCTTATTTATTGCTCTCAAATCTTGTAATAGCCTCCAGTCTCCTGATTTCTTTTTAATAACAAATATAGGCGTATTCCATGGACTATTAGATGGTTCAATGTGCCCAAGCTGTAGCTGTTCCTGTACCAATTGAGCAGCTGCCCTAAGTTTCTCCTGAGAAAGGGGCCATTGGTCTACCCATATAGGATTATCTGATTTCCAAGTAATTGGGTCTGCACAGTGCATTATTGGGGTAGCAGGAGCTACCAAGGCCCCTATGCAAAATTTTGATATCCTAATCCATGCCTTCTGGTATTGGGTGCCACTTCTATGGGGGTGAGAATTCCTCGCTGTTCTTTCCCTAGACCCTTAGTGGGCAAAATCCCTGATCAAGCATTTGAGTGCTAACTAAACTATTAGGACTGACTAGCAATGCCCCCATATTTTTCAAAACATCTCTACCCCACAAATTAACTGGCAATCCAGGGAGCACATAAGGCTGAAAAAATCCAGAATGACCTTCTTTATCTTCCCATTGTAAAAAACTAGAACTTTGTTGAGGGGATTTACTCTGCCCTATACCTTGTAATTCTGTGGCTGCTGCATGAGTGGGCCAGGAAGGAGGCCAATGTAGCTTAGCAATAACAGATACATCAGCCCCAGTATCTAAAAGCCCTTTAAATTTACGCCCTTGTATTGTTAGTTCCATTTCAGGGTGTTCCTGGCCTATTTTTTGAATCCAATAGGCAGTATCAGTGGAGTCAAATCTTTGATTCTCTTGGGGTCCCTTTAGCAGGGGTTGGCCTTGTCTTAAAAGAGGTAAAAGGATTAATTGAGCAATTTTCATATCAGGGGAGATAGTGACTATATTCCTCAAAGTGTGAGCCATTACTTTAATTTCCCCTGTATAATCAGAGTCTATCACTCCAGGAAGAACAAAGAATTCCCTCATAGTTAAACTACTTTTGCCTAACAAGATTCCTACTGTGTTACTGGGAAGTGGCCCAAAAATTCCAGTGGGTATGGCTTGAGGTCCCATCTCTGGAGTCAGTACGAATTGGGAGGTGGGACTGAGGTCCAGTCCTGTACTGCCTGTTGTTGCCTGGGATAGTTGGGCAATGTTTGGCCTGCTGGAATCTGAATTTGCTGAGGAAACACTGACATTGCCCCTATTGTTTGATGGGGCCGGGGAGGGCCCCATTGTTCGTTTCCCTGCCCTCCGGTAGTACATTTAGGCCTCCCCTTATTCTTCCAATGTTTCCCATGTCTACAAAGTGGGCAGAGGTCCGGAGCCTTAAGGGCTGGCTGTCCTTGAGGGAGAGGCCGAGACCAATATCCGGGGAAAGCAGGGCAATTTTTAGCAAAATGCCTCGAACCCCCGCATTGAAAACAGTTTCCACGGGCAAAAGTACTTCCCTGACCTTCCTTCCTTCGCTTGTTCTGTCCTTTATCAAAGTTTTGTCCTGGAAATCTTGCCTTATTACCTGTGGTAAAGGCAAGACCTTGCATGTATGAAGGCCCAACATCAGCGCAAATTCTAATATAATCCTCTATATCTCCCTTCTTGCGGTGAGGCCGAAGTGCAGCCTGACAAGCAGAATTAGCATTTTCATAGGCTAGTTGTTTTATTAAAACCTTTCCCACATTTTTATCCCCTACTATTCTTTCAACTGCTTGAATTAGCCGTGAGACAAAGTCTTGAAATCGCTCGTCTGCACCCTGCCTAATTTTACCAAATTCTTCTGGTTTGGTCCCTGGAATAGGCAGGCATTTCCATGCCTGTGTGGCTAGCTGATTAATTATATCATAAATAGCTGGTCGATACTTTAATTGAGTTGCCGTATGGGCATACTGTCCTTCTCCAGTTAACATATCTACAGTAACAGCAACCTCCTCTTGCTGATTTTTCTCATCCAGCTCTATAGCCTTTTCATGAAAGTTTGACTTCCACAACAAATAATCACCCCCAGAGAGACAAGCACGAGCAATCACCTTCCAGTCATTTGGGGGAAGAGCCTTTGCACTAATGGTATCTAATAAACCAAGTGTAAAAGGAGCAGTAGGCCCATACTGAGCACAAGCAAGTTTAAGCTCTTTCAGAGTTTTAAAAGGTACAGGTTCATGTTCTCGCACTAGTCTCCCTGTATCATCCTGTCTTTCCACAATAGGAAAACAGGCAAAGCCATCTATTGTTTCCCCTATATTTCGAGCCTGGTCTATAGATTGTTGGAGAGGAGATTTCCCAGATTTTGAGCTATAGACTATGAAATCAGCCCGATAAGGGAACGGAGGAGCAGAGGGTTGAATATAGGAAGGAGCTGAGGGCAGCGGAGGCCCCGCGGCTAAGGCAGCCATAGCCACGAATTTTTCATCCCCCCTGTCATCCTCAGACTTCAAGTTATCCTCATATTCACATCCCTCTGTTTCTGGCTTACCCTGATACTCTTCAGACAATGATTTGTCTTCATATGGAAACATTTTTACAAAAAGGTCCCTTATTTTTGACCCTATCTGTCCCATATTCTTTTACTCCCAACTACACTTTCCCCAAAAACTTTCTTTACTCATTGTGCGCACTTCACTTTGGGGAGTTCCGTCACCTTCCTTCAGTTTTAGTTTCCTTGTACTCAAGTCGTCTGTTCGGGCGCCACTTGCCGCGGACCAGCGCAGCTCCAAATAACGGTGCGGAATTAAGGAAACACACTTTGTCAGAACAAAACCGATGGGACCGGGAGGACTCCTCAAACTGCCTGGCAGCATCTGAGTGTCTCACAGCCTCAGTTCGCTTTATTATATGGACCTATGCATATCAAGGACCCTGATACAAAGTTGCACATCAAAGGCTAAGACAGGAACTCTCCCAAGGCAAAAACAGGATACATTAGTGAAATTTACAAACATCTGAAACAAACAAAGTCAGAGGAAGGGCATGTATATTGCTTCCTGCAACCCAAGGAAGGAAGTGGAGTGGGTGCAAACACTTAGCATCAAAGCCAAATATGGAGATGGAGGGGGTAGAACTTAGCCCCCTGCCAAGCCTCGAATCTATAATGGCTTTTTGTCATTAACGGTCCACAACAAAATATATAGGAAATTTATTCCCAATTTAATTAAAACTGCCTGTAATTCAAGAAACTCACAAAGTACCATTGATGGATGAGTGGATAAAGAAAATGTGACATATGTATGTATATACACACGCACATGGAATAGATGTGCACACACACGGAATATTATTCATCCACAAAAAGGATGCTGCCATATGTGACAACATGGATGAACCTTGAGGGCATTATGCTAAGTGCAGACAATCAGATGGAGAGATACATAGATCATATGATCTCATGTGTGGAATCTAAAAAAACAAAAGCAAAACCTGACCTCACAGAGACAGAGAAGAGATGGGGAGTTGCTAGTGGTGCAAGTGTGAGAACTGGGTGAAATGGGTGAAGGGGGTTAACAGGTACAAATGTCCAGTTATAATGTAAATGAGTCTTGGGGCTGTAATGTGCAGCATGGTGACTATAGTTATTAGTACTCTATTATACTGCATTTTATTGTATTAAAAGTTGCTAAGAGAGTAAATCTTAAAATTCTCATCACTAGCCCTGGCCAGTTGGCTCAGTGGTAGAGTGTTGGCCCGGGGTGTGGATGTCCCAGCTTCGATTGCCAGCCAGGGAACACAGGAGAAGCGCTCATCTGCTTTTCCACCCTTCCCCCTCTCCTTTCTCTCTTTTCTCTTTTCCCCTCCCGCAGCCGAAGGCACCATTGGAGCAAGTTGGCCCAGGTGCTGAGGATGGCTCCAAGGCCTCTGCCTCAGGCACTAAAATGGCTCCAGTTACAGCAGAGCAATGCCCCAGATGGGCAGAACATTGCCCCCTAGTTGGCATGCTGGGTGGATCCCGGTCAGCCACATGCAGGAGTCTGTCTCTCTGCCTCCCTGCTTTTCACTTAAGAAAAATACAAAAAAAAAAAAAATCTCATCACAAGAAAATACTTGTAAGTATGTATGGTGTTGGATAACTAGACTTGCAGTGACCATTTTGCAGTCTGTACACACATCCAATCACTATATTGTATATCTGAAACTTATATAATGTTACTTCAATTTTTAAAAATATCAACAAAAATTCTAGTGGGTTTTTTTTTAATCCTTGAAGATAATCATTGGAAACTGCAGATACAGAGGACCTGAGTTTTAATGCCCTCAAAAAAGGCAGCAATTTGTTTTGTGAGGGAGAGTGAGAGGGCAGTGCACGAACGACTGGAGGGGACACATTTCCTATAGGTATTCCTCATCCAGAAGATGCTCCAGGTGCTTTCATTCCAAATCACTGATGATTTTAGAATTGGAACAACTCCCAGAGATCATCTTGTCTATTTCCTCTGTTTATAATGGCAAGAACTGAGAACCAACAAGTTAACCAAGTTAACTGACTTGTCCAGGGTGACATAGAATGTTAGTTACAAAATTGTTACTAGCATTTAAGTTCCTTGATTCCTAGTCTAGAGTGATTTCCAGTAAATCAGGGGAAATTTTTTTCTTTTTCTTTTTTTCTCACTAAATCCCTGTATCCTGGCAAACCATAGGGCACTCCCAACAAACAAAATTATTTACTCAAATAGCTAGTTCAGAGAAGAGCTGTGAAAATGTAACTAGTTTAGAGGATGAAAAGTAGTTGGGGTTGAGTGTTGTATGAGGTGTGGCTAAGGAGCCGTGAGAGAGAGGCATGGCACCGCTTCTTCATGCGTGGGCTGGGGACCTGGGACCCTTTCAAAGGGTGAGGGCAGAGCTGTTTTTCCCATTTATACTGAGACATCGTCTGCCTTTTCACACTCCTCTCTATGTACACAGTGGAATTTTCCGGAGGCTACATGACCTGTGATGTCACAGCAGATTGGATACAGAAACAGATAGGAGACTACAGCTGTCTTCCCTCTAAGCCAGATGTTGGAGAGATTTATAAAAATGAAACAATACCATTCTCCTCACTAACTTTTGTTTTGTTTTGTTTTAGGAAACAGTTTTAGAACTGGACAGGTAGTTCAATTGGGTAGGGCATAGTCACAATATGCCAAGGTTGTGGATTCGATCCCTGGTCAGGGCACATACAAGAATCAACCAATCAATTCATAAATAAGTGGAACAAATCCATGTCTCTCTCTCTCTCTCTCTTTCTCTCAATATCAATAAATAAAAGATTTTTTTCATACAATGTATCTATGTCAACTTGTAATGGGTTTGTTATTTTAAATATATATTAGTAAATATTTAAAATTTTTATTCTGTCATAACTACTGATAGATAGTGATAGCTACAGCTCATATAAATGAAAGCTCTCTGGGGTGAATAATTTTTAAGGGCGAAAAGGAAAACAAAAATATGTGAAAATCACTGTAATGGAGGATTTCTAAAACTGTGTTGAAGAATTTGTCACCACCAGGTAGCACCTTGTCACTGAAGAGTTCTGAGCAGGGAGGTGAAAGATTAGAGTCAGGCTTTTGGGAAGACTTATCTGGGAATTTGTGGGTCGACAGACAGTGAAGGGGGTGTGAAGATACAACAGTCTGTAAGAGAGCAGTCCCAAACAGTGAGATGGGGGGACAGATAGGAGAAGCAGACAAAGGCTACAGCAGTCGAGCTCATAAGACAAAGATGAGACAGACAACTGACGTGACTTCTTGGGCACTGGAGAAAAAAATGACCAGTGTGTTCCCTAGCTGACCAACTGACATGACTTCTTGGGCACTGGAGAAAAAAATGACCAGTGTGTTCCCTAGCTGACCAAGAAAGTGGTCGTACCGTTAACAGAAATAAGGAAGGCAGGAAGAGGGCATGTTTTTAGGTGGTGCGACTTGAAGCTTTGACATGTTAACCTTGAGGGAGACTAGTGAATCTGACCAACAGAGAGTTGGAAATGCAGGCTTGGAGTTTGAGAGAGGTTAGTTCTTGTTGGGCACAGGGAGTTGAGTGGTGTTTGAGAGTGTGGGAGGTGAAGGCACCCTCCAAGGAGATACTGGGAGAGACAGAGAGAGGAACAAAAGACCCGGAGGGGCACACTGGTGAAGGGGATGCTTCAGTCCTAAAGACAGAGGGATAACTCAGATGCTGCAATGCCTCAGAAGCCAGAGAGGAGTGCTTCTAAATGAAAGGTACATAAATCGCACCCAGAGGCCTAGGTGGTGGGAGGCTGAGAGAATTGCGGTGACGTGAGAGATGTCCCCAGAAACTTCCCGTTACGTTATTGGAGTGGTGAATATGAGTCAGATCACAAGGGGCCGAAGAATGAGTGGTTTGACAAAGTCTGAAGTTTGGCACTGAGAGAATAGAGTGAGAGAAAGTAGTGGCCTGTCCAGAGACTGGATGAACTCTCCAGGGATGAAGACATTCAGAGCAAGACCCGACATCCCAGAGAAACTCACTGTTTGGAGTCAGAAAGAGGGAGCCTAGAAAAGAGGGAAAGGATGGTTAGTGTCTAGAAAATGAGAATATGACAAAGAAAAAGAAAAAAAAAGAATGGGCAACTGGGAAAGCCAGCAGAAGTTCGGGATGCCTGGAGGAGGAGAGACCAGGGGCACTGAGCGCGCCAGGGTTCTATTCCTGCCCCGGAAGAAAACGAAGCTTATGTGTGTGGAAACCTTCTGGAGGTTTTATAATAGTAAACTTTTCAAAGCATTTTTCCTCTGAAAAGTAGAATTTAGGGAGATTTTACTTTTGTATGTTCTCCTGTATAATTGGAAAGTTTTTCATTTTTAATCATGAGTCTGTAGTTTTTATAATTAAATATAGTCATCATTTCCCATGCTCTGTGAAATCAAGGCCACAGTTTGAAACAATCGATCCTTGAGAACGAGCAAGGAAAGTAGATACGTCTCACTTACTAGTCTAGGTATTCATACTTGAGAAATTTCTTAATGTGTATAAACTTCTTTTATAACATAAACATTTTAGGAATTGCGGAATATTGTCACAAAGAGGAAAAGCACTTGTTGTATTCTGTGGTGTTCAAAGTTTAGTACTGGGCATGAGGTTACAAAATCCCTGCCCTCTGGAATTAGGATGTAATGCAAAATAGCTTCTGAATTCCAACTCAGTGCACAGAGTAGAAAACATCTTGGGACAGATTATAAGGTCATTGGACCTGATAAAAAAACAAAAAACAAGTAATTTGAAACTTTCAACAGCAGTGTCAGTGGGCTACCAGGGACTCCAGGATTTAGAAGTTCAGGAAAGATTGGGCGTTGATGAAACAGAGGCATTAGATGTAAACTACTCATCTGGAATTATAGCCGGGACAAAAAGCATGCCGTAGAAAGGTGGTTAGGAGTGCAGGCTCCAGAGCCACAGTGCTTGGGTGGGAGTCCTGGCTCCATCGCTGCTGTGCTGTGTAGTCATGGGCAAATGACTTAACCTTAAATGGAGATAACGATAGTATTTGCCACATACAGTTTCATGAGAATTATGAACATTTAGCAGGATGTCTGTTTTATGATTGGCACTCAAATATTAGTTTGTGCTATTACTCATCCTAATATAGGAACACCTAAATATATAAAGCAGATTTTGATGGACATAAAGGGCAAGATTGACAGCAATACTATGATAGTAGGGGACTTTAATACCCCACTAACATCAATGGAAAGATCCTCTAGAAAGAAAATTAACAAAGAAACAGAGACTTTAAATGACACACTAGATTAACTGGATTTAATTGATGTCTTCAAAACCTTTCACCCCAAAGCAGCAGAATATACATTCTTTTCAAGTGTTCATGGTACATTTTCTAGGATAGATCACATGTTAGGACTCAAAACAAGTCTCAATAAATTTAAGAAGATTGAAATCATATCAAGCATCTTCTCTGATCACAATGGCATAAAACTAGAAAGCAACTGCAATAGAAAAACTGAAAAACATTCAAACACTTAGAGGCTAAATAGCATGTTATTAAATAACAAATAGGTTAACAAGGAAGAAATAAATAATGCTCTTGAAACAAATGGAAATGAACATACAACCCAAAATCTATGGGACACAGCAAAAGCAGTCCTGAGAGGGAAGTTGATAGCATTACAAGCATATCTAAAGAAGCAAGAAAAAGCTCAAATAAACAACCTAACCCTGCACCTAAAAGAACTAGAAAAATAACAACAAATAAAGCCCAGAGGAAGTAGAAGGAAGGAAATAATAAAGATTAGAGTGGAAATAAATGACATAGAGGTTAAAAAAAATACAAAAGATCAATGAAACTAAGAGCTGGTTCTTTGAAAAGGTAAACAAGTTTGATGAAACTTTAACCAGATTCACCAAGAAAAAAAGAGAGAAGACTCAAATAAATAAAATTAGAAATGAAAGTGGAGAAGTAACAACTGACACTGCAAAAAAAAAAGGATTGTAAGAAAATATATATACTATGAAGATCTATATGCAAAAAATTGGACAACCTAGGTGAAATGGATAAATTCCTAGAAACATACAATCTTCCAAAACTCAATCTGGAAGAATTAGAAAACCTAAACAGACTATTACAACAAATGAAATTTAAACAGTTATCAAAAAACTCCCAGCAAACAAAAGTCCTGGACTGGATGTCTTCACAGGTGAATTTTACCAAATATTTAAAGAATAACTAACACTTATCCTTCTCAAGGTATTCCAAAAAATTTAAGAGGAAAGAAGACTTCCAAGCTCATTTTATGAGGCAAGCCTTATCTTCATTCCAAAATCAGGTAAAGATACTACAATGAAAGATAACTATAGGCCAATACCCCTGATGAAAATAGATGCTAAAATTCTCAACAAATATTAGCAAACTGGATCCAGCAATACATTAAAAAGATTATACATCATGATCAAGTGGGATTTGTTTCAGGGAGGCAAGGCAAATCAATAAATGTGATTCATCACATAAACAAAATGAAGGGTAAAAATCACATGATCATATCAATAGATGTAGAAAAAGCATTTGATAAAATCCAGCACCCATTTATGATGAAAACTCTCAGCAAAGTGGGAATACAGGGAACATACCTCAACATGATAAAGGCCATCTATGAGAAACTGATAGCCAACATTATACTCAATGGGCAAAAATGAAAAGCAATCCCCTTAAGATCAGGAACGAGACCAGGGAACCCCCTTTCAGCACTCTTATTCAACATAGTTCTGGAAGTCCTAGCCACAGCAATCAGACAAGAAAAAGAAATAAAAGGCATCCAAACTGGAAAAGAAGATGTAAAACTGTCATTATTTGCTGATAACATGATATGAGACATAGAAAACCCAAAGTCTCAGACAAAAAACTGCTAGACCTGATAAATGCATTTGGAAAGGTGGCAGGCTGTAAAATTAATATTTGCAAATCTGTGGTATTTTTATACATGAACAATAAACTGTCAGAAAGAGAAATTAAGGAAACAATCCCCTTCACTATTGCAGCAGCAATAAAAATAAAGTACCTAGTAATAAATTTAACCAAGGAGGTAAAAGATTTGTTCTCAGAAAATTATAAGACATTGAAAAAAGAAATCAAGGAAGATACAAACAAGTGGAAACATATACCATGTTCATGGATAGGAAGAATAAACATCATTAAAATGTTTATACTATCCAAAGCAATCTATAGATTTAATGCAATTCTTATTAAAATACCAATGGCACACTTCACAGATCTAGAACAAATATTCCAAAAATTTATATGGAACCAAAAAAGAACCCGAATAGCCTCAGCAATCTTGAAAATGAAGAACAAAATTGGAGGTATCATACTTCCTGATATCAAGTTATACTTCAAGACCATAGTAATCAAACAGCTTAGAACTGGCATAAGAACAGGCATACAGATCAATGGAACAGAACAGAGAACTCAGAAAATAAATCTATGCCTTCATGATCAATTGATAGTTGACAAAGGAGGTAAGAGTATATAATGGAGTAAAGACAGTTTCTTTAATAAATGGTGTTGGGAAAATTAGACAGCTAATGCAAAAAAATGAAACTGGACCATCGACCTACACCATTCACAAGAATAAACTCAAAATGGATAAAAGACTTAAATGTAAGTCAGAAAACCATACACTTCTTAGTAGAAAACATAGGCAGTTAATTCTCCAATATCTCTCACAGCAGTATTTTTGCTGATACATCCCCACAGACAAGTGAAATAAAGGACAAAATAAGCAGATGGGACTATATCAAACTAAAAAACTTTTGCACAGCAAAAGACACCATTAACAAAATAAAAAGACAACCCACACAGTGGGAGAACATATTCGCCAATACATCTGATAAGGGGTTAATAACCAAAATTTATAAAGAACTTCTAAAACTCAACACCAGGAAGATAAACAATCCAATTAAAATATGAGCAAAAGTACTGAATAGACACTTCTCCAAAGAGGACATACAGATGACCAATAGGCATATGAAAAAATCTTCAATGTCATTAATCATCGGAGAAATGCAAATTAAAACCACAATGAGATACCACCTCACACCAGTCAGAATGGTGCTAATTAACAAATCAACACACAACAAGTGCTGGCGAGAATGTGGAGAAAAGGAAACCCTCCTGCACTGCTGGTGGGAATGCAGACTGGTGCAGCCACTGTGGAAGACAGTATAGCGTTTCCTCAAAAAATTAAAAATGGAACTGCCTTTTGATCCAGCTATCCCACTTTTAGGAATATATCCTAAGAATCCCAAAACACTGATTCAAAAGAAGATATGCATCCTCATGTTTATTGCAGCATTGTTTACAATTGCCAAGATTTGGAAACAGACCAAGTATCCATTATTGGACGAGTGGATAAAAAAGCTGTGGTACATATGCATGATGGAATACTATGCAGCTGTGAAAAAGAAGGAAATCTTACCTTTTGCAATGGCACAGATGGACCTGGAGATTACTATGCTAAGTGAAATAAGCCAAACAGAGAAAGGCAGATATCATATGATCTCACTTATATGTAGAATCTAATGAACAAGGTGAACTGAAGAACGGAATATAGGCAGATGTGGGGTCATGGGGAGCAGAGGGACAGCTGTCAGAGGGAAGGGGGATGAGGGGACAGCAAGAGAGAAGGTGGAGGGATTAGTGAAATTATATATGCATAACACATAGATACAGATAACAGGACAGCAAATCCCAGAGGGAAGGGCGGAGGAAGTTAGGGGGAGAGGGGCAAAGGGGGTGAAATGGAGGTCATGTGATTGGGGGGTGAGGATGTTACATTGAGTGGGACACTTGAATCCATGTTAACACAATGAATTGAAAAAATTTAATTGTGACAACAATTCCAGTGCCATGCGGACTTTTTCTGGACTCCTGCTCCTTGTGACAGCTCCTAACATACTGAACTGGGGTTGGGTTGCATTTTTCAGGGATTTGGCATGGTGTTGGGGCCAACTTGGACTTGGTGAACATGTTAAGGACACTCTTTTATGGATTCTTGCTGTATTGGCCAAGAGTTTGTTTAAAGGCTTTAATCACTGTAAAAAAAAATAGAAGACTAGATAAAGAATATGTGGCACATACACACCATGGTATACTA
This sequence comes from Saccopteryx bilineata, assembly GCF_036850765.1. Taxonomy (NCBI): domain Eukaryota; kingdom Metazoa; phylum Chordata; class Mammalia; order Chiroptera; family Emballonuridae; genus Saccopteryx; species Saccopteryx bilineata. Next base: position 187,460,098 of record NC_089490.1, on the reverse strand, counting down.
TTCAGCCATAATAAATGATGACATCGGATCACTTACAACAAAATGGTGGGATCTTGATAACATTATACGAAGTGAAATAAGTAAATCAGAAAAAAACAAGAACTGCAGGATTCCATACATTGGTGGGACATAAAAACGAGACTAAGAGACATGGACAAGAGTGTGGTGGTTATGGGGGGTGGGGGGAGGGAAGGAGGGAGAGGGGGAGTGAGAGGGGGAGGGGCACAAAGAAAACTAGATAGAAGGTGATAGAGGACAATCTTTCTTTGGGTGATGGGTATGCAACAGAATTGAATGACAAGATAACCTGGACATGTTTTCTTTGAATATATGTATCCTGATTTATTGATGTCACCCCATTAAAATAAAAATTTATTTATATATATATAAAAAAAGATAAATAGATGGGTAAGGCCTAAGTTACAAAAGACTTTGAGTGCCCGGATAATGATTTTCTACTTGATTCTGCAGTCCACGTAGTGTCATTGGAAGGAGGAAAATGTGAGGCATTTCAAGGAGAATGGAGCAAAGTGGAGCCTTTAAATGGGCGCTCTGTCCCCAGAAAGTCTTTTTTTTTTTCTTTTTAGTGAGCAAGAGCGAGAGAGAGAGAGAGAGAGAGAGAGAGAGAGAGACAGGGACAGAGAGACAGAAAAGGAGATGTGAAGCATCAACTCATAGTTGCGGTGCCTTAGTTGTTCATTGATTGCTTTCTCATATGTGCCTTGACTGGGTGGGGGCTCCAGGTGAGCCAGTGACCCCTTGCTCAAGCCAGCAACCTTGAACTCAAGCCAGCGACCTCGGGCATCAAGCCAATGACCTTTGGATTCAAGCCAGTGACCATGGAGTCATATCTATGATCTCACATTTAAGCCAGTGACCCCACGCTCAAGCTGGCGACCTTGGGTTTTCAAACCTGTGTTCTCAGCATCCCAGGCTGATGCTCTATCCACTGCACTGCTTAGTCAGGCTCCTTAGAGAGTCTTAAGTGTTATCATTGTCATTGTTTTGTATTGTTCTACACTAGAGTCCTTAAAAGGCAACACAAATAACACATTAACATTTTCCCTTTCATGTTTTCCTTGGTTATTAAAATACTAAATGCTCGGTAAAACTACTAGATGTTAGGAGGGAGGTACAAATGATCTATTTTAGCTCCCTGTTCCCCAGTCCATGAGCATTCAAGTCCTGAAGAATGATTATTACTTGGCCTTGCTCAAAAGCCAGAGTCCTAGAGGCAGAACTCTCCTTGTGAAAAGTTAGGGTTGGGACGGGTGTCACTTCTACTGGACAGTCAGGATCAGTCCCTTGGAGGATATTTCTTCATTGTATAGAATCACTTAAAACACCCTTGAAGCCCTGGCCGGTTGGCTCAGCGGTAGAGCGTTGGCCTGGCGTGCGGGGGGACTCGGGTTCGATTCCCGACCAGGGCACATAGAAGTGCCCATCTGCTTCTCCACGCCCCCCCCTTCCTTCCTCTCTGTCTCTCTCTTCCCCTCCCGCAACCAAGGCTCCATTGGAGCAAAGATGGCCTGGGCGCTGGGGGTGGCTCCTTGGCCTCTGCCCCAGGCGCTAGAGTGGCTCTGGTTGCGGCAGAGTGACACCCCGGAGGGGCAGAGCATCGCCCCCTGGTGGGCAGAGCGTGGCCCCTGGTGGGCGTGCCAGGTGGATCCCGGTCTGGCGCATGCGGGAGTCTGACTGTCTCTCCCCGTTTCCAGCTTCAGAAAAATACAGAAAAAAACACACAAAAAAACCCCACCCTTGAAGTGATAAAAAAGTAAGGCAAACAGGCAATCTTTGCCTGTGTGTAGATGTAGGTGTAAGTGTGCAAAACAGGCAGGCATGTGTTTGTTGCTTAGCCACACCTGCCTTCTCCCTTTTTGTGCCACAGGGAGATGCCCTGTTGAGATGTGGCGAAGTGGTCCTATGACAGGGAAGATGCCACGTGGATTGAACCAGGCATCATGGGGAAGACTTCCTTTGGCGTGACAGGAGCCTGGGCTCGGTTCTTTTGTAGCTATGGCCCACCTGGCACTGTTCTATCAGAACAGTGAGCTTGACTGAGCTTGAGACTGTGATCTAGAAGAGAGGTGGCTTCACAGGGTCACCACTGGGCCGATGGGAAGAAAAGAGCTGGATCAATCAGAGCATTGTAGCAACCACAAACAATTTCCTAACATCAGAATATGTGGGAACCCCCTGTATCCTCCTATGGCAGAGATCCAAGCCTCAACATTAGTGAACTGGTCACACTTCCCAGCTTTCTCCCTCTTCCTGGCTTTTTGCAGCAGGACCGATGTCCTTCGAATGGAGTAAGTCCCTAGTGTCCCTGCCCAAGCAGGGGATTTAGGGAAAGCCTTGGGAAGTACATGGACTTCTGCCACAGAGGGCAAGTGAACGCAGTAAGATGTACAATTGAAAGTGAGGCAATTGTGTTTGTTCTCCAAGCCAGTAAAGTGGATCATTCCAAATACACTATTGACATGGATGAGTCAAAAAGTCAGTCATTTCCCTAACGGCATTTCTTAAAATTTCTTAAACGTGTTTCCACAACACCTGCAGTTAGCCCAGTGTTTCTGGGAATATAAGAAGTAAGCCACAGAGCCTATCTATGAGAAAAATGGACTTCTTTATACGTAATATAACGAGAGCTCTGAGAACAGGAAACCCGTGTGTGCTAGTCTGGTTCTTTATGCCGTTTGTTCCTTCCTACCAGCATGCCGCCTGTTTGAAGTAATCTCACAGGACATCTGCCAGAGTTACTAGGTTGGCCATTGCATGAAAGAAGAGTTCTGCATTGCTCTTTGACATGTAACAGGGCTTGTAGATGCTCAGTAAATATTTATTGAACAAACAAATGGATCTAGTGAGCAAAGGAACACGAAGGTATCCAAACACTACAGTGTAGGAGTGAAGATTGATGAAGGTACTTTTTTGTCCATTGAAAACACAATTAGAGAGGGAGAAGTTCCCTGGAAGAGGCTTGGAGAGAGGAAGAAACACATTAGTACAAATGCACCAGGGAGCAAGCTTCTGTGATGAAGGGCTTCGCTCTAGGACCCTTTAAGCTGCACGGAGCCAAAGATTTGCTGACTGATGGGGGGATCCCTGCGTAGAGGGGATCAAGAGCTTCAAAGAAGGGGAAGTAAATCTCCACTTCCTGGGCCTGATACTGGATATTCCAGCACATTAAAAGTGACAGGCAAAGGAGACAACACCTTGAAACCAATTTCAGATTGTATATTTTCCTCCCTTGTGGGTTAGTTGGCTTTGTGTCCAGCAAGTACAGCAGGTCCTCAAATATCATCATTTTGTTATAACGTGGAGGAGGAAAACAATTTGATTTCCGGCCGGAGACACTGTCAGTGTGGAGTTTGCATTCTCCCCGGTCTGCGTGGGTGTTCTCTGGGGACTGTGGTCGCCCCCACAGCCCAGAGGTGCGCAGGTGAGGTGAGCTGGTGTGCCTGCGTCATCCCGGCCCGCGTGGGCGTGGGCGTGGGCGTGGGCGCGCCTTGTGGTGGAAGGGCATCCTCTCCAGGTTGAGGGCCGCCCGCACCCTGAGCTACCGGAGGTGGCTCCAGCCACCAGGACCCCGAACTGGTATAAGAGCTTGCAAAATAATTCTACTTGTTTTCATTCACCTTTCTTAAATGTATGTCTAGCTCAGCTCAGCTTTATTTCAATGTTTAATATTAGAAGGGTTTTGGGTCTTTCTGTGAAAGTTTGGTGATGTTCTTTTGTGAAGAGAAGTCTGCCATGGGAACTGAACTCTTCTTTATATCAGTCAGCCTGCGATAAAACTGCTCATGTTATGTTGTTTCAAGTCACAGTTTTCAAGAACCTATTGAAGACGATAAGTGGGGACGTGCTTTAACAGAGAATGTGGGGAGAGGGGTTCTCTGCTGTTTTCTCTATAACTGTCAGGCCACACTGTCAGGAAGGCTTGAGATTTCAGGCAGATTGTTTAAACTCATTTGAAATAATTCCTCTTGCATGTTTATGTCAGTCTTGATTTACAGTTAGGCTCACTTGTTACATTCTGACTTTAGTTTTTATTGATTCTTTTAAAAAATACTTTTGCTATATAAGTAGGTAAAACATTTCCATAGTTCCAAAGTCAAATCCACAAACATGGTATATTCAGAAAAACCTAGCTCCAACCCTGTTTTTACTGCCTTATTCTCTCTCTTTCCCTATATGTAACTTTTTTTTTTGTAAAGTTTTGGTTTATCTTTCCATTATTATTTTGTTAGGAGCAAATATTCACATCTCTCCACTTTCTTAAAATATTTAAGTTATCTAATTTCTGCACTTTTTTTTACTTGACAAAATATACTAGATTTTACTCCATGCAGCATATAGAAAAAAGTCCCGTTCCCTTATTACAGCTCCAAAGTGCTCCATCATGTTATTTCAACTAGTCATCTAGGAAGGGATACTTGGGTTGTTTCCAGTCTTCCACAAAGCCAAAGTTTTTAAAAACAAAGGCATGTCTAGTAGTGTCTAATGAATCTGAGCCATCCAATAGAAGACAGAAAAGTACTCAATGGATTTGGCAACATGAAGGTCAATGAGATTGTACCCAGGGCTAAGTTGTATACACCCAACCTACCCAGCGGTATGCAGCGGCCCTGGCTAGCCAGAATCCTCTCACTGTCATGATACAAACTGAATTCAGATCACAGTCGGTCACGGGGTCATTGTGACATAAATAAATGGAGACCACAGGAAGGATAAACAACTCTTTCAGGAAGTGTGGATACGAAGAGACACCACTATAACTAGAAAAATTTGGGAACACAAGGCGTTTTATTTTTGTGGTTCTGTTTTATATGTTTATGAATGTGTAGACACGGTTTTTAGGATGGAAGATTAATTGGAAAATGTTTCTTGTTTGGGGGAAGGAGCTATAAAAAGAACGAGTTAGAACTGAGAGGAAAAGAAGGTGTTGCTGGTAGAGAAGTTCTGTAACTCTTCAATTCTGAAGAGAAGATTCTTGAGGGTTTGGAAAGTGTAACTGGAAAACATAAACGTGTGACAAGTATCCTTAAAAAGATACATTTCCTGAAATTTATAGGAACTCAAGTCACTGTGAAAAGGCAACTTTCGCTGGCTTGATTCTGTCCTCTTGAAGCTTAGCACCAAAGAAGCATTTATCATCTATTATTTCATCCTCACCACAGTCTAGCATTTTATTCTCCTTGGTTACCACTATCACTGGCTGCTAGTCCAAGCCACAGGCTTCTCTTGCGACTACTGTGTCATTTAACTGGCCTACCTGCTTTCATTCTTGAACCTCCTGTAGCTCCCATTTTCTACAGAGAAGCCAGGACAGCGTAGCTCAAATCCTGTTTTTCCCCTGCTTTCAATCCTTCAATGATGTCCTATTGCAGTTAGAAAAGCTCCAGTGTCCTTGTGAAGGTCTAAAATGATGGCCTGTGGCTTCTTCAGCCTCCATCTCATTGGCCATGTCTCAGCTCTAAGTTCTTCCTTCAGAGAGGCCTTCCATGGCCATCTTATCTAAAACAGAACCCTGCCCATTCCCGAGAGTCCTGATCTATCATGTAGCTCTGTTTTTGTGACCTCATAGCTTTAACGATCACATCTCAACTTACTTTGTGTTCCTTTGTTCCCCAATTAAAATATGTGTCAACTGAAGGTAAAAGTAGTGACCTTAGTGCCTTAAACGATGCCCAGAATACGGTAGACACTTGATAGACATAATATTATTTGACTTTTGCCAGGACCTTCTACAGTAATCTTCCTCCCATTCTCTTACCTATCATTTTTTCCTCATTTGGTTTTATCAAAGCCTTTCAATTTATGACTTTGGAGGTTAGTACAACTGCAGAAATTTTGAGATGGACCAAATTTGACTTTGAGCTCCTTAAAAACAAAATGCAAACTCTAGGGAGCTTTATTTAGGCAAAGTGGAGCATCCCTGGGTTAACTGGAAAAACACCTGATCTCCTTGTCTCAAGTGGAAAAATGTAACATTAGCCTTTCTTTAGAAAGATGAGCTAAGTTAGAGTATACACTGATGCGGAGCGGAAAGATCCTTCAGGAAACCGGAGGGGTATTCTCAGAGAGGGAGCCACTCTTGCTATCCTAGTACAAGGATGTCACAGCCTGTGGCTGTCCCACTATGCTAGTGCCTGAGAATTTCTAGTTTGGAGGTAAAATATTGGCAAGCCAATTGGGCCATAGATCTAAAGGCTAAATATTTCAACCCACTTAATAGATCATAAAGACCATATTTTGAGTTCCATCTGTCTGACTTCTGGGTTTGGTTCTTTGTCTTCATGCTCAGGAGAGGAAGCAGGTGTTATTTATTGACCACCCTCCAAAAAATCCTGAACAGAGACCGTGCTCAATTGTGGTTGCTTCAGTGGAATAGCCAAACCTTATAGATAGATTGCTGGACCATTGTTTTTATTTTCAAATAAGATTGTTCAACACAGCTGCTATAGTTGGATCACATCAGCTAATGTATATTGTACAAAGCAAGATTTTTAAATGAAAACTCTTTTGGACAAAAAAAAATTCAAAATATCTTTATTTATACAATAGACTTTAAAGGTAACAAAAACTTTCTTGTCATGCAAGATATCCAGAGAAATAAAAAAAATTGAAAGTTTAATACAAAATTTCAAAGGCTTCTTTTTGTCTAGTCTTGTCCATTTATCACAAAAGAAAAAGAACAATGTAATATACATTATGTAGCTTTAATTTCTATGAGACTTGGTTTCTGATGCTCATTTCTAAGTGCTTTAAGTTCTATTTTGGGGGCAGAACTTCTTAGGTGGGGCCACGTGCACAAACCCTTGAGGTTCACTGCTTGGTTTCTGCCTCAGCTCCTGAACTCGTTCTTCTGACTGCGTCCTTTCAGAGCAGGGGGAAGACATTTTTAGTCCCTGTCGGTGCTGAGTTTTCAAGTGCCTGTTCGTGTTCAAAAGAAAAACTAAAAGACTTATTTTGGGCATCTCTTCCCTATGAGTGAAAAACCATTGATTCCTCCTTTATAAGCAGGAGGCAAAGAGTGTTCTACTTTACTAATTTTCTAGGAATAAATTTTGGAAGAATAAATTATTTTGAAGGCTTTTTCATACCTTAGGAAGGTTATACCTGAACTTGAAAAAGCTGGTCTGCCTTAACAACAGCTTATTATTGTAATTGCCTCAAATACTAAATGCAGAGGCTGTTATTGCACATGTCTGAATCTCACCAGAACAGAATATTTTTATGTAAAACTTTTTGGAGTTCCTGAATAAAAATGCACAGTAGTTTTGTGGCATGCCTAACAATACTAAAAAACAACTTGTATGTTCTCTGGGGAAATACTAAAACCTAATATAAATGAATGGGCCTAACGTCTTTATGGAATAAAGAAAGGGGGATTATTAATATGCTTAGTACTTCAAAAGATTCCCGGCCTCCCCAGGACATGGAAACAACCAAAAAGCCCGTCAATAGATGACTGGATAAAGAAGATGTGGCACATATACACTATGAAATACTACTCAGCCATAAGAAATGATGACATCGGAACATTTACAGCAAAATGTTGGGATCTTGATAACATGATATGAAGCGAAATAAGTAAATCAGAAAAAACCAGGAACTGCATTATTCCATACGTAGGTGGGACATAAAAGTGAAACTAAGAGACATTGATAAGAGTGTGGTGGTTACGGGGGGGGGGGGGGGGAGGGAGGAATGGGGGAGGGAAAGGGGGAGGGGGAGGGGCACAAAGAAAACAAGATAGAAGGTGACAGAGGACAATCTGACTTTGGGTGATGGGTATGCAACATAATTGAACAACAAAATAACCTGGACTTGTTATCTTTGAATATATGTATCCTGATTTATTGATGTCGCCCCATTAAAAAAATAAAATTATAAATAAATAAATAAATAAATCATAATACTATTATCCCACCTAAAAAAAAAAAAAAAAGATTCCCGGCCTCCGTGTTCCTAAGTCTCAAGCATTGTGATCAGAGACAAATGACAATTAATAAAGAAAATGAAAAGCCCATGGTGACAGGGACTCCTAGTTACTTACTTAGTATTCAGTGGTGTGCTGTTAATTGTTTAATAACTGGCTTTCAAAAAAGAAATGCTTTACTTTGTGGTGTTTGCCAATTTTTGTGGTGTAAACACTCCCACTGTGACCAATTTCTGAATACCAATATGTTTAACAGCCATCTTATATAAAATCTAAAAATTTAACCATTAGCTCTCACAAGCCAGAGTGAGCCATTTGGAGCATATCACTGCATTCATCCTCCCCTTCTTCCTCATTAGCAGGAATTCCATTTGATTGCATTGGCAATTTTCTAAAAGTAAAAACAAAAATTATGACATTTTCCAGCCACCCTTGCAAATAAGAAAGGCCATAAGACAGTGTCTAATGATGAGAAGTAGGCAGATGTCATGGTAGTGGTGATGACCTGCCATGATGGTATGTTCCTTAAAGGGGCTTCAGACTCAGTTCACTCCTTTGTGTGAACTGAACCCTTTCTTTATGTTGCCTGGAATGCAGACCTGATGACTGGAGCTACAGCAGCCATTTTATAATCAACAATGAGGGAGAAGCCAAAGAAATCCCTGAGGCATTTTTGAGTTGCCTCACCATTCCTGGAATGTCTATTTTTGATCTCTTATTTCAAGAGATAAAATAAATTTCTATTTTGCTTAAGCCATTGCCACTTAGGTTTTGTGTTAAAGGCAGCCAAAGCCGATCTTTCAATTTGGACAAGCTTGTCAGTGGATGCACATCTAGTGAAGAGAAATTGCTACCACAAGCAAAATTGTTTAAGATTTTTTCTTTTTCCTGGAAGTTAGGTAATCATTAAAACTGTAAGAAACTGAACAGTCCAGTACATATTTTGTCAATGTGAGTATACTTAAAATATTTTACTTTGGAGGAAAAATTGTATTCTCAGCACAGCACGATGAACATTTAGTGTAACAAAGTTTGGCAACTTTTACTGAACACAGACAACATACCAGATACCTTGTTAAGCACTTGAGAGGCATCAGCACACTTGCTATGTGACCTTAGGAAAGTTACTTAACATCTTGGTGCTTTAGTTTCCTTATCTATAAAATGGAGATAACTATATCATAGGGTTGTTTTGAAGGATAAAGCAATACTCAAGGCCCTGGCCGGTTGACTCAGTGGTAGAGCATTGACTTGGTGTGTGGAAGTCGTGGGTTTGATTCTTGGTCGGGGCACACAGGAGGAGTGACCATCTGCTTATCCTTATCCTCCCCCCTACCCCTTCTCTTTCTCCATCTCTTCCCCTCCTGCAGCCATGGCTCAATTGATTCGAGTGTGTTGGCCCCAGGGGCTGAGGATGGCTCCATAGAGTCTCCACCCCAGGTGCTAAAAATAGCTTGGTTGAAAGCATCAGCCCTAGATGGGCAGAGCATTAGCCCCAGATGGGGGTTGCTGGGTAGATCCTGGTTGGTGTGCATGCAGGAATCTCTCTCTACCTTCCTTCCTATCACATAAATAAATAAATAATGCCTTGCAAATAGTAAACACAAAATAAGTGTTAGCTATTATTCTCATTATTATTCCCCATAAACCCTATTCAATAAGCACTGATATTCCTAACAGATGAAGATAATGGCATCCATTTCATAGGGAGATTCTGAGACCAGAAAGAGAAACTGCCTCTCAAGTGTTTAGCATGGTACTAGGTAAATGCTCAGTAACCCCTAGCTAGCTATTATGAGATTGATACATATTATTATTGACTTGATACATAACAGCACTCCACTAAGGCTCTTTTAGCAAAATTTGTGTCTAAATATGATGTCAGTGAAGAGAAGAACCTCACTTTTTGTAGGAGGGAAGGCTAGTCATTATTCATCCATAATGTGCGTATGAGGTTTTATAATATATAATTAATGGGTCAAGGAATGAGTGCTATGTGTCATACCCTAGGTACAAACAGTGTATAGGACACAGCAAGAGAAGGCCTCAGAGATGAAGCTTTAGGATAGAGAAGAGATGACTCTGGTTTAGGAGACATGGAATTGGACCTGGTTCTGCCACTTACTGTTTTTTACCTTGGGCAAATGACTTAATTTTTCTAGACTTCATCTCCCTCATTTGTTGAAATGAGAATTTTGAGCTCAACAAACCAGCACATCCCAGTTTTGAAAGTATTTTTGTTCATTTGTTTAATATTTAGGCGATGATGTTGGGCCTTAAAGAATAGACAGAATTTTGAAAATTGGAGAGGCCGAGGTCCCATACCAAGTATGAACAAAGGATACAGTATTTAAATACTTGTGGGGAATTTGCCAGTGTTTGTGTGGGAGTCTGAAGACCAGGAAAAAATGCGGGTCAGAGTGACCATGGGTGCCAGAATCTTGTCCTCTACCCACCTCAGTCATCCAACTTTTTCTGGTCACACCACTAGATCTTGGCATTACCCCAAACTGTCACAGCTCCGTAATTTCGATGTCAAGCCTCCTGTTCTCTGTCTGTTACCCAGCTCTTGGGAGTGGTTTCCAACTCCAGCAATTTTTGGACTCCATTGATGTTATCATCTTTCCATCGTCCTCCACTCCTTTATGTCCTCATCTTTCTTCTGACCATGGTCCCCCACAGCCACTCCTTTGCTTGTACCCTCTGCTCTTTGACACTCTTTTTCTCTATCACACCCTCCTCCAAAACCCTAGCCCTGGTTAAACCCAGCTCTGCCCCAGATGACTGAGGAGGCTGAACGAAAATCCAGTCATGCTGACTGGTCTTGCTTTAAATTCATGACCACTAACCTCAAATAGGCTTTTAAAAGCGCTGCCTGGCAATCTGACCACGTTTCCAAAGTTCATTTGCTCTCAAACTCTCCTGGAAGATAACTGTTTCATATCTGCACCTCTCTCTTCCAACATTCAACACCTCTTCCATCCTCACTATTCTCAGGGAGTAGGGGCTGGCTATATCACCAAGATAAGAGAAGCAGAGAGAAGAGAACGTTCCTGTGTTTCCAGTTCCACAGCCACCAGCCCATGTGCACCTGGGCCCACTACCTCTGCCTTTCTTCCCGTGGCCAACTCCTCCTGGTTCTTCTGCAAATGGGGGAAAGAGAGTTAGCTCCATGGTCTTTGCCCTTGCCTTTCCCTCTGCTTGGAAGGTTGGCAAACCTCCCAGGTCATGTAGCACTCTTCGTCCCTTTCTTCAGGACATCTCATCAGTGAGGTTTTCCCTGTCCCTATAGAAATAGCAACCTCCTCCATTCCCAATCCCTCTAACCCTGTGCTTCCACCCGTGTACCACCACCTAGTATACTTGTGGACTATCACACTCCGCTTAACGATGGGGAGACTTTCTGAGGAATGCATCCTTAGGCGACTGTCATACTGCAAACACCAGAGAGCACAGGGACACAGACCTAGATGCCATAGTCTACTCCATACCTAGGCTAGCCTATTGACCCTAGGCTACAACATGAGATTAAATCAAGCGCAAAAGAAAATGATGCAATCAAGAAATGCAATAAACATGAGATAAGAGGCTGCTGCTGCAGTCACTAGGCATACTGCTTTACAGCAAGCTTTATTTTATTTTTTATAAGTAGAAAGAGTACACTGTAAAATAATGATAGGAAGTATACCATGGTAAATGCATCAAGCTGTAACACAGTTGTTTATTCTCATTATCAAGTATGATGGACTGCACGTGGTTGTAAGTGCTATACTTTCCTACGACTGGCAGCACAGGTTTGTTTACACCAGCATCACCACAAACACCAAACGCATGAGTAATGCGATGCACTGTGACATCACTAGGCAATAGGAATTTTTCGGTTCCATTATAATCTTATGGGAACACCTGTTGTATATGCAGTTCCTTGTTGACTGAAGTGTCCTTATGTGGTGCATGACTGTATTCATTCATTATTTGTCTTCCTTAAAGAACGCAGGGATTTTTATGTTTTGTTTGCCACCGTGTCCTCTGTGACGCAAACCATGTTTGATTCATTCATTCAGCAGGTGTTTGCTGAGCTCCTGTTAGGGGCATTGGTTTAGGCACTGGAATATAGCAATGAACAGAACAGACCCCAAATCTTGCTCTTTTAGCTAAGTAAGTAGTTAGGTAGTGATAAGTGAAACATCCATGCCAACCAGGGAAAGAGGATATGAAATGTGTATGTTTGGAAGGGGTGTTCAGTGTATGTGTTATGTTCAGGAGGGGTATGCGGTGTGTGTGTGTGTTAAATTTTAGGTAGAGTTGCCAGGGTAGACCTCATTGGGAGAAGAACATTTGAGTCAAGACCTGAGCGAGGTAAGGCAGAGGGCCGAGTGGATATCTGGGAGAAGGGCAATCCAGGGAGGAAACAGCTGGCGCAAAGGTCCTGAGGTAGCAGGGTGCCCAGGTTGTTCCAGGGTTTGTGAGGAGGCCAGGGTGACTTGAGGAAGTGAACAAGGAAGACAATTGGAGACCAGGGCAGAGTGGTAAAGAAGGTGGGGAGGAAAGGTCACGTAGTGTCTTGTACACTTTGTAATAACATATATTTTGAGTGAAATGGGGAACCAAGGGAAAGTTTTACTGTTTTGATACAATTATATTAATATACAACCCACTTTCAAGTTTTCACAATTGTTCCAATAATGTTTATTTTCTTTAAATAGTAATTTTCTACTACTATTTAAAGAAATAACTTGCACAAGGAGCAAAATCAAATTTCATAGTATGTGTAGTATTCATACTTACCGTTTGGGACTCCTAGATCTGCATTTAAGAAAGGTCATCTATGATATTTTAAACTAACGGTTTTATAATGTCATTTTATAGTTTTTTTTCCTCCCAATCCATGACCCAATCAAGGACCATACACTGCATTTAGATGGCATGCCTTTTTTAAAAAATAGCTTTATTGAACTAAAATTCATATACCATATAACTCACCTATTTAAAGTGTATGATTGTGTGGCTTTGAGTACAGCCACAGAATTTTGCAGCCATCACCACAAACTAATGTTAGAACATTTTCATTACTCCCCCCAAAACCTCCATAACCTTTGGCTATTACCTTCTAGCATCCCCCCATTCCCCCAACATAGGCAACTACCATCCTGTCTGTCTCTACAGATTTGCCTATTCTGGATATTGTATATACAGTAAACGGAAGCATACAATTTCTGGCTTCTTTCACTTAGCATAATGTTTTTAAGGTTTATACATGTAGTATGTGTCAGTACTTCATTCCTTTTTATGACTGAATAATATTCCACTGTATGGAGATAGCACCTTCTATTTATCAAAGGAGGGTTTTGACCAGAGATGTGACCTGAACTGAATGGCATTAAACAAGGCTCACTCCAGCTGTTATTCCAAGCAGCCAAGAGAATGATAAACTGTATCAAATACTGCTTTTAGGAAAAATAAGATAAGGCCCAAGAATCCATCAGTAAGTGCTCAAATAGTTTAATGAAGAAATTAGCAGAACCTGACCAGGCGGCTGCGCAGTGGATAGAGTGTCAAACTGGGATGCAGAGGACCCAGGTTGGAAACCCTGAGGTCTCCGGCTTGAGTGCGGGCTTATCTGGTTTGAGCATAGCTCCCGAGCTTGAACCCAAGGTCGCTGGCTTGAGCAAGGGGTCACTCACTCTGCTGTAGCCCCCCCCTCAAGGCACATATGAGAAAGCAATCAAGGAACAACCAAGGTGCCACAACAAAGACTTGATGCTTCTCATCTCTCTCCCCTCCTGTCTGTCTTTATCTGTTCCTCTCTCTGTGTCTTGTCACCAAAAAAAAAAAAGAAAGAAAATAAAAAGAAAAAAGAAATTAGAAATATTCTGATCTATAATTTATAAACAGCATTTTGTGTTTTATGGAAATTGTTGCATTTTCTTTGGATAATTAAACATGGAATGCAGCAGTAATAAAGTAGTTAATAAGTAAGGATTTCAAATGGAATGTAGACATGGAAATGTACGTGAATAACTGGAGAGTACCATTAATTTACAGAGGTCTTTGATATTTTCTTTATTTGGATGGTAATTATTCTTGTGGTTCATGTGAAATTTATTCCTCAGAATAATTCTTTGTCTCTAAACATAACTCAACATTATGGTAATTATCCAGGATTTCATGCCAGCTTCCAGAGAGCTAGCCAAGAAAAAAATTCATTCTTAACAAAAAGGTTATTTTCGGTGTCTATGCCAATCAGGTAGATGAAAGCTAGTTTGTTTTTTTTGAGGGGGTTGTCGTCTAAAAGACTGCAGAAACTGGATCAAAAATGTAAGAGTTGTGGCATCTGTCATTGTTTGGAGTAACCTACTGGAATCATTACATCCCAAATTGACACAAAACACATGTATTGATTCGGGGTTTGGTATAAGTACATGCAATAGTTACTAGGCTGTCCAATTATGGATACGTGCAACTTAAGAGGCTTGCAAATCATTCGGGAGTGAGGTGAGTAGGTCAGTAGACGTAAAAAGGCGACTCTTAAAAGATAATTGTCATAAACATACTCCACGTTTATAGTACGATCTGGTGAGCGCGGTGGACATATAGATGAGGATTTCAGAAAACAAACACTGACACAGAACTTTACTTGCAGATAATGCACCAAGGCCGCCCACCGGGACTAAAGGAGGCAGGGGAGGGAAGTCAGAACGCGCGGAGTAGTTTTCTATCGTCGGAACCAGTGGGGGCGGGGGGCTGTGGCCGCGCCCCTCGCCGTCCGCTCTCGGGCCGGCGGGGCCGGGAATTTGGAGAGGATCCCTGGTCGCGCGGCAGCGGCGGCGGCGGCGCACGGGTTCGCGTGTGAGCAAGCGGGCGGGCGGGCGAGTGCGCCGGGTATTGGCAGCCGCGGAGTGGAGGCTGGGCGGCTCCGACTCCCTGACGCCAGCGCGACCAGATCAATCCAGGCTCCGGGAACGAGCAGGCGGGCGGGAGGAGGGAGAGGCCGAAGCGGCTCAACCCGGGCCGAGGCGCGGGGAGGGACCCTGCGAGCGCAGAGCGGCGCAGCGTCCGGCCGCCCGCACCGGGGCTGCGGACCCCGCTCGGCCGGCCACTCGTGCGCCCGCGCGGACGGGCGCGCATCCAACCTGGTAAAACGAAACAGACCCGAACCCAACTTTCTCCTCTGCTGCGTCCCCGCCCTCTCCCCTCGGCGCCCCGGGCTTTCCAGCGCCGCTGCCGCCGCCGCCTCCGCTGGGGCGGGCACGGGCCCGCAGGGCTGCCGCGGTCCCCGGGGCCCGGCGTGGGCCGCGGCGGGGAGGGCGCTTTTCCCCGCGTGGGACGGGCCGGGTACCCCCCCCCCCCCAACCCCCATGATGGCGCCTCTGGGCCGTTCGGAGCTGCGAACCTGCCACCTTCTGCGCTCGCCCCGACCAGCCGGGCAGGGCTCGGCCGAGACTCTCTTCGCGTCTTTGTTGGGTCTGCAGTGGGGTAGTCGCGTTCCTCGGCCCGAGCCTGGCCCGGCCCTGCCCTGCCCGCGGGTGGACTTCCCTGGCCGCCCTCCCCCTCCGCCGCTCTCCGCTTCTCTTTCCGTTCTTGCAGCCGGGCCGAGGCCCATCCGCGCGGCCCGAGGGCCCATTGTGTCCCGCGCCAGCCCGGGCCACCCTGCGGGAACTGGACGGCGGCCGCGGGCGCTGCCCTTGACGCGCTCGGAGCCGCTCTCGCGCCGGGGGGACACCGCTGCCCTGGGTCCCTGCGCGTCCCAGACCCGTTCGCTTCTCTGCGCCCAACGAGCCTCTTGGGGGTCGAGGTCAAGGAAAGTTCGTACCGAAATTCCCTCTAATTTATTCAAAGGTTTGGCGGCGGCGGCGCGTAATTTTTTTTTTTTCTCTCTCTCTCTCTTCCGCCTACACCCCCCTGCGCCTCCAAGTGTCGTCTCATTCCTTTCCCTTGACCGGATTCGATGGCCTCACTGCAAGTGTATTTGTGAGTTCGCTGTTTGTTGAACAACTGCCCCTTTACTCCGCTCCCCGGCTTGGGGAGGGTTTCTGGGGGTTGTTTCTGTAGAAGGTGGGGGTGGTGGGTGTGAGACGGAGCGATGTGTGCTTGTTTTTCTAGTTGCTTAATAAATACGAAAGCTTACAGGGAGAGCGCTTCCTTGATGTCCTTAGCGAGGGTGGAGGGACAGATGCCTGCCGGATCTCACAGCTGCAGTAGCTGCGGCTTTTGTTTATTTAGAGGCGCAGACGATTTTTAAACGCACGGTGTGAGATAAGCGCTTTCCTTCTGGGAAGGCGGCGCGTCTCAGAACCAGCTCCCGAGGAAGCATCGTTTTCGTGAGTGCTGTGACAGCCGGCCTTTTTCTTCCTCCTAGTGGTCTCTGCTTTCCGTTGTATGGGAAATTTCCAAGTAGGTGGAATGGTTCAGAAGTTGCAGGATTTCTGTCTGTCTTTCCTGTTGCTGACGGATGACAGAATGCCTTTATTTCGGAACACTCGCTCGCGCTAACTGCTGGCCTGTCGTGGATAGCATGCCTACAGTCAGCAACACAGTGAGAAAACTGTTCTCTGCCAGTGTTGATTTTTCACCTTGTTGATAATTACCACTTGATGTTTTATTGGAGGTAGGTGAGCTGTTTGGGAACCAGTACTGAAAAAGAATCAAGGCGGAAGCAGTGTTCACCGCCTCAGCGTTTTCAATTAGTAAAAATAATTTTGCATGGTGGATATTGTGATATAGGTACCAGGCCTAAATGTGCTGTACTGATTTAAGTGTTTGTCCTCCCCTGACCCCTCCCCCCTTCCCATTTGCAGTTATTTGATATTTCTGTGCAGGTGGTGTACATTTGTATAATACTGCAATTCTTAGGAAACTGTAACCAGCGTTTCCAGAGATGATTTTCTAGAGGTGGGAGATGCCAGAAGCTCTGGGAGAATCCAGGCTGGATCGGGTTTCTCCTGAGGGTCGGGATTTGTCCTTGCTTTGGTTTTGACTCCTCCAACCATAGGTATGTAACCATATCCATTTTTCCTTTTTGCAAGTATCCTTTGGTTTTATACCCTTGAAGAGCTGATGACTTTTGCATTCGAGAAATGACAGTTTTAGGAAAGCAATTAAACCTGTTAACCTCTTATGCCTCTTGAAATTTAATTTTTTCTACTAAGTTCATTAAAACATTAAGAGGAAGTAGGTCTCATTTTCCTAAATACACTTATTAGTTAAAAACTAAATTTCAGATTGTATTTTTTATTTCTGGTAATTCTGGGTTAAAGGTAAAACCTAGTAACTTGGTTAGATTGGAAAAGGAATGAATTTGAGTGTAATTAGACGAGTATATTTAAGCTGCCGCCGCCTACATAATCAGGGCCAAGTTGTGTGTGTGTAAGAGATCTCATTTGTGTAGTCTTAGAAGGCTAATGGAGGCATCATTGAGACTTTATAAATAATGTAAGTTGTGTATAATGTAGAGTCTCCAGAGGCAGCAGAGAAAGCATCATTACCAGCCTTTTCAACCTGCTTGAGATCTTAAATTGATTTACAGCACTGAACTGGTGCAAAATGATACATCAGGATGACATGGGGTCAGCCTGTAAAAGTCTATGATGTCAGCCTATTAGTTCAGTCATCATAATTAAACCATATTACAGGGGCAGCTAAGGAGGAGTCTGGTGTTATACTTCAGATATGGGTGGTACGTAGATTTTGTTTATAGTGGAAAGGCTGAATGGGCCAGGAATGCTGGTTCTTTTGAAGACTTATAGATTTCTAAATTTCTGGAAAAAAAAAAAAGGAAGGTAGATGCAGGAGTGTTCAGTCTGCATTGCTTAAGCAGCTTTCGTTTTGGTAGTGGGGAAACAGATGCTTTGGGGGTGCTGATAAGGACCTTTTCAGCTTTGATCCTTGTATGGAATCATGCTTCATGTGTGCTTGAATTCAACTTGGCCTTTGGGACCTTCTAAACTAGCAGAGGACCACATACTTCTTATCTCTGATCTTTTTGTTAGCACGAGTTGCCCTGTATTGATGTATCAGCTAACATGTTATTTCTTTAACTAGGCATAGTTACCAGATTGCCATTGAAAACAAAGATATTTGAATTGAACATATGAACAATTCAGGAAAAGACCCTAGTTTTTTCTGAGATTATTTTTCTGACAATTATTCAATTTATGGGTCATCTAGGGCTATGCTATCCAGTAAGGTAGCCTTAACCACACATGGATATTTAAATTAAAATTAAATAAAAATGAAAATTCATCTTCTTAATAGTATTCATCACATTCCAGGTGCTCAATAGCCACATTTAACCATCGGCTGCCGTATTGGATAATATCTATATAGAACATTTCTATCGTGGCAGAAGGTTATCCATTGGACAGCGCTACTCTGGGACTTTATTTTTCTTTTTCCTCCTTTTCTACTCATTTTCCCTCTATTTCTCTGCTTGTTACCCCTACTGATGAGTTTGTGGGACATATCTCAAAAAAGAGAGCTGTCTACGACTTGTTTGTGTGTGCCAGTTGAGGCTCTGGATAAATTGAGGTTGACTTTTCTGTGCCTTATATTTATCATTGGTGTCATGGATTCTCATAAGTTTAGAGCTTTAGCTAGGAGAAGTAATTATAGCTAATATTTTCTGAGGTTTTTTTTTGTTTGTTTGTGTTTTTTTTTGAGAGAGACAGACAGGGACAGACAGACAGGAAGGGAGAGAGATGAGAAGCATTAACTCACAGTTGCAGCACCTTAGTAGTTCATTGATTGTTTCTCATATATGCTTTAATCAGAGGCTCTAGCTGAGCCAGTTAACCCTTGCTCAAACCAGCGACCTTGGGCTTCAATCCAGCGACCTTTGGGCTCAAGCCAGTGTCTGTGCTCAAGCTGACGACCTCAGGGTTTCAAACCTGGGCCCCCAGCCTCCCAGGCTGATTATCCACTGTGCCACCACATGGTCAGGCTTTTCCTGCGTTTTTACTGTTTCCTTGTTTTTAAAACTACCTCATTTAAGCTTCAAAACTTTCCTAAGTACTGTTGTAACATCACATTTTACAAGTAAACTGAATTCAGAATTATTCACTGTCTTGCCGTGGGCTACATAGCTAGTGATTATGATATGTACAAGGTAGTCTGACTCTGGGTCCTTACCCTTAAATATACATATATTTATAATTATATATGGTTTTTAATTATATATTTATATATATATTATATATATTTTTTGATGTGGGTTTTTTTTGTTTGTTTGTTTTTGTCTAGAATACCCTGTTCTGCTGGACTTTATTATTCCATAATAGACGTGACTTTGCTTTTATTTTTTAGGCCTTTAGACAAATTTTGTGCTATTGTGCTTTTCCTGGCTATCTCATTTTAAGTGTTTGGAAAAAAGGAAATGTAATGTTAATCCATATGGAAGCAGAACATAACTAGAAGAATAAGTCTGACATAAAAGTCATGTATTTCAAAGCCAAATTAGTTTTATCACTGCTTTTTTAGATAATTCCTGCCACTTTGCCCTTGCATTTTTCTTGTATAATCATAAGCTGATGTTACTAGAGAGAAAGTTCTAGTAGTTCAGTTTATCTCATCAAAAATTGTCTTCCCTAAGCTGGTAAACACTGTACCTTGAGATACAAATCATTCATTACAGATTCCTTGGAAAAGATTTTTTTTGTACATTTAAATGTCCACTATTGTGTAGTCTTGCAGTTCAGTTCTTATACTTATTTTGGGGGGTAGAGCTGTTTAAGAATCTGATGATATCAGGGATCCCATACCTTATCACTACTGTCCTCCAAACCAAAAATGTTTACACGCCCTGGTAAGCTTGTGTGTACACTTCAGTACGTCCACTGGTAGGCTTGTGTGTACACTTCAGTACACACACTGCATGATATTTCAGGTGAAGGCCATCATGGGACTGCCTCACCAAGCGCCTTCATAAACATTCAGGTTTGTAATTTTCTTTACAGAGAGCAGAGCTATTTAGTGTTAAAAGCTTCTCTCAGGATTTTCTAATCCAGTTGGTTCATATCAAGTTGAGCAATCTGAGACCCAGAAAAGATAATCAGACTTGCCTTAAAGTCACCCATCTAGTGATCGGAAGAGGGAAAGCAGGGACGCGGATCACTCTTTCTGTTAAGTTTTCGTGCCTGACCTGTGGTGGCGCAGTGGATGGAGCATCGACCTGGAAATGCTGAGGTCGCCGGTTCGAAACCCTTGGCTTGCCTGGTCAAGGCACATACAGGAGTTGATGCTTCCAGCTCCTCCTCTCTCTCTCTCTCTCTCTCTCTCTCTCTCTCTGTCTCTCCCTCTCCTCACTAAAATGAATAAATTAAAAAAAAAGAAAAAAAAAAAGTTTTCGTTTGTTTTTTTCCTACCACAGTTGCAGTGTTCCTGAGGCTATGTTCTGAGCATGTCCAGCCTACTGTAATTTGGCGGGGGGGGGGGGAGAGAAAGGAAGAATGTTTTGGTGTGATACTAACTTTTGGACCTAACATTGTTTGAGCTGAGTAGGAATCAGGTCTGACAACCTCAGACAGATGTTTGATTTTTTTTTTTATTACCATTTTAGAGGTGGAAAAGAAGAGTCCCATGTCTGATTTAATCACTGGGATCTTACCAGAAAATGGGTGATTCAAGATTGTTGAACAAAGTTCAAATTAAGTCAGGCAGTTCTGTGTGACATCGCCTGTCTTGAGTCTAAAAAACAAATCATATTCTTAACCAGAAGCTAAAGTTTGAGGTATTTAGGGAAGGAGCTGTGGGGTACTAGGGAGAGAATTAGAAAGATCTGAGGAGATAGAGGATAATTTAATATATATAAAAAGTTAGAGAAGTTTGCTATTAAGTTATAAAATGACACTGCGCCTGATGACGGGTTCTCTGTAATTGTCCTTCTTCCTATATGTGGTTTTTTTTTCTTTTTCTTTTTAAACTTACAGTTACCGGTTTATTATATATAAAGGATGCGACTAAGAAACAGGCAGATGCTAGGAATGCGTAGGGCGAGGTGTATGGAGTGGGGGGGGGGGTGCAGAGCTCCCGTCTCTCTAGGTATGCCACTGTCACCCGCCTGCATGTGCTCAACAACCTGGAAGCTCTGGGTTTACTTTCTGGGGCCAGGATTCGCTGTCTTGCTTTGATAATAAATGAGGCACCCCCATTTTGCCCCAGAGTGAAATATCTTTTTTTGTTTGTTTTGGTTTTTTTTTTAGAGAGAGAGATAGTGAGTACAGGACAGACAGGCAGGAATGGAGAGAAATGAGAAGCATCAACTCATAGTTGCGGCACCTTAGTTGATCATTGATTGCTTTCTCATAGGTGCCTTGACTGGGGGCGGAGGGAGGGGGGTCACGACACTCCAGCTGTGCCAGTGACTCCTTGCTCAAGCCAGTGACCTTTGAGTCACATCTGTGACTTTGTGCTCTCTCAAGCTTGAGACTTGTGCTCAAACTGGTGAGCCTGCGCTTCAGCTGGCGACCTCGGGGTTTTGCTCAGCATTGACACTATTCACTGCGCCACCACCCTGTCCGGCTCTCTTGGCTCTTGATATTCCTTTCTGCTCTTACCTGGTAGGGCAACTACTCGGTCTTATCTGGTGATCTGTCATCTGATTTGCCACAGAAACACCTGAAATATTTTTGACACTTCCTCTGGAGTAACTCCCTTTAAAAAGAATAGCGAAGTTAGGTAGTGTGAATGTAGATACTTAGGTAAGATCGAAATCTTCACTGCGGTGTCTATTGTGAAGATGGTGTGCCAGGAGTCCTAGAGGCGAAACCCTGACCTTGACAGCTGCTGCTTGCTGACCTGCGGAAGTGCGCAAGCTCTGTGGAAGGCTCATTTGCATAAGGGACGCTATCTTTCAGATGGGAAAAACCTAAACTGTCATAAACAGTTCAACTCGAGTGACTACATCAGATTTTTAGGAAGGTACTGGAAACTGAGTATTTGAGCAGTTTAACATCTTTGTAATATTTGTTTTAAGCAAAAATTGGAACTTCAGGGAAGATGCCCTCTTGAAGAGAAAGCATCAAACCCTCTATAGTTCATGGGAATCCTTACCTGGCCACTCTGCCAAGTCCCATCTCTGCTTGGTCTGTCGTGTTCAGATACGGAGCCTTATGCCCTTGTACAAACCCAAGTCTTTGATGTGGTGGATTGGTTTCTTAACTGATTTTCCTGACAAGTCTAAATATAAAGGAACACATATACACACAACAGTTCATTATGCATCTGTATGGTTTTGAGCTTAAAAATGCAAATAAAAATACTTGGGCAGAGAATAGAGAAGTCTAGTTTTTGATTTAAAAAGATATACATAATTTTTAATGCTTATTTGTAGTTTCTCCTTAATTTTAGGGCAGCTGTACTATAGTGTTTTTTTTTTCCTACGATCTCAGATAGTTAGGGTATAGTTGCTCAAACTATTCATTCATTTTCCTCTCTTGTCTATCTTTTGTGGTTTCTTTTGGGTGTTCTTAAGGAAAGTGGAAGTATTTCAGACCTTGATAGCTTTTTTCTTTCAGTTTCAAACACCACGAGGAAAAAAGGGAGCTAATTATCTTTCAAGTATTATAATTAGGCATTAAGTCAAATCATTATTTAGTTAACTAAATGCAAGATCCCTTGTTTGCTTAGATTGTAAGAAAATGTGTCATTTTAATGGAAGAAGGATTTAAAATATACTCTTATTTGATCATTGTGATACAGAATTTAGTTAAGTATGTTTTATTATCTAATGAATATTTATTCTTTCTGAGTGGCTCAGTCATTGGTGAGAAGACACAAAAATGAATTAAATGCAATAACATTGCAAGAGTTGTGGCAAGGTGCTATAGGAGTAGGTTGTACAGAGAACTCAGGTGAGGACCACGTGGCATGGGAGGACATGTTGGTCTGCGTAGGTGGAAGGGAGAGACAGCCTGGGCAGAGTCGTGGCCGCGGACTCCGAGGGAAGCGGGAGTGAGGAGGCTGTCTGGAGCAGGCCTGGCCAGGAGACCTTCCAACAGAGACGGCAGCATCTGTATCTGCGCTTTCCAACGGTCCGGCCACATGTGGCAATTGGGCACTTAAAATGTGGCTAGTGCATCTGAGAGCCGCATTTAAATTTTTCATTAATTCAGGTTTAAAGAGCCGTCAGTGGCTACCCTATTGGACAGCACAGACCTAGAGGCTGGTGAGCAGCTCTGCCCGACCACAGTCGGTATTCCCTATGGGGCCCAGTGTGGTGAGGTGGGAGAGAGACTCAGAAAAAGTGAAATTGGGTAAGAATTTTTGGGCCTTTGATGTCAGATTAAAGAAGCATTGGAAGTCACTGAAGGTATGTGAACATGCAGTTTGAGTCAGAGGGGGTTGAGCCCCTAGGCTGGGAGATGAATAAGAAAGCTGTTTGACTTATCTTTTTGATGAGGTGGGTTTTCTGAGTAAAAATGAACTTGGTGTTCATTTGTCCATACGAGAGCAAGGAAGCAGAGATTATTCTAAGTGGCTGGAAAATTAATACAGCCTTTACTAAAGATAGGGAAGGACTGCTTGTAGGAGTGAAGCTGGTGTGAATGATGAAAGAGAATGGACGAGTTGAATCCAAGGTCGGGTGTCTGGAGATACAAACTAAGCTGAAGCCTAGGGAAGGCCTCGAGCTTTACATAGAGAGTCTCAGCAGTGATTGACTTTGGACATGATGGTGAACTTCTAAGAAGGGGTGGGTATTTTGAGAGAAGCATGAACAGAAACAAAGAGCCTGTGGGTTGACTCTCCCATTAAAGCCCACAGATAGGAATTAGGGGAAGGGTCTGGTATGTTTGAAGTAGACAAGAGAAGGAACTGGAAGACAGGTGTGGGGTCAGAGCAGTAGTTAAACCAGGAAGGAGGCCGAGGGAAGAGATTCCAGAACTAGGTTCAGAAGGGAAGTGCTTTGTGGTTCGTGGTGAAGGAGGAAAGGTCGGGGTGATCAGGTGAACGCAATGGAAGAGAGGAGATTTAGTAGTCTAAGAAATCAGAGCTAGATTCTTAAAACGCCCCTGAGTGACTTCTGTTTTAAAATATATAGATGAGACCTCTTGATATTTGAAGGTTGAGGGAAAGAAGTTAATGGACAGAAGACAAAGCGTGGTGGAGTTAGTGATTCTGAGCACAGGTGATGAAATATTAGCTATGGCAAGAAGGGAGAGTTGTCTGAGAAAAAGCAGAACGGGGTCTAATGTAGAGAGGAAAGTGGGTGGCAGATCTCATGCCAGCACGTGCTGATTTTCCCAGTAGTGTGGGGTGCAGGTCCCTTCCCTGGGCTGGTGAGGTAGGGGCATCAGCGGATGGCATTGGAAGTTTAGAATAATGGAGAAGCTTTGGGAGAACTGTGGTGGGTGTTGTGCCAGGAAATTGATGGAGAATTCAAAGTCTAAACAGTAGGGTGGACCCTAAGGTGAAGTTTGAGGTGGTCATTGTTGCTTCTCGTATGACTTGGTGGCTTGATAGTAAGCTCGGAAGGAAATATTGGTGGAAATGATTCTGGCCCGAGAATAGCAAATTGGTTAAGAAATGAGGCTCTGGAATCTGAATGTCTGGGTTTAGGCCTAAGCCGCAACACTTAGCTTGGTTTTTATAACTTTGGGGAAGCTACTTACCATTAGTGACTGTACCTTACTTTTTCTCATCTGAAAAGGAGAGGTAATAGTGTCGGCCTCACGATTGTTTGCAAATGAAATGAGTTATCCTTTCATATTTCATCACATCTGAGATGCTGCCAATGGTGAGACATTATTTCATGTACTACTGAGGGGAAAAACTTGTCAAATCAGACATGACACACCATTGATTATATGTTTCTTGGCTTTGGAGGTGAAAATGGGAGATACAGTCATTGAAATACAGGATACACAAAGGACATAACATGGGGCCTGGCACATAATAAGCACTCAGAAATTGTTAGTTATTTATAAAAATCAATGTGATTTTAGAGTCTAGGATGTTAATGAGAGCAGGATCGAATGTAGTCTAGATAAGGGGGCCACAGGTTATGAGTCCAATGGACTGAATGAATTGGGCAGAGTTAGCAGTAGGAATGCCCGTAACGAAGTTGTGAAATACCAAGTTTGGGAATGTATAGATGGAGCATTTTCCTGACAGCTGTAGATAAGGTTTTTAAGAGAAGTATAGAAATGGAACTAAGAGAAAAAATGCCTGGTAATGATTTTAAAAAGTTATTTCAGTTGTCTAGAGCTCTAAAAACTAATTGTTCTGAATTTATCAGTGCTTATTCTTTTTTCTTTTTTTTAACAGAGAGAGAGAGAGGGATAGATAGGGACAGACAGGAACGGAGAGAGGTGAGAAGCATCAGTCATCAGTTTTACATTTTGACACCTTAGTTCATTGCTTGCTCTCTCATATGTGCCTTGATCACGGGCCTTTAGCAGACTGAGTAACCCCTTGCTCGAGCCATCGACCTTGGGTCCAAGCTGGTGAGCTTTTTGCTCAAACCAGATGAGCCTGCGCTCAAGCTGGCCACCTCGGGGTCTCGAACCTGGTTCTTCTGCATCCCAGTCCGACGCTCTGTCCACTGCGCCACCACCTGGTCAGGCAATGCTTATTCTTTTTTTTTTTTTTTTAGAAATAAACAGGGTTTTATTACTAAGAATTAAAAGACTTTCTAAAGTGAATCAGTGTGTTTAATCAAGACAGAGTTTCAAAGATTTTTTTTTTCTTTTTTTTTTTTTAAATAAATTTTTATTAATGGTAATGGGATGACATTAATAAATCAGGGTACATATATTCAAAGAAAACATGTCTAGGTTATTTTGTCATTAAATTATGTTGCATACCCCTCACCCAAAGTCAGATTGTCCTCCGCCACCCTCTATCTAGTTCTCTGTGCCCCTCCCCCTCCCCCTAACTCTCTCCCTCCCTCCCTTCCATGTCCTCCCTCCCCCCATCCCTGGTAACCACCACACTCTTGTCCATGTCTCTTAGTCTCGTTTTTATGTTCCACCAATGTATGGAATCATATAGTTCTTGTTTTTTTCTGATTTACTTATTTCACTCCGTATAATGTTATCAAGTTCCCACCATTTTGCTGTAAATGATCTGATGTTATCATTTCTTATGGCTGAGTAGTATTCCATAGTGTATATGTGCCACATCTTCTTTATCCAGTCTTCTATTGAAGGGCTTTTTGGTTGTTTCCATGTCTTGGCCACTGTGAACAGTGCTGCAATGAACATGGGGCTACATGTGTCTTCACGTATCAATGTTTCTGAGGTTTTGGGGTATATACCCAGTAGAGGGATTGCTGGGTCATAAGGTAGTTCTATTTGCAGTTTTTTGAGGAACCACCATACTTTCCTCCATAATGGTTGTACTACTTGACCGTCCCACCAACAGTGAATGAGGGTTCCTTTTTCTCCACAGCCTCTCCAACATTTGCTATTACCCGTCTTGTTGATAATAGCTAATCTAACAGGTGTGAGGTGGTATCTCATTGCCGTTTTGATTTGCATTTCTCTAATAACTAATGAAGCTGAGCATCTTTTCATATATCTGTTGGCCATTTGTATCTCTTCCTGGGAGAAGTGTCTGTTCATGTCCTCTTCCCATTTTTTTATTGGATTGTTTGTTTGTTGTTGAGTTTTATGAGTTCTTTGTAAATTTTGGATATTAGGCCCTTATCTGAGCTGTTGTTTGAAAATATCAGTTCCCATTTAGTTGGCTGTCTGTTTAT
Organism: Saccopteryx bilineata; assembly: GCF_036850765.1. Classification (NCBI taxonomy): domain Eukaryota; kingdom Metazoa; phylum Chordata; class Mammalia; order Chiroptera; family Emballonuridae; genus Saccopteryx; species Saccopteryx bilineata. Next base: position 187,433,459 of record NC_089490.1, on the reverse strand, counting down.
TTTGATATCAATGTTTCTCTTGCTGAGCAAAAACTTTTTATTCTGATGTAGTCCCATTCATTTATCTTTGCCTTCACTTCTCTTGCCATTGGAGTCAAGTTCATAAAATGTTCTTTAAAACCCAGGTCCATGATTTTAGTACCTATGTCTTCTTCTATGTACTTTATTGATTCAGGTCTTATATTTAGGTCTTTGATCCATTTTGAATTAATTTTAGTACACGGGGACAGGCTGTAGTCGAGTTTCATTCTTATGCATGTGGCTTTCCAGTTTTCCCAACACCATTTGTTGAAGAGGCTTTCTTTTCTCCATTGTGTGTTGTTGGCCCCTTTATCAAAGATTATTTGACCATATATATGTGGTTTTATTTCTGGGCTTTCTATTCTGTTCCATTGGTCTGAGTGTCTATTTTTCTGCCAATACCATGCTGTTTTGATTATCGTGGCCCTATAATATAGTTTAAAGTCAGGTATTGTAATGCCCCCAGCTTCATTCTTTTTCCTTAGGATTGTTTTGGCTATTCGGGGTTTTTTATAGTTCCATATAAATCTGATGATTTTTTTGTTCCATTTCTTTAAAAAATCTCATAGGGATTTTGATGGGAATTGCATTAAATTTGTATATTGCTTTGGGTAATATGGCCATTTTGATTATATTTATTCTTTCTATCCAAGAACAAGGAATATTTTTCCATCTCATTGTATCTTTTTCGATTTCCCTTAACAATGCTTTGTAATTTTCATTATAAAGGTCCTTTACATTCTTTGTTATGTTTATTCCTAGGTATTTTATTTTTTTTGTTGCAATTGTGAAGGGGATTATTTTTTTGAGTTCGTTTTCTAATATTTCATTGTTGGCATATATAAAGGCTATGGACTTTTGTATGTTAATTTTGTATCCTGCGACCTTACTGTATTGGTTTATTGTTTCTAATAATCTTTTTGTGGAGTCCTTCGGGTTTTCGATGTATAGGATCATATCATCAGCAAAAAGTGATACCTTTACTTCTTCTTTTCCTATATGGATGCCTTTTATTTCTTTGTCTTGTCTGATTGCTCTGGCCAGAACTTCTAGCACCACGTTAAATAAGAGTGGAGAGAGTGGACAACCCTGTCTTGTTCCTGATTTAAGGTAGAAAGTCCTCAGTTTTATGCCGTTTAATATAATGTTGGCTGATGGTTTATCATATATGGCCTTTATCATGTTGAGATATTTTCCTTCTATACCCATTTTGTTGAGAGTCTTAAACATAAAATTGTGTTGTATTTTATCAAAAGCCTTTTCTGCATCTATTGATAAGATCATGTGGTTTTTGTTCTTTGTTTTGTTGATATGGTGTATTATGTTAACCGTTTTGCGTATGTTGAACCATCCTTGAGATTCTGGGATGAATCCCACTTGATCATGATGTATTATTTTTTTAATATGTTGTTGTATTCGGTTTGCCAGTATTTTGTTTAGTATTTTAGCATCTGTATTCATTAGAGATATTGGTCTGTAGTTTTCTTTCTTTGTGCCATCCTTGCCAGGTTTTGGTATGAGGGTTATGTTGGCCTCATAAAATGTGTTTGGAAGTATTGCTTCTTCTTCAATTTTTTGGAAGACTTTGAGTAGAATAGGAACCAAGTCTTCTTTGAATGTTTGATAGAATTCATTAGTATAACCGTCTGGGCCTGGACTTTTATTTTTGGGGAGGTTTTTAATAGTTTTTTCTATTTCCTCCCTGCTGATTGGTCTGTTTAGGCTTTCTGCTTCTTCATGACTCAGTCTAGGAAGGTTGTATTGTTCTAGGAATTTATCCATTTCTTCTAGATTGTTGTATTTGGTGGCATATAATTTTTCATAGTATTCTACAATAAGTCTTTGTATATCTACGATGTCTGTGGTGATCTCTCCTCTTTCATTTTGGATTTTATTTATTTGAGTCCTGTGCCTTTTTTCCTTGGTGAGTCTTGCCAAGGGTTTGTCAATTTTGTTGATCTTTTCAAAGAACCAGCTCCTTGTTTTATTGATTTTTTCTATAGTTTTTCTGTTCTCTATTTCATTTATTTCTGCTCTGATTTTTATTATCTCCTTTCTTCGGCTGGTTTTGGGTTGTCTTTGTTCTTCTTTTTCTAGTTCCTTAAAGTGTGAAGTTAAGTGGTTTACTTCGGCTCTCTCTTGTTTGTTCATATAGGCCTGAAGTGATATGAACTTTCCTCTTATTACTGCTTTTGCTGCATCCCAGAGATTCTGATATGTCGTATTTTCATTTTCATTTGTCTGTATATATCTTTTGATCTCTGCGCTTATTTCTTCTTTGACCCATTCATTTTTTAGAAGTATGTTGTTTAGTTTCCACATTTTTGTGGGTTTTCCCCCCTCTTTTTTGCAGTTGAATTCTAGTTTCAAGGCTTTATGATCAGAAAATATGCTTGGTACAATTTCAATTTTTCTAAATTTGCTGATATTGTCTTTGTGGCCCAACATACGGTCAATTCTTGAGAATGATCCATGTACACTAGAGAAAAATGTATACTCTGTCGCTTTTGGATGAAGTGTCCTGTAGATTTCTATCATATCCAGGTGTTCTAGTATTTCGTTTAAGGCCACTATATCTTTATTGATTCTCTGTTTGGATGACCAATCTAGAGCCGTCAGCGGTGTATTGAGGTCTCCAAGTATGATTGTATTTTTGTTAGTTTTTGTTTTAAGGTCAATAAGTAGCTGTCTTATATATTTTGGTGCTCCTTGGTTTGGTGCATATATATTAAGGATTGTTATGTCTTCTTGATTCAACTTCCCCTTAATCATTATGAAATGACCATTTTTGTCTCTGAGTACTTTTTCTGTCTTGTAGTCAGCATTATTAGATATGAGTATTGCTACGCCTGCTTTTTTTTGGGTGTTGTTTGCTTGGAGTATTGTTTTCCAGCCTTTCACTTTGAATTTGTTTTTATCCTTGTTGCTTAGATGTGTTTCTTGTAGGCAGCATATAGTTGGATTTTCTTTTTTAATCCATTCTGCTACTCTGTGTCTTTTTATTGGTAAATTTAATCCATTTACATTTAGTGTAGTTATTGACACTTGTGGATTCCCTACTGCCATTTTATGCATTGCTTTCTGTTAGTTTTGTATCTAGTTTGATTCTTCTCTTTTGTTTTTCTATCATTTGTTTTTGTTTGTTTGTGTTCCATACTTCTTTCCTCTGTTGCTACCTTTCTTATGTCAAGTGTTTTTGTGGTGGTTTTTTCAAGGGTGGTTACCATTAAGTAATGAAAAGGGTACCTACCATATTCATTGTAGTACCCTATCTTATGAGTATTTCTGCACTTCATCGTCCTTTGCTACTGTTAATCTCCATCCTCTCCCCCCTTTTTTTCCTTTGTTGTCACAGTTTAAGTTTGATTTTATTGTGTTCTTGGTGGAGCTGTTACTTGTGGTGTTGTTTTCTTTTGTTCTTTGAATCTGGTTGGAAAACCCCCTTTAGTATTTCCTGGAGTGGGGGCTTTCTGCTGATAAATTCTCTCATCTTTTCTGTATTTGTGAATGTTTTTATATCTCCTTCGTACTTGAAGGATAGCTTTGATGGGTATAGTATTCTTGGCTGAAAGTTCCTCTCTTTCAGGGCTTTAAATATTGGGGTCCACTCTCTTCTAGCTTGTAGAGTTTCTGCTGAGAAATCTGATGATAATCTAATAGGCCTTCCTTTATATATTGTACTCTTCTTTTCCCTGGCTGCCTTGAGAATTTTTTCTTTGTCATTGGTTTGTGCCATCTTTATTATGATGTGCCTTGGAGTGGGTTTGTTGGGGTTAAGAAAACTCGGTGTTCTGTTTGCTTCTTGAATTTGAGGCTTTAGTTCTTTCCACAGGCTTGGGAAGTTCTCGTCTATTATTTGTTTGAGTATATTCTCCATTCCATTTTCTTTCTCTTCTCCCTCTGATATACCTATTATTCTTATGTTATTCTTTCTGATGGAGTCAGACAATTCCTGTAGGGCTTTCTCGTTTTTTATTATTTTTAAGTCTCTTTCTTCTTCTCTCTGTTGTGCCTCAAGTTGTTTGTCTTCTATTTCACTAATCCTATCTTCAATCTGGGCTGTTCTGTTAGCTAAGCTTGTTACCTCGTTTTTAAGCTCGTGAATTGAGTTTTTCATTTCTGTTTGATTTGTTTTTATAGTTTCAATTTCCTTGGTAATATATTCTTTGTGTTCATTGAGTTGTTTTCTGATCTCCCTAAATTGCCTTTCTGTGTTTTCTTGTATATCTCTGAGTATTTTTAAGATTTCTATTTTAAATTCTCTGTCATTTAGCTCCAAGGCTTCCAATATGTTAAGTCTTTTCTCCATAGATTTTTCCACATCTATTTGTGTTACCTCTCTTTCTTTTGTATCCATAATATTCAATTTCCTCTTTCTTATTGGCATCTGAGGGTGGTCTTGTTGATAGCACTAATTAGAATTAATAAAAAGTAAAAAGTGTAAAAAAAAAAAAAAAAAAAAAAGGTAAAACACCCCACAAAAAAAAAAACAGTAATAATTTATTATTTCCCCCTTTTTTCTTTCTTCTCTTTCCCTCCTCTCCCCTCCTCAGGGAAATATCATGATGACCTGTGAATTATATTATGCTAAATGTAACAAAAACTGCCTATAATGGAGGGCCTGATTTGGGGTGAAGAGTTCAAGGGGCAAAAAAAGGGAGTAGGGACCTACTAAATGCAAAAAAAAAAAAAAAAAAAAAAAGAAAATCTTAGACAAGCATAAGATGATTTGCTTGTAAGTGATGGTCGACTAAGAGATATAATGAGAGGGATAAGAGGGAACCAGAAAAAAGGAGGAAAAAAAAAGTATACTAAAGAAGAAAAAAATAAAAATAATAAGTAAAAATCTGTTGTATTAAGTGGAGCGAAGACTAAATACAATGGAGACCTTGGGTTGGGAGGAATGCTAGTGAGTTAAAAAACAACGTAAAAAGTACCCAAAATGCCACAAAAATAAACAAACAAGAAAAAAACAAAAGCAAAAAAGAAAAATAAAGCCAAAAAAAAACCTTGAGTCCCAAATTAACTAATTTGTTCGTGATTGAGGATTAAATGGGAGGAAAGTAAAACGTGAAAAGAAAAAACGAGTAGAAAGGAAAAAATAAGAAAAAGAGAAAAACGAAGGAAGAAAAAAAAAAGGAAGAGAAAAAAACAAAATAAAGCAAAACAAAAGAGAGAGTGAGAGTTAAGTGTTTTGGAGTATAACCTTAAAGGAGGGTGAGGATGAAGAAGAGAAATAAAATGTAACACTCATGGGTAGTGTAGTTCAAGAAAAGGGAAGCATAAGATGGGCAGAGAATAGAAGGACTGAGGTGGAGGAAATAGAAATAATAATAATAAAGGCAATAAGATAGAAGAAACAACAACAACAAAAAATTAGTGGAACAAGTTGTAAAGTCTGTGGATTTTTCTTGATTTTGAGAGGTTAACTTCTTCCTTTTTCTTTTCTCTCCCTCTTCCTGGTCGGTGACTCTATACCCCAGGCTCTGCCCCTGTGTCACACTTAGGTAGGGATTTGCAGTTGATGGGATTCTATGGCAATGTCATATAATTGGCTTTAGTCTTGCTGGTAGTCAAGGCTTGTTGGCGTTTGCAGGGTCCAACGATGAGAGAGTTTGCTTTCCTGGAGTCTCTCTCCTAGTCCCCCCTTCCTGAATTAGCAGCCTGGTGATCCAGCTATAAGGCTGCAACTGCTTCTGACTGGGGAATAAGAGGCTCAAAGAGCTGGGAAATCCCCACTCTATCCCCACTCAGCGCAAGGCTTTGGGAAAGGCTCTGGCAGTCAGAGCCTCCAGTGTAATCAGGCAGGGGTGGGAGTCAATTGTTTTCAAGGTGACTGTTTAGCGCCTAGCATTCAGTTGGACCACTCAACCCAGGCTTTCCACACTTTGTAGCCTGTTTTGGCTGGAAAGAAGAGGCACTAGTCTCTGCTTGCGACTAGTGTAGTATAGATCTTATTATCTGCCAAGTCCCTCTTGTTCGCGTTTATCCCTGAATATGGAGGCTCTATCAATCAGAAGTTGCCCCCGCCCCTTTAGCGAGAGGCACTAAAAAATATCATGCCTCTTGTCTTGGATCGCTGAACTGAGAGAGATCTTATCAACTAGAACCCGTGGGTGCGCAGATTTCATGGGTTAAGCTAATTTCAGTGATTGAGCCGCAGCTGTGCTCCCGAAGGTATTTCAGGCTGCCTGAGTGCCCCTCCCCCAACGCTTGATTGTTAGCTTGAATGGCTGGGTGAGGTGCCCCGCCCACAGAGAGAATCTCCCAAGTAGGGAAGACTGCCTTGGCGTCTCTCCCGCTTGCCCTGCTGCTGGCAGCTGGGGTGCACCAGGCGCAGGATAATGGGGCACCCTGGGTGCGCGGGCCAGTAGGGCGCTCTGGGCGCGTGGATTGCTCAGGGCACGCGCGCAAATGGGGTGCTCCGGGCACCGATGGCTGGGGTCTCTCACTCACAGTGCGCGGCCGCTGGGAACGTTAGCGGTGCTCGCTCTGCAACCGGACGGGGCGCGCGGCGAGTGTGGGCGGCACTCACTCTGCAACCGGACTGGGCGCGCGCCGGCGGCTGCTCGCCCTGCAACCGGACTGGGAGCGCGCCGCTCCCGAGTGTGGGCCGACCCACCGCAGGCGCACTCCCTCCTGGGCTCCCGAGTGTGGGCCGACCCACCGCAGGCGCACTCCCTCCTGGGCTCCCGAGTGTGGGCGGTACTCGCTCTGCAACCGGACCGGGCGCGCCAGCGGCTGCTCACCGCTCCGAGCGTGGGCTGACTCACCACCAGCGCACTCCCTCCACGGCTTGAATTAATGTCCCTGCGGTAGCTTCCTCTACACCCTCATTTCTCAGATTCAAATGATAACAGTCCTTTCGCTTTCAGTTTGTGTGGAACTCCGGAATGCTCCGAGGATAAATTTTTCTGTTTCTAGTTGATAAATTTGTTGTGATTTTGGGGAGATCTGTCAGACGCGCTTCTCACGGCGCCATTTTCGTGACGTCCCAATGCTTATTCTTAATAACATTCATTAGTGTTAATTTTTTTTTTCATTAGAGTAGTATATGCTCAGTGCAGAAAGATTCTGGCGTGGATTTTTGTCACAGTGTCAGAAGGAAAGGGGGGATTGATTTGTACTATTTCAAGAGGTGAGGAGGTATTAACAGCCGGTTGTAGTGTCCTTCTAAACGTGGCTCCCAAGGCTGAGACCATAAGGGAAAAACGTATAGATTTGACAGCATTTATGTGACCACAACTGACCAAGTACATACTCACAAACCCAATGTTTCAGGTAATAAATTTGCAGCAGGTTACTGGTCTTTGTAAGAAACAGGTGAAAATAATAGGATTTAAGTCCTATAGAAAAATTGGAAAAGGACCGAACAAGCAATTCACAAACAAAATGCAGACTGCTAATGAACATACAAGGTTCTGCTGTGTGCTGGATCGGACAGTAGAGTGGGCACAAAGTCTTCTCTTCTGCATTCTGGTATTACTCTTTGTGGGCCAGGGAGCGCTAGTCTGGGAAAACTGAGCTTTTCTTTTTTTTTTTTTTTTTTTTTTTTTTTTTTTTGTGGTTTTTTTTATTTTTATTTTTATTTTTTTATAATTTTATTTTTTTTAATGGGGTGACATCAATAAATCAGGATACATATATTCAAAGATAACAAGTCCAGGTTATCTTGTCATTCAATTGTGTTGCATACCCACCACCCAAAGTCAGATTGTCCTCTGTCACCTTCTATCTTGTTTTCTTTGTGCCCCTCCCCACCCCCTATCCCTCTCCCATTCCCCCCTCCCCCCCGTAACCACCACACTCTTATCAATGTCTCTTAGTTTCACTATTATGTCCCACCTACGTATGGAATAATACAGTTCCTGTTTTTTTCTGATTTACTTATTTCGCTTCGTATCATGTTATCAAGATCCCACCATTTTGCTGTAAATGTTCCGATGTCATCATTTCTTATGGCTGAGTAGTATTCCATAGTGTATATGTGCCACATCTTCTTTATCCAGTCATCTATTGATGGGCTTTTTGGTTGTTTCCATGTCCTGGCCACTGTGAACAATGCTGCAATAAACATGGGGCTGCATGTGTCTTTACGTATCAATGTTTCTGAGTTTTTGGGATATATACCCAGTAGAGGGATTGCTGGGTCATAAGGTAGTTCTATTTTCAGTTTTTTGAGGAACCACCATACTTTCTTCCATAATGGTTGTACTACTTTACATTCCCACCAACAGTGTTCCTTTTTCTCCACAGCCTCTCCAACATTTGCTATTACCTGACTTGCTAATAACAGCTAATCGAACAGGTGTGAGGTGGTATCTCATTGCCGTTTTGATTTGCATTTCTCTAATAGCTAAAGAAGATGAGCATCTTTTCATATATCTGTTGGCCATTTGTATTTCTTCCTGGGAGACGTGTCTATTCATATCCTCTTCCCATTTTTTTATTGGATTGTTTGTTTGTTTGTTGTTGAGTTTTATGAGTTCTTTGTATATTTTGGATATTAGGCCCTTATCTGAGCTGCTGTTTGAAAATATCATTTCCCATTTAGTTGGCTTTCTGTTTATTTTGTTATCAGTTTCTCTTGCTGAGCAAAAACTTCTTAGTCTGATGTAGTCCCATTCATTAATTTTTGCCTTCATTTCTCTTGCCATTGGAGTCAAATTCATAAAATGCTCTTTAAAACCCAGGTCCATGAGTTGAGTACCTATGTCTTCTTCTATGTACTTAATTGTTTCAGGTCTTATGTTTAGATCTTTGATCCATTTTGAGTTAATTTTTGTACAGGGGGAGAGACTGTAGTCCAGTTTCATTCTTTTGCATGTGGCTTTCCAGTTTTCCCAGCACCATTAATTGAAGAGGCTTTCTTTTCTCCATTGTGTGTTGTTGGCCCCTTTATCAAAAATTATTTGACTATATATATGTGGTTTTATTTCTGGACTTTCTATTCTGTTCCATTGGTCTGAGTGTCTATTTTTCTGCCAATACCATGCTGTTTTGATTGTCGTGGCCCTATAATAGAGTTTGAAGTCAGGTATTGTAATGCCCCCAGCTTCATTCTTTTTCTTTAGGATTGCTTTGGCTATTCGGGGTTTTTTATAGTTCCATATAAATCTGATGATTTTTTGCTCTATTTCTTTAAAAAATCTCGTAGGGATTTTGATGGGAATTGCATTAAATTTGTATATTGCTTTGGGTAATATAGCCATCTTGATTATATTTATTCTTCCTAGCTAAGAACAAGGTATATTCTTCCATCTCATTATATCTTTTTCGATTTCCCTTAACAATGGTTTATAGTTTTCATTATATAAGTCCTTTACATTCTTTGTTATGTTTATTCCTAAATATTTTATTTTTTTTGTTGCAATCGTGAAGGGGATTATTCTTTTGAGTTCCTTCTCAGTTGTTTCATTGTTGGCATATAGAAAGGCTATTGACTTCTGTATGTTAATTTTGTATCCTGCGACCTTACTGTATTGGCTTATTGTTTCTAGTAGTCTTTTTGTGGATTCTTTGGGTTTTTCGATGTATAGGATCATATCATCTGCAAAAAGTGATACCTTTACTTCTTCTTTTCCGATATGGATGCCTTTTATTTCTTTGTCTTGTCTGATTGCTAGGAAACCAAAATTTTTCTGCCCTCTAGGAGAAGCTGGAGGCCAAGAAGGTACACTTCAGGGGCTATCAGTTATATGCACTTAGTCAGCTGGCACAAACGGTGAACCTGGAAGACGCTGGCATGTGGATATATGGGCCCCATTCTCTCCTGTCTGAGTTGCAATATTGGCGTTTCTTTATAGTGACATTTCCCTTACTCAGATGAGACAGGGTGACGGCGTTTGAATATGGATTTGACGATTGAGATGGGCTACTGTATTTCTCCATGTATAAGACATGGAGAAATCTTTTTTGAAAAATTTGGGGTCTAAAAGTTGGGTGCATCTTATACAGTGGTTGTGGCATTTCAAATGCCATAGATAGAACTGAGGACGAGGAAATGTATGAAGACAGTGATTTGCCATCAGACACAGATGAGGACAGGCTAATGGATGGGAGTTTTGACAGTGATGAAGAGTTGTATGAATTTTATGAGTAATAAAACTTGAGTTCAATAATTATGTAATTCTTTTTCCCCCCAAATTTTGAGCCCCCAAATTAAGGTGCATCTTATACATGAGGAAATACGGTAGTTTATAAGGTACTAAAATAAAGTGAGAGAAGTTCTCCCATGCAGTAAAACCTCGTATAACGTGGAAAAAATTTAAGGGGGATAGGCATCAGCATTTAACTTGCTAGATTTTTCTCTTAAGAATAATGGTTCAGGTTGTGAGTGTAAAAAAGGCTTTACACCTGCTGCCATTAAACCATCTGCTGGTTGTGGGGGGGGGGGGCGCTTAGCTGAGTTAAGTACACTCAGTCTTTGCAGCATTGAGTGTGTTCTTATCCAGCCACCAGACAGAGTGAAATGTGTCCACTTCTTCTGCCTCACCGTCTTATTTCTTTTAAATGATCTGCAAATATTTTAAAGTTGATGGGGGGAAAGGGCTCTTAAATCTCACCCACAGGCTCTGCGCTTGGCCTGTTAACCATCCTCCTTTCTGAATGATTGCCTGGAGTAGGGACCCTGAACTGGGGTGCATTGGTCAGACCTCCCTCAAACTCTTTAAGCTTTGATTAGGAGAGAGAGTATGAACGTTGGGAAAAATGGGCCTTAATTTTATCAAAGACAGTAGCTTTTCATGAAAGGGAAGAATATCGATGCAGTGACATTTAGCCATATTCAAGCTTAGGGCATCTATAGCTTGCTGTCTCATCTAGTACAGCTTCCTGTTTTGCTTGTTGTCCATTGCTGGCTTTGCAGTCTGGCATAATTAATAACAGCCTCTTTATTTTCCCCATGCTCATGTTTGTGTGCTCAGGACTTCAGTTTAGTTTGTTCAAGCTTGAGCAAATATTTGATTGGTTAAATGTTTTTCTGTTAACCGTGAACACAATTAGCTTACCGTTTAAATGATTGGCACACAAGCTGTATTTACAGCATGTATTTGCATTTGGACACCAAAGAGTTTTGTCTTGTCAAATTGCATAGGCTGAGATGCTGCTTTGTAGTGCCTGAAAGCCTGCTTTTATAAAGGTGCATCATCCCTGTGGAGTTCTGCTATTTGTTAAACTGATATTAATCAGTTCAGCAAGTTAAGTGACTTCCTACTGAGTGTCCAGCACTGGGCTCTGATTATGTCAGTTTCTGCCCTGTAGAAGCATTCTTACTGATAAGGGGAGAGTGCGAGTGCTATGATGTGAAAAGTTAAATGACACGCCACTGTTATTAATGTTAAATCATCTCAGCTAGAAGGTATTAATCTTATAATTGGGATAGTCTTTCAAACTTGAGGGGTTGGGCAAGAAATCTGAAGCAGTGGGTAGAGCTCTTGCTTCCTGCCCATTTCTACCTCCGTTGGCTCTTTTCAGCAAGTTTTTGAGTGTCTGTAGTTATGATTCTGTTCATAGTGTATCTTTCTCACGCGGCTTGATAAAGTTGGGATAAGGGACCATCGACGTAGGACTTTCACTGAGGATCTTAGAAGTTTGAGGAACACTACAAACCTGTTTGTCTAATCTAGTGCCAGTTTTAATAGCTTTTACTAGTTATCTCATTAATTCTGGACTGAGTTCGTTGAAGGTATATGGTCAGTATCTTTATGGTCTGTGTTAGCACTGTACTTCTCACCTTCGCTGCACACAGAATTGCTTGCATAACCGCTGCAGAAATGCCGGGGTCTGCCCCTGGGATGTGGTGGGAGTTGTCAGAAAGTACAACTTTCTGGGGAAGTCGGATATGTAACTTTCTGGGGAAGTCTAATACATAACAGTGTTAAGAACTGTTGGCCTGACACGCAGTAGGTACTTACTGAGTGAACTTTTTTTTTCATTTTGATGTCCTACTTGGCAGGGACTACGACCTGTGATGTGTTGTGAGTTCGTTGTGGGTCTGCACTGTGCCTTTATACCCAGCAGCAGTTGGTGTTCTGAACAGTGACATCTGAGGGGGAGCTGTTTCACCCCCCCCCCTTTTTTTTCTTTTCTCGAAGGAGAAAAAGAGATGGTAAGAACAGGTTTGTATGTTTGGCACAGTTTCCTTTTTCCTTTTTGTAGAAATCAGTCCCTTGTGTGCCGGAGTCTAGAAGTAGAGTTCAGTGATGCTCTCGAGGCACTCGGCTTGTGCGGGAACAGAAAAGTGCAGAGCAGAGCGGCAGTCCGCCAGGCTGTGCGGCGCTAGCGGCTGTCAGAGCTGGTTGGGGTTGTCCCAGGTGGGGGCGGCGGGTGTCTCTGCAGTGTTTGTGGTTGGAGGCCGGGCGGTGCTGAGCAGAGAAACCCTGGTACAGAGAAGGACAAGGGGACCTGGAGGCAGGTTGTATCCTGAAGCGGCAATGTCACCGACCTGTTCCTGCCCCACCAGTGTACCCAGATCCTCCGGAGCTGAGAGGACTGGGGGTTTCTTCCTGCCATTTTCCTATAAATCGCATGGAGACTGCCAGCTTTGTAGGAGCCTTAAGATGAGTGTTTAAATATTTTACCTGTAATAAAAGACGATACTTGGAAGAGTTTAACTTTTCTGTCTCTACATTTGCTTCAATGGAAAAGTATTACCTTAAGAGAAAATAAAAGCCTGTCCTTCCTATTTTGTTTTATGTTTTAAGTAAAGGACCCTAAGAATAATCAGTGGGGATGTAAGGAAAATGAATTTCTTAAAAGGAGTTTAATTGTATTGTTCCACAGACTTCATAAGAAAAGAATATGAAGGGCTGAACACATACAGAGGCTGTTGATGTGAAGTAGTGAAGTCAGTTTCCCTGTGTCTTGTGGAGGTAAAGCTGAACACTTCTTACCTCTATTCTAGGCTCTTGAGGTTCAAATGAACTTAATTTTGTCATTGCCACCCTGATAGAACTCTTGGTTTCTCTAGGTTCTAGGAACTTGGGAGTATATCAAGAGGGAAAACAACAACAAAAAATAAATTGGGAAGGGAAGGAATTGGATGGATTAAAATAAAACCACCAGGCCCTGGCTGGTTAGCTCAGTAGTAGAACGTCGGCCCAGCATGTGGATGTTCAGGGTTCGATTCCCCATCAGGGCACACAGGAGAGGTGCCCATCTTCTTCTCCACCTCTTCCCCTCTCACTTCTCTACCCCCTCTTGCTTTTCTCTCTCTCCCTCCCTCTCCCCCTCCTGCAGCCAAGGCTCGATTGGAGTGAGTTAACCCTGGGCACTGAGGATGGCTCCATGGCTTCCAGCTCAGGTGCTAAGAAGAGCTCAGTTGCTGAGCAATGGAGCAGCACCCCAGATAGGCAGATCATCGCCCCCTAGTGGGCTGGTCGACTGGATCCCGGTGGGGGTGCATGTGGGAGTCTGTCTCTGCCTCCCTTCCTCTCACTGAATTAAAAAAATATATAAATAGAAATAAAACTATAAGCAAGTCTTTGCTTGTCACTGCCTCTGCTTTATGCATGAAACAAAGGAGGAGGTGACTTGGGGAAGTAGGGTGGTCGAGGAGTGACCTTGGCAAGTTCTGCGCCTCAGTTTCATCATCTCTGAAACAGTCTGTACCATAAGGATACTCATAAAGATTATGAGAGTTAATAGGTATAAAGTGCTCAGGACAGCCTGCTGCTCGGTGGTGGTGGTGGTGATACAAGAATGATATGATTCTTCCTGAATTCTTGAGCTGTGCTGAAAATTGAGGGAGGCCAAGGGTGCCCTCCTATGTGAGGTATCCCATAGAACCACCTGCAGAACAACTCTCTCCCTTTGGTGTTGGTGATGGTGGTGCTGAGAGTTTATAGAGCCCTTAAACTGGGATGTTTCAGATCTTTTGTAGAGGACTTTTTTGCCTCTAGTATGAATTTTGAGGGGAAGATAGAGTGATTTATATGATAAAATATGTTTGTAAGTTTTTATAATATAGTAAAATCATTGTAGTTAACTGGCATCCACTTACAGATTTCCCACAGAACTATTTGAATCTTGAATAGGTGTTTTCTTTAGTATTTACTGTGTTCTCAGGGTAGCGAATAGTTTTATTACTGTAAGCAAAACGTGATCAGGAATTGAAGGCTTTATCGGATAAAGCAGAATATGTCCCACAAGCAATGGCTAATTTTTATTAGGGCTGCTTTGGATTACCTATTCCACTTGATTATTCATACCCATTGATGCCACTGGTTGCCGGTTGGACTCATTTGAATTTCCATTGGACCAGAGGAGCCACAAAACCCAGGACAAATGGCCCAGGTTGTTGGGCACTCTCCCTGCATGTATGTTTCTCCTTAAATAGCATGGCTCTTATCACAGTCACCCTTATAATGTGGTTCCCCCACACTTTTATAACTGTGAGCTTGGTGGTGGTGGAAACCACATCATGCTCATTTTCTTTCCATTGCACTTGATGCTTGTGATGAGCACTTGAAGAATTGTTGAATAGCGAATCAGGGAGACTAACGCTGTTGTAGTAGCTGAATGTGTAAAGGAGGACTTGGGTTCTGAAGCCTTCTACGAGCCCTCTGTTTGGGCTTTCCATTCTGATTGGTAAGTAAATTACTGTGGAGAGGTTAGTGGACTGGGCTGGACTGAACCAGCAGACTTGAGGCTGCAAAGATCTGGACTTATGGGGCAGGTCTCACCTGATTCTGTGGTCTGTAGGCAATGCTCGCTTGTAGCCACAAGTGTTCTTTTCCTAGCCCTGGGAAACACGTTGCCTCGTGGCCTCAGTGGCTTTTCCCTCTTAGCTGGAGGGAGCTCTTACAGTTCTGGCAGTGGGCTGCTGTTCCTTGTTCAGTATCTCCTCGGCGGGGGCCACGTGAGCATGTGGGAGTCCAGTCCGGTTTGAGACAGGTTGCAAACAGGATGTCACTGGCCGTCATGTGGAGGAGAGTGAAATCTGGCTGGTCTCAGTGTTTGTTTCGGTGATTATGTAAACTTTTATTTTTCAGAAGTTGTTTTAGTCTTGTAGAGAACAGATTTGTGTATGGGGAAAGGGACTGGACCAAACTGCTCTTGAGACACTTGAGGGATACAGAACAATTTTGGGGATAAGGTGCATGCTCTGAAAAATTTCTGAAGGATATTTGAACTGATAATGGGAAGGGGACTAGAGGACTAGAACAGGAGGAAACATTTTTTGTTATGTTACGGCATTTGGTAAAATGGAATTTTATTATCCTGTGCCTGAATTGCTTAATAAAAAAGTACATACATTCCCACTGATACCGTATTCACCCAGAATTAGGTCATATATTCCAACCCTGTATACAGAAATAAATTTCTGTGGAAAATCTCAGTTCAGTGGTGTTCTGTTCTGTACTGAAACACTTTCACTCTTTTCTTTGTAAAAAGATAAATCTCGCTAGCTCTTGTCATAATACTGCCTCTGGAGCCGTGTAGACTAAATCTCTTACCTACGTTCAGTTCTTATTTATAAATATTTTTATTTTGGGGGTTTTGAAATTGAAAACGGTGATTGATTATTAAAAAAAAAACAGTCTGCTCTCTTACACTGCCCTCCTCCTAGCTCACTCCTGAAGGTGAGCACTTGTTTTGTTTATTCACTTCCAGGTCTTTATGGGTGCACATATGGTGCATGGAGATGTGTTAAGAAATGGGCATCTGAAACCTGGATCATTTTGTTAACCAGAGTCACTCCAATAAATTCAGTTTTTAAAAAAGATGCACATATATAAAAAGATACACATGTACAGGTTTTGTTTCTGTTTGTGGTGTTTTTGTTTTTGTTGCTGTTTTGTTTTTAAGTGAGAGTAGGGGAGATAGTGAAGTGAGACAGACATGTGCTCCTACCGGGATCCACCCAGCAATCCCATCTGGGGCTGATGCTTGAGTACTGAGCTATCCTCTGTGCCGGGCTGATGCTTGGACCAGTTTGAGCCACTGGCTGCGGGAGGGGAAGAAGGAGAGAAGGGTGGGGGCAGAGAGAAGCAGAAGGTTGCTTCTCCTGTGTGCCCTAACTGGGAATCGAACCCAGGACGTCCATATGCTGGGCCAATGCACTATCCACTGAGCAAACCAGCCAGGGCCTGTTTGTGTTTTTAAAAGGAGATTGCACTATAGATGTTGTTCTGTAATTTTTAAAAAAAACTGAATAATTATGGTATGAATTTCTTTCCATGTTAGACATGAAAGTCTGTTTTTATGTTGTTGTTTTTTTAACCGTTACATCATTGTCGGATGTACCATAATTTATTTAATCATTCCATTATTGTTAGACATCTGGGTTATCTGGAACATGAGTAATCTTGAGCATATATGAAGCTGATCTGAGAATGCCTCTTCCCTTGTGGCTCTTTAGGTCCTGGTCATTTTCTCTTCAACTCCTAGCACGGGGCCAGAGGTGGGATCCCCTTCATGGCCACCCCAACACCCCCCCACCCCACCCCCGCCGCCAGCCATCATAAGCACGTCAACTTACACCACTCGCTTCCCCTTCACTGCTGCCCCCTCCCTATCATTCCCCCTCATTCCTGCAAGATTTAAGCTTCTAGTCCTTATTCCTGCCTTGCTGCTCCAGTGCTTGTTCTTGATTTACTTCTCTCATGACCTTTGATCCTGGGTATTGGAGGTTCAAATGCTCAGTGTCCTAGTCCCATAATATGGGACTTTGCACTTCTAAAAATTAACCAGATTTCTCCAAGTTACGGTTAGTGTCTTTATTACTCAGGAAAGTATATTTGTCCATGGTTATACCTTCAGAATATATCTAGAATTTGACCCCTTCTGCTGTGCTAATTCAAACCTTTATCAACTAAACCATGACAATGACCATATCTTTCTAACTGGTCTCCTTACTGCTTTCTACTTCCCTCCTTTCCGTCCGTCTGTTCTCAACTCGCAAGCCGTAGTAGTCCTGTTGGACTGTCGATCAGGTCATGGCTTACCTCTCTACTCAAATCTCCCAGTGGTCCCGGTCCCCGTCTCCGTCTACCATGAAAAAGAACAAGTCCCTCCAGCTGCCTGAGTCTGCTCCCCTCACCTCTGACTTCATCTCCTCCCTCCGTTCCTGCTCCACTGGACTCTCTGGTTGAACATTTCAGCCACCATTTAAGTATCACATTCTCAGCGAGGCCTTCCATAAGCACTAGAATGCATGTCTCATGAAGGCATGGACTTTCTAAAATTTCTGTTGTCTCCTTTGTTCAATGCTGTGTCCCCTGTGCTTAGAAGAGGATCCAGCACAATATAGGCGTTTGTCAAATGAATCATTAAAAAAAAAAAGTTAGAATTTCACTGAATGGATAAAAACTAGGACAGAAGCCTTTTGTATACACAAAATATTAAAATTTTCTTATTTGTGAAACTGCTCTCAATAAAATGTTATCTTTTTTAGCATGTTATAGTTCTCAGATCAGTTTCACATGTTTATGCTTAATCTTCATCACAACCCAGCAGACTCAAAATTTTGTGGAAAGGCAGATTGAGGCCCAGAGAAATGTTCCGTTCCTAGTGCAGCTACTACGTGGAAAGCTGCCATTCAAACCTGCGTCTCTTTCCAAGAGAAGGGCTCTTGTTTTCTCATTTAGAATCATCTTAAAAGGACAGAAAAATTGCACGGATTTTATGTGGGAAGCCTGGAGTCTGCCCCCCGATTTCTTACTCCAGATTTAGTCTGCCTTTTGTTTCCATTTTAAAGGACATAAAATAAATGGTTAACTTGAACATTCCTGACAATGACAGATCAACAAGTTTTATTTCTCTCACCTGTGGAGGAAGTGGCCTCCACCCAGTTTTACTGAATTAGGAGGGAAGTGATTTTTTCAAGTGATAAAAAGAAATAAAATTCCATGCTCTTCCCAGAGGAGGAGCTCAACAATTGGGAGAGTGGTGTGAGACCATATGTCAGTTTGTGAAAGGATATAACTTGTAAAGATGTTTCCTTTGATGCCTGTGATGAATATGGATGTGCTTCCCTTCTAGAGGGTCCAGATTAAATTATTCAATTCAGCGCTGAGCTGAAGGATCTAAATATAGGAAGAGGGTTCAGGCTGTCCTGCCTGTGCATGTCAGTTCACCCCTACAGATGTGTGTGTTTTGTTGTCCTAAACAGCACCTGCGAGATCCGTGGAGCAAGAGGAAAATGTTCCAAAAAATGAAATAGAGCAGGATTTTTTTTTTTTTTTTTTTTTTTTTTAGTAAAAGGGATCTTTTTTTGTGTTTTTTTTCCCCCTTCCTCTAGCCTAGCTGATCCCATTTTCATCTGCCAAATAGACTTTTGGATTTTTTTTTTAACCTGAAAACAGACTTTTTAGTTATCTGTTCTGGTTTAAAATGTTGATCTCTCACTTGCTAGAATATGATCTTGGGAAAGTTATTTAAACTCTGATCCTTGAGTGTATTAGTAAAATTGAGGCAATGATTCATACCTTGAAGAAATGTGAGGAGTCAGTAAGAGGTTTATAAAAAACAACCCACATAATGCTTGCGTAGGTAATAGCTCAGTTAAACTAATTTCATTCATTTGTTAATGATGAATCATTCATAACTGGCCACTTACGGAAATTTACCACATTTAGCAGTCCTTGCAATCTGTAAAATTGCTATTCTAGATAGCCTTGACTTGAAGAGATTTGCTTTTCTAAGAGACAACTACTGCAGACTTCTCTCGTAGTCAATAAGATTAAATTTTAAAATGCCTCTGGTCTTCCATGTTCTGTGTTAGAGGAGTGAACTCTTACAGGTCAATGACTACAGTTGAATTGAGATGACTACAGATGAAGTTTTTCATCAGGGTGAAGTAATTAGGGCCCGGCTATCTCAAAAAGCAACCATGTGCTGAAGGACAGTTTTCCATTACAAGCATGAATTTAAAAATGGGATTCAGTGGGATTAGGAGTGTTGTACAACTTTTGGAAGAAGTGGCAAGGAGATGGAGGAGAAAAGCCAAGTTTGTTGAAGTTGAGGACAGTAAGAAAACTTTTAAGTGCCTTCAGCCTGTTTAACCAAACAGTTATCTAATGGAGCAAAACAGAAGTGACACTTGCGACCCTGTGTGGAATCTCTGTGACTAAGAAATATTGACCAGGTACCCTACGAGCAACCCAGGTTCGTCAGGACGGAAGGACGGACTTGCATATGTGCAGAGCGGGACCCGGAAAACATTCTTATCTTAAAGGATTTTATTACAGAAGTTATATTGAATAGCATACTTGGCACACCTAAATCTATGAACTACATACAGCTCTATCATTGGACACTCATCCGTAAACTCCTCGCTTCGTTTTCATCAAGGGGACGCTACTTTTGAAGTCATTTGACTGAAATGCTAAAGCATTGGGCGAGCTTACAAGTGGTAGGCTAGAATTCAGAGTCTATGTGTTACCGCTTTGCTTTTTGATTCCTAAGATTCCTATTCACTTAACACTCTGTTGAGAGGCCACATCAGAGCCCTTGCTAGCATGTTACTTAAGTCACAACTGAGAGACTGACCGGAAGACATATTTTAAAGGCAGTGGTACCTGCCTAATTGCATTACAAAAAGAGGCTTTCACGAACTTGTCCTCACTCCCACCTTCAACCCCTGATTTCTTCGGATATGGAAAATTAGTTTCTGAAAAAGAAATTTAATAAGTAAATGGCAAAATAGCTGTTATGTCATCAATCCCGTGTTTAGAAAGTTGGGAAATGTCTGAAAGTAACCAAAACAAGGCTTAATAATAGGGTCCCAGTAAGGTGAAATTTGACATCCAGGTGTTGGGAACAGCAGGACTTTGCTGTTGCTTTGTTTTGACACCGGCACAATTCTTCTAGGAGACAAGGGGTCTTCATATTTATTGCTTTCTGGCATAGGAATTTTTGCTTAAATACATTTTCTGAGGACTCAGTGGAAGTTGAGATCCTTTTAGCCCAACAAACAGCCAAGCAATGAAGTAGGTAGGTAGTTTCCAAACTGCTATGGACTCTGTAAAAGAAATGGAGATTGTATCCATCCACACTTTCTTGTTCTAAAATCCCCTCCCTCCTATTTTGGTTGTTAGTGGGTAAATTTGGTTATTTTGGACTATGTTTCATCCTGAAATTGAGAAATGTTGGAAAGTCAAGGGCTAACTGCTCTTTTGAATTTGGAAAAAGAAACACGCTTCAGCTGTTTCCTCCTACAATACAAATATTTCAAAACCAAGCTAGTTCCTAATTGGGATAAGCAGGGAAAAGAAACATTTGAACAGATTATTTGCTGAAACCAAATCACAAAGCCTTGTTAACTTGGGGGTGTTTTCTGAGACTGAAATAGCTAGAGAAAACCCATCTCTGTTTTTACATTCATTGCAATGGCATTATACTTGTGTAGCAAATTTTAACTTTGTTTTTCCTGTCTGCCTTAAGAGTAAATACATATGTATCATTTTCTTAAGGATCTGTACAATAAATAGTTTCTCATGCTTTTATTAGGGACTGTTTTGAGTGGGTACCACTTCTAGTTGGAAGTTCAAATCTTACTTTTTCTGTTTATTCACAAGATCATCTGTTGAAGAAGAAAGCTAGTAGTATAAGTCAGGAAATACGCACACAGTTTATTTACTTGGAAATACTTATCACCCCCCCCCAAAAAAAAGGATCAAACATTTTTATAGAAAGATAATTTTTATTAAGTTGTCTTTTTTTTCTTAAATAACTCATCCAACTGTTAACCAGTTTCCAAGTGAAGTTAATCAATACCCTGTGATTTTAGTTACTTGATGCTTTTGATCTTTATGCTTTGATGTTTTACCATTAGCATTAAGATAGAGTAATGAACCGAAGAAGTGAATTTTAAAAAAGGGAGTTGCTTGCTTCATTGAAGATCCATCATTTATCTTCTGTCACTTTTTTTAAGGTACTGAGAGTCTTGCTATTTTTCGGCAGTCACTCTTTTGAGCCCGTATTTTATATTTATTTTTATTGAATAACTGAATGCTTTCAGTACTTAATGGAATCATTTATTCTGCCTAGTTCACTGAATTCCATGCCAGTGCAAGAACTGTAAAAGGGCAGTGATCTGAAACTATAGGGGACATCCATTATCTGTCTCCTCTCCCATCCTTTTATTAAAGGCACTTGGTGTATAGTAACACTTGGTGGCCACCCTCCCCCTGTCTTCTTAAAACATGTACCTTCCAATACAAAATAATGTCCTTTTTAAACTTTCTGTGGGAAATTTCAATCTGAAACATTTAATGGCAGAGAGTATATTTTGTTTCTATTCACCCAGTGGGATAATTACATGCTGCTTTTCTAGATGAGTCCAAGATGAAGGAAATGCCCACTGTTGTACATTGGCTGATTAGGTTTCTTTTAAATATAAAGCAAGTTACACAGCAGTTTAACATATTCTACATTATTTTTGCTGTTTCTTTTTAACATTAAGGGATACCACATAAGATGCAAAATTAAATATCCAAGTTAAAAAAAGGTGTTGTTTTTTCTCGTTTGGTTTCTGGTAGTGCACACAGAAGTCTTTCCTAGGGATGAGACTCCACATGGAAGGGTTCTGAATTTAGAACTCTGTTTGAAAACTATGTTTTTATTACTTCTGAAATCAAGTCACGTTATCTGTCCAACCTGACATATAGGTAGAGTTTGTTTGTGGCTTGAGCTCATGAAATTTAGTTTTCTTATTTTGTAATTAGCAAATGACATATAGAGGCTTTAAAAACTTTTTTTTAAGTTATAGTGTTTCATTAAAGAGTATTTGGGAAGTTTAGAAAAATAGGAGAGATGCTGTTAACCTTGCAAACCAAGCCACTGTTAGTATTTTGGTATATTTACATAGTTGTTTATGCCACACACACACACACATACACATACATATACATATACATATACACATGTATAGCATAAACATAAATAGCGCTTTGTATTTTGCTTAAGGTTTTTTCAAGTTATTACATAGTGTTTATAAACATGTAAGGGTTATATAACAGTCTATTGAGTGAATTGTGCTATAGCTTATGTAACTATATTCCAATTATTAGATATTTATTCCTATAATAAATAATGCTCTGATGAAAACCTTTGTACAGAACCTTTTTTTTACCTTTTCTAGTTTGGAATATTTCCTTAGTTTAAGTTTCTAAAAGTGAAATTGCTGGAACAAAGATACCAATATCTTTATTAAGGCTTTTGCTGGGGTCTTGACTAGATGAATGCCCCTCTCCCTCCCCCTTTTTGTCAGTGTGAAATGTTTGTATTTGGAGAAGAGGGAAGGAAGTCTCTGTTTGCTGACTCATGTTTTTATTTTGCACTTTAGACTGATAAGGGCACTTAACTTTTGACATAAACTAAAGCAGGAAGTACAAAAAGGGGCAGAAAAAAACGAGTTGTCTTGCCAAGGCCGTAGTTGTCATGGACTCATTTGAATTTCTAATGGGAGGTAGAAGACTTGTATACAACAAAAATGCTTAACTCAATAAGGCAAGAACTGGTGGTCAGCCTGCATGTTGCTCCATCTATGCACATTGATATGCAAAGGCTTGTGATCTTGTCACTTGAATTATTGTGAGTGGCATGAAGACATTTACCTCAGCTCCCACAGTATTTGGAGGCGGTATCTTTTTTGTAGTTGTTTCCTGTATGGAGAAAACTTGCTGTATTCAGATCACCTTAGCTGTCATTCTGAAACAGATCTAATCACATCGATGCCTGGATTTAAACCAACTACTTGTCCACAAGACAAGATGTATCATAGGCCCTTCACATTCTTGCCCCTGCCCTTATCAGCCTTGAACCTTAGCATGTCATTACGTGTCTGTCAAAACTAGCAATTTAGAAGAGTGGCTTAAAAAAATTGAGAAAGCGGACAGCACAGATTCAAACCCTGGCTCCGCCATAGGGCTGCGTACATAGATTCTGTCGTGCGGTTCACTTTCCCGGCTCGCACAGTAAAGAATATGCTTGTGTTTCCTTGGGAAGGGGTTTGTTGCAAAGATTAAACTAGCTATTAGATATCAAGTGCGTCTCTGTCAGGTAGCGATCACTCAACACATTAGCTCTGTTTCCCAAAATTCTACTCGTCCCTTAAGACCTGATAGCTCCTCGAGCCTGACCAGGCGGTGGCACAGTGGATAGAGCGTTGGACTGGGATGCGGAGGACCCAGGTTCGAGACCCCAAGGTCACCAGCTTGAGTGCAGGCTCATCTGGTTTGAGCAAAGCTCACCAGCTTGGACCCAAGGTTGCTGGCTTGAGCAAGGGGTTACTCGGTCTGCTGTAGCCCCTCGGTGAAGGCACATACAAGAAAGCAATCGATGAACAACTAAGGTGTCACAACAAAAAACTAATGATTGATGCTTCTCATCTCTCTCCGTTCCTGTCTGTCCCTGTCTGTCTCTCTCTCTGACACTCTCTCTGTCTCTGTAAAAAAAAACAAACAAAAAAAAACCACAAAAACAAAAACCTGACAGCTCCTCATTGAGAGTACTTCCGGGAACTGCTGGAATGAATTGTTCTCTCCTTTTCTGCTTTTCTATAATTTGTACCTGTTTTAGAGCTTTTATCACACTGTGTCATAGTTGCCCACTGGCTCTTGCATTGGAACCTGAGCACCTTCAGCAGGTAGACACCTGCCCTCTGTCCTGTGTGCAGACAGTGCTAGGTACTTCGCAGGCGCTCAGTACAGCTTTGTGCAAAGAATGTCCATTTGAAGAGTTAGAATACAGGTCTGGAATGGTGGGTATTAATCTCTCCGTGCCTCTCAACACACATACTTATTGATTAGTATACTCAACCCATCAGTGGAAGAGTTTTAAGTAGACCCAGACTAACCCTCTCTATTTGAAAATCATTGGCCAAAATATAAAAAAGCAGTTTTTAGAAGAAAGTGACATAAAAAAGAAATATATTTCCTTCATAAATTGTGGCTAGAGGACTAGATAGAAGCTGTCCTTTTTGTTCTTATGCAAAACTAACCTTTAGTAAATGATTATTTCAGTAGGTACACTCTGACCAAGGATGACTTTTGATAATGGCATAATTTTGTTTCCTGTTTCCTTTTCTGTTAAATGAAAGTACCAGCTTGAAAAGAACTGGTAAGTTCGGGCAAAACTTTACTTTAAAAAAGGAAACGGCTGACTCCCTGCAGGCTGTGGTGTTGACTCCCCACACTTGGCCTCTGATTTCTCCAGGGAGCTAAATTGTTCATTAACCATTTACTGAGAAGTGCTGTGTGCCAGCAACGGTGCTGGACTCCAAAGATAGGAAGACAGAAGACTGAATTCCTTATTTTCTAATAACGAAAGACGTGTTGAATTGACCACCAAGTAGCTATAGACATGCACAGACAGTGTGCTGGGGACAGCTGTTCGTAATCATGATCTTTTATCCTGAGGATCACTAACGATTTTACCTGTTTTTTGTTATTGGTAATTTGTGCCTTCTCTTTTATCAACCAGTTTTCCTAGAGGTTTATCCAATTTTATTAGTATTAAAGAACCAACTTTGATTTTACAGGTTTTCTCTATTGTGCTTTAAAAAAATTGTTTTTTAATTTCTGCTCTCATTTTTTTTTTCTTTAGATTTAATTTCCTGGTTTTCTTTTTCTCTTGTAGATACATGGAACATTAGTTTTCAGCTTTTTTTTTTTCTTTTCTAATATATGCATTTAAGATTATACATTTCCCTTTTGGGATGGTTTGAGCTACATCCAGCAGGTTTTGAGTTGTCATATTTTTATAATCATTAAGTTAGAAAGGCTTTCTGATTTCCACTGTAGTTTCTTCTTTGACCCATCGGTTATTCGAAAGTATATTTTTAATAATATTTTGTTCCTGTGCTGCAGTCAAAGGACATTCTGTATGGTTTTGCTGTGTACATAAAAATTAGATATATTCATGATGGATTAAGTCTTTTAACTTTATGAAATGTTCTTTTTTTTTTATCTCTGATGATGTTCTTATTTTAAAATGTCTGATTGGATAGCTTTGCCAGCTTTTTTGGTTAGAATACACATAGGTGTCTTTTCCATCTATCAACCTTTCTCTGTCTTTATATTTAATCTGTGTCTCTGGTAAGTCCCAGGGTAGTTAAGTGATGCTCCCTATCTTCACCCCGTCTTTTACTTACATAGGTAATATACTTATATGGAAGGAGTTGCTGATACTTTGGGGATTAGATCTAAATCCTATCTGATATTTGCTCCTTTTCTCCCTTATATTCTTTGTATTAGTTATATTAAAAAAATAATTCTGTATTTTTCAACTCCTATTGCCTTTTTATAGTTTTTAAATTACTCTTTCGGTGGTTGCTTTATTATGACATGACCTCAGAACTTCTATCAATAGTCATTTAATACTTTAGCATAGACTGGATAATGCAGGGACCTTCGAGCACCAGCTTCATTTTTCTTTTGGTCATGCATTTTTATTGTATATTTTAAACACCAAAGAGATGCCTGCTATTGTTTTGTAAAGTCAGTGTTGATTCAGAGCTACCCTTATGTACCCTTCTGAAACTCTTCCTTCTTTCCTGCAGTTCCTTGCTTCTTTCTAGGATCTTTCTTCTTCTGTCTGACAAATCCCTGCTGGAGGCCAATTTTCTCAGACCTTGTTTGTGGGAAAGCATTTTTATTTCACAACCATTTTTTCTTTTTTGGCATGCCCCCTCCCCGCCCCCCAAAGTACAGAATTCTAAGCTACTAGCTAGTTATCAACCCTTGGCATGCTAGGATGTTATCTCATTGTCTTCTTGTTTCCATTGTTGTGGAAACATCGGCTGTCAACTTCATCATGCTTATATGAGAGTAATGTCTTTGAAGAATTTTGTCATAGGTTTTTAGCAATTTTATTGTGACATGACACATCAGAACTTGTAGGTTTTTTTGTATTTATCCTTGGGATTTATAGGATTAAATACTGTGGCTTAGTCTGGTTGGGCTGCCATAACAAAATGCAGTAGGTCCTTGAATAACATCATTTTGTTCAGTGTTTTGTTATACCATTGATGAGATACCTTAGGGACTCTTGTTTATGTCAGTTAGCCTATGGTAACATTGGATTCCTTATATGTCATTTTGCTTACAGTTGCAGAACCTATCAAAAACATTGAGGGTTTACTATACCATGGATTGTGTGGTTGAAACAACAGAAATTTATTTGTTATAGTTCTGGAAGCTAGGAAATCCAAGATCAAGGTTCCAGCCAGTTTGGTTTCTGGTTTTCTCTTCTGGGCTTGCAGAAGACTGCCTTCTATCTGTGTCCTCTCATGACCTTTCCACAGTGCGTGGGAGAGAGATCTCCCCCTTCTTCTATAAAGCCACCAATCCTATCAGATTATGGCCCCATCCTCATGACCTCATTTCACCTTAATTTCTTCGTTAGAGGCTCCATCTCTAAATATAGTGACATTGGGGTTAATGTTTCAGCATGAGTTTTAGAGGGAGACATACTTTGGTCTGTATCATTCTATACTACATAAAGGCACTTAAAATTGTCCCTGGCCCATACTAATTCTTTAATGGATTGTGGTTTTGTGTTAGAGCCGATTTTAAACATTTTCCTCCCTTTTTTCTTTTCTAGGTGCTGGCTTTGGGTTACCTTTCAAAAGACTAGGAATGGTCATTTCTACTTTCCAGCACCTCAAAACTAAGAAGCTGAAGAGACTCCTATGTAAATAAAGGGAAACCTCCCATCGTCCTTTTGCATTTGGAGAATCCTTTATTTTACCACACACAGGGAGTGTCAAACCGGTGCCATCACCATGAACGTGACCAGCTTATTCTCCTTCACAAGCCCAGCTGTGAAGAGGCTTCTCGGGTGGAAGCAGGGTGACGAAGAAGAAAAATGGGCAGAGAAAGCGGTGGACGCTTTGGTGAAGAAACTGAAGAAGAAGAAAGGGGCCATGGAGGAGCTGGAGAAGGCCCTGAGCTGCCCGGGGCAGCCCAGTAACTGTGTCACCATCCCCCGCTCTCTGGATGGCAGGCTGCAAGTTTCCCACCGGAAGGGACTGCCTCATGTCATTTACTGCCGTGTGTGGCGGTGGCCCGATCTCCAGAGCCACCACGAACTCAAACCTCTGGAGTGCTGTGAGTTTCCTTTTGGTTCCAAGCAGAAGGAGGTTTGCATCAATCCCTACCACTATAAGAGAGTAGAGAGCCCTGGTAAGTGAGTCTTTCCGTATTGATGTGTTGAACAGATTTCTGTTTCAAATATTAAAATACTTCCTTTTCTACATTTTTAGATGTGATTTTTAAACATAAGGGGAAAATATATGTTTGCCAGCCTTTGAATGTTTCATGCATTCTAACAACTCATTCCTCCTTAGTTATTTCTCAGGAGTGTGTGTGTGTAAATATTTCATACTGGTACTAATACCTGCAACTTTTAGTAAATTTTCTCTCTCAATTTATTTTGTATGGTTCTCTGCATTTCTCTAGACAAATTTAGCTGAGATTTTATTACAAGGGAAGAAAATCAGGAAAGGGAAGAAGCATGGTATTGCTCTCTACACGCTTGAGGGAAATACCTCTTGGGGGCATGTGCTAGTGACAAGTCACTTTGTTCTTAAGGATGGCCCATGTTATCATCTTCAGTGGAATTCCACTGTGACATAGTCCCTGTAGAGGATGTGGACGAATTATGTTCAGCTGTGGAATCATTAGATCCTAGATAAGATGTTTCTAGTTTTTACATGTATGACCTTTTGGAGGGGATGTATAGTAGAAGATACGCTACTTTAAAATTTGTTTGGTTTTGCTCTCAAATACGAATTTGCATTTTAGACATATGAATCAGTTGGGAAGTAATTAGGCAGTCTTAAGCACTTAAATATCATCAGATTGGAACCTATTTAGTTGATGGGTTAGTTATTAATAGCTAGTGATTACCGAGAGTTCCCACCAAATGAGCCTGTGCATTAGAATCACATGATTCCCCCCTCCCAGAAATTCTGATTCTGGTATAGTTTAGTAATCCATGTCTTTAACAATGTGGTGCTGATGTAGCTGTTAGATTGTGTTTGCTAGACCATATAATCACATGATTCTTAAATAAAAGGCATTCTAGCTTTTTATGGAATATTTAATACAAATAGAGTTTACATGCAAATAGAGTTTAAAGACTAGGGAATGTTATAACATCTTTATATCCATCACCCACTTTAAGAAATAAAAGATTAAAGCTTATACCTCCTCTGATCCCATTCCCTTCAGTAACTATTCTGAATTTGATGGTTAAAATTTGATGTTTATCATTCCTATGCATGCTTTTATGCTGTTATTACATATGAATTTCATGTCAGTATCTAATATTTTGTGTGCTTAAGAATATTATGTAATATTAGAGGATCCTTTTACAACTTGTAATATTCATTCAACATTATGTTTTTGTGATTTCTATATTATGTACTTTAGGATTATTACCCTGTTGAGTATGGTGAAAAATCTGGAGATTTTATTGGAATTTCACTGATTGGGGAGGGGACTGACATAGTTACTTCCTTGTGCATAATATTTTTCTAAATTGACTTAGGACTTTTTGTTTTCTTTAAAAAGTTCTTGTATATCTTTGATTTATTTCTAGATAACTGTTTGGGTTTTATTGTGACCTTTAATAAGTTACATTTTGCTATAGTTGCTTCCTGTTAGAACTGCACTTGCTTCTTTCCAACTTTGCCAACTTCCCCTTTGTCTAATATAGAGGCACCTACTGCTTGTTATATCTGCTGTGATGTTAATTAAACACACATACACAAGGATACATGGTCTTCTTTTAGTCAAAAAGTGAGATGGAGCTAAGAGTTTTGGAGAGTAAAAAGTAGTGTTTAAGTAATACAGCCATAGGCCGTATGGCAATGCTTTGGTCAGCACGGGCCACCTGTGTGCCAGTGGTCCCGTAAGGTTATAACAGAGCTGAAGATTCTATGCTGTCATAACACCATAGTGCAACGCATTGCTCCCATGGTTGTGGTGGTGCTGGTGTCAAGAAACCGGCACTGCCAGTTGTATGAAAGTATGACAGTCTATAAGTTTGATAATGATAATAAACAGCTATGTCACAGGCTTATATATGATATTTACTCTACTTTTTATCGTTAAGACTGTACTCTTTCTACGTGGCCACGTGATGCCAGCAGCAGCCTCCTGCGTCTCGTGTATACCGAGTCTCATGATCGCATCCTTTTCTCTCGAGCTGATTTCATTTGTGTCATTTTGTTCATCCTGGCCCCTAAGTGTACAAGAGCCACTGCTCATGTTTCAGTACAAGGCCGTGTCAAGTGATGGACCTGAGAATGAAACTGGAAGTGACGAAGGACGGTGTTGCTGGCAGGTCAGTGGTGTTACTATTTGGCGGTCAGGCACGTCACATTCCCCACAGCAGCAGTTCTTGAAGAACAAGAACGAGGTGACAGAAGCTGATACAGGCTCTGCTTTATTGAAGGCCATGAGACTAACAAAAATTCAAGAGGGGCCCGTGTCAGACATGGAGGAACTTGTAATGGCCTGGACGGAAGACCAGACACAGAAGCGTTATTCCTGTCAGCACCATGATGATCACGGCCAAAGGAAGAAGTTTGTGGTGTTGAAAGCAAAGGCAGGACCCGACTACCATGTTGAATTGTCTGCTACCCCTGGGTGGTTTGAAGGATCTAAGAATCGTTACTCATTCTGTAATGTGCACGTGAGCGGCGAGTCTGTGGGTGCGTATGTGAAGGCAGCCGAGAACTTTTGGAAACTCTTGATAAGCTGATTGTGGAGGAAAGTTACTCGCCAGAGCAAGTAGGCAATATGGATGAAAGCTCTCGCTTCTAGAAATGGATGCACCCATATTGTGGGCCTTTTTTCAGAAGGCCGAGTCAGTGCCAGGTTTCAGGCTTTTAAAGACAGGATAATAGTCGTAGTGTGGGGCAATGTCACAGGCCACAATTGCAACCCCTGCTGATCTGGCACAGTGAGACCCTCCCTGGGCCTGCAAGCGTTTCAGTAAGCACACAGTGCCAGTGGCCTACAGGAGCAGTGAGAAGTCATTAAATCCCAGCTCCTCTTCCAAAATGGCCTCCTAATTGCTCTACTAGCACCTGCTGTTTAGAGAGTAACATACCTTGCAAGATTTTGCTTATTGTTGATAATGCTCCCGGATATCCTCTTTCTCTTGGTGATCTTCATCTCACTATCAGAGTGGTGTGTCTTCCTTCCAAACATCAACTCTTTGGTCCAACCATTGGGTCAGGGAGTTCTAGCAGCTTTTAAGACTTAGACCTGAGGAGGACCTTTATCCAGGCTGTCGCTGCACCTGTCACTGAGAAGACACTGATGCAGGCCTGGAAGGATCGCATCTGTGGTGGTCAAGGTTCTGTATTAGGAACCTTGCTTGGGCTTGGGGTGATGTCACCAAGGACTGTATGAATGGTATCCAGAGGAAGACATTTAAAAGGTTCATTCATGACTTCAAGAGATCTCTGAAGGATGAGGAGGTTGCAAAAACCAACAGGGCTGTGAGTGAGATGGCAGACAACTTGGACATGGGTGTGGATGAGGATGGCTTTGGGAGCTCCCAGAGGTGGTTCTTGAGGAATTGCCTAAGGAGAAGGTGTGGAAGTAGGACAGGAATGTAGAGCTGAAGAAGAGGCAAGAGAAAAGGAAACTGCAGGAGAAAAAAAGAACCCCCAAGAAAATGCAGTGAAGGGTTTAGCAGAAGCTTTCGCAGATCTCAGCAAGCTCCTTAAAAGGTTTCAAAACATGGACCTTGCAATGCTGGTGGCTGCGGTCATGGCCGGCCGGTCCACACTGGGTTTGGGCAGAGGGCAGGAAAACTGCGGAGTTGGAAAGCGTTGGGCCATTCCGTTTAATAAAGTCTCACAACGGAGGACAGGCACACAGGCAGGGGAAGCCTCCTGTCAAGCAAACAAACCGCAAAATGACCCCTCATAGGGGTGGGCGGGCGGGCACTCCACTATCCACAGTCCCCCTGAGCACAAGCACCCACAGCCTTATCCAGGCCATGCACACGTGCCTCTCCACGTCCTTGCGCACTAATCAGGCAAAGTGCCTGCAGTCGGTAACCCCGCGAGCAGGCCTAGCCCAGCTGCCTCACAGTCCCCAGCACTGAAAGGTTTGGATGGTGCATTATCTGCTTAGAAGGAAATCCATGATGGAATAAAGAAACCAAGCAGACCACCTGGGACAGGTTTCTGGAAAGAGGGCCACCTCCACGAGTTGAGCCTGAGGCGGGTCCTTCAGGAAGTGTCCCGGAAGAAGGCGTTTATCACAGGAGAGACGACATCTCCACGAGTGTTACTGCCCCCTGAAGACTTCACGGGACAGGATGCGAAGGTGGAAGACAGAGATATTGATGATCCTGGCCTGGCCCGGTGCAGGCCTTGGCTAGTGTGTGTGTTTGTGTCTTTGTTTTTAACAACAAAGTTTAGAAAGAAAAAAAAATTAAATTTAAAAACAAAATAAAGCTTATAGAAAAAGATATAAATAAAAGACATTTTTGTAGAGCTGTACAGTGTGTTTTTGTTTTAAAAAGCTAAATGGTACAAGGGTTGAAAAGTTAAAAATATTAAAATATATATAACAAAGTAAAAATGTTACAGTAAGCTATGTTTAATTTATTATTAAAAAAGAAAATAAAAAAAATCTAATTTAGCCTTAGTGTACAGTATTTATAAAGTCTTCAGTAGTGGACAGTAATGTCCTGGGCCTTCACATTGATTCTACTCACTTGGAGCAACTTCCAGTCCTGCAGGCTCCGTTCAGGGTAACCGTCCTATCGAGGTGTACCATTTTTATCTTTTACACTATATTGTTTCTGTACCTTTTCTATGTTTAGATGCAGAAATACCATTGCGTTCCAGTTGCCCGGTGTTCTTTACAGTAACGTGACTCATCACCTAGGGGCAGCAGGCTAGACTAGTAGCCTTATTTGTGTGGTGGGCCATGTCATCTAGGTCTGGGTCAGTGCACTCCATGGTGTCCGCAGGACAACAGAATTGCCTGACAGTGCACTTCTCAGAATGTACCCCCTCGTCAAGTGAGGCCTGACTGTATGTACAAATAAGATTACTTAGGCGTGTGATGTTAAGGATTTCTCTTTCTGCAAACGTGTGGACAGTTATAGGAAAGAGAAAGTTTGTGCAGCGTCTGAACACTGTGACCCTGCCGATGATGTAACAGGTGACTATTTACTTGGACTTTTGGTGGCCTTTAGAATGAAGGCTCCGTATTAGTGGTTGGGGTAAGTGTAGGTTTTCTTCTTCTTTACCAAAGGAAATGGTGACAGTGGTGGAGTAAGTCTTCTGACAGCGGGCTGGAGAAGACCCCCCCCCCCCCAGTTGCTATCTGCTATTGAAATGCCTTCATGGAGCATGGAGACTTCCTGTCATTTGGAAGTGTGTCATTGTCCTGTATCTTCTTTCTTTTTTTTAATTTTTATGTTTTTCACATGGTTCTTAAAAAATTATCTTCTCTACTTTGAACTTAAATCTACTTGAAAGGCCATATTGAACCTGAACTTGAAATTCTGAGATTTCAGTTTTGATCTTGAAAGTAACACCCCACAGTTAGCTTCCAGGTGCTTCCATTTTCAGGGTAATGGCTCCCAGCTGTTTATAACCCTCTTCACCTGTAGACTGAATTGGGGTTTCTGACTCTGGCTGCTTCAGGCACCATGCAGTTCATCACTTGGTAAATTTTACCTTTAAAAGGAAGTCTTCAAATGATAGAAATGGAAAATAAATTGGGTGGTTGCAAGGGGGGGGTGCTAAGGAGGGGAGTGGGTGTGGCTCTCAAAGGGCATCTGAAGAAATCCTTTGGTTGATGGAAATGTTCCCTGTCTTGACTGTAATCAGTGTCAATGTGCTGATCATGCTGTTCTATAGTTTTGCAAGATGTAGGAGGCTGGGTAAGAAGAGGTAGGCAGGATTTCTCTGTAGCATTGCTTACAGCTGCATGTGAAGCGACTGTTACCTCAATTTAAAAAATAGTGGCTTGGGGCTCTGGCCGGTTGGCTCAGCGGTAGAGCGTCGGCCTGGCGTGCGGGGGACCCGGGTTCGATTCCCGGCCAGGGCACACAGGAGAAGCGCCCATTTGCTTCTCCACCCCTCCTCCTTCCTTTCTGTCTCTTTCTTCCCCTCCCGCAGCCAAGGCTCCATTGGAGCAAAGATGGCCCGGGCGCTGGGGATGGCTCCTTGACCTCTGCCCCAGGCCCCAGAGTGCCTCTGGTCGCGGCAGAGCGACGCCCCGGAGGGGCAGAGCATCGCTCCCTGGTGGGCAGAGCATCGCCCCTGGTGGGCGTGCCGGGTGGATCCCGGTCAGGCGCATGTGGGAGTCTGTTTGTCTCTCCCCGTTTCCAGCTTCAGAAAAATAATACAAAAAAAAAAATAGTGGCTCGGGGCAAGGCAGCCAGTTTGGCTCACGACTCCCCAGTCACACAAGCGCAGTCCCAGTAGATAGCCGTTGTGCTCGCATGCGCAGCAGAGGTGCTCTGTGCACGCTGCTGCTTCACACGGAGTATTAAGAAGACACTGTATACTCAGGGATCGAGATTTAGAGAAATTGACATTTCTAAACAAAAACCAAAATCCTTTTTAAAAAGTGTGTTTTTTATATTGTGAATGTTTTTACTCGAACCAGTGGTGACATAGACTTCATCTAATTGAAGTTTTGTGTGTGCAAGTATGTGTGTGTGTGTGTGTGTGTATCTACATCCTTTTGGAGGATGGGATTGGGGGAGAGAAGTATTAGTTTCTCTGAGTGGTGATATCTAGGAGTCTGATAACTAAAGTTGTAATCCAGATGTCAACAAATGATCACTACAAGTGTCTTGAAGATTTGGGATTAATTAGTAATGATTTTAATTATAAAAATTAAAGTGTTATGACATGTGTTAGTCAGGGTTCTCCAGAGAAACAGAACCAAAAGGATATAGATATAGATAACAGATATAGAGATAGAGAGGTATGTAGGTAGCTAGATAGACAGACAGACAGACAGATAGATCAGAGATTTCTTACAGGATTTGGCTCACATGAATGTGGAAGCTGAGACGTCTTGTGATCTATTGTGTGAAGCTGGGGAACCAGGAATGCTGATGGTGTACAACCTAGTCCTCGTCCAAAGGCCTGAGAGCCAGGAGCACTCATTTCCAAGGGCAGGGAATAGCTTTCTCAGCTCAAGCAAAAGAAAAACAAACGAATTTGCCCTTTCTTTACCTTTTTGTGCAATTCAGCTCTTCAGCAAATTGCATGATGCTCAGTTGCATTGATGAGGGCAACCTCTTTCTACCGATTCAGACTCCCTCATAGACACATCCAGAAATAATGTTTCGCCTTAAGGTAACTTACCTTAAGGGATTGGGCATCCCTAAGCCTAATCGAGTTAACACACAGAATTAGCCATCACTTTTGTGTTCATCTACGTCTAAATTTCTGTTCATACATTCATGGCACCTCTACAGCTCCTCAGGAATGGACTCTGCCCAGTAGAGACTGGCATGTTGTGACAGCACTGTGTGCCAGATTGAATAACAGAAACATGGACGGGGATGCACTCACTCTTAGAAGTCTGAGAGTGGCCACAAATAGCTCACTGGGCTCTCACATCTAGACATTGTGTTCTAGTCTATGCGGTGGTGCTGGCATACGTGTGTATTTCATCGTACAGAGGAGTTCAGTCCGTGTATAAGAAGACGTTTGATAAAGTAGAAAGTATTACTAATAAAGTAGACTGGGGAAAACACATTAAAATGGAAGGTGAAGACTAAGTGTAAAAGCAGCACAGAAGTTTCATGAGTGTTACTGTGGTACAAACATGCTGCTGTGTGCAGTGACTGGATGTTTCCGGTCAAGTGTGGGTGGTTCTCTAACGCTTCTGGTGTGGGAGCTGTATGTGACATTGAGATAAAGAAAGAATGGTTTTAAGAGCTCTGAGCTTTTTATGGGTGCTTGCAAATCCAGGCATGGGTCCCCAAAGGGTGGGTGGCAGGGGAGAGCCACTGCGGCTGTCTGCAGGGGGGGTGCAGTGCGGGGGTGGGGGGCGAGGGGAGCGACCTGGCCTGTGCCGCCTCACCATCTGCCCATCCGTCAGGGTGCCGTCCATGTACAATAGATGTTCTGTTCTGAAAAAGCATTTGCTTCTATCCAAACTCAGCACACAGCCAAGTGGGATTGGGAGTTTAGCTGGTGAACCCTTCTCCTAGCTACGATGATTGTTATTTGGCTTGTGTTCGGTCATTTCATCTTCATTTCCAACAATACTAGAACAGATGAAGTAATATAATCACGGATAGAATTTTATACCCAGATTTTTTAGTCAAGTCCATAGTCTTAAGTCCAAGGCAGAATGGGAAGTTGATTCTGATTTTTTAAAAGTGCATTATTTGAGGCATTGGTTTATTAACTGATGAGCATATGCAGTTACTAAATGTTACTTTTACATAAATTACGTCCATGGAAACAGACATCTGGGCAATTATGGGATTTGTTTCTGGGTGGAGTTTTTCTGCTGCTAAATTTCCCAATTTGAAATTTTAAGACTGTATGCTACAGAGTATACAAGGTTTCTTTCCCCCACTTTTACTTTCCTTACCGTTATCCTCTACTTCATTCTTTTTCCATCTCTGCAAAATTAGGTGGGCAAGAGAAGCTATTTTCAGATCTTCCTGATTGATTTTATTTTATCTTTTTGTATTTTTTCAAAGTGAGAAGTAGGGGTGGGGGAGGCAGACAGACTCCCACATGCACCTGACTGGGATCCACTCAGCATGCCCACCAGGGGGTGATGCTCTGCCCATCTGGGGCATTGCTCCGTTGCAACCAGAGCCATTCTAGCACCTGAGGCGGAGGCCATGGAGCTGTCCTTAGCACTGGGGCCAACTTTGCTCCAGTGGAGCCATGGCTGTGGGAGGGGAAGAGAGAGAGAAGAGAGGAGGAAGGGTGTAGAAGCAGATGGGCACTTCTCCTGTGTGCCCTGGCCGGGAATCGAACCTGGGACTTCCACACACCAGGCTGACACTCTACCGCTGAGCCAACCGGCCAGGGCCTTCCTGATTGATTTTAAAGTTCAGCATGCTTTCCAGCACTACTGCTAGTGTATAGGACCAAAGGAGAACCCTTAGCCAGTTAGTGTTAGGAACAGAACACACACACACACACACACACACACACACACACACACACACTATTGCTGATGAAAACTAACAATTTTAAAAACCATAGGAAAATATTTTATCATAAATGAAAGAAGTAGTCTATATACCAGTTGCACTTGTGTGAAAATAAAGAAAAAACCTGGTTGATATTTCCAAATCTAGCTTTGGGTGAGAGAATATTGAGACCTGTGCCTTGTGCTTTTTTGGCTTGTTTTGCTCACAGCTGGGTCATCCTCACAATGATTTCTTGTAGGGCTGGGAACGTTCTTGGGTGTGTGGCTGGAATGAAGGAGTCCCACGCGATTCACCCTGTCCGTGTTGACAGCGCCCTGTGCTCTTGGTGGACACTTGTGAAAGTGCGAGAAATGGAAGGGGAGGGGCAGTGACCTCAGGCTGATGGTCTTGGCTGTACTCCCAGCCTCCGTGCTCTAGTAGATATTGAAAGGCTTGAACAGAAGGCTGGAGATTTCTTTCCCAGAAATGTTTGCCCACCCCGTTGTCTTTTTCCGATTCAGAATACCTATGTTCTCTTGAAAGACTCAGCATCATGCCTGATAATCACGAATTAGCCAAATCGACAAACCTGTGCCCTGATATCAGAGCCGTCTGGGGAGGTGCTAGAGACGTGGAGAGAGGTTGTTTATTTTAAAGCGCTGAGCTCAGAGACCGTGGGCAGCAGCAGGGTCCCATGAGCACTGCGTTAACCAACTCAAAGGGCCTGAAGAACGGGAAAGATAAAGAGCTCTAATTTTGTTAAGTTGACAGCGTGGCTGAGGATTAGTGGAGTTCTTAGACACTGGTTTTAGGATTAGCTTGAGAAGCTGCAGACTTCTCTTGGCCCTGTGATGAGGTAGGGAGACTGGCACTTACCTGCGTCTCACCGCTCTGTTTCCATCAGTGCCCTCAGCAGGATCTCAACGTTCCTGGGACCCTCAGCCTTGAGGCCCGCCTGCGCCCCCTACTGCAGGTCTGCTTTCCATAAAGCGGCTAGAGCTGGTGTGGAGTACTGCATTTGCCCATGTATAAGGTGCTCCCATTATAAGATGCACCTTAATTCTGGGTCCTGAAATTTGAAAAAAAATGTATTACGTCCAGTTATTGAACTCAAGTTTTATTCCTCATAAAATTCATACAATTCTTCATCACTGTCAAAATTCCCATCCATTAGCTTGTCCTCATCCGTGTCTGATGATGAATCACTGTCTTCATATATTGCCTCGTCCTCAGTTCCATCTATGGCATTCGAAATGCCACAACCACTGTATAAGACGCACCCAGTTTTTAGACCCCAATTATTTTGAAAAAGGGTGCATCTTATACATGAGGAAAGACGGTAAGGAACTTTTTTTGAAACGGGCTATGTTTAAATGAAAAGATCTAGGTCAACAGAGGACTGTTTGGCGCGCGCGCGCGCGCGCGCACACACACACACACACACACACACTTCTTTGATTAATCATTTTTCGGCTTTGGAATCTCAGCTGACCTTGCAATGGAAGATCGGGTTTACATTGTACTACATCACTGCCTCAATTCCAGAGCCACTCTCCAAGATACACTACTGACAGAGCTCTTCACTCTGTCACTCAATAAAGCCATTTCTTGTCTAACTAGTGGTCTGGCTTATGTAGTCACATCACCCTCACCTGACCACCTGCCTGCATGCCTGTCTGGAACCTTCGGTCACCATAAGGCAAGAGGAGAACCAGTGATTTTTAATAAGTGATATTTGGGCAGCTTCTTGTAAACTAAAGGTTAAACATATATATGACAACGAAGGGGACTCGCCTTGCATGTTTTTTCCTTTATGTTTTCCTAAATTATGTCTAACTAGCTCTGTAACAGCGTTTGCAATATTTCTTTCTGGGACTGTGTCTTGCTTTGAGCATCTAAGAAGTTTATCCAAGGCATAGTAGTGTACTGGGCAGATATTTGAGTAAGATCAAATTAGGAAGCCAGTTGTGGGTAAATGCTTTTGAAATGTAGAACCTGCAGCTTTTAAATAGGAAAAAGAACAGCTAACTTTAAAATGAGTTGGTTTTTTTTTTAAACAAAGAAAACTGATGGGAGCATGTTGTAAGGAAGAGACTGTTCCTGGCTAAATCAGACTGTTCATCAGCAAAATAAGGACAAAAATGAATTATAAGCCATAGGGGGATGACAACAGGAATCCATGTTGATAGTAAATAAAAGGGGGTGGGCTCGAGGGAGGGCTCTTGTTCACAAGTAGAATGCTGACTGGTAAATGTGGAGTTTCTAGGAAATTCAGGATAAATAAAATCATTTGAAGGCAATACATACTTCTCGTTAGTCATAAGGTTGAAATATAGTCATGGAGAATCTCGGGTCAGAAGGTCAGGATTAAAATTTTGGCACTTGATATCTTGGACCTTGGGCCAGTTTCTTACCCTCTTTGAGCTTGTATTTGCTGACCAGTGACATGGGGAGTGAGCATCTACTGTCCAGGGTTGTGGCAGGGAATAAAATGCATCTTTATATGCATTATAATGCAGCCAAGACAGTAAAATAAGGAATATAACCTCTATACACATCTTCTTTAGAATAAAGCCAGAATTTGTCATGTTAAGTAAGTTTTCACTAAACAGATCTTCAGAAAATTAAGGATAGTAGTTGTCGTAAAAATAGTAGTAATGATAAAAGTTAAAATAGCAGCTTTTTTTTATGCGGGCCGTGTGCCAGGCACTGTGCTTATCATTTTCCTTGTGGTCCTGGCCACAACCGTAAGAGGTACGGGTGTCGGCAGGACCGCTGAGGTGCAGCCGAGTTGTCACACAACTTGTAACTGGGGACTCAGAATTCACATTCAAGCCCAAGTCCAAGATTTGTGCTCCTCACCCCAGCCCGTGCTGCTTCCCCCAGTCGGCAGCTTTGTCTCCCTTTAATCGTTTTTTTCTGTTTCACACAGGGGAACGGTATCCAGAGTTTTTGGTAGCAGAACATGTGATCTGAAATGCACCAATTTTGGGTTGATAATGGTAAATTGATAGAATCCACACCTACGCTTCAAGTTTTTATAAAGGCTTTATTTTCCATTGGTCAAACTTCATCATTAATAACTGGTGTCTGTTTCACGGAATTTATTTAACAGAATAAAATTTGAACTCAGAATGGGAACTAATTACATTCAACCACAATTAGAAATTAAGCCATGCTGCCAGGGAAGACACCTGGAGGTGCTCATTTACATATCAGTAGGCTCTAGTCTAACAGATGATCAGGCACTCTAGACCTGAAAGCTTTAGTATAGCAGCAGCTGTCCCTCTGTGTGTGCTGTAGCCCAGGAACTTGTTAAAGCTAACCCAGGCAGCAGAGCAACTACAGCATAGCGGCGGGCAAGCTCCAGGGTTTGAATCCCGTCTCCACTGGTTACATATAGAGTACATAAATGAGTCACTTCCTCTGTATACCTCAACATCCACTTTCATAAAATAGAGGTCGAGATAGTGCCTAGATCAGAGTCGTTAGGAGGACTGAATGCTATATTAATATTTGCTGCAGCACTAGGCACAATAGAAACATTAAATTTAAAAAAATCTGAGAAAAGTACTCTACTGCTCACAAAAATAGAGGATATGTTATAGCTTCATATTCATTTTGAAAATATTCCCTAATTATTGTGAGCCGTATATTTCCAATTTACTAGTAAGACGTGAAGTTTTAAGAATACATTGGAAATACGGCCAAATGAGCAAAGGGTAGCGTGTGAAACTAGCGGCTGGGAACTGCAAGAAGCTTGGGGGGCTGGGTGGAGAGCGGGGTGCGGATCAGAGCCGGAATCCGGACCGGGCACGCAGTCGTGGAAGATTCTGTGCAGGCGCACAAGCTCACAGACAGCTGCCCGGCACGGAA
The DNA here is from genome assembly GCF_036850765.1 of Saccopteryx bilineata. Classification (NCBI taxonomy): domain Eukaryota; kingdom Metazoa; phylum Chordata; class Mammalia; order Chiroptera; family Emballonuridae; genus Saccopteryx; species Saccopteryx bilineata. Next base: position 187,393,448 of record NC_089490.1, on the reverse strand, counting down.
GGGCTCTCCGGCCCAGGACGGGCTGGGCGCTAGGAAGCTGGGTTCTCAGAAGTTGAGCTCAGTTTAGGCTCCCTGGAAGCGAGTGTAATGGCTTTTTTTTTTTAAACTTTGGGAGACTGTTACTGAATACAATTAATTTCTCTGCTTATATTAAAATTGTGTTCACATCTTTGTCTTCTATTAATGTATTTGTGCTCAATAGTAATGGATCTATCCCTAGGAAAAAGAAATAAGAAAACTACAAACCACTTCCACAGTCCTTCTGGTTTTGTAACACTGAGTAATGTAGTCTGGTGGCTATGACCTCAATGCCACGCCTGGCCCTCAGTCCAACGGCTGTGTCACCTTGGGTGTGTTACTGAGCTAGGCTGAGTCTGATGCAGCCATCTCTTGTTAACTCCACGTGGGTAGGGACAGTGGCTGTCCTGTGACTTTTGCATCTCCAGTGCCCTGCACAGAGCTCGCCAGAAGTTAGTGCCATGGGTGTGTATGTCGCACTCAGCGAATGTTCTCTCGTATTAATCAGCTCCCCAGACCATCGCCTCGCCTCCAGTAAGCACACAAGAAGATAAAATGACATCGCTTAGGGGTTTTTTGGAGATATATAATATGTATGTATATATAATTTAATATATGTAAAATTTTCATTTAATCTCTCTTAAAGCTTTGAGAATCTTAGTGTAAAGATTTTCAGACATAGCCTGAGATAGGAATTTTATTTCATAAATGCGTCTTCTGTTACTTCTAAGGGGTCTTGTCCTCTCCACCACTTTCTACTTGAAATGCTTCTATTAGATCACTGGACGCACTCTGTCCAAGGCCATCTGTCTAGTGGAGCTGTTACACTGGGCACAGCTGTTTCGGCATCTTGGCTGCCCCTCCCGCCTCCAGCCTGTCCCCAGTGGAGAATTGCTGTCCCTGGTCTGGCTCTTGGGCCATTCTTGGTTAGCCCTGGGCCACCCTTCCGCTCTTTCGGTGACCTCAGGGGTGGGTCTGGAGACTCAGCCAGACACAGTCTGGCCCTGAACTTCATATGCAGCAAAGATGTAGACATCCACAAGATAGCATTACCATCAGCACAGCCGAGCACAGCAAGGTCCCTAGAGTTCAAGTCCCTGGCTTTTTTTGTGTGTGAGAAAGTCGAGACTCTCAGAAGTTATGTGATTTGCTTAAAGTCACAAAAGTAGTTATTATCACAGCCAGGGCGGGATATCTTGACTCCTTACCTAAATGCCCTGAGTCTTGAGAGAGAGGGAGAGAGAGAGAGAGAGAGAGAGAGAGAGAGAGAGTGTGTATTTAAAGCTAGTCCACAAATATTTGGTGGGTCACAACCCAGGTGGGGAAGTTGTCAGCCTTCATCTGGTTACTAACTGACTTGACCACTGACAACTTGGTGATCAAATTTTAAACAGTGCTTCCAAACCTCTAAAAAGCTCCCCAATCCAGAGGGCGTGTGGGATGCGCTCCAGAGTTCAGCCCCTTTCCAGTTATAGCAGTTTCTTTTCATTCCTTCTCTTTGTGCCTTGGCAACGCAGAACCCTGGGTCCAACAGCAGAATCACAAACGTCTCTCAAAACTCATTTCCTAAAACAGAAGTTATCTCCTGAAACTTTCTCAAGTTTTTTTTTTCCTTCCCAACCGAAAGTGGATTTCATTTATTTATTTTTAACCAAAAGAGTTGCATAAATTCTTTGAAGAGCAGACGGGCATCACTGAGAAAAAGCAGAAATCTGACATTTTTCTTTCCTGAAAGGTTAGGAAAAGAAGGGAAGAGTGATTTTCCTCCTTTTGAAGGCATTTGGGCAATTAGAGATGTTTTGAGTGACTGGAGGGGGGTGTGGTGAAATCCCTGAGAGAAGTCTCCCCCCGCCCCGAATATATCTGAGGAGGGGATGTGAAACTAGCTTAGGGTTTTTACCAGAGTTAGAACTCTTAGAATTTATAAATGAGTTACCCCATCTGATATTTGAATGATTCAAATAAAAAAAATATGAGTATAAAGAAAGCATGTTAATAGTGGCCTTCTCTTTGGATTCAGATTCACCACAGGGAAGCTACACACTAGTCATCTCTGACGTTGCCAGGTACGAGTAGCCTTATTCTGGGCACTGGGGAAAACAGGCCCCAGGAGACTCGGTGCTATAGTGTGTCTGTAAAGTCATGGTGCACTTTTGAAAGCAACAAAAGACGATAGAAATGTGAAACCTGCACCAAATACAAGGAAAACTCTCCCAGTTTCATACCTATTCAGTGCAGTTCCATGTGGGCTCACGCACAGATTTTTTAGGGCTCCTTAGGTAGCTATCCCGTATAGCCTCTACAGACTCGTCACTGACTGATGGCCTACCAGAACGGGGTTTCTCCACCAAACTGCCGGTTTCCTTCAACTGCTTATCCCACCCAGTAATGTTATTCCTATGTGGTGGTGCTTCGTTATAAACGCACCGATATTCACGTTGCACTTTGGTCACGGATTCAAATTTAGCGAGCCACAGAACACACTGAACTTTCCTCTGTACCGTCCACATCTCGACTGGCATGGCCGTGGGCTGCTCCGCTGTATACACAGTGTTAACGTCATCGTCTGCACATGCGCACATGCTGCCACATCATCCTACAGAAACTGGGAGGGTTTTCCTTTTATTTGGTGCGGATTTCACATTTCTATCATCTTTTGTTGCTTTCCTGTGACCAGTCAAAAGTGCACCATGACTTTATGGACACACTGTATTTCTGTTTCTATAAAATATTTATATAATAGAAATAGCCTGAAACATGGAAAGAAAAGATTAAGAGGAAGAGACAGACATTCCTCACTTGTTCTTCCTTCCTATTTCTGACCTGAGTCAGGCCTAGAGTTTGCAAGTTCTCATTCTTTTTAAAACATTTTTTGTAGTTATTACAATATTATTGACTATATTTCCTACGTGCCAGACCCTTGCCTAAGTTTGTTGACACAGTCCTAATGGAAAATAGCTAGCTGCTACCCCCGGTACCTAAATGTTTATTCTTTCAGCTGGGTAATCACTCCGGACTGCCCCTCCCCCACCGCCCCACCTCATCCCAAGAAATAAGAATCCCATGTAGGATTGCGTAAACATGGATGATTAGACTGGATGTTTATTCTTTCCTTGTCCACCAATAGAAGCCAGATATCTTAATTATTCCTTACCTGAAATATTGCTGCAGTGAAAGGAACAGGAACTGAGGGTAGAGAGAAATGTAGTCAAGAGCAGCAGCCTTGTCCTGTGGGGTCTCACACAGGTGGGAGGGGCCTGGGCTCTGGAGCAGCGTGTGTGTGCGCGCGCTGAACCCTGGCCAGCGGGTTTCCTCGTGCCCCTTCCACATTAATGCTCCTTTCCAGGGCTGGCAGCTGCTCCAGAACCCAGACCCATCTCTTCCCTCTTCTGAAATTAGTTAGTTATTGTTAGTAGTTTGGATGGACATGCAATTTCTTGTTCAAACCAGGACGCTTTGGGGCACACAAGGGCCACCTGTTAATAACTCCATCAGACAGCGGGTATCCATGGACTGTTCGGGGCAAGCCGGAACATGTAGACACCCTACTTACAATTTGTCAGATGTGATAATGACCCACTTATTACACCTCCTCAGGGGGTTAGGCACTTCTCATAACTGAACTTACTAGAGTTTTCTCCCTTAAATAGAGTAACCTTAACTTTGATTTGTCCAGACACATTCTGGAATTCATTTATTCACCCATCTCTTAAGCAGGCCGTACAGAATGTAATTTAACATTCGTAGAGATTAAAACATCATGGTTGAGAGTGCACATTGCCTTCCCATCTCGTGATGCTTTCTCTGTGACTTTAGGTTAGTTACCTCCCTCCCAGCATTCTTATTTGCAAAGTGGTATAATGCGTTCAGCATGGTTCTAGGCTTATAGCATATACAGTATTTGTGGTAGTAGGCGTGTTGATGTGAAGTTTGTGGAGTGTGATGAGCACCTAAAATCAATTTGATATGTTTCCTTCCTTCCACATAAATCCTCTAAGGTCTAGAGTCTAGTTTGATATCTGTCTCCCTTCTTGCTGTTACCAGCCATGTTTTACTGCAATTTTCTGGGAAATTAATAACTTGTTAGAATTGTAACACTGAGTAAATAGGAAACCCATGCCTTCAAAGTCAAGTATTGCCGCCCAGCCCAACACAATGTGCCACAGTGTGTACTCAAGGCCATCGGCAGCGTGGAAGGTCTTCCTGGAGTGTCCGCTGTACTTGATTGTAACCGATTTAAAGTGTGTGTTCGAGAAGTCAAGAGGGGTAGAACATACAATATATGAGAATTGGGTGAGATAGAGAGCAAAATTTCAAGTTCATTTCACAGTTCCCTTGGCGCTGCGGGGACCCACCCCTGATGAGTTCCCTCTTTGTCAGTGACGTTTACTTTTGTGGAAAGTGTTGACAAACACAAGGGAAATGTCTCTCAGGAAGGTTGTGTATCTTGCTGTTTTGCTTATTAGCTTTGAACGGCCCACAGGAGACACTGTGAGTCTTAAAATGTTTTCGCTGCTTTGACTTGAGGCTTTCTGCAGCTTTTCACCTTCAGAATCTTTAGTGGGTTTCTCCTGGAAGAGCTGGTGTGTCTGTGGTCGCCAGTACGACTTCCTTTCCAGCTCTTTCCTTTACACACAAACACACACACACACACACACACACATACACACACACACTGGGGTGACATTGGCTAATAAAATTATATAAGTTTCAGGTGTACATTTTAATATATCATCTGTATATTGTATTGTGTGTTCACCACCCTAAGTCAGGTCTCCTGTCACCCTTTATACCCCCATTAAAGTCGGTTTCTTAATGGGGAAAACAGAGGCACTCACAAGTTTAAGATGAATATGTATATTCATTATCAGAAGATACAATGGAAGAGAAAACCCCTTTTAAAATAGCAACAGAAAAGATAAAATACTTAATAAATTTAACAAGAAATGTTAAACCTGTATGCAGTGTTATTGATTGAATGTGACCCCCCCCCAAAAAAAATTTATATATCAAAGCCTTACTTATACTTATAAGTACCTCATAATGTGACTATATTTGGAGATAGGCCCTTTAAAAAGTTAAAATGAGGCCATTGGAATGAGCCTTGATTCAATCTGACTGGTGTCCTTATAAGAGGAGACGATTAGGACATCACAGGAGACACTCAGGAAAAAAGCTGTGTGTGGACACAGCCAGCAAACTGGTCATCTGTAAGCCCAGGAGAGAGGCCTGGGGACAAACCTTGTCTTGGAATGCCAGCCACCAGAACTTTGAGTAAATAAATGTCTGTTGTTTAAGCACCCCGTCTGTGATAGCAGACTTATACAGACCGTGTGATGGAACACTTCTGAAATGTACAACAGTAGACTTGAGCAGACCTCCCAAGTTCCTCAATGGGACACTTCAGTATAATCCAGATTAATTCTTAAATTAATGTAGAAATAACAATGGCTTTCCAATTAAAGTACCAATAATATTTTCTTTTTCTGGAGGTAGACAAGGTGATAAATAAAGTTCATATGGAAAATAAGCATACAGCCTGACCAGGCAGTGGCACAGTGGATAGAGCGTCAGCCTGGGACACTGAGGACCCAGGGTTGAAACCCCATTTTTGAGCACTTGAGCGTGATGTGAGCATGGTGTTGCTGGCTTGAGTGTGGGGTCATAGACATGACCCCATGGTCACTGGCTTGAGCCCAAGTCACTGGCTTGAGTAAGGAATCACTGGCTTGGCTGGAAGCCCCTCCGCCCCACCCCACCTCCACGTCAAGGCACATGTGAGAAAGCAATCGTGAACAACCAACGTGCCACAATTATGAATTGATGGTTTTTATCTCTCTCCTTGTCTCTGTCTCTCTTTCTCTCTCAGCTTCCCTCACTAAAAAAATAAATAAATGAAATAAAAAATAAAAATAAGCATGCTACATTGAAAAGGAAGACCTGTGGGAGACTAGCCCTATCTATATGGAAATATACTATAAAGCCTCTATAACTTAAACAGAGTGGTACTGGGGCGCCGACTAGAATAGAATGGAATGGAATGTCTAAAAATAGACTCTAACATGTATGGGACTTTATAAGAAAAGTGGTTGTCTCCAACCACTGGGACAATAATGGGCTTTTAATGGTGTTGAGCAACTGGCTAACCATTTGGAAAAAGGTGAAATGAGATCTGTTCCTCCTACTATAAATAATACTGAACTCCAAATGGATCAGAGAGCTAAAGAAAATAACTTTATATGCACTCCAAGAATACATGGATGGATTCCCCCTTACAATCTGGGTGCAGGGAAAAGCTTTCTATGAATCAAAATCCAGTTGCAATAAAAGAAAATACTGAAAAATTTGAAAATAAAAAAATAAAAAATTTTGCACATAAGCAAACTCAAGACAGATTGTGATAAAATATTTGTAACATATAAATATATCATGGGTTAACATCTCTAATATGTATAGTATTTTTAATTTTTATTTACTGATTTTAGCAAGAGAGGAAGGGAGAGAGAGAGAGAGACAGAGACAGGAACATCGATCTGTTCTGTATGTGCCCTGACCGGTGATCGAACCAGCAACCTCCGCACTTCAGAACAATGCTCTAACCAACTGAGCTATTCAGCCAGGGCCACTAATGTGTATTTTTAAATGCAAAATGAAAAGACCAGAAAGGGGCAAAAGACAAGCAGACAGTGCACACGCACACACACGCACGCATACAAGTATTAAAATGTCCTCTGAAATACATGAAAAGACGATCACTTACTAAGATAAGTGCAGATTAAAATTGGGAAAATATTATTTCCTACCCATTGGAGTGTCTAAAAAAGTCAAAAGTTTGACAAAACAGCCCGTTGGGGAAGCAGTGGATGGAAAAGCCACTTTCATGTGTTGCTGGTGGCAACGCAAAATGGTGCAACCCTAATAGGGGGTACTCAACAGTGACAAAATGATATCTGCATTTACCCTTTCACCCAGTAGTTCCACTGCTAGGAGTTCCTGCCAGGGATACACCTTTAACAGTACAACAATATATAACATACTGGGTTATTCACTGCAGTTTACATATGATGGTAAAATATTGTAAACTGCCTAAATGTCCAGACAGGGAAGATTGGTTGAATAAACCGGTGCAATAAGCTATTAAAACAAATGAGAAAGAGCTCTAAACTCAAAGTTAATTCTAGGATATAATGAAAAAAGCAAAGTGAAAAAGAGTATATATTTATATATATATATATACACACACATATATATATATACAACCATATATATATGGTAGGTTGACTTTCTTTTTAGTAATAAAAATGAGATAAGAAAGCATATATTTATGTGCTTAATTTTTTCAAGAGGAAACACAGGAAGGATAAACCAGAAAAAAAATGAAATTGATGATCCTCTGAAGAGGTTAGATGGGGAGACCGAGTAAATAAACTGTAATGTATACATATAATAAGATGCTACACATGGCATTGGGGAAGCCTTATAGACATAGTGTTGAACCAAAGAAGCTACACACAAGAGCCCATACAATTCCATTTATATGAAGACATTTTAGTTTAGATATGTGATACCTCAGTACCTTCTTTAAGTTTATTAAAAGATACCTCTTCCTACACCAGCAGTGGCAAAAATCATCTTAATAATCAGAGGGGGGGGATTGTTTTTCTTGTCAAATTCATCTATAGAATGCTGATTTGTTGTTGTAGCTGGTGGCTCACTTCTCCCAGGTCATTAGCACAAGCTGGTTGGCCTCATCTGTAATGTCCACTGAGAGCAGCACTATGCCCGGGAGCCAGACCTCTGCACACCACACAACAGCGTTACTGCAGGGACCCGCAGGGCATCAGCTTGGGGTGCAGAAATATGTACTTGGCCTTCTGCTGCAGTGGGAGGAGGTGGACTCCTACTTCTGAACGGCAGTAGGAGACGCTAAAACTGTGATGCGGTAAGGAGGGAGAGGGCGAGACTCGTGTGTGTGTGTGTGTGTGTGTGTGTGTGTGTGTGTGTGTGTGTGTATGTATTAGGGTTCTGAAGGGTTGAGATGGAGGATTGATTCAAATTGCTATCTGGTGCTGTCTTTGGGGGGAGGGGTACAGAGGGCACTATTTGCCCCCTTTTAAGGTACACCAATCAGAATTGAGGTGATAGCTAGATGACCAAAAAAGGCAACTTTGGAAAGTGGGCACCTAAGCCGCACAGCTAAAAGAAAAAAGAGAATGTTAGATTGTATATGTAACTTAAAGGCATCGAACCATCTCATAGCATGAGTTTGGTTTGGAATATAGATTTCTGTTGGCATTGGGGACCCTTTATGACTACCATACCGGGAATGTTCTTGTTCAGCAAAACAAAGTAGTTTATACTTCAGGTGGCTGTTGGAAAGGTAGGAGTAGGCACAGTTCTCTTGATGACTTGATTTGGGCAGATTCCATCACTGTGCTAAAAAGAATACATTTATACTAAAAGGATTTGTTTTAAGGGGTCAGATAAGGATATCATATTGTTACAGGATTACCATATGTAAAATTTTAGATACAGCGTATGAGAAATTTTTATATCTTCAAACATTTACTTAAACATTTTTCAGCTCATGAATAAGTGATAATCCAAGTATTAAGAGCCATTTTTTTGTCCTGTATAAATGTTAGTAATTATGGATAAAATCCCTGGAAAGCTCAAAAATCTGCTTAATTTCTAATCCCACTTAGTATTGTTTCATTGGGAAAATAAATTCTGAATCCTCACCCCCAGCAACAGTAACAGATTTAAATCTCTTCCCCTCTCCTTTCCTGCAGTTGACCAAATAGGTTGTTTTTGTCTTCCTAGCCAAGGCCACAAGAGCAGTAGGGACTCTAAGGGCCTGTATGACTGGGGAGAGCCATCTGGTGACCCTGGCAGGAAGCTCAGGATCTAACCCGGGTTAGGGTGCTGTTCACCAGCCTTTCCCTTAGATTCTCCTGGCATCCGTAGTGGCTGGCTTTGCTTCTGGAAATTTCTGACCATGCTAATTATTATTAACTCCTTAGGTTCCTGACAGACAGAGCTTTTAGGAATGATTTGTTTTCTTTCCTTCTCCACTGGTGTAAACATTTTTGGCCTTAAATATTCACTTAGTAAAATGTGAATTGTATGACCTATTTCGTTCTTTTTACCTGTCATGTAGTGTAATAAGGATACCTGAAAAGTGGGTAAATAACCGTATTTCCCCATATATAAGACAGACCTTTTTAAAAATTTTGGGGTTGAAAAACTGGGTACGTCTTATATTGTACAATGGTTGTAGATTTTTTTACTTGCATTTTCCGCTTTTTCGCAGTTGTTTTTGTGCTCATTGTTGAAGACAGTGATTCGTCATCAGACACAGATGAGGACAAGTGAATGGATGGGAGTTTTGACAGTGATGAAGAGTTGTATGAATTTTATGATGAATAAAACTAGAGTTTAATAACTTTATGTAATTTTTTTTTTCAAATTTCGGGCCCCAAAATTAAGGTGTGTCATACATGGGAGCGTCTCATACATGGGGGAATAGGGATTAAGATCCTCAGAGAAAAGATGTTCACAAGATACAGTCATGCACCCCATTATGACTTTTCAGTTGATGACAGAGTGCATATACATTTATAGCCCCATAAGATTATAAGGGAGATAAAAAATTCCTGTCACCGAGTGATGTCACCATAATGGTTGTAATGTGTAGAGTGAATGTGATGACGCAGGTATGAACCAACCAGCTGAGCTGCAAGTCATATAAAAGTGCAGCACAGACAATTATAGCAGTGGGCTGTACCGTAGGTCTGCGTCAGTGCCCTCTGATGTTAGCACAACCACGAAGTCACCTAACAGTGCTTTTCCCAGAGTGTGTCTTTGACAACTGCATGTGACTGTGTGACTACTAGGACATAACGTAAAATCTGTTCCACAAAACACCATATTTTTTTCTTTTTTTTTTAATTCAGTGAGAGGAGGGGAGGCATAGAGACAGACTCCCTTATAAGCCCCAACCGGGATCTACCCAACGAGCCCATTATGGGACGATGCTCTGCCTATCTGGGGCATTACTCCATTGTTCAGCAACTGAGCTCCTCTTAGTGCCTGAGGCAGAGGCCATGGAGCCATCCTCAGTGCTTAGGGCCAACTTGCTCTAATTGAGCCATGGCTGCAGGAGGAGAGAGAGAGAGAGAAGTGAGAGAAGGAGGGTGGAGAAGCAGATGATTGCTTCTCCTGTGTGCCCCGACCAAGAATGGAACCCGGGACATCCACACACTAGGCCAACGCTCTACTACTGACCCAACCGGCCAGGGCCAAAAACATCATTTTTGTCTAATTAACTGTCTTTATTGGCATGTGGATATTGGACTGTTCACTGTATTTACCGTTTTGACTTTATTTACAATACTATGCTTCCTTTTGGTCTAAAGTGAGTTGTATCCATTTGAAACATTTTATGATGAATAGTGCATATCATTCAATAAATATCATTAACTCTTAAATGTGAAACTCTTACCTGTCAAGTATATAAAGTGGACTTGTCAGTGATGATATATATTCTTAATTGTGTCTGGTTGTTAGTAGATGAAAAAATTAAGACTAGGGGAGCCATAACGCTTTAATTGAAAAGAATGTTTTTTGCAGACTTTCCCCAGGCCGTTGGCCAATGCTGCTCGTCTCAGGTGTAAGTCATAAGTGATTCTAAGAAACAATGTTTTTCACTGCATTTGTTCATGGGTGAAAAATGGCTTTTCATTTGAATGGCACTTTTGAGTTGGCAGCAGAGCAGGGTTCAGATAATTTGTTACTTACAGATTATGTTTCACCTTTATTACAATGTTATTATAGATTTCCCTCATTCACATTGTCTTGTTTTTCTGTGTGTTTTTTTCCCTTCCAGTTCTTCCTCCAGTGCTGGTGCCGAGACACAGTGAATATAACCCTCAGCACAGCCTCTTAGCTCAGTTCCGCAACTTAGGACAAAATGAGCCTCACATGCCACTCAATGCCACTTATCCGGATTCCTTCCAGCAGCCCAACAGCCATCCCTTCCCTCACTCGCCCAACAGCAGCTACCCAAACTCCCCCGGAAGCAGCAGTAGCACCTACCCTCACTCTCCTACCAGCTCCGACCCAGGAAGCCCTTTTCAGATGCCAGGTAGGTGGAGTGTCAGGTGGCGTTCTGTGGTCTGCTCCGAGGTCTCTCCTCAGTGTCGGGGAGAAGCTGTGTACCCGGCCTGGGAGCGTCTCTGTGCTGGTACCGTCTTTGGGGCTGTGCTCTAGGACCCGGGATTTGACCTGGGCTGAGGGAGACCTCGTCCACTAGGTGCTAAGTACATACCTTGTCTTATTCATCAGGCACAGATGCTTGAGTAAGTTCTGTTTTTTATTTCAAAGCATTTCGACGCAGCTGCATCCTTCTGGGAGTGGCATCATTGTTCAGCCTTTGCTGTTGATAAGAGAAAAAAGAGAAAAGCAGTGTGTTGTACACGTTTGCTTTAAGAGAAATGCAGCCTCCGTGGACATTATTTCATACATAGGAAAAATATCCTGCTATAAATTCAACCTCAGGAAAGATATTTCCTGAGGGATCCCAGTCCCCTACTTAATTAAATTCATTTAAGTGGTGATGTAATCCCAAGAAACGTATACTTTAACAACAAAGGAATTGCAACAGAAGTACTGGAAACCATCTGCTTGTTTACTTAGCAAAGACAGAAAACAATTATCCTCCTTTTTAGACTTCACTGATGGTGTAATGTTTATCAGAATAAATGATTAATTAGGACATTTTGTTTTTCAAGTTAATAGGTTAATAAGCTAGCACCTCAGAGAACAAAGATGGGGGAAAAAGATGTTTAGAACCAAATTTCTTGCCAGTAGGCATCAAGAAACCTATCTAAATAAAGATATACTTGATATCTATATACTTGACTTCTATGAGTGAGGGAGCAAGCATGTTTATTGGGCCACTGAAATGTTTTTTGTTTATTTATTCATTTTAGAGGGGGGTGGAGATAGCAGGGGGGAGGAGCAGGAAGCATCAACTCCCATATGTGCCTTGACCAGGCAAGCCTGGGGTTTCAAACCAGCGACCTCAGCATTCCAGGTCAACGCTTTATCTATTGCACCACTGCAGGTCAGGCTGAAATGGTTTTTAAGTAAATTTGAGTTCAACGTCAGTACTGGTACTTCCTCAAAAGTTGAAAAGTGGTTCACACATGATATTTCTATCTTTTATTTATATATCTATTGCTTTTATTTTTCAGCTTGTTTACTTTGCCTTTTTTTTTTAATCCAAAACTGTTTAGGATAAGGGTGGGAGATCTATTCATTTAAAAATCAAATTACCATCTTCTTGTGATTTCCTGTTCACTCCTGTCCACTCCATCCCTGTCCCGTTGGGTTTTGGTGAACAGGCTGGCGGGGAGATCATTTCAGAAGGCTTTTGAGCCGTGGCAAACCCAGGGTGAGCCCAAGGGTGAGAGAAATGGAAGGTGGTTGCTTGAATTGACCCTTCTTCCCTGTCTGTCTGGGATTAAGGCACAGGAAATAGGGAGGAAATAGGGAGAAGAGGTCGCCCGGGTGGGAGGAGGCACTTGTGGGAACAGTGAGTACCGCCAGTGGTTACCTAGTCCCCCTGTGGTGCTGCTGATGCGTAGGTGGCCCAGGAAAATGTCACCAGCATGTTTGCAGAAATGTATTGAACTTGGTCTCAGAGGAGGCTCTTTGTCTTCATTCCTGCCTGGAAGGACAGCCCAGTCAGTGTCCCCGCTTCAGGGGAGAAGCAGTTTTAAAGAAGCTGGAGGAAGGGTGGAAAAGGCAGCCAGATAAGGTCCCCACAGTCCTAATCTTTGTGGCCTGAGCCCTTGGCATGGTAACAGCTGGAAGGTGGAAGTCACCGAATTGTGGGATTTAGGTCTTTGCATTTGATAGTCTCCCTGAGTGGAGGACTTCCCTAAGTCACCCGTGCTTCCCTGGGCTAAAGCTTTGTTCCCTGCTCTGTCCCTTGTGCTACATGGGCTTCAGGCTAGCCAGAGAGGAACTTGCTTTGGGGAAGCCTATGCCCTTTAGTTAAGAAAACAGAAGACTTATGTTCATGTTGTTTAAGAAATCAATATTGTTGGCCTCTTACTTTCCAGCTGGCTGTGACTTTCCAGAAGAAACCTAAATGTAAAAATTCTGCAGTAAAAGATAGTGAGAATAAACTGATTTGTTTCCTGTTATTCTGCTACTAGAGATTTTCAAACCAGTGATTATTTAAGTGAGTAGGACAAAGGTGGTCCAAACAGCTTGCCTGAAGTCTTGGGAAACTTAAGTCAGTAAGCTGACTATAATGAAACTCAGCTGGTAATTCCTAAGAGCCTGTAGGTTTAGTGGAAGAGAGCACGGAGCCCCGGTTAAGTCCGATGTAGATTTCAAAGGTTTTCCATCCACCTGCGAAACTGGGAGATGCTGAGGTCCTCTCCACGTGGCTTGTATGCAAGAAAGATTATCTAGGTCAGGGGTCGGGAACCTTTTGGGCTGAGAGAGCCATGAACACCACATATTTTAAAATGTAATTCCGTGAGAGCCATACAACGACCTGTGTACGTTAAGCATTATCCAATAAAAATTTGGTGTTGTCCCGGAGGACAGCTGTGATTGGCTCCAGCCACCTGCAGCCATGAACATGAGCGGTAGGAAATGGACTGTAATACATAAGAATGTTTTATATTTTTAATGTTATTATTATTTTTATTAAAGATTTGTCTGCGAGCCAGATGCAGCCATAAAAAGAGCCACATTTGGCTTGTGAGCCATAGGTTCCCGAACCCTGGTCTGGGTGCTCATCTATGTTACAATGGCAGGATCCTGGGTGGCAGGCAGGCCCCTTCTGGAACTGGCCTCCAGTGCTTTTCCTCTCCCTAAATCTCTACTGAAACTGTGGAAGACTGTGAGATGGCAGTGATTTTCAGGAAGCGCACAGCAAACCCAGTGTCTGCAGCACCCTTTGGATGGGGAGGTTGAAATGGTGTGCGTGTTTATTAAGGACAAAAAAAAACTGTTTTTTTTTTTAACTTTGTAGCTGATACGCCCCCACCTGCTTACCTACCCCCTGAAGACCCCATGACCCAGGACGGCTCTCAGCCAATGGACACAAACATGATGGCACCTTCACTGCCCTCTGAAATCAGCAGAGGAGGTAAAATGCATTGCTACTTAATTCCCCTTTTCCAGTCTCCAGTTTATCACTCCAAATGTTACTCTCTCACCCAGCCTGATTAGTTTTTAACAAGGTAGCTATTTGGGGAAGACCAAGAGCACTAAGAGAAGCTCTCTAGAAACCATCCTTGGACGTTTTATAGGAAGAACAAACACACTGGTGTGATTAATGAAGACCTAAGTGTAATTGTGCCTCAATACTTGGTAATTTTGAATTGGAGATAAAAGAGTATTTTTAAGTAAAGGGCAGGGGGGGGGGTTATTGTACCAGTGATCATAACAGTACTGAAGTGAAGTTCCTACTGGTGATTTCCCAGATTAGAAGTTCATGTAACAAGGCTTTCCAGACGGTCCTTCTGTCGTTAGGAGAGCTGCTAGTCTTAAACCCCGTCTGGTTTCTAGTCCTCCTCTTTGGAGAGCGGCCGCAGGAACAAACTGACAGCATTCATTTCCTTCTTGCTGTTTTTCTTTGTTTCTGACCTGACTGCAAAAGGAATTTGAGGCGCCTGTTTTTCCTCCTCTCACCCGGAGGAATTTGAAGCAGGACCGGACATTGCTTTCCCTCCCTGGCAGAGGGTGGGTCTGTTTGCAGCTCTGCATATCCCTGGGCAGTGACTGAGGGGAGGATGCCCCTAGTCCTCCAGGGCTGCAGTGCCAAGAGGAGTGGGCTTGAGAGAGCAGGGACCGCAGGTGAGGAAGTGCTGGGAACATCTCTGAGCATTGGCGAGAAGTCGGACCCGAGAAGTCAGGACCGCACCTCACCTCACCGCACTGCTGAATAAAATGCTCCCACATAGCCTCTCGTGGGGGAAAGTGCATTGCCGGTGCATGGGCGCATGGCCAGGATCCTTAAATTTGTATAAATTATGTGCAAAATGACGTTAAAACACAGTTCGACTGGGTATGTTTTATTTCATTCTCATCAGCTTTTTTCTTAAAATTGGGGATACCTCAGATTTTGTCAGACTCACTTGTATTTTTGAAGGTCTTAAAATTTGTTGACAAACTCAAAGAACCTTTCTTAGGTGTGCAGTCTGGTGAACAAGAATGTACACTTTCTTACTCTATAAAAAATGTTCACATCTTTTCTGTTGGCTCTGCCGATCTCCAGATCATTCTCTGAAACATGTAATTATGAGCCAACAAAGATTCTGGTTGGAGGAAATAACTCCTGCCTCACACATCTTCGGAATTGTTATTTGGGGAACAGGATAGCAGGAAAAAATGGGCACAGCACATACAGATTATAGCCTGTGGAACCTATAGCTATTGTTGCTAAGTCCAAAATGTCTGATTTCACGAAACTGACCTTGAAATTGTTTTAAAAGGTTTTGTTTAAATAGCTTACACATTTCACCATTAGAGCCTGACCAGACAGTGGTGCAGTGGATAGAGCATCAGACTGGGATGTGGCAACCCAGGTTCAAAACCCTGAGGTCACCAGCTTGAGCGTGGGCTCATCTGGTTTGAACAAGGCTCACCAGCTTGGACCCAAGGTTGCTGGCTTGAGGAAGGGGTCACTTGGTCTGCTGTAGCCCCCCCCCCCGTCAAGGCACATATGAGAAAGCAATCAATGAACAACTAGGGTGCTGCAACGAAGAATTGATGCTTCTCATCTCTCCTTCCTATCTGTCTGTCTGTCTGTCTGTCTCTCTCTCTCTGTTTCTGTCACACACAAAAAACCAAAAAAAACATTTCACCATTAGAGTAAGTTTACAGTTAATATTTTAATGAGGAAGGAACCTTGGCCTTTTTGTTGGTGGTGGTTTTTCTAAAGTGTGGGGTAAGCAGTACAGCCTGCAGGCGGATTCAGACTGTTTCCCTATCTTTGTGAATAAAGTTTTATTGGAATACACTGTGTTTATTTGTTGCATATTACCTGTGGTTGCTGTTGCACTATGTGGGTACAGTTGAATAGTTGCAATGGAGAACACATGATTGATAAACCTTTCTGGCCTTTTATAGAAAAAGAAATTGTCACACTGTGACCTAGATGAATAGTATTTTGAACAACTGTGAACTGATAAAAGCTGTTGATGATGTTGCAGCCTTCTTTAAGATTTGGCACTTGTAAATCACTAAACCTTTGCTCTTTGAAATAGCAAATTGGCGAGGACTAGGTGCTTAGCCAACAGGGAAGACGGTGTATGTTTTCAGCTCACCCACTTAAGCTTATAAAGCAACTAATGTTTGTGTGGATTTCTTTTTGTATTATTAAATTTATTAGGGTGACATTGGTTAGTTAACAAAAATTATATAGGTTTCCAGTGTACATTTCGGGGGTACACGGTCTGTATACTGTGCTGTGTGCTCACCCCCCAAAGCCAGGTCATCGTCCTTCCCATGCATTTGACCCCCTTTACCCTTTACTCCTCCCCCACACCCCTTCCCTCCGGTAACCACATACTGTTGTCTGTGTCCATGAGTTTGTTTGCTTGTCTTTTTTGTTCACTTGTTGCTTTCAGTTTCATATCCCACATATGAGTGAAATCCTACAGTTCTTGACTTCTTCTGTCCAAGTTATTTCACTTAGCAGGATATTCTCAAGATCCACCCATGTTGTCACAAATGGCAGTATGTCATCTTTTCTTGTGGCTGAGTGGTTTCTTATGACCATTTTCTTTGTTTTCTGTACGGAATTCTAAAGTAAAGTACATTTAATATTTATGGAGGTTGATGTCAAGAACATAGAAGTGCTTTTTCCCTTCACAGTTATAGTTCATGCCTCCAACGTGGATTTCCTTTTATTTTTTTCTTCTTTTATTTACGATTGTACCCTCAAGACTTCATAAACCTCAGATCGTTATGGTATCGGCATACTGGCTGTATGTGGTGTGTATTCCTGGAATCTCTAACGCGGTGGTATAAGAGGTTTTTACTACAGAAGGAACTTATCTTTAGAACCTTTTAGTTGCAAATATTTAGAAGCATGTTCTGTTTGGAGATTTGTTAGTCTTAAGAGATTTGACTTAACAAGCTGCATCCTGTCAGTAAAGTTGGGTAATTTCCATTGTTGGCCCATTCTGGGAATAGAGAGACAACACACACCTGCTCTGCATGACTTAAAGCAAATGTAAGGAAGTCAGCGTGAAATCTGGATGAGAGAGATATGATTCATTCTGTGAGCCTCGGCCAGCTGGCCAGGGCCCTTCCTGAGTCCAAGGGCCGCGGCGCTGGGGCTGGGACAGTTATTGGCAACTTCACGTGAAGTAAAGTAACTTCTTATCAATAATTAGAAACTGATTTCCATTGCTTTGAAAAAGCCTAGGCGTAAGCAGGCTTTGTTGAAAGTAATTCCCTTTCCATGCCAGCACCTTTGGCTAATTTCCCGTCCTCCATTGTTGTCTTCCCCCTTGTTTTGTTCATCTCACTTAGCACTTGTTGCGTTTCTTTAGAAGGCGAGCCAGGGTCTGTGATGGGGGTGATTTCCATTTTGGCCTATGATGGGCGTATGTCCCGCAAATGCTGTGCGGGTATGCTCGCTTCGCCGGCATCGCGGTTGTCTGACAGTAATTAGAGACAATTATTTTCCAGTGAGAGGAGCACGTCGGGCTCAGTAAGGAGTATCTGCTTTAGACATCACCGATGAGCTCTGGCCATCACAACAGCAATTGCTTTTCCACCTCTTCATTCCATGATCCTGAGCCAGTTTGACAACACAGTTTCAGTTTTTGAGAGCCCGGGGCACTAACCCTGGTTGACGACAAGTGTTTCTCTCTCACAGATGTTCAGGCGGTTGCTTATGAGGAACCAAAACACTGGTGCTCCATTGTCTACTATGAGCTCAATAACCGCGTGGGTGAAGCGTTCCACGCCTCCTCCACAAGTGTGTTGGTGGATGGTTTCACCGATCCTTCCAACAACAAGAACCGTTTCTGCCTTGGGCTGCTGTCCAACGTTAATCGGAATTCCACCATTGAGAACACTAGGCGGCATATTGGAAAAGGTGAGTTTGCACTTGAATCTCTGTTGAACTGCTCAGTCCTTCCTGTAGCAAACCAGCAATGCCAGAGAATCTATACTTGCTGCAGCTTGTAAATATTTTTCTAATTTGTATTATCACGAAGTTCACTTCCAGCCAGCGATTCTTGTGGTCTACCGATGCATCATAATTAGTAGTAATTAGCAGAAAGAGTGATTTGTTATTCAGGAATACTGACCTGTCTTGTGTTGTGCTGCAGAATAGGATGGCTGTTAAAAGTTTTCTTACAACCGAAAACTAAAAGCAAATTAAAATAAGTAAACCTCGTGTAGTTCAAATGAAGACCATAATTCACTGAGGAAAAACAAAGAGAACCAAGTAATCCAAAACAACCCATGAATATAGCACTTAGCTATGCACCCTCAGTCGGGGCCAGGTAGGGTAGTGTGGTTATAAACAAACCCTGAGCTGTTTCAGTAGACTTGGATGATGTGCATGTTTATGATCTCATGTATATGCATGTGTGTATGCGTGCGTATGGAGATGTGTCTGTACATGCAGAGAGTTTCTGATCTGTATGCTGAAGGGGCCAAGAGGCAGAGACACCCAGGAGCAGTGAACACGTCTAGTGCTGAGATTGTCGTCTCTCACACCGTTCCCCACGAAGGGAAACCAGGGCTGCTTGGAAGAAGGGCTGACCTCAAGGCTGGGACAGGCAGGCGCTGGATGAGCCCGGAACGTTCTGTTGTAAAGAATGTTCAAGAGTAAAGAAAGGCCTGTGGAAATGATGGGGGCACGTCACGGGGCCCCCCTGGAGGGGCTTTCGCCGGCCAATTCTAGGGTAGTTGGAACACCAAAATAATTAAGTGCAAGAATGAATTTTAAACTAGTGGAAAGCAATCAATCATCATTCCGAAGTCCATGCCAGTGGTGACTAGGTAAATAAATGAGTAGGGAAGGCTGATTGGTAAATGTAGAGTGAGTGCTAGAGTTGGAAAAGGCTGATTGGTAAACGTAGAGTGAGTGCTAGAGTTGGAAAAGTTCTTTCTTAGCTGTCAAGCAACAGTCATCAGTGGACACTAAACACAGAGAGAATCCTTAAATGAGAACCAGGGTATGTGCATGGCCCTGAAGTGTTTTGTCACGTGCAGCCTTGTTAGTTTCAAGGGAGAATAAAGATCAGTCATTCATTACACAGTGGGGGAATTGGACAGCGTTGTGACTGGGAGGTCAGAATCATCATCCCCAGTGAGAGACAGATGAGGATTCTATTCTTCCAGAGGCAATGCCCTGGGAGGAAATAGCATCACCTCTGCAGAATGCCTGCTGAGGTGCAGCTCTCTCTGCATCTCGTAATCAGGAACCTGCAGACAGATCCCAAACAGAGAGCATTCTGTTAAAAAGGCTGAGGAGGGACTGTATTCTCCCATAAGGCCAATTTCAAAAGACAGGGGTGTGAGAATGTTCCAAATGAGAAGAGGTTAAAGGGATATGATAGCTCTGTGTTAATAACCTGACCCTGGGTATGATCCTGTACTGGACAGGGGAAAACATGTTATAAAGAACATTATTGGGGTCAACAAGCAAAATTAGAATAGGAGTGGTAGATTAAAGTATGATATCTGTGTTAAATACTGGCATTGCTAAGGTACTGTGTCTCTGTATGAGAATATCTCCATTCTTAGGAAATATACACTTAAGTTATTTAGGCTAAAGGGTGATAATGAAATAAATGGTTTAGGAAAATATATATTTTATATATATCTATAATATATGTGGGGTGGGGGCAAAAGTAGGTTTACAGGTATAGTACAAATAATAGTGCGAGAATAAACTGTTTTGCATACTCAGTACTGTAAACCTACTTTTGCCCCACCCTATATAGATCTAAATTCTGCATTAAGATAACATACATGAATGCATATATGTGCATGTGAGTACGCGCAGAAGAGAAGGGAGGGAGGTGCACAAGATAAAGTGTGTGGAATAAATTGTCCCAATAGAGGAATCTGCATGCTGGTTACATGGGTGTGCCTTGATCTGTTTTTCTATTTCTGTAAGTTTGAAATTATTTCCAGGGTACAAGTTTTTAAAAAAATGACCTATGATGAACAACTAAGGAGCCGCAACAAAGAATTGATGTTTCTCATCTCTCTCCCTTCTGGTCTGTCTGTCCCTTTCTCTGTCTCTCTTGCTTTAAAAAAATGACCTGTGAAATGAACAGTGAACCAAATTAAAAGGTTATTTAGTAGCTGCTTAAAAGACATTTGAGATAAAGTTTAACATTTAATCCTAAAAAAAAAAAAAAATAGCTCTGAAAGCAGGAATTGATGGATAATTCCTTAATATAATTAACGGAGGCCCTAAGCTACGCATTTAATGAAGAAATGCTAGAACTTAGTTAAGTTCATAACATACGAATTATGTTTCTTTGGTCTGTAAACCCCTGAGATTGTAGGTATGCACAATTTTGCATACATTTGGAACAGAGAGACATATTTTTCATTAAGTTCTAATGTTGGCCATCACCCCAAGGTAGTAAAAAGCCGTACTCTGGGGCATTCTTATTAAAAATTAGAAGAGGATAAGAATTCTGGGAATGCTATTATTTAAAATTGTTCCAGATGCCTTGACTATTGTAGAATTACAGATAATGGAGATAACCCCAAATGATCATTATTTATAGATGATATGATTAATTAATTGGTTGCTAGGGTTTGTTTGTTTTTAGGGGGTGAATAGATTCTTTTTTTTTTTTTTTTTTAATTTTTATTTATTTTTTACAGAGACAGAGAGTGAGTCAGAGAGAGGGATAGACAGGGACAGACAGACAGGAACGGAGAGAGATGAGAAGCATCAATCATTAGTTCTTCATTGCGCGTTGCAACCCCCCAGTTGTTCATTGATTGCTTTCTCATATGTGCCCTGACCGTGGGCCTTCAGCAGACCGAGCAACCCCTCGCTGGAGCCAGCGACCTTGGGTCCAAGCTGGTGGGCTTTTACCCAAACCAGATGAGCCCTTACTCAAGCCGGCGATCTCGGGGTCCCGAACCCCCGGGTCCTCTGCATCCCAGTCCGACGCTCCATCCACTGCGCCACTGCCTGGTCAGGCGGGGGTGAATAGATTCTTGAAGTGAAATTAGTAGGTAGGTCATAAGCTCTTGATATATTTTTTTCTAAATTACTTTGCAAGAAGCTTTTATTAATTTCCACCCATGCAGGAAGTTTGTGAGAGCTTTTCCTCTGCCCGTGGTAGTGTTACTTACAGCCATGGCGTCAATTCAAATGATGTATTTATTTAGAAACTTACAATGAATCCATTTTTAGAAATTATATGTCAATCTCTTTTAATTTGGCAATAACCAGTTAGAAAATACACTAGAGGGGGAAATTACATGCCCAATAGCAACAAGAAACAAATTTCTTTTTAGAAATAATCTCAACTCGCAATATATGAGATTTGTGTAAAGGAAACCAAATTTTATTGTAAGAGAAAGAAAATTTGAATAAAATGCAGTCTGTGCTTTTTAAAGAGAAGGCCTAATATTGTAAGAACGTTTTGAGGATATTCATTCTCCCTGATTTAATAGTTTAAAGCAATCCATATCAGAATCACAATGTAGTGATTTTTTGAAAGTTGGAAAATGTATGCTGAGTATTATAAAAAACTGAAAATAGCTAAATTTTTTAAATGGAAGAGTAAAGAAAATATACTTGATGTTAGGGTTAATAAAACATCATGAAACTACAATTAAATCAGTGTGTAGACAAAACAGTAGAATAAATTAAACGCAGACTATAATGCATTTTAAAATTTAATGTACATTAAGTGAAGCATAACAGATCAGTGGAGTGTTCTGCTAATGGCCCTGTGATAACAAAGCTAGCTTTTGGGTGAGGCTGGAGGGGAAACCCTGACCTCATTCCATAGATGCAAATAAATTCATGAGTTGAACTTTTATTTTTAAGGCAAGCTATTCAAAAGTTAGAAAAAATATATATTTGATTAGAGAGAAATTAGCTAAGCATATTGAACAACAGAAAAGATCACGAGATTTGACTACTTAAAGACTTCAAACTTCTATAGTTTTAAAAAAAGGCACATAAGCAAAATTAAAAGACAGAGGGCTAATGGGGAAATAAATAAATGATATGTGCAGTTCATAAAAAATAAAAATACTTAGAACCCCGGCAGGATAAACAGGTGAGAAAGATGAACAGTAAATTCATAATAATAATAAAAAAAAACAGATGGCTAATAAACATGTGAAATCATCATACCAGCCTCACGTGCAAATTAAAACACTGTTGTTTTCCAGCTCTTAATTAGGGAAGTTTTGTTTTTGTTTTAAGCTCTGACTTAGTACTGGCACAAGCAGTGTGAGGAAGGCACCAGACACGACTTGTGCAGAGGGTGTGAATTGATAGAAACATTCTGGAAAGTCATTTGGCAAAGTGAATCAAAAGCATTCGATCCGATGATTTAACTTCCAGGAATCTCTCCTAAGGATATTATCAAAAATGACCCGGAGACATTTATTATGGTCTTGTTATAATAGCAGAAAATTAGTAAGAACACAATAGTTCAGTAATGGGAGAATCATTAAATCAATAGTTGTATCCATACAAGTCATGTAGATATTTAAAATGATTGCAAAGAAAGTTTATTGATACTCAAAAAAACCTAATACAGAAAGTCAAACTTTTCATAATTCTTGCCTCTAGATCACTAAAGAAAGGAAAATTTTCTCTGCTTTATATTTGGTTTTACTTTCTAAACTTCCTAAAAATGAAAACTTCTCATTTTTATAATCAAGGGAAAAGAAGTAAAAAACCAGCACACAGAACACGCACTCTTGTTTTCTCTACATTAGACAGAAAAATAGGCTTTTGCTCCAGCAGCTATTTAATTGTTACAGAAGTCTTATCTGTTGTGTGTACATGTAAACACAACACATAATATTTTGTGTTAGACAATAGTGTTAGCATTGAATAAACTATGCAAAGAGTTATATGCAAAGACCGTGTAAAGCCACATGCAATGTGACTTTGTTTGCTAGGGGGCCTGTAATAAAATAATCTCCCTAAATGGTGCAGGGCATTGTCAGAAAGGTTCCCCGCCTTCCCTTTTCTCTAAGGCTGGGTAAGATCAGTTTCCTACAGCCCTGGCACTCTGGGGCTCACAGGAAGAAGTCTGGAGCAGATGGTAGCTCGGTGAGATCAGCTCCCACACAGTATGAATTATTTTTCTAGCTGTTTTTTTTCCTGGACCTTACATCTTACAGCTTTCCACAATACTTCCTCCACCTGTGGTTTTTCCTAATTCTTTGACGTCTCTCCATCTTCCCTTCTCTTACCCTAAAAATTTTCAAACAGCTTAGCTGCAAAATAAATGCAAGAGAGCTATGTGATGATCCCATAATAAAGTTCAGCTTTATTGTGGTGTATTTTTTAAAGTGGGAATATGCTTTCAATCCACGGCCAAATAGGGCATTGAACACTTACCAGAATGAAATAGGTGCACTTTGTCACTGATTTTTTTAGAGATTTGATTATGTTATTTCCTTGAAACCTAGATGTGCATGTTAACATATGGGCACTAAATATATATTAACTAAAAACAATTAAGATTCTATCAGCTGTGCAAGACTTGGAGAATATCTATTTATCTAATCAGCTAAAGGTTAAATCTGTATAAATTCACATATTGAAGCTAGGCGTGCTTTCCAGCTGTGGACAGCGATAATGACCGATTCTGCGCTGTGTCTTCCCACAGGGGTCCATCTTTACTATGTTGGAGGGGAGGTGTACGCCGAATGCCTCAGCGACAGCAGCATCTTCGTGCAGAGCCGGAACTGCAACTACCATCATGGGTTTCATCCCACCACTGTTTGCAAGATCCCGAGTGGGTGTAGTTTGAAAATTTTCAATAACCAGGAATTCGCTCAGTTATTGGCACAGTCTGTGAACCATGGCTTCGAGACAGTCTACGAGCTCACAAAAATGTGTACTATACGCATGAGCTTTGTGAAAGTGAGTGAGTTCTGATGCGTCCGGTTGGGGTTTTAACACTGTGCTTTCTCCCAGCATTTACATCTGTGTCTTCTTTTTTTTTTTTTTAATAAATTTGTATTAATGTTAATGGGGTGACATCAATAAATCAGGGTACATATATTCAAAGAAAACATGTCCAGATTATCTTGTCATTCACTTATGTTGCATACCCATCACCCAAAGTCAGATTGTCCTCCGTCACCTTTTATCTAGTTTTCTTTGTGCCCCTCCCCCTCCTCCTCCCCTTTGTCTTCTTGATATGTGTCCACAGAAGCCAACTTCTTATCTAGGCATTGTTCGACTTAAACAAGGATGTCAGTTAAGGAGAATACAGCAGGCCCTCAAATAATGGCATTTCATTCAACATCATTTCCTTAGGACATTGACAAGATATCATAGGAACTCACACTTGCGTATGTCAGTTACCCTGTGATAAAATGGGTTTGGTTATACATCATTTCACTTGAAGTCCCAGAACATTAGGTGAGAACTTCACTGTATCATTGGAATACACAAGTGTTTGTGTTAAATGTACAGTAGTAGCACATTTAATAACTTCTCCATATTCGAATAGCACTATTTTAGCTATTGTAATATCATTACAATATACCATGTTATATAGTGTACGTAGTTTAAATGCATGGTTGTCTTATGAGAGCAATTAGTAAGCACACCCCCTCTTTTTCGTTTCATTCTGTGTTTTTAGTACTTTTATGATAATATAACTTCTTGCTTTTGTTTTAACAATAAGCAAGTAATCTTTTTGTAAAAATAAAAGTTTGGCACACTGGGGTTTATTTTGAATGGATCAGTTTTCTCAGTGGTTCTAGTATCCGTATGATTTTCCTATAGTCCGAAAGTTAACGAGGCCTTTGCCCGAAGGTAAACAGACGCCTTGGCCCTGAGACTGAACTGTAGTGAGAAGGGGAATGTTAGACACATTGCTCACAGTAATTGATCTCGTTGCTGCCTCCTCTTTTACCTCCGAGAAATAAAAAAATTTAAGATATCATTGATATGTAAAAAAAAAAAAAAGAAATATCTGTTCAGTAACTAACTTGAGTGACTGACTTGTTGCTGAATTCTCAAAGATGAATTCTTATCCTCTGTTTCCTTGAGAAACAAAATTAATTACATAGTTGGGTGAGGCAGGCACCTTTCCTGTCCTGTCTTCAGAAGCTCGCCTAACTTGTTGTTAAACCTGCTCAGTAGTGTATTTATTACAGAGGGCAATTTGGGAACCTGACTTTGTTAATCATCCTTTTTAGATCACATATCCTTCCCCGAATATCTTTTTTTCTTTCCATACTTCTCTGAACCATAGCAGCAGATTTTCAGTGTATTCTCATAGTGTTGTTTTTCTCAAAGCATAATTCTGCGGTTCTTCACTGCTGAGTCTGGTGCCTTTGTAGTGTTCAAGGAGGTTTGAAGTTTACCTACATGCTTTGTACCTAGGAGACTACAAAGCCCTCTCTCCTCCACTAGTAGCAGTTATGTTTCATTGTTGACTTAGCGTTTTGGCTGAAATGAATTTTAAAATGAAGACAGTGACCAGCCAGCAGCATTTTTTGTTCACTGTTTTTGTGGCTATGGAGGAAGAGATCAGGGTTCTAGTTCTGTTGGCCATTTTAACCGTGTCATTAAAGCATGGGAATCCCCCCCGCCCATATTCATGTTGCTCAACTTTAAAATGGGCAGATGGAGTCACAAGTTGTGGCAGTCATTGCTAAGTTCTCTTGATATGTCTGTTATTACTGAAGGAACACTCTAGAAGAATTTATGACCTTGCCCAATTGGCTTTTTTCTCAAACTCATTTCATATTGATTACCCAATTTTAATTATTTTACTTCTACATATTTGATTCTTTAATTTTGCACATAAAAACAACCATTATGCTAACAAAAAGTGTTTATAACGCAAGGCTATGCATTAAAAATATATTAGATTTGGCCTGACCTATGGTAGTACAGTGGATACAGTAAATAGAGTGTCAGCCTGGAATGCCAAGGTCGCCGGTTTGAAACCCTGGGCTTGCTTGGCCAAGGCACCTACGAGAAGCAACTGTGAGTTGATGCTTTCTGCTCCATGCCCTCTCCTATCTCTAAAAGTTAATAAATAAAAAATCCTTATATATGTTCGATTTTGTTCATTCAGTAAATACCTTGAGCAGTATTCCAGAGAATTACTACAAAGATGAAAATGCACTTAAGTCTCTAGCTTTAAGATGAACGGAGAGTTATACAAGATACAATGGACATAGCTGGGAAGCTGGATTTGGAGAGCTAAGGATAAACAAATCCTGTTTTAAAACTCCTGCTGTGTCCTGTCATGATGAAGGGCAGTGCCTGTCATACACCAGCAACGAGAAACTTGCACAACTGTCTTTATTATCACAAGGACTGCATACTCTGCCCTCTCACACTTAGCATCTTAGGGAAATAATATAGAACATTTTACTAATAGCCCATCTTACACTCTTTTTAAGATGATCATTTTTGGACTTGAACACAAAGTCCAGATTTTATAAATTATTTGCACAGTAAATTCTCCATACCTGAAAAATCCCAGCCGGTTCAGATAAACAGGGATTTCTCCAGAGCCTCTGCTCTGTCCCAGTCACCATTGCTGGGTATTTGAGATAAAAAATGAGTAAGATCTAATCCCCACCTTCAGGGCAATAGAGCCCAATTCTCTCTGCTAGTCCTCATGAAATAAGGGTTTATCAGAGCTTCTTATCCATCATCCACCATACCAGTGAGTTTACTCTTTACAAAAGCAAAATTACTTTTCTCTTCCGCACAGTGACTTTCTTCTTTGCAGCCTACTATCCTGATTCAGTAATCCTGAGGATGTCTGACAAGCTACCTTCTCATGCAAATGAATAATGGAATCTCTTGATTCAAGGCAATGATTGGGTGTCAATTAATAGCTTTTGGATACTTACATGCTTCTGCCAGTTTTGTTTAGAGATTAAAAGTGCGAGAGCTCTTTGTCCATAGGAGACTTACAGGGGCTGAATGGGGAAGAAACAGAATGCCACTTTATCTCATATCTTTTTCCTTCTTTTCTTGATAAAATGAGAGTTTAATAATATTTACCACAGTACTACAAGTAACATAACGGGCAATGAAAATGAAAGTTTAAAACTGCTGGGGAGGGCTAGGTGTGGAGGTTGGAGGGATTGAGCAAACAAGATTTTTAAAAAAGAAAAGAAAAAATAAAATATTTTCCAAATTAAAAAAAAAAAGTGTCTTTATTAAAACAATCTTATAATGTTTTTTAAAACTTTCATTCCCCAAGACCAGGATTGATCAATCTGGAATCCATGGATGGGCTTTTCGGGGAGCTGGGGACACACCCATTCCCTGAAAATGCCTGCCAATTGTGTGTGCCCCCCAGCACCTGTCTGGTGGAAAGCGTCCGTCCATGTCTTTATGTCTGATTACGTGAACTCATTTTTCTTAATAAGTTTAACCACTGCATTGAGCAAGTTGAATGACCTCCAACCTGTTGTTTCTAGGGTTGGGGAGCAGAATACCACCGCCAGGATGTTACTAGCACCCCCTGCTGGATTGAGATCCATCTGCATGGCCCCCTCCAGTGGCTGGATAAAGTTCTCACTCAGATGGGTTCGCCTCATAATCCCATTTCATCTGTATCTTAAACGGCCTCGGGCTTCTGCCTCTTGAAAACTATTGAGCCTTGCATGTACTTGAAGGATGGATGAGTCAGATGCGATTGAGGACTGACAAAGGAGCTTTGAAAATACTTGACCTCTGTGACCAACTGTTGGATTCAGAAATTTAAAAAAACAAAAACAAACAAACAAAAAACTCTTGGTAACATACGGTTGATATCGAGAATCTGTTTAGTTTACATTCTGTTGTAAAAAATTTCCTAAAATGCATACGTTTAGCAGGACTCTGTGTATAGCTAAAGGAGAGATGGCCATGCCAGGGACACATTGTCTGTTGGAAAAAACGGTCCTAAGAGATTCTTTTGTGTTTGGCACTTGAAGGTCATCGTTTGGCAGAAGTTTAGCATTAATAGTTTTTCTGAAGTGTGTTTTTATCAGGTTCAGAGCCCATGTGGAGTCTTTTCATGGGTTTTCATAATATTTTAAAACTATTTGTTTAGTAATGGTTTTTGTTTTTTAAGTAAAGGTTAATCTTGATATACATAGTAATCTTTCTAAAATTGTATGCTGACCATACTGCTGTCAGAATAATATTAGGTGTATGCTCTTTGCTAAATATATATGTACAGAATATTTGGAAGCTAAGAATTGATTAGAGTAGTGGATTTAGGTGTATTGGAGGGGGTGGGGGTGAGGGACATAACGACAGATGTAGAATATACTGTAAAAATTCAGTTTGTCGCTTTAAAGAATCAAACTGATGTCTGAATTTTGCTGTGTTTCAATTTTTTAGAGATTTTATCCTTTTTTATTTTTGACATCTTTTTCATTTGCTCCAGAAAACAGTTATGCAGCTGGTTGATTCATATAACTGTGAGAGCAAATGAATAATTCCTGCTATTCTGAAATTGACTGCAAAAATGTTTCAACACCAATCGTATGAAGTGCTTAAATTTTATAAGCAGTTTTTATGGAGTTTACAATACAGAAATAGGCTTTAATTTTCAACTGAATCGTTTGCCAAACTGTTAAATATTTGAAGGATTTAAAGAACATCCCAGTTTAAATCCATTTCAGACCTTTTCAATTTTTTAGTACTATGTTTGGTTTTATTTTCCTTCTGCTAATCTTTTATATTCACTTATGCTCTCATACATTAAGTACTTTTATTCCCAAACTAGTGGGTTTTCTCTACTGGAAATTTTAAATAAACCTGTCATTATTGCATACTTTGATTAAAAATTTGTTGTTTCCTTTCTTTGCACACTAGATTTATGATCCATAGATTCGCTACGTTTTTGAGGGGTTTTTCTCCGATATTTTTTGCCAAATGAAACAAACTAAATTACTGACACGGAGACAGGGATAAAGTTGTGAGGAGAGCAGAATTACTTTAAATCAGAAAAGACAAGACATTAAAAAAAATTACAAGACAAACTAGCAAGATCTGGAATTCCTGATCTTAAACACATCTACTTTTTTTCTGTGAGGCATTACAGCAGCATCAGTTACTGGTGGATACCATGTGGTCGACCAGAAGAATCCCTGATTCCTAAACTTCAGATGAGATGCAGAGGTGACTGTGAAAGGATGTCATATCCAGGAAGGAATGGGAACTGAAACTGCAACATGACAAAATGGTTACAGCAGCTCCTCAAGGCCAGCGTCACTTTATTATAAAGTTGATACGATGCCATGGGAACTTAGCTCTTGTTTATGGCAATTAACCTCTGGCAAGATTGGTTTCATTATATTTTGTTTCACTTGAAGTCACAGGACTTACGGACATTACGTGAGGACTTACTGTACTTTCGCAATGTACTCGGCCTTGGGATCCTCTGTGTCCCATCCCCCACCCTCCCCTCCTCCCCCCTCGCCCAAACAAAGTTTGCCCACAGAGGATGCAGATTTGAGGAGACTTACTAGATTCTTCTTTGGTCAAATAGACACCACTTTTTCTCCTTTACATTTTTCTGCCTCTACCCCAGAGTTATTACCAACCCCACCTAGTCCCCGAACTATGACTCAGCAGAAATGCCTACTGCATCTTGCTGTCTCCAAAAGCATCATGGTTCAAATGGAGAAAACCCTGAATGGAAGACCAACATTATAGCACACTCGTGTGGGTCTTTGCTGGATTACTTAGCTTCTGGGAACCTCTGTTTATTCCTCTGTAAAATAGAGGTGATACTGTACTCCTACCACAAAGTTGAGGTAGGAGCTAACTAGAAGAAAAACGTGTGAAACTTCCTTGGAAACATAAAGTGCCTGAGTATAAGGGTCACTTTTTTTTTTTAATATTTTATTTATTGATTTTTAGAGAGGGGGGAGAGAGAGAAAAGGGAGGAGCAGGAAGCATCAACTCCCATATGTGCCTTGACCAGGCAAGCCCAAGGTTTCGAACCGGCGACCTCAGTGTTCCAGGTTGACGATTTATCCCTGCGCCACCACAGGTCAGGCGGGTCACTGTTTTCTTGAGCCGTCCCCTGTACCACCTGTACTCTGCTGTCCCACCTACCTGCTCGGTCATTCCCGGCGCAGGGGATCTGGTTCAATGATGGCAATTGGTGAGTTATAATAAAAGAAGATCAATAAATTATAACTATCAGACTTCAGTAATGAGAGGTAACTGGAAATTGTCTAAAAATAAAAGAGGTAGGCCCTGGCCGGTTGGCTTAGTGGTAGAGCGTCGGCCTGGCGTGCAGGAGTCCCGGGTTCGATTCCCGGCCAGGGCACACAGGAGAAGCGCCCATCTGCTTCTCCACCCCTCCCCCTCTCCTTCCTCTCTGTCTCTCTCTTCCTCTCCTGCAGCCAAGGCTCCATTGGAGCAAAGTTGGCCAGAACGCTGAGGATGGCTCTGTGGCCTCTGCCTCAGGCACTAGAATGGCTCTGGTTGCAAGAGAGCGACACCCCAGATGGGCGGAGCATTGCCCCCTGGTGGGCGTGCCGGGTGGATCCCGGTCAGGCACATGTGGGAGTCTGTCTGACTGCCTCCCCATTTCCAACTTCAGAAAAATACAAAAAAGAAAAAAAATTAAAGAGGTCACATCAAGATTTCTCACCCTTTTCCTAGTGATGGGACAGGAGTGCCAGCTGTAAACTGGGTATAGCAGTGCTGGGAGCTTGGAAACCTACCAGATACAACCCCAAGATCATCCAGTAGATTGAAGCCTACTAGATTGGGGCCTTCGGATCTTGCAGTGTGGTACACAGACCAGCTCAAGGGCAATTATTTCTATTTTTAGTAAAATTTTAGTGAAGACCATTGTCATCGGCCATCGGAGGCTATTAAGTCTCCTGGAAGTTTTCAATTAAAGGAATGAAAAAGTGCAATTATTTGTTTGGATTTGTAGAGGGGGATTTTAAGCTAGTTCAAACAAAACAAAGCAATGTGAGTATTTCATAGACATATCAGCCACTAAGAAATGACAGGATGATTAGAAGTGGAAGTGCTGGAGCTGCCACGGTCTCACTTGGTCAGTTAGTAGTATTTGACCTCCAGCGAGCTTCTTAACTTTTCTGCACCTGTTTCTGCATCTGTAAAAACCGAGGCAATAAAGCCTATCTCGTGAGATAACCCCATGTAGATAATTTCTATAATTTTAACCGAAACAATACTTGCTTACTAAAGATTTTTGAAGTAAGTCCAAGAAAAGCAAAAAGAAACTAGAAGTCACCTGTACCAACCCTTGACAATGAAACTAGTTTATTCTTGAACTAGGTGATTATGACAACTTGGCATTGAGACATTGAGCATGCTGTAGAAAATCCAGGTCCAAAGGTTGGTCTTGTTTGCTCTGCTTGTCAAGCAGCTGTTGACACCAATCCTGTACCCACTACTGTGCGAGGTGATAAAAGTGACGAGGTCCTCAGACCTGCCCTCAAGGAGTCTGCATTCTAATGAGGACAGTGACACAGTGCTATGTCAGCAAGGGCACAGAAGGGAACATAACCTGGACGGGAAGAGTAAGGGAAGACTTCCCAGAGGAGATGGTGCATCAGAGCTGAGTGCTAGGGTGCTAACTAGGCATTTCCCAGGCAGGGGAAGGGAAGGAGAAGGGAAGGGGAAAGTGAGTTCTAGGCAGAATGTGGGAGAGCCTGGCACATCTGAGTACAGTAATGCTGTGTACCTAGCATGTAGGGCAGGGGTCGGAAACCCATGGCTCACGAGCCAGATGTGGCTCTTTTTATGGCTGTATCTGGCTCGCAGACAAATCTTTAATTAAAAAAATAATAACGTTAAAAATATAAAATGTTCTCAGCCCTGGCCGGTTGGCTCAGTGGTAGAGCATCAGCCTGGCGTGTGGGGGACCCGGGTTCGATTCCCGGCCAGGGCACATAGAAAAAGTGCCCATTTGCTTCTCCACCCCCCCTCCTTCCTCTCTGTCTCTCTCTTCCCCTCCCACAGCCAAGACTCCATTGGAGCAAAGATGGCCCAGGCGCTGGGGATGGCTCCTTGGCCTCTGCCCCAGGCGCTAGAGTGGCTCTGGTCGTGGCAGAGCAACGCCCCGGAGGGGCAGAGCATCGCCCCCTGGTGGGCAGAGCGTGGCCCCTGGTGGGCGTGCCGGGTGGATCCCGGTCGGGCGCATGCGGGAGTCTGTCTGACTGTCTCTCCCTGTTTCCAGCTTCAGAAAAATACAAAAAAAATAAAAAATAAAAAATAAAAATAAAATAAAATGTTCTCATGTATTACAGTCCATTCATTTCCTACCACTCATGTTCATGGTTGCAGGTGGCTGGAGCCAATCACAGCTGTCCTCGGGGACAACACCAAATTTTTATTGGATAATGCATAATGTACATGGGTCGTTGTATGGTTCTCACAGAATTACATTTTAAGATATGTGGCGTTCATGGCTCTCTCAGCCAAAAAGGTTCCCGACCCCTGGTGTAGGGCAACTAACCATGATGGTGAATCAAAGACTGGACAGGTAGGAAAGGGCCAGGTCATTAAAGATCTTGTTTATACTAGGGAACGGGATTTTGTTTTCTTTTCCCTAGAAATTTTTGAGATCACCAGGGATCAACCAGTCCAGGCTCCAGCAGCTAACAAAGTCAGAAAGACTCTTAGACACCAAGGGAAGAGCTCCAGCAAGGAGGGGCTGGTGAGCAAGGTGAAGGGCACGAGACTGAAAAGGATGAGAACTCAGAAAAGGCTTTTACCCTTGGTCATTAGGAAGCCTTTGGTGACCTGAAAAGTTTTTTTGTGGGGGAGGTGACTTGGGGAGGGAGGATTGGAGAGTCGGGCGATGATCATTTGATTCTAGAAGAGGGGGTCGGTGAGGAGGAGACAGGGAGCACAGACAGGTGGTGAAGAGCTGCGTGGACAGGACCAAAGGTGGGGTCAGAATGAAGAGGATGTGCCCCCCCCCCGCCGCCATGAGGCCACCCGTTATAGGGGGCTGAGGCCCAAGGACAGTGGAAAGGTCAGAGCAGTGACTGCGAAGAGCGGGATCCGCTAGCATTCAACTCAGGCACCGTGGAGCGCACCAATAACGGCTGAGCTCAGATGAGGTGGCCCCGAAGTAGATCCGATCTACATGGAATTGGGGGACGGGACAGGGTCAGAGAAGAATGTGGAAGTCCTAGAGTTGAGGATTGGCAGCACAGCCCTGGGGAAATTCTAGGGGACTAATTACCATCATTGGAAGGAAGGTCTATGTGGTCCAGGTGAAGAAGTGAAGGAGGGACAAGAAGACAAGTGGGAGCCGCAGGGAAGCTAAGCTGAGGGCCACGTGCGCATTCAGTGTGCACAACCAACGCCATCTCTCTCTGCTTTGCTCAGAGAAATGTCCAGTTCCCAAAAACCTGTGGTTTATGCTGGCTTCATCACTCTCCAGCTGTGTCATCTGAGGCAACTAACAATTTCTGAGCTTTAGTGTCATTACTTGTAAAGTGGAAAAAACACAACCACGCTCTCATAGGGCGTGTGACGGTGTGATGCACACTAAATATTTGGCACAGAGCCAGGCACACAGTAAGCACTTAATAGTGGCTCGGTTATGATGATGATGACTGAGAGGGCTTCATAAATATTGGCCTTGTGAGATTTCAATAAGACAGAGGTGGTAGGGTTCTCAGTATCTTTGGGATAAAACCCAGTAAGAATTTCTGGGTATAATAAGCATTATAGTAAGGTGTAGCATAGCCAATATTAATAAAACATAAATCTTACCCATTTTTTCCTGAGGCTTCCAACAAGAGTCCCATCTGTGGCTTCTTGACTGAAGACTCTAGGTATGACTGTATTACAAGTTTTGTTTTATTTACTAAATAATTGTGCATTTCAGAGTGATTTTTTTTGTGTGTGTGTGTGTTTTTCTGAAGCTGGAAACAGGGAGAGACAGTCAAACAGACTCCCGCATGCGCCTGACCGGGATCCACCCGGCACGCCCACCAGGGGCCACGCTCTGCCCACCAGGGGGCGATGCTCTGCCCCTCCGGGGCGTCGCTCTGCCACGACCAGAGCCACTCTAGCGCCTGAGGCAGAGGCCAAGGAGCCATCCCCAGCGCCCGGGCCATCTTTGCTCCAATGGAGCCTTGGCTGTGGGAGGGGAAGAGAGAGACAGAGAGGAAGGAGGGGAAGGGGTGGAGAAGCAAATGGGCGCTTCTCCTATGTGCCCTGGCCGGGAATCGAACCCGGGTCCACCGCACGCCAGGCCGATGCTCTACCGCTGAGCCAACCGGCCAGGGCCCAGAGTGATTTTAAGTACTGATTTTCATTGACATTACTCCCTAAGCCACCTCTAATTTATAGATTAGCTGCTCATTAGGACATCTCTTATCCTTGTGATTCCCATTCCCAGTATTAAAGTAATTTCTGCCCTGGCCGGATCGTTCAATGGATGGAGCATTGACCCAGCATGCCAGAGGTCGTGGGTTTGGCTCCCAGTCAGATCACATACAAGAGGCAACCAATGAGTGCCCAGCTAGATGGAGCAGCTGAGTGGAACAGCAAGTTGATGCCCCCCTCTGCCTCTCTCAGGTCAATGGAAAGGTTAAAAATAAATTCTTGATTCCTGGTTCCACCCTGGGTTGCTCTACCTTGGATGTTTGCCACACCTAATCTCAGACCAGGACGAACTCCTGACACCTGTCTTAGAGCGCTGCTAATTCCAAAGGGTTCTAGCTGTTCTGCAGTTCCTTCTTTCACACACATTTGACTTCCTCTGCAGGAAGGACACCCCACCAGAGAGCCTCATCCTGTGCATGCCTTCGCCACAGCGTTAGCTATTGTCTCTCCATGTAACTCCACATTCCAAGTTCTTGTTTATCCCTTTGTAGGCAAGGGTGTGTTTGGGTCGTGTAATTTTCTCTCCTGTGGTCGGGACACGGAGAGCTCCTGTTCTGCCTCTGGAAGTGTGTGATGTCTAACTGGGTGACCTGGCAGCCAGTCTGCCCTGGGCGTCTGCCTAAGTACACAGCAGATTTTACCACTACCAGTCACCGTATATTAATAACTCCTTTGTATCTAGTAAAGCCGCTAACTCACATCCCGACAGTTTTCCTACTCCACCCCTGCACTTGCCTAAATATATTTAGAAACTTCAATTAGCACCGGTCCTTTTGAGAGGAAAGAGACAAGAAAAGCCGATTTAACCTTTATAGGATATGTAATTCTACTTAAGCATGAGGTGTTAAATGCAACACCACTAAGAAATGTCTCTGATGCCAATCCCCATGTGACAATTAAACACTTTAAAATTTGAACCATAGAGATGCCTATCCATACTCGGCCATAAAAAAAGAATGAAATCTTACACTATTTGTGACTGTATGGATGGATCTAGAGGGTGTTTGTTGTACTAAGTGAAAACTATCAAAGAAAGACAAATGCCACATGATTTCACTTATATGTGGAATTTAAGGACCGATATAAACAAACAAAGCAGGAACAGACTCCTAGATACCGAGAGCAGATTGATGGTTGCCAGAGGGGAGGGGTTTGGGGCCAGGGTGAAAAAGCTGGAGCATTTGAGAAGTACAGATTGGCAGTTACAACGTAGTCCCGGAGACGTAAGTACAGCATAGGGAATTGAGCCAATGATGTTGTAATAACGACGTAGAGTGCCAGGTAGGTACTGGATACATCGGAGGGACACTTTGTCAGGTATATGACTGTCTAACCACTATGCTGTACACCTGAAACTAATATAAAATAATACTGAATGTAAACTGTAATTGAATAATAATACTTGTAATAATAATAAATCCCAATGGATTGTGACTTTGATCTATCTTTAAAAAGAGTGGAGGGTTTCTATCTATATTCCAGACTCTAGCTTCTGTTTTTTCAGGAGACTGGGATCAAGATGAAGTAAAGTCAGAGACCTACACCCAAAATCTGGCCCCTGCACTCCCTGCTGATCCCTGAGACATTCTCCAGTCCTCGTAAGGCTGGATGTTCTCTCTGTAAGATGGGAGACATATTCTTCAGGTATGTTATGAAAATTAGCAACTATTATGTAAAGTGCTACTTGTCATACCTGTTACCCAAGTCAGTGCCCAATAAATAGTTGCCATTATTATGTTTAGTTAAACTGGCAGGGTAATTTATTTTTTAATTTATATATGTCTAGGCCCTGACCAGTTAGCTCAGTTAGAGCATCATCCTGAAACGCTAAGGTTGCAGGTTCGATCCTTGGTCAGGGCATATATGAGAAGCAACCAGTGAGCTCACAACTAAAGTGGAACAACAAACGAATATTTCTTTCTCTCTCTCTCTGCCCCTTCCTCTCTCTGTCTCTCTAAAATCAATCAATAAAATAAAAAAATATTTTATATATGTCTATTTGAAAATTTATTCTAACTGCCTTCAAATTCAAAAACATTTAAGTTGTTTGGAATGAAAGTTACATCTCAATAAAGCTGTAAAAACAAACAGGCTTTTAAAATTTAGAGAATGGAATCTATTAAATTCCCTTAGAACATACAAAAATGATTTTTAAACTGAAAAATCTCAATGCCTGTTTTGAAGGTAACCAATAAATTGTGATTAATGGACTTCATCTGTAATTTTTCATGAGAACACTATGTGGCCTGTCCTTAATCCAAACATTAATTACTACTTTTGTATTGTTAAGATTCTTATGATAATCATACTCTATGCATTGGGAAATAATTTGAAATTCATGGAAAAGTACGTCCTCATGTTTTGATAAATGAGTACAATTAGTTCCAATTTTTTGGTTCATAAGCCAAAACCCAGTGTCATCAATCATTAAATATTCCCATTAAAATGAATGTAAAAATCTTAGTGTTTCTCTTAATGGCATAATGACTAGAGTGCCTCACTTAATGGTGCTGGAAGCCGGCTAGGCTCTCTCTTGCCGCCCTTCTCTTTCCCACGCTCCTCCTCTGCCGAGGTGACCTCCTCCATTCTCCAATCCATGGAATGAAAGAATGAATGAGGTGAGGCCAGGTAAAGCGTCTTGGTGACACTTTAAATATGATTCATAATTCTAGAACACAAAACTGTAAAGTGTTGCTTTATCAAATAGAATGTTTGGGTATTTGAACCAATATGGTGGTGTGAATGGCCATTTCAGAGACTGCAGATTAGTGCTGACTGAAAGTCACATTCACAGTATTTGACAAGCTCTTCTTTTCTGATGAGGTGTGGTATTTCTTTTTTTTTATTATTAATTTTAAGTGAGGCAGGGAAGCAGACAGACTCCCACATGTGCCCCAACTGAGATCCACCCAGCAAGCCCCCTATGGGGCAATGCTCTGCCCATCTGGGGCCACTGCTCCATTGCTCAGCAACTGAACTATTTTTAGAGCCTGAGGTGAGCCCATGGAGTCAACCTTAGCACCCAGGGCCAACTCGCTCAAACTGTTTGAGCCCTGACTGTGGGAGGAGGAGGAGAGAGAGAAAAATAGAGAGAGAGAAGGGGGGAGGGGGGAAGAAGCAGATGGTGGCTTCTCCTGCGTGTCCTGACTGGAAATCGAACCGGGGACTTCCATATGCTAGCTGACACTCTACCGCTGAGCCAACTGGCCAGGGCCAAGGTGTGGTATTTCTTTGTGGGCATTTGGGGTGGTGGAACAGCTCATATAAGTGACATCTTGCTCAAACTGTGGTTAAAAATAAAAATCATAATGAAAGGTCAGATGGCCCTCAGCAAACCTTGGTTACTAAAAAGCAAGTTATTTGCATCAAAAAGTGGCATAGAATCACAGATCTTAGGTGAGTAAAAACTTCCATCAAGGGAGTATAGAAAGAGAGATGTGTACAAAGTGTGAATTGACCTATCTCCACCCTTCCTCACCCAATGCATCCTCTGCACCCTCTTTCTAAAATACCATCGTCTTTCTCTACCCTGATGAAAACCCCTCAGTAAGTCCTTACCCGCGTATGTGACGCGTGTGATTATGAGATCAATGAATGGCCACCTCCTTGGAGAGCATGAGGCAAGCCCTCATCATTGGCTCCTCCCATCTCCTCATGAGTCCCTGCACAGGCCCCAAGCTCCAGTCACCCTGGAAAACTTGTCATCCTTTCCCACGACAACCACTTGCCCTCACTCAGCTTCTGTCTGAGACGTGCTTCCCCTGCTGCCTCGTCATCAAAGATATTTGAAGCATCACTTTTCCTGGGCAGGCTCCTGATGTCTGTCTCAGGTAGTGTCCTTTGGGTGTCCCCTCCATTGCATTTCCATAGCACTCTCGACCTAGCCCCCAAGTTTAAGCCATAAGCATTTCTAGTCTAACTTTCTCATTCTATTCCTCCACGCAACCAGCTGCTTTTTATTCCAGGACTGTTACCTCATTTATCTTAGGACCCCCGGTACTACCCACGGGCTTGGCATGGGAGACACTCAGTAAAACACTGTCTGAATGAAGGAACGAATTCACCTAAAGCTTTATACCTCTTTTTGTTGGAGTACATCAATATTGCAGAAGCTGCTGTTTCAAATATCATTTTTATTGTTGTAGAGTTGGACACAATTCACTTTTTCCGTAGGGAAGGCTCGCTCTGTGTCGGAATGTGAGATCTGAACTTTCTTCCCTGGAATTTGTAGGCTCCACCTCTTCAGAATATTGCTCAGTAAAAAAACACAGGAGATGCATGGAGGCAGGTGAACATTCATGTACGTTACATTCCATGAGATTTACCCAGGGGATTTGTGACCATCACACTAGAAAGGGGCTGCCGAGAGCAGAGGTGGTGGCCCAGCCTGGTTCATGACGAAGCTGAGGAGGCCTGACAGACAGTCACAGAGGAGTCAGCTGGTGGGACTGGGCAGGTCACATAGCCTTCAGGCCCACAGATGGCCCAGGTGCGGGCTTCAGGGGCACAAGGTAGGGGGGCGGAAATTGCACACACAATGTTTTGTGTGTGTGTGCTGAGGTGTGTTTTCCCTGTAGGTACATGAGCCCCTAGCTCTCATTAAACTCAACACCACCTGAGACCAATAAAAGGTTAAGATGGAGCCCAGCGTCCACCCCTCTCCTTTCATGAAGGAAACGGAGGAGCAGATGGGTGATTTGTCCAAGGCACCCCCCCCCCATCACCTCAGTGTCCTACCTGTGTCTAGCACCCAGTTCCCAGGGGTCTTTCCACTGCCTGGTCATGTTGCCATCCCATCAGAGAAGTCTGATGCTT
The DNA here is from genome assembly GCF_036850765.1 of Saccopteryx bilineata. NCBI lineage: Eukaryota > Metazoa > Chordata > Mammalia > Chiroptera > Emballonuridae > Saccopteryx > Saccopteryx bilineata. The sequence continues at coordinate 187,354,015 of NC_089490.1, read as the reverse complement.
CTGGAAGTTTCCTCAGGAAGGCTTCTGAAATGGGTGGCGGTACTCCATATGTCCTCAATGAAATACCGTATCACCGAGCACCACTGCAGACCTGGGCTAAGCAACGTGCCTGTTGCTCTTGATCTCCGCGTTACACCAGATTACATAACTACTACGATTAGGTGCTATTTGATACTCTTCTTTTTTTCCCCACACACACTTTGGAGATACTTTAACATTTTGCTTCAACATGTACTACAGGTCAGCATGCAAATTTTATAATAAGACAGATGAGCTGAGTTGGAGCTTCTAAAATTTCAGTTTCAGCCAGACCTGTGGTGGCGCAGTGGATAAAGCATCGACCTAGAACATTGAGGTCGCTGGTTCAAAACCCTGGGCTTGCCTGGTCAAGGCACATAAGAGAGTTGATGCTTCCACTCCTCCTCCTTCTTTCTCTCTCTTTCTCCTCTCTCTAAAAATGAATAATGAAAAAAAAATGCACAGACTAAAATTGCAGTTTCGTAGGTTCTTCGTTTCTAAAATTGTCATGACTTGACTTTATTTATATATGAAACGAGTTATTGAACTCTTTTTTTTCAAGGCGTTATGCACTTTGTCACTTTCTCTGCTGGAAATGACCAAGTTCCCCTAAAAACTCTTGTTTGGGTTCCATTTTCATGCTTTTTGAAAGAGGAGCACGCGGGTCTTCGGCGAGAAACAGCAAAGAAGGGGGTTCTGCATCTGTTTCTCACGGAGGGCGTCACTCTTCAGTTACTGCCTCGACACAATTGCTGACAGACAATGACAGGAACAGTCTATGGCCTATCACCGAGGGTCCTGTTCTTGGCTTAGAAATTATCCTGGCCCTTCCCAGGTCACACAACTGCCTACGGTGCTTCTACTTAGAGCTTGGAATTATTGCTGAAAAGGTCACAAAGGGGGTGGGGGAAGAGCTCAGTGATGTATATCACTGTCATTATGAGCCTGGCTAGCTTGGGGGTGGAGGGAGAGGAGGGGGCAGTGTATGAGGGAGGAGGGTTTGGGCGGTGGAGACCGTGTCCTCCCTGTCTAGGATTTCCTAAAAAAGACTAGATAGTACAGAGGAAGAAAGACCAAAGAAAAATGATAGAAAATATGGGGAAATGAAGCATCAGCATTATGTACACAGGAGGGACAAGTGCTTGGACACAGCAAATGCTGAACAGAAAGAACCCAGGGGAGCAGGAGGGGCCGGGAAGGAGGCGTGGAAGTCCAGGCCAGGGACAAAGTGACACAGGACAGAGTTGGCACAAAAGGAAAGTTCAGAGATGATGGCAAAAAGAGGAATAGGGAAATGGAGAGGAGTGGCCAGCTCTCTGCTGTCTGCCCTCTGCTCCCTCTCCCTCCCGGAACCCTCCTCAGCCCCACCCTGCCCCTGCCCCTGCCCCTGCAAAGACACCCGAGACACCCGCTCGCTGCCCTGCCATCTCTTAGCCCCTCTTGGAAGCATATTCCTCCAGCTTCTAAGCATTCATTCGTGTACACAAGCATTTATTCAGCAAACGTGTAGTGAGAATGGCTTTCTGGCAAGGGCCTTGATTTCTTCCAGCCCTGGAGCTGGGCTGCCAGGAAATAGTGGTGAGGAAGTGGAGCCTGGGGCCGCTCCAACAAGATCCGTGACCACCTGCAGTGTGTGCTTACAATCTGATAGCACTGGGGCCCAGGTTCCTTCACACAGAAGTCGAGTCACTATTGCATCTGAACTGACTGTACGTGTGAGCGGACAAGAAGCAGGTGGCCCCAGAAGGCAGGCAATTGGAGAAATGCCCTCTGATACTGATTAGGAGTCACTTGTTATGTTATTACGTTATACTTGACCTGTTCTCTACTATTCTTCGCCAATTTTCCAGCCGGCTTTGTGCACTACCATGCTGAGCGCTGACCCCCAGACCCCAGCCTTGGGGGGGTTTCATTGAGAACACTGGCGGACGACTGGGAGCTAACTCTGGACTCCACTGTAATAATATGCTTCCTACACTGCTCACCTTTGTCTTTCATCTTTTTATTTTTTTTATTTTTTGAAGTTGGAAACGGGGAGGCAGTCAGACTCCCGCATGTGCCCGACCGGGATCCACCCGGCATGCCCACCAGGGGGCGATACTCTGCCCATCTGGGGCGTTGCTCTGTTGCAACCAGAGCCATTCTATAACCTGAGGCAAAGGCCATGGAGCCATCCTCAGCGCCTGGGCCAGCTTTGCTCCAGTGGAGCCTTGGCTGCGGGAAAGGAAGAGAGAGACAGAGAGGAAGGAGAGGGGGAGGGGTGGAGAAGCAGATGGGCGCTTCTCCTGTGCTCTTGGCCGGGAATCGAACCCGGGACTCCTGCACGCCAGGCTGATGCTCTACCACTGAGCCAACCGGCCAGGGCCTATCTTTCATCTTTGATATATCTCACACGGCTCTTTGTTTTTGTTTAAGATTTCTGTTTTGCACATACAATTGTTTAGATTTTTTATAAAGGTAATACTCACATGATTACTTAATCAGAGTACAGAAGGTCTTATAATTGCAAAGCAAAAATCCTGGACTCTGCTCTCTCCTTTCTTAATTTTGCTGCCCAGAGGCAACCATGGTTAGATCTGTTGTGTTTTCTTTTTGTTTGTTTTGTTGTTTTTTCTTGGTTGCCATCTCCTCAGCTCTAAATAACAAGCTTCTACTTCTATTTCTCGATTTATTGATTTTAGACCTCATTTACTGAGTCCCTCCTGTGTTGGAAAATTTAGCTGACTTATATGGCTCCCACTTCTTCTTCCGATCTCATTCCAGAGTTTCTTGTTTCCATCAGTTTGTCCTCAACTTCTCTCAACCTTGTAACCTGGACTTCTCTTTATACAATGTCAAAGTTGATGGTATGTACACCTTAGGCCTTAAATAGAATCAAGTTTCCCGTGATTGGCCCACAGGTTAATCCTAAATATTCCAAGTTAATATACAGCATTTACAAGATCATAAATATGTAAATAGCATAGAGCTGATCTGTGAGCTTGAATCACCCACCCTCTGTGGCTCCAGTATCACAGCTGGGGCCCTCAATGAAAGATGACTCTAGAGTCAAGTTCAAATGGATTCTCCTGCTGTGTGTTCTACCATGTAATCAAAATAACATTTAATTTTAGTTCATTTTTTATTTGGATCATAACTTCCTCATAATGAGACATTTTTTGTTTTTTCTTATCGTTTCTGATTCCTTTCCTTTCTTTTCTTTTTTTTATTAAGTGAGAGGCGGGGAGGCAGAGACAGACTCCTATATGCACCCAACCTGGATCTACTTGGCAAGCCCCCTACCAGATGATGCTCTGCCCATCTGGAGTCACTGATCCATTGCTGGGCAACCAAGGTATTGTAGCACCTGAGGAGAGGTTATAGAGCCATCCTCAGTGCCTGGGGCCAACTTTCTCAAAACATTTGAGCCATGGCTGCAGGAGAGGAAGAGAGAGAGAGAGAGAGAGAGAGAGAGAGAAGGGAGGGGTGGAGAAGCCAATGGCAACTTCTCCTGTCTGCCCTGACTGAGAATCGTACCCAGGACTTCCACATGCCAGGCTGACGCTCTACTACTGAGCCAACTGGCCAGGGCCTGATTCCTTTTCTTCTGCCTCCATGTAATCAGTTTTTTGATATGTCAACTTGCTAGGCTAGCATCCTGTTCCTAAACTCTAATCTAGATGTTGCTGTAAAAGGGATTTTTAAGATTTAATTAAGTCCCTAGTCAGCTGATTCTAAGTAAGGCAGATTAAAGTGGGTAGGCTGAAGTTTTCTCAAAGAAAAAGAAGAAATTCCACCTGTAGATTACAGCTTCAGTGCTGTGGATTGAAGCCAGCCATGATCTCTCTTTGTCTGATAACCTCACCTATAGGTTTCAGATTTGCAGTCAGCCCCCATAATCATGTGAGCCAGTTCCTTGTAACAAATCAATCTTTCCGTCTATCTATCTATCTATCTATCTATCTATCTATCTATCTATCTATCTATCTATCATCTCTAACTGGTTCTGATTTTCTCCATCCCTTTTGTTCCTTTATCACATCTTCAACTTTTACCAATGTCTTCATCATACTATTTAGTCCACCAAATCCTCCTGTGTTGGGGAGCCTCCCCTCACAGAGCTGTTTCCCTCTCCCTCCAATCTACAGAAGTCACATCTAAGTCTGGACAGACAGACACCCTCCTAGGACTGTGCCTTCCCAGCTCTTGTCATTTGAATTTATGTTTCTTGGATTTCGTATTTTACTCTCTGTGGGATTACATCCTCATTTAGTTGGAGTGCTGTTAAAAGTTACTTCTTTTAAATAAAATGAAGGTTACCTTTGAGAAAATGTTTTACATTTTGCTGTCCCGCTTGATGGACAGTGTGGATCCAGGTTGAATGTAATTTCTCCCAAGAACTTTGAGGGCAACAGCAGAGTTGTTCCTTGCTATCTGGGATTGCTGGTAAGAAACTGATGCCAGTCTGATGATCAGCCTTTTAAAGATGAACTGTTGTTTTTTCCCCACTAAAAGCTTTTGGGATCCTTTCTTTGTCAGGAAGACCCATTTGGGACTTCTGACCTACAGAACTGTAAGATAATCAGTTGTGGTTGTGTTAAGTCACTAGATGTGTGGCAATTTGTTATAGCAGCAATAGGAAATGAATACAGATTTTTGTGTGAGATTTAGTGATCTTGATCACCCATCCCTTCAGGTGAATGCTTTATTTCAGATATCGTGTTTCAGTTTCCAAGAACTATTGTTTCTTTTCTTTTTTAGGATTCTATTATTTTATGGATATACTATCTTCTTTCAGATAGTATATCTCAGAGTGCATAGTTTATTTATTGTTAACAAATGCCCTCTTTGAGAAAAACACAGGATCTGTTTTCTAAGTCCACAGACATATCCTTAGGAATTGCTGCGACCAGCTCAGCAAAGGGTATGCACGAAAGGAAGGTGCTGCAGGACTTAAGAAACAACACACAAAGCACAACAGAGAAAAGATGGGTACAGGGGACTCCCAGCCTGTAGGACTGAGAGCCCAGATCTCTGCAGCCTCATCGTATTTATTGGTCTCTTTGCTCATCAAGCAAATTAGCAGAGCCTGGGTTCAGGTGCAGAGAAAGGTAGTTAACTAATAATACCTTTCAGGTAGGTAGGGTAAAGGCCATAGGGATTAGCTGTTTCCTTTAAACAATCTTACCAGTGCTCGCAGGGGCAGCGTTCTGCCTCTGCAGGATTTGGCGTTCCAAAGTCTGCACCAAAGACTTGTCTCAGGACGACAGTCTAATTCCCAGCCATTTCCCTACAAGGAATGCCCAGAATAACTTGACAAATCGAAAGGGGAAGCTTATATGTGATCACTAAACAGAGTAGATGTTTGAATTTGGCTCACTTTTTTTTCTGGCAGTGTGTGTGTGATCTTTACTCCTGTTCATCAATCTGCGTTTATTCTTGTACTTGATTAGAAATGCTTATGGGTTTCAAAACAGATCTCTCAGTGAATCATTGAGAAAGTGTAAAAATATACACGTCCATCTTTTCATTTCAAAGTATCCTTAGTCATAGGCATAATTTTAATTCCTACTTTGAAATGAACCCTCTAGCCTTCAGGAGCTTTGAGTCGGTCACCCACTTGGTCCTCAAATTGAAGGGAGTTTGTTATTTCACCAGGGAACTGCTCCCTCTCCCGCGGGCAGTGAGGACTCAGGTGTAATTGAGCTAAACTCACAGGAAAGGTTGCCCTACTGTGGGTGATCCTGTGGCAGTGAGGGGAGCGCTGACTGACAGGATGTGGGGGCGGAGCCTCCGTGGGGTCACTGAAAGAGGCCACAGGAGAAACGTCTTCCTTTCACCCGTACATTCTTCCCTCCCTGAAAAACAGTGGTTCTGCCAGCAGAAGGCAGTCCTCAACCCCTTTTGATCTCTGAGGGGCTTTGATATCGGAATATAATTACAAATAGGGTTGGGGGCAGGCACCTGGAAATACTTAAGTAGCATCATCTGTGGAAAAGACTAATGTTCTCTACGGATTTCAATTAAGAGCCAAGTTCCTTCCCGGGAAATGGTTTTGTGCTTTCCCCATTTTCTAGATTAAACTCTGTGTTTCAGTTACTAACCCCCTTTCACAGTCCAGAGTGCACAGCCAGATGACAACGCATGCACACAGAAACACACGTGAGCAGCTAACGGGTGTCTCTAGGCATTCTAGTCATTTCCAGGGTTCGTCTAAGAACTATATGTATTGCAGGCAAATATGTGAGCAACGCCCATAACCTTGGTCAGCTGTGGCTACATCTAAAGAGTCAAAAGACAGCTGTGGAGAGATTAGGGCAGGCGGGCAGAATCCTTTTTTTAAAATTGCATTAAAGTGCAACATAGAAGAGATAAAAATGAATGAAAGCATCGATGTATTTCCAGAACCTACAAAGTCTCTGCCGATAGTTCAGGACTGCATTTTCATATTATACATGCATATTTACAGATACCAAATTTTAGCCACTAAAAATTACTTCTGGTGAGGATGAATATCTATCGTCATTGTTAGAAGTTTGTGGTAGACTGTTAACTTAAAATGAGATTTAAAAAACCAATGTGTACTGAATGGTCTTATTGTAGTAAATAAATGTGTCTATATTTATAATAAGAAGGGAGCTGAATTGATATCTAGAAGTTGTTAACAGTGATCACCCTCAGCCAGTGGGATCATAGGCGTTTTATTTTAATCTTTTGGCTGATCTGTTTCTCAGTTTTTCTTTAACAAGATTGCATTGCTTCCCTAATAAGAAAAACCAATAAATGTTACTTTGAACACACTGTATAACAAAAGTATTAAGATCATTTGATAGCCACTAATAACCTACAGTGATCACATAAACATGGGTGAGAAGCAAAGAAATAACTGTATAAAGTATTCCTTTAATTCTGATATCAGTTGCAATGTGTGGGGTTTTTTCCCACCGCCAAGCAATTCTCTGACACCAGCTGAGTGTCCTATAATTTAACTCAGTTCTGACACTGCCTGGAGTTGGAATCAGACCCCACAGGGTAAGGGCTTAATCCCTCAAGACTGTTTCCCACCCTCACTCCCCTGGTAAATTCTAGTTTGCTTTCTGTCCCTATGAAGTTTATTATTTTAGGTAATTCACAGAAGTGGAATCATATCATATTTGTCCTTTTGTGCCAGGCTTATTTCACTTAGCGTAATGCTTCCCAGGTTCGTCCCAAACAAAATAGGTTTCAATTAATAATTATTATTAATACTTCATATCAGTGAAAAGGCTGATACTGCTTGTAATCACCAAGGGTTCTGGAACCCTCCATGACACTGACAGCTTGAGGCACAGGTGAAAACCCCAGTTCAGTCAGTTTCTTTTCTTACTCGGTTTCTACTGAAATAGAAAATCCTACTTATGATTATTGGTCACTAGGACTTTGATCATTTTAAATATATGGCTCAAACATGTACCCAGTTCTCTCTCAGCACTAAGTCAGGCATGAAGATCATTATATATATCTCGTAATACATGGAATGTTCTCTGTTTCAACCTCAGAGATGACAGAAAACAGGGTCCTACTCTACTTTGATTTCATTTGGCTCTGGTAGGTGTTTCTGCAGTTTTGGGGACAGCATTTGGATTAATTCCTTCTATTTACTTATTTCTTGGGATATGACATATAAGTACATTTGACAATGTCTTGGATTTCTCCAATGAATGAAAAAATCAAGTGTTAAAATAAAACTTGGTGGTTAAGATATCTGTACCATAGTTTGGTCTTAAGAAATCCTAATAGTCACAATATTTAAAATGATAAAATTTATACTCTGACATGATAGACAGAGGCTACTAAAATATAGAATATATTATTGAAATGTGCTACTTGAAAAAAAACTACCTTTAAAAAAATTATCATTGCCAGTGTCATGAAAAAAATGCTTTTATCTCATCCCTAATTTTCAAAGCTGGTTTTAACACTTTTACCTCAATAAAAAGTTTACATCTGTGTGGACCAGAGACTTGTACTTACTGCCAATTTCTTCACAAAGCATGCTTAAAAGATAAACACTCCATCGTTGACCACATTTTGAATGTATTAACTACTTTCACCAGCAATGTTCTGGGAATGAAACAATGGGAAAGGGACAATGATTTAAGTAAACACTTCCTTGTTGAATGCGTTACTGTTGGTTTTTCCAGGCTACAACATGGCTCACAAAATACTTGCTAACTGCATGAAAAATCTGCTCTAGCAGGGGGGTAGAGCCATAAACGAACCAATAAGTCACTAAGCATCTCTCTTTCATGTATTTCTGCATGTTTCTGCCAAGTGTTGACTGATACTGTGCACATTTGTGATTCTTTCCAAATGTAAGCCAAATATCTACTAGCATGCACTCATGATAGACATTGCCCTTCTGTGCTATATTCCATTAATATTATATGATGTACAACAGTCTACATAGATTATGAAAATCCTAGTAAAGTTTCTTCCTGAGCATGGTAATTATTCATTAACCTTACAGCTGTCTTTATAAACTTTTCACAATGGTGTGACTTATTTTGTGTGTGTGTGTGTGTGTGTGTCTGTGCGTGTACAACTTTGAATAATGTTTCTTTAGTTTTGGTCTTCTCCACCTTTAAATGACAAAATTTAGCAATTTCATATTAGGAAGCATTATTTTGTGCTTGTTCAGGAAAAACTCAATTGGTTTATCAGAAAGGTCATGGTCTTTTGAAAGCAATGCAAAAGCTCCTGTGGCTTCTTGCCATTCTTTAACCAAGTTTTGTAAGAGACAATGCAATAGAGACTGGAGGCAAATTGATTGCTGGTCTGGTAAAATCCAATTTTCACATATTCATCAAGATTCAGTTGGTCCAGCACACACAGCTTCACATTCGATACCAGCACGGGACACCTCCTCACAGTTTACATCTGCAGTGATCTTCGGTTATGTTCACCTGACCGTTTCCACCACTACTTTTACACATCGCTTCATGACCTCTGAGCACCTGATTTATTTCTGTGAATTAGCTATCATGATAAACAATGTAAAATAAACAGATGTAAATAGCCTTTCAATATATAAAATTCAATAGTCAAGGCAAAGTGCACCATTAACTGCATGCTAGTTGAGATGAACAACTTTTAGGAAAAACAGTGATTATTTAATAAGCAACCCGATCTCTAGAGAATATAATAAACTAATATTCACTTTCAGATTACAAAATGAAACATGGACTTCAACTGTTTTCTTGCTCCTTCCGCAGCGGCTAGCCTGGGGAATAGCACTGATCCTCCATCCTCGGTCTGCCTGGGAACAGCACCCCCCCGGGGTGTGACTTCGAGGTGTTGGCGCGGCTGCCTGCCCATCAGAATAGCTCATCATCCGACTAGCTTGATATCCAAAGTCCCCAAGTCATTAGTTATTCCGCTTGTGACTGCAAGGTAACTCTGGCTCATAAAATTCAAGATGAATTTCATTAAATATCATGATGCCTGCAGCATAAATGTAGGCTGTAGATATTGTCTCTGTATAAAACAGACACAGTGCCTGCCTTCAGGAGCTCATGATTCAGACCTTAAATAAATAAACTGCAAACTACCAGTTGTGAAAACGCTCAAGGAAAACAAAGAGGAGAAAGAAGCAATAAAGTGGTGGTGGTGGGAGGGCAGGAAGCCTAATTTAAATTGGTGAGTCAAAGGCAAGGGCTTTGTGACCAATTTCCTTTGATGTCTTCAAAAGGAATGACCCATGGGTTCTCGGTATATATTCTTTTTTCTAATAACATTTGAGTAGTGTAGAGAAACCTTGAGACAGCATCCAGTTTTTTCTTTCATTCTATTATTATTATTATTATTATTATTAGTTCCTACTATGTTATGGGCACTGTTCTAGGCTCTGGGGTATAGTTGTGAATGAGACAGACAAGATTTCTGTTCTCATCATGCAGCTTTTGTCCAGAGGCGAGAGGTTCCTCCAAATATGAACAGAGAAAAATATAACTAAATGCTGGAGTGAACTATTTTAAACGTTTATGAAGCACCATTTCATCAATAACGCAAGAGCACCGTGGGGATGAGAAATATACCCTTGCCCCCAAATACTTGAGTAGAATCTGATTGAATGTTTCATCCTATGTTAAAAAAAAAGCACATATCAATCATAACAGGTGATCAGCAATGTAGAAGATATAAAAGCCTAAAATGGAACTGGTATATCAGGTATTATTGATAGATTGATGGATTGATGACTCTAGCCATTAGTATCTTCTCTTCTGAATGAAATTTGGCCTTAAATGAAAATTTGCCCATAATTATTGATAAGTGTGTATTTTTATAACTGATCAATAAATTGGTGTTCTGGTCACACACACTAGTCTCCAAGAGTGTGCTCAGCATGAGTCTTTCTTCACCTGCGAGGCCGAGGCTAAGGCTGATTCTGGATTGAGCAGTGGCCCGCAGGTAGTGTCCCCAGTATTCCCTTGCTGGGGTGACCAGCAGGGTTTCCCTTTGAAACTAGGGCTGCAGGGTAAGTTCTCTTTCCAATCAGCAATTTGCATTAATCAATAATGATGAGGTATTTGGGAGGCACCTCATGAACCTAGGAAGGAAATAATGATTTAGGGTGTGAACTAGAAAATGGTTAGTTCAACGTTTATAATAAACCAGTTCCAAAAAATTTGGCTCTTATTCCCAAGATTTGTCAGAGTAGACTAGAAAGTGCAGGCGCAATTGAACCCACAACTTCTGATTCTGTTGCTAGGAACAGAGGCTAACACAGCCAATGGTGTTCTTTTACTTAAACAGGTATTTCTCAGTTATCCTAACAAGCTGAATAGTGCCTATAAAAAGCAACATTTAGCAGTTCAGTCTTGTCCTCCTTCCTTGTGAAATTGAAACAAAATAAATATATTTTAATTTGATGTCAATAGGACTAAGAATATTTATCATAAACAGTTGAATATTGGTCATTTGAGCCAAAGTTACTCTTTCCAAGTTCAGCAGAAATACACAAAGAATTTGATAAATATTGAACTATGTTTCAAGGCAACTGCTCATACTTTAATATCTTTTTTTTCCCTAAAATTTCATTCCTTCAATTTTGAAATAAGAATCCATCACCAAATACAATAAAAAAAAATACACTGCATTGCTTTTTTGGCCCAGCTTAGGGAATAGCTTTTGCTTGCTTTGTACCCTCATCCTTAGCAATTTTTCTCCTGAATGAGAGGAAAGAAAGCTTGAATCTTCCAAAGAAATATAGTAAAAATCAGAGTACCACTAACGTAATGTGGTTATGTCAGATATATTGCACTTATTACTGTCAACTAAGTTAAGACAGTGTGTTTAGAAACATCAGAATAGATTATGGTAATTATTTTGGCAATTTTTTTATTTTATGAAGCTGTGTGTAAACTGGAGAATATTTGAACACCTGAAAATATTGATCATTTTTTCCCTAAACTTTGACCTTACAGCATCACATCGTTCGGGTATGGATGGACAGTGGGAGTTGGGGAAGGCCTGTTCCAAGCTCAGGCTAGGGAGGCATCCGCCAGGCCACTCCGCCAGGGGAGAGGTCCATGGCATCTCCTGCCTAGTCTACTCTCGCGCGGAGACCTGCTCGTTCTCTGGGAACTCACCTACCAGAGCTCAGGGAGGGCCCTGTTAGGGCCGCTATTGGCCCATGTCTCAGACCTTCCCAGGGGACAAAGGGTAGAGTGATGAAACACTCAGCTCATAGCCCCAGCGTTGAGCTTCCCTCCGCCCTACGGAAGGTCGATTTAAAAATATGGCTGCCTGGTTCCTACCTGAGATTCTAACCCCCTAGTTGATTATAATCTGCCATCAAAGTTAAGAACCACTGTCCTATGCCTGACCAGGCGGTGGCACAGTGGATAAAGTGTCGGACTGGGATGCTGAGGACCCAGGTTCAAGACCCCGAGGTCGCAGCTTGAGCGCGGGCTCATCTGGCTTGAGCAAAGCTCACCAGCTTGGACCCAAGGTCACTGGCTCGAGCAAGGGGTTACTCGATTTGTTGAAGGCCCGTGGTCAAAGCACATATGAGAAAGCAATCAATGAATAACTAAGGTGTCGCAACGAAAAACTAATAATTGATGCTTCTCATCTCTCTCCGTTCCTGTCTGTCTGTCCCTATCTATCCCTCTCTCTGACTCTGTCTCTGTTAAAAAAAAACAAACACCGCTGTCCTAAAAAAATAATTGTGGTAATGTAACCATCAAAATTCTAGACATTCAAAATGCTTTAGTTTTAGGTTACGTTGGCAGACAAAACAGAGGCTGCTTACTGAGGGGTTTTCATCAGGGTAGAGAAAGACAATGGTATTTTAGAAAGAGGGTGCAGAGGATGCATTGGAAGTGAGGAGGGGTGGAGATAGGTCAATTACACTCTGTACACATCTCTCTTTCTATACTCCCTTGATGGAAAGAGAGAGAGAGAGAGAGAATTGGGGGAGGAATAAGAAGCATCAACTCACCTATGTGTCTTGACCAGGCAAGCCCAGGGTTTCCAATTGGAAACCTCAGCATTCTAGGTCGATGCTTTATCCACTGCGTCACCAGAGGTCAGGCGGATTCAAATAATTTTTAACAATTAGTTCTCTGCCCTAATGACTGTTTTAAGTATAAAAATATGATACACCAAAAAGTAATTTATTATTTCATGCATTTAATACTTAGATACGAAAAATAAAAGAGGTACACAAAACTAGATTGAGTTTTAAAATATTAATGAAAAATACTAAATAATACCTGACAAAAAACAATAAAACTGTTATTTAAGACATTTCCATATTGCTTCTTGATGGGTGCCTCATTTGCAGTTCTTTTCATCTGTGGACAGAATGAACATTACTATGGGCACTTAGAATATGCTGTTGCACAGATGAACATTAAAAAAGAGTAAGGAATGTAAACTTGTGATTTCCACATTGGGCGGCTGCTCAGGCATCCACCTTAGAGAGAACCCTGATGACAAGTGTCATTTTAACAACAATTTGCTGAACTCAACAAAAAAATTAGGTAACGGTTCTGCTGAATTGGTGCTAGCTGGCTGAATCCCACCACTGCTATAGTCCCAACACGCCAAGGCTATTGCTGTTAACTACTTTTGCTTGTTTCCTTCTATTTTTTCTACAATTATTTTTATACAATTGAGATTCAATTTTCTATTCTGATTTTTCCACTATTATATCAGATATTTTCCATTATTAAAAACTATACATCAGAATCATGTTTAATGCCTTGATAACATTCCATTATTTACTATTCCTTTAGTATTAGAATATAATTTATTATTTGTATTATTACTAATTCTTCAATAATTTTTTTTTCTTAAGTATCACAGTGGACCTTGAACTTTTAGGTGCTTCAGAAGCATCTGAAGGGCCTCATGCCCAGAATTTCTGATCCAGTTGGGCATGGGGACATAAATTTGCATTTTTAACAACTATAAGTAATGCCGATGTCCAGGGACCATATTTTGGAGAGTCCCTGAAATCACTGTAATTAATGAAATGTGTAAGAATTTGCTTCAATAAATTTCTGAAAAACAATGCTTCTTCCTTCCATAGCAGGTTATATCTTTGCAATTGCAGGGAAAAGAAATAGTAATGCTTATTCTGGTTTGAAAAGAAAGTAGTGATGTCTATTAAAAAGTTCTTTAAAATTTTTTAGTTGCTGGTTTTTGCTAACCTGTTTGTACTTACCGTGGAATCTTACTGGAACACGAATCCATTTGACCTTGGAGCTACATGACCATACAGCTGGTCTCTCTCTTGCTGAGAGAGAGAGAGAGAGAGAGAGAGAGAGAGAGAGTGTGTGTGTGTGTGTGTGTGTGTGTGATCTGCTCTCATTTAATTCATTTCCTTTGGTGTTTTCCTTCCTGTGGGAAGTCTCTGACATGTGTCCCACATACTTCTTTATGAATACAAAGGCTCATCTTTTATCTTTATATTTTTAACTTTTATGAGTCAATTACTCTTCCCCTTTTTATAGTTGTCATCTTTTCATTCTTTGTTTTAAAAAAGACCCTCTAGACTGTAATTCTTTACGGCTGCTTTAAAAAAACATCTTATTTCTTAACACCTCTAATTACATTCTGTTGACATTTATATTTAGGTTTGAGCCTAATGTCAAATACTAGAAGCACAAGGCTTCTCACCTCATTGGCACCATCATGTGGTGAAATTCTGTATCACATTAGAAAATCGCATGTATTAAGTAAGACAGGTTGCCATTATATCACATTTTATACTGTGAGATAATACTGAAATTAAAGAGGTCATAAAAAGTTGTGGAATTTGAAATAATCCTGGTACTTCAGTAAATCAGAGCTAGTAAACACCAGTGATTAAATATGTGGACACTGGAGTTCAATTCCATGAATGAACTCAATCCTTGGCTCTCCCATTTACTTATTTGAACTTGGGCACACTGGTTCATCTCCTTGAGCCATTTCCTCATAAATACGAGCATATCAGTGGTACTATCTTACAGAAATGTTGAGAGAAATGATTAACTTTATAATAACATTATAATAGCACAAAGGCCATCAGATAACTCAATAATATCAGCTATGATTAACTGTGAACAAATTATCATATTTGGTTTTCTCTTTATGTTCAAACCCAGAGTGGAAAGAATATCAGAAGATTTCCCCTGTGATTTTAGATAACTATACCAAAATGGTAAATTATTTTCAGAATGATCAGAAGCAGGACGAAGCTAAAAACTGAAAATGCTAGATATTAGAAACAAACAAAAAAAACTGCTTAAAATTTTTTAAAGAAAGAAAGTTAGAAAACCTCAGGAGAGAACTGTCTACTAAACTCTACTTACAAAGTGAAATTTGAAAATTCCCTGGCTAAATTAACATAAATGACAAATAAATAATTATCGGAGAGAGTAACTTAAAATCCTTTTTCAATGGTAAATAAAACTTCTAAATATTTATTGTAAAACATTAAAAGGATTTGTAGTCCCAAATTTTTTCAAGGGTCTATTAAAGAGCAAAGTAAATTTTTATAAATCTTTGGAAAAGCTACACTTAGGACAAATCTAGACGTTAGAAATTATCCTACTTGGAAACGAATTTCAATGATGTTCTCAGATAAACGGGGTGAAAGGATATTTAAAATCAGTGAGAATAAAGCATGCGGTATATCCCTCCTCTAAAACCCCGCATCGTCATTAAATAGAATGGGTAATCTTGCCAGCTCCAGATCTTACATTCCGTTTCCAAACTGTAGTTTCCTCAGCGTCATTCAATGAAGTTTTGGTATGCCATTATGCAAATGTAGTCTAGGCTCATTATCTTTCTGCTTATTAAATTCATCCAAAGCTGTCCAGGAACAGATTTTCTTTTTGTCAGCTACACCCACGATCTTGTTCCCAGATTTTTCATCAGTATTGTCAGACTGTGATGCAAAAAAAAAAAAGAGAGAGAGAGAGAGAAACAAGAAATGGGAATGATTTCATGAATTTCAAATATGCTGTAACTTTTTCAGTGCAACATTAAGTACATAACAGTCATCTGTGGTTGCTCCCAGCATACCCCAACCTCAGGGCAGTGTCAGGTTAGTGCCTCAGTTAGAATATGGCATTCACATGTTCATAATCAATTCCTATGTGACTCAACTGGATGTGCAGAGACAATTATCTTTGGTGTCAATCTGAACTTCTTGGGCCAACAGTCTATAATCTATGTGCTTGGGCCTGACCTGTGGTGGTGCAGGATAAAGCGGCGACCTGAAATGCTGAGGTCGCCAGTTCAAAGCCCTGGGCTTGCCTGGTCGAGACATATATGGGAGTTGATGCTTCCTGCTCCTCCGCCCTTCTCTCTCTCTCCCTCTCTAAAATGAATAAATAAATCTTTAAAAAAAAATAGGCCTTGGCCGGTTGGCTCAGTGGTAGAGCGTCAGCATGGCGTGCAGGAGTCCCAGGTTCGATTCCAGCCAGGGCACACAGGAGAAGCGCCCATCTGCTTCTCCATCCCCCTCCCCCTCTCCTTTCTCTCTGTCTCTCTCTTCCCCTCCTGCAGCCAAGGCTCCATTGGAACAAAGTTTGCCCAGGCACTGAGGATGGCTCTGTGGCTCTGCCTCAGGTGCTAGAATGGCTCTGGCTGCAACAGAGCGATGCCCCAGATGGGCAGAGCATCGCCCCCTGGTGGGCATGCCGGGTGGATCCCGGTCGGGCGCATGCGGGAGTCTGTCTGACTGCCTTCCCGTTTCCAACTTTGGAAAAATACCAAAAAAACCCAAAACAAAACAAAAAAAACAACCCTCGAAAAAATAAATAAATAAAATAAACAATCTATGTGCTTGATTATTGAGATTTGGGGATTTTCCAGAAATCTCTTAGTGACTTCTATTTGAATTTCATTGTGGTCAAAGAACATATTTTATTTGATTTGAATCTTTATAGAGACTTAATAGCCCAGAATGGGGTATTTCTTGGTACACATTCTGTGGGCACGAATGTGGTATATCTTTCTATTTATTTAGATCTACTTTCATTTCAGCAATGTTTTACAGTTTCTGAGTATAGCTCCTGCATGTCTTTCATTGTTCCTAGTATTTATATTATTATAAATGGTATATTTTAAAATGTCATAATTGCTGCTTGCTAATACATAAAATATTGATTTTTATATGCTGATCTTTTATCCTATGACTTCAATGATTAATTCTAGTAGATATAAAGGATTTTCTACATGAACCATCTATTAATCTAAAGATAATTAACCTATGAATCTAAAGACAATACTTTTTACAAGTAGTCTTTCTACATAGACAACTGTGAATATGCAGTCTTATTCTTTCCTCCTAATCTTCGTACTTTTTACTTTTTTTGCCTACTGCACTATCTAGAACCTCTGATACAAAGTTAAAAAGAAGTGGTGAGAGCAGACATTCTCACTTTCTTTCTCATCCTAGGATTGAATATTTCACCACAAAACAACTATTGGTCTTTTGTAGATGTCCTATATAAAATGAAGTTAGTTTTTCTTATTTACAGTTTTGATATTATTTTCATCATGAACTGGCACTGTGTCAAATGCTTTTTCTGAATTTATTGAGATTTTTTCTCCTTTATTAATGTGGTAAATTATGTTGTTTGATTTATTAATGTTGGGCAACCAACATTCTGAGGAATTGGCTATTGTATTTTATCCTTTTTCTATATCATTGTGTTCAATTTGGTAGTATTTTGTATAGGATTTTTTCCCTCTATCTTCGTGATATTGGTCTGTAATTTTTTTTTCTAATGTCTTTGTCAGATATTTCTAGTAGGACTCTGCTGTTATAAAATTAGTTGGATATATTCTCTCTTCAATTTTCTCAGAGTTTCTGTAAGATTGACATTACATATTCTTTAAATGTTGACAGGATTCACAAGTGAAGTCATCTGGGCCTGGACTTTTCTTTGTAAAGTGGTTTTTAATTATAAATTCAAATTTGTAATAAATGAACAACTACTCACATTTTCTATTCCTTCTTCAGTCAGTTTTGGTAAGTTTTGTTTTTCAAGGAATTTGTTCATTTCTTCTAAGTTATCAAATTTTATTGACCTACATTTTTAAAATAATGTTTGTTTTCATGGTTTTAATCATAAGTTTTCAGCCTGAGTACTGCTGATATTTGGGACCAGAAAATTGTTGTGGGGGACTGTCTTGTGTACTGCAGAATAATGTTTAGCAGTACCCTAGTCTTTTTCCACTAGATGCTGATAGCAGTCTTCCTAATCCTGAATACCAAAAATGTCTCTAGACATTGCCAAATGTCCCTTGGGGACATAAAGCTTCTGGTTGAAAAACCACTATTTTTAATGTCCGTAGGATCTTTAGTGATCTTTCATTCCCAGATACTGGTGATTTTTCTCTTTATTTAAAATTAATTTTGTTACAAGCTTTGTAGTGTATATAAAAGCAGGCTATCCCCCAGATGTGGCCTGTGGATCATTTTGCTGACTTTTACTTAGATCATATTGATTAAGTCTTCTTTCCTAACAAAGGAATGAAAATGCTATAGATTCAGGCCTGATCAGGTGGTGGTGCAGAGGATAGAACGTCGGACTGGAATGCGGAGGATCCATGTTTGAAACCCCGAGGTCTCCAGCTTCAGCATGGGCTCGTCTGGTTTGACCAAGGCTCACCAGCTTGAGCCCAAGGCCCCCCCCCCCCCCCAGTTAAGGTACATATGAGAAAAGCAATCAATGAACAACTAAAATGCCGCGACGAAGAATTGATGCTTCTCATCTCTCTCCCCTCCTGTCTCTCTCTGTCTCTGTCACCAACAAAACAAAACCCTATAAATCCTCCTATAATATTTTATCTGTATCCCATAAACGTTGGCATACTGTGTTGCTGTTAATGAATATTAGCCAATTAATGACTATGGAGAGTATTGTTGACAGGAGTTAACAAATGCGCGTTCTTGTTCTTTCAACAGAGTTGCTTGCAAATGGACTTCTGATTCTGTGAGAGGCAAGCAAAGAAGAACAATATCAATACGTATAACTATGTAAGATGATTTAATCACACAAATTACTCTCCCAACTAGTTGACAAATTGATATAAATTCCCAAAATCTGACAGCAATATTCTCTTTGCTCTTCTAGCTAAGAAAAGCCACAGTATGTAACCAGCAGAACATTTACCAGGACAAGAAAATTATATGATAATTTTACTGCACCTTATGGAGTACTGATTTGCTGCCACCTGCTGGGAGGCAGAAGTGGGTTTCTAGCAATCCTAAAGGGCAAGACTGATGACCTTCGAAGTTGTAAAACTGACTATTCCATAAAATAAAACATAATATAGTTAGCTTTGGGCCTGAAAGAAATCAATATTAAATGTTTTAATTGATTGTTTATGTTACCAGATAGGAACTAATAGTTAGATTTTTGGGGAGTCAAAAATTATATTGAGATTTTTTTACTGTGCAAGTGGTCAGCACCTCTAACCCCTGCATTGTTCAAGGGTCAACTATATTATTCACCTAGAATCACAATTAACATAGTCATATTTTCTCTCTACATATACACTTCTGTTTCTTTGGCCTGTCCTATCTGAAAGTCTGCTGGTATCATGACCTCACCCCTGAACACTTGACTATTCATCTCCTAAGAACAAAAGGTTTCTTCTAATAACTGCAATATTATTATCATATCCAAAAATTTAAGTCACCAACACATTATGCTTTCAAATTTCCCCAACTGTCCACATGTCCTATAAAATCCATAATCCTATACAGTTTAGTTATCTTACTGGAGATCAGTACTATCTTTTTTTGTGTTGTCTTCCATAATATTGACATTCTTGAAAAGCCAAACAAATCACATTCTAAATTTATCTGTTTCCTCACAGATTCAGGATAGATATTTTTGCCAAGAATGCTACATAGGTGTACTTCCAGTAACCTCATAGCAACAGGTTTGTGTTCTCCCTAATAATGATGCTAGAAACTTTTCCCATGAAACACCTATTAACATTTTGCAAAGAATTAATATTCTTTGAAACATAGTTTAGAAAACACCCGTACAAGAAAAAAAAAGTGTTCCAGAGTTTGCTGACTAAAAAGCAGGTAGGGGTTAAAAATAATTTTTAAATAACAAACTTCCTCATTTCCTTAGGTAATACAGACTGAGCTTTCATAAAATTTAACACCTAAAAGCCCTAACCAAATAGCTCAGTTGGTTAGAGTATGGTCCAGATACACAAAGGTTGCCAATTCAATCCCTGGTCAAGGTACATATAGGAACAGATCAATGTTTCTGTCAGTCTGTCTCTCTAAAATCAATAAATAAAAATTTAAAAAGAAACTGAACACACACACAAAAAAATAATAATAAAATAAATAGTACAGATAAGCAACCCCAACTTAAGGAAATTAACTTTTTCCATATTCTATCCTTATTGTATTTACTGTGTTCAAGAACTGAAATTTGAAACCAGGTCTGACTGCTTCAATGTTCTTTCCACAAGACCCTCTTGCTTCTTCTGGATGTGTTTAATTTTTTTGCAATGGACTATTCTTGGGTCTACAATTAGTTTGGGGTAAAAGTGGTGGTCTGTCAGTCTAAATAATAATGAAGACGCTAAAAAAATTTTTATTCTTTATTCATCAAGAATCGACCGGCATCAAGTGACTGAGAAGGGCCTAACCCTTCACAACTGTATGCAATTGTGCAAATATATGTGGGGACTGGGGTCTTGGTTCCAGATACTAATTATAATAAAGGCCCCATTTATGACCTTTATTTTCTATTTGCCATAACTTGATCCTTGCTATTGCCCATTAACGATGTCATCATTACATTACACCCAACACTTTGGAGACTTCCGTTTATCCTAAAAATCCTAGAACTCAGGTGAAACTCAGTTTTATTACTTATTACATAACCTAACAGGTTTTCAAAATATTAGTTAACATTCTGCCCCTCCGTGAGGTAGCAAATGTTTAAGCGTACACTATTCGTTTTCATCTCTATTTCAGGCGAGAGCCTTTTCCCTCAGGTAACCTTCCGAAGGTGAGCGCGGGTCCCTGCTTTCGGTGCAAGCTAAGAAACTTTAATGTATACGAACGGGTGATTTAAGAAACAAAACAAAACTGCGAGATCTTCGACCTTTAAAAACGACGCCATGGTTTAAAAACTTGAGCTATATTTGGGCTGAAGGTTGAGCATTTATTCCGACAGGCTGGAAATTGCTTTGCAGAGTCTGAGTCTTCTTAACCTCGCCAGCTTGTCAAACGTCCGTGTCTCGCCCTTGACCCGGCGCTTGAAGTTTCCCGGGAGCGGAAGTCGGAGGTCTGCGTCTCCGGAGCCCAGGCCTGGACTCCGGCTTCGTCTCCCGGGCATCGCGAAGCGCTAAGGCCGGGAGGTGATGGGCGTTAACCTTTAACATGCAGGCCATTCACTCCGCTCCTGGACACAAGCAAAAGCTATCCGCAAGGCCGTAAGCCGCTCTCCCGCACTTCACTTCCCAAAAACTTCTCACGTCCACTGCACTCCCGCAGCCGTCACTTGTACGCGCCACACGCCACACCACGGGACCCCGCGGTCACGCCCGCCCGGACCCTGGCCACGCCCCGCAACGCCACTGGGCCCCCAAGCGTCGGGTAGTGACGCAGCGCCTGCGCGCCGCGGGTAGCGCGGGGCGGGGCGAACCCGGACAGCGGAAGGGGCGGGGCGCGGCTGCGCTTCCGTGCCCTCGGAGGGTGAGTACGGGGCGGGGGTAGCGCGCGGCGTCCGGCGCTGGCGTTAGGCTCTCGCCTCGGGCCGCGGGCGGGAGGTGGGGCGGGGGGTGGGGGTGGTGGGGCGCCCACTCGGCTTCGGGGGCGCCCCCTGGAGGATTTGGGGTGGGGGAAGGAAGAGGAGACTATTGAATCGGGTGGCGGTGGGTGTGCGGGATGTGTGGACTGGCAGGCGTCGGCAAAACGGGCTCAAAAGGGAAGGTTCGCTGTTTGTTATGCCTTAAAAAGGAGACGCTCTGAAAAGTGTTTGTAAATTTCATTATTTGGGGCAGGGTTGTGAGCATACCGTTATGCGAATGGTTAACTGGAGCATGGGGCCATAAAAAGCATGGTAGTCCAATGCAGTTACTGCCAACGAGAGTGACATTATATACCAGGATGTACTAGGGTTTAGTATCTGTTGTAGGTGTATCGGCTACTGTGCCCGGTCTCTTCCAGCAAACATGCTGTATTCCAGTAACTTGCATTTCTCATTAGGATTCGAAAGAACCTAAGCAAAATGTTACTATTATTTTTTTTAACAACCGTGCCCTAGTACATAAACTTTGGAAAACAAACAAAACAGAATTACCCCTTTTGCAAGTTGATAGAAAATTTCCAGAAAGTCTGTGCAGATTCCAAATCATTTTGGGGTTGTTCAGCATGCCTAAGATATTCTTTTATATAGCATATACTTCACATTTTTTTGTTCAACATAAAAAGAAAAAACAGGAACCGTTCAGTTCTTTGAAGGTTTGTATTCTGTGAGAGACAAAATAAACATGGGAAAGTTACATAACCATAAGAAACAGAAATGACGTTTGAGATATTCAGAGTTGTCTAAAGAGAACCTGGATTTGCCCTAGCAAGTGCTGGTGAATGCTTGAAACATCTGCTGATTGTTGCCACGCTGGCATGTGGGTCCCGCATACACAGATCCGATTTTCTCCAAACACAGGCTGAAAAATCTCCATTTTTATGTGATTAAAAAAAAATTTAATGTTATTAGCAACCAGTTGACTCACACCCTTTGTGACCTAGGAATAGGCAGTTTGTGACTTCTGCAGATTATCACCAGAGTATTGAGAAATCATTGGAATCGAAAGAGCAGAAAGTTTCTGGAAACCGATAGGATTTAAGAAAACTGGGATTTCAGCAGGGTCAGATAGGGGAGGTGTCTTAGAGCAGGAGGACTTAACAGATGAGTAAAATCTCGGGAAAGTAAGCGGAGATAATGAGGACACTTTCCTTAGAACAGGTATGAGAAAGCAAGGGCAGTCAATGGAAGAAAATGGTTTGGGTAGGCATCCTGACAATGCCAGACTGGACTTGATTCTAGGGCTGGGGTTATATATCAGAATCATCTGGAAGGTTTAGGAAAAGAGATTGCTGCCTCCACCTCAGATGGTCTGGGGTGGGGCCTGAGAATTTCCTTTTTTCATCAGTTCTCGGTTGATGCTGATGGTGGTGGTCTGGGACTACACTTTGAGAACCACTGTGCTAGGGTAAGGGGAACTGTTGGAAGTATTTGAGGTGGATGGTAAAGAGATTGATCACATTCACGGTTCAATATGAGTCTTTTTGTGAAGTCCAAGATGGAAGACTGCAAACAGGGAGAAAGAAAAAGGTTCCTTCCAGTTAGCACCTGCTTGATACCAGGCCCTCTGCCAGGCTCTGTCATGCACACTGGTTCATTTCATCCTCACTGTGACCTTGGTGTGGTCTTAATAGTTTCATATGGAGAGCAGTAGAGATAGCCCAGGTCTCATAGCTAGGCTAGTCTCAGAGCTCCCTGAGACTAGTTTCAGATTTGGATCACGGTAATAGCAGTAGAAACAAAAGCATTTCATGGTGATGGAATTTAGAAAAATAGAGACTTCTCAAGTACATTGAAACGTGCAAGTAGAAATTGGGAAATCTGAGTCTTAACTGGAAAAGTGATGAAAGGTAAGGTGGACAGGGAACTTGAGAACGGTCCCTGCGTGAATTCGGTGTGTTCTCTTACTCTTATACTGTATAACGATGACTTCTTTAAAAGTTGCTTGTTTAAAAAGTGATCCTGCTCTACCAAAATTTCCTGAAATTATTTGAAAAGGAGAAAGTAAAGCCTTCTATGGGGGGCAGGGTGATGAGAGATGCTAGAGATTAATGGCATCTGGCAGCTGATCCTCAAATCCGAAGTGATTAGCATTGAGAAATGGAAACACATGGTGTGACACTGCATCGACTGTGAGCTGTGCTGCACTGCGGACACGGACCTAACGTATTGATCTTGGAAATCCTGTATGCTCTTTCTTGCCAGAGTAGTTATTGGAATTGAAAATATTCATTGGATCAATTTGAAGACAAATATCCCAAGTCAGACTGGTTGCTGGTGAGCAAATTTTTAATAAAGGAAACCATCCATATATTGAAATCAGGCTTTAAAAAGAAAGTCCTTAAAATATGTAAATATTTATATATATATTGACTTTAAAATCTAGAATAATTATGTTTTCAAACATAACTGAATAATCAGTATAATGGTATTATTGAACTATACAAAATTATAGCATTCATTCGTTCATTTGTTCAGTGAGCAGTAAAATTTGATGTGGATACAAAGATAACTCAGTTTAGGCAAGATGGACATCTTAAAAATGATCACAGAACAGTGTGATCATTACTTTAATAGAGGGATATGAGCAGTACATGGTAACAAGAGATAGTGACAACTGAGGAGTGTAGAAAGGGGTCCAGGGAACTGTTACAGAGGAGGTGACACTTGGTTCTTGAAGGCTTTGGAGGAATTTGTGAGATGGTTAAAGGAGAGAAGGGCATTCTAGTCAGAAGAAACATCACAGGACAGTAGCCACAATGTGTAAGTATGGCTGTTCCAGGGCCTGTGTGCAGATCATTGGGAGGGAATGAGCACTGTTGGAGAGGTGGATAAGAGCACTCTCAAAAAGTGTATGAAGGCCCTGGCCAGTTGGCTCAGCCGTAGTGTCGGCCCAGTGTGTGGAAGTCCTGGGTTTGATTCCGGGTCAGGGCACACAGGAGAAGTGCCCATCTGCTTCTCCACCCTTCCCCCTCTCTTTTCTGTCTCTCTCTTCCCCACCTGCAGCCAAGACTGCATTGGAGCAAAGTTGGCCCGGGCACTGAGGATGGCTCCATGGCTTCTGCCTCAGGTGCTAGAATGGCTCCAGCCACAATGGGGCAACAGCCCAGATGGGCAGAGCATTGCCCCCTGGTGGGCATGCCAGGTGGATCCTGGTAGAGCACGTGTGGGAGTCTGTCTGACTGCTTCCCTGCTTCTAACTTTGGAAAAATACCCCCCCAAAATAAAAAATAAAGTGTATGAAATATTTATGTAATGACTATCTTGGCCGCATGGTAAACATCATTATGTTAGGAGCCATGTTGGATCCATACACCTATGTATTCCTAGACCTAGCACTGTGCTTAGTTTATAATAGGTTCTCAATAAATAGTTGCTGAGTGAGTGGAAGGCTGAATCACAGAAACACAGTTTCTACAGGTAAGGCAGAGGGAGCTTTCAAAATATTTTAAGCGGAGGAATAATACAATCAGATTTACTTTTTATGAGGATAAGTGCTAGTATGGAAGAAATGATTAGTAATGATCATAAAGATGGCTATAGTAGATTATTTTTTTTCTCCCATTAAGGTTGTGCTCATTGGTAGGTTGCAGTCTACATTAAAAAATAAAATAAAAAGACAGGATTAGAGTATGTCACGTGCAATAGGGGTATGTAATATTTTGTGAAACGTTTCAGTTATATGCCTGTGTGTTGACTGATATGAGTCCATTTTTTCCTATGGAGTGCTATCAAAGCTTGAAAGCCATTACAGTAGAGAAATGTGAAAATTGGAGAGAGGGGAATGGATATAAACGCTATTTTGGAAAAAAACAAATGTGAATCCTAAAATGCTGATGTCCACATGAACCTTCTTGCGGTGGTTGGGAGGATGCACTTACCAACACATTTCAGTGTTTTTGCCTACTTAATGTTTTCCATTGTTTATTAAAACATTGACATTCTGGTTTGTTAGGAATGACAGTGCTTTGAGGTATCTTACTGAATGTCGTAAATACTGCAAAAGTACTCTTGTATTTTGATAGTGCTCAGCTAAAATTGTAGGATGAAACTTGACTCCCAGGAATCATGGAAATTCATTGAAACGGGTTGGTTTGATTGGCAGAGTTCTTTGTTTTCTTCCCATAGAAATCAGGAAAAGATGCTTCATTCCACAAGCAGGTGGGCAGTCCTTCTCCCTACCCTGTGGTTCTGCCACTCCAGTAAACTTAGAAAATTGCCCATACAAGGCTGAGTTATATTGGCTTTTAAAACATTTCTAGGCTCCTTTAAAATCTGGTTGATCGGTTAAATTAATTGGTTTGAATATATAATGCACCTAGTTATCAGGTGTGAATTATTCTCTGCGGAGCAAAAAAAAATTAAAATTGTTTTAGAAACTTGGTCTGTTATTTCACGTAGTACATTATTGGGATCTTCTACTGATAAGGTTGGCACAGAAAATGTAATTTATCACTTGGCTTAAGCAAAAAAAAGAAAAAGAGAAAGAGATAAAGAAAATGAAAATCAACAGCCTGCTGTCATTTCATATTCAAATGTCAAGGGTTATTTTATGTTCCTTTGATGTGACATGATACTATTCCTCTTTTTATACAGTAGTCTAGAGTTGAAAACTCAGTTTTTCCAAAGTCCTGCCACTAGTTGAGATGCCTTGTTCAATCAATGTAACTTTCCCGAGCCACACCTGTAAAATACTCTCATCTGTGTTGTGAGGCTTAGCTGAGGAAATGCATGCACAATGTCTCACGGGTAATAGACGTGCAATAAAAGGTAGTAGCAGCGGCTGCTCTGCCATGGAGATGCTTCACAAGGTTTGGGGGCACCAAGAAAATGGCCCCTGGGGAGAGATTTAAAGGTGTAAAAACCTAAAATTATTGGCATCTGGATAGCGGCAAAAGAATGGAGTGATATGGTTATCATCCTTTTCCTGTCTCTTTTCACTTAGGACCTTTTAAGATGTGTATTGGCATCAAAGGGCAGAGAACTTCACAAACCCAAACTGATAAACCCTGCAGTAAACCATAAACATGTCAGATAGTTGACAAGGATTTTTCTGAGGAAGACTGCAATTAAATTGTAAGAAATCACTATTTTAAATGTTAGAGCAATCCACGTACTATTTACTATTAAACAAGTTTTACTTGTGTCATTTATTGAATATTATTTGCCTGCATAATTATAAGTGAGCATATTTTCATCTAGTAAAGTTCTTGTTACTGAGTTTTATCTTTGTTTTGGAAAATTAGTTGTCAGAGGTACCTTGATTTAAAACAGGGAACTTAGTGGACATTTTTGGTAAAGGTTCTCAGGTTAAGATTATTACTCAAACTTTTCTTTATAGTATATTAGATTAACATAAATTAGAGTATTTGTTCATGAACCTGAAACAAATTGTTAATAGGTTACCATGTGCCAAGCATTGTGCTAGATTCAGAGAAAACCAAGAATGAGATAATTGTCCTTTTTCTGGGAAGAGTGTCAGCTGGAATGAGGGATGAGACTTGGTGGGGAGACATCTATAAATAGATAAATTAGAACATAAGAGGACAGATACTGTCTTGAGATGTGAATACAAGGCTTTGTAGCACCTTGAAGAAAGATCATTTGACTGCCTTGGTAACGGGGGGGGGGGGGGCAGGCAGGAGATGTATCTCAGAAGAGGTGATATTTGAACTAAGTAGGAATTTTGTCAGGCAGAAAAAGTGGAAGATGTTCATTATGGACACCTAATATGTTTTATAGCATATATAGATGGTTTAAAAAAAATCTACATGCTTTAAGTAGCCAGTAAGATGATTCTGATAGAATCTGTGTGTAGAAGCAGAGCTAAAACGTGATTATCACTTTTCTCACTTTGCACATCTTTTTACTAGGTTTTTGAGTATATAGGCTGATTGTGTATCTAATTTAGAAAAGGATATATACACACTGAATGTAATACTGATGGTCACAATAACTGGTTAAATTAGGGACTCGTTAAGTTTGATTCTCATAAAGAAATCTAAATGCAGAAGGAAGCAAGTAATAGGTGATGGCAAAGATAAAGACAAAATCATGAATAGTTATTAGATATTTCTCATTAAAATTATAAAAATTCTAAATTTTATCTTAGAGATTTTCTTTTTACCAGAGCCATTGTATTTTGTTTTAGATGTCTTTTTGAGTGTTTGTGTGAAGGGTAATAATGGATGTTTTAAAGTTTGTTTTTAGAACTATTTTACACATTTTTTTATACATCATCCTTTAAGAATAAGACTACTTTTGTACAAACAGCAGTCATAGCTTTCCCCTCCCATCCAAAACAGAAAAATTATGAGTTTTAGTTCTAATAAACAAACTTAAAAATATTTTTCCTGAAATAGAATGTTATTTAGATAAAATTAGTTTTGTGTTGATTGGCTTTGAAATATTAGAGGTACTTTGGAGCAGTAATTTATTTCATTGTGCTATGTTACAAGGTACTCGACAACCAGAAATTTCGAAGAGTCCTGAACCCAAACCTGGTAGGCTATATATGTGTCATTTGTAAATTTTTGTTTGCCTCTGGAAGCTAGGTCTGTGACCTAAGTTTTACTCAAGTTTTATAAATTGGTATAATAATAATAAAGCTAACATTTATTGAGCTCTTACTCGGTGCAGGGCACTGTTGCAGGATTTTTTCATGAACTCATTGTTTTCTCAGCCTCCTGTTCTCTTACCCACTGAGAGGCAGGTGAGGCATAGAGTGGTTAAGTAAGGTGCCCACGGTCGTGGCAGGGCAGAGACTCCGTCCCTGAGGGTCATAACCTCTGTACTTCCCTGGCTGTCAGCATACTTAGCTTTCATTGTCTAATCCAGTTTGAAGTGGAGAAAGGTCAGTAAATCTAAGTAAAGCATCCTCAACTAATTCTGTAGTGGTTCAGACTTGAGTGTGCTTACCTGCAGAGACTGTCATCTGTGGGGCTGAGAACATGGATTTTCAGCCAGCCCCCAGGCGGTCTGACCATCCTTTGAGTAACACTGATCTGTTTGGACCACGGGCCTCACAGTTCATTTCACATGAAGGCTTATTGTTGGTGTGCTTATGGTCGGCCATCCTTTGCATGCATCTGTGTTCCAGGAGGAGTCTGTTGAGTACATCCTGTATCTAAACTTCCACCTCAGTACTGCACTACTAATCACGTCTTGTGTGCAGGATGAGTAGCAGAAGGCCAGTGGCAGAGGGATTTTTAAAAACATTTTGATCAAGTTTCAAGATAGGGTAGGTTTGATCTGAGAAAATCGTTAAGATGAATATGAGGTCTGTACACAGATAAGCATGATATAATATTTCTACCCTAATGGGTTTTATTGTGTTCATGAATTTATCAAGTTTAGTGTGTACATTGCCCTTCACGGTGGAGCAACAGTTCCAGGATTTGGGTTATTCTGAATATTAACTGTAGGCAAGGAGGGGTCTTCTCTCGTAGGTGTGGTAAGAAACTTTCACCCATTTGTGCCATCAAGACCTCTTATATGTGTTTTAGAATGTAGGGAAAACACTAAGCTTGCAGTGTAACAGCTTCAGTATCTTAGTTGTATGTGTTTCTTTCTTCTTTTTTTACTTTGCTTAGTATCTTTGTTGTATACTAAACTGGCAAAAATATTTTTTTATTTCTTTTAGGGAGTTACAAATCACATTGAGGCAAAAAACATCCAGTATTTTCTTCAGCTGCAAACAATGAATATTCCCGTGCTGCTACGACATCCTCACCGGCGTGCCCTAAAAGGCCTCCTGAGGACTCCTTCCCGACAGTACCAGTCCTCCTTTCACTCAACTAAGCCTGGACCAGGAGGCCCTTGCGCTCGGCCATTTGATTCTCCTGGACTGCACTGTACAAAGTGGCTACTGCTGTCACATGGCTTAAAGAGACAGTTATGTGTGCAGACAACCTTAAAGGAACATACAGAAGGACTTTCTGATAAAGAACAAAGATTTGTGGATAAACTTTATACTGGTTTAATCCAAGGGCAGAGGGCCTGCTTAGCAGAGGCCATAACTCTTGTGGAATCAACTCACAGTAGGAAGAAGGAGCTTGCCCAGGTGCTGCTTCAGAGAGTACTGGTCTACCACAGAGAGCAAGAGCAGCTGAACAGAGGAGAACCACGGGCTTTTCGAGTGGGTCAGTCTGGTTATGTTATTTTTTTACATGTCAGGAAATATTTTTCTAAATTCTCTCTCTCTGACCTCCTCTTCTTCCCCTCCCCCCTTCCCCTCCCCCACCCCCTCCTCCTCCCTCCTCTCTCTCCCTCTTCCCTTTCTCCTTTCCCTCCCCCTCCTTTACCCCCTCTCCTCACCCTCTCCTTACCCTCTCCTTCTTCCTCGCCTTCTCTTTTAAGTCTAAATAGTTTGCATTCTAATGGGGAATTTTTTTCTTTTCAGAATTTTGCAATGAGCTTTAAATGCTTTTTCACTGTAAAAAATTAGTCTTGGTATGTTGAAAAAAGATGTCTGACCATTTGAACCAAAGCTTTGTATTTTAAAAGAATAAAATAAGATTTCTATTGGCAAGAATCTTACTGTGGCTCCCAGAACAGAAATTGAATAGGAAGAACTGTTAACCAGTTTACTCCTTTCTCTTGGTAGTCCAGCTTACTAAACCGAATTCCCAGTTTTTTTTGCTTATTTCAACTATAATTATTCTTGTCACCTTTTTAATTTTTTTTGTATTTTTTTGAAGTTAGAAGCGGGAGGCAGTCAGACTCCCACATGTGCCCTACCGGGATCCACTCAGTATGCCCACCAGGGGGCAATGCTCTGCCCATCTGGGGCATTGCTCCGCTGCAACTGGAGCCATTCTAGTACCTGAGGGGGAGGCCGTGGAGCCTGGGCCAACTTTGCTCCCATGGAGCCTTGGCTGCGGGAAGGGACGAGAGAGAGAGGAAGGAGAAGGGGAAGCGTGGAGAAGCAGATGGGCGCTTCTCCTGTGTGCCCTGACTGGGAATTAAACCCAAGACACTCTACCGCTGAGCCAACCAGCCAGGGCCTATTCTTGTCACCTTTTAAAATTCTACTTCTTGAGTGTTGCATTAGTCTTTTTGTAAGTTTCACTTCTTTCAGATACTTTTTGTTAGAATTTCTGGGAGTGGTTTGGCTCTGAGCACAGCCATCTCAATACCAAAAGGTATGTTAAGGAGAGATCATATTCATTTGCCATCTAAAAATATTAGATGTTCACTTAATTTCTTGAACATTTGACTTGTTTCTGTAATTGCATTTAAGCTTGTTATATTTTTGAAATTGTGCATTTTTAAAACAAGATATGATTGATAATCAGGAATTAAGTGAGTCAGTTTGGGGTTGGTTGGAGAGCTGTTCATGATGGCAGACGAGATGATTCCAGCTAACCCCTCACTAGAAACAACTTGACCTGGTGTGTGAAGCGCAGAGTTTTGTGGGGAATAGGTAAATACACTTATAAATTGACTGGCATTACATTAGACTTTTATTTCTTAGTTTATTGGGAATATGGGGACTAAAACCTTTTAGTTTTCAGGGTAACGGGGCATAAGTGCTTTAAAGAGAATTTTTAAAAGAGCTCACCAACCATTACTTTTCACACATCTTATTCTGCCCTCACTGAGAGTACTACATAGGCGGTTAATATTCTTTATGCAAACTAGCAAGCTCCCAAAGAGAAATTTTAGTTATGACAAACAAAGTATTTACCTCTCAGGCTTTAGAGAGTCTTTGAAGAGATGTCCCAGAAATATCTGTAGTTAACCACTAACCCACACATAACTCATAAATCAGAGGGAACTCAAAATTGTTTCCTTCCTATATCTCTGTTACTCAGGAACTAGATAAATAAATGGATTTTCCTTTACTGCTTTCGGAAATGTTAAACTACTATAATGATGGTTTTAATAAATTAGGAGAAACAGAAGGAAGTCTAACATCTTAATAGAACTCATCATTTATTTCATTAAATCAGGAGATCTCTCTCTCTCTGTAGGATTGTCTGGGCCCCCTGGTGCTGGCAAGTCAACCTTTATAGAATACTTTGGGAAAATGCTTACTGAGAGAGGGCACAAACTGTCTGTGCTGGCCGTGGACCCTTCCTCCTGTACTAGTGGTGGTGAGTGTTGCTACGCTACTGGAATTGCCCAGCATGGGCTCTGGGGCTCTGTTAGTGGGAATTTGCAGTCATGTGACTTCCATCTTCTAGCTGAGTTTGGCCTCACTGACGGAAGGGAGTTCAGGGGGTGAGGTGGAGGCTGAGGGAGGTCGTTTGAGGCATTGGGCTCCACAGACAGGGAAGGCCCAGGAGTAGCCTAGGTCCTTAGAGAAATAGGAGAACACTGCTAGGTGTTGAAGACAATTAAAAGCAGATTTCATCCCTTTGTCACGCCTGAGGCTGGGCCCCTCTCCCCTCCTGTTTTTCCTGGCTGCATCAGCCCCTGCACCATTCAGAAAGTGGGTCCTTTCCTCATTCCTTATTTTCTTCTTATTGTAATTTCTCTTAAGTTAAAAACCTTATAACTTTATAACTTGTCAGCTGTTTACATTACATGTTCAGTTAACAGAAAGTTCTTAGAGGGCCCGTGTGATGTACTACCACTGTTCCCTGCAGCACTCAGCATTGTGCATTGCACACAGTGCTCGGCCATTATTACTGATTCAGGGGCATGCAGTTACTCATTTTAATTTGCAGCTCATCAGAGATGAAATGAATAAAGGTAGTTCCCCAAAGGATCATGTAAGGAAAACATACAGCATGCTGTATCATCAGGAAAGAATTTTCTTCTCTTACGCCGCTTTATGATTTAAGCTTCTCACGTTACAGCTGTCCATTTAACAAGTGTTCAGTACCTACTGTAGGTAAGATATTGTGCAAGGATGGTGCTGTTTTGTCTGATGGTGAATGAGACCAGTCCCCATGGCCGTGCGGAGCTCTGTGTCATGCGAGGGAAGCGCCGTTACAGTGGAATGTGTGTAGTGAAAAGGGAAGTACAGTCTGCTTTGTGGAAGTGTTCGGTTTGTAAACTGTGAGTTTAAGGCTAAAAACTAAAGACGATATAATCATATTTCTGGGCCTTTAGATTAATCGAGAGGATGACAGTAATTTCTGTTACTGCCCATGGAGAAATCTAGCTGAGAACATCCACAGTTTTTGATTCACTATAATCAAAAGGTTAACTGTAAAATGAAAATTATATTCCCAAGGTGCAAGATTCAATTCATATCACTGTAGTGTCTTGTTTACAGTCTAAGAACTTTGTTAAAGGTACGTACCCAAACAAATTTTTTACAGTGGCCTTCATTACCAAATCGATGAGAAGGTTTTTTCCCCCCAGCCTTGATAATATACTAGAATACTTGCAATAGCAAAAGAAAATAACAGCTTGAGGTAATACCAGCAGAAATGGTGACATAAGAGTCTTTTTTTTTTTTTTTTTTTTAATTTAAGGCAGAGATAGGGACAGACAGACAGGAACGAAGAGAGATGAAAAGCATCAATCATCAGTTTCTCGTTGTGCGTTGCAACTTCTTAGTTGTTCATTGATTGCTTTCTCACATGTGCCTTGACCGCGGGCCTTCAGCAGTCTGAGTAACCCCCTGCTGGAGCCAGCAACCTTGGGTCCAAGCCGGTGAGCTCTTTGCTCAAGCCAGATGAGCCCGCGCTCAAGCTGGCGACCTCGGGGTCTCGAACCTGGGTCCTTCTGCATCCCAGTCCGACGCTCTATCCACTGCGCCACCACCTGGTCAGGCGACATAAGAGTCTTATTGAAGATGCACAGCTGTGTGATTCCTGACCCTTTTCAGATCAGAAATGAGAGCCCCTTTCGCAGGGAGAGACTGAAAAAAAATGCTCAGGGATAAACAGGCCACTGTATGTGTAGGTTTTTACCTTATTGCAGCAGTGTTTGCATTGGAAAAACAGCATTACTGTAAGGTTTGAGAAGCCAGCCTAGAGCTGAGGCCTTCCCGAGGGCTGTGCCCAGCAGGGTAGCGGTCACTGGCAGAGACTGGGACATGGGGGAGGAGTCTCACAACGTGCAGTTGTGTGTGAGGACCTATGGGATAATAATTTCAAGTACAGCTTCAGCAGGTTGTTGACTTACACACATGATTTCATGTAGAAAATTATTTCAGAGGTTTTATGTGCAGTGAATAAGGTAGTTGAGACGTGGTGGGTCTCTGCTCCAGAATTAGAACCTGTGAGAACTGCAGTCATAAGGGGAAAGATCACGTCTTTAGAGAACTTCTCAATGTTTAGTGTCGACTTGGTGTGGAATAATTAGCTTTGGACAGAGTGAAATTAGAATTCATGTTAGAACAGTACCGCGATTTCACAGGTTAACGTGGCTAAAGGGGAGATGGTGATTTAAATCATTTCAGACCTTTTAAGTCTCCAAGAATTTGCAAATATTGATGTTTGCCAAAATTCTGCAATAACCCTGGAACCTCACTGCAGGAATTAAGTTAATTGCCTATTCTGAGCAAGCATTCAGCATACAGAACGTATAAGACATGGTCCTAGAGGCAAGGAACTTACACTTAAGCAGGGCCTCTCAACCCTGGCACTAGTGACATTCTGTTGTTGGCAGCTGCCCTGTCCCTTAAAGGATGGTTTGCTATATCCTGGCCTCTGCCCACCAGATGCCACTGGCAGCTTGTCCCCCAATTGTGACAAGTAAAAATGTCTAGCTATTGCCAAATTTCCTCTGGGGCAAAATCACCCCCAATTGAGAATCATAAACACAGTCACATTAAGAGGATACTCTTTTAAAGAAACCACCGTGGCCGGAATGGAAGACTGGTTTGGGGACTAGTGGAAGCTGAAATTGGACAGGCAAGGTGGGGCTGAAGAATCTAGATCTGAACCTCTAGTCAGTGGGAAGCTGACTAGAGGTTCTGAGGGGCTTGAAGTTTTAAAAAGGTTAATTCAATGTCATTGTGTACACTGTGCGGGAGAAAAGCTGAATAATATAAAATGCAGTTAGAGATTTTGGGAGAAATGTCATAAAACACTTTCCCTAGGAATTGGCTAATTGATGACTGGCCCTTGTGGGTGTTCCATGATTGTAAAATGACACTTTGTGTTTTAGGGTCTCTCTTGGGTGATAAAACCCGAATGACTGAGTTATCAAGAGATATGAATGCATACATCAGGCCATCTCCCACTAGAGGCACTTTGGGAGGTGTGACAAGGACCACAAATGAAGCTATTCTGTTGTGTGAAGGAGGGGGATATGACATCATTCTTATTGAAACTGTAGGTGAGTGTGGTTTTCTACTTCATAACAAAACACTGTTCTAATGAACTCTACATAAAAATGAGTAACAACTAATTTCATTTGTTCGTTCAGCAGATATTTACTAAAGGTATAATTAAATACAAGGTAGCTCAGGCTCTTTAGTAGAGATGAGTATATAGGCTATAATTCTGTCCTTCAAAAGCAGAAAAGTCTTGGCCCTGGCCGGCTGGCTCAGTGGTAGAGCGTCGGCCTGGCGTGCAGGAGTCCCGGGTTCGATTCCCAGCCAGGGCACACAGCAGAAGCGCCCATCTGCTTCTCCACCCCTCCCCCTCTCCTTCCTCTCTGTCTCTCTCTTCCCCTCCTGCAGCCAAGGCTCCATTGGAGTAAAGTTGACCCGGGTGCTGAGGATGGCTCTATGGCCTCTGCCTCAGCGCTAGAGTGGCTCTGGTTGCAACAGAGTGATGCCCCAGATGGGCAGAGCATCGCCCCCTGGTGGGCGTGCCAGGTAGATCCGGTCGGGCACATGCGGGAGTCTGTCTGACTGCCTCCCTGTTTCTGGCTTCGGAAAAATATAAAAAAAAAAAAAAAGGCAGAAAAGTCTTGTCTCTGAATAACTGTTATACAAGGTGATATGGTATAAGTGCCAGACAACACCTGTAAGCACCAGCATGGCTTACAGAAACAATAACATGACACCTGTTTTGTTTGAGCACATTTCATATGTCTACAGTGTTTGCCAAGAAAATTAATGTAGTTGCATACCTTTTTTTTTTTTTTTTAGCGAGAGAGACAGAGGGGACAGACAAGAACAGAGAGGCAGGAAGGGAGAGAGATGAGAAGCATCAATTCTTTGTTGCTGCCACCTTACTTGTTCATTGATTTCTCATATGTGGTTTGACCCGGGGGTAGGGGACTACAGCAGAGTGAGTGACCCTTTGCTCAAGCCAGTGAGCTTCAGGCTCAAGCCAGCAGCCATGGGGTCATGTCTATGATCCCATGCTCAAGCCAATTACCCTGTGGTGAAGCCGGTGAGCCCACTCTCAAGCCAGTGACCTTGGGGTTTTGAACCTGGGTCCTCTGTTTCCCAGTCCAACACTCTATCCACTGTGCCACCACATGGTCAGGCTGCATGCCTCTTGAATACAGGACGACGTGTATTTCATTTTTATATTTTTATTGCATAATTGCATATGATGACAATACTGAAGTGGAAACCCAAGAAATTGACACTCTTGTGGAGAGAAGCTCTATTAGATCACCATATGATAAATGTTGCGGTGTGAGCGTTGAACTTAGTTTTGAAGGAATAATTAGAGTTACATGAAGTATGGGCTGAAGGGCATTTGCAGAGATACAGAGGAGCGAGGGAACATGGCCATTTGGAGAACCATGAAGTGTGCTCAGCTAACCTAGAGCAGCGGGAAGACCGGGGTGGGGGAAGTCGGCTGGAGGGAGCACCGCCCCCATCGAAGGTGGATGGGGGAAAGGTACCCTCGCGGTAGCAGGAGGGTCACAGGAGAAGAGGACCGTGCAAACCACGTGTGTTATCTGGAGTGTGTTGGCTGCTTGTCCCAGAGACTCAGAACAACTGATTCCAATGAGGAAGAGGATTATTATTTGTGAATGGTAGAGACTTGGAGGCAGGCAGTCCTGAGCCGGCGCGGGGTCCTACCTTGCCCTCCATGCCCCGGGTTCTGTCTCTTCTGTTCATTCTTAGCACGTGGTTTCCTAGGCTGCTCATGGTTAAAAAATGGCTGATGGAGCTCTGATGACACGTCCACGTTCGGAGAGAAGGAAGGAGAAGGGGGAATGAGGAGGGAGAAGGGGCAGGCCAAGGCGTCGACCTCCTGGCTGGGTTAGCCCTCTTGAAAAAAACCCCTCCTCATGAGTGCGTTCACTCGTTAATCATCTGTTGCTGAAAGGGGCCTGGGGACATGGCCGCTCACCTGGTATGTTGCTGCTCCTAATGACACTGCGGTCAGTCGGGAAGGAGGGAGGACCGAAATGAAATGGGCGCTGGAAGCCTCTGCCGCACCGGGGACAGAGGTCCGAGAGGGGCTTTAGTGGGGTGAGCGCTGTGGAGTCAGAGTCAGCCTTAAGTGGACTGAGAAGAATGTGAAGTGGTCAGGGGTGACGGTGAGCACGTATTGCTTTTCTCTGGAAACTTAGCTATCAAGAGAAAGTGAGAAATATGGCAGTGTGGGAGGAGATTGTGAGATTTTTGTTTGTTTTGTTTGGTGTTCGGGTGAGAAAGACTTGAGTACAGTGCCTGGGATGTGTTGAGGGACAGAGCCTGTAGACAGAGGTGAGGTCAGGGTAGGGTGCGCGGGCCCACAGCAGGGAAGGGAAGCAGGGGCTTCAGCCGGTACCCAGGACACCTGGAAGCAGAGGGGCAGGGAGGCAGGGTTATGTATAGACTGCTTACTCGCGGAGGGAGAGGGAGAAGACGGGGAAGTTCTTGCCACTTCTTTGCTGTGAAGCAGGTGCACGGTGGTCATTGTGTGGAGAGGTCATGGGGCAGTGAGGGCTTGCGCCGCCGCTGTGAGAGATGGGAGGAAGCTGACTGAGGGCATTTGGGACATCGCTCCTCCAGGGCTGT
Source organism: Saccopteryx bilineata (assembly GCF_036850765.1). Classification (NCBI taxonomy): domain Eukaryota; kingdom Metazoa; phylum Chordata; class Mammalia; order Chiroptera; family Emballonuridae; genus Saccopteryx; species Saccopteryx bilineata. The sequence goes on along the minus strand of NC_089490.1, from coordinate 187,316,860 downwards.
GAGGAATTTGCAGTAGACATTGGGGCCCAGGACCCTGAAGAGGTGCCCTAGATCCACACCTGAGCGGTTTCTGCAGCGTGCGTGTGTCCAGAGGCTCGGCCACATAAGCGGGGTCTGTGGCTGGGGCATTGCGGGGCTGGTGTAGAAGGGTGAGAAGGCCAGGAAGCCGAACGTGTTGACAGGCATAGTCCAGAGAGTCACAGTGTTTGCGCTGCTCATGGGTGAGAGGGACACAGAGCGGCAGGAGTGGGGGAGAGGGGAGGCTTGGAGGCCCCCATTCGCTCGGTGCCTAAGACTAATGGGAGGAAGGACAGAGGGACGGGAAGATAGCAGGTGTGCGCATAGGGTGAGCAGCATTTCATACGTTCTCCAGAGGTGGGCTCTGGAAAGTGGGATCAGGTCGAGTGGATGATTGAGTGAATGAAGTGGAATGGAAATGATGGTCAGTGCAGTTGAGAAAGTCAATTTACTGTGACTTAAAATTTCAGGTGTGGGTCAGTCGGAGTTTGCTGTCGCTGATATGGTTGACATGTTTGTTCTACTACTGCCGCCAGCAGGAGGGGATGAATTGCAGGTAATTGTTTTGGCTTATTCCTCCCCAAAACACAAAGTATACCTCACAAAATACAAGTTTCAAATGTTGTATTGTTGTAAATTAAGTTGATATTAGTGTAGGGAAAGCAAAAGCAGCATTCACATTGGCTAAAGTACTTGTCAAAGGCAGAGACTATATTTTTTCTCAACTTATGGTAATAGAATTTATGGCCTTGAGCTAATAATGATAGTAGCTTAGGTTTTCCACGTGTAACATGAGAGAAGTGGAATACACAGACAGCTCCAGCAAGAGGGATACTGTCCTATGGGCGTTTATAGTGCCGTTGGTTCAAAAGTTCCTTGTATGATACCACTTTTTTTTTTATAAAGAGGCAGACTCCTGCATGCGCCCTGACCGGGATCCACTTGGCAAGCTCACTACAGGGCGATGCTTTGCCCATCTGAGGCCACTGCTCCGTTACTCGACAGTCGGGCTAGTCCAGCACCTGAGGCGGGGCCATGGAGCTTTCCTCAGCACCTGTGACCAAATTACTCTAACCATTCAAGCCATGGCAGCTGGAGGAAAGGAGGGAGGAAGAGAGAGAAGGGAAAGGAGGGGAGGGGTATAGAAGCAGATGGGCGCTTCTCCTGTGTGCCCTGACCTGGAATTAAACCTGAGATATCTACATACCGGGCTGATGCTCTACCTCTGAGCCAACCAGCCAGGGCCTAGATATCACTTTGTTTTTAACGGGGATCTCACTATCATAGTTGATTATATGTATTGTAAAAGAAGATTCTTGCTTTCCTCCTGCAGTGCAGGTCTGGCATTGACTACCTGTAGTTAACAGCCTTCCCAGGTTGAGGGCGCTGTCCTCCATGAGACTGCTCTCACTCCAGACACCAGCAGCGGGCCTGGGGGGTTCCCAGGCCACCCATGGCTCTGACCAACTGGCCACAAATGTGGGGGTTCCCACAGGTCTGATAATTAACTAGTATGACTCACAGAACTCAGGGAAGCACTGTATTAATAGTCACAGTTTTGTTACAGATGACACGAAGCAGGACTGGCCAGGTGAAGAGACACATAGGGAGAGTTCTGGAAGGGTCCCAGGGTTGAAACTTCTCTGATCCTCCTGGCACGTGGATGTGTCTCACCTACCTGGGAGGTCACCTGAGCTGTGTCTGCAGTTCTTCCTGGGGTTTCTTTATTTAGGTACGATTCACTGAGTCATTGTCCACTTGAGTGAACTTGCCTGCCCCCCTCGCCCCTGCCACTGCATCCTTCCCCAGGGTCAGGCTCAAGGGACCAACCCTTTAACCATATGGTTGGTCTTCCTGGTGTCGCCAGATCCCAGTCTGAACTCCTCAGCGTAATCCCAGGCACCCGTGGTGAAGAAGGAAATTCCAAGGATTTAGAGGTTATTTCCTGGGAATCTTGGACAAAGACTAGACAGATTCTTTATTATACAATACCTCCTTCCACTTGTATAATTCTAAAACAAATAGTGACAGCAGACTATAGATGCAGCAGTTGAGAAACATTAACTATTAGAATTTAATCATTGAATTTATGTTTAAAAATAATAGTAAAGAAATCTGAATCTTAGATGGAAAAAAAATCTACATTTTTCCAAATAAGGTTTGGCCTTAGTCTAGTGTTTTTATAAAGTGTAATTTAAATCAAGGGATTCAGGCATTTTTAGCCATTAGGTTTTTCCTCAAAAGCTAACTGGAGCCTGATCAGGCAGTGGCGCAGTGGATAGAGCGTTGGACTAGGATGCAGAGGACCCAGTTTCGAGACTCCAAGGTAGCCAGCTTGAGCACAGGTTCATCTGGTTTGATCAGAGCTCACCAGCTTGGACCCAAGGTCGCTAGCTTGAGCAAGGGGTCACTCAGTCTGCTGAAGGCCCACAGTCAAGGCACATATGAGAAAGCAATCAATGAACAACAAAAGTGCTGCAATGAAAAATTGATGCTTCTCTGCTTCTCATCTCTCTCCCTTCCTGTTTGTCTATCCCTCTCTGACTATCTCTGTAAAATAAAAAAACAAATTGGAAAAAAATAAAATGCTAGATACATTTAAGGAAAACTTCAAAGACTTTGTTTCTGGAAATGCAGAATGTGGTCATAGGTGTGTTCTCTGTTTAAGCGGGTACTGATGGATGGTGCGCCCTCTTGCATTGTTAGCTCGTGAGAAGCAGAATCCATCATGAGACGACGTGAACTGACTCCGGCCACTCATTCTTGTTGTGTCTTGATGATATATTTACTGTAATTCTGAATGTCTTTCATCATGTTAGGCTCTAAATTTAGAAGAGATGTTACAGATGACTTTCATAATCCCAAGAAGTGGTGCTTTTGAGTAATTTCTGTTGAATAATTGTGATTCCTAGTACACAGGGCTTGCAGGGAAAGCATTAGTTAATGAAGTATATGATTTCAAAACCTTAGCGTTTAACTGGCCTCCCATTTCTTTTTTGCTGTAAATAAATTAAATGTTTCTGATAAATCCTTTCTCATTTTCTCTTGAGGGTATCAAAAGAGGTATAATTGAGATGGCAGATTTGGTGGCTGTAACTAAATCGGACGGCGATTTGGTTGTGCCCGCACGGCGGATACAGGCGGAGTACGTGAGCGCGCTGAAGTTACTCCGAAGGCGCTCGAAGTTCTGGAGACCGACGGTGAGCTGGCTCCGTTCGGCCGTTCACTGCGGCGTGTGCCATGCGTGTCAGAGGGCCGGCGTCCCAAGCGAGTTCTGTGGTCCGTCTTTGCTTGTATGTGAGATTACTGTTTTAAAAATTATGGCAAAGCCAGAGTATGTAGTCGTGATTTTAAATGTAGTCCTTCCACCACTAGATGCCAAAGACTAGATGTGAGGTGGTGGATCAGATTGCTGAATGTTTAACTTGAGCCATTAGGAAGTGATAGCAAATCCATTCTGAAAGGAACCGGCCTTCAGATTATGGAGCAAAGAAGGATTGGATTATCTATGATGAAGTCTGGGTAGGAGTGAAAACATCACATTGTGCCTGTTGGGTGCTGCTTTCGGTGAGGGCGAGGAAGAAGGGAGACAGCTGTAATGAGTAGTGCAGTGGGGTGGCCGTGCGCCTCTCCTCGGTAGGAGGAGACTTGCAGAACACTCGGCTGTGACTCCTGTGCTGAGAACAGTGAGGATGTGATGTGCTTACATTACTCCTGGGGCCTCCGGTCACGTGCGTGTCGGGTCTGCAGCACCCGGGTATGGCGGGGCTGGGCGTCCCTGACTTTCACCCCCCCCCACCCCCCCAGTCACGTGCGTGTCAGGTCTGCAGCACTTGGGTACGGCAGGGCCGGGCGTCCCTGACTTTCACCCCACCCCCACCCCAGCCACGTGTGTGTCAGGTCTGCAGCACTTGGGTACGGCGGGGCCGGGCGTCCCTGACTTTCACCCCACCCCCACCCCCGCAGTTACGTGCGTGTCAGGTCTGCAGCACTTGGGTACGGCGGGGCCGGGCATCCCTGACTTTCACCCCCCCTACCCCCCCAGTCACGTGCGTGTCAGGTCTGCAGCACTTGGGTACGGCAGGGCCGGGCGTCCCTGACTTTCACCCCACCCCCACCCCAGCCACGTGTGTGTCAGGTCTGCAGCACTTGGGTACGGCGGGGCCGGGCGTCCCTGACTTTCACCCCACCCCCACCCCCGCAGTTACGTGCGTGTCAGGTCTGCAGCACTTGGGTACAGCGGGGCCGGGTGTCCCTGACTTTCACCCCCCTACCCCCCACCACCCCCAGCCACGTGCGTGTCGGGTCTGCAGCATTGGGGTACCGTGGGGCCGGGCGTCCTGGATTTTCACCCCACCCTCCCCATCCCCCCAGCCACATGCGTGTCAGGTCTGCAGCACGGGTGGGGGGGGGGGCGTCCCTGACTCCTCGGTCACGTGTGTGTCAGGTCTGCAGCACTTGGGTACGGCGGGGCCGGATGCTCTCAGCACTGGCTGAGTCAGGCATCTTTGACGGGGTTGCTCAATTGAGTTGTATCGTCTGCACTCGGGCTTCAGAGAACCTACCTAGCATGGTCTTCTCTCCCGTGTGACCCTCTCACAGGGCCTCCGTGATGCCTCTGAAGACCACCTGGGGAATTCTGAATCCAAGTAAATCTCTGGGCTAAGAGACTTGACCAGGAGTCGGTAATTCATTTCTGCTCTGCACTGAGGAGTCCTAGTCAGTTACCCGGTGTATTTCCCAGTGTGGTACCTGGGACACAGCAGTGAGATGTCTCGTTTTTGCCATTGCCTTTGCCCTTCCACTGTCAGAATTAATTGGTGAGTGTCAGAGTGTCCATGAAAGTGTATTCTGTCATTTTAAGTAACACAGTTGCGGTTTTTCCCTTTTGACTAGGTAGTTCGTATATCTGCCAGGAGCGGAGAGGGGATCACTGAGATGTGGGATAAGATGAGAGAGTTCCGGGACCTCATGCTGGCCAGCGGGGAGCTGACCGCCCGGCGCCAGAAGCAGCAGCAGGTCTGGATGTGGAGCCTCATTCAGGAGAGTGTGCTGCAGCACTTCCGGAGCCACCCCGCCGTGCGGGAGCAGCTTCCTCTACTGGAGAGAAAGGTCCTCAGCGGCGCCCTCGCCCCAGGGCTGGCCGCAGACTTGCTGCTCAAAGCGTTTAAAGCGGAGACTCATGAGATGCATCCTGTACAATAGCTTTACATAGCGTTTCATAAAGACTTTAATATTAAAAGTCACTTGTGTGTTTATATTTTCAGTAATTCTTTTGTGGTGCCCTCAGCCTCCTTGTTTATGAACAGTGCTTGAAAACTCAATGTTAGAGGTGGATGGAAAGGTCAGGCGGTCGGGCAGTATTTCAAAGGTACTGTTACGTGTTACTGATTTCCGTTTATTTCTTTCTGTTCTAATATCTTGGCATGGTGGCCTATAGAATAATTTCTTCTCAACAGCCAGGAGCAGAGAAAGCTGAGGACAGTGAAAGATTGTTTACCTTTTTTTAAAAATTAAGTTAGAGGTGGGAAGACAGGCAGAGACAAACTCCTACGTGCCCCTGACCAGGATCCACCTGGTAAGCCCCCTGCAGGGCAATGCTCTGCCCATTTGGGGCTGCTGCTTTGTTGCTTGGCAACCGAACTATTTCAGCACCTGAGGCAAGGCCATGGAGGTATCTTTAGTGCCTGGGAAGCAGATGGCCGCTTCTCCTCTATGCCCTGACTGGGAATTGAACCTGGGACTTCACACACTGAGCCAATGTGCCAGGGTCAGATTGTGTACCTTAAAATGCCTCCTTTGATTCTATATTCTCCGGGAATTTTGAGAGAAAATGTAAGCCAGAACAATACCCAGTGGGTATCTAAGAGTAGAAAGTCATGGTTGACTATTCCAGAAATTTCTGAAATGGCCATGCACGCAAGTAACAGAATAGTTGGAATGTATGTTGATGTGAATGCAACTTTAAAATTTTCTGTCTGTAAAATTAGGGTAAGAAAAGATACTTGACTTCGTTGGGTTGTTGGAAGAGTTAAATGAGAAATTGTAAAATGCTTAGTACTTGGTAATTGGTAGGTGTAGAAATATTACACGTGTACACTCATGACAGACCTCTGTTCTATAATACAAACTAGCATCGTTTAGTTTGGGCAACTACTTAATCTCCCTGTGCCTCAGTTTCCTCATTATTGAATGGGACTGACAGTAGTGTGCACCCAGAGTTGTTGAAAGGACTTTTACTTAACATACATAAACAGTTATTAAACTGGACATAGTAAAGTGCTAAATAAATATTTACCAATAGTCACTACCTCTTAGGGGGTGAGGATTAAATGAACTGGTCTCCCTCTAGCTCAGAAGGGTCTTTTCAGAAAGGCCTCATAGGTTGATTTGCCTTTGTCAAAGGCATAATTACCATTCATTTATGTAGGGAAATAAGAATGTGCTACACTCCAAACTGAGCTCCAGAATTAACAGGCATTTTGCTAAAACAATACCAATTTCATTGAAGTGACTAGCATTACTTGTTCAGTTACAGCTGCAGGTGACATTAGCTCTAACAGTACAATCTAGCAAGGAGTTTTCTCTTTGTCTTCCCTCTGTACTCTGGCGGTTTACCCCCTTCCCTAGCCCTTGGCTGTTGCCGGTGGACACTGATGGCAGACCTGCTGAACACGGAGTGTTCGACGGCAACCAGCCCCAGTGCTCACTAAACGATAATTGGCGTTGTTGTTCAAATAAGACTAAGAAAATAATGAACAAGTTGAAATGTTTTTTTAAAAAGTACAATTTGAAACAAATGTTAGCCTGCTTCTTTTTTTGCTTCCACAGTAGTATTTTAACTGGTTACATAACTTATGGACTTTTTTTTTTTAACCCATCTGATATAAATTCCTGTCCCATGAGTTTTATGTAAGTTTACTTTTTTGTCCTTAGTGGTATGTTTGATAAAATAACTAGAGTGGCACAAAAGCAGTTACAAAATATGTAGGTGATATGAGTGTGAGTCAGAGTATGTTAACATTTAACTGAAAATTTGATACGTAAAGATAATCTTGAGGAATTTTATTTTTCTCAGCGACCTCAGCTTCTTGCTGGAATGAGGTGAAGGCGGATGTAAGTCAGTAAACTACTCTACTCTCAGCAGGTCTAACTTGGTTCTCAATTAGTGTTGTTTTCCCATAACAGAGGAGATCGTGTGACCTCACTCTCAAAACTCTCCAATCTTAGAGCTCTATAGAGGAAAATCTTAGGATGACAGTAAAGCCATTCATCACATTAGCTTTAACACCCAAACTTTGCTGACTCAGGATTCCATGACGTGGAGGATCTCCATTCCCTGGAAAGTCCTTCTTCACAAGTAGTTCTGGAAGTTCCAGAGGTTTCTCACTAAGTCACAAACAAGCTCCCGCTCCTGGGTGCAGCTTCCTCCAGCCAGGCCTGTGCTGGGCCTCCACTGTTTCAGTTGCTACTACTGCTTGCTGCTGCTCGTGTGAGAGGACGCTGCCCTGCCCAGGTGTTCCCAGACTCCATTCTGAGCACAGGATCCCTGCCTCTCTTCCTGCAGGGACCGCTCCACTGGGCTGGGGAGAACCAACTACCTACCACCTCATCGCGCTCAGCTCTCCTTCCTCTTCCCCCCGGACCTAACACACAGTCTCTGCAGAAAACTTCCTGCCACTCAAGCCCCCCTTTCAAAATGTCTAGCAGCTCCTGCAGAAGATGCCCAGGTGGTTGACGTCCCCTCCTTTCTGGCAGATTGGCTGGAGGTTGTCACGTTCTCCCAGTCTCACAGAAGCAGTGGGCAAAAGTAGGTTCACAGTTGTAATACAAATAACAATAATAAATAGTAAGAGTGAACTGTGTTTCATGCATATTATTGCTAATGCTGTTAACCACTCTTAAGAGAGGCATTATTACTCCTATTTTACAGAAAGAGAAATGGAGCAGGAGGAATATTAAGAAATTTGTCCCTGGAAATGCTGAGGTCGCCGTTTTGAAACCCTGGGCTTTCCTGGTCAAGGCACATATGGGAGTTGATGCTTCCAGCTCCTCCCCCCTTCTCTCTCTCTGTCTATCTCTCTATCTCCCTCTCTCTCTCCTCTCTAAAAATGAATAAAAAAAAAATTTATCTAGGCCCTGGCCGGTTGGCTCAGTGGTAGAGTGTCAGCCTGGCGTGTAGGAGTCCTGGGTTTGATTCCGGGCCAGGGCACACAAGAGAAGCGCCCATCTGCTTCTCCACCCGCCCCCTCTCCTTCCTCTCTGTCTCTCTCTTTCCCTCCCGTAGCCAAGGCTCCATTGGAGCACAGTTGGTCCGGGTGCTGAGGATGGCTCTATGGCAGTGGTTCTCAACCTTTCTAATGCCGTGACCCTGCAATACAGTTCCTCATGTAGTGGTGACCCCAAACCAAAAAATAATTTTGGTGGCTACTTCATAACTGTAATTTTGCTACTGTTATGATTCGGAATGTAAATACCTGATATGCATTATGTATTTTCCGATGGCTTTAGGCGACCCTGCCGGGGTCGCGACCCACAGGTTGAGAACTGCTGCTCTATGGCCTCTGCCTCAGGCGCTAGAATGGCTCTGGTTGCAACAGAGCAACGCCCCCTGGTGGGTGTGCCAGGTGGATCCGGGTCGGGCACATGCGGGAGTCTGAGTGCCTCCCCCTTTCCAACTTCAGAAAAATACAAAATATATATATATATCTAAATTTACCATTCCTAAATATGATGCATTTATACATTAGATTTTTAAAATACTATTTTCAAAGTTGCTCGAAACACTTGATGCCATTCATCTCCTGCTGTCCATGGGGTGGTACAGTGACAGGGTCTTTATTTGTAGACGGCCCTGTGGTATACGTAGGTAAAGGATTTGTACTTAGCCCAGATGCTAGGCTCCTGTGCAGGGTTTTAGCTTCAAGGCCTCTCTTCTGTAACCTACCCTACCCTACTGTCTCAGATTTGGCTCTTTTGGAGAATGGTGCCTCAAGGTATATTTTCCAGTAGACTTTTCTGCTTATGTTTGAAGATACTATTTTAGACATTAAAATAAAAATGAAAACTTAATATCAGCTTCAATAGTAGCTAGGACTCTTGGCTAGAAATAACAGAAACCTATTAGCTTGGGCCAAAAGAGGAAGTTACTGGCTCGTCTAATCACATGGGGAGAAGGGGGGGTGCAGCAAGCTTTAGGGACACAGGATACGAGGCCTTCGTGTCGCGTCTTCTTGTGCATTGAATTCATTCTCCGGGCTTCCTCCACATGGCTGGAGGGGTGGCAGCCAGCAGCAGCTAGGGCTGGAGGAAGGACTCTCCCACCGCAGATTTAACTTGCAGAGTTTCAGGGGAGCACAGATTGGCCAGCCTGGGCGGTTATAGGTCTCTCTCTGTGGCCAGTGGCGTGGGGGACTATGATTGACTGGAATGCTTGGAGTTGGGGGAAGACTAGTTAGTCTCCAAAATCTGTGGGTATTCATTTAAATTGTTGGACTCCAGAGTCAGTCACAGAATAAAGCAGGAGGCCAGCAGGCAAATCAAGTGTCTACTGCAAATACTTTCATTGGTTTTGAAATAAGGTGAGGTATAAATGTGTTATTGCTATGTTGTATCAGCGATTTTCAAACTTACATCTCATGGCACGCTTGAACTAAGTACTAAAATTCTGCGCTACACCAAAAAAATACATTTTTTGCTGATCTGAAAAAAATAGGTATAATTTTGATTCATTCACTCCAGATGGCTAGTGTTGTGTTAGCTGTTGTCTTTTTTTTTTTTTTTTTTTAACAATGTAAGGGAAATGAGGTCAGTGCCCCTGACTAAATGGTCAGGTGTTGCATGTTTTAAAAATTCTTGTGGCACACCAATTGAAAATTGTGGTGTTATACTGAAAGATGAGAGCTTCCTGAAAGGGTCAACTAGTCATCAACCTAGTTCTTGGGAATAGACTACCAAAACGCTCATCAACCTAATTATTGGTAATATACTACCAAAATGCACAAATGAGGCTGATAGTCATGAAAGCCCTTCTAGGTCTAATGTCATTCATTATTTTACAGCTCCAGTTCCCACTTTAACGCCTCATAGTTCTGGGTTCCCAATTTCAAGTTCCTGACAGAAATAAGATCAGCCTGTTCTGTTCATCTTTTGGAGGCATTGGGCCGCTGAGGGATCTTGGGGTGGGTTCCCCAGCATCAGTTGCCTACCTCAGTCTGTTTCAGGGGCTGGGTAAAGCGTAAATCGAGGTCCTTGTCCAGCAGGAACAGCTTGTCTGTAAGGCTCTGTTTCTTCGGGCCCTTGGGTGGGGCAGGCTGTGATGCATACACACTTCCACCGCAGCACAAGTGATGAGGTAGACGATGAGTTTCAGAGGGTGAAGCCATTTGCATAAGTAGCCACTAGGGCTCAGACTCAAACCTACCTCTCCTGGCTCTTCACTCAGTGATCTAGTACGTGGATTAGAAACCAGCTCTTAAGAAAAGTGTGTATTGCCTGTTGACCATAATCTTTTAAATTATTCCTACTCTTCCTTAGAAGGTTATCAGTCTAAGTCTACTTATTTACTAGACATGTACTACTCATACTGCATCTTCATCTAGGATGAGAACGGGAGAAATCACCCCACTACTGGATAAAACCAGTGATGTTGCTGGTTCCAGGAATGCTCTTCCCATTAGCTCTCGTCACTTGAGAACCCAGACCGTTTCCTCAGTGAATTGCAGAACATTCATCACTGTTATGGTTTGAATTAGGTCCATCTCAAAAGGGACGTTGGAGTCCTTACCCTCAGTATCTCAGGTGTGACCCTATTTGGCAGTAAGATTGTTGCAGATGTGATTAGCTAAACTGAAATCATGCTGCAGTTGGATGGACCCCGATCTGATGTGACCGATGTCCTTATGGGAAGACAGCTGTGTGAAGACGGAGACACGGGGAGAGCACTGTGATGATGAAGACTGGAGTGGTGCTGAAGATGGTTGGAAAACTGCCGGAATCCAGGAAGAGGCAAGGAAGGATTCTGCGTCTCAGAGGGAGTGTGCGCCCTGCTGATGCCTTGATTTCAGACATCTAGACTCCAGAACAGCGACACAATAAAATTCTGTTGTTTAAAGCCACTCTGTGTGCTGTACTTGGTTACAGTGGCCCCAGGAAAGTAAGGCAGTCAACCCCCTGTGTGAGCCTGACTCAAAGGGGGAGTCTGCAGGCATAAGAACAGCACCTTCCTAGAGGGCTGCAGAGATTTTGTCACACCCTTCCCCACCCCAAAGAAGAATATATTCTTGGGCCTCCCAATTCTGCACTCCCTCAGGACCTTGAAAACCCATAAAACAAAAAGAACACAAGAGATTCCTCATGTTTCTTTGGACAAAGTACCCTGCCTTTGTTGATAGTCTACAGTGTAGTGGTGGACTTTGACTATCCCAAAGAACCTGAATTTTACAAGTCTGGGAGACTGGATTTCTGTAAGAGGGATTCAGGAAACTATAGGAACATTCTAAGACAAGTGACCATGAGCAGCAGGGAAGCCACCCTGATATGTCTGGTTACTCCACAATGTCTGATCCCCACCATAGAGTAGGGAAGGAATAGAGTATATACAACATATTATGCCCTTATAAAACTCACTGGTTTATTTAACTTTATAATGTGTATTATGCTTCTCCAGTATTGAGCCCTATCTTTTGGTATTTGCAATATGAAATTTTAGCTCAAAATAATTTAGCCTTAATCATTTGCTGAAAAATTGTAGTAGGGATTTATATCACAAAACAACAAAAGTTACTTCATTGTACATTGTATACCTACTTTCCAATATTTGGAAAGTGTACTGAATTAGATTTGTATTCTGTTTATACTGCCTTTTTATACTGTTTCTTACTTCAATAGCTTTTGATTAGTAAATGAATCATAAGGAGGGATTCAGGAAAAATGCCATAGGTATAGCACTTATTGTATATGTTGGGAGTTGACCAATATGGCACAGAATAATAAATGGTAGTGTTCAGTGACCCAGAGTAGATGCACAATATATATTTATGGAGTGAATGGATGAATGAACAAATTCTGAGCAAAGCTTCACATAGCCACAGAGACAAAGACACAGACTGAACAACCTCTAACAATAGCTAATCAAAGGGCTGGGATGTATTGAATTAATCCAGTTCTCCAGAGTATCCTAAAATTGCATTTGTCAGGATACCCATATTTCTTTAGGACAAAATCCAGTCGTGTCCCTGTAAGCTGAAAGCATCCCTCCTGTATAACCCCAGAAACAGACCCGTAAATACCTGTGCACATTGTAAATCTGCTGCCATGCAGATTGAGCGTCCGGAGGAGGTGGGTGGAGTATTAACCTTGGCCGGGCTAGGAGGGCCTGTTTCCAGGTCTGTGCACATGCCTTCTGTACTTTCGTAAACTCATGGACAAGACTTAGTAACAGAACGGGAAGTAAAATTTGGATTCGTATTTGATTAAGCCAACAACACAGGAGATCAACTCCCCTTGCTGAATAGGGAACAAATGAAGTCTCAGTTCAGTCCCTACAGGACTTATCTTCTGGTCTTTGTTTACCAACACATATGTGCTAACTGATCATTTTAACAACTTTATTCTGTATTTGCCCCCTGCTCCTGCCTGCACGACTTTCCAGGTAGAATTCAGCTGTTTAAAGCTCTGAGGAGTGCCTCTACCTATCGTCTGTCTTCAAGTGTTTAGAAACTGTAATCCACTAAGATGAATTCCTTTTTAGCAAAGAATTTTTTTTTTTTAATCACAGGAAATGTGTGGGTGACAACTTCTTAGAATCTTTTCTGTGCTTGGAAAATTTCTGGGGTTGTGATGGTTTGTCACATTAATATTTAATTGCTGACATTTCATGTATGGCTCTTAAACTCGAAGAAAGAATCTTCCAAGTGTTAAATGATGTATATAGCAGAAGGCCACACCTCTATCCTTCTAAATAAGTCTCAGGACTGCAGCTGGAGATATAAGGTAGTGGTTCATTGTCTTTCTCTGCACAGCACATTTATTAAGTCATCGATAGGAACCTTCTTTGAGTATGAGTCCAGTAATGTACAGGTTGTTGGGGAGGCTTTTGGATGGGACAGATGTGGAGGGGAGGGGTCAGCATGTGCAGGACCAAACAGGGCAAGAGGGGCATTGGACAGTCTGGGTTCCAACTTCAGTTCGGCCACTTTCTAGTGTGTGACATTGGGTAGACTTCCTGTGGTCTGTTTCCTCATCTGTGAAACAGGCATAAGAACAGCACCTTCCTAGAGAGCTGTTGTGAGGATTAAATAAATCAATGCCTGTTGCAGGGTTTAGAACGTGTGTAGAACATTTAAGTATCTTCTTCTATTGTCACCAGTTATTATTCTATACTTGAGACTCTCCTAAGACTCAGGTTACTCAAGCACGAGTAGAACTTTGAAGTACCTTTTAGGACATTCTTTCTGGGTGACATGATTATCCTAGCAATGAATTCTGTAAATCACTAAGAGTGTTGCCCAACGGAACTGTGTGGTGATGGTTAATGTTACAGTAAAGAAAGACCCCTGTCCACTGTGCTCCTGTGTCTGCCTCCCGGCACTCTCCTCGGGTGAACCTAGGAAACCGGCTCTTGCTGTGTGCTGTTTATGCCATGAGGTACCGCTCAGAAAGCCTTGCCTGTGGCTAGGACTCATTTTTTAGTTTGAGTTGTTATGAGTCTGTGTGTGTGTGTCACAGTGGGTACTTATGAATAGACAGGGTTTCCTTGGAAAACAGCAAGCATTAACTCAAGTTTCCTCACAGTGCAGTTCACTATATACCTGACCTTCTATTTCTATTTCCCTGTTCCCTAGTCCCCACTCAACACACACACACACACACACACACGCACACACACACACTCCCGAAAGAGCCATCTGACTTTTGTCCGTACCTCTGATAACTGCATCCAGAACTAAAGAAAGAGAAAGTTTAATAAGCATCATATTTGATTGAATTGACTCCAATTTCTTTTCTCTAGAGGTGTTTTGGGGGTTTTATTGTTTGTTTTTTAAGGCCTAGACTCTAAAGAAGCAGAAGAGAAAAATATTGTAAACCAGAAAGAGAATCTTTGCAAGATTTTTGGGTAAGTAAGGATGCATTCTGTTTTAGTTTTTGTAAAATAATATCATGGCTCTGGTTATGAGTTACATACATTCACTGTAAAATGTTTAGAAAATAAGCAAATGTAAAATACAAAAATTACATATAAAAAATCATAGGGGCCCTGGCCAGTTGGCTCAACGGTAGAGCGTCGGCTTGGCGTGTGGGGGACCCGGGTTCGATTCCCGGCCAGGGCACATAGGAGAAGCGCCCATTTGCTTCTCCACCCCCCCCTCCTTCCTCTCTGTCTCTCTCTTCCCCTCCCGCAGCCAAGGCTCCATTGGAGCAAAGATGGCCCGGGCGCTGGGGATGGCTCCTTGGCCTCTGCCCCAGGCGCTAGAGTGGCTCTGGTCGCAGCAGAGCGACGCCCCGGAGGGGCAGAGCATCGCCCCCTGGTGGGCAGAGCATCGCCCCTGGTGGGCGTGCCGGGTGGATCCCGGTCGGGCGCATGCGGGAGTCTGTCTGACTGTCTCTCCCCGTTTCCAGCTTCAGAAAAATACAAAAAAAAAAAAAAAAATCATAGGCCCTGGCTGGTTGGCTCAGCAGTAGAGCGTTGGCCTGGTGTGTGGAAGTCCTGGGTTCGATTCCTGGCCAGGGCATACAAGGGAAGCGCCCATCTGCTTCTCCACCCTTCCCCCTCTCCTTTCTCTCTATCTCTTCCCCTCTTGCAGCCAAGGCTTGGCCCTAGCACTGAGGATGGCTCCATGGCTTCCACCTCAGGCGCTAGAATGGCTCTGATTGCAGTAGAGCAATGCCCCAGATGAGCAGAGCATCGCCCCCTGGTGGGCATGCCGGTGGATCCCGGTCAGTCACATGTGAGTCTGTCTGTCTCCCTCCCTGCTTCTCACTTTGGAAAAATACAAAAAACAAAACAAAACAAATCATATGTAATCTGTACTAGGTATTAACATTTTTATATATAGCCCACTAGGCCTTTTCTTATAAATATGTATACATCTATACTTTTTATTAAACAAAGTTGGGATCACAGTGTACATACTGTTTGAAATCAATTTCAGTTTTCAAATAATAAAATAACCCCCAAATTTCCAAAAACGAAAATATTCCTTTTAGGTTACTCCTCACTAATTTTATCAATTTCCTTTTCCTGCTCCTTTGTGCTTTTACCCTCTTTTATTTCTTTCTAGTCCTGTTGTTGCTGGTTCCTTGTTTCCTGTATCCTTTAGACCACGTGCCATACAGTTTTTGACAAGTTACTAAAAATCTCCAAATTACACAGTTGGGAAACATGAAGAAATTATACCAAGATCAAACACTGAGAATTAATATTATTCTAACTAACACACTCAAACGGTCGTTAACTATAACACATTCTGTGTGCTCATTCAGCTGTTGGCCACACTTACCCTAATATCAGACATTGGTGCCTTATGGGAGGAGACAGATTCTTGCTGGGATGGAAGCTTCAGCTTCATACGGGATCTTTTTTCTCTACTCTTTCTGGTCTTTGTATTACGTGTTCTCCTGGGCTTCATTTTGAAATGGCATCAGGAAGTTTCTGTCCTCACAGAAGACAGCCTGCCCTGTCTCATCTGTGGTGTTAGAAATTGAAATAGTGCGCGCACACACTGTTGTGACTGAAAATGGATAAGAGGGATATATCTGGGTAGTAGACACATGGATGTACACACATGTAAATATACTTGTGTACCTTGCTATTTGATGTACTGCTTAATCCGCCCCTCTGCCAGGTTGTCAGTGGTTAAGGCTGGAGATCCAGTCTAGATCTAGTGAATTCCAAAGACAACAGACCAGCTATTGTCTTTGCTGTAGAGACCTCTAGACTTTTCAGTTCCTGGACTGTTCCATAGAACAGCAATGCCCCGAGATGCTCCTCATCCCACCAAAGGAGTCTGCGGTCAGCTAAATTTAGGAAATGCTGCGCTATCCAGGTGCCTTTGAAAGATTTATAGTGCACAATGAAATATGAAAGGCTCTGAGTCCTACATCAGAGAAACTTAATCATCCCAACTTGTCTACAACTTAAACCCCAAACTCTTTTTTTCTTTTATTTTTTATTACATTTTAAATTTATTATGTTAACATGGATTCAAGTGTCCCACTCAATATAACACCCTCACCCCTCAACCACGCGACCTCCATTTCACCCCTTTTGCCCCACTCCCCCTAACTCCTTCCCCTCTTCCCTCTGGGATTTGCTGTCCTGTTATCTGTATCTATGTGTTATGTATCTATAATTTCATTAATCCCTTCACCTTCTCTCTTCCTGTCCACTCATCCCTCTTTCCTCTGACAGCTGTCCCTCTGCTCCCTGTGACCCCACATCTGCCTCTATTCCATTCCTCAGTTCACCGTGTTCACATTTAAATGCGATCACATGATATTTGTCTTTCTCTGCCTGGATATTTCACTTAGCATAATAATCTCCAGGTCCATCCATGCTATTGCAAAAGGTAAGATTTCCTTCTTTTTCATGGCCATGTAATATTCTATTGTGTATATGTACTAAACCTTTTTATCCATTCCATTCATTCACTGATGGACACTTGGGCTTTTTCCAGATCTTGGCTATTGTAAACAATGCTGCCATAAACATGGGGGTGCATATCTTCTTTTGATCAGTGTTTTGGGATTCTTACGATATATTCCTAAAAATGGGATAGCTGGGTCAGAAGGCAGTTCCATTTTTAATTTTTTGAGGAAATGGTATACTGTCTTCCATGGTGGTGACACAAGTCTGCATTCCCACCAGCAGTGCAGAAGGGTTCCCTTTTCTCCACACCCTCGCCAGCACTTATTATGTGTTGTTTTGTTAATGAGTGCCATTCTGACAGTTGTGAGGTGGTATCTCATTGTGGTTTTAATTTGCATTTCTCTGATGATTAGTGACGTTGAACTTTTCATATGCCTTTTGGTCATCTGTATGTCCTCTTTGGAGAAGTGTCTATTCAGGTGCTTTGTCCATTTTTTGATTGGATTGTTTCCCTTCCTGGTGTTGAGTTTTAGAAGTTCTTTATAAATTTTTGTTTTTAACCCCATATCAGATGTCTCTGCAAATATGTTCTTCCATTGTGTGGATTTTCTTTTTATTTTGTTAATGGTATTTTTGCTGTGCAAAAGCTAACTTTTAGTTTGATATAGTCTCATTTGTTTATTTTGTCCTCTATTTCACTTGCCTGTGAAGATATACGGGCAAAAATATTGCTATGAGAAATAACAGAGAGTTTACTGCCTATGTTTTCTTCCAAGATTTTTATGATTTCACGACTTACATTTAAGTCTTTTATCCATTTTGAGTTTATTTCTGTCAATGGTGTAAGTTGGTGGTCTAGCTTCATTTTTTTGCATGTACCTGTCTAATTTTCCCAACACCATTTATTAAAGAGACTGTCTTTACTCCACTCTTGCCTACTTTGTCAAATATCAAATGATCATAAAGGCATGGGTTTATTTCTGGGTTCTCTGTTCTGTTTTATCAATCTGTATGCCTGTTCTTATGCCACTACCAAGCTGTTTTGACTACAATGGCCTTGTAGTATAAGTTGATATCAGGAATTGTGATACCTCCCACTTTGTTCTTCATTTTCAAGATTGCCAAGGCTATTCAGATTCTTTTTTAGTTCCATATAAATTTTTGGAATATTTGTTCTATTGATAGATCTGTGAAGTATGCCATTGGTATTTTAATAGGAATTGCATTGAATCTATAGATTACTTTGGGTAGTATAGACATTTTAATGATGTTTATTCTTCCTATCCATGAACGTGGTATATGCTTCCACTTGTTTGTATCTTCCTTGATTTCCTTTTGCAATGTCTTATAATTTTCCAAGTACAAGTAAGTCTTTTACCTCCTTGGTTAAATTTACTCCTAGGTACTTTATTTTTTGTTGTTGCAATAGTGAAGGAGATTGTTTTCCTGATTTCTATTTCTGACAGTTTATTGTTGGTGTATAAAATGCAATTAATTTCTGAATATTAATTTTATATCCTGCCACCTTGCCAAATTCATTTATTAGGTCTAGTAGTTTTTTGACTGAGACATTAAGGTTCTATGTACAGTATCATGTCATCAGCAAATAATGACAGTTTTACTTCTTTTCCAATTTGGATGCCTTTTATTTCTTCTTGTTCTCTCATTGCTTTGGCCAGGACTTCCAGAACTGTGTCTGTGTATTAGGTAGCACTGTCTGACTTTGAAATTTGTTGTGGTGTCTTTATGAGGAAGAGAGGCTCAGTGGTACTGACCTCCAGGCCACCTGAATTCCTTGCTCTAGGAATGCTTCTTGAGGGTGGTATTCACCCTCCTGTTGTATGTGAGTACTGAATACAGTTGGTCCTTTTGTGGGTGCAGTTATACCTTCAGGCTCGCTGGCTCTAAGGGTCAACCTCAATCATGTGTATTAGACACTGTGCAGTGTCTGTCCTGTTGGGTGTATTTATTCTCCACAGTTTCTGGTGCCTGCTGGACTCCTTCTTTGGACATGCTCTCACGTAGTTAACTGAGTCTAGGGTTGGTGCTGTCTGCCCTCCATTACTGGTTGTTGGTTTTGAGTCTCCTTGGGTTGGCGTCAGCAGTTGTTTGTAACCTGCTGTTATCTACCTGTCTGGAGCTACTGCTTTGTTTGCTATTTGTGTCTACATTTTCTGCACCTGGGTAGTGTGGGAGGGGCCAACCTGTGTATAAGGATCAGCTTCTTCCTGCTTATAGATGACTGTAGTTCTGTAAAAGCCCCAAGCTCCGTAAGTTTTGCCTCCACTTTTCAGCTGTTCCACCTCCTCTTGCAGCTGCCTGGTCTTCTGACAGAGTCTTCTGTAGAAAGACTGTAGTGTGGGCTCAGACTGGCCTCACACACCAACCCCTCTACAGGTTGCAAGCTTGGTAGGTTAGGGAAGTCGAGGTTGGGAATACAGTGTTACTGGGACCCCCTACTTCAGGGGTCTCTTGGTCAGGAGCTCAGTATGGAGAAAATGGTCCCTACTCCAGAGCCTAATCCCTCAGACACTGCTGGAGACTCCAATTCTATTTCCTCCAGTGAAGTGAGCAGCAGGTTCAGATTGGGTGGGGCCAACAGTCCCCTCTGCAGAAGTTCTCCCAGCTGGTGAGCACCTGGTCTCAGGGAGGAAGACAGAGAGACTCCTCCCCAGAAAGTGGCTAAGCTTCTTGACCAGACCCAACAATAGGCTCATGGGGACCCACATTTTAAATGTCCATGCTCCAAGCTTCTCTCCCATCCCCCTGTGGAACCTAGCCCAGCAGGGTACAATATCCAGGACCTGGGCCAGCTGACTGTGAAGCTTGACCTCGTCCAATGCACATGAGCTGCTGTGCCGGTACTGATCACAGAAAGCAGGCCTCGCCTCAGCTGGGCCAGGTGTGAGGAGCTCTCCTTTAGGACACGCCACCAGCAAGGGTTTTTAGATCCTGAACTGTTACTCTCTACAGCTGGCTGCTAGATGTACCAGCCCTGGGCCTCCCTGCAGAAACCCGGCGCAGAGCATTGGGAGACACTGCCCATGACTGGCCCTCAGCAACCTTCTTGAAACTATAAGCAATGCAGAGTTTTGGGCTGCCTCTGCTGGGCCCATGTGCACATGGAAATACTCAGCCACACTCCTAGGCTGGCTTTTACCCACTCTGGGCCTGGAGGAAGTTTTGCAAAAGGCCGAGGTTCCCTGAGCTCTGCCTCCTGGAGCCTCTGTCTGCTGGCTGTTTGTTGGGCTCAGTCACTGAAATAAAACCTCTTGGTAGAATCTAGAGCCTGGGGCAATTCAGGAATTAGGAAGGGTGGTGGGTGTGGCTTGGCCTGAGGTGTTGGTCTGTCCAGACTTTTTTCACAGGTGTGGCCCCAGGAGTCTGGTAGGTGTGCCCTCTGAGATCCAGAGGTGTGGTCTGCCCACAGTCTGTACGGAGACTCCCATGAGGCAGAAGCACCAGTCTTGGGAGCATGGGGGGGAAACCTCAGGCCTCATCACCAGAAAACTGAGTCACTGATGTGCCCCCTGCTTCCTGGCTGACTTCTAGGATGGCCCAGTCTCTGTAGAGTGGGGCAGGAAAGACTCTCGATGGCAGAGCAGTTGCTTTTTCCCAGGCTGATGCCGCTCAGAGGGGACTGCTCCACTCAAGAAAGATGGCAACTGCACTGTTGGAGAATGACTCAGCACAGGGGTGCCAGTGGCCATCCCCCATGATGTCTCTCCCTGGGTCACCAACTTTATACTCTTCTCCCGAAACCCTAGTCCTCTCAGTTCTCCCTCACCAGTGCCTGGGTAAGTGGCTTTGAATGAGATTTTCTGTGTGGGTCCTTTAAGACAGAGTCTGCGTCTCCAAGAGCTCCATCTCTTTTTTGTAGACAGAAACCCAGCTCTTTTCACTGCCAAATGCTATGTGAGCCCCTCTTCTAGGTTCGGGACTCTAGGCTGGTGCGCTGGCTTGGAGCTGAGCACCTACACCTCTCAGGGCGACCCTCCCCACAGTGAAAGTCCCTCCGGACCCTCGGCTGTCACTCACTCCTGGGAGTGGGGCAGCCCTTTCTGTGTCTCTGCCCTTCCTATCAGTCTTGGTGTGGCTTCTTCAGTGATCCTTGGTTATTGATTCCTCTTAGTTTAGTCCAAAGTTGGTTTTTCAAGATGATTGCTCTTAAATTAAGTTGTAATCCAATTTGGTCCTGGGAGGTGGCAGTTAGAACATCTGCCTATTCTGTCACCATCTTTAATTTAATGATCTGAAACTCTTTTAATTAATTCCTATTAACACTTTATTAGAATAATTGGCTTGTGTTTAGACAGAAGCCCTGTCAAGGCATGCCCCCTCCTCCCAATCAGGTGATATGTATGCCACCTGCTGGTGTTATTGGGTAAGAGGTAACTCAGGAAGCTCCTATTTTCATTAAAGCGTACTCACAGTCCAGAGTTCATTCTCAAGATGCTTAGTGTTTTTTGTTTTTTTCACATTTAACATACCAGGGACCGAACAACATAACCTGCCATAATTCCATTACAAAAGGAAGTAGTGCAGACTCAACCTGGAAGTCAGATCATACAAGTTGGCACTGAATACCAGTGTCCAAGACAAGTGAAGCATCTGATAAAATGAGAACAAAGAGTGAACGCAAAGGCCTTTAGAACTGTAGGACTTTATAGATTAAATACTTACGACTATAAATTTAATTAGGCCACTCTACTTATTATCTAGTTTGAAGTCCAACTTACTTTAACAGACTTGTTCAATATTTAATAGACTGATGAACTAAGCTATAATTCTATCTAAACTCAATGTTAGGCATTTTCATTTAAATTGTTAAGTTTTATGATTCTTGATGTTATAATTGTTAAAAGTAATAAAATTAATTTTGGGAGAAGAAATAAGAATAAAATAAAGGCCCAGAAATGTGGTAAGTTATGGTAAAGTACAGTTATACCATACTTTATTTTTTAAAGAGCTTATTTTATTACATATTTCTATAGACTACCTCATTATATAAGAAGAAAATTTTAAAATATTTTCTACAGTCTGACCAGGTGGTGGCGCAGTGGATAGAGCATTGGCCTGGGACACAAAAGACCCAGGTTCAAAACCCCAAGGTCAATGGCTTGAGCCCAAGGTCACTGGCTTGAGCAAGGGGTCACTCGGTTTGCTGGAGCATCCAGTCAAGGCACATGTGAGAAAGCAATCAATGAACAACTCAGGTGCCGCAATGAAGAACTGATGCTTCTCAGCTCTCTCCCTTCCTGTCTGTCTGTCCCTCTCTCTGTCTCTCAAAAAAAAAAAGAAAAGAAATTTTCTAGAGATACTCTTTCACAATATGTTCTACTTATTTTACTGTCTCAAAACAATATATATCGCTAGCAGAGATTTCTTTAAAACCACCATTTTTGCCAGAATGGCTAAAGGGTTAAGCACAGAAGTAGTTGCCACTTGGAAGTGGGTGGTCAATAAGAGCTGGGTGGTCCGGTGTTTGTTCTCCTGTTTCACTTTTTATCTTCTTGTCATGTCTAGATTTCTCCAAGGGATCTCTGGAGAGATCTCTGCCTTCAACTCCACGAGAAAAAGCAGCCAGGTCTGCAAACGTCTGCCTACTCTTCCAGGTGAAGGTGCTGTGGTCCAAATGTCAAATTTTTAAGGAAAGAAACTCCTCTAATTTTAAATACTGACAATTATTTGCAAATAATGTTATTCTCAAAGAAACACATCCTGCGGTGTGTCTGACTGTTTAGAGTCAGCTCCTGGAGCGGTACTCCCGGTGTTCAAGAGATCAATTGCATCCGAATCACATAACAATACAAACATACTGATTTCTGGGCTTTTTCTCAGACCTATAGTTTGTGAAGGTCGGGCTCAGTCCTCTGCACATTTCGCATGCCCCATCGGCACTGATCCGATCACTGACAGAGTGGGTTTTTTTTTTCTTTTTTAATGCTGGTGATGGATCCACTCGCCAACTGGCAGACCCAGGTGAGCCATAACATCGGTGTTTATAAAGAATTCCACAGGTTATGCGGATAAGCACAAGAGTTGAGAACTACAGCTCCCCAAGAGCTGATTAAGAAATGAGGAATGTTGAAAGATCTCTTTCTATTTGCCAGGGGATTGTTTGTGAATGTGGAGAAAGATAGGCAAAACATATTAACCAGATTTGGAGTAATTATTAGTGAAGGATGTGGCAAATCATGTGAATGAAAGGTTGAATGCTATTACTTCTCAACCTAAAAAGGGTTCACAGTGACATTTCAGTGACCTTATTTCTTAACTCTAGCTGCTCGTTTAGAAACCTCCAGGAGTGAGTTTTTTAAAAATACCAGTGCCTGGGCCCTGCTCTTGACCAGTTAGATCAGAATCTTTGGGGGCGGGGCAGAGGTGGGGGTTGGTGACGCCGAGTTGCTGCTGACTTGAACAGCTCCTGGACCAACATCATGTGCAGCCAGCTTAAGCACCATTGCTCTATGTCATAGAACAGTTTGAGTCACCTGCTATTGTTGACATCACAAGCAGTTTGTATTTGTGGCCAGTTCGTGTTGGAGGCCAGTCTTCACAGGAAATGAACGCTTGGCACTGTTCTGTTATCTCTTGTCCTACCCCTTAAACCACCATCATTAGGATTCACTATTTTATTTATAAAAGCGGTCGCCACCTGCTTTCTTGCCATAATTTGTAGCAGTAAGGTTGCTTAGAACAAAGGCCAGAAAGTTATGTCGCTTATAAATTTGCTAGTTAAAATTAGGGGGCATTGAGGGCAGTAGTCTTTGTGGAATTTTGTGATCCGTTTGTTGCTTGGCAACTTTTGAGGAGCCCGATCAATTACTTCTTGCTCCTAAAAGGAAATTAATTCTTCATTATGCAGAGGGCTTGAGAAGTCACCCGGAGCAGGCCGTCCAGAGCCATGTCATATTTCTTCTACTTGGCTCCACAAATTCTTCTGCCCTTTAGCCCTCTTACTTCTCAGGAGTTCGAGCTGATCAGGCGCAAGGCTGGAGCATCTTGGCAGAACGAAACGAGATGGTCCGATTCTTCTCTAACAACGTACACGGGCAGTT
The DNA here is from genome assembly GCF_036850765.1 of Saccopteryx bilineata. NCBI lineage: Eukaryota > Metazoa > Chordata > Mammalia > Chiroptera > Emballonuridae > Saccopteryx > Saccopteryx bilineata. Next base: position 187,293,193 of record NC_089490.1, on the reverse strand, counting down.
ACCGGGAAAAAGACCCGGATGTCTTCCCCCGCAGCCAGTTCTCTCTGGAAGCAGGACAGCACTGGCCTGAGTGTCACCGGTAAGATTTCTTTGTACTTTGCACCTGGATATGTCACTATAAATAGACAGGAATGCCATTAGAAAAAGAGGGTGTTGTAAACCCAGAGAGACTTCCTAGACTTAACTCTGCATATTTTCTTGTGATAAATGTCAGTAGGAAGAAGAGCTAAATGTCAGTTGTCAGCTGAAATTATGATCATCGTCTATTTGGTGCTGGTCAGATTATAACTGTGTACTCTGGAGAGCAAATAAATAGGAGTATTTGGTTAAACTGTGGGTATTTTGTGTCCTCTGCTCAGCAAAGAGGGGCTCCTGGGCCTTCCATACTGCTTCTTGTTTCGTTTTTCCACTTTGAGCTGAAAAAACTCCTCCAGAGCAGGAAGAAAGGCGGCCAAAACCTCCTCTGCTCTCCACCGCAAGATGTCTACCAATGAACGCAGCGTTGAGGGCCCGGTGACATTTTCTGAATGTTCACTGTAAGTCAAGCCCTATGTTAGGCCCACAGAAAAACTAACTTCAGTTTAATATGGTAACTGAAACCACAGAAGTAAGTAATCAGCACAAGGGAGGGAGACGCTGTCGTGTCTGCGGCGGGGGGAGGGGTGTGGTGAGGAAGGTCTCAGGACAACAGGTGCCCTCAGAGCGGGCTTAGGGGTGGGGGATCCTCCAGGAGGAGGAGGGAGGGGCACAGAGGGACACAGCAGTTACTCAGTCCCCAGTACTATCAGAGAACTGCGGGAAGTGTGCGCAGAGATGTGGGGAAATAGGAGGACTCATGATGAAATACGTCTCTTGGACACAGTGGCACAGAGGCTGCAGTAGAACAATTAGGTAAATGGATGGTGGGTGGTGGTGGGGGAAGATAAACAAGGGGGAAAGACTAGGGTGAGCCATGTGGTAATGGGTTAAAATTGGACACATCAGGATGACCTCATGGTTAGCCTAGTATGGGTACATATAGAAATATTTATAGATTTGTGTGTGTGTGTGTGTATATATATATACACACACACACACACACACACACACGTTAGTATGCACACACGCTTTTTCTTGCTTTTTGGAGGAAGGTCCCTATATACAGCCCATTTCAGTGTGGACCATGAGCTAAGGGCTTAGGAGCAACACCTTGTAAAAGCAACAACCACCCCCAGGACCCAGGTTTTGGTTTTTAATACCAATCTTCAATACTTCAATAAAGGAGCCAGGGTTTCTTGGAGAAAGGGCAATTTCTTGAAGAGACGGGGTGGAGGGGATATACGAGACAAGCCTGGAGCATCTTGTAGTGCGGAAAAGTATCAAAATGTCAAACAAACAAGACGAGGAAAGGCACAACAAAACTAAAACTACAAAACAATGATGGATCCAACGGAAAGAGCTTCCAATTGCCAAAGCTAGACAAAACTGAGCAACAAATAAAGTAGTATTGGATTATAGACCAAAGTATAAAGTAAATATCCATGAGCTCATATTGTCAAAATGAAATGATTGAATAAATGCATTCATGAGCTAGAAAGGACTCACCTCCCATGCAGAACAATTCTAAATAAGTTAGGTAGTTTGTATTGAAGGAAGAGGGGCATAACTCACTACTCCTTGCATGTGAGTTGTGTGTGTAACTTTCTTCCAGTGAATATAGTAAAGGAAGAAAGAATGACTTGTTCCAAGGGGGTCACCTGACAAACACCACTTCAAGCCAGCTAATCAGGGTTAGTATCATCAGTGATAAGCCACACTGAGAGTCTTTACCCTTGGTATGATATGTGAGGCTGGCACTTTTCCTCTGTGGTCTTCCTCCTCAGAATGCATTACCCTCATGACAACTCCCAATTCAAGGTCAGTCTATAAAATTCCTGAATAGTAATCCTGAACATTACCAAGGTTATTAAAACAAGGGAAGTCTGAGAAATGGTTATTGCTGTGAGGATCCTTGATGAGTAACTATATCCTACATGGGACCCTGGATAACCAGATAAAAGACATTAGGGGAAAACAGGAAAGTTGAATAGTACGGATGCTAGTTAATAAAGTGTCAGAATCGGTTCATTAATTATTACAAATACACCAAACAAATGTAAGCTGTTAATAATAGGGATAGCTGGGGGTAGAGTATATGGGAACTCTCTGTACTATCTTCACAATAATTCTGTTACTCTAAAAGTGTTCTCAAGTTACAGCTTTATTTAAAAAGATGGGGGGAGGAGGAGGTGGAGAGAAGAACTACTGTACATGGATGATGAGAAGGTGAGAAGTATTATTAGCATTGAGGAGGGATATTTTATAATGATCGACCAAATAGGAAGATATAACACTCTTAAATTTATCAACATCTAATAACAACAGTCTCTCTGAGCTTACTAGGTAATACCAAAGGAGATAAAGGGAAAAAAATAAGCAAATCCACAATCATAACTGAACATTTTAACATTCCTCTCACAGCAACTGGTAGGACAGGAAATAATCAGGTAGGACACAGCAAATATGCAACACACAATTAAGACACTTCTCCTAATTGACATAATCTAGAGTATTAAACCCACTGATGACGGAATATGCATTCTTTTTGAGAGCATGCGGAACATTTTCAGAAATGTGGCTGGGCCATTAAAAATTATCAGCTTTCAAAGGATTCAAATCATACAGAATATGACCTCTGATAAATGTTCCTAAGATAGGAATCAATAAAAAAAAAGAGAACTAGATAATGTCTGAAGACTTAGAAATTAAACAATACATGTCTATATAACCCAATGGGTTGAAGTGAGATCACAGTGAAAGAAAATATTTTGAATAGAAGGATAAATATCACATGTAAAAAAGATGTGAAGGCAGTAGTCAAAAGGTGAAAACAACCCAAATGTCCATCGACACATGAATGAATGAATAAAAGGTGCTATGTACATACAGTAGAGTATCATTCAACCTTGAAAAGGAATGAAAGTAAATAAGTGAATGAATAAATGAATGAAATGCTGGGAATGCTACAATATAGGTGAACCTTGAAAACATTATGCTCATAGAAAGAAACCAGACACAAGAGATAAATAAATAGTGTATGATTCTATTTGTATGAGGGGCTCAGAATAGGCAGATTCATAGAGACAGAAAGTGGAATAGAAGTTACTTGAGATTGGGGGGAGGTAGGGAATGCGAAGTTATTGTTCAAGAAGCACAGAGTCTCTGTTTGGGATGATGGAAAAGTTCTGGAGATGGGAGGTGGGTAGTAGTGATGTTGTGCAACACTGCGAATGTGCTAATAGCACTACATTGTACATAGAAACATGGCTAAAGTGGCAATTTTGTGTTATGTACATTTTATAATAACAACTTGTGAAGGACAGGACTTCTAGAATACTGAGGGAGTGTCTAAATATATCCTCCACTCCTGCATAAAAGCAGAAAAAATGTCAAAATCAACTTTTCAAAACTCTAGATATTAACCAAAGGTGTGCAACAATCTGAGTGTTTTCAAGGAAAACTGCAGAACTTTGGTAAGAACGGCAGGGTTTGTGGTCTTGAAATTTGACTACTCTCATCCCTTTGATAGTTCTTGAGAATAATGGTTTCTATACTTGTTGGATTATGAGAAGGGTTGTTTTGTTGAAAATAAAGATTCTTAAGCCACTCCCCTTAGAAATTCTGAATATAAGGCACTAGTGAATCCGTTTGTTTAACAAATGTTCCACATGATTCTTATGATTAGAAAACAATGGGAAATACCATTTAGCAAGAGCTTGAAAAATCTGTTCTGGCAACATGGCCACCTGATACCAAACTTGAGTTGAATGTTTTCAGTTCCAGGTGGATTAACTCTAGATGAATTAAAGAGCTAAGTGTGAAAGGCAAAACAAAAACTGTTGCATGAAAATATGGAGAATAAGTTGATGATCTTGAGGTTGGCAGAGATTTCTTATATAGAACACACAAAGCACTATCTACAAATAAAATTTAGATAAATTGGACTACCTTAATATTAAATAATTCAGTTTGATGAAATTTTTGTTAAAGGTATGAAAAAGCAAGCCCCAAAAGTCAATTGAGTGACTGACAAAGGGCTCATAGCTACAGAATGTATAAAGAACTCCTATAATTTAGTATGGAAAAGGCAGCCCACTAGAAAAATGGGAGAGACTTTAAAAAATGAAATTTATAAACCAACATAGCCAAGTGACCATTAAACTTATCAAAAGATACTTAACTACATCAGTAATCCAGAAATGCTTAATTAACCACAACTAGCTTACATATAGATAACCCTCCAGAAAGACTAAAATCACAAAGACCATCAATGAGGATGAGGATGTAGAACAATAAGGTCTCTCATATGCAGCTGGTGGGAATGTGCATTAATATAACTCTTTAGAAAAACAATTTGGTCTCATCTTATGTTGATGCTATGGATACCCTCAGACTTAGCAATTCTACTTCTAAGTATATACCCAGCTGAAATGCATTTTCACACATGCACCAAGAGACACATACATGTATTAGCAGCATTTTTCATAATAGCCAGAAAACTGAAAACAAGCCAAACATGGAGTAAATACTATTCAACTAGAGCAGAATGTCTGAATGTGAACTAACTACAATTCTATCCAGTAATGTCGGAAACATAATGCTGAGCATTTTGAGCCAGATGAAATACATATTATACACTTCCATTTACATAAAATGTCATTAAAAAAAGCCCAGCCCAAAACAAATATAGTGTTCGGGTATGTCTGCTTAGTTGATGCAAAATATAAAGAGAAGCAAAGACATGATACCCATAGAAGTCAGGAAACTGCTGTACCTACTACCAATATCAAACTACCTGCCCCGAACCTATCAAAAAATAATTCCTGGGGTCAGGCTCAGAAATCTGCAGTTTCAACTTAATACCCTCAGGTATTAATACCTCAGGTGATTCGATTGCAGCTCTAGGTTAGGAGAAGAAAGAAGCAGGGTGGGCCACCAGCCCCTGTCTCAAGGATGATGAAGGCTCATGTGTTGGCTGAAGACATGTACAGGAGCATTTGGGGACTCTTGAGGCTGACGTTATTGCAGTCCACCCTTACCTCACACCCACAGCTCCAGGTCCTGGAGTGTGGGGACCATCCTCTGCCCAGTCAGAGGTCCCAGGAAAAATGGCTATGGTGGGTTGCACTCTAGAAATTGATGACTCTGTCTATTTCTGAGAAAATAACCTGCACTCTCCACCAAGCCTGGGTTTGCCTAAAAAGAATGTCAGATCTGGATTCAGGGAAACTGAAATATAGATGTCTTTTGAAGGACAGACACACCTCCGTGTGTCCCCAAGTTACTCTGCTGCTATTAAGTTCTAAGTTTAACTGGGAAACCAACGTAATTGCTGTAATATTTCCTATCCCATTCATAGCCCTCATTTAGAAAACAGCTCCCGTGAGAAAGACTCATACATCCTCTTAAAACAATTATGAACTTAATGTTGGAGCTTTTCATGTACAAAAGTTAAACATGTTACCCTTTTATAACTAATCAGGGAACAAACAAATTGCTCAAGTCCAAGTTGGGTTGATTTCATGGGAGTGCAGGATTATGGTTGGGAGCGTGGAAGGGGGAAGAGAGGAAGCGAATGTTTATGAAATTAAATGAAATGAGGAGTAAAAAAGCCCTCTAAGTCCATAGGCTGTGACTTAGAAACCCATAAACTTATAACTTATTTCTTCTATTTGCTTTCTTCAGGATGTCATTGCCAAATGGCTCTGCCGACAACCCTATGCTCTGCAGGTCTGGTCCCCAAGATACTGCAGGTGTTACCAGTAAGTGCAGCAGGAGCCGTCGTGAGTTTATAACCCTTCTGGCAAGCTTACTCTCATCGTAATGTCCAGGTTCTTGGTTTAAGTTCATACAATTTCAAAGTTACCTTCTACAGGCAAGGTGTCTTTAGCAAGAAAGCGAACATATGCTACTCAGGGTCTGTCGCTCTTAAAAATGACAAATACTTTCAGGCAAACCTTTTTCCTCCAATTAGTCCCAAAAATGTAACTCAGCCAGAGCTTGGAGCTCTCAGTAGTGTAATCTGAGCTTTCCTGGGTACATCAAAGAACTAAGAAGAGAAACCAGAGCTATAAGCCACAAGCTAGTAAACGATGTTTGCTCATCTATAACCACCCCCTATCTTGTTTTAGTTAAAGTAGGATAATGCTGGCCACTTTCTAGTACCAACTACACGCACTGGGAAGAAATTGAGGACCATCCTGCCCCACACACTCTGGTTCTGAGGAGGAATCAATAGGCTTTTCCCATATAATTTCCACCTCTCAGGGTTAAATCTTTGAGGGTTTAATAAAACTAATGCCATTTCAGATTAGGATTGTTTAGCATTTTTTTATGACACTTCCTGGTAATATTTTTTTTTTCTCTTATATTTAAAGGTTTAAGAAGTATACATTTGTTGGGAGAGGATGGAAGGTGCAAAGAGCTATTCGGCAGCCCTTTGGGCTTTTCTTAAATAATGGAAATAAAGGTTATTAGCAGCTGCCTGGGACAGTCACCATTCTGCTGCTTCCTAATCAAACTGGACTTCATGGGCGTCATATGTCTTAGATGGGTTTTATGCATTCTTCTATGGTTTGTTGAGACAAAGGACAGAGAGCTAACCCCTTGTACAGTTGTTAAAATCAGGAAAGACTATCTCCCCTTTGCAGTAATGAACATAAAATTGAAACACACTTACATAATTGGGAGACATGACTGAGCTGGGTATAGGCAATTAAACAACCTGGTCACATCATTCAGTGTAAGCTAAGGTGGCAGTGCATCTGATCTGAGCAGCACCAAGTACAGTCTTGTGCCATTTATATTCTATTTGTGCTCTTCAGAAGTCTGATTAACCCGCCAATCACCCCTGGCTGGGGAGCTGAGAGCTGGGTGGTCCCACAGGCAGAAGGGTGGGGGGAGTACTTCATGAGTGGTGACAGGAGCAGTGAAAGCAATAATTGTCCACTCTCTGACAGGTATGACTTTGGTTTCCTAGCCTCTCTCGTTTTTATGGTGAAGAATTGGTAGGAGAAAATGACAGAAGTGGATATATTCATAGTGATGACTTCTCAATAGATTGCGCCCACATCGCTTTTTTCACTCTGCTCAAATGGTCATTTTAATTTAACCGATAGCTACTGCAGGTCCTCAAATAACATCGTTTTGGTCAATGTCGTTTCCTTATAAGGTTCATGAGCTGCTGTAGGAGTTGAACTCTTGTTTTTATCAATCAGCCTGCAGCAAAATTGGTTTCATTATACTGTATGTCATTTCACTGAAAGTCGAAGAACCTATATCCACAGAGTTAAGTGAGGACTTACTGCGCTCACTCCATTAAGAGGTGACAGTGCGGCAAGGCAGAGTTATGTCATTTGGCCAAATGGTAACTTCCCCTTTATGCCTCTTTTCAATTTCCATGTTTAATCTTTGGATGGTCAACTTTGTAATTATTATGCTAGAAGCTCCTAATGAAGGGAGTTAAAACATGAAGCCGATGGTCAAAAATCATCAATACAAGACAACTGTATAAATTTGCTTACCACCAGCAGACCCTGGTCTGTTGATTGTCTCTTTGTAGAACTATAGCCATTCATATAGATATGCAAATCAGATGGGCAGGGCTTAAGTGTGGTTCACATTCATCATAGCAAAAAAGTTCTCCAATTCCTTCTCACAACTGCCTTTCTTTTTTTTTTTTAATTTATTTTATTTTTTTATTTTTATTTTTTTCCGAAGCTGGAAACAGGGAGAGACAGACAGATTCCCGCATGCGCCCGACCGGGATCCACCCGGCACGCCCACCAGGGGGCGACACTTTGCCCCTCCGGGGGGTCGGTCTGTTGCGACCAGAGCCACTCTAGCGCCTGGGGCAGAGGCCAAGGAGCCATCCCCAGTGCCTGGGCCATCTTTGCTCCAATGGAGCCTTGGCTGCGGGAGGGGAAGAGAGAGACAGAGAGGAAGGAGAGGGGGAGGGGTGGAGAAGCAGATAGGCGCTCCTCCTGTGTGCCCTGGCCGGGACTCGAACCCGGGACTTCTGCACGTCAGGCCGACGCTCTACCACTGAGCCAACCGGCCAGGGCCACAACTGCCTTTCAAAGAGTTCATCTGTATTTGCTCTGCCTACATGAAGGTGGTTTTCCTTTGACATTATTACCAATTTCTTTCCAATTGTTTGATTTGGTTGTGGCTTTCCCCTCTGATAGCACCATCATATGTTCATCTCTTATACTCAAAGAAGAACGAAGCAATAGCTGATAAAAATAAATATCAAATGTCCTGTTAGTACAACAAACAGGAATTGACGAACAATTCCACTTTCTGTTTACACTCTGGTAAGACAGGTTCTAGCAAGTTTGCTCGCTTCTGCAGCTTGTCTCCAGCAGAAGCACATTATGAAGAGTGTGGTGGGATGCAGATGTGGCAGCGCTCGGTCAGCCCTCACTGGGCATTCTGTCCTTCCTCTTGTTCTTAGCACTACACCTGTGCCCTCACCTGCACCCCTCCCAGATGAGCCCAGGCTACCGTTGCAAAAGGAGACACTGACCTCTTTTATTCTCACTGTTCCAGGAGATGGAATAGGTACCAGGGAAGAGGTTTTAAAATAGTATGACCACATGAAAGCCCAGATGTGACAGCATGTGTAAGATCTCTTTGGGAGAGTCCCTAACCACAGGGAACAAATTCCAAGTATCTGAAGCAGCTACCTGGAACTGTCTTTTATGAAATTCACCATTTTATAAGAATGAGAGTATCTAGGAGAATACTGACAAGAACCAAATAATATTCTAGGAGGGCAACATCAGTATGGTTTGTCGTGTTACTTCAAGAGTGTTTATGTCCATTTTTAACATCCCTTTTCTTCTATGTTTTTATTCCCACTTTTATTTCTCTGTGAAGCCTCCTCCATACCTCAAAAGACTTCTGAAAGCAAAAAGAACTCACCAGACTATCCCATACATTATATCTTCGCACAGGATAATCTTAAAGCATAAACAAGTTGATATCACTTCTGTTTCCTATTGTACTTGCAATGAAATCCTAATTCCTCAGCAAGTCTCCGTTTAGGTCTTACGTGAACACAACCATGCCTATCTTTCCAGTCTCATTTCGTGCCTTTTCTTTCTTTTGTTTACTCTGTTCCAGTTACAACAACTTCTTTTAATAACTTCAAAATGTTAAGTCTGCCTCAGGACCTTTGCACATGTGTTCTCTTTGCTGGAATGCAATTATCCTGGCTCTGCTGAGTTGTAACATTCAGTCTGATTTTAAATGTCTTCTCTAAAAGAGAGGTTATGCCTGGCCACCATATTTAAAACAAGTTTTTCACACTCTTCCCCCATTTAGTGTCTATCTTTGTGTCTAGTTTGAATTTATGTATTATTGCACTTATTTACTTGTTTATTATCTCTTTCTCCTTCTGGAACATAAACTTCCCAAGAGCAGGACCTTGTCTATCTTGTTTGGCTTTGCATCTCCAGCACCTGGGACAGGGCTCAACTCAAACCAGAGGCCCTACCATTGCTGCACGATGCTTATTACAGACCTTTCATTGTTGACTCTTTCTTCCTCACAACAGGCTTCCTTACCAGAGGCAGTTTAATTTTTTGTCTTCCAAAAGAAAATGTATAAAATACTGTTAAAAATTAGAGTATAGGTTTTTTTGTTTTTTTTTTTTTTATGGAAGCAACCTTTCAAAACTTGTATTTGCAATGTAGCAGCACATAAAATCGTAATGCTTTAAAATTTGAAAGGATAAATGGGTAGGGCGTGTTGGCATATTACCATATTTCCCCATGTATAAGACATACATTTTTCCAAAAAATTTGGGGTCTAAAAACTGAGTGGGTCTTACACAGTGGTTGTAGATTTTTTTACTTGCATTTCCCGCTTTTTCGCACTTGTTTTTGCGCTCATTGTTGAAGACTGTGATTTGTCACCAGACACAGATAAGGACAAGCTAATGGATGGGAGTTTTGACAGTGATGAAGAGTTGCATGAATTTTATGATGAATAAAACTTGAGTCCAATAATTTTATGTAATACATTTTTTCAAATTTTGGGCCCCCAAATTAAGGTGCGTCTTATACATGGGAGCATCTTATACATGGTACATGGTTTCAGTTACACGCCGCCTCCCTCCCCCACCCAGGTTCTGTGATGGGTGGAAGGAGGTGAAGCCAGGCAATGCCCATGTCCAAAACATATACAGATGATGGCGAGCAAGACTTGGGGTGAGAGGCAGGGAGGAAGGAACAGGAGAGTACTGATGCCTGCTTGCCCAGAGCAGAGAAGTACCTTCCAGTTTTTAGCAATGTGGGTGCCTTGTGGCTCCCAAGCGTCCTTAACCTTGCTGCCATGACATCTCAGCGGTGTGCGGCCTTGTGCCATTTTGGGATCATCTCCAGAGCTGCTTGCTCCGAAAGGCTGGGGCTCAGGATGAAGGTGGATTAGGGGGGCTCTCCCCATAGCTTTTCTAGTCTGCCCGGGAAGGGGACAGCAGGCGGGCCCTGGGCTGGAATAGTAGAGGGGTACATGGCAGCCAAACCAGGCACCCTTCCCCGGCTTTCCTGGAGAGTCTCACAGCTCCCTATTGGGGCTCCTTGGGGTCTTCCCCTCTCCTGGGCGCCCTCCGTTCTGCAGTCCAGAAGTGGGGCCACCAGGAAAGACTCTCACCTCCCCTTCAATGACCAGAAGAAACCCGGGAATGAAAGCTCCCCACCCACAAACAGAAACCTATCTCTCTCTCTCTCTCTCTCTCTCTCTCTTTTTAAAAGAGACAGAGAGAGTCAGAGAGAGGGATAGATAGGGACAGACAGACAGGAATGGAGAGAGATGAGAAGCATCAATCATCAATTTTTCCTTGTGACACCTTAGTTCAGTGGTAGTCAACCTGGTCCCTACCGCCCACTAGTGGGCGTTCCAGTTTTCATGGTGGGTGGTAGTGGAGCAACCAAAGTATAAATAAAAAGATAGATTTAACTATAGTAAGTTGTTTTATAAAGATTTATTCTGCCAAACTTAGTGAAAATCTGACATAAAGTATTTGGTAAGTAATTATTATTATATGCTTTAATGTGCTGTAACTCTGCTTTATAAATTTTATAAAGAGTAAAGTTACTTCCCTACTTTATAAATCACCATTACTGTGGAACAGGTGGGCGGTCAGAAAATTTTACTACTAACAGATACAAAAGTGGACGGTAGGTATAAAACAGTTGACTGTCCCCTGCCTTAGTTGTTCATTAATTGCTTTCTCATATGTGCCTTGACCACGGGCCTTTAGCAGACCGAGTAACCCCTTGCTCAAGCCAGCGACCTTGGGCTCAAGCTGGTGAGCTTTGCTCAAACCAGATGAGCCCGCGCTCAAGCTGGCGACCTCGGGGTCTCAAACCTGGGTCCTTCTGCATCCCAGTCCAACGCTCTATCTACTGCGCCACCACCTGGTCAGGCTAAACCTCTTTTTGTGTGTGACAGCCGAGTTGTGTCTACTCTGAGGTTCCTTACTTTCTGCTTCCACCATGGGTCCTTTCTCCGCCATCTACCCCCTCCTGCTGCCTGACGGGGACTGAGTTTCCTCTTGCCTCCTGGTCCGGGCCCTTCCAGCCCATTCTGGTGAGGGGACAAGGGACTGCTTGGTCTTTGGCACGCATGTCTTCATTGTCTCTTCCCAGGGCCATGATGGTTTGTCTTCCACTGTTCACAAAGGGAAGCTGCCCTCCCCTCAACCGCTGGCCTCCTCCTCCGCTCTCCCCCTCTGCCTCCCCTCCACTGCCCGGAGTGTGCAGCAGAGAGGGCGAGGTGACTTAGAGCAAGCTGCCCTCACCATGGGGTTCCCACATTCACCCCTGGAGTGGGTGGTCACAGCAGAGGGAGCTTCAAATGCTGGCTTTCAAGTTGGCTTCCTGGCTAATGTGTGTATGCCTTGCTTTGGAAAGTGCATACATTTCCTTTAAATAACATTAAGAAAAAAAGCCACCAGTAAATCTAGAAAGCCCGGTAAGCAGTTAGCCCGGGACTGAGGTCCCCACCCCATTAAAAATGACAGATAGACTGGGTGAGTGCCAGCACACCCCAGAGAATTCCAGAATGGCTTTCCGACTCAGACATACCAAGCCTCCCTTCCAGGTGTTGGGAGTTTTGTTTTGCAATCTCTATTTCAAATCAGGAAACAGTCTAATAAATGGTTAAATGTGTTTGCCAGAACATATTCAAGTAGAAGGCAACAGTTTCCAAATTCCCTGCATAGATTGGACACAAGGGAACATTGGCAGCCAAGCCTGTTATTAAGAAGGTCACAAGATGCCATCTGTTACCGTATGCACTTTACTGTTCAAGCATAACATCCACTAGGAGGTGGCTGCATTTGCTTTTGCCCGTGAACCTAAAAGGCAGCACTGTAGTGGGCACTAGGGTGACTTCAGCGGGCTCAAGTGAACACACCACTGTCTGCCTGCGGGCTGGGCTGGGCTGGGGCTGGGTGGGGAGATAAAGAGAGGCAAGGCATTGTTTACAGGGCTGTCCTTGGGGGTGGCTCAGTGGTAATCTGTTGCTGCTGGCTGGCTTTCCTAACCTTTTCCTGCCATGTTTCAGTCATCTATAAAATATGATAATAACATTCCTTCTTTACCTATAATTGTGCAAGTAAGGCAGATGAATGAATACCTTCTTTTATCCCCACCCTAAATAAAATTATTTTTTGATCCTTAGAAAAGTAGAGGGACTAGTACAATCCCTATTCACGTACTCTCACCTAGATTCATCAGTTGTGAGCTCTTTGCCATGTTGGCTAATGTGTAGTTGTATCTCAGTCTCTCTCTGTTGATACTTGTCTAGATTTCTTTGCTGAACGATTGAGAATAAATTACAGACATCATAACAGTATGTCCTTACATACTTCAGCCTGTGCCTCCGGAGAATAGGAATGTTCTCTTACAGAATGATAATACTATTATCATGCTTAAGAAACTCAATATTGATAGCATAACATTTTTTTAAACCTATTATACAGACCATTAAATGCCTTAGTCTTAAAAATCTGTCACCTACCACAGTGGTTAGTAGCTCTCTCTTTAAGATACTTCCTATTTTTGAGGCAGTTTTAAAAAGTCTGATAAATGCTTCGGGCCCTTCTCTTCAGAAAAATATCCGTAAAGACACTTCTGCAAGCCAACAATGCACTCATCTGGGATCCCTCCGGGAGTCCGTGGACTCTAGGTTAAGTGTTGTTCATCTTTGATCTATATTCTCCTCTTTTGTGTACACACAATTTAAGGCTGCGCTACCCAGAAAGGTTAAGAATGGTTTGTCTTTGCTTTCCAACGTTAGGAGTTCGGACATGGGTAGGCAGGAGATCATATTATCCCCAATCTATGAAAAGGAAACTGAATCTCAAATACAGCTAAGAGTCGTCTGTGACTGGCACCTGGTAGGTGGACTAAATGATTAGAGGACCTAGAAGAATACTTCCACACTTAACCTTCTCTGAGTTTGGAAGAGCTGGTGCTCACCAACCCACACATGCTTTCTTGATAACTTAGTTTTAAAAACCAAATACTTCTAGCATTCCATCAGGGTTGGCATGACATTTAAGGACTGTAAAGCCAGTAGCCACGGCCACCATTACAGCCACATGGCCAATGCAGGTTCGCATTATATTCAGACAGACGGTAATGAAACAATGGAGCCAAGAACTGGTGGGCCATTTGCTTTAATCCTAGCTTGCACCTGGCGGGCAAGTAAAAACACACATTGGGCTCCAAAACCCATTCATTCAGTGCTCACAAAGCTACTGACTTATCTGAGTTTCCTAGAATCAAAGGTTTCTAGCTCACTAGCCTTATTCACCTCTGTTCCCCATCTCCTTCTCCCTGCATAAACTCTGCACAAATCGGCTTCTCCTTTAGCATTCTGCCATTTTGGCTGCCTCTCCTGGCCTCCTCCATGTGGCCTTTCTCTGCTCTTCTCTCTAATGCTAATCTCAGGAACCGAGAGAGAGCAAGCTCCCAGGTCTGCCCCATTTTTTTAGTGTAGAAATCAAAACCTTTAATCCAATATACAAATAAGGAAGTCTCTGATACAAAGTCACTTATCTGAGGCATAATGGGATTCCTCATGAGAGTGTACCACCCCACATCATGCAATCAGTCAAGGGTGTGGGGAAAAGCTTAGTTTTAAAACTAAGCCTTAGGCCAGGGGTCCCCAAACTATGGCCCGTGGGCCACATGCGGCCCCCTGAGGTCATTTATCTGGCCCCTGCCACACTTCTGGAAGGGGCACCTCTTTCATTGGTGGTCAGCATCCATATCCTGTGCTCCTGGAGTACTGTATGTAGCAGCGTCGCTCACGTACAGTACTACTTCCGATGACGCGGGATGCACGAGTCACAGCTCTGGAAGCGCGTCATATCACTTGTTACGGCTAGCAGTGACAAATATGGAACCAGACATTGACCATCTCATTAGGCAAAAGCAGGCCCATAGTTTCCATTGAAATACTGGTCAGTTTGTTGATTTAAATTTACTTGTTCTTTATTTTAAATATTGTATTTGTCCCCGTTTTGTTTTTTTACTTTAAAATAAGATATATGCAGTGTGCATAGGGATTTGTTCATAGTTGTTTTTTTTTATAGTCTGGCCCTCCAACAGTCTTGAGGGACAGTGAACTGGCCCCCTGTGTAAAAAGTTTGGGGACCCCTGCCTTAGGCTATAACGACCCAGCCTGCTTATAGCCTGTCCCCCACACCCAATACAAACTATAAGCGAGCAAACATATATATCATATTTTAAAAGTTATTTGACCAACAAGGACCCAATACCTAAAGGTAAAGTGTGCTGGTAGTTACTAGCGTTGTTATTCCCATCAACAAAATTTCCCAGTTTGGTTACAGTTTTGGGAGTAGGAAGTGGAAGCAGGGAGGTGGATACACACTAGCAAACTGAGATAACATTAACTGTCCTTAATTGAAAGGTCAGCTGAAACTGCCAAGGTCAAGCAACACCATGGTCTCTATTTCATCAACTGTGAACTCGCAAGGGGAAAAAAATCATTAGCTAACCATACATCAACATATGTGTTTTGTTAGTCAGATTCTCGAGGGAAATGAGTGATGAGTGTACAATTTGTTGGTTGCCTAATTGGGGGCATAAGAAATTTTATTGTGACACTGGGTTTAAGCCTGGTTTTTCCTCTTTGTTTGCATGCAGGGCAATTCCCTCATATAACCAGTTCCCTTAAAACATCACTTGATGTCAAGCACAGAGTGGTAAGTCCAACAATTTTCAATGATCATTTACTTGTAGAGAGCTTAAATGATCCCACACCACTGTTCCTAGGGGAAATGTAGGTCCAGGTTGCCTGGAACCTCTCTCTGCTCACAACATTTTCATTAACTGATCAACACATAAATTTGCTTTATATGTATTTCTGTTTAAAGACACCTCATTTAATATATAGTTGATTCATTAACATTGAACTGATAGCCCATTGAACAGCACTATAACTCACGCCTAAATGAAGATTATCTAATATGTATTTTCTCTGTAAGGCGCGTCACAGTCTTTTTGTGCTGAGAAACGTTGGACAGCACTCAGAAACACAGGGGAGGGGCATTTTAAACAATGAAGCCCCTAAGAAAAAGCATAAAAATGCAGGAAGTAGGGCACTAAATATATCATGAAAAGGACACTTGTTTACATTATGAGAGCCAGAACAAGAAGGGAAAGCATGTCCACTTGTTTGCCCTTGACTGAGAAGGTGCACACCTTCAGGTGACTCAAATTGTTCGCTACTCTGTGCAGATCCTTGAAAGACCTCAAGAGTGCTGGGAGTATCGACCTGGGGTTACAAATAAATTGTAATGTGTAGGCAAACTCACAAATATGAAACCCATGAATAATAGGTATTAACAGTATTCATTTCCTTTGCTCATTTTCCCATTAAGGGTGTTTAGCTTTTCTCATTGATTTGTATGAGATATTTGCATTTTAGAATAGTGCTCTTCTGCCTATCCTATTCTATAAATAATATTCCCAAGTTTGTCTTTCCATTTACTGTTAGTATCTATTACTGCAGCAGCTTTTGGCAGCAGTATTAAAGTGCCTTTTGAATGGGGAGGACAACTCTAGAAAAGGAATATTGTTAAGTTTTATTGTTGTGAAGTGGTTGCTATTTATTTTTCTCTCCTCTTCTTCACAGGCACACCAAATTCTGTCTGGTGATTTTTCTCCAGCCCCTCCAAACCACGGAAACCCACGTAAGTCCTACCCTAGGCCCTGCCTTTCATTAGGATCTTCATCTGATCTTTTCATCCCTCTCCGAGTCGGAGGCCACCGAAGGTCTTTTGCATTTCTGCCTCCTTCCACCTGTCATCACCTTGCGACTTCATTGTCCCTGTCCTAACAGTGGGACAGGAGGAGGCAGAAATACAAGGAGGGAAGACTCCCCCAGAGAGATGCTTGCCAGTGGTAGCTCTGAGGTAGGGCGACCATGTGAGAGCTGTGGTGGGTGGCAGGGGTGGGGGACAGTGTGTATATGAGGGTTTGGGACTAGTGATTAAAATGGCTTAGGAATGTCAGTCGATTTCATTTGTTCACACTACTGTGGATTCTGTGTGCCACCAGCACTCACACCCTGGCTGGTTGTCTCTTCATGCTAGATGTGAGAACTAGAAAGCCAGCATCTGAGGACCTGGTGAAGTACAGTCGGCGAAGGACAGGCATCCTGAGGCTCGTAAGAACCTTTCCACTTGTCGCCCAACAGAGGGTCCCCAGGGGTGGCGCCAGGGGGCGTGCCTGTCAGCGTGGCTGTCAGAGTGTTGGTGTGTGAATGCTGAGGGTTGGTGGGAAGGTAATTCCTACTTTACAATCAAGGGAGAAATATGGAGGCATGTCGACTGTTCTGAGAGGCAGTCTTGTTCCCAAAGCACTGTGGACATTGCCTGTTTGGAGCCTTCCAGTTAGTTGTTCTGGAAAGAAGGGGACCGGGATTTCTCTTGTACTGTCTGCATTTTCATCAATGATATCTGTGATTTGCTAGATTTTGCCTCTTGTAAAAAAGTCATTAAGTTCTCAGATGTCTTCCCTTCTGGGGACCCACCCTAGGTGCCTACATCCTGGGTACCCTCTTTTTATGTGGCTTTTCTGACCCCCAACACCTACTGTTCCCACTCCCCTGACATGACCCTCCAGAGCTGGTGCTCTGTCTCGCCTGATTGGACTTTCTCAAAACCCAGGATTGTTTAGCAGTGTGTTAAATGAGATTCTCTCTCTGTCTTAGAATTCTGGCAGAGATGCCTTGAGAGCAAATTGAAAGAACATAAATGGGTCTCACCTCATTTAATACAAACATTACAACTATTTTTGCTATCCTTTTGCTTTTGTTTATTAAGATTTATCCAAACTGACTTAAAACAAAAACAACTCAACCTTATCTAAGTAATTATACAGGGTCAAGCAAAAGTAGGTTTACAGTTGTTTATATGGAAAATAATACGATAATTAGTCAATAATACAAAAATAAATCCTGTGGTTTGTATCCTCACAACTGTAAACCTACTTCTGCCCCACCCTGTATTTGCAGCACCATGGGGTTGGTATGCTAGCTATGTGTATTAGAAAAAATAAAACCTGACCATTAAACTAAAAAATGTTACTCATGTGCCAGCTAACATTATTAGAGGAACCACCAGTTATATACAGATATCATTACAGAAAATGCTAGTCTAGGAGCACCAACTAGCTAATCTGATAAATTTAGTAAATAGGAGAGGGGTTGGACAGCCCACCTTAGCTCCCAGGTTTATTTAGTGGTGGCCTAACAGAAATAGTGCATTTTGCTTAATTTTTCTACTGTAGGGCCTGGTAACTTTCCTATGGAGCACGTGAGGCAGGGGAAGGCCGTGAGGTGGCAGGCTGTGGAGGGGGTTATCTGGGGGCATTGGAAAGCTGAGCAGGGCACTGAAAATTTCAGTGTCCGGGCAGCCAGGGACCTCCCTTCACTGTAGGGTTGGTCTATGCTTCCAGGAAGAGTAGACAAGTTCCTGAAAGTATATTTACTGCTAGCCGGCCTCCTGGGAGTTGCTTGGGAGAATCATTAACTATTATTAAAGAAATAAATCCCTCTTGCTGCATGAAGTTGTGCTAGGGCCAAGCAATCCCACTGCAGCGCCCGCAGCTGTTCTGGGGGACAGTTGTCTTTCTCTTTGTCATGCTTCCCTGACCCCCGCCCCCAAAGTGAATTCTCTGTATCACAGGAGCCTCCTTTAAGTCAACAATTCTTGACAAATTAGTGACATTCCATCCTCCTCTTGTTGTTTTTATGGTGTGACAGCAAACTAAAAGTGCATGCACACACACACGCACTGGCACACACCACAATTCCTGTGGGGCACTTGCATGGGAAACATTGGTACTGCAGTTTTGACCAAAAAATAAATCACAACTTTTTTATTTACTAGATAAGGCAAAACTCTTAATTTTTAAAAATAGATGCTATGTTTTGGGGGAGGAAAGCAAGCACTGAGATGTAAAATGTACAAATTCTTGTGTCAGCAACAGGTGGGGATTGAATGAAATTTTTATCATTAAGAATATTCTCAACTTAAAAAAACAAGTTTTCGCTTGGAGTCTTAATGCCTTTGGTAGCCAGCTTCTAAATATTTATAAATATATTTCTGGGCCCAATCTTCAAGAAGTTCGTGATGTAAAATTGAAAGCTGAGAATTCATCCCACACAGCAATGTCCGGAAGAAAGGAACGGTAGGGAGGACAGGGAAAGGATCTTGTGGCTGAGAGATGGTTAAAGGGCAGTAGAGAAGAAGCGGGCGGTTCCTTTAGTGACTCCAGGAGTTCTTGCCTCTTTTTCTCTCCTCTTTTCCTCTTATTGATCTGCTGGCCTTCCTGACAGGGACAGGATAGATGAACTAGGAAGGTTCAAGGAACTGGAAGAAAAAGCAGAAACGACCCCAACTCCTGCTCATGAATGATGCCTGGCAACTTCATTCCCAGTTCTGTGCAAAAGGTAGCCTTTTGCAGTCAGGCGAGTGCTGACAAGCAGGCCATTTTTTCTCCAGCCTCGGGGACCACGGTCTTCTGCAAGCAAGGCTGGCTCATCTGAAGACTCAGATGCTTATCAATACTACGTTTACAGCCTGGGAGCACCGTTATAATCATTTAGCGGAGGAGTCGGAGAATGCAGTGTGGGGCTACAGGCCCAGAGTTTGCCCAATTAATCACTTGGAGGTATGAGAGGGCCTCGGATTACGTGGAGCTTGGCAGCCTGGCTTTCTCGGACCCTTCCCTGGGCTTCAAACACCTTCATCCCTCAATTCCCCCCCCCCCCTCTCTTTATTGGAAGAGGGGACAAACGTTATTGTCACCAACATTAAATTTCCCTTTATAATAAATACTTGGCAGCCCACGACTGCAGATGCCACAGAAATGATGTTGGGGCCCCAAGAGCTGGGATGCAGCATCAAAAAGCCTGTCCCTTCATCTGAGAGCCCGGGGGAAGGAGGGCGGGAAGGGTGAGAACAGTGCGTGTGTGTGCAGAGCAGTGGCCCGGAAGCCCGCAGCTGTGCGTGTCCAGGTAGGTTGTCCTCCGCTCGACGCACCAGGGCCAGAAGCAAACCGGATCCGGCAGTCTAGTGGGTGGGGGAGACCCGATTCCTGGTGGGAGCTGCAGCCTGGGGTCCGAAAGAGTCCTGGCCTTTCACGCCTGCCTGGTTTCTCTCTGGAGGGGCCTGGCATCCCCGAAGCCCAGCCCACGGCCCACCCCATCACCGCTCCGCCCCCCGCCCGGGTCTTCCTCTCCCCCTCCTTCCTCTGTCCGCCTCCCCCCTTCCCTGTTGCTCCTATTCCTCCCTCCACGACCCTCCTCCCCCGCATCCACCACCGCCTGCTCTCTCTCCTCCTTGCTCAACGACCCTTTTCCCCTCCATGCCCCCACCCCCCAGATCCGCCCGCCCCTGCGCAGCGCTGCGGGGAGGGCCCTGGCACTGAGACCCTGCAGAACCGCGCTCTCGGCAGCGTGGGGCCCCAGCAGCTGCGGCTCCAGGAGGGGAGGGGGCCGCGTGTAATCCGAAATTGGCAGCCTCCTGCCCCTTCTTCCTCCCCACGCCCACTGCCCTCTGCCCCCTGCTCCATTTACTCCGGTTTACCCAGACCGGCTCTCTCCTTTATGATTTGTGTTGAATTCGAAAGGTAATTAAAAGTCTCACCATCAAACCCCTCCGCCCCAAAAAACCCCTCAAAAATTAAAAACAAAAAAGACCCTACTAGTGGTTAACTCTTGTTCTTTAGCCAGGTTAGGCAAAATACATTCCTGGCCAGCCATCTGGTCACATTCCCGGGTCCCTTCGTATGGTTTCCACTGAGCTCGCCAAGCCATGCATTGAGAATGCAGCCCTGGAGCCCCCCAGGAGCCTCAGGACTTGCACCCCGGCCGGCTGGGGTCGGTTGGAGAGTCCCAGGCCTCTGTTTAAGTTCTGAGTCCCGTCCCAAATGGTCCTGGTTTTTCGCTGTAGCTAATATTCTTCACTACTCCAGGAAAGCCAGTTCTCCATGTTAATGGTTATTATTCATTCGGTCAGGATTTTTTTTTTTTTAAACTATGCAAGGCATAGTTTATTAGAATTCTGTTTTAATTCTAAAAAAATTATGTTAACAGCTCTACAGATGATTTTACAGAATAATCTGGCCACAGAAATGCGTTTTGACCAGCAACGTTGGTATGGCTGGGTCTGCGCCTTCGTCCTCGCTCTACCCCATTTCCTCACCTCCCCACAGACAACAGAACAAATGTTAGTTCATGGAACATATTCCTTTACACTGGGTTGGGGTTTGTGGTCCAAGAAAAAAGGGAACAGGCAGATTCATAGAATCAGAAGGCTGTAACTGGAAAGTTCCTTAAGACTGACCAAAAACAAGTCTGTCTGTTCATTGAGGAGGCTTAGGGAAGGAAGGTCACATGGCTTATGAGTAAAGAACTGAGAACTGTGGCCTAATTTGGGAAGGAGACTAGACATCAGTGATTCATCATATGCAGCAAGAAGGACTTTGGTCGCACTCGGTTCAGCTGTAGCACATCCTCTCTCTGTCCTTTACCCTGTGATCCCCCCTGTCCTGCTCTCCGCCTGCCTCTTTGCAGAGTTACAGCCCTTTCTTCCTTCCCCGCACCTCCACTTCACTCCCTTCTCTCGTTTTTTCTTTCTTTCCTATCCCCACCCTACTCGAGCCCTGACCGTGAGATTTTGTTTGGGTTTTAAAATGAAACCAGGTGCTGCATAAAACAAAAGCGGAGTAATAACAAGGAAAGACTATCCAACACCTAAGGAATGTGCTGAGTTTTATGACTCAGGCTGTCCTGGCGAAGAACTCGGACTTACATGGAGAGGTGGTTGGCACAGAGCACAGACCATACATGGTAGCCTGGTCTTCCCAGATAGGTTGGTCAGGGCAGCCTGTGACTCATTCTGCAAAACCAGAGACTGTTCCTTGTGGAACAAGACTTCCTGGAGGCCAGAGCCAAAGGATCATCAGCGTTCCCGATGGGGCCAGTCCAGCCTGACGTAGCAGGGGCCACCCTGAGGTTTGGAGGGGAAGGGAGCCTGGGCAGAAGGCCATCCCTGGGAAGGAAACAGGCTTGATGGACTTGGGCAAGGGTTTTGGGTACATTTAAGAGATGAATAATATGTAAGCTCCAAAGGGACACAAAAATTAGTGTGTATTGTTGTGGAAACAATGGCTGGCAAGCCCCAGGTGGCCGGGTTGTTCAGTGCCCTAGAAGAGGGGAGCGTGGCAGTGCTGCTGAGGTCCCCAAGGCGTTTGCTCTCTGCAGGGGTGCATCGTGAAGAGTGCAAGAAAAGCAGGCAGGACTCTGGCAGGGTTTCGGGGTGCCATCGCTAATGCAATCAGGAGGGGCAACTAATCGCTGGCGTGGCGGACTGTACACAAACACCCAGAGAGAGCTGGGCACACATCCTCATGTTCTGAGAACTCTTTTCACATGAGCATAGTGATGGGGTAAGGTGTGCATTTCTTTTTCTGTTACTAAGAGACAGGCTGAGAGAGCTGGGGGCACTAAGGAGAAAGTCTCTCCCCACAGAGGAGATGGGAGGGGTCTGCACTGGGGTGACAGGGACCTGTTTGTGTGCTCTTCATTACACAGGCCTGGGCTGCCGGAGCTCAGGTCCTGCTACCCCAGGAAGGCTGTCACTTTCTGAATGAGAATGAACCTTGATTGGTATAAATGAGATCTCTAGGCAGCAGCCTTATGTTTCTCCTTTTCTTCTTTCTTTCTTTTCCTTTCCATGGACTACCTACTGAAAAGCTGGGGGGACTATTCTGTAATTGCAGGAAGAGCTCTGCTTAGCTTTTTCATTAAAGTCTACTTATGGAAAAATAAAATCTTTTAAGGACCATGACTTCATAAATATTTATAGTGCAAACAGGCGTCATTCTGGTTCTGCAGGAGAATGGGCTCATTCAGTTTTATTTATGATGTGACACTCGGGTGAGTGACATCCGTCATCTGGGTTGGCCCTACATGCTGTTCCACTGAAGCATGTTTATGGAGTGATTATGCCTGCAAATAGTTGCTATATTTAGTCTGTCTCCTTCCCTAACTCCCTCTTAGCCCTTTTAACTCCCCAAACCAGCAGCAAAAAGCCAAGCTTATGGTCTAGGGAAGATATGAACCCTAATGACAAGGCACAGGGGCTTGAACGAGTGCTGCAGGAGTGGTTGACGAGTTTGGGGGCAATTAGACCGGGAATAGCATTTAGACTGCTATAGCATTTATACACTAAGGTGGGTTGTTGGGCCTGCGTAGAACAGGTGAGGGCTCTCAGCTGGCCATGAGAGGTTTTGACAGGTGATGGGCACTGCTCTGAGTGATGAATGCACATGGATATTTATGAAACTCTCCTTCCCAGGGAGCTTTCTCTGGACAGGACCTCAGATCTGTCACCACGCAGCCCAGGGCTCTGGGGCAGAGGCTGGTGGGAGCTGTGTTACTGCAGCTGGGTCAAGGTTTCTGGTGTAACCCACGGCTGTCTCCTCTCAGCCACACCTGGCCCCTGGCTGGGGGACAGCCACTGCCCTCCATCAGCTGTGAGGAGGGAGGGCCACCTCTGGCTTCTAGCATCACAGCTGCACATGCGCTGACCTGGGCACTGCAGGCTGGACCTAGGCCTTCATCAGGGTTCAGTGTTGCCTCTGACCAGCTTGGCCACCTATTGTTTATGGGCCAGGTCTTGGCACAGGGGCAACCTGAAGGGTTGCCAGCATTTTATTTTTAGAGACAGGAAAGAGTTTGCTTTTTGGCAGCTGCTCTTTTTTTTTTTTTTTTTTTTTTTTGACACACATGGAGATGGTGTCAAAAAGTTCAAGCGAGAGATTCCAAGCCCTAAATTCATGGCAAATGACATGGGCAATAGTACCACGAAGCTCTCAACAGAAGCCTTGGTGGAGCCTCGGCACTTTCATTAGCAGGCCTGCGCGGGGGTCCCTCCCGTTGCACACCCCTGCAGCAAGGCCTCTAGTCCACAGACCTCACAGCCTGGACATCTACTGTGTCCCTTTTCAGCAAGTCAGCTGGTCTGAAGTTCTATGGTTCTTATCTCCATTCATCTCCTTCTCCATAATCTAGTCCCACTCGGTAAGCGGAGTGGGAACCATGATTAGTCTGCAAATCAGAAGCTCATCATCCCGACCTACCGGCACCATTATCATGATGACCGGAGCAAGGCTCCAGTTCCCACGGCAGGAAGCGCATTTCTACCTGCAGAGAATGCATTTCCAAGTTTTATGAAAATGATTATTTGTTCCCTATATGGTCCCCCTTAAGACATATTTTTGTAGGTCCTGTGATTTTGGCTACTGGCAATTTACCTGAAAGCATTTTGTAAACTGGAATGATGTTATGCAAAGGTAAAAGGAAATGGGAATAAAAGTAAAGAATTAAATTGTTTCCCTTTCTCCCCAACCTTTTCTAAAATTACTTTTTAATTATAAAAAGAAAACACAAATACTGTCTCCTTTGCCTCTTGATTACATTTTGGATTCATTTTTTGTCTTGCTAGAGTACATCCTGCGGTAGGTTTTTTTTTTTGTTCTTTCTTTTATCTCTTCCCGAGAGTGCCTGTGGATTATACATTTTTCTGAGGGCTTCTGTGTCTGAGAATTTACTTAGCTCTCTCTCTCGAATGTTCATTTAGCTTGTTATAGAACTCGAAGTTTGAATTTAATTTCCCTGAGCATTTCTAAGCTATTGTTTCATGATTTTCTTGCAGCTGCTGTGGTTGATATGACTCTCACTCCTTTGTAGGTAATCTCTCTGCAGCCAGTTGTCCCTCTTAGGACTGTCTTTTTCACCTTGATGTTCTGGAGTTTTATTATGCGATCTCTATGTGTGAGTTTATTTTTAAAGTTTTTCCTGCTTGACACTGATAGGCTCCTGCAGTCTGCCAGCCCAGGTCTTTCTTTAGTTCTAGGATGTGGCAAGGAAAAAACATCAGAGAGGTTAAGCTGATCTATATAATGAAGTGCTAAGGAGGAGAAAAAGGGGCTGTGTGGCCTGAGTGTTGGGAGGAATTTTAAGAGTTCTAACGAGAGGGAGAAGAGGGAGGGTTGGGGGAATTCTTTGCTGGAAAGGTAAGGAAAATGCCCTCGGAAGATTTTTAAGCTCTTTGAATGTACATCAAGATTGTGCTCCGTCTTTGGTGTTTTGTGGAGAGGCTAAGACTTGAATTAGTGTTAATTACATTTTTTCTATGGGACTGTTTTTTTCTGTGATTTGATGCTGAGACAAATACAAGACTGCCTGAGAATATGTGTTATAGAAACAATTATAAAAAAATTTCTATTGATTTGAGAGAGAGAAGTAGAGAGGAAGGGAGGGAAACAGAGAGACGTAATTTGTTCTTTCTCTTGGTTGTTCCACTTAGTTGTGCACTCATTGGTTGCTTGTCATATGTGCCCTGACCGGGGATCGAACCTGTGACTTTGGTGCACCGTGATGATACTCTATCTACTGAGCCACCGACCAGGGCAGAAACAATTATTATTTTTAATTATTAAGCAAATATCTTCCTTTCACGCTGTCTGTGTCTCCTCTCTTACCTTCCCTCGCCCTGCCCAAGCCTTTGTTTCTTCTTTTATGTGACTGAGGAAATATAACTGGATGCTCTAAAACCTGCTATTTCTCTATACCTCTCATTCTCCTTCTCTTACTCATCTTTCATCGACCTACCTAAATCTTCTTTCCTTATGGCTCACAGCTTATAAGAAGTAGACAAATAGTTTGTCCCCTCCCTTCTGTAATCGGTCACCATATGAGCTGTTATGAATAGATTACAGATTAGGACAGAGAAGAAGGCACAGTGACCGCGCTTGCAGCAGGTCAGGATTCAGCTTCTGGAGTGGTGTGGTGTATGGCGCTCTGCCAGCCCCCTCAGGAGCTCACTACTGAGACTGAGACATCCATTCATTGGTTCCGTCCACCCAGTGGAGCGGAGGTGTGGCCCAGAGAAGACGGATTTGGAAGAGCTCAGTCCACAGCAGTGTCTCTGAGCAAGTGAAACCAGGCACTGCAAACAAAAGTGATCTGTGTTGAAACATAATCATTGAATCCATTTTTATTTTATCACATGCACATATTTATTACCTTCTTAAAAGTACATAGAATAATTACTAAACTTTCAAAAGTATGAAGAATGTGGGAGTAGTCACTGAGGGTCCGACTTCTCCTAGGAGGTTTGGATTGCTGCAGTACTGGCTATTTCTTCCAGTTCTAATATACACAATCAAACATTTGATATGGAGAGACGATAAACAGATGCAGCCCCTATAATCTGAACCACTCTCCTAACTAAACGGTAATTATGGCTTGAGTAGCTGCAGCCCCAAAGGCCCTGACAAACACCGAGCTCCTAGTTGATAGTTGCTGCTATTCTCAGTAGAATTTGAGACCTGCCTGAGCAAGGAGTGTGTTGCATTAATATCATTTTTAATGTGTAGCGTGGCCTTTTTTGGGTGATTCCAGACATGAGGATTGAGTCTCGGACAGGACCACTCTGGAAATGAGCTCTCAAGCACCTGAAAGTCTGTCAAGGTCAAGCTCTGCTGACCTCCCCTTGTCGGGACTGAGGAATTTGTTCCAGAGATTCTCTGCATCCACCCATTGGCATTGACACGGGACACAGAGGAGAGAGATTTGTGAAAGGCTCAAATGCAGAACTGATATTCAACCCACAGAGGCAGGAGATACAAACAAAACTAAATCCAGGCATCCCCTGGAAATTTAGAGCAGCCAGGTGAGCATGGTCCCCCTGGACCCTCAGGGAAACTGGGCATTTCTTTTTTTTTTTTTTTTTTTTGTATTTTTCTGAAGCTGGAAACGGGGAGAGACAGACAGACTCCCGCATGCGCCCGACCGGGATCCACCGGGCACGCCCACCAGGGGCGAAGCTCTGCCCACCAGGGGGTGATGCTCTGCCCCTCCGGGGCGTCGCTCTGCCGCAACCAGAGCCACTCTAGCGCCTGGGGCAGAGGCCAAGGAGCCATCCCCAGCGCCCGGGCCATCTTTGCTCCAATGGAGCCTTGGCTGCAGGAGGGGAAGAGAGAGACAGAGAGGAAGGAAGGGGGGGGGTGGAGAAGCAAATGGGCGCTTCTCCTATGTGCCCTGGCCGGGAATCAAACCCGGGTCCCCCGCAAGCCAGGCCGACGCTCTACCGCTGAGCCAACCGGCCAGGGCCTGGGCATTTCTTCAGGTCGTGTCGGCATCTCTTCTTTTCAGGATTGTGTGGTTTCCTCCGCTATGTGTGAGCAGTGTTCTGTGTCTCTAGAGAGGGCTCTGTGCTTCCCAAATTCTGTGTCTATATCCTTGCCTTTCTGCAAATAAAATGTGATGGAGTGTGGTTTTTAAAAGTGCATTTAATATTAAAAAAAAAAAAAGAACCATGCATTTACTTTATAATTTCATGATGCTCTATTTTCTATTTCGGGTTAATCTAGAATTAGTGTGGCTCCTAATTCTTTAGATTTCCTGCATTCTCCTTCCACTTCCCTCCAATTTTTACATTAAACTCTGTGAGTGTGTCTGCACATGCCCCATTGGAATTTACTGCCCAAGGAAAGAAGCCATCTTTAAGGGGAGAGATTCTGAAATAGTAACCACCTCTTGTTTTGAAGTTTTCAGCTTTAACAGCATTTGGAAAAGCAGGCCCACCGCTAGAGAAACATGTGACGAGTACCTTGCAGATGTCATTCCTGCCAAGCACTCCCCTCAAAGCCCTTTTGTTTTCACCTCCTCTGGACTTGCCGCTTTAATGGAAGGGCCCGGCCTGGTGACACGCACACTCTGCTTCTCCAAGTGTGATCCGCCCGGCTCTGCCAGATGGCCTTCTTCAGAATAAATGCTTTCAATATGGCAATATTTACATTTGTGTTTCTGGCATGAATTAATCACTTTCTCATGCTATTTAATAATAAAAAAAAATAAAACCCAACTGATTATTTCATTTCTCTCTCATAAAACCCAGTACCTTTCTTTCCATTCTGTCTGATGTCATTTTTTCTCCCTGTCGGGTGGCAGCAAGCGGTCAGGACATCTGAGCTGTAGCTCTTTCTCCTGGCTGACTGTGCTGTGCCCCCCAGAGGTTTGAGAGCCATTGGCCCGCACCAAGCTTGGGTTTGCAATCAATGCATCAGAAAGGGACAGTCCGGGTGGTGTGGGACCAGTCCTCCAACATAAACAACCTCTCTTAAGCTTCCTGATTTACCCCTAAGGTTTAATACTCAGAAATTTGGTGGCTGAAGCACTATTGAATCATGTCCGTGAAGCCTGTTTCTCATGGCTGTCGTTGTCTAAGAAACTGGTCCAAGAGAGATGACGTCAGAGTAATGGCGGAGTAGGAAGCGATACCAATAAATCTCCCCCAAAACTCAACAAGATCTTCAACCAGAAACAGAAAAACCTATACTTGGAGCCTCCAGATGCTTCGCAATACACCCGAAGGTATGGTCGAGTGAAAAATTGGCTAAATATATAACCAAACCCCGAAGGAAATAGGGAGTAAGAAATGCTCCGCCTTCCTCACTAACCTAAACAGGGCGGCTTTCTCTGGTAACTGTGAATATAGAAACTGAGGCGGGCAAAGGGGGTGAATGCATCCAGGCTGCGGCACAAAGGGCCGAACCAGGCTGTGGCACGGAGATCCTAGCTGAGGAAAAACTGATCCTGTGGCAAGCCGGGCAATACAAGCTAACACTCGCGCCAAACCCAAACAAAGAAAGACAAGCGGGGCAGCCAATTTACCCGTTCTCCTGGTTGGTGCGCAGTTAGTGGGCGAGAGATTTCTTCCTAAGCCCCGGAAGTGGGTGTCCGTGTTACCCCACAGAGAGGCAGGGTCAGAGGCCTTTCTGTGGGCCGAAAGCGGAATCTCTGGGCAGCCCCAGCGCCCTGGGAAAGCCGCGCACGGGAGGGAGCAAGAACTCATTCCAACGGTGGAAATTTTCCGTGCTGGTGAGGGTTTCACTCAGAGGGAAACGCGGGCGGCCTCATATCCTGGTGTGCGCGCGCAGATAGGAAGTGAGCGATTCCTCCGAGTGCCTCGGCAGTGCGCGCCCGTGTTATCACACAGAGGGGCAGAGTCAGGGGCCTTTGTGTGGGCAAAAGCGGAATCTCGGGCCGCCCCAGCGCCTTGCAAAAGCCGCGCACGGGGACGGAGCGAGAGCGAATTCCAACGCTGCAACTTTTCCATGCGGTTGGGGGTTTCACTCAGAGCGTGAGACTGCTGGCCAGATATCCTGGTCTGCGCGCGCAGATAGTGAATGAGAGTTTCCTCCAAGCGCCCCGGAAGTGGGCGCCCGCCTGTGTTATCGGACAGAGTGGCAGAGCCAGAGGTCTTTGAGTGGGCGGAAAGCCCACCTGATTATGCTAGCAGCTCTGACTGACTGAGCCTTACCCAGAGCCCTGTGCTGAGTGGGAATAGAGTGGGGAGTTGCCAGCTCTTTGAACCTCTTACTATCTAGGCAGAGGCAGCAGCAACCCCATAGCTGGATTATCAGGCTACTAATTGAGGAAGGAAAGACTAGGAGAAAGGCTCCAGGAACATGGACTCTCTCACTGTCGGAGCCTATAAATGCTAATGAGCTTCGACTGCCAACGAGACTAAAGCACAATACATGACATTGCCATAGAGACTTATCAACTGCAAACCTCTACCTGAGCGTGCCAAAGGGGCAGAACTTGGGGTACAGAGTCACCAACCAGGAAGAGGGAGAGAAAAGAAAAAGCAAGAAGATAACCTCTCAAAATCAAGAATAATCTGCAGACTTTATAACCTATCCCATTTTATTATATTTGTTTGTTTGTTTCTCTTATCTTCATTCTTGATACTTTTTTTCCTCCTCCAATTTGGCCGATTAACTCTCTGCTGGTCTTACTCTCTCCTTTCCTTGAACTACACTACCCATAAGTGTTACATCTCCCATTATCTTTTTTCTCCTCTTCCTTTCTCTCTATGAGGGTTGCACTCCAAAACCCTTAACTCTCTCTCTCTCCTTTCTTTTTTCTTCTTTTAGTGGTTCCTTCTTTTTTTCTCTCTCTCTCTTTCTTTTCTCCCTCTATATTAGTTTCTTCCTTTCTCCTTTACATCTCCTCTCATTCAAACCTCAATAACAAACAAATGATCTTATCTGGGACTCAAACTTATGTTTGTGGCATTTTGGGGGTTTTTTACTTCACCTTTTTAACTCACTAGCAGTGTTCCCATCCCTGGCTCTCCATTTTATCTAGTTCTTGTTCCACTAAATACAACAGTATTTTTTTAATTTGTCCCCCCATTTTTCTGTTTTCCTCTTATTCCTCTCATCATAACTCTTAGACAACCAACACCTAAAAGTAAATCATTTTATTCTTGACCCAAATTTTTTCCTTATTTGCTTTTTGTGGGTCCATACCACCCCCCCCTTTTTTTTTTTTTTGCCCCTTTATTACTTTTCCCCAATTCAGGCCCTCCATCACAGGCATTGTTTGTTATAATTCACAGTTCACCACAAGATTTTCTCAAGAAAAAGGGGAGAGGAGAGGAAAAAAGGAGGGGGGGAATAATTTCCTTTTTTTAAAAAAATATTTTATTTTTATTTCATTATTAATTTTTTTTAAAAAAAACAACTCTTTTTGATTTTTTATTTTTTTTAACTTTTTATTCTTTATTAAATCTCATTAATACTATCAACAAAACCACCCTCAGATGCCATTAAGGAAGAGAAAATCGAATATCATGGATACAAAAGAAAGAAAGGTAACACAGCTAGATGAGGAAAAATCTATGGAGAAAAAATTTAATATATTGGAAACCTTGGAGCTAATTGACAGAGAATTCAAGATAGAAATCCTAAAAATCCTCTGAGATATACAAGAAAACACAGAAAGGCAATTTAGGGAGCTCAGAAAACAACTCAAAGAACACAAAGAATATATGTCCAAAGAAATTGAAACTATAAAAACAAATCAAACAGAGATGAAAAACTCAATTCACGAGCTGAAAAACGAAGTAACAAGCTTAGCTAATAGAACAGGTCAGATAGAAGAGAGGATTAGTGAAATAGAAGACAAGCAACTTGAGGCACAACAGAGAGAAGAAGAAAGAGACTCAAAAATTAAAAAAAATGAGATAGCCCTACAAGAATTATCTGACTCCATCAAAAAGAATAACATAAGAATAATAGGTATATCAGAGGGAGAAGAGAGAGAAAATGGAATGGAGAACATACTCAAACAAATAATAGATGAGAACTTCCCAAGCCTGTGGAAAGAACTAAAGCCCCAAATTCAAGAAGCAAACAGAACACCGAGTTTTCTTAACCCCAACAAACCTACTCCAAGGCATATCATAATGAAATTGACACAAACCAACAGCAAAGAAAAAATTCTCAAGGCAGCCAGGGAAAAGAAGAATACAACATATAAAGGAAGGCCCATTAGATTATCATCAGATTTCTCAGCAGAAACTCTACAAGCTAGAAGAGAGTGGACCCCAATATTTAAAGTCCTGAAAAAGAGGAACTTTCAGCCACGAATACTATACCCATCAAAGCTATCCTTCAAATATGAAGGAGAAATAAAAACATTCACAGATACAGAAAAGATGAGGAAATTTATCATCAGAAAACCCCCACTCCGGGAATTACTAAAGGGGGTTCTCCAATCAGATACAAAGAACAAAAAAAAACAGAGCCACAAGTAAAAGCTCCAAGAAGAACACAATAAAGCCAAATTTAAACTGTGACAACAACAAAAAGAAAGAGGGGGAGAAGATGGAGATTAACAGTAGCAAAGGACTATGGAGTGCAAAAGTACTCACAAAATAGTTCGCTACAATGAACAGGGTAGGGACCCTTTTCATTACTCAAAGGTAACCACCATTGAAAAAAACCACCGCAGAAGCACATGAGATAAAAAAGATAGCAACAGAGGAAAGATGTATGGAATACAACCAAATAAAAACAAAAGATAGAAAAATGAAAGAGAAGGATCAAACAAGACACAAAACTAACAGAAAGCAAGATATAAAATGGCAATAGGGAACTCACAAGTATCAATAATTACACTAAATGAAAACGGATTAAACTCACCAATAAAAAGGCACAGAGTAGCAGAATGGATTAAAAAAGAAAATCCAACTGTATGCTGCCTACAGGAAACTCATCTAAGTAACAAGGATAAAAACAAATTCAAAGTGAAAGGCTGTAAAACAATACTCCAAGCAAATAACATCCAAAAAAAAAGCAGGTGTAGCAATACTCATATTGGATAATGCTGACTACAAGACAGGAAAAGTACTCAGAGATAAAAATGGCCATTTCATAATGGCTAAGGGGACACTGAATCAAGAAGACATAACAATTCTTAATATATATGCACCAAACCAAGGAGCACCAAAATATATAAGACAGCTACTTATTGATCTTAAAACAAAAACTGACAAAAATACAATCATACTTGGAGACCTCAATACACCACTGACGGCTCTAGATCGGTCATCCAAACAGAGAATCAACAAAGACATAGTGGCCTTAAACAAAACACTAGAGCACCTGGATATGATAGACATCTACAGGACATTTCATCCCAAAGTGACTGAGTATACATTTTTCTCCAGTGTACATGGATCATTCTCAAGAATTGACCATATGTTGGGCCACAAAAACATCAGCAAATTCAGAAAAATTGAAGTTGTACCAAGCATATTTTCTGATCATAAAGCCTTGAAACTAGAATTCAACTGCAAAAAAGAGGAAAAAAAATCCCACAAAAATGTGGAAACTGAACAACATACTTTTAAAAAATGAATGGGTCAAAGAAGAAATAAGTGCAGAGATCAAAAGATATATACAGACTAATGAAAATGACAATACGACATATCAGAATCTATGGGATGCAGCAAAAGCAGTGATAAGAGGGAAGTTCATATCACTTCAGGCATATATGAACAAACAAGAGAGAGCCCAAGTGAACCACTTAACTTCCCACCTTAAGGAACTAGAAAAAGAAGAACAAAGACAACCCAAAACTAGCCGAAGAAAGGAGATAATAAAAATCAGAGCAGAAGTAAATGAATTAGAGAACAGAAAAACTATAGAAAAAATTAATAGAACAAGGAGCTGGTTCTTTGAAAAGATCAACAAAATTGACAAACCCTTGGCAAGACTTACCAAGGAAAAAAGAGAAAGAACTCATATAAACAAAATCCAAAATGAAAGAGGGGAAATCACCACGGACACCGTAAGTATACAAAGAATTATTGTAGAATACTATGAAAAACTTTATGCCACTAAATTCAACAACCTAGAAGAAATGGATAAATTCCTAGAACAATACAACCTTCCTAGACTGAGTGAAGAAGAAGCAGAAAGCCTAAACAGACCTATCAGTAGAGAAGAAATAGAAAAAACCATTAAAAACCTCCCCAAAAATAAAAGTCCAGGCCCTGACGGCTATACCAGCGAATTTTATCAAACATTCAAAGAAGACTTGGTTCCTATTCTACTCAAAGTCTTCCAAAAAATTGAAGAAGAAGCAATATTTCCAAACACATTTTATGAGGCCAACATAACCCTCATACCAAAACCAGGCAAGGATGGCACAAAAAAAGAAAACTACAGACCAATATCTCTAATGAATACAGATGCTAAAATACTAAACAAAATACTGGCAAATTGAAAACAACAACATATTAAAAAAATAATACATCATGATCAAGTGGGATTCATCCCAGAATCTCAAGGATGGTTCAACATACGTAAAACGGTTAACATAATACACCATATCAACAAAACAAAGAACAAAAACCACATGATCTTATCAATAGATGCAGAAAAGGCTTTTGATAAAATACAATACAATTTTATGTTTAAGACTCTCAACAAAATGGGTATAGAAGGAAAATATCTCAACATGATAAAGGCCATATATGATAAACCATCAGCTAACATCATATTAAATGGCACTAAACTGAAGGCTTTCCCTCTTAAATCAGGAACAAGACAGAGTTGTCCACTCTCTCCCCTCTTATTTAATGTGGTACTAGAGGTTCTGGCCAGAGCAATCAGACAAGACAAAGAAATAAAAGGCATCCATATCGGAAAAGAAGAAGTAAAGGTATCACTTTTTGCAGATGATATGATCCTATACATCGAAAAACCCAAAGAATCCACAAAAAGACTACTAGAAACAATAAGCCAATACAGTAAGGTCGCAGGATACAAAATTAATATACAGAAGTCAATAGCCTTTCTATATGCCAACAATGAAACAACTGAGAACAAACTCAAAAGAATAATCCCCTTCACGATTGCAACAAAAAAAATAAAATACTTAGGAATAAACATAACAAAGAATGTAAAGGACTTATATAATGAAAACTATAAACCATTTTTAAGGGAAATTGAAAAAGATATAATGAGATGGAAGAATATACCTTGTTCTTGGCTAGGAAGAATAACTATAATCAAGATGGCTATATTACCCAAAGCAATATACAAATTTAATGCAATTCCCATCAAACTTCCAATGATGTTTTTTAAAGAAATAGAGCAAAAAATCATCAGATTTATATGGAACTATAAAAAACCCCGAATAGCCAAAGCAATCCTAAAGAAAAAGAATGAAGCTGGGGGCATTACAATACCTGACTTCAAACTCTATTATAGGGCCACGACAATCAAAACAGCATGGTATTGGCAGAAAAATAGACACTCAGACCAATGGAACAGAATAGAAAGTCCAGAAATAAAACCACATATATAGTCAAATAATTTTTGATAAAGGGCCCAAGAACACACAATGGAGAAAAGAAAGCCTCTTCAATAAATGGTGCTGGGAAAACTGGAAAGCCACATGCAAAAGAATGAAACTGGACTACAGTCTCTCCCCCTGTACAAAAATTAACTCAAAATGGATCAAAGATCTAAACATAAGACCTGAAACAATTAAGTACATAGAAGAAGACATAGGTACTCAACTCATGGACCTGGGTTTTAAAGAGCATTTTATGAATTTGACTCCAATGGCAAGAGAAGTGAAGGCAAAAATTAATGAATGGGACTACATCAGACTAAGAAGTTTTTGCTCAGCAAGAGAAACTGATAACAAAATAAACAGAAAGCCAACTAAATGGGAAATGATATTTTCAAACAACAGCTCAGATAAGGGCCTAATATCCAAAATATACAAAGAACTCATAAAACTCAACAACAACCAAACAAACAATCCCATAAAAAAATGGGAAGAGGATATGAACAGACACTTCTCCCAGGAAGAAATACAAATGGCCAACAGATATATGAAAAGATGCTCATCTTCTTTAGCTATTAGAGAAATGCAAATCAAAACGGCAATGAGATACCACCTCACACCTGTTCGATTAGCTGTTATTAGCAAGTCAGGTAATAGCAAATGTTGGAGAGGCTGTGGAGAAAAAGGAACCCTCATCCACTGTTGGTGGGAATGTAAAGTAGTACAACCATTATGGAAGAAAGTATGGTGGTTCCTCAAAAAACTGAAAATAGAACTACCTTATGACCCAGCAATCCCTCTACTGGGTATATACCCCCAAAACTCAGAAACATTGATACGTAAAGACACATGCAGCCCCATGTTTATTGCAGCATTGTTCACAGTGGCCAGGACATGGAAACAACCAAAAAGCCCGTCAATAGATGACTGGATAAAGAAGATGTGGCACATATACACTATGGAATACTACTCAGCCATAAGAAATGATGACATTGGAACATTTACAGCAAAATGGTGGGATCTTGATAACATGATACGAAGCGAAATAAGTAAATCAGAAAACACCAGGAACTGCATTATTCCATACGTAGGTGGGATATAAAAGTAAAACTGAGAGACATTGATAAGGGTGTGGTGGTTACGGGGGGGAGGGGGGAATGGGAGAGGGAAAGGGGGAGGGGGAGGGGCACAGAGAGAACAAGATAGAGGGTGACGGAGGACAATCTGACTTTGGGTGATGGGTATGCAACATGATTGAACGACAAGATACCTGGACTTGTTATCTTTGAATATATGTATCCTAATTTATTGATGTCACCCCATTAAAAAAATAAAATTATTTAAAAAAAAAAAAAAAAAAGAAACTGGTCCAAGCAGACAGCAGTAGCAGGATGGTGCAGAGTCAGCTGGAGGCACTTCAGAGGATGATGGACACCGGAAGGAATAGGGGACACTGGTCTGGAGAGTGGCTGGGGGCTGTCATGTCTGCAGCTCTGGCTTCTCCTCTTCGAAAGCGTGTGAAGTGGGAATGGGAAAGGTGGCTTGCCTGAGAGGGGAGGGATGATGTGGCACCTTTTGGCTTGTGCTAGATAGATCAGTATGATTGTTTTTTCACACACTACCATACTTAATACAAGAGTTGACTTTTCTCCTTGTCCCCAGCTCCTCGCCATCAATCCATCCTTTCATCTGTTGGAATTTGGTTTCCACCCCTAACCTGTCTGAAACTGGGATCCTTAAAGATCACCAAGGACCATGAAATTGGTAAAAAGGGTCTAGATGCAACCTCATCCACTCACCCTCTCTGTATAGTGTCAGGTCAAGATCTCTGTAACCTTGGCTTCTCCTAATGACACTGTGCCTGTCTATGGCTCCCCTGATTATTGACTGCTTCTCGGTCTCCTGCATGGCCTCCACCCCTTCTCCATTTAAATTGGCATCTGCTAAGGTGCTGCCTGTGGTGCCTTTCTGGTTGTCATTGTTGCATTTGTTACCTTGGTGTTATCACCCTCTCTTCTGGCTTCAAATACCATCTTTGTGTCTACGGGTCTGATTGTAAACTTTCTTCTGAGCTCAGGAATGAATTTTTCAGTCTTTTCTATACAAGAATGTCCTACTCATACAGGAAACTATTACGAGACATCTGGCAAGGGTGCCAAGGACCTGCACCAGGGTGTGATGACTCTACCTTGATTCATATAATACGTGCAGGTAAAATAAACAGGACTCTGACGGATGAGCTGTCCAAGGAAAGGGAGGAAGAGAAAGGAGGAGGGAAACAGAAGGGGGCAAAGTTGAGGTTTGTAGCTTGGGGAAGTTGGGCCATGGCTGTGCCTTTATTGGGCTAAGGAAAACAAGGTTAAGAGGCAGATCAGAGGAAGACAATGGGTTCAGTTTAGGACATTTTTTTAAAAAAGATTTTATTTATTCATTTGAGAGAGGAGAGAGAGGAAGAGAGAGAGAGAAGGGAAACACAAGGTGGGAGGAGCAGGAAGCATCAACTCCCATATGTGCCTTGACTGGGTAAGCCCAGGGTTTTGAACCAGCAACCTCAGCTTCCAGCTGTGGTGGCTTTATCCACTGCGCCACCACAGGTCAGGCTAGTTTAGGACATTTTGAACATACCACATCACTGCCTTTTTTTTTTTCCTTCGGAGTTTTCCTCTGTAGTGCTGCTAGAATTCTCTTCCTAAAATGCAGGCCAGTCATGCCATGCTCCTCTACAAATTCTTTTCTGCACTCTTAGGAACTGCAGAGTAGTTTATGTGTTCAATCTCCTTAACAAGGGAGCCGGAGCCCCACACAAGAGGGCTTTGTCTGGTTTCATTATGATTGTCTAGCACAATAGAACCCCTGTCCTGCAATTTCTCACCTTCCCAGCCTTTTCTCAAGCTGTTCTCTCAACCTGGAATGCCCTCTCCACTTTTCCTGCCTGTGAGAAGCCCACTCGTCCTTTCAATTGGCATGCTACCCCACTATGAAGTCTCCTTGCACCTTGTTGGAATTAGTAGCTCTTCATTCAATATTTCCACAGCAATTTCTGTGTATTTCTCCTGGTATAATAATGCATTTAATCAAACATGCATTTCTTCTGTTGGTGGATGAACTCCTTAAACTTAGGAAATGTATCTTATCTCCATTTCACATCAGCTGCTAGCACATGACTTACCACACTGCTCATTAAATAATAAATGGAAAGCAGAGGGAGAAATTGGTCAAGGTTAGAGTGGACGGGGAGTCCAGGGAGAGGAAGTGATCGGTAGATAGAGTGCCTTCACCTGCTTCTCATCGGCTTGGACTTGCTTTAGAACACGGCCAAGTGACATGGAAACTACAGGTTGTGAAGAATAGGTGTAGAGAATAATAACGGGGCAGTGGATTATGGGTAGTGTAAGGGACTCATATTTAAAGACAGGATCCTGAGACATAGAATCATGCATGTGCACAATTTAGCCTTATTCACAGGCAGATAAACCAAATCACAAAGTCCTTCACCAGCAGGAAATTTAATTATCCTGCCCCTTTGCAAAGATACATGGCCTCTTTGTGTAATCAAGGCTCCTGCATATTTAGTTATTGCTGCTGGTATGTTTATTGTCTGACACCATAAAGACATGGGACCCTGACAGTATTGTGATGACCTATGACTGTGTGCATTTATTTTATTATTATTTTTTTTTCTTTTTCTTTTCTGAAGCTGGAAATGGGGAGAGAC
Organism: Saccopteryx bilineata; assembly: GCF_036850765.1. Classification (NCBI taxonomy): domain Eukaryota; kingdom Metazoa; phylum Chordata; class Mammalia; order Chiroptera; family Emballonuridae; genus Saccopteryx; species Saccopteryx bilineata. The sequence goes on along the minus strand of NC_089490.1, from coordinate 187,255,119 downwards.
AGTCAGACAGACTCCCGCATGCGCCCAACCAGGATCCACCCAGTACACCCACCAGGGGCAACGCTCTGCCCACCAGGGGGCGATGCTCTGCCCCTCCGGGGCGTCGCTCTGCCGCAACCAGAGCCACTCTAGCGCCTGGGGCAGAGGCCAAGGAGCCATCCCCAGCGTCTGGGCCATCTTTGCTCCAATGGAGCCTCTGCTGCGGGAGGGGAAGAGAGAGACAGAGAGGAAGGAGGGGGGGGGGGCGGGGGTGGAGAAGCAAATGGGCGCTTCTCCTATGTGCCCTGGCCGGGAATTGAACCTGGGTCCCCCGCACGCCAGGCCGACGCTCTACCGCTGAGCCAACCGGCCAGGGCCTGTGTGCATTTATTTAACTGTAAAAAAGATGGGCAGGGGGATATTGATTAATGAGATTTCTTCGACCCTTAATTATTCTTTTCACAGGTTACTTCTTTATCAACCTGTATTTATTTTCATCAGTGCAAAAGAAAAATAAAAAATATTATCTTTAAATAGTGTGACTCTCAGAATAATAAAATTCATGGCCTTTCTTCTGGATGTCCTCACACAGATATATACCTATTATGTTTATATCTGTATTATGCATGTCCTGTACATGTTCTTTATATGTATGTTTGATGTATCTATGGAACCATCCATCAGTCCATGCATAGCCCAGTCCTCCATTAGTAAAAAGGCTGCTGGTTGTGTGTTGGAGAGTAAAAGAAATAGATAACCTATATCTTGATTATTTCAATTTTATTATTTCAAATTTCAATTTTATTTCTCGATTTCCATAGAACAGACACCTCCTTGTTTAGCCCTGTGTTTCTGAGGGACATATATGTACAAAGAAAATGCCAGGCAAATGAAGCCATTTTATTCCTAGCTGAGGTCTGGCTGCCAACCCCTGTGTTGGACTCGCATTCATTGTAGGTTGGGACCCATGAGAGCCACCAGGATGCCTTTTGCTTAGGCTGGAGGCTGGCCTCAGGGCTGGGGGCAGGGACCGCTGCTTTCCTCTCTCCTGACTTGGGCTCTCATATGGCTTTGCAAAGTTAAGGGAGTTCTCTGCTCGTGAGAGGCAGCCCACGTCCTTGTCCAGTGACTTCCCTTAATGGTGTCCTAGAAGAGCTCAATCCCATCAGAGAAATCAAAAGGCAAACCCCAAGAAAGGGAGGACTCTAAAGAGACTTTCACAGAGATGAGAGAGTTTTGCCTGCTTCTTGTGTACCACATCTTCCACTCTTTAGCATCATGACCCAGCGCTGCCCTTGCAGGGAAGAAGAGCTTTGTGCTAACCCAAAAGGTTCCATGTGTAGCTAACACTGGTGTAGAGGCCCAAGTGATGGCCGCAGTCTCGCCCGATGACGACTGTGCTGGGAACCGCATTTTGTTCTTCATCTTACAAACTCACCTTCTCAGCCCAGGCTTTGCTGTGACAATGAACACCAGGCGAACGAACAGTGCCTCCCCTCAGCTTCCCCAAGCCATCCTTGCCTTCCACAGCGAAGACGTCTTTGCCACCTCTGCGCCTGCCCGTGGGAAATGATGTGACCCTTCCAAAGGGTGGGCCGGCCTGTGAGAGCAAAGGCATTAACTTTCTCTCTGGGGCCTCTCTAGCCTCTCCTCCCTTCTGTCCCCGCACCGTGGATTCTGAGATGCACTTACACAGCTCCTTGTGAGGGTGCCCAGGGGGAAGCACCCCAGTGGCTCCCAGCCATGACTGGCTTGCTAGTGCACCCTGGGACTGGCTTTCTCTTCTCACTTGCCTCACTCTTTCTTGGTCCCCACTTTTGTTTTTAGAAATTGCTTTCAATAAGAAATCTCAGGGTTCTGCTTATTAGAGGAAACCAGAAAATAAATAGATAGACTGAGACCACAAATGCTGGTCAAATCTATGGCATGGAGAATGTTCTAACAGATATTCTACTTGAATTGGGGCCTCAGGGGAGAGGCCTTAGGGTCTGTTATAATACACTATGAAAAGTCTGTGGACTATTAAATAGAAATTGCAGTTAAAATAAAATTAAGAGAATGCTGAAGCCAAGTGAGGGCTTCTCCTATCTGGAAGTGTTTAACATTGGAAAGATACCATGCTGGGATGGTTTGGATGGAACCCTGCATTCAGGCTGGAGAAGGGCTGGATACATTTCCCTGGTCCTTGCCCAGTGTGTCCTCTCTCGGCTTTACTCATCTGGTGATGAGGACTGATCAGTTATTTCTCTGGGTTTCCGTAAGCATGTGGGGTCTTTCCATCTGCCATTTAGCTAGGAGCTTTCATGGGCTGAGAGTCTTTTTAAACAAGTGGCAGAATAAGAATATTTAGCATTTTCTTTTATTATATTAAAACTAAAATGTCTTTCATTACCTGTTAAAAGAAACTGCTTTTCTCCAGAAAATACTGGAATCGTAGTGGGCAGAGCCCTCAGTACTCAAAATTGCACTAGCGCATTGCCTGGAGGAGGTTGGATCCAGTCAGGTGGCAGGAGAAGGAGGAGGCCAGTAAAAGAGGTGGAGGTGGGAGGGGCAAACCCTTGCCCTCCCCACCTGGCTACCCTTAACTCATCTCACCAGATTAACTACCCGCCATTTGGTAAAATATGTGTGAACCACCCTCACGATGACTGCAGGCAATCCTAGTGTGATGAGTTAGTGTTTAACCAGAAAAGAAAAATTTTAGACCTCCCAAACTCTGAAGTGGGCAGAAAAATATTTATAGCCTTATTTTTTTTTCTTCCTCCGGCCTGTTGTGGCTTGAACACCTCGAGCATCATTCTTGCTATAAGTGCCTTGCAAAGATTCTGCTTTGTGACCACTTTGCTTCAAAAGGCAGACTTTTGCTTGTTTAGGAAGTCATAGAATCGTAGCACAGCAGGTCCTTAAATAAGACCGTTTCGTTCATTGTTGTGTTTTTTTGTTTTGTTTTGTTATAATGTTGATGAGATACTGTGGGAATTTAACTCTTGTTTCAGTTACCCTGTTGTAAAATTGTTTCTGTATGGGTCCCTTTGCTTAATGTTGCAAAACCTACCGACCATGTTAAGCAGGGACTGACTTTATTTTATGTTATCTGTTAAGTCAGTGGTTCTCAACCTGTGGGTCGCGACCCTGGCGGGGGTTGAACGATCAAAACACAGGTTGAGAACCGCTGTGTTAAGTGGATAAGGGTTGTCCAAGCCAGGCTCCAAACTCAGGTGATCTGACTCCACGGCAATGTCTCCTATAGTTGGAAAGACTTGCCTGTAATCCAGACCCACTCACTCAATAGGGTAAGAACCCATCTGTGAAGCTGCTATAAGGGGAAGTAATTTGGAAGTATGAGTTGAGGTAGATTCTCTGCTCTAGATCTATAATTGTTAATTAATTAATTAATTAAAGCATCAATGCTCTATCAGAAAGGAATCCCAGGGAGATAGAGCAGTGGATTTCCTTTTCCCTCTGCAGCTCCTTCCAACAGGAGGCTTTGCAGTCTCCTACTTTACAGATCCAGCCGTCCGGAAAGAATTATGAGTGCGAGGCCTGCTACCCGCTACAGAAGAGGTCTCAGTTGCTAACCTGAGACCATTCAGACCCTGGACAGCTAGAATGAGCCCCCCCAACCCCCACAGTCGCCTCACTTGACTTATCTCAAGGTCTGTTTTATGGGAATTTGCTTTAATTGTTATTTGCAAAATGATCCTCATTTTTGTGAGACTTTCGTTTTGAGAGATGTTGGCTGGGGGCTCTGAAATATTTGTGGTTGATGACTCCTGAGAATGGAGTCCCAGTCCCCTTGTTCATCCTGTGATTTTGCTCACAGCTTCTAAGGCCATGTTGGGAAGGAATCCTGTTTTCCCTTCCCGGTCCTCTGGAAGCACAGATGAAATGGATGAAATCTCTCAGTTGCTCTCTATCCCTTTCCCCTCCAACCCCCGGCCATTTGCATGCACTGAGCTCCTACTGGTTCTCCTTCCACACAGATTGAAAGTCACTCAAGTTGCTCTGCAACTAATGAGATTGCCTTCCCCTTCCCATTGTTACAAGCTCCCCATGCCCTTCAGCAGGTAAGAGGCCTAACATGATGGTTCCTCCTGGGGCCAGAACTGTGGCTCTGTTAAATGGCTATGGGCAGTTTTTGGTGGCCCCCAAATGGAGCCAATCAGACACAGACACTTTATAGAAAATGTGGCCTTGAGTCTCAAAATATATACTGCTCACAAAAATTAGGGGATATTTCAAAATGAATATGAAGTGATAAAAAAAGAAACACTTGATTTTTTTATTAAACAAGATCAGAAAAGCAAATGACAAGTCAAAGAAAGTTGTTCAATTATGCAAATGAGATGCAAAACTAACTTTTATTTCATTGGTGAAAATGCACTATACAAAAGGCTGAAAGTACTGGAGTATCAGCACGTTCCCTGATCCCCTAATTTTTGTGAGCAGTGTAGTTAACAACAACAAGAGGAAAGTTCTAAGGATGATCTTAGATTAAATTCAAACAGGGTCCACAGGACTGGCTTGAGGTGCGCAGGCTCCCCTGCCGTGCTCTCCAGGTAAGCAGGTGGGGGGGTCGGGGGCTGGAGGGGGGGATAGAAGGGGATGGGAGTGGATGTGGCCTGGCCTGCTCTGTGGTAGGTGGCTCCGATCCCAGCCATTCCTCAGAGCCACCGGAAGCCCATCGCAGCAGAAACAATTAACTGACGAATATTTTCTTTACGTTGCTGGCTTCTCAACCACAGGGAACATGTGATGTCAAGGTGTGTGGAAGCTAAGGGAAAAAAAGTACGTATGCAAAAAAGCCACTCCAGCTTGTAGTGCGAGTGAAAAGCAAAGGAGTCTGACTTTCTTTAACATTTCAATAAATACCAGCCACTCCAAAACAGAACTGGAATTTGAATCAAGTGAGAAATTTGATTCAATCACCTCAAAATAACTAATGGATGAAAAAAATGAAGGGGAACATATTGTCTGATTAGTGACTAGTCATTTTCAAAGTGGCATCTCCTAAATTATCTCATTTTATAAAAAGTACGTTTGGTCACTTTGAATGTTAGAGGGAAGCGATTCATAATTTCTTCTCATGAGTAGAGGACTTTGTATTTATAAGCCTGCAAGTTGTAAACCAAGCAAAACATTCTCTTTTGCTGCTTTACTGTTTTGTTTTGTTTTTAAATTAACCATCACTGAATCATGGGAAGGTCTCTAATTATAGAACTTCAAAGCGGATTTTGAAATGTTGTTTTAACTTAATGATATATATATCATTACTTGCATTTGGATAGATTATTATTTAACTTTAAAAACATTACCATTTCCCCCCTACTAAAAATCTCATAGTTGCTAAACTTCATTAAGATAAATGGGATTATTCATCTGCCCCCCCCCCCCTTTGGCATGATGCTAAGCAGGAGAGGGTAAGGTTGGTGAACATTTTTAGATGTCACTATATAACATCAGGAGGGAGCTAGCCTGCAACTGTACTGAGTGATGGATATGCTCTCCAACCTAATGGCTACTAATGACTGACATAATAGCAGTTTGCATCATAAGCATGGCTGTTCAAAACTTGCATTTTGCCATAGTTATAACTAGCAGTGGATACTTCCTAAACTTATTTAAAATACATTGAAAAGTAAAAAATCAGAACAACACAAGACAAACCGAACCCTGGGACTAACAAGTAGTCAAGGATGGCAACCAAGAAAGAAAAAGAAACAAGAGTATAGCCAACCTTTTTTTTTTAATCAGAGTATATTATACTTCCAAACTGGATACACTAGAAATTGGCAATGCAACATAAGATGCAAAGGAATATACCAGTTACTGTCAAAATGACCCTGTACAGCCTTGTAATGCAAAAAGCTTTATACAATACAAATTTTCAGTAATGTACACAAACCTTGATAGTATGGTCATCTGAACATAATATGAGGGGTTAAAAAAGGATAGAAAGAGGAAAGTGCTGAGAACACTAACTGCATTACTATATGGAAAAATAAGCGAGCCTTCATTGAAGAATGCATAGTGAAAACAATTGAAGTTAGTTGGCAGGTGAATTTCTCAAAGACGTTAGTGTTTTATACGGAAAGGATATCTACGGAATACATCCTTCCCTGAGTATCAAACTGCAAACCAGATTCAGGGGTACATATTATCTCAGTGGAGTCTGAAAATGCTGTAGATTTTTTTCTTTATTAATAACAATAATAATAATATAAAAAGTCAAACAAACTCCAAACACACTTTTTCTCACTCAGAAAACTTTTATAATTTACCAGAAAGATTGATGACTCTTTCCAAAGTGCTAAAAAAGTTGCCCAATTACATTAAGCATAACGAAGTCATTCAAATACAAGTTCAGTGGCAAGCAGTGAAATGCATGGCATTTGAACAGTAAATGTCTCCTTCCAACACCCCTCTCGATCTTGAAAGTTGCAGCCTAGGACCTCATATTGCACAAGGGGCATGCTGTGAAATCTGTAGTCCTTTCAGGTTTGTAACCTGCTAGTGCTTATGTGTGATTCACCTTTGCTGCCAGTCTCTGTGGGGTCACCGTGAACCTCTTTCCTGTCATCACTGAACTTGCAATTTTGAAAGCACATTATTAGCCAAGTGGCACACTCTCCATTATATGGGGATAAAGACATAACTTAAAAAACAAAACAAAAACCAACCCACCCATTAGCCCGGTATTCTTGGAGTGTATTATAATTGTCTGTAGTGTCTTTTATGGAGACATTGACATGGCGAGGTTGATCGGCGTTTCAAACATGGCCAAGAACAGTTGTCTGCAGGAGAGTGACCGGAGGAGCAGAAGCTTCCTGCCCTAGTTGGCTCCGCCTCCCTGCCCCTCAGGGACTTCTCCTTAGTGTAAACAGGTTTGCCAGGGCCAGGTGACTGGCAAAGGGAAGTGCGGCAGGCCTGCTAGGTCTGGGGGAAGAAGGGTGGGGTGTGTATATGAGGGGAACCCCAGCATGGACAGGCAGTACAGTCTTCTGGCTCTCTGTACGACTGTACCAATTTCAAGGGGCTCTCGGAGAAGCAAACTGACTACAGGAAGAAAATGAGGGATGCTTTCATCTTCCCCTAGTGAAACAGATGAAAAAAATATCCCAACTCTAGGAGAACACCTGATAGAAAACAGCAACGCAGTAGAAGCATTCCTCCTGCACCCAGTTCTTCAATAGATAAATAATAGAGAAACTTTTTGTCCCAAACGTCCCAAAGCACATGTCTTCCTGTTCTTTCAGCCTGTTTCACCCAGGAAATTCTGTTGTCTTAAAAATGCAAGCCATTTACCTATTCGCCCAAAGATTGTTTTTTCCTTTCCCTCTTTTTAACACCCATTACTTTCTTACAGATTTGCAAAGGGCCGCACAACCAATCACAACTGCTTCTTGCTGCCGTAAAGTGCTGTACATAAGTTGGCATTTTAACCACCACAAAGTAAGAGCTTTAAATAAGTATAAAGTTAGCCTTCTAGCAGGTTATATCTACCAGGCGTTAACAACATGGACTACAGATTTATCAAGAACATGGAGAAGACCGCTCGAGCCAGACGGCCTGCAAACATAGTGGATGCTTCTCAGGGGCATAAACGGAACCAGAGGACTAAACAGCACCTTGTCGTTGGGTGGTTACATGTCAACGAGGTTGTGACAAAATGTTCAAACATACAGTCTACTCATTCCATAGAAAAGGTACATTTTCTTCCTTTCATTTTACTTTTTAAAAACTTTTTTTTGCAGATGAGAAACAAAAACTAGTGCAAGACCAAAGCACTGTGCAAAACTGCCGTTTCTTTTTTTTTTCTTTTTCTTTTTTTTTTAGTCTGAGCATTTATACCCAGAATTGATCCAAACCTTTTTTAATCTCCTTGGCTGGATTTATCAACCATAACATTTTTCACTCACACTATTTTTTTTTCCTGCAAACAAATGGTAACCACTGAATTAATACATCATATATATATATATAATCTGCCCTTAAAAAAAAGATGCACTGCGTGTGTCCCACACACGTGTACGTGTGGACACACACAACACACCTAAGCTTTGTGATGCTGGCCGCGGTGCTGCGGGTGTTTCCTCCAGAGCGGACTCGGGCTGCCGGGCTGCCGTGTGCCCTGGGGACCGGAGGAGACCCGCGAAGAGGCCCTCGGCGCGGTGTCCAGGATCTCCAGCAGCACCGCGGGCGTCTTCCGTTCCCTCTTCGTCCACCCAGCACCAGGCCCCACCGCTCTGCGGCCGTGAAACGGGGGAAGGTGTTGAAGGAGCTCGGGGAGAGACCACAGTGGATGAACCCCCCGGGAGGCCAGGAGACTGTTCATCGCCGTTACAGAAGCCAGGAAAGGGATGTGCAATAGAAAGAAACCTCATGGCACACTGAAACGCACGGCTTTCTCTGTCGCATTCCGCAGACGCCCACACACCCCATTCACCCAACAGAAAAACAAAACGCACCAGTAGATAAGCGTACAAGTGCTGATTGCTATTTAAGGACACTCTCTTTAGGGTTAAACAAGACAAAATTCCTTTTCAGATAAAAGTACGGAGCAGGGCTGAGAGTGGGCATGGGCGGCTGGGGGAGGCATGCCTCTGAAGGTAGATGCACGCAGTAGGTCACCTCTCTGAAGATTGGATAAAGCAGCTTTCAGGTCAATGCAATAGGTATACACACAGAGCCAATCCGCTATTCCTTACTAAAGATATACAGTACATGTGGTTCAGACCCCCAGGGGTCTGTAGGTTTTGCAGCAACATCCACCTGCTGGGGTTGTGTTTAAGTTTTGTGGGTTTTTTGTTTTTGTCTCTGTCACTTTGTTTTTGGTACAGAACACGGCTGCCCTCAGACAGTCTCCGCTCTTTCTCTTAGTCCGAGATAGGCGAGGAAGGAGTGTTTGGGTGACGGGATGCTGGGCGGCGCAGTCTGAGGTCGGGGAGGGTGGAATGTGAGATCCAAGTGGTTCTTGGGGTACAACATGGTCAAGGGAATGAGGTGGGCAAAGTCCGAGTTCCGGTACTTGTCAAAGCGCAAAGGGGAGCCGTTGAAGGCCAAAGCTTTGAGTGCCAGGTTGGGCTCGGAGCTGCTGCCGTGGACAGCCGACAAGGCCACGGTCTGCAGAGCCTGGGAGGCGGACATGACCGACAGGGGAGACAGGAGATTGCGGGAGCTCCCGACGACAAGGAGCGGGGCCCCTGGGCCGGCTGGCTTCTTGGGGGCGGGGCACAGGCCCTTCTTGTCCTCCTCGGGACAGTCCCCACTCTGGTGCTTCTTGACGTGGCGGCTGAAGACGAAGGGGTGTGTGGTCTTGAACAGGCACTCTTCGCAGCTGAAGGTCTGGCGTGGGGCGTGCTTCAGCTTCTTGTGCAGGTTGAGATTGTCCTTGCGTTTGCAGCTGTAGCTGCACTGGTCACAGTGGAAGGGCCGCTCCCCGGTGTGGACGCGCACGTGCTCGATGAGCTTATTGGCGGTCTTGGACAGGTAGCCGCACTGGTCGCACTTGTAGTGGTTGCCGAGGCGATGCTCCCGTGTGTGCGTCTCCAGCTCCAGCTGGTTGGCCTTCACCGTCTGGCAGATCCGGCACTTGTACTCCATCTTGTAGTGGGTCTTAAGGTGGCACTCCATGGCGGCGGGGCGGTTGGTGGAATAAATGCAGAATGGGCACCTGGGGGGGGGGGGAAGCAATGGGAGGGGAGGGTCAGCCAGGCAGGTTCTGCTGTGGCCCTGCTTCTACCCTCCTCCCCAGCCACCCTGCCAACCCTGAGGCCTGGCTGCCCCTGCCCAGCCCAGCCCCGCTTCCTCTCGGGGGTGAAGGTGACCCTCTTGGGCCCTCTCTGCTGACAGAGCCGTCCCCACTGAGGAGGAGCTCTGTCGAGGTGCAGCTGTGCTCAGCCTGCTCTGGGTCTCCTGGGGGCAGCAGCGAACACCAACCCTCAGGAGGGGGGAGCAGAGAATGGGTGGGAACTACATTAGCTGTGGCTCCCCCCCTCCCCGCCCAGCCCCTCGGAACCCTCCCCACCCCCCACCAGACACAGCAGAGGTCTAAACCTCACCACGTCCCCTCTAGATGGGAGCAACACAGAGAATCGACGTTTCATGCACCACACCAAGCACACGCAGAAAGGCTAAGAGTTTTAAAGAACAGCTTACAGGGGGAAAGCTACCTCCAGCAAACAGAAAAGTCATAGGGTCAGAATTGTGCTTATGAGAGGTGGTTAGGATGAGAAAGCCTGGGTGTATGTTGTGTGTGTGAGTGTGTGTGTGTGTGTGAGTGAGTGTGCACATAGATCTGTCTCCTACAGCTGTTTCTCCACCAGGAAAGGAAGGTGAGGACCTGGACAGGGGCCTGGGAGAAGGATGCCCACCCACCAGCCCATCTACTAGTGAGGGACAAGGAGGGAGGGTGACATCTGCTGTCTGGAGGTGTCTGAAGACTTTATTTATAATTACATCATGGAAATAATAATCCAAGTGGATCATAAATTCTCAGCGGGCAGGACCATATCGTACATTTCTTCTGCATTTTGTACAGTGCTTGGTAAGTACTCAGCACAAGGTAGGCACTGCGTTATTATTGGACTGGTACACATAATTTAGGCAGATTCTGGTCCCAGCTCCATCACCGTGGGCTCTAGCTGGATGTGCCCTGGGCCAAAGCCTGGGCCTCTCGGTGGCGGTTTCTCCATCCTAGGCAAGGAGGCTGCGCTCCCTCCCAAGCCTCCTGGCTGTCCAGAGGGGCTAGGCGGAGTGGTGAGGGAAGGCATGTTGACAAATTCTGCTCTTTGAGAAGCTGCCAGGCTCAAGTCAGTGGCTGATATGATAGCTGTAGCGTGTTTGCTCTCTTTACAAACAGAATGCAGGTGCAAAAGTGGCTGCCTCAACTCTTCCAGGCGCCTGCAAGGCAGGGCCCAGGAGTGAGTTGTCCTCTGAGGGTTTGGAGAGGTGTTCAGCAGAGCCCAACACAACCCAGTGCACCGTGCTCCGCTCCTCAGCGCCAAGCTCGCCGCCAGCCTCTGACCCTCAGCTCACAGAAGAGTGCACACGAGAGAAATAAAAGCCCAATCCCAGGTCAGGTGCACACACAACCCCTACGCCAAGCTGGGCCTTACCTAGAGGAGTCTGAAACTCACCACTGTCCTGAGCTACGGCAAAAGAAAAATAATAGTATAATCTTATTTGATCTGCATTATGAACAGGATATAGATAGAGTACAAGCAGTTCCATCACAGAAAAGCAAGTTAGACATCGGCAGTCCGTTTGGTATTAAGGACATTTCTGTGACCCACAGCTCAATCTTTCTGTCGCTGCTCAGGGAAAGTGCTACGGGTGTGTCAGGGTCCCGGGATTTATCTTCAGGGAAATTAATTCTCTCAGGCAAATTAATTCTCTTGATATGGCAAAGGGAAAACCAAACCAAACAAAACAAAAAACCAGACTCACTGTATAGCCAGAAGGCATTATCAATTTTTTCAAAGTATTCTTCTACTTGGTCATCCTAGAACATAAACTATCACACAGGGGACCGTTAGCAGCGCACCGGCAGTGGCGAAAGTGTCCGCGGTCACTGGGCACCCTCCCCCACGCTCGCGGAGAAAGGCACCCGCGGGCGGAGCCGCAGGGTTAACGGCTGTGACTGCGCGGCCGGCCAGCAGGGGCAGTGGGCACTCGTCCAACCACAGGAATACGTGGCTTTTCTTTTTAAAGAAGAGTGCACAAATGTTTAGAAAGGGACAGTGGGAACAAGCCAATTAAAGCCCCGTTTACGAGTTAGTTGTCTTGAATTATAACGGCCCCTCCCCCAGCCCCTGGGGCCACCCCTCCGCCTCCCACCTAAGCATCCCCAAGACTGAAACAAAGTGGAATTTCACAGGAGGGGCTGCCCCCCCAACTCCGCTGTTTGAGCAGGTGGTTGAGGAGGGCCCCCCCGACCAAGTAGAAGCCAGGGGAGAGACACCCCCGTGTGTCCCCAACACTGGACTCCCAGGGTCCTGGGTCTGTCGTTCCAGGCACCCTCAGGAGAGTCATGACACCCCTCTGGCAAGTTCTAAGTTACAAATATCAAAATGTTTTAAAACAAAGACTTTCCCCCCATTTGTATTAAGTAAAATGCAATTTTTAATTCTTTTAAATTACATGATCATTTCAGCTAAACATGAACAATTCTGCCTTGAAACTTGTGTGTCTTTCTGTGTCTAACAGCACACGCTTCTTTCTCTTTCCTAGACTGTAGTGCCTTGTGAACAGGGACCCTGATTTCAGAATCACTGGAAGATTAAATTCCGGCCATGGTAGGATACAACCTCCTGAGGGTACAAACCAGGTTTTATTCCTTCTTCGCCCTCTAGCACCTGTTATCAAGCCAGATGTGCAGTGTGTTTGATAATAACTGACAGTCACTGCAGACCAGAGGGCTTCTAGCAAATATTGGTTAATGATGGTGCTAACCAGCTAGGTCTTTGGTGGGGAGTGGGGGGCGATCTGTGAATAACGTGACTGCAACGGTCAGCTCTCAGGCTGGGAGATCCAATTCCAGTTCCCCAGAAGGCAGAAGGCGTGTCTGCAGGAGCACAGGGGGCACACGGCCCTTGCGTGACAAATGCCTCCTGCCTGTTCAAAGTGGCAAGGTTCCAGTATTTGGGGTGGGTGTGGATAGAGTGGTTGTAATGCTTATATAAAAGGTATATGGCAAATCACTAAAAAAGAACAAAACCAAAAACAAACACCCCCCCCAAAAAAAAAACAGATGGTGAACTGCAGTGACAGTATAATGATTTACACTTGGGGACACTAACCCAAGTCCGTTAATATCAAGTCTGAACAAAACCCGAGCAGTGTAGGATGAGTCTGCCCCTGCGCTGCATGCTGAGATGCTCCCAACGGGCCTTGTTGCTGGCTCGGGATTCCGGGCTATTTGTGTAATGGAATCTCCTGCTGATGTCTGCTGACCCCCTCGGGGACAGGGCTAATTCATATCCAGCTAAAGGCAGCCGAGGTGCCAGCCGAACTCCCCTCATGCCACACTCTCCCTCTCATGACCCCAAAACTCTTCAGGGAGGGGACAGGGTGAGGATGGGGAAAGGGTGTGTAATATCAACACAGTAAAAGGTTCTGTACTTGCTTTCCTTACTTGAGCCCACCAGTGGGGACAGTGTGGCATTTCTTATGTTCCAGTAGCTGTTCGGGGGTCTTCATGAACTTGTGGCACACGTCACACTCAAACATCCGGGTGATGAGGTGGATCTGCAGATGACGCTCAAACATGTTCTTCGTCTTGCAGACAAAGTTGCAAAAAACGCATTCGAACCCTGGAAGGACCGAAGCTGGGTGTACAGGTGCAGGAGGGCAGGAGCAGAGCCGACATCCCCTTTCTTCACACCTCCCCTGAGTTCATACCCTTCCAGACACTGTTCCCTGCATCTCTGTGCTAAAGGAAGTTATAGCTTTGGAGTCAATGTCACACTCCCCAGCCTTCCACCCCATACTGAGTGCAAATGGAGCCAAAAAACAAAATGTTCCTGGGCCTGATATCTGTTCCCAACATCACTCTTGACAAGGAGTCATCCGTCCTGAGTGGGGAGGGTTAAGCAGGCCACCCCACATCTTCCTTACCTTTCTCTGGCTTTTCCTCACTGTTCAGTGAGGGTTGGTTCCCGGGCATGACAGAGATGACCAGCAGGTTGTTCCCACCCTTGTTTTTCTGAGAGCTGTCTGAGTCGTCTTTGCTGTTAACTGAGTCACTCAGAGCTGAGAGGGAGGATGATGAGGGGCTATTTGATTCACTTGGGGTCTTCCTATCTTCCCCTGGAAAATACAAAATGCCCAGGTCTGTTACTCAGGAGGCATAAATCCCAGAATAACAGCAGGTGGGGGTTGGGGAGTTGTGTCTCATGGCTACGTCATCATTCCAGCTCCTCCAGTGCACCCACTGGGGTCCCGGGTCCCAGTCACCTATGGTGATGACACTCATGGTACTTGGGGCCAAGAGCAGGCACTCATTCATTTGATGAGTGTTTATGGAGGTCTTACAATAATTAAGATGACAATAATAGCTAAGATGTACTGAAAGTGTTACCAAGTTCCAAAAACTGGGTCATGCTTTAAATGTTTTGTCTCATTTTGTTCTCTCAAAAAAAACCCTGCTAAGGCACAACTATTATCACCCCCATTTTACAGAAGAGGGAAATGAGGCACAATGAGGTTAGTCAATTGGCCTGACTCTAGCATCATGTTCTTCATCAGTACAATGGATTCTCCCTCAGTGCCAGGAGTAAACAGTCAATAGACTATTAAAGTCTAGTGACAGTAGACTTTTGCTTTCATTCAAGATAGTGCATCAGAGATGCAACTGACCATCGCTACTGAAATAAGTAAAAAAAAACAGACAAAACATATCAAATAATAGTTTTCACAATACTGAACTTCAGGCAATAAAGAAGAATCATTCGAGAGACAAGAAAGGAAAGAGGAGGGCCCTATGACTGCCCTGCATTTTACTTTGTGAGCCTTTCCAGGCTGTAGTGTAGGGAGGGGATATGAAGGTGGAGCCCAACAGACCTGCTGATTTGAGGAGATAGAGCTGAGGGAGGGTCTGGGTGATCAACCTGGCTGGACCTTGCAGGACAGAGCACTAGAGAGGAAGAACTAAGAGACCTGTAGAGGGTCTCTTGTGAGAATTTAGCAGTTTATGGAGCAGAGCATGTGCTGGAGGGAGAAAAAGCCTCCTGAAAGGCTTAGAGAACAGAGCCTGTTTGTGAGGGAAAAACCTAATAATCCCCAGGGTAGTGGGTAGAAAATTGAGGATGATTTTTTAGTAGTGGATAATAATTAGCCCGAGATGGAGCACTGCTCCAAACCTTCCAGACAAGTCATGAAAGCAAGACCCAAGAGGATCAAAGTTTTCAAGTAATTAACTGGTCAAGAATATTTTTAAGAATATAAAATATCAAGCACCCAATGAGGTCAAGTCACAATGTCTGGCACGCAAATAAAGATCCTCAGGCATGCAAAGAAACAAGAAAACACAACTCAACTGGGGAGAATATCAACCAATGAAAACTGACCCAGTTGTTAGAATTTGCAGACCAGGATATAAGGACAGTAATATAACTATATTCTATATGTTCAGAAAGTTAAGTAGAGAGGTGAAAGATATGGAAAAAAAACCCAAATCTAATTTCTAGAGATGAAAATGACAATGTCTAAGATGAAAAATACACTGGATGGGAATCACTAGCAATTTAGACACAGCAGAAGAAAAGATTAGTAAACTTGAAGATAACAGCAATAGAAATGACCTGAAATGAAACACAGGAAAGAATCACAAAAATGAAAAGAGCTTCAGTGAACTGTGGGATGCCTTTAGGCAGCTTAATATAAGTTTAATTGGAGTCCCAGATGGGGTGGGGTTGGCAGAAAAAAAAATTGAAAAGGCCAAAATCCTTCCAAATTTGAGGAACACTATTTGCCCATAGATCCAAGAAGCACAGTGAGCCTCAAGCATAAGAGAGATGAAGAAAAAGTCCTAAAAGCAGCCAGACAAAAAAGGACACATTATGTGCAGAGGAACAAAAATAAGGATGATAATTGATTTCTCACTGGAAACAATACAAGTAGTGGACAACATCTTTAAAGTACCGAAACAACTATGAAAACGTATTTCAAAGACAAAGGCAGCAAAAACAAAACAAAACAAAAAACCTGATGTAAAAATGCTGAAAGAACTTGTTGCCAGCTGACCTAAATTATGAGAAATGTTAAAAGGAATTCTTCAGGCAGAAGGAAAATGACACCAAATGTAAAAACAGATCACAAAAGAATGAAGAACACAGGCACTGGCAACTACATTATTATTTAAATCTCTTTAAATGGTAATAAAACTAATTTTGTTAAAATAAAAAGCAGTAGTAATGTAAGGCTTATAACACATACTTAAGGGAATTCTGTATATGACAATAATAACAAAGGCTAGTGGGGGAGAAATGGAAGCATGTTATTGTGGGGTCTTCTACTACATATGAAGTGGTAGGGTACATACACTGTGATAAATTAAAAATGTATTTTCTAAAACCCAAATAACTGTAAAGTTATATATTACTCATGGTTCAGGAGACTAAATATTGTTAAGAGTCAATTCTCCCCAAACCAATTCAATGCAACCCCATAGTGTGTGATGTTAAGGTAGAAAATACAGGGAGTCTATGCTTCAGATCCAACAAGTGGACTGACTATCCTACTCAACTTAAATATCTCCTTAAAATTAAATCTCAAGTTAAAATATTCTGCTGGTTGATTCCCCCACCCCCCCCCCAGATAAAATTCTCAGAAGTGGGATTACTGGGTCACAAAGCATTCTATTTTTTAAGTTTCTTCTATATATTGCTCAAATAGTTTCCCTAAGTTCTGCCACTCTGCAGGGCCACAGGCACAAGAGTATCAGCAGCATCTGGCCACAGTAGGTAACACCATAACATGTGCTCCTAACTCAACAGGTTAATGTAAAGCCACTCTTTTTTTTTTTTTAATATTTATTTTTATTTTTATTTTATTTATTCATTTTAGAAAGGAGAGAGAGAGAGAAACAGAGAGAGAGAAGGGGAGGAGCACGAAGCATCAACTCCCATATGTGCCTTGACCAGGCAAGCCCAGGGTCTCGAACCGGGGACCTCAGCATTTCCAGGTCAACGCTTCATCCACTGCGCCACCACAGGTCAGGCATGTAAAGCCACTCTTGAGCTTTGCTTTGACTACTTAGTGAGGCTGAACATTCTTCCTTATGTTGTTAGCTTTGATTTCTGTTACTGTGAATTGACTGTTGATGTTCTCTGCAAATTCTAAACTATTCCTTACCAGTTTACATGAATTCTCTCTATAAATATATTGGCTTTTTGTCATTTTTTTACAAACACATTTTCAGAATATGGTGGTTTTTCTTTCCTTCTTCCCTTCCTTCCTTCCTTCCTTCCTTCCTTCCTTCCTTCCTTCCTTCCTTCCTTCCTTCCTTCCATCCATCTCTTCTTCCTTTCTTTTGCACAAAAAGAAATTTTTATGTGTCTAAACTGGTGATTTCTTGTTACCCCTTAAGGTTTTACAAATCCTTGTACCTGTGTAGGATGAATATTCTCTTCTGTTTCCTTCAAGCCCTTGTAGGCCAGATGTGTAAACAGGGACAGTGTTAGTTGTTTTGATTTCAGTGTGAGATAAGGTACCAATGGCTGTCTTTGCAAACGGCTAGTCAGATTCTCAGTGCCACTGCTGCAACATTTAAAAACTGCAGCGGAATGTGCATCCAGGAAGTCACTAGCACCAGAGGGGACATTCTCCCCTTGCTGATGTTCTCTGCAGGGACAAGGAGCTGGGGAGTGGGAGAAAAGAGAGTAGGGAGGGGTCACTGCAGAAACACATTTGCAAGCATGCCTCGGGGAAGAGTAGCCAGAAAGGGAGCATTAGAGTCTGTGAAGACCAAATGAAAATTTTCTGTGTCGATCGAAGCCCCTCCTGTAGATCACAACTTCATTTCGGTCACACTACGGCACTGCAGGTCTAGGTCCCAGAGTAAAAGGCGCGTCCACTCCTGTGACAAGTAAGTCAATGTAGAGAAGCAGACTCACAAAATCAGAGATTCTAAGTCCAACCTTTATGTGTTCTGTGGTTTTCTAGAAGTGGGGTGGTGGTGCAGTGGGGCTGTGAAGTGAGTGGGGAGGGAGCACTTGGCTCGATTTAGACATACTTTGGGGTGGAGGAGGTTAAAAGGACGGGAGTATAGCAGAAAAGGGAGGAGAGAGCAAAAGAACATCTGAAAAGCCAGTGGGAACAGGAGAGAGGTGGGCCTCTTCCTCCATTAGTTACTTCAGGAGCGCTGAACTTAATTTGTCTTCAAAGAGGGCTTCCCAGCTCACCTGCTGCTCACAGCGCTAATGTGGTTATGGTCAGACACTGACTGTAAAAGTGGCACCTTCTCACTCAGCAGAACGACTCTCTGCAGACCTCCAAGTAGGAGCTGCTCAACTTACTGAGAAAAACAAGTTTTTATTGCTGTTGGCACCATGGAACTAAAGCCGCCAGCAGAGCACAGAGCGAGCCTCCTCGGCCGAGCACGTGGTCAGCACACATGTCAGGGAGACTTCCCTGCTCGCAGCCTCCGCATGCCGGTGACGTGAGGGGCTGGCCCAGACCCCGGGGTTGCCATCAATAGCACGAGCTCATGATCTGTAAGCACTGCCAATGCGGGGTGCTCCTCCTCGCTCTCACGTAACAACCTCACACCCGTGTCATTTGTAACTATCACTTGTGAGAGGATAATTGCATGGCAAAGTCAAAATGCTAACATCATTAAATGGAAGAAGTTAACCAGCATGGCGGGGGTCCGGAATGAAAGGCAGGGCTGGCAGAGACCTGGCTGGGGCCCCGGGGGGGGGGGGGATGGGCTGTGTCAGGAGAACCTGGTTTCATTGGCCTGGACCTGACCTGCTTCGTGTCACTATGGACGGTGTCCCGGGCTGCAGCTGCACAGTGAGGGGCAGAGCCTGCTGGGTAGGGGTGCAGGGCCCTGGCCCAGCAGAACCAGAGGTCCAATCTTTGCCAAGGTTTGTGGGGGGCTGCCAGAGCATCAGCGCTAGAGAGAAGGCTCTGGAATGACAACATTTCTGGCTTGAGTCCCTGGAGCCACAGCCCACTGTTGACCTCTATTGAGCCTCGGTCCTCAGCCTGTAAGCTATGATAACAATGGCTCTGACCTCCGAGGGTCATTCTGAGGCTTACATGGGGTCCAGCATGCACAGGTGCAGGCTGGGAAATCGGGAGAGCATGCTGGCTGTCACTATGATGGTGACGATGACAAGCAAACAGCTCAGCACTTCTCAACTCTCCCGACTTGTAAGTGTCTCACATCAGCCGGTGCACAAGGTGTGCCTGGCCACGGCGCTGCGGCCACAGGGCAGTGTGGTTCTGCCGGGGGAGCTCTTCCTTCTGAAGAAGGAAATGTCACTGTCACAGGGTGGGGAAGATGCTTCCACCGGGTGGGCAGGCAGGCTGGTGTGGTGGGGGATGGAGAAGGACTGACAGGAATGGTCACCTGTGTGCTTGGTGCCGATGTGAGCCTTTATGTCTGCTTCCTCCATGGTGACGAAGTCGCAGGCGGTACAGCAGATAGAGAACATCCACTGCTCCTTGTCCACGTGGAGCGACATGTGGCTGACAAACTGGACATTGAGCTCCGTCTCAAACCCACATACGTGACAGCTATATGAGAGGATGAAGGAGAAGAGGGGAGAGGAGTGATATTCTAAATGCAGGCTACCCACAGACACCCAGTACACTCAGAACACGGGGCTTTCACATACATTTCCCTCCCAGCGGAAAGGTGTTGCATAAGGAAATTCTTCTGCTCTCTGGGGTGCCTGTGAACTGGTCACCGTGCTGCACAGTTTAAGAGCCAGTGTAGTGGAACAATCCCATACATGCTATGATGATGCTAAATTATCGTGGAGGTAATTAAAAATTACAGGTGCCAGATGCTGCACATCTCCTAATGGATTTCTTTGGGTAAAGAGCTGCAGCATTGCCTAGACGTGAGCGAGGCTGGGACACGGAGCTGCTTGGGGTGTCCCCACGCCTGTGAGCCTCCCGCCCGCTGCCGCACACCTCCGTGTGGGAATGGGAGCACACACAGGCTGTCAGATGGATGGCGATCCTGTCTGTGACAATTCCCAAGAGAAGCCACCAATCGCTGCAGCCATTTCATGCAAAAGCAAGTCTCTACCAATCCCTGGAGCTTCTCTCACAAGCAAGATGTGGTAGAAAGTCTGAGACTTGGGGTTTCATGGCAACCACACCAAATGCTGATTTACGGTTGGATCTGGGAGAAAACCATAAAATTCCAGGGACTGAAGGATGATACAACTCAGGGAATATGTGCTATGCCTCTACGGCTATCTCCTCACGGTTCTCAGAGTAATTTTTCCAAGTCCTTTTCTCCTTAGGACAATTCTCAGGAAGCAGCAAGGTGCTTCGTTTCAAAGGTGGAGCCTGCCAGCTGCTCAGACCTAAGAGCCAATAGTCCCCGAAGCCCTGCCACTTTCTGGAGCCCCAATCCTGAGAGCCACTTCCGAGACCGGTTCCCTTTCAGTTAATTCCACCAGGACTTGCCAGCCAGGGAAAGCCACTGCAACGGCAGGGGACCATCTAAGCAAAGCAACGATTAAAACGAAGGTCAGTGTGTTGACTGAGCAGAGGCGCCTGGTCACGTCTGCCTGGCAGACGGGCAGGGCGTGTTGGGAAGGCTGGGTGACCGGGTGCCAGCCGCAGCTCACCTGTAATAATAAGGGTGCTTCTTCCCGTCACTGCCTTCAGAGGTGACGGCGCTGACAATGTCCTCAGTGTCCGTACTCACCAGCTTCACCGAGTGGACGGTCAGGTGCTGGTTCAGGTTCGCACGGCACTTAGCAGCATAGGGGCACAAGTGGCATTTGTATTTTCTTTCTTCTGGGGGAGAAGGAACAGGAGAAAAAACAAACCCCAACTGATCTCCGAAACGAAATGTCAACACCTTGCATGAGACTGCTCAAAGGTATCAAGGAAAGGGGGTTTCAAGTCTCATTTCAAGTGGAAAAAAAAAGAACACCCTGGAATTGTAAATCTCTAAGAAATCTTCACACATCGGGTCACTCCTGTATGAATATGTCCAAAGATCCAAAGATGTCCCAGGGCAACTGAACCATCTGTTTTTCCTGGACACCTGTAGGCTAAGATGGGCTAAAAGCATATTATGTTTTGTGTGTGTGTGTGTGTGTGTGTGTGTGTACACACGCCTTCCCATGTGTCAGGTGTGGGTAGGTGCTAAGCTGGGAAGGGGGTGTGTGAAACTCAGGACTGGTGTATAAATGAAACCCCATCATTCTCCCTAAGCTCCAGGCCTGGGTCAGCCAGGAAACTGAAAACAAACAAACAAACAAAAAAGAACAACTAATGAAATTAAAGGATAAAAAGAATGACTTGTGTGAAATAATTGGAAATTTCTATTTTACATCAATAAGAAAAAATTTTCAATTAATTTCTTAATGGAAACTCTCTCCTAAAACTGACAGTGTTTTAGGACTGTTTCCAGAGTGGCCATCTGAATTCATTTGGTTAATCAAGCAAATTGAAGTAAAAGGAGCAGGCTCTGCTTTCACTGTGCAGAAAAAGGAAACGGGGTGGGGGTAGCAGAGGACAAGAACGGCTTCGGCTCCATTTTCTATCCTTAGCGTCCTTACTTTGTAATACTGAGCTGGCCTTCAAAAAATACCTGTCGTACCCACTTCACAGGAAAGAACACAGAAACGTTTTTTCTACAACAAAGTGTAAGGCGTCATTACTATTATAGATGGTCCCCAACATCGGAGGGGCTGGTGGCCTGGGGC
This sequence comes from Saccopteryx bilineata, assembly GCF_036850765.1. Taxonomy (NCBI): domain Eukaryota; kingdom Metazoa; phylum Chordata; class Mammalia; order Chiroptera; family Emballonuridae; genus Saccopteryx; species Saccopteryx bilineata. Next base: position 187,233,736 of record NC_089490.1, on the reverse strand, counting down.
CCAGCGGAGCTAGGGGGAGGGGCCCAATGGTGCTGCTTAAATAGAGCCCTTTCTTTAGAATTTTTGCATTTGTATTAATAAGCGAGGTTGTTAATTTTGGTATTAAGGTGAACTGCTGAATTTTCTCTCTTTTTCTGTCCTTTGGAAAGGTTTAATAACACTGGAATTTCCTAGTCCTAGAAGGTCACAGAGGAGCCATCAAGACCTGATGCCTCCCTCTATCAATTATAGTATCTCCTTCACCATCTTCCCAAATTTCCATAATTTTTCCCCCTCCCCTCTTGGGTCAATTTTTAAAAATTTGCTTCTATGTCACCTATGTTTTTAGTCTTTATTTCTTTTTGCCATAGATTTGCCCTTATTCTCCAAAAATTATTTAATAGCATCTGCATTAATGATTAGGCTTCCTTTTTCATTCTTAACTTTGAATATTTTTGCTTCCTATTTTTTTCTTAGTTGAGGCTAAGGAAATTTATCTATTTTATGGTCTTTTACTAATTCTTTAAGATGAATGCTAAGTTCTTTTATTTTTGTATTTCTTCTTTACTAATTAAAACACAAGTCTATAAATTTTCCACTGAAAATTCTTTCGTTGGAAAAGAGCTGTAGCTGTTTGTCACAGGTCTAGGTTTGAAATGTTCCCCTTTTCATGCCTTCCAGAGGGCTATCATTTGCATTTTGATGTTCTTCCTCTTCTTTGATCTGATTAGGTAGGATATTGTATTGACCTTTGGTTGTTTTGAATTTCATTTAAGTACCTATGTGCATGTGACCTGTAAGAAACTCTACTTTTTTGAACACATTGAAGTTTTCTCTGTGGCTAAGTACAAGACTAAATTTTGTCTAGTGGTTTCATATTTAAGATGAAAATACTAAAAATATCTATAAAAGAGAACATAATTCTTGTCATATGAATACTGCCATCCTTCCTTCTTTTTGGTTTCCTGTGAGGTGCAGCACCTCTCTTTATTATCCTTATCATTTGTTTTGCATTTCCGATCAGTAAGATATGTTTGAACTTTTTAAAAAGTCTGATATTCCGTGTAAAAATGGAAAACTTTATTTCATTATTTCCATTGTGCTTTATGTTTATGACTGAGTTTACCATACTTCTTTTTGTCGTCACTTATTTTTGCTACATAGACTAAGTTAATATTTACTCCTCCTTCACTCCTTCACGTGGTGGCTTGCCCTTTCCTAATACACAGAATTGGCTGTATTTCTCTACTATTACATGTAAATGAGACAGGAACTGTTCTTCCACTGCAGTGCTCTGTGTCATGACTACTCCCACCTACAATGAGATGAGCCCAGTAAGATGGGGTACAGCCCCATCCCCTATGCCAACAAGAGCAATAAATTCCTTAGAGTTGAGGAATTTTACCGGGATATGCTTAAATGTGCATCTTTTCTCATCAATCCTGCTTGAATTCTATGCATCCTTTCAATACAAATAAACAAGCCTTCCTGGGGCCTTCTTCAAACACACCCGCTAGAATGGCTTGGGAAGGCCAGGATGAAAGCATTCGCACCACTTCCTGTTATAGTTCTCTTAGAGCAGTGTAGTCAACCTGGTCCCTACCGCCTCTAGTGGGTGTTCCAGCTTTCATGGTGGGCGGTAGCAGAGCAACTAAAGTATAAATAAAAAGATAGATTTAACTATAGTAAGTTGTTTTATAAAGATTTATTCTGCCAAACTTAGCGAAAATCCAACATAAAGTACCTGGTAAGTAATTATTGTTATAAGCTTTAACTTGCTATAACTCTGCTTTATAAATTATATAAAGTAAAGTTACTTCCCTACTTTATAAATCACCATTACTGTGGAACCGGTAGGCGGTTAGAAAATTTTACTACTAACAAAGATACAAAAGTGGGCGGTCGGTATAAAAAGGTTGACTACCCCTGTCTTAGAGAAACTGAGCTTCGCTCATAGAGATGCTGGTGGCCCAGACTGGAGAAGGCACAGCAGCGAGGCCCCGACTCACCTGTGTGCAGCGAGAGATGTCGGGACAACGTCTGCTGTCGGCCAAATACTTTCCCACACACATCACAGGGGAAAAGCTGGTCATTGAATTTCCAGGATGGCAATCCATTGCCTGCCTCTAGCACGAGCTTTTCTGTTTCTAGGTCAAAAGAACAAAGCATCATGAGGAATAAACAAGGCAACATGCACAAATTTCAGTTTAGTCCACATTCAGGATTGAAGCCGCTGCTTCCTTCTAAAGAATGCGGCTGATCACTACGATAAGGCCCAGTAACCTCTGCTCTTCATGCTCATTTGCTGTCTCTAAGAAGACTATTCTTGAGAGTCGTGGTGGCGAATGAATTCCAATGGCCCTCAAGTCCCCAGTGTTTTCTCGCTTTCATCAGTAAAGGTCAGCCGACTCAACTCTCTAGTCTAGTAGGTTGGTAGCATCGTTGAGCACTGTGTCCACCATACAATCAGTACTCAGTGGAAAACTGTTGAATGAGTGAATGGTTGAGTTGCATGTTAAAATTCCAGAAATGTAGACTTTTGCCCAAGACAGTAAATCAAGAATGCTGAGTCTTAGATTCTGATGTGAAAACAAATGGGTCAATCCCTTGTAAGGAAATACACTTTCACTGCCTTTCATGATCAAAAGTTTTGCCCTGTGTTCAGAGGGGTTGTGCAGAATCTTTAATGAGGAATTTATGGTACAGCGACTCAGTGAGGACAACTGCAAGCTGCTTGCTATGATCTGAATATTTGTACCCTCGCTCCACATTCACTTGTTGAAATCCTAATTCCCAAGGTGATGGTAACAGGAGGTGGGGCTTTTGGGAGGTGCTTAGGTCATGAGGGTGGAGCCCCCATGAATGGGATTAGTGCCCTTACAAAAGAAGCCCCACAGTCTCCTCATCCCTTCCATGTATGAGGACACAGTGAAGTCTGCGACCCAGAAGGGGGCCCGCACATGCCCACACTGGCACCCTGATCTTAGACGTCCAGCCTTCAGCCTCCTGTGACAAATTCATTTACGTTGTTTATAAGCCACCCAGATGGTGGTATTTTGTTACAGCAATGTGAACAGGCTAAAACACGCTTCCACTTAAAACTCCCTAATGCCAGAGTGCACAACCTGAATTTCCCCAAAGGTCTTATTCGTTATATTCGGGAAAACAGTGAGTGCCACAAGTTATCTGTACAGAATTCCCAGCTGTGAATGAAATAAATGGATGTTAATACATTCTCTGTCATCTTAAACATTTTTAATTTCTCATTGTCATCCATAGGCTACCCTTTAATTTTATCAACTTTATTTCTTCTCACTGAACTTTAGTGGGTTACACAAACATCTCTTTTATAGTAATATACGGAGATAAGTGACAGAGAAAGACCAAAAAGAGGGAGGGATGCTTCCATGAGGACAACAGCCTGGGCCATGAAGAGGCCTTCAGGCCTGCTTTGAAGAAGACAAATGACTTACTGGGTTAACAAATGACTTGCTGAAGTCCTTTACTTCAGCAAATGACTGTACTTCTTAAAGCACAGTACTGCTTTATAGAGCTGGGTACCATGTAGTGATAATTACATGGACATGGTGGAAACTTTTCAGAGGCTCTAAGTAGATGAAAAATTCTCAGACCACCGGTCAGAGATAACATGGGAACAAAGAACTTTATTTCACACAGCTTGGTTAAAACTACTTCCCAGATACTGGCTCTCACCTGCATTTGGGTGTGTCAGCTGGGTAGATTTTCATTTGAATGCAGATTTGCCAGAGAGTATAATCTAAGGCAGGTGTCCCCAAACTATAGCCTGGCCCACAGGCCACATGCAGCCCCCTGAGGCCATTTATCCAGCCTCCACCGCACTTCTGGAAGGAGCAGCTCTTTCATTGGTGGTCAGTGAGAAGAGCACTGTATGTGGTGGCCCTCAACGGTCTGAGGGACAGTGAACTGGCCCCCTGTGTAAAAAGTTTGGGGACCCCTGATCTAAGGAAAGGAGAAATAAAACCGGGTGTGTGTTTGGAAAGGGATGGTGGTGGAGGGTGTGATAGGGTGATGGTGAAACTGCAATAATGTTTGCTGGGAGGCACCTGCTGGCAGTGCCAGCGACGATCAGGCACATTTATCGATTTATCTGTGTTTGTTAAAACATGGACCTTTGGGCCTCAGAGATGAGAGCTAGCCTTCTTGTTAAAGTTGGAATGTGTGACCACAAACTTCTAAAGGGGAAGGGGGAATAGGAAGGTGAAAAGAGAGGCCATTGACCCGCTGAGGACAAGAACCACTCTGAGCTGAACATCCTTGAGTCTAAACAGTGGGCATTTCAGCTGCATTGTGATGAGAGGGGAGTTTAGAAGTTCCTTTCAAGTGTGTAATCAAAACAGTGCTTCAAAGCAGGATGATAGTAATAATTACAAGGAGAGGTCAAGAGGGTACAGGGTCTTCCAATACATTCACGACAAGAATGAATTAATTGAGTCACATACTAAACAAGGAGGTGCAATTAAAAATAAAGAAGTCTCTTAATTCTTTCAAGTATTAGTCATACACTTGAAAGTCAAAGCATCATGAGAAAAGTCTAATCCCCTCCACCGGCCTTAAAAATATGATTAAAATGATGGAGACGGTGCTTCAGTGAAGCAGGAAGAACAGCCGGCAGCAGCGGAGGGGCCGCTGGGGCCAGCACGAGGCTGTCCACGCCTGGCCAGCCACCTCCCGGCGCCGGGACCCCACGCCTTGTCTGGCAATCAGCTCCTCTGCCCCCTTGCTGTCTGCATTTACTACGGCCGCCTGTTTGCAGTTCGCATGCACCAAGGCAACCACAGGCCATTCAGAGCCTCATCCAGGAACGTGAACTTGCCATCCCAGCTGGATGGGGCGGTGGAGGCTCAATGGACAGAGCAGGTCCTGAGTAATGCGGCACCCTTCCACGTTTCCTGGGGATGGCATCACCCAAATGCCACGGGCGAAACCTCAGTAACTGTTTTGATTCCTTCCATTCAGACTTTCAACACACCCAATCATTCACCAGGAGCCGCTGACCTTACCTCGGAATCCATTTTTGATTCCTTCCCTTCTCTCTCTGTGCTTTCAACACTTCTAGTCAGCTGCCCAGCGCTGCCTACCTAATTCTCGCGTGAGAACTGACCATGCCGGACCCCCAGCAAGGACGCGCTTTTCAGTGTCTATGGCCTGCCTTTCTGAAGCAGTTCTGGACCACACGGTCCCTGCGAGCTGCCGGCTGGAACCGCAGGTCCTCTCGGTGGCATTCCGGGAAAGAAGGGCACGTTTTGTTCCCAGATCCTGCTGATCAGAAGTTTTCAAAAATATCTTCAAATATTTAAACTGAAAACCTATTGATGAAGAAATACTTTTAAAGCTGAGACGTAGGTTGTTCTTATCTCTATGCATGAGCAACATGGATGGTGGCCCCACATTAAGGAGACCGCAGCTGAGGCAGTGGCGAGTGTCCCGTGGGGTGTGGATTTTAAAGTTCGGTTCCTGGACACAGGCACTGTGCTCGCTCCCCACCAGGGTGCAGGGGATGAACTGGCGGGCTACCACTGGGGTCACGTGCTCTAGAGGTGTAATCAAAAGATACCACCTTTCAATTTGTGTGTGTGAGTGTGTGTGTGTGAGCACAACAAGGTGGAAGCCAAACGGGACCTACGATCATGTAAAGTTTTCCAATTCTTTGGCTTTCAATACATTTGAGAAACCAAGAAAAGAAATAAAAAAGAGCCTCATCCCCCGGATTTTTGCAAAAGCCTCCCAAACAGCCTCTCTCTGCCATGGGCCTTTCTCCAGTCCAGCAGCCCCTTCTCAGAGGTTCTAGAATGATCCTTCGGAGGCACAGATCTGATGAAGTCTTGCCCTGTATTCCAATGGTCCCCCAAGGCCTGACCCCTTTATGCAGCTTCTGAGGCCCTTCGCCCCCTGGCTGCAGCCACACCAGCCTCCCACTCCCCATGTCACCTCCCATCGGCAATGGCTCAGCAGAGTGGGCTACTCGCCCTTTTGGGGAACAATCTGGTCCCTGGTAAGCCATCAATGTTTTTGAGTCAACTGCGCCTCCACCAGCAGCTAGTTCCCAGCCCAGCACTTCTGCACAGCGATGTCTGGCTCAGTTTCAAGCCTTATCTCAGATTTCGTTGCCTTGGTAGAAGCCTTCCCGATTCCCCAGGCAAGAACGGGCCTTCTGTGTCCCAAAGCACTTTTATGAATACTTCTACCACGACTTGCACCACTCTACCTATTATATTACTTGTTTACATAGCATACATCATATATACATCTTTTTAATATAAAGCTCCCATCGGAGTCCGACGTGCTGCAGTGTTCAGTAAATACGCTTCTGGCTTCCCTTCCATTAGAATGTGAGTCGTCAGGGAAAGGGCTTCTGCATTATTTATTTGTGTATCCTCAGCATGAGCACGGTGCCTGATACATAGTAGGTGCGTACTATCTAGTTGTTAAATAAATGAATGATTGAATGAAAGGGTCCAAGTGAGGCAGGGAATAAACATTATTCTTATTCTATAGTGGGAAAGACTGAGGCCTGGAAATAGCATTAGTTAAGGTTTATGGCCAATTCAGGGTGAAAAATAAGGCTATTTGCCTCCTGAATAGGTGTTTTACCTCAACATAAGAACTGTGATTTAATGATTTTATTAGAGGAAATGTTTACAGTCATGAGCTTTACCCCCCAAAGGTTCCATATCATTACTTCTTCCTATAACAACAAGCCACAAGATTATTCTCTTCAACACAAACTCTCAGACAAATTATTGGTTAACTCAACAATTATTCTCAACTTTCCTCCTTTTCTGCTCATTCCTACTATAGAGGCAAGATTTCCTTTTTTTATGGTGGAATAATATTCCACTGTGAAAATGTATACACACACACATTTATATATGTGTGTATATATATATGTATGTATGTATATAGGTATATATATGTATATGTGTGTATGTGTGTGTGTATATATGTGTGTGTGTGTGTGTGTATATATATATATATTATACACCGTATTTTTCGCTCCATAATACACACCTGACCATAAAACACACCTAGAGTTTCAAGGAGGAAAATAAGAAAAAAAAATTCTGAACCAAATGGTGTGTTAAAATATTTAATAAAATACCATATTTTTTGCTCCATAAGATGCACAGTTATTTCCCCCTCCACTTTTGGGGGGAAAGAAGTGCATCTTATGGAGCGAAAAATACGGTATATGTATAAATAAACAATTTCCTTATCCATCCATTGGTGGACACTTAGGTTGCATCCACGTCTTGACTATTGTAAATAATGCTGCAATGAACATGAGTGTGCATATACCGGTGTCTTTCTGAGTTAGTATTTTTGTTTTCTTTGGATAAATACCTTGATAATCATATAGTAGTTCCATTTTTAGTGTTTTGAAAAAGCTCCACACTGTTTTCTGTAGTGGCTGCACCAATTTCTATAACAATCAAAGTGCACAAGGGTTCCATTTTCTCTACATCATCTCCAACACTGCTTACTTCCTGTCTTATACGTGGTAGCCATTCTAACAGAGGTGAGGTGGTATCTCATCTGGTCTTGATTTGCATTTTTCTGATGATTAGTGACATTGAGCATCTTTTCATATGTCTGTGGGCCATTTGTGTATCTTTCCTGGAAAAATGTCTATTTAGATTTTGTGTCCATTTTGTAATTGGATTGTTTGATATTTTTTTGCTCTTGATGTGTTAGTTATTTAGATATTTAGGATATAAGCCCTTTACCAGAAATACATTTTGCAAATATTTTCTCTCATTCAATAAGTTGGGTTTTCATTTCATTGTGTTCCTTGCTGTGCATTCCTCATTTCTTTGACAACACAATACCTTTCTAAAGCCAATACCAGTGTGAGCAAAAGTAGGCTTACAGTTGTGAGTACAAGAAACAGTTTATTCTTGTATTACTTTTTATTAATGATTGTATTATTTTCCATTTGAACAACTGTAAACTACTTTTGCCCACCCATGAATATTATTTTATAAGAGTCTCGGAGGATTTTGTCTCCTATAAGCTCATTTTATTTCTCTTTATACTCTTATACTGGCTCCTGGGATATACATAAATTCCTGGCTACTCAGAACTATCTGAACAGGTGGTTTTCCCTCTAGTTTTCCACCTATGGTCTTTGCTTTGAATGTCATCGAGGGATTTTCCTCTTCCTTAATCGGGCCTTTGTTTTAAATGAAGTAAATGTGTTCACAGGAGCAAGCCCTTTTATCCCCACTGTACAGCTGGAGAAGCAGAAAGAATGTATGGAGAGTCACCATCCTAGCAGTCCCAAACAAAGGCTCTCAGCAATTCCCGTTCATAGTGAACCCAGGGCCCCTCGTGTGTAATGATGAGGGTTAATAACCAAGAAACAGTATCCTAAACCCTGCCCGCTATCACATGGTGATCCAAGGGGACAACTCTCATTTTATGCACAGGCCCTGGGAAGATGAAACCCATCAAGCATTTCTCCAAAATTTTCCATAAAATAAGCCCATCTTATTTCATGGAATTTGAGAGGAGCTTGACAGACTCGACAGAACATTAGATCAAGTTTTCTTGGAATCCAACTCCTTCATTTCCTTGAGGATGAAACCAAGGATTAAGATTCCAGGACTCTCCTGTCCCAGGGCACCCCACAACGTGTACAGGGTCAAGTAATGGCATCAGGATTTGTAAACCTGCCCTGCCCCAAACCTTAGTTCAGGAAGGAACCTCCGGGACCATCTTGTTCAATGTTCCTCTCTGTATAAAGGAAACTGAGGCCCAGAGAACTTAAGGAAGTGCCCCAGTGACCTGGCTGGTGACTCTGGGAGAGCAGAGGCTAGAGCCACGGTCTCGTGGAAGCCCCTCCAAGCTCTACGGCGTCAACATCAAAGTCTCCAGCCACCCTGGCTGGTTGGCTCAGCGGCAGAGCGTCGGCCTAGCGCGCGGAGGACCCGGGTTCGATTCCCGGCCAGGGCACACAGGAGAAGTGCCCATTTGCTTCTCCACCCCTCCGCTGCGCTTTCCTCTCTGTCTCTCTCTTCCCCTGCCGCAGCCAAGGCTCCATTGGAGCAAAGATGGCCCGGGCGCTGGGGATGGCTCTGTGGCCTCTGCCTCAGGCGCTAGAGTGACTCTGGTCGCAACATGGCGACGCCCAGGATGGGCAGAGCATCGCCCCCTGGTGGGCAGAGCGTCGCCCCTGGTGGGCGTGCCGGGTGGATCCCGGTCGGGCGCATGCGGGAGTCTGTCTGACTGTCTCTCCCTGTTTCCAGCTTCAGAAAAATGAAAAAAAAAAAAAAAAAAGTAAAAAAAAAAAAAAAAAGTCTCCAGCCAACAAGGAGGGGTTTTCCCACTCCTCCTGTCCTTTGGCTCTGACTCTAATATTCTCGGTTATAAGTGGACATGTGCAGATAGATTTAGCAACAACTCACAGACACTGGGGTTTCGTTCTGTCTCTCTTCTCGAAAGTGTCAGCCTAGACTATTTCTAGCCACGGAGCAGTGAGAAACCGCACTATGGCAAAAATCAAACGAGAGAACGAACAAGGGGAAGATCACACGGGAGAATCCAGAAAGTCAACCCCTCAGAGGTTAACTAGTTACTATTGAAGTTACCTTGGCCCTTCCATTGACATTTGGGGAGCTTTTTTGGGTAATAAAACAAACAGACCAAGAAAAACAAACAACCCAACAACCAATCCCACACCCAAACCAAAACAAACCAAACCAAACCGAAGACAAAAGGGGCAAAAGAAAGGACTCCAGTTTGCCCCGCTTCAGTATTAACCTCACTTAGCCCCCTGAGGGGTGTAGCATTTGGCTCTGCTGCTGCATTTTGTGCTGCAAGGAGAGCCCTGTACCTCCTGCCAAAACAATCCTCTCAAAGAACCATCTCTCAACCTGACTTTGGCAAGAGAAGCACGGAGAGAGAGAAGGCTTTATTTGGTTAAAACCGTAAGCAGAAGATGGGCCAAAAGGTGACCTCAGTGCACGAACAACTGTCCAGATTGACTAAATCTGCATTGGCTGCTCATTGAGGAAGAGGTTTGGGGGCCGCTTGGGTTTTCCATTGTGACAGATGGTATTTTGATCATTTCTCTCTTTCATCGTTGAGCCTGGAGAGCTTCAAGGCATATCACAATTGAAATTCTGAGATTCTCTGTGTTTAGAGTCCACGCCCTGCCTAGGTTAAAACCCATCAGGCCAGTTCTTGGCAGAGCATGAGATTTTCTGGTTAGACCCTGTCCCTACTGGTTCTGTCTTTTGGTATCGTGGGCTTTGTAGGGCCTCTGCGTGAAACAAGCTGCCACCTTCTGAACACCGCTTGTGAATTAAGGAGTCAGCTGTGGTTAGGGGACTTTGAGAGCTAATATCTTTGTTCTGGGTGTTTGCACTTCCCTATATGCTTAATTCTTTTTTTTTTTTTTTCATTTTTATGGGTCACCAACTTAGGGTAACTTGGCGGGTCCTAGCAGATCTATTATTAGGTTCATTATGACCACCTCTCTGCAGCTCTTGATGTAACCAGATCTCCATGAAAGACCATTTCAAATGCTCTTCCAAAGGACTGGCTTTTCGGCCGGTCAAGATGCCAATTCAAAGAACAGCTGAGATAGCAGAACTTAGCAATAGTTTTTGTCAATCTGTGCCCAATTAAAAACACTGGGTGGAGATTCCTGGACATAAAAGAGTTCACTGTCTTGATCTTCTTTGGGCTCATTTCAAACTTTAATGCTTAACAAACTTAGCAAAGTCCATGCACAGGTCCTGGGAAGATGAAACCCATCAAGCATTTCTCTAAGAACTTTCATAAAATAAGCCCATCTGGTAGAGTTTGGGACAAACACAATCGAACTATACTTGACATACCATTAGATTCAGTAGAGGACTCAGATTTCTTGTAATCCAACTCCTTCATCTGCATGAGGATGAAACAAATCTATCTGCTACAATCTTAATTTGTTCTAGTCTCCATTTCCTTATACGGGGAGGGGGGTCCTCCAGTTATGACAGTCTCAACATATGACGTTTTGAGTTTATGATGCTCGCTCCCATAAAAACTTAAAAAAAAACGAGTGTTTCTGCTTACACCATTATCGTCATACTTATGAACTATGTGGGTGACCTAGTTTGGTTGTGCAAGGCAGAAGAATACGCAGTAACGTGGCCTATGAGTGAGGGAGGTGGCGTCCCCCAGTATGCTTACCTGTGCCACTTTGGACTGTTAAGAGTACAAGTGTTCTTTTTGTGTTAGGCTAGGGTGTGTTTTGACTTACTCCAAAATTTGGGTTACATCACTGTCGTAGGAACAGAACTGTGTCATAACCCGAGGACTGCCTGTATTCACCAACCCTAAAGAAGAAGCCTATATGATCACATAAATTTAAAGCGGGCTTTACCAGGGCAACCCAAATGCTTCTGCCAGGACCTGGATGGAGAGAGAATGGTGGACCTCATTTCTGTTGCCCAATTCCTCTCCTCTCCTGGTGGGTGGCTTCATATCTACAACCCGAGCACCAGTTATGTACACCTCAGTTACAAAGCTGCTTTCCCCTACTCCGGAACCACCGCCGTAATGATTGTTCTTTCAACTTTTCCCAGGGAAGAAAAAGAACAGGCATTCGAATGTGGAGCTATCCTGCAGCTGTACTGAATGATGGGAAATCTTGAAATACACAAGAGTTTTCTTCTACAGATTATGATAAAGCATGGGCACATGTGAGAATACCTCGAGGGAAAATATTATCATCATTTGGGCAAGTAGGAAAATTACCTCTTTCTTCCTTGTTTATTACCGAACGAGATGCTCAGCTCATTTATTTATGGAATAAACAAGGAAATGAATGAACTTAAAAGAAAACAGCAAATCTTCGTTACTAGAGAATTTAACCTTTCTCAGGTGACTCTAAAATGTAAAAATTCAGACTAAAATACTAAAATTTTAATGTCCAATTACTCCTGAAATTATATGATGTGCTATGCATCACACCTATGGAGTATTTTAAAACTTAATGTTTCTTTTAAAATTCAAGTTATAGTCATTGGCAAATATTATTCAAGTAAGCCCCTAGAGCATCTGCCATTTTCTTCACTAAGATTGGAACCCACTGGTATTCTCGCCCTCTTTTCTTATGGACAAGTCTTGATCATATCATCTGTTCCTTTAAAGATTTTTAAATTTCCTTAAAGCCCTTATCAGCTCCTGGACACTGCAGTATTCTTGTGTGACTACATCTAGTTTCAAAATTTCAGTCTTCTTTTCTCTGCTCTTAATCTATTGAATTCTGCACTAACAGAAACTTTAACTCTTCTATTGTGTCTTTCACTTGACCTCAGGCTTTAGCACATTATAAACTTTGTTAGCTGATGGCAGATTTAACATTTTAAGGCAACACTAACCACAGATATATTCTTCCTTGACCCAGGAATACTATCTATTTGATTAAGCAGAGTTATATGTTTTTATATGGTGGGGATTTCTCTTTATTGGTTTATTTAATTATTTTTCCCCTGGCAGGGATCACAGACAATGGTTCGGGAAATACCTTGTTAGAGGAGGGAAGGGATTGTTATTATTTTCTTGTGAACGTGTGTCAGAATGATGGGCAGCATTGATCATTTGTTACCAATAATAATAAGTAACATAGCTGGCAGATATTTTATTCTTTTTTAAGACTTTATTTATTGATTTTAGAAAGAAGAGATGGGGGGAGGGGAGGAGTGGGAAGCATCAACTCATGGTAGTTGCTTCTCCGATGTTCCTTGACCAGGTGTGGGGCAGCTGTGTTAGGCTTGCTCGGAGTTATCGGCTGCAGGCACTTTGCCTGATCAGTGCATGAGGACGTGGCAGAGGCACGTAGCCTGTGTAAGGCTATGTATGGATGAGAGAGATGAGGGATGGGGGATTGCGGATGCGCGAAGTGCCTCTCCCCCCACCCCCCCACTCCCGCCTGCCACTGTGAAGGGCCGCTTTGCTGTTTCTTTGCCTGACAGGTGGCTTCCCCTGCCTGTGTGCCTGTCCGCCGTTGTGAGACTTGATTAAATGGAATGGTCCAATGCTTTCCGGCTCCGCAGTTTTCCTGCGGTCTCCCAAACCCAGTGTGGACCGGCCTGGCCATGACCGCGGCCACCAGCATTACATCAGACAAGCCAGGATTTCGGACTGGCGACCTCAGCGTTCCAGGTTGACGCTTTATCCACTGCGCCACCACAAGTCAGACCATTTTATTCTTAAAAAAATAAAATGGGCCTGACCAGGTGGTGGCGCAGTGGATAAAGCGTCGAACTGGGATGCAGAGGACCCAGGTTCGAGACCCTGAGGTCGCCAGCTTGAGCACGGGCTCATCTGGCTTGAGCAAAGCTCACCAGCTTGGACCCTAGGTCTCTGGCTAGAGCAAGGGGTTACTCAGTCTGCTGTAGCCCCTTGGTGAAGGCACATATGAGAAAGCAATCAATGAACAACTAAGGTGTCGCAACAAAAAACTAATGATTGATGCTTCTCATCTCTCTCCATTCCTGTCTGTCTGTATCTATCCCTCTCTCTGACTCTCTCTCTCTCTGTGTAAAAAAAAAAAAAAAAAAATTAAAATGGGTTATCTGCATAATATTACTGTCAATAATTCAAATATCCACGCACTATTTTTAAGTGAGGAAGCTGTAGATTTAGATGTGGCTGAAAGAAGAATTACAAATATGACTAGGTAAGATTTACTTAACACTTCTTTGGTTCTAGGGACTGTGTGAAGGCTAAGCCTTTTATTTCTATTACTTCATTCAGTCCTCACAGCAACATGCTAAGGTTGGTCTCATTTTATCCACATTTTGTTGATGAGGGAAGTCAGAGTGAGGAAGGGCTTTCCCTGTCCTCACGCAGCAGGTAGGAGTCAGAGTGGATCGGAACCCAGGACGCACAGCAAGGAGGAGCACACACTCCATGCTTTCTCTTACACGGCACTCAACTCTGAGTTGTGTCCATGGCTGTCACCTCTTTGTGAGCACCTTTAATTTCTGTGCCAAATTAGAAAGAGGCTGATAGCTGTTGGCTTTGGAATTTTTATAGGTTGATGACCGTCATTTGGACTGAATCCTAAGGATGCCAAGGTTATGTGTTTTTCTGTTTCCTAGGTGGCAAATGCCACTGTATTTTATGGCCTCAGATAAAAACACAGGATAAGACAAAAGTACCGTAGGTTTATAATTGTGAATACGTGAAACATAGTTTATTCTTGTGTTATTATTTATTAATTGCTGTATTCTTTTCCATATAAATAACTGTAAACCTACTTTTGTCTCACCCTGTACAACCTTATCAGCTGCCTTGAACAAAAATGTCTTTGTTGAAAAACAAAATGCAGTTAACAGCGTGGAAGGTTTAATGTAAATTTAATAATACTCCAAACACATATCCTATCAACAATGAGCCTGAAAGATTGAACTTGTATATAAAAGCATTACTGTTATCAAAAGAACTAAATGAAAACCCTAAACCACTTCTATTTAATCATTTAAGGATTGAAAGAGTCAGAAATAGATTTTTCAGCTCACAAATCAAAAATGTAAATATCTAACAGTTGAAAGATATGTTAAGAAAAATAATAAATAGTGATACAATTTCAAAATAGTTGAGCAAAAAGAGAAGAAATCAAAAGAGAAAAAGAAAAAAACATCTTCCTTTCATTTCAAATTGAAAAAGAAAGCCAATAAATTAAATACAAAAATATCAATGCAATATTTTGGATACAAATCAAACTAGAAAAATCAAATAATAGTGCCTCCATACTTCATAGTGGAAATGCAGGATATTCTAGTTATCTATGCCCTGCGTTACTGTAGGTTATGTGTATTTATTTTTCTCATACATTCTGATTTGATCACCTTTGCAAGCACCTCTTCCTATCCTCTTTCTTTATACAGACCTTAAATATAACAGGCACTAAAACTATGTTGATTTGATCAAAATTCCACTCACTATAGGCAAAGGAGAGAAAACATGCAGTGATGATGTATGCTATATGTAAGTTAATGCAAACCACATGCAAATAGACAAGGTCTATTCATCTTAGCCTTGTCCCTGTTGTATGACTTCCTAGCCCATAACTTTGATCATGGAGGTGCAGCATTCTTTGGAGACACTTCATCTCAGCAGAATTTGTGACTCACCTTCGGTGAACCAGGGACAAGGCACATTATGGCTTCTAATCTATAGAGAACTTGAGGTGTGGGTCAGCTGAGTATTTGCCTAAAGTCCTACAGTCAAACCCAGGCTGGGAGTGAACCAGTCTTTGCTCAGGGCCCCTTTCACCTCATCCCTTTCCCCCATCTGTGCCCCCCATACTGAAATACAGGTTCGTTATCACACTACATACCAAAGGCTTTGCATAGCTAATCAGTCCTCGAACTGTGCGGTATTAACATGTACGATAGTGAAGAACAGATGTCACCATGAGAATCGTATTTTCTGCTATTTCCAAATTTTGGCATGTGGACGTTTGTAACCTTAATGTTGCATGAACAAAGATCCTTGCAATTTAATATTAATATGGGAACTCACAAACGCGCCTCGATTTGGAATGCTGCCACATTCTGATTTCAACAGCGTGTGGCTGGCTGCCTTTCCAGTGTGTAAATCTGCCTCAAGGTCCTGTTGCTGTCTTCCGAGCTGGAAATGGAGGCACATCCTACTCCTTACAGGAGACGCTGTCAGGTGAAACACCGAGGCATCTACACTTCCCATGTAAAAAAGCAGACACACACCCAACAACGGGAAAGACCAATGGGAAGCTCTTTAGTTGTCAAGACCCAACTCACACTTATTTCTATCATTGAGGAAACCAGTAACATCCCCAGTAGAACAGAGCCTTGAATAACACCAGATACCAAATAGTGGTCTGGCAGGTAGCCATGGGTAAGAAGTGAGTTTCTAAAGGCAGGGCTTCCAAATGGACTGGCACACCCATTTCTTCTTCCCAAGTGAAGGTTTAACCAAAATGGCCAAGTATGCTTCCTAGCTGCAGTCTACTAACCACGTATGCCCGCCAGTGGATGTCAGAGGCACTGCCAGCTGCTGATGGGCAGGGTCTGTGTCTTCTCTCACTGCTTTATTTATATGGACATTACCACGTGACTTAGGCACCATGAAAATGACAGGTGTGCCCTTTTAACCCAACCGTTCTTTGCTGTGGCAATGGGGAGGAGCTAAGTCATGATTTGATTAGGTTCAGGCATGTGGGGCAAGGGTAACAGCTGAAAGGAGGGAAGTGGAAACAGCTGTTATTTTTCTGAAATCCTTCGCCATACCTGCTCAGGCAAAGCAGGGTGTCATAGGCCAGCGGCGCCTCAACTGGAGCTTCCAATTCCTTTCACTTTAATTTGGAGCCAGTCAGCTAATACATCATATAAAAATATGTAAAAAAATCTGTGTGGATTCTGTGCACCCACGTTTGGCCCAAGTAGTTAAACGACCAAGGAGATAAATGGCTTACTGATTGCAGTAACGAGCGAGCTCTACTGTGACTCCTCTGAACCACTGCATTGGGTCTCCGTGTCCACGCTGTCAAAAGGATGGCAACGGCCTCTGTATCATTCTAAATTGTAAAGGATATAACCATTTGATTCCACAGGGTAGATAAACTTGCCATTTGCAACCGTGGAGGGAAGAGACTCTTACTTCATTTCCCCATTTCCGTTATCATCTTGAAAGAAAGTTCTTTCTTCTGTCAAGTGGAGAGCTGATTAAGAATAAATGTTCCCACAATATTGATACATGCAGATATCCTTTCACTTGTCTGTGCACAGGATATCTCTGGAAGGATGCCCATGAACTTGGTAACACTGGTTGAGTGGAGGTGGGGGGCATAAGGGTGGCAAGAGCAGGGAGCAGTGAACCGGCAGTGGGAGAAGGCTGGGATGCACACTGGTTTCATCACTGGCAAATCAAGTTTCTAACAAACTGAAAATTTGGTATCATTTCTCCATTTACCTTCTTAACACCCTGTGCAGGAAATACAGCAATAGCACCAACAGTAAATTTCACTAAGAGCGAGGCATTTTGTAAAATACCTGGCATAAATTGTATCATTTGCTCCTCCTAACTATCTCCATGGTAGATGCTGGCTCCTTTTCATAGATACTGAAGCGAACCACCCACACTGACCAGAGGTGCACATCCTGGGTGTGTGTGGGGGGGGTTGTCCCAAGGGTTGTGAGAAGTCAGAGACAAGGTCAAAAGCACTGTTATATTTTATTAAAGAAATTTGGTCTCTTAGAGACAGGGGTCCCCAGGGGTCACACAATTCTGGGACTCTATTTGCAATAATTATTCATCAATGGAATCCTAGTTTAGTATTCCAAAACAAAAGTTAGAGGTCTTGAAGAGTCTCCCACAAACGAATCATATCACACTGTCAAGAGTGTGAGTTTCATGTCAGATTATGAGCTTCTCTGTGTTGCATAAGAGATGCTATAGGTATAGAACAAAGTACAGATCTTGCTCTTATTTTAGAAAGCTTCACTCTGACCTTGACAGATGCTCTCTCTACTGCTCTTATGTAATAATAGCCAGAGGATTATCTTCCTATCAAGTTACAACTGTTCACCTGGTTATTCACATGCGTCGGATGCTTCATTCAAGTTAGCCAAAGAGAGTTTGTGAAGTTCTTGAACTTCAGAGATTATTCATGCCCTCCCCCCATGTTGCCTTCCATGAAAAGAACTTTGCCCCCTTTTCTCTAGGGCTTGTTCATCAATGTTTGGCTACCAGTCCCCATTCTTATCTGCTCCTTCTTTGGCTTTCTGTTTCCTGTATTTACTTTTTTTTTTTTTTTTAAAGCAGAATCCTTCTTTTTCTGTTTGGAGGAACTAACACTCAAATGCTTGATTCCTCAAGTCCTGAATAATTTTAAAGCATTATATTGTTGAGTTTTGAGAGACTGAAACTTCTTTGGTAGAAATAGTAATTTATTCCAAAAATTCTCATTGTCTTGTTGTTAAACCCACACACCCTCTGAATGCTTAAAATTTTAGCCAGCCTAGTACATGTTTTGACATGGGCCAGTCTAGATAATTTCCATTTCCATGTGATTGTGTGAAATTGTTTTCCACATCATCTTCTGTTGATAAAATAAGGATTACTATAATGGATCAGCATCATTCTCCCTCACGGAATTTAAGATTAAGTGGATGTTACCATTATCCTATTAAATTTGATGTTGTGAGGACCAAAGGTAATTTGAGAAGAAAATCAAGGCCAAGCTTTATCTCCTGTAGCATGGCTGCCCCCCACGATCTCAGTCGTTCCTGCAGAGTATGTAAGTCTATAGAAAATTCTGCTTCACTTTCAACAATATACATAGTTTGCATTTCAGTCACTTCACATAGAGGAAAACTACTGGACTTGCTTTCAAAATTTACACTAGCAAGAGCATGAAACGGCCCAACAATTCACGTGTATTTTAGTGGCCAAAATTTTCTCTAATACACATACTCACATGCACATGCTCATGTCTGCAGCTGTAAAGATGTTCTAACCTTACTTTTCCTAGTTTGCTTATTAGAGCTGATGAGGCAGAATGTCGGGGCCATTTGCAGATCTGAGTGGCGGCGTTTTCACTGTGAGCTCTTAAATTATCTTGAGTTTAATGAACTTAGTTGGATCAACCCGGGGATCTCTGAGAAATCAACAAATGTGACAAAGCAGGGGGAGTCAGTTGTCTACACTGAATTTCTAGCTTGTCCCCCAGTGTGGCTTGGGTCTGAGATGCTGTCAGTCCACTGATTCATGAGTTGGCTCTACTTCACATCAACCCCAAGTTAGGACTGCATATCCTAATTGTAAACTCTCCCGCAAATCAAATTCCATGTTCTGATACTTTATTGGCAGGGGCTACACCACAAAATTT
The DNA here is from genome assembly GCF_036850765.1 of Saccopteryx bilineata. NCBI lineage: Eukaryota > Metazoa > Chordata > Mammalia > Chiroptera > Emballonuridae > Saccopteryx > Saccopteryx bilineata. The sequence goes on along the minus strand of NC_089490.1, from coordinate 187,214,847 downwards.
GATCAATACAACAAAATATTTGAGATTTTAAAACCAATTAAAATCAACAAACATTTTTTTTTCATAATTAATAAAGGTCAGATTAGCGGACATGAAGTTGGTCGGCCAGATGCAGGACTCCCCACGATAGTAACACTGTTGAGAGCCCTCAGGAGTGCTCACGATGTGAGGCAGTGTCCTGAGAATTACTTCACTAACCTTCCTTACAACCCTAGGAGGAAGGTACTATTGTCACCAGCAATTTATATAGGAGAAAATCTGGCACAGATTCTCTTCCACAGAGTGGAAGAGAACATGGCTAAAATAAACTCAGCAGGCAGATGGCAGAACTAAAATTTAAACCCTGGTGGTTTAGATCCTGAGCACCCAAGCTAGTGCTGCTGCTCATGAGATTCAGGATTAATGTAACAGTGAGATAACAGGCCACTGTAGACACCATCACAGCCTGTGACCTCTATCCTGACCAAAGGCCATCTGGAATTATTAAGCAGTCTTTGTGTTCCTTGACCTTGTATTAACCTAAGACAAAATATCCAAGGCAGAGACTGCTAGCTGTCCTCCAACATTCACGCTTCTCCACTTCCTTTAATAAAGGATTTGCTGAGGTTTAGCTGGACACATGGCTGTCCAGCAAAACACTTTGTCAGTCTTCCTAACAGCTAGGTGAGGCCATGTGACTAAGCTCTAGCCACAGGTGAGCAGAAGGGATGTACTCAAGCTCTAGGCTATGCCCTTAAATGAGGGCTATGCCCTTGACTGCCTTCTTGCCTTCCTGCTATTTAGGATATGGATGTGATGGTGGGAGTTGAAGCAGCCATTTTGGGCCAGAAAGTAAAACCATATGCCAAGTTGGGCAGAACAACAAGATAGAAGGAACGTGGGTACCCTGGAGTCACCACTCTGGGTACTATACATGAGAGAAGTAAACTCCTACCTCACTTAAGTCACTGTTACTTTGGCTTTTTTTTTTTTTTTAACAGCCATCCAGCTATAGAAACTATATTTTAACTAATACATGTAATTTTTTTTCTCATTTAAAGTATGGTCAGTTAGTTCATAGGGAGTAGAGTTCCCCCCTATAATGCATAGTTTCCGCTTCCTGAGATTTTAATAATTCATGAGCAAGATTCTGTTATATTTGTCACATGCTTGTCAGGCCATTGTTAGAACGAAACAGTGTCACAATTGCCCAGTTGTTTATTATGAATCTAGTACTAGTGTTAACAGACCTATTAAACAACCAAGCTGGAACTTAAAAACTTGAAAAATTTCCAGAAGTACATGCTTATACACAGTTGAAGCAATGCCATTTAATTTATATGTCAGGTCCTAAGGTAGGTTTCTTAGTGTCAGAACTACTGACATTGTGGACCAGATCATTCTTCATTCTTCAGTGCAGGGCCTGTCATGTTAAATGTTTTCCCCCCATTGATTTGAGGGGGGGGCGGGAGGGAGATAATTAGAGAGAGAGAGAGAGAGAAAGAGAGAAAGGAGGGAAGGGAGAAAGAGAGAAGCATCATCTTGTTGTTCCTCTTAGTTGTGCACTCATTGATTGCTTCTCTTATGTGCCCTGACTGGGGGTTGAACCTGCAACCTCTAGCATGCCCAGTGGATGCTTTATCTGCTGAGCCACCCGGCCAGGCATTATCAGCTGTTTAAGAGCATCTCTGGCTTCTGCCTACTAGATGCCAGTAGTACCTGTATTCCAGTCATGATGACTGACAAGATCACCAGACGTGCTAAATGTCCCCTGGGGGGCAAACTACCCCTAGTTGAGAACCATTAATTTCACAGATCCTCGTTTGCAGAGTTTTGAGAAAGTGGAGGCTGTGCTATTTAAATTCTAACAGGACACAGACAGGTAGGTCTTTAATACACTTTTGATGATAGCGGTGCCCTGGTGATGATCCGGGGCAAGGAGCATGAGCTGATTCTTATTTTTTAAATTAAGGAGTTCATTGAACTTTCAATAAGAAAATTCGCAGGGTAGTAAAAAAGTCATAGGCATGATTCCAAGCACATTTAACTATCAGTCCAACTTCCTGTACCCGAGGTTCAGATGAAAATAATTGCTTATGTAAAGTTAAAAAAAAAAATTCCTCCGTGTAGGAATAGGATTCTTTTATAGAAACTCTAATGAGAGAGGAAAATTTGACCCTTTCAGAGTTGAGAGGATCTTCCAGTTCCTTTTGCCTTTTTATATTGCTAGCACCATATTTTCAGACAGTTAAATATTATAGATAATACAAGTAGGAGTTATTTGCAGGCATTTTCAAACAGGTAAGATTTTTTTAGCTCCTCCTGTCAAGCTGTACCTCGACATCCCCCATAATACTTAGCATTCGATCTAGTTTGATGACGAAGACTTTCCTAGGTTCCACGAGATCTGCCCACTCAAAGCACAAAATATCTTCAAAATATCTTTCCTGTTATTAAGTGTGGAAAGACATGTACTGGAAAAAAGAATATGCCAAGCCCGTCACGTGTCCTGAGATGGGACTGGGGCGAGGTGAGGAACAAACTGTCACCTTGCATTTCTTCCCGATCTCTGTACTTCATGGGGAGGTCCCCGGCACCTTTGACATTATTAATGATTGTCGGGGCATGGGAAGCCAATCAATTTGATCTTCACTTTCATCAACATAGCAGCAGTAATGCCCCAAGGGTGGGACGGAAATTATATTGTGTTTTAATTGAGAGAATTCTCTCTTTGCTGATCTCTGGAGTGGGTAGAATCCAAGACATAGCTTCTTTTCCCATTCAATACTTATGCTTTTAGAAGTGTAGCTAATTGCTGCAATCCATCACTGCCAGCCACCAAAAAACTCCATTATTTCAATCTGTACATTTTACCATTCAGAGGGGAGTGAGGGTGGGAGGGGGACAGCAGGAAGCATGATCAGCTATTCATAGGAAGAAATGATTTTTTTTAAAATGGTAATTAAAAGCAACAGACTGGGTAGAAGTGGTCACTTAACCCCTATCTAACACAATGAATATGAATAAAGGCTGGACATTGTCATAGTTACTTATATCCACGGACGTGCAGAGCTGAAGATGAGTTTCAGATACTAAAGGACCCTAAGAGTATAATTAATGGCTAAATGCAGATTTTAGAAAATTTCTTCCCATTTAATTTCACTTTGCCATTGCTTCAAGATTTTGAGAAGCACTTCAGAGATAATATCCTTCAGTGAGATTCACTCAAATGTGGAAACATCATTACTTTCTCTTTTCCAGTGAGATACAAAGCCGAATATTACCAGCCCACACTGGGAAAGGGCTTGTTCCCATTGTTTTGTTTGGCTCTAGTACTGTGGGCACAGTGCCAAAGGTCTGGTTTGGGAGTGATCCGATTGTCTCAATAAGGGTGTAAATTTGGATCCATAGAGTGTTTGGCACAAACCAGCTTGTTGAGTCAAAACCAAAGCAGCTGGCACCAACGTGGTAGTTTGTTATTTGCCAAAAGATAACTCAGAGGTGGGACATGACTCTAGGCATCCTTATTCCTCAGCCCAATGATGTTCACATTTTTGGTTGCAATCCGCCAGCACATCATGAAATAAATTTAGTGGGTTTCAACCAGTGTTTAGGAAAAAAAAATGACAAAATAAAAAAGGATAGATTAGAAAATATCCCATATGGTACATATGTAAAGATTGTTTCATTTACCTCTGTCTCTATGTATTATCAACCTATATATATTTTACATTGTCATTTAGCACACACACATACATATATACATACGCACATAAATACATGAAATTTATTGTTTTTTGCCCAAAAAATCTGAAACCCACTAACTCAGTACATCATCTTAACTTCTTAAAGCATCTTAAGAGTCTAAGTCTATTAGAACCAATGCATAAAACAGCCACAAATACCCTTTTCCTAGTACAAATTTTAAATTCCTTCCTTTAGAAATCTCTTTAGTCTCACCAAATGCGGCAATTTGAACAAAATGTGCCCAAGCTTGTTACCATTTTCAAGAAAACCATTCCTTTGATAGCAAATAGTGTATCAGGATTACTCCTAGTTCTTCAATTGCACAAATACAGGCAGTCATATTGGAATCCGGTTATTTGCAAAAGGATTGAGAATGTGTCTTGGGTAGAATTTAAGAGGAGTTAATGTCATCATCCTGAGAACGTCAAGCACACAGTCTGACCCATGAGACGTCTTTTCTGCCTTCAGTCTGAGCAGAGTGACGTTTTTCTAGCTGATCAAAGGATTCCTTGTGAATCAGTTTATATGACTCCCCAAGACTCTAAGAACATTATAGAGTCAGCACTATCATTTAGCCTGAGCCCATAATGATTTCCCAAAGGTCTAACTGCAGGTTTATACCAGTTCACAAATAAAATAAAAACGACATCAATGCCTTCAGTGTGCTAAGCACCCAGGAACACCCTAGGTGGGTTATTTATGCACAAAAAGAATCCAGTTTCTCAAAATGGATGCAGTTATCCTTAATTCACTTCTCTTTGTTATAACTTGTTCTAATATATGGTGTGCTACCTGGAAGACAAGCCACTACTACTAGGGAACAATTAATTAGCCAACTAAACACTTTGTTTAAACTATAAAATGCCTTAAGTGGAAATTTCTATTTAAAATAGCTAAGTCCTTTTTAGAGATTATGACCAGTTTGCTCTCACATGTCAAAAGCAAATGAACACACACACACACACACACACACACACACACACACGTAAAAACGGACATAAATGGGCCACTTGTAAAGGTTTCTCTAGCTCAGCCCTTACCCCAGTGAATTTTGGATCCTGCATTGCCCTGGGGGAAACTGTAATTCAGTCTCTCTCTCTGGCTTGGTATTAAGCAGTCAGCCTCACGGCTTGCCAACAAGGAATGGACTGCTTATTTTATCACTAAAACGTATTATCTCACTCCTATCTCAGCAAACTGCCTCTGAACAGCTTGGTACGGCAACAAGTCTAGACTAGATAATCAACTACTCTCTTCTGGTGGCTATAATCCACATGAAACAAAAATTTAGCCAATGTATTTATATAATGTAAGTCTTGAAAAGTCTACGAAGAATCTACATTTCTTCAGATATTATGGATAACAAGGTCTTTTTATAAATTTATTTCAACCTCTGAGGATTATTGGAGATAGATGGGAAGTGATATATATTGCCAAAAAGCGGTGTACCTTTCATTGATGTTGGTCATCTTACTTAGTAACTAGGTAGTGTTTTTAAGTATGGGAGGCAAAGAAATCCCTTACTATTTCCATGAATGGAGCAAAGGTGAACCCTCCACTCTAAAAGATTCATAATATGTACTAGCAAATAGAAACTTTTTTGATCATCAGTATTGCATGTATGAAAGAAATATTTAGGAATTCTGCTGTAAGTAACCAGATGTTACCGTGCTACACAACAAAATCTGGTAGAACATTTGTAAAATGTCATCATTAGAGGTTTTGGCTCACTCCTTGTGTAAGCTGAACTCACTTTTTTATGAAGATACTCTCTATTTTGCAGTGGGTCCTAAATAATGGATTTAGCTTGTTATTTTTAAAATTCTGATTTGAAGTTCTGTAACTTTCTGGACCTTTTTTTGTTAATAAAATAAGCTTTGGAGACTTTTTTCCATATTCAGTTAAATATCTAGGTAGTAGTTTTTAACTGATTAAGAACCCCCCACACTTTCAATTAAATATAATAAAATAAAAATATAACCCTTCCTTTTATAACTTAATAGTAAGAAAAATGAAATGAGATAAACATTGGACAAGAGTCACCATCAATAATTAATTCTTAAAGGGAGATACACTGATTCCATCCACTATAAAATAATACCCAGCAAATTAAACTAGCTTTCTTCGCTTCTCTTATCTTTATGCAGGGCCTCTCTGGTTCCATTAAAGCCTCGCAGGGAACTTTACTAGGGCTTTAAAGATTAAGCAAGAAAGAGTCAGATTCACTTTTTAAAATGGAAGTAAGATCATGTCATTTCTCTACTCAAAACATTCCGATGGGTTCTGTCATATTTGCAACGTATTTGCAACAACAGCCTGGTCCCTGATACTCGCTCGAGGCCCTATAAGCTGTTCTCCGTCTTTCCCCTCCAACCACCTCTCTTCGCCCGTAGTCACTTCCTTGAGAAGCCAAGCTCATCCTCACCCCAGGGCCTGGCAGTACTGCTCCTTTGCCCAGAACACTCTACCCTATACATCATGACATGACTTGCTTCATACTTGCTCCAGGTATCGGCTTGAACTGTACCTTCTCAGAAAGAACTTTCGTCCCAACCCTTTCCTTACCTTGTTTAGCTTTTTTCCAATATATGTGTGTGTGTGTGTAAGTAAAATTACATATTATAGCTAAATATGTTATATATATTTTATAATGTTATGAGGTTACATATAGTATATGCATGCTGTATAATTCTTTGTTGGTTGTCTGCCTCTCTCCTGAGGTGTAAACCCCATTGAGACAGGGGCTTTGCTTTGTTCTCTGCTGTTCCCAGGACCTAAACAGTCATGGGCACATAGTAGTTGCTCAATAAGTGTTCGTTCAGTGAGAGAACGAACTTTCTTTTCACCCCAGTGGTATCTACACCTCACAATAGCTTTCACACTGTTCACCAAATACTTAACGGTATTCAGATCCTTTTATACTGCAGTTTCATCTTGCAGCATCGCAATATCTCAGTGTCCTTTGACACAGATGGAAAGGGCTGAAGACAATCTGAGGGGAAAGTCAAGGAACCTGTCTATAGCCGCTGAGATCATTTTTCTAACTGACCTCTTCCTTTAGGAAACTTTAACAGTTGCAAATGAAATGTGAACACTCATTATATTTTTTGGTAAAACTATTGAAAATATTCTCTACCAGCATTAATTGTTTTATTAATTATACCAAAGTAAATGACACTTATGAAACCAGTAGTGCAATGCCACGGTACAGTGGACTGCTCCATTAAACACTGTTTTCAACAACCATGTTAAAATAAGACAGTGTGAAGTTCCTTTCTAACAGCTGGTGCCTAACATAAATTAGTTTACTAATCTCCCTTGTAAGGTTAACATAAGTAACCATCCTCAAAGTTCTTTCTTCTTCAAGTGAGCTTAGGAGCTTCCCAAATTGAAATACATATTTAAATAACTGGTCGTATCTTTCTTAAGAAGATTTCACAGCTTCGTGCTAATAACTTACAGGATATGTAACTGAAATTTTCTGAAACAATTCTGCCAATATTTGAGGTTTAAGAACCTTGGACAAAGGTCTATTTTGTGTGTGACCACAGTAATTATTATAGTATAACTAGAAACATCACAAGTCTTATCTTTGTTCCTTAATACCTTATGCCTTCTGATAAATTTGATTTTTTTTTCTGTATAATAGTGTCCCATGCTCTATAGAAAACTAGAAGAACATAGAAAAGTGGGGGGAAGAACCCAAAACCACAGCCGCCGTCCTCACCATCATCCAAGGACAACTGCCTTGAGCATTTTGGTGAACTTTCATTTTATTCCTTTTTTGTGTCCAAATGCTTTTTTAAAAAATTAATTACTATGAAAGGCTTGCAATTCAAGGCAAGTCTTAGTATGACACCAGTAATGATATTTTTAAAATACCACATTTTCGAGTGATAAAAGTAACAGTTGGGAGATAGACCAGAGTGCTTTAAAAATTAACATTTTTCATAAAAATGAAAAACAATTTGGCCAAAAATAGTGTCAAAAAATAACTTTCACATACCGAAAGCATGCCTACATGTTAAAAGCATTTACAAGCGTACACATTTTCTTTATCCTGAGTAAAATTTTCCTTTGCATTTCTTTTGGCAAGTACCTAACGATACATACAAAATTAGTGAGCAAAAAATAAAAAAGAATTTGTATGAGTCATCTCACTTTTAAGACAAAATAGTTACCTAACATCCGTATAGCCAAGTATGATAATTTGTGCCTCCATATTTTTGCAAAGACCGACAGCCAGAATTTGGACTAATCTTTTTTTGTAAGTCATTCTACTTCTGTTGGACTTCCAAATTACTGTGTTCCCTCTAATGTAGCTGATTTCCCCGATAACCTCACCACTGCCTTTCCTGGGATCCACCCTATCATGAACCTTTCAACTGAACATCCTTGAATTTAATTCCATTCAGGTAAGAAAGAGAAGCAGCTGATCTGAGCAACTCATTCCTGGGTACTGTTCCTACCATGGGGAACTAGATTTTGCAGATGGATGGGTCAGGCATTTTGACTAATGGGAAAAAGGTACCTAAATGTACATGTAACCGAGGATGGACAAATCGTGATGATTGTAGGTGCCCATAAATGCAAGCCAGTATTTAAATAAAACAGTTCCCTTTAATCTGAAGTACTGTGATATCTTAAAATGGATTTCACTTCCTTAACACCCCTTACAAGTTGTTTTAGCCTCCAACATTTTCATCTCTTCCAGCTGAAAATATCTCCATTCACTTTTGTTGCTTTTAGGATACTATTTTTTCCTGGGGTCACATTTAAACTGTGGTTCTATTGAAGCTAATCTCCTTGTGCAAAGCGCCATGCACAGGCTCACGATAGAAACTTCCAGAGAGATCTGGTGTCAGGCATTCAGTACCAGAATATACGAGACAGTTTCTCCTTTGTTCAAAACAAGAGGAGCTCATTGATAATTTTCTGATAATAAAAATAATATAAAAAATGAGAGTCCCCCAAAATATAAGCAAAACATCACTCGAAATACCAATTAGACTGTGATAACAGTTAACATCTATCTAGCCTTCCTGATTTTCCTCTTGAAAGCACATGTTTTTATAAACTATGGGATCCTAGCATTCATGCAGATCTGTAACCTGCTTATAGTCTCATGAACCATATGAAAAACTTACTCAACTATGGCATTTAGCTGGAGGAACTCACTGAAGGGAGATGGCTGAGAATCACTGCTTTACGTATATTTTTAGTAGTTCATAAAATTTAGAGATTATTTATTAAGCTCCAAGTTATCATATGTGTAAATGACAGACTCTTAAAAAGGGATCTGAACACAGAGATATGCTACTTTACTTTTTTCTTAACTTTTAAACATAAAAGTAGTGTAAATTAATGTTAAAAAAATTTACTATCTCTCTCCTGCCCAACCTGGTCCTTTTCACACCTCAGTGTTTATCTGTTGAGAAATTACCTTTGCATATGCAAGCCTGTCTAGTGGGCACATACAATTGACCTCCTTCTTTAAAAAAAATTTTTTTAACATGAATGGGGTCATGTCACATATGTTGTCTGCAGTCAGCTTTCTGTTTATGTGTTTTTAAATCTAATAATATATCTGGAACCTCTTCTCAAAGAAATTCTTTTCAAATAAATTTTAAAAATGAACTTTCTTAATCACTGGGGAATTTTCCTTCGAATGTCCCATGGTTCCTTTGCCAGCTCACTACCTAGTTTGCTTTCAGATATCTTTTTTTTTTTTTTAACCACAAAACACATCCTTGTCCATATACCTTCATCCTTGTCCATAAACTTTCATGTGACTTGCTCAAGTCTATTTGTATTAAATTCCTGGAACAGGACATCAGGGTCGAAGTTCACAAAACAATAGGGAGGGAGCACTGTATTTCTCTGTCACTTTCTTATCCATTGAAGAGAGTGTTAAATGTAAGCCTTGACTCAGGTAAGCCCCACACTGGCTCACAGGAAAAAAAGGGAAGGAAAAGACTGGGATAAGATAGAATGCAAAAACACTGGAGAGGACATACAGTCCTCCACTGAGGGCGGCAATGGCCGCGTGGAGGCACCCCCAGCCCCCGCAGGACCTGCCTCGCCCGCTTCTTTTCGAGAGAAGGAGATGTAGAGCCATTTCTCTCTCTGGGTACGAGAAACAATTGAGGAAGGAGCAGAAGACGTGTGGGACTTGTTTCCTACACAAGAGGGAAAGGCCACGGACAATTTTTAAACAATATGAAAGAAAAAGAAATGTTTCCATTTCATGGGCTGCCCCAATTTCACAGACAGTCGGATCTGAATTCAAATCTGCCTCACACAGAGTTTTCCGTTAGTACTTAGGAGAGACTCCTCTGGGGACTTTTGCCATATTTGGTTCAAAATATAATACTGCCCCTCAGTGAAATTCATTTACGAGAGAAGCTCATTTGATAAAGTGACTGGTTCACAGATGGGGAAAAAATTCTATTTGAAATAATTTCAAGCTTTTAAATATGAGACGAATGAGAGAGTTTTGTGCGTGGGAAGTTTATTATTACATGTGAAAATCAGGATTCGGTTTTCACATTGATGCAAGTGCTGGAATTTCACATCAGACCATTACAGCAGGGGTTGGGAAAGTTTTGGCTGAGAGAGCCATGAACACCACATATTTTAAAATGTAATTCCGTGAGAGCCATACAATGACTCGTGGACATTAGGCATTATCCAATAAAAATTTGGTGTTGTCCCAGAGGACAGCTGTGATTGGCTCCAGCCACCCACAACCATGAACATGAGCAGTAGGAAATGAATGGATTGTAATACATGGGAATGTTTTATATTTTTAACGTTGATTATTATTTTTTATTAAAGATTTGTCTGCAAGCCAGATGCAGCCATCAAGAGAGCCACATTTGGCTTGCAAACCATAGGTTCCCGACCCCTAATCTACAGGTTTCTCGTACCTCCCCACTGTCTGCCTTCAAAAATGCTGCCTGTGGGGGTTGGTAGGTCTGAATTTATGGTGAAACAGAAACAAACACACCAGCCCCAAGATCTTCCTCCTGTCAAGTTAAACCATCTAATTCTAAAAGGAGAGTTACAGCCTGGGGTGTGTGTGTGTGTGTGTGTGTGTGTGTGTGTGTGTGTATGTATATGGTGAGACCTGCTATATTTGGAAAGGGCTTTATTACATGCCTTATTTTTTATAGATGAGTCTATTTTTATCTGCAGTTAAAAACAAACATGTTTTTACTATGTCTTCTAATCAGTCTTCTCAGATGTCTCTAAAACATTTAGCAATGGATCCACAAACCATATTGTTTTTCAACAATATACCTTCACCCCAGATTTGCTGAGCAACCACAGGAGGCACTGGCTGCTGGGCAACACCACATCCAACAAGTCAGCTTATGCCCAGCGAGGAGCTCGCAGCTGGATGAGGAGGCTGATGAGTAAATAGGAAATTCTAAATATCCCAGGACATAATGGAAGGGGGCACTTCATTCAGTTCAGGAGAAGCAAGGAATGGTTTACAAAGAAAGTGGAGGCTGGGGGGGGGGGGGGGCGCGGGGAGGAAGCTGATAGGGAGAAAGTACCTATGCGACAGGTCAAAGTTCACACTATCCTGAGGGCAGTGGGAAGCCACCAGCACTGAGCAGCCTGATAAGATCTGCCTTCTAGAAAGATTAGTCTGGCTGCAGGATGGAGAGAAAGGGGGAGGGGCTGGAGACAGAGAGACCAGCGGAGGCCACCGGCTCCAATCCGAAGGATAAGGATGGAGGCGTGAACAGTTCCTGGCAGTTGGGGTAGGAAGAGGGTACAGAGGGAAAGTCGAGGAGGAAGCATCACTGTAGGGAGGACGTGGGACCTGAATGGAAGTGGAGGGTGAAGAAGAGGGAATAATGAAAGATGATGCAGCAAATACTGTCATCTGCCGGATCCCCTCATCCTGCTGTGGCTACTTCAGGGCCTGCCTCCTGCTGCCAGAGGCCTGCGGGGGGGGGGGGGGGGGGAGGGTTCGGCTGTTCCGGGGAGCAGTTGTCCCCCATGACTGATGGCCTAGACATCTCGGCTCTCACACTCCCAGGTTCCCCAGGAAGCTCCTCCTTGAGTGTCCACTGGAGGTGACCTGTTGGACGGCATGTACCCTTCCTTCACTGGCTGCCCCTTTCCCTGGCTCACTTCCCCTCCTTCCTGCTCCAGTACTTCCTGGTCTCACTTCCTAGAGGCACTACCTGCACTTAAATCCTTGTCTCAGGAGCTGCTTTTGGGGGGGGGGGGCTGTTCCAACCTTGTGCCTTGGGGGACGTTGGGGAGGATGCTAAGCTCTATGCTAGGCAAAGACAGGATCGAGAGGAGGGAGTAAGGAGTTACTTTTGAAGGGAAGGTATGGGGCAGTGGTGCCTTGACCAGGCAAGCCCAGGGTTTTGAACCAGTGACCTCAGCATTCCAGGTCGACGCTTTATCCACTGCGCCATCACAGGTCAGGCTACATCTTTCTCTTCTGGATGACAGGCTAAGAACAGAGATGGTAAGTGCTCTAAAGGAAACATCCGTGTGAGAAATAACAGCTGGAAAGGCAGCCCCTGACTGTCATGCCGTTAACTACATCAAGAAAGGGCTGTGGTGTGAGGTGGGTGTGCCTGTGGGAATGCATATGGGAATACAGAATGGATTTGTTTGCATGTAAATAGATGGTCTAGTTTGCAAGTGGAATGGCTTTTTCCCCCTCCCCCCTGGATCCCAGAGGGCACTGGCTGCCCTGAAAACGAATATACACAAAGGAGAAATTGCAGGCAACGAAAATAAGTATTTTTGATAGCAAAGGATGGGAGGAACACATTGCACATCAGAAGAGAAGGCCCTGCAGGCTGAAGAAGCTTGCCCCAAACTGATGCCAGGGTCCCTACATGGCAATTTTCAAATAACATCCATTGTCCATTACACATACCCCTCCCGAACTTGGTCTTTACAGCACTATTCACCCTCAAGGCATCCATCTCAACAGTCCTCCAAAAGCAACAACACAGCCAGGGCACTACAAATATGTATTACAGCTATGCAAGAGATTTTATGCGAGCACCTACATCCTTGCTCTGGTCCCAGGAAGATTCTGGGCCAGGGCAGAAGTGACCACAGCCTCAAGGGGGACCATTGAGGCCTGAGAAACCAAGCCCTCACGCTGGATTTTTAAAAGGCCTTTTGAACATTACCATCTCCTGCAGAGGACGAACATGAACGTGTTGCTGATTATCTTCAGGACCAAGTGCCACCTGGGTGGAGGTAAAGGGCGTGGCCAAACCACCATGTATTTCTCTCCTGTCTTCACAGTTTTCTATAGAGAGCTCAGGTGATGCATCTAAGCTAGATATAAAGTTTTCCTTTGGAAAGGTTACTACCCTTAAAAAAGTGTTCTTGCATTTCAGTGCACGAACCCCACAGCTGTTGGTCTGCAGAGACCTGGTGAGTTCTGTTTTTGAGAAGGACAACACTGGACTATGTAAGGTCAGTGGATAATGAGGAAAGTCACATGGGTAGCCCAGACCCAGGAATTTTGGCCGGGACCGTCCACAACCAAGCACGCCAAAAGAAACTTCCCAAGAGCCCTTTGGAAAAGAGCGACCCTCTGTCAGCCAGTGAGATTTCACCACATCATATTAGCTTGCCCACCCTAAAGGACCCCTTTAAATATCTCTCACATGGTCACACCTTGCGACTTCCCTGACCTCCATCTTTTCTCAGGTCCAGGGAACCTTGTTGGGTGGGAAGCACTCTGTATTCAATAAAGCCTTTTATTATTCCACACTTCACGGCTCCCCTTCCTTCCTTCTTTCTCGGAGGGGAAAAATACCTTACAGACACCAAGCAGACCCTCCTTAATGCAAGACCCTTCTCTACAAGGAGTTATTGGCATCAACACTGCTCCCCCGAGTTCCCATACACGCAGACCAAGACTGGAGTGGGCTGCTTCTGAGCACATTTTTAGCCTCAGATAACATTATCTGGATCAGGACACTCCGCAGCAATGAAGATGTCTCCACGTAGCAAACCAGTAGACAGAGCAGAGCTCACTAACTGCAGGTACATCCAAGACAAGCCAGAAGGAGGGAAGGCTCGTGTCTCCACCTGCAGCTCAAGAGGAATCAGATGGCTCAACCTACACATTATTTGGTTCCGTGCTACCAGCGGAAACGTTCCTGCAGACGGGAAGTTGTAGAAATGAAAACACTGCGGTCATCCTCATCATCACTGTCATGGTCTCTGATGTGAACACGCACTGGTTATCCAGAGCCTGGCGGTGGCCACTGGGCCTCCAGACCCACTGATTTGTGAATAAGCCAGCGAGCCCTAATGAATGCAGAGATCCTGTAAGTGCACAGCTTGAGGAATTTTCACACGATCAGAGACACATGTGATTGGCAGCCAGATAAACAGCCTGACCAGGTGGTGGTGCAGTGGATAGAGTGTCGGACTGGGATGCCAGGGACCCAGGTTCGAGACCCCGAGGTTGCCAATTTGGGCACAGGCCCATCTGGTTTGAGCAAAAGCTCACCAGCTTGGACCTGAGGTTGCTGGCTCGAGCAAGGGGTTACTTGGTCTGCTGAAGGCCCACAGTCAAGGCACATATGAGAAAGCAATCAATGAACAACTAAGGAGTCACAACAGAAAACTGATGATTGATGTTTCTCATCTCTCTCTGTTCCTGTCTGTCCCTATCTATCCCTCTGACTCTCTCTCTGTCTCTGTAAAAAAAAAAAAGAAAAAAAAGAAAAAGAAACAGAACATCCTTCTCCAGTCACTCCCTTCCTCCCCCAGTACTGTGTTCCTTCCCCAATTCTTAGCGGGGGGGGGGGGGAAGAATTTCAGGGGAAAGCCCCTAGACCAGACTCTGACTTCCCCCTGTGCCAGTGTCTAGTTTTGGTCGCACAAGAAAATACAGGGACCTGGGCTGAGGTAACAGTTGTATTACCAACTGCAGAGCCCAGAGCCGTTGAGAAAGATGGGATGTGGAGGAAGCCTGGCAACCTTCTATTCTCTTTCTACGGGAAATGAACCAAAATGAGACCTGGGTTCTCCTGGTTCCCAGTCACAAGCTTTTCCTTCTGTACCACTAATATCAGTGTTCCATGTTTTATTTAACCAGGGTTTTAGACACTTTCATGAAGCTATTTCTACAGCCCGAATGATCCATCCAAGATTACTGCAAAGAAACATCAACAGTTTACTTAACTTTCATAACTGAAAGGAAATTCCAAGTGACTGATGAACAGATAGAAGCCGTAAAGGAAGAGAGAGAAGATAGAAATGGAAGAGATCCGAATTAGAATGATATTAATAAACAGGGCATTCTTATCTTGTAACATCTTTGAAATGTCTTATTTGAGGGTCTCCTTTTTATTCCCGTCTAAAAGAAGGTGTTCCCCTATGTTCCCAATTCCTATGTATGGATGTGAAAGTCGGACAATAAAGTAGGCTGATAGGGGAAAAAAAGGAATCATTTAAAACACGGTGTTGGAGGAGAGCTCTGTGAGATACTCTGAAACGCCAGAAACAGGACCAAGTGGGTCCCACAGCAAATTAAGCCTGAAATTGCGCTGGAGGCAAAAACGACAAAACTGAAGCTGTCCTACTCCAGACACATCATGAGAAGGCAGGGTTCTTTGGAAAAGACCAGAATGCTGGAAAAACAGAAGGCAGCAAAAAAAGAGGAAGGCCACCTACGAGATGGACTGACTCCATAAAAGAAGCCGTAGGCATGGGTCTATAGGAGCTGAGCTGGACTGTTAAGAACACAACATTGTGGACATCACTCATCACAGGGTCGCCAGGAGTCAGAGACAACTCAGTGGCATGTAGCACACACACTGAAGAAGGCACTCCATCAGCAATACTTCACATGCCAAGTGTGGGCATGTGTGGGCAAACACTGGGCGACGTGCTCACCAGTGGAGACACATCATCGGACGGAGTGGGCCCTGACAAGGCAGAAGGAGAAGCCGTGCCCTGCAGGTCAGGGTTTGAATTCCTGGGCAGTCACTTGCCAACGGTGAGACTTAGAACACATTATTAAATCTCTCTCCGAGAAAGGTACAAACTTCTGCTTCTGAGATAAGGAAGTCTTGGGGATGTAACGTACAGCAGGGTGAATACAGTTCACAATATGTTAGAAAGCTGCTAAGAGAGTAGATCTTAAAAGTTCTCATCACAAGAAAAAAACTATGTTAGTGATGAATGTTAACTAAACTTATTGGGGTAATTATTCTGCCAATAGGCATCAAATTGTATTATATACCTTGAACTAACACAATGTTACATGTCAATTGTACATCAATAGAACTAGAAAATAGTTATTAAATCTTCCTGAACCTCTTTAGCTGTCTGCAAATTGAGCATAATTTCTATGCCTCAATGCGTTGTTCTCAGAATTAAATGAAATGACAGGCCCTGTACCTGACAGTTTAGAAGGTCCTTACTAACTGATAGCTTCCTTCTCTGTACAGAATGGATTCGTGTAATCAAAACGGAGCTTAAGCTACAAAATGATACACACCAACAATCCCTGATGTTCTATTGTGATGTTCTATTGTTTGTCCATGGCTTAGTCTGAGTTTAAAAACAATGTTTGAAAAAGGAATGAAGAAAACACTGTCCTATAAGCCAGAACAGCTTTGTATGTCTTTTTTCTTTTCTTTTCTAAGGGAGAGGGAGAAAGGCAGGGTGGAGAGGAGCAGGAAGCATCAACCTGCAGTTGCTTCTCATATGTGCCCTGACGGAGCAAGCCCAGTGTTTCGAACCGGCGACCTCAGCATAACAGTTCAATGCTTTATCCACTGCACCACCCACCACAGGTCAGGCTGTCTGCTTTTCTCTTGAGGTATGAGTTGGGAAGTCTTAACATAAAGATGTGCACGTACATCTTTTAAGCCACTGTCTGAAAGAGGTGGTTCATATCTGGCCAGTAGCACAGCAGACTGGGTTAGCTGAGGGCGGTACTTCAATGCAAAGAATCCTTTATTTAGATTTCAGAAAAGTATACGACATGGTACAACTTGTATTAGATTGATGGGCCGAAGAGAGAGAGAGAGGAAAACGAATCAAGAATTGGCCTGGGGACAGGGCAGACCATTCCAAACTAGCCTTTTTATTTAACATCAGATCCCGACTGGCAGAGCAGGTCCTAAAAAGTAACAAAATTTGCCCTGTGTTCTTTGCTTCTTGTTTGTATATTATAAACAACAACAAAAAGAGGCTCTAAAAAAATGATGTTAGCAAATAACGGGCTGAGGATTTACAAATATAGCTGCGGATCTGCTGTACGTCGTCTGACTCTGAGCCCCATCTGAAACAACACAGAGGCGTTGGAGACTCCGAACACTGTGAGAGAATTCCACAGAGACCCACACTTTCCTTCACACCCGCTCCCGTTGTGGTTTTTTTTGTTTTTTTTTGTTTTTTTTTTTTTTGGCTTAATACAGAGCAAACAGACTGTGGCTTTAAAAATCATAACAAAACAGAACGGATGCTCTGCATTGTTTAAAAGCCCTGCCAATACAGAAATCCTTCTCTTCTAACAGCTACAGGTGCGACGGGGCGGGGCTGCTCTCCACACGGAGCACCTCCCACCCCCTGTGCCCCGACAGACCTGGCCTCAGAAGCTTTCTTCTAGTAAAATAAGTCTTCTAAACAGACGGAGACGGCGATGAACTAGACAGAGGATGTGAAGTTATACACGGTCTGTAACTTGATCGCCCCCGTCATCAGAAAAGTTCTTTTCTTTCTTTTGTAAAATCACCACCAGCAACCCCTTACCCCCCCCCCCCCCCCCCCCCGCCCCACCACCCAGGGCACATGCAGCCATCTAGTCAAAGCTTTAAGGGTGTTTTATCCCCACATCCCTCTGGCAGAAGGTGACAGCTGCTTTCATTTCATTGTTTTGTGAAGTATTCCTGGCGTCACCTCCATCTAAGACTTAGAATCAGGGCGCAGAAAGATGTAAGGTCTGGGATCTGGAGCCTCCACTCTGTGGTTCTCGGGAAAGTCAGTCTAGAAATAGTGGCACCAGCAGACACCAGGCCACCGTGAGGCTGTGTGTGTGGTTTCTCTGGGATGGTGGCAGCTGTGTCTCAGAGACCATCTGCCGATGGCAAATGCCTCGTTAGTTGTGCTATTCTTGATTTCTTCCCAGCCCACGGTCCTACCCAGCTCCCCCCACATAGCTGTCCCCACGCCGCCGCCTCATTCTCCCCGGCCTGGCTTACAGTCACGACACACTGGCCTTACATGGGCTGTCACGTGGGATGCCGCCCCTGCTCCATGGTCTCACTCCAAAGGTGTTTGGAAGAGCATTCTGTGCCGTGGATACACAGGAAATACACATGTACCAATATATATTGTTGAATTAATGCTATGGGTTTTTAGCATTTGCAAGAGATTGCTTAGATCAGAATCAGGCACATTAAATCTCATTAATTACACTCTCTACTAATCTCAGGTCATTGTCTAGGTTGACATTTATCTCTGCATTATCTGTGATAAAAAGTTTGTAAGTAAAGGCCCTGGCTGGTTTGCTTAGTGGATAAAGCATTGGCCTGGCGTGTGGACATCCCAAGTTTGATCCCTTGTCAGGGCACACAGGAGAAGTGACCATTTGTTTTCTCTCCCTCCCTCTCCCTCTTCTCTCTCTTCCCCTCTCACAGCCAGTGGCTCGATTGGTCTGAGTATCAGCCTCAGGCCCTGAGGATAGCTCAGTTGGTTCAAGCATTGGCCCCAGGCGGGGGTTGCTGGGTGGATCCTGGTCAGGGTGCATGCAGAATCTGTCTTTCTCTCTCTCCTCCTCCTCTCACTTAAAAAAGTTTGCAAGATAAAAAAAGACTAGAAATAATATTTTAATGGTAATGTTGAAACTAGCCAACAGAAGACTGCTAAGAACTCTGAGGCTTTTGTTGATATATTAACCACAAATTATTTTCTGCTGAGTCACTCATGCCGGCTGTCTCCTTCCTGGCTTCCCCACTTCTGCACAGCCACTGTCATTCCTTAATTCAACCTGCTTGTGGCAAAGCGAACCTGCCACCCAGACCAGTCAGCGCCCTTGCCGGCCTCGCCCACCCCTCCCCCCTCCTCTTCTCTCTAACCCAGGCCCTCATTATTAATGCGGCCCCAGCACCAGGGCGTCCCCACCAAACTGTTTTTCTGTCACATCTTCGCCAGTGATTCAGCAATCTGCTGCCCACTTGGTCTTCCAACATTGTTTTATATGAATTCATGACTTGTACTGCAGAACCTTCAGATCCTCAACTATAGCTTCAAGTTTCCTTGTTCTCAGCAGAGCATTTAAGCCGAGTACTGGAGTAAATGTAGGCCCACAACATCCGAGACCCCAGGGGCCTGACGGATTCTAAGATTCATAACTCTTTTCTGATTTCAAGATGATAATATGGTGCATGGGGTGTGTTTTACACCACGCTTTCATGGGCCTTTTATCACCAAGGACACTGATATTTCTGCAACAAAACAAACTGATTTCACCCTTGGTACTATACTGTAAATAACCTCCCATTAGTTTGTATCACCAAGTAACTTATTTAAAAAAACACCTGTGTTTGATGGTACGTTGGGTTTCCGAATTGTGGGTCAGGGATGGAGAGCTTTGGGAGGTGTGTCACAGCCCGTCACCACCGTCCAGACGGAGGAAATATTTACTTGAGAAGTCTCTGTACTTCAATATTTTGTTAATTCAGATCTATCATCTCCACAATTAGCTCAAAGTATTGAGGCTTTCCTTACAAAACATGTCTTCAGACAACAAGGACTTCATGTTCACAAGGTTGCCCTGATCATTTTTAATTTTTCTAATTTTAACTCCACTCATAAGGCACTGCCACCTCTCTTTATTTTTTTAAAGACCCCCATTCAGTTGTGAATTTTAGCAAAATATAAACCATCATTTTGCTTATCCTCTGCCAAAAGAAAGGCTCTCTGAAGTACAGAGATGGGTTATCCCTCAGAATGGCGGGTTTATATTTCTAAATTCCCTGTCATGCTGACCCACCCCAAAATAAGTTAGCTTTATAAGTGTGAGTTTATTTAATTCGTAATATAGGTCTACCAAGCAAGTCATAGAAACACCGCCTGTATACTATTAAACATATACTGATACTGCTCTTTGAGGTCAAGCTGTAACTTGACCAATTACCCTTCTGAAAATATAGCCAAGCCAGCAATGCAGGGCTTGTACATTCATCACGGGATGCTGGCTGCGTGGGTCACAGCATTCAGACTTGCAATTCCTGGGCCGTTATTTTGACATTAGAAAGTCACAATCCATCAACTTAACAGCAGGGTGATAATTTGGGGACCAGGGAGATGGCTATTCATAATGACACTGGGAAGCAAAGGGTAGTTCAAATAGCTCCTGCTTGAGACTGAAGACATCAACTAAGCAGACTCTCTCTGCACCCTAGAAGCAGGTGTTAGGTAATGTGTTGTGTGTACAGGTGTTATTTATGGTGACTGAGCTGAAAAGTCTTGCAAAGCTAAAAAGTATGCAGGTCCCTGGACTCCCTGGAGATGAGGAGAAAGGGATCTGTTGTCACGAGAGAGAAGGGTAACAGAAGAGTTGCCTTTTCCCAACTGTGTTGCAAGCCCCTTCCAATGACTTGTGATACCCAAGCCAACATTTCATAAGATGCTGCTTGGCTCTTTCTGAATTACACAATACTCCAAGCTC
Organism: Saccopteryx bilineata; assembly: GCF_036850765.1. Classification (NCBI taxonomy): domain Eukaryota; kingdom Metazoa; phylum Chordata; class Mammalia; order Chiroptera; family Emballonuridae; genus Saccopteryx; species Saccopteryx bilineata. The sequence goes on along the minus strand of NC_089490.1, from coordinate 187,194,425 downwards.
CCGCTGTCTGTGACACCGGGCTCCATGGGTGTGTGGAGGACGCTTGGACTTTATTTTTGCAGGGGGTCCCGGTCAACAACCCTGCTGTGAGACCCTCCTGCACATGCACGGAATCCTGGTCTCCCACCATACTCCTGAACAAATGAAGGGGCGTGGAGGCCACCGAGAGCTTCTGGAATTCTCCCCATGGCTGGGACCGAAGGTAAGCGCAGCAGGAAGTGTCCTGGCTGCTGGACTGGTGTTGGGGTGTTGGGGTGAGGTGGGAGGTGGTGAGTAAGGAGCATGGACTGCAGAGCAGGGGTTCTCAAATGTCCTCATTTCATAATAACTCTGAGAACACACGCGCGAGCTGTTGATAAGGGGAACACATCTTTCTTTTTAGTCTGGAAAGGAAAAAGGAAGTGTAGATAAGAAATTATGCACTGATGTTCAGATGGGCAAAAAGGAACAGATACCCTAAGAGTGAAATCTGGGTGACAAGATTATCTTAAGGAGCTGTGTTGCCTCCATAGAAACCAAAGTGGCCTTTGTGGTGGTCCACACCCCACTGGGGTCCTGACCGGTCCTGCCTTGGCCACTGCCCGCCCCTGCCTTCCTGGCCGCCTCTCTGAAATACGGACAATGTGCAAAGCAAATGACTTTCACTATGAATGAAACATCAGCGGGTAAACAACAATACGCTCCTAATGTAGATGAAGAGCTTTCTTATGGTCTGCATTTTCTTTTAATAAAACTTTGTAGCTGCTTAAATTAAGTTTCCCCCTCTTTTTAAAAACCTAGCTTCTTTATCTGAATAACATCAACGCAATCGCAGAAAGTATCTGAAAATTCACATGTTTCAAAAAGCAATTTTTAAGCAATCAATAGTAGAAGCAAAGCCAACAATGTGTCCATACCTGGAGCTGATATTCTTCCATGAAGCACAGAGTCACTGGGCAGCAGGTCTTTTGAATTGGAGGAGAATGGTGATTGTCTAAATGTATCTTCTGAAAAGAAAGGACTGGGGGCAGGGGAGGAGGAGTGAAATTTAGTAAATTAAACTTATTTAAGGTACCCAGAGCATCTGGCCCCAAATACACAGACACACACATACACACCACACACACATGCTGGATAAGGTTTATTTATTTATTTATTAGTGGTGCCCAGAGACTATAAGAAGATTGTGCTTAAAATGGAGAAAGAGAAAATATATTACACCAGACAAGTGCTACCTGCACATTCTGCTACTGGTGTTGTATGTAAGGTGAATATATGAAATACTGTCTTTGAAAGATGATTAGACTCACAGTCAGGACAGCAAAACAGTAAATTTTACTCTTGCATTTGACATTCTGCATACTTGTGGTGCCCAAACGAAGACCAACCACCTGGGTCAGAATCAGAAAGGCCTGTTCTTCCCAGGGTGGTGATAGATTTGCTCTGGCTCCCCCGCATTCTGTCACCTGATCTTTTGGGGACCAACAGCACACCTTAGAAGGGCAGTTGGCTGGAGTTAGGGGCCATTCCACTGAAGGAGACCCCTTGATGGTCCCCCACATGCAGAGATTGTACCCTAGAACTGTCTCGGTTCCAAAGGAGTTAAACTCAGCTTACGGGGCTGCCAGACCCTACTGGGAGCACCTTCATGTTCCACGAAACTGAGGCTCCGACTTGAGTGACTCTAAGTATACCTAGTGTGGCGACTAGAACTAGGACCAGGGACACCGTACACCCCACCAGGTTCTCCATGGATGCCACAGCCACAGTGCACGCAAAGGCTTTGGGTGCTTTTAATTGGGCAGTTTTAACCCAATCAGTATCACCCATTTTCCGTGCCTCTAAAGCAGACTGTAAGGAAGTACTGTGCTCGCACTTGAGATTGCTGTAGTATCCAGCACCGTCCAACCTGCACACCTGGAGGGCCCTACTTACAACAGGAAACATTTAATCAAGGGAACTGGGTACATGGGGTGGACGTGTCATAGGGGCCAGGAAGGCAGCCCAGAGAAGGGAAAAGCAGAAGGCCACCACCACAAGACTGGAAGGACAAAGGGATGTAAAAGATGTCCAGGGGCTGAGGCCACCTGACAGGACCCCAGCCACAGGGATACAGCTGCCGCAGGAGAGGGAGGAATACCTTCCCTTAGGCCCCACCCCCATCCCCTATCAGGGCCTCTGATTGGCTGAACCTTTCCAGAAGCCAGAACAAACACAGCCTGCAGGGTCAGGCCCCCTGCAACCCCTCCCTTCCCAAGATGGGGGTGGGGGGAATAAAAAAAGATCTGAGCACACCCAAGCCTAGGACTCCCATGATGGTTGCTGCTTTCTAGACATGCTGCAAGGCTATGGTTACTCTGATTAAATATTATAAAGGAAACAGTATGATGAAATGAAGGACATGTATTTTTAAAAAGCAAAACATACATTAATAAATAATATAGCTCTTTATATGATGGTTAGGCTAGATTTAATGCAATGTTGTGTCACATGCTTTTCAGTTATATCTTAAACATAAAATGATTTAAATAGACTTAAAAATAAACTGGCTCTAGGCTAGTCGGTAACGCTGAGTGGGGAGACATGCCATTTTGTGTCAAACATCTCATAACCTGCAAATGTGACCAAACGCTGGAAAGGATAAGGCAGTGTCGTGTGTGTCTAAAAGCATGAGCAAGAGCAGGCAGTTCTGGGTTCGAGTTCCAGCTCCACTGCACTGCATATGGCTGTATGACCTCGCACAAAGATTTAACTTCTCAAAGCCTCATTTCTTGTCTGCAAAATGACGTGATAACAGTATCCACAGCTCAGAGGAGCTATGAGGACCAAATCAGAGACTCCAGGGAATATGCTTTTCATAGTGCCTGGCAAGCAGTAGGTGCTCGATATATGTGAGTTTATTATGTGGCATAAGGTCTTATTTATAAAGAGATAGACTAGGCTAACAGAGCAACCGTCTCAAACACGTTCTGCCAGGCTCCGAGCCAGGGAGTTCACCCAGGCCCAGAGGTGGGGAGTGCGGTGAGCTACACAGAGTTTGGACACCAAGGGATCTGAGGCTGAATTCCATCCTGTCCACTTCAGAGTTAGGTGACCTTTGTCAAATAACATCCTTTCTAGCCCCAGTTTCATCACTGGAAAGGGGTTTAAAAACCCCAACTGTATAAGGAGCTATCAGGGTGACATAGGATATTTCACATTAAGGTGCTTGGTACATTGTACATGCACTGTGAAAATAAGAACTAACATACATATTGCTTACTAAGTATCTGGCACTGCTGGAAGCCACTGTGTGCTTACTAACTTCACTTAATCCTCACAAGGACCCCCATGCGGTGTAGCTACCATTATTATTATTATCTGGATTTTGTGTGGATGGAGAGACTCAGGCACAAAGAAGTTACGTGACTGCCACGCACGAGCCGAGCCAGGGTTTGAATCCAGGCAGGTTGGCACTCTGACCCTCTAAGCTACACGGCCTCCGTGTGGTCTCCGAGCATGAGCATCTGGACAACTCGCAGAGAACACAGAATCACAAATCCTTCTTGGAATGGACAGAACAAAGGGAAGGGTTGGAGCAAGGAGGAACGAGGGAGGATGAGAGTAGACATTTCAGCATGCAGGATCCTGGGTCACTGAAGGAAGTCTTTTCTTCTCTCTTTTCTCTTTTCCCTTTTCCCTTTTCCCTTTTCCCCTTTCCCTTTTCCCTTTCCTTTCCTTTCCTTTCCTTTCCTTTCCTTTCCTTTCCTTTCCTTTCCTTTCCTTTCCTTTTCTTTTCAAAGTGAGAGGCAGGGAGGCAGAGAGACAGACTCCTGCATGCACCCTGACTGTGATCCACCTGGTATGCCCACCAGGGGGTGATGCTTTGCCCATCTGGGGCCTCTACTCTGTTGCTAAGAACAGAGCTATTTCAGCGCTTGAGGTAAGGCTATGCAGACATCCTCAGTGTCTGGGGCCAACTTGCTTGAACCATTCGAGCCATGGCTGTGGGAGAAGAGGAGAGAGAGAGAGAGAGAGAGAAAGAGAGAGAGAGAGAAGTAGAAGGGGGAGGGGTGGAGAAGCAGATGATCGCTTCTCCTGTGTGCCCTGACCGGGAATCAAACCTAGGGCATCCACATGCCAGGCTGATGCTCTACTGCTGAGCCAACTGGTCAGGGCATGGAAGACTTTTTCAATTGAGAAACTGAGCAAGTGGAGATAAGTTTAGTCTTTACTTCCACTTTCCTAACATCCTCCACTTTCCTAATACTTCCACAGGGGATGGGGCAATTTGCAATCCCAGCCCTTCTCCACCACCTGTGCCCACTGCTCCTGAGGGAAAGCTCATCGCTGCTATTGAGCCCAAATGGAAGGAAAGGGTAGCGAGGCCATTAGGTGTGGGTAAAGCTCTATCTCAGCACAGTTATGAAGCTTGTGGTGGATTATGGCCACCTCAGCTGACATTCGTGTTTCAGGAAGAGGAGAAAACGGGGAACCCAGACTTGAAGCATGCCCTGTAGGGTGTGTGCTTGCAATATGTAGGTCATCTCTAACTCTCTGACCAGGTTCTGAGGACAGATGACTGCACTTGCAACTTGGTGCCAAACAATGTAACTTCTAGTGTTGGGGTGGTACTCCTCAAGCTCCTGTTCTTCTGTGCAGAAGGTCAGCCGCTCTCAGCAGCTGTCAGCTTGTTGATGGACAGAGCCAGTACCCCGTTCAGGCTGCAGTGACTGCAGGGGTGGGAGAGGGTGGTGGAGAGGGAAGGTCCAGGAGGTGCCGACACAGGATGAATTGTGTCTGCATCTTCCCAAGGAGAAAACAACACACGAAAAAGGGACTTTGTGAGGTTGTCGACCCTGACGCATGTTGGTACTGTCCTTCAACTGATGACAGTGACCAGTTTTTCAAGAGAAGGAGGCAGTCTGTGAATGTGGCAGTTCTCACTTCCTGACTCTCCAGCTACCTGAACTGTGGTCATTCTACTATGAAAAAAGTTTCTCCTTCAGCAACTGTGCTAGGGAAGTGGCAAAAGGCAAAAAAGGTTAAAAATGTTATTTCTGATCAATCCTTTTGGTTAAAAAGTTTGTAGAGGAGCAGGTTGAAACTAACAGTTCATGGAAGAGGGGACTGTCACTTAGGGAACAAAGTCACCATCTGCCACAACATATTCCCTTTGGCTCTGCACAACAACAGGTACCGGGAAGACCTGGCTGACTCGTATAAATAGTCAATAAACATTCAGAAGTAGCCTCTAGAAGCCACTAGTGTAGATTTAGTTCTGCCCAACATCCCTAACTTTTCCTGCCTTTTATTTCTTAAAGAAGACATAACTTTTACCTATTTGACTTTCTTTTCTAGGTAAAAAATAAGATGGAAATTAAATGTGTATTTTTTTTATCTTTCTCCTGTGGAAAGTCTAAAGGTTAAAATATGAAGGGGGAACTGCTGTCACTGCCCCTGGACAATTCCGGCCATGAGATGGGCCGGGCTGTAGGGTTAACAACATGGAGTTCCAAGAAGAAGAGTTACAATAAATAACACAGCCACCGGCAAAAGAAGATGGCTTTAAATAGTGACTATCTCCACCTTTAACATCCGAGGGTGAACAGGGCAGTGGGGCGTGTGCAGGGCAGAAGGTCACCTCCCCACCCATGGCCACCACAGATACCAACACATTACAGGCAGGCTCCATTTGATGACAATAGCAAAACAACAAAAAGGAAGAGAAGAAGGTGGATCTACTGGGTAAGAGAAAGTTAAGGAAAAAAAGAAACTTTGTTTAGTTATGACAGTAATTTTCAAGGAACAGAGAGGAAGAAATAATTCTTTTCCTTCTAAAAGACAATGGTAATAACTCTTAGGGCTGAATTTGGGGGTGGCAAATTGAAAAGAAAGATTACACCTAGGGGGGGAAAAAGAGTTTGCTCTCTAATGAGTTTTTACTCAGAACACAAAAGGATCTACGTATTCGAGAATGGAATGAAATTCTATTAAATGGAAGAGTTTCCGGCACATCATCCTGAAGTGATATTCTGACTTCGATCTACACACAGACACATTGTCTTTAATGAATTAAAAAAGGGGGTGTTTTCAAGCGAAAGTACTTGAGTCTCCATTCAGCATCCAGCTTTTTATTTTTCCCCCAAGAGCTGGGTAAAATATGTCTAAAAGAATCTGGATTAATTATTATATTGCTCTGTTTTATTTTAAAGAAATTTTAAGACTCACTGATCTGACTGAGATATTTCTGAGAAGCGAGGTACTGAGAAAGGAGAGCCAGAGGCGCCCCCACTCTGGCTGGAACAGTTCAGCGGGAACCCATGTTCCCTCCCGTTAACTGCTCCCTGGCAGACCACAGCCTCGGGGCCACCTCCACACATGGTTCTTTATCCCTCCCATTAATGGGGCTTTTCTCAATCGTTATTTAGCACCAGCTAATAATCCAGGTCTCTGAAATACTGGTTTTCTGTACTGATGTATCATGTTATTTTTTGAGACCTGAAATCCTATATATTTATCTAAAACTACTGCACTGGTATTTTTAAAACCCTGACCTCTGAATCCCTCAGACCTTGAGACAGACCCAGGCGTGACATACCGCAGAACATTCTGCAGTGAACAGGAAACCCTGGTCTAGAACAATCATCTGTGCCTCCAGGAACCCCAAACAGAGACGAAAGTCAGAGAATACGTCTCACTCTAGTTCAAAGACTTTCTGGATGTGTGGAAGATGACTGTGACAGGTGAAAATGGATACAGGTAACTTCTATTTGGAATCTGAATGCACACATACAGTATATATAATGAAATTAAAAGAAATAACAACAAACCAGAAATGTTTTCTTTGAACAAAATCCAGACCTCACTAACAATGACAGAATATAGCCCTTGCCAAAAACCAAAATGAATTTTTTTTTCTTTAAAAGCTTTTCCAACATATCAATGAAAAAAGGTGAGATTATCCAAAGATAAAGAATAGGGAGATTTTGTATTAGTTATCACTACCTTGTCAGCATTCCCTTGAGTACTTAAGGTCAAAAGAAACTTTCTGAGAAGAGGGAATAGCTTCCATGAAAACAAGCTCACAAATCAACAAAAACATCGCCGCTCTTTTTGTTTGTTTGTTTAGAGCAGTGCTGGTCAACCTGGTCCCTACCGCCCACTAGTGGGCGTTCCAGCTTCCATTGTGGGCGGTAGTGGAGCAACCAAAGTATAAATAAAAAGATAGATTTAACTATATTAAGTTGTTTTATAAAGATTTATTCTGCCGCCTGACTAGGCGGTGGCGCAGTGGATAGAGCGTTGGACTGGGATGCCGAGGACCCAGGTTTGAGACCCCGAGGTCGCCAGCTTGAGCACGGGCTCATCTGGTTTGAGCAAAGCTCACCAGCTTGGACCCAAGGTCTGCTGGCTCGAGTATGGGGTTATTCAGTCTGCTGAAGGCCTGTGGTCAAGGCACATATGAGAAAGCAATCAACTAAGGTGTCTCAATGAAAAACTGATGATTGATGCTTCTCTCTCTCCATTCCTGTCTGTCTGTCCCTATCTATCCCTTTCTCTGACTCTCTCTCTGTCCCTGTAAAAAAAAAAAAGATTTATTCTGCCAAACTTAGTGAAAATCTGACATAAAGTACATGGTAAGTAATTATTATTATATGCTTTAACTTGATGTAACTCTGCTTTATAAATTTTATAAAGTAAAGTTACTTCCCTACTTTATAAATCACCATTACTGTGGAACCGGTGGTCAGTTCGAAAATTTTACTACTAACACAGATACAAAAGTGGGCGGTAGGTATAAAATGGTTGACTACCCCTGGTTTAGATACTCATTTTTTAGAAAAACCAAATAAGATGATTTTCATTTTCACCTTAAATTCACTTTTAGGCAGTACTTGTTTTTTCTCAAACATTACTGTCTTTGATTCCTTTCTTTGCAAGTAATTTATAATAGAATTATAAATGCTTAATATTTTAAAATATGATTACATGTCTATATGTTGTAACATATTTATAAATGACTACATTTGAAATATATTAAAAATGCTTAGTTCCATAGAGTTTTTAAAAAGAATTTCAAATACTTAAACACCAGTGAGGTCATTTTGTTCTGGGGATGTATATGGTCCTCTTAACTTCCACCTTGGGCTCCTGATTTCATTTTGGATGAGAGATTGTGTAGCTTTGTTTCTTCTGAAACAGGCGCAGACATGAACATTTTAGGGAGAAAAGTCAGTGCCCATTTTCCTATGGACATTCATAAAGTCAATTAAAAAGTTAATTTATAAATGGGCCCTGGCCAGTTGGCTCAGCAGTAGTGTCAGCCCTGCGTGTGGAAGTCCCAGGTTCAATTCCTGGTCAGGGCACACAGGAGAAGCACCCGTCTGCTTCTCCACCCCTCCCCCTCTCCTTCCCCTTTCTCTCTTCCCCTCCTGCAGCCGAGGCTCCATTGGAGCAGGGTTGGCCCCGGGTGATGAGGATGGCTCCATGGCCTCCACTTCAGGCACTAGAATGGCTTTGGCTGCAACAGAGCAACAACCCAGATGGGTAGAGCTTTACCCCCTGCATGCTGGGTGGATCCTGGTCAGGTGCATGCAGGAGTCTGATTACCTCCCCACTTCTAACTTTGGAAGATACAAAATAAATAAATAAATAAATAAATAAATAAATAAATAAAAAGTTAATTTGTAAATGAAAGAAAACAGTGTTAACGTTGCTTGTGAACACTGTCCTTCCCTTTTTAATACCACAGAAACGAGGACCCCTATTCCTGAATGACGTTATTTATTTACTTACTTATTTTAATAAAAGGACCCAAGATGCACGTCAGTGGCCATGGGGGTAGAGAAGAGCGGTCAAGGTTAAAAATGACTGGGGGGGGGGAGGAGGGCAAGGGGGTCTGCGACCTGAAGACGACCCTGACCATCCAAAACAGTACATTCCTTATTCAGGCTTAAAAAGGATACAACAGAGAAGACATCCTGTGACCCCAGTGGGCCAGGCTTGGGAGCCTGGTCATCTATCAAGTGGGGTGCACGCATTTTAAAAGAAAGAAAGACCATAGGGAAAAACTTTAAATTAATGGTTCTACATTGGCAAACTTTGGCACTTGAGGCATTTATCTGCACACGGAGGCTGGCACTGCAGATTCAGTGGGTTCTAAATGGAGCTTGTGGGCAGATGGAGAACCAAGGTCACTGCAGCATTCTATTGCCCCGACAGGCACCCAGATAGACTTTAATTTGTGAGGTGACAAGAAAGGTATGCATCTTTCTTTCTCCTCCTAGTCCATTGGCATGGCTGGGCACTTGGCTGGTGCCAATCGATACAACCTTCTCAGCAATTAAAAAGCCAATCAAATATGTTGTTAATTTTGTAAGGCATGCCATGGTATTGTATGTTTTAGAGACAGATATCAAAGAATCTGGCATGAACATTATGATGTCTGGGATGTACTTTAAAATATAGGGAAAAAAAATTGGTGGAGTAAGCCTGGAAAGTGTTTGTGTAATCTGGGTGGTGGAGACATGTGGACTTATTACATTATTTCTTCTACTTTTGTTTTGATATTTTACATCATTAAACAAGATCATTAGCAACAATCAAACAAAGTTCAATCCATACAAACCACCAAGTAAAATAATAAGTGACAGTAAAAGAAAATATACAAGAGAACAAAACCAATGACTTCCCCTGAACAAAACGCTTGATAACACGAGGAGCTATTAAATATAAAGGTTTTAACTATAAGGTCTATTTCTTACCCCCCCAAAGGGTTAAAAAAAATTTTAATGATAAAGCAGAGACCTGTGAATTATTTATTCTCTCTCTCTCATTAGCTTATGGTAGGTTCAACCTTTCTGAAAGTCAGAAAATTCACAACAAAAGTCTGAAAACTAGGAATGCTCTTTTGAGTCAATGTATTCCAGTACCGTTTATATTAGCAACAACTTGGGAAAACAAAACCAAACCCCCATAGCCAATAACAAGAGACTAATTAAACATATTATGACACATGCAAACACTGAATCCTATGCAAATATGAAAAGAATAATACTGAGTTATGTTTATTGACATGGAAAGAAGTTCTTAATATATTGCTAGGTAAAAAGAGAAGATTACAAAACTGTATATCCAGTGGTATCTCATTTTTATAGGAAAATACATATATAGAAACAGAAAAAAGTTCAGCCAGGATAGACACCACCAACTTAGCAGTGGTTATCTGGATAGAAGACTGATCATTAGTGATTATTTTTTCTTCTTAATGTTCTCTGGGAAATAAAAGTTATTTTTAAAACTTAAAAAAAGATTGCTAAAATTAATGTAATGTTGAATGTCAGCTGTCATCAAAAAAAAAAAAAAAGAATAAGCTGCTCTGGCTGGTTGGCTCAGTGGTAGAATGTCAGCCCAGCGTGTGGACGTCCTGGGTTCAATTCTTGGTCAGGGCACACAGGAGAAGCGACCATCTGCTTCTCTACCCACTCCCCCTTACCTCCTCCAGCAGCCGTGGCTCAATTGGTTTAAGCAAAGTTGGCCCTGGGCACTGAGGATGGTTCCATGGCCTCTCCTCAGGTGCTAAAATAGCTCGGTTGCAGAGCAACAGAGCAGTGACCCAGACAGGCAGAATGTCACCTGGTAGGGGGCTTGCTGGTTGTCTGGGTGCATGCAGGAGTCTGTCTCTGCTTCCCTGCCTCTCACTTAAAATATTAAAAAAGAATAAGCTTTATGGTTTAGGATCATTTATCTTTATTTTAAAAGAGACTCTTAAGGGAATGCTGAGGTCACTGGTTCAAAACCCCGGGCTTGCCTGGTCAAGGCACAGATGAGAAACAACGAGTTGATGCTCCCCCACCACACATACACCTTTCTCTCTTGCCTCTCTCTAAAAATCAATAAATAAATCTTTTTTAAAAAAGTAGCATTACAGCTGTTCATATGGAACATAATACAAAATTAATAAATAATAATACAAATAATAATACAACAATAAACTGTTTCGTGTACTCCTAACTGTAAAGCTACTTTAAAAGGAAAAAAAAAAAAAAACCCTCAGCCTTTTAAAAGTAATCCAGAGGGATGACATAATTGAAGGCAGTTGTAAAAGACACAGGCAGGGATAACCTCATGTAATTTATGATCCTACCAGGATCAGTCCATTTCAGTAGCAGATGGCCAGAAGCTGTCAAAGAAAGAGGCTGTTTCAAATATCAGAACAATAGAGCATCTCAGGCAGAAAAAAATATTGGTGATTTTCTTTTCTTTTTTAATTTTCTTCTCTGAAAAGTACAAATGGCTTCTATTGAGGGTTGTCTTAGAGGCAGGCCAACCCATACAACCTCACACCAAGTTTTCAAGGAACAATTCCTGTTGCTGCGGCTGAAGCATTCATCCACTGTGCAGCCAGGAACCTTCTCAGGACAGGGAGCACAATGCCGGGCCTTGTGGAGGGCCCTGCGGCCGGGGGCCGGCCCGGAGGCCCGAGCCAACCGCAGGCCACGGAAGTGAACCCGCACGTCTGGGTCCACAAAATGTCAGCCAGTGCAGGGACCTGGATCTCCCACAGGAATCTGACTTTCTGTAGAAACAAGGACAGTGGGCTCTTGGCTGAGGGGAGCGGAGAACAGACAACTCAGTCTCCTCTGCAAGGACGCACGACTTGGTCCTGTGGGAGCTGGAGGGGACGTAGGTGAAACGCGGGTGCCCCCAGGTTTGGGCCATCATCCAGGAGGGCTCCCCCCACCCACTCCCCACTCAGGTCAGCCCTTGCATATTTGATATCTTCCTAGCGGCTACCATGGGACAAAGTCCAGAGAAGAAGAACCGGAGTGAAGCTGGCAGCTAAGCCACACAGACCTTTCAGTCCTGTCCCCTCTGCATCACCTGTCAAAGGTGACCAGGAGAAAATCTAGGTTCTGGGTGTCCACTTACAGAGACCCAGAGGTTCACGCTCTGATCCTGGCTGTTCTGAGTGACACAGTCAGGATGGGACGCTGCTGCAAGCCTGGAGAAATGAAGGCAAGAGAGCCCATGGAAACTGAGACAAGCAAAAGCACAGCTCGCTGCCGACCTTGAAGGGATATCAATGTGCCTCTTCGCAGTCACACAACACTAAACAGTTCTGGCAGCTGCTGTTTCAACACAGCGGTTCAACACAGGTGTCACAAATGGGAGCACGAAATGGCAGAGGGGGTACCTATAGACAAGGGAGGCTAGAGACAGATAAAAGTGCCGAGAAAGGTTTGGTGGAATAAGGAAAAAGAACCCTCAAATGGCAGCAATGCACCAAGTAGTCTCACCCTATTCCCCCTTTTAAAAAAAATTTTATTTATTTTTTATTTTATTTTTTTGTATTTTTCCAAAGTGAGAAGCAGGGAGGCAGTCAGACTCCTACATGCGCCTGACCAGGATCCACCCGGCATGCCCACCAGGGGGTGATGCTCTGCCCATCTGGGGTGTCGCTCTGTTGGGCCAGAGCCATTCTAGCGCCTGAGGCAGAGGCCATGGAGCCATCCTCAGTGCCCGGGCCAACTTTGCTCCAATGGAGCCTCGGCTGCGGGAGGGGAAGAGAGAGACAGAGAGAAAGGAGAGGGGGAGGGGTGGAGAAGCAGATGGGCGCTTCTCCTGTGTGCCCTGGCCGGGAATTGAACCTGGGACTTCCACAGACAGGGCTGACGCTCTACTGCTGAGCCAATTGGTGAGGGCCCATATTTTTTTTAAATGATCCATTGTTTTCCAAGATCAGTTTTAATTTCTTTAAAAAATGAAAACTCCAAAAAAAATGGAAAAGGATGGATTGTCAATGAAAAGACCGTCAAGTTGCTTGTGCCTGTCAGGGCACCTATGGATGGCGAGGTAGGCTGTGCTCTGCACTCAGGTTCCATGTTCGGGGGTGGGGGCACACTTAACATCACAGACACCAAAGCTTTACATATTTATTGTGACTAGTATTCTAGTAGATGGCAGTGTCTTGGGGAAGGGAGCTTTTTAAAAATTTGCAATGGCCCCCAACAGCTGCGACTTCCTTAAAAAACACCGCATGTCTTAACGAAAGGGACGCCATGAAATAAGCAATCATTTCCATGTTTTAGAAATAGAATTCTCAGCCCATTTGAACTTAAAGTCATATAATTTAGAGGGGTAAGAGAATATATGGAGAGGGACTCACAAACCACTGATTTCATTTGCTTTCCTCCCTCTTTTCTTACTTGCCTCTGTCTAATCCAGACTTCTTTGTATGTCATCTTTTACTTTTTAAGATAATGGGAGCATTGTTCTCTTATGCCTTTCAAAAGATGAACAGGGAAGATTGCACAAATTGAGGCAGCACATTATCCTTTTACAAATTTGTGCAATTTCTGTTACTGAATCATAAATATTTAAGGGCATGCATCCAAACCGTCACATGGGAAAAAGTCTATTTTGAACACTTCCAAGTACATATGTCTTTCAGTAAACACTAAGTGTCATTATCTATATAAATCATAGAAAAACAGCCCTCCTTTCAAATTTTGAGAATTGGGCAAATTAAATGTTGGTCGGCACAGCATGATACAAATCTACCTTTCTCTGACTTTCATCACTTCTGCTTTTTGTCTCATGATGGAGAAAAGAACAATTCAGGTAAACACTTCCTTGCTTTTGGAATAAAGCAAGCCAGGTGTGAGAAGTTTTTCTTATAGGCCTGCAATTTTATATCCCCATGGACACTGAATTATTAATGGGGAGAGGAGAACAAATAACCAAGAGAGGGTTCTTGGCAGCCATTGTTTGAAGATCATGGTGTTACACAACATTGAGCATGTCCAATTCACCTGCCAGGAGCTATCTGATTCTTACTCTAGGGTTCCATTTTCCTATTTTGATCTTATCCAGCATCTGGCTGGGTGATGGTCCATGGCAGAAGATGGAGATCTTCTTTTTGTTCCATTAAACTCTGGGATCTGGTTGAGATATGCCTCAACCAGATCCTCATATGTTTTCATCTACAAACATTCATAGTAGCTGGTTCCCTGTTCCCTGTAGGACCTAGGCGTGTGCGGGAGAAGAAGGAAATAGAAAAATCAGGCTTTTTATTAGTCTCTGAGGTGTTTAGTCCTTTTGTTCTCATGGGCCGGGCTGCACAGTCTCCTCATCTCATTTGTCAGGTAGAATGGCATTAAGAACATACTGTCCACTATCTCAAAGGAGACACACAGGCTCCTTTACACTTGGATTGGATTTTCTGGACTCTGAAAGGTGAAACTGGCAAAGGAATGGCTGTTTTAGCCTTTACGGTGAAGTCTCAACTAAAGGACTGATTCAATGAAGGTACCCAAGCAGGCACAGAAGATGGGAGGGGCGGGGTCCAGGCGCTGGGGAGCGGGACCACACGAGCCAATCACTGCAGCTGCTCAGGAGAAGATTTCTGCCTGGCTACACCGCGCACTTTGGCGATGGTTCTTCTCCTTTACTTTTGGGAGGATGATCCCAATTTAAGCAGCTGAGCCTAAATTTTTAGAATAATAAAAAAAGAAAAGCATTCTCATACCAATTACTAACACGTCTAGGATTTACTTCAAAATAATCCAAGGGGAGGGAAAAGGAATAAAAGGAGAGGATGAAGGAAATAATATGGGTCACGAATTGATAACTGTTCAAACTGAATGATGGGCAAGTTCTCTATTTCTGAAATTTTCCATTGTAAGAGTTAGAAAAAAAAAATGAGTCAGAGAACCAGTGATCCAGAAACCTGCTAGTGATTAGTTTCAACCTTTAGCTTCACCTAAGCCTCTTTTTAAAACACTGCTAACAAGGAATGCTGTCTAACATAATTTTCTCTCTCCAGATCTCCCTACATTATAACAGAGATATTAACAAACAGCCGTAAGTGCCCATGAACAGCCGTGACCAGGCAGGGTTTGACGAGGAGGGGGAGGTACAATCACCAGGCCATGGTGGGTGGCAAGTTCGCCGTACCCACGCCCACTGGCTTCCTGATCTCTCGGTGCCTGAGCAGGGGAATCGGCACCCCCGTGCCACACTGGAAAGCACAGACTGAAACGCCAGGCTACAGAGTGTTTCATCCTGGGGTGCTACACTCTTCCCCGGTCCTTGTGGTTGGAGTGAGAGTCCAGATCAATGATGATAAACAACGGTGGGGAAAGTGGTGGGCGTACAAAGGGCAGAGCGTCAGTTCCTCTCGAGCAGGGCACCATCATGTCTCTCCCCTCCTGCCCCTGGATGTCAGACCCCGCGAGCAGGGGATCTCGCCAAATGGAGGAGCTCACTGGCATTTGGAAGACCTTGATCTGAATCACTTCCCTGAGGCCTGTGTCTCTGGGCTGCCTGTCCCCGTGAACCGTCACAGTTAAATTAGGCTCTTGGTTACATGTACCTAACAACGCGCAAACATGGATGATTCCGAATTTGATTCCAATCATGAGCCATTGTTCTGGACAGTCGGCTGCTTCTAGGAAATCAAACATGAGAAATCTGACGAACTTACCAAACATCTCACTAAGTACTTATAAATCTGGAGATATGGAAATTTAGAGATGATATAAATCTTTTTGAAAAGTGTCCCTAATCATACCTGTAAGAAAAACCCAGAAGCTGACCTTGTGTATAGAAAAGAAACCGGGACTCAGAGAAGAAGGGAGAGAGTTGGCATTCTTTCCTCATCCCTGCTATCAGTGAACTCAGGTTAAAGAGGATTTCTTGGCACGAAGCAGCCTGATTCTCTTTCACCTAAAGTAATGAGGTGAGAAGGTAAAACAGAGATCTATCTGAGGAGAGGCTAATTGAGCAAGTTGCCTACTCCAAGGAAAACTACAAACACACGGAGGATGTTGTAGAAGAACAACAATAAACCAAGAGCTCTGTGCTGCTGATTGCCAAACACTAGCTCATGTTGTATGGGACTCATAGGAAGTGCCTCTTCCTTCACTTTGGGCAAAACGTCCGATTTCTTCTTGCTCCCAGCAAGAGGAGAATTTAAGGACTGTTTCATTTTTGCCAAATGGCTAACAAAAAATGTTTCTCTTTGATCCTGTAATCCTGCCCGAGCTCCAGCCAAAGCAATTTGGGCTATGAGGCGCATTTCAGTTGTTTGGGACTAGTTCAAATCCCCTCTTACTTTTTTCTAGAGAACACCGGAAAAGCATACAATGACGTGGTCTTGCCGCACCCCTTTCTGTTTTATCAGTATTATCATGTGATCTTAAAGAGCCAGCAGAGACCCTTCCAGGAGACACTGGGTCCTGCCTGGAGCCCGCAGCACGCCCACCCGAGATGCTGGGAGTTCTGGCTGCTCAGGGAGGCTGAGAACCGCCCTCACCTGGGAGGCTGCACACCCATGCTGAAGTTAGTGAGTACTACAGGGGTGCAAAGAGCCATGCCCTCGCCTTGAGGCAGGATTCTTTGAGCTGTGCAGTTCCTGTCCCAGGACTCTCTGCAGGAGAGCTGAAGCTTGAATACGGGTAAAACCGCCTACTCGCTTAGTAACTACGCCTCCCTTCTCCGACCCCATCGCTTCCCCACAAGTTCCTCTGAGAATACTCCTCAAAAAAGGCCCTCCACAGGAACCCCCACCTCGGGCTCTGCTGCTAGGGAACCTAGCCTGTGACATGTCGAGAAGCCTATGGAAGCCATTTAAAATGAGCATTTATTATTTTTAGCCTGCCACCTTCCAAGGTCTACCAATGTGGCCAACTTCATGTATTTAACCCACAGACACAAGCACATAACACCAAACAGCCTTCGGAGTACAGGTAGAAGGTAGGCTGGAATCCACAGTCGCCCGTACCGCCTATCTGAGCATCCCATGTAACATGAAATTCTTTCCATCTGCCTGACTCCCAAAGCAATGCACAGACCTGATCGCACCTATCGCCTGCGTACTTATCCAAGGAGATAAGGCTGACACCACTCTTCTGTTCTATTGGAGGGAGGTC
Organism: Saccopteryx bilineata; assembly: GCF_036850765.1. Classification (NCBI taxonomy): domain Eukaryota; kingdom Metazoa; phylum Chordata; class Mammalia; order Chiroptera; family Emballonuridae; genus Saccopteryx; species Saccopteryx bilineata. The sequence goes on along the minus strand of NC_089490.1, from coordinate 187,177,530 downwards.
CCTTTCCCTAACACTGTCTCAACTATCTGAGAGGCAAGCGGGCTCTGTTTTAATTACTGCCTGATATGTGATATTCTTCAATTCCAATTTGTAGAATAAAAGAAACCACAATTCAGGTAAGGTTTGACCAAGCGCTGTCCACATGCCTGATGATACTCTGAGGTCAATTCCAACCATATCAAAGAGAAAAACGTTGTTTGTCTTTTGTAGCAAGAATTAAAAACACAATGTTCCCATCGGGGAGCACCTATGTTTGCCCAGGAAAGCAAAGTCCCCTGACTTAAAGCCCTGGAAGGGGAGGTAGCCTCTCCCAGAACAGCTTTTCCACAGCGGCAGGGTCTGCGCTGGCCGGCGCTTGCCTCCAGCAGTGCAGTGTCAGCTGACCAGCAGCATGGCTAGTCCCTTCCTTTCACCGGCAGAGGGATGGGCAGCCTACCCGGCCGACCTCCTCCAACTGCCTCTAGCCAAGGGGAAGTCTCCTTACCCACAGTTGTTAGAGGCATTGGCTCTCATGCAATTTTTTCAAGCACTGTCTTCCTTCTGCTTTTTATGTGTCTGCCCTCCCATGAATGCCATGCAATAAAACGCTGGCGTTTCCTCCGTGACGCATTATCAGCCCACAGCCGGGGCTGGCACCCTGGTCTCTGCCTGAGTGGGGCGGTTAAACACCCTGCCATAGACGCAGACCCAGCGCTGGTCACAACTGTTCCACCCACTACACTCACAGGTCCAGAAACGTCTTCGAAGAGTATAAGAATATCTATTTCACAAAATTACTGTCAGGAGTAAAACGCAAGAGCACATGGAAACTCCCCAGCAAAGTGACATCACTGACTGCATTTCCCCAAGGATAAGAAGCACCTTAATTTTGGGGCTCGATATTTGAAAAAGAAATGTATTACACAAAGTTACTGAACTCAAGTTTTATTCATCATAAAATTCATACAGTTCCTCATCACTGTCAAAACTCCCATCCATTAGCTTGTCCTCATCTGTGTCTGACGACGAATCACTGTCTTCAACAATGAGCGCAAAAAAAAGCGCAAAAAAAGTGGGAAATGCAAGTTAAAAAAATCTACAACCACTGTATGAGACGCACCCAGTTTTTAGACCCCAAATTTTTCAGGAAAAGGTGCGTCTTATACATGGGGAAATATGATAAATGTTTAATAAATACTAATGATCCCCCGTCTTGGTTATATTTCTGCCAACCAAAGTTCTCATACAAAGTGGTGGTCGAGCGTGTGACTCCTTTGAACCCAGTGCGAGAAAACAGTTTTGGAAACCACGTTCATCAGGTGCGGTGGCCAGATGCCCGCCCAAGGGGCGTGCTAAGAGAACCCCCTATAAAGTGCCTACCTGGTGGTCGTCCGGATGGTGTTTTCTTTTGTGTGATTGTGCTCTTTGCTCACTTTTTCTGTTAAGGAGAAAGAACAAAACACGCCTCAGGTCATTCACAACTCAGCTGTGTTTCTTTAAGGGTTCTGCAGAAACGGCCCCAACATTTCTCTTTATGTCCTGTTGTTTCCTTTTTGCTTTCTTTTATAACCCTCCAAACCTTCCCTGTCTTATTGGTAAAGAGCATCATCAGGAGCATGGACACAGCAGCCACAATAACACCCACCAAAGGAAAACAGTTACCAACAAATTTCAAGCGTGTTGTGTGGTTTTAATCAGGCCCGAGTAAGTTAAAGTACATACAAACATGCATGCACGCTGCAAAAGATAGTCGTTTCCACTAGATCTTTCCCTAGCTGCAAATTTCTGCTTTCCTCTGATTCAGCATGAAAACTGCTGTTGTTGCAACTGTTCCGCTTCTGACTTTGATGACAACCTTTAAGCATTCTGTATTGTCAGGCCCCTTTGTGAAAACGGGATATAAAAACAGCCCTAACACCTCTGGGTGCTGCCGTCATCTAGCGCCTATTCTGATAAATGTCACAAAGGACAAAAAAAAAATATCATTAGACAAGAGGAGGTAAACCTTCCCTTACTCTGTCTGGAGGTCTGTATCTACCAGCTGTCAGAAATTATTTAATTAGCTTTCAAGAACACAAAAGTTGAACTCTGGCCTCCCCAACGCAATTCAAACGTGAGGATTCTGCCCTGACTGTCACAACTCTCAATGGCTTCTTTTAAGTATCCAGAGAAAACCTGGCCAACTCTACAAGGGTTTCGGGTTTCAACGGCAGGGCAAGCAAAAAAAAAAAAAAAAACACACACACAAAAAAAACTCCCCCCCAAAAACAAAAACCACCCAACTTCTAATCTTACGGATTTTTGGAAAAATTTCAACAGTTTACAACATCTGTCCCCTACTCGTAACAAGAGTCTGAGGCTGCTGCATGCCAGTTTGTGTGGACAATTCCTTTCTGTCCACTCACCAGTGACAATGAGGGCGAATTTAGATTCCCAGGCAGTATTCTTTTAGAAAGCAGGAAATCGGGGCTAAGTGACTTGCCTGAGGTCACCCAGGCAGTTGTGACAGCGCCAGAGCGAGAACTCTCAGACACAAAGTGTTTTGCTGATAGCAGACTGTGATAATGTACTCTCAGAGACGGGGACTCTGAAAAGAACCCCACTGGCCTCACTTTCAAGAATTTTAACTACTAAATCATTTTCAAAGTTATACTGTCCTTAGATATGTTTTCAGCCTGAAAAAAAAAAGCACTTTGCAAGTTTTGGAGCTTTTTGGAGCTTGCAAAGTTCTATGTGTCCTATTAAGGTGACAGAATTAACTGTCTCCACTGTGGAAGAGCTCTGCACAAACACATCCTTGTTTGATAAACTTGAGGGCTCCATTTTCAGCTCTAACTGTATGTTCACAGGTACAGGGTGTGTCACTGGGCCCACGAGAAGGTAGACTGTCACAATAGCACACAGATTCTAGCTTCTTTTGTCTTTCCAAGTATTTTTCTTAATGGGGAAAACAAGTGACTCCTTAAATAAGGAGGCATCTAATGGGTGCTTTCAATTTGTTATCCATAAGAAAAAAGTTTACCCAACATTAGTAACAAACTTGACTGATGCCTGAACTTCAATATGTGGACCATGTATTGACTGTGGACAAGGGAGGTGGATCTCTATGTAAATCTCAGTCTTGTTCGTGTATGTACCACCAGTCTCAACCAGGTCAAGACAATCTGGTAAGACCCAAAGTATGCAGAAAGTATGTTCAAAGAATATAACAAAGGGAAAAATTCAATACGAGAACCCTCGACGATTCTACGGAGACACTTAGCTCCACTGGTTCTTACTGCACTTTTGAATTCCAAGTATTTGAAGTAGACACAGCAGGTGTACAGACACCGCTCTGCTGGACGAGAACCAGGCAGAATCCTCCCTCTTTATCCTTTGCTTTTCCCTTTCCTTGATTTTTTTTTCTTTTTTCTTTTTTTGGCGAGATATAGTAAAATCATATTAATTCATACCACCCTAATTTGGAATGCATGGTAAATCAGTCACTGTTGGAGTAAACTAAGTTGTTTTATTTTTTTGGGTTTTTTTTTTGCACATCAGAAAAAGTAAAAAAGGTTGTTAATTAGATCAGCTGCCTAAAGAAAATTGGAGGTGAGATGTGTAGCCTAGTCAACAGGGATCATTTGCCCAGAATTGAATAGAGTTCTAATTTCAAATGGTTCTTAACTATTTATTAAAGAAAGTTTGGCAGGAGTTCAACTTGGCAACATTTTATTAACTGAGTTTGAGTTGCAGTAGGCATGTTCAAATAACAAAATTGATTTCTGTCTACAAAAAAATCCTATCACGTGAGGTTTCTTTACTTTGAGTGGCTTTCCTTCCAATTATTCCCAATGATTGACATTTTCCTGCATGCAGACATACCCGACAGTTGAAACAGCAGCTCGGAAGCCATCTTCACAGAGATGTCCTGACTGAAGAGGTTTCTCTCCGGGGGCACCCTGCCCTCTGGCATCTTCTGTAGGGGTTCGGTTTTCTCTCGCCCGATTAAAGTGCTATAGCCAACATTCCGGCTGGGTGATATCGAGACATGTGAGTCCTGGATGTCAACCTCCATGGGTTCCTCTTTAATCTGCACCATCTGGGTTTCCTTGTAGCTTTCCGCTGCAGCAGGTGCATGGAGAGAAACAGAAACGCCAGAGTTTCTCAATGCTGATGCGAAGTGGGGCGCTAACCCCAGGCTATGAGGGTCGCGTCAAGGAGCAATTTAGGCATAGTTGAGCCATTTAGGCATGGTTTAACCCTTCCAGAAAAACTGGGAAACTGAAGCCTAGAAAACTAAGGGACTTGCTCAAGGCCACACACAAATGGCAGCAGAACCAGGCCAAGGTCTCCAGAGCTAGAACCCAGGGCTCCTGACCAGGGGCTCCTGGCCGCTCCCACGTACTCCTTCTTCTCTGCCATGCTGCTTCCAGAACTTACAGAGAAGACCATATAGATCTGTCTTTGTTTTATAACTTAATTTTGATGAATCAAATTAGAGCTAGCAAATGAACGTAACGATTTTGTCCCACTATTTTTAAAGCTGTAATCATTGTCCCCCTTTCTCTTGTAAGGCCCCTAAACTAATAAAGGACAAACGAAGTTGATTCAACTGAAACATTTAGGCCTTGCTTGGAGCCAGTAATCCTCAAGACCACCTAGGAAGTTAATTGCAGCCCAAGGATTAACACTTAGAAAAGCAGCAATCTTACAGATTATAATAACGATTCAATTTACCGGCTATGCTTTCTTTAGGTGTGACTGTTAGATGTTTGATCTCTAGTCTGAAACACATAATTACTTTGCAAGGCTGGAGTGTCTTTCTTTATGTCCATGTTGTCCCTTAAAGCTAATGGCAGAACATCTTTGAAACAAGGTGAGGCAATTAGCCCAGCCATTAATTTGGGTCACTTTAAAATAAGGTCCCACTTTCAAATCAATAAGCATTTATTAGTAGCTACTGTATACTCAGCATTCCAGAAAACAAAAAACAAAAAGGACACAGATAGATATTGATAGGTAGGTAGATAGGTAGGTAGATAGATAGATAGATGATAGATAGATAGATAAAGTAAAACTGCATGGTGACTTTTCAAAAGATATATCTATGTCCTAACACCAGGAACCTGTGACTGAAACCTGATTTTGAAAAAAGGTAACTGCAGAATTGATCACGTTAAAGATCTCTGATGAGATCGTCTTGAATTATGCAGTAGGCCCTAAGTCCAATGACAAGTGCCCTTATAATAGACAGAAGAGAACAAGACATAGACACCATGGAAAAAGCCATGTGCAGACAGCACAGTGCTATAGAGATTGAATGTTTGTGTCCCACCCAAATTAATATGTTGAAACCTAGTCCCCAAGGTGATGGTATTTAAAGGTGGAGCCTTTGGGAGGTGTTTGCGTCATAAGGGTGAAGCCATGACGAATGGGATTAGTGCCTTTACGAAGAAGACCCCCGAGAGCTCCCCTGCCACTTCTGCCATGTGAAGATGCAGTAAAGATGCAGTAAAAAGATGCCTTTCTAAGAACCGAGGTAGAGGGTCCTCACAGACTCTAAATCTTAGGACTCTTTGATCTTGGACTTCCCAGCCTCCAAAATGATAAAATTCTGTTGTTTATAAGCCTTCTGGTCCATGGTGTCCTAGGACAGCAGCGCAGTCACATGAAGACAGAGACTGAAGTCCTACAGCCACTAGGGAATGATTTCCTGGAGTCACCAGAAACGGCCAGTGGGAAGGAAACATTCCCCCTAGAGCTATCGTACGTCAGACTTCTGGCCCCTTCAGCTAGCAAGGTTGTGGTAATTGGTGATAGATGGATGGGCGGTCAGACAGACAGATAGGCAGGCAGATAGACAGACAGACAGATAGATAAAACTATAAAAAAATATAAAGCCAATGCTCATCTGTGGGACAGTCAGATGTGAAAGGGGACATCTCATCGCTGTAAACTGGGTGGTCAGAGAAAAAATTCCTTGCTAAGTATGAGAGAGGTGGAAGTCAAGCACACATATAGTTTATTGATTTGCAATAAAGAAGATAGAGGAGCATTTTTAATTAAGTGATTAAAATTAATATGGTGCTATCAATAAACGCTTATGTAAGAAGTATGCTATTTTTTTTTTCCTCTTGACATATTACACATGCTTCTCAGGGAGAAAGTCAGGGAGAAAGACTTGTTTTTTTTTGTCAGCAACTCAACTGCAGGCAACTGTTACACTGAATTTAGATCCCTCCCCCTTCCCCTCTGCCAAGCTGTTGTATCTGTATATCTGTGAAGCCCAGTTCATTGATTCATCATGCTAAGAAAGAATAAAAAAGAATACAAAGCTTTGCAAGTTAAAGTGTAGTTTCCTTGCCTTTACTTCTGGCCCATCTACTTCTTTCATGAGCACTGACCACACCCCCCTACCCTCTTAGGGATTTGGTGACCTGGCAGCCGTCCAGACCTCCCGCTGGACCCCTCATTGGTGGCAGTCACCACACATGTTTCCCTCTTTCTGTTCCCTCAAAGTACGTTTATTTGGAAAATAAACAGTGTGGTCAGTGTCACAGGTACATAATGAAGTCTCTGAACCCTGCAAGGCATTCCCAAGCCCGAAGACAAACACAAAGGAATACTAGAAAGAGATTCATTTAGTTGAAAATAATTGCTCCTCTACCATATGTGTCCTCAGAGTGGACACCTGAACTATGTGGAAGTTTCAAGTGGAGAAGGACATACATTAAAATTATTTTCATAAATTTGGTCATGTGACTTCCCCTCATTACAAAACAGAACTGAAAAAAAAAAACAAAACTTAACCACATATAGAGCAAAGCTAGTAAGAAGCTCCCTTAGCCATCTCCACCACGGCTCCCTGTACATCCTTCCCCAGCTTTGCCCGGGGACTAAAAACCGCCTGGCTATTTGCATCACTGAATTCCACCAAATTGTTTTTAAAAGCTACTTGGGATAACTTCAAGTATGATTTCCACGAAGTGCTTTCTGCCCTTGACCTTTCAAAAATGCACAGGACACTGCCCTGGCCGGTTGGCTCAGCGGTAGAGCGTCAGCCTGGCGTGCGGGGGACCCGGGTTCGATTTCCGGCCAGGGCACATAGGAGAAGCGCCCATTTGCTTCTCCACCCCCCCCTCCTTCCTCTCTGTCTCTCTCTTCCCCTCCCGCAGCCAAGGCTCCATTGGAGCAAAGATGGCCCGGGCGCTGGGGATGGCTCCTTGGCCTCTGCCCCAGGCGCTAGAGTGGCTCTGGTTGCGGCAGAACGACGCCCCGGAGGGGCAGAGCATCGCCCCTGGTGGGCGTGCTGGGTGGATCCGAGTCGGGCGCATGCGGGAGTCTGTCTGACTGTCTCTCCCCATTTCCAGCTTCAGAAAAAAACACACAAAAAAAAACAAACAAAAAAAATGCACAGGACACTGACCACTGATTAAGATGAGCATTCTTAATCTATCTGATGGACTCCAGACTCAAGGAGAAGAGTTTTCAAACGGACATCTCGATGGACAAGTGAGATACAGTATGCCAAACAGTGTTATAGTCCTTGCTCTTCTAGGCATCACTGCCGAGTGTTTTCTTGTCTCTTTTTTTAAAATCAGGGTTTCTCAACCTCAGAGCTGTTGACATTTGGGGCCAAATACTTCTTCGTTGTGGGGGGCTGTGCGGTGCATTATAGGATGTTTAGCAACAATTCTGGTCTCTACCTACAAGGTACCAGTGCCACCATCCCCCTGGTTGGGATAACCACAAATAACTCCAGACACTGCCAACATTCTCTCGGGAGCAAAATCACCCCAACTGAAAACCACTGCCGTAAAGTTTTTACTATACTCCTGTTTTCAACCCTGTCCTCCCAAATTTAATCAGCACCCACAGCTTAAAAGAAGGAAAAAGCTCCTGTAAAGTTGCACCTTATTATTATTATTTAAAAAAAATTTTTTTATATGTGAAAACAACATTTATTTGGGTGACACTGTTTAATAAAACTATATAAGTTTTAGGAGTGCAGTTCTACAATCCATCATCTGCATATTGTGTTGTGTGTTCACCACCCCAAGTCCAGTCTCCTTCTGTCACCCGTTAACTCTGCTTTATTTTCTCCTACCTCCCAGCCCCTCATTCTCCAAAGTTGGGTCTTAACCCTTGGAATAGTGAGCTTTTGGAGTGAGTTTTATGTCAAAAACTGAAATTAGTTCCAGTTCCAGTTTTATTAACTTAAAATCACATTTGTTTGATAACCAATTTATGGAAACAAGAAGAATATACATTTGCCTTTTTTTAATGTTGCCTTACACATTTTTACAATAAATATATATATATTTAGTATTTTTCCGAAGCTGGAAACGGGGATAGACAGACAGACTCCCGCATGCGCCCGACCGGGATCCACCCGGCACGCCCACCAGGGGGCGACGCTCTGCCCACCAGGGGGCGATGCTTTGCCCCTCTGGGGCGTCGCTCTGTCATGACCAGAGCCACTCTAGTACCTGGGGCAGAGGCCAAGAAGCCATCCCCAGCGCCCGGGCCATCCTTGCTCCAATGGAGCCTCGCTGCGGGAGGAGAAGAGAGAGACAGAGAGGAAGGAGAGGGGGAGGGGTGGAGAAGCAGATGGGCGCTTCTCCTGTGTGCCCTGGCCGGGAATTGAACCCGGGACTTCTGCACGCCAGGCCGACGCTCTACCACTGAGCCAACCGGCCAGGGCCCAATAAAAATTTTTGTACGATTGTACTCTGGATGGTCAGGTGGCACGTGAACGTTTGTACTACTCAAAGGGTTAAACTCCCTCATGTTTTCATCACTATCTCAGCCTGGCACGGGACAGGCTGACATGGGCCCAGGGTTTCTGTTACAGACACCCTTGGTCCCCAGTGGCATCCTAACATGACAATGGTTGAGTGAATCATTTTACCAACTTCACTTTGCCTCCCACAACCACCCGGACACAGATGTACACATTGGGATTTTATTCTTTCCCATCACCTCTCCCCTCCACGCACCCTATAAATCCTTTTAGAATCTCCTCCAAACATAAGAGGACAAATATTAATTTTTACTGCAAGTGGCCTATATTGTTATTCCAAGAAAGAAATTGGCACGCGGGAAAAGATGAGAGACCGTGTTAACAGCCAGCTATGCCTGGGAGGTGGGCTGCAGGTGACTGTGTACAGCAATGCTTATTTGTATTTTGTGATTTTTCTATGAAAAATATGCATGGTTTGTCATTTACCTAATTAAAAAAAACCAATTACATATGGCCATAAAAAAAGATGGTATGTCCTCTTCAGATGCGTTTAGAACACTGTGTGCTGTGGCATTAGCATTGGATGAGTTGGTCTGTGAATCAGATAAGCCCTACTCACACCTGCTTGGCAATGTGGTGAGGGTGGGGCGCAATGGGAAAGAGGTAATTCTGTCTTTCCTCCCTTCATAACCATAATACATACAAGCATCAAGTGGCATTATTTCATCCATCAGTCATTTGGTCATTCTATAATCTTTTTGAAATGTCTTGCTACGCGCCTCAGTACTGTGGTAGATGATGTGTGGGACATGGAGGTAAATAAGGCACAGTTCTTGCCCTCAAGCAGTTTAAATCTAAATAAATGATCAGACAAGTACAAACAGCCCTCTAATGCCAAGAAGTGATATTAAAATCCAGTGTGGGAAGGGGAGTCACGGAAGACGGTGAACCAAAGCACAGAGGCGGAACTGTACTCCTCCCGGGTGTTTGGGGAATACCGCCCGTCTGGTTTAGCTGGAGGGCCAATAATGAGAGGTAGAACTGGTAACTTGAATAAGCAGGACTTACAAGGTGTAAACACAAAATCAGCTCTATTTTTTGACTTCCACTGTCTCTCTGAACCTGCCTGGTAGGAAGAGTTCCTTCCCTCTCCCGGGGAAACACAGGCAGGGAACTACCTGATTATTCTAAGATGATACAAAGCCTTGAAACCCCTTTAAGCAGCAAAACAATCTTGATTCAGAATCTAGAAGGCCCAATCCCATGAGTTAATTCACAGTTCAACCCTCCTTTGAAGACAGGTCCTTCCCGCTGCTCTCTGGAAGAGTCTTACTGGTTACCGCTTGCAGGGGGAGGGGAGAGTGTGGTGGGCTCCTTCTCCCTTCCCGCTGCTTCCTAGCTTCCTACCCACAAACCAGCTGCCTTTTCAGACCCCAGAGAAGAGCTAGAGAAGGAGAGGGAGGGAGCAGAAGAAGTGAGGAAATGAGAAGGTCTCTTACTTTGCTCTCCTGTTCTAGAACGGAGTTACCGACTCTCTACTGGACATATTAGTCATCTGTTCCTGAGGGGAAAAGAGGAAGCTCTCTGCAAGAAAGACAACAGCACAGCAGATTTTATTCTAGTTCTCCTAATACACAAGACCCTTTAATAGCATCTTCCAGACCCCTCTTCTTGGAACAGTGCCATGAGAGATTAAGTCTCTGGCATGGATAAAATGCATGGTCTCTGGACTACAAGATAACAAGCACAGGGGGGACGAATGCTAAATGATGTAAGGTAGGGAACTGAACGTTTTTCCTCCCTCAATTAAAAAAATAAATAAAAAGAACAGTATTTTTCAATAGAAGAGCCCAACAATGACCTTCAGTTCACACATACACACACACACATCACCCAGAACTGCACAGGAGTAAGTAACTAAGCAAACCCTGAGACCAAGTCAATGTTTAAGACAAGCAAAGATCCACACAAAATTAAATAATATATTAAATAATCAGTCCATTAATTAATTAAATCATCTTCCCAGGTGCTAAAACCAGTCTTCACATTAACCTAAAAATCAGGAGAATTTTGTTTAAAATGATAAGGCTAGTTGTTTGGTATGCCTCTCCCCTTTTTATACACACATACACACACACACACACACACACACAACCACATTTTTGATTCCTGAAACAATTTAAAAGATATTTTTTCAGAACTGACCTTTTGATTTGGATCACCAAAACCATAAAGTAACTAGCATCGGCTCTATCAGTATGCTATCTGGCAACTTAAAGAGAATTAACAAACATCTGAAGAATTAGCTAGCCACACTAGAATTCACAATTAGAGAGAAATAAGCAAGGGTTCATCTTAGAATCAAGTTTTTTAAAGCACACAATAAACGGCTTCAGGTGTTTCACTTCACTAATTATTCTGAATTTGCAAAGAATAAATATGCCCATATAAAAATGGAACTTGAACTTTGACAGCAATAAAGAGTTAGTGAGATCTGGAAGTTCTTTTTCAGGGGTCCAAGAGACATACTATTTTCCATCAGAGCCAACTACTGGATGTTTTATTCCTCTGTCAATTTTTAAGTCAATCTTTGCATCCCCTATACCAGCAGGCAATCTGACAGGTCCTTGGCTGAGATGACTGGGCACTGGTAAATGTCTTCAGACTGGCACAACACTGGGCCGAAGGTTGTAGCACAGGTTCTGGACTTGATGCTGGGTAAGATACTGCCCAAGGTTAAGCTACATGGGAGGTTCCCGTGACAGAAAGGAAGGTGTGTCTCTGAGTGGTCATGTGGAAAATAATCACGAGTCAGACTATGTCCATTACATTTCACTGTTGTTCACTGCCCTTCCCCTCCCCCTTCACTTTTGTCCTAACGACAATCAAGAGCACCAGGGGCCCTGGAAGGTCAGCTTCTGCAACTTGCAAGGGTGTGGACTGGCTCAGTCATTTGCTGTTGAACTCTGAGAGTACCAGTGTTAATGCAAAACCTCTCCCAATCATCTTGTTTTCTTTTCATTTGATGATTTCACTGGAAATTAGCTAAAGAGATGCATTTAAACTGTATGTCTGCCATTTGGTATCATTCCAAATGATCTCATTGTTTAAAAATTAACCTATTTTTTATCTAATGTCCAGAATATACTTTTCTTGTCTCATATAAAAAAAAAAAAAGAAAAGAAAATAGGGTCAATTAAAGTATCTGATCTAACCTTAAAGCTATTTAACATCATTATCCTTTGCCATTTAATAAATCTAAGCCCTGTTCACCCTCATTTGTTGTGATTAATAGGCCTTTCTTATGTCTTTCCATGAACCTGAATGCTGGGGATGGGTGGATGTACATGTGTTGGTTTTAAACAGAATTCCTGAAAGATTCAATAGAATTCCTGCTGACACAAAAAAATTACCAAAAAGCAAGGCCTATCTCTGTCAAGTGCTTTATGCACAGAGGAGAGAGGAGAAGGATAGAAGGGGTCCTTAATGCCCAAAGAGAAGAAGGAACAGCAAAGAATTTTATTTTAATTACTGAGAGCTTTACAAAACTTTTAAAAGTAGTTTCTACTCCCAGATGGTAAAAGGGCTTTTGTATATGCAGACAAGTTTAAAATGCTTTTCTTAGATGGTGCTAAATATTACTGAATCCTGCCACAAGGGTCTGTATCTCTGTTGAGAAGCCCTGCCTACATCTCTCCCATTGGTCAACGTTTCTAGCAAGCAGGGAATGGCTGGTAAGCATGGCACAGAGAACAGAACATCGTAGAACAGCAGACACTAGAACCCAGCCACTAACAAGAGTGAGAAGTGGGCACCAATAGACAGGATGGGATGTAACTGTCAGCTCCAGGCAGCAGAAGGCGCTGTCTTGTTCACCTTGGCATTGCTAGTGTTCAAAATGGGGCTTGGAAAACAACAGCAGCTCAATAAACATTTGTTGAATGAATGAATAGGTGGGGGGAAAAAAGGATGACCATAGGAAATCAGTGGAGAAACAGAATGAGCAGTAGAGAAAAGCTCAAGTATAGGGTTCATTTAAACCCCAACAAATCTTTACATACTTTGGCCAAAAGCAAGACCCTTGTAGCCAATGATAAATGAGCCTTTTGCCTTTGATTGGGCCCCATCTTTAGTACCATCCCTGTGGGAATCCTTGGACTGAGGGTGGGACCATTGGATGGTGGAAAATGATCTCTCTCTGGGCTTTTAATTTTATCCTGTGGTTCTTGGAGACACGTACTACACGAACACCCTCACAAAGTATTCTGGCTGGGTTTCAACCTTCTTTTCCAAATGTATTTTTCTACATCAAAGCTACTTACAAGTAGTATAAGTGACTCATTGGAATGTCCTTTCCTCTCTCTGTTCCTGTGTCCTTTCTGGAGCAGGTGGTGAAAAGCAAGAAAACAGAGGAAGAGGTCACTGCTCAGTGAGAACCAGGCCTTAATGCCTGAACCCTTGCTGCTGCACACAGGATGGACCCGTAAGGCTTTGGGAGTCCCCAAGGAAGCAGAGCCAGAGGCAGGTAGGAAAAGCTTTCCAATGCGAAACATGTTTTGGGAGAACATATTTTCAATATTATTCGGATGTGGGATAAACAAGGTGCTAAAGGTTTTATTTAGCGCGAGTAATTAAAAAGGGATCACCATCAGTCTTGATTAAACTATTCTCCTAGTCCCAGTTTTCTTCCCCGTTCCCTACAGCTCTTTCAAGAACGGGCAGAAGAAAAGTAAGTATTATCTACATGTTACTCAATATGTTGGGTAAATAAGCACTGACAAATTCCAAGTGAAGGCTCTGACCAACATTCAAAGGCACAGAGCGAGGAGTGGTGATTCTACTCTCAGAATAAGTCCCCGAGTCACTGCAGTCTCACTGTTAATCCTCACGCATCCTTCAGCTCTGCTGAGGGTCTCTCTCCCCATCGACCACAGGGGCCCTTAAATAAAAGCACACCTGACAACATGCATGCGGACCACAGGAAGCCTCCAGTAAGCCGGTCCCTGTGAATATCCCGTTTCCAAAACAGAGTTTCAGGGAGTGAGAATAGGGAAGTGTGTGTGTGTATGTTTAGGAGTTTATGGGGATAAGGATGGTGGTAGCAGGAAGGAAGCAAACAGGTTTGTAATTTACTCTTTAAACAAAAGACTCACTACATGATTTTGGACCTACGTTTAATGTGGTGGGTCACATGTATATTCTGTCACCTCCCCCATTTCTCCCGCTGTGGTCTTAAATGATACAAGCATATGGGAAACCAGAAAACGTTTTGAACCCAGCTGCTATCCCATATTTAGAAATTAAGAAGTAAATCCACGCCCAGCACACACTCAGGATGGTTTAAATATGAAGGGAAGATATATATATGGGTATAGGGTTTAGACTAGAAGAATTGTTAGGAGGGAAGAAGACTAAGGTCCCTTCAGAAAGAATACCATAGGTCCTGACACTTTGATACAGAGGAAATACCACTTTTCAATCCTTTGTCCTCCTATAAGGATAACTGAAGCCATAAGGGAGACACGGTTCCAGTCTTGGGCTAATGTGGAGGCTGCACTGCTCAATGAGAATGAACGGTCCCATCATTCTCAGGTGCTTGCATGTGCTGAGTGGGACATGGCCACAGGAAACAGGTGACCTGGCAGTGGGAAGAGGAGTCCCTCTTCCAGAAGTAGGTCTGCAATACCAGCCTGCACCCAGATGGGCACAGAATCTGTGGCATTTAATTATACATGTTAATGTTCCCCTTCTTTGACATGAGTAAGTGGGAGGGTGAAAGGTCACAGAAAAACCACTATGGAATGAAAATGTAGTAGATCTCTTGCTGAAAAAATTAATGGTTGTGCTCTTCCTCACAAGACCACAACTGGGGTAACATTATAGGCAAAAAGCCAGAGTGGAAACCATAAAAGGCTAGAGTGGTGTACACGAACTGAATGCATGGATAAGGTCCCCAGCTTCTACCTGACATGGAAATTTATCCTCCAGGTGAAAATGGGACAGGATGTCTGGCCAGCTCCTCAGAGTTCTGCACCCACATTGCACTTGGATCCCTCAGGAAATAAAGATTCTTCTTAGAGTCGTCACCATCAAATACACCGCTCACAAAAATTAGGGGATCAGGGAATGTGCAGATACTCCAGTACTTTCAGCCTTTTGTATAGTGCACTTTCACTAATGAAATGAAAGTTGGTTTTGCATCTCAATTGCATAATCGAACAACTTGCTTTGATTTGTCCTTTGTTTTTCTGATGTTCTTGTTTAATAAAAAAAATCAAGTGCTTAATTTTTTTTATTGCTTCATATTCATTTTGAAATATCCCCTAATTTTTATAAGCAGTACAGTACTTACGAATGGCCTCTCTGTACCACTGTCTGTGTTGTAGATAAGGTAATACCTGTCGTCACATGTACCTGAAAACAGAAAGCCACACAGACATACAGGAGGGGGCACACCACCCCCACCTGCAGACACATTTCCTAAGTGTCATTCTTCTGCTTAGTATTGTAAAGGAGGATCTGGAACCCCATCCCCCACACCCTAGCCCAACCTGCACCCCTGACCCCTACAGCCCTACCCTCAACCTTACAGCTGCACTCAAACCCTTTCCTCCCCCAGGTCAGCCGAACAGAAAAGGAATCTCTCCCGAAGGTGGAGCATACCAAATTCCCTTCAGAGTCCTTGCCTGGTTTCTGGGAACATAAACCAATACAAATTGTCCTGGCTATATTAATGTATGCAGCTATGCAACAGGGAGATGATAGTAAAACAAGAGCCCTTCAGAGCCCCGCCCATCTGAGTCCCAGGCCTCACAGTGGGAGGCGGAGGAAGGAGGGGCAAGAAAGCCAGAGGGGGCCCGAGGCCTCTGAGGGGACAGAGGTCAGGACCTGGGTCCCGAGGGTGTGCCCCAGAGGAGCTCTCACATGAAGGGGGAGCAGTAATAGCCATTCAGGTGTGTGGGGTCTGGCTCTGCACGCTGTGCGTGAAGCTACAGAACAAACAGGGCTCCCTAATCAAAGAGGGAGGGTAACAGCAGTTACGGAGGGAGAAGAGGGCCTGCTAGAAGCAAGTCCCCTCCTCTTGCTTGGAGAAAAACGGCCTGTCAGAGCCGCAAGCAGAGCTTTCCCACTCCGTCCTGCCGAAAACAGTCAGGTAAATAAAAAAACTGCTGTAAGTCCTCGGAGCTTAGCAAGGTCGAGACCTTGAAGAAAAGAATTCTCTGGGTGTATAAATGTTACATTTTTATCTCATTAAAGTGATCGATTCCTTGTTTGTATAAGATATAGTCTTCAGACTCCAAACATTGTCCAATTTCACTCAGTTTTCAAATGCTAAAAAAAAAAAAAAGTCTACCTTACTTAGACTTCAAGTCGCTTAGGATAGATATGACATGAGGAAAGTCATCTGTCCAACTAGTTGTAAGCCCATTGCTGATCACATTCATTATAACTCATCTAAAAACACTGACATACAAATATTCTTTGCTATCAGCTCAAGCACAGAGTGCAACAGCAAAGATGTATGTCAAAGGGGTCAACTCTGCTATGGAGTTAGACATCCAAAAAATTAGGTTTCATAGTTTTCAGATATGAAAAGTAAATACTGGCTAATATAAAGAAAAACAGGCTTTCATTTTACTATTAAACAAACCTTCATTTTAACCTAATATTTGGAATTATGGAAAATATAATGATTCCATAATTATCACAAGCAGCAACAGAAAGATTAAACTGGACTCTTTCAAAATTTAAAAGAATTTTTTTTTTTTTTTTTTGCTGCAAATAATACCACCAAGCAACTGAAAAGATGATCAGCAGAATGGGAAAAACTAGCAAGTCATATATCTGATAAAGGACTGATATCCAGAGTACATAAGGAATTTTTACAATGCAAGAGTAAAAAAGACAACTCAATTAAAAAGTGGGAAAAGGATTTGAATAGACATTTCTCCAAAGAAGACATACAAATGATCAATAAGCACATGCAAATATGCTCAAATCATTAATGGGTCGAATGCAAATCTAAACCACAGTGAAATACCAGTTCGTAGCCAGTCAGATGGCCATAATGAAAAAGACAGGCAAGAACATGTTTTGGCAAGGATGTTAAAGAAACTGGAATTCTTACTTACACATTGCTGGTGGGGGTATAAAATGGTGCTGCTACTTTGGGAAACAGCTTGGCAATGCCTCAGAATGTTAAACATAGAGTTACCATTTGACCCAGCAATTCCACTCTTAGCTATCTACCCAAGAAAAATGAGACATATGCCCACAAAAACTACTTGACAAATGTTCACAGTAGCAAAAGTTGGGCAACAACCCAAATCTTGCTCATCAACAAATGAACAGATGAACCAAATGTCGTATATCCATTTAATACCAGGTACAAAATTAATATTATATTATTGTTGTAGCCATTGTAGTAACAGCCAATGGAATATTATTCAGCCATATAAAAGAATAAAGTATTCATACACATTACAACACAAATGAACCTTGGAAATCTCATGTTAAGTGAAAGAAGCCAGTTACAGAAGACCACATATTGTATGATTTAATTTATACAACATGCGAAGAACAGGCAAATGAATTGAGATAGAGAGTAGATTACTGGTTGCCTAGACTGAGGGGAGGGTAGGGGATAAGAAATGAGTGCTAGCCTGACCAGGCGGTGGCGCAGTGGATAAAGCATCAGACTGGGATGCGGTGGACCCAGATTCGAAACCCTGAGGTCATTGGTTTGAGCACGGGCTCATCTGGTTTGAACAAGACTCACCAGCTTGAGCCCAAGGTTGCTGGCTTAAGCAAGGGGTCACTTGGTCTGCTCTAGCCCCCTCACCCCCCTCTGGTCAATGCACATATGAGAAAGCAATCAATGAACAACTAAGGTGCTGCAACAAAGAATTGATGCTGTTTCCCTTCCTGCCTGTCTGTCCCTATCTGTCCCTCCTGTCCCTCTATCTGTCTCTCTCTGTCTCTGTCCCCGCCCCCCAAAAAAAGAAAAGAAAAGAGAAGAAATGACTGCTAATATGTATGGAGTTTCTCCCTGGGAGGATGAAAATCTTCTGCAATGGGATGTGGGATGTGGTGATGGATGCCCAACTCTAAATATACTAAAAACCATTGAATTGTACACTTAGAACTGGGCACCTGAAAACTATATAATTATGTTAAAGTGTATCAGCCCAATAAATGCAATTAAAAATAAATAAATAAATAAAACCCAGAATGATTAAAAAATAGATAAATTTTGTGTGTTATTAATTATATCTCAACAAAGACTATTTTTTAAATGAGAAGGTACTTAAAAATCAGTCTTTGAAGTCCCCTCTAAAACATAGCAATCTAAAATACATAAATTCTTAGAAAAATAGACTATTGGGTTCAATCAGTTTCTCCAGGTGCCCAAAAGACATTGAAGTAAGAAAAGATAGTTTTTGATTTCAGATGGATTAGGCTACACCACTATGACAGTTTTCAGCTCTCAACTTCTTCAGTACCATGTACTTGACAATGCAATAAACAGACAATACTAACAAAATAATAAACCATATACTTTTCCATGGATACTTCTACATCAGTCTTTAACTCTTTTGCATATCTGCGCTAACATGTCCCCTGTTCACGTTAGGGGTGAGCTTTGCTCTCAGCAGTATGTAAGCGAGGATCACAAGGAACTAGATACGTCTAGGCCTCCCGTGTTCTTTTCACTTAATCAAATAACATAAGTTTGAAGGAGGGAAATGAGAGATGACATTGACATAAAACTGAAACAACTATTTTCCATCCTCGTAGATGATTACTGAAGTCCTGCTGCTTATAACGTTTGACAGATTACAATTTTCCAAAGGAGACATACTAAATGAAACAATAATTTTTTGCCCTGAGAAATTATTTAGCTAAAATCTCTCATTTATCTCGAGGAATTCTTTAGAACAGAAGTGTCCCCAACATGGTCTTTGATCTGTTGGGGGTTGGGGAGAAGCTTTTTCCTCCTAAAAGAAGGCCAACATTGCCCAGGAATAATCATAAAATTCAATGGCAAAGAACACTGCATACCTTGGTATTATCTGAGGCTCGTCGTCAACACTCTCTTAATTTATTCAGTCCATGCGACCTTCTCAAAAAGGTCCCCAGATACCATTATTTCATAATAAATGAAAAAGACTCTCCACTCAAGAGAGATGGTTCTTTTTAAAGAGTACAAGGTACATTCAATGGAGCTCTATTCTCTGTCAGCCTTGTCCTAAGGCATCCTTTTCAGATGGACAAAACTCATTTCTCCAGTTAACCATTTCCTCAGCTCAGTGCTTCTCAAAACTCAGCTGTCAGAATCCCTGGCTACGCTTGTAAAAACCACCAACCACCGGGGCTCAAGAATTTGCATTTCTAACACTACCCTTTCCTCCTCCAACCTAGGCTGATTCTGCATGGGTGGTGGGGGTGGGTGGGGGTGGGGTGGTAGTTGGTGGACCTCTCTGGGAGAAAGTCCTGTCCCAGCACATGCTGACTTGCCAGGTCAAGACCTGGCCAGGCACGTCTTCTCTGAGTCTACTAGAAAGGGAACCTCACCGAAATACGAAAACATGTTTACATTTAGTTATTGAAACACTGGCCATGACCATCACCTGCTCCTCAACTTGTATGGTTTATGCATCTTCCTGGTCTCCCACCCCTCTCAGTCTTGCCCGCCCAAGATGTGTTTCTGGGCATTCTTCTCCTCCTGTCTATCCTACTCGATGGTGTCCAAGTCTGCTCAATGTGTCCTTATCCCTAGACTCAGCACTATCCCCGGGTGAACCCCAACCGAGTGAGGCAATCAGCTGGAATTTGAAATCGCGACTGAGAAATGTCCGTCTAGTCCAGGGGTAGTCAACGTTTTTATACCTACCACCCACTTTTGTATCTCTGTTAGTAGTAAAATTTTCTAACTGACCACTGATTCCACAGTAATGGTGATTTATAAAATAGGGAAGTAACTTTACTTTATAAAATTTATAAAGCAGAGTGACAGCAAGTTAAAGCATATAATAATAATTACTTACCAAGTACATTATGTCGAATTTTCGCTAAGTTTGGCAGAATAAATATTTATAAAACAACTTACTATAGTTAAATCTATCTTTTTATTTATACTTTGGTTGCTCCGCTACCACCCACCATGAAAGCTGGAATGCCCACTAGTGAGTAGGGAACAGGTTGACTACCACTGGTCTAGTTGCTCTTTTGAACTCAGAAGCTGTTGGCAGTCCCCATCTTCCACCGGGTGGTTGGGTCACAGAGAAAGTCTATCCAGTGCCCAGACAGAACAGCACCTCCTGGATACCACACAGTGGTCCTCCAGTCCTTGGCTTCAGAGGAGGACCGAGTCCCAGCCCTGGGGTTCACTCCATAAGTAACCCCAACTGCCATCTCCTATTAAAGTCCCTTTCTTGTCTAAACTGGCTGAAGAGGACTTAGTATTTACAACCGAGAGGGCCCTAATTAAAACTGTTAATAAATCAATTTCCAGGTACTCTTCCTCTCTGCTTCAGTTCACTCACTAATTGACCCTCACCTGAAAACTCCATCCGACCCAGGCTTACCTGCTTCTCAAGCCCTCCCGGCAGAAGCCCTGGCTTACTCAGCCAATGCCTGGATCCCTCGCTACATCACTGCTTTCCAAATCCAGGGCCCGCCTCGACTCCTCCACAGGAGGTGATTATAACTTATATTTCTCTCTAAGACCAGGCTTGGATAAATGAATATAAATCAGAAATGAATATAAATCCATTTGGTGCCCTTTTTTGAGCACAGAAATAAGAAAACCAATAGGTTTCAAATTGAGGTCTGCATATGAACTTCTATTTACCATGTTGGATCATTTTAATGTTTAGTTTTCCAATAATGTTTCTGAGTCGACTCCAGCTACTTATTTTTGTGGAATTCATATTTTTAAATCATTGTTATCTGCTACTTCTAGGTACAACCATGTGCATGGTTCATTTTATAATATATACGTGTCCCCCTGTAAGCACGTGGCTCCCTAAGGGAGAAGAGAGCACTTCTTTCCCTCTTTGAGTCTAGCTACTTTTCTTAACTCACAGCAGAGACAAAGCAGATACAATTTTGTGCCACTTTCAGCATTAAGTCATATCTGTGTCTGTTGCACAAATTTGCAAGGTCACTAGGTACGGCAAAACCAGAGTTTTAACAGTGACTTGATTCTCTTTCCCTGTTGAATGTCCTGTGTCCTCTGTATCGAACGTCAGCATTTTGGCCTCCTTAAATCACGACTTCTGGGAATTATCTTTGGCAACTACATGCTCAGCCGAAAAGTCTGATTATTTTGGCTGCCTCGTGTCACATAACAACAGGTAGTCGCAGGCATCCAGTGGTTTCCTCACTGTGGGTTGCCTTCTTTATGATCATCAATTTATGTGGGCCAGCTGTCAGGCTCTTGACTTCCCAATTAACAACTGAAATAGAACTTGAGCCCCAGGAAGGAAGAAAAACTCAGATTTCCCCAAACACGCAGTTAACAAAAAATTTAGTCTAGCCTCTAACACATCTCTGTTTTTCCTATCAAATGGAAGTGTCAGTTCAGAAAACAATATACCTACAGAGGTTCCTCTGCATAGGAAAGTTTCATATGATACCTGACTGGGCCATATGCCCAGCACCCATTAAGGAGTTATCATAAATTAAAACTAGAAATGAAGCAGCCAAAATTATTGACTAGTTTCCTCTTATTAATTCAATGAAAAGACCAAAAGGCCCTAAACTGCTACAGATCACAGCTTCTATTCTCCAGGAAATAAGTGACAAGAGGAAAAAAATCCTTTCACTTGACATCTGAGCTATTCCTGGGGTTCAAACTGAAAAGAAGGAAAAAGTGTATGATCGTGCATAGGATGCCCTTTTCTCGCCTGCCTGGCGCTTCTCGGCTTGGCGGGTTTTGCCCAGTGTAACAGAAGGCCTGCAGTCAGCCTTCGGGTCTCCTGGGAGGTGTACCCAGAGCAGCCCGGAACAGCCTGCATAGATGCTTTGGGAACTGAGTTACCACCCGCGTCTATAGAGGGACAGGGAATAGCATGCGTCCTGAAGATGCATGGATGTCTTTCAGGGTATGAATACTGAAACTGCTAAATGCTAGTCAAATAAATTTGTAAATATGATGTATATGTTTGCTCGCTTATAGTTTGCATTAGGTGTGGGAGACAGGCTGTAAACAGGCAAGGTCCTCATAGCCTTAGGCTTAGTTTTTTTTTGTTTGTTTGTTTTGTTTTGTTTTTATTTTTTATTCATTTTAGAAAGAAGAGAGAGAGAGAGAAGGGGGGAGGAGCAGGAAGCATCAACTCCCATATGTGCCTTGACCAGGCAAGCCCAGGGTTTCGAACCGGCGACCTCAGAATTTCCAGGTCGACGCTTTATCCACTGCGCCACCACAGGTCAGGCCTAGGCTTAGTTTTAAGACTAAGCCTTTCCCACCCTTTTAATACTAAGATCTTTTCAACATCCTTCTAATACCCTTCACTGTTGCATGATGTGGGGTGGTGCACTCTTATGAGGAATCCCATTTATGCCTCAGATAAGTGGCTTTGTATCAGAGACTTCCTTATTTGTAAATTGGCTTAAAGGCTTTAATTTCTACACTATAAAATAAGGCAGACTGGGGGCTGTCAGGCTCAGATCCTGTCATCAGCATTGCAGAGGAGAGGCAGCCAAGATGGTGGAGTGCTGAAGGAGAAGCCAGTTTGTGCAGAGAGAAGGAAATGGAAAACAGAGGTGAATAAGGCTGGTGGGACCTTTGATTCTACTCAGATGAGTCAGTGGCTTTGGGAGCCCTGAATAGAAAGGGAAGTGTTTTCCCACTGTGTGTATTTCTCACCCACCGGGAGTGAGCTACGATTAAAGCTAATGGCCCACCAGTTCTTGGCTCCGTTGTTTCATTACCGTCTGTCTGAATCAAATGCGAACCTGAACGGTCCATGAGGCTGTGATGGCAGCTGCGAATACTGGCTTTACACTAAAGTTACAACTTGAAGAAAGACAGAGAAGCTAATTGTTTCCTAACACCTTCTTTCTGAGAGCACAGATCTATCTGTGCTTAGAAACTCGAACGTCTGCTGGAAACCTAATAAAAGGGTGAGTCCTCTTTTTCTTGCAGCTTAGGAATGATGACATTTGTCTCTTTAAGTCACATGCCTATATTTAGGACCAACGTGGATATTTCTTTGCACTTTGCCTGATCACATTCACTCTACAGACTGTAGAAGCACAGAAGTCCCTTGCACTGGACTCCTGACCAGACACAAGCATCTGAAAGGTAGGAACTGGGATGCATTTTTTTTTTTTTAACTAAGTCTCTTGCTGGGAAATGTTTTCAGGGTAAAAAAGTAGTTATCTTAGTCTCCAAAAACATTTTCATTTCCACACCCCAAAGCAGGGCAGATGTCCTTTGGAAATGCAACCATGTCACCCATTCAACTGTTGTTTAACCCCACAGCATGTGGATTCAATAAAACTCAACATCAACATTTAGAAAAACCATTGCTGTCCACAAATGTCATCAAATGTGCATGGTTCCCTGGCCACATTCTATTTGAGGAACCTCATTATCTAGGAAATGATTTCCTACTTCATTGTCTCAAATCTCATCATCCAAAAGGATTAAGATAAAATGTTTTCCTGAAAGAGAACATCATTCTTACAATCTCATTTTTGCATACTATTTTTCGGTGCCACCCAGCTTTCTCTGCTCACAATCCTGACTGAACAGCAGACTCTGAAATGGAAACATTATGCTCTAGAACAGGGGTCCCCAAACTTTTTACACAGGGGGCCAGTTCACTGTCCCTCAGACCATTGGAGGGCCGGACTATAAAAAAAACTATGAATAAATCCCTGTGCACACTGCACATATCTTATTTTAAAGTAAAAAAAACAAAACAGGAACAAATACAATATTTAAAATAAAGAACAAGTAAATTTAAATCAATCAACTGATCAGTATTTCAATGGGAACTATGCTCCTCTCACTGACCACCAATGAAAGAGGTGCCCCTTCCGGAAGTGCGGCGGGGGCTGGATACACGGCCTCAGAGGGCCGCATGTGGCCCGCAGGCCGTAGTTTGGGGACCCCTGCTCTAGAATCTTACCATCCGGAGGGGACAAAAGTCACGGTGAGAAGAGTTAAAGTCCCTGTAGTGTGAAAGCCTATGACATGGGAAAGACTCAGGGAACTGTGTGGCCTCTCTGCATTGACCGAAAAAACAACAGACAGATTACATCACCAAGACCTTTTGACACCGAAGGGAGGGTTCAATTATGTGAAAATATGTTGGCTTAAATATCATTTTTTAAAACTTTCAGCTTTCACCAATCAGCACACTTCTTGCTAGACCTCCTATGGATAGGAGAAGCTGCACTACCAACTGCAAAGTATAGAAAAACGAGGCTACGATCAGATGCAATAATTAAATTATGCTTTATCTATAACAAATTATGTTCTCGTGAAGTTCCAGTGCATTTTTTGTTTGTTTGTTTGTTTGTTTAAATTAACACCAAAGGAAAGAATTCTTAACCCCACCAAATGGCAAATACAGAAATTTCAACTGTTCTGATGCAATGATTCTTAAGTAAATCACCATTAGTTTCTTACCCCCCAATCTACAGGTCAACCAGAAACAAGTCAGATTCGCTTATGAAGTTACACAGGGAGGGAACTCCCTACTGCACATCTTGTTTTCATCCTCCAACTACAGCAAGTTACAAACTGCAAACAGCTTTTGATTCATATTGGCATTTCGACTATAGTTTCTAAAAATTGTCTTTAAGCAGTAGTGAACTAAGGACAGGCTGTGACTTGGAAAGTCTTATTATTGAAATATTGTTTCTTTACATGTTCTGAAAGTCATGCCTTTGAATTTAAAAGACACTAAATGTTTACCTGTTCTGGAGGGAGGGGCAGGTAGGAGCCTGGGTACATACGTTTGAAGTTATGACCCGTTTTGCCAACATTTGATAGGCTGGGATTACATTTAGATACTAATAATAATAATAAAAAAAAAGTCATTCATTTTAAGGGCTGAGATTAATTACTGTAATATCCTATTATAAAATTTTCTATTCCTAAGATCTCATTGCTGCTCTATGAGTAATTACTTCAAGTGCCATCTCAATTGCTTATTAGGTTAAGAAAAATATTTTTAATGGCTCTTAAAGAATATAAAGCATAAATACACAAAAAAACTACAAGGTGTCCTATTAGGAAAAAATAGATATCCTGATCAATTAGCAGAAGTGCTTTGAATGTCATTAGAACCCATTTAAAATTATGACACACAGCAGCTTAGAAAGCAGCAGTGTTTTCCAGCACTTTGCAGTCACATCCAGAAAAAGAAGGTTGTATTTAACAGGGCAGATATACTGCTAACTTTTGAAAACAAACTCATAC
Source organism: Saccopteryx bilineata (assembly GCF_036850765.1). Classification (NCBI taxonomy): domain Eukaryota; kingdom Metazoa; phylum Chordata; class Mammalia; order Chiroptera; family Emballonuridae; genus Saccopteryx; species Saccopteryx bilineata. The sequence goes on along the minus strand of NC_089490.1, from coordinate 187,152,385 downwards.
ACACAACACAGGAATTTAAGCCAAGTAATCCAATCATTCCTGAATTCCACACAATAATGTGACATTGCTGCCATTAGGCTAATTATGACCCATGCAGGAAGCAACCCAGTTGGCTTGCAAGTAAAATGATCAGAATGTGAACATTTCGGAATAAATCAAGTACCTGAGAGTTTCATGAGAAGTTCAGACGCTGCTTTGACGGACATATCCTGCCTTAGCACGCTCCCTTTCCCTTCCTGGGGCTTAAGCGTGTCCTCAGAGATGCTTGGGGCTGACACCTCAGATTCCGGGCTGAACACATAGCTAGGGCGAGGCAAGGAGGCACCCAGGCCCTCCTCTTCCTTAAGTTCCTCTTTCACTTTAAAGTTCAGGTTCATGGGCTCCTTCTGATTTGCAGCTGTCAAAAGAAGAAAGGAATTATACATATATACAGATATAAAAGGCCACTCCCTTCTTAGCTGCCCCCAACTTAATGAAATATGGATGCACATTGTACGAACAGCAGGGGGGACCACAGCCTAATGAACATCGGCTGAGCTCTGGGCACAACAAGACAGTTCGCCCCACGAGCTTGTGGGCTTCTGAACCTTCGCACCTACCCTATTTTGAAAATGTTGCCGCTACAAAGCATTTGGGCATTTCTCTTTGGTTTCCCTCCACGTCGTCTTTCCTGTTTACGTGGCTGCCTGCCTGACCTATTTGCACCCTCCCTGCCGAATCAGGTTATAGAATAATGCCTTCAGGCAGTTCTTCTGCCATAAAATATTGAATATAAACATGAGTCAGAGGCAATATCCGAAGCAAAAACCTGCGGTGGGGTGCAAGGTGAGGATGGAGAATTTGCCAGAAAGAAAAGCTCAGACTAGAGATGTATCACGTCTGGTTTATGATAAACCAACATCATGTATCCACAAACAGTGTGACATGCACTTGGCACTGTTTTTAGGGGTCCACGTCTGTAACCTAAGTTATCTGCGAGTTCACAATGGGCATTCTTTTTTTTTTTTTTGAAAGAAAACTTATTTTGGAATCGTTTCAGATGGGTAGAGAAGTTGGAAAGATAGTTTGAAGAGCCCCCATATCTCCTTGGCCCGGTATTCCCAGTGTTAACACCATAACTAACCATGATGCATTTGTCAGAACTAAGACATTCACATTACCATGATCTAAACTCCAGATTTCATTCAGATTTCACCAGTTTTTTCCACTGAAGTCCTATTCCCATTTTTAGCACGGTTGGTTGGTGTGGAGTGTGTGGTGTCAGGGCAGAGCTAACTGGACTATTATGGGATGGATTCTGCGGCTTGGCTACGACACACTACTAAGCTACATATTCCCCAGGAAAGACCCAGAAGGAAGACAAGCATCCTCTCCTACCACTTGTGACTTTCACAGACATCTTGCTCCCCTTTAAAAGGCTATGTTGTAGGAACTTTTAAGTTGGTTATGCTGGGTGTGTTTGCCTTTTGAGAAAAGAGCTGATCCTAATACAGAGTTCTTAGTAATGCTTATTAGAATGAGCCTTAAGCCCACTCCTGCTTAATAAATAAAAGAAAATAAATCCCCAAAGCAAACAACTGTTACCCCTTGCCCACCCCCTGTCCCCAGCCAATACACAGACACAGAGTCCTTTCTTTCTACCTCTTGTCACCCTAAGAATGAATGTATATTCTGCAATCACAAGCACATAGAAACCAGAAACCCGGTCTCTATGAACTTATGAACTTGGAAACTGGAGCCCAGAGGGCCAACATGACATTTGGAAGTTCTGGTACCAGAAGGAAGACCTAGGACTAGAACCTACTCCAAGGGCTGCCCATCCTATGTCCCTTATCAACCTCCATCACATAACACCTCTGGTCCTTGTGTTATAACAACACTAGGTAACTTGACCTTCAAGTCTTTGCTAAAATACCACCTTCTCAATTAAGTCTACCCTGTCCAAAATTGCAACTCCCTCTCCAGTACTCTCAATTGCTGTTACCCTACTTTAATTTTCTTTTTTTCCAAAATATTTATCATCTGATAATATACTGTTATAGCTTGAATTGTGCCCCTTGTTCACAAATTCATAAGTTAAAGCCTTACACCCCACTGTGACTCTATTTGGAGATAGGGAGGTAATTAAGGTTAAATGAAGACATCAGGGTAGGACCTTGATCCAATATAACTGGTGTCTTTATAAGGGAGACAGGTGTGAGGACAAAGTGAGAAGGTGGCCATCCTCAAACCAAAGAGAGAGAGGCCTCAGGAGAAACTAAACCTGCCAACACCTTGATCTTGGACCTTTAGCCTCCAGAACTATAAACAATACATTTCTGTTGTTTTAGCCATTTAGTCAGTGGTATTGTGTTATGGCAGCCCAAACAGACTAATCACATAATATATAATATTTTTTATTATGTTAACCATTTATGTTCTGTTCATGAAAGCAATGATCTTGCTGATGAATCTCAAGGACCCAGCACATAGTAGGTGCTCAATATCTATATTTGTTGAATGAATAACATATGTTGGTCACAAATTAATGACATCAGATGGCGTTCCACTATTACCTGTGGTAAACAAAAACTAAGAGTCTCAGAATATTCCACCAAAGGCAAGCAGAAGTACTTTTTCTGGATCTGATCATTAGACTGGAGATAAGACCTTAGAGATCAAGTTAAGGGCTTTGCTGCCTACACCACAGAGCTTACTGAGGTGTCTTTGAGTAAGCACTTGGACTCTATCTAGCATTAGGCTTTGCTGCCTACACCACAGAGCTTACCCAAGTGTCTTTGAGTAAGCACTTGGGCTCTATCTAGCATTACTAGAGGAGGAGTCCAGACATCAAGAAAAGTGCCTAAAATCTTTCAATGTCATCAGCATCTGAACCAAAGGAAACACAAGTGGGCTCTAGCAATCTGCAGCAAATATGTATTTGTAACCTCTGTCAGAAAGGTGGCGCCTAAGAACTTGAGAAGATTTTGTTTATTTAGCACATTTCTCTTCTTTTCAACCACTTCCTGGGGTGGGGACGTGTGCTAACCACCTCCTACAGTTTCTCTTGCCCTGAGTCTTCCTTCCAGAACCCTTCATAAAATCCTTTCCCTAGAGCATCCTCGTTAGTCACGACAAAGTAATTAAATGGTGTAATAGTCTATCAAATCTGTGACTTTGATTCTTCGGGAAGGAATAATATAAAGTGAATGGTTAAGTAATATATATATTTTTAAATGCTTCAATGTTGTATCTTTTATTTGAAAACTTTTTAAAATTCTAAGGTGAGGCTAGGAAAAAGAGAAGAAAATGACTGAGGCCCTAGAAGTCAATCCCAACTTCTAGAAAGGGCAATCAACTATGCCAATGCTCTCTGGAGAGACAGGTAGCTTCTGGGAGCATTAGTCAGAACACACGCTACTGAAGACTTAAGGGAAAGAGAGGATAATTAGGGTGGTTAGTACAGCCCAGACTGAACAGAACTTCAAGAACACACTTTTAAAAACAACAGGCAACCTGGATGTTGCTGGGCTATACAGTGGAAAGGCTCTTTCCACCTGGTTTTCCTTCCGACAATGCCAAGCACAGCATAAAACAACTAGTAACTACTGCCATGCTGGGGAAATGTAAACAAAGCTAATGACATGTCAAAAAAGCTTTTGGGAGGCGCTCCATTTGCTCAAGTTTTAATGTCCCGAACATTTGGGCCTAATAAAAAGATGTAAAAATAGGAATATGAAGGTTATTCTATTTTCTTTCAATTACCAGAAATATTTATGTTGAGAATAGTATATAAAGCCTAGATTTAAAAATTAATGTGGCTGAATAATTGTCTTTTTAAAAATTATTATCCTCAGTTAAAAACAACCACCACCACCACCAACATCCCATTTTCTTTCTATGGAGAAAGGTGAAATTAAAGATATTTTCTTTGGGGGGGACATGGGGCAGGGGACTGCTAAGAGAAAAGCAATTCTGTTAGACTCACTGCACAGTCTTGGCTTCATTCTCACTAGCAAAAAGAGTTGTGTATACACGGACCTGAGTTTGTAAAAGACTGTCACAGCACCTGCCTTGACTTCTCTGTGTGTATCTTTTTTTCTTAAACATTTTATTTATTTATTTTTTAGAGAGAGAGAGAGAGAGAAGGAGAAGAGGAGCAGGAAGCATCAACTCATAGTAGTGGTTGCTTATCATACGAGCCTTGACTGGGCAAGCGAGGGTTTCGAACCATCAACCTCAGTGTTGTTCCAGGTCTACACTTTACCCACTGCGCCACCACAGGTCAGGCTGTGTGTGTATCTTAAAGCTTTCAGCCACTCCACTTTTTTTTTTTTAAAGAAGATAGCTCAATATTTTAATTTTTTCATTTTATTTTTGTAATGTCCTGTTATTTTAGGGTTTATTGTTTTGAGGAACTTATCAGAATCCATCAGTAACTCAATGCAAGAGAAAAATGCAGAAGAAAATAAGCTCTTAGGACCCCATCAGTTATCTCATATCTTTTTTTCATGTTGAAATTAAACAGCTTTCCATTTTCCTCTCTCTTCAGCTACTGCACTTCTATCGCAGTGAGGCGGCCCCCTCCTCAGGCGGCCCCCTCCCATTGTTTCAAACAGGCCAGGATCCCAGCCGCTCTGATTACAAACGATGCCTATCTCAAGTTCGCACATTCTGTGGAGTTGGGCTGCTATTTAGAAAAAACAAATTAGCTTTTCGAGGATTTAGAGAGGATTCACGATAAAGGCTAATATGGGAAAGGAGTGGGAAGCCACTGGGATAAAATGACTCCAAGTTGCTAATTCTAACAGGCAGGCATGACTAAGTTGTAAAAAAAAACAAACCCCCTTTAAAGTAAGGTGTCATCAGTTCTCATGGAGATTTCGCCTATGAACCCCCCGTGAGGAAAATTCTATATAACTTTCTTAAAGGCCATAATTTGTTTTAATAATGCATACAGCTAACATTTGAATAGTTACTCAGGAATTAATCCATCAACCACATAAGATAGAGATCATTATTGTCTTCATTTTAGAGGCGAGGAAATGAAGGTCCCAAGAGGTTAACGAGCTGACACCACTCCCCCCTAAAAAAAACCTCAGAGGCGCTGGACTCCGGGGCTCCTGGCTGAAAATACACCCAAGCTCTCTCCTTTCTCGCCAACACAGCCCAAGGTGCTTTAGGAGAGATGCTAACCTAAGCAATTAGACTGTGGACCTTAGACAGTAGGTGACATGGAGTGAACTAAGCATTGTTCACAAGAGAGCGAAGGGTGAGGAGCATTTTCCGGGGGGGGGGGGGGAGGAATTTTGCGAAGATTTGACTCAAGAGGGTGGAAGAGGAGATACAAGCTGCAACCCGATCGCTTCCAGTCTGTCGGTTCCCTCTGGTGAAGGAAAATGACATTTTTGCTGCATTTAATGAGACAGAGCTTTCTTTTGGTTCAGAGTCGAGCAATTTTGCAAATGCTGAGCTGTTACATGAACAAGTTGGATCAATGAAAATTTTATTTACAACCTCACCTTAAAGCAGAGCCAAAGACTCTCGGACCTGGAAGGGACCACAGGCCAGTGGTTTCCACATAGTGTTCCAAGGAACTGTAGGATAGGCTTCAGGGCTTCAGGTGTGCCAAATGTTTGCTTCAAATCTAGGTTTCTAAGAGTAGTTTACAATTAGCTTAAAATTTAAATTTAAAATGTGCACCTCAGTGCTTTATATAAGACGTCAACTGGAGGCTATTAATATGTTAACTTGTGTTGATAAATTAATTCAGTTTTATGTATTACTTGCAATGCAGTTCTTCCTGTTATCAGGAATGTGTTTGAGTTCTAGTAATCTATCATTGATGAAGATGTGGTTGGTTATGCACTGATCTTTCAAAAAATTCACACCTGTGCATGTGCGTCCGTGTAAAACTGGACACTTAGGGCGCACCTAGAGCCTATTTGCAGGCCTTACACTGGCTTTCTCAGCCTGGGCACCATTGACCTTCTTGGCTAGATAATTTGCCATGAGACACTGTCCTGCCCACTGTAGGGTGTTGATTTTAGCAGCATTCCTGGCCCACGAGATGTCAACTGCACTTCCCAGTGTGACAACAAAAAATGTCTCCAGACACTGCCAACTGTTCCCTGGTTGAGAACAACCACTGTCTTACATTAAATGCCAGGACAGGTTCAAGTACATCTGCTTTGGTAAAGCTTCTGATCGTGGCTGACAGATGTATGTAGATACAGAGATATATCTGGATCTACCATGTACAGGGCACTTACTCCAGGCCATGGAATACACTGTTTACCTGACCCACACAACAATCATACTACCATCTCTGTTTTGCAGATTAGGGATCTGAGACTAGAGAGTAAATACAGTTCCAAAAATAGTTAATTGAGTAATAACCAAGCAGTTAATACAGAACGATAGATGGCTTTCTTGCGTACTGAAAGTCTCAGATGCTTCTTGACTGCCCTGGATTATGATAAGGAATGAGGGCAGTGGCTCAATGTTGTCACATATGACGCAAAAGCTTTTTATTACTATATTCTTCTTTCAAGTATCTGACTACATTTTTTCTTTTTTTGTATTTTTCCGAAGCTGGAAATGGGGAGAGACAGTCAGACAGACTCCCGCATGCGCCCGACCGGGATCCACCCAGCACGCCCACCAGGGGGCGATGCTCTGCCCACCAGGGGCGATGCTCTGCCCCTCTGGGGCATCGCTCTGCCGTGAACAGAGCCACTCTAGTGCCTGGGGCAGAGGCCAAGGAGCCATCCCCAGTGCCCGGGCCATCCCTGTTCCAATGGAGCCTTGGCTGCGGGAGGGGAAGGGAGAGACAGAGAGGAAGGAGGGGGAGGGAGTGGAGAAGCAAATGGGCGCTTCTCCTATGTGCCCTGGCCGGGAATGGAACCCGGGTACCCCGCACGCCAGGCCGAAGCTCTACCGCTGAGCCAACCGGCCAGGGCCGTATCTGACTACATTTAAGTGAAGAGATCCTAAGGTTACAAGGTGGATTGTTTAAAATCTGCCCTCACTGGCCACAACATTTGCCCTATGCCAATGGTGTTTCTTGAAACTGCAATGAGCGAAATAAATTTAGAAATAAATGGGGTGCTTTATTATTGCCCTAGGACCCCACCTGATCATAACGCTAATTTCACTTTGTGTGCTTATCAAATGGCAACTCTTCTCTTAATTGCTTAATTTTTAAAGTAAGTAAATGTGATAAATGTGAACTTTAAAAAGCAAAGTTATGTTTAAAAATATATGTTCTACGTGTTTTATATGTTCAGTTTGCACTTAAAGTTTTGTTTGGAAAAAAATGGGTTTACTGTTTAAAATGCAAACCAACAAAAATGAAAATCATTGCTGTTTTCCACTCATTTATTTTATAATGAGAAAATGCAGGTTCACAAAATAACTTGGCCTTTTTAAAATCACATAGCTTGTTAACAGTAGGACCAGAATCAGCATTTACCTCTCTCTAGATTACAAACCAATTCTGTTCCCTTGTAAGTAGAGGGAGGCCTGTATAACCACGCTGAGACCTGGGACTTTTTTTGATAATTTGATGCATTTTAAGTGAGGGAAAAATAAAAAACAAAAACAAATAAACTGCCTTCTAAAATCAAATGAAAGGCAAGATTTAATTAAATAATAATAACTGTGGAGTATTACTTTTAAATGGTAAACACATTATATCTAAATCGAACATTTAAAACATTAGCTAAAATATTTTTAAATCTTGCCCTCCAATAAGGTAAACTACTTAATTTGCCTTAAGTGGTTGCGTGATTAGTGTGTAGTGAAGTTTCACCTGTCTCAAATTTCTCATTAATCCCCACCTGAGCGAATACTTGGCCACACCTCAGGGCCCCTGTCTCAGACCAAGACCACCTGGCCCTCAACGGCAGCAAAGGCAGTTACAGACCTAGAGACAAAGGGAAAACAAAACAGCCCCTGGAGCAGGGTCAAGGGCAAGAACAATGAGCAGGGCCTCAAGGACAGAGTAAATGGAGAAGGTTTTTCTCTGTGAGCTAAACCACTAACAACACCAACACCTCCTGAGCAAAAGGAGCTATTTGCAGTCATCTACTTAACAGACAGGATATCTCCCTCATCAACAGCAGGAAGGACAAGTCCTGGAAAACCAATCAAGCCAAGAGTCAATGTGAAAGAAAGCTGTATTTTAAATTCATACTGTTCAATCCAAAGAATGAAATGAATGAACAGCAATAAAATGCCTGGAGGCTAGAAGAAAAAAAGAGAAAAAAGGAAGCTTAAAGATTGGATTAATATATTTCTAACACTTTTCAGGGAAGTTGGGGGCCACCTGCCCCAAATGATATATCTCTTGATAGCCTACACTTGTCATTTTAAATTACCCTGCCGGCATTCTGGTTTATATGTCAGTTTTTTAAATGGTTTTTGTTGTTGTGGGGACACCTTAAGAAGAATCTGAAGAACTCTGGGCTGAGGGAGACTATCAAATGTTGGTAATGATTTCCTTCCCCGAAGACCCACCCCTTTGCAACACGACTTTGCAGCTCCTCCCATAAAGAGGTGGAGTCAGTTTTCCCACTCTTTGAATCCGGGCTAGAGCTGTGTCTAGCTTTGATCAATAGACAGTGATGAAAGTGACCTTGGCTAGTTCTGAGCTGAACCTCTGGAAATCTCGTGCACTTTTGCCCTCTCCTTGAAACCCTGCCCAGGGGCCACGTGAACGAGCCTAGGTTAGCCCTTTGAAGGAGAAGAGTTCCTCGGGAGCGGAGAGAAGCCATCATAGCTGAGGCCATCTGAGACCAGCCAGCCCCCAGCCAACCAAGCAGTGAACTGCAAACCGATGTCCAGGAGAGACCAGAAGCAGCTCCCTGTTGAGCCATGGCCAGATCACCACTCCACAAAATCATCAACTCAGAAAATAGTTACTGTTTTGAGCTAATGAACGAGGGAACAGTTTGTTACTGCACGATGTGACAGACCAGTTCCTAGACCTGACCCTACCAGCTGAGGTCCCGGAACATAGGACAGGAGACAACACCAAGGCGCTCACTCCCCTGGGGGCTCCCTTGACACGGCCCACTTACTTTCCACAGAGCACCACTCTATTCCACCTTCTTTCTTTTTTTTTTTTTTTAACAGGGTTTTTTTTGTTGTTGTTTTGTTTTGTTTTTGCATTTTTCTGAAGCTGGAAACAGGGAGAGACAGACCTCCCGCATGTGCCAGACCGGGATCCACCTGGCACGCCCACCATGGGGCGACGCTCTGCCCACCAGGGGGCGATGCTCTGCCCATCCTGGGCGTCGCCATGTTGCGACCAGAGCCACTCTAGCGCCTGAGGCGGAGGCCACAGAGCCATCCCCAGCGCCCGGGCCATCTTTGCTCCAATGGAGCCTTGGCTGCGGGAGGGGAAGAGAGAGACAGAGAGGAAGGCGCGGTGGAGGGGTGGAGAAGCAAATGGGCGCTTCTCCTGTGTGCCCTGGCTGGGAATCGAACCCGGGTCCTCCGCACGCTAGGCCGACGCTCTACCGCTGAGCCAACCGGCCAGGGCTTCCACCTTCTTTCTTACAGCATTAGGATGTGGCTGTGAATTTGCAAATCTTTTTTAAATGAAGTGATATCACAACCTCTAAAAACCTAACTTCCAGAATACGACTAGTGGAATGTTTTCCTTATAATCCACCATGGAATACATTGCGGATGGTACAAAGATAAAGATGTAAAAAAATTATTCTCCTCTCACCCGGCAACTTGAGACAGTTGAAGAAGCAAGAGTAACACACAGCAATAGAATGAGCCAGCCATAATACAGGCACCAACCTGCGTGATAAAAGAGTCTAAATATCCCTGGAACTCACTCACGATGGGGGGGAGGGGGCAGGGGAGGACGGGTGAGCACAGAAGACCAGAATAACAGGAGAACGGTTCACTGAAGAAGTGGGAACTATTCTTGGAAGGTCGGCTAGCAATTGCAAAGGGCCAGGCAGTAGGAAAGGGTATCATAGGAATGGGCCCAGCGTTGCCAGAAATTCTCTACCAAGATATAGAACCACTCTGTGTCAGAGATGCATTAAAGTGTTATTTTAACTTTAGTAATGTTATTAGTTATTTTTTAGAAAAGTTCCCCCTCCCATTTTATCTAATAGGAGGAAGATACATGGAATGCCACAGCTCAAATGACCGGATTCTGGAAATAACATGAGTAAAGGCAGAGACATGGAAATCAGAGGGGCATGGCTATGAGCTGGTGAAGACCCTAAATGTTTTTCTCGAGAAAAGTGGGGACAGGGTTACTCAGTAGAAAGGAGCAGGTAGGGACATAACCTGATGCAAGAATCATTAGAAGAAGGGTCCTTCAGAATGCCTTGGAAAGCCCGGGGGGAAGGGTAGGAACAGCTGGGGTGGAGAAGGCCTGTGTGGGGAGCCAGAGGGGCAAGCTGTCAGGGTGCGAGGTGACAGCCAAGAAGGGCTGCATGTGAAGCGATGGATTGTAGATCTATTTTGAAGACACAAAAAGTTTAACCAGATTAGCGACCGAATTAACATGTAGAAATCATGCCATGGTTTGAAGCCAAGGCAAATAAACAGTGAAGCAGACGGAGGTCAGAAGACAGTTTGCTCAACTGAGAAAAAGAATTAGGTAATAGCTAATTAAGTAGTCATGAGCCAAGTCTTTGCAATTAGGCAGAGCTGGATCTTTGCTCGGTCCCTTGTAGCTGAAGCCTTTAAGCCTCAACTTCCTCATCTACAAAATAGGTTTAATATTATTGACCCCGTAGGGCTGTTGGGAGAGTTGAATGAAAAATTACACAATGTTGTTGGCACAGTGCCTGGTTCACTATAAACACAGCTGATTATTAATAATGCTTATAATAATAATAGTAGTAGTAGAATTAGTAACAACAGTAGTGAGGAGAAGAAATTGTACTTATCAGGGAAGGGAGAACATAAACTGAATTCAGTTTTGCAGAAACATAGACTTCGATAAGTTTTCCCAGGGGTCTATCAGGACAAAAAATTATTCTGTGGGCAATGCTAGAACAAGGAGTACTCTGTCCTGCACAGTGAGGAAAGAAAGATCTGAATTCCAGCCCTGGCCAAGTAGCTCAGTGGGTTAGAGCATTGTCCTTATACACCTGGGGTCCCCAAACTTTTTACACAGGGGGCCAAGTTCACTGTCCCTCAGACCGTTGGAGGGCTGGACTATAAAAAAAACTATGAACAAATCCCTATGCACACTGCACATATCTTATTTTAAAATAAAAAAACAAAACAGGAACAAATACAATATTTAAAATAAAGAACATGTAAATTTAAATCAACAAACTGACCAGTATTTCAATGGGAACTATGGGCCTGCTTTTGGCTAATGAGATGGTCAATGCCCGGTTCCATATTTGTCATTGCTAGCCGTAACAAGTGATATGACGCGCTTCCAGAGCCGTGATGCATGCGTCCCGCGTCACCAGAAGTAGTACTGTACGTGAGCACCGCTGCACTTTGCGGCGCCGCTGCCGCCACATACGTACTCCAGGAGCACAGGATGTAGATATTGAACACCAATGAAAGAGGTGCCCCTTCCAGAAGTGTGGTGGGGGCCGCATGCGGCCCGCGGGCCGTAGTTTGGAGACCCCTGCTATACACCAAGATTGTGGGTTTGATCCCCGATAAGGGCACATACAAGAATCAACCAGTGAATATGCATAAATAGGTGGAATGACAAGTCCATGTTTGTCTCTCTCTCTCTTTCAAATCAGTATAAATTAAAGAAAGTCTAGCCTGACCTGTGGTGGTGCAGTGTTTAAAGCATTGACCTAGAAGGCTGAGGTCGCCAGTTCAAAATCCCGGGCTTGCCCGGTCAAGGCACATACAAGAAACAACTACTATGAGTTAATGCTTCCTGTTCCTCCCCACCCTTTCTCTCTCACTCTCTTTTCTCTTTCCTCTCTCTAAAATTAATAAAATCTAAAAAACAAACAAACAAACAAAAACACCTAGATTCCAGTCATGATCCTTTTACAGGACTTACACCAAATCCTGGTTTCCTCATATACATAGTTGCTACTAGACAACGTATTTGGAAACACACTAGAAAGCTCTACAGAAATATTTATTGGCCTTATCGTTACTACTCTATTCCCATTAAATAATCCCTGAAAAGTCTAAAAATATCAATACAACTTGCAATGACTTAAACATAGAGCACTCAAAGAATGGCTAATTATGACAACAGAGGGCTGAGAAGGGAGGCAGGTTCCGGTTTCTCTACTTCCGGACTTTGTGATCTAAGGGAGAGGCAGCCTGGGGGAGGCTGCCTCTGGGTCAGAATCCCAGCTCTGCCACATACTAGCTGTGTAAACTGGGGCAAGTCTTTTAACCTCTCTGCTTCTTAGTTTTCATCTGTAAAATGGGAATACTATCTTGCTCTCGGGTTGTTATGAAGTTCCAATGAGTTAGTGGAACAGAGTAAACATCATATAAATGATTGTTAAGAAAAAAAAGAACAAAACAAAACAATGAGTAAATGTCACAAAATCCTCACTGATGCTTGGGGACCCATCCAAGTCCCACTTTCTTGGAACGTCACCTGCTTTTGCTGTGACTCATCAGATCGGCCCTGGTTTCTTTGGAAAACAGGGAAGTGTCACACTCTCTCGCTCACAGGACTCATCTCCAGGTTCAGTAATAAAATCCAGGATTTCAAAAGGGCACCCAGGCTGCCTGCATGCCTCCTCAGGCAGCCTCTGACACCAGGAATTTCAGTCACTGTGGTCTGTGAGTGCCCACCATGAGAAAAGCGAGGCAGGGTTTAAAAGAAGGCCCAAACTGAAGATGTGAAGGACGGTTGTCAAAAATAAGCCCACTGGGCAAAGAGTGTAGGCGTGGGGAAGGGGAGAGTCCCCCCTTGAGCCCCCCCACCCTGGTCACTGGCACTGACGTCATAGGGCATGGGTGGCCCAAGGATGGCATTTCCATGAAAGAAGAATCATTTATTAAGCTGTTTTCTGGAAAACCAATCAAGAGGCTCCTGGCAACAAGGATGACCCGCTTTACTGAGCATCTCCTGTTCCTCCTTCTCCAGCAACACAAACAAATGGATCACAGGCAGGGGCACAACCATTCACGGACTAACCATATTGTAACTACAGGTGCATGAAGCTGAACAGAACAGTCGGAAGTGGCAGAACAAAGGCCTACAGAATGCAGATCTAATCACCAGGCCCCCTTCATGTATGTCGTTTTATGGCCGTGCTCCTAATCAAACTCAGTTCCGCTTGGCCCCCCTGTAAGTCACTGCCTTAAAGAGACCATCTCTCCTGGTTACAATTACTTCAGCCAATTAATTTTATGAAATTAATAGAATGTGGGAAACTGTAAAAAAAAATTTTTTTTTTGCCCATTTCCAAATTAAAAATAGTTGAAATGGATCTTTTATTTTTGAAAAGCAGAGACAAAAAGCTATCCCGGCCAACAACCGAGGTGCCAAGTTTCTGTCAACTCCTCGGTTATAATTTGGAGAGCTAAAATTAAATTAGAGATCTTGAAAAGTGTAGTTTTCAGAAAGAGACATGATGCAAGGCCCTAGCCGGCAACTGTAAATCAGGCTTCAAAGTAATGATACTCCCGGCTCCTTGAGGTTCTAGGTGAGTCTTGAGGCTTTCTAGCTCTGGCTAGGAAACAGTAACGTTTCTTCTAATTCTCCTGTCATGAGGCCCCACAAGGAAACTCGTGGGGTTTAATGACCATGCCTCTCATTCATGCCAACCTTGACCTACGGTGAATACCTCAGACCCACCTCACGCCGCCCATCCCCTTTCGTGGTCTGGGACCAGAGAGCTGTCTGGAAAATAGCTGTACCAGGAACCAAGCTTATACTCCACATCAGTGGTCCTCAGTCTCGGCTGCATGTTGGAATCATTTGAGGATTTTAAAAAGTATCAATGACTAAGCTCTATCCTAGACCAATTAAATCATAATTTCTTGGAGTGGGCTGGACCCTGAGGCTAAAAAAAAAAAGAAAAAACACTCGAAAGTGAGAACTGCTGCTGGATCCTGGGTCGTGGAGAGGAGGCACAAGGCAGCGGGGACTGCAGTGCTCTGAGGGCAGGTGGACACCTGGCCCCCGCACGTCCCGGCTCATGTGACCATTGGACCCTTTACCCTGACATGCAATGACCCGCATATATCTTCTGGCTCCCAAGAAAGATCTATACAAACATGTCAGGCTGCAGCCTTCCAAGACATGCTGTCTAGGCCAAAAACCCTGAGCGAAGTTTACAAAATCATTCTCTCTTCGCCCAGAAAGCCAGCAGCAGGGGCTGCCCCATTCTCTTCCCTGAATCAGTTATGGTGCTGAACCTGGAGAGCTTCTGTTCCAGAGAGCAACATTCATTCTGAAACACCAAGGAATGTTAAGTGTGGGCTCAGGCTGAGAAGACTGATTTGATGATTTGGAGAAGGGGGTTTGATTTCACAATCGCTCACGCTGGGAAACGTCAAAAATCAGGCTGGGGGTGGGAGGAGGATTTAGGGTTCATTTAAAACAACATTCGACCCATGATTTTTAATCCCCCCGGGTTCGCTGAAGTCATCTGCATGCTCCATTTTAGTTGAAGGAGCAAGAAAGACTCCCCTTAATAACCAAGAAAGAAACGAGTGTTTCCCATCTCTCTTTTGGAAACAAGTAGGTATCCACACGCTTGATTTGGGCTCCAGTTCTGCGGACAGTGACATGGCTGGCACTGAGACTCACTAACTCTGTGCCCACAAACAGCTGCACCCTACAGTCCCAGCAGGTGCATGCACAGAGCCCAGCTAAAATCCATCGCAAGAACAATGGTGCTGTTATGATGGCGAGGGACAAGGCCCGACGTTAACCACGACTGCACTGCATTTGGTGAGGAAAAGAGCTGTGAACTCAGCTGCCGTTTTCTCTGGGGGTTTGGCCCTTTGGTCCTGGGATCATATCCACAGACACAGCTAGGCACAGATCTGCAGAGACAGCAGCTATCAATTATAGGGCTCGATCTGTCAAAGAGTTAGTGGAATTAAAAAAAAATCCCTCCAGAAAATGTATTCTCTGTCTTTTAACAAATCTTCTCCTCCCGTGGGCTGCACTGCCACAGTCACCAAGTTTATATTTACATCCAAATATGCTCACACACAAAAAATTACCGATGCATCTCACTCCCCGGTGACTTTGTAACAGGTTGCTAGGTAACCGTGCACACAAGTCAGGTATCAGGACCTCTAGTAAGCCACCATAAAATAGCTGCATGGGCCTTTCGCATAAATAGCATGCATTTGTTATCTGTTTTCTTCTGCCAATTGGTCAGTCAGTAAATACTGCAACTGCCAAACCGTCAACAGGTTCCCGTCAATAGTGAGCTGAGAAAACGGATCACAATGTCAGGCTTTGCTGCATCGTTATTTTTTTCTTTTTTTTTTTTTAACCCCAGCCTCCTATCCGGCTTCTCTGCTGTGAAGCTCCTGTTTGCAACTCTGGTTTTCAGCAGCCACAGGCCCGGTGTTAGGCAGCCTGAGTTGGGCCTGGAGTTAGTTGCAGCTGGAAGTGGGGCCTCCGGGGCTGAGCCCAGCAGGAGTGGTGTGTCACTCACCAAGTGCTTTAACCCACACTTCCTTAGTCCTTCCTTGCCTTCCTGCAGGTCTGAAAACCTTCTGGGGTGGTGGACAAAAGGGAATAACCCCTTCCTAAGAGTTACCCAGCCCCACTTAGCTGGTCCCTGTCCATAGTACGGAGATGTCTGTCTTGCTTTCTAAGCTCTGCCAAGTGAGGATGCCCCCTGCATTCCCTTGCTTGCGCCGGAAGAGCCCAGAAATGGAGCTGCTTGTGCTCCACTATTGGCGGGAGAGCCCACTGAGGAAGAACCGAAGGTGTTCTGGAGGTGAAAATTAAAGTGTCAGCGGCAAAAGGGACACTAGAAGCCTGCCCTTTCCCCCCATTTTCAAAAATGTTTCAATATAAAGCCCAAAGTGTCTAAAAGCTCAGTTTCCCCTAGATAAGCTGGAACAGGAGGAAGAAGGTAGTGTGGGGAGGGGCGGGGGGACAGAGAGCCCCTTGTCCATCTGTGCCACAGTCAGATACACTTTAATTCCTGGGACAGGGTTGTTCCCAGGGGAGGGCTGCCTCACATGCACAGCAGGTCTGGAGGCCTCCCTGGGACCCTCTCTGCTCCCTCCTCCACCGCAGCTCATTTCTGCCACTGTTGCATTTCTGTCCCCTTCCTTCTCTCATTCCTTCCCTCTAGTGTGCAGCACTCCCGAGGGGCAGAGATCTGGGGTGACAGGGACATTCCCAAAGACCCGACTGCGTGTCGCTGAGCACGGGGTCTTCAGAGTGAAGCGGAACCTCTAATTCACCTGGCAATGACATTTAGTGAAATGTGACTCACAGTCCATTTAAAGGAAGGTGGTGACCAATTATTCTCCATTTAAAGGGTATTGTCAATCTCCAAAGAGCTGAAATGGCATTTGGAAATCATCGTGGGGACTGCTGGCCTCACTGCAAGACAGAACCAATTCTCAGACGACCTTTCCCCACCCGCCACGTTGTCTTTAAAATTTTAAATCGTACTTTTAAAAAAATGAAATCAGCAGCAGCAGAATCCCAGGACACGGTTCATCATTGCAAAAAGGGAGTTGGGAAAAACAGCCTCCCTCAACGTATCTACGCACCCTGTTCAACTCCATCGCTCAATCAAAGACATTGGAAAAAAGATAAAACCTAGAAGAAACATCCCAAGTAAATTGATGATGAAAGTGATATCAGTTGATAAGATTCTTTTTTTTTCCAAACCATACTTCCTATTCTTTCTAAATGGCATTGTGGCAGTTGGAAAAGAATTTTTCTCAAAAATTCTACTTCCACTTTACATGTGGTGCCTAGAACAGTCAGATTTGTAGAGACAGAAGTTGGAAGCATGGTTACCAGGAGTTGGGGGGAGGGAGGAACGCAGAATTATTGTTTAATGGAAAGATGAAAAAGTATTGGAGACAGATGGCAGTGACGGTTATACAATGTGAATGTCCGTCAGGCCAAAGAACTGGACACTTAAAACCAGTTCATTTCATGTTGGGTATATTTTACCATAATAAAAAATTTCCCACCAGAAAAAAAAAAAATTCAGGATCATCTATTATCATTTGATCCAATTTTAAAAGTCTCTAATTCCTAGTCGTCATCTCTGTGCATATTCTTCAAAAAGAAAAAAAAACACCATTGCGGTTAAAAACGAACGAGGAACTTGAATAGTGCAAAATGAGATGTCTCACACAAGCATCTGAAAGAACGTAAGGCAGAGGCCATGGTCACACACAGAACTGCCACCAGTCTGGCCCAGCACAGACTTTCCCCCACAACAACTCTGAACGGAGAAAAACCACACGGACATCAGCAATCTCTGCTGTCGCTAGACCCAAACTGCAACCTACTTCCAAAGGACTGGGGGGGGGGGGGGGGGGGGGGAGTCAAGGAGAAAATTGATAAAGGTGCCGACTATTAGAATTTAAAGGGACCTTGGAAATCATCTACTCCTACCGGTTCGTTTTACAGATGAGAACACTGGTAGAGAAAGAGAGAGAGAGAGAGAGAGAGAGGAGAGAGAGAAAGAAAGAGAGAGAGAGAATACAACCCTATTCAAGTACCTGACAGCTTCATGAGAAAATCAGACGCCATCTTAACAGAGATGTCCTGGCTGAACAATGCTGACGCACTGTTGGCCACATACTCGGAGGGGTCTTTCAGCTTTGTGTGGTTGGCCAGCCTGTCGGCAGCATTCAGGGGAAAGGAGGCTGGCAGGCCGTTATCTTCCTTGGGTTCCTCCTTCACCGGCAAAGGCGAGACGCCAGCCCCACCCTGGCTAGTCCTTTCTGGAGTGTTGGCCGTCATCATGGTCCCCACTAGCTCTGTCCCTCCTCCTTCCCTTTGCTGCCCCGGGCAGGCACTGTCACTGAGGTGGGGAGACTCCTTGACATCTGGGTCTGGGATCTCCTCCTTCACCTTGGCTTCTGTCCTCAGGAAGTGCTGGTGGCAGCGCATGTGGAGCTTCAGGCTGAAGTGGCGCGAGGAGGTGAAAGGGCACAGCTGGCACTGGAAGGTCTCTCCCCGGTCCTGGTGCTGATGGACCTGACGAGGAAGCAACAACAGTCAGCTGCCTACCGGGCGCTCATGGGAAATGCCTCGCTGTGTCACCACCCTAGTCATCAACAGTCTCCTCACGGGACGGAGGGCTGGCCTGGGAAATCACATAACCCAAGGGGGCATCTCATTCCTGCGCTCTCGGGGACGAGGTCTCCCCGGAACGGAAAGCGGGGCCACGTAGGTGAGGAGTCCGCCAGGGCAGCCACGTGCTCAGCCTGGGTGCTGCCGGCCAGCCGGCCAGTGGAGGCCTCTGCGGTGGAACCCCCTTTGTAGTCTAGTCATCTGACCTCAGCTGACATCTTCAGAGAAAACAGAATAAACCCAGCAGAACACAAATTACCTAATTACCAGCTGGGGGGAAGTTGTCAAAACAGGTCACCTGTCAAGTCATTCCTCTCATAATAGTAACACTTTGTTGTGTTCCCAATGACTGTCGTCCAGAGAGTTAGTGATGTTCTGCACACAGGATTTCAATTTTCAGAATGCTTCTCTAGGTAATTAAGAAGGTGGAAAAGAATGTCTCCAGGGTGTTTCCATTTCAGAGACAGGGAAACTGAGACCCCGAATGAAGAGCTTGAGCAAAATTACATGTGAAGAAAGAGCTGGGGGGGGGGCACAGTCTGACCCCCACCGAGGGTTCTCAGTGAGCTCAAACCAGTGCTTCCCAACATAGTAATATCATGCTCAGATCCCCACGTCTGCAATGAAAGGACGCGGACTTTGAAACCCAGTTCTGTCCTGCAGGCACAGACCTTTTTTTTTTTTCCTTCCTGTCACTACCAAATTTAGTGCTTGAAAAAGTGAGGAAATCATCGCACTGGCCCGAGCCGGGCTTCAGGCTGGCGGGTGCTCACGAGCCTGCTAACTGCCCCTTCGTCTCTGCCAATGCACTTCAGTGGTGACCGCCGCGCCGGCTAGTTCAGGACTGGCCCTCCCTCGCTTCAGAACTGCCAATTGTGGAGATTTGGGCCAAACGATTTGGCCGTTGTGTGATCTGGACAAACAAGCTAGTGACTAGAATTCCAAAACAAAACAAAACTTGGGACCTCATCGGTCAGGGGTGACCTGAGTGGGATTTGAACCCGGGTCTCACAAAGGTTAAAGGCCTGTTTGTTAATTCACTGCACCACCTGGCCCCTCTGCGTAGGCTTTCCTTTCCAAGGGAGCAAGTTTTACTACAGCCGTTTATGCATTCTGAATGCAGTCCAAAAGTATTATTCACCAGCCAAAACATACTTTTAAATAATGTTAAGTGACCAACAAAAGCAAAGAAATTAAACGTTAATGGTGAGATCCTGTCGCTACAGCACCCCACTGTGGCTTTTTGAAAAAAACAACAGATGAGAGTCTGGTTCCCCCAAAGCGTGAGCTTCTCCACAGAAAGCACAATCTAAAAACTTAACTTCAGTGGCAGCAAAGCCTTGCTCCTTATAGCCTTCCTCTGACAGGTCTGGAGGGGCTGGGAGCTGGGACGCCACACTGTCACTGACAGTAAGCACAGGGATTTCGCTCTGGAGTGGACGGGTTCATTGGCTCTCCCACAGAATTGGGAAGACTTTCTTACCACTCTCCCCCCAATTCACACAGAAGCAGGCACCTGGGGTGGGGGGGCACTATGATGCCAGTCCCAGGTGACCCTGACAGGTGCTACCCAAAGCCTGCCTGGGAACCAGGTGGTAGAGGTCACAAGGCAGGGAGCTTCTCTCTGCCCCAGGGAGAATGCAGTGGGGCACATTCCATTTCAGAAGTGTCCTAACATCTGCTGACCCAGGGGAGGGGGGGGGGAGGGGAGGGGAGGGGAGGGGAGGAGAGGAGAGGAGAGGAGAGGAGAGGACCCCAGAACAGAAGCTTCTAGCGCAGCCTCTGGAAACAGGAACGGCAGAGGGGGCGAGCCCGGTTCTGAAGCCCACAGAAGCCCTCAGTGGAGAAGGGTCTGCATGCACGGACTTTCTTTCTGTGGCTGCTTTCCCACCAGGTCCTGACCTTGCTATATTTAGTTGTGGAAAACTTAAGTGACCATTTCAGGGAAAAACAGTAGATGCGGTGTTGACTTTCGCACTTACAGTTTTATGTGAGCCACACCTTCCCCAAGGGGCTATGGACCACGTTTGGCCTTGGAGAGAAGTCTAATTAGCTCCATATTCCAGTTGCAATGTCTTCTCTTTTCTCCTGACAGAAAAGCACTTTCTGCTACAACTGTTATTCTCCTTAGCTTAACACTGACTTCAAAATCCCTCTCGCTCGGCTCATGCAAGAACATGCTTGTCTGAAGCATGGCATTCTTTCCGGGCCTCACAGGCATGTACTCACTGGATGGTCACTGCACCAACGGCAAACCGCCCACCCCAGGGGAGGGAAGTGAAGGCGCTGCTGTGACGTCACTGGGTCCTTCTCATGCAGTTAGACATAATGTGAGGAAACCTTGGAAACACCGACTCCACCGCCCCACCCATCGGGGACCTGGCCAGGCAGGGCGGGGTGTATGCAGGAGTCCATGCCCTCGATGACAGGCCCTAGAGGAGTAGAGCTCCGTGCCCTGAATCTGGTTCACTTTCTTGCCATGACTTTGCCCTTGTTCTTTATCTTAGCAGTCCTCCTCAGCTTTCCTGTTCAATGTTAAGTTATGAATTTCCTATTTGATTCCTGTGCTCATCCAGGAAAGTTGTAAAAGACTGAATGGAAAGCTAAGATGACCCTGAGGAAGCTAGAGGCATTCACAGCTCCTTCCACAGCTGCTCATAAAAACCTTTGCTCAGTGTACTAAGGAGGGAAGACAGGCTTAAGAAAACACACAGTGCCTAGCACCCAGTAGGTACACTGTTAATACTCTATTTGCTGAACAAATAAAGTAGAATCCCATTTTTTCTGAAATAAATCTATGTAACTGATATGGAAAGGGAGACATGACAAGGACCCTCAGGGTTATTTCTGTGGGATGGGAGTAAGGGTCCATCTTATATCCCTGTTGTTTACAATGTTTCAAAATTCTCAGCATGAAAGATGTCTCACAGAAAGAGAAAGGCAATACGATTTATTTCAGAGGAAGGTCTTAGACCATGTCACTAGTTTACTTCTAAATGTAAATGTTAATAAATACTCAGATGGTTTTCAGGTAACAACTTCTATATTAGCTACGCTTACCTAGTGTTTCTCCACGCTGGGCTCTGGGTTAAGTGGCGTATGCCCATTATCTCATTTAGCTCTTACAGTATTTTCATGAGATAGATTAAGTGACTATCATCTCCATGACCAGAAATGAAAGTTTGGAGAGGTTGCATGACTTGCCCAAAGTCTCCATGTTCCCAAAAGCCGCAGAACTGAGATTCCAACTGAGGTTTTTCTGACCACCCAGTTTGAGATCTTAATCTATAGGCTCTGCTGCCCCTACTTCTCGGCAGAAGTCATTTTAGAAAAATCTATCCATCTTTGTGATCTCTGGTGAAGGCAGCCAACAACAACTATGCCTAAAACCAGAGCCATTTTATTTCCACGTGGACTGAATTTGCAAAATTTAGCAAAATTCCAGGATGTCTAATGAAAACAAAGTGATGAATCCTTTGATGAAGGAACTTTAAAAAGGCCCATAAGTGAGGTGTAGAGCAGAGAAAAGAAACAGTACACCCATTTGATAAAATTAAACTTGTATGAGCCCTTCTCACACTTCCCTTATAAAAAGCTCAATTGGGGCTCAACAGGTTAGGACACAATGAGTTTGAATAAAGTAGTAATTTCACACAACTGCTTTATCGTACTGGTTATTGATTTGTTCTGAAAGCGTTCTAAGACCCCATGACCCACGAAGCCCTCGCAGCTCTCATCAGTAACACTGTCATGGCCGATGGTCTGTCTCATCAAGGCACTCAACTCATCTCTCTGTAGTTTCAGGGTCAGTAGTTCCTGCTCTTGAAAACCCAGCTTTCTTTTTTTTTTCCCCACACAGGTTTATAAATAGGTTGTTTTAAGTGACCCTGCGCTGAAACCAAGCTTACAAGGTGTCAGGCGAGATGCAAGTTTTCTGCTCACTGAAGCTTTAAATTTGCCAGACCTGATTTCTGAACACAGCTTCGCATCAGACACAGTAATGAAAACATATTTTAGTTTTAAAGGCAATTTTTTTTGAAGTCTCATCCTGTTAATGAAATCCACTCTGCAGGTGCAAAATATGAGATTTTTACTTTGAGAAGAAGTGACAGAGGAGGAAGAGGGTTAAAGTAAAAACTAAGGCTCACTAAAATTCAACCAACCAGAACTGCTGGTTAAATGGATTCTGAAGATGAAGGGCATGTTACTCCCAAGAGAAAAAGGCAAATGATAGAAAACAAATTACATCATGGATTTAATTTTTTAAATCTTCTAAGCTATTTTTTAAAGTCAATAGAGGTTCTCTCTGATCACACATTTTTAGGCTACAATTCTGAACAGTGATTACTGATGTGTTCAGAAGAATTTAGACAAGATTTAGAGAAAAGTAAATATCTTAATTGTGTACATACGATAGACTTCGTATGGCAGGAAAGTAAAAGCTTTATAAACAGTGTCAACTGCCAAATCATATTAAAAATCGCAATAAAAATGATTGTTGTTATCACTAGGGTGTTAGATGATAGCTATGGTAATTCCATAACTATTAAAGAACACTTCTGGGTCAGATACTTTACTGAATGAATATTAACTCAATAAATACCAATGACAGCTCTTCTCAACATTATTGTTCCCATTTAACAAATGAGAAAATTAAGTCTAAAGGCTCATTTGCTTAAGGCCACTTAGCCAGTAAGTTGCACAACAAGATTTAAATGTGGGTCTATCAAATTCAAAAGTGTGTGCTCTTGTGATCTCATGAGTTTCCTCCTTGAATTTTGGACAAAGCCTTTAATATTAATTGAGTTTGCTAAAAAAATTTCTAGACAACTGCGTTTCCCCCAACTGTGACACATAGAGTCTACTCAATGTTCTCATGTGTTTACTGCAGGAGCAAGCCCAACAGTTTTCAACAGGACATTGTTTTCAATGTTTTACCTGCTGGGTAAGTGTGAACCTGGGAATTATGACAGCTTGAACACTGACAGCCTCAGGGAGGACTCAGTCTTATCAAGAATGATCCCAAAGCCACCACAGGGCTAACATTGAAGCCCAGGTGTCTTTCTGGGTGTCCCTTTGTGTTAATAAGCAGAAAAGGGTAGTCCCTCTAGGAGGGGGTACAGGTCCAAACACCCTCTATCTAGGGCACGGGTCCAGCAGCCCTTCTTGTACTCTTTCTGCCCCTCCAACCCCCACCCCCCCATTGCCACGCAAGGCCAGGTTGAGCTGCTGCTCCCCAAAGAGGGCTGGCTCTACACTACATACTGTTATCTGGATACCGAAGCTTCTCTCTGTCTTTAAGTTCTTGGTGGTAAATCGGAAAGGAAGACCTTTACAAGGGGACTCTTTCCAAGGTGCTTCATTGTGGTTGTGTTTGCCTTGCGACCTGGAGCGCTGTCATGCACCCAAAGCCCCCTCTCTTGCTGGGCTGTGCCCGCACTGTCAGGCCCATCAGCGGCTGGCTTACCTTCATATGGGATTTGAGATTGTCCTTGCGAGCACACCGGAATGGACAGAGCGGGCACTGATGACTTTTTAAACCTGTGTGGATCACCATGTGCCGCTTCCAGTAACTCTTCCTTTTTATAACCAAACCGCATATTGGACACTGGAAAGGCTTCCCACCTTCCTCTTCTGAGGCTTGGAAGAAGGAGAAAGAGAGGAAAAGTAAGGACAACGGAAAAGTACACCACACCCAGCACTAACTCGCATGCGTTGTTAGACAGAGGTTACACTAAAATGATTTTTTTTCTTGGCAATCCCAAGACTTCCTCCACAAGGGAGCTGTATTATTGCTTTTCTTCAGGTAGAAACTCACGTTCATCTCATGACTTCCATCTGGGTTCCATTTTTCAAATTCTGTTAGCCCTGCCTTGTGATAGTCTTTACTTCCGAAGGCCATGCCACACTGAGGGAGATCACCTGGCCTGTCCTTGCTCAGCCCAGAGAAGGACCTCAAATCAGGGGCTTTGTTTCCTGAAGAAAACTGCCAGACTGTCCATGTATGAATTCTCGAACTTGGAAAAATGGCAGGAAATGAAGACAAATCAAACGGGATGGAGACGAAGGCACCACATCACACTGGACACCTCACAGCAGTCACAAACCTCGCTCACTGAGCTCTGATGGAGATGAATTTCAGGATCCCCACTGCTGACTGATTTAGTTATGGCTTGAGCTGAGGCTGCTGCCAATTTAGCCACTGGGGAGGGGGGGGGTGTTAGAGTCAGGGTTTTCCACCCTCTCGTCTCTGTCCCTCTGGCTGCCACTAACGAGATGCGTGGCCTTCCCCTGCACGATGAAGGGGCCCCACTGACCACTTTGAAAAGCTGCCAACCAGGCAGTCACACATGTTGCCGTTTTTCAGGAAAGCAAAAAAACACCTAGTTCCTCCAAGGAAAGCTAAGCCCCCCTCTCCTGCACCATCTCTACAAGGAGGGGTCTCTGCTGTGACCCTGAAGTGTTACCTGTCTGGTCTATCACATGATACAGGTCAGTGCCACATGACACTTGGCAATTTGGGAAGAGAGCCAATCAAAACAAGTAGAGTTCAGGTCTCAGACTTTCCTTTCTTAATCAAGAGGGATCAGAAATATTTGCAAACTATAAAATCAATTGTAATATACTGTCTATAGATGCTAATACAGAAACATGCCCAAGATATTAAAGAGTTCATGGATAAAGCAAGACATGAAATTATGTCTAGGGTGTTCTGTTTTCGTTTTCTAGAAAACGAGAATCAATTACTGCTGAAACCATCAGGTGAAAGGTTGACAGGGAACTTTATAGAGGATGGATCAAGCTGACAACACGTAAAACCACTGATTAATCTTAACATCACAAAAGAGGGAACAGACATTGTGCACCTTCTGCTAAGCCATCTATGAAACAGTCTTACAAAAAATTTAATCAGGCCTCTACCAAGCAGTTGACTGGAAATACAGGTGACTAAATAAAACAACAACAGTGTGACACATAAAAGGAGATCCAAATCAGCCAAACTCAGAACGCAGGAAAATCTGTAGAACAGATGACCCAGTTTCTTCAACAAGGAAATGACATTTTAAAAAGGGCAGGGGTTATGGATGAAAAAAAAACACACTTAAGGCGCCTGCAAAAAACATGCAAGGTGTGAAGTTTATTTTGATCCTGTTTATAAAATCATAATATAACACTTTTGAGATAAATTGAGGAAATACTGATTATAACCTGTGTTTTCCATGATACCATGTGATAATTGTTGATC
This sequence comes from Saccopteryx bilineata, assembly GCF_036850765.1. Taxonomy (NCBI): domain Eukaryota; kingdom Metazoa; phylum Chordata; class Mammalia; order Chiroptera; family Emballonuridae; genus Saccopteryx; species Saccopteryx bilineata. Next base: position 187,126,922 of record NC_089490.1, on the reverse strand, counting down.
CTGTTAGATGTGATAATAGTTATTGTAGTTATTTTTTCAAGTCCTTATCTGTGGAAAATACTTATGGAAATATTTACAAGCAAATGGATGTGATGATGTCTGTGATTTGCTTTAAAATACTTGAGCAAAAAAAGAGGGGGGTAAGCAGAATGGGGTGAACTAATGAAACAAAAAAATATATCTTTTTTTTAAGCGAGAGGGGGCGGGGACAGACAGGGACAGACAAGATGGGAGATAAGAAGCATCAACTCATAGTTGTAGCACTTTAGTTGTTTATTGATTGATTTCTCATATGTGCATTGACCAAGGGGGCTTCAGCCAAGCCAGTGGCCCCTTGCTCAAGCCAGCAACTTTGGGCTCAAGCCAGCAACCTTCAGGTCATGTCTATGATCCCACACTCAAGCCGGTGACCCCACGCTCAAGCTGGTGAGCCTGCGCTCAAGCCAGCAACCTCAGGGGTTTCGAACCTGGGTCCTCAGCATCCCAGGCCAACACTCTATCCACTGCACCACTGCCTGGTCAGGCTAGATACCTTTTTATTTGTAGGAAAATTGTCTGGAAGCATATGCAAGAAGCCATTAAGCAGTTAACTGAGAAAGAGTGTGGATTAAAAGACAAAGGTCAGGGAGGGAAACTTCCGTTTTCATTTTATATCCCTATGTACTACTTGACTTTTTTTAATGCATGTGTTACTTTTATCATTTTGAAGGGAAATATTACCAAGTATGGACTTTAAAATAATTGTAATTGTTCGTTGAGTCAACTGAGTCTCTAGAGGCAAAGAACCACTTAAAATAGAGAGAACCAGAAGGGTTCTGGAACAAAGTTAGGGCATTTCAAAAATATTGTTTTACTGATACAGGTATAAGTAATATTGGTTAGCTTAAACCAAGTCACTTGAAAAAGAATTTGCTATATAAAACTTTAGCCTTCACGCCTGAAAATTCTACTTGTGACTTGCTCCCTCAGGAGGATTTCCTCTTCGGGCTGGGGGGTGGGGTGCGAATGGAGAGTTTCCTTCTGCTCTAGGAGAGGCACCCTCTTTGAGACCTCTGAGCATACTTTTTTCTTAACTCACTAGAGCTTCCCTGCTGTCTGTTTCTGCTGATGGCCTCTGCAGACCTGGAGTCCCGGCCCTAATTGGGCCTCTCATTTTCTGTCCCTCACTGCCATTTCTTTCACTCAGGTATCTTGATCACAAAGACCCTATGTTGAACGACTGATTGGAGAGAAAGGACTGAATCGGGACTCTAGGTGAGATTATTTTCACAAGCCAGAGCAGAGGGAGAAAACGATACCAATGCCTATCTGGGGTTATAAGAGAACACCAAAATTGTAAGAGGCACACAAATAGGCTGCCACCAATCCACATCTCTGGGAAGGATTTCCCACTGGATAAACTAAACTGCCTAATTTTACAGAATTCTCTGGAAGAGGAGAGAAAAACTGAGATGTCTTCCACTGACCTGGGATGTCATGGCATGTCACCGGAAGGCAATAATAAGACATGCACTGACAAAAAGGGACATTGCCGGTTCCCCCAGACACCTTGCTCTGCCTAATGTGACCACCCCCAGCCCCCACTCTTATCACCAATGCTGCAAATGTAGTCCGAGTACACTACGTAAATCCTGCCTATTAATATTTCATATAAATCCATCTTATTTTGGAGCTACGCTTCCTTAGTTTTAATTAATGCCAAAACAAAAAATGAATCGTACAAATTGGGATGTCTGTGGATTGACTGGGGAAAAAAATTAGAACACTCACAGTGAAAAAAACTAACCACAAGTTATGTGGTCCCACAGCTACACGATGACAACCGCTTTAAATTTTTAACTGATCGTGGCAGGAAAAAAAGAAAACAGTCTGAGTGGGCAGAGTAACCGGAATACAATGGTCCATTTTCTGAGTTGGGCAGTCATCTCCCCTGGTAACATCTGCATTTTTATTTATTCAAGAAAAAAGATTTCACAGTTCAGTAGGGTGCCTTCCAGTGCGTATGATGTGAACAGCCTTAGAGAAGGGAGGAAGCAAACTATTTTCAAGGAATGGACAGCTGTAAGTTTCACTCAAATTTAGAGCCTAAGGAAATATGACCACTTCCTCAGAGTAATACACACATTCCTGAGACAGCAGGATTGAAACATTCATGATCCTACCTAGTTTCCGACTGTCTGATAAACAATTTCACCCAAATATATCACGAGCTAATTGTTATCACAGCAAACAAAACTAAATCCCATCAGATGCTAATCGACCCAGTGGGCTGGAGAGCTGCTCATTTGTTACTTTGGAGAAAACATGGTCTCTTTATAGGCAATGATGTTATTGGAATAAAAGCGATAATAAATGTGTGTGAAATACCCATCATGCAGTAAATGGAAGCTATTGGTAGCAGCTGTAATAGTAATAGTAGTGACAATAAACTCTGGTCATGCCCTCCAAAGCAGAAAACTCTCCATTAGAGCAGATGTAAATTTAAACAACGGGCATCACATAATAAATAGATAGCGTGGGTCTTGGCCCAACATGGCAGTTTGTCACTGAGCTGAGAGGAAATAAAAGAGCAAGAGACCATTGTATTGCTCAGGTAGGGTCTGGCACAGCAAAAACAGAATGCTGATGGCCAAGGTCAGCTCATCAGGAAAAGACAAAGATGGAGAAGACAGGGAGAAGAAGAGGTGGAGGGAGGAACTGGCTGGGGCAAGGCTCTAAGTCCTCACCTTGACGTGTCCAGCACCCGAAACAGTACTGGGACAACATACAATTCAGTAACTGTGTGTTATAGACTGTAACAAGATTAAGTGGGAAAGGCTGGGTCAAGAGAGTATGGAAACGTAAAATGAGCACTGGACATGGAAGTAAAAGACACAGGAAGCTGCCAGGAAGTCTCAGTGGAAGTAGGACTAGCCCAAGAGTACATGCCTTTCACATGGGAGCCAATACACCTCTTGAATGAACGAGGAATGGGTCTCTGTGTACTTACACCTCACCTAGTTCCCAAATGAACCTTAAGCAGCTTATATGAAAAATGCATTCAGTGTGACCACATCATCATTAACAAAGTACAATGATATATGTTTAAACTATTTACAATAAACCAGATATGCCTGAGACAGAGATGATCTTGTAAGAGATTTGATCATGAATTGTAAGAAAGAACCTATTTAATTTAAAGAACATTTTTTTAAATTATGGGGTGTTTTTTTTTTTGAGTTGATACGAGTTAAAAATAAACAGAAAGTAACATCAAGAAATTTTTCAGCAGGAAGAAATCTTGACAATAATTCCCAACCAGCTCAGTGTAGAGATGAGGAAACCGAACTGACTGTGATGCTTCAAGTCCCTCTGCTAGCAGCAGGGTGAGGACTAGAGCTAGCCTCTTCACTTCCATTTGGTGCTCTACCTTGTCGTCTATCTATAAATGCACAGACCACCACCACCAAAACTTCACTGGGATTAAAAAAAAATCATATTAACTTACTTGCTTTTAACTCAAGGAAGGTTTTTTAAAAACATAAATGTAATCATTTTGTAAGCTTTGCAATCAAACTTTCTCTGGGTAAATCCTATGCAACAGTTTGCAGAAAATCGAGATTAATTTGTAAGTGGGTAATTTTTGTATACAGACCTTACACACACATAGAAGGAGTTCAAGATGCCAGGTGACCCAGGGTGTGTATAACGCATGCATCACCACCATCTCCACTGCAGGTCTGCCAACTCACTAATGCATGCTGTGTAAGGGGGCCCATCCTCCTTCCTAACAACAATATACATAGACTTAAAGTTTTAAAATTTTTATTTATTGATTTCACTGAGAAAGGGAGGAAGGGGGAGAGAGAAAGAGAGAGAGAAAGAAAGAGAGAGAAAGGAAAGGAGAGAGAGAAAGAGAGAGAGAGGAACATCAAGCTATTCCTATATGTGCCTTGATCAGGAATCAAACCAGCAACCTCTGCGCTTTGGAACAATGCTTCAACCAACCAAGCTATCTGGCCAGGACTGGACTTGATATCTTTTACTAGAATTTCTTGGGCATGTCTCTTGAATGCTATTTTAGGGAAACAAAAAACTATGTTAGTCATGGACATCATTGGGCTCATCTGTTGTTATTGACAGTGATGCTGTCAATACTTATTTTAATAACTGGTAAGTAGTCCATAAAACTAAGAAGTCTGATATCTAGAGACTGTCTAAATTTGAGTCACATCCCTGGAGAAATATAATTGAGATCAGCGACAGACAGTTCTGAATCTTGACAAAAAAGTAAATTTTCTAAGGAAGTTCCTGTATGCAACCCTTTCCAGATTATGGCTACAATAACCACGGACCTAAATGGAGTATTGGGGGAGGTTCCCTCACTTTCTGGAGTATCTATGCTTTTGCAAATAAATGTGTTAATAACATCACGTAAATATGACAGAAAACAGCAGCCACACAATCCTATCTGTTGACCTAGGAAACAGTCTTAGCCCTCAGAAGTATGAGACCCAAGCATGCTTAAATTTTACTCAGGAAAATAAGATGTTTTGGAGATCTTCTCTCTGGGACACTTCTTGTTATTTAACTAAGAGCCTGGCATCCTGAGAATCCTGTTGGCCTTCCACAGAAAACTGTCTTTAAAATGAAAAGCGTTTACTTTCTTTTTTGAGTTGCAAGAGAACAGTAGCTTCAAAAAGAAGTGAGTCAATGTGTGACATTTATCTTTATAGCAAACGGACATAACCTTCCTTCTATCGTGTCCCTTTTTAGAGGAGCAGCGTAGCATGTGCCAGGGCATGGGGTCACATGAAAGAAACCTCCTCCTCAAGTGTCACATCACATCTCTCTTGCAGGGCAAAAGGTTACTGAGTAGTGGACTCTTTAAGGAATTAAATACACCATGACCTCGCAACAACTGAATCTTATTTTTTTTAAAAAAAGAAATAAGGCCAGACCTATAAGACACTTATTTTTTTTTTCCATGGTTTGAACTTCCCTTGACCTGAAGAAGGTCAAATAAATGCTTGAGTCTAAATTACTCAATACACTGGCTTTTCTAGCACATACCTCTTTGTAACTCTAGAATCAACTTGATATGCCCTTTTTGCAACATTTTGAGAAATAGCTTGAAAATGGAAGCCCTGCTTAAAGTTAGGATGATTAGTTTATTTTTGTGAATTTTTTTTTTTGGTCATTATTTGTTTACTGAAATTATTAAGCAACGAAATCAGAATTCTTTTATCTGTCATGAGAAACCAGCATAGATATCTATTTTGAATTAAACTAAAATTTCTTTCTAAGGTAAAGGGGGGAAAAATAAAACTATGAAATGTTTTGAAACATGAATGACAGCTCTCATCACATCCTCACAAATGTTTTTTAAGTAAAGCCAAGCATCATCCGAACCCAGCCCCCAGGTTGCCCTGTAACCAATAGTAGAATGTGTAAAGGGGAGGGGAGGGACAGATGGAGAAGACACACCTTCCTTTCTACCCCTCGGTTTCAAAAATCAGTGATCCTAGTAACACCAATCACATCATCTCTCCATGACATAAAGGTAAACAACAAAATTAGATATTCTATCACCTCCTTCTTGGCCCCTAATCTAGAAAGATGCTGAGAAGTAATGGCATTTGCTCCAATTAAAAAGTGCTCAGAGACACCCCCTCTGCTATTTCTAATCCATGCAATAGGAAACGTGATGTGAATTTAGGATGCATCCATCTGGATGCACAGAACATTTTTCGAGTGATCATTTCAAGAGCCCTCGTGTTTTCCTCTGCAGTGATATTTCCTTCTGTCTGAGTTTTATACAAAAATGAATGGGTTTTTTTTTTTCAATTCAATTACTCCATCAGTGGAGCTGCTTCACTAAGTCTTGGACAGTGAGCAGAGGCATGAAACAGGAGGCACAGACAGGTACCAATCAATAGTAGAGCCCCAATCAGAAAATCTCCTTTCTCTTCTTTTTTAATTTGAACATTTTAAACATTCATTGATGAAAATATTGTGTTTCAGCAATAGAATAAATTCAGTCAAGAGAAAAGAAAAAAAAAAAGAGTTCTTATAGATTTCTATATTAAATCCTGCTGAGAAGCTCATTTAGATGTTGGCATGAACCCCGTGCATTTAAACCAAAACGGAACACATCTCCCTCGGGTGTATATCCTGCACCAAAACAAGCAAAAAGTCTCCCCTACACTGGAAGCTCCTGACTTCTTTCTCATCTTTATGTGCATCTAGTCATTTGAAAAAAGCTATACTTCACAACTATTGCTTGTTACACCTGAGACACTTTACAATGACAAAGCCACTAGTTTTTCAGGAGGGTTATATTATATTAGTTATCTTTTTCCAATTCTTTAGTCAACTGAAGCTTATTACCACTTTTATATAAGCTTTTCCTAGTAAACACTGTCCAGGTAAATTTACAGTGTAAGCACCATTAATACATTTATTTGATAACCAGATGCAGAGAGTGTTTATAAAATTACATTTTTCATGGAGCCATGCCTCTCTTTCTGCTTCTACCCTAAATATAATTTCCATAAATCAAGAGTGACTTATTCCATGGCAAGATCACCCAGTTCCCTCTGCTTTTTTCTTGTTTCCAAAGTTTAGCCATTTTTTTCTTTATTTCACCAGATGGCAGGTGAGAAGTGAGGACACCTGAAACTCAGAACTGATAAACATTTTGGGATTTTATTGACACTTTGGAAACTCTGGCGTGAATGACTCTAGATCGCTTAGAGTCATAAATGTTCCAGAGACCCATTCTTCTAGTTATATTGTGCTGTTTACATAAGTTTTAAAGCAATTATAATTAGTGCATCTAGCTCACTCAGCCATTTAAATGGAAATTTGTCATAAATGCGTCAAACTGATGCTAGCTGTGATCGTTCAGTCAATTATTTGCCGTTCTAAACACTCTTCATTGATAATCAAAGCAGCTAGACACACACGGGCAGTGTTTACACTGATGAGGACACACAGCCTACTTCCTGTCCTAGTCTGGCAGGATATCCTTGGGAGACATCTGAAACTCCATACCTCCCTTTCCAGGACTATATATTTATCATGCGCACAATTCAAAAACAAGCCAGTCCAAGAGCTGATGTTTCCACTGTGAGAGCTCAAGTGACTAAATTTCTCCCTCAGATGAACAGCTCGCGCTAGATGACAGCAACTTCTCCTTTGGAAAGGCTGTCCCCACAATAAAAACTGATGATTCAAAATTTCCACATGTGCATTCCTTCAGAATCTGATTGGGTTGGGATAACATAAAGCCCTCACAGGAAGTACTTTGATTCTGTCAGAATTGACAATAGTCTTCAGAGTACTTGCATGGCAAGAAATTACAGAAGAGCAGGGTAAGTGGAAAAGGCTTAAATTACACACACACACACACACACACACACACACACACGGTAATAAAAACACGAACATAAAAAGTATATCGTGTGATAAATTAGGGCAGAGTAGTTACTGATTGTACAAAAGTCCATTTGTGATGGAGGCAGCAGGAAGGGCGGGCTCTCCCTTGTCCAATGTTTCAAAAGCAGTTTTTCCCCCTCTGTGTTCAGGGATGCCATGCACTTCATGACTAAGAGGCTTTGATCTTACCCCATTAAACATATCTTGTATGGACATAGCCTGAACCTGGTAATGAAAAAAAAACCTTTCTATGAAAGGGAGGAGAGTACTGTGTATCTCTAAGATTATTCATTACCTTTCAAAAGGGAAGCGAGCGGTGAAGTCTTTGTGTCACGCATACATGAAAGACCACTACGCTGCTTATTTAAAGTACTTTGTTGTGCTCCTGCTTTTTCCGTTCCCGCCACAGATCAGATGGGGGACCCGACCGCATCAGGCAAAAATGAAATAAGAAGACTTAGCAATGTATGGGGGGGGGGGGGACTCACACGGGGACAGAAATAGAAAGACGTCCTACCTGAGTTGGAGGGTTTAGACACTCTCCCCTTCGGAACCGGGAGTAACAATAATTCCAAGGATTGTGGCGGCGGTGGTGGCGGTGGCGGCGGGGGTGGTGGGGTCACCTTTTCTTGCTTCTTCTCTGAAGGCGGTGGCGGTAGGGGATCCTCAGGCACCAGTGATGACTTCTCAGCCAGAAGACTCCCAGCAGCCCTTGCGGCCACCTCCTTCAGAAGGGCGGCCGAGGAGGTCATGGAAGCCAGGGACAGGAAAGGGCTGGCCGGAGGGGGATGTTCCTGACCAGGAGTCAAGCTTCTCTCACTGACTTTCTTGGACAAAGCTGCCAAGGTGGAACTGGCAGACTGGGAGCTGAAAGGGGAGGAAAAGGACTCAAATCGCATGGTCTCCTCCGTCCTGGTGAGAGATTTGTCCTGCAGAACAGCGTTGGCTGCAGCTTTCAGTTTTAGGATGGCTGAGTCAGGGGAGAGGCTGCAGGTGGTGGTTGAATTTGGCAACCACTTACCTTGATTCCATATAAAACGGTTACTTGGAGTGTATTGGTCATTCTGTTCCTGCTTCTCAGCCAACTTCCTGGCAAGAACACTGAGCTGTTGGGCATGGTGGGAGGGTGGGGAGAAAGAGAGGTTGGAGCCAACGTTGACTGGGGACTCCACCCTGCCGTTGGCTGTGGTGGTGGCGTCGAGTTTGAGGGACCCGGCCTCCAGCAGCCGCCTCAGGTTGCTGCTCAAAGGTTTCGTGGACACCGGGGAGTCGTCTTCACACAGAGAGGACATGCCAGGGGAGAGGTGATCTTGACACTGCAGTGAGTCTCGCAGGATGTCACCGTCAAGTGCCACCAGCTCCAACGTGTGACTGCTGGGAGTGGCACTTCCCAGGGAGGTGTCAGGGGAAGTGGACTGCTCCTGGATTCGGTCCTCCAGAGACAACTTGTAGTTCTCCTGTACTTCGCCATAGGATGCTTCCGACGGGGTCTCGGAGGAGTTTCCATACCAATGTTCTCCTTCACTGAATTCGCCTTCCACCTCTTCCTGCCTACTAACATCTGGGGGAATTAAGAAGACCAAGTTTACTCCCTGAGTGAGCAACAGGCAAGTCTGAAGACATTCAAACAGCGTTGGTGACATGCTTCCTCTTCCCTGCCACCCAAGAACCACATGCAAGACAGCAACGACCTAACGAGAATGTCAGGTGCTGAGTCAAACAGTCTGGGCATCAGCCTGAAAAGGTAAAATGCTAAACAGGCAAAAGATAAGAACACACCCACTTACAACATGTATTAACCTTTCTAATAATTCTTCCAGATAGTTGAAAAGGAGGAAAGAGAAAAATGGATCTGATAAAGAAGTCACTGCTATTTTCAGTGATGGGGGATGTGGATGGAAAGAAGCTTGTACCCTTGCAAAAAAAAAAAAAATAGCATGATATCTTTAGTTTGAGTCAGAATTAGAGAGGCAGCTGGCAGAGTGGGAACCGTTGACTGGGAGACACAAGACAGTGCAAAGCTGCTTCCCCACTCTCTAACTTCATGACCTCAGGCAAGTCATGTAGCTGGGCTGATAGAAGATCCCATTAATTGCTTTAAAAATGTTGAGCAAATAATGTAAACACCTGTTAGATATTACAACAACTTCACCCAGTCCTTATGGAGCTTGAATCATAATAAATATGTGACCATGTTTTGAAAACTGTCACATACTATATAAAAATCAGATCTCATTAGCAAACACTATTCACATTGCTGATATCTTCAAGTGACAAGACCTGTCACATCACGCATGCTACTCGGTTGAGCGTCCTTGGTTCCAATCACCGACACCGACATGTCGGCCACCTTATACCAGGCAGAGATTAGTAATTCATTCCCTCACTCCACTAAGAGTCCCCTTTCATTATTTTCCATCCATTAATTTATCCATCTACCACTCCCACTCTCAATACCCATCCACCTCCCACCCCGAACTCCAGTCAGTTGGGACTGCTTGCCATTTGAGGAGTACTGGCGCATTCTGTCATTTTTCTGTGTTTGCTCAAAATATTCCTTCTGTCTGGAATGTCTTCCCCCAGAAAACCTGAATGTCCAATTCTGTTCATCTTTCAACACTCAGCTCAATGGGTTCATCCTCGTGATTCTCCCCAGAACTGCCGGTCAGACTTAATCTCTTCTTCTCCTTCATTCACTCACTTATCCCACATACAGTTATGGACTTCCTGCTGCATGCTAGGCATTGTCCTAGATTGTTCTAGACTGAACAATACTGAACAAAACACAGACCTTGCCTTCTTAGAGCTTACATTTCAGTGGAGGAAGTCAGCTGTTAAACAAAATCAATAAGTTAGGAAATCATAGAGTAAGCCAGAGGGTGATGAGTGCTTTGGAAAAAGATACAGAGCAGGACAAGGAAGATGGTGGGTAATGGGCAGGAGGAGAGCTGCAATTTTAAATAGGGTGGCCAGGGTGAGGCTTCACTAAGGTGGTGGCCCTGGAGCAAAGGCTGGAGAGAAGTGAGGAGGTGTTCATGCAGGATCTCTGGGAGAAAGTCCCAAACAGAGGGCATCACTGTAAAGTCTCTCATGTCAGAACATGCTTGGCATGTCCGTGGAACAGCAAGGGAGACAGTATGGGTAGAGTGGAGTGAGTGAGGATCAGAGTAGTAGGTGGGGAAGTCAGAGAGAGACAGAGATAGAGAATTTTGAAGGAGGCTGTGTCCATCAGTGGGACACTGTAAACTACGCACAGGTTTTTGGCATCTAGTGAATTTGGAGAGTTTGGGGCAAGGGAGTCAAATAATGTGACTTGCACTTTCAAAGGATTGCCCTGGCTGCTGTGTGGAAAAGAGAATTCAAGTACAAGGGTTACAAGGGAGGGAGCAGGGAGACCAGCTCAAGGTGGGTGCAGATGGTGAGTAGCAACCAGATTCTGTGCAGATTTTGAATGCAGGGCCAATATTCCCGAGCTTTGTTTATATCGATTTTATATCATATTGTTCTAAATTATCTGTCTGCCATTGCTTTATTTCCTGAAAGGTAAGTGGTGGAGTTCCTTGAAGGCAGGGATTTTATTATCCACATATCCCACACTGTGCCCAATACAATGCTTGGTCCCTAGCAGAGTTCAGTGCATGGTTAGGGATTGAGCCAAAATTGCCCACTGTGCCAAGTTCCATACTAGAACAACTGTCTTTTCTAAATAGAAATAGCCAGAACTAGTAATGAATGAACTACAAGCTAATACATTGATCTTCCCGTGCTATTTGGAGAAGAAATGTCACAAATGACAAATTCTCTTTCACTGAAGTTTTACAACTCCTTCCTGAGAGTCTTTATTAAGTTATCAAGAACATGTAAAATATCAAATGGAATTTGCTGGGGGAAAAAGCAGATAAAATTGAATTTTCCCTTTTAAAACAGTCTGGTTCCCTGCGATCTGCCGCATTTCCTTCTTCCCACTTAATTTCAACATTTTTCATCTTTTCTGAAATCGCTGAGACCCTGCACTATTCATCTCCCCAGTAGCTTCTCCCGGAGATGCTTCTTACCGAACACCAAGCAGTCAACAACAATTTCAACAACAGGGCTAATTTTATGTTCCTCTGGCAAACCACCTTTTTAATTTCAGATTAAACATCGCACCCTTCAGGAGACGACGATTTTAATATCACTACAGCAGGAATCAGCTATCTCCTCGAAGAATCTCTTCTTTGATTTTTATTGGTACTAAGTGCACTAACATAGGAAAACAGATGATTCAAAAGTAAATACTGTTAGATTATACTGTTGTCAAACTAGAGGCACTCTCGATAGGCGAGACTGGTCTAGAAGCTTGCTGGAAGGGTCAATGAACAAGGTAGATACAAAATCAAGGTTTCAAGAACCACAAAAAATTACAAACACGTGTCCAGTGCTATCATTTTACTGAGACTGTTAAGTATTATAAAAGTTACCCGGTTGGATCAAAGATACACAGCTATACAGTGCGAATGACCAAAACAAGAACCCAAATCTTTCAACACTTGGCTCAGTGTTCTCTGCAAAGCTCAGCGCACAGTCTACCAGATGACCTCTGAATGGCGACTTCTAGTGAATTCTGTCTGAGCAGCGGCCCTCCACTGCCACTCACCCATCCCCCCCCACCCTCTTGAAACAGAAATCAGCAAGAGGATTCTCTTAGAGAAGGACAGTATTCACTCTTTATCTTGAGATAAACCATTAAGAGGTAAATACCCATTATTCCTATACCCTAATCTCTCTATTCCTCCATTACCTCTTCTTGTTGCAGTCAAATAGTGATTCAAATGTGGAGAGAATTCATGACGTCTACTGGCAAAACTCCAAAGTCAAAGCTTAATTTCGGACCCCCCCCACGTACACACCCTCACTGAGCAAGAAGACCCCCATGTGCTGAAGCAGGTAAGCGTGTCAAAAACTAAAGACGATGTCAACTTAGAATCCAATCCTATCCGGCAGTGACAGGGGGAGCCGAACATTCTTGAATGATACAAACAGCTAATATCTACCTTAAAAGCAACCTTCCTAACCTTGCCAAAACGCAAGCCCTGTACAAGCACACGCGGCATTTCTCGAACAGACCGGTGTGTGTCCTCTAAAATACCTGGATAGTTCTCAACCACCCCTCCTCCTTCCATTCTTTGCGAACACGAACATAGTCTCTTCCCGACTGCAAGAAAACTCCGATACATAAGGAATGTTTTTAAACTCATCATAGGCTTATTAATCGCTTTTCCAAAGATGCTGCTGCTGAAATTGAGGTTATTCAAGTAATAAACCACCCAATAATTGTCATGCATGGCCTAGAAAGAGCCAAGGCCAGAAACCTGAGGAGAAACAGATCTGAAATTATTCTGGCACCACCTGAGGTCAAGCGAAAGGTGGGGGAAGCTTTCTGAGAAATGAACGCACGAGATGCGGGGACGTGCAGGGGTCAGAGAGAATCCGCAGAGACCGCAGCCAACGTGCCTGCCTGGGGTTCACAAGGATGCTCAGCGAAGCTGTTCTCCAGCAAATGCTCATTTCGCCCCCTGCCGGGCTTCTCTCTGTTTTCACACTCAGCTTCATCAAGGACATATTCTGGAAGGCCACCCGGGTCCAGCGGCTGGCAGCTCTGCTCAGGCGGGGTCTGCAGGACCCCCAATCCGTTGGACACTACATCGTGAGAAAAAGGTTCTCTCTTCTGGGACCTCAACACAAAGCATTCGTGCAATAGAAAAGATGAATCTGTTGGCCGCCCCAAACTTTAGAATAAGCAAGGCTTGACTTTTGAGTCTCCTTCACAGTCTGAGGAAGTCCCAGGGCTGCAGGACAGCCCCCCTTTCCCTGGCATCAGCGTGGAATGACGGCACCGAATCACAGCACTGACAACGCTTTCTGTGCGGGTCCACCCGCCGGGATCGCAAGGCTTTCCTCACGGCGGCTCCCGGGGAAGCCTCTCCGCAGCCAATGTAAATAACTTCCTTCTAAATACATTATTTTTAATCTCCGGGATAGGAAGCGATTTTCGTGGCTAATTTTGCAACAACCTATGTGTTTCAGCCAGGTTCACACTCGTTCCTGTCAATTCTACACAACAGTCTGTTTTGGGGGTGTGTGTGTGTTTTCACTTTTGAATCAGAAACTCAAAGAATTAAGAATAGACATGGTGCAACTACAGAATGAAAATATGCTGAATAAATTTCGTTTCCATGTGGTGACACTTTCTCCTTTGGGGGAAACAAAACACAATTCCACTGCCTAACACATTTATTTATAATTCAGTTCACAAGTAGAAACTCAGTAACTCGATATCCACAACTCTTGCTGCATTTTTTTTTCAACTCACTTCCTTTTCGGTATGAGAGTTTGTAATCAGATGCATTTAATTGGCCCAATATTCATCTAAGACCCTCGTTCAGAAAGATTGGAGAGGAGAAAAAAATAGAAGAAAGAAACAGCTATTAATGTTCCTACCTTTTGGCTGAGGTTAAAGCACGTGGAGATAAAAGGCTAAAACCCCCACTTTTATACCTACCCACCAACCATTCCCACCAGCTGGTCCACATGAATATAACCAGCAGGTTTGGAAGAGAAAGGGCTCAACCTCCCAGGGCTCACATACTGGGAGTTGACTCATGGTCAGTTCTGTAGCAGTCAACACCCTCTTCTTGTGACCACAGGTGTGTTTATCTGGTACCTACCAACTCACCTTCGGAATCATTTTCATCTAAAAACCTTCCATGATTTCCCTTTCCACTGAATACAGATCTACAGCTTAATACCCATACCTATATCTTTTTCATACCTGTCTTTTAAGGCTGTGCAGCTCCATCGGTATTGTCAGTCATACCTGTAATACACCCCTCAAATCCCACAACTGAATTTTCCATGCGCTTACATATAGTATTAACTGGCTTGTAAAGTCTCAGGGAGCTATACATAAAAGTTATTAGCAAAACCAATGCTAATAATTGATTTACTTCAACAGACATTCACTGAGCATTTATTACATTCCAGGAACTGTCCTCTGCAACAAGGAGACTCAGAGGTGCAACGGCCTCTGGCCCAACAGTTCATAATCCACCAGTGTGCAAGGCTTGCACAAGCATAGAAAGCACAAAGAAACAGAGCAAGGGCTGCATGTGTGTAAAAGGGGGAGCGATCAATTCCAGAGGTGCAGGTGGCTCTGGAAACAGACCTTGAAGGATGAAGATGTTAACAGATGACATTGCAAATTCATGTAGATGTGAGCTTGCTCCTCTGCAAACTATCAGACAGGAAATTGCCCAATCATGGAAAAAGCTAACAGCCAGGTGATAACTGTTGGATACACTGATGTAATGAAAAATTGTTTATATTCTTAATTCTTCACATTTTAAAAAGACACCATCTATTGATTTGTCAAAGGGAAGGTTTGATCAATCATTTTACCATACTGACTAGTTGTGAAACCATTAGCTTATAAAGACCAGAGGCAGGATGAGGAGTTAAATCATTTGTGCATGCCTGCTCTATGCCCTGCCCCTAGCAGGAGTATTAAGCCTCCTGTGGTTGTAATGACTACCAGGATGGCAAGAAACCATAGCTAATGTTCTCAGTCCCTGCACCAAACACTGAGAGGAGCACAAAGGAGCCACTAGCAGCAGAGAAGATGTCAAAGCACTCTCAGGGTGCTCTCTCATTTGCCTCTAGTCTCTTCTCTCAGGTTAGTCTCATCCTCTCAGGCTACTTTCCCCAGGAGGCTGAAAACCTGGCTACACAGGTTCTGAGTTTTCCCTCTCAATGACTTACCCCTAGAGAAAGGTCCTTCCCCTCTGATTGGCCTGTGAGAGGTCATGTTCCGCTCCCCGGTCCTATCACTGAAGCCGGAGGGTGGGTTCTACAATTGGCTCAATGTGGGTCACAGAAGAAAGGAGGAGGAAAGAGACACCAGGAAGACAAAAGCAGTGACCTCTATAATGGTTAATAAAGGTCAAGTATGCTGCACGTCAGGCTGTTCTGAACCAATTTTATAATTTTAAGCATAAAACATATCCTCATTTAGGTTGGTTTTACCTGTCAATTTTTAAATTGCCCCTCTGTAGCTTGAAAGTCTTGGCACACACCCCCACACCAGTTCTGCCTGACCCTTAGAGACTTCTCAGGGATTCAGGGTTCCAAGTCCAAAGTTTCAGTGAAACGCATGGGCCGATAATCAGCTCCGTGGGACAGAGCCTCAGAGATCAGTTATTGAAACATTAATGCCCAGGGCACCCAACAGTGTTCAGCGTGGCCAGGAAGAAAATTTAAGATCTGCTAGTTATTTAAAACTGCCAGGGTGGAAAAGACAACCGGACTCCTGTCACCAGTCCAGCTGGGGGAAAGGTACTGTGAGGGCATGGGGAAAAGGCAGGGGGACTGGGGAGGGCGCGAGGCTGCAGGCTGAGAGGGCAGGGCGGCTTCTTAGGTCAGGATGAGCTTTTGCACATGGCAATGTTTTCAAATTATTGTTTTAAATGTCCATGAGTAAAAAAGAGGGAACAAAAAAATGAACACATAATTTCTGATCTCCAACATGAGTTTCAAACAGTATCTAAGCCAGCTTTAGTATTCTCACATAGAGTTACGTATCACATCTTCCAGTGACCGAGGAACTACCCCAGCTACTCCATCAAACTGCCCATCTCTACATCAAGGGCAACTTTTCCATCCTTACAACTGCTTAGGCCAATGCCCTGTCAGCCAGCCTTGACTCTTCTCTTTCTATTACCCCCCTACATCTAATTCATTTGCAGATCTGGTCAATTCTACCTTCAATACACATTCCAAATCTTGTCTCTTTTTGCCATTTCTACCACTATTACCCTGGTATACTGCACTGCCCTCCTCGCCTGGACTGTGGTGGTAGCCTTCCAACTGGCCTCCTTATTCATGATCTCAGCTAGCGGCCAAAGTAAGCTTTTAAAAATATTATGTCAGATTCCACTACTCTCATCAATGGTTTCCATACTTCTTGGAATAAAACCCAACACTCTTACCTTGATCTCAAGGCCCTATATAATCTGTATCCCTCTAACCTCAAGCAGTTTCCTGCCTTGCGACCTTTGCATTTGCTGTTTCCTTTGCCTGAAATCTTTCTTTTATTCCCTAAATAGCCACATGGTTGACTCCCTTACTTCCTCAGGTCTCCCCTCAAATATCATTGTTTATTAAAATAAAGGCTCCATGAGAGAGAGAGATCTTTGTACCATTTGTCGCTGTAACCCTAGTACTTAGAATGGTGCCAAACACTAAACAGGTGCTCTATCATTATGTTAAATGTATGAATAAGACAGAAGAATGGGCTTAATCATCAGAAAGGTAGCACTTAGTCAATACTGGCAATGAGAACGATTTTCAAAGTATGAATGATAATTCTATTTTTTTCATGTAAGTCAAACGTGGAAGAGGAAAACATTGTTGCAAACTCTTTCACCAAAGTCTCCTTAGTGGCCAAAGAGTGAACTGCACTTTAGGGGAAGATGGGACTAAAGCGGAAGTCCCCTCCAGGAAGCTCCAAATTTCTTATGAGCTTTAGCTTTACATTTCAAGTTACTCCTGCACTCTATACTATACTTGTCTTTACTTAACAATAAGGGGGTATTTCTCACAAACTATCTGGGAAAACTGATTCTCCAAGGCGATACACCATGTTTCTCTGGATACCCACCTGCTTTGGAGAAGCATGTACCTATTTGGAGAAGCAAGAATACATGAAAAGGACTTAGCACAGAATCAAAGCTCAAGGAAGGGTAGCTATCATTGTTACTACTATTACTAACAGGAGGCAGAGAGTACCAGTCCTGTTACCTGGACTTCAGGGAGAAAAGTTAAAACACGGAGGGTCACCTCCCAGGACTGTATAACAGATCGGCAGTATATCAAGAACTATTGTGCTCTGTGTTGAATTTGAGTTTTTCTTATATGAATAACTTTACAGGTAAAAGAGCCTTGGAGATTTAGTCCATATGGCTCATCTCTAGGCAGAGGCTGAAGGGGTGCCAGCGATTGGTCCGAGGCCCCAGAGCTGGTTTACAGACACAGACAGGACTTGAGCTCAAAGTCCCAATCCAAAGACCAGTACTTCTACTACTAAATCCGGATGTAATCATCATTAAGCAAATGAATGAATGAATTCTAGAACAAGGCTGGAACATAACAGGCTCTCAGTAAACCTTTGTCGAATGATTGAAAATAGACCTGCTCCTACAGTAAACGAATGTTCATGCATGTCCTCAGTCAAAGAGTTAACAAAGAACTCACTACTCAAAGGGTTAATATGCATCGACCAAAGTGGATCCTCACAACAATGTTAGGTGGTAGACCATACTCTCCTCATTTCACACACCAGGAAATCCAAAAGATTAATGGCTTGCCTAACATAAACATTTACTGAGTGACAAAGTGAGGGTCAAACCCAAATGCTCAGAAAATCTAAGAGAACGTGAGTAGCAAAACAAAAAAAAAGTAATTTTTCAAACAACCAAATAGTACCAAAGTACCTTCACGCAGTCAATATTTTAAAATTTCATTTTGATGAGATTTAAAGATGCAGACACACTCAAACATGATGTGTTAAACGTGATTATCACGTATGTCTGAAATACACAGGTGTGTCTCAGAGGCTATGGGGACGTTTTGGCAGCTTGCCCCTATATTCCAAGCTACTGTATTTTAAGCTACGATTCCCACTTACTTTAATAGTCCTTTTGAATTCTTTTTCTCTGTTATGCCCTACACAGAGCCCCTTCCTTCTAAATGTGTGGCTTTCTGTATGCCATCCCTGAGATAACAGTCACCCAGCTTATTAAAACTGTGTGCAAACTAAGGATGAAAACCTGGTGTCATGAGTTCAATTGCACTCCCCCCGCCAAAAAAAAAGATGTTGAAGTCCAAACCCTGCTAACCTGTGAATGTGACCTTGCTTGGAAATAGGGTCTTAGCAGAGGATCAAGTTAAGATGAGGTTCTTAGAGGTGAACTTGACTCCAGTATGACTTGTGCCTCATAAAGAGGAGCTCTGGACAGAGACAGACGCATGAGGACATTGTGATGTGAAGATTGGAGGTACGCTGCTAGAGCCAAGGAACTACCAGTAGCAGAAACACTTCCCTAGTGTCTGCAGAGGGAGCATGGCCCTGCTGGCACATTGATCTTGGACTTCTGGCATCTAGAACAGGGAGACAATCACCTGTTCTGTGAGCCCCCAGTCTGGAGTACCTTGTTACAGCAGCCTCAGAAAACAAATGCATTTAAGTTCTGAATCAAGGCCCGAGACTTCTTTCTGGGTTTGTTCACCTCTGGATTCTAAACAGTAGCCGAAGCTCTGAGACAATAGTTTCTGCATGAGTTGGGTATTATTGTACAAAACTGGCTCGAGGTGAGGTTCTCTGCGGCTGGAAGGACGAGTGAGCAAATAGGTTATTTTTGCCGATCTCTAAACTTTAGCCAAATTTCTTTCAAATAAAAGATTCTGAGAAAGAGGTTAAATGAGAGAAGTATCCTATTACTAGAGTTACTTTAAAATGTTCATACAGCCTGACCTGTGGTGGCACAGTGGAAAAAGTGTTAACCTACAACACTGAGGTTCCTGGTTCGAAACCTCTGGCTTTCCCGGTGAAGGCACATATGGGAGTTGATGATTCCTGCTTCTCCCTCCTTCTCTCTCTGTCCCTCTCTCTCCCCCCTTTCAAAATGCATAAATGAAAATAATTTTTTAAGATGTCCAAACAAAAAATATATATATACATATATGTACACTCATCATCACATCTGTTGTAGCAAATTAATAAGAGAGAGTCAGTTCAAAGCATAATACCAATCCACTGGCCAGAAGGCCAATTCAGAGACCAAAACAGCACAGTTAATCCACGGATTGATCACTTGCTCCTTCACCCTTTTGTGTACCTCCATGTTGCAAAAAGCGTATATAATCTGTCCCCTCCAGCAATCAGAAGTAAATTTACCATGGTAACCATGGCGTTATCAGAAAAATTGTCTGCAAAGGCTGATAAATCGGTCAATTATCTGCTTCCCTGACTTTTATTTTCTCTTGTATAAATGTTTTCATCCCACTATTACCAATACCTGTTATAAGATGAGCGATAAATTACCAAGCTACTGAAATCACCAGGAAATACTTAATAGATCAAAAAAGAACTTAACTAAAAAAAAATAAATAAAAGGCCCTAATAACATAATAATGCATTCTGTAGTCTAAGAAAAGCACTCAATATAGAGAGATAAATGGTTACTTGTTGAAATCTGAGTTTATGCATAAAATGAGACATTCCTTCCCGGGCACATTTACCAAGCACTGACATCATGCACCTTGTAGTGAGACACTTCATGGGCATCATCATTCTGCCTGCCAAAGGAAAATCTCACACAGTGAGTCCTTTATTTAGTAAAAATATGTGGATACTCAGAAAGAAAAGTGCCATGGGGGAAGAAGAGATTTATCAAGGAAAGGAGAAGAAATTGCCTTCTATTTAGTGATGAAATACATGTAAAGCAAAAGTGGCGGAGGCAGCAGCTCCCAACCGCCCATATTGTGAATCTTTTTGGGTTATGTACAAGAATCTGTGACACCGAAGGACACCGATTACTAGGACAACCTTAATTCAGAGTTAACTTCAAACACCGATTTAGGCCAACAATTTTAACCTTTACTCTGACCAGGCTTCATGCCAGGGGCTGCCACCAAGTGGTCGAATGTATTCCTAGTGGTTGTCTCTCTCCAAGGGCCAGGATACACTGAAATCTAGCTCTGTTTTCTAGTGGACTGTCATCAAGAGCAACGCTCCAGAGGAGGAACTGTTCTAATTCCCAACAAAGCTCATTGTTTCGTTGTTTCTGGAAATGCATGAGCAGTAAGGGTGAGAGGAGAGAATTCGCTCTATTGCTGCTTTGGATGCAGGTCCAACCTTAACGTAAATGCCAAAAAAAGAAAAGAAAAATCCCTCTGCCATCACATATGTATGGCCCCAAAGTGACCACAGCCACTTCCTGGGAGTGATTTCTTACATTATTCATACATCCCTTCCTCTTTTTCTTAACCTTGGGGGGGGGGGTGTCTATAAACGCCCTGATTCTGTATTTGAATAAGCACACCACTTCCTTTGCATCTTACAGAACTGTCAACTAGCTTATCCTCCACCAAAAACTTGTGCTGGGAAAGGAGAATGATGATGTTTTGGGCGATTTAAAGAAGGTCATTTGAAAGATACAAGTTTGAAAAGCTTTTTGATACAAATACGCTCAATTTATCAGGCTTCGTTGTAAACCTACGTGTTTTGAAGTTCCTTGGAGAAAGCCAAATTCTTTTGGAACTTCCATGGTACTAGCAGCAGAAGTGAACCTTGGAAAGCAGGGCCGGCAGCCTTTTTCTATGACCGGCCAAACAGTAAATATTTTAGGCTTTGTGGGGCACATAGCGTCTCTGTCCCGTATTCTTTGTTCTTTTGTTGTTTGGTTTTTTGTTTCTTTTTTTTCCCTAAGCAACTTTTGCAAAATGTAAAAACCATTCCTAGCTCAAGGGGCTACACAAAAAGGTCAGAGTTTGTGGACCCCTCCTCTAAGGAATGGGCACTTTTCCTTTGTAATAAAAGCGGAATGCTACTTTAAAACAGTATTGAAACTTCTGATACAGGGCAGGAAGTTTCATCACCCCCTTCTTAATCCAGCAACTTGTATGAGTCACTAAGCAACTGTGTGGCTGTTTCTTCACCTATACAATGAAGGGTTAGAGCAGAACAGTGACTTATAAACCATACCTCAAGGAGCCCTAGAGCTCCGGGGAAAGGCGTGGCTCATAGATCCATCCCTACCTCCCACCTTAGCACACACCTCACCTGCACAGCAGGTTTGATCTTGTCTACATATTGGAGCTCTCCATAAAGGCAGGGCTTTTATTTTAGTTTTAACTTTGAAAAACACTGCATTAGATGATTGCAGATATATCCTCCTGGTGCTAATCCTCTATGAATCCAGTATTAGATTATTGATCCCTTTTGCAATCACTTTATTGCCAAGTGTCAGGGAAATAGGAGATGATTTAAAGCTATATATTGAAATATTTAAAGGAGGAGAAACAAAAGTAAGAGAGATGTTTTTCTCTTTTCTTTTTTTTTTACAGAGGCAGAGATAGACAGGGACAGACAGACAGGAACAGAGAGAGATGAGAAGCATCAATCATCAGTTTCTCGTTGCGCATTGCGACTTCTTAGTTGTTCATTGATTGCTTTCTCACATGTGCCTTGACCGTGGGCCTTCAGCAGACCGAGTAACCCCTTGCTGGAGCCAGCGACCTTGGGTCCAAGCTGGCGAGCTCTTGGCTCAAGCCAGATGAGCCCGCGCGCGACCTCGGAGACGAGAGATGTTTTTCTAAGGGGCCATTTAGATGTGTGGAAATCTACCAGGTACCTCTATCAGAGGGTTCCCAAGCCCCACCCCTGCTAATGACAGTTCATTCTTACATCTCTCTGGTTAGAACCTTCGGGAAAGCAATGGAAGCAGCCCTAAACTGAGACTCACACATCCAGGTTCTAGTCTGATTTTGGAACTTACCAACTATGTAACTCCTGATGTTTATTTAACAAAAACCGGAGAGCCTGCTAAATATTAACCCACAGACTGGGTGTTGGAAATACAGTGATGAACGAGACAGATGTTCCCCTATTACCCGGATCCCTCATCCATAAAATAGCGTCAGGTCGTAACACCTGCCCTTTCTCCCATCCACAGGTGGCCCTGCAGTGATGGTGAAACATTTATAATCTCCAAAGCACAGACCACATAAACTAGAAGACCACAGATTCTTCTCCTTTTAAGTACATTAAATATTATATATGCAACTTCAAAAACTTACCAACTTGATAAAATAAAACCACAAGCTTTGGCACCAGACACTCGCACCCGAACCCTCCCGATAGACCCACCTGACATCTCCATGCCCATTCTCTCATTTATCAAATAAGATTCTGATACCTGCAATTTCACAGGGCAGTTGTGAAGGCAAGATCAGAATTATATGTAAGCAAAGCACCTCCCACAGAGTTAGCACTCAGTAGATAGATTCCCTCTTCCTCCCGCCCAGGCACCTAGAAATCTCAGATGAAAGAATACTTTAAGTAGTAAGGCTTACCTCAAAATTGTTGTTATTGCTACCCAGCTCTATATCATAATCACCTCAACCAAAGAGGACAGGAAACTTCTAGTTGTTATGACCATGGAATCCAGATGTGGAATATGCCCAGTCATCAGGAAAATCTTACGGTCTTGGCACAGTTTGAGGACAGAGAAAGAGCAACAGCCAATGGCCGAGGGGGAGACTTTACAGTCTGGATTGTGCCACAGACTTCCAACCACAAGAGTTCTCCCCTGCATTTAGACTGTGGTATCCCCCTGTGGTAGAGGCCACGGCCTCTGCTCTTCTCGGCAAGTCTTGTCCAGAGGCATATGACTTTCTCCCGTCATCTCTTGGCCTCATCCAAACAAATGTCTGTGGCACTGCTCAAAACCCCTCCCCAACCCTCCCCAACCCTCCCTGGTTGTACAAGTTAGGCAAACCACTTTCTCATTTCTGACAGAGGCAGTCAGCGGGAGATGCTCTCCAAAGTCCTTTCTACCCCTGAACTCTTTGATTCTGTGACCTATTTTTAACTTCATTCATTCATTCATTCAACAGTGTTTATCTGGAATACCCCGTCTTTGATTCTGTGACCCATTCTTAATTTCATTCATTCATTTTTTTCAACGATGTTTACAGAACAGCTTCCGTCTCTTTGATTTTGTGATCTGTTCTTAACTTCTCCTTTCATTAATAAACAAGATTTACTGACCACCTATTATACACCAGGTACTGTTATGTGCAAGAAAGTACAAAAGTGAATATGACATAGTCTACACCCTTAAGAAGTTTATAGTCACTAAGGACACAGATGAATGAGGAACTATAATGTGGCATGGGAGGTGTTATTCCCTCCCCCCATGGGAATCAGGGGAGGAGATGGCTAAAGTTGCCCAGGAAGTGGGATAATGGTAGGTGAGGAAGGGAAGTGGGAAGGCTTCTAGGAGAACTGAGTGTTGAAGAATAAGTAGAAGGTTATCAGGCAAATCAGATAGGCTAACTACATCCCAGAAACAGGAAAAAGAATATGTGGAAGGAAAGAGATATAGGCATGGTGGTTTGCAAAACAGATAATTCCATATGAATGAAATAAGGAATGTGTAGGAGGGTGGAAGATGGGATCAGATGATGGAGTATCTTCTATGCTTTACTAAGAATAGCAAACTTTATCCTTTTAGGGAATGCTTAAAAGATCCTAACTAAGGATTATCTGGATTACATGAGTGTTTTACAAAGTCTACTGTGAAGACTGGATTACAGAGGTTGGGTGGAGGGAAGGAAGGGGTGACACTGAGGCAAAAGTTAAAAAAGATCTCAATTCTTTTTTATTTGAATTTTTTAAAATTTTATTGGGGTGACACTGGTTAACATAATTATACAGGTTTCGAGTGCTCGGTTTCACAACACATCTCAGTGCACCCTGTTGTGCAGGAGGTGCCACGTCCTCACCCATCACCACTTATCAGCCCTCTGCCCTCCGCCCCGCCCCCAGCTGCAATCTCCACACTGTTGTCTGTGTCCATGAGGTGTTTTTCTTTGTTTTGTTTTTTGTCCTTTTTTGCGGTATCCTTCCACCACCCTCACCCAACCACCGCGACCAACAGCTGTCAACCTGCTCTCAATTCTTACGGGTGAAAATAAGAGCATAAACTGAAGCGGTGTTAGGAGGTAGGCACAGTGAATTCTAGAGATATTCTAGAAGTATAAAAAAACAAATTTGGTGATCAGTTTGATGTGGGAGAAAGGGAAGAGGATGACACCCAGGATTATACCCAGGTTTCTGTCTTGGTTGAGTGGGTTAACGGTTACTGAGAAAAGCAGGAAACTGAGAAAGAACACAGAGGACCAAGGATACTCTTGGTCCCCCAGGCCTGAAAACTGTAAACATCTCTTACATGAACTTTCCAAAATAAATCATGCTAGACCAGGGGTACCCACTGGGGCGCCCCCTCTCTAACAAGAATACTAGGAGAAACATGGTGTATCTTCATAGACCAACAATGTTATGCCCGAATTTGTGGAGAAGAAAAGTAATTTGACTGATGAGTTTATTTTAAAACATTACTTGTGTTTTAAAACAGACAGATATAGAATAAAATGCATATTTTTGTACTAATTTACAGACAGAAAAGGGGACTTCAAAGAGTCTTCAAAGAAACCTCACAGAAGCTGAGAACCCTGATGAGGTTAAGGGTTTCCTGTCTGCAGAGTTTTCTCGGCCTTTTGGGTTCTTTGGTGAAGAGAGTCACAAAGTGCTGCATTATATCATTATCAAGTAAAACTGAAGAAACACAGACATACAGACTTGGTATTTCCATCCCTATGCAGACACGGTGGAGTGGTGTTGGTTCTCAAAGTGTGGTCTGTGGACCCCTAGGGTCTGCAGGAAGTCTCAAGATCAAAACATATTAACAGTAAGATGTTTTTTGCCCTTTTCACTCTGTTGACATTTGCACTGAAGATGCAAAAGCAGCGGTGGGGAAAATGCTGACACCTCAGCTCAAATCAAGGTGGGTGCACCAAATCGTACCAGCAGTCATTGTGTTCTTCACCACCACCTGCACACACAAACACACACACACACGACAGACAGAATAACCTGGCCAGTTTCACCTAACAATGGCTTTGAGAAAGCAGCACTAAGAATTATGAATTTTATTAAAGACTGACCCTTGACCAAACATCTTTTCAATATTATGTGATGTAAGGAAATGTATACACAAAGCACTTCTCCCATTATTGAAGTATGAGGGTTGTCTCAAGTCAAAGCACATGTGCACTGGAGTTGGGAGCTGACCAAGCCCCTTTGTTCACAAAACGTCACTTTTAATTGAAAGAATAACTGATAAACAATGGCCATTCAAATTTGGGTATTTGGCAGACTATTCCTTGGAAGTAAATGAAGGCTGAAACCTTACTTAAGGAAAAACTGACAATATTTGCAGCCAATGACAGAATTCAAGCCTTCAAACATGAATTAAATTTTTAGAAACCCATATCCTGCACTGTGATCTTGACGGCTTCCCCATACAGACTTTTCAAACAAGATCAGTGTTGACGTTAATAAATTTTACATTGTTTAATGAAATCTGTCAACATTTGGTAGATCTACACAACTCAGTGAACCAATATATTTCAAATGACCAGTGTTTGATGTTACATGCATGATGATCCATGCAAAGTCAAGATAGAGCTGTAGGGTTTAATGGAACAGAATATACAAAGTTACTGAAATGGTTTCATATTTCACATTACAACTAACCTATATGAAGCTACCTCTTTTCTGAGTCTTGGTACAGCAGCATAGTATCAAAGAATATCCATAATTATCGGGAAAAGCTATTACGTATCTGTGTGAAGCCTATTTTATTCATATATGCTCTCCAAAACAAGTTGCAATTGATCGAATACAGCTGCAGAGATGAGACTCTGGTGGTCTTCTAGTAAGCCAGACATGAAAGAAATACGCAAAAATACAAAATAATGCCACTCTTCTCACTAAATGTTTTTTGAAAAAGGTTTTTTTTAAAACAAAGTATGCTATTTATAGTTAACATACAATGGTTTATAGTAATTATTTGAACAATAAAATATTTAATTTCTTAGTTATAATCTTTAATATGATATAGATAGATAGGTATGATGCATACACACAAAAGCACTTTGAAGTCCTCAGTAACTTCTGGGAGGTCCTAAGACCAAGATGTTTAAGGATGAGTGTTAGAGAAATTTACCCTCAGGCAACAGTGATATGTATTTCCTTAGTCACAGCAACACTGATCTTTTTTTTTTAAATAACAGTTTTATTGGGTTTTGTTTGTTTTTACAGAGACAGAGAGAGAGTCAGAGAGATAGATAGATAGGGACAGACAGACAGGAACGGAGAGAGATGAGAAGCATCAATCATCAGTTTTTTGTTGCAACACCTTAGTTGTTCATTGATTGCTTTCTCATATGTGCCTTGACTGCGGGCCTTCAGCAGACCAAGTACCCCTTGCTCGAGCCAGCGACCTTGGGTCCAAGCTGGTGAGCTTTGCTCAAACCAGATGAGCCTGCACTCAAGCTGGCGACCTCGGGGTCTCAAACCTGGGTCCTTCGAATCCCAGTTTGATGCTCTATCCACTGCGCCACCGCCCGGTCAGGAAGCAGCACTGTTCTTAACAGCAAAAAGTGGAAACAAAGGACACATCCAGTGTGGCGCAGATCTATAGCACACTACTGGAGAGCAGGGAAAACGAATGCACCGGAGCTACGTGCACCAACATGGTAACCCGCACATAGATAACAGTCCAGTGAAAAGCCAAGGTGCAGAATGCGTGCTGTATGCCACCTATTTTTTATAAATCTCAAGGACAAGCAAAACTAAATATGATAAAGCTATTGAGTAAAAGCAAGGGAAACAATAAACAGAAAATGTAAGAAAACGGCAACAGGTTGCAGAAGAGGACAGGAGGAGTTTGTGGTGGAATTTGTTAGACTGGGCGGTACAGTTTACAGATGTTCGTTTTAACATTACGCTTCATTATATATTTATAACTGTTAGACATATTACTATTATTATTATATTTTGTAAATAGCACATACTGTACAACCTTCAAAAGGAGGCGCTGCATCAGAGCTCTTCTTGCTGAAGAAAACCAAAGGGGCGGGGAAGGAGCAAAATGAGTGCAACGCAAGGCCTGCCCTGGCGGAGGGTCTGCAGCACGGGGCCCAGAGAAGAGCATTGCTGGAGGTCTCCTCCACGAACACCGTCAGAGGCTGCATCCACTGTCGTCCATCCGGTTTGGGTTTCTAACCGCCCTCCCTAGTTAAAAATGCCATTTTGCCCTGCATCCTCTATCTCCATTTTTATCACAGTGAAAGAAACTTTTCACAGTTGATTTTGTGTTTTATCCAAACCACTAAATTCAACAATCATGATCTCGTATTACCTGGGCCAGCTCCTACCTCCTACCCTTACATCACTGGTAAGACTTTTCTGGTTTCATGAAGTTTCTTCTCCTACAGTCTCCTGCATACTTTTGGTGTATTCCAACCTCTTCTGACTAATGCCATTCTTCTGTTTGGAATGTTCTCCCTCCCTTCTCAAGATCTATACCCACTACTTCCTTGGGGATGCTTTAAGTATCACTCCTCTCTAAGAGTCTTATCTTACTCCGAGTTACCTCGAAAATTTACACATCTAATTCCTACTATATTATTGTCTCACACTTGTTAGCATATTGGGTTGTATTTATCCTGTGTTTGTTGTGTGTCAACACTTGAAAGAACAGTCACCAGAGACAGCATTCTAGCTATACAACTTCTGTGAGCCAGGTAAATGTTCAAAACTTTTTCTTAATGAATAGTACCAAGTAAAGCTACAACTCTCA
Organism: Saccopteryx bilineata; assembly: GCF_036850765.1. Classification (NCBI taxonomy): domain Eukaryota; kingdom Metazoa; phylum Chordata; class Mammalia; order Chiroptera; family Emballonuridae; genus Saccopteryx; species Saccopteryx bilineata. The sequence goes on along the minus strand of NC_089490.1, from coordinate 187,098,978 downwards.
GAGGATCAAGACCTCACTGCTTTAACGTGACACCATGTGTTGATGTCACACCCTTATTCTCAAATGGCTTTCACAGTTCATTTTATTGAACTATGTTTTCCCCTGCTGTAGGAACATATTTCCCATTTTATAAAAAATAAAAACAAAAACAAAAAAGCAACATTTGCTTTATAGAATTCTCTGTCATAATATTAAACGACTTTGGAATTCAAACATTTCTCCTTCCCATCCCATCCCTCATTACTTGAAGTTCTTAGAAAATCACACTTGGTGGGCAGCTGAACCAGCTTCTTAGCAAACACAATATCTTCTGTTTCATTTGGGGGAAGTTTTATTAATTCAACAGGCCCTTGACTTAAGAAATCAAAGTTACCTTTCCTGTAACTTCTACTGTATTAGTCCTAGTCTCTGTTTTCTGTTCAGCTTTCATAAAAATCTATAAGAATGCTTTTCAAGCCAAATTTTAATCATTTGTTTCCATCTCTTTTTCTACCCACCTGTTTCTGAGCTCCTTGAGAAGAGGGACTATGCTCTGTTTAGCTCTACAGCTTCCTAGTGCCTGGCACAGAAACATTCAGTTACTGATGTGTGAATGAATCAATGAATCAATGAATGAATCACTGAATCAGTCAAGTACCAGTTATCAGGCACAGCTGAGAATTTAGGATGAATGACAATTCAGAGTAAGTTTACTCCTTTTTTCACTTGATAGAACTTCATATATATGAACTTAGTTACCATGCATGGGTTTTTTTTCCCCCACTCTCACTCAAATGAAGCACTCTCAAATTGCCTTAGAAATTAATTCCTCATATGATGATCTCAAGAACTCACAACATTCTAGTTGCCTCCCTTCTGGTAAGTACTTTATCAATTTCCCCCTTTAAATCAGGACACCCAATTTGGAATTCACTATTACACATGTGATCATTTAGTCAGTTTACAAGACCAATGTCACCATGCTTGTTCTGAAGTCAGCAATTGATTAAATCAACTTAGCCAACTCTGCTAAAAGGCACGCACTCTTCAAATGAAAGCTGAATTTTAAATGTTGCTTGACGATGGATAGTGGTTATCTCTGTGGTATTACCCATTTTACTTTAAACATTCCTACACAGCTTTTATTATTTATGCTACCTAACCAGTTACTACTTTTGTCATTAGAAGCTGATATAGATTTTTTTAAAATAAATTAATAAACAGAATTAGCCTGACCAGGCAGTGGCACAGTGGATAGAACGTCGGACTGAGATGCGGAGGACCCAAGTTCAAAACCCTGAGGTCGCCAGCTTGAGCACGGGCTCATCTGGTTTGAGCAAGGCTCACTAGCTTGAGCTCAAGGTCACTCAGTGTGCTGTGGTCCCCAGGTCAAGGCATATATGAGAAAGCAATCAGTGAACAACTCAGATGCCGCAATGAAGAACTGATGCTTCTCATCTCTCTCCCTTCCTGTCTGTCTGTCCCAATATGTCCCTCTCTCTGTCTCTGTCATAAGAAAAAAACAACGCCAGAATTAATATCTATGATTTCTATGGTTTCAGCTTTATGGAGTATACTTAACTCATATTTTAAATACTTATAATTTATTTATTTTTTTAAAATTGAGAGCAGGAGAGGCAGAGAGACAGACTCTCACATGGCCCCCACTGGCTCTGCCCATCTGGGGCGTTGCTCTGTTATTCCCCAAATGAGCTACTTTTAGTGCCTGAGGCAGAGGCCAGGAAGCCATTGTCAGCACCTGCAACCAACTCAGTTGAATCAATCTAGCCATGGCTGCAGGAAGTGGAGAGAGAGAGGCAGAGGGAGAGAAACAGAGGGGGTGGGTGGAGAAGCATATGGATGCTTCTCCTGTGTGCCCCGACCGAGAATGGAACCCGGGACATCCACATGCCAGGCCAGTGCTCTAATACTGAGCCATCTGGCCAGGGCCTACTTGAATTTATTTCTTTTCTTTTGTATATATTTCCTCACCTATCAACAAATATTTGAGTAGCCACTGGAATGTATACAGCACTTCTAACTATGGTCATGTAGTCTAGCCAACCCAAACCTTACTTCTAGATTATGAAATTTCTCTCCTCCTATAAATGTCAGAAAGCAGCTCCCTACAAGTTGACATTTCTCTTTCTTAAGGTCAGATTAAAACCCATAAAGTCACTATTTGAGGTCTGCTTTTCCCTCGAAGGGAGAACTCATAACGCACATTTCAGGAATATTTCCTAAGGCATAGGGTGTCCCATACTTTGTTTCCTCTCAAATACAACTGTGTTTCATGACCAAGAGACGACTGTTGGGTTAACAAGTAGAGCCAAACAAACACAGATTAGAAAACAACTCATAATTCTAGGCCATTACACAAAGGCGGTGCTCTCCATATGGAGCACATAATTCAGACCCCAGACAGCGCCATTGCCTTCTATTACCCTCTGCTTAGTCTAAAGTCAAAATCAGTCTTTGAGAAAGAAATATTCTTAGACACAAACTTTCATGAATCACGGAGCACTGTGCTCCATCAGCACCTAAGGCAGGGGTCCCCAAACTTTTTATACAGGGGGCCAGTTCACTGTCCCTCAGATCGTTGGAGGGCCAGACTATAAAAAAAAAACTATGAACAAATCCCTATGCACACTGCACATATTTTATAATATTTAAAATAAAGAACAAGTAAATTTAAATCAACAAACTGACCAGTATTTCAATGGGAACTATGGGCCTGCTTTTGGCTAATGAGATGGTCAATGTGCTCCTCTCACTGACCACCAGTGAAAGAGGTGCCCCTTCCGGAAGTGTAACAGGGGCCAGATAAATGGCCTCTGGGGGCCGCATGCAGCCCGCGGGCCGTAGTTTGGGGACCCCTGACCTAAGGGGTCCCTCTGAGGTGGAGAGTCTCCGAAAGGAGGTGCAGATGCTGAAGGCATGTCCTTCAGGCTGTGGGACCCCACGAAGATTTCACAGGCATCAGAGATGTAATGGGCCTCAAGGGACCGGCAGATGGTCCAGCCAGACCTTGACAGTGCTGACACTGGTGACTGCGTGCCACTTTCTTTCTCTCCGTGCCTCAGTTTTCAGTTCTCTCCAATTGATTGGAGGAGCCCTTCCCTGGCTGCCTCACAGAAAAATTTTTAGTGAAAATGCTTTGTGAACAATCAAACATAATATAAACACAAATCGTGGTTAATAGACTATTATTCATTTTACAAGATGGTCCTACATAAGCACAGAGAGGTTAAGTGACTTGCCCAAGATCACAAAGCTAATGAAGCTAACCCCGGTGTTCGTGGGTGAGGAGGACAGGCAAGACCAGAGGCTGTGTCTCGTGCCTGGTACGGGCCCTTCCCTGAGCCTCTGGTTTACAGCCTGGAGGGCCTGACATCAATTTCTCCGGCCCGTGGGGTATTTTTAGGATTTTCAAAGTCTAACAAATTACTATCAATAAGCTGCCCATTTTGGCTGAAATGGCATCAGCCCATTGTGGGTGGTCTGGGAGTCCTCAACCCGGACTATCCATTAGATTCACCCAAGGAGCTTTTTAAAGAATGCTTATGTCCAGGATCCACTCTGGGCCAATTAAATTAAATCTTTGGGGGTGTCTGTATTTTTATTTATTTTTCTATGATTTGTTTCATATTGTATTGCCTCCAATGCTTCAAACTATAGGAAATCTTTGGTAAAAATAGAGATAATTTTCACAATAACTTCACATAAAGCATTGCACAACAAAGTGTTAGCATTTTTTAAATCTCCCAAGCGATTCTAATATGCAGTCAGGGTTGAGAACCTCTGGGTTGGCTGATGGTGATCAGAAAACTGACAGGAAGCAACAGTTATCTGTGATTAATGACACAGTGCCACTAAAGCAATCTTAGTGAGATCCTTAGTTGAAATGGGTTCACACCATTTATTGTACGTGTACTAGGTGCCAGACACAAGTCTAAATATAAATATCTGTCAAGATGAACTCAATTCCCACACAAGTTACAATGTTTCCCCATTTTACAGGTAAGAAAAAGGCCAACAACTGCAGTTAATTGACAAAGGTGGCCGCTAAAATGGGGCATAACCGGGCTGTAACTCACGCACCTGAATCCCCTCTATTGCCTCCTGATACTGCCTCAGAATGTGCTTTACAACGCCTTCGCCTCCTCGGCGGCAGATTAAAAGGCCACAGAATACTGGGGAATGTAGAACAGCTTCTACTCCAAATACCCGCAGAGGCCGGAAGACAGACGAGGGAGGCGGGCAGGTGTCCGCGCAGACGGCTGCGTGGCGGCGGAGCAGTAGGAACTGTGACAGACTGGGGAGCACATGCCTGGGAAAGGGAGACAGCCGCCACCGAGGACAGCAGATTGCTGCCATGTGGGGAGGTGGGCCCAGTGCTGCTGGCTCTTCCAAGTTTTCAAAAGAAGCTAAAATTTTTTATTTTTATGTGAAACTGCCCATTTCCAAATGTCTCAAATTTTTCAACATACTGTGTGGGGCAAAATACATCAATAGGCCAGTAGCTTGTGACCACTGACTGCTATCTCTCTCTCTCTCTCTCTCTCTCTCTCACACACACACACACACACACACACACGCACACACACACACACACACCTCTCAATCCTTCATTTACAATTTATTTACTGTATTCTCTTGGATTGGTTTTCTACAATTAAAAATCTTTTTTTTTCTTTCATGCAAAATTTCAACTATTATCTATATAACATATGGAAAAACCACTATAAATTTCCCATGGGTAATTTTGATCAGTGGACTGACTTGAATAAATGAATAAACATTTATTAAATGTGTATTCTCTCATTTGAATCTCACTATAAGTCTGTGAGCATGGATTTACTATTCTCACTTTCCAGGAAAACCCTGTCATAAGTCAGACGACTATTATACAATTTAGGTACAATTTGGGACAAATCACAAACACAGAGGAACACCTTTCCATAATAAAAGTCTAACGTACTACTGCTGGCCTATGAAACAAGTTTTAGTCAAGCCCCATTATAATAGCCTTATAAAAGAATTTTCCCATATCATGTTATGCCTCATCGTTTGAATTAAATATATGGAAAATTAAAAGACAGAAATCACTAAAATGTTCTGTGTCAGAAATGCCTATAGTCTAATCATAATCTAAGCGAATGGAAACTGATTTCATACACTTAATAACAGCTAATTCTTGCTAAGCTCTTTTTTTGTTTGTTTTGTTATGGAGTTTTTTTTGTTTGTTCGTTTTGTTTGAGCTCGTTCATTATAGCAGGCACTACTAATTGGGCATGGTTTGTGTATGTGTGTGCGTGTGTGTGTAATATTGGTATTAATATATGTATTTAATTAATCCTTACACTCCCCCTCTAGTACAGGAACTATTATGACTATTGAAAGATGAGGAGAGCGGAGGACAGGGAAGTTAAACAATTTGTCCAAGGTCGCACTGCTAGTCAGTGGGACCCACAGAGCCTGGCTCTGGAGTCTGCCCGCACCACCACTATACCACGAACTTAAAAAAATTGTGTGCATCTCAGATTTTACTGAAGTCAGACCATCAATAGTAGACATAGTGAATAGAGGGCCAAGTCACACAATACTTCCCCTCTCTTGTTGCAAAACAACTAAGGCTTCTTAAACTGCACCACCAGACCACCTCGGACACTAGCACTGCATAACTGGAGGAGAATCTATTCCCTCCACAAGGATAGTTGCTTTGTTTCCAAAACTCAGGTAAGCGACGTGCCGCTGATAACGGACAAGTCCATCTGAGATCACAGCTCTCTCTCCCCCTTGTCTTTATTCCTTCACACCACCCGTCTAATGGGTTCTAACCACTCTTCTGAACCATGTAGAAATTACCAGAAACAGAGGCAGGCTTTTTTGTAGGGTCAGCTTTTTCAGGCCCAAGCCTGAGAGAAGGTACATGTATTTTCCTCCTTGCTGGCCGATAACACTTGGCTGAATTGGATCTTTCTTAAAAAACAGAAGCAGAGTGCCTAAGCCTTAGTCACATAAGAACTCTAGAAACAGAACTTCAGTGGCGGAGCTTGTTTTTTCATACGAAGGGAGTGGACGGCTGGGCACAATATCCTTTTTAGGCACACAGAGTCTGCTGCATTTAACATAATCCTGGGTCAGTTTGTGAAAGGCAGAGTTGCTAAAGGCCACATGTTGCTCTCACACTGTGGGTGTGTATCACTGTACATTTCATCAAATTAGCTACAGTGCAGCCTCTGTGTGTGTGTGTCTGTGTGTACACGCAAGGAAGCTGACTTTTATAAAATAAACAGCAATACGCACCCATGCAGCCTAAGATTAGTATCCAGCCAGGGTCTGATTTTAATTTATGAAACCACCTTGTAACTACAGCAATTCTATCCCAAGGTAGGTCCTTGGGGAATGATAAGAGTCATCTGCGAGGCCCCAGCTTCAGCACCTAGTCAGATGCTATTCTCTAATATCATAAAAATGTAATTTCCAGACAGAGGATGGAAATACAAAACTGGCTCCTAAACAGAAGGGGGAAGGCAGCTAGAAACCTCAGCCTAAAAAGTGAGGTCTGTGCTTTGCACATTAGTTTCTTATGAAACTTGACAAAAGACACGACAGCAACCACGAACCATAAAGTATTTGTACACTTGGCCCTTGATAGTGTGAGTTACTGAACTACACTTAGCAAAGGAGGAAATAGGAAAGAAGACATCAGAACAGGACCCAGCCCCTTCATTTCCAATCTATTATCTCTAAAACATGAATCGAGAGTAGCCTAACTGAGCCAGGAGAGTCATGAAATCTCATGAGAAAAGAAGCCCCCATATATCCTTACCATACCTAAGCCTGATCTGGATTTCTTTCTAAGAGAAAACTCAATCTATTCTTTCATCACAAAGCCCATGGTCTTGTAAAACCTTATGCTAGAAAGCCTCTAACGCCCCCAAAAGTCCTATTTTGTAAGTCACACTCTCATTATCTTGTTCTGCAATCAGTCTGATTAAATTATAAAAAATGACTAATCCATCGCTCAGAATGGAGAGAGCAGCTCCAGCCTGTTGTCTGTTTTTCTGTCCCCCTCTCCTAATGCACCACAGCACAGATTTTAAAAGAACGGAGGAGGGACGAGGCAACTTCAGCAGGAAGGGCTGAGAGATGTGCTGAATTACCCTGCCCTCGGGAATTCGCTGCCCTGTCCTAAGCATTCGTGGATGCATTACTACTGCCCAGTCACAAAAGCCAAGGGGGCTCTGGACACCATGGTCACTTGGGCTCCACCATCATTTCTTTCACACCTTGTCATCTATGAGTCCACAGACACCACTTTGCATATAAATGACCACAGTCAGGTGACACTGGATAAATTTTTCTCTTTGGTGAAGCCAAACTCATTCAGACAGGATCCGAACCCAAACTACTGGAATTAGTAAACAAAGTAGTTTAGCAATGCAGCCGGACACCCTACATTTCTAATCCAATCATTCCTATGAGACCATCTGGACATTAATAAGACTCCTTGTATTTTAAACCAACTTTTGACCCCAGAAGAAGCTTGGCCTGGTGAGTCCACCAACACAACACGATCCCTTGGGTGTTTGCACTGCCTTTGTCCATCTAGTTTTATAAGCCTCGAAAGACAGAGATTTTCCACACCTCTCTTGGAACTCTCCTAATAGAGGCCGTTCAAAGACTCTAAAACTCCAAATGCACAGCGCGCTCTAACCCTGGCCGAAAGCTGTCCAGTTTCTATTTCTCCAGCATGATTTATTAACACTTTGTGCAGGAGGCTTGTCAACGCACAGCAGCCGTGTCATCCCCAGGGTGAGATGGCAGCATGTAGATAAATTAAAAATCAATTTTTTTATTAGAACTATTTGAAGCATTAGAAGAAATGTGATTTTGAGCTATCTTTCTTATTTTAACAGGAAAGCTCAGTGGACCCTACTTACTGTATTAGGAATATATGGATTTCTTTTTAGGAGAACAAATAGCCATTATTGCCCAGTATCAACCTAGCTGCTATGAGGTACCTCAGAATCATTAGCTCTGGCTGACAGGAGCAGTGAAATATTTTACCACTTCAGACTCAGAAATTTTCCCTGTGGCTCCTGTTGTAGTCAGGAGGTAAGGCCTCGACACCGAAAGAATAAGGATTAAGGAGAGAAAAGAGTTAAGTTTTCTACCTCTCTCTTTCGGCAGACAGGTAAAGACACCTAAAAATATAAAAATAAGTGATCTGGTTGCTCACCAGTCATTCTGCTTCCCAATTTTACTAGAAAGCAAGAGAGAAGTTTTTTAAGTTTTGTTAAGAAAGAGCACAATAATCTGTTCTGGTCTTGACACACAACTGAGTAAACAGTAACAGTACTAGATTAACAAAACAACTGTTTTATTAACTTCTATTCTGTGCACTCCCTGGAGACCAGGCATCAGGCTGATTTCCAATGATGAATATAATAGGATCTAAACTAATGAGGAAAACTTAGAAGTGCGGATAGCACGATTGGAAAACGGATTTATAGACGCAATAAACACAGGAGAAAACCCTCCGTAACCCTTTCCCCCTTCAGTTTGTGGTCCCCAATGTAATAACATTGGTCAAGCACTGAGCCCCAGACCTGGCCAACAGTCACAGACAGTATCCATTTCCCTCTCTTCCTCTTTCTTAAGCTGACATTTTTAAGCTATGCTGTTTGGGATTCTGCAACAGCTAAGCTCATGGTATAGCTCCAAGGATCTCTAGGATCGTTCTGGATATGGTATTGGACCTTGTTAATGGAAAGAACTTTTGTAAAAAGAGCCATCAAGAGCAGCAGAGTCATAGTTAAATCCTACAATAATGATTGCTCTAGGCCAAGAAATACAGGCTTTTTAAAGCCACTTTTAAAAAATAATTTAGGTTTAACAATACTTGTTAGGGATCACCTCCAAAAACTGGTATAGAACATCTTTTTTATTTGTAGCTGGTAGGATCACCATTCAAGTCTACAGGACACAACATTTTTTTTCTACGTATGCACAAGGCACATAGACCACACACACACACACACACACACACACACACACACACACACACTTCAGACACCCTGGAGGAAATGACTGTGTTGAATTTTAAATCAGAAATCTAACGCTTAGGTTAGTAGTGTCAGGTTAAAGGCTCGCCCATCCCCAAAGCTAATTCAGTTCTGAACAGTCCCATGGGTGTCTAGTTGAACAGAAGGAGCTAGGAAACCTTAGCAGGCTGAAGCCCAGCCTGGGGAATTGCTGGGACTCTGTGCCAGGGGCTGAGGCTCACCCCAGACTTGGTATCAGATAATACCAAGTGCTAGTCTGGATTTCCAGGAGTAATCTACTGGAGGGTGGAACTTCCAGGTTCCCTGGTGTCTGTGCTGTAGAGTGGGAGGACAGTGGCCTTTGTTACAGGCACACTGCCAGGCTGGTGTGGATTTAGTAACAGAGAAATAGATTCAACACAGAGAAAGAGTCTACCAGTAGCAATTGTTTTATAAGAGTTGGAGGGACAAGGCAGGGGACCCAAGAAAAAGTGGAAAGCATCCCCGGTTTTCTATAGATGCAGTTCTCACAAGTTTCCTTTTTTTGTATTCTAACCTGAGCTTCTCAAATGTGTGTTTATAGGTTCTCTGGATTCTTAAAACCTTCTGTCAACAGTGGCTGTTAACCACTTTTGTATTTCCTCAGAGGGGCTCTTGGGTTTCAAAAGCAATTCTCCCCACCCTCCAAACTTCAGCCACCCGCCAAATTACCCACATCCCTCCTTTTAGGGTCAAATTTTCAATCTTCCTCTAGATAACTTCTCAAAATCTTGGGATGACTTCTATCAGGGCAACTTTAATCCCCAGACTAACTGAATTTTAACTTTACTACAAAACAATTCTCCAGGGAAAGAAAAATTCTTCCACACATAAACAAACAAACAATAAAGAATTTAGCATTGAAACTGGGTCTGAAAACTACAGTTAATTTCTACATTAAATACTATAACACTAATTTTTACCAAAGTCAGTATTTGATACACCTCCACACACTGCAAATTTTCTTCAAGACTCCCTCAGCACTTAGCAAGCCTTGGGTTATCGTATGAATTGCAAAGTACACCATTTACCCAGAAATTGCTTAGTCCCAATGCAAATTGCTTATAAAACATGTGTAAACCATGCCTCGAACAGGCTGCACGCATCCACAAAAATCCACTCAACGCAAAGGTAAGTGGAAAAGCTTCTCAAATTAGGCTCCCCTTTAAAAACTGGAGCGACATTTACAGTGTTTCCAAAGGCAATTGCTTCTTACTTTAGTAAAAGTGGCTTTATGTGACTAGCAGAGAGAGTTGATTTTTTTTAAGTGAGTGCCTAACAGTATTCAATTAGAGAACAGGGTGGGAGAGCCCACTCTCGTAATCTAACTTAATCACCAGGTCCACCAAGCACACGAACTAAAATGGAGCCTGAATTTCCTCTCAGACGGAAAGGGTAGTCGCAGGAGGTCAGGGTCAAGGTCACCAGCAGGGCAGGCTGCAGCTGCCCGACAGCGCTGCACACAACGGAGAGAAGGCGGTCCATCTCCGTCACAGCCGAAACTGATAAATCCTTTCTCCTCTCCTACCCTCCCTTTAACCCCGCCAACATTTTTTTTTGTTGTTGTTAAGCAGGGAAAGACGAGAAGAAAGGAAAAATGACCAAATAACCTCACCGCCCTGGTTTTTCGCACACAAGCTCATCAGCTCCCAAAGTTGCCATCTAAGGGCAAGTTCGCAGAGAACACTGAAGCCCATTTTGTCCGAGCAGGGCAAGCCTCCCCCCGACCCCGCCGGGAGTCCTGCCTCCTCTCCCTCCCCGCACACACCCCCGAAAAGAGCTGGGAACTGTGGTCGGCCGGCCATGTGCACGCACACTCTGCCACCAACTGCTGCGAGTTTTCTGTGAATCGCAGCGCGGCGCCTCCCAACTCGCCCTCCCCGACTCCGCCGCCTTCTCTTTCCTCGCACAAAATTTCCCTTACACACGCAGCCGCCTGCGAGTGATTTTATGTGCATATATATTACATATGTGATATTATCCTCAGAACCTCTAGCGGGCAGGCGAAGAAAGGACTGCACAGGGGCATTTTTTTTTTTTTTTTTTTTTTTTTAAGGAAGGGGAAAAAAGCACAACCCAAGCTCTGTGCGTCGACTCCTGCGTACCGGGAAGGGAAAAGAAAGAGGAATGTTTGCGGAGAGGGCTGCCTGCGAATGCCCTTGCTCGTCACTTTGGCTGCGGCCCGGGTGACACGGAGCCGCGGGGGCGCCCAGCCCGAGCCTCACGCGCCCCCTGCCCGTCCCCCGGGCAGGCACCGCCACGGGTATTTCGCGAGGGGGAGATCGATCGCGCTGCCTGTCTGCAGCGGAAACGCACACGCTCACACACAACCCGAGCCTGAGACACCATAACCTTAACCCTTCCCCCACCCTCCGTGAACTTCAGGTGACCGACCACGTCGGCCTGACACCCGGGCGGGCGGGCGCTCCGGCTCCGCTCCCGCCCCCAGCCCGGGTTTTGCAGGATCGGGCTCCGAGCAGCGCGAAACAGCAGGGAGAGGGGAGCGGTGTGGGGAGAGAGAAGAGAAATTGACCCTCCGTCTCCCCCGACCCCTCCCTCCGGCGCCTCGGGCGTCCCCTCCTCTCCGTCACCCCGCCCCACGCCTGCTCCCCTGCCCCCTCCTCCCTGCATTCAAGGAGCCGGGCGGCCCCGGGGGATATTTTTAGTCTCTTCTTTCTCCTTCACTTTTAGCTTTAGCAGCATCTCAGAACACTCTAAGCCGAGAAAGATGGGGTGGGGGGCGGCGGCTGGAGAGAGTGGGGGAAAAGTTAGGAGGCTCGCAAAGAAAAGCCGGAGGGAGGGCGGAGAGGGACCGGGGGTGCGGGTGGAGGAGGGGAAGGGGACCGGGCCATGCCGGCGGGTGTGAGTCTCCAGTTGGTGTGTGTGGCTGCAGCCGGGGAGGGCTGTGATGCACTTTAGTCCTGGACTCTGCTCAGCTCGCCAGGAAGGGGGGTCTGAGCGCCCGAGTCCCGCCCGGCTCCGTCTGCTCCGACTGACCCCACATTTTATTGCGGCCAGGAGCCCTGCTCCTCCCCTCCCCTCCGCTCTGCAGGGACCTCGCGCGCCGCGAGCTGCCCTGCCTCCTGCCTCCGCCTCGGCGCAGCTCCCGCACCCCACATCCGCCCGCCGCTACCCGGCCTCGCCCCCCGCCCGGCCGCCCCGCGCCCCGGCGCCGTGGGACCGGCCGCCCCGCGGCGCGTGTGCACCGTGTGTTTGTGTGCGGTGCCCCCACACCCTCCCTAGCCGCTCCCGCCTCGCCCGCCCCCGACTCCCCTCCTCCGCCGCCGCCTCCTCCTCCACCTCCGCCTCCTGCTCCTGCCCCAGCCGCTGGGGCCGCTGCCGCGGGCGGCTCAGGGCCGACCAACCCCGGCGCAACCTTTAGCCGGAGACGGACCTCTCCTTGGATCCAGTACCCGGCGGGTGGCCGCTCGCCCTCGCCCCGACACCCCCCAAACGCCATGTCACGGCTCCCGGCCATCCGCGCGCCCCGACCCCCGCACCCTCAGGCACTGGGATCCATAAGGATTTTTTTTTAAAGATTCCAACCTCTCCCACCTCCTTCCCAACCCCCGATTTAAAAAAAAAAAAAAAAAAAACCCGGCATCCACACTACTCCCCCTCCTCCCTCCTTTTGCCCCCTCCCCCCAGCAACCCGGAGTGAGGAGCGGGAGGGGGAAAGAAAGGGGAAAACGCTCGATCTTAAGGGAAAAAAGAGGGGGGCTGAGAGAAAGAAAGAAAAAGAGAGAGAGAATAGAAAGGGCACGGGGCTGATCATCACCAACATGGCTGCCTCAGCATAGACCTAAACGAGGAGTAACCCGGGCTGTGTCTTTGTCAGTTTCACCTCTGTAACCCTAAACTAATGCAGAAAACAACGGAGGAGGCTGCGGAGGGGAAAGAGGAGAGGGAGGGCGAGAAAATGGCACGAGAGGAGGTGGAGAAGGGATGACTTACGTGAGGGAAGGCGCTTGGGCTGCTCCTGCTTCCTCCTGGGCATTTTCCCCCTTTTCTCACATTCTCCTCCTTGGTTAATGTGAGATCAAATAAACCCCCGTGGGGGCAGAGAGGCAGACACTGGCAGGAGCGGGGAGGTAGTTGGGGGGCGGGCGGGCGGGCGGGCAGGGGGAAACCCCTTCTCTCCGGTGTGTACAATGGGTTGAAGCTTGTTTCCTGGAGCCAGAAGAGGGGTTTTCTTCTTTTCTTTCCTTTCTTTTTTTTCCCCTTTTTTTAAAAAAATTTTTTGGTCGTGCACCTGGCTTGTCCCCCGAGCGTAATATTCTTCAATGGAAACGGATCTAATAGGTGTGAGTGTGTGTGTGTCCTATGCTCGCGTGTGTGATGGGAGGTATAAATAAATGAGCGCCGGTGCGGCGGTGTCTATGGCCGCGCTCTGTGTTCCGAGCCCCTAACACTAATGTCGGGATCAAAGGGCAGCGGCGGCGGCAGCACAGCTCACAGCTCGCTCTCTTGCTCTCTCTCTCTCTCTTGCTCGCTCGCTCTCTCTCCTCTCTTGCTCTCTCTCTCTCTCTCTCTGTCACACACTCACACGCACACACACACACACACACACACACGGAGGCACAGACTGAGGGAAAGAGCGAGAGCTACACACACACACACACACACACACACACACACACACACACACACACACAGAGCAAAGAGGAAGGTGCCCTAAGGCTCCCAGGGCGGACTGAGCCAGGGATTTGCAGCCGCTCAGCGTGGAAAGAATGGGGGGCGCGTGCGGGGGTGGGATGGAGATCTTCTCATTTATCCCGCTATTCGTCTGGTGGTGGTGGTGGGGGAGTTTGTCCCACTCTTGAAACAACGATTACTTCATTCTTTTTACTGATTTTTTTTTCAAAAGGAAATAAATTTGCCTCTTAACTTTCTTTTGTTTATTAAACTTCAGTTTCTTCTGTATGAAATTCTTCAGGGTGTCGTCCCTCAAGGAAGGACTTCTTACCCTATCACCTTAAGCGTGTGGAGGTCACAATCTCCCACACCAACTCTTTCAAAGACATTCCAATAAAAATAATTATTTTTTTAAAAAAATTTAAAAGATAACATATGGTGAAATCTATAAGTAGGTAGATGAACTAAGTGCCCAGTTTTGGAGTATCCAAGTAGAGATAAAACTGAAAAATGCTGCCTTAATGAAAACTACTGCTTCTTGACAAAGGGGGAAAAATAAGATTAGGTCACCCCTGATGGTTGATTTAACTGCTACATGATACTCCTACAGTACACACAGCAATCTTGACTTCTGAAATGTACTTTTTTACTTTTCCCTGTTATAATTCAGGTATATGAACCTTACGCTGAAGCAATTCCAGTTTGCATTATGAGCCTAATACAGCAGTTTTCATTAACTGATACATACTTTCATTACTTTACAAATCACACATCTTTCTTCAAAGAGAGACATAAAGGGGAAAAATAGAAAAGGACGGGTCTCACCAAGCACAAAAGGTACTTGGTGAAAGAGGACTGTTCTCTTTGTGACTCGGAGTCATTTGGATAAAAGTTCACTCAGAGGTTGTTAATTATTTAAACTCCAAAACCTGCTACTATAATTGAAGTAAAAATGGTTTGAAGAAGAGTTGTTTCATAAAACTCTCTTTGTAAGAGGAAACTTTGAACTTAAGCAGAATACATTATATGTCATGAGTCAAATGGAGCTAAGAAATAAAAAAGGTGCATTATTTAAGTACATCTTCCCTTTTCAGCTTTTTTTTTAAACTCTGACTCATCATCTTATTATGTTAAATATTTTCTTACCAATTTTAAAATAGACTTTTTCATCAAAGAAGGTGGAGGCATGGTGAAGATACAAAACATTAAAATGACACTTAGAAGCTTACATGGCTACCAATGCCTCTTTGAGATTCTGACTTAATTCTCACAACTCAAGTGGTGTTAATGACAGCCATGGGGGTTAAATCCCTATATACTCCTTCAAAAATAACAGCAAGGCTTTAATATCGCACACTTTCATTGGAGAAGCTTAGAGTGTTGTATCTCCCAGAAGATGTTTTTCATTGATAATCAAGTCTCAGGATGACATCCTCTGTGCCAACTCCCTTGAAAGATCTAGCTGCCCAATGACAAGTAATACCATCTGAAGCAGATTTTGAAACACCTACTCGAATTCAATCTAAAGCCAAACCAGAGAGCAGTCAACTTTAAAATGGAGCATCATCCTTAAACCAAACCTTCCTTTAAATGTTGGTTTAAGTAAACTGGGTAGTTAAGTTTCCCCATGTTACAACTTGGAAATTGTAACTATGTTTCAACTCAGCTCAAACTTAGTTTTGCCATGACTTTCACTATTGTCACTAGGGTTGGACTTGAAATTAACATGAGAATGATAAAACTGAGCCCACCCCATTCCAACAAGACCCATTACCCCGAGTGTGTAGAATCTTTAGACCTAACACAGGGGTAAGCAGAATGGTCACACTTCGCCACTCTCCCTTGGAACCTTTGGCTGGGATATGAAGGACTATTACTCTGCTTAGACACACCACCACCTTTTCCTGAATTGCTATGACTCTTTACAATGCTTAGTACACTGTAATTGAAAACACACTTTGGGCCTTTCCTCAAAGTAGAGTGCATTTCCTGCAACCTCTTTAAAAGCATGCAAGGCAGAGGCTGTCAACTTTTAATTATATAGGTGCTCTATCAATAGCCAAAAGCATTATTCAATTGAGTTTATTCATACTTCTACCTCTTTCCAAAACTCATCCGAAATAGTACACAACAATGGAAAATGAAAATAAGGACAGGACAATTTCTGTTTCAATCTCAGCTTGGTATCTCTCCCCTACAAAGCACATTTCAAGGGCACTGAACACTTCACCCTCAATTGCTGTATGTTCAGGGAACACAAACTAATTTTAATGTTAGACCAACCTAAACTATTAGGAAGATAAATAGCTGGTGGTTGCTACAATGGATTTCAAAATTGAATGAATAAATAATTTGGGGAACGTGTACCTTTTGGATGCATGTACCCATGAACCATTAAGCTCAGATTATTGTTGGCTGTAATCATCACATTGAAGTATTCTATTTGATTCACCCCCACCACCCAAGCTTTTAAAAGAAAATTTTATCTTAATAGTTATAGTACTTTTCACCCCCATCTTCATCACCTCTCAAATGTGAGACTAAAATAGATTTTCTCAAAATCATATATTCCAAGATGTTTCATAAAGGCTCACTCACACAGGAGTAAATTCCATCCTAGCTCAAGTAATGCTAAAGGTAGGAAAACAGTGGGAGCACTCCCCCAGAATGACATGTGGTCTGCAGAGGGTCCTTCAGGTCAAAACTATTTTCATAATAGCACTAAGATGTTATTTGGCCTTTTGTCTGTGTCGACATTTACACTGATATTGCAAAAGCAGTGGGAGTAAAATGCTGTACCTAAGCTCTAATCGAGGCAGTGGCACCAAAATATGTTAGTAGTCATTCTCTTCTTCACCACCATGCTGAGAGAGAGAGAGAGAGAGAGAGAGAGAGAGAGAGAGAGAGAGAGAGAGAGAGACGGGCTTATTTAAGAATGTCCTTGAGGGAGCATTAAAATTATTAATTTTATTAAACCTTGACTCTTGAGTACAAGACTTTGAAAAATTCTTTGTAACAAAATGGCAGGTACATATAAAGTATTCCTGCTGCATACTGAAGTCCATCAGTTATCTCAAGGAAAATAATTTGTGAGCTTGTTTGATATAGCTGCTTCTTTTCATGGAGTATTATTTTTACTTGTAAGGATGACTGACAGACAAGCTGTGGTTCCTCAGATTTGGGTGTTTCTCAAAAAAAAAATGAATGAATGAATGAAGTGAATCTGTAACTTCCAGAAGAAGTTGGTATTTAATTTTTTTTTTGTAATGATAATATTTGCAGTGACAAATGAAAACTAGAATGCTAGATAACTGGCATTCATTACTGTGAGCTTAACAGCTTCCTAAAACTGAAAGACTTCTCTGATGAGATTCATGGTGATATAAATGAATATGACTTTCTGATACACTATTTGGGAAGAACTGCATAACTCAGAGCACCAATCTTTTCCAAATGACCGATGCATGATGTTACAAAATTATGCAGCAGTAAAAGATCTATTCCAAGTACAAGGCAAACTAATGGATTTTAATGTAAGAGTGTTAAAAGTTCATGGCTATAGTTTCAGATTCTACTTGTCAGTAACTTTCAAGAAACTCCCACTCATCAAGTTTTAGAGTTTTGGTGTGGTGTCAAAGAAGGGTATCCACAATTATTTGACAAGGCTTTAAAATATTCCTCTCTCCTTCCAACTACATATCTGTTTTTGGCTTGATTTTCTTCATGTATATCTTTAACCAAAGCAACGTATCATAACAAATCGCATATAAAAGCAGATATGAGAATCTATCTGTCTCCTAGTAACCTAAACATTATAGAGATTTACAGAAATATAAAACAATGTTACTCTTCTCAGTAAACCTTTTATTTTAAAAATATATATTTTTCATAAGAATGTGTTAATGTGTATTGTGTTTATTATTGTTATTTTTATATGAGATAATAAACAAATATTTTTTAATTCTATGGTTTTAACATGGAATATAAGACATATCAAGATATAATCCATGTAAATAAAAGTTCTTTGGGGCCCTCAATAACTTTTAAGAATATAAAGGCATCCTGATTTAAAAGGTTTGAGAACCACTAGAAATTAACTGAGTTGCAGTTAAAGAGAAAAAAGAACATCGGTGGGTGTTTTACTAGAGGTCTTGAAATTCAACTGTACATTTGATTACACTCCTTGTAAAATAAAGCCCAGTTTGCTCAGGAGCTGAGACTTGGTTTTGTTTGCCCCAAGTTTGGCTTCTCTGATGAGAGCCTTTATGAGACACAGAGAGGATATATTAGTCAGGGTTCTCCAGAGAGAATATATTCTCCAAAACCAATATATGTTTTATTAATTAATCATAGGAATTGGTTCATGAGGTTATGGAGGTCAAGAATTCCCATGATCTGCCATCTGCAAGATAGAGAAGGAAGGCAGAGACGTCATCCAATCCAAGTCCGAAGGCCTGAGAAAAGGGGGTGCCAACTATGTGAGACCTGGTCTATGCACGAACGCCTGAGGACTGGAAGCTCCAGTGCCCAAGAGCAGGAGCAGAAGAATGTCTCAGCTCAATCAGGGAGAGTGAATTTGCCCTTCCTCCACCTCTATCGTCCTAGTCAGACCTTCAATAGATTGGATGATGCCTACCCTCATGGTGAAGGTGATCTGTACTCAGTCTATGGATTCAAATGCTAACCTCTTCTAGAAACACCCTCACAGACACACCCAAAAATAAGACTTAACCAGCTATCTAGATATCCCTTAACACAGTCCAGTTGACACATAAAACAAACCATCGCAGAGGAGAAGTAGCTGTTCATCGTGTCAGGCTGGTACAAGCTGTCCAGCCACACAGAGAGGACGGTCCATGGAGAAGGTCCAATCCGCCTCCACTTTCACTGCAAAGTGAAACCAGTGAGGCTCTCTCTCTTTCCCAGGGCCTGAGCTACTGCCCCAAGAGTTAAGAAAGGGAAACTCTTACCCCCAAAGCCCTCCAAGTCTGACATTTAAAATAATGAGTGCCTGTCCCAAGGCAGAGATATGGGTCTGGGGTCTCTTCTGGTCTGGACCTCATGTGTTGTAAATCACAGCATCTGGTGACAATGACCAGCCATCATTTACAGAGGGGGAGGCTTTTGCTATAATCTGTACTTGTGTTCTTAGGAGGCAAGGGGCTGGCTGGGATCAACAGGTTTTTTCACAATTTGGATAAATCATGTGTTCAGAAGTAGTGGCTATGCAAGCACATGACCCAACAGAGAACGTGGCAGGAAACACTTCTGCCATTTGGGGTGTCTTTCATCCATATTATTGCGCTTGGGTTCTTTCCCTTAAACATCTTTCCACTAGGTTTTCAACTCAGTACCATCTCAGAGTACAAGTTGTATTTAGATTATGTAAGTTCCCGATCTCTGTGGCCCACGTTCCCCTCATCTGGTCCTTCCTGTCAGCGCTAATGATTGCATTACTCAGTCTTTCCTTATTTATTCGAAACTCAAACTCCAACTGAGACTAACTCCTGTCTCCCAAGCCTCATCTGCTGGGATTCTTAGCATCTCTATCAATTCAGCTTCCCTGGGCCTTTTCTTTTATCTGCATGGGTGAAAACTCCCCTGAGCAGTTGATATCCACTTCATGCATTTCTCCAACTGATTTGTCTGGTCGCTTAATGTACTTCTTTGCTGCCTGACACCGTCACCCTCTGACCTGCCTCAAATCATACTGCTGTCTCCTCAGGAGGCCCCTTGTGCATTGTGGCTTCTCTCACAACCCCTCTCTCGAGCTGCAAACAGCTGATTTTGTTTCTCTACCATGTCTACCTTTCCTTATGTCAAATCTCTTCCTCTCTCCCTTCGCCCACTTTGGGGCACCCATCGGGACATCTTGGCAAGGTTTTTTGCCCAACTCACAAGTCAAGCAACTTCTTCCAGAGACTGTAGAATTGTGTGGCGTAATTTAATAATAACAAAGAACAAGAGTATCACACACCAAGAGTCATGATTTTTGTTGATCAGCAAATAAAATGAGAGTGAAAGACAATCAAAAACCTTCCTGTGGGTTTTCCTTATACTCTTCCCTCCGTGTGTTCTAGCTCTGCCATTTGTAGTCACGCCACTCTGCCTCCATTCACTTTTGCCAAATCTGATGCACTTAGATATCTCATGAGAGGTCAAACTAAGTTACTTTGAGTTCTAACTGTATCTTTTTGATTGTTGAAGGGCTGTGCTTTTTTATTGGATTATAAGTGCTTTCATATAAAGCAGCCAATTAAAATGACATGAGAGTTAACTATTCTATGTTCCCTCTCTTCCATCATTTAATTTCATACTTTAATATTTGTAATAAGAAGGAAAATAGAGCTTCAAATGAGAATCATAGAACTTTATGACCAGAAGGTGACTCACAGATCACTTAGTTTAGCCCCGGTATTTTGCCAGTGGGGAATGGAAGGGACTGAAATAGTGATTCTAGCTGAGCTCTGATGAGTGAATTTGCTAGTCCAGAAAATTAGAGCTCAAATATAGGATGTTACAAAGACATAATTGTGCATCCTAATGAATTTAAGCAAACAAAATTTTGCAAACCAGAACTTAGAAGCATTTGATATAACAACATACAAAATTAAGGAATTGAGTGATTTTAAATATGGTACATAGAAAAATTCAGCATATATTTTTATATTATTTTACTAGCTTCTAGAAAATTCTCTTAAATGGGAAGAAAGGGCAGCTATGGGCTAGAGAAAAACCTTAAAAAATATTTTAAAATCACAAACCATAGAGATAAACTGTATGTTGACAATATAGTACTATTGATTAAACATTGGAAACCCTTAAAAAAATAAGGGAGACAAGGCATTGCATCTTCTGAGCAGAAACACTGCAGACATTTTGAAATAAAATATTTATACCTTTATGCAAAGAGTGCTTCTGAAGCCCAACTTCAGCTCTGTTCTAGTGTTAGCCAGTGGCCAATTGGATACTTATCCTTGGCCAATTGTCTTCCAGAAGTCTTTCAATGGTCTTCGTCGTTTCCTTGGAAGAATGTCAGCCTACCAGTGCAAACCGATTACCTTTTAGAACAAGCCATGATTCACCCAGTACAACAGGTCGACAGGATCATGTCACATTGGAAGGACGCGCACTTGTAAGGCAGCAGCTTCTGAGCCTCACCCTTCTCTGCGTTGCATTCAGGAGTCCCTGTGGGGAAAATGGAACTTCCTGAAATGTTCAGGACAAAAATAATAATAACAATACCCATTTATTTTTCAAAACAACAGGAAGGAACAAAATGGCTCTACTACAATACACATAATTGTCCTGGGATCTGAACATAACTGGTTCAGCAAGTGTCTTCTCAGGAAACACCTCTTGGTGAATGGAGGAACAAGTCAGCGTGGAGTCACACTCCCAACAGAGGGGCCGCACCCTGGACACAGTGCTGTGTGAGGACCTCACAGACCAAGGCTCCTGTGGCACCTGTCTTTCCATGGAGCACAGAAGACTGGCTGCGTATACTTCCTACTAAAGATGTCCTGCAAAACAGACAACCAGTATCGCAGGAATGACAATTTCTAAAGGTCATGCCTCTAGAAATTTGCACTCAGGAGGTTCAAGTTCTATTTGTGCCAGGTTGTTTGTTGTTTTAGAGAAAGGTTAGGTGGCTGACTGCTTTTTTACATAATCCAGCCCCCTAGAGAGTTTGCTGTTTGGTAAGGTGACCACGGAAAGCTTAGTTGTGACTTTTGCATAATATAGGTGTTTTTGTTCAGCGCTATTTCTGTCTGGGTGTCAACATTGTTCCATATGGGGAGGGGAGAGAACAGACTCTCTCAGCCAGGGTTAATTCATTTTCATATCAACTCTGAACCATTTCCTCCTTTACTTTATGGTTGGGGAAACCAAGGCATGACCCAGGCAAGAAATGGCTCAAGGTGGTGTAATTAGAGCACTTTCACTTGGGGCGATAGACATGTTAATTCTATGACGAGTATTCTCTTTCAGCCCTGGTGATCTCCCTGAACCGATGCGGCACAGGCCTGAGGAACAGATGGGCCATGTGTCATGCCCCTAGAGGCCAAGAGACTCCGGTTTTGTCTCCTAAGGAAGGAGTAAGCCCAGATGGCCCCGAACTCTCACCAGGAAATGTGGCTTCCAATTCCCTCAGAGACAAAGATGAGCTCCCACATAGATATCAATTGTTAAATAGTTAAGGAGAGCCAAGTAATCTCTAAAAGTACCCAGAGCACAGACAAGCAGGACTGGAGGCTGAATCCCCTGGGCTCTGTTCAAGTCGCACTGTGCTGGTGCCTCCGCCTTGCCTTCCCCGTTCTCCTCCCTCCTCTGTGCCCCAGGAACTGACCTCCAGTGACCGTATCACCCAAGCTCCCTGGCTGGGTTGACATACAGATGGGTTCAGCCAACAGGAACTACTGTGGGAGGGAAGAGAGTGGGAGGGAGGGGCAGAGATATTTCTTCTTTCCTTTCTCCGGCTTGGATACCTTGTGTCTGGCTGTAACTTTGTCTCTCCATGGCTACAGCTTCTGAGCACAGCCAGACTTCTTGGACTCAGGACACACAACTTTCTCTCCTTGTTATTTCAGCCCTGGAGATGGTATTGGCCTTCCAGCCTTGTGAATTTCTGGGTGCCTCGACAGTCCCCAAACCTCTATCAGTAACCTAGTCCCTTCGTTAGAGGCTCTGCACTTGAATCTTCTGAGGTGAATTCTGTTCACTGCCTGAACCTAGACTGACCCAAGCTCTTTTCATTCATTCACCAAATATTTAATGAGTACTGTTCTGCGCCAGACACTGCACACGCCACTGGGAATGCCATGGCGAGCAAACAGAGATCTTATCCCTGACCCTGCAGCGTTTGCAGAACAACAGGGCTTATTTTAGTTAACCCTTCTTTGTTACTTCCCATAAAACTGAGATTTTTTTTTTTTACATCTTTAAAGTACAGAAATTCTCCAGGCCGGCCAAGAATCCTGAGAACAGGGAATGAGGCTACATTAGAAGTAATAATAGGCCCCAACCCAATACTAGACACATAATTAGTAGATGCTATGGACTGAATTGTGTCTGCCCAAATCTCACATGTTGAAGCCCTACTCCCCAATGTGATGGCATTTAGAGGTGGGGTCTTGGAAAAGTAATTGGGTTTACATGAGGTCATAAGGGTGGGGCCTTCATGATGGGACACACATGCACACACACACACACATACACAGAAACACAGAAACCTAGATGGTACAACCTACTATACACCTAGGCTATAAAACATCCCACTGTCAAATATGCAATATGCAGTCTCTAGTTGACTAAAATGTTATGCAATGCATGACTGTCTGTATACCTATATATATCTGAGGAAAGACCATGTGAGGACAGAGTGAGACACAGCCATCTGCAAGCCAGGAAGAGAACTCTCCCCAGAACACGACCACGCTGGCATCCTGATCTCAGACTTCTGGCCTCCAAAACCGAGAAATAAATGTCTGTTGCTTAAACCACCCAGTCTATGGCATTTTATTGTGGTAGATCCAATGAACTAATATAGTATGATTAAAGAAAAAAAAAGATCAAGAAGAATCAGTTGCCTAAAGGAAAGTCTTGGTCCCCCTGGATGTAGGAATGTCTCAATTCTATGCTCTGAACAAATTTGGGGTGACTTAAGCAAAACTGTCACTTGGGCAGCGTTTTTCTCCAGAACCTATTTCTTCCGTCTCCTCTGTCCTTTCTCCTGTCCCCACTCGCAGTATGTTTGGTGCCTGATTGCAACATCAGCAGCACCTGGGCACAGCCACTTAGCTGCCCACCAGACTCCCCTTTCCTGAGAGATGCGGCCCACAGTCCTTCATTCAAAATAGAACTGCTCCTTCCCCACCCATTTCCCATGAGGGCCTCATGCTTTTATTCCCTCAGAATGCTAGCCAATTCCTTTCCTTTCCTCTTTTTTATTGTCCACATTATTGAAAGATATTGCAATCATTTTTTTTATTTAAAAATCTAAAAGCAGTGAGTACCTTAGCTGCTCCAGGCCACTGTCTTCACAGTGCGGGAAACTCGGTCCCATCTTCTGCAAGAGGGATAGATAGAAAGTAGCCAGAAAGTACAAGGTATCAAAGAACAGACGGGGCTGTCTTTCTGGAATGCTCCTTCTATGCAAATATTTGGTGAAAGTTAAGTCATTTAACTTCCAATTAATTTAAAACACATACTTTTATGGAGGTAGGTTTAGATGTATACCATGTACCTTGGGTTTTCTCCTTGGAAAATGAGGGTAATGATAGCATTATTGTTACCCAGGGGATTGACTCAGGAGTTAAATAAGTCTTGTGTGTGGGGAGCCCCAAACACAACAACTGTTCCCGATGGCATGGACTGTGCCCTCTGGTCCAAACTCTGTGTGAATTTTAAGTCAAAATGCAAGGTCTCAGGGAAATTTTGCCCGGAAACCTTCTCCAGCTCCATCCCTAGATTCCCAGAGGAGGAGTTTTCATTTTCTTTGGCTAGTAGAGGACAAGTTTGAATACATTACCTCTGTTTCCTGGATTCCCCATACTTTACCCCAGAGCAGTGATTTTAATAGCGGGAATTTTAGGCATTGCAGCATTCATTCAGTTATAAATTTCACTTATAAAACATTTATTGAGGTTTTCATGATTTGATTTGTTTTAAACCAACCTAGTCTCTCTCTTCCACCCTTATTGTTGTGCCTGAAACAAAATAAATGACCCAGTATTATTTGGCATTCAACTGACATAAATCATAACCCACATTGGATTACTTTCAAGTCTACATTACAGTCCTACAGAAAAGTATAGTGCTGAATGAGGACTACTCTGTCCCTTTTAACACATCTCTGGGTCTAAAACAGATAGGCAAGCAAAAAACTTTTTTTAAGTGAAAAGGAAGATGGGGAGGTAGAGGGCAGAGGTGAGATAAGTGGTGATGGAGGGACTTGACGTGGGGTGGTGACCACGCAGCGCATTGCGCGTGTGATGTGTTATGGAGTTGTTCACCTGAAACCTGCATGCTTTTATTAATCCATGTTATCCCAATAAATTCAATAAGAATTCTTTTTAAAACATGAAAAATATTTATTTTATAAACCTTATAAACTTTTCTCAAAGTTCAGAGGAAGATTTTTATACCCTCCCAAAAAAACACAAAACAGAACAAAAAACAAATAAAACCCAAACTAAACAAAGCCCACTTTTACAAATTTTCATAATGTTTAACTAAATCTTAGTTTGGAATCTTTACCCTTGAAAGGACTAACGTCACAAGACAAGCTAGTTGTCTCAGTAGGCTGTGAATGAATGAATGCTATTAATTATACAGTTTTAAGTACCTGTGTCACTCTGTTAGTTATTAGTTTACTATGGCTAAGGACTGCATTCAACACACCGTAAAGTGTACTCAGTGCATAATAACGTTGCCTGTATAATAATGACCGGTATCTTATATCAACTATGCTTTGGGTATGCAGTGTGAAAAAAAGAGCATGGTTACTGTTGGCATGGAATAAATATTTTAATGACAAGTCATGATCGTTTTTGTAAAAGGTTCTGCTGATAGCACTTTAGACTTTACTTATTACTTTTTTTTAATAAAATAAAATAACTGAGTATATGAACATTGGAAAAAATGATGACTGTGATAATATCTCTTGTTTCAGATGCTTTAGTCAAATAACTTGCATTTGATTGAAAGCCCTTTAAGTACATAAATCACCTAAATTCACCATTCACTTATAACTGAGTAGCTTGTCTATTTTTTTATTATTTATTTATTTATTTATTTTTGTATTTTTCTGAAGCTGGAAACGGGGAGAGACAGTCAGACAGACTCCCGCATGTGCCCGACCAGGATCCACCCGGCACGCCCACCAGGGGCGAAGCTCTGCCCACCAGGGGGCGATGCTCTGCCCCTCTGGGGCATCGCTCTGCTGCGACCAAAGCCACTCTAGCGCCTGGGGCAGAGGCCAAGGAGCCATCCCCAGCGCCCGGGCCATCTTTGCTCCAATGGAGCCTCGGCTGCGGGAGGGGAAGAGCGAGACAGAGAGGAAGGAGGGGGGCGGGGTGGAGAAGCAAATGGGTGCTTCTCCTATGTGCCCTGGCCGGGAATCGAACCAGGGTCCCCCGCACACCAGGCCGATGCTCTACCGCTGAGCCAACTGGCCAGGGCCTGAGTAGATTGTCTAAATGGACAACAGGGGTTAGGGCCAGACAGTAAGTGCCCCTCCTGTTTCTCTACTCTGGGGTCTGTGGACCCTTTGTTGCGTGCCTTCCCATCTTTCAAGAGAGGCTGAAAATCTAAAATTTTATTGAGAAATCTCCAAGTAGTGGGACATGTATACCAAATGAAATACATCTGTCGGTCACCAGTTTGCAATCTCCCATATATGTGTGTGTGTGTGTGTGTGTGTGTGTGTGTGTGTGTGTGTATACACATCACATAAAATTTACCACCTTGGTAAATTACACACACACACACACACACACACACACACACACACACACACATTGGACCCAAAAATAAATCAGGTCCTCAAATACTATTGTGTGTCGCAGATTCATAGACTCTCAATTTTGGAAGTGGGTTATCACTTTAGTCTAGCTTTCTACTTGATCAACCCTAGTAATGAGGCAGCCTCTAATTGGACAGAACTTACTGAGAGGTAGTTCTTCTTTAGAGTCAGTCAAACTCTACCACTTATTTCCATACCCATTAGGATGGCTATTATCAAACAAACAGAAAATAACAAATGTTGGTGAGGATGGAGAAATTGGAACCTTTGTGCATTTGTTGATGTGAATGTAAAACAATGCTGCCAACAGGAAAATAGTGACTGTAAAGTAGTGTTGTCACTGTGGAAAACAATATGGCAATTTCTTGAATAATTAAATATAGAATTAGCATATGACCCTGCAATCCCGATTCTGGATACATACCCTAAACCACTGTAAGCAGTGACTATGAACACCCGTGTTCATAACAGCGTTATTCACTACGGCCAAAAGGTGGAAGCAATCCAGATGTCTATGGATAATTGAATGCTGGTGTATACATACAATGGAATGATATTACGTCTTAAAAAAGGAAGGAAGTTCTGATATGTGCTACAACATGGATGAAACTTAAAAACATTATGTCAAGTGCAATAAGCCAGACACAAAAGGGCAAATATCATAGGGTTCCACTCACATGAGGTACCGACAGTAGTCCCATCCACGGAGACAGAAAGTGAGGGGTGAATGCCAGGAGCTGTGAGGAGGGGGGAGTAGAGAGTTAGAGTTCAGTGGTTATAACATTTCAATCTGGGAAGATGGAAAATGTCCAGAGATGGCCGGTGATGACAGCTGCACAACAATGTGAATGTGTTTAATGCCACCGAACTGCACACTCAATGTGGGCCAACGTGATAAATTTTATGTGATGTGTATTTGACTACAATAAAAAGTATATAAAAAGAAATCTAGCATTTCCACGCTCTGCTCTTTCTTCTGCTCTTGGAAGCCACACTGCACAGGTCTGCCGTTTTATGTGCCTATCCTCCAGATATTGGCAGAGAGCAGCTCTGGGACTTCGCGGTCTCCCTCCTCCCATTTTTGCTTCTCTTCTCTGAGTCCTCCCGGGTCCCCTGGGCCCTGCGCTCCAGCCAGAGCATAGCATGCCTGCAAAGGGGAGCAGGAAGATTACCTCCCCGCTCTTAATACAGACTTTTGGGAGGCTGCCTTTGATGGCATGACTCAAGCATTTTAGGTTTTATCTCATTGTCTTTGGTGTTTCAGCATCAGCAGTGTGACTCAGGTATTTGCAAATGACAGACTACCTCGAAGGAGAGAAGCAGAGAAAAGGAGACATCTGGGATTGCTATTCCCTCATCGGACGTCTTCGAATCTGATTCATAAGCAAGACTTTAATTTCTTGCTGAATTCTGGACTGCAACATAGATAGAACTGAGTTTCCACTACAAATTCACCTGCAATTTAAAAAGGCCCCAAAGAAAAATAAATAAATAAAAACAATAAAAAGGCCCCAAAGAGGGCTGTCTGGTTTGTCATAGGCTGTCTTGTCTGTCAGAAAAAAACCCCCACCAAAACCACTAAAAACCCCACATTTTTTTCTCTACACCTTGCCCCATCTTTCCTGACATGCTGACTACTGAAAGGTAAATGTAGTTTTCCAAGTTTAAAAGTTAAATTTCCAATAAGAGCTCCTCCTACCCCTAGGTATCAATAAAGTTGATTCTGCCTTCTTTCCCATAAAGCTCTCCCTACCCCTAAAATCCAAGGACCCTTTTATATTGTTTCCAATTTGGTACTTGCCCACACGGGAGACTGTAATAAAAAGCAACTTCTTAAAGGACCTCGGGCAAAATCTGTGAGCCCTTTTGACCTCGCAGACTTTAAGGCATCCCAACTTATTTTTTCCTAAGAAGAGAGGCGGGAAAAAAAGGAAAGGTTTTCTTGCTCAAACAGCTAGCTTTGCCAAGGATCTTGAGAGGTCTGGGGGATGCTGGGAGTTCCTAGTTTGCGGCTCAGGCTCCGGTTCCACTAGGTCATGTTAAATATGAGTGTGCTCACAAGAGAAGGCAGGTGACCTCAATTGTCTCAACAGGATGTAGGACAGCAAAGGGGCCCTGCAGCAAGTAGCCCAGGCCCTCGCGATTAAGAGCTTTAAATATCACTGGTATTAGCAAGTGAGCAGCTACAAACAGTATCATAAACTTCATGAATTCACAACACGGTGTGACAAATCCCTCTTGAAATATTGGTTGTGACTGAGAGATTCCTGAGTGTGCTGAGGATGGACACAAGGCAGATAAACCCGCCAGGAGGGTCATTTGTCTCTCAGCCAAGTTCCATCCATGGGTGGGAGCATTGCTACTTTATGTAATGATCACTGTAATGATAACAAGACATGTTTTTATGGCGTTTGAATATCGTGAAGTGCTTCCGCATCATTCTCGGTGATGCTACCCCCACAGTGGAGGAGGTAGAAAGAAGGTCAGAAGGAAAACACCCAATTTAGATGCAATAGGTTGATCTCAAGACTCAGATGGAGTTGGTGCCCATGAGCAGCCATTTACTGATATTGTTGAGAAGTTTAAAAGTCTGTAGTAGCCTCTTGCTTGCAATGGCCAGAAATATTCTATGGTCCCATTGCAGACTTCACAGCATTGAAAATCCTCAGCACTTGGGTTTTTTCTTTGTTACCCCTTTCCCTTTGAGTTACCCACTCTCCAACTTCAAACCCTCAGGCTCTGCCTGCACCTGGGATATTTCTTCTCTATTCTAAACCCTTGATTAGTACATAAGGAGGATAAAAAGTGAGCATGGAGCAAGAAAGACCATTGACTCTTGGTCAAGTATCCGCTCCGAAGGAGGATCTTGGAAAGGCCGAGCGGTGCGTGGAGCCGCCAGCGTGTCCATCCAGGCCCCTGGGCTGGGGTTTCCGTCACCTCTGGCATTTCCCTATTCTCATGCACTCCCTCTTGTTCTCTAATCGCAAGTGGTTGTTGAGATCGAGGTTTTGCATTCTTTGTGCCTTCTTTTAAAAAAAAATTTTTTTACTGTATTGTCATAGAAACACTTAGCATGGGATCTACCCTCTTAACATGCAACACAGTGTTGTTATCCATAGTCACAGCAGCCCTCTAGAACTTCCTTAACTGAAGCTCTGTGCCTGGCGATGAGCATTCCTTCTGGCCAGTCCCCCAACATCTGGCCACCATCATTCTATCCTTGGAGTCTCTATATTTTTCTATTTTAAATGCCTCATACAAGTTGAATTATGCAGTATTTTTCCTTCTGTGACTGGATTATTTCATTCAGTATAGTTGTCCTCAAGGTTGTTACATGTTGAGGATGTCCTTTTTAAAGGCTGAATAATATTCCATTGTACATATATACCACATTTTTTTTCCTCCAGAGACTGGGAGAGTTAGAGAGAGGGATAGACAGGGACAGACAGGAACGAAGAGAGATGAGAAGCATCAATCATTAGTTTTTCATTGCAACACCTTAGTTGTTCATTGATTGTTTTCTCATATGTGCCTTGACCGTGGGCCTTCAGCAGACCGAATAACCCCTTGCTCAAGCCAGCGACCTTGGGTCCAAGCTGGTGAGCTTTAGCTCAAACCAGATGAGCCTGTGCTTAAGTTGGCGACCTCAGGGTCTCGAACCTGGATCCTCCGCATCCCAGTCCGACGTCTATCCACTGCACCACCACCTGGTCAGGCCACATTTTCTTTATTTATTCATCTGTTGAAGGACATTTATTTATGTCATTTCTTGGCTATTGCGAATTATCCTGTCATAAACTTGGGTGTGCTGTTATCTCTTCCAGATCCTGATTTTAATTCCTTGGGCTAACTACCCAAAAGTGGGATTGCTGGATCGTATGGTGGTTATATTTTTACTTTTGGAGGGGGGGAACTTTAACACTGTTTTCCATAGAAGCTGCACCATTTTACATTCCTACCTACAGTGCACAAGGGCTCCAATTTCTCCACATCTTCCCCAACACTTGTTAGTTGTAAATTTTTGTTATAATAACCATGCTAACGGGTGTGAGATGCTCCATCACTGTGGTTCTGATGTATGTTTCCCTGATAATTAGTGACACCGAGAATCTTGTCACATACCTGTTGATCATTTGTATTGATATATCTTCTTTGGAGAAATGTCCATTTAAGTTTCTAACCTATTTTTTAATTGAATCATTAGTTTTTGCTTCTTTTCTTTTGTGTTGTAAAGCTTCTTTGCGTAGTTTGGACATTCAGCCCTTACCAGACAGTTGGCGAGCACGTGTCCCCTTTCTCAGTGGCCTTTTCATTCTGATGCTTGTTTCCTTTGCTCCACACCCCATGACTTCCAAGAGCAGGAACTGAGCCCTCACTAAATTGGTGCTGAATCAGAAGTGACCGAATAGGAAGACGAGGATGACGCAGAAGTCTCTGTCACAGTGTTAAGAGTTTATGCTGCAACAGCAGATCGCACAGAATTCCTGAGGATGGCGTCAACAGAACGGGGCACCCTTCCCACATTCTCGGACCCTGCTGTTGAGTCCGAGAGAACTATGCCAGTGTGTGAAAAGAAAGCTTAGATGCACAGCAGCCCTCTCGAAAGGGGTCTCTGGAGAAGCAGGTATGACTCTTTGGGTTGCAGAATTCTCTTACCAGGAGAAAAGAGACTTAATGGCTCTTTGAAGAGGCCAGAGACAGGCTAGCTCCAGACCTTCTGGGAGTCAGGGCGCTACCAGCATCACTGGGCCGTGTTCTCCCTTCTCAGCCCCTGCTCCTGCCTGCGTGGCTTTCATCAGAGCCTCTACGCAGAAACGAAACAGAAGCACAGCTCCAACCCCCCTCAGGTTCAGCATGGGAGAAAGGGGTCCTCTTTCCCAGAAGTATCTGTGTGTCTCACTGAATTTTACTGGCTTTGTCAGTGGTAGTCAACCTGGTCCCTACCGCCCACTAGTGGGCATTCTAGCTTTCATGGTGGGCGGTAGCGGAGCAACCAAAGTATAAAAAAAGATAGATTTAACTATAGTAAATTGTTTTATAAAGATTTATTCTGCCAAACTTAGCGAAAATCTGACATAAAGTACTTGGTAAGTAATTATTATTATATGCTTTCACTTGCTGTAACTCTGCTTTATAAATTTTATAAAGTAAAGTTACTTCCCTACTTTACAAATCACCATTACTGTGGAACCAGTAGGCGGTTAGAAAATTATACTACTAACAGAGATACAAAAGTGGGCGGTAGGTATATAAAGGTTGACGACCCCTGGCTTTGATTGACAGGGCCTGGGAAGAGTGTGGTGATAGCTGGCTGTCTGAGGCCTGGCTCGCCTAGGAGGATGACTGGTGGGATGGAGGAGAACAGTGGGATATCCCTAGCCACAGGGAGCAAGGATGAGTGGAGGGGCACTCCCCTGACCACACTTACAGGAAGTAGGGAACACGGATGCTGCATGGCCAAAAAACAAATGTCCACCACTCTTGGCTCTAGAGAGGCAGTGTAATGGATTGGTTTGGCATAAAAGGTCTGGATTTGAACTAAGAGGTTGCGGAGAAGTATGCTAAGTATTGAATTCCCTAAGGACAATGAGAAAAGATCATTAGCAAATGTGGAGGAAAATTAGATTCTCTCCCTCACAATTCTTGTGTCCTGTTATGTAAGCAATTTCTATGATCTAAGGAATGGGGGTGGGCGGTGGTCCATTTTATTGCAACATTTAGAAAAAGGAAACAAGTCAGGGCATTAGTTTTGTTTTCACACAGCTTTGGTCTTTAGCCATGGGTATAGATGTGGGTGTGGAGAGAATTACCTTTCTTTATGAAGAGAGAGGGAGCTGTCCTCTAGGGACACTGCTGTACAGGGGCAGTAGGTGGATTTTCTGCAGCTATTCTGACCGAATTATAGCTTAAGTAAGTCATTACTGTGCCTCAAAGAAGTTGAGTAAATGCCTGGTGACTTTCTACCAGGGCTGAAGTGTTAGACAGGAGCGCTTGGTAGATGTCTCATTTTATTGCATCTTATTTTATTTAGTACAAAGAAGAGATGGATGCTCTTCTAGCCCTGCTGGCAGCCAGAGCCCACTCACAAGAGCAAATTTACCTTCCTCCAGGCTATGGAGTTGGGGTCAGAGGACAGAGAATGTCCATGTCCCTGAAAAGGCCGCTCAGAATTGAGAGGACTGGTCACCTCCCTGCCTGCTCTAAGGCAAAGCCCATTGGAGACCAGATCAAACAGACAAACACTCCCATGTTCTTCTCTTCTCCACTATGAGTGGCTGTTCCCCTTGAGTAATGAGTTCCACCCAGCCATTGTTGGAGTATTTTGCTTCTTTAGAGGAAAAAGAAAAAGCACAAAACAAAATAAATAAAGTATTTAATTCGATTCAGAGTGCAACTACTCTATTTCATTGCCATCTTCTTTTTTTTTCCTAGTGAAAAAATGCACTTTCTGTTCCATATTTAAAATACCATTGTAAAAGCAACAAAAATTAAAATTCAGTGATTGTGTTCTTCCTTGAGAGTGAGGGTGAGCAGGACTGGTGCCAAGTTAGAGATTGTGATTTCTGCTGGAAAAAACCCCCACAAAAATGAGAACCTTTGAAATGATACTAGCTATTTCTGTTTTGTTTTGACCAACTAAAATGTCGCAAAGTGTTCTACTTCTTGTGCTTCCTTCCTTAGCTTAAAAGAGAGAGCGTGCATATTTAATCAATTGACCAGATTTATACACTAAATACTGATTTTCTCCTCGTTGGGAAGAAAATAGTGTTTAGAATTTTAGACGTGGACTTCTGATGCCATGACTGCAGCATCTGTCATTAAGCTCTGCAAGTCTTCCCTGAGACAGAACTTTCTTGTCTTTCGCTCCTTGTGGTCCTCCAACATTTACCCTACCCTCAACATCACCTAAAGGAAACCAAGGCAATGGAGTGATGACTTTAGACTCAGAAACAACAGAATGCAAAATCTTGACACCAATCTGGATAGTCCGTTAATATCCATCCCTTCCCTCCCTCCCTTGAATGAAAAACATGTAAGAATGAATGATATTCCAACCGACGTGCTAATATATAGCTTCCTCCATCCTGATAGCCCTCCAGTGCTGCCTAAGACATAGCCTTCCCAGTAAGCCTCTACTCCCACCTCCATTGACGGGATTCCACTATGACCTTTCACCCAACTGCATCCATCTACCATCTGCCTTTTGCCATGGGAATCCCTCCATCTTTTTTTACATTCTTTTAATTTGGTCCCCTATTTCATCAGTTTAACTGAAACCTGGATCTCCGTCCCTGTGCAGTTCTCTTACTGTGCTTCTCCAACAGAAGCCATTCTTCTTGCTCACGGGCTGAGAAGTGGGCATCTCCTCCCTGATCTCTGCTTGTCACAAGATACATTTCCACCACCTTCTCTTCTGAAGTCTGCCATTCACTTCTGCCAGCCTCCCTTCACCTTCTCCGTCATTTCTCACCTTGCAAAAGTCCATCCTCCTCTGTGACTTCAGATCTGGGTCCCATACACTGCCAGGAACCATTGGCATTCTGGTGCACATGTTAATGATATCTTCAGAGTCTTGATCACTCAGCAAGATCTCAGGCTGGAGATGGCCGGGAGCTCTCAGCTCCTCAATCTTCAGGACCCCCGGGAGGGCACAGAATTTTCTACCGGGTCCTCCTCCAGCCTGAAACTAGAAGTTTCAAGTTGAGTCTTCTCTGCCACTCGTGACTCTTGTGAGCAGTGAT
This sequence comes from Saccopteryx bilineata, assembly GCF_036850765.1. Taxonomy (NCBI): domain Eukaryota; kingdom Metazoa; phylum Chordata; class Mammalia; order Chiroptera; family Emballonuridae; genus Saccopteryx; species Saccopteryx bilineata. The sequence continues at coordinate 187,065,004 of NC_089490.1, read as the reverse complement.
GGGTCATCTCACCTCTTGAAAATTTAAAAGTGGGAAAACAGTCACACCTATTTTCTGACTGATTGTGAGGATTCGAAGAAAATTATGCCTACCCGAGCATTCTGTCAACCAAAAATACCATACCAATGTTATATCTTTTTTGCTTCTATTACATAATATGACATTTTAGCGGGAAGGGACCTGGTTGCAAGACAGAGCGGCAGAGGAAGGCTTGGGGATGGAGGTGGAAGGTTGAGGCTTGAACTCAGGAAAGGGCACCATCCATCTTTCCTGAGACAAGAGGGAAGAAAGAAAAGCTCCATGAAGATAAACACATTCTGAGCTAGGAAGGGTTTAATGGGGCCTGCGTAGACCTGACCACTTTGAACTTCTCAAGAAGGTTAAAAATCGTGTTGTTTGTCCGAACTGACATGACACTGGGAGCTGGAGGCTTCCGAATAAGGTTTGGAAGAACTTTCTTTTATGAACTCGAGTGTGGTGGTGGGTGGCAGGGGAGGGGCATTGGGAGTTTGTGAGTCAAGTGCTAAGGGAGGTCCCCACAGAGAGTCCTGGGGGGGGGGGCTGAGAAGGGGAGCGGAGTCTGGGAGGAAAAGCCATGGCTAGATTCTATCATCTTCTTTCTTTTATTGCCCCGCCCTTCTCACGTTCCGATCTTTCTTACTTACGTGTCTCCCTCCTCCTCCTCCCACCCCCCGCCATAACTGACCATAATATAGCCAGTTTAAAAACATAAGTCTTACTGCTTGTATTTCTTGAATTTGACATTACTTTAAAAGCTTGGACATCAAATGCTGTGTCTTCTTTTCTCTCAACAAAGAAATTACTTGTGAAAGTGGCCAATAATGATGCTTTAAAAAGTGGATCCTTGATTTTACCTGTAATGGGGATGGGGGACTCTGCAGTCTAAGACTCTTCTTACAATGCGTCAACCATGTGGCATTAACAGCTCTTCTGCAATGTTCATTTTCTACATACTTGTGTCGTTTTCAGCTTCTGTTTCCTGTGCAACTTTCTTTCTGAAGGATCAAAATCTCTTTTTAGATCATCTTTCCCTTGATACTCAGGACATACGATGGTTAGATCCTTCCAAAGGTCACCTGCCTAGTAGCCTGTCCTGTGGCCAGTGTTATCCCACAAAGAGAAGGATTTAGTTTCAACAATTGTCAAGCCCTAGGCCCCAACTCTTAGTATGCTTTGAGTGGTTGTGAGTATTCTCATAAATAATGGAGTTCCTTAAATTATTGCTTTGGCCCTCATGCTGTAATTGAATCCCTCTTCTCATGACCAGGCCCTCACTATTTGTTTATTATGAATACCTTCACACAAGCACACTTTTTATTTTTTTTCGCATGCTTTCTGGAACAATCAGGCCACGTCTCCATCTCTGGCCCACAGCATGTGAAGGATTAACCCTCTGCCATTTCTCTGTTTATTGAAGTCTGAGCCAAGAGATCATTTCTGAAGTTGAGTTTACTTATTTGGCTTTGCTGCTTGAAGTAAATTTATGGCATGCCCAACTAACTTGTAATCTCCTCACCAGCCTGCAATGCTTTAATGTTGCATGGAGGCGAGGGAATCGTATGTAAGTATATAACGGTTTTAGACTTTGAGATGTTGTATTTATCTTCTTTCCTATCGCTTTAAATATCAACCACCAAGTCAATGAGCCACTATCCAGCATGATTATTCAATATGCAAATATGTCTTCATCCATCTGAGCATTTCTAATGGCCATAGATTTTGTTTAACTATGGAGTTATATGTTGAATTCCACATTTACGCAGGACACAGTTCAAGACATTAATGATATGCAGTTTTGAAATATCCAAGATCAGCTATTTGGATAAGTCCAATCCATGGTCCCTATCAATTTGTATTCCGTAGGCATCCCATGTGGTGTCAAAATGAATGATTGGTTATCAGAAAGTTCGACTAAACTTTTCTCCTTGCAGTGCATTTAGTCTACCACATTAAAAAAAAACACTTTCTCTTCAGAACTTGATGACAACAGTATGCTGCCACCTGTCCCCATATTTTTCACTGCAATCTTCTAACCTCCACGTCACTCTCCTGCTTTTGTAGGGTAATTGGAATTTTGAGTCGTTGTCTTCCTCTTCATCTCAACTCTTGCCATCAGGGTTACTTCAGTGTCCATGGGAGGACCCACTAAACACCTTACATCACAGTTCCTTAATCCCTTGTAGGGCAATAACCTTGGTCCCTGTCTTCTCCACACCTCCACCAAGACCAGACTCTAAACTTTGTTGTCATCAAAAATTGCCCAGAATGAGTTCCAGGCTGACCTTGGGCCTGGGGAATCTGTCTCCAACCACTGCAGGGGTGCAGTGGCCTGAGTTCTCAAAGCAGGTATGTCCCCAACCTCGAAGTGAGTGACCCAGGTTCAGAGCAAGTGGCAAATGGCCAACAGAAGGCCCCTGGGCACAGGGTTTGGCACAAAGGCCAGAATCTGGCTCTCCTTTAACGTGAAGGAAATTCACATTCCCGGGCTCCCCAGGGCAGCACAGCTGCCTCTAATGGGAGGAATAAAGAAACCACTGTGATCCACAGGATATTGAGGAAAAAGGAGTGAAGGAAATGATAGAGACCCTTGTGAGAAATCAGAACTCGCCCTTTCAAGGTTAACGCAGTACTTTAGGGGGACGACTCAGAAGGGTAAAGTAAGTCTCTGTAAAAGCCAGAGAAGAGATGGTAAAACTCCTCTTTGGATCCTGTCTGAAGTCACAGCTGGAAAAAAGAAAAAGAAAGAAAAATGAAGAATCCCCCTGCCTTTGAAACACCACTGCTCCCTGCTTGGACCCCAACCTCCTGTCCTTTCAGCTCTGTTCTCTTACTTTGTAACTCACCAGGCTCTTTTCTCAGACTTCTTCACACATGCCACCTGCTCTATGTCTCGATATGCCTGTGGTTCCCTTGAGCTTGGATCTTTTGTTCTACATTCTCTCCTGGAGTGATCTCATCTACTCCCTTGGCTTCTACCACCATCTGTGGGTTTATGAGTCTCTTGTTTCTTTCTTATAATCCTTAGCACTCCTCCAAGAATCAGAAAAAATATTTCTAGTTATTTAATCATATAAATAAATAACATTTATAGAGGTGTTACTATGGAATAGGCAGGGTTTTAAATGCTTTAAGTGTGTTGACTCATTTATAACCCTATGAGGTAGGCTATTCTTAAGTACTAGATTTCACTCACTCTAAAATGCTATTATTATGTGATCCAGCAATTCCACCCCTGAGTGTTTTGAAAACAGGGACTCAAACAGATGTTTTGTACACAATATTCACAGTAGCTAAAAGGTGGAAGCAAAAAAGTGTTCATAGATGGATGAATAAATAAACAAAATACGGTATAGATCCGAAATGAAATGTATATACAGCCTTAAAAAATAAGGAAATTCTGACACATGTTATAATGCGGATGAACCTTGAAGATATTATGCTAAGTGAAATAAGCCAGACACAAAAGAGCAAATATTATATGCTCCCAGTAAAGTAGTCAAATTCATAGAGACAGAGTGGTGGTTGCCAGAGATCTGGGAAGGAAAAATGAAAAGTTATTGTTTAGTAAGTGCAGAATTTCAGTTTGGGAAGATGAGAAGTTCTGGAGATAAAAGGTGGTGATGATTGTACAATGTAAGTGCACTTAAAGCCACTGAGCTGTGCACTCAAAAATGGCTAAGATGGTGGAATTTATGCTACGTTTATTTCTCAAAGTAAATTTTTTTTAATTCCAAGAACACAGATTTGAAATTTTAAAAAATGGCTTAAATGGTTAAAAAAGGAAGTTTGTGATTGTAAACTACATCATTATTTTATGTACCATAAGGGAAAATAATGCCATTTATTAAAAAATAGCACAATGATTTCTCCTCACTTAGATTTTTTATTTTCTGTTTATTGAAAGAGCTCTTTTAGACTAGTTCAGGCATAATTTTTATGTATCACTCTTAGTATATATAAATAAAAAAACTTAATCTCTGTAAGTATCCGCATTTTCTGAATCACTTTCAAAGGGAGTGGTTTTCCACACAAAGTTGTCCTCTGCGTTATCCTCAGCATTGGTGATAGGGTGGCTTGTTGTTGTTTTTGTGAGAGAGTGCCACTTATGTCCCTGTATTTCCTTCCAAGACACTGACACCCATCCTGCACATTTTGATGCTGACACTTTATTGATCTAACCAGAAAGTATCAATGGAAGGTTTTGGACAACTACAAGGGCTTGTGTTTCTTTCTCAAGTCCTCTTTAAATGATTTGTTAACTGAAATGTCAAGGGGATATCATTGTCCAGTCATGACACCAGAAATAATAATCACATCACTCCATTTTTTTTTAGCCAGTTTATTTTTAACTGTTAATGGACAAGTCTATGAAATGCATCAAAAACCAATATATTGAGTGAGTTATGTGGGGCTCATGGAGGACTGTTTCAGATGACATTTACTCATTTCCATTTCTTTCTTTCCTTATGCTCTGGGGGAGTCCTTTTGGTCCAGAAGAAATCCTCTTCCATTCAACTTTCTTTGAGAGGACCTCACATGTCTGTGAATTCCTGTCCCCTAATGTACATGTGCTCAAACAATGTACCCAATCCAATTAAAATGATAGAATATAAATAGCTACGATCACATGCACACATACAGAGACTAAAGCAACTGCGTTGTAACCACAGCCTGACCAACAGCAGGTGAACTCTCAACTTTAGAGAGGCTAAAATGTGTCCTAAGACTCTGTTTCTAGGGACACGGAGCTGACTAGATGTAAATTTCCCTATCCTTTCTGCTAAGTATAACTAAAAACCTTGGATACTACAAACAAACACAGCCAACCTACTCTAAAAGAATGGCTAAAGGAATTTCTCCAAATAGGAAGGCAGCGATAAAAGAGAGAACTCTGGAGGTAAGAAAGAGAACTGTAAGCACAAATATAGGTACATATAGGAGGCTTTCCTTCTCGGGTTTTCTGAATTATGTTTGATGGTTGAAACAAGAATTATAACACTCTCTGATGTAATTCTAAATGTACGTAGAAGACATTTTAAGACATTATAAACAGTGGAGGGTGAAGGGAGCTAACAGGAGTTACCATTTTTACATTTCATGTGAACTGGTAAAATGGTGACATCAGTAGACTGGTAAGTTATGTGTATATAGTGTAGCACCAAGAGCAAACACTAAAAAGGCTTTATGAAAAGGTACACTCAAAACCAGGGGTCTCAAACTCAACTCAGCATGTGGGCTGCAGAGCAAGATCACAGCCGTTAGGCAGGCCGCACTAGGTCTACAAAAGGCAACTGTTACGCAACACTTTTCTCACTGCAGTTGAAAACAAAAAAAAATCAGTACAAGCACAATCATACATGCAGTTTACTCAGTGTCACAAAACGACCAGAAACTGTAGTTCGCATCACAACTGCTGTTAACTAAGCTAATATCTAGCTAGGATGCTAGAGAAATGAAAAATACAAGTAGGCTCCTAGGCTTACTTAATTTTATCCAAAATATTTTGAACTTTGTGGATTAGTCTGCGGGCCACACAAAATTGTTCGGCGGGCTGCATGTGGCCCACAGGCCGCGAGTTTGAGACCCCTGCTCTAAACGCTTCAGCTAAATCAATGTGGAAGTCTAAGACAATGTTTAATCCGCAGGAAGGCAAGCCAAAAAAGAGAAATTAAGAACTGAGAAAACAAACAGAAAACAAAAAATCAAATGTCAGACCATCTAGGTTTGTATGTTTGTATGTATGTACATACATAATATATTCTGTAGCTCTGTCCCCTGAGAGGGACCCAAATAGTGACACTGCAATAATACAAAATGTCTAGCTTCCAGAATGCAGCTTCTGAGTAATATTCTCCACTAAAAGGAATATTCTCCACTAAATAGCCTTGGCTATTTACAGAAATGACTGATTTCAGGACTGGTAGAAAAAGTATAAGATGAGCCTGGAGGATCTTATTTATGGCAGGAAGCAAGGAAGTGTTCAAAGAGTGAGAGGCGCATGTCAAAGGACACAGAAACCAGCCTGAAGGGGCCTCCCCTAGCCCAATCTGGGACAGTTTAAGCACATATGCAAATAATGATAGTAATGGATTATAACCAACAGAACAAAGAAATCATGAATCCGTTCTGATATAAACTAATGAATGGAAACATTGAAAGTTTGATGAGGACTTACTAGCAAATTTACGTATTAATAACATAAGGAAAAAGAAGAACTTGAAAGTGAAGAAAACTAGCCAATACCACTTTAATCATGCGATCAAAGCAAGCATCATCAGTTATGGGATAAATCGAAATCATTCCCCACATGATAAGACACAAGAAGAACATAAAATCGCTTCTTTGATTTTCCTGCCAAAGATGCAGAACCTGAATTTCATCAGGAGGAAACATCAGACAAACCCAAAATAAGGGACAAATAACTGACCTGTAAGCCCAAAGGAGACAAGGACAGGAAAGGCAAGCAGAGTCTGAGGGACTGCTCCAGACAGAAGGAGACAGAAAGGGCTGGACAGCTGAACCCAGCGCCTGAGTCCAAACAGGATTCTTCTGCTAAAAATCATTGACGGGACATTTCACAAAACTTGACTGAGGATTGGATGGTAGTAACGTAGCAAGTTACTTTCTTACTTTTGTGGCTTTCTTCTATTGATACAGGAGAATATTCCTGTCTGTAGAAAATACACGCTGAAGAGGCGGGGACATCAGGTCAGCAACTTATTTGGACATTGTAGGGTTTAGGGAGAAAAAAAGATTTTCTTTGCCTTTGTACTGGACTTAACAGATTTTCTGTAAATGTGGGATGTTTTGAAGTTTAAAGAAAAACAAACAAAATTAAAAATATTGCCAGGTATTTAACATTTAGCATATCTCAAACAGGTGATCACCCTTCCCACTCTACTTTTTGTGCTGCTCAGTTTTGGTTACTAGTATTTTTACCTGAGCACTTACTAAAGCTGAAAATCTTGGGATTGTTCTCAGGGTTTCCTTCTCTCCTACCCCCCATCTAAGCTTTATCTATTCTGCCTCAGAAACATCTCTCAATGTTAATGCATGTTCTCTGTCCTCGTTGCCAATTTGTCGGCCTCTTTCTTTGTCTTTGGCATCACCAATCAGTCTTCCTGCATCCAGCCTCTCTCCTAGACAGTCCACTGGCAAATTATCTTACTAAAAGTGAATCTTTTCACATCACTCCCCTGTTTGGGGACATCATCTGGCTTCATAGGGCATTTAGGGTAAATCCTAGCATTGGAGAGTAGTAGCTCTTCAAGTCTTGTTTTAGTCATCTTATCTCTTGCCACTGCTGAAAAACTACAGTCTTCTCAACTTTCTCCAGATATAGCTGCCCTTCCTTACCTCATTTATATATGTGTTGTGCCCTCCTGCCTACCACACCTCCTATGCCACCTCCCCTTCAGGGGACATAAAGTGCACTTAGCACATTATGGAGAAGTCTCTGCCCGTGTTGCTCGATTCTATGAGCTTCTCAGCAGGAACTGTGCCACCAACCTAAGTTCTACGGGGGACATATGGACTTCAGCTGGAAAGTGTCAGTAAGGATTGGATTTGGAAGAGGTCACTCCTTACTTGGACCATTTCTGAGCTCTGTGGGGGTTCAGACCAAGTCACCCTAGGCTGTGCCTTTGTGGTGTACAGATTGTTTTAAGCTAGAGGCAACTTGAGCTGCAGGCTCAGGAGAAACTCCTGCCCATCCCTTAATTACCTAGAACTTGAATTAGGAGTCTTGCCCATAATAAGAGATGATCAGAGATAACCTCTTTGACCTATCTCTAGGGCAGGGCAAACTACTAATTACCAAACAGGTGCTCTCCCTGCAAGGACCTTCTGAAGCCCGAAGGTGCCTTCCCTCACCCGCAGCTCAGAATGTCATAGACACGCATTTTCCCTGGCTGTCTCTGAACCCCTTGTGCATGTGGGGGCTCCGATGCTCTCAGGCGTGCAGGATTTCCATACATCTGTATGTATTAAATTTGGTTTAAGTCTTCTTGTTTATCTACCTCATGTCTATTTGGTCATTAGACCAGCCAAAAGAACCTGATGGGGAGGGAAAAGTTTCATCCTTCCCACAGTCCCAGCAGTCCAATCGGGGAAGTCATTTTCACATGGTCCCAAATTCTGCATCTTTTAGAGCAGTGGTCCCCAAACTTTTTTGGGCCACGGACCAGTTTAATGTCAGAAAATATTTTCACGGACTGGCCTTTAGGGTGGGATGGATAAATGCACAAAATAAAATTATGCGATCGGCGTAAAAACTGTGGTATTTTAAAATATAATTGTCGAACTTACAAGACAAGCGTCAAGATTGAGTCTTAGACAGATGTAACAGAGGAAGTCTGGTCATTTTTTAAAAATAAAACATCGTTCAGACTTAAATATAAATAAAATGGAAATAATGTAAGTTACTTATTCTTTCTCTGCAGACCAGTACCAAATGGCCCACGGACCAGTACCAGTCCGTGGCCCGGGGGTTAGGGACCACTGATTTAGAGGAAAAGTGCTCTGGTAGATCATTTCATCTTCTTTGGGAAAGTAGCGACCCTAAAGGTCTATCCTGGATTGTATATTTTGTCGGAGTATGCTTTGTGGTGGCTCATGAGGCAGAGCTCAAGCTTTCTCCTCATTTTGGTGCTGACTGGTTCCATTTCTGTCTCAAGTCTGCAGGCCTTTGGACAGAGAACACATAAATGAAGAAGCACTCTCACTATAGATAAATATAATATAATATTAGAATAATACATATTATATAGATAATATATGTTGTATAGGTAATATAATATATTATATATTTATGTTATACATATGTTATATAGCATACATTATATATCTTTACGCATTATTCTAATCCAACAGGGAAGAAAATATATTTCTGTTACAATAATTTAATCTTGTCTACGGCCATACCACCCTGAACGCACCCGATCTCGTCCAATAATTTAATCTTTTGCTTATGTGAGTAAATATCAAACTTCGGCTCAAATAGAAATGAGCAAAAGGATTTGCATGATGCTACCAATACTGTATGAATGTTTATTTTTATCTTTTGGATTTCAACAATATTCTCTCACTATACATTTTTAGAGGGTTTCAGAAATTAGGAAGCACCACTAGCTGATGAACAGGCATGAAGAAGCAACAAAGGTGCACAGCAGGTGGAGTTCCCTGAGTACATTCATAGTTCGGTTTGCTCCCATCAGAAATTAGGCCTCGTGGAATCCAGTTACCACGGGGATGGCAAACAGATGCCCGACACATGTGGTTCCCTTTAAGAATGGTTTTCTGCGTGAGGTGTTCTCCATGCTTCTGACAGTCTTCTCTGTGTGTCCAATTCCCGGATGCCTTATTTTTTTTTCCTTTTTACTGAGTTTATTGGGGTGATACTGGTTAACAAAATTATACAGGTTTCAGGTGCACATTCTATAGCACATCATCGATACACTATATTGTGTGTTCATCACCCCAACTCAAGTCTCTGTCCATTACCATTTATTCCCCCTCTATCCTCTCCAATCTCCTCCCCCACTCCGGAAATCACCACATTGCTATCTGTGTCCAAGAGGGGTTTTTGCCCTCTCTTCCCTCCCCTTAGATTAAAGCATGTTGCTTGACTCCATTCTGCAGTGGGAAGAAGGGAGGTGAGTTAAAAGCAGAAAGGGCATAAGAAGGTATGGCTTTTGTATTAATCAGTAATGGTACTCAATTCCTAAATCAGACCCCTTGTCTATCTAAGGAGAGAGCTACAAGTTTCTAAGTCAAATTCTGGTGATCATCAAAGTTAGAAAACTTTTTCCTTCATTTTACAGTTTCCTCTTGTATAAAGTTAGTAGTAGTGAAAAGATTCATTTCTAAAAATCTAGAAAAACGATTTCTAAAAAATTCACTATGCTATTAGGGAATGGTAGTGATAATCCAGATGGGACAATCTGTATAGACCATTTGGTGACAAATGACTTTATTAGTTTGAAAATGTAGAGCTCAGATAATATAATAAACCTTGTCTCTCTGTTTGGTTCTTTAAACATATTTGGCAATTTGAGATTTAAACTCTGGTTATATCTCCTTGAAAGCACATACTAGGATCCCTTTAACCTGGAGCATGGATGACCAACCTGGCTTTCCTCATTTACGTTCTACAATCTCTGGTTCTGATATGCCTCCCATGCAAGACACATCATTATGTAATAACTTTCTAAAGAGAAAGACCCCCATTACATTTAATGTGCATATTGATTGTATGATAAATCCCGATTAAAGTGCATCTTAAAATTGGGAGATGAATATTTGGAGAGAATTTGTTCTTATCAAGTTGGCTCAACTAAAAAAATGACATTTATTTTTAAGACATAGGGAGATTGCCTAGAAACCGTTGGCAGGAAGTAAGGGGAAAATTCACAGGAACCATGCAGTCACCAGGAAAACAACTGTAAGGGTTGGTGCTCTCTTCTCTGTGCTAGTCTCTCCAGTTCAACTTTCTGCACACTTCCCCACTCCCCACTCCACTTCTGCTCCCCCACCATGTCGGCTTTGACTTTTCCTGATGCCAAATTTAGACTCAATCTGACTGCTCCCTCCTGCACAGAGACTTACTCTTAAAGTGTTCCAACTACAAATATTCAGGAGGAATCTGATTGGCTCAGCTTGGGTTTGGTACTCCCTTTTTGTCCAATCAGGTTTGGCCATGGTGTTTGGGTCATCTAATAAAGCTATGGGCACATAGATTCACTTCACCAGGGTATGGGTGGAGCTCAGGTCTCTGAGAATGGGAGGGAAGATAATGATTGTCATCACATGAAAATCAGGAGTTGTGTGAGGAAATTTTCAAATCTATAGATTTTTGGAGTTAAATGAAAGGTGGTCATAAGTTCCTTGGCTTACATGGGGAAATGACCAAAATAGTTCTATCTACTGCTCACCTAACTTGTGCCTGCTGTATAAAGCTGGGAGGCTCCATTGTCTAGGCTACCAGCTAGCTAATCTGCCATCTAAAATGTCAGTTATTTAAAGACACAGGGACATGGGGGTATGTAATATACAATTTGTGTAATATACAGTTTTTTCTTAAGATTTTAATTTAATGCAGTACAGACAGTGAAATGGGGTTTTTCTTACATTGTTTGTGGGAGTGCCAATTATCAGAATCCTTTTAGAAAGCCATTTGGAAATGTGTATCAAGAACCTTGGAGAGATGACGTCAGAGTAATGGCGGGGTAGGAAGCGATACCGATAAATCTCCCCCAAAACTCAACAAGATCTTCAACCAGAAACAGAAAAACCTATACTTGGAGCTTCCAGATGCTTCGCAATACACCCAAAGGTATGATAGAGTGAAAAATTGGCTAAATATATAACCAAACCCCGAAGGAAAAAGGGAGTAAGAAATGCTCCGCCTTCCTCACTAACCTAAACAGGGCGGCTTTCTCTGGTAACTGTGAATATAGAAACTGAGGCGGGCAAAGGGGGTGAATAGATCCAGGCCGCCGCGGCACAAACGGCTGAACCAGGCTGTGGCACACAGATCCAAGCCGAGGAAAATCTGATCCTGTGGCAACCCGGGCAATACAAGCTAACACTCGCGCCAAACCCAAACAAAGAAAGACAAGCGGAGCGGCCATTTTACCCGGTCTCCTGGTCGGTGCGCAGTTAGTGGAAGAGAGATTTCTTCCTAAGCCCCGAGAGTGGGTGCCCGTGTTGCCCCACGGAGAGGCAGGGTCAGAGGCCTTTCTGTGGGCCGAGGACAGAGTCTCTGGGCAGCCCCAGCGCCCTGGGAAAGCCACGCACGGGAGGGAGTGAGAACTACTTCCAACGGTGGAGATTTTCCGTGCTGGTGAGGGTTTCACTCAGAGGGAACCACGGCCGGCCTCATATCCTGGTGTGCGCGCGCAGATAAGGAGTGAGCGATTCCTCCGAGTGCCTCCGCAGTGCGCGCCCGTGTTATCGCAGAGAGGGGCAGAGTCAGGGGCCTTTGTGTGGGCCAAAGCGGAATCTCGAGCCGCCCCAGCGCCTTGCAAAAGCCGCGCACGGGGACGGAGCGAGACTCAATTCCAACGCTGCAACTTTTCCCTGCGGTTGGGGGTTTCACTCAGAGCGTGAGACTGCTGGCTGGATATCCTGGTCGCAGACAGTGAGTGAGAGTTTCCTCCAAGCGCCCCCCAGAAGTGGGCGCCCGCTTGTGTTACCGGACAGAGTGGCAGAGCCAGTGGTCTTTGAGTGGGCGGAAAGCCCGCCTGATTATGCTAGCAGCTCTGACTGACTGAGCCTTACCCAGAGCCCTGTGCTGAGTGGAAATAGAGTGGGGAGTTGCCAGCTCTTTGAGCCTCTTACTATCCAGGCAGAGGCAGCAGCAACCCCATAGCTGGATTATCAGGCTACTAATTGAGGAAGGAAAGACTAGGAGAAAGGCTCCAGGAACACGGACTCTCTCACTGTCGGAGCCTATAAATGCTAATGAGCCTCGACTCCCACGAGACTAAAGCACAATACATGACATTGCCATAGAGACTTATCAACTGCAAGCCTCTACCTGAGCGTGCCAAAGGGGCAGAACCCGGGGTACAGAGTCACCGACCAGGAAGAGGGAGAGAAAAGAAAAAGCAAGAAGATAACCTCTCAAAATCAAGAATAATCTGCAGACTTTATAACCTATCCCATTTTATTATATTTGTTCGTTTGTTTCTCTTATCTTCATTCTTGAGACTTTTTTTTCTTCCTCCAATTTGGCCGATTAACTCTCTACTGGTCTTACTCTCTCCTCTCCTTGAACCACACTATCCATAAGTGTTACATCTCCCATTATCTTTTCTCTTCTCTTCCTTTCTCTCTATGAGGGTTGCACTCCAAAACCCTTAACTCTCTCTCTCTCTCCTTTCTTTTTTCTTCTTTTAGTGGTTCCCTCTTTTTTTTCTCTCTCTCTCTTTCTTTTCTCCCTCTATATTAGTTTCTTCCTTTCTCCTTTACATCTCCTCTCATTCAAACCTCAATAACAAACAAATTATCTTATCTGGGACTCAAACCTATGTTTGTGGCATTTTGGGGGGTTTTTACTTCACCTTTTTAACTCACTAGCAGTGCTCCCATCCCTGGCTCTCCATATTATCTAGTTCTTGTTCCACTAAATACAATAGTAAGTTTTTAATTTGTCCCCCCATTTTTCCGTTTTCCTCTTATTCCTCTCATCATAACTCTTAGACAACCAACACCTAAAAGCAAATCATTTTATTCTTGACCCAAATTTTTTCCTTATTTGCTTTTTGTGGGTCCATACACTCTTTTTTTTTTTTTTTTTCTTTTTTGCCCCTTTATTACTTTTCCCCAATTCAGGCCCTCCATCAAAGGCATTGTTTGTTATAACTCACAGTCCACCACAAGATTTTCTCAAGAAAGAGGGGAGAGGAGAGGAGAGGAAAAAAGGAGGGGGGGAATAATTTCCTTTTTTAAAAAATTTTTATTTTATTTTATTTTTCTTTATTTCATTATTAATTTTTTTTTAAAAAAACAACTCTTTTCAATTTTTTATTTGTTTTTATTTTTTTAACTTTTTATTCTTTATTAAATCTCATTAATACTATCAACAAAACCACCCTCAGATGCCATTAAGGAAGAGAAAATCAAATATCATGGATACAAAAGAAAGAGAGGTAACACAGCTAGATGAGGAAAAATCTATGGAGAAAAAATTTAATATATTGGAAACCTTGGAGCTAAATGACAGAGAATTCAAGATAGAAATCCTAAAAATCCTCCGAGATATACAAGAAAACACAGAAAGGCAATATAGGGAGCTCAGAAAACAACTTAATGAACACAAAGAATATATGTCCAAGGAAATTGAAACTATAAAAACAAATCAAACAGAGATGAAAAACTCAATTCACGAGCTGAAAAACGAAGTAACAAGCTTAGCTAATAGAACAGGTCAGATAGAAGAGAGGATTAGTGAAATAGAAGACAAGCAACTTGAGGCACAACAGAGAGAAGAAGAAAGAGACTCAAAAATTAAAAAAAATGAGATAGCCCTACAAGAATTATCTGACTCCATCAAAAAGAATAACATAAGAATAATAGGTATATCAGAGGGAGAAGAGAGAGAAAATGGAATGGAGAATATACTCAAACAAATAATAGATGAGAACTTCCCAAGCCTGTGGAAAGAACTAAAGCCTCAAGTTCAAGAAGCAAACAGAACTCCAAGTTTTCTTAACCCCAACAAACCTACTCCAAGGCATATCATAATGAAATTGACACAAACCAACAGCAAAGAAAAAATTCTCAAGGCAGCCAGGGAAAAGAAGAATATAACATATAAAGGAAGGCCCATTAGATTATCATCAGATTTCTCAGCAGAAACTCTACAAGCTAGAAGAGAGTGGACCCCAATATTTAAAGTCCTGAAAGAGAGGAACTTTCAGCCACGAATACTATACCCATCAAAGCTATCCTTCAAATACGAAGGAGAAATAAAAACATTCACAGATACAGAAAAGATGAGGGAATTTATCATGAGAAAACCCCCACTCCAGGAATTACTAAAGGGGGTTCTCCAATCAGATACAAAGAACAAAAAAAAACAGAGCCACAAGTAAAAGTTCCAAGAAGAACACAATAAAACCAAATTTAAACTGTGACAACAAGAAAAAGAAAGGGGGGGAGAAGATGGAGATTAACAGTAGCAAAGGACGATGGAGTGCAAAAGTACTCACAAAATAGTTCGCTACAATGAACAGGGTAGGGACCCTTTTCATTACTCAAAGGTAACCACCATTGAAAAAACCACCACAGAAGCACATGAGATAAAAAAGATAGCAACAGAGGAAAGATGTATGGAATACAACCAAATAAAAACAAAAGATAGAAAAACGAAAGAGAAGGATCAAACAAGACACGAAACTAACAGAAAGCAAGATATAAAATGGCAATAGGGAACTCACAAGTATCAATAATTACACTAAATGTAAACGGATTAAACTCACCAATAAAAAGGCACAGAGTAGCAGAATGGATTAAAAAAGAAAATCCAACTGTATGCTGCCTACAGGAAACTCATCCAAGTAACAAGGATAAAAACAAATTCAAAGTGAAAGGCTGGAAAACAATACTCCAAGCAAATAACATCCAAAAAAAAGCAGGTGTAGCAATACTCATATCGGATAATGCTGACTACAAGACAGGAAAAGTACTCAGAGACAAAAATGGCCATTTCATAATGGCTAAGGGGACACTGAATCAAGAAGACATAACAATTCTTAATATATATGCACCAAACCAAGGAGCACCAAAATATATAAGACAGCTACTTATTGATCTTAAAACAAAAACTGACAAAAATACAATCATACTTGGAGACCTCAATACACCGCTGACGGCTCTAGATCAGTCATCCAAACAGAGAATCAACAAAGACATAGTGGCCTTAAACAAAACACTAGAGCACCTGGATATGATAGACATCTACAGGACATTTCATCCCAAAGTGACTGAGTATACATTTTTCTCCAGTGTACATGGATCATTCTCAAGAATTGACCATATGTTGGGCCACAAAAACAACATCAGCAAATTCAGAAAAATTGAAGTTGTACCAAGCATATTTTCTGATCATAAAGCCTTGAAACTAGAATTCAACTGCAAAAAAGAGGAAAAAAATCCCACAAAAATGTGGAAACTAAACAACATACTTTTAAAAAATGAATGGGTCAAAGAAGAAATAAGTGCAGAGATCAAAAGATATATACAGACTAATGAAAATGACAATACGACATATCAGAATCTATGGGATGCAGCAAAAGCAGTGATAAGAGGGAAGTTCATATCACTTCAGGCATATATGAACAAACAAGAGAGAGCCCAAGTGAACCACTTAACTTCCCACCTTAAGGAACTAGAAAAAGAAGAACAAAGACAACCCAAAACCAGCCGAAGAAAGGAAATAATAAAAATCAGAGCAGAAATAAATGAATTAGAGAACAGAAAAACTATAGAAAAAATTAATAGAACAAGGAGCTGGTTCTTTGAAAAGATCAACAAAATTGACAAACCCTTGGCAAGACTTACCAAGGAAAAAAGGGAAAGAACTCATATAAACAAAATCCAAAATGAAAGAGGAGAAATCACCACGGACACTGTAGATATACAAAGAATTATTGTAGAATACTATGAAAAACTTTATGCCACTAAATTCAACAACCTAGAAGAAATGGATAAATTCCTAGAACAATACAACCTTCCTAGACTGAGTGAAGAAGAAGCAGAAAGCCTAAACAGACCTATCAGTAGAGAAGAAATAGAAAAAACCATTAAAAACCTCCCCAAAAATAAAAGTCCAGGCCCTGACGGCTATACCAGCGAATTTTATCAAACATTCAAAGAAGACTTGGTTCCTATTCTACTCAAAGTCTTCCAAAAAATTGAAGAAGAAGCAATACTTCCAAACACATTTTATGAGGCCAACATAACCCTCATCCCAAAACCAGGCAAGGATGGCACAAAAAAAGAAAACTACAGACCAATATCTCTAATGAATACAGATGCTAAAATACTAAACAAAATACTAGCAAATCGAATACAACAACATATTAAAAAAATAATACATCATGATCAAGTGGGATTCATCCCAGAATCTCAAGGATGGTTCAACATACGTAAAACGGTTAATGTAATACACCATATCAACAAAACAAAGAACAAAAACCACATGATCTTATCAATAGATGCAGAAAAGGCTTTCGATAAAATACAACACAATTTTATGTTTAAGACTCTCAACAAAATGGGTATAGAAGGAAAATATCTCAACATGATAAAGGCCATATATGATAAACCATCAGCTAACATCATATTAAATGGCACTAAACTGAAGGCTTTCCCCCTTAAATCAGGAACAAGACAGGGTTGTCCACTCTCTCCACTCTTATTTAATGTGGTACTAGAGGTTCTGGCCAGAGCAATCAGACAAGACAAAGAAATAAAAGGCATCCATATCGGAAAAGAAGAAGTAAAGGTATCGCTTTTTGCAGATGATATGATCCTATACATCGAAAACCCCAAAGAATCCACAAAAAGACTACTAGAAACAATAAGCCAATGCAGTAAGGTCGCAGGATACAAAATTAACCTACAGAAGTCAATAGCCTTTCTATATGCCAACAATGAAACAACTGAGAAGGAACTCAAAAGAATAATCCCCTTCACGATTGCAACAAAAAAATAAAATACTTAGGAATAAACATAACAAAGAATGTAAAGGACTTATATAATGAAAACTATAAACCATTGTTAAGGGAAATCGAAAAAGATATAATGAGATGGAAGAATATACCTTGTTCTTGGCTAGGAAGAATAAATATAATCAAGATGGCTATATTACCCAAAGCAATATACAAATTTAATGCAATTCCCATCAAACTTCCAATGACGTTTTTTAAAGAAATAGAGCAAAAAATCATCAGATTTATATGGAACTATAAAAAACCCCGAATAGCCAAAGCAATCCTAAAGAAAAAGAATGAAGCTGGGGGCATAACAATACCTGACTTCAAACTCTATTATAGGGCCACGACAATCAAAACAGCATGGTATTGGCAGAAAAATAGACACTCAGACCAATGGAACAGAATAGAAAGTCCAGAAATAAAACCACATATATATAGTCAAATAATTTTTGATAAAGGGGCCAACAACACACAATGGAGAAAAGAAAGCCTCTTCAATAAATGGTGCTGGGAAAACTGGAAAGCCACATGCAAAAGAATGAAACTGGACTACAGTCTCTCTCCCTGTACAAAAATTAACTCAAAATGGATCAAAGATCTAAACATAAGACCTGAAACAATTAAGTACATAGAAGAAGACATAGGTACTCAACTCATGGACCTGGGTTTTAAAGAGCATTTTATGAATTTGACTCCAATGGCAAGAGAAGTGAAGGCAAAAATTAATGAATGGGACTACATCAGACTAAGAAGTTTTTGCTCAGCAAGAGAAACTGATAACAAAATAAACAGAAAGCCAACTAAATGGGAAATGATATTTTCAAACAACAGCTCAGATAAGGGCCTAATATCCAAAATATACAAAGAACTCATAAAACTCAACAACAAACAAACAAACAATCCAATAAAAAAATGGGAAGAGGATATGAATAGACACTTCTCCCAGGAAGAAATACAAATGGCCAACAGATATATGAAAAGATGCTCATCTTCTTTAGCTATTAGAGAAATGCAAATCAAAACGGCAATGAGATACCACCTCACACCTGTTCGATTAGCTGTTATTAGCAAGTCAGGTAATAGCAAATGTTGGAGAGGCTGTGGAGAAAAAGGAACCCTCATACACTGTTAGTGGGAATGTAAAGTAGTACAACCATTATGGAAGAAAGTATGGTGGTTCCTCAAAAAACTGCAAATAGAACTACCTTATGACCCAGCAATCCCTCTACTGGGTATATATCCCCAAAACTCAGAAACATTGATACGTAAAGACACATGCAGCCCCATGTTTATTGCAGCATTGTTCACAGTGGCCAGGACATGGAAACAACCAAAAAGCCCATCAATAGATGACTGGATAAAGAAGATGTGGCACATATACACTATGGAATACTACTCAGCCATAAGAAATGATGACATCGGAACATTTACAGCAAAATGGTGGGATCTTGATAACATGATACGAAGCGAAATAAGTAAATCAGAAAAAACCAGGAACTGTATTATTCCATACGTAGGTGGGACATAATACTGAAACTAAGAGACATTGACAAGAGTGTGGTGGTTACGGGGGGGAGGGGGGAATGGGAGAGGGATAGGGGGTGGGGAGGGGCACAAAGAAAACAAGATAGAAGGTGACAGAGGACAATCTGACTTTGGGTGGTGGGTATGCAACATAATTGAACGACAAGATAACCTGGACTTGTTATCTTTGAATATATATATCCTGATTTATTGATGTCACCCCATTAAAAAAATAAAATTATAAAAAAAAAAAAAAAAAAAGAACCTTAATGCATCCATGAGTTCATTTTCAATGTGGTTTGAGGCTTATTGGAGCTGGTTACATAGTTAGTGCTCAGTGAAAGCTTAATGAGAGATTAGTTTATATTTTATTTGCTTTTTTTACACCATGTCCTTTCTTGTTTTTCTGTTTAACTTGCCTTACTATCAAGTTTATGTTTGAATGACTAGAACAACATTTGTGCAAGCAGGTTATAATGTGTGCATGCAAGTTGTACAACAGAGTACAGATGGCATGAAAATGGAACTTTGTGTTCAAATTGGCCTGTGAATACAGGTTTATAATGTGAGCTGTAGGATGTGATGACTGAAGGCAAACTTAGGGGAAGGGCACTGATGAGAGGTTGAGCTTTTGTGACCACTCTTGAGTGAAATTCTGTCCCAGAACTTTCTAGGTCTGGTTCAACTCAACTTCATCTGCAGCCAGAACTCATCACCTTACCCAGCATGCAAGAGGCCCATCTCTGTCCATCAACACCAGCTCTTCGTCAGCAGTTGGAGAGAAGGCTGTGTAGTATAATATTTCTTCAATGCCATAGGCTTAAGAACACCTTTCTTTCCACACTCATATTTTATGATATTTACCTACACCAAAGTGTCCTTATGGAATTTTCTTTTTTTTCTTTTAATTTATTTTTTTTAATTTTTATTTTTCTTAAGTGAGAAGCAAGGAGGCAGAGAGACAAACTCCTGCATGCACCCTGATAGGATCCACCTGGCAAGCCCCCTACCAGGCAGGCAATGCTCTGCCTGTTTGGGCCCTTAGTCTGTTGCTCAGCAACTGAGTATTTTAGTGCCTGAGGCATGGTTATAGAGCCATCTTCAGTGCCTCAGTGCCTGGGGCCAAGTTGCTCCAACTGAGCCATGGCCGTGGGAGGGGAAGAGAGAAGGAAAGAGAGAGAAGGGGAGGGGGAGGAATGGAGAAGCAGATGATTGTTTCTTCTATGTGCCCTGATCGGGAATTGAACCTGGGATGTCTGTACACCAGGCTGATGCTCAACCACTGAGTCAACCAGCCAGGGTCTGGAATTTTCATTTAAAAGACTTTTAAGCGAGATCACCTGTCGGCCTTTCCAGGGTTTGTAAGGTAGGATCTCTTTTCCCTTTCCCAGTTTTATTGAGATATAATTGACATTCAACATTGCATTAATTTTAGGTGCATAATGTGATTATTTGATACTTGTGTATATTGCAAAATGATCACCATGATAAGTCTAATTTATATCCATCACTTCACATAGTTATAATTTTTATTTCTTATGGTGAGAACTTTAAAGATCTACTGTCTTAGTGACTTTCAAACACACAGGACAGTATAATTAACTAGTCACCATGCTGTACATTAAATCTCCATGACTTATTTATCATCTATCTAACTGGACGTTTGGTATTTGTACCTTCTGCCCACATTCATCCATTTCTCCCATCCTTGATCTTCCCCTCTTCCACAGCCACCAATCTGTCATCAGGCAGTCTTACAACAAGGTTCTGGGTGTCATTTTACAGAATTGCACAAAGTGGTTTCATGAACCTGGAGAGAATTTGTCATCACACATTCTGGTTGCACGCATCAAGGTGTAGCCCCTTCTTTGTTTACTTTAGAGCTGTTGTTCCCAAGGCAGCAGTGGGATTGGTGAAGGTCATGATCCTGCTTCCTTAGGTAGACAAGCTCTGGTAGACTAGCCTCTTCACCTGTGGTTTGTCAAATCTACATGGAAATCCCCATTCTTCAAGGGTGTGTGGACATATACAGGGTGGGGCAAAAGTAGGTTTACAGTTATGAGGATGTGAAACATAGTTAATTCTTGCATTAATATTCCTTAGTTATTGTGTTATTTTCCACTTTAACAACTGTAAACACAGGTATATATTATAAAAACATGCCTGTACATATGCATGGCAATAGCATTTTTATTTGGCATGTTGAATTTAAATGCTTTTAACACCATGTGGAAATTCATCGTTGAGTAGAAAAATTCAGCATTTGACTATGAAATTGCTTAAAATAACTTCAAAATTCAGTATTAACTGAACTGAGAGTTTTCATTCAGTTTCTGAGATTCCAACGAAATCTTTAACAACATCTGTTACGAGAAGCGCCAGCTGTTTGGGGCAGGTTTGAGTGATCTAAACAAAAGCATCTTTTACCAAAAGCTGCTAAAGATCTCACACATGCCCTTTTCTTCCACATCAAGATTCCCACACCTGTATGTTATCCAAAAGTCAGTTAGACGGAGGTTAGGGGGTTGAGAAGAATTTGTGAGGAGGAAGAAGGAAAAGAAGATAATGATTTTCTCTCTATTGATTTCTAAGTAGGCTCCTGCCAAAAATCATCATTAGATGGGTTCTTGTGTAGTTCAATTTATACTCAGTATTTCAATAGTAATTCTAACTCATTTTCCAGGATTTCCTGTTAAAATTTGAATTTTCTAAGAATTAATGATAGAAGGATAAGATGGTGCTTTGATCTCCAGTTAGTTCTAGACCTTAGTGAGCAGAATTCTTTTCTCCCAAGGCTAAGGGGTAATTGTAGGCTTATCTCCCCATCCCAGAATCTATATGATTTTGGAAAGCCTTGGCCTTGTGTCTCTTTGTCTATGAGCTCACACTGAATGACAGACATATCTGGCTACTAGGTTGTGATGCCCAATGTCAGCCTGTCAGGATGGCAGGGAGACTTCCTATTACCCACCTGTTTTGTCAATTCCTAAGTTCAACAACAGAGGGGAACTTTTGCCCTGTCCCTGGACCACGTTCCTTCCTGGAAGTGAGAAAGCCATTGGTACCAGCACATACGTTAGGAACCGAAGGAGCTGACTTTCCGTGAGCCTAGCAGGTGACCCTGGCACTCTCCCTGAAAATCACTCAGAAGCAGATTTGAAATTAGTCCCTTTTTGTTCAAGGTCAGGAGAATAAGAGATTTCTAATCTTAATGCAAGATGCATGTGTAAAGTAGCTTCAACCCTACATTCTGCATTAAGAGTTACATGGAAACAAACAGGAATCTCATATACAGTACACTATATTTTTCAGTCTTGCTAAAGTAAATAGTTTTGAAACAGGTAAATGTTTTCACTCTTCCCGTTGAAGTCAAGGTGTTTCAGCTTCTCTGTGGCGAATGCAACAAGAGACACAGAAAGTACCAGTGTTTAGCCTGGACAGTTGTTTAACATCTGTAATGTCATTAACGTCACTATGCAAAGTTGTAACCAACATTGGGTTTTTATCTTAACTGCTTGATAAGCTACATCTATATTGAAATTTAAATAAAGGTATAATAATGTATATAGCTAAAGAGGATTTTTATTTGTTTCCTTTTAATTTGTTTACTTATTTGATTAACAATTTTCTTATATCATATTTTATGAGTGGATATAAGAACATCTTTTTTGTATGGGCAAATATTTAATTTCTGGAAAATTTTAAGTGAATGCTTTCTTAAGTTTTCTATTTTTGGCAGGTTTTTTTTGGGGGGGTTATATTTTTCTTAGCAGAGGAGAACTCAACAAACTTCTGCAAAACATCTCTTTAACTTTCAATTGGCTTTGATTATATTTACAACACTTACTTACTTGTCAGTTAAATGCATTAAATACTATTGTTTCAATAGCCCTTTCTGTGTCAAACTGTTATTTCTGATATTTCAATATAAGCATGAGGTCAAGAAGAATAGAGAATACCAAATAAATTTCTCAGCAGGAATTTCAGCTTCCTTTCTCCAATATGTTCATACTTCTGATTTCAAAGAGGGGGGAGAAAAAGAAATCTTATAAGCAGATATGATTGTCTGAATTTTGCTATTATCTCTGCTCATGGCTTCAAAAATACTAAAGTATATATAGTGTTTGATAACATAGTGGATAATTTTGTATAGTAGATGCTGACTGTAAATCTTTTTTGGCTCATATAAAGAGAATAATCTTAAAGTAAATTATATTTTGAGTCCTGAACTTATCCTCTCTCTGAATCCTTTCTTACATAATTCGCTTACGGGAAAAAAAATAAACAACTGCCATGACATTTCATTTTCAGAGCTCTCATTGACTACTAATGCTTCACAAACTTTGATGTCTGACTGTCTTTAAAAATGTTTAATCATTATAATGCATAAAACAATGTGGAGCAGTCTGACATTGTTTTTGTGTGGTCAAAAAATAATACAAAAATAAATTGTTTGTATACTGCTGAAAATGGAGGTTGGGATTAGATTGACCTAAGGTTAATGATAGGATGAAGATCAACTGTCAAGTAGCAAGAAAATGCTATATAACCTTGGCAATAATTAATGTTGAACAATGACTGGAGTTCAGATTATTGTAATGAGAGATGAGACGCTATTCTGGGTGTCTGGAGGTGAATGTGACTTGGTTTTCTATGGTTAGGGGTAAATAAGGAGGAGGACTTAAAACAATGTAACTGGATTCAATGAGCTTGCAGTGATGCAAGGTCCATGGGAGACATTATTAATATATATAAAGAGTTTATAAAATATGTAGCAAGTGGTGTTTTATGGAATTTGGTACCTGAATGAGAGGTGATGTGGAGAGCCTTTGGATCTAGGGAGGTATTTATCTAACTGTAGAAAGCAGACCAAGATCATGGTTTCCAAAATCTCATATGTTGACTATTTTCCTATAATGCTAATCATTCTTGCCATAATAGATCATCAGTTGTTCTTGCTTTCATAATGTAGTCCCTTAAAATATTATTAAAGCAACAGACATACTAGTAATACTTATCAGAACAAAGCATCCTGGTGGTGATGTATTTCACAAAAGATGGCTCCACCTTGGGCAGAACAGGTCCAGGAGAAGAGTCAGCACAACAACACAAAAGGTGAGTCTACAGCACATGCTTCTTGGCACCTAACATTTGTCTCTGGCTGTATGTTGTGACTTGAATGCAATGCTCATTCCAATTTCTATTGGAACATTGACTCTGTCAAAATCCTGGGATGTGGGGAGTCTTACTTCTGAAAAAGGAACAGGGTGGAATGAAAGTCTTCTATGATGGACGGTCGTTTGGAGGCGATGAGCTGTACAATGCTGTTTTACTTCCAGGAGAGCAAGTTCACCTGGGAGTGTAAACCTGAATCACACCAGACATGGGGCATTCACTGACGCCGAGTGGCAGCTGCATTTGCTTCTCCCGCTGCCTCACTACAAACATCATCATTTTCTCTCAACACCTTATCAAGCCCTTTAACCCGGGACAGGTGCTTTCAAAATCAAACATTTGATCTATAAGTGAAGAGAACTAGTTCTAAAAATGCTCAATACCTACAGAAAAACAAACAAAAAGTTAAAGAAAGAAACCCAATCCACTTGGTCATTTTTTTTCTGCAAAAAGCTTAATTGTTTCCATTTGATCAGAGGCATGGGAGAAGGCTCCAGGGTGTTTAAAAAGATGCTTGCTTAGTGGTTGCAGGGCCAGACTCAGACAGAAGCCAGACATCGGGGGATGCATATAGGACCCTCAAAGGCCTCTGGACTCCAAAGGCTCCTAGCTGTGCTGGAAGGTGAGCCTTTTAAAGAGATACTTGCCTAGCCCAGCCTGGAGGCTGGCCAGCCTGCAGGTGGTCAGCCATCTGCTTGATGAGTTTCACCTTCTCACCCAGGAAGTGGTTCTTCTCCAGGAAGTCACAGAGCTGAGGGTCAGGGAGTGCAGAACTCAGGGCATGCAGATCCAAGAGGGCCTGGTTAGATCCTTCTCCTGGGTCTTGGCAGCTTCTATGGAGGCCTGAGTTTCCCTCCACTCACGTTGCTAAATCTTCTGGATGTCCTGGAAGAGGGTGTGTCCACTGCACTGGTTTTGCACTTCAAGAGATGCTTGGGGGTGCTTGTATTTCTCATCCAACTCCAAGAAGTGGACCACACACTCGAGAGCCACATATCATCGCTGCTGAAATAGAAGCCTAGAGAGAGGTAGGTGTAGGAGGCCCACAGATGTGGGTTGACCAAGTGGTTGACCATGGCCTCCTCCTCAGTGGAGTAATTCTGATGACTTTGGAAGTGCATGATGACTTTGGAAGTGCATGGTTGCTTGTCGATAAGGAGTTAAATGAAAATAAATAAATAAATAAAAACAAATGAAAAAGATTGGCTGGTCTCAGAGGCCAAGGATAGCTGAGATGGTTCTGCAGATTGAGGCAGCTGGAAAAGAGGTTGGAGGGCCGTCAGAAGCTAGAGCAGGCGTTTCTAGGTCTGTTCTGTTCAATCATTGTAGAAGCAAGAGTAGATCTGGGGGAAGGATGCCACTACTGTGCCAGAGAAATGGTGCCCACATAGGAGCAAATCTAGAGGACTTTAATACTTGTTTATTGCACTTGTAGATAAAGAAGGATTTTTCTTTGGTGGTTTATTTATTGTCATCATCCTCTTGATAATCGGTTTAGGAATTTAGGATACGGGCATTCAGATCCCACGTGGGTATGCTGACACCTTTACGTGCAGATAAGGCCATGGCCAGTGCTGTGATCAGTACTGGGATTTTTATGGCAAAACCTCAATCACATTATTGCCATCGCTGTGCAAAAGTCAGATTTCTTGTTCACGTCCACCCTTTATAGCTCCTTGGCTTGACCTTCTTTGGACCTGCAAAAAGTCCAAAAAAAAAAAAAAAAGAAACAGCATATTTATAATAACTCAAAGGCAAACTGTCTAGAAGCAGCAATTGATGGGAAGATTTTCATTAATCACGGTGTGGGTGAGGAGTGGGTAACACTTTCTAGGTAGTGACTCTTTCTATTTGAATGAGCCAGCAGAGAGGGTTAATGATTTAAATTCCTACTCATTCAGATCCTGTCACAGCAGGGAAATTATCTAGCACGCCCCTCCCCCAGGAGAAGGCAATAATCACCTCTTAGTAAGAGTCTGCAGAAGCAGCCAACATCTTGAGAAAATAGCTCCAGTTTAGACAAAGGCATTCATAGGGGGTTTCCTTTGGTAACTGAAGGAAGGAGTTGGGAGTGTCCAAAGGGAGAAGCATATATACTTGCTAATATAATTTTATAGTAATTGTGAATCTTTGTCACATGGCTTTCTCTAGATCCTTGGTATGAGATGTCTGTCAACTAACTGGCCATTTTCTAAGTGGATGACTTAGATGAACAGATGGATCTATCCCTTAAATGAATTCACTGTTTCTTTTCTTTAGTTTCTTTCTTTCCTTTTTTTTTTTTTTGCAAGAGAGAGAGAGAGTGAGAGACAATAAGGACAGACAAATAGGAAGGGAGAGAGATGAGAAGCATCAACTCATAGTTGCAGCACTTTAGTTGTTCATTGATTGCTTTCTCATATGTGCCTTAATGGAAAGGGTGCTCCAGCAGACCGAGTGACCCCTTGCTCAAGCCAGAGACCTTGGGCTCAAGTCAGTGACCTTGGGATCATGTCTATGATTCCACACTCAAGCTGGTGAGTCCTCCCTCAAGCTGGATGAGCCATGCTCAAGCCAGCAACCTCGAGGTTTAAAACCTAGGTTCTCAGGGTCCCAGGTCAATGCTCTAGCCACTGCACTATCGCCTGGTCAGGCAGGATTGACTATTTTTTAAGAGAATGCCAGAGATCCCAGAAGAGAGAGATAGAGGGAGAGAAATGCTGTTGTCTTATTAATTCTAGTGTCTTGCCTGGAAGTTACAGAGCAAAATACACATGAGTTTTATGCCTGAAGGGGGAGAGCTTTAAGCAAGACTCGTTGTAAAATGCTAACCTTAAATAGAAGACACAGAAATAGGCTTGTAAGACAGATTTTATCTCCCACATGAACTTGGGCCCCGTTGTGTTTGTATTTACCAGTGACCTTGCCACTGTCACTTAGCACCGGATGATACAAGGAATAATGTTTTACATTTCACCAGAATAGACTCAGTCCCCACAAGGCCTAATATATCCAGTCCCTGAGGTATCATAGATTAATTTATTGATTTTAAATATTTTATAAAATACACCCATCAAAGGGCTTGAAGCATATATCCATCAATTAAAAATTAAACAATCAAGACAAAATAGCGTGCGCGCGCGCGCGCACGCACACACACACACACACACACACACACGAGCTCAACCATGCCATCCATTACCATGAATAAGCCATCAATAGGAAACCAAGGAAAGACAAATAACTTACAACAAGCCTGCAAGTAAAATACACTTATCAGCCAGCCCATTTAATAAGTGCTTTTTGACATTAAGAGCCTGTTTCTATGTGGTCCTGTACCAAGAGAGATTTACGTATACACCCTGTGTGCATTCAGTACAAGAAAGACAACTGAGCAGAGTCCACTGAGGGCTCCCAGCCATGCTATACTAATAGAAAGTTATCTTTAAAATATAATGAATTAATATGGATGTCTTTCCAGGGTTTTCTTATATCACAATCCAAATTTGGAAGACAGATTACATTATAAGGCTCACATTGTGTGAGTATGCAGTGACTGGAAGATATTTTTGAGGGGAGTACAGATTGTTTCCAACTTCCTAGGGCGATTTGGCAATGCGGACTTGAAGCCTTGAAGTTTTTCATTCCCTTTGGCCCAGAAACTCTACTTAATGGAATTTTATTTTAAAGAAATAGTCGTTAGAGATTGCAAAGATTTAGCAATAAGAACATGCATGTCAGCATTGTTCACAATAGCTCAAATTTGTAAACAGTCTTAAGTTTTCAAAAATACAAGGTTATTTCAATCTATTATGAAACAGTCATATTGGGGACGCCAATCAAATTCCTAACAAAATAATAGGAAATGGCTAATGACATTTTAAGGTAAAAGAAGTATGCTGCAGAACAATATTACTGAATCATCCCTCTTGGGTGAAAAAAATGTCCACACACAAATATACAAACACACTCTCATTAGCACAAACCTGCAAAGAAACACCCAAATATTATAATAACTATCTCTGTGTGTTAATATGGGTGATTTAAATTTTATTTTTGCTTATTTGCATTATCTTTATTTCTAAATTTATATTTAAAATTAATAAAAAGATACCAAGATGGGTGAAAATAAAGGTCAGAATGGCTGGGGACAACAAGAGACTGGACTTTGTGTGGTTGGCAATATCAGTGATGTACACAGATGTTGTGTTATAAAGTTGTACACCTGAAACTTATATCATGTCATGAAACAGTGTTCCCCCCATAAATTTAATTAAAATAAAAATGTAAACAAACAAAAC
The DNA here is from genome assembly GCF_036850765.1 of Saccopteryx bilineata. NCBI lineage: Eukaryota > Metazoa > Chordata > Mammalia > Chiroptera > Emballonuridae > Saccopteryx > Saccopteryx bilineata. Next base: position 187,036,782 of record NC_089490.1, on the reverse strand, counting down.
AGGCATTTTTCTTTTTCTGCATATATGATACACTTTATTGACATTACATGAAATTAAACCAGAGCTATATAACACATGGACAGTCTCACTTTGTGTTCAAAATTAACTTAAACCCCCTTCCTTTCACAACTGAAAAGCCCTCCTTGAGAACCGTACACTATCAGAGCTGGTGGCTGATTGGGAGGGAGCATGTGTTTGCTGTGTGGCCACAAGGCAGCATCCCTTAGCCGTGGAACCCTATGTGAGTGCCTGGTGACCTGCAGCTGTTTACCTGCATGGGAATGTCGGCAAGAGACCTGATGGCTTCTCCTCTGTTGTTTGAACATTTGCTACCATTATAACTGAGTATCTTCTTCCTATTTTATCTATAGTCCTGTAACAAGGTCACCGAGGGTTGGTTAAGTGGTAGAGCGTAAGGCGTTGGGGGAAAGTCAGGGACTTTGGGACAGAACTTTGGATGTGCTACATCTCGATGGAGAAGGCCAAACAACCACCAGGATGCTCTCCATTAATTTAAAAGAGAGCACTTCAAAATATTAGAGAAAATATAGGGGAAATAGAAAGCAGTCTTAAAGCCAATATATATTACAACATTTGCAGATTTATGCCCTCTATGACCGCTTTCCCCTCCTGCACACACTTTATATCTGGTCCTCTGGGAAAAGCAAGCTTGAGTTATGTAAGTTTTGAATTATGTGAGGTCTCCAGGAATACATTCTTTGCATAAAATGTAACCATCTTGTACAGGGGGGTGGGGCGGGGTGAGGGTGGTTGTGGCAGAGTGGAGGGCAGAGTGGGTGCTGTAAGAGGGAAACAAGAGTAAAGGGTTTTAGCAGACTGCTGAGGCTTCCATCAGGGAGGAGGGGGAACTGGAGGGAAGAGGAGACTGAATCCGGGAGGCAACTGGAAGGGTGAGAAGGAATTCTAAGTGGCTTTACATGGATCATGTGGCTTAACTTACATAACCTGCAAGACATTAGTTCTTCTTGACAAGAGAAGAAAAACAATAGACTTGCATAGGAAGACTCATTTATCAATTTGGTTTTCTATCTTTTCATTGTTCCAAAATGAACATTTTAATTATAAGAAATAATGCATGCTTTAAAAAAGAATTCAAATAATGAGGAAATATTTAAATAGAAAGTGGAAATCCACCATCTAACAAATGTCCTGCCTCTTACCATTAAATTCTACTCCTCAGAGAGAACCACTCTTTTTTTTTTTTTTTTTTAATTCAGTGAGGAGGGGAGTCAGAGACAGACTCTGGCATGTGCCCAACTGGGATCCACCCAGCAAGGCCACTAGAGAGCAATGCTCTACCCATTTAGGGCATTGCTCCATTGCTTAGCAATCGAGCTTCTCTTAGCACCTGAGGCAGAGGCCATGGAGCTATCCTCAGTGCCCAGGGCCAACTTGCTCCAGGTGAGCCATGGCTGCAGGAGGGGGGGGGAATGTATGGACACTTCTCCTGTGTGCCCTGTCAGGAATCAAACCCAGGAAATCGACATGCCAGGCCAACACTCTACCACTGAGCCAACCAGCCAGGGCTGAGTACCACTCTTAACCATTTAGTTATGACCTTTTAGACATTTTTACATATATAAATAGGTCATTCTAAACCTGCTGTTCTGAAACTTGCCCCCCCCCATTCAATCATATGTTGTAGATACTCAGATGTGAACTACTTTATTCTTTTTAAAAAGAAAATTAGCCCTGGATGATTGGATCAGTAGTAGAGCATTGACCCAGTGTGTGGAAGTCCCAGGTTCGATTTCCAGTCAGGGCACACAGGAAAGGCAACCATCTGCTTCTCTCCCCCTTTCTCTCTCTCTCTCTCTCTCTCTCTTCCCCTCCTATAGCCATGGCTCAATTGATTCAAGTATGTTGGCCCCAGGCACTGAGGATGGCTCTGTGGAGCCCCACCTCAGGTGCTAAAATTAGCTTGGTTATGAGCATCAGCCCTAGATGGAGATGCTGGGTAGACCCCAGTTGGGGCACATATGGGAGTCTGTCTCTCTATCTCCCCTCCTCTCACTTAAAAAAATAAAAATGGAAAAAGAAAATTAATAAAATTTACTTTTTGGAGGAGTTTTTAGTTTATGGGAAAATTGCACAGCAAGTTCCCATATAGGCCCTCTCGGGCATATGACTCAATCAGGACAATTTGTGTCCTTTCCTGGGAATTTTTGAGTTAAACAGAGACAGGGCTCTGTAACTGTAGCCCTAGAGCTGCCAGTAGGTATGTCTTATGTGTGGAAACTTTGGTCTGACACTATGGTTTCCAGTCCGGCATGTAAGGGGCTTAGAAGCCACCCCAGCATCCTAACAATAGGTAAAAAGCTGCAAATGATGGAAAAATCAACAACTCTTTTTAGATCTGTAAGAGAGGGGAGTACAAAAGCAAACCACTGCCTCCGAGATTAAAGAGTCAGATGTGAAAATACAGGGACACACAGCTTACCTGAGCAGAGACTCATTGTCAGTGGAAGCCTCAGTGGGAACCAGGGTCAGGATTGGAAACCCTGGACTGTAATTGATGAGTTGCTGGAAGCTTACAACTTGAGAGTCAAAAATGCCAGGGCACACAGTCCTGGGGAGAGCACCACACTTTTTGTGAGTTTTACCTCCAAAAACTTAACCAGATTCCTCTTCTTCCTATAAATAGAAAGGAAAGGAATGATTTTGAAATGTGCCAGAACACTCAGTCCATTTTAAAAAATAATTAGATGTATGGAGATGACTTTGGTTAATAAAATTATATGAGTTTCAAGTGTACAATACTAAAATACATCATCTGTATACTGCACTGTGTGCTCACCACCCAAAGTCCGTCTCCTTCTGTCACCGTATATTTGACCCCCTTCACCCTCTTCAACCCTGCTCAACCCCTCTGGTAACCACCACACTGAGTCTATCAGTTTTGTTTGTTTATTTGTTGCTTTCTGTTTTGTAACCCACATAAGAGTGAAATCATATGGTTCTTGTTCTTTCCCTTCTGACTTATTTCACTTAGCAAGATACTCTCAAGATACTACTCAGACACAAGAAAAGTTGAAATACTGCCATTTGTGACAATATGGATGGATCTGGAGAGCACTCTATTCTTCTTCTACTTCTTCATTTTTTAATTTTTTTATCAAAAAATTTTTTTCTTAACATGACCTACCCTTAGGATAAACTAGTTACCCAGAGCCTAATTGGCTAGGGTATTACCAGTGCCTAACTATCCTGAGGGAGGGAAATAGCCCAGTCCAGCTCCCTCTGGCCATCCTGAGACACCCAAGAGGGGATAAAGAAGTTCCCAGGCACAGGGAAGAGGTAGAGGCTCACTTAAGACCGAGAACTAATCACAGGAATAGAGAATGCTTCTATGTATATCTCTGTGTTTAGTGGGTTTCTCACAGACAACATAAAGTTGGGTCTTGCTTTTAGATTTGCTCTGACAATTTCTGTCTTTCAATTGGCACATTTAGACCATTGACATTCAAAGTGATTATAATGTCAGATTAATATCTACCCTATTATTATATTATTACTGTTTTCTATATATAATTTTTCTTTATATAATTTTGTTTCTTTCTTTTCTATTAATCATGCTTAAAAACATAAAAACTTTTTTAGTGGTTGCCCTAGACTTTGCATTAAATATTTACAATTAATCCTAGTCCACTTTCAAATAATACTGTACCACTTTATGAGTGGTGTAAGTATCTTATAATAACAAAATAATTCTAATTCCTCCCTCTTATCCCTTGTATTATTTGTGCTATTAATTTTACATATAATTTCAGCATATATAAGCACATACATATATAGTACATAAGACATATACCTAAGAATACAAAATCAAATACAACATTGCTATTATTTTGAACAAATTGTTTTTGTTACATGAATTAAAAATAAGAAAAATGGAAGTTTTACTTTACCTTCAGTTATTTCTTCTCTGATGCTCTTTCTTTCTTTATGTAGCTCCAAGTTTCTGATTTATGTTATTTTCCTTCTGTCTGAAAAACTTTTAAAATTTCTGCAAGTCAAGCCTACTTGTAACAAATTCTCTCATTTTTGTTTGTCTGAGAAAGTCTTTATTTTTTTCTTTCACTTTTGAAAAATAATTTTTCAGGGTATAGAATTCTTGATTGGTGGCCTTTTTCACTCAAGTCTTTAAATATTTCATTCAACTTTCTTATTGTTTCATGGCTTGTGAGAAGAAGTTGGAAGTAACTCTTGTCTTTGCTTTTCTATAGGTAAGGTTTTTTATTTCGTCTGGCTATTTTCAAGATTTCTATCTTTGAATTTATGGAGTCAGAATATGACATATCTACGTGTAATATGTTTATTTTTTCCCATATCTTTCTTGGTGTACTATGAGCATTCTGGCTCTGTGGTTTGATGGGGGACATTAATATGGGGGGAAATTATCTGTCATTATTGTTTCAAATATTTTTTTCCTTTCTCTCTTTTCCACCAGGTATTCCTACTACACATTTATTACATTTTTATAGTTATCCCGCAGTTCCTGAATAGTATGTTCTTTGTTTTTTAGTCTTCTTTTCTCTTTGCTTTTCAGTCTTGAAAATGTTGTGTCTATTATCATATTAAACTTAGAGATTCTTCCCTCAACCATGTCGAATCTCTGAATGAGCCTACCCAAGGCACTCTTATTTCCATTACAGTGTCCATCCTTAGGACTTCTTTTTTATTCTTTCTTAGAATTTTCATATTTTGGGGAAATATTTTGCTTGCTAATAAAAGGGGCAAGCACAAGAGGAGAGCTCTGGGGTTGCCTTTTCCTGTCTTCTTGGCTTGAACATGGACAAACCTAATGTTGGACCTATTAAAGTCATCTGTGTCATGAGGAAACCAGCACGAAGAATAACAGAGCAGACACAGGTAGAGCATGGGATCCTGACAGCAACCAGAGCTCCTGAGCCAGAACCAATAATCACATACCTCTAAGTTTCTGGATATATTAAGAAATAAGAGTCTATATATTTTGCCTGACCTGTGGTGGCGCAGTGGATAAAGCATCGACCTGGAAATGCTGAGGTCGCCGGTTCGAAACCCTGGGCTTGCCTGGTCAAGGCACATATGGGAGTTGATGCTTCCAGCTCCTCCCCCCTTCTCTCTACCTCTCTCTCTCCTCTCTAAAAATGAATAAATAAAAAATAAAAAGATAAAAGAGTCTATATATTTTTATTAATATGTAATTAATTAACATGTAATTAATTACATATTAATAAAAATGTATATTTAATAATTATAGAATGCATAATTATTATATTATAATATAGTATACAATATAATATATCATAATTATAATAGACTCTGATTTGTTTAAACAAAGGGTTGGCAAATTATGACCCTGAACTTGGTTGCTTGTGTTTTGTATTATTTGCAACCAAAGCATTCTTAACAGAAATGCGACTGAAGGATCACCTGTTCTGGGATCTTCCCTCCACTCCTTTGGCTATGCATGTCTCATATACATTTGTAAATTGTTTTGTTGAACTGATCCCACAAAGCTAGAATAGTTGCTTTCTCACCTCCTTTAGGCTTGCAGCTTGTGAAGAGGAGGGGCTATGTGTTATTCATCCTAAATATTGAGCACCATGCCAACCCCAAGCTCAATTCTCAGAAAATGATGGTTGAATGAAAGAAAGACACAGTTTCTCCTTTATGGTGAACACTGAGTGCTGCCTCTCCAACAGCCAAGCCATGCTGTGGCTGCTGTGTTCTTTCTAACCTGCTCAGTGCCTGGAGGAGGCATTCTCCCTCCTCCTTCCTTCCCAAGGATCATGACCATCGAGCTGTTGGGTATGGCCAGTTATACCTCATTGCATAAATGTTAGCCAATTTGACTCTAAAAGCGCTTCCCAAATGTACTAGGCTTACGTTCAAATATCAATAGAATCTTGCTCAACAAAATTGTCATCTACCTCTAATAATACTAGGCAGAAGTTTTAAGATGAATTTTTCTTCTATTTCTACAGGATTGATTTCTTAGGCAGGCTTTACTCCAGCTTATACTCTGTGCATTAGGAGTGAGATGCAGGTGGAGTGGTTCTTATTCTTGGTATAGATGGGGAGTGTGTGTGAGATTATTTATCCTAGAGAAGACAAAGCAAAGAAACAATTAAATTGGCTTCAAATGAAAATATTATTAGTATCTTCAGAGAGGAATGTGGTAGCTCAGAAAATCCTGAATTTATAAACAATATTGCAATGCATGTTTGCACAGTTGACCTGGCTAATTTTACAATGAGTTTGCATTCTCTCCTGTTTTGAGAATATATATATTTGCTGAGTCTGAAAGGGAGATCGCACCGTGGGAACATGGAGCATGGCAGGGGAACCTAACCTGGGATTGTATTTTAATGCCACAAAGTGGATAATTAAGAGCTAACTATCCATGAAGAGATATTATCTAACCATTCTTCAACCTCAGGGATGAGGGAGGAGGAGAGGGGAGGAGTGGGAAAGCAGAGGGGATGTGCCAGCCGTTCTACTTGTCTACGCTTGTGTAGCTAGAATTTTCTGCCATCTCTTTCCTGTCCTTTTAAACCAGACTCACAGACATTTTTTCCAAGCTGGTGAGTGACATCTCACTTTGCCCTGCTGAAGCTACGTATCTAGAAACTGGTAGCCTAGTCTAGATGTACATGCCACACTTCAGCCGAGGCCAGTGCTCCTTGGAATAGCTTCTACTGAACTTCTGAGAACTAAACAGAGACCAAGGTACTGGGTGCTTGACTTTCCCCTTACCCTCTCCCCATATGCCGTTCTCCTGAGGAGGGCATACAGTGAACACACAACTGGAGGGAAAGAATGGCAGGAATGAGGAGCATTGATTGATAAAATCCCTCTATGAGAAGAATGGCAATGATAAAAAATCCCAGGTCATAGGGCTACCCAAGACCCTATTTTGTGCAATATACTGACGGCCCCCACCCCATGTGTCTGCCTGGTTTAGGAATGATTGGTCCAGGGTATATGCAAAGTTCAGCTTAACGTGGGCCAGAATGCTACTCCATTCAAGACAGCAGAATTTCTAGAGACTACAAGGATTAAAGAAACAGAATGAAGATTGCCTTGAGGCAAGGGAGGTGGCAAAGGGGTTAGGTAAGGGGGTGGAGAGAAAGAAGTGTGGAAACTGTTGTAACAAAGTGTGACCTGTGATAAAGATCATTGTCAAGGTCCTCGCTTGGGTGAAATGTGATGGGCTCCTAGGTGCTTACTATACTATTAAAAACAATGAATTTACTCACTAAGCAAAAACAGGCTATGCCGGAACCTGCAATGATGAGAGTGTGTCATGAATCAAGGGTTAGGATCAATCCAGTGCTGAGACACTGAGAATTAAAGAGAAAACAGAGCAATACTCATTCTCTCCTGTGGCACTGTTGGATTCCTGACCCATATTTAAAAACTTCAAAACATTGAAAGGAAGTTAGGAAGGAAGGAAGCACCACTGATTGTGGTAGGTGACCTTCACTGAGAGTGCAGTGAATGTGCATGTAATGCCGCCTCACTCAATCCCTGCACAAAATCCATGGATTTGCCATACACCCATTCCACAGATGAGAGAACTGAAGCTCAGAGAGTTTCAATGGCACGCTCCAGGTCACAGAGTTAGGAAGCGGAACATCAGGTTTATAACCCGGATCTGTCTTCCAGAGCCTGAGCTCTGTCTCTGCTATAGCACGCTGCAGACAGAGTCCGGGGCGGGCAAGGGAGCCACCACCTGCATCCCTGGGTCCCAGCCATGGAACAGTGCTTGTATTTTTATAATGGTCCTTTAATAACATAAAACACAATAATAATAATAATAATAATAATAATATAATAATAATTCTGCTCTACACTGGAGACAGGCTCAGCATGCCCTGTTTCCCAGAAATCTTTGTTTTCTATAATCAAAATGCTTCTCCTAGAAACAAAGTTTTTATAAGTGTCTAATATCAACCAATATTAAAACCATGCTACCTTGTCATCTGTTAACTAAAATGTCAAAAAATATCATCAAAACCCCACAGTTGACATAAGGCACTCTCAGGACTTGTAAGAAGAAAATATGGTGACACACAAGGCTGGGTACCCAACACAAGATCATGTGACACGTCTGCACAGGACCATAGGTGTTCTTTCAAATTGCTAGTCTTGAGCCATTATTGGGTTTTGGAATCGATTTAGAATGTCTCAGTCAGTGTGTGTGTGTGTATGTATATATATACACACACACACACACACACACACATATATATATATATATATATATATATAGAGAGAGAGAGAGAGAGAGAAAGAGAGAGAGATTGCCTTATGTCAACTGCAGGGTTTTGATGATATTTTTTGACATTTTGGTTAATAGATGAGAAGGTAGCATGGTTTTAATACTGGTTGATATTAGACACTTATAAAACTTGGTTTCTAGGAAAAGCATTTTGATTATATATATACATATATATTATTAATAAAAGAGAAAATAGAATTAATTAATAAAGTAAGGGCAAGTCTTGTTTCAGAAAGCTTTATCTCAGTCATAAAGGTATATGCATGCACTTGCACATGTGGCCCTATGCACATGGCTGTACACTGAGTTGTGTGTTTCTTACTGTGTGGTTAGTGGTCAAAGAAACTTGAAGGCTCTTCTGCATGAATCCCTCAGAATATCATTGAAAACCCTTGAGACATTAATGAAAAGGTAGTCTGAGGTGGGACTATATAGGAAGAGGAATGAAATTCATAGCCACAAAGGGCCAGCATCGCCCATGGCCTGGAACACTAAACGTTCTTGACCAAGGTCCCTTCCCCCTTTGAGTTGTTCTGAGATAGAGCCTGTGAGTGTGTCCTGGGACTCTCGCAGCGCAGGGTGAGTCAGATTTGTTCACTGGCCTCAGCGCAGGGCTTAGCTGACTTTCACAATGGGGACAGAGTGTGCAAACTGGCTCTCTCTGCCCTCTCCTTCCCTTCTCCGGCGGTCCCCAATGGACCCTTATTACTTGCGCTGTGTTAATATCTTCCACCACGTTACTATGTCCAACATGGTGACTTTGTACATCGATTTTGTTGTTTGGCTCACGGAAGATAATTTCATTTTCTTTCATTCCCAATACCAAGTGCTGTGGGGAGACATTACCCCAATAGCTGTCAAGTGCTTACAGTCTCATTCCCATTCTGTAGTCACTTAGAGCAGAGTCAAAGCTAAGATCCGAGGTCAGGGAAAAAAGCAGTTCCTGGATGTTCTATTTGAACCGCCTCGATTAGACATTAGTGTTTCACAGAACTCGTCAGAGCAATCCACGTCTTGATAAAATCCTACACCTCTCACAGTTGCCCTCGAGGGGACATTGTTTGCAATTTACACATAAAGTAAAAGGCACCCGCGGAAAATGTCCTCTGGGGCCCCGAATGTAATCCCAGCGCTGGGCGAATACATTGATTTTGAGGGGCTCCTGAACATACAGAAGGGCGGAATGCTTCCCCCACCATCCCTTTCATGCCAGCTGTGAAAAGCGCTCTGGTGGGGCCCTGCGAGTTCCCAGTGAAGTTCTACGCTGCTGCCAGGAGCAGAGACGCCCAACTCCACCCACTCCAGCCCCAGCCATAGATCCCGTCACCAAGGAGCTGAGCGGGGCAAAGGCTGGCTTCTCTTTGGCTTTTCCTCCCACTTCCGCTTCATGCACTGCTTCCATTGCCTTCCCACAACTCACCGGGCTGCCCCCTTCCTTTGCTTCTCTCTTTTCATGTTCTCCAAAGACAGGAGGACTTTCAAAGCCGCTTTTCTTCCTCACTCCATCCACAGCCCCTCAGCGACTCAGATGCGCAGAGTTCACGCTCCAGCTAAGAAGACAGTGCAACTTTCATAGCTGAGAATGGTAGCCAGGAAGCTAGAATTCCTGGGACTGAATCCCAGCTGCCTGGGAGAGTTCTTTGACTGCTGGGTGCCTCAGTCTCTGCATCTGTAAAATGGGGGTGATGTTAGTAGTTCTTACTCCGTAGGGTTGTTATGAGAATATAATGTAAACACTTAGAAATGTTGCTTAACACATACGTTTGCTGGGAACAACAACAATAAAAACAACAAATAAACCCCAAATATGTCACAGGTGAATAAGAATGAATAGGACGTGAAAATGGGCCTTGGAGCACAGGTCGTGTTCTACACCCTGTACTCTGATTAAGGATGGGAGCTTGGCTGCATCTTTGTTTCTTCTTGTAGACCACCTATCGATTCACCCCTGGATCTGTTCTTTTTATGCAAGCTGAACTTAACCCAGAAGTGTTCACTCACCTTCTTGTTTCCATTTATTCCTGTGTGCTACCATTTTCCATTTGCAGCGTGAAAAACCCAGTCTCATTTGTGAAGTGATATGTCTGGCCAGTTTTTAAATAGCATGTATATGAATGACTATTTGTTTATGCCCATGAGATATAGAAGCTAAATGACTGCCCTTGCATTATATAATTCAAGCCCCAAGGTATGGGGAAGAAAAATGCCAGAATAGCATGGGAGAGAAAAAAGTAAACATCACCAACCCACCAGCAAAATCCCCCTCCTCCCATATTCACTCTTTAATTACAGAACTATATTCATGCACACACTTAGATAATTACATGTTTAGACGTCTTGTCTCCTCTAGATCATAAGCTAGTGTCTGTTTCATATTACATCTTCTCCGCGCTCAGAACAGTGCTGCTGTACTTACCTATGGGTGTATAAGTACAATTTGCTGACAAATGGAGCTTGTTTATGCAAATCAATATAAATATACCATATATCAAGTTAGTTTGATAAATATAGAGTCTGTCGAATTTACGAGTTTTAAATGGCAAAAAATTAAAGGAAAGAATTAAAGAAAATGAGAGTGGCTTGCATTTTTCTGATTACGTTTTCTGCAGAATGATCTGCGAGGCAATTTTAAGCATACTTTTGTATGCTTGAAAGGATATATATATATATATATATTTGTATGAGGTATTTATGGTACATACATATGCACACACAAACACATTAATGTATGCACGCACACCCACACACTCCTACCTAATATATGAATTAAGCTATTGTCAGTTTGCCCACAAGGAGAAATTCATGTATAACCAAAACTACCTTAAGAAATTACATATATCACTTGGGGCTCCATGCTCAGAAATGTACAACTAAGGCTTAGCCTCTTTTGTTTCTGGTTATACAGTATTCTGTCTGTGGCCTTACTCTCTTTGGAGCACTAGAACCTAGAGTCTAGTTTGAAAGAAGCGTTCATGTAATGGGGTAAAATAAATTTTCCCTTTTTTTTATAAACTGAGATTCATGAAAACTAAATGCTTTTAAATGCAACTTCACAGAATAGGTGTATGTGTGTGTGTGTAATATATATGTATGTGAATATACATATGTGATATACTATAATTTAAACATTTTAAATATTTTATTTCTTACAACAAACCTATAAAACAAGATTTCCATTTACAGAGCAGGAGACTAAGAACTTGGGAAGGGATTTGCTCACAGCGGGTAGGTGGCAGAGACCTGGGTTGGACTCCGGGAAAGAAGCTTACGATTTAAAACCTCTCCACTATCACTACCTCCCCCAAGCTTGTCACACATCATGATACCAATGGAAATTTTGAAGCTATGAATCTATAATGTCCTTTTTACAGCATCATGTGATCACAGGACTAGAAGTGGCTTCACCAAGTCTGTTTTCAGAGGGGAAAGCTGAAGCTTGGATATACCAAGAAACTTCTCGTATGTCACACCCTGTTCACACAGAGAGCAGCTGTGGCTTTCTAGCCCCACCCTCTGCTCCACATCTCCTTCTGCCTCAGCCAAGGGGCCAAGTCTCAGATACACTGAGAAAAATTCTGCTCTGATCTCTAATAAGGCTCTAATGCTAAGGAGAAGTCTTAACAGTTCCTTGAAAAATGACAAACAACATGAATAAAAAATTTAAAAATTTAAAAGTTGATACATATAGTTTTTAAAAGTTTGACTTAACTTGGCAATTAAGAAATACAAATGAAGAGAAAAACCATTTTGATGAACTGGCAAAGATTTTTTTTAATGTTAATACTAATTGTTTTGAAGAATGGGACTTCACTGTGTGACAGATACTCTCTTAGCTGGTAAAACTAAAACTTCCAATCTTGCAAGATGGAAATTGAGTATTATACACCTCGGAACCTTAAAAAAACATTTAAGGCTTGTGTGTATGTATGTATGTATTTTTTAAATTTAATTTCATTCATTTCATTTATTTTTTTAAAATTTCCTTTTCGGGGGGGGGGTGCGGAAAAAAACCAAAAAACAAAAAAAACTTCCTTTTCCATTACAGTTTACATTCCATATTGTTTTGTATTAGTGTCAGGTGTACAGCATGGTGGTTAGACAGTCATATACTTGACAAAGTGTTCCCCCTGGTATTTCTAATATCCACCTGGCACCTCACACAGTTATTATAATATTATCTACTCTATTTTCTATGCTGTACTTTATGTCCCCAGGACCACTTCGTAAATACCAGTCTGTACTTCAATCCCTTCACCTTTTCACCCTGCTCCTCAAGGCCCCTCCCTCTGGCAACCATCAGTCTGTTCTCTGGATCCATGATTCTGTTTCTGTTTTGAAAACCGTTCTAAACTTTTGATCTAGCAATTGAATCCTAGAAAAAAATTTCCTAAGAGAGCCAGATATATGGCCAAAGGATCTTTACTACTTGTAGCATTATTGATAATAATGAAAAATTGATAACCATGTATGTTCTCAGGTAGGGGAGTGGTTTCACACATTTGTGTACATTCAGGTGATGTGGGGTCTTGCAGCTGTTAGAACCAGAGCTCTGAATGGTATTTTACAGCTCGGGAAAAGGTTTATGATATGTTAAGCGAAAGGGAGAATCCAAACCTGTAGATAATCTGATTCTTATTTTATTATTGGAAGTGCACTGAGAAAAGGGCCGGGAGAAAATAAATCAGAGGCTGAGGTTTTTGGGTGCTGAGCCCTGGGACATGCCCTGCGTGTAGTAAGTTGCATAATTTTGTATGTTTGTTGCTCAGATAAGCAAATGAATGAACTGTGGGATTGTGGATAATTTAAATTTTCTTCTTCACAGTTCTTGGAATTTTTTAGATCTTGTACAAGGAGAATGTATTCTTTTTATTATCATAAGAATTTACCATTATAGCCTGACCAGGTGGTAATTAGCAGATAGAGCGTTGGCCTGGGATGCTGAGGACCCAGGTTTGAAAACCCGAGGTCACTGGCTTGAGCATGAACTCATCTGGCTTGAGCATGGGCTCACCAGCTTGAGCAGAGGGGTCTCTGGCTTGAGCGTGGGACCCCATAGCTATGGCCCCATGGTCACTGGCTTAAGCCTAGAGGTCTCTGGCTTGAAGTCCAAGGTTGCTGGCTTGAGCAACAGGTCACTGGCTCAGATGGAGCTCCTTAGTCAAGGCACATATGAGAAAGCAATCAGTAAACAATTAAGGAGCTGCAACGAAGAATCGATGCTTCTCATCTCTCTCCCTTCCTGTCTGTCTCTGTCTGTCCCACACCCCTGCCTTGCTAAAAAAATAAAATAAAATAAATAAATTTACCATTATAGAAAAGTTATAATGTATTGACACTGAGCAGGACAGGAAACTCTAGTCTTTTTTTTGTCATTATTGTTCAATATCCTTTATTTTTATTGTTTTCTAAAAATCAGGATCCTGGGACCCAATATTGGCTCAGTGACCTTTGCAATGAGAGGCTGGATGAATCCCTCTAAAGATTAGTTTATTTCCATCTCTACTCAGTGGTCCTGATGGAGAGAATTTTTTCATTCAAAACCCTTCTGCTGAAGAGCACCCCTGTATTCATCAGGATTCCCCAGAAAAGTGGAACCAATGGAAGATGTAGAGATTTGCCATAAGGAACTGGCGTACATGATCATGGAGACTGCAAGCTGGAGGCTCAGGAGAGCCAGTGGTACAGTTCAGTCCAAACCAGGGGCCAGACAGTAGAATCAGGGAACTGACGTGGGGTGGGGAGATGTGGTGAGTCTCAAGGTCAGTCTGAATGTCTGTCAATGAGGAGCACTAATGTCCCAGGGCAGGAAAAGATGGGTGTCCCAGCTCAAGCCCAGAGAGCAAATTCTCTGTTCTTCTGACTTCTTGTCCTACTCAGGCCCGTGACAGATTGAATGATGCCCACCTATGCTAGTGAGGGTGATCTTTACTCAGTCTACTGAGTCATAAGCTAATCTCTTCTGAAAACACCCTCAGTAAGACACCCAGAAATAATGTCATACCAGCTCTCTGGGCACCCGTTAGCCCAGCCCATTTGACACCAAAATGAATCAAAATTATAATCATTATTAAAAACTCTTTCCAATTTTGCATAGATTTTTATTTTGCTGCATGACTCTCTGATGTGTCCAAAGCTTGTAGCATTTCCATGTGAACAGAGACATGTGAATTCCAAAGGGCAGACTTTAATTAGGGCTGTGTCTGGGCCATGGTGTTTCTGTATTGTCCTGCCTGGGAAGAGGACATATGATCTCAGTCTCATTGGCATCACGTATTAACCAAGTGACTTTACATGTACTAGGGGTCACAGTGGGAGCTCTCAGTGTAGGGCTGTGGATGGCTCAGCTTAACTCATTTATTGTGTCCGAAAAAACAATTCTCAGCTCAAAATCTATAGCTAGAACCCAACTGGGTGATGTTAATTTAAGGGCAGCCCAATTTCCTTTTATAATCATTTCTTTAACAAGTCAAAAATGAGCTGTTCTGCGTCATCACCAAGCCATGGGCAAATTGGTGTGGAAATTATAAAAGAACGTATCTCTTTAGTAAGACACACTGCCAACTTATTTTTCATAATTTAGTAATTTTTCACAATCTTTCATAATTTAGTAGGGCAGAAATTGCCCAGAAAATTACTATCAAATTATCACTGTCTTGCTTGCAAAGGCAAATGGAAAATTTTAAATTTTTACTAGATATGGGGTTACAAATTGGGAAATTATTGAGGAAGCAAGGGAAACTTATATACTCATTCCAAGCAGAGAGGTTATAATAAAATAATTTTTCCATTTAAAAAAAGAGAGAGAGAGAGAATTATTTACATGGCTGAAGTCAAACCAGACTCCGTTTAGTTCCAACTCTCAAGGGGTCCATTAGAACTTGCTGCATGTTTTATAAGTAATTGAGCTATTCAGATTGTTTCAAACAGTGAGGTTACCTGTTCAGGGAAGATTGTTACAAAATCTATGTCTCTATATAAATTAGATAAATGTGACATTAGATTTGGTTTCTGTGAAATTACATGTGAGTCAAGTTGAGAACAACATGGAACATTGTGCCTGACCCAATTTGATATGGAAAGACATGGGAAAGAGTTAGGCATCTGCAAGCCACAAATAGTAGCTAAGTATATTATTGCCTTGTTTCTGAGCAGAAGTGAGCCATCTTTTGCGTAAACAATGACCTGTAAGATCAGAGGACGAAAAGAAAAATCTTCGCTGATGGAAAGAGCTCTTGCGCTGGGCAAGACTGAGCCCCATGTGGTTCCCTCAGTGCCTCGCCAAATAATACAAGTGACCCTGTGATCATCAGTCCTAAGGGTCTTCCTGACACTTACTTGTTCTCATCATTTCCAAATAAATTCTTGGTGCTAAGTGCTCTGAGAGATAAATTATTCAGCAGAGAATGACTCAAACACTGATCCTGTCTGCTGTGCACTTTCTCTCACACACCTACACAACTACTGTAATCAGAATCCAAGGGGAAAATTTTAGGTGTATGTATCTTATTAGAAGTTGCAGAACAGTGATCTTGCAGCTATACTTCTGTGGGAATGTGAAGGAAGGAGAGATCATATTCTAGGTGAGAGAAGAGAAGTCAGTGAGGCAGACTCCCGCATGTGCCCCAACTGGGATCCACCTGGCAACCCTGTCTGGGTCCGATGCTCAAGTACGAAGCTATTTTTAACACCTGAAGCTGACCACTGGGAGCATCCTAAGCTATCTTCAACACCTGGGTCCATGCTCGAACCAAGTGATCTACTGGCTGCAGGAGGGGAAGAGGAGGGGAAGAGGGAGTAGGAGAGGGGGAGAAGCAGATGGTCATTTTTCCTGTGTGCTCTGACCAGGAATCAAACCAGGGATGACCATACATCAGGCAGGTGCTCTATCCACTGAGCCACCAGCCAGGGCTGAGAGGTCGTATTCTAATTGAGTTAAAGTAGTAAATCATTTAAGAGGACTATCAGATTGACAGGGATCGGACTATTTTATGGGTATATCATTACCACACTTTATTATCTTCAACAATAGTTTCTGCACATTTTTTGATGCACAGGCCAATAGTAAATACTATTTTGAATAGAAACTTTCAGGTGTGTAGATTTATATTTTGTGCTATACATGTATTGCTGTATTGATACATTATGAACATAATAGCACACACAAAGTAGATATATTAAAAGGATGAGCTAAGTTTGAAATACATAATATTTGAAAATATTTATTAATTTTTCTTCACGGCATAATAATTTGTTTTCTTGAAAATGCTCATTTGAATCAAGGCACTGTGCTAAATTATGTTTCATTATTTTTGAAAATTGTAGTTTAGCATCTTGTGTGACAGAAATTCGAGGTCTCCTTCTAAGTGCAGTTTGCTTTGCCATTGGTTTTAATGGCTACGGTAGGTGACAAAAGACATGTCACAGACACAGTATACACTCGGTGGACACTCCTCATGTGAAGTTCAGCTGTGTGCCGGCTGGTGCGCCTCTGCATGTCTGGTCCTCTTCCGGGTGTTTTTGGTTTGGTGGGAACAATTTCTGATGGGATCTTATCAGGTCGCCCTTGTCTTCCTGAGCAGTGTGGCTGAAGAAACATTGTTCTAGAAACACAAAAATCAGCTTCACGTTACCGTACTTTGTTCGATTTTGCTTGCCTCAGTAAGACCTCTAATCAGAAGGGCTTTCTTTTTTCTGTAATCATTTAAAGTCATTTGTATATTTTGTGAGGGCTAGGGTACATAAAATTAAATAGTATGATCTATAATTCCACTTAACCTGGCATGAACAAAAGGCCACATGTTGCCAGCCACTGGAGGAACGTGAGGGGTGGGATGCCACAGCCCCTCCCTGGCCCCAGGTGTGAACCCCTTGCTGCTCTGTAGAAATGACCCCTAAGGTCAGGGAGGCCTGACCATCTGATATCTCTGCTTAGTGCCGGTGCTGCTATCTGTCAGCCCATAGAGTGAATATTTATAATGCGTATTTCCCTTATTTTTAAGATAATCTATTTGCTCATGTCCTAATATTTTCTTCTCACACCCCGACGATTGTGCTGAGAATCCATGAGGTGCGCATCACACCCCACTTTGGAGACCTTCAAACCAGCAGATAGGCTCTCCCCACCGCAAGGGAGGCAGGGGGCAAGGAGAGACTAGGCGTCCGTGGACGGAGCCCTGAGGTGATGCTCTCTACCTGGCAAATAAAATCCCAGGTGCCTACAAAGCCAGATAGTCATTATGTTGCAACAATACCATTTTCTTTTTCCTCCTGAGACCTTTCTGATGAAATAATCAGATTTACTCTGTCCTATTTTCCAAGTCTCTTTAAGTCTTCTTAAACATGGGCCGGTAGATTCATTAGATTGACAGGTTAGAGCCCTTCTCCCTCCACAAATCAAAAAGTGCAACACAGAAAGGAGGTTCTATTTGTTCATCGTCAGCATTAGGAGCTTGATAAACAGTCTTAATACTAAATGCCAAATATCTGGGTTTGCCGATGTGTCAGAACAGATGGTCATGTTGTTCTTTTCTCACTGCTCAGACTCAAATGAAACAGTGCCCTCCCTGGGATTTCCCTTCTTCTGAGGACAGCCCCCCCCTGGCTCAGCCTGGAGGGGCTTGCTGATGACACACCCCGTCTGCTCCTGTCTGTCCACAGGCCAGAGAGCTCTGCCTTTGTTAGCTGATGCTTGTCTTCAACCAGCCTCTGGACTCTAGCTGTGCCCTCAGCTTTCTCAACCCATTAGGTGGAAGGTCTGGAATTCGTATTGGCCTGAGAATATTTGTGTGACTTGAAACCCCCAATTCAACTCTGAGTTCAGTTAGATTAGTATTTTTGTTATCTTCCATGTGGGCACAACACTTAGATTCATGGTTAACCTTTATGGGGTCACCAACTCCTTTGAGGATCTATGTAACATTTAATAAAAAACATGCTCAGGCCCTGGCCGGTTGGCTCAGTGGTGGAGCGTTGGCCTGGCATGCTGCAGTCCCGGGTTCGATTCCCAGCCAGGGCACACAGGAGAAGCGCTCATCTGCTTCTCCACTCCTCCCCCTCTCCTTCCTCTCTGTCTCTCTCTTCCCATCCCGCAGCCAAGGCTCCATTGGAGCAAAGATGGCCCGGGCGCTGGGGATGGCTCCTTGGCCTCTGCCCCAGGCGCTAGAGTGGCTCTGGTCGCAGCAGAGCGATGCCCCGGAGGGGCAGAGCATTGCCCCCTGGTGGGCAGAGTGTCGCCCCCTGGTGGGCGTGCCGGGTGGATCCTGGTCGGGCACATGCGGGAGTCTATGTGACTGTCTCTCCCCGTTCCCAGCTTCAGAAAAAAAAATGCTCAAACATAAATTATCCCTCTTGAAGTTCATCTTAAACTGGACGTTTTAGAAAACTAAATTTTTACTGAATTCATGTCCTTCAAACAAACTCATCATGGAACTGATTGTTTTTGGTTTTTAATTTTTATTGCAGTTGTTTTCAATGGGTTAGCTTTGAACAGTTATACAATGTTTACGGTATGTCTATTTATACTTCCTTAAACAGTTAAGGACTATTCATTATGGCATGTTTATCCTTAAAGACATGGTTATAAAGGCCCCTGCTTTATAATTTGGCTGCCACTAAAGTCTGTGGCCTCTCTCTTCGTGTTCTCACTAAGAGAACCTTGATTTTGTTAGGGGTGGCAATGTGCCCAGCTGAAAATCTACATTTCCTATCCTCCCTTGTGAAGAGAGGTGGCCATGTGGTTGGATGATTGCCAGTGCTGATTTAAGGAATGCTCCTTAAAAGAGGACTCAGCTGAGATGTGCTGTTTCGCCTCCCCCCATCCCCGCCCCGCTCTATTCTTTCTTTTTCTTGCCCAGAATACAGATGTCATGGCTGGAGCTCCGATTGCCACATTACAGCCATGAGGCAGCCTTGGGAATGGAAGTCGTGCTCTCTGCAGACAGCAGAAGAGAGAGTGGGAAGGAGACTGAGAAATACTTGTGACCTTAACGCTTTGAACTAGTCCCAGGCCTCCCCTCCTTTGGGCCTCTGGTCTTCAAGTTACGTGATAGAAAAAGAAATATTTTTTTGTGTGTGTGTATTTTTCTGAAGCTGGAAATGGGGAGAGACAGTCACACAGACTCCCGCATGCGCCGGACGGGGATCCACCCGGCACGCCCACCAGGGGCGATGCTCTGCAGCGACCGGAGCCACTTTAGCGCCTGGGGCAGAGGCCAAGGAGCCATCCCCAGTGCCCGGGCCATCTTTGCTCCAATGGAGCCTTGGCTGCGGGAGGGGAAGAGAGAGACAGAGAGGAAGGAAGGAGGGGTGGAGAAGCAAATGGGCGCTTCTCCTATGTGCCCTGGCCGGGAATCGAACCCGGGTGCCCCGCACGCAAGGCCGACGCTCTACCGCTGAGCCAACCGGCCAGGGCCGAAAAAGAAATCTTGATTGTTTGTTGCAGGATTGTATACATGAAACCTGTATAATTTTGTTAACCAATGTCACCCCTATAAATTCAATAGAAAGGAAAAAGAAAAAAATATCCTTTACCCAAATAAATAAGTAGGTGTACACACACACACACACACACACACCCGTCCATGCAACGTAACACACTTCTTCACTAATACAAAACTCAAAACTCTTCTATATGTATTTTTAAAAGTCTATGAATGTTAAATAGCACTTTTCCCTCCTAAACACCCCCCCATAATTTCAGCAAATGCAACAGTCTTTTGAAAATGAGTTATTGATCAACCTGTCTATAAATTATCAGCGATAATACGTATTGGTGTTTAGCGTACAATAATACATTCTTGCAAAAATTCCCCGCCTAGAAGCATTAATGTCCCTTGATGTCTCCTCCCCAAAACCGACTTCCACTGGCATCCGTTTCCTATTGCTGCTGTAACAAATTCCCGCAAACGTAGTGGCTTAAAAGTTAAAAAGGAAAAAAAAAAACCTCTACGAATTTATTAGCTATAGTTCTGGAGGTTAATGGGTCTCACTGAGCAAAACTCAAGGTGCTGCCAAGGCTGAGCTCTTCTCTGGAGGCTCCAGGAGAGAACGCACTCCCTTGCCCCTTCCAGCTCCTGGAGGCTGCCGCACTCCTGGGCTCCCTTCCATCTGCAAGGCCAGCCCTGGCTGCTTGAGCTGTTCTCACATCGCCCGACTCTGACACTGATTCTCCTGCCTCCCTCTGTCAATTACAAGGACCCTTGTGATTACCTTGAGACCACCTGGATAATTCAGAACCATCTCCCTCTCTCAAAACCCTTAATTTAATTGTATTGGCAAAGTTCATTTTTTTTCAGGTAAGATAATATATTTACAGGTTCTGGGAACTTTTCTATTGAAAAATAAATTAATCAAAAGAAAATAGGAGATTCTAGACATCCCTTCTAAGGCTAACTGAATTGAAAAATGAAAGTGGGAATTTCAAGAGAAACACTGATGTATTTAGATGTTGTAGGTAAATTGATATTGTGACAGAGTGGCTGATAGCCATCTGTGTTCAGTTTGGCTCTGTTGAAAACACTGGAAGCTCTCTGCAGTGGGTATTCGTAGTTATTTTACTGTTCAGCCCATTCCTCTTACCAATAGCATCTGACTTCCTTTGCAGAACTACCACTTCTCAATGGATAGAGTTTGTTGTATAAAAACAGGTGTCCTGCCCACGTGGCTAAGGGTGGCCATGGGACACAAGCAAGGTCAATTAAATGCTTCTTTTCCAAAATCTAAATTTTGATCAGTGTTACGGACTAAATGTTTGTGTCGTCCCCCCCCCCCAACCCCCACCGAATTCATACATTAAAGCTATAATCCTCAAAGCAACCACATTTGGGGGTAGTGCCTTTGGGGGGTGATTAAGTTTAGACTAGGTCATGAGACTGGGGTGCTCATGATGAGATTAGTGGTATTATAAAAAGAGAAAGAGAGAGATCCCCCATCCATACCCACATGTCAAGGAAAGACCATGAGAAAACACAGCAAGAAGGAAACCCCTTGATCTTACACTTCCCCAATCTCCAGAACTGTCAGAAATGAATCTCTGTTGTTCAAACTAGCCAGCTTTAGACACAAAGTGACAATTCAACTGAAGTGTCTGACATTCATGTATCACTGCAGCAACTCTAAAAAGAAGAAACAACAATAACAAACAACCCTCCCTATAAAAGGGGGGGGGAGTACTCAGTAAAATATAAAACAAAACCTGTAAAAACAACATTGAAGCCAGTGTTCAGCACTGTATCAAAAAAATGTTAAGAATTTATTTAACACCTTCAGTGTTAATTAGGAGCTATTTCTGACATCTCTTGTTTTCACCACTGGGGTAAAAAGGTCAAGGAAGTCCTAAGGAATTGCTTAGGTTTTTTGAGAACATTGAGAGAGCTTCCACTTTAGTAGCTTGATATTACAGTTTAGGGTGATATGCTCACTACTGACCCTGAGAGGCAGTGCCCCCCTCCCTCTCTGTTCTGTAGCCAGGCCAGTGGTGGTGATCAAATGGCTTTAGTCAATATTTGAGTGATTGTATAACTATTTTATAGAACAACAACAAAAAATAAATGCAGTACATCCCTCAGAGCTCTCAGCTGTCAATACCAGAAACCCCACTTGACTTGAGTTGAGCATGAAAGAAAGATAACGTGGAAGAGACCAGGGGAGTTCACAGAATGGAGGGAGGGGGAGGAGCCCAAGCCCCAAAAGGCAGTGGAGAGGAGAAGCAGGCAGCAGGGAACTCAGACATTAGAATGAAGGACTTGACCTGTTGTGTCACCTATCCCTACAAGCTGGCTTCACTCTTTCAGACCAGCTTTCCCCGTGTGGTAGAGTCACATGTCTCTTTCAGAAAGAAAGGGCTCTCCCTCCAGCCCTAGTTCCACTTGGAAACTCCTACAGAAGACCTCTAATTGGTTCGTTTCCATGGCCTCTTGGAGCCATCATGAAAGACAGTACATAACACATGAAGATTAACCACAGTCCAGCCCCTATGACAGGAACAGAGAAGTCAGAGCTCTATGAGTTCACATGAAAACCACGCAGTTGAAATGGAGAAAGGACACTTCCCTCCAAAAGTGGGGAACTTGTTATCAAAAGAAGCTATAAGCAGTTCAAGGTAGACAAAAATCATAAAGGTTCAACAAAGCATGCATAGGGGGTCAAATATGCCAAGGAGTACATCTGGATATTCAACAGGCTGGTCAGAGGGAAGAATCTGGATTTCATTTGCTTTCAGAAACTAACATCTCATCAAAAGTGCAGACAAATGAGATGGGATTTACTCAAAAAATATTTGTATAGGTTCTACTGAGCAAAGACAGCTTGTTCCCGGTTGTTGACTACTCTCTGGCTTGCTCAAGACTCTGACATTTTCTTTCTCTTTGTGGATGTGAAGGCCCTTTTCATTTGGCTTGGCAGTATCAGTTCCGGAGGGCTTTCTTGCCACATGCAGGAGAGAAAGAAAGAACTGTACACTGGCCTTCAATGTGGGTTTCTTTGTAAGCTGCATTCTAGACGGAATATGGCATGCCTCGCCAGAGTTAAAATGTATGAGTCTGTAGAGCTACACCCTGAAAGTGTTTAATATATAGAGGGGTATGTGTGTGTGTGTGTGTGTGTGTGTGTGTGTGTATGAGTGTGTGTGCTTGTGTACGTGAAAGGGCATATATGTGAAAACTCTTGTAAAATGAAAGATAACTGAAGGGGGGCTGAGTAATCTAATGGCTCAACAATTTTTAAAGGAAGCAAGTATACTCATTAACTTTGACATAATGTGTATATCTCCTGCATCATGAAAATGTTGATTTTATTAATCATAGTAGTTGGCCAATGATAACAATTTCAAAATAATCCCTTGATAGTCAATGGCCTGCCAACTATTTCTATAGTTATTAAAACACTCCTCTTCTGATATAAATATATATCACTGCATTTTTTCAAAGTTTAATTTCCTTATTCTTTATAAACCAGGGAAAGTAACTTTCCTTACTGTTCTTCACATTTTTACTATTACTACAAATATGCATTACTTAGACCTAGATGCTAAAATTAAATTTTTTTTCTTCAAGATTATTTTTATAGTAAATAATAAATTAATATAGATAGATGTGCTTATAATGAACACTTATCATCTTTGAGTTTCCCCCAAGAGCACACGCTGAGATAAGGATAGACTGGGGGTAGTTTATTTGGTCCCAGTAAGCCCAAGGGATGGAGTGGGCAAGAGGAGAGAAGTGAAAAAGTTTGTGTTAATCAACAGGTTACTACTTCAGGCCGCTGGGGCTCATCTCTACTGGAGGTCTCCTAAGAAACCATGTAGAACATGTCCCAGAACTAACCCTCTGAACGGCAGGGAAGTAGGTGCATCTCTGTCCTTGAACCTCTTGGTTAAAAGGCACTAACCCCGGCACGTGTAGGCAATACTCCCCGTGGGCGCGGAGGGCCTGAGGTGGTGAAGCAGACAGGTGTTGCACTCCAGGTAGGAAGCAGTCAGTGTGCATGGAGATGTTGCTACAGCCCTAGGGGAACTGACAAGAAAACGGGGACATGAGCAGAGTATCAGGAGTGACCCCCATGTTCCCCCCTTGCTCTGGCCAGATCCTCTTATGCCCACCCTGAGGTTCCTGTTACTGACCATTCCAAGGTTGTAACTGGCTGCAATTTTCAAAAGAAAGTGAAAATAGGAATTGGTAAGACAAGCCACAGTCTTCATTGCTGCAGCTGGTCCCAAGGCCACAATCTATACTCATCATCTCTCTCCTCTCCCACCTGTTTTCTTACCCATAGCCAGCACTTCCTTCAGCCCAAGTTGCTTGCTCAGTAGGCTGACCAGATCTTCATCCCTGAGCAGTTGAGCCCTGCTCACCTTGCCAGGTTAGGCTCCTGTGGCTTGAACCGCTGTCACCAAGCATAGGAGTATGAACGGGTTCTTCAGGGAGCTCCCTGAATTTTAAACATCTCCTCCCCACCCCCAGTAGGTAGCAGTAACTTTGACTTTCCAAGATTTTCCTGCTGCTCTGTTAACACAAGGATACCAACATCATTTGGTGGCAGTCATTGGTTTAGATGCAGTGGAAACATTACTGTACCCCTGGCGGAAATGCCAACCCTTTCTATACACATACCCTGAGACTTAGGCCTTGTGCAGGAAGGGCCTAAAGCTATAAAAATTAAAAGGACAATTTCCACTAATAGCTCACTGGGCATATGGTGAATGGGGACAATTCTAATTGCATCCTTTGATTACTATTCCTGTGTAGTCTAGATAGTGGGGATACAGCACACGTAGTGCCTACATGTAGCAATCATTGGTTTAACATCTATGCCTCATACTTGAGAACAGTGACCCAACCAACCATGCAAGGTGTCACCCCTAAGGTGATGCCTTAGCTGAGTCTGTAGGAGGCTATTCATACAGTCTCTCAGGTCCCATCAAAACCAGTAGCTTCTCATAAATGGGTCAGAGTAAGTAGTCTCAAGAGTACTATTTTTTTTTTTACCTTAACAATCCAAAGTAACTCACCAAGGGTGGTGCCTCTTTTACAGGTAGTAAATGCAATGCATCCTTTTTGATTGGATATCCTAGAACATTGGGCCCTGAAAATATTTTCTGATGTGTCAGGCTTTATTTCTCATCCTCCAGCATGATGTATGTTACTAAAACAACCAGTATACTTGCTCCTTCCTAAAAACCAAGTCCAGTTACCATGTTCTCATTAATATCATGAGCCAGCATGATGTTCTGCAGAATGTCAAATGATCGGGTCCCTGCAGACAGACATTGTAACAGAAAGGAGGAGCACTAATATAACCTTATGACCAGGTGGTGAATGATAAATAGAATGCATTTGCTATAACAACAGCCTTTGGCACTTAGCAGGAGGCTATCACTGAAAGAGTCTGCATTCACAAGGGGAAGATAGCCTGGTGCATTTTCACTTTCAGGAGGAGTATCTTACTAAAGCATCCTACTAAAACAGCGGCTGGCTTGCTCTTTCTGTGCCTTGGCTTTCTTACAGATGGTGGCCTCAGGGTAGTTGGTCTTTCATGGTGGCTCTGGCTTCCTATGGCAAATGTTCCCATGAGCAAGGCAGAAGCTGTTTCACCTTTTATGGCTCAGCCTTGGGAATCACCCAGCATCACTTCTGCTGGTCAGGCAGGTCAAGTCCAGCCCAGCTTCAAGCAGAGGTGAATTAGACTCGACCTCGTGGTAGGAAAATGGTAAGGTTTCCCTGTGGAAGAGCCTTTGGGATGAGGGATGTCACTGCAGCCATCTTCAGAAAAGAAAATCTATCACATCCCTCACAGCATACTTAACTCAGGCTGTGCCGAGACTGGTCCCCAGTTTTGGGAACTGGGGCAGTGAAGGGAGCTGAAGACAGACCTTGAGGCATCTGCTTCAGAGGAGAATTTGGTTGTGTCTGTAGGCAATGGAGAGCTGTTCTCTTCAACTAACAGGGCGAAGGAGACTTCTGCTGACCTGGATGCTTCAGGGAGGTCTAGGTGTTCAAGGTTCTCCACCCCCATGACCTCATTCCAGTCCTCAGGGCCAACTGCCTCCCAGCCAGGGCTTTGACTTTTGCATGAGATGCCTGCCTGGCCTGTACCTTCAGTCTGCTTTGCGTTTCTGTCACCCTTAAACATGACACACACATACACCACCACCATCACCACCACCACCACCACCACCCACCCCTGGCATGATTTTTCAGAAGTCTGCCCTCTGGCTGCAGGACAGGGAAATCTCCAAGGAGGCTGTCTGGCTTCCCTCCCTATGTTCTGAATAGATGGCTGGATGATGTAAACCTACCATTCTCTTTCCTCAATGCTTCTGGCCAGTAAGCAAAAGCCAGACACCTCTTCAATTCCTATGATTGTCACACCCCGTATAGATGTAGCACTGTTGCATAACCTCTTCCCAGGACACTGCAGGTGAAATGTTCTGGCAACTGTGATCTACAAAGTGCCAGGGCTGATTCACCACCCGAATTACCATCACTGTGATGTCTTTGTTGCCTTCGTACCATTGAGAATATACTTCCTCAGGCTGCTTCCACTGCCAGTTGTTTCAGTTTGAGTTCCTCCAAGATCAGAGCTTAAGACAAGGTCTTGGGTGCAAGGAATTTATTTGGAGGCTATCCCAAGAATCATAGGTGAGAGAGTATAGGAAGCAAGGGAGGAAAAGGAGAAAATCCATTTGATGAATGGGTTTCTCCCATGCGGACTTCTGAGGAGCCTGCAAAAGCTTGGTAATAATCCCACCAAGCTACAAGAAAGTTAGCTATTCATCCATCAGTTCCCATTCTTCATGGGTGAGAGGTTCCTCTTCCGTGTAACCCTCTCCAAAGCTCACTCTCAATGCAGAATGAAGTCAAACTCTTTCAACAGCCTTCAAGGTCCTGTATATTCTAGCCCTGGTTGCTTCTCTGATATCATTTCCTACTATTTTCTCCTTCACTGACACTCTTCCAGCCTTCCTGGCATCCTTGCTCTTTCTTGCCCACTCTAAGCACGTTCCCACCTGAGGGCCTCGGCCAAGAGAGAATTCCTGCCCAGATATCCATGTGGATATCCATCTCCCTTACTTCCTTCAAGTCTTTGCTTGGATGTTACCTTCTTAGTGAAGCCTTAGTCAAAACTGATCATTCCGTTTGAATTTGTGACTCACCCTCCCCTTGGACACCCTCATAACTAATGTTCTTTTTGTTGTTGTTTTTTCCGTAGCACTCACTTTAACTCACTGTGACTTACACATTGTGTTTATGGTTTATTATCTGTCTCTTCTCATTTACTCTGGCCCAAATGGTCAAGGGAAGGCAAGAAAAGTTTCTGATCATGTTTTATTTCTGTGAGCAGACTTTCTCAATGTTCCTTATGCCTACTTCCTTCTGAATACACTTTTCTTAATACTAATAAGAAAAGTGTATTTCATTTAACTTGACTCCCCATCCCAGCAATATCATGTACTTCATTCAAAGAAATAAGGTGCTGAAGGTTTTTTATGTCAGATGAGTACTTTGCATCTCCAAAGACCTCAAGATTAGGTGATGCCCAATACATTTGACTCCAGTCAAACTAGCATGATCCCTATAGACAGTTCTTCACAGAAACTTATGTAAAATATGTTTCCCTGTAGAATTTGCTTCCTATTTTAAACAGATTCTAAGTGCCTAACTATAGGGTATTTATTAATAAAATATTTCAGCCAATTACTTATCAGGAGGCAATGCTTTATAGCATGCCTGGCATATGGTAGGTGCTTCATAACTATGTTTTAGACACATCCCCATTTTGTCCTCCTTAAAAATGTACTGCCTATTTAATCTGATATCTTTCTTCCTAAGAGCTCTTAGCTCAGCATAGCTCAGGTGAGTTTAAAGCTATTACATCACTGCCTGACCAAGCGGTGGCACAGTGGATAGAGCATCGAACAGGGAGGTACAGGACCCAGGTTCCAAATCCTGAGGTCACTGGCTTGAGCACAGTCTCATCTGGCTTAAGCACAGGTTGCTAGCTTGAGCATGGGATCATAGACATGACCCCATGGTCACTGGTTCGAGCCCAAAGATCACTGGCTTGAAGCCCAAGGTTGCTGGCTTGAGCAAGGGGTCACTCAGTCTGCTGTAGCCCCTCTGGTCAAGGCACATATGAGAAAGCAATTAATGAACAACTAAGGTGCCACAACAAAGAATTGATCTTTCTCTTCTCTCTCCCTTCCTGTCTGTCTGTCCCTTTCTGTCTGTCTGTCTCTCTCCTTCTCTCTCTCTCTCTCTCTCTCTCATACACACACACACACACACACACACACACACACACACACACACACACAAGCTATTACATCACTAATTCAACCTGTGAAGCAGAGAGTTAACAACTGCTGTTACCCTCTTTTTGTAGAAAGGGAAATGGAGTCCAAGTGATTTGCCCCAACTTTTATGTGACATTGTCACAGGTTTTTGTTCTATCAATTCCTGGTACCTTCAAGCCAATATTTGGGTGCTGTTTCATGAGAGCCTGTAAGTGAAACTAGCTGTGAGAAATCAGCCTCGCAAAAATACTTGATATTTATTACGCTTCCTGGGACCCTTGAGTATTCTGCATCTCAGTACTCAAGAAACGAGCAGTAAATTCTGAGGTCCATTTCATGCTGAGTGAAATGATTGAAGTCAACAATCATTAAAGGTGATGAAAATGATAAATTCTGCTCCATATTTCAACTGTTTTTCATCCCTGCTTATGCTCATCAATCAGCAAATTAGAAGACAGTGCCTATATTGACATTGCTATTCATTTAAATCATTTATTTAACCACTCTCATAGACTTTTAATGCAGCACAGGAGAGATTTTAAAAATTTCACCCAATTCATAAAAAAGTTAAGTGTAAATCCAATCCAACACGTTAGTAGCCTCACAAATTATATTTCTAAGAACTCTAAATGAAAACTATGAATATCAGCTCAATCAGTAGTTTCCAGACCTGGTTGCTTGCATCTGAATCATCTGAGTAGATTAAAAATAAATAAAAATAATGAAACAGTGTGTATCCAATCCCTAAACAGTCTAGATTCAGCAGGTTTGAGTTAGTAGTTCAGAAATTAGTATTTGAAAAACGTCTCCCCACTGAATCAAGATGTAAACAGACTTTCAGGATAAAAAGGGAGTCAGCTTGGAACTTCTCACCAGTTGGCTGATTATTAATGGACCCAAGGCAGACAAACCAATTTCATTGGAGAGTCTTCATTCTGAATGTCAAACAGATAACTTAGCATATTAAAATCTCCTTTACACACCGCTGACCTGTACCATATAGGATCAATGTGGCAACTTTTGTAAATACACAGGGGAGAGGCTGCCTTAGGTCCACCTCAGCTGATGCTGCCATCCCTCAGGGGCGCCCCCTACCTCCAAGCTCACAGCACCACTAGACTTGGCTTTTCTTCCTTATTAGCCATCACCTCTCACCACTTTCCACACCCCACCCCCAACTCTACCTTGCTCTTTTCCCACTGGGCAAGTATGAAGGATATGTGTGTGAAGTATAAATAATAGGTCCCAAGTGAACAAAGAGCTCATGTGGACCTAGACTACCTGATTTATTTTGATAGAGTCTTTTTAAGTAACCACCCCATGTAAGTTCATATTTTTCTTTGCGGTATTATTCCCTAATCCTTTCCTTCTACTTAATTTGCACATTGAATCATTACTGTCTTCTGATAGCTATTCTCTATTTATCATTAGTAAACTTACTTTATTGATCTCATCCTTTGCTCCAATTTGTCATGATTTTATGAATTTTAATTCAATTCCCTCTGCATCTGTGATCCCTCCAGCATCAAAGCATCTTTACATATTTATTAATGTGGTCTCCAGTCTATCTTCTAAAGCTGCTATTATTATTATTTGATGTTAATGAGACCATTTAAAAATATTATGCCGCCACAACATCTATTGGGGAAAAAAAGTCTTACGTTGACAGTAAGCCATTAATATTAGCTTTTATGTTTACTTTTTTTTTTTTTTTTAACAATTTGACATCCATTTTACAGCTGAGTTGCTTGATATACATGTCTCTAGTTTTCCTCCAAGTGTTATATAAAAGCAAATGCTTTTCTAACACAGTGAAATAATATCATGCAATGCTCATTTCAACACTGTATTTCTTTTACGTATGGCGCTTCTGAGTCCATCAGATAGATAAATTCTCAACTTTTCTTCACCTCCATTAAATTAAGGTAAAAAAAATCCCAAAATTCAAGGCAACGTTAAAATAATAGAAAGGCTTTGACATAAAACTACAAATCCTAGACACTTACAGGTAATGCTGACGCTACATCCTGAATTCATTCTGCAGAATCTAAGTTCTAGTCGATACAAGATTTTCGAATTTCCCCAAAGAGCTGCTTATCATGGGTACTTACAGTACATAAAAGAAGTAGGTTGAGATAAATTAGTGGATTAAGATATAGCTATCCCAGAGCTTTTTGGCAATTTCATTCAAAATAGTATAAATCTGTATCAAGATGATGAACCTAGCTGTAACATTCCATGCTTGTTTGTATTTTCCAGTCACAAATTTTAGCTCTTTCTGGAATCATTACACTTCAGAATGCTTGAGAAGCAATATGAAGCAATGTTATTCTCTACTTCCATATTAATAAACAGAAGAGAGAGGAGTGTTTATATCTCCCTGGAGTTTTAAGTCAAGGGGCCTCCCCGGTCCTGTTTCCATCACTGGTCTTTCTGCACTGCTCTCTCCTGACAGCCTACGACTTGCTTCCAAATGAAACTTTTGGTGTGATGACCAGTTTTCAGGCTGAAGGACTCATCTTCGTCACTTGCCCAGTTTAGACCTTTCCATTCCCAATGGCTTAATATTCATAATTTAGATTTTCCCTCCAACTAGGCTTGTCAACTGCTCCTGGTAATCACAATTCTGGGTCTAGCTCCTAAGGCATTTCATCTCAGCAGGACCTGGGGTCTGGCACTCGGCTGTGTACTCTAGATCCTTCTGGAAAATACAGACGGTGTCCATGCAACGCACAGCCGAATT
The DNA here is from genome assembly GCF_036850765.1 of Saccopteryx bilineata. Lineage (NCBI taxonomy): Eukaryota > Metazoa > Chordata > Mammalia > Chiroptera > Emballonuridae > Saccopteryx > Saccopteryx bilineata. The sequence continues at coordinate 187,005,957 of NC_089490.1, read as the reverse complement.
GGCCTGAAATGAAAAAAATGTGGTTATATTTCAAATCAACAATTTTGTCTCTTTAGTTGAACCACAGGGTGCTGCCCCTCATGCTTATGAGGCCTTAAGACAGTCTCTGCCACAAATGTGAATGTGACAAAATGGCGTTTGATGGTGTGGATTTGATTTTCCTGCATAGAAAAGGCCTGAACTATCACTTAACTAAAAGAGACTTCAAAAGTCACCTTGTTTAATGTTTCCAGTTACTGGAGAAACTGTATGATGCAGACTTTCAAAGATGATTTTTTGAATTCCTTTTAGTCTCATGAAGTATTAAGGGCAGGAGAGAGAGGGAGGCCTCAAAGAACATATAGTTGACCTTCTCATTTAACAGAATAAAAAAATATAAATCACAGACAAACTAAATAAATTTTCTAGAGCTTGAACTAGAACCCAGATCTGCAGTCCTGATCTAATTTCTTTATTTTTCTGCTTGATCTTAGTGTGAAACTGCTTCTACTTTCCCAAAGATTAGTAAAATGGGACCACGATGCCTCAGTAAGAAAATAAAAGCATCATAAGGAAAGAAACCTGGCATATATATTGGAAATTTCTAGAATGCCTTATGAGTTGTACCCTCTTGTGAAATTGGACCCTAGCCTTTTAAAATGGGAAAGAACACATCTTCTCTACTCCTGCCTGTATAAGAAGGCAACAGTCATCCCCTGTGCCTGTTATGTAATTTAGAGTTCACTAACCAGCTCCCTGTTCTTAATTCTATCCAAAGAAGTTGCTACCAACAAAGTTCTCTGTTGTGTTGCTTTAAAATTGATTTAAAATGATTTTGTAACATGCACTGTTTATTTGGAAAATATCGGTTTACTGAATTATGCAGCTCTTCTGAATGTTGACATGCTCTACTATATGATATCAGAGCCACACTGATTAATGTCACCACCAAACTCATTTTAAAAATCTTTAAGTATTGGGAAACTGTCAGGCTCACAGTGGCAAGTATAGATTTTCAAAAATTCTCATTTTCACTGAAAAGCTCAAATTTTATCATTGGCAACAAAAACTCTCAGTTGTTTTCCTTCAAGTGATGAGACCATTGCCTTCATTTTAAAAAAGAAATGTCTACCAGATACATAGATGGGAAGAACGAGAGTCTTTTTTTTCTTTCAGGTAAAAGTAGTGTTCTGTGAAAAGAGCGGCTAGTTCGGCTGTGGACAAACGATCCCTCCCGTACTTTTCCCGGAGATGTGTGTAGCATGGAAGCGTGCAGCAGAAATGATATTTCTGTCCTTCTCAATTCTTCGCTTGCTTACAATATTATAAAAACCTGTATTCCAGAGTCTATATTTAATAAAATTAATAATTTTTGCTGCTTCATCAAGGGCATTCTTAAGTGACACTGGCATCATTCCCTCTGGGCAGCGTGAGGTGGGGAAGAACGTAGTGATAACCAGTCCAGTCTGGGGCCAGTATGTAACTCATACACTATAGTCTATACATAGTAGTAGTAGTAGTCCATGTGGTATGCAATCTACCCTTGCACATATCTTGGTGTAATGCTAAAAGACCCAGAGCTTACTGGGAGCTGTTGGTATACAGAGCTAATGAGTGAGAAAGAATTTTTCTAGTAATACCCACAATTTCTCCATTGCCAATAATTTCACAAACAGTATTCACACTGGGGCACTAACGGCTTTCCTTACCATTGTTTTTGCACCATCAATGCCTATACCAATACAGTGAAAAAGGCAAATCACATGTTAGTATTATTATGAACATAGTTTGACGTCATAGGGCCCCCTCAAGTTTCTCGGGGCCACCAGAAGTCCATGGACCACAATGGAAGAACCGTGAGCTAAGTTAATGTGAGCCTAAACCAACCCAAAGGAGAGGCTCTCGAAGTCTCTGTCATTGGAGAAGCAGGTGAAAATAAGACTGGTCACCTTAATTTATACTCTTGTGTTATGATTTTATCTACTTAAAGCATCACCTGTCTTGTTTTCTTGCAAAATCCTTTTCTAGCTTACTCCAGGTATAGGCCAAGTAGGGTTTTCAAGGCTGAACTATCTGGGCACTTAACACCTTGTGGCCAATCTGGTCGTTTTGCCCCTTGGGCCTCTCGGACTGCGATAGGCTACACCCTATCATCACTGAGCTCATAAGGGGCAAGGCTGGAGGGTCAGGGAAGTTTAATTGGCCTGAACCCCTGTAATGATCTGAGGCTCTGCTAGTTTGGACATCAGAGATTCCAGGAAGCATGTCAGTGACCTCTCTTGAAATCGAGCCTGCATGGTTTTGACCCCGTTATTAAGAGCTTTTGACATTCAGTGAAATAAGGGGCAATTGTAAAGGTGACGATGAGAGCTGTACCTGATCCAGTGGGAAGTGGCCCCCCAGAAGGATCCCTGTGCTGGACTGTATTGGAGTGATAATAACCAGGAGGACCTCTAGGAAAGTTCTCTTATCAGTGATAGGAGTGTATTAGAATAGAGAGCCATGGACATGTCCACCCTCAGATTCGAAGAGCTTTTTCAAGGGCCATGCATTTCAATTCACAAGTATTGGAGCAGTTCTTTGTTTCTCTAGAGAAAATATGTTAAAAGTTGTTTTTGCAGATTACATCTGATAAAGACTGGGGTGAAAAAAAATTCTAGTTTGAAAGGAAAAGTTAATTAGAAAACAAATAGAGTTAATCACAGTTTAAAACATCCCATTAGACCAGGCAGTGGTGCAGTGGATAGAGCGTCAGACTGGGATGTGGAGGACTGAGGTTTATGACCCTGAGATCGCCAGCTTGAGCGCGGGCTCATCTGGTTTGAGCAAAATCACCAGCTTGGACCCAAGGTCACTGGCTTGAGCAAGGGGTTACTCGGTTTGCTGAAGGCCCATGGTCAAGGCACATATGAGAAAGCAATCAGTGCCCTGGCCGGTTGGCTCAGTGGTAGAGCGTCGGCCTGGCATGCGGAAGTCCCGGGTTCGATTCCCGGCCAGGGCACACAGGAGAAGCACCCATCTGCTTCTCTACCCCTCCCCCTCTCCTTCCTCTCTGTCTCTCTCTTCCCCTCCCGCAGCCGAGGCTCCATTGGAGCAAAAGATGGCCCGGGCGCTGGGGATGGCTCCTTGGCCTCTGCCTCAGGCACTAGAGTGGCTCTGGTCGCGACAGAGCAATGCCCTGGATGGGCAGAGCATCGCCCCCTGGTGGGCGTGCTGGGTGTATCCCGGTCAGGTGCATGCGGGAGTCTGACTGCCTCCCCGTTTCCAGCTTCAGAAAAATACAAAAAAAGAAAAAAGAAAAAGAAAGAAAGCAATCAGTGAACAACTAAGGTGTCACAACAAAAAACTGATGATTGATGCTTCTCATCTCTCTTCATTCCTGTCTGTCTGTCCCTATTTATCCCTCTCTCTTACTCTCTCTCTCTGTCTCGGTAAAAAAACAAAACAAAACAAAAAGACATCCCCTGTTAAAAAATGTATGATAAGCCCTGGCTGGTTGGTTCAGTGGTAGAGCGTTGGCCTGGCGTGCAGGAGTCCCGGGTTGGATTCTCGGCCAGGGCACACAGGAGAAGCGCCCATCTGCTTCTCCACTCCTCCCCCTCTCGCTTCTCTCTCTCTCTCTCTCTCTCTCTCTTTCTCAAGTTGGCCCTGTGTGCTGAGGATGGCTCTATGGCCTCTGCCTCAGGGGCTAAAAGGAAAATTGGCTCTGGTTGCAAAGGAGCAAAACTCCAGATGGGCAGATCATCGCCATGCCAGGGGGATCCCAGTCAGGGTGCATGTGGGAGCCTGTCTCTGCCTCCCTTCCTCTCACTAAAAAAAAAAAAAAATGTGTGATACAAATTCTAACGAGATATATTTGGTACCAAATACCTATCAAGTTACGAGATTTGTTATTTTTATTTTATTTTAGAGGAATTAAACACCTCTCATAGGGTTTATCTAAAATTACATGTCATTATGCAGTAAAATTCCTGCATATCTTGAATTGAGATTTAATTCTAAGAATCAGTCTTTGGCCAGGCACAAGGTCAAGGTCATGGGCAGGCCAAGTACTAGCGATGTTTGAAGGTCATGAGACCTGTCTTCATGACTGGTAGGGTGGAAATCAGTCCACCATTGGAAACAACTTTGGCAATCTCAAAATTCTGATGCTGTACATATCATAGGACCCTGAAACTCCACTTCTGGACACATCTACTAGAGAAACCTCACACCTGTGCACAAGGGGACACGTAAAACAAATAAAAGTCACAGCATTATTTATAACAGCAAGATTTAAAAATTCTAAATAACCACAATTATTAAAATGAAGAAATAAAGTATAGAATAATTAAACAGTAAAATAATAGTTAAAACATAAAGTAGAGCTATATATCATGGATCTGTAAAGATGAATCAATGGTATAAATATTGAATATAATTGTGAGTATAAAAACCAAGCTACAAAAAGTGTATGTCCCTCATGATATCATCAATGTAAGAAAGTAAAATCAGCAGCATTTCTTATGGATACATTCATGAGAACTATATACATATATAAACATGAAAACATGGGTGGGAAGGGTACACTCAATTTCAGGCTGGTGGTTGCTTTTAGAGAGGGAAGAAAGATGGAAATCAGGTAGGTGACTTAATATTTGTCTACCACATTTCATTCTTAAGTTAAAAGGATTAGAAGTAAAATATGGCAAAATAATAACATTTATTAAATGGGTGGTAAGTATGTAGAAATTTGATGTCTTATTCCTGTTTTCATGTTTACAACTCTCATAATGAAAGAGCAAACAAAGAGATATTTAAAAGGGGAAGGATATGAGAGTTAGAGAAAGCTAGGCCCCAGTTATTCATAATATCCCCATTATTTTCTATCTGTAGGTCCCTGTGCAAGTTCTTTAATCTCACTAAAGTGCTCCGTCCCCCGTCTGTGCCTACCTCAGTTGTGAATATTGGGATATTGTGAAATTTAATGGTGCTTATATAAACCACTTGGCTCACAGCACACAAAACAAATAATGGCTCCCTGTGTTGCAAAGTATTGTCTAGTGGTGTCGCTTCAAACTCCACGCATCTGTGTAAATTAGAGGAAGGCTCTGGGTGGGGATAGGGATGCCAGTGGGAAACATACTCCTCCTATGTGCTTTTCCCTGGCCTTCCTTTCCCTGTATGCCTCTACCATTTCTCAGGCACTTAAATGTGTGTGCGCCATCATACACACATAAGCAATAATTCACAGATGTTTTGAGCGGAGGCTAAGCTTTTGGAGTGAGGGAAAGCTGTCTGTATAATTTCATGTAAGCATGAAGCCTCTCTGGACTTATGGGCTCCAAAGAGTTATATCACAGTGAAACTGGAAATCAGTTAAACTTTTCATGTTAAGAATAGCGCTTGCTGGTTGAATTCTCATGGTGTATGTATTCACTTCTATGTAGGCTTTCACAGCAATAATGAGGACAGTTTTGTATGGTCAGCTTTCAATTAGCCTTGCTATGGAGATCTCAAAGAGCTCAGGCAAATCCAGAAATTTCATCTGAATCAATAGTGCCAATTCTTTTTTTCAATTGCCATTTGAACTCACAGAAAAGATAATAGAGTCAAGCGCCTATTCCTTTTTGTTCTTTGTTCCTTTTCTTCATGCTGCAGAATTTATTAAAGAAAAATGCGAAAGCCAAAATACCAGCAGCAATCAAGGCAGTAAAGATGACCAAACAATTAAAAGGTCTCTGTTACTTTGGGGATCTTGTAAAATGCCTCCTGAAAATCAAACTGATCGAAACGGTGGCTTCCAGTTCTGTGCTGTATTTCTCCAGACTGATGCTCAGTGCTTCTCATAACTCAGCTGAGTTCACAGAGGAGGGAGGGGTGGAGAGACTAGGTGGAAAGGAGGCTCAATCACCAAGAGCTGCTTGGTGCATATATGTTGTGCACTGCCCTCCTGCAGAGCACTTCATGCACGCGAACAACCATGTGTCCATGTGGGGCCCCGAAAGATGTCAAAGCAAGGCACAGAAAAGGCACCTGCTGACACAGAAGATTCCCTAGTCTCTGAAAATGCCCCACAGCCCAGCTCTAGGGGCTGAAGCTCATTTCACCTCACTACAGAAATAAGTGACAGATTCTAGGGAAACATAGAAGTCCATAATGTAGATAATACAGAAGACTATTTGGTGAGGTACCTCTCGAGACCACGGGAATAAAGAGAATGAAACTAATAAGAACTGACACATAATGAATAAGCTTACACAGTGACAGAAGTTCCCCAAAAGGTTGAAATTAAATAGAAAATAGATGTGATAAACAGACAAATATAATTTAAAAAATAAGTCAATCAGCCCTTCTGACGTGTGTTGGGTAGTTTCCTGTATCCATAAAGATAAGGCAACAGTAATGGTATTGGGATGAAAATATGGTTTTAATGAAGAACCCTGTCTTCCCGTTAGTAGAGACATCTAGGAGTAATTTGTGTGGTCTTTACAGCTTTGAGAATGCACTTACCAAATGTGTAGAGAAAAGCAGTACTGGGCAGGTCTGATGCGTGTCTTGAGTTTCATGGCTTTGGTTGGAAATGTAAAGTGAACAACCCTCAAAGGTCCTTCTACGTATGCATGAGATCAAAGGTAAATTCATGAGTTCTTTTTAGCTTTAAGAGTCTGTGATTCTATTATTAATCATGAATAACACCTGAGGAAGAAGAGCAGAAAGAAATAATTATTTTCCATGGATTGCTGTTGTGCTTTTTCACCGTAGTTGTGTCTAGTTAAATCCTTTAGTTTTGGTAAAACACTATACTATTCCAAATGCTTTGCTCCACATCTGAATAGAAGGCCTTTGATGTAAGCAATGAGGGCAGTTGTTTAAAAATGTGATTTGGAGATCAAGTTCTTGACCTAATATGGTCAAGGTCTATTCTGAACTCCTTTATTTGAAAGTAGCAACAGCAGATTAAAGACCAATTTTACTGCAAATTGGAAGGAGAAAAGTCTATTTGACCAATATTTAATTTCTTGCTCTTTTAAAATTCAAATTTGGTAAGTCTTTGGAAGTTGAGTATTAAGATTACATTACTGCTTTGTGCAGGGAAATATTTCTAGTCTGTACTGTGGGATGGTAAGCATTCAGAGAGGTCCATGTTTTCAAGGCACATTGATGGCTACTAGCTTGTGACCCATTAGGAGGTCAAGTTCATTGTCAGTAACCACCATATTATCCTAACCTCTCCTGCTGACCACAGAACAAATGAACCAGAAGGTAAGATTTTTTCCCAGATCATTACATTTTTCCATTTTAGTAAATTTATACATTTCCTGATCTAGCAAAGTAGCATTAAACATTGCAATATTGAGCAGCTCTCAATAAAGCAGAGGAGTTATAGGAAGAAACCAGGTCACTGCCAGCTCAGCGATGGTGGTATGGACAGATCCCCACTGTCCCAAGTCTATAAACATGTTTTCAGGTCTGGAATTGGTTCTGTTTGCACATTCAGATTTGACTGGACTCAAAGATAACAGCAAATAACCAAACTCACAAGGGACTGATGTAAAAACAAATATTCCAAATTTCTTAATTTTTAATGGCAAATATTACTAAATCATAAACAGAATATGTACACTTCATATTCAGGGGCCCCTCTTCAAGACCTTTTGTTTCTGGAAAGTTGAGTGATTCTCACAGTGATGTTTGCTGCATTGGCCGGGATCTGATCAAGAGAGAGCAAAACCATCCAGTAATTCAAACAGGGGACATTTAGTTTAAAGAATTATTAACTATAACAGAGCATTGGAGTTATCAGGAATTAGCTATTAAGAAATATGAAAACCTCTAGGGTCTGTATGGATAGAGATGTAAGAAGCAGCCACTCCCCCTGAGGCTGAGACAAAGCACCCAAGACAGAAACAGACCTTGTTGGAGACAGGACAGCCATGGCCATCGGATACTTTGCCAGTGGAATTACTGGAAACCCAGCCTCTGTGGTGTCAGGGAAACCATCCACACCTTGTCATTTACTATGACATAACGTGGGGAGGTCAAGAGAAAGCTGCTGGCCACTGGGCACCATTGGCTGTTGCGTGCTTTAGGAACCCGGCAATGGAGAGGACACACACAACAGAGGACTCCGGCAAAGAGAGCAGACCAGAACCAGGAAGACAAACCCCTTCCTCCTCTGGTGTCCCGCCTGTCCCCTGTATTGACATGCATAACATTATGCCAGATGGAAAAGGAAATATACCTACAGGGTCCCACTCCATTCTTATAGAATAGGTAATGATGGATGGATTTAGAATGAAGAGGCAATACACGGACAGCAGACACACTAGCCAAGTCAGTTAGCATGAAATTAGTTCATTGAAAGGTGGACAGTTTTGAAGAATGTGTCATTCAAGCAAAGAAAAATCCAATATACTCTCCCTGTCTTAAGACAGATTGTATCTCTCTATTCAAGGAAAATGTCTATGGTTCCAGACTCATAACTCTAGGGTGGTTCTGAGTAAACATGAGCCAATTCTTGTCTTGTTTTGAAAGTTCTGTGATGACCATAATCTTGCTGTTTGGGCAAGGGATAATACAATCAACCTGGTTTAAATTTTATTAGATTTTTATCACTTTCCCGGCCTATCTCCCCAGTGTAATCCCATTACATTGATTAATCTTGGGTGTTTCCTCCAATCTTCAGTTGTACATCATGATCTGTGGGTGACAACAGCAGATGGCCAACTTTCCAGGCTGGAGTTCCAGGCTAGAGATGATCTCAGTTCCAAGGTACAAACAATGCCTCACTATAGTTTTGTTGATGCCTATAGAGGGAGCTTGAATTCTGTCCATCTCTGGCCGGAGAGAGGTAAAATCATTTATCTTTTTAGGCCAGGAGTGTTTGATTTTGTGAAGTACTAAAAAACAAGTAGCCTTTTTAACAACCATTTTTTGTTTGTTTGTTTCCTGGGAATGAGCTTTGCAATGGGGATTTAATAAAATAAAACGAGCAAATACTCATAAAGATAAGTATTTATGAGCTGTGTAACTTTAGGCCCTCTCTGTGCTTCTCCCCCCTACCCCACAAAGCAAAATGTAGATACTCATAGCTACCATTTTGTTGGGTTATTGTAAAAATTAATTGAGTTAATACATGCTAAAGCACTTATGCCAGTGCTTGATACACAGTAAACACTTGTAAGTGACTTCTGTGATCTGATGTGAAAACTTACAAATGACTAAGAGGAATTATGCCCATTTTGAAAGAAAATGATCAGTAAGAACAAAGAATTATAATGCCTTTTTGAAGTAAAAAGAAGGCATTGTACCCATTGGTACTAGGCAAACTCTGCTTCCATTGGCTATGGTCAGATATGCTCTATTTATTAAGCATAATGGGAACTTGTAAAAATTTTGATTGGTCCCTTTAGGGCCTAAGAAACTAGAGGGAATCAGTCTCCAGTGGGTTTATGAATTGCCATGCTCGTTGCAACGTCCGATGTCACTAGGTGGCGCTGTAGAGCAATTAGGCTTTGTGCTTGTTCAAGGTGATTTTAAACATTTTTAAATTAGATTACTTTTGTACAAACATTTTGCACAGGCACAGGGAGTTATATATGAACTGAATATAGTGTGAGTGTGTTCACCATGTTTTTTAAATCTCAAACAGCTGGTATGGCAAGTCTGAGAGACCTTGAGCTCAAGCGAACTGGGAGGAAGAGAAGAGATTTAGGAAGGTAACTGCACAGGAGCCAAGGTCAGATTCAGTCTCTGGTTAGGATCACTAAATGATGACAGAGAAGCTATGGTTCAGGGTCAAACTGTCAAAGCTAAACTGGCATCACCAATATGAAAATGAGAGCTAAATAAACTCTTCAAAAATAGAGCATTAAAAGTATAATTTGATATCATTATTTATAGGTGAAATCCCAACAACACACCTGAGTTTTACCTGTCCAGTTCATATAAATAATGCTATCTTGAAGTTTTATTTTATTTTTTCCCTAGTCTTACTCTGGATTAGGATTTTCACTTTGTAAAGGGCTGTTTTAAGAGATGTAAGTGATGATATATGCATATAAATGTGTTTAGTATATCTCTCTCTATAAATATATATACATATATGTGTGTGTGGTGTGTGTGTGTGTTTAGCATATAGTAGAGCATTTCTGAAGGAGGTAGTGAGTGATGATGTGGTGAGGCGTGAAGTCAAGGAGGCAAGATAGGAGTGGATTTCATATACAGTGTGAAGAAAGACTGTAAAGGAAAAAAGAAGGTGCGGGCCATGTTTAGACATTTGACTCGCATGGTAGGACAGTAAAACTAGGCGATTCAGCTCATTGCTCTCAATCCCCTCTGTCAGTACAGCCCTGCCAATTTTCAAACCAGGCAGCAGAGAGCAAGAATGACTGGATGGCGGTGCTGCAGCCCCCTTATTGTACTGCACAGAGCGATAGCCAGGTTCCCACGACGCTGTAACATCCAAAGGAGCAGGTTGCACTTAACCTACCAACGAATGGCTTTTGATGGGGACTTAGATGGAGATAAGGGAAGCCAGCTGCAACGAGAAGTGGCGGGAAAAGGAAACACTCTAACAACTTTGGAATAGAGAAGAAATGGCGATAAGAGATTTACAAGGTCAAGCAATGAAGAGGAAATACAAAGGAATTTAAAAGGAAATTATCCCCTGGCTTCAGGAAATTTACTGCTGGTCCTCTCCTTGTAAATTGGAGCTTGAAGTAATCAGAGATGTTTGTGATGTGGTGAGAGGGGCCCCTGTCAGACTGTGTTGTGGTTCAGGACACTTGATGTCTAAATGTGTAACATTTCAGTAATCTGGACAGTAGGATCCCAGCTGGTTTTAGTCTCAGTCTCTACAAAGTTCACCATGGTTGAGTATTGATACTTCATTATCTTCTGATTATTAGATTTTAAAGTTTAGAATCCCTACTTCAGATACTTTCTTCTTCTTCTTCTTTTTAGATTTTATTTATTCATTTTAGAGGAGAGAGAGAGAAGGGAGAGAGGAGCAGGAAGCATCAACTCCTATATGTGCCTTGACCAGGCAAGCCCAGGGTTTCTAACCGGTGACGCACAGGTCAGACCAGATATCTTCTTAAAATTAACCAAGGGCAAACGTGTAGTTCTTAGGTATTGCTTCTAGAGTCAAGGTCCAGGAGATAATATAGTTAACAACAACAGAAGTCAGTTTATTGAGTGTAATGATATGGAGGAAAAGTTTATTTCTGTTGCAGCTGGTCTGAGAACTCCAACTTTGGGGAGGTTTTGCTGAGCAGGGACTGGTCCACTCATCCCAGGGGCTCTCAATTGTGGAGGAGATGCTGGTGACAGGGCAGAAAGTGGAGTCGTGCTCATTTCAACCTCCCAGTGGCTCATCAAATCTTCTATCATGTTACTCAACACGTAGTATAGTTGGTGTGAATAGATCCAGCGCTTTTAAGAAAAACCCTGCAGGGGCTGGGCCTTGTGTCAGTCTGGTATGTTTGAACTTAGGGGCAGAGAAAGAAGCAGGGACCATGAGAAAGTGTGATGTTGAGAATGACAACCTTAATTTGCTGCAGTCACTTAAAGCTGACATTGGGTCCCCCAGCTAGAACATAGCAGACCCACCACACCACATTCACCCCAACACTTACTGTATAAGTAAACTCTTGTACCATGAAATTAATGAATATGGAAGTTTCCTCTTTTTAAAGGCTGAGTAGTATTCCACTGCATGTATATGTCATACTTTCTTTTTCCAATTCATCTGTCGATGGACATTTGGGTTGTTTGTACACCTTGACTATTATGAATGGTACTGCTGTGTACATGGGAGGGTGGATATGTCTTTGAGAGCCAGGTGCAACAACATGGCTGAGCCTTGAGGACATTATGCTGTGAAATAAGCCAGTCACAGAAAGACTGACTGACACTGCATGATTCCACTTACATGGAGTATCTAGAAAAGTCAACTTCATAGAATCAAAGAGTGGAATGGTGGCTAGCAGGGGCTGGGGAAGGGGTTAAATGGGGAATCACTCATCTCAGAACACAAATTTTCTTTTAAATAAGATGAGAAAGTTCTAGAAATCTGCTGTGTAATATTTAAACTGTAGTCAATAATTCTGTATTGTACACTTAAAAAGTAAGAGGACAGATCTCATGTAAAGTGTTGTTACCACAATAAACTAGAAGAAATAAAAAGAAGTTAACAAATGTGGAGATCAGTTAGAAACTCCCTCTATCACAACTCATTCCTCATTATGTCCGTGCAGGCCTTCTGTGAGCTGGGGCTTCTCTGTCCTTTGAAGGGCTGGGTAAACTGAATAACTGAGAAGTTACCCCTCATCTCCCTTATCTGTAAAATGAGGACTTAGGGCCATCCCCATAAGATGTGGTGATAGTTAGGGTAAAGCTCTTAGATGATTGCCTGTCAAATGGTTGCATATCAGACAGACGTTAGTTGTTATCATCATTAAAAAATGAATTGGGGAGTTGTTACTGAAAGCGTGTAAGGTTTTGGCTGAGTAAGTTCTGGAGATCTGCTGTACAACTTAGTGCCTACAGTCAACAACACCGTGCTGTGCACTTCGAAGTTTGTTAAGAGGGTATATATATCTCCTGTGAAGTGTTCTTACGGGGGAGGGGGGGTAACAAAGGGACATAGAGAAACTCAGGGAGGTGTTGGATCTGACAACTACCTTGACTGTGATGACGGTGTCATAGATGTTTACGTTTGTCCAAACTTACCAAAATGTCCATTAAATAGGTGCAGTTCTTTCTATAGGACTTGTATCTCAGTAAAACCGTTACATATTTTTAAAAAACAGAAAACCTCATTTAATATCCTCTGCAGTAGTAACAGATAAAGAGAACATGGTCTCCAATGTTTAAACTTTCTTCAGCCAGTGATTTACTACCATAAGTTTTGAGCCCCAGGCCAAACTAACAACTCTGGAGCAGCCCTTGGCACTCTGCCCACAGGTCTTAAAGCTGCACGGTCTACCTTCCAGCCGTGGGCCCCGCAGCCAAACGCTGGGCATTCAACTATTCCCAGAGAAGTGAGGACAGGAGCCAGGCAGAAGAAATCAGAAGGGGAAACATAATCATTTTAATGATACCCAGTTACAATTAAATAATACAGAGCTAACACTGAACATTTTTTTGTTAACACTCTCGATGAGTAATGTTTGTACTTTGAAACTTTTAAAATATTTAAGACACGAAGAAATGAAATGCATGGCAACCAGTTAAGGTCATACATTTAGGACAAAAATGATGAAATATTAAAATGAAAGAAAGAAATGTTCTTACTGAAATACTGAGACTCTGAGGAGATGAATTATTCAAAGTGGGAGACCCATGTGACCTCTCATCTATTATACACCGGGGGAAAGGGGTGTAAAGATCAAGTGCTAAGCAACTGACAGCAGGCACCACTTCATAATATTCTTATTTCATGCTTAGATTCAAGGGAAGGGACTTTAAAGAAAGGAAAGGCGTGGTTGGCCCGTGTGAAACAGGGGCTTGAGAATGATGTTTCCAGTCAAGACACTGAAGCGCTCAGGACAGACCAGGGTGTGCTGCCGTAACAAGCAGCCCCAAACCTGGCAGGCTGAAACAACACAACTTTCTTTCTTGCTCACAGGAGATGTCTGTCGTGAGGTGATGAAGCTCTCTGTTTACCAGTCCCTTCAGGAGTGAGGCGGCGGATGGTGGAGCCCCCACCTTGAACTTTGCCCATCTCCGTTCTCCAGAAATATGAGAGCCCAGGGGTTTGGGCCATATAAAATGCTCATGTCCAGAATTGACACGTCACATATGCTCACAAGTCCCTAAGACCACTTCAAGGCGGTCAGAAAGTATAATCTCACCTCATTCCCAGAAGTAAGGAAGGAACACATGGATTTGGGGGCAATCCTAGTGATTCCCACGCAGCTCCAATACAGCACCTGTTGGGAGGAGAACCTGTTCGCTGGGCTGCCGGCTTCCCACACCTTCTTTGTTCATGAGAAAAACAGTTCCTGACTCCGGCACTTAATATGAGCAGAATATTTGTGGTTAAAATGTTCCTAAGTTCAGGTTGACTTTAAGGAAATAATTTTAGCTTTAATTTTAGTACTAATTGCCATAAATGCAATGGAAATTCATTAGGCTATGGAAACAGGCAAGGGCTTTAACAATCATCTAGCCTCAAGGACTTGAACTCAGATGGCTACAGGCAGCGTGAATAAACTGAGAGGAACAGGAGCCACACGAGTGGTGGGGACAGGGTAACAGGAAGCATGCGTCCTGTCTAAGAGGGAGCAGCAGCTCTCAGCACCAGCTAGTTGTCACCATGATGACTTGTGAGAGGAATATGGACAGACTCCCTGTTTTTTAAAGAGAGGCTAGAAACACAGGTATTTTTGTCTTGTTTTTTTTCTTAAAATTTTAAATGTGAAAATTTATTTTTTTTCAAATATTTTATTTATTGATTTTTAGAGAGGGGGACGGGGTAAGAGGAGCTGGAAGCATCAACTCCCATATGTGCCTTGACCAGGCAAGCCCAGGATTTCCAACCAGTGACCTCAGCGTTCCAGGTCAACACTCTATCCACTGCGCCACCACAGGTCAAGCATGAAATTCTCTGATTTTTAATATATATATTTTTATTTATTCATTTTAGAGAGGAGAGAGAGAGAAAGAGAGGGAGAGAGAAGGAGGGAGGAGCAGGAAGCATCAACTCCCATATGTACCTTGACCAGGCAAACCCAGGGTTCAAATTGGCGACCTCAGCATTCTAGATCGACGCTCTATCAACTGCACCACCACAAATCAGGCACGAAATTCTCTGATTTTTAAATATTGGTTTCACATTTCGATATTATATAACACAATTTGGAACCGGCGAAACATGGCTAGTGCCCCTGGACTACCAGTTTGTGACAAATCATTTCACCAGTGTTTTTCCCAACCTCTTCCCAGCCTTCCCTTACCCCAGCCCCCCATGCAGCAGAATCCTTTGTTTGGTCAAAATCAACCTCAGAAATCCTATTTATGGAGCGGAGGTATCTGGGGAACCAGTCTGGTAGAAGCAGAGTGAGGGGCTGGACCTCAATAGTCTGTTCTTTTTCTTTATTTGTGGGAGGGCAGGGGGGAGGGAGACACAAACTTTTTTTTCAACTATATTTTACTTTCAATATTATTGTGTATTGGTTTCAGGTGTACAGCATAGTGATTAGACCATCGTGTACTTTACAAAGTGTTCTCCAGATATTTCCAGTCCCCACCTGACCCCGTACATACTTATTACATTGTCATTGACTCTATTCCCTATGCTGTACCTTACATCCCCATGACTGTTTTGTAACTGCCGACTGTACTTCACAATCCCTTCTCCACCTTAACGCAGTCCCCCAACCCCTTTCCCTCTGTCAGTCGTCAGTCTGCTCTCTGTGTCTATGAGCCTCCGTTTTGCTTGTTCCTTTCTTTTGTTCTTTATATTTTATACATAAATGAAATCACATGCTATTTGCCTTTCTTTGACTAACTTATTTCTAGGTCTATCCATGTTGTCTCAAATGGTAAGATTTCATCTTTTTTATGCCTGAGTAATATTCCATTGTATATACGTATCATAGCTTTTTGTATCTATGGATGGGCACTTGAGTTGTTTCTCTATCTTGGCTATTATAGCTAACACTGCAACGAACAGGGGGCTGCATATATTCTTTCGAATTGGTGTTATGGGTTTCTTCAGATAAAAACCCAGAAGTGAAATCTCTGGGCTTCAGGCAATTCTATTTTTAATTTTCTGAGGAAACGTCATACTGTTTTTCATAGTGACTGCGAATCTGCATTCCCATCAACAGTGAATGAGAGTTCCCTGTTCACACCCTCACCAGCACTTGTCATTTGTGGACTTACTGATGAGCGCCATTCTGAGGGTGTGAGGGGCCATCTCATTGTGGTTTTAATTTGTATTCCTCTGATGATTAATGATGGTAAGAATTTTTTCATATGTTTATTGGCCATCTATATGTCCTCTTTGGAGAAATGCCTGTTCAGGTCCTCTGCCCATTTTTTAACTGGTTTAGGGTTTTTTTCTGGGTTAAGTAGTATGAGTTCTTTATAAATTTTGGAAATTAACCCCTTAGCAGATACGTCTTTTTTTTTTTTTTTTTTGTAAGTGAGAGGCAGGGAGGCAGAAAGACTCCTGCATGCGTCCTGACTGGGATCCACCCAGCATGCCCACCAGGGGGCGATGCTCTGCCCAGCAGATGTATTATTGATGGACCATTATTTTCTCCCATTTAGTAGGCTGTCTTTTCGTTTCGTTTACTTTGTTGTGCACAAGTTTTTTTGCTTCAACGTAGTCCTGTTTGTTTATTTTTGTTGTTGTTTCCCTTGACTGAAGAGAGAAAAAAAATATTGCCAAAATGTCAGAGATATTACGGCCTGTTTTGGGGTTTTCTGTTTTTTTTTTTTTTAGAGTTCATGGTTTCAAGTCTTACTTTTTAGTCTGTAATTCATTTTGGGTTTTTTATGTGGAGTGTATGAAGGTAGTCTAGTTTCTTTTCTTTTTCTTTTTTTGCACAGTCAGCTCTTTGTCATCAGTCTTCTCCCAGGACTCAAGAGGCACGGTTTTAAGACCAGCAAATGGGTGCAACCCTCTCCCTCCACAGGGGTACCAGTCAGAGCCTTACTCGTGGTCCAGTCCCCTTCCAGGATACCAGTGACCCACGCAGGAAGTGCTTGTCCCATGTGCTGACCACAGATGCCCACTGAAACTCTCTCCGTGTATTTAGAGGTTCGCTGGGGTGGACATTGTTTTGATCGGCCACCTTCACCATCGTGGAATGAGCCCTGTAAAGACCCGTGTGTGGTCACTGTGCTGGCAACAGGTGAGGCCAATGGTGTGGAGGTTGGCCCCCTCAAGGAACCATTTTTTTTTCCCCAAGGAACCATTTTCTAAGAGGTGTATTTTCATCTTGGCAAGCACAGAGACAAGCGCCCAGGCACTGTCCCCTAGAGAAGCACATATGTTCTCTGTGCCGTGGGGGTGGAAAGAGTGCTGTGACACACGTGGTGGCAGGAGTGGGAAGAAGCCCCGTGAAATCACAGGTGCATATGAGTTTGAATAATTTAATTAATATTGTTACTTTGCAAATGATTCTATGTATCTGCACCCAGACTTTTCAGGCCTGGAGATATATCAATATTATATATTTGTATATACAGTGTGTTCGTAAAGTCATGGTGCATTTTTGACTGGTCACAAAAAGCAACAAAAGACGATAGAAATGTGAAATCTGCACCAAATAAAAGGAAAACCCTCCCAGTTTCTGTAGGATGATGTGGCAGCATGTGCGCATACGCAGATGATGACATAACACCATGTATACAGCGGAGCAGCCCACGGCCATGCCAGTCGAGATGTGGGCGGTACAGAGGAAAGTTCAGTGTGTTCTGTGGTTCGCTAAATTCGAATCTGTCACCAAAGTGCAAGGTGAATATCGGCGCGTTTATAACAAAGCACCACCACATAGGAATAACATTACTTGGTGGGATAAGCAGTTGAAGGAAAGCGGCAGTTTGGTGGAGAAACCCCGTTCTGGTAGGCCATCAGTCAGTGACAAGTCTGTAGAGGCTATACAGGATAGCTACCTAAGGAGCCCTAAAAAATCTGTGCGTGAGCCCACATCGAACTGCACTGAATAGGTATGAAACTGGGAGAGTTTTCCTTGTATTTGGTGCAGATTTCACATTTCTATCGTCTTTTGTTGCTTTCCTGTGACCGGTCAAAAGTGCACCATGACTTTACGGACACACTGTACATATGTTTACATATACATATATACATATATATGTAATTTTCCAGTGAGTTTTATTTAAAAATAAAAGCTATACAAGTTATTTTTTAAATTTATATATGAATATGCATGCAGGAAAAAAAGAAACATCGCCAATCATTTAATCCAAGGGTTAGCAAATTATAACCTGCAGACAAAATTCAGTTTACTACCTATTTCTGCATATAAAGTTTTATTGGAACAGAGTCATGTCCCTTCACTTACATACTGGCAATGACTGTTTTATGCTGTAATGCTAGAGATAGTTGCACCACAAAGTCTAAATATTTATTATCTGGACTACCCTTATTCAACCCCACCATCCAAAATCATCATAATTATTATTTGGCATATTTCCCTCTAATTTTTTCTAGGTGCAAACATACATTGAAAAAGGACTGTATTCTATATTAGTGGCCTCCACTAGAACTTTCTGTAAATAATAGAAATCGTCTATCTGCACTCTTTAATATGGTAGCTATTGAATACTTGAAACGTGCCTTGTACAACTGAGGAACTCGATTTTTAATTTTATTCAATTATAGTTCATTAAAAAGTAACTTGCCACATTTTATATGAGTACATTCTAATATAGTACATACCATACTGAACAGGACTTCCTTGAAATATTTTTATTAGCTTAATAGTTCATGATCACTTCTTCAAATTATTAAATATTCTTTATAGAACCACTTATTCCAACTGCATAAATTATAATGTATTATTGTATCATGATTAACTCAACTAAGCCTCTCTGACATTTAGATTTTTTAATTTTTCACTATTATAATCTAGTTCTGTGACGAACATATCTATGGATACAAATATTTACACATGTCTTTGATTATAAACTCAACATAAATTTTTAGATGCAGAACTGCTTGATCCAAGAACACAAATGTTTTTTCAATTTTTGAAACATGTAATCAAATTGCAGGAGAGAATCTTCCATGCTCCACACTTGACTACAAAGTCAGAGAATGCCGGTTCCCCATACTCTCCTGTGTATATTTTAAAACATTGTTTTGAAAATGCTCTTTTCCTTGTCTGTTTCATCTGAACTGAAGTGTCCCTTTGGATATCAAATGAGTACTTGGACAGAACAATTTCTGAGGACCCATCAGCGTGCAGAGAGAGGTAGGGGCAGAGGACAGGGCATTTTCCTCTGAAGGGTTCTGTATAATCCAGGCTTTGGGCAACTTGATTAATTTGAGTAATCACTTCTGAATTTGGTGCTGTAGACTAAGTCCTTTCTCTGTGGCAGATCCTGACATTGAAATATTCTTGCTTGGGGATGATTAAGACTTAAATGAACTTGTATGTGGGAACATGAAATAGGTATGCAAGTGAAGAGGAAGGAATCAGCACTTTGCTTTCCTCCATAACCCATCCTACAGGGTAGAAATTTTAAGAACTAAGCAACACAGACATAAAGGGATAGAAGCATAAGGAAATCCGAGTTAAAAAAATAGGCTCAGACACTCCCTGTAAGTGGTATAAACACAGGTAAGAGGTCGTGAGTCAGAGCAGGGTCTTCTGATCAGAAAACCATGAAATTGTTCCTCTACCATCACTCATTACATAACTTGAGTAGGAGAAGTTATTTCTCTGAGCCTCAATTTTCTCGCAAGAATAATAACAATACATTATGTTTAACGATTATTAAAAATAACACTGGGGAACAACATTTTTGTTGCTTTCACAAAAACACTTGTTCTTACCTAATTCGAGTGTGCTGATCTTAAATCTGACATTAGTTTTTCTCTGTAAGCTACAGTTTTTTTGCAATTCAAGATTTTATGTTTTCATCTTATTGTAAAATTTTCAACATTTAGTTTAACACAATGAAGTAGAATGAATTCTTGGGCATCATCTTTGTGAAAATATAGTAATATAATGCAGTAAATACATTAATACACTAAAAGATGTGATTGCATCAGAATTTGTCTACAATTTAAAAATAGAACATATTAAAACACTTTAATCATAAAATTTGCACAAAACTTATTTAAATTCTATTCAGGCAAAAGTTTGCGTTTGTAGCTCTTGCGTTTGTGTACTTGTTGAGGACAATGTCGTTTGATGCTCCAGCAGTAGTCTGCTCATCGCTAACAGCTCCAAGATTTTCGGGAAACTCATCAAGGTGACTGTTCAGGAAGTGAATCTTTTTTTTTTTTTTTTTTTTTTTGTATTTTTCTGAAGCTGGAAACAGGGAGAGACAGTCAGACAGACTCCCGCATGTGCCCGACTGGGATCCACCCGGCACGCCCAGCAGGGGTGATGCTCTGCCCCTCCGGGGCGTCGCTGTGCCGTGACCAGAGCCACTCTAGCGCCTGGGGCAGAGGCCAAGGAGCCATCTCCAGCGCCCGGGCCATCTCTGCTCCAATGGAGCCTTGGCTGCAGGAGGGGAAGAGAGAGACAGAGAGGAAGGAGGGGGGGGTGGAGAAGCAAATGGGCGCTTCTATGTGCCCTGGCCGGGAATCGAACCCGGGTCCCCCGCACGCCAGGCCGACGCTCTATCGCTGAGCCAACCGGCCAGGGCCCAGGAAGTGAATCTTAACGCTCCTTTGATCCAGAAGTTCATAGTTTTCTGCTTTTTTGTTGCCAAGGAAGTTCTTTGTAACTGCCACAAAAGACTGCCATGCTGTTTTCTCCTTATTCATCTTCCTGGCAAATTCTTCATCACGTATGAGGGTTCGAATTTGAAGTCCATCGAATACACCTGCTTTTGTCTTCTCGAAAGACAAGTCAGGAAAAGCAGAAATAATATGTTGAAAGCATTCACTTTCTCTATTCAAAGCCTGAACAAACTGCTTCATTAAGCCAAGTTTGATGTGACATGGGGGAAAATGATCCTGTCTCGATTAACTACAGGTTCATTCACAATATTTTGCATCCCTACCTCCAGAGCTTCACGTTTCGACCACTCCTTCTGTGTCCAGTGTTTCTCCCAAGCTCTGCTGTCCCACAAACACAGAAAGCAAGGATACTTCATGAAACCTCTCTGTTGTCCTAGCCGGAAATTTACCATTTTAAGATCCACACAAATGATCCAGTTATGTTCCTCATACTTCAGAAAGTTGAGGACAATTTTTATGTCATTATAATCTTCTCACAGATGAGTTGAATAACCAATTGAAACCGCTAAAAATAGGCAATATATGCACGTGTCACAAATGATGAAATACTGCGCCTTTGATGTTGAAGTGTGTAACAGCCACATATATAACAGAGGTGTCAGAACTATTCTTACATTTACATCTACTTGAGAAGCCATGATTCAATCTTAAAACAAAATAAGGTGTTTTTATCAGATAATAATTTTTTACATTTAAAAACAACTACAATTATGTAAAAGTGATGTTCGTAAAACATTAATTGCCTTGTGGTTATATTCAATCCAAGAGTCGTTGCCCTTTAACTCCAATTTAAAAACCAATGCATGCCATTAACTGTAACAAAAAGAAATTAAAATTGCATAAAAACTAGAGCATGCACCAAAAAAATGGATTTCAGATTTGGAATCAGCAATGCAGAAATACATAGAAACAGTTCTAAAATCTCATGCAACAGAAAATGAAAAAACAATTGCTCCCCAGTGTAATCTAGGTGAGAAATTCAACACAGGGCTTAACCCGTATCTACAGCACCTACAAGGACAAGCAAGGGGCATCAGTGGGGAAGGGCCATCTTTCTCTCACATCTAAGTCGCAGGCTGCCTGATCCTGGGTTCTCTTGCATCCACTTCTTCACTGCAAGGGTTCCCATCAACCAGCAGGGCCCCTGGGCCTGGGCTCACAAGGCATCTACAGTGTGTGTGTTGCTCAAAGAGGAAGAGCACCTTCCCCAGGCATTCCTAGGGTCTGACAACTCACCTGTTGTATGGACTAGGCTACTCACTGCCCTCAGGATTTGAGGCTAAGGGTGGCTGTCCTCTTCCCTGTCTTAATAATTACTTTCTTCCTAATAACTGATTATGAGTCAGATCAGACTTGACCTGGGCTGCCTATGCATTTAGACACTTTCCCCACCACCTGTCCAATACCAGTGATACAAGCAGGACTGTCATACAAAACAGAGAGAAAGAGAACTCATTCATTCCATTTGTGGACAACTATATTTCTTTCCTGCTCTTGTAGTCCCTTCCTACCTCCTTTAAGATACACAAAGGTCAAAAGCCACTGGGGAAATATCCAAAGAGAGGAATAAAGTCAAAATGAAAGATAGTCGAAAATAAGCTCACCAGAATTATGACTGCAGGGACACCCACCCCCCGACCCCCGAAACACACCCGGCCACCACCCATGCCCTTTTCTTTTGTAGCCAATTTCTCAGCATGGCACTACCATGTTTGGAAAGATTTGGGTGACTTTTCTTTAAGAAATAACGCTCAACACTTCATAAACTAGAGAGCTCTAGCTGTCTCTTGAGTGGGTAAGACATTGTGCGGGCCAAGATGAGATTACACAATCCAGACAATCTTGCCATGACCACAGAAGATCTTCTGCCACTCTGTTCAAGGGTCAGAAACTGAAGAAGTAGTGCCGCTGTTTTACCAGCTTCATAGCAGTTGCTGAAAGCACCAGCCAAGTTTTTGAAACAAAGCAAAGAGGAGACGGCCATGCGGCTCACATGGAAAGCTACTGTAACCCAATCTTAGTATTACAACAGTTGACTTAATTACTAACAGGAGAAAGCTGACTCCTTCCATGTGCAGCCCAGAGAGTGAGTGGAACAATTCCATTTTCATAAAGATATGTGTGGGTAGGACACACAAAACCGGCCCTTGCTTGCTTAAGAAGAGACAGAACCTGGGTGTGGATGTGCGTTCAAGTTCAAGCATGGAGACCAGTGATCAGTTGTCCCAAATGACCAGCCTTAATGAAGCCGCTCCTGGATCTATAGGAAGGGAAGAGCCACCAACCTTCAGGGAGATTTATTTGCCGTCCTTATCCACCATGTCCCCCACTCTCTTTATGAAACTTATTTCCCAGGGAAACAGTGCGTTAATACATTCACACATGAAACTAATTATGATAGAATTAAAGTGTTGCCTGCTTCTTTCCACAAATTGAATTACTGAGACTCAGATTGAATTCTTAAAAAAAAAAAGAAGAAGAAATCCCCTCTTGAGTCATTCTGGGAGGAAAATGAATCCCATGTGTTATGAAGCTTGTGCCGTGGTCTCTGTATGCTGCCACAGTGTGGGGTGAACCTGCGTGCCAGAAATCAGAAAGTGGGAGAAACTCAGCTGGGTCTTTAAAATTTGCCCCCACGAAAGTCAGAACTCAAGATAACGTCACCCTTGGTCTTGTAGCTGAGACTCAGACAAGTCAGCCATTCGTAAACGAGTTTAGTCACAATTCCCTTGAGAAATTGTAATGTCTGTCATGTCTTGGACATTTTTGTGGATTTCAAATCATAACATAAGATATCCAAAATATCCCAAATAGCTGTATTTACATCATCCATTTTAACCGGTATGTCAACATTCATGTTGCCGGAGAAGCAGTTCTGGGATTGATTGCTCGGAATGCAAAGTGATGATAGAAGCACCCAGCCCAATAGCATTGCTGTGGAGGAAAACGAGACGGGAATCTCATGTGTGAGTTAGTAAGCATTAATAAATTGGTATTGGGCAACACAATTTAGACTCACGTCATTGGGAACACACACTACATTAGGATTTTCCCCCAATGGCGTTTCAGAGCATTATGCTTTCATCCAAAATATATCAAAACGCAACAATAAAATCCTATTGCCCTTCATGCTTGTCTAGTACCTAGTAGATCAGAGGCACCATGGGAAACACAGAATAGCCCACCCCAGACCCCACCTTCAGGGTATTTACAGCCTATTAAGAAAAAAACATTTTCCCCCAATAACAAAGGGAATTAAAACATAGCTAGGTCCCCTATTTACTGGCAAAAATAGAAGGAAAAAACCATACTCTGCTGGAACACATTATTATTGGCTTAAAAATAGACAAACAAATGCCAGCATAGTAAACTTAATTTAAAGTATCATGGATTAGAAGTTGTATGCTTATTCCAACCCTTAAACCGAGTCAGAGGGAGTTTGGATAACTTGCCCAGGGTCACATGGCTCTGTAACAGCTCAGACGGCTGCAGAATCAACCCTGTGGCTTTAAGACGAAGACTTATCTATACATGGAGACTACTAAACGGGCATCTGGTCAGGCTCTTTCTGGATCTAAAATCCTATGACTCTCCGACGACTCTGTGACCACACCACCACGCCCGTCATTCTTTTTTCAATTAATAAAGTTGCTCAGTTGAACAACATTAATTGTTTCATTAAGATGAAGGAAATGCTATATTTAATCACCAAAAGTGACAAAATGCCTCGTTCACTTTAGGGAATCTTTTACATTTTAAAATTTCAGCACAGGGAGGTTTTAGAGAATTGCCTTACAAGGAAAGGAACCTGGTCTATTACTGCATGATAGTCGATTGCCTATGAACTTTGATGACATCACTGAGCCTACAGCACCCTGTACCATGGCCTCCTTGTTCTAGACTAGACATGCATACAAACTGCCCTCTTTCACTCTGCCATTCTAGTTGTGTCCAGTACTTAATTTCTCTTATTTGGAGTGATGTTTAATACTGAGCATTTGCTATCAACATTGTCACCCACCAAAAAAGTGCTCTCTAAGGACTTCCTGGAAATGGAAGACAAAGTAAACCCTTTTAAATCAGCGCATGGAACTTTATTAGCATTTGCAATGTGCCAGGCCTTAGGCTAAGCTTGTGAGGTGAAGAAAGAAAGTTTGTGCCTGTTTTTATTATATATGGCCTTTGTATCATCAGCCTACCTCTCAGCCCCTGCTCGCTAGGTCCTGGAAGTCAGTGATTGCATTGGAAGACAGCAGTAGC
Source organism: Saccopteryx bilineata (assembly GCF_036850765.1). Lineage (NCBI taxonomy): Eukaryota > Metazoa > Chordata > Mammalia > Chiroptera > Emballonuridae > Saccopteryx > Saccopteryx bilineata. Next base: position 186,981,278 of record NC_089490.1, on the reverse strand, counting down.
AGTGATAAATGTAACATTTGTACAGATAGGACTCTGAAACTTTGTTTCAGTGCACTTTCCCACAGTATCTCAATAACCCTAAGGGAGGCAGAAGAAGTATTATATTATGAGAAAACTGAGGGTCAGCAAATGAGACCTGCCTGTAGTTTGACAGAGGGCAGATCCAGAACTAAAATCTAGGTCTATGGAAACCTGGCCTCAGGTCATTCATCCATGACAAAAGCATGTAGGAGATGGGTCAGCTTCAAGCCACCTTAGGCAAGGCAAGTATTTCTGAATCTCTGGCTTTTGGGTACCCTCGGCTGCTGACATCTTATCTGACATGGGTCATGGCCACTTCTTAGCCTACAACGTTCATGTACTTCCTTGGGCTTATGTCTGTCTCTTTGGTCCTTTGATATGTCAATCATTGACTGCCTTACTACTCCTATTTTCAGTTTTGGATAAATTGGAGGAAACGGTTAGAAAACTTTGAACTACAAGACTTTGCATTTGACCCCTCCTTCCCAGTCCCAAACTTTGCCTACACTTCTAAAGAGATCTCATTGGAGTAGAAACAATATCCTTAGCTTCTGTTGGGTACCTAAAATGCTAAGCATTAAGATGATTGAATGTTCTCAATGTCCCAGTGAGGTGGAGACTACAGAGATTAAAACCAAGCAGTCTACCTCCAGAACCCACACTCTTTTCTTTTTTTTCAAGTACAGTTTACATTCAATATTAGTTTGTATTAGTTTCAGGTGTGCAACACAGAGGTTAGACAATCATATATTTTACAAAGCGTTCTCCAGACTCTTAGATATGATGGTACCATCATCACCCATGATATTGTACAGACAGTCTCCAGCGTCTGATTGACTACTTTTCTGACTTGAGGATGTTGTGAAAGGGATACACATTCATTAGAAACCATAGTTCACATGCTGAATTTTGATCTTTTCCTGGGGATAGCGGCATGCGGTATGATACTCTCTCATGATGCCGGGCAGTGGCAGTGAGGGCAGCTCCCAGTCAGCTGGGCCATCAGTGGGGTACACAACCAAACCTCTCCAGTGTATTCATTGTGTTAGATGGGTTTTCCCAGCTGGGGGCGAAAGTATGTGTTCTGAGCACCTTAAGGTAGGCGAGGCTATGATGTTTGATAGATTCGGTATATTAAGTCCCTTTTTGACTTCTATACTTATCTTAGGTTTATTGGGATGTAAGTCCATCATTAAGTCAGGGAGCATCTGTGCTTTCGAGTTCTGTGTAACAGTGGCATTTAGAAATCTCTTCCAAATTATGGGATTCTGGGTTTTCTTCCCCTGCTGTGGCTTAAACACAAATGAAGAACATACCTAATGAACAGCTGCAATTGATATTTTCATCTTAATTGGGGATTAGATATCAAAGAAATTGTTCTATTTAGCATGATTTATGATGTCCTGACTTTTCCAGTAGTTTATTTCAAACAGATTTTTTTAACATGAGTAAACAGTGCCATAGTGGCTTTTGAAAGTATATGTGGCAAATTAATGGCAAATATTAAAAAGATTACTCACACACTGTTAGCATTTATTTTTAACCCCCAAACGGCAACATGAGTAAATGTGACTATTTTTTTTTCCTTTTGTTTGTGCTGTAGTCTCCCCTTTAATAATCACATTAACAAGGAGGTACAAAGGAAAACTTAGTTGTCTCAAGACAAACTACAAAAAGTTTTTTTTTAAAGAAACAATTTTTATCAAGATGAGTTTACATAAAAGAAATAACTACAAATGAACCTATTAGTGGCATGTAGCTATTGGGCATATTTTTATTATGCAATAATTTATCCTTGAGCAGTTTCTATTTCACATTCATATTATGGTATTGCTTCCCTGTCACTGGGAGCCATCAAGCAGAGTTGAGTGAATGCTTGTCGATCTGGAAAGTTCCAGAAGGCATTTTGCAATGAGTAGGAAATTAAGCTGAACTACAAGATACCTTCTAATTTGAAGATCCTGTGACTTCTAGCTTAGACAACTGAAATAAGGTCAGGACCTTCATACCTCATTTCACAGTGAAATAAAAGGCTTTCGTGTTAGGAAGTAGTGCTGGGCTGTCGAAGGCTCTGGAGCCAGCCTGCCTGGTGTCATTGTTTGATTCCGCGTGACCCTGGAGAAGTTACTTCCCCCATCTAGTCCTCAGTTTGCTCACCTGTAAAATAGGGACCATAACAGTACCTACTCCGTAAGGTTGTTGTGAAGAGTAAATACGTAAATGCAAGTAAAGGGCTTAGCATGATCCCTGGCACATGGTATGTGGTCTATCGTCTTAGTTATGCCGTTATTCTCAAAGAAATATGGGGCTAGATTGTTCATTTCAACTGAACAGGCTTCACTGGTTTTCCTTATGGCCCTGACCCTGAGACAAACTGCAGACCCTTCAAAGTCTCATGAGGGTGGTGTTCGGGCTCAGGTCCTGTCTGAGGTGAGAGGAAGAAGGAAGAACGAGGGAGGAGGAAAACGAAGGGTGTTATTTAAAGGGAACAGAGGCATGTCTGATGTTCAGGGAGAGACATGAAAATCCCATGGGCTTAGTGATATTGGTAAATAGGAGAGAGAATCCACTCTCATCTCACACACATGCACACGCACACACACGCACACGCACACGCACACACACACTCCTTAGCAAACAAAGTTGGGATAACTGGCCTCTCTGTGTCTTAAGGTCTCCACTTTAGCCCAAGTATTCAGTGCTAATGTTGACCCACAGCTTCAGGTCAATATTAGACTTGAACGCTTGTGCTAAAGTGACTACTGCAGTTCAAGCCCAGGTTTGCCCTGAGCCCCACTTGCTCCGTCTTAGAGGGACAGGGAAGGCTGCCAGGAGGACGTAAAAGCTGAGTTAGACCTGAAGCAGTTACCAGGCTGATTAAGAAAGGAAGCCAAACAAATAAAACAAAGCAAAAGAAAACCCCAAGAAAAGTATACTTGTGAAGTGTTTTAATTCCCTCCATCAGCTGTGAATGTGACAGGCTCGGTTCTGCGACTGATGAACTATGTGACTTTGGGCAGGTTCCTTAACTCTTTGAATGTGTTCAGTCATCTCTGAGATGGAGTCTTTAGCTCACTGGTTTGTTCTAGAAATTAGGGAGACAGTGTATGAAAAGCTCATATCCCTGTTGCCTGACACAGGCATCTGCAGGCTTATTTCGAAAACCGGTGGCATCAAATCACTTCTAGTGAAATGTCATAAAAGAGTCAGTAGGATCTGTGGAATTTAGAGTAGGAAATAATGTCAGGAAAGCCAAGAGGAGCACAGTCAGCTCAGTGTTAAGGCTCCTGTATTTATTCCGGCCAGAGCCACTAATTCAGAGCCCAAACAGGGAGGTGCTGGCTGACATCCACAGTATTCTGTCTAATGATGCGCCTATGGGGAAGGTTTTAGGCAACTCCCCTTGTCTATTGCCTTCCTGTTGTACTGCAGAGCTCCAGCCCAAACTAAAATATTGAGAACAGTCTACGGGATCCACCTTCTCAGCGACTATGACATTTAAACTCTTCCCAAAAGTTAAATGCAAAATATTGATTTGTTTCATTAGCACCTTTTGTAATGTCATCTTAAAATAAGAGGGAGCCAAACAGGGGCCTGGAAGTCAGGGTGGATAGTAAGAGCTCTCATTTACCACAGGCCTCCTATGGCTTGGGTACTCTCCAAATGCTATTTCTAATGCACGCCGCGGCTTACGAGAAGGTCCTGTTCTCGTTCACAATATAAGAGGCCAAGGCACAGGTGGCAACTTAACAAAGGTCACATTGCTCCTGCATGGGAAGCCACCAGAAGGTAGAGCTGTCTGACCACAGAGCTGTTGTCTTCATCACAGGGCTGGTTTACCTCTGACTCTGTGCTCAGGGGAGGGAAGTGCCACATGTGGTCAAGGGGCTCCCATGTCCCCGGGAGCCTAGGCCCAGCCTTTCTTCCTCTTTCTGCCTCTGTGGCATTGCTACCACAGTGTTATCATAAAACTTATCCTGGTAAGTCAGAAATTTTCCCAGGGAAGAGAAGAGAAAGGACCACCCAAGATGGGAGAGAAAAGACGAATGAGAATTCTCCAGGAGGTGAGTGAAGGTAAGAACTTGATCCTAGATGGGGTTGTCCGAACCCAACAGTGGACTCAGTCATGTTAGATCTCTGCCTTGCAGCCTCTTTGAAAAGAGATCTGTGGTTGTGAGGAGGTATATTTACTTCTTAGGTGGAGTGTAACACTGTTTTTTTAAAAAAAATAGGCCTTAAAAATCAGAGACCTAGGTTCAAATCCTGTCTCTGCTCATTAATAGCGGTGTTATTTACATCCTCTGTAAACCTCATTTGCTCATCTGCTATGCAGAGGTGGATTTAATGGCAGGTGCACCAGGTGTGCACCCTGGGCCCCAACTTCTGAAGGGCCCTGCAAAATCCCAACTTTACACTTTTTTCTAATGACACCAAGTTTGGTTTCATATGTACAATTTTAACATTAATAGTACAGAATGTTTTTTATTTATTTAAAATTATGGTTAACATGTATTTTTATTTTCCCTGTCTCTCCCTTTTTTTAAGGGGCCCGATATTTTCTTCTGCACCCGGGGCCTCAACCAACCTTAATCTGCCTCTGCTGCTATGTGAAATTAATAGTCTTTACTTATCTCTAAAATGGTGATAATGATCACTATCTCCTAGAATAATTATAAGAATTAAATGAGAATGAAGGTTGGCATGTAGGAAATGTCCCCCAAAGTTATCTATATATTATTCTTATGTTGTTATTTTTATTAGCTTCATTATAAGATTCTTACATAAAATGCGTGAATGGGGTAGATGATCAATAAGTGGCAGCTAATTTTATTAAGAGGCCACATTTCTGTGTTGGTGCTGGGAACTGGTAGAATTGAGGGGGATAGAATGAAAAGAAACCCTGACTTCATATGTAAATGTGAAGACAAAAACCATGACTGAAAAGCAGAACCAGAAGGAAGAGCATCCTAGTCTGAGTCAACCAACTTGTTATACCAGAACTTCATACCAGACATTTCTATGTTGTAAATTTGGCCTTTAGAGATTTTCTAACCAGCCCTGGCCAGTTGGCTCAGTGGTAGAGTATTGGCCTAGCATGTGGAAGTCCCAGGTTTAATTTCCACCCAGGGCACACAGGAGAAGTGCCCATCTACTTCTCCACCCTTCCCCCTCTCCTTCCTCTCTGTCTCTTTCTTCCCCTCCCACAGCCAAGGCTCCATTGGAGCAAAGTTAGACCAGGCAATGAGGATGGCTCTATGGCCTCTGCCTCAGGTGCTAGAATGGCTCTAGTTGCAATGGAGCAATGCCCCAGATGGGCAGAGCATCGCTCCCTAGTGGGCTGGCTTGCCGGGTGGATCTTGGTCAAGCACATGCGGGAGTCTATCTCTCTGCCTCCCTGCTTCTTACTTCAGAAAAATACAAAAAACTAAAATAAAATAAAATAAATAGAGATTTTCTAAGGGGCAAGGGAGAGAACCATTCCAAATCAAAAATCAAAGGAAAAGTCTTCATAGAACAAAACACTTTTATTCCCTATTTTACATACTCAAAAATATTTTTGGAATATGATTGGGGATGATTCTCAAGTTCTAGATCAATGAAGGAGTAAACATACATTTACATTTAAACTAAGGAGACTTTTATCTTCATCTTGGTAGGGTGTGGTATTCTAGGACTTCCTCTAAGTCCTGCCCAAATTGTTCATCAAACCATTCTAACATTCATGAGGGGACTGATAGGGTTACTGACAAAATTAAGTATTTGGAACATATAATGGTTTAGTATCCGCATGTAACTTTCTGGGTTTGACTGGAATAGAACATCAATGGAACTTAGAGAGTACAACAGATTATCAGATGATGACTCTAGATGTAGTTTTTTTATTGGAGAAAACTATTAGAACCCATGTGTGCAGGTTCTACTTTAGTTTATTCTTTTTTACCTCTATCCCAGGGATTGGCTGACTCTTTCTGTACAGAGCCAGATAGTATATATTATAGACTTTGCAGAACACATGGCCTTTGTTGCAACAGTTCAACTCTGCCACTGTTAGCGTGAAAGCAGCCATAGACCATGCATGCAACAGCCATCACTGAGTTCCAATAAAATTTTATTTACAAAAATAGGCAGTAAATACCCCGGTAGCAATAAGCACATTGAATGTCTAGATCTCGCTTTCTAATATATTTCACCAATAAAAAGAACTAGAGCTCCTTGGAGAAATGTCTGAATTCAAGAACTGGGCCAAGAAATGTACAAGATGAGCCATAAAATAAGAAAGTGCTCCCAAAAATCACATTGATGGGAGTATGTCAGAGGAGCCAACGAAAGAGCTCCCAGTGGCCAAAGTTGGAACAATTTGAGCAACAAAATAAAGTAGTATTGGATTACAACCCAAAGTCTAAGGTTAATATCCATGAGCCCGAACTGATACTACTAAATGATTGAATAAATGACTAAATGGGGAGAGGAGAAAAATCTCTCGTGCAGAAGAATTCCAAATAAAGCATGTAGATTCCCCAATCTAAAGGAGGCAGGGCATAAACCATTTTTAAAGTATGGACTGTGCATAGCGACTTCTTTCAAAAGAAGGCAGTGTGGAAAGACTGAAAAAAGTAATGTTACAATAAAGAAACCAGATGAACACCCCTTCAGCCAGGTGACAGAGGTCAACATCAAAGGTCACAGATCAAGCTGATAATATGCACCCCTTGCTATGATGTGATAAAAATGGGCGCTTTGTGTCTCTGATATTCTTCCCCCAAATCCATAATTTCTAATCATGAAAAAGTCATCAAATTCCCAGATAGGAACACTCGACAGTACTCCTGACCACTACTGCTTAAAACTGTCCAAGTCATCAAAAACAACCGAAGTTTCAGCAACTGTCATAGTCATACGAAGCCTAAGGAGTTATGATGACTAAATGTAATGTGGTATCCTGGATGGGATCCTAGGACAGAAAACAAGGTAAAAATTAGAGAAGTGTGAATAAACTATTGACTTTATTTGGTAATAATATATCAATATTGGCTCATAAACTGTCACAAATGCACCATAAATGTAAGCTGTTCATAATAGGTGAAATCTCAGGAAAGGAGGATGCTCTTTGTACTATCCGCTCAATTATGCTGTAAATCTCAAACAGTTTTAAATCTCAAACAGTGTTAACACAATAAAATGGGCAAAAACTAGGTTTTTACCTTCAGATTCTGCTTTGCTGATCCCCATTGTCTACCATGAAGCAGAGAAAACAGCCAAGTTTGCTTTCAACTGCTAGGAATAGTAGAACACCTTTAAGATTGTGCCTCAGGGTCATGTCAGTTTTCAGACTGTATGCCACAGTATAGTATGCAAGTACCTTGAACATCCCATCATCCCATAGGACATCATGGTGGCCGATTAATTTGATGACATCATGCTGACTGGAGTGGATGAGCAGATATTAGGAGTTTCTTAGAAGTCTTGTTAAGGGGTGTGTCTGCAGAAGAAGGAAATATACCCCATAAAATAGAGGCAGGGACCATATCACTTCAGTGAAGTCTCTAGGAGTCATGGAGGCCAGGCTGTACTGGGTTATCCTCTTCAAAGACAATGATAGGCCTGACCTGTGGTGGCGCAGTGGGTAAAGCGTCAACCTGGAATGCTGAGGTTGCCGGTTCAAAACCCCAGGCTTGCCTAGTCAAGGCACATATGGGAGTTGATGCTTTCTGCTCTTCCCCCTTCCTCCCCCCCCCCTCTGTCTCCTCTCTCTAAAATGAATACATAAAATCTTAAAAAAAAAAAAAAAGACAATGATAGGTCGGAACACGTTGTAGTTCCTGGTTATTTAAACAGGTGCAACCTGGAGGTTTTTGACTTTTATTGCATTTGAGTGTGTTGATCTGACTCATTCACAAAGTGACCTGAAAATTGCTAGGCTGTTAAAGAAGGTAAAGAATACAGAACAGTTTATTATCTCAGTTAGCAGGGTTCATTGTAATATTACCAAGGAACATAAGAATATCCAGAAAAAGTAACAATAACCCAAGCGAAGCCGCGGGAGAACTAAAACATTATTGCTGTGTAAGATGCAGTGAAAGTTCTCAGTTGGTCTAATGACTTAACAGTTATCTCCAGCAGTTGGCCACACTCATGATTCGGGTCCTTCACTCTGCTAATCTCCACGTTTAGTTTTTTTTTCTTCTGGAATGAATTCTCTATTCTCTCTTGGCTTCTGCTTCTTCTCCTGTTACTACTACCATTGACTATTTATATAACTGTTTTGAATCTCTTCTATTTATCTCAAGATTTCTGTTTACTCAGAGCTTTGACTACCACCCAATTTTTGCTTACTGCCTTCTTTTTCTGTATGTGTCTCTTGGCTTCTCCATCCTACTGACTGTCATTGCTTTGCCTTCAATCTCTTAAAAAGACTTCTGGGTTGGACTCTTAATGCCTATTTGTTGTCCTTTTGTGGGAGAGCGCTTGTGCGGGACTCCTTTACAGCCAAGTTATAGGTGGCTAACCAACACCTATCCCCAGCCAATAAGCTGTGGCCATGGCTGTGTCACCACAGGATACAAGCCTATGCAGAGGGATCTTTACAGAAGAGGCTGTGGTTGCGACAAGCACACAAGCTTCTCACAATGGGGACATGATAGCCAGTAGCCACTTTTGCGGGCCTGTCTAGGCAATTTACTGCCATTTTGACTAAGGAAGACCCCAACCTTTGACACCTTAAGGAATTAAGAGAAAAAAAATAAAAACCTATAGTTATTTCAAGTTGGAAGATAAACTAGAAAGTTTTGAGTAAGGGGAAGTTACTTTGGGAGACTGCCAGTCATTAATTAGCATACTTTCTGTTCCTTTTTATGCTTCTCCATGGAAGGATTTCTTTCTAGTTTTCCTCTTGGTTTATGTGGGAATATGTGTAGGATTGTGGAGCAAAAGTGTAGGAATATGCTATGAAAATATGCAGAGTTAGGATGACAATTAGCAAGGTGCCCTAGGGTGAAAACCCTGAGCAGATGAGACTCCAGGGGCCTCTCTGACCCGTACTGGAAACAGTGGGTGCTGGAAACAGCAAAACAGCAGGATAAGATTCAGCAACACAACTGTTTAGGCTCTCAGAACAGAGATTCGAAGTCAGTGTGTTCCTTCCACTTTACCACATCCCCTGAAAACTTCCTCCCTCTGCTTCTTCGACTTATTCGTACTGGCTAATAAACACCTGAGTAAGGCAGGGAACGAGGTGTCAGTCCTTCGGTCTGCTGATCAGGGCTGTTGCCTCCCCTTAGCCCCTTGAAGCATGTCATCCGGTCTCTGGGTAGTTCATTGTCTAAGCGATACAAAGGAATACATTGATCCTGGTGCCACAATTAGTCTGCCCTTGTGGCCACCATACTGGGAGAATAGTCTAGAGTTAGAGTTCAGATACTTTGTTAGTCCCCAACTAGATTGGGTCCTACAACTGGCTGGTCTTTTTAAAAAATTAATCTGAACTTTGTAACTGTTTTTACTCATGGACACCTGCTCAAAGGAACCCTGGGCACAGTTGGCTTGATTTTTCAGTCAATCTGCTGGCCTCCTCGGACCGCTCTCTGGCAGCAGAGCCTTACAACCTGTGCACGACCACAGAGCATCATAGGTGTTTTCTCTCTGGCTGCCTGTCACAGCTGGCTGGACAGTCCCTGGATTCATCCCTCTTGAATTCTTTTCATTCATTCAACATAAAAAAAAATTCCTTTTACCTGATTTAGTTTTTATGTGGGCCATTATTGACTGTCTTTACAATAACAAGTGGGTTTCACCTATAGTTCCCATTGTACTCACAAACACTCCTTACCTGCTGCACTCTTGCTCCTGCTATTTCATGTTAGTGTGAACAGAGTGGCGAGTGAACTCTTCTTTCAATCACCATCCACATTAGCACTTATTTATTTATTTAGTGACAGAGACAGAGAGAGAGAGGGACAGATAGGGACAGACAGACAGGAAGGGAGAGAGATGAGAATGATCAATTCTTTGTTGTAGCACTTTAGTTGTTCATAGATTGCTTTCTTGTAAGTACCTTGACCGGGGCTACAGTACACTGAGTGACCCCTTGCTCAAGCCAGCAACCTTGGATCCAAGCTGGTGAGCATTGCTCAAACCAGATGAGCCCACGCTCAAGCCGGCGACCTCGGGGTTTTGAACCTGGGTCCTCCACGTCCTAGTTCGACACTCTATCCATTGCACCACCACCTGGTCAGGCACAGTAGCACTTATTTTGTTCACAATTTTGAAACTAAAGATCTATGGAATTTAAAATAGAAACTACTCAAGTAAAAGGTTCTCCAACAAGCATGAGTTACTATACCTAGTGTTGAATTTATAATTCAGGAAGACAGGGTGAAGTGCAGACTACTTCAGAGTCTTAGAAATCATACATCCAAAAAGCAAACATGTATTCTTTTCAAAATCAAAATAGCATCATAACCAGTTCAATGCAAGTTAATATCTAAGAAAATATCAGCCTATCCAATGAACATAGCTTCAACACCCAGTTTCAGTTTGCTGCAAGGAACTATAAATTTTATTGGACAAGCTCACAAAAGGCCTGTCATATTATTCATCACCTCTAGAAGGAGGTCAGAGAACAGCAAAGGAATGTCACTAACAAGAAGCAGTTTCCAGTGGTAGACAGCAATTCTTACCCTGTTGTGGATTTATGTTATTATTGACAGCAAATTTGGTTGGCATTGACCAGAACTGGTACCTTACCCCCACCCCCATACCAAAGCTTGAACATGAGATAGGTTTATACCACACTCAATGTCAGTCACCTATTTCTTCCTCTCAAAGTCACATCCCTTTTCTAACCTGAATGATCAAGAATGATGTTTAAAACATAGACATTCCTATGCTTCTGTTGTGGAGCAGTTGGTAAGTACTAGTTTGCAATGCCAATCGATACTTTTTGTGAGACAATAGCAACTATTTTAATATTATTAAAGAAACCAGTATTTGCTACAATATATGAAGTCGACAACTGGCCACCAGACATTTCTCTGTGGCTGGCTAACTCTCCATTTACTTTGTTCAGGAAAATGCTGGGTCAATTAGCATGGAACATGCTGGGTTCACAAATGACCCCGTAAGAAGTTGGCTTTCTGTTTTTCTAATTCTAACATTTCTGTCATCTTATAAAGTTCTGTTGTATCATAAAGCTTAAGGGGACTCTTGTTTCTTTGAAGTCACTGGAGAGATGAAATACTGATGAGAATCTGGATGTATACTGAGGCAGTAATCAATGAAGGTCGCCTGAGCGGTTGGGCTTTGGGTATGTAAATCAGCAGAGAGTAGGGTGTGTCTCTTCAATGAGCAGGTGCTTTGTTGAAAGTTGCTGAGATGGGAACCTGCCTGGGTCAGTGGAGGAACTGATGAAGTTTATATTAAATATTATATGAATATTGATTTGATTGATGACTATTTCTTAACTAGACTGTGATTTCCTCATTCAGTAATTAGTTACCAGGTATTGGGTGTACAAAATGTTACAGATATTTGGTGAATGAATAAATGAGAGAATGATGTGAGAATTTTATTTCCAGGGACCCAAAGCTATTGAAATCCCCAGAAGAAAAATGAAGAAACCAGTATCATGTTTTTGCAAGATGGCTTGATATTCCTGGAGAGAAGTTTTGTGTATCAGATAAAGAAAGACTTTCTTTAAGTGGGGTCAAAAGTAGAACCTAAGGAAACCTTAGAAATCGTGGAATGGAATAGTGTGAATTGGCTTGTGTGAGTCTGGACATCCTATTGGGAGGGAACTTGGAGAATGTTTTGACAATTCCTCCAGGTCCGAGGGATACCAAGAAAATGTAAGGTCTCATTAGATAAGGAGCCATTGTACTTTTATTTTTAAAAGATTTTATTCTGTTATCTGGGCTAGATAAATCAGTCTTTATCTTCTATTATTGTCAAGAAGTATAAAGAGCTTGAGATGTTACCCTATGTGCAAACTAATGAGTTGGCCTGCGAGTTTCACAGATGCCAGCAGAAGGCATGAGGCTCTCAGGTCAGAGACAAAGAACGTGTTTTACTCTCAGCACAGCAATAAGCACGAACCTCCACATATTTGTGTCAATTATCCTTGTTCCCAAGTCCTATGGGAGTGATGCCCATGGACCCAGATAGATGCAGCCCAGGTGTCACATTACAAGATAGGAACCCTGAACTTTAAGGAACCTGAATCTTTTATATTAAGCAGTAAGCATGCCTCATCTTTTCCCCAATGGAAGACATTATCTTTACCGTCCAAGGCTTGAAGCAAAGCTACCCTTTGCACTGAAAGGAGACACATCTGTATCCTTGAAAAGATAGTTTAAAATTAAGGGTAGTTGGTAGCTGTTTTCAAGACAGATCAGTAGTGAATTGCATCTCAATAATGTCTACCTCTTGTTTTATACTCTCTTGACTTCTAAAGAATTTTCCCCTCAGTATGCCACCCTCTTGGCTATTCTAAGTTATCTGACTCTCAGAGGCTGGGACCACACCCATGGAATCTGTCTCACAAAGCATGCGTGAGGCTACTTTGACACAAGTAAGGCTACAGTCAGCAGGAGTCCAAGGCAGAATGAGGGCAGCCTACAGTGTGGACTTCAGCCATGGTCTCCAGAGTTCCGGGCCAACCAGTTTAACAAATAACAAATAAGGCAGACCACCAGGGTCTACCTTAGAAAGTCAGGTGGCTTCCTCTTAAAGTTTCAGCATTGACCTTTCTACTTGGCCATGACATTACTCCAGGTACAGCAGAATTTACAAGTGACTGCACGGAATTCTCTTTGACCCATAAGAACAAAGCCTAGTGTGATTCTACCACTCAGAACAAACCTGGCCTGTGAGTTGAGGCTGACCAAAATGTCCTCCTGGGCCTGGTTGGTATGGTTGCTCACATTTTATACTACCTTCTCTGAGTGAATCACTCCTGTCTCCTATCATAGTGGTAATTGCCTGCCAAGTGTGCATAAATAATGGGATAGCTATTGTGAGGTCACGTAAGGAATCAGGCCCAGGAACTTTGGCTGGAACTGCCCACCCCATGTGCACCAAAAGAAACTTCCAAGAAGCCCTTTGAAAAAGAACAACTGTCTGTCAGCCAATGAAATTTTGCCACGTCATATCAACTCGACCACCCTAATGACCCTATAAATTACTTCCATGTGGGCCCCCCCCACCCCCGTGGGACTTCTCTGGCCCCCTTCTGGTCTCACAGACCAGAGAACATTGTTGGGGAAGTGCTCTGAATAAAGCTGTTATTATTCCACACTTTGTGACTACACCCTTCCTTCTTCCTTGGCGGGGAAAATACCTTACAGCTATTTGAGAAGAAACCTCAAGTAACAAATAGTGCCTCATTTTGAAAATATCTCCATAGCCATCTGAAGGCTATATGATATCTACTTATGGTGTTTTCTCAAACACTTGAAGGTATCTGATACCCATACACAAAGTGCAAGTCACCATATTTTGGGGAGGGAGACAAGTTCATGCTTTGTTTCCAAACAAAAAGTATAGCCTTGGGGGGGTGCATATTGCTCTGAAAAGAAAGTTTTGTTTATGATTATTGGAGCCCTCAAGTGAGACCTACATCAGTTGGGGGGCACAAGTCACACTAGTGCTTATAATAGGGCTTCCTAGCCAGTTGGTAGACTTTAGTGGTCCCAGTTCTGTTCAAATGATTAAGTCTAGTCCTTGTTTTTTGGAGAAAAGATATCTATAGCTATAGATATATAGGCAAATGATCACATTGAAGTTTCTCCATCTTGTTTTGTTAAGAATTTGGTCTAGAATATATTTGAATTTTATCAAATGCTTTTGGGCATCTGTGGAAATAATCATCTGGCTTTTTCTTCTTATATACAGTAATATGGGAAATTACATTAAATTTTCTAAATATTGGAATATTCTGATGTTCTTGGGCAGAAAACTCATTTAGTCATGGTATGTTATTATTTCAGTATGCTGCTAGATTCTGTTTGCTAGTATTTTATTTGGGATATTTTTATTGATATTGATAAGTGAATGTGGTCTGTAGTTTTCTTTTACACATACTCTTTGTTAGCTTTTGTTATGTTATGCTCATTTCATTTAATGAATGTGGTCTGTATAGAGTATTTGGAATTTATGAAAGTTTTCTTCATTACCTGTACATAATAAACTTTGAAAAATACTCACTAGGGGTTTGGAAAGAATGTGTAATTTTGTATATTGGATAGCTTGTTAATTGTGTGTGCTTTCAATTCTCTACACTGTTCCCCTTCTTGTTTCTGAATCCTATCCCCTTTCTCTTAAGATAGCCAGTTTCAACAGTTTCTTGTGCATTCTTCCAGGAAAGTTATTTATGTATTTAATATCATATGTATATATCCTTTTAAATATATCAAAATTAAATTGTTTTATAGCCTGTTATTTTAATTTAATTTGGAGATATATTTAGCCACACTTGTAGAGGTTCCTCATTCAGAATAGTTTTCTTTTCCTTTTTATTTTAAAGAATATCTAAAATAGTGTCTCCCCTACTTATACCCCATATATGTAGTTAGATTTATTTTAGATATATTTTTGTTCTCAACATCTAGTTATCTTGCATAATGATCAAGGAATGTGATTGTGTATAATGTTTGGAGTTTATTGGGATTTTATTCATGGCCTGATACTAATAAAATTTTAAATGTTTCATGGGGATTTGGAAAAAATGTGTATTTTGTATGTTGGCGTGCTTAATTGTTTGTGATTCAAATTCTCTAGAATGTTATAGATTTTGACTACTTGATGGGCCAAGTTTTGAGAAGTTTGAGTCTCCTGTTAGGACTGTGGTTTTGACTATTCTCCTTGGGTTTCTTCTAATCTTTTGGTTTTATATACATTTTGATCACAGTTGTTTGATACAAAATAGTTCTTGGCTCTTTTATCTTCTTTGTGTATTGTATTTTTAAAATCAATATATACTATCTCACATTACTCTAATGATTTCTGCATTAAAATCTGTATTTTGACAAATATATTTTTACATGTTATTTAGTTTATATTTGGCTGACATGTCTTTACTTACTTTTAAAAAAAACAAAAACCATAAAACTCTGCCTACTTTTTCTGTCCAAGCAGTGATGCTTTCCTTTAAGCATGCTTCATGGAAGTAGCATGCAGCTGGATCTAACAGCTATAAGAAGTCTATAGTATGTGTAATAAAGGGTTTTTTTTGTTTTTCTTTGGTATAAATCTAAATCTTGGCTCCACCATTTACTGGCTATGTGACCTCATACAAATTATTTAACTTCTCCAAGACTCAGTTTCCTCACCTGTAAAATGGAACAAGAGACTCATATTAGTTAGGACTCTGGATTGTAATAAAAAGGCAATTCAAATGAAGTTACACATAGGGATAAAAGTCTGTGGTGTCTTCTAGGAAGGAATAAAAACCAAACTATGAGGAAAAGCAGGGCTACCCCTATGCCTCACTCACTCCTTTTCTAAAGCAACCTCTTCCTGTGCCTCTGTTATTCCCAGAGACCCTGTTTACTGTATTTGTACATTTCATCTCACACCACGTTTTATTTGTTTGTTGTTTGCTTTGACTATTACAATGTAAGTTTTATGAGGGCAACAGCTTAATTGGTCTTCTTCATTTCTCCCTCTTGTATCTTGCCAGGGTGTGGCACATAATAGGTTCTCAATTAAATATAGTTGTAGAATAAGAACAGATGAACTGGGTGAAAGGTTGAGAGGGACAGCTATGGGTTAAACTGCATCTTCCAAAAAAGATATGTTCAAGTCTTCCCATCCAGTACCTCAGAATATGACCTTATTTGGCAATAGGGTCTTTGCAGATGCAGTAAGTTAATTTGAGGTCATCAAGGTGAACTCTAATCCAATAGGACTGGCATCCTTATAAAAATAGCAAATTCGGGCATAGACATAAGCCTTTGTGATGATAACTCCAAGTGAAGACTGTAAGTTAGGCTGCCACAAGCCAAGCAACGTCTGGGGCTCTCAGAGTTGGAAGAAGCAAGGAAGAGTCTTCCCCTACAGGGTTCAGAGGGAGCTTGGCCCCAACAACACCTTGATTTTGGACTTAGAGCTCACAAAACTATGAGACAATAGACTATCGTTCTAAGCTACCTAGTTTGTGGTACTTTGCTACAGCAAACCTAGCAAAAGAATACAGGGAGGGGCCACCCAGTGGGTCTCAGGAGTCAAAGACTTACTCTAAGTATTCCGGGTGCTACAGGGTTACCAGGCTCATCGCATACCCCACCAGCTGCTGGCCTGGGCCCCTACCAAGTCCCGATAGGCTCAGGACCTACATGAATGAAACGGCAGGTAACAGACACTGCGAACACTGCGGCCTGTGCCTGAAAAACGCAGTGCTGACTGCCGAGAACTGAGTTCAGCATCGTGGGAAATGGGAGCTCTGGGGGGAAAGAAATCATTTCTTACCCTGCACAGAACCAGTTGTTGAGTGTCTGAGAAGTCAGAACTGTGAAGGAAAACACTCAAAACCGAATGAGGGACCCGTCACAAATCACTCCGTCTCAGGAGCAGGAATCATGCAAGGAAAAGCCCAGCACCGCACTATTTCGGGCAATGCTTGGGCTATCAGAAGTAACCGTGGAACTGGAATTTTAAAGATTATTAAATGAACAAACCACACGAGGAAAACTGGGAAGGAAAATGACCTGCTTCCCACCTCTGACCTTTAATTAGTCACAAAGACAAAACGCTTGAAAAAGTCACGTGTCCCTCCCACCACCCTGGAACTTCGCAAAGCTCCTCCTGACTAGGTCTACGTGTACGGAGAGGGACCTGGTGACAGTTTAGAAAGTTGATTGGACCTATCAAAATATATGTGATTTGAAGCCAAGCTAAGGACATATCCACAAGTATAAGTCATTCTAATGAGCACTACCGGGAATTATGGACACAAGTTTCTAAGCAAGCGGCTTAGAATACATCCGACATTAGAAGACATTAGAAGTGGAATCATTAAACGCAAATGATTTTGCCTACCTTTCAGTAAATGCAGTCCAATCGTCATATTTCTTCCTGTTCTTTAATACCATCCCCAAGGATAGCACCAAGGGCTTTTCTTTTGGCTTGTTTCTGAATTCAACACTTCTCATTAGTCTCAAGTAAATAATTAGGGTCTTTTGGTAAATGCGAGCTAACCTTATTTTCAATTATTTTAATTTAGCTGAGACTATGAAACTCTTGGTTTTATTCCCACAACCCTATCCTGATTTTATTCCTTTTAGGTTGACTTTTAAAACATGGTATACAGAAAAAAAAAAAAGTAAAGAGAAACTAAGAATGCATCCAACAGGATTACATTTATTTTAACCATTATGTAATTTTTTTATCTTGACTTTATGTCTTAAATATTAGAAAAACATGAAGTACTCTGACAATCAGGAAGGGAGAGATATGTAAAATTAGGCTCAGAGCAATGGTTTCTCTAATCCTACTCAACACAGAAATTCAATTGCTAGTGAAGTAATGTGGACAAGTCCTGCCGGGGGTGAGGACAACGGAGATGCAAAGACCTGACTCTGGGGACCAGGTTCAGTGACGCAAATCCACTTTATTCAGGAAGTAAGCTAGCTTATTTATATACACAGGTTCAGCCTATAGTGTGTCACAGCATGTTCTTCAAAGCCAATGGCTGAAAAGATCAGGGAGCTCCCTGGTTGGTGCTGAGTCACTTCCTTATAGCAGGCGAGCTTCCTCCTGGGTGTGCCTAGGAGGGTTTCAGGTGCTGGAGTGTTCTCACAGCATTGCATCAGCCACAGCTGCTAGGAATGCACTCTGTGCTCTACCCATGAAGTAAGTCAGTTCAAAAGCTGAAGGAGGCTGAACTGATGGGCCTATATTCTGGTACGTGGTCAGTGAACTCAAACAGTGATGCAACAGCTCAGAGTGAGTTTTTAAAGTCATCAGACAGGTAATTTCTTGTAGTTCAACCAAAGCTTCTTTATATTTAACTCTGTATATTATTTTGAGATGGATGATCACACTGAGGTACAAATTTCATCTTCACCAGTGTTCTGCACAGTTGTCACTTATTAGGTCCTATGTCTTGATGACCCAGTATCTCTGTTAGAAAGTGTTTGAGTCTTTTGCCTTAATTTTCTCCGGGGCTGTTTATCCCCAGGTTGTTTAAAGAAGGTCACTGCCAGCTGCAGGGGAAAACAAAGCGTCATCCATGCTGACATCCATTCAGAACCCTCTCCAAAGCCTTTTTTATTCTAACATTGTCAAATTTCTCTTGTCTGCCCTAAAATTGGGTTGTTACTGAGTGGTCCTTTCAATGTTGGGACTCGACTGTACCAAATATACAATTGACAAGCGGGCTGATAAGTTGATGGCTGTGCTCTTGATGGCTGGCCTGCTAGACTACTTGCTACAGAGCTGGTTGACTCCATAGTGTGGCTGGAACATCAAGGACAGGGAGGAAAGTCACTCCCAAGCTGGGGAGCAGTTATCCACATCTACCCTCAGCAGTCCCTCCTGTGATTGACCTGGGGACCCCACCACAGAATGCCTGTAATTTCTATTATTTGCCCAGAGTGCTCATCTTGAAAGTTACTCTAATCAAGTGACTACTCAGATGAAAAACCTTCTTGCACCCCAGTTAGCAGACATACCTATTGCTTTTGAAAATCAATAACCTTGCCTTTTCCAGCTCCTCCTCAGGCCCATACTTTCCTTGCTTTTTCAGCTATTTGGAACATTTAAAAATAAGACCAACTCTGAGCTGCTACAGTGACATTGATATCATCTTCTCTCTGTCCCTGGCACAAGAACTCAGCACTGTTTTGCTATTTCTGGGCTGAAATCCTTCTCCTCCTCAGATCTGATGTGCATACTGGTTCTCTAGCATGCCTGCACTCATACCCATCAATTAGTATGGCAGGGTGCCCACTTAAACAAGGTGCTGGGCCAATTTCAACAAGGCAAAGTGCCAGTCCCATCCTGGCTCAGACAGGACCCAAAGCAAGAGACACAGCATGTCCATGGGGACCCTTCCTGGTGGGCAGTGTGGCCAAAGTAGGACTTCGTGTCTCACTCCAGGGAACTGTCGTCACTGTGGACATCGTTAATTAGCATGTGTCATGTTCACTCTATGCTTTTTCTTACTAGCAAAGAAATGAGCATGATAGGATTCTGGAGATTCAGAATTCCTCTTTTAAAGGGAAAAATTCTCTGGTACCAGCCAGAGACACAGATGCGGGTGTTCCGAAGCGTGGAAGGGCCCTCCTCCCTCCCCAAAGCTAGAACAGCATGATCACAGACAGACCGGAAAGGCCTGTTTGGGTGCTGGGGTCAGGACCTGGAAACGGTGGCTCTGATGGTTGTAGAGAAGAGAGAAATATTACAGAAAAATACCACAGAGTTACCCTTTTCCAAAACCTTCCCTTTCCAGCTCTTGGATAAAGGCTCAAATGAATTAAAAGGCTAAAGAAATAGAAGGTAGACTATAAAAGTGGAATGAGGAGGACAGCCTAGCATTAGTTTGAATAACATGTGAACAAGAGCTGTGAAACTTTGCTTTAACATCCCCTGTCCCCAAAGAAAGGCACTATATATATATATATATATATATATATATATATATATATATATAAATAAGCCAACCCATTTAAGAAATGTCCTCAAGGTAAAGTATGCTTTTCTTTTTTCCTTTCCTTTTCTTTCTTTCCTTTTTTTTTTTTAGAGAGACAGAGAGAGAGACAGACAGGCAGGAAGGGAGAGAGATGAGAAACATCAATTCTTCGTTATAGCACTTTAGTTGTCCATTGATTGATTTCTCATATGTGCCTTGACCAGGGGGCTACAGCAGAGTGAGTGATCCCTTGCTCAAGCCAGTGACCTTGGGCTCAAGCCAGTGACCTTGGGCTCAAGCCAGCAACCTTTGGGTTCAAACCAGCAACTATGGGTCATGTCTATGATCCCACGCTCAAGCCAGCGACCCCGCGCTCAAGCTGGTGAGCCTATGCTCAAGCCAGCGACCTCAAGGTTTCAAACCTGGGTCCTCTGCATTCCAGTCCAACGCTCTATCCACTGGACCACTGCCTGGTCAGGCTGAGTATACTTTTTCAATAGTGAGACAAGTTCAAGTCAGTGACCTGGAGCTGTCTGAGTGCAGGGAAACAAGGCTAATAATATTAATAGTGTTTTTCTATTTTAGTGAGTAGGTTTGCTGTATGTCTTTTTTATTTAACTATATTTTCATACTTTTTTTTAATGAGGAAAAATATACAACAATAAAACTTCATTTTGAAAAAAATAAGATGGCCAGGTTAAAAACAAACAAACAAAAACAAGCCAGTTATAGCCAAGGGAATTTGGGAGACATGAGCAAAATTCACTATGGAACTTTTGGCAAGTAAAGGCATTAAAATAAAGACAAATTGACAAGAAGAAGGCGTCCCTGACGAAATGCTCTGTCATAGAGCAGAGATAATGAAGCCCTCGCTCACAGAGATGAATGAAAACTGACCCTGCTCAGGAATGCCTTCAGTTAAACTCAATAAAGACAGCCAACACAAACCTCGCGCCTTGGGAGCTGTCCAAGCCAGGACCGTGGGTGCCGCTGCAGGCCTTGCTGTGCGCTGTGCTTAGGGACCCTACGTCAGTGGTCCGCTGGGGCCCTGGGGACAGGTTGACAAACGCTGGAGGTCAGGAATTTCGCCTGTGGGTGTTAAACACTGGCATTACTAAAAACTAAATTACATAAACTTGCAATCCAAAAAGTGATATTAAAATCAAAGGCAATAAACTATTCCAAACTCATCAGCTCCTCATTGTTTCACTATGATGGGTGTTCTTCAGGTTTGCAGGCATCAGTTGTATCTGTGGAGCAGAACATGATGTAAACGGGTTGCGCTGCTGTCTGACTTGACCCAGCCTTGTGTTTAAGGACATCACATTGGTAGCTTGTAATCAGCCATGGTGGGAACATTCACAGCAGGTGACTCAGGAAGTTCTACAAATCCGGGCTTTGATTTACTTATTTCCAGAGAGCTGCTGGTTAAAATTGATCAGCACACCACTGCCTGAAACCCGTGAACACCAAGCCTCTATGTTCTGTAATAAAGTGGGCAGTGTCCTACTACCCCTTTGAACATACTCTGCTGCATTTTCCCGAAGCTGAGGCCTCCTTCGGATTTCCAGGGTCTCAAAAAGGTTGTGAAAAAGGCCTTGTCTGCCTGACCTGTGGTGGTGCCATGGATAAAGTGGTGACCTGAAACGCTGAGGTTGCCAATTCAAAGCCCTGGGCTTGCCAGGTCAAGGCACATATGGGAGTTGATGCTTCCTGCTCCCTCCTCCCTTCTCTCTCTCTCTCTCTCTCTCTCTAGCTCTCTCTTTTCTCTAAAACAAATAAATAAAGTCTAAAAAGAAGACCCTGTCTGTTGTTTCTCTCTGCAGAGGACTGAGGCATAAGTGTGACATTGGAGAGAGATGTAGGGACAGAGGGACACCAAACTGCACTAAGAACTGCCGCCTCTGAGGCTGAGGGCTTGCCCCTGAACTACAGCACGTGCCGAACTCCTCTATCCTTGTACTAATGCACTGTGGCCACCAACCCTGAAGGCCTTCTTAGTCCCAGAGCTCCTGAGACTAGAGGTGAAGTGAAGGTCAGTGAAAGTGACACCAGTGGGAACAGACAAGGGAAAAAAAAATGGACGGATCTGATCAAGAAGGAGGAAATGACAGAGCTTGATATCTCATTAGTTACAGCTGATATAGCTGACATTTCTCCAACTTATTTGAATGAGGAACATTGGAATATCATTTTGGAGACATCGGTGTGTTGGTGCCGTCAAAGGCTGGACCTGGATGTGATCCCTGTCCCCAAATAATACTGAGAGGGAAGAGTGCTGAAGGGGAAACGCTGGAGAATCTAGAGATGTCACGTCCAAAGAGTTTCAGAACTTATTATGTGCCTTATTTTGACTGCTTCCGTATATTAATTTTCTATCCTGATGAAAACGTGCCTATTGTTATACGGCCTCGGGACAAGTCACTTTGCTATATCCTGTGGTGGTACAGACTTATCGTGATCAGAACTGATATCATTTTACCTCACCTAAAGCTAGTTCTGTGTCCCTTATCTCTTATAAGTTACCTCTTTTCATAGTTGGTACTTCAGTTGTCTGAAATAAATAAATAAATAAATAAATAAGAAGAAAAGAAAGACCCGGGAGACCAGTTGGACCTTTTATCTCCCCTCACTGCTCCCCATTGGCCAGTTGACTCACTTAGATCTGTTGAATCTCACTTCTCGGATGGTCTCATGGCTCCCAGCCACCCTGTACGCTGCTCCTGCCCCAGCTCTGCCTGCCATGTTCCCTTTATCTGCCACAGTAACCTCCCCGCTGCTTTTGTTGCCTCCAGGAGGATGGTCTCAACACACAGAATGATGACATTACTGTTGGGCTCAACACCTGTGGGTGGCTCCTTGTTCACTCCAGGTAATGTCACAACTCTCAGCTTGGATAGTGTTGCATGTTTAATTTAAGGCGAAGGACTAAAGTTTTCTCAGTTCTTCCAGAGTGACTGAGAGAAAAATCCTTTACCTTCTTTATAGATAGGAATGTGTCTCTTTTCACTGGAACATTGATAGTATTAAAGTGAGCTTTGGGAAGCCTGACCGGGTGGTGGCGCAGTGGATAGAGCGTCAGACTGGGATGCGGAGGACCGAGGTTCGAGACCCCGAGGTCACCAACTTAAGCGAGGGCTCATCTGGTTTAAGCAAAAGCTCACCAGTTTGGACCCAAAGTCACTGGCTCGAGCAAGGGGTTATTTAGTCTGCTGCAGCCCCACGGCCAAGGTACATATGACAAAGCAATCAATGAACAACTAAGGTGTCGCAACGAAAAACTGATGATTAATGCTTCTCATCTTTCTCTGTTCCTGTCTGTCTGTCCCTGTCTATCCCTCTCTCTGACTTTCTCTTTCTGTCACTGTAAAAAAAATAAAAAATAAAAAAATAAAGTGAGGTTTGGGAAGCAGGAAAGTAGGGAGCATTGTGTTGATGCTTATTTATTTATCTATCTATCTATTTATTTATTTTTGGTCATGTGTTTCTGACCACAGAAAGTTGAGAGCTGTTTAAAAGTAGTCTGAGTCAGGTTCTTGATGGACTTGGAAAATGGAGCCCTTACCACCATCATTTCATTGAACTTCCCCACAGATCAGCAAAATTTTGACTGCTCTTTTTAAAACATGATAATGTAAAAGCTTCTCATGATAGAAGGTGTTGCAATATGAAAAAAGCAGCGTTCAATTTAGAAGTATCACCTTTACACAGTTAAGTAGTGAAACTAATAAATATTTCTATACAAGGAAATAAAATTCTGGAAGAATGCATCCCAAACTATTCATAGAGTTTCTCTCTAAAGAAGGTAAGTTGGTCCTTTTTCTATTTTTTGTATCTGCTTAATTGTGCCTTCTAACATATCTTTAATGAATATAAATTCTCTTTGAAATAAGGGGGGGGGAGTGTGATTTAAAACAATCCTTTAAAAATCTTGATAGCTTATTAGACTGACCAATCTTCATCTACTTATGTCCAAAATGACCTCAATTTACCTTTTCTCCATGTCCCTCAGTTTTGTTTTTCCACCAAAAACACAGCATGCCAATTTAAGCTAGTCAATAGTGTACTTTCAGAGTGCACCCCTGTGGTCTGGCTTTCAACATATTTTCCAGAAGATGGTAGCAAATACAACCCAGCCGTAATGACAGCCCTTCTAAGAAACCCTCACTCCTCTGTTTGAGAGTTTAAAAGTAAAAGTTGCAAACTGATTTAATCTCAATATATATAAAAAATACAAACTGGGATGCACATAAAAAAGTAACTTGAAGGTCTCTTATCTAAGCTAAGCTTGATATTTATTGGGATTTATTTATACATCGAACAATTCTGATATCCTAGTTTATCAGTTTTGCATACATGTTTTTCTTTTTATGTTTTCTTCATCAGTGGTCTTATTATGGCTGGAATGCTTAATGATAAACTTTCCTATTGTTTTCAAATAGATTTCAAGTTTAAATATCTAACGTGTTAGTTTTTCTTCGCCTTACTTGGGGTAGCTCCTTTCTATGTCTTTACTCAATTTATTTTCATGCTTTTATTTAAAAAGTACTTTCCCTTTCAAATGTGCTAAAATGAAAGAAATTCTGAATATATTATGCATGAATATATCTTCACCCCAAGAATTAATTTTAAAATAAATTAAGTTGCTATAATGCTAAGTCTAATATCTGAGAAAAACAGCATACATATTTATTCAATTAGGTCGAATATTTTCTTATTTCATTATTTTAAAAATAAATTCAACATTTTTAAAAAACATAGTTTAATATTTTCTGAAATGTCATAAAGTCTTTTCTCGTTTAAAGGGCCACAATACAGAATTTTTTTACGTCTGCCTATAACTTAACACACACTTAATATAGTTCTCTGGCATCTGATAATTTAGTATCCCAAAGATTCAATAAACATGGTGTTTAAAAAACAATGCAATATAGAGAAATATGAGTTTTGTTCTTAGGAGCAGTGCTGTTCAATAGACTGTTCTGCAATGTGGGTAAATTCTATCTCCAAGCGGTCTGATTCTGTAGCCATTAGCCCCATGTGATCACTGAGCATTTACAAAGTGGCTAGTGTGACTGAGGAGCTGAATTTTACATTTTATTTAATCTTAATAAATTCAGCTTTAAATAGCATGTGGCTAGTAGCTACTATATCAAACTGCACAGCTCCAGAGTTGTAGTTGCTTGAATTATATTCAGATAAAAGTATTCATGGATATTTGCCACACAGTAATGTATCTTTTGCCTTAATATAATCAATGTTGTGTCTTGCCTAATTTCCCAAAAAGAGTAAATTAGCTGTTTTCATTACCTCTTCGATCCAGTTCTTCCCTGGCAGATGGTAGGAAATGAGAGTCTATTTCCCTCGAGAACACGTTGACATTTTACCCCATCCCGGCAGTTGGCTAGTTGAGCTTTGATGGCTCTCCTGATGAGCCTCAGATGGATTAAAACATGAAGTCCTTCATTTTCTACTGATGGGAAAACAATGAGCCAACAATAAAACTTTTATTTATGTTTACCTTAAAGAATCTTTACTAGTATTTACTAACAACTATTAGGGCTTATTTTTGTGGTGACAATTATAAATATATTCTTTGCTCACCTGTAACAGTTAGGGTACTAATGGAAAAGAGAAGGCACACTCTAACTTGTCATGAAGGAGAATTTTAAGAAAGGACACTTGACAAAAGTGTGGGCTAGGTTAAAGGAAACCTACAAGAGGTAGTGTGGTATCCCAGGGTCAACAACAGAAGAGAGCTCCTAGGCCAGCTAGGGCAGGGGTCCCCAAACCTTTTACACAGGGGGCCAGGTCACTGTCCCTCAGATCGTTGGAGGGCTGGACTATAAAAAAAACTATGAACAAATCCCTATGCACACTGCACATATCTTATTTTAAAGAAAAAACAAAAACAAAACAGGAACAAATATAATATTTTAAATAAAGAACAAGTAAATTTAAATCAACAAACTGACCAGTATTTCAATGGGAACTATGGGCCTGCTTTTGGCTAATGAGATGGTCAATGTCCGGTTCCATATTTGTCACTGCTAGCTGTAACAAGTGATATGACGTGCTTCCGGAGCCATGATGCGAAAGTAGTACTGTACGTGAGTGACACCTTGCTTTGAGGCACCGCCACATACAGTACTCCAGGAGCACAGGACATCCTGTGCTCCTCTCACTGACCACCAATGAAAGAAGTGCCCCTTCCGGAAGTGCGGCGGGGGCGGATAAATGGCCTCAGGGGGCCACATGCGGCCGCAGACTGTAGTTCGGGGACCCCTGAGCTAAGATAAGGGGAGAAGCCATGTCAGAACTGCTACAGGAGAAGATTGCTTGATAAGAGCTGTACTCCTTGTTAATGAGATGCTGCCAACCCTGACAACCTTGCTCTTACCTCATGCTCTTGGTGCATCCCATTGGTTAAGTCAATTGAAAGCTAGAAAACTGGGGAACCTATAGATCCAACATACAAGGGCAGGTTCCAGAGCTCAGACAGGTGGATAACCTGGCTAGGAGATCTGGAAAAGTGACAGAGAAGATGCAACTATCCCTTCCTAGTTTGGAACCAATTGAGAGGGGCACAGATGGTTCTAAATCAACCTTTGATGAATATAAAAACATCTGCTTTATTATTTCTGGACTGTGGTAGATTAAAGATGGCGGCAGATTCTTTGTTGTTCTTTCCATTGAGAAGTAGAGTTTATATTCCCCTCTCTTTGAACCTACACTGACCTTAAGGACTTGCATGAGTAATAGAATGCTGTGGAAGTGCCAGTGTTGGACTTCTCAGGCTTGGTCATAAGAAGCCTTTCTACTTCTGCCTGGTTCTGTTAGAATACTTTTTCTTGTGGTGTTGTCCCTGGATACAGGGCCCCAATGCTGAGTCCATGTGTCAACAGCCTCTCTTGAGCTCCCAGACAAGAGCAGCATCAATTATTAGTGATCCTAGACCAGGTACCATATGTAAGTGAAAAAGCCATTTTGACAGTGGATCCTCTATTCCAGCCACCACAGCTGATGCCACACATATCAGAGACGAACCCTGTAGCTAAGTCTTTCCCAGATTCCTGACTCACAAATTCCAGAGAAAATGAAAAGAGTTATTTTAAGCTGCTATATTCCCATTGGTATCATAAGGTCCTTCCTCAAGGAGACCCAGCATCTTCCTCAGTCAACGGACTCTGGATTTGTTAACTGACTTAGATCTAAAAACTCGACGATAAGGCACAGTTTTCCATCATGGAAGGCAATCTGTTCAACAGCTCCTGAGTTTTTAAAATTTTCAAATCATGTGTCACCCTCATCAGTTTCCCATTGATACTTCCCTGAAAGCAGGCACTGCCATTCCAGTAGCCCTGGAATTGCAACCCTTCCCAATAAAACTTAGCGTGTAGGCTTCATCTTAGTCTCTACTTTCCGGGAAATTTACGCTGAAACAACGTGCACAATAAAATTTACCTGCCCAATAGAAGGTGAAAACGGAAAAATACGGCACTGCCGACTAAGATGGGCCACTTTCTGCATGGTGAAGAAGTGTAGGACAGAGAAAGGACTGGTGTTCCGAGAGATACTTAATTCCTTCTCAAACTCACACCAATCTAAGTCTTTATTTCTCCTCTCATCTGGAAATTGAGCAAGGAGCAATGGTGGCCCAGGTGCTGACACGTGAGGGCCAGGGAATTGAACATCCTTCCACCACAGTGACTAAGGTTTGGTATTTGTAACTTTTATACTTGACCCACAGTTCCTAGACCATTTGCTCCATCTTTTTCAGTACTTTGTCTTTTGTTTTATTTCAGTTTTAGAAGTGTCAATGGACATATCCTCAAGCTCACTGATTCTTTCTGTGGCTGTGTTTGGGCTATTGCTAAGCTTTTCAAAAGCGTTTTTCATATCCATTACAGTGTTTTTGTAACATTCCCTTTTGAGTCTTTCTTAGAATTTCTATCTCTTGGCTTACATTGTCTATCTGTTCTTGAATGATGTCCACTTTTTTTTCCAATAGCTCACTTAGCATATTAATCATAGTTGTTTTTAATTCCTATTCTGATAATTGCAAAGTCTCTGCCATATCTGAATGTGGACCTGCCATATCTGAGTGTAAATTTTTGTTGAAAGAAGGGCATGATGTACTAAATAAGAACTGAAGTAAATAAGCCTTTAATATAAAGTTTTGTGTTTATCTGGTTAGGAGTAAGATATGTTTACTTTTGCTGTAACTGTACAGGTCGGAAGCTAAAATTTTTCTCTGGTGTGTGTGTGTGTGTGTGTGTGTGTGTGTGTATGTGTCTGCGTGACTCTGTTGTTGGGTTTTTCTAGAGACTTCTTAAATGAAGTCTGAAATGTGCAGTTATTTCAATTACAATTTTCTGTTATTATACGGGAACCCTGCTGATATGTCAGTAAGATGTGAGAAAGAGAGAAACATTCTGTGATTCTATGACTAGGTATTCGTATTTTAGTGAGCCCATGCTCCTGGGCTGTGACCTTCACTGTGCTTCTCAGTGTTTTGTTCTCCCTCTTAGATAAGACAGGAAGGCTAGACTTGGCTGGAGTTGGGTGTTTCCCTTCCCCTGGGTCAACTAAGCTCTGGTATAACCCATGTTGGTTAGGCTTTTGTAAAATAGTTTTCTTGTGAACAGGCCTCATCAAGAACAGAGAGCTCTCATTTTTTCAAAATGGCTGCCTTTGCCTTCCACTTGCTGAGAGCACAAGGGGATTTTTCTCCAATCTTTAGTGTGGGAACCTGTAGGTCTCCTGGCGATAAAACTCACAAAGTGTGAAGGCCTCCTAGACTGGGTTCTGAGCCTCCAGCAATTAATTAATTTCAGTTTAGGTTTTCTAACCCCAGTGCTGGTTCCCGTAGAGGCTTCTGTTCTGGTAAGCTCTGATTCTCTATATCCGCCAGTTTATCTCCAACTTTTGGGGCAGAGGCTTTCCCTGTGACCTCAATTCTCTGATGAATCTAAGAATAGTTGTTGGTTTTCGCTTAGGGGTCGGGAACCTTTTTGGCTGAGAGAGCCATGAACACCGCATATTTTAAAATGTAATTCCGTGAGAGCCATACAATATGTTTAACACTAAATACAAGTAAATTTGTACATTTTATGTAAGACCAACACTTTTAAAGTACAATAAGTCTCTGAATTCTTTTTAATAATGTTGTTATGCTGTTGCTAACCAGTGATGAATAAAGTACTTCTTACCATTAATGTGACTTCTGGTGCTGCATGCTTTTGCTGATGGCTTTGTAGTCTGGTTGATATGTGGTAAGGTTAAGCTTCATGCAGGCATTGAGACTTCCATCTGTTAAACGTGATCATAGGTTGGTCTTAACGTTCTTTAGATGTGAGAAAGACTGCACACATGCGTACGTAGAGCCAAACATTGTCAGTACAGCAATACTCACATGCTGCAGTGTGTGGTATGTGACGGGAAGCACGTTCCAAGTTTTGACAATCAGCTGGTCCTTGGGTTGAAGTTTTTTCATTTCTCCCCACTTGTGTTTGCTCACCAACTCTGCTTGCTGTCGTGCAAGCCTTTCCAAATCTTCATTCAGTGACTTGAACTATTCACTCACATGTCTGAGACCTTCAGGTCAGCAGCTTGTAGCTCAAAATCTCTGACGGAGGCACCGGGGATGTAACTCAGGTCGGTGCTGTCCACTGCACACTCGTGTGGATGGGTGATGAACTTAAAAAGACTAGTGCATGGATGAAATTCTCCAAAGCGCACTTTGAATGACTGCAGGAGATTAGATGTAAAGCCCGCTAGCTGCTGGAAATCAAGATGTTGAGCAGGGTCACTTGCTGTGCATGCTTTAAACTCTCCCAGTTTTTCAAAGTATAGTAAACGACCTGTTTCAATGTCAGCGATGAAGAGTTCCAGCTTGTTTTCAAATGCAAACACTGCTCGTTGAAGGGATAAGACTGTATTTCCAATGCCTTGCATTTTCACATTGAGCTGGTTCAGATGTTCAGTCATGTCCATGAGATAGTAGAACTTCAGGAGCCACTCAATGTTAGCTAACTCAGGACACTTGACATTTTTCATTTCAAGAAAAGTCCAGATTTCGCTCAGACAAGCCACAGAACGGCTGAGTACCTTCCCTCTGGACAACCAACGCCACTGCTGTGCAGAAGCAGACCAGGATAATTATTCTCAACTTCATCCAGCAGTGTTTTAAACTAGCGATCATTTAAAGCTTGGGCAACAATAAAGTTGACCACCTGAATGACCAGCGAAATCATCTCACCAAGCTGCTCACCACACATCTGAGCACAAAGCGCCTCCTGATGTAGGATGCAGTGAAAACTTAGGATGGGTCTCTTTTTATGTTCATGAAGAAGCACTATGAATCCTCTGTTTTTCCCCACCATGCACGGAGCACCATCAGTACACACCAAAATAAGTTTATCCATCGATAGATTTTTTTTCTTTAGTGAACTCAGTGAAAGACTTGAATAAATCCTCCCCTCTTGTCTCTTTCATAGGCAAAAGAGCAAGACTTTTCTCATGTAGTGTGTCACCAACAGCATACCTTGCAATCACGCTGAACTGGGATAAATGGCTTACGTCTGTTGACTCTTTCAAAGCAAGAGAAAAGAATGGTGCTGCATTTATGTCCTTCACTTGTGTTGCCTCAATTTGATTTGCCATCATGATGGTATGATTGTGAACAGTTCTTGCCAACAGAGGCATGTCTTTTATTTGTTTGATTATTTTGTCTTTATCCGAAAAGTCATCAAAAAGTTCATTGACAACATCAAGCATGAATGTTTTGGCATACTCCCCATCTGTGAATGGCTTTCCGTTTCTCACAATTGCTAAAGTACCAGCAAAGCTAGCCGAATTCCAGTCACCTTGTAGGGTCCAAACACGGAGTTGCTGCTGATTAGCTTCCACTCTGCACAGTAGCTCTTGGCATGCTTTCTTCCTACTGTCCCCCGCTGGATATTTCGATGCAAAGGTAGTATGGCGTGTTTCGAAGTGCCGCTTTATATTTGACCATTTCATCGATGCAATTTTATCATTGCATATTAGACACACTGCAGAACCTGCTCTCTCCACAAAGGCGAATTCCTCTGTCCATTCCTGCTGAAAAGTATGATACTCCTTATCTTTTTTTCTTTTAGCCATCTTCTTCATCAAAAAGGTTTCTGCAATTAGCTAGCTGACTACTTGATTAAAAGGAGGGAAGTTTACTTCCTGACCTCACAACAACACGTGTATGTTATACGTTATCCAATAAAAATTTTTGTGTTGTTCCGGGGGACAGCTGTGATTGGCTCCAGCCACCTGCAACCATGAACATGAGCAGTAGGAAATGAATGGATTGTAATATATGAGAATGTTTTATATTTTTAACGTTATCATTTTTTTTAATTAAAGATTTGTCTGTGAGCCAGATGCAGCCATCAAAAGAGCCACATCTGGCTGGTGAGCCATAGGTTCCTGACCCCTGGGTTAGTTTATCTTTTTGTTTGTTTGTTTTTTGGTTTTGTGGATAGGTGTGATGACTTCCAAACTCTATAATGCCAGGCTGGAAACCAGAGGTTGAGATTTTCTTTTGCTTGTCATTTATAAACAATATTAGTCTGTTAATAGTGTATCATGAATGTTTTGACTCAATATTTTACTAATGAGGCTACCTACCATGCCTCGTAGTATTGTAGAATTCTTGCTGTGAGTTTTAGAAACATATGCAGATGATGAAAAACAGAAAATGGAGCTATTAAGTCATAAAAGGTATGGTGTGTGGGCCATGAGGTCTTGTACTCTGCAGAGTAAGCCCTGGGCTAAGTTTAGGAGCCCCTGTTGCATAATGTAAACTCCCCACCTATGCTCCAAGGGGATTGTTCAGTCCACATACCTCCCCTGAATCTGAAATCTTACTTACTACCTATCATCACATTTAGAACCTAAGAGATTACAAGAAAAGATGATGTAGCCATAGACTCAGTTTTGAATACTGTACCAAGATTTTAACTATATCCTTATTTCCTGTCCTACTCCAGTGAAACAACAAGAAATCCTTCATCTCTTTCCCTCAAAGCAGAGGAAAGAGAGAACCTAAGAAATCTGCCCTTTTTTTTTCTTTTCTTTTCTCTTTGCCCTATGCTGGCCCATTTAAATCCTCTAAATCTGAAGGTCTCTCCTAGACAGAAGGCAAACCAAGTCTTACGGAGAAAGAATATAGAAATTACATATCCCTCCAAAGGTCCATCTTCTCATCCTTAACAAGTGAGAAGCCAGGCTTAATTCTCCAGTGGGCTATTGAGTTTCTCTGTAAATAGAATCAATATATTCCATGCATCAGAATCAATGGTGCTATCTATTAAAATTGCATATGCCTGGGCTTTTGTCCAAATTTACCAAACCAGTATTTCAGCATTGGTAATACACTCCCATGATTTTTTCTCTGCACATCAAAATTCAGGTTAAAGTGGCATGGAGGCAGGGGTAGGCATGAAGAGTAGTAGTAGCCATTAAGAATGGAATGCAGTCTGTCTTGCGGTGGTGCAGTAGGTAAAGTGTCGCCCTGGAATGCTCAGGTCACTGGTTTAACACCCTGGGCTTGCCCGGTCAAGGCACATATGAAAAGCAACTATGAGTGGATGCTTCCTGCTCCTCCCCCTTCTCTCTTTCTCTCCTCTCTCTAAAATCAATAATAATAAGAAAAAGAATTGAATACAGCTTTGTACCCATTTTTAAGTTAAATTTGTCAGACAAGAATGACTACGCTTTTATGGTCCTATGGCCACTTGTAGTCTTTTAGAGCTTGAAGTATGATCCTTTGAGCAACCACGAAAAAAAAAATTTCTTTTACAAGCTGCATACATAATGTAATTTCATATAGTCTGAAGTGTTACAAATGGGATTTTAATGCAAGACAAATGACAAATATGTATATTTATCTGTTTTTAATAATAATAGTAGTAGTGATAAGGAATAACATTTATGGAGTATTTAACCATGCTTTAGACAGTGTGATAAATGGTTTTCATTGATTCAATTAATTCTTACAGACCTTATGTGAGATAGGTGAACTGATTATTTCTATTTCACATGTGATAAAACCTAAGCCTAAAGGAAAAGTGGTAACATTTCCAAGTCATATAACTTATAAGTAACAGAGGTAGAACACAGCCCAGGACTGCCTGCCCAAGTTCATAACCACAGTTTCACTGCAGTAAAATGAATTAGATAATAACAGATTTAAAAATATTATAGTCCTTTGTGATACTGGTCAGTTCTGACTCTTGCCTTTGTTGTTTGGCTCCTTTGCATAATAAATCTTGGATACTTAATTTTGAATGTGTAATGGCTGAATGTACCTATGTTTAATTAAAGAGAAGTACATTTAATTACGCTGGCAAATTTTAAATGCTTGGCTATCCTCTGAGCTGGCAAAATTCTTCTAAGTTCTTAAGTTAACCCTTGTACCTCCAGAAATTTTGCTTAACAAACAGCAGTTTACTTGAAAAACTGTAAGAGCCTACCCAGTTTTTTAATATTTTCTTGAGACCCACACATCAGCCTCATTTTCTGATGTAATGGAGGGCGCTTTGGGGGTTTTATGGGAAATACCTTTCCCTGGTACATGGGATTTAGCAATGTAGCAGTTCTCAGATTATGTGATGAAAATCCCTCCTGTTCAATCAAGTGTGAGTAGTAGTTTTAAGAAGGGGGTTTAGGACAAGGATATTTGAACATCAGCCTCTGAGAATTTACAGCTGTTTTCAAAACCAGAACCAATATTTTCCACACAAAATGCTAAACCTTTAAGGACTCATTTGCAAATAAGAGACTGCAAATTTCGAGCATTTGCTTACTGTCATTTCTCCAGGCACAATAAGCGCACACCTTGCTAATGACCAGGTGGCTGTCAATATCACTTTCCAGTGATGAGACCGCTATTCAGGGCGGGATAAGGAGGAAGAAGAAGATGGTCAACAGACAATCCAGCTTTCGTTTTCACACTCCCTGGAGGGTTTTCATTACCCTTTCATTGCCCTTCTCAAGGTCAGCTCTGTCTAGACAGTTCCTGGCTTCAGCTTCCTATGGCTAAGGCACCCCCAGCATGGGCTTGTGGGCGTGACCTCTCTCAGTGCCCTGAGTTGGGGGAACCCCTTCTTTCCTGTTTTATCTGTAACCTTTCTCTAGGTGAGAAGGTCTCTCCAGCGGCAGCTGGGTCAGCCTTGTTATGGTGATTGCAGTGCGGAGAGCTGCTTCTCCCTTGTTAGAAGTGACATCAGTGTACATTAAAGCCATCATATCTCCTTTCATATTAAAATGCCTGTCAGCTCTCCTGCTCAAAGGCTGTAAATCTGCCCGACTAGCCTGAGCTTGGGAAGTTTTCATTATGAAAATACAAAGATAAGCACTCTGTTTTACTGTCAAGGGAAAGAGGTAGGCTTCTGTTAATGACATTACTTTTAAAAATAAATATATATTTTCTTAACTAAAGATGATATAAGCAAATTTTGAAAAGATAGCTCCCTCCTTTTTCCTTTTTTTTTTTAAGTTTTTAAAATTCTGCCTCGAAACGTGGGCTGGCCCAGCTCAGACAAGAAATCTGGCTGGAGTGAGTGAGGTCTATTAATGCATGCATTTCACACTTGCTCTTGCAGTAAATCATTAGACATTTTCAATAATTTTAGCCCTTTGCTATATTTGTTAAATCTAAGAAGTGTAAGAGAATACTTAACCCACAGTTCACCTTTAATTCATAAATGCAATAACTGTGTTGGATTTAAGCTTTTTCTTAACATTTTTCAAGACTATCACAAAGCCTCACTTGTTAGTAGAATGTGTTTGACCGCCTGTCTCAGTCACACTTGTGGTGAGTTTAGGGAGCCTTCTTCATGTAATCCACTCTTGACCCTCCAATGGGAAGGCCAGTCAGTGAGTCTTCTCTGCATTTCTGGGCAACTGGGCACGTCTCCCACTAGTCTGGGAAGGTCATTACACCTATAAGTACCCGTACTCCTTCCCCAGACCTGGCAAAGATGCCAGTATTTCACAGTAAGAGATGTGCTATATACTTTAAGCCATTCAGGATCTCTACCATATTAAAATGCCCATGGGCAAAATCACATATTGGGTCTGCTATTATTACCTTATCGGGAAAGTGCTTATGAGCTCTTGGTCATGATGACATTAAGCTGAAAAACTGGAAAAGAGGCTGAGAACACACAGATTATCTTGGGGAACATTTAGAGAGCAGAAGGCTCAGTGAGCTGGGCCACCCTGGTGAGAATTCCAGTACTGTCGGGGATGGGGGGGTTGGAGGGATGGCCCATGAGACCAAGAAGAAGGAGCTTCTTGACAAGGAAACTATGGGAGAACATTGAAGACACTGTTTTCTTCAAATGGCTCGTCCATATTGGCCAGTACCCAATCAATTTTCTCTACTATTAGTTACTCCAGAATCTCTTTTTTTTTTATTTTGATATTGTATAAGTTTACTCTTGACTGTTGCTCATAATAAATTATTTGGGTGGAGGGGGGCGTTGGGATCCATCAGACTACTTTTCCTTCATGTGCAATTAGAGAGTAACTTCTTGTCTGAGTTGGCTGGTGTGTTCTTTGTCTAGTGAAGGAAGTAAAAAGCAAGTGTCAGTGAAGGTTCTGAGATCTTTGCTGCTCTTGAATAAGAATGGGTGCAGAGCTCAGATTTGGACAGCAAGCCCAGTTTCAGGCACTAAATAATCATCGATGAAGCTATATTTATGAATTAGCTATGTGACTGGGGTTGGGAGAACAAGGCTCAAGGAGCGCTGAGATTCTGATTAAAAGTCTAGATCAAGGAAACTTGCGCCTGGACTGTGGTGGTACAGTGGCTGGAGCATCGACCTGAGATGCTGAAGTCACCGGTTAAGGCCCTGAGCTTGCCTGGTTAAAGCACATATGGGAGTTGATGCTTCCTGTTCTCTCTCTCTCTCCTTTCTCTCTCTCTCTCTCTCTTTCCCACTCCTCTCTAAAATAAATAAATAAAATCCAAAGAGAGAAAGAAAAAAATTAAAAGGAACTTCATTTACTTTCATATTTTATTTAATATTTATTCAAGCTGTGGTACTCAGAGGGTCTTATCCTGAAACTAACTAGGCCAACTAACAGAGGGTATTCTTCTTTTTCTTTTCTTTTCTTTCTTTCTTTCTTTCTTTCTTTCTTTCTTTCTTTTTCTTTCTTTCTTTTCTTTCTGTGTGTGTGTGTGTGTGTGTAAGTGTGTGTGGCAAAGACAGAGAAAGAGTCAGAGAGAGGGACAGATAGGGACAGACAGACAGGAAGGGAGAGAGATGAGAAGCATCAGTTCTTTGTTGTGGCACCTTAGTTATTCATTGATTGCTTTCTTATATGTGCCTTGACTGGGGGGCTACAGCAGACTGAGTGACCTCTTACTCAAGCCAGCGACCTTGGGCTCAAGCTGGTGAGCCTTGCTCAAACCAGATGAGCCTGCACTCAAGCCGGGGACCTTGGGGTTTCGAACCTGGGTCCTCTGCATCCCAGTTCGATTCTCTATCCACTGCGCCACCGCCTGGTCAGGCTCTTCTTTTTTCTAGCTGTAATTTAAGAATATGATTGTCAGTTCCTCCAATTCTTTCTAAAGTGGATATGAAAAGAGGGCCGTGTTGTATATTTGAGATTGCCAATCACTCTTTCTTGGTGGTGGGTGACCTTCTAAATGAGTCCAGACATTGGTACCAGTTCTGTTTCTTACCTCAATGACTTCAGGGACTGCAGGCATCCATCTCTCCTGGTATTGGAGAGAAAAATATCCAGCTACTTGCGGGGGGGGGGGGGGGGGGGGGGGGGATAGAGAAAAGAGAGCTTATGCTAAGGTATTGGTAATTTTCAGATACATTGTGTTTACTAATCCAGAATTAGGAAAAATGCTTCTAATGCTAAAAGTGACAGAGAAGTAGCATTTGGTCCTAAATTGTTACATTCTCCCTAGATGAAGACCTAAGATTCTGAAGTTGTTCTTGAACTTGACCCTGCTAGCTTGTAATATGCTTCATTTTAACTACACTGCAGTGCTTGTGAAAGAAACCTTTATGCCAAAAAGCATATGGGTTTGATATGTCCTAGAAAATCAAGGACATCTGGCTTTATTTGTTTGGCTCCCCCCCCCCCCCCCCCGTAAACAGTTTTTTGGAAGTGTTTAAAGCACTGGTAGAATTCATTAATATTTTGGAATAAATTTAGTTTAGCTATGTCATAATAGAAATGGATTGTGAGTTTTTTGGTAGTTTAAAAAAATCAAAATGTTCACATTAGCAGTTAAAACCACATTAGAAACATTTCAAAAACTGAATTTATTTTAAATCAATGGGGTAGCAGGTATTCTAGCAGAGAAAACCCTTGAAAGATGTAGCTATGCATTTTCGAAAGTTAAAAGAACCGCATAGCACTTGCTGCTATCTACAGCATCCCTAAATTTTTATATGCCCTGCTGTCTTCATCTGAGCTGGCCGTACTGTGTTAATTAGTTCCACTGCGGCGGAATCAGCCTCATTGACATGGATACCGGCCGGCTGGCGTAGGACGCGCGGGGGGCCCACGGGCCGCAGCTCTCCAGCATCCACTATGATTCACAGAGGCCAACACAACTCTTTTCTTTGCGGCTGGGTAACCATTTACGTTTGAGGTGAAGAAGTTAATATGGAGATTTTGTGAGCTAGGGAAGAAGACGAATGCTATCATTCTAATTTATGACCTTTCATATAAGGGCCAAATGTAACGGCAACTTCAATTGTTTTATATCTCAGGGCCAGCACATAGCAGATGTATGAAATTTGGAGTGTTAGACATAAACTTTTATTACCAAATTATAAATAATTTCTCCCACTTATAACGTTCACCTTTCAAGTTCATCTTGATTAAAATACAAGGGCAGCGTCACACCGATTTCATTGAATTTCACAGCTGAGAGAGGGTTTTCTGGAGTTCATAGTGGAGCATAAAAGCATCCTGGCATTTGAAAGATTCTGTTTAGAGGGGCTCAGACCCAGACCCCATCACTTTAGAAAATCAAGTGATGCCAAAATGATGGCAAATAAAGTTTGAAGATCTATTTATTTTTTAACTTAGGAATTAAATGTAATGGGGTTACATTGGTCCATAAAAACACATTGATTTCAGATGTTCTTAAACATCTATGTACCATTTGAACTGTTGATTACATTGTGTGTCCATCACCCAAAGTCAAATAGTTTTTTTGTCACCCTATATTTGTCTTTATATTTTTGAGGATTTATCTAAACATCTCATACATTATGTCTGAAACCAAATGCCCATGATATAAAATATGTCCCATCTTGTGGCAAAAATAAAAGGCACACTGACTTTCCTGAGAAATGTATCCATCAGTCAATAAGCTTATATTACTTCTCAAAAGATATTTCAGTACAATGTTAAATGACATAAACATTAGCCCTGTGCTCATAGAATACACATGAGGGAGGGAACACACACACACACACACACAGAGTTATTTAACTGTGGCATTCACAAGTGGTACAAAGGGGAAGTATACCATACTATGATCATGACAGGAGGAGGAATATCTAGTCTGAGGGATTATCAAAGGTTTTCTCTATGGAATCTGTTTTTGAGCTAAGACCTAAAGTATAATTAGGGGTTGACCTGGCGGGAGAGGAGGGGCCTGGGCTCCAGCTGAAGAGACCAGCTTTAAGGCCCTCTCAGTAACCAGCAGATGATAAGGTTTGAATTGGATCACGGGGAAGAAGAATGGGAGTGACAGTTTTAATACCCATGAGTACAAGAGATGAGGCATTGGTCCCATTTGGGGTAGAGATTTGAAATTGAGACCCTGCATAAAGTGAGATGATTGAAAGGCTACACTGTAAAAAAGAGAGAGAGAGAGAGGAGATATTTAACAACGATAGGGTGTCTTTCACACCCCATGATAAAAAGTAGATAATAGTGGTCCAAAACAAGGATGTGGCAGGTTAGATGTGTTTATTGTCCAGTCTGAAGGTCCAGGTAAATCCAAGTGCATGCCAGCATTTCATATCAGTAATGCATTGCTGGAACAAGACCCACCAGCGTCCTTAGAATGATAACAATGATTTACGTATTAAAATCTGCTTTGAAGATTGTCGGCCAATCCAATTTCATGTTTATATCTATCATCATCAGCATCAACATAATACAATCACACACATGTCCATAAGGCTGTTTTATTTTTTTGTTTATTTTTCTTTTTATTTATTCATTTTAGAGGGAGAGAGAGTAAGAGAGAGAGAGAGAGAGAGAGAAGGGGGGAGGAGCAGGAAACATCAACTCCCATATATGCCTTGACCAGACAAGTGCAGGGTTTCGAACTGGTGACCTCAGCGTTCCAGGTTGACGCTTTATCCACTGCGCCACCACAGGTCAGGACCATAAGGCTGTTTCAAAAAATAAGCTAGATATGATACTTTTTCTTATGAACATGAAACACCAAGTAACATAGGTGTTATTTTTAAAGGACTAGGACTCTAGAAGTTTGAAACAAATAATGAAACAGCATTATTTTACCTCAGTATTTTTATACTAGTATTTGCCTGTTTAAAAAAAATAGTATGTTCAAGAGCATGAAAAGACAAGCCACCAATTTGGAGAAAATACTTGCAAAAGACACATCTGATAAAAGGCTGTTATCCAAAATATACATTGCACTCTTAAAACTCAACAATAAAAATAAATAATCTTTAAAAATGGGCAAAAGGGCAGAAAAGACACCTCACCAAAGAAGATATATAGATAGCAAAGAAACATATAAAAAGACATTCCACATCATATGTCGTTAGGGAAACGCAAATTAAACTTGCATTGGGATTCCACTACACTCTCATAAGAATGACCCAAACCCCAAACATGGGAAACACCAAATGCTGATGAGGACATGAGGCACAGGAGCTGTCATTCATTGTGGGGGGCAACACAAAATGGCACAGCTACTCTGGAAGACAGTTTGGCAGTTTCTTACAAAACTAAATATTCTCTCATCATATACCTCAGCAATTGCATTCCCTGGCATCGACCCCCAAACTTGAAAACTCAACTCATTTGCCATCAGTTAAAAACTTCTATCCACACAAAAACTTTCACACAGATGTTTCATAGCAGGTTATTCATAGTTGCCAAAACTTGGCAATAACTGAGATGTCCTTTAGTAAGTTAATGGATAAGTAATCTGTGGTACATCTAGACAATGGACTATTATCCAGCATTAAAAAAAAAAACCACGTTATAAAGCCATGAAAAGTCACGGAAGAAACTTAAATGCATATCACTAATGGAAGGGAGCCAATATGCAAAGGTTATATACTGCACGATTCCAACTTTGAGATATTCTGGAAAAGGCAAAACCATGGGTACAGTAGAAAGCTCAGTGGTTGCCAGGGAATAGTGGGGAGAGAGGAATGAATTAGGCGGAACACAGAGGATGGTTAGAGCAGTGCAAATACTGTGTGATACTCTCATAATGGATACATGTCATTATATGTTTGTGAAAACCCATAGAATACACGACATGAGAAGTGAACCCTAATGTCAACTATGAAGTTTGGGTGATAGTGATGTCTCAATGCAGTTTCATCAGTTTCAAAAATTAAGCCAAACTAAACTATGTAAGCTAAACTGAATCTTGTCAAAGTATTCTTAGGACTTTATGATTATTATTTTTATGACTTTAATAAATTAATGTTTATGTTCATGGGTTTGAAGATGAGTTCTTGGTGGACTAGTTTTAGAAAAAAATCTTGTACATTCTTTGTAAAATTAAAGATGCTAAAAAAGAAACCCCTGTGAAATACGGAAAGTTGCTTTGTGAGTTGGTGAAAGCTGTTGAAAGGGTTCTGGATAAATACAGTTAGATAAACGTGTTGTCTCATGAAGTAATACACGGAGCCCACCCCATCTGTCTAGGTGGGCCCTTACAGACCCATGCCCCATGGACTTGCAGATGAGCCATACCCCTAAAACTCCTCATTGTCTCTGCCTACCCCATCAGTCTTAATGGTTCCATTAGGGCTCTGTGGCAAAAGCAAAGAGGCTATGGATTAAGACAGTCTTTTTTTTTTTTTTTTAAATAATTGAAACAAGCAGTAAGGAATATGGTACAATTATATTTATTTACTTATTTATTCATTTTAGAGAGAGGGAAGAGAGATAGAGAGAGAGAAGGAGGGAGGAGCAGGAAGTATCAACTCCCATATGTGCCTTGACCAGGCAAGCCCAGGGTTTCGAATTGAAGACCTCAGCATTCCAGGTTGACACTTTATCCACTGCGCCACCACAGGTCAGAGGAATATGGTACAATTTGATGACTTTTGTGAAGAAGGCTTTTAGGGACAGGGCTTTATCTTCTATCATGTATGTTTTTGCAGCTAATTATTTTATTTAAATAATACTTTATTTAAATTTTTTTGTTTACATTGTATTTTATACTGCAAGAACTTCAAATACAGCCTTTCAATAAATTCATAATGTTTGGTCTTTATCCAAAACGAGCTTTTATAGAAAGATATAATCAAGTCTCTCTTCCCTACCAAAACACACCCACTTGTTCTGTCCGTCATATCAAAAGTTCATCTTTTCAGCTGTGAGGCTTACAAGAGAGGGAACCCATTTTTGTCTTAGAAAAAAATCCTGCATCTTAGATTCTATAACACTTAGGGTTAGGAATCTGTTTAAAGATATTATTGTTTACAGTGTTACAAATTATGTATGTAGAATTTAAGTATATGTGTTTTTTTGAGTTTTTTTTTCTGAAGTGAGAAGCAGGGAGGCAGAAACAGACTCACACATGCACCCGACCAGGATCCACTCAGCATGCCCACTAGGGGGCGATGCTCTGCCCATCTGGGGCGTTACTCTGTTGCAACCCAAGCCTTTCTAGCACCTGAGGCCCAGGCCATGGAGCCATCCTCAGCACCCAGGCCAACTTTGCTCCAGTAGAGCCTTGGCTGCAGGAGGGGAAGAGAGAGACAGAGAGAAAGGAGAGGGGGAAGGGTGGAGAAGCAGATGGGCACTTCTCCTGTGTGCCCTGGTCAGGAATTGAACTGGGGACATCCACATGCCCGGCCAACACTCGACCACCGAGCCAACCAGCCAGAGCCTCATGCAAAATTCTAAACCAAGTTCCCGTAGCAGCACTTAAATAATGTCTGCATGCCATTTCCAAATAGAACTAGTTTGTAATGGAACACAATTTATTGCATTATAATACTTATTTTAGTAATTTTAATGTTTTTGTGTCAATTAATGTTGCCACGGTAACAATATCTTGCTAATAACGACTTCATCTTCACACACTTAATCAAAATCCTTAGGTGTACTTAAAGATTTGAGGCCGCTTCTTTTATTAATTTATTGGCATTAAATTAATCAAGGACATTTCTAGGGTATAGTCATTACTTTAGCAGTAAATTCCAGTTTCCTTCAAGCTATGTCTTACATTTCTGCCTAAAACATAACTTTCTGGTTTTCTTCGTATGGGTTTTTATGGAGTGGGGGGTGCAGAAGTTGTTGCCTTTGTTAACGGAGAGAGCACCAGCGCTTTCCACGTGAACCCCACCATA
Source organism: Saccopteryx bilineata (assembly GCF_036850765.1). Lineage (NCBI taxonomy): Eukaryota > Metazoa > Chordata > Mammalia > Chiroptera > Emballonuridae > Saccopteryx > Saccopteryx bilineata. The sequence goes on along the minus strand of NC_089490.1, from coordinate 186,939,032 downwards.
CCAACTTTGCCTTTGATTGAACCAGAGTTTTGGGACCTGCGCGCTCCGACGAGGCCGGGCTCTTTTGGTCCCACCGGCCGCCGTAGCCCCGGAAGCAGTGATTGGCTGAGGCAGAAAAGTGCTGCTGCCTCGGCGGTTTCACTTTCGGTTTCACCCCGTTGTCGGCGGAGGCCGGGCGGGTGGAGCACCTGGAGAGGGGCTTCCGAGAGGTGAGCCGGGAACGCACGGGCTATTCATAGCGCCGGGGCCCCACCGCCCCAGGCAGGGTGGGGAGCAGCTGCGGAGCCCGCGGGTGGCGGGTTCCCGCGAATGCCGCGCTCCTGGCGCGGGGCCGCCCGGGAGGTCCGCTGTGGTCGGCGCCTGGATCGCGGAGCCCGTCCCCGGGAGCCCGCCCCGCCCCGAGGGGTGCCTCGCCCGCGCCGTGGCCCCCGGCCTCGGCTCCGTGTGCGCTCCTGGTGGTCGGAGTTCCTCCGGGAGCCCCGACTGGAGCCTGGGAACTGGGCGGGAAAGCGGCTCCGAGCGCGGCGGGGCGGGGCGTCGCCTGGCAGGCCCGCAGCCAGCGGGGGGCTCGCAGCTGCCCCCAGGATCTGAGAGCTGGGCTGGCCCGCCCTCCTCCCGGGGAGTGCCCCCCCCCCCCACAGGGCCTGGCGGTAGCTCCCGCGCCAAGGCTTGTGTGTAGGGTGCGCCGGCTCACAGCAGGCACTTCGGTTCGGGGTATCTAGGATTGGGGTGATGCAGATGAGCTTGATCGCGATATCGGGCGCCCCCCCTTAGTAACTCAGGGCTACTGTAGAAAGATGGAAGAGACCGAAGGGCTTAGTGAAAACTCCTTCACGGAACCCTTCCACTTACAATTTATTTCTGTGTGTTGTGCTGGCACGTGCTGACTTTGAGCTAAGATGAGCTATCTTATCACTTCACAGTATGTTTAGTTTTCCAGTTTTATTTAAAAATTCTTCCTCAATGTCATCTCTAATTTTGGGTTTCCTCTTGATTGACTACCTGTTCCATCATAGCCTAGGTGCCATAAACTACTCAGCCATCCCAACTGTGGGGCATTTAGGGTATTTGTGAATTCTTGCCTCATTTGAGCATCCCAGATAATACCCAGATAAACTTTTATTTATTTATTTTTACTATATTTTAGATTATTGCCTTGGATTAGATCCTGAGAAGTGAAATTGTTAGAATAGGTGCTGTGTTCTAGTGATGTCTTTTCAGGTCTTCTACACATTGCCAAATTGTTTAACAGAATTGTTTTCATAGTTTACATCATCCGTGTAGGACTGTCCCTCTTTCACCAAAGTGTGATAGCTCATAATACGTTTTTAATACACTAGCCAGCTAAATTGAGCCTCTTTTTTTTTTTTTTTAATCTATTGTGGCATCTGGCAATTTCACTTGCTTGAATTTTGTGAAGGATGCTTCAGAGATTATGTTAGTGTATGTGTATATTACTGGAGTGACTGCCTAGGCTGGCTGACTGCTAGATCACTTCCGTGATCTTCTAGCATAACTGCCTTATTTTGCAGATGAGGAACCTGAGGTCTTGAGAGGAGAAATGAGTTATCCAAGGCACACGGCTAATTAACTGCCTGAGCTGGGATTAGAACTCAGGGATTCTGCCTCCCAAGTGAGTAGTACTCTTAGTGCTGCATTGACTGGACTCACTAAACTGTGGCACACAATATCCGATACTCAAATATAAAAAGGTATTTACATCACTTGGATTAATCTGTCATTTTAGAGTTGTACCAAGTAACAGAGATTGGAATCATCTGAGGGATCTGTGACCATTTTCGTGGTCAGGACTAGGAATCCATTATTTAGAATGGCAGTCCCTTCAAGATTTTTTGACAGTTGTTTTCAGATCCCCTATATGTTGGAATAAAATATTTAATGTTATAATTTATACTCTAATCTGATTAGAACCTAGCTGTTTGTTTTCATTTGTTATACCTTGAATTTTTTTTTTTAACTCGTTGCTTTAAGACTACAGAACAATGGTTTTTTTGATTTAGGGCTTATAGCGGTTTCTCATCCACAGTTGACATTTTGGGGCAGATAATTTTTTGTTGTTGTGTAGGGCTGGCTGTCTTATATTCTTCTTTGTAGAAGAATAAGCAATATCCTTGGCCTCTACCTACTAGACCTCATTCAGGACAGTCAAAATGTCTACAGACATTTCCAAATGTCCCTGAGGGTGGGGCAAAGTCTGCTGGTCGAGAACGACTTGCTTTATAAGGGTTATCTGGAGGAATTGATATAAATTCCAGCGCCCTGTGCCTGGACAGCCTGACTAGGGAAACTTCAGGAATCTGCATTTTAACAAGGAACCGTGTTGGTTTGAATGCAGCTGCTTCTTGGACGACACAGAACAATTTTCTTTTTTATTTGATGGTCAGTAACAGAGATGTTACTGTGTTACAGCTGCTTAAGGGCATGGTAATACTGGATTAATCAGTGTACACATAGTTAGGGATAGGGAAGGACAGGGGTTTGTCTTGGCACTGCCTTTAAATGCCTCTTCCACAAGTTCAGGCAGTGTGCTTAGGGACCAACGATACCAAATGAGGAAGGTGTTTGCCTGTCCCCAAGAAGCTTACAACCTAGGTGGGACACTGGTCAGCTGGGGAGGAGGGAATCCGCTGTTCTCAGTCTGCTGAAGTGTGTGTACTTGGGTTGTAATGTTATGTTTCATAGCAATTTTTTGCTTTTTAAATTTTTTGCACCCAAAACTGTAAATTCCCTAAGAGTGGATGAAAGTTTCCAGGTAAACATGGATAAGAAACAAGAATTTGCATGTTTTCTGCTCAGTGACATCACTCACAATCAAATACGAAAGTGTCTTTCTGGTTGACCATTAGAGTGCTTTGCAGGCTGACATGTGGTGACTGAAGATCGACCCCCAGAGCTGCTGGCCTCCAGCCAGATCTCTCACTGTCGCTGGCCATGGCCCAGGGTCAGCAGGAGAACCTTGACATTCCGAGGGCAGCTGTGCCTTTGCGAGGGCTTGGGCTTTGGGATCAAGCCTGAGTTCTGCTGGCCACCTCACCTGGTGACTGAATTGCTCACGACTATTTATGGCACATAGTTGGATGAATAAAATTTGGTTCTCACTCCCCCCACCTTTTTTTTTTTTAAACCAAAATAAAAAATCTCTGCAGGGCATTTTGCATATGTTATACTAGACCTCTCAGGAGCTTCTGACAGAAAATATACTGCCTTTGACTTAATAGCCATGTGTGAAAATAGGTAATTTAAAACAAGCCTGAGTTGGGAGTCAGGGGAGGGAGAGGAGGCCTAGAGGCTGATTATGGCTTTAATTTTGAAGGGAGGAGTTTTATCAAGGTGACCTACAGAAAGGAGGCCTTTTTCCCCTTATGTGTCTGTGATTCAAGAGACTTTTTTCTCTTGCTTCAGAAATGGTCAGAATTGTTCTTTCTGCCTTATCCAATTTAAAAGATGAAAAGTTAAAATTATATGAGCTGAGTGACGGGAAAAATTGTGATGTCGAGACCAATTTACTCATACAGAATGGATTTATGGGCAAGTCATTAAGTAACAGGGAGGACCAAGGAAGCCTAATGAAGATGAATGTAAAAGATCTGGTCTCCTTAAGTGATGGATAAAATGTGTTTGAAGCAACATCCTCTCCAAATAACTTAAAATAGTTTTTTTTTTTCCAAGAGATTTAGAAGAATATAGATGCTCTGGAGAATAAATAAGAAGTTTGTATTAGTCTTTCATGTACTTTACAGTGTATGGAGAGAGAAAAGACTTTATAAAAAAAGTAAAGACTAAGAGAGATTGGTGGCAGGTTACATCAAATGCAGCCAATTAGGAAACTTGAAGCACAGGGAGGCAGAGCATCTTCCCACTGTCTATCAAGTGTAAGTGGTACCCATGCAAATCTGCTTATAACCCCCCCCCCCCCCCCGTGTCCCTTGTATTGACACAGGATTTCCCGTACTTGCCAGTTCATAAGGGTCTCCTTGGCTTGTGCAGACAGATTCCTGGATCCTACCCTAGATCTACCAAATCAATCTCCAAGTGATCCAAATGGCTGCTGTTAGGGAGACTGCCCTAGAGGCTCAAGCGCAAACTCTTCTCCCCAGAACGTGCCCCGATCCTCAGCGCTGCAGCCGGTCCTCGCCTGTGTAGATTTTCTCCTCACACTGTCCAGTGCCTTTGCTGCACCCGCTCTCCTTTCAGCCGCTGGACTCCTGACTCCTTTCCATCACACTCAGCTCGGGCCTCACCTCCAGAAATCCTTCTTGGACCTGCCTGGGCTGTGCGTCTTCTCTGTATGTGGTTGTCTGCGGAATTGGCTTTTAAAAATTCTTCATTTACATGTTTGTTTGTTTTGTTTTGTTTGCCTGTTCTGGAGTGTAAACTCTGAGGGCCCAGTGCTGGTCTGGTGGGTGTTAGGCTCCACCCAGCCTGTGTGCCCACACTCTGGTGCTAATGAAAGTTTGGTGTTGAATGCCTCCAGAAAGAAATTGATGATAATTGGACTAAAGATGAGGCTTAATGGCAGAGGTGTGATCTTTGCTGGGGTTAGAAGAAGAATATATCTGCTTTTTTAAAGGGTGTGGGAAGAGAATATTAATAAGATTTTAGAAAGAACTAACACCGTCTGTTAAACAACTGATAGTCTAGGTTTATAGTCTTTTTTCTGACCTTAACTGGATAAACTAGTTAATATCTCTGAACTAGATTTTTACATCATATGCATCTTAGTGGTTTTTTTAAACACAAAATAAACAGCTACTTTGCTCTCAGTTTTGTACATGAAGAAATTGGCATAATGGGATTTAGCAAATGAACCTGAGACTCATGAGTTGAGTCAGTGTTAGGCCTTCAGGTTTAATAGTCTCTCTAGAGCCATTCATCCACAAAACAGCACATGCTCAGGACATAAATAAGGCAGTTTATAAGTGCATGGGAATATTTGTTGTTTACTAAATTCATTGAAGGTACTGAATCTGCTACAGTATTTACTTTGCATTTTTTTTCCTTGTGTTCAAAACAGCATAAATGACATTGTTGTGTGGTCTGAGTCCTGAATGAATAGTGGTTGTCCAGAATAGTCGTCGTAATTTCAGTTGTCTGTTGAGACTGTGTAGCAAAAAATAATAATAAATAAACTGGCAATTCATTAGAAAAGTTAAATTAAAATTTGTTGAGTATTTAAAATATCAGTTGATCACATTAATTTTTTTTTCCCAAGGCTTGGGAAGATGGAGTGGATGAGGGTGGTCCAGATAACAGCCCCAAATTCAAGAGCAGTTTATGAAACTTGTATTTTCTGTTATTTAACTTAGGATGGCAACCCTTCTTGGTGAAACAAAATTATTATATTAAATTATGAGCATTTTTGAGCATTCCTGCCCTTTAAACAAGTTTTCTTCTAACTCCTAAATTATATTAAATTATGAGCATTTTGAGCACTCATGCCCTTTAAACAAGTTCTCTTCTCACTCCTAAGTTCAAGGTCAGAGCCTGTGTGTAAGACGTGTGTGTTGGGAATTCTTAAGGAGAGTCCTTCAGATTTTGTACCCATTACTAATTTTTAAGTGTTAGTGCTATATTAACCACTGAGTAATAGTGATGCTGAATTTGGGTGAAACAGAAAAATTAAGTTCCAAAGTCTTTTTATTCTGTTTTTGCTTAATAACTACAGTTTTGTTACATTTGTTTACCAAAGTATTTTGCAAGATAATTTACATAGCAAAATGGGTTTTTAAAGTAGTATCGGGCACTTATGTATGTCTGATGTGATCGATTTGGTTGTAGTGCTCTTTCTGTATTTCAGACCCCTATTATGCTTGAGTTTTCAAACTATTTTCTTTATTATATAGAGTATATATACACTGTAATTATAATAAGATAAAAATTTTTGGCTGCATTAGCAACTTCCAGGAAGCTATATAGGGTTGTGATTCTGGCCATCACTTACTGTCTGTGTGACCTTGGGCATGATGTTTATCCCTTTCTGTGTCTATTCATTGGTAAACCAAGGATGAAAACAATACCTACCTTGTCATATAATGAGGTTAAGAATATGTGTCTGGCCCTGGCTGGTTGGCTCAGTGGTAGAGCATCAGCCTGGCGTGCAGAAGTCCTGGGTTCAATTCCCGGCCAGGGCACACAGGAGAAGCGCCCATCTGCTTCTCCACCCCTCCCCCTCTCCTTCCTCTCTGTCTCTCTCTTCCCCTCCTGCAGCGAGGCTCCATTGGAGCAAGGATGGCCCGGGCGCTGGGGATGGCCCCTTGGCCTCTGCGCCAGGCGCTGGAGTGGCTCTGGTCGCAACAGAGCGATGCCCTGGAGGGGCAGAGTGTCGCTCCCTCGTGGGCGTGCCGGGTGGATCCCGGTCGGGCGCATGCGGGAGTCTGTCTGACTGTCTCTCCCCATTTCCAGCTTCAGAAAAATTAAAAAAAAAAAAAAAAAGAATATGTGTCTGGTCCTTAGATAAGTTCTGGCATGGAGTCCATTCAAATAGTAACTCTGAATTACGGTTATAATTATTTTCGGAGATACTATTTTGGTGTCGGTAGTTTGTAAATACATCTACGTTATATAACAGGCTTTAAAATATGACTGATTTGAACTTGAATGTTGGCACATCACATTTGGGGCACATTATTTCATCTTTCTGTATGCCTTTATTTTCATTAGAAAAATGGGGATATGAAGACCTTCTTCCCTGGATTCTTGTAAAGATTAAATTTGGTAGTGTTTACAAGGATCTTAGAAGAGTGCTCCACATACTTTAAATAAGCTTTCCTTCAGTAAATGGGGGTGGGTAGTGGTCGTAATGGCATACTGACTTGTGTGTGTGACAGTAGTGACACGTGATTCAGAAGCACCCTGTAAACACAGGGCTCTTCCGCGATGAAGCTGTGTCAGGGTTGTGTGAGGATTGATGAGAGGCGTGGACAGTGCTTGGCATGTGTCTGGCTCACCTGAGCCCACGCTAGCTGTTGCGTGGTAGTAATGTTGGGTCTTCACATGTGCTCCTTTGACACATGATTTCCTGTAACTGTGTTAAGGGCTTTCGGGCTTTTTTGGTGAATTATTAATTTTCTTACTTTTATTGCTCCTTTACAGATTTCTGATCAAGATAGTTAAAATGAGTCTGCGGAAGCAAACCCCCAGTGACTTCTTAAAGCAAATCATTGGACGACCAGTTGTGGTAAAATTAAATTCTGGAGTGGATTATCGAGGTAATAATCTTCTGCTTCATCCTCAGTGGTGTAATTAAATAAGTAAATGTGACTTACTGATTTTTATTAATCTCTTACACATACATATCCAGTGGACCAAGGAAAAGCATTGGTTGTCAACAGTTTGCATGTCCACTTCTTTTTTCTGCCCCTGAGGTGGCTCTTCTTAGAGACATAACTGACACCAGAGTGTGTGCCTCTGACTTCTGGTGTGATTTGTGTGTCTCCTGTGTCCTGTCTCTGCTGTGAGATCTGTGTGCCTGGGTTCCCTGGTACCGTGTGATAGCCAGGGATTCCCAGTCGCTGGGCCTGATTAGCTCTAGCTGGTGCCGCAGAGCCCCACCCGGCAGCATGTGTTTTGGCAGAAGTGTTTAAGACGGGCAGCGGCTATTTAGACGGTGCCATCTGACAGCGTGAACTTCCCACTCACAGAATGTGCGGGTGATCCAAAGATGTCTTCCTGTTCTTCTAGAGAATACTCTTTTTAAGGCTGTGATACTGCTGAAATTAACTTTATCGGGGAAATAGTATACAATTCCATTTTTTAAAGTTACTAAATTCCTAACCTTCCAAAATTCAGATATGTTGTATTACCTGGAATATTTTTACAAGTACAGAAACTAACCCATTAGCAGTTTAGTAGCCTTTCTTATTCTCTTTTAAGTTTGAATAAAATTTTGTATTTCCTGTTATTCATCATAGTTTATCCCTTAGACAAAGGAAGGGGTTATAATTATAACTTCCCAGAACCTTTCTCTTAAGAAAAAAATCTTTGCTATGAGAATAGGTATTTTTATTAGAGTGAACATTTTATTTTGAAGTGCTTTTGATGAATTTTCAAACAGATTTGCATATTATGTCTCAGAAGTTTCTTGCTCTTTTATGGTTGTGGTTTAATTGTAAAATTAATACAGAAGGAAATAAACTGTGAAGTTTTAAGCATTCTTTTGATAGGAAATAATTGTTCATGTTCACAGTCCATTCTGATTCTTTGAAAGTTTACAGTTTTTAGCAGAATTCTGTTAGATTAATGTCTTTTGTTCTCATTACACACACAATTTTGAGAAGGAAACTTTCACTTAGAGGAGAATGGGGGCAGAGGCGGAGAGTGAGGAGCATATTAACGACGTTGAGGACTAAATGAAGCTATCGACTTGGTTAATTGAATCAAAATTGTAGTATTTGCTTCCATGTAAAATTTTTCCTAGAAAATGCCACTGTCTAAATTAGTGACTCAGAGTGAGAGGCTTTTATTTAATTTATCATCTTTGAAAAAAATCAGGTCAAATTTTGCAGAATTCATTATTTTAAACACAACTGAAAAGATTTGCCTAGTTTCCTGGAAGTTTCCCTAAAATGCGTTTGGCCGTTTTTCTGCATTAGTCTGGCTCTGAGAACGTGTAACTGACAGCAGAAAGGGCGTGTTCTGATGCAGAATGTTCTCAGGCTGCTCTGCACTGTGAGCCACAGCTTGAAGATCTTCTTTCAGGAGCACCTACTCTCCTCTCTTCCATTATTTTAACAGATCGTGGAGACTTCCACTTATCCTGTAGTGCATTCATTTGTTGCAGTTGATGTGAGAGAATGAAATACATCTGCTAGGCGTGTACTTCACTTAGTGGCTAAAATAAGAAATGCCGCCGGAAGTAAGGAGTCTAGGCTAATGGTCATTGGCTCCTGCATAATGGCCCACTCCCTTTCCGACGCTCTACCGCTGAACCAACCGGCCAGGGCTCTTTTTTAGTTTTCAAAGAATGTTGTTTTATTTGGCATATTCCTGTGTTACTTCTGTCAAGGCTTTAGAAGTTACTGTTATCACACATTCCATGAAAAAAGTGACAGTTCGATGTTTTTTCTGCTTGCATGCTATATATATACTTCTTAGCTGTTATTCAGATGGATATAAAGAAAAGACATTTTTCTGTGCTTCCGTCTTTTGAGTTGCCTTTACAGTGTGACTTTATTAAGCACATAGAGTTGATGAATAAGAAGATTGTCAGCTCTAAGGTATACCCTGCAATTTTCAACTCTTCCTTGGAAGCTTTGTATGTCTTCTCTCGGACTCCCTCTGTCTGCAGGGGTGCTGGCTTGCCTGGACGGCTACATGAATATAGCCTTGGAGCAGACGGAGGAGTACGTTAATGGGCAGCTGAAGAATAAGTATGGGGACGCGTTTATCCGGGGAAACAATGGTAATGTCCTTCACTGCAGTTGTGCTACCTCGGAAATAAGCCTTGTGTTTATTATTGAGAGCATCACTGGGCTTTCTAGATAACCTTAAAGTTCAGTTTTAGTTTTGTTTTGTTAACTTTTAAATTCTTACATCCCAGGTCTCCAGTGTGACTAGTCTTTTTTTTTTTTTTTTTCTAATAGCTTCATGGGTTTTGGAAGTAGAGATTCTGTGCTCCCTCTACTGAGAAGGAACTGAGGGGTGTTGGTATCCTGACCCAGAAGTTGGCTGTGTTGCACTCGGTTTATTATATTCTGCCAGCACCACCTCTCCCACTGGGAGCTGAGCTATAAGGACACCCTGCAGTCCTGCTCTCTGTGCTGTGCCCGGTTTGGCAGTTAGCTGGTCCTGTCTGCCCTGCCCTTTGTTATTCACTCAAATGCTCTTTGTGGAGATTGTGTCTCGGGACGACTGATAGCGACAGTCACAGGCTCTCTGAGTAGTGAGACGGTAGATCCCGGCCCATACATATGACACCTAGAGTGTGACCAGTTTCCCAGAGGTGTTTTCCCTGTCATTTTGATGCTCCCTCCCCCCCATAGCTCTTTTTCCATGATGTAATAATCAGTGGTAGTTATTTTTAGACCCTCGGATTGACTCTTGAAGAGGATCTTGACTTACTAGATGGGTCTGTGCTGTGTTCTCTGAGCAAGATACCGCTGCGTGTTCACTCTGAACAAGTCTGGGAATCCGAGCAGGCACAGGGTTTGGGAGGGAGGTGCGCCCCTGGTGACAGCTTGACCAGAGTGACCAGTCATCACAGTTTGTCCTGCTCTTCTGGACCACCTGTCCTGAAGAGTCCAGTGTGGGTGGTCTCAAGAGGCTAGCAAAGCAAAACTAGGTGACACGGAAGTTAGACATTTTACCAGGGAACTTGGAATAAGAACTTGGGTGGATTTTATTTGTTTGTTTGTTTTTTAATAAACTCTTCAGCTCTTATTTATCCTGTTGCAATTAAAAAATTAAACAGCAAATTTAGAATTTCTGTTGGGGAGATGCATGGAAATATGTTTTTTATTCATAATATGGAGTCTAACCTGGTAAGATTTATTGATTTACTTTACTATAAGCATAATTAATGTACCTATAATTATAAAACAGTCTTAGAGTCTAGTAACTTTCACATATACTTTGTTTTATCTTCCTGGTCACAAAAAGTCTGTCAGATGTATAGTTAAGACTAGAACACAGTTCTGTAAGACATCACACCCAGGGCTAGATTTGTGAATTTAGTCTTATAGTAGTAGTTCTAGATTTTACTGTGTAGTATGAAATTTTATTTTAAATTGGCTGAGATGTCAGGCTAGAATCTGTTTGCTTTGAAAACTTGTCATTATGAAACTTAAAAGCAATTTTTCAGTATATTTCTTTTTTTCTTTTCAGTGTTGTACATAAGTACACAGAAGAGAAGGATGTGAAGACACCAAGAATCAAGAGTACAGTACTTTTCATACTCGGATATATTTTTTTATGAGATCCTTTGGTTTTTTTATATTTGTCATATTTCATAATAGTTGGTGATTTTTACTGACATGCGAATAAGAGAAATGTATAAACTGGATTTAATTTTAACGAATTCTTTCATATTTAAGTTTCAGTCATTTTCTTTTACCTCTGTCAGTGTGCAGAATGCAAAAAGAATAAAAAAAAGAAAAAGAAAGAAAATCTTTTTTTTTTTTTTTAATTTCTACACAACTTTTAACTTAAGTTTCCAGCAGTGTCATTTGTTTGGATTGATTGTTTTCCTTACTTAACTGGAATGATGTGCATGAGGATAATTCAAACCCGTAGAGATGTCCTCCCTTATTCTACCTGCTTCTATTTCCCATACAAAACACCTGAGTGTTCTACGAAGGCATCCCATTTCAGTCTGAGGTTTAAAAGGGTCCATGAGGCCAGAGGTTCAGCCTCTGATGTGGAACTAGATAGAATTGGGGTCTTAACAGTGGCGCTTCCATAGAAGAAGTGGGAATTTGAATGGATTTGGGGGAGAAATCTAAGAGTCCTACTAAGCCAGTTAGGTGAGACCGTTCCCTTGAAGCCAAGTCTCTCTGCTGCCATCTTGCATCTCCTCGAGTGCAGCTAGACCTGTTAGCTGGTCTTGCTCCCTCTTGGACACATGGGCATCACTGTCATCGTTTAATGAACACAGCAGGGAGGGGCCCCCTGCTCATCTGTCTGGCAGTCATTTAGATGAAAGCAAAGCTTAGAGTTTGTAAACTTAGTCAGGTTTCAGTTGGTCAGCTGATTGGGGAAGAATTTATCCTCACTCTTGCAGAGGGAGACGTATTGGGAAACTTTTTTCTCACATCGTGGCTGTGTCTTAGCGCGAGGAAGCCCAGGAGCAGAGAGCCTTCATGGTGCTGGGCGCAGGCAGCCCGTCTATATTTGTGACTCCTGCTGAGAGGGTTTCCACAATTTATTAAGGAGATTTCCACAGCCCTGCTTTATTCTCTGAGCAGTTTATGCTGTCTCTAGGGACGACAAATATATCTGGACGCTGTGGTTGAATGAACACCAGACAATTGTGTGAACGGTGAATTGGCCTTCCTCCGCCCACCCTCCCCAGTCTAAACAATTGCCTGTTGAAGGATGTGGGGCCAGATCGGGGAGGTGGGGCTGGGCTGGGCTAGCCGGTCAGGGAGGCTGGGAGGCTGGGAGGCGGGTGGGAAGTGCCCGTTCTGGAGAGGTGTGTGTGGCCCTCTGTCTTGTTTTGTTTTAAAGATCACAGAGTAAGTGGAAACAATTACTTTTTAATTAATAACTCGGGAAAGGTGACCAGAAACATTTCGCAGGGTTTAACTGTGTGTACACCAAAAATAAAACACTAGGCTGTGCTTCAATAATTTATCACTTCTTGACAGGGGCTTGAAAAGGGTCCAGTCTGTAAGTACAAATCACCAGTTTGCTCTTCTAGAAATGACTTCTTTTAAGGAGAAAATGGATGAACCTCCGAGTGGAGCATACGTGTTCTCATTTGTTTTCTAGAATCGCAGGGCTGCCAGGTTGCCGTGTCCGGTCGCTCACGAACACCAGTACACCAGCTGCTTCTAAAGCAAGGCCGTTGTCTCCCACCAGCCTAGGGCGTCCTATTGGTGCTCCCTCCTTCCTGACCACCTTTCGGTATACATATGTTCTTTATTTTCCCCTTGCCATCTCTCTACTTTAATAGTCTACAGTAGGAAGTGTTTTCAACCCTGAAACTACTCTTAATCAAGATTGACTTTGGGAAATGCTACCACTTTTATGGTAATAAAGGACCATATTATGCACTGTACCCGACACCAGTTGTCCCCTGTGGATGCCTTCATATAGTAGAACCGTGCAACAGTGTAAATGCTAATATTACTTTTTTCTTGACTGTGTAGTCTCCTAGAGGTCAGGGAATGATTTCCAGTTGCACTGTAACGAAGATGTTTGTTCTAAGTTGAAGAATTTTTCACTTGAGTCACACAAATTTCATCTCTGCCCCCAGACCCTGGCTGCTCTGCTCTTTCTCTTGGGCTGTGATGAACAGAATGTTTACTGAGAAACAGAAATTGGGCTTGATTTTTTTTTTAGACTATTTGACTTCATGTTTTGTTTTGGTCTTCTGAGCTATTCCTTGGCTAATCTTCCAACAAGTTGAATTGATTCTGACTTTAAAACTGTTTATCCCAAAACAGAGCTGTTGACAAGTACAAATACAGATGGCAGACATGTGATATGATTTTCCTGTTCTCATCTCAGCATTCAGTAAGGGAATGTTACTGAGAGAGATGGTTTAAGACAGTCTTAAGCTGTTTTATTCAGAGCAATGTGGAGTGCTTAATTATGTGACAAATAGTAACAGGTGTTTAAGGGATTTCCTTAAAAGTCTAAAATCTCTACTGCGTTGACTTGCTGTGCGTAGTGTACCACTCTAGAGGCTCTGATAATCTATAAGAATAGAAGTTACCTTTGGGGGGGGGGGGGGGTTTGTCAGATAATCACACTGACTCACTGGTGACCTCAGTACAGCTTTCCAGGCAGAGGGGCCAGTCTGTTCCCTTAGTGTGAACAGACACTGACCTTTGTCCTCAGAGCAAACGATCCTCACAGTATTGGCTAGCTCTTCTATTCAGAGGCAGATCCCAGCCCATTCTGTGGCCAGGGCTATTCTTTACAGCCAAACTGCATTAGCCATTCTTCTCTTCACAAAAAGAAGTTGTTGGTGAAAGGAAGACACAGTTTTTGTGTCCGGCGACCTTGTTTCTGGAGGCCCTGTACTCAGCAGCATGGCTCCGACCGCCTTTACTAGATTGACCCGATCGCTGTTGAGCAAGACTGCACTCTGAGTTAGGGCTAGTCCTGACCTTTCTGGTGTCTGAAGATTCGGACTACCTTTATTCCCATAGCTGTTGCCTGTTTGTGACAGTGCTCATCAGCGCAACCCTGAGTGCCCTCATTGTTAACTGACCAGCTTTGACCCACTAGTTGGGAGTCCAGTTTGCCAAGTGGGGGTGAGACTGTAGGAGTGGACAGGCAAGGGTGGTGTGTGCCGAGTGACAGGACAGTGTTGGTGATGCTAACTGGTGTCTTTCCTGCTGCCCTCTCAGCCTGCTTCCCTTGTCTGGAAGGTGGGCAGGCACCCCAGCAGCAGGGCTTTGAGAACTCGTCATAGAAGTCAGTTTAGCATTTATTGAATGACAGCGACAGGCAGGGTCCTATGCTGGGCCTCGAGGGGCATTGAAGATCACTCACTCCACCAAGTTTGTTTTGGGTATTGATGGAAGAAAGTAAGTGTTACCCATACTTTTTTTCCTAATTGGACCAAAATTTCAAGAATTCTTTTTAAAATCTGAGCACTTGACATGGATTTGATAATCTCAACCATATGTTCGCATCTTAAAATTCCAGATAACCTCAGGACTAGATAATTTGAAATATGATTAGCTCCATCTGTTTATCTGGTCTCCCCACAGGCCTGTGTGTTCAGCCTCCCGTCTTCAGACTTGTTTTTTCCCATCTAGCAAAAGCCAAATTTTCTGTTTTGATTCATCTAATTGAAAGATTTTCTTTTCTTAGTAGTAATTTGGGAGTTACAGCAGCGAGAAGGTGAACATATTCTAGGATCTTCATAAAACCCTTGAGCCGTTGGGATAGACTAGTTTTCCAGGTCTTATTTGCAAAATGTCCAAATCCATATGGACTCCATTTTTTCCAGTTTTATATGGAATGGATGCCGGTGTGTTTGCAAAATAGCGTTACAATAATGTGGATAACGGGAGAGCCAGTTCGTGAAAAGTTGACCTAAAATAATTTCAGAGAAACTTCTATCATCATGTGTACACATTATTCCAAATCACTATTCAGTGTGTACATCAAGTAGAAGTCCTACAGAAATTGCAGTAATGAAAAAATTAAAAATTTGTAATCAACTTGTTGAGTGGATTTTGCTAGGATACAGGACTCCCCCCCACACACACACACACACCAAGCAGTATATCATAAACTCACATCTCACTGGTTTGAAATGACAAGCAGTTCTTACTTGGGCTCTACCTGGGGGCCCCAGCAGGGGTCATTAAGTTTCTTACCATCTTCGCATGACTCAAGTCTTGGTGCCGCAGGGGAAGGGCAGGAAGAATCATGCCCTGGCTCTTAAATGCTTTTGCTTAGAAGCTTCTCACTCCATCTTACTAGCCCAAGCAAGTTACATGGTCATGTTTTACCTTTAAGTTTCCAGGACCCAGAAGGAGAGAAAACCAGAAGTACTTGTGAACGATGGTAATGTATACCACAGTATGGGTATTAAGATTCTTTAAAGAAACAACCAGTAGAGTGTGTGTATGGAGAGAGGAAGAGAGAGATTCATTCTCAGGCTTTGGCTCACACAAGTCCAGAATCTATAGGGGTGGCTGGTAGGTTAGAGACATTGGGGAGAGATGCAGTTTAAGTCCAAAGGCAGTCTGCTGGCAGAATCTCCCCTTTTTTCTATTAAAGCCTTCAACTGATTGGTTGAAGCCCACCCACATCATGGAGGACAATCTTTGCTTAGATTCTGCCAATTTAAATGTAAATCTCATCTAAAAATACCTTGGCAGAAATACCTAGAAAATTTCACCAAATATTTATGTACCATGGCCTAGCCAAGTTAGCACACCAAATTAACCATCATGGTATGTCAACCATTTCGTCTGCATTGTAAATTTTTCTTACAGACAGTAAGATGTATATACCCAAATGCAAAACTGCAGACTCAGATTTGATTGCATTGAAAAAGAAGTCCTTTCTCTGCTCGGACTGGGGTTGAGGGACCTGGATTTCTGGTGCCTTAATCTCTTCTTTATTAGATTCCAAAGCAAACTAGTTATTGGTTCCTTCCATAGTTTCAGAAGCTGGTCTGGATAAATTGTTTTGGTTTTGTTGTTACAGGATAACTTACAAAGTCCCAATAGTTTGTAGACCTTTTCACAGAGCATGTACTCATCTCAAGCCAAACAAGTATGTGTTCTAGCCACATTGAGGAGAAATGGTCATGGACTCTTGTATGCATCAGAGCCATGCTGTATATAAACTGTGTTTCAGAGGCACAGGTATATCACATCTAAAATTGACCCTTATTACTTCCCATACATTAGGTTGGTATGGCTGTCATTTTTCAGTATATTTGAAATCCTTTACAAAGGTCTTTATCCTTAGAAAGGGAATGTGCTTATTCAAAGATGTCCTGTGAGCAGGACCTGATCTTCGAGTTGGGCAGAGCCCACTTCATACCTCTTGCAATGCTTCTGGTGTGAGCACAGGTGCAGGGCTTTCTGAAATAAGTTCCCCGTGTTGGAAGCGCAGCCCAGGACCTACATGGGATCAGACCTCTGCCTTGATTTCATGAGCCAACTTGGCTAGTCCCCATTCTCCCTCGTGGTCCCTAGCCAAGGTAGTCTCCTTTCCACAGGCGGAAACCTAAAAGCAGAGTCGTTATGTGACTTACCCTGGGTCACTTGGGGGTCACTCAGCTAGAATAATGGGCTCCCACTGCTGTTTGATCAAACTCTCCTTTGATTCCTTCTAGTGCACATTTAATCAATGCATCAGTTTTCACTTTTGTTCGTCCATTCTCCCAGTAGAGAGAATAAGTAGGTCCCCAGGTGTGAACACTGACTGCTGTCCTCTACACTCAGAGGTGAGTTTGCTGACAATGATTTGTCATCACTGTGCTTAGGTGTGACAGGAAAGCCCCATAGGCAGCCGACAGCCCTGAACAGACCAACCAGCCAGGGCAAAAACTGCCTGTGGCTTGTGTCTGCTGGCTCTGTTTGCAGTCTTGCATTTTTGAGAGGACTGCCTCTTAGAGTGTGTACACACACACACACACACACACACACACACACACATACACCCTGTCTTCTTAATCCTAATTATGATACCACAGGCTGCGATGTCATGTTGAAAGCTTTGTTGTCAGACCCAGTAAGTACCCGAGAGAAATAGAGACGGGCTGTGTGTGAGTCGGAACCCCCTTTTCCTCCCTGGCCCATCTCTGACTGGACCCACTGTTCCTTGTCACAGGCGCATTTGCTCGGATATTTCATGAAAACTGAAGTGATTTGGTGCCTCTTCTAAAGTGAGATTTGCCATGCCCCCATCCATCATTCACTAGGTGTGCATAGCACTCCCCCAGACCCCCACGCTCGGAAGTGTGACCCATACCATGAAACCACTCTGCGCCAACCCTGAGTGCCTGTGGGCTTTCTTAAAACCCAACCAGGTCATGTGTTTCTCATTAAGTATGTGTTTTGATAAGTTTACTGAAGACTTCTGCTGTTCTTATTTTTCAGTTTCTTATAAAACTTTAAAAATGTTTTTTTCATTGAAACTGATCACTTTGAGAGCTGTGTGGAAAAAGACCTGGATGTCAAGAGATGTCATAGGCTTTGATCATCATGTCCTATGGTGTTTACATTTTGGAAAGAAAGGGAAACGTCTATTTAAGGAGTATTTAAAATAAAATGGGTGAGAGGTTGAGAGAGAATAGATACTTTCCCCACAGTGGGAACTGTTTTCCTAAGTGAATCATTTTTTGCCTGTTTAGAAAATTGAAGGTACTGTTTCAACTGAAAGGAAACCCAGGTGCAAGAAGCCATTAGAGAATTTTAAAAACATTCTTTCTATTAAAAACAGTGTAGATTTTATGATTATTTCTATTACTGTCACTCATTTCCCTTTCATGAAGTAAAATTTACCCAAAACTAATACATTCTCTTCCCTCTTAGTTTCATGGGAGAGACCAGCTCTTAGAGTCTATAGTTCCGATTCCCGACACATCCCTCCCAAATTATCCAGCCAGTATTTCTCTCAAAGTTGCTCTTATTCTGAATTTCATGTCCATTTCTAATTGCTTTAACAAGTTGAGCCCTCCCTATGCTTTCAGGGGGGTGGAGGGGATGTGTGAGTCACTGCTGGGTTTCAGTGAAAGCAGGACTCTACCATGGTCAGTGGCTCCATGGAGGACTGGTGGGTGAACATCATTGAGCTCCGTGCTTCCAGATCTCACAAAACGTGAAAACAGAGGTTCCTGTCTGGCATGGGTGTGTGAAAGACGCCTGGTACAGTGTTCACTGAAAGCCGTGAGGAGCCTGACCAGGAGGTTGCGCAGTGGATAGAGCGTCAGACTGGGATGTGGAGGACCCAGGTTCAAGACCCCGAGGTCGCCAGCTTGAGCACTGGCTCATTTGGTTTGAGTAAAGCTCACCAGCTTGGACCCAAGGTCGCTGGCTCGAGCAAGGGGTTACTCGGTCTGCTGTAGCCCCACGATCAAGGCACATATGAGAAAGCGATCAATGAACAACTAATGAAAAACTAATGATTGATGCTCTCATCTCTCTCCCTTCCTTCCTGTCTGTTTGTCCCTATCTATCCCTCTCTGACTCTGTAAAAAGAAAGAAAGAAAGAAAAGAAAAAAGAAAAGCCCGTGAGAAGACCAGATCCATCCAGTCCTTGTAGACCGGGGGCCCCTCAAGGCTCAGGGCTGTATTTTTGGCTATTACCAGTGCCTGCAGTGGTCTGGCACCTTGGTGTGTGTTTGCTGTCTTCCTGCTGACAAGGAACTACATAGAATCACAGCTCTGATGCCCATACATAATTTACTTAGGTCCCTGGCAAGCATTTTTGCTTCCGGAGAGGACTACTGTCATCCTTAGCATCTGGCCTATTCTTGTTACTTGAGAGATTGAAACCGCTGACAACGAGGCAGGTCCAGTGCGATGGGGACTTCGACTTTCTCACCCCCGCTGGGAGACCGGCTGTCTTCTGCTTGTCAGGCTGACAGTTTCACTGCTTCGCCATCAGAAGGAACACGGAAGACCAACACTAGGCTCCTACGGAGGGAACACTCCCGACCAGGAGGGAGGGAAACTGGCAGAGAAAGTGACTTTGTCACCTAGGCGTGTGTACCCGGGAATAAAATAAACATTAATTGTAGTCAGACGAGTGCCCCAGCCATATGAGAGCAGGTAATCAGAAAGCTCAGAGAAAATAGCACTTTGAGAAGAGGCTCCGAAGTTCAGGAGCCTTTGTCAAGTTTCCTGTATGGAAACCAAGGAGAAAGGGAAGGGTTGGCCTTCCAGGAGGTCCAGATAGTGCTGGTAACGATAGGTAACCTAGTCATCTTTCCCTGTGCTGACCACTGCTCTAAGTTGCTTTACACTCAGTTCATACGGGGCCATGAGGTGGGCGTCATTCTTCTACAGACGAGGAAACAAGCACAGGAGGAACTGACTGCCCGTCACCCAGCCAGGAAGCAGAAGGCACAGGGCTCACCTATCAGTCTGGCTCCAAGAGACAAAAAACCACCACCTGACTACGTCAAGAAGCCAACCCTTGAAACAGACTAGAGCTTTTCAGAATAAAGTGAACAATAAGGGGGCAGGCCCAACTTTGGCCAGGTAGATCAGTTGGTTGGAGCGTTGTCCTGATGCACCAGGGTTGCAGTTTCATCACTGGTTGGGGCACCTACAAGAATCAACCAGTGAATGCATGAATAGGTGGAACAACCAATCGATGTTTCTCTGTCGGTCTCTCTCTAAAAATTGATTAAAAGAAAAAAAAAAACAAAGGACAGGTCCACTTGTTAATGAGGATAGCAAAAGTCAACAAGCCCACTGAGTATACATACATATCCATTGGGTTCCCATTTTTAAGTACATTAAATTTCTTCAAAGTTAAATTTGAAGAAAATTGTGAGAAATATTCTCTTTTCTTACAGATTCACCCAGTGCCCCAGAAATCGGTAGGCTTTAAAATTTTTTATTTCATGAATTTTAAGATGCGCAATCCAATAATGACACTAGGATCGCCAGTGTTGATGGAAAAACACTGGTCAAATACAACAGTGTGGTGGTTGCCAGAGGGGGAGGGAGAAGAAAGTCAAGGGCGTCAGATAATATGGTGGAAGGAGACTTCACTCGGGGTGGTGAGCACACAATGCAATACGCAGATGATGGATTATAGAATTGTGTACTTGAAACATGTAATCTTACTAACCAGCGTCACCCCAATACATTTAATTAAATTTTAAAAACAAGCCAATTTTGACAGTGGGAAAAGGTTGTTAATGAGCTACCCATGACACCTGCTCTGTATTCGGAGACTTCCGGTTCCTTTTTCCCTCCTGAATGTGGTTCGAGCTCCAAACTCTTCAGAGTTTGGTTATTGCAACAATTGTCAACCTTACTTTTCTCCTCCCTCAAAGCCGCCTTACCAGGCACGTCTGGTACATGTCAGCCACACGGTCAGGTTACCTGGTGGAAAAACAGATACAAGCGCACACACAGAAGGCCCTCCTCACTGATCCCAGTAAGGGGGAAGGGGAGTGGCGAGGGCTCCTTGAAATGAGGTTCGGTTCAGCTTGCCTGTCACCTCGTCCCATCTAGCTCCCCTCACGCTTTTAGCTCCCAGGATCTGGATTTTGTGAGAAGTCCAGGTTCTCAAGGCAGCCTGATCGATGGATTAGCTGGTCTTGGGGAAACTGGCCACCTCTAACCAATCGTATCCTGGCGAGAGGGGGAGGTCATCACACAGTCTGCAGGGACTCTTCCCAGGGCTGAGACGTGGGCAGGTGCTCTAGAGAAGTGCCTCCAGACCTTCCTGTGCATAAGGACCACCTGGGAAGCTTGTTAAGATGCAGAGACCAACTCTGCAGATCAGCAGTGGGGCTGGGGAATCTGCATTGCTAGCAAGCCCCCAGGTGTATTGGATGCTGTTGGTCCAAGGGCCACGCTTTGAACATTGAGACTATAGGGGTTGTAGTCAGGGTATGGACCACCTTGTAGTCGAGACATACTCTTTGTTCTAGAATGTTCTCTGTTCTTTACAGACAGGACAAAAGTGCTTGCTGTGTGCGCTGCAGTTCAAACGGAACCTCTGTGAAGCTTTTTGGGGCTCGCACAGAGTTCATCTCATGTGACTCCTTTAAAAAAATCCCACTTATCATTTGCCTAATGGTTACTTATGTCTGTCACCTCCATTTTTTTATTTTACTTTTTTACTTAAAGTTTTTATTTATGTGAAGTTTTGGTGCACAGTCTGTGAATTTTAACAATCTCATACAGTTGTGTGACCACCACCATTGATTCAAAATAGTTCCTTCATCCCCAAAATGCCTTTGTAGTCATTCCCCTTCATGACTCCATCCCCCTGGCAACACCTGACCTGTTTCTGGTCCTTTAACTTCATCTTGTTCAGAATATTATATAAACAGGATCGTACACTGTGCAGCCTTTTGGGTCTCCTCCATTTCCTGTGCTTATTTTTGGATCTGGATAGTGTCTAAGTCATCTTTGTGTTTTGTCCAAATAAATGCCTGGCACAAATCTGGTATTCAGATACTCATTTAAATAACTCTTATATTAATCGGCCAAGTGTCCTTTGAGAGGCCCAACATCTTTATCAATAACTCCCAGATGGGATGGGGCCTCTAGAGTCTTGCTGGTTGTACTGACCAGCTTCAACTCAGTGCTTCCCTAACTTGCCTGGTCGAAAGACTCCCCTGGGATGTGTAATAAATCACAGATTTCCAGTACTTTCTCCTGCGCATTTTGATTTCACAGGTCTGGGTAGGAGCTTGGCGACACTATACCAGAGCTTCTCCAATCTTGCTTGTACCAGAATACCCTCGATGACTTGTTAAACCAGATTCCTAGATCCCACCCGTACAGTTTCCGATTCAGTAGGTCTAGATTGGGGTCCCAGAAGTTGTACCTCAGGCAAGGTCCCAGGTGCTGTTGACGATGTGCTCTGGGGGCCCCACTTTGAGAACCATTGCTCTGCAGGCCCTGTGCTGCTATCAAGAGTCTCGGGTGATTCTCACATGCATCTAAACTTGTGAAGCCCAGCTTCAGTGCAGTTGAGAGGGGAGGGAGCGTGGCATGGAACTTGTTTTTCTGTATGAAACTTGGCTGTATGGCCATGGCATCAGCTCCGCCCCACCAGGGACAACGTCTTCAGTCCACGTTGACTCTGAAGCAGAGAACGCTGAGGTTGGTGGGTTCATTCATTCATTCTCCCCTCGGGAGAGAGCCCAAGATGAAGACATCCTGCTCCTGCTGAGGATGCCAGTGCCAGTCGTGGGCAATACCTGCCCCAGTTCTATCTAGTTCTTCACAGGGGTTTGAATGACGTTGATGTGGAAACTGTGTGTGAGTATGTGCATGTGGTCTGAGGGAGAACCAGTGCGATTAGGCTGGATTTGGACACGGAGGGCCAGACAGTTCCTGTGG
The DNA here is from genome assembly GCF_036850765.1 of Saccopteryx bilineata. Lineage (NCBI taxonomy): Eukaryota > Metazoa > Chordata > Mammalia > Chiroptera > Emballonuridae > Saccopteryx > Saccopteryx bilineata. The sequence goes on along the minus strand of NC_089490.1, from coordinate 186,916,836 downwards.
ATGCCAGGATTAGGGTCACAGCTGTTTTCCTGCTGAATGGAGAAGAAACGATTGCTTTAAAGCAGTGGTCCCCAACCCCTGGGCTGCGGACCAGTACCGGTCCGTGGGCCATTTGGTACCAGTCTGCAGAGAAAGAATAAATAACTTACATTATTTCTGTTTTATTTATATTTAAGTCTGAACGATGTTTTATTTTTTTTAAATGAGCAGGTTCCCTGTGTTACATCTGTCTAAGACATACTCTTGATGCTTGTCTTGGTCATGTGATACATTTATCCATCCCACCCTAAAGGCCGGTCCGTGAAAATATTTTCTGACATTAAACCAGTCCGTGGCCCAAAAAAGGTTGGGGACCACTGGTTTAAAGGATGTGTCTTTGCAACCCTGAGGCTGCGTCTTTGCAATTCCATCGAACAAAGGAAACTGCACTCAGGTAAGTGCGTGTTTTCTCGGTTGGGGTAGACAAGGTGCTTGGGGGGGTGGTGCAGAAATGGCGGGACCTAAGGAGGGAAGGGTGGAGGTGTGGCTGCAGTGGAGGGCTAGGGAACAGAGCACTCACTGCCCTTCCTCTACGTGCATCTATGTTTGATCTACCTTTAGGAAGAGGAGACCACCTTCTGCTGTCAACAAGGGTGCAAAGGACATTTTCTATGTAGCCCCTCTGAAAATGGGCAGGGCCTTGTGTTCCCTCGGCTGAGAATATGCTTTTACTGATTCATTGTTCATTCTTCTTACTGTAGTGGAAGGCTGTAGGAATGGTCCCTTGTGGTGCAGAGGTTTTAGCCTCCAGGAAAGCAAGCCTAGCAGCAAAAGGTATTGTCTGAAGGACTCTAACTTGAGGCTGAGATTTGATCCGTAGATCATACTCCTGTCTCGCAATGTCTGGTCAGTGTAGAGAGTGGTGTTGATGGCGTGTGAAGATAAGACTAGATGACACTTGATTATTTGGTTTGTGTGGATGATCTCTTTGATCTGCTTTTATAGCTAGTTTCATTAAATTTTGACATTCTACTTTTACCTTTTTAAACCAACTTACTAGAGAGGAGGGCTGTCATTGCATTCCATTGCTCCTTAGATCAAAATACTAGCAGAACTTTTAAAATACCTGTGCATAGGACTATAAAAACAAACAACTGTTAAAAAAAAAAAAAAGAAAGTCTGACAGCCCTGAATATTCAGAGAGCCATTTCCCTGTTTGCTCCTTCTCACTTGGTTTTCACCTGTGAACTTCTTGTACACACTCAACTTCTAATTCTTTTTGTTGGTGGTCATTCGAGGTGGCGGACAAAAATGAAATTTACTCTGTAAATGTTATTTTATTCAGTCATTTCATTCTCTTCCTGAGCCGGTTCTTTTTGCCACTATATTTAACAAGGTATAGGGTGGATTGACTTGGCTGTACCTTTCTCTGCCCATCTGTTCTGCGAAAAGGTAGCAAAGTAACTAAAACAATCAACAGGAAGGAGAAGCAATCAAAGCACTGTGAAGTAGCAATCGCCTTAAATAATTGATAGTCGGCAGAATTTTGTAGCATTTAGTTCTGTAACTTGCAGTTGTAAAGATAAGATGTCAGTCCAGTCTACCATATGCCATGCTGCCTGACCATATTGGAATACTGGGTGTCTCACTTCAGCAAGAATGTACGATGGCTCACACGACCTTGGATATCACACAGCTTGTGAGGAGTTCACATTAAGATACACTTATTTTCTTGTCTCTTTTCTTTAACTTAAATATGAAATCCTCTCTTTAAAAAGAAACAATCTGGTCTTTCGAGAAAGTTAAAGTTTATCGTTTTCTAAGTGTTTAGAAATGAAACCCTTCCTATAGCCCGGCGTGCTTTTTTGATCTTGACCTTGAGCACCTGCCGTCCGGGGAAGCAGCATGCATGGTATTCCAGGTTCAGAGGCGGTGAGGGACTCAAGGCAGTCATGTGGAAAAAGGCATCATGTCATTTTCTTCAATGGCATCTGGATTGAAGCTGGTGTTTCTTGTGACACAGGAAGGGACAGGATGAGGGTGCCTGCCGCCCTGGTGGGCTGGGTTTGTGTGGCCCTCTGCCTGGCTTCCTGCTCCTCCGCCTTTTCCCATGGAGCTAACCCCTGGCCTGTGAGGACATGCAGCCCAAGCACATCGAAGCCCCACTTCAGAGCCCGGGGACCCACCGTGTCCCCGTGCATGCTGGCAGGTCTTCCTCCTCCCCAGGTGACACGGTGCCAGGTATGTACAAGAGAGGCTTTGAGACACCCTGGGGAGCCTCGGGGCCTTAGTCACAAATTCCAAATCACATTTGTCCCATCAGTACTTTCCTGGGCTAACGTTTGGCTTTAAAACTAAGAGGCAGGCATGAAATGTTTGTCGTGAAAACCACGCAGCTGATCTCCGTACTGATATTTATCTTTATGAGAGAGGAGGGTTAGTATTATTATAAAAAAATTATTCTGTCCTTATTTTAAGAAATAAATGGAGTTATTCTGAACAGACAGCATGTATCTTGTGTATCTATAGGTAAAATAGACTCTTTTTTTCCCATTGTTTAAAACTAAAATTATTTGGGGGTGAGAAATGCATTTCCTGCTGTTTTAGTTCCGGTGCCTGCAGAAGCAGAGAAAGAACCCAAGGGCGGGTGGCTCACTGGGAGGCGATCCCGGAAAGCACCGATGAGGAAGAGTGGAGAGGAAGATGGAAAAGAGGGACAACAATGAGAGGCACCGGGTGGGTCACTACTGTGGGAAACTGAGGCTCAGTTCCAGGGGGAACCCCCGAGAATCCACATGAACCCCCCCCCTCGGGCGTCCCGTCAACCTCTTTCCCCTTCAGAGTCACACCTGCCTTCGTGGATCTAGCTCCCAAGGCGCCAGGTAGAAAGGCAGAGAAGGATGCTATAGGTGCTGACCACGGGGGCTAAGTGTAGACAGATACGTGTCTACGCAGCTCCAGGTGAACTCAAACCCATCAGCAGCGCTTGCTCTGCTCCTCTGATTTTTGCTACCTTTTCTGATAGGAATTAGAAGTGATAAATGAAAATAAAATTTACTTTCTGCATATTGTTTCATCCAATCATTTTGCTCAGTTGGTAAGGACGGGGGAAAACAGTATGTAGGTAAGACAATTGGCCCCCACGGCAGGAACCTACACCTAAAACTGAAATTCAGGCTATTCTAGCAGTTTCCCCAAACACTGTCACATCATGACGCAGCTAGAAAATAGCAGTGTGCATACAACATGCGGGGGCAAAATGCAAGAGTCTGTGCAAGGGCCGAGGCAGCTTCTGGGGGTTCCGGCCCCCAGATGTGCCCAGTGGGGATCCACATGTCGGCACCCGGAGTAGGGGAATGAGACAGTAAGGATCACAACACTGAATCAGGCAGGAAAATCTGCAGAAATGACCCAGTATATGCTGACACTGCATTCTTACAATAGGTGAAGAAACATAATTGGATTGGCATCGGAACTGAGATAACTTACAAAGGGCTGAAGGAAGTCCCTCAGGGATGCAGTGAGAGTCAGTTGTTACTTACTATGTCTCCATCACTGTTCTCCTGCTGGGATCCCACCCTCATCTGTGAGCTCCTTAGTAGTAAGGACCCTGTTGTCCTGCTCAAGAATGTGCTTAGCACAGTGCCTGGTGTTACCTGATAACTAAATATTTGCCCCGATGTTTATTATTAGAAATTCAAATAAAATGATCTGGAAAATAAATAAAATGATATGGAAAATAAAATGATCACAGACACTAAGCTGAGTTTAGTAAGTCCATAAAAGTTATTGACTTGATTTTAGTCACTGTTTAATTAAAAATGAGTGACTAAAATTTTTAAAAATGTTTTAAATAGCTTTAAGACAGTATTCCATGCTTAAAAAATATAAAAGCAGTATAGAGATTAGAAAATAAAAAATAAAAGTTTTCTTTCCTTTGTTCTGAGCACTCAGCTTGATTCCTTACAGGTAAGCACTGTTGTTTCTTGTTCATTTCCCCAGAAATTTTCCATGCACATTAATTAGCATGTGTACGTGTGATATCTCTGATGAAGCTAACCTTACGAATGTTAAAGCATTCTGTTCAACATCTGTATTTTTTACCTGACAGTCATGCCGTCATCTTTTACTGCATACATTAGCTCATTTTCAAAGAATTCACGGCAGTTGGTTTTCTAGAGGTAGGTCATGAGATAGATTTGACTCACTTCCTATTGCTGGATGTTTACTTTTTCAAGCTTTTGGCATTAGAAACCATTCTTTTGATGTCCTTATACTTTCGCTTATTGCAGAGCCAGGATTCTTCGAGTTGGAAGTGCCGGGAAAGCTGATTAACAAAGACATTCATTTTCTCACTAAGTCTGGAGGCGGAGCTTCTGTGTTTGGTGAAGCCATTCAGTGATATCATCAAGACTCTCAGTTGTGGCCCTGGCCGGTTGGCTCAGCGGTAGAGCATCGGCCTGGCGTGCGGGGGACCCTGGTTCGATTCCCGGCCAGGGCACATAGGAGAAGCGCCCATTTGCTTCTCCACCCGCACCCCCTCCTTCCTCTCTGTCTCTCTCTTCCCCTCCTGCAGCCAAGGCTCCATTGGAGCAAAAATGGCCCGGGCGCTGGGGATGGCTCCTTGGCCTCTGCCCCAGGCGCTAGAGTGGCTCTGGTGGGCAGAGCGTTGCCCCTGGTGGGCGTGCCGGGTGGATCTCGGTCGGGCGCATGTGGGAGTCTGTCTGTCTCTCCCCGTTTCCAGCTTCAGAAAAAAAAAAAAAAAGACTCTCAGTTGTTTCTGTTTTCCTGCTCTGCCATCGATAGCAAGCTGGGGGTCAACTCTTTGTCATTGCCCAGTCTCAGGATGGCTGCCATAGCTGTATGTCTCGCAAGGGTGTCAAAGCTAGAATACAGCGTCTGGGTGGCAGGGGAGATGTCTCAGGAGTTAGCAGCCCTCTCCGCCAACTCGCTGTCTTTGGCCACTAGTCAGGAGGAACTTGCAGCATCAGTTTTAGTCTGAGGACAGGGAGAAGCCTTGCTTTTTTGAAGATGAGAGGTCTCCACTTGCCACTTGAATGTAACATCTGGGTTCTGTTTGCAGAGAATAAGTGGAGAAAGGCTGTGGGTAGTGAACCTCAGTGTTTGCCACATTTATTAATGAAGGAACATCGATTGCTAGATCAAAGAATGTCAATTGCTGCATGGTGTGCGTGCACACATAATTTTTATACATAACACAAACTACCATGTTTAAGTACACAATTAATTGGCATTAAGTACATTCACAGTGTTGTCCAGCCATCACCACCATCCATCTCCAGAACTTTTTCATTATCCCAAACAATCACTCTCCATCCATCTCTCCCCCCCCCCCTTGGTAATCTTGAATCTTTTGGTCTGTATGAATTTACCTGTTTTTGGTACCTTATGTATGTGGAATCATACAACATTTCTCATTTGGGGCCTGGCTTATTTCACTTACTATAATGTTTTCTAGGTGCATCTGCATTGTAGCACGTATCAGTGGCAACTGCCTTTTAAGTATGGGGAATATTATTCGTTTACCCCCTTGCAGAGCTGTCGGGTAGAGAGTCTGGCATTAGTGAATGAGTCCTCTCATTTTTCTATAGTCCGATCAATAGTGGTCATGACTACACATTTTATAATCTGTTTATAAGACACATATAACATAGTATCTGATTTATAATTATTTTTAACATTAATGCTTGAGTTTGTTTTGTTTTCTTTAGTGTCCTTTCATAATTTTGGGTTATCTTTTTATGGATTCACTATAACTCTTTGCATAATTGCCTGTTTTGTATCTTACAAAGACTTCTCTCAGTTTACCATTTGTCCTTTGATTTCTTTCATATTCAGAATTTTAAAAATAAATCCTCTCTTCCTTTATGGCTACTGGATTTGTCTTATTGAGGCAATATTAAAACTCCAATATTAAAAAAATATATTTTTTTATTCTTTCGTATTTCATTTTTATATCTGATCCAGATGGAAATTATTTGGGGTGTAAAATAGCAGCACGAGTTATTTTTTTGTCCCTAATGGACTGCTCATTCTCTGGGGGCTGGCCTGAAGCTTCAGGCTTGTAGTTTTGCAGTGTCCACACGAAGTCACCAAGTCCCTACACCAGTGTGTTCACCTCGAATAGATGTTTTCTGTTGCACTGACCATGAAGAGCAGTTGTGACTTCATGGGATTCCTACTTCAGGCCAGAAGAGCGTCTGATCATCAGATAGCGGGCACCTTCCTTCCTTTCCTCCCCATGCCCAGCTGATGACTTGCTTTAAAGAGGCTGACACAGTCACCCGCTCTGACAAGTTCCAGAAGAGGAACCTATCCTTCAAGTGGAAGGCCCCTGCCTAGCCCATGGGGGACATCAGATTTTTGTAAGAGCAACATGCTGCTTCTTAGTCACTAGCCTTCCACTTTGAAAAGAGGGGCACTTCCCCTCCATGGCATACCTCTGCGGACGCCGTGTCACAGGGACAGGGTCACTGGGGCTGCCCCAACGAGAGAGCCTGCGCAGAGGGTCACTAAACGTTTGCCCACACCACCCGTCTTTACCATTATCTGTGGTCTTGAAGAGTGTGATTTCTCCTCCTCCGTGGGCACGGTGACTCTTGGCCCACCTCTCCCGGAAGTCCTCAGTAGAACCAGAGATCTGTGGTTGGGAGGGTAGAGGGAGATCCAAGAAGGGGAGACACTGAGGCAGACAGAGAGGTGGACACCTTCCTGGGCCCAGAAAAAGCCCCTGAAGTCTCTGTCCCTCGGCTTGTGGCCTGTCAAGTGGGCGTGACAGTGACACACCACTTCACAGAAATGGGCCAATGTAGGCAGAATGTTCAGAAGAGCGCTGCTAACAGGGAGCACTATATAAGCTTCATCATTACTGAAAATGAGACAATTGGCTTTATCAAGAAAGATAACTTGATTGTTGTTTTTGGGAGAGCCTCAGTGGCTTTCCCCCACTACCTCAGAGCTCTCAGAGGTAGTGCCTAAGGTAGTGCCTAAGGGCAGCAGCCTTCCAACCCCGAGCTTCCCCTCTGCACTGGGAACAGGAAGAGGTGCGGGGTGTGGCCCCACTCATGTAGTGTCTCATCTCCACCCCTTCCTGGGGTCCTAACACAGCAAGCGGGACAGCAGGGAGGAGAACTCGTGCCCTGATGATTCTGCCTGTTTGGAAAGGCCACAGCCCAGCTGGCTGCTGTGTGGCCCAGCTTCTGCCATGCCTTTGGCTCTAATCCAGTGCGGGGATGTGCGGTGTGTGAAGTCTTTACACCTGTACTTACCTTGAGTTCTCAAAGCACCTCACTTCTATTTGCAGACTTACCATCCTAGCTGCCAGGTGGGCCTACACAGGAAGTGGTGTAGAAGGCATGATCTCCATTTGGCAGAAGAGGGGGCTAAGTCATGTGATCAGAAGGCTCTCCCAAAGTCACCCCATGCTCTCTCACATCTGGATCCTTCCCACAATAACCTCAACGTGTTTAGGCCTGAACTGTGACTCTTAATTCTCTGGATGGCCTCAACTAATTAATCACATTTTATAACTGCCTTCTGACTATTTATAGCGAGAAAAATGATACTTACCAATAATCCTTACCTCGATGAAATTTTGGGAAGAATAAATAAGATATGTTTATGAAACTGATTTTTAATGAAGAAAGGCATTATGCATTCAACATATTACTTAGAGTATTTATTAATGACTTATCTATAATTTTCAATACAATTACAATAGAATTAATTGTATAGTAGAATTACAGAATTTTCAATTGACGGTGTAATTCAATTAACAATATGCCAATAGTGGCATATGGAACCTTTTGAGTCTAAACAGTTAAAGAAGATGCCCATTAGTCACATTGAGATTTTTAATGACTATAATTATTGATTTATGCTTATCCTCTCCAAATTTTATTATTTGCTATTGGGTTTTTGTTAACTTTTTTTTTTTTTTAGAAAGAATAATGTCATCACCCAAGGGGTAATGAGATCATTTCTCTCTGCTTCTTCCATTCATTCTTTTTCATAGCTATTCATTCTTTTGTTCTTCTTTACCATTTTGTTGGTTCTCTCTTTTCTAGCAGGATGGCCCGAGGTATTACTGTAGGGAAACTAACCCCTCCATTGCTCTGCTTTTTCTCACATTTTATCAGTCGTCCAGTCATATTTCGTTTATGGGGCAAGGATTGAATCATCTGTTGTGTCCCAACAGACACGCAGCAGAGCCCATTCCCATGGCTGCATGGAACCTGGCTCACTGACCCCCCATCCCTGGGCAGAGGCCAGGGGGCATTGAAGGACCTGTCCCAGGTACAGTCTGCCACAGCATACAGCACCTGAGTTGGCACTATTATTTTTATAATGATCTATTTTCCTTTCAAAGTTACTAGTTTCCAGTTTCTGCAACACAAGCAATAACCAGCCACCTTGGCTGACTGTCGCAGTTCTGGGGGACGTGGCAGCACTTCCCTTAGCAGGCGGCCATGGGCACAGTTGCTGTGTTTGTTGCAACGAACACCCTTTGTCCACTCAACCCTACAGATGAAGTTGAGCCCTGGGGTGGAGATTTAGAACTATGCTACGAAACCAAAAAGTGCACCCACCCCCAACTTTACCAATCAGCACAATAGTTCAGCTGTTTTCCTCAAACCCTGAAGCTACACAGGGAGCTTGAAAAGGAAATGATCGTTTCTTCTTCTTTTTTTTTTTAAATAAAAGCTCATCCAGTTCTCACTGTCTGCAGTAGGCAGGTGTCTCTTTGAAGCCTCGACTAGAGAAGGTAACCAGGAATGAGAAACAGTTTACCATGTGACTAAAGCCTATTGGCCCTTGAACTTCTGAAACAAACAAACCAAAACTAAAACCAAAAACATTAACCAGCTAGAGAATGCTTGACCTACCTAAAAATGACCAGTGCTATGGGATTCATTTTCATCATCTATGTCTAGTTAAGTGCTCTGACCGGATGCACTCACAAAAACATCCAGTTACTTGCACAGAAAATCCAGTCTTTAATCCATTCAATCCCACTTTCCTGTATTCTTGGCTAGCATGTTACGTCCAGGACCCGATTCGAATCCCTGACTTCCCTCAGTCGGGCAGCCCAAGGCACAGGGCTAAGCCTGGGCCACCCTCCATACTCTGCCCCTGCCCCAACCCTTCATCTTCTCCCCAGTGCCTGGCGCTGCTCCCCCAACTTCTCCAAGATATTCCTAAAAGCAGAGAAAACATCTCAGCCTGGCCTGAAGAAGACCCTGCGAGCCCACCATGTTTTTGAAGTCTCATGTTTTATTTCATAAATCATGCAAAGGCTGCTTTCTAATGCCAAGCATGTTCTTTCAATATGAATATGAATAAAAGCGAGACTTCAGGAAGGAGCCTCCGGATGGCCCTGCCACCTCTCTGATGGCTGACCACGTGGGGGACCTTGTCTGGGGGGGCGGGGGTTTGACACTCCAGTCTGAACAGCTACAGGGTGAACTCCTTATCACACTGCTCACACTCCTCTCCTTATGGCCCCAGCCTGTTTTCCTGCCTCTTCCTCTACACAAACTCTGGTGTTTCCCAAAGGAAAAAGGAGAGAGAGAGAGAGAGAGAGAGTGTGAGTGTGTGTGTGTTGGGGGAGGTGTCATTCATCTAACAAAGTGCAACAGATTCCTTAACTGCAAGAAGACCTCGGTAGGCCAATACACATTAATTTCACATTGGGAAGATAGCATATTGTATTTACCAAACATTTCCCAGCAGACCGTTGGGACACTTTGGGGTCCTACCTGACCTCATTTGACATGACTTATTTTTATATGTCCACGTTTTGCCTTCTGACATTTCCTCAGACTTGGACTGTTCCTCATGACAATCTATTTATCTTCCAAGGGGCAGTTCAGATATATCCTTTGTGAAACCTTCCCCTATACTACTTGTTGGGTAAGTGTGATTACTTCCTCAGCCCTGGTAGTATGGCTGTCGCCACACTGTAATTGATAAGGTTGGGCCTCCAAGAGTCTCTCCTGGATTTTAGTTGAGAAATGATGACCAACCCGCTCCCCTTCTGCACCTGTTATGATGCCCAGCACATAGTGTGTCTGCAGAGGTTGAATGCATTTAGAGTTCAGGTGGGAGTTTAAAACTGCCACATTCTGTGTGTCTGTGTTAGTCGTCCTCGTTCTTCATTTCCATCACGACGTTTCTGAGTGATGAAGATACTGGAACAGAGTAGCACCTCCACCCCTACTCCCAAAAAGGTTCAACCCAACCCAATTGGAGCCCTGGCCAGAAAAAGTTCTGCCAACACTTTTTGTGAATGCCATCATGGTCATCCTAATCGTCAAGGTGACAGACTCCCCCACATGGTGTAGACCAGAAGGGCTTCTCCTTCATGACTCCCTTTCACCCTCTCAACACCTGCATGCTGAAGGCACTGTTGTTGGTCCCATTTTGCAAATGAAGGCACTGATGCTCTCGGAGGACTTGCCCAAAGCCTGCAGGAATCAGCAGAGCGGAGAACAGAACCCAGACGCTAATTTGACAGCAACACCCGCACCTGCTTCCTGCACCACATGCAGCTGTTTGTGATGCCGGGCTGTCATGGCCGCTGGTCACAGAGGGGAACCTGGACAGTGGAGGGCTCTGCAGGGCTATGATCTTCACAGCAGAGGCTCAAGTCCCTATGACCACCTGGGAAACACTTAGTGTTACTGATATGGCAAGAAAGATCGAGGGCTTTAAAAAAATCTTTGATTTGTGAGACTCCTTTTTCTTTCTTTCTTTCTTTCTTTTTTTTTTTTAGTTAGAAGCAGTTTTTAACAGAGGTGAGAAAAAAAAATGCAGTGGTTTTTATTTTCCATGATTGGTGACTGTCAGGAATGCACAGCCTAGAAGTCCAGGACTTGCTCTAGAAAGACCTAAGAAATGAAATGCTTTGCTGCTGGGTCAGAGCTTATTACTGGTCAGATCTTTTTTGTTAGCGTAGCTGTTGGTGCTAGTCAATGCCAGGAAAATGCTCTCACTCTCCCTGTCTTTGGGACTCTGTTTAGCTCCTGGTCTCCCCATTACTCTTCTGCAGCTGCATGCAGCTACCTCTGCTATGTCTGCTATTGCCTTTGCTGGAGGACACAGCTCAGATCCTGTTCCTGCCAGGACTGGGGTGTCACAGTTTCCTGGGGGTGCAGAGACTGTGTTCCAACCATCCTCAGACACAACTCCTGCAGTCAGCAATGGCCAGCCATCCCGCGGGGACAGCAACCCTAGAACCCTCCCTGGATGTCCGTGGGCTGGAGAGGTTCGTGGCCCTCAGGACATGGTCCACTGAGGGCTTTGCTTCCAGCCCTAGTGCCCACCACAGGTAGTGGGACAGCGGTGGGTCATTCAGTATGGCGGTGGGATGACGCCAAACACTAGGTTGCTAAGGAGATGCAAACCTCTTGGAATCTGACCGAAAAAGATTATAGAAGGGCTACTGGTCAAATGGGCTGGGTACGATAATCACCTGGGGAGAGTATACTCTCTTGGACAGAGTTAGATCTTAGACATGCTGCTATAAATAAAATATAAAGATTTGTTTTATATTTTAGATATATATATATAAACTTATATATGAATATACAGTTATATAAAATAATAAATAAAAACATTCAGTGAGTCCTTTGCTGCCATCCTCACTCAACTCTCCTCTCCAATATCCCCCTCCAGCCATCAATTCCAAACTTGGGTGTTTTTCAAGGAAATCTGATTTAACTAGTATTCACAGCAGTGTTGGAGAAAGTTGCTTTTGATCCAAATACTTAATGACCTTTTCTCAGTACTTCTATTCATCCATTTAGGACTCAGGATGATCCAAGTTTTGATTCATCAGAAAGTTGCCTGCCCTCGGATAAGAATGAACAGGTAACAGCCCACGTTGTGTATGGGAAATGAGATTGGTATTTTGAAACCAGGGTGGGAAGTTCCAGGCTACAAAGTAAGAACTATTAGACAGGTATCCAAAGCTATAGAAAGGGAGGCAAAGGTATAATATACACAGTGTCATTCTACCAACCAATACCCGCCTTTGTCTCTAAAACTATCGGCAATTGTAGAAATTGGTGGTTTTAGTGATTCATTTTCCCACTCAGTTTGGTTAATAATTCCTCTCCGCTTCCTGCCCCCAAACCCTCCTTCATAACATTGGCCTTATAAGACCATGTGTAGTCCTGGAGGTTAGATCAATGGGCAATATTAAATATACATACCCATTCATTTACTATTCCTTTGAAGTCTTAAAAGGAACACAAAACATGGTATCATATTCTTACTCAAATTTATCAGAACCTGCATTAAGATTAAATGGTCCCTCTCTCATGGGCATTAGCATAAAAAGATGTATTCAAAGTTTTTAGCCATTGGAGATAACAATCATCCATATTGGTCCGGAGGCCACCCTAAGCTTATTCTTGTAACTGGTCTCCACGTTCTCTCATCCCCGTCAGTAACAAGCACATATCTATCTCCTTGGGCTTTTCACTCTGAGCTCTTCCAGGATCAGGCACAAGACTGGGCTTTCAGCTGCTGCTTGGAATTCTTTAAAAAACACAGACAGGTTGGCTGCAGAGTTCAATGGCAGCTGGGGTGAAGACCCGGCCCCTTTGACTCAGTCCCCTTTGCTTTTCTAGGATAAAATGGAGACCTCTAACAAGACGGTGACGAGAGCTCCTCTGGACACTGTCCATCTCACCTATCCCCAGTGGCTCTGGCTTTCTGAAGCCCGGGCTGGGAACGGGGCAGGGGCAGCCAGCCTGACACCCGTCTCCCACACCTCTGCCTCTCCCGGGCCACCCACTGCTGCTGGCCAGTCAGATGCACCCAGGCCGGCTGCCAGCTTCTTGTCTCAGTCAAAGCACAAGGAGCCCAGCATGGGGGAGGGAAATGGAGAGGCCAGAGTGGGCTCCCCCAGGAAGACCAACCCAAGGCCTGAGCCTGGGCAAGGAGAGCCAGTGCCCCGTCGGGGATCCAGCTTGGGACTCCTCAACTGGGAATCCTGCTCTGCCTTTCGGCCACTTTGGGCATGGACGCGTGTAGCTGCTGACCTGTGCTACCTGCACACCCAGTATTGCCACCCGTGGCTGGGGATGGCCCTCTGCGAGCCTGTGTGGGATGCTGTTGCCAGGGGCGACGGGGCTGAGACTGTGCCCGTCAGGCGGGCTGGGGAGAACACCTGTGTGTTGGTTGAAGCCGAATACAACTGGATCACTCCCTCTGCCGGGAGCAAGGAAACAGTCCCCTGAGAAGCCTGCCGTCCCAGGCCTCTCCGTGGCCTCCACAGACCCCGTGGAGGGTGTCGGCCAGAACAGAGCTAATGAGAATTAGCTGATGAGCGCGGGGCCGCGGGGCCGCCGGGCTGCTGTCAGCGTGGTGAGTGGAGGAAGCAGTAGAAGGGTACTTTTATCAACAGACGGAGCCCTCCCCGAGCTTTGTTGTTTTAACATCTGTATTTAGCTGTTTTTTCCCCTTCTTTTTGCAATTAGACGTTCTGTTTGAAGACTTAAACCCAGCACAATGAATATTGCATAACCCACTCATTAACTAGACTCCCCTGCGCTCCGAGCTTCCTCCATTGCCTTAAGGAACCCGCAGAAATAGACATGGTGTCCCTCCTCCGCGTACCAGCCTCCTCTCTCTAACTCTTTGAAAAAAAATAATAATAAAAGAGGAATGTTGGGGTTTGCTTCTCTTGCCAGAGAAAGAATGGAGGCCCTGCTTCACAACTCTGCAAACCACCTCCAAAGTTTTCCGTGTCAAAGCTCCAGTTCAGAACTGGCTCTGATTATTGGGCTAGGTGAGTGCAAAGGTATTCAGTGTTCCTGCAAGCGCAGAGGTCTGGCAAATTCACCGTGGAAATCACTGGGAAGTGAAGAGAGTCTGAGAGAGCTTGATTCAACACCTCTGTGGGAAAACATGCACACAACATGAGGCCATAAACACCAGAATGGTTCCGTCAAGGTGTAAGTAGATCTGAGACCTCCCATCCATTTTCAGTGAAGAAAGCCTCCTGCAGTCCCACAGTGAGCAGTCTAGCGGCTTTTGCCAAAGGTCAGGCTGGGAAGGAGGTAATGGCAGCACAGTTCAAGGAATGGCCTCTATGCATCTTTTTGTCTTTTGGGGGGATTGTCAGGAGAAGAGCAACGTGGACAGAGACCACCTTCTTGCTCTTGCAACCTCAGGGAGGTCATTTGGGGTTACCAAGAGTCCCACAGATACTATGGAGGGTCAAAATGACAGGTTTGAATATAAATCTTGAATATGCTTACCTCATATTGATGCAGGCTGGTAAGCGGCTAGGAAGATTCCTTGGCAAGAAGAACGTGGAAGGTGAGACAGGTAGCTGAACATACTGGCCGAGCAATTTACAGCCAGATACAGACGGTCACCTCCGTAGAAATAACAGCCAGGCCTCAGTTGTCGTGCAGCTCCAGGCCCAGAAAAGCAGCAAAGCCAGATGGGCGATGCCAGGACCAGCTGCAGTGACTAAGGGTCCCCACCTCACCCCCGCTCTGGTGCTGACCAATCGGTGGAGACCAAGACCGGCAAAGGCACACCTGTTAAAGCTGAAGAATATTCTGAGAACTTCCCTAAGCTCCCAGCCTTAAAAACCCCTCAAAATGAAGACCCAGTTCAAGCTCTCTCTCCCTGGAGCACACCCCCACCTTTCCCTTCCACCCCTTCTTCCCCCACAGACGTGCATCTCCTAAACTCTAAGGAACCTCACTGAGACTTGCAACCAGGGGAGCAGTGGGCAGCGGCAGCTCATCCCGGGCTAACCGTCTGACCCTGTCTCCAAAGTCCCCATTTCTCTGGCTTCTCAGGGAGCTGAAGCAGCCCCACTCAGGCTCTCCTGTTGCTCCTCCTATCCGAAGCCCTTCCTGTTTCACTGTCCCCAGTGAAGGTACTGTACTGTTGAAATCACCTGGACTCCTGTTGTGAAATCTTTCCTGCACGATGTCAAGAACCCACACACCACTGGCCGGCCCTAGGCAGACCTGAAGGGCCAGGTCCCCTTTCTGGTAACAATATGATGTGTAATTAAATGCCTTTTCACAGGTAAGCTATTAGAGTCACAGTCTATTTTAATGTGGAAACAAAAACCACTATAAATTCAGAAAGGAGAGTGACGTCACGGAAATGGCGCCGTGAGCAGCGCGTTCGACAGATCTCCCCAAAATTTCAACAAATTTATCAACTAGAAACAGAAAAATTTATCCTCGGAGCATTCCGGAGTTCCACACACACACTGAAAGCAAAAGGACTGTTGCCGAGGAGGGAGTACACCTGTGGTGAGTCAACCCACACGTGCAGCTGCCCGCCCACACTCGGGGACAGTAGCCTGGGCACTGGCGGCCACCCCTGCATGCCCTGAGAAACCGCACGCGCGCCCCCCGTGCCACGGTCCGGAGAGTCCCCGACCACTGGCGTGACGAGAAACCGCGTGCGCGCGCCCGGTGCCACGGTCCAGAGAGTCCCCGTCCACTGGCGTGCTGAGAAACCGCGCGGTCCTGAGCCCCGGGAGGGGCGCCAAGGCTGTCTTTCCTAGTCAGGAGATTCTCTCCGTGGGCGGGGCACCTCACCCAGCCATTCAAGCTAACAATCAAGCTTTGGGGGGAGGGGCGCGCAGGCAGCCTGAAATACTTTCTGGAGCACAGCTGCGGATCCAATCACTGAAATTAGCTTAACCCACGAAATCTATGCACCCACGGGGCTCTAATTGATAAGATCTCTCCCAGTTCAGCGATCCAAGACAAGAGGCGTGATATTTTTCAGTGCCTTTCGCTAAAGGGGCGGGGGCAACTTCTGATTGACAGAGCCTCCTTATTCAGGGATATACCTAACAAGAGGGACTTGGCAGATATTAAGATCCATAAAGCAAACAGCGACTAGTGCTTCTTCTTCCCAGCCAAAACAGGCTACCAAGTGTGGAAAGCCTGGGTTGAGTGGTCCAACTGAATGCTAGGCCCTGAACAGTCACCTTGACAACAATTGACTCCCACCCCCGCCTGATTACACTGGAGGCCCTGACTGCCAGAGCCTTTCCAAAAGCCTTGCGCTGAGTGGGGATAGAGTGGGGATTTCCCAGCTCTTTGAGCCTCTTACTCCCCAGACAGAAGCAGTGGCAGCCTCATAGCTGGATCACCAGGCTGCTAATTCAGGAAGGGGAGACTAGGAAAGAGACTCCAGGAAAGCAAACTCTCTCATTGTTGGACTCTGCAAACGCCAACAAGCCTTGACTACCAGCGAGACTAAAGCCAATTATATGACATTGCCATAGAATCCCATCAACTGCAAATTCCTACCTAAGAGTGACACAGGGGCAGAACCAGGGGTACAGAGTCACTGACCAGGAAGAGGGAGAGAAAAGAAAAAAGGAAGAAGTTAACCTCTCAAAATCAAGAAAAATCCACAGACTTTATAACTTGTTCCACTAATTCTTTGTTGTTGTTGTTTCTTTCTTCTATCTTATTGCCTTTATTATTATTTCTATTTCTTCCACCTCGGTCCTTTTACTCTCTGCCCATCTTATGCTACCCTTTTCTTGAACTACACTACCCATGAGTGTTACATTTTATTTCTTTTCTTCATCCTAACTCTCCTTTAGGGTTACACTCCAAAACCCTTAACTCTCACTCTCTCCCTTTTTGTTTTTTTTTTCCTTTCCTTTTTTTTCTTCCTTTGTTTCTCTCTTATTCTTATTATTTCCTTTCTACTTATTTCTTCTTTTCTCCTTTTACTTTTCCTCCCATTTAAGCCTCAATCACGAACAAATTATTTAATTTGGGACTCAAGTTTTTGTGGGTTTTTTTTTGTTGTTGTTCTTTTTTTTCTTCTGCTTTTGTTCTTGGTTTTCCATTATTTGTTTGTTTTTGTGGCATTTTGGGCACTTTTTACATTGATTTTTAACTCACTAGCATTCCTCCCAACCCAAAGTCTCCATTGTATTTAGTCTTCGCTCCACTTAATACAACAGATTTTGACTTATTATTTTTATTTTTATTTTTTCTTCTTTAATTATTGTTTTTTCTCTCCTTTTTTCTGTTTCCCTCTTATCCCTCTCATTATATCTCTTAGTTGACCACCACTTACAAGCAAATCATTTTATGCTTGTCTAAGATTTTCTCCCCCCCCCTTTTTTTTGTATTTAGTAGGTCCCTACTCCCTTTTTTGCCCCTTGAACTCTTCACCCCAAATCAGGCCCTCCATTATAGGCAGTTTTTGTTCCATTTAGCATAATATAATTCATAGGACATCACGATATTTCCCTAAGGAGGTGAGAGGAGGGGAAGAGAAGAAAAAAAAAGGGGGGAAATAATAAATTATTACTTTTTTTTTGTGGAGTGTTTTCCTTTTTTCTTTTTTTTCTTTTTTTCCCTTTTTATTTTTTATTAATTCTAATTAACACTATCATCAAGACCACCTTCAGATGCCAATAAGAAAAAGGAAATCGAACATTATGGATACAAAAGACAGAGAGGTAACACAAATAGATGTGGAAAAATCTATGGAGAAAAGATTTAACATATTGGAAGCCTTGGAGCCAAATGACAGAGAATTTAAAATAGAAATCTTAAAAATACTCAGAGATATACAAGAAAACACAGAAAGGCAATTTAGGGAGATCAGAAAACAACTCAACGATCACAAAGAATATATTACCAAGGAAATTGAAACTATAAAAACAAATCAAACAGAAATGAAAAACTCAATTCAAGAGCTGAAAAACGAGGTAACAAGCTTAGCTAATAGAACAGCCCAGATAGAAGACAGGATCAGTGAAATAGAAGACAAGCAACTTGAGGCACAACAGAGAAGAAGAAAGAGACTCAAAAATAATAAAAAACGAGAAAGCCCTACAGGAATTGTCTGACTCCATCAGAAAGAATAACATAAGAATAATAGGTATATCAGAGGGAGAAGAGAAAGAAAATGGAATGGAGAATATACTCAAACAAATAATAGATGAGAACTTCCCAAGCCTGTGGAAAGAACTAAAGCCTCAAATTCAAGAAGCAAACAGAACACCAAGTTTTCTTAACCACAACAAACCCACTCCAAGGCACATCATAATGAAGATGACACAAACCAATGACAAAGAAAAAATTCTCAAGGCAGCCAGGGAAAAGAAGAATACAACATATAAAGGAGGGCCTATTAGATTATCATCAGATTTCTCAGCAGAAACTCTACAAGCTAGAAGAGAGTGGACCCCAATATTTAAAGCCCTGAAAGAGAGGAACTTTCAGCCAAGAATACTATACCCATCAAAGCTATCCTTCAAGTACGAAGGAGATATAAAAATATTCACAAATACAGAAAAGATGAGAGACTTTATCAACAGACAGCCCCCACTCCAGGAAATACTAAAGGGGGTTTTCCAACCAGATTCAAAGAACAAAAGAAAACATAACCACAAGTAACAGCTCCACCAAGAACACAATAAAACCAAACTTAAACTGTGACAACAAAGAAAAAAAAAGGGGAGAAAGGATGAAGATTAACAGTAGAAAAGGACGATGAAGCGCAGAAATACTCAAAAGAAAGGGTACTACAATGAATATGGTAGGTACCCTTTTCATTACTTAATGGTAACCACCCTTGAAAAAACCACCACAAAAACACTTGACTTAAAAAAGGTAGCAACAGAGGAAAGAAGTATGGAATACAAACAAACAAAAACAAACGATAGAAAAACAAAAGAGAAGAATCAAACAAGATACAAAACTAACAGAAAGCAATTTATAAAATGGCAATAGGGAACCCACAAGTGTCAATAATTACACTAAATGTAAATGGATTAAACTTACCAATAAAAAGACACAGAGTAGCAGAATGGATTAAAAAAGAAAATCCAACTATATGCTGCCTACAAGAAACTCATCTAAGCAACAAGGATAAAAACAAATTCAAAGTGAAAGGCTGGAAAACAATACTCCAAGCAAACAGCACCCCAAAAAAAGCAGGTGTAGCAATACTCATATCTAATAATGCTGACTACAAGACAGAAAAAGTACTCAGAGACAAAAATGGTCATTTCATAATGATTAAGGGGACACTGAATCAAGAAGACATAACAATCCTTAATATATATGCACCAAACCAAGGAGCACCAAAATATATAAGACAGCTACTTATTGACCTTAAAACAAAAACTGACAAAAATACAATCATACTTGGAGACCTCAATACACCACTGACGGCTCTAGATCGGTCATCCAAACAGAGAATCAATAAAGATATAGTGGCCTTAAATGAAATACTAGAACACCTGGATATGATAGACATCTACAGGACACTTCATCCCAAAGCGACAGAGTATACATTTTTCTCTAGTGTACATGGAACATTCTCAAGAATTGACCATATGTTAGGCCACAAAGACAATATCAGCAAATTTAGAAAAATTGAAATTGTGCCAAGCATATTCTCTGATCATAAAGCCTTGAAACTAGAATTCAACTGTAAAAAAGAGGGGGAAAAACCCACAAAATTGTGGAAACTAAACAACATACTTCTAAAAAATGAATGGGTCAAAGAAGAAATAAGCACAGAGATCAAAAGATATATACAGACAAATGAAAATGAAAATACGACATATCAGAATCTCTGGGATACAGCAAAAGCAGTAATAAGAGGAAAGTTCATATCACTTCAGGCCTTTATGAACAAACAAGAGAGAGCCGAAGTAAACCACTTAACTTCACACCTTAAGGAACTAGAAAAAGAAGAACAAAGACAACCCAAAACCAGCCGAAGAAAGGAGATAATAAAAATCAGAGCAGAAATAAATGAAATAGAGAACAGAAAAACTATAGAAAAAATCAATAAAACAAAGAGCTGGTTCTTTGAAAAGATCAACAAAATCGACAAACCCTTGGCAAGACTCACCAAGGAAAAAAGACACAGGACTCAAATAAATAAAATCCAAAATGAAAGAGGAGAGATCACCACAGACATCATAGATATACAAAGAATTATTGTAGAATACTATGAAAAACTATATGCCTCCAAATATAACAATCTAGAAGAAATGGATAAATTCCTAGAACAATACAACCTTCCTAAACTGAGTCATGAAGAAGCAGAAAGCCTAAACAGACCAATCAGCAGGGAGGGAATAGAAAAAACTATTAAAAACCTCCCCAAAAATAAAAGTCCAGGCCCAGATGGTTATACTAGTGAATTCTATCAAACATTCAAAGAAGACTTGGTTCCTATTCTACTCAAAGTCTTCCAAAAAATTGAAGAAGAAGCAATACGTCCAAACACATTTTATGAGGCCAACATAACCCTCATACCAAAACCTGGCAAAGATGGCACAAAAAAAAGAAAACTACAGACCAATATCTCTAATGAATACAGATGCTAAAATACTAAACAAAATACTGGCAAATCGAATACAACAACATATTAAAAAAATAATACATCATGATCAAGTGGGATTCATCCCAGAATCTCAAGGATGGTTCAACATACGTAAAACAGTTAACGTAATACACCATATCAACAAAACAAAGAACAAAAACCACATGATCTTATCAATAGATGCAGAAAAGGCTTTCGATAAAATACAACACAATTTTATGTTTAAGACTCTCAACAAAATGGGTATAGAAGGAAAATATCTCAACATAATAAAGGCCATATATGATAAACCATCAGTCAACATCATATTAAATGGCATAAAACTGAGGACTTTCCACCTTAAATCAGGAACACGACAGGGGTGTCCACTCTCTCCACTCTTATTTAACGTGGTGCTAGAAGTTCTGGCCAGAGCAATCAGACAAGACAAAGAAATAAAAGGCATCCATATCGGAAAAGAAGAAGTAAAGGTATCACTTTTTGCTGATGATATGATCCTATACATTGAAAACCCAAAGGACTCCACAAAAAGATTACTAGAAACAATAAACCAATACAGTAAGGTCGCAGGATACAAAATTAACATACAAAAGTCCATAGCCTTTCTATATGCCAACAATGAAATATTAGAAAACGAACTCAAATAAATAATCCCCTTCACGATTGCAACAACAACAAAAAAATACCTAGGAATAAACATAACAAAGAATGTAAAGGACCTATATAAAGAAAACTACAAGGCATTGCTAAGAGAAATAGAAAAAGACACAATGAGATGGAAAAATATTCCTTGTTCTTGGATAGGAAGAATAAATATAATTAAAATGGCCATATTACCCAAAGTAATATATAAATTTAATGCAATTCCCATCAAAATTCCTATGACATTTTTTAAAGAAATGGAACAAAAAATCATAAGATTAATATGGAACTATAAAAAACCCCGAATAGCCAAAGCAATCCTAAGGAAAAAGAATGAAACTGGGGGCATTACAATACCTGACTTTAAACTATATTATAGGGCCACAATAATCAAAACTGCATGGTATTGACAGAAAAATAGACACTCAGACCAATGGAACAGAATAGAAAGCCCAGAAATAAAACCACATATATATGGTCAAATAATCTTTGATAAAGGGGCCAACAACACACAATGGAGAAAAGAAAGCCTTTTCAACAAATGGTGTTGGGAAAACTGGAAAGCCACATGCAAAAGAATGAAACTCGACTACAGCCTGTCCCCGTGTACTAAAATTAATTCAAAATGGATCAAAGACCTAAATATAAGATCTGAAACAATAAAGTACATAGAAGAAGACAGAGGTACTAAACTCATGGATCTGGGTTTTAAAGAACATTTTATGAACTTGACTCCAATGGCAAGAGAAGTGAAGGCAAAGATAAATGAATGGGACTACATCAGAATAAAAAGTTTTTGCTCAGCAAGAGAAACTGATATCAAAATAAACAGACAGCCAACTAAATGGGAACTGATATTTTCAAACGACAGCTCAGATAAGGGCCTAATATCCAAAATTTACAAAGAACTCATAAAACTCAACAACAAACAAACAAACAATCCAATAAAAAAATGGGAAGAGGACATGAACAGACACTTCTCCCAGGAAGAAATACAAATGGCCAACAGATATATGAAAAGATGCTCAGCTTCATTAGTTATTAGAGAAATACAAATCAAAACTACAATGAGATATCACCTCACCCCTGTTAGATTAGCTATTATCAACAAGACGGGTAATAACAAATGTTGGAGAGGCTGTGGAGAAAAAGGAACCCTCATCCACTGTTGGTGGGAATGTAAAGTAGTACAACCACTATGGAGGAAAGTATGGTGGTTCCTCAAAAAACTGCAAATAGAACTACCTTATGACCCAGCAATCCCTCTACTGGGTATATACCCCAAAACCTCAGAATCATTGATACGTAAAGACACATGTAGCCCCATGTTCATAGCAGCACTGTTCACAGTGGCCAAGACATGGAAACAACCAAAAAGTCCTTCAATAGAAGATTGGATAAAGAAGATGTGGCACATATACACTATGGAATACTACTCAGCCATAAGAAATGATGACATTAGATCATTTATAGCAAAATGGTGGGATCTTGATAACATTATACGGAGTGAAATAAGTAAATCAGAAAAAAACAAGAACTACATGATTCCATACATTGGTGGAACATAAAAACGAGACTAAGAGACATGGACAAGAGTGTGGTGGTTACCAGGGGTGGGGGGAGGGAGGACGCAGGAGGGAGGGAGGGAGAGAGTTAGGGGGAGGGGGAGGGGCACAGAGAACTAGATAGAGGGTGACGAAGGACAATCTGACTCTGGGCGAGGGGTATGCAACATAATTTAATGACAAGATAACCTAGACATGTTTTCTTTGAATATATGTACCCTGAATTATTAATGTCATCCCATTAACATTAATAAAAATTTATAAAAAAAAAATTCAGAAAGGATATTTATTGACGGAGTACCTAAATCCTACAGGTACAGCCTTAAGAACTTTACATATATTTGCACTTTTAATCCTCACAATAACTTAATGAGGATTAAGTTCAGTCACTTGCCAAAGAGGGAGAGACATGCGGGACATCTCAATACAACAACACGAACAGTTCTTTACATGGGCTGTGTAGGGAAAACTGCTCCCGATGGGTCTCCAGCCTCTTTTAGCTCATTGGCACCAATTGCAAGACTTTCCTCCTGAATTCTGGGCCAGGCACTTCTGTCCCCTGGCTTCAGGCAAGGGCCTCATTAGGCACATGGAGACCTAGGCACTCACACATGACAGTGTCCTTGGAATGCTGTGGAAAGATATGAATGCACTGGGCTCAGTGGGGGCCACAGACATTGCCGCTACGTGCCCCACTCTCCTCAGAGATACCCTGCCCAAGATGCAAACAAGGAACCATCTGGTGGAGAGCGCTCACCCGGCCACATCATGTCAGAGCCAGGTGTACCATGTGCAAATACAACACTGTCCAGATCTTTCCTGTTCAAGAGGTATTTATTCTCTTGGGTAAACAGGCTATTTTGGTCACCCATTATTGTGAAACAAACTACCCCCAAACTCGGTGGTTTAAAACAACCTGTACTACCACCATTGGTTGTTCTCTCTCATGATCCTGGGGTTGCCTGAGCTCGGCCAGGCAGTTCTTCTCCACGTGTTGTTGAAGGGACTGGAACATCCCAGCACAAGCCTGGCAGTTGGTGCGGCTGCTGGCTGGGGCTCAATGGAGTTGTTGATGGAGGTAGGAAGCAGTTTGGTTCTTCTCTCCTTCGTGTCTTACAGCATGGTGGCTGGGTTCCAGGAGGGGGCACTCTAAGCAGACAAAGCCAGAAGCTGGGCATCTCTCAAGGTCCCGCCTTTGGGGGTTACAGTACACAGTTTCATTTCCACTACTTTCCAGCGGTCACAGCACGAAACAGGGCCGGCCCTCATTCTTCAAAAGGAAGGGACATCGATTTCACTTTTTGATGGGAGACGTGGCAAAGGAGTTGAAGCTCTCTCTCCTTCACTGCCTCTCTGGTGGGAGTGCCTATCTGCCACGGGGCTTAGGTAAGAGCAGGTGGGGCTGCTTATCCCGGGAGCAGCCTGGGTCACCTTCCCTGCAAAGCATCAGAGGGCCTGACGGAGATCTCCAGGCTGCAGGGTTAGGCAGGAGCTTCTCCATCTATGGCCGGCAGGTCGGGGAACACCAGCTCTGGGAAGAGAGGGAAGGAGGGTCAGCTGGACTGAGCCTCAGGCTCCGCACCTGAGAAATCCAGATCACAAAACTCCTCACCTCTTGCGGTGGCTGGAAAGAAGAGATACATGTTTGGCACGTTGCTGTCTAAAACAAACGACTGTTAATAACGTCATCCTGCAGCTGTGACACAAACTTTAAGTCAAGTCCACGTAGAGAAATTCTGTGACCACCAAAAATAACGTTCGATCCCGGGTCAGGACACATACAGGAACAGATCGATGTTCCTCTCTCTCCCCTCCACCACCTCTTCTCTCTCAAAATCAATAAATAAAAAATTTACCCTCGCCCAAAAAAACACCCCAAAAACGTTATCCCTTCCCATGACAACATCAACTCCTGTGTGGTCCCTTCTTCCCCAGTCCAGCAAACCAAGGCGTCCACACTGCCGGAGTTGTCCTGGTAGCCATTGGCAACAGTTCCTGCTTGGGGGGGGGGCAGACATTTTTTTGCTGAGACTTTTGGAGCAAACTCTATTTTGGCAAGGGCAGCTGGAGTCTGCAGGCCCGAAGTCAGGAGACATAAAACCCCTCTGTTACTGTGATCTGGAAGGTCCCCTCAGCTTGGCCTCAGAGTTGCCCCAGAAGACTGCGAGCAGGAAGTGTTAACTTAGCCTTCAGGCCTCACTAAAGCACACGACTGTTAAAAGTTTTAAAAGGGCAAAGGACTCCAGTGCAACCTCTTAAAATAGCTTTTTGTGTTTTGTATGAACAGCTACAGAATTGTTCGGCCAGCCACTTCTAGCAGGAGGAAGTGGCTTGGGGCTACACACACATTTAAGAAAAAAGTAACAGAGAAACAATTGCTGAAAACTCATTATATTCCAAACACAGGTTTTTACATCTAGGGTAGGCCGGGCCTGGACCATTTTGCATTCAGAGACTATTTCTGATATTTCTAATTGTCCTCACACCTTGGATAGGATCATTTTGGTAAATCATGACCCAATGCCTAAACTGAGGGCTAGCCGAGCTGTCTCACGGTCCAGGCTGTCTGGATTAATTCGCTGTCACCATGTTTGTTTTCTTAAAAGAAAAAATTCTAATTAACAACAACAACAACAAAAATGGGTCAACAAGCTAGTCAATATTTAAGCCAAGTGTCGCATTTTATTTGCAAAGTTGTGTGGGAAGGGCTGGCAACTTATGAGCAGATCACAGAAAGCTGCCTTCTCCTAGCCTCCACCGGCATTCATCAGCGATTAACTCTTCCTGACCCCCAGGCGCTGGGGGGCAGGGGGGGGGAGCCTCATCAGACAGGCTTCCCTGGCTACTGCAGCATCTTCTCCCTCTCCGTGCTCCTCCGTGCTGCGTGATACTATAGCACGGCTTGCCTCCTGAGTCCTACATGACTCTGATTCCGTTCTGCCTCCCCCTGACTGGGACACTATAGAAAGGCAGAGCCCTTGTTTTGTTCCTTGCTGTATCCCCAGCACTGAGAATTGTTCCCAATCCACAGTAGGCAATTGAGAACTCTGTGCTAACCTAGTGAATGGAAAGTCCAATGTCTGCCCGACTATTACCAGCTCTTGATCTAGATTGAAGTAGAATGTCACACGTTGGGCAGCTCCAGGGCACCTAGAGCTCCTCACCGGGTAAAAAGAGTTCTGCCGGGCCACTGTCCCCAGGGCGGTAAGTGTTCTGACTCAGATCCAAGGCTCAGGGGAGTTCAGCAGGGAAGAGCTGAGAATAGAATGAACCTCTCAGTCTGAGTGGGCCAGAAGCAAAGCGGAATGAAACTTTCCCAACTTGAACCCTTACCCATGAGCACCCTTTGTTCCCTGGCACGGGGATTCTCAACCTCCCGGCTACCAATTCTTTGCTGTAGGGGTCTGTCCCCTACATTGTTGGATGTTTAGCAGCATCTCTGGTCTCTACTCACTAGATGCTGGTAGCTCCTTCCTCCCTACTGGTAATAATCAACAGTGTCTCCAGGCCCAGCCGCTGTGCCCTGGAGGACAAAACCACCTCTGTTTGGGAACCAGTGGTCTAGTAACTGAGAGATGCAATTACAGGCCCCATAGATGAAGCAGCACGTTCTAGTTCATTCCAGACCAGCAGTCGGATGGGCAGCACTGAAATAGAGAACGAATTAGAAATGGCTTTAAAGATCCTCTGGCTAGGTGGATTTTGAATTTTTCAGTCTGCCTTCTCAGGTGCAACAATAAAAACCAACGGGACTGCTCTTGTTAGCCTTTGAGGCGGTCTTCCCTCCCCCACCTTGAAGCACCAATTGGAACCCATTAACAACACCTCCTTTGCGCAGCTGAGGAGAACAAGGCTACCGAGGGGTCACCCTCAAACGAGAGGTTTTCGTCTAGGGCAGTCCTCAGAATCCTTCCTCCCACCTCAACTTCCAACCCACTTTTCTCTCCACCACACTCGGCAGACCATTTGTTTTCTTGGGGCGTTGTGGGTGCTGTGAATATTTTGTTGAATCGAGAGAGAGAAAGAGAGAGAGAGCCAGGTACCAAGTAGATAAATGGCCCAGAGAGATTAATCAACAGCTGCCATGAGAACAAGGACGAGGAAGGGACTTTGGGGACATGGTGGGACAGGCCAAGGCATGACCTGCTCCCTGTGACAGAGTCCCAGGCAGTGGGCTGAGGGGAGAAGATGTCACAAAGGGGAAAGGAACAACTGGCCTGGATGGGGAAGGTGCTGGCTGTCACTGTCCTCCGGCCCAGAGCCCCACTGGAAGAAGAGGGCTCTTCAGTCTGCAGCCCTCCCCTGACCTCGCTCTCTCCCTTCCTCTGGGCTCTGCCTTCCCCGTCCTTAAAATGGCACCTTGAGAGACTCTTCTCCCATCAGCGGATGAATGACTGTTTCGGCAAAGCATTCTGTTTCTTTATCGAGCAAAGGGGCTGTCTGGAAACACATTCCATTGGATATTAAGAAATGTATTTTCCTGATTTATTGTCAGGCTCGGCAGGGTTGTCTGAGAGGCGAGGAACCAATGGGGATATCCATTTTGAGTAATGATTAATTATTACATCTGAAGGGATGTTTTCCTATCAACTGATAGGCTGGAAAAATAGACTACAGCCTGCTAGGTTAGCACCACGGGTCACAGATATTGCCTCTGCCTTTTCAGATTGTATTATCCATTACAGATGGAACCTTCTCATTTAAAAACATAATTTGTTGTTCTCTGAGGCCAAAAAAAAAAAAAGAAAAGAAAAGAAAAGAAAAAAAAAATGAAAGAAACCCTCACATTTCACATACAAGCCAAAGATTAGAATCAGTGCACAGGACCGCATATGGAAGTACATTAGGATGTGGTGTCCCTGAACCAAGGACACTGGCCGGCTGGTGTCCAGAGAGATGTAGAAGGCAGTGACTTCTGATCTTTATTATGCAAATGTGCCGCCCCAGGAGCCAAGCTGTTTAACCTCATCAGAGGAAATGTCACTGATCATTTCAAGCGCCCAGTGCAGCACCAGCATTAGCACTCTTATGTTATTATTATTATTATTTGCAGGGCAGATGTACGCCTCAGCCCTCTGATTAAGCGGAGTCCCTACATGCTGCTCAGACCCTCTAGGATGGAAAAGTAAACTCCTCTCGAGATTCAAACACAAACAAACAAGCAAAACCTATTTTGTTCTCTTCGATGTTTGTTAACGGGGTGCTTTTCCAGGTTGGTACCCACCAGGCACGGGTGAAGGGGTGAAGATGGTGAGAGTGTCACAATTGTCCAATTCCCAATCCAGGCTGCCTTCTGTCTCCTCCAGATCTTGTGGCCCGATGGCAGAGGTATCTCGAGGAGCATAAAGAATGGCGCTGGGGCAGAAGAGGAGATGTCTGGGAGTAGAACACGGCGCGGAGGACTGAAGAGAGAGAGAGAGACCAGAGAAGTGACTCCAGAGGGGAAGGTCCTTCCTCCCTGCTCCCGGATCCCTGCTCGCCAGCAGAGCCGTGAAGGCACCTGGATCCAAGAGGTGCAGACAAAAGACCTGGGAGGGAACCCAGCAACACAGAACAGGAAGTCAATGAGAAGGGGCCCAGGGCGCCAGAAGACAAAGGCTGTGCCCCTCTGCAATGGATCTTAATTGGCATGGCTCCTGTTGGGAAACTAAGGAATAAACGTGAAATCTAAAGGCCGGAGGGAGTTCTGGAGGAGACTGTGGCGAGCAGTTAGACAGGCATGAGCAGAGCGAGGATGACAGACCTGTCACAGAGGGTCACCAGGGTGGAAAGCCTCAGGTGCCCCAGCAATGGACAAAACCGGGAAAACAGGGACCTCACCCCCAGGTGACCTCTCCTCCCCTAGCATATCGCTGGTCACGTGGTTTAGACCCCCGGCCACCGCCTCCCCTGGCATGTTGCTAGTCGTGCTGGTTAGCCGCCCTTAGAGGTCAGCCCCCTTAGAGGGGGAACCCAAAGGGGGGATGGAGGTTCTGACCTGCATCAAATACACCTAGGCCTCAGAGGTTCAGCTCCAGGACCAGAAAAGCAGCAAAACCAGATAAGGGATCCCAGGGTTGACCCAGGACCAGCTGCCCTGACTAATGCCCCCTGCCCTGGCGCTGACCAATCAGTGGAGACCACTAACCTGAAAGAACACATCTGGAAAGCTGATGAATATTCTATTAAGATCCTCCACTGGGACCGCCCCTTTGGCTGGAGGGCCCAGGGCACCCCCCCCTTGCCCACAGGTGAGTTTTCCAGCCTCTCTTCCTCCTAAACTCCACTTCCTTGCCTCTGTAACTTGTATCCTGAGCCCATTTCTTCTACTTCAGTGACTGTGTAAATAACCCCTCTCTTATAGTTTGAGTCTTGGCTCTGAATTCTTCCCTAGCCAGAACTCAAGGACCCAGGTTGCTGGACCCAGGTCTGGCTGACCCGGCCTGACCACCCCCACCCCCCCCACCCCGTCTAACACCTGGTGCCAGTCTCCCTACTGCCGACAGCACACAAAGCAAATCTTGCACTTTTCCTTTTCTTCCCCCAGCCTGGTCCTCGTGAACGATCCCAAGATTAGTTCCTTGCACAACTGGAAGGACTAGGAACATTTCCACAGACCCTCAGAGCCCCTCTTACCTAATCCAGAATCCTCCAGATATAAACACTGCCACTGGGTTCCCAGTCCCATCAGACCAGACTCCTGGAGGGTGGGCCCATGGCACTTGTTGAAAGCGTTCCAGGGGGCTTCAGCGCTGCCACAGCTGAGACCCGCGCCTTTACATTCCCAGGACCCCAGGCTCCGTAAAGGCAGGGGTCCTGAGTCTGTTTCCTTCTGGGCCCCTGGTGCCCAGCTCAGTGCCCGGCTAGCAGAAGGAACTGCAAACAGACTCGCGGCCTGAGAGGGGGGCGGGGAAATGGGGCATCCCTGCGATGGAGCTAAGTCTGTACACAATTAGGCCGTGGTGGGCGTCCGTGCAGGGGTCACGTCCTGACCATGTTGCCAGGTCCACCTCTGTCTCTCAGCGTTGCAGCACGCGCAGACTCGGCTTGCTCTGGGTTCTGCGTGCAGAGCAGGGGTCGTAGCCATGGAAGTAGCACTGGTAGGCCCGGAGTAGCCCGGAGAGGCAGCACGGAGCCCCTCCACGGGCAGTGCTTCCCGAAGGCGTTGGCTCTCTCCTGGGAAAAACCCCTTTCACTTTCCTCCAGTCCTCTCTGGGGTCCGTCAACACCAACTCGGAAGACGAGAGGTTGACCATCAAGGGATAAAAAGGGAGGGCTCAGACCAAAAGGGCTAAATAAACTAAAACACAGGAGATTTCACTGGAGCCAGAATAAACTCAGATCACTTATGTCAATGTTCAGGCATCCCTGCCACGTGATGTGCGTGGGGTGCGTGTGGAGGTGGGAGAGACCAAGGGGAGTGGCATGGGCCCTGCCCTGAAGCACATGCCCGTGGCAGGCAGGCTGCTGCCAACGTGGGATTTCCAAACAGGGCCTGAGAGCCAACGCTAAGCTAAAGATGGTACCGTCAGCCCCTCACCTCGACCCATCACTTCCCTGTTTCCCCAGCATCAGGAGTCTTTTCTTTTTCTTTTTTTTTTTTTTTTTTTTTTTTTTTTTTGTATTTTTTGTATTTTTCTGAAGTTGGAAATGGGGAGGCAGTAGGACAGACTCCCGCATGCGCCCACCGGGATCCACCCGACATGCCCACCAGGGGGCGATGCTCTGCCCATCTGGGGCATCGCTCTGTTGCAACCAGAGCCATTCTAGCGCCTGAGGCAGAGGCCACAGAGCCATCCTCAGCACCCGGGTCCAACTTTGCTCCAATGGAGCCTTGGCTGTGGGAAGGGAAGAGAGAGACAGAGAGGGGGAGGGGTGGAGAAACAGATGGGCGCTTCTCCTGTGTGCCCTGGCCAGGAATCAAACCTGGGATTCCTGCACACCAGGCCGATGCTCTACCACTGAGCCAACCGGCCAGGGCCAGGAGTTCTTTCTTGAAAGGAGCCGGGGCAGGGAGCACAGGTTGAACACCGCTGCTCTGAGTAACCTATTTCCTGGAGATCCGGGTTGTTTAGTTCAGTGGTCCCCAACCTCCGGGCCATGAACTGGTACCGGTCCATGGGCCATTTGGTACTGGTCTGCAGAGAAAGAATAAATAACTTACATTATTTCTGTTTTATTTATATTTAAGACTGAATGATGTTTTACTTTTTTTATTTTTTTATTTTTTTTGTATTTTTCTGAAGCTGGAAACAGGGACAGACAGTCAGACAGACTCCCGCATGCACCCGACCGGGATCCACCCGGCACGCCCACCAGGGGCGACGCTCTGCCCACCAGGGGGCGATGCTCTGCCCCTCCTGGGCGTCGCTCTGCCCCGACCAGAGCCACTCTAGCGCCTAGGGCAGAGGCCAAGGAGCCATCCCCAGCACCCGGGCCATCTTTGCTCCAATGGAGCCTTGGCTGCGGGAGGGAAAGAGAGACAGAGAGGAAGGAGGGGGGGGGTGGAGAAGCAAATGGGCACTTCTCCTATGTGCCCTGGCCGGGAATCGAACCCGGGTCCCCCGCACGCCAGGCCGACGCTCTACCGCTGAGCCAACTGGCCAGGGCTGATGTTTTATTTTTAAAAAGTGACCAGATTCCCTCTGTTACATCCGTCTAAGACTCACTCTTGATGCTTGTCTTGTAAGTTCGACAATTATACTTAAAAATACCACTGTTTTTATGCCGGTCGCATAATTTTATTTTGTGCCTTTATCCGTCCCACCCTAAAGGTTGGTCCGTGAAAATATTTTCTGACATTAAACCGGTCTGTGGCCCAAAAAAGGTTGGGACCACTGGTTCATTTGACGCAAATCAACCATCTTATGGCCCAACGAGCCGACCCGACTGTGCTCCTGTGCTCTCCTGGGGGAGCTGGTATGACGTGTGGCTTTCAGAAGAAGTGAGGCCCACGCCGTC
The DNA here is from genome assembly GCF_036850765.1 of Saccopteryx bilineata. Classification (NCBI taxonomy): domain Eukaryota; kingdom Metazoa; phylum Chordata; class Mammalia; order Chiroptera; family Emballonuridae; genus Saccopteryx; species Saccopteryx bilineata. The sequence continues at coordinate 186,885,319 of NC_089490.1, read as the reverse complement.
ACACCGCCCCCCGCAGGCAGCCCGCTGTGGCTCCTTATCTCTCCCCACAGCCGCTGAGGAACAGTCAAGGGTCACTTCTGGTGGCCTCGTCTTCCTTCCTGTTCTGCTCAGGGTCAGTGATGAGTTTTGCATCCGTGGAGGGCGACCTTTTCCCAGAGCCGGGAGGCCTGTCCCCCGTGGCTGCTGGATGAGAGGTAGCCCGGGAAGGGACACTGAGGAGTGGACTTAGCTCTGAGTTCATCCACTGGAGAAGCATCTTATCAGCATCACTTTAGGCTGAGGGAGCCTGCCATCAACGGCCAGGCTTGTGTACCACAGTCGAGAGCCTGAGAAGCAACACGTCTGACTGCAGGTCTAACCGGTGTGCTGGTTGGTCCTTCCTCTGCTCTGGCAAGATTCGGAGACACAGGTAGGGTACTGTACTGGGAACCTGCCTGAGTCAGCACGCGTGCCCGTGTGACCTCTGACCCAAGAGAGATGTTGGGATTGTATTGTGTTTCCCCATTTCCACCAAGCAACATGGCACAGGAAAAGGGAAAAAAAACATACACATATTCAGGAGTCCATTTAGCTTAGATGAAACCTTGACAGTGCTACCAGTGAACTCTGCAGCTCCTGTAAGTCCTTGCACAGCACTTACACTCGGCTGTCACAACCATCAAATGGGGACAATGCAATTTGGCGTAAGCAGTAGATCTCAAGGCTCAGCTGATTGAAATCCTACGACATTATTATTTCACCCTTGGGCACTGAGCTCTTTGAAAGTACCAACTGCATTGTCTTTATCTCTGAATTCTCAACATCTGGCCCATATCACATGCTTAAGTGTAGCCTTCTCAGAGAGATCTTCCCAAACACTTCATCTAGCTGTAGGCATCCCCTTGTTATTCCTTATACTCTGTTAGTTTCCCTTGTGCCCTCAAAATGACAGGTTTGCTTCTGTGTCATCCATCGCCATGCTAGAATGTGATTTCCATGAGGCCAGTGCCCTGTCTGTCCTGGTGTCAGTCTAGAACAGTACCCGGCAAGGAGGAGGAGCTCAAAATACATCTGTTGAATGGAGCAATGAATGAACGGCAGCTGTGTTCTTACTACTCGGTTGTAGCCATGTTTACAAGACGATTTGGGATCTAACTACTATCAGAAAATATTTAATCATTTTTGGAAGGCTCACCGGAAAGAGTGAGAATGGTCAGAAGCCATTTGGACTTGCTTGTTACAGCATTCGGCCTGGGAAACTTTACTCAGGACTGGTGACTTCCCCAGGCCTCCTCTAGGAGGCCCTTCATGCTAAACTGAGCAGACTGAAGGAGGTTTTCTGACGTGGACAAGGTTGGCCTTGGAGTCTGAACTGGGGTCCTGGGGAGTGCGGTGGGGCCACACCCTCCCCCTGGGCTCTGCACGGTGACCGCTCCAGACGGCTCAGGCGCTGCGCCAAGCTGTGCGGTTCCAGTGGGAAAGCTGACCTTGGCCAGGAAGAACCAGGAAGAGGCACAAATGACTCATTGTCCCACATCCTCCAAGGTAAAAAACCCAGCAGTGTGTGTGGCCTTTGGGGCTGGACATTATTGTAGCCTTGGCTCCCTCTGCAGCCAAAATAAAAACACTGAGATGAACCCAGGCTCAGCCTAGGAATACATTCAGAGAATCTCTTCCCTCGTCTGTTCCCCACACTTCCCTGCACTCAAAGTTTCAAAATACCATACATATAACATTATGATTTCCAGTTCCAAAAGTCGAGCCTGATTTCCTTTTAAAAACTTAAGGCAGCCTTCCTCTCCAATCAAGGCAACGTGACATTTTACGGACTCATGGAAAAAACTAGAGATGCTTTCAGATCACGTGCGAAGGAGGTCTCGCTGGAATGTGCTTTATTTTTACTCAGAAGTTTTGAGATCAAAGTCACTTGTTGGTGAGACGTGCTACTTCCTTCGGATGTCCACTAGAGGGCGCTCTTGGAAAATACTTATAAATATATATTCTATGGCTCTGTCTAGGAAACTCTGTTTTTAAAAAGAACGGGGGGAAAAAAACCCCAAACCCAACCCGTCCAAATCTCAGGGCCAGCCCTTTGCCTTCACTTGGAACTCTTCCAAATTCTTCCAGAAGCATAGCTAGAGAGGAAACCATAGAGTGCACAAGCAGCTGCTTCCCTCTTCCCCTGCCCTTTTGTCCACATGGGATGCAGCTGGCCAAGCTGCGAAGCCGGCCCACTGGCCAGAGCCCAAATCTCCTCTGCTCTCCAGGGAGCCAGCCCTGGCCCCCAGGAGGACCACCTCGGAAAGGGGCTGCGGGATGGTGAATTTGGGGGCTTCTGCTTTGAGTTCAGCCTTTGCTGAAGTCCCCTCCAAGGAGTTTCGTCTTCTGACCTTTTCTCCCGGGCTAGCAGTGGCCGGAAATTCTCAGAAAAGTGCCAGGAAGGGTCGGGGCGGGGGTGGGGGGCAGCTGGGGCAGCAAACAATTAAAAATAGGGCTTCCGGGCAGGCAGCCATGGAGATCTCGCTCGATATGTAAATAAGTGTAAATAAGACCCAGTCTTGGGGCTGGAAGGATGCCACGCACATTTAGCCAGAGCTGCCCAAGGCCGAGGGCAGCTTCACAGCCCAATTCAAAAAAACATTTTTTTTCCACCCAAAAAGAAAATAGTTCTTTTGAGTTCCACTGGTGGTGGTGGTGGTGGTTGGTGTGTGTGTATTGGCAGGGAGGTATACTTACAACTCAGTTTTCTTATTCCATGAATAGAAGACTGTCAATGGATAAAATCAGCACTGCTTTTTAACCATGAAAACCTAATTCTAAGGCATATGTGACACACAGCTCTCAACTCTCCCCTCCCTGACGTTGGTATCACCTTGTAGAGTTGACATCATTCCTTCTTCGTGACGGACCTCCTTTCATCCTGGAAGCAGTGGGGTGGGTATCCCATCGTCACAGACACCAGGTTTCGTGGGGGGGGATCCCCACAGCAGTGGCATGGTGGGGGTGGAAGGAGGTGACTTTCTTCTGCAATGTATTGTTGAGCACCTGCCATATGCCAGGTTCCGTACCAGGTGTGAATGGGGTGCTGCTTCTTGCCCTTCCTAACAGCCTCTCAACAGGGCAAGGCAGGCAAGCCTTTGGCCTTCCCAGGACCCGTTCTTCGTTCTTCCGGAAGCACAGCCGGAGAGGAATCCAGAGCGCACAGACAGCCGCCTCCTTTTGTCTGCACGCTGCTTGGCCCGCCAGCAGGGGGAGCCCTTTCCCCGGGGGTCCCGCTCCAAGGTGAGAGTAGTGCAGGTGCCCGGGCCCACAGCCTGCTTCATCCAGCTTCAACCTGGAGGGCTGGCGTCCTCTCTTGGTGGCCTTCCCCTCTGCTGACCTCGACTCTTCTGTGTACCTCCCCCATGTGGGCAGCCGAACAACCCTCCAATGGCGTCTGTCCGTTCAGGGTCTGTGTACTGCAGGTCTCTTGTTCTCTATTTCTTCTACTAGGGGCGAGCCAAGAGGCTGCATTTGGAAGAAGCCTTGGGGACTCTGGGCAAAGCAAGGCGGCCCAGGTGACTGCCAACCAGGCCCCGGCAGCAGAGCGAGCCGGAGAGGTGGGAGCCCCGAGGGGCCAGGGCAGGACTCCTCCAAGTGCGCGCCTGCTCCATTCTCAACACGCGTTCTGTGCGCGTGTCTGACTTGAACTAAGCACACAGGCGCGCGTGTGCATGCCTCCACCGGACACGACTTTAAAACCCAGCTCCTGTGCAGTGTGGCAGGGGAAACGACACCGTGTGCCATCACAGCGACTGTGCACAGGGACAGAGCCCCTCCCCCACCCCACCATTCACGTGCAGCGGGGATTCTGCGGGGACGTGGGAACAGCGGCAGACACGAGGTCTCTCTTTAGCAAAACCAGCGTGTCCGACAGAGGGGGAGCAGGAAGAAACGTGGAAATTGGGGGCTTCTTTCTGCTTCAGGAGATGGGGAGGGCTCAGAAGACTGGGGAAGAGAAAAAGTCTGGAGCGAAGGCTCTGGCTTGATGCAGGTGGCCCTGGGTGTAGGGCCTCCCAGGGCTCTGGTCTCTCCTCCCCGGTTCAACCGAGCCAGCAGGAGACCAAGCTCATGTTGGGGGCTCCACTTCTGTCCAGACAGGGCTGGAGGGACTCAGAGAAAGGCGGAGAAGGCAGGTTTCCCAGGGACAGAACCGTGGCAGTGGGTTCCCTGGTTTGTTGCTCCTGGACACAGCTCAGAAGGTCCCCTCACCCCCGGCACACCTTGGCCAGGTGCCCACAAGCCAGGTGAACTGGAGTCATGAAACTCGTCTCTGATGCTCGAGAGGGTTGGCCATTCCGTGGTGATTTGGCAGAGGGAACAGTGCCGTCTGCCCCATGCTGGTGGAAGGAGGCTCCAGACAGCAAGCTCGCTGGGGATGGACCCACACCAACAAGTGGGCTTGTTCCGTTCAGAGCCACTGTGTCTTGGGAGAACTTGAATGACTCAGGAGGGGGACTCAGCAGCCACTTCCGGGGAGACTCAAACAGGACAGCTTGAGAACGAAGCTCCTGGCACCAGACTGAGGATGCGCAGGGCTGTCAGGTTTGCGGCCCTGCTGCACTTGCCAGAACAATCCAGGGCAAGGCAGGTGAGGAAAACCCACTTTGCGGGTGTTTGGTAGACACTTTCGAGGGTTTGGGAGGGCTGGTGTGTGCTCAGCAAAGGAAGAAGGATCTTTCTAAGCTCGGAGTGCCTTTAGATGGGTGGCTAAGATGGTTTGTAGAAGGAAAGTGTGAGATACAATAAAATCCCTTAGGGAACTGTCCTCCGGTGCCTCTGACCCAGAAAGCTTTGTGAACAGCTGTGCCCTGCCCTGTCCGGCCCTGCCTGACCCAGCTCTGCCTAGAAAAAAATTTAGCAACTTTTTTTGTTCTGATTTTGGCCCTCTCCTTCCAATGCTGCAGAAGCAGATTTTTTTCCTTTCAGTTGTTGCGCTATTTCCAACTACCTGTTAAGCAGTGTCTTCAGAGAAAAAAACCCAACCAACCAGATGAGTAAAGTACTCCGGGAAGGGGTGAGACCCCACGCAGAGAACGCTGAGATGCAGGCCAGTCCTGACCCCAGGGACCTGGGCAACTGCCGCGTGACTTCTACTCTGTCTCCGCACGGTCCAGTGTGCTCAGGGCCAAGTGTGACGCAGACACTTGCTGCTGGATGGAGACAGAAACTCATTTTCCATCTCTCCAGCAGCCTGCCATGGAGCCTGGAATGATTTTCTGTCAAGTGAGGCCTGGCTGGATTTGAACCAGTGACCCAGAGTTAAAAGGCTCTGGTACAGGCCTCTCTTTACAATTATTTGACCTGCGTGGACCTCGTGATACCTGGCCCAGCATTCTCTCTTGGATCTGCCCATGTGCTCTCCTCAGGCAGCTGAGGTTTGGTTGGATCCTAATTTAGCATTTGGGACTGAGTGGTTAATGTCCCAGAATTTGTGCCCTTGAGGAATGGGAAATAGAAGGCAGATGAGGGGCTTGAGAGGCAGAGCCTGCTGGATTAGTGTGGGTCTAAAAGGCATGTTCTCCTTCCAGGCTATGTTCCTGACCCTGACCTCAGGACCTTTGCACATGCATTTAGGTCAAAGAGATGGCTCCTGAAGTGAAGCCCACAACAGGGATGTGCATCTGGAGGGGGACTGAAGTCTAGATGCTTTAGGTCTCAATGACTCTGGGGTCAAAACTGTCATCATAATTTTACTGATTGTTCTCATTTAATAAGGGTCCTTTTAGGGACATCTGTAGATTAGTATGATGATTCCCATTCTCTAAATGATAATTAAGAGTCACATGCCATTCTCTAAAAATAGTGCTCGTTAAATAGTCTGAAGACATCTGTCCTCCCAAACCAGAAAAGCAATGTGGAGGGCCTGAAGGGTTAACCCATCGTTCAGTACACGTGTACTGAGGTTCTTACTCTCCGGCCAGCGTTCTGCCAGTTATTGGGGGAGGGGGGACACATGGATAATAATTTGGTACGACCTGATAAGTGATAAACTGGCAAGTGAAGACATTCATTATACAATTGAAAACCGAGGGCTGGGTTTCACAAGTGGGGGGATATAGAAGGAGCCCGAGCACTGAGGATCAGGGCCAGGTACGGGCCGAGTCAGCCATCCCTGTGGAAATCCAGACTTCGTCACTCGTAAGCTCTGGCACCTGGCACTTGGTCTCGTGGAGCCTCCATTTTTCTCATCTGTAAAATGGGAATAATTACACCAATGTCCAGCATCGTCATAAGGGTTCAGTGGGATAATTCATGTAAAGCATTTAGTAGAGCACCTAGCCTGTGGCTAGTGATGGATAAATGTCAGCAAAGGGCTTCTGGGAATAAAAGGCTTTAAGGGAAAGCCACTAAAAAAGGAATTTAAGATAGTGGCAGTGGGATGAAGAATAAGGTAGGAATTAAGGAGAGGTTTTGCAGATACAATCAAGAGAATTTGCCAACTGAACATCAAAGGTGAGCTGTGAGGGCTGAGGGGGAGGACAATAGGCCTGGTTGCTATGTCAACATAGAAGCAGGTTTGGGGAGGTTGCTATGCCAACAGAGGAAGCTGATTTAGGGAGGACTGAGTAGGGAAAGAACAGAGGCATTGACTTTTCCTCTAGGACATGCGGGGTTAGAGGGATCTTGAGGATACTCGAGTGGGAATGTCCAAGTGAAGCTGGAAACGTGAGCTCAGGGCCACCTATCTAGGGTCCTTGCTGGTGTACAGAAAGCAGTGGCTCGAAAGGTCCCACCACTGGTGGGAAGAAAGAAGACCAGAATTCCTGAAAGTGTTCTCATTAAAGGGGTGACTGGAAGTGGGGGGCTGTGAAGGGGACAGGCAGCCACTCCAGGGCCATGGTGGCGCTCGAAGTGGAAAGGGGACACTTCAGTCTGGACACAGTCAGAGCTCAAGGAACTGCCCTCAGAGAGGCCAGGACTGCAGAGTGTCCGCTGCAGCAGCAGCCCCACCGTCAGGCTGCCTCTCCGACGGGCTGAGTAACGGGAGGTCAATGGCGGGGCAGCTGTCAGCTGCGTCATGTTTCTCAGCCGGCGTCAGGGCTGTGGGAGAAGACTGGACAACATTTTTGAGGGGAGTTCTTTGGAGCTGGCACAGAAAGGCAAGGCCCAAGCCACCAAGGTGGGCTGGGAGGGCCTTTCAACCCGTGCAGGAAGCCAGGGATTGCTGCAACCACCTTAAAATTCAACATCAGGTGTCTTCATAAGCTGATGAAGTAGAGACGCCTGCCCTGGTCATTTCTTGGCTTGATTAGTGACATTTAACAGACTTCTTAGATCTTTCACATAGATTGGAAAGTGTGCAGAACAGAGCCTGACACCTGACCTCCACATGTCCGAGACCACATGGCCGATACGGTTTACCCAGGTCCCTCCGTGTTGAAGAGTAATAGTATCTGCTGCTTCTTGGGCTATTACCAAGTGCCAGGCCATGTGACAAACTGTGTGCAGAGCTTTGTGAGCAGAGAAGTAAGTTACACGTGTGGTATTTTGCTCCCTCTTCAACGCTCACAGGAATGTCAGGTCTGTGGCGGGGGTAGCCGCTTATGAAGAGAGGCATTGCCGGAGTGCACAGCACAGGTGACAATAGCAGTGAGTCCCAGGGTAGAACGTGATGGGACACGTTTATTGGTGGAAACCGTACGGGATGGGTTCTAGCAGCATCAGCAAAACCAGGCAGCCCAGGATTCCACACTGATGGCTCAAGGACTCAGACTCTGAGGGGACTTCCCGCAGTGAGCACAAATGAACAAGACTGCAAGGATTTCAAGTCTGGCGTAGCCAGTAACGGGACTGATCACACCCCAGGGCTGCGGCCAGCATCTCTCTCCTCAGCGCGCTGTTTTTCCCCCCAGTGGACTCCCAGGGCTGGTGTGTGAGAGGAACCCTACACTCCTCTCCTCCAGCTGTCTGGCATTTCTGAGATGTGGGGCTTTTAATTCGCCCCACACAAAGCAAAGAAAACATCCTTTATCAAAACCTAGGTTGCAGAACTCAGGGAGAGCTTAGAATCATTGCTGGTGTACTGGATTTTAGCAGATGAGAAGATACGACCTTATAAGGAACACGTAGCTTTAGGGCCGTGGAGGACTCAGTGGTTAGTCATGTGGGCACTGGGAGTCAGAAAAATCTGAGTTCAAATCTTAACTCTACCAATTAGGAGTTAGTTGTAAAGCTTGCTTTATCTTTCTGGATGCAGTTTCCTTATCTGTACAATGGGGATAATAATGGTATATCTCCTAGGGTTCTTGAAAGAACCAAATGAAAACTCTGGTAAAGAACCTAGCATGACCTGCAGGGCCAGTTTCATCTCACAAGAGCCAGTCCCCACACCTCTTCCTAAGACCACCTGTAGGAAGAGTATGTTGGTTGTTGGAAATCGCCAGGGTGGGTGTATTCATACTACAGAATGCTGAATATTAGCTACCAGCGTTGCCATTCCCTAACTTACATTTGGATGTAATGGTTTAAGAATGCACTTCCCGTTCTGTGTGAAGTATTCTCCCGCCATGAGTTCTGGGGACTCCCATTCTTCTGACCACAAAATTCCTGCTCACGACTTGGTGTCTTTCCTACTGGATTGTTTTATTTCCTCTCCCCTGTATCACCTCTTGGTGGATGTTGAACCTTTTATTTAATTTCCTCTCAAATAAACAGAAAGCTCTAGTGTAAAGTGGATTTTTATTAAAGGCTTTTATTTTTTTAATTATTTTTTTTGGTAAGGGGTGTGTGTTTTAGAACTGCAAAAAGAGCCACTAAGGAAAACAGTATGGAGGTTCCACAAGAAATTAAAAATAGAATGACCCTATCATCCAGCAATCTCACTTCTGCTATATATCCAAAGTAAGCAAGATCACTAGCTTGAAGTATATCTATAGTAAGAGCTCTCAAACTTTCCAAGGTTCATGTCCTACGTATTAAGACCACAATTTGGAAAATCAATATACAATTTTTACTTGGCTACCGCTCTGAGCCAGGCACTGTGTTAGGCACAGCAGAGAAAGATGAGGACCATGGAGGAGGAGACAGAAACATAAAGTCATAATCAGACAATGCAGAGGTTTCAGGGCACGTCACAGGGAGCCTCACACCAGCTGGGGAAGCAGGAAAGCCTGGTGGGCAGGTGACATCTTTGTCAGCTTGCAGGAAGATGAGGATAGCTAAGCCAAGGCAGCAGCAAAACAAGGACAGAAAGCATGGAATTCAAATAAAGTGACTTGCTCATAAAGAAACACTGGGTTTGGAAGCGGCATTCTAAGGTTTCATCTCTCCCATCCCTCAAAAGAATGACGAGGGTGACTAAAAGTCAGATCACCTAAAGTCTCTTTCAGTCCTCAACTTGGATGCAGAGAACACATATTTCTAACAAAAAAGCAAGGGTTGTTTCTGGATGTTAAAGTTATGGTGTGCTGAAGGTATTGAGATGGATACCTGGAAAGACAATGGAGCTTGTGTCTGTGTAGCCACAAATGATATAATAGCATTTGGGTGAATCAAGATAAATCTATAGATACTTGGAAGGCATTGTGAGTCATCTGAAATCAGGTTAAAAATAAGACACAGGTTCTCTTGTGCTTTCTGAAATGTCTCTTTGTTTAATCATAGAATTCTTTTCATCTCCCATTCATCATAATATTATCCACTTCATTACTTTACCAGTCCTTTGGAAAAAAATTTGGTATTTAGCATAAACAAACACTGAACATTAGCCAGAAGTGTATTAGTTTTAAACAGAATAGGAATTATAAAAAAAACCACAAAAATTTAAAACTTGGAAAAGAACATATGAAAAGATTAACATTATCACCCCACTATAAAATAAAATTCCTTAACAGCCATTAAAAAAAAATCCAGGTGGAAAAATGGCTAAACATAAATATAATCTAATGTATTTCTTTCATAAATACATTGAGACAAAACAAATGTATAGAACAGACAACTTGACAGTGTTTAATCATAATAAAGCATTTTAAGACATGAATTATTAAATCCCAATAAACATGAATTAAAAATAAATTTTGATTTTGTTTTTTTTGTTCTTTATGGAAAAATATGCCACAGCATTTATATAAAAAAACAAAAAGGCATAAACATATTACTAAAGCCACCAAAATTCACTGTGTAAAAAAAGATTATTTGAAAACAAAACACTTTTTTTTTAAAGCAAAAGATGTTATAGCATTTTCAGTTGAATTTTATCCCATAATCACACACCTACTCTAGGTGTTTGATAATAGAGGTAGATAAGTTGGGGGGGATCAGTATTCTAATGCTAGCTTTTATGATAACTCAGACAGACAGATAAACAGACAATTTCATTTACTCTGAAATTCAAAGAAGTGTATAGGAACAAACCATGAAAACCTTTCTGTGTCCCATACATAAGCATCCAAAGTATCAAGCAAAGTATTATAGTTTTAGACATAAGAGAAAGCCTTGACAACAGAAATTCTCGACAAATAGCCCGTTCAGCATAGTTTGGTTTTTTTTTTTGCAGGGTCTGGTACTAGCTTTAAAACTGACACTGAGGATAACTCTTCTGAAATTTGTGAAATCCAGTGATACTGAAATGAATCAGAAGAACCATAAGATGAGACCTCGTAGTAGTAAGAAATACACATTTACACTCTTGATAAACTTGGTAAAGTGAAGGGAATGACTTCTTTTTGTTGTTGACAAAACAACAACAAACCAGCAGAGCAGGATAGAGTGCGGCCTCAGTGTGACCCGGGATGTCAGTACCGCTGTCAAGTCAAGAAAGGACGTGCAGAGAGGGTGGAGGGTGTCACAGAGAAGTGTTCCCTTAATTCTGTCCCTTGCTGTGTTCTCTGCTTGGGCCTGTGAAAATCTTCCCGCCAGGGCGGAAGCAAATACCGGACGCTCGTTTGAAAGCGGAAGTCCAATGGGGCACTGATTTTACGTGATATTTTGGTTAATGAATGGTTTTTGCACTCCCTATGCCCATCTTTTTTTTTTTTTAATTTTTTATTTTTATTTTTTATTTATTTATTCATTTTAGAGAGGAGGGGGGAGATGAGAGAGAGAGAGAGAAGGGGGAGGAGCAGGAAGCATCAACTCCCATATGTGCCTTGACCAGGCAAGCCAGGGATTTGAACCGGCAACCTCAGTGTTTCCAGGTTGACGCTTTATCCACTGAGCCACCACAGGTCAGTCCCTATGCCCATCTTTTATTTTTATTTGGCTAGAGAGAATGTGTGTCTGTAACATCTGCTTGCATCTATGACCTTTATACTTCCATTTATTCCTAAGAGCAATGCGATTTTATTATGATTTTTTTAATGTTGCAAACAAATCCGCCATGGAAATTCTCATTAATAACTTGTCTCAGATGTGTTAATTCAAAATGTAACAGGCTGCTTCTGGCTAAGAGGGGTGATCTGTGCTCAGCACGTCTTCTGTGTAACAGAGCGTGTTTTTGTTCCTGACCGTGGAATGTGAGCAGGCCCCGTCATTGCTGGCCGCTGCTCGCAAATTGATCACAGCACTTGCGTGTCTCACTCTAGGCTGTGAGAGGAGTTCGCGAGTGTGTTGGAAAACGGGACAGAAATTATGGAAGAAAAAGAAAAAAACATATGAAATGCAATAAAAAAAAAAACCCTGAAAACCAAACCCTGTAGTTTCCCTCAAAACTTCACTTAATTTACTCATAATTCAAATATCAGGCCTTTCCTTTGAAGCAGCTTATAATAAATTTAAGACATATAATATCATGATCTCTTATCACAGAAGAGAGGGATTTCTGTGTGAAAACTATTTGAAGGAATGTCTGAGAAACAGATGTCAAGAGACGCAGATAGTGCTTTTCCGCGTCTATTCAGTCTATGACCCCTGCTGAGTTGATAAGAGGCATGTCACAGTTGTAGAAAAAAAATCACACAGTAAATCAAAGTATTTGTGAGTAAGACTTTGGAAATTTTCAATCTCATCAGAAGGGCATTTTTCTGATGGTTTGACCTCATTTCGAACAGTACAGTAACTATTAGAGTCATATTGCACAAAGGTGGGGCTCTTGTCACTTCCGGTGACTGTTCCCTTTGTTAGGAAAAAAAAATTCAACAACTCCGAAATACTGTACCCCCCCCCCCCCCCCGCAGTAACCAAAAAAGTGGGTTTTGGAAATAACGCTCTTGTCAAATACATTTTTAAGGCACTTCAGCAGTTATAGCATTTTCTTGTGTAAAAAAATAAAATATGCGTCGGAGCGACATTCACGAGCACGAGTCTTCGGAACTGTTTGTCCAGTCCTGTACGTATATACACCACCGCGCAGCGCACACGCCCTGCGTTATACTGTTGGCCTCGTCAGCTTGACCCCCTGCAAGAAAGGAGAACACACAAGTCAGACAGTATCCATGAGCCCGGGAGACGTCAATAACACCAGATCATTTATGCTCCTGGCAGGAAGAAGAGGCCCGCCCAGACAGCATTATATAGCCACCGAGCCAAACCTCCATTACAGATCGATCGCCTCACTGGCCAGCGGACTGCCATCCCCCCAGCCGGGCCTGGCGACTCCCAGTCCTGCTGTGCAGGAGGTGGTCTCGGTACTGTCTGCAAAACAGTCGTGGATGCTCTTAGGATGGATACTTTGGGTTTGTGTTTGTGCTCCAACGGCGTGGACAACTTTCTGGGCCTTCTGGATTATTCTACGTGAGACAGCGGCCTCCTGGTTTGGAGTGGTTTCTGTGCGAAGGGAACATGACCAGCTGTTCACTATGACTACATATTATTGATAGAGTATTAGGATTTTCAAAATTTTCTTCATTCTTTGTCAAAATTTATATGTAGAAATTCCGGTCGATAATGCACACACACATTGATAAATAAGAATGGAAGTTTTCAAAATAAATAAATAGTAAAGTAAAAGGTACTGAGCTGCTCCTCTCCTAACTCTGCGTGGGAGAGACCAGGGCGCGGAGTGTACCCAGCACCGAATGGGGCGCACCAACGTTTTGTTATGTAACTGAATGAGTGACATGTAGGATCTGTTAACCTTTCCAGGTAGGATCCTGGGACCTAGGGTACTCCTTCAAAAAGCAATGTTGTATTTTTGCTTGGAGTGTCCTCATGGTGTAGGGAAAAGATTATGTGGACCAAAGAGACCAGGGTTCAAGTCCTAAATCTGGCACCGACTGAAGTCCCCCCATAGGCCTTGGTACAATGGGGGTGGCGGAGCTCGTTACAAACCGTGTCATACATACTAATGAACAGCAGGGTCAATAATGATAATCACAACTTCTAGCTTTTGTCTAACACCTGGCACATCCTCTGCCACACCTCCAAAGAGTAGATGTTATCGGTAGTCTTAGTGTGGCAGAAACTGAGGGACAGAGAAGTGATGTGCCTAAGGTCACCAGTGAGAGGGAGGCAGAGCCAGCCTCTGGCTTAGGGGTTCACTCTGGACCAGGGGAAGGTTGGGACGTGCTTTGCACACAGCACTCAAGAGCTGGTAGTGTGGCTCTTCTGTTTTCAGGACCCTGAGGACAGAGCGCAGGGCATTCTGTCACTGGCTGTCTCTCCTTCATACTCATCTCCTGACAACAGTCACCACAGTTTCCAGAGGAACGAAGTCCTGAGAAGCCCAAGGCCTGGGAGGGAACCAGCTCTGTGAGCGTGTCCATGGTATACACAGCTTTGAAACTTTCTGTGACTCAACCAGCTGATTTTATTTTGGCTGAAAATTTAGGAAATTGAATCTACAAATATCAAAGAAGTAACAAGACTCTGAGCTAAGTGTGGTGAACTTGATATTGTGTGGGTTCTTTTGCTACTAGAATTTTACTTTTTGATGTCCAAACACAGTTTTGCTGTGCAAAGACATTATTGTGTGTCTAGAGGATTAAAAATAAAGTAGGCATCCTGTTAAAGCCAGGTGCTAGCATATGTAGACCAGCAGGTGAAGTCAGGACACACAGATGAGGTCAAGGTGGGCACCAACGGTGTGCTCCCGAGTGGAGGGGGTACATGTTTTGAGTATTTACCGAACCTTTACCTCATTGCAATATGCCTTTCAATATGAGCAAATGAAAAAGGGCTTCACATGCTGTATTTTAAGTACAGCTATATTTTTATAACAATACAAAATATGTAGCCCTCAACCTAACTGTTCAAACTAAAATGGATCAATGCATCATCATTATTTGATTTAGTTAAGAAAACATGTACTTTGAGAAATGAGAATATGCTAAGTATGTTAAAGTGTATGAACAGGTAAGATTCAGAAATAGCATTTCTTTTTTGTTTTTTGTTTTATTAAGTGAGAAGACAGGGAGGCACAGAGACAGACTCCCACATGTGCGCCAACCAGGATTCACCAGGCAACTCCCATCTGGGGCCATCAAGCTATTTTTAGCACCTGAGGCGGAGGCTCCAAGGAGCCATCCTCATCACTCAGGGCTGATACGCTCAAACCAATCAAGCCATGGCTGCGAAAGGGGAAGAGAGAGAGAGAGAGAGAGAGAGAGAGAGAGAAGCAGATGGACGCTTCTCCTGTGTGCCCTGACCAGGAATCGAACCCGGGACATCCACACGCCAGGCCAAAGCTCTACCACTGAGCCTACCAGCCAGGGCCAGAAATAGCATTTCAATGTGATTTGGATTCAAATAAGATCTTTCCAGAGTCTCACCTTCTGCCTTGAGACCATCCAAGACTTTATAGTTGGCACCAACACACTCCCCAGGAGGATCTGGACTGGGTGGTAGATGAGCAGAGGGACGGATATTAAGGAGAGGTGCTCGTGGCCCGCAAACACAATCTTCAGCATGGGAATCCCTGGTGAACAAAGAGGACAGGAAGTCTAGAGGCAAAACCAGTCTGTTATCAAATTAAAGACATTCTCCGTTAAAACTGGAACTTTGGAATAGGTCATTGTCGTCCTCCCCTGTCTGCATTCACAGGACTGAAAAGGGAAGGTCTCAAATGAATCACCAACCTGCTCGTGCTCTTTTCACTATATCAAGCTCCAAGCTCTGCTTAGAAGCAGTTAAAGCTGAAAAGGTGGTATTTGAGGGCACCAGTAACTCTTGCTGCAAGTTAGCAGCTGTCTAACTAGGGGAGGACAGAAGGGGTGGAATAGAGTTGCTTCAGGAAGGCTAAAAAATATGAGAGGCAGAAAGTTCCAAATGGATTTTTTTTTCTTGCTTTGTCATGAAACGGTCTGTTAGTCTTTAGGGAGGCCTGCCTGTCCGCAGTTCAAAGCCCCAGAGTTCACTTTTGAGAGTTGGAAGGATATGGTCAGATAATGTATGGTATATACTGCTATATGGAGGAGGTGCTTCAGCCAAGTGAATATGAATAAAGACTTTGCAATGTTCTCATTGGGTCAAGGATCTCAAAGCATTTTATGCAATGTTGCATATGGCAGGTGAACCCTAAGATTAGTGCCGAGTGTTTAAGCCCCATGTTGAAATTTTAATGGAACTCAGGGAAATGAATACTACTTCATGAGTCTAGCACTCTGTCACACCAAAGGAAAGGTGTGACATTTTGTAAGCCGCTGACCAGAGTGTGTGCCTATTAAGCTTCTATAATGCAATTCAGACACTGGCAGTTTAACTATTACTACCAATTGTCTTAATATGGCCCCATTGTCAGAACTATTGTGTATAGATGTCAGTTATTTCAACTGAATAGCTAGAACAGCCTAGCTTTCCTCTTGATTCTCTGAGAACTGCCTCTGACAGGGGCCCAAGCTCCTAAACATGCACAATGATGCTGCATAAATAACTTTCTATTATAACCCAGTGAGGGAAAGCTCTGCTTCTTCAATTATTTCTACCCTCTAATAAATTTCAACCCTTTATGAAAAAATGTATTTCATGGTTGCTTTCTCTTTCATAGCCTCGCATATCCTTGCCGTAAACAAAAAACACTTAACTCTTCCCCAACAACGTCTCTCTCAGAGCTTTAGAAGTACACAATTTAGGTTCTGCAGTTTCTGTCTTCTGACCGATATAGAAATCAAAAGAGCTTTCTTTAAAAAAATAAAATAAAATAATGCGCTTAATCTATTTATAGTTGAAAAGCAGCATTGCAGACCTGGAAAGTTTTGATGATGAGGAAACAAGACATGAACATACCGCTCCTGTTTCAGGGAAGATGACTTGGTCTAGAAAAGATGAGGCTAAGGAGTTGGGGGTCGGGGAGGGGGAGAAATAGGGGCTACAGGGAGTAAGTGATAGAAACATGGGGATATTGGTCCCTCAAAAATAATCAGAGCAGGGGTTTCTGCCCCAAAACTCAAGGGCCATGGGTGTTCAGCTGATACACCTGAGGGATCCTTTCCTGGCTGAGACTTGTGTCATTCAGTTGAAATGGGCGCAGAATGGGAACCAGGGGGACTGTCACGGGCTGCTGCTACCGTAAGTAAACAAGAGATTGACTGCAAGGTGTACAAGCTGTCTTACTGCACGCGACACCCGGAAGGCACCTGCATGTGCGAGTCACGTACTGAAGGCAGCAATAGTGGCAGTCATGGTCAGCGCACAGTGAGCGCTTGCTAGAGGTCCCAAGCTGTCTGTCACACATGAACTGAACTCAGCCTCCCAACGACCCTGGGAGGTGGATGAAAACGACCGTCTGCACCATTTCACTCGTGAGGAAATGGGAACGTTTCCCAAGTGGTGAAGTCAGAACTGCAGTGTGGGCGACTTGGATGTCCGGTTCTCTGCATCAGGTTAGATGTCCGAGGTCTTCACTTCCAGATGCCACGGGGACTGCAGCTCCAGGAAGCGGGGTGGGGAGTGGGGGTGGGGTCTGCTGTGCAAAAAGCCCTCCAGGCCAGAAGTCTTAGAACTTGTTCTTCTGGGGGGGAGGGGAGTGTCCTGTGGCTCCATGTGGACCAGAAGCTAAGTAAGCGTGAGGACTACCATGGCAGCCAGGGGGCAGGGACTGAATGGTGAGCCAAGTCTGTACCCTCACGAAGCTCCCAGTGTTCAAGTGACCTTCCCTCTTCTTTGGACCCTAATACTAACGGGTAGAAAGTCTCTACTGGCTGTGCTGGGTCTTCAGCCCTGGCCCCTCCCTCCTCCTGGCCAGTCAGCCCCCTGCGCGGTTCCGCCCAGAGGGGACACCAGAGGAAGGCCAGAGAAGGACAGGGCTTGGGTTCCTGCCAGCAACAGCACCTCCACGGGGCAGCTGAGTCAGCTCCAGGGACAGGTCACTGTGCCCTCCTTGGAGGTCAGAGTCCCCATCCTCTCCTCCAGGCTTCTCGGTTCGGAGAACCCCAACTTCTTCCTTCTGTTCCCCCCACTCGGACTACTTCCCAGTTATTACTCCTTTGTTTCCTCGCTGTCCTGGGTTCCCCTCGCAGTGTTCCGACACCGTCTGGTCTCCTTTCTACTGAAGAGCAGCTCCTGTTTTCCTGCCAGATCCTGCTGGCACAGGGAGGTGGCACATGAGAGGTCCTTATGTGGCCTTGAATCCCAGCCATGCTTGAGGGAGAGGAGGGACCCACGAGGACTGTGGCTGCTGCAGATACCTGCTGAATCTCAGCGTTTTATGTGCCTTCTTGTTAATCACTCATCCAATTTCCTACCACCAACACTCCAAGTGACTAGTGGTAAAAATATGACTAAAAATAATAAATCGGAGGGAAAAAAACACTAACTTTTCAGAGACTGGGACCCACTTCCCTTTGACATGTGTTCTCCCTTGTCACATGGTGGATTCATGAGTCAATCACTTGGCTGGGGAGGGGACTCCAGTGATTCAAGTTATGTTGTTTGTTTTTGGAACCTTTGTTTTCCCTTCATCTTAAAGTCTGCCTCATGTTTTAATCATTCAATTAGCTATTCTTCTTTTCAAATATTAGAGTTTCTTTTCAATTTCTGATTTATCTCAAACTTTGCTTTCCGTCAACTTCCCTCCACTTCTGCTCTGCACCACGCACAATGCGAGGGCAGCAACTCTTGGAAAGCTGTGAGTTTTACCTTTCTGTTCTAGGGCATCTCTGACATGTGTCTGGCACGATGAGGATGACAATCGGAGAGGTCAGGAAGCTGCAAGGGCCACTGCGCTCACCATACTGTGATTTCTGACACCTGGCCACGAATTTGGCAAAATCTGTTCCTCAAGTCAATGAGAGAAAGCCCGCTGTACCTCTTATTTCAGAAACCTACGCAATGCACCGCTTTCCAGCCCCTTCACTCACCCGTGTAACAATGCACCTGGTCGTTCGTTTGTTCACTCAGCCAGCATGCATGTAACTGATGACCCACTCTGTGAAAGGCTGGGCGTGCCGGAAGCAGGGTGTGACATCACCCTGCGTTGAACTAACGCACTGGGCGCCCGGGACCACTCGCCTCCCTCCCACCGCCTTTTTTCAGGGCACACTCTCAGCTGCACTTTCCACATTACTTCCAAACAGGCTGGTCCTGTCCAAGCTATGTCCTACTCTGCGAGCAGAGCGACCACTGTTGAGTACAAATCGGTCTATGTCAAATCACACAGGAGTTTACCACGCAGGACAAGGACCTTCAGGACCTGGCCCCCAACCCTCCTTTGTCCCAACACTCCTCCCCTCTCCTACCTCTGTGCTCCAGCTGTGAGGAGTCCATGGGCCCACCGCACTCCGCCTCGCCCATGGGCCACACCTGCACACTGTGTCACCTGGAGGCCTTTGCACATGACTTCCTTTTGTCTAGAATGTCTGTCACCTGCTTCTTGACTGGCTCAATCTTTTAGCCCTTAGATAGTAAGTTGCCTCTTCTGGGATGTCATCCTCAGAGTCCCCATACTGGCCTTTGGATCCTTCTAGTCGACACTCACCTAACCTGGGGCACATTCAGCCTAGTGTCCCAGCCCTCGGTACTGCTGTCTAATGCTTGGGTGTCTTCCTCACTGAGTCACCAAGGGTCCGAGACTCTTTCTTCTTCACTGCTGAGCACTCAGTAGGAGCTCAAAGGGAGTGTGCTGAATGAATGAACGGGTCTGTCTTTTCCCAGAGCCCATCATAAAGTTACTGTGCTGACGACGACTGCATTTTTATCACAGTCGTTAATTAGAAAAGAAAAACGCAATGGTTTTTTTTTAAAACCAAACAAACTTACTAGAAAGAGTTTTCTTTTAAAAGTAAAATTTAAATATGGGACTCTTTTCATCTTTCTATCACCGCCGTGATATAAATGAAGGCGATTAATTTTAATGCTCCCAGGTACCGAGTTGGTGTCACCGCGGCTGACAGGATCCAACCAGACTTCACGAGATGGCATTTGACTTTATGAAAGTAAACACCAGGCATGCATTTACAATTTTACAGGGACTTTAAGCTGTCATGCTGAAAAATGTTTATAAAACATTAATCAAAAACATGCCTCTTTAATACAATGCATTGTCTGAAAGATGTAAGAAGGGGCATATTGTACATGGATTCTTTTTCTGACTAAAGTAATTTCCACCACAAGCACTGCCCCCTCTGCTCTGCAAGTGCCCGTGTGCAGAGAGAGGAAGAGCGCTCCCCGCACCCACCGCGCTGCCTGAGCCGAGCACTTGGGAATCACTAACGTACAGCGTGCCATGTTTCCGTGTCACACATGACACGTTCGTCTGAAATTATCCAACCGAGTTTGACACGGCAGCATCCTTCCATGAGCAGAGCTTTCAACTGACATCTGCCCGGTAGGAACTTCAAGTCGCGCTTTTCTTCTTCTAACAAGCGAGTAAGGGGTTTCTTTTATCCTTTTCTTTTATTCTGTTTTTGTTCCCAGGATGGAAAGGATAAAACAATACGGTACCAGAACAGCTTTTTTTTTTTTTTAAATTCTCCCGTATTTTAAATATGTTTATTTTATGTTCTCAGAATTAGAATATTCCCTTTGTATCAGTGTTTGAGTTTCGAGTTCCTACTTTCTAGTTGAATGAACTGTTTTTCTTTTAATTTCTTTTTTTTCCTCAAGAAACAGACATTTTTCTTCCTAGATTAAATGTGAATTCCCATTGCAGGCTGATTTATTGTTCACAATATAAAAACTATTGACTTTATGTCATTGTGCAGAGTTTATTTTATTTGTAGGTGCACAATGTTCTATCTGTCTATCTCTTCATTCATTCATTCAAAAATACTTTTTGGGCCTCTGCTGTGTGTGAGTTAGTGTTCTAGTGCTGAGGACACAAGAAGAACACAGAGTCACTGCCTTCTCGCACCCCTGACCACCTTAACTTTCCCCACCTAAGGGATGAGTGGAAGGGTCTGTCACTGGCTTGCCCAGTTTCTACAACTCAGATTTTGGGGACCATCTTTGATGAACCCCATTTGTCTCTCCACCCCTGTGTGAAACCACCAGACTCCAAAGATTCTTTTCTCCTCCTTCCATCCTATGTCTCCCTCAGTTTTCACGACCTCCTTCCTCACCCAGTTCCTCATAAAACCAAGCCAAGGTTCCTTACAGCCTCCTGACATAACCCCGTTTTCAGACCCTTCCTTTCATCAATCCTTCAAACCATGGTCAGATTAATCTCCTCAACACCCACCTTAATTAAGGCCAATATCCTGCTCAAGAATTACAGTGACTTTCCAATGTCCATTCATCAAGTCCTCTACCCACTCAACTTCAGTGAGAAACTACTGCCACTGCGTAAGTGCTACTGCCCACTAAGGGCTTTGCCTGCATTGTCTCATTTAATCCATCAAAGCCCCATGGTGGCGATTCTCCCCTTTGAAGATGAGGGACCGGGACCGAGGCTTAGAGTAGTGAAGTGACTTGCCTGCCAGCACACATCCGGCAGGTGGTAGAGGCAGTCTATTTACTTTTAATCACTAAGCTGTGTTAACTCCATCAGATCAAGCTTTCAATTGCCAGTTGCTGTCACTGTCTTTGGAAAAGGCTGAGCTCCAGTCTGGGATCTTGCTCTTTCTAAGTGCCTATATCCTGGGGCCTCATTTGGGCTTGGCTTGGTATTTTCCTCCAACATGAAGGTGGCCCCCCTTTGGATTTCTTCTTCTTTTGGAAGAATGCAGGCATTCCTAGCCGTAGCATATCATGTCGGATTGGCTTATGTGGCCATTATTTTCTTTTGTATAGGGTTTGTTTTACCCTGGGAACATAGGCAAAGCATTATATATATTTTTCTTTTAATCTCTGGCAGTGTTCAAGCACTCAATACATAAATAATTATTTTTATATATTTATTTATTTATTTATTTATTTAATCAAGTGAGGGGCAGGGAGGTGGAGAGACAGACTCCCGCATGCGCCCTGACCCAGATCCACCCGGCAAACCCCCGTCTGGGACTGATGTTCTGCCCATCTGGGGCCACTGCTCCGTTGCTTGGTAACTGAACTATTTTAGCGCCTGAGGCAAGGCTACGGAGCCATCCTCAGCACCCGGGGCCAAGTTGCTCATTTGAGCCATGGCTGTGAAAGAGGAGGGGGGAGGGATGGAGAAGCAGATGGTCATTTCTCCTGTGTGTCCTAACCAGGAATTAAACCTGGGACTTCCACATACTGGGCCAATGCTCTACTGCTGAGTCAACTGACTAGGGCCATAAGTGGTTGATTATTTAAGAGTAGATCCTAAAGTAATGTTTCCTATTGAAAATGACAGGACATGGAACAAATATTAGATGCTTTAATAGAGTGTACAGAGGATTGTACACACACCTCTCCGGGAGGGGACTGCACTTTAAAGGATAAACATGTATCTGATATTGCAGGTTGGAGAGAAATGGGGCTGACTGGGGAACACAGAACCGGAAATGAGCATGGAACTGCGGAGTAGGAGAGGAAATACACTGAAAAACACCCTTTGTTTCTTCTGTAGGCTAATGTGACACTTTCTTACTCAGCTGAGAGATAGAGTACTCCAATCACCTGGACCATTTCCTGTCTCAAAGATTCACTCGCCTGAATTCACATGACTTGTTTTCCACTGACATGCCTTCTCAGACCCTTCACTGAGTCCTGGAGAGAGCTGCTGGCAACTCTGGAATCCAGTTGCTTCTCTCTTTAGTTGTCATGGTGATTTCCCACTTTTGTTTAGTTTGTTTTCAGTGAGAAACATCCATAACTTTGCTACCAAATGTCCTGCACATCGTTATTTGAATTCTCTCTCTTCCTCATTAGTGAACTCTTAGAAAAAGCCCATGCTTGCCTTTAAAGTCATTGGGATAGATGCCCCCCCCCCCCAACCAAAATGTAATCCAGGATGGCAGTCAGTGTTTGAGAAATGGTGAGAAACAGGGCCACACTTTTCTGGCCTCACTAAATGCTAATCTTTGTGTCCCTTTCTCCAACACACACACACACACACACACACACACACACACACACACACATTTTCTCTCAGAGACAGAATCACAGAAAGTCAAACTCACTGGCACTGACTTATCTCAATTACTAAACAAAAGGCAATCACCTGCCATTTCTACAGCACAAAATGATGCCATGATAAGGTCCAACACAGCGTTGGAACTGGATTGGAAAAGGCTTTCAGTGAGGATTATCCCAAAGCAAACTAATGTTCAGTGATACAGCCATCGTTTCCGGCAGTGATAGCTCATTATCACAGCCAGCAGCCGGAGCGGGTGGTGCAGGGCCGCAGTAAGGAGACCTCACACCCCTCAGAAAGCATGGGCTGGACTCCCACGTCCACCACTGACCCCTGTGTGACCTTCACTGGGCAAGGTACTTAGTCTCAGTTTTCCTCTCTGTAAAATATACCTATTATGTGTGGTTTTTAAAAAAAATAATAAGCGAAATAACATACAATGTGTTATTTCATCCCAGGCACTGTGGTGGGTGCAGAGAACGAATGGGCAAACCCTGTCCCCACGGAGCTGATGCTCTCACTCGGTGAATGGGAGAGAAGGCCTAGCTGAAGCCAGGCAGAGAGCAGACGCCACCAGTAACAACATCTGAGTGAAAAGGCGCAGCACTGAGGTCTAGAAAGAAGCCATCAGGCAAAACAGATCCAGTGAACTTCTGTGTTACTGTGCTTTTTAGAGTGGGTAAAAAGAAAGACCACCTGTTTCCAGGTCAGAAGCCTGCAGGTCAGCCAAGAACTGCCCAAGGTGTGGCCTGTGGGAGCAGACGGTGTTTAGTCTGCTCAGCCCCCAGCTGGCTAATCTAGGACTTCCCCCAAACCCATTCTGGGAAGTTCCGAAGGCTGACAAGTCCACTTCCTGCAGGCCCCTTAGGAAGGGGGACAGGAGGTCACAGACCATGTGGCCTGCTCTCATTCACGCCCATCTAAATGACAGGTCTTTTGCTCTAATTGTACAGATCGCACCGCCCTCCCCTTGCTGGTGATCTACGTCCCACTCGCTTCCCTGTTCTTTGCGTGTCATTCCATCTCTAGCTGAAAACACCTGCCTATTATCTTGACTGTGACTCCACCACAGAGTCAGAACCTCTATCAGTGCTTCATGAGACACAAAAAATAGTTCTGTCCTTTTTCTACCGCAGCATCCAAAATGAGGTATAACTAAATCATATATACAGATCAGCGCTCTCTTGTAGCTTTCTCAGAGTCCCAGTGACGGGTCCAGGTGGCACACGAAGGTGTCAGCAACGGCTCCTGGATGTTGAACAACCCCCCAGGCTAGACCTCTGGCAGACAAACAAGATAATCTCTTATTTATCCTTAGCAGATCTGTACAAACGGAATTTTAATTTCTAACCTCTGAAGCCTGAAAAATGTCATATGGTTACACCGTCACTAGCACAGGAGAGAGAAGGCTTTGGAAGCCACCCAGGAGATGCCAGCGACCACACTCCATAAGCTGAATAGTCTCTCTGCTGCCCACGAGGGGTGGCGCTGTGCCCCCACCTCCCCTGCCCTCTTCAGGCAGGAGGGGTTAGAGCTCGACTTCTTTCCTGGGGTAGTCAGCTCTTGCGGCATGCACGACATAGATGTTTATGTAAAACTTCCTGAGAGATGCAGCCTCTTCCCTACATGAGAACCGGAATTCAAACATATTCCTTTATCCAGAAGGGAAAACTAGGTGAGGAAGAGTTGGGAAATGAACATACAAGGTTACAGATGAGATGTCTAAGGCCATTATTAAGAGAACACAACAATCTTTCCCTTAATCCTGGGCTTTAGACCAAAGAAAGCAGCATTCGAGTTTTAGCCTCTGGGCAACCCCATTCCCACGGGACTTCAGAAGCCTTATCTGTCTGGAGTTCAGGGGCATTTCTGTTTTCATTTGTGGGTCGGGAAAGCTGACTACAGACTGCGGAAAATAATGACACAGGGCTTCCTAGGGGTTCTGAGAGTGCGCAATCAGCAACTCACGCTCTCCCCCTATCTGCAATGTGAGCAAAGCCACCATTCTGATCTCCATTTTTCAGATAAGGAAACTGAGGCTGCGAGTGAATAAAAACTCATCCAAGGCCATGCGTCGCTAGCGAAAGGATGTAAATAAATGCAGACATACCAGCTCTGTGTTCTTCACTATACTACAGCATGTGCCGCAATGCCTGAGTGGTACTTAGAGTCCTTGGGAACCCCAGAGAGAAGAGGTGCTTGATAATATTAACATAGAATAATAGCAGGTGAAACCTAAGAATGATAATATTTACACTGGAAAGGTCTGAAAGGAAGAGAGCCACTCCTTTCAACAAAGATAGTACTTGTGTGGCTGGCCTTGGATTCGCTTGGAATAAAAGTTGGTTGATGACCATTTTTGGGCCCATTAGGAAAATTAAAGATTGTGTTTTGCCTTCAGTCACATGGGCTGTAATCCTATCACTTTGCTGGAAGTTTTATGTAAATAAAGATGCAAGCTAGACCCAAACGAGCAGCTGGTGTTATTCCTGTTTTGCAACAGGCATGTTCAGATTGGAAAAGATGTTTAATGAATGGCCTGAGCCCGCTTACCAGATGCTGAAATGAAACATTTAACTCTACCAAATTGAAAGGTTCCGCCTCGGAAGATTAGGTACACCCTCACCTGTCTGAAAGCATTGTCGGAATAATTAGCAAGCAGGGAATTCAAGAATGAATTAAAGAACCGAGTCACGGAGACTTCATTCAAATATTGGCGGTGTCTTCCGGGAGGAGTCACCATCGTATTTCCCGAGACAAGCTGGGCAAGAAGTACAGTGAGATGACTTTTCTTTTCTTTTCTTTTTGTTATGTTTCTAGGATGTGAAGGAAGAGCCATTTGTCTTCTAAAGACAAAATCTGGCTTCTGTTCACACTCAGCGATGTGAGAACATCAAATAGAAAGAAACGGGAATTTCATATGTCAAAAATAACGCAGTCACCAGAATATATTTAACGTGGTCATCAACACAGAACCGGCTCCATCTGACTGGCTCTGGAAAGCCTTGTTTAATTTTACAGGATTTTTTTAAGGTATATTTTTACATAAATGAAGGAAATCACTCCAACATTTTTAAGTCTGAGGCGGAGAAGCTGATGGGACCTTCAGGGTGCGACTTACAGAAGACTCAAAACTCATAGCCAAGCAGCAAACGTGAGTAAACTGTGACGCAAATAAACATTAATTATTTTTTAAATTTCATTTGTTCATTTTAGAGAGTGGGGGAGAGTGAGTCATTATTTTTAATATACATTTTTTGTTTGTTT
The DNA here is from genome assembly GCF_036850765.1 of Saccopteryx bilineata. Classification (NCBI taxonomy): domain Eukaryota; kingdom Metazoa; phylum Chordata; class Mammalia; order Chiroptera; family Emballonuridae; genus Saccopteryx; species Saccopteryx bilineata. The sequence continues at coordinate 186,859,746 of NC_089490.1, read as the reverse complement.
TGTTTTAGCAATGTGGCCAGTAATCACCCTCCAGCAGTAAACTTCCTGATGCTACCCAGTGTATGATGAACATAAACCTCAGAAAAGACGCCTTCCGACGTAACAGGACACGGCAGTTTTGACTTGGGGACTGGGAAGCAGTTATTTCTCCTGACCTCCATCTTTCTTCAGAAGGTTGACTCAGGTTTCTGTGGTGTGACTGGACCAGATGGCACCCTGCTAACCTACTCTTGCCCATTATTTACTCTCAATAACACAAAAAGTGGGGAGTTATGACCTGGTACAGAACACTTTGAGGCAGAGGAAGAAGCTAAGAAAACCGTGGGAGCCATTTCTGGAAATAAGGGTGTTTTTCTAATCTCCTCGGTTCTCCTTAACCTCTGAATACATAATGGATGTAATCATACACAGCACAGAGAATTGCAGATTCCACAAATCAGCACAAACAAATGGCCAATTTAATTAACAAATAAGTAGAGCAAATTTAAATAGAGAATCCTCACTCACGTGTTTGTTGAAATTCAGTAAACACACCTGCAGCCACCGAGAGTAGTCTAACACAGGGGCTGGCGGCCCCAGCTGGGCGTTAGAATCACCTGGGTGATGTCTGGGTCTGTCCTGAGATGCCCAGTTAACGGGTGGGTGGGTCCTGGTATCACTGTTATGGGACACTTATTCCTAGGTCATTCTACTGTGAGCCAGGTTGAGGAGCCGAGTCTGGTCACAGCGGGATGAGGAGGACACCGGAAGGATCTCAAGGTACATAAACGAGCCAGCATGTGCCAGCTCTGCCATTTTCTCGCTATGGGAACTGGGGTGAGTTACAGGACTCCTGTTGTGGAGAGTACATGAGATTATAAGGCAATTTATGTACCCAATATAGTGCCAACCATATAGTGGGCACCAAGTAAATGCCAGAGCCTTCCGTTTTGACTGTTTCAAAATATTATCTCTGTTTTCTGATTTAATGTTTGCCTCAACCTTGTGAGACAGGAGAAAAATACGGGCTTGCCAGTTTGGATATCTCTATGTCTGACTGATTTAGAATATCACATCATTTTATTATCAAAATAACTGCGCACCCTCTCTCACCGCTGAAGTGCCTCAGGGCTCAGTCCCCAAGCTATTTTCTCCTTCATCTACCCACGCCTGAACGATGGCAGCCAGTCTGATAGTTGCAGGTAACGTCGGTATGCAGAAAACGCCAGCCTGGACCAGATTCTGAACTTACATAGCCAACTCTCCCCTGGAGGTTGAAAAGACATCTCAAACCTAACACGTTCAGAAGGGACCTCTCGATCGGCCCCCACATCCAAAGTCTGCTCCTCTGCAGTCCTCCTCGGTACAGTAAGGGGCAACACTGTCCTTCTGGCCCCTCAGGCCGAACACCCGGGAGTGTCTTGAATTCTTCTTTCTCTTACATACACATCCAATTCCTACTGGCTCTGTGATCAAAATATATCCAGAATCCAATGCTTCTCACCATTCCACCGTCGCCACTTCTGGCCAAATCACCCTAAACTCTTGTCGGGATTAAAGCCCCTTAATTGGTCCTCCTGTTTCCCATGGCAGTATCCTTTCACCCATCCACACCATCTTCAGTTACCACAGCAACCACAGAGATGCTTTCAAAGCGGAAGCTGGGTCTGTCCGCTTGTTCACTCAAGACCCTCCAATGGCGTCCCTTCTCATTCTGAGAAAAAGGTTAAGTCCTTGCCATGGCCAATAAGGTCTTATACAGCATCACACACTCCCTCTCCCATTATTTTTTTTTACTGCATATCCTGTAGCTCTCTCCCTCCCTCCCTCATCCTGCCCCCTGAACATGGGCTCCTTCCTCTTCCTCCACTCTGCCAAGCACACGGCTGCCTCAGGCCCCTTGTCCTTGCTGCTCCCTCTGCTTGGAATCTCCTTCTTCTAAATGTCCACAAGGCTTGCTCCCTCTTTGCTTCAGGTCTTGGATCCGATGTCCCCTTTAAATCTGAAACCTTCTTCCCTCCACTGTGGCCCTCCTAATTCTCCTTCCTGCTTTTATTTTTCTCCATAACCCTTACCACTGTCTGATGTGCCACATACTTCGGTGTTTCTCTGTCTAACCGCACTAGAAAGGGAGCGAGATAAGGGTGGGAAACGTTTTTGTGTTTTGGTCCTTGCTGGATCCTGTGGGTCAGAACAGGGCCTGGCACATCGCAAGCACCAAATAATCACTTGCTGAATGAAGGAATGAATCAACTAAATTATTTTTTAAAGCATCTTCTCTATTGACACCACTGCTTCCTGTACATTTCTGCGCTTGCTGTCAGGTGCAGAGGGGTGTGTTTTTTATTAATTAATATTTAGGAAGTTTGCTCTAGCAGTACTAGAGTATTAGCACCAGAGTACTAGTTAGTACTAGATAACTAGTAGTAGAGTAGTACTAGTACCAGAGTAGAGTAGTAGAGTAGTACTAATACTAGTGTACTAGTACCCAGAGCAAACTCCCGCAAAGGCAGGTCTGGAAAGTGTCACTGCTGCAGCATCACCCGTGGCCTCAGCTTCAGGACAGGTGACATTCCAAAGAAGAGGGCTTCCTGTCCCTAGGAAATTTTTGTGTTGTGTCCAATTTTACATCTCCTCCTGCCCCCAGGGTAAGTTTTCAAAACCTACTGAGTACCCCATGGCTTCAAAAATGGGGCAGCTAGCTCTAATTTCTTTCTGGCTGGCATTGTTTGGGTGGGGCTGTAGATGAGGACAAGGAGGTGGTGGTGTCCCCCTCGCTTTGCAGCCCCAGATTCATTTATTCTTTCCTGTAAAAGCAGAGCTGGCTTCGGCTGTCATTAAAAGCATGCAGCTGGTTCATAGCGTCTGCTTCCATTACAGGAGCTTCCGGGAAGAGGCATGAGTGGATTCATCATTGGAGGGATGCCACTCGGAAAGGATGGTTGTCATTCGTCCGCCTCTGCGGCTGAGCTGAGGTGGAGAGATCTCAACTTCTGGGGCCTGCACTCTCCCGGGCCAGATCCTTCACTTCCATCACAGGAGAAGACCGTGTTCCGTGACCACAGGTTAGTGTTGCTGGAGGCCACTGTTCGAATGGGAACCACAGTAATAGAGAGTTTCATACCTATTCAGTGCAGTTCGATGTGGGCTCATGCACAGATTTTTTAGGGCTCCTTAGGTAGCTATCCCGTATAGCCTCTACAGACTCGTCACTGACTGATGGCCTACCAGAACGGGGTTTCTTCACCAAACTGCCGCTTTCCTTCAACTGCTTATCCCACCGAGTAATGTTATTCCTATGTGGTGGTACTTTGTTATAAATGCACCGATACTCACGTAGCACTTTGGTCACAGATTCGAATTTAGCAAGCCACAGAACACACTGAACTTTCCTCTGTACCGTCCACATCTCAACTGGCATGGCCGTGGGCTGCTCCGCTGTATACACGGTGTTACGTCATCATCTGCACATGCGCACATGCTGCCACATCATCCTACAGAAACTGGGAGGGTTTTCCTTTTACTTGGTGCAGATTTCACATTTCTATCGTCTTTTGTTGCTTTCCTGTGACCAGTCAAAAGTGCACCATGACTTTACGGACACACTGTACATGGGGGCTGCCCAAAACTCCACCGGCCTCCACCTGTCGGCAGCCTGTGGGTGAGGGCAGACAGCTGTCTTTGCTTTGTGACTTCTGGGAAACAGTGGTTCCATCTTGTGTTGTCTTTTCTTACATACTGTGATGTGATTTTTTTTTTTCAAAAGTCATATACATTCCATTCATAAAGGGATTTATATGAAGATAACTCTTAAATAGTAAGCATTGTGAAATTATTTTGAATACACACACACACACACACACACACACATTTACCTTCAGCTAGCCAGGAAGACATGGTCTTACAGAGAGCAAGCCTCCCCCTGGACTGCTGCGAATGGTGGGCACTAACTAGACGACTTTCCTCTAATCAGGTTATATTTTATAAACCCTGACCTCCTCCACATCCAGAGGCTATGCTGCACCCGGACTGGTACAATAGTGGTGACTGCAGCTACAGGTCAGAAGAACAGAAGCAGGTTCTAATCCTTCCTAAACACGACCATGAGGCCGTGGGCTGAGGAAGTGCGTGATTCCTAGAAGTCAGGGTCCAGGCCTACTGAGTTGTTTTCTTAAGTTTTATTGTTTATTTAACTTTTTTACAATACTCAGTCATGTGTTAAGAGGACATCTATGTGCTAAGTATCTCCTTTTGGCTAATGATGAGATAAAAACATCTAAAAGTGGGGTATATCACGGCCAGGCTTAAGTTAAAAATATCCCCCAAACCAACAATCCAGGCTGACCCAGACAGGTTCCCCTGTCAACAGAAGGCGCTTACGCAACAGCTGACTGAGCGCCCTGCTAGGTCTCGAGCTTCTCTGAGACCACGGGCTTGCGAGCCAGCACCTGTGGAAGCTGAAGGCGACTGTGGATGGATGTGACGCCTACACTCACTTGTGTGTGCAAAATATTCTTTTCTTGAGTGTGTTAAAATTCGGAGTCCGGGGTCTTATTCTTAAAAATTCTGAATCAGTAGGCTTCAGAGGAGGCCCTGTAATCTAACTTTTTATTTCATTTTAATTTAATTTAATTTTAGGAAGCAATGTATTAGAATTTTGCAGGCCACCCTGTGAGAAATGCTGGCCTTATGGCATCCCTCTGAATGACTCAAGAGTCTAAAGCTAAATAGGTAATAGTCTTTCAACATCAGAGAAGTACTGGACGTCAGAACTGGAAGGCCCCAGAGGCCCTCCGCTCTCAGCTTTTCAGCTAGGAGACCACAGGCCTGAGGCCTCACAGCCCAGAACCTTCTGCAGGACTCTCAGGTCAGCTCAGCACGCGGCTAAGTGTCAGACCCAGCTCCAGTTCTGGCTCTGCCACGTGGGATCACGCGACACGGGCAGCTTGTTTATCACCTGAGAACCTCACTGTCCTTATCCGCGGTATCAAACATTAGTAAGTAGAAACCGCATGTAAAGGCAAGTCGGAGGCCAGAAGGAGAGCTTCTCACGCCCGACTTCAATCGGGAAGAATGCTCGGTTAATAGCACTCCCAACTTCCTCTTCGGCTCTATAACAGCTTCCTCCGTGTTCCGGTGGACTTGCACGTAGCCCAATGGCTGCACGCTCTAGACTGCAATCCTCTGTGTTTCCTGGACAAACCCATTTTGCTGAAGCGATACCTGGTTGATTTGTCATGTAAGGTCCACAGGGGTGCCTGTGGGAGTGACGTGAGCTGGTGCATGTTCAGGACTGCTGGGAAGTGACCTGCCCCAAGTTGGTCCTGCATGAGTTCCAGATTCTCTCTGGCAGACAGAGCATGTGGCCAGAGAACTTTGTTAGGTGAAGGAGAGCTGCACCCCACTACCTTGCCGGCCGGTTTGAATGAAAGTAAGCTGTTGCACACACACACGCATTTTTCCTTTCAAATATTTGGAAACTTAAATGTCAAGTTATAAAGAAAAAAATAACCCACTATACTTGTAGGATATAATACTAAAAATAAAAAAAGGATCTATATCTATTACTGTGGATAATCTCAATAACAACATTGATGGTTAATTGTGAGTGGCAAAAAGACATGCACACCATGAGATAATCTATGTACATGAAAAACACAGAATACTATGACATGATATGCACATATGTTATTCATGGCCTCCGCAGAGTTAGTAAAAGCACAGGTGCGGTCATGGGGAGAGTAACCACCAGCACCCTCTCAGTGGTTAGTCCTGGGGACTGAGGAGGAAAGAATGGGAGGGGGAACATTAGCTACATTGGCACCCTCTTCTTTTTTAAGAATAAATAACTAAATAGATAGATAGATAAAAAGATAACCAAATATGACCAAACATTAACATTTTAAAAATACTGATGGGAAGTGCCTAGGTGTGCTATATTACTGTTTTTACTCTTTTCTATATGCTTGATTAATATTATTATTGTTTATGTTTCAAATAAATGTTTAATGGAAAATGAAATATTTTATAAAATATGCTCATTATAAAAACGTCAGAACACAGGTCAACTTTTTTGTCACTGAAGTTATTCAGGTGACTTTGAATCTTTTTCAATTCAATGTGTGTTAGCAGTCAAGTGCAAAAATAGTTGAAGCAACCGAACCTTGTAACCTCGAGCCCCAGCTCTGCCCTCCAAGTGCCCCCACTCTCAGGGAGCAGGGGAAGGTCTCCCCAAGCAGGCACAGCACCGTCTGGAGCAGGTTCAGTGACCTTCCAGTCAGCCTCAGGCCACGGCTCATCCTCCTAAGTGCCGCTGGGCACAAACCCCTGCAGGAATCTAGCATCCAGCACAGCCCTGAGCATTTCCTATGCGGACTATGGAATTTGCTAGATTCTTTGAGCAAGTGGGAAGTGGCTCTAAAGTTCTTGGACAGCCTATATATGGGTGAGTCTATTTATTACATTTATCCTGGAAACTAACAAGTCAGTAATTTCGTCAATAAAAACCTATTTCTGAATTCATTATGCTAATTAGCACTGTCATCTGTTGGGCTGATGGAGCTAAAGATAACAAAAGCATTGGTTGTAACTGCTCTGAGGATTTTCTTACTGATAAAGCAGCAGCGGAACACACCGGTGAGGATTTTCCATTCAGGACTGTCTGTCTCTGGCGCTGACGTCTACACTGACTAGTACAATCATAACACCACACTGTCAGCACAGAAGTATATATTTTCAAGTAAGTTATTTCATGTAATAAGCACCTAGCACAGTGTTTGCCCTACAAGTACTCAGTTAATGTTAGCTGTTATTATTACTACTACCATTGAAAACATAATAGAGAAACAATTTAAAAATTAAATAAAAGGTATAGAAACTCTGTTACAGAAGCCAAATTAATAATGTAGATGAGCATGTATTATTACCGCTCATCAAGAATTATTCTGAGTCTTAATTTATCTCGGTTCCTTCATGGTATCAGAAATTTGGGTTAAAGTTCAGTAAAATAGGGCCAGCAGAAGCCAAAGCCTACATGGTAGCTATTTTAGGAAGAGGATAAAAATCTCACCAAGGAAAGTATAAAGTAATATTTTCCAGACTTTGGAGTATGACCCATTGATGAGTTGCAAAATCAGTTCAATCTATAATAGCACTTGGAGTGAATACGGAATGTCTTACTTAAGTAAGAGCGAATGTTCTGTAAAACTTACACACATGCAAATGTATAATGGACTCACTGTACGATATATATATTTTAACTGTAGCCTGTGGTTAAAAAACATTTGAAAATCCCTGGCACAGAAAACGTAGATGAGAAGTGCGGGGTGTCAGCTCCATGGTTGTCCAGGTGAACATTTCCCAATATATCATTAAGATGAATGGTACCTGGGGACCAGCCTGGAGGTCCCTCATGGAGGTTTTATTGTCTTTAATGACAGACTCGCTGCCTGGGACCTGGAGACTGCCTCAAGTTTTATCGCCAAATCTCGCTGTAGGAGCAATGATGTTCAGACATCAAATTCAGAATCAAAAGCAAAACAAAATAGTCCAAAAACCTCTGAGGAACATAAGCATATCATTTTGTTAGAGGACTTACATTCTCTCTTTACGAGGATCAGAAAATAGCACAAAATGACAGACACTCCCCTACTTTTCCCGAGCACTGTAGTTAAATCTTCTGGGTCTTTAATTTCAGGGGCCTTTTTCAGAACCTGTCGCATGCAGGGTTCCCCACATTGCCTTCCCTTATGGAGCTGCAGCTCCAGGGGCGAGTGCAGGACAAACATTTACAACTCTGCCCCGAGACACACCTCTTTTCTGTCTTCACCTGGATTTCCACCCAGTTCTACTTTATCAGTTTATTGTCAAACAGCAGTACGACTCTCAGTGAGCAAGAATGGTGTGCAGAAAGACTAACTTTAAATAGAATATAACCTTTTGTTAATAAAGAAAATAAAAGGAATGAGTGCCCCATTGTGACTGGGCCACTTGGAAATCTGTGTTTATGCAAACACTGACAGATAATAAGTACTTTAACACTATCTTACAACCAGCAACGTCATCAGAAGTAGTTTCCTTTGTTAAACAATTGAGAATACACTAGAAACCCATGCTGAGATTGCACAGTCACAATCCTTGGAATCAGTACAGCCATTCTGGGTCTTCTTGGTGCTTTTGTATCTTATTATCCAATGTGGTTTTGGAAGTTTAGAAGCCAAAAGTCCAGTCTCTACATGATCTGAGAAAGTTCCTATATTTTTTCCCTATGCTTTCATGTCTTTGTACGCAAAATAAGATAATAATTACTGACTTGCTAATATCCTACCTCAGGGGTCAGGAACCTATGGCTCAAGAGCTAGATGTGGCTCCTTTGATGGCTGCATCTGGCTCGCAGACAAATCTTTAATAAAAAAAATAATGTTAAAAATACAAAACATTCTCATGTATTACAATCCATTCATTTCCTACCGCTCATGTTCATGGTTGTGGATGGCTGGAGCCAATCACAGTTGTCCTCCGGGACAACTCCAAATCTTTATTGGATAATGAGTAACGTACACGGGTCGTTGTATGGCTCTCATGGAATTACATTTTAAAATATGTGGCGTTCATGGCTCTCTCAGCCAAAAAGTTTCCTGACCCCTGTCCTACCTGGTTCAGGTAACATGACTTAGTGGTTCAGGTACTACGGCTTTAATGGGTTAAGTTCTTTTACAAGGTGCTTCCCAACTGTAGGAAGGGTAGTTATATTAAGAAAATAGTCTTCATGTGCTAAGTGGAATCACTGATAAGCTTTAAGAGAAAAGAAAACAAATTGACAACTTTCACATCTCAGTTCCATTTCCTCTCAAGATGGTACTAAATGATCCTTTCAGCCCAAGTTACCCATAATCCTTTGGAATTCTTGAAATGCTTCCAAGTAAAATAGAAAACAAGAGCCTTTCTGGATTTTGTTTCTTCTATGGAAACCTTTGGAGAGTGTGATGATATTTTTTTAAATCTCTTTAGGAAGAAGCAACAGTCATATTTCCTCTCCTGTAATATTGTATCATTATTCATAGAACTGTTTCTTTCAAGAACTTGTTTCCTTTTCACATGCAGCAAGGAAACTGCTGTCTTACAGAGCAGAGATATCAGCCCCCGAGCAGACTTGGAAACCTAAAGCTGGAAGGAATCTCGAGTGCTGTCTGGTCCATCTGCCCATTTTACAGCTGAGGAAATTGAGGCTGACAACAGGTAAGTGATGTGTTCCTGCTTTTGGTGAGAGAACTGGAACTTAAATCCTGACTAGAATAAGGTCTGCATTCTTTCTACTCTTTCCAGAATCTGATATTTACACAAAAGCGGTATTCTTTTTGCTTAATGCATAGTTTCTGGTCATGGTTCAGCTACAGACTCACAATGAAGCATAAATGTCGGTAGGAATAGCTGCTTGATTGGCCTTCCTACACAAAGTCTATAAGTGGTAGGACACATAGTGGACTCTGGGAAACAAGTGGGACTCTCACAGCTGATTGCCAATAGTTAGCTGACACGTGCTCATAGTATATGCTTTCACTCCACTATTTAAAACACTGAAAACTAACATAAACAAACACTCAACTTAAGGATCTCCAACATCCTGAAGCATTCTCTTTCTAGGTATAGTAAGAAACTTTTCTGCATCTAACAGGAGTCTAGCTAAGCAAAGTGATTAGAATACTCCAGAGAAAAAGACAGACAAAATAAAAGCAAAACACTAATTCCATAGGGTATCTCGGATCAAATTTTTTTCTTGATGAGATCTATTGACCCACTGTGCACTGAGCCATTGTTAATTAGTGTACAAGCTGTCTTTTCTTCAACCTCTGCTATGTAAAATATCTTCTCTTTACTCTCTGAATATCAGCATCAAGCTGGAGATTACTTTGGGAGAGTTCATGGCTTTTCTAGTAACCCGCGGCAAGGGGTGCTGCCTCGACAAAGTATAAGATGACCTCGGGCCCTGAGCTGAGCCGGGCCGCCCAGCACACAGGCCCAGTGGTGTTGTCTCAGATAAAACACAGTGATGGTTCTGCACTCCCTGAACGAACTCCAGGGAATGGCATCATGTCAGGCTTTCCAGATGGATTATGTGAAGCCATAGCTCAATGTCATTTTCAATAGGAAGCCTCATAATTAAAGGTCAAATAGTCACTTCATCTGCAATCAATCAATAGAAAAAGTACTAATACAGAGTACTAATCAATCAATGGCAAATGCCCTAATAAAAGCAATGAATCAAATTCAGCATGTGCGTAGTGCCGGTCCATGGAAGAGATTGAGACAGGGCAACAGCAAGAACAATAAAATATATTGAAAGTGTATGTACAAGAGGATATTCAGGAGGCTTCTCAAGCAGGAATTTTCATCTTTGGTTCTGTAGTTACATGGGTACCATTTGGCCTGCAACGATTTATTCTTAAATACAAATACTGGGCCTGACCTGTGGTGGCGCAGTGGATAAAGCGTCGACCTGGAAATGCTGAGGTTGCCGGTTCGAAACCCTGGGCTTGCCTGGTCAAGGCACATATGGGAGTTGATGCTTCCAGCTCCTCCCCCTCCTCTCTCTTTGTCTCTCCTCTTTCTCTCTCTGCCTCTCCCTCTCCTCTCTAAAAAAAGGAATAAATAAAAAAAAAAATTAAAAAAAAATACAAATACTGGATGTAATAATGAATGGTATTTTGTAAGTATTCTGTTTGAGATGTGTGTGTGAGTGTGTGTGTGTGTATGTGTGTAAAACCAAAATCACTAGAAGAAATTACTAGAATAAAACTATAACAGTGATTACAAAGGGATAGATATATTTTCTAAGTATCTGTTGTATTTCATCTGTGTGTAAGAGCTGAAAGAAAGTATAACTCCAAGTGAAATTCTCTGGAGTTTTCTCCTTCTTTCTGAAATATGAATTCAACACACGTTGTGTGATGTTCTTTCATTTCTATGCAGACTAGAAGCTGCATTAGGAGAATCTTGTCCATGCAGATCAGAAGCTACATTAGGTCGGTAGTGGGATACATCATATCCTCTGTCCCAGTGATGTGAGGTCACCAGTAGAGGGAAACAGGTATTGGATCTTGTGAAAACTGATACAGTAAATTCATAGGGTTTAACAAGACCATTCTGCAATAGGATCCAAGCACCCCTTGCTATACATGAAAATAAGGGTGCTCCTGGGACAAAGGATATCCATGCCACCTCTCTGGGACAAGGGAAGCAGCAGATAAGCCCTTTGCATAAGTGCTAGCTCGGGACCGCAGGAGGGGAGCCAGGTGTGACTGTGATGTGGTGAATTAGTGGAGTTGGAACTGAAAGTCCCTAATCTATAAATTACGGCAATGGAGGCCTGGGGAGTCACCAAGGGGAGAGTCAGGAGGAGTACCCAGGCTTTATGGTGGTAAGAGAGAGTAAGTCTGTCATGTTACAGAAGTGACAGAATTTACACCACGTGGTTACCTAGGTCATCACACGACTCTCACACTGGAGACTAAGTGCATATTCCATGAGAGAACACTACAAAAGCCAACAAAACCCAAGCTCACCCAATCCTTTTGAACAAAACAGTTAAATCATTGGTGTTCAGAGCACCCATCTGTTTGTCTGAAAATTAGCTTTCAGAAAGCATCAAGAACGAAAGAGTGTGGCTTTGGGATCAGGAAAAAAGAAAAGACCAAAAGGAGGCACGAACAGGTGTTTTGCTCACAGGAGGGGAGAGAACGCTGGCCGCACTGCAGCGCAATTGGGTCGGGTTCTTTGTTCAGCACGGTAGCTCTCACAGGAGGAACATCGTGGCGAAACTAGGAAGTCCATTTTGGCTTTCCTGACAGAAGCAACCCCCCCAGGTGGGTCGAGTTTGAAAGCCCCCTGCAGAAATGCCCAGGTGCATTTGGTGCAGCTGTGGCTCAGCATCTGTCTAAGGACACAGGCACATTGGACGCCTGAGTCAGGACTTCCGAGGCATCTGGTGGCACCCGCCTCTGGGCTCCCTACCTTTATGACAGCTCCTTACTTTTTTGGGAGACTGGAAATCCAGACATCACATCATAATAACTACATGGGGGAAAAAGTGTAAGATGATTTCTTTGAGGTCAACGATTAAGCCACACTTGTTACAGGAAAATCTACGGGACAGGAGACTGGAACCCTGGCAATGGTAACACAGTCATAACTAATATAGTTAAAAATATCTAGTAACAATAATAATAGCAGCTACTGCTGAAAGTGCCGGCTGTGTGCCTGGCAGCACACTGTGCCCTTCTGGTGGGGCACCTCACTGAGTCACTGCCATGCACGCTCAGGGAAATACTGCACACATTCCAGCTTGGCCTGCCGACGATGCATCAGTACTGCACTAGGAACTTAACAATTTTATTCTTACAGTCACCTTACCAGGTGAGTATTATAGTGCCCCATTTTACAGATGAGAAAGCTAAGGTTCAGGGAGGTTAAGTGATTTGTCCCAGGTCATAAAATCAGGATTGGAACGTGGCTTTCAAGCTCTTTCAACTTCAATTTGATGACAATTATAAAAAAAACTTACCAAACATAATGCAATGTATGAACAGTGTCTATCTATCTATCATCTATCTATATTTTATGTGTATAGATATAATTTATTCAAATAAGCTGAAGCCCCAGATAGCCCTTAAAGAATTTGTCCAATTTCCATTTTCCAAACTTGGCAAGAATAACAATAGATTCTACCAGACAAATTGTGTGGGGTTAGTAGAAACAGTGTTAGTTCCAGGCTGAACCTCTTTAACAGCACTGAGCGGACTACAACAGTGTCATGATTTTTCACTCTTTTCAGTGAGTCACATGCCAAAATGTAAAAAAATTTTTATTACGAGTTTTTACCACAATATGCCCACTAGCCCAAGGAACTTTGAATGATGTATATTTCAATACAGTTTCTAATTACTTAATGACTTTTAACCACTGAAAACATGGATTCTGGATGTCTAGACACATTGTTGGATAATGCCACTAAACTATATAAAGTAAGTAGAAAACAGCATTTTTTTCTTCTTGGTTTAATTTTTTTCCATTAAATAAATACTTATTTCACTTTAGGTGTTAATCAGATTGAGTTAATAATAATAATGCTGTATTTCTTTGCACTTCAAACTAATATCAATATCAAATTGGAGAAATAACATTATTTCCACCTTGCTCCAATCTTCCAAAATTTAACATTTTTCAACGCCTTCCAAAGCCAAGTTTATGTCGATTGTATTCTCCCACCCCCAGCTTTCAGCATTAGCATTTTACATTGAAAATTAGCTAGATCCTATATTATTTCATTTAGGCCGTCAAAAGTTGGTTCAATCATATAAAGGTATTTCAAGGCAAGAAACCATTCTCACTTGGCTATTGTTCTTTAACAGGGTGGACAACACCCCATTTCATTTAATTTGAAGAGTTGCTTAACTTTCAAAAACATAAGATGTAACTATCTGAGGGTAATATTGAATTTGTTTGTCTGTGAATCACTTACCCAGAGTGAGGGATTTGTGTGTAGAACAGAAGATGATAGCCACAGTGTCTGCTGGTGTGAAACCCGAATTATTCCTGGGGGTGAAAAGAAGTGCTTTATGAATACTTTCATTAAAAGCCTGATTAACATATCCTAAATCAGATGTACTACCTACCTTCATATTAACATCCCTTTAATCAATCCTGGTGACAGAATTCTATGCCCAAAAGTACAGAAATGTCTGACTTTTTTTCTCAGAGAATCATTTCTGAGTCATTTATCTTTGAAAAGGAGACAGTTTCAAAAATGCGTAGTGGCGGAGGTCTCCTAGGACCACATAGGTCACGCGCCTGCGGTGCTGGCCTGGACGGAAACTGTGCAGCCAGGAGTGCTAGCCTGTCGCCAGGCCATCTCTTGACACTGACCTAGTAGCTCGAAAGAGCCCGTGTATCTCCAAAGCCGCTCACTCAAGGAGCAACATAGACTTTTGGTAGCAAACACACCCTTTTGAAAAATTGCACAGTATGACAAAGATTTGACATCGTGTGTTTTTGTAAAAAGAAAAAAGAATTATCATTTTTCAGTAGTGACCATATATCAAGACCTCATCTAAGGTCTCTGCATATAAGAATAATGATTCTATAACATGGGTGAGGCAATATTCCTATTTATAGTTGTGGAACCTGAGGCACAGAGAGGTTGCCTAAGTTACCCAGGGCCCGGCAGCGAGTAAGGGACAGAGCCAGGATTCACATCAAGTCGGGCTCCTGTGGGTTTATGCTCTTTTTTTAAAAATTTTTTATTTTTCAGAAGTGAGAAGTGGGGAGGCAGAGAGACAAAATCCCGTATGTGCCTGACCGGGATCCACCCAGCATGCCCACTAAGGGGCATTGCTCTTCCCATCTGGGGTGTTGCTCTGCTGTAACCAGAGCCATTCTAGCACCTGAGGCAGAGGCCACAGAGCCATCCCCAGCACCCGGGCCAACTTTGCTCCAATAGAGGCTTGGCTGTGGGAGGGGAAGAGAGAGACAGAGAGGAAGGAGAGGGGGAAGGGTAGAGAAGCAGATAGGTGCTTCTCCTGTGTGCCCTGGCCAGGAATTGAACCCAGGACTTCCACATGCCAGGTTAATACTCTACCACTGAGCCAATTGGTCAGGGCCGGGTTTATGCTTTCACTGCTATGTTCTACCATTGCTATAGAACAGTTAAGCAAAAATACATAAATAAGTAAATAGATAAATAAATATATAAAGAAATCTCACTTGGTGGAAAGCCATTATATGTTATGGTGGTCAATATTGGTGAATATCATATTCAGATTTCCTATTTTAGACTATAAAGATTCAGAGACCCAGGACAAGGGTTAGAAATGTAATTATTACTCTTGTGTCCTTGGTATTAGAAACGATTCCTTCCTGCAGAATCAGGGTTTGAAGACACTGCAAGTCTAATCACTCCCAGCCCTGAACTCAGACAAGAGTCAGCAAATGGGAACCGAACTACATGTATATATAGAGTTGCAGCTACAACAATCTATTCAATTTTTAACAATCACTGAAGAACAAGACCCCAGAATTTCCCTTAGTAATGCCAGCCTCATATATAACTTTCATTGGGAGAGAAATCTGCCCTACATGGGTCCCACGTGCTGTTCTGTTATATGCTTCCTGGAGAGGGGAAGGGCCCTTCCCTTGCCACCTCCTCATGCCCCCCCTCCTCTTGCCCATACATGTAAGACAGTATTTCACACCCTTTGGTCTCTCTCCTCTGAAAGGTGCATATGCTCCTGCTCCCTCAACAGTCCGACCTCCAGCTCTTTTTCTGACAACAACTTTCCAAACTCTGCATTTCTGGTGTCTCACTCAGTTGGGACTTCTCTGTGGATGTGCATCGCTTGAGGACAACCAGAGCACCTGCCCAACCGTCCCTGCCTATTACTTTCATGTTTATACCGTGACACCCTCTTGACTTGTAAACATTGTACTACTGCATGGCTGACCCACTGCCTGATCCCTCCACTCATCGTGTAGGCCTGATGTAAAGGGAGCTACGTGAGGCCCCGTAAGCGCACAGAGGACAGGAAGATGGGTGATACATATATATGCCACAAAGGGGAAGGAGATGGACAATGAGAGAGAGAGAGAGGGAGAGAGAGAGAGAGAGCTTGGGCACTGAAAAGCAGGATTATCTCAAGCTTGGCAGAGGAGCGGGGTATGACTGCGGAGCCATTCTAGCGCCTGAGGCAGAGGCCACAGAGCCATCCCCAGCGCCCGGCCAACTTTGCCCGGGCGCTGGGGATGTGTATTAGGTCGGGGACCTTGAAACTGAAGGATGGGAGTGCAGGGCATGTGGGGGACGGTGGGCCAAGATCAGATCCTTCCAGCTGACTGTGTGCAGGGACACTGGCTTGTGACAAGGAGTGTGGACATGATAAGAGGGACGAGGAGGGTAAAGAGGAGTGATTCCCCAGCACAGTGAGGATGAGGGGGTAAGGCAGGAAGAATCACCGTGTGGGCAGGAGATGGTGTGAGAAACCTGAAGACAGAATCAACAGAACTGGTCAGGTGCTGATCTCTGTGAACGGCATGCCCCCTCCCAACAACTTGGGAGCACAGGCTTCTGGGCAGATGCACCAGAATTTATACCCAGGCCATCCTTCTGCTTGTGTATGAAACGGGAATAATCTGCCTGCCTCTGAGGGTCATTGTCACGATAAATGCCAGTGCTTGTTGAGAATCTGGCACATCGCATGCTATTATTTTACTGTTACTGTGGCTTTGTCAAAGGAGGAGAGAGTAAAGAGAAACGAGCAGCTCTGGGCATTCAGGACCGAGAAAGGCAGCCAGGCGTCACTGGAAACGGAGTGGGTGAGGCCCACAGCACCCTGGGGAGGAGGCCCGGGGGCTGATGGTCGAGTGCACTGAACTGGCAGTCGTGAGAGGGAATGGTGCATTCAAGAAATCCGGTGAAGAGAAGAAAAGGGTCATCGGAGATTCACGCTCACCCAGAGAGTGAAGACGCAGCAGGGAGAAACGGGTGAGGCCAGCCCTGAAAGAGGCCCAGGGGACGAGGCCCAGCAGACAAGGCCCAGGGGACAAGGCCGAGGGGGTCAGCCTACAAGGGGATGCTCCCTCCTGTCTGTCAGCTGGGAACAAACAAAGACAAGGTGACTGAAACATACAGCAATGGGAAAGTGGAGGCAAGTTAGAGACTACTTTCTTTGTAAAATGTTAGGCACTTCATTCATCCATAGAGGATCGGAGGTAACCCCGAGGCCTGGGAACCTTAAGAAATTAGAAGCTTGGAGTAGGCAGACCGGGGAATATGATATACACGCAATTCACAATGAATAAGAAACCCGTACAGGGATGGATGCCCCCGGTGATTGCAGGACACGAAGTATAACCCGCTGGGCTAGCTCAGGCTGTTTTCCAGCAGGGCTCGCGGGCTCCCAGCACGACCCGGGTCCTTCTTTTTAGTCCTTGGCTGCCCTTGTTGGTAACTCATGGCTCCTGCATCTGGATTCGTGCAGCTGGGTTTTTCTTCCAAGAGGGTCTGGCAGCACCGTTCCCTCTGGTGAACTCTGTTCTGCTTCCTATCTGCTCTTTTCCAGATGATAGCGCATTTCCAAGGAGCCCAAATCTCTCTGGCGGAGAAGGCTCGGATTTAACCTGGTGCCAACTGCTGCTGGCGACAGCAGCACACACGGTGTGGCTTCAGGGGACATTTGCATAGACATGCTTACGTGGCCCCTGTTCCGGTGAGGAGACCAGGCTATCCCCCTCTGGGAGGCTGCTGGCCTGGGCTGAGTTGAAACACTTCCCTATAGTTCTATTGACACAGTCTGTCAGTCGGGAGGGAGGCTTGGTAAATAAAAATGGAATGTTTAAGGTCAAAACAGTATTCCCCTTGAACAGGGTCAACTTGTACTCTGTCTCTAAAGGAACAGACTACTTCACATCCTGGATCTCGGGGAAAACCCACGAGCAGACGCTCACTCAGCCCTGCATTCACGAGGAGAGTGGTGCTGATGGGAGTGACTGGCCACCGCGGGAAACAGTGGTTATTTTCTATGCACTTCGCTGCCCCCTGCGCCTTCCTCCTCTGAACAGTCTTGTAAGGTGGGTAGTATTATTGTCTTGCTTTTTCCACAAAGGGAGCTAAGAGCACAAAGAGGGTTAAACAACTTCCTTCAAGTCACACAACTACTAAGTAGGCTGCTCTACATCTCGATAAGTTTGCCTCTCAGGAGGAAATTATTAAAAACAAACAAACAAAAACATGGAGAACAAAAACCACCACCAAATTTAGTGGATGGGAGCGGCTGTCTCGTTGAATAACCTTCCCTGGGCCCTACTCCCAAGGGAGGGCTTTAATGGGAGAAAGTCATGACAGGACAGAGAAAAAACAAAGAGAGCTGTACATTGTATTTAAATAGTAATGACTATAATTATTTTCACTGATTAGCATCCCTATTGTGTCTGCTCCCATTTTTTATTTTTTGGAAATGAACCACATTACTATTTTCTAATTCTACCTTATCTCTTTTTAATATTGAATTTCTTTTTATCCTGTTTTCATAATTCTTTTGATCACTTCGGCTTCCCTCGAGATGTTTATTTCCTTTCCTTCCCAACTGGTCTTTTATTCTCTCTGACAAAGCTTTCAATCAGGGTTTTGCACATAATGTTTATTTCGCCTTCCTCTGCGGTTCCCCACAAAGGAAAACATGTCAGGAGGTTTTTCTAGTGAGATCGCAGAATGTGGAGCAGAGCGCCCGGGGGGGGGGGGGGGCGTCAGAGCCGCAGTTATTAAAGGCAGAAACTTCCATGCGCAGGGCTCTCCTTTGTTAACCTCTGGACTCCCGTTTTGTCTTCACTCATTTTAGGACACGACCACTAAGTTCCCCAGAGCTCTGTGGCTTGGTCGCCTCCTCTCTGAAATGGTGAGAGACTTGTCATCAATCACAGCTTCGCCCTCCTTCTCTCCCAACTGCGGGCTCCCTACCTCCCTCTCCCAGGGCTCTGGTGAGAGGCCCATCGAGACATCTGATTAAAAGTGTTCTGATAAGGATTAAAAGACCTACACAAATATTTGAATATTTGTGTTTTTCTCCTTTTCCCTTGTTAATGGTTTCTTTTGTCACTCTAGTGACATTCTAGGGTTCTATTACTCTGTTATCTGCTTATCAAACTGTCTTTTATATATTTTTTAAAAGACTCCCAATTACTGTTTTTTTTTCCTAAGCTTTTTCAACTTTGACAGCTTCCCAAAGTTGTAGAAAGTGTAGGTCACTATGGATGGCTGACTCCTGGTTTGATGAATCAACTCTCATTTCCTGGCAACTGTGACACAGAAACGTCAAAAAGAATGTATCACAAAGCTAGAAGTGCTTAATTCCCTCTCTTCCATAATTAGGTCTTGAAATAATGTAAACTATTTTGATATAATATTCTGCAGTAGCTAACGTTTATTGATCACTTACTATTTGCCAGGTATTAAGCTGTGGGCTTTCAGTGCATATTACTTAATTCTCTAGTGACCCTATGAGATAGGAACTCCTACTGTCTCCATTTTATAAACAAGGAAACTGACAAAAGTAACAAAGTTATTAAGCGCGATTAAAATTCAAGTCCATTTGACTCCAGAGATGGAATGTATAACCTAAACACTATTCCAGAGACAGAGAAATGAGAACACAATAACAGCTCTCAAATGTATTTTAAATACTCAAAGTAGAAGAGGTTCACACGCCAGACCCCAGCAGAGCAATGTGTCGAGTCAGTCAATGTAAGAAACGTGAACCAGGTAGTAGTGTGGCAGGGAAGCTGGATTTTCTAGGCGGGCTCTCTCCTGATTTATGCTAACCTGTCATTATCGGAGGTCAGTGGTTTGCTGTACAAAAGAGACTGATTTCCATGCTGAGATTTTTGTGTCTTGATATTTGGATTGGTTTTATACTGAAATGGTATGAAAAAGGTGAAAAAAAAATTCCACAGGCCAGTTTCACCAGTTTTAAGTAGGAAGGAACAAAAGGGAGGAAAAGAAAATTAATTTCAACAGCATATAAACCGATGAGCCTTAGTTCCAACTCTTGGTATCTTCGTGTTTCTGTGTGAACTCGAAGAATCCAGTTAAACATTCTCTACAAATTCCCTGACCAAAAACAAGCATTATGAACATGAAAAAGTAATTGAAGTAGTTTCGTGCAATAGAGAAGGCCTGGGTCTGTGCTTCCGGAAATGTCAAATGGAAAGGGATTTCAATCCTAGGTGTGCTGTTTGCCAGCTGATTTTGGCGAAGTTACTAAACTGCTGTCGGTGTGGGTCCTCATCTGCGAAGCAGCAACCAAAGTGCACAGTATCATAGTCTTGGCTGTCAGACTTACAAGAAATAACACGGGCACAGTGCCTGGCTTACAGTAGGGTTCGATAAATGTTGGTTAATTTTCATTCCTCCAATAAAACCACCAGATGTGATAAGGTCTCTCAGCATGAAAAAAAAAAAGAAAAAAGAAAAGAAAACACCCTGACAGTCAGTCATTCCATACTCTGTTGTTTATCAGAGAACGTGCATGCCTGGCATTGGGCCAGGTGAGGTCCACATGCAACAGAACGTCAGTGAAAGCAGAACAGGGCACAACAGGAAGGTCTCAAAACAAGTCATTTTGGGCTGAATACTCTCAATTTTAATCCAACTAGTTTTGATACGACTGTCCCTCCTTTAACAGTCCCCATGACGGCTATTCTGTGGTTTTCAAGAACTTTTCAGTCACTGACAGGATACTGTGTCCTCCCTAGCCTGACAGGACAGGATGGAGACCAAGCTAACACTGCGATAGCCTTAGGAAAGGACAGAAGTGAGAATGTACGAGGCTCTGTTAGGGGACAGCAAAGCTTTTACCTCAACCTAACGCACAGACAGCATGTTTGCTAGCAGTGGCTCGTGAAACTGGCCTTGCCCTTTGGCCCCCAAAGTGAACTTTATTCTGCAGGCACTGGATGACCAATGAAGATCTCTAAGCATGAGCGCTATGCTCAGAACCCTGGGTTATTGGAAGCAGTATGAAATGCAGGAAGGAGTTGGGACTAGAAGTGAAAATAACAGTAAGATACCCATCACAATAGTCTAGAGCGAGAAGAGGCAACAAGAGCCTGAATTAGGGAAGTGGCTTTGGAAACACAAAAAATATTACAGAGGTAAGATCAGGAGTTGGTTAAAAAAAATAACGATGTGAAGGATTCCACTCTGAGTAACTATGGATCGTGGTTCCACTAATAGTATATTACCAATGAGCGGAAGTGCAACTGTTGGGGAAAAGGATTAATTCCATGTTGAATATGCTGAGTGTGAGGTCTTATTAAGACAGTCAGGTGACGATAGCCAAATGGTAAGTGGTAAGTCATGAAACTCAAGACAGGCATTGGAATGGGAGGTCTAGGCTTGAAACTTGTCAGCTGACAGCTCAAAGCTGTAGAATGGGGGAGGTCGCCGGCACACACGATGTGAACAGATGGGCCAAGGGCCAGGGACAGATCCTTTCATAATGTCTCCTACCTGAGGCCGGGGGAGCAAGATGCGGTGGCTAGGCAGACAGGAGGAAAACTAGAGTGGTATGGTAGCCTGGAAGTCAAGTCGAGAGCATGTCTTCATTTAGAAAACCAATAACGACAGGAAGTACCAAATACTTACCTTGTTGAAAAGACGAAGGTTAAAAGCATAAAACTCAGCTGAATAGAAAATACTGAAAAAAAAAAAAAAAGAATTGAATCTAATTAGTACTATAAAAGCAGTATTTGTAGCATATTTACTGGTATGCTTAGTTTGATCTGAAACTTGCAGGGACTCAAACAGAAAACAAACAAATGAATAAACAAGCAAGCATAAATTGCCGAACTGATAACATCATATAAATTTTAGTGGGACTCAACCTGTTCTTATTGAAGCTATCCCCAGATAAAAATCTACGACGTCTACTACTCACAGCAAATCTCAAACCCTCTTTGATTTAACACTGGTTATTTAATTTGTTCAGTTAGAGAGAGCTGGTTTATCCTTTGAGTATTTATAGCAAATGGCACAAATGCAGGAGGATATAAAAATATTTTGGAATAACTCATCTTGATGTTAATAATGTAAGATTCATTGACATTATAATTACGAAAAGTTGTCTTTGGTATTACAGCATAAATAGAACAAAATATTTTTTTTCTTTTCCTCCCTCCCTCCCTCCCTCCCTCCCTCCCTCCCTCCTTCCCTCCCTCCCTTCTTTCCTTCCTTTTCTTTCTTTCTTTTTCTTATCTCTCTCCTCCCCCCTCCCTCTTTACTTTCTTTCTTTGTTAACAAGTGTTTTAATTACTTATTACATTTAAAAATATTGTTCTAAGCTCCACCTGTAGCTTGGCAGAGGCTGAAAAGTATGAAACTGCCAATATTAAATGATTTATAAATCTAGACTGACCTCTTCTGTGACTGATTCTGCCCAGTAGGGACACCCACTCTCTTAGTTTGGAGCAGAAATCAGTAAAGTTTACTTAAAGGGCCACATAAAAAGTATTTTAGGCTTGAGGGCCATATGGTCTCAATAGCAACCCTTCACTTCTGCCTTTAAATTGAAACATAGAGAAATATATAAGTGCATTTTTTAGCTTAGCAGGTACTTGCATTTTATAGCCTGCTACTTCTTACAATGAAATTATATTACTTTGGGTGTAGTTTAATAGAAAGATGATATAAATATTCATATTTTAACCACTTATTATAAAAGTGTCATATATTAGAACTCCTACTTTTAATGCATGGTGAAGAATAAGATTAGTTTAAGTTATAATAATATAAATTGGCAAAAAAAGTGTTCAGCCTAACACTTGAATTTGACAGATATTATGGCTTCTTTCACCTGGCATCAACCACTGTAAATCAGACACAAAAAGACAAAGGAGATTAGTCATAAGTGTATTACTGCTGCCTTTTTATAAAACAGGGGCAGTGTGGCTCAAGTCACTGAGTACATATAGTATAAGACTAAGAATTCTTTTCTAGTCAAATGAACATTCAAAATGAATAGGGGGAATACACATTGCTCTGTTTGCTACTGAGGAGGCTGAGGAGATAGCAGAGGCACCCTGCCTTCCCACTTACTGATGAACAGTATGACAACAAGGCTGAATTTATCCAGGTCAATATTTGGGTTAGAGAACGTGCCACAGAAGGTCGTGTAGATGATCATGAGGAGCACGCTGCTGCTGATAGCACCAAAAGGAGGTTTCGTTCTTTCCAGCCAGTCCTTGATGTATCTCCGGACGATCTGAAACAGAGATCAACAGGTTGCCCCTTTGCAGAGAGGTGGGGAGTGAAACTGGGCGTCTCAAAGTGATTCTGACAGCGGAAAGACAGAAAGGAAAGAGCAATCTGGTTGATGGCCACACTGGGTCTCCACACTTCTCTGCCACACTGCTCTTCTTCTGGGGAATTGAACATTTGCAGTGCAACTTCCACTGTTGTCCGTAATGAGAGTATGTTTTCAACTGCACTCAAATCCATCCTTAATCATGCCAAATGCTCTTTGCTAGCTGTCACTGAGACATGCCCATTAAGCCTCCCCGAAGTTTATCTCCTCTGCTCCTCCTAATGGATGTGTGTAATTATCACAGTCCCCTTTGCCTCAACAGACAATTCCAAGTGCAACTTTGGGAATCTTAAAAATCTGACATCTTCAAGAATTTTAAGACAGTAGATAATCGAAAGTGATCCATGGAACATATTAATATTTAAAATGTGAGCGAAGCACCAGAAGTTTTTAATTAAATTATAACTCATGCTTGAAAAGCAAAAGTGCAAGTGTTGTGGGAGCTTAAATAATTCAAACTCTGCACAGCTCGAGTTTTTGTGAATCCAAAGACAAATGCCATTTGCATGCTTTTAGCATCCCAGAATTAACACTTAAAAATGAATAAACCTGTCCCAACTTTCCAACAAAAGGACCAGTGAAATATAAGGTTACAAAGCAATCCTCTCGTATTTTAAAACCAAATCAGATATTTTAAATCAGGGCAGTCGGAATATTAGTAATAACTTTCATTTGGATATAAGACTGAACCACTCTATTTAAAACCTTTCACTTTTGAAAGAAGCCAAACAAGCCCCATAATAAGGACTACGGTTGAGACATATTAAGCTTTGAGTCACTCATTATCCTGCATAATTGAACATGAGATTTCACAACAGGCTGAATTACCATGATCCATTAGCAATAATGAGGTCAGGGAACTTCTCCTGACAAGGCTGATGGGGTTCTGTCATCTTCTACTCTGACACTAAAAAGCCTTAATTTGCAACGGAGCATACCTTCACAGATACTCAAGAACAAAATAAACTACTCTCAAGAGAACCTTTGAACAAATGGCTGTTGAATCAACTTCCTCCGATCTCAAGGACTTGGGAAGTGAAATAATGGTGTTAATAAAGCTCACCAGTTGGTACAAGAAAAATATAGGTCCAACACCTTGAAACTTGGGCGGGGTAGAATGAAAAGAAAGAGTGTCATATATGTACAGATCAATAGTGGTTAAGTTTCTATTTTTTTAAGGTAGATCTTGTAATTGAAGTTACAGTTGAATTTATAAAAAATTGTGTTTTGTTTTTTTTTTGTTTGTTTTTGGAGAAGTGATCCCAAACCATAGTTATTATCTAGTGTTCATTTCTTTTTTTCAAGTTAAAATGTAGTGAAGTACAGACAAGTGAGAGCAGTTCATCGCACAGTGTTACACACTGATGTATTAGAATATTGTAAGTTTTGGATAACAACGTTCAGGGTACCTTGATGGTCCCACATTCACACGTCACAGTGGGTCGGGGGGAACGCTCATTAGAAGGCTACTGAGGGACTTCACGGAAAAGGTCATTTCATAATCTATTGTGTTAGGTAACATAAACCTGGCGGTTGCCCAAATTTAACAGAATTAAACTCATTTAGGAAGTAAAATAAATGAAAATTACATGGAGCTATTGAAGTTGACGCTGTTCTCCAATCCTGTTTTAGTACAAAATGGTTAAAAACACAAAGACCTGCAATAGATTAGGGGACCTATGGCTCTAATTCCAAAAGTGGAAGTGTCTCTCTCTCACCACCATTGCCCTCTGACTGAAGAAACAAACACATGTAAATGAGATGCAACTTGGAAGCCAAAGCCATTTTAAAAACCAAAACGAATCTAGCCCTGGCCAGTAATGAAGGCTTCTCTCTCTCTTTCTCTCTCTCCCCCTCTCTTCCTCTGTCTCTCTAAAGTCAATCAATTAAAAAAAAAAAAAGACTAATCTCTAATCATCAGCTTTATAAGCAGCAATTGACTTAGTTAACCTAACCATGTCTTCCTTCGTTACAAAGTACTCAGAGGCTCATAGTATGTAGGACTCTTTCAACACGGCAGGTAACGAGGGGAGCGGGCTCTTCCCAGCGAAAATGCTTTTCTTCTAAACACCTCAGTGCTTTAACCTGGTCACTTCATCTTGATAAAGAAAGCAACTAGGAAACTGGGAATTGGATAGACAGATAAGTGAAACAATAACCCTAGAGGAAAACAGATTGTCTTTCACTGTTTTTAGTCTTACAGCGATATTTATCTGTGTTTTCTAAGTAAACCATTTTATACTTTGCCAAGCTCTATAGAGCTTTTCCATCTTCCTTTAAAATTAAATTCACAAAGCAGCTGTCTTTGCACCGTGCAGCTAGAAAAGTGTTCAAATGCTTCATAAACGGCTGGGCGAAGTAGCGTGGCCATGCCTCTGAGACGAGGTTCCGCTCTGAACTCCGGGGACCCCGTCTCCTCAAAGTTCAGCCACTTGCACTTTTTATACAATCATTCTTCATTTGTCAAGAATCCCTGTCATTTTTTAATTCCGCAAACTTCGTTGTCTTACAGAAATGTTTAAAACCTTATAAGAAACAAGACTTGGCTCAGAATAGTCCATCAACACAGCCAGACAGATGCCTCAGAATTCCCTCTTGGGGGAAAATCCAGCTCAGATGAGGGGAAAAGGCATTCTGGTGAAGTGGCCGGTTGTATCTTTCTTCAGAATCTATACTAATTCATTTGCTCTCATGGCTCAGAAACACTTAGGCATTCAACATTAAGTGACAGACGCTCATGAACTTGTTCGGTTTTTCCTATGGAAAAAGAAGGGAAAAAATCGCCCACAGCTTTTTATTGTCTCACCTTCTACATTTTGATTTCCTTATTTTAAATTAAGCACCAGGAAAGGTGAAAGGAAAACTTGAATCCCTGTACTTCTAACAAGCTG
Source organism: Saccopteryx bilineata (assembly GCF_036850765.1). Lineage (NCBI taxonomy): Eukaryota > Metazoa > Chordata > Mammalia > Chiroptera > Emballonuridae > Saccopteryx > Saccopteryx bilineata. The sequence continues at coordinate 186,833,972 of NC_089490.1, read as the reverse complement.
AAACACATATCAGTTACTGCATGACCTGTAGGACAGAAAGCTGGGAAACAAGCACATCTTAGGTGACGACTGTCCACCTACAGAGGTAACCAAGAAACGGAATGGCCGTCGTTTTAAAGGTTTCTGTTCTTTTTTCCAGGGTATTCTCTTGCTTTCCTCCTACTCTATCTTTATATTTATAAACTGATTTTTGAGTGGGGGATATATGATGTATAATATTTTATGTTCAATCTAATTTAAAAATTAACTTTTCTCAAAGGTTGCTTCAATTTTTATCTTCTCTTCCATCGAATCTATACATTTTCATAAAGTGTTTTGTTTCTTCATAAATATCCTGTTGAAATGTATAGTCAGGGATTAAAATCAAATCCAACTTATAAAACATTGTTCTTTTAGAACATTTTGTTTTAAATATTAAGTAGATTGGGGAAAAGGTGTAAACAACAATAATAAATGGATATAATAAGCAGTCATCATCTACTTAACTTTTTGAAATTTTTTTCCCTCTATTACTTCATCTCATTCTCCTGAGAAAGATGGTACAGATATTATCCTGCTCAGTTTACAGCTAAAAACACAGGCATATAGAACCCAAACAACTTACATGAAATGTTTTTAAAAAGCTAGTTAATTAGATGAGCAGGAATGTGACTTTTATTTCCTGAGGGGTCCCTGGTCTCATGGAGGTCACCTTCTAGTTAGATAAATAAACAGCAAAAACAACAAACAAACAAACAAGAAGTTGCTGTTAAGCCCATGTCTATGCCCTTAATCATCCAAATATACCCTTTCCTAAGACTCACTCATTCAGTAGTACACACATTAAATTCTATATGCCCTTACCGTGGCTAAAAACACAACCTTGTTTTAAAATTTGTATGCTTATAACTAAATTACATGCTTATTATCACCTTGTTATAAGAAGTTAAAATATAAGAATTTATTCTATTATCCAATTCAATAAGAATCATAAAGGAAACTAAATTTTCTAAGCCCCATTTTAAGAGCGAATAGAATTAAAAGTTTATTTTATCAATCATAGCATAACTAATATGATAACTATTGCTGGAGGAGTCTATGGAGCAGCCAGCCAAAGACATCCATGTTCCCAGCAATGGTCATAGATACCGAGACCTTATTGGAAGTTGCAAATAACATAATGGTTTGCTACATGGTTTCAAGCTAGCTGTATAGCTACAAAGAAGGGATAATAAATAATTAAATAAATAGGTCAAGATTCTGTGCAGATGTCCCTGTATATATAGCTTTCTATAGGGAGCATGTTGTTATTAACCAAAAATAGTAGATAAATAAAAATATGAGAATATTGTAATTGATAAAAACCCATGTTTCAAAGTCTTACATTTTCATTTAACTGTCTCTTCCTCTGTCTTTTCGGAACTGTCCTGACATACAGAATGGGAGACCTTACCTGTCCGATAATGAGAGGGACCACAACAGTCATAAAGAGCTGGGAAAAAATAGATGTAAAAGGCACCGAAGAGGACGAGCCAAGCTGCAAAACGAGAGTATAAGAGGAGTTAGAGGTACCTAGGATTAGTTACCAAACATTGCCGTCAATTAAATCATGCAATAAGTGAATTCTCTCCCACGCACCAAAAATTTGGTAGGCCAACACAAGGAGCAAGCAAAGTTAATTTTAATTTTCTAAATTTAACACAAAATAGACTGTTAAGTAGTTTAATCTACAATTTTTATTGGGATTCAAAGATTGAGAAAAAGTGATAACTACTGTTTCACAATGAACTTAACTTGCTTATTATTAAATACATTGGTGAAGAACACAGTGATTCTTCCTTCAAACTGTCTATATTGTATGGCATGATATTTCACCTATAATGATAGTTTAGGTGATTGCTATTTCATCTATCACCTACTTAAACAAACAAGTATATCTTAATATTCTTTTATCAAGATAATGTTTTCATTTATGCAAATAAAATATTTTCTAACTTCTACTCCTTTAAAACAAAGGCAATGAATCTCACATCCTTTCAAGTTTTTTCTTAAATTCTAAAATATGGGAAATCCTGGAACATGACATATTTTTCAGCTTGATGTTTTCAATATACCTCTCCTAAATGTGTATGTCTTAACTCAGTTCGTAGTTCCTGTTTTTTACCCTTTCTCACTTTTTGGTGCCTTTTTAAAATTTGTTTTACTAATAACTCCAATCTCGGCTTCAGAAAGACCTGATTGCCAGCATCTGCGTAGGACACGGTCTCACGTTCACATTAGCCGCAACCACCGAGAGTTGCTGTCTTCCTACGAACTTTCATGCTGGTCAAACCCTTCTTCTGGCTTTCAAGCCTGACACATACTAGCCTGTTCCACAGGTGTCTGTCTCTTTTATGACTCCCCTGAGAACTAGTGAACGGGTTCTCTCAAACCATCACTGTGAGCACCCTGGGCCTGGAGCTCACTCTCCCCCTCCCCCCCACAGGCCAACCCCAGTCCTCACATCCACCTAAGTTAGTTCAACTTGGAGATACCATTTAAAGATCGCTTCTGTAAAACACACTAAGGTAGTGATGACAGGGGCACAGAATGTTAAATAAAATAAATCCCACGTTTAGATGAGTCAAGTCAACAGCTCCGGCGCAATGTGGTGGGATCAGCGTTTTCACCGTTTTCTGCATGCACTGGCTCCCCAAGGTCTTTCCTGCCCCCTGGAGGGTTTGATCAAACTCTGTGCCCTTCCCCTCAGCCCTGCTTTGGGTGTATTCAAAACGCCACGGGGCCCTGGCCGGTTGGCTCAGCGGTAGAGCGTCGGCCTGGTGTGCGGGGGAGCCGGGTTTGATTCCCGGCCAGGGCACATAGGAGAGGCGCCCATTTGCTTCTCCACCCCCCCCTCCTTCCTCTCTGTCTCTCTCTTCCCCTTCCACAGCCAAGGCTCCATTGGAGCAGAGATGGCCCGGGCGCTGGGGATGGCTCCTTGGCTTCTGCCCCAGGCGCTAGAGTGGCTCTGGTCGCAACAGAGTGACGCCCCGGAGGGGCAGAGCATTGCCCCCTGGTGGGCAGAGCGTCGCCCCCTGGTGGGCGTGCCAGGTGGATCCCGGTCGGGCGCATGCGGGAGTCTGTCTGTCTCTCCCCGTTTCCAGCTTCAGGAAAAAAACAAACAAAAAAACACGCCACAGGTGTACATCCTGCCCAGCGCGGCCTGGGTTCATTCAATAACACCTTCCGCACTGACCGCAGGCTGCCAGTGTCACCCGTAAAACTGTAGCCTTTTCTTCCAGGACTAAGATGCACTAAAGAAACGAAGAGAGGAAGCGGGAGAAGTGGGGCTGCTGAGGAACAGACAGGATTCCTGGTGTAGTAGACGCGACATGGCTGTTAGATGTTTTTTTTTACATAAAGCCAAAGTCGTAAAAACTAATCATTTCAGCCCATTTTAGAGCAATAATGACCTTGAGGCACAAGGTACTTAACAAATATATTCTCCTCAAAAATACTAATTCCAAGCATGGCCCTGGGGCAAGGATTGAAATAAAGAAAAATCCATTTTACAGGAAATGGAAGCACTGGATTGACAGAAAAATAAACTTTAAAGACCAAAGTCTTCTGGTTCAAGAACATCCAGCTCAAGGCTCTGTTAGGTTTACAATGCTTGGAGAGAGGCAGTAGGATTCAGGGTAACAGCCTTCTATTAAAAGGTGACAATGCTCACCTGGAATCTCAGAGATGATGTTACACATCCCTGTTCCTCTTTCTGTCTCCACTTTATTAAGTTAGTTAATATTTTAAAGATATTTTCATGACTAACCCTATCACAAGCTCTAGTCGTCCTGTCATCCCAGGGCAGACCCCAGTGACTGGCACAGAGAGTGCGTGCGCAGGTGACTAAACCTGTGCAGAACGGGCACACGAGGTGACCTGCACGCAGGAGGTGCTAATAGTGACACTCTATTTGAATCCATATCCCCTACACAAAGGAAACCAGATCGAAGGTGACGGAAGACTATATGACTTTGGGTGATGGGAATGCAACATAATCGAATGTCAAAATAACCTGGAGATGTTTTCTCTGAACCTATGTACCCTGGTAGATTAATGTCACCCCATTAAAATTAATATTAAAAAAAAAGAGAAACCATATCCCCTGTTCCCCTGAAATTGAAAAGCACAAAACTTAAGTGTATCAAAAAAGTTATTATTGTGTGGCATTATTAAAGTCACATGGTATTATTTTTTCTCTGCTTGGTGATGACTAATAACATAGCTAATTGGAACACGCACCTAGACAAAGGGCACTTAGACAGGGGTGAATGTGTGTGTGTGAGTGTGGGTCTGTGTGAGTCCGTGTGAGTGTGTGTCTGTCTATGTGAGCCTGAATGTGTGTGTGAGTGTGTGTAGAGCAGAGCGAGGGCAGCCTGTGCATGTTCTCAGCCCCCAGTCCCCCCCCCAGACTCTCAGTGCGGCTCTGGAGGGGAAGACCGACCAGAGAAAGAATCCTAACCCTGGAAGAGACAGGTCCTCCCATTCCACTCCCTTCTTAAAATATGTGCAGACTGAGGTCCAGAAACAAGTGACTTACAGTGAACATATCTCATACCTCCATTATGATAAGAAATTGGTTACACATCTAAAACACATTCGAGCACCCTGTAGCCAAATCTGCTCCATGGTAATAGCTACCCTACCAGGGAAAGGCCTGTTGGTTTAACCATAAACTATTACTGCATTACTGTATTACTGCTGAGCAGTAAACTCAGAGATCAAATGCAGAGAAGTGTCAAAACGTGACTTCATTTACTTAAAAGTCAATTTGGGGGGTTATTTTTAATCCCAATTCTATCTGAAACATCAAATCTGGCCATAAGAGAAATACAGGAAAATCCATTTCAAATTTGGTGGTAAGAACATTATGTACTTTAATTTCCATTCATTATTTGCATGATCAATGTTTGGAAACCTCATGCTCTTAGAGGACAGTGGACAGGGCTGTGGGGTGAGGGGAGGCTGTCCACAGTCTCCACGGTCCCTTTTTCCTCTGAAAAGCCTGTGATCTTTGATCTGCTAGATGAGCAACACTGGTCAGAACAGCCCTTCTCTGAGGCTTTGTCAGATCAGAGGCAAGAGCGAGCTAGCCAGGGATGTAATTAACCGGGTTGCACAAAGCCAGACTAGGTACGCCAGGGATTCTGGAAGGAAATCCTGCAGGATGGCTCCCTTAGAAGTGGCTCTGAAAGGAAGGAAACCTCAGTGCTGGGGTCTAACTTGGCATAAGTCCTTCCTTTTGAATTGGCCACCAGACCTGTCGCCGGGGTCAGCGTGAAGAGGCGGAGTCCCCGTGGGGGAGTTTCTGACACTAGGAAGCCTGCCCTGGCATCCAGAAGAAAGAAGAGCGAGCATCTGGCATTGGACAGCTTCTGAGGACATGACTAGAAAAGTCCAAGACCCAGTCATTTTGTATGCAGAGTTGATCGTAACTAAAGCAGAAGGAAATATGCTGTCTGGGATATTCAGTTCTTCACATTTTAATGAGGAACCTGTCAGGGTTTCTATTGTAAAGAACAGTGTGTTTATAGGAGGCATCCGTAATTTGCACATTGGGATAAACCTGCAGATTCAGGAAAACCACATATCAAGCAAGTGCCCTGGGCCGCACTGAGCTACCCAGGTAGATTTACAGGTAGCGTGTCTCACCCTGCCACCCTGAGCTTCTAGACACAGTGCATGAAACCCAGTCATGGCTAATGTCTTTCAGGAATATAGTGCTGCAAGCAGAAAACTCACAAGTAGGTTTGTTTTCATATCTATGTTGAAAAGAAGTGACTCAGTGAAAATTAAGTATGTGGGACTTTAGGACCTTTGTGCTCAATCCTTCAGTCACTGGTGTCCCCTGTGAGCCAGGGCGTACTTGAGGCACCAGGGTCCCAACAGTGAGCTGAGCACAAACCTTCTTCTCAGGAACTGACTTTTAAAAGTTGAGTTCTGCGTGCGGGTCCCCCCACCACCAGCACATGCATGCTCCTTGCCATGAATGCCTTTCCCCCTCTCCACTTAGAAGAGAAGTTTTGGCTTTTTCCTAAGACTAAGTAGGTACAAGCATTGCTTCCTTAGGAATTCTATCCCAACCATTCTCCCCTAATGCAGACTTGGCCACCCTCTCCTCTGTGTTCCCCCTGTACCTCTCAGAGCCCTGGGTTGCTCCTGTTTACAAATCCGCCTCTCCGAGAAGCCTGGAGGTCAGGGGCAGGGTCTCATTTATGCTTATGTTCCCCGCGCCCAGCAGAGTGACCACGTTTTACATCTAGGGTGGTGGCTCTTACACCTGCAGGGTTTGATAAAACACAGAGCGCCTGGCCCCACTGACCTTCTGCATCAGAACCTTAGGGAGAAGAATGAGAGGGGGTGGAGGACTGTGAGAATCTGCATTTCTAACGAGCCCCAGGCGGTGCTAGGGTGGCAGAGCTAGGTTCGCACTCTGAGAACCACTAACCCAGCATGGAGGAGGTGCACTAATCTAGTACATAATAGGTGCTCCACAAACGTGGGTTCAGTTACTGAATGACCAGGATACGCATGTAGAAAAAGAGGCCCGAGAATGCTTTTTCTTTCCATCCTTCCAACTTCAGGTAACTTACAAAGCCCTGCTTACTTCACAGGCCCAGGACAGGATGGGGACAGGCTGGCCTCCCACACAACTGTCGCTTACCATTATAGTAACAGCAACATGGTCTGTGTGCCAGACTCTGCTCCAGATGCATAATGTGTGTTGAATAACTTAATATGGCAACCCCTTGAGGCAGGTCTTTCCAGTACCCCAATTTCCACATGAGGTAAGAGCGGTACAGCGCAGTTAAAGCACTCGATCAAGGTCACCACAGCTAGAAAGTGACGGAGCCAGGATCTAAAGCCCGAAGCGTCTCTCCACAGCCCTCGCACCCGATTCTTACACTCTCCTGTGCATTAATTACCCAGGGTCTGGAGCAGTGAGACGGGTCAGGGAGCAGGGGTGGGCTCCCCTCCTCTTGCCCATGTGAGAGGAGGAGGGGAAGCACAGTTGTATGTGGGGGTACGGGGGGGGCTGCATGGAGATGGGGAACTGAAGGCCGGCAGGAGCCAGAGAGGAAGAAAAGAAAGAAGAAAAAAAAGCGTGTGTGTATGGGGGGAGGGGCTCAATCAGCAGGGTTGATGGTGCTGCCTTTCTCAGCTGGGGCTCTGGTCAACCACAGGACCTAGAAAATTATTTGAGCATTTTCTGAGCTCTCTCACAGGATGGTACGTCAGTAGTTCCAGGTAGGTTCATCAGAAAGCGTTAATCCAGTCCACACAATGGATGCCTTCAGGCATCGGGACTCAATTCTCTAACTTGGCAGAAAAAGACTGAATGGAAACAATTTGCTGCTATCAATTCACTCAATTTAGAAACTATTTGATTTGGAAAGAATCTGGGGGTCCCATCAGTGAAATATCACAGGGCCAAACTCATGTGACTCAGAAAGACAAGTAAGTACCAATTCTTGACAGAGGGACGCTGACTGTCTGTAAAAATCACAGTTATCAACCTACAGATAGAAAACAGATGGTGCGTTTAAATCACTCTCGTAAGTGAGCTGACCTGTGAGTTGTTGTTAATGCACCAGGTCTTCCCTTGCTTGGTTGTGTAATCAGCCTTTTATCTCCTACCAGGGAAACCCATTAGCCACAGGCATCTCCACTATTTGCGTCTCTTCTCAGCTATTAAAACATTATTGTATTAAATAATTCACCCCCAATGATCAGTCTTTGCTTTCATTAGCACTGCATTCAGGGGAAAATGCAAATAGATATTTACGATTTATACCGCAGAATGACAACGAATGTTAAATCTCTTTTGCGGGAAAATTGGAAAAAAGCTGCTTCAGACACAGGATTTGTCCACTTCCTGCCCAATTTCCACCCTTGCTCCACCCATCGCCCCATCCGTCAACCACAGAGCCCAGTCCTGGGGAAGGGAAAGGAGGGACGTGTGTGCTCTTGCATCTGACTTCCTAGTGCCCACGCAGAATCACTCGTACACACCTGTCTCCTTCCCTTTACAAAGGGAAGTGCTCAGACAGAAGGAGGGTGCCCCAGCCCCCAGCCCCCAAACCCGTCTAGGTTTCCATCTTTCCTCAGAATCGCCAGTTGAGCCTTTCACCAGGCTGGCCTCCCCTCCAGGGACATATGCAAATCACACTGATTGCTTATACAGCCTTGATGAGTTACGTGTACACCAGTGGACAGGCTTGATGTAAAGATGACTATGATTTTTTATCAAAATTAAGTCTATGATTGTTTCAGCTGCTGCACGTAGCCGGTTGGGGGTGGTTAGGAGGTGCAGGGAGGGTATGGGGGGGATAGATGATGATGGAAGGAGACTTGGGGGGCTGAACACACATTTCAGCCCAACTTCACTCATATATACTGTACGGGTGGCGTGTTGTAGAACTGTGCACCTGAAACCTGTCTAATTTATTAACCAGCATCACCCCACTAAAAACTAAACACAATTGGGTGCCTACACGGAGAGCATCCCTTTAGTACAGGGAGGACCCTTCTTATGTCTAGAAGCACAGTGTGTGTCCTCCGGGAGGGAAAGAGCAAAACAGGCTTCACGTGAGTTTTGGGAGATAAAAAAAAACATGTACAACATCTCTTTTTGTTATATGCTAATTTAAAACCTAAGATGAAAAGATTACCTACCAACAACTGACGGAAACTATGTATGTACAAACTATAAGTTCTGGTTACTCCAACCACACACAGATTTTAGTAATATGCACGCAAATGAATGTTAGGTCGGCTTATCACAACCCACAGAAGAAAGCTGTGGGGAGAAGGGCTTTCAGGACATGGAGGGTTGAAGGCAGAGATACTCAGAAGCATCTAGAAGCAAACCTTGCTCCTAATCCCCTGACCACAGGATTTAGTCTTGTCAATATGAGTTTGGTTCAGGAACCAGAGTGCCTACTGTTGCTCACTGAATAGTCCTTTAAACCAGTGGTCCCCAACCTTTTTTGGGCCACGGACCGGTTTAATGTCAGAAAATATTTTCACAGACCGGCCTTTAGGGTGGGATGGATAAATGTATCACATGACTGAGACAAGCGTCGAGTGAGTCTTAGACGCATGTAACAGAGGGAATCTGGTCATTTTTTAAAAATAAAACATCGTTCAGACTTAAATATAAATAAAATGGAGATAATGTAAGTTACTTATTCTTTCTCTGTGGACCAGTACCAAATGGCCCACGGACTGGACTGGTCTGCGGCCCGGGGGTTGGGGACCACTGCCTTAAACAGAGCAACTGTTTAAGCTCTCCCCCAGAAGAGTGCTCTAAGCTTAGAGACCAACAGGCAAGGGCGGTCCAAGGAAGCAGTGTCCTTCTCGCTCTGTCCAGACAGACCCCACCTGCTCGGGAGCAGCAGCAGCAGCTGGCATTGAGGGGAACCCAGAGGCAGAGGGAAAGCCCGGCTGAGACAGTGCGGGGCTCCCCCGTGCCATGCCGCCCTCAGTGAAGTCTGAGCAGTCCCAGAGTGGCACTGGCATTGGTCCCTGTGGGACAGTGGTCCTTAAAGGGGAGGGGAGCTTATCATTGTCATCTCCAGAGACTTGGAAATGGCATACCAGATGTTCTCCCTAGCCCTTTATGGTTCAAAGGGCCTTGGGGGTAGGGGAGCCCTGGCATGGGCATTTACCAAAGATTCCAGATTATTTGGCTTCATGAAATTCTCTCTGTGTGATAACCATCTCTGTGTGATGTACATACACAGAAGACAAGCTACTCTCAGGTTCAAGAGAAGAAGACTAGTTTTCACTCGCTGTAGAAAGAAAGACTCCCCAGTACAAGGCAGAGGGACTGGCTCAGCGCAAAACTGGGGCAAACGGATAGCTTCTCTTTACTATCATTTTATACGTGGCACACCTGTGGCCATCAATTACACAATCATCACTGAGAACATATTACCAAAAATAGAGGACGATATATGACCGGAACGGCTGTATTCACTTTTCTTGTTCATACTGATAGGATCAAAAGTTGAAGAATTATTATTACTTTTTTTTTTTAATCACAGGTAGCCAATTACTAGAGAAACCTAACAATGCCTGTAGCCTCCAAGGCTGCCTGGATCTCTCTCCCTGGCCTGGACCTCTCTTCCTTTATGAACTCCCATGACACTCAGTCTGAATAACAGCGGAGCAGCTAATTTTCCTCTAAACTTCTTCACTGTTCTTTATTCTTGTTTACCCAAATAAGCTTTAAGTTTCTTCAAGGCAATAATTATGCCTTATTCTTTTTTTTTTTTTTTTTTTTGTCTTTCCTATGTTACCTAGAACATAAATATTCAAGAAGCAGTAATTGGGCATTGATACTATGTCTGTGAACAGGCTCTGAGGAGGTGCGCCTTGTGAGCACAGCCTGGAAGGAGCCCCCCACCAGAGGTCGGCCCTGGCTGGGAGGTTCTCATGCTCTTTCTTTGCTAGCTGTGAGGTCTCAAATGAGCCACAGAAACACATTGAACCTAAGTTTTCTCTTATAAGTGCAGGTAATACCTAGCTCTAAAGGTTGTCATGCTCGTCACATGGGCTGATGTAATAAGTACCTGTCTTATCTACTCAGTAAAACTTATTCTACCTCTCCCCTCCCACTACTACGGATGAACTCTCTGTGCTTAGGAGGCTGTACCCCCTTCATGAACTAGAACTCACCCCCTTTCTTCTACTCACAGACAATGGTCCATGGATTCTCGCCTCTTTTTTTCTGTCTCAGTTTCTCTCTCTCTAACTGGATCACTCTATCAATACGAATATGCTAATAATTTCCCCAACTTGGTTGCTGCCTCATTTTCTGTACTGTTTAGAACAAAATCCCTCAGAAGAGTTATCAATTACCGCTGTCTGTAACCCATCTTCCTTCCCTCATTCTTGAACCAGCTTTTACCTTCACCTGCTGGAACAGCTCTGGTGAAGGTCCCCAGTGACCCCTATCTGGTGAAAGACCAGTGGTCAATTTTCAGACTTCATTGTATCTGAACTGTAACCAGCATTTAAAGTAGTTACTCACTGTCCCCTTTTTGAAATATATACATTCTCTGCTCGGCTTCTAGAGTTTTATGGAGAAGCCATGGAAAATCATCTAGAATTGGTACTGAGGTGCAAGACAGACACTTTACTCCATTTAGTGTCTCAGTGACATGGAGGAGGCCTGCAGCAGAAACACGAGTCAGAAGGCAGGTTTCGGTTGGAGCAAGACGGTGAGGGCACGTTCTGAGCAGGGGTTAAGAACACAAGGAATTGAGTTTTGATGAACAGAAATGAACTCTTGACTAGCTACTGCAAATGAATACCCAGAAATTTCCATTTTCAAGATATGATTAAAAAAAAGACAATTCAATTATCAGGCATTGTTTTCATTTCTGTAACAACCCCACAAACTGGGTGGCTTAAAATAACAGAAATATATTGCTTCACAGTTCTTGAAGCTATTAAGTCTGGAATCAACAAAGTCATGCTCCCTGTGAGATCTGCAGGGGAAAACCCTTCCCCATCTCCTCTCGCTCCTGAAGTCTGCCAGCATCCTCGGTGTTCCTCAAGTTCTACGCATCACTCTCCTCTCTGCCTCTGCCATGACATGGAATTCTCCTTGTGTGTCTCTGACTTCTCTCATAAGGACACCAGTCATATTGCATTAAGGGCCCACCCTACACCAATATGACTTCATCTTAACTAATTACATCTTCAAGGACCCCATTTTCAAATAAGGTTACAGTGTGGGGCATGGGAGTTATATCTTCAACATATTGTTCTGAAGGACATAACTCAACCTCATAACAGGGGTGCTGATAAAAAAATTACATCTTTTGTGGAATGTGTTCATATTTTAAGTTGCTTGGGTTTTTGTCCTGCTCAGTAAATAAGGCCTGGTAACCTAAGTGTTTAAGCAATGCCCACTGTTTGTAAAATCCATGATAACCTAAAGAGACAAAAAGTGTATATGCCGTGCATTCAATTTGAAGTCACACAACATAAAAACATCTATCAATATTGTGTAATGTTGCCATTGAGGCCCTGGCCAGTTTGCTCAGTGGTAGAGTGCTGGCCTGGTGTGTGGAAATCCTGGGTTTGATTCCCGGTCAGGGCACACAGGAGAAGTGACCATCTGCTTCTCTACCCCTCCTTCCCCCTTCTCTCTCTCTCACACTTCTCCTCCCGCAGCCATGGCTTCTCCTTAGGTGCTGAAATAGCTTGGTTGCCAGAGCAATGGAGCAGTGGCCCCAAATGGGCAGAGCACTGCTCTGTAGGGGGCTGGCCGGGTGATCCCAGTCAAGGTTCATACTGGAGTCTGTCTGTCTGCTTCCGTGCCTCTCACTTAATAATAAAAAAAGAAAATGTTATGAAAGATGATCCCACTGAGCCTGGTGGGAGGTCGCAGCTGGCTCAGAGGGAAGCATTAAACTCTTAAGTTGAGGGAACTGGGGTCTTTTTCACTATCCTTGTTGTTTTATTATTTTAAAGTATTGAACCAACTAAAGCTCACAAGCCTATACTATAGGTCCAAGACTGGGGGAAAGCTTGCAACAGTATGATGCCATAGCATTTATCAGCTGAGAAACCTCCACAGCATGGCGATGGGAAAGAGAGGGGAGAAAGTACGCATCTAGTTCTTTAGTCATGAGCCGCAACAGGGTCTCAGAGATCTCACCCCTTAGATATCCAGAAGGGCTCCCCAGGTGTCAGCCCTCAAGTTGCAGCTATAACTTCTCCCTGAGTTTCTCAAAAAAGTCAGTTGAGTAAGAGATGCTGCTCTTCATTTCTTCTTCAATGGAGAAAACCTAGGCTATAGAGCCATTTACTGTTCCCTTACTAGGCACCTGGCTCTATACTGGTCCTCTGACCCACTGCACATGGGGACCTCCAACTGGCCTGCATCCTGCACGTGTGCAGGGCTGCTCCTGGGGAGCTGTGAGCCCAGGTCTTGGCAACACTGAGGGATGATCCCAGTTCCTCACACCTGGTGAACAGGGAGGTACACACCAAGTCTTGTATTTCAAACGAATGCAAATCCATATTCACTGTCATTCCAAGTGGACTCACCACCAGTTCTGAACTGGTGAAGTCCAAATGAATAAGGTTTGTTTTGCTGAGGGAAGTCATCTGATTGACTCTTCTTACCTTGTCAAAATGAAGCTAGCATTTCAGAAGGGAAGGGACAGCTGAGGCTTCGTACTTAAAGGTAATGTCTTTCATGAATGATGCAGAATCCAACTGTTGGGTAGGGATCTTCCCCTCTCCGCTTCCTACACAGCTTGTAAGAAATGAAGTCCCTCACTCTGTTACTCTAATTCAATTCTAACTTGGGTAATTACAGTATAATTAAATAAATTTTCCCCATAGTTTTAATTCACTGACAAACAGTGCTAGTTAAACAGCTCCCTTCCACTCCCACAAACGCATCCCCACTCTGCTTCAGTGATGAGTGGAATGATTTATATTTGGAAGATGTGTGCATGAAAAATGCACAGTTCATAAAATATTTTAGGTATCATTCATGATTACATATGCTTTTCTCAGCATGAGATAACATTAATTTCTATTATAATTTTTCATCTAATTTCTCATATGCTTAGTACCGAAAGAAATAAGACAGTTAATTAGCATTTCTTATTTTCTGAGCAATTTCTGTTTAGTTAACCAGTGGCTTGCATTTTTTTTTATTTCTAAAGCACATTGCATTATCCCTGGGAGGCAGACTGGGGTAGGTGGTATTGACTCCCATTTACAGATGAGAAAACAGAGGCAGTGTGCCCCGAAGTGAGGCAGCCACTACCAGCCTTGGAACCTACGCTTCCTCTCATTCCCAGGTCCAGGGCTCTCTCTGTCAAACACTGGGTCACTGGCAGAGCACTTTACTTTACTGATGAGAAAATAAAGAGCAGCACATTTGTGACCCATGTCACAGGCCACTAGTTGGAAATAACTAATGATTCATCCCAGAGTCGGAGGCTGAATCACCGGGTCCGGAAGCTGGCCTTGGACCACGAGACTGCCCAGATCCTTCGGGCCCACATGTTACTGGTACTGCCGAACTGGAAGAACAGTTCAACACGTGATGCCAAGTTGTACACAAGGATTCAAATTTCAGTTTCGTATTCATGGCCTTTCTCCAAGGGTTGTAGATAGCTTTTAATAAAGGATATTAAAGCCAACATCAAAATACTCACAAAAAGCAGCAGGAGCAGGGGCGTTATAATGATGCCCTGAAAGAAATGAAAGAGATGATGGTCATTCATCAGCATGAAAGTCAGGACACTGTCTTTGCCAGTTTACACTCTGATGCATGGAAATGCTTGTCCTTCCCACTTCCGCTTAATAAAATGTAGGAGATAAAGAAGAGGGAGCCCCAAACTTGGCTCTCCCCACCAGAAAGCCTTAGCATCTCTATGACAATCACTCGTGTCCGGCGTCTTCAAAACCACACCCACCCATCTTCCCTAAACCCATCTTCCCTTTGCAGAACTCAAGTTGCCTTCCACGTTGCATATGTATCACGCGGCAGAAGCAGGCAGGCTTTCTTACTCCAAGGCTTTCAACTCTAACTTGGATAAAGTGCCTCTTTTCGAGGGAAGACAGGTGGTTTAGTCCCAGTGGGGGTCCTCTCCTGAGCAAAGACCACTTCGGCTGTGATGAATGAGATGTCGTGATTTTGTAATGCGAACTGATCTCCCCCAGGAAATGAGCTGGGATCTCAAAACTCATTTCACTTGATTAGACTCCCCGTCTCCATGGTGGAAGGCAAGTCTTTCATCTAATTCGGCCACAAAGGACCGCCTCGGTCCCTCTGCCTCCCTGAGGCAGGAAGGAGCGAAAGATTTGTTTTCTGAGATGACAAGGAACAGTTTGAGGCTGTTGTCGAGGAGGCAGGATACAAACTTTTAGGTTTCTGGAAGGTAAATCTTTTACGCCAGGTGTTTGAGTTGGGAGTTAACGTGACAGGTTTCAGTGGAGAGCAGGAAATGATTATTCGCCCCTCAGTTCTTCCTTTATCTCGCATCGCTTCATCATGATTATACAAGAAAACGCTTTTCATATTTTTATTAATGAATTCTACTTGGAACTTTGGATCTCTAAAGCGTTGGTGTGTTTGTGTGTGTCTGTTAAGTGTGTGAGAGAGAAAGAGAGTCAGACAGACAGATGAAAAGTATACTCTGTCTGGGTTCTGTTGTATGGTACCACTTCATTACTTTTGGGGAAAAAAGTCCTTTAGAAGTCCTTTCATTACAGTGGCTAAATTCTTTTGGATCTGGCCCAAGAGGAACTGGCTTACCTTATACAAACATTGCCCTATTACTTTCTTAGGAATAGATTCATGTGAATATTTACACACAGGCTGTTTTATTGTTAAATGATAGAATAAATGCTTCTTTATTGGGCACACTTTTGCAATGGACAATAGAGAACACAACAGTTTAATTTGTGTTACATTTTTAAAATCTATTTATGGAAACATTGTGGCTTATCAGCTCCATCAATGTTTATGAAACAGGTACTCATCAGTATATTTAGAAGAGATAAATGTACAAAATGCCAAAATAATTTATAAGAGCTACTGCCCTTCAATGACATGGACTACACTCAGACTTTAGTAGGCATTCCAAACTTCACAAGGCCACATAGAAACAAAAATATCTGGCTGTTTCAATCTGTGCAGATGCCATCTGATTTCAAGTCTATTTGTTTAAACATTTATTGAACGTCCACTTATATGCTGGGCACTGTTCCATTAATTATAAGAATTAATGGAAACTGGTTCAGCATTAAGGGGAGAAGGACATTCCAGGAAGAGGGAAGGGCACCCCCAAGTCTATGAAAAGTTGAGCAGGTTGGGAAGATAAAGAATAAAGTGGAGGAATCACAGACCAGATCACCAAAGGCCCGAGGGCCGGGAGAGGGAGCTTGGAGGTGATCCTATCAGCCATGGCAAACTATGAAACTTAAAGTGAGGATAAAAAGAGTTGGTAAATAATTCAGTATACGGCAAATGGATTTGACTTAGTTTATAACCCAACCAGTTTTACTTTTGTTATCTATCAACTCACCAAAATTCCCAATAAAAAATAGCAACATATTAATGTTAATTTTGGAATATCAATAGCACTAATAACATTTCTGAGACACATGGTATGATACCAGTGGTAGGATAAGGATTTTCACCCAGGGAGAAAGTTGAGCCTTATCACCATGCTTGGGACATTTGTCCTGTATTTGAGGAGTTGAAGCCACAGTGGGGTCATATATTGTCCATAGGGACCCATGTTCTTTCTGGCTCCCATTTCTTTTACTTCGCAATAGTGACATAGTATTAGTAACAGTAATAATACCAGTACTATTAACGATATTTAGCATCAGCACTTGTCTGCACGTTTTAAAATGTGACCCTCTCCTCTTAAAGGAGTTAGGTTATAAAATAGCCACGTTTTACAGATGAGGAAAGTGGGGTTCAGAAAAGCCAAGCAACCAGCCCAAAGTCACACAGAAAATAAGTGGCAAAGGCTGGACTCAAGCCTGCTCTGTCCAACTCCAAATCCAGAACTGACCCCACTCAGCCACTGGTCCGTGGGTGCTAGGGCTCAGCAGCCTGTGCAGTTTTCTAGAGAGTTCTGCCTCGGCATATATGTAGCGACTTGTTGCTGCATGATCTTGGTCTCGAGTTGACAACTGATTCTTAAAGATGACTTTATTCTGGGAGTCAGAGCACTATGACCTGCAGGTTTTCCTGCCTGAATATTCCAAGTGCATAGTCACCAGCACACAAGAGTTTCTTTGCCCTTCTCCCAAAGGACTTATGGTATTTGTTCCTAAAACATTAAAACTTTCCTAGCAAATAGGATCATTTTCTAACTGTGGATTCAAGATTCCTCATTATTTTCTCAAAAATGGCTGGTCAAGGAAGTCATTAACTAAAAATGAATTGTTATACAATGCTGAAACCTGCTTTCAGTTGTGTTGGGAAATGAGTCAGCCACGATGCCATTGATCCAGACAAGAGCTCCATAATTAAGTTTTGGTGAAGTCATTAGAGTTATTACTAAAACAACAATAGCTAATATTTATGGAGTACTGATGTCAGACAATGTGCCAAGGACTGTATGCACGCCACCTTATGTAATCTTCACAACAACCCTTCGAGGTAGGTACTATTATTTCTCCACCGACTAGGGAACGAAACGGAGACTTGGAGATGCTGTGTGAGAAAACAAGGCACTGCTGCAAATTCAGTCCCTAGCTTCCAGACTCCAGAGCCTGGGACCCTGAGTGGAATCTTGGCCATCTTACCTGTTTCCTCAGGGCTATATTTTAAGAGTAAACCCGAGGG
Organism: Saccopteryx bilineata; assembly: GCF_036850765.1. Lineage (NCBI taxonomy): Eukaryota > Metazoa > Chordata > Mammalia > Chiroptera > Emballonuridae > Saccopteryx > Saccopteryx bilineata. The sequence continues at coordinate 186,816,607 of NC_089490.1, read as the reverse complement.
TAGCTTTCAACTCAGTATGTCTTTTTGATGACATGCAACAAACTGAGAAGTAAGCCTCTGTGTGATATGGCTGATATATATCTTTTTTAAGTCAGGTTTTTGCAAATATCAGTGATAAAAAGAGGTGACCTAAAAATTTAAACTGTAACAGCAATAATCATTGGAAGCTGGAAAGTCAAATAGACATGTTATTTTCTCTCAGGCTCTGAAGGCTCAACCTGACTCCTTCTTCTTTCTTTCCCGAGTAAATTCTATAAAAATGGCCAAAGCCAGAGAAGGTGGTGGACGAGCACGAAGAGCACTACTAGCAAAAGACATTAGCCCCCTCCTTGCAGAGTCAAGGGCAAGATACAGTTTTAGCATCCTTGCAATTGGGCTGGTGTGGTAAGCTCTCTGATCGTAACACCTGAAGAAGTCAAGTCACAAAGTGACGTGCTTTGATTGTCTCTTAAAAAACCTTCAGAAAATCCATTTACACCTCTGCTGTGAATGACTGGGTGAATATATTTCAATGACTTTAGTGGAGAGGAAAAAAAAAGTGTCAAATCTGAGACACTGAGATTCAGTAGCATTAAAATACAAAGTACTCCCCTCACCAATAACAACCAAAACAACAAAGCTGTGAATGCACTTTTCTCAACAGTGAGACTTTTAAAAAAGGCAAAAGTAAAGTGAATTAGAATTTTTTTTTTTTTTTGGAAATGGACAATGTTATCAGAACGTTTTGCTGCAGCAACTGTTGTGAACACACAGATACTAAAACTGACTTCTTAGGCTCTTGTCTCCAAGATGTTAAATGTTCAGCCTTGGGAAAGGTGCTTTTAGTTTTTTAATTAAAAGGTAGTAACTCAAGTTTTACAGAATGACAGAATCTCCCTTTTGCAAGGGATCTCGTACCTACTCAGTCCATCCCTTGTCTGCAGTAAGTGTGACACCCTCTGTCTCCCTCACTTGCTCTGTGTGGGTGTGATGGCCCAGGCCAGCCTTGTCTGCAGTAAGTGTGACACCCTGTCTCCCTCACTTGCTCTGTGTGGGTGTGATGGCTGCCCCTGCCGGAGGTCCCCTCGGGAGACAGCGTTCTATCTCTCAAGGCACCCACTGCTCGACTGAAGCTCTTTGACAGGAGGAAGCTCTTTCTCATACTGACCCCAAACCACTTCCACTGCTGCCCTGTCTTCCCCTCGGAGCAACTCGGGGCATGTCTCACCTTCCTCTTTCCTTGTGATGGCTTTTCTTTAAAAATTTTATTTTTCAATTGCAGTTGGTTTTCTGTATCATTTTAAATCAGCTTCCAGTATACAGCACAGTGGGTTAGACAATCATATAATTTACAAAGTAATTCCCCCTGATAATTCAAGTACCCACTTGGCATCATACATAGGCATACATAGTATCCTACTATTAGTTTGTGCTTCTTAATCCATTCACCTTTTTCACCCAACCTCCAAACACCCCTCCCTGGCAACTATCAGTCTGATCTCTGTATTTAGGTGTCTGTTTCTGTTTTGTTTGTTTATTTTGTTCTTTAAGAATAATGGTGAAGTGAACTCTCGGGACACCACACTAAGTCTTCTCCAGGCTAAAAGTCTAACCCCCCCTCCTTAGACATGATCTCATCCAGATGAATTTCAGAGTCCACAGCACTCACTGAATATGAATTGACCAAAACTCAGAAATGAGGCCAAAAGACGACTGCTTGCCCTTTCAGTGTCATCTGGGAGCGTGGCCTAACAGGCCCATCCAAGGGTTATTTAATTACCTAGAAGGACAGGCCTCTGTTTGTATTTACTATTGATTAGGGCCCAGACTGTGAAATTTCATGTTAACGTACAAAGTTTTGTCCTGTTGGGATAGAAGTAGTTTCTGTCTAGCAGAAAAAGCAACCGCAAAGCCTATGATTTTATTACCCTGCAGGCACAGTATTAGCAGTCTTATTTTGGTAGACTTTTTTGATGGGCTAGATAAGCCCTATTTCTGTAATCTTCTTGAAACCAACTTTACTCTCCTGTTGGTTCCCTCATTCTTCACTTGAATAAATGTTTGACATGCGTTCATTTTATATGAGTAAGAAAGTTGTGTTTTCAACTTTTGAAAATGATACTTTGACAATTCTTTTACTCTGAACCTTTTAATAATATTCAATATACAGATCTCATTTAAAACAATAAGAAAAAGAAGATTAATGCTAACTAAAATACCTAGCTTGTCTTCACATTTTGTCCTGTGGTCAGTGTATAGTGATAGCTTAAAGAGTTAGAGAAGAGTTTATTCCTCAGGAATGAAATTATGTCAAACAAATAGATAATGAGTGTGACTGGTTACCACAGCTTAAACAATAAATTACAAAGGGACAGTGTGGAATACTTGGAGATACTTAAATTTAAACACAATGATCAGGATATATGGCCTTCAGAGAATATGAATAATATATACCATTGAGTAAACTTTACGGAAGAAAGAGGCATTAGGAGCCTAGGGAAGGGCATCTGGAAAGAAAGTGTGGCTGACTGGTGGGTTAGGGCCTCTTTCTCTCCCCTGCCTGTACTTCTCTCTTTCAAATGGGACCTTCACAGAGTCAGTCCCTTGACATCCATCCCCAAATGAAGCATTCCTCTGTGTTCAGGCGGGGAAAGAGGAGTTGGCATGCGCATTCTGGTCTACTTACCGTGCACAGACTACTACAACAGACAGTTGCATCAGACTGTTTGAGCTAGATAAGACCCGCCACTGAAAACATCTAGTTAATTCTCTCTAGTCTAAGTCCATGCTTGTCAAGAAAATGTTGGATAATAATTTTGTTTTTCAAGTAGGGCTCCTGACAGGAGGAGAACACACCAAGTAGCTGACACCCGTTTCCCAGAATACAAGCTCACTGGGTGTGATAATGATAGGGAGTCTCTGAATCTGCAAAGCTAAGACTCGATGCCTGGATTGTGGTGACCCCGCTGCAGGAATGGCAGCTGGCCTGTCTCAGTGACATACACTTAATGAAACAAGCACTTACTGAGTGCTAACTATGAATCAGGCATCATGGGTGTTGAGGGGAAAGGGCTCCAAAGCCTCCTAAGCATGCAAAACTACAGTCATGTTCATGTGGAATTTGACATAAATCTCCACAAATGTTTCTGTCAAGTCCTTGGGGTTGTCTTTGAAGACTGTATTGTTGTCTGCTTTGTTTAAAAGGAGAAACTTGAGGATTTAAAAAATTCATAGAAAAGAGCCAAGAGATTAGAGATTCTGTAAAGAGAGGAGGCAGCAGGGAGGAGTTCCAATGCACAGCTGGAGGGGTGGCACCCTTCACTGAGCAGGGAGAGGAAGGAGAGCTCAGCAGCGATGAAGACAGGCCTGTATGCTCGATGTCAGAAAGCTGAAGGAACTTGCGTTTCAGAGCTTCTATTTTCTATGTTAAGTACAAAGGGAAGAGTTTTACTACAATGAATGGGGGGCAGTTTCAGAGAAAGGAGAAAGTCAGTGACTGGAGACCTGTGCTGTGAGTATTGGGAGCGAGTCTCTAAAACCGTGAGGGTGCTGAGATTTTACCTTCCTCTGAAGATAACAAGTTAGCTTACCGCGTTTCATGGTGCTGGAAGAAGACATGAGCCTCATGGCTCAGAGCCTAAGGGCTGTATTACAGCCAAGCAAACAGCCTGAGCATGATGCTGGTCTCTGTTCCGCTTGTCCCCAAGTTAAGCACGGTGGTGCAGATGGGCTCACATAGATGCCAACACATACAGTGGTTGCATTACAGGAAGGGAAAATGTAATTTAAGGAACCCAAACCTTTTCTAGTGGGCAGAAAGTATGCCTGCTCTGTGCTCTGAAGGGAGATACTATCTTTATCTTCTAAGGCCGCAAGCAAAGCTGCCCTTTGCTCCAGAGGACGATGCTATCTCTATCTGTCAGACTGTTCACTATAGAAATTTCCTTGAAGAAGTAGTTGGGAGCCATGGGCAGTCAGTGACCGCTCACAAGATGCATAGCAGTGTGAGAGACGCATGGAGAATTGCCTTCCAATGGAGGAAATGACTAGCAGACCAACCCTGTTGTTATTGGTCATCTAAACATTTGAGTTATCAAGCTCATTATTTATTATTCCCTTCAAATAGCATCACTGAACCAATGCAAGGAAATGATAATTAGATTATCATTTTTAAATGATCCAGAAAACTTCTCTCCAAGATGACATTGATTCTCTTAACACTCCTTACACACACGCTATGGTTCAAATAAGTGACTCTAAGCACTTAAACTGACTTACAACTCATAACTCTCTCCTTCTCTTTAAATGGGGAAATTTGATGTACATATGTCATTTTGAAATGTGGATCCTTGATAGACGGAACTGTGGTTTAGACCAGCAGCACTGGCCTCCCCTGAAAGCTTGTCAGGAATCATTGACTCTCTGAGCCCACTCTGACCTACTGTATCATCATCTACATTTTTAACAAGAATTCCAGTAATTTGTAGACACATTAAAATTCAAAAAGAACTGATTCAGGCTCTAGAGCAGGGGTGGGCAAGCTGACTCTGTACAGGGCCAGATAATCATTCCTGGCTTTGCTGGCTACACAGACAGAAGTAGTTACTCGTCTTGATAAGGAAACAAATGGTCCCAGTCAAATTTGGCCCGAGGGCTGTAGTTCGGACCTGGCACTAAACATTCTAAATCATTGTTTTGGGTAAGTAATTATATGTAAAAAAGAAATGTTAGTGTAAGACAGTGGTCCCCAACCTTTTTTGGGCCACGGACCGGTTTAATGTCAGAAAATATTTTCAGGGACCGGCCTTTAGGGTGGGACGGATAAATGTATCACGTGACCGAGACAAGGGTCAAGAGTGAGTCTTAGATGTAACAGAGGGAATCTGGTCATTTTTAAAAAATAAAACATTGTTCAGACTTCAATATAAATAAAATGGAAATAATGTAAGTTATTTATTCTTTCTCTGTGGACCAGTACCAAATGGTCCACGGACCAGTACTGGTCCATGGCCCGGGGGTTGGGGACCACTGGTGTAAGAAATTTTTATTTATAATGACTTAAATTTTCTAGAACTGCAGGCTGGCTTCTGTTCCCTTTGTTCTGGCTTTTACCACAACTTTCTAATTACCCATTCTTCCACCTTTCTCTAACTGAAAACAAACAACCCATTAATAGTGTGTAAAACCTACTATCTTCCTCTTCTGTGACATTTGCCCAGCTGCTGACTTCCTCCCCATTAGGATTTGTCAAAGACCGCCACTTGGCAACCTCCACGCTCACTTTCGCAGGACCCACGAGTCACTGGTCGGGACCAGCAGAGAGCGTCTGCTTATCTTGAGCCTACTGTCCCTTTGCCAATATTTACTACTTCTTATCTGAAGACAGTTCTCTTTGCCAAAGATGACGGAAGCAGAGGGGAGCACGAGTGGGGAGAGGAAATGAGGGATGCTGGAAAGCAGGCAGAAGGCTAGGAATCTAGGCTTCAATATCCAGCGCCACAGAAGAGGAGAGGAGAAACACAAGACTACGGAAGAGGAGGGCCAGGCACGTGACTCATCCGGACAAACAGAACAACACGGTAAAGCTGAAAAGCACCATTGACACTCATGACTTCCCTTAGTTTTTAACTGAAAATGTTAATCTTTTCAGACTATGCAAATACGCCGACCTGTATTAAAAGTATTAACAATTAGGCCCTGGCCGGTTGGCTCAGTGGTAGAGTGTCGGCCTGGTGTATAGGAGTCCCGGGTTCGATTCCCGGCCAGGGCACACAGGAGAAGCACCCATCTGCTTCTCCCCCCCTCCCCCCCTCCTTCCTCTCTGTCTCTCTCTTCCCCTCCCGCAGCCGAGGCTCCATTGGAGCAAAGATGGCCCGGGCGCTGGGGATGGCTCCTTGGCCTCTGCCCCAGGCGCTAGAGTGGCTCTGGTCGCGGCAGAGCGACGCCCCCGAAGGGGCAGAGCATCGCCCCCTGGTGGGCATGCTGGGTGGATCCCAGTCGGGCACATGCGGGAGTCTGTCTGACTGCCTCCCCATTTCCAACTTCAGAAAAATACCAAAAAAAACCCAACAACAACAAAAAAAACCAAAACAAAAAAAAACCCAAAACAACAAAAAAAAGACTAGGGAAAAAAATGTATTAACAATTAACTTGGCTTTTATCTATCCAGGTGAAGAGTGATAAGAAGAAATTGAAATCCAATTAAAGCCCAAAGCAAGACTAATGTGGAATTTTTCTGTATTTCCCAAGAATCTTTCATATAAATGTCTTCTAAGTTTATAGATTTAACATGCATAAACAATTTTCCAAAGAAGTTTCTTAAGAATGTTTATCTGCAGAGTATATAAGAGACCAAAGAGGCAGGAAGTGGAATTAAATCAGAATTTCTCTTTTGTTGACATCAGTACTCACGGCTGAGGAACTATTTGCCGGGGTTCATTCTGGCCTGCAGGTCTCCACTGTGGGCTCACAACTGGGATCTGATGTGTTGGAGTTTTATTTTCCGTGGGAATATATAGGGAAGGCTATTAAGGATTTTTAGTAGCACAGCAAGCATCACACACAAGAGGTACAGCTCTTGTCAAATGTCAGAAGAATGGTTCCATATAACCCAATGAACAGCCAAGATTCCCAAGGCCTGAATCTTACACATGGGAGCTCTTTGTAGTTCTTGCTTCAGAATTGCTGCATCTGGCCCCTGGCCAGTGGCTCAGTGGATAGAGCGTCAGCCCAGTGTATGTACGTCCTAGGTTTGATTCCCAGTCAGGGCACATAGAAGAAGCAACAATCTACTTCTCCCCACATCCCTCTCCCCCTCCTGCAGCCAGTGGTTCAATTGGTTCAAGCTTGGCCCTGGGTACTGACGATAGCCCGGTTGGTCTGAGTGTGTTAACCTCAGGTGCTGAGGATAGCTCAATACTTGAGCATCAGTTCCAGACGGGGTTGCGGGGCAGATACTGGTCAGGGCACATGTGGAAGCCTATCTCACTATCTCCCCTAAAAAAAAAAAAAAGAATCGCTGCCTCAGTGACACCAAATACCACTATCCCAACAACAGCCAATATTTATTAAGGTATGTTATATACTAGGATCTGTGCTAAAGGCTTTGCAAACATCATCTAATTTAAATTTCCAATAAATAAATTGATTAGCCCAATTTCATAGTTGAGAAAAGAGGCTAATAGAGACCTTGGCTAAGCTGTGGGAAGTGCAGGAGGCAGAACCTCAGCTGAAGGAACGAAAACAAAAGTTGACAGGTCGAGAGATGGTCCAAAGTGAAGTAAAGTTGTTAGGGGGGAAAAAAGCATAGGAAGAAGTATGAAACCTAAAATAGATATTCAAGAAATGGACTGTGGGAAAGCAATACAAAATATGTAATATAAATTTAAAACAGGGTCAAAGATCACAATACAGCCTGCCAGGGGTGTAGAAATATATGAAAAGGATGCACCAGGTAACTCGCTTTGGCCAGAGTGTCACTGAATATTTATCACCCACTGGCTAAACGATTGAATGCGTATCTGCCCTTTTCCCATTGATACCTGTAAAGAATGGTACCTGGCAATTATTAGGCACTCAATAAATGTTTTGCTTCACAAATGGGTGCATGAATGTATGTCCACAAATAGTTCCCTCAGGGAGCAGCACATCCATTTGATGAGAAACACACATTTTCTGAAATGCTTTAAAACCCTTACGTTCATGAGGATAATGAGACTAGTTGACATTTATTGGATGTCTTCTCTGTATGTGTCAGGGATTGCTCAATGCTCTTCATCCTCTCAACAAACTTGGGAGAAAGGGGCCATTATGATTCCCATTCTACACAGGAGAAAACTGAGGGGCGCAGACAGAAGAGTTATACAAAATCCCTATGAATTGGAGGCAAGCCCTGCAGTCTGGCTCCAGAATCCATGGTCTCTCTACCATTCCGTGTCTTCACAGCGATTAAGAGTTGTTTGAGAATTTAGAGGTGCCAGGGAATTCTAGCTGAAAGGGGTATTAGGGATAATTTGCTATCTCACTTTACAGACTGCCAAATCGAGGCCCAAGGAGGTGGGCTGTCTCACCCAGCCCGAGTTAGTCCCAACACTAGACCCAGTACAGTGGCTCAAATTCCCTGCCCGGGCCTTCGTTCCTGGTACCACACCGCCTCCTGTGAGCCAGGTGAGGAAAGCAAAACTCACAAATGAAGACAGGAAAGCTAGTGCTCAGCACTGTTCTTTAAACTATTGCTCAGCACTGTTCTTTATCATGTGGATAAAGCAAAAAACAAAAACAAAACAAACAAAAACCCCCCAGATCATAACATTTGAATGGACTATAGAAAGTTTTTTGCAGAAAATCAAGTTATGAAACAGGTGACTCCACACCCCCCAAAGGCTCATGAATTGCTAACGAGGGCATGGGAGAACATTTTTATGAAATTCTGCAAAAGCAAGATAGAGAGAGATGTGGAAGGTGGCTGAGAGGGACAGTGGGAGGCCACGGGACAGAGGCGGCAGGCAGTGGTAAGTGACTCCCGGGAGGCCACGGGACAGAGGCGGCAGGCAGTGGTAAGTGAGTCCCGGGAGGCCACGGGACAGAGGCGGCAGGCAGTGGTGACTCCCGGGAGGCCACGGGACAGAGGCGGCAGGCAGTGGTAAGTGACTCCCGGGAGGCCACGGGACAGAGGCGGCAGGCAGTGGTAAGTGACTCCCGGGAGGCCACGGGACAGAGGCGGCAGGCAGTGGTAAGTGACTCCCGGGAGGCCACGGGACAGAGGCGGCAGGCAGTGGTAAGTGACTCCCGGGAGGCCACGGGACAGAGGCGGCAGGCAGTGGTAAGTGACTCCCGGGAGGCCACGGGACAGAGGCGGCAGGCAGTGGTAAGTGACTCCCGGGAGGCCACGGGACAGAGGCAGCAGGCAGTGGAAAGTGACTCCTGGAAGATTGGGGGAAGGGTGTTTAATGCAGGCCTCTCAATGTTAAAATAAACTTCTAGAAAACTGTAAAATGATTTTCTTTTAACCCTTGGAGTAGTGAGTTTTTTTTCATGCTCTCTGAGCCCCAGGAGTGAGTGTTGTTTTTTTTTCAAAAAATGAAGTTAGTTCCAGTTTTATTAACTTAAAATCATGTATGTTTGGTGACCAATTTATGGAAACAAGAAGAACATACATTTGCCTTTTTTTAATGTTGCTTTACATATTTTTAAAATAAAAATTTTTGTATGATCATACTCTGGATGGTCAGGAGGCACGAGGACATACCTGAACATTCGTGCTACTCAAAGGGTTAAGTAAGTAAGACATTTAAAATAATGGTATAATCAAAACTAGTGTTCAAACTCCTAACAAACCTTTACCATAAACAAGCAACAAACAGATACTGGAGACCGTGTCTACACACATGAAATGAGCGGGTTCGGCACAGCCTACCCAGTTCTTTTGGGTGTATCTAAATGACAGCAGGCACTGCTGTTCGACCGAGCTGTGACGATCGATGCTGGGTGTAAAGATGGACAAAATGAATGGAGACAGCTGCACTCGCTTGCCTTGTCTCATCTGTCAGCAGTCTGATTGACTCCAGTTTGAACAATATTCCTTGGCCAGAGCCATTCCTACAGCTTAGAAAACTGGCTCTGCACTAGGTGACTCAGAGAGTGTTCAGTCAGGAGAAGGACACGGATGAACTGATGGTCCTGCTGAAGGCCCGCCTCTCAGATGAGCATCATTGGCCCACATCTCCTCCCACCATCACCGAAGTAGAGGCAGTAGGAGTCTCATATTCAGGCTAACTTTTGTGAGCCTTCTTTCCTGACAGGCCCCTGCCCCCAACCATCAATGTCTGTTTTAAACAGGCTTCTCCTTAACAATGTATTTATTTTTGTTAAACATCAGTGGACCTCTCCCAGGAAGTGCTACCCAAAGCCTGACAACTCATGGAGGCAGAAGGAAAAGCATTGATGAGGTGAGGAAGAACGATGTCTTACAGTTTATCAGAACTGGTAAACAGACTTGGCCATTTTATGATCATGTGATTTTATTTTTGGTATAAAGTTTAATAATTAATATAAGTAAATCATTTCTACATAATCAAATTTTACCTTATGCCCCAGAAAAATGCAAAAAGGCTAGCTGAAACAATTTTTAGTGCTTAGATTTTTATTCCAAAATTCCCATGATGAATTTCTTAACAGTCCTGACTCGTTTTTGGTTGTATAATTATACACAGCGAAGTCTTCTTAATATTTCAGCCAAGAGTCATGCTGACACAATCACTTTGGGATCTACACTATGAGGTGTTATCACTAACTAAGGAGTTTTTAAGAAGGAATACCCAACGTTTCCACTCAGAAGTGGCTGTAGGTATAGTCACATCAGATATTTATTTTAAAATGTACTCTGCTAACCGCTTCAGTATTTTTGGAACTTAAAAGTGCCAGAGAGTAAGAAGTGACCCTCTGGCAAATGACATCAATGAATTTAACTTAGAGTCTTTAAGGAAACTGAAAATCTATACCAACATAATTTTTCTAGTTCCCCAGTAGAGGGCAACTTCTACACACTCTGACAGTTAAAAAAAAATCTATGCACACCACATCCATAAGAACCATTGCCTGTTTGAAATAAAACAATACAGCTTATGCCTATCAATGGATTTTCATAACAGGTAGCTATAAAATGTCATCAAATTTTAAATGTGTAATTAGGGATTGAGTATATTTATTTAATAATGAGTAATTAGCACTTTATGATTAATAGAAGTGATCGCAGGAACTGTAGAGTAGCAACCATTTAGGTCACTGTGACAAAATTATCAGTAACTGGAACAAGGAAGGTAAATAATGAGAGTACTGATCTTCAGTAAACATTTAGACTGAGTTTCATTCTGACTAAGTTCTAAATAGAACTAACATGAATGCATAAAGTCCTATTAATAGTCCAAAGGGGCGGCATAATGCAAACATCTCAAAGTATAATCAAATGCCTTTGTTATTATGAACTTTGAAATAATACCTGTCAGTATTCATGTTTTAAACAATGTCAGATATAAGAATGTAGTTGTACATATATATCTATGTATATGCAAATAGAGTAAAATTTCTCTATAATGCATCTCATTACTATATAGATTTGGACACAATGTGGTACATTCTTATTCTTTCTCTCATTCAACACTTATTTACTGAGCACTTATTATGTGCCAGGTACTATTCTATAGGTCAAGAATACGGTGTGATAAATCTGAGAAAATTCTCTGCCTTTTTGGAGCTTACATACTCCAAAATAAAAAATAATATATCACAAAGCCTTCTGAAAAGGTAAGCCTATGAATTATGCTTACCACATTTTATAATGCTAGCTTCTTTTTATTAAATAAATTAGGCTTTGTTTTTAATACAGAGAAATATTACAAGAAAAAATGATATAGATCATAATGTTAATACTAAAAAGAAACTTTGTTGACCTTAAATACAGTAGTTCATGAATTTAATTAGAAACATTTTAACTGTATAGAAAAGGAAAAAAGTAAAAAGTGAAATTTTCTAGCACCCCACTATCTCCAGAGATTTTAACAGTTCCTTGTGATTATTTCCAGAGAAGAAATAATCTTCCAATATCCACTCATCCCTCTCCCACCTGCCCATCCATCTAGTGTTCTTAAATTAATCAAATTCATACAGTTTCCTTAAGACAATCATAGTATACACAGTATTTTACACATGCTTTTATTTTTTCCCAATTTGCTATACTACTTAGAGTGCTTTCTTCATAAAGGAATACATAAGTACACCTCATTCTTTTATTTGACTCACTTTATTTTTCATGAATAAATATTTTATAACATTCCATCTCTAAATATCTTAAAATTATAGTTTTAAAAGTGGTTATACAATTTTGTCTGAAATTAATAAGAGCTGTAGTACGTGGTATAAATAAGTGTAGTTTAATCTATAAAAAGTGGGAATTCCTGGGCTTCAAAAAGAAGTGAAAAAATGACATTTAATTCAGTAGAAAGCAGCAAATAAAAAAGTGAAAAGAATAGGCACCTGTTTTGCATAAAAACTTAGCAATAACTCCATTAGATCACACACAATGTAACAATCTTCTCAAGAGCGTCTTTGGTTGCAAATTGAAAACATCAGTAATTTTTATTAGTAAGTTTTTATATAGTTCTGTTATACACAGACATTTTTTTGAGTTCCACTTAAAATGTTAAATTAAACCTGTAATAATTACTTTATCTCATTCTATTTATAATACTGCTTAAACCATATATTTATGTCAGTGCCATATTTGATATTAAAGTGTGATGAGAATTTTTTAATTTACAAAAACGTTATGCAAAATAAAATTCAAGGCGCTAGGTGGTGCTGTGGGACCTTCCACATATACCAACGTGGGAAAGTTCTGCATTTGATGTATTTAAGTTGTGTGGCTGATTCTATATATTTAAATGGACATTAAATATTTTTTCTAGACAAACCACTGCCTTATGAATAATAACAGTACCAAAACTCAGAAGCAATGTGTTGACAGATGACCGTTTTCAGGAAGACATGATTCCTTTTCATAATTACATACCCTAACTCCTACATTAAGGTATTAAAATTTATTTATATAATGAATATCATTTTTGAGGCATTCTTCTCAATAAAGTGTCATTTATCACTTCTCTTTCAAGTTATTTTTTCATAAGGCTGAGAATAAAAAGAATCAGTAATTAAATATTCTCATCAAATAATTTTGGATTAGGCAATTTCTTTCTTTCTTTTTTTTTTTTTTTTTTTTTGTATTTTTCCGAAGTTGGAAATGGGGAGGCAGGCAGACAGACTCCCACATGCGCCTGACCGGGATCCACCCAGCCTGCCCACCAGGGGGCGATGCTCTGCCCATCTGGGGCGTTGATCTGTTGCAACCAGAGCCACTCTAGCGCCTGAGGCAGAGGCCATAGAGCCATCCTCAGCACCCCGGCCATCTTGCTCCAATGGAGCCTTGGCTGCGCGAGGGGAAGAGAGAGACAGAGAGGAAGGAGAGGGGGAGGGGTGGAGAAGTATAGATAGGTGCCTCTCCTGTGTGCCCTGGCCAGGTATAGAACCCGGGACTCCTGCATGCCAGGCCGACGCTCTACCACTGAGCCAACCGCCAGGGCTGGATTAGGCAATTTCTTATGTTTCATTATATATTGTATTCATCTTGGATTCTTTTTTTTTTTTTTTATCTTCCTATTCTCCCTTGATATAACTACCTGCTGTAGAGCTGTTAATTCAAATGCTGACAGTGGCCCAAGTGACAATGTAAATGTATGCATCAGGCCACCTGTAAGGATAATAGGGAATGCAGTCACCTAGAAAAAACAGAGTGTCTGCATTCAAATTTAGATTAAAAAAATATAATCTACACACACACACACACACACAAACACACACACACACACACACACACACACACACCTCTGCAGGCCAAAGAAAACACATCTGTGGCCTGTGGGCCACTCATTTGTGATCTCTGACCAAGCCCAACATGCCCTGAACCATTTATTATGATGACACATCTTAAAAGAAACTCAAGAATTTCAGTTCAAATGAGTAAGTGCAAATAACATTTCAGCTGTCCTTGCAGAATATTTTTTAAAATCACATACGTATGTCCCTTCTTAAGACAGAAATTATTAATGACTCAGGAGATAAACTGTAGTGATCAATAGCATTAATTCCCTGTGATGAGTTAGTTACTGGTTTGAAGATAAGCATAGATTTACCAGCTTTTGCTATCTGCATGGTCTTTCTCTCTCTGCCAGTACTTTTATGATTGTGAGCAGGGTGGGGATAGAGTATTTAATAGTGAATTGATAGAAATATATGATTAACGTCAGAGAAAAAGGGCAGAATTTATTCTGATTGTGATGGTAGAACTTTCATTATAGGTACATGGTGTGATTAAAAGGAATAAAAATGAATTTTTGACAAATGCAACAAAACATCTAAAGAAATATTGTTCTTCAAGTCCATCATTGAAAAAAGCCAAACTCGTTTTTTTGTTTTTTGTTTTTTGGGTTTTTTTTGTATTTTTCTGAAGCTGGAAACAGGGAGAGACAGTCAGACAGACTCCCGCATGCACCCGACCGGGATCCACCTGGCATGCCCACCAGGGGGTGACGCTCTGCCCACCAGGGGGCGATGCTCTACCCCTCCGGGGTGTCGCTTTGCCGCGACCAGAGCCACTCTAGCGCCTGGGGCAGAAGCCAAGGAGCCATCCCCAGCGCCCGGGCCATCTCCGCTCCAATGGAGCCTTGGCTGCGGGAGGGGAAGAGAGAGACAGAGAGGAAGGAGGGGGGGTGGAGAAGCAAATGGGCGCTTCTCCTGTGCCCTGGCCGGGAATCGAACCCGGGTCCCCCGCACGCCAGGCCGACGCTCTACCGCTGAGCCAACTGGCCAGGGCCTCAAACTCGTTTTTAAATGATACATCATTCTAAAATTTTTTTAGCTGTCTTCAGAAAGAGCTTGTGTGCCAGTTAAGAAAATAGTATAAAACCATGCCATTTCTGAACAGGAAGAGACCACAGATGAACAAACCTCTTGCTACTTTAGCTACACCTCACAAATCAGCCCTTCCTGAAAGATAAACATGATGAAGCCACCGTCTCCAGGCGAGGCTGAGTCGTGGAAGCCCAGTGACCTGCTGCCCACAGAAAGCCATGCAGGAAGCACAATGTACTTTGAATGGGGAATGAGCCTAACACCAGTCACCAGGGCAAAAATAATCATGTTTCAGGAATTTCCAATATTGTCTAAACACCCGCAAGAGTCTCTGCTAACACTAAAAGTCATTTGGACTTTTTAGGGAATTTAATGGGTTCAAACACAGATATACAGAAGTGATGAAAGGCGGAACTAGATTAGAGCCACACTGCCTGATCCTTTCATTCACTTTTAGACTGCCTGAAGTGGCATCCCAGAGGAGAGGTGGTTCTTTATTTCTTGTTTCTGTTTTTGGACTGAATGAGCATCTTGTTTTTTTAATTGCATGCTTTCTGAGAGGGCAGCAGCTCTCACACTGTGCTTTGGGGACCCAGGGGTTCCCAAAGACTGTTTTGGGAGGCTGGCAAGATAAAAACTATTTTCATGATAATATTAAAACATTCTTTGCCTTTCCTACCCTCATTCTCTCACAATTGCACGGTGGAGTTTTCCAGGGGCCAGACGACGAGGACGTGTGATACTGAAAGATGCAATGCAGGAAGAGATGAGACTCCGGCTGTCTTATGTTAGACCAGACACTCAAGAAGATTTGCAAAAGGTAAAACAAGGACACTCTTCTCATGAGGTTTCCTTTTTGTTTTGGAAAACAGTTATTATTATTATTTTTTACAAAAATATATATGTTCACATGTCATGGGGGTTTTATTATTTTTCAAAAGAATGACTAACTTCCTAGCTTTAATTTCATAATATGGTAAGTACAGAGAGACATAATTTACATAAATAAAAGCTGGCTGTGGTCCTCAACACATTTTAAGAATGGAAAGGGGTCCAAAAGGCTTGAGAACACTATTCTTCAGGTAAGCTGAACACCTTGGTCTAAATCAGTTCTATCATTGTCCTATAAACACTTACATGAGTCTAAAACTTCTATCAGAATGAGACTCTGTTGAAAGCATTCTGGAGCAGAAAGCACTTATAAGGACAAGGTGGGCCCGAATAGCTCTATGCAGAGGGGTATACAAAGGCTTGAGAACTATGGGCATAGGTGCAATGACCCAGGTCGGAGAGGGAGTCAGGAATGGGCAATGGCAAATGTTTTGATTTTAAAAGTTAGCCTGGGACCAATGGTATGTCTCAGAAGGGACCTTTATCTTTTACCTTTTATATGGTGGGAGACTCCAACTCATTCTCTGCACTGAGATGAAATCCTTCGGTGGTTTCCCAATAGTCTTTAAAGACCAACCATGGCCTACGACATCCTGTGCGATGTGCTCCTGTCTACCCCTCCATCTCTGTCTCTCCTCACGCTCCGCCTGGCTTTCTATGTTCCAGCCACAGGACCTGTGGTCCATTTCCTTAACCGGGCTATAGTCCCTTCTACCTGCATATCTTAGTGTCCTTCAAGTCAGCAAAGCAGTCTTCCTGTCAATATCAGTGTCCCCTGAATACGTACTCTCATGACATCATGGGTCTCCTTTGTGGCACTTACCACAGCTGCACCTTTACATGTATTTGTGCGACTCTGTAATGAGTGTCTATGTCTCTTCCACAGGTCTGTAAGCATTATGAAGAAGAGACTAGGCTTATTTTTACTCCATCTTATATAACCTGTCCCTAGTAAACTGCCTGGAACATAGTAGGTGCTCAGTTAATATTTTCAAATAAAGGATTAAATGATTTCTGGCTTCTAGGACTGTTTAGTTATATATATAATAAGAGTACTAGCTAGTATTTATTGAGCATATCTTCCAGACACTGTTCTGTGTACTTTGCAAGTGAAATATAATACTGAAAAGCCCACGGAGAGGTACAATTATTACTTCACTTAGAGATGAAGAAATCAAGGTACACAGACGTTGGCTAATTTGGCGAAGGCCTAACAGTAATCACTGAGGTCAGGACATGAACTCAGACGGTTTGACCGGAGACCTCACAACATGGTACCGTAGTAGCCTGTGGGCCTAGTTCAAAATTATGCCCCATAGAAATCAACAGCTGATTTACATACATTAGAAAGCTAATTTGCAAACTGATGAGTGACTCTAATGGGGAACTCAGAATATGTTCTGAGTTTAAAAGTATTAAGAACAACAACAGCCACTCCTGCATTAGAACTTTACACCTTTCTATGTGTCACTGATTAAAAGAGAAAGACATCATGCATCCTGTTTTCAGCAGGATAAGGGCAGTTCAAGAAATAAGGACAGGAGTGACGTCACGGAAATGGCGCCGTGAGCAGCGCGTCCGACAGATCTCCCCAAAATCACAACAAATTTATCAACTAGAAACGGAAAAATTTATCCTCGGAGCATTCCGGAGTTTCACACAAACTGAAAGCAAAAGGACTGTTATCACTTGAATCTGAGAGACGAGGGTGTGGAGGAAGCTAACTACCGCAGGGACATTCATTCAAGCCGCAGAGGAAGTGCGCCTGTGGTGAGTCGGCCCACACTCGGGAGCGGCGAGCAGCCGCCGGCGCACGCCCGGTCTGGTTGCAGAGCGAGCACCGCCCACACTCGGGAGCGGCGACGCGCACGGTCCGGTTGCAGAGCGAGCACCGCTAACGTTCCCAGTGGCCCGCGCACTGCGAGTGAGAGTCTCCAGCCACCGGTGCCCGGAGCACCCCATTCGCGCGCGTGCCCTGGGCATTCCACGCGCCCAGAGCGCCCTACTGGCCCGCACACCCAGGGTGCCCCATTATCCTGCGCCCGGTGCGTCCAGCTGCCAGCAGCGGGGCAAGCGGGAGAGGCGCCAGGGCGGTCTTCCCTACTTGGGAGATTCTCTCCGTGGGCGGGGCACCTCACCCAGCCATTCAAGCTAGCAATCAAGCGTTGTGAGAGGGGCGCGCAGACAGCCTGAAATACCTTCGGGAGCACAGCTGTGGACCCAATCACTGAAATTAGCTTAACCCATGAAATCTGCGCACCCACGGGTTCTAATTGATAAGATCTCTCTCAGTTCAGCGATCCAAGACAAGAGGCGTGATATTTTTTAGTGCCTCTCGCTAAAGGGGCGGGGGCAACTTCTGATTGATAGAGCCTCCATATTCAGGGATAAACGCTAACAAGAGGGACTTGTTAGCCAAAGGCAGATAATAAGATCTATACTACACTAGTCGCAAGCAGAGACTAGTGCCTCTTCTTCCCAGCCAAAACAGGCTACAAAGTGTGGAAAGCCTGGGTTGAGTGGTCCAACTGAATGCTAGGCGCTGAACAGTCACCTTGACAACAATTGACTCCCACCCCCGCCTGACTACACTGGAGGCTCTGACTGCCAGAGCCTTTCCCAAAGCCTTGCGCTGAGTGGGGATAGAGTGGGGATTTCCCAGCTCTTTGAGCCTCTTACTCCCCAGGCAGAAGCAGTTGCAGCCTTATAGCTGGATCACCAGGCTGCTAATTCAGGAAGGGGGGACTAGGAGAGAGACTCCAGGAAAGCAAACTCTCTCATCGTTGGACCCTGCAAACGCCAACAAGCCTTGACTACCAGCAAGACTAAAGCCAATTATATGACATTGCCATAGAATCCCATCAACTGCAAATCCCTACCTAAGTGTGACACAGGGGCAGAGCCTGGGGTACAGAGTCACCGACCAGGAAGAGGGAGAGAAAAGAAAAAGGAAGAAGTTAACCTCTCAAAATCAAGAAAAATCCACAGACTTTACAACTTGTTCCACTAATTTTTTTGTTGTTGTTGTTTGTTTCTTCTATCCTATTGCCTTTATTATTATTATTTCTATTTCCTCCACCTCGGTCCTTCTATTCTCTGCCCATCTTATGCTTCCCTTTTCTTGAACTACACTACCCATGAGTGTTACATTTTATTTCTCTTCTTCATCCTCACCCTCCTTTAAGGTTATACTCCAAAACACTTAACTCTCACTCTCTCCTCTTTTGTTTTTTTTTGTTTTGCTTTTTTTTTTTTATCTTCCTTTTTTTTTCTTCCTTCGTTTTTCTCTTTTTCTTATTTTTTCCTTTCTATTCGTTTTTTCTTTTCTCGTTTTACTTTCCTCCCATTTAATCCTCAATCAGGAACAAATTAGTTAATTTGGGACTCAAGGTTGTGTTTTTGGCTTTATTTTTCTTTTTCGCTTTTGTTTTTCTTTTTTTCTTGTTTGTTTGTTTATTTTGTGGCATTTTGGGTACTTTTTACGTTGCTTTTTAACTCACTAGCATTCCTCCCAACCCAAGGTCTCCATTGTATTTAGTCTTCGCTCCACTTAATACAAGAGATTTTTACTTATTATATTTATTTTTTTCTTCTTTATTATTCTTTTTTTTCCTCCTTTTTTCTGGTTCCCTCTTATCCCTCTCATTATATCTCTTAGTCGACCATCACTTACAAGCAAATCATCTTATGCTTGTCTAAGATTTTCTTCCTTTTTTTTTTTTTTTTGCATTTAGTAGGTCCCTACTCCCTTTTTTTTGCCCCTTGAACTCTTCACCCCAAATCAGGCCCTCCATTATAGGCAGTTTTTGTTCCATTTAGCATAATATAATTCACAGGTCATCACGATATTTCCCTGAGGAGGGGAGAGGAGGGAAAGAGAAGAAAGAAAAAAGGGGGAAATAATAAATTATTACTGTTTTTTTTTTGTGGGGTGTTTTACCTTTTTTTTTTTTAATTTTTACTCTTTATTAATTCTAATTAGTGCTATCAACAAGACCACCCTCAGATGCCAATAAGAAAGAGGAAATCGAATATTATGGATACAAAAGAAAGAGAGGTAACACAAATAGATGTGGAAAAATCTATGGAGAAAAGACTTAACATATTGGAAGCCTTGGAGCTAAATGACAGAGAATTTAAAATAGAAATCTTAAAAATACTCAGTGATATACAAGAAAACACAGAAAGGCAATATAGGGAGATCAGAAAACAACTCAATGAACACAAAGAATATATAACCAAGGAAATTGAAACTATAAAAACAAATCAAACAGAAATGAAAAACTCAATTCACGAGCTGAAAAACGAGGTAACAAGCTTAGCTAACAGAACACCCAGATTGAAGACAGGATTAGTGAAATAGAAGACAAACAACTTGAGGCACAACAGAGAGAAGAAAGAGACTCAAAAATAATAAAAAACGAGAAAGCCCTACAGGAATTGTCTGACTCCATCAGAAAGAATAACATAAGAATAATAGGTATATCAGAGGGAGAAGAGAAAGAAAATGGAATGGAGAATATACTCAAACAAATAATAGACGAGAACTTCCCAAGCCTGTGGAAAGAACTAAAGCCTCAAATTCAAGAAGCAAACAGAACACCGAGTTTTCTTAACCATAACAAACCCACTCCAAAGCACATCATAATAAAGATGACACAAACCAATGACAAAGAAAAAATTCTCAAGGCAGCCAGGGAAAAGAAGAGTACAACATATAAAGGAAGGCCTATTAGATTATCATCAGATTTCTCAGCAGAAACTCTACAAGCTAGAAGAGAGTGGACCCCAATATTTAAAGCCCTAAAAGAGAGGAACTTTCAGCCAAGAATACTATACCCATCAAAGCTATCCTTCAAGTATGAAGGAGATATAAAAACATTCACAAATACAAAAAAGATGAGAGAATTTATCAACAGAAAGCCCCCACTCCAGGAAATACTAAAGGGGGTTTTCCAACCAGATTCAAAGAACAAAAGAAAACAACATCACAAGTAACAGCTCCACCAAGAACACAATAAAACCAAACTTAAACTGTGACAACAAAGGAAAAAAAGGGGGGAGAGGATGGAGATTAACAGTAGCAAAGGACGATGAAGTGCAGAAATACTCATAAGATAGGGTACTACAATGAATATGGTAGGTACCCTTTTCATTACTTAATGGTAACCACCCTTGAAAAAACCCACAAAAACACTTGACATAAAAAAGGTAGCAACAGAGGAAAGAAGTATGGAACACAAACAAACAAAAACAAATGATAGAAAAACAAAAGAGAAGAATCAAACTAGATACAAAACTAACAGAAAGCAATTTATAAAATGGCAGTAGGGAACCCACAAGTGTCAATAATTACACTAAATGTAAATGGATTAAACTTACCAATAAAAAGACACAGAGTAGCAGAATGGATTAAAAAAGAAAATCCAACTATATGCTGCCTACAAGAAACACATCTAAGCAACAAGGATAAAAACAAATTCAAAGTGAAAGGCTGGAAAGCAATACTCCAAGCAAACAACACCCCAAAAAAAGCAGGTGTAGCAATACTCATATCTAATAATGCTGACTACAAGACAGAAAAAGTACTCAGAGACAAAAATGGTCATTTCATAATGATTAAGGGGAAGTTGAATCAAGAAGACATAACAATCCTTAATATATATGCACCAAACCAAGGAGCACCAAAATATATAAGACAGCTACTTATTGACCTTAAAACAAAAACTAACAAAAATACAATCATACTTGGAGACCTCAATACACCGCTGACGGCTCTAGATCGGTCATTCAAACAGAGAATCAATAAAGATATAGTGGCCTTAAACGAAATACTAGAACACCTGGATATGATAGACATCTACAGGACACTTCATCCCAAAGCGACAGAGTATACATTTTTCTCTAGTGTACATGAAACATTCTCAAGAATTGACCATATGTTGGGCCACAAAGACAATATCAGCAAATTTAGAAAAATTGAAATTGTACCAAGCACATTCTCTGATCATAAAGCCTTGAAACTAGAATTCAACTGCAAAAAAGAGGGGGAAAAACCCACAAAATTGTGGAAACTAAACAACATACTTCTAAAAAATGAATGGGTCAAAGAAGAAATAAGCGCAGAGATCAAAAGATATATACAGACAAATGAAAATGAAAATACGACATATCAGAATCTCTGGGATGCAGCGAAAGCAGTAATAAGAGGAAAGTTCATATCACTTCAGGCCTATATGAACAAACAAGAGAGAGCCCAAGTAAACCACTTAACTTCACACCTTAAGGAACTAGAAAAAGAAGAACAAAGACAACCCAAAACCAGCCGAAGAAAGGAGATAATAAAAATCAGAGCAGAAATAAACGAAATAGAGAACAGAAAAACTATAGAAAAAATCAATAAAACAAGGAGCTGGTTCTTTGAAAAGATCAACAAAATTGACAAACCCTTGGCAAGACTCACCAAGGAAAAAAGGCACAGGACTCAAATAAATAAAATCCAAAATGAAAGAGGAGAGATCACCACAGACATCATAGATATACAAAGAATTATTGTAGAATACTATGAAAAATTATGTGCCACCAAATACAACAATCTAGAAGAAATGGATAAATTCCTAGAACAATACAACCTTCGTAGACTGAATCATGAAGAAGCAGAAAGCCTAAACAGACCAATCAGCAGGGAGGAAATAGAAAAAACTATTAAAAACCTCCCCAAAAATAAAAGTCCAGGCCCAGATGGTTATACTAATGAATTCTATCAAACATTCAAAGAAGACTTGGTTCCTATTCTACTCAAAGTCTTCCAAAAAATTGAAGAAGAAGCAATACTTCCAAACACATTTTATGAGGCCAACATAACCCTCATACCAAAACCTGGCAAGGATGGCACAAAGAAAGAAAACTACAGACCAATATCTCTAATGAATACAGATGCTAAAATACTAAACAAAATACTGCCAAACCGAATACAACAACATATTAAAAAAATAATACATCATGATCAAGTGGGATTCATCCCAGAATCTCAAGGATGGTTCAACATACGTAAGACGGTTAACATAATACACCATATCAACAAAACAAAGAACAAAAACCACATGATCTTATCAATAGATGCAGAAAAGGCTTTTGATAAAATACAACACAATTTTATGTTTAAGACTCTCAACAAAATGGGTATAGAAGGAAAATATCTCAACATGATAAAGGCCATATATGATAAACCATCAGCCAACATCATATTAAACGGCATAAAACTGAGGACTTTCTACCTTAAATCAGGAACAAGACAGGGTTGTCCACTCTCTCCACTCTTATTTAACGTGGTGCTAGAAGTTCTGGCCAGAGCAATCAGACAAGACAAAGAAATAAAAGGCATCCATATCGGAAAAGAAGAAGTTTTTGCTGATGATATGATCCTATACATCGAAAACCCGAAGGACTCCACAAAAAGATTATTAGAAACAATAAACCAATACAGTAAGGTCGCAGGATACAAAATTAACATACAAAAGTCCATAGCCTTTCTATATGCCAACAATGAAATATTAGAAAACGAACTCAAAAAAATAATCCCCTTCACGATTGCAACAAAAAAAATAAAATACCTAGGAATAAACATAACAAAGAATGTAAAGGACCTATATAATGAAAATTACAAAGCATTGTTAAAGAAAATCGAAAAAGATACAATGAGATGGAAAAATATTCCTTGTTCTTGGACAGGAAGAATAAATATAATCAAAATGGCCATATTACCCAAAGCAATATACAAATTTAATGCAATTCCCATCAAAATTCCTATGAGATGTTTTAAAGAAATGGAACAAAAAATCATCAGATTTATATGGAACTATAAAAAACCCCGAATAGCCAAAACAATCCTAAGGAAAAAGAATGAAGCTGGGGGCATTACAATACCTGACTTTAAACTATATTATAGGGCCACGATAATCAAAACAGCATGGTATTGGCAGAAAAATAGACACTCAGACCAATGGAACAGAATAGAAAGCCCAGAAATAAAACCACATATATATGGTCAAATAATCTTTGATAAAGGGGCCAACAACACACAATGGAGAAAAGAAAGCCTCTTCAACAAATGGTGTTGGGAAAACTGGAAAGCCACATGCAAAAGAATGAAACTCAACTACAGCCTGTCACTAAAATTAATTCAAAATGGATCAAAGACCTAAATATAAGACCTGAAACAATAAAGTACATAGAAGAAGACATAGGTACTAAACTCATGGACCTGGGTTTTAAAGAACATTTTATGAACTTGACTCCAATGGCAAGAGAAGTGAAGGCAAAGATAAATGAATGGGACTACATCAGAATAAAAAGTTTTTGCTCAGCAAGAGAAACTGATATCAAAATAAACAGACAGCCAACTAAATGGGAAATGATATTTTCAAACAACAGCTCAGATAAGGGCCTAATATCCAAAATTTACAAAGAACTCATAAAACTCAACAACAAACAAACAAACAATCCAATAAAAAAATGGGAAGAGGACATGAACAGACACTTCTCCCAGGAAGAGATACAAATGGCCAACAGATATATGAAAGATGCTCAGCTTCATTAGTTATCAGAGAAATGCAAATCAAAACTACAATGAGATACAACCTCACCCCTGCTAGATTAGCTATTATGAACAAGACGGGTAATAGCAAATGTTAGAGAGGCTGTGGAGAAAAAGGAACCCTCATTCACTGTTGGTGGGACTGTAAAGTAGTACAACCATTATGGAGGAAAGTATGGTGGTTCCTCAAAAAACTGCAAATAGAACTACCTTATGACCCAGCAATCCCTCTACTGGGTATATACCCCAAAACCTCAGAAACATTGATACGTGAAGACACATGTAGCCCCATGTTCATTGCAGCACTGTTCACAGTGCCAAGACATGGAAACAACCAAAAAGCCCTTCAATAGAAGACTGGATAAAGAAGATGTGGCACATATACACTATGGAATACTACTCAGCCATAAGAAATGATGACATCAGATCATTTACAGCAAAATGGTGGGATCTTGATAACATTATACGGAGTGAAATAAGTAAATCAGAAAAAAACAAGAACTACATGATTCCATACATTGGTGGGACATAAAAATGAGACTAAGAGACATGGACAAGAGTGTGGTGGTTACCAGGGGTGGGGGGAGGGAGGACATGGGAGGGAGGGAGGGAGAGAGTTAGGGGGAGGGGGAGGGGCACAGAGAACTAGATAGAGGGTGGCAGAGGACAATCTGACTTTGGGCGAGGGGTATGCAACATAATTTAATGACAAAATAACCTAGACATGTTTTCTTTGAATATATGTACCCTGATTTATTAATGTCATCCCATTACCATTAATAAAAATTTATTAAAAAAAAAAAAGAAATAAGGACAAAAATGAAGTAAAGAAATGAGCACCAACTGTCAGTGTTACATAAATAAATATGTTCTCTCCGATTTGGTTTAATCTGAATTAAAATTTTTTGCTGTGTTTATTTCTCCACTAACACAGGTTTTATTTATATTAACCTAGTCACTTGAAATTATAAATTAGGCTGTGGCTGGGTTGCTCGGTGGATAGAGGCACATAGGAGAAGCGACCCATGAGTGCACATCTAAATGGAACTAAGTAGAATGAGTTGTGCCTCTCTCTCTCTCTCTCTCTCTCTCCTCCCCTTTCCTTCCCCCTTCTCTAAAATCAATGGAAAAAAATGAAATTACAAATTAGTCTCATGAGTCTTGAAAGGAGAAATAAAATTGCCATCCAAATCTATTTTTTTCTGTTATCACAGCATTCTTAAGAATCTATAAAACTAAACAAAACAAAATAAAATCTAGAAATACCACAAAAATTTAATCTATTATCTAAAATCTAACAATTCACATCATCACGTCTAAGTTCAATTTTATATTATTAGTATCTTGGTAGTTTCCTTCAACAAACGATTATGGGACGCCTGCTCTTGTACAGGCCTGTCCTGGAGGCTGGGAAACAAGGGGAAAGGTGGCCTAGGCTCTGCCTTAACAGCTATGGCAGCCGAGTTGAGGCGAGGCAGAAAGGCCCAGGCCACAGGACGAAGAAAGGAAAGGCTGCTGACCGCCTCCACTGAGAGAGACGGATCCCCGAAGAGGCGACATCTACACAGAGACCAGAATGAGTGGACACGGCCAGGAGAAGGCTGGGGGTGGAGCGTGCCTGCAGAGGGTCCGCTCAGGAGGGGGACAGGATGTCCAAAGGCCTGAAAGCAAGAACAGGTGCTAGCGGTGCTTAGAGGAGAAAAGAACGGCAGGCACAGTACAGGGGACCCAACAAATCCTCCTCCCGTGACAACACTTTCACGAATTCCTCCTGCAAAGCAAAGTGATATCTACTAGCCTTCTCATCTTCTACATCAAAGGAATAGAAAGGGCAATTAGATTAAGGAATAACTCAAAACGTGCCATTTGGAATTTAACTTTCTTCAGCACTAAACTTAAAATATATATATATTTTGACCCAAATGGCGGCAAAGTCAAACCCTGCCCACGCTGCTAGGCAGAGAGCAACTGGAGCAGACGGAAGACAGGACGATGGAGTTAGGACCTTAAGACGGTCCTGATCTCTGATGGCTAGCAAATGCTTTGTTCTCTGAAGAATATTTATTACTATGGTAAACTTACTCCTTCCGGAGTTTCTGTTATTTAGCAAGGAGTTATATCTATTCAGAAATGGAAAATTCAAAGACCCAAGCCCCCTGACTATGGTAATCTATATGGCTTGTGTACCGGAGCTGTCTGCTGGGCCCCAGGCCATCAATTATGCATAGAAATGCGCGGCTACAGAGGTAGCCAGTGTCCTGGCTGTCACGGACGGCTTAAGAGGAACAAAAACACTGGATGGTGTCTTCTTTTAGAAAACAGAGAGGGGGTGAAAAGAGGAAGAGCTTTGAAAGGAACTAGGAGTAATCCTCAATACATATACTGAGAAGTGTAATCGTTAAGAAGTACTGAAAATGAAACCAGAACTATACTAAAAAAAAAGCCTCAGAAATAGATACAAGAAAGGCTGACTTCGGTTTGCCAAAACCACACACTTTAGAATACAAATTCATTCCTTATATATGGGAGGAAAACAGCAACTAATGGGGGTCACCAAGCTCCAACCTCCCTGAACTGAATTCAGTGGATTCAGTGTTCCCAACGAGGAATAATCACATTATGTGAAATAAAATGTCTTCTAATCCCCCAACCTTGCCACCTTCCGAGGTGTGAGTTTTCCTTCTAAATGAATGAACCATGCTTACAGACTGACCGGGAGCACCCGGACTGTGAGGGTTACCATGAATAAAACGCAATCTAAGATATCTTATGGAATTTTCTCTATTAGACCAAACACAACAAAAGCTTTCACTGGGATTTCAATAAATTTAGTTCTGCACATTGCTTTAGAAATTTCGTTACTCTCCCTTTCTCTAGTGGATAGCTGGGGTAGCAGCTGGTGTGTTTTGTATTTAAAACAGGGAACAGAACTCTAGTTCTCTCTCAGTGCCTACATAAATGCACTTGAGAAAATTTGAAAAATAATTTACTTTAAGTAAAATGACTTTATTTCCTTTCCTGTAAGGTATTTGACATGTTTTTCCTTTTCCTTTTCTTTTTTTTTAAGAGTAAAAATGGTGTTTTTGAAGAGCATACAGATTTCTTCTGGAGGAAACATATCACATAAAAACATATCATTTAAATTTATGTAAATTTAAACACACATGCTTGAAAGTACATCCTCATTCTTCAACACTTTCTGTGTAGAATTCTTAGTGCCTGATTTTTATAAAACAATTTAGGTGACACATAAATGCTGTGAGGTAGCCAAACAAAGATATCATAATTTTATATTACTTTAAAGAGTGTGTAATGGTCTTCTTCTGTCATTTCTATACAGGTTAGATCACACGTCATATTATTCAGCCAAATTCTGTAAAATTGAAAGCATATTTAAAAATCAGTGTTAAAACATTAGGGAATGCCTGAAATGGATGCAAACCAAATCAATTTCCTTATTTCTTATATTTAAAATGGAACAATTTACTGATCATTCTTAGAAATTGTAATTTAGCAAAGTAGGTCTCTATGAACATTGAAATATTTGATTTTCTCAGCTCTTCTTTTTTAAACAAATGATTTCTGCCAGTTAGAATGTGAAAAATTCCAACATGTTTAAACACATTGCAACTCACATGACACATGATACAAGACATATGACATACATCAAGTCAGCTACTTGTTAAAAAAGACAAGGCTGCAGTTCCACAACTACTACCGTTTAATTTATTGACATCCCTATTTTGGATTATGTACACTGTTAATTGAACACTTTGGAAATTCAGTGAGAAACTGAATTGAGATTATTTAAAATTATCTTTCACTATTAATTTTTAAATTCATATTTTATTACACACATGAAATGTGAAGGAAATCTTCAGTCCTGTCAACTAGGTGACAGGTATTTTATATAAATTATCTCACTTAATCCTAAGAAATATATTATGGCCTAGTGCTCCAGGAAGGTAAATAACTCATGCAGGGGTCACGTGGCTTTTCAAAGCTCCTCATGTTACTCTGTCACCCGACAGTGTGTGACTTCCTCCTTCATGAGATTTTATTCCTTTGGCTTCTGGAATATTACAAACTCCTCTTTCACCTTTTTCTCCCCTCACTTAATTCAGGTCTCTTATAAGACCTTCCCTCACCACCTGCTCTACAAAACACACACACAAACACACAATCTTCCCTCCGCGAGCACTTTCTATTCCTTTATCTGCATTATTATTGTTGTTTTTTAGAGAGAGAGAGAGAGGGAGGGAGAAGGAGCGACAGACAGGGACAGACAGACAGGAAAGGAGAGAGATAAGAGAAGTATCAACTTGTAGTTGTGGTACCTTTGTCGTTCATTGATTGCTTTCTCATGTGTGCCTTGATGGGGGAGGGGCAGGGTGCTGCAGCTGAGCCAGTGACCCCTTGAGTAAGCCAGGGACCTTGGCTTCAAGCCAGCAACCATGGGTTCAAGCTAGCAACCTTTGGGCTCAAGCCAGTGATCACAGGGTCCTGTCTATGATCCCATGCTCAAGCTGGCAACCTCCAGGTTTTGAACCTGGATCCTCAGTGTCCAGACCAACACTCTATCCACTGCACCACTGCCTGGACAGTCATATCTTGCATTATTTTTGTTCACAAAACTTATCACCATTTGGCATTATATTTAGTTATTTGTTCATTATCTTTCTCCCTTGCTGATCACCCATCCCCACTCCAACAAAACGCCACAAGGCTGAGATCTGGTTTGCCCCTTTCCCGTATAGTCTCAGTAACTAAAACATTGCCTTGCACAGAGCAGAAGAGGTGACATAGTGCAGGAAGAAGGAAAGAGCTAATGTTTATTGTGCACTTAACTTGTTCTGAGTAATACATGTAGTGGCTGGAGTTGTAAAAGGATCACTGTCCCTGTCAGGCCATGTTGTGTTCAAACATTCCCAGTGAAGCAGAATCACTGAAAAACCCACAGACATGGTGACAGAAGACGACCTGACTTGGGTGGTAGGCATACAATGCGATACACAGATGATGCATCACAGAATTGTATACTTGAAACCTACATAATCTTATTAACCAATGTCGCCATAAATTTAATTTAAAAAACCCACAGAAGCACTCTCAGAAAAACGAGAGAAAGGTCTCACTTTGTAGATGTGCCATCTTAGAGGACTTCAAAGCCATATTACCACCCAGGACACATCAGACCTTGTCCGTTCCTCTCTGATCTCTCCTTCCCCCATGTGCCAGATCCCACAGAAGACAAAACGGTGTTACAAGAGTGGGAGAGGAGGCGCAGTAGAGAGAGAGAAGAAACCTGCCAGGCTTCTCCTTCCCTACTGCAGATTGCGGTTCGTGAGTTGACAGGGGAGGGCAAAAACGGGAAAACCTTTCAACTGCATAAGAGACTGAAGTTTTGACATTAGACTGGACTGAGCTTTTTTATGGTTCATTAAAGTATAACAAACATTATAAAGTATATATATATATATCTTGTACACGTATACATACATATACATATATACCCTAGGTAAACACCATATAAATCCAATTATAAAGCATTTCTATTAATCTTGAAGGATTCTTCGTGCTTCCTTCAGTCAATTCCCACCATGCCTAAGTTATCACCATAGGTTAATTCTTATCTTGAACTTCTTAGACGTTAAATCACAAATATGAACTCATCTGTGTCTGCCTTCAATTGCTCAACATTATGTCTGTGAGAGGCAGCCATGTTTTAGGGCAGGGCAATAGCTCATCTTTTCTATTCACATTTCGTGTTCTGTAGTATGACTACATTACCACTTACTTATCCATTCTCCTTCTGATGGACATTTTGTGTCCTTTCCATTTTGGCTTATTAAAAGAGGTGCTATAACCCTTCCTAAACATGTCTTCTGGTGGACAAATGCACTCATTTCTGATGGCTATACATCTGAGAGAATTACTAAGTCACAGTATAGGCATATGTTTAGCATTGGTAGGTATTGCCTAACAATTTCCCAAGGTACTTGAACCATTTTCCATTCCCACCAGCAGTGTACGAGAATTGCAGTGACTAGACATCTGCACCAATACTTGATATTAACAATCTTTAAAAATGTTAGCCATTCTGATGCATGTGTGGTGGTATCTCATTGTGGTTTTAATTTGCATTTTCCTGGTCACTAATTATGTTGAGTCTTTTTTCAAATGTTTATTGAAGATTTGTGTATCATCTTTTATAATATCTTACATTCAAATCTTTGCCTATTTTTTATTCTGTCATCTATATATCTGATTTGTATAAACTATTTATATAGTATGAAGACAAGTCTTGTTGGATATGTAACAAATGTGTGTATTTTAAATATATTCTCTGTAGCTCACCTCTTATTCTCTTAATGTTGTCTTCTGTTGAACAGATGTTTTAATTTTAATAAAGCCCAATTGATCAATAATGTCATATATAGTTATGTTTTTGTGACTCAAGAAGATGTTCTCTTATGCTTTCTTCTAGTGCACTGAACTTTATAATACCTGTAAATGACTATGGGTTTATCTTAAAATTTTACCCCAAAGGGGGAAAGAATGATTTCACAAAGCAGGTATAAAAGGGTGTTAATGAGTGATGGTAGTACTGCCCTCTGCTTGCACCTGATAGAGCTTTGCTCATTTAATAAGTCAGTTATACTTGGCTTGATGGTGAAGATCCATTTGAGAAGTAAGTATATCATGTCTCATACACTCACTCCTGATTTATTAGCTAGGTTTATTATAGATATGACATAGTTATACAGAATCAGAAGACTTTCCATCATTGAATATATATCAAGTGCCCTAGGGCAATCCACACAGAGATGTGCCTCTCTTGTAATTTGATTTTCTTAGAAATGGTATTTGCTATTGAAGTTCATGTGATGCATTGAAAGGTTGCTGGGCAGGAATTTGGAAGTGTTTCCAGCCCACTTTGTTGCTGACTACCTGGTGATAGCTCTTCCGTATCCACAGTTGATTTGCCATAACTCTACAAGTATGGATTTGGATTTCAAATCTTTCTGTACACACCCAATGGTCCAAAGCTAGAAACCTAGGAGTCATCCTTAATTCCTCTTCTCACCTGCTACATGGACACTCACCATGGACTCTCTATTCTACTTCTAAAATAACTTTTCAATACACATTTGTTTCTCATCATTCCCACTGCCACTACTTCACTCAATGTTTTTTTCCCCTTGAATCACTGTATTGTCCCCCAGTCTCCACACCTGCAGTCCAGCCCTGTTCCAATCTGTTTTCCATAGGTAATGAGGGTGACCCTTGTAAGTTAATAATAACTAAGTTTTCTACAACACTTCCTCTGTGCTTGGTACTTAATAAGCATGATCTCATTTAACATTCACAACAACAACAATCCTAAGAGAGTGGTACTGTCTCTCTTTCTCTTTAAATGGAGTCACTGAAGCTTCAAGAGCAAGAGTGCCTTCCTCAAGGTCATAGAGCAAAGAAGAGTCTGTACATCTGATCAGGTCACTCACCCCACTTGCCTGCAAGTTCAGCAAATGAACCAGGTTTCCTCTGTATGGGGTGTCTGTGCATGCTGTCCCTCTGCCTGGAACATTGCTTTTCTACCCTCTACTCACCACACCCCTTTTCCCTAACTGACACCTCACCTCTCAGGCATCTGCACTCCTGAGCTTCCTGTGGTCTCTACTATCTCCACCCACAGTTCTCTGTCTCTGCCAATCACAGTCTTTGTCACATTCATTTGAATACTTGTTTAACTGTCTTCTCCACCAATGCAAATTCTGTGACAAGAAGGGTGTTCTAACTTAATTATTACTGTTCCTGTGGCACCTACAAAATGTCTGACTTTCAGTAGGCACTCAACAAATATTAGTTTAAAAAGATGTTGCCAAAATATTTTGAGATTTGTTGGCTGTTCAATGGGAAGTCCAGTGGACCACTGGCTTTCTTTATCATTGCCCAGTGCAGTGCTGTCCTGTAGAACTTTCCGCAATGACGGGAATGTTCTACAATATGCACTGTCCAACACAACGGCCAGGAGCCACAAGTAGCTGTTAAAGACTTCAACTGTGGCTAAGGACCTACATTTTGAACTTTATTCAATTTCCTAATTAATTTAAATTTAATCAACCACATGTAGTTAGTTATTAATGTCTCAGACAGCACAGGTCCACAAACTCCAATAGTTTATGCGGTCCTTTTCAATGGAGACACTAAATTCCACTTCTCTTTTAGACTTGTTTGTAATATTATCCACAGGGTGAAATTTGGGAGCTCTTTTCTACAATCTGACTTGAAAAGAATCATTGAACATCAAATTGTCAGAGCTGCCATGAATGAAAGTTTCTGCCTCATTGTGCTATGCTGGTGGCAGTCAGCAAAAGAGCTCATCGCTTTTATACAACGTTGTGTTTGTCTGTATCCACTTTCTAGTTCTTTAGACTATTCTATTCATCCTACATTACCCATTATGTCTAACACATAAATATCCACAACATGGCTTCTGGCAGAGAAACATTAAAAACAAAACAAAACAAAACAAACAACTGAACAACACAGAGTCAATAACACATGAGCCTTTACTCAAAGAACTGTGGCAAGTGACAAAAGCCAATTTAAAAAAATCACAGTTAAAAAACAGTTAAAAGAAAACCCTTTATATTCCACCTCAGTGCACTCACTCTATTGCTCAGTATTAACATTGTTACCCAATTTTTGGAAGCATCCAGAAAGCTTCTGTTTCAGCACTCATTCATTATACTACAGCTCACAATTAACGGTCAGACTCCTTTCTAGTTAACCATTCGCTGATGTCTAGCATGTCTTTGGGCCCCTTACCTCACGCTCTGTGCACTACTTTTCAGAATAAAAGGCAGACTTTCAGCATAGGCTTTCACACTAAATGAGAACAAGGGCAGGAGAAGAGACATCAACGCCCTGGGTAAACGCTGAGCTTCCGCGAGCTGCAGGCAGTGCAGAGTGCGCGCATCTGGGGCTGCAGAAAGTGCCCATGTGTTGACAGCTAAGAGTTTGAAGGCTAAGCGGCGCACACGTTCTGTCAGTGGTCCTGCAACAGAGGCCTTTACTTAACCAGAACTGCCAAAATGCCCCAAAGCTGCTGACAACCAATGATGCGAAATTAATTCTCTCCGGGTTTTGACATTAAATTAGCAAGTTGTTATTTATAACAGAGGTAGTAACCCTGCATCGACTGGATTAATTTAAGGGGGAAAACAGATCATTTCATCCAGCCTGAAACTCTGAAGGAGTAAGACTTAATTAAAGACATTGAAAGAACACAACTTGTACCCCTTCCTTCCTTCTTGAATAAGCCCGCTAAATGTTAAATAGGTGTTGTGTATCATTTTTACAAAATGGAAATTCAATTTATGTCACAGGTCAGAGATCTACACATAGAAAGTTTCCTCCAAAGTAGGAATATTCAAAGTAATCTGGGAGTAAATTAGAATCAGTAAGAGAGAACGCCTACCAGGAGGTAGAGTCACATGGGAAAATAAAGATACTCCAGTGGGTAAAGTTACTTCCAGAATTTACATTAGGTGTGTCAGAATTTCATAGCTTTTCCGAGGCATCTGTCTTCAGTGACTCTGCAGGCTGCCCAGCACACCCTGCCCTGGGTCTTTTCTCCAATACCTGCAGCGCCTACAGGAGGCACTTACTCCGCTACCAAGACGTTACCCAGTTTTTAGGAACATTATTGGTATCACAGAAATGAGAAAGTAAGCCATCTTGGACAGGGGCTACAGCTCTCACTCACATACTCCTCCAACAGGTACATTCTATTAGCACATGGGTCCTGGGTCTAGACATTCTGGGACTAAATGCTGCTCTACCACTTAACTGTGTGACCTTATACAAGTTATCTAACCTCTCTGGGCCTCCTTTTCTTCAGTGCACTAGGGATCAGCACAGTACTGGTATTTCTTGTTATATATACCTTGTTTCATATAAATATATATGTATATATATATATATTTATATATATATACATATATGTATTATATATATGTACACACACACACATATATATACACCTTGTTAATACCTCATTGTTACTGTGAGGATTAAATAAATTTATATATGCTAAATGCACAGTATAGTTCCTCACACTTAGTGAGCATTCAAAAACTAAATGATCATTATTAGTTTTTCTTTTAGTGCATAGAATTTAAAAATAACAAAACAGCTTCACATTTAAATGTGTTATAAAGGTAAATAGAAGAAATGCTAATAATGGAAATGAAGTAATCATTTCTTGATTATATCTTTGCTAGTCACATTGACAAGTAAATTCTACTATCCTACAAGGTTTATGAATATTCACCTTGTGGTTCCTATAAAAGCAGACAAATGAGGCTTATTCCTAAGGCCTGATTACTGATAGGACACAAAATGAGTAATGTTCGAGGCATTATCTTTGTTATTACAGAGAATGATTTATTCTACAACATAGCTCAAGACTCCTCATATTAACATATCTCACAGCAATCAATCATATTCAATTTTGACTTTCAAATCTTTTTGAAACATCAAATGATACTGCTAAGCATACAACTTAATTGTATAGGCTGCTGATGTGGACAATAATGCCACTAGTAGGCCCAAACAGCTAAATCAGCAGTCCTAAGTCCAAGAATAAAAGAGGCTGGAGTTGTGAAGAAAAAGAGTTAATTTACCAATCTGAACAAGAGAAAAACATGAAAAATAATTTGCAAACAATTTTCCTCATGCATTTAATAAACATGTGTCAGAATAAACAAAAATCACAGAAGCTGAAAGTAAAAAAATAAATCAATTAAAATAAAGTCACAGGGCATGGCAGAGAATTCTTTCTGGCAGTTATTTGATATAATATGGTTAATATTTCTAGCCAGTCAAATTAACGCGATTTTGCCACTGTAGATTTACAGTCACAAAATGCATACTCCCAAGAGACTTGTTCTAAGAATCAGTAAAAAGAAATTATTTTAGGTATAGAACAACTTGACCATTTTCTTCTGAACATAAGTAAGAGAAGAGATACCATCCATCAGAAAAAAAAAATTAGTTTGCCCTACATTCACATTTGGCCATCTTTTCCCCTCCTTGATTTCCCCTTCAAAGTCCTTGGATAGAAACCAGTCCATTTATCACTCCATTTATATCAACAGATATGCTTTTATTTCTTATCGGGCTGCCTATTCGTATCATGTGCAGCCCGCCATGTTATCGATTGAGAGACACGCAAGCAAGGTGGTGTCAGCTTCTGTTCCTACAGGGAGGCCCGGAGCAGCTTGGGAGGCATCTAAGGTCAAGGCAGAACCGTCTGTTTCTAAGCCAGAACTGCAGGGCGCAGAGAAGAAGCATTCTCGAGCATGCAAAACAAACCCCAACTCTCCTGCTTGCCTGGTTTTATCTCCCCTCCCTTCAGGGTTCAGAGGTACTTCTCATGGAAGAAACCTTAGCTTTATGTAAATAAAAAAGTTTTAAGCCATTCTTCTTACTTTCCACGCTTTCTTCTTTCTTTCATCTTAATGTATTTCCCCCAGTAGGTACTCCAAAAATAGAGAAATCATATGGCAAATAGTCACTAAATCATATCATGGCCAGAGAAGTAGGATCTAGTAACTCCCCAAAGAGGTTAAGCTGGCGTTTTCCTGACGGCTTGTGAGGCTATCTGTATACTTTGAAGAAGGAGAAAGTCAAGTTAACCACATTTACCAATTTTTATGTTTAGCACCATAAAAATTCTCCAGATCCGCTTTATTGGAAGAACCTCAAAGTCCACTAATCAGATACTTTCCAGAGCACGTATTACATGCAGTACTTTTTCTGAAACCAGGGTCTCAAAGATGGATATAATATGCTTGCCCCCAGGGAGCTCCCAGTTCATTACATGACAGTGTGCCATGTGCTGTGACAGAACATGAAAAACACCTCAAAGGACAGAACAACATGCTATGGCACAAAGAGCTTGAAAGTGATCGGGGTTGAAATCTGTCTTTCTCCACATACTGGTGATTTGAGAGAAGGCACCCATATTCTTGAACTTTATTTTACCTACATACAACATAGGTCTAACATAGCACCTTTGGTAGATAGTTAATAAATATTAGTTTCCTCATCTTTTGCCCACATAATAACAGCACCCAAGTCATAGGTTGGATTCAGAATTAAATGGAGGAGATCTTTCTATATCTACTGCTAACAAAAATTAGAGGATATTTTTGAGCTTCATTTTCATGTTGAAATATCCCCTAATTTTTGTGAGCAGTATATTTAACAGGGCCTTGTGTATAATAAATGTCATTGCTACTTTGTTAGGGCTGTTATTCCTAGAGACCTATTCTTGGTGATTGCTGAAGTCTCCATGGTGGAGATGGCTCCAGCATAAGAAAAATGGAGAAGTCAGGCTATCAGAGTGGTATTTCCTACTCTACTTTTTGGCTCCCAGGTAAAACTGATTACTTAGTACTTTAAAAGCAGTGTTTTATCTCAGATGGGTGGTACTCTCATTCGCTTTCATTGTTAAATCTGTACTGGCTCAGTGGTCCCTTATACCTTGCCTGTGAACTACAGCCCTCGGGGATCTGATAAGAAACAGATCTGTATTGGGTCTATACAGAGATTCCTATTCAATAAATTTAAGGTGGAACTGAGAAATCTTCATTTTTGTAAAAAAAAAAAAAGAAGAAGAAGCTTCCATGGCGGTTCTGACAAAAAGCCAAATCTGGAGACTTTCATTGTGGTCTACTCAGAAGCCAGGTTATTATATTTCATTTTATTGCCCACTGATTAAATACCATCTTGTTAATCCAACAGTAACAGAGTCATAAAAGCACTGGCCTCTTTTTTCTTTTTAATCTTAAAAAAACATTGATTCATTTAAAGAAGGTGTTAATAAAATAACTTCTTTCTTAATTAGTTACTAGAGTATTTCCCAATGATGATGACAGAAAAGAGCAAGGAATGACAAAGAGGAAAGTTAAAGTTTTTATAAAGAAAACACCATTTCCTCAGATTAAATGTCATGACGCCTACCAACATTAGTTGTATCACCATTATTTACTCTAGTCTCAGTTATAATTAGGAATGTAAATTATGAAACGAGAAACCTAGTCATTCATCCTGGCTTCCACCACATCACCAGGAAGACCTAAATTTTGATGTGCCAGAGTCTGTCTGTCTTTCAGTGGGTCTGAAAGGCTATCACTCAGCCACATCAGATAGCACTACCTGCTTCATAAAATAATCATTTATTTCACTAAAATTGTCTAGAGTTTTTTAGTGCGCCACAGGGTTTGTTGGTCATTATTTGACAGAAAGTCTTATAGGGAGAAAATGCTGATTAGAAATACAAATATACATCCCTGAAGTTATAATATAAAAATAAGTTTATGAGATTTATGAATAAATTCAAAGTCAGGGCAAGATAAGCCTGGCAAGGTAAGCCCAGGGACAGGTCAGGAAGTACTATATTAGAAGTTTGAAATTTACCCTGAGAGGAAGGAGGAGCTACTCAGGAATTTTAATGGTAAAATTTACATTATAAAAGGATCTAATATAGCCACTCTCAACCCCAAATAGTATTAAAATCACCCAGGAGCTCTTTAAAAAAGTGCCAATGTCTAAACTCCCCTCTACCAGTGTCCTAACTTAATTGGTCTGGAATGAGATCAACACATCAGCAATTTTTTCAAAACCCATTCAAGTTATTTTAATAAATAGCCAGGATTGAGAACTGCTGCTCAGAATGGAAGCCAGGACACCAGCAAGTCTATGAAAGCCAATGGCTGAATAGGGACCCTGGTGGTACAGTTGGGGCAATGTGAATAAATTTGACAGATATTCAGTTATACAATGAACAGGATGCACAGACTGGTTACCTGTGAAAAGTGAGGAAAATAAGCGAAGCAAAAATTTGCACGAAGTTCCCCCTCGGAAAATGGGCAAACTGAGGCTATTCATTGGCCTTGAATTTGAATGACTTGGGTTTGGATCTGGATTCTACCTTCTCTATATTGAGTCTTTGGGAAAACTGTATAATTTCTTTAAACCCTACCCTACACAAAATGGAGACAATAACACTTCAAACAAGTACTGTGGAGATTTTATGTGATGACATATACAAAGGACCTAGTACAGTACCTGTTGCATAATAGTGCTCAATACGAGTTTTCCTTTCCATCCTATAACACAGCTACTGCAGATGTAGCTACTGGAAAAGTATGGTGTGCTCATTTAAATTCCTAAAAGAACTAAATTTGTTTCAATATGTAAAATTATTTTAAAATATATAAAAATGATTTTTAAATTATTTAATATTTTAATATTTCAACAGATAATATGATTTCTGCTTCTTAGATATGTTGGAAAACAGTGTACTAACATTTCTAGAAACACAGATACAATAAAAGGAGCCATCTGTTCTAATATTGTTAAATTATTATATAATTAAAGACTGATCTCAGGAAAAGCATTCCAGTTTTAGTTAAGTTAGTAAGAACAGGTCTGTTGAGAACGCGGAGGGATGCTGTCGCCGCAGGGTCTTTGCCTTGGCTGTTCCCTTTGCCCCAAATGTTCTTCTCCAGAAATCTTCCTCACTGACTCCTTTGTGGCCCTCAAGCTTTTGTTCTCCTCAACGAGGCCAACTACCATCCGCTTAAATCGCAACCTCCCCAATCTGGCCCAGCATTGCTGGCCCCTTTTAGTCTATCTAACTCCTCTCTTTGTTTCCCCACTTTTTCCTTAGCACTTATCTGTTTTTAACAAACTAGTATATAATTTACTTATCTATTTTATTATTTTTTTGTCTGTCTCTCCCCATTAAGATGTAAATTCTATGAAAATAGAGGTGTATGACTGTTTTATTAATTTATTATTATGCCAAATTCCTAGAACCATGCCTAGCACAACACAATATGAAATCAATAACTCTTGGATCATAAAAAATGTTAAAACTGGAAATACAGGGTGTCCGTAAAGTCATGTTGCACTTTTGTCCGGTCACAGGAAAGCAACAAAAGATGATAGAAATGTGAAATTTGCACCAAATAAAAGGAAAACCCTCCCAGTTTCTGTAGGATGATGTGGCAGCATGTGCGCATGCGCAGATGATGATGTAACACCGTGTATACAGCGGAGCAGCCTACGGCCATGCCAGTCGAGATGTGGACGGTACAGAGGAAAGTTCAGTGTGTTCTGTGGCTTGCTAATTTCAAATCCGTGACCAAAGTGCAACGTGAATATCGGCGCATTTATAACGAAGCGCCACCACATCGGAATAACATTACTCGGTGGGACAAGCAGTTGAAGGAAACTGGCAGTTTGGTGGAGAAACCCCGTTCTGGTAGGCCATCAGTCAGTGACGAGTCTGTAGAGGCTATACGGGATAGCTACCTAAGGAGCCCTAAAAAATCTGTGCATGAGCCCACATCGAACTGCACTGAATAGGTATGAAACTGGGAGATTTTCCTTTTATTTGGTGCAGATTTCACATTACTATCGTCTTTTGTTGCTTTCCTGTGACTGGTCAAAAATGCACCATGACTTTATGGACACACTGTATAATTCAAAATTCATATGTATATATTGAAGTAAGTCATCTATATTGTAAATAAGCATGCTATGAATATAAAATCAAGTCATCAAAACTAGTTTTTTAAAAAAGGACATGTGAAGGTGTCGGGAGCCGATCAACGACTGCTGGCTGGCAAGGCCACAGCAGGAGAAGACCCACAACTTCTGGCTGACAAGGTCACAGCAGAAGACCCACAACTGCTGGCTGACAAGGTCACAGCAGAAGAAGATCAAAAACTGCTGATTGACAAAGTCACAGCAGAGAAGACCAATGGCTGCAGGGTGACAAAGTCACTGCAGTGAAGACCAATGGCTGCAGGGTGACAAAGTCACTGCAGTGAAGACCAATGGCTGTGGGGTGACAAAGTCACCACAAAGGAAAGGCACAACAATATTCCCCCCTTTGACTTTTTGAATTAATCTGGCCTTATATCCCCCCTTTTCTGGGTGTGTGCTATTATTTGTAGCACAGGGATAATAGTACTGTGCTTTCCCTGTAGATTTGTAGTAATTTCTTTGGAAATGAGACAGAAGGTGTAAGTTCCACAGAAAAGCCTGTAAGCCCCTTGAACTGGGCTCACAAACATAAGAGGCTGGCTATGATATCCCTCATAAAGGGTTAAGTTTGTAGGAGAATTTCTTCTTATTAATCATGTTAGAAAGAATAAAGTTAGAACTTAACTAGTGTATGAATATAGTAAATGAATAAAGTTTAACTAGACATTAGAATCTTAGGTAAAGTGTAGTGGAGTGGCCTGTTGCGTGGCCTTGGATAGGAGTGCAGCTGGCAAGTAAAGAAAGTTTTGTTAAAAGACTTGTTTTGTCACTGAAGGCAGTTACTGGGCTTTTCTCAGTAAAACGTTCTCATGAGATTTTTGTATTTGCCTAGAATAAGGAGAAGAATGTGGTGGGATTCATAGCAGCAGTAGCAACTAATGCCTTCTGATATTATGTTGCCGCTAGCTATCTTGCAAATGCGCTCTATGTATCTTTGGGTGAAAGTTACTCTTGATACTATGTCAGTTTCTTATAGCAGGCCTTTTGTAGTCCCGTGGGAAAAGAATTAGGACACTGCATGAACTCAAGGCCATTTGCCTGAGCAAGCGGTGGTCCTTTTGCTAGCCCTTGATGATTTCGTCTGCTAACTCTTTCTGCGCCCTCGACTCACAACAACAGTAAAATGGAGTTATTAATTAGTACTAATCTTTTAGAAGTTTGTACCAATATTGTTATTACTATTCAAGTTATTGTATAACTGTACTTTGAATAACTTACCACCTGATTTGTAGTTTATAGATATGAATTAACTGTTATCTGGAAATATGTAACGACAGTGAAACTAGAACAATAATGTATTCAAAATACCATGTGATTGTGACTTAGTGTATGTGTATAAAAAAGGAGCTGTACTAGCATTTGGTGGAGATGCCTGGCAGTAAATGCTAACCAGAGAATAAAGAATTCGGCTCTCTCACTCCATTTTCGCCGACGCCGTCTCTTCCTGTGGGACCCCTGGATCCCCCCCAGGGCTGGACCCCGGCATGAAGGGGTTGTTGAAACCAAAAAAACTTCTTCACTGGTATTAATCAACCCTTTCTTTTTTCTTAGAGCATCTTGCAAAGGACTGGAGAGACATAAAAAAGCATATAACACGTGATAGGGGGAAAACTGGCTTTGGAAGCAGTACTTTGGGCAGGATCATGATCTAGAAATGAGAACAAAGATCAGGATTTAAGAGTCTGCCATTTAGTGTTTAAGAACTTAGGGATGCTTTCCTATGTCATAGAAGGACATGCAAATCCCTATCAACAATATACCAGGGATACTACCTGCCTAACCTTGGAGAAGATTATAATAATTCACTCCTGGTCAAAATATCAGTTTTCTCCCACCTTCCCTCCCTCCCTACCTCCTTCTGTCTGTCCATTTCTCTATTTGTTTCAGACAACATGGGAGAAGGATGCTAATATTCTGATCTTTGATAAACATATAATTCACAATCCAGCCTGATTCCCTAATCCATGGAAACTGTGACTCACAGAGATAAACCAATCTTTCTTTCGACTGAACCACAGCTGCCTAAGGGACACAATCAAGAAAGATGACCAGGGCACCAAGGACAGCCTAGGCTGGGATGACTTCATGAATTTCCAGAGAAGAAATTAAATTACGTCGTAATGCTATACCTACATTATAGAGAACATGAAAAAAGGAAAGGTGTTAGTAACTCCATTTTGCATGGTATCTTTTTTCTAATCTAAAGGTTTCTAGGAGATAAGAGCAAAATAAATGGGGTTTAGACAACTCCAGAGAATACAGATTAAGATCAAGAAAATGCCAAACCAAATAAGCCTAAAGTCATTTAACAAAGCAGTGCCTGTTGATTGATTTACATTTGGCTTTGTAATGGGATTGCACACAGAGTCCACTGTGCCGAACTTCCCACACTTCACATTTAGCCCCATCCTTGGCAACTGAAAGCCCAATGGGAAGGCTGATGATAGAAGATCAGATAATCTGCAAAGCAGATAATCTGCTTCTTACAATTGAGTATTAGACTGGTCTAGCAGGCCACCTGAGCCCCCATAATATATATACTCTTTCTCGGCCCACAAACAGAGCCTTTCAGGTTATTGACCCATGCCCAGAGGCATCGTGGAGGCTCACAATTAAAAGGCTTTGACCCAACTTCTGACCTCAATGTCCGCTTCCTGTGGAGAGGCTCTGCACCGGCCTAACAGAACTGCAGACTTTGGAATGCCGTCCAAATGACTTCCATTCCACGTTTGAGCTCACAATACCATTAGGATCCTATTTGCTCAGATATATGCTGGTCCTATGGCTCAAAACTGTTCATGTTAGCCTTTGTTACACAGATGGGTATGATGTTCTCAACACTGACTCATCCCTGACTGGTATCAACAGTGATAATCCTTACTTTAACACCTGTGCTGGCAGCTACAGCTCCATGCCTACTGGATGAGTGCAACATTGTTTATGGGTGCAGATTCATAAGGAACTTCAGCGGGATCACCTGTATAAACAAGCCTGAAGAAACGAGACCTCCCATTGAAAAAGTACTGGTCACTTTAATACGGTGATTGCTGTTGCTGGTAGAATAAATGTATATTCAAAAACAGGACAGCTGGCCTTAAAGCAGGGGTCCCCAAACTTTTTACACAGGGGGCCAGTTCACTGTCCCTCAGACCATTGGAGGGCCGGACTATAA
The DNA here is from genome assembly GCF_036850765.1 of Saccopteryx bilineata. NCBI lineage: Eukaryota > Metazoa > Chordata > Mammalia > Chiroptera > Emballonuridae > Saccopteryx > Saccopteryx bilineata. The sequence continues at coordinate 186,773,879 of NC_089490.1, read as the reverse complement.
AAATAAACATGAACAAATCTCTATGCACACTGCACATATCTTATTTTAAAGTAAAAAAACAAAACGGGAACAAATACAATATTTAAAATAAAGAACAAGTAAATTTAAATCAACAACCTGACCAGTATTTCAATGGGAACTATGCTCCTCTCACTGAGCACCAATGAAAGAGGTGCCCCTTCCGGAAGTGCAGTGGGGGCCGGATAAATGGCCTCAGGGGGCCGCACGCAGCCCGCGGGCCCGTAGTTTGGGGACCCCTGCCTTAAAGGAAACAAAAATTGTATCTCATGTACTTGCCTGTGAAACTGCATGGCTAAGAAGGCCAGAAAAGTGAAGAATAAGCATTTTGGGAAATGAAACCCCAATCTGCAGAACCTCTTATTCGTAAGAAAAAAATTTTAAATTTGAATACTTTAAATTAAGTACTTTTCTCTAAATCAATGTATTCCTTTCTATATTTTTAATTCTCTCCAAAGAGCATGCAATAGGAGACTGGACTCTTTCATGAAGTATTTCTAGACCAGCCCACCAGTGAGTATTCAATGGGACACATTACTACTTGCTGAGGGATGTAAAATTCCCCATCATTTGAAGAATGGCTCCAGCTCTTGACAAATTATTCAGTTCACAGTATATTCAGTAATTTCATACTATGCAAATATCTGCTCACCAAACAGGGTGTGTGTGTGTGTGTGTGTGTGTGTGTGTGTGTGTGTGTTTGTGTGTGTGTACAGGAACATGAATGGCTAATAAAAAGAGAGCTAAGCTCCTGTGTCTTAGAAAGCAGTTGGAGCAAGATTTGATAATCACCAGGAAGAAAACTACTCAAAGAATCTAAGTTTCAGACACAAATATATAACTGGTCAAATAAAATTTTGTTTAAACCCAAGTATACTGCATTAGTTATAGTTTTTTCAGGTCAATCTGCACCCTAGCAAAGTCAGGAAAACAGAATCTATAAGATGATAAAAAGTAAGAAAAAAGACTCCCAGATCTTCCAAGCATATGTGAATTTTTAGACAAGACACATAGAGGTCTGAGTTAACCATACACTTACTAATCAAGTAAAATCAAATTACAATGCATTATAATCAATTATAATGCTGTAGCGGGTTTGTGATATTGTGCTAGTAATGGTACTTGCCAAAGGGTTGATTATGTAATTTCTTGGAAAGTGGAGAGTTTTGCTCCATAAAAGTTATTTGCCATCAATGTGCAAAACAACTATACTAAGGTTATGTTTGTTTGTTTTTTTTCAAACCAGACTGATTCTGCTAGCATTTCTTAGTGTCAAGGCAATTCAACTCACAACATAGCCTTAATTTCAACTCAACAAAGACTTTTTGACCACCTATTATGTATGGGGCACTAACTTAGGTGGTATTTCTAAAAATACAAAGTGAAATTTTATTACAATTCAGAATATAGGAAATTTGTGTCTTTTTAAAAACTAACCCATTTATTTTTCAATTATTATCACCAGTACACAGATATCTATAAACTGGTGCCTTTATACTAATATACCATAGGTTTTTTCCCCTATTTTTCCTTTTTAAAATTACTAACACTATATTCAGAAAAGAACCACTATATTCACAAAAATATGTAATTAGCTAGTACTTTGCTCATTTCAATTCCCAGAAGTTCAAAAACTAGATAATTTAGAGGAAACAGATATAGATCTAAGCATTTATTAAATCTAAACAGTCCCAGATTCCCCGAAGAGTGAAAAAACACTGGCCTTCATTTTGGAGAATTTCTCCATTTACATCAGCTCACCCATTTATACTAACTGCAGTTTTTTTCGGCAGGGAGAGAGCCAGGTTCTGTGGAACCTGAAGACCACACAATTCGGGGGACTGTCCTTTAAGAAAGGAATGCAAAATTAGTTCCAGGGCCTCAAAAGGGGCCCATGCAAGTGAGATACCCACAAGCTGAAGTTTCATTAACTTCCGAGCAAGTCTGCCTCTGGTTCCCAGCCATTGATAATGAGCTTTCATCAACGCCAGGATGTAAAACAGAGTAACAAGTATGTGAAATTTAAGTTGGGGCGGAAAGATAGTTCTCTGAAATTTAATTATAGGAGCTATGTGGACTTTTGTGGAAATGAGCTCCGAAGGCACCCCCAGAAACCTTCTCTAACATTACCATGCGTGCCATTAGGAGGAGGCTCAAGGTTAATCACTCATTTCCCCTTTCAATCTGTCTCAATTACTGTTAGGGGATGCTTCAATTAGTCATTCTCATTCTCTCCAGGGAGAGGGAGAGACTGCAGATAACTCATCCCAAACAGACTTCACAATTGGATTCCCTCCATCCTGCTCAAGAGAAGTCCCCACTGGAGACAACCAGACTTGCTCTCACCCACTCCGTCCTGTGTCAATGCCGCTCTTTCATCAGATAAAGAGAAGCCATAAGTCTTCTGGGACGAGGGGCCTTCTTTCCCCTTCCCCCAGAGGAGCTGGTCTGTTTCTACCGCACACTCAGCCCAAGATTGCCCTAGGCAATCGTTCTTAAAACCACCCTCGGACGGCCCTTTCCAGAAGCTAGCCCCTGCACCAGACAGCCATGCCATCAATCACCTAGACGGCATTTATACCTTTACTGCGTCTGCTCTCTACTTGCGTCAGAAGCTGCTTAGCCCCAGAGTCTACAATCTGCAAAAGGAGACACGAATAACTCTTTGAGAAGCAAGCAGGGTATCAATTGTTTACAGAAGACTACATAAAACAACGATTTCTAAACCCAGAAGGAGTACTGCCTCCCGTCAGACAAGGCATTCAACCTCTCTAAATTCACGGGATAAGATAAAATTGTAATCCAACAAAAGGCTTGTGTTTTAACCTTTGCAAAAATAAAAAATAAAAAAATATATATATACATATATATGTATGTATATACACACACACATACACACACATATGTAGTCTGAGTTCTGTGATCACGATATGGAGATTGCATACATCATGCAATTACAGCGATGGTATAAAATAACACGGGTGAATCGATCAAGATTTCTAGTCCTTTTGGTGTGCTAGTGTTAATGTTCATTCTTTTGCGGAAGAATTGAATTTGCTCCAGTCCTGTGCGTACTGTTCTATTTCTGATTGGTCACTCCTTCCTTCGTCCACCACTGGGTTTCCGCCCCCCTAGCACGTACGTCATGCAACGATTGCTTGTTCCCAGGACTGGCTCGCCCAGTAGACCATACACTCCCCAGGGCAGGCGCGCAGGACTCGGACTGTTTTCAGTTTTGTGTCTTTAGTGACAAGTAGCGAGTTGACCGGTAGTAGGCACACAATGAGCGAACTTACTGAAGGAGAGTCAGGGAATGGCTAAATAAATGGTGAGATCTATATATTTTTTAAAATTGACTTTGAGTTGTGCTCTTCGATTACATGTGAATGGCAGGGAGCCCAATATTTCAGGAATTAACGTGGCATATTAAAAACCAAATAATAAAGCTACTTTATAAAGATCTGGAACAAAAGATGTTCTCAATGAAACCAAGCAGCCCCAAGTATAGAGTGATTTTTAATACATAGTAATGTCTCCTTCCAGAAACAAACAAAAACCAGTTCAAAACCAAGAGATTAAAAATATTCCAGATGTCTTTAAAATAATATCATTTACTTCAAATTTCTTATAAGACTGTCACCTTGTGTCCTTACTTTCGTTTTCATAAATCTTGCTATTTTCGCACATGAGAAAAATAAGAAACTTAGTCTTGATTTATGAAACCCTCCTCTGTTATGAATCCAGGCTCTCTCAAGACAAAATTATATCAGTACTGGCAGGAGGAAAAGCGAAGGATTAAATCTGATCGATATTAATGGAACTTCCCCGGGTACCTTCAAACCTCCTCTTGGCACGGCTGCCCCTTGCCCGACCCCCACGCATTCTTCTGCATGCAGACCCTGGTCAGCCGACTGCTCAGCTTGCCTCCCAGTCCCTGCATTCCGCTCCCTCAGCCCACAGTGTAAGTGAGCTTTTGTGACGGTTTCAGTGACCACTTAATTCATTTCTTCCCCTGCTTTCTAACTTTGTTTTTACTGACTTTATTGAAGTGACATTGGTTAATGCAGTGATCGCCACCCTTTTTTGGGCCACCGACCGGTTTAATGTCAGAAAATATTTTCACAGACCGGCCTTTAGGGTGGGATGGATAAATGTATCACGTGACCGAGACAAGCGTCAAGAGTGAGTCTTGGATGTAACAGAGGGAATCTGGTCATTTTTAAAAAATAAAACATCGTTCAGACTTAAATATAAATAAAACGGAAATAATGTAAGTTATTTATTCTTTCTCTGCAGACTGGTACCAAATGGCCCACAGACCGGGGGTTGGGGACCACTGGGTTAATGGAATTACACAGGCTTCAGGTATATAATTCTATAATCCATCACCTGAATATAGTAATCTGTGTTCGCCACCCCAGGTCAAGTCCCCTTCTGTCACCACCAGTGACCACTTTAGACTGTGCTTACAGTCCCAACTCAGGAAAAGAAGGGGGAAGCAATTTGAGAAATTTAATTGGCTCAAGATGATTCTAGGAGTCTCAGTGGCCCTATAACAATAATAGTAAATATTTGTATAATGATTATTTTGGTCCAGATATTGTCCCAAGTACTTTGAATATTAAAAACCAAACAAACAGCCCTGGCCAGTTGGCTCAGTGGGAGAGCGTCAGCCTGGTGTGTGGAAGTCCTGGGTTTGATTCCTAGCCAGGAATCAAACACAGGAGAAGTGCCCATCTGATTCTCCACCCTTCCCCCTCTACCTTCTCTCTGTCTCTCTCTTCCCCTCTAGCAGCCAAGGCTCCATTGGAGCAAAGTTGTCCTGGGTGCTGAGGATGGCTCCATGGCCTCTGCCTCAGGCATGAGAATGGCTCCTGTTGCAACAGAGCGACACCCCAGATGGACAGAGCACTGCCCCTTAGTGGGCATGCCGGGTGATCCCGGTCGGGTACATGCAAGAGTCTGTCTCTCTGCCTCCCCACTTCTCACTTCAGAAAAATAAAATAAAAATCCCAAAAACAAAAAACCCACCAAAACAATTAAAATAAATAAATAAAAAACAAAAGACAAAAAACTATTCCTTTCAACTCCTTATACACTGGGTTCCATTATTGTCCCCTTGTACATTTGAAAAACCTGAGGCTTAAGAAGCATAACAGTTGGCTGCTAATGTCACAGAGATTTGATCTCAGTTTGGCCCCAGAATCTGTGCTTCTTATGAATAATGACGAAGGCACTGATTCTACTGATGACAACAGAAAAGGAGGAACAGCTAACACTAAGGGTCCACATTTAGGTGCCAGGCATGTTCTAAGTCAGTGGTCTCCAACCTTTTTTGGGCCACGGACCGGTTTAATGTCAGAAAATATTTTCATGGACCGGCCTTTAGGGTGGAACAGATAAATGTTATCACGTGACCGAGACAAGCATCAAGAGTGAGTCTTAGAAGGATGTAACAGAGGGAATCTGGTCATTTTTTAAAAATAAGACATCGCTCAGACTTAAATATAAATAAAACGGAAATAATGTAAGTTATTTATTCTTTCTCTGAGGACCGGTACCAAATGGCCCATGGACCAGTACCAGTCCGTGGCCTGGGGGTTGGGGACCACTGTTCTAAGTCATTTACCGTACTTCCCCATGTATAAGATGCACGCTTTTTCGAAAAGTTTGGGGTCTAAAAACTGAGTGCGTCTTATACAGTGGTTGTGGCATTTCAAATGTCATAGATGGAACTGAGGACGAGGCAATCTATGAAGATAGTGATTCATCATCAGACACAGATGAGGACAGGCTAATGGATGGGAGTTTTGACAGTGATGAGGAGTTTTATGAATTTTATGATGAATAAAATGAGTTCAATAAGTTTATATAATGCATTTTTTTTTTAAATTTTGGGCCCCAAAATTAAGGTGCATCTTATACATGGGAGCATCTTATACATGGGGAAATACAGTATGTGTATCCTCTCATTATTTGAAATTAAATTTCTCTAACTCCTAATAGACGAAACATATTTTTATTTATTTATTGGCTATTCTTGTATTTTCCGGCAGCATTTCCAGTCATATGTTTCGCCCATTTTTTTTAACTAGGTACATTGTTTAGCAATTATAAAAGTTTCTTTTTTTATTAATTCTCTGGTGTGACAGAGACAGAGAGAGACAGAGAGAGGGACAGATAGGGACAGACAGACCAGAAGAGAGAGAGATGAGAAGCATCAGTTCTTCATTGCGGCATCTTAGTTGTTCATTGACTGCTTTCTCATGTGTGCCTTGACCAGGGGGCTACAGCAGACCAAGTGACCCCTTGCTCAAGCCAGAAACCTTGGGCTCAAGCAGGCAACCTTGGAATTACGAACCTGGGTCTTCCATGTGCCAGTCTGATGCTCTATCCACTGTGCCACCACCTGGTCAGGCAGTATAAGAGTTTCTTATGAGATTTTATTTTTCCCAACTTAAAAAAACAACAACTTTCAAACCTCCAGAAAAGTTGCAAGAACAGTATAATGAACACTCGTTCACCCTTCACCTGTATCCACCAATTACCAATTGTTAACACTTTGCCACCCCTCCCCACCCTCCACTCTCCAAGTTCTCTGTTACTTGCAGACTTCATGATGCGGTGACACTTCTTATCTAAAAACTTCAGCGTGTGGCTGTGCCTCTTCATACCGCCTGCTCTGCTGGCCCCTCATGGGGCTCTTCTCCAGCACGAGTCCTTGCCATTTCCTGTGTGTGCGTTTCCTGTTTCCTTTCCTCGGACTGTGATGCTGCCAGCTTCCATATGTCCAAATCCTGTCCATCCTTCAAGGCCCAGCTCCAATGTCCTTCAAATCACAAAGCCCTCCCTTCCTTCTGTTGTCTGGGCCTCTCCTTATGCCACTTGCTGCTTCCTCCTGGCACCGCACTTAGAGGTGAGACATGTGCAAAACAAAGGGCCTTTTCTTTTAAGGGCTCTGGTGATGGGCCAGGTAACATTAGTTCTGCTTTGGTCACTGTCAGTTCTGCCAAAATCTCTCCGAGGGAAGTCTGTGACTTCTCTATGGCACACTTTATATTACCTTGGGGAGAGCTCAGGGTCAGAGCCTTTGTTATCAAACAGAGACCAGGCTCCCTGCTCTCACAGGTCTGAGAGTCAGTGGTCCAAGCACAGCCTTCGTGGCTGGCCAGGATTGTGGAGCCTGAAATTACTGGGCTACAGTTTCAGTTCTCTGAAAGTCTGACACCTAAGTAACTGATAGGCTTTGCCTTTTAAATGAAAACGGGGAAAAAAAAGTGAGTGCATGGGATAATTTTAACCTAAGTTCATCTCCTGGAATTATATAAACGTTCTCTCAAACCATCACTGTGTTTCAGTTTTGAACATATACTCTTAACGAGTCTATTAACTCTTATAAGCAGCAAGTAATGCCAAGATCAGTAGTAGACCACCCCTCTTCTCCTGGAAAAACTGCAGCTTCCATGGTCCAATCTCAGTGTCTTTATGGCCAAGGTTAGGGAATCAGCTTCTGATATAATCTGGGGGAAGGGTGGCTTTTGTACAGCTACAAACTCTAGATTTATAATTAGGAGGCCTGGTGGGTTAGTCTCCAGTCTATGAGACCCTGGATAGACCACTTACTTAGCGTCTATGATTCTTAGCATCAGTATCCTCAGCTCTACAATGCAGATGACCACTCCTTCACAGGCCGCTGTTAGAATTTGCCAGATAATGGATGTGGGAGCACTTGGCACAGTTACCCACCTTAATAAATGCAATAAATGTTAGCTGGATGCAACCTATGGGAACTCAAACCATATTCTTTAGGAATTATGATAATGAAAAGTGTAACAACAGCACATAACATTACTGAAGTGTGCAAATTTGAGTTGTCATCATTTAGTAGTAAAATTTGTTGGAGACATCCTAGACTCTGCTATTTCAAGGATTATTTTTACTCATTGTAGACCTTTCTAAGAAGAATCAATCAACAAATGTGTGTGTGTTCATTGACTGAATAAATGAGTACATGGCTGAAAATGCGATTTTTGGTTATAAACAATACTGGTTCGTAAGAAACTATATTGAAATTGGCAAAGGCAATTTTATTGTTTTATGGTTTCAATTACTGGTTGTAGTACTCCTAAAGCTAATAGTTATTAAGGACTTAAAGTACGGTAGGCATTGGGGAGTTGTGGGGGAAAGATACGGAATACGTAAAAGATAGTTATTTAAATCAGAACCCTGGAACTGGGAAGGCTCTGAGCAGGAGGAGTGAAGAAAACATGAACCATTTTCCCTTCCAACTTCAAGTTATTGAAATCGGCTGAATTTAAACTTGCTTGCACTGCAAGTACTTTGTGTTTTAAATTCTGGCCTCAAATTTAGCAGATACAGAGAAAGAATATTAAAAACGGAAATAAAGGGTTGTAAAGATACAGAATACAAAAGCAAGAGGGGCTTTAGGAGAAACTAACTAATGCTCAGAGCAACTTAAAATGGAAATAAAACAAATAAACCTTGATCTATTTTTGTTGTAATGGAGAGAGAGATACATCATCCTGCTTGTTAAATGGTGATGTGCTGGGTAATTGAAATTTCTAATTGTTTACAAAATGATGATACATTTGTAATTATTGCCAACTTGACTTATAAAAGAAGTATGCTTTTCTCACAAAAGGACATGGAGACCACATTATAAACCCACATCCCTTGGTACAATAATTTGTAATTATCTCTCTCTCTTTTGGTCTTTATTAATAAAGTATATTTTATTATTAAAGTATACCAGAGCTTTTAAATATTGCTCCTTCTTCCCCCAAATTTGAACACTGTAAATGTGTTAATAGGAAAACAGTGTCAGGTATCCATTTGTGACTGTTCAAATCAATGTCTCTAAAAAGAGCAGTCTGGACTGTGGTTATTCTTGTTACCAACAACAACAACAAAAAAACCAGCCTGTGTGACCATCACCAAGAAAAGAAAGGCATGAAGTAAAAACACTGCTAAAAGCAAACCGAATTGTTGCACTCTTTGACCTAATTGGAGTTGAGAAATCAAGTGCGCCTTAGCCCCTCAGTTCACAGTCCACTCAGATGTCTGGGGCTGTGAAGCTGGATTTCACTGAGTAGCTGGTCAGCTGTTAAGGGCCGAGCTGCACAAAAGGCAGATGAAGTCTTCTCTTCTGAAAGTCAATACATCTTCTCTAAGGTCCCCACACATCCCGAACTCTAATCAGTAATTGTCATTAAAAGCTCTCATTATGTGAAGTAAGTGTAATTAGAGCATCTTGCCCTCATAGGGTGAACTGCACTGAGGAGGCTGGAGGGTTCATAAATTAGTGCCAATTCACTCGCCCTCCATCTAGCATGCAATCTGCTGTGAGAGAGAAAAATCGTATATACACATTACAGCAAAAGTCCACCAGCCCCTACAAAATTAGCCCAAACACTAACCGTGCTTGTTTGAGGGGCTCCCTATTTCATTATGTGTCTCAAATAAAAGAGCTAAAGTTTGCTGCCATCAATAACCCTGAATATATCTGCTGAATCCTGCAGATTCCAAGGCATTAATAATTCAAAATCTTGTGGGAATTTTGTCATGGTGGAGATATGACTTGTCTGCAAATGGAGCTCGGGGGATGCTCGCTATGATCTATTCTTGTATATACACATAACTGCTGCATTCATCATGATACAGACAACAGCACAGGATTCTCTTGTATCTCGACAATTTCTGAACTTTTGGAATCTACATTATAGAGTCATAGTGCATAACATAACACATTTCCAATCTCGCATGGAAATTGGAAATGCCATAGTATCTTGATATGTCATTATACCTTATAGAGTTAAGGCACTGGTAAATATAAATATTTTCTCTCCCTTATCTCTTAAACATATATACTGTAACTAAAAAAACATTGAGATTAAATGGTGAGAGGCAGAATACAGGAGAAAAAAACATGTTTGGTTCTCTATTGGTAGACAAAATGAGTGTGTGTATGTATGTGTAAACACACACCTACATGTGTGCATATTTATATATGTATATACATATGTATATACATACAAATACATACATTCATGATATTCATATATTTGTACATGGATGCATCCTTGTACACACACATATACACACTCACTCACATACTGATGATCCCCAGATTTGCTGAAGAACTAGGAATTGACATTGTTAGTTAAGTCACTGACTGTTTTCCCAGGGACCAACACCCAAGAAGGTGATACTAGCAAAAATATCCACCAATATTTTCCCCCAAAGGTCATTTTAGAGCTGAGCCAGACCCCCAATCCTTGATGAAAGCTTTTGAACCATTCTCAATACTAAAGCCAGGACAATCTTTCTAAAACTCAAATCTAATTATGTCACTCCTCTGTGGAAAGTCTTCTTAGTGCCCTCAGAATAAAGCCCTAAATCCTCCTTAACAAGGCCCATGGGACCCTGGTGATGTGGCCACCCCAGCCTACCTCAGCCTCGTCCCGAGCCATTCCCATCTTCATTTTCGGAGCTCAAGGCAGAATGGCCTTCTTTCGGTTCTTTGAAAATATCATGAGTAATCCTGCCTTAGGGCCTTTGAACATTGTTTTCTCTCTTATAAGATGTTCTCCACTTAGCTAATTTCTACCATTGTTCAGATCTCAGCTTAAAAGTCAATTGCTTAGAGAAGCCTTCCCTGACCTTCCACCCAATACCCTCCTGCAAAAAACTAATACATAATAATTACTAAATATTACTTGTGTCAGGCATTCGGCCCAACTTTGTACATGCATTTTTTAAATTTAGTTTCACAACAAACCCATAAAGTGAGTGCTATCATCTCCATTTACAAATATGAAAATGAGTCCCAGAAAGATGAAGAAATGTATGCAAGAGCACAAAGCTTGTAAGTGGTGGGAGAGGAACTTGCAGAGAAGGCTCCTTGATACATTCTCTCCCCACCCTATCCATGTTCGGTTCACAGCTCATAATCAGTTCCTTAACATCTGCTTTCCACACTAGAGTGTAACTTCCATAAGGGCAAAGAAACGTGTGCACTGTGTTCACTAAGATACCGGGCTGGTGCTGGGGACGGAAGTGAACAAATGCTAAACGGATGAGCGCATGACACGCCAAGTCACTTCTAACACAAAGAAAAAGGCTAACTAAAAACACTCCCAATCAGTTGCCCCCTCCCCAGTTCGGGCACTGGATTTGGAAAGCTGAAGTAGGCATAACGTATTAAGTACTACATGAAGTCCAGTTGAGTCGACAGTAAATATAATCTGAGCAGGAAATGTATGAAGCAAGTCTTTAGGGAAAGGCAATGCGGTATGCACAACTAACTCGATACTGAAACGTATCAGTACAGCAAATCACTCAGAGTACTTTCTGAAATTCAGCTCTCTAGTCTATAGTATTCAGAGTAGGTGTGATAGCTCCCAACTCCAATTTCAATGTACACACACATTTAAAATCACATTGTAAAATTATGTCTAATTAATAATTTAGACCCATAGAAGGTCTACCTCAATGGATATAGCTAATCCTTGCATCTAAACAAGCAGTGTTGTTCTGCATTATGTCGGGAAATCTAATCAAATGATTGTACGTTTCTTGAACCCAATATGTAAGGCCAATTCCATCGGCCCTGGGGACCTGTCAAGGTCAGCCCTGATTTTAAATTCTCATAATCCATGGTTATAACATGAATTAAAACCTGAGTTAAGTTTTTATTTCAATATCCAACTTTATTTTAACATTTAACATTAAACTTGTTATCTACCAGGGCTGCAACTGAAGAACAAAATAAATAGGTCTTGTTTCATAGTCTGCCTTTTATGCCTTTCTGTCGTAAAGTCGGAATTGAGTATCGACGTGGCCAAAGGTGTGAGGCAGCCTGCCATGAAAGATTTTCAAGGAGTGCAAATATCATACTTTAAATCACCAATTATAAAGGCCAGTTATACTAGATCAGCATTTATGTGGGGACATGAAGACAAAAGTCGTAGCCTTATCTTTAACAAAATATTTGGAGAGTTTACAGAGTGTACCTTGTACACACACAGCAAATAGGAACCACATGAATGAATAGAAATGGGGAAGACCTGGGAAAGATTCAAAGAAATCCTCCTTCTAAGTCACTTTTCTTATCCATGGCATCATATTCTTCCATATTCTTACTCATACGGTATAAAATGAATGTAGTTTTCAAAACCCATGCCTTGTTAGACACACATGGACTTTGTGCAGCTATCGGAAATGTTAAAATGGTGGACTGGTCTGTGAGCAACATCTCTACTAAAGCAAAGGCTTTGTTGACCATTTCCATCTTCCCCCCTCGACCTCCAAGCTCTCACTCAGTCCATGTTACCATGTCACCTGGTCCTCTGTTGCATGCTTCCCTGCTAAAGCACACGGTTTCTGCTGTCTTGCATTTCCTACATTCACATGCACGTCTCCTTTTTATTTATTTATTTGCTTTTTTTTGTTCGTTTGTTTATTTATTTAGCATTTTTCTTAAGTGAGAAGCAGGGAGGCAGACAGACAGACAGACTCCTGCATGCACTCAGACTGGGATCCACCTGAAAGCCCCCTACTGGGTGATGTTCTGTGGATCTGAGTCATTGCTCCATTGCTCGTCAATAGAACTATTTTAGTGACTGAGGCAAGGCCATGAAGCCATCCTCAGCTCCCGGGGCTAGCTCGCTCCAACTGAGCCATTGCTGTGGGAGGGGAAGAAAAAGATAGAGAGAGAGAAGGGAGAGAGGGAGGGGTGGAGAAGCCGACGGGTACTTCTCCTGTGTGCCCTGACCAGAAATCAAACTCAGGACATCCACATACTGGCCAACACTCTACCACTGAGCCAACCAGCCAGGGCTTCATATCTCTTTTTTTAAAGTAGAAGCTTATTCAGGGCAGGTTCCTCATTTGATTAAACTCAACCCCCACCCCTCATAGCACTTTTTATAATGGATACACATAATAGAACAAACTCACTTCACGAATAAATAAACATGGCTGTCTGTGAGTGGATAGAGTCAGGTGCTATATATTTGCTCCCAACATATATTAGCATCAGATGTGCTCTTCAGTGCGAACATGTGATAACTTAGTGAAAAACAAAAACAAGCATGAATACCTTGCTAGAGGAGTGTTCCCTTGGTTATGCAATATTTCAATGTGTTTATTTTAATCCCCCGAGGTCCTTACCCTGTACTTGAAGGTAACCATATATGTCATTTGTTTTTCTTTGCTCAATTAGGACTTTATAGAAGTTAACAGTCATAAAAATCAATAAGATGTTCTCATAAAAGCAAGCTAACTTGGCTCTTAAATTTGAGACACTGATAATTTTTTTCTTTGCTATGTATCATGGGTTGTTCTCATTATACGTCAACCCACAGGTTATTTTTTCCTCCACATGCTTCCAATATTAATTATATTTTCTTCTCTCTGACTGAGATCAACTACCCAACAGGTTGCTTATTCATGACTATCTAAAGAGAGTTGATAAGGCATATATCTTTGATATAATTAGATATCATTAGACTCAAATCATTAGATATTTTGTTCTCCAGTTTAGTCATCTTGCTTAGGCCAATTCTTGACCACAAGGGGGATTGCTGTGTTAACTTTTTGTGTGTGTGTATTTTTCTGAAGTGAGAAGCAGGGAGACAGAGCGACAGACTCCTGCATGAGCCTAACTGGGATCCACCTAGCAAGCCCACTAGGGGGCAATGCTCTGCCCATCTGGGCCATTGCTCCTTTGCAACAAAAGCCATTCTAGTGCCTGAGGCGGAGGCCATGGAGCCATCCTCAGCTCCCCGGGTAAACTTTGCTCCAATGGAGTCTTGGCTGAGGGAGGGGAAGAGAAAGAGATAACGGAGAGGAGGAAGGGTGGAGAGGCAAATGGGTGCTTCTCCTGTGTGCCCTGCCAGGAATCAAACCCAGGACTTCCACATGCCAGACCGATGCTCTACCACTGACCCAACTGGCCAAGGCTGTGTTAACTTTTAAATAAAGAGATAACTAATTAAACCAAAGTAACTCAAAGGGCTTACAATATTGAAAAATACACAATACTAGCAGAAAAACTTATTTCAACAGAAGGAGAATATTTAAATAAAAAATGTTTCCTCCAGTGATGGACATTTTACCAAAAGCTTTAAATAAAATGTATTATTTCATGAATTATGGTATGAAAGTCAAAAGCTCAGGAAAGTAGAAAGGGTTGATAGTTTTAGATTACATTACTCTAAACAGAGAAAGAATTGTTGCTGACCTCATCTTAAATATACTGCATATTGACATGTGCTTGAAGGAATTATAGTTGTGTGGCACAAGTCAAAATCAAGTTTAGTTCAATCAGCTGCAGCATATTTTTAAAAAATACAAACATATTAGGATATGAATATATAAAAAGGTCTTTATCTACCTTGCTCTTTATGTGCCAAATTTTAAAATCCCTATTTATTTGCAAGAGAAAAATTATGCACATCAGTGAAGTTGTGGGATTATGTATATATTAATTTTACACACACACACACACACACACACACACACACACACACACACACATTCCTGTGCATTGCCTCCTCAAAGATTCACTGAAAAAAGCAGGGAGGGACCTGGCCCTTTAGAAATTTAGTACTAAATATTTAAACCCATAAAAGCCAAAGCCACCAAGATTTAAACATAAATAACAGGGAAAAAAAGAGGAAAAGCAACAAGAGAATTAAGTCAACCATTCTGTAAACCGAATCCAGGCTATAGTGTTTTACAGGGCATTAATCTAATACATGCCAAATTAGATTTTCAAATTCCATAATCTTTTATTTCTTTTCTAAAACTGGTTTTCCTTCAATCCCAGAAGTTTTTCTTTCCAAGATAAACTGCAATTCTAAGTGTGATTTCTATTCAACTAGGAGCTCTGTTATTGTTTTTTAAAGTATTTATGAATCATATTTATGACTTTACCTTCCCTAAACATTACTTTTGACTTTAATAAAGTTAAGACTGATGTAAGAACTAAAAAATGGTTTAATGTGGATTAAAAATACTCATTTAAAAACAGGGCCACTTGCACATTATTTGTCAACTAAAATAATGTCAGAAAAGTTTTCAGACATCTGGGACCTACTTCCAACGGAACAACTATAAGCAACACCAAAGTTATCCAGGAATTTCAGGATAAGGTAGGTTTGCTTTTGAAACACAACTCCAAAAATATACACAATTGATCACAGGTAACTTGACTATCTTTGCTATGGGACTACATACAACCTTTAGCTTGACGAAACCATGACTATGTCCTAGTTTATACCAGGAAGAATTTTCTCAGCAGCCTAGGGTTTTCGGCAATTAGCTTGGCCTTTCCCCTTTCCCTCACACCCTGCTTACTGGGGCTTCTCATTAACACCAATCCTGAACTTCAGGTCGCAGAGTGGGATCATCCAACAGACGTCCCTTGGTGCAGCCAGTCCGTTCACGCTTAAGCCGTGTTGAAACATAAATCTGTGAGTTGTTCAAGAGCAAGTAAAGGATTGCAGCCAGAAACCCAGGTGTGCAGTCATTGTATAAAGAGCAGGTCTGAGGTACCATCAAAATAGAGGAGCAGAAGAAACACCCTTAAGAATTCTCTGGAGTACAAAACAGGAGTGGAAACTGAAGCAGAAAAAAAAAAGCACAAAACTCCACCAGGATAAAGCAATAACAAAGGAAGTTGTTAATTTTGGGCAGAGACTCTGGGGACCACAGTTTAAGAGGTGGAGTTGTAAAGCAGCTAGCTCTTTCAGCTGTGCAGATGAATATCATGTCACAGGAGTTCAAAGTTTTATCCATGGAGCACCGGTATTTTTTGTAACATCATGTAAGCAGAAGATAATAACTCTCAGGAACACCTAGAGATTTCTGGAAGTAAATGAATATCTCTGTATACATGAAAAAATACCTGTGAATGAGCAGAACCTCTCCTCTGCTGGACTCTCAATTAAAAAAATGATTCTATTCTACACTGAAAAAAATGATAAATTTCTTTATATAAATGTGTGTTCTACAATTTGATATTTATTTTGGGAATGAAATGACAATTAGGATATAAGAAAGAGCCATGTGAAGATGGTAATAATGATATACACTTATTCACACACACTGAATATGTGGCACCCATTATAGTTTAAATATGTAGTTGTCTTTCTGGTTAAAGATACAGTAAGAGAAGAAGTATCAGAAAGATTCTTCATCACAAAAGAAGTCAGAGAAGAAAAATTAAGATCAAGAGAATCAGAAATCCAAAGGAGCATCTATACATGATGACAGTGTTGCAACAACAGTGGAACATTTGGTCTAAGAAAAGGAGACAAGCCTTGGACCAGTGATCGGTGATCAGGAGGTCCTTTAATTAGCTATAATAAGATTCAGCTTTATGGACCACAGTATGCTGGCATTACTCTCTGTCAGAAAAGAATTCTGGGTGATGTAAAAAGCCAAGAAGGAGGACATGTGGCTTTGTGAAGGCTGTTTAGAGATGGAAACAAAAGGCAAGCCCATCCTGAAGGGGATAAGAAGGGAGGGAGAAAATAGCCGAGGTGGGAAAAGTGAAACCTTTCATGTGAATATGTATCACAGAATACCAATTGATCAGACTCACAAATCTCTGGGCTTTTTGTTTCGGCTGAGTCCTGAGAATGGTTCACTGGCTCTACAGCCACTTAGCAAGTACCAGGTGCCAGGCGCTAGGTAAGCAGCAGGGATATTGGGGTGAAAAAGGCAGCCAAGGGCCCTCCTTTCTCAGGGCTTACACTGTAGTGCAGGCGTCCCCAAACTATGGCCCTCAGGCCACATGCGGCCCCCTGAGGCCATTTATCCGGCCCCTGCTGCACTTCCGAAGGGGCACCTCTTTCATTGGTGGCCAGTGAGAGGTGCACTGTATATGGCGGCCCTCCAACGGTCTGAGGGACAGTGAACTGGCTCCCTGTGTAAAAAGTTTGGGGACCCCTGCTCTAGTGGGTATTGACACAAGGAATGGACAAGAACATTTGACAATGATGATGGGTTTTGACGAAGATCAAACAGGTTAATATAGTAGAAAGTACTGAGGGTACTCAGGAAAGGACAATGAGGAGGTGCCATCTAAGCTGTCGCCCGAGTGACTAGGAGCCAATCCAGTGAAGACCTGAGGAAAGAATGTTCCAGAAAGAGAGAATGGCTCATGCAAAGGCCCTGAAGGAAAGCAGGCTTGGTTTATTTGTATTGCTGAAGTATGCAGCGTATAGAGTCTGCTATGAGACGGGACCAGGAAGGGAGGCAGAGCTAGACAACTGGACCTTGCTGGTTGTGATAAGGAATCTAGACTTTATCTTAAAGGCAACAGAAGACACCAGAGGTTTGAAAACCGGGAAAGAGTTGAGAGTATGGTGATACAAGGTGAGCTGTATATTCTACAAAGATGACCTTAGCTGATGATGTGTGAAGTCAACAGTTTAGGGCAGGGGTCCCCAAACTTTTTACACAGGGGGCCAGTTCACTGTCCCTCAGACCATTGGAGGGCCGGACTATAAAAAAAACTATGAACAAATCCCTATGCACACTGCACATATCTTATTTTAAAGTAAGAAAACAAAACGGGAACAAATACAATAATTAAAATAAAGAACAAGTAAATTTAAATCAACAAACTGACCAGTATTTCAATGGGAACTATAGGCCTGCTTTTGGCTAATGAGATGGTCAATGTGCTCCTCTCACTGAGCACCAATGAAAGAGGTGCCCCTTCCAGAAGTGCGGCGGGGGGCTGGATAAATGGCCTCAAGGGGCCGCATGCAGCCCGCGGGCCATAGTTTGGGGACCCCTGATTTAGGGGGATCCAAGATGAAGAAGGGGAGCCAATTAGGGAATAACTGTAGCATAACAGTTAGGAGTTGGTGGCATCCTGGATATGGGTAGTGACAGTGAAGATGAAGAGAAGCTGATGAACTCAAGATAGATTTTGAAGGTAGATCCAGTAGTATTTGACAATGAGTTGAATACAGGGAGGGAGGAGGAGACAGTGGAAAGAGAAATCAAGAAACATTCTTAAACTCCAATAATATGCAGAGCCATTCACTGAACTGAAAAAGACTGAGGGAGACACAGTAAATAACTCAAATATCTTGAGTTATATATTTACTGAACCTCTATTTTGGCCCTGGCCGGTTGGCTCAGTGGTAGAGTGTTGGCCTGGCGTGCAGAAGTCCCGGGTTCGATTCCCGGCCAGGGCACACAGGAGAAGCGCCCATCTGCTTCTCCACCCCTCCCCCTCTCCTTCCTCTCTGTCTCTCTCTTCCCCTCCCACAGCCAAGGCTCCACTGGAGCAAAGATGGCCCGGGTGCTGGGGATGGCTCCTCGGCCTCTGCCCCAGGCTCTAGAGTGGCTCTGGTCACGACAGAGCGACGCCCCGGATGAGCAGAGCATCGCCCCCTGGTGGACAGAGCATCGCCCCCTGGTGGGCGTGCCGGGTGGATCCCGGTGGGGCGCATGCGGAAGTCTGTTTGACTGTCTCTCCCCATTTCCGGCTTCAGAAAAATACAGAAAAAAAACAAAAAAACAAAAAAAAACCCCTCTATTTTGCATGTGGTAAGTTTGAGCTGCCTGTTAGAGACCCAAGACGTGACACCAAGCAGGCGTTCTGATATGTGAGTCAGGCATTTGGAGGAGAAATCAGAACTGATGATACCAATTAGCAGCAGATACATTTTGATGTTACATAAAACCATGGGACTGGATAAACTTTTCTAGGAATTTTTTTTTAATTTTAATATTTTTATTTAGTGAGAGTAAGGTAGGCAGAGACAAACTCCTGCATGTCCCCCTACCAGGATCTGGCAAGCACACTAAAGGGTGATGCTCTGCCCATCTGGGATGTCACTCCATTGCTCAGCAATTGAGCTCTTCTTAGCACCTGAAACAGAGGCCATGGAGCCATCCTCAGCACCCAGGGCCAACTCGCTCCAATAAAGCCATGGCTGCAGGAGGGTAAAAGAGAGAGAGAGAGAAGCGAGAGGGGGAGGAGTAGAGAAGCAGATGGGCGCATCTCCTGTGAGTCCTGACCAGGAATCAAAACTAGGACATCCATATGCCGGGCTGACGCTCTACCCTTGAGCCAATTGGTCAGGGCTCTTTTCTAGGGAATTATTGTGGACAGAAAAAACACTGGGACTCATGGCCAAGCCCTGAGACATTCTAGCATTTAAAAGTTAAGCACAGCAGAAAACCCACAGAGGAAACTGAGATGGAGCAGCTAGTGAAGTAGATGGAAACCCCAGGAGGAGGTATTATGGAAATGAAGAGGAACGCATGTTTCAAGGAGGGGAAAACCAATTATGTCTCATACTGCTAAGTGTCTGAATAAAACAAGGACAGAGAAATCACCCCTGGCTTGGGCAAGACGAAGGTCACTGGTGACCTTGAAAAAAACAGAGTCAAGTTCGAAGTAGAGGGCTACTAGATTAGAGGCTCACAGCTAATCCTATTCTGGCTTCAAGGTTTTTGTACAAATATCTGGGATAGAATGCAAGATCTTGAGTTATTTACTGAACCACTGATAAAATAAACACATACTGTATTGAACATCTGCTTAAGGCAAAGCACTGTGGTAGGAACTGGAACAGAACTAAGGATATGGGCTCAAATGTTTAGTACTTGAGCTCTTGCTAAGGGGACAGAACCATAACCCAGACTTGTGACAATTTCTCACAAGTTTCTTGTTTCCAAGGAACCAAAAAAAAAAAAAAAAAAAAAGTAGGTTACGCTTCATTAGACTTATTGCAGTTCACAGATAAGGACAGACAGATAAATGGCCAGAGCTCCTAACACATACTGCGTTTATGGGTCTGGGCTTGCAGATATTTAAAACAAGAAGAAAAACACAAAAGAAATAGATATGAACTAAGATGTAGGAAAGATTGCAAAACACGTGTGTTGACATTTAGAGACTATTACTTATATATAAAAGAGTAAAGAAGGTTAGCAATAAGAAAAATACCCAAAATAGAACAAGGAAAAAAATGAAGCTGTCAATGAAAGGAAAGAAATTGTAAACATTGCGCGACCCCAAGACTTGAAACAGCTACAATTTGCTTGCTGAGTAAGAAGTTGGAAAGGAGCATCGGATATTCATGTGGCTATGATCAGTGTTTTTCTTAAGATCATAAGCTACGGTAACAGCAGACGTTAATAGTCTGCAGGTTGGAAAGACTTACTCTATCCTACCCTCCTGACTTAACACTGGCTATTGGTCCCCTGGTAGCCCACGGAGCTCCAGCAATCCTTGCATCCATCTATGCTCCACTCATCCTCCCCCCAAGTTATGATCACTGTCTGGCTTGGTTCATCTTCTAGATGATGATGGATAACTTAATTACAGAAATAAAAGTAGGACTCAGACACAGGAAGGGAGGCCAAATAGGAACAAAAAGCCTGGGACAGAGCCCTTTTCCTGTGGTCCTGAAATAAATTCACCCAAAGCTTTAAAGATTACTTCTTTCCCAGTTAAGTAGCTCTCCTTATTTTTCAAGGGAGTTTCAAGAGCGCCCATTCATTTTTCTGTTTCCAGATCTTCCATCTTGGTCGAT
This sequence comes from Saccopteryx bilineata, assembly GCF_036850765.1. Classification (NCBI taxonomy): domain Eukaryota; kingdom Metazoa; phylum Chordata; class Mammalia; order Chiroptera; family Emballonuridae; genus Saccopteryx; species Saccopteryx bilineata. Next base: position 186,753,270 of record NC_089490.1, on the reverse strand, counting down.
GTTTCTCTTATCCATGTCATTCATGATTTGATAGATTTCTACTTTCCAGGCCAAAGAGTCTTAATCTTTCACTTTGTCCTCATGTGTCAATTCCCCTTCCCTCCTGCCTACTCCTCTGATCATTTTATAATGAATTGGTAACCACAATAATGAAATTTACTGAGAAAACTAAATTTTGAGATGCTGCCATAAATAATGAAGTCAGAAAAATGATGAAAAGGGCTTTAATGAGGTTTGAGATATGGCTGGAATATTACAGATAGAAAATCAATTTGAAAAATGCTGTCAGCTTCATCCACAGGGGGAAAATTATGTAAACACACACATCTAAAGGAAAGGAGTAACTCTGAAGGCAATGAAGAACTGAGAATTGCTTTATAATAGATAAAGATAGTTCTTTTTGATCTGCCTACATCTCTATATCTATCTATCTATCTATCTATCTATCTATCTATCTATCTAACATCAATCACTATTTTGCTATGATTAAACATTTAATTAGGTAAATATCCAAATACCTTGGGTATTCAGATTCTGGGTAAATTAGTAAATATTATACTTTTGACTATTACACTACTTTACTCTTAGCTCTATATAATCTTGAAGATAGAAGGAGGAGTTTTATTGCTCCTTTGCAATACCACTTAAAGAAATAAGGCATACTTTTATTCATCCAATTCAATACATTTCATCTTCCTCAAGAGAAAAGCTGAATTTTGTGGACTCAAGACTAATGACTGTATTGAAGAAAAGTATATCTTTTCCATAAAACCAATTATGCTGTACACATACTGTAACGGACCTTATACATCAAAGAAAAATTACTGTTTAAACAGATTATCAGGCCATAGAACAATTAGAAGCTGCAGTTCTCTTATAGTAACTACTGGTACCTGGAAAACTGCTTGAAGTCTGAGTTATTTAGGCATTCAACAGATTCTTTGTCCTTAATCTTTTTTGCCCTTAAGTTTTAAAATTAGATGGAAGCTATGAACTTTCTGTCTAGAAAAATCCATGTACAACTATAGAATGAATTTTAAATAAGAATTTTCAGAACTTTTTTTAAATAAGGATTCCAAGCCCTCTGACTAAAGAACTCTTGCTCTAGAAGAAATTTTGTTTTTAAATTCACTAAATACCTAATGTATCAACTAATCTCCTGCTTCTCCCTTAGACACTTCATCTATTTATTCTGGAGTACAGAGGGGTCATAATTTCACATCCTCAGCCATGAACTCTTCACAATGCTTCGCAGAGTAAAGCCTTGTCAGTTCCTAAAACCCACTGGTGCACGGCTCCCACCTGTTCTCCATTCTCTGCTGTGGACAACTCCCAGGAAGCATCCTGGATGACTACCCTGGAGACCTAGTGATCTGCCTGACTCTTGGCAATCTGACACATAAGAAGCCAAACTACCACTGATCTGCTCAATGCCTGCTTCCTAGGATTCTTCCTTATGAGTCTACTATGCTATTCTGGTCTCTCATCTATAAATCTGTTCACTTTGGTGATGGACCCTTTCCTGCCACTCAACTTTCCCTTTACAAACCACCATGTAACTCAATGTATGCAGAAGTAAGACCGCCACAAGTGAATATTAAAGTATACACCTGACTAGGGAAGTCAACTCATCTCTCAGCCTTTTTCACGGTATATAATAATTTCATTATTAAAGGGAAACAAAGGCCCTGGCCAGTTGGCTCAGTGGTAGAGCATTGGCCAGGTGCATGAATGTCCTGGGTTTGATTTCCAGTCAGTGAACACAGGAGAAGCATCCATCTGCTATATCCCCCCTTGCTTTTCTTTCTCTCTCTCTCTCTCTCTCTCTCTTCCCCTCCAGCAGTCATGGCTCAGTTGGAGCGAGTTGGCCCTAGGCACTGAGGATGGATCCATGGCTTCTCCCTCAGGCACTAAGAAGAGCTCTGTTGCTGAGGAATAGAGCAGTGCCCCAGATGGTAGAGCATTGCCCCTTGGTGGGCTTGCTGGGTGGATACCAGTCGGGGCGCATGTGGGAGTCTGTCCCTGCCTCCCCTCCTCTCACTGAATAAAAAAAAGGGGGGGGGAGAAAAACAACTTCTAAGAATTTATTCTAATCCAAATATAGCATATTTCAAGATTGAATATAACTTATTAAAGTAAACAGCTACTGTACTAGACTCTGTTAACTGCCTACCTAACAGTCATTCCTATATACTAACAGAACCCTGTTTTCTTTGGCGCAACAATATGTCCAATCTATGATGTGACTTGTGACCACTCTAAACTAGTCATTTCCAACTAAATGTGAGTCTCAAGTGTACCACAGAAAGCCAAAATATTGGTTCCCCCTAATCCTCAGGGTGGAAGAGCAGGACCCAGAGCAGCGGGCGCATTCTGTTCTCCCTGGGATGTACAACTGTTCCCATTTCCTATGTGAGCCATGGGAAGAAGGCAGAGGTCAAGAAGATGGTTCTAAATGATATTCTGTTCCCTTTGACAGATACTCACCTTTTCTCCTTTCTTTACAGCAAGCAGTAACCCTGGGATCAAGTTCTGCCCAATGAAACATTAGAGCAAGTCTGCTGAGAGTGTCTTGGCAATGCTTGTTCTTACTTATTAAAGGACAGAGATGAGAGCAATGGTATAAACTTAGTATCTGAATTGCATATCAAATGAGCAGATTTAATTCATCAATAAGAAATCACAAAAATGATATCCTTTGTATGTAAATAAAAATTAATCTTAATGTTACATAGCACAGTTGTGCCTTTCAGTAGGAAGAAGGGCACATATGATATATTTGATAATGGTAAGCTGCAGATGAAAATGACTTACTTAACTTTTAAGAACATCTAATATTTTACAAAGTGTCTCACATACATTGTCTTGTCTGATTCTCACAGTAACCCAGTGAGGCTAGTGAGGTATTATTATTTCTCCCACTGTACAGAAGAGAAAAAAGAGGCCCAAGGGGTTAGATGACTTGCCTACAGTCCTAATATTAGTACATATAGAGTCAGAAAATGAACCCAAATCTTCGGATTCTACATCTAATACTTTTCTCCATATATCAATCTGCCAATTAAGGGCAATATATCTCAAACTTGTCCCCAAATCTCTTACTTACAAAACCAACCAAAACTGGAAAAAGAGCTACATCAATCCTCAGGTGCATTCAAGAAGCTCTACAGCTTCTCAGTTGGGTCTATATAATGAAAGGAGACCAGAGCAGGGGCAGGCAAGCCTAGCCCAGCCGAGCAGGGACAGGCTGGCCCACACCAGCAGGGCAGGTGAGCCTAGCCCAGCCGAGCAGGGGCAGGCAAGCCTAGCCCAGCCGAGCAGGGACAGGCTGGCCCACACCAGCAGGGCAGGTGAGCCTAGCCCAGCCGAGCAGGGACAGGCTGGCCCACACCAGCAGGGCAGGTGAGCCTAGCCCAGCCGAGCAGGGGCAGGCAAGCCTAGCCCAGCCGAGCAGGGACAGGCTGGCCCACACCAGCAGGGCAGGTGAGCCTAGCCCAGCCGAGCAGGGGCAGGCAAGCCTAGCCCAGCCGAGCAGGGACAGGCCGGCCCACACCAGCAGGGCAGGTGAGCCTAGCCCAGCCGAGCAGGGACAGGCGAGCCTAGCCCAGCCGAGCAGGGACAGGCTGGCCCACACCAGCAGGGGCAGGCTTGCCCAGCCCATGCCAGCAGGGGCAGGCCAGCCCACGTGAGCAGGGACAAGCAGGCCCACACAAGCTGCCGCTCCACTGGAAGGCAGGCAGGCAGGCACACAGTGCGTTCTTACAAGGTGCTGGGCCCGCAGTTTCATGTTTAATTTTACAACAATCCCCAGGAATAGCTATTATTATGATCCCCATTGGACATTTCAAGAAATTTGAGTCCAAAGATGTTAATGTAGTAGCTAGAGTCACTCCACTTCTCAGGGCAGGATGGAAACAGGATTCTAATCTCAGTCTGTTGGAGGCTGACAACCTTTGTCTTCCAGAGCCAGAAGGAGGATATTTGAAAACTGCAGAATTGCACAGACTCAGTCAAAATTTCAACAGTTCCAACACTTTGAATCTCAACAGAGTAAGAAATAAGTTAGTAAGTGATTGAATGAATGAATCCTGTTCATAACTTCTTCACCTTAAAATGAGGGTTCAGTGTTTATGTTTACCCCACACACACACACCCGGGTATCCTGCAGGCAGTGAACCAAATTCACCAAAAGCAGGCATTTCTTTCAATACTAGTGCCAACCTCTAGGCACCAGTGTGGTGCCCCGTAGCAAGGTCAACTAGCCCTTGAGACCAAATAGAGCAAAATGAGCGAAAATGGAAGCTCAAGAGTTGTGACACATCCCTTAAAATCTAACTCTGCTTTAAAATTTCATATTAAATGTTTTTTAAAATCTCAGTTTTATCTTTAAAAATACTTAGTTATAAGACTGTAGAAGGAATGGCTCATTTAAAAAAAAACAAACAAACAACTTTCTTACCCAGCACAGAATAATATACATGCAGGTACTTGAGAAATATCTTGCGGTGAGGTTGTTGGTGATGATGGTCAGATAACTACTTACATATTTATTTGTCTTTAGTGACTTTCATTATAACAAGAATGAGGATGAAAAATCATTTCTAGTTTCTACTGTTTTATAGTGTCCCTGAAGCCTACGAGTTATCCTAGGTGTGTGTGTTTTTTTCATACAGAGATGTAAGTCATTCACTTGCTGGAATAAAACTTACAAAATGAAGTTTGTTTTGCCTGGCAAGTACAGATAAAAGGAAGAAGGGGAAGAAGCAGTTTAAACGTAACAGACACCTTCTCCTGAACTCCTGAACTAGTTCACACAGGCAAATGAATAATTTAACTCCCTGAAACTTCCTCTGTGTGGAACGCTGCGTGCAGACCAGTGGCATTTTCACTTCAAATTTGTATAGCCTTTAGTCAGGACGCCTCATCTGCATTTCCAACACCTGCTTCCTTCTGCTGGGAAGTAGGCTTTTCTTTCTATGCTCGTCTTTTATCTTTACTCTGTCCATCTACCAACAACAACAAAAAATTGCAATATATTTCTTGGCCTAAAAGAGATAAGGAGTAATTCACATGATCTTCTAAAATGTATTTTCCTTTATCTTATCAAAAGGCAATTTTAAGACAAATGACTATTAACATTGTCATTCTTTACTGTCTACATGTCCTTCAAATATTAATATTGATTTTGTATGGCAAAAATAACAGCACCTACACTTCTCCGCACTGAGTTTCTGCTGCAGGTGCAAAGGAAAGTGAAATTAGATGCAATGATTGACAACACTTGTAAAGCACACCAATATCTCTACTAAGCTTGTTATTATGATGCTGTTATTAAAACGACGTTCATCTGGCTTAGCCTGACTAACACAACCTATGTTAAAGTTTTATATATATCCATGTAAACATCAGCCCAATTCCACCTGTTGGCCAGTCTGCTTACTAGTGGGTCCCCTGATTTGTCCTGTATTAAACAACGTCACATGGAGGATGGAGGCAGAATCCCTAAAGGCTGAGGTTCTTCGATAAAGAAATTATCCTAGGAGAGGAGGAGAAATGGGGAGGACCTGGGAAAAGAACGAAAACTGAACAATTTCTGGTTATCACTTTGCTTATTTCCTTTATAACACTGAATTATAAAGTTATTATTATTATTATTATTTTTTTGTATTTTTCCAAAGCTGGAAATGGGGAGGCAGTCAGACAGATGAGGCTCTGCCCATCTGGGGCGTCGCTCTGCTGCAACCAGAGCCATTCTAGTGCCTGAGGCAGAGGCCACGGAGCCATCCTCAGTGCCCGGGACAACTTTGCTCCAATGGAGCCTTGGCTGCGGGAGGGGAAGAGAGAGAGGAAGGAGAGGGGGAGGGGTGGAGAAGCAGATGGGCGCCTCTCCTGTGTGCCCTGGCTGGGAATCGAACCCGGGACTCCTGCACACAAGGCTGACGCTGTACCACTGAGCCAACCAGCCAGGGCTTAAAGTTATTATTTTATCTTTCGTCCACCTCCCTATTCAAATGCAAACTCCCTTGGGGCTTCTTCAGCACCCGATTCCTCATGTCTAGCTTAGATCCAGACACACAGGAAACAGTAAATATTTTTAAAAAACACATATTTTAAAAATTTCTACCAGATTGAACTAAAGGGACCATTTAATTCAATTGAATTGAAGGACCATTTAAACTTCCCTATTTCCTTAAAATATATATGCAAGAAAAAAAGCACTCATTTATCTGAGATCATTATAGAAGAACATTTTCTACAGAAGCTAATTTTCTCAGACAGCTAGAGATGATCCTTTAAAGATACCAAGACATTTTAATTCCAGTGTTTTAAATGTGAGTTGCTTAAGCATATATATATATATATATATATATATAATTTTTTATAGCTTGTTTTAAGAAAAAGTAGGTTTCACAAATTTTAATCATTTCTTGAAGCCTTACAAGCAAAATTAAAGCTCTGTGACATATGACATAGTGGTTCCCTCAGGTATCAGTGAGGAAGGTAAGGCAATGTGTCCCTAAGTAAGCGGACCTGTCACTGAGATACGCATGTTGAGTGATTCCGTTATCTCTTTTCCTGCTTTCAGTGTTCAGTATTTTACCTTCTACCTACCTCTCTTTACTACAGGTTTTTGCTCCTAATAAGTTTTAATTTACCCAGGATGAATTAAAGTTTGCTAAAGCAAACTTGCTTGTGAAATCAAAAATCTGTAGCTGGAATATTATAAACGAATTAAACTATTTCTTTTTTTATTCAAATGTAAAACAATTCCTTGTAGTCTTTCCATTCAGGCTAAGCCATTTGGCCTATCACCCACAGAAGGGTGAGCATAGTAGCATTAAAGTTATATTTGGTCTGGACAGTTAGTTAGGTTTTATTTGAGTTCCTAGAGACACAGACAAGAGTCTTGAAAGAGATTGTGGGCCCAGATGGGCAGAGCATTGGCCCCAGACAGGGGTTGCTGGGTGGATCCTGGTCAAGGTACATGCAGAAGTCTGTCTCACTATCTCCCCTCCTGTCACTTAAATAAATTAAATTTTAAAAAAAGAAAGAGATTCTCAGCATCCTTGAAAAGGATTTTTTAAAGATTAAGGGTCAAACCTGGTAGAGATAAACATCCAATCTTATCCATTCAGGATATGACGCAAGGGAACTCCTAATAGCCCAGGGGGCATGCAGGCTATGCTTCCAGAACTGCAGGATGGGAAATTCAGAGATATAGAGGAAAAGGAGGAAGGGGAAAACAGATACTGGGATCCTTGCTTGGAAGGGATGGTGAAATAGAAATACCCAGAACCCAGAACCCTGGAGTTAACCAATAGCACGCTTGGGATTAGCCATGGAAGTCTCCCACTGGGCCACACCCAACCTGACGAGGAAACAGTAGTACTGCGCTGGTAGAAGGTTTCAGATCAGTGAACATTCAGTATAACTCTGGTACACAGGAGCCAGAAGTGCCCATGCACCCCACAAGGACACACCAAGGTGCCACTTGTAATAAATGGCAACCCAGAAGCAACCAGAAGGCTTTTTCACAGGGGCTGACATCCAGTTCATCAGTGGAGAAAGCAATGCCTAAGAGCCTGAGTAGACTGTTGGCCATGACTTCCTACAGGAGCCTACGTACTGTTCATCAGGAAAATACCCCAAAGTGGAGGCTGGACAGTAACAGAAGCAAAGGCCATGGGGGTGCAGATACCCCCTTAAATTCTACATTTAGCAGTCCCAGAATCAGCATTCTCATTCTCAATGACAATAATAAACAGAGAGCTTCTGAGAAAACAATAGAAAGAAATTAAGCAATTTCTAGGGAAGGAATAACTTCCTAATGCAAAGGAGGCTCCAACTTTTGGACTACTTCAAGGAAATGAAAAGCTAAATTTGATGCGTAAGTAGATGCATGGAGAAGTGCTCCTTACATGGATTAATAACAGAAGGGAAGAGTGTGGGTCAGGGTGCAGTACTGAAAAGTTACCATTAAAGAATATTTTAAAAGAAAGAGATCTGCCACGTTCTATAACTGAACTATCCCTCTGGTTAAAACTGAGTCACTTCAGCTACCTGAGCTAACGGAAAGTACAGTGCACGGGAAACAACAGGAACTGGGTTGAGCTGTGGCTCCTCTCAATGCTAGCTAGATAAGTTTGCACAAAGTGCCTGACCAGGCGGTGGCGCAGTGGATAGGGCACTGGACTGGGACATGGAGGACCCAGGTTCAAGACCCCAAGGATGCCAGCTTGAGCCCAAGATCGCTGGCTCAAGCAAGGGGTCACTCACTCTGCTGTAGCCCCCTGGTCAAGGCACATATAAGAAAGAAATCAATGAACAACTAAGGTGCCGCAACAAAGAATTGATGCTTCTCATCTCTCTCCCTTCCTCCTGCCTGTCTGTCCCTCTCTCTGTCTCTGTCACCAAAAAAAAAAAAAAAAAAAAAAAATGCACAAGCAGTTAAACTTGTTGGCCCTTAATTTCATTACTTTTTAAAAGATAAAAAATGACAGCTAATATTTACTACTTACTAGAGTGCCACTCTACTAAACATTAACACAGAATATTTTATTTAACTAGCACAACACTGCACAAGGTGGGCACATCGCTGTTCCCAGGAATTAGAGGCACCGTGAGGGAAGACAAACCCAGACGGTCTGACTCCAGAATCAGTCTCATTAAAAACCTCAGTCTCAAAATCCTGTGCCTGCCTCACTGGAGCAGTGTAGTGCCTGCCTGAGAAAACACATGTAAAAGAGCTATGAGACCTACAAGATGCTATATATACATGAGCAATTCAGGGAACAGCCTGTGAGACTGCCCTGAGGCTGTCATGCGCTCAACTCAGTAGCAGCTCCCAGGGTGAGAGGCGCTATCACCTGCTGGTGCCTCCACCACCACTTCCTGTCTGCTAGCTCCTGCCCTTAATCTACAGTCCATTCCCAACTGAGGGCTCGCCCAGTGAGATCCTGTTACTGCTCTGCCTAGAACTCTCAAATGTCTTCTTGTCTGCTGTGGACTGAATTGTATCCCCCCACAATTCATATGTTGGAGCTGTAATCCCCAATGTGATTATATAAATATTTAGAGATAGGGCCTTTAGAAGGTACTAAGTTTAAACTGAGGTCAGAGGATGGGTCTCTAATCCAAAGAACTGGTGCCTTATTACAGAAGAAGGAAGAGACACCAGGTATCTCATCTCATCTCTTCCCCCATTTCCCAATTTCTCTCCCATGTGAAGACACAGCAGAAGAGCCACTGTCTTACAAGAAAGAGATATCTCACCAAGGAACCGAATGGGCTGCACCTTGATGTTGGACTTTTCAGCCTCCGGAACTAGGAGAAATAAATTTCTGTTGTTTAAGTTACCCAGTCTGCGGCATTTTGGTACAGCAGCTGAAATGGACTAACATACCATCTCATTCAGTCTTAGCCCAAAAGCCTTTCAATGGTTCACAAGGCCCTAACCATATAATCTGGTCCCTTGTTACACACCTGACTTTATCCGTATCTCTCAAAATTGAAATGTTTCTGTCCCAAACATTTTCCCTGTGAATAAGCCCTGAAATAAAAATGTACTCACATGATGACTTTCGGCAAATTCTCATTACTTCGACCCCAATATATGATGTAGTCAGTACTTGGCACTTGCACAAAAACATATCTTTGAACAAGGTCCATAAAGGTTGTAAGGAGCCCAATTTCCTGAGATTCTTTTTGCTATAAATTTGGCTAAGAGCTTAGGTAGTATGGGAAAGAAGATAAGTGAGAGAAACACTAGTGATTTAACCTCTAGTGTTCCCTTAAGGACAAACATTTGTCACCTTGACAGCAAGGTGAAAGGTTTGCAGCGAGTGTGCTTATAACAGGACTCTTCCCCCGCTCTCTCCTCCCTGGGGACCTGTGATTTCTGAAAAGGCATTATCTGAACGGATGATGATGATGACGATGAGCTACAGAAAGGGCTAGGGGAGAGAAAGAGGTTGAGACCCACATAACTCAGAGCCTCAAACTGAAATGCTGCTCCCGGGACTGTCACAAAGATTTACCATTTGCTACCCTCTTCCCTAAGGTTCCACTTGAGGCTGGAGTAATCAAGCCTATAAATTATCACAAAACATTCAAACAGTGCCCAGTGTTAACAGCGTGGATCCCACTGCTAATAATTATGAGCGCCTCATAAAGCTGAAGGAGCTCCTAGTGATATACACCTCCACTTTCTATACACATCTCTAATATTTTAGAGTTTATCATTCTAATGTGGGGGTCTGCTGGAGGCTTAAATCAGGTGCTCAAATGAGCTTGGTTTTGCTCTTATGAATACACATAACCCAAATTAGCATTAATGGGATGATAACCACATATCAGAAAGAATACTAGGGTCTCTGTTTTGCCCTAGAAACTACATCGTTTACATTTTTTTAAAAAGTGAAATAGAAAGATATTTTGAAAGATAAGATTTTTTTTTAAGAATTAGAAGTATTAATTTATGGGCATTTTTTGGTCTTAATTTAATTTCAGTAATCAGTGGCATGTATGGATATGTTCCTCTGATAAATGGAAGTTTATCTATGATACTATTTTATACTTTTACATTAAAAATAGCTTGAGCTGAAATTATTAAATCATATTGAATCTGAATATTCCATTGAATATTCATTCATCACCTAATCATCTCACTGAGTTTAAGTACCATCAGAAGGGCCAAAATTATTTTTTAAGATGAAAATAAGTTTTTAACATAATGACCTCAAACAAGTGTAATAAATAGAAAAGTCAGGTTACAAAGAGTACTAAAAAATGTTTGGGAACAGAGGGAGAGATGGAAGTTGGGACAGAGAAAGGATGGGAATGGATGCCTAAAACAAAAGAGAAAAAGAAGAGAAAGAGGGAAGGGGATTAATGGCTGACCTAAAAGAATCTCAGGAATGGTTTAAGATCCACGTGTCCATCAAGCATGAAGAAAGGACAGCTAGCCATCATGTCCACCCCCGGACATCTGCCTTAGGATGTCCCACTGCCGTAGGTATCAAATCAAACTGAACCTTTTGCTCAAAATTATTCTTTTGCTTAAACTCCTTCTTTTTACTCATGACACCACAGTTATTAATACTAGGATCTCTGGGTCCTTGGTCTGTGTGTGTTCCTGCCATATCCTGGCCTCTCTACCCTAACGATATCCCAGACTCTTTCATGAAAAACGTGGCCAGGAAAAGTCTCCAAGTAGGAAAATGGCAGTACAGTTATGTTTAAAAATTAACAAGAGAGAAGCCTTATTTCTTAGATCTCACCTTTAATGTCCTCCAGGAGCCCTTTCCTGGTCACCTGACCCTGCCTTGCTCTCCCCTTTATTAATTGACATTACCACACATGTAAGAATTTGATTATATTTTTCCCCGTTTTTTCCCCAAGTATTTTATTTATGCATTTATTTACTTATTATGACTCATTTCTACAATTACACTGTCTCTTAGACAGAAATTGTGTCTCATATTCCTCTTTATCACTCAACTTAGTATAACTCAGCTGAATCCAATGATATGCATACAGTATGCCATCTGATAATATTTGGTATTGAAAAGAGTTTAGAATACTAAGTCAAACTAACAATAGACCAACATCTAATTTATCTTTGAAAATAGGGATGCAAAAATCTCTAGGGAAGGCCTGGGTATATGAAGGATATAGCTATATGGGGCGGGGGGACTAAAGTAGGATTATAGTTGTGAGTACATGAAACAGTTTATTCTTGTATTATTATTATTATTATTTTCCATATGAACAACTATAAACCTACTTTTGCCTCACCCTGTATGAATGGAAGGAGAAAAGAAACAAAAGGAAAATTTCTCCTGGATGATATAACTGTCTCCCAATCAGTTATATAATAATTTATAAGTTCTATGAAACATCAGTCTTTTTAATTCTTGTATTTTGTAGAACATAATTCAGAGGCCATACCACAGGCCAAAATTAATAGTGCTCTGCGAAGAGGTCAATATTATTGATAAAAATAAATGAAATCTTCACTTAGTCAACTTTTGTAAAAAGAAAACTATTTTTCAACAGGCACAAAGATTATTACATACACACACACACACACTTTTTACCTAAAAAAATTACTATAGTTTAATCATCTGTAAAAATATAACCAGAAAGTCTAAAAATGAATTGGCAGGCTTTTCATGTCAAGTACACCTTTCTTGCAGAAATTCCGTTACGACAAATATTAGACCAGGCCTTCTCCTATGTATTACTTGCCCCTTTTGGATTATTATTTTTGGGATTATGTCATATTTTGTTTTCAAGACACTAACATTATAACTCCTCATAAACTAAGCCTATTTGACAGACTTTTTTCATAGAGAATCAATAATAGTAAGATTCCCCCATGGCCTTAGTCTGGAATAAGCATCACTATTTCCCCAAATTCTATCCATTCTGCAAGGCTTCTTCTCACCCCAGGCTTTGAAGAGGTATTCCCAATCACTGGTTCTGTGGCTGTTCTTTTACATGCACTCGTACTGATTTAGGAACTACAGTGGGACCTCCCTGAGGACAACAGATCTGTGCCTGGAACCGCTCTGTGCTCCTCCCAGCAGCTACACTGAACCCAATCATTAGTCAATAAAAAATGACATTTTCTAATGATACAATTTGTATATAAGAATATGGATGAATATATCATATATACATATATATAAAATCTGAGTATATATAAATACATCCAAGGAGTTCTTTCATAAGACAACCAAGCATATAAAAATTCCACAAGTAAAAATTATTCAATATATACATATATATTTTTAAACATCACCTTAAAAAATTTTTCCCAAACATTTAATTTTTTTTCTGGAAGTTCTAAGTTCCTGACAAATAAGCTATATTATCCAAATAATTCCCAAACAGACTTTTCTTTGAAAGTGAGTTTTTAGGTCTGCTTCCCAAGTTATATTATCTTTATTCCATTGCTTTCATCTTCCAGTCCTGAAAGAGATATTCATCCTTGTCCTAATCCCTACAGAGTATAATTTGGACAAACTTAACTCAGGTTATGAGTTAGACAAAGAAAAATTTAGCTAACAACTGGCATGGTTAAAACTGTTAAATAATTTTTGGAGAAAGTAACATCAAATGTTCTGACTGGCTCAACTACATTACAGGATTTCCTTGAATTCTCTGCCTAACTAATAGCATAGGATTTAAATCAAAATTACCTCAAAACACCAAAAAATTTTGATACAAAGTCAGTGAAGGAGAAAATCAACAAACAGAAATTGGTCATTTCAACAGTGAAGAACTCAGGCTTGGAACTAGTCTAAAGCTCTCAAGGAATAAGCAAGAAAAATAAGATCAATGTAGTATGACTATCATAAAGCTTAATTTATTCAAGGATGACTGAATTATATTGTTTTGGGTTTTATGTTTAAATGTCCACTCTTTCATGAAATCATGACAATAATAAGTGTTAGTACTCATTTAGCAAAGAAAATAATTAAACACATTAGATAATCCCAAAATTTTTGAAATTTTACTGATCAATGAAATCCAAATGTTAGAAATCACCTACTCAAACTACCGTGTAAGAAACACTGGTTTTACTGAAAATCACGTCTTTCAAATGTGAAGGGGGCTAAAGCAGATTAAAAAATAAATAGTCCCATGAGAACAGTTTTTATATGCAGAGGAAGGCATACAAGTTAAAAATAAAATCATACTCAAGACTACAAAAATGAAATGACTTTCAGGCACCTCTAGCTATAACATTATACTATTTTCCAAAGAATATCTCTTTACATATATATGGTCGCATCTATTTTCCTGGCACTGTCAGCATTTCAAAAGAGTCTTAATAATTTCTCAAAATAGCACAGTGTTGGGGGGGGGGGAAATATACCATTATGAGAAGTCAAAAATTTGAAAATCATAACCATTAAAAAATGTTGTTGCTGTTTACTTGAGTTTTTTCTAATACTCTACAGTAAATAAAAAGTCCTCTCAGTAACTAAAGCAGAATTGCAAATGAAATTCATGAGCACTTTTTAATAAGCAAAATGATTAAGTGCTGGATAACCAACTAGTATCTTAACAACAACAAAATCCTTGTCCAGCCAAACGTGTGTACATGATTGATTTCAAGTTCACTAGAGAAGACTGGAATAGTAAGTCAGGCTATTATCTGAAATATACAAAAATTAAGACATATAAAAGTGTTAGACACCAAATTATATTAAAGTAGATCACTGTAAAATAGGTTGTCAGTTGCCTGACCAGGCGGTGGTGCAGTGGATAGAGTGTCGGACTGGGATGCAGAGGACCCAGGTTCGAGACCCTGAGGTCACCAGCTTGAGCGCGGGCTCATCTGGTTTGAGCAAAAGCCCACCAGCTTGAATCCAGGGTCGCTGGCTCCAGCAAGGGGTTACTCAGTCTGCTGAAGGCCCATGGTCAAGGCATATATGAGAAAGCAATCAATGAACAACTAAGGTGTTGCAATACGCAATGAAAAACTAATGATTGATGCTTTAATGCTTCTCATCTCTCTCTGTTCCTGTCTGTCTGTCCCTGTCTATCCCTCTCTCTGACTCACTCTCTGTCTCTGTAAAAAAAAAAAAAAAAAAAAGTTTGTCAGTTAAACATTTCTCTTCAATGCTGTTCAATAGAATTTTTTGCAATGATGAAAATGTTCGGCATCCTGCACTCTCCAAACAGTAACCAGCAATCACATGTGGTTATTGAATACCTGAAATGTGGTTAGTGTGACTGAGGAACTGTTTATTTAATTTTAATTAATTAAAATTTAAATAGCCACATGTGGCTTGTGGCTACCATATTGGTTAGATCAGCTATATAATACAAAATGAAATACCAATACATCTCCCCTATCTCTGAACTTGGAAACAAAGGAAATGAAAAATCACTTTAAAGCATTAGAATGGTTTCAATATCTGCAAGACTTCACTTTAAGGTATGGTGGGTCAATAAAAGGGAGTATCAGTCAGCAATGGATGTAGGAGAAAGCACCTAACAGCAACTATTAAGCACACCTATCTAACCATCTAGGAAAGAAGATCCCTGGTCCAAATGATGGGGTTGTCTGTTTCCAAGGGCAACATACCCTGGTTGTGGAGCCAGGCGCACTCACAACACCTGATAGAATCAAGCTTGGGAATGATCTTCTTACCTCTCTGCTTCCTCTGATTCCATTTCCACCAAATAAACTTCTTATTAAATTATCTTCTCATGTGAACTTAAGCATGAGGAGAGAATGCATCAACCCAAGTACTGAAGAGTTTCTCATAATTATTTTCCCCACTGTCAATGAAAAACTTGACAATTTACTTAATGTATCATTATTTATGAATATGATTCATGTGAGCCCATCCCTGAGAGAGGGAGCCACAGAATCAGTTTCTGAAAGGGGGATTAGTAAATTTACAAAGTCTATGCCACTTATATCACTATGTATGAGGAGTTCCACATCTTAAAAATAGATGATTCAAATAGACAAAGAAAAAAGACAAGTAATATTACTAAAAGGGATTCTGCCTAGGGGTGACATCATGCCAAGAAAAGAGGTATCAGATCTTTGAGATCTCAAGGGTAATTTCAGCAGAGAAAGAAAAACGTAATTAAGAACCATGTGGCACCCAACATCTCCTTCCTTAAGAAGAAAAACTTCCCCTTCTAGTTTGTATTTTTAAAAACACACATCCAAATATACATAGCCCATTAATTCACCACTCACAGTTCCCAGACAGAAAGGAAGGGCCAGCAACATTAGCTGTCACTTGCTGTCATATCATATTGCAAGTTCAAGTTATCTGCTTCCTCAATAATCACCTCGGCTTTTTTCCTTTTATTTTTTCTTTCTCTTTCTTTTTTGATCATTTCTATTTTTTTTATGTACTGCTAATGACTCACAGAGATTAATTTGATCTATTTTTACTCATCAATGAACTGGTTCTTCTAATTTCAGACTTGTATTTTTACCTTTTCTCTAAGATATGGTACAATTTCTGTTTCAGCGTTGTCTACATTACAGCTCTCGCTTGTTAATAATTATGTCACGCCTGACCAGGCAGTGGTGCAGTGGATAGAGCGTTGGACTGGGATGCCGAGGACCCAGGTTTGAGACCCCAAGGTCACCAGCTTGAGAGCGGGCTCATCTGGCTTGAGCAAAATAAAACAAAAAAATGCTCACCAGCTTAGACCCAAGGTCGCTGGCTCAAGCAAGGGGTTACTCGGTCTGCTGAAGGCCCGCGGTCAAGGCACATATGAGAGAGCAATCAATGAACAACTAAGGTGTCGCAATGAAAAACTGATGATTGATGCTTCTCATCTCTCTCCGTTTCTGTCTGTCTGTCCCTATCTATCCCTCTCTCTCTCTCTCTGTCCCTGTAAAGAAAAAAAAACTTAAAAAAATAATAATAATTATGTCACATATTTCACAAGTCATTAAAGGGTAAATTTTAGTGATAAAATACCTTTCTTTAATAACAACATTGCAACAATTCTCTACAATGCCATATAATAGCAATCACTTACATGTTCTTATTTAAAAATCTCCAGCTCTTTAAATATTTGTACTAAGTACACTTGTAGCAAATTTTCATGGAAAACTTAGTGATATATAAAATCAATTACGTCAAAGATAACAGCATATGGGGTGGTAATCTACTACATGGGGACAACCTGCCTTACTCTTCTCACAAGGGGTTACTATGATAAGAAAACCTTACAAATCACCTAGTATCAAAATTAGATGTGGGAATGAGTTTCCAAACTCATTCTAGACTTACACTGTGAATATGAAGCAATATAAACTTCTTATGGATGTATATATGTTTTACTGAGAGTAAAAGCTTACAATTTAAAGTCACTTGAACATAAGCAAAAAAAAAAAAATTTAGCCCTGGCCGGTTGGCTCAGCGGTAGAGCGTCGGCCTAGCATGCGGAGGACCCGGGTTCGATTCCCGGCCAGGGCACACAGGAGAAGCGCCCATTTGCTTCTCCACCCCTCCGCCGCGCTTTCCTCTCTGTCTCTCTCTTCCCCTCCCTCAGCCAAGGCTCCATTGGAGCAAAGATGGCCCGGGCGCTGGGCATGGCTCTGTGGCCTCTGCCTCAGGCGCTAGAGTGGCTCTGGTCGCAACATGGCAACGCCCAGGATGGGCAGAGCATCGCCCCCTGGTGGGCAGAGCGTCACCCCCTGGTGGGCGTGCCGGGTGGATCCCGGTCGGGCGCATGCGGGAGTCTGTCTGACTGTCTCTCCCTGTTTCCAGCTTCAGAAAAATGAAAAAAAAAAAAAAAATTTGGTGGATAACTGAAAGTAACATTGCAATGGTGAAACCAGTTCAACATATGATTGTAATAATTAGCATAAATTTTAAGAGCATAGTATATACAAGCTATTTTATAATCATTGCTATATTAAGAGAGGTTAAAATCAGATTCATTGATTGAATTCTTTCTATTCATTTAACAAATATATTTTGAGTGCTTTCCATATACTAGATACTATAGGTGTTGTGGACAGAGCAGTGAACCAAGCCAAACCAAACAAATATTTTTGCCTTCTTGGAACTTTCATTTGAATACGGCGAAACAGACAAAGAAAGAAAGAGAGAAAGAGAGGGAGGGAGGAAGAAAGAGAGAGATAGAGAAAGGAAGGAAGGAGGGAAGGGAGGGACAAAGGAAGGAAGGAAGAAAGAAAATGTTAGAAGACAAGTGTTCTAGAAAAGAACCAGAGCCAGATGGCAGGCATTGTAGATGATTAGAGAGGCCAGAATTTTAAACTAACTCATTACAATCTATACTAACCAGTTACAATTCAAGTGGAAAGTCATCACAAGAGTTAAACAACCATAAGAGGAAAACAAGAGAAACTGCTTCAAGGAGCAGACAGGCCTGGGAGAGACAAATGGGATACAGAAAAGATGAGAATAGTTGCAGCAAAGAGATGGGAGCAAAAAAATACTCCACGTGTTGGAGGCAAGGAAGGACAGAGGACAAGAGTGAATCAACAGTGACTATGGGAGAGAGAGGAGAACACAAAGAGAGAGAGAGTGTGGGGCTGCACTGGAAGGAGTTCTGAATGGCCGGCCAGCTAGGTGGTGCTCAATTAAAAGGCACCGAAGGCACTGGGCATAGGGTGACATGTGAAAGTGGTATGCGAAGACATTTTATCTCGTAACAATGTATAGAATGGTAAGAAAGAAGAAACGAGTAATTGTCTTGGCTCTTGGAAATTATCAAAAGCACAATAATGTTAATAAACATTATCTCCCCTAAATCAATTAATAACATAAGCTTTCAAGTGAAAACCTAGAAACATTTTAGAAAATAACTACTTATAATTGCCTAAATGATTAAAACAAACAAGCACAATAAACAAACCACAAATATCAACCACTAGACCTAGTTCTCTGTTGTCTGAAATTGTTATTAAGAGAACTATTCAACTTGCTCTATATCCTCAAAATAGAAACACTTTACTATAATTTTTGTGAATATTTGCAGATTAAATGGATAGAGCCAAAATGACGTTTCTATAATTTTCAATCACTATTCCATGTACATTCCCATTTACACTTCAAACAAACAATTTTATCTTAAGTAATTGTATTAATGTCATGTGTAATATCCTAAGATAGAGAAACAATTTTTAACAGTCATGAATACTGATCTAATTATTTTCAGGGACAAGCATATATGTCACTATGTAGATATAAGAGGAACACTACAAAGCTTGACTTACATGGAAAAAGCCCAGTAGGGACAGCAACAATAGAAATGGGCTTCTTTAACGTAATCAGAGGAAGTGCTTTCAAACTGATTTATATTCATTGTGCCCCCTAATATAGGCTTTGCTTTTAAAAAATATAAAATATAAAATGCATATTATATATGCATTTTAGCTATGAAACTAAAAGACACTACATGTGAAATTTTATCTGACATCATGATAGGGGAGAACTTTATAAGTATAAAGGCTATGAAAAAAATCTATGTGAAAAGATGTATACATTTGACAGATATAAAACTTTAAACTTCTACAACAATATGCAAATTAATAAATCCAAATTCAAACATAGTACCGTATGCAAACATTAACTCCAAAGAGATGACAGACCTAAATTAAAAACAAAAAGTATAAAACTTCTAGAAGAAAACATGGAAGTAAAATCTTTGTGGCTTTGGATTAAACAAAGATTTCTTAGGACACAAAAAGCATAAGCTATAAGAGAAAAAAAAAATCCATAAAAATTTAAAACTTCTGCTCTTTGAAAGACACTGTTACGAAAGTGAGAGGAAATACTTGCAGAATACATATCTGATAAATATCAATAACTGGATTCTAAAACATATGTAAAAAAGTCACAACTCAATTATAAAAAAAACTCCCAATAAAAAAATGGGTGAGAGGTGTGAACAGACACTCTCCCAAGAAGATATACACGTGGCGAATAAGCACATAAAAAGCTGTCCAACATCATTAGACATTAGGGAAATATAAATTAAAGCTTTGATGACATGCTATTATATAACTATTAAAACAGCTAAAATAAAAAATACTGCTAATACCAAGGGTTGACAGGCTTAGGAGCAACTGAATTCCTCATACATTCCTGGTGAGAATGTACAACGGTACAACCACCTTGGAAAGTGCTTTGGTGGTTTTGTATAATGTTAAACATATACTTACATTTGACTCAGCAATCTCATTCCTGGGTATTTCCCCAAAAGATTGAAAACATCTGTCTACACAAAAACCTAAACATAAGTTCTCATAGCAGCTTTATTCACAATTTCCAAGCACAGGAAACACCCTACAGTTCATCAACTGGTAAAGTGAAAATGCAGTACTATTTTGCAGTAGAAAGGAACAAGCTACTGCTGGATACATACAACAACATAGATGAATCATAAAAACATATACTACATGAAATAAGCCAGACTCAAAAGGCTACATAGTAGGGGATTCCATTCATATGACCTTCTGGAAAAGGCAAAATTAAAAGGGGAAAACAGATATTTATGCACAAAAATGTTGTGTCAGCTTTTAAAAAATAATAGCAAACCAATATAAATAACCTAAATGTCTACCAATGGGGAAATAACTAAATAAATAGCAATATTCCTTCTAAAAGAATGTTACACATGATATTATCCATTAGTAGAAATAAGAATATGAGGAAATGCTCACATATGTTATCAAAAGGGAAAAGACAAAAAATAAAATTTTCTAAGAAAGTATAGACACTAAGTATAAGCACATTTGTAACTATACATACTAAATACACAGGTTATATGCCAAAATGCAAATAGTAGTTATACCTAGTTCTATTGGTATTTTCTAAACTGCTATAAAAAAACATATACAACAATTATAATAGATTTTTAAAAATTAATTTTTAACACAATGTTCCCACAGAATATGTTATATATGGTAAGGCACTTTTACAAGACAGTTTAGCTTTTGCTATACTTAAAAACTAATTCTGATAGCTGATAAATTGCTTTTTAAAAAAACATCAAATTTGGCAGACACACAAACTTAAATAAAATCCAGTTTTCTTTAGAGGTGCAATAAAAATGAGAGAGGTTTTTTAAAAATTAATTTGAAGAGGATAATCTACTATTTTACTTGAAATTTTATAGCTAAAATAAGTAGTCTTCAAACTTTGTGTGGTCAGATCACCCACTAGAGAGATGAACCAGCTTGCCTGGTGAATCACACAGAAAGATCTCACTTAAATCCAAGATGTCAAGAATCATATACTGTATTATCGGGGGGTTTTTTTTTTGTTTGTTTGTCTGTTTTTTGTATTTTTCTGAAGCTGGAAACGGGGAGAGACAGTCAGACAGACTCCCGCATACGCCCTACTGGGATCACCCGGCACGCCCACCAGGGGGCGAAGCTCTGCCCACCAGGGGGCGATGCTTTGCCCCTCCGAGGCGTCGCTCTGTTGCGACTAGAACCACTCCAGCGCCTGGGGCAGAGGCCAAGGAGCCATCCCTAGCACCAGGGCCATCTTTGCTCCAATGGAGCCTCCCTGCGGAAGGGGAAGAAAGAAAGTGGAAGGAGAGGAGGAGGGGTGGAGAAGCAGATGGGCGCTTCTCCTGTGTGCCCTGGCCGGGAATCGAACCCCGGACTTGTGCACGCCAGGCTGATGCTCTACCACTGAGCCAACCGGCCAGGGCTGTATTATCGTTTTTTAATTGTTCTTCTTCTGTTTTGTTTTAATTCTAGAACCTAGCAGAAGTCTACAATCACTAATAAAACTGATAGAAGGTCACACTGTGATATGCAGTGAATCAAAGTTAAAAAAGATTTTGATGTCTGGTCTGCCCTTACCAATAGCACAGACCGTTGTTTCTTAGAAGTGCTAAATGTTCACTTGAAAACTTGAGTCTTTGGTGGAGTCTGGATGTTTAACATTGCTTCCCTCAGAGAGAAGGTTCTTTTTGGTTGGTAGAATCCACACGTTTACAGTTCACGCATCCTCAGATGCTGTCCTGATTCTTTCCACATGTGCAGACTTACTTTGGAATGGCAGTGGGGTCGGAATCAATGCAGTGAAAATATTAACAAGGGGGAAATTATTATCTCCTCTCCCACACCCCCACCCGCCATAGGACTTCATGTTCTCATCCTAAGAATCTGCAATGCAGATGAAGACAGGAAACTTAATTTTGGCACACCACACTATTATCCCCAGATCTCCCCAAAATGAGCTCCATAAAGAGAGGACTCATGGCAAATTTTTGGTTTGGAGAAATAGAAGCAGAGAAAGGAGAACTATCGACCACATTATCAGCAGTTGTAGTTACTGGGTATTTCCTACTAAAGGCCATACCCTAACCAGGGGTAGTCAACCTTTTTATACCTACCGCCCACTTCTGTATCTCTGTTAGTAGTAAAATTTTCTAACCCGCCCACCGGTTCCACAGTAATGGTGATTTATAAAGTAAGAAAGTAACTTTACTTTATAAAACTTATAAAGCAGAGTTACAGCAAGTTAAAGCATATAATAATAATTACTTACCAAGTACTATATGTCAGATTTTCGCTAAGTTTGGCAGAATAAATCTTTATAAAACAACTTACTATAGTTAAATCTATCTTTTTATTTATACTTTGGTTGCTCCGCTACCTCCCACCATGAAAGCTGGAACGCCCACTAGGGGGCGACAGGGTCCAGGTTGACTACCACTGAGACTAAGCAGTTCTCTAGTTCACTGGATTCAAATGAAGGAAATGCTGTCTCTGGTTTAACCAACTCCTTGGATCATTTTCTCAGGGGGCCCTTTACAAACATACTCCCCCCTACCCATTTGTATTTATTTATTTTTACCTAAATGGGTACAGGGGCAAGGACTTTTCCAGTTTGAGAATGATGACATTTTAAAAATTGATAAAAATGAAAATAAAAGTACATGGCATTTGTTAAACGGTAATAAAATAACTTCAGTCAATTGGCTAGTTCTAAACCAGTAGATTTCTTTAAATAGTAATGAAATCATTGCTTTAAAAAAATCCATCATTATTAAAATTTAAAAAAAAAGTTGCCTCAGCCTCTACCAAAATTAGATTTGTAAGTTGCTGGTCATTCCTATAATTAAATCTATGTCACAGATTTGCAAGAAAAATGGTCACTGTGACTAATGCATTTGCTTGCAACACAAGTCCTGTCAGACAGTATACAGCATTATGCTGCTAAAATGGAGTAGGTAAGGATTCTATACATTTTTATTAAGTAACAAAGACCATTTTTTTATTGACAATGACTATACTTTAGATGAGTTTATTTCAGAAATAAATCCAAAAGTAGCTATTACGGGATTTTTCTTACACAGGCATCATAGCAGCATATCATTAATGATACCAACAAGTTTGGCACACATACATCCTGCTTTCTGGGCAAGGGTCATGTAGAAAATACTCCAAGGAAAGAAACACAAACATGTTCAGGTGGCCAGAGCCCCTGGTTCTGTGGGGTTCCTCATCTGACCTCCCCAAATGGTTCTGATTCTCCCTGTGGATGAAGAGATTGAGAATGGTGTTAAGAGAACAGTGCTTCCCAAAGTCTAGGAACAGTGCTGCCCCGGTGGAAGTCAAATCAAGATGACAGCAACTAGTGATTAAATTGACTCTTTTCAAGGAAATTCAGACTGACAGAAGGAAGAGTTCTTGGTTTGGTACTTGTTCTAACTTCACTTTTTATCAAAAGGACAGGCATCAGACCCAGAGCCTTGTAGAGCCAGCGGAGTTTAATTATATACAATTTAATACTAGCTTTATCCCCACTTTATATCATTTAAATTACCTTCTATTCATGACAAGATTATTTTTTTATTTACAATGTTGACATAAAGTTTTGCTTGAAAATAAATTTAAATTTAAAAAGTGATTTTTATTTAACCCCATAATACACATAATATGTTGACATGGCGAAAGTCTTAAAGGGGCTTGAAATTTGGAAAACACTGCATCCTTTATTGTTATTTTTTCATGTATTTACTTTTGTGTGTTTGCTTCAATATCTAGAAAAGTGACTTGAATCTAACAGACTCAGTATTTGTGTATTGATTTTATATCCTATTTTTCTATTTTGCGCCGTAGTGCTGAGCCAATGGTATTGTTAAAGAGAAGGTAGTCTTTTCTCAGCACTCCAGCTTTTATGATGCTCATTTGCCCAAAGAGGGAAGAAAATGAAGTGCATAGCCTGAGGACGGGTTCCACTTTATAAGGTGGAAACCAGCTTCTCATTGTCTGAACATCGCTCATAAGATATTTTAAAGCCTAAGATAGGTTACCATAAATCCTGGCTTTATCCAACCCTGTACAGTAAAAAAGATGAACTTAAAATAACATCCTATCAGGTGGTACTAAATACTGCTTAAAAATTCAGTTGTTTATTTGTTTGTTTGTTCTGGCACTTAAACTTAATGATAATAAAAACCTATTTTTATAAATGAGTCATGAACTTTGGGGGGAAAATCAAGATCTCAACTGAATAATTGGGTTTGGTTAACATTTTAAGAAAATTAAGGGAAAATATCAGCATAATTCTCAGTATTGCCCAAAGTGGGTATTCCATAAATATAAACTAAATTAAAAATTGATATTCTAGTTTTGAGTGAAAGAAAAATCAAATTAACAACTCAGTCACATCCTTAACCCTCAATGCTAATATTTGAGATTCTTGCTTTTAATTTTTAAAATGCAGTGGTGCCCAGACATCAGTAACACATTCAGTGTACTTTCTCTCTGGCTCTTCTAAGTGGGACAGAAAGGAAAGAATAAAAGAAGTTACTAAACATACATCCCAAGTTATTTTTAAATAATGTCATTTGTTTTTGGGATGTCTTTCTTTCCGCAACTACAATAGCATCGGTTAACTATTCAAATCTTTTTTCAAAGCTGGGTAGCCATGGCGGCCCAGCCAAGGCAAAGAGAAAAGACAACAATGGGTAAGGGGAGAAAAATGAAGGCTGCCTAGTTCTTCAGCTCAAGGCAAGGAATTCCTTCAGCACTTGGTATCACATGAAAAGAAACAAAATTATTCATCTTAGAATAGCTTCTTCTGGTTGCAGCAATGACTATTTAAAGAGAAGATTTATATAAAAGAAACTCATTTCTTAATACTTTAAATGATGAAATTTAGAAGTAAACAGGGACTCAGATCTTTTTTAGACTAGGTGTTATTGCATTCACTAAGATGACTTAACTTTGTTTATAGCTCTTTGCAGCTGTTTCTGACATCCTTACATCTATGTATATTGCCATGAATCCCTATGATGTTATATGTCATAGTTACTAGAGACTCAGTTCAGCATAATCAACTTTGTTACCCACAGGGCTTTTCCTCTAAGATCCGGAGTGATCAAAAACAATAAAATAGGCTGAAGAGTCTAAAAACAAAACGTCCTACTTTTTCCTTTAAAATTTTAACCTATACTTCTTGAAGACAAGGAAACACCAAATTCAGTCTTCAAACCCAAAATTCCAAAGGTCTAACATAGCATGTGACCAAAGTTTTTTCAACAAAGTTGAATCTTTTAAATTAAAGAATTTTTCAGTTGAAATTTTTCAAAAAGTTGCTAATATCTATTTCTAAAAAATCTTCCTTTGCTGAGGAAGCAACATGAGGCATTTAAACTTTAAATATATGATTTTACAGAGAAAAAGATACATAATTTTGATATATAATTTTAGTTATTCAGAGTTACTGACTATCAAGGGAAATCTCAAAACACTTACTATGCTCGACAATGATTGTAAACTAAACAATTTAAATAAGAGGAGGAGATAATGACATTAACTTCTTAACTTCAGGCAATCCTCTGTGACATGTTTTTAAAATATTCTCTTGGTCTGAAATGTATGTAAATTGAATTCATCTATCATTGGTTATTACCAGTCTAGCTACATTAAAAAAAAACCCCACCAGTTTTCTGTAACAATTAGTTCTTTAAAACACTGTGTTTTAATTAGGCCTGGGACATTATTAAACTAGCTATAAATATGTACAATATTTTACTTGGTATACCCAGATGTCTGAAAATCAACAAGAATGCCCTCAAAGTTCTTTCTTCAAAAATTCTTCTTAAGAAAAAGGCTTTTATTCAAAGTTTTAATGTGATCTGAAGTAAATACTCTTTTCAGATTCCATTTTGTAAATGCCAAAGAAATGGTCACTCACAACCAGACAATAATCATTGAATCAGTCTATTTTATCATTCATAGGCATTAAGTCAGAGATAACCAATTTCTTTATTTTATGAACGTCCATGGTCACACACACACACAAAATCATGGCAGAGTTTGGATAAAACCTAGATCAGTTATTTCTGCCACATCATACAATCCCACATCTAATCCCATTTAACCCTCACCACAACCACACAGTTTAGGTAATATCATTACCCCATTTTACATATAGGGATGGTTATATGGTTAAGCTAGTATTCAGTGAAATAAGGATGGAAACCTAGACAAGACTGACTCTGGAAATCATACTGCAACTTCTAACCCTAAATTTTAAGAATAGGTAGATATTTTCCATTCATAAAGAAAACTCCCAAAAAACTCTAACAAATACCACCCTTTAATAATAACAAAATAAATCGTGAAGGTTATAATTTAGAATTAAAATAAGTCCTTTCCCAAAGTTTAATTCAAGCACTAACTTCTCCATGAAGACTACTCATATCATTCAACTGAAATTTAATCTCTTTCCTTAAATTCTTGACAACTGCTGTACAGTATCCATATGCAGAAAGTGCTAGCTGCCTCTTCAGACCTATTCTCTCCTCTTCCATAGCAAGAGAGATCCACTTGTTAGCTCTTAGCAATTACCACCTGTCCCAACTTCTCTCATGGCTATGACCTTATGGCCAAGTTCTACAATAAAATACAGTGTGTTCGTAAAGTCATGGTGCACTTTTGACCGGTCACAGGAAAGCAACAAAAGACGATAGAAATCTGCACCAAATAAAAGGAAAACCCTCCCAGTTTCTGTCGGATGATGTGGCAGCATGTGCACATGTGCAGATGATGATGTATCACCTTGTATACAGCGAAGCAGCCCACTCCAGTCATGCCAGTCGAGATGTGGATGGTTCAGAGGAAAGTTCAGTGTGTTCTGTGGCTCGCTAAATTCGAATCCGTGACCAAAGTGCAACATGAATATCGGCATGTTTATAACGAAGCGCCACCACATAGGAATAACATTACTGGGTGGGATAAGCAGTTGAAGGAAACCGGCAGTTTGGTGGAGAAACCCCGTTCTGGTAGGCCATCAGTCAGTGACGAGTCTGTAGAGGCTATACGGGATAGCTACCTAAGGAGCCCTAAAAAATCTGTGCATGAGCCCGCATTGAACTGCACTAAATAGGTATGAAACTGGGAGAGTTTTCCTTTTATTTGGTGCAGATTTCACATTTCTATCGTCCTTTATTGCTTTCCTGTGACTGGTCAAAAGTGCACCATGACTTTACGGACACACTGTATTACTGCAAGGATGGTGCTGAAATTCTAAGAATACTGTTTAGAAAAAGCAGACTTAGCTTTTAGGGAAACTCGTTTGTCCTTTCTCACTCTACCTTGCTCTCCAGGTATCTCTTTGGCTGGAGCTCCAGCAGCTCTTTTGGGTCATGCGGCAACCCTTGGGAAGGAAGCTGCATGCTGTGGAGGGATGAGGAAGGACACAGGTGTCTCGGTTCACAATGAGACCATGAAGCCACTATCCCACACATGGACAGCCTCCCTCCAGATTTTACCTAATAGAGAAATGAACCTTTATCTTAAAGAAGCGGCTATTTTTGTTCTTGTTAAATAAGCTAAACCCAATTCTAACTAATTTAGGTCAGACTCATATTTATTTCAGAATTCCAAGTTAATTGTAACTATGATGGAGAAAGGAAAAAATAGAATTATTTCTTTCATAATACTTGAGCAAAACATCTCCAATCATAATTTTTTTTTTTTAAACAGAGAGAGAGTCAGAGAGAGGGACAGATAGGGACAGACAGGAAGGGAGAGAGATGAGAAGCATCAATTCTTCATTGTGGCACCTTAGTTGTTCATTGATTGCTTTCTTCTATGTGCCTTGACTAGGGGCTACAGCAGAGCAAGTAACCCCTTGATCAAGCCAGTGACCATTGGCTCAAGCAAGCAACCTTGGGTTTCAAGACAGCAACCACAGGGTCATGTCTATGATCCCACACTCAAGCCAGCAACCCTGCGCTCAAGCTGGTGAGCCTGCACTCAAGCCGGATGACCCCGCGTGCGAGCCAATGACCTCGGGGTTTTGAACCTGGGTCCTCTGCATCCCAGTCTGCTGCTCTCTCCACTGCACCACCACCTGGTCAGGCTCCAATCATAATTTTCATTCTCAAACCCTTTTCAACTTTGGGAATTTTCACTTTGGGAAAGAAAAGGGAGGGAAATGAAGTGGAAGGAAAAATGGACAAGAACGCTTCTGCCTCTCCGCCCTTGCTCTGCGGTGTCCTCTCCTGTCTTCTCCACCCGCTAAGCCCTACCATGCTTCAGGGCCCAGCTCAGCAAAACTGTTTCTGTTCCAGCTTTGAAGACAGAGTGCACACACCCTATGCCATTCAACAGTCAAATATTGTACAGTACCATCTTTTGTTTGGCTTCTTCACTTTTGCATTGTTTTTCTTTTTTCCATGTGTCATCCTCACAATGTAGTGGGACCCACATCATGTTACATGGTACCCCCCCACCGCTACGAGAAAACTACCTCTGTGTGGCAAGACATCAATAAATACTTCTGATTGATTAATTGAATTAAGGTAAGATGGAAGATGAAGAGAGGAAAAGAGTAGAAGACTAAGGAGTGAAAATGCACGAATTTGTAGAAGTGAAAGAGCATAATAAAAGACCTAAAGAATCCGCAGGACAAGTTTGACTTCACTGGACCTTCTCAAAGTATTGGGCTTTGTAGAACAAATATCCTGATATATCGGTTGTTCAGACAGTCGGTGCAAAGTTGAACTCTTCCTACTTGAAGGGACAGTGTATTTGCCTGTCCCTTGTCAGACAATTGTCTCAACTGTATTTTCTTATTTACCTTATACATTTGAAAGAGTAAAAGTTCCAGCTCAGGAAACTGTGTTTTGATAGTGATTGTATATGATTCCAAACCATATAATAAAACTTGGCTTCTAGTAAGATCATAATTAACACATTATTCTCTCAGTTGTGACAACATATAGAAAATAATACTTGCATGCGTGCAATACTGTGGATGGTTCAGAGGAAAGTTCAGTGTGTTCTGTGGCTCGCTAAATTCAAATCCGTGACCAAAGTGCAACATGAATATCGGCATGTTTATAACAAAGCGCCACCACATAGGAATTACATTACTCGGTGGGATAAGCAGTTGAAGGAAAATATCATTGAGTCTCAAATAAGTAGTTCAAGAAATCATTTTCACTAAATAGATTCTATTAACACTCCTCTAAAACCCAACCATAATACAGTGTTGGGAATAACGTTACTACTTTTTTAAAAATAAGATATATTCTAAACATATATTTTACAGAAGCTACCTAAGTAAAAGCTCTGTAACACCAAAATATTAAAAACTGTATAGAAGCCTGTAGAATTAATACTATGTAACAATATGTTTAAAAGCTTTAACTACATTTAAATGCATATAGTGACATCAAGAACATTTTATACAGAAGCAATTGATATTTTGCCTAGACCTATGAACCAGTTTATACTCCTCTGGTTCTAGTCTCAATTATTTGTACTACATATTTGCTCATAAATGATATACCTAAAAATACAGTGTTCTAATGTATTTTTGTGAAGTTTTAGGGAGGGTATAAATAAAATTATTCAATTAGCAGACAATTCAGCTACTTTTTTATTCATTCATAACACAGAAACCAATTCTTTGTTACATCATCTATTTAAAAAACAATGATTAGAAGTGATAAAATAGTTATTTTCTCATAATTATATTGGTCTACTTATAAAAGTTGAACTATTTTTACCTTTTTACATACAATTTATAGTTTACCTGTCAAAAACATTGCATTTTCTTGCAAATTACTCATTAGTTAATTCCTCATTTCAAATGTTTTTTTCACATAGATTTATCAGAAGAAATCAAGACAGTAGCCTCTTTGACAATGATATGTGCAAAATAAATGACATGTCAACAAGTAAATTAGCATTCCCTTTCTGACCAGCTAGGCCATGTTTCCTTTTCAAAATCCTCAGTCCCGTGATACAAAATAATAATAATCTAAAAGACCTCATTAGGTGATCAATATATTGACATAATCTCTATAAGGAGACACTTAGTGTTTTAATTGATTCCATGAATCCATTAAATGGGTTATTAAACCCAAGTCTCCCACTTGTATTGTAAGAAAAAATTTTCTTATTTATTAACTAATTTCCTCCAGGTTATAGATAATAGATCATAAAAGATTCAAAAACGTTTATATTTAACCAAACAGTACAAGAAGTCAAATTTTTCTAAATCTTTCATATAAGCAATATTACAACAAAAGTGATAATAAACAAGTTAAACCATGTTTACTTACCAAAAAACTTCCAAAGGCTGAATTAAATATTGCTGCTGCCTATAGAGAAAATAAATGGGGGAAAAACTCACTGAAGGTGAATAGGAAAAGAAATGTCAAAGATCATCATTGTCCCATCCCACACTATTTAAAAACCTTAAAACATTGACTCTATAAAGCAAAGTTGGTCACTGCTTACAAAAATTGCCAGCGGCCTATAGTTTACCAAGATAGATGAGCTACAGCTTAGAAATCCATAAATAATGGGGCTCAAAAGCAAGCAGAAAGGGCTTGTCTTGTGATGCCTGAACCTATCAGACAGCACCAAAGAATCGCCACCAATAGTAAATTGAAACCCGATTATTGGTTTTCTACTAGAGTTAAAATGATCAGAGGGTGATTTATTCATAAAACATTTCATATTCTTGGGAAAAGGAAAACCAGAACTGTTAAAATATTAACTATTCTCTATTAGGAAGCCAAAGTCCTTGGAGCTACACCCAGCAAAGTGAGCTCTGTGGTTTCCATACAACACGCATTAAAATGACAAACACTGTTTAAAGACCATAGAAGTTATAGCTATCCCAATAATTCTAAGGTAGAAAGAAACACAACTTCTAATGGGCGTTCAAAATGCAAAAAAGAAATATTTGACTTTGCTTACCTAAATATCCAGGGGATACATAGTAGAGATAATATAGCTCAACTTTAAATCAGTCACTGTATTCCATGAAGCTACACCTGAATCCTAAAAGCGTCTCACATTATTCAAAAAGAATAGGAACTCGCATAAGATACAATTTGATGAAAGAAAGAAAAATAATAAAGGGCAAAAGGAGGGGTAGAGAAAACCTATTGGCAACTCCTGTAGATCCAGAGCAGAATTAAATTAAACATCATGGACCTTACAGCTGCATCGCAGTACGAAGACGTCAGTTTAGCAAGTTTGAATAAAGTCCAAAGCCAAGCTAAGAGCTGTCGCTGAAAATGCCTTCTGCTCCAGAAGAGGAAGCAAGGAGAGTGCATAGGTAATGAGATCCTTGACTCCAGAGAGCTCTGCTCTCCTGTTCGAGTTCATAATTAATTCAAAGCTTTGATAATTTCATTAGATTTCTCCCCTCCTGGCCCCATCAATAAAAGATGGCACCAGACCACACCTCCTCTGTGGCATAAACATAGGCAAAAACTTCTACGTGAGGAGAAAAATAAGTAAAATGGTATAAAAAAGTGAGCTGTGGTGAGATCAACAGGGAACATGACCCTCCTCTACAGTAAGGCACCATGCCCACAAACAATGGTTATTTCCATATCCTCCTTTTGTGCTTACAATAGATTGATCTCTGTTTCTAGTACAGTTAAGAGATCTTCCCCTAGGAGCTCCACTCTTCCAAATCTGCAGCTCTCCTGTGCTTTTCACCAACCCTACACTAGATGAATTAACAGTTTTGCCTAGCGTTAAAAAAAAAAAAAGAATAGATGGTGAGAAGTGAAAAGGCTCAGAAGTCAAGTAAAATAAATATTAATTACTACTCCTCAGATCAAATCACCATATTTGCATTCCATTCACTCTCTTTTTAAACCCAGACACAAGAAATACATTTCATATGATTGGCTGTGGTCTTGCATTTTATAAAACAACAGCGACAGTGACAAGATATCTTAGGTACTCAAAGGTGCTGCAGGCCAATTTATTCTTAGTTGTTTTTCTGACGGAGGTGATGGGTTTTAACTCACTTGCCTGCACTACGTCTCGGGCCTCCCAGGCAGTAAGCTTGGGCAATCACTGGTGAAAAGCATTGGGTACTCTGAGGAAGCATGTAAAATGAGACACTAAACCAAAAACTTAAGGCTCAACATCAATAGACAAATAAGCTAATAGTTGTCTCAATTCTGCCTTTAGAGCATATCAAGGAATTAAGTTTTCCCGAGTTCTAAAGATTGATCATAAGTATTCAGAGTATTCAATTGATATATGAGACATGTATGTCTTTTGACGTAATGAGGAATTCTCAATTCCTTAGCATGATATAAAGGCTACACAAACAGGTCTCTGTCTGGAGACAGATCTCATTGCCTGCCTCAGGTTTTATAGTCTGACAACACTAAACTATTTGTGATTCTCCAAACTGATCAAGCTGCTTCTCACCCCTTCCTTCCCTGGCTTGAAGTGCCTACCTCCCCTCCTTTACCACTGATCTTAGCAATTCAGCTTGGCCGCTGTCCTTCCAAGATTTCCATCACCTCTTCCAACACACACACACACACACACACACACACCCACACACACACACACACACACTTCTAGGTGAACTCAGTGTCCCTACGCCTGCTGCCACAACATCCCAAGCGTACCTCTGCCATGGCACTTGTCACACTATTGAGATGACCTATGTGTGTGCCTCCCTGCCCCACTACAGACTAAAGTCTGCTAAGGAAGAGGTCTGATGAGGTTCACCCTAAGCACTTACATGTTTGTTATGGATTGCTGAGATAAGTAGAATGCCCAGAAATGTTCAAAGTCTACCTGTCCTACTAAGTGACTCCAAATGCCTGGCAGAGTCCAAGGACTGGGAGACACAGGCGACTGGATCCGGCCAAGCCACAACCAAGCAGCAGCAATGGCAGATTTGGACTTTCTTCTCCCACTCAATATAAGCATCTCTCTGACATCTTGTTTTCCTTCCTGTAATCTCTCTATTGTGAGAGTTACATAAATATGATTAACATAATAATGTTTTAAAATGTACCACTGCTATAAAGCAATAGTTAGTTAAAGTAAAATCTAGGATTACCAAGGAATACACTGCAGCCATTAAAAAGGGGATGAGTTGCCTATACTACTACGAAAGCACACTGCTATTTAAAGTGAAAAGGCAAGCTTCAAAAGAGTGTGCATCATTCCTTCAATATGGTTTTTCCACACCACCAAGCAATTCTCAGACACCAGCTGGGTGTGCTACACATCAACTCAATTTTGCCACTATCCACCCATAACTAGTGTCAAATCCCACAAGTTAAGGGTTCAGTCCCACACAACTGCCCTCCATTTTAAATGTTAATCACAAGCCCAAGCTGTCAGCTGTGCTTCTGGCTATAAATTGAAGGTCTCACAGCCACATCCTTGAGTTTGAGTAGTCGGCTAGAGTGGCTTACCGAATTCACTCACTCGATACTGCTTCATTATGAAAGGATACAACTCAGGGACAGGCAGATGGAAGAGATGCACTGGGCTGGGCATGGGGGAGGGCACAGAGCTCTCATGTCCTCTCTGTTACCACGTTCTCAGCCCTGCGGTGTGCTCACCAACCCGAAAGCTCTTGGAGCCCTTCCTTTGAGGTTTTATGGCAGCTTCACTACATAGGCTTGGTTGATAAATCATTGGCCATTACTGATTGAACTAAAACTCCAGCCACTCTCTCCCTCCTAGAGGTATGGGAGTCAAAGGAAAAGTTCCAAACTTCTAATCACTAGTTAGTTCCCCTTGCAAACAGTCCAATCCTCGGGCTAGCTAGGGGCTTTCCAAAAACCACCTGATCAACATAACAATAGACACCTTTGATGGTTCTCTTCTCTTAGGAACTCTGCTGAAAACTGAGATGAAGACCAAATATATTTCTTGTTTATAATAGTATTGTGTAAATATTTACACAGACATATACATAGAAAAAACACTATTTTTTTTCTAAAAGGAATCACAAAAAACTCCAGTTTATGGCTAAATTTGTTGAATGGGATGGGGGGTGTCTTTTTTTTATTTTCCATTTTGTTATCTGTCCTGTTTGGCTCTTGGTTTTTAACATGTTTCTTCTTTACATTTCACAAGGGTTATCTGGCCAGGGAGATGTTCAGGCATTTACTGTTTGCATTTTGAATTTCTTTTTGTTAAAATGTAATAAATACTTCATTTTAAGATAAAATTAAGATTTCAATCCATACTTTGTCCATTAGAGGCATCTCTTTCTGGCTGGTGGACAAGCTGGAGGTTAGACGCCCAATGGCACACAGCCCTGCGCTGGGGTGAGAAGCCAGAGGACGAACCAGAGGCACCTTCCGGGAATATCTGGTCTTGGATATCAACCCAAAAACCACTATCATTTTGTATGAAAACAAACACGGCTATAGAGAATACAGACCTTGTGAACTGAGATCAGACTTGAGCCCCCAAAGACAATTTGTTCTGATGGTAAGAAGCCTTCAGGTTGTACATGCAGCCTCTCTTAGGATGTGAGTTTTGTCTTCTCGGGCTACTAGAAGCCATACCTGAGACAATTCACTCATTTTTTTTTCTTTTCATTTTTCCGAAGCTGGAAACAGAGAAGTAGTCAGACAGACTCCCGCATGCGTCCGACCAGGATCCACCAGGCATGCCCCTCCGGGGCGTCGCTCTGTTGCATCCAGAGCCATTCAGCGCCTGAGGCAGAGGCCACAGAGCCATCCCCAGCGCCCGGGCCATCTTTGCTCCAATGGAGCCTTGGCTGTGGGAGGGGAAGAGAGAGACAGAGAGGAAGGAGAGGGGGAGGGGTGGAGAAGCAGATGGGCACTTCTCCTGTGTGCCCTGGCCAGGAATCGAACCCAGGACTCCTGCACGCCAGGCTGATGCTCTACCACTGAGCCAACCGGCCAGGGCCAGTTCACTCATTTTTAAGGACAGCATTTCATTTATCTCTTTTGCTAGAAACAATTGAATTACCCATTCCCCACCTAGAATGCTCCTTTCTACAGGAATGTTCCGTTACAGCAAGAATTTTGTCTTATTTGTACAAGAGTGTATCCTCAGTGCCTAGAAGAGCCCGTGGCTTGTAGTAGACCCTTAATAAACATTATTGAATAAATGAATGAATGAATATCTCTTGTGCTAATGGAATGTCCTGCACAGTCATGTTTTCATTAGTGAACTCAGGCCACCTATCTGGGAAGTGCATACCTTGGTGTAATCACATTTGACAGAAAATTAGATCAATGCTAAGGGGTGGGGGGAATTCATATTGAGATGATTTTTTAATAATGTGCAGATTGGCTTCCTTTATATTATATATTTTTAGATAATATATTGCTTTTACTATCAGCCTGATTTTACCCAATATATGGCATTTTACTAACGTTTCATTATATATTATATGGCTTGTCTTTATTAAATTATTTTGGAAAATTGAGCGAGTTCAATAATGAATTAATTTCTTCATAAACCACTTGGAATTATTTGAAATAAAATGGTAAATTAAAACACACACACACATCTGAAAACAATGGGGACAGAGAGTCCTCTGACTCATAAAGCAAGCTTTCTCTTTGCCAAATGCTTTCCAATGCTGTGAAGTTCTCCCTTCCAGCAAGCCCCAAACCTTCCCCTTCCTTAACTGCCATGCACTGACCATGTTCCATGCTCCAGAGTCACCTAAATACATAATCCTTTTTTTAAATGACGGCACTTCAAATATATGAACACTACTGGGTCCTACCCAAGTCTTCTCTTATAACGCTGTATCTAAAACTTTCATAATGCTGGTAGAACACCCGTCTTTTCCTTTCTCTCATGAGTGCACTAAATTAAAAAAAAAAATGAAATCTGTTGTTTATATTTAGTGGGAATAATAATCTATTGCAAGTTAATTTATGAAACTTCCTGTTTTCACTGTTGCATATTCTGCTTCTCCAGTCAATGTATAAAGAAATGGTTACCAAAATTTTAAAATAGGACATCTATGGTTGTTTCAGAATTTCTGATAATGCTCCAATCTGAGAATGTGTGGCAAGTATCTATTCTAAAGTAAGATATATGTCCATGGAGTTCTTATAACAAGACATGAAAACTAGTCCAGGGGCCATTTCACATATAATATATTATATAATAACAAACTAGAGATTCTAGAGGAGATTAATAAAAGGAAATTTCCAGGAATGGAGGGTCTTTTGACTTTTTCCTTTTCCTCTAGGAAAGAAAACTGACCTGCCCACTACACCTCACAAATTGGGGATGGGGACAATTTGTACAAAATACCCAACAATGGGGAGAGCAGAAATTGCCAGAAAGCTGGAATGGCACTGCTGTCCCTACTGGATGTTTCCTGGGGGAAGAGAGGACTAGCTGGGCTGCCACAGGAGGACAGTTCACTCTGTGAGAGTGCTTGGAAACATCATGGTGTGCTCCCTAGAATGGGAGGGGGCGGGGCTTAGGGAGGAAGTGCATGTGAACCAGAGACAGATACTTGTTTCCATATAGGAAACAGACAGGTGAAGAGGCTACCTGGAACAGACCACCATGGGGCAAAGAGAGGGTAAGCAACCGGCCCAAGCATACTTCAGTTCTGTGATGAGGTAATAAGTTCCCATCTGTTGGTCAAATAAATTAGTAAAATATGATTTTTATGTTTGTTTGCTTATAGTTTGCACTGGGGGCTGGGCAGTGCCAGGTATATGTGGTCTGTGTAATTGCAAATTACCTTCCTGCTTGAGAAGAGCCATTATTTTGCTAATGTTTGCTGGAGGAGAGGTTTTCATGCCAGAGTTTGAAAAGAGAGAGCAGAAGGAGAAAGAGAGAGAAGCCATGTTTGCAGAGTGAGAGCGGAGAGAATGCAGAATGCTGAGGAAGAAGCCAGTTTGTACAGAGAAAAAGGAGGTATGCAGAGGGGTAACCAGAGGTGAGGGGCTTTACAAGCTCTGCTGAGACTGGTGGGGTCTTTGATTCTAGAAGGAACTGGTTCTCCTGGTTGTGGAACCAGAGAATGTGTCAGGGCTTTGGGAATCCTGAGTGAAAGGGAAGTGTTTTCCCTGTGTGTTTGCTCATCGGCCAGTGTGCAGACTTTAATAAAAGAATGGCCCACCAGTTTTTGGCTCACTGTTTCTTTACCGTCTGCCCAAATTCAATGAGAACCTGCATGTGCATGGCTGTGACAGCGCGACTACTGGCCATACACCATCAATTGCATTCTGGGCAAGTAGATGCCTCAGAGGACT
The DNA here is from genome assembly GCF_036850765.1 of Saccopteryx bilineata. Lineage (NCBI taxonomy): Eukaryota > Metazoa > Chordata > Mammalia > Chiroptera > Emballonuridae > Saccopteryx > Saccopteryx bilineata. Next base: position 186,716,259 of record NC_089490.1, on the reverse strand, counting down.
ACAATAAAACTTCATTTGTCTAGAGAAGCGGTTCTCAACCTGTGGGTCGCGACCCCGGCGGGGGTCAAACGACCAAAACACAGGGGTCGCCTAAAGCCATCGGAAATACATATTTTATTTAAAAATGTATTGTATAATAAATATATATTTTCCGATGGCTTTAGGCGACCCCTGTGTTTTGGTCATTTGACATTTCCGATGGCTTTAGGCGACCCCTGTGTTTTGGTTGTTCGACCCCCGCCGGGGTCGCGACCCATAGGTTGAGAACCGCTGGTCTAGAGAGACCCAACATGACAGCCTTCCAGGACAAAGAGGGTTCAGCAATAAGAGGCTGGAGGGGCATGTTTAGGAGCAGGGGGTGGAGGTGAACTCTGAAGAGCTCCCTCCTCTAACCTGTCCAGCAAGAAGACAGAACATGTGGACACCCACTATGACAGAGTGCACTGAGGGCCAGAGTACAACAGGACCAATGAGAAGAGACTGTCCCACTGTCTCTAATGCACCGGCCCTGCTCTGGCCCTGACACTAGGGAAAGCAGGAGTAGGGGGTGAGATGGTAAAAGAGGAGTGGAGCAGGCTGTGCCCCCTTCCCCTCTGGTCCTGCTTACCCTGTTTTATCTTTTTATCATATGTGTATATACCCATTAAGAAAAATACATATCATTTTCTGTGTTTAAAAAAACAAACAAATAGGTTTGCTTTAAACTAGACTGGCCTGGGTTATTTAATTCCAAAAAGCTAATCTTCCTTACTAAATAGTACTATGTTAGTAACTAAAAGTGACTAGAAAACCCCGAGCTCTGCCAGAGATGCTGTCAAAGGAGAGGGTGGGGGTGAGGGGCGGGAGTGGTTAGATGGCGTTTCACGTAGTACAGGATCCTCAAATTCACACCACCTGATATAGAGATTATAATGGCAACATTTTAAATGCATTGTTGACCTATAGCAAAAAATTCAGATAGGAGACAGAAGTCAAAACCAGAGAGGCAGAGCACCTGAGCAGGTGCTGCCCTCCCCACGGAGCCCTGACTCGCACCCACCCTGCATCACGAAGCACATGCTTGCCCTGCGAGCAAACCGGAGGTGAGACCGCAGCCGGCAGAGCGGAGCACGCAAGGACCGCTCCGCCGCAGAAGGGCCACAGGGGAGCTCCACGTACAAAGTCAAGAAAGCAACCCAGGGCCTGCATCAGCGGTGGGCGCTGCGCTGCAGTTACACCACCCAAGCGATTCAAGGACCCCAAACTCACCACTCATTCCAAGAACAGGAAAGACAAAACGGACAAGAGACCAGTAAACTCCTGAATCCCGGGGAGAAGCAAATGCAAAACATCTTTGAGGTCACTTCCACGATCCAGAGCAAAGTGCATTCCCAGATAAAACAACCACCCCTGGTGGGTTTACAACAAAAAAATCACAAACCACGCGAGAGAGCTGTATGTGACAACAACAGCGCTCTAAAGCCATTAGGACAGGAGGAGAAACTGAGTCTTTCACAACATAGTAAAGAAGACAGTACTAGATAAATGAAAGGCCTAGATTTGGAAGACCTAAAACTTCAAAACTTTTAGAAGAAAGTATGAATGAGAGACTATCTTTATGCTTTCAGAAAAGGAAACAGTTTTTTTTTTTTCAAGGAAGACACCAAAAATACACATGGAAAAGGAAAAGCCAGGATCACCAGGCCAGGAAGTCCTGCCAATGACATACAAGTTGCTGTAGGACCGCTGGTTGGGGTGGGGCAGAGGTGCAGAGGTTAGTTTTTGACCGCCTGCCTCCCTCCTTCCTGCCCAGAGCAGTGAACCAGAAGAGAAAGAAGAAATGCAGACAGCCACTCTGTCATTATGGGGCCACACAGCAAATGCCAGCACCCCTCCCTACGGGCATCTTGGTAGATGAGAAAAACAAGTTCCCGCTTGCTTAAGCTACTTTTAGTCTGATTTTCTGTTCTTTGAAACCTAACTGATACAATCATGTTCTTAAACAAGGGAGAAAATAATAAAGGACTAATCAAGGAAATTAGATAAATCGAAAGTGTTTCCTCTAAGCAAGCATATCAAGCTTTATTTAGCACTATTTCTTGTTCCCACTGCAATTGGCATAACACAAAAAATGAGGAAGGAGAAGAAAACTGAACATGAGCGACGATTGTTAGAGATCAAAGCTGCGTTTTCTTGCCCTGGAAAAATTTCTCAACTATGAGAATTTGTATCACTTCAGCCTCTGATTCAAAAGGAGAACTGGCCTTAATACTATTTCCCTTCTAAGCATAGGTTCAGTTTGGAAAAAAAAAATCATATAGACATCAACGCTTGAATTCCAATCCTTGGCCTACCATTATATGTGGAATCACAAAATGTTTTCTTTTTACATGTCCAGTATTTTGCAAAGGGTCATAGAAAGGTAAAAATATCTTTTAAAGAATTAGGAAAGATCAGCTGTGTCTTGTTAAAAGCTTTTGCACAGCTAAAGACAATAAGAACAGAATAAAAAGACAAACTACACAATGGGAGAACATATTTGACAATATGTCTGATAAGGGGTTAATAACCAAAATTTATAAAGAACTTGTAAATCACAACACCAGGAAGACAAACAATCCAATCAAAAAATGGGAAAAAGAAATGAATAGACACTTCTCCAAAGAGGACATACAGATGGCCAATAGGCATATGAAAAAATGCTCAACATCACTAATCATTAGAGAAATGCAAATTAAAACCACAATGAGATATCATCTCACACCAGTCAGAATGGCGCTCATCAACAAAACAACACAGAATAAGTGCTGGCGAGGATGTGGAGAAAAGGGAATCCTCCTGCACTGCTGGTGGGAATGCAGACTGGTGCAGCCTCTATGGAAAACAGTATGGAGATTCCTCAAAAAACTGAAAATCGAACTGCCTTTTGACCCAGCTATCCCACTTTTAGGAATATACCCCAAGAACACCATAGACCTACTCCAAAAGGAGAAATGCACCCCCATGTTTATGGCAGCATTGTTCACAATAGCGAAGATCTGAAAACAGCCCAAGTGTCCATCAGAGGACGAGTGGATTAAAAAGCTTTAGTACATATATACTATGGAATACTACTCAGCCATAAGAAATGATGACATCGGATCATTTACAGTAACAGGGATGGACCTTGATAACATACGGAGTGAAAGAAGTAAATCAGAAAAAACTAAGAACTATATGAATCTATATACATAGATGGGACATAAAAATGAGACTCAGAGACATGGACAAGAATGTGATGGTAACGGGGGGGGGGGGGCAGGGCACAAGAAAACCAGATAGAAGGTGACAGAAGACAATTTGACTTTGGGTGAGGGGTATACAGCATAATCAAATGTCAAAATAATCTGGAGATGTTTTCTCTCAACATATGTACCCTGATTTATCAGTGTCACTGTATTAAATTTAATTAAAAAAAAGAATTAGGAAAGAGTTTACTCTGTTTGTTTTGAAAGCCAATTATAATGGATTTCTGGTAAATATCTTAGTTACCAGGACATTATAATATTGACTATTTAATTACCACTGTTTTCCCTGCGTAAATATAACAAGTAAAATTTGAGTTATGCATTTCCCTATTACATTTAAGTACTATTGAACCATAATACAGGAGGACATCAGTGAAGATGCGAGTTTGTACACCATGCTCAGCATTAAATGGACACTTTTCAATTGATTCCATTATTTTGTTTGTTAATGCATTTTTTAGGCAGCAATGGCTAAAAAATAAAATACTGTTTTGAAATCAGCCTTGAATAGTTTTCAACAAAAAATCTCAATGAGTACTATAGTACTACTACAATGTATTCACCAATTTAAAGAAAGATTAATCTTGGAACACGTACCATTACAATTCACCATTTCAATGGCCACTTTAACTCTTGGTTTTGAAAATATTACAGAAATGAACAGAAGTTCATGTATACACAAGTGAAGAGCAAATAACACGCCACTGCTTTTCTGAGAGTAAGCTGCATCTCTTGCCTATTTCTAAAGGTCCATTTCTTAATACCAATGGAAAAAATTTATTTATAATATCCTTAATCTTGAAGTGAATGGGGGTGGTGGTATTCTTGTTTATAACTATTCATCTCAATTCAGGCAAGAAAAAAATATATTCAAGTTACTATTTCTGGGTGCTAAATTGAATCAGGTGTCTTCTCCTCTTAAGAAAATTAAGTTGCTTTTGTGCAAGAGTGTTTTAATGAAAACAGAGCCTGCCGACAGTGATAAATGGGAATGACACCAGAGAGAGCATGTAAGCAGGACAATATGTGCATGTAACAGTCTTGCAGCCTATTTTTCACTGACTATTCTGAATGACTTCGCTGTTTCTTAAGGGGCCTATTAATCTCAAATTTAGTTATTATACAACGTTTATTTGAACATATATTCTGCGGATGATGACAGTTAATAAAGGAAATCTTTCACAAGCTGTATTTTTACATATTGTTCCAACTACAGCTCCCAGTCGTTTGATGGTATTGATGAAATAACCTACATTGTGCTGAGGGTTTTTTTTTTAAAGGCACATATATTCAGATTCCTTTCTAAGCACATGGGGACTCTTAAATAACTGTTAAAATGCATACAAAAAAAAATCCTACTATGAAATGGTAAAAGTAATAGGACATCTTAACTGTTCAACAAAAATTCTTTAATGTGAAAACTGACACTTCTAAGGCAAACCAGATACCTTTTAACACTTTTTAAGCTTTAGTGCATCACACGCATACTTCTTGCATACCAATCTACATGTTCACAATATGCATGGGGCAGAGGAAGGAAGCCAAAATCAATTTTCTTGAGGTGCAAAAAGAATCAAGTAACATAGCTGCTTTGATTTTTACCTTGGTGTGTTGGTTTTTTTTGGATAGAATACCATGTACTTAAAATAGCGGTAATTCTGTATTTCTTATTCTGGTAGCATACTTAAAGGCTTACAAGAATTTTTAAACATTTTCCTAAAAATATATTTTTCAACTCAAATAACTTCATCAATTCAGATTGTGGTTCTTGTTCCAGGAGAAATTTGTTACTTTAAATATAACTGGTTCATAATAAGAAAACCTATTAGTAGGAAATACATATCGGAGTTCAGGATTTTTAAAAACCGTCTCCTAATTGAGATGAATACCGACTTAAACACTTTCAATTTCATTCTCATGAAATCTCAGTCTTTAAAGATATTCAATTCCAGTGAAATCAGGATTTTCAAGTGGGCAGGGCCCATAGACACTCTGACAAGCACTTTATAAATGAGGAGACAGAACTCAGGACAGATGAAGGGTTTTTCCCAAGGTCATAGTGGCTAGTGGCAAAGTCAAAAAGCAATCTCCAGACATATTCCCTGCACCCTCTCTGTTACACCTACACTGCCTAGATCACATCTTATTTTTAGTAGGTATTTGTAGATCTACAATATAAAACAGGCTGGGACCAAAACAATAACAATGGTTATGCTGGGGTAATGAGGTTATGGATATTTTTTCCTCTGTGCTTTTTCCTTATGTTCAAGGTTTTCGTACTGATTATGTGTTTCTCCGGGAAAAAAACACACAATAAATGTTACCTGTTAACTATGCCCAATATTTTAAAGGTTCTCTCTTTAATCTTTAGGCAAACCTTGAACAATGCTATGCACATATGAGGTGCTTAGTCAATGTCTAAAAATGGAATGAAATTGAGGATAATGCCAAGAAGAATCTACCTAAATAGTCTTACTTGTTATATTAACACTGAATACTCAAAGGAACAAACTGGGGGTGTGGGTATAACTCAGAATATCAATTATTACATTGAAAAGACATTATTTATTTATAGCATATTAAACACTTGTAGATATCTATAATGTAGCTGAATGAAACTTTCTTAAGATATTACACACCACTTGACATTAGATCTTTTTAAAAAATACCAATTTCTCAATACATCTAAAGTTTAGTGGTTTTCAATCTTTTGGGTTTCCTATATCCTGTCAAAAAAGGAATAAAACAAATACTCCTTTAATTATTTATTCATTCATTCAACACAAATTTATTAAATAGTCCATTAAACTAAGCACTGAGAATACAAAAATAAATACCACAGTCTACTGCTTACAGTATAGGGCTAGAAGGTAAATGCCATAATGGCTATAGTACAAGATCAACGGGATCAAAGTGTTATAGCAGTAAAGAGGTGAACTACTAACATTTCCTTTAAAATGGCCTTTTTCAATACCTCCTAGTGATATACGACAAGCACTTCTCTGATCAATTAATGGAAGTTCTATTTAATGCCAACACATGAACTAAGCTCTCAGCATGCCAGCAGAGAAATTGGCCAAGAATTCCCCTAACACTTTGTTTAGAAGGGCATCCACAAAACCTAAGTGACAACCTATGTCAAACCATCTCATGTTTCTTGCAAATTTTAGACTCCAGCTACCTAACTCTGTTATTTCTGCTCTTTTCCATCCATTAGGACTGGGAATCTCAGAGCTTCTTAAGAGGGCAATGGATCAATCCCTCAGCAATAACTCTTTCATCAGCTTTTCATTAGCAATAAAATAGCTTTCCCACCATCTTCTGGGAAATAACTTACCCTAGATTCTGCAGAATCTTACCGCAGGACTGCAGTGGACTTTTACAGATCATCAAGGCACTTTGCCTCAAAAAGGGCCACACTGCAATCACCAACAAACAGAACCACCTTATCCTATTCTTTATGATTTCAAGATCAAAGACTACACAATCCCTTTTAGAATTCTAGATTTAAAATCTATATTTTAGATCACATTTTTCATTAGCGAGTCCTTTCCTTTTCTGAATTAACTTTTTATTGAGATCATCTTTTTATGTTAGGTCCCCTGAGAAGACTAAAGAAAAAAAAGAGCTGTTATTGCTGTTACAAGTAGAATGCTGATAAATGTTTAACAGCTGGCTCTCAGGGTGAGGAGAAAAAACACCAGTTTGTATTATTTGCTGATTTTTATATTGCAAATACTCCCACCATAGTTAAGTTTAAGCTGCAGACGTGAACACCAACATGGGCAGAGACTGCACAGTTCCAAGGTATATGAGCATACAAAGGAAAATTTATTTATTTTTTTAGTTTACAAAAGAAATTAAATAAAGACATGAGCAGAAACTAATGAAATCTAAACCAGAAAGATAACAGAGATCAATGAAATCAAAAGCTGGTTCTTTGTGTGTGTGGGGGGGTGTCAATAAAATAAATACACCTTTAGAACAGGGAGTAGTAAACGTTTTCTGTAAAAGGTTGCTGTTCCATTTCAACACAACTGGTATAACACAACTGTATAGATGGCAATGCAGTCCGACACCAAGCACCTGGAGTTGGCACAAACCCACAAATGAAACGCTCCATCCTCCAAGAAAAGCTGCTCTCATTTCAGACAACTGAAGTTGCACTTCAGGAGTCCCCAGGCCACCAACACTTCACCAACTGGTCACACATTTGGGGCTTCTCATGACCCTCTCTGGTTCAATAATTCAACAGAACAATTCACTGAACTCACTGAAAACGCTACACTCACATCTACACTTTTATTAGAAGGGACACACATAAAGTGAGGTCCGGAGCTTCCATGCCCTGTTGCTGGGAAGTCAGAACACATCACTCTCCTAACACATCAATGTTCACTAACCAGCAAGTGTCACTGAGCTTCAGGGCCCAGAGTTTTTAGCTGGGGTTTCATTATGTAGGCATAACTGATTGAATCTCTGACCATTTGATTGAATTCAATATCCAGCCCTGTCTCTTTCCCTAGGGGTTGAGTGGCTGAAAGTTCCAACCTTCTAATCACATGCCTGGTCTTTCTGGTGACGAATGCCCATACTGAAGTTATCAAGGCACCCGTCATGAGTCACTTCATTAATACAACAAAGACACTCTTATTAGTCAGGAAATTCCAAGGGTTTTTGAAGCTCTGTGCCAAAAAACTGAGACAGAGACTACATATAGTTTTTATTATACTACAGCAACATATTAAATATTTTAAGCTTTTTGGTCCATCTGGTCATTATCCCATATGGTCACAAATTCTTAATTCTGCTGTTGTAGCACAAAGGCAGCCATAGATACTGTATAAACTAATACATGTGGTTGTGCTCCAGAAAACTTTACTTATGGATACTAACACTGGATTGTCACTTCATTTTTACACATCATGAAGTTTTATTCTTCTTTTGATTTTTTTCTAACCATTAGGAAAACATACAAACCATTCTTAACTCACTTACTATACAAAAACATGCAGCAAGCCAGATTTAGCCTGCAAGCTATAGTCTGCCAGCACTGATCCAGGAGAAAGAGAGAAAATAGAAATGACCAACTTTCTTTTCAGGAATGAAAGACATGACATCCTGAGATCTTTCAGATATTTAAAGAATGAGAATAACCATTATACCCCCAAATTTGAAAACTTAGATCAAATGTATAAATTCCTCCAAAGGCACAAACTACCAAAGCTCTTTCATGGAGAAAGAGATAATATATAATGAACCACATAGGTTCATTATATATTAAAATCATGAAAGTGGTCAAAAATTTTCTCACAAAGAAATCTGTAGGACCAGACAGATGGTTTTACTGGTGAATTCTACCAAACATTTAAAGGAGAAATAATATTAATTCTGTACAAACATAGTCAAAAGAAATAAAGGGCATCCAAATTATAAAGGAAGAAGTAAAACTGTCATTATCTGCAGATAACATGATACTGTATATAGAGAACCCCAAAGACTTCACCAAAAACTACCAGAACCGATAAGTGAATTCAATAAAGTATCATTATACAAAATAAATATCCAGAAATCAGATGCATTTTTATACACCAATAATGAACTATCAGGGAGGGAAACTAGGAAAACAATTTCATTTACAATTGCAGAAAAAAAACCCCAACAATCTAGAAATAAATTTAACTAAGGATATTAAAGACCTGTACTCAAAATATTACAAGACACTGAAGAAATTGAAGAGGATACAAATAAGTGTAAGCATGTACTATGTTCATAGATAGGAAGAATTAACAACACTAAAATCACTAAAATGTCCACACTACCCAAAGCAATCTATAGATTCAACTCAATTTTTATCAAGATACCAATGGTGTATTTCACAGAACTAGAATAAATGTCTCCAAAACTTATATGGAATCACAAAAGATACTTAATAATCACAGCAATTGTGAGAAAGGAAAACAAAGTTGGACAAATCACACAACCTGATATAGTATACTACAAGGCCATAGTCTAAACAGGATGGTAATGGCATAAAAACAGACATATAAGTCAATGGAACAGAATTGAGAGTCCAAAAGTAAACTCACGCCTTTATGGGTCAATTAATATATGACAAAGGAGGCAAGAACATACAATGGAATAAAAACAGTTTATTCAATAAATGGTGTTAAAAAAAATTGGACTGATACATGAAAAAAAAATGAAACTACACCACCTTCTTACACCAGACACAAGAATAAACTCAAAATGGATTAAAGACTTACATATTAGACACAAAACTATAACAATCCTAAAAGGAAACATGAGAAGTAAAATCTTGGACATTTTGCATAGCTATATATCCTAGTATAAGGAAACAAAAGAAGACATAAATCAAACTAAAGTTTTTGCACAGCAAAAGAAACCATCAACAAAACTTGGTTTTGATGTTTACACAGAAAATGTCTATAAATATTAATAAGCCATTACTTAATAAAAAAAATTCATCAAAACTATTTACCATTACTACTTCCTACCTATAAAAGCTTAAGATTTAGAGCCTTGCTTATAATTTATAAAAATGTCTTTTAAAGTAATTATTCCAATAGTAACACAATGTGAATACTTCAAAGACGATGGCCCTATTTCAATAAAGATAACCTTAAATTAAAAAAAAAATAACTTCCTTTTATACTTATTTAAAGAGGATAAAGTTTTCATATCAAACCATTTTAATTTAATATCATCACAGAAGCATCTGTGAAATACTAAGAAAAGCACTAAAATGAAGTCAGAATATCTGGTTTCAAAACAACTTGGTCACATACTCAGCTATAAAAATTCTTTAAATCTCAGTTTCTTCACTTTATTCAATAGGCATAACAACAACCATATAAATTTAGGATTAAATGAGATGGTGAATATAAAATCACTGGGTATTCCACAACAATAGAAAGTAAGACTCAGCAAGGCCTTGGCCGGGGGTTGCCAGGTGGATCCCAGCTAGGGCACATGCAGGAGTCTGTCCACCTCACTATCTTCCCTCTTCTCATCTTAAAACAAAAAACAAACAAACAAACAAAAAACCCAGTAAGCCTTCAGTATACAGTCAACCCTTGAAAAACATGGGTTTGTACTATGCATGTCAACTTACTGTGGATTATTTTTCAATAAATACTGTAGATGTATTTTCCCTTCCTAATGATTTTCTTAGTAACATTTTGTTTTCTCTAGCTAGCTAGCTTTATTGTAAGAATACAATATATAATATATATAGCACACAGAATATGTGTTAATTGACTGTTCATGTTATCGGTAAGGCTTCCAATCAACAGTAGGCTATTAGAAGTTAAGTTTTGAAGGAGTCAAAAGTTACACATGAATTTTCAACTGCATGAGGGGTGGAGGAGGGAGTCAGTGCCCCTAACACCAGCATTATTCAAGGGGCAACTGCACACTATCCTCCAAGTCCCTGAAGAACTTAGGTTGTACATGGAAGCGAGTCATAGCAGGGGAGGGTTCACTAACGAACTGATCATTTCTAAAATGATTCCTGAGAAAACATTTTCCCTTCCCACAGTCATATCCCAACTATTTCACAATGATATCCATCTCTGTACTTTCGTTTTGGTTGGTTTACTTTCACAGATTGTACAGTTAGATGCCTGATAATAATCACAAATAAAATGCAAATAAGATGCTAAAGATAACTGTACGTCCTACAGAAGATGCAGGATTTCATTAAGTCGGTGAAATCAGAACAAATACAAGACACGAAAAAAATAACTGACAAGTTAGATGCTTGGAAGAAGAAGAATCAGAATATATTTTTAAATGACTGCACCTGTGATGATGCCTCAATTCTTTTTGCAAATTTGTACCTTGATGATTGTTTTGCAAAAATAAATAGGAGGAAGAGTTGTGACATCATGTCATCAAACAATTTTCTTGGGAAGACTTCAATGATAACCCACCCTCCAAAATAATAATTGACTCTTCATTCACACCAAGAATTAGTGAATAGTTATAACATAATCAGAATTTTATTGACTGAATTATAAAATAAGCTTGCTTTCATAATTTAGATTTTTTTAATAAAAATTAAACATTTTCAGTAATTTCTGTTACATACTAATTCTCTTTTTAAAGTCAATTGAGTTTAAGTGAGGTTTCTACTGTATTTACCATTAAATAATGTGGCTTTTCTCCTATTTTTATTTCAGTTACTCTAATTTTTATAGGGAGGCAAATAGAACATCTTTTTATTTCCTATAAAAGCTTAGCTGAGGGCCTGACCAGGTGGTGGCGCAGTGGATAGAGCATCGGACTGGGAGGACCCAGGTTCGAGATCCCAAGGTCGCGAGCTTGAGTGCGGGCTCATCTGGTTTGAGCAAAGCTCACCAGCTTGGACCCAAGGTCTCGGTCTGCTGAAGGCCCACGGTCAAGGCACATATGAGAAAGCAATCATTGAACAACTAAGGTGTCGCAACAAAAAACCAATGATTGTTGCTTCTCATCTCTCCCCGTTCCTGTCTGTCTGTCCCTCTCTCTGACTCTGTCTCTGTAAGAAAAAAAGAAAAAAAATAAAAAAGCTTAGCTGAGGTTAAAAAAACAACAAAGTTTCAATGTGTTATACTGAGCAGACTATAATTTAATTTTTCTACAAACCATAAACTAACACAGGAAGAAATGTTAGAGAACATCTCTCCAGCACCCATTCAAATATCGATTGGACAGAAGCTCAGAGTGGGAAGTGACCTGCTCACAATCACACAGTTTCTGGCAGCAGCTGAGCCAGGGCTACAGGGAGAGCTCCCAAACACTCTTCCTTCTCTAGGACATTAATCTTTATTGGACTCTAATATATTATGTAAATAGGATATATGTGAATATCAGAAATACACGGAATGGAAAGTGTATAGACACACTGAAACATAAAACACTAGTCAGCAAGCAGTGAAGCACTAAATCGACTTCAAATTTTTATTAAGGTTATCCCTCTGTTAGTGACTGAAGGGATATTAGCTTAGAGGTCCATGCAATAGCTGTAACACCGCAACTAATGGACTGTCAAGAGATGATTTAATATAGAGGCCCAGCTGAACAGCGGTGTGTAAGTAACTCTGACAACCTGAGGCTTTCTTTTGGTCAAACGTTTTATATCTATAAGTGACTTTCCCTAAAAAAATTACCTGAGAAGATACTCTCAGAAGGGTTCTCTGTAATAACAGTAGCCCAAACACTCTTATGTAAGTTCAGATTCTCTGAGATCTTAAGAGGGGATTAAAAACAAAACAAAACAAAGCTTAAAGGTCTTGTTCCCAGGTCCTTCTCCAGGCACCATTACATGGTTAGAGATCTGGTTAAATGCATTTCACAACTACAATGTGTATTTCTTTGGGTTGAAGTAAAATAAAGAAATAAAACAACTTTTTAAACGTTGCCCTCTAGATTTGACTCTCAATATGAGCCACAGGAGATGGGGGTGGGAAGATGAAATTAAAATGTTTATTAAATACACATTTCTATAAAACATTATATGTATCCCTCATCTTTACAACAGGGACCGACCTGCACTGAGAAAACAAAAGTAGTGTGAAGAGGAAACTATCGAATGAGCAGGGATTTAAAAAAATAATGATAATGTGCATGATGGATGAGCGCTCCGGGAAAGTCTTGGCATGCCTCTACAACCTTGCTGAAAATGTTGCAGTAAGCAACAAGATCTTAAAAATGTCCATGTGTGCATACTCCTTGGACCACCAATTCTACTTTTAAAAATCTAAATATTTAAGAAAATAATACAGATCCAAGAAAAGATTGAGCTAAAAGGATTTTTATCATAGAATTGTTTTGTAATAGCAAACTTATCCAGGGCTAAAATAAATCATTGCACATCCATCCATGAGAAGAGTAAGCAACTAAAAAGAATGGTGAAGAACACTATGGAGACATGTCACAATATATTGGTAAGTGGACAAATAGGAATTATAAAACAGCATGCAATATGATTTCATTTTATTAAACCTATGTTTAGATAAAAAGGTCCCAAAGATACACACATAAAATATCTCAAGTGTGTATTCACCCAGTAATCATTTCTCCAACTCTAGCCTTTCCAGTGGGATTTTGGTATTTGTTTTCTTTCTTTGTCTCTATATTTTCTAGATTAGTCACTAAAAATACCTAGAACTCTTGTAATAAGAAACCTACATCATTAAAAATTTTTCATCAGTACAAGAATATAAAATTTTATATGGTCATTCTGGAATATTGGCTGTGACCAGGAGATGTAAGTAAGCCTTTCTCCTGATACACCACTGACTAAAACTTATGTATGTGATAATGTAACCTAATCACTCCCCCAAAAAGTCATGTCATTAAGACCAACAATAATTTATGGTATTAGAAAAAGAACCCATGAAGTCATTATCAAAGTAGTCATTTGGTAGAAATTAAATTTCAAATAAATAAAGATGATTATGTGAAATGATTTTGGTTGCAAGCAAAATGGGTGAGGGTTTAAATACTTAGAGCTACCAAGAATATCTTAGGTAAAAACTAAAGCTTTTATTTCCTTTAAAACAGAGTTTATTATTTACTCATTGAAAAAATGTATCCCCTTTACTACTGATAATAGCACAGATCAAGTTGAAAGATCTGTTTTACATGTAAAGTCAGATTCATGATTCTTTTTTAAAGGACAATTTCTTATGAAGCAAAGACAGAGTTTCTCATCTGAATTTTCACCTGAAATATTTCTACTAAGAGAACATTTCAAAAGTCTTTGAAATTTTTTTTTTTCTTAACTTATCTGTTTATGGAGTCCAATAAAATATTAAGTAGTCAGTGTGTAACAAACACACACAAATACTATAGAAGTGGTTTGTGCATTACTTTTATAACTCATTCAAAATAGGTTTATAAAATATTTTCTTCTTCTAGACACATTTGAAAATAAGGAAATAAAAATAATACCTTTGCATTTAAAACTATGTTTAGATCACCCGGAAATGAATTGATTTGTCTACAGCCATACCACCCTGAATGCGCCCAATCTCGTCTGATCTCAGAAGCTAAGTAGGGTCGGGCCTGGTTAGTATTTGGATGGGAGAAAATGAATTGATTTAAAATATGTTCCTGCCTGACTTGGTGGTAAAACAGTGAATAGAGAGAGCATCAGCCTGGGTTGTTGAGGACCCAGGTTGGAAACCCCGAGGTCGCCGGCTTGAGTGCAGGCTCATCCAACTTGAGCGCTGGGTTGCTGGCTTGAGTGTAGGATCATAGACATGACCTCATGATTGCTGGCTTGAGCCCAAAGGTCACTTGGCTTGAAGCCCAAGGTTGCTGGCTTGAGCAAGGGGTCACTAGTTCTGCTGGAGCCCCCTGGTCAAGGCATATATGAGAAATAAATCAATTAACAACTAATATGCTGCAATGAAGAATTGATGCTTCTCATCTCTCTACCTTCCTATCTGTCTGTCTCTCTCTCTTTATCTCTCTTGTGCGCTAAAATAAATAAATAAATAAATAAATAAATAAATAAATAAATAAAATATATTCCTAGGAAAATTTAAGAATAAAATGTTATCATAGAAAAACATTCTTTAAATGTGACTGGTCTATGTGCAAAGTGCTTATTACACCTAATTATTCATAAAATACCCCCTTGGCCAGGATACTGTAAGAAAAATTGAAACATCAGATAACAGTTGGATTAAAAGACCTCTGTTGCCACTTCCTTCTCAATCATTCTCTGTAATTCTTAAAGGCCTCAGTTGAACTGAAATCTTTATTAGACACCAAGTGAGCTAACATGCACTGAAAGACTCTTTAAGAATATAAATGAGAAAGTTACTCCAACCAGCCCTCCTTTTTAAACCACAATTAGCTTCAATTCAAGATTCAAATTGTGAACATAGTTTTAAGATTTTTTCTAACATGCCTTTTAACCGGCTTCCTCCCCTTGTCTTCTGTAGTTCCCTTATCTTTCTAATCTTAAAGTTAAAAGAGGTTTACATTTTTTTAGAAAAAAAATATGATTGCTTTTTAAAAATGTATTCCCTTAACTACTCCTTACATCTACTTTCTAATCCCCAACTCACTTAATTAAATTCAGGGTGAATTTAAATTATAATTAACATCTTTTGAGGGATTACATGTTCTAATCACAGTTATGCAGTGAATATTTGAAACACATACATTTTGTTATATTATTTGAAATGCAAATTAGAACCCAAAAAAAGATGTTTAATAAAAATGTATAGTACTGAAGACTTTATTAAGGAACCTGAGGGACCAGAAATGAGATTAAAGTGAGTAAAAGCACTGATACAAGTACAAAAACAAATTGCTTCATCTCCAAAAGCCCCGGAAATGGCCCCACTTGGCTCCCGTTTAACCTAGCTTCAACACCGTTTAAAACTGCCTTCCAAGAGCTTCCATTAATCAAACTGAATTCCATTCCCCCTCTAGACCAGCTACTCACAGGATCTTAAATGAGAGATGATGCAGACAATTCTCCAAAAGCAAGAGACAAGTCCTGTTTTTCTGACCCACAAATTTAGAATAAAATAACTTCCTTTACCTTAGTTTTCCTTCAAAATAGCATTTCATAAACAGAAGGAAAAAGCTGACATTTATGAAGCATCCTCTGTATGCCAGACAATAAATGTTTTCCACTTAATTCTTGAAATTACCCTATGAGGTAGATATTATTCTATTTTATAGATGTGAAAAATAAGGCTCAGGGATGTTCAGTGCTTGAGAGAAATAAGTGAAAGGCATCAGGGGTGGAACTGAGACTCTTAAACACAGCCTCTTCCTGTAAAAGCACAATGTCATAAATGTGAGGCCCCAAAGGGGAGTCTAGGACACAGCACCTGCTTTCAATTGTCCATGCTAATTGTAATCTTCTCAAACAGGCTGTTGGGATTGTGACAGCCCCAGACAACATCTTCATCCCCTGTGGTATGCTTGGATAGAACACCCAAGAAAGTTCCTTCTTGGGGTTTTTGGGGCTCTTTCTGCAAAATCCAGGAGCTCACTGAGCGCCAGGGTCACTTACCATGTTCTCATCTGTGTCCGGCACTCAACTGGCTTTAGCATGAAATAAAAATTTGATTTATTCATGTAAGCCTAGTTTCAGTTTGGTAACTTTTCTCTTTTATCTTCAGGGCCTTTTTATGCACTTATCAGGTTGTTAGCTCCAACATTAGGTTTATCTTACGGAAATTAATGCAAATTCAAGTTCTGCCTTCTATTCCCTTCAACTGTCAGCTTCTTGTTCAAGATACATTATTCACACAACTTTTGCTGCCAAGTTTTACTAGTAGTTAGACTGGTTCTTACTTTTTTCGTTGAGATCATCAGTATAAGATAATACCAAGTTGCTCAGCTACCTAGCCAGTCAATCCTGAAAAGCAGGGTTAAAAAAAAAACCACAAAAATTGTTAGCATGTTTTTTTTTCTCATTTATCTACAATACATTCTCCTAGCTCTCTGTGACATAATTATGCCTAATGCGAGATAGAACCTCTTGCACAAAAATGATATGGATACAACCCAAAGATTGGAGGGAGGCTAGCGGGGGTTGATATTTTGGATCTAATTAGAGTCGTCGTTAGGAAAAGGGCGGTTTCAAAATGTAATTTACCCCTAAAATGGCCATATGCGAACACACTCTAGAGGGCGCTAGACTTAGCTTACCTATGAATCCAGTACCATAGCTTAAAGGATCTCCAACAAGTTTGATTTAACCATTTCAAGACTCTTGTTTCCTCATATCAAAAGTGGGTGTAATATTTGTAACATTAGTATGTTTTGTAGTTGTAAGCATTTTGTGAAAATTAAATGAAGCAATTCGTGTAAAGCATTAGCATAGTAAGTGCTTAATAAATAATTAGCCATTACTAACAATACTATCATCAGTACCATTATCATATTACTAAGTGGTGAGAACCATTAGTCAAAGACTTCCCAAATTAAGAAACTGGAAATAGAGATAAAATTTCTGGTAAATTTGGAAAAGTACAGACAAATAAGCATTTTAAGCTAGAAGAAGAAGGAAGGAGGGAAAATAGGGTTCAAGGCAAGAAATACAGAGTTAATTTTTTACAATACAACTCACTGTGAGAATCACAACCTGTTATATAGAATTCCTTGTTACTATTTAGAGATTTGTGAGACCTAGAAAAATATTCAACAACAAAAATCTTCTATCATCTTTTGGGAAAAATCTAAAAAAAAAGTCTGGGGGGGGGGCCCTGGCCGGTTGGCTCAGTGGTAGAGCGTCGGCCTGGTGTGCGGGGGACCCGGGTTAGATTCCCGGCCAGGGCACACAGGAGAAGCGCCCATTTGCTTCTCCAACCCCCCCCCTCCTTCCTCTCTGTCTCTCTCTTCCCCTCCTGCAGCCAAGGCTCCATTGGAGCAAAGATGGCCCGGGCGCTGGGGATGGCTCCTTGGCCTCTGCCCCAGGCGCTAGAGTGGCTCTGGTCGAGGCAGAGCGACACCCCGGAGGGGAAGAACATCCCCCCCTGGTGGCCAGAGCATGGCCCTTGGTGGGCGTGCCGGGTGGAACCCGGTCGGGCGCATGCGGGAGTCTGACTATCTCTCCCCATTTCCAGCTTCAGAAAAATACAAAAAAAAAAAAGTCTGGGGGGAAGGAGGTAGAACAAAACTTTATGGAGAAATAGGTCCTAAAAATTATAAGATTGGGATTTGGAATAAAATTTCACTAATGGTGCTCCTAAAGTCTCCTAGAAAGCAGGAGTTGAATGCAGAGTACAACGAGAGGGACAACATGGTCACTGGAGAATTTAGTGGCTTCTAGGCAGACAGAAATCAACTGCTCTGCAAAATCTTTGCCTCTTTCCTCTAAGGAGTGTCTCAGCCCAGTCATCATTTCTCCAACTTCAGCTCTTCTTGTGCCCCTGACAAAATGACAATGTGGGGAGGGTGCAAAGGAGTGCAAGTGATGGTGGAGGGAGGAAGGTGGCCAGGAGGAGGTACCACTGGTATCAGAGAAGCTGGAAATGTAACTCAGTGGGCAGCTTCACAAAGCTGCCAAAGGGCATGTGGATAATGAGAGCAGCACCAAGCAAAGTAAGAGAACACAAGGAACACTGGTATCCATGGACTTGATCTGAGTATCTCACCGAAATCAGACCAGCTTTTCAGTCAACAATAGGCCCTGACTGGGTAGCCCAGATGGCTAAAGCGTTGTCTAGATATGCCAAAGTTGCCAGTTTGATTCCCGGTCAGGAAAAAAAAGGAATCAAGCAATCAATGCATAAGTGGAACAACAAATCAATCTCTCTCTCTCTCTCTCTTTCTCTCTCTCTCCCCTTCCTCTCTCGCTCTCTAAAATCAATAGATAAAATTTTTTTTTAAATCACCCTAAGTGCCTGTTTGAAAACCATTGCCGTATGCCACACGTGTGCCCATGTTCGGAAGGAAAGCATGCCCATGAGTAGTGAAGGAATGAGCAGTTTCAGAGTGATATGAGGAAAAGAACTTCCTAATAAACTTTCTCTCTCTACTTAGAGTGAAATTTTCCTACAGATTTCCTTTCCTCATTTGCATATCTGTGCAGGCCTATTCTTTCTTTTTTTTTTTCCTTCCAAGCCCCTTTGCCCTTTCAATCATGAAGCATATTACTCCACTGTCAGTGCAAAGCAGTTCCTAACAACAGGGAACCCAGCTGGGATAGGAAGAGGGCAGCAGGCTCATGCATTAACATAATAATCCAACTGTGTTCCCATAGGCCCTTAGGGCAGACAGCATATTAGGTAGGCCTCCTGTGCAGACCCTGGTGGAAGCTGCCTGATCACCTGCCTATCAACCTGTGGCAGCTACAGCCGGCTCAATAGCACCAGCTCCTGCCAGGCAGTGGTACCCAATTACCTTACTACAAAAGACAGAAATCCATTTTTCTATGTCTGTTTAATGTACTCAATGCTTTTCTGTATTTACAGTTTGAATCTAGGTTTCTGTATCATTTCCAGGGGACTGACTTATTATTGCCTTTTAACTTTGGAAAATCTTGTTGTCTAAGGCCCTATCGCAGCAGTAGGCAGAAATGAGACTAAAAATCAAATTTCAAACCCAAAAGCTCAGGTTGATAAAGCTAAGGGCTTGGTCACTAGTTGTCCAAAGATTCTTTCCTCATCCATACAGAGAGGTGTGGGGAAGACCTGCACGGCAGCCATCAAGGGGACAAAGGTGGAGGGAAATCCTACACCAACATCTTGAAATGTACGTAGCTTTTAAAATTTGAATCCAAGCATATTCTAAGGTTCCCACAAAGGGTATCTTTGTGTATCCCGACCCCCTCATGTGAAAATATGTGGTTTGCTATAATTGGCTGAAGGAAGAGAGAATGACAAGAGATATGACAAAATTAGTTTTTTAAATCTCCAATGATTATTCAAGACTTTTTTTTGTTTTCCATTATGCTTTTTATATTTGCATGTATGAAATACATGTTTTATTTTAATGCTGCTCAGTTGTGTGATTTTCTTTGCAAGCTATGATACTTATTAAATAAGGAAAAGCCAAAGGCTATATTCTACTAAAAACATATTGCTTATACATTACACAAGATCATCTTTTAGAACATCATAAATAGGTGTTTGAAATTATAATTTCCTTCAGTGAATTAAACACAGTAGTATCTTTTCTTGATAAAATTTTCCCTTATCAGGCCCTGGCCGGTTGGCTCAGCGGTAGAGCGTCGGCCTAGCGTGCGGAGGACCCAGGTTCGATTCCCGGCCAGGGCACATAGGAGAAGCGCCCATTTGCTTCTCCACCCCTCCGCCGCGCCTTCCTCTCTGTCTCTCTCTTCCCCTCCCGCAGCCAAGGCTCCATTGGAGCAAAGATGGCCCGGGCGCTGGGCATGGCTCTGTGGCCTCTGCCCCAGGCGCTAGAGTGGCTCTGGTCGCAACATGGCGACGCCCACGATGGGCAGAGCGTCGCCCCCTGGTGGGCGTGCCGGGTGGATCCCGGTCGGGCGCATGCGGGAGTCTGTCTGACTGTCTCTCCCTGTTTCCAGCTTCAGAAAAAAAAAAAAAAAAAAAAAAAAAAAAAAAAAAAAAAAAAAAAAATTTTCCCTTATCAAGGTGGTAAAGAAGGTACATAATTTGACATTTAAAAGATCATAAGTTTACCAATTTGGCTAGGGAAATACTTTCAACTAATCTAGTATTTCTTTAAAAAGAAGAGTTTCAAAGAATATTATGTTTTGGTTTTATTTCTTAAGGACTATTTTAATAAAAATGAATCCTCTAGTCAAAAGTGCATTTATCCAACATTTCTATGAAGTTTAAATATTAGCGAACTAATACTGTTATTTAAGCCAACAAACCTGATATGCTTTATGTGCAGTCCAATATACTGCTCACAAAAATTAAGGGATATTTTATAGCTTCATATTCATTTTTTAAATATCCCCTAATTTTTGTGAGCAGTATGATTAGGTAAAAATTAAGTACCAAGGGCCATATCTGCACATGGCACTGATGTTCCCTGTCAAGGTTACCTCTGCTACTCTAGCATTAATGGTTTCTGCAGTGAATGCTCACCACCATTCATTAATGGATGGTGGCGAGCATTCAGCTATTTGTCAGCTTCATATCGACCAGACAGGTTTTTATATAAGGCAAATGCCCACATTAGGAACAAATTTATTTGCTCTTTACCAAACAACCTAGGGAAAATTCAAAAAGAGAAAAGATATAAATTTTTTTCTTCTCCCATAAGTAAATCCTGAGTTATTGAATAGTCTCTAAACAACATACTATATTATATGTTGGTAGAAGTATAAATACAGAATATTAAACTTAATAATAAATATTAATGCTTGTATATATATTAAACAGCAAAATTATACACATCCCCTTCTTGATCTTCTGGGGATTCCAAAGCCTTCTTTCTTATTCTTCATGAATTCTTAGATTTTTGACTAAATGTAATACATTTTGCAAGTCATTAAATACAAAAACTTGATTTTTGATTTAAAAACAATAAACAGCCTCGTGGGAGCAAGATAAATGGTCGACCTCACCATTTTAATTCCTTCAAGGGGTCAGCTTCCACGCTAGGTTAAACAAAAGAAAGGCATTTATATGAAATAGAAAACTAGCTCGTCCATTAATAAGAACTTGATTTTAACTTAAATAGCAACTAATGCAGCTAGAATAATTTGGTCTCTAAAGGATGGTAGAGATGGAAATAAGGGGCAGAACTGTACCATCAGTTCTAGCATGAGCTATTGAATGTTAGGTGAGGTTAAAAGAAAAAAAAAAAACTAAATATAAACGCTAAGAAGTGTTATCTCAAATGTAAATGGGAGTCAATAGAAATAGAAAATGATATGAAAGAAACCATATTTATGTTTAAGTATGATACACCAATTTTAAAATATGTCCTCTTCCCTCCCTGCAGCTGTTTGTGCCAAAGTATTATCCTACATTTGAAATACACCACGTCTTCATTTTGACTCTCCCAGCGCACCCCTTCCCTTCAGAGAACTGCTTAGAAAGGACCCTCTCGTCCTCCTGGAAAACGACCTGCTTCTGAAGGACGATATGTACCCGGTTCAATTTGGTAGTGTAGACATGGCTTCAGAAATGGTTTACGGCAAGTAGATTTTGACACTTCTGCCAAGGACGAGATTAAGTATGAAATACCAAAATTACACGTTAAAATAGATGCCATTTTACTTTGTTTCTTCCTGAATAGCCCTTCAGCTGTTGAGGCACATACATTTTTCCCCAGGCAAAATCCCCAGGCTAAAATAACTAAGCCTTATATCTTCAGGAAATCCGGCTTCCCCAACATTATCCTGAGGTATCTGATTATCTATTGGCTGTAGTTTCATTTCATATTCAATCATGTAAATCTTATGTGAAAAAGAAAATAATACTGCACTTTTCTGTCAACTACTCAGACTGGATAGAGTCCACAACAAATACTTAATTTTCTATCACTTCTTTTTAAAATGTTGCTCTTTGTTTCAGCAATAGAGTTAGAAGTTTTGAGGATTATAGAACTGATCATTTTTATACTCACGACATAACTTTCCTTCACGGGCTGCCCTCTCAAGCAGCATGCTACCCCACACTTGCCACTGGGGAAAGGCCCCTTCCATCTGCTAAGATCTAATCCTATCACTTTGCAACCTCAGACTCGCAGGCAACTTAGACTTCAAGACCACCATTTTAAACAGTAACAGATGGTCCAAGGCTATCACTCTAAACTTCAGGTGAAAACACATTTAAATTAAAACTAAATAACTTTATCAAACCAGAAAAAGGAGAAATAAGTAGCACTTAAAATATTTTAGACCATCATAGATTTATGATGGTTTAAGATGAGACAGAACCTCAAAGCTTTTAAAATTAAGAGAAATTAAAATGCATATTGAATCGTCACATCCTAACAAAGCCAACTTAATCTATATCGCAAGCATTTTTATGTAGCACATAATTCTATCACAAAGAATGTTCATAGATTATTACCTCAATACCCACTCAAGTACTAAATCATTATGCACTGAGTTGTTAAAAGAATTTTTAAAAGAGATCTTCACTACCTGCTCTTAACAACTTAGCTCTTCTTGCCAATCGGAAGCATCCTGAGAAGCTGTGGAGAGTGCTCAAACAGAAGTAAGAACTAAGAGATGAAAAAGAGAAACAAACTGTGACAGGGTAGAGGACGATATAATGTACAAAGAAATCTACAAGTAAGGAAAATAACGTGAATGAATAAAAAGCCAAAACTAGAGAACTAAAGTTCTTCCCCTTTAAATTTATTTTTCAAAATAAAAATTTTTTAAAAGAGAACTAATGGCCTTCACCTCCTCAAAGTTGATATCGATTTTTTACAAGAGCATAATTATCCACTTCCCTGTACATAGCATAAGGAGAGATGATACACACAGCAATGGTGGCGAAGGTAAACAGGAGGTCGGAAGAAGGGAGGGGGGAAAGGGGAAGTGGAAGGGGTAGAGCGAAGGGGAGGGGACGGAGAGTGCCAACAGCCAATGAAGCAACCCAAGATATATATACCTGAAAGGTCAGTGGCCATCAACATTGGCAACTTCTGAAAGTTGAAAGAAGGAGTTCCCTTTAGGTCTTTTCCTTAGCAAATCCCTATTTTAATTGTGTGTGTGTGTGACCGCAAGGTATGTGTCTTGGGAGTGAGGGGAAAAAGGGGGCATGTGAGGGGTCCAGTGAAAGAGGAGCAACAAGCCCTGAACCACAACAGAGTGGAATGCTACTTCTACCACTGGGCCTTCCTCCAGGTACTAGGACTGTCATTCCCTCAGATCAGGAACCTGCAACAGTACTGTGGTGCTAGGAGGCATTCTGTTACTCTAAATACTCCTTGTTTCAAGTGAGCCATTAACTGGGGCTGAGAAATATTTATGGTGCAGTGTGCATAACTAACTCAACCCTCATTCAAAGTAGAAAACAAGCCCTGGCCAGTTGGCTCAGTGGTAGAGCGTTGGCCCGGCGTGTGGAAGTCCGGTTTGATTCCTGGCCAGGGCACACAGGAGAAGTACTTGTCTGCTTCTCCACTCTTCCCCCTCTCCTTCCTCTCTATCTCTCTCTTCCCCTCCCACAGCCAAGGCTTCATTGGAGCAAAGTTGGCCTGGGCGCTGAGGACGGTTCCATGGCCTCCACCTCAAGCACTAGAATGGCTCCGGCCATAATGGAGGAACACCCCAGAGGGGCCGAGCATCGCCCCCTGGTGCGCATGCTGGGTGGATCCGGGTCAGGCACATGCGGGAGTCTGTCTGACTGCCTCCCTGTTTCTAACTTCAGAAAAACACCAAAAAAAAAAAAAAAAAAGTAGAAAACAGACAACCAGATTCTGGTGACAGCAAATGGCATTGTTCACCATGGGGTAGCCAGTAACAGAGACACAGGTGTGAAGAAGAAAGACACAGATCACCCTTTGTCACTAAAGAACAACAAATTCTGCTCCAAAAAAAAGATTCAGTGGCTTTTCTGGCTCTTTGCACAAGAAGCCAATTTTATCCTTACTTCAATACTGAAATCTAGAAACAAAGCAATAAATCAATTAATCCTTACAAACCACTGCTGGGAGCTTCATTTTCCTCAAGGAGTCAAAGAAGCCTTGACCACGACACAAAGAATATGAAATTTCCGCGTGCTATTGCTAACACATATCTCCAATTAGGCTTAAAGACATTTTTACAGCTTTTATGCCAAGTTTATATTATTAGATGTTAAAGAGTATACTTACCAGCACTAAGGCTGGCTAATCACGCTCTTGATAACAATGGTTTATGATTATATCTCAAGGAAAGCAGGAATAAGGCTTGTACACAAATTTGTCGTTACATGATGCTGTTGAACAGAAACAAAAACAAGTGACAAAGCCAACTAGATTCTTTTGTTCTCTATTTTGATACTCTTATTTAGAAGCTAGACATCCAAAGTTATAATCAGGCCCTGGTTGGGTGGCTTGATGGATAAAGCATAATCATGGTGCACAGAGGTCACAGGCTCAATCCTCTGTCGGAGCACTTAAGAGAAGCATTTAATGAGTACACAACTAAATGGAACAACTAAGTGGAACAATGACTTGATTTGCTCTCTGTCTGTCTGTCTCTCATTCACTGCTAAAAAGAAATTATAAACAGATTTTTACACATCCTTTGGAATAAATTCAGCTAAAATCTCTTACAAATTTTAGGATGAAGACTAAGTCAAAATAGCAAATGTATCCATATTTTCCAAATTTTTATATGTGTAAACAATATAAAATTGAACCTATAAAGCAAACAGGTAAAGGATAGAAAGAATTTTAAATTAGCATTTCATTCATTATAATATCAGTGTGGAAAGAAGTCAACTATTAATAAGGTACAGATTTCGCACCACTGGGATTTATTTTGAATTCATTATAAGGCCAGAAACCTGTGATCTAAAAACCTCCACTCCAAAGCAGTTAAAAGTTGAAATAATACTACTTTAAAACTAAGGATTGGAGCTTTAAGACTAGCTCTTTGTACATATATACCCTATCATGTCTGACTATTGATTTGAAATTTTAAGTTAGAACCCACTTATTTCATAACTGATTACACACTGGATAGCATATCTATCCTGGATATGAATAACAGCTTAGAGATTTCAATCAAGCATGTGAGTTCCTTTTCATCTCTCTCTTTTGGTTATGTGCACTTCTCAAAACCACACAGAAGGAAAAATATCAAACAAGAAATACACTCACTAAAATTTAAGGTTACTCCAACAAAAGGGTTAATTAGAGAAACAAATTTTCTCAGACTGTGAATAATGGGAATGACACATACTATGTGCCCATAAGTAATTCTCAGGTATCTTTGATCTTCAGCCCCACGCGGTTTCTGTTGCCTACCGGAGCCTCTGGGACTCTCTCAGAACCAGACATCTGGCTACTTTGTTGTTTTAGGCTAATCTCCTCCCGGGAGAGCTCAAGAAATGACACCAGGCAAGGAGGGTCCTGGCAAGGGAAAAAACATTACAGTATTAGCAGATTTCTTTTCCAATGGACGAGAGTATCAAAATTGTCTTCAAATTTCTGTAGGGGTCTTAGGAGCTCTTCTGTTCTGTGGTTTTACTCCAGCATAATTTAAATGGAACGTATGTACTATATCTTTCAGGCCCATCAATCATCTTTAAGAATTCTCTGAATGTTAATCACAGACAAGTATAATGTGTAGGAGAAAGTAGTGGGGGAAAAATACAAATCAGATTAATTCTTCACCCATCTGTTAGGGTTGGGTGATGGCTGATAAAACAAAGATTTTAATTGTTAGCTGAAGGGTTACACAGAAACTGTGGGGTAAGGTCTCAGATTTGCAAATATAGTTGCATGCCTTACATTATGCCAACTCCCCATGCTGCTGCTTCTTTTTACCAGGATTTTTGGAAAGTATCTTAGCTACTAATTTACCAGAAAGGTTTTATTAATGTGTGCTTCTGTAAACTGCCTTTGAGGAAACCAAGCGGGATCAAGAGGAAGTGATAGAAGCTTTAAAACACACAGTCAAGGTTAGGACAAAATGTTATTTTTTGAAGTGACAAAGATCATCAATAGATTTCCTAAGGCATCAAATACATCAACATCTTAATACCTTTTTAGGGACTATTGTTCAATCCCCCAAATCTATACATTCTAAGAAAAAAATAATTTACCTTTTGTTATACCAATAAAATATAAGCCAAGTGGGATAACTGCTTCATCTATAAACTTTATATATTTTATACTAAAATCACATTTTTCCTATTTCCTTTTTTTAGTCTTTTTCTGTCTTTTGAATAAATTTTTAAATTTATTTTTATTTAGACAATTAAATTTAACAGGGTGACATTGGTCAACTAGGGTACATAGATTTAGAGAAAACATCTCCAATCATTTGGACAGTCGATTATGTTGTATACCCATCACCCAAAGTCAAATCATCCTCTATTTTTTCTATTTCTAATACATTCAGATTATATATGAAATCAAATGTTACTCTACAATATAATATTTATATTCTTATATACAGGAGGACAGAAAATTCA
Source organism: Saccopteryx bilineata (assembly GCF_036850765.1). Taxonomy (NCBI): domain Eukaryota; kingdom Metazoa; phylum Chordata; class Mammalia; order Chiroptera; family Emballonuridae; genus Saccopteryx; species Saccopteryx bilineata. The sequence continues at coordinate 186,689,429 of NC_089490.1, read as the reverse complement.
CTAGCTTGCTAAAATACCAAATGCACTCACCTCATACCTACTATTAAAAGAAAGCCCTTGTTTTAGGTTCCAGTGGTCCTTACAATATTAAAAACACATAGCGATAGAGTGACTTCTCCCTTGTACTGAATTGCAGAAGTTAACAATTCCAATACCCTATCTTATCATAACACCCCATATTCTGCTAACATCCATTATAATTTCCATTGCAGATAAAAATTGTCAGAAGAAGAATGTAAGAAGGCAGTCTTAGGCAATAATTATTCATTTACAATTGAATAACTTCCAAGCAAAGTATTTCCCAACAAAAGAATTATGTTACAGAAAAAAGCCAGGCACAAAAAGACAAATACTGTATGATTTCACTTATATGAGGTTTCTAGAGTAGCCCAATTCATAGAGATAGAAGATAAGGAAGCTGGCTGCCAGGGGCTGGTGGGTGGGGGGTGGAAGCTATGGGTAATGGGTAGGGAGTTTTACTGAGGAGAAATGAAAAGGTCCTGGAGAAGGATGGTGGTGATGATTACCCAACAATGTGATCTGTATGCTCAATGCCACTGAACTATACACATCAATAGAGTTCAAATGGAAAATCTGACATTATATATCATTCAATACAACTTTTACAAAAGAATTATATTGAAAGCGTAATAATAGAAAAACTCAAAGACAATGAAAATTCCGAGACTTTTCTCTGTTTTGAATATCTCTCCTTGACCGAAGATGCATCAAGTATGTAAGAAGACTCACACCTAAATTTATATATTTTTATCACTATTGTTCAAAAAATGAAAAAAAAATCAGTCCCAGAACACATTAGCAAATGGATTCCAAAGAGAATGCTTCCAAAAGTTCCATTAGTGTTTAGAGATCTATGTTACCATTAGAAATACTGTGCTAACAAAACTATTTCTCAATACGAATCAAAATTTCCAGAAGAATCAAAGGAGGTAGCATATTTAAAACAATTGATGAGATGATTTTTTTATAATACTATATATAGGTTATAATGGACCCAGGAGTAAATTCATCCTTTCAGATGCCTTCTAAATACCATATTACCCATATCCCCCCATGTATAAGATATATGCTTTTGCGAAAAATTTGGGGTCTAAAAACTGGGTGCGTCTTATAAGTGGTTGTAGATTTTTTTTTTACTTGCATTTCCCGCTTTTTCATGCTTGTTGTCTCTTTTTCAAATTCTGGGCCCCAAAATTAAGGTGCATCTTATACATGGGAGCGTCTTCTACCTGGGGAAATCCGGTACTTTGAATTAAATTCAGTGCAGTTGCACAACAGTGGCTTCTTCAGTCAGCCTGCACTCCCAGCTCCCACCTGCAGGTAAGTCTGTTACATCACCAGGCCACTGGGACAGGATTGGTGAGCAGCATGCTTCCATCAGATCCATTCCCTGGGATCTAATATATAGTTCAATACAACTTATTCAAAAGAAGTATATTAAAAAGATAATAATAGATTCCCGGCCAGGGCACACAGGAGAAGCGCCCATTTGCTTCTCCACCCCTCCGCCGTGCTTTCCTCTCTGTCTCTCTCTTCCCCTCCCGCAGCCAAGGCTCCATTGGAGCAGAGATGGCCCGGGCGCTGGGGATGGCTCTGTGGCCTCCGCCCCAGGCGCTAGAGTGGCTCTGGTCGCAACATGGCGACGCCCAGGATGGGCAGAGCGTCGCCCCCTGGTGGGCAGAGCGTCGCCCCATGGTGGGCGTGCCGGGTGGATCCCGGTCGGGCGCATGCGGGAGTCTGACTGTCTCTCCCTGTTTCCAGCTTCAGAAAAATGAAAAAAAAATAATAATAATAATAATAAAAAGATAATAATAGAAAAACTCAAAGACAACCACTGAGAGAGAACCTGAAAAGCCTACTACTTCCAAGAACCGACCAGTTCCCAGGGACAGGGCTCCAGTGCTGGGGACCCCTCCTGCCCCTCCTTCCTTGGCCTACTTGCTCAGCACAGGCTCCTGGTGGATGTGTTTGCGCCTGCTCGTTTCCCCCTTTTCATTACCAACCTCTGTGAGAACAGACGAGGCTGGATTCTCTTGGTACATTAGTCCCCCAATCAAAATACCAGCTCAGTGCTGTGTAAACGGCAAGTGCTCAATACTCTCTGGTAAGTTAATAGTGTACACTGACATTTCTCTTTCAGAAACATTTCAATCCATCTACCTTTGATGAGGAGTCAATAAAAGATCTAGGTGTGCTTTCTCCTGTGATTGATTTCTGGAGTAATCCTGTTTTGCTCGAGACACTGGCTGGTGGGATGAAAGTGTCCCAGAGAAGGGGCACATACTTCCCAGCCATGCGACTTTGGTCAAGTCACTGCACCTCTGAATTCTAATTTGACCAACTATATACAAAAGGATAATATAACACCAGTCCTACCTACTTCATATAAGTATTGGGAAGTTACAAGAAGAAAATATAGGTAAAAGTGTTTCATAGGATATGCAAAATAATCTAAAGTGTGTACTGCTCACAAAAATTAGGGATATTTTATCACTTTATATTCATTTTGAAAATCCTCTAATTTTTGGGCGCAGTATATTAATCACAAGGAGAAGGTCTAAAGAAGCATTCTGATATATATTTTAATTCTATGTTTACTAAAACTTCCATAGAAAAATCACTGTTTATGTTTATCTATTTTAAAATTTTACTTATTGATTTTATAGCAGGGAGAGGCAGGGAACAAGAGGTAATTGCTTCACTATAGCTGTTCATCTGTTGCTTGTTTGTGCTTTACAGGGCAAGCCTAGGGTTTCAAACCAGCGACCTAAGCATTCCAGCTTCATGCGCTATCCACTGTGCCACCACAGGTTAGGCAACTGTTTATTTTTAAATAAGTACATTTTACCTCATTGTTCATTTAAAAAAAAATATCAGGTATTTACTAATGTCTTCTAATGTCAAAATCATTTTTCCTTTATGATATATTTACTTGGCTAGATAGTTTGAGCTCATCCAAAATTAAAGAGAAAAGAAAATGGACTAAAGGTCCCATTTAGCTACTAAAATGTCTGTTTAAGTTTTTCATCACTTAATAGGTTTGAAAATGCAAGATAAACCTTATAGAAGTCTTTCATTTCCCTCCAGGACAAATGGACCATGTAACAGTCTCCCATTTCCTCCCAAGCATTAGAAGTCTTTTCTTTCCCTCTAGGCACTGTGCCAGCATCCTGGAGGACCCTGCCCTGTGACTGCCCATGGCTGACACTCAGACAGAGCTCGATAGGTGGGAAGAACCGAGAGAAGTAAAAACATGACAAGGGACAGCCAAGTGTGTATCTTGATTTTTCCACAGAAGTTAATGACTTTTGCTATAAAAGTTTAACAAAGGACAAAGTAACAATGGATGCGAATTATTGCCTTACTAAGACATATTTAAATTGAGACACTGATAGGGCTAGATATAAACAAATTCTTTCAAAAATATTAATCTATTCAAGTATATTACTGTGTCTCAATATACGCCAAGTACCACAGTAGACACAGAGGATACAACTGTGACTAAGGAAGATGCATTCCCTGCCATCTTAGTGAGATACGCAGGTATTTCCAACAGTCTGTGCTACGTGTGCCCTGATGGGTAAAGCAACACAGGACCCTGGTACAGAGAAGGCTGAGTCCTGAAGGGAGGCTTGCAGTCAAGTACAACCATCAATGCCTACACAACTTCTTAGAGACCATTCTTGTACCTAATTACTGGCTTCCTGGTCTACTCATAGGTCAACCTTTATTTATTTATCTATTTATTTATTTATTTTTAGCAAGAGAGGCAGAAACAGAGAGACAGAGAGAAGGACAGACAGGAAAGGAGAGAGATGAGAAGCATCAATTCTTCATTGCGGTTCCTTAGTTGTTCATTGACTGCTTTAATATATGTGCCTTGACTGGGGGCTCCAGCCGAGCCAGTGACACCTTGCTCAAGCCAGAAACCTTGGGTTCAAGCAGTGACCTTTGGGCTCAAGCCGGTGACCATGGGGTCATGTGTATGATCCCACACTCAAGCCAGCAACCCCCTGCTCAAGCCCGATGAGCCTGCACTCAGGCCGTCAACTTCGGGATTTCAAACCTGGGTCCTCTGCATCCCAGTCCAATGCTCTGTCCACTGTGCCACTGCCTAGTCAGACTATTTTTTTCACCAGGTAAGTTTGGGCACTAAGCTACGTAGAATGGAGAGCTCTCCGCGCCATCTGTCCCATTTTGTGCTAACCCAGAGACGGGCAGTGATGTAGCATATGTGCTGACAGCAAAGTGCCTGGGTTCACATCCAGCTCTTCCTTTTTCACTTTTTTCTTTTTTTTTTTTTTTTTGCTATACAACCCTGCATAGGTTTCTTAATCCTTTTTTTAAACGTCAGTTTTCTCATCTTTAAAATGGGGATAATGATAGTACTTAGCTCAAAAAGTCATTAAAAGGATTAGAGGACTTAATATAGGTAAAGCCCTGAGAATGAGGATTGACACATGATGTGCACCATGCAAGTGCTGCTTAGTCATACTATGCTGATGGCCAGAGCATACTGTGACAACGACTATCTCTGACTGCGGGTCAGCAGCTCCTAACTGCTGAGAACAGAGAAGCTGCCCACAAAGTTCAAAGTTCCCAGGATTATATGTTGTTGCCGTCCTGAGTGATTCCATTTTCCTTCTGTGACTTATTTTTCCTTTTAGGCCAGAAATCAGGAAAGTGCAGAAAAATGCTAGCATTTCCTCACCTCCCTAAGAGGTTTTGTAAAAGAGCTGAGGCTTCCCCTATGTGTAAGTCTCCTTATTTAGCACATAAGTGTCTAATCAGTTAACATCCTCCCATTTTCTGTTGTTAATCAGTTCATAATGAATTGGGCCTAAAGTTGTAAAAGTTCATAGATACTTCTGTACTGCATTAGAGGTATACAAAGAAAAGCAGTTTCTTCAAAGAAAATGCAAAAACTGATTGGAAGGACCAAATTCATACAAAAATATCTGATGAAGGGTGAGTGTCACAACAGAGATACCAGAAAAATAATCTACTGTGGAAGGAAGAAAAGATTAATTCTGACAGAGCATCTGCAAAAGGCTTCTCGAGAGGAAGTGGTGTTTGAGCTGGGCCTTGACCAGGGGGCAGGATTTCGACTGGAAGAGACAGAGAGATGCGGGGGTCTGGTCAAGAGGGCTGACTGCAAACAGCAAAAAGAGCTATCAGAAACATCAAGTCGTCAAAGCAGTCCATGGGCCAAGACCAAAGGAACTGTCTGCTAGTGACAGGAGGTCAGGAATCCCCCTGAGAATAGACCAGAGGAAAATCGGAGAAGCTGATTCAAGAGGACATGTGAATGGCAGGGTTGCACTACAGGTTAGGGCAGTGTTTCTTACACTGCAGTTCACAAGATCAGTGTAGTGAATAGTGACTGGTATTCTTTTCCCTCAAATGGAAGAAAAGGAGGGACAAAGGAAAAGGAGAGGAGGGGAGGGGGGGAGGGGAGGGGAGGGGAGGAGAATAAAGAGTGAATTATACAAAGTGTAACTACCTTTGGACACGTTTCAGGTTCTATCTGTAGGCTGTGTTTAAAAACAAATGTGCAGTGGTGCAGTGGATAGAGCGTCAGACTGGGATGCAGAGGACCTGGGTTCGAGACCCTGAGGTCGCCAGCTTGAGCATGGGCTTATCTGGTTTGAGCAAAGCTCACCAGCTTGAACCCAAGGTCTCTGGCTCGAGCAAGGGGTTACTCAGTCTGCTGTAGCCCCCCGGTCAGGGCACATATGAGAAGGCAATCAATGAACAACTAAAATGCCATGACGAAAAACTGATAATTGATGCTTCTCGTCTCTCTCCATTCCTGTCTGTCTGTCCCTATCTATCCCTCTCTCTGACTCTCTCTCTCTCTGTCTTTGTAAATAAATAAATAAACAAATAAATAAAATATTTTAAAAAAAAACAAATGCGGACCACTCATTTGGAAGGCCCTGCAAGTCCAACATCTTGGCACTTGATTCGACTGCGGCTCAGTCCCACTCAATATATTCAGACCATTAGTTTGGATCCGGGTATTCTTGGTTATGAATAATCTGCTTGAAGAAGCTGCTGCACTAAACAGGGTGTTCTCACTAAGATATTTAGGAGACACAGCCTGATTTCTTCATAAAGCAAGTAAAGTTATAAAAGGTCATTTCCAAAGTGTCTAGTAATGCAGTCAAGATTAATCTCGATTCCTTCAATTTGATAGATGCTGACCACCTTCATAGGAAATATACAGAGGGTCCTCGGGTTATAGCACAGTTCCATTCCTACCACAGTGACATAACCTGAATTTTGGTGTAAGTCGAAACACACCCTAGCCTAACACAAATGGAACATTTGTGCTTTTAACAGTCCAAAAGAGTGTAGGTAAGAGTGGGGGATGCTATCTCCCTCACTCATAAGCTGTGTTGCTGTGTTTTCTTCCACCACACGCAACCAAACTAGTTCATTCACGTAGTCCGTAAGTACGACGCTATTGGTGTAAGCTGAAACACATCTCAATTTTTTAAAGTTTTTGTGGGAATGAGCATCATAAATTCGAAATGTCATATGTTCAGACTGTCATAACCCGAAGACCCCTTGTTTATGTATAATGTAATCTTCCTTTATGAAGCACAGAATGTTATAGAGAGAAAAAATTAAGAAAGCACAAATATCTACAATTAATGCAATAAAATAGATTCTATTTCACCAAAAAAGCAAAACAACAGATTTTCCCCCCACATTTATATAGGCCCTTATATATTTTCCCCAAGCTATTTTCATCTAAAACAACCTTGTTTTGGTTAAAAAACTAAAAAAGAGTACACCCAAGATGACAGAGCTAGTTAGGAATAGGGCCAAGAAAAAAAAGCTATGTCTTCTCAGATTTAATTTATTGTTATTTCCATAATTCCATGGTTTAGTAAATTTTTGAGAATAAATCTTCTATTTTCAATAAAAATAATTTTGTAAATATGCACAAATACATGTATAATTGGCATGTAGTCATTGTATAGATAAGACACAGAACCTAGAAGAAAGTACATGTCCAGAATTTGGTAATAAACATAAAAATAACCAAATTCTCTATAATAAGATATAATAATTATGAACATTAATCAGCTAAATTAACTAATAAAAGGTTATAAGTATGTTATTTAGACTAGTGTTTCCTCAAAATCACAAAGGACTCAGGGTACCTCCCTAAAAAGGAGGTCTTATATTTAAAATATAACTAATCAGCCTGACCTGTGGTGGCGCAGTGGATAAAGCGTCAACCTGGAAATGCTGAGGTTGCCGGTTCAAAACCCTGGGCTTGCCTGGTCAAGGCACATATGGGAGTTGATGCTTCCAGCTCCACCCCCTTCTGTCTCTCTCTCTCTCTCCCCCCTCTCTATAATGAATAAATAAAATCTTTAAAAAAAAAAAAAATATATATATATATAACTAATCAAAATAAATCAAATTATTAAAAACTTTTATATTAGTCACAATATATGCATTCTGATATTGAAAAGAAATAAATAATAACAAATTTTTATTTATTTATTTATTTATTTTTTTAGTGAGAGGAGGGAAAGCAGAGACAGACTCCCAAATGTGCCCCACCGGGATCCACCTGGCAAGCCCACTAGGGGGCGATGCTCTGCCCATCTGGGGCTGTTGCTCCGTTGCTCAGCAACTGAGCTATATTTTTTTTAGTGCCAGAGGTGAGGCCAGGAAGCCATCCTCAGTGCCAAGGCCAACTTGCTAGAGCAAATCAAGCCATGGCTGTAGGACGGGGGGGGGAGGGGGTGTGTGAGGAGAGACAGAGACGGAGAGAGAGAGAGAGAGAGAGAGAGAGAGGAGGGAAGGGGGGGAGCAAATGGTCACTTCTCCTGTGTGCCCTGACCAGGAACCGAACCTGGGACTGCCACAAGCCTGGCTGATGAGCCAACAGGCCAAGGAACAAATTTTCAGTATTTATGCAGAACTTGTTCAAGGGTACCTGGTTTTGTGCTTTTTTTATTTATATGTTTAGTTGTTGGACAGAACCAAATGGTCTTCCAAGCTTTACATTTTAGAGGAAGTATCCTGAAAATCTGTTCAGTGCCCCCTCTATCTGGGTCTGAATCCCCAAAGCAATCTTTCCATTACTGATAAGGCTCCCAGGCCCTTTTGTTTCCAAAAGGAATAATCTTGGCTATCTGACATAAGCATTCCAGGATAGTAGGAAATATTTATACAGAAATATAATACAAACTAATCAACTGGGGTTAACCCATTTATTTAATTTATTTAGAAGCCCACCATCTTGTAAATATATTTAAACACTATCATATATTGTAATTTACTGTTTGTGTTTGTGTTTGTGTTTTATATCCCTTACTAAACTAAAGATTCGATGAAGGTACTATGTATAGCAAGCTATAGCAAGTGCTCAATATACATTGTTACATGAATGAACAAGGTGAGTGAATGAGCTCACTTAGAAGATCAGATTCTTGAGAATGCAATGATAATGCCTTAGAAAAGCAAGTGATTTTATCAGTGACAAACTTCTGCAATGATGATATAGATGCTTGCTTGGTATATTCCCTCACAATGTACAATTACTTCTGCACATGATTTCATGAGATCCTTATAAGCACTCTAATGAAACAAGGATGCAAATACTATTGCTCCTCTGATGAGGAAACCAAGGCAGGCTCAGAGAGGTACAGGGATTACCTGGTGACCACCCAGACGCCCAGGTGAGTAATGGTAAAAGTCGACATCAAACAGCTGCTTTGATTCTATGGCAAGTACAGGTATATCCTTTGCTAATGGTCGGGTGGGTTAGCAGCAAAGGGGGTGATATTGTGCTACAGTGTTATAAGCTGGCATGGTCTAACAACTTCTCATTCAAGATCAGGACTTGTCCTTAGGTCTGTAGCAGAGATGGACCCAAAGGTGGGGGGTCAAACTAAAGAGAGAAGAAGGACTCAGAAATCTGGCAGGTCCCTGGAAGATGCTCCCATTGGGATGGGACAAGAAAGAAAGGAGAGATGTACCAAGAGAAATGGGAGGGAAGTATTGGGTAAGAAAAAGGGCAATGAAGGTGGATCCAGGGTGTCAATGGCTGCAGTTAAGTCACTGAGGATGAGAACTGAGCATTGGCCACTGGATTTGGTGAACCGAAATCACCGCCACGCATTAACACATTGTGGACCAGTAGTTTTATTGCTAGCTTTACCCAGTGGCCAGATAAGTTTCTATTGAACAAGTACAAAAAACATTTTACATAAATGTTAAAGGCACACTTTAAAATTAAATACTCATTGCATTTTGAAGTTATTTATTACATGTTCTTACAAGCTAATACCTTTGTAAAGTATGATATTTGTAAAACACTGTATAATATGAAAACATGAGAATTCTCATGATCCGTCTGCAATGTTTAAGAAGACCCTCTTGGTTAAAGTGGTAGAAGTAGAAAACAATCTGAGATGCATTAAGGGGTTAAGTGAAAGACTCCTCAACTAACACACAAAAACCTTGGGAAATCTAGGTATGTTTCACACAAGTTGTATAACAACGTAAACACACTCAACTCTTCCTGGTGATCCTAAGAATGCTAACCCAATTCAGAAGATGACACTCAAGTTAAAAGGCAGACACGGACGCATAGCAGGGACGGAGAATGTTTGCTGCTGCTGCTATTACTTCTGTTCTTTCACCTGTCAGAGAAAAAACTGTTACCACTTCCCAGACAGCACAGGAGCCTAGAGGCTAAAAAGTGTACATCTGCCAGCCAGCTTGCACGAGGGTTCCACACTGCCAGCCTTTTTCAGATATAAAATTCTTCCAAGATGCCATTAAACTTGCACGGCAAGCAAAAGCGGTAACCCACCCCATTTGACAGAGGAGAAAGGCAAGGCCCAGAAAGGCCAAGTGCTTGCAGAAGCGGAGACAGGTGACTGACAGATCAGATTTCCATTGCACTTCCAGCCCTCTCTCTGCTGATCGGATCTCCTCTAAATGCCTTTATAAATGTTTCAATGAATTTTATCTTCATGCATTGGATTAGCAAGATCAACTCCCCACTGATAATGCAAAATAACCCTGAAATGTTTCAGGCCTCCCTGGTAAGCCAGAAATTGAACTTTCTGTCTCCGTTTGGACTGTGATGGTCTTGATCTTTCACCTCTAGCGAAAATCCTCTCGTAGCTGCAACTTGAAAGTTAGTAATGAGAGCCTCATTTGCTTTCCAGGCAGACGGGAAACCTTTTTTAAATACACTCAGGTTGCCATGACCTTCGTCTATACCTTAAAGAGTTGGCCACATGTAAAAATTTTCTTTGCTCAGGAGACATTCTTAAATTGTCTCTGAAGAGATTTGGGCACTAACTCCATTGATGAAATTAATACACACACACTTTTAACGTGTAACCTTTCTTATACTATACCTGAAATCAAATCTTTCCCTAAAATGTAGTTGGAATTCTGCACGACTATCAAAAGGTTCGAAAATCTTTCTGCTTGCTAAGTAAAATATAGTCAAAATGCCAGCTTAAGGTGTTTACGTTAAAAGAAGTCCACTGGCCTAACCCTAGACGAGGCAAGAGGACAGCAGAGTGCCTACGAGACGCAAATTCACTCTAGATTCCTAACCTGAAGTTCTGGCTGTGCCACACGGCCAAGCGGGGCTGAGTGCACTTGGGTGCCTTTTGTTATTTTTCAATACTAAAAAAGGAAAACAATAATTTGATGATATGACCCAATATAAAGCCATTCCATTCTGTTTTGTCTATTTCTGTGAGGTTTAGACATGAAATACAGATTTTTAAAATAGTATAGTGTCACGCTAAATGCAGGCTTCAGGAAGGCAAGCCCCAGATCTTAGTCTCCTGTTTGTTCTCTCCGGTGGACAACAGTATTTGCATAAAGTGGGTATTTACTGATTATCACATTCTACTTTTATTATTATTTTTTTATTTTGATTTTTTTATTAAGTGAGAGGCAGGGAGACAGGGAGGTAGAGAGACAGACTCCCACACGTGCTCTGACCAGGGATCCACTCAGGAAGCCCCCTACAGGGTGATGCTCTGACCATCTGGGGCTGCTTCTCTGTTGCTTGGCAACAGAGCTATTTTAGCACCTGAGGCAAGACCATGGAGCCACCCTCAGTTCCCAGGGCCAAATTGCTCAAACCATTCAAGCCATGACTGCAGGAGGGGAGGAGACAGAGGCTGAAAGAGAGAAGGGTGAAGGGGAGGGGTGGAAAAGCAGATGGGCGCTTCTCCTGTGTGCCCTGACTGGGAATGGAACCCGGGACTTCCACATGCTGGGGTGACTGATGCTCTACCACTGAGCCAACTGGCCAGGGTCAGATTCTACTTTTAAAGGTGGATGGTGGGCATAGTAGTGTTTATTATTATGCTTTAAACTGTATATATGTGCTTTAAACACCTTTTCCATAATTTAAAAAAGAAGTAGAATCCTGAGAGCTATTCTTCATACATTCTAATTCAATAGGTTTAAGGTGAAGATAAGTATTTTTCCTAATCAGTCCAGGTAATGCCAGTGTGGGTGATCTACTGACTCCACTTTGAGAAAGAAAAGAATAAACAAACCAACATGCCTATAATCAGTACACTGCTAGTAGTGGTGAAGGTGCCTTATTTTCATGTTTTTAATTATCAGGCTCAAGTTTAAACACAGACAACATAGAGTTTAGCATAAAACATTATTCTCAGATATGACTGGAAACATCTTCCTAATTTTCTCTGATTTATATCTATTATGATTCTTAATGCTTTTCTTTTCTTTTTCCTTCAGATATTTGAAGGCAGAAATCCTTAATTATAGTTTTCTCCTACTTAATTTCATGTCCAGACTCACAAAATTTTACAAAGTTACATAGCTTTGTAACCTTACTTGAGAATTTAGAACTCATTTTGACTTTGCATTTTTAGAGAATGGCTTTTAGCTGAATCCTTCACTCTCTCAGCTTGCAGAAAGAGAAATATTGAGGTTAAAGAAGATAGCACATCTTTTTTCCAAACCAGACCTTTTTTACTTTTTCATTAAAAACCAGCATGTGGTAGAGAAAAGAAATATCTCTATAACAACAGCATGAAAACTACATAACTCTCTCTCCAAACTTAGAGAAATGATTTTCCAGTTTCTTTAAAAAAGAATCTTGGAGTCCCTGTGGTAGTTACTATAAGGCAGAAGTTACTTGAATTTTAATACAATGATTTCCTTAGCAAGTCCCATAAGGTTTAAAACTGCTGTAAGCCTTTTGGGGGGAAAATGTATTTTTTAACTCAGACCTTTACATTTGGAACAGAAGTTTAAACCAAACAAATGTATAGTTTCAAAGGAAGAATAAATGTTTATCCTCTATCTCCTGTATTATAATGAAATAGAAAACGTTTTGATCCATCTTCTTTCTTGTATTTAGAAATAAAATTAGGATTCACCAAGTCATACTTTTTCTGTTATTTAAGAAAGGAACTAAAAGGGCACACACACACACACACACACCCACACACCCCCTACACACATTACCAACATCACCATCAACCAGACCATGTCAACAGCACACTTTTGAAAAGTTACATTTAAAACACTGGAATGAATAAATAACAATCACACACAAAGAAACCTAACCATGTCTCCAATATTTAAATAAAAGTAATTTAAAATTTAAAAGCCACAAAATAAGACTGTCAATCAGTTCTACCCTAACAGTCTCATTTTAATACTTAAAGGATATGCTAGCCCTCCAGCGTATATGCATTATTATGCACATACACTGAGTTCCTTCTGCTGCTAAAATTACTATAAATTCTAGTTGGCTCCCTGAAACAAAAATACCTAAGCTATAACAATAGAAATTGTTTAATAACCTTAACAAAAGATAATAAGTCTACTTCTCGCCAAAGTACAAGTTCTGAGTTTAAAGGATTCAATAAATTTCCATCTATGACAAAACTTTTTGGTAACCAATTGTTTTATGGAAAAAGCCTTTAAAATTAAAGGCATATTAGTAACAGAAAAAAAGAATTCTTCCTAAGTTATATAACAACTTTGCAAAATAAAACTAAGAGAATCATTTCAAATGACACTATTATATCTGCATACATCCCTACAAATCAGATGTTCTTTTACACATGATGGTGTACGCTAAACATGTGTATATATACATTAAAGATGTATATATAAATATAGGGGAGCATACACTAAATGTTAAGAAGTTTAATAACATAAAGCCTGGAAGAAAAAAACGTTTCTAACATGTCATACATACTGCAAAGCATAGTCTGTTTGAAAGGCCATAGACATGCGCCCCAGCGATTTCCCCACCGTGTATGGAGACCCTCATGGGTACAAAGCCGCTGAGTGCCGGACAGAACACAGAATCACAGATGAGGATGCTCAGAACCTTCACGCAATGGCACCTGACACTGGATTTGGCTTTGGGACCTCTTCATTGACATGTCCCAATAAATTCACTTTCTACCCGTAGACCAATCTTCCCCTTAAGGACCTTCAGCAAAAGCTTATACTCATTACTTTATGACATTTTTTTTAAAAAAACAAAAACATTAAACTTAAATTTTATCTAAAATTTTTACTTGCAGATTTTCTTGTTCCATAATCTGACATAAGTATAAAATAGTCCATTCATTTTACATCATAAGATACAAACAAACTGGACTTTGCAAGCTTCATTTCTAAAGCTCAACTTTCAATACTTAGGAAAAATTGAATCTTATTCCCCAATGCAAGACAGGCATGAAGATACACCACATAAACATTTAAAGAACTAGGCAAATGATATTAGGAAATGAAGGAAACATCTGTAAATTCAACATTATTAACATACAACTGGGGTCGGGAATCTTTTTGGCTGGGAGAGCCATGAACGCCACATATTTTAAAATGTAATTCCACGAGAGCCATTCAATATGTTTAACACTAAATACAAGTAAATGTTTGCATTTTATGTAAGACCAACACTTTTAAAGTACAATAAGTCTCTGAATTCTTTTTAATAACGTTGTTATGCTGTTGCTAACCAATGATGAATAAAGTACTTCTTACCATTAATGTGACTTTTGGTGCTGCATGGTTTTGCTGATGGCTTTGTAGTCTGGTTGATACGTGGTGAGGTTAAGCTTCATGTAGGCGTTGAGACTTCCACCCGTTAAACATGATCATAGGTTGGTCTTAATGTTCTTTAGATGTGAGAAAGACTGCTCACATGCATACATAGAGCCAAACATCATCAGTACAGCAATACTCACACGCTGCAGTATGTGTCATGTGACAGTAAGCGCATTCCAAGTTTTGACAATCAGCTGGTCTGCAGGTTGAAGTTTTTTCATTTCTCCCCACTTGTGTTTGCTCGCCAGCTCTGCTTGCTGTGGTGCAAGTCTTTCCAAATCTTCATTCAGTGACTTGAACTTATTCACCCACATGTCTGAGGCCTTTGGGTCAGCAGCTTGTAGCTCAGTGTCTCTGACAGAGACACTGGGGATGTAACTCAGGTCAGCGCTGTCCACTGTATACTCATGTGGATGGGTGATGAACTTAAAAAGATGAGTGGGCTCACGAAATTCTCCAAAGTGTGCTTTGAATGACTGCAGGAGATTAGATGTGAGCCTGCTAGCTGCTGGAGATCAAGATGTTGAGCAGGGTCATTTGCTGTGCATGCATCTTTAAACTTTCCCAGTTTTTCAAAGTATAGTAAATGACCTGTTTCAATGTTGGCGATGAAGAGTTTCAGGTTGTTTTCAAATGCAAACACTGCTTGTTGAAGGGATAACACTGTATTTCCAATGCCTTGCATTTTCACAATGAGCTGGTTCAGATGTTCAGTCATGTCCACGAGATAGTAGAACTTCAGGAGCCACTCAGTGCTAGCTAACTCAGGATGCTCGACATTTTTCATTTCAAGAAAAGTCCGGATTTCGCTCAGACAAGCCATGAAAAGGCTGAGCACCTTCCCTCTTGACAACCAATGCACATTGCTGTGCAGAAGCAGACCAGGATAATTATTCCCAACTTCATCCAGCAGTGTTTTAAACTGGCGATCATTTAAAGCTTGGGCAACAATAAAGTTGACCACCCGAATGACCAGCGACATCACCTCACCAAGCTGCTCGCCACACATCTGAGCACAAAGCACCTCCTGATGTAGGATGCAGTGAAAACTTAGGATGGCTCTCTTTTCATGTTCACAAAGAAGCACTATGAATCCTCTGTTTTTCCTCACCATGAACGAAGCACCATCAGTACACACCGAAATAAGTTTATCCATCAGTAGATTTTTTTTCTTTAGCAAACTCAGTGAAAGACTTGAATAAATCCTCCCGTCTTGTTGTCTCTTTCATAGGCAAAACAGCAAGACTTTCCTCACGTAGTGTGTCACTGACAGCATACCTTGCAATCACTCTAAACTTGGATAAATGGCTTACGTCTGTTGAGTCATCCAAAGTGAGAGAAAAGAATGGTGCTGCATTTATGACCTTCACTTGTGTTACCTCGGTTTGATTTGCCATCATGATGGTACGATCGTGAACAGTTCTTGCCGACAGAGGCATGTCTTTTATTTGTTTGATTATTTTGTCTTTATCCGAAAAGTCATCAAAAAGTTCATTAGCAATATCAAGCATGAATATTTTGGCATACTCCCCATCTGTGAATGGCTTTCCGTTTCTCACAACTGCTAAAGCACCAGCAAAGCTAGCCGAATTCCAGTCACCTTGTTGAGTCCAAACACGGAATTGCTGCTGACTAGCTTGCACTCTGCACAGTAGCTCTTGACATGCTTTCTTCCTGCTGTCCCCCACTGGATATTTCGATGCAAATGTAGTATGGTGTGTGTCAAAGTGCCGCTTTATATTTGACCATTTCATCGATGCAATTTTATCATTGCATATTAGATACACTGCAGAACCCACTCTCTCCACAAAGGCGAATTCCTCTGTCCATTCCTGCTGAAAAGTACAATACTCCTCATCTTTTTTTCTTTTAGCCATCTTCTTCGTCAAAAAGGTTTCTGCAATTAGCTAGCTGACTACTTGATTAAAAGGAGGAAAGTTTACTTCCTGACCTCACAACGACCCATGTATGTTACGCATTATCCAATAAAAATTTGGTGTTGTCCCAGAGGACAGCTGTGATTGGCTCCAGCCACCCGCAACCATGAACATGAGCAGTAGGAAATGGATTGTAATACATGAGAATGTTTTATATTTTTAACGTTATTATATTTTTTATTAAAGATCTGTCTGAGAGTCAGATGCAGCCATCAAAAGAGCCACATTTGGCTTGCAAGCCATAGGTTCCCGACCCCTGACATACAACATGAATGTAAACAATTGAGATATCTATTGGATAATGAACTGGTAAATACATTTTTTTTCATTTTTTTTTTTAGATGAGAAGAGGGGAGATAATGATGCAGACTCCCAAATTTGCCCCAACTGGGATCCACCTGGCAATCCCATCTGGAGACAATGCTTAAGTACCAAGCTATTTTTAGTGCCTGAGGCTGATGCACTTCAACTGAGCCAGGGTTCCCCAAACTACGGCCCGTGGGCCACATGTGGCCCCCTGAGGCCATTTATCTGGCCCCTGCCGCACTTCTGGAAGGGGTACCTCT
This sequence comes from Saccopteryx bilineata, assembly GCF_036850765.1. NCBI lineage: Eukaryota > Metazoa > Chordata > Mammalia > Chiroptera > Emballonuridae > Saccopteryx > Saccopteryx bilineata. Next base: position 186,672,793 of record NC_089490.1, on the reverse strand, counting down.
TTCACAGGTGGTCAGTGAGAGGAGCATAGTTCCCATTGAAATACTGGTCAGTTTGTTGATTTAAATTTACTTGTTTGTTATTTTAAATATTGTATTTCTTCCTGTTTTGTTTTTTTACTTTAAAATAAGATATGTGCAGTGTGTATAGGGATTTGTTCATAGTTTTTTTTGTAGTCCGGCCCTCCAACGGTCTGAGGGACGGTGAACTGGCCCCCTGTGTAAAAAGTTTGGGGACCCCTGAACTGAGCTATCCTCAGCGCCCCAGGCCATGCGTGAACCAATCAAGCCACTGGCTGCAGGAGGGGAAAAGGGAGAGAAGGGGTAGAGGGAGGGAGGGAGAAGCAGATGGTCACTTCTCCTGTGTGCTCTGACCAGGAATCGAACCCAGGACATCCATATGCAAGGCCAACACTCTATCCACTGAGCCACTGGCCAGAGCCTATAAATACACATTTTAAAATTAATTAATTAGGCCCTGGGGGTTGGCTCAGTGGTAGAGCGTCAGCCTGGCATGCAGGAGTTCCGGGTTTGATTCCCAGCCAGAGCACACAGGAGAAGCGCCCATCTGCTTCTCCACCCCTCCCCCTCTCCTTCCTCTCTGTCTCTCTCTTCCTCTCCTGTAGCCAAGGCTCCATTGGAGCAAAGATGGCCCGGACACTGAGGATGGCTCTGTGGCCTCTGCCTCAGGTGCTAGGATGGCTCTAGATGCAACAGAGTGATGCCCCAGAGGGGCAGAGCATCACCCCCTCGTGGGCATGCTGGGTGGATCCCGGTCGGGCTCATGCGGGAGTCTGTCTGACTGCCTCCCCGTTTCCAGCTTCAGAAAAATGCAAAAAATAATAATAATAATAATTAATTATTTTTAAAGTGAGAGCAGGGAGGCAGAGAGACAGACTCCTACATGTGCCTGACCAGGATCTACCCGGTAATCCCCCCTACAAGGCAATGTTCTTCCCATCTGGGGCTGCTGCTCTGTTGTTCAGCAACCAAGCTATTTCAGCACCTGAGGCAAGGCCATGGAGCCTTCCTCAGCATCCGGGCCAACTTGCTCAAACCATTTAAGCATGGCTGTGGGAGAGGGAGGGGGAAAGAGAGAGAAGGGAGATGGGGAGGGGTGGAGAAGCAGATGGGTGCTTATCCTGTGTGTCCTGACCGGGAATCGACCTGGGACTTCCACACGCCAGGCCATCACTCTACAGCTGAGTCAACTGGCCAAGGCCTAAATAATAAATAAATAGTGGCCAGAGCCACTTTTTAATGCTATACGTTAATGTCAAGAAAATGAGTAAACTTTGAACTTTTGCCAAAAGTTGTTTGAGAACAAAAAGGTTTTTTGACCTGAAAGCTCTTAAGGGAATCACATTAGAGATAATTGACACTTTTAAATCAATTAACACTGGTCTAAGATATACCAAAAGAGACCCCTTTCCTCAAATTATTTCAAGGCAATAGAAAATCATAGCAGGCACTAGTCCAAGACCCCTATAACTCCTCTATCTCACTAATTATGTGGCAACTGAATGAATTGGCTGCATATGAAATGCCGGGTTTCCAACTATCTGCCAATTCTCTTCCTACACCAAGAAGCTAAACGTGGCTAAGAAAAAACACATAACTGTGATGCCTGGCTTCACTTTAAATGCATGACTAAATCTCAGCAGGGTCCTTAGTGCTGCCTGGCAATGCTGCTACCATACTCTCCAGTTAGTTCATTTGCCTTATCTAGACTTCTCCTCTCATCTCAGACATTCAGAGCACTTATCCTATCATGACTCTCAGCTACTGAGAAAAAATCAAAGTCTTCAGAAGAGAACTCTCAAGTACACCCCTTCTGCCCATCCACATAGATACATACCCAAACACTCTGCCTTCCGTCCTGCTATTATGAATAAATGGTCCAAACTCCTACCAAAGCTCATACAACCCAATACTACTCTCTTTCACTTGCCCAAATAAATTACTCCAGCACTCTCTCCATTTACTGTACAATTCCCATGATGAAAGAAACATGTGGTGATTTCTGTATTAAAAAAAAAAAATCTTGGCCTCACATCTCCCTTGAAACACAGCCCCATCATTTCTCTATTCCCTTTTATCACAAAGGACCCCAAAGGAGATATCTATAACTCTTATTTCTAATTTCTTTCTTCTTGTTTTTCCTTGAACCCGCTTCAAACAAGCATTTGCTTCTATACACTACCAAAACCAGTCAGGCCAAGATTAGCAGTAACCTCTGCATAGCTTAATTCAAGGGCCAGTTCTCAGAATTCATCTTATAAAATGTGTATCAGCAGAATTTGACATAGTTGATCCTTCTTCCTTCAAACATATTCATCACCTGACTTCAGGATACCATGCTTTTTTGTTTTTCTTTCCATTTCACTAGTTATGTTTTCTATGTTGCCTCGGTTGGTTACTCATCATCCGGACCACAGAATGTTGGACAATCCTGGAGCTCAGTCCTTGAACTTCTTTTCTATTGGAGAGAGAACTTCTTCTTCTCTCACCAAGTCATCTCATCCAATCTTGGCTCAAAATACCATTTATCCACTGACAACTCTCTAATGTATATCCCCAGTTTAGACCTGAACTCTGAACTCTCATCTAATTGCTTACTAACATTTCCATTTGGATATGTAACAGGCAACTCAATATAACAAAAACACAAACTCAGAAAGCAGACTGCTGGTTGCCAAAGGGGAAAGGAGTTGGCGGACTGGGTGAATAAAATTAGGGGATTGAGAAGTACAGATTGATAGTTACAGAAAAGTCTTGGGGATGTCAAGTAAAGCACAAGGAATCTAGTCAGTAATATTGGGAAAGCTATGAATGGTGCCAGTTGGGTACTGAAAATACAGAAGGGAACACTATACAAAGTATATGACTGTCTAACCACTGAGATATACACCAGAAACCAATACAAAATGAAATTAAAAGAGAACCACTATCTGGTTCTTTTCAAGAACAACACATAGTAAAGTCATATGACTTGTTCTGGCCAATCTAATGTGAGTACAAGTGCCATGTATCACTTCCAGCCCAGGCAGTGAAAAACCCATTTGTGATTCTCCAATTTCTCTTTTCCTGCTGTAGCAACTGAAAATGCTCTGTGTTCCATCCAGAGGGTGCACCTTCCAGTCATGCGCCTCCATTCACCAGGCTTCCTTAGTGATGGCAAAGACCTTCCTACTGACCCACTTGGGACACATACCATGAGCAAAAAATAAACCTATACGTTCAGCCATTGAGATTTTTCGCCTTCTTAGTTATCACAGCCTACCTATGATATGATTCCTTAGTCATAAAATAGAATATAAAAATAAAAGCACAACATTTACTTATGTTTAAATAAAGTTCAGCCTATGACTCACCTCATTTCCACCAACTGCCTTGGTTAGAATTACAGCAGAAGACACAGGGGGAGGCATGCACCCTACAGTCTGCAAACTGAAAAATAAAAGAAGCAATTGTAAATGGTATTTTTTTCAATCATAAATAGTTTCCACTACATTCATTCTAAAAGAGCAGGGCAGAGTAAATGAGAATAGGAGAGTGATTATTCACACACATGCCCTGTGGAGGAATTCACATGGATCTGTATGAGGCAACGTGGCTCAGAAGACACTGCGAATGCACGAGGAAGTTCTCGCTCCATTCACAGGCTTGGGTGATTTATTTCTTACATTATTGAATATAACTTTAAAATAATTTTTTTAAAAAGAGTCAAATTATAATAAGTGCAGTCAAGAAAAGATAACCAAGATGGTTAATCATTTGGTAACTTCAAAACTACTTCCAGAGTTCAAAAATATTTAACAAAACAGGAGTCTTACACTTGCAGATTCCTTTCCATAAAACAGCAATTATCAAACATTCATCTCATTAAAGACATTTCCACATTATTGTAATATCATTACAGAAATAGGAATGACACAGCATAGACTTCCTGAATTCAGACTGATGTAAACTCTAGTGTCTAATCTAAATTTGGTTTTTTAATATCCAGATTAAGACAAGAAGTCTATTCTCTCAGTTTATGATAGAAGATACATTGAATGACAAGGAAATGAAACTATGAGTAGAAAAATCTAAAGTGCTAAAGATAAAAAACATGACTCAGCCTTCAGACAAAATAGGCATTCTGGGGATAGCAAGGAGCTGGCCTGCCTAATAGAGAAATTTCACACAGGAAATACAGAACACAGGGTATCTAATGTTTTGCAAAAAGGATTACAAATGATTTTAATTCACTTTTGTAATAATGATTTGCCTAAAATTTATGTAAAGAATTTACATTAGCTCTAAAATCAGGAAAAAAATAAAAGTTTTAATTCATTTTGATACAAAAATACCTTCTATGGATTTTCCAGCTCAATTCAAGTCAATCTTGTCTCCTTTTTAAGGATGATTTTCCCAAGAGATGCTAGAGTAGACCATCTGATTATGAATTCCATATCTCTGAGCCTTCCTCATGATCATCACCACCATCATTAATAATACTTGCTAAGCATTCACCATTTGTAGTAGATACTGTTCTAGACCCTTTACTCATTTATTCCTCACAAATACTCAAGGTAAATGTTATTATTATTCTCATTTTGCTAAAAACTAAAATCAATCAGGAAGTTAAATAATTTGCCTGAACTCACAAAGCTATCTGTCTAAGGTGAAACTTTTATTCTGGAATCCAAGGTAAGAACTTACCTCACTTCCAGCCTCTCTGCCTTCTATCTCCCCGACCACCATTACTACGGATAGGTCCTCTCAGGTATTTTCAACATTTCTAGCTTTTTCGATCTTCCCCTCTTTTCTGGCTACTTCCTTTCTATGTACAAAGAAGTAGAGTTCCCCCTACTTAAAAAAACAAACAAACAAACAAAAAACCTCTTTAAGCTATTCATTGACTACTTATGCCTCTATAGATACTACACAAGGGTATAAAAAAAAAGCATAAGACCTCATTCCTACTTTAAAGGCAGCAGAAGAGTCAGCACATAAATGTTGATAATTAACCTCGAATTAGAACTGTTGCTTCCTCAAGATGTAATCCTACTTTTTTCATTTTGGCTCACTGACTTTTTTTGGTGACAGAGACAGAGAGAGACAGAGAGAGGGACAGATAGGGACAGACAGACTGGAAAGAAGAGAGATGAGAAGCATTAATTCTTCATTGCAGTACCCTAGTTATTCATGGATTGCTTTCTCATATGTGCCCTGACCGGGGGGCCACAGCAGACTGAGTGACCCCCCACTCAAGCCAGTGACCCTAGGCTCAAGCTGGTGACCCTTGCTCAAACCAGATGAACCTGCGCTCAAGTTGGCGACCTCGGGGTCTTCAACCTGGATCCTCTGCATCCCAGTCTGACACTCCATCCACGGCACCACCGCCTGGTCAGGCTTACTGTTGACCTTCTTTAATGAGCATTCCACCTCCATAACCCAGAAGTTCATTTTCTCTTTACTTCTCTGGAATCTGACTTATGCCCCTTCGACTAGTAAAAGTAGAACTTTAAAAGTAACCAGTTTTCTCCTAATCAGCAAATCCAATATCCTTTTACCCATATTTATTCTTCTTACCTTCTTCTTTCTCAAAACATTCTATTCTCTTGGTTACCAGGATATCTCATCAATCTAATATATCTCCTATCCTTTAAACCAGACCATTCTAGTTTTTTTGCTGTCTTTCCTGCCTTCTTCTCAATATTATTTTCATATGTAAATCTGTAGGAATACTTTCAAATTTACATTTCTTTCCCACATTTGTAGCTGCCCAAAACTGCTACCTTAAATTAAACATGTCTAATGTTGAATGTATGCATTTTCTAAAAAAAATTAATTTGTCTCTCAATTGAACTTTGTTTGCCAATGGGATAGTTTTTTCCTAATGATACAGTTATGCGTGGTTTTATTCACTCACTTTTCATCAATCAATCAATCACCATAACCAACTCCCCATTCTTTCTATGACTATTGCCATCCTCCTCCTTCAGATACTTTTCACACAAGTCTAGACATTTCTAAAACATCTACTGAATGGTCTCTCTACCTCTCCTCTTTCCCTTTAACTCAGCAAGGTAAGGAGTATGTGCTCAGAATATATTTATTTCAAGGACTCAGACAGGATCCTGACATAGGAGTATGCAAGTCCTTAATGTGAATATACTTAGTATATACTCTCAAATTGGGGAGGGGAAGGAAGGAAAAGTGAACTAAGAAGCATTTTCCCTAAGTGTGTGAGGCTAAGTCCATACTCCTGTATGGCTAATATGCTGAGGTGATAATTGTATGCTTTTTTATTCAGCATACTGAGATTGTAACCCCTACTCTACACCACCTACAGTATATACCCAGTACAATGCTATCACATTAATCCTCCCTAATGACCACTTTTAAGCAGATTATTCTCTTGTTTAGTACATTTAAGAACTCTCCATCATCTACAGATTCAGTAGTTCTGGTCTTCTACCAGTTGGTCTTCTTTCCTGTACATTTTTAAAAAGCACATTATACTCAGCCATTATTTGTATACATTCGATAAGAAAAATCACAAAAATTAAAGCACCCAATTGCCAGCCTACATTACACATACATACAGATCTTACAACCTCTCGTCCCTTCCAGCTTTCTCCCATCATAACTCTTAAATGCTCAGAAAAGTGTTCACCTAGAACCTTAACATTAAGCATATGGATGTCTTTTTTTTTTTTTAATAATTTTTTTTTTTTTTTTTTTTTTTACAGAGACAGAGAGTCAGAGTGAGGGATAGACAGGGACAGACAGACAGCAATGGAGAGATGAGAAGCATCAATCATTAGTTTTTCGTTGCACATTGCGACACCTTAGTTGTTCATTGATTGCTTTCTCATATGTGCCTTGACCATGGGCCTTCAGCAGACCGAGTAACCCCTTGCTTGAGCCAGCGACCTTGGGTCCAAGCTGGTGAATTTTTGCTCAAACCAGATGAGCCCATATTCAAGCTGGCGACCTTGGGGTCTTGAACCTGGGTCGTCCACATCCCAGTCTGACGCTCTATCCACTGCGCCACCGCCTGGTCAGGCAAGCATATGGATGTCTTAAGATTCTGTTATAAAAAATTTTGATGGACCTCCTTGGTAAAACACTATCATTTTAAAGGAAGAGAATAAAGTTAACAATGTTTTAATTTTTTTATAAGCTAGCACACATAAGCCCTTTTATATAGAGTTGCTACAGAAGCAATACAGTCATTAAAGATGTCCCATTTGAAGTAGACCCTTCAGAATATTTAAACATACCCTTTTAAAAGCCATTCATTGATTGGTGTGATTGATAAAAGCTGAAGAAAAAGCCATATTGTTGCTGGAAAGAATGCAAGAGTAAAGATCTGGATGAAAAGATGTAGTCTTATATGCACCAAAGCACTGGTCAGCTCCTGTAAAAATGGACACAAAATAGAAAAAGTAAGAAAAATATTTCCAAAGAGAGACTGCTACTAACATCATATAAATTACTTTTTAAAATTGAGATATAAGTGACATATAACATTATATTAGTTCCAGGTATATAACATTAGCAATTCAATATTTGTATACATGGTTAAACGATCACTCCAATAGTTACATCTATCAATTTGGAGTTATTTCATAGCTAATTTTTTTATCTATAAGCATATGCATAAGAGACAAACGAAGAAAAAACTTACTGATAACAATTATAAAGTTATTCATAAAGACTACGACTTTTATATAAATTTTTTGAAATGTTCTAATTGCTTTCAAATATAGGCTCTACCACAACAATTCAGACTTGTGAAATTCTGGAGGACAAGGCTAACTACCTTTTCACTAGTATATTTGAGAATTGTGACACTGTAAATAAACATATATGTTTAATCACCTAAAAAAATAAGTTTTGTTTAAAATTTTAGTAGGACCTATCGCATTTTAATCAGATATGATGTTTAACCTCTATTCATTACACCAGGCCTAGAAAGTTTGGCAAGAAGTTACTAAATCTACTAAAAAACAATTTTTAAAAATTTTCTGCCCAATATTCGATCATTTAAAATGGCTATTTCTACAAAATCTACTCACTAGGTTTCTTTGTTAACATTTACTAAATAGTAGTTATAGGCCATTCTCTGAGCTTGCCATTTGTTGGTCACATAAGTTTGTTAAGTATGATTTTTGTTCACTGGCTTACAGTTTGCATTGGGGGCTGGGCAGCCAGCTACAGTGGTCTGTGAGGTTGCAGGCTGCCTTCCTGCTTGGGAGGGACCACTGTCTAGCTAATGTTTACTGGAAGGGACGGTCTGCCCCACCACTGAGAGGGGTGGGAGGACTTCTTTTCTCTCTTCTCCCTGATCCCTTGGCCTCCATGGGAAAAGCGGGTTTTCTGCTTTTCCCTTGGCTTTTCTTATAGCCTGCCTGTCTTGGTGAGATGCCAATAAACAGAATGGCTCACCATCCTCTGATTCGGCTGTTTCTTTATCATCTGCCCAAATCTAATGAGAACAGCATGTGAATGGCCACGATGGTGGCGACGGCCCCTGGCCTTACACTACTTCATGTAGGTTATTTCATTTAATCCTCCCAACATCCCCATTAGGTGGGTATCATTATTCCTATTTAACTGATGAGGAAATCAGGGTTGAGAGCCAATACACAGGGAGCTCAGAATCAAACCCAACAAACCCAGGCCTGCTTCTTCCACTGTGTCATCCTGCTGTCCAGGAGAAGAGAAATTCCCAGAAAACACACAAAGCAGGCACATTATAAGTCTCACAACTGAAAATGGATATTCAGTTAACTTTGGAGGTATAAATATATGCTAATTAACAAGCATTTGCATTTGAATTTCTTTGAGTTATGTGGTTATTCGGTGGAAATGAAACAAGTTCAGAAAGTAGTATAAAACTGATATAAAACATTCAGGCAGTCATAAAAACACATTCAAAGATGCCAATGGTTTTACTGGTTATAAAATAACACTGAAGGCCTGACCTGTGGTGGTGCAGTGGATAAAGCGTCAACCTGGAAATGCTGAGGTTGCTGGTTCAAAACCCTGGGCTTACCTGGTCAAGGCACATATGGGAGTTGATGCTTCCTGCTCCTCCCCCCTTCTCTCTCTCTCTCTCTCCCTCTCTCTCTCTCTCTCTCTCCTCTCTATAATGAATAAATAAAATCTTTAAAAAAAATAATAAAATAACACTGAAATTATGACCCCACCACCCCCAGTTCAAACAAGACATTCAAAAGACCCTCAGCTTCTGGCTTCTTCCTTGTTCACATAATGGTGAGTATCCCTGCTTGTCAAACAAGGTTTCTAGTTTCATGAATAAGCAGGTCAATGCCGACTCATTCATCAACCGCCACTTCTGGGATCTGTCTCATAGGCTCCCACTCTTTATCTCCCTGTGTGAAGACACACAACAGTTCCATTTTGGTTGCAAGATGGCCTCAATAACATCAAAGGAATTCTGGCAATCTGAAACTAACATAAGGAAACAGGGAAACACTGGACAGAGCAGAAGCCATACTAGGTCCATGGACCAACACTAACAGAAAAGGAGCCACCTCTCACTGAATCACAAGTTCCGCACCAGAGAAACGGGAGCATCGGCGTTCCGAGAATTCTCAGCAGTATTGAAACTAAATCTCACTCAGATACACTCAGCGGCATTCAATAAATACCAAATAAATACTAGTGGCTTTAATTCTTTTTAATTATAATAAAATGATTAGCCAAAATGCAGTAATTATGGCATTTGTTTATACTTCTCATAGAAATACCAAATGGCATAGCTTTCTGAAAACTAATTTGGGAAGGTATATCAAGGACTATAATATAATTTATATTCTGGAATCCAAAAATTTTATGTTTAGGCATTCATTTCAACAATATAAAAAAAATGGTTACAAGATTCAACAAACACTTCTGAGCACCTGCCCGCCTCAAGGTACTTGGAATATCCATCACAACTTAAACTGCACATATCATTTGACCTAGCAATTCCAATTCTAGGAATTGACCCTTCACATATGTTCTCAAGTATGGGAAATGCAGCGTGTTTATAACAGCAAAACCTTATAAATTACCTAAATGTTCATCAATAGGAGATCAGCAAAATATATCATGACACCTTCAAAAAATGGAACACTTTCTTCATACAAAAAGAAACAGGGAGCTCATTATATGTTGATATAAAATAATCCCCAAGCCTGACCTGTGGTGGCGCAGTGGATAAAGCGTCAACCTGGAAATGCTGAGGTTGCCAGTTCGAAACCCTGGGCTTGCCTGGTCAAGGCACATATGGGAGTTGATGCTTCCTGCTCCTCCCCACCTTCTCTCTCTGTCTCTCTCTCCTCTCTCTCTCCCTCTCTCCCTCTCTTTCTCCCTTTCTCTCTCCTCTCTAAAATGAATTTAAAAATTTAAAAAAAAAAGAAATCTTAAAAAAAAAAAAGTTAAAAAAAATAAATAAAAAATAAAATAAAAAAATCCCCAAGATACATTTTTGAGTTAAATAAGGTAAGGCAGCAAACAGTATAAAATACCATAGTCTAAAGGGATATACACATATGTATGTTTTGCATAGAGTGTCTTTGGAAAGATTCACAGAAACTATTAACATTGATTGTTTCCAGAGAAGAGAAATGGATAAATATCTGGTAGGCAGGATGAAAGGGAGACTTTTTTATCATATGTACTATTGTACCTTTATGTACATAAACGTAAACAAAATTTAAATTATCTTATTTTTAAATATATAAGTAAAGAAAAATTAAATAAAAGTATTAAATTATATGAAGTTATTATTATACAATGTCACACAGAAAAAATAAGATTATATATGCATGTATATGTGGGTACATGTATGCAAGTATGTATATACCCATATACATGTTTAAATACATACATAATTTTTCAGTCTTTTATTTTTAAAATATTCTCTGTGTAAAATATGTTTAAGAAATAAAAGAACTAAAAAACACACAGATGTTAGAACAGTTATTTTTCATCTTTCTAATCTTTCTACAATGAGGAAATGCCACTTCTATAATCAGAAAGGAGTTATAAAAAATAAAATACAGTTAGCAAACACTGGTTGACCTAATACTTGACAATTAGAAACGACTGCTATCACATCAGACCCACTGTGTGGGTCATACAGGGCCTCTCAACAACAGGGAGATAACACACATGAAGTGTTGCTAAGAAAGACTTTCAAGACTACCACAACAAACCAGTGCTGTGTGTTTTCCACATCTTCTTCATACAACGTTAAAGAGAAAATATGGTAACACTAGAAAAGAAAAAGCAAACCCCAGAAAATCCAAAATAGCACTATTCCACATATATCCACGCAGAATTTAGGGCCACATAGTCAAATAAATGCCATCATGAATTTTTTTGTGTGTGTATTTTTTTTTTTTCTGAAGCTGGAAACGGGGAGAGACAGTCAAACAGACTCCCGCATGCGCCCGACTGGGATCCACCAGCACGCCCACCAGGGGCAACGCTCTGCCCCTCCGGGGCGTTGCTCTGTCGCGACCAGAGCCACTCTAGCGCCTGGGGCAGAGGCCAAGGAGCCATCCCCAGCGCCCGGGCTATCTTTGCTCCAATGGAGCCTCGCTGTGGGAGGGGAAGAGAGAGACAGAGAGGAAGGAGAGGGGGAGGGGTGGAGAAGCAGATGGGCGCCTCTCCTATGTGCCCTGGCCGGGAATCGAACCCGGGTCCCCCGCACGCCAGGCCGACGCTCCACCGCTGAGCCAACCGGCCAGGGCCCCATCATGAATTATTGAAAAAGCTGATTCCACATGACATTTTGTTTATGCACATGTAATCCAGGTCAGATCCCATTAAAACAAACGTAAAGAGACACTCCACATACTGATTACACCGAGTCTCACTGGCGGCATCAAGAATGGCTTAAAAGTAGGGACACTGACTGGGACGTACCAATATTTTCATTACATCCTGATTTCCCTCCTAACCCTTGTATAATCTTTATTTGATTTCTGAGGGTCAGCCTTCTAGCTCTGGGACGGCAACAAGCAGCACAAGCCTAAAGTTGGGGATTTGCTACATTTACTTCGGAGCAAATGGGATTTTAAAAAATAATCTGTTTCAGGAGATAATGGACAACCTGTATGTTTTGCTCATCTTTGTTTCTATTCCAGAGTCAAATATAGGGCCTCGTAGGCACTGATAGGTCATTTGTTTACATGAACTGGTCCTGCCCCAGTCTGTTCAGTGACAAAGCCTCTGAAACTGTAGGTCTGAAGTTAACTGTACATAAATGATATTTAAATATAACCTAATCACACTTCAGTACAATAAAATTCAGAAACCATTTCAACAGGTCTTTCAAAAACTAGACAGCAACAAATATAAAACTGGAGATCTAGCATTAAGTCTTTTTAGCATTAAGCAGTAACACAGTTCTTTATGATTACAATAAAGAAGCCTGACCGGGTGGTGGTGCAGTGGATACAGCGTCAGACTGGGATGCGGAGAACCCAGATTCAGGACCTCGAGGTCGCCAGCTTGAGTGTGGGCTCATCTGGTTTGAGCAAAGCTCACCAGCTTGAACCCAAGGTCGCTGACTTGAGCAAGGGGTTACTTGGTCTGCTGAAGGCCCACGGTCAAGGCACATATGAGAAAGCAATCAATAAACAACTAAGGTGTCGCAATGGAAAACTAATGATTGATACTTCTCATCTCTCTCCGTTCCTGTCTGTCTGTCCTTATCTATCCCTCTGACTTTCTCTGTTTCTGTAAAAAAAAAAGCAAAAAAAAAATTGCAATAAAGAAGCAAAACAAGTTTAGAATACACATCATGACAACAATGTCTGAGTGATACTACATGAAATGTTCACTATGAATCAAACTTGAATGGGACCACTGTAAATGCTTTCAAATACACTCAAGTCGATAATAACTCACCATCTCCTGTGTACAAAAACACACTATTCTAAGACCTAATAGGATACAAAAATAGTTGTCCCAGCTGAAATTAATTTAAGATTATTAACTAGAAAATAAATAACAAGACTGCTACCTTCTAATTTACAACTGTTCAGTTACCCGGGAAATTAACAGGGCTTAGAGATGGTTTAACATTACACAATGATGCAATCTAGGGTATCTTAAGTTAAATGGATCTTCAAAATGGCTTAATGTTGTATTAGTTTCAAAAGGGTCTTTTATGGAGGAAATGGCTTTGATGGCTACTTAGATACCATGAGAATGCCCAGGGATCAAGGCATTTCATCATTGGATCCAAATTAGCTGGATGACTCTGAAGGTTTCCCAGGTGCTCACAGAAGAATCCGGTCCTTTGAGAAATGCTGATAGCTGTGACATTCCTTCTTCATTCAACTCCTGCATCCTACGAAGTTGGCTGCTTGACAGAATAGCATTAAGCGAGAAGCAAAGGAGAGAACCAAGTCTCCTGCCAGATTTCCCACAGTCTAAGTAACAGCTGTAGCTGTTAAGCAGCCACCAGGGGACAGAGTTAGAGCAATGAATGTCCCAAGTAGAGGACTTGGGCAAGGCAGCTGCTTCACAAAGAGCACCAAGAAAGATCAGACCAGCACCACACGAGTGGCAAATATCTTTTTGTACCATTGTGTCCCACATTTGAGGACTAACAGAACTCTGATATAATTGATATAGAACTGAAATTTGACATACGGGCAGTCCACGGGTTATGAATGAAATAGGTTCTGTAGATTTGTTCTTAAATTGAATCTGTATGTAAGCTGGAACAGGTACATTAACCTTTAAATGCAACTTAGATGTTTTATCTAGAACATGCATTTATTTTTACCTTTCTGCACATATAAATACTTAAATATTTTCAAACATACAGAACTTATCTCATTTGTAAGCTGGGGACTGCCTGGATTTAGGAAATCCTATCCATGTCAGCTATTTTCAGACCAGTAATAAGTAAGAATATTTAGCATTCCTGAGACACAATTTTTCTGTCATAGACACTACATATGAATCCCATCTATATCCAAAATGTCCCCAATAGAACACAACCTGCTAACTACAGAATACATAAATTCAGTAAAACCATATTTTCTTCCGTGTTGCTACTGAGATAATAAAAAAAGAGGTAAGTAAATTTGATCTTCATTCAATCACATTTCAAAGAAACAAACTTTAAGTAAAAGCAAGATATGATGTACAAACAGAATTTTAAGTTTTAAAGTCATTTCCTTAAAAAAAAGTCGTTCTTACATAGTAAGATTTCCCTGTCCACATAAGACTAAGCATCTTAGAATGACAACTTTTAAAACTCTATGTAATTTCTTCAAAAGCATATGAGTATTTCTCCTATTGTTTGCTTCCATTATATGTCAAAAAGGAATCATAAATTTTACTCATTCCTATCTCAGGTATAAAAATATCTAGATTTCTTTAATTCCAAGGAATCCCATGTTCAGTGACATCTGGATAGTAAACAATATTATCTGTATGCCCGTATGACAGAGTATGACTGTATGAAAAATACCAATATTTCCTTAAAATATCTATTAATGTTTAATAGATATACTGGCAAAAATATACATTTTTTAAAAAGATATACAAATTAGTCAAAAGTTATAATAAGCATCTCTTAAGCAGCATAAGTCCTGGGAACAAAAGATGACCCACAGAGTGATGGGAGCCCAAATATAATTAAGAGCCTAAAGAGACCTCTATAATTACCACCACAATCTGAGGAAGATCTGAAGGAAATGCTTCACTTCAGTTGCCATATTAAACACATACCCATTATAACCACATCCTCAGGGTCCATGCTGCTCAACTATACAGTTTCTAGAATATGTAGGTACAAAACACAAGTCCTCTGCTGAAATCCAAGTTATTTTCTGAGATAGTGAAGCTTTCAGACTATAGCTACAGACAGCTTTACAAAAGGATTATGAAATTTCAAAATAGTAAGTACAAATTAAAATTTTCTCCCTGCTTTTCACACGCCTCATAGGTGACAGTACCTCTGTTTTTAATGATAGTCCACTGTTAAAGAATATTGTTGAAACAGCAATGTAGGAGACAGTTATTTCTGGCTTCAGTGGTCCTAAAGAGAAAGAAATTAGTTACTGTTAGATAAGAGTTTCCAGTCTTCCAGCATGAAAGACAAATCCATTGGTGAAGGACAAATGGTACTTTAAATCTTAGTGTTGACCCTGGTATACTACTGCCCTGACAGAAGTAAGCATTTGCTGTGATGCTGTCTAATTCCACAGAGGAGTTTCGACAAGGACCACAGCTGGCTCGTTCAACAGAGCATCCTTAGAACCAGAGAAATAACAATAAAGTCTGCTCTCACACAGGAGAGCAGATAGTCTACATCCTTCGATATAGGTCCTAATTATACCTATCATAGTGCCAGTCCTCAAATCAAAAGGAGAGAATCAATGGAAGAAGTTATGTTCTCTTTAGCAAATATTATTTTATTTCTTCTAGGATACTAGAAATAAAAGCTTGCATTCATACATATACTCAGTTCTCCCCAAGACTGTTCAATCTATAAATATTTATTGAGTACTTACTATGCGATTGAGATAATACAGATAGAATAATAAGAGTACTTTACAATATGTTGCTAAGATTGCAATTATTATGAAATTGTGCCTGGCCTAGGCATACCATTGTGAAACAGACAGGCCTGATCTTGGTCTTCCAAAAACCCCTCTCTGAAGTTAGGCTGGTAACATCCCAGATGTATTAACATTATAAATACAATTGGGGCAATCCTAATCTTTATTTTTGTGGCTTATACATAATTGTCTTAAAGACCTAGTGTGCTAACCAATGAACAACATTCTTTTAAAAGACGTAGTCTGAGAAAATGCCATTTTATACCTGTATACAAGTAATTTTCCAGTAGGGACATTTTGCACTCCCTCCCCCACCCTACCGACATTTGGCAACGTCTAGAAATTTCTTAGTTGTTTTAACTCAGGGACTAGGAGGTGTGACTGGCATCTAGTGGATAGAGATCAGGAATTCTCCTAAACATCATGGAAGGCAAAGAATAGCCCTCCCAATAACTTAAGAATTATCATGTCCAAAATGTCAGTAGTACCAAGGTTGAGAAACCCTGGCATATACCAACAGTTCCAACTCAGTGGTTGAGGATGGTGATTCAGATGTGAATGTTAAAGTCAAGGAGTCTGGCTTGTTTTGAAAGTCAATGCCTCCTAGGAATTTTAAATACTGTTTTTAAAAACCTGTATCATTTTTATTTTCCTCCATTGTCCCGTTTTTTTTTTATGAGACCTTATTCTTGTCAACTATGGTTCTGCCCACAATGGTGCCTCCAGAATTTCCATATAGGATGGGTGAGAGCTGGCAATATGGTTGCAAGTGAGAGCTAGGGACACGTCTAAAGACGCTCTCCAAGCAAGTGATGGCATTTGCTTAGACTGCGTGTTTCTCTGGGGCAGCGACAGCATCTACTTTACCTAGCCAACGACCAAATCTTTCTAAAAACTCTTCCCACAGTTCACATACAGGTACATAGATACACACGATAACTATTAACCCTTTGAGTAGTGAGTTTTCTTTATGCTCGCTGACCCCTGGGAGTGAGTTTTTTTCAAAAAATGAAATTAGTTCCAGTTACAGTTTTATTAACTTAAAATCGTGTTTGTTTGATAGCCAATTCATGGAAACAAGAACATACATTTGCCTTTTTTTAATGTTGCCTTACATATTTTTAAAATAAATCGATTGTACTCTGGATGGTACGAAGAGGTACATAAACGTTCATACTGCAGAGGGTTAAGTAATTGGTGTTATTCAGGGGAATGATTCTTGACTTTCAATGTTTTAAATAGTAGAGACAGGTCTTACTGTTTGTTTTGTTTTGTTTTAAGATGCATCTCTATATAACTCTAAACCATGCAAGGGCAAGATGAGAGTATTACAGGGCTAATTAGCCTTCTTTCTGATTTGGAGAAAAACCTAAGGCATCTATGAGGCATTATCACTGAGATGCCAACACACGGTTTCAGGGTTTTTTGGTCTTGTTTTTATTTAATTAATTGTGTTTACATAGATTCTAGGGTCACCCCGAATGCATCCCCCCATATTCCCCTCAACATCTCCCTTGCCCCCCTCCTTAGAGTGCCCTCCCCCCTTCCCTTCAGGTTTATCCCATCCTATCATCCCCTTTCTCTCTGTCCTCTTTTCCTCTGGTCCCTCCTCTGTCTCAGTTCTGTTCCTCAGTTCTCACTGTTCCTTGGATTCCTCAAATACGGAACTAGAAGTCCCAGGGCTGCAATACAAACTTGGTAAATATTTGCACAGAGGTAAGAATTGAAACTACTACTTAAAAATGATACCCAGCCCTCTCCAAGGTAATGATTATATCCACGTCACCAAAATAAACAGATCCAGATCTTAAGATGGCTATAAAGCTAAAGTGGAAATATAAGTTTTAGCTTTTCCTTTAAACAAAAGCAAAACTGTTTATCAGTGAAAATAAAGCAAGGCAATGATATCAAAAGAAAAATTGGCCATAAAAAAAATAATGAAGCAATTTTTGGGCTCCAGAACTCATGCTTTCTTATAACAGGGGGATAAAGAAAATGATGTGGAATGTTTAAGAAAGCAAGGAACTATTACTATTTCATAACAAAACCTACTCATTGCCAAAGTAAATTTCATTACTAAATAGAATCTAAGATATTCATGCCAAAGTACTTAAGCTTATAGTATGTTTCTGGTTTTGTTTTGTTTTGTTTCTAATGGAAAAACAAAGCAGTTTTGTTTTTAGGATTAATGTATTTTTAATGGCAATAATTTAAGATTCAAGTAGAAATGAGAAAGTTACTCTGTACTTATAAAGAAGTAAAGCATTCTCCTCCCAAGAATGAATAGTACAGTGTTGGACTGGAGTCAACTCTAAGGTGTGCACAGCTCAGGGCTTCCCTGGGTCTCAAGGGAACAGAATAACGATACCTCAGAATTTATAAACATTTATATCTACTATGGTTCTTTATTTTCCACTTCTTTCTATTTATTTAAAAGTGAAAGGTAATGAGTAAAAAGAATAGTGAACTAAGAATTAAATTACCTAGGCTATTGCCTATATATACTTTTTCCCATTTGGAAAGTCATTCAACTTCTCTAATTTTAGGGTTCCCACATCTATACATTTGCTGCCATACATAACTCACCAATAGGCTATGAATATTTTGTAAAGGGAGGTCAGATCATAGTTTTGATACTTTAAGTGTACAGGTATTACACTTAAAAATAAAGAATGTAGTCACTAAGGTGCTGACCCAGGCAAAGGTGAAGTGAGCTTATTAACAGGTTGAAGACTACCCAAATTGTTTCTGTTTCAAAGATGTCTAGAAAACTGTTCTACTGGAAACAGTTCAGTGACTGTGAATGTATTAAAAGTCACAATCTCATATACAGAGCCTATAAATGGAAACTTTGTCTAAAAGTGAGAAGCAAAGAGAAGTGCTTCAAGAGCAGAATAGGATGGCAACCATTCCTTTCTTTGTTCTTAGATTTTTGCTGGATTGACTAGTGGAGTAAAAGTGTTTCTTGGAAATATTTGGAGGTTTGCTTTTATTTAAGAGGTTTAAAGGTCAGTTGAAAAGTCAACAGAAGTATCGAACATTAGCCTGACAGCCTAACGTAGGGTCACTCACCTAACCACAGGTCTCTGTATCTTCAACTGTAAAAGATGCCTGATGGCTTAAAACACTTTAAAAATCCCTTTTAGTGCTTAACGGTGTACTTTTACAATTAAACCAGGCAATGAATTATCCTAGATTAATGACATGAGGACTGGTGGTTATGGGAAATGATATTTCTAAGGCACAATAATCGACCAAAACTTCAAGAAGCAGCGTCTGAGGGAAGAAATAAGGTTACAGAATCCATCTTACATGCCCCTGGAAGCCCTAGGGAAATAATTCAGCATTCAACAACCTTCTTCTCAGGGAGCACCCCAGCAATGTAAGATAGAGGTGTTCAGCAAACCTGCAGATCTAAACTCAAAGGTCATATATCACCTATAATTTCACCTTAACACAGAGTAAATAAAAGCTCTAAAACCAGATGCTATGAAACGTGCTAGTAAAGTGTGCATGGTAGATCATCATACAGACTCTCTAACTTGAATTCTCACTGTCTAGCTAGCTGCAGGAACAGGGGCTACCATTTGACAGACTCTGAAACACCAACATTCACAAGTTTCCTCAAAGCTCACAGAGGAGCTATGCCAAAGAAGAAACTCCCACAAATAACAGCTTTATCCTCAGTAATACAGCCTACATCTTTTGTGCTAAGTGAATATAGACAAAAAAAAATTTTTTTAAGTTTTAATCCCCACAATCCTTGTTCAAGTAATTCCTTTTAAATGCTCCCTGAATCTACTTCTCAACGGAGGTATTGAAGACAGGAAGGAGAAGGAACTACTGTTCTCCTGAGAGATTGTCTGATTCGATGCCATCAAGTTTTAACAACAAGGCACAAATAACTTCAAATATCCTCCTGACCACTTCCTAACAAAACGATTGCCTGTGATCACACCTCTCTTTATCTGTCCCTGTTGTATGACTGATGTATTAAACCTGTCAATAGCGTGGAAACTGACAAACAAGCTCAAAAAGACAAAGAAGTTGAAGAAATTAAATTACTATGTATGAAAAGTAGGACATAATTGTCTGGAGGTCCAGGGGAGGGAGGGACATAAAAGGCTAATGATGTTTCCAGTCATGCCCCCCCACCGCCCCACTACCCATCCCCACATTACAAGGCTCCCACTATTCAGGATTTGAGTATATTATAGTCCACCTACATCGCCTTGCCAAAATACACACCACCGAGGAGTCTAACACAACCTATATCTGTTAGACTGCTAAGTGCAGCAACTAGTCCGGGCAGCACGCGGAAGTAGTGCCCTGTAATGAAAACGTGCTACGTGTCAGTCAGCCTGGGAGTTTCTGGAGCAGCAGCCACGCCGCAGATCATCCCTCTCCAAGTTGTGGGCCACGACATCTGAGTGGGAGCAGGAAGGGGTGTCCCTTATCCTTTTTCTTCCCCCATTATGTTCAAACAGGGGGGTGCGGTGGAGGGGGTGGAAATGGACAAGGCAATGGTGTCCTCTCCAAGATAGATAAGGAGCTCCTGGCGACCTAGCAGCCCGTGGGGTAGGAAGGATGCTACTTTGAAGGGAAGAAAAGAAAGTTTCATTTCGTTCTCAGGAACCTCACTCCCGACTGTTCGCGGGAAAAGGTGAACCTGCGGTCAAAGTCACTTGCTCTATTCCTACTTACAAGTGAAAATATCAGCAAAAGGACCAAAGGACACCCTGGGGTGGTCAGTGCCCCTGCGCGAGGCAGCCAGTTCCCAGTACGGTCTCCCTTCCTTGCCGAGACTCGCTAATGAGTTTTCAAGTGGGAATCGCGGTGGAGCGTGCGGAGGCGCCGACTTACCCCCGTTCACCCCGATGGACGGCTCCAGTTTGGCTCCGGCGATCACTAGCACTATTCCAATCATGAACCATTCTTTCCTCATTCTCTCCAGCAGCCTCATGTTTGGGTGGGTGGGTTTTGTTTATTTGTTTGGCTTTTTTCCTTTTTAAGCTGCGATTGCTTAATCCCCGGAGCGTCTTCACACTTTCCACGGTCCTTCTTGACATGCAGCAGAGCAAGTTAAATTGCTACTTGTAAACTAAAGACCAAGGGGTTGCTCCGGCGGCTTCGAGGAGGGCTGGGAGTAGTAGTACCCAGTGACAGAAAAGCCTCACTGAGCGCCGCCATCACTACCGCCCGCCTTCGAAGAGACGCGCACACAGCCAGAGCCGCTTTGGCCGCCGCCCCCAAGCGCGAAGGTTCCGAAACGGACAATTAGGCCAGGCTGGTCAGCGCAGGAGGTCAGGGAAAGGAGGCTGGCCGCCGGCTGGGGCCGACATACTAGCCACTTCCAAGACCTGCGGGACCTTAGGAACGACAGGGAGAGACATGAGGGGAGAGACGTGGGGCGGCACATCTAGCCTTTTCAAGGGTCCCTCTCCAACAGACCTTTAGGTACAGTCCTCGCGACCCTGGAGCACATCTACGGAGAGGTTGTCTTTTGCTTCCCCACAAAACTGTGAGCAGGGCCAGCATGCGCTTTGTCATAAATGTCTGTCAGTAGCAGTGACAGGGGTGCGGGGGGGTGGACGCATTTCTTCGAAGCATTACGACGCTTCCCCGACGCTGGCGATGACGTATGCGCGGGGTAGAAGGGGAGGCCACTTTTAGTCTCCCAGTTCCCCACCTCAGCCGCGGGAGTTAGACGTGCTCCCAAATCCACGCGGGGAATGGGCTCTCTCGTGGCTTCCTCGTTACGGGAACTTTAGCCGCCGGGCTGGACTGAAAATTGGGGACCGATCCGACGTACAGGTCCGCTGTTGTAGCCCGGGAGGACTGTTGAACTCTCCAATTCGGTCGCCTCTGCTCTGTCCCGAGACCCCGTGCTTACACCTGCCGGGAGTGGGGAGGACTGCAAGGGCGGGGACCTAATCTTCCTAATGGGGTAGGACATTTGGGTAGGGGGTCAGGGACCCCAATGCAAAAGTGGCGAGGGGCTGGACGAGTAGTGGGGGTAGTGGAGGCTGCCTTCCATTGGACTACCAGTTTCTGCCTTCCAGTGGTTTGTTGTTTTTTGGTTTTTGTTTGTTTTTTTTTGGAAACCAGTGACATTGATAGTCTCCTGAATGGACTTCTTACCCATAAATCCTGCAGGGTCATCAATGCCTCCCTATTAGGCATCCAAATGAATAAATAAAATACCGTGTGACATTTGGGAGATAGTCTGGTCTCTAATATATAGTTCAATAGTTAACTGCAAAAATTAAAGTTTGCAAGGGACTTCTGGTGTGGTTCAGTGATGCCAGACTTTAATTCTGAATTTATTCAAAGACTAAAAGAGACTCGTGCTGTATTTTTCCTTCATTAATTTAGCTTTATCTCAATGACATGACTTGCTGTCCAAAAACTAAGCCAGACTATTATCAACTGAAGGTTATTTGGTGTCACCTAAGTATACATCAGGCAGAATAACAAAAAGTGAATCTCAAGATAAAATGAACTTAATAGGGAAACACAGATGATATTATATAACTTAAAAAGAGAAAGCACGCGAGATGAGATAAAATCTGATGTTAATTATCAGGCAGTCACAAGGTAAGTGGAGATACATGAAAGATAGTTTATAACACAATTATTTTCTTAGAGTAATTTCTTTCTAGGTTAAAGAATCATACATCTCAGTCGTTGAAGGTATGCCCTTGTACTAAAAGATCATTAAACATTATACTTACAGAAATTGAGCCACTTTAACTTTATCACTGTTTACAAATTCTTATTTACCAACAACTCTTTGATCTGTTTAGAGAAGACTCTAACTCGTGGAAAAGTTTTTTTAATTTGTTTGTTTGTTTGGTTGGTTTTTAATTGTACCTTAAGGAAAACAATACAGCACACTGTGAATTCTGTTATGTTAAGGCTTGTATTAATTTCCTATGGCTGCCGTAACAAATGCCTTTCAC
The DNA here is from genome assembly GCF_036850765.1 of Saccopteryx bilineata. Classification (NCBI taxonomy): domain Eukaryota; kingdom Metazoa; phylum Chordata; class Mammalia; order Chiroptera; family Emballonuridae; genus Saccopteryx; species Saccopteryx bilineata. The sequence goes on along the minus strand of NC_089490.1, from coordinate 186,650,235 downwards.
TGGCCTGTAAATAAAGAAATTTATTCTATCCTAGTTCTGAAAGCCAGAAGTCCCTAATCAAGGTGTCAGCAAGACCACCCTTCCTCTGGAGGCTCTAGGGAGAGATTCCTTCCTCGTCTGGTCTCTTTCAGCTTGTGGTGGTTGTCAGCATAACGGCTTCCTTGGCTTATGACCACATCACCCCAATCTCTGCCTCTGTCTTCATATTGCCTCCTTTTCTGTCTGTCTGTATCTTTTCTATGTGTCCCATAATAACATTTGTCATTGTCATTTGTCATTTAGATCCCACCCAGATAATCCAGAATTATCTCATTTTAAGATCCTTACTTTGGCCCTGGTGAGCTGGCTTATTGGCTAGTGCATCAGCCTGGTGTATGGATGACTCAGGCTTGATTCCTGGTCAGGGCACACAGAAGCAACCGTCTATTCTCTGCATTCCTCTCCCTCTTCTCTCCCTCTTTTCCTCTTGCAGCCAGTGGCCTGACTGGTTCAAGTGATGGCCCAGGCGGTGAAGATGGCTCGGTTGGTTTGAGCATGTCAGCCTCAGGCACTAAAAATAGCTCTTGATTCCAGCATAGGCACCAGATGAGGGTTGCAAGATGGATTCTGGTTGGAGTGCATGTGGGAGTCTTTCCCACTATCACCCATCCTCTCACTTTAAAAAAATCCTAATTTATCTGCAAATATCCTTTTTCTAAATTAGGTAACTGTACTACATTGCCCCCCAAATATTTATGTCTATCTGGAACCTCAGAATGTGACCTTATTTGTAAATAGGATCTTGAAGATGCAATGAGTTAAGAGGAGTCATATTGGATTAAGATGAGTCCTAAATCCAATGATTGGTTTCCTTATAAGAGGATCATGTGAAGTCTCACAAAGAGACAGAAGAGGAGGAAGTCTTGTGAAGCTGGAGCACAGATTGGAGTGATGTGTCTAAAAGCCAAGGAATATTGAGGGTACACCTTGAAAACAACCACCAGAAGCTGTGAGAGAGACGTGGACCAGGTTCTCTCTCAGGACCTCAAAAAGGAACCAACCCAACTGACACCTTGACTTCAGAATTTTTGTCTCCTCAATTGTGGGATGATAAATTTCTGTTATTTTAAGCCATCCAGTTTGCTATACTTTGTAACCAAGAAAACTTACACAGCCCCATTCACAGATTTCAGAGGTTTGATATGGACCTATCTTTGGGGTGGCCACCATGCAACCTACTACCAGACCCTTCCTGCCTTCTCTTTTTTCCATTTCTTCCTTTAATAATTCTATCAGTTCTCTTTCACTCATTTTTCCCCATCATTTTTTCTTTCCCTTGCTTCTTCACCTAGATTTTTCTTTTGTTACACATGCCACTGCCCTGACATCATTCCAATCAAACTGTACAAAGCATGCTTCTCTAAGAGACATGATACACATTCTTTATTTAATAAGTAGTATATTTCTTTAGTGATCAAATATTTAATGTGCCTCCACTGTGTGCCAGGCATGTCTCAGTGCTACTCATTCAGCTGTGAACAGAAAAAGGCACGAAACCTTGCTGTCAGGAGCTTATAATATTATAGAGGAGACATGTAAACAAATGTGTAATTACAAATTGAGATAGGAAAAGAACAGGATGTGGCAAATAATCTAGATTGGTGAGGGCCTCTCTGATATCTAACAGATGGTAGGCAGGTGGGAGGAAGTTATTGCTCTGCAAGGAAAAACTTGACATCATGGAATTCAAAGACCCGGCTAGCTAGACCAGTCAATGAAGGGACAGTGATGTGGAAAGGGTTGAGATCTAGGCAGGGTACAGATCGTGTGTGACCTTTTATGTGTGGTAAAGGACTTAGAAATCAGTAAATGTACTGTTCATAAAAATTAGGGGATATTTCAAAATGCATATGAAGCGATAAAATATCCTCAAATTTTTGTGAGCAGTGCACTATAGGAAGCCACAGAACGATCTTAAACTAGCTAGTGATGACATGTCTCATTTTTCTGGAGAGATTAGTACTTTACAAAAAGAGAGACAAGTAGTCCAGGAAGAAGTACTAAGGCCAATGGAGCAGAAAAAGGCAATTAGTATAAGAACTGTTAAACAGGAAGAATAAAAAATAAATGACAATCATCTTTAGGGCAATGGTGAAGCAGTCTCAGATGACTCCAAAATCAGTCAAACAGATACCAGTGCCATTCACTCAGTCAGGAAATCTTTAAAAAGCATATTTGGGGAAGAGAGTATAAAATCAGTTTCTATCTTGCGTTCAAGGCCAGTGGGGCATGTGAATAGAGATGTCCAGAATGCAGGCCGAGTGGAGACTTAAGCTCATGAAAACAAGATTTGCTGTAGCTCTGGGATTCTTCAACAACAGATTATGGAAACCATAGACATTAATGTAGCAAATACTTACTTTTAAATTGTGTTGCTTACATTGGTTACTTAATCTCTTTGAAAGTGGCTTGTTTACTTACAATATTTATGAATGTTTACTATGTACCAAGAACACGGTACACCTTATAATTGCTTTCGTGGGCTTTATGTTTAACAGAATGGTGATGGGAACTGTATCTCATCAGTCTATTGAAAAGATTCAATGGAACAGTGTATGTGCAGTGCCTTGCCTGGAACAAATGCTCAGTTATTTATTCAACAAGTATGTATTGAGCTTCTACTTTGTGCTGGGCATCCTTCTAAACGCCGGGTTACAAGGGAAAGTGAGAGATGAGATTAGCTTTCCTTGTGTAGTACAATAATGGCATAAAAAAAGTAACAAGTACTGATAAGTGCCACGATAAAAATGAAACAGGTCACGTGCTAAGCAACAAGAAGGCTACTTTGAGTTATCTGGGAAAGTCTTTCTAAAGGGATGCAGAGCCCTGGCCGGTTGGCTCAGCGGTAGAGCGTCAGCCTGGCGTGCGGGGGACCCGGGTTCGATTCCCGGCCAGGGCACATAGGAGAAGCGCCCATTTGCTTCTCCACCCCCTCCTCCTTTCTGTCTCTCTCTTCCCCTCCCGCAGCCAAGGCTCCATTGGAGCAAAGATGGCCCGGGCGCTGGGGATGGCTCCTTGGCCTCTGCCCCAGGCGCTAGAGTGGCTCTGGTCACGGCAGAGTGACGCCCTGGAGGGGCAGAGCATCGCCCCCTGGTGGGCGTGTCGGGTGGATCCCCGTCAGGCGCATGCGGGAGTCTGTCTGACTGTCTCTCCCGGTTTCTAGCTTCAGAAAAAATACAATAATAATAATAATAAAGGGATGCAGAGACCCCACTAGGACCCCATGATGGGGGCAACGTCCACATGTTAGTATCTCAGAAATGAGCACTTTAGGTAGCCAGGGCTGCAGCCACACCGTGAACATAGATGAATCTGAATGTGACCTTGAACTTGAACCTGGCTATAAACTTGAATCTAAACCACAAACGAGCTCAAACTTACTGTGAACTTGAACTTGGCTGCAAACTTGAACTTAATCTTGAACTAGAATTTGACCATGAACCTGAGCCATAGCCAGAGCTGTGAAATTGATCATGAATTTGAACTTGACCATGAACTTGACTGCGACTGTAAACTTCAGCTTGAACTTTGACCGTGTACTTGAACTTGAGCTTGAACCTGTCTTTGAACATTTAGCTTTCTTCAGACACTAAAATGAACATCAAAGCAGTTTTGGAGTTCAAAACAAGAAGTGAAAAAAAAAAAGAATCTGCGAGTCTGTAAATCTGTGAATGGCAGACTGTTTCCTTAGCAGTGGTGCTTGGTTTTTAAAGGGGAGATTAAAGGGAGAGGTTATTAATAAAACAGTATCTTAATCTCTATTTGATCATCCCCCAAAATGGTAAACTCCATGAAGGCAGCTCAGATCTTTTGAGTAATTCTATATTTATTTCAGTTAGAAATAAAACTTCTAGAAGATCCTCTCCCATAAAGAGAAACTGACAGACACTTAAATAGATGTCAAATCTTTGTAAGAATCTGAGCCTGACCTGACCCTGAGCCTGACCCGAGCCTGAATCATGGGCAGAGCTGGAGCTGCAATGTGAATGTGACCCTGGACTTGACAGTGAGGTTGACCTTGAAGTTGACCTTCAGCCTGACCATGGACTGTTAGTTTCCCGCAGATACTAAAATGAACATCAAAGGCAGCTTTGGGTTCTCAGGAGAGAGACCATGCTTTGTCTTTAGATCCTCAGTACACTGCTCAGTACCTGCATATTGTAGAAATTCAACGTATATTTGTTTAACCAATTAATAACTTGGCTATTCATTGTTAGAAACTGTAACAAAACACAAAATCATTATTTAGACAGCAAGTTACTTATTTCATAAGTGACTGAGATAAACTAAGAACAGAAAAAGCAAATTACCAAATTTTAGTTTGCCAAAGTAGGGAACAAAGGAAGCTTTGCTTTTTCCAAGAAAGTAATTTAAGCCCTCTTCACCAAACAACAATGTATTATTATTCTTACTAGAAGTAGTGATAATAAATCAATATGAATTCAGTCTTAATCACAGGAAAAACGTGAGACAGAATCTATTTTTAATTATCCTAACTGTACAGCTAAGGAAACTGAGGCACAGAGACCCAAGGTCTCACAGTGACTTAGTGACAGTGAGGATCCAAACCCAGGTGATCACGCCACAGCCTGCCCTCTTAACTACTCTACGGTACCATCATTATTAAATAATGGTGAATAACTCAATACAACTGTGCACCCAAAGTCTACTTTTAATTAATGAAGAACATGTTTTTCAACCTAAATGTTTCTAAATCTAAACTAGTAGTCTCCCAGGATGTGCTCCAGTGGGTTGTTGGGACACCCAAATCGCAAAGATAATGTGTTCACTCACGTGCTTTAGCAAAGCAAACTTTCCCAGCAACTTCTTGTTCCACAGATGACTGCACAGAAGATACACTCAGCCAGACTTAATGGTCTAAACACTAGGGACTGATTTTATCCCTCAGGTGGGTATAACAACACCAAGCCCCATGCCTACAGCCGCTATTTACTCTCAGATTAGCACTCTAACCATAATACACGTTTAGATGCAGGTGGTTTAATTATATTGAAGAGCTGGTCTTAATAGGAATTACAACTTGGGGATAGCAGCTAAAGGGAGAGCTAGTCAAAACTAAACTCTCCCTCCGACGGCCTCATCTTGGTTTGTTTTTGTTTTTTTCCTACCCAGTGCATTTATCCTCTTGGCCTCCTCCAGTAATCCTCAAGGGTTTATTATGTGTGTGTGTGTGTGTGTGTAGATAGGGGGACCTCTTTTTCTTCTATCCTGCTGTAAATTATATCCCCATATTTGAGCTTCCTAACAAAAAAATATACTTCTGAGCACCCAGGGGGAAAATAATCTTCTCTGGTATAAAAAGCCAATACAAATTACTGTGTATTCGAGAAAACACTAAGGTGGGAATGACCCTGGGATGTGTATTAGTTTCCTATTGCTGCTATAACAAATTACCTCCCCTTCATGGCTTAAAAACACAAATTTATTCACTCATAGTTCTGGGGCTCAGAAGTTCCAGTGGATCTCACTGGGCTAAAAAAAACAAAACACCAAAAACCAACCAACCAAACAAACAAAAAATGTGTCAGCAGGTCTGCATTCCTTTCTAGGTTTCTAGAGGAAATTGGTTTCCTTTTCCTGCTTCTAGGGGCTGCCTGCTCCCTGGTTTTATGCTCCCTTTGTCTTCAAAGTCAGCAATAGCCCAGCAGTATTTAGTATCTTCTCAGCATGGTGACTGGACACAGTAGTTTTTATGTTTATGAGAGAGTCTCTTTGAGTTTGAGCAGCTCCAGGATGCTCACAGCGTCAGACGTTTGAGCCTGAAAACTTGGAAAACAGCTCCCGAATGGCAGGGAACCTACCACAGTATCTTCTTAGTGGCCAGCCACATGGTCTTCCTCTGGTAACTCCCCAATTGTAGTTGGCCATTCAGACCACAATAAGTATTATTTCCCCCCTTTTAGAGATGTGAAAATGAAGAAAAATAAAGTAAAAGTTTTCCCCATGACCAATAAGCGGCAGAATCAGCTTCACACCTAGACAAGCTTGACCTCAGAAACCCAAGCGGCAGGGCCCTGGGCAGTGTACCTTAGTGATAAAGAGTTGATTTTCAAGCATCCAATTTCTCAAGTTAAAATCTTGACTCTACTACCGATTGCAATACCCATGCACCACTGGGGAAGTCACTTGTCATAGCCTCAGTTTCCACATATGAAATGGGAGGGAAGCTATTACCTCTTATGAGCTATTACAATGATGAGTAAATCTATCAGAAATGTAACCAGTGTCAAAAATGTTGTGGTCTCACCTTCCTAATATCTTGACCCAAATACAATCTTACATCTTTTATGAAAGCTTTTCTTGTTCCCTTGAGCCAGAAGTAATCTTTTCCTCCTGTGTACTTCCTCCTTTGTTATAGTTGCCATAAAGTTATTTGTGTACATACTATGACTAGACTGGAAACTTCTCAAGAATAAGAATTATGGGTGTTTGCATTACCGTCATCTACGCCAACTAACATAGTATCATGAGATAGAATAAATATTTGATAAATGTTTATTCACTTGAAGAGTTGGCATAGAATCAGAGTTACAATGTAGAGAAAGAAAAAACCCCAACAAAATTCATCTTATGATGGGTGATACAGAAGGCATGTTTTATGATCCTTTAACTGTACTCAAGGTCTAGATCAGCAGTTCTCAACCTGTGGGTCGCTTTCCGATGGCTTTAGGCGACCCCTCTGTTTTGGTCGTTCGACCCCCGCCAGGGTCACGACCCACAGGTTGAGAACCGCTGGTCTAGATAGTTATATGGCATCCTAGACAATGGTGGCTGTTGCGATGTAATAAGTGTCACAGGATGGAAGTAAGGCAGTAGTGGGTGGAAGCTACTCTGGACCATCACTCAAAAGAATCTGTGTTCTGACAATGCTCTATGCAAATGATGAACTGTAGCATTGTGCACCTGAAACCTGTATGATCATATTAACCAATGGCATTCCAATAAATTCAATAAAAAGTTTTCAAAAGCAGCAGAGGAAAAAACTGTGTTCTAGCCATAGCCCTGCTCTCATTAAAGGTGAGACCTTCAAATGAGTCGTTTAACTTCTTTACCAATTCAAAAGGACTCACACAATCCATAAACCTGGTGTGTTTATATATTCGGGTTTTTCCTTACTACCTAATCAGGACCCGATTCCTTATCATGTATGGTTAGGAGATGAGGGCTTTAGTATCATTTTTGGATTTAGTCACTTATTCAAGTAATTCAACAAATATGAAACTGCTATCAAATTTTTGAAAGTGTCATTTACTAGCCATTTACTTTTGGGTGAGGAACGTAACCTCCCCGTGACTTGGTAAAAAAGTACGTCATGGTAATGTGTCCCAAAAATGTCTATGAAAATCATTTAGCCTGGCAAGGATAAATAATGCTTAAACACAGATGGTGATGATGTGTACTGTTGTTGGTAATATTTGTGTGGTGGTTCTGTGTCAGAAGTTAAAATAGTCCTGGATCAATTTATTTGTTTCAGTTTTATATCATGCTGTTGATTTGCTCGTTTGGTAGCCTGTATCCTGTGCATTTAATGTTGACACAGTCAAACTATTTGTTTTGGGTCATATAGGCATGAGTGCTTAAGACTGACACAGCCTCAATATCTCCCATGATGATGTAAGTATGGGCTCGAGTAATGAAGTACATATCAGGCACAGGAGTCTCTGAACCTAATAAATCTCAGATAACATGAAGTAATTAATAAATGAAAAACAAGTGAAAGTTTAAAATTTAGTCTCTATTAATTCCTAGGTTCAAAATCAAACAAGTAGTTATTTCCATATTTTTCCAGTTGGCTGCTTATACTGTAATCATTTACCTTCACCAACACTTTTGTGTCCTCGGGATGCTTCTAATTCAATGCAATCCCACACCGTCCATCAAGAATTTTTTAAATCTTAGCATGGGCTTGAAGGAGATTGGAAGTTCAGAACTCCATTAAGACAAGTTAAATAAAAAGCTACCTAGTGATGTCTAGACACAGTTTTAGATGGTAGTTCAATAATCAACCAGGTAATTTATTTATCACTGGTGGGTAATTTGTAAAAATTATATAGGGCATGGTGATGTTATTTATGTTTTTCTTTTCAGAAGATAAGTAAGTCATTTGTATTCTTTTTAATAACTTCAAGTAATTAGAAATTAAATGAAAAGACCCATAAGAACATAATCATTGACATATCATGTAATCTTTGAACAAACATATTTAAGAACAACTATTTTGATCAGGGAATGCTTTTTATACTAGTGAATATTGTTAGTTCTGAACTGTTACCATAAGAAAAAATGCTGACTTATTTTCCTGTATTCTAAATAGAGTAAAGCTAAAGACATATAGTGGCCTTGCCAATTACAACAGCATCCTACCAATAAACACATAATTTGTAAACATATTATAGCCAGCTAGCTAATTTCCAAAATAAATATCTGGTAGTCTGTGTCTTTCCACATCGCTTAAATGCTTTACAGAGACAGAGTACTACTTTCTGCTTTGATATTGGTTCTCCCTAGAACAATTCACACCCTAATATTAAACAGTTATGAACATTCCAACTCAAATATTAGAGGCCATGTCTTACATTGGATTAGGAAATATAACCACTTCTCTTTTCTCTGCACAGGAATTTAGGCACTTAGCTTCTACTGTCTTTGTGTTAATGAGAGTTATGCATGTGTCCCTCGGTTCAAATGCGATTATTCTTTCTTCACATTGATAGCAACTGGGTTTGTCAGGAGGGAAGAAGTAGTGCTGCTTCCCATCTTTAACCCACACTGGGTAAACGTGCCTCTTTGCAGAGGACCTTATGCTCCCACGGTTTGTGGAAATTCTCCATCTAATAGTTTTTCAGTCTCTTAAGTGGAAATCTGTCTCAGGAAATTAAGGACAAAGAGGAGAGTAGACGGCAGTGGATGATAAGCTATTGGGAGGCACAATAAATAATGGAGGGAAATGCAGCCCGAGAGAGAGAGATCATTTAAGGCTATTAGATGGCAAATCCACTTCAATGCAGTTATTATACCTGTAAATATAGAAAAATGATAATGTTGACAACTCTTCATCACACAATCTGTGTCATTAATAAATGATGAAGGATAGAAAGAGTAAAAGAAATAAAGCCAACTCTGTGCATAACAATATCACAGAGGCACTGGGAAAAACTAGCTAAGCTAAAAACAAAGACATAACTTGACACCATTAATGAAGAATGTCTAAGATCATAAGGGGAATATTCAAAAGCGTGTGTGTCTGTATGTGTGTGAAATAGCATGAATAATACAGGTTTTGTTGTTTAAGCAAATTAAATATATAATCTTACCTTACATTATCAGAAAAAGAATAGTATGTAATAATTACTTCTGTGATTTTTAAAAAATATATTAGTTTCCAGGGAAAAGAGGGCAGCCTGCATTCCTCTAGGGCAGGTGAAAGATCATTTATAGGGTGGCTTCCCACTTCATATTCCTGAGAGAGATGCCAAACACATTAAAAATCTCCAGAAGGCACTTTTATATCCTCCTGGAAAAGTGCCCATAGTTATAATATCTCTGATTGTCCTCTAAGTTGGGCATCAGCTGGAGTTCTGAGTACAATTTAAGAAAGAACAAAAATCTAAAAGACACTGGGGGAGCTTTATGTCTCTGTGACTTGGGGGACCTGCATACATCACACTAGGTTCATGGAGCTCCCCAAAACTGCACATTTCAAAGAATAGGCTTGATTGATTGGTTTAAGGGCTGTGTATTTAGGATGGGTGATCGGGATTGCTGACAGCCTCCCACTAGGCATTTTCTCCTTCTCTCTTAGTGGTAGAACTCATGATTCTAGCTAGGCACATAGTTGCCACATAACAGTCACAGCTTCCTTAGCAGCTAGTAAATAACCATGTGACTAAGTTCCCGGAATAGGTTCTAATGGAAAGTGCCTGATTTCTAGGAAGATCCTTAAAGGAGGGGGACAGTCACCTCTTTATATCCTTCTTCTTGCTGACTGGTGTACAGATATAAAGCTTAAATCCCAGCAGCCATCTACCACCAAGACTGGCAGACCATTCCGGTGCTGCCTTACTAATTCTAGACAACCTTCCTCCAGATTGCATAAGTATAAGAGAGAAGCAAACTTCTATCTTGTTTATCTATTACTTTGAGTTTTCTATTACTTGTATCCAAACCCAATCTTAATTAATATGCTATGCATTTTTGAAAACTAGAAAGTAAGCTGTAATTTCTTGATCTAAAGAATGATCAAAATAACTGAATTGCTAGCCCTGGCTGGTTGGCTCAGCAGAGCACTGGACCAGTGTGTGGAAGTCCCAGGTCCAAATCCCAGTCAGAGCACACGGGAGAAGCGCCCATCTGCTTCTCCACCCCTCCCCCTCTCCTTCCCCTCTATCTCTCTCTTCCCCTCCTGCGGCCAAGGCTCCATTGGAGCAAAGTTGGCCTGGGCGCTGAGGATGGCTCCATGGCTTCCAACTCAGGTGCTAGAATGGCTCTGACCACAACAAAGCAATGCCAAGGATGGGCAGAGCATTGTCCCCTGGTGAGCATGCTGGGTAGATCCCGGTCAGGTGCATACAGCAGTCTGTCTGATCAGAGTCTCCCCACTTTTAACTTCGGTAAAATACAAACAAACAAACAAAAACTGAATTTCTAAGCCTAATTCCCAATTGATTTCTTTAATTCATGCAATCTTCTGAACTCAACACATAGTGGAAACAGAATCACTGGTGATAGATTAATTATTTTATTTTGTTTTAACTTTTTTACCTAATTTATTGTGAGGTTATCAATTTCAAATAAAATATTACTTTTCAGCATTTCCTTCCACTCACTTGACTTCTTGAACAACTCTTCATTATCCCTTCCAAAGCATTGCATGCAACACTTAACACCACAAAGAACTTCTCAGTGCAGTTACGGACCTGAATGTTCATCTGAGCATTCATATGCCAGTTACATGCAGCTGTCCCCATAGTAGTTTTTTCACAGCTACCCTCTATGACAAGTTCTTGAAAAACATTAATCACACAGACCCTCATACATCTTCAGAACTCATAGGTTTTGTTGCAACTCAAAGACTCCATCCATGCCTAGCAGTCATGGCTGACCATGCCTCATGCAGCTTCCCGCCTTGGCAGTTTTAGTGGTGACTGAAGTGTGCTGTTTCAACAGGCCTGCCTTTCATGGTAAATTCAATTTGTGCATATTTAAAGAAAGAAAGTCTAACCTGGTAGCCAGAGACTGTATTGGAAGAACCATACCATTTAGGCATCTATAAAGATTAATTTTGAATGTCCTGCATCTCCTAGCATCAATCATGAAGTTGTCTCATGTATCTACCTGACCCTGAATCCTAGGACTGAAACACTTGAACAGTGAGGAAGAAAATAAGTATCACCACCATTCTTAAAAAGAAGTTGCATGTTCTTCCTCCATTTCAAGGGCTGTTGCACTTGTGTTCCCCAAGAAAGAAAAAATGGAGAAACTGTACAGTTTATCAAAGCAGAGTTTTTAAATTTAGATCTCCAAATGGTTAGCTTAGTATTGGCCTTATACCAGAGGTAGGCAAAATAAATCCTTTAATATTTTTATTAGTGAAAGAGAGGGAGAGAGAAAGAGAGACAGATAGACTGGAAGGGAGAGAGGCAAGATGCATCAATTCTTCGTTGTGGCACCTTAATTGTTCATTGATTACTTTCTCATGCATGACTTGACCGGGAGTACTCCAGCCAAGCCAATGACCCCTTGCCTAAGTCAACAACCTTGGGCTCAAGCCAGCAACCAAGGGATCATGTCTATGATCCAATACTCAAGCTAGACACCTCCTCCTCAAGCTGGTGAGCCTACGCTCAAGCAGAATGAGCCTGCACTCAAGTTGGTGACCTCGGGGTTTTGAACCTGGGTCCTCAGTGTCCCAGGCCAATACTCTATCAACTGTGCCACTGCCCAGTCAGGCTCCTTTGATTTGTAAATAAAAACAATTTTTTAAATAAAGTTTTATTAAAACCTAGCTATAGCTATGCCCATTGATTTGGTATTGTTGATGGCTGTTTTTACTATAACAGTTGAGCTGAGTAGTTACAACTGTCATTATATCACCTGGTAAAGCCAAAAATATTTATTTTCTTGCCTGTTATTTTCTATTAAAAAAAAGTTTATGTCCCCTCTCAATGTATATTATACTTCCTTAGATTAGAAAAAGTTATGGTTCTTAAGCTTCCTTTTTGATATTAAATTCTACTTACCCAAAATAATTCCCCAGGTTTGTCTACCTGCATGCTTTGCTAGGGCACAAGTAGCAATTCATTATTAAATCCCACAGGCAAGCCCTGGCCGGTTGGCTCAGTGGTGGAGCGTCAGCCTGGCATGGAGGAGTCCCGGGTTCAATTCCTGGCCAGGGCACACACCCATCTGCTTCTCCACTCCTCCCCCTCTCTTTCCTCTCTGTCTCTCTCTTCTCCTCCCGCAGCCAAGGCTTCATTGGAGCAAAGTTTGCCCAGGCGCTGAGGATGGCTCTGTGGCCTCTGCCTCAGGCGCTAGAATGGCTCTGGTTGCAGCAGAGCAACACCCCAGATGGGCAGAGCATCACCCCCTGGTGGGCATGCCGGGTGGATCCTGATCGGGTGCATGCGAGAGTCTGTCTGACTGCCTCCCCGTTTCCAGAGAAATATATATATTTATATATATATATAAATTCCCACAGGCAAATTTGCCTGTATCAACCCCAAATAAGCAACACTTTCTTGAAAGTGCAATAGAAAGATCCGAAGCCAAAATACATATCCATGAAACTTACAGCATCAAGAAAGTTATGTCCTTGGGTAGCCAGAGGTTGTTGTGATACAATTTTTGTTCCTTTCTGGAATGTAGGAAACATACTGAGGAAATGAAACCAACACAAGATCAAAGGTGCACATATAGAAAAAAGATCCAGCAGACAGACACATGGCTTAGTGAAATAAGAAAAGTTAAAGAGAGTTAGGACAATTTTAAAATAGCACAGAGCAAAGGTATTGTGAGAAGATCTATCAAGGCAGGGAGAAGTAATTCAGATTAGGTGAACACTTAAACTTTCCTGGTCAAGTCATTCGTTTCCAGTTGAAAGTTTTTCACATTTCTGTCATGAGTGATTAACCAAAAATCATTGCTAGAGAACCAATTCTATTTGGATTCATCCGTTTGGACTTTCAGAAATTTAAAACTGAAGGTGAACTCCCAAATAATTCTAGTCCAACATACCCATTATAACAAGAACCAGCTGTGACCTTACTAAATATCACATGCTGCATCGTGTCAGAGCGGGGACAGCAGTCATGGTCCCTAGGCAGAGTGTTTTTCTCCATGCACACCACTCTGGCACCCACCCTCCCAGGAAAGTGGTTGTAATGGTGAGTAGTATTAGATGCAGAGCTCAGTTTGGGAAAAGACAGTGTGCAGTCTTTAGAAATTTAGAGTTGTCTTAAACAATTGGAAGACAAGCCTTTAGGAGTTCATTTGAAAGACATAGTTGATTCTTTTTTTAATAAATTTTTATTAATTTTAATGGGGTGACATCAATAAATCAGGATACATATACTCAAAGAAAACATGTCCAGGTTATCTTGTCATTCAATTCTGTGGCATACCCATCACCCAAAGTCAGATTGTCCTCCGTCACCTTCTATCTAGTTTTCTTTGTGCCCCTCCCCCTCTTCCTCCTTCCCTCCCCCTGCCCCCTGTAATGACCCCACTCTTGTCCATGTCTCTTAGTCTCGTTTTTATGTCCCACCAATGTGTGGAATCCTGAAGTTCTTGTTTTTTTCTGATTTACTTATTTCACTCCGTATAATGTTATCAAGATCCCACCATTTTGTTGTAAGTGATCCGATGTCATCATTTCTTATGGCTGAATAGTATACCTCAATGCCCCACTCATATTTCAGGCTGGGACCTACTCCTAATTTAGAGCTCTCTTTCCCCCTTTTGCCAACTTCTATTATGAATCTACCTTTGCCACCCAGCTTAGTGTATCCCAAGGTTCTCTTTACCACACCACAGTCGCAGAGCTCCAGGGAAAAGCGACCTGGTCTCATCTCTCCAGGCAGAGGAGAACAGAAGCTCCATCTCCACACATGCTGCAGATGGCTTTTCCAGTCTACCTGAATCATTACCAGCTAGAAGCAGCGGTCATTGGGACTTGGACGTGAGCTGCAAAGTATAGAATTGTGACAACAATTCCAGTGCTATGCAGACTTTTCCTGGATGTGGACTTTTCCTGGACTCCTGCTCCTTGGGACAGCTCCTAACAGACTGAACTGGGGTTGGGTTGCATTTATCAGGGACTTGGCATGGTGTTGGGGCCAACTTGGACTTGATGAACTTGTTAAGGACATTCTTTTATGGATTCTTGCTGTATTGGCCAAGAGTTTGCTTAAAGGCTTTAATCACTGTAAAAAAAAATAGAAGACTGGAAAAAGAAGATGTGGCACAGTTGATTCTTAAGTGCTAGCTGCAAAATGAATATAATGTGACAGCACTTTGATGACCCAGATATGATATAGCTTTAGATTAAGATTAGAAAAGGGGACATAGTCTCCCTCTTCTCTTATGTGGCACACAAATTAATAAAAAACAATTTTTGAGTGTTTTCATTATTGTATCTTTTTGATGTATTTTTGCCTGCGTTGTGTGTCATCTTCTTTTGACTATGTACTTTCAATAATTATACTTCCTTATCATTCCTTTATTTCCCTATTCGTAAATGCCTTAGCATCTGTTTTTACTGAAAGTGACCTCAATCGCTTTATTGCCATCATCTCTTATAGCACCACGTTAGAGAAATCACATCTGTTAGAGATAGAAGCTGGAATAAAAAGGTGAGCCCTATCATCAGGTATTTAGGACTATTAACTAATAATACTTATATTTAAGTACTTCTTTGTGGTTGCAATAGCCTATCCTCCTTACAAGTTCACCTTCTTTGTCTTTACTTGAGTGGCAGATGATGGTTTTTTTTGCATCTCTTCTTCTGCTGGGTACCAGCTGCATTGTCCCAATGGCTTTCAGAAAGAGACTAATGGGGCTAATCCATAAATACTGACTAGAAGCCAGAGTAAAGGCATGGAGCTCTGTTTATTGGCCATTAGTCATCAATAAATGATAGCAGTGTTAAACGATGAACACAGAGCTCTGAGAATATCATTAACATTACTTACAAAATAAATGTTTCTGTGATATATCAGTGTTTGATAGACAAAACCCCAGAGGTCTCTAAGACTAAATTTGTCATCTGCTGTGTTTTAAACTGAAATGTCTTTTTAAAAAGCAATTTCTGGTTCTTTGCTCTGATGGGCTTGTAGGAAGGCTAGACTTTTTTTTTTTTTTTAAGAATAAGATCTTCATTTCCTCTACTTGTGTAGAATCATGTCTTTACTGAGTTAACTTCATGACAAGCTAATAATATCTAACAAATATTTTTATCTCCTCACAACTTGGGTTCCTGTACTTCAGGTATATGTTATAGGAAACATGCCTAAACTCACCAACTCCGTAATGCAAGAAGATAAAGTACAAACCTTGAGATTTTAAGAAATAACTAACCAAAAAACAAGATAGGTCTGTTTTTGTATTGCTTTCTAGAAGAACATAGAGAAAAGCAATAAAAAGTACTTTGCAGACAGTCTGTTTTTCTCCCTTTCTCTTGAAATTATATGTCTCTTCACTTGGTACCACATTGCAAACAGCTGAGGTCTATCAGATGTCATAGTATTATTCTCACTTGTTGAATTTCCCAAAACCAAATACTCTAAAAACAATAAAGAGGAACAGAATAAATATGTTTTAACTGATTCTATC
The DNA here is from genome assembly GCF_036850765.1 of Saccopteryx bilineata. Taxonomy (NCBI): domain Eukaryota; kingdom Metazoa; phylum Chordata; class Mammalia; order Chiroptera; family Emballonuridae; genus Saccopteryx; species Saccopteryx bilineata. Next base: position 186,634,347 of record NC_089490.1, on the reverse strand, counting down.
TTCATGCTTATGACTTTCTCGTGATCATTTTAGTCATCTACCTAAAGATTTATCATGAAGGCTAAGTGGTGGTTACAGATGAATACACTTCTAAAACCCACTTGAACTGCCTTACTTTAAAACCATTAAGAATGCAAGAAAGTCAAAACTTCCAGGCTCAAACTTCACATTCACCATTTGAGTAAATTACCCAACCACAGTTATAGGTCTGTTTCATCACTGATTGAGCAGAATAGTCAAGCAGAAGGGTTAATATCTAGCAAACCTTAATTCTCAAAAATCACAAGAAATATGATTTGTTGTTAGTGTTTAGAATTGCATAAAAATCTTATGCTATCTTATTGAGAGGCAAATAACCCTCCCACTCCCTAGTGAAACATGCCATGATTAATATTACCTACTTCATAAGGTTGTCATGAGGGTTAAATATAGATAAAGCACCTTGCATAGAGTTAATGGGTAATAAATACACATTTCCCCTGTATCCTTCCTGTTTGTTAGTGAGGAGAAAAGGTCAACAGTGATCCTAAACATTAAATTTGTGAAATAGAATTAGGAACAGAATAGGATGAAGTCTCAGACTTAATGATGGCAAGGCATCTAATACTTTTCCAGAATCTTTTCACAGGGCAAATAACAATACAATTTTCCTCATTTTAAAACATAGACATAGACGCACAATAATGTTAACACCTACTCTGAAGTTATGTAAGAACAGATCTAAAAAGAATATCAAAATCTCCAAATTTGAAGTGTGAAATTTTAAAAACAAGCACATTATTTCTGAGATAGTATTCCGTGTATGTGTAGGTATATTACTAACTAGCAGTGAAACCACTAGTTACTTTTAGGTTCGATTTTTCTTCTGTGACCTTTTGAATAGCTACCCTATTACGCAGTTAGGACAGCAACTGGGGCCTAAGGAGAAATCCACGGAGCAGACCAGAGAATGGGATTCTGAGGGACCAAGTGCACTGCAGCTGCTATGGCTGTGGCTGTTGTAACAGGCTGTTTTGTTTCAGTGGTTGACATCGTCGACTTCTGCCTCTTACTGAAATGTTTGTTTCCAGTGCAGAGTCTGTGAAGCTTTATTCTATGCTGCTCCACAGCTAGGGTTCCCTTGTATAGTTGTCTGGGCTATCTTCCAGGGCTGCATCCCCCAAGACTCACTTTATTTCTAGTTCTCTCCGCTGCACTTGCTGGCTTGGCCCTCTGTCAACACATAAAGGCTTGACCACAGCCGAGTCATCATACTCTGCACCCCATGTGCACTCAGTGTGTGACCTCTGGTCGTCCTGGGCCCTCCTTTGCTTGATAGAGTATAAAGCACATCAGTGTCCTGTGCCAATGTTAGAACATCCTCCAGTATACTCTAAGTGTGTAATATGTAGTGTTTGCTTATACATCACTCCAAACATATTCCAGAAACCTGGCCCCATTCCCAGACCGTGGCCATCTGAGGAATGAGAGAGAGTCCCTTTTGTCATCAGGTTGAAGGTTTTCCAGAGTTGCTTTGATCTGATTTTAGAGTAATCCCAATAAGGTGGCTTTAATGTGGCCCAAGGGACTATAGCTAATCACAAAAGCAGGCTTGGATCCTGCTGCATGCAGATCAATATGTTCAAGATGCCTCTAATCATAGCTTTCTTGAGACAGGCTGCAATGCCCTTGGAGGCTCTAAGACTGGGCCTCACTTTCAGATGTTCCCAAAACACAAAGAGCACAGAAGCAGGCATTGACTTTAGATGCCACAGAGCAGAGCAGGATGAATGGTACACGGCGGCCCATGCTAACATTTTGCCTTTTTTGTAGTCAACGCTCAGATACGCGATCAGCCTGTTGCCACTTGGCAAAGTGCACTTCAATTCCAAGCTGATATGTTTACTTTCTAGGGTTGAAATTGTTGTCAGCAATTTTTATTTTAAGTAGAAATTGCAGTCACTGGCCTTTTAAAATACTTCTTATTTACGAAAGTGCATTTTAGAAGAACATTCTAAAGTGCTGTATGAATATCATTTCATTTATCCTTATAACATCTCTGCGAGGGAAAATAGCTTGTATCACCCTCCTCCCATCAGCACCAGACCCGGTGTTCAAAGGAAAGCACACAAAGGCCCAGCACAGAGGGTTTTTAGAGGACCAGGATGGGACTCCAATATAGGCCTGTCAGGGTTGTTCATGAATATTCAGGATATGGCCAAGGGCTGGGGGGGCATAATTCTATCACCCCAAGAGAATAACACTTTCACGTGGGCAGAGGAATGGGTTATGGAAAGAGAAGGCTAGGAAATAAGCCCATGGTGTTAAAGACCCTCCACTCTGCCTTCTTCTTTGTCTAGTTCGCCAGTTACCAGTTACTGTTATCATGACAGAAAGGGTGTGGAGGAAGGAATGGAGCAAGATGGTGGGTGAGCTCATGAAGTGTTAATCCTGCTCCTTGCTTTTGAAATACCTGTGTTTTAGATCAGAGACCAACTGATTTTTATTCTATAGAACTTTCACCTGATTAGGATATCCCATTGAGCATACCCTAAGAACCTTTATTTTCCGGATTAAATCAGTTTGATTTGACTATTTAAATTAGTCAGCAGAACTTTTGATAACTACATACTATATTGACAACATGAGTAGGGAGGGGTGATGATGATAGAAATTTATGTCTCTATGTCACCAAGAAGTACAGAAGTATTTCTCAAGCATCTATGCACTAGGACTTTTTTTACATAAGCTCATCTACACAATTCTTTGAATACTGCAATTTGCAAGTTATGGTTACCATGTTGCCTTCCAAGAAACCAAGGCTCAGAAGAATAAACAACTTACCCCCATAAACCACTTATGCAGCTAGAAAATAAATGTCAGAATCTGGATATAACCCAGACCTTTGTAATTCCTAAACTCCAGGTAAGAGCTGCTGGGGGGTTGTTCTCATTTGCTAATGTGAAGCTACTCAAGAATATTGCAGAAATTCTTACCAAGAGTCATTTGTATTTGTTTCCAAACCAGTTTTTGTCTTTTGTACTTGTGTTTTGAATTATATTATTTAATTTAATGTTGCCTAGACTAATAAAATGTGAATACAAGAGAAAGAGGTTTATTGTTTTTAGGAAGACTAACTAGAATGCTTTGGAAACAATAGAATGCTCAACAATAACTGTCATATATATATATATATATATATATATATATATATATATATATATATATATATATACAGGTGAGGCACCCACAAAATAGTAGGACAAATTTATAAAAATCTAGGATTCTTTCACATATTTCACCTTAAATAAATGAAAACTGCAAATTGCATGTGATGTGCATGGCTGCGAATATTCAAAAAACACAGTGCAAATTCAGGGAAAAGGGGATAGCCTTACATCAAAAAGTCATGAAAATGAATATATTTTTAGCATATGTATGTATTCACACACAAACACACACGTACATAAGATATATAAGGTATACATATAAGGTGTATATAAACTTAAACTTTGAAAAAGTAGCAGTGATGGGATTCAGCCAGTTTGCACCAGTTCAACAGAACCGATACCTAATTTTCTGTTGAGTTCGGTGAACCAGTTGTTAAAATGGCACTTGTAATCAAGGTTCTCTCTAAGGCGGGCGCCTGGGCAGCCGTCCAATGTGGAAATCACAAATTTACATTCCTTACTCTTTTTTAACGTTCATCCGCACAACAGCATATTCTAAGCACCCGTAGTCATGTTCATTCCATCCATCAGTAAAAAAAAATTGCAAGTGAGGATGCCAATCAAGAAGCAATATGGAAATATCTTAAATTAACAGTTTTATTGTCTTTTGCCAGGTATTATTCAATATTTTTATTACTATTTTAAAACTCTTTCTTATAACACAATCGAGCTTTGTGTACCTCTTTTATTGTTCTTCTTTAAGTATTAAATGCATGAAATAATAAACTATCTTTTGGTATATCTTTTTTTATACTTTAAATGGTCATTAGGGCAGGGAAGCAGTTGTTAAATTATTTGAATCCCACCACTGAAAAGTAGCTTACATATATCCCTGCTCTAACTGCTTTCTTCAACTCGTGAACCGACAGCAGGTCCTGAAAGCTTTGGATCTCCTGTAAGGCTTCCATTCTCTAATCTGGGAATCCTATCTGCTGATCAGTTGTATGTATTTCTTTTGATCTGAGGGACCCAATATGTGAGCCCAACTCCACCTCTGAATAAGAACTACTGAAGTGGTCAGAAGGAGAACTATCCAAGGATGGGTTCCCAAAAAGAATTGAGAGAAAGACAAGAATTGAGCAGCCAGTAAACCATTCAACTGATGGCTAGATGTGAGTGTGAATTTAGAAGCTCACATGGTGTGAAATTCGATGTTTCTAAGCTTTTATGTTTTTGCTTGTTTGCTTTCGTTTCCTAATGAAAGCTTTATTTTGAGAAATGCTAACCTAAGCATTTTCAGCAACACTGCTTTTCCAGTCACCCCTACATTGCAAAATAGGAAGTCACTAGGACTCTTCCTCACTCCCCACCTCCAAGCCCAAGGCCCTTGTTCCATCGCCACAATGTTTTCCATATCTTCCCCTTTATTGCAGTTGGGTGGTGCGAATAGACATGAGGGCCCGAGGTTCCTAAGTCCATGAAGAAGGCCTGCTCTCCACTGGTCTGCATCCCACCCTCTTTCATTCTGTGGGGTCCTGACCGAGTCAGAAAAAGAGTGATGGCATTCTCTTACTTCCTGTCATTTGCTATAATAACAGGACACTCTCTCTTTTATTTGTTAGTAAGATTATATAGCTTTCAGGTGTATAAGTTTATAATACATCATCTGGATATATAAAGAGGATCATATTATACATGTATTTTATTGAGAATAGTTCAAAAAAACATTTTGTGGCCCTGGCCGGTTGGCTCAGTGGTAGAGTGTCAGCCTAGCATAGAGATGTCCTGGGTTCGATTCCCAGTCAGGACACACAGGAGAAGCAACCATCTGCTTCTGCACTGTTTACCCTTCTCTCTCTCTCTCTCTCTCTCTCTCTCTCTCTCTCTTTTCCTCTCCCATAGCCATAGCTTGATTGGTTTGAGTGTGTTGGCCCTGGGCACTTAGGATGGCTCATTAGAGCCTCCATATCAGGTGCTAAAAATAGTTTGGTTGCAAGCATGGCCCCAGATGGGCAGAGCATTGGCTCCAGATGGGGGTGCCCAGGGGGATTCCGGTCAGGGCGCATGTGAGAGTCTGTCTCTCTCTCTCCCCTCCTCTCACTTGAAAAGGAAGGGGGGAAAACACTATATAATTTCAATCTCTGTAAGTGTTGTTGCCTTATATAGTAGATCTTTAATAGCAGGATTGTATCTGAGGGACCCAATATTAGGGAATATTTTATATCTTCATATTCATTTTGAAATATCCTCTAACTTTTGTGAGCAGTATATTATATATATATAAAGAGAGAGTCTGCCTATCTACCCTCCTCTCACTGGGAAAAGAAGAAAAAAACCACTTTGTTAAATCACTTACCTCTTTCCTCTTTCCCTTTTATCCATCCCTCCTTACCATTATCATAAAAAAAAGTTAGAAGACCATTTTTCTCACTTAAACACATAGTGTAAAAATCACTGCGAGTCAATCAATGCAAACCTGACATGTTTTCTTTGGTGAACGTGCAATGTTTCATGGTGTGGATGAACCACAGTTTACTTTCCTGCATCCTAATGATGAGCATTCCCTTTGTGTCTGCTTTTTTTCATTTTCCACTATGAGCAAACCTACAGTTAACATTCTTGCACATGCACTCTTATGTGCTGCTAGTTTCATTTCTTATAAAATTGCTAGGAGAAGGTCTGTGTGTGCTTAAAATTGCAATAGATAAGTCCAGATTGCATTTTCAAAATGTCCAGTCTACATTCTCCTCCCTGTCTTATTCAATATTTACTTCTAGCATTTATACACTCACATAATTGGCAGGTACTGTTATAAACTTATTACACCATTAGTAATGCTAAAAATAATTCAGTCATTACTCAAGTTTTCCCTGGCTCAGGGATCTCGTCATCTGTATTCAGAAAGTAAGTGAAACAGGCCTTCAATAAGCATGTTTCCAAAGCTCTGCCAGACAGCTACACGCTTGGAACTGTAGCCAGCAGCCTGAGAGACTCAGTGGGCAGGTACGCAGTTCCCCCAGTTCTGACCCTGAGAATGCCCTCCGCACTCTGTTTAGCAGAGGAAAACGGCCCTGTTCAGCCAGCATTGCTTTTTGATTTTCATCCTGCTGCTATGGTATTTGCTTCCAGTACCTAAAAGCAGTATGAAAATACATTTTAAGTCATTGAATAGAATCTATGCCCCGATTTGCAGTATGAACTTAAAATAAAAAACAATTTAGAGCTTTAAGCTTAGCTTCTTGGTAGCATCCTTAGTTTTTAAGTACTAGAAGAAAAGATTGCCCATCAAAAAAAATGTAATGCCATTAACCCATTGTACTGATACATGATGAATTATTTATTGTCTAATTATTATAATTAGAGTTAATGTACCAAACACATTCAGACTCTGGTTTCATGGTAATGTTCTGATTGATTTTCTGAAATATATAATAATTGGCCTATTTTGCCACAGGTGGCAATGAGCAGACCCTGCAGGTGATCTCCCTGGTACAACAGTCTCTTAACCTTCCACTCTGTGCCAAGCTCTGGACTCAGAGTGGAAAAGGGCAAAACATACTATTCAACAGCAGCCAGCCTATTTTCAGTCACTTCTTCAATCAAAAGAAAAATTATCATCCACTGTTATCACAGGGAAAAAAAAATGTCTGAAGATGTCTTAAATATTCTTAAAAGCCTGCTACTGCAATTATTTGATCCGCATCATAAATAGCTATTCATCTCCAAGTAAGCTAGAAAAAACAATTCTGGGATATAACCAAAGCACAAACTATTGTTTCATCTCTGTCCAGTAGCTGCGTATAAACTGAGTAGAGCGTGAGCCCGGAGTGAAACGCCTAGCTGTAATCACTGTGTACATGCCAGTCCCCAGTGAGCTGTATATTAATGTCTGGCTGCTAATTTAATGGCACCTCTACTCTGTGCATAAACAAAGGTTTATTAAAATAGTGAGTAAAATATTCCTGAACACTGTATCACTTTTTAAATTTTCTTATTCTGCTTTTGGAAATTAAGAAAGCATATATTTGTAAGGCTAAAAGACACTGATTCAATCAACACTTAGCATCGTTTTATTTAATTTCTATTGAACTCAACCCACAGCAAATAATCTACCTGTATTTATATTCAATATTTTCTTTTATTTCAAGGAGAAAACCTATTACTGCTCACAAAAATCAGGGGGTATTTCAACATGAATATGAAGCAATAAAATTTTTGTGAGCAGTATACAATGGTAATAAATGAGTCCCTTCTTCAGTTACTTTTCTTCTGTTTACCTCCTAGTTGTTTGTGGGGTTTTTTTTTGTATTTTTCTGAAGCTGGAAACCGGGAGAGACAGTCAGACAGACTCCCGCATGCGTCAACCAGGATCCACCCGGCACGCCCACCAGGGGGCGACGCTCTGCCCCTCCGGGGTGTCGCTCTGTTGCGACCAGAGCCACTCTAGCACCTGGGGCTGAGGCCAAGGAGCCATCCCCAGCCACCGGGCCATCTTTGCTCCAATGGAGCCTCGGCTGCGGGAGGGGAAGAGAGAGACAGAGAGGAAGGAAAGGGGGAGGGGTGGAGAAGCAGATGGGCGCTTCTCCTGTGTGCCCTGGCCGGGAATCGAACCCGGGACTTCTGCACGCCAGGCCGATGCTCTACCACTGAGCCAACCGGCCAGGGCCTTACCTTCTAGTTTTACCTCCACTTTCTCCCTACACAGCTCCCCACCTCCTTCGTGAAGAAAAAATTCCTGGAAGCTCTTTTTCTTTTCTCACAAAAAATAATCAAATAATGAAAGCAAATCAATCTTACCGAGGCCCCTTTATGAATTCATCTTGGACAAGCAGCTTGGAAGTTCTTGTGATCTTTTTATAACAACTATATCTGATGTGGCATCTGGTGGTCCATAGATCAGAATCATTCTTATTTTTTCAAAGAAAATAGTCTGAGGCTATTGCCAACACCCCTGGGTGTTTCTTATGGACTCCTGGCAGGAAGAATAATACACGGTCTCTGGAGAAATATTCACTTCAAAGAAGGGGGAATGTTATATCACCATCCGCCTACCTAAGGGTCTTTTATCCTAAAGAAATAGCAAAACTGTACCTAAAACTGTCCCATCCTCTCCCACAAATGACAACACAAGTATTTTTGAAGGAACTAGAGCTCATTATTCTTAACTTTCTCCTAAATCTATGTCTATCTATCTATTATCTATTTATCATGTTAGTCAAAAGTTAACCCAATATAATAAAGTGATGTGTGCAAGTTTGTTTGTCATCAGAATCTTTTTACGTGGGTTTTGCCTTAAATTATAAAATTCTATTTGGCCTGGTACTTTACCAATAAATAGTGCTTAGTATTCAACCAGTTCACTTTTCACTTTTAAAAAAAGGTTTTATTTATTTATTTTTGAGAGGAAAGAGAGAACGGGGAAGGAGCAGGAAGCATCAACTCCCCTATGTGCCTTGACCGGGCAAGCCCAGGGTTTCCAACTGGCAACCTCAGCGTTCTAGGTCGACACTTTCTCCACAAGTCAGGCCTCATCTGGTTGACATCTCCATAAGTGGAAAGGTTATTTCATGAGGAAACTCAGTACACATTTTTATAGTGCAAGTTTGCAGTAACTTGTACCATACATTTATTCTTACAGCAGATACAGTTATAGGTGACAGTTTTAGCTGAGAGTGCTAGCAAGCCACTCTGAGGTGCTCTCATGAAATAGTTTTATCCGGTTTGCTTCGTTTTCTGACAATGGAGAATATATTTAAAGACCTGTGGGGGAAATCTTCCTTTGGTCCTATGATTTAGTATTTTCATCTAAAATCTACTTTATATATTTTCTCCAAAAGCAAACATTGTTTTCTCATATTAAAGAGGATATTTCCCCAATCTTCATGCAGAAAATCTAGTTTAAAATTATAATCATGGGCATAATCTACTATGATGAGTAATACTTGGGTGATGTATTTCCGTTCCAAAAGTGCCTAGTTATTCTTTATATCTTTCAGCGGTGCAGAATGTGGGCAGAACAATGTCACCTTATGAGCTTTGTCTACTGGTTTCAGTAAAAATCATTGCTTTACCAATAAAAAGACAGACGGAAGTTAGGAAATAAAGGAGAGGCTGGTCTCAAAAGGAAGAAAATTGCCCTAACATGAGGATAAAGTTTAATTAGGGAAGCTCTGTGGTGCTCCATCTCATAAAACTCATTTTATTAAATTTATGTCCCCTATTTTTTGCCACACTATATTGCTTTCTGCACTTAAAATCCAGGCATGAGGATATGAAATTATTTTTTCAGTCAGTCATTGGCTTCAGGGGACAGGGTCCTGATTTCACCAGGGTCTTTGGTCCTCTTGCCCTTTTGTACCTTATTCAAAAGTTTCAGCAAATTTGACCTCTGAGAACACGCAATTTCCTGTTCGCCTTGTAAATCCGACTTCTCTGTTTGTGTCTTAGGACTCGGTGCAGAAGGAGACGGTCTTACAGCAGAGCTCATGAACTGGAACCACATCAAGTGAAGCTTTCGCCAGCGTAAGTCACAGCTGGCCTCGTTCCTTACTTAGGACTTAGTATCCACATCTTATGCCTCTAGGGTCCATTCTGGAATGACATGCTTGTATATTTCTCATCATCATCCACTCTTGAGTAATACCTGGCAAATTCTGCAAAGTGCCTTTGTCTTCATCATCGAATCGTGCTTATGGAGGAAAAAAAATCCACATACTTTGTAGATCCTGGGGGGTGGGGCAGCCATCCAGACGGAAGACATCCAGATCAGCCCTCAACCCCCACTCTCCTTCATTGCAGTGACTCAGTCTGACCAGGACATTCTTGCATCGAATCAGATCCTGTTTGAGAAGAAGTAATATTCCCAACTTATACTTAAATTGTGTTTCAAAGATTCGGTCATTATCTAGCTGCTTTGGAACTCATTTTCCAATGAGAACAGTGTTAAAAATCAGAGGCCAAAACACAAACACAGGTGGTTGGGGCCTTACAAGTCCTATGAAGAGTGAAGTAGGCAGGATGGAGCATTGAGTACAGATGATTTTTAAAGATATCAGTGGCGTGGAAATTACCAGACAGCAGGAGCTGGGCCTTGACTCCTTGTCACAGGCAGTGCTGAGGAAGATGCAGATGGTGTCTACCAGGAGCCCCCTGGGCCTGATGAGGGAATTCTCCCCTGGAGGCAGGGCACAGGGCCTGTAGAGGCCTCAGCTTTTACAGGAAAAATAGAGGGTGATGAATGACTTGTTTGCATAACTGGGTGATGATTGGAGAGAGGAGGTGAAAAGGTAGGGTCAGGGGTTGAGTTCAGACTCATTTTAATAGTCCATTAGGGCAAAACCTCCATCAGGGTAGAAACCTTCACCCTGTGCGCAAACAGCCAGCCTGCTCTCTTACCCTGTCTGGGAATACTGAGGAGCAAATAGTCTCCTGTTCTCAAGGAAACACAGACAGAAACGAGCAAGGCTTTTGTTGGGCAAATGAGTTTGTAAAATTTGTGCTTTTTTAGTTTGCTCACTTTTATTGTTAAAAATGGCGCTGGGCAGCCACGTTTGTGCTTGCCTTCAGAGCAGGGCAGTTGATTGCAAGTTGCAGATTACCTTCCTGCTTGGGAAGGGCCATTCTTATGCTAATGTTTGCTGGAGGAGGCATTTCACGCCGAAAGGTTTTTTGTTTTTTTTTTAATTCATTTTATTTTTAATTTTTTTTTACACGGACAAAGAGATGGTCAGAGAGAGGGACAGACAGGGACAGACAGACAGGAATGGAGAGAGATGAGAAGCATCAATCATCAGTTTTTTGTTGTGACACCTTAGTTGTTCATTGATTGCTTTCTCATATGTGCCTTGACTGTGGACCTTCAGCAGACCAAGTAACCTCTTGCTCAAGCCAGTGACTTTGGGTCCAAGCTGGTGTGCTTTTTGCTCAAGCCAGATGAGCTCGCACTCAAGTTGGTGACCTCGGGGTCTCGAACCTGGGTCCTCCACATCCCAGTCTGACACTTTATCCACTGCGCCACCGCCTGGTCAGGCTCACGCCAAAAAGTTTTAAAAAGAAAAAGAGAAGAAGGAGAAGGAAGAAGGAAGCCAAGATGGCAGGGTGCTGAAGGAGAAGCCAGTTTGTACAGAGAGGAGAAGGGAGAAGGTGTGCAGATGGGGAGCCAGAGATGATGGAGACTGGTGGGGTCTTTGATTCTAGGAAAAACCGAAGAAGATTCTCCTGGTGGCGGAACTGGAGAATGTGTGAGTGGCTTTGGGAGCCCTGAGTGTGGTTGCAAGGCTAGAATAAAGGAACGGCTCACCAGTTTTTGGCTCCACTATTTCTTTACCATCTGCCAGAATCCAATGAGAACCTGTATGTGAATGGCCACAATGGCGCCTTCTACTGGCCATACAGCTTTTCAAGTAAAAGAGCATTAAGCTGGAGATTTTTAGACACTATTTGGTTTCCTTTCTTACACTCTTTTAGAAGGAATCTGTTCTCCTTACTTAGAAAGAATAGATAATGGTCACAGTTCATTAATCCCATTGGTTTCACTGAAGAAGAGTGTTGGTCAAATAAGTTTGTAAATATTATATATAGGTTTGCTTGCTTCTAGTTTGCATTGAATGTGGGGGACAGGCTGTAAGCAGGCAGGGTCATTATACCCTAAGGCAGGGGTCCTCAAACTTTTTACACAGAGGGCCAGTTCACTGTCCCTCAGACCGTTGGAGGGCCAGACTATAAAAAAAACTATGAACAAATCCCTATGCACACTGCACATATCTTATTTTAAAGTAAAAAAACAAAATGAGAACAAATACAATATTTAAAATAAAGAACAAGAAAATTTAAATCAATAAACTGACCAGTATTTCAATGGGAACTATGCTCCTCTCACCGACCACCAATGAAAGAGGTGCCCTTTCCGGAAGTGTGGTGGGGGCCGGATAAATGGCCTCAGGGGGCCACATGCAGCCCGCGGGCTGTAGTTTGGGGACCCCTGCCCTAAGGCTTAGTTTTAAGTCTTTCCCACACTAAGTGACTTTGTATCAGAGACTTCCTTGTTTATATATTGGATTAAAGGTTTTGATTTCTTTTTTTTTTTTTTTGATTTTCATAATATATCTTTACTTGTGGAAAAAATAGATTATAATACCAAAGACATTATTCTATTTAGGAATTACACACATTCATTTTTACCTGTTTGCTTTCCCATATATTCTAGTTTTTTTTTTTTTTTTAAATTATAATTTTATTTTTTTAATGGGGCGACATCAGTAAATCAGTTTACATATATTCAAAGATCAACAAGTCCAGGTTATCTTGTCTTTCAATTATGTTGCATACCCATCACCCAAAGTCAGATTGTCCTCTGTCACCTTCTATCTAGTTTTCTTTGTGCCCCTCCCCCTCCCCCTTTCCCTCTCCCTTTCCCCACTCCCCCCGTAACCACCACACTCTTATCAATGTCTCTTAGTTTCACTATTATGTCCCACCTATGTATGGAATAATGCAGTTCCTGGTTTTTTCTGATTTACTTATTTCACTTTGTATAATGTTATCAAGATCCCACCATTTTGCTGTAAATGATCCGATGTCATCATTTCTTATGGCTGAGTAGTATTCCATAGTGTATATGTGCCACATCTTCTTTATCCAGTTGTCTATTGATGGGCTTTTTGGTTGTTTCCATGTCCTGGCCACTGTGAACAATGCTGCAATGAACATGGGGCTGCATGTGTCTTTACGTATCAATGTTTCTGAGTTTTTGGGGTATATACCCAGTAGAGGGATTGCTGGGTCATAAGGTACTTCTATTTTCAGTTTTTTGAGGAACCACCATACTTTCTTCCATAATGGTTGTACTACTTTACATTCCCACCAACAGTGTATGAGGGTTCCTTTTTCTCCACAGCCTCTCCAACATTTGCTATTACCTGTCTTGTTAATAATAGCTAATCTAACAGGTGTGAGGTGGTATCTCATTGCAGTTTTGATTTGCATTTCTCTAATAACTAAAGAAGATGAGCATCTTTTCATATATCTGTTGGCCATTTGTACTTCCTCCTGGGAGAAGTGTCTGTTCATGTCCTCTTCCCATTTTTTTATTGGATTGTTTGTTTGTTTGTTGTTGAGTTTTATGAGTTCTTTGTATATTTTGGATATTAGGCCCTTATCTGAGCTGTTGTTTGAAAATATCATTTCCCATTTAGTTGGCTTTCTGTTTATTTTGTTATCAGTTTCTCTTGCTGAGCAAAAACTTCTTAGTCTGATGTAGTCCCATTCATTAATTTTTGCCTTCACTTCTCTTGCCATTGGAGTCAAATTCATAAAATGCTCTTTAAAACCCAGGTCCATGAGTTGAGTACCTATGTCTTCTTCTATGTACTTTATTGTTTCAGGTCTTATGTTTAGATCTTTGATCCATTTTGAGTTAATTTTAGTACAGGGGGACAAACTGTAGTCCAGTTTCATTCTTTTGCATGTGGCTTTCCAGTTTTCCCAGCACCATTTATTGAAGAGGCTTTCTTTTCTCCATTGTATGTTCTTGGCCCCTTTATCAAAAATTATTTGACTATATATATGTGGTTTTATTTCTGGGTTTTCTATTCTGTCCCATTGGTCTGAGTGTCTATTTTTCTGCCAATACCATGCTGTTTTGATTGTCGTGGCCCTATAATAGAGTTTGAAGTCAGGTATTTTAATGCCTTCAGCTTCATTCTTTTTTTTTAGGATTGCTTTGGCTATTCGGGGTTTTTTATAGTTCCATATAAATCTGATGATTTTTTGCTCTATTTCTTTAAAAAATCTCATAGGAATTTTGATGGGAATTGCATTAAATTTGTATATTGCTTTGGGTAATATGGCCATCTTGATTATATTTATTCTTCCTAACCAAGAACAAGGAATATTCTTCCATCTCATTATATCTTTCTCAATTTCTCTTAACAATGGTTTATAGTTTTCATTATATAAGTCTTTTACATTCTTTGTTATGTTTATTCCTAAGTATTTTATTTTTTTTGTTGCAATTGTGAAGGGGATTATTCTTTTGAGTTCATTCTCAATTGTTTCATTGTTGGCATATAGAAAGGCTATTGACTTCTGTATGTTAATTTTGTATCCTGCGACCTTACTGTATTGGCATATTGTTTCTAGTAGTCTTTTTGTGGATTCTTTGGGGTTTTCGATGTATAGGATCATATCATCTGCAAAAAGTGATACCTTTACTTCTTCTTTTCCGATATGGATGCCTTTTATTTCTTTGTCTTGCCTGATTGCTCTGGCTAGAACCTCTACTACCACATTAAATAAGAGTGGAGAGAGTGGACTACCCTGTCTTGTTCCTGATTTAAGGGGGAAAGCCTTCAGTTTTGTGCCATTTAATATGATGTTAGCTGATGGTTTATCATATATGGCCTTTATCATGTTGAAATATTTTCCTTCTATACCCATTTTGTTGAGAGTCTTAAACATAAAATTGTGTTGTATTTTATCGAAAGGCTTTTCTGCGTCTATTGATAAGATCATGTGGTTTTTGTTCTTTGTTTTGTTGATATGGTGTATTGAGACCATCCTTGAGATTCTGGGATGAATCCCACTTGATCGTGATGTATTATTTTTTTAATATGTTGTTGTATTCGATTTGCTAGTATTTTGTTTAGTATTTTAGCATCTGTATTCATTAGAGATATTGGTCTGTAGTTTTCTTTTTTTGTGCCATCCTTGCCTGGTTTTGGTATGAGGGTTATGTTGGTCTCATAAAATGTGTTTGGAAGTATTGCTTCTTCTTAAATTTTTTGGAAGACTTTGAGTAGAATAGGAACCAAGTCTTCTTTGAATGTTTGATAAAATTCGCTGGTATAGCTGTCAGGTCCTGGACTTTTATTTTTGGGGAGGTTTTTAATGATTTTTTCTATTTCTTCTCTACTAATAGGTCTGTTTAGGGTTTCTGCTTCTTCTTGACTCAGTCTAGGAAGGTTGTATTGTTCTAGGAATTTATCCATTTCTTCTAGATTGTTGAATTTAGTGGCATAAAGTTTTTCATAGTATTCTACAATAATTCTTTGTATATCTACGGTGTCTGTGGTGATTTCTCCTCTTTCATTTTGGATTTTGTTTATATGAACTCTTTCTCTTTTTTCCTTGGTAAGTCTTGCCAAGGGTTTGTCAATTTTATTGATCTTTTCAAAGAACCACCTCTTTATTCTATTAATTTTTTCAATAGTTTTACTGTTCTCTATTTCATTTATTTCTGCTCTGATTTTTATTATCTCCTTTCTTCGGCTAGTTTTGGGTTGTTTTTGTTCTTCTTTTTCTAGTTCCTTAAGGTGTGAAGTTAAGTGGTTCACT
The DNA here is from genome assembly GCF_036850765.1 of Saccopteryx bilineata. Lineage (NCBI taxonomy): Eukaryota > Metazoa > Chordata > Mammalia > Chiroptera > Emballonuridae > Saccopteryx > Saccopteryx bilineata. The sequence continues at coordinate 186,618,865 of NC_089490.1, read as the reverse complement.
TGGGCTGTCTCTTGTTTGTTCATATATGCCTGAAGTGATATGAACTTCCCTCTTATCACTGCTTTTGCTGCATCCCATAGATTCTGATATGTCGTATTGTCATTTTCATTAGTCTGTATATATCTTTTGATGTCTGCACTTATTTCTTCTTTGACCCATTCATTTTTTAAAAGTATGTTGTTTAGTTTCCACATTTTTGTGGGATTTTTTTCCTCCTTTTTGCAGTTGAATTCTAGTTTCAAGGCTTTATGATCAGAAAATATGCTTGGTACAACTTCGATTTTTCTGAATTTGCTGATGTTGTTTTTGTGGCCCAACATATGGTCAATTCTTGAGAATGATCCATGTACACTGGAGAAAAATGTATACTCAGTCACTTTGGGATGAAATGTCCTGTAGATGTCTATCATATCCAGGTGCTCTAGTGTTTTGTTTAAGGCCACTATATCTTTGTTGATTCTCTGTTTGGATGACCGATCTAGAGCCGTCAGCGGTGTATTGAGGTCTCCAAGTATGATTGCATTTTTGTCAGTTTTTGTTTTAAGGTCAATAAGTAGCTGTCTTATATATTTTGGTGCTCCTTGGTTTGGTGCATATATATTAAGAATTGTTATATCTTCTTGATTCAGTGTCCCCTTAGCCATTATGAAATGGCCATTTTTGTCTCTGAGTACTTTTGTTGTCTTGTAGTCAGCATTATCAGATATGAGTATTGCTACGCCTGCTTTTTTTTGGATGTTATTTGCTTGGAGTATTGTTTTCGAGCCTTTCACTTTGAGTTTGTTTTTATTTTTGTTACTTAGATGAGTTTCCTGTAGGCAGCATAGAGTTGGATTTTCTTTTTTAATCCATTCTGCTACTCTGTGTCTTTTTATTGGTGAGTTTAATCTGTTTACATTTAGTGTAATTATTGACACTTGTGAGTTCCCTATTGCCATTTTATAGATTGCTTTCTGTTAGTTTTGTGTCTTGTTTGATCCTTCTCTTTCGTTTTTCTATCTTTTGTTTTTATTTGGTTGTATTCCATACATCTTTCCACTGTTGCTACCTTTTTTATCTCATGTGCTTCTGTGGTGGTTTTTTCAATGGTGGTTACCTTTAGGTAATGAAAAGGGTTCCTACCCTGTTCATTGTAGCACACTATTTTGTGAGTACTTTTGCACTCCATCGTCCTTTGCTACTGTTAATCTCCATCCTCTCCCCCCTTTCTTTTTGTTGTTGTCACAGTTTAAATTTGGTTTTATTGTGTTCTTCTTGGAGCTTTTACTTGTGGCTTTATTTTTTTTTTGTTCTTTGTATCTGATTGGAGAACCCCCTTTAGTAATTCCTGGACTGGGGGTTTTCTGATGATAAATTCCCTCATCTTTTCTGTATCTGTGAATGTTTTTATTTCTCCTTCATATTTGAAGGATAGCTTTGATGGTTATAGTATTTGTGGCTGAAAGTTCCTCTCTTTCAGGACTTTTAATATTGGGGTCCACTCTCTTCTAGCTTGTAGGGTTTCTGCTGAGAAATCTGATGATAGTCTAATGGGCCTTCCTTTATATGTTGTATTCTTCTTTTCCCTGGCTGCCTTGAGAATTTTTTCTTTGCCATTTGTTTGTGCCAATTTCATTATGATGTGCCTTGGAGTAGGTTTGTTGGGGTTAAGAAAACTCGGAGTTCTGTTTGCTTCATGAATTTGAGGCTTTAGTTCTTTCCACAGGCTTGGGAAGTTCTCATCTATTATTTGTTTGAGTATGTTCTCCATTCCATTTTCTCTCTCTTCTCCCTCTGATATACCTATTATTCTTATGTTATTCTTTCTGATGGTGTCAGATAATTCTTGTAGGGCGATCTCATTTTTTTTAATTTTTGAGTCTCTTTCTTCCTCTCTCTGTTGTGCCTCAAGTTGCTTGTCTTCTATTTCACTAATCCTCTCTTCTATCTGGCCTGTTCTATTAGCCAAGCTTGTTACCTCGTTTTTCAGCTCGTGAATTGAGTTTTTCATCTCTGTTTGATTTGTTTTTATAGTTTCAATTTCCTTGGACATATATTCTTTGTGTTCATTGAGTTGTTTTCTGAGCTCCCTAAATTGCCTTTCTGTGTTTTCTTGTATATCTCTGAGTATTTTTAGGATTTCTATCTTGAATTCTCTGTCATTTAACTCCAAGGTTTCCAATATATTAAATTTTTTCTCCATAGATTTTTCCTCTTTTATCTGTGTTACCTCTCTTTCTTTTGTATCCATGATATTCGATTTTCTCTTCCTTAATGGCATCTGAGGGTGGTTTTGTTGATAGTATTAATGAGATTTAATAAAAATAAAAAGTTAAAAAAATAAAAAAATTGAAAAAAGTTGTTTTTTTAAAAAAAATTAATAATGAAATAAAGAAAAATAAAATAAAATAAAAATTAAAAAAAAGGAAATTATTCCCTCCCTCCTTTTTTTCTCTCCTCTCCTCTCCCCTCTTTCTTGAGAAAATCTTGTGGTGAACTGTGAATTATATTGTATTTAATAGAACAAACAATGCCTGTAATGGAGGGCCTGAATTGGGGAAAAGTAATAAAGGGGCAAGAAAAATAAATAAATAAATAAAAAAGGGGTGGTGGTATGGACCCACAAAAAGCAAATAATGAAAAAATTTGGATCAAGAATAAAATGATTTGCGTTTAGGTGTTGGTTGACTAAGAGTTATGATGAGAGGAGTAAGAGGGAAACAGGAAAATGGGGGGACTAATTAAAAAATTACTATTGTAGCCCTGGCCGGTTGGCTCAGTGGTAGAGCATCCGCCTGGCGTGCGGGGGACCCGGGTTCGATTCCCGGCCAGGGCACATAGGAGAAGCGCCCATCTGCTTCTCCACCCCGCCCCCCTCCTTCCTCTCTGTCTCTCTCTTCCCCTCCCGCAGCCAAGGCTCCATTGGAGCAAAGATGGCCCGGGCACTGGGGATGGCTCCTTGGCCTCTGCCCCAGGCTCTAGAGTGGCTCTGGTCGTGGCAGAGCGACGCCCCGGAGGGGCAGAGCATCGCCCCCTGGTAGGCAGAGCGTAGCCCCTGGTGGGCGTGCCGGGTGGATCCTGGTCGGGCGCATGCGGGAGTCTGTCTGACTGTCTCTCCCCATTTCCAGCTTCAGAGGAAGACAAAAAAAAAAAATTACTATTGTATTTAGTGGAACAAGAGCTTGATAAAATGGAGAGCCAGGGATGGAAGCACTGCTAGTGAGTTAAAAAGGTGAAGTAAAAACCCCCCAAAATGCCACAAAGATAAGTTTGAGTCCCAGATAAAATAATTTGTTTGTTATTGAGGTTTGAATGAGAGGAGATGTAAAGGAAAAATGAAGAAACTAATATAGAGGGAGAAAAGAAGAGAGAGAGAGAAAAAAAAGAGGGAACCACTAAAAGAAGAAAAAAGAAAAAAGAGGAGAGAGAGAGAGAGAGAGAGAGAGTTAAGGGTTTTGGAGTGCAACCCTCATAGAGAGAAAGGAAGAGGAAAGAAAAGATAATGGGAGATGTAACACTTATGGGTAGTGTAGTTCAAGGAGAGGAGAGAGTAAGACCGGTAGGGAGTTAAATGACCAAATTGGAGGAGGAAAAAAAAACGAAAAAAGAAGAAAAAAAAATCAAGGATGAAGATAAGAGAAACAAACGAACAAATATAATAAAATGGGATAGGTTATAAAGTCTGCGGATTATTCTGATTTTGAGAGGTTATCTTCTTGCTTTTTCTTTTCTCTCCCTCTTCCTGGTCGGTGACTCTGTACCCCAGGTTCTGCCCCTTTGGCACGCTCAGGTAGAGGTTTGCAGTTGATAAGTCTCTATGGCGATGTCATGTATTGTGCTTCAGTCTCGTTTGCAGTCGAGGCTCATTAGCGTTTATAGGCTCCGACAGTGAGAGAGTCCGTGTTCCAGGAGCCTCTCTCCTAGTCTTTCCTTCCTCAACCAGCAGCCTGAGAATCCAACTATGGGGTTGTTGCTGCCTCTGCCTGGATAGTAAGAGGCTCAAAGAGCGGTCAACTCCCCACTCTTATTTCCACTCAGCACAGGGCTCTGGGTAAGGCTCAGTCAGTCAGAGCTGCTAGCATAATCAGCCGGGGCTTTCGCCTACTCAAAGACCTCTGGCTCTGTCACTCTGTCCGGTAACACGGGCGGGTCTGCGCGCAGACCAGGATGTTAGACCAGAAGTCTCGCCCTCTGAGTGAAACCCCCCGCCCGCACTGAAAAGTTCCAATGTTGGAATTGGCTCTCGCTCGTCCCCGTGTGCCGCTCTTTCAAGGCGCTGGGGCAGCCTGTGATTCCGCCCTCGGCCCACACAAAGGCCCCCGACTCTGCCCCTCCGTGGGACAACACGGGCTCCCACTCCAGAGGTGCTGGGAGGAGTCTCCTTCCCACTCTCCGTGCGCGCAGACCAGGATGTGAGGTCGGAGTCTCGCCCTCTGAGTGAAACCTCCCGCCCGCACTGAAAAGTTCCAGTGTTGGAATTAGCTCTCGCTTCCTCCCCGTGTGCGGCTCTCCCCAGGTGCTGGGGCGGCCCGGAGGCTTTCGGCCCACACAAAGGCCTCTGACTCTGCCTCTCTGTGGAGTAACACGGGCACACCCTCCGGGGGCTTTGGAAGGAATCTCTCGCCCACTATGCGGCTACCAGGGGATCAGGTAAAATGGCTGCCCCGCTTGTCTTTCTTTGTCTGGGTTTGGCGCGAGTGTTAGCTGTATTGCCCAGGTTGTCACAGGAACAGTTTTTCCTTGGCTTGGATCTCTGTGCCACAGCCTGGTTTGGCCGTTTGTGCCGCGGCCTGGATCTATTCACCCCCTTTGCCCACCTCAGTTTCTATATTCACAGTTACCAGAGAAAGCCGCCCTGTTTAGGTTAGTGAGGAAGGCGGAGCATTTCTTACTCCCTATTTCCTTCGGGGTTTGGTTATATATTTAGCCAATTTTTCACTAGATCATACCTTTGGGTGTATTGCGAAACATCTGGAGGCTCCAAGGATAGGTTTTTCTGTTTCTGGTTGAAGATCTTGTTGAGGTTTGGGGGAGATTTATTGGTATCGCTTCCTACCCCGCCATTACTCTGACGTCATCTCTCTCACAGGAACAGTTTTTCCTTGGCTTGGATCTCCGTGACACAGCCTGGTTCGGCCGTTCGTGCCGCAGCCTGGATCTTCACCCCCTTTGCCCGCCTTAGTTTCTATATTCTCAGTTTCCAGTGAAAGCTGCCCTGTTTAGGTTAGTGAGGAAGGCGAAGCATTTCTTACTCCCTATTTCCTTCGGGGTTTGGTTATATATTTAGCCAATTTTTCACTCGATCATACCTTTGGGTGTATTGTGAAACATCTGGAGGCTCCAAGGATAGGTTTTTCTGTTTCTGGTTGAAGATCTTGTTGAGGTTTGGGGGAGATTTATCTGTATCGCTTCCTACTCCACCATTACTCTGACGTCATCTCAGGTTTTGATTTCTACACTATAAAATGGGGCAGATCAAGAGCTTGCTCTCTCTTGGTTCCTGAAATTAGCATTAGAGAGAAGAGCAGAGAAAGGCCACATGGAGAAGAGGACAAGCAGCCAAAATAGGAGAGTGTTGAAGGAGAAGCCATTCAGAAGAATAAGGTTGGTGAAGTAGAAAGCTTTGATTCTAGGAAAACTCGGATAAGTCAGTGGCTTTGGGAGCCCTGAATGGAAAGGGAAGTGTTTTCCCACTGTGTGTATTTCTTGCCTGCTAGGTGCAAGCTAGGATTAAAGCTAATGGCTCACCAGTTCTTGGCTTCATTGTTTTATTACCATCTGTCCGAATCAAATGTGAACCTGCATGGGCCAGGCAGCTCTGATGGTGGCCGTGGCTACTGGCTTTATAAAGAGTCACTAGATGATTGTGCTAGGGCAGGGGTCGGGAACCTATGGCTTGCAAGCCAGATGTGGCTCTTTTGATGGCTGCCTCTGGTTCACAGACAAATCTTTAATAAAAAAATATAACGTTAAAAATATAAAACATTCTCGTGTATTACAATCCATTCATTTCCTACTGCTCATGTTCATGGTTGCGGGTGGCTGGAGCCAATCACAGCTGTCCTCTGGGACAACACCAAATTTTTATTGGTTAATGCATAACATACATGGGTCATTGTATGGCTCTCATAGAATTCATTTTAAAATATGTGGCATTCATGGCTCTCTCAGCCAAAAAGCTTCCCGACCCCTGTGCTAGGGGGTCTGAGGCCTTGTAAAGGGTCCATAAAATCGTATAAACTGAAAACTGAAACTCATATGAGAAATAGCAAAAAAGTAATTTGATAACACTAGTAAAAAGGCAAGAAAAGAGTTAAACCTCAAATGCGAGAACTTGAGGAAAGTAGGTTTGATTTGATGGGGGTGAGTGAGGAGTTGGGAGAGAAATTTGAGAAATTTTGAAAGTAGCTACTGTGTATTTGAATTTTGTCAAATTAAATTTCAAAAGTTTTGAAACTTTCCTTCATCCGAAAGCTGCGTGGTGCTGCCAGAAAAGAATGGTAGACATGTGGCCTGCAGGCCAGTGCAGCCTTGGAGGTATGGTGTTTGAAGTTTTAAAATTTGAATTTGAACAGTTGGGATGGGGGAAGCACATGGCCCGGACCTGTATTGCTACACTCAGTTGCTTCACACATTTATTGTTGGGCCTGTAATGTGAGTTTTTTTGGCTCTAGGTGATATAACTTTGGAACTCAGAAATGTTAAGAAAGTCAGGGAAAGAAGGGAGGCCAGGAGAGGAGAGATGCAAATGCAAGGATTAGAGAAAGAAAGAAAGCTTTGTACGGCAAATATTCATTCTGTTTCTATTATGTGCTGAGTACTGTGCAAACAATTAGGTGCAAAGCAACAAAATGAAGTTCCTACTCTCATGGAGTTTATGTTCTTTTGGGAAAAATTATAAAACAAATAAGTATTGTCAGAGGAGATAAGAAACATGAAGAAAAATAAAGTAAAATAAGAAATACAAGTGATAATGGCAGAATAAAAAAATAGATGCTAATATATAGAGTGTTCAGGGAAGGACTTGTTGACAAGATTATATTTGAACAGGGACCTGAAGAATTTAAAGAACTGTGGGGGAAACCCATGCAGAGAAATGGGAAGTACAAAGGCCCTGAGGCCAGAGCATGGACAGTGAGTTAGATAAGAAAATAGACCAAGCTGGAAGTAGAAGGCATGAGTGAGAAAATGTGACATACGGCAGCGGGCCATCCTAAGAACTTTGGAGTTTCCCCTGAGGATGAAAAGAGTGGGTTTTTTGTTTGTTTGTTTGTTTTTACAGGGACAGAGAGAGTCAAAGAGAGGGATAGACAGGAACAGAAAGACAGGAACAAAGAGAGATGAGAAGCATCAGTCATCAGTTTTTCATTGCGAGACCTTAGTTTTTCATTGATTGCTTTCTCATACGTGCCTTGACCGTGGGCCTTCAGCAGACCGAGTAGCCTCTTGCTTGAGCCAGCAACCTTGGGTTCAAGCTGGTGAGCTTTTTGCTCAAACCAGATGAGCCTGCGCTCAAGCTGGTGACCCTGGGGTCTCAAACCTGGGTCCTCTGCATCCCAGTCCAACACTCTATCCACTGCGCCATCACCTGGTCAGGCAAAAAGAGTGTTTTGAACAGAGTAGTGATATGATCCTGCATGAAGTTCACTAAAATGATCTGGCATTTGTGTTGAAATGTAGAAGCAAGGATGGATGTTCATAGAAGAGTGGGGAGGGTGTTGCAGTAATAATCATGGGCTAGAGGTATAATGGGGGGGTGCTGAAAAGTGCTCTGTATATTCTTTGAAGATAGAACAAATAGAATGTGTTGATGAATTAAATGTGGAGTATGATGTGAGGAGAAATATATGAAGGCAAGTTCACTCTACTTTTGAGTGTGTTGAAAAATGTCCATAACAAAAGTAAAGAGAGAGAGAGAGAGAGAGAGAGAGAACAAGGATGGTTCAAGACATTGGGCTCAAGAAACTGCAAGAATGGGGTTGCCATTTACTTTTATGAACAAAAACAGAAAGAGGAACACATGTGAGGGGTGCAGCCATGAGTTCAGTTTGGTATATGTTAAATTTGAGACGTCTGTTAGACTTCCATATAATGACACCAAGTAGGAAGTTGATTATATGACTCTAGAATTCAAGAGAGGTCTGAGCTATAGATAGAAATTTGGTGTGACCCATAGATACTTGGCATTTAAATTAAAGGGCTGAGAGTAAGATTGTGTGCAGAGTGAGTGATAAATAAAAGATATGAGGACGAATACTTTGGCATTCTCAAGTTTAAAGGTCTGAAGTATGAGAAGGGAGCAGCGAGGATATGACAGGGGGAATGACCAGAGAAACAGGAGAATGAAATGAGCCAAGTGAAGAAAAAATTGAAGATGGAGGCAGTGGTCAACGGACTCAAATGCTACTGACAATAGAGGAGGATGAGAACTGAGAAATAACCATTAGCTGGCCAACATGGAAGTCCCTGTTGGTCTTTGAGTGGTAGAGCACAAGCTTCATTGGAATTTGATCAGGAAATATTAGAAGAGATGCAGACAGCACATGTAGCTTACCATTTTGAAGATTTTCACTATGAAGGGGAGCAGAGGGAAGGGGTAGCATTGGCAAGGACCTGTGTATTCAAGGTTGGGTTTTATTTATGAAGATGAAAGTGATCCAGTTAGAGAGGGAAATACCAGTGAGGCAGAGAAGACAAGCGTCTTCGGAAGGATGCTCTTGAGTGGAAGAGGAGAGCCATTTTATATGTAGAGGGGTTGTCCTTACACAGGAGCAGACACGATTTATTCCATGTCACAGAAGGGAAGGCAGGAGAGGGGCATAGAAGAAGGAAAGTTTGTGGGAGCCAGTGGCAGGTCCTTTTAATTGCCTCTATTTTCATAGTAAAAGAAAGAGCAAGGTCATTAAAAGTATGAGTGAGAGTAAAGGAAGAAGTATTGGAAGGTTTAGGGGGAAGAAACCTTAATAGGAAAGTAAGAGAGGAAGGTGATTCATCAAAGGCGGTAGAATTCCTTGGCAACAGTATGAGTCCACATGAGATTAATAGTCAGAGATTGAAGTACGACCAGTCAGCATAAGCGTGTTTTCATTCAGCCACCTTCAATAGTTCAGGGTCCAGAAGGAGGAGGTAGAAATTTGGATTGAATTAAGAACAACTTGATAGTGGGAGAAAAAATAAACAAGGAAGCTGGGATGTATGCATGATAATAATGATCAAGTTAAACTATTGAGCCTTAATGGAGGAAAGAGGTAAGTTAGGACATGGGGAGGTGAGGGAGAAATGCTAAGTCAATAGACAGGTGTTTCCCCTGGTGCTGAAAAATGATTAGGTTAGGGTGGGGAGGTGGAATGTAGTGGCAGGAGAGTGTGATGTCTGAAGCTGACATTACAAAGAGGGGACAGTTACTGATAAGAGTTACAAGAGCAGGTATCTGGGGTGCTGTGAAGGACAAGATCATGGGAGAAAAGGACATCCAGAGCCCAGGAAGTGAAATTATTGCAAAGATATTGAAATCACCAAAAATTATGAGAAGAGTACTGTTGGAGAGAGTGACAGGTTGAGCACGAGAATCTTCAAGGAAGGATGAGACATGACTACAGAGTCTGTGGAGGATTGACATGTGGAGCAGCAGATGTCCAGTGGCTGAGCTTCCAGGGGAGCAAAAACTGTTTAGGGAGAAGAATGGGATGGGGGGGGGGGCATCTGGAATTGGCGGTGAGTACGCACGGCTGCAGGCCCAGCTAGAATAAAGAGGTGGAATTAATAGAGAGAAAACTTTGAAGGTGTAGGACATTTTGCTGATGGCAATGAGTTCCAGAGTCAGTGTATAGTGGAAGGGTTTGTGCTGAGGGGACGAATATGAGATTGGGTCCTAAGAAGGGGTTAGCAGAGCTGTATGGGGATGTGACTTCAAATGATGAGTGGTGTTGGGACTTCTTTCGGTGACTGAGGAAGCATGGTTGTATGCAATTTTCAAATGAAGGGCAATCCCCCAAATAATTTACTGAGTTTCGAGTATAGAAAAACAGGAGGCTGTGTGTGGCTTTGTGCATATGCTAAGGCCATTTCATTACACAATTTACCACCATGACCAGTAGGTGGTACTGTTGGCCCAGGATAGTTTGGTTGCTGTTCAGCACTGAAGGGCAGGGAAGAAAAGGTTGCAGATGGGGTGTGAGGATGAGGAGACAATGTATCCGCCTACCAGATAAAATGTAAAGGATGCTGGTAGAGTTAGATCTCTGGTTTCGGATTAATCATCCTTACTCAAAGTTAATGTTTCTTAAGATGGATGAGCAGGCACTCATTCTCAGAAAGGACTGGGACTTTTAAAGAAACTTGAGCATTGAGACAAGTGTGGGACTCTATGAAGTACAAGTGATGGTGCTTTGCCTTTTTATTTTTTGGATGAAAAATAAATCAGAAACAGAGAAAGAGATGAAAAGTGCAAGGACTTGCCAACCACTCGAGACCATCGAGTGTGCCCAGCCCCTGGGGTTTCTCCTGTCTCACCTCTGGGACAACTGGGTGCCCAAACCTTGCTAGGCAAAGTGTGCCAAGCCACTGGTTCAATTCTGATATTTATGGGAAAACATATGCTCTGTAAAAGGCCAATTCAGGGTTTGCTATAGAAATAAACAAACAAAAACCTACCCCCTCACTCCTGCTTCTGCGGCTTTGGGGATTCAGATCACAGAGCTGAGAACACCAGAGGCACAGTGACTTCCTCTTCAGGAGGAAGTGAGGTTGAGAGGGGCAGATGCTGATCAGAGTCTATGAGCTTTGCATATTCATATTCCTCCAGTTGTTCAGCATTAGAAAATTCCAGTAATGAGCATGGGACAAGTCTAGCAGCCTTTGTGTAGCTTGGGGGTTGCTACTCTCGTGTTCTCTGTGAAGCAGTGATTCACCAAATCAGAAGGCTTCCCCCCACACACATAAAAAAAAAAGGAAGGAACATTTGTACACTGAAGTTTTCAACATCACCCACAAGATTTGAAAGGGCTTGTCAAAAGAATCTTCATAGTCTCTAGCCATGAATAAAAATGGTTTCACATGTCATCTTTATGGCACATTTTATTTCATGGGATTAATTTAGTTGATTGAGCTGAATAGTTAAGGGTTGTTAAAGGGTTGTTAGTAATAACGAGAATTTTTGAAATTTTTAGGAAAATAGACCATGTACGTTCTGACATGGTTTTATTAAATGGTTGAAATGCTTCTTTAATGTTAGTACAGTTACACCTTGATTAAACAATCCTCTGGTGTGTGGGGGAAGACCCTAAAACTTCTTTATAATGAAATCAGCCATATTTAGAAAAATATCCTTCACTATCACATAAGTTGACCTGTTTGGTATTTATTTGCAACTTTAAAATGCCCTATGATTGTTTTCCGCCCACAGCTTCTATTTGGGCAAACACAATCAAAAGTTAATCATACTAGCCCTTGGAAAGGTATATCATTGCTAAGATTCTTTTTTTTTTAATTTTTATTTATTTATTTTTAGAGAGGAGAGAGAGGGAGAGAGAGAGACAGAGAGAGAGAGAAGGGGGGAGGAGCTGAAAGCATCAACTCCCATATGTGCCTTGACCAGGCAAGCCCAGGGTTTCGAACCAGTGACCTCAGCATTTCCAGGTTGACACTTTTTCCACTGCGCCACCACAGGTCAGGCACTAAGATTCTTTTGAATGCATCATCCTGGCTAGGCATTTTAGGACCAGGTTAAAAGCTTTGTAAAAGATTCAAAGTCCAGAGTTTATGAGCTAAACCTGAGGAAACTTTCTACAGAAGATGGCTATTTCTTCTCTTCATTAAGAATTACAACAAAGGCCTGACCTGTGGTGCTGCAGTGGATAAAGCATCAACCTGGAATGCTGAGGTCACTGGTTCAAAATTCTGGGTTTGCCTGGTCAAGGCACATAGCAATGAACAACTAAAGTGAAGCTACTAAGAGTTGCTACTTCCTGCTGTCTTCCACTTCCTCTTTCTGTAAAATCAATAAACAAAATCTTTAAAATAAATAAAAATTAATAAAAAAGAATTACAACAAAGGACTACTTTTCCCTAGCTGTTAGGTAGAGCGTGGGCCCCAATCTACTTCTTCTTTAAGGGTGATGCATTCTAAAATGATGAAGAACATACCAGAATATGGAGGTCTTCAACATTTTGTGATAATACATTTTTTTCTCTCTAATATTTGAGCAACCTGTTGCTTCCCAAGGCTGCTCTTTGGTGGTCATGGCTCCAGGCACCCATCAAGGGCACGCCTCTCTTTTTTTTTTTTTGTATTTTTCTGAAGCTGGAAACAGGGAGAGACAGTCAGACAGACTCCCGCATGCGCCCGACCGGGATCCACCCGGCACGCCCACCAGGGGCAACGCTCTGCCCACCAGGGGGCGATGCTCTGCCCCTCCGGGGCATCGCTCTGTCGCGACCAGAGCCACTCTAGTGCCTGGGGCAGAGGCCAAGGAGCCATCCCCAGCGCCTAGGTCATCTTTGCTCCAATGGAGCCTTGGCTGCAGGAGGGGAAGAGAGAGACAGAGAGGAAGGAGGGGAGGGAGTGGAGAAGCAAATGGGCGCCTCTCCTATGTGCCCTGGCCGGGAATCGAACCCGGGTCCCCCGCACGGCAGGCCGACGCTCTACCGCTGAGCCAACTGGCCAGGGCCAAGGGCACGCCTCTCTTTAAGAAGCTGTTTCTACATCCACAGTCGCAGTCAGTCTGCAAGCAGCTCAGAGCAGTGTTCATCACAGGGGACACAATCATCATCACAAACCTTCCTGGACCTTGCCCCAGACCTACCACTTCAGGATCACTGGGGTGGGCTGGCAACCTGCTCACACCTCCTTCTGGCAACCAGAGCACAGCTGGGCCCCAGAAAGAACTTTGACACGGAACTACTTTAAATGTCCATAGAGTTGTCCTGGGGAAGGAAAAGAGCATGAAGCACCATTTATGTCACAATCCTGGGTGTTTGTCTGACCAATCGTGAGCTGGCTCAGAGGGTTCTTTCTGATGACCAACCCAACTTTTGCTATTTCCTCAAAGTCCATACTCAACGCCCTGTGCCCTGTCACCCTCAGAGCCTGACCTCGTGTCCTGCTCCATCAAGAAACTGGAGGGATCATCAGGGTGGCGTCTCTGATTTCTGCGTTTCTGGATTTCATGAAAATTTGTGCTGACCTTTAGTCTTCTCCAATAATCATGTGAGCATCTAACTCCCTGGCTACTTCAGGGATTATGATGACGGACACAGACTGCTTCTAACCTCCTTATTACAATGATTTAAAACAATGAAACAATTTATACCAATCTGTACTTAGTGTCCAAAACTCTCTCATCCAGAATCACATATCTGACTGTTACTTGACATTGTAATTGGATACATGTATAATAGGCATTTCAATCGAAATCTATTCAAAATTGAGTTCCTGATATTGTGCCCAGAGTCCCCTTCTCCTTCTCAAGTCCCTCCCCAAGGGTTTCTCGGGTAAATCACTTTGGTGTCATGCTTGACTCCGTCATTATCCAAACAACTCACATAAATCCATCTGCAAAATCTGGTAACTCTACCTTTGAAATAAAGCTCGGAAAACCACTTCAAGCCACCTACTTTACTGTCTGGCACAAATGACTCATCTCTCCTCTGGATTATAAAAGCCTTGTCCTCGTTATTTCTTACCTCTTCAGTCTAGTCTCAGCATAGTGGCAAGTTTTTCAAAGGCTTCTCATCACTATCACCTATAAGACCCTCCATAATCTGGCCCCTTCACCTCTCTGACCTTTATCACCTTCAACTCTCTCCCTTGTTCTCTCTGCGCCAGCCACTCTGGCCTCCTTCCTGGTCTTAGAACATGAAATGTATGCTCTCGGCTATCTGTTAGGCTCAGTCATGAAAGCTGTACTGGAGTTGCATGAAGAGAGTTCTCAGTGAGTCACCAGGTAGGGGTAAGTGTTGTCCATGAGATAGAGACAGGTTCAAACTTGGTGCCATGCTGGGTCTGAGGTCACTCATCAAATGTCCCAGGTATACCAAGTCTAGCCACAACCCTCTGGGTGCTTGTATACTTTTGTGATAGGGCGGGGGTCTCAGGGAGTCATCAAGGTGAGGACAGCAGAGTTTATCAAGTCTGAGCAGACCAAGATTCGGCCATGCAAAGGGAGAACTCTGCATTGATCAGGCATGCAAGGAAACTATGGCCCTTGTTGTACAGCCACACAACTCAGTCTGTCCAAGATTCTGACTGGAGCACAATCTCACCAGGGTAGGGCCTCTGGGTGTCAGGAGGATGGGGCTAGTGAATTTCCCATGAAGGGGAGGTACAGGTCAGGCTTGGGAGAGGGTAGGGGGAGTGGCCCCTACTCCAGAGCCTCACAACTCAGCTTGTCCTTAATTACACCTACACTTTAGCAGGGCAGAAATGCCAGGAGTTGGGAGGGTGGGGCCACCAGGAGCCAGGAGAGTTGGGCTAGCCAATCTCCCATGAGGAAGAGATACAAGTCAGGTTCACTGGAAAGTAGGAAGATGATCCCCACCCAAAAGTCACACCACTTAGTCAGTGACACCCCCTGAATCTGCCAAGACCTCTACACTCTAGCCTGGGAAGCTGACTCTTCAGCAGGATGCAAGTTCCTCAGGGTGGGGCTTATTGTACTCCCCTAGGCTGATGCTGTATGGGAACATTTGCTCCAGCCAAGAAAAAATGGGGTGTGGAAGAGGGTCTCAGCACAGGGATCCTGGCAGCTGTCCCTTCAGCTCTCTCTCCAGAGCCACCAACACCATCTCCCTTCATGCAGCTAGTCAGCTCCGCTCTCCCTCCACCGGAGCCTAGGGTGAATGGCTGTAAGTGAGATTGTGTGCATTGACCTTTTAACAGGGCACTGCTATCTCTAGTAGACTCCCACCTTTCCCTGACAGACAGAAACCCTACCAATGTTCATAGCCAGGTGTCACATGGGTGCCTCTTCCTGGCTCTGATTCTTTGGACTGGGGAGCCCAGCTTGGAGTTCAGACCCCATACTTCTCAGGGGGCACCTTTGCAGCTGATAGATCCATCTGGAATCTCAGCCACTGCCCATGGGAGCAGGGCTAGCCCTTTTCACATCTCCACCCTTCTTACCAACCTCAGTAATGTCTTCTGTAAATCCTTGGTTATAAGGCTTCTCTTCAGGTAGTCTTCAGTTGGTTATTCGGGGGGGGGGGGGGAGGTTGATTGTTCTATATCTTAGTTGTAATTCCAATTTGGTCCTAGGAGGAAGTGAGTGTAGCTTCCACCTACTCTGCTGCCATCTTGGATTCTCTACCTGGTGGCATTCTATCCGTTTTTTTCTGCAAAGAAAATCTTAGTGATAAATTGAGAAATTGAAGGCTATGAATGTCTTTTATTTCAGGGAGAGTGACATTTAGGAGGGGGGGAAAAAGGAAAGTACTTGAGGGTAAAGGAAAATGGGTAATACTTCTCTCCTTCTTTCCAAATCAGAAACTGCTTCAATCTGCCTTTTCCCTCATGAGTCAGAAAAATAAAGTGAAACAAAATTCAGTCTATTCCTATGCCTGAGGCATTACTGTAACTAAACTGTTAGGGGATGCAAATTGAATCCTCTCTAAAACCCAGTGTACAATATACAGTTCGGACCACACGCTGAAGCCACTGATTCATAAACAGGCTTTCCTCTGAACATTCCTGGGTAAGGAGAAAAGTTTGAATCATAGAATAATTAAAAATGAAGTATTACTTTCTGATTTTCCCCTCAAGTGAACAGACAGTGAACTGAGAATGGAATCAGCTTGAGTCACTGATTATTTTTTTAAATGAGACATTTCATTAAGTTGATAGTTTACGTAAAGCAGCACTGATGGTGGGAATGGAGTTCCGGTCTCTCCCTCATTGTTGGGGGGCCTGGGACGGCTCAGCAGGCGGGTTTGGCCTGCTGCGTGCATATGCTAGGTAGAGTTGAAGCTTTTGTGTACAGTGAGTCCCTGTGACTGCTCACAAAGGCAAAGGGCAGTAGTATGGTCATTCCTCAAAAAAATTAAAAATATTTAGAAGTGCCACATGTCCCAGCAATTCCACTTCTGGGCACATTCCCCAAAGAATCAAAAGCAGGATCTCAGAAATACTTGTAACAATTAAATACTCATGTTTGTAGAAGCATTATTCACAGTAGCCAAAGGTGGAGGCAACTTAAATGTCCATCACAGATGAATGGATAAAAAATGTTATATACATACACACATATGTATGTATGTATGTATGTATGTACATTATTCAGCCTTAAAGAGAAAGAAATTCTGATACATGCTACAACATGGATGAACCTGGAGGACATTATTCTAGGTAAGGTAATCTGGAAGAGCAAGGACAAATACTGCATGCGGTGCCTAGAACAGTCAAGTTCATAGAGATGGACATAGAGATGGTTGTTGCCAGGGGCTGCTGGTGGAGAGAAGGAGTAGTTACAGTTTAACAAGTCTCAAGTTTCAGATTGGGAAGATGAGAAAGTTCTGGAGAAGGGTGGCAGTGATGGTTGCACAACCACGTGAATGCACTTAATACCTCTGAACTGTCCACTGAAAAATAGTTAAGATGATAAATTTTATGTTATGTGTAGTTTACCATCTCCCCACAGAAGCTAATGGCTCTATAGATTTATCTATTCGGGGTATTTAATATAAACAGAATCATATAATATGTGATCTTTTGTGATGGCTTCCTTTACTTACCATAATGCTTTCAGGGTTCATCTCTGTTACAGCATTAGTCAGTACTTTATTCCTTTTTATAGCGGAATGTTACTCCATTGTCGGACTAGAACACATTTTTCCAGAGGCTGTGGGGAAGAGGTAACAGTCAGTGACTGCTAGCGGGATACGGCATTTCATTTTGGAGTGATGGACATGCTCTAAAATTAGATTGTTTTGATAGTTGCACAATTCTGTGAATATATTAAACACTACCGAATTGTGCATTTTAAAAAGGTGAATTTCAGGGTATGTGAATTGTAACTCAATAAAGCAGCTATTAAGAAAAAGCTTTAAAAAAATGAATGGCACCTTAGGTGCATTAACAAAAGTACAGTGTCTGTAACAAAAATGGCAGAAAGGGCCCCAGTTCAGTAAGAAGGTGTAGACTCAGGTTGTGACTCTGGCACTTACTGGTATGGCTTCAGTCACATATTAATTTTTCTGAACCTCACATGTAGGAGATAATAAATTAATGCCTACTTTGCAGAGACAAAGAGGGGAACGAATGACATAATAGAGAATGGAAGGCTTTCTATAGCCATGATTATATGCTATATTAGCATTACTTGGAATGCAGGGTATATGTGTGTCTGGGCAGAAGGTTGCTGTTTTTTCGTTCAAAGGGCTGTTGGGGACAAGAGAATTGGATTGATTCTGAATTGTTTCGAAGAGCAAAACTGGGAACATGGATATTATTTATAAGGAAGGTAGCTGTTAAATTAATAACAGAAAGCTCTTTCCAAGGAAGGTGCCAAGAGGCTGGATTCAAGCTTTGCGTGGACTGTTCATGCAGATGGTTGAAACATATCCATGGTTCATTGCAACTCTGAAACTTTGTTTCTATATTTTTCTCAGACTTTAATATTTCTTAAGTCCAATGTTTCTCCCAAAGTATATGTCTTCTGCATCAGAAAATGTAACCCCTTCTTTCTCTCCTGCACCCATGTCTTTTCCCAGATGCTTCTATCTGTTAGCACTTTCCATTCTTTGTAACTCCCACAGCGGTGAAGCAAAAATCCTACTTTTCTAGGCAGTGGTTCGTAGCCTCAGCTGTACAAAGCAGCCACCTCGGAGCTTTACAAACGACTAATGCCTGGATCTGACGCTTAGAGATTCTCAGAGTCTGGGGTAGAGACTGGACATCAGGATTTTTAAAGCTCCCAGGTGATCCTAATGTGAAACCAACTCAAAGACTGTGCTGTAGAGAGAGTGAGTGTGTGACCCCCAACAGAACTCAGCCACCAGGCAGTGGCATGGTGAGAGGCAGTCCTCCTAGCTCTCTCGCACACACATCTTGTGCTTTGCCACGTCACCAGCTGCCTCTAAGTAGGTAAGCAACAGCTGCAGGTGAGTCTGGAACAGATGTCAAGCTGGGATTACATTCCGACAATTACTAACCCCACGAAGTTTTTTTTTCCTTCTATTAAAAAGAATTTATCCTTTACATCAATACAACTGAAGTCAAGCAGGCCAGAACTGTGTCTCTGTCAATCACCCTGGGGACATAAATGTCCAAGCCAGCCCTGGAGGAGAAGGGCAGGCTTTCTGTGTGAGGGTGTCTAAAGAAAATGTCAAACTTCATGCCAAAAATTGACATTTTGAATATCATGGTTTTTATAAAAATTTTCTCTCTCTCTTTCTTTTTTTTTTTTTTTTTAACTCCAGTCCTCTGTGCTCTAAAATATTTCGCTAAAGGATTCTCTAGCAATTCTTCACTTTTGGAGTTTTATTTCTTATGTCACATCAGGTTTGGAGGAATGGTTTGTACTCATCTCTTTCTAATCATTCCCTACAGACCCAGGAAGCAGACTTAGTCTTTGAGATAGTCGTTTCCTTTGCCCCAACCTTGAAGCTGATCTCTGAAGACAGGGCTAATGTACCACCTCACCAATTCTCCAGTTTTCTAACCAACATTTCCTCATCAACATGTTATTAGGGAAAGTGGGTCAGTGAAAGAAGAATCGACTTTTCCCCTCTCTGAACTTTCTAGGGACAGTGTAGATGGGTTTCCTGAGTGGCTCACTTGAGAAAAAGTCACCCAGAGAGTGTGTTCAGGGGACAGACCTTTATGATGCATTTTGATTTAAGAGATGACTTACCGGCTGACCTGTGGTGGTGCAGTGGATAAAGCATTGACCTGGAACACTGAGGTCGACAGTTTGAAATTCTGGGCTTGCCCCATTAAGGCACATATGGAAAGCAACCACTACGAGTTCATGAGTTGATGCTTTCCATTCCTCCGTCCTCTTTCTCTCTCTCTCTAAAAAAAGAAAAAGAAGAGATGATTTACTGTATAACTAATGTTGACATTAAGATTAAGCTACCCATCCATTCCACAGAGTCGAGATTCCATAACTAATTAAATGCTAAATTGAAGATGGTGAGTGTATTATTGTTCTTATATTTGAAAATACAGAATTGATAAGAAATTTAGCATTCCCAGGACAGTAGCAGGTAGGTGAGTAAAAAAGTAAGAACGTTCAGTGAGAGAAAGTTAATCCTTTACGTGTGAGAAATTAAGTGATAGAAAATAAGGGACACTTTAGGGAGGAAAGCTCAGAGGGGTTAGGTCTTTTAATATGAGAAACTTCAAATGTGTTGAACCTCTGAAACCTCACACTTTCTATGGCCAGATACTCAAAATATATAGTTATCTCTTTATGAAAACTCCTTAAGTATTATTTTGAAAAATCCCATCAGATATATTTGCAGAGGTAAATAATATTTCAATATATTTGTAAAAGCTGAACGCTTGACTTGTGGACTCATTGGGGGTGGATATTATCACGGTCCTGCTCCCCCAAAGAAAAATATCTATCTTACTTATAAAAAGAATCTTTCATTTTGGGCTCTCAGAAAATGTTTGGAATAGAGAAATATTATTTTCCTTAGAAGGTCTGATAAATAATTCAGACCAGCTATAAATCTTAATGAAAAAAATTGTGTTTTTTTTTCAAGGAGTCTCAGTTTCCTGTCTGTAGTGGAACATGGCTGTTCTTTGCCTATTCCACCTCTAACCACAATACTTTCTGAAAATGTCCTTTGGCTGTTTTTTTTTTTCCCCTCATTCGCAACCTTCGTGCTTCTGGTGAAATTTATTCTACCTCAGATGCTAAAGGTGGACATGTGACCCAATCTGGCCAATCAGAACTTGGATAGTGATTGTTCAGGTGAGCACATGATCCAAGTTAGGTCAATTAGAGACAGTAATGTTAATTTTAGGACATCAGTGTCAGCTAACACGTTTTCAAACAAGTTAACCTTATAGGTAACTAGAGTTAAATCTTACTTTAAAATCCTGGGCCCTGGCCAGTTTGCTCAGCAGTAGAGTGTCAGCCTGGCATGTGGAAGTTCTGGGTTCAATTCTTGATCAGGGCACACAGGAGAAGCGTCCATCTGCTTCTCCACCCTTACCCCTCTTGCTTCACTCTCTCTATCTCTCCCCTTCTTGCAGCCACAGCTTGATTGGAGCAAGTTGGCCCCAGGTGCTGAGGATGGCTACATGGCCTCTGCCTTAGGTGCTAAGAAGAGCTTGGTTGCTGAGCAATGGAGCAATGGCCTAGATGGACAAAGCATCACCCCCCTTCATGGGCTTGCTGGGTGGATCTTGGTTGGGGTGCATGCGGGAGTCTGTCTCTCTGCCTCCTCTCCTCTCACTGAATAAAAAAAAAAGGAAAAGGAAAAATAAAGAAATTCTGGGAGCAAATGTAGGAGGCATGCCTCAGAATTATCCCACCCTAAAGGGAAAGGAACTGGGTATTTCTACCCCAGTTCCCATCAGTCACTGGTGGAGGGCTACTGGTGGTGGAAGGTAGGGTTCATTAATTTCCTTACAGTTTGTGCTCTGGTGGTCAGAGAATGCTCACAGGCAAAGAACTGCATTTAGAAGTTGGTCCTGTATGCACGGAAATAGTGAGGGTAAGGGGTTATGGGTGAGGCACCAATCTGTACGCTACAATAAATAATCATCTTATACAACGTCTTAAACTATTCGATCAGAAACACCCAGCACAGATTGATTACTGACAATATTTATTCATTCAACAAATATCTGTTGTACCTTGTACTGAGGGTATATTCACTGTGCTAGATGCTGAGAATAAAGTAAGCAGAATATCTCGTTCCTCAAAGGGCTGAAAAACTATAATAGATACAAACAAGGAAGCAAGAAATTATGTGCTAATGAGGGCAGTGTGGGTACTGGGAGAACATCCATGACAAGAACCTAATTTAGGATGTGTTCTTTTAAGCACCCTCCCCAGCCTCCAGCAGCAGGAATAAAATACTTGGAAGCAGGTAAAAAAAAGGATGACAGAGGTGGAAGGGAAGTGGAGATTTTACTGTACATCCTTTTGTATTTTTAAATGTTATACTCTGTGCATGTGTTGTATATATTGAAAAGTCAACTTTTCAAAATTATAGTTTATTCTATTTTAAATGAGTAAGTCAACATCACCAATAAAATTACCAACTATAGCAGTAATCTAAAAGACTGTAAAGAGTGGATAAGAAGATTTGGGGACTCAAGTTCAATGTGGGTGCTGTGGGTACACGTCACAAGAAGGCATGTCTGGAACGTAATCTAGAAAGTTTTAACCTGACACTGCACCTTGACCAGTCTTAGGAAAGGACCACGGGGTGTGGCAGTGTGGCGGCAGGCATCTCAGAGGGCAGAGAGCCACGGACGGAGCACCTGTCCTTGTTTCCAGGTCTCTCTGGGGAACAGGCTGCACAAACAGGCTGTTGCCATTGCTGGGTCCTCCTCGTAGGGTCCTGGACGATGCTCAACAGACAATTACTAATTAAATTAATTCTATTCAGAGTGGATAAATTAACCTGTCACAACTCAATAACACTAACAATTAAGAATCTCCTTAGCTCCAGTTTTATACTCACTAAATAGCCCTCTGGCTATAATCTGGCTTCCCATGTAGATAATCCTATAAAAGCAGAGTAGGCTCTCTTAGTGAACTTTCTGGCCGCTTTGATAGTTATACATTTCTTAAATGAATGCATTGTCTCTTCTCTGTTTAGTTAGTGTGACTCAGGACCCCTAAAGGTGCTTATTACATCAGAGTAAGCTGAAGAAAATCATGTTTTGTAACCTACAGAGCCAAGCACAGGACTGGAAGTACACTGGCTCCACCCAGAAAAGCGCTCTGTGAAGTCCTAAGTCATATTGTTATTTCATTCCACTCTGAATACAGTTCATACCCAGAATTTTGAAATTCATTGCTGTGACAAAGTTCATTCAACTCGGGGCCGTCCCATTGCTCAAATTAGGAGCCGCTATCTACCTGGACAAAATCCACATGCACACCTGAGGATTCAATCAGCATTAACAGAGGACTGGAACAGCGAGAATAAAGTCACAGAAGTTTGCTGACAGTTTGGGGCCGAAACCACAGTAAGAAAGAAATTTGAAAGCTTAGGTACGAGACCAAACCTTGGTGAGCCACACAGGCCGCAATTGGCAGTATGGACTTTATGCTTTAGGCCACAGAAACTGATGTTTTAGCAGAAAGATGGTAGGATTATTGATAATTTTTATAATTAGTTGGAAACATTTTGCCTAAATTAAACACCCAATAGATACAGCCTTGCTAAGGTACCACAATGCTTTCTACCTCTGTAATCTTGTCTTCAAATGCTTTCAATCCACTCTATTAGAAAAGAGTATTCCTGACTTGATCGTATTGGTCATCAAGAATTCAGCTCAATTCCTTTCATCATATGCTTATTGAACACCTATTACATCAAGGTCGCTGTAGAAAGTACAAAAGTAATTTAGACCTTGTCCCTTGGTAAAATTGAGAGCCACAAAAGTAGTAGAAACACAATCTTGTCAAGACATGGGGCAGGGAGACCTCGTTCTAAATAATTTTACCAAATTTATTTACTTTTCATTTCGCTGAAATACATTTCTTTCCCAGTAGGATCACATGGGAGGGAGAAGGGAAGGAAAAAATATACAAATAATTCCCACCCCTAATAACTGAAATCTAAGGGAAACTGCTCCTTCTGACACAGGATGTCTGTCTCCCCAGCATTGGCCACATTCCTATTTATGCCACCTGTAAACTAAGCCCTTTTCAGCCAGTCCCTGCCTCTACTCCCCAATCGAACTATAAAGCCCAGGGCCTAGCCTCCTCTTGCCCCACAGCTGGCTGCCCTCCTCCAGATGCTGACTCTCCACCCAGCCCCGACCCTGTTCTACATCACATCTGGGGTGGAAGTATTCTAGTTTGGGGGCTGCTCCAACTCTACAGGGAATTTGGCTCTAGTCTGAGAAAGATTCAGAGCTCGGTCAGTGTTCAGGGTTTGGGAAAGGTTGTGGTGGAGTGGGCAAGCCTGCTTTCTGAGGAGTAGTATTGAAGCTGCATTTATGGCTTCAATAGATTTCTCTTTTAATTAAATTTATTGGGGTGATGTTAGGTAATAAGATTATATAGGTTTCAAGGGTACAATTCTATGAGAGATCATTGGTATATTGCATTGTGTGCTAGACTTTTTGAGCTTGCCAAGAATGGTATAATGTGACCAAGACTTGAAACTGACCTGGGTTAAAATCTCGATGCTGCCATGCTATTTATAAGCTATACGACTGTCAGCAAGTTACTTAACCTCTTTCAGCTTTAGTTTCCTTATCTGTAAAATGGGGGTATTTTCTGGGAGACTAACATGATATTCATAAAGCACTCAATACCTAGTAGGCACTTTATAAATGCTGTCTATAGTTTTTGTCACACACAGAAATGCAAATGAGGATTTAAACCAATTTTGGAATACTGCTTGTTATTAACCACTCTAAAAGGTTTTTTTTTAAAATCAATTTTAAGCAATACTTATTGACCAAAAAAATGTTTACTGTGGGACAGACAGCCTTTTACATTGTTTTTTGTTTGTTTTTTTAAACAAAGGATAGTTTTCAATGTCTATTAACTTAGGGGTAATCATGAAATGCAAAATAGATTATAGATGATAGATAGATAGATAGATGTACATATTTTATGCAACAGTAAAGTATATTCATAGAGAATTTGAATATTTTCTACTTGAATATAGTAAAAAAGCAGAAAAGAAGAGCCTTTATTTTCACAATTATTCCAATTTGCTAATATGCTTTATAGTTTCAAGAGAAAAACAAGGGTATTTAATCTTACTTTGAAATGTAACACACACAAGCACACAAAAGCAGGTGATTTTAGGTCGCTGGTTCTCGAGGGGATGATTTTCTCCCTATGCCAAATGACAGCCCTTCTGCTCAGCTCTCCATGTGGCAGCCTGACCTCTTCTCTTCCTCATGCATTAGGGTGGCTGAGCACTTAGTCGGCAACCTTGGGTCCCTCTCGGGGTGAAGCAAGCAATCTACCTTACAGAATTCTTTGTAAGGATTAAAGGAGTGACCCACTGTAAGTGCTACTCTAGTGCCCCAGCTCATACAGATCCTCAATTAATAGGAACACACAATGAAACCAGCTACATCACACAGGACGGTCCTCTGATTCCTCCCTACGCTGGGGCGCAGCGGCACCTAATTGTCTTACTGCATCCAATCCATCGATCTCAGCTGCCATCACTGCTCGTCTGGACCAGTGCCAGGGCCACCTGACCGACTTCCACCCATCCGCACTGGCCCTTCCTACCCTTCCCTCTCCACACAGAAGCCAAAGTGATCATGTTAAAAACACATCAATATAATTTGAGGAGGGGGAAATCGGGATAAATCTGTTCTAAGTCGCTTCTATTTTCAAGGAGAGGGGTTAATATATTGAAGAACTTGATGTATTTTTCAAGTTGTTAAGGAACCATGGTAAATTTCAAGGATTATGCCTACAAGAATAATAATGAAGTAAATAATGAAATGAGAAAAGCAAACAAATAGAAAAAAATTAAAATCAATTTTTAAAAAGTAAAAATGTAATCAAAAAAGAGCTAGCATCACTATTTTTAATATCATACAAAATGGGCTTTATCTTAAAAGATCATTTTTAAGGATAAGAGATGTGATTACATAATGACAAACCATTCATTTCATAATAAGGAAAGCCCTAACAGTTCTTAAGGAATACGCCTGTAATAATAAACTGACTCCAAATACATTGTTTAAATGTACAAAACTGTAAGAGAAACTGATAAATGCACAGTTGTAATGAGAGATTTCAATCCCTCCTAATGGCTGACAGGTAAAATGATGAAAAATTAATGAACAAATAAGACTTGAAGAACACCGTTAATATCCTTTATTTAAAAAATATATGTCTAAACCTCGAAATTCATCTATACTTCTCCTATGCTAGACCAATTCATCATCCCCGGCTGCTCTTGAAGTTAAAAATTACCAAAATAATAATAATAATAATAATAATAATAATAATAAGTAAATAAAAAGGCAAGATCGGATGAGTGCAGAGCGGAGCAGTCAAGCACTGAGAGGCCGAGAGGATAGGGTCTGCGGTCAGAGCACCAAGATGCGCATGCAGCACCAGACAACCTTTCCATCCTAATCGCCCGAGAATTACCCTGGTGATTTATTGGCTTTCCTAATACGTTTTGAAGGTGCTTCGGCACTGTGCATCATGCAGCACCTACTGATTGATAGATTTCCTTGCTTTCATTGAGGCGTTGCTGGACATGGTAATGGATAGCCCTGAAAAACAATTTTTATATAGCCCACTTTTTATACGAATCTATTGACATGTTTCATGACACTGTTGGTTGAAAAGGAAGATTTTAAGATAATTCGGGGGGGGTGCACACTGAGATTTTAAAACATAAATATGTGCTTGTATTTAAAACGCACTTAACTTCAAAAATCTCCACATTGTACATCTAAAGTTGAACTTCCTAAAGATGCATTCTACATCTGAAATACAAGATTTTTCTTTGTAAAGAGCTTGTTACTAATTATCATTTCTTGACAAAGACCCACTAAGTTCTCTCCACCATGGGAAGCACTTCCTCAAAAATGGGGTCTTTTCACGGCCACGAGAAAAAACTACAATTCTGAATGATAGGAGAAGTGTTCCACGTGGTTCTGGGTTTAAAGATGTCTTTCTGTTGCCATCTGTGTCCATGGCAGACTCTAAGATCCCTCTCGAGGTTTCAGAAAGCATACAAGATGGGGAGAAATCATGGAGAACGAGAGGAACCCAGAGAGGAGAGTCTTCTTGTGTGTCTTCATGGAATGCATTTCAAAACGGAAGTCAGGGACAAAATTAGAAGCACAGAAGGCAAAAATTAATGAGCTCTGTTGAGAAGCAGAAAGCCTATACCCCAAGGAAGGAACTGAGGACAGTGGCAGACAAAGCGACTCAAGTTCTCTACAATTAGTGAAGAACTACTAACATTCGAAAGTGGCCAACAAACCTGGGTCGGAGTAAACTGGTGAGTCAGAGACATAGAAGTAGGACAAGGAGTTGTGAAGGAGATCTCAACTAGCACTGGTTCATAAATTACCGAGACCACAAGACCAGGGCTCAGAGAAAAACCGCGACCCACGCTGGGTGTCATTGTTGATTCCCTGTTCAGATTACTACTCGTCCATAAGGGTGTGGTCACTTTATCCATGTGTCATCTCAGTAAATAAATGAACAAACATGATTCCGATTCCTTTAGATGTTAAGGAGGTGAGTTGGGAGGGCTGGTTGGACACTTGAGTCCTCAGATACAGAAAGAAAGCCATGCCCCATGTAAAATGGCTCTCTAACCCTAGGAGTCATCTCATCAGTTGACACACAGTTAGTTGTGCACCGGAGGTGTTTAGTTTAACTCTCGGGAAAAGAAACAAAGGATAGGTCAAATTTTTTTAAATAATCACCCAAACTTCCCACATTGTGCTGCCTGTCTACACAGTCAGGCAGAGTTTCTTCAAATGTAAGTGTAGAATACATTTCTGATGTCCAAAAAGTCAAATTTCAATGTTTTGGTTCTCAGAAAAATGTTTAGAGAAAATAACACTCTATTTTTCTCTCACTAAGAAATGGAGTTCTTAGTATTGCTTTATGTCACTTGAGATGAATAAGAATGACTTGATCTAAAACTAATTCCATAAACAAGAAAAAAAGGCTGCACAATCCCAATGGTAATTTTGACATGAAAGCATGCTTACCTAAATGGAATGTGTCCATATTTAGTTTTCAAATGTACAATTAGTTGTCATATTATTTTATTTTTGAAAGGATTATATTTATTTCTTTTAGAGAGTGGGGAGAGAGAGAGAGAGAGAGAGAGAGAAGAGGGGAGGGGCAGGAAGCATCAACTCCCATATGTGCCTTGACCAGGCAAGCCCAGGGTTTCAAACTGGCGACCTCAGCATTCTAGGCTGATGCTTTATCCACTGCACCACCACAGGTCAGACCTAGTTGTCATTTTAGAAAGAAGGAACCAGAAACAAGATGTCTTAGAATCTTCAGCATGTTACTGTAGTCTGTCTATAGCTGACACCTATGATTTATCTTACTTTCTGACAACAGGTATCTGCTTTTAAACAAGGCATTCAGAGTCAACAAGAGGTAAGCAAGGACCAGGGCCCCTTAGCTAGCTTGCCCTCTTCCCCATAGTTAAATTTCATAAAGCACCCTGCAGATATAGAGCATAAGAGAGAAAAAAGAGAAGCACCATGTGGTATAAGCTAATAATTATTTATTTTTCTAATCAAAGGCTCTCGCATTTCACATGCCTGGCACTACTCTGGCCCACCCAGGCCCTGAAGCTATTTTTCTTTCTTCAAATTAAGAATTTGCTGATCAAATCAAATGCTGATTCTGTATCTAAAATGATATGTTTTCTCTTTGTGCCAGTGATTAGGTCCCCCTAAGAAACTAATTGCTGCCATTTCAAATTGTACAAGTAGCAAAGTGCTCTCCTTAACAAAGAATTCCAGTTATGTCCCCCTACTTTTTCACCATTTGAAAGCCATATTTTTTTTCAGCTCTGTTATTCAGTGCATAAACATGGCAAAATGTAATCAAATGAGGAAAGCCAACACGGGTAACATTATTTTTTTGTATTTTTTCTGAAGTGAGAAGCGGGGAGGCAGTTAGACAGACTCCCGCATGCGCCCAACTGGATCTACCCGGCATGCCCACCAGGGGGCGATGCTCTGCCCATGTGGGACATTGCTTCATTTCAACTGGAGCCCTTCTAGTGCCTGCGGCAGAGACCATGGATGCGTTGTCCATGCCTGGGCCAACTTTGCTCCAATGGAGTCTTGATTGCAGGAGGAGAAGAGAGAGACAGAGAGAAAGGGGGAGGGGTGGAGAAGCAGATGGGCACTCTTCTGTGTGCCCTGGCGGGGAATCAAACCCGGGACTTCTGCATGCCAGGCCGATGCTCTACCACTGAGCCAACTGGCCAGGGCAACGTGGGTAACATTTAAGTATATATTTCCTTTTGCAAGTGCATTATCTCTCATCAATCTTATATGCATGTAGGTATAAATACTTAGATAACTTTAAGTATATTTCCTTTTGCAAGTGCATTAAGAGACTTCGATCTTATCTTCAGTTCTCCATACTGCCATATTCATAAGTTTAAGTTCAGTTGGTGGTGGGTCAACTCTCTGCTTGTTTTGCCAACCAAGCCTAAGTAGTGGAGCCTCTTTTTGTCATGTTCACCCTAACCAATATGTACGATAAGCACCAGTTTGCATTATATGATTTCAGGGCCACTTCTCCACTTTGCCATGTCTCCTTGCCGATGGTGGACACTTGACAGCTAGAGTTATGTTAAGGAACTTTATCAGAATACAGATTTTCTCTGTAAAGGTGACTCTTGATCCCTGCTTGATACAGAGGTAAGTCAACCAGACCTAATGTGAATGGATGTGTCGGAGCCTTTCTTGAGAGCTGGCTGTGAGGAGGTTCAAATGAAACAGGAGAGTCACGGGAGACAGAGGGAATGGAGCGATAAAGAGAAAGAATGGGGGCCCTTGCCAGTTAACTCAGTCAGTTAAAAGCATCATCCCAAAATGACAAGATTGCAGGTTTGATCCCCAGTGAGGGCACACACAGGAAGCAGTCAATGAGTGCATGACTGAGTGGAACAACAAATGAATGCTTTCCTTCCTCCTCTCCTCTCTCTCCCTTCACCTCTCTGTCTCTCTATAAAAAAAAAAAAAAAAAAAAAAAGCCCTGACCAGATAGCTCCATGGGTATGAGCATCCTCTCGAAGCTGGAGATTGCTGGTTCGATTCCCTGGTCAGGGCACATACAAGGAGCAGCTTCATGTTCCTGCCCCTCTCTCTCTCTCTCTCTCTCTCCCTCTCCCTGCATCTCTCTCTTTCTCAAAAAAAAAAAAAAACAAAACAAAAAAAAACAGAACAAAGAAATCCAGATAGAATGGGAAAAGGCAGAGGATCCAGGATACAGAAAGTTCTTTTAAAGAGGTGGACAGGCCATTTTCCTACTGAAAATGCCTTTACAGGGGAATCTTCAGTGAACAAAATGCGCCGCCCCTGAAATGTCTTTGAGAGCTATTGTTGGTGGATAATAATCAAAAGCTGCCCACTGCAGCAACCCCACATGCTTGGTTTCAGAAAGAACATCTCCAGTGGTTTCCGCTTCCTTTTTGTGCTGCCAGAAAACAACAGGGCCAAATGGTAGGGACAGTTATTTGGCAAGAGACCGAAGTTGCCAGAGGAGTGCAGACTGAGAACAAGCAAAATTAAAATGAATTTACCACCTGGGATTTTCTAACAACTTACCTGGAATGGGAAGGAAATTGTAAACTTGCACTTAAACATCTAGTGCCAACTGGAATTAAACTGCGTGTTGTGTCCACTGTGATAAAGCTTTACTCACTTAATGGTTTCACAACACCTAAGCAATCTACTCAAAGGTTTTAGTCTTGCACAAAATGAACTGATTTAGAAACAGAAATGTGTTTCTTTATATTACTAGTCTAGGTGCTGTTATACTTCTTTTCAGAATTATTTCTGTTCAAAATAATATTGTAAAATACCATACTAGTGCCTGTTTAAGAACCAAAATAACTTTCAGGGGGAAATAAATAAGAACATAAAGGTATTGCTGAACACATTTAAATTTATTGGTAAAATTGGACCTGGAAATAGTTTCTTCCTTAAGCTTTGTATGGAGAAACTTTTACTAGAACACATTTTTTTAATGCCTAAATTCTTAATATACTGTGTCTCGGACAATATATTTTAGTTCAAGTGATGGTACATAACATACTAATACAACGTTTGAACCTTAAATAAGTTGCTGCATTATGCTACACTAGTGGTTCATTTAAAATTTTTCTTTCAAATGCTTTTTTCTGAAAAAAAAATTAAAAAGGTAAAGCTGGCCTGACCTGTGGGAGTACCATGGATAAAGCATCAACCTAGAACACTGAGGTCACTGGTTCAAAACCCCACGCTTGCCTGGTCAAGACACATCCAGGAAGCAATGACTATGAGTTGATGTTTCTTGCTTCTCACTCCACTTTCTCTCTCTCTCTCTTTCTCTTTCTCTCTCTCCTCTCTCTAAAAATCAATAAATTTAAAAAATAAATTAAAAAATTATTTAAAAGCCTGACCAGGTGGCGGTATAGTAGATAGAACATTGACCTGGGATGTTGAGGACCCAGGTTCAAAAGCCTGAGGTCGCCAGCTTGAGCACAGGCTCATCTGGCTTGAGCGTAGGCTCTCTACCTTGAGTGCAGGGTTGCTGGCTTGAGTGTGGGATCATAGACATGACCCCATGTTCGCTGGCTTGAGAAAGTGGTCACTGGTTCAGCTGAAGTGCCCCGGTCAAGGCACATATGAGAAAGCAATGAATTACTAAGGTGCTGCAACTATGAGTTGATGCTTCTCATCTCTCTCCCTTTCTGTCTGTCTGTCCCTGTCTGTTCATTCTCTCTCTCTCTCTCACTTAAAAAAAAGGTGAAGCTAACATTCATATCTAGTTATTTATAAACTGTATATCTCAATAATATCCACTTTTATTCTATATAATCGTCGAGAAATACAAAACATTAAAAGCTTTTGAAAATGAGCATTTGTGAATGGATCTTTGCTAAACGTTTAAACAATATACACTAGCAAAATGAAGACATTATCTCTGTAATTTGAACAAGAAACAACTTAATTATATAGTTGTTATTTTCTTAAAAACACACAAAAAATGTTGCTAGTAGAAACACAGGCTGCATCTTCCCAAACACTTTTAGGTTAATCTGGGCCAATCACTCTAACAAATTTATGGTTTAACAAACTGTAGTTAATCCTCACCGATCTGTAAGATTGTGGACATGGTTGACTGGACTGTCTTAAAATCGAACTCAAGAGACAAGAGATTTTTTTAAAAATGGCCTTTCATTAAAACTGAAAAAATTGAAATTTGATGAAGAAAAATGGATTGTAAGCTACAGCTAGATATGCTAAGTCAACAGCCTTGACTAGTACAAGATCAGTGACAGAGTCAGGGGTTCTTGCTGGAAGCTGGAGCTTGTTTAGGCTATTTCCAATCCTGATGGTCCTGATCTCTGAGATTTATGTGCAACATGCTTCTAATCATTAGCTGGTATTTTCCTGTGGACTCTTTATTAGCCAGAGATGTTACTAAAAACTCAATAAATGTTAGCTCTGTAGCTAAACTGCTTGGTTTTGCTGTTTACTCACTGTAAGTCTTGGAGCAAGTTAGTTAACACTCTGTGTCTCAGGTTCCTCCTGAGTAAAATGCAGACTATGGCAGTTCAACTAGGAAAGGTCCCCTTCTGATTCAAAATTTGAGTTCTTTCAAATTTCATTGCTTGCATAGTGCCCCAATATTTTCAAATTTTTCATTTTTGTCTTTTTTTTTTGTTTTAGTTGTTGCAGTGGAAGGGCTGCTCAACAGAGTATTTTAAAGAATGGTAAGATGTTAGGTTCAGAAATATCATCAATATTCTTACACAAACTACTCCTGTGGGCTCCTCCAACACCTTTTACACAACACCTCCTCTATCCCACCTTTTCTTTGAAATTGCCAGGTAAGTAACAGTGACTGGTCTTTATGTTCAAGAATCCCAACCACCAACAGAAAGCTTTTCTAGATTTTTCAAAGCACACCATTCAATTGAAATAAAGGTCATTTTCAAAAGAAAATTTGGAAGCTTAGCTGGAAAACTATCCAGCCAAGGAGGAAACAGCCTTCCTTTCTTGTGAGCTCCTCATATAGACATGAGCAAATCCTTAGGAACCTGCCTCCCCATCCCTAGGATCCAAGTACAACAGGCCATCTTCACAGTGTTGAGGCATAAGCTTATTTCCCCTCCAGCTAGTCCTGTATAGCACCCAGCACAGAGTCAACACTCAGTAAATCCTTATTTCATAAACAATTGAGATGAATCAAGAAACTCAGTTCATCACTATGCTAATTGATGTGTCTTAATGAATTTATTTCTAAGTGACATTTCTACCAGCCAGAGATACTTACTTAAATGAGTTAACGATGCCATGGATATAGTTATCTCTTTGAAAAAAAAATACACAGCTGTTCTTTTGTTTTTGTATATAGATGGCATTATATGACAGACATGGCTCAGTTTTCACTCAACTTTTTAAGTTCTTTCTATATCGCCATAAGGGTCATTGCTTCCATCTGCTGCCCCTACCTCTTTGCCATTTTAAACAACACTGATAGAAACATTTTCAAACATATCACCTTTTGGATCTGTAGGAAAAACTTCTTTGGAATACAACTCAGTGGTGGAATTGGTAGGCCAGAGGGTATTTCCATGATCCTTTTAACTAAAGACTGCCAGTTTGCTTTTAGCTAATCCATTTTAAGAATGAGAGGAATTGCCAGTCCTCACACTCTGCAGAGCTTATATTGTTGTATTATTATCTAATATTTATTCAGGTGTATTACATACAGAGAAATATGTTAAGTCTTTTTCTTATAATATGTGATTTCATCCACTCAGTGATGTGGGGGAAGAATATGTTATTATTACCCACATTTATCATAAGGGCAAAATGAGAATTGGCATCAATAACTGGTAGAGCCAACACAAAATTACAAGTTTAAAATACATGCTTTTGGAAAAAGAACTGCAGAGTGTATAAACTAAAAGGTCAGTTGTATCTTAAAAGGGAACACCATCAGTAGATAGCTAAAGATAGAAATAACCTTACCGGAGTTAAGAAATAATTGGATGGTAAGAATAAAGAAGCAGTAAAAATGCAAACTACCATTTCTAAAATTTCATGGTGAAAAGAAGAAAGATATTGGAGGAAAGAAATTTAAAGAAAGTTTTTGTTTAATTTGAATTTTATGGCCAAAGCCACCTTGAACATATTTGTGGGAAAAGAAGAAATAGACTGGAGAGGAAAACTTGAAAATGTAAGAGAAACAATAAATCGATAGACCAAGGTTTGGAAGAAGTTGAGAAGGTAAGAAATCATGAGCACATTAAAGAGTAGATTTGAGGGAAGAGTTTAAACCTAATGGTAGAATCAAAGCAGAAGATGTTGGGTGAAAACAGAAAAAAAAAGTGGCTAAATGGCAAAAAAACAAACAAACAAAAACCCAAACAAATTCAAGGAGTGTGTGACAATTATTTTCTTAGTAAAGTGTGAGGTGAGGTCACATGCTGAAAGTTAGGATAGCAGAAGTAGAAAATGTTTGCAATAAATTCTGTGGGGAATAAGATGGAGAGTGAATTAAAGATGAGTAAACAGGATAGTGAGCTTTAAAGAAAATAATGTTAAGGCTGGAGTTTTAGTCAGGGCTTAGCTTCAAGTAATGGACACTACTTCATCTATTTTGGGCAGAAGAAAATTAAATATAGGTGGACGCTTACAAATCTTTGGGAGGGCTGAAGTAATAGACTCTAAGCTGAACTTCCGGCAATAACTCCCAGAACCGCAGTGCAGAACTAGCCTGCCAGGAAAGCTGTGAGCTCTACCATGATCAGGAAGGAGAGGAAAAAGGAGGGCACTGGTGAAATAACACTCCTTGTAGATTTACATCAACAGAGAATAAATGGTCCACATCTCTGCCTGTAATTCACAGCCAGTATTTGAACTATAAGAGGGTCTGGGAAATGTAGTTTTTAGCTTCGGAGACTGCTGTAGAGGAAGGCACACCAAAAGGAGTTTGGAGGGGATGTGAGTGCCAAGTCATCAAAGATATATACAGATAATATATGTAATGTGATACATTAATGCATTATGTAATTATGTATTATAATATATAATATGTAGTATATTATAGATAGATAATGTGAACATACAGTAAATTATAATTTAAAGAAAAATCTAGCCAATTCTCCTTTCTCCAGTGATTATTAGCAGTCTGTAGGCCAGAGGTCCCCAAACTTTTTACACAGGGGGCCAGCTCACTGTCCCTCAGACCGTTGGAGGGCCGGACTATAAAAAAAACTATGAACAAATCCCTATGCACACTGCACATATCTTATTTTAAAGTAAAAAAACAAAATGGGAACAAATACAATATTTAAAATAAAAAACAAGTAAATTTAAATCAAGAAACTGACCAGTATTTCAATGGGAACTATGGGCCTGCTTTTGGCTAATGAGATGGTCAATGTGCTCCTTTCATTGACCACCAATGAAAGAGGTGCCCCTTCTGGATGTGCAGCGGGGGCTGGATAAATGGCCTCAGGGGGCCGCATGTGGCCCGCGGGCTGTAGTTTGGGGACCCCTGCTGTAGGCAAAAGTGGAGAAAATGGGTATGTTCATATGGGAAAGGTTAAGGAGCAAAAAGATCAAGGTGTCAGTAGAAATAGCTGTATAAATGACTGATCATGTCGGCTAGTCTAGTCAATGGAGGCCAGGAGAAATCAATAAAATAGAAGGATAGACATATGCTAGATGTAGAGCTAAGGGTAAGAGCAGAGACCAAAGGCCCAGGCTACCTTGGATAGTAGCCCACTGCAAGAAGTCACTGGCAAGGTCAAGGCAGAGTAAATTACCAAGAGTGCTGCTCACATCAAAGCTGAATCAGACAGGTGACAACAAGGCAGAACCAGGATGGAAGCAGAAATGAAAGGTGACGTACATTAAGGATCTGATATAAAGTGGGTAGCTATCAGTAAATTCCTGTAACATGGTACCACTCTCCGTCCAAGCCAATGGCAGACATCAGTAATCAATCTCAGTGTTTGTTCTGAGCCTGTCTGGAGCTTCTCAACTCAGCACACCATAGAGCTAGACCTTCCTAATTGAACTTGACATTTCTCACAAAATCTCTTTTCAAGCAGACCCTAGACTAGTACTCAGAGCATTGATGACACTTTGTATGGAAATAAGGAGTTGCACCAGAATGTAATTGAATACACTTCTTCCTTCACTGAGAAAGTCTCATTCTGAAAGAAATGTCAGTTGAACTAAAGCTTAGTGATGTTGTTGATGTATAGTATATTCCAAGGTCCCTTACTTATCAAGGGCTAATAAAAATCCAGGGACCACATTTTGAGTAACACTGCCATAGACCATGAGTTGCTTGATGGCAAGGAACCTATAATCATTAATTTCTGTATGACTAGCACCCAAGGCATATGGACACAGGAAAGGTTAAAATAGATTGGAGTATAAAAAAGAAAAATCAAGTTATGAAGAAGGGGGAAGAGGGTCTTAGATCTTCAACACTGAGCATGTTGACTTTCTTCAGAGATGGATGGATGGATGGACGGAAGAGTATAGGAATAAACCATAATTAAAGTTAATTGTGGTGAGCCATTTTGTTCTAAAGAACAAGGGAAGAGTAAAAGATGGCAAAGGAAGAGTAGTAATCTAGATGTATCTCTCAAAAACCAATCCTTTGCATATCACCTTCAGGGGTATTTTGCCATGTCTATGTTCTAGCCACACTAACATCTTCTCAATTCAATTATCCATTCCTAAAAATCAGCTGCACATAAAACCGTAGGATAGGACTCTGTATTTAATTATTTAAATGGGATAGCTTATATAATACATTGACCCAAACTCTCAACTGATTTCCTGAAATATAGCTAAAACCAATAACAGGCATATGTGTCAACAACCAGCTATCATGTTAAGATATAAAATACTTAAAACATTGTTTCTTGTTGACTGCAAATTTTCAACAGTTGTTTGGTACGAGGTCATATTTTTCTTTAATTTCTTCCTTTTCCAAGATTTTTTTTCACTTTCTCAACTTTCGGAAAACTCACTGTGGAATATTAATCTTTGCTTTTGCCAAACTGTAGAAGGCCCTGAGGAAACAAGGCCACACAAGCACACAAAAGCAAGGCATAACTCACATTGAGTGTGATGCTATGATGACCTTTCTCAGCACTAGCAACATTGTAGATACACACTCTCATTATTTGGAACACTCTATCTATGCATTGTTTTATTTATAATTCTGTTTTTAGCTTGATGTAACTATAAAAATTTTCCATGTACCATGGGCCAGGAGACATTATATTGAAAGAGACATACACTTTACGAAGTTTGGGCGTTATCACTAACAGACTCTGTATTCTGTCGGTAAAAGTTTAACCAGAGAGGTAGTCTGGAGAATATACCAGTGGTTTTTTTTAATCATTCACTTTATTTTAAGAATTTACTTAACTTCTCGAATGCTGACAAGACATCACCCTCCTTTGCCTTTGGAAGAGATGAACTGAAAATGATGGGAATGTCTTTAAAAATAAACTCTTCTTAGTTTTTATAAATTTTTACCTACAGCAAAGTTAAAGGAACATCCATGTACCTTACCAATTGTTATTCTTTTGAAACGTTGTTTTATCTCTCTATAGATACCTAAAAACACACACTTCACAAATTCATTTAAACATATGAAATTCACATGACATAAAATTAGCCATTTTATTTTATTTTTTAATAATAATTTTATTTTTTAATGGGGCGACATCAATAAATCAGGATACATATATTCAAAGATAACAAGTCCAGGTTATCTTGTCTTTCAATTATGTTGCATACCCATCACCCAAAGTCAGATTGTCCTCTGTCATCTTCTATCTAGTTTTCTGTGTGCCCCTCCCCCTCCCTCTTTCCCTCTCCCTTTCCCCCCTTTCCCCGTAACCACCACCCTCTTATCAATGTCTCTTAGTTTCACTTTTATGTCCCACCTACGTATGGAATAATGCAGTTCCTGGTTTTCTCTGATTCACTTATTTCACTTCATATAATGTTATCAAGATCCCACCATTTTGCTATAAATGATCCAATGTCATCATTTCTTATGACTGAGTAGTATTCCATAGTGTATATGTGCCACATCTTCTTTATCCAGTCATCTCTTGACAGGCTTTTTGGTTGTTTCCATGTCCTGGCCACTGTGAACAATGCTGCAATGAACATGGGGCTGCATGTGTCTTTACGTATCAATGTTTCTGAGTTTTGGGGGTATATACCCAGTAGAGGGATTGCTGGGTCATAAGGTAGTTCTATTTTTAGTTTTTTGAAGAACCACCATACTTTCTTCCATAATGGTTGTACTACTTTACATTCCCACCAACAGTGAATGAGGGTTCCTTTTTCTCCACAGCCTCTCCAACATTTGCTATTACCTGTCTTGTTAATAGTAGCTAATCTAAAAGGTGTGAAGTGGTATCTCATTGCAGTTTTGATTTGCATTTCTCTAATAACTAAAGAAGATGAGCATCTTTTCATATATCTGTTGGTCATTTGTACTTCCTCCTGGGAGAAGTGTCTGTTCATGTCCTCTTCCCATTTTTTTATTGGATTGTTTGTTTGTTTGTTGTTGAGTTTTATGAGTTCTTTGTATATTTTGGATATTAGGCCCTTATCTGAGCTGTTGTTTGAAAATATCATTTCCCATTTAGTTGGCTTTCTGTTTATTTTGTTATCAGTTTCTCTTGCTGAACAAAAATTTCTTAGTCTGATGTAGTCCCATTCATTAATTTTTGCCTTCACTTCTCTTGCCATTGGAGTCAAATTCATAAAATGCTCTTTAAAACCCAGGTCCATGAGTTGAGTACCTATGTCTTCTTCTATGTACTTTATTGTTTCAGGTCTTATGTTTAGATCTTTGATCCATTTTGAGTTAATTTTAGTACAGGGGGACAAACTGTAGTCCAGTTTCATTCTTTTGCATGTGGCTTTCCAGTTTTCCCAGCACCATTTATTGAAGAGACTTTCTTTTCTCCAGTGTGTTCTTGGCCCCTTTATCAAAAATTATTTGACTATATATATGTGGTTTTATTTCTGGACTTTCTATTCTGTTCCATTGGTCTGAGTGTCTACTTTTCTGCCAATACCATGCTGTTTTGATTGTCGTGGCCCTATAATAGAGTTTGAAGTCAGGTATTGTAATGCCCCCAGCTTCATTCTTTTTCTTTAGGATTGCTTTGGCTATTCGGGGTTTTTTATAGTTCCATATAAATCTGATGATTTTTTGCTCTATTTCTTTAAAAAATGTCATTGGAAGTTTGATGGGAATTTCATTAAATTTGTATATTGCTTTGGGTAATATGGCCATCTTGATTATATTTATTCTTCCTAACCAAGAACAAGGAATATTCTTCCATCTCATTATATCTTTTTCGATTTCCCTTAACAATGGTTTATAGTTTTCATTATATAAGTCCTTTACATTCTTTGTTATGTTTATTCCTAAGTATTTTATTTTTTTTGTTGCAATTGTGAAGGGGATTATTCTTTTGAGTTCGTTCTCAATTGTTTCATTGTTGGCATATAGAAAGGCTATTGACTTCTGTATGTTAATTTTGTATCCTGCGACCTTACTGTATTGGCTTATTGTTTCTAGTAGTCTTTTTGTGGATTCTTTGGGATTTTCGATGTATAGGATCATATCATCTGCAAAAAGTGATCCTTTACTTCTTCTTTTCCGATATGGATGCCTTTTATTTCTTTGTCTTGTCTGATTGCTCTGGCTAGAACCTCTAGTACCACATTAAATAAGAGTGGAGAGAGTGGACAACCCTGTCTTGTTCCTGATTTAAGGGGGAAAGCCTTCAGTTTAGAGCCATTTAATATGATGTTAGCTGATGGTTTATCATATATGGCCTTTATCATGTTGAGATATTTTCCTTCTATACCCATTTTGTTGAGAGTCTTAAACATAAAATGGTGTTGTATTTTGTCGAAAGCCTTTTCTGCATCTATTGATAAGATCATGTGGTTTTTGTTCTTTGTTTTGTTGATATGGTGTATTACGTTAACCGTTTTACATATGTTGAACCATCCTTGAGATTCTGGGATGAATCCCACTTGATCATGATGTATTTTTTTTTTAATATGTTGTTGTATTTGATTTGCTAGTATTTTGTTTAGTATTTTAGCATCTGTATTCATTAGAGATATTGGTCTGTAGTTTTCTTTTTTTGTGCCATCCTTGCCTGGTTTTGGGATGAGGGTTATGTTGGCCTCATAAAATGTGTTTGGAAGTATTGCTTCTTCTTCAATTTTTTGGAAGACTTTGAGTAGAATAGGAACCAAGTCTTCTTTGAATGTTTGATAAAATTCGCTGATATAGCCCTCAGGGCCTGGACTTTTATTTTTGGGGAGGTTTTTAATGTTTTTTTCTATTTCTTCTCTACTAATAGGTCTGTTTAGGCTTTCTGCTTCTTCTTGACTCAGTCTAGGAAGGTTGTATTGTTCTAGGAATTTATCCATTTCTTCTAGATTGTTGAATTTAGTGGCATAAAGTTTTTCATAGTATTCTACAATAATTCTTTGTATATCTACGGTGTCTGTGGTGATTTCTCCTCTTTCCTTTTGGATTTTTATTATTATTATTATTATTATTTTTTTTTTTTTTTTTTTTACAGAGACAGAGAGGGAGTCAGAGTGAGGGATAGACAGAGACAGACAGACAGGAACAGAGAGATGAGAAGCATCAATCATTAGTTTTTCATTGCGCATTGCGACACCTTAGTTGTTCATTGATTGCTTTCTCATACGTGCCTTGACCGCGGGCCTTCAGCAGACTGAGTAACCCCTTGCTGGAGCCAGCGACCTTGGGTCCAAGCTGGTGAGCTTTACTCAAACCAGATGAGCTCACGCTCAAGCTGGTGACCTCCGGGTCTTGAACCTGGGTCTTTCGCATCCCAGTCCAACGCTCTATCCACTGCGCCACCGCCTGGTCAGGCACTTTTTTTATGTGAGTTCTTTCTCTTTTGTACTTGGTAAGTCTTGCCAAGGGTTTGTCAATTTTGTTGATCTCTTCAAAGAACCAGCTCTTTGTTCTATTAATTTTTTCTATAGTTTTACTGTTCTCTATTTCATTTATTTCTGCTCTGATTTTTATTATCTCCTTTCTTCGGCTGGTTTTGGGTTGTCTTTGTTCTTCTTTTTCTAGTTCCTTAAGGTGGAAAGTTAAGTGGTTCACTTGGGCTCTCTCTTGTTTGTTCATATATGCCTGAAGCGATATGAACTTCCCTCTTATCACTGCTTTTGCTGCATCCCATAGATTCTGATATGTCGTATTGTCATTTTCATTAGTCTGTATATATCTTTTGATCTCTGCACTTATTTCTTCTTTGACCCATTCATTTTTTAAAAGTATGTTGTTTAGTTTCCACATTTTTGTGGGATTTTTTTCCTCTTTTTTGCAGTTGAATTCTAGTTTCAAGGCTTTATGATCAGAAAATATGCTTGGTACAATTTTGACTTTTCTGAATTTTGCTGATGTTGTTTTTGTGGCCCAACATATGGTCAATTTTTGAGAATGATCCATGTACACTGGAGAAAAATGTATACTCAGTCACTTTGGGATGAAATGTCCTGTAGATGTCTATCATATCCAGGTGCTCTAGTGTTTTGTTTAAGGCCACTATATCTTTGTTGATTCTCTGTTTGGATGACCGATCTAGAGCCATCAGCGGTGTATTGAGGTCTCCAAGTATGATTGCATTTTTGTCAGTTTTTGTTTTAAGGTCAATAAGTAGCTGTCTTATATATTTTGGTGCTCCTTGGTTTGGTGCATATATATTAAGAATTGTTATGTCTTCTTGATTCAGTGTCCCCTTAGCCATTATGAAATGGCCATTTTTGTCTCTGAGTACTTTTGTTGTCTTGTAGTCAGCATTATCAGATATGAGTATTGCTACGCCTGCTTTTTTTTGGATGTTATTTGCTTGGAGTATTGTTTTCCAGCCTTTCACTTTGAATTTATTTTTATCCTTGTTACTTAGATGAGTTTCCTGTAGGCAGCATACAGTTGGATTTTCTTTTTTAATCCATTCTGCTACTCTGTGCTTTTTTATTGGTGAGTTTAATCCGTTTACATTTAGTGTAATTATTGATACTTGTGAGTTCCCTATTGCCATTTTATAGATTGCTTTCTGTTAGTTTTGTGTCTTGTTTGATCCTTCTCTTTCGTTTTTCTATCTTTTGTTTTTATTTGGTTGTATTCCATACATCTTTCCTCTGTT
The DNA here is from genome assembly GCF_036850765.1 of Saccopteryx bilineata. Taxonomy (NCBI): domain Eukaryota; kingdom Metazoa; phylum Chordata; class Mammalia; order Chiroptera; family Emballonuridae; genus Saccopteryx; species Saccopteryx bilineata. The sequence continues at coordinate 186,577,774 of NC_089490.1, read as the reverse complement.
GCTATCTTTTTTATCTCATGTGCTTCTGTGGTGGTTTTTTCAATGGTGGTTACCTTTAAGTAATGAAAAGGGTAAAAATTCTTTTCATTGTAGCGCACTATTTTATGAGTACTTTTGCCCTCCATTGTCCTTTGCTACTGTTAATCTCCATCCTCTCTCCCCTTTCTTTTTGTTGTTGTCACAGTTTAAATTTGGTTTTATTGTGTTCTTCTTGGAGCTTTTACTTGTGACTTTTTTTTTTTGTTCTTTGTATCTGATTGGAGAACCCCCTTTAGTAATTCCTGGGGTGGGAATTTTCTGATGATAAATTCTCTCATCTTTTCTGTATCTGTGAATGTTTTTATTTCTCCTTCATATTTGAAGGATAGCTTTGATGGGTATAGTATTCGTGGCTGAAAGTTCCTCTCTTTCAGGACTTTAAATATTGGGGTCCACTCTCTTCTAGCTTGTAGAGTTTCTGCTGAGAAATCTGATGATAATCTAATGGGCCTTCTTTTATATGTTGTATTCTTCTGTTCCCTGGCTGCCTTGAGAATTTTTTCTTTGCCATTGGTTTGTGCCAATTTCATTATGATGTGCCTTGGAGTAGGTTTGTTGGGGTTAAGAAAACTCGGAGTTCTGTTTGCTTCATGAATTTGAGGCTTTAGTTCTTTCCATAGGCTTGGGAAGTTCTCATCTATTATTTGTTTGAGTATGTTCTCCATTCCATTTTCTCTCTCTTCTCCCTCTAATATACCTATTATTCTTATGTTATTCTTTCTGATGGTGTCAGATAATTCTTGTAGGGCGATCTCATTTTTTTTAATTTTTGAGTCTCTTTCTTCCTCTCTCTGTTGTGCCTCAAGTTGCTTGTCTTCTATTTCACTAATCCTCTCTTCTATCTGGCCTATTCTATTAGCTAAACTTGTTACCTCATTTTTCAGCTCATGAATTGAGTTTTTCATCTCTGTTTGATTTGTTTTTATAGTTTCAATTTCCTTGGACATATATTCTTTGTGTTCATTGAGTTGTTTTCTGAGCTCCCTAAATTGCCTTTCTGTGTTTCCTTGTATATCTCTGAGTATTTTTAGGATTTCTATCTTGAATTTTCTGTCATTTAGCTCCAAGGTTTCCAATATATTAAATTTTTTCTCCATAGATTTTTCCTCATCTATCTGTGTTACCTGTTTTTCTTTCCTATCCATGATATTCGATTTTCTCTTCCTTAGTGGCATCTGAGGGTGATTTTGTTGATAATATTAATGAGATTTAATAAAGAATAAAAAGTTAAAAAAATAAAAAATTGAAAAAAGTTGTTTTTTTAAATTAATAATGAAATAAAGAAAAATAAAATAAAATAAAAATTAAAAAAAAGGAAAGTAGGCCCTGGCTGGTTGGCTCAGCGGTAGAGCATCGGCCTAGCGTGCAGAGGACCCAGGTTCGATTCCCAGCCAGGGCACACAGGAGAAGCGCCCATTTCCTTCTCCACCCCTCCGCCGCGCTTTCCTCTCTGTCTCTCTCTTCCCCTCCCGCAGCCAAGGCTCCACTGGAGCAAAGATGGCCCAGGCGCTGGGGATGGCTCTGTGGCCTCTGCCCCAGGTGCTAGAGTGGCTCTGGTCGCAACATGGCGGTGCCCAGGATGGGCAGAGTATCGCCCCCTGGTGGGCAGAGCATCGCCCCTGGTGGACGTGCCGGGTGGATCCCGGTCGGGCGCATGCGGGAGTCTGACTGTCTCTCCCTGTTTCCAGCTTCAGAAAAATGAAAAAAAAAAAAAAAAAAAAAAGGAAAGTATTCCCCCCTTCCTTTTTTCCTCTCCTTTATTCTCCCCCCTTTCTTGAGAGAATCTTGTGGTGAACTGTGAATTATATTGTATTCAATAGAACAAACAATGCCTATAATGGAAGGTCTGAATTGGGGAAAAGTAATAAAGGGGCAAACTCAGGTGCATGAAGCTTCCAACCAACTTTTTACCCAGTTAACCAAATAATATCTCATACAAGGGACAGAGACCAAAACCATCATATTAAAAGTAAAAATACTTCGGAAAACACAGATTTTGAGGGATAAAGAAATTGAAAAGAAACTCAATAATATTAGAGATATCACTGAATAGAACTCAAAGATAGATAGTATTCATGAAAAAAAAATTTTCTTTAATTTAGAGAATAAAAAGATTCTTTAGAATTTTTCTCTTTTAAACATTTTATTTAGAAAATTAAATTTAATGGGGTGACATTGGTCAATAAGAGTGTATAGATTTCAGATAAATATTTCTATAGCATTTGAACTGTTAATTGTGTTGTGTGCCCATCATCCAAAGTCAAATCATTTTCCATCACTGTATATTTGTCCCTCTTTACTCCGCTCTCCCACCCCTCCCCCACAACTCCCATCCCCAGTAACCACTTCACTTTGTTTATAATGATAGAAAAAACAAAAATCTAAACAGAAGTGTTAAAATATAAAATTTATGAAAACATCACAAAAGAACAAAAAGACAAAGAGAAAAATGTAGAAAAAGAATAAATCAGACAATTGATCCTTAGGGACCAATATTAAAACAACAGAAATTTCAGAAATACAGAAATAGGGGAGAAAAAAACATAAAATGTCAAACAAATAATGCAAAAACATTTCCCAGAATTAAAGTTGTGAATTTCAAGACTGAAAAATGCACAGCAAAACAAACGAAAAGAATATGCTATCCTGTAAGCTTCCAGAGATTTAAAATAATAACAATAAAAAAAACAGGTTTCCTAAAAAAAAATATCAAGAATGACAATGGCTTTCTATTTTTTAAAAGGAACACTTAATACTAGAGGACAATGGAACAATCTCTTTAGAGTGCTCTGGGGAAATAATTCCAAGCTGGAAATCTATAGCTTTTAAGTCTATGAATAGCATAAAGACATTTTTAGACCTGGCAGTTTTTTTAAAAATCTGTCTCATTGTACTCTTTCTGAGAAAGCATGGAGTGTCAACCTAAAAAGAAGATGTAGATTCTGGGAAATAAGATTTAACCTAGAAGAGAATCCCTAGGATGATGGTGAAGGAGGATCCTAGGATGATAGCCATCAGCTGGTTCATCCTGAAGCATGTCAGACATTCCAATAGAAGTTTTGTCAAGAATAACAAACTGAGAGAACATTTTGTGTATTTGACAGTCTTATAAAGGTATTTACATAAAGGGAGAGTTTGAATTTTAAAGAAGAGGAAGAGGAAGAAAAAGGAGGAGGAGCAGGATGAGGAACAGGAAGAGGAGAAGAAGAAAAAGACTCATTCTTTCACCAACACACCTGCCCAAAACTCACCTGCTGAAGAGACCAATGCCTGCATATATGTGTGTCCTCTATGTGAGGACACACATTGTGGGACTGGTTTCATCCTCTCTGGAGAGCTTTCCTCACGAAAACACACACAGTGATTTGGACTTCAGCTGGGAAGACAGGCCCATGCATTGCATAGTGCATTCTGTTTGCACAAGACAAAAGCAAACCACAGTCTCCTGCTGGTTCTTTCCATATCTGGCTCTAAAGTCCACTAGCCAGGGTGGTGAGCAGACTGAAGGACAGATGCCCATTAGCTCTCCGATGTTACAGTGACTCCTTACAACACCTCCCTGGAATGGGCCATTCCCTACTTAGTCCATCAACACCTTCTTCACCCAATCAGTGAAGACCTAACAGTCAGGGGAGGGAGATTCCGGTGGAAGGCGACACATCAGGCACCACTTCCGGCTTCCTATTTTCACCGCAGAGAAAATGAACTGTGGCTGGAGTCAGATGCCCTACATCTAAAAGTTGCCCCAGTGGAGCAGGAGAAAATAATTATGATCAGTTCTTCATCAACTGCAGGAATGGAGGAGAAAACATTGGCGTGGGTGACTGAAAAATGCCAGACAATACGAGCGCCCCTGAGACTCCTGAATGAAAAGAATGAGTGAAGGAGTCTGTGTAAAGGACACCATTACCACCAAAACAATAACTTGTGTCTCCATTCTCAGGAGGAGGGGGCATGCCTTTCCATCGGGACCATGCAGCGGGCATCAGGGTCAGTCAGGAGATGAGGGAGTGAAGGGGAATGCAGCCAAGAGCCTTTATTGTGGTTTCTATGGGAAAAACATGGGTGAGACAGAAAAGCAGGCTTGGGATGGGCTACTTTGAATAATTTTAGCGTGCTCTGAGACAAAGGGACTGGCTCTGGTTGTCTGACACCTGGTCCAAGCGGCCAGACAGATGTTTATTGCTTGGAACTCGTGAACTCTAGGATAAGCAGTTTCTCCCCAAACAAGACCTCATTATGTCAAAACATCAAAACTACATAATAAAAAGCAATGATTAATACAGCATTCTTTTTCTCCAGCTTTTTTAGCTTTCATATACAGATGAAATCACATAGTTTTCTTCGTCTGACTTATTTAACACAGCGTGGTGCCCTTAGGGTCCATCTGTGTTGCTGCAAATGGGAAGATTTCCTTTTTCATGGCTGAGTAACATTTTCCTGTTTACATCCCTCAATCATCTTCACCCATTCATCCACTTACAGACACATGGGTTATTTACATATTTTAGCGGTTGTGTTATTCTGAATTTTTGATGTTCTGACTATGTGTTTACGTGTGTGTGTGTGTTTAGTTTTTGTAAACCTGCAATACTTTGTAATGTAACTCTTGAAATTAATAAAAATTAATTTAGTTGCCTGACCAGGTGGTGGCACAGTGTATAGAGCATCGAACTGGGATGCAGAGGACCCAGGTTCAAAACCCCAAGGTCACCAGCTTGAGCGCGGGCTCATTTGTTTTGAGCAAGGCTCACCAGCTTGAGCCCAAGGTTGCTGGCTTGAGCAAGGGGTCACTTAGTCTGCTGTAGCCTCCAAGTCAAGGCACATATGAGAAAGCAATCAATGAACAACTAAGGTGCCACAATGAAGAATTAATGCTTCTTGTCTCTCTCCCTTCCTGTCTGTCCCTATCTGCCCTTCTCTCTATGTCTCTCTCTGTATCTGTCACAAAGAAAATTAATTTAGTAATAAAAATTATAATCCTTTACTAAGAAAAAGGTATGTTAGATAAGCACAATGTTAGTAATGTCTACTTTGGCCTTGCCCTTGAATAGAAGAGAAGAAGTGCAATGAGCACCGTGGAATCAGAAAGTATGTAAAATCTGTTTTGAAGAAGAAAGATCTTAATGCTTTAAAATACAGCATGCTTGTCATGATGCTTGTTCAATTTAATGTCATATGCATATCAGGAAAAACTAGTCAGCACAAAGCTTTAGCATCTTCCAGAACACATGTTAGCTAAATTCATGATGTCTGGATGATCTGTGTATGTATATTAAAGGGAGAAAGAAAGAGGGAGATAATAACACATATTTGGGTACAAATATTTTAATTCTATAGTTGATTTGCATGTTTCTGTCTATGAGATTTTCAGGCAGAGTATGGGCTATATGTAAAATTTCAAGAAAGATGAAAGGTTTAAAGGTAAGTTTGTTGTCACTGTTTTAATGTCCTACTGCACTAAAGAAAAATTGAGAGTGGATGCTTACAAGGAATTTAGTAAGGTTTATGCACTCAACTCACTTATATAGCTAAAAAGTATTTGTAAGCTTTGCAATGAATCTATTAATATTTTTCCTTACATACTTTTTGTTTTCTACAAAAGTTATGCTGTTTTGTATTTAATACATCTGGGACTGGGAAAGGGAGGAAGGAGGCTTCAAATTCTTTAGATGCACACATTTGACATAGGCTATATGTCTCCACTTCCTGGTGGGTTCCCAGCAGATGCCTCAGTCATGACTTCATTGAATTCCAGTTGTTTGTCTGCAAATCTCTCCTTTTGTAAGGTTTCTCTTCATCCCTGGAAAGAGGCTGTGGAGTTTGCTTTCTGCCAGGCTGCTTTGATTTCCTCTCAATGCCTCCAGACGTCAACAGAGCACTCTAGGAGCTGTCCCATGTGTCTCTCAAACAAAATAAAGAAAGCTATGCAGCAAAAATCAGAATGGAGTTGCTATATCTTTCTTCCAACACCTTTTTAAAAGTCTAATATATGATTAAAAGTTTACTGCGTGATTATGTGTAGAATACTATTTTAAAGACTTTGGACATTGAAAAATACATACTAGAAAAAATAAATACAATTTAGGTAACAGAAAAATACATTAACACATTTTTTAATAGTGGGTGAGGACTATAAGAAAAAAGTTAACATAGAATCCATAAAGAATGATTAATCTTTTTTTTAATGACCACAAATAGGAAAAGGGAACAAACCACTGTCTTTAGAGGGTCGTTGTTTTGTGAAACCCTTGTGGGATGAGGTTGTCCATCCAACCAAAATTTATTACGAAAGCATGAATCTCCTAGGCACCTATAAATATTTGTCAATGAGGATGGTTAATATACAAGCCATCTGGTGCCCCCGATTTTCAGAATTCCATAAGGTCTGTATTGTTATTGCTCAAGAGATTTCTGTTGCATAAACTCTGACACTAAGTGTATATGCTGACAGGGTAGGAAGATCCAAACTAACTCTGAGAGAATTAAAATATTCAGGTGGGAGAAACAAGGAAACCCTCTCCTTTCCCAAATGCTCAGTTCTTGGTTAACTTCTCATTAGCAGTCTGCTCACATCTCATTTCCATTAAGAGTATTCCGTTTTCTTTGTCTAAAGTGTTGAGTGGTTATGAATAGCAAGGATAGACTATCTGTAATTATTTTTTAATTATTAATGGTTTTGTTAGATCCTTTCACTTTTACATTACATTTCTGTTCATGTAAGTTAAATCAAAATGTACTTCAGTTTCCAAACTGTTCCCCCAATGTATTTTTCATTCTTTCATAACATTACTTCTGATTCCTGTAAGGTGTCTATGAGAAAGCTTGTCTTTCTAGAGTCACCCTCACCATGCAAGTAGATTCAGGGACAATCCTGTTCTGCAAATCCACTAGTCACATCACTGGCCCTCGCTAAATTCCTAAACTCCCCACAGTGCCCAATGTCAAAGTCACGATATGTCCAAAAGTTACTTGATCTCAGCCAGCACCTTTAAGCTGAATGGAGAGCACACGTTTTATTTGCTGGGGTCAGATGAAGGTCTTTGAGCATATTACAGCTATGAAGAGTCTTAATCAATTAGAAACTGAAGGGGGGTGGAGTGGTGAGTGAGTTTGAAAGGAACAGGTACCAGAGGAAGAAATTAGCGTCCAGGGTTTGTAGTCCAGCTGAATACCTTGAAAAAAACAAACAGTGTATGCAGAACAAATAGTCTAGTACTGTGTCTTAGGAAGATAATGACACTTGGGGGGAGAAAGAACTTCCCTAGAGAAAAGGGGGAAAGTCCACCTTTCAATCAATGTTTCCATCACCGGCGGAATGACTCTTTTTTATGGTGCACTAGTCCCTCAGAGAAACAGTCCTGGCTTGCATATACCACGGGCCTGGTTTCAGATCTAGTCTTAAGCAACTCACACAAATTCAAATCGCTCTAGTGAGCTAAAAGTAGAGAAAGCGGGTGAGATTTTTTTTTTCTTTTTTTATACACAACACTCAGCCCCAGGGATTCTTGTACCATTACAGTTGGCGACTTCTGAAAAGTAATGTCACTACGTCAGCTGCGAGCCTCATGTAGGGCAAAATTCCTGGCCGAGGTGGGGCGCAGCGATCCCCAAGGAATCCAGGCAGGCAGCCAGATCTCAGCCCAAAGTACAGAGTTAACAAACACTGCACCCAACTCGGACGCTACTGAAAATGACTGGATACATTATGCAGAGGGATTTCTGGATTTCTTTCAAGTAATTAAGTTTCGATTTCTTGCATCTATTTTAGTTCCAGGAAGTGTAAGGCGCCATAAATTGCAAAGTCTACATTGATTGTTGCAATGCCTTAAGTTTGATTTCGTGATTAGACTTAACTTTGGGAAGAGGTAAAAACACAGGGACCAAGAAAATTTACTGCGACGAAAAAATAAGTTTCGTCGAGGAAAGTAAACACAGGGGTGCTTACTTGCGGATGGAACTGCGAGGTCTGTCATTGCCCCGCAAAGAGGCGCGCGGGGTCGGGGGAGAAGAGCAGATGTGAGCCCGAGTGAGTGTACCTGAGTGTTAGCACGTGTGTGCCTGGGTGCGTGGGTGCACGAGTGTGTCCGTGATTGTGTCCAGCGCGTCAGTGTGCGAATCTGTGCCCCCCGTGCTCTGGGGTAGTTGGATACTGTACCGAAGGCCGAGTCCTTCCCTGCGGCAGAGTTTAATTTCTTGGCGCCTGCTGTGTGTGCTCTCAAGGTGGGTCGACTTCAGTGGGTCCCATCAGCCGTCCCCGCGTACGGGCTCCTCGCCGTACTCAGCTTCAGCAAAGCTTCCAGGCGGAATCATGAAGGCATCCAGGAGCCCCGTGGGCGTCCAGCTGGCTGGGGCTGGACGCGTCCAGGTCCTGCGCCGCCCTCCTTCCAGTCTACTTCATTTGAAATTGAACTCTGCTCTCTTACCTCTGCCGGAGGAAGAGGGAAACATTGCGTTCCTTTCTACCGTTTCTCTTCTTGTCCCTGTCCCCTACCCGGCCACTTCCCTCAGTCCAGAATTACCCAGAGAGAGCCCCACGTGGCTTGTCCTGCGCCTACAAACCCCCGGCCCTGGCTCAAGTATGTGAATGTCCCTAAAGCGCGCCTTCCAGAGCGCCAATAGTCGCTGGCTTTTGTTCCCCTCCCCTCGCCCTGCCTTCCTTGAGGGGAAGCCTGGAGGTTGCAGGCCCGAATTTCGATCTAGAAAGTCTAGAAAGGCCTGGGAACTAACTGCCGGATGCCGAGGTTTCCGGAGACGCTTGCTGACGGCTGCATTGGGAGGCTGAGAGGGCGAGTTAGCCAGGAAGGCGCTGAAGGGAGGCTGTGCCAGCCGGCAGAGGCAGAGGAGGGTGCCTGGCATCTTTGGGCGAAGGAGGGCGACTTGGGGCTCACGGGGAGCCAGTGGAGAAGGAAAATTAGAGACAAACACAACAGCGTTGGTGGACTGCTTGGAAGATGAAAGACGTTTGAGCAAAATGCACCCAATCACTCTGGAGCGTAGCCCCTGTCTCAGGGCATACGAAACCCAGGAGCGCCCTCCTTCTCTCGCGCTTCTCTCTGCGGCCAGCTCTCTTGAGCGCTCCTAGAAGTCTCAATTTCAGGGGTAACTCCTTTTCCTGGAACAGGCGAGGACATGGAGGAGTTTAATCACCTTTTCCACTTCAGCCCGAAGCTACGGAGTCCAGGGAGAGCTCAGGGGGTCTGATTCAATTCAGAATCCTCGAGGAGATCATATAAGAGGGGTCCATTTTTTCCTTTTCCCTCTCCCAAGCCCCTGTCTGCCCAAGATTGAAATGGTGCATGAATAGTGTCAGATCTCTTCTTTTAAGAAACCTTCCTTGCAGTCCAACTCAATTTTATTTGAAATAAAAAGAAATCACACTGCCCTTAATGGATTAAAATTTAATAAAACACATTAGGTCCGGTGAAATATGAATGCACGACTTAAAATTTTAATAGTAAATTAGGACCCAGGTACAGGGGAGGAGACAGTGAGTTCTCCCTTCGGGATGGCCACGGGCCAATTTTGGGGTGAGGGGACAGATGCCTACTGCAGGGACACCGCTGCCAGGAGTTTGGGTGGAACCTCCAGCGACTCCTCCCTTGCCCGGAGGGAAGCTGGTCACAGCTATCCGCATCTGGCAGCGGGTGGGACAAAAGCTATTGTCAAACAAAGAGGCTTGTCAAGAAGAATGGCACTCCCCTGTGTAGTTACACAGTTGACTCATTCTTCATTTCCCTGCTTTTAAGAAGCCACTTAGTTGTTTTTGGTTTATTAGGTAGGTGGATAGGTGTGCAGAGGTGCCAGTGTAGATAGGTGCTTGGGCATGAAAGTCATATGAAGCAGATTTTGGGCACTGGGCCGTTTTCTTCCACCCCTTGGGATCAGTCCCAACTTTCCAGTTCCTTAGATGGCCTCCACTGTCTGGGGGGCTGGAGTCTTCCTTCCTCCATGAGCAGCTTCCACACTTGCTGAAGCACTTTGCAGCAAAGCCTGTGGGCAAAACTGAAATGAGTTTTACTGACATCCCCACATAGATGTTGGTATTCTGGATAGTCCTGGAAGGAATTATTTTAAGACTGTAAGTCATGGTGATGAAGGAAGAATTGCATGTTCTCATGAATGCAATGCAATTGCTACTGTTCATTTTTCATTTTACGTGAGAAAAGGGAAAATTTAACTCTGTGATTTTAAAATATATATGTTGTCTAGGGGAAAGGAAAATGGGGAAAAAACTCTTGGACTGCTCTACAACTACATACTAATTTTATCTCAGCTTAATAATTAGCATAAAGAGCTTTTTTTTCTTATCTGGAATTAGTGATATCACTGAGAAATATTTTAAAATGTTATATTGAAATTAATTTCAGGTTATATGAATTTCAGCCATCAGGAAAATATTCTCTTGGAAGCTGTCCTGCTTGAAATAGTTTTAGGCAATAAACTGCATATCAAACAAAGTTTTTCCAGTTATTTCAACAGTGCCCTCTCTATTTCATGAATTTATTATCCTACCTTATTTACCATATGAAGTGGTGACAAGTGTTTAGCATTTTGGAAATCAGTTGTCAGTTGCTATTAAAATCAAGATTAATTCATATTAACGATATGCATTTCTCAATACTCCCAGATGACAACATACATTAAAACAACTATTGCAAGTAATTAAGCTCAATAAAGAAGGAGGGGACAGGGAGAGGTTCAGAACACCCCCAAATATTTGATTTTGCAACCCAAGTTCAGCAGACTGTGGCACAATAATGCTTGGAAAACTCCTCAGGGTTGCTTTTCACTTTACATCTAATTAAGCACCTAATGAAAGAGAAGAAAATTTCCCCATGTGTTTTTTCTCCTTGATATTCTTTTTTTAAGGTTTTTTTTTTTCTTCTTAATTCCTTCACCTTTATCTCCCAGCCCCCCAACCTCCTCTCTTCTGACAGCTGTCAGTTTGGTCTCTAGCTATGAGTCTCTTTCCATTTTATTTGTTAAATTATTATGTTTATCATATTCCACATATAAGTGAAATCATATAGTACTTATCTTTCTCTAATTGGCTGATTTCACTTAGCATAATGCTCTTCAGGTCCATCCATGCTGTCACAAAGGTAAGATTTTCTTCTTTTTATGACTGAGTAGTATTCCATTGCATAAATGTACCATTGTTTTTTTATCCACTCATCTGCTGATGGGCACTTGGGCTGCTTCCAAATCTTGGCTACTGTAAATAATGCTGCAATGAAAATAAGGGTGCATATATTCTTTCAAATCAGTGTTTTGAATTTCTTTGGATATATTCCCAGAAGTGGAGCTGCTCGGTCATAAGGCAGTTCCATTTTTAATTTTTTGAGATAACTCCATACTGATTTCCACAGTGGCTGCACCAGTCTGCAGTCCCACTAACAGTGCACTAGGGTTTTCTTTTCGCCAGCACTTGTTGTTTATTGATTTATTGATGACTGCAATTCTGACAGGTATAAAGTGGTATCTCATTTGGTTTTAATTTGCATTTCTCTGATGATTAGTGACACTGAGCATCTTTTTATATGTCCTTTGACCATCTATATGTCCTCTTTAAAGAAGTGTCTATTCAGGCCCTTTGCTCATTTTCAAATTGGATTTTTGGGGGCGGGAGTGTTGAGTCTCTTTGATATTCTTTTGCTTTTATTTAAACACATAAACAGATTATTTAGGAGGTGCAATACCCAAAAGTTTCTCTTGTGATTCACTTAGTATTATAATCTGGAGCAACTAGGTAGATACAGACATTGTCTTCCTGCATTCTCATGATCCTTGTGGCCCTTACACAGAATTGATACAAAATATACCCTATATAGCTTATGGATTTTTATTAGGTTTTAGAGATACTTGACATTTTATACTAATTAGACCATCCAAAGCCTTTTGAAGATTAAGCAAATTGGACAACCCTTGTTAATTAGAACATAATTTGAAGTTGGAAATTATATCAATGACGAAGTAGTCTAATTAGTATGACGATATGTTAAAGGACTAGCGAGACACAGCAAGAGTAGAGTTTGGTGTAAACCTCTCCAAAGCTTGCATGAAAATCCTTTATCCTATGCTGGCATTAATAAAAAATTTCTATAGACTTTAGCCTTTCCATGATGACATACAATTTATAGTACATACAATGCATTAGCCCATAGTGCTGCTCAATTTTTTCACTATTATGAAAACTAATAAATTCGTCAAGCTGAATTAAGCATACAAATCAGATGAGGCATAGCAGATTACACAGTGAAGCGCGGTGTCTCCTGAGCCTAAATGAAATTTCAATCTAATAATTCCTTCCTGGCCCAGTCATAATTTGTTTAGAGATGTTGCTCTACTTCTTTCAAAGCGCTATTCGCACTATAATTAAATGATACTCAAGCTTTTAACTTTGATTTATTTCATTTCTCCAAGCTTGAGACCGAGAGAGCTGTACAATGTCATTTTTCTTATTTCCTTGAAAATTACCCTGGCTGTTGTTGATATAGAAATTAAACACCTAAGCATTTACTTGAACCGCCCAGCGCAAGCCACATTCATTCTCGTCAACACCCCCTCTTCAGTCCCGAGTCCAGGCTTCTTAGCTCAGCTCCGGAACACTGCTGGTAGGAATCCCCTTCGGCTACTATTTACTATGTGCTTGTTCCTCCACAAAAGGGAGGAGAAAGGCAAACCCGGGAGTAGCACAGGAAAGCGCAAGGGGTTAAGGACCATGGACAGAGCCCGTTGCGCGCAGTTGGCTGCGGTCTTCTCAGTCCTCTGACGAGTAGCGAGGACTATTCCCCCAATTTGAACCTGCCTTCCTGCCCCGCTGAGGTCAGGGGTGAACCGGCGGTTCCCTCCTCGTTGCCGCCGCAGGGCTTTCGAGTACTGACCACTCGAGGCCCCCCCTTCACCACGCTCCTTCCCATTCTTTTTTTTTTGTCCCAGCGCGCGCCAGCGCCTCTCAGGCCCGCCGCCTGCTCTCGCACCTGCTCGCCTTCCCCAGGCACCGAGTGCTTGCACCTGCTCCCAGGCACCCCCATCCGGGTCGTGCCACCCGCGGGCTCCAGCGTTCGGGTCTCAGGGCCTTCTCACCCTCATCTGCACCCCTGTCCTTCCGCGCCCTGGGGAGATGACAGCAGCCCCCAACGCCGAGGGAAGTAGGGAAAACACACCGCAGCAAAGAGGAGAGGAAAGCGGTGTGTGTGTGTGTGTGTGCGCGCGTGTGTAGGAGAGGTTGTCTCCTTCTTTTACAACTGGAACAGTGTGGATCCACTTCTAAGAAAAGTATTATCCACCGGGACAAAAGTGCGAGCAAAGTGTTGGCTAAAAATAGGCTATCGCTGTGGAAATGAAGATAAGTGGGACTTGTGCCAGCCCCTGAAGGCGTGTGTGTGTGTGTGTGTGTGTGTGTGTGTGTGTGTATGGGGGGGTTCAATAGCACATGCGCTCTGTGATCTTTGGCCCTGCCTCTCCTGTCAGTTGCCCCTTCCCCCTTTGATTGTGGCTAATGAAGAATAATAAATCCAGTGGCAGGTTTGCCCGTGGATCCGCCCAAGATCCAACTCACACTGAACTGGATAAGGGGAAGAGGAGGAGGAGAAAGATCCAGAGGAAGAGAAAAGAAGGTGGAGAGAGAGGAGTGTGTGTCGGCGGTGGTGCTGGAGGAGTACACGGGGACAGAGGGCGGGCTGGGGGGCGGGAGGGGGGAGTCGCATGCGCACAGGCGACCCGGTCGGGCTCCGCGGCCGTCCAATCCGCTGAGAGCTGCGAGAAACCGAGGGAGAGAAAGCCCTGCAGTCCTGTCGACCCCATGTCTCTTCGGCACCAGGCACCCGCCGGGCCGAGGGGGCGCGGAGCCTATCACCAAGTGCAGCGCGTGCCGGGAGGAAGCGCAGAGCGGCGTGGAGGAACCCTGCGGGCCGTAGCGCTTACGTCCTCCGCAGTGGCCCGAACCTTGGGAGCCCGGTCACCTGAGCTGCCGGGAGGGGCAGTGGGGGCGGAGGCCTGGAACTCAGCTGTTAGCAGAAGGCGGGGGAGGCAGCCAGGTAATAGGCCGTCCTAGGAGTCTGGGGAAAACCCCACCCGAGGTCGGTTTGGCCCACAACTTTATTTAGGAGTTTCTTGTCCTTGAGAGGCGGGGCAGGGAGAAGGAAGCGGGACGGGCTGGAGGCCGATTCCTAAATAGAAACTGCCGTGCGACTGGAGTGTGGACTTGGCCGGTGGGGTGGGGTGGAGTGGGAACACTAAGGTAAGTGCGAGTTGCAGGTCTCCGGGAAGAGGCGGTGACCTCAGAGAGCGAGCGGAGACAGGAAGGGGTGGTGGAGGGCACAGCGGGGCGCGGGAGGCGGGTATCGGAGAGCTGAGAGGGCCCGAGCCCGGGGAGAGCGAAAAGGCAGAAGGGGCGACGCTAGAATCCGAGCGGCAGAGGCCGACGCTTCCTAGCAGGGTAGGGCGGGGGGCGCGCGAGGGAGGGCGGGCGGGGGGCGCGGGGGCAGGCGCGAGGAGAGGGGAGTATAACTCCGCGGCCGCCAGGCGCGGGGGCAGTTTCGGGTGCCCAGGTCGCCAGCCAGCGCCAAGCGGAGCCCAGCATCCGCTGAGACGGACGCGGGAGCCAGCGGAGGAACGCGTAGCCGGGGCAGGGCGCGCCGAGCTCGGAGTGGCGGCGGGTGAGCGCAACTTTGCACCGCCCTTCCTCGCTCCGGCTCTCGCCCAGCACTTCTCGGGAGGATCCCGACAGCCGAGGTCAGTGCGTGCGCTACGGACCAGCGCCCCGGCGGGCTGGGAAGATGATGATGATGTCCCTGAACAGCAAGCAGGCATTCAGCATGCCGCACGGCGGCAGCCTGCACGTGGAGCCGAAGTACTCGGCACTGCACAGCGCCTCGCCCGGCTCCTCCGCGCCCGCGGCGCCCGCGGCCAGTTCTCCTAGCAGCTCCAGCAATGCTGGCGGCGGTGGAGGCGGTGGCGGGGGCGGTGGAGGCCGGAGCAGCAGCTCCAGTAGCAGCGGTAGCAGCGGCGGAGGCTCCGAGGCGATGCGGAGACCGTGTCTCCCAACCCCACCGGTGCGTATGTATTTCTGCATAATCACCGCTTAAAGGCACATTTTGACAGCCCCCTTTATCTGCTTGATGTTTTTTTCATGTCTGCACAGCAAATCACCCCACACCTCCAACCAATTTCCTCCCCCTCTCTCTTATGTATTCAGCGGGCCTTTCCTTTCATATTAATTTTTATGACCTGGGATGTTGCCTGTGCGCGTGTTGTGTTGTGTTGTGTTTGCGGGCTCACTTTCCTCCTCCTCGTGCACTCTCGGCTTCTCTGGGTGGCTTCCTGCTTCTTCTCCTCACTTGCTATTTTCAGGATTGTTATTATTACTATTCATTATTATTATTATTTTAAGGTTCTGGAAATGTTGTAGGCGCGGCAGCGGTGTGGAGCGAAGGGCCAGGGCTTCCGGAGAGAGCGCGCACAATTCCCTGCTGAGCGTAATGTGTGCATTTTACTTGCAATTGCAGAGCAATATATTCGGCGGGCTGGATGAGAGTCTGCTGGCCCGCGCTGAGGCTCTGGCGGCCGTGGACATCGTTTCCCAGAGCAAGAGCCACCACCACCACCCGCCCCACCACAGCCCCTTCAAGCCGGACGCCACCTACCACACCATGAACACCATCCCGTGCACGTCGGCTGCCTCCTCATCGTCGGTGCCCATCTCGCACCCGTCCGCGCTGGCGGGCACGCACCACCACCACCATCACCACCACCACCACCACCATCAGCCGCATCAGGCGCTTGAAGGAGAGCTGCTGGAGCACCTGAGTCCAGGGCTGGCCCTAGGTGCCATGGCGGGCCCGGATGGTGCCGTGGTATCCACGCCAGCTCACGCACCGCACATGGCTACTATGAACCCCATGCACCAAGCAGCGCTCAGCATGGCCCACGCGCACGGGCTGCCCTCACACATGGGCTGCATGAGCGACGTGGACGCCGACCCCCGGGACCTGGAGGCATTCGCTGAGCGCTTCAAGCAGCGACGCATCAAGCTCGGGGTGACCCAGGCCGATGTGGGCTCCGCGCTGGCCAACCTCAAGATCCCCGGCGTGGGCTCGCTTAGCCAGAGTACCATCTGCAGGTTCGAGTCCCTCACACTGTCGCACAACAATATGATCGCGCTCAAACCCATCTTGCAAGCGTGGCTCGAGGAGGCCGAGAAGTCCCACCGCGAGAAGCTTACCAAACCCGAGCTCTTCAACGGCGCGGAGAAGAAGCGCAAGCGCACATCCATCGCGGCGCCGGAGAAGCGCTCGCTGGAAGCCTACTTCGCCATCCAGCCGCGGCCCTCGTCCGAGAAGATCGCCGCCATCGCGGAGAAGCTGGACCTTAAGAAAAACGTGGTGCGCGTCTGGTTCTGCAACCAGAGGCAGAAACAGAAAAGAATGAAATATTCCGCGGGCATTTAGGAGACCCTTGGCCTCTCCAGGGACAACCCCTCCTCATCCCCCTCTTCTCTCTCTCTCTCTCTCTCTCTCTCTCTCTCTCTCTCTCTCCTTTCTTTCCACTTTTGGCGACCAGAAATAATTCCAGTAAATGTGAATCCAGAGGAAGCGAGAATTGGAGAGCGAGCGAGCCCCAAGCCCGGTGAGAGTGTGAACCGACTTCTCCAAGGAAAGGGAACCAAAAGAAGGGATTTCTCAAGTTGTAGCAAAATTGTCCCTTTTAATCCCACCCCGTCACGGAAAAGTCACCTCGACTTCTTCACTGGAAGTCTGGAGCTGGCTGTTTGCGGGAAGGCAGACGAGACGGGCTTTTGAAAGGCCCCAGAATGATCAAGTAAGATTTGTTTTTATTCCTAAAGACATCACCCTTGTTCAAGTTTAAAAGTTCACTTTGCCGCTATTTTTCAGAAATAGAAATTGATTCAGGACTGAAACTTTAAATTAGAGTTGATGCTTAATGTGATAGAGACATCTCTAAAGTATTTTGAATTTTAAAAAAAGATGGCAGATTTTTCTGCATTTACACTGTATATTATATATATATTTTTATTGTGGTTCTTACCCCCTCTTCCTTCTCTGAAGTGTTAATGCTTAAGAAAGGAGTTGCTCCTGCTGTGTTCACTGCTCTTGAAAGCTATTATTAGATTATTGCCGAACAACCCTCTGTAAATTATTAATTTATCTCTCTAGCAACTTAATTTGTGCACATTCTAATTAATTAAACTTCTTTAGTCTTAAAAATGGGGGAAATATATGTATGGCTAGTGAAGTTAAAAAATGTTTATGTTTGATGAGTTTACTGAATTTTTACAGCTTTCCTCTTATACTGTGTTTCTTTTGGCCCAGTTGTATATTCTCACTTTGAACGAAGGTTTTTTCCTTTGTTTTTACTGGTCGTGTTCTTATTTGTGAGTTGACACTCAGTAATGGATGTCTTATATTTGTGTAGACCTGATTCACTGTCCAAAGTATTGTTTACTTTGTTACATATTTAATGGGGATTCCCACATTGTCCCCATGCTGCACAAGTGCTTTCACTCATCCTTCTACACACACACACACACACACACACACTCACCTCTAATGGAAGAGAAGTGAAGCAGTTGGAAGCATGACTATAATGCATCATTTTCTAGCTTTAGATGCATTAGCCACTTGGTGTTTGTTCTTCCAGATTCTAAGATTTCACCAAGGTATTTCAGTCTTCTAGTTTTCAATTGCTTTGTTGACTACATTTTGACATTTGCAGAATTCCTTCAGTTTTTCCTTTTGGAGGTTTGTTTGTAGAAAAACTAATTTGAACTATAAGAAAGACAGTGCACTGCTTGTAAATTCACATTGTTTGGTAGAATTCTTTTGGAACAACAAAAAAAATTAGGTACATGATGACTGGTACCTTATGTATTGTAAATATTTCATTCAAACTGATGCACATATAGATATATTCTTACAAATTTTGCTGTATTGCTGTGCCATTTGAGGTTCTCAGAAGTCTTGAGTTCTGTATATGCTCTGGTTTCTTGTTTTTGTTAATAGATGGTTTACTTACTATGGTAATGTATTATTTTTGGTGTTGTTTGATTGTCTTTCATTGAAGAGATGATTTTAATGTTTTATTGGCAAAGTATGCTGCTTTTTTTCATTAAAATACGCTATTAAAATTAAATGGCTTTTAAAATGTGATGTTGTTTCAACTCATTTACATTGGAATTATTTTGATTTTTAAAACAAAAACACATTTTGATAGTTTATTATGGAGTGGTTGTTATCAGAGTCTGACTTGGATTTAGGAGAGGGTGTTTCTCTAGGAAAGTATAAAATAATAGGGTTTTAATGGCCTTCTAATAGAACTCATCTCACAGGGTGCTTTGGTTTTTTTCTTTTGTTTGTTTTTGTTTTTGCTCAATTGAGATCATGGTATTTGGTTCTAAACATCTCCCTTGGAGTCCTTTTCCTAGATCTGCAATAAAAGAGAATCTTTGTGATCAGAGGTGTTGCATGGGTAAAAAGAAGGAAGAAACTCATTTCAGTTTTCAGCAGCACTGGCACACTGGGTGTGGCAAGAATCTAGACCCAGTTGGGAGAGTAGAATACCCTGGTGGAGGCATAAGGGCTGGCCCACCATAGTTCTCAGCTTAGTCACCAATTCTGTAGAGAAGTGCACCAAAGCCGGAGCAGAAAGTAAAGTCTCCCTCTCTCCTTTAAGGAAACTCACATTCTGCGATAGACAGAACGGGGTTGAGGAAAAGAAATCCTGGGTGGTTAGAAAGAACAAATTATTGTCCTCTTTCTAAGACTTACACAGATACTAGAGTTGCTAGAAGTCTATTTATTAGTGGTCTGGCACAAAGAAATTTTGCACATTTGATACACAGACTTTTCTTCTGGTGATCCTACTTTAAAGACAACTCCTTACCCATTTTAATAATTTCCAGACTTCCTATAAAAATTGAGCAACATATTAGGGTTTCAAGTTTTCTTTTTTCCAGGAAAGCTCTAGTTTGGACATTTGCATTATTAATGGTGAGAAGATCATACTAATGTATAGGTCCAACAAGAGTACGGAAGGATGCCATCCTCCAGGGGTAATTCTGCTGACCTGAGCTGTGACCCTTCTAATATGGATCTGTCCGGGATGTTTTTTTTGTTTGTTTGTTTTTGTTTTTTTGAGAATGAAGTTAGGAAATATCCTATGAGTCAATGAAAATTGTTACAGTGACTCAAATTGGTGTTAAATGTTGTTGGAAAACTGGTTGTGACTTTATGATGTAACAAAAAGTTGTAAAAGTTGGATGGATACTAGGTAGAAGGATTTGTTTTCCTATAATTGAAATAAGAAGGCATTTGAAGAAGCCAAGTCCATGTGTCTATTTGGAAGTAATCAGATGTATTGCATAGAAGCCTAAGAAAACAAAGTTGTAGGGATTAAAAAGAAAGAATTGTGAATTTAGTTATAGTGATATTGATGGTTAAATTTATTCCTGTATTTTGGAGGTTGAAAATCCCTTTTACTATTTCACTCTCTGTTCTTAGATTGTTTTCTTGACAGTCTTTTCAAACAGCCAGTCTCCAGTCTCACTATACTGTACTGGGTACTTGTTTCAGCACCACGGATAGTAACCACATGACCCAGTCCTACTCCAACACGTTTGACCAAGCAGTTCTAGCTACCTAGAGAGAACTTTCTGCTTGCGTACTTTCTCCAAAGTGGGGAAAATAAATTAAATAGGTTAAATGTGTAGCAAATCAGGCTTGCTAATCTAGTATAAAAATTATCTTTCCCATACGTGGCTGTTATCTAAGGGTCTAGGGTGTGTGCATTGAGAGAGAAAAGAGAGTCAGTTAGGGGGGAAACACGTGCTAGTTTCTTTCTACAAATATGACCACTTCAAATAAAGTGATAAATCCCATGGAAGTAGTATAAATTGAAAAATGTGTTGAACAGAAGTAAAATAGGTGGCCTTTTTGAAGTACATGCTAGCTGGCGTGGCCCATATGCAAGTTTGTTCAAGATTTTATGAGGTAAGTAACATAACAGCATCTGTTTACTTAAGCAGTTCAGAGTGAAAGCTTGTTTTTCTCCCCAAATTCACCAAGTGTTCTATGTCTCCCATGTTCCTGGACTTTTAAAACTATCACATTTTACATTCATCTTCTCTATGTTATTATAAGGATGATTTTTTTTAAAAAAAACTTTTTTTGTCTACAAGATGAAATTATATTCATTATTTAAGCCTACTAAAATGTGTTTGTTTTATGGGAAAAATAGAATTTTAAAAAGGAATATACTCAAAGTTTTTATTAATGAAAGTTGCAGAGACATACTAAAACAAACCAGAGTTTTGGAGAGAAGAGGATTGATCTTAAAGAGGAAATTAAAGGTAAGAATAAAATGAATCATGTATAAATTGTTGAGAAATATCCATTTGGTTGGTATTGACTTTCAAAATACTCACATTGATAAATAGCAAATTGAGGCTGAAGATCTTTGAAACAGCAATGAAATCCACTGGTATTTATGACTCATGTTCTAATTTTATTTCTTCAAGGTTCACAATTACTGTTTTATTGGAAAGAGATATTTTATATATTAGCAGCATATCTGGTATCCTGAATTTGACCTTTCAGAACTACGTAGTTTATTTTTTATTTCTTAAACTTCTCTAAAGGCAAATGAACCAATCTTTTTGTTCAACGTGATGATCTAAATCTAAGCTGGAATGGAATCAATGAGTAACAGCAAAGATCATGTAAATCCTGGTTGATATCTAAGTACACTCTCCATCAATTAGATTATAATATTATCTGGAAAAATGCAGTTTCCTTTGGCTATTTGACATTAGATCAGTTGGTCAACTCTTTTATCAGATTAATTTTCATTGACATATGGCTTGGGAATAAAGTGGAAACGTGCAAAAAGAAATAAAATAAGATTTAAATTCAATGTAATACTCTTCTATTTTTCAATAAAATATATTTTAAATAAATAACAAAACATAACTCTTTTCACTACCAAGAACATATTCTGGGGATTCTATTTACAAAGGGAATTAAAATTGGGTTGGTAAAAATGCTTTATTTCAAATTAAAATGATTCAATTACTTTTGATGTATCTATTAGGGAAGCTCTTGATAGTGAAAATAGCATTAACATTTTTACTTGATTTTAAAAGGCATTTTATTTTTTAATAAATGAAGCTCAAATTTTTCTAGGGAGGCCATGACTGTAAGTTTAGAAATCCATCGTTTCAATTATTTGGTTAAAACAGTTTATGTCTCTAGGCAAATGGTCCACATTAGAACTCAAAACTGCAATTAACTTTCCAGTTGGGCTTCTAGTTGGAAGGAAGGGCTGCAATAGAAGGAAGAAAAGTTGGGTTGGTATCCTGATAAGACAAAAGGAAGACAAAGGTTCTGGATGATTATGATGATAGAAATGCTCCTGAAGTCTCCATTTGTCAGGAGAAAGATTTATGGCAATGAGAAAAAAAAATCACTAAATTTTTCCTGCTTTGCCCCTTTAAGGGAGCCATTCCCAGTACTGAAAGGCTATTATGGGTGAATTAATAAATTACACAGCAAATTATTAAATCCAGATAATTACAAGGAATAAGTAAGTAATCATTAGTTATCTCAGCTAATTACTGTGGGTCAGAGCCAGCCGGAATGTGAAATCCTCCTCGGGAATTGAAATTAACTTTGCACAGCGAGTCTCTCTGCTTGACGTCCCCAGTCTGTAGGCACATGGCAGCTCCCTTGTGAGCCAGTCTTTCTATTTAACTTGGAGAGAATAGAAATAAAATTAAGTGGCAATGTGGTAATAGGAAGCTGCTCAGAAAGCAAACTGTGGGTTTTATTCTGTCCTTTAAATGCCTGGAGATGAAAAGCTTTATTTACACCAGTTTCAGAAAAATTTAAAGCACCCTTGCTGAAACCGGTTTTCTGAACACACACACACACCCCTCAGAAACATGTTTGCACTTCCTGTGCTGCTAATCTGTCACACCAAAAGAACTGTAGACTATAGATGTGTGTGTGTGTGTGTGTGTGTGTGAGATGGGGAGTGAGTGAGAAAGAAAGAAATAAAATGAAAATGTTACTCTGCTTTCATCCCTCACCATGGTAAGGCTGTCGAAAAGTGCAGCCCAGTCTAATAACCTGTTTGTTTTGTTTGGGTAACAGTGTGCTTTCATCTTGCCACAGGAAGAACCAGCTTAGTGCAAATGTTGTCTCTCGTTGATCTTTCGACAGATGCTTCAAGAGCTGATGTCACCTTTTTCTTCATATAGCATTACTTTCTGAAATCAGCCTCCAGTATCCTGTCTCCCTTCACTCCCACCAACACCCTCTCCCCCCCCCCCCCCCCCCCCCCCCCCCGGCTTCTTTAAAGGGCAGAGAAGACAGTCAAGCTGGGTGCCTGTTGGAAAGTAGAAAATGTATCTGTATGTTAGAGTGATTATATGTATCACAGAGCTGGGGGGACTGGACCCGTGAAGAAAACGGCTGGTAATATATTAAAATGAGGGGGGAAATCTAAAAGCCTTTTTTTTTTATCAATTGCAATTAGATGGACAGTCTTTCTGCTCATTCCCTGCTCTAGTCTGGGATGATAATAAAAATTTAATGAAGCCTGGGACCAGCAGAGAGCTCTGTCTAGGGACTGTGGAATAGAATATTTTAACTGTACATTTATACCAACTGTCTGGCTTCAAAGACGTGACTGCTTTTAATCTCGAATTAGAAAACCACAGATTTGAAATTAAATATTAGATACCCTCCGATCCCCTTCCTTTCTGAAATATTGCCACGACTCTGTTTTCCTCCATTGGCCCATAACACACATATCTTGGGTGTCCAATTACATTTCCGTGAATAATAGATGGCTTTGATAGGGTGCAGTATTCTGGTGCTTTCCCCCCCCCTTCTTCTTTTAATAGAGTTAATGCAATATTAATTGGCTGTTGATGTTATAAGAATGCACAGCCCCCTTTTCAGGAACAAATCGATGTGATAGGGACGTTAGAAAGAGCAAAGGCGAAGCCTTTCCTTCAGCCTAGGTCACTTCTTTGTGGAGGAGAC
This sequence comes from Saccopteryx bilineata, assembly GCF_036850765.1. Taxonomy (NCBI): domain Eukaryota; kingdom Metazoa; phylum Chordata; class Mammalia; order Chiroptera; family Emballonuridae; genus Saccopteryx; species Saccopteryx bilineata. Next base: position 186,554,666 of record NC_089490.1, on the reverse strand, counting down.
CTTCTTAGCGCTTTGGGTAAGTGAAGGGGCGCTGTGAGTTCCGAGGCCCTGGCTGCATTGGTTCCGTTGCTAGTAGAGGGGACTACGGGTTAAGGTGGAGAGGGAGCCGTGTGACAAGCAGGGCGCGGGGCAGCGATCGCTGAGAGGTTTTCCTCGCTTTTCAAGGCTAGTGCTTCCGGTCGCCAGACCCTTGCACCCCCTTCACCACTTTGCACCCGCTGCCCTTGGGCTTGCCTGCTAGCCCCACCTCCCCTCTGCTCCAGGTCGGGGTGCAAGCTGGTGTGGAGGGGCTGAAGGTTGGCGTCCATAGCGTTGGGGGGTAGGGAGCGCGGCCGCCCACCGGAGCTGGATGAGCTCTTGCTGGCCCCGCGTGGCCCCTAGAGCCTTGGGGAGCAGGCGCCTTGCCAGGCGCGCAGCCAGGAACCCGCGAGAACCAGAGGCTCCGGCGCATCGCCCCCTTGTATTTTACTAATCACGTCTATTTAAATTCTAGCGCGGTCCTCCGCGCTCTCGCTGGGAAAGCTCTGGAGAACTGGACCCATCAATTATTCTGAAAAAATCCCAGGCTACGTGAAGCTTCCAGCCTGCGGGCGGGAGGCGGTGGGAGGAGGTGGAGAATCTAGCCCCTACCCTTCGCCCCTCCTCTCTGTCGTTTCCAGCACGGATCCCTGAACTTCAGGGTTCTGGGGCCCCAGGGAGTTGGTGCGCCTTCTGAGGGTTTGCGCTTTCATAGGCTGGCAGGGGAGACGGTGGGAGTAGGCTGGGACTTGGCCTCGCTTTCCCTTCAAGCCGCTTGGAAGCGTTTCAGTCTTGTGCAGTCAGACCTGATGGATCACCGTTCGTTCCTCGGGCGGCTACCACCTTTGGCATCGCCCTCGCCCCCTCTATGCCAAGTCCTTAACGTGAACCCAGTGGTTGGGGGCTGCCGGGCGTTGGAGAAGTCTCTGCTCAGCCTTCCTTTGCTCCACAGTCCCTCAAGGTTGGGGCCTTGGGGACATTCTAGTTCAGAATCCTTTCAGGAACCTCGATTTAAAGTCCTCTAGCACACACTTTCCCACCCCCATTCAAGCTCCAAAATGCCCTGAGGCCGAGCAGCAAGACGAGCGCGCAGCTGGACGCGCAAAGAGAATGCGTTCGCTCTAAAGTAGGGAGGCGGGTGAGCCTGGCTGGTAATTACTGCCCCCCCCACTCGGCCTCGCCCGCCCCCACCCCCACGCTGGGGCTGCAGTCATTACTCCAGCTGTCATTCGGCGGAAAGAAAGCGCCCTACCCCATCCCCAGACTTTGTAGCTAACAGAAGCCGCCCCCTTACCCTCCCATAGTGTTTGGGTCGTGGTTCTTAAAATTTTTGTTATACTTTTTTCAGAAACACAATACTTCCTCTTTACCCTAACCTTCTCATTTTCCGAACCCTGGGAGCATATGCAATGTCTTATTTGTGTACACTGGTAAGTTTTTTTTCTTTGAGGCGGGGGTGGGGGTGGGGTGGGGCGTGGGAGGTTTTCTTATAGCTGCTAGGTTTCCCTGACTGATTTGAGGCGACAAGAAAATAAAACGTATGTATACAATATTCTTGAGACAAATCAACTGGTTCTTGTAATATACCAAGTAGTCCTGTTAAATCAATGGGGTTTGATAATAAAAAAAAAGTTACTGATGGGTATGTAAGTGATTGAAAAAGGCTTAAATCAACACGCTTTGCCCGAGTGGTAGGGGCACGGTTTGCGTTCCTGGAAGGCCTAGTGATCCCGAGGCCGCTGTGCTCACCGGCAGAGGGTGGGTTAACACACTTAGGGCCGGACAGCCTTACTTTCTCAGCGGGTCACCGGGGCTTTGCTAAATGGCAGTCCGCCTCTCTGCATTTTGGACAAACGGGGATGGAGGTTTCCTGACTCCTAGAGACTGAGTAGGTCTCAGTTTGGGTGAGGTGATGAGTGTGGGGTTGGGAGAGGGAGTTCCTCTTTTTGGGGGGAAAAACCCAAGCCAACTTATGCTCCAAATTCAACAGCAGTCTGATGTGGGGCCAAGATGTGGAAGGGTAAGATTTCCTGGGCAAGTCTGCAACTTGCCCAGAAAAACCATCTTTTCTGCTCCAATTCTGGTCTCTCGCTTTCTTAGTTATAAACCCATGGACGTTTCTATTCCGTGCCCTAGGTGGGGAGGGCGGGGGTTAGGCACTCATCGTTGTGGGGATGGCCTTCTGAAACCCGCAGGCCCTTTGACTTAGCAAAAGCAAGTTCTGTGTTTTAAACAGGTGAGCTAAGAAGCAGCCGGAACTAAATCACTTGACCGCGTGGAGGAGGCGCACCTCCCTCCAGAGTGTACACGCTCCCGTGGGTTAGCCTGAAGCCATGCGCCAGGAAATAGGGAGACATCCTCTACTTCACTCTGGCGTTTTCCTCGCAATTTGTCACCCTAGCAAATTGTCACGCATGTAAATGGACACAGGCACACTCAAAGCTAGTCCCCGGGGCTAGGACACCCTGGTGAAACCTTTCAAATTCACTGAAAATCTCTCCCGTGTCTAGCCAAGATGCGTGATTCACCTGAGAAGGTGCTTGAGACTCACCTTCCTGCTACCTTTTTTTCAGTGCACCTGGTGGGCTTTTATCTTCTGTTTGCCACAGGTGTCCTTCGTGTCTTTCCACAGAATCCACACATGGTGTCTTGGCCACAGCACTTCTGGCTCCAAAGATGGAAGCAGTCTGTGATGCCCAGGAAGGATCTGGGGACAAGGCAGCAGAAGGGGTGAGGGGCCCGAATTTGATGGAAGGTTCTCTAGGGACCAGGATTAGGTCTTTCAGGTTCTGGGCTCTCCCGGACTTCATGGTGACTTCCGAAGGGGGCACCGTGGCTACTGTTTTTAAGTCCCACTTCGGTAGCAACTCTGAAGTTCTAACTAACAAGGCTGGAGCTGTCTAACTTTCCATCTCAGTACCTGGAAGAGACCACTTCTTCACCTGGAGCTGGAATGAAGGCAACTGCTCTGTCCTCCACCTGTGGAGTCTTTAGTCTTTGGAGAGGGAGGTGAGTAAGGAAGGGAGCTCAGTGTCTGGCTGTTCAGCTAGGACCTGTGATCATTCTGAGAGAAAAGTCATTTTTGAGGGCCGTCGGGTTCCCATCCTTAAATTAAGCTTCTAACTTCCTGAAACAGTCCTAAATGGGTTAGGTGAGGCTCAACTGGCAACTTGCACTTTTTTTTTTTCCATCAAATTTTCACTTTGCAGCCCTGCGAGCTTTTAATTGCAGTATTGTCAGAGGGGCCCATCCTTGCATTTCCTAAATCATTTCATTGATTTTCCACCCCTGTTGCTTCTTTCCTTTGCAGTAAGACAAAATTTTTCCCCCTGGGATTCCTTCGGAGTTTGAGAGGGGAACGAGAGACAAGAGGGAGTGTGAGGAGGAGACCGTGTGGTTAATAGGAGCGTGATCTCTATTCTTCCCCAGGGAGAGGAAGAAATGCAAAGAGTGACCACATCTGCCCTCTCCCTATCTCAGACCATGTAGAAGTGAAAAAGAGAAAGAGGAGATATCATGACATAGAAAGACCACTGCGCGGGGAACCAGCCTGGCCCCACCTTGCCATGGATTCTCAACCTGTTGTGGGGAGAGAAGTTGAGGTACCCAGACAACTGGTATTTAGTCTTGGTAATGTGTGTTCCTTCACTGTAAATAAAACCACAAACTTCCCCAGAGGTGACACGACCTGCATACTCTGGGCGGGAGGAGAAAATGGAAGAAGGAGCAAATCCAACTGAGCTGAATGTAGCAAATCCCACTTCTCATTCTGAGATGCCCAGCCCTGCTTCCTTTTAAACCAGAATTCTGGAGGAGACCAGAATTCTTTGGTTTTTCTATTAATTTTGTTAGTAGCATAACTCTAAGTTCTTATTTTTTCACAAACAATTTTTACCAGCCAATCCTGGTGTCAGAACGGAGCAAAAACTAGCCAGTGGGAAACAGCAGGAATTTGCTGTCAGACAAAATGAGAGCTGAGGCTGCTCGGCGGCCAACCTGGCCCCATTGCTCCGGAATCCTACACCGGTGCGTGGAAGACATGCCCAGATGTTTCCCCTGTGTCCCTTTGGCATCAGAAGTATTTGCAATTGGGGAGAGGGGCTGGAGGAAGGAGTAGACAGGTATCAAGGAAGATGAGAACAATAGTATTTATCGTACCCCAAATTAAAACTACTTCCTAACTCAGTAATGATAGTAGGAGGCATCATACTCTCCAGGAGTTAACTCTTGACCACTAGGTATTAGTTAGCGGGAGATACAATTTCTTCAGTCTAGGAGAAATCTCTGTAATGCTCAACCCTTCACCCTTCCATTTCTCCCTCTCTGCTTTCCTCTTCTCATTACTCTCATCTCTCAAATGGTTTGGACAAGGAAATCTTAGAAGCTGGTGTCACTGGGAGAGACAGCTCCTTTATTGAGGCAGAATTTCTGTATTAACTTTAACACTGCCCAGGAATTGCTTATAAAAACTATGTCCCCAAATCCATATCCATCTTGCATGTGTGAGGCAGAGAGAACTATCCTGAAGGCCAGTAATGCTTGGCTTTCCTGCATTTTTTTGTAATGCAGAATTTTTTGAAATGATTTAGGAATGTAATGCAGATGTTTTTGTTTGTAATTCATAATAAGCCAATGATACACCAGAGTTGGATAGTTTTCCAGGTTTTGGAGATTCACTCTTACACAACTCTTTCCCCTTGCCCCGGAGAGGATGCTATCAATGTCTGAAACTACATCCAGATGCAGCTCTAAGTAATCTGAGTTGTACACAGGGCATTTGCCCCAGCGGATGCCAAGTAGAAGTGATAAAGCAAAAACTGGACACAGGTAACACTGGCTTAGGATAACTCCTCTTCCAGGCTTCCCATTCACCGTCAGACCAGGTTGGAGGGAAAATCAGTTCTAAGGTTCAATCTCCAAACCAGTTCATACACTCCTATCACTTGAGACTTATGTGGGAGGTATAGGAGGGGGGCGGTAGCAAAGCCACAAATGTTTCCTCCACTTTAAATTGGGTAGGTATTAGAGTTCCTTCAACCTTTCCTGTCTGAACTTCTGCTCTCAAATTCTGTTCTCTTCTTCTCTACTCACCACCGACTGCCATCATCAACTTTCTTCTTCTGCTCCTCCTCACTTTCCTCCTCCCAATCCCTTTTCCTTCCTAGCACACTAGCAGAAGCAGAATTGTGTGCAAATCTGGGAGTGAGACCTCAAGCTACTTCACAGTGAGATGATTCTAAAGAGTGATCAGTAGAGTTTAGATCCCAGTGACATTATCTATGTCTTTGAGGGTGATGCAGGGATATGTGGTTAGGGAGCATGTGATGCAGATTTGAGTCCCAACGAAGCATAGAGTTGTGGATGTTCTGGGTAACTTGGTGGGTGTGAGGTGCAGGTCTAAGGGAGAGGAGCCTAAATGTTCTTCTTTTGTGAACCTCTTCAAGCATATGGAAGAAAGAGATGCCAAGGACATTTTTACTCTTTTGGTTGAAGAAGCAAGCACACATCAATCCTAGAAGATGTATTTATTACCTAACACACTGACTTTTAGAGGGAGATGCCATCAGTTGTCTCTGCCCAGTTCTGTTGCAGATTTATTAATCATATCCACAAGGATTGCCAAAATGGCAGGGCTCTCTTCGCTTTTCAGTTTATACAGAACAGAATCATTTACATAAAGTCCTTAAGGCAAATAACTGTTGGGGCTCTAATTTATATCTGATCGAAAATTAGCCGTCATTATGCGCTCCATTAGCAGCGTCTTTAATGTGCTTCTAAGCACCATTTGTCAAGCGGCTTGTTAATATCCTTCAAGTCTTTAAAGTTGAGAGCTCATTAAAGAGTGCGCTCTGTTATTGATGTAATTTAGATGAGTTTGGAAGAGCAAATACACCATGCCTTGAATAGGCAACCTCCAGGAGCCAGGGCAAGGGGGCATTTGGTGACTCAGTTCACAACAAATGATTTCCCAGAAGCCTTTGAGCTTTCTTGACAGCAGGTATTGCTTGAGTCCTGCAAAGGTGTGATGGCTGGCTCCTCAACCTGGGTGTAAATTGTCCATCTCTCTGGGTTGACCTGTTTGTTTGTCTCCAATGTTTACTTTTTTCTCCCTTGTCAGTGCATATTTACCATAACTCCTTTGACCTTTAGGAGAATGGGTGAGAGTATAGAAAAACTGGCCCTAATCTAAGGTTGTTTATGAAAGGATTTACCTTTTCTTTTTCTTTCTTTCTTTCTTTCTTTCTTTCTTTCTTTCTTTCTTTCTTTCTTTTGTTCTTTCTTTCTTTTGTTCTTTCTTTCTTTCTCTCTCTTTCTCTCTTTTCTTCTTCCCTTCTCTCTCTCTCTCTTTCTTTCTCATATCTCCATCCTTACTTAGAGCCTAGCAGTTTACTTCCCAAAGTCTGTCCTATATTCCACAGTGTGGAGGAAGTAAACGCCCATTGAGAAAACTGTAGACCTACAGACAGGGATCCTGCCCTTGACCATATTTTGACTGAAGTACAGTAAAGCTGCTTAATTGTGTACATATTATTACATGATCTATCAACCATCCCATCAGAAGAGCATAAAGGCCAATAAATTACCTCAGTTATTTATCTAAAAATCCATATATTTTGTCAGTTTCTTTCTGGAGGAGATTATGTTAGTGTAACATAATAAAGAAAACCATTAACACAGCCAGAAAATTGCAACTGAGTGCAACAATAATTCCACTAGCAGGAATAAATAATAGTGAGAAAGCTGCACTTTGTCCTGGACTTACTGGTAGGTTGTATCAGCTTCCTTTTGATTTGAGTCTTAAGTGTATCTGTGAATCCTGCTACTTAGGGTTTAGTAAGATTTTTGTACAATCCCCCCCCATGCATTAGTGCAATTTAGATTTCTAAGTCTTACATTATAAGAAAAACATGGAAACCATCCTGATTTTTGAGCCCCACGTGTCTCTCGATTCTAAATTCACTTCCTCTCCCGAGACCATCTGGGGACTCCGAGATTAATGCAAGATAATTAAAGACATTAGGCATTTTATTCTCTCCTTTAAATTTCCAAGATTCTTTCAGCCTTAGAAGCTTGAGTGTGAAGATGGCTCTACTTTATCAGATTGAAGTAAAAATAAAACAAGAGTTTAGGAAGCGGTGGAGGGGGGGGGGAGGTCCAAATACTCAGTTACCTCCAGCCCTCCCTCCCCTGTACCTCCTGCTCAGAGTACAATCTCATTTTCCTCATTGTTGGGCGGTTTATTCTTGCACTCCACACGGTAAAGAGTTCATTACATACACGGAGAAAGAGAAGGAAGAAGGAAAGATATAATAAGATCAATCTAAGGACATATTGAGGTCATATAACAGCACAAATATTCTCAAGTGCTCTGTATAATGTGCAGTGGGGATTTTGGGCAGTTTTATTGTGTGGTAGGAGCCTCATCTCCGTTGTTTTTTACAGGATTCCTCCAGGCTAAAGTAATAAAGCGAGTAATTAGAATGCTAAAGACAGATGTAAATAACAGGAATGAGACAGCGGTGACAGATGAGCGGCTGGGTCAGGAGAGAGCCCAGTTGGTGGAAATGACACCGCTCCCTCGCTCCCGATCCCCACCCCTCCCCCCTCCCGTTTTCTCTCTTTCGGCCTCTTCCCTCCTGGCTGTGGCCGGGGACGCACAGGTCAGAATTGCATTCGGGAGGCGCCGCGCGGTTGCTGTCCCCGGCGTCCCGAGCCTGGGGAGCCACGAGCTCGCCCCCCCATCGGCTGCGAGGCAGCGGGGAGCGGGGGGCTCCCAAGCCTCCGGACCCGCGGGTCGCTGCTGTCCCCGCCCCGAAGCCCGCATCCAGGCCGCGGTGCGAACGCAGCAGCCGCTCTGTCTTCCCATCCTCCCAGCTGCCTTCAGGTCTTTGTCGCCTTTCCTCTCCAAACCGGAGCAAAGAGGCCCCAGGAGGTGCCTTCATCGCCCTCGTTGGAAGCCTTGACCTGGCCTTGGCACCTCAGCTGGCAGCCCAGTCACTAAAGCCCGAGAAGCGGCCCAAGGCTGCCAGGCGCGAGTGCCCCGGACCCCCAAGGCCTTTTGCCCCCGTGAGCTACACGCTGAGAGTGCGTCATTGTCACTGGGCTTCATCTGACTTCCCATCCAAGACCACCCCGCGGACTCCAGCTTTTCCGACTGCACTTTGTACCTGGTGCCCCTTGTAGACCCGAGAGGACAACTCACGGTGCCTTTTGACAAGAAAGATATCACACTGGCAATTCCCCTTTCCAGTCCTGACCTATCAACAACTAGGCACGCAGGACAGCAAATACAGTGACTCATAAAGCAGCCTCATTTCCTTCCCAACCACTTAAGTGGGTGGAGCAGTGTGGTCTCAGCTTGTTATGGGGAAGTTTATAACAACCTAAGTGCTAAGTAAGCACTGTCGTTGATGTTAGAGAATGAAGATGATCAGATCTGATTCAAATCTCACAACAGGTCCCTTGTTTCTAAAACCTCATACATAACTTTCATGATCTGGGACCTCCTCTTATGCATGTGTAGAGGAGCCACAGGCCTAAACTTGGGGCTTATTTGGGTTTGAAGTTTCACTCTTTTTAGGAGAATGCCAATTCTAGAAATACGGCTACTCTATGGAGTGGATGTGGTTAAGACTAGACAGAAGTGAACAGGCGTGGCTTTTCTATTCTAGTATCAGAGCAGCAAGTGCCTTCTTTTTAGCAGCAGCACTATTCAGAAAACTACACATCAAACAGACAAAAACCCCAGAGTGAAGTGGGCTAGGCCAGGCGGTAGCTGTAACCTCCCCGTGACGTTGGTATGTGGGGAGGTTAGCAGGTGCTTGTGAAACACAGGGACACGTATGTCAGCCTGAGGAATTCCTCTAGTACTCCCCAGATTATTACCATGAGTTAGTTATGCCTGGGGGGTGGAGAGGTAACCCTTCCCCCAGATTTTTAAAGAAGGCTTATAAATGCATAGGACAAAATGAGAAGTACATGTTCATCAATCCTGGTTTTAATTTTTCATATGTAATCGATAAATAAATTTTTATCAATTATATCAATACAATGCAATGGATGCATTTCTTAACCTGTTCCCCTCCTGAATCTGACTGGTTATTATCAATATTTTGAGTTAATTTATTTTTAAACAACTATCTCTTCCTTAAAAAAAAAACAAAAAAACTTGGCCCTGGCCAATTGGCTCAGTGGTAGAGCGTCGGCCTGGCGTGTGGAAGTCCCAGGTTCCATTCCCGGCCAGGGCACAGAGGAGACGTGCCCATCTGCTTCTCCACCCCTCCCCTTCTCCTTCCTCTCTGTCTCTCTCTTCCCCTCCCACAGCCAAGGCTCCATTGGAGCAAAGTTGGCCCAGGTGTTGAGGATGGCTCCATGGCCTCTGCCTCAGGTGCTAGAATGACTCTGGTTGCAGCAGAGCAACACCCCAGATGAGCAGAGCATCGCCTCCTACTGGGTATGCTGGGTGGATTCTGATCAGGTGCATGCGGGAGTCTTTCTGCCCCCACCTTCACCCCGCTTCTCACTTTGAAACAATACAAAACAAAAACCCCCCACAAAAAAACCTTGGGAAATGTCTATGAATTATGAAACTGTAATGATTGTCACGATGAGGCTCTGAGGTCAAATCTATAGCCAGATGATTTAGGCTTTAATGACCTCTATGCTTAATGAAAATGAGTATTTCAGATTGGCCTGACTAAAGAATGAAATCTCTTTCCTAGATGAAACGTTTATTAACATTTGCGGGTATTGGTGAGGAGTCACCATGGGATTCATGGAAAAGTGGTCACCTATTCTGCATGACAAATGCTTTTCTGTCTCTAGTAACCAGAGGCCTGACCAATTTATAAAGGGACTGACTGTGGAAAACTGAATTGGGCCTAACTCTTGTGCTTATGTAGAAATATACACGGAATTAATGGATAAATTCCCTCTGCGCATGTGTAGCCTCAGGCCCTGGGATATAAGCCGGAGCTGGAATTTTGGTCCAGTCATATTTCTAACAGCAATCTTCACTCCTACTCCTGTGAGGAAGCTTCATACATTGGGACTGAGTCAGGCTGGTGCTGCTTGCTGGTGACGGTACAAGATGGTGGTGGGGACAATGCTTGGAAAGGGTGACCAGGTAAATGCATGGTGTGGCCACATTCTGGGTACACATTCTAAGATAGCTGTGTGACTAGAAATGAGGAGAAGCAGGAGCAGTGGGGAAAGGAGTTAGAGGTCATGTGGGCTTGGACCACCTCTGTAGAAGGTGAGAGTCACTTCTTGATTTCCTCTTATCTTTGCAAAGAATGTTTACTGTGTACAGAAGTCCCGTTACAGAAATTTCAAGGTTAGGTTGTAACTCATTAGTGGGTAATAAACTTAGTATGTTTTGACCAGCATAAAAAAATATTAAAAAAGATGAATAGGATCGAAGCAATCACTGTGGACCACAGGTGAAAACCAGTTGTGTTTCATGAACCTTTCATCTAGTTTTATTTATAACTGCATGTTTATGTTGGCCCACAGTACAAAGTATATTTTACATTCTGTGTCTTAGTCAAAAACATTTGCAAATTATTGTTGTAGGGCCTACATCATGTACTTTTTAAAAAAAATTTTTATTTATTGATTTTAGAGAGGGGGAGAGAGGGAGAGAGAGACAGAGAGAAAAAAATGGGGGGAGGAGGGGGAATCCACTCTTAGCAGTTGCTTGTCGTATGTGCCTTGACTGGGCAAGCCTGGGGTTTTGAACCAGCGACCTCAGCATTCCAGGTCGATGCTCTGTCCACTGCGCCACCACAGGTCAGGCACATCGTGTACTTTTTCTGAGAACTCCTTCTGGGTTATACCAGGCCTGAATAGTTTGTTACTCCCTTTGCCCATATCAGTTATGTATGCCACTTGTTACTTCTCTAATACTTTCATGTATTGTTAACTACTCAGGTATATATATCTTTTCTAACTGAATTTAAACTTCCTCAAAGATGTATACCTTAGGCTTCTTTGTACCCTTCACAGTCTCCAACGTGGTTCTATGCACACACCTAATTGACAAATGTCGGTGGCTCTCTATGTGCTTAATGAGAGCGAGCTGGATCTCAGCTCAGACGCTGCCTTTCCAGGGATGCGTTTCTCAGTCGGTCTCTGCTCCCGGTGAGGTCACGTCCCATAACGGGCTCTCTGGCCACTTGCAGTGCCTTCATAACACTTACTGGAATTGAATATAGATATTTATGTGACCTGGTGACAGACTCATTTCCTCTACCAGAGTGTAGACTTCGGTAAAGTGTCCCAGATCTGTTCAGCTCACTTGTATTTGGCACAGTACTTGGCACATGGTGGGCACTCAATAAATACTTGTTGGCTGACTGACTGACAGGCTAAATGATGTAAGGAATGACCCGTAGTTCTGGCAGGGGCAGCAGGCCCTTTCCTACCTATTAGCAGAAAGTGGTTTTGTTAATGACATGGGAAGAGAAGGAAAGACTCAGATTTAATGATTTGAGGACGTTATTTTATATGATGCCATTACCTCATTATTATTGTTATTGTTGTTTTTATTTTTTCAACTGTGCTAGCAGCATTTTGGTTTGCCTGAATCTGGCCACAGAAATGAGTCCATGTAAGAAACAGCTCTGTGGGCGGCATCTCTGAAATCTTTGAGTAACCGCTGTGGAGAAAATAGATTCTATTGTATGAGGTCCAGTTTCTGACTTACACAAGAAATCTCTCTTACATCTTATAAACTGTTTCTCCTTCTTGATAAACTGATTTATAGACATGAGGGCTGCTACCCTTGTGACTTCTCACTCTGCCTTGGCTGTTAGTGAAGGTTTAAGATTTAGGTTAAAATGCAATAGATTTTTTTCAATATATATATATATTTTGGGGAATATTTATTATCTTGTTCTCCAGTCTTTTATAAATTGGGTTTTTTTGGTTTATTTATTATTTATTTATTTATTGGATTTTGTGTTTTCTGCTTTTAGTATTGGCGTGCATCAGCTTTGGAGATAGATAGACCAAGGGTTCAAATTCTGAACAAATTAGGATTGTAACATCCCTATCTCTGTGATCTTGAAAAAGAAAACTGCACCTTATTTTTCTCATCTGTAAAATGAGAGCAAAACTACATTACTCGATGTTTTAATTATTATCGGAGTTACTAGCACATTTTAGGTACACCCAGATTTTAGCTCCTTTTCTTTCCATTGATGGCGGGTAACTTCAAATCCTTTTTGGGAGGAGATATATCAGAGCTATGATAACACAAGGGTTTGGTGTGTTAATGTTTCACTTTCTATTTTTTGAGAACATGGGAAGATAATCCTGTTTCTCTCAATTACCTTATCTATAAAATTCAAAAAATAATCATTGTGTATCACCTCAGAAAAGTAACTTGATATGCTAAGAATATAATTTCTAGTTTCAAATAATCAAGTTTTTGTGTTAATCACATATAAATGTAGCTTTTTTCCCTAGTATTTATGTATAAATTCATCTTATATTTCTTGAGGAAATTGAAGGTAAAATAATTCACATCCTGAATGGTTATAATGTATCGAGGGGAAAGTAAAATAGATGCTCTTAGCTCTAGGGTTGTAGTGCTAAGATATTATTAGTGGCTGAAGCATTATAATGCTAATATTTAAAAAGCAGCCAAATAGAACTGGTTAGATAGGCACACAGACTGCTAGCAGAACTGGGTGTCAGAAACAAGCTGAATGTCAGGACCTGGGAGGTCAATTTCCTGGGACTGAAAAACCAATTTTTGATGTTTCAGGGAAGGGGGGGGGGGTAATTCAGCAGTTACTAAATGAAGGTAGTTCAAAATATAAACTATAAATGGATACATGGGAATGAAATGAACAAAGAGTATTTTTCTCCAGTTTCCTTTATGTTATGGGTTTTATGCATGGATCTAAGATTGCAGGTATAGCCTGGAAGTCATTGCAATTTAGGGAATTCTGCTGCTATAGTCATGACTTGATGAGACCTGAGACCTGTTTTCCCCATATATGATGCTCCCCCCCACTAAGATTCCTGAAATACCTGTTTATTAGTAAATTGAACATTTAAGTCATTAATTTAAACTTTCATCGAGTTTCAGGTGTTCTGAAAGATGCTGAGAATAAAACATCTTATCCTTGAAAAGTTTACATATTTGGGGGCAGAAAGAGAACTGAGTAAAATGATGAGAAATGAGGAGGGTTGTAGAGTTATGCACAGAGTGTTATGGCACTGGAGAAGTTGGAGCAACAGTTATATTTCATCAGGTGATGGTTTTTACAGACCCAATCTCCTTTCACCCCTGCAGCCCACACACCCAGAACTAAGCCAGGCAGAATGAAGGATGTCTTCTCTTTAGAGCCTGTTTTGACTTATATAAAACTGTAATTATTTATTAAAGTCAAGTGGAAAAATGAAAGCACTCTCATGGAGGCTCAAGAAAAGATTCTGTTTGCACACATTTGCCATTTCAACTAACGCACTTACTTTTTCATACGTTTGCTCTAGAATTTTAAGGTTATGCGCAATTATGGTGAACATTCTTAGCTCAATAAAAGCAACGCTCCCTCCACTGAGAAAAGAGCAGTTCTTTTGATTTCTAGAAGGCAGGATCTCAGAGCTGGAGATTTTTCTTTCCTTATTGTACAAAGATGGTATGGATTTATAGTTAGAATCAACCCATTTTTGAAAAATGTAGATTGTAAACTGGGCAGAGTTCCTCTTTTACGCTTTTTTGTGGAGCTAGACGATTGTATTTTCTGTAACTGCTGCTTCAAAAATCTTTCACTTTTGTTACTTGAAAAATGTGTCAGTTCATATTTGGGGAAAGGTTGGATGTGAGAGAGAAACAGGCAGCATGTTTAATGACTGTGGCCCTGAACGGGGATCCTTTTGCAGGATGAGAGCCTCACAGTGTTGACAGAGTTAAGAAGATGATAGCATGTCAATAAGACTGAGTTATCTATTTCTTATTTGTTTTTTGTTTGTTTGTTTGTTTTACAGAGACAGAGAGAGAGTCAGAGAAAGGGATAGATAGGGACAGACAGACAGGAATGGAGAGAGATGAGAAGCATCAGTTTTTTGTTGCGACACCTTAGTTGTTCATTGATTGCTTTCTCATATGTGCCTTGACCGCGGGCCTTCAGCAGACCAAGCAACCCCTTGCTCAAGCCAGAGACCTTGGGTCCAAGCTGGTGAGCTTTTTTGCTCAAACAAGATGAGCCCGCGCTCAAGCTGGCAACCTCGGGGTCTCGAACCTGGGTCTTCCGTATCCCAGTCCGACACTCTATCCACTGCGCCACCACCTGGTCAGGCTATTTGTTTTAATATATAATAATCTGGCCACTGGGTGGTAATCTGGGCCTCATGTTCCCCAGCAGCTGGGGAGCTGGCTCTGGTCATCACCACCCTGCAGGACCTGGATGGCAGCCAGGTCCCAAGAAAAAGCTGTGTGAGAGTCAGGTGAGCAGAATTAGTTAAGCTTTTAATTAACTCATCCTTTCCTGTTGGTAGGAATGTGCAGACATTCAAATCCTTGAATATACTTCACATGAGAATAGGCCACATACTGATGCAAGCAACAAAACAGGTTACAAAGCCTTACGAAGGAGAGTACAGAGGCATAGCAAGGCTTTAAAGGGGCACTCAGCACACCTAGGAGCCCGCAAGAATCTGCACAGAGATGGAGAGATCTGGGGCCCCTCCCATGCGTGGGAGCACAGCCACCCTGGTGGGCATGCCAGGCACGCGTGTGTTTACTAACAGGATAGGACGTTTGAACGCATCCAGCCAATGCACCCATATGTAGCTAACCAGGGCACATCTAGACACACTCAACTGAGGTGCACCTGGGGACTTCTGCCTGCCCTTGTGGAAGTCCTTAGCCTGTGCGTGCTTTAAACCTCCTCTACATCTCCTAATTCTCAGAGATCCCAGTTTTGAGTCATCATCGACTAAAGTGGTCACTATCTCTGAAGTCAACATTAAAGTTTTTAATAATATTTATTGTTATCTTGTCATGTGAAGTCCTGAGAGAGAGTGCTGTGAAGGTGGTTAATCCAATGTGCAAGCAAAATCTTACCCACGGAAGGGAGTGAAGGAATGCAATACCGTGCATGGTCCTCAGAGCAGATGGGCCTCAGACTCCTCAGTAGTGCAGACCAGCGGTGGTGCAGGGGACACTGGGGAGGAGTCAGGGGCATGGCTGGCCACTTGGTCACACTGGTGGTGACTTTTGTATTCTATGGGGAGACGGCATAGGGGCATAAGCATGTATAATAAGGATAGTTTGAACTTTCTTTTTTGTTTGAGAGGTTTACTAGACATTATGTATTATATAAGAAATTATAACAATTGACTTCCCAGGTTTTATTTTTTCAAACACGAATGATAGAGTTTTAACTGAACTTTAGTAACCTTGGTTTTTAAAAGTACGGTCCCCTATTTTCTAATGGTTAAACAACCTTCTCTTTTCTTTTGTTCACTTCTTCCTTCTTTTCCTGCCCTCCTCACACATCCTATTCCTCATATTAAATTCCCTCTTCTAAACTTTTTTTCTCATTAGCATAGATTTTAAAAATCTGAAACCTATTTTACCTTATAGTGGTAATTTAAATTTTAACCACATAGTTACATTTTAATAGCTAAAATTTCTCTGTGAAAATGTTAAATGAAAAGGATTCTTTTTCTTGAATACTAGCATTTTGATCTTGGAGTTAAGCTTATGGGCTTAGTGTATGTAATAAACCTATTGGGAAACTGACCATTTCAAATTCATCCTGTGAGAAATACCCCAGGGAGAGTCAGCAAGCAATAACAAAAGATGCTGGATTCCTTGTGTCCTAGCAAAATGTGAAGTTAATGAGTGTTAATCATTAAAAGTATATGTATTTCTTATAGGAAATATGATAAATATGAAATATTTAAAATAAGACACAATATGAGAAGGATAAATGATCACCCATTGCTTTGCTACTCAAAGTCTACTAACCTTTTGGTGTTGTTTCTTTGTTTCTTCTTCTATATTTTTTATCTAGTAATTTTTTCCAGGACTGTACTTGTCGGTGTATAGTTTGCTTTGTTACCTTGGTCAGGAATCCTGGTCACAGACAGGTTCCTGGCAGCTAGCAGTACTCTTTCTCATGGCTACATCATATTCTAGTGTGAAGTTATAATCTCCCTGTACTTTCTTTTTATGGGGCACATATATTAAACACAATATTTGGTACATAAATGATGTTGTGATATACTTCTTCATGCATATGACTTCTGGGCTTCAATTCTTTCTTAGTATAGATTGCTATCATGAATTTGCAGTATCTTGATATATGTTATCAAATTAGTTTCCAAAAGTTTAACAGTTTACCCTCTGCTTGCGTCAACTGAAGTTCTGTAAGTCCAGCTGATGCTTGACTTGACCCTCTTCTAGTAAGACTACCTGCCTTTTTAAAATTACTTCACCCAGTATTGTGATTGGGGCTGCAGGGGGCGCTATTGAGCAGTGGCATATCTTCCTAAATCTGAGCAATTGATTTAATGGGGACACGTGACCATTAAATCAAGCTAGGCCAGTCAGACTTCTTCATATACAGAAGGCTGAGATAGTCTGCCCTTTGGGGATTCTAAGCTGTGTTGATATAAGTTGGAGCTGTCTGCTGCCGGGATTCCTGACGTCTGGAAGAAACTCTACAATTGGGGAAAAGGAGGGCAATACAGAGAAGCTGAGATGAGACACTGTGGGCTGAAGTGGAGGGTGTGAGTGAGGAGGAAGAAAGGATTAAAGAATAGGAGGAGTGAGGAGCAGGGAACAGGAAAAGAGGTCAAAGAATAGAGGAGAGAGGAGAGGGCTAAGCTCCTCAGTTAAGTGAGTCCTGAGGTCAATGGTGTCCATACATCCTTCCCAGTTACAAGAGCCAATAAACCCTTTCATCTGGTTAAGTGAGTTTGAATAGGTTTTCTGTGGCTCGTTTCTGAAAGAGACCTAACATACATGAATACTTTTCTCTATAGTTCCAGTTTAAATGAACTTTTTCTCTCTCTTTCTTCCATCCCTCTCTAAACTGCCAAGTCTTAAATGAAAAACCTACAGTATAAATTTCCTATTCTACCTTGCACTGATAGCAAGTGTTAGTCATATTAGTATCTGTATTAATTACTATGCAGATCCATGCTTAAACTAAAAATGATAAATTGGATAGCATTTGAATCAAGATTAGTGGGAACAGAAGTAAATACATTTTAAATGGATAAATGAGGTGCTGAATGAATATTAAAAGTTTATGGGACATTTATGTTTCACCTTAAATTTAATAGATAGGGTCATAACTTTTTCTCTCTCTTTCTTCCATCCCTCTCTAAACTGCCAAGTCTTAATTTTTTTTGCTATCATCACATTCTTGATTTGTTCATAAAAATAAAATATTGTATTTATTTCCTTCAAGAGCATACAATATATTTCTTAGCTTGTTGTAATGTTTGGATTGTGTCTGGGACCAGATTTGAGTGTACCTTCTGTCCTTTGCAGGTGTCTTGAGATCTTCTCAAAGTGGGCTGGCTGAAATATGCCACAGTGTGCCACTGATCTGAGCAATTCCTGAAAGTCTTTCATCATAAAGTAGATGCGAGTTGGTCCTTCTGGGGAAAAAGGAGGGAGGAGGTTGGTTAAAATGGTTGGATTCTCAAAGCATTTTACTAATGCATTAACGGTGCCATGGGGCATCGTTTTCATTTAGCATTTCATCTGCCATGTGTTTTGTTTTAGAAATATGGCAGCAAACAAGATAAGAAGTTCTTTCGCTCTTGCAGAATTAGTAGAACTTAGAAGTCATTTGCCCTGCTGGAAGTTAAGTACATATCATCTGCCAAAATATTAAAAAGCTGTACCTGAAGCTAACAAATTGTTAAACTCTATGTGTCCTGTACTTCTCTTGACTGCCACATTTGCAAAATGACCCAGAAGGCCAGCTTTTCAGTTAGAATGCTTGGATTTCTTGGCATTTTGTACCCTGATGGCAAAGAAAGATCTTGTTCCTGGCTTTCTGTACCGATACAGGAATCTTTGCAACCTTCTCTCAGTTTTGCTGTAAACCTAAAACTGCTCTACAAAAGTCTTAATAATAGAATCTAATTAAAAGAAAAGAAACAGTGGTAGAATGTACAAGAATCTATTAAAATGGTTTGGGGTAATAGGAAACACAGAGATGGGAGTGAAAGCTAGACTTTGAAATGTATGCTTTAGTAGATTTTTAAAAATACGTATCACAAAATATATTACCAATTCACAACAAAACCATTAAAATAAAAAATACATAGTCTGATCATCTTTTTGTAAACACACAACATAGTATTAATGACACCTCTGTAGTTTTTGTTTTGTTTATTTACTTGTGATTTTTATTCTTTAATTATTTGTATTTTGTGTTTTCTATAATACGTATAATTTGGGTAATTTTTAGTGGTTTTAAAAACTTATTACCCCACTTTACCAAATTTAGAGAACAATTTAGGTAGTATCTTAGTATACGTACTTTGAGCAACACCAGGAATGCTTTTCAATCTCTGCAGCCCAAAGTACATTTTCTCTACATGCTCTGTCGAAGCACACCAACATGGAAAAGTGCTCAGTATTTACATTCAAAGGTTACACTACTTATCTTATCTTCAAACTACCAAATGCGTTTTTAAAAATTTGATTATCGGCCTGACCTGTGGTGGCGCAGTGGATAAAGCGTCAACCTGGAAATGCTGAGGTCGCCGGTTCAAAACCCTGGCTTGCCTGGTCAAGGCACATATGGGAGTTGATGCTTCCTGCTCCTCCCCCTTCTCTCTCCCCCCCCCCCTAAAAATGATTAAATAAAAAAAAAATAAAAAAAAAAATAAAAAAATTGATTATCAATCACTTTACTTTCTTCCCCTGACACTGATTTTTCTACTTAATATCTAGTTAATGAATAAACATTATAGGATATGTCCATTCATATATATTTTTGAAAGGGAAACAGAAATATTTCATTTTTCATAGACTTTGCTAGAATGTTTTTCACTGATAGCCTCATCTTTACTGCTTAAGCTCATGTGAATTCTCTTCCAAAACGTGCCCACATGTAAAAATGAAAGTAGAAAAATATTTTATTAGAAGTATTGATTTTACATTTAAAAGTGTTGAGGATAAATTGCTTGTTTAAGGCGAGTCAGAGGGGAAACAGCGAACAGGGTGTTTGTGTGAAGAAGCGCTGTGAGGGCTCGCCACGCTCCTTATTATCTCCGTGAGGAGACACTGTGCGGTCTGAGTCAGTCAGGTCTCTGGCTCAGCTGCAAAGAATAAAGAAATCTGAGGCACCATATTGTCATCGCTGATAGCTCTCAACAGCTTATATTCATGGCACGTGCCTGATACCTAAGTTCACTGTCCTCCCTCCTCATCCACTGAATACACTGGCAAATAAACGTTGTGCTGGAGTAAGATTACAAAACGCTTTCTGAAAATGCCTGTAACATATTCTAAAGAAAGCAAAGGGACTTTTTTTGAGCAGTTTCTCCCTTTTCTTTAAAAAGTTTTATTAAATTTACTGAGGTGACATTGGTTAATAAAATCATTTAGGATTCAAGTGTAAAATTCTATGACACATCATCTGTGTGTTTTCCCAAAAGTCAAATCTCTGTCACCAAAAATTTGACCCCTTTTACTTTTTACTACCTTTCACCCCCCCCTTTCCCTCTGGTAACCAGTATAGTGTGGTCTGTATCTATGAGTTTTTGTTTGTTTGCCTTGTTCATTTGTTGCTTTCAGTTTTATATCCCACATATGATTTCAATTATATGGTTCTTGACTTTTTCCATCTGACTATTTCACTCAGTATGATCTTCTCAAGATCCATCCATGTTGCTGCGAATAGCAGTCTTTCATCTTTTCTTATGGCTGAGTAGTATTCCATTGTGTATTATTTACCACATCTTTTTATCTTTTTTTTGTGTGTGTGTGTGACAGAGAAAGAGGGACAGACAGATAGGAAGGGAGAGAGATGAGAAACATTAATTCTTTGTTGCGGCATCTCAGTTGTGCCTTGACTGGGGGGCTACAGCAGACTGAGTGACCCCTTTCTCAAGCTAGTGACCTTGGGCTCAAGCTGGTGAGCCTTGCTCAAACCAGATGAGCCCGCACTCAAGCTGGAGACCTGGGAGTTTCAAACCTGAGTCCTCTGTGTCCCAGACTGACACTCTATCCACTGCGTCATTGCCTGGTCAGGCTGTACCACATCTTCTTTATCCAATCATCTATCAAAGGGCACTGGTTGTTTCCATGTCTTGGCCACTGTAAAATAGTGCTGCAATGAACAAAGGGGTGTCTGTGTGTGTGTGTGTGTGTGTATATATATATATATATATATCTTTACAAATAAATGTTTTCAAATGTTTTGAGTAGATACCTAGAAGAGAGATTGATGGGTCATATGTTAACTCTAGTCTTAATTTTTTGAGTTTCCCTTGCCAAAGGAGATATAGCATAAAAAATATTGCTATGAGAATGGTCCACAAGTTTACTGTCTATGGTTTCTTCTCAGATTATTTTTGGTTTCAAGTCTTACATTTAAGTCTTTAATCCATTTTGAATTTATTCTGCAAAAATCTCTAGTGAGATTCCTCATATGTTTACTTATTTTGATCAGCTTTAAGCCTATGAACAATTTGTTAATACAGTGGAACCTTGACACATGAGCACTTTAAATCACAAGCAATTTGTGAGACGAATAGTCACTCATGGGATTTTTTGCTCTAAGTCATGAGTAAATAGTTGAATCACAAGCTTCCACCACCCTCTACTAGATTTGACACACAAGCAAATTGAGTTACGAGCTTGGCCACGAAACGAATTAAAATCGTATTATCAAGGTACCACTGTATTTGCTTTAAAGTCCTTGTCTGCTAATTGTAACATCTGGATCATTTCAGGTCTGTGTCTAGTGCCTGCTATTTTTCTTGGTTATGAGTCATAGTTTCCTAATTTCATATGTCTAATAATTCACTATTGGATGCTGAACATTATTATGATACCTTTTCGGAGACTAGATTTTCTTTTTCTTTGAGAGGCTGCTGAGTATTGTGCTATAAGGCACAATGAATTATTGGCAGAGCCTTTTGGTCCTGATAAATATGCTATGGTTTTTTCTCTTATATTGCACCTGTTTGTGAAAATTATAAAAATTTCTCATATATATATATTTACACACATTTAGTTGCATGAAGTTGAAATATATTATGCAACTTGAAGATATTTTACTTATCATGACATTATTATCTTTTATTATTATTAATTTCTTTGTAAATATATTCTATTTCCTTAATTACATTATGAGTCTCAGGATGGATCTTTATTTTATATCTCTTTGTAGTCATGGCATTTGACACACAATAGAAGTTGTTGTTTTAATGAACACAAAGAATGTCTCAAAGTAGTCCTTTGGGCTTTGCTAATCCTACTTCATTTTTATAAGTATCAAATACTGAGGTTATTCATTCATTCACTCATATACCCATTTATCTATTCATTCAATAAATACTTATTGAGAAACTACTATAAAATGATCTTGGCATTTTACAATATATTGTCCTGATTAACCAGGAGGTTGATCATACTTGCATATTTTTATTAACTATTTATTTGAAGTTCTTTGCCTATGAATTGTCTCTTTTGACACTGCCTGTTTTTCAATTTTGCTATCTTTTTTTTATTGATTTGTATGATTTATTTCGTCCTAGGAACTAATATATTATTGGTTGTTACATTGCAGATTGTTTTCATATTTACTCCATTAATACTGTGTATTTGGAGGGGGTGGGGATGTGTATCAAAACATAAACTCTCAGCCCTGGCCGGTTGGCTCAGTGGTAGAGCATCGGCCTGGCGTGCAGAAGTCCTGGGTTCGATTCCCGGCCAGGGCACACAGGAGAGGCGCCCATCTGCTTCTCCACCCCTCCCCCTCTCCTTCCTCTCTGTCTCTCTCTTCCCCTCCCGCAGCCGAGGCTCCACTGGAGCAAAGATGGCCTGGGCGCTGGGGATGGCTCCTTGGCCTCTGCCCCAGGCGCTAGAGTGGCTCTGGTAGCAGCAGAGCGACGCCCCGGAGGGGCAGAGCATCGCCCCCTGGTGGGCAGAGCGTCATCCCCTGGTGGGCGTGCCGGGTGGATCCCGGTCGGGCGCATGCGGGAGTGTCTGTCTCTCCCTGTTTCCGGCTTCAGAAAAAATACAGAAAACAAACAAAAAATAAAACAAACAAACAAAAAAACATAAACTCTCATCTTGGTGAGAAGTTCTCTTAGTTGTTGTCACTTGCTTGGACCACAGCAGAAGCCTCCTAACAGGTCTTCGAGTTCTCACTCTTGCCTTCCTATATGCTTTTTACACAACAGCCAAAGCTGTCCTTCAAAAACACAAATAAGTTCACATGTCTTCTAAGTTTAAAAGTTTGAGTGACTTCCCATTGGTATTTAGAATAAAATCTGAACTCTTTACTCTGGTCTAACGGTATGTATGACCTGGTACCCACCCATTTCTTTATCTTTATCTGGTGCCACTCCCTCCCACTCATTGTACTGCAGTCACACCCTCCTCCTCTGCATCCCACAGACTCGCCAAACCCCTCCCTCAGAGCCTTTGCATCGCTGTGCTCGCTGCTGGGACGTTTCTCCTTTTGGATGATCAAGCAGCTGCATTCCTCTCATCTCACAGGTCTCAGCTCAAATGGTACCTCCCTAGACTTCTTCCCC
This sequence comes from Saccopteryx bilineata, assembly GCF_036850765.1. Classification (NCBI taxonomy): domain Eukaryota; kingdom Metazoa; phylum Chordata; class Mammalia; order Chiroptera; family Emballonuridae; genus Saccopteryx; species Saccopteryx bilineata. The sequence continues at coordinate 186,531,890 of NC_089490.1, read as the reverse complement.
AATGACCCTATGTGAAATTGTCCTTCCCCCATATTATCGGTTACATCTTGTTTATTTCTTAGGCTTTTATAGTAACCTGTCTTGTTTATTTACTCACTTAAGACTTTGCATGCGTTCTCCATCCTGAATGTTGGCTCCATGGAGGTAGCATTTTGTCCTGTGCACTGGAACCTGCCATATCCTCACTGCTTGTTGCTTCAATAATGACATCTCAGAACATGCAGTTCAAAAGCAAGAATAAACCTATAGCACCTTGGCAATCAGCAAAGTTGAATGAATAATTGCATTGGGGATCTCGATCTTGAGTGAATTATGTCATTTTAAAAAAAGAAATGATAGTTTTCTACCATGTGTAAAACAGACAAAATGAAGACTTAATTTCGTGTCGCTCTGATGGCCTCCTTCATTGCTTTTTCCCTCCCTCTTTCCTTCATTTTTCACTTAGCTTGATCCTGAGTACATAGTTAAGTGGAGATCTAGAGTCACAAACTCTCTGAGCTGGCAAAGGTGAAAAATGTCATGTAGTTCATTTTACTGATTAAGCAACAGAGGATTAAAAATGAGGAACTTCTTTTTTTCCTCCAAGATCATAGAAGAAAAAGACCAGGAAGCATTTTGTCTTTATTACACATTCTTTTTATTAGATCAATAATACATGTTCATTGGAAAATACAGAAAATTTAAAAATTAAATTTGTATCACCTGGAATTTTACCTTTTAAAAATAACAACTGTTAATGTTTCATAGTATATCTTTCATGAATTGCTTTTATAAATATTCCAATAAACCATATACATTTTAGGAATTGCTCCTAGACATATTCACTAATCTAAAGAAATAGTACACACCTGCATGTGTATATGTGCAGGTGTCTATTCTATCTCTCTCTCTATCTATTATCTATCTACCTATCATCATCATCTATTTATCTTTCAACCTATCCATCACCTATCAATGTACATATTTAGCTATTCAGTCTAAATAACGGTCTTTCTCCCTCACGTAATAATATTATAATATTCTTCTTTTGCATCATTAAATATACATCTAAATCCAGGAGTGATATTCAAAATATTTAATGATACAACTTCATGGGTACCAAGCAATGAGAAAGGACGGGCTGTAGTCTGGAGTTTACTGTAGTCTCAGTCCTTCAGTTGCTAGGTCAGGAGGGGCTGCAAACTCAGGGAGAGATTGGAAGAGTATCCAGGTGCTGGGTAGAAGGTGGGGACCCAAGGCAGTACTACAGAACTGCAGCTAAATGCTACGGAAATACTCCAGTATTTTTATAACCAGTTTATATGTTTGAATAGGCAAGCCAAATTCCAACTCTACTGTCATCATTTTGTTGTTGTTGTTGTTGTTACTGTATTTGGTTCCATGCTGTGGTAAGTAGAATTATGACCTACAAAATATCCTGCCTTAATCCCAGAGACTGTGACTATAGGAACATAATGCTGCCATGATTTTATTATGTTATATGGCACAAGTGACCTTAAAATAGGGAAATGATTTGGGCAAGCCTAGTCTAATCACAGTAGCCCTTAAAAACAGAGACATTTTTCCTGGCTGTTGCAGAAAGGGGAATTAGAGAGCTCTGAAGATTGAGAAGGACTCCATGTGCCATTACTGCATCCAAGATGGAAGGGGTTACGTGCAGGAATGCTGGTGGTCTCATGCTGCCAGCAGGCAGAGGCCTCAGCCCTATAGCGGCAAGGAAATGAAGTCTGCCAGCAGCTTCAATGAGCTTGGATGTGGATTCTGTCTCAGATCTGTCAACCAAAGAGCCCAGCTCAGCAGAGACCTTGATATTGGCCTTGTAATACCCTAAACCAGTGACTTTCAATCACTGTGTCCGAAGAATTTTTACAACATTCAATACCTGGCTATTCAGTCAGAGACACTGACTTCTATTTCCTTAGATTGCCAAATAATAAAAATGACAATAGCCAATACAACAGCAACCGTCCAGTGTGAATGAATCAAAATTATTCCTATTTGGGGGGGGGGTCAGATCTGCAAGAAATATACATTTTGGTGAGCTACAGAATTCTAGTAATTCATTTATGTGTGCTATGGTATGGAGGAGGTTGAAAATCGCTGCCCTGAACAGAAATCCCATCCAAACACGCCTAGACTTTCACCTACAGAACTGTGAGCTAATGAAGGAATGTTGTTTCAAGCTGCTGAATTTGTAGCAATTTGTTAGAGCAGCAGCAGAAAACCAATACACTCAGTATAAAGGTACTATAAATTATTTGGCCAATTATCTATTATTAGGTATTTAGGTTGATTCTAGGTTTTGTTTGTTCTTCTGTTAACACAAGAAAGAAACTTCAGTAAATAGCTTTGTACCTTCATCATTTCTCACTTTTATAATTATTTTTGAAGCAAATTTTTAGAAATGAAATTTTAAGGTCAAAGAGTTTTTAAAGGCTTTTTGTTGCACACTGTCAAATGTCTCCCAGAGTTTTTTTTTTTTTTTTAATTTACATTTCTATCTCTTTGTGTAGCCTACCATGTAACACTGGTTATTTTTTTCATTTTAATTTTTGATCATATGAAAGGCAATTATATGAATGGAAAAATACTGTCATTTTATTTTGCATTTCTTTGAGCACTAGTAGGTACAGAACATGTTAAAAAGTTTAGGGGTTATAAGTGGTGATAAGCTTATTGTTCTCTGAAGCCAAATTTTTCAACTTGGTAAATCCTAGGTTGTCTAAGCAAATATTTTAAAATATTTTTAAAAAAATTCAAATATAACCTGACCAGGCAGTGGTGCAGTGGATAGAGCATCGGACTGGGATGCAGAAGACCCAGGTTCCAGACCCTGATGTCGCGAGCTTGAGCGCGGGCTCATCTGGTTTGAGCAAAGCTCACCAGCTTGGACACAAGGTCGCTGGCTCGAGCAAGGACTTACTCAGTCTGCTGAAGGCCTGGGGTCAAGGCACATATGAGAAAGCAATCAATGAACAACTAAGGTGTCGCAACAAAAAACTGATGATTGATGCTTCTCATCTTTCTCTGTTCCCGTCTGTCTGTCCCTATCTATCCCTCTCTCTGATTCTGTCTTTGTAAAAAAAAAAAAAAATTCAAATATACATATATAAGATTTTCAGGACAATAACTTATACTCACCTTCAATTTCATAAAAGTAATAGATATGACACCTCAAAGAACTGTTATTTCAAACAGAGCTTGAGAAATAAGATACAAAAGCAAGACGTGTACAGAAAGAAAAGCAACTTTTTGGTGAAGTAATAACCCTACAGTATTTGAGTTTTTTCTTTAATTTTTAGTCAATTCAATTTGGATTTTTAAAAAATCCAAAAATGATTATTTGATCATATTTATCTTCAAGGTGTATTTGATCATTTCTATTGCATGCGTGTTGGGGAAGAAAGGGAAGATTAGTATCAGTTAGTGATAACAATTTAATACATTCCTATAAAAATGTCTGGGTAAAGTAACTTTGGATAGAAGGCCTTAAATTTTTCACCTAAAGGGAGTTATATGTATTTATTTTTGTAAAAACGCCTTATATATTTCATCTTTAAATGAGACTCTTGAAAGTTAACCAAATACGTCTTCCACATTTCGATATATACCATCATTGCTGTGTAGATATGCTGTCACAGTCCTGTGAAAGGAAAGGAAGGCCTTCTAGAAAGGAAAAAGGGGGCAGGGGAGAAGAGAAACAGGCCTTTAAAAATTAGATCAATAGATATCTACCAGGATATTTTCAGTGTTACCTAAAATGTGGGGACACAAAGATATTCGTTTACAATAAACTGGGATGTATTTTTAAACCACTTTTAGGTCATCTTATTAGACAGTATGCAAAACAGAAATGTCATAATATTGTAGCAATTTTTAAAAGGAGAAACTGAAAGCAGAAGTAATTATAGTACATTATGGAATGTTGTCTTTTAGGCACTGCCATTTAGATTTTTAAGGGAATTAGAGACTGTCGTAAATAGTCATACGTTCTCAGGGAGTGGTCCTTGCTGGGTTATTTACGAAAAGACTTTTTATAAATCAGTACTAGCATTTGATACAATTATGATTTGCATCTGTCATCATAAAATCTTGATTTTGATTTCAAATAAAAAGTGACTCATTGAAATTTAAGGAGAACCCACCCAAGAAACCTTTTGATGAAATCCATCAGAATAAATAAGTGTGGACGTTCAGCCTTGGATTGTAAACTCTTGTTTTTGTTGACCTTCTTGACACCTTTATGTGTGATTCACTTAATTTCCTGACGTTTTCAAAGATGAAGGCATTTTGATTAAAAATAGTCTCATAAAACTTTCCAAACATTTTTAAAGGATGTTAAAATTAATTTAAGAAGACACTACAGCAAAGGACTGTTATTGCAGAAAAGGTTTAAAAAATAAATATTTATTATTTGAATTTAGAACTTCAAAGCTAGTATTATTATTTTTAATTATTTTTTATTAAATTTAATGCAGTGACATTGATAAATCAGGGTACATATGTTGAGAGAAAACATCTCCAGATTATTTTGACATTTGATTGTGCTGTATACCCCTCCCCCAAAGTCAAATTGTCTTCTGTCACCTTCTATCTGGTTTTCGTTGTGCCCCTCCCCTCCCCTCCCCCCTCTCTCCTGTTGCCATCACATTCTTGTTCATGTCTCTGAGTTTCATTTTTATGTCCCATCTATGTATGGATTCATATAGTTCTTAGTTTTTTCTGATTTACTTCTTTCACTCCGTATAATGTTATCAAGGTCCATCCGTGTTATTGTAAATGATCCGATGTCATCATTTCTTATGGCTGAGTAGTATTCCATAGTATATATGTACCAAAGCTTTTTAATCCACTTGTCCTCTGACTGACACTTGGGCTGTTTCCAGATCTTCGCTATTGTGAACAATGCTGCCACAAACATGGGAGTGCATTTCTCTTTTTGGTGCCGTTCTATGGTGTTCTTGGGGTATATTCCTAAAAGTGAGATAGCTGGGTCAAAAGGCAGTTCGATTTTCAGTTTTTTGAGGAATCTCCATACTGTTTTCCTCATTGGCTGCACCAGTCTGCATTCCCACCAGCAGTGCAGGAGGGTTCCCTTTTCTCCACATCCTCGACAGCACTTATTCTGTATTTTTTTGTTGATGAACGCCATTCTGGCTGGTGTGAGGTGATATCTCATTGTGGTTTTAATTTGCATTTCTCTAATGATTAGTGATGTTGAGCATTTTTTCATATGCGTATTGGCCATCTGTATGTCCTCTTTGGAGAAGTGTCTATTCATTTCTTTTTCCTATTTTTTGATTGGATTTTTTGTCTTCCTGGTGTTGAGATTTACAAGTTCTTTATAAATTTTGGTTATTAACCCCTTATCAGATGTATTGTCAAATATGTTCTCCCATTGTGTAGTTTGTCTTTTTATTCTGTTCTTATTGTCTTTAGCTGTGTAAAAGCTTCTTAGTTTGATATAGTCCCATTTGTTTATCCTGTCTTTTATTTCCCTTGCCTGTGGAGATAAATCAGCAAATATATTGCTGCGAGAGATGTTGGAGAGCTTACTGCATATGTTTTCTTCTAAGATGCTTATGGTTTCATGGCCTACATTTAAGTCTTTTATCCATTTTGAGTTTATTTTTGTGAGTGCTGTAAACTGGTGATCTAGTTTCATTTTTTTGCAGGTAGCTGTCCAATTTTCCCAACACCATTTATTAAAGAGGCTGTCTTTACTCCATTGTATTTCCTTACCTCCTTTGTCAAATATTAGTTGTCCATAGAACTGTGGGTTTATTTCTGAGTTCTCTGTTCTGTTCCATTGATCTATATGCCTGTTCTTATGTCAGTACCAGGCTGTTTTGAGTACAATGGCCTTGTAGTATAACTTGATATCAGGAAGTGTGATATCTCCCACTTTATTCTTCTTTTTTAAGATTGTCGAGGCTATTCGTGTTCTCTTTTGGTTCCATATAAATTTTTGGAATATGTGATCTATATCTTTGAAGTATGTCATTGGTATTTTAATTGGTATTGCATTGAATTTATAGATTGCTTTGGGTAATATAGACATTTTAATGATGTTTATTCTTCCTAACCATGAACACGGTATATGCTTCCACTTGTTTGTATCTTCCTTGATTTCTTTTATCAATGCTTTGTAATTTTCCGAGTACAATCTTTAGTCTCCTTGGTTAAGTTTACTCCTAGGTACTTTATTTTTTTTGGTTGTAATAGTGAAGGGGATTGTTTCCTTAATTTCTCTTTCTGACTGTTCATTGTTGGCATATAAAAATGCCTCTGATTTCTGAGTATTAATTTTATGTCCTGCCACTTTGCTGAATTCATTTATCAGGTCCAGTAGTTTTTTGACTAAGACTTCAGGGTTTTCTATATACAATATCATATCATCTGCAAATAATGATAGTTTTACTTCTTCTTTTCCAACTTTTATTTCTTCTTCTTGTCTGATTGCTGTGTCTAGGACTTCCAGAACTATGTTGAATAAGAGTGGTGAAAGGGGGCACCCCTGCTTTGTTCCTAATCTTAAGGGGATTGCTTTTAATTTTTGCCCATTGAGTATGATGTTGGCTGTGGGTTTCTCATAGATGGCTTTTATCATGTTGAGGTATGTTCCCTGTATTCCCACTTTGCTGAGAGTTTTGATCATGAATGGGTGCTGGATTTTATCAAATGCTTTTTCTGCATCTATTGAAATTATCATATGGTTTTTCTCCTTCTTTTTGTGTATGTGATGAATCACATTGATTGATTTACGAATATTGAACCAGCCTTGCCTCCCCAGAATAAATCCCACTTGATCATGGTGTATGATTTTTTCCATATATGGTTGGATCCGGTTTGCTAATATTTTGTTGAGGATTTTAGCATCTATATTCATCAGAGATATTGGCCTATAATTTTCTTTCTTTGTGTTGTCTTTGCCTGGTTTTGGAATCAGAATTATGCTCACCTCATAAAAGGAGCTTGAAAGTCTTCCTTCCTCTTGAATTTTTTGAAATAGTTTGAGAAGGATAGGAGTTAGTTCTTCTTTGAATATTTGGTAGAATTCAGTTGTGAAGCCATCAGGCCCCCGACTTTTCTTTGTTGGAAGTTTTTGATAACTGTTTTGATCTCATTTGGTGTAATTGGTCTGTTTAGATTTTCTGATTTTTCCAGATTGATTTTTGGAAGATTGTATGTTTCAAGGAATTTGTCCATTTCATCTGTATTTCTGTTGTGTCGGTTGTTATTTCTCCACTCTCATTTCTAATTTTATTTATTTGAGTCCTCTCTCTCTTTTCCTTGGTGAGTCTAGTTAAAGGTTCATCAATCTTGTTTACCTTTTTAAAGAACCAGCTCCTAGTTTCATTGATCCTCTGTATTGTTTCTTTAGCCTCTATGTCATTTATTTCTGCTCTGATATTTATAATTTCTTTCCTTCTACTACATTTGGGCTTTACTTGCTGTTCTTTTTCTAGTTCTTTTAGATGCAGGGTTAAGTTGTTTATTTGAGCTTTTTCTAGCTTCTTTAAGTGTGCTGGTAGTGCTATGAACTTCCCTCTCAGTACTGCTTTTGCCGTGTCCCATATTTTTTGAGTTGTTGTATGCTCATTGTCATTCGTTTCTAGGAATTTTTTTATTTCTTCTTTGATTTCATTCTTAATCCATTTGTTATTTAACAACTTGCTATTTAGTTTCCATGTGTTTGAGAATTTTTGAGCTTTTCTGTTGTGTTTCATTTCTAGTTTCATGTCATTGTGATAGAAGAAAGTGCTTGATATGATTTCAATCTTTTTAAATTTGTTGAGACCACTTTTGTGCCCTAACATGTGGTCTGTCCTTGAATGTACCATGAGCACTTGAAAAGAATGTATATTCTGCTGCTTTAGGGTGAAAGGTTCTGAAGATATCTATTAAATTGAGTTGATCTAGTGTGTCCAATATGTCTGCTGTTTCTTTGTTAATTTTCTTTCTTGAGGATCTATCTAGTGATGTTAGTGGGGTATTGAAATCCCCTACTATTATAGTATTGCTGTTGATCTCGCCCTTTAAATCCATCAAAGTCTGCTTTATATATTTAGGTGCTCCTATATTAGGTGCATAGATATTTATAATAGTTATATCTTCCTGTTGGATTATTTCCTTTATCATTATGTAGTGGCCTTCTTTATCTCTTACTATATCCTTTGTTTTAAAGTCCAATTTGTCTGATATAAGTATTGCTACCCCAGCTTTTTTTTCCATTTCCATTTGCATGAAATGTTTTTTCCATCCTTTTATCTTCAATCTATGTGTATCTTTTGTTCTAAGGTGTGTCTCTTGTAGACAGCATATGTACGGATCCTGTTTTCTTATCCATGCAGCTACCCTATGTCTTTTGACTGGATCATTTAATCCATTTACATTTATGGTTATTATTGATATGTAGTTGTTTATTGCCATTTTATTCTTTAAAGCTGTATTCCTTTTTTATTATATTATTTTCCCACTTTGATCTGTTTACAACAGGCCCCTTAACATTTCTTGCAGCATTGGTTTGGTTGTAATGAATTTCTTGAGTTGTTTTTTGTCTGGAAAGCTTTTTATTTCTCCTTCAATTTTAAATGATAGCCTTGCTGGATAAAGTAGTCTTGGTTGTAGGTTCTTATTCTGCATTACTTTGAATATTTTTTGCCATTCCCTCTGGCCTCAAGTGTTTCTGTTGAGAAGTCGAATGTCATCCTTATGGGGGCTCCTTTGTAGGTGATAGTCTTTTTTTCTCTTGCAGCTTTTAATATTTCTCTTTATCGCTTAGCTTTGGTATTTTAATTATGATGTGTCTTGGTATAGGTTTCTTTGGGTTTCTCTTTAATGGAGTTCTCTGTGCTTCTTGAACTTGTGAGAGTTTCTCCTGCATTAATTTAGGGAAGTTTTCAGCTATGATATGATTGAACAAAGTCTCTATCCCTTGTTCTTTTTCTTCTTCTTCAGGAACCCCCTATGATGCGGATGTTATTTCTCTTCATGTTGTCACAGAGCTCTCTAAGAGTTTCCTCAGACTTTTTGATTCTTTTCTTTTTTCTTCTCTGCTTTCATGCCTTCATTCCAGTTGTCCTCCAACTCGCTGATTCAATCCTCTGCTCTATCCATCCTGTTTTTAATTCCTTCCATTTTGGTCTTTATTTCTGATATTGTATTTGTCATCTCCGACTGATTCTTTTTTATACTTGCTATTTCTTTATTTAGGTGTTCATAATGACCATCCATTGTTGTTCTAAGATCCCTAAGGATCATTACAATCATTATTTTGAACTCCGCATCTGGAAGTTTGATTATTTCTGTATCACTCAGTTCATCTCCTGAAGGTTTCTCTTGTGGTTTCATCTGGATTGCACTTTTTTTCTTCTCATTGTCTGTGTTTGGGTGTTTTGTTTGTAGAGTTGGTTGAGTCTAGGCTTGGTGTTGTCTGCCTCCAGTTTTCAGTTGTGTTATTTCTAGGTCTTCTTGGGTTGGCATCAGCTATTATTTGTAATCAACTTTCAGATTTGGGCAGCTTTGCAGTCTTGATTTGTCTGTTTTCTTAACAGGTGACTGATCTCAGCAGGGGGATTCCTTGAACTGTATCCAGGAAAGGGATGGGTGTAACCTGAGACTCTGAAGGCCTCTTCCACCAACTAATCTCTCTGGGGCAGAGTGTTTTCTCAGCTTCAGTAAGGGGAGGTGTATCTCAGATCTCCATGGAGACCTGAGTTACTGCCCCTCCTCCCCACTTCTTGTTTTCAGCTGTGTCTTGTTGTGCTGATTGGAGCTGGAGAGATGTCTGGAGATCTCTGATCCAGAAGCAATTCAGTACTGTTTTGTGGGAGGATCAGTCCCTCCCCCAGCTATGGCTGCCTCCAGCACAGATGAGTCAGCTTTTTTAGGTCATCTCCTGCATTCTTTAGCCCCTCACAGTCTGTCCCTCTCACTCTCCTTTCCACTTGGGAGATAAGCTTGTCTTTTCAACACACCTCGCTCCCTGGTCGCCAGGCAAGTGGCTGTGAGCAGTATTTTCTGCTCTTTTCCCTGGAGTGAGATCCCCTCTGGGTTCTCAGCCTCCCCCTCCCCCCTCCATTCCTGTAAGCAGGAGAGATTCAGGCACTCCCTACCAGGTTCGTTGTGGCTTCTTCTTTGCTCCTTGGTTTTTGAGAGCTGTTCTTGTAGTCCAGAGTTGGTTTTTCATGCTGATTTTTCTTAAATTGATTTGTGTTCCAGTTTGGTGGTGAGAGCTGGGCGTCTGTGCGTCCGCCTACCTGAAAAAGCTTATTATCAGCCAAAGCTAGTATTATTTTTATAAAAGGAAGAAAAGTTTTCTTATGGTTTATCTTTTCAAATAGAGTGAGAGGAGATGGGGTGTTTGTAATGAAAACAGTTAAGGAAACACTTTACCCCATGGTAAGATTCAAAGAGCTTCCAGGCTGGTGAATGGTGAACAAAGTGGTTGAGGGAGGGTGTAGGCCCCTTGAGGCCCTTTATCCAGCCCCCCACCACACTTCCAGAAGGGGCACCTCTTTCATTGGTGGTCAGTGAGAGGAGCAGTGTATGTGGAGCCCTCCAACAGTCTGAGGGACAGTGAACTGGCCCCCTGTTTAAAAAATTTGGGGACCCTTGGTGTAGTGCCTGGGGAGGTTCATGAGAGCTCTGTGCCCCTCCACCAGTCCTAGCCCTATGCATCTCTTTTATTGGTAGTTCAGTTATGCCTTTTATTATATCCTTTATAATAAACTGTTAAATGTAAGTACACAGTTCCCTGAGTCCTGTGAGCTGTTATAGCAAAATGTTGAAACTGAGGAGAAGGTCATGGGAATCCCTGACTTGTAGCCAATAGCATCAGAAGTGTAAGTGACAACCTGGGACTTTAAATTGGTTTTTGAAGTGGGAACCATCTTGCAGAAATATCTCCAGGCAGTTGGTGTCAGAAATGAGTTCAGTTGTAAGGTACCCAGTGTCTGCCAAGAGGTGGAGAATTGCTTGGTGTGGAAAAGCTCACGCAGTTGCTGTCAGAAATGGTTTGAGCGCAGAAAACAGAGTTCTCTTTTCCACAGGAAAAGCAAACTGTTTGGACAGTATCTTCAATATGACTGCCATTCTTGCTTATAATCCTTTTATCTCCATTGAAGTTTCCTTGATATTTTAGTAAATATTTTCCCCACATTTATTCAGCATAAATTTCTTTATGCTTATATTTTCTCATTAGAAACAAATTTTGATTCTATGTTAACACTATTTCTTGTGGAATAGTGGATTAAAGGGAAAAAATTAGTTTATTTTTATGGGTAATTGTTAATATTCAAGCATTTGGGATATATTTTGCTTTCATGAAATTAGCTGTTTTAGATAAAGTTTGTAGTAGTATATTGCAGTGCAATATCTGATAAAAACATAGTCATAGTTTTATTTTAACTCTTTCTGTACTATTTGTAACATACTCCTACCATAGATAATTGAAGACTCAGGTGACATGATAAATTTCTTCTTGTTTTGTTGCTGAGTCAAAACCTGGTTTAAGTCTCATTATTTTTGATTATCTGTAAATCTGAAATAAAATAAGTTATACAATTAAATTTTATGTTGGGCTAGAAAGTATAAGACAGTTGCTTTGAAAGACATTTTTTCTGTTTTCTGTAATTTTCAGACACAGCTTAAAAGATTAAAAATACTTAACCTTGTGTAATATTTAAAAGTAAATCTGTGATTCTTTTTAAAAGCAGTGTTTCAGTATTAGCTTATCAAGTGCTAATTGAATTTTTTTTGTTGTTCTTTTAGAAGAATTAGATTATACTTAGTATCTTTACAATATGGGTACTTAATAGAAACTTTTTATTTCATTTATCAGACCCATTGAGTTCTTTTTTCAAAAGCTCTGACGTTTGATATAAACTTTCCATTGTGGGTCTAGACTGTCCTAAAGAAAGAAAGAAAAAAATGATGTGTGAAGTTAATAGTTTACACAAATATAGCTCACAGTTATTTTGAGCTTGAATCTGGGAATCTCTTTTCAGGGATATCTACCCTTAGCATCTGTATGATTAAAGTGTATGTCTTACCTGTGTCCCCAGGGCAGCTAATATCGGTCAAAGATGGCCAGAACAATATCCCCCACTCTGCATGTTCTCCTCAACAGTGTGACCTTGACACGTCCCCATCAAGAGGTGAAATCTGACTCCCCTCCTCTTGAATCTGGGCCAGGCTTAGGACTCTTGTAATCAATGGAATGTGGAGGAAGTGACTGCCTGCCTTCTGAGGCCATGTTCAAAACAGCTGTGCAACTTCCACTCGGTACTCTCAGGATCCTTGCTTTGGCAGAAGTTAGTCATCATCTGAGAAGTCCCACCTCCCTGAGACTGTCATTCTGGACAGACCATAAACAGAAACTCTAGGTGATAGTCTCAGCTGAGTCCAGCCTTTCAGCCATCCCACCATCTGTAAGCTGAGCACCACTGTTGGGTGACCTCAACTGATGTCTACCCAAACCATGCTTGAATTTCTAATCCACAGAATTCTTGTGATATATAAAATACATCTAGAATAGCCACATTTAGGGGATGAGATGAGTTGTTAAAGAAACACTCAAAAGTAAAATTAACTTAGAGAGCAACATAAAGCATCCAAATAATGAAATAAGATACGGGAAGGGTATAGATACAAATAGACATGTTAATGTGTTGCTTAACTTTTATATCTGTCCTTTTATTTCTGACTAGATGCCACTGCAACTCATGTAGTAAAATGTTCTTTTTTTTAAAATTTTTATTTTATTTATTCATTTTAGAGAGGAGAGAGAGACAGACAGAGAGAGAGAGACAGGGGGGAGGAGCTGGAAGCATCAACTCCCATATATGCCTTGACCAGGCAAGCCCAGGGTTTCGAACCGGTGACCTCAGCATTTCCAGGTCAACGCTTTATCCACTGCGCCACCACAGGCCAGGCTAATAAGATGTTCTTTATCCTTGCTTATGATGGTCCCCACTTCCCAGGTCCCCTTTCATTTACTGTATGCTGCTTCACATAAGGCTCTGTGGATTTCCTATTTGTCCCCATCTCTCACCCACAACTCCTGTAACATCTCCACTGTATTCTCACTCTATTTTTGGAAACCCCCTTCACTTTCTTGCTCTAGCAGAAACTTGGCTGTGCTCTGAGCACACTGCCACTCCAGAAGCCCCTTTTTGTTTTTGTTTTCCTCAGTCTCCCTACCGCTGGACCCGGAGACGGGTAGGTGTCCTCCTCCCGCCCTAGTGCCCTCTTTCAGGACATCTGGCCTCCCTCTTCTTCCTAAAGTGCACATCTCAGTTTATACAATCAAGTACTGTTGTGATCTATCTACAATTGGTATTATTCTCATGTGAGGTTAGCATTGGCTCATTGTTACTTTACTACTCTTTTCTGAATTTAGCAATTTCACTACACACATACAAGATTCATTCACCCTGAGTCTTAATTCCTAGAGCTCCATTGCTTTAGACCCGGTCCTTCACCCTAACACTGTCATTAGTTCCATGGTCATTACCAGTGACCGCAAGTCCCCCTCAGCTCAGTTTTCTGCATTGTACTGCTTGACTGCCAGCTTTTATCTTTCTAGATTACTTACTCTAATACCTCAACCCCAGGGGTTCTTCAAACTGGGACCTTCAACCCTACCACCTTTTCATTGTTCCTCCCCATTTTGACGTCTTCTGTACCTTTTTTATACAACTTAAATTCCAATTCCATGCCATTCACTCCCTTGCATGCAGCCTGACTTCCTTACACTCTTCCCACTTGGTCATGCACACTTGAACATATTTAACCACAGTGAAATACAACTCAGTCCATTCTCCTCATGCACTGTATAGGTTAGCATAGCTGAAAAAAACATACAACTGGGCCTCACTTTAAATTCATGGCCACAGACAGTAATTGGACCTCAAATGCTTTTAGGCGGTCCCATTCACTCTTCTATTTTTCTTGATGTCTATTTAACTCTTTCTTCTGTTTCCTCAAACCCCCAGTCATCCACATGCATCATCGTTCTCAGCTGATAATTGAGTTTTTAGTTTCATAGTGGAAAAAAAAAGATAGTAGGGAAAAAATAACTTCCACAAGCCCCATGTCAGGAGTTACTCACCCTTGTTCTCTTTTCCCTATGCTCCCACTGAAGGCCAACCCCTCTACTTTCACTAGATCTCATCCTCCTTTGCTTACTGTGCAAGACATGACTGCAGTAATTGCTTTTGCCTTCCACATCGGTATTTTTCCTCTCTCTGCTAGATCTTCTTCATCAGCATGTAAATATTTAGTTGAAGTCACAAGACTAAGCTCTCACCAGTGAAAGTGAACAGAGTGATACATTCTGCTTCTCGGTATGAGTGTTAGACACAGGGCTTTCATTTCTCTTTAAACTTCCCCCTTTCCTCAATCTTGAACATGATTCAGTTTCGACCATATAGACAATGACAATACCCTAACTTAGTGATTCTCAACTTGGTGTGATTTTGCCCCACCAGGGACATTTGCAAATGTCTTGAGACATTTTTGGTTGTCACAACTGGTAGGTGGAAGTGCTACTGGTATCTAGTGGCAAGAGGCCAGGGATGCTGCTAACCATGCAACAATGCCCATCACAGACATTCCCTCTCTCCTCCCCAACACAAGCTATCCAGGTCAAAATGTCAATAGTGCCATGTTGAAAAACCCTGTCCTAGAGGATGATGGGGCATCAAGATGGAAGGTCATGGCCCCCTGAATGTTGGTGGGGCTATTTCATAAATGCTCACTTAAGGATTAGGAAAAAAATAAATGTATATTCTAAAGCTATTGTACTTTTGGAACTCTTGTAATAGGAGATTAGCTGTTAACTTAACTAGTGTGTTCTATTCTTCTTTTAGATAAAGAAACATCTTGAAGCTTCTCAGTTTACTATGTTTTTTTTATTGCATCACAATATGTGGAATCATGCTAGCATCATGATGCCTATTTTATACTATCTAATGTCTTAAACTCAGAACTGTTAATATGACAGGATGTAATAATATCTCTTAAGCTGGAGAAATCATTCTTTTATTTCTTAAATTTAAAATGAACCCTGGATGGTCTCAAAGAATTATTTAGCATTCATTTCCCATTTGTTGAGGAATGGTGACTTTTATTGTGAAATAGTTCCCAAGTAGATTCTCTGAAAAGACTAGTGATATCTGCAGTGATTCTTTTAAATTTTAAGCTGCAATACTAATTTAAATAAAAGATATTAATGTTCTCTCTGTGCTAGGAGACCTTGGCAATGCTTAATTCCCACAGGAGAACACTTGAACTCGTCATTCAAGTATTCTGATACTTCTACTTGTTTGCAACAAGAAGAACACGACAGTGTTGTTCACTCTTGGTCCCATCATTGCAAAAGCACTCATTTTGATTCTCTAACCTAGGTTTTCTGCTGTGAGTCCACCTGACAGTGTGATTTGAGGTGTTTGATTTGTAGGACTTCAAGGAAGCTAGAAGATTAGAACCAATTTCACTCCAGCAAGCAAGACCAGCACAAGACAAAGTTGAGAGTGTGGCATTTGCTTATCCTGTCTATCGGTTCAATGGAAATAGGCACTTGTATGTTGTTAACAGTGAGAATTCTTGAATGGTAGATTCCCTCAGGTGGGCAACAAAGGATTTCAGGTATCCTACCACTTAGCCTATACTGTACCAAAGAGCAACAGATTAAGTCAGCAGATGCTGAGTTGCAAAAAATCTACCACCCCATCCTTTACCTGAAAACAATGGAATATAGTTTTCAAAGAATACAACATTATAAATGAATGATATTTTAAAAATATTATCTGTAGAAAAGTATGAATTGAAATATAAGAGACACTACCTGGTAGTTATGTACCTGAAATGGTGAATTTTTTATAATTTTGCCATGCAAAACATGTTTAGTGGCCTTATTCTAGAAAAAAAAAGTAAACAATAACATACATAAAGGTTGTGTCAGAGTTTATAGACTGAGACCCCGGTAATGGATTCAACCTTTCCACAACAAATCAAAAGTACTGTATGCACACATGAATATACAGTAGTCATTACCTTAAATTTAAAACTCACTATAAACAGCAAACACATAGAGCAGGATATGAAGGCTGTATTGTATCAGTATGGTCTGCAGAGAATTTCTTCATATGGTTTTTGCCTTGTTGAAATATATGTTTCAGTTCAAAGCTAAAGGGATTACTTCTGAATAGTCATCATAGGGGTTGATTACGTTCGTATATCATATTTAGCCGGACCCTGCAGGCTATTATCCCATTAGCTATGTTGGTCCTGCTATTGTCAAAAAGTTGATCACCAAATGTTAAAAGACTGTGCTTTCTGTTGACCTTATCAACATGACTAGAAAGGTTTGGTTAAAAAATAAAACAGATTATGTTTTTTGAAAACAATTAAGAATATATACTGTATATTAAAATGCTCATAGATTATGGATGATTTTAGCATTTGCCATGAAGGGATTATATTTTGCTTTAGTATTACAACACATTTTATTTAAAGTCATATATTCAATTTTAGTAGAAACAGTACTTTTTTTCTCACTGATAGTCAAGAGTTTCAGAAAATGATTTCTGAAGAAAAGTTTCTCCCTCTCTTCCATGTATTCAAATCATACAAAATTAAAACCATGGAACTAAGCTCAGTACATCAATATTAATATAACAGTACATCTACAATGGCCTAATTACAATATGGTTTTATAAGGCAACTGTACTAAGTAGAAAAGAGTTTCATTTTGAGGAAATATATATATAAAGTGAAAATCTGTTATTCACACATGATAATCAAAAAATCACTTCAAATAAATAAACATTATTTATTTACTTATTCATCAGAAATGGTTATGCAGCTTCATTAATTTAATTACAATAGTTAAAAAAATTTTTAAAGGAGTTAAATGTATATTATTACAAACACTGAATCCTATTACCAGTATAAGGCACATTTTACTAAGATTGACTTTTGACCCATGTTATCACAAATTAGCTATAGATGAAGTAATAAAATCATAGTCTATCTTTGACAAATACATAGTTATGGTTTTATTATTTTATTTTATTTTATTTTTATTTATTTATTTATTTTGCATTTTTCTGAAGCTGGAAACAGGGAGAGACAGTCAGACAGACTCCCGCATGCGCCCGACCGGGATCCACCCGGCACGCCCACCAGGGGGCGATGCTCTGCCCATCCTGGGCGTCGCCATGTTGCGACCCTCCTGGGCGTCGCCATGTTGCGACCAGAGCCACTCTAGCGCCTGGGGCAGAGGCCACAGAGCCATCCCCAGCGCCCGGGCCATCTTTGCTCCAATGGAGCCTTGGCTGCGGGAGGGGAAGAGAGAGACAGAGAGGAAGGCGCGGCGGAGGGGTGGAGAAGCAAATGGGCGCTTCTCCTATGTGCCCTGGCCGGGAATCGAACCCGCACGCTAGGCCGACGCTCTACCGCTGAGCCAACCGGCCAGGGTGGTTTTATTATTTTAAACAACCTATATATATATAAATATATTTTTTTCACTAGAATGACATTACAAAAGCTGACCTTTGGGAACACCTTTTGGGAAAGGTGATTTTGAAACTATCTCAGTGGAACAGCTAGTTTTTGAATTATGGTCCCCAGCTCCCAGGCCTTGGTTCAGAGATGGGGAACCCAGAAAGAACACAGCAAACTCCCTTAGCTGAGGAGATGAAGCCGAGAGACTGGGGAGACCCAGACAACAAGACTTAGCAACCAGTGTGCTGGAGAGGAGAAAGCTACACAGAGTCCTGGGGATCTGTGGAGGTCACCTTAAGTATTTAGTAAAGTGCAGATCACAGCATGTATGTGAGGAAGCTACTCAAGGCTGGGGAAAGAACAACACAAAAGAATGACTGAACATTACACAGTGTCCACAGAAGGCTGTTAATGCTCCCTGTTATCACCAGCCAGAATGGAAAACCTCATAATTCATGGGGCATTGGGTAGAGTAACCAAAAAGTTCTTGAATAAGATGTGGGGAATAATTAGCCCTAGAACATAGCTTTCTTTGACCCCACCAAACAGATCTTAAAAGCAAGACTTGAAAAGAGCAAATTGTGTTCAGTTAACTTCACTGCATCTCTGAACAAAGCTCAAGAATATTTATAGGATCAGAAAAGTATCCAGCACTATAAATAAGGTAAAATTTTGGCATTTAAAAAATTATTATTTTTTATTAATAAAGGAAGCATAATGAGGAGAAAAATCAATCAATCAAAACTGACACAGTTATTAGAATTTGGAAAAACACATTAAAAGTTATAGCTGTATTTTAGACATTGCAGAATGTTTAAGAGATGGAAAATATAATAAAAGGAAACATTACTGAAATTAAAGAGAGTAGAAACTACCAGAAATAAGACAAAGAAAGATAAAGAATGACAAAAATGGCCTGACCAGGTGATGGCGCAGTGGATAGAGTGTCAAACTGGGATGCAGAGGACCCAGGTTCAAAACCCCAAGGTCGCCAGCTTTGAGCATAGGATCATAGACATAATCCCATGGTTACTGGCTTGAGCCCAATGGTTCCTGAATTGAGCAAGAGGTCACTCTCTCTGCTGTAGCTCCCCAGTCAAGGCATGTATGAGAAAGGAATCAATGAACAACTAAGGGGCTGCAATGAAGAAATGATGCTTCTCATCTCTTTCCCTTCCTGTTTGTCCCTCTCTGTCCCTCTCTCTGTCTCTCTCTCTCTGTCACTGTCACACACACACACACACACGAATTAAAAAGATGAACAAAGCATCAGTGAGCTATAGAACACTTTCAGGAAGCATATTATCCATTATTGGAATTTTGGAAGATGATGGGTGAATAATTTAAAAAGCATATTTTTAATGGCTGAAAAAAATTTGAAAAACTGATGACTAGAACAAACCCACAGATCTAAGAAGTTCAACAAACCCCAAGCTCAAAAATCTTACAGTATTAATAAAAATAACCCTGTGAAACTTAGAATTCTATACCCGGTAAAAATATCTTTCAAAAAATCAATATAAAATAAAGATTTTTTGACAAAGCTGAAGCAATTCATCAGCAGCAGACTTCACTACAAGAAACGATTAAGTCCTCAGGCAGACAAAAATGACACCAGATGGAAATCTGGATCTATGTGTCAAAAATAGTAAGTACATGAATAAATACAAAGATTTTTTAGTTATTCAATGTTTTCAAGTGACATTTGACTGTTTAAACAAAACAGTATTATATAGTGTGGGATTTATAATGTACGTAAAAGTAAAATATATTACCATAATACTGTGAAGGCTGGGAGGGGAGAAATGGAAGTATGTTTCTTAAGGTTCTTATGCTCTGTGTTAAATGGTCTCATGTCACCTGAAGGTAAACTGATAAATTCAAAATATATACTGGTCATTATTTTTGTTTTTACATTTTATTTTATACTTTTTGTTTTAACTGCTTTGGTTAGAAGGAGAAGAAAAAAAAAACATACCAAGATTTAAAGATCAACATGCTCCAAATCTAAAAAGGAGGAAGTCTATCTCTACTTTAAACATTCATATGAAAATTTATCTTGCTCATATATTTCCCTGAACTGAAGCTTGAGGATGAGTTAAAGACTTAAAAGCACCCTGGCCGGTTGGCTCAGCGGTAGAGCGTCGGCCTAGCGTGCGGAGGACCCGGGTTCGATTCCCGACCAGGGCACACAGGAGAAGCGCCC
This sequence comes from Saccopteryx bilineata, assembly GCF_036850765.1. Classification (NCBI taxonomy): domain Eukaryota; kingdom Metazoa; phylum Chordata; class Mammalia; order Chiroptera; family Emballonuridae; genus Saccopteryx; species Saccopteryx bilineata. Next base: position 186,512,170 of record NC_089490.1, on the reverse strand, counting down.
ATTTGCTTCTCCACGGGTGGAACCCGGTCGGGCGCATGCGGGAGTCTGTCTGACTGTCTCTCCCTGTTTCCAGCTTCAGAAAAATGAAAAAAAAAAAAAAAGACTTAAAAGCAGTATTTCATTCACACTCCCAAAGTTGAATTTCTCTTGACCAACTTATGTGAAGTGTAATATAAATCTAAATACTTGTAGATAGATTTGGATTTTTTCTGGTGCCTTTATAAAAATAACAGCATTTGGAAATCACACAAACTCTATGTTCTTTTCATGAATAGACTACTTTAGAACAAAGTAGTGTACAGAAAATAATATTTTCAATGAATAGTCTAGAGATATAAAAATTAATGCTTTTACAAAAAAATTATCCAGTGTGTGCTGAGATTTTCAAACTCAAGATGCTGTAGGTATATAATATCCAGTCCAAAATATTATAAATGAGTAGATATGGACTTTGTCACCAATAAAATTTCTAGTAATTTTCAGTTCCTAGAAATATATCTTCCTTAAAAAACCATAAGTCTACCACCAGTATTGGTGGAAGCTAGTTAGAAATGCAGACCTAGTAATGAAGAATCTACATTTTAAAAGAACTTCAGGGTGATTAATTTGCTCATTTAAACTTAAGATTCTTAGTTTTATATAACCTTACTTTACTTACTTATACTTCCTATGTAACGTGGAAGCAAAATAGCATCCTGTGTGAAAGGGGATGTAATAGCTACTTGTCTTTTGTTCAGCTGCAACCTTCAGATCATAAGTAGAAATTAAATTTGTTTCCATGGATTGAGAATGTGTTTTGTTCTAGGGAATGTAATTAGGACTTAAAAAATCTCTCTACCACCCCTATGCTCCAGGTATTATTATTCCTGTTGTACAGAAGAGAAAACCAAAGGTTGGTGAGGTTAACTTGCTTCATATCACATACACAGAACTGACTAAGTGGAGATCAAACCCAGGTTGGTTAGGATCCAAAGCCCATGCGCCTTAAGAAATATATATATTTTTATTATTGAATCTAGTTGGATGACACTGGTCAATAAAAATATACAGGCTTCAAGTGTGCAACTCTACATCACATCATCTGCCTTACTGCATCATGCTCTCACCACCCAAAGTTTCTTAGCAACACCGTTTACCCCCCCCCTTAGTCTTTTACCTCCTTAACCTTCCTTTTCTTCTTGTAATCACCATCGTCTAATCCCTTCCCCTTTTTCACTCGGCCCCCAACCCCTCTCCCCTCTGACAACTGTCAGTTTGTTCCATGTATCCATGTCTCTGTCTCTATTTTGTCTGTTAGTTTATTTTGTTCATTAGATTCCACATATAAGGAAGGTCATATGGTATTTGTCATCCATGCTCCTAACTTCTATACTCATTCTTACTGCAGTGAATTCAGAAGGAAGGTGAGTAACAAGAAAGTCTCCTAGGCAACTGCATTGTGTTGGCTACGGAGAGGTTGATTTATCTGACTTTGTAGAGAACTGCTGTGGAAAGCCTATTTAGTTCTTAATCATTATTTGTCTATTTAATTTCTTGTCTTCTAGAAACTGCCTCTAATGCAGCGGTTAAAAAAAAATTGCCACTTGCCCCAGGGTTCTCCCTGCAGACCACTAATCTGACACACAGCCTAGGACAACTGAGTTTGGACTAATCCTAATCCAGGGTTTGCATCATGTCAGTTATTGCTGCCTTTATTTCATTATACTTTGACTCAACCCCTAATAGATTCAGTTTCATAAAGTTGGAAAAAGAGGTAAGGGGAAAGCAATTTATTCATGTTTTCACTGGAGCTTACTGCAGACATGAAATTTCTCTAAAAATGCAAATCATTTGGTCAAACGGAGTGAAACTCAGTAGCTAAAGCTCTTAGAGGAAAGCGCTTTCCCAGGGCTAATGTCTTTCTGCCAAGTGATTGAATAAATCGATCCATTTATTACAACATCTTCACTTACGTTTTTTATCCCTAGATGAATGTGTGTCAGGGTACGAGACGACTTTCCTTTATCACTGAGAAAATTGATTACATATGTTAATTTGGCTTTTAATCTTAGGTATATCAAAACAAATACCATAAACAAGTGTTGGAGAAATCAATATTGATCTCTTCAATATCAGATTGATCAAAAAGGGATTTAGTAAGACTCTAAGATGTAAAATACTAATGTACAAACTAAGCCCTTACTTATGTAATCTGACTTCAGATCAGCTCAGTGTCTGAAAGAAACTATTTCCAAAAACAGCAGTGGTGCACTTCTGTTGCATTAAAGAAAAATCCCCAGAAGGCTTACCTATCCAAGGTATTTACGGTGAACATTTGTTTTTAAAAGATTTCTTGTCTTTTGTCCAGCCATTCTTGTTAATTCATAAGGGCACCATATCACAAATTTTTTATATGCTACATAAAACAAAAATTACACTTAACAAGTGTAAGGTTGGCCATAAAAAATAGATAAAACAACACTCTTAAAAGCTAAGATATCACGGGGAAAGGCTATCAGTCATTCTTGTAGAGAAGGGGAGGACAATAAGAAATAAAAATCATAATACAAAGACTCCTGAAATGCTACTTAGACCAGGTCTGGGCTATTACAACATGTGCTTTGTAGCATCCAAACAGCAAACCAATTGCTCAGCGAACACTCTTTTGATTAAAAGTATTTTTTTTATTTCACTTGTATAATAATGAATGAGATAGAGATTCATGGTAGCCCACTCTCAGAATGATGCAAATTTTAAACTGCTTTCCCAGTGGCACGCATAGTTTATGTTGCATGCACAGTGTCTCTCAACTGGTAACCCCTATTCATTTGTCATTCATTCAAAAGATATTCTCTGAGCACCCAGCAAGTGAGAGACGTCTGTGGGCCAGGTTCTGGGGCACAGTTTGTTACACTGCTCAAATTAGATGGATTCAGGAGGACATGGCAGAGGGGGCAGTGGGGAGCTCCATCTCCAATCATGGCGTAATTCTTTGGATTAGTGCCGGATCTTCAAGAAGAAATGAGAATTTTATGTACATTGTCTTAAAGCAATTAATTTAGGATAGTCTAGGAAGGGGACAAAGTTTCAAAACAAACACGAAGACATTAATAGAAGACATATAAATGCATTTAAATGCTTTTCTTGGGGGAAAAAAACCCTTGGGTTTTCCATGGTAGGACTCACATGATTTGATAGCTTGATTATTTAGTAAAAGATGTTAAAAAGCAGAGAATCCCTATGTTAGTATATATATATCCTCCACAGGTACACATTATACCTCTGTGCACATATTTTAATTTACAGATTAAAAGTCATGTTTGAAGACCTTTTTGTAGTTTGAATTTAAGTATCTAATCACCATTTATTTGTAGTCTTCAGATTTTTCTATTTTGTAAAGTAATATACTACTAATCCCTCTACTTACATACAGTACCTTGCACAATGTCTTAGAGATAGTCCATATTTAATGTTTTCTGAATGAACATGGTTAGTAGTTTATGATTTATTTTTTTTAAATGTGACATCATAAAATATTGCTTGGCACTGTGACCAATAAACGGCTGTTGAATGAAAGAATGAATATGTTTACTCTTAAAATTTTAGATGACTGCACAAAAGATATAATTAAGACAAAACTAATGATTGAAATGTCAGATAGTTAAAAAAAATTCTCCTGGAAGATCTATGGATAACTCTCTAATGATCACACAAGAAAGAATAATTTAAAACAGCTAAGTTTAAACATTTATTTAATTTTTCCTTCCTGTCTTTATAAAAGGTTTCAGTTACACAAATTATCTTAATTTTTATAAATTCATTTTTTAAGGAGAAAAAAGGGTATCAGGCCCCCTTCCTTATTCGACTTCTGTAACGGAAGGATGCCTGGGCACAAAGGGGAGAGGAGAGAAATAGCATCTTCGGAAGATCGTTTTCCCTGACTACAGTGTACCTTCTTTGGCTCTATGCACTGTGGATGGGGGAAAAAAGTACTATGTCTTAAAACCGGACATATTCTATGTGGAAAGACCTACATAAATTATGCTTCAATAATGAGAAGATATTAAAAATGATAACAGTGCATAGTCAGATGATCAAGTTTACTGGAAAAAAGACTTTTTATGGCTAATCCCATGTGAATGAATTAAGTTGAAAAAAATATAAAATAGGCTTTTCAGTGAGAAGACTAGTAAATTTATCTATAATATAAATATTTAATAGGTAATATAAATATGTAGATATAATATAAACATATTTTATATAAATATATTAAAACACAGATAATATAAAATATTAAAAAATATATAGTCCTAAATCTTGCTGTTTTCTCTGACTTAAAAAGCTGGCAATTAAAAAACCAAATCTCTGTATACTTTAAAGTTGTACTGATTTGCTCTAGCATTATGTAGCATTTAATCATACTATTGGGAGAGTCAGGTAAATTACACATGAACTTAAATAGAGTCCCTTACAGCTATACACTTACACCACCTATTTACAGATTTTCCCTTGACACAGTCTCTGCCCTCAGATCTCAAGTATATCTTAAGTTATATCTTACTTGGGCTTATCTGTTTTCTTATTCAATTGTCACATAATTATAGTTTTCTTTTTACTACCTGTTATCTTGTTCAGGATTGAGTAATATTTTTCATTAAGATGATATACAAATGATATTAAAGAGGCCTCCATGGGGCCAGTTTTTCTAAACTATAAAATATAAAGTAAGTGTAGTAAAGCAGGTTAAACTTCAGGAAATTAAATGAATAGAATAGTCTTAAAGCTGAGTAATATTTCATTTTCTTGATGTACCAAAGTTTATTAATCCACTCACCTACTGAAGGATAGATACCTTTGTTGTTTCCAAGCATTGGCAATTATGAATAAAACTACTGTAATTATTTGTGTGCTGGTCCCTGTAAGTTTCAAACTCCTTTGGGGAAATACCAAGGAGCATGACTGCTGGTTGCTCTGAAAACACGAGAATGTTTCGTTTCATAAAAGAAACTGGCAAACTGTCTTTCCAAGTGGCTGACCACTGGTCATCCCCACCAGCAGTGAATAACAGTTCCTGCTGCTCCACATCCTCACCAGCACTGGGTGTCGTCAGTGGTCTGGGTTTCGGTTATTCTAATAAGCGTGCACTAGTATCTCATTACTGTTTTAATTTGCAATTTCATGATGACATGCTGTGGGGCACCTTTTCAAACACTTATTTGCCATCTGTATATCTTCTTTGGTGAGCTGTCTGTTCAGGTCTTCAGTTTATTTTAAAAGTTGGGTTGTTTGTTTGTTTTCTTATAGCTGAGTTTTAAGAGTTCTTTGTATATAACTGAATAATGGTCTTTACCAGAAGTGTTGTTTGCAAATATACAGCTCACAAAAATTAGGGGACATTTAAAAGTGAATATGAAGTAATAATATATCCCCCAATTTTTGTGAGCAGTATATTTTCTCCCAGGGCGTGGTTAGTCTTCTCCCTCTCTTGATCATTCTCTTTTAGTATATGGAGTTGCTCCATTTTTTGGTAACAGAAGAATAGTATTCCACACATAAATGCACCATAATTTAACCTAAGTGTCCTTTTGAACATTTAAATGGTGTTCCATCCAGTCTTGCTGTAAATCAAACCTGGAACAGTCAGAGGGCTTTTGCATGTGCTCTCCCTTCAGCCTGAATTATCTTCCTCCAGAGAGATGCTTCTGGCTCCCTCCCTCACTTCATCCAGGTCGCTTCTGAACTGTCCCTTCTCTGACAGGTCTTCCTGGTCCATTCTGTGCAAAGTACAATCGTCTCATACTGTCACTTCCTGTTCACAGGGGGTGTTCTTTAAAAATATCTAACACTTTTTATTACTCAACATATTAATCATGTTATATATGTGTGTGTATCCCTCTCTATATATAATTAACATAAATATGTAGATATCATATAAACATGTTTTAATATAAGTATATTAAAATACATATAATGAAATATAAAAAATATAAAAATATATAGTCCTAAATCTTGCTTTTTTTTTTTAGTTGCCTTGACTTTCCTCTAGAGAATAGGCTCCATGAGGGCAGGGTCTGAGCTCTGCTTGTGGCTGTATCCCCAGTGCCCCAGCCATGCTTAGCACATAGAGATGCTTAGTGAATAGTTGAATGACTGCCTCAGTCTATCTGTTAGAGAAATGGAGAATGACTGGGTCAAAGCTTTGTGCATTAAACATACTGGCACATCACTGACATACGATATCTCATTAATTTTAAGGTACATCTAGTGATTCAATATTTACATACATTGTGCATTTTAAATTCCTACATTGCCAAACTACTTTCTCTAGAGGTTCTGTCCATTCCTTGACCTGTCCATCCTTTAAGTTCAACTGCTCTGTGAATCCATCCATTAAGGCAGAATTATCTCTCATAGTTTTTGAAACACTCATGAGTATGTATTTCATATCCTCTATTAAAATGAAAACTTCTTGCAGGCAAGAATCCTCACATAGATTTTGAGAACATTTCCAGCATTTTTTCAATAATTAATTTTTGAATAAGAGAATGAATAACTCTATAAACTAATAATGATTTATTCTAACAATTTTTTTTTTCATTTTTCTGAAGCTGGAAACAGGGAGAGACAGTCAGACAGACTCCCGCATGCGCCCGACCGGGATCCACCCGGCAAGCCCACCAGGGGGCGACGCTCTGCCCACCAGGGGGCGATGCTCTGCCCATCCTGGGCGTCGCCATGTTGCGACCCTCCTGGGCGTCACCATGTTGCGACCAGAGCCACTCTAGCGCCTGGGGCAGAGGCCACAGAGCCATCCCCAGCGCCCGGGCCATCTTTGCTCCAATGGAGCCTTGGCTGCGGGAGGGGAAGAGAGAGACAGAGAGGAAGGCGCGGCGGAGGGGTGGAGAAGCAAATGGGCGCTTCTCCTGTGTGCCCTGGCCGGGAATCGAACCCGGGTCCTCCGCACGCTAGGCCGACGGATTTATTCTAACAATTTAAGGTAACATCTGAACATTTTAATCTAGTATGGATTTGACATGTTATGGAATTAATCATATTTTGATTAATACATGAACATTTGGATGAAATATATATGGTTTACACACATCTATAAATATAGATATGTATCACAATTTAAAAAACTCATGAGCTTTTATAAAATAATGACAATCATAAACCTAATTTCAAACTTGTTTTTCTTGAAAAATAATAGATTAATACTTAATGGACTTTAAGAAGCATACTTTAAAATATTATTAGGCTTATCATTTAAATAGAATCTACTTGTCCTGTTTCATGCTATTGTGTCATCTAGTAGTAGATATGGATGACTTATTTTTTACAATCAACTGGCTTTCATCTTAAGAGAGGTAAACGCCTACCAAAATGTTTTCCTGAGAGTCTTTTCCAACACCTCAGATGGGAGTGTAAGAAACTAGGAACGTTACTTGAATGATATTTCAGATAAATATAGGAACAAACCAGGCTAGATAACTAGATTATAAGCTGTCATTTATTTTATAGAATGAAGATTATGAGAAAAACTGAAATAAAGTGGAATATCTTAAATTTCAACAAAAATAGTAGGATCAATGAAGTGTTATAGAAGATAATTTTCTGTCTTTACTGAGGCCATAAAAATAAAATGTAAAGTTTGACTTCAGTAAGAATGTCAGACACGGGGAGAAGTCACTAAGGGGAATTTTGGACAGTGAAGAAATTTAACCTGACATAAAATTTTACTAATGAACAATGCCATCTGCTAAATCTAGGCAGTGGCCTTTCAACCTTTCACTCTGCACATAGTAGGCACACACAGTAAGCATTTGTTTGCTGTTTGGCTCTCTGAATGCTTAGATATAGGAATGTATCTCCCTCGGGAATACTATGCTTTCAAGATTTAATGTTATTAAATAAAGCATTTGGAGCTTTGCAGTCCTTTCTAGTTACTATATCAGTCCATAGTTAGTCTACCATCTATTTCCATAGGTTAAAAAGTTTAGTGCGATATTCATTTTGATAACTCATTACTCCCTAATCCTCATATATAGTATACCTCATGCTTTCCTGTCATTACGCCCTTACTTATGCTGTTCCCCTGCTGCTACACCTGACCAATGTGACCTGCACGGCCTCATTCGAATGCTCCCTCCACCATGAAGTCACTTCTTACGCCTCCAACAGAAAGTTATCTTTCCGTCTCTGGGAACCCCGGTAGTACTGTCTCTTATCCACAGCACATACTATGTTCTACTTTATCTCTGCTTATCTGCATGCACAATTTCTTCCATGTTCTGACTGCAAAATCCTTGAGCATTAGATTCAAATTTATATCATTTGTCCCCCAACTCAAATGCCAGCACAGGACTTTACAAAGAATAAGCACACCATAAATATTTATTGAATGATTTTTTAAGCACTGCCCAGAAAAAGGCAGTGCTTAAAAAACTGCTGTTGCAGTTTGCTAGAACATTCGAAGTGGGGGTAATTGATTCTAACATTTCATTTAAAAAAACAAACCCATGTAGGCCATTTCTAGTATTAGAATGAAGCTGTTTGTGTTCATATTTTCATATTTTTCCTTACAATTCCTACTTTGACCAACAAATACAGTGTACTCTTTCCATAGATAGTTGTGGTGGACACTGTTAGCTAGACACCAAATTTCTTTTCCCCCATTTGGGCACGGTGCCAGACAAGCCCCCCGCACCTGCTCCCAGCCTTCCTCTGCAGGCCAGTAAAGCAGGGCTTACATTCCACCCAGAGGAACGGGAACAGAAGCAAAGTGTGCCTCTTACGAGCCTAATCCTATAACACAGTGGTCCCCAATCTTTTTTGGGCCACGGACCGGTTTAATGTCAGAAAATATTATCACGGACTGGCCTTTAGGGTGAGATGGATAAATGTATCATGTGACCGAGATAAGCAGCAAGCGTGAGTCTTAGACAGATGTAACAGGGAATCTGGTCATTTTTAAAAAATAAAACATTATTGAGACTTTAATATAAATAAAATGGAAATAATGTAAGTTATTTATTCTTTCTCTGCGGACCAGTACCAAATGGCCCACGGACCGGTACCAGTCCGTGGCCTGGGAGTTGGGGACCACTGCTGTAACATGTCTCAGGAGTGATTCCCTTTCTGGTCGGTTGGATGCAAACAATGATGGGCCCTAGAGAATGAGGAAGCCACCAGATGGAAGGGCCCAGGTAGGGTCTGTGAATGGTCATGAGATGTAGAGACACCACATGCTGACAAGGAACCTCTCTCACCTATTAATTCTCTGGCCTGTTAACCGAATAAGGAATAAATCTCTGTTGTTTGGTGCCGTGGCATGTCTGCATCTTTTTATTGCTACAGGGACGCAATAGGGAACATGGTGGTGGCTGCAAACTATATTCCACTGGCTCAGGAGAAGCATGTCCTTTTTCATAGCAGCCAGCACCACTACAAGGTCATGCTTTTATTGGAGCTCAAGAGCCAGGAAGAGGATGTTGAAGGGACTAAGGGAATTGGGTTATCAGCACGGAAAAATAGAAGACAGAGTGGACTGAACAACACCCTTTAATTATGTTGTGTCTGTTTTGCTATCATTGCCCTAGTACCCAGCTCAGGCTCTGGCAGAAACAAATGTTTTATGAAAGAACTGGATATTAGAATAAGTAAATATTATAGACACCAAGCCTTCATTTTTACTGACAAGCATGTCAAAAGAGCCAGGCTTAAAATTCACTAGAGATCATTCAAATTAGCTATCAAGCCATCCTATGTCTTAATGATTCCAGATTTTAAGCCTAAATTAATCCTTCTGGCTCAGACAAGTCACTTCATACTGTTAGCCTCCCTCTGCCCTTTGAGTAGAAGACTATGTTTGGACAGTTTGATGAGGTTCTTTTAGCACAAACTCATGACACATAATATTGTTTTAGATGGAGTGTGTGAAACCTTTACCTGACTGCACAGTTATTTTTCCCCCTATGGTGGAATAAGAATGAAAGAGCCTTGTTCATTACTTTATGTATCCATTTTTCTCCCTTCCCTTTGACATTGCCCTAATTCAGATAATTCCTCTTCCCCAGATTATTGTGACAGCCTCTCAGTGGGGCTCCTTGTTTCTGGTCTCTCTTAATCTCCAGCCCATCCTCTGTTTCGCCACTGGAGTTATCTGTGCACATTCCCAGGAAGTTCCAGCCATAGAAGTAGCATGTTCTAGCTACCTGTTCAAAATGTAATACCTCACACATGTCATGCTTTCCCAAAAGTCTCTACCCTTCCTGGATCAGCCTTTCTTATTGGCTAACAGGTGAACTTTCAACACTGTTCAAAAGCATCTTCTCTGTGAAGCTTCCCCTCAGGGGATTCTCCTTTGTTCTTTATGGCACCACATATCTCAATTTTAGAACTCACCAGATTGTGCTAGATGGCTAGTTCCTTCAGCCCAGGGACCTCTGTGATAATGGTAGCCAGCATTCTGGAATCTAGTGGGCTCACATGCATGATATCATTTAATTTATTTGGATAAGATTACCCCAATATTATAGGTGAACAGATAGAGGGCCAAAGAGTCTAAGCGACACAGCTGGTCAATGGTGGGGTCATGATTCAAACTGAGGTAATCTGACTCCAGGAGTGGCCCTTTCCATCACTATCCCATTCGCTGAATGAATCCCCACTCCAGAGAATCTCATTCCCCCACTTCTCTTTTCCTACTCAGAATATCTGAGTATCCAGCCTGTACTTCCCATTTTCCCAGTGGAAAAACATCGTGTCTCATATTTGTTTTCAAAACAATGCCAAGAAATTAGGGCTCTTTAGTCAATCGACCTCTCCTCTTGGACAGGAAGCCCAATGAGGGGTCAAGGGGCAGGGGATATGTGCTGAAGGATATCACTGGACAATGTTGCTCTTGCTGCATAAAGTCTGGCTTCCAGGGTAGGACCAGGTATGTACTTTGTGGCACTAGACTCTGCTGCAGCCCAACGACAAGAATTTATTTGTGACACTCTTGCAACAGCATGGGAAACTGCATTAAGGAACTCTAGATGGAGCACATAAGGAGTCTTATCTCTTTCCCTTTCTGGAAAAAAAGAAAATTTGCATTTTATTTCATTTCTTTTGTTTTCTTTTTTACAGCTGGCATGGTACAGGAAAATCACTTTGTATAGTAAATAAATCTAATAATTAGAAATAAAAGGAACACTTCAAAACACACAAAAAAATTGTGTTAACATATCAGTGTGAACTAATCTTCCTTCCTCCCTCTCTTCTTTCTTTTTTCTTTTTTCTTCCTCCCTCCCTCACTCCCTCCCTCCCTCCTCCCTCCCTCCCTCTCTCCCTTTCTCTTTCTTTCTTTCTTTCTTTCTTTCTTTCTCTCTCTCTCTTTCTTCCTTTCCCCTCCCCTCCCCTCCCCTCCCCTCCCCTCCCCTCCCCTCCCCTCCCCTCCCCTCCCCTCCCCTCCCCTCCCCTCCCCTCCCCTCCCCTCCCCTCCCCTCCCCTCCCCTCTCCTCTCCTCTCCTCTCCTCTCCTCTCCTCTCCTCTCCTCTCCTCTCCTCTCATTTCTCCCTCCTTCTCCCTTCCTTCGCTCCCTCCTCTTCCTCTTTTCAAACAAAATAGTTGAGAGCACTAGATTGAAGGTCAGATTAGATTAGGCTACATATTTAAAACATCTTTGAATACGTTTTCTCTTCAGAGGTGATTTTAATGAAAATATAAAACAAAGACAGGGAAAACACAATGCAAAATAAACTTCAGATAGGATTTTTTTAAAAGCAGAAGCTTTAGCTAACTTCTCAGCCTACCATCAGGAGAGACACCAGCCCTGAGGCCTGAGCCTTTTCCTCTTCACCTGCATTAGTCAAAACCCTTTTGTCCTAGTGGGAAAGGCCAGCCAAGTCTCTAAATCTCATATGGAAAGTGTTCTCAGGAGCAGGGTCTTTAAAAGAACAAAACAAAACAAAACCAAAAAACCATACATGGAAACCTTGAAAAGCACCACAGGCCCCATGTGGGTGGGGGAACGTGGCAGAGTTAACTCTCTGAAAACACACAGATTTCATGCAATGCCCTAAATGGGAAAATTCCGATCACCTCACTTACAGATCACTGAAAGCAAGTGCCTGCTACCCAAGGTACAGTCGCTCTGTTCTCAGGCTCAGAACAGATATTGATTTTCATTTCAAGCTCTAATGCCAAAATTAGCAGTGTCAGGTTGAATTAAGGCGGATGGCTCGAGAGTTCAAGAGCGAGGCAGTGGCAGAGCTGGACTGCTTCTTCTGGCCGATTTTTCTTTTTTTTCTTTTCAAGACAACAAAGCATTGAAGAAAAGAGAGCCTTCAGTTTTATGGAACCCAAAGAAATATTTAGTCCAAATTCCACTCACAGGTCTTCAGCACATCATTGTCCTCCATGTGTCGGTTTAGGGGTGACTACATCTAGTTTGAGGATTATTATAGATTGCTTTGATTTTCTTCTGCTGGGCATTTGGCTTATTTAGCTTTTGAGAAACCAAAAATTTGTACAGCAGCTTAAATTGATCAAGCATCTAATCTACGTTGTCCCATAAACGGAGTAGATGTCACTGTCACTGAATTATGGCATCGGCAGAGTGTGGGTCCTTTCTCATCTGGGAATGGCTGAGTGGAAATAACCACCAGTGGGGCGGGAGGGGGACTTTCCTCCCATGGAGCAGTTAAGCAAAGGGACAGAGAGAACCACCTACTAGGGACTTTTGGAGCATTCCTTCACCAGGAGGAGCACATGCCCACAACCCTATGTCACTCTGTCCTGACTTCTCAATAAGGAAGAATGGCTTACTGATCAACAAGGAGTAGTACTGCCAGGTGCCTGTGGGGGCAGGGAGGAGAAGCTATGAGTACTGATAGCCTTGGAAATGCATCTAGGTCTGTAAGGACAAAATAGGCCAATGTATCTGCTGGTTATTTGTTCTCACTTTGAATGAAGAAGTTTTTGTTAGATGTCTCCCATGCAGAGATATGTATTTGGAGTGTGTAAGAGAGAGAGGGAAAGAGAGAGAAGACAGAGGAGAGAGGTGACGAGTGAATAGGGGAAGAGTAGCAGAGAACTTGGAGGTTCTTCAAAAACTGATTATCCAGGATAAAAAGAGATTCACCCAGTAAAGGCTGGCCAATCTGCCAGGCTGTCTTTCCATAGACGTTCTAGCTCCACAGAGGGTAGCACAGCCTTGAGTTACCTCTGAGAACAGCGTGAAGATGCAATAAATATCTCCGGTGAGCAGGACAGGTGGCAGCCTCTCTATGCCCCCACAGGTGACATGGACGCCTCTTCCCAGCTATCAAAGTATGCTGGCATCTGTGTACTTGTCTGTATAGGAGCTCTTTGATGGCAGGAATTGTTTGCATTCATCTTTTATTTCCAGGACCTATAGAAATCTGGCTTATAGTTTATACTGAAGAAAAGGTTGGGAAATAAATGGCTAGCGGCCCAATGGCCACCCTGGCAGGGATGTGTGTGTATGTGTTAGAGGTGGCAAGAGGGAGTGGTCCCCCCACCCCTTCATATTTTAGGAGTGAAAATCAGAAAAATTAACAGGAAAGTGGAAATGGATACTTTGTCATTCTTCATCAATAGCCTACTTACCCAGGTTCAGAAAGCAAAGTGTGAACATTAACACCCGGAGGCCTAGTTTGGGTGTCGGACGAGCCCAGGCCATATTCACAGAGGGGACACTGGGCAGAGGGTCCCAGGAAGACAGCAGTAGAAGGTGGTGGGCTGATGGGCAAGGAGGGGTGGGCCCCAGCCTGGAAGGCAAAGGGCAGAGGGCGCTCTCGGTGAGAGAGAGAAAGGAGGAGAAATCGGTTGGCAAGAACCAAAGGCTCCTGGAAACAGAATGGGAAAAGGAGAGGTGGCAAGCGGGGGAGAGAAGCCCAGGTGGGTCGTGGGGCTGGGCCGGCACGCGACAGTGGGTGCCGAGGGAGCGTCGGAGTGGCCCGCAGCGTCCTCCGCCAGGCGGCAGCAAGCACAGCTGGCTGCACAATGGAGAGAGGAAACGAAGACCACCTCTTCCTTCCTGTTTTAGGTAGAATCTTGCCTTTAAATCGAGTTTTGCTAATGTCTGAACTCTAGACTGCAGTGTCGCTCTTAAACAGAGTCATGCTTAATCCTCCCCAGGTGGAAGGCTACCTACGCTGTCGCTGATAGAACAACTTCGTATCTTTAGAAAGCCCAGGTCTTCTGATACAAAACGTGCTGTTCTTCTGCCCACCCTCCGTGGACTCACGCTGCACTAACGTTCTCAATAATTCATGGAACAGCACAGCCAAGGAGCAGAGTGTGGAGTACGTGAAGATGACTCAATGTTCTGAAATATATCGTGTAAGGTTTATTATTCAAATATTAATATAATGATTGGCGATAGGTTTCTAAAAACATTTGTTTTCTTTTGCCTGCAGCGTTCGCCTCTAGCACTCACACTAAAAGGAAGGGCACTCTCCCCTCACAGTGTGTCTCTCTTCTTGTCCAAAGGAAGCCACAACAGGAAAACCTATTTGCAAGAAGACACTTAGCTTTCTACTTTGCAGGTGGGAAGTACAGCGAGTTTACTCTGTCTAAACTCCCAGCACAGTGACTGATGTCAGAGACAGCAGCTCAGCCTCCCAGAGTGCGTGGGGTTTATACACTAGCCTTCGGCTTGTAGCTTCTCTGTACCAGCCCTAGGGGAGGATAGATTTTATAAATAAAATATTTGTGAACAGCAGTAGTCACAGCATATTATAAACGTAAAAAAGAAGAAGCTATCAAAGGGCATCGTTACACGAAGGGAGCAACAAGTCGGCGTTGGCTCGTCTGAGCCGTCCAGGGCTCACCACCACGCAGGACTTGTTAGCATGCTCAAGAAAGGATGGAGAGTTGTAGCAAAAATTAAAGATGGTGAAATGTCACAAATTCCAAATGTACTGGTACCCATTTTCCAACCGGTGTAACGTTACGATGTTAGATATCTGTATTTGCGAAGAAATCGCACGGTTTGATGGTGAACCCTGATTTCAAGAAATTGAAGCAGTCGTGCTTTTCTGTTTAGTTTGAGCCTGCTGCAAATATGAAACATAGTGAAATAACACTTTAAAGTTACTTTCCATGTAAGTTTAGTTTACACAAAAATACTACTGTCAGGTAATTTTGATGTGTTGGCGGAGGAGGGGACATGGGTCCCCCCCCCCAACCCCCTGCAAAGGTGAAAGAAAGTGTGTTTAGAGAAATGCTGGAGGGAACAGCTTCTCAGTTCTCCAGTTCCGCAGGTTGGTCTGGTTTCTGACCCCTTTCAGACATGACAAAAATATAAATTTAAGGTTCTGCATCAGCACTGTTCACAGTGGCCAAGACATGGAAACAACCAAAAAGCCCTTCAATAGAAGACTGGATAAAGAAGATGTGGCACATATACACTATGGAATACTACTCAGCCATAAGAAATGATGACATCGGATCATTTACAACAAAATGGTGGGATCTTGATAACATTATACGGAGTGAAATAAGTAAATCAGAAAAAAACAAGAACTACATGATTCCATATATTGGTGGAACATAAAAACGAGACTAAGAGACATGGACAAGAGTGTGGTGGTTACCAGGGGTGGGGGGAGGGAGGACATAGGAGGGAGGGAGGGAGAGAGTTAGGAGGAGGGGGAAGGGCACAGAGAACTAGATAGAGGGTGACGGAGGACAATCTGACTCTGGGTGAGGGGTATGCAACATAATTTAATGACAAAATAACCTAGACATGTTTTCTTTGAATATATGTACCCTGATTTATTAATGTCATCCCATTAACATTAATAAAAATTTATTTTAAAAAATTAAATTAAAAAAAAAAAAGGTTCTGCATCACAGTTCCAATGGAGCTCAAAGAACGAACCAGAACCAAGTCTAGGCTATTCCAGAAGCTAGTTTATCTCTGGAAGCTTCAAATCTAAAAGACTTTTGGTCTTTTTAAAAATGAATACATATCTCCTGACTCAGCATATTATAGTTTACTGAAATTCAACTCTCATGTTTAAACAGAATCAGACCTTACGCTTTTCTTTAACAGACTCTTTAGTCAGATTCAGATGTCTACTTATTTTATTATGCTTATGTTTTAGAAATCTAATTAAGTAGATATTATATCCATGAAGTTTAAAATAATACATGCTATAGGTAGGATTAGCAAAACAGAATCAAATTAGGTATCTGGAGTCTAATATGATTTTGGCCAAAAGGTATTGTGGATAGGCTATCAAATTTTTAACTGTTTAGGAAGATGTTACTGAGAGTAAAGATCTCTAATAGGTATAGATTTCTAATAGGATTTAAAAAGTTGCCTCCATATGGACAAGTAGATTTTCAATGGAAGCTAACCATTTTCTACACCATTTAATCACAAATAAATTCTTAGATGTTTGGAAGTTACACAGTGCCTTTATCTCTTTTTATAGTCTAGGAAATAACCCCCAATTATATAAATTGGAATAGGTCAATTAAAGAACACAAGGACATAAAGATTATGAAAAAGATTCTCTTGCGTCACAAATTATTCATGAAAAACAATTCTTTCTCTCCTATTCATTAGTAATTGGTCATCTTTCTAGAACAAATATATTCAAGTGAGTTTCCAATGCACACTTTGTACAATGCATGCATAATCAATGCCGAAATAAGAGCTGGATGTTGGTGAATGATATTTTTTGATTCAGGGGGTCAAAGCTGCCTTGTATTCCTCTGGGTAAGATGTGGGAGTTGCAGGAGATTTTAGTTGATTATTATCCCTCAACAGATTTTTTTTCAATAGACTTGTCTCTGTGCTCCTTTTTACTTACTCTTTCTTTAGTGTGGTGTTGAATACATAATTTAAATAACCAGGGAATGTCTCAGGGCTCAAAACCACCTGCTGGCTTTTATTAGCTAATTAATGGTGATTTATCTGAGTTACTAATTTGAGTGGAGCTGATTGCCTTTAGGAATTTGGGAAATGTTGTAAGAATTCTGATTAAAATTATGCCTTCATAATGGACAGTCGCTTTAAAAGGCTTTTGAAAATGTTGCATGTTGGAAGGTTAAAAACAACAACAAGTGCCAAATCGATGACCTTGTGTTGCTCTGTGGCTCAGGTTAGGTCTTCTGGCAGCCTGCTTTTCCTGGGGATTCAGTTTCACCACTGCCAGCCTTCCCCCATTTTGGCTCTTCCATTAGGGTTTATTTGCCTTTGACTACTTGACAAATAGAACTGAACATGAGTCTGTAGAGCTTAATCATTTTCACAAACACTAATACAGTATCTTCACTTTAGCCAGACTACGTCTCAGGCTGCCCTGACTCCCAGGGTCTGAATGTACGAACTTAATGGTGGCATGACATCTGAGGTGGAAATATAACAGACAGTTCTCAGCAGTGTGGCTATCAAATAGGTGTGATTTTTTTTAAAGAACACCTCAATTTTAATAGAGTTTATTTAAAAAAAATTTTAAGACTTTATTTATTCATTATAGAGAGGAGAGAGAGAGAGAGAGAGAGAGAGAGAGAGAGAGATATGGAAGGAGGAACAGGAAGCATCAACTCCCATATGTCCCTTGACCAGGCAAGCCCAGGGTTTTGAACTGGTGACCTCAGCATTCCAGGTCGACGCTTTATCCACTGTGCCACCACAGGTCAGGCCAAATTGGTGTGATTTCTTTTGTTTTTTTCTCCTGGTCTCAATGCCTCTTAAAGTGACAGTCTGCAGACAACCAAACCCGCCATCTCTCTTTACTGGAATCCCATTGCTATTACCATTGACCAAGAACCACCTCCTTAGATAGAGTATGTAGTAGCCAACTGCTAAGTTTACAATTAGGGTTCAGTTCAGAATTAATTTCTATTAACTGTGTTTAGTTTTTATTTCAGCAAAGTGTGTGGTCATGAACATATGATTACTGCTTTGAGATTTGGGGGTTTAGAAATAGTTTATCTAACTTAGTTAACCCTTTCTCATTTCCCTCTCCCTCCCACAAGAATGTAATGCAAGTAATGATACAATGCATACAGTGCAACCTGTTCTTAGGGATGGAGTTTTCATGGCGGTCAGTGATTTTGCATTTCCCGTGGTTCAGCTCGCCTTTTCGGTTACTCAGAGTTAGGACTTGCATTACCTGGACTCCTCTCACCTTTACTTGTGCAACTTTCAGTTTCTTAGGACTTGGTAGGCTCCTTTGCCACGCTGAATGACACTAATTTTCTGTGGCTTGTGCTCTTCTTCTGATGTCCCCACCCCATCCCACCTAGGACCGCTTTAAGTAAATGAGAGGCTCTTAAATCTCTTCATCAACTTCCTGTTAAAGAGTCATGTATTCTTGGGGACATGGATAAAAACCTTTTCTGGTCACCTCCACAGATGCTCAATTATCCTATTTCTGGCTTTAGTAAGTACAAGGCATTGCTGTTGATGGCAGTCCAAATGTGTTAAATGTTTTAACCTAGATATGGTGAAGGGTATGATAAAATATAACAGTCAACCAGACCCGAAGTACTATTAATGTAAGTGCTGTGAGATAGAGGGGGGTTTGTCAAAGCCTATGAGCAATTACATTTAGGTTAGTGCTCTAAAGGTAACTCAATGAGCAGGTGGACTCATGACTTTCAGATAGATTTAGTTCAATGACACATTTTTTAAAAAAGGTAAAATTGTTCAATGGTTAGTTGACTGTAGAGAGAATAGCAAGGTGTCAGAAACAGGGGCAATGTTGTTTTCTTTATCTTTAGTCATCATCAGTGACTGCAAGTGAAAGTCACAGACCATGACCTCCAAACTTGCTGTACTTACAGGCTTCACCAAAAAGCCTCTTTTTTCAATCTGCACCTTCTTTCTCTTTCAGAGATGGCACATCAATATTTAAAGACTGACTCGATGCAAGCTCTAAACTTTGAGAGAAAACAGCACACTAAATAACAGGGCTGATTACTGCTGAGCCAAAGGGGAGAACAACGCCAACACTGCCCCAACATAATTCTCACACTGCCATCCTCCTCTGGCAATGCAACATAACGATGTTTGCAGAATGCACATGGAGGATACACTCCAAAAGCATCTTAATCGAACCCTGTTTGAAAGTTTAACATCTGGACTTGAAGTTCTTAGGTGATTTCTAGTGCTCAGAACTAGTCGGGCATTAAGTATTCAATCACCTTGTGATCAGTTCCATTTCAAGAGTGGTAGAGGGGAGAAAATAGACTTCAAATCACAGCTACTGTCTTGTGCAAGGTTCTTATTAAAAACAGCATATTCCTGTAGCCCAGAGGGCTGACAGCCTCTTCCAAAGGAGAAGCGCTGCTCTAAGCTAACCTCAAGGGGCTACTCGAGAGAGATGCAGCCTTCACCTCTCTCTTTGGGGGGGGGGGCTACTGATAGTATCATATTCAATCACAACTCCAAGCCTCAGTCACCCCAATGAGTAATATTCCTTAAGACATTACCAACATGCAGTTCCCTGGTTAATTGGTTTATAAGTATTTCAATAAGAATAATTAATTTTAAAAAGAAAAAATACTTTAAAATAGAATCAGTTTAGAAGGGTACATATAGCAAAGCTTAGTTAAGTAAGAGGTTTTTCTTTTTATTTTTATCATGTTAAAACACAGATATCATTTGCTTCTATTACATCACTTGTGTTTGACATTTTATCCACAGATGATCAAAATATGATAAAGGGATCACCTCCAGACTGAGGCTCTTAACAATGTTGAGTGAACCAGTGCTTGGAGACAGGGTGCTAATCAACAGGAAGGTACTGAATAAATTCAGTTCAAAAGGGACAGTCATGTCCTAAGGTGCCACTAATGTGAGGGTTTTTTCTTATTGTCTGCTAGATGTGACAGTAACTGAAAAAGCGTTTTTTTTCCTTCTTTATTTTTTCCCCACAAAGATCATCAGTTTCCAGTTTCCTGATTAGACTATTGCACTTTTCATGCATGGGCTGCTGACTTTAGGTTGGGCAAAAGCATTATCTATGCATTTATATATGTATTCTCCCAAATAACCCTTTCATATGCCATTTCATTATTCTATAGATAAAAAATGCATGAAAGATTTGAAAGAACTTTAGGGCTTATTTAAAAAGTTAGCCTTGTAAATCTTAAATGCATGTAACATAGAAATACATTAAAAAGGGTAATTTTTATTTTGAAAAATTAAACATTACATTCTCTCTCTCTCTCTCACTCTCTCTCTCTATATATTCACATAAGATATAACA
The DNA here is from genome assembly GCF_036850765.1 of Saccopteryx bilineata. NCBI lineage: Eukaryota > Metazoa > Chordata > Mammalia > Chiroptera > Emballonuridae > Saccopteryx > Saccopteryx bilineata. Next base: position 186,491,951 of record NC_089490.1, on the reverse strand, counting down.
ATTTTCATAGAAAGCAATTATTTATAAAGTGAAATTACAACTAAAGTGTCTAGTTATTTCTGTAAAATAAACCAAAAATCCCAAGTTAACATTTAGGTAAAATGTATTCGATTTTCCAGGTGTTGATTTTTAAATAAAAGAATGGGCTCAATTTGGAACTAACACTCTAATTTTTATCTTACCTATGAAAATGAAAGCATTTAATACAATTTCTTACTGAAAGCATCTCTGCAGACAGGTAGCTGATCCTTCAGGGATAACAAGGTATTTACTGTTCCTCCTTCGGCACTAACATGGTTGATTTGGTGTCTGACGCAGCCCCAAACCAAGGGCATCGATTATATCAGGCAGACTTCCAAAGACAGGCAGACCTGGGCATTTGCCCAGATTTACCATTTTAAATGATGACAATCCTCTATGGCTAGGGAAGAAAAAAAAATCTTGGTCTAGGAGTATAAATTCAAAGGCTATAAATCAACTGTCAATAACACTGACTGAAATGTTTTTAAAGCTTCACTCTCTGGAGGGGACGGTTGTTGGGATGTACGGCCTCTGCCACAGCACAGACGTGGGTCAGGGAGCTGGAGTTTCCAGGAAAGCAGGTTACTGAGGGAAGGCGGGGGTTCAGAACTAGAAAAATCCTGGGAACAGAGAGGTCTTGAGTCAAAACATCATTCACTCCAGTTCCCAGTATCTGAGTGCAGCAGTGCTCAGCACAATGTTAGAAAGAAAGCAATCAGATCAAGCCAGTCGGCACTAATACCCTGTTTCCCTGAAAATAAGACATACTCTGAAAATAAGATGTCCCCTGAAAATAAGACTTAGTGCAATTTTTACAAGCTTAGAAATATAAGGCTTCCCCTGAAAATAAGACCTAGCGCATCTTAGGAGCAAAAATTAATATAAGACACTGTCTTATTTTTGGGAAACAGGGTAGATTGTTGTACATGGAAACAGTCACAAGAAATTCTTGATGGAATTCAGAGTTTGGCTGGTTATGCTGATGTTTGTGATGACATGACTACAGTATATTAATAAATGTTGATTTTTTGTTCAACAATAAATGTGAATTCTTGTTCATGGAAAAATAAGACATCCCCTGAAAATAAGACCTAGTGTGTCTTTAGGAGCAAAAATTAATATAAGACACTGTCTTATTTTGGGGGGAAAATGGTATATGAATGTCCATGACCTTCTTACAGACATTTGCTTTTAAAAATGGGCGTTTGTTGACTTTAAGAAATACCAAATTACTAAGCCTCACAAAGAAGTGAGATGGATGAAAGCAAAAAATGCTGACACAGGAGGATGGATGCTCTGAGTCAGGAGCTCGTCATGTGCCAGCCTGGTCTTTGGGTTGGCATCTACCACAGAGCAAATACCCCCTTTTACTTCTTACTATTCTCACAGCTGCTACTCAGTCCCTGCTTCTACACCAGGTGGGATCCTCAAGAACAAAGTTCGTTAACTCTTTTCCACATTCCGATGGCTTTGATGGTGGACTGAGAAGGTCTCACTGTTTAAATAGGTTTGGCAAGGCTAAATATTTCTAAATGAATATAGTCTTAAAAATTAAAAATTTTCCATTGATTTGAGAGAGAGAGAAAGGGGGAGAGAGCGAGAGTGAGGGAAAGCAAGAGAGAAAAGCATCAACTCATTGTTCTACTTAGTTATTCCATTTAGTTGTGCACTCAGTGATTGCTTCTCACAGGTGCCCTGACCAGGAATCGAACTTGTAGGTGCACACTAGGACAATGCTTTATCCACTGCACCACCCAGCAGGACCCTAAATGCATATTGTAATACTATATTTGTTGCATATGCACTACCTGTCTGGCAAACACATTAACCAAGAAAACTGAACTAGTATTTTTTAAAAGTCGGTTTGTAATAAAGCCATTAATCCTATAATTGCTATATTTCACTGCAGTGACTTTCAAAACTGGGTTAAATGACATTATGTATAATCATACTTTAGAATTAGGTTTTGTTAGATCTTTGGCGGAGGATGGAATCAAAAGATTTAATAAATTGTTAAACAACTTTTTCTCAGTTGATAACCCAAGTAGGGAATGCAGCCTCTGGTTAAGTTAGAAGGGTGTGTTGAAAGGACTGTGAGCTAAGAAGCCTTGTTGGGTAAAATCCATATTTTCGGAACTAGACACTTAGAAGTCATTTAGGTCTTAAATGAATTGTTTACGGTTAAAGAAGATCATTGACAAATTCCCGTAGAATTCCTTTAGAGTCACCCACTTGGTCTGGCGGTAAACAAGGCATTTAGTCCATCACTGCTTTCGCATTCCAGATCTCCAGACTCCTTAGGTTTCCTTCATCCTACGTGTCACCTACAGCTTCTGACATGAGACAAGGATGTTCTCTCATGATCTCTGTGCGCAAAAATGTCATTCTGTTTAGGATATTGTAAATCATTCCCTGCGTACTTAATCACATCTGGTCTCTGGGATCAGAGAGCCTTGGTGTGAATTCTAGTTCTGCCACCTGATGGCTGGGTCACTGGGGTCAAGTTACTTAACCTCTGCAAACCTCCCTTTTATCAATTGTAATAGGAAGCTCCCCATCTCTGTCTTTCCTGTCTGCTACGTTTGACACCTGCCCTGGATGCCTCTTCTTCTGCTCTAATGGCCAGTGCCTTTCTCTACCTTTCTTTTCCCACAAGGAAAACTTATAGCGTTGTCACACTGCCTCAAGGCCTTGCTGATGTGTTAGCTAACTAACAAGTCCCCTCCCAGATAACAAAATGCCTTAATTTAGTGGAAGCAGACATTCCTTCTTAATGATAATAACTTCTATTTGTGTAATGATTTATAGTTTTCAGTGCTTAATCTTGGTTCATTCACATGGCATCCCTGAAGTAGGGTATTATTGTCTACATTTGATGGATAAGGAAACCGTCCCTAACAAGAGATCAAGCAAGTGATTTTTCTCAAGAGGATCTGCATAATTTGAGACTCAAGTTCTAGGCCAGCTGACCCTAAGTCCAGTATTTGTTTCACTTTACAGTTGTAATCAATGAAGTATTTAGGTAGTATTGAGAAATATGGCAATTTCAGACCCAAAGATATGGCCAATATTGCAAAAAGGACAACGTAGCAGTCCTACCATTCAGGGCGTTGTGTGTGAAGGCAATCTATTCAGGCTTTCTGGGCCTCAGTTTTCTCACCTTTAAAATTCAAGGGTTTAACAGAGTGACCTCTCAGGTCCATTTCAGCTTTAATATTCCATAATTCTATAAACATATATACCATAGTTGCAATTTCTATACAGATTTTCATTTTCTTTTCAGTTTATATCAATAGTTTGCACAGAGAATTTAGTTATCAGGTATAACAGTATTTAAATATGTGCTGTCATACAAAACATTTTTAAGAGAAAAGACTAAGCACAGAAAATTGAGTATTACATTTAAAGATTCAAATAGGAGAGAATAGCTACCAATTTCTCCTGACCAAACAACCACTTATGTGGGATTGCCATCCATATCCAAAAGGGCTTAGCAGTAGGACAAATGTTTATCCTCAGGAGAGATGTACGTGCAGTAGTAGAGAAGGAAGGGGACACCACTTAGCTGTCCTCATCAGCCAAATCAACTCCAGCCATCGGGAGGGTAACCAATGCGGAAATAAGACCTTCGACATACTCGAGGATTACATTTTAAAAAGTCAAATAAATGCAAAACAGTATTAAGCCGTGTGTGTAGTCAATACTGAGGGTCCCTCTGTTGAATACAATTCTCTATGGATTTTTAGAAACTGTCGGAGAAAATGTGGTCCAATTTTACAGGGCTGGCGAAAAGCAGAATGAAAGAAAAAGATGACGTTTCGAAGGTTCCTCCCACCCCCCACCTCCATTAACACAACTAGGCTGGCTGAGCTGTGAAACTGTGATGGAAATATTAGAGCTGTTGTGCCTGGGAAAAAAAATGCAGTGATCATTTCATTCTTCCTGTCTTTGAATGCTCCAGGGTTTTGGAGACGAATAGGAGCAATAAGTTCACTTTGCAGAATTAATGCAGTAATTCTTTATCATAAGAGCAGAGCATTACCTCAATCTGATTTTGCTACAAAATGGTTCAAAGTCTATTTTTAATGATGGCCCTAATTTGTTAACACCTTTTAAATTATTAATCCCCTTTATATTCAAGTAGTTATTGCATGTCATAACAATGTATCTATGCAGGGAAATTTAATAGTATTTTCTACATGTCAAGAAAAGGCTTGTTCTGCAAAATGCTATTAAAACTGATAATGAGCTAAATATTTGCCATAGCAAACATGGAAATTACTATATCAATCAGCATTGGGCTCTCTTATTCAATAAACAGAAATTAACCTATTAACTATGCCTAACTTTCAGCAACAAAACGGTCGTTTCCAAGCATTTCTCCCTTCTTCACATCTTTCTTTTCTTAAAACTACCTATTGCCCTATAATATCAGATTTTTGAACCATATCCTTAGTATCAGTATTTATGGTTGAAATCTTAACATAGGAAGACAATGTTATGAATGGTTTGCTCTCGTGATTGCAAATATTTTTGCCTTCCCTTTTAAATACACATTGACTTACACACAATAAAACAATACTATATCTGATAAAGTCAAGCTTTTAAATCATGTTTTAGAATATTTTTCTGACTTTCAGGATTTTTTTAAAAGATGTCTCTTTTTATGAATTATGGGTTTTTACTAAGTCATACCTCACAAAAATAATGAAAGATGATATAAGGTTATAATCATTGGTTATTCATAGCTTTTAGATACTAAAATAAGGATAAAGGAATATTTTCATGCATATCCCAAATAAAGATGTAGATACAAGAGCGCATTACATATTATTAAAAACAAAAGAAAGTTTCCATTTCTGTTGTGATTTATGCAGGGCAGAAAAATGTATCTTCTCATAGTGTGCATGCCCCTCATTCCAATTATCATCTTAGTTACCCTTTGGGTTGATAATCTGTGTTGCATAAAATGACCCAGAATTGGCTTTCATTCAGACAATTTTCTGTTATTCCTCATTAAGTTTAGGAGATCGTAGGCTTTCAATTGCTTTAATAATTTCAAACTTTCTAAAAAATTGCACTGTGTGTGCACTCCGGTCATTTAAAATATGGCTGTTAACATGGAAATAATGACTGCTGGCGATGGCACGTATGGTTAAACAATAAAAAGAATTAAAACAGAAATAAAAACAACATGTGCATTGGGCTTTAAACTTTCTCCAAGCTTATTGCTTCTGTGTGTTTCAACCCCCCTGAAGCAGGGTATCTATAGCATCTTCATCGGATAGATAAGAAGGCAGACCTAGAGAAGTTAGATGACTGGGTCACTTCGGGCAAGCATGGGGTAAAGAACCTAGACTTATAGTTTTCAGGCTTATAATTCTAGTGGTTCTGAACCCTAGCTGCTCCTTTGTATCCCTCAGGGAGCTTTTAAAAAACACTGTTGTCTGGGTGGCACCCAGTTAATGGCCTTTTGAATCCAAATCCTTGGGTACGTGGTGTGAGGTCCCTGCATCAAGAATTTTAAAGAGCTGCCAGAAGTTCTAAAGTAAAGCCAGGCTTTGGAACCTTAGGAATCTTGTTAAAATGCTTATCTTAGCCAGGAGACCTGTGTAGGCACAAGCTTCTGCATTTCTAAAAGACTCCCAGGTGATGTCCACACTGCCCGGTACACACCACATTTTGGGTAGCAGTTTTCTATGACCACTTTGATGGGGAAACTTAAAACATCTTCACTTTTTAAACAAGAGGATCTTTTCTGTTTAAGAAATTGGGGGCAAATATTTCCTTGAGTAGGTCTGTAATTTCTTTGACTTGAATAAATTACAATTTTTTTAACAGAAAAACACTCAACTAAATTCTGATTTTTCAAAGAGTTCAAAATTAAGCATAATCTAGTAAGAGATAACATCCTTTAAATTCACAAAGGCTGGGGTCAATGACCAAACAGGGCAAAGACAGTGGTTCAAAGCATAGATTCTGAAATCAGACGAACATGGGTTTGGATTCCAGCTCTGTTACTTACTCCTAATCTCTTTCTAAACTCTGGTTTTCTAACGTGTAAAATGGTAGCAATAAGAACATTTGTTCATTTATTTCATAAATACACATTCAAAGGCCATTTGATACCAGGCACTGATATTCAGCGGAGAACAGAGTAGCCAAGGTTCCTACTGCCAAGATGCTTATATGTACCTGACTTACACTGTCTTTGCAGGATTAAAAAAGATACTGCATAGAAATTGCTTAGCATAGGGCCTAACATGTAAGGGCTCAACACATGTTAGTCATTATTTTATATTGGTTCAGAAATCTAAGCTGTTTTTATGTGTAGTTAGCATATACAGTTTTAATATGCTATAATCCCAATAAGTACAGGAACCATTGATTAAATATGCTAATCATAATTTTGGATACAGAATAGAGCTTATAGGCACATTATGTGAATATGCCCAGGAGCAGAGACCTAAGCTGTCATTATTAAGAAATGAGTGGACTTTAGTTTTTAGTTTTATGGTCAATTTTTGGTCAAAGGCTATATGTTGCTCAGATGTTTTGAACAACACTGATGAGTATGTCTGTAAACATGATCAGTAAATTCAAGTGATGGCAATAATTTAAAATTTCCTTGAACACAAATTTGAGAAAAGCTTTGCATTTCGTTTGCTTAGTGTTTCTGGGAATGGATCATTTAATTATGAAATAGTTTCCATTTTAAGCAGATTTTCTAGTTTTTACATTTTTAAAAAGATACAGTTTTTAAGAGATAAGAGTTGAAAGTATGAAGTTTCTGTCAAACTTTAAACGTGGAGAGAAAAAAGGAGATAGTTTTGCTAAAATAACCCCTAAAGATGGTTGGGTGTAAGACGGGCACAGGATTAAAATAAAAAATGTCAATGTTCTTTCATATCAGACTTCAAGCAAGTCAGACCATTTCCATAAGCCAGGCTTCACAGAGGCAGAATATAGAAATGCCCTATTGCAAAAATATATAAAAACCCCCACTTTAAACCTCAAGTGAACCATTAGACTTGCCCTGGAATAATGATGAATTGACCTCTGCTCCTACTCTCTCATTCTTCTAGACAGTGATTTCCTGTTGTACTTTATTTCACGGTGACACCAGGAACACTTAAAAATAACTTTAGTAAACTTCCAACAGCTCTACTCACCTAACTTTCCTGGTATATGCACTCTCGTTTCCATGGAGATGTGTCCATGCAGCCATCGAAGGCCAACCCTGCTGAGCAGCAGATCCCATGTCCCCTTGCCTACACAAGAACACTGCTCCAACAATTCTCCCCTCTTTTTCATCATAATTTCTCCCCTCTCCATTGGCTCATTTCTTCCTTACCCCAGGCATTAATTTTGGGACCTCACAGCCTATCACTTATCTTCTTGCTCACTTGTCTTAAGTCACACTGACCTCTTTGCTGTGCTTCGAGCATAACAAGCACATTATGATGTTGCAGGCCCCTGGGTATTTGCTTTCTGTTTTGCCAGCTTAGCCATTCATGTTCAAAGTCTTTAAAATTAAAGTGTTTCATGGATAAGTAGTCACCTGTGCTCTTTCCTACCCTCTGCATTTAGCTCCACCCCTGGAGCCCCGCTCTTACTTGTAGAGTAACCTCATTCTCAGGCCGTGGCCCTTTTTCTCTTTTTATCCTCTCTCAAGGTTATTTCCTGAAGTCCCAATGGCCTCAAGTACTGTTCATAAGCTATGACTCTGAAATTCATATTCGCAGCCCAGTCTTCCCCTCTGAGCTCCAGATATACATATCCAAACCCTGCTTGAAATTTGTAGTTGAGGATCAAATAAATATCTTAAATATTCAAAACAAAACACCCAAATCAGAATCCTTGATTTTTCCAAGTCGAAGTCATCTCTACCTATATGCTCAAGCCAAAAATTACAGAATCATCTTTTATTTCTCATTGCTATTTCTCCCCAAATATAATCTATCAATAAATCCTGGTTCTATAATAAAAGTATATCTCAAATCTGTCTGCTTCTCTTATCACTGTATTTGTGCCAATAATTCGAGACCAGCCCCATTTTCAGAGAGGGACAGAATGTCAGTATGTCAATTTCCCTTTCTCTTCATTCAATTATCTTTTGGTGGGAATTACGTTGAAAAATGTCTCCTGCAATTTGCTTTGTGTATTCTGCATGTTTAAGTTCTTATAGATTGTCTGCTGCACAGAGGCAGCTACACAGGTACACACACCAAACAGCAACCTTCACACCCACATTCAGGCACAATCACATCCCATGTAGTTGTGTGAGTACACATTCCTATACCAGTAAAGAAGCAGACCACATACTGAGTTAGGTTCTAGAAATGATGAGCAACAAAGAGCAACTTTGTAGAAAGAACTTTTGAAATGCTGTTCTAAGATTTATAGGTTGGGCAGCAATGACTTTGAAAAATGAGAGAGGACTTTCAACCTGAAGTATATTTGATCTTAGAATCCCTGTAAAGATAATATATAAATATAAGGATAAAATAAATGTCTCATTCCAGAATTATTGTGTGAGGACTTTTGCAAAGGATTTTATAATAATCATTTATTGCTAACCTCGATGGAATAGTTCCCAGTTATAATATATAGCATTTAAAAAATAATTTTATTCCTTTCAACTATTTCCAACATTTTCCAAATAATTTCTAACTATCCCACTGTGTAGGCATAGTTGGATACCTAAAACAAACAGGAGCAATAAAATTTTAAAGAAACTCACTGTTTTAGAAAAAGTTTTGAAACAGTATTGTAAATTGAATTAAAGCAAAAATATGTGACACATTCTTAATCCAGATCCATTGGTAATATCTGAGACCTATCAGTAATTTAAAATATTGACTTAATTAAATACTTTAAATAAAATAAATAGATGACATGATTCTGTCTTACATTTTTACCACAAGAGCCATTACAGTCTAGGGTTTTAAAACAGATCAGAATTAGATTAGATTTGGCTTTATTTACATGAGTCTGGGCATCACGACATTTACCCGTAGTCATTGGCTCTCAACTATTGGTGAAACTGCCAAGGGCTCATTTTACTTCCTTCGCATTGGTTTTGAATCTCCTCTTGATGGAAGACTACCCCAGAAGTCAGTCAAAATGGGGTTGAATTTATAGGTTTTCCTGTAGAATGAAACCACCAGCTATTTCCACTGCTTTTAGAGCCTCTTATAATGAGAGAGCAGAAGCTAGAAAGTGAATCTTAAACTCAACACTACATTTAAATAATCTTTTTGGCTGATAAGATGTTATATTTCACCCCACCCCATCTTAGTAATGACATTTATAACTCCTTGGCATTCTAGACCTGTAGAGATTCTCAAAAATTGAAGTATTTTACAATTTTAAAGTATTATATATTTTTTCACGTTTCTTTGATATGTCAAAGATAGTAAACACAATTCTAACTCAGAATTTTAGCTTTACAGGAAGTAAAGAACGTATAAATATGTATCAATTTTCAGTATGAGAGATAAAAAGAAACAATGTTTAAAACATAAAGTTACCTACTTTCTTACAAAATCTTCCCATTTGAAATAAATACAACACTATGCCTTGTAGTAGAACTTTCAAAATATTTTAATTAAATATAAATAGTTGTGACAGGGCACTTTTAGAGATATAAAATTTCAAGAATTAACATATTCTTTCAGATCTGCTTCCTCTAAATTAAACTCAGTGAAACAGTCCTTTTAAAAGTACTTTTCAGTCAACATCCATGGGTAGAGACCATAATGTCCTGGTCATCTCAGAAATACACAGGTTTGGGCATATTAATGGTCAAATGCTTGTGTGTGTGTGTGTGTGTGTGTGTGTGAGTGTGTGTGTGTGTGTGTGTGTGTGTGTGTAGAGGTTATGAGGAGCTTCATTTTCTGCATTGTAAATATATTGTCTAATAGATACAAAAATAAAGAAGAACCATGTTCTATATACATTCTCTTGAGACCAGCCACCCCCAGCTCTCTTCCAGGGATCCTGTATCCGATTGGGTGAGATAAGACATTCAGGCACATTCATAGTGGAGAATATCTGGAGGAAGTGCTTTCTCTAGGACTAAGGGTTTTTTCTTGGACTAGTTTTGGCTGCTACTTTCTGAAGCTTCCAATAGCTCTCTAGATTGTCCTTTTCTGGAGTCCATCTCTTAAAGTGCTGAACTTGTTTAATACTTCACTGCCTCAAAAGTAGGTTTACAGTTGTGAGTCCACAAAATAAAGTTTATTCTTGTATTCTTATTTATTAATAATTCTATTATTTTACACATAAGCAACTGTAAAACTACTTGGACATATATCTGACTGTGCCAGGTTTTTTCACACTCAGTTCTTTCAGCTTTTCAGGAAAGTTGGAATGATTTGTCCCTGTAACAAATCAGATCATGGAAGATCAGATGGTAAATGGCTGGGTTTGTATCAGAGTTCACATCTCTTGGGTCTCACTGCAGGCCACATTCCATCCCAGGAGGTTGGAGCTTGTGGATTCACAAGAGTTTCACAAACATCAAAATATCCTGACAATCGCATGAGTAATATAATAGTTAGATAAAATTTGAGTAATTTACTAGTTAAATGTGCATATTGATATAAAGCACACAAAAAAGGCAACAACTTATAAAGAAAAAGAAAATGGCAGCGGACATATTTTGTTATAAAAATACATCCTCCCCTTCCTGAAATAACAGTCTGGTAGCAAAGTGTCTGTAACAAAAAATGAAATATAGGCCTGACCTGGTGGTGGCACAATGGATAGTGCATTGGCCTGGGATGCTGAGGACCCAGGTTCAAAACTCTGAGTTAGCCAGCTTGAGTATGGGCTCATCCGGCTTGAGAGCGGGCTCACTAGCTTGAGTGCAGGATCACTGGTTTGAACGTGGGATCATAGACATGACCCCATGGTCACTGGCTTGAGCCCACAGGTCACTGGCTTAAGCCCAAGGTCACTGGCTTGAGCAAAGGATCACTGGCTTGGCTGCAGCCTCCCATTCAAGGCACATATGAGAAAGCAATCAATGAACAACTAAAGAGCCACAACAAAGAATTGATGCTTCTCATCTCTCCCTTCCTGTCTGTCCCTCCATCTCTCTCTAAAAAAGGAAAAAAATAAAAAGAAAAAAAGAAAGAAAGAAAGAAAGAAAGAAAGAAAGAAAGAAAGAAAGAAAGAAGAAAATATAGTAAAATATTGAGCAACATGTAAATAGAAAAATTGCTAGATTGGATAATCTAGTATAGAGGGCTTAATATTTTTCTAAATCAAAAAAATATACCAGTAAAAATATACAGATTACGTTCTATTGAAATGAGCTAACTTAATTTTTAGTTAACTTTTATATATATTAACCTCAATAAAAGGGAATAAAAGAATTAAGTTCTGAACAGAATATTCCTTTCTTTTCAGACTCCTGAAGCTAACACTGAAACTACAATAAAAATCATGGACCAACATCAATATTTCTAAACAAATGATGGTTGTTGAAAATGTGTATAATTTTATAGTTTAGGGTTAAAATCTTGAAATGGATATGACAAACAGGTAGACTGTAGAGTTTGCTAGGCACGGTGTAAAGTTACTGTAAGGACTGCATTATGAAAGGTTTACTCAATAAAAGCAAACATATAAAACCAATGGACTATATTTTGAGGTCAGTAAGACTTCATTACAAGCAAGGTCTACTAACATGCTACATCAACCTTGCATTATCTCAAATTATTCACATCTGGGAGGACTACCAGAAGATGAAATTTTATCACAGCAATTTGAAACATTTCCACTTGACCATCTTTAGAAAATGAAATGCATGCAGCCATGCACATGGAATGCCTCTCTACAGAAGACTTCATGCCCATAGGGTTCTTACAGCAATGCAGTGGTAAGACATTTAATGACAGCCTAGATGAGACTTCTGATAGCTAAGAGAAAACTTTGCACTTTAATTTTCAGTAAACAGAAACCTAAAATAAAACAACAAACAAATCTCCAGTTTAACTGCTGCTGGATCACAAGTAACCAGAAAAACAAAAACAAAGCTAGGAAACATGCCAGTTGGCTAATTAAAACATGGTATTCACAATGACAACTTTTAGATGTAAAACCCTCATTCCTAAGTGAACCTTGTGGTTCAACTTTCAATTACAAATTTTGTATCTTTATTTTTATTTCAACAAATTGATTTCTGGGGTTCTGATTTAATATGCACAGAAGACACTGAAGCTGCTACGGTGTAGTATGCTTTTCACTCCTTCTCCACAGCAGGCAGATCTTGTCTGCTAATAGTCCTTTTCCTGCTGCCTTTGTACGGAAAGTGGACACTTTTAAAATAAATTCTTTAATTCATTATTTTATAGACATTAAATATTATATCTTGGCCATTCATATAAAAATAATATTTAAAATTAATAGATTGTTGAAAGTGCATTAATTATGAAACAAGGGGAAAAAGTAAAAAAACAACAAGATAAAATGACTGTTACATTCCTATAAATTTATTTAAGAATTAAAATATTTACTATGCAACTAGTTTTCTGACATTATTCTGTTGGAAAAACTTACAGAGAAATATATTTGAAAATACCACATTCAGTGCAACAACTAGCTCATTGTATTTGTTTAATAAGAAATGATAGTGTCTTATGATGAAAACATTTTTCTTATGTCAATGTCTATTCCATGATGTAAAATACTGTTGATTATAGTGTTTTGTTGTTTTTAAAACTGCCATACAATACCTAAGGGGAATGTTGAGAGCAGAAAATGACAAATCCGACCAATTTGTTCTGTAATTATTACTTTGTTATGAATGACTATTTAGAATAGAATTTAGAAGACTGAAGGCAAGACACATTTTTAAATTTAAATTGACCAAACTTTTAATCACTATAGGTACCAAGTTAACATCAGTAAAAAAAAAAAAAAAAAGAAAAAAGTTTGGGTTCAAACAGATAACCTGAAAAGAACCCATAAGCCTTGTGTTCAGTTCCAGAGTTCTACCACAGGAGATCAAACACAGTCCAACAACAAAAGCAGTTAAAATATATTCAATAATTCAAATTCTTGCATTTTTCAGATATCATCGAAGGGGATTTATTCAGAATCCAACATACATCATAATCTCCCATTTCCTTCATGGCACGATTCCCCAAATTTCACATAAGTCTTCTGTCCTTTGCTCAGCATCGTAGTCTCTATCCCATTCGCCTTGTTCGTCATTCTGTTGTGAATAAAGACTTAGGCTCTATCTAAATCAACTTAGCCTGTCAGCCGATGAAAAGCCTTTCCCTTTGGGGTACAGGAGTAGGCAGAGGGAAACAGAGCAGGGATGAGGATGAGGAAAGACTGTAAACACTCCCACATCAACATTTTTTCAGGTACCATAGAAAAATATTTTACTTGTAAAATACAAATCTAAAATAATCTGCTGTGCCTTAACATAACCTCATTAACATCTGCTTTTGAGAAAGATGCTCATTTGAAAGATGCATTAGGAGAATAATTAATGGTTTCACTGTTCATGGCGGTTTTGGTGTTTCTCAACTAAGAAAGGAACCTAATCCCAAGGAAAGGGAGACCATCGTCTGCTTCATTTCTAAGTGGGAGAGGCAGCCTCATATATTTAATATTATAATAATGTCTCTGAGATTTGTCTTCTATGTACTAAACAATACCATTTCTTTTGGCATATAGCATGACACATTTACAAATACTATCTTAGTTATTCCTTCATGATAAAAGAAGGAATGATGGCATCCATGGAGTAATAAAAATTTGAGAGCAATGAACCTAGAACCCTACCCGCAAATGACACTTTCATCCAGCATCTGAGGCTCATGTTTATCTGTGCTTTCGAAAGACCTGTGAAGTAGGTTGAAAAATTCACTCAGTAGCTTGAAATAGTTTTCAAATGTAGTGTCCCCTTATTTTTCCAATATGTATTTAGATGGCAGAGGGTAACGTAAATTATCAGTAATTTGAGTTGTTGATATAAATTCCCATAAGCTTAACCTTGGAACCAATGAAAGAATCCTACTAAAATTATGTTCAAACACAATGCAAGATAATTTTATGTACACCAGTTATACTTCCCACATGTCATCTCGTAAAGTGTGTGTGTGTGTGTGTGTGTGTGTGTGTGTGTGTGTGTGTGTAGAGGATCAAAATGGTGTTAGTGATAGTGGATTTATTAAGCCAAATATTTGAAGGCTCAAATAACTTTATCATGTTTAAGTTTCCCTTATGCTTTTCAGTTTCTGACAGCTGTCAGTTTACAGATAGGATGACTTTATCTAAGCATCACAAACACTGCTTTAGTATCTTCAGAAAATTTACTGTGAAAGCTGAAGTTTCACTGTCCCAAATCAATTACTGCATTCTTCAACTTGAAGTATATTTATCTGTGGGCACCAAGGCAGCCAGTGGGAGGGTATTGATGGGAGTATAATGTCATGTGTAGCAGGAGAGAAAGATGAAAAGTGTTTTCTGCTTAATGGGTTGGTATTAAGTAGGTGGGAACAGCTTCTAATTAGCCAACAATTGCTGTGTTTCCCAGTTTCCCTCCTTCCCCTCCTCCTGTCGGTCACCAGCTGCCAATCTGCCCCCATTTTTTTTTTATTTGGAGTTCATTGCTCACTGCAGTGAAAGCCTTTGTTTAAGAAAGAGGGCTCCCAGGGTCTCAGCTGCCTGGGTACAGCTTGCTGCCTACGATGAGGAGCAACTGTCAGTTTATTTTATCTCAACCTTTTCATCATTCTGCTGAAACTGATCGACTGAAACCACCTGAGAGACCTGAGGATTCTGTACCTGCAAGTCATTAGCTAGGACTGCATTCTCTCACCACATAGCAAGTCAACGGAGCACTTCCTGAAATGCCGTCCACTTTAACCCCATGTCTCCGCACCAATGCGTAAGAATTCTGTCCCCTTTTGTTGTTGAAGCTGAGTCGATGGGAGATGATTCCTTTGATGTGCATACATAGAAGTCAGGATATTTTGCTTTGGCTATGGGGTAAGGTTCACATCCCTGTGACAGGTTTTGCTATGGTGATAGCACTGATGTGGGGGACATTGTTCCATCCACAACAAAAGTGAATGTGGAATTGGAAAACATTTTACAAAGTGACTTTATAACATCAGGTCTTAAGCCCCGTTCTTTACACACATCAAATGTGCCAGACTGAAGCCTGATTTTGTATGCATATGATCAATAATAGAGCTGCTTAGAGGGTTCCCTATTTCTTTTCAAAACTGAGTACAGAAAAATTTCCCCCACACTTAAATGACACTCTGAAAACCTCTTTTAGAGAAACAATCTAATCTGGTATATCTAGAATGCATCAACACAGAATGATGTGATTAGAAAATCCGAAGACAATGTTTAGGGAAAATCAGTGATGTGCAAACCTATTGAAATACGATGCTATCATACATCACTTACAATTGTGGAGTTGTGACTATGTGATATTTAACTATGTTTCAACGTGAGTAGTAGTCTTGGTGGGGAAGTGACATTTTGGAACCATTTAGAAGGAGAAAGGAAAGGTAACCGAGCAGATACAAACAATATTTTTGACAAATGATGTGAAGAAACAAACAAGAGTTGGGATTAGGGAGAAAGAGTTCAAGGACTTTGACTTGATTTAAAAACAGGTATCTAAAGGAGGTGAAAGGAACAGAGGTACTAATGTGAACTGCCTTCCATATTCCACATGTGAATTTATACTGTCAATAAGAAATGCTATCTGAAGACCCATTAGATGGGTTTACACCATCTTAGTGAAATATATAATTTATATATTGATAAATACATAATATGTAAATAGACATATATAACAGAAATCTAAAATATGTAGGTATCTAATATATCAATATATAATATATATAATAAAAAAATCTGACCTTGCTTTATTACCTTAGAATATTGAAAAACTTAAAATTTGTTCTCACACATAAGAACCAGCTGGTGAGCTTGTTAAGAGCAAATGCTGGAGATTCTGACTCCATCAGTCTATGGTGATATATCTATTTAACCTCTCTGACCACCACCAATCAGGTCATTGTAATGTAGGTGGTCCTTGAGCAGTACCCCCGAGAAACTGCCTAAAGCTTATTGTGAAGTTTAGTTTTCCACAGGATATCTTAAAATACTTGTATCCTGATAGAAATGAGACAGTATATCTTGAGTCACCAGTGAACAATTCTAATTTCAACTTTCTCCTCATAAGGATCTTATAATTGTTTTAAAATCATTTTTAAAAAATGAAACAGATAAGACCATAATAGACACATACCAGGGTGTTTCACATGTGTTAAGTACTGTTTCCTCAGACCCTTGATCCTTAATCTGTGACCCAGAATTATGTATTCTGCGTCACAAGGTAGAATAGACTTCCTACTGTAGGTTTAATCAGAGCCCATTTACTTTACAACCTGTTCTTCACCCAGCAGCCAAAATGATCTTTCTAAAAAGTCAGAGTCCTGTACTCAAATCTCAATGGCAATTTCCCATCACAACTGGAATATGATCCAGAGTCATCACTATGGCCAGAAGGCCCTAAATGAACAGGCTGAGGCTGAAACCTCAATTCTTCCCTCTTCCCTCACTCTGTTTGCTCCTACCATCTTGGTCTTCTTCTTGCTACTCCAACAAGCTCCACCCTTCTAGATATTCACACAGCTTGTCTGCTCATTTCAATCAGGTTTCTATGCAAACCATGCCTTTTTTTTTCTGGCTTCTCTGAAGCTCCTGTTTAACAGAGCCCTCCCTGAGTGCAATCACTTTTTGGCTTCTTCTCCCTGCTTTATCTTCATAGCACTTAGCACTCTTTCTAGTGGTTGCCTGCCAGCATCTCATTCTCCATGTCCACGCTTCAGAAATTGTAATTCATGTAAGGTACTGAAGCCAGATAATCTCCCAGCTTCCCTTGTGGCTCCGCAGAGTCACGTGAGCCAGGCCCCACCAATCACTGGCATGCACGCCAAACTTTGCATCCAGAGCTGTGAATCGTTAAGCAGGGCTGTGCAGAATCCAACCTGGTGAGGCACAGCAGCAGGCAGGGTTCTATATTGCATAGCTTCCTTAGTAGTTCTCATGACTAGAAATTAACCTGCCAACGTGTGTATGCTGTTTAATTTTTTACTGGCCATATTTTGCTGTTGTATAAACATGTGTTTAGTGTATACAAACCTGAAAGACTTGTCATATATATTGTTATTCAAAGAACAGGGTACTTAATTCTTTTCTATCCCTGCTAACAGGTTTGTGTAAATATTTACATGAATCTAAAAACAGTTATTGAATTACATTTTATGAATCTAGATTATTGCATCTATAGGCATTTAATATTAGCTTTTAGTATATGGCTTGATATTTCTGTTTTATTTCAAATGGATATGCTTTAAAAGAATCAAGAAGAGATCCTGAAGAAAGAGCAATGGATTGGTTTTGCTCTACTTATCTTTTACAAATTATATTTTTCTTGGCATGCACTGAGAAAGCTACCCAGTAGAAAGCTGATTTTTTTAAAAGGAAAACTCCTATGTTAGATATAGAAAGTGACAGTATTATGCATAATTATCTATGCAATTACACTTGCACATGCTTGAAAAATTTTAGCCGGGAATGCTTAATAACATTTGCATGGTTAAATGAGACAGCAGAAACAACTGGAAAGGCCTCAGGGCATGGTCATCTATTTAAGCATCCACTTGGATTTTCAACATAATTAGTCATATAATTCTGTGCCTAAACTGAGTAGATTCATGTAAGTAATTATAAATTATTAAAAAGCCATATGTGTATTTGTTGGATATTTCCTACCAATAAAATTTCTAAGGAATATTCTATATTCATATTTCATCATATAAATCTTCAGGTAAGATTATAATGGAAAGCCCTGTATGATGGTGAATGAACAAGTGAGTCCATTCAGATGAGGGACAGTTAATATAACTATTTGTATATCTATAGTTTTAGGAAGAATTCCTATGATCAAATCATGATATCAGTCTGTTCATCTGTCCCCACTAAGATTTTTATGAAAAATGTTTCATTTGCTTATGCTATATTCAATACAATGAGCGTTTACATTTATTAATTTTGGTTTTAATTTTAATTAATATCTAAAGGTTAGATACAATAGCTTTCTCCTGTGTAGTTTCCTTTTCACACTTCTATTAGCGGTTGTTGGTAAAAATGTGGGCTAAATTAATCTGAACAGTAAAAATATTACCCTCAAAATATTATGATGGTCATTTGGACCCAAATTCTCCTGGTATTTCTCACCCATTATCTTCTTGACTATTGATTTTGAAGCTTCATTTCATTTATTATTTCATTTTATTTCTCCACTGTTATTTTAACAGTTAAGTTAAAAACATATGGAGACTCAAGAAAAACTATGTATTCCTTCCCAGGAGTTTATCTAGTGAGCAAGACTAGAAGACCTTTGAAAGTGTTGAACTAAAATTCCTTTGGTAAAGAACAAAATACATATTATTAGTTGTATTTTGAAAAATACAATTTATTAGTTGATACAATGAAATGTATCATCTTAATTCAGAAAAATCAGACTTAACTCACTAAAGGTTAAAAATTTTGTGTGCCTGATTCCATGTCAGAAGTCAGTAAACGCAATCCCTTATAGGCAGAGCACTTAATGAGCTAACTTTAGTTTTCCCTGTTGGTTTGACAAAGTCCAACTTTGTTTACCTCAAGGGCATGATAGAAAAACATCTATTTGCTCAGATTTTTTGATTGAAGATCAGAATGACATGAAAGGATGAAAAAAACCTGAGTACTTTGTAGTGTTAAAGGATTTGGGGATGATGAATACCGTCGGTGCTTTCCATAGTTATTTCATTGCAAGAGTCGTTCAAGGATTCAGAAAGTAAATGTATTCCGGTGCATTCACAGTATTTCACGGATCTACTTCTGGAAGGTCAAGACACTGGTCAAACGGATAGGCATCAAAATTAAAAAATATTCTAGCATTCCTTCTACTTAGATAGACTCTTGCTCAGTATTTTTCATATGGATACATTGTACCATCCCCCCTACTTCTAGTTGCTGGATATATATTTTACTTCTCATCACCCATAAAAAGTAAAATATATATCCATCAACTGTTAGCCAAGTCTGTCATCATAATAAAGCATTATAAATAATTTCTAAAAGAATATTCATCATAGAAAATATTTATTTTTCTATTAATTATGCTAAATAACCTAGACTGCAAAAACATGCACTCTTGTCTGGGAATTAAAAGACACAGAGTAAAAGAATATAAAAAAAAGTGAATTCTGGGACCATGGATATAATTTTTGATTGATATTGTGGTTAAAACTATAAAAATTTACAATGATGAAAACTTCAAGTGAGAGGTAATTAGAAAGAAAAACTCCCACACAATACCCCAAATCAGGGAAACTTTGGAAAGACTTAGAAGCCAAGAAAAATTGTTTCTTAATTATGATCATGTTTTAAATACAGTATTAATATCACTTCTTTTTTAGAAGAAGTCACATGTATCAAGAATCACTACAAAAAAAAACAACAAAAAAGAACCACTACAATTGCCCTAATAGAACCTTATCAAAAAAGGATTAAATATATACACACAGGAGGAAACTTTTTGCCCCCAAATTGAGGGGCAAAATGGTAAAAAGTGTTTTAGTTAAACTGGCACAGTATTTAGAATCTATGACCAGAACTAAGATGACGCAGTTAGAAGCAGAGGTCAGACCCCTCACTGGGAATGAAATTAATACAAACAGGTGACAATGGGTTCTGCCAGAACTTCACACCCTAGCCTTCTACTGTAATCATGCCAGCATTTACTCTGGTTTTGCTGTGGCTGAACCAACCATCCAACTTTTCAATCAAGCCATTACAGACAAAATTGAAATTAAACCAGATCAGAGAAACTCAGCTACATTTTTTCTTAGAGGTGGTGAGTTCAGTGTATATTGGAAGGTTAAAACTGGTAACACCATCAGCTACCAAGAACTGTGAGCAGAATCTAAAGAAGTATAGTTTTTGTTTGTGCAATCAAGAATTCTCTTTTATTGAACCAAGGCAGCAGATAGAGAAGGAGACTCTCAGAAGGGGGAAAAAAAAGAAAGATCTTTCAACCTGAGGGATCTAGAGCTACATTATTATTTCCCGATGAAGTGAGCATTAGTTTGCTGAAGAAATACTTGATTCCTAAGTAAGCAAACTTGTCACTCATGTTGTAGAAAATATACAGAAATGTGTAAACTGAATCTGAATGAGGACATTTGAAATTCCGGCTCAAATTCTGCTTTTTATTTAAAAATTAGGCTGTATTACTATTGATTTGTCTTTTTCAGCATGTTTCATCTTTAAAATTATTTTTTTACCAGCTGCAGAGGACACCAAATTCTCTAAGCTTTTTACTGAAATTTATTAGAAGTATACTTTGATAACCTGTCGATTTAAATTAGATTAGCAAAAAAGAGATATATCTTTTTTAAGCTGTTTGACAGTAGTAGAGCTGAATGTTTCACCTTCATTTTCTCTTAGCAAACTTGTTTATTGTGACAAGGAATGGAAGGAGAAAACAAAGGCTCTCTGCCTCTAAAAATCCACAGGTAGACTCACAACGTATAAACACACAAGTTGTAAGTTGTCGTACAGAGAAAGGGCTGTCCCAGTTTCCCACTGCAGTTCCCACTGCTGCTATCTAGGGAGCCGTCCCGAAGGATCCTGACACCCGTGGGGTCAGGGCAGCTTAAATGAAACCGTGGTAACAAACAACTACAAACATCTCGGTGGTTTGCCACAGTAAAGGGCTATTGTGTGCTCACAGAAATTCTGCTGCAGATACGAATAGCTTTCCAGGACAAGTGTTCTACAGATGCAGCTTTGGTGATCCAGGTTGCTTTGGTCCGGTGGCCCCAGGTTCATAGGCTTCTCCTGTGATCACTGCAGCCGGGCAAGAATCAGCCGCAGGGTCTCAGGTAGACTCCCCTCTGCTTAAGCCTGGAAGTAACTCTTGCCACTAGGACTGGTCACAGAGCCCTGCCTAGTAGTCAAGGACTGAGAAGAGCCATCTTCCATGTGGCCAGAGAAGTAAAAGATGAGATGCTGGTAAGCTCTTGTAAACTGTACCCCCTTAAGCAATGGTTACTGAGCCCTCTAAAAATTATATGTAATACTTGAATGTTTTTCTGATGAGAGAGGGAGGGACCTTACTTACATCCCTCTCTTCAGGTGAGAGTAATGTCATCTAAAAATGCTAATGAGTTGTTTTTATTTCCCCAAACAAGGTATAGATTTATATAGAAGAAAGAAAAACTTTGACATTCAGGAACAGCTTAGAGAAGTTACATTTTAGGGTAGATTCTCAAACTTTAGAAGATCCACGTGTTGGTCTCACCATTCATACTTATCTTCCTCCACACTGCCTGTATCATGTCAGTTGCATACTATATCGCAACTGTCCTTAGTTTGGGCAATAGGTAGTCTTCAAACATTAAAATATATCCTAATTTCCCTAAATTAAAGCACTTTTAGTCATTCACAGTATAGTGTGAATCAATTCAGTTAGACGGATTTCTTCCTGACACTGGTCAAAATTTCCATCCTCTGAAGGACAGGTGTCCTAATTAGGGAAAGAGTTGTACATTGTGGGAAGGGTAAGTAGATTTAGAACATGGGGCATCTTTAAAATTCAGAGAAAATGTCAGATTCTGAGATACTCCTAATGCTCGACAAAGAAATTAATAGATATTTACCAAGAAGTCCACAGTTTGGGTATTCTTTGAGCACGATCACGTGCTGGGCATTGTGCTAGGTGCTGGGGCGCCACCTGCCACCATGGTTACTACTCCATGCTAGATAATGTGACAGCACTGTGTGGCATTTTACTGTTACTGTACTCTTAGTTGTCAGTGCTTTTACCTGAGTTTTACTGAAGAAACAACAACAATAAAAAATACCAGTTAAAAGTGACTTAAGAAATAGGAAAATTGAGTGACGTCACAGAAATGGCGCCGTGAGCAGCGCGTCCGACAGATCTCCCCAAAATCACAACAAATTTATCAACTAGAAACAGAAAAATTTATCCTCGGAGCATTCTGGAGTTCCACACAAACTGAAAGCAAAAGGACTGTTATCACTTGAATCTGAGAGACGAGGGTGTATTCAAGCTGCGGAGGGAGTGCGCCTGTGGTGAGTCAGCCCACACTCGGGAGCGGTGAGCAGCTGCCGGAGCAAGCCGGGTCGGTTGCAGAGTGAGCACCGCTAACGTTCCCAGTGGCCCGCGCACTGCTAGTGAGAGTCCCCAGCCACCGGTGACCGGAGCACCCCATTCACGCGCGTGCCCTGGGCATTCCACGCGCCCAGAGCGCCCTACTGGCCCGCACACCCAGGGTGCCCCATTATCCTGTGCCCGGTGCGCCCCAGCCGCCAGCGGCGGGGCAAGCGGGAAAGGCGCCAGGGCGGTCTTCCCTACTTGGGAGATTCTCTCCATGGGCGGGGCACCTCACCCAGCCATTCAAGCTAACAATCAAGCTTTGGGGGAGGGGCGCGCAGGCAGCCTGAAATACCTTCGGGAGCACAGCTGCGGACCCAATCACTGAAATTAGCTTAACCCATGAAATCTGCGCACCCATGGGTTCTAATTGATAAGATCTCTCTCAGTTCAGCGATCCAAGACAAGAGGCGTGATATTTTTTAGTGCCTCTCACTAAAGGGGCGGGGGCAACTTCTGATTGATAGAGCCTCCATATTCAGGGATAAATGCTAACAAGAGGGACTTGGCAGATAATAAGATCTACACTACACTAGTCGCAAGCAGAGACTAGTGCCTCTTCTTCCCAGCCAAACAGGCTACAAAGTGTGGAAAGCCTGGGTTGAGTGGTTCAACTGAATGCTAGGCGCTGAACAGTCACCTTGACAACAATTGACTCCCACCCCCGCCTGATTACACTGGAGGCTCTGACTGCCAGAGCCTTTCCCAAAGCCTTGCGCTGAGTGGGGATAGAGTGGGGATTTCCCAGCTCTTTGAGCCTCTTACTCCCCAGGCAGAAGCAGTTGCAGCCTTATAGCTGGATCA
Organism: Saccopteryx bilineata; assembly: GCF_036850765.1. Taxonomy (NCBI): domain Eukaryota; kingdom Metazoa; phylum Chordata; class Mammalia; order Chiroptera; family Emballonuridae; genus Saccopteryx; species Saccopteryx bilineata. The sequence continues at coordinate 186,468,841 of NC_089490.1, read as the reverse complement.
CCAGGCTGCTAATTCAGGAAGGGGGACTAGGAGAGAGAATCCAGGAAAGCAAACTCTCTCATCGTTGGACCCTGCAAACGCCAACAAGCCTTGACTACCAGCAAGACTAAAGCCAATTATATGATATTACCATAGAATCCCATCAACTGCAAATCCCTACCTAAGTGTGACACAGGGGCAGAGCCTGGGGTACAGAGTCACCGACCAGGAAGAGGGAGAGAAAAGAAAAAGGAAGAAGTTAACCTCTTAAAATCAAGAAAAATCCACAGACTTTACAACTTGTTCCACTAATTTTTTTGTTGTTGTTGTTTGTTTCTTCTATCTTATTGCCTTTATTATTATTATTTCTATTTCCTACACCTCGGTCCTTCTATTCTCTGCCCATCTTATGCTTCCCTTTTCTTGAACTACACTACCCATGAGTGTTACATTTTATTTCTCTTCTTCATCCTCACCCTCCTTTAAGGTTATACTCCAAAACACTTAACTCTCACTCTCTCCTCTTTTGTTTTTTTTTGTTTTGCTTTATTTTGTTTTTTTCTCTTCCTTTTTTTTCCTTCCTTCGTTTTTCTCTTTTTCTTATTTTTACCTTTCTATTCATTTTTTCTTTTCTCGTTTTACTTTTCCTCCCATTTAATCCTCAATCACGAACAAATTAGTTAATTTGGGACTCAAGGGTTTTTTTTTTGTTTTATTTTTCTTTTTCGCTTTTGTTTTTGTTTTTTTGTTTCTTTGTTTATTTTTGTGGCATTTTGGGTACTTTTTACGTTGCTTTTTAACTCACTAGCATTCCTCCCAACCCAAGGTCTCCATTGTATTTAGTCTTCGCTCCACTTAATACAACAGATTTTTACTTATTATTTTTATTTTTTTCTCCTTTATTATTCTTTTTTTTTTCCTCCTTTTTTCTGGTTCCCTCTTATCCCTCTCATTAAATCTCTTAGTTGACCATCACTTACAAGAAAATCATCTTATGCTTGTCTAAGATTTTCTTCCTTATTTTTTTTTTTGCATTTAGTAGGTCCCTACTCCCTTTTTTTGCTCCTTGAACTCTTCACCCCAAATCAAGCCCTCCATTATAGGCAGTTTTTGTTCCATTTAGCATAATATAATTCACAGGTCATCACGATATTTCCCTGAGGAGGGGAGAAGAGGGAAAGAGAAGAAAGAAAAAAGGGGGAAATAATAAATTATTACTTTTTTTTTTTGTGGGGTGTTTTACCTTTTTTTTTTTTTTTTTTACTTTTTACTCTTTATTAATTCTAATTAGTGCTATCAACAAGACCACCCTCAGATGCCAATAAGAAAGAGGAAATCGAATATTATGGATACAAAAGAAAGAGAGGTAATACAAATAGATGTGGAAAAATCTATGGAGAAAAGACTTAACATATTGGAAGCCTTGGAGCTAAATGACAGAGAATTTAAACTAGAAATCTTAAAAATACTCAGAGATATACAAGAAAACACAGAAAGGCAATTTAGGGAGATCAGAAAACAACTCAATGAACACAAAGAATATATTACCAAAGAAATTGAAACTATAAAAAAAAATCAAACAGAAATGAAAAACTCAATTTACAACCTGAAAAATGAGGTAACAAGCTTAGCTAACAGAACAGCCCAGATTGAAGATAGGATTAGTGAAATAGAAGACAAACAACTTGAGGGACAACAGAGAGAAGAAGAAAGAGACTCAAAAATAATAAAAAACGAGAAAGCCCTACAGGAATTGTCTGACTCCATCAGAAAGAATAACATAAGAATAATAGGTATATCAGAGGGAGAAGAGAAAGAAAATGGAATGGAGAATATACTCAAACAAATAATAGACGAGAACTTCCCAAGCCTGTGGAAAGAACTAAAGCCTCAAATTCAAGAAGCAAACAGAACACCGAGTTTTCTTAACCCCAACAAACCCACTCCAAGGCACATCATAATAAAGATGACACAAACCAATGACAAAGAAAAAATTCTCAAGGCAGCCAGGGAAAAGAAGAGTACAACATATAAAGGAAGGCCTATTAGATTATCATCAGATTTCTCAGCAGAAACTCTACAAGCTAGAAGAGAGTGGACCCCAATATTTAAAGCCCTGAAAGAGAGGAACTTTCAGCCAAGAATACTATACCCATCAAAGCTATCCTTCAAGTACGAAGGAGATATAAAAACATTCACAAATACAGAAAAGATGAGAGAATTTATCATCAGAAAACCCCCACTCCAGGAAATACTAAAGGGGGTTTTCCAACCAGATTCAAAGAACAAAAGAAAACAACACCACAAGTAACAGCTCCACCAAGAACACAATAAAACCAAACTTAAACTGTGACAACAAAGGAAAAAAAGGGGGGAGAGGATGGAGATTAACAGTAGCAAAGGACGATGAAGTGCAGAAATACTCATAAGATAGGGTACTACGCCTGACCTGTGGTGGTGCAGTGGATAAAGCATCGACCTGGAAAAGCTGAGGTCGCCGGTTCGAAACCCTGGGCTTGCCTGGTCAAGGCACATATGGGAGTTGATGCTTCCAGCTCCTCCCCACCTTCTCTCTCTGTCTCTCTCTCTCCCTTTCACTCTCTCCTCTCTAAAAAAAAAAAAAAAAAAAAAAAGATAGGGTACTACAATGAATATTTGTACCTTTCATTACTTAATGGTAATGAATACCTTTTCATTACTTAATGGTAACCACCCTTGAAAAAACTACCACAAAAACACTTGACTTAAAAAAGGTAGCAACAGAGGAAAGAAGTATGGAACACAAACAAACAAAAACAAATGATAGAAAAACAAAAGAGAAGAATCAAACTAGATACAAAACTAACAGAAAGCAATTTATAAAATGGCAGTAGGGAACCCACAAGTGTCAATAATTACACTAAATGTAAATGGATTGAACTTACCAATAAAAAGACACAGAGTAGCAGAATGGATTAAAAAAGAAAATCCAACTATATGCTGCCTACAAGAAACACATCTAAGCAACAAGGATAAAAACAAATTCAAAGTGAAAGGCTGGAAAACAATACTCCAAGCAAACAACACCCAAAAAAAAGCAGGTGTAGCAATACTCATATCTAATAATGCTGACTCCAAGACAGAAAAAGTACTCAGAGACAAAAATAGTCATTTTATAATGATTAAGGGGAAGTTGAATCAAGAAGACATAACAATCCTTAATATATATGCACCAAACCAAGGAGCACCAAAATATATAAGACAGCTACTTATTGACCTTAAAACAAAAACTAACAAAAATACAATCATACTTGGAGACCTCAATACACCGCTGACGGCTCTAGATCGGTCATCCAAACAGAGAATCAATAAAGATATAGTGGCCTTAAACGAAATACTAGAACACCTGGATATGATAGACATCTATAGGACACTTCATCCCAAAGCAACAGAGTACACATTTTTCTCTAGTGTACATGGAACATTCTCAAGAATTGACCATATGTTGGGCCACAAAAACAACATCAGCAAATTTAGAAAAATTGAAATTGTACCAAGCATATTTTCTGATCATAAAGCCTTGAAACTAGAATTCAACTGCAAAAAAGAGGGGGACAAAACCCACAAAAATGTGGAAACTAAACAACATACTTCTAAAAAATGAATGGGTCAAAGAAGAAATAAGCGCAGAGATCAAAAGATATATACAGACAAATGAAAATGAAAATACGACATATCAGAATCTCTGGGATGCAGCAAAAGTAGTAATAAGAGGAAAGTTCATATCACTTCAGGCCTTTATGAACAAACAAGAGAGAGCTGAAGTAAACCACTTAACTTCACACCTTAAGGAACTAGAAAAAGAAGAACAAAGACAACCCAAAACCAGCCGAAGAAAGGAGATAATAAAAATCAGAGCAGAAATAAATGAAATAGAGAACAGAAACACTATAGGAAAAATCAATAAAACAAGGAGCTGGTTCTTTGAAAAGATCAACAAAATTGACAAACCCTTGGCAAGATTCACCAAGGAAAAAAGACACAGGACTCAAATAAATAAAATCCAAAATGAAAGAGGAGAGATCACCACAGACATCATAGATATACAAAGAATTATTGTAGAATACTATGAAAAATTATATGCCACCAAATACAACAATCTAGAAGAAATGGATAAATTCCTAGAACAATAAAACCTTCCTAGACTGAGTCATGAAGAAGCAGAAAGCCTAAACAGACCAATCAGCAGGGAGGAAATAGAAAAAACTATTAAAAACCTCCCCAAAAATAAAAGTCCAGGCCCAGACGGTTATACTAGTGAATTCTATCAAACATTCAAAGAAGACTTGGTTCCTATTCTACTCAAAGTCTTCCAAAAAATTGAAGAAGAAGCAATACTTCCAAACACATTTTATGAGGCCAACATAACCCTCATACCAAAACCTGGCAAGGATGGCACAAAGAAAGAAAACTACAGACCAATATCTCTAATGAATACAGATGCTAAAATACTAAACAAAATACTGGCAAACCGAATGCAATAACATATTAAAAAAATAATACATCATGATCAAGTGGGATTCATCCCAGAATCTCAAGGATGGTTCAACATACGCAAAACGGTTAACGTAATACACCATATCAACAAAACAAAGAACAAAAACCACATGATCTTATCAATAGATGCAGAAAAGGCTTTTGATAAAATACAACACAATTTTATGTTTAAGACTCTCAACAAAATGGGTATAGAAGGAAAATATCTCAACATGATAAAGGCCATATATGATAAACCATCAGCCAACATCCTATTAAACGGCATAAAACTGAGGACTTTCTACCTTAAATCAGGAACAAGACAGGGTTGTCCACTCTCTCCACTCTTATTTAACGTGGTGCTAGAAGTTCTGGCCAGAGCAATCAGACAAGACAAAGAAATAAAAGCATCCAGATCGGAAAAGAAGAAGTAAAGGTATCACTTTTTGCTGATGATATGATCATATACATCGAAAACCCGAAGGACTCCACAAAAAGATTATTAGAAACAATAAACCAATACAGTAAGGTCACAGGATACAAAATTAACATACAAAAGTCCATAGCCTTTCTATATGCCAACAATGAAATATTAGAAAACGAACTCAAAAAAATAATCCCCTTCACGATTGCAACAACAAAAAATAAAATACCTAGGAATAAACATAACAAAGAATGTAAAGGACCTATATAATGAAAATTACAAAGCATTGTTAAGGGAAATCGAAAAAGATACAATGAGATGGAAAAATGTTCCTTGTTCTTGGATAGGAAGAATAAATATAATCAAAATGGCCATATTACCCAAAGCAATATACAAATTTAATGCAAGTCCCATCAAAATTCCTATGACATTTTTTAAAGAAATGGAACAAAAAATCATCAGATTTATATGGAACTATAAAAAACCCCAAATAGCCAAAACAATCCTAAGGAAAAAGAATGAAGCTGGGGGCATTACAATACCTGACTTTAAACTATATTATAGGGCCACGATAATCAAAACAGCATGGTATTGGCAAAAAAATAGACACTCAGACCAATGGAACAGAATAGAAAGCCCAGAAATAAAACCACATATATATGGTCAAATAATCTTTGATAAAGGGGCCAACAACACACAATGGAGAAAAGAAAGCCTCTTCAACAAATGGTGTTGGGAAAACTGGAAAGCCACATGCAAAAGAATGAAACTCGACTACAGCCTGTCCCCGTGTACTAAAATTCAAAATGGATCACAGACCTAAATATAAGACCTGAAACAATAAAGTACATAGAAGAAGACATAGGTACTAAAATCATGGACCTGGGTTTTAAAGAACATTTTATGAACTTGACTCCAATGGCAAGAGAAGTGAAGGCAAAGATAAATGAATGGGACTACATCAGAATAAAAAGTTTTTGCTCAGCAAGAGAAACTGATATAAAAATAAACAGACAGCCAACTAAATGGGAACTGATATTTTCAAACGACAGCTCAGATAAGGGCCTAATATCCAAAATATACAAAGAACTCATAAAACTCAACAACAAACAAACAAACAGTCCAATAAAAAAATGGGAAGAGGACATGAACAGACACTTCTCCCAGGAAGAAATACAAATGGCCAACAGATATATGAAAAGATGCTCAGCTTCATTAGTTATTAGAGAAATGCAAATCAAAACTACAATGAGATACCACCTCACCCCTGTTAGATTAGCTATTATCAACGAGACGGATAATAGCAAATGTTGGAGAGGCTGTGGAGAAAAAGGAACCCTCATTCACTGTTGGTGGGACTGTAAAGTAGTACAACCATTATGGAGGAAAGTATGGTGGTTCCTCAAAAAACTGCAAATAGAACTACCTTATGACTCAGCAATACCTCAGAAACATTGATACGTAAAGACACATGTAGCCCCATGTTCATTGCAGCACTGTTCGCAGTGGCCAATACATGGAAACAACCAAAAAGCCCTTCAATAGAAGACTGGATAAAGAAGATGTGGCACATATACACTATGGAATACTACTCAGCCATAAGAAATGATGACATCAGATCATTTACAGCAAAATGGTGGGATCTTGATAACATTATACAGAGTGAAATAAATAAATCAGAAAAAAACAAGAACTACATGATTCCATACATTGGTGGAACATAAAAACGAAACTAAGAGACATGGACAAGAGTGTGGTGGTTACCAGGGGTGGGGGGAGGGAGGACATGGGAGGGAGGGAGGGAGAGAGTTAGGAAGAGGGGGAGGGGCACAGAGAACTAGATAGAGGGTGGCAGAGGACAATCTGACTTTGGGCGAGGGGTATGCAACATAATTTAATGACAAAATAACCTAGACATGTTTTCTTTGAATATATGTACCCTGATTTATTAATGTCATCCCATTACCATTAATAAAAATTTATTAAAAAAAAAAAAGAAATAGGAAAATTTATCTCACGTTAAAAATAGTGGTGGTGGCAATTACAGAATTAGTTACTTTAGCCTGAAGGATGTCCTTAAAGCCCTGGATTCCTGCTATGTTTCTTGCTGTTGTCATCACCTTGGTAGCCTGGTGGAGGTCGGCGACAGCATCTCTAGGCATCACATATTCACGTGACATTTAAAGTCAGGAAAAAGGGAATCACCTCATCTTGTGGACCAATTTAAGAATGAATAAAAACTTCTGAGGAATTCCTCAGATTTTCTTTTCTTATGTCATTAACCAGAATTGTGTCACATTTCCTCCCTAAAGCAATCACTTGGCAAGTATATATAAGTAGATCAGAGTGACTGGCTTATATTAGTTATGCAATACCCAGCCACTGGGGGTGGAGAAAGGCCTAACTGTCCCCTAATGACACATCAATTAGAGGAGAGACAACAACCAGGATTCCCTTAGCAGGAAAGAAGTTGGGCAATGGCCACTGGGTAGGCAATCAAAAAGGCCTTCTATACAGATGTCTTATGTCATTGGACCCTTGAGGCAACCTTGTGAGGTAGAAACTGTTATCTTCCTCAGGAGATAAGGTAACAGAGGTGAAGTTAGCCAGGTCCACCACCTATGACATGCTAGAGCTGGGATTCAAAAAGTGATTGATGCCTGACCTGTGGTGGCGCAGTGAATAAAGAATCGACCTGGTACTCTGAGGTCGCTGGTTGGAAACCCTGGGCTTGCCTGGTCAAGGCATATATGAGAGTTGATGCTTCCTGCTCCTCCTCCCTTCTGTCTCTCTCTCTCTCTAAAAATGAATAAATAAATTCTAAAAAAAAGTGATTGACTTCAAAGCTCAAATCCCTCACTTCATAATGCCTGGTGAGTCTGGTCAAAGAAGACTGCCCATCACTGAAATATGCCTTTTCCAAATTCACAGCCTTGCCCCTTGTGAATTTGCCCTAGTCCTCTAGTTCAGTTTGTCTATAAAAGATTAAAGAAGTGTTATTGATGAGCACAACTAAGTGCTCAAGTAATTGTGCACAAGATCATATAGTAATTCCTCTCATTAACCTTATTTGTTTCTCTTTCCTTGCCACATGTTGATATAATTGTAATATTATGGCAGAAACAATGTAAAGGAGTTTTTATACAAGGTTTACTATAAATAATTTTGATGACATGATGCCTTTAAAACCCATAAAAATTCCTTTGGTTTTCAAGACTTCCTTAAATTTAATTATAGTAAAATAAAATTTAAAAGCATAAGAGCTTCCTCAGAAACTTAAGAATCAGAGATTTATATAACTAAAAAGAAATTTAAAGATCATATAGTCTAATCACCTAAAATTTTTCTGTTTTAAACTATTTCATACATTTCCTTTCTGTGTGATTGTATAACCAACTGGGTACATGTTTAGGATGACTGGTTTTATTTTAAATTTTCAGAGATTGCTTTTGCTTTTTCAAAATTTGCTTTCATTAGGACCCCTTGGAGAAATGAGTGATTCAGATCTGAAGTTGAAGATGTATAATGATGAGCCTGAAACAATTTCTCCTACTAGAGAGCAAGGAACCATCAAAACCCACAAAACTTACACCAGAGGCTATTTGCAGGAGGCTGTAATGATCTGGGACCAAAAGTACCCAAGATGAAAACAAATCACTCACCCTGAGCCAAATTGTTCTTTCAATCTGAAGAAACACAAGACGGAATTTTTAAAAAGACCACCTTTAAAGAAACCCAATTGGTAGGCAATGAGAATATGGCTGCAAAAACAAGGGGTTCTCAAAGAAGAGATTTGCTGGAGTGACACCAAGACATTCAGCCCCGACATGCAGGGATGGTGGTCCCCACAATGGCAGTTGTTGCCTGACTGAAGTTGCAGGTGCCTTTACAGAACCAGATTTCTCCATTTAATTTACCTTTAACTCACCTTTGTTATAAACTCCACAATACTTTGTTAAATTACTTTTGCTTTAAACAGCTGATTAGTTTTTAAAGAAAATTTTAAAAAAGAAAAATGATTTTATTTTTACTGACATATTTCTCATTTTTATGTTCTTTGTTCCTTTGTGTAGCTCCAGATTTCTATCTACATTCATTTTTCTTCTGCCTGGAGAAGTTTCTTTTCATTTCTTTTCTCTCTTCTTCCCTTCCCTTCCTTCCCTTTCTCTTTCCTTTTTTTCCCTTCCCTTCCCTTCCCTTCCCTTCCCTTCCCTTCCCTTCCCTTCCCTTCCCTTCCCTTCCCTTCCTCTTTCCTTCCCTTCCTCTTCCCTTCCCTTCCCTTCCCTTTTCCTTCCCTTCCCTTCCCTTCCCTTCCCTTCCCTTCCCTTCCCTTCCCTTCCCTTCCCTTCCCTTCCCTTCCCTTCCTCTTTCCTTCCCTTCCTCTTCCCTTCCCTTCCCTTCCCTTCCCTTTTCCTTCCCTTCCCTTCCCTTCCCTTCCCTTCCCTTCCCTTCCCTTCCCTTCCCTTCCCTCCCCTCCCCTCCCCTCCTCTTCCCTTCTTTCCTTCCTTCCTTTTTTTTTTGCATAACTTTTCCCCCCCATTACAGTTTACATTCAATATTATTCTGCATTAGTTTCAGATGTGCAGCATGGTCATTAGACAACAATCGTGTACTCTACAGACTGGTCCCCCTGTGATTTCAAGAACCTGCTTGGCCCTATTCATGGGCATTACAATGTTATTGACTATGTTTCCTATGCAATTCATTTCTATCTCTGCGACTATTCTGTAACTACTGATTTGTACTTCTTTTTTTAAACTTAATTTATTGGGGTAACACTGGTTCACAAAATCATACATATGTCAAGTGTGCAAGTAAAAAAAAATCACTTGCACTTGGCATGGTGCATCCATCACCCTAAGCAGTTTTTTCTATCCCCATTTATCCTGCCTTTACTTGACGCACTTTGGCAAAGTTTCTCTAGCATTTCTTGTATTTATGTCTTAGTGATGAATTCTTTCAGATTTTGTAAGCCTGAGAAAATCTCTATTTTGCCCATGTTTTTGAAAGATATTTTCACTGTGTATAGACCTCTAGGTCTGATGGGTTTTTTCTTTTAGTACTTTAAATAAGTTGTTTATTCTATTTGGACTCACACTTTTTTCAGTGATATTTCTGCTTTTGTTTCTTTCTCTCTCTCTCTCCCCCCCCCCCCGCTTCCCCTTGCCCCATCTGCCTCCCTCTCTCTATCTCTCTCAAATCAATGGAAAAAAATTTAATGAAAAGAAAAAGTGTGGACAATTTCTTTGGTTCCACACAACTCAATCATTTCAAGATACCTGAAGATCTTTAACTCATTTCCAGGGGATGGAAAGAGGCTATAGGAGTAGCACCAGATTTAGGAAGGCCGAGACCATCACAACTAAAGTGCATGAGAAGGAATAATGGTGAGTAGTGCATGAGACATGCTCAGAAATTGGAGATCCCAGAAATAGTGGGAAAGGGTGAGGTTTGACGAAATGCTGAGGGGAAATACGACATTGTGTTGGTTGAACAGGAGGATCAACTGAAAGTCTTCAGATTAAATAGTTCATTTGGTTTAGCAACCTCAGCAGTGCTAACTAGGGAAAAGTAAAATTGCATAGGATATCAGATAGCTAAAAACTTCTTTAATATAAACTCTAACAGGAGAACCAAATATTTATACTGGCATTTATATAGTTGTTGAACATATTATAATAGTACTACTACTAATAATAAATTACCTTTTGTGGAAACTTATAGAAACGTGTTTATGGGGAAGAAAACAATAACACATAAATTGCACATAAATTCTAGGTTGTGCTCTTAAGGACTACAAAATACCATATTTATTTAGAAGTTGTTCTTACTGAGGAATTGTGGGTTAGTTCCAGATAAATCTTTTCAATGATCTATTTGAAACCTCAAGTAACAGGCTGAAGAGATAAAATCTTTTGCTAAGAGTCACAAAACTAATTCATGTTCAGTATAATATTGGAACCCAGGCAATCAGGCACTTAATACCCTCTTAATTACACCAAGCTGCTTTGGTGAGCTTTGATTCAGTCACATTGTTCACCAGAATCTTCTTTATATGTGTCATATTTTTGAATACATTATTGGAAATAGTTTTGCTCTCCAAGGATAGAATGATACAGAACCTGCTTGCTGACTTTTGGCTAATTCCATAACTTTCTCCTCATTGCAAGGGTTGTCTACTTTAGACAGAAGTAGCTGGCCAAAGTATAACAGAACATGAAACTCACTCTTGAATGTTGGTTTTTTACTTAGGGTTGAGTTCATGAATGAAAAATACAAGCAAAGAAAAAGATAGAAAGATGTGTCTTGGCATTAAACCAAGGACCCAACATTAAGACAACAAAAACCAAGGACTAAGAGACAAATTACATGATATTTATTGTTTTCCTTTAAAAATTTTAAATGATTCATTAAAGTAGGGTGGTAGTTTTGGCACTCAAGGAAACCTTTACCTGCCACTTTGTAGAAACCTTTACTGACTAGCCAGTGTTTTTACCTATTTCTATACTCAAGATTTGCATCCTATTTCTCTGATATGTTACATTTGACTACAATAGGAATGTGCATTAAAACTGTGCTGATATTACCAGAGAAATGGTTAACAATTTTGGCATTTAAAAGGCCATATTACATTTCTAGGTTAACAGTACGATGAAGTTGAATAAGGAAAGCTTTTGCTTCTGTGTCACTGTCCCACATCTGGGTCTATGATCTCCACAAGACATGATGAATTACCATATTTCCATATGTATAAGACGCTACCATGTATAAGACGCACCTTAATTTTGGGACTCAAAATTTGAAAAAAATATGTATTACATAAAGTTATTGAACTCAAGTTTTATTCATCATAAAATTCATACAACTCCTCATCACTGTCAAAACTCCCATCCACTGGCTTGTCTTCATCTGTGTCTGATGATGAATCACTGTCTTCATATATTGCCTCGTTCTCACTTTCATCTATGGCGTTTGAAATGCCACAACCACTGTATAAGATGCACCCAGATTTTAGACCCCAAATTTTTCGAAAAAGGTTGTGTCTTATACATGGGGAAATATGGTAGCTTTTTATTCAAAACAAATTTCATGAGTGTAGAGAAAATAGTTCTAGTAAGAAAAAGAAACTATATTGTAGAGAAATCAGCAGAAATTCATAGGTCCTTAAGTCTTCCAGAGCTAATTTCTGTTGCTTCAGGCTTGAATAATTTTATTGACTGTGATAGATTTGAATTCCTTCTAAATTCTTAAATTTGGTAGGAAAATCGACTGTTGTCTCACTATTGGAAAGGAAAGGAGGAATGTGAAATCATTTCAACTCTGAGAGTATTAGATGGTATGAAGGCTCCTGTATTTGCTGTGTTTCCTCTGAAGGCTACAAAGATAAGAAAGAGATGATTGCTGGTGAATGACTGTTCTATTTTATCTAGAGACCCGAGTGCTCTCACTGCTCTATTCCCTTAGGGGGTCATGTTCCTCTGCTTAAAAGAATATTGCCTGCTCTGTGAGCTAATGATTTGTTTGGAGGATATAAGTCTCAGAGGTGAAGATAACTGCACAGCTTTTATAATGTATCTTTCAAATCTTTGATCTGCTTTTTTCTGAATACATGGGACCCCTCTACAGCAAGATTAAAGATGTCTTTTCTGACAAGAAGGCAAAATTTGAAAACCTAAAAGCTGCTCAGTTTTCCAAACAATATTTCTGTATTTCTTCATTTTGTCAACATCATACTTGGTGTTGTCCTGCATTCATGTGATAATTGCATGGTAATCCAAATACAGTAGAGGATCACAGGGTTGTTCCCCTCTCATATTTTTCAAGGAGGCAGGAACTATGAGTCTTGTTTTAAAAAAGCGGTTAGTACAAACTGGCTTTTGGCTAGGACAAATATATTCACTTTGAATTCTATTTAACAAATATTTACTTGTTAGTAAGTAGATATTAGACATCATGCCTTTTTTTTTTTGGTAGGGAATGCCAAGAATCAGAACCTGTTTTCAAGAGATTCTTACTCTCAATGGGAAAGTAAGGCAATTAAAGAAATGGCATGATAGGATACAATATATGACAAATAAAAAGTATTTGGGGAGAAATGAATGACATTTGATCCGGGAATAGTGAGAAGAGATAACATTCCAGAGAGAGAGGAATCAGGAAAGATTTCAGCATTTGAGAAGGACCTTGTGAGATCAGTGAGATTTCTCTGGATAGTGTGGGACCTGGAATAAGGTGTAGGGGGAGGTGGTGGGTCCCTGGGGGAGGGAGATGGTCAAGAAAAATTGAGAAGCTTGTACTTAATTTGTAGGCAGTAGGGAGCCATTGAGATTTTTAAGCAGAGCAAAGATAATTAGAAAGGTGGTTTAGGAAATATTTTGGAAACATTTTAAAGTAGACTTTTTTTTTTAATTTTGAGCTAAAATTATGTCTATGTAAACAAGCATGTTTGATAATGTCTCAGGTGTTTTTTAGCATTTCTATAAAAATGTTAAACAGGCCAATAGTATGAGAATTAACTTATTTATATTTGAATCTGAAAGATTATTTTTCACTTTTATAATGATGTAGCTTATCCTTGCATAGATTTCTAATCTCAATCAAATGAATCAGGAAGGGGTATACTTTCTTTCATAACATTCTGGATAACTTAATCTTTTCTACAACATAAATAGCTAAGTTTTACTATCCAAATAATATTTTGAGAAAAAGATTTTGTTTTATTCCTAAATACTTTAGAACATAGCATATCCTTACAAAAATATGAAGATAAAATGTAAAAAGAATAAATATTTTTAAAAGTAAAAAAAGATAAAAAAAACACTAAAAACAGAACCATAGCAAATAATAGACACATGGCTCTGATCAGTGTGTTTTGTTTTTTATGATTATCATGTGATAGCTAAAGTTTATTCAAGATAAATCTGAAAATGTAACAACTTACTCTTTACCAAACCTTTTATCAAGGCAAGTATTCTAATAAGTGGCTCATATTCCTTCTACTTGAGCTCCTGGGAAGAAAAAGAAACTAAAGGGAGAATACTCAAAATTACAGAACTCCCAAATATATATGACAAGACAACATTCTGAAGAGGGCAAAATAGATCTGGAAGTGGTTAGTTAATAGTTAACCACATACACTATTTTGGGGCACTTGAGTACATTGAAATTCAACAAACATCTCTTTTTAAAAGATTTTATATTATTATTTTTTCTGACTGTACATATATTTGGAATGAGACCTTTCTTATTTTATAACTAGAGGACAATCAGTGTAAGTGGTAGTCTGCTAATGTAAGAGTGAATAAAATTCCTTTGTGCCCAATTTACTATTATTTACTATTTATTCTATGGAGGAAATAAATTCCAAAAGAGATTATTGTTTTATCTAAAGGGGAAAAAAAACCCCAAAACTCCCAAGCAGGAAATGTCTCTTCATGTTACAAAATTTTGCCTAATGATTCCATTTGAGTTATCCCAAAACATTTGAAATATTTTACTTTAAAAAAATGGATTTGCAAACAAATAATAACGTAACACAAGATCTACCATAGGCAGCAGTGCTGTTTAAAATTTACAAAAAGACCCTAATCTAAAATTCTTAACTGAGGACTAGAGCGTAGGCAAGTTGACATGCAAAACTGACCTTCACCTACCTCATTTTGTTTGTAATTGACTATTTTGACTAATTATCACAAGAAAACATATATAGAAAAAAGGTGGCATTGACTGAAATTACTATCACATATTATCTAAATTAATATTCAAATTTGAATTGGCAAAAAATAGAAAAATGTACTACCATCAGAAAAGTAAGAATATAATATTAATACTAATTAGCATCTAAGAACACTTGCTCTTGTCAATAAGATATAACACGTAACATTTTTTAAAAACATAAGTGTATTTCACATTCCTTACAATTGGTCAGTACTTCCTGTTGAATTTTGAAGATAATTAAAATAAAAAATAGCATGAGAATGGTGTCTTATCAGGTTGAAGGCATCATTAGCATGGTTTTATGCTTTTCTTACAAATTGAAGGTATAATATAACATGAAAGTACATCCAATATTCAGTAGTAATGAATGAATTAAGATTACCCATACAATTAAAATCACCAATGACTGAGTAAACCTTTACAGTAAAGATGACTTAGATTAAGAATGATACAAAAACTAAACTTTTTCAGAAAACAATGCCTTATCAACAGCTGGATCAGGTTCAATGTCAATTCTGTTCTCTTTCCACGACAGCAGGTAGTCAAGGCTGGTGAGATCGGCAGATTCTATATAGTTGTTAACTGTCAGCATTATCTGATGAGCCTTTGCTATTCCATAATGAACTTTTGTTTCATCCATCAGAGGAATGTTTGTTAGCTGTACTGTTGTGTCAAAAGCTTGCTGAAAGTATTCAGAAGCTTTGCTGTAGTAGCCCTAAGAATATAAGAGAAATAATTTTTTTATTTTCATGTTACCATTCCCCATATCTGCGCATCTTGGCAAATACCACACTGTTCTTTCAAAAGTGATAGCGATTCATTTTTTGTTGTTGCTGTTTTAGAGACAGAGAGAGGGACAGATAGGGACAGACAGACAGGATGGGAGAGAGATGAGAAGCATCGATTCTTTATTGCGGCACCTTAGGTGTTCACTGACTGCTTTCTCTATTTTTAAGAAAAAAGTCATGGCAAGCAGAGTCTCTGTTAGAATAAGGTTCTTTTTAAACATTGTGATTCCTAACTATGCAAATCTTGAAGTTAATTCACTAAGGAAGCTATCTTTATCAGGTTGAACTGTATGAAACTTAAGATTTTTGGATAAAAATTTTAAAATATTAGCATTTTTATATGGTTCAACCTAATACATGATAACAAAAAGAAGTTTGGGAAAGAGTGAACCAATCCACATTGATTTCTCTTACTTGTAGCATTGGACCTACCTAATGAAATCTTGTTACCCAGCTTTAGTCATCTGCCACATCAGGAGACCATTTTCAGCCAACCTGTTCAATCAATCATCAGTGAAAACAGATGTATGTATCTGCGGGTTGAACTTTTAATCTTGTTTTCCCACATGCACATGCCATTCTTGATTGAGAATGTGGGAGCATCCAAGAGTTTAAAAATATATGATCTTGATAGGACTAGCATGACTCAAATGATCATTTAAATGTCTATCTCTTCTCCAAGTTCTTTGAACCATATTAAGTCACAAAATTTCAGGGTGTTTTTTTGTTTGTTTTTGGTTATTCTTACCTCTCCTTTTAAAAGCTATTGCCTACAAATAAATAGTGTTTCCCTAACTTTTATGAAGTGTCAGGCCAATGCTAAATACTTCATATATATTATGTCATTAGATTTCATAAGTCATCCTATGAGAAAATCTTTTTATTTTACAAATAATGAAACTGAGTCTCATTATTTGTAAAATAAGAAGAGTCTCATATAGAAAACAGACTATCTTTTGCTACCCTCAAGTCTTCTGAAAATTCTCATTAAAAACTCTTCCTTAAAGGAGGATATAGCCCTGGCCGGTTGGCTCAGCGGTAGAGCGTCGCCCTAGCGTGCGGAGGACCCGGGTTCGATTGCCGGCCAGGGCACACAGGAGAAGCGCCCATTTGCTTCTCCACCCCTCCGCCGCGCCTTCCTCTCTGTCTCTCTTTTCCCCTCCCGCAGCCAAGGCTCCATTGGAGCAAAGATGGCCTGGGCGCTGGGGATGGCTCTGTGGCCTCTGCCTTAGGTGCTAGAGTGGCTCTGGTCGCAACATGGCGACGCCCAGGATGGGCAGAGCATCGCCCCCTGGTGGGCAGAGCGTCGCCCCCAATGGTGGGCGTGCCGGGTGGATCCCAGTCGGGCGCATGCGGGAGTCTGTCCGACTGTCTCTCCCTGTTTCCAAAAAGGAGGATATAACTTTTAGGATTGAGCTATATTAATACAGACACTAGGGAACAAGATTTCCTTTCATCACTGATTTATAACACCTTGGGTTCCATACTCTGGTCTCTCCTCCTGCCCTTCCCTCTCCCCTCTTACCCTCCTGCCCTCTCCTCCACCCTCCTGCCCTCTCCTCTACCCTCCTACCCTCTCCTCCACCCTCCTACCCTTTCCTCTCCCCTCTTGTCCTCCCCTCTCCCCTCCTGCCCTTTCCTCTAACCTCCTTCCCTCCCCTCTCCCCTCCTGCCCTCCCCTCTCCCCTCCTGCCCTCCCCTCCACCCTCCTGCCCTCCCCTTCACCCTCCTGCCCTCTCCTCCACCCTCCTACCCTTTCCTCTCCCCTCTTGTCCTCCCCTCTCCCCTCCTGCCCTTTCCTCTAACCTCCTGCCCTTCCCTCTTCCCTCCTGCCCTTCCCTCTTCCCTCCTGCCCTCTCCTCTACCCTCCTGCCCTCCCCTCCACCCTCCTGCCCTCTCCTCTACCCTCCTGCCCTCCCCTCCACCCTCCTGCCCTCTCCTCTACCCTCCTGCCCTCCCCTCCACCTTCCTGCCCTCTCCTCCACCCTCCTGCCCTCTCCTCTACCCTCCTACCCTCTCCTCCACCCTCCTACCCTTTCCTCTCCCCTCTTGTACTCCCCTCTCCCCTCCTGCCCTTTCCTCTAACCTCCTGCCCTTCTCTCTCCTCTCCTGCCCTCTCCTCCACCCTCCTGCCCTCTCCTCCACCCTCCTGCCCTCTCCTCCACCCTCCTGCCCTCTCCTCCACCCTCCTGCCCTCCCCTCCACCCTCCTGCCCTCCCCTCCACCCTCCTGCCCTCCCCTCTCCCTTCCTTCCCTCCCCTCTCCCCTCCTGCCCTCCCCTCTCCCCTCCTGCCCTTCCCTCTCCCCTCCTGCCCTTCCCTCTCCCCTCTTGCCCTTTCCTCTCCCCTCTTGCCCTTCCCTCTCTCCTTGTCCCCTGTCCTCTCCTTACTCTCTATCACATACACACAAACAAAAACATACATGCATACTCTTTTGAAAGGAAACCTTTATAAAAGAGAATGCTTTATTATGAATTTTCAAGTCAGTCTCTCAGAACATTTGATAAAGGAATTAGAAATAGAAACACTATAGAGACAATTTTATACCATGTACCAGTTCAGGTAAAATACACCCTCAATTCCACATACATCTGCATAATCATGGAGTTCAGAGAACAGTCAAATTGATTGAATTAAAAGTTGCTAGCAAAGTGAGGAGGGGAGGAAATAGGGCTTATGTGACAATTATGAGCAGCACATATAACACTGTTACATGTCCATAGGGACAGTTTAGGTGAACTGTTTATTCAAATGGTTCATTCCAATTAAATTTGCTAATTTAAACAGAGTCCCTCTGTATTGTATCAATAATAATTTTTTATTTGCTGAGGTGAAAAATTCTTTCTCTTATTTCAATATATAAAACAGAGTTTATATGAGAATAAGATTAAATTAGGAAAAATAAAACTATCAAATATTTATATGCCAATTAGCAAATTATATAGTTGAGAAACTACAGAAATATTGAAAATAAAAATAAAATTTATTGAAATTATAGATTATCTGGTTAGACATCAAAGATATAGGATAAACTAGATAAAAATAAATGACTAGACCAAATATTTCTATGTTTAAAAAGAAAAGTATAAATGTCTAATTATTGTTCTAGTTATAATTCCGAGCTTTATAATTCTGAGCTATTTGTTGTTTTAGGTGAGAGGCTCGGTTAGGAAAAAATTAGGGGCCATGAATAATAAACATATTTAAATTTCCAGAATTGTTTTTATATATTATTTCATTTATGTTTAAACAAACTCATTCATTCATTTATTTATTTACTGGGTATCTACTATATGCCAACCCCATGCCAAGCAGTGTGAATTTAGCAAGTAACCAAGTTTACAGTCAAAGAGGTGAGCTAGCTGCTACTGGAAATATTTATGTGCCTAAAATTTTTATTAGATCTTATTTAGCAAGTGCTTTTTTCCCCTTAAAATAGGAGCATTATAATTAGGTAATAACTCTTCCCTAAAATTGTGCCTAGTATCCAATCTTCACACACACACACGCACACACACACACACATACAACTGCCATAAAACTAGTATCAGTGTAAATTTCTCTAGTTTAAAACACTGTTAATAAAATACAACATTAATTCTCAGATGCAAGGGTTTTTTACACATACCTTTCTGGGATAAGATTTGATTAAGGTGCATTGTATTTCTAGATTTTTAATTCTTAAATTTAATCTCTTCTCTAAAGGTTCTGCCCAACCCTTCATAGTTCATTTCTGTTATCAATTAGTTAATCTCTATCCTATTTTAAATTCAGAAGATTCTAGTAATTAATCCTGGCAATCTTAATCATGAGTCTGAGAATATACAAATGTATTTATGCACTTTATAAATGCATATTACTGGAAGAGACAACTTCATTGATGACATCATAGATCTTGAAACAAAGCTTGTGTTATTACACTATAACAGAATTTTCACGCATAATTCTGATTCTTACTAGACTCTTTCTGGTGTCTAAAGTGTCACTCTATATCCAATAAACAAGCTCAAAATAAATGGGCATTTGCTCAGTACTAAGGAAGAATCATTTCTTATAGTTTTCCTGCTAATTTAGTGTTGAAACTACCATTGTTTTAACTACATGATTATTTTTTTGATCTTATTAAGGAATTAGAAATCCCAAATGGGATTTCTGTTTTCCCTCAAAAGTTCTCAATTGGCCACTTTATATTAATTATATATTTTCAATTAACACTTCATCAAAAGATTACATGAGGAGGGTTGGGAAGGTGCCCATCTTCTGGGACTATGAGGTAAAAAGAATATTTTACTATATAAAATAAGAGAATTTATCCAAGACAAAAATATTTTAAAATGTATTAACTTCAACTATAACAACAGTGTAAATATTAGAGAAAACAATAACTCCAACATTTTTGAAAACAGTTTTGTATTATAATTGTGGTCTTATAATAATATTATTCCTTAGAATTTATTAAGAATATAATTAGAATATATTACATGAATAATATGAAACCAGAAAAGGCATAATAAGGCCTAAAAAGGTATACTGCCAAGTACCATTAGAGTTGCTTTTAAAGATTTAGCACAAGTTTTCAAAATGCAGAGATGATGTACATAAGTAAATAGAAGTTTGGGATTTCAGAAGTGAGAGAATACTACTCTTCAGTTGTACAAAATTAGTTATAAGCTTACTGGTTGATTCAACAAACTCACATATTTTTGCTAACCAAGTCTGTGCCAGGCTTTCTCTGCGAGGCACTGGAATAAAATAATAAACAAAGCAGATAGAATCCTTATCCCTTTCATTAAGATATAAGGAATCACTAAGGTGTATGAGTCAACTTGTACAGTTGAAGGAATGTACATTTGAATATGGCATAAATACATGGAATTCTCCAATTTTATATTAGAAGAGATAAACTGGTACACAATTATCTTTTGGTAGTTGACATAGCCTTTAAATATTATTCACATCTCTAGCCTCTGTATATTAAACTCTTCTTCAACAATTAATAATCAGAGAGTAGAAAATATATTGATGAGATACAAGTTATTGGTAATAATGTTAAGAAAATGCAAATATAAAAATATTACCCTTCAGAAAGGTTTATTTATTTTTTCTTATGCTTTCTGTAATTAGGAGGATACAGGCTGACACTCGACGTTCATGTTATCTGAAAAGGCAGAATTCTGGGTATTGTTTGGTGGTAGGGTAAAGTAGTTGGTGCTTTTGCAGTTTTGTTTTGAAGAACAATCCTTTTAATAAGTAAGACTATACCTTTTTATTTGAAAGGTGAATTCTGCTACTAGAGCATAAGCTCCCCCAGTAGACAACAAGCCTCACAGAACATAGGCCTTGTCTGTTTTTCACCAGTTTCCCGAAGAGTAAACAAAAGCACACACAAGATCAATGAGACAGAAGTCCCGGAGACGGATGGGGCAGTGGGAGCACACAGTGCAGGAAAGACCTGCTGCGATGGGGGCGGCAGATGGGGGAGGGGACAGGGTGGAAAGAACTCAGGGAGAGGGTGGGATGACCAAGGCTGAAAGAGGGGTTCCAGAAAGACAGGGGTGGGAGAAGGGAGCGAGGTGGGCAAGGGAGGAGGGGAGAAGAAGGAAGGTGACATTCGAGGAAAAGGAAGCTTTATGATGGTGAGTGACAGGAGAGGGGAGGCAGATGAGCCAGGGCAAATGCAAGAGAGAGAGTGTACAAAGACACCCCACTAGAAAGCACGCTAAACGAAAGCAGGAACTAAAGATGAGCCATTTCATTCATTCAAGTAAACTTCAAACTCTATTTCCTTAAAAAACATAAGCCCAAATAATCCTGATATCATCAAAATCAATTATATGGAACATGGGACGACAGTGGTTAAGTGTATGGGTTTGAATACCACAGCCACATAGAAAACGTGGAGACCTGGGCAGGTGACTTAAACCCTCTTAGACTCTGGAAAGGCCAATTGCATGATACCACATAAGGGTGGAGAGAATTATAATAGCGACCACTTACTTCCACTGCCAGACTCTATTTGAAATGCTTCATACATATTCACTTAGTACTCACAACGACCTTCGGAGGTGAGAAACCAGAAGTGCTGAGGAGGAAATTAACTTGTCCCAGGCCACAGATTTTGTAAGTGAAAGAGCTTGGATTTTAACCAGGCAGTCTGGTCCAGGGTTGGTGCTTTTAACTACCACATAAATAGTCTCTCAGAAAGATTAAGACAACGAGTATGAACACAATTTGAGAATGTAACTACTCTCAAAAATGATAGGGTCAGCCTGACTAGGCTGTGGCACAGTGAATAGAGTGTTGGACTGGGACCCAGAGGACCCAGGTTCGAAACCCTGAGGTTGCCGGCTTAAGCGCGGGCTCATCGGGCTTGAGTGTGGGCTCACCAGCTTGAGTGTGGGGTCACTGGCTTGAGCCCAAGCTTGCTGGCTTGAGCAAGTGGTCACTTGCTCTACTGGAGCCCCCCAGTAAAGGCACATATGAGAAAGCAATCAGTGAACAACAACTAAGAAGACTAAGGAGCCGCAATGAAGAATTGATGCTTCTCATTTCCCTTCCTGTCTGTCTGTCCCCGTCTGTCCCTCTCTCTGTCTCTGTCACACATACACACACAAAAGGATAGGTTCAACTCAGGACCAAAACAGCAATTATAACTGGAGAACATGCCTCTTTCCTGCCATTTCTAAAGAAGAATCTAGGCAATAAAAGGTAAAGGCAGGAGAAAATGAATCACACGTCCGCTATGGCCAATGCGTTTCACTAGTAATGGCCTCTTGAATGAGATACTTTTATTTTAGACTTTTCTCTCTTCTTTCACATAAGCAATCTCTTGTTAGAATTACATATCTCCTGCAGAATTGCCCTTGGGATTGTCCTGTCTTCTCCCGAGGGACCTAGCAGGGGCATCGCAGCTGGGTTAGTAAAACAAGAATTTGGAGCAAGAGATGACTGTCAGTGTCAGCAGATAAAAGCCAACCGTTATAATGAAGTTCCTTTACATTGAAATATTTTAATTGCTCTTCAAATCTGAAATGACTAAGGACCTGCATTGTCTATGAAGATGTGAATTAGTGTTAGCGGCTTGTGGTGACTGTGCCCAACATGGCACTCTGGTCCTGGAAGAAGAAAAAGAAAGAGACGTTTCTCCAGTCACTTCCCTGTGCATTAACTAAGTCCTGCGGTCTGGGGGCCATTCCGCATAACACACTGGGGGACAGTGAGGTTCAAATAAGAATAGAATTTTAATGCTACAATTTTTCCCCATAAGCCAGAAATACATATACTCACTTTTTCATTGTAGATGTCACCAAGCATTGTACTTGCTTTCACAACATCAAGGCTTTGAAAAGTGTTTCTTGCAATTTTCACAACTTTTTTCAAGTACGTAATTGCTTCTGTCATCTGCCCTTGGCTAGAATAAATAAAGTAGGAAACTATTGGGTTTCATTTCACTTAAGTGTCACAGTAAAGAGAAGAAATTGTGTGTCTCTGCTTTAGAAAGTGCAAGATGGTTACCAGGATAATGAAACTCACAGTGAAAATATAAAATTAAAAATCATGTGGCGTGATTTTGTTGGAGTATATAAGTTAAAATTTAAACTTTCAAGCCACCCATGTATTGTTGAGGAAATGTAAAACTGCTGCAGCTGTTTCAGAAAACAGCTTTTCAGTTCCTCAGAAACTTTAACATAGTTATCACATGACCCAGCTATTCCATTCATGTGTATATACCCAAGAGAAATGAAAATATGTCCACACAAAAACTTATACATGAATGTTCATAGCAACATTATTCTTCAAGAAGTGGAAACAACCCAAATGTCTATCAATTAGTGAATGAATAAGCAAAATGTGGTATATCCATACAATGGAATATTATGTAGCCATAAAAAGGAATGAAGTACTGATACATGCTATAATAAGGATAAACCTGGCACCATGCTAACTTAAAGAAGCCCATCATAAATAATTAAATCTTGTATAATTTCATTTACATGAAATGTCCGGAACAGGCAAATCCATAGAGACAGAAAGTAAGTTAGGGGTGAGAGGGGAATGGGGAGTGATTGCTAAGGGATTTCTTTTCAGGGTGATGAAAATAATCTTGAATTAAATAGTGGTGATGGTCACACAACTTCATAAATGTAGTGAAAACTACTGAACTGTAGACTTTAAAAGGGCAAATTGTATGGTGTATGAGTTATATCTCAATAAAGCTGTTTTTTAAAAAATAAAACCTATTAAAGTTTGTAAAAGATGAATGGTAGCTTGTTTTTGTAAGGGTCCCTCAGCAGTGAAAGGTCAGACATCACTAAAATGACTTACACAAGTGTTATATATACTGGTAAAATGTTCAGAAAGACAGTTTCTAGCAGAGTACTTGGTATTTACTAGGCATTCATATATTTTCCAGTCAAGAAATGGTAGGAAGTTTGAGGTGGGAAATATTTATACAGTTCATATGAAAGGCAAGCTTCCAGGTAAATCATGAGAACCTCAGTCATTGGTTGTTTGAAGTTCATGACTATAAATGTCTGTCTTCTGGATATTTCAGTAACAATAAGAAATCTTTGAGAGACTCTCAAATACCCTAGAATGCTACTTTCTGGGGAATATGGTTCTTACTCTTAAAGAGTTTCACTGTCAATTTGGAGAAATAAATATGTAAATCCATACATGGATTAACAGTGAATGGTACTATGAACTGTATACAAGAGGTCCTTGGGTTATGACAGTCTCAACATATGATGTTTCAAGTTTATGATGCTTACTCCCATAAAAACTTAAAAAAATTGAGACCTGAGTGCTTCAGCTTACACCGATACCATTGTACTTATGGACTACATGGGTGAACTAGTTTGCACACAGCGGAAGAATTCACAATAACCTGGCATATGAGTGAGGGAGGTGGCATCCCCCAGTACACTTACCTGTGCCATTTTGAACTGTCAAAAGGGCAAGTGTTCCCTTTGTGTTAGGCTAGGGCGTGTTTCGACTCACACCTAAATTTGGGTTACATTACTGTTGTAGGAACAGAACTGTGTTGTAACCCGAGGACCCTCTGTAAAGTGCTTTGAAACTTCGAGCACATCCCTTTCAATATTCTCCTCACAAGAACAAGTCTAGAGTTTGTAGGGTAAATTTGATCTTAAAAAGCAGCTGAAGGATTTGGAGCCAAACCTAGGGAATCAATTGGAAACTCAAAACGCCTATATAAGTTTGAAAATTTGTAGTTTGCACTGTGGGAAACATGTTTGAATTTCGAATTTCATCAAATGTTCAGTGTGCTTATAGATTCTTAGGCTACTTGCTCTACTCCCAAGCTCTTCCTCCTGTGCCTTCATCCAGGTCTTCAACACACAGATTGGGAATCCCTGCTGTGAATCATCCCATCTTTCTCCAATGCTTCTCTCTCTCTAGTGTCCAGACTTTCATCTGATCTCTGTGTTCTCAGTTCTCTCATATCTTCACCTTCCCGGATATCTCACTGATATTGGGGTAGGTGCCCACCCAAAGTTGGCTCTTTTCAGAGTTCTGTCCAACGCTGTTCTCTCCCCTCCACTAACTGCTTACTTTAGGCAATTCATATCCTAACTGTACACCCATGTTTCCAATTGGCCAGACTTACTAAGCATGCACAGGAGGAAAGTTTCCTCCACATGATTATCTTCTAAAGGGTCACCTAATGATGAAGCTGATAGCACTTTTGGAATCCTTCTTTAGGAAACATCTGCATAGTATAATGTTATTATAAAGCATTTATAAGTAATTTAATCCATTTTGTCCCCAAAATGGGGTTATCTCTAAAGATTATTATAGTTTTTGTAAATGTGACTCTAAATCCTTAGGCTGTTTGCAAAGATCAAACCCACCCCCCAAACAATGATGTACTTCTATAGGAGTTATTCAGAAGAATATGCCACATGCCCAGAAAGCATTTCACAGGAGTTTAGGGTGGCGGCAGGATTAGAGGTATCAACTTGCATAACCTCCCAAGATCTGGTGAGCACAACATTCATTTTCATGGATAAGCTGTGGTATGTTTGTAAAAAATAAGGTAGATTGCTTTAAAGTTACAGTGTGTTATGGTGGGTATTAGAAAGATCTAGGCTTGGATCCCAGCGTGGATCTTCATTGAATAACTGAATACATCCGCACTCTTTCTCAGCTTCAGCTTCCTCATTTTAAAATGACCAGAAAATGTTGTGAGATGAAAAATTACATATAAGTGTAGCCTGGTTTATAAAAGAGATTCCTTAAATGACAGCTAGTATTATTTATACCTCTCAATGAAGTGAAAAGCTATCATATCCACAGCTCTGTACTTGAAAGATTCTACCACCCTCTGAGAAGCCAAATTAGCTACGCATTTCTTTTTTAAAACCTTTCTTTATGCAATGAACGAAACACCATGATTTGAACAGACACTCTGCAGGACAGGCAAAGTCTTATGATGTCTATTTTCCATGGGGCAGGGTTAAAGAACTAACACTTTATGTTTACTTGAGATCAGGTACTATAAGATGCATTCCTTTTTCCTTTTCTATTTGTAAAAGAATAGTCTATATATATATTTTTTATTCAATGAGAGGAGGGGAGGCAGAGACAGACTTCCACATGCCTCCAACCAGGATCCACCTGGCAAGCCCACTAGGGGGCAATACTCTGCTCATCTGGGGTGTTGCTCAGTTGCTCAGCAACCAAGCTCTCCTTAGCTCCTGAGGTGGAGGCCATAGAGCCATCCTCAGATCCTGGGGCCAACTCACTCCAATCGAGTCATGGCTGCAGCAGGGGGAGAGAAAGAGAGAGAAGGGAGAGAGGGAGGGGTGGAGAGGCAGATGGGCACTTCTCCTATGTGCCCTGACCGAGAATTGGACCCAGGACACCAAACACTAGGCTGATGCTCTACCACTGAGCAAACCAGCCAGGACCAAGAATAATCTACATTTGAGAAAAAGAATAGATTTCACTTTCCCAATGAAACAATGACTTTTGTTATTCTGTTCTTACTTTTTCATAACAAAAGATGAATAATTTTATTCCTTATTTAGGCACAGCCCAATTCTCCAGAAAATAATATGAATTGTTTAAGGGATATTTCACATGCAGACACGAAATAAAATATCATGGTAGGTGCACTCATTACTTTGATTTAAATTCTTGCTTTGTAGAACAACTAAAATGGTATTGAGAGAGCTGAAGAGTATAAAAGTGTTAATAAATAAAATACACCACTTAGAATTTTGAGCAAATTTGTACATTTCTAGGACCAAACATGTTTTATCAAATTGATGTTAACTCTCCAGATTCTTTCTTGGATTGTAATATTCATGAAAAAATTGATAACATGAAAAAAGTAGACTTCTTTGCATATCACTCTAAAACCTTAAGAAAATTATTTTTTTATTTAGCTAAATGGGCTCACTGAAGCTTATTTATGTTCACATTCCTAAAAGCTGATATATTTTCGATGGAAGTACATTTTGAATTAATTTTGGCCAGCTGAGGATTGTTAAATTATAGCATATACAAACAAACAAACAAAAAAACAAGTTCAGTAAGAAACGCAAAATAGTATAAATAAAAACATTGTTGGGTGAATCGAGTTGTTTTTATCTCAAAGGAGCAACAGATCTCCAAAACATCTAAAAGTATCTGGAACTTGTTCTAACAAATAATGCTACAGAAAAAGTCTTCCTGTTATAAATTATATGCTCCATCAATGAATGCAGTTCTATTGCCAGCAGTGCTGCTAATACAACATCTGTATATAAACATTATATATTGCTTAAAGAATTTCTAAATTTAAAAGTTAGCCATAGATTTAGAAGCCAGTCCTTCTTTAGAAAGGATAGAATCAAATATTTTTTTCTTCCAGAAAAGCTGATGATGATTTAAATGAGTTAAAGGACAAGGTTAAAATGTTAGACAAATATTAATTCCAGTTTTCTCTATGCAGTGCACAGGTGCAACTTGAACAGCGTATTATATGGTATAATCATTAAATTCATTCAACCAGACCTTAGAGAGTTAAAAACATATATTCTGAGGAACAGGACTCCTTGGTCCAAAGGATGAGAATGAAACAGTGCAGAATATTTGTGTATCAAGGTGATTCCAGTTTCCAACTGGGAAAACAGGACTGTTAACACCCACATCCCCTGACAACTGTCCAATTATGTATATCACACTTGGCCTACTGTTTGCAGTAGAAGTAATCAATAAAGGATGTGGTTGAGTGAACATAGATTTTGGTTGAACCAATGCATGAAAACTTAATCATTTACTCAGAGAGGAGAAATCAAATAGAGCAGAGATGAAGCGGCCACTAAGGGGTTTGTTGATTGTGCCACCAAGTCTGTGGGTCACAGATGAAAGTAATAAGGCAAATGGAATCAGTGACAGGAGAAAATGTAAAAAGCTATCCTTAATTTCATGAATTAATAGAAATGTTTTGATGTATTTTGGGGGGTCATTTTTAGGAGATTTTGCATCAGAGCCTGGATGTTCCATTTTAAAGGCTATATGAAAATTACTAGGGCATGTCATTTCTCTCAGGTAAGAAAAAATTAATTTTCAGCTATGAGAGAAAGGTAATTTTCACACTTGAAACTTTGAACTTATTGATTTAAAGATGTCCACTGTGGAAAGTTTTCTAGGAAATAATTTAAGCCAAGTTTACAAGAAAATTTACAATTGGTATAGAATACACCTAGGCTAATTGTGACCAAGGTGTCTTGAACAACTGTCATTTTTATAATTTCCCCCCTGTATAAGTTATCCTGATTATGTTGGAGAGTTGTGCCATTTTGTTAAATGAGTGATTTCAGGAAATGAGGCCAAAAAAATGCTATAAATAAACCCCAGAGGCTATTTCCTCCCCTCCCCCAAATTTACCCTGTCTGTCTACATATAATAATAATATTTACTCAGTAATTTTTCAACTCACTTTCTCTTTGTTTTATGGACTCTGGTTCTGGCTTTCATAGCTATGTCAAGGGCAATTGTTACTATTTTAGAATACTGATTCTTTTTTTTTCACTAGTATTCCAAATAGGAAGATGAGACATTTTTATAAATGTTTCTTTTCTGTTATGCTGCTTAATATTAATTTGCAGAACAACATAAAAAATAACAAACCCCGGTGACTATTAAAACCTTCATCAATAACTCAAATGCTAGGGATAGTTCTAGCATTACCAAGTGAGCAACTCTGTATTGCCAAGTCCTCAGTCTTGAGGGAATGTGGTGTGTTTTCAATTGAAGGCAAAGTATAAATTCTTATAACCATTTTAGAAGCTTCCAGCCTTAAAGCTCATTCACCTTTCATGCGTGCTCAGCTGATAGCCTTAGACACACACTTATCCTAGACATGGCTATCCTCTTCCATTTCTTTTAAAGAGATAAAATATGTTTATAGAGATGGGCTTACCATTAGTGAAACTTGTGCAATTGCACGGGTTGAGAAAAAGATTTAGAGGTGACTCTAAGCTTCAGATGCAACTTGATTTATTTCTCAGCTGACACCACCGTAATTTCCTCTGTTTTGGTTGTGCTCCATTTCTGCTAATTTGAGGACAGTTTAGGACTATGAAAGGGATAAACAGATATGTGTGTACATCTGCACACACGTGTGCACATGTATGCATGTGTCAAAAAACGCCAAGCCCTCAAATCAAAAATTTTTTTAAATGACCACAAAATTCATAGCAAAACATTTGTAGGAAATAGTGGACTTGATTGAATAAGGCTTCTCAGATATATTGGGTGCTGCTGTCTGCCTGTATAGAATTTTTGTTTTAAAAATATCTGTCCATCTTTCCAGGTTTTTTCAGAAACAGTGAAAGAATATGTCAAAGCTTACCTTCCACCGAGTGCTCTTCCATAACAGCCACCAATTCTGCAAAATGGCAGCTTTGGATTGGAAAGCTTACTGTGTCCTTGGACCACTTTTCCCCTAAGACCTCATAAGAAGCGTCTCCTGCATTCTTGTACATTGTATAACATTATAAAATTAAAAACCCACATCAACCATATAAATCATTGATGGCTTCATTTGTAATTTAGTAGATGGAAAATCTTAGAAGTAGAATTTGTTTCATTTGGTATAAGAGTGAAGTAGGCATGAATCTTCTTGCCCGTTTTGTTTGCCCGAGGCAGGTTGCTTGACTGGTGAGAATAGTGTAATAGAATTGTCCCTATGACTACCCAAAACACACCTTACTTCATGATATGTCACATATAGCTATATCCTTTCCCACATCTGAACCTCACGTAATACTTAAGTAGCCCAATTAAAACATCAGATTGCCTGTTGTTGTTATTGCCAATATCTACTGGTAATTGTTCAACTCCCCCTTAGTTTTTACTGTATAGATCAGGAGTTCATATCCCGGAGTGGATAATAGGGAAAGCTCAGGCCCGGGTACTTTGGCTAGGACCGCCCACAACCAAGCGCACCAAAAGAAACTTCCCAAGAGCCCTTTGGAAAAGAGCGACACCTTTGTCAGCCAGTGAGATTTCACCACGTCATATTAACTCGACCACCCTAGGAACCCTTTAAATATCTCTCACACGGGTCACCCCTTGCGACTTCCTTGGCCTCCATATTTTCTCGGGGCCAGGGAACCTCATCGGGAAGGATGCGTGCTCTGTACTCAATAAAGCCTTTATTATTCCACACTTTGTGACCCCTTCTTTCTTTCTCGGTGGGGGAAAAAATACCTTACAGAGACAATAAACCATTCCAGCTGAAACACCAGGTCAACAGGTGAGAATTATTTTAAGATAAACTCCAGTCTCCAGAAATTTCAAAAATAATTATATTTTGGTAACCAAAGGGGTGTTCCAACACTTGTGTAAATGTGTGACACAGTTAAGTGCTCAATATGTTTATAAAAGAAAATATTTTCCCCTGGAGTTTTATCTCTTTAGTTAGGTTGGAACACAATGTCATTTTTTAAAAATTATTTTAGAAACATGCTAAGGGTTGCATTCATTTAACAGTATAGGCTCAGGCCAGGTCTGTTACTACAAAGCAAGAAAAATAATCCAACCATTTTTTACTGATTCTGGGCAGGGCTAACAGTACAGTTGGGTAATTTAATAATCAAAATGAGCTGGACAAAAGGGCAGAGTTTGTGTTCCAAATAGATACTACATTGAATACTTATAAATCTCATCTTTATGTTTAAGCATCTGCTTCTTTAAGGTTATTTGTAAAGTAGAAGTTTAAAGGATAGCTAATCTTCCACGGGTGGGTTACCAGTTTTTTGGGAGGGACCACAACACTCATGTGGTTCTGCCTTCCTTGAGTAATCATCCATTCTTTCCTTATAAATATAGTACTTTTAGTTCACTAGTCCTGCAATGTTTTAAATGCCTTTCAAATAACAATTTTACCTTTTAAAAGGCTGCCCTGCATATATTTACAAGTGAAATACAAATGGGAAGAAATGAGACCTTGAACCAATCTGTCCCTATTGTTATTATTACTACTCCTATTATTAAAAAGTATCTTGTATATAAGGTAACATAACAAAAACCAAGGCCTTTACTTTGATAAGTTTTCTTATTCTTAGACTATTTTGGCTTAAATTATAATGCTACTAATGCTGCTATCTAATGCAAAGATAAAATGGGGTATACACCTAACATGATACAAAGAATAAAGAGCCAATCAGACACTTTCCATGGGAAAATTTGTATTGGAAGTTTTTCATGTATACTTTTGTTAAATTTTCTGTTTCACATGAATTTTGGGAATACTGTTTCTGCACCCAATTGTTTCTCCAGATATGCTCAAAGGAGAGACATCTTAACGGAAGAAGGATGACTGGAGCATGAGTGGACAGTTTCCTCCAAGAGGAGATGGGGAAGGTTACAGCGGGCCACAGTCACTGAAGCGCACTCCATCTTTCCGTGCTCTCTGCTTCCTTAACCTGTGAGCTGTGACCTGGTTTCTCCCTTTCCTTCAAGGTCATCGCTAAACTCACAGAAAATCAAAACTAAAATAATGCAAGGGAGGGACAAAGAAGAATTCAGGTGCCTATTTTAAAATACCACATTGGTTCAAAATAACTTACGATGAAAGGGTCACTTAAGAAGGGCACTGCTTAAAATTTAAGCAGGCAGTAATGGAAAGCGACAGACCTCAAACAATTTAAGTCTTTCGCGGCTGAGAGAATTCGCAGTGACAGGAAGACAGGGATGTGCTAACTTACCTCTGCAGGACTTTGGCGATGGCTTCGTAGGCTCTCTCCAGGCTGAGATCATCGTCCAGGTCTGCAGAGATTTTACTGTAAGCATTGAGGACCTATCAGGAGCCGAAATACATAGTAAACACATGGCATGGCCGGATTCACTGATGCTGCATTTCATAACAGAAACGATTAAAATTGAGACTTGTTCTCTCAATGTCTCCATAAAATATTTTTTTGTTTATTAAAAATTCATGTTGGTTTGGTTTATTTTTATCTATAGTGTAACTTATTTCACACCATCTCTTTAAGCCATGACAGTGAGGTCTTACTTTTGTGAAAAGAATTATTTTCCTGCACAAGCCAAAATCTTCCAATTTATATAACTTAGGTGTGAACGAATAATTGAATAGCTTACAACATTATTCTAAAATATGGGACCATTATGTAAGGTAATATAAAGCAGATTATAATATTCTACTATGGTAGCTTAAATATCACTTTTCTTTCTATAAATAGCTGTTTGAAAAGCATGAATTTAGGTGCCAGGCAATTTCTAAATCTATCATTTTATTAGATGCATTTTTCACAGTTTGTACACGTATTCAGTATACACTAAAAATATTTCTTACAAATGTACTTCATTACTGACAATCTCCTTAATAATCAAACGATGGTGGCTGCCACAAACACATGATATAAATTTAATTTCACACGGACATGACCTGCATGATAGAATTTTCCTTTTTATTCTTTTTCCCTTTCAATGGCCAGGAGGAGGAAAATATGGAAAACGAAATCCCCATTCTTTCTTCTTCCTTCATTTTTACTTGATCTGACGTATTACACACATGAGGACACAGGAAATCTCCAAAGACCTCTATGGAAATCCTTTTTGCACATTTTCTAAGAAGGAATTAGTGAAAGTCATTTGACAGCAACGAGAGCGTCAGTGTGAGGGAGGCCTCAGTGTGAGCAGTTGGGCTCCCGCCTGAATTCGGAAGCTCCGAGAATTAAGTATTAGAAGCAGCACTGGAATTCATCTTTACTTTCTAAAAGTTAATACTAGGGAAATAATTTCAAGAAGGCCATGGTGACACCTTATTAAATTTGGGTTTGGTGTGGCTTCCAAGTGAGTGCTTGGGCATGATATTAAAACTAACTGACACATACTGACCCAGCGTTTCAATTCCCACTAAACCTGCAGAGTTCAAATTTTTAATCCCTATTTTTAGGCTTTTAGTAAGCCTTGTGTAAACCTGAGACTATTCTTTTCACTCGGTTTTGCATAATTGACAGCACCTAGATTTAGTCAGATATGACTTGACATAGACCTTTCTGAGGTAAAGGCAGACCCCTGGATTTTGTGAATTTATAAGAGGCCTTTTAAATCCAAACATCAAAATTTGGAAAGAGACATTTTAGTATCTTTTTTGGAAAATATATTTTTATTGAACATTCTAAAACTTTAAGATTGAATATTGTAAAAAAAAAAAAAGAATATTGTATTTTGTGCCAAAATCATTTGTTTTCAGCAAATATTGTTACTGCATTCCAGGGGCTACATTAGACCTTAGGAAATCTGGAACAGAAGAGAACGAGCTTGCAGCCTTCATGGTCACAGTGGTACAGACTATGGACCAGCACCGTTGTGTGTGAATGAGCAGTGACTGCAGACAGGCTTCTCCAGGGCTGAACACTTGCATACACTGCACACTCCCCATGCCCCTGGCCACCATGGGCCCCAGAGCAGTACAGTAATAAATGGGGGTACCCAATGTTATCTTAGAGGCATGGCTCTTCAGCCCAAGGATAAGAGGGTAGGTGTCCAAGTAATTACAAGGTAGATACTTCAGTGTTGATGGCTCCTGTCCCACACCAGTGTATCCAGGGAGCAACATGGCTACAACAACAGCTCAGTCTGGGTTTGGTTTTGGCTTTAGAATTGATTCAATAGACACTTCCTCATTGAGCCAGATATGGAGTAAGAAGACTTGGTTACAAGTCCCAACTTTTTTATTCCCAACATAATTGGGCCTGGAAGGGTCCCTAAGTTTAATTTCCTTAGAAGTAAAACACAAGACCCACTTCTGAGAGCTGTTGTGAGACAACCATAAGATAATATGGGTGCTGTGTAAACCTTAGGACAGGGAGCCTTGGGGAATCTGTTAAGCAGCCATCAGTGGGCACCTCCTGGTGAAAGCTTCCCTCCTCAGGGTAAAGACACCCATTTTATTTGTAACTTCAGGGAATTCCTCTATCTCCTTTATCTACCCACAAGAAATACATAGGCAGTGGGAAGAACGTAGGTCATTACAGGCCCAACAGGGAAACAGTCAGCTGCATGAACTCCACGTTGAGGTCCCCGATGAGGGCAGCAGAGGGGCTCACCTATGTCAGAAAAAGGGCCCGTTCCTCTGGAAAGGGAGATGTGAGCACTACTGTGGACAGTAACCTCAGACAGGCAAAATCGGGAGGAGGATTCAGGGTCAACCCAGCAGACTGGGGAATTATGTGGCTCAACCAGAGGGGAGTAGAAAGGATATTGTTAAAACAAACAAACAAACAAAACCAAACCCTCATAAAAAGCAGTGGAAAAATAACATGAGATTATGAATTCTGTAGAAAATAAAGAGGTCTTATATTGATCTTAGAGTAAGCTACCTTACATTTTTTTTTTAAGTTGGCAAGGTTTAATTTAAATTTTAATAAATTTTGCTCAACCAGAATCCTTTGACAAAGGCTGGAACCTTTTTCCAAAGAATATTTCAAGTGAGGAAGTACAGTATGGGCATCTGAGGTCCACTGGACTTCACGGACTGTCCGGTGGCGTACAGTATGTAGGAAGCAAGTCCAGGGTCTGGCAGGTTAAAGTGCACCATCACACATCAGAGAAGCAAGCGTAAAGAATCTCAGCTACAAAATATGTTGACAAATTAAAAATTCATTATATAACTTTAAATTTTATGAGCAATGAACCTGATCAATCTTTGTCAGGAGACAGAAGAAAACATTGATTAAGCATGCTACTATGTAAATTTCAATGAACACCAAACTGCAGTGATAACAAAGTTACCAAAGTTGGAAAAAGTCAGTTCCTATATACCCAATAAAAATTGAATGCTACATGGCCACTGGACCAAGGTGCTCCAGTGATTTCAGTGAATAATTGAGATAAAAGTTTGAAAATAATTTCACTTGAAGATTTAAAGGCAATGGACTCCATCTTTCTGCTAGAACAAAATTTATTTATTTAGAAAGACATTTTCAAAGAAAATTCAAGTTCTGAAAATGTGATCATTTCTATCAGTCACACCTAAAAACAAAATTAATAGAATACTAAGCATAAAAATGAAAGTGTGCAAAAGAATAATGCTGGCAGTATGCTACACAGCCTTTGAATAATTGTGCATTGTGAAATCAGCTTTTAAGGACTTAATTTCTTTTGTTGCAACAGCCTTCAAAAGAGCATGGGAGTTAAGTCAAAATTATCGCCTATCAATAAAGTGAGTGCGACATACTCACAAGTATTTTACACACACACACACGTATATATCCATCCAATTGTTTTGTTTCTTTTGCATGCTTATGATTTCCATTTATGAGGATTCTTGGAAACAGAAAAAAAAAAAGAACTATTTGATCTTGCCACTCCTCTCTTTCTGACTTCTTCTATTTTCCTGTTCTTTATTCCACTGCAATTCCTCTCAGAAAAAAATCCCAGTCATCATGGCCCTTACATGCGCTTTCACAACTCAAACTTACTTTAAATCCCTCTGCTGACTGTCACTCCTGGTCTCACTTTTCCAAATTAGATGGAATCGTCTCCCCACCCCTCTGCTAAACTGTTATTATACGAAAACACAATCCCAGTTTATTTGTTTTAAAAGGTTTTTAAGACAATTGTTAATTCACATGCAACTATCCTTCACTTAGTTTTCTCTGGTATCATCTTGAGTAATTATAGTACGACATCACAACCAGGGACTTGATGTAGAAGCCACCCACGCACCTAATTCAGATTTCACCAGTTTTACATATACTTGTGTGTATGTGTGTATGTGTTACTTCCACTCCATTTTATCACATGTAAATAGCCATGTAACCATCAACACAGTTAAGATACAGAAAAGCTGTCACCGCATGATCCCTCATGCTACCCTCTTGGGTTCATTTTTAGTGTGTTGCTAAAATAGAAAGAACAGAATGATAGAGAAAAAAAAATTTTTTTTTTCTTTTCTTTGCTTGAAAAGTCTGTCTTATGAAAAATTCTGAGCAATTTTGGCATCTGATCTCTTCCCTTTTGGAACACCTCTCTTAACCGTGTGTGTGCATCTGCTCAGGGAAATTTCTTCAGCTTTTTTGGTCCTTTTGTGTTCTTTTGGGGGGGTCTAATTCTGGGGGGAGGAATACCTTCTAGTATTCTAGACGCTCCATATACTCTTCCACAATGTTCCTTATTACAGTAGCACAGAAGAGATGGGAAAGGTAGGGTGGGAAGGTGGAGCAGCAGATGCAAAAGTCAGGCATTTGCCCATCACAGATACCTGAAAAAGTAACTATTTCTAGTTCCTCTCATTATCACTTTCTTAATAATGCTCAACCTTCAGGACTAATATACTATGCAAAGAACTCTTCTGGTACATTCCATTAGCTAATTAGATATAACTTGAAGGTAAAATTATAGATTTATATATATGTACTATATATATAATTTCAGTTCAAATATAATACATGTATGTTCATTTCAATGTACATACGTGTATATAATAGATTCAATCCTGCTATTAAAGATCTTACTATTTAAGTCAATGACACTTACAGACATTGAAATGATATAGTGCTTTAAGTCTGCATAAAGGGCTAAAAATTTAGTCCAAAGACATTGCGTACTTTATTAACTACTGAGTGTCTTCTCTGGGCTAAGCCTCGATTTTGGTGCGAGGAATATAGCAGCAAATAATGCAAAATCCTTGCCCCCCACAGTCTACACTGTATTTAAGTAATGGGGAGATAATTTATAATGAAATAAATAACTGAATTTCAGCTAGTCATAGGAACAGTGAGGGTTAGAATGGCTGGAAAGGCTTTATGTAGAAAGAGAAACTCGATCTGCATTTTAAAGAAATGATAGGAATTTGGTCAGTAGTGAGGAGGGCAGCTCACATAAAGGATGGGAGATGGGAGTGGTATGTGCTATCATAAGGAAGACAGCTTCTCCAGGGTATAGAGAAGCCACAATGTCCAACAGAGAAGTTTGTTTAAAAGTCCATACACAGAAAGTACTGTCCAGAAACATAGACTACAGAATCAAAGGTCTAATTGAAGGTATTAAGTGACAAACTCTCAAGCCGCAATTTATGTTTTCTTTTTGTGTGTGTGTGACAGAGACAGAGAAAGACAGAGAGAGACAGAGAGAGGGACAAATAGGGACAGACAGACAGGAAGGGAGATGAGAAGCATCAGTTCTTCATTGCACCTTAGTTTTTCATTGATTGCTTTCTTTTTTTTTAAGACCATGTTTTATTTTTATTTATTTATTCATTTTTATTTATTTATTCATTTAGAGAGGAGAGAGAGAAACAGAGAGAGAGAGGAGAGACAGAGAGAGAGAGGAGAGACAGAGAGAGAGAAGGGGAGAGGAGCTGGAAGCATCAACTCCCATATGTGCCTTAACCAGGCAAGCCCAGGGTTTTGAACCCGCGACCTCAGCATTTCCAGGTCGACGTTTTATCCACTGCGCCACCACAGGTCAGGCTCATTGATTGCTTTTTCACATGTGCCTTGACTGGGGTGGTGTGCGGAGGGGGCTACAGTAGAATGAGTGACCCCTTGCTCAAGCCAGCTACGTTGGACTCAAGCTGGTCAGCCCTGCTCAAACCAGATGAGCCCGTGCTCAAGCTGGCAACATCTGGGTTTTGAACCTGGCTTCTCTGAGTCCCAGTCAAATGCTCTATCCACTGCGCCACCAGTGGGTCAGGCTGCAATTTATCTTTTTGCTTACAAAGAAAAAATTTGATTATTGTCTAAAAGTAAGGCATGTTATTCTCTGCATCTATTTATTCTACATGCACATAAAAGTAGCCTTTTATAAAAGTGGCAAAAGCAGGACTTTTTCAATTCATAGTTTCTCTCTTTCTCCTCTCTGGGCAGTTCAGTGTCATGGTGCATTTGGCTGCCTTGTTTCCCATTATTTCAAGTTCAAACTTTTATACAGAGTTGTTGCCTAGAAAAAGGAGAAGAAATATATTTTTCTTCTTCTGGAACACTGCAGAGTATGCACAATCCAAGCTAATACTGATCAGTGACATGAAATTTAAATGGGCCGCTGTGCTATGGCTGGTGACCCTATCTAATCACTGCTTTTGTAGGAAAATAATCCAATCCACAGAAATACCATAAAAATAAGTTCTAACATCTAGCCCATTTGACATGAAAATTTTGTAATTTTGCAAAAATTTTAATGAACTCTAATCTTCCTCTTACATCAGGTTTTTGCTATTGTTTTCCCTATATAGTACATTCTTTTTCCAATCATCACCTTCACCCCACTGTTCTTAGTCATTTCAATACTTAAAATCAGTTGGGACTTTTATTCTGGGGGCATAGACCAGGCTAAGGAAGGGCCTTATGGGATAATTAATTAAATCTCCCTCTGGGTATTCAAATTTTCTCCAAATATCATAGGTTTTCAAGTCAGGCAGGTCTACTACCGAGCTGAGTGACATGTATCAAGTGACTTAACACCTCTGAGTTTATTTCCTCGGGTATAAAATGGAAATTAATAAAGACTACCTTGAAGAGTTGGTATAAAGTTCCAATAAGATGAAGTATTTAAAAGTACAGAACCTACTAAGGTCCTGCTAAACATACAGTCCTCTGTGATTGTACAGTTCACATGTTCATGAACGCATCCCTGATTCAAAGCTATCTGCCCTAACTGCAGAAATTATTTCTTACAAATTAACTAAAAATGGCAAGATAAAGAATAATAAGCCTGAAACTTATATTAATATGTACACATCTTCATCTATTCTTCCTCCCACCATCCCTACAACAGTTTGAGACACAGTTCTGTCTAGAACACTTTTACTGGCTAACGAAGGGTACAAATGGAAAGCACATGTGCTAAAAATAAAAATATTTTTCATTTCAATAAAATAAATAACAACCTGACCAGGTGGTTGCGCAGTGGGTAGAGCATTGAACTGGGATGCAGGACCCAGGTTCAAAACCCCGAGGTCGATGGCTTGAGCGCGGGCTCCTCTGGCTTGACACGGGCTCACCAGCTTGAGCGTGAGGTTGCTGGCTTGAGTGTGGGATCATAGACATGACCCCATGGTCTCTGGCTCAAGCCCAAAGGTCACAGGCTTGAAGCCCTAGGTCGCTGGCTTGAGCCTAAGGTTGCTGGCTTGAGCGGGGGGTCACTTGTTGCACCAAAGCCCCCTGGTCAAGACACATATAAGAAAGCAATCAATGAACAACTAAGGTACTGCAACAAAGAATTGATGCTTCTCATCTCTCTCCCCTCTTGTCTCTCTGTCCTTATCTGTTCCTCTCTCTGTCTCTGTCTCTGTCAAAAACAAAAACAAACATACAAAAAAACTGATAACTACACTATAGATTTGAATGAAGCAACTACTCAACTTTCCCAAGTACACTGACCTATCAGTTCTCAAATGGGGCCGATTTTGCCCCCTGGGGAGACATTTGCCCCCTGGAGGTTGTCATCATTGGGAGAGATGCTCGTGGCCTCTAGCGAGTAAAAGCCAGGGACATTGCTTAATACCTCACAATTCCCATCAGAGCTCCTACAGCTAAGATTACCCAGCTCCAAGTGTGAATAGTGCTTTTATTGAGAAACCTTCATCAGCCTTCAATTTAAAAACAGTTCTGACTGGAAACTAGCCCCTCATGTGGCTGGCCACTCAATCACTGTCGAGTTACATGAGAATACTGCTGGTTAAGTTGAAGCAAAATCTCTAACTTCTGCCTGCTAGCCAAAGCTGTGTTTAGTGGGACAACCCAAGTTGGTCCCCCTACCATGTGACAGTTCTCCCAGTCCTGAAAGATGGCAGCTCCCCCCCCACAAGACCTACAGAGGCATCTAGGGCAGTGGTCCTCAACCCCTGGGCCGTGGACCAATACCAGTCCATGGGCCATTTGGTACTGGTCCGCAGAGAAAGAATAAATAACTTACATTATTTCCGTTTTATTTATATTTAAGTCTGAACGATGTTTTATTTTTTAAAAATTACCAGATTACCTCTGTTACGTCCGTCTAAGACTCAATCTTGATGCTTGTCTCGGTCACATGATACATTTATCCGTCCCACCCTAAAGGCCGGGCCGTGAAAATATTTTCTGACATTAAACCTGTCTGTGGCCCAAAAAAGGTTGGGGACCACTGATCTAGGATGTTCAGAAAGAAGTGAGAATAAAATGCAGCAGTTAAGCTGCATTTGAACATTTTATTTCTAGTTTCATCTACAAGTCTAAACATTCTAGAAGAGTTAAAATAAACCCACTTGGACAAAAAAATATGTCTGTAAAACCATAAAGGGGCATCCATCAGATTTGTCTGTAAATAAAAAGTTATGAGTTCATTGCCTAGGGTGCATTTTTTTTCTAAAAGTCTTTCTTTCTTGCCTACTATAAAAAGGCAGCACAACTAAAATTTTGTTTACGCACTTACAGCAAACTCTGAATTGTGCCTCTTCCTAACGAGAGCTCAGCACTGGGCTTGATCCAGTGCATTACTCTGAGGAGAAGAGGACACTGATACAGATTTATTCTTGTGTTATGAGAAATGTAGACGTAAAAAAAAACTAAGTTGCCATCTTGAGCTTGAAATCATTGTCAAATCTTATCGGAAATACATTTATTCTGATTTCTGGCAATCTAACCCCCTTTAGCCATTTCACAGTTGGTGAGCAGAAAGGATGTTTCTGCCTCATTTACAGTGTCTGAACATGATTCAGACAATCAACTGCAACATTAGTCAAAGAAATCAATGGCTAATGATTTCTGACAAGCACTGCAGTAGCAGGCTGAGGACCAGACCAGGCGGCAGTAGCAGTCAGAACTCGCAATGGGCAATGGTGGGAGGCCATAAAAACAGGGTCAACAGAATTGGTCTCACATCACTTACAGACTCATACACTTTCTCCAAGGACACAGTATCTGTCATGCAATAAATACATAATCCTTTCCTGCAAATGTTATATTGGGTGAGCACTAAGGACATCAAGCCTGCTGCTCTGTAACCATAATATGCAAAAGTAGTTCAATTTTTCACATTCTGCTAAAATCTTTCTTAAGTAGGAGTAGTCTAGCCTACTATTTATATTGATCATTTGGAGTACATACTCCTTCTCCCTGAGAAGCACTGCTTGTCATTGGAACTATCTGTTCCACTCTGTTCACATTGCCCAGCACATGAACTGAAGGCCGTCTGGTCCACTGCAGGAAGGAGTGAGTGGGAAAAGAAATGAGTTCTAGTTCCTCTGCTGCCATGAGCTCAGGGCTGATCTTGGATATGTCACTTGGTTATCTTGAGCTTCAGTTTCAAAGTCTGAAAGATAATGAGGTGGGACAAAATGATCTAGAATTCTCTCTTTCAAAAATATGGCACAAAGAAAACCAGTTAGAAGGTGACGGAAGACAACTGGACTTTGGGTGATGGGAATGCAGCATAATCAAATGTCAAAATAAACTGGAGATGTTTTCTCTGAACATATGTACCCTGATTTATCAATGTCACCCCATTAAAATTAATAATAAAAATAAATTTAAAAATATTAAAAAAATATGACTTTGATTTTAGGACTCTACATTGACATATGTAGTAATTCAAGATGTGCCCTAATTGTTTTCATTTATCTTTGGCTTTAAAATCCTGATACATTTAATATATGTTTAAAATTTTTTTTAAGATGACTCATTTCATTCCAAATTGCATTTTCATGCTTCCCCTTCATTTGAATAAGCTTATATCATCTTAATATAAACTGCTTTTTTAAAAAAGTCTTGGTGATAGCAAAGAGCCAAATCTACAATGCTTTCAGTTCATATTGTTACAAATGCAATGTCGTGCTCTTCAGAATTAGCAAATTTTTCTTTTACAGTCAGAAATATTTAATAATTTCATAAAAATGTAAGATTCTCCTTAAACTTCATAAACTGAATTAGAGTTGCTAGTCTCTCACATGTTAGAAGTTTACATTGTATTTTTTATTATTGATTTAAATTTGTGTTTACACAGATTCAAGTGTCCCACTGAATATATCCCCCCACCCGTGTTTCCCTCAACATCCCCCCTCCCCCCTTCCCTCCAGGATTTGCATTCCATCCTGTCATCCCCTTTCCCTTTGTCTGCTTTCCCTCTGGTCCCTTTGATCCCACCTCTGCCTCTGTTCCGTTGCTCAGTTCACATTTTTTATTGGATTCCTCAAATGAATGAGGTCATATGATATTTTTCTTTCTCTGCCTGGCTTATTTCACTTAGCGTAATAGTTTCCAGGTCCATCCATGTTGTCGCAAAAGGTAAGATTTCGTTCTTTTTCATGGCCACGTAGTATTCCATTGTGTATATGTACCCTTGCTTTTTAATCCACTCATCCACTGACAGAGACTTGGGCTGTTTCCAGATCTTGGTTATTGTGAACAATGCTGCAATAAACATAGGGTGTATTTCTTCTTTTGAATCAGTGATTTGGTACTCTTAGGATTTATTCCTAAAAGTGGGATAGCTGGGTCAAAAGGTAGTTCCATTTTTAATTTTTTGAGGAATCTCCATACTGTTTTCCACAGTGGCTGCACCAGTCTGCATTCCCACCAGCAGTGCAGGAGGGTTCCCTTTTCCCCACACCCTTGCCAGCACTTATTCTGTGTTTTTTTTGTTGTTGTTGATGAGCGCCATTCTGACTGGTGTGAGATGATATCTCATTGTGGTTTTAATTTGAATTTCTTTAATGATTAGTGATGTTGAACATTTTTTTATCTGCCTATTGGCCATCGGTATGTCCTCTTTGGAGAAGTGTCTATTCATTTCTTTTGCCCATTTTTTGATTGGATTTTTATCTCCCTGATGTTGAGTTTTACAAGTTCTTTATAAATTTTGGTTATTAACCCCTTATCAGACATATTGTTGAATATGTTCTCCCATTGTGTGGTTTGTCTTTTTATTCTGTTCCTATTGTCTTTAGCTGTGCAAAAGCTTTTTAGTTTGATATAGTACAATTTGTTCATCCTGTCCTTTATTTCACTTGCCCGTGGAGATAAATCAGCAAATATATTGCTTCAAGAGCTTTCGGAGAGCTTACTGCCTGTTTTCTTCTAAGATGATTATGGTTTCATGACTTACTTTTAAGTCTTTTATCCATTTTGAGTTTATTTTTGTGAATGGTGTAACTTAATGGTCTAGTTTCATATTTTTGCAGGTAGCTGTCCAATTTTCCCATCATCATTTGTTAAAGAGACTATCTTTTCTCCATTGTATGCTCTTACCTCCTTTATCAAATATCAATTGTCCATAAAGGTATGGGTTTATTTCTCGGTTCTCTGTTCTGTTCCATCGAACTATATGCCTGTTCTTATGCCAGTCCCAAGCTATTTTGAGTACAATGGCCTTGTAGTATAACTTGATATCAGGAAGTGTGATACCTCCCACTTTATTCTTCTTTTTTAAGATTGCTGAGGCTATTCGTGTTCTTTTTTGGTTCCATATAAAATTTTGGAATATGTGTTCTATATCTTTGAAGTATGTCATTGGTATTTTAATAGGAATTGCATTGAATTTATAAATTGCTTTGGGTAATATAGACATTTTAATGATGTTTACTCTTTCTACCCATGAACATGGTATATGCTTCCACTTGTTTGTATCTTCCTTGATTTCTTTTATGAATGTTTTATGATTTTCCAA
This sequence comes from Saccopteryx bilineata, assembly GCF_036850765.1. Taxonomy (NCBI): domain Eukaryota; kingdom Metazoa; phylum Chordata; class Mammalia; order Chiroptera; family Emballonuridae; genus Saccopteryx; species Saccopteryx bilineata. The sequence goes on along the minus strand of NC_089490.1, from coordinate 186,425,294 downwards.
GTACAAGTCTTTAACCTCCTTGGTTAAATTTTACTCCTAGGTACTTTATTTTTTTGTTGTTGCAATAGTGAAGGGGATTGTTTTCTTAATTTCTCTTTCAGACAGTTCATTGTTGGTGTATAAAAATGCCTCTGACTTCTGGGTATTAATTTTATATCCTGCCATCTTGCTGAATTCATTTATCAGGTCCAGTAGTTTTTTTTACTGAGACGTTACAGTTTTCTATGTACAGTATCATACCATCAGCAAATAATGATAGTTTTACTTCTTCTTTTACAATTTGGATGCCTTTTATTTCTTTTTCTTGTCTGACTGCTGTGGCTAGGACTTCCAGAACTATGTTGAATGAGAGTGGTGAAAAGGGGCACCCCTGCCTTGTTCCTGATCTTAAGGGGATTGCTTTTAATTTTTGCCCATTGAGTATGATGTTGGCTGTGGGTCTGTCATAGATGGCCTTTATCACATTGAGGTATGTTCCCTGTATTCCAACTTTTCTGGGAGTTTTGATCATAAATGGGTGCTGGATTTTATCAAATGCTTTTTCTGCATCTATTGATATTATCGGGTGATTTTTCTCCTTCCTTTTGTTAATATGAGGAATCACATTGATTGCAGCAAATATTGTGCCAGCCTTGCCTCCTCAGAATAAATTCCACTTGATCATGATGTATGATTTTTTTCATATATTGCTGGATCTAGTTTGCTAATATTTTGTTGAGGATTTTAGCATCTAAATTCATCAGGGATATAGGCCTATAATTTTCTTTGTATTGTCTTTGTCTGGTTTTAGAATGAGAATTATGCTCGCCTCATAAAAGGAGCTTGGAAGTCTTCTCTCCTTTTCAATTTTTTGAAATAGCTTGAGACGAACAGGAGTTAGTTCTTTGTATATTTGGTAGAATTCACCTGTGAAGCCATCTGGCCAGGGATTTTGTTTGTTGGGAGTTTTTTGATAACTTTTTTGATCTCGTTTGTTATAATTGGTCTGTTTAGGTTTTCTGATTCTTCCAGATTGATTTTTGAAAGATTATATGTTTCAAGAAATTTGTCCATTCCACCTAGGTTGTCTAATTTTGGGGCATACAGTTCTTCATAATATTTTCTTACAATCTTTTGTATTTCTGCTGTGTCAGTTGTTACTTCTCCACTCTCACTTCTAATTTTATTTATTTGAGTCCTCTCTCTTTTTTTCTTGATGAGTCTGGTTAAAGGTTCATCAATCTTGTTTACCTTTTCAAAGAACCAGCTCTTGGTTTCATTGATCCTCTGTATTGTTTTATTAGCCTTTATGTCATTTATTTCCACTCTGATCTTTATTATTTCCTTCCTTCTACTACCTCTGGGCTTTATTTGCTGTTTTTTTCTAGTTCTTTTAGATGCAGAGTTAAGTTGTTTATGTGACCATTTTCTAGCTTCTTAAGGTATGCCTGTAGTGCTATGAACTTCCCTCTGAGGACTGCTTTTGCTGTGTCTCATAAATTTTGAGTTGTTGTATGTTCATTTTTATTCATTTTAAGGAAATTTTTTATTTCCTCCTTGATTTCACTGTTAACCTATTCATTATTTAATAACATGCTATTTAGTTTCCAAGTGTTGGAATGTTTTTCAGTTTTTCTATTGTAGTTGATTTCTAGTTTCATGCCATTGTGATTAGAGAAAATCCTTGATATTATTACAATCTTCTTAAATTTATTGAGACTCACTTTGTGTCCTAACATGTGGTCTATCCTGGAGAATGTACCATGAGCACTTGAAAAGAATGTATATTTTGCTGCTTTAGGGTGAAAGGTTCTGAAGATATCTATTAAATCCATTTGATCTAGTGTGTCCTTTAAGGCTGCTGTTTCTTTGTTAACTTTCTTTCTTGAGGATCTATCCAGTTTTGTTAGTGGGGTATTGAAATCCCCTACGATTATGCTATTGCTGTTGCTCTCGTCCTTTAATCTGTCAAAATCTGCTTTATATATTTAGGTGCTTCTATATTAGATGCACAGATATTTATAATGGTTATATCTTCCTATTGGAGTGCTCACTTTATCATTATGTAGTGACCTTTATCTCTTTAAAGTCTATATTGTCAGATGTAAGTATTACAACCCCAGCTTTTTTTTCATTTCCATTTGCATGAAATATTTTTTTCCATTCCTTTACTTTCAGTCTATGTCTATATTTTGTTTTAAGTGTGTCTCTTGTAGACAGCATATGTATGGGTCCCGTTTTCTTAACCACGCAGCTACTCTATGTCTTTTTATTTGAGCATTTAACCCATTTACATTTTAGGTTATTTTTGATATTTAGTTGTTTATTGCCATTTTATTCTTTAAATCTACATTCCTCTTTTACTAGATTTTTCCCCCTTTGTTCTGTTTACAACAGACCCCTTAACATTTCTTGCAGCATTGGTTTGGTTGTTATGAATTTCTTGAGTTTTGTTGTGTTTTTTTGTCTGAGAAACTTTTTATTTCTCATTCAATTTTAAATGATTGGCTTGCTGGATAAAGAAGTCTTGGCTGTAGGCTCTTGTTTTCTTCCCATTCCCTTCTGGCCTCAAGTGTTTTTGTTGAAAAGTTGAATATCATCCTTTTGGGGCCTCCTTTGTAGGTGATTAACTGCTTTTCTCTTGCAGCTTTTAGTATTCTTTCTTTATCCCTTAGCTTTGGTATTTTAATTATGATGTGTCTTGGTGTAGGTCTCTTTGGGTTCCTCTTTAATGGGATTCTCTGTGCTTCTTGAACTTGTATAACTTTTCCTTCATCAATTTAGGGAAGTTTTCAGCTTTGATTTCTTCAACCAGGTTCTCTATCCCTTCTTCTTTCTCTTGTCCTTTACAAACCCCTATTATGCAGATGTTGTTTCTCTTCATGTTGTCACAGAGCTCTCTTAGAGTTTCCTCAGGCTTTTTGATCCTCTTTTCTTTTTGCTGTTCTGCTTCCATGCTTTTGCTTATTTTGTCCTCTAAATATATGATTCAATCTTCTGCTTCATCTAGCCTGCTTTTAATTTCTTCTAGTGTAGTCTTCATTTCTGATATTGTGTTTGTCATTTCTAAATCTTTTTTATGATTTCAATGTCCTTTTTGATGCTTGTTATCTCTTTGTTTAGGTGCTCATTATGTCCATCTATTGTTGCTCTAAGATCCTTGAGCATCCTAACAATCATTGTTCTAAACTCTGCATCCAGTATCTTGGTCATTTCCATCTTATTCAGCTCTTTTTCTGGGGATTTCTCTTGTTGATTCATTTGAATCGCATTTCTCTGTCTTCCCATTTTTTCTCTGTATAGACTGCTCCTTTGGATGTGTTGTTTGTATAGGTAGCTGAGTGTAGGGTTGATGTTGTCTGTCTTCAGTTTTCAGTTGTGTTGTTTCTAGATTTTCTTGGGTTGGCTCAGCTGTTGTTTGTAATTCATTGTGGGCTACTTGTCTACTGCTACTGCTCTTTTTTTGCTATTTGTGTCAGTGTTTTCTATGCCTTAGCTGGGTCAGGTATGAGGAGACTTTCCTTAAGATACCACTCTAACTGGGGTTGTTAAATCCTGAGCTGATGCTCTCTGTATATAGCCAATGGGTGTACTAGCCCTAGACCTCCCTGGTCAGAACCTGGGTCAGTCCAGTGGGGGTCACTGCTTATGACTGGCCCTTAACAACCATTTTGGAGCTACAGGCAATCCAGAATTTGTGGCTGCCTTTGCTAGACTCTGATGCCATTGTAAATATCAGCTGCGCTCCTAGGCTGGTTTTTATCTACTCTTGGCCCATGTGTGTGGCCTCTCTATTCCCGAGGTGTGGTCTTTCTGCCCCCCCCCCGTTACCCCCTCCTTGGGCACTTGGGCACTGGCACTGCCTGGCATGTGGGCTTGCAGGCTGCAGCTCAGGCTGCCCTGTGGGCATGGGGGACTCCTCACCTTGCTGGGCTCCACCCCCGTGGGTGCAGGGGCTGCCTCTCTGGGTTCCGCCCCTCACTGCTGCTGCTGCTGCTGTGTGGGCTGTAAGGCTCCATCCCCCACCACACTGGCTGCCTCACTGGGCTCTGCCCCATGATGTCCTGTGGGCCTTCCTGCCCTTCAGAGGGTACTGAGCAGTTTGGGGGAGTGTAGCCCAGACTTCAGCCCTCAAAACCTGTGTCTCAATGTGTCCCAAGCTTCTAAGCATTTCTTTGCACTGACTGGAGCAAGAGAGCCTCTGGTGTGTGTGTGTGTGTGGGGGGGTAATTGCTTCCCTTTGCTGGCTTGGTTCTTCCAGGAAAAATTGTCACTTTAGATTTGGGGAGTGACCCTGTACAGGGCTCAGGGTGGTTGTCCCCCACAGTCTCTCCCTGTGCTCCCGAAACTACACTCTCCTTCTGTTATTCCAGTTCCTCTTGGCACTCCCCACTCCTGGAGCCCTGGGTAAATGGCTGTGAGCGAGGTTTTCTGTGGGGTCCCTTTAAGATGGAGCCTGAGTCTGAAAGTTCTGTCTCCCTCTTGCAAACAGTAATCCAGCTCTTCTCTTGGCTAAATACTGTCCATACGCCTCCTCTAGTCTCTGGAGCTCCAGGCTGGGGTTCTGGTCCTGGGGCTGAGGACTCACAACTCTCCAGGCAACCCATCCCACCATGAGAGACCCTCTGGGCTGCCTCTCGCTCCTGGGAATGGAGCAGCCCTTTCCACATCTCTGCCCTTCCTACCAGCTCACTGTGGTTTCTTTGGTGATGCTTGGTTATAGATCCCCTTAGTTTAGTCCAACGTTGGTTTTTCAAGATGACTGTTCCTAAGTTAAGTTGTAATCCACTTTGGTTCTGGGAAGTGGGAGTTGTAATGTCTGCCTACTCAGTCGCCATTTTCCCTCCTCCTACATTGTATTTTCAAAAGCTGTAAGGGTAGCAATATATCTCAAAAACTTTCCAAGAATCTTCTCTCACCTAAAAATCTCTATCTATACATCCATGAACAGGTGTTTCTCAAACTCCAAAGTAACAAGGTAAAATTCCACTTACAGTTAAAAATAAAAGTTTCCTAAATAATAAATTGGAGTATATTGCTCAAAACTGCCATTTCCTAAATTGGTCATTATAGTTTTGTGCTGAGGGACATATTAATGAAGAATTTTTATTCTAATTCTCAACCATTATTTTCTGTACTATAAATCTAAAAGCATGAAAACATTTATCCTATACAGTCCAATCACAGTGTGAGTTATATTTTATAGCACTTTGTAAAGAAAATTTTCCTTCCTTCAAACTCCTGCTAGAGAAAGCCATTGGAGACTTTGTTTTATAAATTGCTAGGGGGCCCTAGACCAGGGTCAGTCCAGTAATCTGTGAGATGGCCTCAAATAAAATGTTGTGCTTAATGGAAGATTATAGTGATCATTTAGTCCAATCATGTTATCTTAGGTAATCTGAACCCACTGAGCAGTTACAATGGCGGAAGTGAGAAGGTGTGCAAAGAAAAGTGAACACCAGGACAGTGACCAAGTCACACCAACAGTGACTCAAACCGACTGCTGCTGCTGAGGGTATAGTAACAAAGCTCAGCCCCTCATTCCCCAGGAGTCCCCAGTTCCCAAGAATCTTTCAGTCTGTGAGGCCCAGCCATCCACTGATCCTGGATGTTCCTGGGATAGGGCCTCTCTCATTGCCACAGGAATCTTGACGATCACTTCCCTTACTTAACATAATCTGAATGAATTTCTTTCTTACACTCAAAGAATAAAACTGAGAAGTACTGAGAGAGAAAAGGGCTCTCTAGAGTGCACGAGGCAAGCAAATAACCTCCAGCCTTCCCTCCTCTGTGTTTCTCAGTGAGACACTGCTGGCTCATTCTGTCCATGACAATCGGCCAGTGGACACAGGTGATATAAAATGACAAAAGATTCCATTGTCAGAAAAGATTTGAAGGGAAACAAAGCTATGTGTACTTTTTTAAAATGAGAAATTCTCAATCTCCACTTGGCTATGTTTATACGAGGATGAAAAGTGAGTGTGACAAATAATTCCATTATACCGATGATAACATTGCTAGTAATTTCAGCTCTCTCTTATTTATGGAGACCAAAGACAGTGGCACCAAAATGAATCAGATGAAGTGCCAGTCAAAACTAATTTTGACCAACCACGTATTGTCACTCACTTTGCCAGGGCAGAGATGTCAACATCGATGTCTTGCTGGACTGTGCAGAACCCTGGGAACCTCACTCCAGCCATACGGACCTTCCACCATCAGGAGTGAGCTCAGTTCTCTCCCCCTCCCCCTGCCTGCACTGCTCTTTCTGGTTCCACACACGACTCTTCCAGTGCTTGTACACACGCACATGCATATGTACACGTGCACATGCAATACCCACTGCTGGTACACACATACACGTGCATGCACATATGCACATGTGCACCCCCCCGCCACATCACTTCTTTGTGCTACCCTAGCACTTACCACATCATTATATGTATCTATGTATTAATATTTGACTCTCTCCAACTTTAAAGTGCCCTGAAGACAAGAACTGTATCTATTTGTTCTCCGTCGTATCCCTAGCTCCTAGTCTCATGTTAATGTTGAATATTGTTGAATAAATATGGTAGCGCCCATGGAATTACTGGTAGTAGAGTACCTGCAGAAACACTAATGTAGATATAATGATGTCTTGTGTGATATAATATAACATAATATAATCATTATATTATATATAGCTATTTAACTGGTTTAAAAATAATCTCATATAAATTATTATACATATTAACACATTTATATAATATATTATACCTTACAATATATTTATAACATATCACATAATGTTTATCATTATACCTCACCTGATAAAGAAGAAAATGCAATTTATAACTATGGTAAAGGGAAAGCATGTGAACATTTTCAGTTACTAGCCAGTCTTAGAGAGTTCAAGTATCGGAAAACAAGCCAGATTCTGAAAGGAGGACTTAGATGACATTTCTTTTTTTCCCCTTTTTAAAAGATTTTATTTATTTACGTTAGACAGGAGAGAGAGAGAAGGGGAGAAGGAGCAGGAAGCTTCAACTGCCATATGTGCCTTGACCAGGCAAGCCCAGGGTTTCAAACTGGCGACCTCAGCATTCTAGGTTAACGCTTTATCCACTGCACCACCACAGATCAGGCTTAAATGACATTCCAAATGACATTTCAAAATGACACAAGAACCCCTATCTAAATGTGTGTGGTTTTATCTAGTGACTTTCTCAAATAAGTAAGTTTTCTCCAATACGAGTGCATGTGGTCCTTATGCTCAGGGAGGACAGACAGATCAGAGGCTGAAAATTATGTTAATTAGTTATGGTATCTTGAGGAATAAATCCCCCCAATCTGTGGGGGGAATATAAAATATCTCTTTCTCTTTCTTTTAATCTAGGATGATGAAAGACTGACACAGTTTCTACTTTTGTAAGAAACGAGTTAAGACAGAAAAGTAAGCAGTGAGGTCACTGGATTGGTGACAAACCAAGTTCCTCAGCTTCCCCCGAAGTGGCCACTTGTCAACCTTATTCCATTTCACCTCTTTGGACAAAATGGCTCCTGTTTCCACAGGAAAAAATCAAGGAGCTTTTACATTGGTGAAACTTCCCAGGTGGTTTTAATAAACGGAGACTGTGAAAATCTCTATATTTCTTCATGAACAAATTATCACTAGGAGATCTGTCTTTCCCCTGGCAGGAAAGACATCACCTACTCCTAATCCCTTTTAATAGATTTCTTCCTCATTTAAGGCAGGCTTCCATACAATTTCATTTTGTTTCCCCTTCTCAGAAAGCCGTGAAAGCCCTGAAAGACATCTGGAGCATACTCACTCTGCACCATCTGATATAGCTTCCCACCACTGGCCATTATTCTGGTCAACTTGGTAAACCCTAATTTAGATCCACGATGTGATGCTTTCTATATCAGGCTCTGTGAATGCGTTTCATTAAAATAAAACACGGTAGGGAAGCCTTTCTCTAAATGCTTGCACACGGAGGAAGCTTCATCTGTTCCCCTTTCACCATGATGAAAGAGACAAGCAAACAATTTCTGAGTCATTTCCATTCTGACAGGTGAGACGATGAGTGGCAACGTGATGTCTGCCAAGAGCTTTTATCAAGTCGGTTATAACAAATAGTAATAAGTGTAAATAATAAATGGCTGGAATCTTGGGGGAAACGGTGGCAATATGAAACGGTTTTTGATACTTCTGTTGGGGCTCTGCTACTCTTGGAATTCCCTGCCTTCCCAGTAGAGTTTTGGCCTGACAATAAACAACAGTTTAGTACTTTATCTAATCCCAGCCAGGAGGCGAGTTCAACAGCAAGCTTTTGCAGATGTTCACATCCAATAATCTATTCATAATTGATGAAACAGGGAGGTCAGATGTAATGGCTGCGACTGTTCCAGCAACAGATAAATGGTTATTGACAAAACAAGCCAGTGTGGCACAGAGCGCTGAGCAGTGACAGGCAAGGGATGGGCTCCTTAGTGAGCGATGTGGCAGGCGGGCCACACAACACATGAGCAGATGGAGGTGAATGGGAAAGGAGAAGGGAGTTTGCTGAAGGACGGGAAAAGATGGAGACAGGCTTAGGAGGAGAGAATGAAGAGCAAAACCCGGGCGAGGCTGGGGACCTGGGTACACGCGAATGTGCGCGCAGTTCAGAACTGCCTTTGGATACCTGCGCTGTGATCCGGTGTCCGCTTGCTTTCGTGGGCGTGTCTTCGCTCATACAGCAGGCTGTAACACTGGCAGCCTGGGTGATTCTCACACCAAAGTGGATGCAGGGGACGCTGTGGTGGCCCCATCCTCCCACCGGGGAACATTCATTGATACTCCATTTTACATTGTGGAGTCCTTCCTCTCCCCTCCCTCCCACCCATGTTTAAAAAAGAAATCTAGGAGATTCATATATGCAATTTTAAAAATATTTTAAGATAAGCCAAAGATACAAACTTGTGAAGCTAGGAAATTTTTCAAGATGGACTAATCCAGAAACACATGCAGGTTCAAATCAGATTTACTGCAAAGAAATGTGAGTAAACGGTAGTTTTCTTTAATAATAAATAGTAAACGATGCATTCTATTCACCTCAACCTCAGCAAAGACTATAACAAATGCATTAATCCAGGATATATATTTTTTTAATTTTATAAATATTTATTTTAATGGGGTGACATCAATAAATCAGGGTACATATATTCAAAGAAAACATTTCCAGGTTATCTTGTCATTTAGTTCTGTTGCATACCCATCACCAAAAGAGAGATCGTCCTCCGTCACCCTCTATCCAGTTTTCTTTGTACCCCTCCCCCTCCCCCTCCCCCTCTCCCTCCTTTTCTCCCCCCACCCCCCGTAACCACCACACTCCTGTCCATGTCTCTTAGTCTCGCTTTTATGTCCCACCAATGTATGGAATCCTGCAGTTCTTGTTTTTTCTGATTCTCTTATTTCACTCAGCATAATGTTATCAAGATTCCACCATTCTGCTGTAAGTAATCCGATGTCATCATTTCTTCTAGCTGAATAGTATACCATGGTGTATATGTGTCCCATCTTCTTTATCCAGTCTTCTATTTTTTTTTTACAGTGATTAAAAGCCTTTAAGCAAACTCTTGGCCAATACAGCAAGAATCCATAAAAGAGTAGTGTCCTTAACATATTCACCAAGTCCAAGTTGGCCCCATCACCATGTCAAATCCCTGAAAAATGCAACCCAACCACAGTTCAGTCTGTTAGGAGCTGTCACAGGGAGCAGGAGTCCAGGAAAAGTCCACATCCAGGCAAAGTCCGTATGGCACTGGAATTGTTGTCACCATTCCAGTGACAACAAAGTATAGACTTTGCAGCTCATGTCCAAGTCCCAATGACCACTGCTTCTAGCTGGTAATGGTTCAGGTAGACTGGAAAAGCCATTTGCAGCATGCATGGATATGGAGTTTCTGTTCTCCTCTGCCTGGAGAGATGAGACCAGGTTGCTTTTCCCTGGAGCTCTGCAACTGTGGCATGGTAAAGAGAACCTTGGGATACACTAAGCTGGGTGGCAAAGGTAGATTTATAATAGAAGTTGGCAAAAGGGGGAAAGAGAGCTCTAAATTAGGAGTAGGTCCCAGCCTGAAATATGAGTGGGGCATTGAGGTAGGAGGGATAAAGGAAACACTATATATTAAGCAAAGCAGCAGAAAATAGGACTTTCAACACCCACAACAGAGATCTTTGAGGGAAGAATAAAAAACCTGACTATTCAGGCAAAACATAGTTAAGTGGCCCTTGTGCAAATGAGATCAGTTTACCTGCTTCTTGGAAGAAATAACCCTAGGCTCGTCCACAGTGTCGTAGATGGGGCCGACGGCCCTGGGCACCTTCAGCCTTCAGTGGCAAACCCCAGCATTCTGGGCAAGGTTAGGTCATAGGTGGCTGGAGCAGGGCTGGAAGAGACTGAACCCTCCCTTAGAGGAGCGAGGGGGAAGCCTACCTTCCAGTGTCCCTGTTTCCTCACAGCAGAGGCATGTAAGCCTGGCAGGCTTTAGCTCAATGACCTTCCTTTCCACTATTGAAGCAAGACCCATATGGCATCCTATGAGACCCCTTTGGAGCGTTGGAGCCTTTAAGGGTGTATCCTAAAAGCTGGTAGTTCCCCTGATCTCTATTGGGCTTTTTCTGCCTCTAGGTATCTTAAAAGCCATGCTCAGAAGATCTCGCTGAGGTGTTTGAGGATCCCCATCCGCCTATATAAATCTTTTCCATATATCTGGAGCTATTTGGAAAAAGACAAAACAGTGTTATTAGCTGGATCTAATAAAGAAGGTAGTAGTTTGCAGGCGAAAAAGATTTGGTGTCTCCTGTTCATCAGCATTCCAAAGAAATGTAACTTTTTTTTAAGTAAAAAACATGATATGGTAGACCCGTAGGAGTTCCAGGATATGACTACCCCCTCTTAAATTTTTTTTAATTGACTTTAAAATGTTTGCTGAGTACACTTTAATAATACCTTAACTTTAAAGATTGTAAGCATGACAAAATACAGTAAATGCTTTTGCTCCATATGCAGGAGCATTTTCAGTTTAGCCAGTTTAGGAAATCCAATAATAGAACAATGCATACAGACAATGAGCTATAACATGCTTAGCAGCCTCTCCTGTTCTGACAGAGGTTATTAGAGATCCGGAATATGTATCCACTATAATGTGGACATACGACTGTTTGCCAAATAAAGGTATAAGAGTAACATCCATCTGCCAAAGTTGTCCCCGTAGGGGTCCTTGAGAGTTAACTCCAAATGAAGGGGCAGTATAGGACCCCTTGGACAGGATTTCCCAATCTGCCGTGCTGCTTCCTGAGAAAGTTGAAACTGTTTACACCGGGCTGCAGCATTCTGGTGATGAATAGTATGAGACTGACTTGCTCGGTCTGTCATGGTTGCTCCATATAATTTTCTTTTGGGTAGCTTAATCAACAAGGGCATTCCTAGGCCCTGGCCGGTTGGCTCAGTGGTAGAGCATTGGCCTGGTGTGCAGGATTCCTGGGTTCGATTCCCAGTCAGAGCACACAGAAGAAGTGCCCATCTACCTCTCCACCCCTCCCACTCTCCTTCCTCTCTGTCTCTCTCCTCCCCTCTCGCAGCCAAGGCTCCACCGGAGCAAAGCCACCCCAGGCACTAAGGATGGCCCCATGGCCTCTGCCTCAGTCGCTAGAATGGCTCTTGTTGCAACAGAGCAACACCCCAGATGGGCAGAGCATTCCCCCCTGGTAGGCATGCCAGGTGGATCCTGGTTCAGGCGCATGTGGGAGTCTGTCTGACTGCCTCCCCATTTCCATCTTCAGAAAAATACAAAAAATAAGTAAATAAAAGAAAAAATACAACAAAAAAAGAAAAGAAATCCAGGATATTTTTATTGACTGAATAAAATTCAAGATATTTTAACTTAAATAAACAACCAAAATCTTAACATTTCTGTTCCAGAGCTAAGAAATAATGTTTTTCCACAGTTTACTATGTAATATAATAAAATGAAGAATGGTAGAATGAAATGGTAGTTATTATTGCTATTGGTAGTCATAAAGAGGCTTGGGACAGAGATGTTTTAAATATTAATATTGCTAAAATCACTTAAATAAATTTAACACTCTTCAGTGGTTTATTTAGAAGTGTGATTTATTCTCTACTTTGCAACCAATGCCTTTGATCAGTTCTGAAATAACATATGATCCAAAAATAAATGGGCGAAACAAATTGCTGCCACCATTAGTATACTGAACTTTAGTTTTATAGCATAAAGTAGAATATCACCATTAGGTCTGGCATTGTCAAATTACTTATCAACACTAAGAAATGGAGAATTATCGAGCCCAGGAGGACTGGTGGAGATCATGTCCGGAATTGCTTGTTAGGGGCTCAGCTTTCTGAGCTCAGCCATCCCCCCAGCGGGGGTCCCCTTATTTAGCAATTGTGCCCCAGGACTGTCTCTGTGTCTCTGTCCTTGGTCTACCAGGGCAGAAGCTTGTCATCATGTCAGTTTGTATGGACCATATTCTGATCTCCACTTTTGTTTAAGTGACCAGGCTCTTACCATATCTCTTGAGACCAAGTCCCTACCATGTGACCTAGCCCTTGGAACTGTGTCATAGTCTAATTCTTCTTGATTGAATTTCTTCTTGGTACCTGGTTGAGTCCTTACTTATTGAAAGTCTGGAGACCTACCTTGCTGTCATCAATATGCCCATATCAGCAATTCCACTCCTGAAGCCCAGCCCCGTGGCTTAGTGCTTGACACTTACCAATGGTGGTTGCTACCATTCATTTGAGCAGAAACTACATATGCAAGCATTTTATATTTATGGTACATTTAATCTTCACAGGACCTTTAAGATAAATATTAATATTTCCATTGTACAAATGAGAAAAATGAAGTGCAGAGAGGTTGAGTAACTTGCTCTAGAACACACAGTCCTAGAGTTGGAAGAGGAGAAAGGATTTGAACTGGGTTTATTGGATTTTGAATCGTGTTTATTTTGTTCTTAAGCTCAGTGATAGGCCTGATGCTGGATCACCCTGAACAAAGTGCTGACCTAGACCTTCATTTACAGTATGATACCCACAGTTCATGGTTCCCAGAACCCAGTCTCCACTCATCCATAGCAGTACCGGACCCACTGCAGACCCACACGGATAATCTAGATGTTAACTTCCTGTTTGCCCGGTTACAGCTTTGCCTATTATCAGTTGCTATTTTTTCATCATGTGGCCTAATTATAATAGTTAATAATAATTTATAATAGTTAATACAGAGTATTTATTCTGCCATTCTTCAGCCTGCAAAGACCCCTCTTTCCAAGCAGGAATAAATACCTGGCTTTATTTACAACGGCCAACATTCCTTTAGGATCCCAGCCCTTCCCTCTCTGACTTGGAATCCTACTGCTCTGCAGCCCTTTGCTGTTCCTCAGTCTCCTGGCCCCAGGCCTGCCAGTTCCATTGCTGCCTTAGGGCTTTGGCCTCGACCATGACCTCTGCTTGGAACGTGCTTCCCTTAAACACGCTTGGCTAACTCTCTCATCTGCTTCCAGTCTTTCTTCAAATGTCAACTCTCAACCAGGCCTTCTCTGATCACCTATCTAAAATTCCCTTCACCCCATCACTTGCACTGGCCTTCCCAAATCATCCCTCTGTTGCAGCTTTTTCTTTTTTTCTATTGTGTTCATTATCATCAAACATGCCATCCAATTCACTTGCTTATTATGTTTAACCTTCACTAACATCTTTTCCCTAGGGCATGGAACCCCCACAATAATAAATAAGTCTGTCTCTTTTGCTATTGATGATATTTTAAGTGTCTAGACAGAGGCAGATTTAATGGCGGTGCACCAGGCACACGCCCTGGGCCCTGACTTCTGAAGGGCCCTGCAAAACCCCAACTTGATACTTTTTCTAATGTAAGGGGCCCAATATTTTCTTCTGTGCCTGGGGTCTCAACTGATCTCAAATCCGCCTCTGTGTCTAGAACAGGGCACGGCAATTATGTGTTCCCAAACTACATGCTGGATAAATAAATCACAGATTATCCTTAAGACTACAGATATTAACTAGTGTAAGCTTCCCAACACCCCATGAGTAGACATTGATATTTATTGTTATCTCTTTTTTAAAGGTAAGGAAAAAACACATACAGATGAAGCCACTCGGCCAAGGTCCTACAAGAGCTAAGTGATCAGGGAAGGACTTGAACCCAGGCCATCTGATTTCAGAGACAACACTCTTACTGGCCCTCTCTCCCACCTAAGGACCAAGATGGTGTCTAACAATGCTTGATGCCCACATAGGCTGGGCTCAAGTTCTAGCTCCTTTTGATACCACCTGTCCTACTGTCGACCAATATTACAGCAATGGTGTCCTGTCTTTAAGGAAACTGAACTAAGCTTAATGAGTTGTCCAAGGCCAAAGAACTTGGTGACAAACCAGAAACAGAACCCAAGATATCTAACTCCCAATTTGGTGCTCTTTCAAAACCAATTTTGAAGATCAAAGTATTTGCTTGCGTAGTACTTTTCCATCCCCATATAATCTATTAAAATAAACAATTAAAAAGTAATTTTGGCTTTGCACAGTCGTAACAAATATTAATGTTTATTTATATAATATTTTAAAAGGAAATGTTTATTTTTGTAATATCTATGATATTATGAACATATAAAATGAACATAAAAAACAGTCACTCTGCTTTAAGCAAATATAAGCTCATAGGGAAAATGAATATGTTTAATTAAATTTAGGGAAAATGTACAGTTAAATCATTTGCAGTACAATAATAAGGACCAATAAACCATTATCTCTTTACTATTCTATTGGAGTTTTTATCAACATGCTATATTAATAAACAGCATCTTAGTTTTACAAAGCGGGATGCCTGTGATCTAGTAAATCATAGTGGTAGCAGGAATAGCATAATCCTTGCACTAACCCAGCAAGTTATACCTTTATGATTTTATAATACCAACCTTTATTGAGACAGTACAGTATGCCAGATATAGTTCTAAATACTTTCTTTGTATTAATCCATTTAATCCTCAAAACCTCCTATGAGTTAGGAACCAGTGTAATCCTTATAATTCTGTTGATGAGAAAACCAAGGCACAAGGGAGATTAAGTATCTCACACAGGATGAGAAATAGCAGGACCAGAATCTGGAGGCAGGTGAGGTGACTCAGGGGCCATGCTCTTAACCAGTATATTAAACCATGATAAGTTTAAGATGTTAACAGAAAGAATTGAAACCTATAGGAAGGGCCCTATCTCCCTCCCCCTATTTCATTCTATCCAAAAATTATAAACATTCTGCCCTATCAGATTTTTCCACTTACAATCTAACTAACAGTACTATTTATGCATGCACCCTTGCATTTACCAGAAGTTGCTGGCAGACAGTAAATTGGGAGCAAGAGGGGACTGGGGATTGGAGGGAGAACACATTGAACACACCAATTTTGAAAACAAGAACTCTATTATTTTTTCTTTCTACAGTTGTATTAACTCTGGAGCTGCGCACATTTTATTGTCAGCAAGACATCCAGAGAAAACAAGGTAAATTCAACGAAGCAGTTAAGTCATAATTAATGAAGAATCCATGGTACCCTATTATCTGTGCCAATGGCCAAAGAGAGAGAGAGAGAGAGAGAGAGAGGAGATAGAAATGAGAGGTGAGAATTCCTGACATTACTTTCTCTGGGGGACATCCCTAACCTGACCCCACTGCTATCTCCTGTGTTCTCTTACCCCCTGCCTCAAACTGTCCTGACTCTGAACTGGCCCAGCAGCAGTGAGGTGATTTGTCTTTTGTACATTTCATATTATTCAATAATAATTTCTACTGGACAGGAAAGACAAAATGTCATTTATGCCAATTGGTAGTTCTCTGAGCAGAACAGATGAGAATGTTATAAAAAATTGATAAGGGAGATTTGTGATGAGACTCAACAAATGAGCTTACTAACAATACCAGTTGTGTTAGCCATTAGATTCCAGTCTTGGCTCTGCATGCGCTAGCTTTGTGACTGTGGATAGGTTATTTAATCTATGCCTCAGCCTTCTTCATCTGTGAAATGGCAGTAAGGGTACATAGAAAATACTAATAATATCTGCCTGTAAGGGTTCTTGTGAATATTAAATGGGATACATCATGTAAATAATAAAGTTGGTTCAGTTCCAGGCACATTGCACACACAGACACGTTAGTTGTCACTGTTGTTCATGGTGATGCTACTCTATCAGTAGGGCTCAGCTGATTTCATGGGATAAAAACCACCACAATCTAGCTGAGGCAAGAGGGTACATCAGGGACTCAGTGCCACTAGGAATTGCTCTCTCCAGTTCTCATCTCAGTTCCTGTATGCAAGCTTCCCTTCTCAGCCCACCGCCCTCTATGGCTCCGGAGGATCCCAGGTTCACCTTTCATGACAAAGAGCTGGCTCTGATTAGAGAAGACAAAGTTGTCAGGTAAGCAATCTGTTGCCTCAGCTTGTTTAGGGAATCTCTTCTAGAGATTCGCTGGGGTGAGAAGTTGTGGTGGTGGGGACACCTGTAACCCCAAGATCCTAGGACAGGACCATGGCCAGCAGAGGTGACAGTGTAAATGGTGCAACATTTTGGGAAGACTAAGACAATAATGTCCTCCAAATTTCTATTAAAAATGGGCTGTTTTTCTGCATAGCTGCTACTCCTACTGTGGCTCTCTCTTTTAACAATACCATCATACTTTGGATTACTTGAATAATAAACTTCTGATTCATCTTTGTCTCTATCCTGTCTTATACTTTCATCTAGCCAGCCAGAAAAGTTGTAAAATTGTAAAATGTCTGTCAAATGCGTGAGCTACCCCCCCACCACCTGAGCTCATGCCTCCTTTGGAATACTTCAGAAGAGCCTTATAATTGGTCTTCCTTCCTCCAGCCTCTCTTTTCACTTTGTCCTACACACAACTGCCAAGCTGTCTTCTAAAACAAGGCTAGAGAAGAGACCATAGCCAGCAGAAAGGTGACAGCAGGAGCCCTTCCCAGGCCCTTGAAGATCTGAACCCACCATCCTGTCTTTCCAGCCTCTCCCATTTATCTTGAAAAGATCAAGTGCCATCACCTCAATCTTGAAGTAAGAGGAAGCTTTCCTGTGGCTTCTCTAGCTCTTGGTCCCTGTCACAGGTGTGGCATAAGTATGGGTCAGATGTCTATTTCCGTATGGACAATGTGGTCTTGCAGCACAGTAGGTGGGAACCCACTTGAGCATAAAGAAATTGCCCAGACCTGTTATTCAACAATGTGTACCAAACTGAAGTTTAAAGCAGATGACAGTCCATCATCAACACAGTTATTGCCATGCTTGCTCATATGGACTTTGGCCAGATTTACTCCGGATCCAAAAACAATAGGGTTGTATTTTTCTCCCTATTTTGTTGTTTTTTGCTTTATAATTTAAATGCGTATCTTTTCACTTTATCAGTCATCTTTAAAAGCCCTTTATTACTTGTTAAGCATTTAATAACTTTAACATTTTGGGTTGAAATGAACTGCAGAAATGACTAACCACTATTATCAGTCCTGAAGATTTTTACTACGAACAGCCTACTTAAAACATTAATTAAGATCTGTACATTTTAATGGAATGGAAAGAAATCATAGTTTACTTTTTTCCTATTACAAAATCAATATACTGCAGGTCCTCGAATAATGTCATTCCATTTAACATCATTTTATTATACCATTGATGAGATGCTGTGGACGCTGAACTCTGTTTCTATCAATGAGCCAGTGCAAAATTGGTTTTGTAATAGTATGTTGTTTCACTTAAAGTCCTAGAGCCTATTGATGTTATCTGAGGACTTACTGTAGGCAAACTGTAGAAAATTTTGGAAATACAGCTCCATCACTCTCCCCAAATAGAAAATTAAAGTCACTAATAATAACTTTCACAGATAACCACTGAAAACAATCTGGTGTTTCTAGTACTTTCATTTATATGTATATTATATATGCAAGCATATGTATGTATGTATACATATGCAAGCATGGTCATAATGTACACTGTTTTCTACCTTGATTTATTTATTTTTTTGTGACAGAGAGAGAGAGAGAGAGAGAGAGAGAGAGAGAGATACGGGCAGACAGACAGGAAGGGAGAGAGATGAGAAGCATCAATTCTTTGTTGTGGAACCTTAGTTGTTCATTTGTACCATGATTTTTTGCTTAATATTTTGGTAATAGTTTTGTTGCTATAAGATATTTACTCATTGTGTCCTTTTATTGGAGGCATTGTATTATATTATAGGATGCTTAGCAATGTTTAATCAAATTGAACATTAATTTTGTTTCTGGAATTTTCACCATTATAAACTCCACTTGTAACATTGTATATTAAAGTTACAGCTAACTCTCTCCATATTAATAATTATGCAAATAATATCATAGCTAATTGTGTATACACACTAAAAATTATTTGTCGTATATACTCTGAAATTAGTAATTTCTGAGTCAAAAATACGCAAAATTATGAGTCTTTTTAAAATAGAACAAAGTCACCGTTTATTGAATGTTTACTAAATGTCAGGTACATTACTATTTTATCTCATTCAATCCTCACAGCAACTCTGTCACCCCCATTTTACAGATATGTAAAGGGACTCTTACAGAAGTCAGGTGATTGGTCCAGCGAGGTCAGCTGTCAGTGCCCCTCCTGTAAACTCTGCAGCCCAAAGCTGCCGACCCCAGGAGCTGGAACTATCTGTCCAGTGGCTGGGCTCCTGGTACTCTAGAACTGCTGGAGAATTAGTGTCCCCGGAAGCAGCTCTCAAGAAACAAATGATGGGACTCCCTTGTCCCCTTACTGGGATAACTGATCAGTTTCTACAGTTTTTCAGAGTGTTCTAGTAGAACTGAGCTCCATTTGTCCACAGCGGTAACTCGCTGGTGGAACCTCTCCCAAATGGATTATTTGTGCTCAAAGTCACGTCTTGAAGTCTGCTCCTAGAGAAGCCTGAACCGAGACATCCAAGCTGTTCGTCTAAGAGTCCACCACTGTTCACTTACCATGGCACACACTTTTACAGACACTCAAAGAATGCCCTGTAAGCACTGCAAAAAAATTCTGAAAATGCAGTTTTGAGTAAAAATTGTAAGACACATTCAGACTGCAATAAAAAGTATTTTGTAATTAAGTTATTCTGTGTTATTTTTTTGTTCTGAAACTCTTAACACATAGAATTGAGTGACGCGCACCAGCCAGACACACTTTTACCATTGGTCTTAACACATTTTTTATCAATTGTTCCCAATAAATTTGTCTCTTCCCCCCCTCCCCACTCCACCCCCACAGGCCCTCTGCTAATGTGGAGTAGGGCTGGCTCACCACGCGTGGACACAGCCTGGACCTCGCCCCCTCCACGCTCCCCACCAGCCTCCGCTTCTCACCGCAACGCCACTGTCTCAGCCTTGCCAACCTGCCACACTATTTGACTTTCTAATTTTTTGCCTCTAAGTCATTCCTTTATGTAAAAGAATATTAACATTCTCCCTTGAAATGTTCACAAATGGAAATTGTTATGCACACTTGGATAATCAGCGCTTGATTATTCAGGAACTGAACATCATTTTGTGGATTGCTAGGTTTCTTCATTACCTTCCTTATCTTTCTCTATAATTGGCCATCAACATTATCATTTAGGAAAAAGAGAGGGTCAACAGAGAACATTCATGGGAAAAATGCAGATTACTTATGAACTAAACTTATATGCTTATTAAGAAAGGTGGTGGAAATTACTGGGTAAAATAGTGTTTTAGGTATATGATTGAATATGCATGTTATTTTAAAAGTATATTATATGCTATTTTTATTGAGCACTAATTATATTTCATAAGCTCTAATGTCAACATAGCTGTTAATTCAAGATGAAATAATTGTCTATACTACAAATACATTTGAGAATATTTTGGATACGTTTTAAGAGGTTGCATTACATTTTTCTTTCTGAAGTTCCCCCTTTTGTGCGGTAGAGGAAAAATATACAATTTGGCTCAGTCTGGAATGATGAGGTTTGAGCCACACACTATTGCTGCTTAGCAAGTCAAACCCTGTGATCGTCTCCGGATTCTTGCAGGTGTGACGCCTCCTCTTTTCTTGCGGCCTCAAGATCAATGTAAGCTAACAGCTGTGCTGCTGCCTCCAGGTCTGTCGTACAATTAGTCTTCTGATGAACTGTGCAGGTTGCTTTATTGCTCCAGAGAACATTTTCATATGCAAGGCCTTGAACTTTAAGGAGTATACATACATTATGTTCCATATGTCACTATTGTGCCATATAGCTGATTGGAGTACTTCATTTTCAGAGTGTCAAAGTTCATCCTCTTTAGGATGAACTAAATGAAAAAAAAAACTATCTTTTTCTTTATTTTTCTGTCAAAGTGAATAGTGACATTTTTGCACTGTTTCTTAAAATTTGAATGATTTGAAACAAAACTGTAGTAGCTTTGCAAAGTACTATTCTAGCAGCACTTTTTGCAATGAATAATAACAACAATAGTGAAGTTTCGGTGCAAGTGGTATTCCTGATCTCAGAGGGAGCAAGATTAGCTTTCACCTTTCCAAAGAATCAATACTTTTTATTACTACAATATCAGTGTTTATTTTAATTTGGGCAATGGACTTTCTTTTCCTGACATAACACATCTCTATTTCCATGAAAGTCTACATCTTGTAAGTTTTGCCTTATGTATTACTATTTTTAAAAGTATAGATTATTATTTTTTCTTTTTCTGTAACTTTTTGCCATTTAAATCACAAATACTATAATTTATCAGACAAATACCATTATGAATTCCTTATTTAAAAAGGAAAAACCACACGTGCTATTTTCTAAGCTGTAACATTGAGAAGAAAGAGAATGATCAGTAAAGTTTAACAGAAGAAAAGTGTTTAAAGAGAGTTAAACTTATTAATGAAGAAATTAAAAAAAAACATTCAATTTACCAAGATTCTGGTCTGCAAACAATCTCTGCTCCAAAATTTTATATATAGTTGTTATGGAAGGTTATCTGTTTTAATGTTTTAGAAAGATTATGACTTTAAATACAAAGATAATACATAGCGGCAAAATCATTAGTAAAACATTTTAGACTTTCATAATCTCCGAAATATTAAAACACATTTTATGAACTACTTAAAGTGCTGCTTTTCAAGTAAGATTAACTGTTCAAAAAGGTATTAAATAATATCAGATATGGAATCCATGCATATACCATGATTGCTTTATAATTACGAGTAACATAATTTTATGCAGTTTGAAAATAAATCCATTTTTAAAAATAAAGAAATATGACTATTTTTATATATAATTTTATTTTTTAATGGGGTGACATCAATAAATCAGGATACATATATTCAAAGAAAACATGTCCAGGTTATCTTGTTGTTGAATTATGTTGCATACCCATCACCCAAAGTCAGATTGTCCTCTGTCACCTTCTATCTAGTAAGAAATATGACTATTTTCTGCTCATGTCAGTGTGTTTTCTAGTCCTACCACCTGTCTTCTGCTTGTCAGATAGTGGGTATTTTGAACAATTTTCTACTTAGTAAATGTTCTGAATGAAAGGGAAGTCAGCGCTACTCGTGCCCTGGTGGGAGGGAGTGTGGAGGGAGGAGGAAGCTAAACAGAGGTCGGAGTGGCAATAATTGGGGAAAACGGGGTCACTCACAGCAGCTCCTTTCAGAGTCTCAAGGAGACTGTCTGAGGTGGGTCACGGGACAAAAGGATAAAGTGGATAAAAACTCGGATGCAAAGCAGAAAACGATTGCTGAGCCCTGCGCTTACACCTGAGGTCTCCGGGGGCGGTGAGCCCTCCTTAGCACAGGTCGCAAGCCGAGCAGAACCACACAGCACCGGGAGGTGGTTGGCTGCAAGCAGTACTGTCTGCGTGCTTCCTGTAAGGACACAACCAGTACCTCCTGCGAGAAGGCAGCCATGATTTCCTCCGTTTAAGTGTCTGAGCTCCCCTGGGACACTGTGGCCATTAAATGAGAACAAAAGGCTCTATTTTAGGTACTGATTCCTAAAGCACAGGTAGAGACAACCTCTATTTAATGAGTAGTGAATAACTCATCCTTTTATAAACCAATAAATACTCAAATTCCTCTTTTTTATGCATACATCCTTTTTTTAACTGAAGGAAAGATTATTAATAAGCCAATAATAAAAAGTTTTCCACAAAATGTTGGCTTATCATATTTCCATTATAAAAATATGTGCCAACACAAAGATAAATTTCAGCACTATATAATCCACATACGTTAAATTTAGTAAATTACAGTTAAGAAAAATATAAGTATAAAGCAGACACTTTGAAAACATACTCAATAAAAGTTATTTACTGGAGTATCATTGTTATCACTATTCAGTGCTAAGGATATCATAGCCTGTAGTAATAACAATATCTTACAGTTGAAAACTGTTTATAATTTAAAGGGTAAACAGACATTTTTTTTTTCATTTGATCTTCACAAAGGTGCAGGGAAGCTGCCATTGTCATTCTTACTCGAATGTCCGAGAAGTTATATGACTAACCTAAGGTTTACAGTTTGGACATGGCCGACGGGACTGAGATCCACACCCTTCAGCTCACAGTGTCGCATGTTTTTCTACACCTCACTTACCTCCCACAGAAAGACCATACCGCAAAACATACTGTCAGCCTGACCTGTGGTGGCACAGAGGATAGAGTGTCGACCTGGAAATGCTGAGGTTGCTGGTTCGAAACCCTGGGCTTGCCTGGTCAAGGCACATATGGGAGTTGATGCTTCCAGCTCCTCCCCCCTTCTCTCTCTCTGTCTCTCCTCTCTCTCTGTCTCTGTCTCTGTCTCTCTCTCTGTCCTCTCTAAATGAATAAATTTAAAAAAAATTTTAAAAAACGTACTGTCAGTTCAAACATTTGACATTCAACAATTGGAGAGCTAGATGCAGTTGAACTATATTAGAGAAAGTAAAGATGCTTTTTTTAAAAACATTTAAAAACAATTTTTAAAATTTACTCATTTCAGAGAGTGGGGAGAGAGAGAGACAGAGACAGAGAGAGAGGATGGAGGAGGAGCAGGAAGCATCAACTCCCATATGCTCCTTGACCAGGTAAACCAGACGTTTTGAACTGGTGACCTCAGCATTCCAGGTCAACGCTTTATCCACCGCACCACCACAGGTCAGGCAGTAAAGATGCTCTTTAACATGTGATCTAGTTCCTAAATACCTGCTCCCAATACCTTTGACTGTAGAGACATCTTCCTACAACATTTAACATTTTCTCCTATGCTATCGTTTTGGTAATGGTTGAGCTTAAAATGAAAAGCATAAATCACGATTTTGTAAAAGTAAAAGGCGAAAGATTTATGCAGTCTGAAGAGAAACGAGAGTATACGATTTTGTAGACATATGACCATCTAGCACTCTGGAAAATAATTCTTCTATATACATTATACAGTATTTAGGGTTTTCTATATACATATTAGACCATATGCCACAAACTCTGCACACATTTTCTTAATTCTCACAAAGCTGTGCCAAGTTAGGGGGTAGTATTATCCTCATTTTATAGATGAAGAAACTAATGCTCAGGAAGGTTAAGTCGCTTGTGCAATGTCACATGAGGAGGTGGCATTCCATCCTTCAACAGTTGGATTTTAAAGCTCATCACCATAATCATTTTGTGTCTTTTCACTACAAAGACTTAAGTATATACCCTAAAGGTCATGCTGAGAGTTCCTTATTTGAGAAATATTAGTATTTACCGCCTTTACTCCATGCAGACTTGTTTTGTGTGTGTGTGTGACAGAGAGAGAGAGAGACAGAGAGAGGGACAGATAGGGACAAACAGACAGGATGGGAGAGAGATGAGAAGCATCAGTTCTCTGTTTCAGCTCCTTAGTTGTTCATTGATCGCTTTCTCATTTGTGCCTTGACCAGAGGCTACAGCAGAGATAGTGACTCCTTGCTCAAGCCAGTGACCTTGGGCTTAAGCCAGTGACTTTGGGCTCAAGCCGGCAATCATGGGGTCATGTCTATGATCCCACGCTCAAGCCAGCAACCCAGCAGTCAAGCTGCTGAGCCTGTGCTCAAGTCAGTGACCTCGGGGTTTCAAACCTGGGTCCTCTGCAGCCCAGTCTGATGCTTCACCCACTGCGCCACTGCCTGGTCAGGCTCCGTGTAGACTTCTAATAATCACAGATCTGACTGCAGATGTGAGCGTTTGTATCCATCCCAGGTAACTAGCCAAATACCATGATACCCGATAAAGTGGCTCCAAGCTGTCTTGTGTGTTTCCACAAAGCCAAAGAAGACAGGAAAGGGTGAAAGTGCAGCTACAAAGAAGTGACTGTTCTACAGACAGATCGATCCAGACCATATATGTTAGAAGGTATGGCCCATCAGAAAGATTTATCACATCATCATACACAGCAGATGGACAGAACTTTGTAGAGCTGAAGTATTTGAAATAATGCACAAAGGACCTAAATACAAACAGAGCCTCAGAGAACCACTTTCTTGGTTTCTCCTTTGCTTTCGCTTCTTTACTTTCTTTCCCTCTCTCTCCTTTCATTATTTTTTCTTTACATTTTTTTCCCTTCTGACATGTACTTTTCAAGAGTCTGTCATACATAGTGCAAGAGAATAAATGATGATTAAAGCAAGAGTATTTGCCTGTCTTCACTTAGCCTACTAATTCTGGCACGGCTCTCCCTTACCAATCTCACCCACAGTCTCACCCCTACTGGGTTTAATTATGCAAAGCCGAGTTATACATTTGGGGGGAGAGTCAGGATATACAAGTACAAATAAGCCTGCTGAAAGAGGCACAATTTCTAGACCTGAGAGAAGGTGAAGGAGAGAGGGCAGGAAGAGGAGTGATTAACCCGTGTGTGGAATACACGGGAAACTTTGGGGTTTAGGGAGAGACATGAAGATTCTGGCTTCAGAATATCTAGAGACAGACAACCTGGAAGCTTCTTTAAACAGAAGAAGAGAGGATTTAAAAGAAATGTTGCTTTGAGTTAAGAATTTTATCTCTCTCACTGCTCTTTGAGGACAAGGAAGTAGAAATTGAAGCCACTTTTCTTTGGCTTGCTGGATTTTTATTTTAATATGATTCTTCTTTTCGTATTTTATTCTGGTTGCATAATGGTTTCAGTGGTAGGTAAAAGTCTTCACTTGTAAAAGTGACCAAGAAGAAAACCCGCTTTATGAAAGTTCCTGTGGACTCTGCCCAGGCATTGGGAAGAAGGCAGGATCGTCATTTGGACGAAGAGTCCACCACCACCAAGAACAGACGACTCTAAGGGAGAAGGTAATGTACTAAAGGAGAAAGGAGCTGAACAGGAATAACTACAAGCATCATCTCCCCTCACAGTTTCTGTTAGCTAAACATTACAAGTCAAGTAAATCATTTGTGGGCTGGGGGTGGGGTGGAGGGACTGAGCAAAAATGAAAAAAAAAGAGAACAATCTGGACAAGGACAGCTGTGTGGTGATTGCTGGGGGTGGGGGCGCTCAGGGGAGGTGGAGAGGGTCAAGGGGGCAAACGGTGATGGAAGGAGACTTGACTCGGGCAGGTGAATACAATACAATACACACATGATGGGTTGTGGAATTGTGCACCTGAAACCTGTATAATTTTGCTCATCAGTGTTACCCCAAATAAATTCAATAAAATAAATAAATCATTCTATGTTATAAATGCCCTCCTATATAATGATTTTATCTTTGTTTACATCTATTGAGTTGAAAGAATAAATAAAATTTAATTACATTTACTTAGTGAGACTCTAGGAATATCATTTTATAAAAATTATATATATTTATATCCACTTTATGAATAATCCATGAGTTATTAGAATTAATTAATGTCAACTATTTTTTCTGACATATTATTCAGTACAATCTCTATGGGATGCTACTGATGAGACTAGAGGTTTAGGGTAACCTTGTACATACAATAACACCAATGTTAGATGCGTTCTAAGCTATTATAAAGATGTCATGTACACAACTCCAGCTACTGTTTTATATATGAAATAATTACATAATAGTGCACGTGAGCAATCTCATACTATAATATATGAAACATCGATAGGATGAACTTTGCTTTCACAGGATAATTTTTGGTAGTCTGCATTATTGCTACATAAATAGGAAGTAAACACCTCAATGAATGTCCTAAAGCTTGAGTAAAGGCAGCATCCCTAAGATTTTTAAGTGGATTAAAGGATTAGAGAGGAAGAAAATTCACACATAAAAACAGAGTGCTAAGGGAGGCCCTTCCTTTTCCTTCAAACAACTTCATAGTTGCAATATTTGATTGTGGAAGCTTGTCCAACTTTGCACAGGTATTAAATGTGATTTTTAGTCAAATACAGGGCTGGGCAAAAGTAGGTTTGCAGTTGTGAGTACATGAAACAGAGTTTGTTCTTCTACTATTTATTTATTCATCATTGTATTCTTTATTATTATTACTATTAACCTACTTTTGCCCACCCCTGTATTTTTTTTTCTCTGAAACCTTAGGTCTTCACAAAATACATTTAACTTCTAAAATTCAGAATTTACTCTACTTGAACATTTACAGGTCTAAATTGATGATGGCCAAAGGGAATGACTATTGCTTTTCCCAGCACCTGACATATGCAGGTAACATTCTCCTCTTCAAATGTCAGGGTCTCCATAACCTCTCACTCAGGTTTACTAGAGTCACTCTCACATCTCTTCACCAAACACCTTTCCTCATTAGGACAGGTATTTCAGCCCTAAATAAATCCATTATTTGATTTTAATAAATTAATTTATTAAACATCTCTGTTCTATCATCGAGTAAAGAACTTTATATCAGCAAGGAATGGATGATCAAACTACATTCATGTACTTGCTAACATATTCTTCTATAGCATGCAGTAATCATGTATTAATAAGTTAAAGCCTTTAAGTAAAGATACATTAGAAAAGTTTCAAAATCTCTTCCGTTTCTGACCTGTCACCAGCCTCACCAAAGGTCATCAAAAACTCCATGTTGCTTAAAAAATTAGCTTCATATTCCTCAACAAAGCATTCCATATTCTCCAACCCACAATAAGATTATAAAAAGGAATCTTAGAATGAGACAATCCCTTAAGGAATGTTTAGAAGTCATGCAGGAAGAGATCAATAAACTTGATCACATATATATCTCAATGTTCAGCATGGAAAAATTTCAAAAACAAAGTGAAAAACAACAACAATGACCTGCAATGTATTCATAATACATATAACACATATGCCTAATTTCCTCAAGATAGAAATAGCTCCTGAGGAAGCAGGCATCTTCATTTATTGTTGTAGGAATGTAAACTGGAGAAGCTTCCTTGAAAGAAAGTTTATATATAGAAATATAAATTCATCTCCTCTCAACATTTCTACCTCTAGGAGTTCATTCTATAGATCATCCCCCACTTTGGCACAAAGTGATTCACTGCTACACCCTTTACTATAAAAACAGATTGGACATAACCTAAATTTAACCATAGGAAATGATTAAATCCATTATGGTTTAATGGTATCAAGGGATATTACGAGGTTCTTTTAAAAATGAGGCATGTCTATATGCATTAGTATGGAAGACGATTCATTTTGTAAACAGCATAGGACAGACAGATGAATACGCACTTATATTCTGTCTACATATGAATATTTTTGGAAGGATAAACCAGAAACTTTTAACTGTATTTCAGAAAACAACGGTGACACTGAGTATAGGGGTGGAAGGAAAATTCACTTTTCACTGTAATTTCTTGTGTTGATTGCATTTTCCACTACAGAGAGTGAGAGAACATGCAAGCTATTTTTTTCTCCTAATTTTCCAACTTGCTCTCATACTGTACCTTATCTTGCATCAGACAACTCACTGCCTCCCAAACACACTGGCTATATGCATGGTGAGTGTGTGAGTGTGTGAGCGGCTAATGTCCCATCATCCTCGACTCTCACGTTCTGCCTGTAAAAGTCCTGCTCTTCAAAAGCTCTTCCCTGCAACTTTCCTGATCTACAGTGTTGGAACCAACCACTCTTACTGGCACTCAGAGAACCCCTGTCCACTGAATTGTGGTTATGTTACAGGTTGTCACCCTCATTACATTAGCTCCTAAAGGGGAGTGTACATCTTGTTGGCCTATGTGCTCCCTATGGTACCCGGATCTTGGCTTTACTGAATGCATACCATTAACTGAGAAACATTAAGCAGAAGTCATCTAGAAAAACCTGTTTTCTATGATGATCCAATTTTAAGAGTAATAGAGAAAAACAGCTAGCCCAAATATAGGAATTCTCCTTAGTATGAATGTCTAAATAGTAAACAAGAAATCCTCAAAGCTGAAAATAAAGACAATTCTGCACAGCAAATAGGATTATTACAAGATGTATGTGAAATGAAATAGGGAGCTATGCTTTAAATATATTAGTGGTTAAGAGGAGGATGGAAAAATATTTCATTTATAATATAGAAAAGATAGCTCTTGACATGTACTTTTAGCCAAACTTACCCAGCCTGTATATAAAATCGGCTGCTTCTCACACCTCACACCTCACACCCACCCCTACACTACATACAGGTCCACGGCAACGCAATTCACTCTACTGCTTAATAGCCACAATCTTTCCTAAACAAACTTTTATCAATCAAATAAGGTCACAGTAACTTTTTTTCCCCTATTTATGTTTTGCTGTTATTTCCACCCGCTTCCTCTTGTCTTTGGTCATATGAAAGTATAGACTCCATATGCAGTCACATGACTCTATAGATTTAATTTTCATAGCATCTAAAGCACTTCATGGTAATTGACTATGCACTACCTTCTCTAAACAATAAATCTAATATTTTTGTGCCTCTAGAATATTGCTATTGTGCTTTCAGTCTCTATAAATAGGCACACTGACAGCAGGTCTAGTTCTTTTGGCCTCATAACAATATACAATGAAATGAAATGAAAATCTAAAGGGGCAACAACGAAAAGTTTACTTTCACTTACAGTCAATGCCGTTTCATACTCTCCAGCAGCCAAGTGTGCTAAGCCCAAGTAATAGCAAGCTTCTCCCTCCATCTTCTTGTCATTTCCTAACGTGAAAATGCAGAAAAACTATCATGGCGTTCAAGAATTTATTACATAATGTTTGCTTTTTAAGACAGTATATAACAAAGTATATACAAAGTATACTCATTTATCCCCAATTCCTGAAATCTAATTGTATGCTGTTAAAAAAAAAAAAAAAGTCTGATGTTAATACAATGCGCCTGGATCACAGATGTCGAAGTGCATCAGCGATATAATTATGAGCAGTTATCATACACAGACCTGCATTACCACTTTGAGGTTCAGATACAATTTCTATACTGGTCCAGCATGCAAAGACCTAAGTGTCCAGCATAGCTGTCACTACATACATCAAATAACTGGTAAAGAGAACCAATGTTACAAGGCGCACAAACACACATACACAAAACTGACATTTGGATAATTCTCTAGCAGGGCAGATAATTTGAAAATTAAGGAACTGTTTTCTTGATTAGGTTCGATTTCAAAGCTATTGGTTAAAACTTGAGTGAGAATGACTGACAGCTTGGCTTGTTGGTACAAAATTCCATGCACGTTTTAAATTCCAAACTCATTTTCTTTGCTAATAACTGGTGATACCTTTTATCATCTTTCCACAAGGAATTTAGCCTTTCCAATTTCTGTGAAATGTGTTTTATTTCAGGAACTATAAAATTCTTCTTTCCAAAAGCAGAATGTGCAAAAACATGTAGTCCAATAAGACCTACATCATACCATCTCATTAACACACCACTTATTTATATTTAATATACTAAATTTATACCATGTAAATCTAATATATATACTTACAAAAACCATTAAAGATTCTTTTATCTAAAATATTTCACCTATTGATTTTTAAAGAGAGGAGCGAAAGAGAGAGAGGTTGGGTGGGGAGAGGAGCAGGAAGCACCAACTCACTGTAGTTGCTTCCCATATGCGCCTTCACCAGGCAAGCCCAGGGTTTTGAACCGGTGACCTCAGCGTTCCAGGTCAACACTTTATCCACTGCACCACCACAGGTGTCCTGGATGGGCAGAGCATCGCCCCCTGGTGGGCATATCAGGTGGATCCCAGTCGGGCGCATGCGGGAGTCTGTCTCTCTGCCTCCCTGCTTCTCACTTCAAAAAAATTAAAAAATTAAAAAAAAAAAAAAAAAAGATTTTACTCCAGCAGCATGGATGGTACCAGTGATCCAGTCTAGGTAATTTTAACTCTAAACATTCAGCTGGGCATTGACTTTTCCTCTGGTAGAGGCTCTGGGGTGAGACTAGGGAAGAGAACGATGGGGTGGAAGGGAGAGCCAGGAAGGAAAGCTGCCCTTTGACAAAAGGTCGGTTCGATGTGACTTGTACTTGCTGTGGTAAATGGCGGCTGTGTGGGGCACCCACAGCAGCATGTGCTGGCGTGTCATTGTCACTGCATCTCGTTGGGTGAAGGACATCACAGCAGAGAGGAGGAGAGAAAGAAAATCTGCCCTTGTGGATAAAAAGACTTTGAGGTGGCTAATTTAAACAGCTGGATCACATCAAATGCTTTTTCCTTTTTTTGTTTTTTTGTGACAGAGACAGAGAGAGGGACAGATAGGGACAGACAGATAGGAATGGAGAAGGAGGAGAAACATCAATTCTTCATTGCAGCACCTTAGTTGTTCATTGATTGCTTTCTCGTTTGTGCCTTGATGGGGGGCTACAGCAGACAGAGTGAGTGATCCCTTGCTCAAGCCAGCAACCTTGGGCTCAAGCTGGTGTGCCTTGCTCAAACCAGATGAGCCTGTGCTCAAGCCAGCAACTTCAGTTTCTTGAAGCTGGTTCCTCTGCATCCCAGTCTGACGCTCTACCCACTCACTGCACCACCTCCTGGTCAGGCTCAAATACTATTTTTAAAATAGGATTTCAGCATGAGAACTTTTGCTGCTTATTAGCAGAGACAAAGTTAAGATAAAGTGAAAGCAATAAAATAAGGGAGAAAAATGTCAGCACTATTAAAGCTAAGTGACACATAAAGCAAAAAGAAAAATGGTAAAATACTCTTTATAATGTGTAGTTTGAGTGGGTTGAATTAATATGGGCTTTGCTCTCTAAATCAATAAACATTTATTTTTTAAAAACATGCTTTTATTTTGAAGACTCTACGAACCATCCTTTCTTTGTGAACTACCTTCCAATTTTGTAAATGTGAACCCAAAGTAAAATACCTTTTCCTAATTGATAGGACACATTGAAATGCCACATAACTTTCCAGGTAACCAAAGTGAGCTGCTGAACTGGATCCGTGTTTACCCCTTTGGGGAAGGTACTAGATCATCATTTATTCAAAAGCAGTTCATGCAATGAGATGCATCTTTCAGTGTGTGTGTGTGGGGGGGGGTATCCTATAGGTATTCCAGCCAATATTATTCTCTAGAGAGAATAAGCTGTTTCTTTTACTATTTAGAAAATTAAAATTCTGCCCCCCGAAATCAGTCTTGCTTATTTCAAATAAGCCATCTATAACTCCAGTAGAGCAAATATATCCACAAGCCAGTAAACTTCAGGTCAAGAGCATAACTTCTATCGTTTTTCCTTAATGAAAAGGCTACTCTATTAATAAATTACTATATGGTAATAACATATCCTTCCATTGCACGAAATGACAGCTTATGAGTAAATGCTCCACATTTTAAAAATATTTTATATATACACAAATAATGCAGAATATCAAGGATCAGCTTTCACAAAAGTGTTTTCACTATTGTGAACCCACAGACGCTAATCACCCGGGGGGCTTTTGCTAACCTGCAGATTCGGATGCTCCAGGTCCCAGGAGGGGTCTGAGCTGCTGCTTTTCTTACAAGCTTCCTGGCAATTTTGATGCTGCCCCCCCATCCCCCGCCCAAAGCCACATTGCGATAGGCAAGCAGCTAAACTATGATGGAGTTCTATTCTCTTGTTACTCCTAACCCAGTATTTACCATATCTTCCCTTTTACCTGACAATGGGGAATTTACAAACAATAAAAGATCTCTCAGACTGTAACATAATAAGACCTTAAACACACAAACACACACACTCACCCCCACCCCCACCCCCAAAATACACACACTTAATTTTTGCAAATGACCTTACTTTCTCATTACAGGCTCACTGTTCTATAACACCACTCCCAGAAGGTTGTAATTTTGGAGACAGAACTTTCAAGAAAATAATGTACTTCTTGCTGTCAGCACGAAGGCACCTCCGTTTCACAATGAAATCTGCAAGTTTATTGACAGCATTTGTCTTCACATTTCATAGGAACTAATCACCCAAACACTTGATGATTTTTATGTCCCCCGTGGGAGAAGCGGTGTCTGCCCCATTAGAGGAAGTGACATGGGAGTGTTCCTTTCCACTTACCTTCTTTGGCGATTTCAGAAGCTTTTCTTAGAATTCTGATGGCCTGTTTGTAGTCTTTATTTTTCAGCATTTGGTCTGAGAGTAATCTGTAAATCCTCAGGAGACTCTCGCAGGACAACAAGGTGAGAAGGCGGCCCATCTCGTCCTTCCAGACCCGCCCTTGCGTCAGCTGATGGAAGGCTTCATATTGTTCGGCAGCTTCCAGAAGCTGACCTGAGGAACAAAGGCCACTCATAAATATAAACCACAGGCTAGAATGTTTTCTTGAAAACTTTGCACACATCTTATGTTTTACTATTGGAGATGGGCGGTGGGGTGGGTGGGTGGGTGGGGGTACTACCATGAAATACAGTCAAAGATTTCTAAGGCTGAAGACTTAAGCTGGAAGAGGAGCTATCTTTATGTGGACCTCAGATTCAGCATTGGTTTTAGACTGACATCTGCTAGAGGGGTCCACAGGGTCTAGTAGAAATCGACTAGGGGCCCTGGTTGGTGGCTCAGTGGATAGAGCATTGGCCTGGTATATGCATGTCCTGGGTTCAATCCCTGGTCAGGGCATACAGGAGAAGAGACCTTCTGCTTCTCCCCCCTCTCCCTTCTCTCCCATTTCCCCTCCCACATGCTTGGTTCAAGCATGGCCCCGGGCACTGTGAATAGCTAGGTTGGTCATCAGCCTCAGGTGCTAAAAATAGCTTGGTACTTGAGCATCAGCCCCCAGTGAGGTTGCCAGGTGGATCCTGGTCTGGGCGCATATGGGAGTCTGCCTCATTATCTCCCCTCCTCTCATTTAAAAATAAAATAAAAGAAGAAATCAACTATAATGACGGATGTTTAGTGAGAGTGGGAAAGACCATTCATAATGATTAAGGACAATCATATTAGCTAACATTCATTTAAGATTATAGATGCAAAGCACTGTGTTATGTGCTTGATATGCATTTCCCATTTAATCTTCACAGCAGTCCTGTGGAATAGCTTCATGATCCCATTCTACAGAAGGGAAGGTGAGGCTCGCATGTCCAGTGCGTGAGCAGATCCAGGCAGTCTGAATCCAGGGTCTGTGCTCTCCGTCACCGTCCTGCCCGCTTTTTCAACAGACAGCAATCTTCCTTCACAAGAAGAGTCTAGGTGTCTTGGGAACAGGCGCATCTGTTACAGATTTCAAGTTCAAGTTTCATGGGTTCTTCAACTACTTCTCAGAGTGTGACCTTTCCAAGCAGGCATTTGTATACAGTGTTCTTTTTAATGATGAATAACTGAAATGCAACTTAACTGCCTTCTTGAATTACATTGCATAACATAGTTCAAATATAGTTTCCAAAAGCCAAAGCTTTAGGTTAGCTTTGAGTCATTCCATTCCTCGAAATCCGGGCAAGCCCATTTCTGGAAGGGTAATTTGCAGCCCCATGCTGTGGACTGTATTTCACTTGTGAACGGCCTTGTGGAAATGCTCACGATATCCAGGAATGTAAATACCCTTTTCTGGTACTGGGGTTTGCTAATTGGAATCAACTGGAAAAGCATTTGTATCTAGGCATTCAAACAGTAGTGGTCAAGGATGAGTGCAAGCTACAGACAGCCTGAGTTCCTGTCTGAACTTTCATATTTTTGCTGTTTAGCCTCAGGCTACTTACTACCCTCCTTGTGCCTGATTTAATTCTTCTGCAAAATAGGATTATAGGATTTTACCATAATTACTATTCAAGTTGTTAATGTGAGCCATTAACACCTGATGTAGAGTATGTGCTCAATAAACATAGCTGCTGTTATCAGTTGACAGTGATAATATCTCAAAAAAATGGAAATAGAGCCACTCATTTGTTTTTAAGTGCAACTTACTCTTTCCGTAAAAAACACAGTCGAGTCTATATAAAAATATTCTCTTGACTGATTGAATTATCTCTCTTTTAAACATAAAAACGAGACTAAGAGACATGGACAAAAGTGCGGTGGGTACGAGGGCGGGGGGGGGGGAGGAGTGGGGTGAGGGGAGGGGCACAAAGAAAACCAGATAGAAGGTGATGGAAGACAATTTGACTTTGGGTGATGGGTATGCAACATAATTAAATGTCAAAATAACCGGGAGATGTTTTCTCTGAACATATGTACCCTGATTTATTAATGTCACCCCATTAAAATTAAAAAAAGAAGAATTACCCCTCTTTAGGTCAGCTCCGGCTCAATGCATTTCCTCGGAGAGGATCACTGGATAGTCCAGGACGGACAGGACAGGATGGCGGAGCCACTACCGAGACGTTGCATACAATTTCCCCCTACTTTGTGCACTGAATTTGTTATCAACATGATCAATATTAAAGTATTACAGAATGTACACATAAAGAAGAATAGCAGTCACACAGAAACACAAAAGAGACGGATAATAATCAAATAA
The DNA here is from genome assembly GCF_036850765.1 of Saccopteryx bilineata. NCBI lineage: Eukaryota > Metazoa > Chordata > Mammalia > Chiroptera > Emballonuridae > Saccopteryx > Saccopteryx bilineata. The sequence goes on along the minus strand of NC_089490.1, from coordinate 186,390,424 downwards.
TCTGTACAAAAATTCAATAAAGGTGTGGCCTGTAAGAGGTGTGGCCAGGCCATGCAGAACGGGGTGTATCAGCAGCGATGCAGTCAGATGGGGGGGGGGGGTATATGTCAGAGATGTTTATAGATTTCTATTATTAAATTTTCACATGGTAAAAAATGACAATGCTATACTAACTACAGTATTATATAGGGATATTTTATTACATGGACTGGTGTTTATAAGGGAAAGTATTTAAAAAATCAGAAAATATTTACAAATCATTATCAGTGGTATATGGTGATGAATGTATTTTTGCCTGCTTTTATTTTTTTTTCTCTCTGATCACTGGTATTTCTAACATTTCTATCATCACAATATGTTCATTTGTAATAAGAAATATACAATAGGAGCTATTTAAAAAATCACTTTCAATCCTTTTCCATTTTGATACAAACACTCGAGGTTGAAGTTCACTGCTCTAATCTATCTTTACATTTAACTGACAATTTTCCTCCCCCCCCCCCACAAACAGGCATCGTTTGTCATTGCTCTCCAGTAGCACCTCTCACCAGTAACACCTTTCTCCAAATACCCATGACCCTCATTTTTTTAAAAAACTCGAATGAGGCATTGACATATATGTGTGTTATGTTTCCTCTGTTAACCATATTTCTGCCTGTAAAGTATAGCTCCACAACCCCGGGAAGGTGTACGCGAGAGTTCTTTTTTCCTATCCAGCATCCATCTATTCATAAAGTCCAGACACCTATTTCTCTATGGCCATGTGAACAGGAAAGGATGGAAACAGGGAACTGTGCGTAAACCCAACGGTCCCAGAAAACACTGTGAATATGAGGAAACCAGGAAGGATCTGACAGCACTGATGGTCAGACACAGTGTCCACATGGAAAGAGGGTCCAAAGTTGTGCTGGAAAAGAAAAGATTTACAAAGAATCCTAGGAGGAGAGCCAGGAGATAGCCCAACACGCAAAGAGGCGTAGTGAGCTAAATAAAATATGAGAGTTGATGGTCATGTTCAAGATTTGATTTACGTGGGGAGGCAGGGAAAGTGGGGGAGGAAAGGGGAAGGGAGAACGTGGGGGATGGAGAGACGGAGGGACAGGGGAGGGGGAGGGTTGGGAAGAGTGAGCAAAGGTGGGATTGTGACCTGGTACTCCAGGTAAGCCAACTCCTTCTGTGTTACTGATGCCATAGGCACCCTGGTCAGGCCATCCAATCAGGAGAGAAGGGACATTGCTGTTGGTTGGTTACCATGGAAGGAGACCTTGGAATGACTGCGAATAGTTGTTTTCTGTCGAATCTGATTTTTGCTAGAGCTTTGGGGCTAGTAGTGCTTACTTAGTTCATGATTACTGGCCAAGGTTCAGCTCTCAGAGAGTCTACTTGAGATCTCCCACAGGGAGGATCATGGTCCAAGGTGCTGAGGTAAAAAGAGAACAGGGGACTATTCTTTCCTGAAGACCTACTAGGTCAGCAGTTCTCAACCAGTGGGTCGCAACCCCGGCGGGGGTAGAACAACCAAAACACAGGGGTCACCTAAAGCCATCAGAAATACATATTTTATTTAAAAATGTATGGTATAATAAATATGTATTTTCTTATGGCTTTAGGTGACCCCTGTGTTTTGGTCGTTCGACCCCCGCCGGGGTCGCGACCCACTGGTTGTGAACTGCTGTGCTAGGTAGTGGTCAAAATGGAAGGCTCCTCGGCCTTATACATTATCTTATTTAACCTTCAAAGAACTGGTGAGGTAAATAGGACTTTTACAGTAAAGAGAAAGCTTGAGGCTCACAAAGGTTAAGTGACTCAAATGGCTAAAAAGTGGTGTTTAGGATTTAAAGCCAGGATCACATAAAACACATACAGCTTTGTTCCATCACATCCAGCACTAGTCAACCAACCCAGAGTCAGGAATCTTGTATTGTCTGGACATAAATCTCTCAAGTCAAAAGTAATGCTTAAATTAGGTGACTTCTAGTCTCTTCCTATTCTAATACTCTGTGACTCTGCTCAGGCGATCACAGGTAACCTCTATCATATTAGACGTTAGCCCCTTGTATGCTTCTGATGGGTCTTTCTGAAGGAGTCGGATGGACAACCAGTTACCTGGCCTGCATCCAAATTTCCTATTCCCCTGAACCATGCAATGACATCTGTGGGACACCTGGAGTTCCTTGGGGCCCTCAGACTTAGTCACCTGTGGCCATAGCTAGCTGGTCATGGTTTCACTTCCCCTTCTTTAACCACTTGGCCACAGACAAGGTCACTGGGGATTCTGATTGGCACTATTCACACCACGGAACCTACACAGAGGAAGCAGAGTTATCCGGTCTTTCTTGAATGTAGGGATTCATTTCTAAAATCATTTGGAGGCAAACAGGTCAGTAATAAGCCAGCAGGGATTTGATCCAAATGACCACAAGCATGCAAATGACTTGGCTAAACTGCTAAAGGCTGGTCAGAATTTGAAAGTACATATAAAAATGGCATTATATTTTATTTAAAATATTAAAACATATGTCTGTACTATACAGGGAGCATCATAATTTACACATGCAAGCATTTCCCTTTAAGCATGATTAACAATGATATGATTTCCATCCAATTTATATTTCCAACTGTGAATAAGATTTTAAAGAGTTTATTACTTTTTTAATAACAACTCTGATATTGAGACTAGATATTTATTAGGACATAATATATCTTGTTTTTAAATTTAAATTTAATATACCTAAAATACCATAAATGGTCATCAACAGAGTGATTGTTTTGACAAAGCTAAATGGAAATATAAATGAAGATCATGGACTAGATTTTCCAACTTGGCTCAGAGCATCCTTTTGTAACTTCTTCAGAATGTTCACATACAGTCTACCTTTTGTTAGCAAATAAACTTAAATATGTTAGAACCAGGCCAGATTTCCAGGTTCTACCATCAGTCTTGTTGAAGGACAAATGCCCAGATAACTGTCCTCTTCTGGAATTACCCAACGCCAACACTATTTCCTATTGAGGAAGAGGTCAGAGAGAAGAACGAGGGTCGCACCCAGGTATCACAAAAATAAAAGTTAACTGAAGTCACGACAGAAAAGAGAAGTCCTCAGAAATGTGCTTCTTTGTAAAAGTCTCATGAGGGGGCAGGAATTCTATCATATTGTTCCTGGAATTACTACCAAATCTTCATCATTCGTGTGAGTAACAAGGATTCCAAGAGCGGCCACGATGTGGCAGGCATACTAACTACAGCTCACCTTAAGTGCCTGGCAAAAATACAGAGAGTCCACTGACATTTCAAGTGACTCAGGGGAGAAAATGGAGCCAAAATGTGTTTGCTGGACAGACTGGAGATGGCCTTCCACCAATACCACCAGTAATCAATCTATCTCAAAAAAGTGAGGTAGTATCAGAAAGCACACCTTAGGAGACACTTCCTGAGCCATCGCATAGAACAAGAGAATCCAGAACTGAAGAGAAGCAGCCTCAGCCCCAAGGTTTTGTTTTTGTTTTTTAAAAACAATTATATGACGTTAACATAGATAATAAAAAGGTTGACACATGAGGAAATACATTTTGTTTGTCACATAAAAGAAAGTGCACCTGCAAAATAAAACTACTAGGAAGGAGTTTCACTTTGCCTGAAGCTCACACAAACAAGAAATCCATCCACTATTTAAAAATACAAACAAAACCCAGACAATGTGGTAAACTGCAAAATTGCTTTGGTAGGATGCTAAGACAAACACGATGTAGAGAAAATAAGACTTTATCTATTTGGGTATTATCCAAATTGTTGTTCGCCCCTCTTCCCTGCACAACATCTCGGGAAGTTTATAGATATTTGTTGTATCACAGCAGATGTCTAGAACAAATATTAAGCAAAGGAGAATGTATATGATCTCTCCCATTTTAGTTTTTTTTTTAAAGTAGGAAGATTGACTAGATATTAACACAAATGGGTTTAAATGTGAAGCTGCCATAAAAGCAGGAACATAAATGTAATTCTCCCAGCCGCTATTTTGATGCACATTTTTGATTCCATGAATATTTTATGAAATGGCCCAAACTAAAGCCATATAACATTCCTGCATTACTGATGCTTGCGCCCGTAAGCTACGAACATTAGAGGCATGATTGAGTGCATTAAAATGAACTCATTCAGCAGTGCATTGATTACTTGAAGGGGGAGGGAAAAGAAAAAAGAAAAAAAAAAGAAGTTGCTCCACTTAAGAAAACAGCACACAAATCCAAAGTTTGCAATATAATAAGGGTGACTGCAAGTTTGAATAAAATAGGATTTCATAAATAAAGTGTGACTCTGTCTAGAATTGACATTTATTAGGCAAGATGTTAATTATGTGTAAAGATGGCTCCTCGTTTTTTTTGTTTTTGTTTTTGTTTGGGTAATTTAAAATGTCACAATCTCTAAGATGCTCAGACTGGCCTGTTTTAGCTCCATGTATCAGCAGTTCTGAAGGTAGCAAATTATTTCCTTTTCTACCAACTTGTACATTTGCCAGTAAAAATAATGCCACAGAAACAATTGCATGAAAATAATCTGACAGGTCCATAGACCTATTTTTTCAGCAGTACTTGTGTAAGTCTTCAGCATATTTAGTTCTAAATTGTGCACATTTGTAGAGGAATTTAGGGAAACATTTCACTTTAGTTTAAAACAGCAAACTAAGGGAACAATAAAGCTTTATGTATATTATATTACATTTTAATATGGAGCTACTGGACATCTTTGGTGCTAAGTTACTATTCCGTACAACGTAGACATAAAATCTGCTAGAAGCAATATTGAATAGTAGCAGAAGGAGAAAAATGTTATGGCCTTTTTGTAAAAACAAAAGACTGCTTTCCATGACAGTGTAGCTGCATGAACATTTTATATTATCTTTAGGTTTATCCATTCAATTGTGATTACTATAATGACACTGTACATGCCAAAATAGATAAGGATCTGTCACACTTCCCAGTGTAAACTATTCCTTTCAAGGGTTTCTCTCTGGTCAGAGTAGATGTGTTCTGTAGTATAACTTCCTGCATCCTGCTGCCAAATGGAACCCTGGTAAACAAAGATTTTGTTCTGTAACTCAATAGCATCCCTAATAAATCAAGAAGAATATGTGCCCATAACTTTTGTAGCTACTTTGGGATACTTAGAAGAAATTTAAGATGCTATTTAGAAAATGAAATTCTTTCCTTATCATCTTCAGCAAAGACTTCCAATGGACATTATAGAAACATTACCACACCTCTGATGAAGAGTATGGGCCACTAAACCAGACAATGAAAAGGACCCAAGAAAGACTGGTATTGAAGAAAGTCACCAAGGGCTTTAAAACTGATGTTGGCGATGCTTGGAAGTTGATTTTTAAAATCCAGAAGATTTGTGGACTGGTGGGGAGTTGGGGGACTGGGTGAAAGAGGCGAAGAGATTAAGAAGTGCAGGTTGGTAGTTACAAAATAGTCATGGGGTTGAAAATTTGGCATAGGGGATATAGCCTATAATACTGTTATAACGATATATGGTGCCAGGCTGGTGCTGGAAATACTGAGGAGAATATTTTGTAAAATATGTGACTGTCCAACCACTATGCTGTCCATCTGAAGCCAATACAAAAATAAACAAAAAGAAACAAAGTCCAGAAGACTTGTCTGGATCCCTAAAATATTCCAGAAGCATTGTTATTAATGTCGTTTCTGATTTTAGACAGCTGAATTGTGGGCAGCGATGGAAACAGTGAGCAGGCTTGTCTGCTCTATGTTCTAATAAACTTTATATAGTGGTTTCTATCCAAGTTCTGTTATTTCTAAGGATTAAGCATTAGATAGCTTCGCTCTTAATATTTGTAATTGGAAGTATTGAGATTATTTAATTTTTAAAAGTGGGAAACATTTGTGTAATGTATAAATAGGAAATTAACACTAGCCATTACAAACCTCGTAGAGCACATAGAGTTTACTATTTTCCTCAAATAGTAGTTTTATTTTAATGGTTTCCACCTCATCTTAAAATACTAAGTTGAAGGTGTTGGCAACCATTACAGTCTGAGGAGAAATAAAGTCAATCTTGACATTAGATCAACTAATGAATTATACTGCTCTGGCCTTAATCGATAATGCAATTCTTACTTGAGTTACATATGGCTCAGGATTTTAAAAAAACCACATACCGATTATGTGTATATGTTTATATGAGCAAAGAGAGAGGCATGGAAGCATATATACCAAAGTATCAGTATTGGTTGACTTACAGAAGTTGGAGGTGAGTGAGGAGAGTGTTAACTTTTCCCTACGCATCGTGGTTTCGATCGAAAATAAGCCTGTGCTATTTTGGCCATCACAGAAAAAACTAATGAACTGACAACAATCTATTAAGGTGAGTGTGGAGGGAAAAAGCAATGTTAGTTGTGCACTTATCATGTGCCATGCATGATGGTGGCTGCTACATATATTTGTTAGTATCTGCATTTTTGAGATAAGGAAAATAAGCCTTAGGGCTTCTCTTGTCTAAATTCCCATAACAAGTAGGTGGCAGACCTGACCACCAAAGACCAGGGGGCTTTTCTTCCTTAACGTGACCCTTTTTGAGAAACTGTGTCCCATGTCTGACTTACAGGCAGAGATCACGGTTTGAACCTCGGCCTCGTGATATCACTGGACCAGTCATACCATTTTCTGAAGGGCTCTGAAATGAGGACAACGCCACCTTGGGGGCGTGGCTATGAGGGGCATTACAACAATTGTGCTGGCACCCCGCAGAGTGCCTGCTGATTTGCTCACATTCAGTAACTCTTCCTGCCCTGTGATTAGTTTTCCAGGTTTGCCTTATAAATTTGGGTGGGCCTGTGAGAGGGATGCTTCAAAAAACAGCATAGAACAGAGTCACTTCCCCAGATTAAGAGCCCGCTGAGACACTAGTTGGCAACAGTTCACTTCACCCAACTCCCGACTTTCCCTCTAGGTCAGGTTGGTCCAGTCCTGGGACCATCTGCTGGGCCGGGCCTCTTCTAAGGGGAGCGGGGGAAACACCACCCGGACTAGTTACCCAGGGTGTCAGGAACGGCAGGCTCCGTGCAGGTGCTCCAGACCTCCTTGCAAAGCTTTGAGAAAGAGAACCCTGCCTCAGAGCAGGCGCTCCGAATGAGCTTCCTCTCCGCACTGCTCGTTAAGCAGTAAATAATTAAAACACCCCGAAAAAGACAGGTAAAATACAAGCCGCTCTGCCAGCAACACAGACATGAAAGGGAAGGGGAAGAAAATGAATTAAAAAAAAAAGGCAATGAAATAATTCATTTGAAGCTCTAATAAAGTTTCATTTGCAGTCTTGTTTAAAGATATATCAGACTTTAGGGATGTAACCTAATTACATTTTTATTCTAAGTTCCATTCAAAGATCTTGGACTTTGATTCTTTAACACAGATCAAACATCGAATAATTTTCTGGTGGCTATCAATACTTTAAAAGGATCTCTTGATTAAATGCTAAAAGGTCTTATGAACAAGTTCACACAGTAGATAGAGAGTAAACTGACAGGCCCCAAAAAGTGACAATTAATTTATATCGGAAAAGCAATGCTAATTTACTTATGAAAAAACTTTGCAATATTAAGTTCACTTTTATTCTGATATAAAGTGACCAGTTTCCACCATGGATCTAGGCAGAGGGGCCTTAAAAAACGTACCCGAGTGCCCACTTTCTAAACCCAATCCTGGAATTCCACCGGGATGAGACGCGCTGGTGGCGTTGAGCCTTGTGATGACATAGCCAGGGAAGGGGAGGTGCTTCCAGCAGGCCCGCGCCAGCCCGAGCGCCCAAGGTCCATGCTTACACACTACCTGGACTGGCTTTATTTCATATTGTTTACAGGACACCTGAATGGAATAGCATGTTTACAAGAGAATCTTTTTGCAAAGTTACTTCCTAAGGGACTTTTAAAAATGTTAATTTAGAAGCAGTTTCAAGTGAGGGGAAAGAAACAAATAGAACTTACTTTTTAACTATGAAGAGGAATAAAATGTTCCCAGTGAGCTTGGGCGGTTGTCCTCGCGGTGTGAGCGGGCAGGGGATGGACACCAGGACATAGGGACTCCAGCAGGAAAGCCCGCCAACTTCTGGTCACAATTCGACAGGAACCACCGGGCAATTGGTTCTGTTGGGAGTGGTTATTGTTTGTAGCCCCCGCCCCCTCCTCAATATGCCACCAGTGAACCCATAAACATCAAATGAGGTGCCCTTTATCCGTTCAAGTACTGTTCTCTCTTGCGACATTCTGTATGCCCTCATTGTTACAAAATTGAAAACATGACAGCAGCAACTTAAACAGAAAATGAGTCATCGCATAGATACAGAGAACAGACTGACAGCTGTCAGAGGGGTGGGGGTTGAGGAGCTGGGTGAAAAGGTGAAGGGATCAAGCAAAAAAAACAACAAAACCCTCCCAAACACAGACAACAGAGTGGTGATGACAAGAGGGGGGGGGGGCGGGTAGAAGAGGGCAAAGGGGTCTAACAGAAAAGGAGAGACTTGACTTTGGATAATGAAGAGTGGTACCCAGAGGTGAACTTGAGGCTCCATCTGCTTTTTATAAACTGGCATTATTTTCTTTCCCTAGTTGGTAAAGGAGTTGACAGAGTTTTTAAAGACTGATCTTTCAATAGCCATGGAAGCAGCAAGGAAGCCAGGGCTGGCAATGAACCAAAAGCAAAGAGCCTGTGCTCACACCCCCTCCCCTTAGAGACGAGGAAAGCAGGGTCCCCGTGATGCCACAGCCTATCCAGACTCACACAGGGAACCGGCTCAATGTCCAGAGAGCTGAGTTCACTGCCCAACCCAATCGTCTTTCCTCTGCTAGACCGCACCCATGGCCGCAGCACCCATGGCCTCCGCTCCAATGCTGTGTTAACTATCTAAACAAAGAGAGTCATTCAGCTTCTCAGCTACCACTAATTGAATCCCTGCGTTTCAGTTTGCAGGTTTCCAATTTATATCTTTACTGAAAGCATCTGTCCTGTATTTCTAATACTCCTGTAGATTTGGGCTTCCCTTGCTATCTAAAGTCCAACCAATAGTTCACACACACACCCCTTTTCTACATCATTAATAATGGGATTGATTGCATCTGTGATCGCTCTTTAATGGTCACTATTCTTTCTTACCAACTGCAAAAATCTTCTGTTCTTAGCTACACTTTTTAATTCAATGGATTTTTTAAAATTGGCTAGTTTTTTCCCCCAATTAAAAAATAGTATATACACAAGGTAAGCAGCTCCAGCGGTGCTACAGGGCACACCACGCCAAACACACCTCCCTCCATTCCGCACCGTCAGCGTTTCTCCAGAGGCTGCGCGGTTGGGATGAGACGTGCCACGTATGATGGGTTTTAAATCCTCTCAACAGCGCTTACGTCTCTATTAAATTTTAATAGAATGAAAGAGAAAATAAAATACCACACTAAAAACTGTTATATCCTTTGCATTTCTTTTAGTTATTCAAGCTGTTTTTCTAATAAACGGGCAAACATTATTCCATGACAAATAAGAAATTATCAGGAAATTCCTATCAATTTTGTTGCAGCATCTTTGATGATATTAAAATCTTTGATGATATTATTGTGTTTTAATCTTTTTTTTCCTTTGGAGAACTGAATACCGTGATGATAAACTTCATTTAAAATGCCAAAGAATAAAAATATTCACCAAATGAAGTGATGTTTATAATGGAATAGAGAATAAGGTAAAAAGCCAAAGCTCTAGGAAAGGATTGTTGATATGAGATTTTAAGAATCTTTAAAAATGTTACTTTAGATAGTATTCAGTTGCTCACCATTCTATCACAGATATTTTATCTGTCAGACTTCTTCACATGTCAAGTCCTAGCTCTCTACCATTATTGTACTTCTCCTTTGTCCCTGAAATAACAACTCTTTTTTTTTTTTTTTTTTAGTAAAGAAAAATTACTGACACCATATTGAATAGTGTGTTAGTTTCCTGGGGCTGCCATTATAAAGAACCACAAACTGTGTGTTTTAAATAGCAGAATTTGTTCTCAGTTCTAGAGGCTGGGATTCCCTGGCCTGGGTGGGTCCCTTTCTGAGGGCTGCGAGGGGGAATCTGTTTGGTGGTCCCCTCATTTTTGGTAGCCTCAGGTGCTCCTCGGCTTGTAGATAGTGCTCTCCCTACGCCTTTACACCATTTCCCGTCTGTACATGTCTGTCTCGCTGCCTAACGAGGTGGACAGCCATTAAGAGTGTATCAGAACCCACCCTAATGACGATGTCTCATCTTGATCATTTACAAAGACCCTGTGTCATTAAGGTCACATGTACATGTACGGGAGGTTAAGAATTCAGCATCTTTTTGGAGTTCACGAATCAACTGATAACAAATACAATTGGAAATTCTCTCTCACATGAGCAAACAGAAAGAACCAGCAATGTATACAACAGTTGTCCTGTTTTGGCAGCGTGGTTACTAAGAGCTCTCGGCACCAATGGGAGAAGCGAAGCGAAGCAAAACAGGGCTGCACGTGGGAGCCCACGACAAGGGTCTGTGGGATGGCTGGAAAAGTCTTACTCCACCAAGCAAACAGAGAACTAGAATCACAGACACGGTCACAGTGAGGTGCACGTGGGAGCCCAAGCCCACGGCAAATCTGAGGTCAAGGCAGAGAGAGGATGGGGCACAAGGATCAGACTGTGTATGAGGACCATCCTGAGAGGCTGCCCTGCAGGAGGCCTTTGTTTGAAAAAATAAGTGGTCTTCATGGCTGTGCCTCCAACCAGCCTAATGCCCAGACTGCTGAACAGGGGAGACGTCATTCCCTTACACATATATATAGAAAGGGTTTGGGCTTGGAGGAGTCAAATCAGTTACTCAGGAAGCTGTTCTGAGATGAATGCTTTGTTTTCCTTGCATTTCCCACACCCTTCAATTGGAAATAGTCCATTCAGTTCTGAAAGCAGAGTAAACAGTCTGCCCTGGCTCCTTTCACTGGCCACGTGCCGCTGGTGGAAGGCTCTGCTTCCTCCTATGCTCGTGGGACAGGTGTAGCGACAGCCCCTCACTCAATTTCAGGGTCTAGCAGGAGCTCTTCCAGGACTGCGGTTTGATCCTCTTACTTTAACTCACTGGCTCTCTTCTACTTTGATCATTTCTTAAAAAGAAAACATCTAGTCTTTGGGGAAAGAGCACATTTGGAAGCTTAGAGTCTTGTTCATGGTCCTAGCTTTATCCTAGTTCTTAAAGGACAAGACTTTGGTGTCCATAATCTCTTTATGTTAATAGCCTTCTTTATGCAGAACTTAAAGATGTAAGGGGGGAGGGTTAACCTGTTCGGCACTGATCCCCGTGGGCTGGTCTCCTAGAAAGTAAGATGGATTCCAAAAAGGTTCCAAGGAAACCAGTTAGGCTTTGTGATTTTAAGGGAATAAATCCTGACCTATTGCAAAGGCTTGGTCCCCAGTCTGTCTCTCCTGACAGGGGAGAGGCTGGTGCTCCCCAAACTATGAAAGCTTGTGTGGTGACTCTTGCTATTTGTATGCTGTATCGCATGGCACATCATACACATATCCACAGGCACAGCTCAGTCCCCACACTCTCCCCCTCTGCTGATCACGCACGGGAGGGGCTGGGTGACCTCAAAGCATGAATGCTAAGCTGACAGACTTCAGCCTGTACCAAGGCTCTGCTGCACTTCCTATTGTTGTTCTGTCCGGCCCCATCACACCAGGAGTTGGATGATACTTCCCTAAACATATAATACAACGACAGAGCAGTGGGGGACCAGTCTACCTGCAACCACTCTTGTGTTTGGGGGTCATCTCAGAGCAGTGCTGCTCCAGCAGGCCTGCTGTGAGTGCTACTGACCAATTACCCTGTTAGCATGGCACTGTCCCAGCAGACTGGGCCTATGCATGGCCTTCTGGAAGCAAGTCAGGGGACTGGAGATAAAGACCACCATTTGGGTGGAGAGTTTGCTGGTGGTGTCATGGTCAGCCGTCAGGATAGCCAGTTAGTGACTGAGCGTCATCTCAGCGTGTCTGCACAACACCACCCTATTGCCCTCTGGGTCCCGGCAAACCACACTGAGATACACTATTTGGAGACTGTCCCCATCAACAATAACTCTAAGACCTAAACGGAACAAGCTAAACAGGTTAACTCTGCCTTCCTCTAGCCACTGGGAGAACCTGGGATCAATGCTGTGGATCCCAGTTAGCTTGTAATCAATCCCTGCGCTCACGTCACAGAATGGCTTCTGACCTGAATGCTGTGTGCTTCCTAAGCTGTTCCTACAATGGTCTTCCCCTGCCTGTCTTCAGTGAACATGGCCAGTGCCCGGGGCCGTCTCCCGGCATCTGGTTCTAGTTAATCATCCTCCTGATCTCCCACAGGCAATCCAGACTCAAAGCCCATGGAGTGGGAGTAGTGTAGTCTGCTACAAAGGTGAGAAAGGATACTTAGAAACCATCCATTGGAATTGGATGGTATTTGCTCAGTGGGAACTGCTGATGTGGGCCACACCGCTCTAGTTTACCAGCTCCCAATAGAACTGCAAGGCTTAGACCCCAGTCCCCTGATCACACCAGGGGATCACCCACTGCTAATGCTGACCTGGAGGGAAGGACTAAAGTCTGGGTTCTGCCACATCACCATGTTATTATTGCCCTGGCCCCAAATCATACTGGGGAGAAGCCGGTGCTCCCCTACTCATGTCTGTTCTTTAACAAGCTCTCTCTCCCTGAAGGTCTGACAGCTGGCTCTGCTGGAGTCTGAATGGGCATGTCTCTTATTAACCTGGTGTTTTCAGACACTGCTTCACAGACATGGCATGAATGCTCTTTGACCATTCGTCCTGTTTGCATGATAAAAATGCTTACAAACAGGTCACAATTCTGACCGAAGATACAGCCACTGATTTGCACAAACGTTTGTCAGTCCATGACTACTTCAAGTGTGTCACCCCAGCTAAAGTAAATTCTGACTTGAAGAATAAGATGGCCAGCCCTGAGTCAGTGCTAGCTGGGCCACACTGCATAGGAGGGCCCCATCTTTCGGGCAGTGGGGGTGAGAACCTGTCTGCTGCGCCTGGTTCTGGTCACATATGTGCCAGTGGGCTGAACGTGGCTCTGAGCGCACTCAGGTGCCCTGTCCCTGTGACTATGGCTTCTGCTCAAGTTCATTTGCTCTATAGTTCCCTGAGGGTGCTGGAGCCATGCCCTGGACCATAGCCTGCTCGGTTGGGCCTTGACAACCTGGCTTTTGCCATCTGCCTGCTGGTATCCTGCTTTAACCTGAATGGGCACCCCTGGATTCAGGATGCTGCCACCTGCCCCTGAACACAGCTGCTGCCTAGCTGTTGCTGCGGGGTCTCCATTAGCTTGTCCAGACCAATCAGATCAGATGTGCGGAAGCTACACCCCTGTCACCTCGGGGGGAACCCTACAGCCAGGTGAGTCCCCATTCCACTCTAGCCACATATTCTTGATAGTCCTAGTTTACCCTGCTCATGAAAATTCTACCCCCGATTATAAAAGCCACATGGATACTTTTCACCACTGCTAGGGACAACAAACACTCCAGGACAATCTCTAGAATTTTCATCAACACTAACGCAGTCACTTGATCCATCAGGCAATAAAGGCATGGTTCTCAGGGCCTGTGAATGGATTAAAGCCATAGGAAAATAATTTAGATCTGACAAAAAGAAGTTGCAAAACAAAACAGTGTAACTTAACTTTAACGTAATTTCAAAGTCAAAACACTCTATATATCACTGTTGTACAACCAATCTTCAGAAAGTTTTCATCTTGCATAATTGAAAGTCAATACCTATTAAACAATAACTCCTGATTTCTTTGTTCTGACGTTTAAAAGAAATATCTCAGTGTATTTCTATCACAGGATTTATTCATTGATTGATTGATGCATTCATTCATTCATCTATTTACTCACTTAACAAATATTGGAGTACCTACTAATCTTATGACCAGTAACCATAGTAGCACGGTTGCTACATCATTTCAGTGGCTGAGTGTGGGGTAAGTTTGGGTAATGTGATCAGGGTGGGGCTGCACTCACTTAGATGTCCTACTGTAAAGCATAATAAAATACACCCTTATTCCATGAGCATTATTGCAAATAAATATGTGGGGTTTCCTATCACTTTAGAATAAAATCCAAAGTCTCCACCTCGTCTTAAAAGTGCCAGTGTGATCCCAAGTCTCCTGGTCTAACCTTGACTCCCCTCCTTCCCCCTTCTACTTTGCTTACTCAGCTCCAGACAGATACTCTGACCCTCTTGCTGGTCATTGGACATGCTCAGTCTGCACCTGCCTCAGGCCCTAAGGCTCACGCCATACTTCACCCATATCTCACTTTCTAACAGGTGAACCCATACAACAAGTATCAACCGCTGTCTGTCCCTTTGCCTTATCTTAGTTTTCATCATCTTACTTAATACTACTTAATATACTATTAGTGATTAAGGCTTATTTTTTCCAGTAGAATGTAGGTGCCAGTAGGGCAAAGATTTATCTGGCTTGTTTACTATTTTATCCCTTGGCACCAGGTTCTAAACAAATATTTGTTGAATGAACATTGAATGGATTTTTTTCTAACCTGTAATTCTTTTTTTTTTTTTAAATAAATTTTTATTAATGGTAATGGGATGACATTAATAAATCAGGGTACATATATTCAAAGAAAACATGTCTAGGTTATTTTGTCATCAAATTATGTTGCATACCCCTCACCCAAAGTCAGATTGTCCTCTGCCACCCTCTATCTAGTTCTCTGTGCCCCTCCCCCTCCTCCTAACTCTCTCCCTCCCTCCCTCCCATGTCCTCCCTCCCCCCACCCCTGGTAACCACCACACTCTTGTCCATGTCTCTTAGTCTCGTTTTTATGTTCCACCAATGTATGGAATCATGTAGTTCTTGTTTTTTTCTGATTTACTTATTTCACTTCGTATAATGTTATCAAGATCCCACCATTTTGCTGTAAATGATCTGATGTCATCATTTCTTATGGCTGAGTAGTATTCCATAGTGTATATGTGCCACATCTTCTTTATCCAGTCTTCTATTGAAGGGCTTTTTGGTTGTTTCCATGTCTTGGCCACTGTGAACAGTGCTGCAATCTAACCTGTAATTCTATGACTGCACAGAACTCTGTTGCAAAGACATGTCTTTTTTTTTTTTTTTTTTGACAGAGATAGAGAGAGTCAGAAAGAGAGACAGATAGGGACAGACAGACAGGAAGAGACAGAGATGAGAATCATCAATTCTTTATTGCAGCTCCTTAGTTGTTCATCGATAGCTTTCTCATATGTGCCTTGACTGGGGGGCTACAATAGACCGAGTTACCCCTTACTAAAGCCAGCGACCTTGGGCTCAAGCCAGTGATCATGGAGTCATGTCTACGATGGATCCCACGCTCAAGCCAGCAACCCTGTGCTCAAGCCGGATGAGCCCACGCTCAAGCTGGCAACCTCAAGGTTTTAAAGCTGGTCCTCCGCATCCCAGTCCAATGCTCTATCCACTGTGCCACCTCCTAGTCAGGCCATAAAGTAACTTTTAAGGCTACATTTCCTTCCGAAATTCTTATAGAACCAGGATGGGGCAGTATCTGAGTTATGTAGTTGGTTTGGTTTTTATATAGGGGACATGGGGCACTTGGAAAATCACAAAGTGTGCTTTTCCTTTTCCCTATTTTCTTACATGAGAAATCAAGTTAAAAATGAACACCGAGGGCTCTAAGAAAGGAAAACCAAATCGAAAGAGTGCCACATGTCTGTGGGTAAAGGACATGGACATGTGAGGGGAGGGAGGCGCTCTCTCTCTCTGTCCCGCTGGGGAAACTCGAGGTCGAGCGCTCTGCCAGAGGCAGGACGCAGGCAACACTAAAGGTGAGTCCTCAAGTCACACACCTTTGCTTTTTCATTTCAATAAATCATATTCTTATACTAAAGCCTTGGGTCTTCTACTCGACCTCCACGTGCCAAGGCATCCAGGCAAGTGGCCACTCACCGTCCTCCTCGAAGAGCAGTCCCATGTGCCAGTGTGACTCGGCTTCTTTCTTCCCGCCGTCGATTTTGATCAGCTGGGCGATCTGAAAACATCGTTCATAGAAGTGGTTCCTTACCCACTTGTCTTCAGAATTATCGAAGTGACAGGCCAGAGCATACAAGTTATTATAGACATCTTCGAAGTATTCTTCAGAGAGAGAAAAACATTATGAATAGCATTAGGAAAACGTCTTGTGACATTTCCTTTCAAATGGCAAACCAGTAGAGCAACATTTATTTTTCTATTTTTTCTCTAAAATATGATTAACTATTTTAAAAAATCAAAATTCAAAACGTAATATATATTAACTATCAAAATAGTTTTAGTAATTAAAGAATGTGCATAAAAGAAAAGCAACAAAGAGTCTTTCTGGAAACCTAGAATATGTTAGAAATGGACATACTCTTTGGTTGAAGCACTAGACTGTCTGTTAGACAAAAGAGAATAATAACTACTAGCAGTATGCTCAGTAGTTTTGGGAGAAATGAGTATGTGGTTATCATCTAATACCTTTCCCACTGAAGGATTAAAAAGTATTCAAAGATTTCAGAGCAAGCAATGGTTCATAACTATAGCAAAAAGATAATGTAAGAGAGGAAGGCAGATAGAATATGAAAATAGCAAGGTTTTTTCACTCAGAAGAAAAACAATCATGAGGCTGATAGGATTGGATGATCAGGATGACCCCATAAGCTCCACACACTTTCTACCAATGTCTCTAGCAACATAAGTTACTAGCAATGTTAAGAAAGAACGAGTGTTATGCTTTTGTTTTCTATGAGTACCTTTTTCTGCTGAAAATGCATTAATACCAGTCATCCCTCTCACTCAGACAGATTATTAGTTTATTAGTTGTTAGTGTATTAAAGATCCCCTTTTCCCCTGAAGTGGTATCTGACCTATTTGTATTTAAAAACTGTACTAATACATTGTGAATCGGTCTTATAAATCCCACCACCATCAATCATAAACTTGTACAAAACCATCGTGTTACTAAATTGTCTCAGTCCCGTAAACTCCCCTCTATTGGTGAATATGAACAAATTCCTAATCCTCAGGCCTTTCTGCATCCATGCTGAAAGCACCGTGGTGACTATGTGGGGGCCTCCGGATTACCTTTCCAAGGATTTTTTTAAAATAATAATCATTATTATTATTCACTGATATACTCCTGAAAGGATTACAATTATGAAAAATACTTATACTTTGCCCACTAGCATTTTTATAAGATTAAAATTAAAACGCTTATAAAAATTGGAACCAGGCTGGCTATAGCAAAGGGTAACTTTCAAGACCATATATAAGTCACACCAGTGTTTTGAAAGAAATTTCTCTCTCTTTTTTTTTTTTTTAAATTTTTCTGTGGTGAGAAGCAGGGAGGCAGAGAGACAGACTCCCGCATGTGCCCGACAGGGACCTACCTGGCATGCCCACCAGGGGGCGATGGTCTGCCAATCTGGGGCATTGTTTCATTGCAATGGGAGCTATTCTAGCGCCTGAGGTGGAGGCCATGGAGCCATTCTTAGTGCCAGAGCCAACTTTGCTCCAATGGAGCCTTGGCTGTGGGAGAGGAAGAGTGAGACAGAGAGAAAGAAGAGGGGGAAGGATGGAGAAACAGATGGGTTCTCTCCTGTGTGCCCTGACTGGGAATTGAACCCAGGACTTACACATGCCGAGCTGATGCTCTATCACTGAGCCAACCGGCCAGGGCTCAAAAGAAATTTCTAAAACCTAAGATATTACTTTACATACATTGCTTCATTAGTTCTATAGAAAATTAAGATTTATCTCAAAATAGGCTTTATACCTAAAAATAAAGTAAAATAAAAACCATTCTCCCTGGCACCTTATTTTTGAAGGAGCTGGGTCCTAGAGAGTCATTCTGCAACAGACAGGGGAATGTGGAGACTAACCTGAGCCATTCACTTAATAAACAATTCTCTCCTCTCAGAACTGACTTCTATGTTCAATCTTTCCTTTCTGCATCTCTACCTACTGTGAGTACAGCGCTAAAATCTTTTTGTAATATTTTATATTCTTTGCCATATTTAGTGATTAGAAAGTTATTTTTTAAAGCCTGTAAGTAAAATACTTATTTCCCATTTAAAAAGTTATATAAAGAGCTTTTTAAAAATACATGTAATGCTGAAATATTTTTTTCTGTTGTACAGTAATTAAACCTTAATAGAAAAACATTTCTAACATTTCATAAATGAAGTTTTATTTTTATTTTTGATTTTGTTTCAGTATGAGTTATATGAGCTATCAAGGTTCCACACTGAAAGACAACTTGTCAGCTAAGCTATTTTTCTATGAAAAAATGGAGAGGTTTGTTGATGTTGTTGGTAGAGGAATAAGTATAAAAGAACATAATCAAATTTTTAATCTTTGTTCAATCCAAATATATGACCAATACCTTTTACATTATAAGTATTTTTTAATTCCTCCTTGAGTTGACTGTTAGCAAGTATATTTATAAGGTGAAATAAATTTTACTGTTGTTTATTATTTAGATCAATATTTATTATGCCCCCTAGGAAGGAGATTCCATGATAAAATAAATTTGGTAAATGCTCTTACTAATTCCCTCTTTCAGTGAACCACACAAAATACATTGGCATGTTAAAGATTCTGCTAAGTCCTGCAGTAAACCAACCTGCTTAACATTAATTTTAATTCACATGTTGTTTCTCAAACTTATTTCACCAATTATTTTTGTTTTGCTTTATATAAAACCCATAAACATCCTTTGGGATTTGGCTTATGTAGTCTATTCCACCATAGAGTATCTTAAATAAATGTTACAAAAAATAATTGTTGCTTAACCCTTGACAATAATTTAAAATCAAGTGCGAATATGTTTGAATTATCTATTGATTCAGTTGCCCATTACCATTATTGTCATCTCTTCTCCAGCCCCTTGGGGTACAAGGCCCTAATCACAAAGTTACAGACGGTATAAAGGTGATTCATAACAATAGGCAACATAAAAAACATTATCAAGGACAAAGAACACTTCAACAAATAAAAAATTATCCAAAAAAAAATCATTGACTTATTTAAACACTTCTTTGCTATAAAACAAAAAATGATGTTTTGTAAAATAATTTAAATAAGTCTGGGTTCTTGCTCTGTAAGTCTTGAGAGAGAGAACTGACTTGAGATGACTCTTGTTAGTGCCATAGCTTTGATAAAATGAACTTCAGTGACTCTAGCAGTGGTCGGCAAACTCATTAGTCAACAGAGCCAAATATCAACAGTACAACGATTGAAATTTCTTTTGAGAGCCAAAATTTTTAAACTTAAACTATATAGGTAGGTACTTTCCTTATCGAGGTAGCGCCCGCACGTGATATTTTGAGGAAGAGCCATACACTCAAAGAGCCTCATGTGGCTCCTGAGCATCAGTTTGCCAACCAGGGTTCTAGGGTGACGATCTTTCCAATGAGAAGAAATGAGAATGCTGAGGTTGCTGCTTCAGGATGATGGTCCCAGGTCCCACAGCCGCATGCAATGGAATCTCGAGATACTATTAACAGATCTCTATATACTAGATATGTGTGCGGTATTGTTTGTATGTGTGTGTTTTAAGATTTAGGATTAATTCAAGTTCTTAAGAGTGAATGTGCATATTCCTTATCCATTTCCTGGGACAGTCTTAACTTAAGTAACAATTTTTCCCCAAACAAAATTCCTATGTTAAATGTCTTGAAGTATACAAATTGTTTTTAAAGTCTGTCCTACAGTTAAATACTTTTCATAATACAAATAAATCATCATCTCCTACACACACACACACACACACATACACACCCTAGTTCACTTATGGTGGTGCTGTTAGGATTTTTGTGTATCTCATACTTGTAAGTGATGATGAGAAATACATACTGACTCTACTATAGAGGCTGAAAGACTTCTGCTACCCTTCCGATGCTGTTTCCATGATTCCATTAATTTTCCCCATTGTAGCATTAGGTGACAAAAAAATTGCCTAACATCTTCTAACAGAAAGACCTGAAATAAAATGTAGACATTGGCCCTGGCCAGTTCAGCAGTAAAGCGTCAGCCAGCATATGAAAATCCTGGTTTGATTCCCAGTCAAGGCACACAGGAGAAGCAACCATCTGCTTCTTCAACCCTCCCCATCCCCTTTTCTCTTTCTCTTCTCCTCTCCAAGCCATGGCTCCAATGGTTGGAGTATGGAGGTCCCAAGCACTAAGGATGGTTCCATGGCCTTGCCTCAGGCATTAAAATAGCTCAGTTGCCTAGCAATGGAGCAGCAGCCCAGATAGGCAGAGCATTGCTTGATAGGGGGCTTGCCAAGAGAATCCTGGTCAGGGTGCATGCGGAAGTCTGTCTCTTTGCCTACCTGTCTCTCATTTAATTAAAAAAAAGAAAGAAAGAAATGTAGATATCATCATGCTGGGGCCTGAGTCTCTCTTTTTGAGTCCTCTGGTATTTTCACACAAAAAGGTGAAGAAAAGAATAATTTAGAATACCAAATTTATGTCAAATTCTAGGATTTCCTGTCTTTGATTATATAAAGGGACTAATTCTAATATATGACTAAGAAATACTTATGACAACAGTATCAGTATTATAGTATGGATTAGAAAATTGTCTTCAATACTTGAAACATAGTGACTTTCTAGAAAATTTTAGGATACAGAGAAAGGAATTTGTTAGACATGATGTGATGAAATATATAAAATTAACAATTGCATTCACAATTGTGAATTGCAGCTTTTTATGTCATCTCACTATTTACTAATAAAAATTCTCTGATTGAAATCTGTAGGATTTGTGTGACCTGTGGAGGTGCAGTAGATAAAGTATCGACCTGAAACACTGAGGTCTCCAGTTCAAAACCCTGGGTTTGCCTGGTCAAGGCACATATGAGAAATTACTACTACGAGTTGATGAGTTAATACCTCTTGGTCCTGTCCCCACTTATTTTCATTCTCTCTCTCTCTCTCTCTCTCTCTCTTTCTCTCTCCTCTCACTAAACTCAATAAATAAAATCTTTTTTTTTAAAGAAATCTGTAGGACTTATTGATGAAGCCTTCAAGTTCTATTATTGATACTAGAAGATCAATATAATTTTCAAATTATAGTCCTCAGTGAAAGTCAATATTCAGATCAAACAAAAGAAAAAAATGTGGAAAGATTGATAATGATACAGAAGATTTTAATACATTAGAAAGTTCTACTCCTTGTCTCCCTGGCTTAGAAGGACATCACTAGAATGCCCCTGTGTCTGGGGCAGCCTTGTGATTTAGGGTTCCCTGTCATTTACTCCATCAAGATGTTTAATTAACTAGGTTGAACTGTTCTAAGTTGTCTTAGTTTCAAATTCACACATGAAACAATTTGGGATCTTCCCTCCACTCACCATTCCTTTCAGCCTCCTCGGCCCTGGTCAGGTAGCAGTAGAAGTGATCCAACTTATCAGGCTGCTCCTCTAGGGGTCTCTGCAACCAGAAGAGGGACCGAACCCTCGCAGCCTCCCTCAGGGCGTCCCACTTCTCCATCAGAGCGAAGAGCTCGCTGAAGGACTTGTGATACCCATCTCGCAGCATGTCCACACAGACGCTCTTCTTGTACGAGTTCCGGTAACTGGGAATAAGAATGAGGACACTAAAAGCGTTATTTTAAGTCTTGAAATCTGGGCAGTGTTTTATCCTATAACAATTAAAGGTTGAGCCTGACCGGGTGGTGGCGCAGTGGATAGAGCATCGGACTGGGATGCGGAAGACCCAGGTTCGAGACCCTGAGGTCGCCGGCTTGAGCGTGGGCTCATCTGGTTTGAGCAAAAAGCTCACCAGCTTGGACCCAAGGTCGCTGGCTCTGGCAAGGGGTTACTTGGTCTGCTGAAGGCCTGCGGTCAAGACACATATGAGAGAGCAATCAATGAACAACTAAGGTGTTGCAACACAATTAATGAACAATTAAGGTGTTGCAATGCGCAATGAAAAACTAATGATTGATGCTTCTCATCTCTCTGTTCCTGTCTGTCTATCCCTCTCTCTGACTCTGTCTCTGTAAAAAAAAAAAAAAAAAAAAAAAAATCTTAAAAAAAAAAAGGTTGAGTCATGCTGCCTTTTTTATCCTCAGTGAAAGCACTGAAAACTATCTTTGCCTCAAACATTTACAATTGAAAGACTTCAGTTTAATGAGAGATGCCAGGAGCTATCTAAATACAGCAGTTTTAACAAAATTACATTAAAAATACTGTATCAGTTCTACAGCTGAGCTCCCTCTGATAAGGACAAATAAGCTAGTTGACTGATGTCTTAGTCTGTTTAAGCTGCTAAAACAAAATACTACCGAGTAGCTTATAAACAAAGGACATTTATAGCTGGAGGCTAGACGTTCAAGATCAAGGCATCAGTGCAGTTGCCTTCTAGTGAGGGTCCTCTTCCTGGTTTGTAGCTGGTGCCCTCTAGCTGTGTTGTGTCCTCACATAGTGGAAGGGGCTAGGGATCTCTCTGGAGCCTGTTTTATAAGGTACTAATCCCATTCATGAGCGCTCTACTCATGACCTAAGCCCCACTTACGAATGCTTTTGGGGATTAGAATTTCAACATACGATATTTGGGGACATGAATATTCAGACCATAGTAATTGATGACATCCAAAATTACTTGATATACTAGTCTTTCATCAAAATAAAACAACTAATAAGCCAAGTAAAAATTTAACATGGCATTTAACATCAAAGCAATACACTCTATAGTAAATGGCTTTACTATACATTATAGAGAATCATTCATTCATTCATTCATTCATTCATTCTTTTGTAAATTCATTAAGAATATGTTTATTGAAATTTACCACTATATTTTTTAAATTGTCTTAAGTTAGAATTACATTAACAACTTGTTAGATTATATTTCACTTCTAACTTAATAATAAATAATATATAAGGAGATTCAGTAACAAATGAATATTCTATTTGTGAATTCAAAAATAGCTATTGAGTTTCCTGCTAACTTCCAGGCACTGTTCTAGATCAAATAAATTCAATGCCCCAGGGTAAGCTTGTATTCTCATGGGAGAACACACCCCAAAATAAATAAACAAATAATAAATAATTACAGGTGATAAAAACTTCCACACAGCAACATAGACAGGGTTATGGGACAACAATTGTGTGGTGGCTATTATTCCACTCAACAAGAAATTAGAGCCTAAATTATATAGCTTTATAATAATTATTTTACCTTCTTTTTAAAAAAAATAGGAGACAATTAAATATCTAGAACAACTGACTTGATGCGATACTACAAAAATTTCAATGTGGAGTGAACATAGCATAGAGTGAGGCAAAACATCAGAGTTCTGAGTCAGAACACCTACTTCTTCAAAATCTCCCTAGACCTCATTTCTTCTCACCTGTGAAATGTGTATATTAATGTATGCCCTACCTACATCACAGGATTCTTCTAAGAACCAAATGAATCTGTGTATGCGAAAATGATCTGTGCAGTGTGAAGTCCTGCTCCATTGGTTCTCAATTCCTGATCATAGCATAGAGTCACCCACAGAGTTTAAACATCACACACACACACAAAGGCCCGGGCTCCAGTTGCCAAGAATTTCTTACTTCAGTGGACTAGCTCAGGTGTCAAACAAAATACATAAAGAGTGGAGAGAGTAAAGTGGTTAAAGAGAAAAATTCCCAGATTTTTCTGCAGTTCCCAGATCATGAAGAGTCCTCAAAGTCATGGTAAGACGTTTGGACTCCATGCTAAGAGTCTCCTAGTTAAAATTTATAGTTAATGCAACAAATGTCTTTAAACTGCAATGATTTTCACTTATTACAACAAACTGGGTATCTAAAAATAAATAAATATGCGTTAATTTCCACCATTATATTATATGTGGATTTCTCAGGTTTTATATCTGTGAACCAGAGCCAAAGTTCACTCGCTTTATGGAATGGAATTTTTTAACAAGTACAAATAGAAATATAAACAGAATACAAATTCAGTGTTTTATTTATTTCATTTGGACACAAAGGATTAGCCTCTGGCTTTATTTACATATTAAAATATTAGTCTAAATTAAAATGTGTTCTCCTACATAGCAGGAGAAAAAAAATTTCCACGACCTGAAGTCACTATACTGGGTGAAAATTGAGAATTCCTCAAAAATGTATGGAGAGATTGGATAAATGTGGAATTAGAGAAGAGCTGTCCTGACAGATAGCATGCCATTCACAGATGCGAAAGTTGTGACCTTCCCGGATATGCCGACGTCTATAAATCTATATCATACGGAAGACCTTGCACTGCAGACACCTGAGGCTCTCCAGGCCAGGGGATGTGGCTGGAGGAGACTGGATTTAAGAAAAGGATCAAACAGTCATGCATTTCATGTGGATTATATTACTATTCAAAGGCATTATTCAATAAAGAATATATGTCAGCATTCTGAATTTACATCAAAATGTCCCTAAAAAATTCTAAGATTAAGAAAAATCTGTAGACTGACAGAAAGTAAAATTGCACAATCTGACCTACGTCCAGAGCAGCTACATGTGAGGGGATGCTGGGAACTGGGGGGCTTTCTATTAAACAGCCACAAAAATATTATATCATTGCAAAATTCTGCCTTAAACCATTTTGAATAGCCCGTATTTATAGAGTACTGACAATGTGTCAGATGCTGTAGAGACATTATTTCTAACTTACATAATAACTCTACAAAGTACTACTTCTATTTTTACAGGTTAAAAAGAAAAAGCCATCAGTGAGGTTGTGACTTGTCAAAGCAATACAAAGTAATAAGCAGCAGAGTTAGAATTCACACCCTGATTTCTCAGACTGGATATTCTGACTTTTTCCACTTTGTCACTTTACTTCCTATTATTATATTCAACATTGTTGGTTTTTCTTCTCTTCCCTCTCCACACGATTTTCTGTTTATTTGCATTGCTTGCTTAGGAATTTGATATAACTGGACAATTACAATGTAACTCCAACTTGAAAGCCATTGTTTGATCCCCACTTGATTGGGAAGAAATGATAGATGTCATTCTGTGCCTCTCCCCGAGAATCTCCTTTCTCAAAATGAGGGAGCAGATGACCAACAGCATCTGTGCAAAGCCAGTTAAATAGATGTGAATCCCTCTCAAGACTGTCAAGTCTATCAGGGAAAAATACTCAGAGAGACAGACATATAAAAAGGACAAAAAGAACACAATTCTACAAATATGAAAAACATGAATAAATTGAATAGATACGACAACTTATTCTCTCTGCACTTACAGGCTATTTATACTAGTTAATAGAATTCCAAAATCAAAATGCATTATCAACTATTCTATTATGTTAAAATGGTTAACAAATGTTTTCATAGCACAGACTGAAACACTTTATCAAGATGAAGCTTCACATTTAGTAAAATATTTCAAAAGCAATTCAATAAAAACTATACTTTAAAAAAGATAACATTTTTATTTAATCTGAAAAAGATAAACTCAAAAGATATGTAATATCTAATCAACAGTCAAGATAATACTTTTATTTCATTAAATTAATATTTATAAGTAACTGGTGGGTTATCTTTGTGTCAGTTAGAATAACCTTACATTCATATTATAGAGATAAATGTTATTAGAATCACCTACGGGATAATTACATTGACTCTTATATTAATACTTAAATTGCTTCAGTTAATATAATTTCCCTGGAATAAAGTGAATCACTATTCTTAGCCATACTTTTCAGTGTAGGTAGATATTATGTATAAATATAATTAGAAAAAAATCTATATTTTTACATACACACAGATAAACATCAGATAAGTTGTTTGGATATGTTTTATAGGTTTTTTGAAAAGGACATTTGCCCCCCAAAAAGCTAAAGCAAAGATATAGCATTTTCCAGCATGCAGAGAGAAGATAGAAAGAAAAAATGATAACTGTGTTTAAAATGACTTGAAAGCATATAGAATGATTTTGCAATAAAAACTGAAAGCATTTTTCTTAATTTTACACATTTAGATCTTTAATAATGATTAGTAATATTGTTGATTAATACTGATTAAGAATTACACTATCACTACTCATATGTATTTTTGTATAATAACCGTCAGAGAGTTGAGATTTTTAGGACCTTTATTTTATTTAACATGTACTTCAAAATATAGCAAGAAAAAAAAGTTTCAATGTAAAAAAAATCTCTTTACAAATTCAAGGATTTCCAATGAGTTGACTGGTCTCTGGGGGCATCTACTGGAAATTTAGCAAACTGCAGTCACATCATGTAAATTTGATAACTTTCATTATCCATCTTAATACAGATATTATTTTAATTGATATGCAAATAAGGTGACACTCAAAGAAGATAAATGTAAAGTTATGCATGGCATTCTATCTCATCCATCTGGTAACAGCAAAACATGTAGCTGTCTATGAGATCAGTTAACAAATACTGAACTCTTAAAAATGGAAATAGGGCAGATGGCATATCACAGATGAACAGTTTTCAAGCCATTCAATTCTCATGTTTGGAAAAATTAGAAATATATTTTAGAGATAACCATTCATACAGTTAATGAGGCATTTTATTAATCCAAATTAAATATATATAAAAAGCACTTTTAAAATTATGATGGTTTCTCTAAAACAAATTCATTTCACACCTCGGTATACCTACAAATCATAAATAACCTGACAATCACTGCTTATTTCCTTTATAACTTCATTTAACTAGTTAGAGGTTAATATCTCAAAAAGTAGAATTTGTTATACTTGGAACCAAGGAATCTATTCTTTACTATAATAAGTCATTACAATTATAATTAGTCATCAAAATAAACTTATTAATTTCCCCTAAACATTTTAGCAGACCATCCTTAAAAATGAACATATAATGAACATAATATAATCACTGCAGTATGGTTTTAATATATATTTCAATAAACAAAATAACTCATAATAATATTATTGGAGTTATAAGTAGCCATGTAATAGAAATTTTACTATCACAGCCTTTATAGCAATTTTTATTTTCTTTTGTGAAATTTTAATCATATTTTCTTTAAGAGAAAATAAAAAATAATTCAAAGGTATATCTATTGTGCTATACTTATATTATACCCACAATATACTTCATATATTGCTATAATTTAATCTATTATTCTCCTAATGAAGATTTAAATATCTTTAACTTCATTCCAAAAAAAACAAAAAAAAAGAAAAACCACCACTAATGTATTAGTTTATATTGTTTCAAGAAATTTTACAAAGCTCACCATCAAAATAAATGGTAAAGTGAAAAAACTAATCAACATAAAAATATTATCAGTAAATCAGAACATGAGTATTAATACAGTAGGATATTTTTTTAGTTTAGATTTTAGGTAGCTGAATATATTTGTTATTAAAAAATAAATAAGTAAAGTCCACCTTCCACGAGTTTATGGAATAGAATGCTTTGTGATTTTTCTAAACAATTAGAAGTTTACTTATTTGAATCTTTAGAGGAAGTTGTTACATATTCAAGTTTTACTTTATATATTTTGGAAAATACAAATTTTCACCTATTGATAATTAAAGTTAGAAAGTATAATCAGGCTTTTAACATTTTAAAAGTAAATACACCAATTTTTAAATGCTATTTGGAAAAAACTATTTAATCTAAGTCAACCTTTAATTTTTTTTAAATTTGATAATAATAATAATACCTAAGAAAATTTAACCCATAATACTTTGTAAATGGAACTGTCAGTAATATAATTCTGTCAACAAAAAATAAAATGTTAAAAAATTTGATCAGCAAAGAATTCTCTAAATGGCACAATAAGAATTCACTTCAACATGGGTGAATTCACTTTAGGATATATGGAATAGTCAGGTGAAATGGAACAAAGATTATTTCTAAGATTCAATTATGTTATACTGATATTTAGCGAAAAAGCAGTGACTTTTGGGAGATCAATAAATGTTATTAATCAATCAAATAGACTCTTTGCTGGTGATTGTTACCTGATATTAGAGGAAATCCGTGTTATTTAGTAAATTGCAATACTTAAAATAGCTTTAAATAATTCTCTTAACAGAAAGGTATTTTTGAGGTAGATATCCTATTAAAAATGATCTACTCAAGTGATTACTATTCAATCAAATATCTGAACAACAGCAATTGCAATCAATCAGAAATGAGTCAACTATTGATCAGTCAATAGAAATCATCAAAATATTTACCCAGGTAGCTGTTCCACTCATTTCTGGAACTGATTTTCTTTACTAAATATCTCAAACTTAATCACATTTAAAAGTTTTTCTTTAGAAGTTTGTAAAAGAGTACTGGAATAATGCTCCTTATGGAGCTAATTATACATAAAATCTTTAAAAACAGTCTTATTACTTATAAATATGCTGAAAAAAATTCAAATATATATATTTTTTCTTTCTTTCTTTCTTTCTTTCTTTCTTTCTTTCTTTCTTTCTTTTTTTTTTTACCAAAGATGTTTTAAGCCAAAGATAATGAATGTCATTGTTTAAAAATAATTTTTAGTGGATATATTTTCAAGCCAGAAATACCACACTTGAGTCCAAACACCTTTGGCTAAATGAGGCAATTATATTAGTTCCTGTTTTTTTGTTTGTTTTTTTCCCCAATTTACACTATAATTCTTCACTATAAGAAAGTATAATTATATAACCAATTTATATTGTCACCTAACCAATTAAAGACAAGGTGAAAAATAAAGCTTGGAAATAATCTTAATTTTTATATTCAGTCATAATTATTGTAAAAATCTGAATAAGTAACAATTTTGTTATGGTCTGCAACCTAATGTAATAAGAATAAACATAAGAAAAAGAAAAAAAACAAAAACTAAGCTTTATACTACATGGCTGCAAACAATGGACTACAAATATGTTTAAACATGACCATGCTAGTTCATCACCTCTATATTTTTGTCTAAATTAGTATTTATAATTTTATTTTACAAAATGATTATTTTATTTACTTTAGAGAGAGAAAGGGAGAGAGCAGGAGAGTGACAGGAACATCTGTTCCTGTATTTGCCCTGACCAGGGATTGAACCAGCAACCTCTGCACTTTAGGACAATACTTTAACCAACCAAGCTATCTGTCCAGGGCAAAACTCCATACAATATGTCACTGTTTTATTTTATTTTATTTATTTATTTTTAAATATAATTCAGTGATTGATCTCCAAATTTTAAAAAATCTTTTAGGACAATTTGTCTGAAATAGTATTTTTTTTTCATTTAGTTCTTCATCTTTACATCTTTATAAATAAAAGAACTATCAATTTTCTATATAAATTGACTAAAGCATCAAACTTTTAATAAAAATGTAAAGCTGGATAATATAAAGACAAAACTTAGTAAAAACAACAAGTTGCATTAAAAAGAAAACTTCAGCTCACTGTGCTCTTTTTTTACTAAAGTATGTCATACATTTTATCTTTGCAAGAGTTTGATGAGTTTTGCAAGTAAAATTCTGTTTCCTCTACACTTGCTAATAGACATGAGAATCTGTAGTTTGCACCTTCCCATTAAAAATGTATTGTATTTTTTGAAATTATTCACCCCGCCTTTTATCCAGATCATGTCTTTGAAAGGAGGAAGTAGATAATAAATGGAATAATTCATGATTTCCCATTAAATATGAAACTTTCTTTTGCAGAGTTTAGAAAATGAAGTTCTACATAATGTACAAAAGTTGATGAGAACTTTTTTAACCTTTTCAAGAAAAACCTTTCCTGTTAAACAACCACATGAAGAGCTTTCTTTGGAGAAAAACTGATAAATTCTTTACATCTATAGCTTTATCACATACATTCTAATTCTGCTCCTTCCAAACATATTTCCTTGTAATACTTTCCTTATTCAAATGATGGCAAGAAAAATAGCATGCATGAGGCCATACACGTGACAAGTATCTAATAAAAATAAAACTGGCTTAAATTACAAAGTGAAAATTATGTAAATTAAAAATAAAAACAAAACATTATTTATGCTCTTTTCAGGAACATAATGGATCATCATATATGAGTAAATAACAAAACCTGCAGTTATAGTTCTCTTATTATGATGTTTCTTTTGCTATGGTGATGATATTGTCATGAGAAAAAATATACACCTTTATAAACTTATCTTTACAAACTATCCATTGGTACTCTATTAAACTTTCATGGATAAAATAAAATAAAAACTAAATCAAATAATTTTAGGCTCATTCCAGCTCTATCATTTTATATTTCTTGGAAAAGAAATCTGTAGTAAATTTAACTGAAGAGAAATGTCAAGTTCTGACTATTTTAGGGCAATAAGTGACTCTTATCTTTGGATTTTTAAGTTTATATTTTATTTTACATTTAGTAAAAATTAAACTAATAAACACAAAAACAACTCAATAATTCTGATGCTTTGGTTAAACAGTCTTTGTATATAAATATCTTATTTTCCTGAATGTTGTATTAAATTTATTGTAGCTATCTCAAACATTTAGAAAATGCCTACTTGTAACTAAGAGCATACAGTACATCAGATCAAATATGTGCATCAGTAGGAATATTGTAAGAAGTACAGGAAATATTTGTGAGAAGATAAAAGAGCCTCACATTCTAAATTTTAGGAAATAGTGAAAAATAGGTATATGTAGGATTATAACTATCTTGAGACAAAGAACATGTCATTTGTTTCTTTCGTATTTTCATATAATAGTGCAAATGTCAACAAAAAGGAAGCTTGTAAACATGATTAATACAAAATAAAATAGAATTCATAAAAAAATTAAAGGGGCATATGAATATCAGTGATTCATAAATATATTAATTTTCTGAGAAATATAGCAGTTAGAAAACAATACACTTAATCACATAGCTTCAAGATAAACATTTCAGGATAAAGAGAAATTTATTGTAATGCTTTTCTCTTCCAGAAGACTACAAATAAAGTAGAGGTTAAAAGTTTTGAGTAACAATTGTCAAGCTTGACTGAAATAACAGGGTCAATCTAATTACTAGATCCTGATAAATATAGAACCGTCTACCAAGTTAATAGAGAATATATATTTATTTTACAAAAATACAAGAAATATTTGTAAAGACTGACCATGTACTGGACACACTAGAAATTTCATTAACTGATATCATATTTGGCACATTTACTGAGCACAAAAAAATTCACCTCTTTTTTTTTTTTTTTAAAAAAAGGCCACAAAAAAGTATTTACCTGAAAATTTACAAATGTATTGCTATTTTAATCTTTGACTAAAGAGAAAACCACCATAGTAATGTTCATGTATTTACAGCAGAAAATATAAAAACTAAATATCAATTCTGGGGGAAGAAGTCATCATGGTACTCAAAATTTGTAATTTAAATGTGTTAGAAAACAAGAACTGGGACAAGTGAAAGAAGCTAGCTTTCAATTCAGGAAGCTGGAAAAAAAATTCTAAGGAAATAAACAAAGATGTGAAGTCAAATAAAGCACAGGGAAGAATATATAAAGGTAAATGAATAATGAATAAACAAGAACTGAAAAGTTGACCCATAAAACTGAAGAACTGGTTATGTGAAAAGACAAACCTTTGTATAATCAAGAAAAGAACAGGCAAGCTACCAAAATATATAGTACCAGGTATGAAAAAGCAAATATAGTTTCTAAGTACAATAATAGTAATGGCTAATTTTTATTGTATGTTTACAATGTGTTCTCAATATTTCACATGTATTATTTCATTTAAACTTTACAACATTTTTTATGATAGGAATTATTTTTATTTTACATATGAGGAAAATGGCACAAAAAGTTTAACAAATCAAAGATCATACCCCTTGTGAACTGTGGAGCTGAAATTTCAATGTCAGCAGTCTAATTCTAGAGTCTATGTTATTAGCCACCACCATCTTCATGCTAACTCCAAGACACAGAATATTTCTATAGATATAGAAGAGATTTAAACGTTAGAAAATATCATGCTAACCTTCATCATAACAAATATAAAAGTCTAAATTAAATTAGTACTAACTAAAAAAAATCAAATTATTAATCATCAAGATAGGCTAGAAAAGATTTAGAAGACCAATTATAATATAAAATCTCTCTTTCCTCTCATCCTTCTCTCACCAAAGGAGCAAAACTTTGGTTTTACAATGGAGTATTAACCAAACTTTCAATAAGTAAGAAATCCTTATCTTATTCAAAATGTTCTGCAACATATAAAAAAATGAAAAATTCTTTAGTTCATCTTACAAAACCCCAGAAGTACTACAGCAAAAGAACAGAAAATTATGGATCAACGCTATTATAGTTTAGATGCAAAAATCCCCCCATACCCACCAACCATTAAAATAATTCATAGCAAACTAAAATTATACTGAAGAAATAAGGTTTATCCCAAAATTCTAAAATGGTTCAAAATTAGAAAATTTAGTAACTTTATGATTTTCTCAGTAGATGCTTAGAATTATTTAGTAAAGTTTCAAATTAATTCATAATTAGGATAAGTAGAAACTAAAAAATGAATTATCTTGTAAATGTATTATTTATTAAAAACCTATGGCACAAGCTTGATTTTTTTGTGTGATATATCAGAATTATTACATTAAAGCCAAGGATATGAAGGGATCCCTACTCCCACTGCTATTACTTAACACCATTAACTGTTAACTGGAGGTTCTTGTTAATGCAGGACTCAATATTTTGATTCCAATTCTCCTAAAATAACATTAATACAAGGCAATCTCATTAAAACCTTATTATTTTTTTGCCTCTTCACAAGATAATTCTAAAATTCATATGAAACAATTAATGAACAAGAAAAATCCAATTGTTTGGAACAAAAAAACTGTCTGCCATATAGATAAATATATTTTAACTATAGTAATAAAATGAATTGTGACATTGATAGAAGAAAAGGCAAATAATCAATAAAACATACACACACAAAAAAAAATTTGGCATTTAATAAAAGTAGCATCCCAAGGAGAAAGTCTTGGGACAATTGACCTATTTGCAAATATAGGTGGTTTTAGTTTTTAATAGTGTTTATATTACTATTTTATATAACATATATAGATTGATAATTTGTTACATCACCTATCTACATTTAATAGAACATTTAAATTAAACACTTGAATTTCAATTTCCTGATCATCTCCTTAACCTTTACACAGTGTATGTGATATGTATATATTACTAAGATTTTTCACTAAGATATTTCAGGTGCTTAATCACATTATTTGTTCAAGCAACTTTGTAGACATTTATTTTGGACTTCTGAGTTAGGTACTTTCTTTGATCCCATAGCCTCCTCTTTCTTGAATTCTGTTTTCTTCCTTCTAGAGTCTAACAATTTGGGGAAGGGATGAAAGGTCCAGAAATACTGTGCAGGAAGAGATGTTCCTCAGTCCTCATATTATCAGAAAGTATTTTTAATTCTGCTCTCAGTTTTGATTAATAGTTTATCTGGGAGTAGAATTCTAAGTTAAAATAATAGTTTTTGTATATTTTGAATACATTCATCTTTTTTCTTCTACAACCCAGTACTGTTACTGCTACCATTGATGGTAATCTGATCTTGATTTCTTAAATCTTTTTTTTTTTTTTTGTGGCAGAGAGACAGAGTCAGAGAGAGGGACAGATAGGGACAGACAGACAGGAAGGGAGAGAGATGAG
This sequence comes from Saccopteryx bilineata, assembly GCF_036850765.1. Lineage (NCBI taxonomy): Eukaryota > Metazoa > Chordata > Mammalia > Chiroptera > Emballonuridae > Saccopteryx > Saccopteryx bilineata. The sequence continues at coordinate 186,356,677 of NC_089490.1, read as the reverse complement.
AAGCATCAATCATCAGTTTTTTGTTGCGACACTGTAGTTGTTCATTGATTGCTTTCTTATATGTGCCTTGACCGCAGGCCTACAGCAGACCGAGTAACCCCTTGCTCAAGCCAGCGACCTTGGGTCCAAGCTGGTGAGCTTTGCTCAAACCAGATGAGCCTGCGCTCAAGCTGGCGACCTCAGGGTCTCGAACCTGGATCCTTCCACTTCCCAGTCCAATACTCTATCTACTGCACCACCACCTGGTCAGGCTGATCTTTATTTCTTGATGATAACCTTGCACCTAAGTGGATTTTCAGGGTATTTGGGGGGGGGAGGTGCCTTTCCTTTCTGGTTATTTTGGTAGTCTTTTCCCAGCCCAAATATCTGTGGTTTCTTTCTAAGATATCTATGTTTATATCTATGTTCATAGCTATCACTATAGCAATCTAGCTATTATCATTCATTCTCTCTATTTTCTCTTCATTTTTTTTCTTGGGTAAACACTGAGCCCTGGACTGATGATGTTCTGTAGCTCAGACCTTTTCAAATATTTTCTCTTCCTTCTTGTTTTTATTCCATGTATTGAGAGATATCCTTGTTTTTCTCTTCCATCCCTTCTTCTGAATTTAAAGAAGTGGAATTATTCAAAAATAAGACAAATATTGCAGAATTTTTAAAATTCCATTTCTTTAAATTATTCATAGCATCAGGTACATCTTGGAAGATTTTCTATAACATCTGTAAAAAACTAAGTGGAAATCTTAAAAGTTCTTTCCCTATAGAAACTATATTTTAGCTAGGTTGAGGGTTCTCTTTGTTCCTATTATTTTTCTTTTGTATTGTGATATATTCTTAAATATCAGGGGAGGATATTTGGGGGCTTTTTCATCATAATAAAGTTCTAGATTTCTTATCATAGGTCGTGTTCCTGGATTTCCTCTGTCAGCTCCATTCTGAGGAGTGTGGATCCCTTGCTGCCTAATGGAAAGAACGTTGCATGGTTACACCAGCTTCCCTGACAGGAGCTCGGGCCAATTGTTACTATTCTTTAACATTTTTCTTTAAAGTGATCTTCAGAATATATTCATTCTAAGAGCAAGGAAGAGATAGTGTACATAATGTTCTTTTTGTGTGTTTAGAAAAAGACATTTTGTGTACTATTTTTGCAGACCTACACATTATATAATATTTTGTGTTTACAAAAGATTGAGGCTTCTTGAAACAGAGGTTTTCCTACTTGCTCTCTCTTTTTTTATTTAGTTTTATTTATTTATTCTCTAAGATTTTTTGCATCACTGTTCATGAGAGATATTATTCCATGGTTTTCCTTTTATGTAACTGCTACCAGGTAATTATAGTCTCATAGAATAAGTCTGAACCAAATTGAAACTATTTCTTCCTCATTTGTTAGGCGGAATTCACCAATTTAGCCATAAGGACCTGGAATTTTCTTTGTGTGAAGTTTTCAAACTACTACTTCAATGTTTTCAACAAATGTAACCTACTGTTTATCTATTTTTACTTAAGTGAACTTGGCAGTGTCTTCCAATAAATTTAGCCATTTCACATAAGTTGTTTATCAGCATTATGCTTTCCCCCTAATTAGCATTATTATATTTGTATAATCTATACTGATGTGTCTTTTCATTTCTGAAATTGGTATATTGTTCTCTCTCTTTCTCCTTTTGATCAGTCTGGCTCAACATTGATCAACTTCATTGATCTTTTAGAGGACCAGTTTTTGTTTCATTGATTTTCTCCATTGTTTTTCTGTTCTCAGCTCTCACATCATGACTCCTCTCTCTCTGCTATCCTGCAGTTTAAATAGTTTTCATTTTCTAGTTTTTTTTTATGAAAGCATAGTGCACTGATTTTAGACATTTCTATTTTTCTAATATAAACCTTTTAATGATATAAACTTCCCTTCAGCACTACTTTAGCTGTATCCCATAAATTTTGATATACCATATTTATTCTTTCATTCAGTTTATAATGTTTTCTAATTTGCCTTGTGATTTTTTTTCTCTCATTCATGGTTTATTTAGAAGTATGTTGTCTATTGATAGTTTCCAAATCTGTGAGAGTTTTCCAGAGATCCTCCTGCTATTATTTGCAATTTAATTTCATTGATGTACGAGAAAATAATTTGTAGAGTCTAAATCCTTTTATGTATATTGAAGTCCATTTTATGGCTCAGTCTATCATCTCCTTTGACAAATGTTCCACATACACTTAAAAATAATGTATGTTCGGATGTTGTGGAATGTTGGTGGAATGTTCTGCAAGTGCCAATTATTTGAGTTGATCAATGATATTGATCAAGTCTTCAATAGTTTTATTGATTTTTCTGTAATTTATTGAGAGCGGTATTAGAATCTCCAATTATATAATTATGGACTTCCTTATTTCTACTTTTATATCAGTTTTTGATTTATGTGTTTTGAAGTTCTGTCATTAGGAACACAAACCTTTAGGAGTTTGTCTCTCTGAGGAACCAATTCCTTTTATCATCATGAAATGTCACTTTTTCCAACTGCTTTTAATATTCCAACTACTTTCTGAAAACGTATGTCTGAAAATCTTGGAATTTTTCTTCTCTTTTTTCTCATAATGTTAAAACTTTATTATCTTTTGTACTTCTATGTAGTCATTTCAAATATAGGAAGAAAATGTACTTGGTCATTCATTTTTATCTTTATCTTAAAGTGAAAAAACCCTTCAACTAAACTTTAAGACAACTCCCTGTTCAGTAATATATTTTTGAGTTCTCTGATTATAGGATAAGAGATTGTTCCAGAGATTGTTCATCAGGGATTTTATGGAAGTCTGAATCAGGATTATAGAATGCTGGGTCTTCATGAGGTGAACCCAGAGGGTTCCCACTGTAGTAATGGGAATTACAGAGGAGTCTGAAAATCTGATCTCTGATGCATATCTGATCCATTTTCTGTCTGGCTTATGTATTCCTTCCTCTCTATGAATAATTTTTTTCCTATCTCATTGCTTCTGCTTATTTATAACATTAGGTTGCCCTGGTCAAATTACTTAATCTCTCTATGTCTTGGTCTCAGGGAGTAATAACTCTTCACAGGATCATTATAAGGATCTCTTAAAACAGACCAGCTCACAGTATTCATTTAATATGCATATATTACCAGTTCTTATCTTGTCTGAAATAAAATTTTGCTAAGAGATGTAATATGTATGAAGATAAATATCTATTTTATTGTTCATTAGGTATGCAAAGCTGGATTATTTTGCTCCATTTTTCTTCTATAATGTCATGTGATAATTTTCTTTTGGAATTTATTGTCAGGAAAAAGCTTGTTTCTCTTGAGGAACTGAGGTTTCCTTTCATCAAGCAATGAGAAATGTCTAGTCCATTACATCTCCCTTTTTGCCCCATCTGCCCAGAAGTTCAGAGTGAAACATCATGTTTCTTCAGCAGAACTATATTAACTTTAGTGGGAAGTGTATTTATATACCCCTCCTCTATTTGCCTTTCATTTTCTGTTCATAATCTGACAGCTGTGGAATATCAAACCTCAACTTTAAGTCTCTTCAATCCTTCCTCAAAAGAAAGGAAGCAAGCAATACTCCGTTATTTTCTGTAAGTCAGCAGAATCTTAAAAGAGAATCAAGCACAATCTCTGCTCACAAGGGACTCTTAAGTCTTGAGCAGAATCCTTGCCTTATGGCAATTCATGTTAAGAAAAACATTTTACATTTCAAGTCAGTAAATGTACACATATAGTTCACATCAGTATATATGAAACAAAGGTTCAAAACCACTAATCCTCAAAATGTTCTCATCTCTTGATAAATATTAACTCAATTAACCCTCAAAACAATGAGTCAAGCCCGACTATTATTATCCCTATTATTTTTTCAGATAGGAAAAGTGAGACACAGAAAGGTTAAGTAACTTGCCCTCAATCAGCCAGCACTGGTAAGTGTGAAGTGGAAGTGCAGGGGGTCTGGTTTTAGAACTCAGGCTACATTTCATTACAACTGGCAGCCTTCCAGCATTTAGCCTTACCCTGTGCAAAGCACTCTTTTCTGTTCTATTTTGCTAGTCTCCTTTTCAATTTTAAAATTCTGATCGTGATCCCCAAACAGATGGATCATAAGCACTACCCACTAAATGGGTCACATTTTATAGTTTGTTAAATGTAAATTAAGAAGGAAAAAAACCCCACACAAACATGATTGTCAGGGGCTATTAAGATTGTTCAAGCAGGAGCTCTGAACTCTACCATGTGGCCGAGGATGAATCCAAGGAGACCTCTCAGAGCAAGAAACAGGCTGAGGCTGTAAGATAGAAGTGTATCAAGTACACAGGAGTGGGGGAAGGAGAAGGGCATTTCACAGGGCATACATACTAGGTTATGAAGGGATAAATGCTCACCACTCATTGATCTCAACACCTGTTGTTGTAAAGTACCTTAATTGCATGAGTTATATAGAGACACCAAGGCAGGATACAGAAGAATTTTTAAGAGGAGATTTATTAATAAGCTGGATGCATATGACTTACACGGGGTATAGCTGACCCAAATCTTGTAGCCTTGAATATAGCTCTGAGGCTAGTTATATACACTTGATCACATACAGGTTGGGGGAGAAAGAAGGGGGCTTACATGATGTCAGAGGATAAGTGTTTGTAAATCACCCATAAAGGAGAAAGAAAGGGAAGAGGAAAGGGCTACTTAAATCTTTCTTCCTTCTCCTGCATTCCTGGCTGTTTACCTCCTTCCTCACAGGTGTGGGAAGAGGGGGATCCAAGTCTCCTTCCTCCTTCCATTCAAAGCCTAGTACAAAAACCTCTCCATTTACAATATCACAGCCCTTCCTAAGCATGAATGCGATCAGCCACCTTGAGCTGGTGTAAATCATACACAAGTATAAAAATCATATTTACAAAATCTCTCTGAATGCTTGGCCTAAATCATAAAATGCCTTTTAAGCCTCTAGTAAAAAGGGGTTTCTTATCTCAGAACATAGTACATCCTTGTAAGCCAGGAAGTTCCCACTTTCTTCTCCCTCCATTCTCCACAGAAAGGAGGGGGCAAGAAACCTAACCCTTCCTTCTAAAATATTAATATTAGTTTTGCAATTCTTCGGTACCTTATCACACTGTGAAACAAGTATGAGTACTAAAGACGCACACGTGAGCAAAGCCACCATGGCTCCATCCCGCTTGATGCTGAGAATCTAGTAGAGGATGTAAAGTAGCAATGACGATACAATGCTGTCAGTGCCATGATGGGGGCATTCTGGGTGTCACAGATCTCTGAGAAGGTTTTATTACAGGTATAATGCTAGCCTTTTCAGGTATAATACTTTTCTCTTTTCCTGCCTTTATCCTGAATAAATATCTTCACCTTGCTACATATACTTTGAGTGCCTGGCTATTGTGAAAATCCGGGTGTTAAAATTGCTTATAACAAGTACATCTATAGTCTGTAAAAGCACCTTTGGAAGACAATTTTGAAACAAATTCAAGATAGAAACTTAAGACTGGCAAAAGGCTAATTTACTTTGAGTACATACAATACAATTCCAAGTGAGGCAGTAGAAAAAGGGTTTAAAAGATATAAAAATAAATGGTTCTTTGTTTCTTTACAACCCAAATTCTTTGATGTGGGAACTGATGGTTCTATCTGCCACTGTAGTGACAAAGTGACACTCAGCGAACATCAACTGATGATGCTGAAAGCTATTCTGAAAAAATTTGAACCAACTCTATCCTTCCATGTAACAGAACTTGATATCTGAAGCAGAAAACAATATTGAGCAGATTAGCATTCCTTCTCCCTTGATGATTTTGTTCATTTGGATCCTCATTACGTCGCTAAAGCTGAAAAAACTGCCCCCCAGAAATTTTTATTTGAATCTATAAATAACACTTTTATTACTTAGCTACTCAAAGCAATTATGGTAATAAGTAATACTGTAGGTCCTTTAAATAAAAAACAATAATGCATTCTGATAATACAGAATTTTTAAGAAGTAGAGAAACATAAAGTGTCCTTTGGTTAAAGATCAGTTAAATACTATTAATGAACTTATTTGAAAACATTATCTAAGAAAAGTCAAATTATCAGTGTCAAATATACACACAATATGTTTGAAAAACGTACCTATTAGGTGTAGCAATAATCAGGTCACTTAAAAGTAATAAAGTGTACTGAAACTGCTCGGGTAAATGTGGATGATAAAAAACCCAGAAACCCTTTGTTTTTTAACGAGTTTATCCATTTTAAAGTAAACTAAACCCCCATTAGGTGGATATGGCCTTTCCAGGAAAAACTACTTTAGCTTGCCCTGCTCAGTAACTCGTTTATATATTATTATACTCCTACTTGGATACATAAAAGACTTTTGAGAAGTTAAACTTTCTTATTTTGACAGTCAAACCTGCTTACATGTAACACTGAACTGAAAATGTTATAACCAAAGAATATTCATAGCAGGATACCTGCTATTGTTAATCTCCCATTTATTCTTTCACTCATTCATTTATTTAACGTCGCATTCCTGAGGTCTGACCATGTGCCAGGCCCTGTTTAGGCCCTGGGTATAGAGCAGCATGCACAGCCAGACCCACTCCTGTTCCTTGAGAGTATCCATTCTTCTAGGGATGAGACAGTTGACATATAACTCCCCATGCAAAATGGGGACCACGTTCTATCAGAAATAGGTCCAGTTAATTTGAGTGGGAGAACACATGAGTGGAGAAAAGGCTACTAGATTACAAAGTCAGGGAATGGCAGACAAGGAGCGTCAGCAGCAACACATGAGAGTAGTGAGTAGTGGGAGGAATGGGAGCTAAGCTCAGGGAGGCCAGCCAAGTTCGAACCGTGCACAGCTTTAGCCATGATGAAGAGTGGAGAGATTATTGTAAGAACAATGGGAAGCTCGAGAGTTTTACACAGGGGAGTGTCATGATCTATTTTTTTCTTTCCAAAAGATCACCCAGAAGGCCTAATCTCAGCAGAGTTAAAGGGGATAGAAGAAGAGAAATTAGGAGACTATTTTAGTGACCTGGGCAAGAGATTATGGTGGCTATACAATGAAGAGAAGTAGATTAAGACAGGCCATATTTTGGAGTTACAGCTGCTAAAACATACTGATGGATTAGACAGGGGAGGGTAATAAAGGCAAAGTGAAACTCAAAGCTGTCTTGATGTCACTTACTGGATTGGGGACAGATTGTGGGAGAATTATTTGGTGGGGAGTGAAGGGCAGTAGGAATAAAGCAAAAGTCCAGTTTGGGGCCACATCAACCTTGAAATGTCTATTGAAAATCCAAATAAATACGTCAAGGAGGCAGTTGAATATAAAAATTTGGAGCTCCTTGGAGTTGTGAGGGCTGGATTTATAAATCTGATAGTTTTCAGGTTACTGCTAATAATGGAAGTTATAGGAGTGGATCTGGGTAGAGAGTGTAGCCAGATAAAAGGCCCTGAGACCCAGCCTTAGGACACCCCACCACTAAGAGTTTGAAAAGAGGAAGCCAGCCAGCAAAGGGGACTGAAGCAGCACAGTCAGTGTGGAGCAAAACCATAGACTATGGCATCCTGGAAACCACAAATGGAGAATGTTGAACTCCATTAAATGCTGTAAAGATATCAAGCAAGATGAGGACAAAAACGCGACCATCAGGTGTGGTAAGAATGGAGGATATTGGTTACCCTAAACAGAATGATTTTAGTGAGCTCTGGGGTTGGAGTTCTATTAGGAGTCACTTGAGACAAGAACAGGATGTGACAATACTGAGATAGTGCTTCTGGCTGCTGGGAAGGGTAGAGAAAAATGGGGTAGAATCTGGAGGTGGATAAGAAGTAAAGGGAAATAGCAGCGTAGATATAAATGTGAATAAGATTGATCCGATGAAAAAGGAGAAATTGATGATATATATCGTATTCCCCCATGTATAAGACACACTCTTTTTTGAAAATTTTAGAGTCTAAAAACTGAGTGTGTCTTATATAGTGGTTGTAGATTTTTTTTTTACTTACATTTAAGAAGAGTGGTATTTCCAATGCCATAGATGGAACTGAGGATGAGGCACTATATGAAGACAATGATTCGTCATCAGACACAGATGAGGACAAACTAATGGATGGGAGTTTTGAAAGTGATGAAGAATTATATGAATCTTATGATGAATAAAGTTTGAGTTCAATAACATTAAGTAATACATTTTTTTTTCAGATTTCAGGCCCCTAAATTAAGGTGCTTCTTATATTTGGGAGCGTCTTACACATGAGGAAATATGGTAGAAGAAAAACATGTTTAACTATAGGAGAAAGTTTTAGAACAAGAAGGATGCTTAGAACAAGTATCCAGCACACAAGTAGAGACATCATCCTTGGACAGGAACAGGAACCCTACCCACTGCACTAGGGTGAAAATCACAGAGCGTGAGCTTACATAAAAGTGAGCTATCACACTTTAAGTAGACAATGAGAGGTTATTTTGGGATGAGACAAAGAGTACATATACATTATGCAATACCAAAGCTAGTGTACATCAATTTTACGAGTAATAATGGTAACATCTATTACCATCTTAGAGAAGATTAAGGCAGTATAAAGAGAAATTTGAGGGTATGTCTTAGATATTGCTTCTGCCTGATTGAAAATTTGATTCATCAATTTCTTCCCATTACATCCTTGTACACTGAAGATCTGTAATATACCAGTTTGAGCATTTTATAATGCTACCAGGCAGGGAGCCAAACTCAAAAGTCAGTCTGCCTTGGCAAGCTCCATCCTATGGCCTTAGTCCTCTCTGATTTCCTCTAGATGTCTAGGCTGCACCTCACAGTATAATCAGCACTCACTAATTCTGAATTTGTTTCCTGCTCGTAGAGTTTACTGTCTCAAATAGAGACAAAGATTGGGTTGTGTATTTTACAATAAAATATCATTGCTGCTCTCAATGTGAAAAAACTAGTATTAGATGTAAAGTAGTACTTAATAAATGCTTGTTGACCAACGTATCTTTTCAGAGTTGAATGGCTAGTAAAAAGTTTTATTCAGCAATTCCTTGGCTAAAGGAATATGCATAATTCCTCATGGTACCTGTTGTGTATTGCTGGAAGATGCTGAAAACATTCATCAATTTTCTTCTTTACAATGCTATTCAATCAGTTTGTCTAGGGTAAAGTCTAGAATGTGTATCAATGAAAAGCATACTACTGAGCTAAATACATGCTATCTTCCTACTACAGTTTTCATCCACTTTCTCAGAGAAAAGATTTTGGTCTAAAAAAGTATTCAAGTGCAGGAAGCTGTGAGAATAATGCAGTACTAAGGACTGAGATTACCCAGGGCTATTTGTTTTCTGTAATATAACATGAATTTGAAATCAATTTGAAAAGCTCCTTAGTGAAAAAAATATTAAGAGAATACTCATCAGTATAGCCTATTTTGCATTGTCTTATATCAAAGTTTTCCTTAGTACAGACTGAAAGCTTAGCAGATTTTAAGTATATGGATTTCTAGCTTGTTCAATTATATGAAGAATAAGTTTAATTCCAAATTCAAGTCCTAATTTTTAATCCAGTTACAACTCTTCCAATGTTCTTATATTTAAATCAGAATGCAAGTATCACTTATATGTATTTTTCTTTTAAGCAGTGAATTGTATCATCAGATATTATTGACCTTTAATGTTATCCAACAGGTTACCAGGGAGAGTTAACAAATGAACAATCAGACTCACATTTAACCACAGGTCTCCCATACTGCAGGTGGCCCTGATACAGCCCCAAGGAAGGCGGTGATTACAGTTACTGTAAAATTGTGTCACTCTATGGAATAAAGTGTCTACGGACCAAATGAACTATTCCCTTTTCCTGTGGTATATGCAAATTGACAAAATAATATCTGATAAAATAAAATATATCAAGAGACTTAGAATTTCAGACTGTGAAAACTTATACAAAAAATACCATTAGGAATACTTTTTCAACGGGATGCTATGGTAGGAGATGATACTAATAGAATCTTTTAAAAGCATTTTTTCATAAAACATGTTAATCTAATCATTTAATGAACTCCATAGGATGTGTATGCATGTATAAGATTTCCATTTTTCAATGCTTACATCTGAAGATCCAATATCAAGGTCACCAAATCTATAGGTAAGACACATATACCTGTTCAGCTATTATTTTAGTTTCCTATTTATTTCTCACTAACCTACATGAATTTTTATACTGTTCTTCTCGTACCACAAATTAGGTTCTAACTAGTGGTAAAATAGCAAAGTTTACATTGTTGATTTGAAAAATAAATCCAGACAATTTTGAATTATTTTAAAATTAACCAATAGGCTATCATTCATTAATACTTTTTTTGTGGGTTCCTGGTAGGGTTAGGGAAAGATATATTAGTAAGGGATTTTTTAAAAATGAGCAAGAAAAAAAAGATATATAAATCTTTCTCTTAAATGTTTTTTCTCCTGCATGGAAGCAACACAACTTAAAATGGGGGTCAAGAAGCAATGAATGGCACAGGCTTAACCAAAATCCCCTACAAATGCGATAGTATAATATCTTGGTAAATATGAGAATTCTGAGAGCCATAAAATTAAAGACTTTGATATGAGTAAGATCAATAGATATGACTTATCACTATTTAATATGAGCTTTAATTTTTAAATGCCATGTTCCAATGAAAAGGTGTGCCGCACAGGAAAATTGAAATTTCAATAAAGAATCAAGACAAAAGAAACAAACTTTATATTAAAGTACCTTTAAGAGGTTATACTTACGCAGCAACCTCCTCTTTTGACAATCCTTTGAAATTCACCTCCATGTAATGATCTATGTCATCTTTTTCTTTGATCAATTGAGACCTGAATGAAATGGAAAGCAATAATAAAGCACTGCCTTATTAAGTAGGAAAGCTACCAAATATAAATGCCACCACGAGAACAGAAATATTCAGGGCATATTACCATACATAATAAACGTTCTGCACTAGCTGTAGAGTTGGGAGTATTGATTGATAATTTCTAAATTTTAATTTTCTCGAATGGAAAAAGACAGGGAAGAATATTAAACCTAAACCCAGTGTGTAAACAAATAAAACACCAAACACATTAAAATAATCTGCATTTTTTAGTAAATGGAGTTTTTTTCTCAAATCTCATAAAGCTTCCATTTTACTCATGCGGTTTCACACTACAGAAGTCTCATCCTGCTTGGCACATAATCTTGAACAAATACCTATTTGGAAACAAATGTGTAAACTTTGATTTATTCTAAACATTAATATAAATTTGCTTTGAATTGCTGTTTGAATGTGTTTAAATCATACATAAAACTCAAATTATTATTAAAAGTTCAAGGTGTAAAGTGATTTTAAGAAGACTACTGATAACGTTAATAAAAATTTATAAAAAAAAAAAGACTACTGAGAAATATATTACACGTGAAGTGTGTTTATTCTTTACACTGCCTGGCACCTTTGAAAATAAGCAGCTTATTAATATCCAAAAACCATGGCATATGCAACAGAACAAGTATATATTTTTATGCAGAAATAATAGAGAATGTTGATACAAAACTTTGCCATCAATGCTTATTATAGAAGTGTTTTTCTTCAACATGAAGACAAAGTTTTCTTTAAAATACATTTTATTTTAGAGGTCTGAGATTGGCTGAGTTATTGCTCATATTAGAAAGACAATGTAATCTCAATCATTAAAAAAAGCTAGAAAGAATAATCTTGTGCAGACTTTGTTAATATTTCACATTGTTCAAATGTAAAATATGTATGTCAGTGGTAATATATCGTTATACCTCAATTAAAAATACTTATCCAGGAATTATGCATCTATTGAAAAATTAAGTTTTTGAAAAGAAAAATTTGATGTGCTATTACTTAAAAAAATGTTTATGTAGTCTAGCTAAATGTATTTATTTGGTCCATGGGCTTTGGTATTTCCCAGAAATACTAAAAATGAGGTATGATTTTTCTTTTTTCAGAACAAAGTAGTCTCATAATACTTTGATCATTATCCCTGGCAGGAATTGAAAAGTATCTATATAAAGCAAATAATCAAACCAAAGTTTGCAAATTATTTGTATTGATAAATATTACGTGCATTACTAAACATCAATAGAGTTACATATGCAATTATTAAATAATGCAATCTTGGTTAATATTCATAATCATGACAAAATGCACCAAGCTCTGTCCTGCAGTTTCTCGGCCACAACTCCAGGAGCTCGGCCGCCCCACAGAAGCATTAAGATGGTGCATCTGCGGCCCCGCGGCCATTTCAGGAGCTGAACCGTGCCTGCCAGTCTACCTGACAGTGAGACCACGTCCTCTTTCTTCCGGAACACAATTCCGCCCTGGGGACCTTGTGGATTCAAGGCCACACGCTGTTCATGCCTACAGCTTCTGCTTCCTGCTCTCCATACGTTTGTTTTTTAAGTGTATCTCCAAAGCTTTATGGGAACCATGATCTAATTGGAGTAAGATATAAAATGATCAAATAAGCACTAGTGTGCTAAATAAATATATTCTTAATATTTAAACGAAGTTCAGCAAGCCTGTTGAACTTTTGAAACCCCAAATTTGAATATTCTGAATATAATAATATACTTTTGCCTTGAAACCATTTGTTTCCTGAGACTCACTGCTAACATTTCTTACTGTAACAAACTTATCTGTAGAAAAAGAAATGAAAAGCAGGGGTCACGTACCTTGGGATTGTTCTGGAGGAGCATGGCAGCTTCTGTCGGGCTAAGGCTATGAGCTTTGAGCGTGCCATGGGCAGGGGGGGCAGGGTCGTCATTTCGGACTACAAAAAAGAAACAACCCAGAAATGACATTTTAAAGAATAAATCTTTCGAAGAATATTTTAACACATTGTTAGATCCACAGTCTGTCATCTGAGCAGAGAACGCCTGTGTGAGCAGAGCTCTCGCTCTGTTATTCAGGACTGATACTCAGTGAGTGAATTCCTCACATTGTTTCTCTCATTATTTTTTCTACTAGCTGCCTTTTGGGCAATTTATTACTTGTCTGCATCTCCACCAGGAAGGAGAAAATATGATAAATGAATTGAAAATTCAGTCAATCAGGAGTGCTGGTATGAGTTTTGTTAAGAGACATGATTGCAATTAAAAAGTAAAAGATTGTTAGGACAGTTACAGATTTTGAATGTTCATGCTTTGCTTTCCTGTTATAATCAATAATTGAAAATTGCTCATAGTTTGCCATTTTCCAAAAAACATTATCATTCACAAATAAAGGCTTTCCCTTAGAAGTGATAGATGCCAAGAATAATTCTCACCGAGGAGACAGCTGCCATGAGAGATGCACTGCGACGACAGTGTAACAAATCACTTCAAAACGCAGTGGTTTAGAAAAGATGAACTCAAACAGCAATCATGTTATCATCTTTCACACTTTTTGTGGGTCATAAATTAGGATAGGGCACAATGGATTGGCTTTTCTCTATACAATGGCAGGAGCCTCTGGTCGGAAGACTTGGAAGGTTGGGGGTAACTTAATGGGGGGAAGCAGGAATCATCTGTCAGTGACTTCACTCAGATATCTGATAGTTGACGCTAACTACTAGCTGGGACCTCAACTGGGGTCTCTGCTAGAATACACACATGTGGCCTCCTCCTGGGGCTTGGGCTTCCTCACAGCATGGTAGCCCTAGACTTCCTACTTGGCAGTTTAAGGATCCAAAGGCAAGTATCCCAAAGAAAAGCCCGGTGGAAGCTGTATCCCTTTTAAGGGCCTGGCCTTGGAAGTGACATAGTATCATTTCTGCTGTCCAGATTCAAAACTAGTGAACAAATATCCTAAGCTAGTGATCCACCTATTGATGAGAGAGCATCAGAGTCTCATTGAAAGAAAGGGTATGAGACGGAAGATCTTTCCAGGGCCATCTTTGGGAAGCGCAGCGTGTCACAGTGAAGAGGGAACGTGCGTAATAATAGAGGGTCTATAAAACCAAGTTATTGAAACTTGACTCCAAAAAGCAAGAAGTGCGGAGATATGTCAGTGGACACTGAATGGAAAAATTGTCACATGTTGTAAGGGCTTTAAGTTGCAAAAGACCCAGCAGTACTACTGCTGAATAGAAAGACAGCCAAAGGCCAGGGCCTCCATCCACCAGCATTATGTCATTAGTTTTTCCCTCTACCCTCAGCCCCACCAAGCGACAGGAAGGTTTGTTTTTGGTTTTAAATTATTTACCACCAGCATTTACTACCTGTGTGACTGACGGTAAGTCACCAGCAATCTAGGTCTTGAATATATTCAACATATTGCTACTACTTGGTGCCAGATACTGTTCTAGGCAGTGAACAAAATGACAAAGATCTCTGACCTCAAGAACTTAACATTATAGGAGTGGATGTGAGAGAAAAGCAGGCAATACACAAATAAACAAAATATATAGGGGATGTCGAACTAAAAATAAAACAAGGAACTAAAAGGAACCCAAATGTTCACCAGTAGCAAAGAGACAAACTTGTGTTCAGACGTTACAGGGTCTTGAAAGTTACTGTGAAAACTGACTTTCACTCTGACTGAGGTGAGAATCCATTGGGAGATTTTGAGCAGAGGAGTGACATGATCTGACTTCCTCCTTTTAAGATGGCCCTGGCAGGTTGGCTCAGTGGTAGAGCGTCGGCCTGGTGTGCAGGAGTCCCGGGTTCAATTCCCAGCCAGGGCACACAGGAGAAGCACCCATCTGCTTCTCCACCCCTCCCCCTCTCCTTCCTCTCTGTCTCTTTCTTTCCCTCTCACAGCCAAGGCTCCACTGGAGCAAAGTTTGCTCGGGCGCTGGGGATGGCTCTGTGGCCTCTGCCTCAGGCGCTAGAATGGCTCTAATTGCGGCAGAGCTATGCCCCAAGATGGGCAGAGCATCGCCCCCTGGTGGGCATGCCGGGTGGATCCCGGTCGGGCGCATGCGGGAGTCTGTCTGATTGCCTCCCCGTTTCCAGCTTCGGAAAAATACAAAAACAAACAAACAAACAAAAACAATAAACTTGGATTGTGGGGGGAAAGGGGCAGACAGTAGAGAGGCCAACTGATGGCTGGCTGCAGAATCTGGGTGACAGAGGATGGGTGTTTAGAAAAGGACCTGGGATAGAGTCACCTGTGGATGGCCGAGACACAGTATTTTAATATTGCTCTGTGCTACAAAGCCATAGCAAGAGTAGGAGTGTGTGTGTGTGGGGGGGGGGGGGGGGGGGGGGGAGGGGCAAAAAGACAAGAAAAAATCTTTTGAAATTCAATGTAGCAATACATAGTCTTACGTTCTGAAGATGGATTACTACCCTGGCCTGAAAATAATTTTTCACATAACTAAGAAAATTCTCATGCAGATCACTGTCTTATTTTAGATATACTACTATACTAATAAAAAAAAAAGAATCCTAAATTATCCAGATTATCAGGGCATGAAATGATCCATGAAAATTAATGAACAGCCATTTTTATATAGTTGTAGTTTTAAAGCACACAGTTTGAACAGCAAATGTTAGTCCTTTTCCCCAGAACAAACATTAGAAGCATATTATATTATACTTCAAAAATTCATAATATAGTGACCTGATTCTTTTACAATTAAAAAAAAATCATTTTTCTGATTAGAGATTACATTAACTAATTGAGTTACTTGGATAACCAGAACTTACTAAATGGCAACGTTAGGGAGAACATGTGGTAAGAAATTATGACCAACATAGGGTTAGACCTCATGTACAGCTTTGAAGGGACATCCAAGGCTCCCTGGACCCACCTCCAATGTGCCCATTTCATAGAAACTGTGAAGACTCTATGTTCAGAGTCTACTAAAGTTACAGAGCAATCCTGGACCGTCTCAGTTTCTTCACCCTGATCTGTCTGTCCCTAGTGGATTCTGAAAGGGAAAGAAGAAAACAAGGATTGTTCTTGCTTCAGTTGGGGCATTCCATCCTCTACGAATTAAGACTGTTCTGAGAGCCTCGTTTCATTACCAAGGGCTTTGGGGCAGCAGTGACCACTGCATAACTGTTGCTTTAAAATGAGGAAATAGCACTTGTCTTTTCCCCAGATACTAGGAAGACAAGGCTACTTATAAACAGTGGCACCAGGCCCCAGAAGCTCTGATCCAGCCAGTGCATCCCATCATGATGTCTATCTGCGTCCCCTCCCCAAATTGGGCTACCAGTGTGTGATATAAATTGATCCTTTTTGATGTTTACTTGGGTTCGGTTATTTTTGCTAAGAAATAGGAACATTGGATGAAATCAAATGCAAATGTTATACACAGGGAGGAACATGTCTTCTTTGTCACACAGATCAACTGTGATTTTTTATCCTCCTCCAAACTTGAGTCAAGGTTTTCTACCATTAAAGTTTCAGCTGCCAGTTCCTTCATTTTGCTCTCCTCTGATCTGAGAACATTAGCAGCAGGAGCGCCTTTACTCTTAAATTTAGTTTAATGTAAGTATTGCAAGCCCTGCTGGCAAGCCTCAAGGCACAAACTCTGAATGGGGGGTGATCAGAGCTGAATGATAAAGTGGAAAAAAGTTATTAACTGCATATTGGGAAAAATATCCCTCAAGCAATCTATGCTGGAAAGTTTAAGGTAAGAGTTCGGCTGGAAGTTAAGCAGGCTCCCTCTCTCGTCTAAACCCCACATCCTACCTTGCCTATGCCTGTTGGAAAAGGGTTTTTTTTTCATAATACATGGCTACATAAAGGGTAATTTGTATTCCACAATAGACAATGTGTGTGCTGAAAATTTGCATATTTAATATTTGAAATGCATCAAATGTTTTAAAGGGATCTTGTAACTAATTATTTTCTCATCTAAGTAATTACTATCTCTTTTATAAGTTCAGTCTTGCCCAGCCTGCGGTGGCGCAGTGGATAAAGCAGCAGTCTGGAATGCTGAGGTCGCTGGTTTGAAATCCTGGGCTTGCCCGGTTAGGACACACACAAGAAGAAACTACTACAAGTTGATGCTTCCTGCTTCTCTCCCTTCTTTCTCTCTCTCTCTCTCCTCTCCCTAAAATCAATAAATAAAATCTTCAAAAAAAAATAAGTTCAGCCTTATTCATGCTGAATTAGAAAGCAGTTGTACTCTAGCATATCAAAGCACTCAAAGAAAAAATAAGTGAGAAAAAAAAAAAACGCAAGCATGCTTTGGAGCCTGTTATTTCAGGATTAAATTATACCTGTAGAATGAAGAAAGCCTTCTGTTCTTTGTCAAAATGAATTGTATCATTTTCCTAGTGTTGGCTAGTGTTCCCAACTCCTAGGTGATCTCTCATAAAGGATGGGACTAACCAAGGCCTGAAGCAGAAATGGAACATGTCCTTTAACAACGGTACTTCATCAGGGTTCTCCGAGCTCCAGACCAGAACGAATCACACAAGATGAGGGCAAAGGCAGGAAGGGCAATGGTTCCGATTCAGGTGAGTAAGGGAGAAGGAGAATGAGAGGTGTTTCTCTGGCTGGTCCAGAGCAAGCTTAGTCCTAGGAGCAGAGGGTGAAGTGTCTGTTAGGAGGACCTGGGGGCAGCCCCCCAGTGTCAGCAAGCAGGCAGTGCCGCATGTGGCACCATGGGGGGGGGGGGCGCTGAGACAAAGATCAAAAGGCTGCCTGAAGCCATTCCACTGTTGGTATTCAGAAGAGATTTGGTGGATTCTTTGATCTGCTGGTTGGTTCTTGTATCTGTTGTATTTAGTCTCTAAATTTGGCCCCCAAATGCAAAGACAAATGAGAATGGAGAAACACGGGATGAAAGGGTTGAGAGTGCTGGGTCAGGCTGAATGTGTCCCACGGTGTGAGTTTAAATCTCTGGCCCCCAAGTAAAATTCTTCAAAGAGTAACCCTCTTGCCCACTATCCCAGGAGATACCCTCATCAGCAAACACAAAGGAAGGGGAGGCCTAGCGTTGTGTAGGCAGTCCACTTGGGAGTGACTATGTCTGAGGCTGACCACTGTCTCCAGAATTCAGTTACTTTGGCGTAAAAGCTGAGATGATAAAGCCAACAAACCATAACAAGCAAATGTATTATCTGTCATCAAGAGAATTCAAAATAAATATGATTTTACTATGAACAAAATCATCTATAAGAATTAGAATTTTTCAGACTACCATTACAAGCTCTTTTACTACAAAAGTTAAAACTACAAAAGATATATAATTAAGCTCCTGAAAAAGAATTTTTTAAAAATTCACATAAATATGTTTAAAGAGTCACTAAATGTTTATCCTGCATATCATAATTTTTGAATATTTCTAGCACTTCATAGTATGTAATTGAGCAAGTTGTTAAATAAAATAGATTTCCTATACATTTTCTACCAACTGATATTTATTGATAGTTAAATCAAAATATAAATCAGAAAAAGTTTTTGAGGACAGGCCATGATTCACTTGACTTGCATTTGTAGATTACTGCTTAAGGTCTTTCCAAATTTACAAATCGTAGACTGAAAATCAGAAGGTAAAGAACAACAACAAAAGAGAGAAGAAAGTTTAAAATTAGTTGGTAGAATAACTTCTTTCCCCGCCACATATCATGGAGTAAGAGTTATTCAGACAACAAATACGAAAAATCACTATGTGTTTGGAGGAACTTAAAAAAAAAAAAATATATATATATATATAGACACTATGGGAAAAATTAATCACTAACTCAATGAATGAATGCCAATACACCTGAAATATGTATACGTATTGATATACAGGGTGGGGCAAAGATAGGTTTACAGTTGTTTTATGGAAAACAATACAATAATTAATAAGTAACAATACAAGAATAAACTCTGTGTTTTGCGTATTCATAACTGTAAACCTACTTTCTCCCTAGCCTGTATTCTAACACAAATGTGGCATTAGGGATAATTTGATCTTTTAAATTTAGGAGAGATTAAGTTATCTTTACCCAAACCAGGGCATCTCAGTTCCCTTTCTGCTCCCGCCTTGTTGTAAACAAGTCTAAGAATGTACTCCTACGTCAGTTTATTTTTCTACTGCCCTCCCAAGGTCAGGTGCAGTGGGGAGCGAGGGCCTCAGCCAAGGCAGCTCGAGACCGGACGAGTGCACAGACTGACGAGGAAGGTCTGCGGGGGTCAGGAAAGCCACTGCCCGAAGGACAGCAGCCCGCCCCGCCTCGGAGCTGTGCCAAGTCCTGCCTCAGCCACGTCCCTGCGTCACGAACCTCTGAGGCCTGGCCCTGGGGAACAACTCTGGTTTTCCGTTCCTCCGAAGTTATGTGCCCCACCGGTGGCAGGTGCTGGCAGCCTTGCTTGGCTGCTCCCACTTCTCGCGGGGTTGCCAAGACCTGGGACAGCCTGCGCTTCGGGCAGTAGATGCGGGAGAGTCTCCAGGGATACAGAGGGGGCGGGGCGAGGCGGGTGGGGGTGGGATTAGGTTGAATGAGGCTCCGGATTGGGGCAGCTTGCAGACCCATTGGGCACGGGGGCGGGGCCTGGTGGGGGCGGGGCCTACTGAGAACTGAGTGGGACCTCTCTAGACCTAGCAGGTTTTTCAAACAAGACTGCTTTTAAAAGACCGCTTTCCGAAATCAGTTCACCTAACCCAAGGGCCTGGAATTTGCCGCCCTGAATAATTTCCTTCATGGCACTGTATTCTCAATATTTCGTGACATTTCTCTGTTATCCACAGGATGGGAAAACACTCAACTTTGCATTCGTGACCCCCATGACCTGATGCCACTTTATCCAGCTAGATAGCTCATTCATTCTCCTCATGCTCAGCCTCTGTTGCAGTCAGAACCATATTTCCCTTTCTGTCTTCAGAAAGACAATCTAATTTTGAGTTTTGTGGCTAGCTAAAAACTAGTTTTCTTTATAGAATCTCATGCGTCATATGGATATATGTGTGTGTATGTATATGTATATATGTATATATCTATATATATATAAATTTTTTACTTGATACTCAGGATTTTATATTTACACTAATTAATGTTACTCTTCTAGTCTCAGCCATCATTCCAGCCCATCTCTCACATGCAAGTGTAAGGAAGCACACTTTCTTGCTCATTCTCTAATATATGCAGAGGACAAGAGAGAGAGGTTTGTTGCTTTTTCTAAAATATAGATGTGCTAAGAGGCGAATGAGGCTTCTATTCCTTGCCTACTGTCACAAGAGGCAGGGAAACCAGCATACTATTGCTCATACAAATCATTCTATTAGTTGATTCTATTTGGAGTAAAAGCATAACTATAACCACGTCTTCATTCCAACATCTACTTTGCTGTTTAGCAAATTACTAAATTGTTTCCACCAGGTAGGTTTACATCATACATTCAATGGATCACTGTGACTACCCATACCTGGGCATCCACTAGATTCCCCACATAAGTAAGGTTCAGCTATTCTCATGAATTCATCTCTCAGTTTTTAGCATCCCCTGAACACAATGGCACCGGGACTTGTGTGAATTCTGTTTCCATCCTTGCTGCCTTTCCTACTTGGAAGGAGGGGCAAGAAGGCATGAGACAACTTCTGATTGGTTCTGAATGCCCAGAGACAATGACTTTGGTCCTCTCAGTGGCACAGGGTACACTTCCTTCCTAGAACAAAAGATTACCAAACAATCTTTTATTAATTTTTAGACCTAAGACAATATACACTTTATTTTTTCTAATTTTATTTTCCCAGTTTTGTTGAGAAATACTTGAAAAATATAATTGTATATACTATATTTAAAGAATACAATGTGATAATTTGATATAGATATACATTGTGGGATAATTACCAAGATTAAGATAATCAACACATTAATCATCTCACATGATTAACTGTGTGTGTGTGTGCGTGTGTGTGTGTGTGGTGTGTGGTGAGATCACTTAGGACTTACTCTCAGCACATTCCAAGTATGCAATATTATATTAACTCTAGTCACCAGGCTGTACATTAGCTCCTTAGACTTATTCATCTTACAACTGTTTGTACCTTTGACCTACATCTCCCCATTTCTTCCTCCCCTCAGCTCTGATAGCTGCCACTTTATTCTCTGCTTCTATTAAATCAGTTTGGTGGTGTTTTTTTTTTAATATTCCACATATACATGATACCATACAGTATTTGTCTTTTTCTGTCAGCCTTATCTTACTTGGCATAATGTCCTCCAATTTCACCCATATTGTTGCAAATGACAGTGTATCTTTCTTTTTTACAAGTGAACAATATTGCTATATATATATGTGTGTATGTGTGTGTGTGTGTGTGTATATATATATATATATATATATATATATATATATATATATCACATTTTCTTTTCCAGTCATCCATTAAAGAGCACTTTGGCTATACCCAGGAGTGAGAATGGTAGTCATATGATAGTTCTGCTTTTTAATATTCCATAATGATTATGTCAGTTTACATTCCCACCAACGGTGTATAAGGATTTCATTTTTACCAAGGGATCTTTTATATACCACTGCTCACACAGCCAAACCAGGCTATGTAACCAGGTAAAACAGAAGCAGATTACAAGAAAGAAAGAGGAAAGAAGAAAGAAAGAAAGAAAGAAAGAAAGAAAGAAAGAAAGAAAGAAGAAGAAAGAAAGAAAGAAAGAAAGAAAGAAAGAGGAAGAAAGAAAGAAAGAAAGAAAGAAAGAAAGAAAGAAAGAGAAAGGAAGAAAGAAAGAGGGAGGGAGAGGTAAGAAAAGAAAGATAGATGATAGATAATATATATTATTTTTAATTTATTTTATTGATTTGAGAGAGAGAGAGAGAGAGAGACATCGAGCTATTTCTGTATGTGCTATGACTGGAGATCAAACCTGCAACTTTTGTGTCCTGGTAGGTGTGGCTCTCTAAGCAGCTGAGCTATCTGGCCAGGGTTGAATCTATATACTTTAAATAATCAAGATAGACAAGGCAGTACAGGGTATATTAAGGGGTGCTTCAAACATCAAATAGAAAATTCTATACCACTAATACATTTGATTCCTATCTTGGCCAAAGGAGAGCGGCACGGCTCCAGGCATCCCTGGACATAAACAAAAGCCACCACAGATTGGCTGCCAGCTAACCCACACGTTCCTACCAAAATAGCAAATCAAAAGTAATACTGCATCTCTGGGGGAATTTCAGAATGGAAAGTTTTAGGAGTGATAATTCCTTGAACATCCCCTTTCAATTCTCTGTGTGAGCTGGATAAAATAGATGTATAACTTAAAGAATAAAAGGTTAATCAGATGGTAACTCAAATTGAGCTGCTGTTTCTACTAGAGCCTCCTTGCTGGTATGTACCTTCAACTGCCCCCACCCCATATTCTGTTTAATTAAAAAAAGAGAGAGAGAGAAAGAGAGACAGAGACAGAGAGAAGTAATTTGCTGTTACCTAGCAGGGATAGTAGTGAACTTTTATTTTCCAATTTAGTAATCTGTCAACTCTGGCTCTTGGCTGCAATTCAGTTCTCAGGGACCTTAATTATCCTTCCATCTCGCAGAATATCATGCTGGATCACTGCACTGATAGGACTTCTAATAGATCATGAAGAGCAAGAAATGGCAGGCACCCTCCATGCCTTGGTACTATAAATACTTGCCAAAAGGAACAATACATATCTTGTGAAAATACAGAAGTCTTTCACATCAGTAAGGTTTTGGGGTGGCTTAGATGGATAGATACTCCAACATAAAAGCTAATTTGTTGAAATTTGCACTTTCAAGCAAAAAGCTTATATGTATATCTTTGAATTTTAGAGGCTGATCTGAGTTTTAGCCTCTGATCTTGTCTGAAGCTGTGTCCTGTCCTAAAACAACAGTGGCAGCTATTAGGTTCCAGCCCCGGGATCTTCCCAGACACCAGCCGGTCCCAAGTCACGTTCACTGCTTCACAGCAGAGCGATTCTGTGGGCTTCTGATATCATTCTGTTAAATTAATTCTTCTAAAGTTAGCCAGAGTTTGTTTTCATTACTTTCAATTATAGAATATCAACTTACGCAATAATTAAGAAAGTATCAGGTGATAAAAAGATGATAAAATTTGTCTAAATAAACATATATTAGCAGACGTTAGTTAAAGATAATATCAATTTTCCACACTGAACATTTTAGCATTTTCTAAAGTAATAGCTCAAACTCTAAAACTAATTAAGAAATTGCATTAAAGAGCATGTACAATTACATTTATTTTTCTGTTGTTACACAATGATTTGATAAAATTCACTTAAAATTGAGGCAAAATATTCTGTTTGTGTAGTGTTAAATGCTGATGTGTTTTGACTTGCTGAAAATATAAAATATTTTTGAGGTTTAACTATTTTCTACTTGTAAAATAAATCAGGTGGAGAAATCTAGTCGATATTTATCGATCTCACATAAACAGTGTACACTGCACTAGATATTCTAAGGTAAAACAAAAAGTCATTTGCTTATTGATGCCCTCGAGTAATAATTTTTATATTTAATTTAGACTTGAATGCCTTTTCTATAGATTTTCCCAATCTGCATAACACTCTTGTAGTTGTCGTAAGTGTTTTGCCATTAAAAGGGATTCAAGCAAATAGAGTCGGCCAAGAATTTGCCAAGTACGTGTTCTCAATTGTCCCTTTGTTTGGCAAGACTTTGTGAAATGAAAGAGGGCCAAGGCAAGGTGAAGCAGCAGACCACAAAGCTGGTACTTGGGCTCCCTGATGATGGAAAAGAACACACGGCCAAGTGGAGGCCTGAGGAAAATTCCCTGGAAATTACCAACTTCTTAAAAGCCTGGAAAATCTTCAGGACCTACCTCGAAAACCTAAGCTACATTATTTCATATCTAGTGTATATTCTCTTGATTTAAAAACTAGCTTTAGGCCTGACCTGTGGTGGTGCAGTGGATAAAGCCTCGACCTGGAAATGCTGAGGTCGCCGGTTTGAAACCCTGGGCTTGCCTGGTCAAGGCACATATGGGAGTTGATGCTTCCAGCTCCTCCCCCCTTCTCTCTCTCTGTCTCTCCCTCTCCTCTCTAAAATGAATAAATAAAAATAAAAATAAAAAACAAACTAGCTTCAGTCATTTTATTCATTAATGTGTATAAATCACATTGTTTTTCAATCCAAAGTATACGAAGAACCAACTGTCTTTTTAAAATTTTTATTTTTTATTAAGTGAGAGGCAGGGAGGCAGAGGGACAGACTCCCACATGAGCCCCAACCAGGATCCACCTGGCAAGTCTCTACCAGGGATGCTTTGCCCATCGGGGGTGTTGCTCCATTGTTTGGCAACTAAGTTATTTTAGCACCTGAGACGAGGCCATGGAGCCATCCTCAGCTACCAGGGCCAACTCATTTGAACTATTCCAGCCGTGACTGCAGGAGAGGAAAAGAGAGAGAGAGAGAAGGGGAAGAGGAGGGGTGGAGAAGCAGATGGTTGTTTCTCCTGTGTGCTCTGACCAGGAATCAAACTTGGGACTTCCACATGTTGGGCCAATGCTCTACCAATAAGCCAACTGGCCAGGACCAAGAACCAAGTTTCATTGTGTTTTGTACACATCAGTTGGTATTAAGGTATATTTTCCCCTCTTTTCAGCGTCTTCTTATTTTGAGTTATGATGCAATTCTAGCAGACTGCTAAATCTGCTCATTTTTAGAAATGCCACTTGAACTTGAAATATATGCTTTATTATTAATTCTGCTCATTATTTTGTGCCTTCATACACTAGATAAATATACAATGGCAATGTTTTCTACAAGTGGAGAATAATCTTCACAAAATGATATGCTCTAGTGGTTGTCAAACCTCTTGAAACCTTAATTATGCTGTACATAATAATAAACACACATATATACACTTCCACCCAGCTACTTAAATGTATACAAATATCATATATATATATATGATATATATATTATCTTAATATATATATTAAGAAGCATATTAGTATTTTTTCAATGTAATTCAGAAATGAAGTTTCCCGTTTTCCAAGGACAAAAATCTAACAGTATATATGCAAGGGGAATTCTAGAACCATGCACAAATATATAGAACATAATGACATTTTCAAAGACTGTTATAAATAGGATGACAAATATCACATTTGGTAAAATTCTACTATAACTTCCAGCACAATCTCAAAGGGAAACAATTTTTTCAATAAAGGTATAAATAAAAGCTGAATTAGACATAACAGAGGGGAAAATATAGAGTAACAATCCTAAGAACAAATTTGAAAGTCTAAATCCATCCACCCATTTATCCATCCATCCATCTATCCATCCATCATTTCAACAGCCAGGGAGTCTGCTAGGGTAGAAGTATAAAAATAAGTCATTGCCTCGGTGCACTCTCACTGAAATAAAAACAGACATGCTAAAGAGACAACTGTTTCTTTGCTTTCAAGCTTTGGGACTGATCTCCACAAGCACCAGAAGGAACTAAACTGAAGTCCTTGTCTTCTCAGTGGGCTAAGTCCTAGACCACCACCAAAGCCTGTCTCTCATCCTACTTTCCAATCTGTTCTTAATTCTCTCTGCTCTGGCCTCAAATTTGCAAATCAGAACTGACCTTTCTTCTTTCTCATCTAGTACTGGCCTCAGGCTGCCCAGGCATTCATACCCCATAAGTTACCTGCCCCCAACCAGTTTGTAAAAACAGCTGTTCCAAAGGAACCTGGTAGAGCACAGACCATACAGCTGATACTCCTCCGGGACCATCCCAGTCCTGAGGACAGCCATACTACCATGTGATAGGTGGTGCCATGTGTCATCTTTACAGACGTAAAGATGACATTGTACTAAGTGTCTTGAGGAGGAACCACACAGCTGCCTAGGATTGAGTGGAAGTTTGGCAGTCACAAGACTTCAGAGAGGACAGTGCCTAAAATGTGATTTTGTGTCCTGAAAGAACAGGTAGAAGTGTGCCGGTTGTACTAAGGGCAATAGATGGTAGAAAACCATGGCTTGTTTATACACAAGAATTCTAGAATGCAGGGCAGAGAACTAGGGGAAATGGGCCAAACAATATAGCAATATAAAATTTTGAGCTCCAACCATGACAATAAAAAATTAAAAACACAAATAATCCATTTTAATTTAGTATATTCAGGATTATAATTGGAATAGTTGTTAATTTTATAGTATTAGTTATACTATTAGGACATGGGAGAACTATGAATGACCCTCAAGAAGACTGAAATAAAGTCATGATTTGAAAATAAAATTGGAAAAAGTCATCAGTCCCATATGGGTGAAAGTGGTTATTTACAAAAACATCCTATGAAGAACTTTGGTCTATCTGACTCCAAAGCTTTTCTCCTAAATCATGCTTTTAATTAATCCTCTTTCCTCTAATGCCATGCTTACTAAGCAACCTCATAAGTGTAATTTCCTTCTGTATATAGAGATTCCTAAGTGGATAGAAAGTATATTCTAATTAACTGACATAAATATTTAGATTGCCCTGGAAATTATATTCTCACTGTAAATTAATGCACTGGAATTTGATGTGTGTGTCAGCATGTGAGAGTTTGGTTACTCTGGGTTTAAAGCCCTTAAAAGGTTCATCACTACTGTGTATGCTGCAGTTTTTGGATCCATAAAACTAGTAAACAGATCTCTGACTACAGTGGTCCATCAGAAAGATCCATCTTATGGCCAGTTTAAAGACCATTAACTTCTCTTGGTAATATCTCTATCTTGACCCTCTTCATTACTAAAATAATGATGGGTCCTTGTGATTTATTAAACTTTTCAAGTGCTAAAAGGGACAATAAGAGAAAATAGAAGATTCAATGAAACTTAATTAATAACCTAGCTAGGAAATCAGAATATTGAATATTATAAGCCAAAGTGTTAAAAATAATAATTTCAGTAGTTGTATGATTTATTTTCGCAGTAACATCTTGATAGTTTTTCTGGTATAATCAGATAATTGAGAACATATTATCTGTTGCAGTGGCCAGCACAATGCTCCTCATAGACTTCTAAGTACAGGGTATGTAATTAATGGGTGTTTTGAAATTGGT
This sequence comes from Saccopteryx bilineata, assembly GCF_036850765.1. NCBI lineage: Eukaryota > Metazoa > Chordata > Mammalia > Chiroptera > Emballonuridae > Saccopteryx > Saccopteryx bilineata. Next base: position 186,329,712 of record NC_089490.1, on the reverse strand, counting down.
GGCTCCCTGTTTCCCATGGGGTCATTCTCAACCATTGACTATGTGCATCAGGGGTACAAAGCAAACCATCCCTGAGAGACACTGGATTCCTCTAAAGGGTCACTTTGTCTTAGGATTCATTTATGGTTTTCCCAAATCTTCTAGTGGTCTAAGCTATTCCACTTAACTTTACTCTCTCCTTTATTTGGGGTCAAAATTGCATTATAGCCTGATGGTTCTCTAGTTTTCTCCATCTTTCTTCCTGTTTTCTCTCAAACTAGTATTTCCTCAAATAAAAATCCTTGCATATTTACTACATACTTGCATCAGCTCTTAAAGGACCCTGACAAACAAACACATCTAAACACTTTTCTAAAATATCTTCAATATTTTATGTCATCATGAAGGTCAGAATCCTAACTGGGCTAATCATCTCAGTGGGCAGAACATCAAATGGCATGTCCTCTCATTCACGCTACCTGGATGGAAAAAATGCCTGAGAAAAGAGTTCACACTGATCAATGGATTAATTTTCTAATAGTTTTCCTGAATGATCAGAAACTTGGAGGAAGCAAAATTGCTAACATGAGGATTAGAGAAGAGTTATATAAATGGACTATTTAGACTGGACCCAACCCAGAACAGACAGAAGAGACTCTTAATAACAAGGTAGACATAACTTCCTGCTCAGTGGAGGTAATTTATTTCAGTGCTTACGAAACGATTTATAAAAAATATGATCATCTTTTGTAGAAATAGAGGTTGCACATAGACAGGCACAGTAACAAGGATTTATCCAAACAAACAATGACTTGGTCTTCGCCACTACTGAGAACCCATTTTACATATAGCAGTGAGCAGTCCCATGCTCCTGATAGGACACCATGCCCTGGGAGGGCCGACCTACTAGCTGGTAGCAATCCAGTTGTAATACACCCCTCCATCACAGAGGAGATAGAGTTTTGTCCTAACTAGAGTAGAAATACCCTGAATATAGACTCACTTTCCTTTTTGCCTATGCTCTGACATCAGTATCACCTATGGACTTAGAAATGCCTTATTTATGGTCACAGTAAAAATATTTCTAGGGGATGAAGTAAAAGAGTGTGTTGATACTCATGAATTCACTGTTTTTATATACAACCTATTATCCTGAAGTACTTGACCTTATAGAAGAAAACAAAGATTTGGTTTCAGCTGCAACACCCTACCTTTAAAGTTTTGGGTGTTGTCCTATAGGATACAGTGTGTACTCTGAACCAGGAATAAATGTGTGATCCTGTTTCCAGGAGCCAGGATACTTGGATCCAAGAATTAAGAGGTAGAAGAGAGAGTAATACTGCTTGATATTACACCTAAAATCCCATTTACAAAAATTTGCTTCATAGCAACACAATGTTAGGATGTGCTGAGTAACAGTTCTTAGTACCAAAAGGAGAAATGATTCTACCAAGGGGCACATTTTGTTTCCATTGAATTGGTTGCTGAGTCAGCCACTGGTATTTGGGCTCTTCATTGGAGTCACGGTATTAGATAGAATGATTGATCTTGACTTCTAAGAAAAAGGGAGAAATATGAACCTCAGGAGAGTTCTGGAATGCTTTCCAGAACTTCTGTGTTCAATGGTCAAAATAATTAGAACACGACAACAATCTCATACATCTGGGAACATCAAGTGCTTATATCCATTTGGAATGAATTTTCAAGTTATTCTGTCAGGTAAAGAAATTGATCAATTCAGACATTAAATTGAAAAAAAATGAAAGAACATGTATAGTGAACAAGAGCAATTAGGTATACTTATGTTTGTCACAACTTGCAAAAATAATCATGTATCTATCCAAAATATTAAGATGAGGTCATCCATAATTTGAGGGAGTTTAGACATTGCCAAACAATCTTGGACTTGAATCTAAAAGCAGTAATAGGTAAGATTTTTGGTTGATCCCTTTGGGGGATGAAATAATTATTATTCTGATTCTATAAAGAAGAATTACAATATAGGAGATAGTAACTTTTTGAAATGTGGTAAGTATGGGAATAACAGTGCTCGTTGATTTTGAGCAGCCAAAATAATAGACCTTAGTGGGATTTTGTCATTCATTTTGGTCATCTAGCATTTGAACCTTCTATTGATATTTGAGAAATCTTGAATTCTATGAAGAGTTCATTTCCAGTGATAGAAGCTCAATATACCAGAAGGTGATTTTCCCAGACTTTGCAATGAGGGCATAGATACATTGTCAGTTTCAGTCACTTAGGCATATCTGCTTCAGAATCTGAACCAGTAGTGGGTTATGCAGACACATAGGATCATGCAGAGAATGGCAAGGCTGAGTGGCAGCCATCATGACCAGTTTCCAAAGGTAGCAAGCACTAACTAGAGCTGAAATAATACAGCATTCTATAGTTCATGTAGAAATGCATGGCATTAACTTGGTGATTAGAAGGAAAACTTAGAGAAAGCTTATTAAATTGCATAAAGATAATGACCCTCAACTTCCTGAATATTGTAGTAAGTAAGTCTTTTTTCAGCCCACACCTTCATCTGTTCTGATCTCAGAATCACTTTTAAAATGGTAAGTAGGTGGTTTGTGAAAAGAAGAGACCCTTAAAGGGTACAGAAAGATATGTGATTGGGCTGTTTGCACTGAATAGTTTACTACAAATAAAACGAACTTAGTTTATTTACTTCTTTTTGCACATAATTCACAGAAGGCATACATTTGTAAAACCAAAATCTTGCTGGGTTGAAGATTCCTACTGGTTCCCCAACAACAATAACAAAATGTGTGTCTCACTTGAAATATATAAGCCTAGGAAATTCGCCAAATTGCCTCTCCTGCTTTTAAACATTCAGTTGGAATGATGAGATGGAGCCAGCAGTGCTGTTGAAGATCAAATAAAACAACATTGTAAGACTTCTCAGTAGACAGAGCTCTTCCTGCACGTCATTAAACACATAAATTCCAGAAGAGCACATCAGTGCCACATGTCACTGCTCCAACAGCACACCGAAGGAAGACTAAAATATTTTCAAGAAATTTAACACTCAAATTGTTTATTTCAGTGTTTCCCTCTTCCCCTTCATCACCTTTTGTACCACAGAGAAAAAGTGAAAAATTGTGATAAAACTGAAGATGTTTTCCAATAGCTTATTCTTCTCAAATATTGATGAAATTCATAATGAAAATATTTTTCATTTCTTCCCTATTAGTGTCACCAAAGCTATCTAAGCAGATGGTTACTTAATCAAGTAAGAAAAATGCATATAATCAATGCACAAGAAGCTACAGGTACCAAAGAGGGCTAAGCACCTGTAAAAGTGGTCCATTGCATGAAATTGCTTGTTAAAGTATTGCTTCTAAGACTGAAGACTTGTGGTTACAGACTCAGCTGTATTTTTGGAAAATTGTGCCAGTAATGATTCCACTGAAATATAAATTGTCTAGAAGAGATAACGCCATGGCTAATAAAAACATCAGAAGGCAGTGGATGAGGAAAATTTGCCAAGTGTCCTGTGTCAGTCTTCACAGAGGCTGGGTTCACTCCTGTGGCCACGTCCAGTCATTTAGCCAGAGACAGCCTTACAGTAATGCATTCCTGCAGGTGGTCAAAGCTTGGCCAGCATACCTTTTAAGAACATCTGACTCCTTTCTCATTCTGTGCTCACCAGGAGACTTCCTATGCTTTGCTTTCTACTGTGAAATAGGTAGTTATGCCCTAAATAACAGTTAGGATTTGTTGCCTTGTCAAATACATAAATACATAAATTGGTAGTCTGGTATATGACCATATTTTTCGCTCCATTAAGACACATGGGCATTTTCCCCTCCACTTTTTTGGGGAAAAAAGTACATCTTATGGAGCAAAAAATACGATAATTAGTCTTTTTAAATTTTTGGTTAATGTAAATCAGTTTCTACTTTCTGGTTATTTCTTGGTGGACTGGTAAATATTTATCTTTAAATTCACAAAACTGTGAATTAGATGTGAAGTCCACCAAAGACTGCCTTCCCATAAAAGTAGAGAGCATATACTTCAGTATCTTTTTTCCATTCAATATGTCTATTTTTGCAACTTGAAAAGACATAGGCATTATCTCAATTAAGATATATTATTGTGCTTAGAGTCTGAAAAGTTCATAAAATTCACAAAATGACATATACACACATGAATATACCTCTATAAATAGGTAATACATATTTAGAAATAAATTACCATTGCAGAAATAAAAAAAAATTTATAAGTTACATCTTTTTCCTTTATAATCCTTTTAAAATAAGAAGATATAAATAATTATACATTTTCAGACCTCAATCTTCCAAGTACTGTATTTTACATTTTGCTAGTCATATTAGCAAGATGATATTTAGAACAAGGTTTTGACAAATTTATTTATTTTTAATTTTCAAATGGAAACTTTTCTATTCTTTTAATTCTTTTTAAATAAAATATTTTATTTATTGATTTTTAGAGAAAGAAGAGAGAGAGAGAAGAGGGGAGGAGCAGGAAGTATACACTTGTAGTAGCTGCTTCTTGTAAGTGCCTTGACCGGGCAAGCCCAGGCTTTCAATATGGCGACCTCAGCATTCCAGGTCAATGCTTTATCCACTGTGCCACCACAGGTCAGAATCTTTTAATTCTTTATACCATGTAAAATCATAAACTATAAGCTGTTCAATAGGATATTTAGAATTACTTTAAAGTTACCCAATAATCCTAGTTATGGTATTATATATTACTTCTAAGTGCTGAAAATATGGTGCTAAATAAGACACACAGGTCTTCAGTCCAAGAGCCTTCTGGGAGTTACATTCTAGTGGAGGAAATGGGAGCCAGATAGTAAATAAATAAACAAAATGACTTCTGGGCTATGAATCAGATAAGACAAGGTAGTAAAATTAGAGTGTGTGTGTGCATGTATGTTAGAGGATGTTTGTTTAGATTGGGTTGTTAGAGAAGGGCTCCACATACAAGTAACACTTGAACTGAAACCTGAGTAAACATTGTGATGGAGAAGTCAGGTACCGATCTAGGGAAGAGCATCCTCAGTAGATGGAATGAAAGAGGCAAGGCTCCAGAGGTGGGAGCAGAGTGGCATGTTGACATGGGGCAGACAACTCAGGTGCCTCTCTGTGATTGTCTCTTTTTGGTGTCCACAGCCTTCCTTGTGTGTCGGGGAAATCTGTGACTTGCTTTTAACCAATAGAATACAGCAAAAATGATGGTCTGTCACTTCTGTGATTAATATGATATGAGGCTCTATCTTGCTATCAGAATCATTCTAGTCTTTCTCTCTCTTTGTCATTGGCTTAAAAAAAAAAAAAAAAGCAAGCTACCATGAATCTGACAGCCACAAAGAAACCAATGCTTTCTTTTTTTTTTTTTTTTTTTTTTTTTTTTTTGTATTTTTTTTATTTTTCTGAAGCTGGAAACGGGGAGAGACAGTCAGACAGACTCCCGCATGCGCCCAACCAGGATCCACCCGGCACGCCCACCAGGGACGACGCTCTGCCCACCAGGGGGCGATGCTCTGCCCCTCCGGGGCGTCGCTCTGCCGCAACCAGAGCCACTCTAGCACCTGGGGCAGAGGCCAAGGAGCCATCCCCAGCGCCCGGGCCATCTTTGCTCCAATGGAGCCTTGGCTGTGGGAGGGGAAGAGAGAGACAGAGAGGAAGGAGGGGGGGGGTGGAGAAGCAAATGGGTGCTTCTCCTATGTGCCCTGGCTGGGAATCGAACCCGGGTCCCCCGCATGCCAGGCCGATGCTCTACCGCTGAGCCAACCGGCCAGGGCCATGAAACCAATGCTTTCTAAAACCCCTGGCCGACCCTTCGATTATAGCCTTGTGCGAGGCTAAGCAGAGGATCCAGCTAAGCCCTGACCCACAGAAACTATGAGATAATAGATGTGTTGTTCTAAGTGGTTAATTTTTTAGTAATTTGTTACAGAGCATAGAAAACTAATACATGACTCATGGTCAGAATACACCTTTGGCTGGATGGAAAGTGCATGAGATAAGGTAGAAGGGTGACTACAGAGAATCTTAGGCCACAAGTAAGAAAACTGGATTTTATTATAGGTGTGTTAGAAAGTCATCGGAGAGACTTAAGCAAGAGAGTGCCACAATCTGTTGACATGCTTACAAGTTTCCTAGCTACTTGTGAGCGGGAGCAGGCACTAGAGTAGATAGGGAGACTTCTCAGAAGGTAGATGAGTTTATCAATGTAGGTGAAAGAATGAGGTGGCTTTGATTAGAGTAGCAGAAATGGAGTCCATGGAGAAAGGAGAAGAGTCGAGATGTATTTGAATGCAGACTACTGAATCCTAGACATTTGGATTCAGCAGCTAAAAGTAAGGTGATTCTTTTACTGAAATGGAGAATTCCGAGAGAGGTAAAGGGTAGGTTTCTCAGGTGGACCAGAGAGAGGACAAATCCATGGCACTACTTTGACATGTTACATTTGAGATGTCATTGAAATGTCCAGGGAGAGGATGTCAAGGAAGCCATTGTATAACCAGGTCTGGAACGCAGTACTAATGATATGTCTGAGGAAATAATTGGAATGCTGATTATAGTAAAAACCAGGAATGGGGTGAAAACCACTGAGGGAGAAGTGTTAACATCTAATTAAAAAATTACAGAAATATATAAACTTTCTCCTGACACTGAAAATAGTGAATTTTGCTTTTTCAATATCAGAACCCATAGGCTATTATCACTCTGCTCAACAACAATCATAAAATGCTTTTTAATGTATACTTAGTATTTTCTTGAAATTTGGAGAAGTCTCACTGAAGTCCCATGGCAACCACGCGGCCAGCTCCTACCTGGGGCAGGATTTCCCAGTGCCCCCTCAGCACTGCCCCTATTTCTGTGTGAGCCATAGACCCAGCCCTGGGAAACCTGTTCTCCTGTCTACAGGTCTACCGGCACCCTTTCCTGGTCTTACGTGGTCTCTTGCTTCCAAGCTTTCAGCCATTAGTCATACTTGTTTACATAGCAATTTTAATTTAGTAGTTAAAAATTATTACTTCCCAAATAAAATTACCTAATGGGATACCTTTACACTATACCTTATTTTATACTTCAGTTATACTAATACTAATTTATGGCAGCCAGTTTAGTATCATGCATTGTGGTTAAAGAGTCAAATAAGTTGATGATATTAAACTAAGGGTCTACAAAGGTGTGTGTGCAGGAATGAAACAGAGATAACTGCACACAGAGTTTCTACTGAAAGATTTCTCACTTCTCGAGAGCAACTCTTATTTTTCATTCATGAGTGAGGAAAACCAGGAGCTCACTAGTGCCTCAGGCAACTGAATCTGAAGGTCTCCGAGACTGAATGAAAGATAATAATCAAAATCTAGGCCACGATGGTATTTATTCTATGGAGAATTGTTTAAACTAATGCTTGAAATTTAAGTCAGGACACATTTTAATATATGATTCATACCATGCCTATCAGATATTCTTAATGACTACGTACATTGTAATCTTGTTTCGAGGATTTTTCTTTGAGGAATTTTCTAACATCAAGTAGTACAGCCATTAAATTATCATTACAAAGCCTATCAAACGTTGTTCGTTGCATCTATTTCTCTAGACACAGGTATGCGGTATGGGTCTGAAAGCCTTAGGAACTTCAATATACCTTTGCAGAGAGAGAATGGAAACAAAGGGTTTCTGGTGGGAAAAAAATCAAAGAGTGAAACAGAATGGGAAAAGTGGCTAGAGAAACAAGACCTAGACTGGCTCAGGACAAGGAAAGTTACCCTCAGAGAACCAGAAGGAAGCTGCTGATAGTTATTAGCAATACAATAGCACTGTCCTGTTACATTCTGTAACAATTAGGCAATCATTAGCAATAGCACAGCCTGTTAATTTTATTTTTAATTAAGGGTGAGGCAGAGAGACAGACTCCTGCATGAGTTCCAACTGGGATCTACTCGGCAAGCCCTCTATGGGGTGATGCTCTGCTTATCTGGGGCATTGCTCTGTTGCTCTGCAACTGAACTATTTTAGCACCTGAGGCAAGGCCATGGAGCCATCCTCAACTCTTGGGGCCAACTTGCTTGAATCATTTGAGCCATGGCTGTGGGAGAGGGGAGAGAAAGAACTGGGTAAAGGGGGAGGGGTGGAGAAGCAGATGGTTGTTTCTCTTGTGTGCCCTGACTGGAAACTGAACTCAGGACTTTCACATGCTGGGCCATCACTCTACCACTGAGCCAACTGGCCAGGGCAACCTGTTGAATTTTATAATAATTATAAGAAACAAAAAAATTAGAATAGCAAAATTTTATAAGATGATAAGATGATGAACAATTGGAGGGAATTAGAAGTAAGCATCCACCATGAATACATTTTCTATGTGAGAAATTAAGCTATATTGCATATTATCTACATTTCAATAAAATCATTCTAGTTTCTACTGCATAGCAAATACACATTTGGTATTTAAGAGTATAAAAATGAACTACATTAAGAGTTTACTCTGAAAGCTTCTTTTATCCTATAAATTCATTCATGCAGATAATTTTGAACACTGGTTCCATATGAAGAAACATACAGCAGACCACCAGTGAAATTAAGATAGTATTGAGATGAGTTCCAGACATTGCTGAGATAAGCTGCCCTGATAACATACAGAAAATAATAAAACTGACTGAAATTGCACTCTTTGGCTAAAGCCTCCACATAGCAGGACTATTTGTAAGAAAAAAAAGTATTTCAAAAGATAGAAATAGCATGTTTGCGTTAAGTTAGGATTAAGAGCTAGTGTTGTGTTAGAACAAATATTTGAATAATATTTGAATAAGAATTAGGACTTGCAAACCTTGAAATTATAGACGATGAGAGTGCAGATGTGTTAGCAGGACCCTGAACTATGGACTGGGGGAGTTATTCACTGTAAAATTCCCATACTCAGCAATGAGGATGGAAGGACGGCACTTTTGATTAGTACCTGAAACCAGGAGAGTAAGGTACAGCAACAGTAACTGGCTGGAGGTCTATAGGGAAGCGTGGGCCACATAAAGGAGTGGGAATTAACAAAAGTAAGCTCAGAATTCTGTCTCTGTTTTATGACCAAAAAATTGCACAGAACGAACTTTCAATCAATTTCCTTATAAAATGATGGCTAAAGGTCACAGGAAGGCTGGAAAGGTGTTAAGGACTCTTAGCTGCAAGTGAATTTCCTAACTGCCAGAGGCTATTTGGCTGTTTTCTAGGCAAATGGAGACATCCAGTCCAAGTTACAACCTAGGAAGTGGAAGTTCAAAGACACGAAACAATTATCCAGCTAAAGGTGGTCACAGAAGAACACGGGCCATCCGAGTCTGCCAAAGTAGGCTTTTCTTCACCATGCTGCAAGACAGGCACTGGCCTCTCTCCTTTCAGGGACAAGATGAAACATCACAACTCACAAACAAGCCCAGCCACCACGTTTAACGCTCCCCCTAGCTAAATCAGAGTAAACCAGAGAGAAGTAACTGACATCAGTGAACTGACTTTTACTGCATTTCCTCTTTGATTTCTCACGGAGTTGTTAATGAGCAGTGAAATGGCCAAAAATGAGAAAAGGACATAGAAAATCCACAGTGGCTAATCACAATGTAACTGAGCATTAACACTAACAGGTATCTGGTGTAGATAAAGATCCTTTACCCATTCTAAAATCTCAAAGAACCAAGTGAATCTCAGCCAGGGAGAATCGTTTCTCTGGAATAGCAGGGCTTGCCAGCCTCTCCCAGAATCTGTTGAAAGTTGTTATATGAAACTGAGGCACCATTCCCCTTATCACAAAAGGTATGGTTGGAATTAAAAACAAAAATGACCTGACTGGAGAGTTGTTCCTGTGACAATTCTGCCTTCCCATCCTCCTCACTGGACAAGTACAGGCTACGGATGACCCTCAGACTGCGGAGAGCAAATTGACTGATTCCTGCACACTCTCACACACACACTCCTCAGAAATCACCAGCCAGCTCCTTCCTGAAGTGTTGTCATTCCATCCATGCCAAAGTATACACGTGCCAAAGGGCCACCACCCTGGAGAGTGTTTTCCTGAGGTGGCTAACCTGTCTCCTGCCTTCCCTGGGTGTGTGTGAGGGCCTCCAGGTATGTTGCTGAGCCCTTTCTTTCTGGATTCTCTTCTCTCTTAGCCAATCTTCCCAATCCCAGGTGATCATTAGTCTTTGAAGCCATTTCCTCCCATCCTTCCAAGTGTCTGCCCACACCTGTGACCCAGATTCTCCCTGCAGTTACCAGTCATTTCTCCTGGCCGTTTCCTCTAACAGCAACAACAAGGAAGGACTGTCTAACCCAGAGAGCAATGGACAGAGAGGCTGAGGAAGAGGAAGAGACCCTTCCTACCCAAAAGTTGTGCCTTTAGCTGGACTGTCTAATCATATATATATCACCGCATGCCCCTGCAAAGGTGAGTCTTCTGGTGGCTCATCTGCATCTCTGAGTCTCTATCTCCCTCCTGGTTGGTTTAGAAATAAATTCTAGTAAGGGTAGGCAGAGTTTAAGGTAGAAAACTGATGATTTCCTCCTAAACAATCCATTGTTGGGTGTTGCTGTATAAGTTGAGGTTCTTTTGTTTGAAATCTAGCCACTTCTGTGCTTCGTGCCTTAGTGAGGGCAGCCATCCCTGGAGGGAGGGGTGACATTTTATCACACCCATCATCTCTGGATGGCCAGGCCTTGTGTCAGCTAGCGGGGCTGTTACCCCTTTTTCCACATTGACTTGCCCGGAGCAGAGGCCCCATGGGCACAACCAAGGGCCTGGCCTCAGCACCACCCCTCTGCTCTTTTTATGGACATCCAAATAATTTTAACATCTGTAAATGAAGAAATGAGATCAACAGTGATTTTTTTCCAGGGCTTCTTTAGCAGTGGAATAATTTTTTTACTTTCAAGTGAATGCTGACAAACCTGATGTCCACACCAGAGCTGCTCTGGTTAAATTCCAGGTGGGGGCTGTCTGACTTTTCCCCCTTCCCTGAACCACGGTTTGTTGTAGACTGTAGTTGAGAATTTTCTTTGCTGCAAATTACTTTCAATAAATCATCTGAGTTTACACTAAGGCAAAATAGATTTCCACCAGAGGGTTACACAAAGTTTCGTCTTAAACCACTGTCCAAAGACACAAAATAGGCTGGTAATGCATTGCCATCCTTGTCATTCCTGATTCTCCTCCTCCCTTGATCCCACCCCAGGGAAGCTAAAGCTGTGAAAATAGTTATCTTGCTTATATTAAATGAGGGCACTACCTGAGGATCAAAAAGCCAACATTTACTTCATGACAAATTATGACACTCTTGGTTCTTTATGTGTTTGAAAAGGGTCCCTTCTACCTGGTGGAGTTGCGTGGTTGGGCACCGTGAGTGAACATTCAGACAGAAAACAAGGTGATTCTTAGATGCAGCTGATTCTAGATTGGTTACTCATTATTACTTTTCCCTTTCAATGCAGTCAAATTCCTTCTCCTAGTTCTACGCTGAGAAATGTGGTACTTACAAAGAGACTTTGTCTATCAAGTATTTATTACATTTACCTTTCATCCATTTCAAGCCTTCTGTTTAAAAGCAAATCTTCTTTTTCTTCTTCTTTTTTTTTTTCTCTCTCTCTCAGGATTATGATGATTAATTTTGTGTGTCAACTTGGTTAGGCCACAGTAATCAAATTTTGGTCAAACACCAGTCTATGTATTGCTGTGAAGGTATTTTTTAGATAACATTGACATAGAAGTTATTGTAATGTTGGAGTAAAGCGGATGAATAAAAAGACTAAAATCTGCAGGAAAGGAATGACTTCTGCTTCCAGAATGTCTAGGCCCTTGAGCTGGGATGTCAGCTCTTTGGGCCTCCGGCCGCCTGGCCTGGCCTGACCTGACAGAATTTGGACTTCCACCCATCATCACAGGAGCCAAATATCCTTAAAATAAATCTGTCTCTAACCTTCCATCTCTCTGCCTGTCTTTTCTCTCTCTGTCTCTCTTTTTCTCTTTATACTAACACACACACACACACACACACACACACACACACACACACACTATGGGTTCTCTCTCTGGAGAAATCTAATATCCAGGTTTTTAATTCTGCCCTGTGTAATTGCCTACCTTTGCTTTTCTCTAGAAGACCACAAAAATGCAAGTGAAGAACACGGCCACATCTCTCATACATTTTAGGTATATAAGCATCTCTTATTAATTGCTGTTGATTAGCCAAAAGGCAAATAATTAATTAAACCTTGAGAGAGAATAAAATTTCACATGAATTATCTATCTAAGAGCACGTAGGTCTGTACATTTCATTAAGACAGTTTAAGTAATAATCATGTCCCTTCTACCCCAGTCTTTGAGCAGGTTGATTGTTTTTGTCTTTTCTTCTTTTTTTCCCTGAGGTTCCCTAGAGGGATGATGTTGTTTTCTCTAAAGTCATTTGTTTGTTGATTTGTATTTACTTTGCTTCTCATTGTCTCGCATTAGAAGCACTGCTGATCACATCACAGATAAACCCTTTTGTTTATTATCCTTGGAAATGTATACTCAAGGGTAATTACTGGCTATAATGAATGACAATGCAGCCTCTTAAGAGAAAAGGTTTAGCTAGTTCCTGAGCAAAACTCTGTTTTTCACTGGTTTTCTTACATATTTCAATTTCCTGCGGGTGTTCTTGGTATTGCTGTACTGTGAGTTTCCCCAGAAGAGAGGGTCATTCTGGTCTTGATCGAGTGGGTTTTGGATGTACACCTTAAGTATAGACAGAGACTACTATGTGGTTATTTAAAGAAGCAGTAAAAATATAAACATCTCCCCTGTGCCCACCCACAGCTGAACAGAAGTGGCTGCCAGATCTTCAGCATGGGCCTTGGAAGTTGTTCCTGAAAAGAATGAGGCAGAAGGTTGAGCCACCAACGACAGAGGCCAAACTTTGTGAAAGAAAAATAAGGACATATACACTAAAAGAACTGCTGAAGTCATGCCCCTCCCAATTTTTTATTGCGTTAACTGTGTCTTCTTTTACTAGGATGCCAGTTAGTAGTGGTGTGTGTGTGTGTGTGTGTTCCAATGGCCTCACTCAGTACTAAAAAGTTTGAAGCTCTGTACTGGTTCTGCTCATCCTTTTGGAATTTTCTGTCTTATGAAATCCACATGCCTGGGCAAAGCTGGCCTAAAGACAGGCTTCTTGCTTACGTTTGATGCTCCTGCTTCCAAATTCTAGTCACTCCTCCTCTGATGTTACCAGAGTGTATCTCTGGGCAATAAAACACACAATGGTTTGTTGTCATTAGCAGTGCAGGGTGTTGATCTCTGTGACCAGATGGCACCACTGGAGTGCTTGACACATTTTGAAAGATGCTCTCCTTTAATGAAACGGAGCTAGAACAGCTCAGGACACAGCACACACACTCCCCTGGCACCACACTTGCTGCCCGTCTAAGCGAGGCTGCTAGAAAAATCTAGCCGGAGCTTTGCAGATTGGCTCAGAGGACTGTTCACACAGCGTGGGCCGGTGTCTGGCACTCTTCATAGGAGGAAAATCAAACCAATAACGGCTGAAAAATACGCTATGAAAGCTCTGAGGTATTGCTCTGAGTAAGAACAGCGTAATCCACCTTGTTCACTCACCAAAGGAGTTACTTTGTATTGTGTTGCTCTAGTTGTGCAGCCACACCAATTGTATTAATAATAGAGCAGCCTTCTTATATAAAGATGGCACAGACATATCTATATAATCATTTTGTGCATGGGGTTCAAAGGATTACTTGTAAGAATAATGTTCAAAAGACAAAGACCACCTAAAATTGTCCTAGCTAAAAGGCTCTGAATTTTATAGGCCAGTTGTTTATACTGGCAACCTCAGATTTACTTGACTTACTCACCTTATAATTAAAATGCATAATATAAGAATTCTGTTTATTGCCACAGCTGTAGCATCCTTGTGACTCCTTCATTCATTCATGCCTTCATTCATTTCTCACTGCATTTCTATAATGGGTCAGGCATTGTGCTGGGTACTGGAGACACAGTCAAGTAGGTGTTCTATAGTAAGTAATAAAAAGCAGTAAGTTCTATGACAGGGGCAAGCTAGGGGAGCTGAGAGTTTTTATTCACAGCCAGATTGATGATTTACAAAAGGAAACCAACCCTAACCAGCATCCTTCTGTGCTCTTCTCTGTATCCGCCTTAGGCATATCCAATTTTTAATGCTAAAATGGTATTTTCCATTCTTTTCTTTTCTACCTCCTCCATAATGTGGTTTGAAATCCTGAGAAATTCTGATTGATTTAAACCATGGGGCCTAATAGAGGAAGACTGTTTTATTGGTACTGCTGAAACACTATTCATTAATGTTAGACTCTTAGAGAAACAGCCACTAATTTATCTGGTTCCTGTTTGAAAGGAAACTCAAAGCAGTCACGGTCAGTCGTCACAAATATTCAAATGTGAAGACAGTGGCTTAGCTGAATGACTAGAGTGCAGGCTGGCATGAGCAGGATGCAAAAGCTTGGGCTATACCAACAACAGGGCCAGTGCAGAGGAGCTGGTTTAAACACAACCCGGGAACTGCTACCGGGAGAGAGAACCAGAGAGCGTCCCAATGCAACCCACGTCCAGCTGAGAGCCTCTCAAGTTCAACACAGAGACTTCCATTCTCGTGTGCAGTTATTTAGACTGAGAATGAAAACGTGCGACTGTGAGGCAGATCTCATTCATGCATAATTGAAACACCCAAGGGTAAAATAGTGAGGCACAATGGATGACATCTGATGAAAAGAGAGCAAGGAGAGCGGAGAAGTTAAAAACAAGATACAAGACCCTGGGGACCAGAGAGAATACCTGACATAGGCCAAATAATCTCAAATAAAAATATTCAAATTGCCAGACAATGCAAATATAAAGACAAATGCATAGAATAGACATGAGGATTGGGGTAGGAAAAAAAATGCTGAGAATATGAAACATTCAAGGGATGAGTCGCTGGTGAGTGAAACTCTTATTCCAACAAAATGCAGCCACAATACTGTTTCTGTTGTGTTTCCATCAACCTAGGAACCAAACAGAATTAAACTAGCGCGAGATTCATCATCATTAAAGAAGTTATAGTCTAAATAGCTATTGAGATATATATTCGTATATATTGACTATGGAGCATATGTAAGCATAAATAGTATATTTTCATAACGTGCTTGGAGAACAGTGGCATATGTGTACATGTGTGTATCTGTTTGTGGTTGGCTTTCTAGTTGTGCAGGAAATTTCCATTTCAGTGGACAGATAGGCAAAACTGTAAGACTTGTGACAAATACTTAGGGACAGAAGTGACCGGCGGGGTGACAATAAGCAAGTAGTGTAGTCATCTTGTCCATTATTCTTGGCAGTCTCACGTTTACTGAGCACCTACAATGAACCAATCATGATTCGAGACCCTCTGGACTACTCCATTCAATCCCCATAAGAATTTCTTGAAAAGGCATTATTACCCCCATTTTAGGATTAAGAGTCTGAGGCTCAAAGAAATTAGATCATAGAATCTTGTCTGCATATAAACCCAAATCCTTCCCATTACACACTTTCTCCATTCCCTTGGAGAGATGAAGAGGGAAGGCTGACTAGAAAATGTCTCCCAATGCAACATAACTAGAGGTTCTTATTTGCTCATATTAGGTACGTTTTCAGTAAACAAAGTGAATATTGAAAAAATAAAGCGGTGCTTATTTCCCTTTTTTTAGAAAAATAAAAGAGAAGCTTTTAGATGGCTTGATGGTTGTGTAGATTCAGTTCTATGTCTTGGCCCAAGTCTTGCTCACCTTCTCATCCCTTGCAAAGAAAGGAAAATCTGAGGATTATATTCCATTCCAATGAGAACCTGAGTGCATGTGGGGACTGATCTATGAGAGATACCCTATATACTCACCATATATGTGAATATATGAGATTCACCATGTGTGCCCTGATTAACCAAGAAGCTAGTAATGAGGCATCTAATTTCCTAATGCCAGGAAAGAGTTATATTATATATTCATATACCAGGCATTGAAAATTCAAAGAACTGTAAGTCACAGTCACTGCCCTCCGGAGACTCAAAATAAATCTATCTGTGTGTAAACAGGTACATGTATGTCCTTGTACATGTGTAAGGCAAGTGCGCAATGCTTCATGGGAGGCACAGGCAATAAGCACAACAGGATTTGGGAAAAGAGAGAGATCCTGAAATTCCTGGGTTCATTCAGCTTCCAACACATGTGCCATTAATATGCAAAGTTTAAACATGCCAAAAAGTAGCTCCAAGGGCTGAGACAAACATTTAAATTAGGACTTGATAAGGAAGAAGCTCACTCTTAATACTGTTTTTCTTGTCTTCAGATGTACCACATTGTTTTATTACTTTAAGGCTGGGAAAATCTTTATAATTTGTTGATGTATGTAGCTATGACCCTCCTTGAAGTGTCTAATGCTAAAAAAAAATCAAGTGTAGTAACAAAATCCTCCTCTTTATTTCTCCTGTTGTTCAAAACTCACATTTTTTACAGAGAAGCTGATTATAATCATGGCTTGACTTTAAGAAAGCAATCAAATTAAACTACATTGTACTATCATTGAAATGACTGATATGATCATTTTTTAAACTCTACCAATGGTAACATATTATTAATCTGTAATTAGACATCAAGTGTTCTCCAGACCTTACCATTACATCAGATAAGGGATTATATTAACTGTAGTGACTCTCATTTTATTGGCTTTGACCTACGAGTGCATGCATCATCTCAACTCAACCCCTTATAAAAACCTCACTCCATGATTTTGAAAGTTTCAGAGAACGTCTTACATGAGATTAGGTACAAGTTAGCCAGTTACAGTCTATAGCACATCCACCATGTCCTCCTGTCCAATTGTAGCTCTTTCCATTCTATGTTGGCGTGCACCCCCCTCACTATGACCACTGTTACTGATGCCTTCACAACAAAGTTGACACCCTAACGAAGAGTACAGTGTGCCCCTTGATAATATGAGGAACACTCCTGGGGTACAGGCATTGGGGTCCTTAGGGATTTAATGGCATTCTATCCAGTAGTGAGAACTAGGTTTCTCTTTCTAACCCTTGGTCACATATTGATACTAAAGTAACCCTGTGCTTCTATGTCTCATGTAGTCTCATTCAGTTTCGTGCTTTAAGCGCTTGCTACATAGAGCTTAAGACAAATCCCTGTAGGTGAATCATGTGAGGCAGTAGATGCTCAATCTTCAGGCATAGTCCCTTCTTCCCAACTCCTTTATTCAGGCTCTCCACTCCATGTGACTTGGTTTGTAAAATATTCTATCAAGCCTATAACTGTATCTGTCATATTGCAAGTCTTCAGTGAATCTTTAGAACTGATCAATAAATGAGTCAATGCAAAAAGTAAAATTATTATGAATCCCAGTAAACATAGTTTGGACTGAAGTTGGAATCACAGCTGGAAGCCAAATTTCCAGAAAAGTATGAAGTAAGTGCAGAGTACTTTCTGGGACTCATAAAATCCATGTGGCCCCTCTACCCGAACACACACAGTACTCCAGAGAAGGAAGTGTTCTGGGTAGTCCTGGCCCCTCTTCTACTTTTGGGAAGAGTCCCCCTCGGGTCATGCTTGCCCTTTTATTGCCAGTGTTAACGCCAGTTCAGACGATTAGGGGTCACTGGTCTCCATGATGAGCCAGGACAAAAGAGTCTGTCATATGCTTAAGAGTTGGGGGTCAAAAGGCAAAAAAGAAGGAAATTGCAGTCAGACAATCAAAGCATTGATGGGAGCCAATCAGACCTGGAGTTAGCTATTTATTGAGTAGGAAATACTTTATGATAGTTATCTGAATCTCCGGGAGGTTACAGAACTCATCACGCTTTTAGTAAGATTACACACTAGTCTGACCGAATCCAGAACTCAGGAAATCCTATTCCCAGGCAATTTCAAGCCAGCAGGGTCTTAGCACCCCATCAAACACAGAGTAGTAAGAACATTGCAAATGGTGATTAGCCATACAGATCAGTCACAACTGGCGTAAGCAGGCAGCCCTACCCATGTACTTCTTTAATAAGAGTCCCTCTAATGTAATCTATATAATATGTGAGTATACTCTACAGAAGAAACAAAATGTTAGCTTGATAGAAGTATGTTTCTAAATATGCTTCTTTCCATTATTAGCTACTATTTGCCATATACATACAGGATACACAAAAAGCACTGTATCATTGGTTTAAAAAGGCAATTTGGCATCTACTATGTTAATCTAAGTGCTCCAATTAGTTTAGTACATTCATAATTATGTATAATTCAGTTTGCATTTATGCAGAAATGTTTATTTCCATAATTGTAACAAGCACTTAAGTTAATTACACTCTAACCTCTTGATTCTATGGGCCAACTGTTGAGCCTTTTTGTTAATATTTTAAAGCTATGCCTTTTTATTTTTGAGCTCCCCCTACACCCCATCTTTGATGTGTTGTTTCTTAGCCTTGTTTGGAACTCTCCATGGAATAGTCTTCGAATTATCTTGCCGTTTTCTTTTATGACCGAAACTTTGCATTTTAACAGTTGTCTGGAGATAGTTTCCTCCTTGTGAAATATCAGTTCTAATAACAGGGAAAGAAAAATGCTATAAATCTGCACTAACCACATAAAGCTAAAGTCTCTGGGAGACTGATTAACATGAAGACTCTACACAGGTTTTTCAATAATTAGAGGATATGCTTGCATGAAGCCACGGCTGCTCTGGCCTTGAAGCCATTTCCCAGGGCAGCCAGCAATTATTACAGCCTGGAGTACATTTCTTGTACTCTGTGCCTGAAGCTATTGAAGTGATTTTCAAATAAAGGTCTCTTAATTTCACAAAAAGTTACCATCACCTTGGATGAACAACACTTTCCTGCTAATCCGTTCACTGCTTAGTTGGGAGAGAACCCTCAGAGAGAAAACAATTAGAAATTCCTAATTTGTTGTTCATCCATCCATAAAAGGTTAAGAAATTCTGGCCTCTGATTGCAGGGCCTGGGCAGAGGGCTGCACCAGCCTCCCACGGGGCCCCAGCGTCCCACCTGCCCGTCACAAACGCTGCTGCACAGTCTCTCCAGGGCACAGGAGTGAGTCGGCAGTTTTACTGTGGGTTTAGGTATTTGGTGTTTTTTTTTTCTTCTTGCCTCAATGAATTATAAATAGCAAACATAGTATAAACAATGATTGTCATTTTTCCTTTTGATACAATGCTTAGTATACTATCAGCATGTGATATGTGCTAAGGGTCAGTCATGATGATTTTTGGAGGAAAAAAACTCATAGGGTGGTTCATCTCCAACAGCCATGGAATTCCACTTTCTGATGCATAACTGTTTGCATGGTCTGCATATAATACTGCAGTGTTATGAACAGTTATAAATAATGTAGCTCACTAAGGTATTCCCACTTTATATCAATTAATGCTGATGAAATTTTGACTCCATGATAAAACTTGCAGCACAATAGGCTTCTACCTGGTGGGCTTGCTATCTAACTAAACAACACATACTATAAATGGCAAGAGAAAATTTATCTCACTGGTCAAGGTAATTGACTTAGCATTTGATTATCCTTTATCTATTCTTTCTGTGCTACCAATTCAACCATGCACTTTGGCCAAATACGCAAATTGGGACCAGAACAATAGTCTCTCTGAACTGGAGTGGGAAACGAGGAAAGGAGAAGGCAAAGAAGGGAGAGGAAAGAAAAGAGAAGGTGAAATGCACCCACAGGTTTCCAGCTCTCTGACAGTGCAGTGAGTTTCTGTGGCATGAAAGACTATGACTTGGCCCAAAATGGAGCAAGTTGAGTTGATCTGGTAAAATATGATCCGTTCAGCTTGCCTCATTGCTTGAATGTGAAAGGATACAGAGCATCAATTTTTCTCTCTTTAAGAAATTAATCCTCCTGACCTGTGGTGGCACAGGGGATCAAACGTCGACCTGGAATGCTGAGGTCATCAGTTTGAAACCTTGGGCTTGCCTGGTCAAGGCACATATGAGACAAGGTGATGCTTCCTGCTCCTTCCTTGCCCCCTTTCTCACTCTCTTCTCTCTCTAAAATCAATAAAAAAAATTTTTTTTAAATGTGGCCTTTACCCTACTTCAAGAAATTAATCCATTGCAAACCATATTCAACACACTGACTTTTGATGCCATAAGCCCAGACTAAATTTTTATTTCATTTTGCGATATTTCTTTTAAAAAAATAATTCTAGTGTATAGATTTATACGGTATATAAAACATGCCTTCTCAGTGAGTTTGAATACTAATTTTCAGTCCGTATTTCTATAAATATAGAGTATACAAAATTCTATTTTGTGTGTGCTACATTGGTGACTAAATTGCTTCTAGAAGAAATCTGGGCTCTTGTCACAGCTCCCTGTGTTTTTCTGGGTGATTACTTAACCCCTCTCTGCTTTCATTTCTGTTTGTAAAATGTGCATAATTTTCATTCTTCTGTTTCCATCTCATAATTATTGAGATTAAATGAAATAATGTGTATGATGTGAACAGTGTGCAAACAATAAAGGACTCCACATATGTATTAAGTCATTAATAGAAAGCACTGCACACACACACCAAGGGCACCAGTCGGGGACCCAGTATGTGTCAGAGAAGGAAAGAAGAGAGAAAATGGTGCTGATTACAGAGAGCTGAAAATTAATTGTGTTGATCTGTGTTTTTTACACATTTTTCTCAAGTCCTTCTAGGTGATAAACTGATCTTAAAGTAAAAAAACAAACAAATTTTGAAGTAGAACTTTTAAGTCCATGACTCTTAATGCGCAAGCTAACCAAAACAATGGCAGGGACTGTGTAAATATAATCTTCAATTAAAGATCTTGTCTTTGAAAACAACCATCTGAGAGTCACCTTGGCCACACCATCCTGCATAAACATCAAACTTGAAATGTTGACTAAAGTCAGTAGTGAGATTCAGCCTGTTTGAACCAATTCAGCTGAACTGGGACCTAATTTTTTGTTGAGTTCGGTGAACCAGTTGTTAAAAGTGGCACTCGTAATCAAAGTTCTCTCTAAGGTGGGCACCTGGGCAGCTGCCCAATGTGGAAATCACAAACTCACATTCCTTACTCTTTCTTAACCTTCATCTGCACAACAGCGTATTCTAAGTTTCTGTGGTAATGTTCATTCTGTCCATAGGTGAAAAAAATTCCAAGTGAGGATGCCAATCAAGAAGCAATATGAAAATACTTTAAATACAGTTTTATTGTTTTTTTTCAGGTATTATTTAATATTTTTTCAGTAATCTTTTACAACTTCCTTATAACATAATCTAGTTTTGTGTACCTCTTTTATTGTTCTTTTTAAGTATTAAATGCATGAAATAATAAACTACCTTTCAGTATATCGTTTTTTTATACTTAAAACAGTCATTAGGTCCAAGAACTGATTGTTAAATTATTTGAATCCCACCACTGAGTAAAGTGAACTACTTACCTACAATTTACTTTCTATAAAAATAATGAGGGAATATGGCAGGCTGAGTTTATTTTTCAGTGGCAAGAAGAACTCACAGATTAACATGCTCCAGGTAGAACAAAATGCCTCGAGCATCCCTCCACCCTAGGGTTGAATCTCTTTCTTCTTTCTTGCTATACTCAGGGTGCTAAAGACTGAATGTTTGTCCCCTTCACTCATGACATAGATGTTAAATCCTAACCCCCAATGTGATGGTATTTGGAGGCAGGACCTTTGGGGAGTGATTAGGTCATGAGGATGGAGTTCCCAAAAATGGGATTAGTCCCCTCCTTAGAAGTGAGATGCCAGAGAGTTCTTTGACAAGGGAGGATACTAGAGGTCAGCAGTCTGCAACCTGAAAGAGGGTCCTCCCTAGAACAGACTCACAAAAATGAGAATGAATAAATAACAACACTAAATATCCATGAGGATTTGTAGCAACTGATTTTACTAATGGGAATATAACATTGCAGTCCACTTTAGAAAAAATTTTGCCTTTCTTATATGATTACCTATCCTATGGCTCAGTAATTATACTCCTAGGCATTTACTACAGAGAAATGAAAACATATGACCACAAAAGATTTGTATGAAACTCTTTGTGGCACCTTTATTCATATTATCCCCAAACTGGCAACGATTTACATATCCATCAATTAGAGAATTGGCAAATAATGAGGTGCTCATACAACTGTATATTAATCAGCAATAAAAAGGAACGAACCGCTGATACACTCAATAGCACAAATGAATCTCGAAAACTTTGTGCAGAGCAAAAGGGGCCAGACGGGAAAGAGTGCTTAGTATATGATTCCATTTGTATGAAGAAATCTGAATAGAATGGTTTTCATTGGAAGGGTAGGAACTGACTAGCTGTGAGCATTAGTGGACTTCCTGAGGAAATGGAAATTTTGTATATCTCATTAAGAATGTGAATGGCACGGGTATATGCATTTGTCAAAACTCAATAAAATGTGCAGACCTGTGCATTTTAGTACTATATAAATTTACCTCAATAAAATGAATGATTTACAGAAAACTAATTTGATACTTTATTCAGCCAGTAAAATAGCAAGGCTATTTCTTTTTACAAGCCTGAACAAGTTAGAATTTTGATTTATGTGTTTTTGTAAAAATTCAATTATATGTTCTGGCTATTTTTCCTTCTATTATTAGTGAGTTTCTTAGATCATTTAATTAGACTGTTATGAAACGTCCTTTGGTCCACTATCTGCAACCTATAAATATGCAGGAGCTGTTATCAAACAGTGGTTATTGCTACCATTAGCAGTTCCTAAACAGACCTCCGCTCCCAGCATGAAAAAGACAGCAGCCAACAATCTCCCAAATCATTTTTGATCCCTTTCTCTCTTTAGAGCCAATTTTTTACCAAGCCCTGTCCGTTTTACCCCCTATCTATCTGTAGATCCTGCATCGTCCTCTCTGCTGGTTTGAATATCATAGTTCAGGGCTCCATCATCTGTCTCCTACCTGGACTCTTGCAAAAGCACATGAACTTTCATTTTTTAATCCATGCATACAGGGATTCTCAGCAAACCACATCTCGCTGTTGCAGGAAAGGGGTCTGGGCGGGAATAGAGAACCCACCACTTGCAGCATTACTTTTGAAGATCTAATCTCATTCTGGACTACTTACTACTACTACTACTACTACTACCACTACTACTACCACTACTACTACTACTGCCACTACTACTACTACTACTACTACTACTACCACCACCACTACTACTACTACCACTGCTACTACTACTACTACTACCACTACTACTACTACTACCACCTTTTAAAGTACATCTTATGTGCTATGTTCTAAGTGAGTACACATATTTAAATATATTAATCACACAAAAAGGCTAAATAACATATCCCAGTACACAGAGCGAAGAGGTGTTGATACTGATATTAAAACTCAGGGAGTCTACGTTCAGAAACTGCTCTTGATTATAGCACCCTGCTGTCTTTTGGAGCCCGAGTAAACTTTCAACTTGTAAATTTACATATCAAACAGCTCACATGTTTTCTACCTCTCCCACTTGCATCAGTCCTTTCACTTCTCATATCTGATCACTCCGCCATTGTCCCTCTTTCCTCCTGTCCTAACCAACCATGAACAGATCCCTACACATGCCCTTGCCCTTTCATGCCTCTGTATCTTGGCCCACACCATCTTTTCTGCCTTTTTTCTTCTTGGGCACCTGCCACGTTTCTTTTCACCCACTTAGGGGCCCCTTCAGTAACTCATTGCCTAAGAGAGGAGTCTTCTCTTCATTCCTCAAAGCCATCTTTGAAGTGCCCCAGTGTCCTGTGGTGACTTACTAGCCACATGCATTTCCCAGGCCGCTGTTTTCCTCATCCTGGAAGTGTAGGCGAATTCACAGAACTCAGCAGATAGTCAAATAATTCTCAGATAATAGTAAAGGCAGTTCTGACAAGCCTCACCAGACACCTGCCTGGACCAAAAGTTAAACAGGGCTGTAGGTGATACAGCCGTAGGGGATGCAGGATGTAAGGGTGTCATGACTGAAGGCATGAGGACCACGCAAGAATCCTCTCTCTGAAGAATGACAAGGGTCCCACGGTTCCTGTAAACTTGTCAGTTGGACATACAGCTCTGGCTGAAATAAAAGAGGGAGAGGTACACAAATATTGGTGGACATCGTGCAGAATGATTAAGATATTGGTCTGCAGTCACAGTGTTGGGACTGTGAGCCAGAAAGCCTGTTTCATCATTTCCATGGACAAGATATTTAAAGTCACTGAACCCCAGTTTTATTCTGTGAGGAGATAATATACTAATATTCATGCTATTTATTTAAAGTGCCTTCGTAGGGCTCAAACAAGATGGCTTATGACAAAGCACTTTGAAAACTTAAGAATGTGAGGTTGTGTTATTAAGCACACCAGTAAAATTAACTTGACTTTGTAATTGATTTTTGTTTTGTATTTCTTAATTGAATTATATTAGGGTGACACTGGTTAACATAATTATACAGGTTTCAGGTGCCCAATTCTACAGCACATCTCTGTGAACTGTATTGTGTGTTCACCTCCCCAAGACAAGTCTCTGTTCATCACCATTTATTTCCCCACACCCTCCATTCCCCCCTCTGTAGCAATCACCACCATGTTATCCTTGTCCATGAGATTTTTGTCCTTTTTTCTTAGAGGGGGGGCGGTAAGGGGCCCTACCCCTCCACCGCCCTCCCTCACGACCTTCCTCAACAGCTCTATTTTGTATTTTAAACCTTTATTTCTTTGCTTGGTGTTGTGAGGTTAGATGGTCAGCAAGAGAGGGACAAGAACAAAACAAGAGGGGAAATCTGCGCTCAGCCATCATTTTGGTCAGTGTGACTGACGGGCAGGAAGGAAGGAGCTCCCAAGCTCCTGGTCTGAGAGCTCAAAGGCACACCTTCCATCCTCCTAGCAGACGGAGCTCCTAGCTTCCATCCGACACAGTTTCATTGCCACAGTTTTGCAGATAAGGAGGCTGCCGCTGCTCACCTGCAAAAAGATTTCCGAAGCCACTAATAAAAAAGTAACTCGCTCTGCGCTATGAGAGATGACAAGCACACCTTGGGATGAATGATGGGTAAAGAATTGTCATTTCTCTTCTCCAAATCAGGCTACCAGCGGTTCATGCGGTTTGGCACCTGTGGCTTGTTAGCAATTACAAGTGGCAGCCGGCCCATTCAAAGTTGCCCCTGTAGAGTAGCTCTAGGCTGTTGCCTAGTCTGACTCGACAGGGTTCCAGAGCCCCCAGTATGTACTTGAGAAGCAGCTTGAAAACCAGTTTTCTTTCTCCTTTTAATATTTTCTCCCATTTTGTTTTTAAGTGCAGTTTTATTAGCTTTTTAATCCAGGATTTGAGGAAGAATGGGAACCATAACCCCTTTGGGGGTGATTATTTGGGTTCTGCTTATACTTAGTTTTTGAATGAATTACTTGATATTGATTCTTATTAGAAATGGTAGTGGTATTTCCAAAATGATTGAAAGTTGCTTGCACCACAATAGTGCCTTGTTTTTGATAAGGAATAGTAACAATATAGCAAAAGAATTTATTTTTTTCACTTAAAAATGTACCAGACATTGTTCCAAGAACTTTACATGAATTCCCTCTATTAGTACAGTACTCATTATAATGCTAGTATTTTCCCCATTTTACTCGAGATAAAATTAAGGCACAAAAAAGTTAAGTAATCTACTTATTTTATATGTGATATGCATAGTATTCATTTATTTTTTACAAAAATGCACACAGTTCTGCAAACTACCGAATTATCTTCCCTAAATCAAAATACTGATTCTATAATTTCCTAACCCAGAAATCATCAATAAATGATTTGTCTATAAAATTAAGTATAAATACTGGTATACCAGATTTCTCAAATCGTAAAGCCTACTCCAACTTTGCTTTCTAGCAATTCTTTAACTCAATGGACCTCAACCAGGGACAATTTTGCCACCTGGAGGGCACTTGGTAATGTCAGGAGATATTTTTGGCCATCACAGCGTGGGAAATGTCAGTGATCCTGCTGAACATCTTAAAATGCACAGGACAATTTCTTCCCACAACAAAGAATTATCCAGTCCAAACTATCAATCATACCAAGGTTGAGAGATTCTGCTCTAACCTATTCTCCAACCTAACTGGACAACTTCTGATTCTTTAAATAGTCTCTGTATTTCATCTTGGTAACTTTCTTTCATTTATTCTTCCACTAAACATTCACAGAGCACCTACTATATCAGGTCCTATTATGTGTAAAACATGATGCCTGATCTCACACTGACCAAACTCCCTGGCTCACCATCCTTGTCCCTTGCCAGTATAAAACCTGCCTGCTCTTCAAGATCCCTCTCAAATGACTTTACCCGCATGAGCTATATTTTTTCTTTTTCAAAGTATTTTTTAAAAATAAAGTATTATGATATGAAGTTATTTGTGAGTAAATGAGTATTGAAAAAAAAACTTATTCCTCTATGATGAATTTAATACAAACATTTAATGCCATTTTTCACTGCAGAAGTATAAATATTTTTTTTGTTATCTTTTTTTTTTATAATTTTATTTTTGTAATGGGGTGACATCAATAAATCAGGATACATATATTCAAAGATAACAAGTCCAGGTTATCTTGTCGTTCAATTATATTGCATACCCACCACCCAAAGTCAGATTGTCCTCTGTCACCTTCTATCTTGTTTTCTTTGTGCCCCTCCCCACCCCCTACCCTCTCCCATTCCCCCCTCCCCCCGTAACCACCACACTCTTATCAATGTCTCTTAGTTTCACTATTATGTCCCACCTATGTATGGAATAATACAGTTCCTGTTTTTATCTGATTTACTAATTTCGCTTCGTATCATGTTATCAAGATCCCACCATTTTGCTGTAAATGTTCCGATGTCATCATTTCTTATGGCTGAGTAGTATTCCATAGTGTATATGTGCCACATCTTCTTTATCCAGTTATCTATTGATGGGCTTTTTGGTTGTTTCCATGTCATGGCCACTGTGAACAATGCTGCAATAAACATGGGGCTGCATGTGTCTTTACGTATCAATGTTTCTGAGTTTTGGGGATATATACCCAGTAGAGGGATTGCTGGGTCATAAGGTAGTTCTATTTTCAGTTTTTTGAGGAACCACCATACTTTCTTCCATAATGGTTGTACTACTTTACATTCCCACCAACAGTGGATGAGGGTTCCTTTTTCTCCACAGCCTCTCCAACATTTGCTATTACCTGACTTGCTAATAACAGCTAATCGAACAGGTGTGAGGTGGTATCTCATTGCCCTTTTGATTTGCATTTCTCTAATAGCTAAAGAAGATGAGCATCTTTTCATATATCTGTTGGCCATTTGTATTTCTTCCTGGGAGAAGTGTCTATTCATATCCTCTTCCCATTTTTTTATTGGATTGTTTGTTTGTTTGTTGTTGAGTTTTATGAGTTCTTTGTATATTTTGGATATTAGGCCCTTATCTGAGCTGTTGTTTGAAAATATCATTTCCCATTTAGTTGGCTTTCTGTTTATTTTGTTATCAGTTTCTCTTGCTGAGCAAAAACTTCTTAGTCTGATGTAGTCCCATTCATTAATTTTTGCCTTCACTTCTCTTGCCATTGGAGTCAAATTCATAAAATGCTCTTTAAAACCCAGGTCCATGAGTTGAGTACCTATGTCTTCTTCTATGTACTTAATTGTTTCAGGTCTTATGTTTAGATCTTTGATCCATTTTGAGTTAATTTTTGTACAGGGGGAGAGACTGTAGTCCAGTTTCATTCTTTTTTTTTTTTTTTTTTAATATTTTATTTATTTATTTATTTTTTATTTTTTATTTTTTTTAATAAATTTTTATTAATGGTAATGGGATGACATTAATAAATCAGGGTACATATATTCAAAGAAAACATGTCTAGGTTATTTTGTCATCAAATTATGTTGCAAACCCCTCGCCCAAAGTCAGATTGTCCTCCGTCACCCTCCATCTAGTTCTCTGTGCCCCTCCCCCTCCCCCTAACTCTCTCCCTCCCTCCCTCCCATGTCCTCCCTCCACCCCCACCCTTGGTAACCACCACACTCTTGTCCATGTCTCTTAGTCTCATTTTTATGTTCCACCAATGTATGGAATCATGTAGTTCTTGTTTTTTTCTGATTTACTTATTTCACTCCTTATAATGTTATCAAGATCCCACCATTTTGCTGTAAATGATCTGATGTCATCATTTCTTATGGCTGAGTAGTATTCCATAGTGTATATGTGCCACATCTGCTTTATCCAGTCTTCTATTGAAGGGCCTTTTGGTTGTTTCCATGTCTTGGCCACTGTGAACAGTGCTGCAATGAACATGGGGCTACATGTGTCTTCACGTATCAATGTTTCTGAGGTTTTGGGGTATATACCCAGTAGAGGGATTGCTGGGTCATAAGGTAGTTCTATTTGCAGTTTTTTGAGGAACCACCATACTTTCCTCCATAATGGTTGTACTACTTTACAGTCCCACCAACAGTGAATGAGGGTTCCTTTTTCTCCACAGCCTCTCCAACATTTGCTATTACCCGTCTTGTTGATAATAGCTAATCTAACAGGAGTGAGGTGGTATCTCATTGTAGTTTTGATTTGCATTTCTCTAATAACTAATGAAGCTGAGCATCTTTTCATATATCTGTTGGCCATTTGTATCTCTTCCTGGGAGAAGTGTCTGTTCATGTCCTCTTCCCATTTTTTTATTGGATTGCTTCTTTGTTTGTTGTTGAGTTTTATGAGTTCTTTGTAAATTTTGGATATTAGGCCCTTATCTGAGCTGTCGTTTGAAAATATCAGTTCCCATATAGTTGGCTGTCTGTTTATTTTGATATCAGTTTCTCTTGCTGAGCAAAAACTTTTAATTCTGATGTAGTCCCATTCATTTATCTTTGCCTTCACTTCTCTTGCCATTGGAGTCAAGTTCATAAAATGTTCTTTAAAACCCAGGTCCATGATTTTAGTACCTATGTCTTCTTCTATGTACTTTATTGTTTCAGGTCTTATATTTAGGTCTTTGATCCATTTTGAAGTAATTTTAGTACACGGGGACAGGCTGTAGTCGAGTTTCATTCTTTTGCATGTGGCTTTCCAGTTTTCCCAACACCATTTGTTGAAGAGGCTTTCTTTTCTCCATTGTGTGTTGTTGGCCCCTTTATCAAAGATTATTTGACCATATATATGTGGTTTTATTTCTGGGCTTTCTATTCTGTTCCATTGGTCTGAGTGTCTATTTTTTTGCCAATACCATGCTGTTTTGATTATCGTGGCCCTATAATATAGTTTAAAGTCAGGTATTGTAATGCCCCCAGCTTCATTCTTTTTCCTTAGGATTGTTTTGGCTATTCGGGGTTTTTTATAGTTCCATATAAATCTGATGATTTTTTGTTCCATTTCTTTAAAAAATCTCATAGGGATTTTGATGGGAATTGCATTAAATTTGTATATTGCTTTGGGTAATATGGCCATTTTGATTATATTTATTCTTCCTATCCAAGAACAAGGAATATTTTTCCATCTCATTGTATCTTTTTCGATTTCCCTTAACAATGCTTTGTAATTTTCATTATATAGGTCCTTTACGTTCTTTGTTATGTTTATTCCTAGGTATTTTATTTTTTTTGTTGCAATCGTGAAGGGGATTATTTTTTTGAGTTCGTTTTCTAATATTTCATTGTTGGCATATAGAAAGGCTATGGACTTTTGTATGTTAATTTTGTATCCTGCGACCTTACTGTATTGGTTTATTGTTTCTAATAATCTTTTTGTGGAGTCCTTCGGGTTTTCGATGTATAGGATCATATCATCAGCAAAAAGTGATAGCTTTACTTCTTCTTTTCCGATATGGATGCCTTTTATTTCTTTGTCTTGTCTGATTGCTCTGGCCAGAACTTCTAGCACCACGTTGAATAAGAGTGGAGAGAGTGGACAACCCTGTCTTGTTCCTGATTTAAGGTAGAAAGTCCTCAGTTTTATGCCGTTTAATAGGATGTTGGCTGATGGTTTATCATATATGGCCTTTATCATGTTGAGATATTTTCCTTCTATACCCATTTTGTTGAGAGTCTTAAACATAAAATTGTGTTGTATTTTATCAAAAGCCTTTTCTGCATCTATTGATAAGATCATGTGGTTTTTGTTCTTTGTTTTGTTGATATGGTGTATTACGTTAACCGTTTTGCGTATGTTGAACCATCCTTGAGATTCTGGGATGAATCCCACTTGATCATGATGTATTATTTTTTTAATATGTTGTTGTATTCGGTTTGCCAGTATTTTGTTTAGTATTTTAGCATCTGTATTCATTAGAGATATTGGTCTGTAGTTTTCTTTCTTTGTGCCATCCTTGCCAGGTTTTGGTATGAGGGTTATGTTGGCCTCATAAAATGTGTTTGGAAGTATTGCTTCTTCTTCAATTTTTTGGAAGACTTTGAGTAGAATAGGAACCAAGTCTTCTTTGAATGTTTGATAGAATTCACTAGTATAACCGTCTGGGCCTGGACTTTTATTTTTGGGGAGATTTTTAATAGTTTTTTCTATTTCCTCCCTGCTGATTGGTCTGTTTAGGCTTTCTGCTTCTTCATGACTCAGTCTAGGAAGGTTGTATTGTTCTAGGAATTTATCCATTTCTTCTAGATTGTTGTATTTGGTGGCATATAATTTTTCATAGTATTCTACAATAATTCTTTGTATATCTATGATGTCTGTGGTGATCTCTCCTCTTTCATTTTGGATTTTATTTATTTGAGTCCTGTGTCTTTTTTCCTTGGTGAGTCTTGCCAAGGGTTTGTCAATTTTGTTGATCTTTTCAAAGAACCAGCTCCTTGTTTTATTGATTTTTTCTATAGTTTTTCTGTTCTCTATTTCATTTATTTCTGCTCTGATTTTTATTATCTCCTTTCTTCGGCTGGTTTTGGGTTGTCTTTGTTCTTCTTTTTCTAGTTCCTTAAGGTGTGAAGTTAAGTGGTTTACTTCGGCTCTCTCTTGTTTGTTCATATAGGCCTGAAGTGATATGAACTTTCCTCTTATTACTGCTTTTTGCTGCATCCCAGAGATTCTGATATGTCGTATTTTCATTTTCATTTGTCTGTATATATCTTTTGATTTCTGCGCTTATTTCTTCTTTGACCCATTCATTTTTTAGAAGTATGTTGTTTAGTTTCCACATTTTTGTGGGTTTTTCCCCCTCTTTTTTGCAGTTGAATTCTAGTTTCAAGGCTTTATGATCAGAAAATATGCTTGGTACAATTTCAATTTTTCTAAATTTGCTGATATTGTCTTTGTGGCCCAACATATGGTCAATTCTTGAGAATGTTCCATGCACACTAGAGAAAAATGTATACTCTGTCGCTTTGGGATGAAGTGTCCTGTAGATGTCTATCATATCCAGGTGTTCTAGTATTTCGTTTAAGGCCACTATATCTTTATTGATTCTCTGTTTGGATGACCGATCTAGAGCCGTCAGCGGTGTATTGAGGTCTCCAAGTATGATTGTATTTTTGTTAGTTTTTGTTTTAAGGTCAATAAGTAGCTGTCTTATATATTTTGGTGCTCCTTGGTTTGGTGCATATATATTAAGGATTGTTATGTCTTCTTGATTCAACTTCCCCTTAATCATTATGAAATGACCATTTTTGTCTCTGAGTACTTTTTCTGTCTTGTAGTCAGCATTATTAGATATGAGTATTGCTACGCCTGCTTTTTTTTGGGTGTTGTTTGCTTGGAGTATTGTCTTCTAGCCTTTCACTTTGAATTTGTTTTTATTCTTGTTGCTTAGATGTGTTTCTTGTAGGCAGCATATAGTTGGATTTTCTTTTTTAATCCATTCTGCTACTCTGTGTCTTTTTATTGGTAAGTTTAATCCATTTACATTTAGTGTAATTATTGACACTTGTGGGTTCCCTACTGCCATTTTATAAATTGCTTTCTGTTAGTTTTGTATCTAGTTTGATTCTTCTTTTTTGTTTTTCTATCATTTGTTTTTGTTTGTTTGTGTTCCATACTTCTTTCCTCTGTTGCTACCTTTTTTAAGTCAAGTGTTTTTGTGGTGGTTTTTTTAAGGGTGGTTACCATTAAGTAATGAAAAGGGTACCTACCATATTCATTGTAGTACCCTATCTTATAAGTATTTCTGCACTTCATCATCCTTTGCTACTGTTAATCTCCATCCTCTCCCCCCTTTTTTTCCTTTGTTGTCACAGTTTAAGTTTGGTTTTATTGTGTTCTTGGTGGAGCTGTTACTTGTGGTGTTGTTTTCTTTTGTTCTTTGAATCTGGTTGGAAAACCCCCTTTAGTATTTCCTGGAGTGGGGGCTTTCTGTTGATAAATTCTCTCATCTTTTCTGTATTTGTGAATGTTTTTATATCTCCTTCATACTGGAAGGATAGCTTTGATGGGTATAGTATTCTTGGCTAAAAGTTCCTCTCTTTCAGGGCTTTAAATATTGGGGTCCACTCTCTTCTAGCTTGTAGAGTTTCTGCTGAGAAATCTGATGATAATCTAATAGGCCTTCCTTTATATGTTGTACTCTTCTTTTCCCTGGCTGCCTTGAGAATTTTTTCTTTGTCATTGGTTTGTGTCATCTTTATTATGATGTGCCTTGGAGTGGGTTTGTTGGGGTTAAGAAAACTTGGTGTTCTGTTTGCTTCTTGAATTTGAGGCTTTAGTTCCTTCCACAAGCTTGGGAAGTTCTCATCTATTATTTGTTTGAGTATATTCTCCATTCCATTTTCTTTCTCTTCTCCCTCTGATATACCTATTATTCTTATGTTATTCTTTCTGATGGAGTCAGACAATTCCTGTAGGGCTTTCTCGTTTTTTATTATTTTTGAGTCTCTTTCTTCTTCTCTCTGTTGTGCCTCAAGTTGTTTGTCTTCTATTTCACTAATCCTATCTTCAATCTGGGCTGTTCTGTTAGCTAAGCTTGTTACCTCGTTTTTCAGCTCGTGAATTGAGTTTTTCATTTCTGTTTGATTTGTTTTTATAGTTTCAATTTCCTTGGTAATATATTCTTTGTGTTCATTGAGTTGTTTTCTGATCTCCCTATATTGCCTTTCTGTGTTTTCTTGTATATCACTGAGTATTTTTAAGATTTCTATTTTAAATTCTCTGTCATTTAGCTCCAAGGCTTCCAATATGTTAAGTCTTTTCTCCATAGATTTTTCCACATCTATTTGTGTTACCTCTCTTTCTTTTGTATCCATAATATTCGATTTCCTCTTTCTTATCAGCATCTGAGGGTGGTCTTATTGATAGCACTAATTAGAATTAATAAAGAGTAAAAAGTAAAAAAAAAAAAAAAAAAAAAGGTATAACACCCCACACAAAAAAACAGTAATAATTTATTATTTCCCCCTTTTTTTATCTCTTCTCTTTCCCTCCTCTCCCCTCCTCAGGGAAATATCATGCCTATAAAGGAGGGCCTGATTTGGGGTGCAGAGTTCAAGAGGCAAAAAAAAGGGAGTAGGGACCTACTAAATGCAAAAAAAAAAAAAAAGAAAGGAAGAAAATCTTAGACAAGCATAAGATGATTTGCTTGTATGTGATGGTCAACTAAGAGATATAATGAGAGGGATAAGAGGGAACCAGAAAAAAGGACCAAAAAAGAATAATAAAGAAGAAAAAATAAAAATAATAAGTAAAAATCTGTTGTATTAAGTAAAGCGAAGACTAAATACAATGGAGACCTTGGGTTGGGAGGACCCAAAATGCCACAAAAATAAACAAACAAGAAAAAAAAATAAAAACAAAAGCAAAAAAGAGAAATAAAGCCAAAAAAAAGCCTTGAGTCCCAAATTAACTAATTTGTTCGTGATTGAGGATTATATGGGAGGAAAGTAAAATGAGAAAAGAAGAAACGAATAGAAAGGAAAAAATAAGAAAAAGAGAAAAACGAAGGAAGAAATAAAATAGGAAGAGAAAAAACAAAATAAAGCAAGACAAAAAAAAAAAAAAAGAGGAGAGAGTGAGAGTTAAGTGTTTTGGAGTATAACCTTAAAGGAGGGTGAGGATGAAGAAGAAAAATAAAATGCAACACTCATGGGTAGTGTAGTTCAAGAAAAGGGAAGCATAAGATGGGCAGAGAATAGAAGGACCGAGGTGGAGGAAATAAAGGCAAAAAGATAGAAGAAACAAACAACAACAACAACAACAACAAAAAAAATAGTGGATCAAGTTGTAAAGTCTGTGGGTTTTTCTTGATTTTGAGAGGTTAACTTCTTCCTTTTTCTTTTCTCTCCCTCTTCCTGGTCGGTGACTCTGTACCCCAGGCTCTGCCCCTGTGTCACTCTTAGGTAGGGATTTGCAGTTGATGGGATTCTATGGCAATGTCATATAATTGGCTTTAGTCTTGCTGGAAGTAAAGGCTTGTTGGCGTTTGCAGGGTCCAACGATGAGAGTTTGCTTTCCTGGATTCTCTCTCCTAGTCCCCCCTTTCTGAATTAGCAGCCTGGTGATCCAGCTATAAGGCTGCAACTGCTTCTGCCTGGGGAGTAAGAGGCTCAAAGAGCTGGGAAATCCCCACTCTATCCCCACTCAGTGCAAGGCTTTGGGAAAGGCTCTGACAGTCAGGGCCTCCAGTGTAATCAGGCGGGGGTGGGAGTCAATTGTTGTCAAGGTGACTGTTCAGCGCCTATCATTTAGTTGGACCTCTCAACCCAGACTTTCCACACTTTGTAGCCTGTTTTTGCAGGGAAGAAGAGGCACTAGTCTCTGCTTACGACTAGTGTAGTATAGACCTTATTATCTGCCAAGTCCTTCTTGTTAGCGTTTATTCCTAAATATGGAGGCTCTATTAATCAGAAGTTGCCCCCGCCCCTTTAGCGAGAGGCACTAAAAAATATCACGCCTCTTGTCTTGGAACGCTGAATTGAGAGAGATCTTATCAATTAGAACCGAGGGTGCGCAGATTTCATGGGTTAAGCTAATTTCAGTGATTGGGTCGCAGCTGTGCTTCCGAAGGTATTTTAGGCTGCCTGCGCGCGCCCCTCCCCCAACGCTTGATTGTTAGCTTGAATGGCTGGGTGAGGTGCCCCGCCCACGGAGAGAATCTCCCAAGCCTCTCCTGCTCGCCCCGCCGCTGGAGGCTGGACTGCACCAGGCGCAGGATAATGGAGCCCCCTGGGTGTGCGGGCCAGCAGGGCGCCCTGGGCGTGTGGAATGCCCAAGGCACGCGCGAATGGGGTGCTCTGGGCACCGGTGGCCGGCGACCCCCACTCGCAGTGTGCGGGCCGCTCGGAACGTCAGCGGTGCTCAACTGGACCGGGTGCGCGCGGCTGCTCGCGGTGGCTCGCAGCGGCGGCTCGTGGCGGCCGCTCGCGGCGGCGGCTCGCGGGGGCTCGAGGCGGCTCGCGGTTCCCAAGTATATGGGCTGACTCACCACAGGCGCACTTCCTGGCGGTTTGAAAGAACGTCCCTGTGGTAGATTCCTCCACACCCTCCTCTCAGATTCAAGTGATAACAGTCCTTTTGCTATCAGTTTGTGTGGAACTCCGGAATGCTCCGAGGATAAATTTTTCTGTTTCTATTTGATAAATTTGTTGTGATTTAGGGGAGAGCTGTCGGAGGCGCTGCTCACGGCGCCATTTCCGTGACGTCACCTCAGTTTCATTCTTTTGCATGTGGCTTTCCAGTTTTCCCAGCACCATTTATTGAAGAGGCTTTCTTTTCTCCATTGTGTGTTGTTGGCCCCTTTATCAAAAATTATTTGACTATATGTGGTTTTATTTCTGGACTTTCTATTCTGTTCCATTGGTCTGAGTGTCTATTTTTCTGCCAATACCATGCTGTTTTGATTGTCGTGGCCCTATAATAGAGTTTGAAGTCAGGTATTGTTATGCCCCCAGCTTCATTCTTTTTCTTTAGGATTGCTTTGGCTATTCGGGGTTTTTTATAGTTCCATATAAATCTGATGATTTTTTGCTCTATTTCTTTAAAAAACGTCATTGGAAGTTTGATGGGAATTGCATTAAATTTGTATATTGCTTTGGGTAATATAGCCATCTTGATTATATTTATTCTTCCTAGCCAAGAACAAGGTATATTCTTCCATCTCATTATATCTTTTTCGATTTCCCTTAACAATGGTTTATAGTTTTCATTATATAAGTCCTTTACATTCTTTGTTATGTTTATTCCTAAGTATTTTATTTTTTTTGTTGCAATCGTGAAGGGGATTATTCTTTTGAGTTCCTTCTCAGTTGTTTCATTGTTGGCATATAGAAAGGCTATTGACTTCTGTATGTTAATTTTGTATCCTGCGACCTTACTGTATTGGCTTATTGTTTCTAGTAGTCTTTTTGTGGATTCTTTGGGGTTTTCGATGTATAGGATCATATCATCTGCAAAAAGTGATACCTTTACTTCTTCTTTTCCGATATGGATGCCTTTTATTTCTTTGTCTTTTCTGATTGCTCTGGCTAGAACCTCTAGTACCACATTAAATAACAGTGGAGAGAGTGGACAGCCCTGTCTTGTTCCTGATTTAAGGGGGAAAGCCTTCAGTTTAGTGCCATTTAATATGATGTTAGCTGATGGTTTATCATATATGGCCTTTATCATGTTGAGATATTTTCCTTCTATACCTATTTTGTTGAGAGTCTTAAACATGAAATTGTGTTGTATTTTATCGAAAGCCTTTTCTGCGTCTATTGATAAGATCATGTGGTTTTTGTCGTTTGTTTTGTTGATATGGTGTATTACATGAACCGTTTTACGTATGTTGAACCATCCTTGAGATTCTGGGATGAATTTCACTTGATCATGATGTATTATTTTTTTAATATGTTGTTGTATTCGATTTGCTAGTATTTTGTTTAGTATTTTAGCATCTGTATTCATTAGAGATATTGGTCTGTAGTTTTCTTTTTTTATGCCATCCTTCCCTGGTTTTGGTATGAGGGTTATGTTGGCCTCATAAAATGTGTTTGGAAGTATTGCTTCTTCTTCAATTTTTTGGAAGACTTTGAGTAGAATAGGAACCAAGTCTTCTTTGAATGTTTGATAAAATTCGCTGGTATAGCCGTCAGGGCCTGGACTTTTATTTTTGGGGAGATTTTTAATGGTTTTTTCTATTTCTTCTCTACTGATAGGTCTGTTTAGGCTTTCTGCTTCTTCTTGACTCAGTCTAGGAAGGTTGTATTTTTCTAGGAATTTATCCATTTCTTCTAGGTTGTTGAATTTAGTGGCATAAAGTTTTTCATAGTATTCTACAATAATTCTTTGTATATCTACAGTGTCTGTGGTGATTTCTCCTCTTTCATTTTGGATTTTGTTTATATGAGTTCTTTCTCTTTTTTCCTTGGTAAGTCTTGCCAAGGGTTTGTCAATTTTGTTGATCTTTTCAAAGAACCAGCTCCTTGTTCTATTAATTTTTTCTATAGTTTTTCTGTTCTCTAATTCATTTATTTCTGCTCTGATTTTTATTATCTCCTTTCTTCGGCTGGTTTTGGGTTGTCTTTGTTCTTCTTTTTCTAGTTCCTTAAGGTGGGAAGTTAAGTGGTTCATTTGGGCTCTCTCTTGTTTGTTCATATATGCCTGAAGCGATATGAACTTCCCTCTTATCACTGCTTTTGCTGCATCCCATAGATTCTGATATGTCGTATTGTCATTTTCATTAGTCTGTATATATCTTTTGATCTCTGCACTTATTTCTTCTTTGGCCCATTCATTTTTTAAAAGTATGTTGTTTAGTTTCCACATTTTTGTGGGATTTTTTTCCTCTTTTTTGCAGTTGAATTATAGTTTCAAGGCTTTATGATCAGAAAATATGCTTGGTACAACTTCAGTTTTTCTGAATTTGCTGCTGTTGTTTTTGTGGCCCAACATATGGTCAATTCTTGAGAATGATCCATGTACACTGGAGAAAAATGTATACTCAATCACTTTGGGATGAAATGTCCTGTAGATGTCTATCATATCCAGGTGCTCTAGTGTTTTGTTTAAGGCCACTATGTCTTTATTGATTCTCTGTTTGGATGACCGATCTAGAGCCGTCAGCGGTGTATTGAGGTCTCCAAGTATGATTGCATTTTTGTCAGTTTTTGTTTTAAGATCAATAAGTAGCTGTCTTATATATTTTGGTGCTCCTTGGTTTGGTGCATATATATTAAGAATTGTTATGTCTTCTTGATTCAGTGTCCCCTTAGCCATTATGAAATGGCCATTTTTGTCTCTGAGTACTTTTGCTGTCTTGTAGTCAGCATTATCCGATATGAGTATTGCTACACCTGCTTTTTTTTGGATGTTAGAAGTATAAATATTTTTAAAATCTTCTCAAACATCATGTCTCTATGTTGTGGAATGACTTAATTTTTATTCCCAATATGTTTTTTTTTAATGATAGTTTTGAAAGTGAACATATGTTATTAAAGTTCCAATAAGCATACTGTAGATTTGAAGAGGAGAATGTGAGAGGCTGTGCAAAAAAGGCAAACATCCATCACTTTATACCATGTTCATTTCAGCAGTACACATTCAAAAAGATTCAAGTCAGTAACACTTCATGGAGTGGAACTATGAGCCAGACACTGTGTTCGATGCTGAAATTCTTTCAGCAATGCGGTTCTTTCCTACAATGAGGTCAAGTCCACTTTTTCAATACTTCAAGATTTTTATTACAGAAGTGGAGGGGTCTTTTACATGGAATAACACTCTGATGACTAGGTAATAGAGAGGTGATAACGGGTATAGGTAGTGAGGTATTGCTTCTTCATAGTACTACAGAAGAAACTTAAGGAGAGAAAATTTGGAATGGATGGATTATTGACTGTCCGAACAATTGAGTAAGAGTCCATGGAAATGACTTGCACAGATAAGTGTTCTATATTTAAAGGGATGGGTCCATATTTAAACAAAATAGCTTGCATTCCAAAATATTTCTTTATGTGCCTAAACCTCCATATTTTAACATGTTACCAAAATTACAGTTATGAAGTTATAAGACACATATCATAAAGTTTTTACTTTTGCCTCTTGGTTCAGGGTCCCAGATTTACAATAATCTCTGCCTTCTTGTTCAAACTTCAGTCATTGAAATCTGCCTTTGATTACACAGTCTTAAGGCCTCAATACAAAAAAAACAGATAAAACAAAAAATAATTATCATTCCTTATAGGCAGATTGTGCAAAAAGTACATGTCAAATAGTGTCTCTCAGGAGCCACCAGACGGGTTGTTCTTTAACCTGTGTCTGCTGCTCAGGACTTTTCTCTCTCCTCAGCTTCTGTGGGGGTGGGAGTCTGAGGAATTCAAAGCAGGAGGAGATATGGTCGAGAAGACTGAAAAATTAACTACTGAACATAAAACAGAATTCATTTGAATCAAGAGAAAAGAAATCACACAGTTGTGGGACTAATCATTGCGGCATCCTGTCACGTATGAGAAAGAATAATTCTAGATCAGAGCTTCTCAAATTTTAGTGGCCCTAACAATCACATAGGTACTTACTGTAAATGTAGGTTCCCCTACAATACTTATCAAATGTCAGTGTTTATATGAATCACCTGAGGATGTTGTGAAAAGGCAGATTCTAACTCAGTTCTGAGAAGGGACCTGAGAGTCCGCAGTTCCAATAAGCCACGTGTGCACAGACAGTATTTTGAGTAGCAAGGGCAAGACAGCAGGGGTTCATAAACTTTTCTGTTCCCTGAAATCACCTAATGGGCTTTAAACAATCCTGAGTTGCATTCTTCGAGTTTTCTATTTAATTGATATGGGGATTTCTAAACAGCTTTGCAGGCGATTCAGATGTGCAGCCACGCTGGAGAACCACAAGGCTGAAGATGATGATGTTGCATCAGTCCAAGGGTCTATACCCCAGTCATGCCCACGTCCTTCTCCAGAGCCCACTCCCTGCCATGAACCTAGAGCAAAGAGTATCCACACTATATTTTATACTGGGAGGACACAGTGGATTATCAGAGTTTGGTTATGTTACATAGTAAAGAACTCTTGTTATCTAGCAAGGTGCCCGCTCATTGTGGAACCCATCGGGGCCTGGCGAATCAGTTGGTCCTCTTGGACTATTGAAATCCAAAGCGTTGCTTTTCCTTTTTCACCCTTCAGCCCGGGGACTGCATCAGATCCATTTAGCTCTATGAAGCACAGTGACCTACTTCACATCCCCCAAAAGAGGGAAATCTCCCAGACCCGTCTCTTACAGTACGTACCTTCTGAGTACAGGTGTAGTTAAAGCATGTGAACCGATGGCTGAGATCAATTTGGGAGAGCAAATCCAAAGAGAGAAAGTGCCTCATTTACAACTGATGATGGAGCAACTGCATGGCTCTCCTCTTCACTGGGGGACATGGGTCGTGTGCGATTGTAGACTGGGGTGTATGGGTAACATATGCTCTCTCTGAGCCAGTCTTTTCAGCATCTGAAACTGTCCTACAACGTTTCTTCCCATTTGCTATCTGCTGGTTCATCAGTTCCAGAAGCATGCGTTACAAGACAACGTTGGAAGAATTCATTATTTGTGTGAAAGCCACTAAGGATTGCTAGCAGCTCCACTGTGTTCTTAACCAGAAGAAAGCCATACTCTAAGCCAGTACCACCTATAAGAGCATCTTTTCATGATTTCATAAGTTCCCTGGGAAAACCAATCATAATAGTGGCTCCTAAAATTCAAGGCTGTAAGGATTTATACAAAGAACTTCCATGTGTGGGTTGAGGACATTTTCCACTAAATTTTTAAACATAGTTCATCAGGGCCTCCTATAGTCAGAATAAGTTTTATGCTGAGATCTTATTTATTTATTTTTTCTTCTTAAATAAGTTTAGAGATGATGTGGCAAAAAATGAGAACACTTTTGCATGAACAAGGTGGGCTTTCATGCCTCTGGCTGACTGTTTCTTACTGAGCTGAATAGGGCAGAAATGAAAAATCACATTTGTTTAAGTTTCATCAGGAAAGAAAAAAAATCAAAGGGGATAAAATCAAATCATACAGAGAATTTTTAAAAATTTACTTCATAATAAGCATGATTCTGACTTTGAATACTTGAGAGAGACTTACGAGGCTGTCTGTGGTTTGCTGTGGGATATGCGATAAAGCCATTTTCTGTTGACAGCGTGGTACTTCTTGGTAAGCCTCAGCTAAAGGTCAGCTGACACACTGGAGTCGATTCTGTTTGAGCAGGAAGCTTTGAAAG
Source organism: Saccopteryx bilineata (assembly GCF_036850765.1). Lineage (NCBI taxonomy): Eukaryota > Metazoa > Chordata > Mammalia > Chiroptera > Emballonuridae > Saccopteryx > Saccopteryx bilineata. The sequence goes on along the minus strand of NC_089490.1, from coordinate 186,288,502 downwards.
GAAAAATCATCACAAAACACAGGGTCCCCTTCTGTACTGCTTGGCCACCGTGAGATGTCATAAATAAAACATTGGTGAACTAAACCACAAGTGGACAGGTCTTTGGAGATGATCTGGGAAAAGTCTGGATAAACAGACTTGTTTCTGGGGAACCAGGCAGGACACACTGCCCCACCTTGTCCTACACGTAACCAATAAGGTAGTCAGTCGCTTGTCAGTTACACACGGCATGCAGAAAAGCAAACAGTCTCATAGATGAGCTCCCCTGCAGCCCCTTGAGATAAAATATTTATACAAAACAAAGCCAATACATGCGTAAACAACTACTAGGACACAGGGTACGCAGTCCAGGCAAATATGGTTAACCAGGGCCTTCTTTCGCTTTAGATAGCAGGAAAAGAGCAAGCTTCTTGGTGCTTGGAAACTCTAGGCGCTGATTAACCAGAGCTTGCATCTGTGTCTAGAAGGCTCACTGAAGTCTGGGATGCTCTCTCTTCCTCCTTAGAGCCTCCCAACGCGCCGTCTTAAGTATCGTCTAGTCTGAAATTCTCCATTCTTACAAATCAAAACATTTTCTCCAGTTTCCCTCAAGCCCTTTTTGGAAAATGATCAGTTAGGTGGTACTTTATTTTCATCAGAGTGCTGCAATTTTAAAGCCTTGTGACCTCATGCACCCACCTCCTTGTCTGTGTAGATGGGTAAAATAATATACCTACTTTTTGATGGTGTTGTTATAAATAAATCACTGACTGTACGTAAAGCACTAGTATCTGGCACATAGTCTGTGGTCAATAAATGTTAGCACAAACAAGGCCAAGGTAAAAGAAATTCGACATTTACTTCAATCTTCCTAAATACATCTAGATCTCCAATGAAACTCATTGGAAGTTTTCTTTGTTTTTAAATAAAAAGGAGAGGCATGGCAAAGTACCTTTTCCTACGATCTCTTGCTTTATTCCATTTTATTTTTATAGGTGACACAGTGTATGGGCCAAAGCTGCTTTTCATGGTGGACCACACTGTACGACACACAAATGATTGGTGAAAACTGGTTCTTTGTATCTGTGAGTTTGTTGCTTGTTTTGTTCATTATTTGTCGACTAGCAAGGCGAAATGAAAGTCACCATACCCAAAGTCATCTCCTGACCTGAGAAGTAGTTTGGCTCCTTGCTTCTAAGAACCATGACTCCATGTCCCACTGTAGCAAAGGCAAATGCGGCTCATAAGAGTGGCCAGCCCCCTGTAGGGAGGTAGCCCTGGCTGGGTGTTAATGACACCAGAATTGATCATGTCAACCTAGACACCCTTACCTGTCCTCAGCTTCCCTCTAGGTCAGAAAATGAAAGATTTCTTTGCCGTCTCCTTTCCATCTAATGTGCCAGAAATGATCCAGTGAACATTTACCTGAAACTGGAAATTAGGGTCAATACAGAGAGCTGTAACTCTCTTGGGGCTTACTTCCCAGGGCAGGCTTGGTTTGAATTGGAATCACCTACAGATGACATTCCTGTAAGAGTAGGTGGTTTTCTAACTGGCTGGACCTGCCCTTCCATGAGAGAGGAGACAGCAATACCTATTAAGGATCTCATTTTCATGGAAGAATTGTTTTTTGTTGTTGTTGTTGTTTAGTCGAACTCTGGAACTCATTTCCAAAAGCACCCAAATAGTTAAAATTTTATAAGTTTGCATGCACCGATCGTTTCCCTTGAATAGCTGAGTAAAAAAGGCATGGAGGGCTGAAGGGAAGTTTTTCCGTGAATACAATGTTTGTGACTGGATTAACATTTTCTTGCTAGAGTTTCACATCCTCTTAGCTCTCAGAAGGTCCCAATTAGGCCTGACACATCGCCGTCACAGTGCGCACAGTCCCTGTAACAACCGTATTAGGCTCAGTTGGTGCTGGGCGAGTTTTCAGGTAGGCTTTCTAACCAGTGTGGGTGGACAGATTCCCACGGCATCACCCCCACTGCTTCCCCCAGCCCACTGCGAGTTCCTATTATAACACCTGCCTAGAAATATGCCAGCTCCAACACGATAGGTGTTTATTTGTTAACAACTGTAGGAACCTGAGACGCAGGAAACCATCCTGCCTACACTGAATGGGAAGAACCACACTAAAACACCACAGATATTGTGAAGGGAGCCAGAAATCAGGACAAAATGGCCAGTTGAAAACGCCAAGTTTTAAGTGTGCCTAGCTAAAATTTAAATGGTTCATTTCTGATAAACCTTCCAAATAAGAAAAGAATCCTATTTGTGAAGCAATCACATTGCCTACATGATATCCAAAATATTCTTGCCTAAGTGATGATCCCCTGGTGTTAATCTGTTATTTGGGCATTCAGAACAAACACAGAAGTACATAAAACCCACTGAACAATCCATTCTTCACGAAGGTTCTCCATCACAGGTTCTTCACAGGTCGAAGCAATTCATCCGTTCATTCGTTGCTTTCAAAAATCTCTTACTGAGCACTCATCAAATGCCAGACCATTCTGGTTCTTGAAGATACGTGTTTGAACAAGTTCTCATGATACCCTTTAATGCAAGGGAGACAGACAATAAGATAATAAACCAGAAAGGAGCAGACAGCAATAAATACCAAATGATTAAAATAATCAGAGTGATATCCTAAAGAGCATGAGGCGGCTATTTTTGGATGGGTTGTCAGAGAAGGCTTCTCCAAAGAGGAGATGTAAGCTGAAGCTTTCATGATGAGAAGGAGCGTGCTTTGTGAGTATCTTGGCTAACCAGGGAGAGAGAGAGAGAGAGAGAGAGAGAGAGAGAGAGAGAGAGAACAGCCAGTGCAAAGGACCTGCAGTGGAAACAAGTTTGACATGTGCAAGACATAGGAAGAAGGTAACTATACATATAACATGAGCATAGTGGCTAAGGCAAATAGTCACAGATAAAATACGGGAAAGATGGGCAGGTACCAGGTGAGGCAGGGCCCTTGTAGGCCAGGAGAGGGAGTCAGAAAGTACTTTAAATGCTACAGGAAGCCATGGAAGGGATTTAAGCAGGAGTCATCATTGTAATCTGAGTCACAGTTTTAAAACATTACTTTCGCCTCTCTGTGGAGAACAGAGCGTAAGGGGCAAGAGTAAAGTGAAGAAGGCAAGTAAGAGGCAGCTGCAGTAGTTTCTGTAAAAGATGACAAAATTTGGACTAAGATGGTAGCAATGGAAACAGTAACAAGTTTCTAAAATCATGACACTTTTGAGGTAGTGTTCAATTCCACCTGGCAACCCACTGCCTCTCCACTTTTGAGACTCCCTCCCAAGTAGCTGCATTCATTCATTCTATCATTCAACAACAGATAACTGTGCATTTCATATGGGCCAGATGCTGAGCAAGGTAGTAAGGGCACACCGAAAGGTAGATGTCAGCTCAGTTTCCAACAAAACAGTTTGCTTGGTCATTAAAACCTAACTACCTCATCCTAACAAACCAATTCTGCATGTGGTGCTATTTGACACGAAAGTGTCCCATAGGGAAGGCAGAAGAAGAACGTGAGGGATTAAAACTTACAGCTGAGAGAATGCTATTCATTAGTTTAATTTTTCTGCTATAGAATTCTACTTGTTGATTTCATCTCATTCATATTCTTTCATCCATCTTCCAGGACAGTATGAAGATCAACTAGGAGAGTCCCCTTAGGGACTTGCCAGCAGAATCGGCCCTATTTTCAGTTCTCCTCACTTACTGTCTGAGCGAGGTTGAATGAGACACTCAAATACCTTGATTTGTAGCCTTGAATCTTAATACAATATATGCTCCTTCTACTTCTCTGGCTCATTTTCTTAGGGCTCTGTTCAGCTCCTCATCTCTGTTCTGATAAGTAGAAGCTGAGGAGTGAATCTTGCAATCCTATGTTGAATTTGCACATTCTAAATGACAATCAGAAGGCTCCCCAAACAAAAGCAGATAATACTAGCTTTAGCAATTTTTTAAACACACCTTGTAAGGTACAATTTAAAGATCTTTCCAGATTCATAAAAAAGTGATCTCAAATTTCTTTATCAGTTCTTTGAAGAATTAGTCGTGACTGTTTCTTTTCCATTTTATGAACAAATCCTTTCCAATTAGACTTCCTTTTCATGTACTTTACAATAGAGTTCTTTCTGTTATTTTGTGCTTTCATCATTTATAATGCAATTCATTTCTAATTCACAATGATCCAACTTACTGAATTTGTATGGGCAAACTTCTGGAAGTTTTACCCATGTTATTTACTTACAGCACTTAACAAAGAGAGCACCACCCAGCCAGGGTGCAACTCCCCTGCCCACCACTGGGACCCCTTAAGTCCAGGCCTGCCCAGGACGGGCCCCAGCCCAGAAGCCCTCCCCTGAGGTTTCCCTGGAAATCCACTGGATATATACTTATTATTGGTTTTCTCTCTCTCCTTGTTTCTAGATTTGATTGATAAATATGTTAGAGAATGTTATTTATAACCTACTGTTTCCAGAAATATGATTAGAACATTTTATATGCTGTGATTTAAAAATGTATTACTGAAAATTGGGTAAATTCTATATTTGTGGCTGGTTCTTTTAAAAAAATTAGGCACCCAGTTCTTGGTCAAGAAAGTAGCCCCCTATTACTGTGGGTCCCACATATTAAACTTTTAGATGTGAAATGTTAAAGTATTGATAAACAAGATAAAATATTAAAGTATCAAATTTCAAAAAATTTAGTTTTAAAAGAGAATGTTTTATACTAAAGTCTCATATAGAGAAGGCTTTAAAAAATATGGTGGATTGAAAATTTCAGCAGAGAAATTTCTAATTTTTCCTATCAATTTGAAACAAGATCATGGTCATTAAGCTTTAATAATGAAACCCATGGTCCAGTATGTGGAATGGGGGCAGAGTCTGACTCATCTCTCCGTCAGAATATTGTTTACAGGCACAAATCAGGTTGAATTACAGTGCTCACATTCAGGGACTGTTAGCCAGCCATATGCCAAGAACTGCTTTTAGTAAAATGTCCTTAGCAAGGGGGTTCTACATTTAAGGTAAAGGATTTTGAAGAAATCAGCTTTAACTAGGTACATTTTGCTACATCTGAATGATTTCCAGCATATTGGAGGAGTTAAACTCAATGTTCTCAGTGGTTCCTTTCAGCCCAGAAATGTTATGATTTCACATTAAATGGCTTAGATGACTGAATAACCTTGTAATTTGAAAACTGTTATACGTTTTGGTAAGCCCAAGGCACGAGAGCTGTGTGTGTCTGCAATTCCAGTTCCGACAGTACCTGAAGGGTGACATCAGGCTCTTTGGAAAGTGAGCCCTAGGAAGGTGGAAAACAAAGCCGATTAGGGTGCAGTGAGTGGAAGACATTTATGTACAAAAATTCTAAGAAAACATTTCAGAAATACCTTTTTTCTTTAATTTTTAAAAATTTTTATGTATTGATTTTAGCGAGAGAGGAAGGAGGAGAAAGGGAGACAGGAACATCTATCTGACCCTGTATGTTCCCTGACCGGGGAGCAAACCAGCAACTTCTGCACTTTCGGATGATGCTCTAACCCAGTGGTCTCCAACCCCCGGGCCGCGGACCAGTACCAGTCCGTGGGCCATTTGGTACCAGTCCGCAGAGAAAGAATAAGTAACTTACATTATTTCCGTTTTATTTATATTTAAGTCTGAATTATGTTTTATTTTTAAAAAATGACCAGATTCCCTCTGTTACATCCATCTAAGACTCACTCTTGACGCTTGTCTCTTTTTTTTTTTTTTTTTTAATTTTTTTTTTAGAGAGGAGAGAGAGGGAGAGAGAGAGAGACAGAAGAGAGAGAGAAGAGAGAGAGACAGGGGGGAGGAGCTGGAAGCATCAACTCCCATATGTGCCTTGACCAGGCAAGCCCAGGGTTTTTTTGAACCGGCGACCTCAGCATTTCCAGGTCGATGCTTTATCCACTGCACCACCACAGGTCAGGCTTTGACTCTTGTCTCTTAAGTTTGACAATTATATTTTAAAATACCACAGTTTTTATGCCGGTTGCAAAGTTTTATTTTGTGCATTTATCCGTCCCACCCTAAAGGCCAGTCCTGAAAATATTTTCTGACATTAAACCGGTCCATGGCCCAAAAAAGGTTGGGGACCACTGCTCTAACCAACTGAGCTGTCCCGCCAGGGCTCAGAAATGTCTGTTTAATCTTTTGAGAATTACAAACCCAGTAGGCTACTCATGGTGGTAAGAACATCCCTTTCAAAGACCCTCTTTTCCAGCCAGGACACATTTAGTACCATGTTAAATAAAAGAAAATTAACTTAGCAAAATTCTGAATGAATGTTACGCTTCATACACAAGACATGTCTCTTTCCCTCCATTCTTCATAATCTTTCAAGACGTGATTATAGCGGAATGCTCACTTATCTTTCTTCCAAGGCAAAGAAAGCAACGCTGGGAAGTTGCAAAGTTGTTTTTCTGGGTCCACAGCCTTTCCTGACTGTGTCCCTGTCCTCACTCGGTATCACCCCATTCTTCTACTGCAGGGGCCATGCCTCATGCTCCGTCCCTTTCAACAGGCCTTTTATACCATCACCTACTCCTGAGGAGCGCTGCCGGACAGAAAGCTAAGTCTCCACTCCAACGATTTTAGACATCCACAAATGGCCATTGGTGGGGGGTGGAGGAGGAAGCGCAGATTGGAGGGGAGCCGGCTCACACCTCCCTCCTCCGCCGAGCTCAAGCCCCTTTCTGCGGTGAGGATTTCTATTCACCTGCCCCACGCGGGGTCCCTCCACGCTGCCTTTCACTTTGTAGATTGGAGTGGGGTCGCGTCTCCACGTCCACTCGCACTCTTCCTAGGTCCATGCATTCTCAACAGAGGCACTGCAGGCGACAAACTCCGCCCTCCATCATTTCCGTCTGTACGTACTTAGGTTATGAGGAAAACTGCAACTTCCCGTTTCAAGTGTGTATTTTACTTTTCTTGATATATAACTTCAGTTTGATAAACTTGCTATGTAAGGCTTCATGTATATTGCTTTGAGTTTTTTTCACAAAGAACAAGCATACACCATCTAACAATATATAGATAATGGTAGGCAGATAGGTAGGCAGACAGTCTGCTCCTCACCTCGGTCCTCAGCGCACACATACAAGTGAGTACTTGTGCTCTGGGATCACACGGGCTGTAATTTCTTTGTAATGTCGATCATTTTCTGCCTTTATGTACAAAGTTAGTGTTTGTGATTAATGAGCAATTGAAGTACTTCGCTTAAAACCAGTAGACTCTGGAAGTAGATGAATTAAATAAAACGATGTAACCTGTTCAGGTTTGTGAATGATTTATGATTGATATATAAATAGTGTCAGAACATTTTAGTTTAAATCTAGAAGTGTATTCCTGTGATTAATGCATTGAAATAAGGATTCTGATGGCTGCGCCTATTCTAATATGTTAATCACACATACAAAATATGAATCAGGAGAAGAAGAAATTCTTTTAGGTGGGATCAGGAAAAACAATGCATCAAAAAAGATGGCATTTGAAATACTATTTTTGAGTACCTGAGGGGCAAATGCTACATCTATTATTATTATTATTATTATTATTATTATTTAGATATGAACATTTCAGCCATGTTATACCATATTACCAGCTGAAATACATTTGTCAGCTATTCCCAAATATGTTAGTAAAACACCTTTATGTTCATGTAGATTAATTAGGATGCTAAATAAGAACAGTACCAAGCAGTTTGTCCCAATATTAATTATAACATTCTTACTATTTCACTTGTGTAATTTTAATACTCCTTGTAATCACTTCCAAGTCCCACGTCTATGGGCCTGAGCTAATTTGCAAACGAGGTACAACTTATTTCTAACAGAAACTATCCTATAATAAACATACATTTTATTAACATCTGATAAAAGTTTACATTTTCAAAAGAAGCAGAGCTAGTGTTTTATAAGCCCTGCAGTAAAAGATGAATTCCTTAAATCTTGAATTTTCATTCCAGATTTGAATGGGTTCAGACTCTTGCTTGAAGCAGTTCCAGCAAACTCATTTCCCTGTCACCCCCCCACCCTCACCTCCCTCCCCCCCCCCCCAGCTGCCTTTACAAAAGGGAGTTACAATTTAACCCTCTGGTCATTTGTGAGAATTAACCATTCAGTTAGCTCTGTCAAGCGCACCTGGTTAGCAGGGATGAAGTAGGGAGGGCTGCTAGCAACCCCTACCTCATGCTCCCCAAGCACAAGCAGTTCTCCATCTCTTCCACAAATATAATTGCCTTTGAGTCTTACAAACCCCCTCCCTCCGCAAAGTGGGGATTATCATCTCCCTGAACAAATGACTGAACGGAGGGTCAATTTACAGCTCATCAATGGCAGAGAGCGTTAGATCACGCACACAGAACTTCACTCGATGATATCGGCATACGTCTTTTTATTTACAGGACTTCAGATTGTCACTGAAGTTATTAATTAAGAGACTGTTGAAATGATCCCACTTCCACACTTAGCTGTGTTGCTTATTTGCTCTTCCTAAGACGGTGGAGATGGAGATTTAATCAAAGACCTTAAGATGAGTGCCTTGTCAGAGCACAAACATTTTGAAATCCCAATGAAAATGCAGTTTAATGCACGGAGTTAAATTGCCTGAGAGGAAATAGTGAATACCGCTTTCTTCAAGCCTTTTCGCCTCAGGCCATTAACTAAGAAACTGGTCACTAACTGCTGGTAACAACCCGTTTTGGAGGGATTATTGCTATTATTGGCATTGTGTGGTTTATGGCAACATTTTGTTCAAGACCTTATGAACGACAGTGCAGCTGGGTTTGGTACTTTAGAGAAATCAGCCCCTTCCCCTGTGGTTAATGGCCAATCTAAATGTACCAGGGCTGAGCCGCGCGGCTGAGTTTATTATCTACTACATTTCTTGTTGCTCTAAGAAATATGCTTTACACCGGAGTCAGCATTCAAATCAATGGAGCAAAAATATAACATTTATTGTTAGTAAAATTGAATCATGCTGAAAAGGCTGAATGAATGCTCGACTTACAGTGGATGTGAGAAATCATTGCACTTGCCACGAGCACTTTTGGGCTGACACGCAGCCATATGCCGTTCTGTCCCAGTGATTAATTGTTAGCCAGGGCAGGCGCACACGGTGCCAAATGGAGAATAATAGCCAAAGTTATGTTATTGATTTCCCATAACTCTGTGTGAACCTATATACCTAGAGAGGGGCCTGCTCTGTGGGGCTCATAGCTGCCTGCTGATAATTCTACCCTCTGATAATTCCCTTTACTGAACACGGAATCAGAAAGGAGGCAACCAGGGTGGAGGGCAGTCACACATCATACAAGGAAAGAAAAGTTCTCTAGAGTTTCAGAAATACTTCTTTTGTTCACCCAAATGGCAGAAACAAGTCAGAACCCTGATGGCTTAGAGCTATAAGGTATATTAGGGACATCGAATGCAGATTACAAATAGGTTATTTGCATGGAAGACTTTTTTTTCTCTTTTTTTCTTTTTGCCTTTTTGGGTCTGTTATTCCTCCCACCTTATAATTACAAAAAAGAAAAAAAAAGATCAGAACATATCATTAGCTCTGCTTCTTAGTGAACCTGACTTTTCTCAAGAAATTTACATCTTTCTCTCATTTTCTGTTAAGGTTTCTTCCCCTGTTTTCTCACCTAAAGAATTATAATGAGGTAGAGCGAATGAGATCTATGGGGAGAGCAGTGGACCCAGAGACTAAAGGTAAAAGGATGATTGATGGTATGAAATTACCATAAAAGTACAATCAGGATCAGATTTTAAAATGAATTTTTAAGCAGCCTAAGAGATACTCTTTGATTTGCAGTCTGGCGGAATGGATAATGTCTCATTCAGTGGATAAAGTTTCTCACTGTGTGACTTGAGCTTTTTCTGATCTTTCTGACTGGGAGTAAAATGGAACCAAAGCCTACAGTGGTTTTTTAATGCAGAAAATATCAAACACAATATTCTTAATGTCAAAACCTGGGCATAGCAGGTGAGGAAAGAAAAATAAATAGAAGACTACTCCTGTTGGTATAATTGTATCAGACTCTCCTCTCACCAGCAAATGGGTTAAAAACATACATTATTGCAAGGGCAAACTTGTTTACATATTTGGGGGAAAATTATAAAGTTTAGGCTGGTGTCAGATTTTCATCTTTCTTAGGTGTGTAAAATGCTCCACCTAAAATATTAAAGCATGAGCTACATGTTTTCCCATTTGGGTTTTTTTTTAATTTAAATACACTTTTTATTTTAGAATAATTTCAGATTTACAGAAGAATTGTCAAGATATTACAGAGAGCTCCTGTACACCGTCATCCAGTTTCTCCTCTCGTGAGTACCCTACTTTCCCGACAGGGTGGCCGGGCATAGCTGATGAATACAGGACACCAGTTAAACTGGAATTCCAGACAAACGGCAAATTAGTTTTTAGTCTATAAATTTCCCATGGCAATCCTACTTGCTGTTCTGTTGTACATTGGTCACAGTTAAGGAACCAATACTGGTTAACTAAACTCTACATTATTTGGATTCCACTGGTGTTTCCAAATATCTCTTTTCTGTTCTAAGATCCTACTGAAGAAACCGTGTTGCATTTTGTCATCGCATCTTCGTGGGCTCCTCTGATCCAGATCTGACAGTTTCTTAGACTTCCCACTTATTTTTAAATGCAGTGCAAAATAAAATATTAATTGAGAATCTAATGCTGTTAATAAACACTTGATGTATGTACTCAAAATCCATTTTTTAAATTAATGAATTTCCAAAAAAATTAACTTATTAATCATTTCAATTGTTTGTATATCCAATACTCTCTTTATAAGATTATAAAAACAATAATAAATCCTAATTGGAAATCATGAATTTTAATGTTTAGCATTAGAAAAAAATAACTAGTAGCAACTTATAAACATGGCCAGGCTCATCATCAGATTAAAAATATTGTGTCCTGTTGAATATTAGCGTTATCATGGTCCTTCAATATAAAAATAATTACTAAAAATTTTCAGCTCAAGTGCTTTTAGTTTACTCAGTGTAAACTTTCATTTCATCAGTCTTTTCCACAGGATAGGCATGCTTCTCAGACTAGATCCTGAAATTCCTATTTGTTGTAAACTTTGTTCACAGCCATAAGAACAGAGGCTTGGCTTTTCTAATTTTTATTTTCCAGAATTTATTCTAGGAGGTGAAAGTAATAAACAAAAAAAGAAACAAAGGAATACAGGGTTAATCAACCTAGCAGAAAATCCTAGAAGCTTGCAGCTTTTTAATTTAGGTTGATCTTCATTAAGTTAAAATCCCCTGCTTTAAAACTGTTCAACATTATGGGAATCTTTAACATTTCAGACAGTTGCTTTTTGTGACAGTTTCCATTTCTTCCCCCCTGCTGACAGTTCCTATAATGACTTTAATCATAGACTCTGGAAACGGAACCAGCTATTGAATAGCAACAAACTCAATGGTCAATGTCTATGTCACTTTTCTGGGAGCAGGACTTTCTGAGCATCAAGGAGCTAACACTCAGAGCCTCCTGGAAAAGTGCTACGTGCATTAACTCTCTGTCAATCACATCAGTAACATGCAGGCCAAATTATTACCACTTGGCGCAAGACATTCCATTGAAAGTTATTTGTGTGGTATTCGTATCTGTGTACCGTATATAACTAATGATGATTGTTTATGGAAAGGTGCCTGTCCAATTATTTTTGAAGAAACACAAGAATGCAGAATGACTGGAAGCATCAGGTTTCTGCCAGAGACTGCCTCAGGTAAGAGGAGAATGGCTAGAGGCTATAAGGAATCACAAGAGACAAGTCAGAGCCGTAAATTGGGAAACTGACATATCTCATCTAATATACTTGCTAACTAGGCCTTTAAAAACCTTGACATTTAACTAAGTTTGTGGAAAAGTTATGGGGTTTTGTCCTTTTCTATTGGCTCTAACTCATTAATCCAGTGAATTAAGGTGTTTAGCATTGTTACCAACATTAGTGGGTAACGGAGGCGCTGCTTAGAGAGACAGGTAGGCATCTCTCAGCTGAGCGGCTGTGTACGCAGGCTGTGCCTGTTTCAAAGTCAAGTCAGTCAAAAATGATACTTCAAGTTATTTACCCTTTTGGTACTTCAGGGCTTGAAATGGCATGAAAGGGGCTTTTCATTCGGCAGAGGCATTTAAATAAAGCCTTCAAAAGGCGGATGCGTTTGTGAGAAGGTGGGCTCTTTACCGAAATAAACAAGTTTCCAGGGATTTTAGGAAAATAGGAAAAGAAATGAAAACTTTCCCTTGAATGTTGTCTACTTCAATATCTGATTTTGATCAGATTTATATTATTTAAGGGCATAGCAATGGCCCATGGCAAGATAATCTTTGGCTTTATATGTTAATGTTCCTGAAGTAGGTTTAACTTTACCAAAAGATATTTTTTAAACTCCAGAGCATTAAGCAACAACAAAAAAGACACATCATTTATAATCAGAAAGGCAACAGTTTTCCCCAAAAGACAGAAAGGGTAGGCACTGTTCACAAAGCCTATCGTCAAATAGCTGGGCATTCCATTTAGTGTTTTATTTAGCGTGTGTTAAAAGGACTTCGTTAAACTGAAATGCTTCAAAAAGAGGTGTTAGCATTTGCCTTTATCAAACCAAAATACTACCCTCTATTGTTAAAAATAATTGCAAGGCTCACATTTTAATCTATTTATATAGTATAGGTGATAAAGACATTAAGAGACACTTTTTAAAATGTTGAGATAAGGCCCTGGCCGGTTGGCTCAGTGGTAGAGCATCGGCGTGGCATGCAGGAGTCCCGGGTTTCATTCCCGGCCAGGGCACAGAGGAGAAGCGCCCATCTGCTTCTCCACCCCTCCCCCTCTCCTTCCTCTCTGTCTCTGTCTTCCCCTCCTGCAGCCAAGGCTCCATTGGAGCAAAGTTGGCCCAGGTGCTGAGGATGGCTCTGTGGCCTCTGCCTCAGGCGCTAGAATGGCTCTGATTGTGGCAGAGCGATGCCCCAGATGGGCAGAGCATCGCCCCCTGGTGGGCATGCCGGGTGGATCCTGGTCGGGCGCATGCAGAAGTCTGTCTGACTACCTCCCCGTTTCCAATTTCAGAAAAATACAAAAAAAATGTTGAGATAAGACTACCTAACAATTTATTAAGAAACTATTTTAACTTTTCAAGCTGTTAAAAACCATCTCTATATATCTATATATAGAATTTCCTTTTTCACCATTTATCTGTGAACTATGGAACCTCATCTCTTTTTAAATGTCTTAATAAAATAAAAGGGCTTCCCTACTTCCTCCTAAAATTATCACTGGCAATTTTAGCACTTTGAAATTTATTTCACAAATTAAAAAATAACTTAAAATGTATTTTGAGGGTCATAATCAAATTATGTGCAGGGGCTGCTCAGGTTACGGCAGTCTCGACATACAATGTTTTGAGTTTATGACGCTCACTCCCATCAAAGGTTTAAAAAATTGAGATGTGAGTGTCCCTGCTTAAGCCATCAGCATCATACTTACTGACTACACAGGCGAACTATCAATAGTTTGGTTACGTGTGGTAGAAGAATACACAGCAACGCAGTGTATGAGTGAGGGAGTTGGACATTTTCTGTGGCTTAGTTGTGTTTTTATGTTCTAGGTTATGATTTTACAACCATGTTAGGATAGGTAAGTGACTTAGGCTAGGCTGTGTTTCAACTTACACCAAAATCCGGGTTATGTCACTGTCGTAGGAACAGAACTGTGTTGTCACCCGAGGACCCCTGTGTAGCAGTCTCTTGTTCTTCTTCTTCTTTTTTTTTTAGGTTAATTCCTATCAACAATATTTCAAGCAAATATTTACTTAGCATTCTGTATGAACATAGCATTCTGCTACATTCTTTGGAGGAAACATGAATGAAGTTTAAGACATGATCCTTACTTTTGAGGGAATTATAATTTTACATGGAAGACACGTGCAACATATCCAAGAAAAAGCATAGGGGAGCAAAGTAAGATGATACATAGTGACTATAAAGGCCTTCTGTAGTAAAGAATAAAATGCCATGTCATATGGTTTAAGAAAAATAAAAAGAAGTGCTTATTGCAGTGTAGAGAGGGGACCCCAAGGATGAGGGGTGAGGGCCACGTGGTCGATTGCTGATAAATCAGGGATGGAATGTTTGCTTTATTTGGTGATAGTTTGTATCGACAGGCCTAGATACAAATGATTAGCCCTCTGAACTGCCCGCTTCAAAGCTAGAAAGCAGACTAGACATAGTGGTAGTTAATGAAATGACGAAGGAGTTCATAGGCGCAGTCAAGTGTCCTTGATGAAGAGAGAGTCATTGGGTACATGGGTGTGGAGCACACAAGGCCCCCTTGGTATACAGATGTCTATCTGCCATGTTAGACAGCTTCTTTAAACTTTCTACACTTGTCTATAGGAACCTATTACATGGACCTTAGAATAGTTCCAATCTCATCAATTTTTTTGCACGTAGTAGATGACAAAAAGCACACCAATAATACCTATTCTACAGGGCTGCAGTGAGAATTCAATGGGATAGTGCATGCAAAGATGGAGCAGAGACCGGAGAGTGCTGGAAAGTGTGGCAGCCAGTCTTAGTGTCATGTCTACAAGGAACCGGGCTGGGACTGCTGAGCCTCAATCTGGACAGCTCTGTGTATAGCTCCTGTGAGATGCATCAGCAGGCAGTAACTCCAAAACTAGAGAATGTTCCAATGTTGAACGGTGTTTTTGTGCATTGCCTTCATTAGGGCCCTTATGGAAAGGCTCTGTGGATAGAAATGAGGGTCTCTTATCCTGGGGTAGAAATATGAGAGCCGGAGCACTCAGTTTTAGAAAAACTGGGGTAACTCTTTGTTTAAATCTGGAGAAGAAGATTGGAATCAGAGTATAAAACACATTTCATTCTGTTCCCCAAAGCCAGCATGAGTCTTGGTGAAACATTCCAGCTCAGTCTTCCCTGTTACAGTGAAGGAATGGGAAGCATCTGAACCCACACTTGAGACAGAGCCATGTCCTGGCGAACAGCAGCTGCTGCATGAGTGGAGCAAGTCCCGGGACAGAAGAGGAGGCCTGCAGAAAGGTCCCGCCCTGGCCCAAAGCTGACCAGCAGGGCACAGACAGCCAGGTTTTGCAACAGAAAGAATACCCTAGGGTTCCAAGAAATCCAGGGAAGAGAAACTGGTACAGGTGCCAAATATTGGATAGTGACAAGGGAGGGAAACCCAGGCTGCTGTGAGTGGGAGGTGAATAGAGGGTGTGATCTTACAATCCACTGATGGATGGAGCATCTGGGTGGCACAGGATTGTTGCAGGGTTCAACTGAGATACCAGACGAGAAGTTCTCAGCATAACATCAGCTTACACATGCAAGTTATGGAGAGTGAGTTCTAATACACTTAGGATAAAAAAGAAAAAGTAAAGTGAGTACCTCTGATTTTATGTTCCAAAAGCTCAAAATATTTTACAGATTCTTCTCTTCATGTGTCACTACAGTCTTTTATTGACTTAACAAATATTTAGCCAGAGCCTACTCAGCCAGATGCTGCAATAATTCAGGCTGTGGTGAACTCACCAAGCCACAGTGAGGTTATTTTAATTAAATTTTTTTTTCAATTACATCAATGTTATTTTGTATCAGTTTCATGTGTACAGCATAACGTGGTTGGATAATCATATACTTTACAAAGTGTTTCCCCTGTTTCTAGTACCCTCCTGACACCATAGTTCTTTCAATGTTATTGACTATATTTCCTATGTAATTTCTTCAAAGAAGAAAAACTTGAATGTCAAATACCCATACCCATATTATCCTGTCCTATAAAGATATATTTCTTCTAATGTTTCAAAAATTTTTAATAGAAAATGATGTTTTTGATTTTTCGTGAAACTCAATAACAAAAAAAGTTTGAAAATTCACATGAAACTGATTTTTTAAAGTAAAGAGACAATCATTTTTGCTCAGTTGTTACCTACAAGTCCATCAATCCAATCTAGAGCTACTAATATATGTGTTTCAAAAAAGACCACTGTCCAGTCCCACTCAATGCACTCTTCAGGTTTTTCGTTGATTTCCCTGAACCCACCACTATGCCTTTTTTTTTTACCTCATTCTTTCTATGTTGTTGCCATTTTGAATCTGTTGTAGTAACTGCTATGAAGGGCCCATGGATCAGAATACTCTAACAAATGTGGATTCTCGATCAATTATATGTTAACATAGCTTCACACTCAAAAGACAGGGTCTTTCAAATAAAAGAGGAAAGTGTTAATTACTCACGTTGGGGATGACTATCAATAGACTTACACATTACTCGTTGTCCACAGGGAAGAACATAGGTTAAAAAACACAACTTCAAGTTTTAGTGAGAACATCATTTCAGGCTATTAGTCTTCAAGAAATATTTAACCAAAAAAGGATTAGGCATTTGAATCACGTGAAGAGAATATATAGAAGTCAAAACAGGAAGTAAATAAGAATTTTAAAATAATTTTTAAATAATATTAATAACAGTAATAGAATTTAAGAGAGAAATTGGAGCACCTGCTCTGACTCATTTAGGCTCAAATCTGGCTACAGTGTGTCTGGTAGACCAAGAAGAGCTAGGCTGACTTTACCAACCAGTACTACCAGCAAGCATATTTTAAGTATTTAACAAAGAGTCATACAACCCATAGGCATTTAATTGAAGCATGTTAATATTGATAATGATAAATCTGTGGTAATTCTGTCCCCAGGCTTTCACCCTAGTATATTTCTCAGTGTACTAAATATCGTCAAGAGCGATCTGAAGGAGTGTGCTTATTTTTATAAATAACTTTTTTATTAAGGATATTACATGTGCTAAAACTTTCTGTTTTATAATGGCCCACATCTCTTCAGTACACCAAATAACCAAATAAAAATAGCATGTCTTCCAGAGAGATATCCTTTGAATGAACTTGGCTGCACCTTAATTGGTAATAATGAAGTCGATAAAGAACATGATTAAAGGAAGGAGAAAGAAACTGAGGAACACATTAGTGACACATAAAAAACAATTTTTTTTCATGTTAGAATGGGAAATACCGTCTAGGTTCCTGCTGAAGAGAGTAAGCCTGGGGTGGGGGGGAGGGAAGGAGGATCATTGGGTTGTATAAGACTAATGAGAATAGACGGATTGCTTGAAGCCAACCTCTTTCCCCTTCGATGTGTACAAAGAGCCACCTACCCAGTGCTGGTGACATGCCTTTCAGAAACAAGGCTTTAAGCCGGCCCCGTCCTTTCACGTCCAGCCTGTGTTCCATGACCAAGAAGAGATTGTGTGACCCTTCCAACCTCACGGCTCCCTCTGTGCTATGCAAAGTCCTGCCAACCCTGGGGCATGGCCTCTCCCGGCTGCTCTCTCCTGCTAGCAGGCCAAGCTGCGCAGGAACCTCGCCCGCACATAGCTGCCAAAAATGATCATTTCTTGAAGGAGCACTTTCCCTGGAGAAAGCTGAATCTCCTACCTTCTTAGTCCTCCCAGTTACCAAATGCTTAAGGAAACGTGATTCTTTCCCATCCCAGAGACAGTCAGCTACAGGCAAACTGTTTTCTCCTCTCTCTGTTTTTGCTGCTGTTGGGCTGCAAGCCCTGTTCATTTTGATGTATATACTTCATGCCAGGCTTGTGCCAAGTCCTTTACAATCATTACATAATTTAACCTTCCTTTATAAAATAAATGATATAATTTGCCTTAAGTCACAGAGCTCATTTGTAGCTCATTGATCCAAGGACTCAGATTCCAAAGACCATGTTGTTGCTGTAATTATATCACTTCCACTGGCCAAATCTGTGTATGACATGTTTGACCTTTATTTTTCTTCATAATATGTATCACTGATATTATATAACTCTTCCACTTAAGGCCATTACCTTGAGGAAGAGACTTAACTGATTTCTATCTCATCTGTAAAATGGGAATTGTGATAGCACTCACCTTAAAAGAGGGTTATGAGAATTAAGGAGTTAACACATGTAAGAGAGTAAGAACAATGCTTGGCCAATTGTAAGCATAATATAAGTGTTAATCATAATTATGAGTGGTATTGTAGTAGTAGTAATAGTAGTCGTGGTAATAGTAGTACATTTATTTGTTTGAGGGCTTATTATGTCTCCTATACTAGAAAGTAACTCCTTAAGGACAGGAACTGTTTTGTTCACTATAGTGCTTCCATTGTTAAGAACAGCGCCTAGCACAAAGTAAAGGCTTGAAAATAATTTATTGAATAAATGAATGAATACATAAATGACTTCAAGTCTACATGTTTGTTTCCCTGTGAATGAACATCACCTCAGAGGTCAGAGCTGTATACCTGGGCCAGCCTCCCATACGCCCAGATACAAACTATAGAAATGATCCCTGAAAGTATAGTCTTACGCCCAGATACAAAGTGGCCACCCCATGGGTTTTCTGCTGTGTCTCATGCTGATGGCCTTCTCTCCTGACATGTTCTTCCCAGGACTTCATGATGGCCAAGTCATTCTCCATTCCCTTCAATTTCTCTTTCCCTCTACAGTGCGTAAAAATGAACCTGTCCTTCATTTTATCAGGCCTCCTCACTGGTAGGTGATGCTTTATTATTCTCATGAGCTAACATGCTATTTAAATTTTTCTAACGTCCCTTGAAATTCTAAATTCTATAAAACCTGATCTCATGTGACTGTGTAGTTACCTCAAAATTTTGTGTTTGTGTGATGATATTACATGAAAAGTGTGCTGATATTTACCCTCTATCTGGTAATGAACATCTTCGTCCAGAGGGCGAAGTAATGGTAAGCTCAGGCATCAAAGCTGACCTCTCAGGGAAAAAAAATTTTGGCACTGATAGAGCCTTGAGAAATCCCTTGTTACATCATGTATCTTTGTTTCCCAGAAGTAAGGCTAGAGCTCTCTGGTTCACCTGATCAGCTTCTGCTCCTGACTTCATTAGAGACACAGGCTTTATTCAAGACTGGGTAAGTTTGGGATTTACCTTCCCTCTCTCCGATGACAAGGAGCAGAGCTTCCTGAGAGAAATCGTGAGTGAGGATGGAAAAGAAGAAACAGCAAAGAACAGAAGGAGAGGGCCAGAAATCAGTGCAGTGGGCAGCAGAAGAAGAGAAAAGCCAGGGCAGAGTGAAATGGGAGAGCGAGAGAGAAATCTACTAACCAACAGGAAAAAGGGAGGACACACAAGGGAAAAGCAGAGAGCAGAGGAATTAGCACAAAAGAAGGTGGCGAAATGCAGAGGATCCCACCAGATGGCTGAGACTGCCATGTAGGGAAGAGTGGGCTCGGACAAGGAGAGTAGACGCAGTGGGACTAAGACATGGAGTAACATGGTCAGTGATCTAGGTAAGGAAGGACTGGTGGTCAAAATAGAATGCACATTGTTTATAATACTGGTGGTTTATAATATTCATAATACATCTAGGTGTTTCATTTAAGCTTATTAAGTCATAATTTCACTTATTGCATGCAACTAATAAATCTCAATGTGTCGTGTAAGGAGGGCACCTTGTCAAGGGGTAGAAGGGAAGTGATACAGGGTCACTTACAATCCAGCATTATCCACACACGAATTAACCTTCCATTCTTGGAAAATTCCTGGCAGTGCCTGCCTATCCTAAGCACTTCTCTCAACAATATAAATATCACTGTGCCTATTTACAGAAAGAGAAGCAATTATTTCCTAGAAAATAAGATATAATTTAAATGCTTCGGCCTGATCAGCTGTGGAAGAGGACATGGCCCAGGGAGAGTTTGCAGAAAAGCCAATTCACACAGGTACACACTTCTCCCCACCCCCACTGACCCCAGTTCAGGTCACCAGCATCTCTCCCTTGAAACATTATAATACTCTCCTAGCTCCTTTCCCCACTTCCGCCTGGGATCTTTCTAGGTTTCCACAACACATCCACCCTGTACCTTTAAGAATATCGCCCATCAGCTTCTGTGTACACTTTTCAGTGGGTTCCCACAGCACAAGGAATGGACCGAAGGTCCCACAGACACGCACATGACCCCCACCCCCACTCGGCCCCCCCTGTATCTTCTCTGGATGTCCAACCACGCTGGTCTTCCTTTCCCCCTCTTTTCCATCCTAAGACCTTCACGTATGTTCGGTCCTAGAACCAGAACACTCTTCCCATTTTTGGTTTGGTTAAACAATACTCAAGTCTCCTGTCTCAGCACAGAAGCTTTGTCTGACCCCCAAGTCTAGGCCAGGTCACTATGTCACATGGGCTCGTTGGTTATTTCACTTCTTCTACACATCAGTTCGCATAATTCGTAATCACTATTTAATACTAATTCGTGTACTTATGTGTTTGCCCTCTGGGACCCCCAGTTGATTGGAAGACTCAGTAAAGCACAGGCCTGGTCTAGCTTGCCCACCACTGTTTCCCTCGTGCTGGCCTTGGTTCCTGTCCCATGACAAGCACTCAAAATGTTAGGTGGAGGAGGAAATAAAATTTGCATTTCCCACATCCCAGATTTGTTTACTATCTCAAGGAGTCTGCCTCAGGTAGAGTACTTAC
Organism: Saccopteryx bilineata; assembly: GCF_036850765.1. Taxonomy (NCBI): domain Eukaryota; kingdom Metazoa; phylum Chordata; class Mammalia; order Chiroptera; family Emballonuridae; genus Saccopteryx; species Saccopteryx bilineata. Next base: position 186,267,932 of record NC_089490.1, on the reverse strand, counting down.
AATGCATACAATGCTTTCTAGGCATTTATTTGCAGAGAGAAGAGACGGAATCCCTCCTGCTGCTCCCCCCACCCCTGCCCTGCGGGTCCGGATGTGCTCCCTGTTGCAGCGGGGATGGCAGAGGTAGAGACAGCCAGCCTGAGCATCTTCTATGGGGAGAACGCCTGCCATTGTCCCCCATCAAGACAAAGTAACGCTCAGTAGACAAAACCTTTTTAGCTGCTGTAAGCAGAGGATTTGCAGTGCTGCTTAGTTAAGAAGGACTCTAGCTGAAGGGCAGGATGTGTTTGGAGTCAAGAGAAGCATTACTAGTACTTTGTGTGAAATAAAGGAGACTATTTGGATCTCTGGTTCTCCACTTACTGGACACTGCTTTCTGTACAGCAGGTCACTTATTATCCTCTCCTGATGCACAGTTGCAGTCTTCTTCAGACTTGTCACCAGTCCCTCATGCTTTATTCTGAAACAACAGTGTGCAAGATCTGTACCTCTTAGCACAATGACTGGTTTTGAACATCCCAGAATGATGAACTCAAAAACTTCCAACTAAATGTTGCCAGTCATGTTGGAGTGGCTTAAGAGAGGCCAGATCCAATCCAATGCCATTTCCAGTTGTCTCCCTATCGTACCAAATACTGTTTTAAAGATACTGACCTAAGGTGACCGATTACACAATGCTTCTTCATTCCTGGTGGGGATAGGAACCAGGGAAGACAATGCCCTGTGAACTCTAATGTCAGTGGCCAGGTCGGGTTGTTAGGATTTGTTGCGTCTGCTTGTAGTCTTCAGAATTTGTGCCCACTGAGGGTACTGAACACCTAGGGCCTTTCATCACAGAAGAACGCCATGCCCACAATTATCTTTCCAATGGCTGGATTAGCCCATGTCAATGTTATGTTTAATATTTAAACATAATTTTCTGTTATTTGTATCTGTTTCCTCAGTGGCCATCTGTGGAACAAATATAAATACAAATGGAACTTGTGGGGCAAGATAACTATACTGATAATTATTGAGCTGGACAGACCTAAGTGGGAAGGGCACGTCCATTCAAACACCTGTCCTCCACTCCCCCTCCATCTGTGCTGTCACCGCCCCCCAGCCTCCCTGCTCGCCCCTACAATTACCCTGTCAAGAGGAGAGTGAGTGCAGCTCAGGTGGACTTAATGTGGGCTTAATATGGCCCACTGAGTTTAAGGATGATTTCCTTCAAGTAACTATTTCTGTTCTTGCTATAAATCTATGTCTGTATGTCTATGCTTAATTGGGAAAATGAGTCCATCTAAGGCAAGAGCCAGGTTGTATGTTTTGTAAAGAGACTACATCAAATAAGCAGTTGATAGGCCGTCCAAAGCTGTAAGTGAAAACAGCAGAATGATGCATAATTCACAGGTTACAGTGGAGTTAAAAGAGGAAGGTTAAAATTTTAATGCGTTCTTAAGAATTCTTCCCCCTCAAATTCTCCATATGGATAGAACAATCGTCTAGATATAGCTATAAAGGAAAGGGGAAGAACTAATGTGTAGTCCAGACCTATTACATATTGTTGAGTGTGATGCTAGAGAATTTATATTCATTTTCTCATCTAATAAAACAAGCTGAGTGTTCTAAGAGAATGGACCTGGGTTCAGGGAGTTTAAGTATCTTGGGATACAAGCCCAAGTCTATGTTTCAATGTATGTGTTCTTCCCTCTAAGTGGTTTTATCATTTACCTGGTGATAGCACATCAGTTTGGATGATTCAAACCTCTGATGGTCTCACCTCACCATGTGTGATATATTGTGCTATATCTCCTGTAGAAGATTAAAAATAAGATTAGAAAAAAATGGAAATCATAAGGAATTGTCCATCAAATTACCCAGATATGAGACCATTAGAGCTCAAAGTAATTAGATCATCATAACTGCTCTGTTTCCATCCATTCATTCTTTTCTCCAAAACGTGTTTTTGATTGCCAGTTCTGTGCCTGGCCCTGGGATAGACATTTGGGGTGGAATGATAAGCTAGATGAAAATGCTCTCTGTTATAATGGAGTATACAGTTATAGGGTGGAAGGCAGAGAGAGCGCCAAGATGGTGTTACAGCCTACCTTCCTGCAGAGCCACCCCCACCAAACGAGGGCCAAGCCTGAACCCTGCCCCTGAGACCAGCGCTCCAGAACAAGCCAAGAGGCCCCCTTCACAGAGAGGCTGTGGGGTGTGCTTCAGTCTGCTGTCGGCACAGTGCCCTGAGACGGGCAGCCAGCCGAGAACCATCTCTCTGATTGCCACGGTCCCACGGGACCCAGAAACACAGGCCTGCTCAGCCCTAGAGCCAGACTATCAAGGGGCTTCCGCTGGGCAGCAGCTGCAAAACCAGGGCAGCAGCTGTAAAAACTAGGGCACCAGCCATGTCTGAAGCACCCTTCCAGGAGACACTGGAGCTCTGAAGCATGGCAGAGGGAGAGTGTAAAGATCGTGCCAACCCTCCGAGGGCTCTGGGGAGAATTACAGTCAGCTCCTAGATGCCTGTTTGATTAGAGACCTGCCCCTCAGGCCAAAGCCATGATGACTAGATAGTAGGCCTCCTTCACAAACATCTAAGCTTCTGGATCTGTTGCCTCTTGCTGCATCTTTGGGATGGTTGCTGTTTAAGAATTCTTTCTCTGTTGGTTACAGTCCTATGAGACCCACCAGTGTAAGCCCACTTGGCCATTCAATGTAGAGGCAGCAGCTGTAAATAATAGGGGTTCCAGACAGGGGTGGGAGCTCCCTTCTGGTGACACCAATTATTACAGTCCCATGAGAGCAGGAACAAAAACTCCCCTGGCCTCCAGAGCCAGGTAGTCAAGAGGCATCCCCTGGGCAGAAACCACAGAGATGGGGCACAAGAAAAAGCATGGGACAAAATTCAACATCCATTTATGATAAAAATAAAACAACTCTCAACAAAGTGGATATAAAAGAAACATAAATTATTGTAATAAAGGCCATATATGACAAGCCCACAGCTAACATCACACTCATTGGTGAAAAGCTTTCCTCTAAGATCGGAAATAAGGCTAAGATGCCCAGTCTCACCACTTGTATTCAGCATAGCATTGGAAATCCTAGCCAGAGCAATTAGGCAGGAAAAAGAAATAAAAAGAAGCTAAACTGGAAAGAAAGAAATAAAACCATCACTATTAACAAATGACGTGATATTATATATAGCAACCCAAAAGACTCCATCAAACTAGAATATCATTCAGCCATAGAAAAGAATGAAATCTTGTCACTTATGACAACATTGATGGAGCTCAAGGGATTTTGCGAAGTGAGATAAGGCAGACAGATAAAAACAAACACCTATCTCTTACATATGCAATATAAAAAGAAAAAAAACCAAGCTCATAGATACAGAGAGCAGATTGGTGGTTATCAGATGTAGAGGGTGGGGATGGGAGAAATGGGTGAAGTAGGTCTATAGGTAAAAAAAAAAAATGCAGTCAATGTAAAACAGACACAAAAAATTATTTTATCGGATATACTTCAACCAGGATATGTCATAAATATGAGACAAGTTTGTTAAAGGAAAAGTTGGTGGTTGATTTTCTGAATTTGTCAACATGTTTACAACACTGCCGAGTATTTATTTTTTGCAGGTATATTGAGGAAAGGTGCAGTTGGTTTCCAATTAAAATAGGAGTAGATACTTGACTCATTCAACAGTATGCATAAATTATCAGTCCTTCTCAATGAAAAATGTACCCCTTTTCCTGGTCCCTGAGCCAAGACTAGAGGATGGCATTCAGTCTGTCCTCATCTTTAGACTAAGTAAAGTCAACCAAAAAATTAATAAGAGATATATTAAGTATGTCACATCAATTTCTTTGCTGTTTAGATGAAACGAACTTTGTGTTGCTCTCAAATTAGACACTCGTCTTGCGTAATTAGCCCCTTACATAGAACAGCTGCGGGCTTTTAATAGTGCATTCAACCAGCACTGGGAGCATCCATTGTTGGTGAGCATTACTTTATCAAACCTTTGAGATATGCATCATTTGATTTTCTAATAAATATAGAAAAGAATTACCTAGAGAAAAGCATGATATGCTTATCTTTGGCTAGAAATGTTAACTCTAATTCTATTAAAAGACATTAAACTATTATATTGCTAAATTATTTTAATTTTTAATATTAAAATTACTTTAATTTAATGTTAAATATTATCTGTGGCTGTTTATGAAAGAGAAGAAACAGCACATTTACCATCAGTATGTTCAAGGGGCTGAAAAGGCAACGAAATCATCAAGATGGGTGTCATGGATAGACCAGAATCAGGAAATGTTGAATTTAACTCTAATTTTAAAATTTTGCAAACATGCTCCCTGCTTAGGCTATCGGTAAAATTGTAAAATAGTTATCAACAAATATTCAGTGAAGCACTTTAAATTAGAAATTGTTACCACAGATACACAAAATATAATTCTCAGAGTATTGTTCTAAATCTGAACACCATGATGATTTGCATTTGCCTCAAATCAGAGAGCTTGTATAATAGTTGCTTCTGTTACTGACGGTTTACGCATTTCAGATGGGAGAAAGCTTGGGTGAAAGCTAATCTCATCATTACAAGCGGTAGTCTGCCACTTTGTGGGGTTTTTTTAAGTGTGTGTATTTCTGAGTCCTAATTGGAATCACTGTTTTACAAATAAGATAACTGAGAAAACGGAACCTACAAAGTCACAGTGAGTTAGATAAGGAGTCATTGCTACAGTTCCTCAGTTTATAAATTTTACCCCTAATCTCACCCAGCTAAAAAGAAAAGTAGAAATTCAATATATCCTATTTTAGATGATAAAGGGCAATAAAACTGTGTCATGAGCACAATTAGACCTTTTCAAATTATAAAGGTAAAATTTGGCTAGAAAAGATACTCAAATTTTGAGTGCCAATGTGCAATATCTCTGTGAACTCAGCTTCTGTGGACTACAAATGCTAATCATGATACTGGAGCAATTATTTTGGTGTATTGTACTCTGAAGAACTACTATTTTGGAAGTTAGAAATTATCTACCTGTTCATATGTACATATCTGTAAGTATGTGTGCATGTATGCTCACACACACAAATGCGGTAACAGTTTTATTAAACAGACTTCAAAAAATATTTGTTGCTGACACACATTATGTTTCCCTTAATGGGTCCACTTTTGGCAGTTTGAGTCCACAGGACTGATATTTAATCAGTATCCAACCAGACTGGCTAAAGCCATTGTTCCCGGCTGGCTTTCCTTCTGCTTTTTCTAGCAGGCTTTCGATTTGATTGATTGTTTGTATCATACTGGTTATTAAATATTTTTTATTATTGCTCTACATACACATATTTCAATGTCTTCTGTAAGGTACTTTATAAAATACTGACAATAATTATTAACAATTAAGTGACAACAACAAAAAATAGAGTGGAGATAGTGTTTATTTACTGCACATTGTTGAGTGTAAAGTTGGTAAACAGGAGGCAATAACTGGAAATTTTATGTTCCAATTGAACAAGAAGCCACGTAGTGATGAAGATCAACACAGTTGCATCTGTGCATTGATAACAATGGTCAGGAAACACAGAGACTGAACATTTCCTTTCTATAGCAAGAGAAGTCTTTTCTTAAATTGCTTTAATCAATCCCCAATATTTTTTAATATTGGTAGACTGAATAGATAAAATTTCTCTCTCTCTTGCTCTACCCCTTCCTCTCACCCCTGTCCCCTCCTACTCTTCATAAAGAAAAAAGAAGTGACCGACTCCTTGATGCAGTTAATCAACAATACCACAGAGCAACAGTATCCACGAATGCTTTCAAAATAGAATGTTTTAAAGGGATTTTAACTCTTGTCGTTCATGACTTGGATGAACAAGTTTTTCTCTACCACTATTATGTACATTGTCTTTTATCCTATTTTAGTGGTGTTTGCACAGGCTGAGCTGAGATATAAGAAGTAATTTGGCCACCATTTATTTTGGGAGAAAATAGTTAGAAAATAATTCTTATATAAATAGCTTTTATTGAATTTAACTACGTGTTCTTAGCATAACTGTTTGACTTCATTCAACAATTTTTTTCAAGTTAATTTGATCGAGTAGACTCATTCTATATTCATTATCTTTATTCTGTATTATAGACCAAACCCTACAAAATTAAGTAAGAAAATAATCATAAAAGATGTAGATTACCTACATATATTCTCAACATCTAGAAAAAAAACCATATCATTCATCATGAAAAAAAGAAAAATACTAAATCATTTATTGAAGGATGGTAAACAAAAGTTATTCTACAACCATACATCTTAGTTTTCTTATAAGCATTCAACTTTATAAGATAATGTCCTTTGACTTATTTCATTTGTAAAAATGTAGAAACCTCTGGTATATAAAAAGATAAAAGAAAACTTCCCATCAAAAATACTTATTCCAATCTAAGTGACACAAGAAATTTTAGATTAAAAGGGTTCTCTAAATGCACTTTAATAATCAGGAAAACATAGGAAACTAAAGTACAGTGTGGGCAAAAGTAGGCTTACAGCTGTGAGTACATGAAATACGGAGTTTATTCTTGTATTATCATTTATTAATTATTGTATGATTTTCCATATGAATAACTAAACCTACTTTTGTCCTGCCCTGTATATAAACTTTAATAAAAAAAGCACTTTGAGCCCTGGCCGGTTGGCTCAGTGGTAGAGCATCAGCCTGGCATGCAGGAGTCCCGGGTTTGATTCCAGGCCAGGGCACACAGGAGAAGCACCCATCTACTTCTCCACCCTCCCCTTCTCCTTCCTCTCTGTCTCTCTCTTCCCCTCCCGCAGCCAAGGCTCCATTGGAGCAAAGATGGCCCGGGCGCTGAGGATGGCTCTGTGGCCTCTGCCTCAGGCGCTAGAATGGCTCTGGTTGCAACAGAGTGATACCCCAGATGGGCAGAGCATCGCCCCCTGGTGGGCATGCCAGGTGGATCCCGGTTGGGCACATGTGGGAGTCTGTCTGACTGCCTCCCCGTTTCCAAGTTCAGAAAAATACAAAAAAAAAAAAGCACTTTGAGTAAATCCTTTTAAAATAAACAGGAGAATCATATTAACAATGTATATTTAAAAGATCTCAAATATCATTTTTCATATATATATATAATTTTTTAACTGAGAGAGATACAGAGAGAGAGGGGGACAGGTAGGAACAGACGGGCAGGAGGAGAGAGAAGGAAGCATCAATTCTTCATTGCAGCACCTTAGTTGTTCATCAACTGCTTTCTCACATGTGCCTTAACTGGGGGGGGGGGGACTCCAGCAGAGCCTGTGACCCCTTGCTCAAGCCGGTGACCTTAGGTTCATGCAAGCGACCCTGGGCTTCAAGCCAGCAAATTTTGGGCTAAAGCCAGCGATCTTTGGGCTCAAGCCAGTGACTGTGGGGTCATGTCAATCATCTCACATTCGAGCCAGCAACCTCATGCTCAAGCTCGTGAGCCTGCACTCAACCTGGAGACCTCGGGGTTTCGAACCAGGGTCCTCTGCATCCCAGGCCAATGCTCTATCTACTGATCCACCGCCTGGTCAGGCTTGTTTTTCAAATTTTAAATTATACTAATACTCAAGAAAAGAAAGGAAAAAAAGAAGAAAGGAATGGAGGAAGGGAAGGAGGGAAAAGAGAAAGAAATGTTCTATGCTTCTAGTAAGAAAATAATAGAAGTGACATAGATTACTTATAGCAAAGGCTGATCCAGAGTGACATCTCATGCCAATATGATGATATGAAATGTTTTTGTCATTTATGAGTTATCTTGGCATTTAGCATTGGTATCTTTTTATGGTTTTTCTAAATTGCAATCATCATAGAATAGGTGTCTAGCTTTTACTCTTTAGGCAAATTTGTCTTTGTTTCTTTTAAACTAAAATCCATATGGTCTTTTAGAAAATGTTTTTGTTATCTAGTCTAATAGGAAAAGAAAAAGAAAGTCAATGGTGAGATGAGTTATATGCAATGTGCAGAGACTGGGAAAATGCAGTATTTCTATGGCTTTATGTTGATAGTGACATGTAGATGCTGCACAGAGAAGTCTGTTTAAAAACCTAAAAATTGGCCTGATAAGGCTGTGGTGTAGTGGATAGCACATCGGACTGGGATGCAGAGGTACCAGGTTCAGAACCCTGAGGTTACTAGCTTAAGTGTAGGCTCACCAGCTTGAGCTTGGGGTCACCGGCTTGAGTGTGGGATCATAGACATAACCCCATGGTCACTGGCTTAAACCCAAGGTTGCTGGCTTGAGCAAGGGGTCACTCACTCTGCTATAGCCTCCCCCCTGCCACCATCAAGGCACATATGAGAAAGCAATCAACGAACAACTAATATGCCGCAATGAAGAATTTAATGCTTCTCGTTTCTCTCCCTTCCTGTCTGAACATATCTATCCCTCTCTCTGTCTCTATCTCACACACACACACACACACACACACACACACACACACCCTAAAAACTGGATGACTGAAAAAGAATGGGAAGCATCTACTCAAAGTCACTGAAGAATTTGAGGAATTCATTGAAGAGTTGAGTAATTCAGAAGAAAGTAGAAAATATGTCTGCCATTATGTAAATGAAGCAAATATAATCTGTGTCTATAGGACAGCAAGTTTTCAACTCTCCCATTTTGTTATGACAAACTTCAAGGTTTTGTCATAGAGAACCAGAAAGAAAAAAAAAATCATTTTATACAAACAAGTGCATATGTTTAGAGGAAAAGAATTTCAGCATTTGCATTAATTAATCAAACTTAGCAAAGATTTTATTAGTAAATTATAGATGGGCCAATCAGGAAGGTATAAGCACCATTAAAGTTGTGAGTGGAAGCAGTTAGCCTATAAAGGTCACCTTTATGAGTTCTAATTAGGAGTCATATGGAAAGTTATTTTTAAAAATCAGAAGAACTACTATCTGAATTTCAACTAAGAACTTAAAATTGGTTCCTGTACTTATTCAAAAATGTATTTCTGTACACCACTGTGTGCCCGATACCACTGCCTATGCTAAGAGGACAAAACCAGTCACCAACTCTTGTTTTGTTTCCTCAAACTGGTATTTCTGATGAAGGTGTGAAGGCGAGAACTACAATTGTTACAGTCTGAATGATGCATCCTCTTCCAAATTCAGATTAAAGCCTTTGTCCTTGACATGTTGGTAGTTGGAGGTGGGGGTCTTTGGGAGTTGATTAGGTATGGATGAGGCCATAAGAGTGAAGCCCTCGTGATGGGATTAGTGCCCTTAAAAGCAGAGAGCCTTTTCTCGTTCTGTCCACCACGTGAGGGCACAGCAAGAAGGCAACCAGGCAGAGGGTCCTCAATAAGAATCCGAGGCACTCTGACCCAGAAAACTGCTAGCCTTCTGAACTGTGAGAAATCATTTTTATTGTTTAAGCCACATAGTCTATGGAATATTGGTACGGTAGCTTGAGTAGATTAAGGTAGCAAGAGACAAAACTTCCAGCAGAGAAAGGGAGGTGAAAGGACTTCAGCAGGAAGACATACTAACTAGAGATGATCATCAAGGCCTTTACAGCTGGACAGTTTGCTTTTACCTAGACTCAGATCAGTAATTGATTATACCAAAGCAGGTCACTAAGCAAGGCAGGTCTAAACCAGTATGGTTCATGTGCCTCTTAACAGTGAAAGGTTTGGTGGAGAGAGTCAGACTGGGCTCTACTTCTGGCTTGGCCACTGTGCGGTTTCATCATGTAGTTTAAGTAGCCTAAGCTTTCTAAGCCTTGGGAATGGGGACTTCATTTGTATGGCAAGGGACCAAAATGCTTTAGAAGAGAGAGAGAAAGAAAGAAAGGAAGGAAGAAAAAGAAAGAGAAAGAGAGAGAGAGAAGGAGGGAGGGAGGGAGAGAGGAAGGGAGGGAAAAGAAGGAAGGAAGGAAGGAAGGAAGGAAGGAAGGAAGGAAGGAAGGAAGGAAGGAAGGAAGGAAGGAAGGAAGGAGAAAGAGAGAGAGAGAGAGAGAGAGAGAGAGAGAAAGAAAGAAAGAAAGAAAGAAAGAAAGAAAGAAAGAAAGAAAGAAAGAAAGAAAGAAAGAAAGCTTCCAGATTCTATTATTATTCTGAGTCTTGGGCAGGAAACACAAATATGCGCTAGTGTTCTGAGATGAAGATGTTTTTCTTAGTCCTACAAATAAATGCCTCACCAAAAATTTATTTCCATTCCTAGAGAAGATATTTTACATGTTCTACTGGTGGTGAATTAGTAGCATCATCTTTAAATATGGAACTGAAAACCCTTCGTTTTTCCTTAGATGTGAATTAAGTAGAAACAAAACTCAAATATTTGCTAGGTTGTGCTTTACTATAACTTCAAATTGCTTACTTTTTCTTTTCTTTTTAAGATCATATAATTCAACTCTAATTATGTATAGATACATATTTTAAATATATATATATAATATATCTTTTTCAAAAATGGATGTTGAATTGCAAACCCAAATTAAAAGAGAAGATTATTCCTTTACCCTAAGTTTAGAATGGGGCTGATTTTCCATGATTCAGGTCTTCAAATACTTGCTTTCTTAATTATCTTCTTTCTTCCTTGGATTCAGACAGTCGTGTAAGTTCAGGCTCATTCTCAGCCAAGCCACACTTTTTAACTTTGTCCAAAGTGTTCTTTATGGAATTAGAATTGTGGTAAAGAGAGAATTCAATGACACTCTTAAGATAAATAGCAAATACCATAACATTTGCCAATATGATATAATTATTTAAATATGATATAATTTGGGAGTATATGATGGGAGACACTGTTTGTGTGAGCAAAAAAATTGAGACGCATTTTCCCTGAACTCCACCCTATTTACAGGGAACTTCTTTTTAAAAGAATCCCTCAGGTTTGACCCTGGAAAGCTCCCTTTCCCTGCTGCTTGCCTTCCTCTGAGTTACCAGCCCGGGAGTCAGCAGTCACCACACCCATCTTCAAAAGCTATGTCAGTAAGGATTTGGGTTTTAGTGTCGCGGGAAGGAATAAATATAGGACCAGAACAACTTGCCTGAAATTAAGACCTTATTCAGGGATAACACAAACCACCTAATAAATGTTACTAGCATTTGGGTTTCAAAGCAGAATGCTTCTAAAGGGCTTGCTTTCAAGTTTCACCCTCACTGTAGAGGCAGCACTTTGTTAGGGCTTGGTTTCTCTCCTAAATATAATTATTTGTAAGCCCAGAAATAGATAATGGAATCTCACAAACACAGAGAAATTTTAGGACCACTCAATGAATGGAAGCGTCCTTTCTTACCTCTCATGAACTTTGCACCATTGGGAGTTTAGACGAAGGCTCATCAGGGCCTAAACCTATACCGATTGGAACCTCTACTCTCTTCTTAGTGAATTAAAGAGGGTTTTTAAAAAGATCATTTGTGTATGTGTTTTTCTGTCTCTTCTAGTTTTAAAATGTGGCTCTCTGCTCCAAACTCCTTGTCTTGTTACTCTCTTCCTTGATTCCCACTTTCCTTCTGTTCTGGCAAGCCTCAAGTTTCTCGCCTGGGCCTTTTCTTTCATTTCCAACCATTTTGTTGTTGGCCATCAGGTTTGGTAAGTCCTGGCCTGGACAGGGTTTTTCTAACGAGCTCTGTCCCTCAGCTTTGCTTCTCTGTCCATCCACCTGGCGGCCTGCAAGTCCCGCGCTGTCCCCAGCTTGGGCCGCCCCACCCTCTTCCCACTGCTCCAGAAAGAGATTCTTACTGTCAAGTCAAGCACTCCCCTGGAACTGTCCAAGGAACTTTGAAAAGATCCTGAGTGCCACCACTCTGTCTGTCTGTCTGTCCCCCCAGAGCCAGGCCACCTCCGTGGGAGTTGAGGTGGGGAAGAAAGCCTTTGGCTTGGCCTGCTGCAAAGCTGCCTCTTCCTTGTGGTGGAGATATTGTACTCTTCGAGAGCCTACAGTGGGGCTGTCACTCTCTGCCAGGTTCAGAGCATTTTTTTTATTGTCCCTGTCAGTTAGCAGCCCAAGGTCACTGCCAGCTCTCTGTCAGGGCTTTGATTTTCGTCAGCGATGGCCAGGTCCTTTTAGTTATCTGCTCTCTTTGCAGCTTTGTTCAGACTGAGCTCTCCTTGTCTACTAATTAGCTCTTTGGAGATTTCCCTTTTAAAACTCACTATCACAGAGGACAGGAGCCGTTCAAAAGTTTTGTGCCTCATAGAAATTCCATATTCATCCATATCTCGTACAGCCATATTTTTAAAATTAAGAGTGGCAGGTCAGGCCAATTTAAGGTATAGAAGGAGCATCGTCTGTACAGAGACAGACCTTCGGGTTCTTGATCAGGTATGTAGATGAGTGACAGGGAAAGAAGAGAGTTTACATCAAAAAACACAGAGGGGAGTGAATTAAAAAGAAACTATCACCCCGTATAACATATTCACATGTTCTTTATCTTCTGGTGTGCAAATATTGTGCTAGCTGAATATAAAAGTAGCACAACTTTAGGGTACAGAAAAAAAAAACACCACACTGTAATAACATCAAGAGTGGTCTTACATCAAGGAGGGCCCTGAGGATGTCTTTGTTGTCAACTTCAGAAGAAAAGAGAGGAACAGAGGAGGAAACTGGCAGAAGGAATAGATGCCAAAGAGAACTCAAAGGATGAGGTCCGGGTGGGTGATCGGCATTCGAAAACAGTCTGCCTTCTGGCTCTGATCTAAGGGAATAGGCTGGCAGCCAAGCCAGAGGGCAGAGCAGCACAAACACACCTTCGGCACACTGCTGGAGGGTTGCCTCAGTGCCTTGGAAATAGTGCTAGCAATTAGAAGTACAGCTATGGAGAAGCAATAGGCAAAATACTCTATTTATAGGTAAAACTCTGCTTTTTACATAATTCCCAACCTGGTTGTCCCCTCCATACAAACGTGCCTTGCTTTCTTTTTTTCTACCAGCCCCCCCATCTTTTTCTAAGGCTCCTAACCGTGTACATTTTTCTTCTGCTAACTTAGTGCTGTTGTATGTTGTGCGTACATTGCATTTACACACTGTTAAGGCCTGCAAGATGAAAGTAAAAACCTTTGAATATATTAATGCTATAACACAGATGTCTTACTTTTTCTGCTCTCTCTTTTTTTTTAGCAAGTTGATGTGGCTAATAATGATGCAGATTGTGCTGGATGGATGTGTAGATGAAACAGGGGAATACAGATTAAATAAAAATTTCTTCAAAGCTTACGTTTGCTTCATAATTTAACTTCTGGGCTTGGCTCAGTGGTAGCAGTGCGACGAGGCATTGTAACATTGTTCTGAGACAGCTTGGCGTCACAGAGGAACGATCACCCAGACAGCCTCACTCTACCTTTTTGAAGCCAGAGGAAAATAATAACAGACAAAATAAAGCCTTCCAGTGGCCCCATACAGAGAGGCCTGCCCCCACTGCTGGTCACGGGAAACTGTGAGAAATCAGGGACAGAGGTTCTGTGGTGAAGGGGCAATCTGCTTGGAGATGGAACTTTGCTTTCTGTAGCAACATTCAAACCCTGGGCTGTTTCTTCCCAATGTTCCGTGTGGTCTGTGCCGGCGGTGGTCACACATTCACTGCTGAGACATCCCCGACATGACTCGCTCACTGAGCTCTCTTAAACAATGCCATACGAAGAGGGACTGTGACACACGGCCTTGGAGCAGGCACAGCTGATTCCTTTCACGTGTCCTGTCACTCAGGAAGCATTTATTAGCTTGGTGCTAGAGAGGTTGTGCCGGGTCTCCAGGACATGAGGATGGCCAAGGCACAGCCCCTGCCGTCAGAGAACTCACAGGGAGAGGACGTGTGTAAGCAGAGAACCTGTAATATCATCTTTCAAAGGAAAGTAAGCCCTGGCCAGTTGGCTCAGCAGTAGAGCATCAGTGTGGCGTGTGGAAGTCCCAGGTTCTATTCCCGGCCAAGGCACAAAGGAGAAGTGCCCATCTGCTTCTCCACCCCTCCCCCTCTCTTTCCTCTCTGTCTCTCTCCTCCCCTCCTGCAGCCAAGGCTCCATTGTAGCAAAGTTTGCCCAGGAGCTGAGGATGGCTCCATGGCCTCCGCCTCAGGCTCTAGAATGGCTCTGGCCACAACAGAGCATCGCTCCCTGGTGGGTATGCCAGGTGGATCCTGGTCGGGTGCATGCAGGAGTCTGTCTGTTAGGAGGGAATAGTACTGTCTGCCTGGCCACATGTGGCAAGACCATGTGGGGAGGCAGCATCTTGAATGTGTGAAGAGAAGCTCAGCAGCTGGACAAAGAGGCCGTGGCGGGCTGGGGTCGACGAGCAGCAGCACGGGGGACTGGTGAGAACTGCGGGTGGTCAGCGCTCAGCCTGTATGGGCAGTGCTGGCGGAGTGGGGGGAAGGTGTGGGACCGAATGACACGAGGAGACTGGGAAGTAGGTTTGCGCAGACTCTGCAAGGCCGCATCGGCTGGGCTAAGGCAGTTAGAATTCACCCTTCAGGTGCGAAGCGCCTGGAAGCTGCAGCAAAGGTAAGAGGTAACATGGCCTGAGAGGTAGTGGCCTATGATGCTGATGTCTTGGCTTCCCAAGTGACACACCTGGCTTGTCAATGTGCTTATGTGGCAGGTTTGCTTCGGGGAATGACTGTCCAGGTTCTGTGCTTTTTGAAGGGGAGGGGGTGCCCCTGATGATACCAGAGAAGAGGCCCACTGCCTTCTGCCAATGTTGCTGAAGCACTAGGTAAACACGGCTGACAGGGACAGCTGAGCAGGCTGTGCCCTGCACAAGGATACACTTCTGAGGGACAGGTGGAGACTGAAATCTAAAAGGTGTGTCCAACTTGAGGGGGACTTTTTTTTTTTTTAATCATACCTAAGTGCTGGCTGGGAGAATGGGATCCTGGATCAAGAATGAATGGAAATGGGTATTTCTGAGACCAGTTTCAAGGACAATGCCCCAGACTTACCCAACCCACAGTCTGTATCATGTCCTTTTGAACTACCTTCCCCTTGTTTCCTCTGTGTAAGTTCGAGTTTATCAGTCATGCCATTTGGACCTTCTCTTTAACGCTCACCCTGGCTGATACTGCTTTAAAGGGGCCTGAAAGGGACCAGATCCACACAGTGTCTTTAAACACGATTGACATGGCCATCTGTCTGGTGCCAAAAGCATCTGGGAGAGATTGTTTTCCATGCTCATCTGGCCAACTGGTCGACTGTGGGACCCTAATAAATTATATATCACAGCGGGAGCATCGTCCACTGGATGAAACTTCAGACATTACTTATGGATTCAACGAGGCCAGAAGAGGTCAGAGAAGACAGGAGATGAGCTGGCCATGACAGCTGTCCAAGCTGCCCTGAGCCGCAAGCTCACAGCGCAGGGCCAGGCTGCATCTTCTCTCACAGAAGGGGTTCCGTCCACGGGACTTGCTGCTACTGCAGTGTCTCCACTCCGAGTGAAGCCTCCCAGGCAAAGCCACCCTTCTGCAGGAGGATGCAGGGAAAGCAAGCAAACACTGCTTTAGACAGAACGGAAGCACTCACCTCCTTTTAGGGCTCTTCCCATGAGTTTTGCTTCGAGGCCGGGGCTCCTGGAGAGCTGCTCTCAGCATCGCAGTGGGTCCTCAGCATCTCTCTTAATGAACGCACCCATGTGGGCATGCGTGAGCGGGCGCCTTATGACCACAAAGTACACACAGCCTGGTGCAGAGAGTTGGGGAGAGAGCTTTTTAAGGGTAGGTCTTATAAAAGACAAAAACATTTTAAGTATATTTGTTTGGCTGTATAGGCAAACAGAGAGGCCTACTCTTGTGAGGGGTAGTTCACCATTGTCTGCCTAATTTTATGATGTGAAAATATAAAGCTAGAGGTTCACTTGAAAAATTGTAACAGGATTTACTCTGCCTTAAAAAATATAAAACCACACATACACACAAAAAAACAAATCATAAAACAAAATCATTTCAGCCTCTTATAAACAGCCCCTCACCTAGGGCAAGTCATATTAATACATGGACTAGATTTAGATAACCTAAATTTGTCATTCATAAATTTCTATTTTGTTGCACAAGAAAATAACAGATTGAATTGAGAAATGGTTACTTCATTAAGTGTTGCAAAGCACCCTTTTAATTTTACCTTGAATGATGTCCCAATTGTAGCCACCACTTAGGATAAAATACAAATATAATGCATACAGTCTTTGTGAGAAATAATATTAACCTTAAGGAACTAAAGGTTTAAAAGAGCAGAGCCCCCATTTAAGTATAATAAACTGACCCAATTTGGAGTTAAGGTTGCAAAAACATGTTTAGGGCTTTTTTCCTATAAACACAATAAGATTAAGAAATTTTCCTTGATTCCCAGTCAGGCCACACAGGAGAAGCACCCATCTGCTTCTCTACCCTTCCTCCTCTCTCTTCTCTCTCTCTCTCTCTCTCTCTCTCTCTCTTTTCTTCCTCTCCCACAGCCATGCCTATATGGCAGGGGTCCCCAAACTTTTTACACAGGGGGCCAGTTCACTGTCCCTCAGACCACTGGAGGGCCGGACTATAAAAAAAACTATGAACAAATCCCTATGCACACTGCACATATCTTAAAGTAAAAAAAACAAAACGGGAACAAATACAATATTTAAAATAAAGAACAAGTAAATTTAAATCAACAAACTGACCAGTATTTCAATGGGAACTATGCTCCTCTCACTGACCACCAATGAAAGAGGTGCCCTTCTGGAAGTGCGGCTGGGGCCAGATAAATGGCCTCAGGGGGCCGTAGTTTGGGGACCCCTGCTATATGGGATCAACTTGGCCCCAGGAGCTGAGGATGGCTCCATGACTTCTGCCTCAGGCACTAAAAAAATGGCTCTAGTTGCAACAGAGCAAGGGCCCTAGATGGCAGAGCATCGCCCCCTAGTGAGCTTACTGGGTGGATCCCAGCCAGGGTACTTGTGGGAGTCTGTCTCTGTCTCCCCTTCTTTCACTAAATAAAAAAACAAAAACAAAAAAAAGTTTTCCTTGGGCCTGGCCAGGTGATTCAGTGGACAAAGCATCGACCTTGCACACCAGAGGTTGTGGGATCGACCCCTTGTCAGGGCATGTATGAGAAGCAATCACTGAGTGCACAACTAAATCAAACAACTAAGTAAAACAACAAGTGATGCTTCTCTTTTTCTTTCTTTCTCTCTCTCTCTCTCTCTCTCTCTCTCTCTCTCTCTCTCCAATCAATGGAAAATGAATTAAAAAAAAAAAAAAAAAGAATATTTTCTTCCGGAGAAGCAAATTGCTCCATGCCAAATGTATCTTTCTTCTGTGGTACTTTATTTCAATGATATTCTTTTCTTCACAGATGAAAGACTTTTTTAAAAAACAAACAAAGGTTACAGATATATGTAGATAGTATGGGAGTGATGGCTAAGAGAGACAGCAACAGTTCATGCGGTCTGGGACTTCTCTTCAAGCCACCATCCTCCCCTTTCTGCAAGGGTAGCAAAATAATTGGCCAACAATGAACTAGAGTCCACTTAACTTCAGACTCGGAAGGTGTGATCAGTCCTCTGCTGGCTAAATGCGGGGCTTCACTCAGCCCTGCATTCCAGAAGTGAAGGGAAACCCCTCGACTCTGATTTGTGAGCCGATGCCTCTGCTGTAAATAAGCACACACTCGATATTCCCTTAGAAGACGTCTGAAACCTTGGAGTGTATTCAGCGCAAATGTGATAGGGACACGATAGTGCATTAGTGTCCTTCAGTCCTGGTTTCACACGCCAGCATTCAGATGTTCTTAAAAGGAAGATGTTTTCAGCTTATTTGGGAGACAGCAGCACCACAGAACTAAAAACAAAGCAAACAAACAAACAAGCAAAAAACTATAATGTCACAGTGATCAGCTATTATAAAATGAATCAGTGATATTTCTAAAGACCAGGGGTGAGCAGAGCTCTTTATCTCAATGGGAAGGAATAAGTAAAATGGCAAATAGATTTCCTTCCCTCAAAAGGCAGACAGTCAAATGGAAGAAATGGAAGAAAACAAATTCATGTAACTGTACAAACAGCATGTGAATCTTAACAACTCTGAGTGTGCAAAACCAATGGCAACCCAGCGCACGAGTTTGTGCAGAGGCGTCTCACTGACAAGCTGATCTCACTCGAGACGGCCTCGAGACTTGGACTGCCAGGCACAGAGACGCAGCTGGATGCCAGCATTGTCCACAATACGGATGTGTTCATTTTCTGCCAAGGCATTTATTTATTGTGGGATAGGATGGCAGTTACATAGTTAGATCATCTGATAAAGGTTTAATAAACTCAACCCCAGAACTGATATTAACACCCTTCCATTAATTGTTTTCAACAATCAATTTTATTTTAGTTAGAAAAAGAAAAAAAAAAGGAGATCATTTTAGACTTTTAACTTACAACATTTGAATAATGTATCTGGAAGATTATATTTTTAGGTTAATTGGAGGGAAATGTGACCCATGCTCACTTAAGGGTTTTTAAATTAAAAAGGCAAGGCAGGAGAAGGTATTTTAACAGATTTCCCCCCTTACTTTAGGAATCACTAACAGAGACTATCATTTTAACATTTAGTATGTTAGTATTTAGTACTTTAGGATGCTAAAGAAGAAATTGGTTATAAGAAATAATTTCTTAATAGAAAATTCTAATATTTACAACCAAATCTTATGCACATTCAAAGGGAACAAGCAGACAGCCTGCCCAGGTATAGAAATACTTGTTGCTATTTCTGATGAAGAGTTAGTTAACCCATGAGACAGCAATGATGCAATTGTGAACACAGGGATGTAGCCAGGAAAGCAAGTACAGTAAGAAGTTCCTGATTACTAAGTTTGGTTTAAGAAATTAAGGAGACAAGTTAATTGTTAAGAGGATTCACTCTGTCTAAACACCTATACTTACAGCTACAGAAGTGAATGGTCAAACAAGTTGATCACAGTTTTGATATCTATGAGTTCCCCTTATCTTGAGGAGGAGGGGGGGTTGCTTTAAGTGATAAAAGGATTATTTTAAATCCATCTCTGCCATAAATGACCTGGCTCTTTATTTCTTTAACATTTTATATGCAATGTACGGGCATATTATATTTTTAAAAAATGCACGCAGAAGAGTAAAAAACACAAAGAATAAAAGGATCTGTAGAGCCTTGGTAAAATGATCATATATAAATTATCTATTCAAATTGTATTAACCAGAAAATCCAATAAATTGTTGTATTTTTTGTAATGGCTTAATAAGAAGAAGAACAATAGCTATTAAAATGATAAACCATAAACTCCAGAAGTATCTCTATATCATTAGTTTTGGAGATAACCTACACATATTTTATTTGTTTACATATATTAATTCACACCAAACTGCTACCTGAAAAAAGGGGAGGGTGGAGTTTGAGATAGTATATCTTAAAACAAACATGTACACATAAAAAATAAATCTTTAAAGTAAAGCTGGCCCTGGCTGGTTGGCTCAGTGGTAGAGCATCAGCCCAGCATGTGTATGTCCCAGGTTTGATTCCCAGTCAGGCACACAGGAGAAATGACCATGTGCTTCTCCAACCCTTCCCCTTTTTCTTCTCTCTTTCTCTCTCTTCTCCTATAGCTATGGCTCAGTTGGAGCAAATTGGCCCCAGTGCTGAGGATGGCTCTATGGCCTCATCTCAGGCACTAAAATAGCTTTCTTCTGGCCCCAGATGGGTAAAGTATTGTCAGTAGGGGGCTTGCCAGGTAGATCCCAGTTGGGGCACATGTGGGGAGTCTGTCTCTCTGCCTCCCTGCTTCTCACTTAAGATAAATAAATAAATAAATAAATAAAGTAAAACTAAGTTACTTAGTGCAGTTGAGATCATTTAATTTTTAAAATTCTGTTTGGAACTGTGATAATTGTAGAGAAACACGAAACATGCTATCAGAGTGGGTGGAGCAAAAAGGTCCCTGGCATGGACTCCGGGTCCAGCCTCAGGGATAGCAGTTTGTGTGTCTATTTCCCTGTCTGCACAAGGTGAACCACTCTACAACTTCCAGCGCCGACCTTCTACTATTCTAATTACAAGGGTCAGAAAGAAATCTTTCTCTGGCACATCCTGCAAAGGCTGAAAATCATAAAACCAAGCTGAACATACATACATGACAAATTCATGGGGCTTTGCTCAGTGAGGGATCTGATATAAGCCAAAAAAGAAGAGATTCCAAGGTTGGAGTATCAAAAGTCAGCTCCCCAAATCACATTACCATCATCGTTTTATCTGCACAAAAAGCAATGTACACTGTAAAAAAAAAAATGCCAAAAAATGCATTTTGTTTTAACTTCGAACGTATTAACTCACCAATTTCTACAAGTAAAAATGTATTTGTACACACATTTACAAAGTCTGCCAAGTGACACATTTTTCATGTTTGCCTAGACATTTCTGTTATATAATTTGTTTTAAACCATAACTTTTTTTTTTTTAGAAACTACTTTAATTATCTTCCAAAG
Source organism: Saccopteryx bilineata (assembly GCF_036850765.1). Lineage (NCBI taxonomy): Eukaryota > Metazoa > Chordata > Mammalia > Chiroptera > Emballonuridae > Saccopteryx > Saccopteryx bilineata. The sequence goes on along the minus strand of NC_089490.1, from coordinate 186,247,483 downwards.
ATGTTAGCAGCTAATGGGGACAAAGGAAGAAGGGAAGCTCGGTTATCTTTATAAAACTGGTGAAATGGAGCAGTTTGTCGATTCCTTCCTGCTTGACAGGTGTTTGTGATAGACCCAGGAAGAATCACTCCAAGCCCAGGGAACCCCAAGGAACTGTGGTACAGCAGCTGGAAGCGTTAAGGAAAGTTGGGTTCCAGCTGAGAATGTTGCACCTTTAATTTCTCATGGCTGAATAGCAATGGAGTGAAAACTATAATTAGAAATTATATGGGGTACAAAAAAATGTATCTTCCGTGTCATAAAAGCAACGTGGGTTCTACCTGGTCCCTGTTGGGCTAAATAAGCTGTTTGATCAGCTTCTCTCAGTCTCTGTGGATGTCCTTATATGAGTCTAATTGAAGGACTCCTGTTCTCTCCTTATTTTTACTCTATGAAAAATGTATTGGAGATGTCTTATAATGAACTTTGATATGGTGAAATGATAATAATGTCCTAATTATATATAAAAATGTAATTACACTTGCTTCTATTATAGAAAAACTCCCTTTATAATGAAGTGTTATGTTGGAAAAAGATTTTCATTATAGGCGGACTCCTTTACTTGTTAATTTGAGCTCTGATTCATCACTTTAATATTAAAAAAAGTTCTTTGTAAGTTACTTTTGATGTGTCTCATTTATGGTTCATTTCATTTTCTGGGCACCACCAGGAGCCCAAATCCAAACTTCTCTGAAAGACACTTAAAAATACATCTTTCAAAAGGAATTCTTTTTTCTGTGTGGTGGAACAGCAGTAGTCAGGAAAAATATTATGAACCCTCTCATGTACTTGAGCTCTGAAAACTTTTGTTTTGATATTTGAAAACAAAAAAATATATATATATGGCTCCTCAGATATTTTAAAATATGTCAGTGCATAAGGTGGTAGGTAATATGTAGGCTATTTTAAAATAGGTTTTAGTGAATAATCAATTATATTAACGACTGCATGGCATTCAAACAATATGGCTTTTTTCTACTCCTTTTGGGATTTCTCTGATCTTCATTTCACCAAAGCAAGTACAAAACTGAGACAGGCAACAAATTCATCTTCTTTGTTCTTTATAACAAATCAAGTTAAAGTCTTGGTAGGAGAATAATTACTGTAGGTGGTTAAAATTAAGTTTGAGGTATTCGGTTATTCAGCTGAATCTGAATCTGTCCACCACCATCCCAGAGGATGAATATTCATCTAAACACTGAAAAAGAAAATAGATTAAGCTAGAAATTGTCAGAATCAATAAAAAATTAATTGAAATAAAGAAGACATTTAAAAATGTTGCAATAGAGATTCAAAAATTAATCTGCAACTAACACACAGTATTTTAGGGCAACCTCTTTCAGATTTAAGGAAGGTAATGTAAGGCAGTTTATTTTTAGAGTAGAGGGGCCTTAGAAGTGAGACTATGATTTCAACAGGTCTGACTTTTATACCATCGGAATCAATACCTATATTTATCTTTCTATAATTTATAAGTAGAACAGGAATCTTGAAAACTCTAGAGAATTGCAACTTCTTTTATCACCTCTTCCTGAATTTGGTGACTCTAGTAATTTCACTATAACTGTAGTTACAGGACTTCAAAAAGTCCTGCTGGGTTGGGTTCCTCCCTGCCCACTGCCCCAACCCAACATCCACTCTTAATTAAGCCTTTTGATTCTACCTCCCAAATGTTTCCCAAATCCACTGCCCCCCCCACACACATCTAATTCAGATTCCTGCAATGCCCTCCTGGCCTCTTTGCTTCCTCTCCAATCTTTTCTTCATAATTAATGACCTTGTAAATCATAAACCAAACCATGGCACCTCAGCACTTTGCTGCAGAAATCCTTCCTGTGGCTCCCCATGCAGTCAGCATATAATCCAAATTCCTCCCAGGGCACAAAAGGCTGCAGATGGTCTGATTCCCACATAACCCTCCAACTCTCCCTCCTACTCTTCCTTCACATTCTCAACTCCTCCTCTCAGACACACTTTCAGTCCCTTAAACACACCACGCTCAGCTCCCTCTCCTGAAATGCTCTGTCCCAAAAGTCACGTGGCAGATACTTTCACGTCTCAGTTTCAATGTCACTAGAAGTGCCCGAAGCAGGAAGTCGGCAGAGCAGGGCCCAACTTCCACCACTTTCTCTCACAGCACTTCCTTCCTCTCTCATTCTGCACTCCCTAAATGACGCTCGCCATTGGTTTGTTTCATTTCCGTTCCTTCATAAGACGCAGTCTTGAAGAACCAGAGTGATGCTAAGTTCCACACAACATCCACTCCCTCATCTCCTGCCTGCAAAAACGGACCCTTCCTCATTCTCCAGTCTTTGCTGGGTATCTCCACTCCGTGACACTCCTGCCTATGCTCTCCCATCTGCCCGGAATGACTTCCTCACAACCTGTACCTTTTTAAACCTTTCTTGTCTCACAAGACCCTGCTCAAATGCCACCACATCTCAGAGCCTTCTTGAACTCCCATACTCAGGATTAATTTATCCTTGACTTTCAGTTCACTGTCTATAGTATTGATCCCATCTTGGTTTGCACCAAGGACAGTTGTATACAGGTCTGTCACCTTCACAACTATACTTCTGGTGATTTGGGGGGTATTTTTCTTAGTATGACTTTGTTTCCATCCTTAAATAACATTTAACTGGTGCCCTCCCTTCACCTCCTTTGAACAAATAGATTGTATAACTTAATACACAAAGGATATTTCCACTTATTAAACAAAATGAGCATGTAAGCCAATGGTTTTCTATATCAGAATTTTCATAAAAGTCTCTAAAATCATTAATGCTTATTAGATTTTAACAATAAGCAACTTTTTAATATATATGAAAGTTGCTGAAAGTAAATATTTTTATCACACACAAAAATTGTAACTGTATAAGGTGAAGGATGTTAACTAGACTTATAGTGGTGATCATTTTGCAATATATAAATATTGAATCATTATGTTATATATCTGAAACTAATGTAATGTTATATGTCAATTATATCTCAATTAAAAAAAACAATGTGAGTTAATTGAGTAATAATTCAAATGCCTACTTGAAAAATCATGGTGACTTGAGGAGAACAGTTATATTTCCTCCATTACGCATTTACTTTATCCAAGTGAAAATGCAGAAGTGACATTTACCAACAACAGCTGCTAATGTAAATAATGTATGAATGTAAACATGATGATGTCCCAGATATGACAACAGGGAATCATGAGTCACACAAGGGAACCTGCTGCTTAATAGTAACAGAAGGAAGACATAGCCAAGAAAACCATTGATTTTCAAAAAAAAAATTAATAAACTAATTTTAGAATTATTTTAGTAAAGGAAAAATGTGATTAGATGACCTACTTTAATTTCTGTTCAAAGGGATAGGTATAACAAGTAATGATACAAAAAAATTCAAGAGTGGGAATTTAGATTTGATAAAAAGTCCCTGTTGGCTTTTTGGACATTCTAAGGTTTTAATTTCTCTACTTGTAAGATCTTTCAAGCTGTCTCATTTTAAATGTTAAAAAGCATGAAAGAATGTATATATGAATCATCCCTAAAATTATTTTTTAAAGAACATTTTTAGTACTGGGAAAATCCTCCTTGAAAATAACTTTATCTTTTTTTTTTTTTAAATCTCAGCAATGTCTCCTTTCCTAGTAAACTATATCATATTTATTCTCTTTCAGTAACTAATATTGGAATCCAAAGGTTGAATCTTAACTAACAGCCAGCATGGTATTTCTGAGAGAATTGTGTTCAGCTGCATATCAACTGAGTTGGCTATGATCAGATAAATGGTTATTTTTCTCCCACATGTAAAAAGTTGGGGACTAGGCACTCATAGTCTAATAGGCAGGCTCCCAGCAGGGACTCTGCTTCTTCTAGCTTTGTACTCTACACTCTTAGTCACAGTTTTATTTTCAAGATTGACACATGGCTCAACATGGCTGCAAGAGCTCCAGCCTAACAACCACACTCCAGGCAATGAAAAGGAGGCAGGAGAGTAAAGGCCAAGGGGAAGTCTCACTGGCTGAATTAACTCCCTTAAAGAGATTTCCCAGAAATCCTAGCCAGTGTCTTAATGTCTTCTACTTCTATCTCATTAACCACTAGCCTGTAAAAAGCAGCCAAGAAATACAGTTTTTTTATTAAGACACTTTACTATCTGGAATAAAATCATGACTTTGGTAGTAAGGAATAATGGAAGTATGTGTACTGGGAAAGCCACATGCTGCAATGATGAAATGACTATGTACCTGAAGATAAACATTTCTGACCTCCTGGCATGCTCTCTCCTGCTCATTGACTATGTTCCAGTCATAACACATCCGACTTCTTCCAAGGTTGGCTCCTTCTCACCTTCTAGGTCTCAGTTAAAATGCTACTTCCTCAGCAAGACCATACTCGAAACTCAAGTCTGTAAGAGATTCCTTCTAACTCTGCCCATTATTCTCTCAATGAAACCCTATAATATATATCCTAAAAAGCAGTGGTCCCCAACCCCTGGGCCACGTACCGGTACTGGTCCATGGGCCATTTGGTACCGGTCCGCAGAGAAAGAATAAATAACTTACATTATTTTCATTTTATTTATATTTAAGTCTGAACGATGTTTTATTTTTAAAAAATGACCAGATTCCCTCTGTTACATCCATCTAAGACTCATTCTTGACGTTTGTCTCGGTCATGTGATACATTTATCCGTCCCACCCTAAAGGCTGGTCTGTGAAAATATTTTCTGACATTAAACCGGTCCGTGGCCCAAAAAAGGTCGGGGACCACTGCTATAAAGCACTCAACACACTCAGTCATTGACACCTTGATATATTAATTTACTGGCTTATTATTTGTATATCCCCAAAGAGAGTGTAAAGCCCATGAGAACAGTGGTCCACTTGACCATTCTGTATTCCCAGAACCCAGTCTCATGCCTGACATATTGTTGGTTCAACAAACAGGAAAAACAAAAACAAAAAAATTGTTATTCAACTAGCAAATAAAAGTATCCCTTTGCTAATATGTTCATTTTATCCGACCAATTAAACTTCATATCCCCTCCTGTAGTTATGATCTATATGAGTCACGAGAGTCAGGCTTCGTATGTGACAACTCAAGGGCAGTTTGATTGGCTGGAATTGTTCTACTGAAACTAAGAGTTTAATCTCCTTCTTCTTAACATGGTGGGAAAGCTGGGTTCGTCTGCAAGCTCCGCTGTGGAAGTCTCCAAGGGAAAAGCCTCACTGAGTACACGGTCTGGTTCAAATACTCCTTGTGGGAATCTAATCAGATCACTCAGGTGTCTTGTTTTGTTCTTTTACTGTATTAGAAGTTTATGGAGAAAGGTGATTCTAAAGCTCTTTTCTAGATTAGTATTTTACCTACTATTCTTGTGATGTAAATGGAAGGATGGACAAAATGCAAATGATGGAAGAAAGGAGGAAAGAGGGGGCAAGAGGGAGGGAGAGAGGAGAAAAAAGCTTAAGGAAGAGAGAGTTCAAGTCAGAAACTGGACCCTTCCGTGCAGAGAAGCACTATTCCTGTGGCAGTCTCAGTCCTGGCCTTTGGAGAATTGCTGGAAGACATGTTAGCATCTAATTCTTCAAGTGGCTCATTAGGGTAAAGCAAAGCCTGTGATGGAGGGGCAGTGCCATGTCTGCAGAGCCAGGGGTTCCTGTTGTCCTGAATTATTGAGGAGTCAGATTTCAGCAGGCCACTGCCTGCCGGTCTGTCTGCAGCAGGCGGTGCCCCTCTGCCTTTCTCTGCAAAGCAGCTGCCTGCTCCCAGCCTCCCCAGAGCCTGCAACTGCCATTTGTTTCTATTTAAGACAGACACTGTCATTATTTTGTGCAGAACTTCACAGAAATGATTCCTACTAAATGCTCGAACCATCTGAGTAGCACCAGGCAGGCGGCTGGCTTCATTAATAATGCAGCCATGCTTACCAATAGGTTTAGACAACTGGTGTTTAGAAGCTTCTGCCCAAGGAGCGTGGTGGATCTTTTTTCACACCAGTTAGCTTTCCTCTGTCAGTTCCTTGATGTTGACATTACATCCAACTGTGTTCTGGAAACCAGAGGTGCTAAAACTGTGTCGGGGCCATTCCCTCGCTCTGGAGTGCCTCCTGATGAAGCTAAGGCGTGGTGGTTGGCCTTGCCCCCTTTCTGCCTTTCCTTTCAAGTGCACCGTATGGAGAAAATATTTCCGATCACTTCACTTGAAACCTTTTTTCACAGGGTGGCTCCTCACACTCAGTTAGGTGGGGCTGGCTCTGTTGACACCCTGCTCTGTTCCCAGTTTGCTCCAGGTGATCACAGTAGGACCGGAATCTATGACATACACCCTGTGCTGGGGAAGTCACACCACTACTTTTCTATCACTCCCAGTCACAAAAGATGCAATGTGCCTTCTAGATCTCAGGTTTGAATAAATATCCATTAGAAGGGCTACTGCAAAATTCAACCTACTGGTTTGTCTGCAGCCTGTTTGTACCTTGCCACACTGCAATGCCACATGGAAGGAGGGTACGTGACATCTCGTAGGGCATCAACGACAGAAAGAAAAGCCATAAAAGTACAACTAAAACATCTTTCTTTTTTTAATGCTGGAGTGCAGAATATATGAATGTAGCAATTTCTTTTCAAAATGATGATTGCCCAAGCTTTCCTTTCTGAAGCTCATGTATCATTGCTGCTTATCAAAATGCACAACCGTCCAAATGAAACTTGTCAGAGCTAGTGTCAAAACCTCATTTTTAATGGAGAAATTATACAGAAGGAAGCTTCTGGATTTTCTTCTAGAGCCATCCATACAGATGTATAATATGCATGTCTCTGCACATAGGCAATGTGAATACAGAATTCAAACTGTTAGTAACAATGCACTATTGCCATGTTATCATTTTCCTTATAAGAAGTGAAAAATGTGGAAGGCAGATTAACATCCACCAAAGATGTCTGTGTCCTATCCCTAGAATCTACGGACATATTATATCATAAGGCAAGGGAAAGTTAAGGCTGCAGATGGAACTAAGGATGTTAGGAATGGAGACGTTATTTATTCTGGGCTATCCAGGTGGGCTGCTGTAATCATAGCGCCTCTGTGAGCAGAGCACAGGGAGGCGGGAGAATCAGGACCAGAGATGCTGTAAGGAGAAAGGTCTGACCAACCATCACTGGCTTTGAAGATGCAGAAGGCCACCGGCCAAGGAAGCAGACACCCTCTGGAAGCTGGAAAAGGAAGGAAACTGATTCTCCCTGAGAACCTGTGCTGAGACCTGGATTGTAGCCCAGTGAGACCCATTTCCGACTTCTGGCCTCAAGAACTATAAGATAATCAATCTGTGGGGGTTTTTTAAGCCCCACAGTTTGCGGTAATTTGGTACAGCAGCAACAGAAAACTAATAGGAAGCAGTTTTCTAGAAAAAGCATGAAAAGTATAAATACTGAAATAAACAAGTTCCAGGTAAATAATGACAATCAAAATGACCATCCAAGCTCCAGGCTTCCTCCCACATCACAGGCAGCACAGAGTTTCTTGAAAACACTTCAGCACTATTTATCAAAAACAATCAAAATGTTTCCATATTTCTTGAAGAAATTGTGCTTCTTAAAATTTTCTTTTCATTATAAGGTACAATTTTATAGGCACACACAAGAACATGCATTTTTTGAAGCATGAATTAGGATATTAGATGATCAGAAACAACCAAAATATGTAACAGCATGGGACTGATTAAAATAAATGATGATATTTGTGCATATCATAGAGCCAATGAAAATAATCTTCTAGGAGAACGTGCAATGACATAGAAAGACCTCAAGATTTATTGTATTGTATAAAGAAAGTTTTATAAAAGAGTATGATCTCATTTATATAGAATATACACATTTATACACACTTAAACATATTTGCAAGGCTAGAGTAAAAGATCGAAAAATGTTAGCAATGATTAGTGCTGGTTATGATGATGGCTGTTCTCTTTTACAAAATTTACCAAAATGAAAATGTATTATTTTACATTCAGAAGCTGCCTACAAAAAACTCAGTTGTAAAAATTACCTTGGGGAAATGTCTTTCCCTAGTTCAAGATAGGGGAGATTGAGAGTTTCTCCCCTCCTACTCACTCATGTCCTCTTCCCGAAAATAAACGACTATTAAATTATCGAAAGTAGTGAGAATTCTGAGCTGAAAGTATTACAGGCGCAGAGAAGTGAATTGAGATGGGTCACATGCCGTCAATAACTGACAGACTGAATTTAACCCAAAATAGGAAAGACGCCTGAGGGTTGTTTGTTCAGGAGGCAAGCAGGATATGTGGGAGCCCGTGAGTAGGGGGCAGAACTGCTCCTGGGGGCGGGGTGCAGTTCTCTGTCCAGGCTCTGGGGTAACAGTGTGAACCAGCCGCGCGGCCTCATCGGACAGAGCAGAGAGCGCCAGGGCCTGACCGAACGCCTTCCCTGGCTTCAGAAGCTTCGGTGGCCTTTGTTAATTGAATTGCGATTTCACAGCTGCCAATGTAGCTCTGGCTCACAGACAGGCAAGGGGATCAGCCTTTTGTTTACTTTAACTGTCCACTATATAGGAGTACTGTCTTTTGGAAAGATTTTAGATTATATATATATATATATCCCAGATATATATATCCCAGATATATGTGCATATACATACTTTAAATAGATATACATTATAAATGTGTGTGTGTGTGTGTGTGTACATAGTTTTTTCAGATGTTTTGGTTGATCCAGATGATCCTGGCTGAGTGGTTCAGTGGATAAAACATTGTCCCAGCGCACCGTGGTCATGGGTTTGATCCCCACCAGTCAGGGCACGTAAGAGAAGCAATCATTGAGTGCACAACTAAATGGAACAATTAAGTAGAACAATACATTGATGCTACTCTCTCTCCCTTCCTCCCCTCCCTCTCTCCTCCCCTCCATCTCACATACACACACAATCAATGAAAAATATATTTTTTTAAGTTTTGTTTGATCCATACAAAAATATTTGGATTTAAACTTCCAAAGACATCGAAATAAATTTAGATTTTATTGAGCACAACAACCATTTAAGCAGTGGTATTCCAATGTTGCCATGGTGTAATTGACTAGTAAATTCAGTTTGCTCCTTACAATTTTAGATGAGTTTAAAATTTTAAAATAATATATTACTCTTTTCTTTCAATGGGGAACTAAATTTGAGAATTTAACACAATTTAAAATTTTTCATTTTAATTCTGTCTATATAATTTTCCATAAACTGGCATTAATTTATTCTTTCAATTTTACTCCCTTTCTCCTGACAAGATTACAAGTCCTCCTCTCACGAGGGAATCTCCCTGGAAACTTCCTCTGTTACTGTATATGTAGCAGAATGAATGCATATTATTGGATAGCACAGGAGTTCCCCTTTTGGTTAGGACAATTCCATGATGGATGATGGCTTTGAGTGGGGCAGTTGGGTCTTAATCCAGGAGGATGGCCTGGCAGAGAGGGTAGGAAACCAATGAGTGATTGGATTGTTCCATTGACAAAATTAATGAGGACTGGTTAGGGATGGGAAAAAAAATGAAGAGAAAGAAGAACTAAAACAAACAAACAAAAAACAAAACAAAACAAAAACCCCAGCCTGTTGGACAGACTGACCTGACCGAGAGATGACTGGAGAGAGATTGACAGGAGTTGGGCGTTCAGAAAGACTATGAGGAGCACAACATCCTGATAACCAGTTGAAAGAAATGGGCCTGCCTTAATATAGACCCTCTCTGTGACTCTAACCCATTGTGATTGGTATTGGTGTTTTGGTCAGTAAAAGAGGCAGGCTATTGCTCACCCTGGGACAAAAGGGCACAACTGGGATAATTAGATGACCCAGGAACCAGAGACCAGAGGAGATGTGCATCATCCTAACCTTCCTCATCCCCCCACCCCCCAAATCCAGCCCATGAGGACACTGTGATGTTCTCAGGGATGCCAAGTTTTCCCCTGCAGGTCAAAGAGAGGTTTGAGCCAATTTTTTTGAGTCATAAAAGCCAGGATGACCTATGCTAGCATTTGGCTTGCATATGGGTTTATAGGGTCATTGAGTTCTCTGATAAATTTTGCAAATCTTACATGGGTTTGGAGATTTCTACTAGGTGCCTCTGATGTGCCTGAAATATCAGTCATTTCTACACTGGGAAACTGCAGTCTCCCAGCAGGTGATGTGTCCTGCATACATGAAATTATAAGAAAACCACAACTCATTATGTATGTGTAAATATATACATCAGAACTTTTAAGCTAATACAGTGGCCAAAACTTGTGCCATGCAATTAAAATGGGTGAGTAAAGAAGTTGACAGTAGAAAGTAAGCTCTATTCCTGTTACCATTGCTCATTATCTCTCATTAGACTAAGGTAAAAGCCTCCTGGCTTCCTGTCGTCAGTGCTCTTATCACTAAAAGTTATTCTTTACTTCACTACTAAATTAATCATAATGAGGTAGAGTCCTGTCTGGCACAATGCCTGGCACAAGATAAAGTCTCAAGAAACACTTGTTAAATGAACAAATCAATCAGTGATTCTTTTCCATCCTACACAAAAATTTTAGTGTCTCATTATTTCCTATTTATCTTTCTAACACTATATCTTATTATATCTCATTATTGCTTATTACGTGTCTCTGTCCCAGCCCTGCTCCCATTCCTGCCTCTTACTCTTCTCCCTGAATTTGGTGTGCCCCTTTTCTTACTCTAGAAGTTTGTTTTATCCACTCTTCAAAGCCTTTCTCAAGTACCAATAGCTCTTTTGAAAACACCCAAGTGAGAAAGAATAACTCTCCTCCCAGCTTTCATACAAGTTTATCTTTACCTTTCTATAACAATAACAACAATAATTATGGGCACAAAGTAATAGGTGCCCATGCAATCTGCCAATTGTATAGCACAAAGATTGGGGTACTTTGACACAAATCACTACAGCTAGCTTTCACAGAATGGGATTCTTTTTTTTTTTTTTGACAGAGACAGAAAAAGAGTCAGAGAGAGGGATAGATAGGGACAGACAGACAGGAAGGGAGAGAGATGAGAAATATCAATTCTTTGTTGTGGCACCTTAGTTGTTCATTGATTGCTTTCTCATATGTGCCTTGACCATGGGGCTATAGCAGACTGAGTGACCCCTTGCTCAAGCCACCAACCTTGGGCTCAAGCTGGTGAGCTTTGCTCAAACCAGATAAACCCGCACTCAAGTTGGCAACCTCAGGGTTTCGAACCTGGGTCCTCCATGTCCCAGTCTGACGATATATCTAATGTGCCACCACCTGGTCAGGCCAGAATAGGATTTATGATAGGTTATTCCATGGTTTATAGAACTACTGGGAGGATGTTTCACATCCAGAAACAATGCAGGCAAAGGAACAGTATGCAAACAATACACCAAGCGAATAGTCTGCATAGAAATTCCATTTCTCCTGCCCCCTCTCAGTTCATGGTATCTACAACCCCAAGGACGACACAGAGGGTAAAATCTCCATGTCTCTGGGAAACCAAATGTTTCTGCCACAACAGTCTATCTCCCCCCAGGACCTCGAGCTCATTGCTCACTTCCGTTTTCAGAGTCTCATGTGGATACATTTGTTTGGTGAAACTGAGTACCCACGCGGCGTTCTAACTACAAGGAGATCTAGGAAAGTTATTTCTAGGTGTCCATCCCTATAACACAAAAAGGCATGATCAAAGTAAGTGGGTCAGAGAAGACTGACCCCGTCGGCAACAGTTATCATAGTGGGTAGGCATACTGACAGCATAACTCGTCTCTGCTCATCTTTGAATTTCCCACTTTCCCATGGGCAGCACTCAATGACCAGGTGTCATCCAAATGAATAAGTGAATGAGTGAATGAATAAATATATATATATATATATATATATATATATATATATATATATATATTTCATGGGAAGTACGCAAAAATCAGGGCAACCAAGAGTTAAGAAGGAACTAGAATCAGGAAAGCCCCAGATTTTTTTAAAAGAATTTATTTACTTATTTACTTACTTACTTTTACTAATTTTAGTTTGTTGTGTTAACATGGATTCAAGTATCCTACTGAATATAACACCCTCCCCACCCTGTCCCTATTTACACCCCTTTTGCCCCTCTCCCCCTAACTCCCACCCCCTTTCTCTCTGGAATTTGCTGTCCTGTTATCTGTATTTCTGTGTTATGTATATATAATGTCACTAATCCCTTCACCTTCTCTGATCCCAAACCCTCTCCCCCCTTCCCTCTGACAGCTGTCCCTCTGGCCCCAAATAACCCACTACCACCCCTTAAAATAAATGACTCACTTCGCCGAGAACTATGAAGAAAGAGCAAGTGGCAGAGAAACAGGGTCCTCGCCACAAACTGCCTCCTCTTCCTTTTACCACGGGTGAAAAATGACACTACGAGGTCATCATGGGGAAGGCGAAGTGTTTCGTGTATTTACAACATTGGCTACTGAATTTTGCCATCCCCAACGTCATGGCTACCGGTAAGCTTTAGTCCCTTCTGCCTTCCCAAACGAGTTAGTGACAGACCATTGCTCAAACACCAGGACTATTAAAGAATTCAAAAGAAGCTTCTGGGGGTCACATCTAATAGAAATAATGGTGGATAAAAGGTTCCCAATTTAAGGAACATAAATATTTCAGAAAACCATAAATATATATGTTTGCTCAGTGAAATATTTCTTTGTTAGAGAAGGAAGAGAAAGGGTAGCTATTTTCCCAGCTCTGTGGTGATCCACTGTAGTAAACAAGGTCTGGAAGAAAGCAAGCTAGTTTCACATCTGCTTGCCCAAACACCATTACCCAAACAAACCACTGAGAACTCTATTATAAAGCATCTTTAGAATTTTCCTTTTAATTTTCTCATAATCCTGGTAGAACAGACTATTGATAGAAACCAATAATCATGAAGCCATGAGACTCAGCTATGATTCTAACAAAAACGAAGAGCAGTAAGATAATAGTATATAATTCACTTCATCTCGAGAGTCCTGTGTCATTTGAAATCAGGAACACACCCATTATAAAGGACAAGCTTTCTCCTTATGTTTTGTATGGTCTGTTTTTAATTACTGTTTTGGTTTTGTAAAAAAGCTGATGTTTTGGATCCTGTACACAGGTACACACACACTGTGAACATTTAAGATCATTTTTAAATGTCCACTTGGAGTTACGGTTGTGGACACCTTCTGACTTCTGTTAACTGGCATAGGGACAGAGTCAGTGGGCCAAGTGGCTTCTATTGGAAGGAAACTGGGGTGTATAGAAGAGTCAGTCAGGGGCTGTCTTGTGCAGGACGAAGGCAGAGGATGGAGAGCTTTTCTGGAGCGGACCAAAGTGGGGAGTAATAAAAGGCAGGAGCTCAGAGCTAATCCTTTACGCACAGTCAAGGGAAAGATCTCCCCACCACCTCTAAACTTCTCAATTAAAGGCCTGTACTTTCGCAGGGCAGGATGTAATTCTCCCCTAAATGTAATGTTCAGTGACTTCACACTCTCCCTTTCTGTGCACCATTTTCCGGAGTGGTTGTGTGCGGTTAAGAAGAAAGAATCCAATAACATAAAACTATTTTAATAATTTTTAAAGGAAGTTTAAATGAAGCACAGTGGGTCGGGGTCGATGAAAATAGCACCAGTGTCGAAGGGCAACAGGTTGCTAATAAATACAATAGTTTAGGAAAGTGCCGTTTCTGTCACGGAAAAACTACACTGTAGGAAAAATAATACTACTGTAATTCATTTTTGAAAGCTACTGAGACTTCTTGGATGAAGAATGTAGTTATTAAAGGCAAAAGTACACAATATGTTGTAATGAAATGTTTGTGCTTCACACTTCATTAAATATTTTGTGGGCCCCTGGGGAAATTCTCTCTCTCACACACACAGAAATAATGTTTATACACGGTGCTATCACTAGAGGGAGTGCAGAAAGCTATGCTCAAAGGAAGAACTTCCTACGACCTCAGAGTGTTCAGTTTAACACAGTGGTCCCCAACCTTTTTTGGGCCATGGACCTGTTTAATGTCAGAAAATATTTTCACGGACTAACCTTTAGGGTGGGACAGATAAATGCATCACGTGACCGAGACAAGCGTCAAGAGTGAGTCTTAGACGGATGTAACAGAGAATCTGGTCATTTTTTAAAAAAAATAAAACATCGTTCAGACTTAAATATAAATAAAACGGAAATAATGCAAATTATTTATTCTTCCTCTGCGGACTGGTAGCAAATGGCCCACAGACCGGTACCAGTCAGTGGCCTGGGGGTTAGGAACCACTGGTTTAACACACCGAAACAAGGCATGTGAAAAAATATGTATAATACTGATGAAAGAGCACACACAGTTTTGCTGTGCTTTGGCTAGCCTCCTAGTTAATTAAAACACCACTTGCCTGACCTGTGGTGGCGCAGTGGATAAAGTGTCGACCTGGAAATGCTGAGGTCGCCGGTTCAAAACCCTGGGCTTGCCTGGTCAAGGCACATATGGGAGTTGATGCTTCCTGCTCCTCCCCCTTCTCTCTCTCTGTTTCTCTCTCTCCCTCTCTCTCTCTCCTTTCTCTCTCTCTCCCTCCCTCTCTCCTTTCTAAAATGAATAAATAAAATTAAAAAAAAAAGATTAAAAAAAAAAAAGAAAAGGTTTATAAAACACCACTTTTTCTTCATTTTAAAATTTAAAAATATTGTGAGTTTTGCTTAAAGTACAGGGTCTGAGAAAACCAAATGGTTTGAATGATGAGATTAACCAAAAGAGTATCAGGTTCAAATTCTGCAGCTACATACACCAATAATATATTTAGGACTCTGAGACTCAGAGGGTTGGCAGTTTGGGGTCTGCTGACTATGTTAAATTATAGTATTTTGAAAGTGAAAGTTTAAAATATTGGTGAAATTGCAAAGAAATTCACAAAAAACAATAAAATTCGTGAGAGGTGGGAAGTTTCCTCATAGGAAAAAAATTAAAAATTCAATGAGTAACTTAAAAATTCTCATTAGCAAAGGAGCTTTAAATAAGAGAAGTGAAATCATGTGAAGAAGAGACAACCCCGAAGCCCTTGTTTTGATCATTGGATGGCTCTATCCTCTCGGCAAAGCCTCCTGATCTAAATGAGCATATTGATGCGACATTTCTAAAGAAAACAGAACAAGGGATGTAAAAGAAATCACATTCAAAACAAAATCAGGATAGAAATATTAATGACAACGAGCTTATGTTCTGTAGACCACCAGGTAAAAAGTACTAACACCAATATTCTTTTAAAAATACCATGTGAGATGTTCAAGAAAACATTTTTTTGCCTCAAAAACACTTTCCCCCCTCAAGAAGTGTGTTAACCTTAATGTCTTTCCCTAGAGCTAGAATTTCAATTAGTTATTTTACTACCATGACTCTAGTCACATAAAAAAGTGGTGACTTGCCTGACCTGTGGTGGCTCAGTGGATAAGGCGTCAATCTGGAAACACTGAGGTTGCCGGTTCAAAACCCTGGGCTTGCCTGGTCAAGGCACAAATGGGAGTTGATGCTTCCAGCTCCTCCCCCCTTCTCTCTCTCTCCCTCTCTCTCCTCTCTAAAAATGAATAAATAAAAAAAATTTTAAAAAAAAAGTGGTGACTCTCCAAGATTTTTGTTCTAAATCATATTCTTTGTGTGCACATCTAAGTTTAATTTAAGTTGAAAAATTTTAATTTCCTGGCTCCTGTATGAGTAAGATGCTAGTTATAAGAAATGTACAACATAAACTTAGAACACCACACTTGGATTTTCTTCTTAATAAAAATAATGTTACATCAATTGATTTATTTGGTGAATAATCACAAATGTTAGTAAAACCGAAAGCTATACATCAAGGTTGAGAGAGAACAGTGCCAAACTGTAACGAAAGTCTCAGAATCTATAATCATTTTTATCTGCTATATTTAACAATTTAATGCATTATACTATATTAAGCATTATGATAACATAATAGTTATATAGTATGCTATGCTATATTAGGCATTATCATAATAAGTTTTGAAAAACCAAAAAAAAATAATAAGCCCTTTGAAGAGTCTGAATACTGAGGATTACCAATTGTACAATATCAAATGGTGTTCCTAACAAATCTCCGAAATAAATTTTTACTACAATACTATTTATATGAGCCTTTTTACAGTTTTCTTGAAATACACATAAGTATCATCTCTGGGGATATTCAGACTAAAACACAAATGACAGATAATATCTAATTAAAACTCCAGACATCTATAAAAGAGCTAAGAAAACAACAAGAGTTCAAACAGTCTTATTGTCTTGGCTGTCACTTGTATTTCAGTTCTTTAGGTAATTTCAACATTTTCATGGTTAGTTCTGAGACATATAGGTTCTGGTTTCAGATGACCTAACTTCTCCAAATAAATGTCAAAATTTATCTTAAGAGGAGAAAAATTCAAAAAAAGAGAGGATTCTTTAAAAAACAATCCTTATCATAAGAAAATAATTTTTTGAAACTGTGGAGGATGGATGGTTGCTGAAGCCATTGTGATAATTATTTCATAATATGTACACATATCAAATAATTATCTTATGCACCTAAAACAAGTGCAATGTTATATGTCAGTCATATCCCATTAAAACTAGAGAAATAATAATTCTCTTATAAGTATGTTCCTCAACTTATGAGCTGAGGACATTGCTCTCATCATCCTTTGTCTTTCAAGTACTTCTTTCCTTTTACTTCATTTGTGTATCAAGTCTAGAGGGGCCTCGATGTTATGTGGTTGGGCTTTTCTATGCATGCATCAATTGGGGACCAGCCAGGAAGACAGAAATCACTCTAGGTATTTCCAGTGGAGAATTTAATTCAAGATATTCGTTACAGATGATGGGAAGAAACCAAACGGGGTGGTGAAGTGACTCAAAGACTTGCAACAGCAGCAAACTGTTACCACCCTTGGGGATTAGGGACACAGGGAGAAGACAGAGCTGCAAGAGCCCAGAAGTTGGGGCCACTGAGCAGAACGACACCATGGGAGGCACCCAGCAGGAGCTGGAGTCACAGAGTGAGAGGCAGTCAGCTGAAGCCGTGGAGGAGACGCTGCTGTTTGGTTAGGAAAGGAGAAATACCCTGGACATTCCCTTTCTCTCCAACTCAACCATTGTCTCTCATTATCCACAGCAACCTGGCCACATGTTGTGGACTGTTAATGACAAAAGGCCATTATAGATTCGAGGCTTGGCAGGGGGCTAAGTTCTCCCCCCTCCATCTCCATGTTTGGCTTTGATGCTGAGTATTTGCACCTTCAAGCAACATTCCCACACTTATCAAAACACCCCCTTAATATTAATTAACAGGCACCGTAAAGAGTACATATCAAAACTGAAAAATCCCAGTATTCTCCTATAGTAGAAAAAAATCTTTACACTTCTATGCTGCTTCAAGCCTTTTACTTGCAGCCTGGAGCAGCCTGGTCAAACCAGCAAGTCTTTTGGATCCAAAATGAGCGTGCTTTACTTATTCCAAACAAAATTATATTTATATAGGGAAATGAAATTATCCCCATTTTGTTTTCAATACTAGAGCCGGCATTTCCAAAATTATTATTATTATTACTTTTCATGTAAGGACTTAATTCAGGCCTTATAAACAAAGACACTTAGACATTAAACAAAGACTTCACATACAATCACACAAATCAAGAGTGAAACCTGGGGTTTTAGAGATTAAACTATGGCCTGCTTGGTCTTAAGTAGGGCTACCTTAATAGGAATGTAATAAGGATATATACTAAACAGAGATCTCTCTCGAAAAATCTCGAGATGGCCGTATGAGATTTCTGTTCAGCAATACCCGAATCAGGCCCCCCTTTCGCCCTCTTTTCAAGCAATGGAGCAGGAAAATAAAATGATCTAAAACATTAAAAAAATTAGATAATAATAATTGAGAAAGGGAAGAGAGCATAGTAAAATATGCCTCATACAATTGCTCTTGTGAAGTGAGTCTCTCATCTAGAATCATGGTGTCTCACCAGTCATTCAGGGATCCACCGAGGAGCTTCAGCAGACCTAGGAAAAACACACACATATCCTCGGCCCCATAAGAGAACAGGGTCTGGCCCTTGCCAGATTCCTGTGAGTGGGTCCCTCCATCGCACTTCAGGGAAGGCTTTCCTTGCAGGGTTCCAGAGCCTCTCTGCTGCTGAATGACCCTGTACATCAGTATTCAAAAAATTTAAAGTAAAAAGAGCATGACAAAGAAGATTTGCAGGAGTTTCCTACTTAAGTTGCTATTTGGCTCCTAACTCTGAACATACCTCACAATGCACTAACCAAATCAGTAAGTCTTAAGGATCTACATTCTATTCTATTTAAATTTAAATAAGCGCTCCTTACAAGTTCTAAAAACACCCCATTTTTTCTAAATATTAGAGCCAGCATTTCCAATTTTTGCATGCAAAAAAACCTTAATTCAGGCCTTAAAAACAGACACATTTTAGACAACATTAAACAAAGACTAAACAGAAACAAGAATTAGACGAACCAGCCAAACCAGAGAGAAACCCGGGATTTCAGAGCACATCCAGATTAGAAAGATGCCTGCCTGATATTAGTCAGGGCATTTTCTGACAGAGGGACTGAAGGATGTGACTAAACAAAATCTCCCTGAGAAAATTAGCTCTCGGCAGCTGCTGGGATATTTTCTATAGTCAGATCCAACACAGGTCCCCTGCCTCAATTTCCAGGCAAAGAATAAGAAAGAAACAAAATGATAGTTCAGAAGATCATAGTTAAAACATTAAAGAAAATCAGATCATGACAGGAAAAGCTGTAACTTTCCTAATACCTGAATCTCCTATCCATTCTCAAATTCTATAGTTGCTGTAACTGGCGGCTCAGGTTGACTATGCTGAGATTTTTCTCCTACCTCAACGGCCACTTCATGAAAGTCCAACTTCCACAGCAAATAATCACCACTGGAGAGACAAGCACAAGTAATCACCTTCCAGCCATTTGGGGGAAGAGCCTTTGCACTAATAATATCTAATAAACCAAGTGTAAAAGGGACAGTAGGCCCATACTGAGCACAAGCAAGTTTAAGCTCTTTCAGAGTTTTAAAAGGTACAGGTTCATGTTCTCGCACTAGTCTCCCCATATCATCCTGTCTTTCCACAATAGGAAAACAGGCAAAGCCATCTATTGTTTCCCCTATATTTTGAGCCTGGTCTATAGATTGTTGGAGGGGGGATTTCCCAGATTTTGAGCTATAGACTATGGTATCAGCCCGATAAGGGAATGGAGGAGCAGAGGGTTGAATGTAGGAATGAGCTGAGGGCAGCAGAGGCCCCGTGGCTAAGGCAGCCATAGCCACGGATTTTTCATCCCCCCTGTCATCCTCAGACTTCAAGTTATCCTCGTATTCACGTCCCTCTGTTTCCTGCTCACCCTGATACTCTTCAGACAATGATTTGTCTTCATACGGAAACATTTTTACAAAAAGGTCCCTTATTTTTTACCCTATCTGTCCCATATTCTTTTACTCCCAACTACTCTTTCCCCAAAAACTTTCTTTACTCACTGTGCGCACTTCACTTTGGGGAGTTCTGTCACCTTCCTTCAGTTTTAGTTTCCTCGTACTCATACTCAAGTCGTCTGTTCGGGCGCCACTTGCCGCGGACCAGCATGGCTCCAAATAACAGTGTGGAATTAAGGAAACAAACTTGTCAAAACAAAACCGATGGGACAGGGAGGACTCTTCAAACTGCCTGGCAGTATCCGAGTGTCTCAGAACCCCAGTTCGCTTTATTATATAGACATATGCAAATCAAGGACCTTGATACAAAGTTGCACATCAAAGGCTAATACAAAAACTCTCCCAAGGCAAAAACAGGATACATTAGTGAAATTTACAAACATCTGAAACAAACAAAGAGTCAGAGGAAGGGCATGTATATTGCTTCCTGCAACCCAAGGAAGGAAGTGGAGTGGGTGCAAATACTCAGCATCAAAGCCAAACATGGAGATGGAGGGGGGAGAACTTAGCCCCCTGCCAAGCCTCGAATCTATAATGGCCTTTTGCCATTAACGATCCACAACAGCCACCAGAAGGCAGGCAATCTGAGAAATGTAGTTCTCAAAGATAAGAACAGAGAAAGACAGTCAGGCAGGGAATAGATCTGAGAGCACAGATGGCAAGAATGCTTCCAAATGAGCCCAGGAACTAAACTGCCTACAGCAAATGCCTTGGTTGCCTTCATCATTTTTTGCCCGATTTCTGTTAGAAAGCCCTATGGAGTTCTTTCTGTCCTTAGTTTTACAGGCAGAAATTTCTGAATAATCAGAAGAGAACAGGAGAAGAATAAACTTCAATGTAATGAAAATAGTGTGACGGGCCCTTGAACTAGTAGAAGCACTGGACCCTCTGTCTTTATGATGCTGCAGAACAAATTAAATACTCCTTTGGGCAGGTTTGGCTTCTGACACTTCTGTGTGCATGTCATGGTCTTCCACTTCCATGTTCTTTGAAATAGCACCTTCTCTATGACGTTCTCGCTGATACATGCAGCCAGAAGACGGTCATCCTGTCATCCCTGGTCATTTTAGTAGCTTTATATCAGCACCTCTTGTGACACATCACTGTGAAGACCCAGCACTCAGCCATCTCTAAGCTCACGGACCCGTATTCCTCACTCTGCCCACAGGCTCCCAGGCCCCAGACCCATCAATGCTGCCCACTCTAATACTCTTGCTTCAGTGAGACTCCAGCTCAGACCCCTTCCTCTTCATCTTGATCACCCCTTCTCTCACCACACTTTCTTTCCTCCTCTAGATTCTCACTATGGAGGCCCTTCAAGGATCTCAGAAGAAACTGCAACTTCCCTCCACCTTTTCTACTGCTACCCTTGTAAAGGTCACTAAAATGACATATTTGATAAATTGGGACTTTTGACCCAACATTGCTCACTAAGTCTCATCTCAGAAGATGCTTTTATGTTCCTTAAAAGTCCTGATAGTCGAGAAATGATCTGTCACTAACTGTATGAAGGCAGATGGTATTAAAGGAACGTGTCCACCCCTTTCTGGAATATTGGGGATGTACTGGGGGTGGGGGTGGGGTAGTGTTCCATGCATGTCGTGTGGAGGAGGGGCTGCTCTGCCCCTCAGTGAGTACCTTCCTGCTCTCTTCGCTAGAACAGTCCGTCACGCTTGGGCTTTCTCCCCCAGTGACCGCGTCCCTTCTCCATTCCATGGAAGCCATAATAAGATTTCCAACATGACCCAGCTCTACCATCATTTTACTTCACTCAGAACTGAAGAAACATCTCAAACTGCAATAAGTTAAAATGACACTAAACGTGAGGTTTCCAATCTTACTTCAACTTACAATACGACTTATACATTGTTCATCTGTCTTCCATGAACTTCTCCCACTCCACTCCACACATTCTCCATTGCTCAAACTCAATGCTTGCTTGTTTCACAAATTAATTCAGGGGAGTAAAGTCTAGCAACAGTTATCCATATGTTCTACAGCAAACAAGTGGTTCCCAAGAAGCCTTGCACTTTTTTTTAAAGCATCACATTAGTTAAGCACTAACATAACGCAATTTCATGATGGAGAAAAACTGCCAGCCGCTGCACATGTGCAGCGGACCTCCTTGACTCCAGCCGGATCACAGCCATCCCTCCTTCCTCTGAGCGCAGCATGCCACAAGTTCCTAGGACAGACCAATCAAAGGTTTGCCTGTCTCCACCTATCTCGCACTCTGGTAGCTAAGTGGAAAAAAATATAAACTCAGAGCTAAGAGTGGGATTTCTTTTTTTTTTTTAATAATATTATTTTTAATGGGGCGACATCAATAAATCAGGATACATATATTCAAAAATAACAACTCCAGGTTATCTTGTCGTTCACTTATGTTGCATACCCATCACCCAAAGTCAGATTGTCCTCTGTCATCTTCTATCTAGTTTTCTTTGTGCCCCTCCCCCTCCCCCTTTTACTTCTCCCTATCCCCCCTCCCCCCATAACCACCACATTCTTATCTATGTCTCTTAGTTTCACTTTTATGTCCCATCTACGTATGGAATAATATAGTTCCTGGTTTTTTCTGATTTACTTATTTCACTTCGTATAATGTTATCAAGATCCCACCATTTTGTTGTAAATGATCCGATGTCATCATTTCTTATGGCTGAGTAGTATTCCATAGTATATATGTGCCACATCTTCTTTATCCAGTCATCTATTGACGGGCTTTTTGGTTGTTTCCATGTCCTGGCCACTGTGAACAATGCTGCAATGAACATGGGGCTGCATGTGTCTTTACGTATCAATGTTTCTGAGTTTTTGGGGTATATACCCAGTGTAGGCATTGCTGGGTCATAAGGTAATTCTATTTTCAGTTTTTTGAGGAACCACCATACTTTCTTCCATAATGGTTGTACTACTTTACATTCCCACCAACAGTGGATGAGGGTTCCTTTTTCTCCACAGCCTCTCCAACATTTGCTATTACCTGTCTTGCTAATAATAGCTAATCGAACAGGTGTGAGGTGGTATCTCAAAGCAGTTTTGATTTGCATTTCTCTAATAACTAAAGAAGATGAGCATCTTTTCATATATCTGTTGGCCATTTGTATTTCTTCCTGGGAAAAGTGTCTGTTCATGTCCTCTTCCCATTTTTTTATTGGATTGTTTGTTTGTTTGTTGTTGAGTTTTATGAGTTCTTTGTATATTTTGGATATTAGGCCCTTATCTGAGCTGTCGTTTGAAAATATCATTTCCCATTTAGTTGGCTGTCTGTTTATTTTGTTATCAGTTTCTCTTGCTGAGCAAAAACTTCTTAGTCTGATGTAGTACCATTCATTAATTTTTGCCTTCACTTCTCTTGCCTTTGGAGTCAAATTCATAAAATGCTCTTTAAAACCCAGGTCCATGAGTTGAGTACCTATGTCTTCTTCTATGTACTTAATTGTTTCAGGTCTTATGTTTAGATCTTTGATCCATTTTGACTTAATTTTAGTACAGGGGGACAGATTGTAGTCCAGTTTCATTCTTTTGCATGTGGCTTTCCAGTTTTCCCAGCACCATTTATTGAAGACACTTTCTTTTCTCCATTGTGTGTTCTTGGCCCCTTTATCAAAAATTATTTGACTATATATATGTGGTTTTATTTCTGGGCTTTCTATTCTGTTCCATTGGTCTGAGTGTCTATTTTTCTGCCAATACCATGCTGTTTTGATTGTCGTGGCCCTATAATATAGTTTGAAGTCAGGTATTGTAATGCCCCCAGCTTCATTCTTTTTCTTTAGGATTGCTTTGGCTACTTGGGGTTTTTTATAGTTCCATATAAATCTGATAATTTTTTGCTCCATTTCTGTAAAAAATGTCATTGGAATTTTGATGGGAATTGCATTAAATTTGTATATTGCTTTGGGTAATATGACCATCTTGATTATATTTATTCTTCCTAACCAAAAACAAGGTATATTCTTCCATCTCATTATATCTTTTTTGATTTCCCTTAACAATGGTTTATAGTTTTCATTATATAAGTCCTTTACATTCTTTGTTATGTTTATTCCTAAGTATTTTATTTTTTTTTGTTGCAATCGTAAAGGGGATTATTCTTTTGAGTTCATTCTCAAATGTTTTATTGTTGGCATATAGAAAGGCTATTGACTTCTGTATGTTAATTTTGTATCCTGTGACCTTACTGTATTAGCTTATTGTTTCTAGTAGTCTTTTTGTGGATTCTTTGGGATTTTCGATGTATAGAATCATATCATCTGCAAAAAGTGATACCTTTACTTCTTCTTTTCCGATATGAATGCCTTTTATTTCTTTGTCTTGTCTGATTGCTCTGGCTAGAACCTCTAGTACCACATTAAATAAGAGTGGAGAGAGTGGACAACCCTGTCTTGTTCCTGATTTAAAGGGGAAAGCCTTCAGTTTAGTGCCATTTAATATGATGTTAGCTGATGGTTTATCATATATGTCCTTTATCATGTTGAGATATTTTCCTTCTAAACCCATTTTGTTGAGAGTCTTAAACATGAAATTGTGTTGTATTTTATCAAAAACCTTTTCTGCGTCTATTGATAAGATCATGTGGTTTTTGTTCTTTGTTTTGTTGATATGGTGCATTACATTAACGTATGTTGAACCATCCTTGAGATTCTGGGATGAATCCCACTTGATCATGATGTATTATTTTTTTAATATGTTGTTGTATTTGATTTGCTAGTATTTTGTTTAGTATTTTAGCATTTGTATTCATTAGAGATATTGGTCTGTAGTTTTCTTTTTTTATGCCATCCTTCCCTGGTTTTGGTATGAGGGTTATGTTGGCCTCATAAAATGTGTTTGGAAGTATTGCTTCTTCTTCAATTTTTTGGAAGACTTTGAGTAGAATAGGAACCAAGTCTTCTTTGAATGTTTGATAAAATTCGCTGGTATAGTCGTCAGGGCCTGGACTTTTATTTTTGGGGAGGTTTTTAATGATTTTTTTTATTTCTTCTCTACTAATAGGTCTGTTTAGGCTTTCTGCTTCTTCTTGACTCAGTCTAGGAAGGTTGTATTGTTCTAGGAATTTATCCATTTCTTCTAGGTTGTTGAATTTAGTGGCATAAAGTTTTTCATAGTATTCTACAATAATTCTTTGTATATCTATGGTGTCCGTGGTGATTTCTCCTCTTTCATTTTGGATTTTGTTTATATGAGTTCTTTCTCTTTTTTTCTTGGTAAGTCTTGCCAAGGGTTTGTCAATTTTGTTGATCTTTTCAAAGAACCAGCTCCTTGTTCTATTAATTTTTTCTATAGTTTTTCTGTTCTCTATTTCATTTATTTCTGCTCTGATTTTTATTATCGCCTTTCTTTGGCTGGGTTGTCTTTGTTCTTCTTTTTCCAGTTCCTTAAGGTGTGAAGGTAAGTGGTTCACTTGGGCTCTGTCTTGTTTGTTCATATAGGCCTGAAGTGATATGCACTTCCCTCTTATCACTGCTTTTGCTGCATCCCATAGATTCTGATATGTCGTTTTCATTAGTCTGTATATATCTTTTGATCTCTGCACTTATTTCTTCTTTGACCCATTCATTTTTTAAAAGTATGTTGTTTAGTTTCCACATTTTTGTGGGATTTTTTTCCTCTTTTTTGCAGTTGAATTCTAGTTTCAAGGCTTTATGATCAGAAAATATACTTGGTACAACTTCAATTTTTCTGAATTTGCTGATGTTGTTTTTGTGGCCCAACATATGGTCAATTCTTGAGAATGATCCATGTACACTGGAGAAAAATGTATACTCAGTCACTTTGGGATGAAATGTCTATCATATCCAGG
Source organism: Saccopteryx bilineata (assembly GCF_036850765.1). NCBI lineage: Eukaryota > Metazoa > Chordata > Mammalia > Chiroptera > Emballonuridae > Saccopteryx > Saccopteryx bilineata. The sequence continues at coordinate 186,222,117 of NC_089490.1, read as the reverse complement.
TGCTCTAATGTTTTGTTTAAGGCCACTATATCTTTGTTGATTCTCTGTTTGGATGACTGATCTAGAGCCGTCAGCGGTGTATTGAGGTCTCCAAGTATGATTATATTTTTGTCAGTTTTTGTTTTAAGATCAATAAGTAGCTGTCTTATATATTTTGGTGCTCCTTGGTTTGGTGCATATATATTAAGAATTGTTATGTCTTCTTGATTCAGTGTCCCCTTAGCCATTATGAAATGGCCATTTTTGTCTCTGAGTACTTTTCCTGTCTCGTAGTCAGCATTATCAGATATGAGTATTGCTACACCTGCTTTTTTTTGGATGCTATTTGCTTGGAGTATTGTTTTCCAGCCTTTCACTTTGAATTTGTTTTTATCCTTGTTACTTAGATGAGTTTCCTGTAGGCAGCATACAGTTGGACTTTCTTTTTTAATCCATTCTGCTACTCTGTGCCTTTTTATTGGTGAGTTTAATCCATTTACATTTAGTGTAATTATTGACACTTGTGAGTTCCCTGTTGCCATTTTATAGATTGCATTCTGTTAGTTTTGTGTCTTGTTTGATCCTTCTCTTTCGTTTTTCTATCTTTTGTTTTTATTTGGTTGTATTCCATACATCTTTCCTCTGTTGCTATCTTTTTTATCTCATGTGCTTCTGTGGTGGTTTTTTCAATGGTGGTTACCTTTAAGTAATGAAAAGAGTTCCTACCCTGTTCATTGTAGTGCACTATTTTGTGAGTACTTTTGCACTCCATCGTCCTTTGCTACTGTTAATCTCCATCCTCTCCCCCCCTTTCTTTTTGTTGTTGTCACAGTTTAAATTTGCTTTTATTGTGTTCTTGGAGCTTTTACTTTTGGCTTTGTTTTTTTTTTTTTTTGTTCTTTGTATCTGATTGGAGAACCCCCTTTAGTAATTTCTGGAGTGGGGGTTTTCTGATGATAAATTGCCTAATCTTTTCTGTATCTGTGAATGTTTTTATTTCTCCTTCATATTTAAAGGATAGCTTTGATGGGTATAGTATTCATGGCTGAAAGTTCCTCTCTTTCAGGACTTTAAATATTGGGGTCCACTCTCTTCTAGCTTGTAGAGTTTCTGCTGAGAAATCTGATGATAATTTAATGGGCCTTCCTTTATATGTTGTATTCTTCTTTTCCCTGGCTGCCTTGAGAATTTTTTCTTTGCCATTGGTTTTCGCCAATTTCATTATGATATGCCTTGGAGTAGGTTTGTTGGGGTTAAGAAAACTCGGAGTTCTGTTTGCTTCTTGAATTTGAGGCTTTAGTTCTTTCCACAGGCTTGGGAAGTTCTCATCTATTATTTGTTTGAGTATGTTCTCCATTCCATTTTTCTCTCTCTTCTCCCTCTGATATATCTATTATGCTTATGTTATTCTTTTGGATGGAGTCAGATAATTCTTGTAGGGCTATCTCATTTTTTTATTTTTTTTATTTTTGATTTTTTTGGTATTTTTCTGAAGCTGGAAACGGGGAGAGACAGTCAGACAGACTCCCGCATGCGCCCAACCGGGATCCACCCGGCACGCCCACCAGGGGTGACGCTCTGCCCACCAGGGGGCGACGCCCTGCCCCTCCGAGGCGTCACTCTGCCGTGACCAGAGCCACTCCAGCGCCTGGGGCAGAGGCCAAGGAGCCATCCCCAGCGCCCGGGCCATCCCTGCTCCAATGGAGCCTCACTGCGGGAGGGGAAGAGAGACAGAGAGGAAGGAGGGGGTGGGGGTGGAGAAGCAAATGGGTGCTTCTCCTATGTGCCCTGGCTGGGAATCGAACCCGGGTCCCCCGCACGCCAGGCCAACGCTCTACCGCTGAGCCAACCGGCCAGGGCCTTTTTTTAATTTTTGAGTCTCTTTCTTCTTCTCTCTGTTGTGCCTCAAGTTGCTTGTCTTCTATTTCACTAATCCTCTCCTCTATCTGGCCTGTTCTATTAGCTAAGCTTGTTACCTCATTTTTCAGCTTATGAATTGAGTTTTTCATCTCTGTTTGATTTGTTTTTATAGTTTCAATTTCCTTGGACATATATTTTTTGTGTTCGTTGTTTTCTGAGCTCCCTAAATTGCCTTTCTGTGTTTTCTTGTATATCTCTGAGTATTTTTAGGATTTCTATCTTAAATTCTCTGTCATTTAGCTCCAAGGTTTCCAATATATTAATTTTTTTCTCCATAAATTTTTCCTCATCTAGCTGTTACCTCTCTTTTTTTTGTATCCATGATATTTGATTTTCTCTTCCTTAATGGCATCTGAGGGTGGTTTTGTTGATAGTATTAATGAGGTTTAATAAAGAATAAAAAGTTAAAAAAATAAAAAATCAAAGAGTTGTTTTTTTTTAAAAAATTAATAATGAAATAAAGAAAAATAAAATTAAATTAAAATTTAAAAAAAAGAAAATTATTCCCCCCCTCCTTTTTTCCTCTCCTCTCCTCTCCCCTCTTTCTTGAGAAAATCTTTGGTGAACTGTGAATTATATTGTACTAAATAGAACAAACAATGCCTGTAATGGAGGGCCTGAATTGGGGAGAAGTAATAAAGTGGGGAAAAAAAAGGAAAAAAAGGGTGTATGAACCCACAAAAAGCAAATAAGAAAATAAATTGGGTGAAGAATAAAATGATTTGCTTTTAGGTGTTGGTTGACTAAGAGTTATGATGAGAGGAATAAGAGGGAAACAGGAAAATGGGGGGACAAATTAAAAAATTACTATTGTATTTAGTGGAACAAGAACTAGATAAAATGGAGAGCCAGGGATGGGAGCACTGCTAGTGTGTTAAAAAGGTGAAGTAAAAACCCCCCAAAATGCCACAAACATAAGTTTGAGTCCCAGATAAGATATTGTTCGTTATTGAGGTTTGAATGAGAGGAGACGTAAAAGAGAAAGGAAGAAGCTAATATAGAGGGAGAAAAGAAAGAGAGAGAGAAAAAAAAAAGAGGGAACCACTAAAAGAAGAAAAAATAAAAAAGAGGAGAGAGAGAGAGTTAAGGATTTTGGAGTGCAACTCTCATAGAGAGAAAGGAAGAGGAAAGAAAAGATAATGGGAGATGTAACACTTATGGGTAGTGTAGTTCAAGGAGAGGAGAGAGTAAAACCGGCAGAGAGTTAAACGACCCAATTGGAGGAGGAATAAAAAATATCAAGAATGAAGATAAGAGAAACAAATGAACAAATATAATAAAATGGGATAGGCTATAAAGTCTGCGTATTATTCTTCATTTTGAGAGGTTATCTTTTTCCTTTTTCTTTTCTCTCCCTCTTCCTGGTCGGTGACTCTATACCTTGGGTTCTGCCCCTTTGGCATGCTCAGGTAGAGTTTTGCAGTTGATAAGTCTCTATAGCGATGTCGTGTATTGTGCTTCAGTCTCATTGGCAGTCGAGGCTCATTAGTATTTATAGGCTCCGACAGTGAAACAGTCCATGTTCCTGGAGCCTTTCTCTTAGTCTTTCCTTCCTCAATTAGTAGCCTGATAATCCAGCTATGGGGTTGCTGCTGCCTCTGCCTGGATAGCAAGAGGCTCAAAGAGCTGGCAACTCCCCACTCTATTCCCACTCAGCACAGGGCTCTGGGCAAGTCTCAGTCAGTCAGAGCTGCTAGCATAATCTGGCGGGGCTTCCGCCCACTCAAAGACCTCTGGCTCTGCCACTCTGTGGGATAACACGGGCGCGCACTGCCGAGGCACTCGGAGGAATCTCTCGCTCACTATCTGCATGCGCAGACCAGGATATCAGGCCAGACGCCTCACCCTCTGAGTGAAACCCCCACCCGCATGGAAAAGTTCCAGCATTGGAATTGGCTCTTGCTCCCTCCCCATGCACAGCTTTCCCAGGGCACTGGGGCGGTCCAGAGATTCTGCTTTTGGCCCACACAGAGGCCTCTGACTCTGCCCCTCTGTGGGACAACAAGGGTGCCCACTCCCGGGGCTTTGGAAGGAATCTCTCGCCCACTATCTGCATGCACCGACCCAGAGATTGGGGAAAATGGCTGCCCCGCTTGTCTTTCTTTGTCTGGGTTTGGTGCGAGTGTTAGCTTGTATTGCCCAGGTTGCCACAGGAACAGTTTTTCCTCGGCTTGGATCTCTATGCCACAGCCTAGTTTGGCCGTTTGTGCCACGGCCTGAATCTATTCACCCCCTTTGCCCGCCTTAGTTTCTATATTCTCAGTTCCCAGTGAAAGCCGCCTTGTTTAGGTTAGTGAGGATGGCAGAGCATTTCTGACTCCCTATTTCCTTCGGGGTTTGATTATATATTTAGCCAATTTTTTGCTTGACCATACCTTCGGGTGTATTGCAAAACATCTGGAGGCTCCAAGGATAGGTTTTTCTGTTTCTGGTTGAAGATCTTGTTGAGTTTTGGGGGAGATTTATCGGTATCGCTTCCTACTGCGCCATTATTCTGACGTCATCTCAACAACAACAAAAAAGGCATTTCTATCCTATTAAGAAAAACTTCGTAAAATAAAACCTGTATAGAAAAAAAACCTAGAAATTTTTTAGAAAGTTAAGTTTGATAACTGATGACACTTCTGAGCACCTGGATCTAGTCATAGCCAACGTTAGTTTTAGAAACCAATAAATTTCCATCTTTCATGAAACAGTCAGATTTTGATAATTTATAATCAATAGAATCCCAACTAGTACATCTTTCCCCATTTGAGAAGGTAGAAAGAAAATATAATCTGTGTCCACCAAGGGCACGAGGAGAAACAAAGAGGGACACGCAATGGGAAATGGTTCAGAAATCTGAGTTGTTTCTTTCACAGGTTTTAATTTTTAGTATTTTTTATCAAATAATAATGTTAAACTCTTGTCATCTATTTACCCAATCTCATGCCTAATTAGCTGAATACAGACGGTCTCCAACTTAAGATGGTTAGACTAACAATTTTTTAGTTTTATGATGGTGTGAAAGTGGTATACATCAGAACAAGCCGTACTTCAAATTTTGAATTTTGACCATTTCCCCAGCTAACGAAATGCAGTATGATACTCCCCCGTGACGCTGGGCGGCAGCAGTGAGTGCAGCTCGCAGTCGGACACAGGCACAGTCAGGAGGGTAAACAAACAATTTTCTACCATGTGCTGTTTTGCCAGCATTTTTGGAGACTGTGTTTTGTGTTTTGATATCCCATCATGTTTACAAAATTCCCATCTGTGTCTCCTGCTTCTGGTGACAAGAAGAAGGCAATTACTCTTGAGATGAAGCATGCACAGGGTGTCCTTGGGTTACAACACAGTTTGGTATCTATAACAGCGACGTAACCCAAATTTTGGTGTAGGTTGAAACACACCCTAGCCTAATACAAATGTAACACTTGCGCTTTTAACAGTCCAAAAATGGCGCAGGTAAGCATACAGGGGGGCACCAACTTCTTCACTCATACTCTGCTTTACTGCGTATTCTTCCTTTGCATGCAGCCGAACTAGTTCGCCCATGCAGTCTGTAAGTATGATGGTAACAGCATAAGCCAAAATACTCACACCTAAATTTTTTTAAGTTTGTATGGGAGTAAGCATTGTAAACTTGAAACATCAGATGTTGAAACTGTCCTAACCCGAGGACCCTGCAGTTGCCTAACTGTAGGTTAATTAAAGTGTTCTGAGAATAGAGTGACGTCACGGAAATGGCGCCGTGAGAAGCGCGTCCGACAGCTCTCCCCTAAATCACAACAAATTTATCAACTAGAAACAGAAAAATTTATCCTCGGAGCATTCCGGAGTTCCACACAAACTGAAAGCAAAAGGACTGTTATCACTTGAATCTGAGAGACGAGGGTGTGGAAGAAGCTACCGCAGCAACGCTCATTCAAGCCGCCAGGGAGTGCGCCTGCATGCTATCAATAAGACCACCCTCAGATGCCGATAAGAAAGAGGAAATCGAATATTATGGATACAAAAGAAAGAGAGGTAACACAAATAGATGTGGAAAAATCTATGGAGAAAAGACTTAACATATTGGAAGCCTTGGAGCTAAATGACAGAGAATTTAAAATAGAAATCTTAAAAATACTCAGAGATATACAAGAAAACACAGAAAGGCAATATAGGGAGATCAGAAAACAACTCAATGAACACAAAGAATATATTACCATGGAAATTGAAACTATAAAAACAAATCAAACAGAAATGAAAAACTCAATTCACGAGCTGAAAAATGAGGTAACAAGCTTAGCTAACAGAACAGCCCAGATTGAAGATAGGATTAGTGAAATAGAAGACAAACAACTTGAGGCACAACAGAGAGAAGAAGAAAGAGACTCAAAAATAATAAAAAATGAGAAAGCCCTACAGGAATTGTCTGACTCCATCAGAAAGAATAACATAAGAATAATAGGTATATCAGAGGGAGAAGAGAAAGAAAATGGAATGGAGAATATACTCAAACAAATAATAGACGAGAACTTCCCAAGCCTGTGGAAGGAACTAAAGCCTCAAATTCAAGAAGCAAACAGAACACCAAGTTTTCTTAACCCCAACAAACCCACTCCAAGGCACATCATAATAAAGATGACACAAACCAATGACAAAGAAAAAATTCTCAAGGCAGCCAGGGAAAAGAAGAGTACAACATATAAAGGAAGGCCTATTAGATTATCATCAGATTTCTCAGCAGAAACTCTACAGGCTAGAAGAGAGTGGACCCCAATATTTAAAGCCCTGAAAGAGAGGAACTTTCAGCCAAGAATACTATACCCATCAAAGCTATCCTTCAAGTATGAAGGAGATATAAAAACATTCACAAATACAGAAAAGATGAGAGAATTTATCAACAGAAAGCCCCCACTCCAGGAAATACTAAGGGGGGTTTTCCAACCAGATTCAAAGAACAAAAGAAAACAACACCACAAGTAACAGCTCCACCAAGAACACAATAAAACCAAACTTAAACTGTGACAACAAAGGAAAAAAAGGGGGGAGAGGATGGAGATTAACAGTAGCAAAGGATGATGAAGTGCAGAAATACTTATAAGATAGGGTACTACAATGAATATGGTAGGTACCCTTTTCATTACTTAATGGTAACCACTCTCAAAAAAACCACCACAAAAACACTTGACTTAAAAAAGGTAGCAACAGAGGAAAGAAGTATGAAACACAAACAAACAAAAACAAATGATAGAAAAACAAAAGAGAAGAATCAAACTAGATACAAAACTAACAGAAAGCAATTTATAAAATGGCAGTAGGGAACCCACAAGTGTCAATAATTACACTAAATGTAAATGGATTAAACTTACCAATAAAAAGACACAGAGTAGCAGAATGGATTAAAAAAGAAAATCCAACTATATGCTGCCTACAAGAGACACATCTAAGCAACAAGGATAAAAACAAATTCAAAGTGAAAGGCTAGAAGACAATACTCCAAGCAAACAACACCCAAAAAAAAGCAGGTGTAGCAATACTCACATCTAATAATGCTGACTACAAGACAGAAAAAGTACTCAGAGACAAAAATGGTCATTTCATAATGATTAAGGGGAAGTTGAATCAAGAAGACATAACAATCCTTAATATATATGCACCAAACCAAGGAGCACCAAAATATATAAGACAGCTACTTATTGACCTTAAAACAAAAACTAACAAAAATACAATCATACTTGGAGACCTCAATACACCGCTGACGGCTCTAGATCGGTCATCCAAACAGAGAATCAATAAAGATATAGTGGCCTTAAACGAAATACTAGAACACCTGGATATGATAGACATCTACAGGACACTTCATCCCAAAGCGACAGAGTATACATTTTTCTCTAGTGTACATGGAACATTCTCAAGAATTGACCATATGTTGGGCCACAAAGACAATATCAGCAAATTTAGAAAAATTGAAATTGTACCAAGCATATTTTCTGATCATAAAGCCTTGAAACTAGAATTCAACTGCAAAAAAGAGGGGGAAAAACCCACAAAAATGTGGAAACTAAACAACATACTTCTAAAAAATGAATGGGTCAAAGAAGAAATAAGTGCAGAAATCAAAAGATATATACAGACAAATGAAAATGAAAATACAACATATCAGAATCTCTGGGATGCAGCAAAAGCAGTAATAAGAGGAAAGTTCATATCACTTCAGGCCTATATGAACAAACAAGAGAGAGCCGAAGTAAACCACTTAACTTCACACCTTAAGGAACTAGAAAAAGAAGAACAAAGACAACCCAAAGCCAGCCGAAGAAAGGAGATAATAAAAATCAGAGCAGAAATAAATGAAATAGAGAACAGAAAAACTATAGAAAAAATCAATAAAACAAGGAGCTGGTTCTTTGAAAAGATCAACAAAATTGACAAACCCTTGGCAAGACTCACCAAGGAAAAAAGACACAGGACTCAAATAAATAAAATCCAAAATGAAAGAGGAGAGATCACCACAGACATTATAGAAATACAAAGAATTATTGTAGAATACTATGAAAAATTATATGCCACCAAATACAACAATCTAGAAGAAATGGATAAATTCCTAGAACAATACAACCTTCCTAGACTGAGTCATGAAGAAGCAGAAAGCCTAAACAGACCAATCAGCAGGGAGGAAATAGAAAAAACTATTAAAAATCTCCCCAAAAATAAAAGTCCAGGCCCAGACGGTTATACTAGTGAATTCTATCAAACATTCAAAGAAGACTTGGTTCCTATTCTACTCAAAGTCTTCCAAAAAATTGAAGAAGAAGCAATACTTCCAAACACATTTTATGAGGCCAACATAACCCTCATACCAAAACCTGGCAAGGATGGCACAAAGAAAGAAAACTACAGACCAATATCTCTAATGAATACAGATGCTAAAATACTAAACAAAATACTGGCAAACCGAATACAACAACATATTAAAAAAATAATACATCATGATCAAGTGGGATTCATCCCAGAATCTCAAGGATGGTTCAACATACGCAAAACGGTTAACGTAATACACCATATCAACAAAACAAAGAACAAAAACCACATGATCTTATCAATAGATGCAGAAAAGGCTTTTGATAAAATACAACACAATTTTATGTTTAAGACTCTCAACAAAATGGGTATAGAAGGAAAATATCTCAACATGATAAAGGCCATATATGATAAACCATCAGCCAACATCCTATTAAACGGCATAAAACTGAGGACTTTCTACCTTAAATCAGGAACAAGACAGGGTTGTCCACTCTCTCCACTCTTATTCAACGTGGTGCTAGAAGTTCTGGCCAGAGCAATCAGACAAGACAAAGAAATAAAAGGCATCCATATCGGAAAAGAAGAAGTAAAGCTATCACTTTTTGCTGATGATATGATCCTATACATCGAAAACCCGAAGGACTCCACAAAAAGATTATTAGAAACAATAAACCAATACAGTAAGGTCGCAGGATACAAAATTAACATACAAAAGTCCATAGCCTTTCTATATGCCAACAATGAAATATTAGAAAACGAACTCAAAAAAATAATCCCCTTCACGATTGCAACAAAAAAAATAAAATACCTAGGAATAAACATAACAAAGAACGTAAAGGACCTATATAATGAAAATTACAAAGCATTGTTAAGGGAAATCGAAAAAGATACAATGAGATGGAAAAATATTCCTTGTTCTTGGATAGGAAGAATAAATATAATCAAAATGGCCATATTACCCAAAGCAATATACAAATTTAATGCAATTCCCATCAAAATCCCTATGAGATTTTTTAAAGAAATGGAACAAAAAATCATCAGATTTATATGGAACTATAAAAAACCCCGAATAGCCAAAACAATCCTAAGGAAAAAGAATGAAGCTGGGGGCATTACAATACCTGACTTTAAACTATATTATAGGGCCACGATAATCAAAACAGCATGGTATTGGCAAAAAAATAGACACTCAGACCAATGGAACAGAATAGAAAGCCCAGAAATAAAACCACATATATATGGTCAAATAATCTTTGATAAAGGGGCCAACAACACACAATGGAGAAAAGAAAGCCTCTTCAACAAATGGTGTTGGGAAAACTGGAAAGCCACATGCAAAAGAATGAAACTCGACTACAGCCTGTCCCCGTGTACTAAAATTACTTCAAAATGGATCAAAGACCTAAATATAAGACCTGAAACAGTAAAGTACATAGAAGAAGACATAGGTACTAAAATCATGGACCTGGGTTTTAAAGAACATTTTATGAACTTGACTCCAATGGCAAGAGAAGTGAAGGCAAAGATAAATGAATGGGACTACATCAGAATTAAAAGTTTTTGCTCAGCAAGAGAAACTGATATCAAAATAAACAGACAGCCAACTATATGGGAACTGATATTTTCAAACGACAGCTCAGATAAGGGCCTAATATCCAAAATTTACAAAGAACTCATAAAACTCAACAACAAACAAAGAAGCAATCCAATAAAAAAATGGGAAGAGGACATGAACAGACACTTCTCCCAGGAAGAGATACAAATGGCCAACAGATATATGAAAAGATGCTCAGCTTCATTAGTTATTAGAGAAATGCAAATCAAAACTACAATGAGATACCACCTCACTCCTGTTAGATTAGCTATTATCAACAAGACGGGTAATAGCAAATGTTGGAGAGGCTGTGGAGAAAAAGGAACCCTCATTCACTGTTGGTGGGACTGTAAAGTAGTACAACCATTATGGAGGAAAGTATGGTGGTTCCTCAAAAAACTGCAAATAGAACTACCTTATGACCCAGCAATCCCTCTACTGGGTATATACCCCAAAACCTCAGAAACATTGATACGTGAAGACACATGTAGCCCCATGTTCATTGCAGCACTGTTCACAGTGGCCAAGACATGGAAACAACCAAAAAGCCCTTCAATAGAAGACTGGATAAAGCAGATGTGGCACATATACACTATGGAATACTACTCAGCCATAAGAAATGATGACATCAGATCATTTACAGCAAAATGGTGGGATCTTGATAACATTATAAGGAGTGAAATAAGTAAATCAGAAAAAAACAAGAACTACATGATTCCATACATTGGTGGAACATAAAAATGAGACTAAGAGACATGGACAAGAGTGTGGTGGTTACCAAGGGTGGGGGTGGAGGGAGGACATGGGAGGGAGGGAGGGAGAGAGTTAGGGGGAGGGGGAGGGGCACAGAGAACTAGATGGAGGGTGACGGAGGACAATCTGACTTTGGGCGAGGGGTTTGCAACATAATTTGATGACAAAATAACCTAGACATGTTTTCTTTGAATATATGTACCCTGATTTATTAATGTCATCCCATTACCATTAATAAAAATTTATTAAAAAAAAAAAAAAAAGTGTTCTGAGCACACTTCACAGGCTCAGCTGTGATGGTCTGTAGATTAGGTTATTAAATGCATTTTCAATTTACGAGTTTATCAAGACATCACCCATTAGAAGGTGAGGAGCACCTGTATGTATATAGTAGAATTTTGCTGCCTCTTCGACTGCCTGCAAAGATATATTCCTTCCCAAATGTCTGCATCTGGCTGCATCTTCCTCTTCTGCCAGCAGTTCATTGTTCTGTTAGTATTCCTGGGATTCATCTGTGTCTATTTTTAGGCCTATGTGTGTCTTGGAGAATTCTTCATTCTTTTCTTGTTCCCTTTTAAAGCTGTTTTAAAGTTCATTGCTTCTTGACCTATTCGGCCTTGCTGTTCCTGTAGAACAGTCTAATTCCCCAGTTGGGGCTTCACGACTCTATTACTGCTGGTCTGTCAACAACCTTTTTTTTTTTTTTCATTTCACCAACTTTTTTGCTGTCCCCTGGTCACGTTCAGGGTGCAAAAATGCTAGGAGTGAGCAATCATCCAATCCACAACTCCACCAGCAGCATGTACGACAAAACCTATCTGGAATCCTGTCTCTGTGATGCACTAGCTAATGTGGTAAACCTCGGCAGCGTCAGTGCACCCTCCAGAAAAAGCCCAAATAGCAATACAAGAGGAGGGTCAAGGATTACTGGGCGCTAATAGAAATGTGCACAGTGAAGGTCCGGACAACACAGGGCATCCTAGCTGATGTGGGCTGCATACCATTACAACGCTATGGGAAGCGATGCTTTCCAGGGAAGGAAACCCCCCTTCCATCTGTAATGCACTTCCTAGGTCACATCTTGTCTGTTGGCTATATTGACTGTGGTGAGAACTGCATGCCATAAGAAGCTCTTGAAATGGCAGTCTGAACCACAGAGGTGATGTTTATTCTGTATCTAAGCCCATGAGCTCAGTGCAGTTTCATGGCTCCTCATCTTCTTCCTGTATTATCTTCGGCTGATCCTCTCAGCCTAAGTCCAGCAGCAGTTCTACTGCACTGGGAATCTATTTGGGCCAAGCTTTTAAAGCATTTAATAAAAGGAATGTGGCGGAAGTGCTATCAATGAGCAAGTTTTGCCTTAATGATTCTTTAACCTGTTTATTATTATCTCCTGCTTCCTACAGAGGATAATGATGCAGCAGTTCTACAAAACAGCTGGGGGGGAAAAAAAAAAAACAACTGGAGACTTTTAGGAGCCAAAGGTTCCTTCAGCCCTGCCAGATAATGCAGCCTGCTCGCCTTCCATAATGGGCAGGTTGTGGTTTACTCTGATTCCTCCAAGGGACCTTCCGGGAGGAATTTTTTGGCCACAGGCTTTGTGTGAGCATTAAGCAATCCGTGGCATGTGTGGGAAGAGAAAGCACTTGTCCCAACAGCTACAACTTCAATCTTCTATACTACTTGCTGCCCAGAACTCAGCAGTCTCCATCAGCCCCTTTAGAGAAAGCATTTTTAAAGGTTATCTCTAGACCACACTCATTCATACAAGAGGCAACTCAAGCATTCTTGGGGCAAAGACTGAACTTTCCCGTTGCTAAGTTGCTGAAGTGGAGAGATCTACCGAGAATGGAATGGATGAGTTTAGCACAATACTCCCCGCTCCCTGAAGAGGGGGTGGCCATTCTTTGGGGACCTCTGGGCAGCTGATGTCGATCACCTACCTCGTTTTCACCAGGCCCAATCTTTCCCTTTGTAGACACACATTTCTACAGACAGAGACGTTTTGTTGACTTCTACTAGAAAGATCTACAAGCAAAGGTGAAGCAGAACTAAATGGAGCAAATGAAAATAGAACCCGTGGGAGAAGCTGCCACTTTATAGAAGTAAATATGACAAAGATAGACCCACAGGAAACCGTTTTATGGCGAAGATTTTGTCCTTTCCAAGCAAGGACCAGGCATTTTATTTTTCAAAATGAAACCTTAGATGAGTGAAACTATTGCCAGTTGCCTGGTGGAAAGGGTTTTGTCAGTAGGGACTTCATGGTGCTCTCTCATGAAAAGAAAAATTAACCTTCAATAAATAAAAAATTTTAAATTCCATGTTGGTAAAATTATTCTTACACTGTAGTTCTCATCAAGGACTAATATATATATAACACTTGAAGTTTTTCCATTAAACTGTTTGTGAGTTATGTGTGACAAAAAAAAGTTTGAGCCAATTGAAGAAAAAAAAAATGAAAAGATGTAGAGTTTTTTACTTTTCCTTAGCTAGAAAGTTATTTACATCTCTGCTGATGCTCTCCACACCCTCCCCATGTCCATGCCGCTATGGGCAATGCCATTATTTACAAGTTTTAGGTAGAAAACCTTTTTACTTCAGCATTTTCTTTAATTCAACAAATAGGTATACCCACTAAGGGCACCCAAAACTGTGTACTAAGTGCTCAAAACCTGAGATTGTGGTATGGCAGGTGGATTTTTCTTTAAAAAAGAGCAAGCTTTATGTAATAAGGAATAATGACCATCTGAATTCTGGAAAGGTCAAATTGGAGATACCTACAAGACAAATGAAGGGGGGGAGTCTATCAGGCAGCTGGAAACTTGGTCATAGACATGTGAAACTGACCACATTGGAGTGGTGGTCTTCCTTGTCACATGATGTAATACAAAATAGGTTTCTAATGAAAAATCAATTTAAAGGACCATTAAGAAACTATTATTTTAATCTCTTATTTAAAATCTCTTCTAAGCCTGACCTGTGGTGGCACAGTGGATAAACCCTCAACCTGGAACGCTGAGGATGTAGGTTTGAAACCCCAGGCTTGCCCGGTCAAAACACAGATGAAAAGCAACAATGAGTTGATAGTTCCTACTCCTCCCCCCTCTTTCTCTCTCTCTCTTTTCTCTAAAATTAATAAATAAAATCTTTATAAAAAACAAGTCTGTGAAAATCTCTTCTGAAGTGGCAAATATACTTTCACTTGAAGCATTTCACAGTGGATATGTTCAGTTTATCTCACTGCTGGCCAAGTAAGTGGAGGGTCAGGAAACATTGACTCCCTGAGGCCATCCAAGACCATAAGAAGTGACCAGGGCCAGGGACACAGCAGAGCCTGGGAGAGATGAGAGAGGACAGTGGATGCTGGCTACAGAGCTGGTGAGGAAGAATTTTCTAAAAAGAAGATAAGCATCAGAGATTTTCTAGGTAAAAAGAAACAAACTTTAGGGGAAAAAAGTAAAACGAAAGGCGGCAAAGTGAGAATTGTTGGCTCAATTGAAATTTATCACATTTTTTTCTTTTTTACCTTGAAAAATATTTTCCCTCCTAAATTAAGTTAGAAGTCATTCCTTAAAGTTGGGAATAATTTAAAGCGAACTTTGCTACTAGCCTGTAATGTTAAACATATGCCTATAGCAAATTTTTGATGTCTCAATCATTCATTTACTCTTTATTTAGGTATTAATTTTTATGCACAATAACTGGTATCACTTTTCCTAAGGCAGTACCCCTATACAAAATGCCTATTGAGCTAGTAAATATTTTTCTTAAGAGAAAAGACATAAGCAAAACCTTTTAGTGATCTTTGAATGAATCTGGTTTTGGTATGAAGGTAAAGTGACGCTAGGCAGGTGAGATGTTTGTATTTGCTTTAGAGAATTAGCTAGGTAGTGTATTGCTATAAGCTGGGGTTACCGATGATCTTAGACAACACTGGACATCCAGTCCTCCACACATTATCTCATATCAAGCCAGATCTTAGAAGAGACAAGATGGTGGCATGTTGTTTCTATAAGGAATAATAAGTTATACTGCATCTAATAAATTCAACTTATCAATAAGAGGTTAGTCTGTATCAAACCAAATATCAAGGTGGTTGATTGAAAGCATTTTCATTTTTCATAATTTTGACATCATAATAACTGATTTCTATATAGGTCTTGATTTTTAAAAATTTTTTATTAATTTTAATGGGATAACATTGATCAATCAGGGTACATAGGTTCAGAGAAAACATCTCCAGGTTATTTTGACATTTGATTATGTTGCATACCCATCACCCAAAGTCAAATTGTCTTCTGTCACCTTCTATCTTAATCTATAGGTCTAGATTAAGATCATGAGCTACAGAATCAGACAGTCTGGCATTGAGTTTCAGTTCTATCATTAATAATAGCTGCATAGATTTGGGAAAGTTAGTTCACCTCTCTGATCCTCAATACTTTCATTTGTAAAACAAGGATTTATGATAATACCCAGTTTAAGAGTTATTGTGAGAATGCATAAAAAGCTTTTGAAGGGAGTCTAATGAGTAATGTGCGTGTGTGTGTGTGTGTGTGTGTGTGTGTGTGTGTGTGTGTGTGTTATGTGCTCTTGCATCAGCTGACTGCTGGCAACTCTATGATGAGTGATGTCCACATGTTGTGTTCTCACCAGCCCTCCTCAGCTCCTGCAGATGCACGCCTGTGGCTTTTATGGAGTCAATCCATCTCATATTTGGTCTTACTTTTTTCCTGCTGCCTTCTGGTTTTTCCAGAATTATTGTCTTATCCTGCCTTCTCATGATTTGCCCGAAGTAAAACAGCTTAAGTTTTGTCATTTTTTGCCTCCAGCGATGTTTCAGGCTTAATTTGCTGTATGACCTACTTGTTCGTCTTTCTGGTGGTTCAAGAAATCCACCAAGTAACGCTCCAACACCATATGTCAAAATGAATCAATGTTTTTCCTATCAGCCTTCACCACTGTCCAACTTTTGCATCTGTACATAGGAAGTGGGGATCTGAGGGCATGAAAGATGTTAGCCCGGGTCTCTAATGACACCTTTGCTCTTGGTGATCTTCCCTGACTCTCCCACTCATGCCCTCTGAGTCTCAGCCTTCTCTTTTGGCTGCAGTTTCCATTTGAATTGATGACTGAGCCAAGGTGAGCAAAATCTTAACGATTTTCATATCTTCATTTGTCTATAATAAAGTTGTCATTTCTTTGGGGGTCCCTCTTTGGCACTTACTTCTTTCACTCACTGTATACAGAGAGTAACAAATATTCTCTCTATATTTCTACTAACCTGATTCTCATATACAGATTTTGTACACAATGAAAAAAAATGAAACACAAAAATAATTACAATAATTAGATGTAAATTCTCCCTGAGTGTTTTGGGGGAAAGATAGTCCTGTTTTTCCACCCTACCCTCTTTGCTTGAACAAGATCTATCATTATCTCTCGCTTGTAGATTATGACAAAGCGCTAACCTGCCCAGGGCCTTTCCCCCTCAGAGCATATACTAAGCCAGATCCTTTATAGTCTTTGGACCATACAGGAGTCATTTAGCTAAGTGAGGCAGCATAGACTAGACATTTCTTATGTCCATTATAATACACTGGCAACATGATATCTTAACATCCCTCTTTTATTGCATTGCTGGTGATGAGCAGACAGAAGGAAGTTCTATGAAAAAAAACATGGACACGTGGAATGACAATGGATTTAGTCACAAGTTCTTGGGATGGAGATAGTTGCTTTGCAAGATGCCTCCCAGAGAAGGCAAATAGCTCAGCTGGATATCGATCCAGATTGCTAGGAGTCCAGTTTACTGACCACCAATGAGGAATTCCTTCCTGGAACTCACTTTGAAACATACATTTGGTTTCAGTCGGAATCTATAATAGATAAAGACTGAAGTATACACAAGTAAAGACAAGGCAGATACAGTTCAGAGTGGATCTGATTTTGGAGTCTTACATTTTTAAAGCAACATTTGTTAAGTCATAGGATTTTCAGAAACAAAAATAGCATTTGAAGGTATAAAGATTTAACTTGCAGTATTTTAAAATAATAAGCCAGCAGGCATATATACTAGTGCTCATTCATTTTTTAGTGAGAAAATGATTATTGTCTCATGAATTATAGCTTTCTTGTCTGGCCCTAAATAATGCAACCTCAGTGAGAAACTCGGGGCTCTGAGATGCATTACAAACAGTAACAAATACAGCGATTATATTACTCTAGTCCTTACCACAAGTTTTCAAAATCAATATGGATTATTAAGAGATTCCTCGTTTGTATATATATATATGCACTAATCTGATTCTTGACGGAAAGCAGAAATCATCTCGAATATGTGAATGAAGATATGTTTTTTCCTTTCAGTTTTTCTAAAGACCAAAAATAGCCCACTTTGAAAGTCTCTTTCTTGAGGACCAAGACCTTTCCAAATATTCCCTAGTCTTTCAGGATAAAGATGGAGACAGGAGTCAAATCTCACCACTGCACAAAAACTGTGCGTAGTTTTTAATTCCACAAGTACTATGTAAATACATTACCATTATACAAAATTCAAACGATACAAATAAATCACCAGCAGATGTTTTCATTGGAGCTCCAACTCCCCCCCACCCAAAAAAATCTGAGAGAACAGATTGGTGGTTGCCAGAGGCAGGAAGTAGGGTGTGGGTGAAATGGGTTAGGGAGGTCGAAAGGTACAGTCTTTTGGTTATAAAATAAATATGTCAAGGGATATAATATACAACATGATGTCTCTAGTTAATAATACTGTATTGCATATTAGAAAGTAGCTAAGAACGCAGATCTTAAAAGTTCTCATCACAACAAAAAATCTTTTGTAACTGCATATGATGACAGATGTTAATAAGACTTAGTGTAGTGATCATATCACAATATATACAAATATTAAAATCATTTTGCTGTACACCTGAAACTAATTGAAGTAGATGGGGAGAGGCAGTGGGCTTTTGGGAATTTTTTGAAAAATTTTGTGGCCTAGTAGTTGTTCGACTTTTATAACTTTTCTGTGAATGTGAAAAGATTATGTATTATACTTTGGAGTACAAATTCTACATGAATTCATTGCACCAAATTTTTATTTATTGACTTAGTCAAATACAACAGTAGCTTTAATATTTTAGGTCTATTTGACCTGTTGAATTCTGGGAGAGTTATATTAGTTTTCTATTACAATTATGGATTTGTTATATTTCCATAGTTGCTTCCTATATATATATATATATATATTTTTTTTTTTTTTCATTTTTCTGAAGCTGGAAACAGGGAGAGACAGCCAGACAGACTCCCGCATGCGCCCGACCGGGATCCACCCGGCACGCCCACCAGGGGCGACGCTCTGCCCACCAGGGGGCGATGCTCTGCCCATCCTGGGCGTCGCCATGTTGCGACCAGAGCCACTCTAGCGCCTGGGGCAGAGGCCACAGAGCCATCCCCAGCGCCCGGGCCATCTTTGCTCCAACAGAGCCTTGGCTGCGGGAGGGGAAGAGAGAGACAGAGAGGGAAAGCGCGGCGGAGGGGTGGAGAAGCAAATGGGCGCTTCTCCTGTGTGCCCTGGCCGGAATCGAACCCGGGTCCTCCGCACGCTAGGCCGACGCTCTACCGCTGAGCCAACCGGCCAGGGCGCTTCCTATATTTTAAACAATGTACTGTAGTTAAAAATAAGTCTATAACTGCCTTGTTGTCTTAGAGCAATTATTTTTCAACCTCTTTCATCTTATGGTACACATAAACAAATTACTAAAATTCTGTGGCATACCAAAAAAATATATATATATTACCATCTGAAAACAATAGGAATAATTTTAATTGATTTACCAAAAAAATGGTAATTTGCCTACCCTTTTTTGCTTCAAAGTGACTTTTTAAAAATTATGTGCCTATCCTTGTATATAAGGATTTCTGGTACCAAGAATTAACCAATCAGATGCAACCCTATTATATGATGTGACCAATAGGATGCAACTTTATTATATGACCTATATATTTATGGCTCAAGGCAGGGCATTCACTCCAGACAACTATTGTTGTGTTGGTTGTTGTCATTTTTTTAATTTGACAGTCTAAGGGGAAAGAGGACAGTGCCCCTGACTAAGGAGTCAGGTACGGCAGGTTTTAAAAATTCTTGCTAAACACTGGTTGAAAATCACTGTCTTAGGGGATTGTACACATTTTTATTATGAATTTATTATTGTTTATTATTTATCTTAGTGCTTTGTTCACCTTGATTTCTACTTGCTTGTTATCAACTATACTATATTTATTCTCATTTTATTAATATTTTTGTGGTATAACTTTTTAACTCTTTCATTCACCTTCTCTGGTCATGTCTCATATAGCCAGCATGCAGCTATATGTTTATAAAGTGCAATCTGAGAGCCTTTGGCTTTTTATGTAAGCAAGACATTTATTGAATTGAAAGTAACTTTTAATTGCTTTCTGCTTCTTATTTTATGTTTTGTATTTAATATTCTTTATTTGATTTTTTTTCACTTCTTGTATTTGATGATTGATAAGGAAGTTTTTATTTTTTTCTCTTGGTTTTTATTTAAAATTGTCTACTTGTTAACTTAAAAGTTTTAACACATGTTTAAATGTCTTTCTATACAAAGTTTGACAAAATTAGAGATCTCTCTGCCCTAGCCTACCCCCACCAATACCCATGTTGAGATTTTTTTCTCTATTATTTTTACAACCAACTCATAGACAAATATACATTTTGTTTGTTTATTGTAACATATATACAATTTTTAGAATTCATTTTGTTGAAACACATCCTTTTCTTTCAAGGAGTCCTTGCATATCTGCTAATAATAGTTTGGTCATGTTTAGAATTTGGGACTCAAAGCAATTTTCTTTCAGAACCTTGATGTGCCTAGGTTGTGTTTTTTTATTCATTCTGTTTGACTCTAAGTGGGACTGTCAATACAAATATTCACAGTTGAGAATTTATTAATCTCTAAAATATCTTTATTTCTTATATTGCTAATTACTTAATAGTTTCTGTTTTGTAAATGCATTAATGAGACTATTATCTTGTTCTAATAAGGACATTAATAATACTTACAAAGTATAATTCTGTTTGTTCAATTAATTTGATTTCCTCGACTGTTAAATACTTTTTGCTTGTTGAAAATGACACCTCTTTAATGAAGTTTCCTTGTTGGCCTATCCATGAATTCTATTTTTTTTTTTTCTGAAGTTAGAAGCGGGGAGGCAGTCAGACTCCTGCATACCCCCAACTGGGATCCAGCCAGCATGCCCACCAGGGGGCGATGCTCTGCCCATCTGGGGCATTGCTCCATTGTTGCTGGATCCATTCTAGTGCCTGAGGCGAGGCCATGCAGTCGTCCTCAGTGCCTGGGACAACTTTGCTCCAATGGAGCCTTGGCTGCAGGAGCAGAAGAGAGAGATAGAGGGGAAAGAGTGGAGGAAGGGTGGAACAGCAGATGGACGCTACTCCTTTGTGCCCTGACAGGAAATCAAACCCAGGACTTCTACACACACAGGGCTGACACTCTACCACTGAGCCAACTGGCCAGGGCTTGCTTGCTTATTTATTTATTTATAGTAACATACTATAGTCTAGTTTTGAATGGAAAGGGAGGAAAGAAAAAGGAGATATTGGGTGACAACAGCTCGTTCCTGCCAGATGCCACGAGATTCCTGGGGCCTTACCCCAAAGCTCATGCACCTACACTCTGTCCTTTCTGGAGGCAGGTGATTTCTGTCCGCATTATCTTCCTCACTTCACTCTCATTCTGAGACAGTTAAGGCACGTGTTTCTCACTTTCAAAATGGCTATAGCACAACGAGCTAAAGCCATTTGCTCTGACATACCACTAACATGTGACGGTGCCAGGAACAAAGTCTCCATCTCCAGACTCCTGGGGCTGCAGCTGTTCCCTGGATCGTGCTGCTGGTCTCTTAACCCGGTCTGATTTCATTAAATGCCATTAAACTACAGACCATTTGGGGAAAAGAGTTTTAAAAAGTAAAAACATATCATTGGGGTAGGAGAGGAGGAGAAATGGACTATCTTCTAAGGTGGGTGTTGTGTTTTTTTTCCCCTAAGAATTTAATGACAAAGACTAATATAGGGAAAATAAAATGTATATTTTTCCCCCATAAAATGAGATTGAATCAAAAGAATCCCAATAGAAAATAGCATTTTCAGGGTGAATGCTAATGTTGGGGGTGACCAAGGTGAGCCAAGGGGTTCTGGGCTTCAGCCAGAGCTACTGCCACCCCAGCACCAGCTCTTTTGACAGGGCCTCTAATCTGACCAAGGATATGGTTGAGCGGTGCCAATTCAACTGAATCCTCATGAAGCTGAAGCATCTGTGTGGAAGGTGACCCAACACAAGCAACTAATAACACCCCAGGGTCTTACAAGGGAATTCTGCATGCCTACACTACAAAGAAAACATAGTTTGATCAGAATTTCTAAGAATAACATATCTGAATGGAATTTCAGGTTAAAGGTAAGTAATAACTAATTTTAAAGTACTGAGCTATATTTTAGGATGCTGTGGCTATAGGATGGCTTTATTTTAAAGGTTCTTTATAATCATGAAACATCATATAATGTTGTATTAGATAGCTTTTGCTGCACAACAGACTCCTCTAAAGCTTATTGGTGCCTACAAAGATAAACTATTTCATTCACACCTCTGCAGATGGCAGTTTGGGACACTTTGATCACGTTGACCTGGGCTCTGTCTTGTGTCTGCAGTCAGAAGTCAGATCAGTAGCTGAGGCTGACCTTAAAGTGAGGCATCTATGAAGGCCACCAGACTTTTGGATCCAAAGCCTTGCTCTCTCCTTCCTCCTTGTCCTCTTCCTCTGGTGTTAGAGTGGGAAGAGACAGGGAGAAAGATCGATACCCCGACATGCCCTTCATGGCAAATAGTCCTCCTCTGTGTTGGCCCAACTACTTGTCCTTTATATGAGCTATCACACCTCAGAGGTACAAAAATTGCTATTGCTTTTTTGTGGTTAGCTCCATTAATCAAGCTGTGATCTATTAAGGAGAAGTGGTTAGTGAGAGGTCCCTAGATCCTGCTGGCATTGAACTCAACTCCAAGGTATTTCTTTTAGAAATCTGAATACATCTTCAAAAAGTTGAGCTTTGACTGGCCACCATATCACTTTCAAGCCTGCAGTAGCCCCACCAAGCTTATAGCCGCCCCTCCCAGTTCCATTTATCTTCTGCAACATGAAATTCTCAGAAGGGCCAACCATGCCTCCTCCACGTGGCATTAGTACCCCACTATCTTTCCCCAGTGCCCTGTCCTTGCAACGCCAGAACAGGTGTGCAAGCCCTGTTACTCAGGAGATAACAAGTATGGGAGGATTGTCCATTTCTTACTGATACCCACAAAGTTTATGAGGAGCTCTTTTATGTCCTATTCCCTTTGCTTCAGAGAAGAATCCAATAAATGCCTGTTTCTCTTTTCTTTAGGGGAGTAGCAGGTCAGGATCCACTGGTTAGAGCCTCTGAAATTATCTCCTGTCCTCTTTCCAGCCTTTCTTATACAGAGAGCCAATGAATGGAGAGTGGGATGAGTAGTTGGGAAAGGGTGCTTATTATCTCTCATTTTCCCCTATGGCATCTTTCAGTGATCCCTTTAGTAAGGTTACTGGCACCGCAGCCTGAAGTTCTCTCTGAATTTATAGTGCAGAATACATAGTGGCCTGTGGTCTCAGCTGTGAGTTCTGGGAGCCAATGCTGGGAAGTAAAATAGATTGCTCACGGCATTTTACACTATCATGCTATACAGATAAGCCTTTAATATAGGTAAACATTAAAAAAGAGTCCCAGTTGTAACTTCACTATCACTGTGAATAGAAATTTTTTACATCGACTTATGTGGCCCATTTTCCTTTATTCTTTTTGTAGATCATTCTCTCTCTCTTGTTTTTGTTTTTTTTTTTATTTTGAAAATCAAAACAATTTATTGTAAGAGTTTAAGAGTGGCTTTATAGGCATTGATTAGTTTAAATATCACAGTTCATTCTCTTTCCTTCAGCAGCAAGAAAATTGATGTGATGTCCTGTCTTAAGTTGGTTTCCTCTATCGGTCTTTTATCTGACAAGACACCTTTGGCAAAGTAATGACAAAGGCTCATCAATACGCTACTTTTTATCCACTTGACACTGAAATCAATGGACTGCAGAAGAAGTCCTTCTATCAGCATTGTCAGAAATGATCACTGTGCTGGACAGAGCATGCTACCTGATTTCTCTGAGCACTCATTCATTCCTGAAAGCTTTCTCTCAGCTGTTACAGTGATGACCCTGCTTAGAGGTCAGAGATAAAGATGCTGTACCATCAAGGGATGCTCAGGAAGTCTGGAAAGCAGAGACTCTCAGAGTGTGAGATGAAATAATGGTCTGCACATCCACCCTTGGGAGAAATCATTTTCACCATCTCTGGGACATGGGACCCACAGGATCTGCATTTGGTCCTAGAAGTCCTAATTTGTCATAAGTGACAGCTGGGATTAGAGTTTACACTCAGCATCAAGGCAAGAACTTACCCAAGCAAAAGTGGCTGGATTGGCATAATCGTCATCAAAAATTTTTAAATAATAAAATGCAGACATTTATAAATATTTTGTACAATTAATCAACAATAATAAGACAGTAGAATAAAATAATTTGCCAAATACCTTTTGACATGTTTAGACAACTTTCATTCATCAGTGCTAACAAGAACAATCACATAGAATTGAATTCTACTAGCAATAGTAACCTCATGGAATTGGGGGTCCTTGACTTGGCAGGTGCTGTACTTATGCTCCTTGTAAAATAAAAACATCCTGGGTACCTACAGCCCTCACTTTTAACTCTAACCCAGGGTAGAAGAAAAATTAAAGACCATTGATTTCAGAGAGTGGCATTCAAATCATTCTGATTAATGAATATCTAAATCATCAGGAGAATTAATTGCTCTCTACTTAAAGATACAAAAACATCATGCCCTAAAAGGCAAGAGATTCTTTCCCCAAACCCCCAAATTTTGCCTAACGTGTACTTTCTTTTGTTTTTCATATTGGCCAGTAGTTAAATATTCCTTCCCCCCCAAAAAACAACTGCTCATTCTAAAGTAACAATATTGGCTTTCTTGAGATTTTGTTCCCCTCCTCTCTTGTCCTCATCCATGGTGACATGCAACAAACAATGACCCTGGGAAGCTGTGAAGGTACCTTTGTAAGTAATAAATTCAGTGACAACTGTCAAGAATTCCTCGGAGGAGGTAGGTAGTGTGTATTTCAATGGACTCTTACTTAGGGGGTGGCCAAGTAAAACCTAAACCAAAATTGATTGAAAAGAGAATGTGTGTGCACAGAAGGCAAACCTTCCAGGAACACGGATCATAATGTCAGGGACCAGGTATACCTTTAGAGATAAATATCCTGTAATACACCATAGAGCACAGTCAAATCACGAGTAAAAATCCCAGAGAAGGAGGGAAAGATTAAGAGCAGCAATAGCAGATCTAAAGAGAGAAGCAAGACTTCAAATGAGTCAACTGGTAAAGAGAGTAGAACTTAGCCAGGAAGTGGAGTAGAAGATTGAATTCACTGTTTATGAGATTATGGGCAAGGGATTTGCCTCAATGCAACAGGCAAAGGAGCATAAAAGGTATACAGAATTACTTCATTAGGCAAGTAGGCATTAATTTCTCCTTCTAGCTGGTTAAGACATTAATCAAGAACTCAATGACCTGAAAACCTTGATGTTGACTCCAAGATTATATAAATTACTCCCAAAAAATAATTTCTGTGAGACAAAAACCTGTAACCCAAAGCCACTTCTTTGCTAACAGGCCTGGCTAGCTTCATTGGCAATCTGACAGGGCCCCATACCTAAAAGGAGCCTACCCTGGTTTAATGCTCTGTTGTCTCCACCTTGAATTCTTAATAATATTTAAACAAAGGGCCTCACATTTGTAAAAATTATTTCACACTTAGCTCAAGAGATGCCCATGCTCAATTGGTTAGAGTGTGGACCTGTGCACTGAGGATAGCTTGGTTAGCCAGAGCACTTCAGCCTCAGGCATTAAAAATAGCTCAGTACTTGAGCATTGGCTCCAGATGGGGTTTGCTGGGTGGATCCCAGTTGGGGCACATGTGAGAGTCTGTCTCACTATTTTCCCCCCACTATCACCCCTCCTCTCCCCTAAAAAAAAGAGAGAGAGAGAGAGATGTCCAAACTTATACTCTCCCCTCCAAGTGGTCAGCTCCTCCAGGAGAGTCTGGGCCCTCTGCAGCACAGAGTCAATTTTTAACCATCTGAGTCACATACCTTATTATTTTTCCACTTACTTCTGGAAGTTGACTCAATTAGAGAAAACACTGTTATCAAGATCTGCTAAAGTCTAACTCATCGACTCAGTACATCTTCCAGAAATGTCTCCCATATTCTCAAACATGTTGAGCTATTTTCTAAGAATCAAATCTTTTGATTGCAAATATTTCCCTATAAAATTCACTGGTAACTAAGTGTTAATGTATTATTATCACTTTAAATTAGTTCTTTATTGAGTGCCTACTTTGCATCAGACATTAAGTCAGTGGGGAGATATATACAAATGAGCTATAGCTCCTATTCTCATGGGGTTTAGCATAGAGAGAAAAACCTCTAGAAAGCCTGTATAATAGTATGCATCATAATAGGTGGTTATATGTTTTTGCAATTCAGAGGCTTATGTGGTCCTTAGCAAACTACCTCCCACTCCCTGGTCAGACTAGAGAGTGAACTACAGTCCCAGAATCTGCCAACAGAGTGCACCAGTCACATCGTAATTTCTTGAGCATTTCTGTAAATGGTGCCCCCTAGAGTTGGGCAGTGTCCAGCCTATATTCCTTGGGACAGGCACCAGTCTACCTCACCTGTGCCTAACCTTGCCACCAGAGTTACATTTGGGAACTTCCGACCAACTTATTCCACTGACTCTAACACTATTGCCTTTCTGGATCAGCAACAAAAGTGAAAGATTTCTGGCCCTCTTTTCTTTCCCTCAGTCCTCTCCTATACTGTAGCTCTGTGCTTCTTTTACACTGGGTTATGGGTGGAATTGTGACATCCCTACCCAAAAAGAGAGAGATTTGGTCCTAACACTCATTAACTCAGAATGTGACCTTACTTGGAAATAAGAGTCATTGCTGATGTACTTAGTTAAGATAAAGTAATACCAGAGAAGGGGGGGTTCCTAATTAAATATGACTGGTTTCTTTCTAAAAAGCATACCATGTTAAGAAACAGAGACACAGGGAGAACGCCATGTGAAGGTGAAGGCAAGGTTAAGGTCATGTATCTGAATGCCAAGGAAAACCATAGTTGGCCAGCAAACCACCGGAAGGGAGGAGAGAGACTGGGAACAGTCTCCCCCACAGCCTCAGAGGGAATCAACCCTGCTGACATCTTGGCCTTGGCCTTCTTGCCTCCAGAAGTGTGAGACAATAAATTTCTATTGTTTAAGCCACTCAATTTGTAGTATTTGGTTATGCAGTTATAGCAAAAAACAAAACAAAACAAAACAAAACAAAACACCCCATCTGTTGGTCTTATATCATTAAAAAAACTTCTAGCTGAAGTATCTGGAACCCCCATTTCATGTTAAATAAACTTCCCAGTATCTTTGTTTCTTTCACCATCACTCTACTTCTGCTATCTTCTTGAGGATGGGGCTTTACATGTGGCCCCTACTGAGTACTGTTCATCAAGCCCTAGGTACTTTTAGCTCCCTGCTGCTATTCCTTCTTGCTCTGCAGGTGAAGCCATCGGATATCTACACCCCCACCACCACTGTTATCTCCTAAACATTCCATCATATTCATTGATACTTTTGATACAACTGCTTCAAAGTCTTCATCTTTACCTCAAGTCCTGCCATCAACTCAGGCATCTTTAATGGTCACATGATTAACCCACCAGACTCCTTAGCTCAGTGACTCATCACTCTCTTCACACCGGGTGGCCATGGTCCTCTGATTTACTCATTGATACTTAGGTGCCTGAGCCACTTTGTCCCACCTGGACCAGCTCTACATCAAAACCTTTACATTCTGGATGGCAGCAGAGTAGGCAGATGCACAGACTCCCAGTTCACACTATCAAACTGAATTACAAATTAATTTAGGAATAATCAGCATGAAAAACAAACTCTGGACTACAAGAACAGCTCTCAAAAACCAAGGAGCAAAGAAGAAGCCACACTGAGCCTAGTAGGGAATGCTGAGGAGCAGTGGGTCTTCCCTGCTTACAGGAACAAAATGGGTGAGGCTGGGTTTTACGCTGGGTTATGGGTGGAACTGTGACATCCACTCTCACTCCAAGGAAAAGAGCAGAAAATATCGGTCACAGCCACTTGCCTGGGGACCTGGGAATGAGGTGTGTTGAAAGGGCTGGCTTGTCTTCCAAAAGGAAAGGGGAGAGAGAGAGACAGATGGTGAGGGGCAGAGGAATGCATGACATGACCTGAGAAGCTGACTCATCCAGTGCTAGAGGTGGCCATAGCTGGGGGAGGGGTTGATCCTTCCACACAATACAAGTATTTCCAGGTCACCCATCTCCAGACATCTCTCCAGCTCCAATCAGCACAACAAGACACAGCTGAAAACAAGAAGTGGGGAGGAGGGGCAGTAACTCAGGTCTCCATGGAGATCTGAGATACACCTCCCCCTACTGAAGCTTAGAAAACATCCTGCCCTGGAGAGAGTAACTGGCAGATCAGGCTTTCTGAGTCTCAGGTTACACCCACTGCATTCCTGGATACAGTTTCAAATAAGCCCCCTGCTGAGATCAGTAAACAAGACTACCATGTGTTAAGAAAACTGAGAAGAACACAAACAAATCAAGACTTCAAAGCGGCTCTACTAGAAAAGTCAGTACCACAGTGGATTACAAATAACAGCTGATGCCAATCCAAGAAGATCTAGAAATAACACAAATGAAAACTGGAGGCAGACAACACCAAGCCTAGACTCAACCAGCTCTACAAACAATACACCCAAAGACATAATGAGAAGACAGAGAAGTGCAATCCAAATGAAACCACAACAGAAATCTCCAGGAAATGAACTGAGTGATATGGAAATAACCAAACTACCAGAGGCAGAGTATAAAATAATGATTGTTAGGATGCTTAGGGATCTGAGAACAACAATGGATGGTCATTACAATCACCTAAACAAAGAAATAGAAAGTATGAAAAAGGACACTGAAATATTAAAAAAGAATTGATCGGAGATGACAAATACAATATCAGAAATGAAGGCCACAGTGGAAGGAATTAAAAACAGGATGGATGAAGCTGAGGATCAAATCAGCGAGTTGGAGGACAAGTTGAATGAAAGCATGGAAGCAGAGCAGAAAAATGAAAAGAGACTCAAAAAGTCTGAGGAAACTTAGAGAGCTCTGTGACAACATGAAGAGAAATAACATCTACATCATAAGGGTTCCTGAAAAAGAAGAGAAAGATCAAGGGATAGAGACTTTGTTCAAACATATCATAGCTGAAAACTTCCCTAAATTAATGCAGGAAAAACTCTCACAAGTTCAAGAAGCACAGAGAACTCCATTAAAGAGAAACTCAAAGAAATCTATACCAAGGCACATCATAATTAAAACACCAAAGCTAAGTGATAAAGAGAAAATATTAAAAGCTGCTAGAGAAAAAAAGGCTACCACCTACAAAGGAGCCCCCATAAGGATGACTTCATACTTCTCAACAGAAACACTTGAGGTCAGAAGAGAATGGCAAGAATTATTCAAAGTAATACAGAACAAGAACCTACAACCAAGACTACTTTATCCAGCAAGGCTATTGTTTAAAATCGAAGGAGAAATAAAAAGCTTCCCAGACAAAAAAAAACTCAAAGAATTCATTACAACCAAACCAATGCTGCAGGAAATGTTAAGGGGCCTGTTGTAAACAGATCAAAGTGGGGAAAGAATATAGCGAAAGAAAAATACAGCTTTAAAGAAGAAAATGGCAATAAACTATTACATATCAATAATAACTTTAAATGTAAATGGATTAAATGATCCAATCAAAAGACATAGGGTGCCTGACCTGTGGTGGTGCAGTGGATAAAGGCTCGACCTGGAAATGTTGAGGTCGCCGGTTCGAAACCCTGGGCTTGCTTGGTCAAGGCACATATGGGAGTTGATGCTTCCAGCTCCTCCCCACCTTCTCTCTCTGTCTCTCTCCTCTCTAAAATGAATAAATAAAAATTTTAAAAAGTCTTAAAAAAAAAAAAAAGACATAGGGTAGCTGCATGGATAAGAAAACAGGACCAGTACATATACTGTCTACAAGAGACACACCTTAAAACAAAAGATGCCCATAGGCAGAAGGTAAAAGGATGGAAAAAAATATTTCATGCAAATGGAAATTTTTAAAAAGCTGGAGTAGCAATACTTATATCAGACAAAACAGACTTTAAAACAAAGGCTATAGTAAGAGCCAAAGAAGGCCACTACATAATGATAAAGAGAGCAATCCAAAAGGAAGATATAACCATTATAAATATCTACGCACCTAATATAGGAGCACCTAAATATATAAAGCACACTTTGATGGATATAAAGGGCAAGATGAACAGCAATACTATAATAGTAGGGGATTTCAATACCCCACTAACATCACTAGATAGATCCTCAAGAAAGAAAATTAACAAAGAAACAGCAGACTTAAAGGACATATTAGATAAACTGGATTTAATAGATATTTTCAGAACCTTTCACCCTAAAGCAGCAGAATATACATTTTTTTCAAGTGCTCATGGTACATTCTCTAGGATAGACCACATGTTAGGGCACAAAAGTGGCCTCAACAAATTTAAGAAGATTGAAATCGTATCAAGCATTTTCTTTTATCACAGTGGCATGAAACTAAAAATCAACCACAACATAAAAACTAAAATATTCTCAAACACATGGAAACTAAACAGCAGGTTGTTAAATAACAAATGGATTAAGAATGAGATCAAAGAAGAAATAAAAAAATTCTTAGAAATGAATGATAATGAGCATACAACAACTCAAAATTTATGAGATACAGCAAAAGCAGTACAGAGAGGGAAGTTCATAGCACTACAGGCATACTTTAAGAAGCTAGAAAAAACTCAAATAAACAACTTGACCCTGCATCTAAAAGAAGTAGAAGAAGAACAGCAAGTAAAGCCCAGAGCAAGTAGAAGAAAGGAAATAATAAAGATCAGAGTGGAAATAAATGACATAGAGGCTAAAGAAACAATACAGAGGATCAATGAAACCAGGAGCTGGTTCTTTGAAAAAGTAAACAAGATCGCCTGGCCTGTGGTGGCGCAGTGGATAAAGCATCGACCTGGAAATGCTGAGGTTGCCAATTCAAAACCCTGGGCTTGCCTGGTCAGGGCACATATGGGAGTTGATGCTTCCAGCTCCTTCCCCCTGTCTCTCTCTCCTCTCTCTCCTCTCTCTCTCTCTCTCTCTCTCTCTCTCTCTCTCTCTCCTCTCTAAAATGAATAAATAAAATAAAAATAATAAAAAAAGATTTATTTAAAAAAAAAAAAGAAAAAGTAAACAAGATCGATGAACCTTTAACCAGACTCACCAAGAAAAAAAGAGAGAGGACTCAAATAATAAAATTAGAAATGAGAGTAGAGAAATAACAACTGACACAACAGAAATACAAAATAGTGTAAGAAAATACTATGGAGAACTGTATGCCAAAAAACTAGACAACTTAGATAAAATGGACAAATTCCTTGAAACATACAATCTTCCAAAAATCAATCTGGAAGAATCAGAAAACCTAAACAGACCAATTACAACAAATGAGATCAAAACAGTTATCAAAAAACTCCCAACAAAGGAAAGTCCTGGGCCTGATGGCTCCATAAGTGAATTCTACCAAATATTCAAACAAGAATTAACGCCTATCTTTCTCAAGCTATTTCAAAAAATTCAAGAGGAAGGAAGACTTCCAAGCTCCTTTTATGAGTCAAGCATAGTTCTGATTCCAAAACCAGGCAAAGACAACACAAAGAAAGAAAATTATAAGCCAATATCCCTGATGAATATAGGTGCTAAAATCCTCAACAAAGTATTAGCAAACCAGGTCCAGCAATATATGAAAAAAATCATACACCATGATCAAGTGGGATTTATTCTGGGGAGGCAAGACTGGCACAATATTCGCAAATCAATCAATGTGATTCATCACATAAACAAAAGAAAGGAGAAAAACCACATTATAATTTCAATAGATGCAGAAAAAGTATTTGATAAAATATAGCACCCATTCATGATCAAAACTCTTAGCAAAGTGGGAATACAGGGAACATACCTCAACATGATAAAGGCCATCTATGACAAACCCACAGCCAACATGATACTCAATGGGCAAAAATTAAAAGCAATACCCTTAAGATCAGGAACAAGGCAGGGGAGCCCCCTTTTAACACTCTTATTCAACATAGTCCTGGAAGTCCTAGCCACAGCAATCAGACAAGAAGAAGAAATAAAAGGCATCTAAATTGGAAAAGAATAAGTAAAACTATCATTATTTGCAGATGATATGATATTGTATATAGAATATCCTAAAGTGTCAGTCCAAAAACTACTGGACCTGATAAATAAATTCAGCAAAGTGGCAGGATATAAAATTAATACTCAGAAATCAGAGGCATTTTTATACACCAACAATGAACTGTCAGAAAGATAAATTAAGGAAACAATCTTCTTCACTATTGCAACCAAAAAAATAAAGTACCTAGGAGTAAATTTAACCAAGGAGATTAAAGACTCAGACTTGGAAAATTATAAAACATTGATAAAAAAAATCAAGGAAGATACAAACAAGTGGAAGCATATACCGTGTTCATGGTTAGGAAGAATAAACATCATTAAAATGTCTATATTACCCAAAGCAATCTATAAATTCAATGCAATACCAATTAAAATACCAATGACATACTTCAAAGATATAGAACACATATTCCAAAAATTTATATGGAACCAAAAAAGAACACAAATAACCTCAGCAATCTTAAAAAGGAAGAATAAAAGGGGAGGTATCACACTTCCCAATATCAAGTTATACTACAAGGCCATTGTACTCAAAACAGCCTGGTACTGACATAAGAACAGGTATATAGATCAATGGAACAGAACAGAGAACCCAGAAATAAACCCACAGCTTTATGGACAACTGATATTTGACAAAGGAGGTAAGAGCATACAATGGAGTAAAGACAGCCTCTTTAATAAATGATCTTGAGAAAATTGGACATCTACCTGCAAAAAAGTGAAACTAGACCACCAACTTACATCATTTACAAAAATAAACTCAAAATGGATAAAAGACTTAAATGTAAGCTGTGAAAACATAAGCATCTTAGAAGAAAACATAGGCAGTAAGCTCTCCAAAATCTCTCGCAGCAATATATTTGCTGATTTATCTCCACGGGCAAGTGAAATAAAAGACAGGTAAACAAATGGGACTGTATCAAACTAAAAAGCTTTTGCACAGCTAAAGACAATAAGAACAGAATAAAAGACAAACTATACAATGGGAGAAACATATTCAACAATACGTCTGATAAGGGATTAATAACCAAAATTTATAAAGAACTTGTAAAACTCAACACCAGAAAGAAAAATAATCCAATCAAAAAAGGGCAAAAGAAATGAATAGACACTTCTCCAAAGAGGACATACAGATGGCCAATAGGCATATGAAAAGATGTTCAACATCACTAATCATTAGAGAAATGCAAATTAAAACCACAACGAGATATCATCTCACACCAGTCAGAATGGTGCTCATCAACAAAACAACACAGAATAAGTGCTGGCAAGGATGTGGAGAAAAGGGAACCCTCCTGCACTGCTGGTGGGAATGTAGACTGGTGCAGCCACTGTGGAAAACAGTATGGGCATTCCTCAAAAAATTAAACATCAAACTACCTTTTGACCCAGCTATCCCACTTTTAGGAATATACCCTAAGAACACCATAGCACTGTTCCAAAAGGAGAAATGCACCCCCATGTTTATAGCAGCATTGTTCACAATAGCAAAGATCTGGAAACAGCCCAAGTGTCCATCAGAGGACGAGTGGATTAAAAAGTACATATATACTATGGAAGACTACTCAGCCACAAGAAATGATGACATCAGATCATTTACAATAACATGGATGGACCTTGATAACATTATGCAAAGTGAAAGAAGTAAATCAGAAAAAACTAAGAACTATATGATTCCATACATAGATGGGACATAAAAATGAGACTCAGACACATGGATGAGAGTGTGATAGTTACGAGGGGGGGGAGGGGCACAAAGAAAACCAGATAGAAGGTGACGGAAGACAATTTGACTTTGGGTGAGGGGTATGCAACATAATCAAATGTCAAAATAATCTGGAGATGTTTTCTCTGAACATATGTACCCTGATTTATCAATGTCACCTCATTAAAATTAATAGGAATTAAAAAAAGAACACTTAATTCCAATATTCCACTCTACAGCCACAAGCTCCTGTCTTCATTTTTCTCATAGTCTGTTTCCTGCTAAACGTGGCTCTCCTCATTTGGCTGCATAGAGCTCACTAAGCACTCAAGGCCTCCACATTGTCCCAAGTGATTACACCCTTCTTTGCTTTACCTTCCCACCTAGATCAGACCTCTTTATTGATCACCAATCTTTCTTCCATAATGGAAAAGTAGAAGAGGAAAGATAGTTCTGGGGATATATCATCAAAGATATGTGTGTAGGAGAGAGAGAGAGAAAGAAAAGAGGAAAGAAAGAAGGAGAAAGAAAGAAATAAAGAAAGAGAGAGAGAGAAAGAAAGAAAGAAAGAAAGAGGAAGAAAGAAAGAAAGAGAGAGAGAGAAAGAAAAAAGAAAAGAAAGAAAAAGAAAAGAAAAAAGAAATGGTAGAATGTTAATGGCTTGGTTAATTGGGCTACTCTGATCTTTTTGAATTTAAATTTTGGTTATATCATTTATTTGCTTGTATTTCTTTAATTGTTCCCCATCAGCTATAGAACCGAGTTCAAGCTCCTTAGACTGGTATCTTGGGTTGGTATCATTGATCTGATCTACCCCTCCAAAACCATTCCCCAGCACTTCCTGCCTCTCACCATGCAAGCTGAAGCCTTCCTGCTTTTGGATATGCTTCAGCTTAATTTCATTTTCTCTTTCTTATGTAATTAATCCCTTAAGGAAGTCCCTCTCACCCTCTTCTTCTGGTAAACTTCTAAGCATCCTTCAAAACTTAGTGAAGACCTGGAGAGTATTATGCTAGGTGACATAAGCCAGTCAGAGAAAGACAAGTACCATATGATTTCACTCATATGTGGAATATAATGAACAAAATAAACTAACAAACAGAAACAGACTCACAGATACAGAGAATAAATGGACAGCTGTCAGAACGTATGAAAATTTGCAGGCTGAGTGAAAAAGGTGAATGAATGAGGCAAAAAACAAACCAAAAAACCTCATAGACAGACAATAATATAAGGATTGCAGGAGGGAAAGGGGGTGGGGGAGGGAGAAGAGGGTAAAGGGGAGATAAAGAAGGAAGGAAGGGGACTTGGGTGGTCAACACAAAAATATAATTTACAGATTTATTATAGAATTGTACACCTGAAACCTATATAATTTTATAATTTTATTAACCAATGTCACCCCAATAAATTCAATTAAAAAAAATCTCAGTGAAGACCTGACATCACTTTTGTATGTTTCTTGTGGGTGGAATTTATGAGGCCTGCCTTTAAAACACTTCTTCACGCTATACAAACTTCTGCAATGGTGTATTTTCTTATTTCTTTTCCCCTCGCATCAGCACAACGGTGCAGTTTCTCAACCTCCGCCCTACTGACATTTCAGGCCAGTTAATTTTTTTGTTGTGGACGGTTGTCCTACACGTCATCCAGGGTGCTCAGTAGCATACCTGGCCTCTGCCTACTACATTACAATAGCAGCTGTTCAAATTGTGACAGCCCAAAACATCTCAAGACCCTGCCAAGTGCCCCCGGGGGGACAAAATTGCCCCAGGTATAGTGTAAGCCTCTCCAGGATTGTGCACTGTCTTTTTCATCTTATGAAATTCACAAACTTAGCAGAATATCTGGCTCATATCAGACACTCAGCCAGGGTTTAATGAACTGATCTGAACCACAGAGCCTGTGAGCTGCTCCAGCAAAATGCCACAGGTGTGTCAATGGTTCCCTTCCAGTTATTTCCAAAGAAAGATATTTTTTAGTTACAAGTGCTGTTTCTCTACTAAGAAGGACAAGGGAATTCTAGGGTTTCTTCCTAAGAGCAAAGAGAGTATTTGAAAAAGTTTTCTGAGCACTGTGGCCCAAGGCTGTTTTTGACTGTGCTGGGGCTTGAAGCCTTGCAGGCTCTGTCCACCACCTGCTGCATGCCCTGGGGCCCAGTGGCCTCTGCGGTGCCCCCTGGAGAAGCCCCGCCCTCTGTCCAGCACAGTGGCCTCTGCAGCGCCCTCTCCACACCCAGCCCTCTCTGGGGAAGAGCCCTGCATTAGGTGGCAGGTGCGGGCAGCACTCAGAACCAGGCCCTAAGCGAAGGTGAGTGGCTCCTGTGGCTGACCGCCAAGTCCCCTGTCTATCTGCTTCCTGTGCCAGAGCATTTGGCTCCTGCTTACTGGGCTTTTATCTGCATTAATCTTCTCAACCAAATGAATTCAAATTATGTCCTTATATTTTACTACTGAGGCGGCTTAAATCCCCTTTCTATTTTAATATGACTTCCTACTGCAGCCCATTTCCCTCCCTAAGAGAAGGTTATAAATATTGTGAGATGGGAAATGGACCGCTTCTAGGAAAGCCGAGTGAGCCCAGCCGGCTGCATGTGGGAAGGGTTCCGACTTCCCAGCACCACTGGGTAGGACTCAGCGAGGATATTTCACATTTAAAAGGGTAGCTTAGAGCTTTTCTCACACCTGCCAAATGCCAGGCCTTGCAGTCTTCTGTTTGGATAGTACATTATGCAAAAGTAAAGATAACTCTGTATAATAAATCCAAATGGACATTCCCCCCTTAAAACAACTGTATGAGTTAGAAGAGAAGATACATTATTTGTTAGCGAAGGCTGGATCATGGTGGCAGAGGGTTGCTATTTTCACACAACTGTGTTTGCTTTCTCTGCCTTGGGCTCTATAACAATATGAAGTTGTTAATTTGGGGTTCTTAAATTTAACACCATTATAGCAGATGCTGCCAGCTGGATATCCCAATGTCCACTCCCAGCTCTCCTGTCCTGTGTCCTGCCTCTTAGGAGCTGGCAAAACTAATGAAAACAAAAGCATGTACTTTTCCAGCTTCTCTAGATGCTTGGTAGGCATGCCACCTGTTTCTGCCCAGCAGGACATGGGGAGACTTTGGTGGGGGATTCTGGGAAAGTGGTGGTTTTCCTAATGGAAGAGATGCCGCTCCCTCCGCCTGCTTCCTGCTTTGAATGTGACATGTTCCAGAGCTGCAGTCACATCTGGAGACCAGGAAGCCTCTCTTCTATCAATGAGCAGCTCTGCCATTCTGTTCCATGAGAAAAATAAACCAGCTTCTCCGACTCTAGTAGACAACTGTTGTGTTGTTTGCTGCCAAAAGTATTTATCATGAAAATAGCTGTGTCTACGCACTTGTCGAGTCGCTACAGAAATGAATGTGTTTATCCCATGCCCTCTTTCCTATATGCTCTCATCAGAAACCCACTGGGGTATACAGTCTGCTTCGTCTCAAACCTACCTGGCAGTAACTATGCATCTACGCCAACAATGATGTCATACAGCTCAAACTAGTTCTAGGAGATAAGTTGGAAGCCTAGGTCATAGCCTTTGGATGCTGAGCTTTCGTGTAGCTAACACTTACTGAGTCCTTACTGTGTACTAAGCACTCTCTAAGTGCTGCTTTAAATGAATTAACTTACTTGATGTTCTTAAGAACCCAAGGAGGTAGGAACCACAGCCATGCTCATTTAAAGATGAGGCAATGCAGATACGAAATAACTAACTTGCCCAAGGTTACCCAGCTAATAAGAAGTGGGTGACTATTAACCAATATGGCGCAGGTCTTCTGAACCCATGGAGAACATACTCTGAAGACTGTGTGCTGTGAAGGACAAAAAGCACTGCATTCTAGATAGACTGGGAACGCGGGAATTCTGCCTGGCCCCGCTGAGAGAACAGGAGTTACTGAGTTATACCCCCACCCCGTGAGAGAGAGAGCATGGCTCCACTGGGAAAGGGGATTCTGCCTACATCATTCAGAGAAAAAAAATCCATTTAAATAAAATAACATTAAACACTAATATGAATAAAGATTATAATAACCACTAAATTTGATTATGGGCTTATCATGTGTCAGGAACTTTGCTAAATATTTTTATGGATCCTCAGAATAATCCAGAGGGAGGGGCCAGCACTCTGCTGGCAGCCCCAGGGCCAGGTCATCCCTGCCTCCAGCTGTTTTAGCCCGAATATTCATACTGTGCTATCTGTTTCCGTGCCTGGAGCTCAGAGAAGTCCACTCCTACCTTAGCCCCAGGGAGCCATCAGGAGTGGTTTCTGTCCATGACCCCCATTGCCAGCTGTTGAGCCAAGATAGGCATCTCCTGGCTTGAGAAACTGGAGGCCAGGAGAGATGACAAGTAATCTCCTGGGGCTTTCTGGCAAAGACTTCCCTCACTGGTCAAAACAAACACCAGCAGGAAGTGGCCATGTCATGCCTTGTGACCATAGTTGATAAGCTTAAGCACCAGCCAATTTGCTAAGCATGGCAGAGAGAAAGAAGAAAGCCACTGGGTCCCCGGTGACTGCGTCCCCCGTGACAGTGTGAATGCTGAAATTGCTGTCCCTTGGATTTCTTGTTCTAGGACAGGGGTCAGGAACCTATGGCTCGCGAGCCAGATGTGGCTCTTTTGATGGCTGCATCTGGCTCACAAATTTTTTTTTTTTTTTTTTTTCATTTTTCTGAAGCTGGAAACAGGGAGAGACAGTCAGACAGACTCCCGCATGCGCCCGACCGGGATCCACCCGGCACGCCCACCAGGGGTGGTGCTCTGCCCCCCAGGGGGCGATGCTCTGCCCATCCTGGGCGTCGCCATATTGCGACCAGAGCCACTCTAGCGCCTGAGGCAGAGGCCACAGAGCCATGCCCAGCGCCCGGGCCATCTTGGCTCCAATGGAGCCTTGGCTGCGGGAGGGGAAGAGAGAGACAGAGAGGAAAGCGCGGCGGAGGGGTGGAGAAGCAAATGGGCGCTTCTCCTATGTGCCCTGGCCGGGAATCGAACCCGGGTCCTCCGCACGCTAGGCCGACGCTCTACCGCTGAGCCAACCGGCCAGGGCCTATGGCTCACAAATTTTTAATAAAAAAAATAATAAAAATATAAAACATTCTCATGTATTACAATCCATTAATTTCCTACCGCTCATGTTCATGGTGGCAGGTGGCTGGAGCCAATCACAGCTGTCCTCCGGGACAACACCAAATTTTTATTGGA
Source organism: Saccopteryx bilineata (assembly GCF_036850765.1). NCBI lineage: Eukaryota > Metazoa > Chordata > Mammalia > Chiroptera > Emballonuridae > Saccopteryx > Saccopteryx bilineata. The sequence goes on along the minus strand of NC_089490.1, from coordinate 186,183,546 downwards.
TAATGTGTAATGTACACGGGTCATTGTATGGCTCTCACGGAATTACATTTTAAAACATGTGGCGTTCATGGTTCTCTCAGCCAAAAAGTTTCCTGACCCCTGTTCTAGGAAATAACAGGGCCTTTGCTTTTATAAGTGTGCTAAACAGGTTTGATTATGATTCCCATTTCTCCCCTTGAGAAAACGAAGGCACGAGATGAGGAAGGTGGGACTCAAACCTAATCCCTAATCAGACTGTTTGCAAAGCATAAGGTATCTGCTTTAAAAAACACATAAAACAAAACAAAGTGCTGTCCCCAGCAGCACCTCCCAAGACTCTTAGCTGCTTCTGTCAGTCAGCCACAGGACCCACCCCTTTTTTTTTTTTTTTTTGGTAATACCCCAGTAAGGAATGTTCAGAAGTGAATTTTTTTGAGCAATCACCTGTTATCTACCAAGTCATATTCAGACTGGCAGATGACAAAATGGCATCAGAAGAAACTTTGTCTTCCTAGACCAGAGTGAGACCTACAGGCCTGACATCACACTCCTGAGAGAAGAATACAATGACGTGTACAAGGAGGAACTGGGATAAGGGTGGAAGGGCGTCTTGGGCAGCTAGTCTGAGCCTTTCTTCCACCACATCTTCTCTCAAGCTCCTTGGGCCCTTCCAAACAGAGCTCCCTGCATTGCCCCACACGCAGGCCATGTTTCATCTCTGTCCCTTGCTCAGTTATTCCTTCTAATCCAGGTTCTCCCCACAGCTTTCCAGTCAAAACCCTAACTTCTTCTGTAAGACCCCATTTCGACACCCCCGCCCCCGAGGCCCTCTCCTCCTGTGCACTTCTCTCCGCTATATTCCCACAGCCTTTCATCTACATAGGCATTTACCTCGTTACACTGCTTGATGTTATTTTTATATTTAAGTATATGCCTGGTTTCCTTGCTCAGACTCTAAATGGAATGAATGCAAAATTTGTGTCTTATTCACATTTTAACCTCCGGTGTCTACTCAGTAACTCAGGGAGGGATTTGAGCATTGAGGGAAACTCACCTTGTGAATCCTGTACATTAACAGAGTATCTTTATGAATAAATAGGTAGCCATTTATTCTTTTCCTTCTAAAATAAAGCCATTTATTCTTTTCTAATTAACAGTTTGAAATTGTTGCATTTTTATTTTAGTTTTCGAGATATCAAAAAAGGATAATTTTATGAAATGTTACCCTATGTCAAATTAGGATCCTCAAAGGGCTGTCCCAGGATTCACACTTCCTTTTCCCCTTTGCTGGCCCCTCGTTCCTCCAGGCAGTGATACAGAGAACAGTACAGGTACTAAGCGGTGAATGGAAAAAACCTGGCTATACTAGGGCAGGCGGCAGAGATCAGCTCTCTCATGATAGCCACTCCTTAATAGCACAGACAGGTTGAGAGAAGTACTCATTTGTCAAGAAAAATCATTTAGGAAGTCAGGGCCCTGATTTCACACCTGGTCATCAGTGTTTACAGCCTAAGGAAGTGGGCTCTCTGAGAGAGAGGCCTGGGTCACTGCGGTTCATATCAGACACACGGCAACAGAAGAAGAGCCCAGCAACATGACAATGACTACAGCCAACGTGACCACAAAAGACAACTTTTCTAAAAACAGTGGCCGTTTGTCTGGTTACTTTATGAGACACATTAAAGCCGATATGTTTTCACAGACCACAGCATGTTGCTGCTTGTGATTAACATATCCCCTGGACTCCTGATGCTTTCTTGAATTCCTCCACTACTGTGGTCTACTCCTGTCTGCATTGTTGGATGGTTTAGCAGAGAAATAGAAAGAAATAGGGAGGAAACCAATATTCATAAACTTAAATACTCTCTGTGTGTCAGGGGCAGGTTATGTAAGTCCCCAGCACAACCCTGACATGATGTCATCAGCTCCGTGTCAAGGATGAGTTCCTTGGACCTGTGAGTTCACATGCATTGACCATGCCATGATGGCTTCTATGATGTTTTATGATACATTAGTTATAATAAGTTATAAAAGGTATATAACAATATATTGACTGTCTGCTTACTCTCTAAAAGTGTTTTTAGATTAGAACAAGTTACCTCGAGCTTCCTCAGGGCCAGATCAGAGCTGCCTTCAGCATGCAAATATGTATTAAAAATACCAAAGTGAGGTTTTCTAAGGCAACTCTAGGACAAGTGAAAGCATCAAGTGTACAGATACTATGCCGGAAGACAGTATCCTACTGTTTAAATAAAATGCTGTACATAATTGTACAATTTTATTTATTCTTGCTTAAGAAAAAAGAAAATAAACCTAGAGAATTTTGCAGATCATGTGTATGGTACACACAAGCACAGTTATTCTCATAATTCTCGGCTCCTCACTGGAAGAAGAGGACTCCTTCAAATGGAGTGAATGACTTGAGGACAAATAAAAGGAAGCACTACTTTTCCTCAGAAAATAAACGTATGGAGCTCATTACCACCTAAGAGGTACAGGCAAGGAATATAAATGGATTCAGAAAGGTTTTGACCAAATTTATGAATGTCAGAGCCATAAATGGCTACTGCGAGTACACCTAACCTTTCAGGTTAATGTAAGGGAGGAAAACTATGTCCTTTCCTGGCTAATCCCTCCAGGCCTCCGTTGTCAACACAGTATCAGGGTGGGTGGCCACCAGGCTCGCCTGGCGGCGCGATTCCTAAATTCCTTTTAGGGAATGGGCATCTGGGCACGATGAGCGTTCATCTCTTCAATGGAAGCGTACATGGAAAGTGTTTCATTTTAAACAGGAAGCTGCCATTGGACTTTACTATTTATGTGACCAGGTTCAAACAGGAGGAAAGATTTCAGTTTGGGGAATCGGAAGGAAGCCAAGTTCAATTCCAGACCGCCTCCCAAACAGGCCGACGTGCGCTTGCCCACCTCTCTGTGCCGGCTCTCCCACATGCAAGATGGGGAGAAGAGTATCTGTGCTGCAGACATTTCCTGAGACTTCCAGAAGAAAACATTTTCTACACTGCAAAATGAAAAAATACATATAATCACTGAAGCAATTCCAGTTATAAGCAAATCTCATTTATTTGGGGAGAGATATACAGCCCTGGATTTTGAACCACTGACTGCAGCGTTCCAGGTCAGCGCTTTATCCATTGCCCACCCCAAGTCAGGCCTAGATGTTGAATAAATTCATGTGCAACTGATCCTGGGTCTCCATTTTACAACAGCAGGAAAAAGAAGCGATCCAACTATAAAATGCAATAGATTGATAGTGGTTAGGTACAAAATCAAGACCGATCCTTGGCTCTCCTAACATGTACACTCCAGTCTCTAACTCCTTTAATTTGGAAATAATAGTGCATTGGCTCTATTTGTCTGAGAAATGAAAAGATGTGATTTATAGGGTAGTTCAATCTTTAATAAGTGCATATATTTGAAATCCTAAAATCACATGCTTCAAAATAGCTTGTGCTTATTAAAGTAAGATGAATGTGATATAATTTTTGGCTATAACATCACATTTGAGGTAAGTGCAAGATGCAGAAACTCTGAATGCCACCATCATCTTCTTCAAAGAGAAACCCTCCAGCCTTGACACCTGCAGAATTCAATAAAGTGATAAAAATGAATGTGAAAATGCACACCTCATATTCAGTCCATGACACAAATCAACAGGTATAGATATTTAGGCCTTTTAAATGTTTAGAAATTTTTTCCTCTAACTAACGACATTAGAAGAACAAATAGGAAATTAAATAAGTATACATGCTAACCATATATAAAAACAGTTATGTACTATGACCAAGTGGGATTTATCCCAGGTATGCAAGGCTGGCCCAACATTCAAATATCAATTAATGTAATCCATCACATCAAGCAGGCTAAAGAAAAAACAAACATATTTATACAAACATATTTATATCAATAAATGCAGAGAAAACATTTGGCAAAATCCAATATCCATTCATGATAAAAACCCTTAGTAAGCTAGGAATAGAAGGAACTTCCTCAACTTGATAAAGACTGTCTACAAAATACTTATAGGTCACATTATATTTAATACTAAGGAATTAGAAACCTTCTTACTAAGACCAGGAACAAGGCAAGGATGTTTCCTCTTACCATACCTTTTCAATGTACTGGAAGTCCTAGCTAATAATAAAAGACAAAAAAAAGGGGGAAAGAAAGGTATACAGATTGGTAAGGAAAAAATAAAACTGTTTTGTTCACAGATATAATCATCTGTGTAGAAAATCTGAAAGGATCAATAACAAAATAAATCCTGGAACTAACAAAAGATTATGGCAAGGTTACAGGATAGGAGGTTAATATACAAAAGTCAATCACTTTTCTGTACACCAGTAATAAACAAGTAGAATTTGAAAATAAAATAAAATACCATTTCAAGTAGAACCCAAAAGATGAGAAATGCTATAAATGCTATAAAAGATGGTATAATGCTAACAAAATATGAACAAGATCTATATGAGGAAAATCATAAAACTTTGATGAATGAAATTTTAAAAAAACCTATCTAAATGGAGAGACAGTCTATGTTCAAGTGTTAAGATGGCAGTTCCTCCTGATTTAATCTATAGATTCAACGCAATCACAGTAAGTTATTATAATGCTATCTACAAACCGATTCTCAAGTTTATATGCAGAGCAAAACGACTCAGAATAGCTAGGACCGTATTGAAGGACAAAGATGGAGGTCTGACACCTCCTATCTTCAATACTTGCTATAAAGCCACTGTGATCAAGACAGTATGGTGATGGTGAAATCACAGAGATCAATGGAACAGAATAGTGAGACCAGAGATAGACCCCCACAAATATAGCAAATTGATCTGACAAAAGAGCAAAGGTCAAACAATGGGAGCACAGAGAGCCGGTTTACCAACTGTGCTGCACCAACTGAACTTCCATCTGCAAGAAGACAGGTCTAGACACAGACCTTACACCCTCCACAAACATGAGCGCAAAATGGAAACTGACCTCAATGGAACATGCAAAACAATAAAACTTCTAGAGCAGGACACAGGAAAACCTAGATGACTCTGGATATGGCAATGGCTTTTTACATTTAACACCAAAGGCTCAATCCCTAAAAAAAAAGAATTGACAGCTGGACTTCATTAAAATTAAAAGTTTCTGCTCCGTGAAAGAAAATGCCAGGGGAATGAGAAGCTAAACCACAGACTGGGAGAAAATATTTGCAAAAGACACATCTGATAAAGGATTGTTATTCAAAATATACAAAGAATTCTTAAAACAATGAGAAAACAAAGAACCTGATTAAAAAATGGGTCAAAGGTCTTGACAGATACCTCACCAAAGCAGATATAGAAAATCTTCTATTATGAAAAATAAGCACATAAAAGACACCCCACATCATATGTCATCATGGGAATGCAAATTAAAACAAGGTATCAGTGCACACCTGTCAGAGTGGCCCAAATCCTGAACACATTCTCATGAGGATGTGGAGCGACAGGAACTCGCATTCATTGCTGGTGGGTACAAACACGTTTGAAGATATTTTGGCTGTTTCTTACAAAACTAAGCATATTCTTTTCATACCACTCAGCAATTGCATCCCTTGGTATTTACCCAAAGGAGTTGAAAACATGTCCACATAAAAACCTGCACTCAGATGTTGATAGGAGGTTTATTTATAATTGCCAAAACGTGACTGCAACCAAGATGCCCTTCAGCAAATGAATGAACACTTAAATCGTGGCACATCCAGACAACAGAATATTATATTATTTAGTGCTAAAAGGAAATTAAATATCCAGTTTTGGATATCCAGGCAATTAAAACCAGAATGTTTGTGTTCAAAAATAAAAGAGAGGAAAGATGGAAGGAAATAGAAGGAAAGGAAAGAAAAGGAAAGGAAAGGAAAGGAAAGGAAAGGAAAGGAAAGGAAAGGAAAGGAAAGGAAAGGAAAGGAAAGGAAGAGGGAGGGAGGGAAAGAGAAGAAGGAAGGAAGGAAGGAAGGAAGGAAGGAAGGAAGGAAGGAAGGAAGGAAGGAAGGGAGGGAGGGAGGGAGGGAGGGAGGGAGGGAGGGAGGGAGGGAGGGAGGGAGGGAGGGAAGAAAAGGAAAGAAAAAAAAGAAAGGGCCCTGGACGGTTGGCTCAACGGTAGAGTGTCGGCCTGGCGTGCGGGGGACCCGGGTTCGATTCCCAGCCAGGGCACATAGGAGAAGCGCCCATCTGCTTCTCCACCCCCCCCCCTCCTTCCTCTCTGTCTCTCTCTTCCCCTCCCGCAGCCAAGGCTCCATTGGAGCAAAGATGGCCCGGGCGCTGGGGATGGCTCCTTGGCCTCTGCCCAGGCACTAGAGTGGCTCTGGTCGCGGCAGAGCGACCCCCCGGAGGGGCAGAGCATCACCCCCTGTTGGGCAGAGCGTCGCCCCTGGTGGGTGTCCCAGGTGGATCCCGGTCGGGCGTATGCGGGAGTCTGTCTGACTGTCTCTCCCCGTTTCCAGCTTCAGAAAAATACAAAAAAAAAAAAAAGGAAGGAAGGAAGGAAGGGAGGAAGGGAGGGAGGGAGGGAGGGAGGGAAGGAGGGAGAAAAGAAAGAAGGAAGGAAAGAAAGAAAGAAAGAAAGAAAGAAAGAAAGAAAGAAAAAGAAAAACTGTGTTGAAGCACAGTTGGTTAAACTGTCAAGCTATGAAAAGACAAAGAAAGACAGGGAGGAAGGAACCTTACGTGCATATTTTGAAGTGAAAGCAGCAGATCTGAAAAGGCTCCACACTCTAAAAGTCTAACATTCTGCAACAGGCAGAACTATTGGAGAGAGTGAAAGGGTCAGAGGTTAGGAGTGGGAAGAGGGGAGGTAAACAGGCAGAGCACAGAAGATTTTTAGGGCAGTGGAAATACTGTGTGTGACACTATGATACATACATATCATTATATTTTGTCCAAACCTGTAGAATGGTCAACACCAAGAGGAGACTGAAATATAAACTGTGGGCTTTGGGTGAGTATGATGTATTATTTTCGTCCACCAATGATAACAGATGTAACACCCCGATGGGGAATGCTGATAATGGGGGGGGGGGGCTCTGCCTGAGTGCGGCCAGGGGGTGGCAGGGGAAACCCTGTACTTCTCAATTTTGCTGTGAATTCAAAAGTGCTCTGAAAATTAGTCATGGATAAAGTCATAGATATTTATAGAGGCTCATGGTGTTCATGGGTATGTGCTTGTGGGGTGAGTGTGTGTGTGAGCCTTTTCTCACTTAACAGCTGAAAGACCGAGAGTGAAGTGGGACGATAGGCCACTGGACACAGGCATTTTCTTCAGTGTCCGGGGCTGGACCAGCTCCACCAGGGCCTTGTGGAGGGCCATCCCAGGCCCCTTTCACCCCTCATGTCCCATTCACAGCCACAACTTTGGCTGCAAAGCTGACCCTCTGCTTCTCTGCACTCCGAAATGCCAGCCACTGATATAACGGCCTTCCTCGTCAAAGGCCTGTAATAAACATTTATTTAACAGTTACCGTCCCTTAGCTTGTATGTAGCCAGACTGACTTTGACCCCCGCGGATTTCAGTCTTTTTATTCCCCAAGCCCCAACCTACACTGATAGTTAATAACATCGTTGATAGTTAATAACATTGTGGCTTATTCTGACCAAGAATGTACATATAGTTCTTCCACCTTTCTGCCTGGGAAATGCACCCTACACTAACCCTATTGTCATTATTTCCTGCTGTCAATCTCATCTGGGAATAGGCGACATTGCTCTACTTTGTCACGGTGGAAAGTTTATCCTGCAAATCTTCCATTTCTTAGGTCTCCCATGAATGGCTGTGCTTATCTCCTGTGCGCTTCTAGGCATCTCCAGGGCTCTGCATTTAACTTCCTACTTCTAAAAGCATCTGTACAGAGATAATATTAATGTTATTGCGACAGACAGGCAGAGCCTCATTTCTTTCCCCTTTGACTGGAAATGCCTCTTCATAGGGAAAATGTGCAGACACTGGCATTTTTGTGTGAGGTCTGAACGTATGTGGGTCCAGCCACTGGCAGCAGGAAGAAATAAGACACAACTGCCAGATGGTTTGTTTAAAAAAAAAAAAAGTCAAAATTGACTGGTGATCCATAACCTTTAAAATTATTTTCCCAAAGGATCTTCTATTCTGAAGCTGGGAAAAACTCCTGAATTCACTCTCAGTTCTGAGAGAACAGTTGCTTGGAAGAGGAAGTGATTTAAAGATCACTTATCTTCCATACTAACTGCTACCCTAGACATGCTGGCTGTTTTAAGTTCCGAATACAACTGCTGATGGTACTTAAATTTTTTGAAGACTTGAGTTAGAATTCATAGTAGGAAGGTAGTAAGTACTAGAAAGATGATGGGATTTGGAGTTAAGTTCCAGTCTCTACTACAGATTGTTCCTTTTTAATGCATCCATCCCTGCACCTCCGTTTACTCCTCTGAATAATGGGGATGGCAAATCTGCTCTGACTATGTCGTAGAGATAGGGGTGTTTCGTGACCTAGTGAATGCATGGAAATGAACTTTATAAGCCATCAGTGCTTTGGAATTTAAGTGGTTATTATAATAAAATAGAAGTTCCTGAAAAAAATAACAAGGTAAAGGGAACCTATTAATGGTCCTGGTGAACTCTGCAGCCTGGGTTTTCTTAGATCATCCAAATTGAAATGTTTATTTTGTTGGTTTGTTTGTTAGCTTAATACTCTGAATCGTTTCTTACTTTTATCCCTAAACAACTCAACCTTAAGGAGAGTTGCCTTACAATGACAAGTAATGGTCAGGAAAAAATTTAGTGCAAAACAATGGTAATGAGTATAACTTTCCATCATGCACACTGGCAACAAGAATTTCAGTAGAAAACCATTAGCTACTGCCATCACATTCATGTGATTAGCAGGGATGGCTAGGCTAAGACAACACTGATTCCTCACTGTACATTCCCAATCAGTGTTTCCAAGAGGGTCTAAGTCAGGGGTCTCAAACTCAACTCAGCATGTGGGCCGCAGAGCAAGATCACAGCCGTTCAGCAGGCCGCACTAGGTCTACAAAAGGCAACTGTTACGCAACACTTTTCTCACTGCAGTTGAAAACAAAAAAAATCAGTACAACAAGCACAATCGTATATGCAGTTTACTCAGTGTCACAAAACGACCAGAAACTGTAGTTCGCATCACAACTGCTGTTAACTAAGCTAATATCTAGCTAGGATGCTAGAGAAATGAAAAATACAAGTAGGCCCCTAGGCTTACTTAATTTTATCCATATTTTGAACTTTGTGGATTAGTCTGCGGGCCGCACAAAATTGTTCGGCGGGTCGCATGCGGCCCGCAGGCCGGGAGTTTGAGACCCCTGGGACTCTAAGTGATCCTGAGCCCGCCTAATGAGGATGTCACCTTCCCACCAGCTTCCTACATACTGCTATATCTGTGGACTCGAAGCTCTTTGAGTCAGTGACATCTTCTTTCTAGCTGTGTATGCTAACAGCCAGCTCAGTGTCCCAAACAGGGAGGGGTAAACGTTCACTGTGTGAGTGAGGGAGGCTGGCACACCCCTTCTCTTCAAAGGCCCACATATTAAGGCACTGCTGGTAGAGGCAACAGAGGGAGTCCAATCCCACATCCAGTCATGACTAAACTCAACATCCCCAACTTCCTGTGTATGACTGTTGCCTAAGACATAATAAAAAAAGGCAAATGCAATGTTATCACCCCGAACAACGCTGTTCTCAGGTGAGGTCTCTCTAACAGCCTCCACGTCCCGGACTACAGAACGGCAGTGTTCAGAAACATTCTAAAAGTAGAGAAGGAGCAAGGACCCCGCTGCGGTCTATGGATCAATACCCATAGCACTTAAATATTTCTAAACCTTTCTTTCTAGGCTCTTATTCAGAATGTGCATGCCTTCTGTGCACATTTTAACAGAAGATTGTTATAACCACTAAGTGAAACTACAAATCTATAATCTTTAACTACCTTTATTAGTAGGTAATAATGACTATGGACATATAAATATTGATTACAACTTTTAAAATAACCATGATATTGAGTAGCCATCAAGCTGAAACAATGAGGTTATAATATAAAAGAAATTAGACTCTGAGCATATAAGAGTTTCAGTTAAAAACATACAGTCAAGATATTTTTTCAGAACAGTCTTTCTTCGGTCACTCTTTCACCATTCACATTCTGCAGCCTGCTGTTGTACTGCAAAACTTAGAAATAATTTAAGAAAAATGTGTTGTAGTATTGAAACCATAAGAATCGAAGTAAAAATGTATCGGTTTCATTCCAACTTTTACAAGTAGCTTGTCACATATAGCAAGGGACAAGTCACATTGTTCTCTTAGATTCAGCCTTTTGTCTATACATGGAACCTCCTGAATTGCTCTGGGGTTAAAAGTGTTGATTGACAGAAGGGGTAAGTTTTTATAAATGCTGAGTTCCCATTCTGTTTTCAAAACATTGCTTGCTGGGAATAGATTAAATCAGGAGATTGGTCTGTTATTATAGTTATTTTATTCTTTTTCTAAAATTCTTTTTGAAGGCTGAGCTCTTCATTAATACTTTTACTTTGATGATGAGTACTGAAACAGGCATTTCTGACCCCAAACTACAAGATCTAGGTAAAAAAAACTCCCCACCACAAAAATAAGGCATTCTTTTCAGATATGTGTTATTTTATCACTAAACTTTCTTAGGCACTTGACAAAAATCACTTCAAGTGTGCTTTAGTTTTGATGACAGGGTGTGACACTCACAGTAAAAAAGAAAACATTTTAAGTATTGGCACAGGGCGATGGGCTCCTTCCTGCTGGTGGATGCAGAGGCCGGCAGCCCAGAGAACTCGGGCAGCGGCAAGGAGCCTTCCAAGGCTAAGCCGTGTGCGGTATCTGAGTAACCAGCATCTAATGTGAAATTCTTTTCATCTTCCTTCCACACTCCTGTGAAAACCAGGATTTCCGAGGGGCACAGGGATTCTCAACCATTGCATTGAGGCAGCATTCTTGCAGCTTGAGCTCATGCGAGGAAGAGCAATTTCATGTTAAACACACAAGATGATGATAAGGAAGGAGGCGAGCTGATAGCCAGAAATACATATGCACACCCTCCCTTGGAAGTTTGCTTTCGCTACCTTGTACAAAGTTAATGGAAACCAAGGAACTACCATTCCAGAATCGTCACCCCCTTTAATCCTTAATAACCAAATAAAAATGGGCAGCCTGTATTCGGGAGCAGCGCTAGCAAGCAGATCTGCAGGAAACAAGGCTCCCTACAGACTTCCCCTTGATCTTAAAGCTTCCCTTGAAACATTTATATGTGCGGAGCACCTGGCCAGGAGATGTGAGAAGGCCTTTTTTCACCTTGGCTCTATTTCTTTCTTTAATAATAAATTCTCGGTTTTCTTTTTTCCCTTCCTGGAAACTGAATCCATCTTAAGTAATGTTTTTGTTCTTTCTTAATAGTTTAAGAAAAGCAAGACAAACCCCCCATTAACACCCATCAGGTTTCCTGCCTGTGGATCGGTATCATCTTCGCTGTAGGAAAAACGAAGCAAAAGTCAGGGTAGGTTAATTCCAATCAGGTTGAGGGCTTCTTTTGTTTGAATTCAAAGGGCTTGGGTTAACCTGCTATAAAATGTAGTCTTCCTCTTGCATGCACCTGCCTGGGTGAGGAAGTGATGAGCTAGATAACCCGTTCTGACGGCAGCCGCTTAACCACGCAGGTGTGTGCATTACGGTCGGATGTGTCACAGAGGAAGGATGCCGTCTGTCCTAGGACGGGGAGGCCTGCTGAGTCACGTCCCCCACAGGATGCAATGCATTCAATGGTGAAAACGCACACACGGTCAGCTACGTAGCCTTTCTCCCAAATCGGCTCAAACCCTGGACAGAAATCTTAGCACTATGTATTTTGAAATAAATGTATTTAAAAAGCAACGTTCAGGAAAGCAACGTTCACTTGTAAGGATCCTCGTCCCTCTCTTTCTTTCTTACTTTCCTACTTCAGTCCATCAGATGTATTTAGGAGACTTATTAAAAAGACACACAATACAAAAGGATACAACCGATAGCTGAAATTGGAGAAAGGAGAAAATGAGCAAAATAACAAATGCCAAAGAAAATACTCCAAAATTTATAAATGCCAACCATTCATCCTGTGTGGCTGCTGGGTGGCGGAAGGGAAAATTCGGCCCCGTGCATATTTGTCACCTGGGCCAGTGCACGCCACCACAGTCTGGGCCAGCTCCACACTGGGACCTCGCTCTCCTCTCCTCTCCCCTGCCCTCCCTTCCTCTCCCCTCCCCTCTCCTCCCCTTACCCCTCCCCTCCCCTGCCCTCCCTTCCCCTCCCCTCCCCTCCCCTGACCTCCCTTCCTCTCCCCTCCCCTCTCCTGACCTCCCTTCCTCTCCCCTCCCCTCCCCTGACCTCCCTTCCTCTCCTCTCCTCTCCTCTCTTCTCCTCTCCTCTCCCCTCCCTTCCTCTCCCCTCCCCTCCCCTGCCCTCCCTTCCTCTCCCCTCCCCTCCCCTGCCCTCCCTTCCTCTCCTCTCCTCTCCTCTCTTCTCCTCTCCTCTCCCCGCCCCTCTTCTCCTCTCCTCTCCCCTCCCTTCCTCTCCCCTCCCTTCCTCTCCCCTCCCTTCCTCTTCCCTCCCCTCCCCTGCCCTCCCTTCCTCTCCTCTCCTCTCCTCTCCTCTCCTCTCTTCTCCTCTCCTCTCCCCGCCCCTCTTCTCCTCTCCCCTCCCCTCCCTTCCTCTCCCCTCCCTTCCTCTCCCCTCCCCTCCCCTCTCCCCTTCCCTCCCCTGCCCTCCTTTCCTCTCCCCTCCCCTCCCCTGCCCTCCCTTCCTCTCCTCTCATCTCCCCTCCCCTCCCTTCCCCTCCTTGCCTCGTCTGTGTGACACCTCTAGAAAGGCCTCATTCCCACTCACAGCACATTGTTGGCTTCCTGATCTATAGGGGACAAAGTCAGAATTCCTCCCTGGAGCGTGGAAAGCCCTCCTGACCTGGCCTCTCTCTGCTCTCTGGCCACCCCACCACGACCCCACCATGACCCTACTGCGCCCCACCCTTCACCACTTTGCTGCCCCCCCAACACACACACACGCAGCCTTAGTCCACAATTCAGATAGCCCCTGCCCGCACAGCTTTGCCAGAAAGGCTCTTACGCTTCTCCACTGACGCACTTGAACATCTCCAGTTCTGGGGTCCCCTCAAGATGCTCCTGAAACATGTTCATGCTCCCCCACCTGTCCTCCCGCATCATGGCCCCGGACACTATTCCCTGTCTCAGTAGCTTGCTTGTGCTGTCCGAGAGCACTCTCTTCCCAAACGGGAACCGAGTCTGGCAGCACGTGCTATTCCCAGCCTCTAGCAGAGCGCCCGACATGTTGCTGCTTAACCATATGTTATCGTTTGTTGCATGAATGAATAATAACAATAACAGCTGATATCTATTAACCATTCACCATGGGCCACAAAGGTGCCTGATATTTTGCTTCATTATCATTGTGGAGGGGGTGGATTTATTTTTCACACTAAAGTCATGAGGTACGTTATTGTCATCTTCATTTTGCTGATGAGTAAACTGAGGCTTTCGGTAGCGAAGTGTGGGTGCTAACCTACCAACCCGAGCCTATCTGATGCTGAGCTCTCACCACTACCCTACACTGCCTGTCTGACAAATAATGCTTCCTAACAGTCTGAGCAAAAAGAGGAGCACATTCAGGTACCAGATTCATAGCATATGGGAACAACAACAAAAAATACATCAACAATTAGGGAGAAACGTGGTTTTTCTTGGATTCTGGAGCTTTAACATTTCTTCCTCGAGGTGACATCAAAGCATTGCCCAGCGGCCCGATTTTGTGGACAACGCCTGGAAATCCAGCAGTGAGCAGAACAGGAGATGTCCTAGAATGTCTCTCATACTAGCCAGTGGCCCCTCTTAGAAACACACTTCACCATAATCTATTCTCTCCCAGAGAAAACGCAGTGCTAAGGTGATTGGGCTGAACCCAAGGGGTGATTTAATTTGTCAAAATCAAACCAAGCAAATATTCATGTTGTCTCTTCAAGATCATTTTCCCCTTGTGGAGAGGGAGGAGGATGAATGATGTTTGCAGTTATCACCATCAACTACAAATCACCTGGGTAAAATGACTCCGAGGCAGGTAAACAAAGGGATGTTTGAACAAAATAGGCTCCCTTTGCCCTCAAAAACACAAAGAAAAAAAAATTACATGCAAAACCCTGAAAACTCTAGGATAAAACAAGAGAGGCTAGAAGCTTTAGACTATTTACAACCTGTTTATGTGCTTTGAAGGGACTTTGTGAGTAAATGAGTCAGACATTGTCAACTGGGAGAGAATCAAGCTGCCCACTTACAGGACATACAATTGTATTATTTCTACTAGTGAGCAATGAAATTGAGAATTTGACAATAGTTGTTTTGTGCTATATTTCTGTGTATAGGTTTCAGTATTTTATCCTGAGTTTCATTTAATTCAACATTTACTAGTTATTTAATACCATCTTATTTCAGCTACTTGCTCCATAAATAAGGGCAATGGTGAAGAGTTCAAAATGATTCAAAAGAGAAAACTGAACTGGTTGAGAAATAAGTCCAAATTTTAGAAGCAAGATCACAAATATAACCCAAAGGAATGTGGTCTCTTTGTCTTGGCAAAAAACACAGGGATTTCTCAATTTGTCTAGTAAGAAAAAAAAAGTAATCACCTTAAGTTTGTGAAGCAAAATTTAGGGGAGACTTCTAAAGAAAATGACTCCGTTTTGTGAGAGGCAGAACAGGTCCGGTCTGTGGAAGAATTAAAGGCCAGAGTAGACGATCGATCGTCTGAGAGGCGGAAAGAGGCCGAGATGCGAAATGAAGTCACACCTCCGAGAGCAGAGAGCAGCGTAGAAGGCAGGGAATGATCTCTGAGGACAGAGTCCCTATAGCCCTCAGGACTGGCGATCTGCCTACCATTTACTAACTAGCCTTGACTTAGTGGAGGTGGCCTCGTGCTTGAAAGGGACAAGCATAGCTCTCATGATTCCTGCTCATGGGTGGACACAGACCCGCAGGAACCTTTGGTGCAGTGTGAATGCCAAGTGCTCGCACTTACGTGGCACAGCCTGTGTTCCATTAGAGGCAGGTAAGGAGAGACACTTTCTTTCTCAGCAACCAGGTTTAGAAGGAAAAAAAAAAGAGAGAGAGAGAGAGAATTGCCCAGGCTCATCCCAAACTTTTCGATAGCTTGTCAAAATAAGGGACAGCGGAAGCACACAACATAACAAAATGCAAACACCAAACATAGTCCTTTAGAGAAAACTCCTCAGCATTCCCTACATGGTTCAGTCACGCTGCTCATTAAACAAGTCATTTTAATACTCACTGTCAGCACAATCTTCTAGGTGCCAGGATTTCCTTTTGAAGATTGAAGGCAGTCTGTGGGCCAAGTTTGCAGAGAGGTAAACATGTGGAGACCAGGACAGTTTTCTGGTGTCTCAGATCTGACATCTTCTCAATTTACAGTCCTCCCCCCTTCTTTTGGGGGGTTTAAAATATTTTTAAATTTTTATTTTAACTTTTTAGTTTGCTCAGGCACAAGGTGCTGTGAAACACACCTCAAGTGTCTTTTAAAAATTAAAACCAGGTTGATTTGTAGTGTCAGTGATTCCTGCTAATCAAAATCCCTGACAATTTCGCAGGAGGGAAGAGGTCCGGGTGCAGCTCTCTCACTGGAGAGTACTGCTTCATTTTTCCGTTTTGATCTAAATCTGAATGTTTTCCTGCAGATAATTCCTGTGCATTTTTAAAAGAGAGAAACAGGGAATAAAATTCTCAGGAAATAATGTTTATTTGGACACAGAGTCCTCAGCCTGGACTAGACAACTGAGTGGTGCTCCAGGTCCCTCTGCTGGCCTCGCTCCGTGGGAGCTGCTCCCACAACTGTGGCTTCAGAGGCTGCTGCCTCCAACCCAAACTTCCAAACTAGAATGTTCTTCTGGCTCCATTCCTCCCGCCAAGGATCACCGCTGGAATGTGGGGAGCGGTGTGTGTGGACACCAGTTATGACAAGAAAAACAGGCAGCTGCCTCAAATGAGGGTCCCTCTGAGCTGCGAGTCCGACTCTGAGGCAAATGTGTATTTCAATTTCCTGTTTCATTTTCCATAACTGTCCTTAAAAAATTAGAAGTGGCTCTTATGAACCAGAAAACTTATAGGGATCTTCTTGTCTTTCAATTCAAGGATGCCTTAAGGAACCAGAGAAACAAATGAAGACACGGGAATATGACAAAGCAGTTAAGTTTCCCAGAATCTTGCCTTCCAGCTACAGAAAGTCACATAAGTATGGTTTTAGGAGCAGCTGATTTGAGTCTTTTAAAATAGAGAATTGTTATGGCATTCTAGTGCTTTTATCTCCCCTGCAATAACCAGATTGTCCTATAATGTTTAAAAAGTATCAGTAGCTTAATTTGAAACACGTTCAAGAAAGCACCATTTTCTTTACATTGTCATCATGGGATTTTTTATATATACCCATGTATTAACACCAGAAAAGTATGGTACTACTTTCTAATGCTAATTGTCATGATATTTTTAACTACAAAAAGGAAACGAAATATTAAAGAAAAAAACACTCAGAAGGGCAGTGTATTCAAATATGTCAAGTCAAATTATATTTGAACAGTAAATCCCTGGTCTAAAGCTACCACATTAAATCAAAAAGTAAATAAAGATCCAGAGCAAATAAAGGCAGAAATAAAGATAGAGAAGAGGAGGAATGACGCAAAAACTAATATTTCACATAGATCTTAGGACCCTCAAATGTTTCAGAAGTGGAAACTAATGACTTTTAAAGATATACATCCCAATATTTAATAGAATAACGAGAGGAACATCATTCTGGAATATCTGAAATCGTTTCTGTAGAAATGCACCACTCCCCAGTTTGAGAATCTTCCGTTAGAAGAAACATGCAGGAATGGGGACACTGTTAAGCAAAGAATCTTTCTCATCATGTCAATTTTACCCCACATGCAGATCTGATGACCTTTGTTTTAGACACATAGGGTGAATAAATTTTTCAATTATTAAAGCTGTATTATTTTTACAGTGCCTTCAACTTCATTGTAATTGAGATGCTTGAGTTTTTGTTAAATTTTTTTTTCTCTTAAAAAATGTATGTGAAAATTTTAAATTAAATTGAGTTAAAATTCCTTTAATTTTGAGCAGTCTGTTGCTGGGGAAATTAAGTCCACTAGATCTGCTTCCAGACTTGTTGATAATCAGAAGCATGGGAGTTGCCTTTTAAAACCCAGACACCCCATATCCCATGTCAGATCTACTGAGTCTGACTCCCTGAGGAGGGGGCCCTGGAACCTTCAATTCATTTGTTCATTCTCATGCTACCATGTTGGGAAACCACAGCTCCAGGATGTTGCAAAATCAAGGGAGAAGTTAAGTGATTTGAATAAAATATCATCCAACATGTAGGCAGTTTCCTGCAGCTACAAAGACCAGAGGACCCAAAGCCACACTATGGTCTATAACAGCGACTTCCAACCTGTTCCATCTCATGGCACACATAAACTAATTACTAAAATTTTGCACTACACCAAAAAATAGATTTTGTGCTGATCTGACAAAATCTACTTTATATATAAAATTTTATATATAAAATTTTGATTCATTCACACCAGATGGCTATTGTTGTGTTGACTGTTGTCATTTCTTTATTTGACAATCTAAGGGGAAAGTCAGTGCCCCTGACTAAATAGTCAGATAGTACATGTGTTAATAATTCTTGCAGCACACCGGTGTTGAAAATCGCTGGTCCGTTAGCATCAGCTCAAATGCCTGTTCTCTAAAGATGCATAGAAACGGAATGTTGCTTAGAATTCTTTCTACCTAAGTAAATTGCAAATTCAAATTTAACATGCTTCTACCTTATTCCTGTTATACAGAGTGATACATTTAAATTACTAGTCTATGTGGTTTTTTATGTTTAGTTTGGTTGTTGCAAAAATAAATCCATCTATGTTTATTGTAGACAAAGCTGAAACACAGAAGAACAATGTTGCCATCTAGTGGTCAATTAAAAACATTAAGGAATCAGAGTGTCTCAGTGAAACGCCAAGTTAATGAACCCTAAAGAAAGAGGGTAAACTAATTCCAATAAAGACATTATTACTGAAAGAATTTCTTCAAACTACGGATTACTATAACCAGGCCCGCTGAAGCTTCATGCTAGCCTTTAGTCCTAGAATTACTGATAGTGATCAGTGGACAGCAGAGATGTGTTACACTTGGCTTTTGAAAAGTAACATTGTTTGTTCACTCATGCTTTGTATTTGTGTAGGCTCAATGGTGGATTTTACTACCAGAGTCTCTTTAATCATCAATAACACCATCCTTCACAACCATGGCAGGCCCATTCGTTTCTTCCAATTAATTGCTCAGGCTGCCTGAATCCAAAAGTCCCTCTGACTCTGTGAGGGGTGGAAGGTGTCACACGACTTCCTGAGGGATTTCCTCTAGCAGCCATCTCACGCTGAGCCCTTCCATATTCAAAACAGTCAGTCACTTGAAGGAGGTGGCCTCCCAAATCATGTGGATAAGGGAGACTTTCAAGTCCTAACACGTGTGTACACTTGTCTGTAGAAGTTAGCTCGTGTATCATCAAAAAGGAAGGAAAGAACAGCATTCAAGGAAAAGACATATTATTAGGCTATTTTAATTCTTTTAATTTTAAATATTTGGTTTGATCTAAGTGATCTCAATCAGGTCACGGTATTTCTTAAGTTGAATGTTACTCTGACTTAATTTCTGAGAGTTACAAGCCTACCTGTGGGGGGCAGTGAAATATATGTCTGTACAAGGTGAAGGCTGTACCCTGTCTTTGAAAGAGCTGTGAGAGAGTCTGTCCTACCCCCACCCTGGGGGAGTGGGGGCTGGTGCAGCAGGGCTCCCTAATGAGCGTCTCAGGAGGACATCTGGGTCACATTCGCTGTTACCTGCCCCTTTCACTTAATGGACGCACTCCTATCTTTACCTAAACAAAAGGCATCCTCACTCAATATTGTCTTCTTTTTGATTGATGCAGGCATCTGTATTTGTTACCCAGTTCCTTGAAAATGAGAAGGTGGCTGACTGGTAGGGGTCGGACAGTGACCCCCTGCTCCAAGAAGTGTACACACTGGGGACCTGCCCAGAGAGAGCGTAGAAGGATAGACCAGAGAAGAGAAGGAGAGAACACCAGGTTAATTGCAGCCTTCTGGATTGTTTCTGCAAACTCTTGGCTGGTGAGGCCTTACATACTGAGACTCACCTTCTGTCAGATATTAGCCCTTGCTCTTCTGATAAATTAATGCATTTAAATCTCAAAAGCACCTAAACGGGAGGTACTATTATTATCCCCATTTCACAGATGAGTTAATTAAAGCATGGCAGGGCTAAGTGACTTACCCAAGGCTACAGGGCTACCAGTCATAGGAACACAATTTGATTGCAGGCAGTCTGTCTCCAGAATCCATACTTCTAACTGCTGCTCAAAACTGTCTTCCTCTGTGGAACGTCAGCCTTTTCCACAGATTTAGAATTCAATAAAAACACAAGTACAATTCTGTGGGACACAATACATTTCCCTGCATTAACGGAAAGGCATTGGGGAATGCAGAGTCCCTCAGAACGCCAGCCCTCATCACACAGTACCACAGGGATAGAGCGACAAGAAAGTAAACTGTGTCCACATTGAGACCCACAGCCAGCAATCATTCTATTCCAAATATTAGGAGACACATTTTATTTCTTTCTTGTATTTATTTATTGAACTTCCTTTTGTCATGCTCAAAATTATGACATTGAAGCAGAAGGAAAAATGGCCTTCTATAGCCTTTTGGTAGTTTGGCCATCAAATATATAGATACATACACACACATGTTTATTCTATAAATGCTTTTTGAGTACCTACTATGTGCAAGGCATTCACTTAAAGCTGTTGTGGATAGAAAGGTAAATGACAGGTCAGAGAAAAAGTACACACAGGCACTGGGAGTCTGAGAGACCCAGGCAGAAGGCCAGTGATCAAGATGCTCATGGCCAGTAAGGGAGATTTAAAAAAAAAAAAAAAAAAAAGACGTAAAATTACTGTGATTGTACAATGACTTGAGGCTTGTGAAGCCTGTAATTCCCTGTGGACCAGAACAAGTCTACAGCTTGACCATGATGGATGAACAGCATTTTTGGAACACATAATTCCGACTCCCACAGCTCACTAGATCTCAGACTAATATCCACTAAGCAACCACAGGACAGTAGAGAGGCGGAAAGGATGCAACCAGAGAATGGAACTGTGTGGAGAGGGCGAGACCAACATGAAGCACCCACGAAAAGCAAGGAAGACACGCTCAGGTGCTCCCTCCTTAAGCCACGGCTCTGACAGCTTTTCAGTAACAGGAGGGGCTTCTATCCCAGTCAGGAGATAGTCAATGTTTCCCCTAGCCTCAGTCCGATCAACAGTATTATATAAAGTTGTCTCAAGTGTTCCTTAGTTTTTCAGCCCCTCTTGAAAACACTGCTGCACGTTGCTCTTTTCTGGCGCTGTTAGTAAAGACAGCGCTACCCACTCAGCACCTCTCTCCACCGGCAGTGGGGCCTCCATTCAGTCCCTGTCCCAGGCCCTTCCCGTTGCTGAAGGTCCTCTGTCACTTAGTA
Source organism: Saccopteryx bilineata (assembly GCF_036850765.1). Lineage (NCBI taxonomy): Eukaryota > Metazoa > Chordata > Mammalia > Chiroptera > Emballonuridae > Saccopteryx > Saccopteryx bilineata. The sequence goes on along the minus strand of NC_089490.1, from coordinate 186,162,850 downwards.
ACAGCTATTGCCTCTATGCCGGTTAAAGTCTCTTAAGATGCCTCAGGTTAGGTTCGGCTAAAGGACTCAGGGGACTTAGAACACGTTCTCCTAAGGCAGGGGTCCCCAAACTTTTTACACAGGGGGCCAGTTCACTGTCCCTCAGACCGTTGGAGGGCCAGACTATAAAACAAACTATGAACAAATCCCTATGCACACTGCACATATCTTATTTTAAAATAAAAAAACAAAACGGGAACAAATACAATATTTAAAATAAAGAACAAGTAAATTTAAATCAACAAACTGACCAGTATTTCAATGGAAACTATGGGCCTGCTTTTGGCTAATGAGATGGTCAATGTCTGGTTCCATATTTGTCACTGCTAGCTGTAACGTGATATGACGCACTTCCAGAGCCATGACACGTGCATCCCACGTCACAGGAAATAGTACTGTATGTGAGTGATGCCACGCTTTGCGCCACCGCCACATACAGTGCTCCTCTCACTGACTACCAGTGAAAGAGGTGCCCCTTCCGGAAGTGCGGTGGGGGCTGGATAAATAGCCTCAGGGGGCCGTATGCAGCCCGCGGACCGTAGTTTGGGGACCCCTGTCCTAAGGCATAAAGTAGAGGTAAAAGCTGTGACACCCCGAGAAAAAGTACACACAGGCACTGGGAGTCTGAGAGACCCAGGCAGAAGGCTGAAGGTCCTTATTAGCATAAGGAGTATCTCAGCCTCCAGATTAAACCATTAAGATCTGTGACATGATTCTTATTTCCCAAGACCTCCAAGAGGAAGCTCCCAGTAGAGTGTTTGATGCCCCCATCGTGTCAAACAAGCCAAGCTAACTGGTTACATCTGGTAAAAAGCCATCATAATCAGGCCCTGCGTTTCACCAAGAGAGTTGCAGACTACAAACGTGCATTATAAATCATTAGTTAGTTGGCTGGTTAGCCTGGTGACCTGAACTGGCCAAGACTCAAAGGCCGGCACCAGTTGTCTGGAAATCAGCACAGAGCCGCTCCCTTGCTGCAGAATCCTTCCACAATGTAGGAGCTCCAGTTGCAAACAGAAGAGACTGGTTCTGATGAAGGGGAGGGAGGGGAATTTACCTGGGGACATCTCACCAGAAAGGTGAGAGACTTGCTCATTAGAGCAGGCATTTAACAGGGCAGCTCTGGACAAGAGAGCAGGCAGCTGATGAAGTTCCAGCCAAGTCCCCCAACCCTTTGCTCCACTATTCAAAGTACATGGGGCAGGGGCTGAACTCGCATCGGATAGTTACCTTCCATCTAGGGAAACATAGGACCCTGATAACAGCTGCACTAAACTGAGTAAGAGGTGGTTATGGAAAAGAAAATTTATTTATTAGATTGGCAAAATGCATTCTGCTGGTTATTGCGACTTATAACCCATCTCTGTAAATGAGAAGTTTGAGGCAATTCAAGAAAAATACTTTATGTCTAAGACATTGCTTATGAAGAAATTTTCTTTTCAACTTCCCTCTGCCTATATTACACCCTCCTCAGCCAGCAGCAGCACACATTTATTGCCATTTTAGAAAATTGTATGTACTAGCTGATGTGAAAAAGGAACAAAAATGGCTGGTGGCTTTAAAATAGTTCTTTCTTATTATAAAAAATATATGTCATAGAAAATTTTGAAAGTGAAGCACACTGTAATGAAAACAATTAAAATCACTTATAATCTCACCACATAGAGGTAGATTCCTATAAACATTTTGTTCTATTTACTTCCAGGTTTTACATTTTTGTCTATACATTTGTATAGAAATAGAAGCATTCATCTATACCTATATTATTACATAATTTGGAAACTTAGACCATGTAGTCTTATTCCATGTTTGGGGGGATTTTTGCTTTTTTTAAACAACTTTGTTTTATAATGAACATTTTCTAGTCTTGACTTTTTTTCAAATATACAGGTTTTCCCATGTATATCTACTTTAAGAAATGTGTGCAGGGGGTCCTCAGGGTACGATAGTCTCTACATATGACATTTCAAGTTTACGACACTCATTTCCATAGAAACTTTTAAAAATTGAGACATGAGTGTTTTGGCTAGTCAACCTGCTCCCTACCACACACTAGGGGGCATTCCAGATTTCATGGTGGGTGGTAGCGGAGCAACCAAAGTATAAATAAAAAGATAGATTTTACTATAGTAAGTTGTTCTATAAAAATTTATTCTGCCAAACTTAGCGAAAATCTGACAGAAAGTACTTGGTAATTATTGTTATATGCTTTAACTTGCTATAACTCTGCTTTATAAATTTTATAAAGTAAAGTTACTTCCCTACTTTATAAATCACCATTACTGTGGAACCAGTGGGCAGTTAAAAAATTTTACTACTAACAGAGATACAAAAGTGGGCAGTAGGTACAAAAAAGTTGACTACCCCGGTCTAGATTATGATTTCCACAACTGTGTTAGGATAGGTAAGTGACTTAGGCTATTGTGTGTTTCAATTTACACTAAACTTTGAGTTACATCACTGTCATAGGAACAGAACTATGTCATACCCCGAGGACCCCTGTATTTTTAAACGGCTTTTAAAGAACCAAGCAGAGTCACTGTTAAATGGGTTAAGAACTATGAAGAAAAAAGTCAACTCCATGACCTCAAGTAACTGGGGAAGAGGGTACCCAGGAGGTGAAGTGGTTGGAAATCAGCCCTGCGGCTTGCTAGGCAGAGGCAGGGAGGCTATGAGCCAGCGGAAATCAAATGATTTAGCAAGTGGCTAAATCCCCTGAAGTCAAAGAACTACTCAGCCTGTCCCTTCTAAGAAAGAAAACACTATTAATAACAGAACTCTAGGTTCTTGAATCAATTTAACTTGTATCTTAGTCCTCCCCCTCTCTGGCCTCAGCCTTCCACCCACCCTCACCCGCAGAAATGCTGTATTTTCTGCTGTCTCTATACCCTTGCTTTAGACACATTGAGAGCCTATGTACAATTGTGGGAGCTCAGCTGGGCTCTCCAGGTGTCTCCTGAAGGGGGCGCTGCAGAGGGAGCTTCGACTTGTGTTAGGAGCACTACTTCTCTTCACTCCCTGCTCAGGGCTGTCCCTCTCTGGAAACGGAGAACATGCGTGAAACCTGCAGAACACAGACAGGCATCTGATTTGATTTGATTTGATTTTTTTTCTACAGTAAAATAACAATACTGTAATTGGAATATTTTTTACTTTCTGTAATTTTCTACCTCCCCTATTTTTTACTGCTTCCTGACCCCTGACCCACTGCCCTTAGAGGTAGTTAAATCAAAGGATGTTTCTTGTAAAGCTTAATGAGACAAAATTATGAAACTGGCTTGGGAGTGACTTCTTAAAAACCGTCGCCTTATAAATAATATTGAATAACCAAATATTATTTGATCATACAAAAAGGGAGAAAAGTTTTTCACAATATTCAAGCTCAACTTGCCTAAAGGTTATATTTAAGAACTGACATTATGGTTTTCTACAAAAATTCCACGGTCTCTTAATTTTCCAAAGGGAATTCCTAAGCTATTTTCCAAAACAGCACTATAAATGCATAATGTGTAGATCCTGGGGGTGAACTGCTGGTTCATAATAGCATAGAAGGAGCACAAAATTATTCACTCTATAATCATATGTGAAGAAAATATAGATTTCCACTTCCCTGGTAATTGAGCTATCTTTCTCATACACCCCCACCTGCTGGATAGTGAAAGAAAAATACCTTCATCAACTTAGCCTGGCACAATAATCTAAAATACCCCTTCAGTAAATGCTCCATCTCTTTAAGTCAAGTTCCGTCACCCTAGATCACCTCTGGTTTTATTAGCAGGGGTGTGGTTTATATGATTGTATGGAGGCTAAGGGAGCAGGTGGTCCAAGAACCAGCTGCATCCTCTGGACCCTCACGGACCCCTTAGACACAGTGTGTGCTTCCCAGGGCTCTCTGTGACACCTGCTGTTGAAAGGCTGCAGCTTCTCCAGGCTTCATGTTTGGGGCCCTGTGGAGCTCCCCCATTTCCAGGCTTCAGTTTGCCCTGCATGCTTGCTGTGAGCCTGCTGGAGTCTCTGCCCCGTCTCCCTTCTGCCCTTGGCCAGGCCATTGATCCCTCTGCAGCCGTCCGTCTCCTCCCGGCTCTCACTACAGCGCCCCGGCCATTCACTGGCGCCCCCTGGAGGCCTGCGGGGCTTTCTGAGTTACACTAACACCACAGACAGCTAAACTGAGCTAAATCAGGGACTGCTAGGTTAAGTCTTTATATCCCTCAACCTCCATTTGTTGAAATCCTAATTCCCAAGGTGATGGCAATCACCTTTGGGAGGTGGTTAGGTCATGAAAGCAGAGCCCTCATGAATGGGTTAGTGCCCTTTACATTAAAGAGGCCCCAACGGGACCATCAGTGAGGAAGCAGCTGCTCACGGAACATGGAATCCGCCAGCGCGTGATCTTGGATCTCCCAGCCTCCAGCGCTGGGAGAAACAAATTGTTGTTTGTAAGCCACCCGGTTCATGGCCTTTCTGTTACAGCAAGCAGCCTGAGCGAACTGGAGCAGGGACCTGGGGGAGGGAAGCTGCCCCCAGCCCTCGCTCAGCCTGCTGTCCCTCTGAATATACTCGGTCCACGCGGACGCTCACTGCAGAGTTCCAAAGAGGTCAAATGATTCCTGTTTATCAACCAAAAACCTCTCCCCCTCGGCACCTGGTCGCAAACAGGAAAGATGGGAATAGAGAACTCTCACCAGCCTCTCCCATTTTCTCTTCCATCTCACAGTCTCCTGATGGAGGAAGGTGGCGGTGGGATTCAAGTCATTTAACAAGCAGTTCTTTGCCCAAGGACCATGTTAAGTGTAAAAAACAATATACTGAAAGGTAACTTATTATTTCATGAATTTAACACTTAAATAAGAACAATAAAAGAGGTACACAAACTAGATTATGTTATAAGAGTTTTAAAATGTTAATGAAGTGCTCGCTTCGGCAGCACATATACTAAAATGTTAATGAAAAAATATTAAATAATACCTGACAAAAAAACCCAATAAAACTATTATTTAAGGTATTTCCATATTGCTTCTTGATTGGTGTCCTCACTTGCAATTTTTTTCACCTGTGGACGGAATGAACATTACTATGGGCGCTTACAATATGTTGTTTGCACAGGTGAATGTTAAAAAAGAGTAAGAGTAAGGAATGTCAGTTTGTGATTTGCACATTGGGAGGCTGCCCAGGTGCCCACCTTAGAAAGAACCCTGATTACAAGTGTCATTTTAACAACCAGTTCGCCAAGCTTCACAAAAAAATTAGGTATTGGTTCTGCCAAACCAGTGCGGACCAGCTGCATCCCAGCACTAGGGAAAAGGTTGGGACAGGATTCACTTTTGAAAACTGGACTAACTGACCACCAACCTGTCTCTTGATATTTTAAAGAAACCTGGTCACTAGAAATGTCTCAGTCTTGCTCCCCACAGCCTGGCTCTCCAAACCAAAGAGTTTAAGAAAATCAGCTTTAAGATTCAAGCCCCTTTAGGCAAATGGTTCTTAATAAAGGCAGCACCACTCTTTAGGGGCATTTGGGAACGTTGTGGGTTTATTTTTGGTTGTCATAACAATTGGGGAAGTAGACGTTACTGGCATTTAGTAGATGGGGCCACAGATGACCAACATCCTGGAATGAGGGAGGCAGTTCCCAAGTAAAAAGTCACTCTGCCCAAAGTTTGTGTAGGTGAAAAATGTGTTTATAATTTTCTGAGCTTAAAAACCTAACTCTAACCAAGTGTTTCTGCGTGGTTCAAATACAAACCATGTATTTCATTTATTTAAACCAATATAAAATTTTCAGTAATGCAATGAGCACGTACGTGAGGAAAGGTCACTCCTTGCCCTGTCTGAGATACTAAGAGTTTTTCACCACTCCAAAAAGTCACCAAGAGCAGTACTACATTTTGCATCTGAGTCACACATCTGCATGGGCATCTCTCTCCCTTGGGGTGCTGGGGGCCCAGCTTTCTTGGTGTAGTCGCACCCAGCATTATATTGAAATACATATTGTTTCACCCTGGTCAAACTTCCTCTATTTCTCCTTTACAGTTCAGTTACAGCGCTACTGGACAGTTGCTATTTGAAGAAGGTCGCAGGTGGCTATATTAGCTCTAAAATTTCATTTTAAGATAGTAAAGAGGAAATAAAAATATTTGTTATGTAAAGAGGGTTGGAGTCAGATAAGTTTAAGACCCACTGCTCTGGGCAGTTCCACTACTGCCCAATCCATCTTGAGCTCTCACGACAGGCCAGGAGCTATGTGAGTTTTAGCCACTCACCTTAGCTTAGACCATTCTCGGCATCATCATCCCTTTTCTATCAGTGATGGAACCACAGCTCAGAGATATAAGCAAAAACAGAAAGTATATTCCAAATCAAGTCCACCTGGCCGCAAGACCTGGCATCTGAATCATTTCACATATTTAATGTCACAACACAATGAAAAAAGGTCCTCTTCTACAAATTTTACCTACTAACATATTTGTATTTGCATATGTAATCCATTCATTAAAATATTTATTAGGCAATTAAAAGGAGCAGCAACCAAGTGGGTGTCTTTGGTTTTAAGACACCCACTGTGGCATCCTTTATGAATTATGTCACCTAATGGCTTTACCTAGCCCATCGTTCTGCTGTTAGAACTTTCTCGGTGTTTTCTGTGGGGAAAACACTAATCCTTACAATGTAAGTTATTCGTTAACAAATTTATAATGCAATATTTCTTGAGAGTCTTTCATCCAAGAAACCTAAAATACTTTAAAACTTTAGCCCTATCTGGAAAATAGTCCCACCGCCTAATTACAGAAAAGTACAGTGAGCACATTTCCACGCACAGGGTCACCTGAGAGCAGAGGAGACTGTGGAACATCTAACAACACTCATCTCATCCAGTTCCAGAGCTGGGTCTTCCTCGGAAGTCCTCTGGCACCTAGCTCAACAGGGAACCTCCGCTGATACAAACAGGGACAGAGGTGACTGCCACTTACACCGTGCCTTATTCCGTTAATTCATTAAAACGTCACGACAACCTGGTAGTTAGGTATTACAACCCTCACTGTAGAGATGAAAACGTTCTGTGCTCCACGGGACCACAAGTAGCCAGGGGCGTTCAGCAACAAAGTGTACAGACTGGATCGCGCGAGTGAGAGGACTTTGAACCCAGCCAGCTTCTGCATACTGGCTGCCACTCACCCTCGCACATGCGCAGATCCGAGACCCTCACAGGGATTCTCGGCCCTTGGAACCCACCATGACTATTTATTAGGTCATAAAGGAGTTTTGTTGGGCTTTAGATTAAACCTCTAAGTAAGGTTGGCTTAACCCAGGAAGTTTGTTTTCTAGAGAACATTCCCAGCTATCTAACAGATGAGGATGTCCCTGAAGTTTGGACAGCTGATGTGCCACTGCTGTGATGGGACTATTTCTTGGGAAATCCAACAGTGACAGGAAAGCTCGTTCACACTCTTAAAACGCAAAATGAGGTGGTGGGAAATTCCCAGAGCTGTTTTTCCCACCTTCCAGCACCGTCTCTATTTTTGGTATTCCCATTAGGTTATTTCCATGTTCTAGAAAAGTCTCAACACTGCTGAGAAAGCCTGTCTTCAAATGTGTCCGTGACTCCCATAGTCTCATCAACATCTGAATGTGTTCTAGGCTAGAACCTTACAAAAGTAAACTGAAAATACAAAGGTAAGTATGAAAGCAGCAGCCACTGGGTGTCACTGATTTACCACTTGAAGACACCTCTTCCCACATTCGTATAGCGAGAGGAACCCTGGCCTTTTTGGAGGGATGTTTTGAAACCCCTCATGTTCTTGAGTGCTAAAGGTAACTACAAAAGAGTTTAAAATGTTTCAAATTTAAATCGTGTGACTTCAAGAAGTGCAGTAATGTTCTTCTGGGCTGTGTATAAATTATTCATAATTCCAACCCTATTCCCGTCTCAGAGATGGATATGCTGAACTAGAGCACGCTAACAAGGACAACAGAGAACATATTGCTGGACTTCATTTCTTAAATCAGCACTTTAATGTTTTGTTTTTATTTTAAGATAATTCTCCAAAGCCAGGGACGCAGTACCCATTACTTTCTCCTTGTCCGTATCTCCTAATTCTATGTGTAAAAAAAAAAAAAAAAAAAGTCATTTCAGGACATTTGAGAATTTGAGGGTTCAGATTATGTACCATGCCCCTAAAACATGATGTCAGGAGCTATCACTAATCATGTGTCAATTAAGAGCCCAGGACATTCATAGCAGTATCTCATTTAATTCTCACTTCTCACCACAGAACAGGATATAGGTTACTGTTATTCCCATAGGAAACACATGGGGGATCAGAGAGGATTAGTAAACCTCAGAAAGGAAATTAGGTGAAGATGAAAATTTAAATCCATGTTTTTGGTCCCCAAAGCTATACCTGTTCTGTCATACCAGGCTGTATCTCTTTTAAAAATGATATTTTTATTTTGAATACATCCACCTCTCCCTTATTTTTTATTCAGTGAGAAGAGGGAAGGCAGAGAGACAGACTCCCACATGCGACCCTACCGGGATCCACCTGACATGCCCACTAAGGGGAGATGCTCTGCCCATCTGGGGCTTGCTCTGTTGCTCAGTAACTGAGCTCTTCTTAGTGCCTGAGGATGGCCATGGAACCATCCTCAATGCCCGGAGCCAACTTGCTCCAATTGAACCATGGCTGCATGAGGGGAGGAGAAGAGAGAGAGAGAAAGAGAGGAAAAAGGGGGAGGGGTGGAGAAGCAGATACGTGCAGACCAGAAATCAAACCCAGGACTTCCACATACTGGCTGATGCTCTACCACTGACCCAACCGGCAGAGCTGAACACATCCCTTTCAAAACCATTTAATGTTGGGTGAAACCTTTGGTTAACCAAGTGGCTGGTGACAAAAATATTAAATCTAAGACAGCTGTGTCCTTTGTGCTTTAGAATCATTTCTCACATCATTCCTTTTGCTAAGGGAATTAATTACAGTCTCTCATCCCACTAAGATTAGGAAATCTCCCCAAACTCCTCAGGGTGGCGTTCTGGCCTGGGATTTTCATTTCTCCAGATCTTCTGCTGTCTAAGCAGACCGACTCTGATCTCTTTCCATAGTGGATGTGTTCCTGCTATCATTTTTGGCTTAAAAATACCTATCCCTCTGGAGAAATGTAATCCTTATTTAGGCTGAAGAGTGGTGGAGAGCTCTGGGGTTATTTGTTTATCTTCAAATAGGTGCAGCAACCACCCAGCAAGGCTATAAATTGTGGGTTTCCTGTTCTTCCTTGCCAACCCGACTAAGCTCAGAGCTGGAGGCTTCTCCGGAGAGATAAGATAGTGTGTCTACATGAGCTCCGGCCAAGTTCCTGCTCTACAAAGAAGCCAGCTTTCCAGCTGGGGGCCTTTTGACTCCTTGCCTCCCCGAATCGCACCTTAATTATGGATTCTTCTCTCCTCTCAGCCGAAGTCAAAACACCACGACTCTTCCTTCGCTTTCTCCATTTCAGTCCAGATCCTTAGGTTTCTTTTCGGACCTGGTTATAGTGGAAATTTTTCTACTGACCCTGTAAAGTCTGGAAATTAGTGTCATCATTTTATATATTTTTTAAAAGAATTAGGTTCTACAGTATAACTCTTGTGTCCCTTTCCATTCTCCATTTTAAGGAAAAATGTACATTTTCTTGTCATGCTCAGCAAGTCTAAGAGATCTGGGAGCAAGAGGAAGTTCTTCCTCCTTTCTTCCCCCTTAGTTACTGCTGCTTCTCCTGCTCCTTCCAACAGAATGTGCTGGACAGTAACACCAAAATGCACCTGGAAAGCTCACAGAAACCTCAGGCTTCCTCTCCTGATGGCCAGTTACAAAACAGAGATAAAATAAGTGTATAATAGATGCAACCTAGTTGAAACTTGATCCTATTTTCTTTATTAAAAATATTCCAAAACTTTATCTTAAAAACTAGATTGTTTATGATAAAATCCCACAAATAATATGTATTTTTAAATATGGTCTTCTCTGCTGCCCACACAAACCTTGTTGTCGGGTGGAGTACTGGTGTGGGTGATTAGGAAACGTGGGAAGGGAGTTTTCCATATTTGCCACATTGTACACGACATCATCTGTATAAATGCAGAGAAGCATTCAGCTTCTTTCTGCCCAAAACTTTTAAGAGGAGCATCTGCCATCTGGTTCTGCCTTCCAGGCACCAGCCTTGCCTAAGTCTCTGCCAGCGCCCCGAGCACCATTGCAGAGTCTTTACTAGGCAACCTTGGCGGAGCACCGTCCTGACTCCAGGCTGAGATGCTCCGTACCCTTTGTCACTTCATTCATCCAGCACTCGTATAATCAATGGCCACTCTATTGCAGAAACTGAGTTCACATTTTTACTTCTGTGTGACGCCTCAGACACTGCTTCTATTAGCACAACCATTTCAGAAACTGGTCCCAAGTCACGTAACCAAGAGCAGGCAGAGAAAAGATTCAAAGTATAACTAAGGCTTTAAACCAACCCAAGATAGCAGCTCTGAGGTTTATCACGTTTATGATAGGAACGTTTTCCCTTTCCATTGCTGTTCTTTCATGTTTTCATCTAATAACTTTCCTGAAAGACAAATAAATAGGAAATAAAATAGAATAAAGTAGCTTAGGGTAGTGGATGTCTTAAAAGGTGAGTCATCAATGCAGATAAAATGGTTTTGCGTTCTTCACTACATAAAATCTGACATGTACTTATCTTTGTATTTATATCTACATATCGTTTTTCTCTTTTGCCACTGTATTTTGGCCACTGGTCATTACAAAGATCAGAGCAGTTATCTTATCCAAGAAAACCCATCTTAGAAAAGTGTGTAATTTGGAGAACACACCTTCTGAAAGCTGGCCCCAGCCTCTGCCCTTCAGGATCAGCTCAGGATTAGGACAGGTGGGGAATAAGTGGGTACTGGTTTTGGCAAGGGCTACCATCGAAGGCCTCTTACTTTACAATCCACGTTAACAATTTAAAAGGTGAGAGTTTTCCAAAGCTGCAGACACAATAAGACACTGTCTGCAGAGGAAGAATTCTAAACTCTGCCTACAAAAAGAGACAATGAAAACCAGAACATGTACTTTAAAGAATATATAAACAGAACTTGGCCGAGGTGGAAAGTATTCTCTGTCCCTTACTAAGTGTTATTGGCATCATCTCACTTTCTGATCCCTTCTCGGGAAACATTTCCTGCTGACATGTACACTCTGCTCTCAGAGCAGAACCTGTGTCCCCACGACACTGTCACTTTGATGATGGAATCAAGACCTTCAGTCTGTGGGAGGTTCGTATCAGCACGTGACTCGGCTCAGTTTCTCCAACACAGACTCCTCTCTGTCTCACTCAGGGGTTGGGCAGGAGGCCTGAACGAGTCAGACAGGTGGTGGTTACCACGGGGGAAGTCCCACCACCCAGGTTCCCTCTCCTACCGTCCCCTGCACTGCCCAAGAGTTCAAGCAGCTCAGCTCACCCTTGCCCTTCCCCTAACTTCCCCCTCCCAGCGTCCCTTCTGCTCAGGGAGCAGCGCAATTGCAGAGGTTGTTGATCTCTGCTGAGGGCTGTAGTCCTTAAAATCCCATACCCTAGTAAGAACAAAGCCTCTATGTGGCATTCCTCCATTCTTTCTGACTCAAACTTGTCCGACTAGCCAGAAAGGCCTCGCCCCCTGCAGATGCAACAAGGTCATTTCCTCTCCATAAAGTGTAAAGAAGTTGTGAAGTTGATTCTAACTTCACTAACGAGGAGAATAATATAGAGGTACTATTAACTAGTAAATCACATAAGACAGAACACAGTGATTGGGAAGATTAACTTTATGCCGGCAGTTCAATTGGCTGCAGGAATATGCTTGGGTAACTATGCCCAGAACACCAAAGAAATATGTAAAATAAATGATTCGATTTAAACTGTCCTCATACAAGCCAAACCCCTTTGTTACCTGTCTTTACACATTAGACTGTCTGTTTAAACACACTGTTCCAAACACAGCAACTTAGGATAGACCCAGGGAGCAGGAGCAGAGACCCACCACCTGGAGTCACTCACCTCCAGGAGTTGGAGCTTGCAGGTAGCATGTCATAAAGGACAGAAACTGCCTACAGCGTTCACTTTAGGCTTCTGTTCTGACCTTCTCTAGTACCCTAGTGTTGGTACTTTCTGTTCCTGACCTGAATTAGAGTGGCAACAACAACAAAAGTGAGGAGAAGGTAGAGGGAGAAGGAGGAGGGAGAAGGAGGAGGGAGGAGGGGGGAGAAGAAGGGGGGAGAAGGTAGAGGGAGAAGGAGGAGGGAGAAGGAGGGGGGAGAAGGTAGAGGGAGAAGGAGGAGGGAGAAGGAGGAGGGAGAAGGAGGAGGGAAAAGGAGGGGGGAGAAGGAGGAGGGAGGAGGGGGGAGAAGAAGGGGGAGAAGGTAGAGGGAGAAGGAGGAGGGAGAAGGAGGGGGGAGAAGGTAGAGGGAGAAGGAGGAGGGAGAAGGAGGAGGGAGAAGGAGGGGGGAGAAGGTAGAGGGAGAAGGAGGAGGGAGAAGGAGGAGGGAGAAGGAGGAGGGAGGAGGGGGGAGAAGAAGGGGGAGAAGTTAGAGGGAGAAGGAGGGGGGAGAAGGTAGAGAGAGAAGGAGGAGGGAGAAGGAGGAGGGAGGAGGAGGAGGGAGGAGGAGGAGGGAGGAGGGGGAGAAGAAGGGGGAGAAGGTAGAGGGAGAAGGAGGAGGGAGAAGGAGGGGGGAGAAGGTAGAGGGAGAAGGAGGAGGGAGAAGGAGGGGGGAGAAGGAGGAGGGAGAAGGAGGAGGGAGGAGGAGGAGGGAGGAGGGGGAGAAGAAGGGGGAGAAGGTAGAGGGAGAAGGAGGAGGGAGAAGGAGGGGGGAGAAGGTAGAGGGAGAAGGAGGAGGGAGAAGGAGGAGGGAGAAGGAGGAGGGAGGAGGGGGGAGAAGGTAGAGGGAGAAGGAGGAGGGAGGAGCAGGGAGAAGGAGGGGGAGAAGGAGGGGGGAGAGGGGAGAGGGAGAGGGGGAGGATGAGGGGGAGAAGGTAGAGGGGGAGAGGTACAATTGTCTTCCTTATGGAAGTTTTTCTCTATTCTAGTTGAGAGAAGAACAATCTGGAAAGATGCTTTTTGATAGAGAAACTGCTAATTGAGCAAGTCGAGCCATCAGGGAACTCTCACTCTGTGACCGCGACCCCAGAGCCTTGAGAGTCTGCAAGAATGCTCAGTGACAGACTGACCTGAAGTGGGTGGAGGGTAGGTCTGAAGAAGTCTGGCCAAACCCACAAAAAAAAAAAAAATCAGGAGAGGTTTAAGGAACCCTCTTATCCAGAGGCGGATTTAATGGCGGGCGGACTGGGTGCGTGCCCTGGGCCTCAACTTCTGAAGGGCCCTGTAAAACCCAATTTGACACTTTTTTCTAATGGAAGGGGCCCGATATGTTCTTCTGCGCCTGTGGCTTCAGCTGACCTTAATCCACCTCTGCTCTTATCAAGTTCTAGGAATAAAGCCAAGCTTCAGGGTGAGAAATCATTCTTCAGACCCGGTTTTCTTTTTTAAAACATTCCCTAGAGCTCATCCTAAAAGGTAGGATGAGCTTTATAATATAAACGTTATTCAGATTCAACAAAACTCTACCAGAGTACAGGCCTAATTTTAGGATCTAGTTGTGCATGAATGGCAATACCAACTTTCTTTTTATAGTCCAGATCTTATTTACAAATTCATACATTTTAGGAATTAAAACTTTTATAGGGTAAGTCCATAATCACAAATATTTAAAATGATGGTGAATTTCAAACCTAGTCACCTACTACGCATATTGTTATTCCAGGCACTTTACTTTGATAAATAGAGTGACCCCTCCCAGTGTTCCACTTCTGTCTACCCTCCGCATGATAATATTCCATTCCCCATATGGGAACCCTGGAAGAGTCCTCGTTGCCAGGATCAAGTGACATAGCCTAGTCCTTTCACAAGAAACAGATGTAAAATAAATAGAATGTCTGGGAATTAAAATAATATAAAGCATCATACCAAGTAAAAAAATTTATTGAAGATAATTATGATTAAAACAAACAGTAGAGGAAAAATAGGGAGGTTCTCATGCAAAATTTTCATATTTATTTTTCTAATTAGGTCAAAAATAATATTTTATGTACAAATTGCATCGTGTTTCTTTTTAGAAAAGATGAATTATCTTCCTTTTCTTTTTAAAAACTATTTCGAGATATTTATAGATTCTCAGGAAATTACAAAGATGGGACAAAGAGGTCCCATACACCTCTTAATGTGAACGATAGTCCATTATCCAAGCCAGGAAACCGACAGGAGTACAATGAATGTGTATCATTCTAGGCCCTATCCCATGTGTAGATCTGTGTAAATACCACTGCAATTGAGACACAGAACTATTCCCTTAACACAAAGATCTTCCTGCTTTCACATTCTTTCTCCTCCCTTCTCCATCCCTAACCCCTAGCAATCACTATTCCATTCTCTACCTCTATAATTTTGTCATTTCTAGAATGTTATATAAATGGAACCATATAGCTTGTGACCTTTGAGATGGGCATTATCTTTAAAAAAATGTTTCAGAAACATACAGTCACACCCAGATGTATATGTAATAAAGTTCAATATTTTACTGTCTTAGAAATTATGATCTTATAAAGAGGATGACTTAGCCACTAGTGAAATTGATTTCTTAAAGTAGCTAGCTACACTACTGCTATCCAGATGTAGTTTTGTCTTCCTCTATCTCTCTTGTTAGTTATTTAAAACAGTACACTCCAGTTTGAATATGGCCCATATTTTTAGATTAAGTTTACCAAAATAACATGCTCAGTATACCAAATGCTTTTTAATAAAAATATTTCTATAAATTCATTATATCACTGAAGTACGAAGCTAAGCACAAGAATATATTTCTAAAAAACACATTTTATCCCAGAAGAAATTAATCTTTGCACAAAAATATCATGCAAATATTTATTTGCGAAGAATTCTAAGCATGTCTCTAGAAAACCACATTTATAAACAAACTGGTTGGGCTGTTTAAAAAGACTCTACACTAAATTGGTGGTTCTTTCATGTTGTTTTAATTACTTTTGTAGAAATGTATTATGTATGAAAGACCTACATGATTTTTGACTGGATAGGAAAATTTCATTTTAAAAAAGTAAAGATGTGTTACAGTATTACTACAATTTGAATTGAAACCAATTCTTCTAAGAACTAAGCTATCTTTGACAGGGACAAGTATTCTAGAAAAATAAATGAAGCAAATAAGAAAGAAGGAAGTTTAGATTATATTATCTAAAATATAAGACCTTCACCTCTCTGAATTACAGGGGACATTTTCAGGTCTCTGATTTTGTAATACTGGCTTCTAAGTCTCCAATCTTCTTCAAGGCAATTCCAAGCAAAATTTAGAAGTATGCCCTACGTGTTTGAGACTACCCATGCCACTCTCCTTGACTCTATCCTAATCTCCATTTGTTCACTAACCTTGTAAAAATTGTAACAGATACCCATCCAACCAACACATCCACCTATACCCAACCAATTTATATTTAAGTATAAATTTTTACTTCTGGGCACGTTAGACTGCTGTATTTTGACAATGTTGTCTTATGATGCCATACAGATTGATGTCTCCAATAAATTGAGTAAATATTTCTGTGATAATAATTTGGGGAGGAGAAAAGTTTTTAGACAGAAAACTGGACCTTGGAAAACAAACCTTAAGTTAATTTATTCTTTTATTCAATGAATAGTTACTGAGTGCTTACTACACACCTGGCAGTGTGCGCTGGGTGAACCACTGCCCAGACGAGAGGCTGTAGGGGAGGTACTTTCAGCCTTCCCCTCGTAGGGTCCTCTTGGCAGGACTGGAGAAGTAAACTGAGATAAGATAGGGCAACATAAGAACCTACAATATTATTTCATACAACTTTTATGTGACATGGGAGCCTTCAGAAGGAATGAATACCCAAAGGAATGGCAGAAATTAGTTGTTTTATTTTATATTTAGTTGAACAAAGAGAGGCCATTGTGGAAAAGTGACTAAATTATGTAGGGAGACCAAAGGGAGATAAAAGTTATTTCAACAAGGTTTGTTTGTATAGAATTATCTCAAGTCTCATCTTCTTCTCCTTGACAAGAATGTTCTTTTCTAGTATAGGGAAGACATCTTTCATGTAGGAATTTCATGTCCTACTTTAAGAAAAAGAAGTAAATTCAGGGTGTTTGTGTGTGTGTGCATGTATGTGTTATTTACTGTTTTTTTAAGTGTTTTTAATTAAAAATAGTCGTTATGCCGTGGCAGCACATTTTGGAGTGGCATGGGCTAAACTACTTCAAGATCATGTATCCAACACCCACCGAGTGTTTCCATTTGGATATGTGCAGGTGTCTCCAAGTCAATGTGTCCATCACTAAACATTCCGGTGCCCAACATGCTCCACTCACTGCTCCCCATGTCAGCTGAGGGCAACTCTGTGTTGCCAGTTGCTCAAACCAGAGGACCTGGTTCATCCTTTTTCCTCACACTCCATACACAATCCATCAGGAAAGCCCTTGGTCTTTACCTTTAAAATACATCCAGAGTCTGACCCTTTCCCACCGCTCATCAGCCTGGTCATCTCCACAGTTCTCACAACTGCAATATTTCAATATCCTCCACTCGAGTTCCTAGATTTCATCTTGCTTGCCTACAATCTGACCTCAGCATAAAAACCCAAATTGTCCTGATAAAATGTAAGTTCACATCTTGCCACACCTCTGTTCGAAACCCTCCAGTGACCCTGCATTTCGCTCAGGAAAAGCCAGAGTTTTTACACAGCCTCTGAGGCTCCAGTGACCACTTGTTCCCCATCACTGCTTGGGCATCATCCCATATCCTCTCCTCCAGCCACATGGGCCTTGACACTTCCTCTGATAAGCTGGGCGTGCTACCCACTTGAGCTCTAGATGTGGTTCTTCCCTCCGGTTGGAACCCCCCCCACACACACACACACCTCCATATATCCACATGGTTAATGCTCATACCTCTATCAAATCCTGTCTCAGATTTCACCTGCAAAGCCAGTTCACTCTACTTATTTCAATTTAACCAAACTTATTATGTCTTGTTATTGTGTTTGTTGCTTGATGACAGTTGTTTTGTTTTTGTCTCTTTCCTGATGTGCTCCAAGCAACTGGCATAGGGTGGGTGCTCAGTGACAATGTTTCATCGAAGAAACATTGATCAAAACAGATGTGATCTCTGCTGACAAGGTCAGAGTCAACAGGAGTGACAACACATCTCTCTGGGCTTCCTTTTGCATCAGGACCTCGATGGGTCTGGACAGGTATGAAGGTGCCATAAATATTTCACTTGTAGGACATGTCCTACTTTTGAAGTTTATTGAAAGGTAGCATGTATAGCTCATATACAGGCAGTTGTGCACACTATGATATAGAGTTAATTCAACAAATACTTATAAGTACCTACTATGTATAAAGTTTGTCTTCTTGCCTTAGGAATCCTGGAGGCTCCCCAAAGTTAAAATGTTAAAATTATGTTGATTCTACCCCAACTTATGAAATTATGTTAAAATTATGTGTTCCACTCCCAACTAAGCTTCTGATGCCTTCCAACTCTAATTCTATTCAAATGCAAAATTTCTAGCAATAAAAGAGTGACTGTTTTCAATTGTCTTTCAACATGGCGCAATGATCCTTTCAAAGATCAGGCACCAAAGTCTTACCCTTATAAAACTGTAAAAGGCATGAAAAAATGTCATCCCAAAGACAAAATCACCCATTGACTTAAAAGTGAAAGAAGAGATTTGCTAGGAAAAGTGATCTTATACTGTAAGCTTTTGTTTTCATTCTGAAGGCAGGGGTACATATGGTTAATTGTGCTGAAAGGCCATTTCTATTTTGTTTTACAAATAAAAAATGGGCTAATTAAGGCTAGAAGTCAAGAATTTTAGCAAAGGGGATATGATAGGGCCAATCTCAATTAGCAATCTATTTTGTTGACATCACAGCTTAAAAATGTAAGAGGCAGAAAATTCCCAAGTGCATGCATACCTTTCAAGGCCATTGCACAGTACTGCTGAGTGCAGAGATAAAGTTCAAGCCCTTCCCTCCCAAATACGTGCATTAACAAGGCGACCTTCACAGAGTTAAAGACAAGTCATTTCTAATTAAACCAAAGCCAGTTTAACTTTCTGGAAAGACAATGGAACCAAACAGCTTTTTTGCTGGTTGGAATTATTTTAAATTATTTTAGTAAACGCCAAAAAAATAAATACGTTTTCCTTCTTGCATGTATTTTTCCAGTTCCTTTCAAAAACAAAATGTTCATTTGAGGCCATGACAGCGAAAATAGAAATGTCTTTGGCATAAACTCAGCTTTCTAGCCTGCAGGCAAAATATAAAATTGTTGTTAAATTGGAGTGGACCAGAAAACGGATGATAAAACTTGTCCATGAAACTTCTACTAATAGCAAACATTTGTCCCATGACACATACTGTAAGTAATAATGCATGACAGGGGATGGATGTGTAGTGTCCCAAACAGCAGGTTTTGTTGCCTGAGCAGCAGTAAGCCAAGCTCACCTAGCCCTTGAGTCGTGGCCTCTTGTGAAACCGATAAGGTTGAGAATGCCCTCCTTAAACCAAGAAATACTTGGGAAGGCAAATTCTCTGGTGTTCTGGTCTCAGTCAGTCTTCCTTTAAAGTTTTAGGATGTTGTGTTATTTAACATGACCAAGCACAAACTTTAGCCTAGTTTCTGCTTCGGTAGCATTTACTATTTCTTAAGGGTTATGCCATTTATGTCTTTTGGACATGAATTATAGTGAGAAAGAGAGAGGAGCAACTTTGAAAGAGGCAGAGAGCTGGTAGCAGAAGGGACCCTGGCCCACGGTGAGCACGAGTGGTGAGTTCCTTCTCTATTCTGGCTTTGTTTAACCACACTCTGTAGATCTAAGACTCTGCTGATGGTGAGTCTCTTCTTCTCATGCACCAATAGGAAGAAGAATGCACGCTTCCAGTCAATCCATGTTACCATGCCTTAAGCCCAGCTGGAAGCCCGGGCCCCGCGGCCTTTGCTGCCGGAAAACGTCTTTTTTATCTTTTCCAAAGTGTACAGCATTTTCTCCTGCCTTCTGTTGCACTGCTTGGCCTGTGATAGGAATTCTTTTGCATTCATCTCAGTAACAAAACGTAGCAAAGCCTCACAGCCCTGTAGACTTTTCACTCCTTAGGGAGAACGTTCTCCCTTGAAGGAAGAACATTTGCTTCACTAAGTATCAAATTCATGGCCAGATGCTGTCCTTCTGAACATATAGTCACTCTTCATGTCAAGGCTGCTGAGAGGCAACTTGCCAAAAACTTCCAACCTAGTGATTACACTCGGCATTCACCTTTCCAAATCAGCATGTCAACTCAATCAACGTAACCCCGATGTCAGCAGCTTTGACCAAGTTTGCAAGCATGGCCACTGCACCATGTCCACTCCCTAGCTGACAGCTAGCCTCCAGTGTCTCTTGGCCTCAGATGGGCTTAAATAGGAGGCAGAAGTGTGTATCTTTGTATCGGCAGAATGCAACATCATTTGATCACAAACTGTTCAGAGGTAGCCGACTCAACTGTCCATAGGGTGCTGATTAAATCATGCACATCAAGTCCAGCTCTATATAAGAAACACGAGCACTCTATGTCAAATATCTCCTCTCACTTTTAATAGAGACGTGGGTACAAGGAGCACATGTCCTATCTCAAAAGGGGCAGATACTGCACAGCTCAGGTTACGTGTTACCATGTCAGAAAGACTTATGATTTTGGACACAGTAGTATTGCACAAACTTCTGATTTTTTTTAAAAGAGAAGCTGGGAATCTGGACTTTTAGGTGAAATCTCTTAATTTTTGAGTTTTGGCAACTAATCCAAAATTTTCAGAACACCACGTTTGCCACACAAAGCAAATCTGTGGGCCACATTTGGCTCCTCGCTCACCAATTTGTGATCTATGCAAGATACTCCTAACCTGGGTCACCCATGCTATAAACATGCCTATTTGTCTTGTGAATACATTTCACAAAAACCAAAACAAAACCGATTAGGATGGCCGTAAGGGTAACCCTATCATGAAAACATTTTTACACGTAAAGCATCAGGACACATTAGGTACCTGTGGAAAACTGAACCGGAGAGTCTTTACAGTTAGTTCATTTTGAATATTTTTCTTATAATTACCCACAGTAATTAAAAGAAGGAGTTCAAGGTTTGGAACTGGGAACAAGTAGTTTTTCACAACATAAAGATGATTGGGTTTTGGGCCCCAAGTGTTGAAGGAGAATTTCCTGCCCTGGGCCCCTGTCTTACTTGTACAGTGAGCAAGACTGCAAAGAGGAAGGGCGGCCCCAGCCTCCCAGCTCTTAGTTTCTGTTTGTTTTCTTTTGTCTCAGAGAAAGGAGATGGGAGAAAAGAGTAGAGACTATAACTGTGGCTCAGCCTAATACATTCACCCTTGGTTTAAAGGCCCAAAGTCAGTCAAGATGTTGAATCCTAGATATACCTGCTCTCCTAATGGAATTCAAGGCAACAGGTCCTCCATGGGTACTTGGTTTTCTGGGACTCAGTTTTCACACTTGTAAAATAAGCAGGCAGATGAAACAAATATTTTTCGATCTGTGTTCTGAGAAACTTTAGGGACTTGGATATTGTCCTTAGGGAGGAACCTGGTTGAATACAGTTTGCATTTGGTCTTAAAGGTCTGGCTTCTGTTTACTAGGAAACTGTAATAACTTAAAAAAAATGCAGTGTTAGAAAAACACTGGCTTGGGGTTTTAAGTGACCCAAGGTGGCGTCTTTCCAGCTCCCACACTTGGACAATAAAACTTCCCAATTCGCGCATACATTTTAATACAGTTCTTACAAAGTAAAATACAAACCCATTTTTAGATTCAATATGAACTCCAGCTTATAACCAAAATAAGTCAATATGAAAATTCTGCTAAGGTTGAGTATGCAAAGATACAACTGGCTTTGAATGTTTTTTCTCTTTGAAATGAAGCTTTCTTTTTTCCAGATTTTACAAAAGATACCAGAACAGAACCTGCGTCTGGGGAAAGTGGCTCACACTCAGGAAAAGGAGACAGACCTTGCATCTATCCACTGTAAACACGCGCTCCCTGCCCAGGTTTACACACACGGTTGTCCTGGCTTGTCCCTGAAGGGCACGTTCCCAGCGCCCCCCCCCCCCCCCAGTGGACGCCTGAAACCTCACGGAGTGCCGAACCCTATATATACTGTGATTTTTCCTATCTATGCATACCTATGATAAAGTTTAATTTATAAATTAAACACAGTAGGAGATAAACAAGAATAACTATAATGAAGTGGCACAATTTTAACCACCTGCTGTAATAAAAGTTACATGAATGGGGTCTCTCTCTTTAAATGCCTTACTGTACCGGGCTCGCCTTTCCACGCGAGCAAGCGCTCCCGGCTGGCATATCCGACTGCCCGCATCACTGCTCCCACGCTTCGGGGCCATTATTGAGTAAAACAAGGGTTCCGTGAGTACAACACTGCGATGTAATGACGGTCAATCTGATCACCTAGACGCCTACTAAGTGACTCAAGTTGGGGAGTGTCAGCGTGGAGACGCTAGACAAAAGCATGGAGCACGTATCGCGAGATTTTATCACATTACTTAGCACTGTGCGCAATTCAAAACGAATGCATTGTTTATTCCTGGAGTTTTCCATTTAATATTTTCCAATTGCAGTTGACTGTGTGTAACTGAAACCCCAGATAAAGGGGGGGCTACTGTACAAGTAGAGAGGAGAGCTGAGGATAGTTTTAGCGTATAGTGGCTCCGGGCCATGTTCTTCAGGCGATGCGGGAAGCTGAGGTTAAAATAAGCCCCACTATACAAACCAGGCACACATCTAAGTACTCTTCAAACACGCTCAGTGACTTCCGACCCTTGTCTGCCAGCATCTGCAATGCCCTCCAGTCCACTGGCCTATACCTCTTTAAATCCACTTCATACCTGGGCGGACTGGTGATTCCATTCCAGTCTCTGTGTTCTCCCTACTCCTCTCAGGCCCCCTAGTCGCTATGTTTTTAGGGGTTTTTTTTTTTTTGTTGTTGTTGTTGTTTGTTTGTTTTATAGAGACAGAGAGAGAGAGAGAGTCAGAGAGAGAGATAGACAGGGACAGACAGATAGGAACGGAGAGATGAGAAGCATCAATTATTAGTTTTTCGTTGCAACACCTTAGTTGTTCATTGATTGCTTTCTCATATGTGCCTTGACTGTGGGACTACAGCAGACCAAGTAACCCCTTGCTCGAGCCAGCGACCTTGGGTCCAAGCTGGTGAGCCTTGCTCAAAGCAGATGAGCCAGCACTCAAGCTGGCAACCTCGGGGTCTCCAACCTGGGTCTCGAACCTGGATCTCGAACCTGGGTCTTCCGCATCCCAGTTCGACACTCTATCCACTGCGCCACTACCTGGTCAGGCGCTATGATCTTTTATAATTACCTTCCATAAGAGGCTAGTTCTGTAACCTCCATTCAGACATACACATGTAAAATTTCCCCACATACGCCTGAAGTTAGGGACCGCATTGCTCTTTTGTATCGCCATGGATTCTTGTACCAACAGGTAAATAGGTAATCAGTACATCAGTTGAAGTGTTACCTATATTTATCTAAATAACTTCTGTAGCTATGGGCAAAACACTACTACTATTAATATATGAGGAATGTAATATGGGTTCAAAAGCACTCTGGGAAAAAAATGAAAACAGCCTAATTGATCCTGTAGTGTGGGACTAAATTGTATCTATTCCACTATACAGCAATCAGTGAAGGAAGGAGATGGTATCCAATACCACAAATTCAATGGTATATTTAAAGAAAAATATAAAGAGAGAAGAAAATATTTCACAATAATGTTTAGGATTGTTGAATTCAGAACAGTATTTTTCTCTACTTTTCAAAATGCTGATAATGAGGTTTATATTACTTTTATAATAAAAATTTAATGAGAAACATGCTTTGAGGTTCAGTGCTCAAAGGAATGAGGACTATCAGTGGGGTTTTGTTATAACATGAACTTGAGGTGCACGCAATTGCTGTTTTCGGAAGAAACCATTTTATAGCAAATGTTCTGTTCTGGAAGGAACAGACTAAAAGCTGAAAGCCCTTTCTGTGGGTTTCATCCTGGGCTTTCCTTTTAATAAAGTCCATTCCAGGGAGAACAGTGTTGTAGCAACAAGCCTGTGTCTTGCTACCAAATAAAATTTCATAAGCAAAGTGAACCAGTGTGTTTCCTAGTGTATATTTATCCCCATTAAGAGCCCAGAAAGTAGGGGGAAAATCCATGGTAATTATCTTAGTGGTCTCTAAATACTTCCATGTTTAAGCCATGGGCCAAACTAGGTCCTGAAAGATATAATCTAGTAAAAACAACAAAGTCTCTTACTAGTAACCTGAGGAAAACCCCAGAACAGTTGTCCTCTGGCAAGTGACTGACCTAGCTTTGGATGACAAAGCACTAGATAACATTTTTAGGGATGGAGGGGAATATCTGTTCCCAATCCAGCTTTAAAGGTGTGTGTGTGTGTGTGTGTGTGTGTGTGTGTGTATGTGTGTGGGTGTTAAGAGAGTATACTATTCCTAAGACCGCAAAAGAAGGTGGGATGATTTATCTTTCTTTTTTTCCAGAAGGACCTGGATATTTCAAAAGACTTGCCTAAAGGGATGTGTCTGAAATAACACATTCTACACCTGCATTTCTACAGCTCAAAATACTCACACATCATTCCAACTCCTTTTCTTACCTCAATCCTTTTACTGCCTAAGTCACAGAAAAAAAGCCCAATTGATCAATATAAAATTACAATGGAATGTCTCCCACAGTTCTCCACTATGTGACATAGTCCCACACAATTAGATGTAGTCACAACTGTGCTAAGGTGTTCCTGAAAACGGTTTTATCTTCCCAATTAAAAGAAAAAGCCTTTCCCAAACCTTTACCTTTCTCCTAATTTTCCCTGCCTAAGATGAAGATGTGAGAGTCAGAACCACAGCAGCCACACTGCAAGTATGAGGGAACAGTCCAGAGAATATGCAGAAATTTGGAACTAACATTGGTAAAGTGCTGAAATAAAACCAGAATCCATCTACTTTCAGACCGACTATTTAAGACAAAGTGATTGGATTTTTCTGTGGTTAACAGCATTTTTATATTTTATGAACTGTTTTATAGTCAACCTCAGCATGGTTTATTCATTTTTTTCTTTGTTTGATTCTCTCTCCATTATCTTTAGACCCACATGTGAAAAATATGTCCATTTTGCAGACATCTCTATGGTACATATTCTATCATACCAGTGTTTACTAGTTAGTATCTGTGCCTCACAGCTCATTTTTGATGATACAGTCAGCTAAAAAAAGGGGATGAGGGCAAAGACTATGGATATTTTGGGATCAAATATATTTGGAAAACACTGGATACTCTGTTCCCCTTCTGGGATGTCATAATACACATAAAGCTATTACAGAATTTGAACAGAACAACTATAATTTAAAAAATTGAAACAATATTCAGGTGCTCACCCATCTGATTGACCATGAATTGATTTTGGAAGGCTTTACTTACGATAGTCCTCTCAGAATTAGGGTTCTGAGGGTCATATGTGAAAAATACTAAACTATATTTATCCATAATTATTGTTTTTAATTTTATTATTTGAAAATGACCCACATGTTCTGGAAAATTTTAGAGAAACTCCAGGGAACTCGGATCAACAGATAATCTGACACACAACGAACAAAGGCAGGGAATAAGGAATCCCATGATTCTTTCTGGCAAGTCACACATGCCCACTTCCTGTGGCTACCGGAAGCTCCCCCTGCTGCTGGCAGTGACACTAACCTGCACATGCATTTCCTGATGGAGAGGTCTCCTTCCAGACTGAAAGCTTGAGACATGATATCTTGATTTATTTATCTTTGCCGCTGCCGTTTGCAAGGACAGTTGCTGTGAGTCTATGAAACAATTCTTGCTAATCTATGATATATATGGACTGTCACGTGTTTTTAAGATCCTTTTTTACTTCTAATGCTTGATCATTCTCTCAGCAGAGGGGTTTGATAAACCTCTAAGGGGCTGTGGGTTGTAACCACCCCCCCCCCCCAGCATCCTCTTCCAAATTACTTACTCTGTGCTGTGAACTCAGTTGTAGCTACCAGGGTGAGTGTATTTTTTTTTCTTTTTCTCTCTTCACATTGTCTCAGCTTTTGAGCCAGAATAATTTAAGCACTAGGGTCTTGTCCAGTTTTGCAACTCTGAGCAACCATACAAAATCTAGGCGTTTTGCCAGAAATCTAAACTTTGCTGAACTATGTTAAAAGGTTAAGCATTTCACAGAGTTTGGGTCCCCTGCCCCCACGGCACTCCCAGATCCTGCCTTGTTCTTCAGTGTCGGTTTTATCAAGAAATGAAATAACTAATAATGTGCTGGGTAGAACATTTTCAACCATCACCCTGTAACCATAGTAGTAGAGCTAAAAAGCCCCAAACAAATGTTAATTGCATTTCTCTCCTTAATCAAAAGAGCTAAGGCCATGGGGTCCATCTAGACTGTTTTAAGATAAAATGCTAAAAACTTTCCATAAAACAAAACTTTTAAAATAAAGCTCTTATTCATGGCTTGTAATAATTTTTATTTTAATGAAAATGTTTCTCTAAAATGAACATCTGTAAATAAAAACAGATCCCAGTCCAGAGGAAAATATAAAATCCTGGCTTCAAGGGTCTTCGCTTTGAAAGCCTCCTCATAGTTATTTTCTGAAACAGGGGACACCTGTTGACTCTTGGCCAGGATGGCTTCTGAGGTGCTCAAGCCCACAGTCAACAGGGACAGCAAAGGGGAAGGAAGTGAAGACTGGAGGAATCAGCTTCAGTTTGCCCAGTTCCCCATCAGAGGGTAAGTGCTCTCAGCCTCTCTGCAGACGTTCCCCAGCTTGCTGTTCTCTCCCATCCCACCACCACCCAGTCCCAGCGAGCTTTCTCTCGCCTGGACTCCCCTGGTTGTCTCCTCATTGGCCTCCCTCCTTCCTCTCCACCTCCATTCTCCCCAGAGCAGCTAGGCCGTGGGGGTCTTCAGAGCATTAGAATAAAAACACAAGCTTCTTATCCTGCTTCACAACATCCTGCTTAAATCTCTTCTCATCTTAAACCATCTGCCCCTTTACTGCCACACCCCTGCCCCTGGGGACCCTCTTCTTTTCTGCAAACACACCAGGTTTAGAATGTGGACCCATGTGGGCATGACCCCCACGTGGGAAGCTGTAACAAAACCAGCTAGCTTGCCTGACCAGGCAGTGGCGCAGTGGATAGAGTGTCGGACTGGGATGGGGAAGAGACTCAGGTTCGAGACCCCGAGGTCGCCAGCTTGAGCGCGGGCTCATCTGGTTTGAGCAAAACTCACCAGCTTGGACCCAAGGTTGCTGGCTCGAGCAAGGGATTACTCGGTCTGCTAAAGGCCCACGGTCAAGGCACATATGAGAAAGCAATCAATGAACAACTAAGGTGTCACAACGCGTAACGAAAAACTAATGATTGATGCTTCTCATCTCTCATCTCTCCTGTCTGCCTATCCCTCTCTCTGACTCTCACTGTCAGTGTAAAAAAAAAAAAAACACCAAAAAAACAGTTAGCTGGTACTTCTGGGCGAGAGTGTGCCGGGATTGGACATGCTGATAAATGTCTTGGTGTGTACCATAAGCCTCTGAGAACTAACCCAGAGAAAATACAGGTACTGACATAAACAGAGAGAGCTGTTTGTCTTCACTTGTGGCTCTTTGTGTCCTTGACATCTTCACTATAGTTTAAGCTACTAGTTTCCAGGACATCTCCTGATAAGAAATTTCCCTAAACAGAGAATAAATATTTTTCACTTGGTGTATCAAGGTCAACCACCGAAGGTTTTCTGCTAGGTAGTCACAACTTTATAAGGATTTGGCAGATATTGTTAAATAAGAGAGTCCTCGCTGCTCAGCAAACAGCCAGCTCAAATGACTCACATCCATAGGTTGAAAGTTGTATCTGTGATCAAAGACCAGAGCCAAAGTCAGTCACTGGAAAAGCACTTAACAAATCTTTGGCTTCAAAGCTGGGTTTCATGTGGAGCCAGGATTAACAAGGAAGAGCATGACCAGAATGGAATGCGAGGCTTGAGCACTGTGGAGATGTCCCTGGGGCTCTGACCTGTGCTGGGTCAGCAGCCCTGGGAGCTGGGCTTGTTTCAGGCTCAGGCAGTTCCGCTCTTGTGGTGGCCAGTCAATGGGACAGCAGGAAAGCAGGAGAGAAGCCTGGTGAACAAGCATGCCAACATGTGCTATAAAGATGAGAGGAAAGCTCAGGGTTATGGTAAGGTCACTTCTGGAGAATGCAGATAATGGCAAACTTATTGATAAGGAAAAAGCAAGGAAGCCAACTGGCCCCAACTTCATAAATCCCAATTCTGGATCTACATCCACAGGAAATAGAGATCTCAAAGAGACGTTTGCACGCCCATGGTCACTGCAGCACTACTCACAATAGCCAAGATATGGAAGTAATCTAAGTGCCCATCAAGGGATGAATGGATAAAGAAGATATAGTACCTGCATATACAATGGAATATTATTCAGCCACCAAAAAGAAGAAAATCTTGCCATTTCTGACAACATGGATGGACCTTGAAGGCATTATGCTAAGTGAGATAAGTCAGACAGAGAAAGACAAATAGTGTATAATCTCACTGATACATGGAATATAAAAAAGATGAATTAAAAGAAAGAAGAAGCAGTAAAAAGGTGGTTAGCAAGAGCTGGGAATGAGGCAAACAGGAGAGATGCTGTTGAAGGACACAAACTTGCAACCAGTTGATAATAAATAAGTCCTGGAGACACAACACACAGAATGATGAATACAGTCAACAGTGCCATGTTATATAATCCTCAAAGCTGCCGAGAGATGAGATCTTAATTATTCCTGCTACCAAAAAGGAAATGATCATTATGTGATGTGATAGAGGTGCTAATTAATGCTACAATGGCAATCAAATTACAATATATAAATGTATCAAATCAATATGTTGTCCACCTTAAACTTACACAATGTTCTATGTCAAATATACTTCAATAAAAAAATAAGAGTTCACAGGAGGCACACAGATGGACAAAGTAGAAACTGAGTCTGATAATATTAGTACCTGGCAGAGAGCTTCTCATAAAAGTGTTGTATTATAACTGACCACACAATAGAAAAGAAGGTGATAATAATGATAAGCAACTGGACATTCCCCAAATCTCACAATAAAAAGTATATGATAAGGGAAAGGATTGCAATCTTTTGAAGAACAACATAAAAGGAAACGTGAAAGACCTGGGTCAAAGAAGCCATGACTCTCTCTCATTTGTTTACTTGTAGGTATTTATTGGGTAGTAATTTATGCCAGGTACTGTGCCAGGCACTGAGGACATAAAGATATAAATTTCAGGATATGTGGATAATAGTAACCCATATACAAGCAAACAGTGATCGGAGCGGTGGTGTCAGGTCAAGGGAAGGACTGTTGGGTAAGACAGGAGAAAAGTGAACACGGTAAGGACCAAAGTCCTTTCTGACAGATTGATTAAATACTTTTCTTTCCAGTTATCCCTCCATTACAAGTCAGTGAACTCTGCTACAGTAGAACTTACTTCATCCTTTTTCTGAGCAGGTATTTTCGTTCCTAGAGACAAGGAGAGAAACTTCTAAATCTTTATTATATGCGGCTTAAGTGTCTGTTTGTCGCCGATAGCTTATTGGTTGCTTGAGTAACTGTACTAGCCAATGGGGTGAAGTTGCCACGGCATTCAAATTGTCCCGCCTTCTGGCATGCCACCTCACAAATTGAGGTTAAAGATTGGAGCAATTATTATGCTGTTAAGAAATCTTAACACCAGAAGGGGTCTTTGCAATGGTACAAGACTAGAGGTTCTCCAATTGAAAAATAATGTCATAATAGCTAAGTCTTTGGCTCCTCTAAAGGTGAAATACATGTCATTCCAAGAATTGATTTGGCTCCATCTCAAACAGGGTTGCTGTTTCAATTGAGACGTAGACAATTTCCTGTAAAACTTGCCTTTGCTATGACCATCAATAAGTCTCAGGGCCAAACGCTTAAGCGTGTTGGCATTTTTTTACCTGAGCCTGCATTTGGACACGGTCAACTTTACGTTGCCTGTTCAAGAGTTTGTGAAAGAATGGATGTAAAATTAAAAATAATTGATGGTCCTCTGCAAGGCGAGCTTAAAAATGATGGAAAGATCTACACAAGAAATGTTGTGTACAAAGAGATCTTTGACATGTGAATTAACATTTTATTATTTAAATCAGCTTTATTTATTGAGCTAGCGGTGGCTCTTAAGAAATGTACCGCCAGTGGTTTCCTTCATTGCACTCTACTTTAAGCAATTAAGCAAGTAGAAGGGAGAAACCCCGTGGGGCAGTAAGCAAAGGGGCATCCTCGCCGCCTGCCCTGGGTAATTCAGTTTGAATTAGCAGACACCTTTGCACAAATCATTTTAATTACAACTTATAATATCTAGAACAGCAGTCATTTCGTATGACCGCCAGGCTTTCTAGTAGTATATAAGCAATGTCTTCTCCCAATTACCAGTCCTTATTGTCTCTAACATTCCCTCCAACATGAGATATTTTCCCTAATTACAATTTCTACTGTATTACAAAGGAAGCCCCTGCCCTCCAATTTTGATGCATTTTAGCTGCATTTGAATCATTCAGTTTCCTGAACATGTACTATTTTTTTTTTTTAAGTGAAAGGGGTAAGTGGAAGGGAGAGAGATGAGAAGCATCAACTCTTAGTTGCAGCACTTTAGTTG
Source organism: Saccopteryx bilineata (assembly GCF_036850765.1). Lineage (NCBI taxonomy): Eukaryota > Metazoa > Chordata > Mammalia > Chiroptera > Emballonuridae > Saccopteryx > Saccopteryx bilineata. The sequence continues at coordinate 186,132,881 of NC_089490.1, read as the reverse complement.
TTCATTGATTGCTTTCTCATATGTGCCTTGACTGGGGGGCTCCAGCCAAGCCTGTGACTCCTTGCTCAGGCCCCCAACATTGGGCTCAAGCCAGCGACCTTGGGCTAAAGCCAGTGACCTTGGGGTCATGCTTATGATCCCACGCTCAAGCTAGCAACCTCTCACTCAAGCTGGTGAGCCCATGCTCAAGCTGGTGACCTCAGGGTTTTGAAACTGGGTCTTCAGTGTCCCAGGTTGACACTCTATCTACTGTGCCACCGCCTAGTCAGGCTGTGCTAAATGTTTTTAACTTCAAAATGTCTTTATCAGCATTATATAGTCTTTTCTTCTCTTCTTGACAGGGATTCATTCATTCATTCATTCATTCACTCAATAAATATTTACTAAGTGCATCCACTTAGTGTGAGTTACTGAACCAGGCAATAGGAAGAGAAAGACAAGCAAGTCACAAGTGACCTACCCTGAGGAGCTTACATCAAAGTGAGCACAAGTAAACAGAAAATCACAAGGGTGTACTAAGGGCTGTGACTGAGGGCACGTACTTGGAACTGTGAAGGCACATTATCGGACTGTTTTAGCATGTCAGAGAAATTTTTAAAGGAAAACAACATCAAAACTGAAACTTGAAGGATGATAAGAATTTATCCAAGTGAAGAACATAGGGAAGAATGTTGCAATCAGAACTAGACTTACTTTCAAAATCCCCAAGATGAGAGAGACATTTCAGAAAATACAAGTATGTGAGAAAGTCTGAAGGTTCTCTAGTATATATTGCCTACATACAAGAACATTCTCTTATACAACCACAATACACCCACCAAATCAAGAAATTAACAGTGATACTAAACTATGCTGCCGCCCAATTCTCAGACTCCATTTCAGTTTTGTATATTTTTCCAACAGTATCTTTTACAACAAAAAGATTCAGCCCAGAATCACACCTCAGGTTGCCATGTCCCTTTGTCTCCTTCAGGCTGGGACAGATGCTCAGTTTTTCCTTGGCTGTCCTGATACTTTACAAAGTTACAAACCAGTTACTTTGTAGTAGGTCCCTCAGTCTGGCTTTGTTTGATGTTTTCTCTTAATTAGATTCAGAGGATGCATTTCTGGCAAGAATATTTCAGAAGTGACAACATGTTTTTCTCAGTTAATTTTATCAGATGGCAAGTGATTTCTATTTGTCCCACTGCTGGTAATGGTTACTTTGATCTCTTGAGTGAAGTGCTGTCGGCAAGGTTTCACCACTACAACGTTCCTTTCCCCTTAGAAATTATTATTTTGTAGGGAGATACTTTGAAACTATATAAATATCTTGATCCTCTTCAAATTCTCAATTTACTAATGAATTTATTTATATCTAAGTGGATTTCCAATTTTATTCCATAGGTTTTAATCCACTACTGTGGATTAAACATAATTCTATGTTCTAACTGTCCCAGATTGGCCTGACAGAGCACATGCAAGCTTCCTTCTGTTTCCTTTTGACATGCCCCCAACATCTTTCTAGCACTTTTTTTTTGCTTTCCGGTACAAAATTTCCTGACCTGTAGTGTCCTTGCCCTATCCTGGGAGTTAGCTACTTCCTCGAGGAGCCCTGGTGCCTTTGCCTGGAAGATGGTTTTAAAAGCCAATATCTAACTGCCAGGTGTTATTGGGGGGTCACTGCTCCAAGATCTCCTCAGTGCAAAGTGCTAGAAAATATGTGTACGAGATAAATGTCCAAGTCACTTCCATATCCATACATTTACACCTTTAATTACTGCTGTGTGTCTCTCTCTGTGCATCCGTCTACCTACCTACCCACCTATCTATCATCGACCTCAGACCGTGAGTTCACATGGAGACTCACAAGTTCAACCCAACAAAACAGAGTTTATCCTAGTTTGCTCTGTTTTCACTTGTAACTCCTTTCTCCCAAAGTGAGGAAGCTGTCTCCAATATATTTCCTTAATTGCGTCTCCCTCTGACTATCGCCTGCCATCAGCCTTCCCCATGTGGCTGCCTCCATGTGGACACTCCGCATCCCACTTGGGCTCTGAGATCTCATATCACCCTTTGAGGGGACGCCCTCTTCATCTTGTGTGGGCTCTGATACCCTTCACCAAGACCCTTTTCTCTACCCTACTTGGTTTCTAAAAGCCCACTGGGCCGCTCCAGCGTGGACACTCTCCTCTCCCCGATGGAGCTATGCCCCCTTGCTGCACCAAGCAAGCACTCCTTGGAGAAGCTCTTCTGATCTCCCTCAGGCTCCAAGTCCCCCCACTGGGCCACTCCTCAGGGACTTACTCCCTACCCTATTTGAGTTCTGACCCTATATGCCTGCTCCCGTTCCCTCTCCTTCTTGGACTGAGCTCTGACTTCCCATCCAAGCCACCCCTGCCTTTTGCAGGGGTGCCTTCCTCACTCCGCTAGGGCTCTGACACCTGAAGACACAGTGTCAATCATCTTCACCCCGCTCGGGCTCTGGGCCACTGCCACCCTCCCTGGCACACGCATATCTAGGACACCTGCTTTGCTCTACCCACGGGATGGATTTAGAACAGAATTTTTGAGTGAAGAGAATTTTTGAGACAGGCTCTGAACTGCTTTTGTAACATAGACAATAAAGGGTTTCAAGATGTCGAAAGACTTGTGATTAATAATTTTTTAATCTTAGTGTTTCTAACTGTCTAGTTTTTATTGCCGTTATGAGTTATTAATTTATCTGAGATGAATAAAATTCAGTGAATTCACTGGTATCTCATAAAATATAAAATTAGCCTTTTCAATTTCAAAAATGTCAGAAAGAGCCTGTTATTAATTATGCCTTTTTAATTAATTATGCCTTTTTTGAATGCATCTTTTTAAATTTTCTTAATTTTTCATGTACATTGTTGAGTGTTGATATGGACTAAAAATATGGATGGCATTTTATTATTTTTAATGAGATCGAAAAATAGACTTACAAAGTGTTAACTATAAATAAGAACTTCCTTTTTTTTCAATTTTCATTGTGTTTACTGTCAGATTTTGTTTACAAATTCAATGTGTATGTATCAACACTTTGCAATCAAGTTTTCTCCACAGTTTTATTTTAGTACATTTTATATTAAATCCTTTATTAATGTTTTGTATTTGTAGAAATTACCTATCATCTAAAAATATTCACTATTTAGAAACAGATACACTACCAATTTCTATATTTTACCTTTTGTTTACAATATCATAAACATGTTGAGACAATAATCAGTTAAAAAGTGAAATGGTTGATTTGATTATTTACTTTTGTGTAGTGCAAAAAAGAATGAATTAGGCTTTACTGAATTTAACTTTTTCCACTGAAAGCTTTGTTTTCATTTTGTAAAATATTCTTATAGCCATTTCCTAAAACTAGCATATTATAGCCCTATTTATGCAAGAAGTTTGGTTTCTGAATACATTACTTTGAAAATCAACAGTGGACAAACTAGAATGTCATTTTCCTTCTGAAACAGGGAAAAGGTAATTTCTCCTCCCAAATGTAAATGGAATGAATTCATTATTTTTCTCCTATATTAACCTATGTAAATTTTATAGGCTTTTCCTTTTTCCAAGAATGCTGAAACTGCAGAAATTTTGACAGCATGTATTACTTAGATTTATTTTTCAGAAGTCCTCTATTTTAAAAACTATATGACAATATAGCAAACTTAAAGATTTTGCATTATATGTACAATACAGATTTCGATGAAGACTACAGTGTGGTATGTGTTAGATAATTTATTCGTTTCACTAATGAGTTCGCCTTTAACCAAGTAGGGATTGTGTGAGAGACGCTATGTGTCGATCTTTTTCCAATCTTGTTAGAAATTCTTTTAATCCTTTTTTCTCTTACATTTTTTTCCTTCTTACCTTACCTTGAAACAGTACAGTTTTTATTAATAGATATATGGGAATTAGGAGTAGATTTTGCTTTTCTGCTTGCATTACAAAATGAAAATGAATGTGTGCTCCTCCCTAATCGTGGTTTATGATTTAATAATGCGACAGTTCCTGGTCTTGTCAGAATTCTTACCTCTGCAAGCATATCTGGAGGCCACCAATCTCAGGCACATATCATATGGGTATCGGGAAATAAACAGCAAATCTCAGGAGCAATCTGCCTTTAAGTGCCACATCAGGTGCAAAGGGAAATGCACAATTTTTGCCATATTGTTTTTCATTCCACAAAAGCTTTTCCTTTGGAGAACTTAAATTTATACATATTTTCACTTAGAATGTTTTAACACTTACCAGTGGATCTATATTTGTTTTTAATGAAACACACTGTAATTCTGCCTCGTTTGCAATGCAAAATGTCTAAACATTTTCACAGCCTAGAATAGAATATAATTAAATTATGCATATAGTTGCTTTCTATTTTTTACAATAAGAGGTTTATATAGCCTGTGACAAACCATGAAAAGGAATAATTTAAAACAAGCATTTAATTTTTAATTCTAGAAACATTTTGTAATATTTGTATAAAGCAGATGAAATATAGCATTGTTTAAAATGTCTATTATATATCCTCCTACTTCTGCAACTTTATTCCTTAAACTCAAATGAAGACATTTCCCATGGAGGAAAATATCTCTCATCTACAATCAAATTCTTCATTGCTCAACACTAGGAGCTTGTTGAGAAGAATTAATGTTACTATAAGTTGCTGAAGGTTTCCAGAAGATGTGTGTTATCTAGGAGCTGGAACTAATTTTTTAAATTTGTATAATACCCACGTCTGATCGGTTGAACTGCTCACTTAACTCCATCTTTTAAAGATAGAGTGAAGCTCTACTCATGTGCGGAAAGGCCAAGGTATGCTAATAAGGACCCTTTAGTCAGCTGCTGACACTTACTGGACATGAGGATCAAGCTGCAGTAAAGGCAGTAAACTCCGCTGCACGGCGTGCTTTTAACTCCGGAGGTGTGAAAGAAACACTCTCAGAAGACTGTGTTCCATTCAGAGACACGTTAAGCAAAGATGTGTGATTGAGGCAGCCTGGGGAGGACCAAGGGAAGGGGACAGCTGTGCTCCTCAGCAGTAACTATGCTTATGGGACACAGGACTAGTGCACGTAGGAAAACAGCCAACCTATAAAGGGTTGTCCCTAGGGTTGAGATGAAGGGAAGAAACAGGGGAGAGAAAAGGAGTTATAAAGAGGTAGGAAGGGAGTAAATTTCAACAGTGAACACAGTATGTCAGAGGAGATAAAGGCATTTACCAATTGCCAAAAAGCCACACACATGTATGGGGACAAGGTGGGGGTACGTGGGAAATGGGGCCCAGAAGACCTTTTTAGTCACACTATGGTCCAGTAAGCACCACTGAATTAGAAAACTGACTACATTGGTCTTTGATTTATAATAGTATTTATATTATTTTGTAGTCTAAATTAAACTTGAAAAACAACAAATAAGTAAAGTAATAGTTTGGGCTAAAACTTTATGTTAATTTTATAGTCTCCTAGAGTCCTATAGTCACAGTCCCACAGCTAGAGAATCTCAAAACTCACAGCCTGACTGGCTCTCCTCAGACCCCCCAGTAAACTGTGCCCATTTAGAGTGAAGTAACCTCCGGAGGCCCAGCTTGGGAGATATATGTCACATAATATCTATGTGAAGAATATCTCATGCTGTGAGCCTGGGGGCTTTCTTATTTAGCAAATATTTTCATTTTCTATATTATTTTTTGCCATCCTTTTGCAAAGGATGTTTCAAGGAATAATGGTTCCAAAAATGACCTGTTTAAAAAAAAATTTATGTAAAAGGCGTATGAGAATGTGGCATTTTAAAATCCCCCTCTTAGAGATTCACAACATATGCAAGCAAAATACAGCTTTTAAAAACTGTTTCAAATAGTTTCATTTATTTGACCCTAATAAACTTCCTGTAACAACACTACTGTTCTGCAATATACCATTTTTTAAAACTGATATATTTTTCCCTTCATCTGCTTACCCATTCTGGTAAAGTAAAATATTCTCAGTCATTACTTTTCTTCTTCAAAATGTTTAAGCTCTTGACTGACCTGTGGTGGTGCAGTGGATAAAGCATCCTCCTGGAATGCTGAGGTTGCTGGTTCAAAACCCCAGGCTTGCCCAGGTCAAGGCACATATCAGAAGCAACTACTATGAGTTGATGCTTACTGCCTCTGCCCCCTCTTTCTCTCTGTCCTCCCTCTAAAATCAATAGATGAAATCTTAAAATACACACACACACACATATGGCTCTCAGTCACCTGTTTGGTTTTCTAAATTGTTAGATTCTTTTTTAATAAAAAAAAAGCACTTTGAATTTCTAATTGGAGTTTATTAACACTGCAAATTAACAGGGAAGAAATGGTCTGCTACTTGGATAAATCTACTCTTTAAGAACAGATCCAAATACTCTAAAGTGATTTATTATTTTAATGTATAGTATTAGAAATATGAGCCCCTTGAAGTTTCCTACAAATCAACCATGAAAACATGTAACCTAAGAAACTGTAAGAAAAATTTTAATAAATTAATTTTATTCCATTATTATTGACTTGTTAAGGCTTCTTTTAAACATTTGTTTAAAATTTCTTTTTGTGTGTCAATACTGCTAAAATTTAGCTCCTTATTAAAATCAATGTGTCTATTTCTTGCATTTTTCAAAAAGAAGAAAACAAAGCAGGTATTATTGAAAAGAGTTAGAATCAATACATTTGGGACACACTGTACTGAATAGAGTTAAATAGGTTGGCTTACGGCAGAATTTCTCAAAATTCTGCTTAGAAGGCAGTCCTTTGACTCTCTCAGCGACAGAGACACATAGTAAGCAGGCACTGGTTGCTAGACTTACTTCCTGGGGAAGCATTTTGCCCTGAGCACCGTGCAGACAGGCACACTGAGGAATGCCACTGTACCTCATAGCCATCTCAGAGAAACAATAGCAGGTAGGAAGTACAGATGTATAGGTAGTTATAGAGGAGTTTTTGAAATTTGCCTTCGAGTTTCAGCAATATTTTTTAATGAACCATACTTTGACTGGATTTAAGCTTCTCTTATAGTTTAAGAAAATGTTGTGCTTTCTTGACTGAATTTCCTTGTTCTCCATGGATGTGAGTTATAATGGTACCTCTGGTCAGATGTTCTTGAGAATTCAACATAAACAGAGTTATTTTTCTTTGACCTTATACCCTGGTCAATATTTTCCCTAAGGCATTACTTGAATATTTTCTTTTTAAAAAGGGTTAGAAGTACTGCTGAGCACTATTTAGGAAAGGAATTCTGAATGAAGATTATTTAAAATAACCGCGGCATATCAGAGCTGAGGCTTCTTAAAAAGACATGACCAAAGTGAGGGAAAATATTGACACGTGTCTTATACAAAACGACACTGCCCATAGCGGAGAGAGCCACTCCTAGCTGAGGACTTTAAAGTGCGGAACGCATGATAGGCTGAGGGGAAAAGCTGAATCATTATCACTTTTGGAAGACTGGGATTGTACCCCCAGCCGACTCACACACACGATCAACGTACATTCACAGCAATATACACACCTGCCCCTATACTTTACTTGGGCTAAGCAAGCGAAAGCCACAAAGAAAGGGGAAAAGATAAACTTTAACCTTATCCCTAATTTTGTCTAGACTCAGCCTATATAAATCTGATTCTTAAAAACATCACATTTTCCTATCCCTGCAGTTTTCGTAAGATTCACCTTAACGTTGAACTGTGACTGCAGCTTGTTTAATCTGCTCACATACCATACACGTCACCTGCTAGGAAAGGTCATTTGCTCAACAGGTGTGAGGGGCTTCTCAGCAGCAGGCTCTTTGGACCCCATTAGGTTAATCATCTGGGTCGCACAAGGTCCAGATGAGAGGCCTCCTACTATTCAGAGGAGAGAATAACAACCAAAACTTATATAGCCTCACAGAGTTTTGTCACTTGTCAAGAAAAATGGGCCTGAACTTTGTATCATTTTTAGTTTGCTGGCAGAGCCAACATGTCTGAAATAACAACTACAGATGAAAGCACTAACAGCAGAACAGTCAAGAAGCTCAGTAGCCTGAGAGTTTCCCGTGATCCATGCTTTCAAAGCAGTGCCTTGCTTTGGGCTCTGATGGAAGCCGCATCCAGGCCCTGGCCGGGTACTCGGACGAGGCTTCTGTGGGCCTAGTTCTGCAGGCGCTCCAGCACTTGGCCACCCAGGCAGGAGGCACAGAGCGCAGCCACGCACCAGACGCTGGGAGGGGACAGGCCTGCACGCCAGCAGCTCTGCTCTTCCGCTTCCGCAGACGGGGTCCTCATGTTCCCCACCCAGCTTTCAAACTACCAGGAAGTCTCTTGCTCCAGAGGAATCCAGCGCTTGCATTTCCCAAAGTAAAAAGAAAACAAAACAACAACAAAAATCATCCACAATTCCCATTTTCGTGGTTTCAGCCAAGGCAATTTCCTATGACTTCTCCAAACCACAAAATGCAATTGATCAGTTGTCTCAGTGCCTCTAGCTTGCACAGCCGCACTGTCAGGAGCAGCGGTTCCAGTCTGCCCAAGCGGGTTGTCTTTGACAGCAGAACAACAAGTACAGGAAGCGGGCACCAGCCCCTCACGTGAGGGAAGGGCGCATGGTTGCAGGCAGCAGAGGAATCTGTTGGTATAATGATTGACCTCTGAACCCACTCTGCAGCAGAAACCCCTGTCAGTGTAATGCATTTTAAGGGACACGGTAGTCTACGTTTTAACAGGCAAATAGCAACATGAAGCAATTCACATGGAAATTAGATTGCCCAGCCCCAAATCATTCACACACCTCTGCGGGTAGATTCTGGAGTCCTGTGTCTGCCCGCATTGCCGGGGATGGGACGCAGCAGTCACGTGACTACTGCAGAGGCCGTTCTCCTCCATCACGTCTCCCACCACTTTGTGCAGCTGCTGTACTCACTCCTGCCACCCACTCCAGCCCTCTCCTTCCCAGGCATTCCAAACACAAGTCCTTGTCACCTCCCCAGAGACCTCTCTGGCTACACAGAGCTGGCTGCCAGCAATGGGGCACCTTTCAATTCCCGGGGACAGTTCCAAGCAGCTGAAGGGAGAGGCTTATCTTATCTGAAATACCTGGGTTAGGAGGAGTCATCGGAAGGCTGAAGGAGCAGCTGTTGGGCAGGAAGACCCATGTTGTCACTGCTGTAACCCTAAGACAGGGAGGTGACATGATTCACTAGGGTGATCACTTGAACCTCTGATCAATACCCTCTCATTCTTTGTGACTCCTCTCTGCTCTGGTACTTCTCACTGCTTCGGTTTAGTTCAATGAACATGACCAAGTGCACCCACTGTATGAGCCAGGCCTCAGGCTAATTGTGTGTGGAAGAGGGGGACAAGGTGAGGGAGACCTAGTCGGTAAGCCATTAGCACGATGAGGGCTTTTTACCGCTGGCATCTAGAAGAGTGCCCGAATGGTACTACTCCCAGCACCGAGAGCAGTGTATGGGACACAGGAAGCATCAGGTAAGTATTTGCAGAATGAATGAAAGGATCATTGTTCCTGCCTTACCTAACACTCTCCTGTAGTGGGTCCCCAAACTTTTTACACAAGGGGCCAGTTCACTGTCCCTCAGACGGTTGGAGGGCCACCACATACAGTGCTCCTCTCATTGACCACCAATGAAAGAGGTGCCCCTTCTGGAAGTGCGGTGGGGGCCGGATAAATGGCCTCAGGGGGCCGCATGCGGCCCGTGGGCCGTAGTTTGGGGATGCCTGGCATGCTTGGGACTAAGAGTTGCAGGTTTTATTCACAAGTAGAAATAGGCCTCTGCTTTGCTCTATTGGCATCAGGAGAGAGATCTGTGCTCTCAGAGAGGAGGAGCTGCATTATTTGTATTATATTCGCCTCATCCTTCACCACAAAACCCTACGAACTGAACCCCATAAACTGTGCCCCTCCCTCACTGTCCCCAATGTCCCGTTCCTTCGCTGGGGCTCTTGGAGCTGCAGTCCCTGGACCCCAGAACTCTGCGTAGCAGCAAGTTGTTCTGAGGCCGCTCCTGGCAGGCCCGCAGCAGGGTCAGCAGGGAGTCCAGGGCTCCCTGGGCCTGTCACTCAAGGAAACTGATCCGGGCTCAGTGACAGCTACCTGGCCCTAGGGTATAAATGTGTCGGTGTCACTGATATACACTGAATCAGAGGGAGCACAGCATACTTCTCTCCCATCTCTAATCCTCCCCTTCCCCGGAATGCCCAGCATCGGGCTGTTCTTCCCTCTGGCTCGTCCTCGCAGCAGTGGTTGGCTGGGGACGGGAGTTGGAGTGGGGATTCCACAAGAAGTGAGGCAAGCAGGAAGGAGCAGACAATGAAACACTTTCCAGAAGTGCAACTAATTTATAGCAACAACAACAAAAATGACTGATGCTGGGGGCTTTTCTAAAGCTCAGTGGATTGAAAAGATTAGAACTAGAATAAGTTTAAATAAACAAGGAATTCCTTCTCTAAATCAATTCCTATATCCTTAAAATAATCTGGCTGGATGGATTACAGTATGAAAGAGATGATATCAGCCCTAGGTTCTCAAAATATGTCTTAAATAAATGATGTGATAGTAAAGGTCATTAATAGTATATAATGTCTTCCAGTTATCAGCTGATCTACACTAAGCCATTCTACATGTCTGGGTGGTTAGTGTTTTCAGGCGTGGTCATGGGTAGATGCCTAGTCCATGGGCAGATCTTCAGCTTGACAATTTGTATGTATGTAAGGGACAGGCTTTGCAGTCAGGAAACCGGGACCCAAAGTCTCACTCAGCCACTTAACTGTGTCATCTTCGGCAACCTTCCCACAGTACTTTCCATCCACCAAGCTGGGGTTAATAACAGTACCCGCCTCATGGGATATGGGGGGCATTACACGTGAAAACTGAAAACAGTGCCTGGCACAGAGTCACAAGCAGTAAATATTAGCTATTTAATTTTGCTAATTAAGTCTGCTCAAATGATTAAAAGATTTTTCAAATCAACTATAGTTTTTAAAAACCTTTACACTGGGATAGTATTGTCTTCCTCATATATTTTGCTATTTTCTAAAAATTTTTTTTGCAGTGAGCATGCAAATATAAAAATTATTTATCACTATAAATTATAATTAGAATGTACTCAAATAACAAATTATTAATAAGCTTTCAAAAATAAATCAAGCTTTAAAAATGTGGTATGGAAGAGGTTGAGACACTCAAATTGAGAGCCTGTTTTAGCAGGAAAGCATTCATCCTGTTCATCTGGAGTCAAGGTCATTCGCACAAATGCCAGGGAGGAGAATAGAGTTGAGGAATCAGTTTGCTAAGAACATGTCATTACTAATAGTCCCTTTCCTGACTGCAGACAATAATATAGGAACTAGCAACTACTTAAACTTGGGGTCAAAGGAGTCTGTGTCTAGAAATTATAGACATACCTATTCAAATTTGATACTTTTGTGTGAACTGAACAAGTAGCTAGAATTAAGGAAACCTTTCATTTTCAAACATGCTTTTCTGCACAAATACAGACAACCACACAATACCAAATTACTATTATTTGTGTTCTGTCAATTCACCCAATCATCCTAAAACGAGATTTTTATAAAAACAGAATAGTTAAAATGTAACAAACATTTATTCCCAAGCATGAGCAAAAGGGCACTATTCCAATATTGTTCTATACAAAAATTAAAAACATAAACAGATCCCAGTGTATTCTCACAAACTCTTTGTGACTTCTTAGAAGTTCAATCATGCTGATGCTCTCCTTTGCTAAGATTTAGCAATTCATTTCCCCCTAAAATTTCTACATATATATAATCAGGTGGTGGTGATGGTGATGCTGTTGGTGATGTAAGAAAATATTTTTTGCCTGGCCTGTGGTTGCCCAGTGGATAGAGCATTGACCTGGAATGCTGAGGTCGCAGATTCAAAACCCTGGGCTTGCCCAGTCAAGGCACATACGACAATCAATGAACAACTAAAGTAAAGCAACGATGAATTGATACTTCTCCTTCCTCCCTCCTCACTCTCTCCTCTCTCTGTAAAATTAATTTTAAAAAATCTTTAAATAAAAAAAGAAAAACATTTTTGTAGACTATTATCCTCGGAACACTCAAGTGTTACATTCTGAGAAACTGAGTTGTGATTCATTTATGAGGACAGCAAGGTGTCTTACTTGCCATCAGGAAGAACCTTCACCATGAGTGCAAGGGCACTTTACAGGCCAGTCCTCCCTGTGCCAGCTTAGCTACAGCTGGAGAATCCATTTTTCAGAGGTTCCATTTCAGACCTGGCACGTCTGACCTACAGGTGCAGCTCGCAGCCACCAGAGGTCAGATGTCTGCATCTGTCCCTACCAGATGCTAACTTGAGTCTCAGACAATGGTGCCTCCTTTTCACCCCATTTTCTTCTTCAATTTAGCTTTATCACAACCAAATATAATATAAGATTTTGTATACATATAAGAAACACATATTTTACTTTCCCAGGTGAAACAGCTTCATGAGAAAAAGAGAAGGAAAAAGGTGGGAAATAAAAAGACAATTCTTTTAAGGAAAGAACTCTGGTACTGAGGACTAAAATCAAACAGCCTACAAATCATTTTGAAAAGACAAGGAGAAAGCAAAAGCTGTATGTGAGCAACCTGGTGATCAAAAGTATATTAAGATGTCTGGCTTCATTCAGGAAAATAGAGTCAATGGTATTGATGGTGGTGATGGTGATGATGGTCATGGTGGTGGTGATGATGGTCATGGTGGTGATGGTGGAGATGGTGGTGATGGTGGTGGAGGTGGTGATAATGGTGATGGTGGTGGTGGTGGTGGTGGTGGAGGTGGTGATAATGGTGATGGTGGTGGTGGTGGTGGTGATGGTGATGGTGATGGTGGTGATGGTGATGATGGTGATGGTGGTGGTAATGATGGTGATGGTGGTGATGGTGGTGATGGTGGTGATGGTGGAGATGGTCGTGATGGTGGTGGAGGTGGTGATGATGGTGATGGTAGTGGTGGTAATGGTGATGGTGGTGGTGGTGACGGTGTGGTTGTGGTGGTGGTGACAGCAGTGGTGAGGGTGCTGATGGTGATGCTGATGGTGATGGTGGTGATGAAAGTTCTGATGGTGGTGGAGGTGGTGGTGGTGATGGTGGTGGTAGTGATGGTGGTGGTGGTGGTGGTGGTGACAGTGGTGGTAGTGATGATGGTGGTGGTGGTAGTGATGGTGGTGGTGGTGGTGGTGGTGACAGTGGTGGTAGTGATGGTGGTGGTGGTGGTGGTGGTGGTGGTGATGGAGGTGGTGGTGGTGGTGGTGGTGGTGGAGGTGGTAGTGATGATGGTGGTGGTGGTGGTGGTGGTGATGGAGGTGGTGGTGGTGGTGGTGGAGGTGGTGGTGGTGATGGTGGTGGTGGTGGTGGTGGTGGTGATGGAGGTGGTGGTGGTGTTGGTGGAGGTGGTGGTGGTGATGGTGGTGGTGGTGACGGTGGTGGTGGTGATGCTTGTAGTGGTGGTAGAAGAGTCAGTAGTTGTGACATCCATTGAATGTACTGTTCTAAACACTGTCCACAGTATTATAACCTTATTTTATGTATGGAGAAACCAGACTCAGAGGATTTCCCAAGGATTTCTCAGAGGATTGCAACTGCACTCTCACATTTGAAAGTTTGGACAAATTAAGAATTCTAATTGGGGAGAAGTCAGCAGCTTCCCACCTCTGACATGAGATATCAAGAATTTTGGAAAAATCTATCTAAGAATTGTAGAATAACCAAATAAAATAGTAAATACTATGTGTTGATACAATTAGAATTATTAGAAGACTAGAAGTCATGAAGAAAAAAAATCTTTTTGTTGAAAAAACCCCCACATTTAAGAAATTGTGTCTGCACCATGAATAAAGCTATGCAAAATATGTGCATGTATGGGAAAGGATAAAGAAATCTGGTGGAAAAGCAATGTCTTTGATAAGGCATAGTTATATAGGGAGTATATATACATTTTAAAAGTAAAAATCCTGGAAAACATTTTTAAAATACTGCCAAAGGATACAGTGTGAAAACGCTTCCCTGTGGGACTTCAGAGCAAACTCAGTGTGTTTCACATAGTTGGCACTCACCCAGGACTCAGCCAAAAGCCATGGCCAGGCCCCTCCATGCACCATGTCCAGGTTGGCCAACTGCATTTCTCAAGGCACACAAAATAGCGAGCCAGAATAGTCACTGTTTTTTCTTAGTAATGATAATAATGTATTAAATGTGTATAGAATTTTACAGTTTTAAAAAATGGTTTTGCTTAGCTTATTTCAAGTCCAATTCTTGATGACAAACATTGCCATTTAGAGTCCCATGGTGCTCCCAGCAAAATGCCATCCCAGAAGAGAGCAGTGAGATTCAGATGGTTATGGCTGCACTTTGGACAACGGAGAAGCGACTTATACAATAAACAGGGCATGACCTCACCCAGCCTTCCAATAAACCTCTTTGAACTCCAAAGACACAACATGCTGGAAATACAAACCAGCTCAGAGGAGTGTTCTCACAAAGCTCAGCAGGCTCTCACGGGCAGGGTGGATATCTTCTTCCCTCTCCATAACAAGTGCTGCTTGCGGTTTCTAAACCTCTCTATCAGCCCATCACCTACCAACTGAATGAGTGCTGTGTCAGAAACATTCCATTTGCTAAAAAGCTGCCTAGCTTTTAAAAGTCAACACAATGTGTTTTTTAAAGAACAAAGCCAAAGGGGTAGAAAATTGTACATAACTTTTAAAGTTTTGCCCTTTCGGTCATGTCTAGATGGGTCCTCCCCTGGATGTGAACATTCCTTTGAAGGAATCACCTGCTGTTTAGGAAATAAGAAGCCTACTTAATTCACAGACCCTCCAGCTGCTGAGCAAAGCCTGCAGTTGTTCTTCCACACCCTGTCCACATTTAACTGTGCAAATTAGAGAGTCTAAAGTGCCTCTTTCTTTACAACAGAGGTCGGGAATCTATGGCTCGCGAGCCAGATGTGGCTCTTTTGATGACTGCATCTGGCTCGCAAACAAATCTTTAATAAAAAAATAATAACGTTAAAATATAAAACATTCTCCTGTATTACAATCCATTCTTTTCCTACTGCTCATGTTCATAGTTGCAGGTGGCTGGAGCCAATCACAGATGTCCTCCAGGACAACACCAAATTTTTATTGGATAATGCATAATGTACATGGGTCATTGTAAGGTCAGGAAGTAAACTTCCCTCCTTTTAATCAGGTAGTCAGCTAGCTAATTGCAGAAACCCTTTTGAGGAAGAAGATGGCTATAAAAAAAAAGATGAGGAGTATCATATTTTTCAGCAGAAATGGACAGAGGAATTCACCTTTGTGGAGAGAGCAGGTTCTGCAGTGTGTCTAATATGCAATGATAAAACTGCATCGTTGAAACGGTGAAATATAAAGCGGCACTTCAACACACACCATACTACATTTGCATCGAAATATCCAGCATGGAACAGCAGGAAGAAAGCATGTCAAGAGCTACTGTGTAGAGTGCAAGCTAGTCAGCAGCAACTCCGTGTTTAGACCCAACAAGGTGACTGGAATTCGGCTGGCTTTGCTGGTGCTTTAGCAATTGTGAGAAACGGAAAGCCATTTACAGATGGGGAGTATGCCAAAACATTCATGCTTGATGTTGCCAATGAACCTTTTGACAACTTTTCAGATAAAGACAAGATAATCAAATGAATAAAAGACATGCCTCTGTCGGCAAGAACTGTTTACGATCGTACCATCATGATGGCAAATCAAGTTGAGGCAACGCAAGTGAAGGACATAAATGCAGCATCATTCTTTTCTCTCACTTTGGATGAGTCAACAGACGTAAGCCATTTATCCCAGTTCAGCGTGATTGCAAGGTATGCTGTCGGTGACACACTACCTGAGGAAAGTCTTACTGTTTTGCCTATGAAAGAGACAACAAGAGGGGATGATTTATTCAAGTCTTCCACTGAGTTCCCTAAAGAAAAAAATCTTCCAATGGATAAACTTATTTCAGTGTGTACTGATGGTGCTCCGTGCATGGTGGGGAAAAACAGAGGATTCATAGCGCTTCTTCGTGAACATGAAAAGAGACCCATCCTAAGTTTTCACTGCATCCTACATCAGGAGGCACTTTGTGTTCAGATGTGTGGTGAGCAGCTTGGTGAGGTGATGTCGCTGGTCATTCGGGTGGTCAATTTTATTGTTGCCCGAGCTTTAAATGATCACCAGTTTAAAACACTGCTGGATGAGGTTGGGAATAATTATCCTGGTCTGCTTCTGCACAGCGATGTGCATTGGTGGTCAAGAGGGAAGGTGCTCAGCCATTTTGCGGCTTGTCTGAGCGAAATTCGGACTTTTCTTGAAATGAAAAACGTTGAGCATCCTGAGTTAGCTAACACTGAGTGGCTCCTGAAGTTCTACTATCTTGTGGACATGACTGAACATCTGATCCAGCTCAATGTGAAAATGCAAGGCATTGGAAATACAGTCATATCCCTTCAAGAAGCAGTGTTTGCATTTGAAAACAAGCTGGAACTCTTCATCGCAGGCATTGAACAGGTCATTTACTACACTTTGCAAAACTGGGAGAGTTTAAAGATGCATGCACAGCTAGTGACCCTGCTCAATATCTTGATCTCCAGCAGCTAGTGGGCTTCACATATAATCTCCTGCAGTCATTTCAAAGCATGCTTTGGAGAATTTCATGAGCGCACTCGTCTTTTTAAGTTCATCACCCATCCACACGAGTGTATAGTGGACAGCGCCAACCTGAGTTACATCCCCAGTGTCTCTGTCAGAGATTTTGAACTACAAGCTGCTGACCTGAAGGCCTCAGACATGTGGGTGAATAAGTTCAAGTCACTGAATGAATTTGGAAAGACTTGCACGACAGCAAGCAGAGTTGATGAGCAAACACAAGTGGGGAGAAATGAAAAAACTTCAACCCACTGACCAGCTGATTGTCAAAACTTGGAACGCGCTTCCCGTCACATACCACACATTGCAGCATGTGAGTATTGCTGTACTGACAATGTTTGGCTCTACGTATGCATGTGAGCAGTCTTTCTCACATCTAAAGAATGTTAAGACCAACCTACGATCACATTTAAAGGATGGAAGTCTCAACGCCTGCATGAAGCTTAACCTCACCACATATCAACCAGACTACAAAGCCATCAGCAAAACCATGCAGCACCAGAAGTCACATTAATGGTAAGAAGTACTTTATTCATCATTGGTTAGCAACAGCATAACAACATTATTAAAAAGAATTCAGACTTAATGTACTTTAAAAGTGTTGGTCTTATATAAAATGCACACATTTACTTGTATTTAGTGTTAAACATATTGTATGGCTCTCACAGAATTACATTTTAAAATATGTGGCGTTCATGGCTTTCTCAGCCAAAAAGGTTCTCAACCCCTGCTTTACAACATTATGGTGAAGAATAATAAATTCAGAAATGTAGCCACAACACTGCGATCAGAGACAAGCAGAAAACGCAGCCATAGACATTCCCATGTGGTTCAGAGCAGATTTGTGGAAGCTGATAACTCTAACAAAACAGTGATAAAGACTCTGTGCTTAGAAAGAAATACATGCCAATGTCCCTGATGAATATAGTGGCAAAATTTTTCAACAACCTACTAAGAAACTGAATTCAACAGCACATTAACAGCATCATACAACATGATCAAGGGAGATTTATCTCTGGGATTCAAGGATGGTTCAGCATATGCAAATCAATAAATGAGACACACCACATTAATAGAATGAAAGATTAAAATCATGTGATCATTCAGTAGATGCAGAAGACACATCTGACAAAATCTCACATCTTTTCATGGCAAAAACTCTCAACAATGTGGGTATAGAAGAAGAGTACCTCAACATAATAAAGGCCACATATGACAAGCCCTAAGCCAGTGGTTCTCAATGTGTGCACCAGTGCGACCTGGTGCACCCTAGAAGATTTCCAGGTGCACCCTATGGTATTCCAGAGAAATATGTGCCTGTTGGGGACCAAAAAACCAACAGGATTTTTGGAGTTTAGATTTTTGGGGTACAGAGGTGTGGGGAATTGGCTGTAAGCTGACAGTCTGCCCAACCCCCCCACCTCACTTGCCTGATTAGGTTGCAAAAGGCTGTTAAGCTAGGGTGCTGGATTGTTTACACTACCCCCCATGTTCCCCAGAAAGACTGGAGGCAAGTTTCTTCTATCCTTTGGTGTAAAGTTAAGATGATATGTATGGTGGGGGTTTTCTGCGCTAACACAAGAGTAAAAAGAGAGGAATTCTTCAATGTATCAATGAGGAAATGAGAGTTTGCCTTTCAAATATATGCCTAAACATTGAAGAAATTGCTAGGACACATCAGGGTCATGCTTCTCATAAACACAAGAATGAAAAAACTTAACACATTCACACTGGGACCTGCCAAGTTTACTAAATCTTACTAAGAATATATCTATCTCTATATATATAAAAGATAACATTTTTGTCATTTTTAAAATTTTTTAACTCCTATTTTTTATGAATTCTAAAAAGCATAATTCAAAAAATGTAACATAAAAATGTTTTTTTAATGTCAGAATAAATTTAATTTTGTCATATTTATTTCATTTAATTACCATAAAAGCACACTTGGACTTTATTTTTTTCTTTAATATTTGACTTAATTATTATAACATTTTTCTCAGAAATTTGAAGATAGTGCACCTACAATTATTTGTAGGATTTTAAATGTGCCCCAACTTCAAAAAGTTTGAGAACCACTGCCCTAAGCTAATATCATACTCAGTGGTGAAATGTTGAAAGCTTTTTCTTTACATCAGAAACAAAACAAGGGTGCCCACTTCTGGCACTTGTATTCAATGTCGTACTGGAAGTCCTCCTAAAGTATATTAGGCAAGCAAAAGAAATAAAAGGAATCCAAACCAGGAAGAAGTAAAATTGTCTCTGTTTGCAGATAATGTGATCTTATATATAAAAAATACTAAAGGCTGTTACAACTGATAAATAAATTTAGTAAAATTGTAGGACATAAAATTGTTATAAAAAATTAGTTGTGTTTCTACATATTAACAGTGAACTATCTGAAAAACAAATAAAGAAAAGAATCTCATTTACAACAGCATCAAAAAGAATAAAATGCTTAGGGATAAATTTAATCAAGGAGGATCTATACTCTAAAAAGTATAAGACTTTGATAAAAGAAATGGAAGAAGATACAGATAGATGGAAAGATACCTCATGTTCATGAATCCCAAGAATAAACATTGTTAAAATGTCCACACTACTCAAAGCAATCTATAGATCCACTGCAATCCCTATCAAAATTGAAAAACAATTGTAATATTCATATGGAATCACAAAAGACCGTGAATGGTGAAAGCAATTTGGAGAAAGAACAAGGCTGGAGGCTTCACACTTTCTGATCTCAATCTATATTCAAGCTACAGTAGTCAACACAGTATGATATTGGCAAAAATAGACACATGGTCCAATGGAAGAGAATCAAAGGCCCCAAACTAAAGGCACACACATATGGTGAACTAATTAATATTTGACCATGCAGCTCAAAATACTCAGTGGGGAAAGGATAGTAACTTCAATAAATGGTGTTGGGAAAACTGAATAACCACGCGCAAAAGCAAATTTCCTCTTCTTTTCCTGGGTGTACCATATGGCTGAATCACTTACGTTGAACTCACAGCCAACAGAACTGTAACTTACGTCTAAATTAAGCTTATCTGACACTTGTATTTCCTCTACAAGTCACATCAAAGCCTCGCTGTGTTTAAGAACACCAGGCAGTACTCCAGTACTAGGCTTTCAGGCCATATTAAATGGCAAACTCAGAAAAAATAAAACCCCACAAAGATGCAAAAATAATATGACACTAAATAGCTGAGAAGAAACCTTATTTTCAGGAGAGCAGAAATGGCAGACAGAGCATCGCCCTGTTCAGACTTAGCTGGGCATGTGTGCGCTGAATGAGTTATAATTTTTACTATTCTCCCCCCCCCCCCCCCCCCCCGCAGATGACCACCAAAGCTCCAAGAGCATGGATTTGGAGCTCACAAATAAATTTTAGTGAGTAGGCTAGTTTGCAAGTATGCCAGGGGGTGAGGAATGAGGATCAACTCTATTTTGGAGTAAAGATGGCCTTTCATATTTCAAAAGGAAGAGTTCCATGAACATTTAATACTGACCACAGCTGTTGGTGTCATTTCAGAGGACACTAAGATGATGGAAAATAAAGGGGCAAATTAATTTTTCATCACCATATTCCCTGGCACCCTTGATGTTGAGATAAAAACAAAGGAAAACCGATACAAATTGACTCTGGCTGCCAGGACCACCAGTTTGCATGACATTCTCGTCCATTAACAAATGACTTGGGTGTTGCCGCTTGAAAACACAAACAGAAGTTTCTGATCCTCATCTTAGCGCCTTATCTAATGTACTACTGCTCTGTGATTGTTAAGTTTAGGTTCAAATGTTTTCAAATTCTCTGCTGGAGGTGTGATAACTTCACTCGTGAAGCAGCAGGGAGTAGTGGTTAAGAGCTTGCAGTCAGGGAAACTGTTCCAGTTCCTGGGCCCGCCCACCAGGTACACTGTGTACCCACCTACTGTAAGCACCTCAGTTAAACAGGGGCAGTCGCAGCACACCTGACACAGAGTCGGTGAGAAGAGCAAATGTCACACTCTGTATAAAGCCCCTAAAGACACAATAAGCATTTGAAAATGTTGGTTAGTGGTACTGTACTGTGTAACATCCTAAAAAGTATGAGGAAAGTATGTATCTTTAAATGCTGTTACCCAAAGTCAAATGTTTATCTAAAAGCCTGACAAAATGTCCATGGAAGACCACAAAGAATAAATATATCTAAATAGAGAATGAACTTCAAAGTTTCACCTCCACTGACAGTTTCCATGAGAAAATTAGAAAACACAAGACACCCAAGTGTCTGGATTCAAAAGCTGGAACGTCCCCCCACCCCCAGTGACTGTCAGCCCCTGGCTCACTGGTCCACATTGTATGTCCTCAGTTCCTCCCTCCCTCCCTCTTGTATGCCTAGCTCACCTTAAAATACTACAAAAGATTGGACTTCTGCTTATACAATTACAATTCATTTTATACTCCCTGCGATTTTTCCCAGAACAACTCAATTAGAGTTCAGGAAAACATGGTCAAAATGAGTCAAAATAATTTTGTGCTAGTTCAAGGTGTGTTTATTCATTCATTCTAGAAAATATTTATCAACAAGCATTTAATAAACACTTACTTGTTGCCTGGAACCATACACTAGCATGGAGGGTCACTCGTGGCCAGGAGCTTTCCTGTAAGGGGTGGGATTTAAGCAAGACCTGGAATGATGCATACAATTTCGAAAGAGAAAGAAATAAGCAGCATGAGAAAATCTATATGAAACAAAAACTCAAAATAACTTTGGTCAACACAGCCAAGAGACGATCTGATCCTATTTGAAGAGGGAAAGTTTTACTCTCCCAGGAAAAGATTAACTCCCTCTATCAGTTGTCTTCAGCAGTCCTTCATATATGAACCAATTTATAACCCAAGACAAATACATGTTTGTAACATCCACACAATCAATGAAAGGGAATTAATATCCCTGGGCATATAAAGGAGCATAGCACACCTCACCTAATGATAAAATAACAGTAACTTTGGATACAAAGATGTAATATTGGGGTATTTGGGGATTTTTGCAGTCTGGCAATTTATTACGGTATCTCTAGTACATCTAGTTGGGTCCTCTAAAAAATGTGCTTTGGTTACAATTAGAAAATCATTGAATTTCTACTACTAATTAGAAAATCGTTGATTATTTGATGAGAACAGATGCATTCTTATACACTGCAAATTTATCTCTCAAAAAAAAAGCTGTTGAGCCTGATCAGGTTGTGGCACAGAAAGAGAGTGTCGGACTGGGATGTGGAGGACCCAGGTTTGAAACCCAAGGTCACCAGCTTGAGCTCAAGGTTGCTGGCTTGAATGCAAGGTTGCTGGCTTGAGCAAGTGGTCACTCGGTCTGCTGTAACCCCCTGGTCAAGGCACTTATGAGAAAGCAATCAATGAACAACTAAAGTGCTGCAACGAAGAACTGATGCTTCTTATCTCTCTCCCTTCCTGTCTGTCTGTCCTTATCTGCCCCTCTCTCTGACTCTCTCTGTCTCTGTCACCAAAAAAAAAAAAAAAGCTGCTGAGTCTTTGCAAAACTTTGGCCTTACATTTTATAAGGGCCAGACTATCCTGAAATCTAAGAAAACACAGCTATTTCTATTTCAAACACAATAGAAGAAAATGCAATAAGTATCTTCCTGTTGTTACAAGGAAACTTCAGGTGACTCTGAGGCTAAGGACAAATGGGAATATAGTCAATTAATTTCACTGTCATAGATATCAGTCTTGACCGGCTTTCTAGAACTGAGAATTACTAGTTGCTGAGGCTAGAAGCAATCCATTATGTTTTCCTGTTTAGAACACTCAGGCAGCCTTTCATGTGAACATGGCCATACTTCCTTTCTTTCTTCCTCATCCAAGCTCACAAAGGGAAAATGCCTTTGGAGAAAACTAAGAGTGGTTTATATTTCAGTTATGAGTAAGGAAATGTAGCCCTAAGACTTTCTGGGCCCGCTCACTAGAATGCCAGTGAAGCTGTTCTCCAAGTTGGAGATGGTCCTTTAGACCCACCAGGGCAGGGATGTTCCTCTCACAGAGCGTCCGTCCAAGAGGCCTTTTGGTGGATTCCCAGGATAACCCCCATGGACGCTGACAGTTGCCATGTGTGAGCTCCATTTCCTTGATGGGGCAAATAAAAGAGACAAAATCCTATTATACTGCCCCTTCCTCTAGCCAGGGAGCCATGAGAACAGAATGCATATTTTTTTGGTTCTCCTCCAGGGACCATTTGTCAGCCACCAGAGCCCGTTCAGTTATAAAGATACTCAACACTCACAACTTGGTAACTAATTTCACTCCAATTTTAAAGTAACCACATACAGTAGTAGCGTGTGAGTATAAAGCCATACCTCCAGAACAAAGCATATTACAAAATCTAATTGCGATCCTATAGTGTAAGCAAGCCCTTAAAAATAATTCTCAAATATTATTACATATGTGAAAATAAAGTTCGGACTAGCCCTACCTGTTTTAACTCATGGTTCCACGTCTCTCTCGCCTCTATACAAGTCCACATCAGTATTTCTTTTGCTTTGAAAGTTATCAAAAACTAAATAGCTTGAAAAATCAGATAAACAAGGTGCCAACCTGATCAGAAAGATGTGAATGGCTCAGAGGCACCCCAGCTTTCGTCCTTCACTCTACCTTTTATTGTCATGGCCAGGTTCTGTAGCCTCCCTGGGTCCGCAACTTGACAGCCACTAATTTTAGACCAATCCTTTGAGTTTACACATGAAAACACCGAGGCCCACAGAGTGACTCACAGACACAATTACAAAGCAGAGAGAGAAGACAGATAATCTGACTCCTAACCCGGAGTTGAATGTCATTGCTCCAATCTTGCCTTTAGGTTAAGAGATTACTGTTACTCAGTTATGATATATTCTCCCCAACTTCTCATAAAACAAAACAAAACAAAATAGAAAAACAGAAATGGGAGCAGAACTTCGAAAAGCTTATTCCTGAATCTCTGTACATCATAGAAACTACACTGAAAGCTTTTCCATGGCTATCACAGAGCACAGAATGACTTCATGCACATACAGCTCAAAATCCCATACTGGTGAGTTCAGCTTTCTATCCACTTATTGCTTTTAGTCAAGGGGCAAATGAACAATGAGCTTAGTCACTGGCAATAGTGGAACTACAGTGTGAATTGACTTAAAACAGACATTCATTATTCATCAAAAGAAATTTTGATAATCACTTATTCCACATAGCATTTAACAGACTCTCGAAACCTCTATAAGTACAGCTCAAATATGACTCCTTATGCAATATTTTTGTATTAGATTAAGTTTCCTATTTACCCACTGAAAAAAATATATAAATTTTAAAACTTTTTGTATAGTTTCACATATTGAAAATTATGTTATTTTATGTTTATCATTAACATGGCCTTTTCAACCAACATTTTCCCCATTCAATAAAGTTCAAATCTCAGGATTAAATATTCTCTATTTGCTTTTATCATTTTTTTCTTTGTTAAAAATAACATTTCCCCATTATAATAGGAGCATGTGGTTGTAGAATATTCAGAAAATAGAAGAAAGCATAGAAAGAAATATTTTAAATTTACTATAACACCAACATCTAGAGATAAATACTGAAGACATTCTGTACTACATTTTAAGATTTTTGTATCTTTTCACCTGCCCTCCTTTGGTGTTAATGAGTATTGTCCCATGTTGTTAGATACTCTTAGAAAATAATATTCAATGGCTGCCTCATAATGTATTTAGTTACAAACCACTTTATTCCACCAATTCCTCATGTTGGATGTTTAAGGGACCTCCTCTTTCAGAGAGCCATCACAACCACTAGTAGGAATAAGGCCCCAACCATATGATACAGTCTACACACCTGTGCTGCTCAGCGACAGAGTCATAGCTTGTATCCTCCTGCATCCTGGGCACATTTAGGAACACTGTGACGACTGATAACCCCAAGTCAAATTTTGATGGGAGCCAATCCTCTAGTTAGTGGTCTGATATTCTATAGAGAACACCATAGTTTACATGCTTTGTTTTGTTGTGTTATCTTAAGCAGACACTTGCAGAGCCTATTTTCATATTCTTTACTGCTGGGCTGCCATTCCCTCCAACAGTTGATTCCATTGAGACCCGAAACTTAAGAGTGTATGAAGGCCTCACCCCTTCATATCTATCTTGGTCACTATTGGTTATTTATTTCTCTTGAGCAATATACCTTTATGAAAGCAGTCAGTATATGACCGATCCAACAGATTTAATGACTTCCCTACTTTGGTGCAGCAGAGTCTTTTTAATTTGTTCCCAAGACCATATATGTATTGATTAAAAGCAGGAATGCCTCACAGGTCCTATGGAGGGAAGTGATGAATGGTATGTCTGAACAGCTTGGTCCCTGGCTTGGTGTCACTGAAATGCCACACTCCTCACTGAAATCCGTTGATAAGCCTGACAGTGCTAAGCAACTTTTATCAGCAGACTTGGTATCAGGAGCCCAGGCTGAAAGTTAGCACATGGGTTGTTCTGTCATCACAGAAGGCTTATACCATTAGCAGATCTAAATAAAGTTTAGATTGTAAAGCCAAACAAAAATCTAGGTCATTAAGTACATAAAGAAAAGGTTACAGCCTAACCAAGAAGTGGCACAGTGGATAGAGTGTTAGCCTGGGACACTAAGGACCCAGGTTCAAAACCCTGAGGTCGCCAGCTTGAGCACAGGGTTGCTGGCTTGAGTGTGGGATCATAGACATGACCCCATGGTCTCTGGCTTGAGCCCAAAGGTCACTGGCTTGAAACCCAAGGTCTCTAGCTTGAGCAAGGGGTCACTGGCTCAGCTGGAGCACATATGAGAAAGCAATCAATGAACAACAAAGGTGCCACAACTACAGGTTGATGCTTCTCATCTCTCTCCCTTCTTATCTGTCTGCCCCTGCTTGTCCATATCTCTCACTCTCTCTCTTTCGCTTGCTTACTCATTTAAAAAAAAAAGAAAAAGTTACAATGATTCCAATATAAATAAAATGCTGTTTTGAGAAAACCAAAGAAATCAGTCTTGCAGTCTATCAGTAATAAGGAAATAGTTACTCATATATTGTTTTACATATATTAATCAGTGCCATTTGGGATAACTTATTCACTCCACTATTTGAACGAAAGAATACTGAGAGGATCCAGGTATCACTATGAGCCAAGTAGGGATTTTTTTTTAACATAAAAACAAAAAACTTCTCTGATCTCTCTGAGGAGCTCATCTCTGGAGAATAACTAAACCTCACAATGCCATATGATCATGAAATTGTAAAACTGTAAAAGAAAATGAGACGCCATGGGAATCCTAATTCATGAGACAAAATACAGTTGTCCATGGAAATTTAAACCCTTGACATTTATTTATTTTATTTTATTTTATTTTTTTACAGAGACTGAGAGAGAGTCGGAGAGAGGGATAGATAGGAACATACAGATAGGAACAGAGAGAGATGAGAAGCATCAATCATTAGTTTTTTGTTGTAACACCTTAGTTGTTCATTGATTGCTTTCTCATATGTGCCTTGACCATGTTGCTCAAGCCAGCAACTTTGGGTCCAAGCTGGTGAGCTTTGCTCAAACTAGAGGAGCCCACGCTCAAGCTGGCGACCTCGGGGTCTCAAACCTGGGTCCTCCGCATCCCAGTCCAATGCTCTATCCACTGCGCCACCACCTGATCAGGCTAAACCCTTGACATTTATAAAACACAATGTAAAGCAGAACAAAACATAGTTTTCACACAATAAAATAGGTGCAAAGTGAACTAGAGTAAATTGAACAGTTTTTTTAGGGATCGTCAAAAGTCATGTTATCTTCCAAATATTCACCAGAGTCCTAGGCTAATGGAAAACATATGCAAAAAGCATTTGGTAAATAGATTTTGATGCTCAGTAAAAAAGAAATATAACGAATTTCCCTTAAGTGCACTTGATTATGAGAAGAGAAGCTTTGGACTTATTTCCCAGTTCACTTTATTTTTTTAAAATATGAGAATCAGAGCTGACTAAATTTAGTACCTTTACTTATTCTTGTCCATCACATGCTAGAAATGCCAATGAGAAAAGGAGTTCCTGGGAAATGAAACTTCAGGAGAAATTCCTGAAAAAGAAAGAGAAAGCCATGAAACCAAGGAAGTAGATTCAATAGCAGTTGGAAAAACTATAAATACAAATCTAATCATGGGGAAATTTTCCTACCAAAGTAATATTAGAATTACTCTCTGCACTTCTGGGATAAATGGTGACCTGAATACATATAGGTAACTCTCCCACTGAACATGAAATAAAGAAAAAAGTGGCTTCAGTGATAGAAAGTAGAGAAGAGTATTGAGACCATGCCAGAAATATTGAGGAAGTGTACTACTAGATGCCATGTAACTAGAACACAGTTGAAGATGTGGAGGCTGTGGGGGGCAGAGTAATGGTCCCACTAAAGTTGTTCATGTCATCCTCCCTAGAACCAGTGACTCTGTTACACTACGTGGAAAAGGGAAATTGAATTTGGGGATGGAATTAAGATGGTAATCATCTGGTCTTTAAGTAGTATGATTATAATCACAAGGTCCATCAAAGTGGCAGGGGGAGGCAGACAGGAGAAGGGGTGAAAGTGATAAAGAATAAGAAGGGCTTGTCTTGTCTCACTGGCTTTGAAGACGAAGGATGAGGCCACAAGCCAAGGAACATAGGAGGCCTGTAGAGGCCAGAAAAGGTTAGGAAATGACCACTACCCAGAGCCTACAGAAAGGAATGCAGCCCTACCAGTGGTTGATTGTAGCTCTGTGAAATATATGTCACATGTACAACCCTACAGAACTGTAAGATAATACCATTGTGGTGTTTAAACCACTAAATTTGTAGTCATTTGTTTCGGCAGCAGTAGGAGACTAATGCAGAGGCCCTTTAAGAAAGTTGTGTAGAAATGGATAGAGGAAAGATCCTTTCAAATGCCCCTAACTCCAGCCATCTTATTCAAGCTGGAGCCATGTAACTTGTTCTAGCTAATGGAATGTGTACATACATGACATGCATCATTTCTGGGGAAAAAGTCTGAGTACCAGGGTAGTATATTGCATGAGTTCTTCTTTCCACCTACCAGCTAGGTGACCTCAGAGTGACCTTTAAAGTGTAAGATGGCAGAGATACAACGTAAAAGCAGTCCCAGTTTCCAAGTCATTTCTTAGAGGAAATATAGCCAGGAGAGTTGCTCATTTGGGGCCATCAACATTGGCTCTTGCATAAGCAAGAAATAATTTTTGTTGTATTAAGCCACTGGGATATGGAGTAATTTTTTAGAGTAGGTAAGCTATCCTAAACTCCATTTGACACCCTTTTTATAGAATGACATTTCTTTTTCTACCTGTTAGACTCCTTACTTATTAGTAGTAGGTACTTAATTAAAGGGTTTTTTTAAAAGATAATTCAATAAAAATTACTACAGGATGCTGGTAGAGCCAGAGCTGCAGCAGAACTCCACAAGGCTGTCTCTCACCCTGCATCTATGGTGCCCCAGAGTTGTCTTGCCTCTCACTGATACAACTGTCCTACCTCCACACTCAGGACCCCTGACCTGCAATTCTCTTTCCCTACCAAAATAACCAAACTGACCCTTTTCTACCTCTACCCCGGGAGACGTACCTCTGGTAATCTAAATGTGCCAGGACACCATGCTTTTCTCTGCTTTATCAATAAATCCAACTAGTAAAGTTTTACTCATTCTGTAGTAAATGCCCAGCAGAATGAGTCCGTGGTCCCTATGAACACAGCATTGCATTTACACTGCAAGTCAAGAACTTACTTTTAGCTCTTCAAGTGCCCATTCTTCCCTGTTAGAGTCTATGCCTACTAAGAGAAGAATCTCTTGTGTCTTTGTTTCCTTGGCAGCTGCTCTACACATTGCTCTGGACAGGTTCAATTAATGTGTTTTTTAGTCAACCATCATGGGGCAAGTGAAGGCATAGCATTTAAATACATGAATTTCTAATTGTTCCCCAATAAAGAGGCTCTTCTATAGCAAATACTTGCAACCCTCTCTACTCAGATTGAATAGGAAAGTATAACTGTTTATTTACTTATATACATAACTGTATCCTTCCAGAAAAGAGTTAGAGATCATTTTTGACCAGTAGGGAACACTTTGATTCCTTAGAATAGAAGTGTTTGTATTTGTGTGTGTCTCATTATGTATTTAAGAGATAGTGTTGTTTACAGCTTAATCTTTAAAGGGACCCAAGCTATTGATCATGCCTTTCCCAAGGCCTCAGTCTCAGTCGACTTATCTTCCTTGCAAATTACCTACCAAATGGAAAAGAGAATAACAAAAAAGTGAGGGAAATGTCCTCAGCACAGTAATAATGTAATACACATTATTAGCATTAGGTGCTTGGCAAATTCGTAGATGCGGGTTGTAGAAGTTACTAATAATAAAGTAGGTTTTAACAGAATTGCTTATCTTATTTTTATCCTATGTAGACACCATATAACAATTTCGGAATAAACAAGTTGTTTTCAAAGCTGCACATTTTAAAGGATATTTACTGTCACTGGAAATACTTAGCTTAGGAATCTTTACTATATTGCTCCCAAATTCTCCGCATTCTAGAAAGTCTAAGAGGTCTCAGGAATTGTTTCCCTCTGTTTCCATCACAAGATACAAGCTAACTGCCCTCTCAGTATAATCATCTTGCCTTTTCATTATTAAAAATCAAAGTATGAAAGATGTGAATCTGTCATCTTCATCAGTAGCCCTGCAGTCCTCCATTGCTTTCAAACCTCCAAGTCACTGCTCATTTGTAACCAAATTAAGAACACGTGTGTCAGCCTTTGCTATCAGAAACTGGAACTGCTCTTAACTTTAATCCTACATAACAGCCTGGATTTTTTTAATGCTGTTCACTAAAACTATGCCTAGCTTCTTTCTTTATTCTTTGATACCAATGTCTCAAATAGAAGGCCCGTGCATTCAGAGTCCGTATCGAGCACTGTTAAAAGAGAAGAATAAATACTACATGTATTTGCCAAGTTGTCCTGATTTCAGTTCAGTTGGAACAGCAATCCTCCATCAGCGAACCAAGCTTACAAAGAGTCCAGCTCATATTTCCAGGGGCGATCTGGCTAGAGTTTAGGCTGTCAAAATGATTGGGCTATTTCCAGTCGATTATAAAGAAAAAAAATGTTGAAAAATAATGTTTGTTTAATTTAGGGTGTCCCAAAGTCAGAGTTATGAGAAAATTTCCTTATTAGGAACAAAGTCAAACTCCCAAGATTCACAGAGACCAAGTGCCCCCACAAAGAGGCATATTGCCTCAGCAGACATTTAAGACAACACATAGGAAACAAGACATTGTGCAAGCGTGGCATGGAATTCCACACACAACCAAAGAGCAACTGAATCAAAAGCAAGAGACTTGGGATCTGGCCCTGGCTCTGGGCCTCAGGTTCTGATGGACAAATGTGAGGAGCTGCCAGGCCCTGCCTCAACTCCTGCAGCTGCAGCTGACACCCCTGGACCCATTATTGCTTTGACCATCAAGTGGGCCGACCTATTGGGGGCACGTAAACAATGCATATTCCTGGGGCCAATCACAAGTCTACTGGATAAGAATCTTTAGGAACGGAGCCCCAGAATCTTGTTATAAATACTCAAGGTGATTCCTATTCACCATAAAGAATGAGAACTACCACATTGGCACCAGTCCCAATGTTAGGCAGGAAGTAAGATCTAGAGGCAAAGCCTAAGATTCTGGGACTCAGCACTGTCACTCTTGTAGATATCCTCACCTTGACTTAGTGCCCCAAGTCTGATGAGTAGCTGTTGCTTTCTCATTGAGCTTGAGTCTCCATCTTGTGTCCTCATTCAAATAACTGGGTTTACATCTAATTCCTTCATGACTCCCCACCTGCAACCTTCCTAAAACTCTGCTCCCCTTCACAAGGTCAGGTCAGTGGCTCCCTATCTGGAAATCTGTCCTTGAACTGTTCTGTGCCTGGCATCTAGCCCCTAATGAGGGGTCTGCCTCCCCTGCCTGAGAGTGAGATTCACTGCCCTGCATTTTCCTTCTCTACCTGCCACTCACCGTTTAGAATCTCCAGTGCCTGACATCTTCCCCCTATCAGTACTACTGCCAATTGCCTACCCCAGTGGTCCCCAACCTTTTTTGGGCCACGGACCGGTTTAATGTCAAAAAATATTTTCATGGACCAGCCTTTAGGGTGGGATGGATACATTTATCACATGACCAAGACAAGTGTCAAGAGTGAGTCTTAGATGGATGTAACAGAGGGAATCTGGTCATTTTTTAAAAATAAAACATCATTCAGACTTAAATATAAATAAAACAGAAATAATGTAAGTTATTTATTCTTTCTTTGCAGACCGGTACCAAATGGCCCACGGAGGTCTGTGGTCCAGGGGTTGGGGACCACTGGCCTACCCCACAGGCTTCAGAGACCATAATCTGAACCAACTTTTCTTTTCACCAGTTTTGTGCCCCTAGGTCCTCCATAATGCTAATGCATGGGTGAATTACTTTCTCTCTCCTCATCCTGGTCAATGTCTAGCCATGTCTCAAGTCTATAAGATACTTTTAAGAGAAATTTCAGGTACAAAGTTTTATAACGCTCTGACTCAAGGTCCTTAAAAATACTAGAGGATGTGTAGCAGGAAAGAGATGTGTAAATGAATGAGTGTTCCAAGTTTTCCCACTTCCTCCAGGATGGGAGAGACAAGACAACTGGAAATGAAAAGATGAGCAGCAAGGTCGGTGAGCCCCAGAAGCTGGGACTTCAGGAAGTCGGGCAAGAGAGTTATAAGCAGGGTGATCAACTGTCCCAGAGTTCCCAGGCTGAGGGTTTCCTGGGTCATGGGACTTTCAGAGCTCAACTTGAAAAGGTCCTTGACTAACTAGGATGAGTTCATCACCCCAGAACCTGACATTGTTTAGATTTTTGCAGAACCTAAGATTCAGGATATAAAAGAATTATACTAAAAATGAAAGGGAATTAGATTTTATTTAATGTATTTTGAGAAAATACTACGTAAATACTAGAATCCAATTGAATTACTCTTGTCTGTTGGATTATACTTCTCTGAATGCAACTTTGTTCAGAGACTAGATCACATGGACCCAGCTCTTGTGCTAGTTACCTATTACAAATGAAAGAATACACATAATTATTATTAATAATATTGTCAGACATTTTTTGAGGACTTAATATGCCAGTCACAAATTGAAGTGCTTTACATAGATTATCTCAAATTAGTATCACAATGACCCTAGTAGGTAACTACTATCACTAGCTGAATCTTACCAGTAAGGAAACAAAAGCACATGTTCTAGGTAATATTTCTGAGAAGAAACCCTGATCCTGAATTGCAACATGACATCATTAAAGGAGCCTCAACCCTATTCCAACAATGTACACCATGTTACAGTAGAGGGGATTGGCTGATGATATACTCTTTTTTTTTTTTTTTTTTTTTTTTTTTTTTTTTATTTTTCTGAAGTTGGAAACGGGGAGAGACAGTCAGACAGACTCCCGCATGCGCCTGACTGGGATCCACCTGGCACGCCTACCAGGGGGCGACGCTCTGCCCACCAGGGGGCAATGCTCTGCCCCTCCGGGGAGTCGCTCTGTTGCGACCAGAGCCACTCTAGCGCCTGGGGCAGAGGCCAAGGAGCCATCCCCAGCGCCCAGGCCATCATTGCTCCAATGGAGCCTCGGATGCAGGAGGGGAAGAGAAAGACAGAGAGGAAGGAGAGGGGGAGGGGTGGAGAAGCAGATGGACACTTCTCCTGTGTGCCCTGGCCAGGAATTGAACCCGGGACTTCTGCACGCCAGGCCGACGCTCTACCACTGAGCCAACGGGCCAGGGCTTGATGATATACTCTTACTGAAGAATACTTATATATCCACGTCCCTGGTGCACATATTCTGATGCACCTAGGAGCCAAAGTTGTCAAGGCCACTGCAGAAGAAACACTTATTAAAAAGATTGAGGCATATGAATGTTTTTTCAGCTAAATATTCCAGGTCAGTGGAAATGCGAAGGCATTTGAGGCAGTAAGAAACTACCACGGACACTGCAGGGGCTCATGTGTAAGTTAACTCTAGGAGTAACAGAGAGAAAGGGCCCGTTGTCAGACAAGGCAAGATGCTCTAGAACTTCTGCTCTCAAACTGGCCTCCCCTTTATACCATTAGCATTGGCAGAGTGCCTCCTCTGTGTCTGACACTGCACTTTTGTGATCTTTTTTGGTGCTCACAACTATATTCTGAAGCAGTTCTTGCTGGCTTCAGTTTGCAGAGGAAACAGAAGCACAGAGATTAAGTAATGAGGCAAGATCACCAGACTAGCAAGTTGTAAAGCCAGGATATAAACCCAGGCAAGTTGGCCTTATACATTTAATTACCTCAATTCTCTACTGCGCTGTATATAGACTGCAAGAATGTTAAAGGTACAAGAAACCAGACTGACTATTTAGCTAGCCTAACCTCCTCATTTTATTAATAGTAAACCAAAGACCCAGCAATTTTAAGAGATTTGGGGAGATAGTGTATATATCACGAAGAACATATACACTGGCGTTGATCCCCACCTCTGCCACCTAGCAACTGTGTCATTTGTATAGATTATTAAATCTCTCTAAACCTCAATTCCCTCATTTATAAAATGAGGATAATATCTACTTATTAGGGAGATTTCAGGATTAAATAAGACTATACATGTAAAGTATCAGACTTCCTTGCTTATCGTAAAGGATCTATAGATGAAATATCTATGAGATTTTGTTATTATTATTATATAATTATTATTACAACTACCTACCACTGCTACTCCTACTACAAGACTACTGCTATTATGTCATCATCATAATCATTATGCCAGATTATACATCAGTCAAGTCAATTGCAGAAGAAGCAGGCTTAAAATGTGGTTGTGTAACTTACCATGATGACATATTTTCTTCCTTATCATAAAAACAACATTGAAATCCCACCCGAGAAAGCATTTAATAAAGACCTTTGGAATCCAATAGGTTATCTAATGTGACCACAAAGTTACAGATAAGAGTGGACAAAAATTTAAATGGGATGGAGCACCAAGAAGCAAATTTAATGCCATGGAATCTTAGTCACTATTGATGTTTCTTTGGAATATCTTCCAAGTTAAATATAAATGCAGTACATATATTGGGTTTTGATTTATTTTTTGTTTCTTTTGGCTTCTGAATATGAACTGTAAACACATGGAAGACAGTCAAGCCTTCTGATTTGTAGCACAGATTTGAGACTTGAGAATGCCGCCACAAAGGGTCCACAAGCTAACCCAACAGAGACCTAATTATATGGAGCTATATTTCTGTAAAACTTGACAAAATAACAGACCAAATGCAATTTCAGCTTTGTGGTTACTAACATGTCGTTGCAAAAATCATCTTGCCTCTCTCCTCCTTTTGACATGATGAGATGTTACTGACATATTTTCATATGAATACACATTTCTAAATAGTAGTACACAGAGGAACAGTTTACAACACTCACATACAAAGCATTGCACATGGTCATTTTTATTACACTATTAATGAGAATAATTAAAATCACCCATAATCCCACAATGTGAGAGAACTATTATTAATACTTTGTTCTTTATATTTTCTCCTTTTTCTCTAAGCAAATAAAAATTCATACCTATATATAAACAAACTTTTTAAACATATTAAACTATAATCCTTTTTGCATAGCAAAATATACTTACTATTTCCCATATATTTCATAAATTAATTATAGTCCATCTCAATGTGCTAAGCAGCTGCCTGGCATTCCAGTATGTCAATGCACCATAAGCTACTAGTCAATCGCTGTTCATGGAGAATTGGCTTGTTTACAATATCTTGCTGTTCTGAACAACTTGTTTTTATAAACATCCTTGTTTGTCCACCTTCGCACACTTGTCAAAGTATTTGCTTAGATTTAAAAAATCCTTAGAAATAAAATTTTCTAGTCTAAGACTGCATATTTTAAGGCGTTTTAATATATACTTTGTAAAAAGTGCTGTGTGTATATGTGTAGTATGTATGCACAAATATTACCTTTTGTAGGTACACAACCAGAGTTCTTATTTGCACTCCCAGCAGCAGGATAAATGAGCCTGCCCATTGCCTTTGATGGCTGAGTGAGCCCACAGTTGCCTGGGTAGTCATGGTACCCCCAAAAAAGAGCCTATGAAGACCCTCTCATGGGTGCTACCTTTGTGACACAAGGAAAAGACAAGAGACAACACCCAGCTGCTATGAGGACTTCCAGCCCCACCAGCTGTCTGACAGCTGACAACGCCCAGCGTACTGTGATGTTATAAACTCTCAAAGGAAAACATCATTCACAATTAACAAGGGAGTTGGAAATTGCTAGACATTACCAGAGAGAAAAGTTTTGATTTTTAAATGCATACCTGTTTTGCTTTAACAAACAGAAAACCAGGGCTGGCCACATTCAGCGAGTTAGAATACCTTTCCTTTGGGGGGTTGCAGGGTGGGGGCGGGGGTGACGAAAGAGCATCATTACAGATTTGCAAAATCTGCTACAAATGTCCTGGCCAGTTCTAGTGGAATATTAGAATGCCTAAGGCTGAGGGAGGCGGTGGTAGGTGAAAGAAACCTTACTCCTGTGCCTGGGTAATATTTTCCATTTCATTGCCTACTGGAAGGTTTAAGTACTTAAATCAGAATGTCTCAGTGGATTATAAGCAAGGACAAAGCAACAGAATGAGATGGACCACCTCTTCTCCGGGTTGCTTGCTTTGCACTGAAGGGAGGTACTTCTTGTATCCAACCAGGCCACTCTAGCCTCTCTTCGGGGCCACAAAGCAGAAAGGGAAGATTTGAACAGGTCAGAGTTACTGGACACGTGTACACCTTGGGCAAGCATGCGGATTGTCAGGGGGCAATGAAATGCAATTCATATTTAGGGCAAACTAATAAATAAAGTAGTGTCTCCTCCCTCACAGGCCATGAGAGAAGAGTTTCTAAACTACTTTACAAATTGTTGCCTGGTGCTCACTACTGGCTTTCCCAATAGTAACTCAGTGCATCCTTTGACAAATTATCCCTATTTTCCAATGGGGAAACTGAGGCATGCAGATATTTGAAATAAAAAATTTGCCCAAGATAATACAACTAATAGGTGGAAGAGCTAAGTTCAGAGCCAGGGAGCCTGGCTCTAAAAATCTACACTTTTAGCCAAATTGGTATGCCACCTTGGAGCACAATTATAGAGACAGGGTAGGACTGAAGGCCTGCCACCACCTCCTAGTAGCAGCTCTGTGAGACCGAAGGGTGTTTCATTTCAGATCATTGAAATAGGTGACATCCAGATCTCATCCTGCCTCATCCTCCCCATCCCACCTGCCACCCACACCCAGCTGGATGCAGAGCTCATCCTGCCTCATCCTCCCCATCCCACCTGACACCCACACCCAGCTGGATGCAGAGCTCATCCTGCCTCATCCTCCCCATCCCACCTGACACCCACACCCAGCTGGATGCAGAGCTCATCCTGCCTCATCCTCCCCATCCCACCTGACACCCACACCCAGCTGGATGCAGAGCTCATCCTTCCTCATCCTCCCCATCCCACCTGCCACCCACACCCAGCTGGATGCAGAGCTCATCCTGCCTCATCCTCCCCATCCCACCTGACACCCACACCCAGCTGGATGCAGAGCTCATCCTGCCTCATCCTCCCCATCCCACCTGACACCCACACCCAGCTGGATGCGGAGCTCATCCTGCCTCATCCTCCCCATCCCACCTGACACCCACACCCAGCTGGATGCAGAGCTCATCTTGCCTCATCATCCCCATCCCACCTGACACCCACACCCAGCTGGATGCAGAGCACAGCCTATCTCGAGGCCCCCGTCCCACCCTGCCTCTCCTGGCTTTGAATCTGAATTTTTACTCAGTACCCAAGCAATTTTTGTTCTCACTAAAATGTGATCATTATTCCCTTAGAATCCTTTGACATAAAAACATTGAAACAACAAATCTTGCTTTTTTTTATTTCTGAACATTTTATAGGGGACATAAAGGGGGAGGGGAAGTACATTGCATTCTGCAAAGAAAAGTGCTTTATAATTCCCCACAGAGCCCCGCTGGTCCTGCCCCATGTGGAGAAGGCACTGCAATGCCGTTCCTTCTTTCATTTCCCAGAACTGACAACTGCCGTCTTTTCTGAACTTTCACTTGGGCATCTCTATGATAAGATCTTTAAGATCTCACCTCTTCCTTATAAGTATACATGATTTATTTGTCTGTGAATAATTTCATAACTGTGATGTTCCCATGAGAGGATGGATATAAAAGTACCTCATAAAAATAAAGTGGAACACCTGGAAAGATGCTAAGAGTTGAGTAACTTAAAATACTGACTTACCTAAAGTTATGATTGCAGGTGCACAATGGGTAATTCAAAGGAGCATTTCTATGCATTGGTGATTGATGTCAGATTAGCACTTTCCCACAAACCATGCCTGGGCAGCTACATCATAGACCATACACGGTTGGTTAGATAAATGCACAAATCTGAATTTAGCCAACTTTCTCTTAAAAATGCAAACAGCCCCTGACCTCCCAGTTTGTTATTCAACTCTATTGGCCTCTCTCTTACCATCTTGCTTTCTATACTTTACAAAAGTTTCAAATGTATAGTCTATTCCCACGATCTCCATTTTTTATCTCAAAGCGTAGGTCCTCCTTCTCACCTTGGAATCTGGTTTCTCTCTCTCTCTCTCTCCCTCTCTCTCTCTCTCTCTCTCTCTCTCTCATACTACAATGAAATGAATACTGGGAAGTTCACAGAGACCTCCTGTTGGGAAATACAATGGTCATTTCAACTTCTTCATTCTCCTGGCCTACCTGACTGCATCTAACATTTTTAAGGTCACCTACAGAACAGTGTCAAGTAAGAGGACTCTTACTCAAAGGCTGATAATATAAATCAATTTGTTAAGAGGTCTGGGTTTTTTTAACTTATAAAAGAAAAATATTTTAGCTACCTGTTTACCAACTCATGCAGCATCATAACATGAAGGTACAGCTAGTGTTTGGAAATTTCTCCCAAGTTATACAGCTCATGTATGAAAGAAAATTGAAAGAGGTCCTCCCAAATTTGGCAGTAATCCTAAAAATTTATGACATTACCACAAATAAACTATAAAGTGGAAAAAATTTTATCTACATTGTTAATAATAAAAAATAAATTTCGATCAACTAGAGAAAAGATCAAATTGCCTTTGCATTCTATGAAAAATATTATAATATTACTGTCTTATGAAGAGTTGATTAAAAAGTACATAGCCAAAAATATGTAGGGGAAAACAGAAATATGAAAATGTGCAGAGCAATGTATTAATAAAAAATTCATGCCATTTCTCTGGGTTTATATGTGTATATTTATTAGATTTAGTTAATTTACAATTTATTTCTTATTTGTAATAAATATTTTCTTTTTTATATAGTGTTGTATTTGTAATTTTGTATTCTTTTTTAAGGAGGGCGCCCCAGAATTGTATAAACTCCAGGTTCACCCAAATATGTCTCCTAATAATTACACTAGCTCTTCTACCATAGGAATACAACTATTAACTTAAGTGCTTTTTCTGGGTAATAAAAATGAGGTATCATGATTAATATCTCATTAAATAACAGTAATTCCTCCCATTTTCCCCCCTCTTCCTGGGCCCCCTACCATTTCTCTGGCTATGAGTATACTCACGACTAAGCTACATGCTGAGAATGTAAGATAAATAGATAACACCTCTGCCTTAAGTAGATTCAAACCTAATGAGGGGAAGAAGACATGAACACTAATCACTATGCTGTAACTTGGTAACTGTTCTAAAGAGTTAAGAGCAAAGGGTCCTCAGAGCACAGGATGGGGAGAGACTGATTTCACCCTGGGAATTCAAGTGTCACAGTAAAGGGACTAGCTGAACTGGGCCTGAGAGAATGAAGAAGGAATTCTGACAGAGAAGGGAGACAGCCTCCCCATGGGGACACTGCAGGTTAATTTACGTGAGCAGAGCATCACAGTCACTCTGAAGAACACAGGCAGTGCGCCGGGCTGGCACGCAGGGGTCAGAGACACAAACAAAAACAAGCCACTACTGAAAAGGAAGGTGTCACCAGCTTTTCAGAAGAATTAATATATGATAAGCATGCACATGGCATCCTCTGCTATAACAAACATTTATAAACCTTGAAAATTTGTAATTTCAAGCTCTAGTGTCAGAGAGGCTTGGGCGCTGAATCCTTCAACGCTGATTAGCTCTGTCACTTGGGACACCTGTGTAATTTTTCAAAGCCTCAGTTTTCTCATCTGCAAAGTGATCATATTAGTACTTACATCAAAAATTTGTCATGAGGATTAGGCTAATTATGTGCAGTGTGAAGTAGAGCTGAGCAAATACTATCTGTTATCATTAAGTAAGGCTCACCTGTCCAGCTTTTTCTAACTTCA
This sequence comes from Saccopteryx bilineata, assembly GCF_036850765.1. NCBI lineage: Eukaryota > Metazoa > Chordata > Mammalia > Chiroptera > Emballonuridae > Saccopteryx > Saccopteryx bilineata. The sequence goes on along the minus strand of NC_089490.1, from coordinate 186,093,645 downwards.
AAACAAATGTGACCCACCCATCTCTTTGTCACACTGATAATTAACCAGGGGAAAGTCAGCACCTGTCGCTAAAATATCCAGCCGGTAGCAGGGAAATTGCAAACAGCCAGAGTTTTCTAAAGAATTCCAGAGATGTTCTCATATTCTCTGTCACACTCCTTTCAGCGCGGAACAATTGAAGCAAACATCCAAAGCACCCACATCAGAAACGTACACATAGGAGACAAAGGCCAAAAATCAAATCCCAGTGAGCAGGAAGCCCTTCTATCTGTGTAATATGGGATTCAGAATAGATTTCTACAACAGTCAAGGTCTTGAAAGTTTTAGGGCAGAGCCTTTATTTATTTATTTTTGAGACAACTGCACCTAAAGTAAAGTAATAGTTTGATCCTTTCCAGCCTTAATAAAATTGACTGCTTTTTAAAACAATGTTGAAATGTGTACATTTTTAAGGAGGGACTTCAACCTCCTGGATTTAATCTAAGAAAATTATAGAGCAGTGAACTGTGTCATATTTTAGGCTAGTAAGGCCATTAAATCTGTCACTTTATAATTAAAAGGTAAACATTGCAATTCTAAAGACACTGGATAGTCTTTTGTGACTAAGGATCTTGAAACAGTAGATATTTGTAAATTGATCCTCCCAAGAAATGTGACTATGATATCAACAATCTGTGCATACCGTTGGGTTTTATATAAAGTTTTTTTAAGGGTTTTTGGTAGCACTATGATACTACAATAGGTTCCTAATCGAGACCCTGAAGTACATAATGATTTCTTAGGCATGCAACAATTTCCCTTGAGCACAAAATTTGTGTTATCAATCAGACCTGACTCGCTGCTGGCCATCACACAAGAATATATAAACGTGGGACACCTTGGAACTGAACCACTTCTTGCCTTTTTTCTGAAGACTAACTTTACTGAATGTGTTGTTTTTAGAAGCTCATGACAACCCTTACCAATAATTTTTTTTTTTTTTTGTGGCAGAGATAGAAAGAGTCAGAGAGAGGAACAGATAGGGACAGACAGACAGGAAGGGAGAGAGATGAGAAGCATCAATTCTTCATTGCGGCACTTTAGTTGTTCATTGATTGCTTTTTCATATGTGCCTTGACTGGGGGGGGGGTACAACAGACCAAGTGACCCCTTGCTCAAGCCAGCAACCTTGGGTTCAAGCTGGTGAGCCTTGCTCAAACCAGATGAGCCTGCGCTCAAGCTGGAGACCTCAGGGTTTTGAACCTGGGTCCTCCACATCCCAGTCCAATGCTCTATCCACTGCACCACTGCCTGGTCAGGCTATTACCAATTTCTTACAAGATAGACAATGCACCATGAAAAGAGAGGGACAGATAACTTACTTTTGAAGGAGAATTTGCATGAAATGAGGGTTGTGCCATTTCATGGGAATGAGGCTCCTCTCCAGGTCTGTGGGTGAGAATTTAATATCAAGCAGCAGTCATGAGGTGACGGGGTAGGGCAGTGGGCAGCTCTGTAGTCAAGCTTACACACATAGCTACAACTTCTAAAGACAACACACACTGATGGACCTAGGACTTCTTATCACCAAACTGAATGATTTAACCTGGCCATCTGAGGGCAAGCGGTCATAGAACAACTTTGAGTAAAATATTACAAAAGCAATATTTTTTGTGGCCCATCAGAGAGGATCATTATATGGTGACATTAGGTTAAACCTTTCCTTAAGGTAGCAACAGTTTTTGGTGAAAAATTCCATGTAAGAGAGTTACCTAAAGAGGGAATTGAGAGAAACTGTAGCAGAAAATAGCAGTCATTGGGTTCCAAGCAGCCACATACCTTTATCCTTATGACTTCTCCCATCCCAGTGTTAAGAGAGAAGTCCCAAATAGATGGTTTTTGAGGAAACTATGAAGGGTTTCTGTTACGTTACATCCACCTCGCTGAGAACAACGCTTCACAATCATATTTGAACAAAGAGCAGGATTTGCCTTCATTTGCTGACAGTGCTTTCATCCTACCAGAGATTAGGGGTGTACCAACTGTCTGCTGGATTTCATATTTATCTTACTAGAGAAAGTCAGGTCCAATGATGGGATTCAGCTGGTTAGCACTGGTTCAGCAGAACTGATACCTAATTTTTTGTTGAGTTCAGTGAACCGGTTGTTAAAATGGCACTTGTAATCAGGGTTCTCTCCAAGGTGGGCGCCTGGACAGCTGCCCAATGTGGAAATCACAAACTGACTTTCCTTACTGTTTTTCAACGTTCATTACACAACAGCGTATTCAAGGCACCTGTGGTAATGTTCATACCGTCCATAGGTGAAAAAAATTACAAGTGAGCACGCCAATCAAGAAGCAATACGAAAATATCTTAAATAACAGTTTCATTGTTTTTTGTCAGGTATTATTTAATATTTTTTTCATTAATATTTTAAAACTCTTTATAACATGATCTAGTTTTGTGTACCTCTTTTATTGTTCTTATTTAAGTATTAAATGCATAAATAATAAACTACCTTTAGGTATATCATTTTTTAAATACTTAAAACAGTCATTAGAGCAGAGAACCAGTTGCTAAAGACCTACCACTGGTTAGGTCTGATGGTAATAATAATTACAGTAGTGTTTTTTAACTTTTCTAAGCCATGGCACTAGAGAAAATGATAGTGTTTACACCATATTGCGGTAAACTAATAAGGCAGTGTGTGTCCAGAAGAGACTGGCTGGGAGAAGGGAGGAGAGTGGGAAGGAGAAGTTCCGGCATCCGACATCATGTCTGGCTAGACAGTATCTATATACACACCCTAGAACCCAGCACAGCCTCTGCCAGGGAGAGGTCACCTAGAAGAGTGTGGATGATTCCACAGCTCCCTTGGGGACATGAGATTCTAAGATTTTCGTGGTAGGAAACTATGAGTCAGTATGATTGTTAATTATATTTTCTCTATTATTTAAGTACTTTGGCTGCTATGAAAACATCTTATAAACAAACCATTTACTTATAGCCTTTCTTTACATGCCTTAATTTTCTAAGGTGAATGTAGTGGACAGCACATAGGCTTTAGACTAAATTAGAGCTCCTAGCAAATACTGGTCACGCACTCACGCGGCCTCAGACAGATCCCACCCCTTTCCTGAGCCTCAGTTCTGCCACATTAAATGGGAACAACAGGATGACGTCAGAGTAATGGCGGAGTAGGAAGCGATATCGATAAATCTCCCCCAAAACTCAACAAGATCTTCAACCAGAAACAGAAAAACCTATACTTGGAGCTTCCAGATTCTTCGCAATACACCCAAAGGTATGATTGAGTGAAAAATTGGCTAAATATATAACCAAACCCCGAAGGAAATAGGGAGTAAGAAATGCTCCGCCTTCCTCACTAACCTAAACAGGGCGGCTTTCTCTGGTAACTGTGAATATAGAAACTGAGGCGGGCAAAGGGGGTGAATAGATCCAGGCCGCCGCAGCAAAAACGGCCAAACCAGGCTGTGGCTCAGAGATCCAAGCCGAGGAAAATCTGATCCTGTGGCAACCCGGGCAATACAAGCTAACACTCGCGCCAAACCCAAACAAAGAAAGACAAGCGGAGCGGCCATTTTACCCGGTCTCCTGGTCGGTGCGCAGTTAGTGGAAGAGAGATTTCTTCCTAAGCCGCGGAAGTGGGTGCCCGTGTTGCCCCACGGAGAGGCAGGGTCAGAGGCCTTTCTGTGGGCTGAGGGCAGAGTCTCTGGGCAGCCCCAGCGCCCTGGGAAAGCCACGCACGGGAGGGAGTGAGAACTACTTCCAACGGTGGAGATTTTCCGTGCTGGTGAGGGTTTCACTCAGAGGGAACCGCGGCCGGCCTCATATCCTGGTGTGCGCGCGCAGATAAGGAGTGAGCGATTCCTCCGAGTGCCTCCGCAGTGCACGCCCGTGTTATCGCACAGAGGGGCAGAGTCAGGGGCCTTTGTGTGGGCCAAAGCGGAATCTCGGGCCGCCCCAGCGCCTTGCAAAAGCCGCACACAGGGACAGAGCGAGACTCAATTCCAACGCTGCAACTTTTCCCTGCGGTTGGGGGTTTCACTCAGAGCGTGAGACTGCTGGCCGGATATCCTGGTTGCAGACAGTGAGTGAGAGTTTCCTCCAAGCGCCCCGGAAGTGGGCGCCCGCTTGTGTTACCGGACAGAGTGGCAGAGCCAGTGGTCTTTGAGTGGGCGGAAAGCCCACCTGATTATGCTAGCAGCTCTGACTGACTGAGCCTTACCCAGAGCCCTGTGCTGAGTGGAAATAGAGTGGGGAGTTGCCAGCAATTTGAGCCTCTTACTATCCAGGCAGAGGCAGCAGCAACCCCATACCTGGACTATCAGGCTACTAATTGAGGAAGGAAAGACTAGGAGAAAGGCTCCAGGAACACGGACTCTCTCACTGTCGGAGCCTATAAATGCTAATGAGCCTCAACTCCCAACGAGAATAAAGCATAATACATGACATTGCCATAGAGACTTATCAACTGCAAACCTCTACCTGAGCTTGCCAAAGGGGCAGAACCCGGGGTACAGAGTCACCGAACAGGAAGAGGGAGAGAAAAGAAAAAGCAAGAAGATAACCTCTCAAAATCAAGAATAATCTGCAGACTTTATAACCTATCCCATTTTATTATATATGTTCGTTTGTTTCTCTTATCTTCATTCTTGAGACTTTTTTTTCCTCCTCCAATTTGGCCGATTAACTCTCTACCGGTCTTACTCTCTCCTCTCCTTGAACTACACTACCCATAAGTGTTACATCTCCCATTATCATTTCTCTTCTCTTCCTTTCTCTCTATGAGGGTTGCACTCCAAAACCCTTAACTCTTTCTCTCTCTCTCCTTTCTTTTGTCTTCTTTTAGTGGTTCCCTCTTTTTTTCTCTCTCTCTCTTTCTTTGCTCCCTCTATATTAGTTTCTTCCTTTCTCCTTTACATCTCCTCTCATTCAAACCTCAATAACAAACAAATTATCTTATCTGGGACTCAAACCTATGTTTGTGGCATTTTGGGGGGTTTTTACTTCACCTTTTTAACTCACTAGCAGTGCTCCCATCCCTGGCTCTCCATATTATCTAGTTCTTGTTCCACTAAATACAATAGTAAGTTTTTAATTTGTCCCCCCATTTTTCCATTTTCCTCTTATTCCTCTCATCATAACTCTTAGAAAACCAACACCTAAAAGCAAATCATTTTATTCTTGACCCAAATTTTTTCCTTATTTGCTTTTTGTGGGTCCATACGCTCTTTTTTTTTTCTTTTTTCTTTTTTTTTTTTTTTTTTCTTTTCCTTTTTTTTTTTTTTTTTTTTTCTTTCTCTCTTTTTTGCCCCTTTATTACTTTTCCGCAATTCAGGCCCTCCATCACAGGCATTGTTTGTTATAACTCACAGTCCACCACAAGATTTTCTCAAGAAAGAGGGGAGAGGAGAGGAGAGGAAAAAAAGAGGGGGGGAATAATTTCCTTTTTTTAAAAATTTATATTTTATTTTGTTTTTCTTTATTTCATTATTAATTTTTAAAAAAAAAACAACTCTTTTCGATTTATTTTTTTATTTTTTTTTAACTTTTTATTCTTTATTAAATCTCATTAATACTATCAACAAAACCACCCTCAGATGCCATTAAGGAAGAGAAAATCGAATATCATGGATACAAAAGAAAGAGAGGTAACACAGCTAGATGAGGAAAAATCTATGGAGAAAAAATTTAATATATTGGAAACCTTGGAGCTAAATGACAGAGAATTCAAGATAGAAATCCTAAAAATCCTCCGAGATATACAAGAAAACACAGAAAGGCAATATAGGGAGCTCAGAAAACAACTCAATGAACACAAAGAATATATGTCCAAGGAAATTGAAACTATAAAAACAAATCAAACAGAGATGAAAAACTCAATTCACGAGCTGAAAAACGAAGTAACAAGCTTAGCTAATAGAACAGGTCAGATAGAAGAGAGGATTAGTGAAATAGAAGACAAGCAACTTGAGGCACAACAGAGAGAAGAAGAAAGAGACTCAAAAATTAAAAAAAATGAGATAGCCCTACAAGAATTATCTGACTCCATCAAAAAGAATAACATAAGAATAATAGGTATATCAGAGGGAGAAGAGAGAGAAAATGGAATGGAGAACATACTTAAACAAATAATTGATGAGAACTTCCCAAGCCTGTGGAAAGAACTAAAGCCTCAAGTTCAAGAAGCAAACAGAACTCCAAGTTTTCTTAACCCCAACAAACCTACTCCAAGGCATATCATAATGAAATTGACACAAACCAACAGCAAAGAAAAAATTCTCAAGGCAGCCAGGGAAAAGAAGAATACAACATATAAAGGAAGGCCCATTAGATTATCATCAGATTTCTCAGCAGAAACTCTACAAGCTAGAAGAGAGTGGACCCCAATATTTAAAGTCCTGAAAGAGAGGAACTTTCAGCCACGAATACTATACCCATCAAAGCTATCCTTCAAATACGAAGGAGAAATAAAAACATTCACAGATACAGAAAAGATGAGGGAATTTATCATCAGAAAACCCCCACTCCAGGAATTACTAAAGGGGGTTCTCCAATCAGATACAAAGAACAAAAAAAAAACAGAGCCACAAGTAAAAGCTCCAAGAAGAACACAATAAAACCAAATTTAAACTGTGACAACAACAAAAAGAAAGAGGGGGAGAAGACGGAGATTAACAGTAGCAAAGGACGATGGAGTGCAAAAGTACTCACAAAATAGTTCGCTACAATGAACAGGGTAGGGACCCTTTTCATTACTCAAAGGTAACCATCATTGAAAAAACCACCACAGAAGCACATGAGATAAAAAAGATAGCAACAGAGGAAAGATGTATGGAATACAACCAAATAAAAACAAAAGATAGAAAAACGAAAGAGAAGGATCAAACAAGACACAAAACTAACATAAAGCAAGATATAAAATGGCAATAGGGAACTCACAAGTATCAATAATTACACTAAATGTAAATGGATTAAACTCACCAATAAAAAGGCACAGAGTAGCAGAATGGATTAAAAAAGAAAATCCAACTGTATGCTGCCTACAGGAAACTCATCTAAGTAACAAGGATAGAAACAAATTCAAAGTGAAAGGCTGGAAAACAATACTCCAAGCAAATAACATCCAAAAAAAAGCAGGTGTAGCAATACTCATATCGGATAATGCTGACTACAAGACAGGAAAAGTACTTAGAGACAAAAATGGCCATTTCATAATGGCTAAGGGGACACTGAATCAAGAAGACATAACAATTCTTAATATATATGCACCAAACCAAGGAGCACCAAAATATATAAGACAGCTACTTATTGATCTTAAAACAAAAACTGACAAAAATACAATCATACTTGGAGACCTCAATACACCGCTGACGGTTCTAGATCGGTCATCCAAACAGAGAATCAACAAAGACATAGTGGCCTTAAACAAAACACTAGAGCACCTGGATATGATAGACATCTACAGGACATTTCATCCCAAAGTGACTGAGTATACATTTTTCTCCAGTGTACATGGATCATTTTCAAGAATTGACCATATGTTGGGCCACAAAAACAATATCAGCAAATTCAGAAAAATTGAAGTTGTACCAAGCATATTTTCTGATCATAAAGCCTTGAAACTAGAATTCAACTGCAAAAAAGAGGAAAAAAATCCCACAAAAATGTGGAAACTAAACAACATACTTTTAAAAAATGAATGGGTCAAAGAAGAAATAAGTGCAGAGATCAAAAGATATATACAGACTAATGAAAATGACAATACGACATATCAGAATCTATGGGATGCAGCAAAAGCAGTGATAAGAGGGAAGTTCATATCACTTCAGGCATATATGAACAAACAAGAGAGAGCCCAAGTGAACCACTTAACTTCCCACCTTAAGGAACTAGAAAAAGAAGAACAAAGACAACCCAAAACCAGCCGAAGAAAGGAGATAATAAAAATCAGAGCAGAAATAAATGAATTAGAGAACAGAAAAACTATAGAAAAAATTAATAGAACAAGGAGCTGGTTCTTTGAAAAGATCAACAAAATTGACAAACCCTTGGCAAGACTTACCAAGGAAAAAAGAGAAAGAACTCATATAAACAAAATCCAAAATGAAAGAGGAGAAATCACCACGGACACCGTAGATATACAAAGAATTATTGTAGAATACTATGAAAAACTTTATGCCACTGAATTCAACAACCTAGAAGAAATGGATAAATTCCTAGAACAATACAACCTTCCTAGACTGAGTCAAGAAGAAGCAGAAAGCCTAAACAGACCTATCAGTAGAGAAGAAATAGAAAAAACCATTAAAAACCTCCGCAAAATTAAAAGTCCAGGCCCTGACGGCTATACCAGCGAATTTTATCAAACATTCAAAGAAGACTTGGTTCCTATTCTACTCAAAGTCTTCCAAAAAATTGAAGAAGAAGCAATACTTCCAAACACATTTTATGAGGCCAACATAACCCTCATACCAAAACCAGGCAAGGATGGCACAAAAAAAGAAAACTACAGACCAATATCTCTAATGAATACAGATGCTAAAATACTAAACAAAATACTAGCAAATCGAATACAACAACATATTAAAAAAATAATACATCATGATCAAGTGGGATTCATCCCAGAATCTCAAGGATGGTTCAACATACGTAAAACGGTTAATGTAATACACCATATCAACAAAACAAAGAACAAAAACCACATGATCTTATCAATAGACGCAGAAAAGGCTTTCGATAAAATACAACACAATTTTATGTTTAAGACTCTCAACAAAATGGGTATAGAAGGAAAATATCTCAACATGATAAAGGCCATATATGATAAACCATCAGCTAACATCATATTAAATGGCACTAAACTGAAGGCTTTCCCCCTTAAATCAGGAACAAGACAGGGTTGTCCACTCTCTCCACTCTTATTTAATGTGGTACTAGAGGTTCTAGCCAGAGCAATCAGACAAGACAAAGAAATAAAAGGCATCCATATCGGAAAAGAAGAAGTAAAGGTATCACTTTTTGCAGATGATATGATCCTATACATCGAAAACCCCAAAGAATCCACAAAAAGACTACTAGAAACAATAAGCCAATACAGTAAGGTCGCAGGATACAAAATTAACATACAGAAGTCAATAGCCTTTCTATATGCCAACAATGAAACAACTGAGAAGGAACTCAAAAGAATAATCCCCTTCACGATTGCAACAAAAAAAATAAAATACTTAGGAATAAACATAACAAAGAATGTAAAGGACTTATATAATGAAAACTATAAACCATTGTTAAGGAAAATCGAAAAAGATATAATGAGATGGAAGAATATACCTTGTTCCTGGCTAGGAAGAATAAATATAATCAAGATGGCTATATTACCCAAAGCAATATACAAATTTAATGCAATTCCCATCAAAATTCCAATGACATTTTTTAAAGAAATAGAGCAAAAAATCATCAGATTTATATGGAACTATAAAAAACCCCGAATAGCCAAAGCAATCCTAAAGAAAAAGAATGAAGCTGGGGGCATAACAATACCTGACTTCAAACTCTATTATAGGGCCACGACAATCAAAACAGCATGGTATTGGCAGAAAAATAGACACTCAGACCAATGGAACCGAATAGAAAGTCCAGAAATAAAACCACATATATATAGTCAAATAATTTTTGATAAAGGGGCCAACAACACACAATGGAGAAAAGAAAGCCTCTTCAATAAATGGTGCTGGGAAAACTGGAAAGCCACATGCAAAAGAATGAAACTGGACTACAGTCTCTCCCCCTGTACAAAAATTAACTCAAAATGGATCAAAGATCTAAACATAAGACCTGAAACAATTAAGTACATAGAAGAAGACATAGGTACTCAACTCATGGACCTGGGTTTTAAAGAGCATTTTATGAATTTGACTCCAATGGCAAGAGAAGTGAAGGCAAAAATTAATGAATGGGACTACATCAGACTAAGAAGTTTTTGCTCAGCAAGGGAAACTGATAACAAAATAAACAGAAAGCCAACTAAATGGGAAATGATATTTTCAAACAACAGCTCAGATAAGGGCCTAATATCCAAAATATACAAAGAACTCATAAAACTCAACAACAAACAAACAAACAATCCAATAAAAAAATGGGAAGAGGATATGAATAGACACTTCTCCCAGGAAGAAATACAAATGGCCAACAGATATATGAAAAGATGCTCATCTTCTTTAGCTATTAGAGAAATGCAAATCAAAACGGCAATGAGATACCACCTCACACCTGTTCGATTAGCTGTTATTAGCAAGTCAGGTAATAGCAAATGTTGGAGAGGCTGTGGAGAAAAAGGAACCCTCATACACTGTTGGTGGGAATGTAAAGTAGTACAACCATTATGGAGGAAAGTATGGTGGTTCCTCAAAAAACTGAAAATAGAACTACCTTATGACCCAGCAATCCCTCTACTGGGTATATATCCCCAAAACTCAGAAACATTGATACGTAAAGACACATGCAGCCCCATGTTTATTGCAGCATTGTTCACAGTGGCCAGGACATGGAAACAACCAAAAAGCCCATCAACAGATGACTGGATAAAGAAGATGTGGCACATATACACTATGGAATACTACTCAGCCATAAGAAATGATGACTTCGGAACATTTACAGCAAAATGGTGGGATCTTGATAACATGATACGAAGCGAAATAAGTAAATCAGAAAAAAACAGGAACTGTATTCCATACGTAGGTGGGACATAATAGTGAAACTAAGAGACATTGATAAGAGTGTGGTGGTTACGGGGGGGAGGGGGGAATGGGAGAGGGATAGGGGGTGGGAGGGGCACAAAGAAAACAAGATAGAAGGTGACAGAGGATAATCTGACTTTGGGTGGTGGGTATGCAACATAATTGAACGACAAGATAACCTGGACTTGTTATCTTTGAATATATGTATCCTGATTTATTGATGTCACCCCATTAAAAAAATAAAATTATAAAAAAAAAAAATAAATAAATAAAAAATAAATAAATGGGAACAACAATACCTACTTCAAAAGAGTCATGATTTTTAGAAAGTTTGGAAAGCTGGTAGCACAGAGAAATAGATATTCATTAAATATTAGTTCACCTTCCCTCCAAAGAAGAGCTTATTACCAGAGGCCAAACCCCCTACCTGTTACCCCACTCTAGTCCTTTGACCTGCTCTCTGCTGTCCTCTGCCATCTTCCCTGTCACTAGCCTCTGCCTCTTTGCCTTGTTTGCTATTTCTGTAGTGTCCGTTGCTTCCAGTCCTGTGCTCTTACTTTCTTCTCTCTTAAAACTGGGGCAATGAGGGAGAAAAGAGAGTTTGGATAGGAATCCACGGGTAATATGGTCATTAATTCAACTCCCAGGTCTTGTACAGTACTGCCCAAATCATTTCAAGTGATAACACAATAGAAATCATTTCTATCAGGCAATTACTGTATTCCAGGCTTGTGCTGTTTAATCTCTCAGTCTCATCAACAGCCACCCTGTGGATCAGTGGCTCTCTACCTTTATCCCACTTTGCCTTGCCTGAAATAGACATCAAAGACCCATGAGTAAGAACAGTTTATGAAAGTAGTGAGTCCTGTTAAGAGAAAGAGGACCAGAGGGTAGGTGCTCAAGTAATATCTCCTTATAACAGGAATGTTTTAAATAACAAGTACCTGAGGGAGCAAAATTCAGCTACGGTATGGATTCCCAAATCAGATACAAACCTATTGCTCCAGATATAAAAATAAATAAAAACAACAAAAACAACAAGGCAAACCTAAAATAAACTTAAAAGAAAGATATTAGATATTTAAATCTCCTCTCATATAATTTATTTCGTTTTGTTTCATCAGTATCTGTGACACAGGGAAAATACAGAATGAATTTAAACTGTGCAAGTATTCTTGGAGTTTTTCTAGCCTGATCACCAAGAAGAAGTAAAAAAACAAAAACAAAAAAAAGCTGCTGATGACAGTGTGGTGGAGACAGCAAGAATTGTCAGACCCATAAAATTTTTAAGACTGAGTGATTTTTACAAAGAATTTGAAGGCTGGGACCCATCATCTACCACTTTGTGAAATGTTTCCTCTGTTAGTTCAGATACTATGACCTTAGCTGAAAAGAGTAGGCAGCATACCATCTTAGCAAGCTTGTAAACAAAAATGTCAAAATGCTTTGGAAAGGCAATAACGCATCTGAAAGTGCCACTGATATTAAGCAAGCACACAAGTTGGAAAGCATCTGAATCATTTTCATAGTCATCCCAATAATGACCGTGTCCAAAGGCACTAGGGTAGCTCTTCAAATAATAATTACTGTTGTTATTCTCCGCAGTGCCCTCACTGGTGAGCTGTGTGGAGAAAAGGGTTTTCTAAAGAAGTTGGAGGGAGGGGTCCCCACCATACTGATGAACTTTCAGTCAAGTTGCCTATGACAGTGAGTCATTCTGAAAAGATATAGTAGTAAAAAGACCCACAAGTCAAGAAGCATAATAAAACTTCAGTTTTATTTTCTTTATGAAAAAAAAAATCAGTTAGGTTTATTGTCATTTTACAAGCAAAAAGTAATCATGTATGCACATCATAAAATTATATTAATATCCCTCCAATATGTCTATATTAGAAATTTCTGGCTCACTGTTATTTTAATGCTTATGTGCTTAAATATGACTCTGCAAAATATTGTTTAATAAGACTTGGTTGGGTGGAGGCAGAATGGCTTGCTTAGTTGCACAGCCACAAGGGATTCCATTAACAAAAAATTCCACGTGCACACTGACCCCTGGAGTAGGCCAGCAAGGTGGCCCTGCGTGAAAAGAAAAAGGGTGTGACACAAGCATACCATTAGTGTGCACAGACCTGGTTGGCAGTGGTTACACTTGGCATGATATTGCATGAAAGATAAGCTCAGGGAAGAACTGGCTGGTTTCAGAATGCTCCAAAATGCTATTTATCTCGGGAGTCATACTTCACTGAGATAACACTTCCCAATCTCCACAGGGCTCTTATATATTTGACATTAAAGATTAACACTGTCTACCTTAAACCCAATAGCCAAATGTCATCAGCTGCTCTATTTTTAAGCCAGGACTATTCAAATTGGGTAGCGGGGGGGGGGGGGCAAAGGCAGGGGTTGGAGAGAAAGAATTAATACAGCCATAACCCCAGGCCTTTAGAAAATCTTTTCTGAGTGAGTGGGTTAGAGACTGTTTATGCTCTAGCTAACAGGTCTCTTTTTTAAATAACATTTCGGCCTTCCCTAAATTTCAAAGGAATCCTTTTGAAAGGTTTGTGAATTTTCATAGCTACAAAGAAAATTTAAAAGACCATTTCTTAAGGCAGAAGAAATACAAATTCAAACACTATATTCAAATTCCCTTGAAAGACTAAGTATAGTTCTGGGTGGAGGGACTGGGAGAGAATGATCTGGTATTCATTTTAGTGAGCTGAACTTCATTTTCTACTTTGGGAGGCGACACATGGTAGTCATTGCTTAACATCATTCCACTGAGGCCTCAGAAATCTCCACAAAGGAAAACCTTATGGGGAATTTCTGTGCCTCACATTATGCCAAAGTTATGAAGAGAGTCGGCTTGGACTTGGTGACCAGTGAGGTCTTCTTCTTGTCCAACGAGCAACAGCCTTGGTCACTACCTGGACCATGAGAACCTAGACAAGGGCAGAACCAGACAGACCGTGAGGGTGTCCCCTGGCAATGCCAGAAGCTGGGAAGGGTGTGGAAGTTGCCAGCACTCCAGCGACAACCAAGCCACAAGAAAGCTTAATGAGCTAACGAACTAGGAGGCCTGCTGACATTAGAAATCAGGAGATAAACAAGCAAACAAACAAATAAATAAATAAGAAATCAGGAGATATCAGCTCAAAAATAGATTCTTCCACTGATCAGATACGTGATTTTGAAATAAGTCATGCCGCTACTTTTGGACATCAGTCTCTGCTTCTGTGAAATGAAGAAATTGGGCTTAATTATGGATGGTCAACTCAAAATACCTACAGGGATCCAGCAGGTAGTCTAACGGAGAGACGCACACAGAGCGGGACCTGGCCTGGTTCAGGCATCCAGGAGCACAGGCGCAGTGTTGCCAGATTCCTAGTTTTTGTTTTTTTTAAGAGAAGCTAGAAACCAGGAGTTTTATAGAAAATCATTTCATTTGTAAATGTTCACACTTAATTCAATTTTTCAAGCACATTAGGGTTCAAACTAAAAATACCTGCTTGTCTGGTGCTGCTTGAGGACCACGCTTGTCCCCCCGGCAGTCATTGGATAACTATCTCTGAGCTAAAAATATTCTAAGTCCCCTGTCATCTTTGAAGATAAAATTAACTAACTGCCTGATAAATGACAATTTTGTTTTCTCTCTCTCTAACACGATTTCCTTTTTCTCATTTTTCAAAAAGTTTGGAAATCAACTCCCATGACACCTGGTTGGGCCCTGGAGTTCTGGCTCCTCCCCTACTCCACTGAAACTGCATGCACACATGCTACCTGTGGTCTCCTGACCACAGACTCAGGAGGAACGGCCCTGCCTTCCCTCTCTCGCTAGCAATCTGTAGCAGCGCAAGCGGCTCACACCTCTTCTGGAAAGCCAGCCCCTTCTAGTTCTTCACGTTTCTAATAACCATGCCCCAGATTCTTTTGCTGCCTCGTCTTCTGCTTACACTTCCTAAATGTGGGTGTTCCAGAGACTCAGTCGTCTGGATTCTCTTTAAGTTCTCATCCCAAGATCTCATTGGTAACTTCAGCCTCAACATCACTAGATCCATTCACGTACACCAGGGGTCCCCAAACTTTTTACACAGGGGGCCAGTTCACTCTCCCTCAGACCGTTGGAGGGCCGGACTATAAAAAAACTATGAACAAATCCCTGTGCACACTGCACATATCTTATTTTAAAGTAAAAAACAAAACGGGAACAAATACAATATTTAAAATAAAGAACAAGTAAATTTAAATCAACAAACTGACCAGTATTTCAATGGGAACTATAATCCTCTCACTGACCACCAATAAAAGAGGTGCCCCTTCTGGAAGTGTGGCAGGGCTGGATAAATGGCCTCAGGGGGCGCATGTGGCCTGCTGGGCCGTAGTTTGGGGACCCCTGACGTACACAAACACCCCGATCCCAAGGCGCTCCAATGCCATCTACAGTGGTCCATCTCTGCTTGGACTAAAGTGCTCATCCCTTAAATTTCACACATTCCAAGTGTATTATTCTCTCCAAAACTTCTCCCTTACGTTGTTCTTGCTACAAAAGATCTCCCATCATCCCTCCAGTTACTCAAAGTTAAGACCTTGTGTTGGACTGCCCCTTACCTTCACCTTCAGCCACCTATCTGCAATATGGGGACATGCCTCGCTGCCTTTCTGAGGAAGGCTCCCTCACTGTCCACCATGCTGTCGCTCGCATCACACCACATCCTCCTCTCCGAGCCCCGTCTAGACACCAGCTTCCTGTATCTGGCATGTCAAGTCCACTATCTGGCCTTTAGCCATCTCCCCCATCCTCTCAACACAAACACCTCTGTTCCAGCCAAACCAGTCTAATCATTGTTCCCCAAGGACTACATTTTGTTTGTGTTTAGGATGTCCACACCTGTAATTTCTACCTGTTCAAATCCTACTTAGTCTTCAAAGCCCAGATCAACTTGCATCTTTTGAAAACTTTCTAAATTACCTAGGCCAGAGTGGCCTCTTCCTTACAAAGGTCTCACTCACCCTAGGCCCTTCCATACAAATTCCATGTAGATTTGCATATTAACTTTTCTCCCTCTTCCTCTCCCCAGAAAACAAACCACTCAGTTGGGATTTTTGTATTTTGAATTTTAGATCAATTTAGCTACTCACTCTTCTGTATTTTTCAAAAAAAATTTTTTTTGGCCTGACTAGGTTTCAGTCTGCATATCTTAAGTTTTATTTGCTATTTTTTCTAGTTCCCAAAGAGAAAATTTTTGAATATTGATGGAAAACTTCTGGTTTTAACATAAGGATTTAATGCTATAAATTTCCTTTCATTCATTTTCTTTTATCATTTTGTGAACTTATAGGCATCTCCAATTAAAAAAAAAGTGTGTGTGTGTATATATATATATATATATATATGCTTATTGGCTAACTTGAAAGAGAGAGAGAGAGAAAGGAAGAGAAAGAGAAAGAGAAACACTGATTTGTTTTTCCACGTATATATGCATTCATTGGTTGTTTCTTGTAGGTGCCCTGACCGGGAATCAAATCTGCAATCTTGGCATATCAGGAGAACATTCTAACCAACTGAGCTACCTGGCCAGGACCCCAATTTTTATATGTTACATTTTCTTCTTTACTCTATTCCAGACATTTTCTATTTTCCCTGTGACTCTCTCTTTGACTCATGAGCTATACAGAAGCACAGGTATACTTCATTTCATTGGATTTCATTTTACTATACTTCACAGATACCGCATTTTTTAAAAATTGAAGGTTTGTGGCAACCCTGCATTGAGCAAGTCTATCAATATTCCTTCTCCAATAGCATTTGAATTTGCTCACTTCATGTCTGTTTTGCATTATGGTGATTATCACAACATTTCAAACTTTTTCATTCTTGTTATATTTGTTATGGTGACCTGAGATCAGTGATCTTTGATGTCACCGTTGTAATTGTTATCTTATTTTAAGAAATTGCCACAGCCACCCTATTCTTTAGCAACCACCACATTGGCCTGTCAGCTGCCATCTTCATCCAGGGAAGACAACCACCAGCAAAAAGATTACAAATCACTGGAAGCTGATGATACATCTTTTAGAAATAAAGTATTTTTTAAGTAAGGTGCATACAGTTCATTGTTTGTTTGGACATAATCTTACTGCACACTTAATAAACTAGATCATAGTATAAACATAACTTTGAAATGCACTGGGAAACCAAAAATTCTTCAGACTCGCTTTATTGTGATATTTGCTTCATAGTGTGGTCTGGAACAAAACCCACAATATCCTCGAGATACGCCTGTCTGTTGTTTAATCATGTGTTTTGTAATTTTCCAGATTTCTTTCATTATTGAGTTTTAGTTTAATACTTGAGTGACCATAGAATGTACTCTCTGTCATATTTCAATTCTTAAAACTTGAGATTTTTTTTTATGGTCCAGAATATGGTCTACTTTGATGAGTGTTAATGTCAATTAGAGCATATTGGTTAACAGTGTTGCCTACATCTTCTACATTCTTAGATATTTTCTCTCTGCTTGTATTGTTGATTACTAAAAGGAGGCTGTTGATATCTCCAACTACAATAATGGATTTTTCTATTTCTATCAGTTTTGCTTCACATATTTGAAGTCCTATTATGCTTCAAATATACACTTAAATTGTTATCTTCTATGTGAATTGACATTTTTATACAATGTAATGTCCCTCCTAATCTTGAATAATATTTCTTGCCGAAGTCATTTTGTCTGATTTTAATGTGGTTCCTTCACTTTATTTCAATTTGTGTTTATATAATATATCTTTTTCTATCATTTTACTTTTAACAGATCTACATCTTTATATGAAAGTAGTTTCTTATATACAGTATATAGTAAGGTCTTACTATCTAACCTAACAACCTCTACTTTTTAATCACCATATTTAGATAATTAATTTTTAAAGTATTTATTGATATGATGGGTTTAAATCTACCATCTTTTTACTTATTTTCTATTTCCCAGATGTGCTTTTATTCCCTTCCCTAAAGCCAATTAAATTGTATAATTTTTATTATTTAATTTTTTTCTCTAAAGTTGTCTAGTTATACCCACTTCTTAAAATTTTTAATGCTTTTCTTTAAGTTGACATTATACATTTTTAATTTATCACAGTCTGTTTTAAAATAACATTATTACTTCACATAGTGTGTAAGAAACTTATAACAATATATTTCTAGTTCCTAACCCCTCAAATTTAGTTTTATTTTCTTATATTTTATTTATACATATTCTATATTATAAACCCAACAACACATTTTAATGTTTTTGCTTTAAACTGTCAATTGTCTTATAGAGTAATTAAAAGTAAATTAAAATGCTATCTTTACCTTTATTTTTAACATTATTAGCACTATTCACTGTTTGTTAAGTCTAAATTCCTACCTCATATCACACTCTTTCTACATGAAGAACTTCCTTTCATATTCCTTATAGGGAAGCTCTACTAGGAAGGAATTATCCTATATTTTGTTTGAAATTTTCAGAGACTTTCATTTTTTTAAAGGTATTTTCACTGAGCATCAAAATCTGAATTGATGCATTTTTTCTTTAAGTGCTTTAAAGATAACACTGTGTCTTTTGCTGTTCATAATTTCTAACAAGAAGCCAACTATGATGTGCTTTTTGCTTATTTAACTAAAATATCTTTTTTTCTGGCTGTTGTCATAAATATCTCTTTATCTTTGATTACAATGATATTTCAAAATTTTTGTTTATTTGGGGGTTGTTTTTGTTTTCTTTTTTTTAGGGGGTGTTTATACTGCTTGCAGTTATACGAGCTTCTTGGATTTGTGATTTGATAGCTTCCATTGTTTTGGGAGCATTCTCAACCTTTATCTCATCAAATATTTTTTGGCTCATTCTCTTTATTATCTAATAGGGCTATAATTATACATATATTAGCCCATTTAATATTGTCCCACAATTCTTGGATATTATGTTTTTGTTTTTGTTTATTTTTAGTCCTATTTTTTTTCCACTTTGCATTTCAGTTTGGATTTCTATTATTCAGTTTGGATAATTTTTTTTTTTGACAGAGACAAAGAGAGAGTCAGAGAGAGGGACAGATAGGAACAGACAGACAGGAAGGAAGAGAGATGAGAAGCATCAATTTTTCACTGGCGCACTTTAGTTATCCATTCATTGCTTTCCCATATATGCCTTGACCAGGGTGCTCAGCAGAGTAAGTGATACCTTGCTCAAGCCAGCAACCTTGGACTTCAAGCCAGTGACGCTTGGACTCAAACCAGCGACCACTGGGTCATGTTTATGATCCCATGCTCAAGCCAGTGACCCCATGCTCAAGCTGGTGAGACCATGCTCAAGCTGGCAAACTTGGGGTTTCAAACATAGGTCCTCACTGTCCCAGTCCAATGTTTCATCCACTGCACCACCACCTGGTCAGGCCAGTTTGGATACTTTCTATAATATTTTTTTATTTATCTTCAAATTCACTCATTCTTTCCTCAGCTCTAGCAAGCCTATGGATAAATTTATTAAAGGAATTCCTCAATTCATGTTTTTATTAATTTTAATGAGGTGGCATTGATCAATCAGGGTACATAGGTTTAGAGAAAACATCTTTAGGCTATTTTGACATTTGATTATGTTGCATAACCCTCACCCAAAGTCAAATTGTCTTCTGTCACCTTCTATCTGGTTTTCTTTGTGCCCCTCCCCTCCCCCCACCTCCTCCTTCTATTTCCTCCCCCCCACCCCTGTAACCACCACACTCTATTCATTTTTTTAATTCCTATTTAAAAATGGCCCAATTCTTCCAGTTTCACCTTTCTTCTTAAGATTCCCACGATTAGGAGGCTCCAAGATGGCAGCGGAGTAGGCGGACGCCCAGACGCCCAGCTCTCAACACCAAACTGGAATACAAATCAATTTAGGAAAAATCAGCATGAAAAACCAACACTGAACTGCAAGAACAGCTCTCAAAAACCAAGGAGCAAAGAGGAAGCCACAATAATCCTGGTAAGGAGTGCCTGAATCTCCTCTGCTTACAGGAACAGAAGGGGTGGGGGGTGAGGCTGAGAGCCCAGAGAGGATTTCACAGAGGAAAAAGAGCAGAAACTACTGTTCACAGCCACTTACCTGGCGACCAGGGAGCAAGGTGGGTTGAAAAGACCAGCTTATCTCCCAAGTGGAAAGGACAGGGAGAGGGACAGACTGTGAGGGGCTAAGGTATGCAAGAAACGAAATAAAAAAGCTGACTCATTCGTGCTGGAGGTGGCCATAGCCACTGAACCTTTCACAAAACAGAGCTGAAGTGCTTCCAGATCAGAGATCTCCAGACATCTATCCAGCTTGAATCAGCGCAACGAGACACAGCTGAAAACAAGCAGTGGGGAGGAGGGGCAGTAACTCAGGTATCCATGGAGATCTGAGATACACCTCCCCCTACTGAAGCTGAGAAAAAACCCTGCCCCCAGTGAGATTAGTTGGTGGAAGAGACCTTCAGCGTCTCAGGTTACACCCACAGCATTCCTGGTTACAGTTTCAAGGAAGCCCCCTGCTGAGATCAGTTAACAAGACTATCACCTGTTAAGAAAACAAACAAATCAAGACTTCAAAGCTGCCCAAATCCGAAAGTGGATTACAAATAATAGCTGATACCAACCCAAGAAGACCTAGAAATAACACAACTGAAAACTGGAGGCAGACAACACCAAGCCTAGACTCAACCAACTCTACAAATAAAACAAAAAAAAAGAAGATGAGAAGACAAAGGAGTGCAATCCAAATGAAACCACAAGAGACACCTTCGAGAGATGAACTGAGTGATATGGAAATAATCAAACTTCCAGATGCGGAGTTCAAAATAATGATTGTAAAGATGCTTAGGGATCTTAGAACAACAATGGAGGGGCAGTTTGAAAATCTAAATAAAGAAATAGCAAGTATAAAAAAGAATCAGTTGGAGACGACAAATACAATATCAGAAATAAAGATCACAATGGAAGGAATTAAAAACAGGATAGATAGAGCAGAGGATCGAATCAGCAAGTTAGAGGACAACTGGAATGAAAGCAGAGAAGAAAAGAGAAAAAAGACTCAAAAAGTCAGAGGAAACTCTTAGAGAGCTCTGTGACAACATGAAGAGAAATAACATCCGCATCATAGGGGTTCCTGAAGAAGAAGAAAAAGAACAAGGGATAGAGACTTTGTTCAATCATATCATAGCTGAAAACTTCCCTAAATTAATGCAAGAGAAACTCTCACAAATCCAAGAAGCACAGAGGACTCCATTAAAGAGAAACCCAAAGAAACCTACACCAAGACACATCATAATTAAAATACCAAAGCTAAGCGATAAAGAGAAAATATTAAAAGCTACAAGAGAAAAAAAGTTATCACCTACAAAGGAGCCCCCATAAGGATGACATCTGACTTCTCAACAGAAACACTTGAGGCCAGAAGGGAATGGCAAGAAATATTCAAAGTAATGCAGAACAAGAACCTACAACCAAGACTACTTTATCCAGCAAGGCTGTCGTTTAAAATCGAAGGAGAAATAAAAAGCTTCCCAGACAAAAAACAACTCAAGGAATTCATTACAACCAAACTAATGCTGCAGGAAATATTAAGGGGCCTGGTGTAAACAGATCAAAGTGGGAAAAGAATACAGAAAAAAAAAAAAAAAAAAAAAAAGGAATACACCTTTAAAGAAGAAAATGGCAATAAACAACTACATATCAATAATAACCTTAAATGTAAATGGATTAAATGATCCAATCAAAAGACATAGGGTAGCTGCGTGGATAAGAAAACAGGACCCATACATATGTTCTCTACAAGAGACACACCTTAGAACAAAAGACACACATAGATTGAAGGTAAAAGGATGGAAAAAAACGGTTCATGCAAACGGAAATGAAAAAAAAGCTGGGGTAGCAATACTTATATCAGACAAATTGGACTTTAAAACAAAGGATATAGTAAGAGATAAAGAAGGCCACTACATAATGATAAAGGGAGTAATCCAACAGGAAGATATAACTATTATAAATATCTATGCACCTAATATAGGAGCACCCAAATATATAAAACAGACTTTGATGGATTTAAAGGGCGAGATCAACAGCAATACTATAATAGTAGGGGATTTCAATACCCCACTAACATCACTAGATAGATCCTCAAGAAAAAAAATTAACAAAGAAACAGCAGACTTATTGGAAACACTAGATCAACTCGATTTAATAGATATCTTCAGAACCTTTCACCCTAAAGCAGCAGAATATACATTCTTTTCAAGTGCTCATGGTACATTCTCTAGGATAGACCACATGTTAGGGCACAAAAGTGCTCTCAACAAATTTAAGAAGACTGAATTCATATCAAGCACTTTCTCCGATCACAACGGCATGAAACTAGAAATGAATCACAGCAGAAAAGCTCAAAAATTCTCAAACACATGGAAACTAAATAGCAGGGTGTTAAATAATGAATGGATTAAGAATGAGATCAAAGAAGAAATAAAAAAATTCCTAGAAACGAATGACAATGAGCATACAACAACTCAAAATTTATGGGACACAGCGAAAGCAGTGCTGAGAGGGAAGTTCATAGCACTACAGGCACACTTTCAGAAGCTAGAAAAAGCTCAAATAAACAATTTAACCCTGCATCCAAAAGAATTAGAAAAAGAACAGCAAGTAAAGCCCAAATGTAGTAGAAGGAGGGAAATAATAAAGATCAGAGCAGAAATAAATGACATAGAGGCTAAAGAAACAATACAGAGGATCAATGAAACTAGGAGCTGGTTCTTTGAAAAGGTAAACAAGATTGATGAACCTTTAAGTAGAGTCACCAAGAAAAAGAGAGAGAGGACTCAAATAAATAAAATTAGAAATGAGAGAGGAGAAATAACAACTGACACAACAGAAATACAAAATATTTTAAGAAAATACTATGAAGAACTGTATGCCAAAAAACTAGACAACCTAGATGAAATGGACAAATTCCTTGAAACATACAATCTTCCAAAAATCAATCTGGAAGAATCAGAAAACCTAAACAGACCGATTACAACAAATGAGATAGAAACAGTTATCAAAAAACTCCCAACAAAGAAAAGTCGGGGGCCTGATGGCTTCACAACGGAATTCTACCAAATATTCAAAGAAGAACTAACTCCTATCCTTCTCAAACTATTTCAAAAAATTCAAGAGGAAGGAAGACTTCCAAGCTCCTTGGAATTATGAGGCAAGCATAATTCTGACTCCAAAACCAGGCAAAGACAACACAAAGAAAGAAAATTATAGGCCAATATCTCTGATGAATATAGATGCTAAAATCCTCAACAAAATATTAGCAAACCGGATCCAACAATATATGGAAAAAATCATACACCATGATCAAGTGGGATTTATTCTGGGGAGGCAAGGCTGGTACAATATTCGTAAATCAATCAATGTGATTCATCACATAAACAAAAAGAAGGAGAAAAACCATATGATAATTTCAATAGATGCAGAAAAAGCATTTGATAAAATCCAGCACCCATTCATGATCAAAACTCTCAGCAAAGTGGGAATACAGGGAACATACCTCAACATGATAAAAGCCATCTATGAGAAACCCACAGCCAACATCATACTCAATGGGAAAAAATTAAAAGCAATACCCTTAAGATCAGGAACAAGGCAAGGGTGCCCCCTTTCACCACTCTTATTTAACATAGTCCTGGAAGTCCTAGCCACAGCAATCAGACAAGAAGAAGAAATAAAAGGCATTCAAGTTGGAAAAGAAGAAGTAAAACTATCATTATTTGCAGATGATATGATATTGTATATAGAAAACCCTAAAGTCTCAGTCAAAAAACTACTGGACCTGATAAATAAATTCAGCAAAGTGGCAGGATATAAAATCAATACTCAGAAATCAGAAGCATTTTTATACACCAACAATGAACAGTCAGAAAGAGAAATTAAGGAAACAATCCCCTTCACAATTACAACCAAAAAAATAAAGTACCTAGGAGTAAACTTAACCAAGGAGACTAAAGACTTGTACTCGGAAAATTACAAAACATTGCTAAAAGAAATCAAGGAAGATACAAACAAGTTGAAGCATATACCGTGCTCATGGTTAGGAAGAATAAACATCATTAAAATGTCTATATTACCCAAAGAAATCTATAAATTCAATGCAATACCAATTAAAATACCAATGACATACTTCAAAGATATAGAACACATATTCCAAAAATTTATATGGAACCAAAAGAGAACACGAATAGCCTCAGCAATCTTAAAAAAGAAGAATAAAGTGGGAGGTATCACACTTCCTGATATCAAGTTATACTACAAGGCCATTGTACTCAAAACAGCCTGATACTGGCATAAGAACAGGCATATAGATCAATGGATCAGAACAGAGAACCCAGAAATAAACCCACAGTTCTATGGACAACTGATATTTGACAAAGGAGGTAAGGAAATACAATGGAGTAAAGACAGCCTCTTTAACAAATGGAGTTGGGAAAATTGGACAGCTACCTGCAAAAAAATGAAACTAGATCACCAGCTTACACCACTCACAAAAATAAACTCAAAATGGATAAAAGACTTGAATGTAGGCTGTGAACCATAAGCATCTTAGAAGAAAACATAGGCAGTAAGCTCTCGGACATCTCTCGGAGCAATATATTTGCTGATTTATCTCCATGGGGAAGTGAAATAAAAGACAGGATAAACAAATGGGATTTTATCAAACTAAAAAGATTTTGCACAGCTAAAGACAACAAGAACAGAATAAAAAGACAAACTACACAATGGGAGAACATATTTGACAATACGTCTGATAAGGGGTTAATAACCAAAATTTATAAAGAACTAGTAAAACTCAACACCAGGAAGACAAACAACCCAATCCAAAAATGGGCAAAAGAGATGAATAGACACTTCTCCAAAGAGGACATACAGATGGCCAATAGGCATATGAAAAAATGCTCAACATCACTAATCATTAGAGAAATGCAAATTAAAACCACAATGAGATATCACCTCACACCAGTCAGAATGGCGCTTATCAACAAAACAACACAGAATAAGTGCTGGCGAGGATGTGGAGAAAAGGGAACCCTCCTGCACTGCTGGTGGGAATGCAGACTGGTGCAGCCACTGTGGAAAACAGTATGGAGATTCCTCAAACAACTGAAAATCGAACTGCCTTTTGACCCAGCTATCCCACTTTTAGGAATATACCCCAAGGACACCATAGAACAGCTCGAAAAGGAGAAATGCACCCGCATGTTTGTGGCAGCATTGTTCACAATAGCGAAGATCTGGAAACAGCCCAAGTGTCCGTCAGAAGACGAGTAGATTAAAAAGCTTTGGTACATATATACTCAGCCATAAGAAATGATGACATCGGATCATTTACAATAACATGGATGGACCTTGACAACATTATACGGAGTGAAATAAGTAAATCAGAAAAAAAAAACTAAGATGAATCCATACATAGAAGGGACATAAAAATGGGGTGATGTCACGCAAATGGCGCCATGAGCTGCGCGTCCAACAGCTCTCCCCTAAATCACAACAAATTTATCAACTAGAAACAGAAAAATTTATCCTCGGAGCATTCCGGAGTTCCACACAAACTGATAGCGAAAGGACTGTTATCACTTGAATCTGAGAGACGAGGGTGTGGAGGAATTGACCACAGGGACATTCTTTCAAACCGCAAGGAAGTGCGCCTGTGGTGAGTCAGCCCATATACTTGGGAACCGCTAGCCGCCGCGAGCAGCCGCCGCGAGCAGCCGCGCGCGCCCGGTCCGGTTGAGCACCGCTGACGTTCCCAGCGGCCCGCACACTGCGAGTGGGGGTCGCCGACCACCGGTGCCCGGAGCACCCCATTCGCGCGCGTGCCTTGGGCATTCCACGCGCCCAGGGCGCCCTGCTGGCCCGCACACCCAGGGGGCTCCATTATCCTACGCCTGGTGCGGTCCAGCCGCCAGCGGCGGGGCGAGCGGGAGAGGCTTGGGAGATTCTCTCCGTGGGCGGGGCACCTCACCCAGCCATTCAAGCTAACAATCAAGCGTTGGGGGAGGGGCGCGCACAGGCAGCCTAAAATACCTTCGGAAGCACAGCTGTGACCCAATCACTGAAATTAGCTTAACCCATGAAATCTGCGCACCCTCGGTTCTAATTGATAAGATCTCTCTCAGTTCAGCGATCCAAGACAAGAGGCCTGATATTTTTTAGTGCCTCTCGCTAAAGGGGCGGGGGCAACTTCTGATTGATAGAGCCTCCATATTCAGGGATAAACGCTAACAAGAAGGACTTGGCAGATAATAAGGTCTATACTACACTAGTCGTAAGCAGAGACTAGTGCCTCTTCTTCCCTGCAAAAACAGGCTACAAAGTGTGGAAAGCCTGGGTTGAGAGGTCCAACTAAATGATAGGCGCTGAACAGTCACCTTGACAACAATTGACTCCCACCCCCGCCTGATTACACTGGAGGCCCTGACTCTCAGAGCCTTTCCCAAAGCCTTGCACTGAGTGGGGATAGAGTGGGGATTTCCCAGCTCTTTGAGCCTCTTACTCCCCAGGCAGAAGCAGTTACAGCCTTATAGCTGGATCACCAGGCTGCTAATTCAGAAAGGGGGGACTAGGAGAGAGAATCCAGGAAAGCAAACTCTCTCATCGTTGGACCCTGCAAACGCCAACAAGCCTTTACTTCCAGCAAGACTAAAGCCAATTATATGACATTGCCATAGAATCCCATCAACTGCAAATCCCTACCTAAGAGTGACACAGGGGCAGAGCCTGGGGTACAGAGTCACCGACCAGGAAGAGGGAGAGAAAAGAAAAAGGAAGAAGTTAACCTCTCAAAATCAAGAAAAACCCACAGACTTTACAACTTGATCCACTAATTTTTGTTGTTGTTGTTGTTGTTGTTTGTTTCTTCTATCTTTTTGCCTTTATTTCCTCCACCTCGGTCCTTCTATTCTCTGCCCATCTTATGCTTCCCCTTTCTTGAACTACACTACCCATGAGTGTTGCATTTTATTTTTCTTCTTCATCCTCACCCTCCTTTAAGGTTATACTCCAAAACACTTAACTCTCACTCTCTCCTCTTTTGTTTTTTGTTTTTTTTGTCTTGCTTAATTTTGTTTTTTTCTCTTCCTATTTTATTTCTTCCTTCGTTTTTCTCTTTTTCTTATTTTTTCCTTTCTATACGTTTTTTCTTTTCTCATTTTACTTTCCTCCCATATAATCCTCAATCATGAACAAATTAGTTAATTTGGGACTCAAGGCTTTTTTTTGGCTTTATTTCTCTTTTTTGCTTTTGTTTTTTTTTTTTTCTTGTTTGTTTATTTTTGTGGCATTTTGGGTCCTCCCAACCCAAGGTCTCCATTGTATTTAGTCTTCGCTCCACTTAATACAACAGATTTTTACTTATTATTTTTATTTTTTCTTCTTTATTATTCTTTTTTGGTCCTTTTTTCTGGTTCCCTCTTATCCCTCTCATTATATCTCTTAGTTGACCATCACTTACAAGCAAATCATCTTATGCTTGTCTAAGATTTTCTTCCTTTTTTTTTTTTTTTTTTTTGCATTTAGTAGGTCCCTACTCCCTTTTTTTTTGCCCCTTGAACTCTTCACCCCAAATCAGGCCCTCCATT
Source organism: Saccopteryx bilineata (assembly GCF_036850765.1). NCBI lineage: Eukaryota > Metazoa > Chordata > Mammalia > Chiroptera > Emballonuridae > Saccopteryx > Saccopteryx bilineata. Next base: position 186,066,243 of record NC_089490.1, on the reverse strand, counting down.
ATAGGCACGATATTTCCCTGAGGAGGGGAGAGGAGGGAAAGAGAAGAGAGAAAAAAAAGGGGGAAATAATAAATTATTACTGTTTTTTTTTGTGGGGTGTTTTACCTTTTTTTTTTTTTTTTTTTTTTACTTTTTACTCTTTATTAATTCTAATTAGTGCTATCAATAAGACCACCCTCAGATGCCGATAAGAAAGAGGAAATCAAATATTATGGATACAAAAGAAAGAGAGGTAACACAAATAGATGTGGAAAAATCTATGGAGAAAAGACTTAACATATTGGAAGCCTTGGAGCTAAATGACAGAGAATTTAAAATAGAAATCTTAAAAACACTCAGAGATATACAAGAAAACACAGAAAGGCAATATAGGGAGATCAGAAAACAACTCAATGAACACAAAGAATATATTACCAAGGAAATTGAAACTATAAAAACAAATCAAACAGAAATGAAAAACTCAATTCACGAGCTGAAAAACGAGGTAACAAGCTTAGCTAACAGAACAGCCCAGATTGAAGATAGGATTAGTGAAATAGAAGACAAACAACTTGAGGCACAACAGAGAGAAGAAGAAAGAGACTCAAAAATAATAAAAAACGAGAAAGCCCTACAGGAATTGTCTGACTCCATCAGAAAGAATAACATAAGAATAATAGGTATATCAGAGGGAGAAGAGAAAGAAAATGGAATGGAGAATATACTCAAACAAATAATAGACGAGAACTTCCCAAGCCTGTGGAAGGAACTAAAGCCTCAAATTCAAGAAGCAAACAGAACACCAAGTTTTCTTAACCCCAACAAACCCACTCCAAGGCACATCATAATAAAGATGACACAAACCAATGACAAAAAAAAAATTCTCAAGGCAGCCAGGGAAAAGAAGAGTACAACATATAAAGGAAGGCCTATTAGATTATCATCAGATTTCTCAGCAGAAACTCTACAAGCTAGAAGAGAGTGGACCCCAATATTTAAAGCCCTGAAAGAGAGGAACTTTCAGCCAAGAATACTATACCCATCAAAGCTATCCTTCAAGTATGAAGGAGATATAAAAACATTCACAAATACAGAAAAGATGAGAGAATTTATCAACAGAAAGCCCCCACTCCAGTAAATACTAAAGGGGGTTTTCCAACCAGATTCAAAGAACAAAAGAAAACAACACCACAAGTAACAGCTCCACCAAGAACACAATAAAACCAAACTTAAACTGTGACAACAAAGGAAAAAAAGGGGGGAGAGGATGGAGATTAACAGTAGCAAAGGATGATGAAGTGCAGAAATACTTATAAGATAGGGTACTACAATGAATATGGTAGGTACCCTTTTCATTACTTAATGGTAACCACCCTTAAAAAAAACACCACAAAAACACTTGACTTAAAAAAGGTAGCAACAGAGGAAAGAAGTATGGAACACAAACAAACAAAAACAAATGATAGAAAAACAAAAGAGAAGAATCAAACTAGATACAAAACTAACAGAAAGCAATTTATAAAATGGCAGTAGGGAACCCACAAGTGTCAATAATTACACTAAATGTAAATGGATTAAACTTATCAATAAAAAGACACAGAGTAGCAGAATGGATTAAAAAAGAAAATCCAACTATATGCTGCCTACAAGAAACACATCTAAGCAACAAGGATAAAAACAAATTCAAAGTGAAAGGCTGGAAAACAATACTCCAAGCAAACAACACCCAAAAAAAAGCAGGCGTAGTAATACTCATATCTAATAATGCTGACTACAAGTCAGAAAAAGTACTCAGAGACAAAAATGGTCATTTCATAATGATTAAGGGGAAGTTGAATCAAGAAGACATAACAATCCTTAATATATATGCACCAAACCAAGGAGCACCAAAATATATAAGACAGCTACTTATTGACCTTAAAACAAAAACTAACAAAAATACAATCATACTTGGAGACCTCAATACACCGCTGACAGCTCTAGATCGGTCATCCAAACAGAGAATCAATAAAGATATAGTGGCCTTAAATGAAATACTAGAACACCTGGATATGATAGACATCTACAGGACACTTCATCCCAAAGCGACAGAATATACATTTTTCTCTAGTGTACATGGAACATTCTCAAGAATTGACCATATGTTGGGCCACAAAGACAATATCAGCAAATTTAGAAAAATTGAAATTGTACCAAGCATATTTTCTGATCATAAAGCCTTGAAACTAGAATTCAACTGCAAAAAAGAGGGGGAAAAACCCACAAAAATGTGGAAACTAAACAACATACTTCTAAAAAATGAATGGGTCAAAGAAGAAATAAGCGCAGAAATCAAAAGATATATACAGACAAATGAAAATGAAAATACGACATATCAGAATCTCTGGGATGCAGCAAAAGCAGTAATAAGAGGAAAGTTCATATCACTTCAGGCCTATATGAACAAACAAGAGAGAGCCGAAGTAAACCACATAACTTCACACCTTAAGGAACTAGAAAAAGAAGAACAAAGACAACCCAAAACCAGCCGAAGAAAGGAGATAATAAAAATCAGAGCAGAAATAAATGAAATAGAGAACAGAAAAACTATAGAAAAAAATCAATAAAACAAGGAGCTGGTTCTTTGAAAAGATCAACAAAATTGACAAACCCTTGGCAAGACTCACCAAGGAAAAAAGACACAGGACTCAAATAAATAAAATCCAAAATGAAAGAGGAGAGATCACCACAGACATCATAGATATACAAAGAATTATTGTAGAATACTATGAAAAATTATATGCCACCAAATACAACAATCTAGAAGAAATGGATAAATTCCTAGAACAATACAACCTTCCTAGACTGAGTCATGAAGAAGCAGAAAGCCTAAACAGACCAATCAGCAGGGAGGAAATAGAAAAAACTATTAAAAATCTCCCCAAAAATAAAAGTCCAGGCCCAGACGGTTATACTAGTGAATTCTATCAAACATTCAAAGAAGACTTGGTTCCTATTCTACTCAAAGTCTTCCAAAAAATTGAAGAAGAAGCAATACTTCCAAACACATTTTATGAGGCCAACATAACCCTCATACCAAAACCTGGAAAGGATGGCACCAAGAAAGAAAACTACAGACCAATATCTCTAAGGAATACAGATGCTAAAATACTAAACAAAATACTGGCAAACCGAATACAACAACATATTAAAAAAATAATACATCATGATCAAGTGGGATTCATCCCAGAATCTCAAGGATGGTTCAACATACGCAAAACGGTTAACGTAATACACCATATCAACAAAACAAAGAACAAAAACCACATGATCTTATCAATAGATGCAGAAAAGGCTTTTGATAAAATACAACACAATTTTATGTTTAAGACTCTCAACAAAATGGGTATAGAAGGAAAATATCTCAACATGATAAAGGCCATATATGATAAACCATCAGCCAACATCCTATTAAACGGCATAAAACTGAGGACTTTCTACCTTAAATCAGGAACAAGACAGGGTTGTCCACTCTCTCCACTCTTATTCAACGTGGTGCTAGAAGTTCTGGCCAGAGCAATCAGACAAGACAAAGAAATAAAAGGCATCCATATCGGAAAAGAAGAAGTAAAGCTATCACTTTTTGCTGATGATATGATCCTATACATCGAAAACCCGAAGGACTCCACAAAAAGATTATTAGAAACAATAAACCAATACAGTAAGGTCACAGGATACAAAATTAACATACAAAAGTCCATAGCCTTTCTATATGCCAACAATGAAATATTAGAAAACGAACTCAAAAAAATAATCCCCTTCACGATTGCAACAAAAAAAATAAAATACCTAGGAATAAACATAACAAAGAACGTAAAGGACCTATATAATGAAAATTACAAAGCATTGTTAAGGGAAATCGAAAAAGATACAATGAGATGGAAAAATATTCCTTGTTCTTGGATAGGAAGAATAAATATAATCAAAATGGCCATATTACCCAAAGCAATATACAAATTTAATGCAATTCCCATCAAAATCCCTATGAGATTTTTTAAAGAAATGGAACAAAAAATCATCAGATTTATATGGAACTATAAAAAACCCCGAATAGCCAAAACAATCCTAAGGAAAAAGAATGAAGCTGGGGGCATTACAATACCTGAATTTAAACTATATTATAGGGCCACGATAATCAAAACAGCATGGTATTGGCAAAAAAATAGACACTCAGACCAATGGAACAGAATAGAAAGCCCAGAAATAAAACCACATATATATGGTCAAATAATCTTTGATAAAGGGGCCAACAACACACAATGGAGAAAAGAAAGCCTCTTCAACAAATGGTGTTGGGAAAACTGGAAAGCCACATGCAAAAGAATGAAACTCGACTACAGCCTGTCCCTGTGTACTAAAATTAATTCAAAATGGATCAAAGACCTAAATATAAGACCTGAAACAATAAAGTACATAGAAGAAGACATAGGTACTAAAATCATGGACCTGGGTTTTAAAGAACATTTTATGAACTTGACTCCAATGGCAAGAGAAGTGAAGGCAAAGATAAATGAATGGGACTACATCAGAATTAAAAGTTTTTGCTCAGCAAGAGAAACTGATATCAAAATAAACAGACAGCCAACTATATGGGAACTGATATTTTCAAACGACAGCTCAGATAAGGGCCTAATATCCAAAATTTACAAAGAACTCATAAAACTCAACAACAAACAAACAAACAATCCAATAAAAAAATGGGAAGAGGACATGAACAGACACTTCTCCCAGGAAGAGATACAAATGGCCAACAGATATATGAAAAGATGCTCAGCTTCATTAGTTATTAGAGAAATGCAAATCAAAACTACAATGAGATACCACCTCACTCCTGTTAGATTAGCTATTATCAACAAGACGGGTAATAGCAAATGTTGGAGAGGCTGTGGAGAAAAAGGAACCCTCATTCACCGTTGGTGGGACTGTAAAGTAGTACAACCATTATGGAGGAAAGTATGGTGGTTCCTCAAAAAACTGCAAATAGAACTACCTTATGACCCAGCAATCCCTCTACTGGGTATATACCCCAAAACCTCAGAAACATTGATACGTGAAGACACATGTAACCCCATGTTTATTGCAGCACTGTTCACAGTGGCCAAGACATGGAAACAACCAAAAAGCCCTTCAATAGAAGACTGGATAAAGAAGATGTGGCACATATACACTATGGAATACTACTCAGCCATAAGAAATGATGACATCAGATCATTTACAGCAAAATGGTGGGATCTTGATAACATTATAAGGAGTGAAATAAGTAAATCAGAAAAAAACAAGAACTACATGATTCCATACATTGGTGGAACATAAAAATGAGACTAAGAGACATGGACAAGAGTGTGGTGGTTACCAAGGGTGGGGGGGGAGGGAGGACATGGGAGGGAGGGAGGGAGAGAGTTAGAGGGAGGGGGAGGGGCACAGAGAACTAGATAGAGGGTGACGGAGGACAATCTGACTTTGGGCGAGGGGTTTGCAACATAATTTGATGACAAAATAACCTAGACATGTTTTCTTTGAATATATGTACCCTGATTCATCAATGTCACTGCATTAAAATTAATAAAAATAAGATTAAAAAAAAAAAAAAAAAAAAGAAGGGACATAAAAATGAGACTCAGAGACATGAACAAGAATGTGATGGCAACAGGGGCGGGGGGTTGGGGGAGGTGGGATGGGGTGAAGAAGGAGAGAGGGGTTAGGGGAGGGGAGGGGCACAAAGAAAACCAGACAGAGGGTGACAGAAGACAATTTAACTTTGTGGGAGGGGTATACAGCACAATCAAATGTCAAAATAATCTAGAGATGTTTTCTCTCAACATATGTACCCTGATTTATCAATGTCACTGCATTAAATTTAATTAAAAAAAATATATTCCCCTGTTTAAAAAAAAAAAAGATTCCCACGATTAAACAATAGACAGGTAGGTGTATCTCGAGGATATTGTGGGTTTTGTTCCAGACCACACAATGAAGCAAATATCACAATAAAGTGAGTTACAAGATAGAAGAGACCAGTACAGGTAGGGCTTTGAGTTTTCCCCAGAAACTCCAGATTTCTTCCTACATACCTGTGCCCCAAGAAAGGGTGATCTCAGCCCTACCCTGTTCTGCCCTCATGAGTACCCAGTGAAGGCAAATAGAAAAGACCCTGCAATAAGTGAGAACCCAGTTATTTCAATTATTTCAGGCTGGCATGCTAGCCTATACTTGGCTTGAATAATTGCTTAACATTTTAGCTGATTTATTCTAACCTGCTTGTTATAGTACTTGCCTCTTTCTCTAGAAGTTGAGATAGTTCATATTCCATAGACTTGTCACTATTTGAAATTTAGGTTATCTTGTGACCTCAGCTCTCCCCTGGGCTCAAGAAAAGTTATGATTTTGGAGTGTATCTGATTTTTTCTCCTTGTTATGGAGGTGGAAGTGGCATTCTTTTTAGATTTATACATCCTGGGTCAAGTGGAAACATCAACTTACTTTTATGTGTGGTATCTGACATTTGATTAGTTTTATAGGCCCGAGAAGCTATAATACCTTTGTAAATGCATTCAAGAAGTATTTTGGGGCCCTGGCCGGTTGGCTCAGCGGCAGAGCGTCGGCCTAGCGTGCGGAGGACCCGAGTTCGATTCCCGGCCAGGGCACATAGGAGAAGCGCCCATTTGCTTCTCCACCCCTCCGCCGCGCTTTCCTCTCTGTCTCTCTCTTCCCCTCCCGCAGCCAAGGCTCCATTGGAGCAAAGATGGCCCAAGCGCTGGGGATGGCTCTGTGGCCTCTGCCTCAGGCGCTAGAGTGGCTCTGGTCGCAACATGGCGACGCCCAGGATGGGCAGAGCATCGCCCCCTGGTGGGCAGAGCGTTGCCCCTGGTGGGCGGGCCGGGTGGATCCCGGTCGGGCACAAGCGGGAGTCTGTCTGACTGTCTCTCCCTGTTTCCAGCTTCAGAAAAAAAAAAAGAAGTATTTTGGGTGGTCTGCATTACAGATAAAGTAATTCTTATCACAACGTTTAAGGTCAGATCCTCATAATCCAGAAAATTAAGTTTCCTAATAAACCTTTAAAATAATAATAATTTTCCTAACAATCAAAATGTTTATCAAAAATGAATATTAAATGTATTTCTACTGAATAGAATTATGCAAGGACCATATCATAATTCTAGGTAGTATAGAAGATATGCAATATTTAGTAAGATGTGGCTTACCTTTGAATCTAAACAAATAGAGTGTATTTAATATAATTTTACAAAAACCTTGGTTTAAGTTAGTCTCATCAATAACACAGTCCCATAATATGAAACCTATGGATTCACATTAGCATTATTTAAAATCAGATTAGTTAAGTCTGTCCTTCTTGAAAGCAGAATAAAACCAGATTGTTTTCAAGGGTCCACCAGAGGTATGAGTTTTATACTTCCATACCATTTATATTTTAAAATAAAATATTATTCATATATACTTGCAATAGTTATTTTCTCCATGCTTCTCTGTAGATTCTATGGCTTAAATAATAAATGCCATCATGCCACATTTTCATGTTATTTATTCAACAAAAATATACAGTGTCTACTATAAGCCATATGCTAGAGATACAAAGTTGAAAAGGCATGCTCCATATCTTCAAGATATTTACAATCTCTGTTTGTGAGACATATATGAAGATAATACAGTGTGAACATTGCTAATATGGAGGCACAGTCAATAGGAACAATAGAGCAATCAAATCATAAAGTCATGAGAGACGGGAAAGAAAAAAAATATTAAAATGGCAAATCTACCAATCCTAATGGTGTTTAACAGACATAAACTATTTAAGGAACAGGAAATGGGTTCCAAGGCACAAAATACAATATAAATGAATCAAATTAATAATGGTACATCACTGAAACACAAATGAAAACTTCACTTTAAAACAGGGATAGTAATTGGTAAATGTGTGACAGGAGAAATAACCCTAGGAGATTATAAAAAGTCACATGAAATAAATCTAGGATTTATTTAGAACACAAAATATATACAAAAATCCCTAGACTTTAAAGGCAGCATAATTCTCAAGAGTGACTAGAATTTGTAAACCTTTGAAAAAGCTGAAATTTTTTTGAAAAAATCATCTAACTGAAGCATGTTCTGCTAAGATACACCACAAAGAAAATGGGAGGTTTGTACTTTTAAGATCAAGCCAAATTAGCTCTGCTATCCTCTCCATATTCAACAAGTTAATTCCCAAGGGGCTACACAAAAGTATACACTATACAAACCAGAAAAAGTGCTTTAATCTTAAATTACAAAACAAATCTGTCCTGAAATGACTTTTTATTTCTCTTCATTGGCCATAATTAGAAAGATAAAAAAAGCCAAGCTGTGTTTTTTTTTTTTTTTAATTATTTTATTTATTTATTTATTTTTTTTGCATTTTTCTGAAGCTGGAAACAGGGAGAGACAGTCAGACAGACTCCCGCATGCGCCCGACCGGGATCCACCCAGCACGCCCACCATGGGGCCACGCTCTGCCCACCAGGGGGCGATGCTCTGCCCATCCTGGGCGTCGCCATGTTGCGACCAGAGCCACTCTAGCGCCTGGGGCAGAGGCCACAGAGCCATCCCCAGTGCCCGGGCCATCCTTGCTCCAATGGAGCCTTGGCTGCGGGAGGGGAAGGGAGAGACAGAGAGGAAGGCGCGGCGGAGGGGTGGAGAAGCAAATGGGCGCTTCTCCTATGTGCCCTGGCTGGGAATCGAACCCGGGTCCTCCGCACGCTAGGCCGACGCTCTACCGCTGAGCCAACCGGCCAGGGCCCAAGCTGTGTTTTGGAATAGATCCCAGATATATTAATTCCTTTAATATTTTGTCATTAGCTCTAAGTTTTAACCATCTATTATAAAAGTCATACATTTATAAAAATGAATTAAAATATGAGTTCCCTTTTGTTTATAATTTCCTAAGACAATATCTATGATGTAAAGTTCTCAGAAGCAAAGAGCTTTATTAAAATGTACCCAATAAAAGCCAAAATGGAAGCTTTTGCTAAGTTTTATCAGGTGTAGTTTTCATGCCCTCTTTGCAAAAAGCAAGGGTCCAGGAACACTCCTGACCACGACTTTCAGTCAAACAAATGGGTACCTTCTGTCATCATGGCACCTTTGGATATTCAGAAGAGAGCCAACACATTTTCCTAGAGTACACATTTGATTACACCATCATATTTGCAAACCCAGTGGGGTCAAGTTGACATCAAAGGCTGGTTGGAAGACCAGAAGCCTGACTGAAATCAGTGTAATACTTTTTCATTTAACAAATTATTGAGTACCTACTCTCTGCCAGGCACTCTGCTGGATGTCTGGAATATATCAGCAAACAAAACCAAGACACCTATTACCTACATTTGATAGTATCTACATTCTATGATAAGAAAAGTACCCACAAGGGCCATAATCAACCACAAAGTGAAATGGGTTCAATAATAATAACCAGTAATATGTATAAGGTATCTATTATATACCGAATACTCTTTGTTTTAGAGTTTTGTTTATATGTATCAATGATGGGGTAGATTCAGTTGCTATCCCAAAGGCATTTTGAAGATTTTTTAAACATAGAATTTAGCCTTATACTAATTATCAGCCTGGACCTACAACTCAGTCATGATAATCAGTAATTGAGCACCAAATAACCAGAGGTGAAGGCCTTTAGTTTTAAAAAATAAAATAAAATAACCAAGTTTTGCCTTTAATTCACTCAGCATGTTACTCTGATTCCATTGTAACAATAAAAGAATAACCCAATTATGGTAACTAGAAATACAAATCAAAAAGTTCCTATGACATTTGATGCACCTTGTACCATTAAGGGAGAATATTGTATGTGCGGAAGAAAACTTTAGCCCATAAACTAAAGAGGTGTTGTTCTGCAATAACAAGATTATGTGATATTATAAGTATAAGAGACAAAATTACACAAAAGAAACTTCCTAGATAAATATTTTGCATGTCAACCAAAATTTAACAGAAAAGAATTTCCACTCAATTCAGAAGGTTGCTATGGGGCTCTTGAGTCTTCACCAAGAGTTTCTGCCTATGATTTTGCAGCCATCAGGAGTGTCTGGCAGAGGACCTAGCACATACAGCACTGAAGAGCTGCCACTTAACCAAATTGGTTGAATTTCTCTGAACCTTCAAGTTAAGAAAGACTCTGTGGGCCTCACGCATCCAGAGACAGCAATAGAGTGAAAGAGAAAACCTCAACTATCTCATTTCTGATTCTAAAAAGCTTAGTTCAGACAACTTGAAGGAAAACCCATATTATTTATGAGTTTCATACTTTGTGATATCATCAACAAGGTGAAGGGGAAAGTATTGATATTTCCTGCGTGGAGTCTATTCTAAGTCTTTGATCTTAGTGAATTAACTTACCTGGCCTCAAATTTTTTTTTTTTTTTGTATTTTTCTGAAGTTGGAAACGGGGAGAGACAGTCAGACAGACTCCCCCATGTGCCCGACCGGGATCCACCCAGCACGCCCACCAGGGGCGATGCTCTGCCCACCAGGGGGCGATGCTCTGCCCTTCCGGGGCGTCGCTCTGCCGAGACCAGAGCCATTCTAGCGCCTGGGGCAGAGGCCAAGGAGCCATCCCCAGCGCCCGGGCCATCTTTGCTCCAATGGAGCCTCGCTGCGGGAGGGGAAGAGAGAGACAGAGAGGAAGGAGGAGGTAGGGGTGGAGAAGCAAATGGACGCTTCTCCTATGTGCCCTGGCCAGGAATCGAACCGGGGTCCCCCGCACGCCAGGCCAACACTCTACCGCTGAGCCAACCGGCCAGGGCCTGGCCTCAATTTTTTGTGTGTGTGTGACAGAGACAGAGAGAGATAATGAGAGAGAGACAGATAGGAACAGACAGACAGGAAGGGAGAGAGATGAAAAGCATCAGTTCTTCTTTGTGCCACCTTAGTTGTTCATTGATTGCTTTTTCATATGCGCCTTGACCAGGGGGCTACAGCACAGCGGGTGACCCCTTGCTCAAGCCAGCAACCTTTGGGCTCAAGCCAGTGAACTTGGGCTCAAGCCAGCAACCGTGGACTCAAGCTGGTGAGACTTGCTCAAACCAGATGAGCCTGCGCTCAAGCAGGCAACTTGGGGTTTTGAACTGGAGTCCTCCATGTCCCAGTCCAATGCTCTATCCTCTGTGCCACCACCTGGTCAGGTCCAGTCTCAAATTTTTATACACTACAAATATGATAAACTAATTTAGATTTTTGGATATGTTCCAAAAGTCAAATAAATTGAAGACTTCCTTTCCTTGGAATAGGTCTGATCAAAAAGAAAGTTTTAAATTCTGCACAGTTTGGAAATAGGATACTAATCTTTTTCATCAAATAGACTAGAAACTCCTAAATCTATGACTGTATGGTCTGTGTTACCACAGAATTTAGGAATTTAGGACGTTAGTCAGCCCGCTGAAACTCTGCCCTCAATAACAGCCATTTCATTTCCTTAACCCTACTTAAGTTTCAGTTCAGAGTCAACTAATTGTTTTTTTCTTTCTTTCAGCCAAACTACACATGCTTTGAAGACAGTCCAAGGAATGGTACATTGTTTGTATTGAAATAAAACCTATTCATTCTTTCTTATTAGTTTACCTTGTAAGTGGTTTTCAAAAATTATTAGATATACATAAATGTTAATTAATATAATTGATTAATAAAATAATATAAACTCAGCTTACATCAACATTGCCACTGCCTCAGCCTATTATTTCTCATATAAGAGAAAATCCAAGTCTTAGCTAGCAGTAGACATAATCCAATCACCCCTAGAAAACAGACTCCAAAAAGAAAATAAATATTGATACTAAAATATGGGAAATGCCTGACCTGTGGTGGCACAGTGGATAAAAGCATCGACCTGGAACACTGAGGTCGCTGGTTCGAAACCCTGGACTTTCTTGGTCAAGGCATATATGGAAGTTGATGCTTTCTGCTCCTCCCTCCCTTCTCTCTCTCTAAAATTAATAAATAAATTTTAAAAAATCTAAAAACAAATATGGGAAATGGTGTATTACATTTTTTCATAAACACGTTGCATGATTTGTTTTTGAATACTGCTCCATTTCATAGTTGAAACTACTATTGAAATCCACAAAGATATTTTTTGTTTTAAAATAAAAAATTTTGATGTGAGAGTTCTGTTAGATGGCTACCTTGAAATAATTGAATTATTAAAAATCGCCTTAAGATAGTCTTCCATGAAGTATGCGCGCTTTTACAAGTTTGAATATATTTCTTTCTAAGGCAACATTTTAAAAGTTTGTATGCACATAATGCATCTATCTATCTAAATATTTATGAGTATACTTCCCCATTAAGTCAGGAGACAGTCAGAAATGTAAAACTGTATAAAACATTCTCAGTACAGTGAACATATTCAAACATCAAATTTTTAAAAAGAAATAAACCCAATATCCTAATTCTTATGTCCTTTTGACCACTTTATTGAGATATCATTGACTTATGAAAATCTGTATATTTAATTTAATTTATACAACTTGATGAGCTTGGAGATAAGTACACATCCACACACCATCACCACAGTCTATATGCCATAAGCATATCCATCACCCCAAAAGTATTCTCCCCTTCTTTATTGATTGATATTATTATATATTTTGTGTGATAAAAACACAACATAAGATCTACCTTCCTGGCAGATTTTTAAGTATACAATAGATATTGCTAACTTTAGGCTCTATGCTATACAGTAGATTTCTAATTCTTGACTGTACTTCAAGGGTCTTTTTGTTTCAGCGCATCACTGCCAATTAAAGGGAAATTCTAATATTAAATACCTTCAAACTATACCTGAGTTGACAGCCTGTTATGGAACTGGCTGATAGACAAAGGAAAGTGCAGTGAAAGAAGTGGATCTCAGGATTCTTTGCAAGCCTTGATTTAGGCAGACGCTCGGGTCTTAGGTCTAGTTATTTAGGCTTCTTGGAAGTGTGCCTTCAATGGGATTAGAAGAAAAGGTCCCTGATCCACTCTCTTTACAAAAATAGAGGACATTTCATGTGTACATACTCTAACTGAAAAGTGAATTGGGTAAATCTAGACAGGCACTGTGTTAATTTTTTTAATTTTAATGTTTTATTATGATGAAATATTTTATACATTCTAAAAAATAATATTTATATAAAGGTGTAAGGTATAAAATAATTGTAAAATGCTCATAAACTTTCCATAAAGGCTAATACAACATTAGCAATATTTTAGCACACCCCCCATATGTTGTACCCTCTTTCCTCTCCACACCAGCTCTTCTTAGGGGTAACTAGTCTTATAAAATTTGCATAAATGGAGAGCAGACTGACAGCTATAGGGGTGGGGGGGCTGGGTGAGGGGAGCAAAGGTATTGAGCAAAAAAGGACAAAAAAAGAGAGAGAGAGAACTCATGGACACAAACAACAGTGTGGTAATTGCCAGAGCAGGGGGAGGTAGAGCAAAGTATAGGGGGATTAATTGGTGATGGTTAGACTTGACCTGGGGTGGGGCAGGGAACACAGAATATAGTGCACAGAGATGTGTTGTAGAGTCATATACCTGAAACCTGTCTAATTTTGTTAACCAGTGTTACCCCAACAAATTCGATTAAAAAAATTGTATGCATCCATTATCTTAATTACTGTAAAAGTATATGAGTCCCTATATAGTATATTATTTATATTTATAGGTCTTTCAGCTTCATATAAATGGTATGCTGTATGGTTTTACTGCAGCTTGCTTTGGTCATTTCACCCTCTGATAGACTTATATCTACTGTGTTAATATTTAACGTTCCCTTTCACATCCGTGCTGGCTGGTGGCATCAGGTATCGACCTCCAGATTTTTAACTTAATTACATAACCTTTTATCTTAGAAAATATACTTTCCTTAAAAGCTAGTGGAGATTCCTCAAGAAACACAATCTTTTGACATTTTTTTCTATCACTTCTTGTTTCAGTAGATGAGAGGAAAAGACCACACAGTAAAACAGCAGCAGGGTAGACTACACTTCTGGGAATGCAGAGGAGGGCAAAGGCACAAGTGTCCCAAAGAGACATTAGAATGGGCATGCCGGGCATTTCCAGCGCCACAGCCTGTGCTTCTACTCTGACAGAAACAGGCACACGTGATCGGTGTGACGGCAAGATCTTTGACTTCTATGTGTCTTGACGTTTTTTCTCTACTTTTAATCTTAAATTTATGGGAATATATTTAGTTTTCTATTTAAATACAATTCACTTGCAAATAAATCCCATACTTGGAAACCTGAGCCAGAGGATTTATCATGTTTATGGTAAAATATTGAATTCTTCCCTTCCTCTTTCCAATTCTCAAAAAATACAGGCATGGTAAAGAGAATATCTTAAAATTTTCTGCATAAATAAGTGGGTTTTATTTTTAAATTAACATAAATATAACATACCATAAGCATACCACCAAATATATATGTTATTATTTTTTGTATATTCCCTTGTTGTTATAAGCGTATGCTTTTCATATTGCTATGATTTCCACACAGAGTATTATACCTTCTTTTTCCTACATAACATGACATGATATCAGTATTTTTCACATGTATTGTTTTTATAAGAAGTGTATAGTCTACTGAATTACTCAAGTATTTTCTGATTTGGGGTATGTATATTAATTACTTCAAAATGTTTAACTTTGAACTTCCTTGTGCATTTCTGGATACTTTTCAGACCAGTGGTGTTATCCTAGGATTGCTGCAGCAAAGGTTTGTGAACCTCTTCTGGATCTATTGCTCTGAGGCCCCTCTCTATGCAAAGCTTTAGTATTGTCTCATACAATTAGTTTCATAGGATATTGGTTGATAGTACACACCTCAACTAGTCCATACCCTATGAATGTTTAAAATAATGGACAAGTTCTCACACCAAAAAGTGATGATAAGAAATATTTCAGAAAAGGCTAGATAGCTTATGTCACATACTGACATATGACTTATGCACAAGCTCAAAACCAGGACGCCATTCACCTTGAACACTCAGTCTCACTTCTCATGTGTCTCCTTGTGGCTGTTGCTGTTTACGGGTCCCAGTCTCAGTGGAACTACTTGAATGCGCTGATTCTAATAGGGTTTTCATCGGGGTGTGCCTTCACTCAAACCCTTGGTACACAAGACCCCAACCTCAGATTGGGGCTGAGAAACTTTTACCACAGAATTAGTCCGTCCTGGTTTTCACTTGCCCCAGGTGTTTACTCCACCAGCTGCTATGGCGCTGCCTAATGTAAATGTTCGGTCATTCTGTCAACACAGGCCAGAGGTGGGAGGAAAGGTTTTCATTCCAAGAAGTTTTCATTCCAAGAAGGTTGTCATTTTTCCTCTCTCTTTTCTCTAGTTTTTTTTTCCCCCTAGTAATTCCAATAAAGACATTCTAGTGGGCTCTCTTTTCCTGATGAAACATCAGAAGCCCTTTCTGCTTACTCAGTTCTCCCCTCTCACACTTTGAAAATGGTGCATTCTTGTATTACAATAGAGACAAAATTGCTAAAAGGCTCTCTCAAAAAAAAAAAAGTTCCCTTAATTGTTTGCACCATCAGCAGAAATAGGTGAGATTTTGTTTCACAACACTCTTGGTAGCACTGACTTCTCTGAGTTTTTCCTTATTTAGGTTTAGCATCAACAAATATTAAGGATCCAAGATGGCCTCAAAATTCTTCTGAAAATAATACACAGCAGCAATAATAAAACCGCTGAATAATAAAGTGTCAGTTATAAGCCTGCCACTTCACATGCACTACTTCATTTATCCTTAAACAAACCCAAATAATAGCTATTGTTCTGCCCATTTAACCTTTGAGAAAAGTGAGATGGAAGGAGATGCGTGTTCACGTGTTCACATCCATAGCATCAACGGGCAGATGGGCGTGATGGAAGCCTGCTTCCCTCTGACCTTACCTACCTTGCAGCCATCCGTGCCCCACTAGCTCGACACATAGCTGTAAACCAGTACATTTTCCACTCACTATTCCTTTCAGAATTGCCATTATCTGCTTATTAGCACATTTTTCTCATTGAAAATTCCAATGGTATAAATAATGAATTAAACCCTAGTTAATTAAACTCAACTACACCATTTATTTTTCCAGACCACAAATCTGACCTATACTTGTTCTTTCAAAAGCAGCCAGCAAATTAACTTATCCTTGTTACTATTCTAGGACTATAAAGTATTCTTCTTTTTTCTTTTTTTTTTGGGGGGGGGGGCTCAGTTAAGAAGTAATTAATCTATTTGCTTAATTTGAAATTTTTGGGCCCTGGCCGGTTGGCTCAGCGGTAGAGCCTCGGCCTAGCGTGCGGAGGACCCGGGTTCGATTCCCGGCCAGGGCACACAGGAGAAGCGCCCATTTACTTCTCCACCCCCCCTCCTTCCTCTCTGTCTCTCTCTTCCCCTCCTGCAGCCAAGGCTCCATTGGAGCAAAGATGGCCCGGGCGCTGGGGATGGCTCCTTGGCCTCTGCCCCAGGCGCTAGAGTGGCTCTGGTTGCAATAGAGCGACACCCCGGAGAGGCAGAGCATCGCCCCCTGATGGGCAGAGCGTCACCCCTGGTGGGCGTGCTGGGTGGATCCCGGTCGGGCGCATGGGGGAGTCTGTCTGACTGTCTATCCCCGTTTCCAGCTTCAGAAAAGTACAAAAAAAAAAAAATTTTTTTTTGTAAAATTCATGTTAAAGTTTTTAAACCAAATTCCAATCTTTCCAACTTATAAAACATTAGTAGGGCAAAAAGTGACTTCTTAGATTCAAAATAGAGAATTACATGCTAAAGTCCTTTTTTTGGAGAATTACATGATTCCTTTTTTTTTTCTAGATGATATTATATCACTTAACAAATAGTATTTCAATGATATCAGCTTAAATAAGTTAATCACTCTCATGTCACATGGTAAAGTTATCTCCATGTCTATACCTTCTTGGGCACACCTTGTTAAATAACATTGGCTTGCTTGACTTTAAAGAGTAGGAGACCACGATGGCTGCAGTTTTAATTAGTAAAGGGTTGGAATAGGCAGACTAAAATTCCTCATAAAGATAACAACTGGAACAGACTCTGATAATCTAACCCATAAACTGCCTTCTAAAATGCATATCCCCCCTCATAAATGCACATGCACAAAATGTTTAACTTCACTCAGTAAAAATATATATAGCCTCTGTGAAAATGTTTAGAAATAATTTTAATTAACTAGGTTTATAATAGTTATATAAAGATGAATGGTCTTTTCTCACATCGCAAAATCTCTGAAATATTACATTGCTTTTAAATTTTTATCCTACTTTTTCCCAGAGATCATCAGCCTCTTTTTGCCTTTCTAATCCTTCACTATCCCATTTAATATTGCAATAGAAATAAACTCTCCATTCTCTGAACTCCCAAAGTTTGTCCATATAACTTTTTGAATTATCGTTTATCCCTGTCTTTCTAACATTAGAGTTACTTATACATACATCTTACCTGCAGTGCACATTGCACTGTCTTGAGTCTAGTACTAGTTCCTACTGGTAATCTACATAATTAAAATATATGGTTAAAATAAGGTAGGGTACTCATTTGAAGACTCAAGATTTTTCAAATTATACTATTTCTCAATTGCAGAGGCTGGGGCCAAATATATCCTGATACTTTATGGACTTACATTTTCACTTGACTTTTTCTCCCTATGCATAAATTTCAAACTGTTACAATTAGATCAACTCTTCCCCTTGCTGGTTAAAAATTTTGCATTGAAAGCAATAATGAGGAGCAGAGAAATGAACACCAATTCTAGTTCCCTTTTTTACATCTGATTCGCTATACTAACACTAAAATTAGATTTTACAGAGGAGAGATTAAGAGAGGGAGAGCAAGAGAGATTGATTCACGCGGGCCAAAGTTATTTCCCTGAGGGACAGAGTCTTCTTTCCATTAGGTGATCAAATGCAAGAAGAAGGGGACAAGGGATTCTGTACACGAGAGATTTAATTGAAACAGTAAGGCATGATCTAGAGCAAAATAGCAATTAAAACCCAGTGTACAGTTCCTGCCCACTGCCCAGCAGTGAGCAATTGTTGAGCTTCTGTCCTCTAAATGGAAGTCTGACTTTTGATGCCATTGTCCAGGAAGCTGTTGTTATTGTCATCCCACAGGAAACCATGACCTTGAATATAGCTTTGTTCTGTTTAATTGCTTAAAATTCAATAGCTTTTTATAATCTAAAAAAAATACAGTTACATCATTTGAAATCTTTCTTTAAAATGTCTTTCTTGAAAAAAAGGAAAAACATTACTGCTTTTCTTTTTTTTCATATCAAAAAAGTTTCAGGACAAAAATCATTACAAAATCTTAAATATTACCAACAAAAAGGACTTTTAAAAAACTCAAAACTGTGTAATATGGACTAAATATACCCTGGGTATGTGCTAAATAATGGGGTAGATTCTGTTAGCAGAACACTCTATACAAGGATTATGTCCACTTCCAATACCAAAATATACATATTCAGTCTCATTTCTTGTAACTTTTCAAGTGTCAAATTGTAGAGAAAGAATTCAAAGAGAGCAAGGTGAAAATGTAGTTATTTAAGACTTTCAGCACTTTACTAGGCTCCTTTTTACCCTTCCTGCTAGCTATATTAGCTTGTAAACATATAATAAATCATTAGTTTATAAATGCTTAGCAACAAAATAATTTTGTTAGACTATTTTCCTGTCCAGGGAAAATAGCCAAAAGTCACTTAATAGCATATGGTTTAAACCACAACGTTCTTAATTCATTATAAGGAAACATCTACATATATTTTATTATCTTGTATTTTTTTTCCTCTTTAGTAAACTAATAGTTAATCAACTGTTACTTCAATTAAGTGTACTTAATCTTTAATTAAAATAAGTAGCAAAGAACGAATCCATGACTGGCTAGATTTAAGAGAAAGGAAGGGTGGGGGAAGGGGAAGAATGGAAGAAAGGAAGAAAATATAAGTAAAGGAAGAAAAAAAACTAAATAATGTTTATTAAATTTTTAGCATTATACTAGGAATTGGCACCTAGACTCTTCAAGTCTATATTGATATGAATCCTGGGAAAGAGGATTATAGCGTTCCCCATTTTGCAAATACAAATGAAGAATAGAAAGATTAAGTCACCTGCTTAGATTCATAGAACCAGTAATTCTACGAGCTGAGTTCAGAACCAAGTGTTTGTCACCAAAGTGCACATTCTTTCTTCTACCCTGTGCTGGCTTGAACACTGTCTCATGTCATGAGATGGCATCGGTGAGGTTTTTTTATTAGTTTAATTCTATGCATTGTTAAATAGAACTCTTTGCCAATGAAAAGATCTCTAGTTTGAATTATTAATAACTAATAATCATTGAGTGACATTGGCCCCAGTTTCTGTGCTTTTACAATAAATGACAAAAGCAAATGTTGCCTGGACTTCCACACAACATATGATTCAAAATATTCCTGTGATTCAGAGTAAAGTTTAATCAGTACGAAATGGATACCAAGTGGAAAGTTTAAATCACATTTTTTATATAAGAAAATACTAGAATAAAGCCTGAAAAGATGACATCTTGTTCTTTGCTTTTGAAAAATATCCTAAATATGCTGAAAATCATTTCAAATTCTGCTCTCTATTGTGTAAAATAGGAATACCTATCTTGAATCTCTTGAATAAACACAAAGATTCACCACTATAAATTATTGAAAGAATGAAATAAATACATGAATAAAGCAAAGTTTCTGAATCCTTGTGCAGATCAATTTTAAATTAATTCAGAAAATGTCTTGACATCTGCCTGATTGAATGGTTTAGAGGAAAAATTGAAGCCATTCAACTACTGGTTGTAGTTTGGTTGTTTTTTTCCAAGTATTCTGACAAATTATGCATATAGCTAAAATTTTGAAACTGTCAAAAAAGTTTCCAATCTAAGATCTTGTATGAGATTTTTATTTTACTGTGTCTTTTCAAAGTGTCTAGACCACTTCTAATAACAGAATATTATTATCTTCCTTTGGAGAGTCTGTTTCTTGGGACTCAGGTGGGGTGAACTGCTTATGGCCTTGTGGTGATCCTGTGACGCACAGCTGGCCAATCAGAATACTCTATCCTTAACGCTAACCACAATGATTGTATGAGTACATGACCAAATGAAAACCAGACAAGAGCAGTTGATCAGAATCGATATAATCTTGTTGTGAGATAGTTTTTCTTCTTCTTAATCAAAATTCAAAAGGCTATATTCTTGGGGCTCCCTTACTAACAAATTGAAAATCTGCCTGTCTGGAAATAATCCAATAGAAAAGTAGGGCAAAGGGATAAAGAAACAAAACCCTAAGGATGTCACTTGAAACCCTGAACTGACCTGTACCTGAAGCTAGTCCATCAAGGTAGTTTGAGTTGGAGTTCTGTCAGTTGCAGCCAATAGATTCTTAACTAATAAAAGTATGATATTATTTTCTAAGTTACTGAAAATTGTTGCGCAGTATCTCCTCTTTTAGACTACTATCAGATAACACAAAGTAAGACCAAATGAAATGGTCAGAATCATTCAAGATATCTTAATTTACTTTTCAACAATCATTCTGAGAACTTGAAAAGAAAACCAATGTTTAATTTAATTCAATCACACTGTCAAGGTAAGTATGATTTTCTATTAGACACTCAGTTATATTTATGCACATTCTATATCATGAAATTATAGAATTCAAAAGAAGTGGGAGTGCCTCTTCCTCTATCCTTGTTTTAGAGATAAGGAATCTGAACTTTAACAATAATAAGTGAACTGTCCAAAATTATACAGCTAGTTAGTGACAATGTCGGAATAAAACCAAAGTCTGCATTCATTATTTACCAGAAATTATAAGATTATACCTAATATAGTATTCACATTATTCTAAGATAAACTGACTGGAGATTTTACTAGAATATTATCATTTTTAAAAATGGGTAATTACTTTACTAAAGCAAACAAGTGATTCTGCTTATTTATTCTTTGGGGTATCCATTAATTCTTCATCTGAAATGAAGATGTACTACATGAGCCAGCATTCCATTAAACACACACGATGATAAATGACCTTAAATGGTCTCTTTGTAATACTTTTGTGTTTTCTTTATAAATAACTACTAGATGAAAAACAGTAGAAATAATGATATTCTAATGGGAACTAATAAATTTTATTAGATATGAAAGCTGAATAATAAATGGAGTGAAAAAAATGCAGATTTTAAAAAATGGTTTCCTTTTGGATAAGGATGGTTCATCATTCTTCCTCCAAGTTGATAGGACAGGTCCAATAAAAACTAAATTCTAGTAACCGGAAGAATTCTAACAATCAAACAGCCTTTTGACCCAGTTATTAGATGCCCACTGGTGGGAACAGTGTATTTTCTATCCATATCCTTATTCTATATTTTTTACTGCTTCAAAAAGCAGTAAAAATATTTAGTATGCATTTGTTCATTTTTAAACCAATTCTCTAATCTTCAACCAAGAAATCCTAGGAAACCCTAAGTGAACTAGGTATTTTCTTTTGGAATTGTTACATAATTACATAGAGCAAATCTGTAGCCCCTGACAGTGAAACAACAAAGAAATTTGGTATACCCAAAGTGACCACAAGAAAATGGAAGAAAGTCAATGGGATAAGGAGATTTTTAAAAGCTAAACTGATACTCATTTAAAAGCCCCTCTCCCAGCAATATTTAAATTTTAAACTATTTTATTAAAAATAACATTATTAACAATCTATTTCCACTAGAGTAAACTAGCTCAAAATGAGACACTATTTTTACTTTATGTTTATAAAAAGTAAATGCAGTTTCATAACAAAATGTTATACTAAATTTTTAACACATTTCCAATAGCCAAACTTGGAAGAAGGGGTAATATAATGAACACATTGGCCATAGAGTGAAAATGACTGAAGATACAGATAATTTCTTCAACCACAAGCACAGTGTTTTTCTGCATCAGCAAGATATTTACAGCTACAATGATTAGTCAGCATGTGTAAATGGCTAGAGTTGGCTCTTTCCAATTATTGTTAGTTTAAAATCCACCTCAAATGCTCCATAGCATGGAGGCAGACATAAATGCTATCTCTAGAAACCTCTGCCTGTTTTCCAGTTTTCCTGTTTTGCCCCTCCCTTTCTACTGTCACGCTAATGAATCATCTCACGTTTGTTCTAGCTGGCCCTCTCTGTCTCCAATGCTCAGGACGTTTACAAATAGTACCCATACCTTCAAAATACACACACAGACATCCCACACTTTTCAACCATTAACTCTTATCTTTGCAGATGATTAAATCATTTCAGCTGCTGGCTGTTCTACTCACCAGGCTGGCTGAGGAAAGTTGGTCAATGGCTGTTGCCACGTGCTCCCGTGCACAGGTTCTTCTGACTGGTTATCCCCACTTATCCTGATGGACAAAACAACGTGCATTCTACAACCCTGCTGCTTTTCGCGCGCTGCCTCCCAGGTCCCTGCATTGAGGAAAACTGCCCTGACTCATTCATTCCCACTCGGAATGTGTTGCCAGAGCCGCCCAATCCCGTGGTCCTGAAGACTTTGGGGTGCTTAAGGTCAGCCAGACTCTAGGGCAACTGCTTACTGTTTCACAAGGCCCTAAACTGCAAGAAACAAAGACAGTCTCAAGGGGGGAGATTTTTATAAAAAGTTTTAAAGTGACCACATGCTTTTCTCTCCTTGGTAAATTGCTACTATAAATTAGAGAACTAATATTTGAAGGCTTGCTGGGTCTAGTGATTGCACTTTAATGTCAACATACTCATGATATTGTTTTGCTGTTACCTCTTTCTCTCTCTCTCTCTCTCTCTCTCTCTCTATCTCTATCTCTATCTCTCTCATTCTCTCTTTCTCCTTTTTTTAAGAGTGAGTTTCCCACATACTGTAGTTTTAAAGTGCAAATAAATACAAGACCCAGTCACTGTTTGGATTCAGTGTTTTCGCTTGGAACCAGTGCCTTACAGATTATGACACGCGGCACACAGAAAATGGGATTAGAAAAGGCGCTGTGGCCATAGGGTTGTCCCCGGGCTGTAGAAGGCAGGGAAAACCCTTCATTATTCTTCCCCTCAGACGGAGGAAGCTCATGATCGCTAGGTGTCACCTCTAATGTCATCGTCTCCCTCTCAGGCTTTGTCTCCCTGTCTCCTTCCTCCCTTCACTGTCTTTCCCCACCCACAACCCCCTCCTCCTCGCTCTCCTTGGCTCCCAGGACTGAAGAAAGGCAGAAGAGCCTAAGACTGGATCCACCATTCCCTCATGAATTAATAACCATGCCCAGCCCCAACGCAAGCCAGAAAGGACTTTTCAATTCCAAAGAGAGTATTCAGAATCTTTAAAAGATATACATTACAGTTAAACTATTTGGCTTCTATTATTGTTATTATTATGAAAGCTGTTAAAATATTTAGGTTTTAAAAAGAAGGTTTCAATAATTGTTACATAAATCAGTGTTAATGCCAGCTAATATTCTTAAATATACTAAAAAACTTAAAATGGAAATAGAAAAAGAAGTCACTGTTTCTATCCAATATGTAAAGTTAGTAGAGGCCTATTAATTAATACAAAAGGTGGGACAGCAGAATAGCTAAGAGAACTTGTTTTACTTTTTTTCTATTACATAGGAAAAATAATTTTGTTTGAAACAATAACCAGTACTCCTAAATTATAAAGTGGTTATTTAGGTTTAACATAAATAAACATATAACAGCTTTCTCACGACCAAGCTAAGTAACATATACAATATTTTCCTTTATAATCAGGTTTATTGCAATCTTAATATATGAAACATAGATATACTAGAAAAGACAGAAAAATAAATAGCACTTAAAGTAATTTCATAAGTTTATACAACTCCTCATAAGAAACTGCTCAGAGATTGTCAGTTTAGCATCAAATCAGCACTTATGTCATGTAAACAGACCCTTCCACCTGGACAGCAAGGTACCCTGCACAAGGTCTACCTGTTTGGTACACAGAAGATGTTCTGCAGTGCAGCCCAGGACTCACTGAAATGGACACTCCTTGAGCAATAAGGCTTGACAAAAATATTCAACAAATAATATTATTCATCAAATATCACTTTGCCTTTCTGAAGCTCTTCTTCTGGATTGCTTATTGAATTTAATAACAAAATATGCATGTAAAGTAAAGAAGAAAATCTGATAAAGACAAGCTAACCAGAAAAAGTAGAGCTCAGGCAGGTATACACAAACACAGCACAGTTGTGAACCCTGAACACTCTTGCTCATTGTTACTATATAAATGGGCAACATAGCAAAGAAGTATTCAGATGGTCAATATATAAATATAATTAAAATTATTTTATTAGTCATCTAAGGAAATGTAGAATCACAAAAAATAAGCATTCTACTTGTAAAAGTAACTTACCAATTACCATGTTAGACTATTTTACACAATTTAAGATAAAGCCCCAACTATTTTATTCCTAAATTCAAAAAGGGTGAAAATACATTAGAGGATATTGATATTGCTAGCTGATTAGCTGATGTAAAAGGGGAAAATAGAAAAACACTTTTCTCTCCAAGATATTCGTTAACCTGAGTTTGAAGCTGAGACAACTGTGGGGAAATATTCTAAGTGATCCCAAGATATTAACCAGTATTCATTCACTCTTCAGTCAAAATCTGGTTGGAAAAGGCTTTAGTAAAAGGAAATGGACACATGCTCCTCAACCCATCAATCATTCTGAATTTATGCCCTCATGGGTCCACAAAGGAATATGTACAGGGATGTCCACAGAAGCCTTGCTTATGGTTGCAAACAGAGGATGTACCATGATACCCAGCTCTAGGGAATGCTGAAATATCAAAAGTACACACAACAGAGTCCAATCAGAGGCAGAACTCATGAGCTAGACATTTAGCAACAAAAACATAATACTAAAAATTTTAAAGTCAGAAATGTAATCAGATTTATAGCATAATAGCATTTATATAAATTTTTAAACATACTAAATAGGATGTATTTTCAAGAGTATACTTAAATTTGTCTACATATATGTTTATGTTTTACAAAATTTTATGTATGTATCTACCTACACATGTATATAAACAAGAATTGCAAGAACGTACATTCAGAACATTAGAGTAGATGTCTACGGGGCAAGAGAATGGAAGTGGAGATGGGAGACCACATGGAAAAGCTACATGAAACCAAAGAGAGTCTTGTGACAGCCAATCCCTGACACTGTGGACTATGAATGAAAACTAATATTGGCTCAATTCTGCACACTTGACCAAAACGGCACAAAACAAAAGTGCATAAAGGACTTTGGAGCCATTGTTGTTGACATTAGGATAAATCAACACATGCAAACAAGCAGCCATATGTCAAAATAAAATTCATCTGAAGAGAAAGATAATGATATGGTAGAAGACACAACAAAAAGTATAGACTGGTGATATCCTAAAGCTATAATATTTACAGTCGAGTCAATTTGGAAGTCTTAAAAATCTTATACTGACACTTTTCATTTGTAAAATTGATTTATGGGTATGATTATATGTAAATATATTTAAAAAGAAAATCACAGTAAGGAAAAGACCGTCTGAACAGCTCATTGCAGCAACAGAGCTCACAGGCACATCTGCACCGAACTTATGGGAGTCAGGATGACCAGTGAGATGGCCACCACCACCTGAGCACGCAGTCCCTCGGAAGCAGTGTCATTGCTGGCTACACATTGTGTGAGTTGAGCTGCCAAGAAGAAACACACACACGTGCACACACACATGTACATACATAATTCTGTCTCAGTGATCTAGCTGTTTGAGGTGAAATAGTAGGGTGTGACCTACATAAAGACAATGGCATGTCCCCAATTCACTTAATGAGGATCCAGTATAGTTATACTGTGCATTGTCTGATAAGAATTTGTAAAATTCTGTGAAAGTTGTCTCTTGTAAAAGACAACTAATCAAATCTCTAGTGACTCATAACAGTTATCCAACCAGATACTATTATGGACACTAGAGAGAGAGTCTCTATGACTTTTATCACTATAGTATCTTTGAAAATACTTTATTATTTCAATTTCCAATGAAAATGTATATACATTTATTATAAATAATAATTATAAAACTGATATACTATATTACTTAGATAACAGAATATTTAAAATGTATTCCTTAGCAGTCTTCATTGCTAAGGAAGTTGAATAAAATAATATATAAAATGTGTCTTCATTGCTAAGGAAGTTGAATAAAATAATGTATAAAATGACTAATACTGACTTGTTTTTTCAGCAAATATATCTTGGGACCATCTTTCCTTTTTAAATTCATTGTTTCTACTCATCTTACCATTACTTATAATACTGGTTTCATGAGAATGTCTTGAGAAGTTACTGAAACCACCAAATATTAATAATTATAAATGAAGTTAATTCTTATAACAAAAATAATAAATTATTTAAGGGATAATTCAAATCCATTAACTATGTCATCTTAACATTAAAAAACTATACTGAGAATTTTACCCCCAAAAGTTATATACAAGAAGTTATAGAAATCAACCACTATGAGAGTTAGTCAGCAAATTAATACTGCCAAAATTCTCACTCTAGGCTAGTTACGGTAAGCCACACCTACACACACACACAAAGAATATTCAGCAAAATTCATCAACTAGAAAGTCTCAAAGACACATAAACTTCAAAATGTACATTCTTTAGGAAATAAAAGTTAAGTTTAGGCAACCATTAACTGACCATATACACACAAAAAAATAGCACTACTCCAAGGTCTTATTTTTCCCATCATTGCAGTTTGTTTGACAAGAACTATAAATCAAATCACCATATTCATGAGTTGCTGTAAAGCCATATTTGAAACCTCAGTTAGATAAACTGAGAAATTTTCTTCCTATTGTCTAATATTTCCCTATTAGGAGACTGTCTGCAAATGGTGAAGAAGAAAGGTCTAAACAATGTATTATATATTTTCTGTTTTTTAAAGCTATAAAATTGTACACAGACTAGGCAGACCCAGATAGTTAAATGGTCATACCAGAGAGCTTATCTGAAATTTCTACAATAAATGGCCATTTTAAAAGTTTTTTTTAAATATTAAGAAGTACTAAAAAATTTTGTTGGTTTTTTTTCCCTCTCCCCTTTGCAACAGAATGAGGGAATGAAGCATTTTCTTGGACACTGAGTATAATTATAACTAATCATCTCCTTCTCCTTGGAGCAACATTCGTTGACGTTCCTTCATTTTAGGGTGGCTGGCTGACACAATTCAAATATAATTACTCTTCTTGCATGATAAACTCCAGCACCGTGAGCAAATACAGTATGTCTCATTGTCAAGTATGGCTAGACAGCAGCAGTGTAATATAGACCTTTCAAGCCCTGGTGTAGCCCTCTGCCTTTGAAATCTGTGCGAGATGACAAAACTGACTTTCATTTCCCTTGGACTTTCTCAAGGTATCCTTATTAAGAAAAAAAAAAAGCCTAAAACCCATAAATTTAATCTACTGCCTGCCAATCACAATGGTTTCTGCTGTCAGACACTCATGATACATAACCACAAAATTTAAATGTTATTGTTTCATACAAGAGGAAAATGTTGCTCACGACTATCCCAGCCACGTGACGATTCAGTGCGTATCCTTTGTTTGCCTCTTCCGCCACTGACAATAGCAAGAGCAGTAAGCCTGTACCCGATGGACCAGATGTGGAAGGAGCCACACAACAATAGACGCTGAAGGAGATAATTTCCCCAGCTACCTCGTAAGAGACAACTGCACGATGAGAGAAGGTTTCCTAATGTGTATTTCATTTCAGATTAATAGTGGTGCTTGCTTACTTCATTCTCAAATGACTTTTAATTTTTAAAAATTTAAACTTGCAATTTGAATGAGCATTGGAACACAACTTTTGCCAACTTTGGAAAAAGAAATAATAACATCACATAGACGTGAATGTTGAGTTTGGGGAGAAAAAACTACAGCTTAAAACTTAAAATGAATTTTGTCACATGGCCGACCAGCCCCAAAGACCTATGTTTTCATTAACACGGTAAACTATATGGCTTTCTGTCATATGTTCTGATTAGTGGTTTTAAGGAAAACCTGTTTCGTGGATGACCACAAATACAAACTTGACATTTCGTCCCTTATTGAATTATTATGAAAAAGCACATGAAATTTTAATCTACTGTTTTCTAGGGCAGTGTTTCTCAATGGGCTTTCCACTTCTAGATTTTTTTTTCTGAGTATATGAAAACTCTCTTTCTCTGAGTGTGTAGCACTGTTAAGTGGAACTGTGTCACATCACGATTTGTGTGTTTATTTTAGGCTGTTATGAAGACCATTACAGGCAGCTGGCTCTTTATTTCTTGACTATCTAAAAACGACATAAAGTAATCAACTGTTTTTATTAGCAGTTGGATAGACTTAACCGATGAAGAAGCAGGTTCTGACAATGGGGCTTTGTTTCTTGGGTGGAAAAACAGATTGGTTCAGAACATCCCCTAGTCTCATTCCTCCATGATGGGAAACAGTGAAATCTAAATAAATAAAGTTATATTCAATTGAGAACAAAATTTTTGTTGTACATATATAAGCAAATAAATCCTCAGCAGTTTCTGCTTCTAGAAACAGGCAGAATTCTACTACCCAATTCAGTTGGAGAGAGAGAGGGTCCACTCAGAAATGGCCAAATGTACATGGCTAGCAGCAATTGAAGGAAACCTGTACATGAATAAAATGGAATCTTTGGTCACTGTATTTGCAACATCTGAAAGCTTGTCATAAGAGAATGCCAGCTGCAGGAAATGAATATATGGTCAAAACAGAAAAGGCACACTTTATAGACTCGGACTTAACGTGTTTACCAGTAATCTGGAAAATTCAAACTCTATTGCTGCTCAGGGCCTCCAAGGTACACTACAGAAGACCACCCATCTCTTTATAAAACACGGACATTTTATTGGGGAAGGTCTGATGATCTGCAAAGGGGCTTTTCTGTTTTCCATGGGACACAATTCTAGCAATCAACAAGGAGGTCACACTAAAGTGCTCTGATGACTTTCTCCTTTTGTTATGAACAAAGTTTGCACTGAAGTTTTTTAACAGTAGCCCCATATTATAAATTAAATTTATCAGGGTGACGTTAGTTAGTGAGATTATATAGGATCCAAGTGCACATTTCTATGACACATGATCTGATTATTGCGTTTTGTGCTCACCACCCAAAGGCAATACAACAGAAGATACTTTTTGTGATACTACTAGTATTTAGTTCTTTGAGTTTATTGCCAAATATTCTAACTGAAGTTACATGGAATTG
This sequence comes from Saccopteryx bilineata, assembly GCF_036850765.1. NCBI lineage: Eukaryota > Metazoa > Chordata > Mammalia > Chiroptera > Emballonuridae > Saccopteryx > Saccopteryx bilineata. Next base: position 186,036,851 of record NC_089490.1, on the reverse strand, counting down.
TGTAAATTCAATGTAAATTTTTATCTCCAAAGGATTTTGTGTTTCTTCTTTTGCTTAATTTGCAGTCAATTTATTTTAATTATACTTTAAGTGTATTTTTACTCCTGAATTATGAAAATGTATTATTTTATATATAGGTACTTTATGAATTATGTTTTGAATTCTTAATAGCAGCTTAGTTTTCAATTCTTATGGCTAACTATTTCATGTTAAAGTTAGTTATCCAAAATAGCCAGCTGCTTATATTTACTCTAATTCCTTTGTTTAGTTCTTTTATTGAATTCATTGGGGTTACATTTGTTCACAAAACAATATAGGTTTCAAGTGTACAACTCAATAAAACCTCATCTGCACACCACACCGTGTGCCCATTGCCCCAAACAAAATCTCTTTCAGTCCCCATTTTCTGCCCCTTTGCCCACCTCCCATTTTCAATTTTACCTTTTCCTTTCCCTAGAAAGCAAACCTCTGTTGCTCTGAAAGCCATGAGATCCACTGTTCTAAGTCAGGACATTCATTTGATCCATAATATTTGCCTCTTGAGTGCATTTACACCTAGACTTCTTTGAGTATACTTCCCAAATGCAGAAGTCATTTATAAATCAAAATTAAAGCAAACTGATTAGATAAGTGCATCCCAAACCCTCAAATAAAATAAAAACAAACTACACAAGAACAGGTGACTGAGACATTTGCATTTGGTTTGCCATGTTGCTTCTACTCAAAGGCTGAAAATTCTTTGCCTTGCGTATTTAAATATGCATCAGCTCAGAAGAAGTTACACAATGTTTCCATCAGCAGAAGATGTGGCACTTAGAGCAAGCATCAGGAAAATAAAAACTACAGACAAAATAGGGTGTATTTGCATATTTCACTTGAAATTAGGCTATGTTGCAGCATATTGGGAACTCATATGCATTGGATGTCAGCTGAGTTACTTTTCTTTCCCCCCAAGGTGACATTGGTGCTTGTCTTACCAAATATGATGCAACTGACAAGTGTTTTCATGTAAGGAAGATATATGCCTCCCATCACCTTGTCAAGCTGAGTGAAGGCAAACTCCAGCACATCCTTTCACAAGTGATTAGGTGGTCGGAGTCATTAAAAGTCATAAAGTTAGACTGCAGCGGTGTGCCATGCATATATATGAACTCATCCGAAGCTGTCCTCCTTGAAGCAGGTGATAGCTCTCAACTTTGTCTCTGACCGAGTCATAAATTCTTGGCTGAGCTTTCTTTCTTTTAGCATACCTTTGAAATTATACTGAACAGTAAATGCTGTTTTGGCCAGTCTCATTGTCGCCTGCTTTCCCAGCCAAACCTCTAACAACTGGAGACCCAAACATCTGATTTTGGTTCCCTAGCACAAAGTAAACAACCAGATGTCATTATTTATCCTTTCACAGTACTTTTTCAATGTTCAAGTACTTTAAAAACTCTTGTCACTTAGCCTACTTTAACATTTTCTTAAAAGGCAACAAAAGAAGGGTGGTATCATTTCATTCTTCCACAAAATGAGGAGGAAATTAAGGCACAAAGAGTTGAAGTAACATTACCAAGAGTCTGGACCATTATGGCTATTCAGGAGCTCAGAGCAAAGTCTAAATTCTTATGCTCTAAGCCTCTACAACAGCAATTTTTCAACCGGTGTGTTGCAAAAGGCACAGTGCCTCAAAAATATTTTAAACATGCCACACCTGACTATTTAGTCAGGGGCACTGACCTCCTTTGCCTGAGATTGTCAAATAAAGAAAAATAATAACAACAGCCAACACAACAATAGCAGTCTGAGGTGAATGAATAAAAATCATATCTATTTTTTGACAAATTATCAAAAAACATATTTTTTTAGTGTGTCACAAAATTTTAGTAATTAGCTAATGTGTTCCATGAGATGAAAATGGTTGAAAATTGCTCTCTACAATCTTCCTTCTTTCAATCTTATCATTTCCTGACAAATAAATCTGATTTTCTATAAATCTGATTTTTAAAGTACCTTAGACCAGTGGTCCTCAACTTTTTTGGGCCACGGACTGGTTTAATGTCAGAAAATATTTTCACAGACCAGCCTTTAGGGTAGGACGGATAAATGTATCACGTGACCGAGACAAGCATCAAGAGTGAGTCTTAGACAGATGTAACAGAGGGAATCTGGTCATTTTAAAAAAATAAAACATCTTTCAGACTTAAATATAAATAAAATGGAAATAATGTAAGTTATTTATTCTTTTTCTATGGATGGGACCAAATAGCCCACGGATTGGTACTGGTCCGCGGCCTGGGGGTTAGGGACCCCTGCCTTAGACAATATGCATTTAAAATTTTTTAAATGTACCATTTGACTCAGAAATTCCACATCTAAGAATCTGTCCTAAAGAATTAGTTAAGTGTAGGGCAAAAATGTACACACAAGATGTTCACTACATCATTATTTATAATAATTAACAACCTAAATTTCTAAAATAGGGGATTCTTGAGATTCTTTGATTAAATATTATAAATCCAAATATATTTCTGAACCATTTTTAACACCAAAAGAAATAATCATGACATAATGTTTGTGAAAACAGCAAAATACAATAATTAAGATCTCAACTCTGTTAAATGTATAAATATGAAAAGGAAAAAGAAGTAGTAAAAGAATGCTACTGTTCTTGTTGCCTTTTAAGAAAATTTTCAAAAGTACAACAGAATGGTAACAATATTTATCTTTGTGTTTAGGGATTGCAAACAATTCTAATTTTTTTAAAAACCTGTATAGATTTCTAATTTTTCTACAATGAGGATCACGTATAGTTGAATGGATATATATAAGAAGTACCAGCATTCCATAGGTCTTTTGTGAGTCAACTGAACATAAGACTACTCAATATTAAGTAATCTAAATACTTTCTAAAATGTACCAATTAATGCAGTCACTCAGTGTCTGCCCTGAATATGTAAGTTTTGTCTCATTATGGATCTGATGAAGTAACTGATGCAATTTTAAGACATGGTATCTGAAAATATCAGAGTGCCTTTCCTAAAATAATTTTATTTCCTTATATATCCCCAGAAGTTTGTTCATCTAGCATAGATTGGGCACAATCATAAATGAATGGAGTGGTGATTTTTAACTCTCCAAATTTAGTAAAACAGTTTTGGTCTTTGAGCATTGGCAATTAAGAACAACTTTTTGTGGGCTAATCAACTGGGGACACAAATCAGCTCATTTCAACCTCCATAAAGGCTGAAAAGTTTTAACCACCAGACATTTAAAAAGATAAAAACCCAAGATTGGGATGCATGTGCCTTTGTATAACTCTTTATATTGCATTTTTCATTGTTTTATACCAAAAACAAAACACAAAAAAGTCTATGCATGCTATTGACTATGTTAATGTAATAAAAACAGAAAGGTCTATGTGCTTTACCAAGTAGAACATATATGTATAGAACATGACTTTTTTTTTTTTTACCAAAAATACAGATTTAATTTTCAAACCTGTCATAATCGTAACACGAAGCAAACAATTGAAGAAATGTCTTGCTCAGTACTCTAGAGTTGAAACATATTAAATATTCAAGCATATCCAGTATGTGGCTGAGAAACTAGAAGAAAAGACTAGGTTAGAGGAAAAAGAGGCTAAGGGGAAAAGAATTCTGAGCCTCTGTGTCAGGTCAATAGCTCTTCTCCTCAAGGTTGTCCTAGGGAAGAAAACTTCTGGTAGCTACACTTACCCAAGAGGAAGCTATTTTGATATTTTGACCACACATATTCTGACCCTACATTTTCTTTTACAAGAAACAAAGAACGAGAACCATTTAGAAATTTTGCTGTTTATGGTCTTGTAATCTCAACACTTAAGCAATCTCTAAAAATAATTTATTAAGAAGTAATTTGTTATTAACAAGATTTTCTCATACTTCTTATTAATAAAAGCTATATTCAAATCCAACCCATTAAAAGATCTTATGAGTCTCCTTTCTCTTCTCCCTATTCAATTCACTTTGAATCACAGGGCTAATAAATAGTGAAATCAATAGAGGCTGAGCCTCAGCCATGAAAAAAGGAAAAGAAATGGAACTTTTTTATAATCAAAGAGATGAACAATCAATGCCTGAAAAACCCAACTTAATACTATAGTTGATGGTTCGGGTTAGAAATAATTAGAACAAAGATTTTTTTTCTTATTTTAATTCTTATACTATTTTTCTTGTATAAAAGTCAATAAATACTCAAGGCAGAAAATGCTGTAAAATCAAGAAAAATATAAGAAGGAAATATAATTTTCTTATATGCTTCCAAGGAAAAACTATTATTAGGAGTCAGTTGTTACTTTTATGATTTATACATAATAAGACTTTAATATATAAATGTATTTAATCATATCATATATATGTGCTATAATTTACTTAAATATTTTCCTTTGTTGGACACATAAAGGGTATCTAATGTTTTACTATTATTAACTCTTGGAAGATAAATCTTTCTGCATATTTGTATGATTTTTCTTCTCTTTAGAGTAAATTCAAAACAGTAAAATTATTAAATTCAAAGAGTGTGAGCTTTTTAATGGTTTTAAAATATATTGCTGAATTGCTCTCCATAAATTTTGTACCATTTTATACTCTCAAGAGCAATGTTTGTGAAAATGTCTTACAAAATAACCTTGTTGGCTTCTTTTTGTCTTAAAACAATAGGTTAGCTATGGAAAATGGTATAATAAAAGTTGAAACAGCATTCTACCATTCTAGAAATTATTTGTGCCTCTCACAAACTCAAAAAGAGCACATATGGTTATTGTGAGGATCATAGCCACCACAAATGATGCCTCATACAGGCAGAAAAATATCACTGGTCACATACACCCATTTATTTCTATTTGAGTGAAATACAAGAAAATGCACTTTGAATTTACTGAATCACTGACCTTCGGAGTTTTAAAAACCTATGAATTGCATTATTCTTAATGACTTAAGAGATCTAACAAGGTAGAGGCATTAACAAATTCAGTGTTTGTTGCATGATACACATAGAATGTACTTAACCAACTTAAAGGGGTGAAAGGACAAGCTTATTAGTGAGGGTGATACCAGACACTACTGTCCCTCTCAGCAAGACTCTGGTGTGTCAAAAGCATTAGAGAATTGGCAGGTGCCAAGATGGTGGTATTTTATTTCATAGGAGAGGACATTTGGAGAGACTAACAAAGGAAAAAGCAATGAAAAGAATTGAAGTGCAGAGAGTCAAGGTCACATCAGTGTAACTCCCTATCTTTGCCACACCAAGAATAGGTGAGTTTTCCATGGGTGAGGTTCCTAATCCAAAATATTTCAGAGTCATACTGTTGTTCCCAGGACCCCTCAGAAAGATGTTATAGTATAGTTGAGCTGTGTGGTTGCTGAGAGAGGCAACTGCTGTTTTCCCTACTTAGTCTCTCCAGAAGTTGGAACATAGACCTTATAGATACACAGAGTTTACATGATTTCTCTCTCTATCTAGGTGGTCAGTGCTGCCCCTAAGTGACATCTCAGTCATTCTCTATGTTACAAAGATAATGGATGCATCACATATATGCAACTGCAATAAAAAAGAAGCCAGCAGTACCTCTGAAGATCAAATACCTTTGATACGTGACTTTATTATCAGCAAGAGCATAAATACAGGTTGCCCTCGCTGAGTCAAAGGCATTCAAATGGTGAATGAACATTCGGGTTGGTTCTGTGACCCTTCACCAGCAACAGAAATGCTCCAAATTGAAATGTCCCTTTACTGATCCATATAATGTAAAAACGACACAAGAACTTTTTTAAAAATGTGTCAGGGTCAATCATAAACTTTTAGCTGCATATTTTGGAAAAACTACAAAGAGTAACTACATATGTCTTAAATTTATAAAGACCATTGCTGTCTAAAACAAACAAAAACAAAAACATACAAACCAAAAAACAATAGGACAGCCTGATCCTGGGATAGGGACAGTGAATAATGAGAAGCAAGTGCCCCTCTACTCCAGTGTCTGACTCAAACTCTCTTTTTGCCTCACTCCTCTCAGTTGGCTTGATCCTCTAATTCACGGCTAATGTTCTCTTTCCAGATGGAAATCCATCCATGTTCTGGAGACATGAAACCATCAGGAAAACCACACATATGAGGAAGCCATTACCCCAATCCAACAGCCCAAATCTTACATGAGACTCAAGTTGGACTTAAAATAGAAGCTAATGGGGGGAGCAATCTGTGGACATAGGATCAGTCCTTCATTACAATCTCTTCAAAGAAGGCAATTCCCTAACAGAAGTTTCCTAAAACAAAATTCAGCTATACTCTTGTATATTCCAGCAATAGAATTTTGTTTTTTCAGTTTACAAATCCTATCACCCACCAAATACATTGTCTATAATACAGTATGGTTATTGGGTCACTTTTTTAAAAAAAAAAAAATTATTTTTCTTAACTGAGGAGCAGGGAGGTAGAGAGACAGACTTGTGCATGCACCCCAACCAGGATCCACCAGGCAAGCCCCAAATGGGGCGATGCTCTGCCCATCTGGGGCCCTTGCACTGTTGCAGCAACCAAGCTATTTTAGCATCTGAGGCAAGGCCATGGAGCCATCCTCAGCCCCCAAGGCCAACTTGCTCCAACTAAGCCATGGCTGTGGGAGGAGAAAGAGAGATAGAGAAAGAAGAAAGAGGGAGATGGGTGAATAAGCAGATGCTTCCTTCTCCTGTGTGCCCTGATCAGGAATCGAACCCAGGACATCCACATGCCAGGCCAATGCTCTACCACTAAGCCAATTGGCAAGGGCCAATAGTCATTTTTAAAATGACACCTGCATTGGAATATTTCACAAAAGCAAATCTCCTTCCATTAATTAAGCAAATCTCCTTTGATTAAATGCTAAGGGGATGATCTTAGCAAACTATAGTTCATTTTAAACAATAGTAACTCTCGATTGAAATAAAATACTTAAATTCAAAGAATAAACAACAATTCATACCACAATGGTTGCCAAACCTTGGCTCCATCATTCAAATGTTTCTACTGCCTTAAGAATTTCATTCCATTTTAAAAGAGTGTTGTATTGACTCTGATATTTGTACTGAATATTATCATTTTCTCCATTCTTGCCCAGATTCATCTAGAAGAAACCTGATATTTCCATTCTAAAAGGCCACCTTTCACCAAATTAAGGAGAAATATACTCAATTTCCTGCAGATTTAATTCTAAAAATTCCAAATTTTCTAGTAGAAGATGTATCTAAATAAACCAATTAGTTTGCATTTTTGAAAAATGACTTATGCTTATTTCTACAAATAAATATGTTATTAACTTACTATTCTATTAAATAAAACTAGAAAAATCACTATTTACTAGGGTTAATGTTGACAATAATATATAATGAAACTTGTGTTTAAATTATCCACACATATACAGCAAATAGATTATAAATAATATATTTCCATAAGCAAAAATTGATTTTAAGTTCTTCAACTGTGCCTGAAAATAAAGTGTACTATTTAAAGAGAGCTTGTGAAACTTCAGGAACGTCATATATTGTTTAAACAAGTAAGAACTACATGTGTTAAAGAGGCAATTAATTTGTTGAGTAAATTAAAAATAGGTTCTCCTATAATTATTTTTCTCTAAAAGTTAACTCTGGGGTGATCTTATTTGAATTCAGAAAATCACTAATGGCTTTGTTCCACAGGTGCAGAAATACTCAGTCTAATCAAGTGGATATAATTTTGAAACTTCCATAATTACCCACTTAAAGATCCAAGTATTATATATTGTGTGCTTTTTAGTTGTTAGAGCTATGAAAGAAAAAATGCTTTCTATATTGGCAATCCTCTTTTACTGCCACCAACAATGTTTATGCTGGGAATAGACTGAACAGTACCCTTTTTTCATAGCTTGTTAAGTGTTTGTGCAGGCTTGCTTAAAACCCATTCTGTATGAATCAGTTTGTTAGGTTTTCTGTTGTACTAGGAGCTCTGCTATTCCTTCTTTTTATAAAAAAATCCTCCTTCCAAGATGGTGTTCCCTAGCTCAGCATAAGTAGGACATATCAAACAGGTCTCCTGGTCATCTGTCTGCTTTGATTTAGTACATTGGTTTAGTACAATGTTTGATAAGACATCAGTGACCAGAAAACATCAATGTCACATATCTAGAAAGAAAAAACAACAGAGTAGTTCAATTCCCAATGTGTACATTAGTTTTTTAAATAAAAATAAGGATCTGTACTGACTTTTTCACTTGGCTATTCTGATTTTAAAGGATAGGCCAAGGTGTTTTTCTGTACTGATGTGGCTCTTATGAAATGCTTTTATACCATGAATGAAAAAAAGAATGTTCCCCAGATATATTGAACCTTAAACTACTTCCCTTTTCCACACCATACTCCTTTCCCATCCGAGCTAGTCCATCTCCTACTGTACTTTGACCCTCAATCATTGTAGTAAACACAAACTGCCTTGAATGACAGTTAATTACAAGTACATTAATCACTAGGACAGTGTGTGTTAAATCAATTATTTAAAAAGAAAAAAAGAGAAGGAGGGAAGAAGTGAGGGGAAGGAAGGAAGGGAGGGAGGGAGGGAGGGAAAGGAAGGGACTTAGATAGGGCATATTTTTAACCTTTGTGGAGAAATTACAAACTTAAGTGCCTCCAAAGAGAATGGAAATGTCCTATAAATGAGTAAGACCTGCTTGGCAAGGACTAAAAGAGCTTGGAGAGCTCCTGGTCTCTGAGCAGCTAGCCAGCCCCAACAGGCTGTGTCATGCCAAAGAGCCACATTTTCAAGGGAAGCTAAAACCTGTATATTTAGGTGAAGAAACTCCCTACATTTAAAGGTCGCCAACTAATTCAATTTTTTAAAACACTGTATAGGCCAAATGATTTTTGCTAGTTTTAGTCTGAAGGTCTCCATTTTAAGAGTTTTTTTTTCCTTTAAGATATTTTAGAAGTAAGACATTTCCAAAAATAGGAAAGAAACATAACATTTAGTCTGAGGAAGACCAATACGAAAGGAAGCTTGTTCTATTGGAATGTAGTGCATTGTTTAAAGCCATAAAATTTTACAGCCTATGTAAAGTGAATTATATTAGGTGGCAAAAGAAGAGGTTAAATGCTGTTTTTTTTAGCATCTTAACCATCTCTCCTGCGTTTGTTCCATGTGTTCACTGCCACCAACCATGCCTATGCTCCTAGTACACACTACCTGGAATAGTGCCAAAGCCCTCCACGTGGGAGGCACCAGGCATGGGGGAGTCTGCTTTGTGTTTTATTTTTCATGGATAATTTCAACCATAATACAATTTAACTAGGTACATGTGCCCTGTATTTTCATCCTTTATGCTGATATTAATTTATTTTAGGAATTCTAAGTATTTTAAAGGATAGGCTAAGGTGTTTTTCTATACTGATATGGCTCTTATGAAATGCTTTTATACCATGAATGAAAAAAAGAATGTCTCCCAGATATATTGAACTCTTAGAGAGTTCTAATTGTTTTTAGACAATAAAATAGAGAAAGTTATTTCCAGCTTTTTCTTTTATGCACACATACATCTATACACAATGATAGAAAACACAGGGAGTCAACTGACCAAAATGAAATAATAAATCCAAAATTCTTTCCTTATTTGTTTTTTAAGTGAGAGGAGGGGATATAGTACCACAGATTCCCACTTGCGCCTGACCAGGATCCACCCAGCAACCCCCATTTGGAGCCAATGCTCAAATTAGCCAGGCTATCTTCAGTGCCCTGCCCATGCTTTTATAACTATCGAGCCACTGGCTATGGAAGGGGAAGAGGGAGAGACGGGGGAGGTGGAGGGAAAGAGAAGCAGGTGGTTGCTTCTCATGTGTGCCTTGACCAGGAATCGACCCCGGTTGTCCATACACTAGGTCGATGCTCTATCCACTGAGCCAACCGGCCAGGGCCTAAATTCATTTTCAATTATTAAAATCAATTTAGATTTTTTAGGGCCAGACATAGCAAAAGACAAGTTTTTATGATTTACTGTGAAAGTCAAATCTTGACAGAAGCCTTAGGATCATTGCTAAAATATTGAACCTAGGATTTGCTAACTCCTTTCAATTAGCAATAAAGTAATTTCTAATTTTTATTTACTTTATAGCCCATAAAACCCTGGCCTAATGAAAAATATGCTTTTAAACAAATATTTGGTCATACTCCTGGTCAAATTCATGGTTCCTCTGAATGGAACAATGTATCAAAGCATAATTTCTAAATATGTTACAGCATCAGGGATATAAAAAGATTTAAACTAGGTCAAATTCTGCTAATTTTATATTTTATATTCAAGTAAGAAGTATTTTCTAAATTTTAATTCATGTTTGCTGTTCTGTTAAGGTTTCTTAAAATAATGAGAAGACATCAAAATTTTTAATAATTTTTATAAGCAAAATTTTAATATGATAATTTTTCACTATTACTTATGGTTTTAGCCTCTATTAGCCCTTGAGAAAACAATTTCTATAAATTCATTGATTAACAATACATTTTCTGCAGGCTTTATGTTTTAAAACTTAAGAGCTCTAATTTTATATTATATGCAGATTTCTAGTGCTACTATGATTTCTTAACACATAGAAACCAGAATTTCATAAAGTATTACAGACATTCATTCACTTGATTTTTGAGAACAATAAAAATTTTCAATTTTTTAAGTAGCCTTCTACCTCTTATTGATCGTTATGGATATAGCCACACTTTCCAAGAACTAAATTTTCCTGACTCCTTAACTTAAATAATCAACTGGAACAAATCTAATGAAACACACACACACACACACACACACACACACACACATAGAGAGAGAGAGAGAAAGAGAGAGAGAGAGAAATATGTTTTCAAGTGAACATCAATTTGAGCATGTTATATATGTATATATATATATTTTTTTATTGACAATGTCAATAAAAATGGCAGAGTTAGAACGTTAGCAAATTCTCTGCCTCATAAAAGCAATGACAAAAATAGCGAAAAAAGAAAAAAGAAAGAAAGAAAGAAAAAGAAAAGAAATGTCAGAATAAACTTTCTTGAAACTCCGGAAATCAACCAAAGGTTTGCAGCAATCCAGAGAGCATTTCAAGAAAAAAGGTTGAATTTTGGTATAAAGAGCCAGCTTTGTAACATTTTCACTTGTTCTATTCTGATCCTCCATTCTATAGATCTGAGATAACTTTAAAAAATAAAACCTCGGATCATTTACAATAACATGGATGGACCTTGATAACATTATATGGAGTGAAATAAGTAAATCAGAAAAAACTAAGAACTATATGAACACATGCATAGATGGGACATAAAAATGAGACTCAGAGACATGAACAAGAATGTGATGGTAACAGGGGGTAGGGGGAGGGGGGAGGGGGCGAGGAAGGAGAGAGAGGGGGGAGGGGGAGGGGAGGGGCACAAAGACAACCAGAAAGAAGGTGACAGAAGACAATTTGACTTTGGGTGAGGGGTATGTAGCATAATCAAATGTCAAAATAATCTGGAGATGTTTTCTCGGAACATATGTACCCTGATTTATCAATGTCACTGCATTAAAATTAATAAAAATAAGAAAAAAAAACCCTGCAATCATGGTGAACACCAACAGTTTGCAATCATGGTGTAAAGCAACACCTTGTTACCACCATAAGGAGAAGGATGAGGATAGGACTCCTTCAAAGCCTCTTTCCCAGAGGCATTGCAACTATTTGACCTGTCTTATGCATAAGTTCCATGGAAAATCTCACACTCAAGGTAATCGTTTTACTTAACTCAAAGCTCCCTCAATGCAAAAGCTATAGTCTCAGGAGAATTTTTCAAAAACAGTTGGGGGCAATTGATTAACTTCATGGATGTATAAGGCAATAGATAACAATTGGAGTAAATGATAAGCTAACCAAAACATTTAAAGAAAAGACTGGGAAATGAAATGCTGACATAGGGCATCAAAAAGCTCCAAAATTCCAATATATTTCTGGGAATCTGGAAGCCCACATGATGCATAGGGCTGTCTACATGTCCAAGGCTGTGCACATGCTCTAAAAAAATCTGAGAAGGCCATAATTTCTTACTGTGGGATAAATTTGAGGCTCTGTACAAGTAACAAAGCAATGTTATTAAGTACCCAACTGGTGGAGGTTTTCCCCAACATATCCATAGGACTCTTCACCAAGACAGGGAGACATTCATTCTAGACATTTAAGAAATTTCTGTTCAATCATTACCTAACTACTATACTAACCAAATAGAAATCAAAAGATTAAGAATAGACTTTATAGAGGAAGGGGGGGATGCATTCGGGGAGACACTAGAATCTATGTAAATGCAATAAATAAAAAATAAAAAAAGAATAGACTTTATAAAATTAGTTCAGAAAAAATACTTAGCAAACCATTAACAACTCTGAGAGGAGAATCTAATTTTTGAGTTGCCATATTATATTATTTTAAATGTTCATATTTCAATATAAAAATTACTAAACATAAAAATAAATAAATAAATATGGTCCATATATAGGAAAAAAAACTATCAACAAAAATTGCTATGAGGAAACCAGACATTGGACTTACTAGAGCACAAGTTTAAAGAAGCTATTTTAAGTAGGGTCAATCAACTAATGGAAACTATGACTTAAGAACAAAAGGAGAGAATAATAACTCACTGAATACAAAATATCAATTAATAGATAGAAATTATTATAAACACATACACAGAAAAATTCTGGAGTTGAGAATACAATAACTGAAATTAAATATTTACTAATAGAATTTAGCAGCCAGTTTGACCAGGGAAAGAAAGAAAGAATCAACAAATTTGAAGATATGTTGATTGAGATTATTCAGCATGAGAAATAGAAAGAAAAAAAATAAGAAAAAATAAACAGAGTCTCAGAATCTATGAGATAATATTAACTAAACCTACATATGAACATTAGGTAGTCAAAAATAAGAGGGGGAAAAAGAAAGAAACAGAAAGATTATATTAAAAAATGGCAAAAATCTCCCAAATTTTATTTAAAAAATTAATCTACACATACAAGAAGTCAAATGAAATCAAAGCAGGATAAATTTGAAGAGATCTACATTTAGATGTATCATAATCAAGTTGTTGAAAAACAAAAACAAAAAGGAAATCTTGAAAACATAAATAGAAAAGTGGCTTATTAAATACTAGTGATCCCAGTAAGATCAATAGTCAATTTCCCATTAGGAATCATGGAGACCAGAAGGCAGTGGCTACAGCATATTAAAAGTGCTAAAAGAAAGATTAATCCAAGAATTCTATACCCAGCAAAACTATCCTTCAAAACTGAAGGAGAAATTAAGACATTTTCAGACAAACAAAAACTAAAAGAACTCATCACTTGCAAACCTGTTCTATAAGAAGTATTAAAGAGAGTTCTTCAGGCTGAAATCAAAAGCTACAAGAGAGTGACTCAAATCCATAAGAAGATAAAAAAAAAAACCAGTAAAGGTAATTACATAAATAAATAAATATCTAAGGCAGCATGAATGTATGGTTTATTTGTATTTTTTCTATTATATGATTTAAAATAAAACTGCATAAAGCAAATAATAAATCTGCATTACAGAACACACAGTATATAAAAATATAATTTGTGTGACCATAACAACACAATGAGGGTGAGGGCAGAACTATACAGAAACCAAGTTATTATAAACTTTTATAATTTAATTAGTATTAATCCAAACTAGATTGTTATAAATTGTTAAATGTAATTTTCAGAGCAATAGCTAAGAAACTACCCCCAAAAATATTAAAATAAATGAGAAGAAAATTTTAATGATACACCAGAAAATATCTGTTTAAAACAAGAGAGTAATGAAACAGAAGAACAAAAAAAGGCATAACATATATAAAACACATAACAAAATAGGAAATGTAAATCCTACCTTATTAATTTATGTAAGGGAATATTATTTTTCTGTTAAAAGGAATAAAGTACTGATTCTGACTACAACATAAATGAACCTTGAAAAAATAAGAGAGACCTCTCAGAGCTCCTTGACCCCATTTGCCATGTGAAGATACAACAAGAAGTCCGAGAAGTCTGGACAGGAGGGCCTCACCAGACCCTAGTGGCAACTATAACTTCCAGCCTCCAAAACTGTGAGAAATAAATGCTTGTTGTTTATAAGCCACCCAACTCTATGCAATTTTATAATTTAATATTTAATACTTCTACCCAAAGGGGGAGACTGGTGCCATAAAAGAGATCTGGAATCAGAAAATTTATATTTCTGAGGGTCAGAACTTCAAGGCAGAGGCAAGGATAGACTTATAACCAACAGTAGCCGATAGCTCAAGGCCCAAAAGCCAGACAGGACCTAGCGATGAAGCAATAGGCTCATGAGAAAGAGGTCAATGTCAAAGATAAGTGGGATAATATTTCTCAACAATAGGGGGAAAGTAACTTCAAGGACCCCCCAAGGACCCCTGCAAACATACCTAAGCCTTTTCTCCCTAGCCAACCTAAAGTCTCATCTCTCAGATATACCTGGAGACCATATCTAAAGGAAGATGGAGGGGCAAGTATTGTGACAGGCTGAAGATTTGCCCAAGGTTTTTTAAAACAAAAGAGCCACTTTTGTTTAAAAAAAAATTAATTTAATTGGTCAATATAAGTACGACACAAACACATCCTACATTGAGCCCAGCTAAACGGGGCTCGTGAACACTATGTTAGAGACAATGAAGAAGCTCTATTTTCTTTGTACATTTCAGAAATGACATTAAATTATCTTCCACATAATTTTACTAAATTTAGGATCATATTTACATATAATGTGCTAGACATGTGTCAGAAATAATGCCCCTGGAAAAAAAGAAATAATGTACGGGGTGTCACACTGTTAATATTTCTTTCTTTTAAAAAATGCTATTTCTCTCTGGTATTATTCCTTTTCTGGTTTTTTTATTATTTTATTTTTTAATGGGGTGACATCAATAAATCAGAATACATATATTCAAAGAAAACATGTCCAGATTATCTTTTCATTCAACTATGTTGCATACCCATCACCCAAAGTCAGATTGTCCTCTGTCACCTTCTATCTAGTTTTCTTTGTGCCCCTTCCCCTCCCCCTTTTCCTCTCCCTCTCCCCCCTCCCCCCGTAACCACCACACTCTTATCAATGTCTCTTAGTCTCACTTTTATGTCCTACCTACGTATGGAATAATGCAGTTTCTGGTTTTTTCTGATTTACTTATTTCACTTCATATAATGTTATCAAGATCCCACCATTTTGCTGTAAATGATCCGATGTCATCATTTCTTATGGCTGAGTAGTATTCCATAGTGTATATGAGCCACATCTTCTTTATCTAGTCATCTATTGATGGGCTTTTTGGTTGTTTCCATGTCCTGGCCACTGTGAACAATGCGGCAATGAACATGGGGCTACATGTGTCTTTATGTATCAATGTTTCTGAGTTTTTGGGATATATACCCAGTAGAGGGATTGCTGGGTCATAAGGTAGTTCTATTTTCAGTTTTTTGAGGAACCACCATACTTTCTTCCATAATGGTTGTACTACTTTACATTCCCACCAACAGTGAACGAGGGTTCCTTTTTCTCCACAGCCTCTCCAACATTTGCTATTACCTGTCTTGTTAATAACAGCTAATCTAACAGGTGTGAGGTGGTATCTCATTGCAGTTTTGATTTGCATTTCTCTAATAACTAAAGAAGATGAGCATCTGTTCATATATCTGTTGGCCATTTGTATTTCTTCCTGGGAGAAGTGTCTGTTCATGTCCTCTTCCCATTTTTTATTGGATTGTTTGTTTGTTGTTGAGTTTTATGAGTTCTTTGTATATTTTGGATATTAGGCCCTTATCTGAGCAGTTGTTTGAAAATATCATTTAGTTGGCTGTCTGTTTATTTTGTTATCAGTTTCTCTTGCTGAGCAAAAACTTCTTAGTCTGATGTAGTCCCATTCATTAATTTTTGCCTTCACTTCTCTTGCCTTTGGAGTCAAATTCATAAAATGCTCTTTAAAACCCAGGTCCATGAGTTTAGTACCTATGTACTTTATTGTTTTTTCTATGTACTTTATTGTTTCAGGTCTTATGTTTAGATCTTTGATCCATTTTGAGTTAATTTTAGTACAGGGGGACAAACTGTAGTCCAGTTTCATTCTTTTGCATGTGGCTTTCCAGTTTTCCCAGCACCATTTGTTGAAGAGGCTTTCTTTTTTCCATTGTGTGTTGTTGGCCCCTTTATCAAAAATTATTTGACTAAATATATGTGGTTTTATTTCTGGGTTTTCTATTCTGTTCCATTGGTCTGAGTGTCTATTTTTCTGCCAATACCATGCTGTTTTGATTGTCGTGGCCCTATAATATAGTTTGAAGCCAGGTATTGTAATGCCCCAGCTTCATTCTTTTTCTTTAGGATTGCTTTGGCTATTCGAGTTTTTTTATAGTTCCATATAAATCTGATGATTTTTTGCTCCGTTTCTTTAAAAAATGTCATTGGAATTTTGATGGGAATTGCATTAAATTTGTATATTCCTTTGGGTAATATGGCCATCTTGATTATATTTATTCTTCCTAACCAAGAACAAGAAATATTCTTCCATCTCATTATATCTTTTTTGATTTCCCTTAACAATGGTTTATAGTTTTCATTATATAAGTCCTTTACATTCTTTGTTATGTTTATTCCTAAGTATTTTATTTTTTTGTTGCAATCGTGAAGGGGATTATTCTTTTGAGTTCATTCTCAAATGTTTCATTGTTGGCATATAGAAAGGCTATTGACTTCTGTATGTTAATTTTGTATCCTGTGACCTTACTGTTTTGGCTTACTGTTTCTAGTAGTCTTTTTGTGGATTCTTTGGAGTTTTCGATGTATAGGATCATATCATCTGCAAAAAGTGATACCTTTACTTCTTCTTTTCCGATATGGATGCCTTTTATTTCTTTGTCTTGTCTGATTGCTCTGGCTAGAACCTCTAGTACCACATTAAATAAGAGTGAAGAGAGTGGACAACCCTGTCTTGTTCCCGATTTAAGGGGGAAAGCCTTCAGTTTTGTGCCATTTAATATGATGTTAGCTGATGGTTCATCATATATGGCCTTTATCATGTTGAGATATTTTCCTTCTATACCCATTTTGTTGAGAGTCTTAAACATAAAATTGTGTTGTATTTTATCGAAAGCCTTTTCTGCATCTATTGAGCTATTATTTCTTGACAGCAAAAACTTTATGGGAGGAGGAACCCCTCAAACACAGATGATTTCATTTCTTTCTTACTGAAGCTTATGAATGTTTTTAAATAAATTATGCTTCCTGGTTTATCTTTATTCTCATGCACATTTGGCCTCTTCAAATAACTATAATAGAAATTAACTTGCAGAAAAGTCTTAGATTTTAATTTCAGTTACAATGTGAAATTTTTTATATATATATTATGCTGATCATATCTCTTGGGATATTTTGATGTGAGGATGCTCATCTTAAATATTCTTGGATTCATTATGTGAAATGAAGCCATCTGTAACCTTTTCAAAGCAAAAACTCAAAGTAGCACAGTCATCTGTTAATGAAAGCAATAAAATTGGACATGAAAATATTGGTGGTCAACATCTTTTAAGAGAATCCTAACACAAGAAGATTCATTCATAAACCAAATTAATCTCTCTCCACTCCCATTAAGTCAAATTTGTCCAGCAAATGCAATCAGATTTGAATGACAAATAAAAACTATTGGAAATTGGACCAGATTCCAAAAAACTTTTAAGATTATTCACCAAATAAAGATGAAAAACACTAGATATGATCAATCTGGGACAAGGAAGAAAGACCCAGAAATTATAATCAGTGACTTGAGCCATCTGGACAGCCTCTCCCTCCTTTTAGGTCACAGTTTGGCATCATTATTAGCATTAAACTTTGAGTTATCATTTTAAATGATACAAAATATAGCATTTATATCATGAAAAAGTACAAGTAAAAGATTTCTAGAGATACAGATACCACTCTTATTACTTGCTGTTACATGTTGAGATTAAGACATGTTCAGACATTCATACATTTGACTTAAAGGTGACTTACTACATGAACTTTGTAAGCAATCCTGTTTTCAGACCTGTGGGTTGAAGATGAGTTCCCCTCTCCCCTCCCCCCCAAAAATGCAACTTTCTGAAAATGTAGGCAAATAATATTATCATCCAACAGCAATTACAATAGTTTTTTCATACAGGCTTTTTAATTTTCATAAAGACATCTCTTTAAATTTTTTTTTTATTAAGTGAGAGGCAGGGAGGCAGAGAAAGACTCCTGCATGTGCCTCGACTGGGACTCACCCAGCAAGACCCCCACAGGGCAATGCTCTGCCCATCTGGGGCTGCTGCTCCATTACTCAGCAACTGAGCCATTTCAGCACCTGGGGTAAGGCCATGAATTCATCCTCAGGACCCAGGGCCAACTTGCTTAAACCATTTGAGCCATGGTTGCAGGAGACGAAGAGAGAGAGGGTGAGACAGAAGGGGGAGGGGAAGGGGTAGAGAAGCAGATGGTTGCTTCTCCTGTGTGGCCTGACTGGGAATTGAACGCAGACGTCCACACAGCTGGCAACACTCTAATGCTGAGCCAACCAGCCAGGGCTAAGACTTCTCTTTTGTCTACAAAATTTTAGCAGTTTGGAGCAGTGATATAAAAGTTTTCTCCTTCAATATCTCTGGAGTCTTGCTACTCAAAAGGCTGGATCACTTGGAAGCTTATTAGAAATGCAGAATTTCAAGTTTACCCCACACCTACCAAATAAGAACATGTATTTAACAACCTCCTCAGTTGATTCACATGCACATTAAATTTTTGTATGTATCAGAATAA
This sequence comes from Saccopteryx bilineata, assembly GCF_036850765.1. Classification (NCBI taxonomy): domain Eukaryota; kingdom Metazoa; phylum Chordata; class Mammalia; order Chiroptera; family Emballonuridae; genus Saccopteryx; species Saccopteryx bilineata. The sequence goes on along the minus strand of NC_089490.1, from coordinate 186,017,973 downwards.
TCTACAGTACTTATTAAAACACATATCCTGGGTCTCACCCTGATTTTTGGTTCACTCAGTCTGGAATGGGAAAGATACCCTGTATTTCTAACAAGTTTTCAATGATATTCTTGCTGATGGTCTGGAGACTACACTTTAAGAACCACTGCTCTGGACTAGAGGATGCTATGTGTTGCCCCTAGTTTGGTAACAAATTACATTTCAAGTATGATAATGAGCTAGAAGAATCTAAGTTTAGGCACATTCTGCTGAATAACTAGTAACATGACTAAAATTATATTTGGCTTTATGTCCACAGAAAAATCTACACATGGATGGTTATAGCAGCTTTATTTATAATTAGTACTACTTGGAAACCACCAAAGTAGATGAATAGATAAATAAACTGGGATACATCCAGACAATAAACTATTATTCAATGCTAAAATGTTATCAAGCTATGGAAAGACATAGAGGAACTTAAGTACATGTTACTAAGTGAAAGAAGCCAATCTGAAAAGACCACATACTGTAGGATCCCAATTATATATCATTTTAGAAATGGCAAAACTATGGATACAATAAAAAAGATCAGGGGTTTCCAGGAATGGGGAGGAGAGGCAATAAATAGGCAGAACACAGAGGACTTTCAGAGCGGTGAAAATACTCTATATCATATTATAATGATGGACATATGTGTTTCTACATTCATCCAAACCCATAGAGTTTACAATACCAAGAGCGAATCCTAGGGCAAACTATGGGCTTTGGGTATTTATGATGTGTCCATGAAAGTTCATCTTTGTTTTTAAAGACAGTATCATTTTGGTGAGTGATGTTAATAATGGGTGAGGCTATGTATAAGTAGAGTAGATGATATATGGGAAATCTCTACCTTCTTTTCAATTTTTCTATAAACCTAGAACTGTTCTTTAAACAATTCTAAGATGATTAATTGATGATAGATTGATTGAATGACTTAGATTTTCAAACTACAATATACTACAAAATATATATATAGTTGACTGATACATGTACATGTGCTTCTTGTCCTATCTGCTGGGAATATGGATGGCTAGAACCAAGGTAGAGATAACAAACTTTGGCCCAGTCAAATTTTCTTATCCAAGAATTAGAAAACCTCAATAAAGATAAGGCCTCCATTTCCTGTCTTTCCTCAGGCTCAGTTATTTACTTCTACCAATCTTGTGAGTTGCCAATAGTATTCTAATAATTTTTCTTTTCCCAAGTTTGCAGAATTATCAGAAATATTTTTATTCATGAGCTTTTTAAAAGAATCATTTCCTCTATGAGCCTTTTTTGGTTTTGTTCTACCAATGTCTGAATAAAGGATCCATGAGTGAGTGCCAAAGAGTCTAAATAATGAAAACAGGCCACTCTTGTGCAACCCCAATGGCCATCCTCCTTGTTCCCTATTGTTTATTGTCTGTTGAATGAAGATTGCATGCCCTCTGGGAAGAGCCCAGATAAGGAATCTGTTGGTGTTGGTACAATGCCTAGAACTGACAGTCACTGCAGAACCCAGCTCTTACACACCGTTCCTTTTGTGGGTAGAGAGCTGTCATAAACATGCTGGAAAAGGACCCTCACCATGTGGGAATCCGCAGTCAAGGGGAGGGTGAAACACGCCAGGAGCGGGAAAAATAACGCCTTGCTCCAGCAGTTGGAACGAAGCACTCTCCACTTTGTGGGATAGGCCAACACCCATATTTGACATGAGTTTTGGTGCTTGAGAATGACTTTTCACCCTGAACAGGAACTGAGTGAATGAAATTGCACCAAGAATTGAAGTAAAAAAGTGTTCACTTTGTGAGGGGGTGGCTACGTTAATTTGCTCGGTTGCAGTAATCATTTCACAATGTATGTGTCCATCAAAACATCAAGTTGTAACACCTTAAAGTAAGTACAAAAAATTTCAAATATACCTCAAAAAATTTCAAATATACCTCAATAAATTTCAAAAAGAAAAATAATAACTGAACTATTCTATGGGAGATCACTAGATTGGAAGCAGATTCCTGAAGGAAAAAATAATCTGACACACCATCATACCACCATAGCCTCCATAAAAGTTTTCCATGTTTAATGACTTCAACTTTTCACAAGTTAGTGCCATCCAGGTGAGCAATATATTGAGAAATAACACTCTCTACACTTTAATCAGTACCACATTGACATCTACTATTAGCCTCAAATGAAATCCTGTGACTGGTTGTGTCTTCTTCTGAGGCTTGAAAACATCCTAAACTAGTACTGAAACCAACAAATAAATTCCTAGAATAATGAATGTACATGGAGGCTACATGGGTAACAGGGAAGAGGGGGCAGGGAGCAGGGCTGTTTGCCTCAAACCCCAAGGTAGTTGTTCTTCCCACTCTTCCCTCACACACTCAAGAGATCCATGCCCAAAGAAGACATGAAGATGAATTACAGCAGGGAAGGTGTTAACCCTACATCTCTGAGTTTCCTCAGCACAGAAATTGTGACAGGAAGTTGGAGGCATGACATTCGTGGGGCCACACAACATCTCTCCTGTTCCCCTCAGCTGGGAGGGAGCTGTAAGAGTCCTGTCCTCTGGTCTTCCCCCCAACACTGGGCTAATGGGGCAACTCCTTCACTCCCAAGTGTTTGAGGAGATCCAACCCATATCAGGAGGCCAGGAGCTGTTACCTCCCTATGCTATCTATCCAGAGAATTCAGAGTTGGAGTTGTGACTTGAAAAAGTCTTGCACTCTGCTTTCCTGAAGGAAAGACTTCAGTAACCACAAAGTAGATAAGAACCATAGGAGAAAGTAACCCAGATGTTAGTCAAGGCCTTACTGGCCCCTAGAGAACTAGGTCCGATCAATTTAAGGCCTCATTTTTATGTCCTTTGCAAGCCCAAATCCTTCTCCTCCTAGACAGTATAAATTCCAGTGAGGGGAAGGGTATGGCATAGATAGGGGACTGACATGTTATGCACCACCTCTGGATATTGCTTCTCTAGTTTGCTGATCAGTTCCCCAGAGACACAGCACATGTGACATGACAAAGTGATCAAGAGAAGTCCTTGGAAATCTTTCAAAATCATCTACCAGGCATGTTTCTATAGCTGCCTTGATCTTTATGTGACCCCTTAGCCTCAGGCTATCTTGCTCATACCACCTCTCTTCCTCCTTCCTCCCCCTCCTCCTCATTTCCTCTTTCTCAAGAGCAGAAGCATATTCCTTCTATTGCCTCATCGAAGCAGTGTGGCAATCTCCTTTATGGCTTTGGCTCCTACCTTCACATGTCCTCCTGATCTCAACTACTACCCAAGCATAGGATTTTAGAGCACTGGTCTTAAGCATGTTCCCCAGAACAGCGATGTCGGTGTCACCTGAGAACTTGTTGGAAATGAAAATTCTGAGACCCCGCTCCAGACCGACTACCTCAAAACTCTGGAGGTGGGGCCCAGAAATCAGTTTAACATACATCTGTGAAGTAATTCTGATTCATACTCCACTTTAAGAATCATCACTTTAGGGCAGGGGTCCCCAAACTTTTTACCGGGGAGCCAGTTCACTATCCCTCAGACCGTTGAGGGCCGCCACATAGAGTGCTCCTCTCACTGACCACCAATGAAAGAGGTGCCCCTTCTAAAAGTGCAGCAGGGGGCTGGATAAATGGACTCAGGGGACCAATGCGGCCCACGGGCCTTAGTTTGGGGATGCCTGCTTTAGGGAGTAACAAGGGACTGGTGGAAGAAGAGCTGCCAACAAAAGAGATGGGAAAAGGTGACGAAACAGTCATGGGAATGCATAGTACAGCTTATTGCAATAACTCTGTATGCTGCTAGGTGGGTACTAGGTTTACCAGGGGATCGCTTCATAAATTATATAAATGTCTAGCTACCACACCGTACACCTGAAACTAATATAATATTGAATTCTAACTGTAATTGAGAAAAATTAAAATTGATTTAAAAGAGAGATAGAAAAATAGTTTCTACAGACAGTGCTAACAAGTGGCTTGAAAGGAGGGGAGTATAGCCGCCCCCCCCCATAATCTCTGGTCACTTTACCAATGTAGTTTTGAGACAAATGTCCCATCCCCCAATTCCACGAGATTGCCACACTCCTCCTTTATTGTAAAAAAATGTCTGAAGCTGCCTGTGATTGCTCTAGTGTTGCTGTGGCTATTACATAGGTTGATGATATAAGATTCAAAGATATCATATTTATAATCAGAATATAATTGTTAAAAATAGATACAAAATAGGGATAGGGTAGTTGACCACAGATACTGTGGAAACCAAATGCAATAATTGACAATGAGTGATTAGACTCTTCCCTGTTTGTTTTTCCCCTGTAACTAAAGTGGAGCACTGACTGAGCAAATAGTATATTCAAAAGACATGCTAGTTTGGGCTTCAAATTCTAGCAATAAATCATTACAGATACTGGACATTGGATAATTATTTTGTAACATCCTAGCAAAAAGGTTTTGGGATGCCTCCATATATGATCAAGGTCAATCAATCATTGCACACAAACCTCACAAAATGGATCATATAGCCAGCAGCCTGAGGGAGGAGAAAACACAAAGAGCTGTGTGGGAGAGGGACATGGGGAAACTTAGCGGACCCCATGACCTAGGCTCTCCTCTACCCCAATTAAAACAGTAAAAACAAACACCCTCAATAGTTTTGGCAATTTAGTGATCTGTCTCTTGGCCTGATAATAATTATTTTTTGCCCATACCACTGTCGTAACTAGAAGAGCAAAGACAATGTGTAGGACTTTTCAATGATGCTAAAAATATTCTCCTGATTTTCTAATATATTTCATGTACCTTCCTATATATTGATATTTAGATTAGTTCTATATTGCTGCATAACAATTTACTGAAAAATTTGATGGGTTCAGGAACCTGGGAGTAACTTAGCCATGCAAATATAGCTCAAGTAGTCTCATGAGTTTACAGTCTCAATGTCAGCCAAAGCCAAATAGAAAGCTTGACTGAGTCTGGAGGATTTGACCCAAGATGGTTTACTTGCATAGCTATTGACAGGAAGCCTCAGTTCCTCAATATGTAGGCATCTCTGTATGGCTGCTCCCAAGACAAGGCATATGGCAGCTAACTTCCACCAGAGCAAGTATTCCAAGGAAGAGAGTAGAGCCCTCTAAGGCCTAGTCTGTGATGTTATATATCCTGACTCCCACTTGATTCTTTCTGAAAGAAGTGAGTCACTAAGCACTGTCCACACTCGGTAGGATGGGAATTACACTCCACCTCATGAATGAAAGATTGTCAAAGAATTTGTGGACATATTTAAAAGCCATTTAAACATTTTAACTATTTATTGGATTTTTTCTCTATAGGTATTTCACACTCCAAAAATTTGTTTTATAAAACGCATGAATCCATACTGAATGGAGAAAAAAAATGAGTAGTAGTGGCTACACAAATCTACATGTGATCAAACAGTATAGAGCCCTACACATTGTGTTATAAAAAGTCAACTTTGTGGTTTCTGTCTAAGGAAAATGTACATGTGACCATTCTGTACCATCTTCACAACTTCTTACAAAATTTATAATTATTATACATAGCATTTTTGATGTAACAAAATTTTAGAAATAAAGAACTGCTTAGTGGTTGCCAGGCATTAAATGCTGGAGCGTATGATTAGGAAAAGGTAGCGTGGGGCACCCTCGCAGTGATGCTTTTCATCTTGACTGTTGCAGAGCAGTTGATATGCAGACCTACATATGTGATAATATTGCATAGAACTGAATAAGCATACTCATGTACAAATGAGTACAAATAAAACTAAAGAAATATAAATAAAATTGGTGCATTTTATCAATGGCAGTATCTTACTTGCCATATTGCAACATGTGACCACTGGGGGAATCTGTGTAAAGTGTGCTAATAAAAATCTAGGTAACAAGATCCCTCTTTAGTATATCTATAACTCCATGTGGATTTCCAATTAACTTCAAACAGAAAAGTTTAATTTAAAAAATATCTTCATAAACCTGTCTTTCTAACCAAATCTTAAGTCTGCAAACACATTCCTCCTGAGCACTCGACTAATATCACCACCCCTGCAGCGTGTTTCACTCTCAAAATCTTGTTAGCTGAAATGTTTTCACAAAGCTGTAAAGGTCGAATATTAGACTCCCTTTTTGAAAAAAGTAAGATTATAAATGCCTGAAGGAGCAACATGATTATTAAAGATTTAGACCTTCCTACTTAATGAAAAGTGTTGCTCTAGCCTAGATCCCTGCTAGGAAATGCAAGGTAAGCAAAAGGCAACACACTAGAAGAAAATAAAATAGACTGTCTCTTAAGGAATTAAGTACTACAATAAAATTTGAACAGCTCGCTGAACACTAGCATAGGCATGCAAGTGTACATCAAAACTGAACTACCTTAACAGAGCTTCCACACAGTGACTTTAAGCTAGGAATGTATGTGTGTCTATCTGTCTGTCAAGTCTGTCTGTTTGTCCTATGGCGTAGCTGTGCTCCTGTTTCTAGTTTCACATCAGCCAGATTGACTCATTGTTATTCTTTAGCTTTTATTCATGTGGAGTCCAATGCTAACTTTTCAAGTTTCCTTTGGGAACTTTAAAAGAATATATTTTCTTTCTGGTAAGTGACAGGTATTCTGATAGCCTACTTGATATTGCCAATATTAAGGAGTTATCAGATATGTTGTTTTTTTATTCCCAAATATTAGTCTGAACATAAATACTTGCCCATACAACTTAATATTTATAAGTAAGAATAAAACAAATAAATTTACTTTTGTTAAATTGTGGATAATTCAAATTTAACAAAAGCTATCACATAAAGTTTTTAACATTTTTTAACCAGAGGATGTTAGAACTTTCATGAAATGCTTATTTTTGAATAACATTTGGCATATGAAGAATATTATAAAGAAACAAGTTAATTACTAACAGTGATTGTTCCAGGTGATATGATTCACAATAATTTTACTTTTTTTATCAAAAATGTCTTATTGGCCCTGGCCGGTTAGCTCAGTGGTAGAGCATCGGCCTGGTGTGCGGAGGTCCTGGGTTCGATTCCCGGCCAGGGCACACAGGAGAAGTGCTCATCTGCTTCTCCACCCCTCCCCCTCTCCTTCCTCTCTGTCTCTCTCTTCCCCTCCCGCAGCCAAGGCTCCATTGGAACAAAGTTGGCCCGGGCGCTGAGGATGGCTCTGTGGCCTCTGCCTCAGGCGCTAGTATGGTTCTTATTGCAGCAGAGCGATGCCCCAGATGGGCAGAGCATCGCCCCCTGGTGGGCGTGCCAGGTGGATCCCGGTTGGGCGCATGTGGGAGTCTGTCTGACTGCCTCCCCGTTTCCAACTTCAGAAAAATACAAAAAAACAAACAAAAAAAAAAATATATATATATATATATATATATATATATATCTTATTTCCCAAATTTGCTATACTAAGCATGTATTACTTTTCAAAATAATTTTTTTTAAATAAATTTTTATTAATGGTAATGGGATGACATTAATAAATCAGGGTACATATATTCAAAGAAAGCATGTCTAGGTTATTTTGTCATCAAATTATGTTGCAAACCCCTCGCCCAAAGTCAGATTGTCCTCCGTCACCCTCTATCTAGTTCTCTGTGCCCCTCCCCCTCCCCCTAACTCTCTCCCTCCCTCCCTCCCATGTCCTCCCTCCCCCCCCCACCCTTGGTAACCACCACACTCTTGTCCATGTCTCTTAGTCTCATTTTTATGTTCCACCAATGTATGGAATCATGTAGTTCTTGTTTTTTTCTGATTTACTTATTTCACTCCTTATAATGTTATCAAGATCCCACCATTTTGCTGTAAATGATCTGATGTCATCATTTCTTATGGCTGAGTAGTATTCCATAGTGTATATGTGCCACATCTTCTTTATCCAGTCTTCTATTGAAGGGCTTTTTGGTTGTTTCCATGTCTTGGCCACTGTGAACAGTGCTGCAATGAACATGGGGCTACATGTGTCTTCATGTATCAATGTTTCTGAGGTTTTGGGGTATATACCCAGTAGAGGGATTGCTGGGTCATAAGGTAGTTCTATTTGCAGTTTTTTGAGGAACCACCATACTTTCCTCCATAATGGTTGTATTACTTTACAGTCCCACCAACGGTGAATGAGGGTTCCTTTTTCTCCACAGCCTCTCCAACATTTGCTATTACCCGTCTTGTTGATAATAGCTAATCTAACAGGAGTGAGGTGGTATCTCATTGTAGTTTTGATTTGCATTTCTCTAATAACTAATGAAGCTGAGCATCTTTTCATATATCTGTTGGCCATTTGTATCTCTTCCTGGGAGAAGTGTCTGTTCATGTCCTCTTCCCATTTTTTTATTGGATTGTTTGTTTGTTCGTTGTTGAGTTTTATGAGTTCTTTGTAAATTTTGGATATTAGGCCCTTATCTGAGCTGTCGTTTGAAAATATCAGTTCCCATATAGTTGGCTGTCTGTTTATTCAAAATAATTTTTTTATTGATTTTGAGAGAGAGAGAGAGAAAGGCAGGGGCAGGGGTAGCAGGGAGCATCAACATGCTTCTTGTATATGTCTTGACCAGGCAAGCCAGGGCCTTGAACCCATGACCTCAGCATTCCAGGTCAAGGCTTTATTCACTGAGCCACTGCAGGTCAGGCATGTATTGCTTTTTAAATAAGAAAACATATTCTTCAAAGCACTGCTATATTTAATTTTGTGTGATTAAAGTCATGTAAAAATAATATGCTCTACAAAATGATTAATGGAAATCCATCCAAATACCAATAGTGATTCTTTTCTGTTGAGCTATTGATGATACTATCTTCTATTTTACCATTTTTTGACATTTTGCATAATGAGCATTTTTGAACTCTGTAATGAGGAAGTAATATAAAACATATTTATACCACCCACCCCCAATGCTCTACTCTTCTCAAATATCAGATTACCAGCAGTTGCAGTTTATGAAATCTTGGTTCTAGCTGTCAACAGAAAAGTATGCCAGTAGGGATAGTGTATACCAATATTAGTCATTGAACAAAGAGAAAGAAGTAACCAAGCCTATAAAAAAATTTAGCAACCACAAGAGAAATTAAGCTGAGCATACACAAGTTTACAAGTGACAACATATGATTTTCCACAGAAATTATTCATAACATAAACATTTCCTCCTACCTTCTTCCAGTACCAATATAAGCAGTTCAGAGAAAAGAGATGAACATAAAACAGTTAAAGAGAAGAGACTTTTTTTAAAATAGAGGTTACCGCAGATGCAAGATCAGACAGTAAGTATACACCTTTCAGACAGTGCAACTCATGCAGAAAAATGCAAGGGCTCTAACCCCTGAAAGCTCAGCACCTGGAAGGGCTCTATCCCCTGATAGCTCAGCACCTGCAAGGGTTCTATCCCCTGAAAGCTCAGCACCTGGAAGGGCTCTATCCCCTGATAGCTCAGCACCTGCAAGGGCTCTATCCCCTGAAAGCTCAGCACCTGCTCCCCAATGCCAGACACTCAAACTCAAAATGCAAAACACTTAAGAAGGAAATATCATCAGAGAACTGTTGTTGAATCAACACTGAGTGGATATAAAAAAACAACTTGTAACAATGGTTCAGTTTCAAAGGAATAACACTGCCTGTTGGTTTACAAGCTGGTGGCTGGACAGGGAGGGCAAGGAGAGACCGGAGAAACAGGCCAACCACTCCGGGAGGGTAGGTGGGGGGGGTTAATAATGGAAGAAACTTACATATGAGGCTTGATTTGGTCAGCTGCAGGATGAGTACATCTCTACACCTGTCCACCAGAATTTGAGGTTTATATAGAGGGCTTGACTGGGTTAAGTCCTGTATCCAACCAGATGGTCTCAATAACACTGTGCTCTCTCAAGGCTAATGCCCTGAAACAGCTCAGAGTATGGGAATGGGAATGGTGAGCAGATTTTTTTTTGTCTGGGAGGTTTCTTTCTCTTCCAACCATTTTACTGAATTCTTTATTTCAGTAGTTATATCAGAGTTGCAAAACATCACTCTTTTTTTCTAATTTCTCCTTTTTCATATTATTCTCTTATTTAAGGAATACAATAAATCTTATCTGTCTCTGAATATGCAAAGTAGAATGCTCCTACTGTTTCCTAAATAAAATTAGTTTCTTCTGGGTTCATTTTATCTGTTTATTTTTGTCTGTTTCTGGGTGGAAGCTTTCTTCAAGTGGACAGGGGTCCATGATTGCTCATTCATATTTAACAACATGACACTCAGGCACCAAGGAGGTGACTGGAAACTCTGTGGTTACAGGTGAGGACCACTGATTAGAGGCTTCACTGTGGGGTGCTCTGGGGTAGAACTCCCTTCTAAACCTCTTCAAAAGCCCTAGTCAGTGAGATATTCTGGTCAGCTCATGCTGCATAACAAGCCACCCAAAATGTGTGGCTTATCACAAATTAAAACTTATTTTGCATATGAATCTGAAGTTGGAGGTGGGACATTTGGTCTCTGGTACCATCTAGAGCAGCCCCAGGGCTGGTGGCTGCAACACTTAGGGCTCCTCAGTCATCCGTCTCAACCTCTGTGCAGTCAGTCTCTCAATGTGATCTCCCCAGCGTGGCAGCTTCAGGGAACCAGACTTGTTATATGTTGGCTCAGGGCTCCCAATGCATGTGATGCAGTTAAAAGCTGCATAGCTGGACCCCTTTTATTATCTAGCCCTGGAAGTCACAGAGCATTACTTGAGCCATATTGGTGGGAGCAGCGACAAGCCCCTTCTCACAGTAAAGGGAGGGTGCAGAGACCACATATCCTGGCATCTTCATATATCCCACCTCAGGTGTGTGTATGTATACACACGTGCATGCCTGCGCACACACACACTGAACAAATACATATATTTGTACTTGAAAATAAAACTTGCCCCTATTTTTTTCTGAAGCAATTTACTATCTCCAAAGAATTGACTCTGACCCCCTGTCTCCAGGGTAGACACCTCCTGCAGGTGTCCACCTGCAGGAAAGAGCCGGGGAATCCGGTGTCCCTGAATCCTCAGCCTCCGAAGTTCAACTCTCCACAAAAAAGAATGTGGTCTTCAGTCTGAATACCAGACACACAGCCATCTGCATTTTGGATTCTGAATACTGTCTTTGCAGCCTTCCTATTTCATCATCGCCCTCTTCCTGATCCCAGCCTGCAAAGGCTCTGCCAGGAACACCCACCTGTGTTCACAGCACTCCCCTGTGTATGCCGTGGTGTTCTGTCCATTTGGGCCTATACAGTTTAAACTTCTTTACCACTCAGCTGGGCCTCAGAAGGAAGAGATGATAAGCATTTACAGTTAGTCAGTCAAGTTTAACCACCTCCCAGGGATAAGATCCCAATGAAAAGGTGTGTAATACAAATCTAAGGGGTTTTGGTTTTGAAGACCAAAGCTTCATACTCTAAGAGAAGGTAGTGGGGGAAAAGTCAGCTCTCTTGATACAACTGAGCCAATTTAGTTCATATGAATCCTTAGCCATCTTGAGTCTGTTTCTCTTGCCACACATATTGAATATTAATCTGGAACAATGTCTTAGATTTTTCTTTATATCTAGTTAATATTTGTTATATAGTAAAGAACAAACTGAGATAGAGAGTTTTAGGATAAATAAATTACAAAGTTTAGATCTCTGAGGACTACAAAATCAAAAAGAAGGAGGCAAACCAGCCTAAAGTAGAAGTTCTGATATGCAGTCCCACTCGACAAACAGCACTATCTGCAGCTGCAGAAAAAAAATGCATGTACATTGCTTAGATAGTTGTGGTTTGACCCTAATTCATTCACTGATTCACCAGTCTGATTTTTATATTCAGGTTTGCTGAGTCTCTCTTTTTTTTTTAATCTAAGTAGATTTTTTTTTTTATCACTAAAGACAGTGAGAACCAGCTCCTTCTGCAAATATTTTTGGATAGACTGCATTAATTGTGCACAGAAAGGATATGTATTTAGTGTACTATTTACTACACTGTGCTTTATTACACACAGCTCTATTGTGTGACTTTTTGACAGGGTAAACAGGAAAAAAACACACAAAAAGGAACAGAAAAACAATATTGCTCTCGAGCTTTGAAAAGTTTCCATCCCTGGCTGGTTGGCTCAGTGGTAGAGCGTCGACCTGGTGTGCGGAAGTACCGGGTTCGATTCCCGGCCAGGGCACACAGGAGAAGCACCCATCTGCTTCTCCACCCCTCCCCTTCTCCTTCCTCTCTGTCTCTCTCTTCCCCTCCTGCAGCCAAGGCTCCATTGGAGCAAAGATGGCCTGGGCGCTGGGCATGGCTCCATGGCCTCTGCCTCAGGCGCTAGAATGGCTCTGGTTGCAACAGAGCGATGCCCCGGATGGGCAGAGCATCGCCCCCTGGTGGGCGTGCCAGGTGGATCCCAGTCAGACACATGCGGGAGTCTGTCTGACTGCCTCCCCGTTTCCAGCTTCAGAAAAATACAAAAAAATAAAATATATAAAAATTAAAATATTTAAAAAAAAGAAAAGTTCCCCATCATGTTCATTCTTCCACCCAGAACATAGATAGAATATGCAAAGCACACGAAGTTAGATGTAATAATTACAAAGAAAACACTTTATTTCGTGTTGGTATTACATGGCAATGCTCCAAATCAAGAAATTTCTGACCACCGAAATCAAAATATAATATATATAGAACAAATCCTTCACAATTCTGTTTTTCTGAATCACTGAAAATTGATTCTGCACTTGTTTTTCAGATGACTCATTCCAAATAGGCCAACAGCACAGAAGACTTCAAAGTTATTAGACCCACAGTGAAGATTAAAATAAGGTTTTTCATTTTTTATTTCTTCTAGAAAGTCAAATACAGGATTGGGCAAAAGTAAGGTTAAGTTGTTTTTATGGAAAATAATACAAGAATAAATTGTGTTTTGCATACTCACAACTGTAAACCTATTTTGCCCAACCCTGCATCCATGTTCTCTCAAAGGAGGATACATATTTTAAAACATTTTCAAGTTGTGAATTTTAAGTTGTCATAAATAACTTTGAAATGAAAGGGAGTATACTGACCTCAAGCATGTCTCTGTGTTGTCTGCATAAACTGAGACACCTGTCTTCCAACCATCCACAAATGACAGGCAGCTCAGGTGATGTCTCAGTTAGTCATCTTCTTTCAAGGGCACAATGGGGCCATCTCTTGCCAGCCTTCTCCCCACTCTCTGTGCATAAATGGTGGCCATTCACCACTCACCCTTCTGGAAGCATTAGACAGCGGAGGGCCCACAGTACAAGAATTTGCAGCAGGCAGCTTTTATAACCATTAAGCTACAAAAACACTTCCAAAGATATTCACTTAGGGCTAGAAAATAATTTTTTACCATTAGCATGAAGACTCAGTTTGCACACAAATAAATCTCTTTAAGTGTTCATCATGACAAACTACTCTAAAAGGAGTTCTAAGTTCTGATGAGCATCTAGCAGTGGTTGGAATGAATCATGCATGAAAAACACATCTCCTTTAAAAACAAGCTACTGAAAAATATTCGGTTCATGACTATGAGATAGGAATGAGTAGGTGAGTGTAAAGCCAGTAGCCACAGCCACCATCACAGCTGCCTGGCCCATGCAGGTTCGCATTTGATTCAGACAGACGGTAATGAAACAACAGAGGCAAGAACTGGTGGGCCATTAGCTTTAATCCTAGCTTGCACCCAGTGGGCAAGAAATACACACAGTAGGAAAACACTTCCCTTTCCATTCAGGGATCCCAAAGCCACTGACTTATCCAAGTTTCCTAGAATCAAAGGTTTGTACCTCACCAGCCTTATTCAGCTCTGTTCCCCATCTCCTTCTCTCTGCACAAACTCTGTACAAACTGGCTTCTTCTTCAGCACTCCGCCATCTTGGCTGCTTCTCCTCTCCTCCACATGGCCTTTCTCTGCTCTCTTCTAGCATGGGCTCCTCTGCTCCACTTTATAGTGTAGAAATCAAAACCTTTAATCCAATATACAAACAAGGAAGTCTCTGATACAAAGTCACTTATCTGAGGCATAATGGGATTCCTCATAAGAGTGCACCACCCCCTATCATGCAACAGTCAAGGGTGTGGGGAAAAGCTTAGTCTTAAAACTAAGCTTTAGGCTATAAGGACCCTGCCTGCTTACAGCCTGTTCTCCACATCCAATGCAAACTATAAGCGAGCAAATATACATATATATATATATATATATCATATTTACTAACTTATTTGACCAACAGTGAGCCAATAGAAAAGAACTAAGACCTGATGCAGTTCCTTAAAAGCTCTGGTTTTCATTTTATGGGATCCCCTCAGTACTTCCCATAAAAATGAATTATGTACCCATTAATATATATTTGTAACCGACTTTCCTTGCCAGGTTTAGGTCTTCCAAGGATCACACTCTGTATTACCCTAGAGGAACTTTCTGTGTGACAGTATCTTTCGTCAACAATTGCCCTGATCCCTAGACAAGTTTACAGATGGGGTGGTAAGACAGTGGCAGATGTAGGCTAGAGTGAACAGGAAGGCAGAGCAGATCATGTAAGTGAGAAAGAAGAGAGGCTGTGTAGAAGCCAAGTAGAAAGAGAAGAGAAAACAATGGGCACATACAACAAAGTAGTTAGAAGGAAAGAACACCACTTTTCAGTCACATGGACATACGTTCGTGTTCAAATCTCATCTCTGATGCTAAGAGTGGTGCTATTTGGTGCAAAATATATATTCTAAACCCTTTTCTCACCTGTAAACAGAGATAATGATGCTTTTCTCATGGGCTTGTTGAGTGTGTTCAATGTGGGAAGTATACTGAAGCACCCTGCATATGGTAAAAAGCAATAAAATAATATAAATGTTACTTGAGCACATTGCATACATTTCAGAGATAGAAGGAAAAGCTCGGGTCATGTCCCAGATTTTCTTTATCCCCCCCCCCCATACATAGCATGATCTTCTCAAGCAAGGAGAGGGAAGTCAGGAGGTCCTGACCAGATTTCCAGCGACACACAGTTCTCAACTACAGGACGCCATGCTTCCGGTGCCGGGTCTCATTCTCATTCCCACGTGGCTGTGATTATGGAGTCATTCCATCTATTACAAGAAGCAGCAGGTTTTCATTTCACGTGAATGATGATAAACTACAGTTCAAAACAGTTTCAATTTTTTTTAAAAGACACCAGAGGATAAATTAAACAGTTACATTTTTATTGTGAAAGACTAGAATCAAAGAAAGTCCCAAGTTGCTTTTGATGAGAGTATGTTCTTTCATCTGGGCAAAACTGTGTGTTTTGGTTTAGTACACGTCTTTCTCTCCCAGACCTAAGACTATTGAGATACATATTTTCAATTTTCCTCTTTCTGTGACAATTTTACCCTCATGTAACACTACTAGATTCTTAAATGTATTAATATTATACCACATTTTTAATAAACCAAATAATACTTGAAATATAGGTATATGCTATTATTGAAAAGATCACAATAGCCAATAGCCATTGATTGAATATCTTCTATGTGCCAGATATTATGCATGTGCCTTGTATTCATTCTTTTAATCTTTGCAAGAGATTTGGGGACATCTTTCCACAGCCATCAAGGTTCAAAGGGGTCAAACTGAAAGTCACCTCTTCACCAAGGTTGACTGCACTAATTCTTTCTCATGGACAGATCATGTTCACAAGCCATAAATCACATTAGTTAAACCTGCCTTGTTATCAGCACCTGAGTCCACACCCAGAAGGTAATTATTGATCCATGTGGGCCTGAAGGGTCCCCATGGCCCTGTCACTTCACTCTACTCAGGACTGCCTCACCAGCCCAGGGCACAGGGACAGCTTGATAAGGAAGTGGTGACAACAGCATCCCATCTGCAGCCTTCCCTGCAGGAATGTGTGAAAGTGAGGGGCATGGCCTCTCGCCTTTAGACCCTGCAGGGGCTTCTAGCCTTTATCCTATGAATGCGCTCCTCTCTCTGTTTCCCTGAAGGAACTCCCTTTGCTCATTCCCTCCTCTCTCCTCTTCCATCACTGAACTTCTTTCACGGTTTCACTGACACATTTAAAAGGGTACTCCCACAACTTATTGGCCTCCATGAATGAGGTGTTTGCTATATATTTAACACTCACAACAACTTGGAATGGCAATGAGAAAACGGAGGTTTAGGAAATTTCATGACTAGAGTTCAAACTGCACGTGTGTCTGATGCCCAGGCCTATGTACTGCTGCCCACACCGCCACCAGGGCACCTCCCAAAGAGGCCCACACTGGCTTAATCTGTTACGGCTGGACCGGAATTCAAGCTAATCTTCTATTGCAAACTTGGGACATTTGTAATTTTTACTATTAAGTAGGGTTATCAAATGCAATTATCCCTTGCATATAGTTCTCATATGGCTAGAAGTATCTCCATAAAAGGTTATAAGGTATTAGTCACCTTTCAGAATACTCCATTGGGGGCCAAGGACATGGCCATTAAATTCTGAATCCTTAGTCTCCTTGCTGGGAGAGCTGTAAGAAGAAAACTTGAGACTTTTTTTTTTTTTTTACAGAGACGAGTCAGAGAGAGGGATAGATAGGGACAGACAGACAGGAACGGAGATAGATGAGAAGCATCAATCATCAGTTTTTCATTGCGACACCTTAGTTGTTCATTAATTGCTTTCTCATATGTGCCTTGACCCTGGGCCTTCAGCAGACCAAGTAACCCCTTGCTCAAGCCAGCAACCTTGGGTCCAAGCTGGTGAGCTTTGTTCAAACCATATGAGCCCGTGCTCAAGCTGGTGACCTCGGGGTCTCGAACCTGGGTCCTCCACATCTCAGTCCAACGTTCTATCCACTGCGCCACTGCCTGGTCAGGCTTGAGACACTTTAAACACAGGATAGCTCCACAAACAAGTCAGGGAGAGAGGAAGAAAGAGGAGTAGAGGGGGAACAGAGGAAGAAAGGGGAAGTTTAAATTTGGAGGGGCCTTCATTTCCAAGCCTAGTAAATAAGCATTTTAAGATTAATTAGGTCCACTTGGTTAACTCTAACCAATGGTAGATTCCACCTAACCCTAGAGATCCTGGTCCTTTTTCGCTTGCTGCTAGGCACTCTCTACCTCAGGACTGTTGCACATACTCTTCTCTCTGCCTGGACTGCTCTTTCCAAATGCCCTCTTAACTCTGTCTCCTCTCTCAGACTTTACTCAGTTGTCACTTTCTTTGTGAGCCCTTCTTTGGTTTCTGTTAATAAAATTGTGATAACACTCCCCTCAACATCCTCCTTCTTCTCCATTGCTGCTTTAGCTTTCTCTGCTGCACTTACCATCATCTTACTTTCTACTTAGTTTGCTTTCTTATGTTACTTTTTGTCACCTTCTCCCACTTAGAAAGTAACCACTGTGAGGACAGGAATTTTACTCACTGCTATACCCCCAATACCCAAACAGTACCTGGCATAAAGGAAGCACCTAAAATGCTTGTTGAATGAATGGATTAATAGATGCATGAGAAAGTAAATGTCCTCCCACCTAAGACCTCTCACTGTAGAGGTATTTAGTAATTTGATATATTCTGGAAAATGTTGGATTTTCCTTATAGTGACTAATCCCCATCTCAGTTCAGTGAGGCAACATTTCCTTGATCATAGGCCCATGAAGATTTTTATTTCAGAGTTAAACTTAGGAGGGGCCTCAATTCCCACGCCTAGTAGATAAGCATTTTAAGATTAAATAAGCCACTTGGTTAACTCCAACCAATGGTAGATTCCATTACCCCTATGCTGGAAGGCAGTTCTTACCAGGACCTCTCTGCCGTTGGCACTGAGAGTAATGTTCAAGACAAGGGTAATGCTCACACTGTCAGGCAGTGAACAGCAAAGATGAGCACAGCTGCTTAAGTTACCAGTTCTCAGGATCCAGGATAAGGAGCTGAAATGGCTCTTCTCAATCTGCCGTATCATTTACAAATGACAGAATCTTAGTCCCACAGGTCATAAATTACAGAGTTGGCTTCTGAAATAGGGCCCATGATATCATCACATTGCCATGCTAATTAGCAAACACCTTAACTCTTGAAAAAGCCCAATTACATTACTATACATTTGGTGCTGTTTAGTGAACATTATAGTTACGTAGCCCTAAAAAACTAAGGCCTTGAACAATGTTTGTACAATGTTTGTTTGTTTTCCTTTTGTTTTGTTTTGTTTTTGGATAATTAATATACTTGGTTCAAAACTCAATAAAGAAACATTTTTAAAAAGTCATACCCTGTTGGCCTTTCCCAAGAACAATTTATACTGGAGTCGACTATAGGGGTTAAATACAGGGTATGCTTACAGCTCAGATTTCACAAGAAGGGAAATGCATGGTGAGTCTCCAAGGAATGTCAAGCCCGAGAAGCTGAAAGGGGACTTGAGAAAAATAAAACATGTGCAAATTTTAGTTATATTTTATTACAAAGCAAACAGGAAGTCCAGCATTAAATGTAAGAGTATTACGTGAGGCTAATCAGAAACGCTTTCATTTCATGAAACCATAGTAAAGTTACAGAAATTCCAGTGGATGGTTGAAAACTCAAATGGTAATTTTTGTGAAAGCCTATTTTTAAAGTTTCATACAGTTAGCTAAGACAATGAGCTGAACCCTGGGGCAGATCTAGCAATGTGAGCAGACATGGTCTGTCTCTGGAAACCTTCCCCGGTGCCTGTCCACAGCCAGCCTCTCAGCTGGTGAGTTAAGGCAGTTTCACAGTCATTCACTAAAAGCCACCCCCAAACTGTGAGGTGTTAATTTAAATTTTTGCCACACATCTAAAGCAAACTGAAGTTCCTTATATGGCGACTTGGAAGAGATGGAATAATGTATATTGTTCATGAGGTCTTTATTGTGGTTTAGACCCTTATGAATTTAAAATAGGACCACTAAATAAATTACTAGTCATTACCAATATCTCCCAATGTGGGATACTAAGACTACTTAGCCAAATCATCAGGGGAGAGGAATTTGGGGGGATTCTTGTTAAAAATGAAACTCCCTAGACCTGCTGAATACAGAATCTATGATGGTGGGACGCTAGAATCACCATGTTTCCCATAAACTTGACTCTTGCTAAAATGTAGGGCTAGCATTAGAACTACATATGGAAACACCAGGGGAGCTCTAAAAATGTATAGCCTGATCCCACACCCAGAAATTCTATTAAATTTTTTGGGGTGTTGCTGGACATTGGGATCTTTAAGAATCATCCCTGGATGATTTTAATGTGCTGGTCAAATTAAGAATTACTATAATAGAGCCTGACCAGTGATGGCATAGTGGATAGTGTGTCAACCCGGGACACTGAGGTCCCAGGTTCGAAACCCTAAGGTCGCTGGCTTGATCACAGGTTCACCAGCATGACTGCAGTCACCAGTTTGAGCATGGAATCACCAACATGATCCCATGGGTGCTGGCTTGAGCCCAAAAGTCACTGGTTTAAAGCCCAAGGTTGCTGGCTTGAGCAAGGGGTTACTGGCTCAATTGGAGCTGTCCCCGCTACCCCCCATCAAGGCACATATAAGAAACAATCAATGAACAACTTAAGTGCCGCAACTATGAGTCGATGCTTCTCATCTCTATCTCTTACCTCCACCTCTCTCTCTCAAATCACTGAAAATTTGTGAGTGGAAAAAAAGCCAAAAAAAGCACATGATCATGAAATAGCTAGGATAGGCACATTTCTGTGACTTATTTCCAAACACTGCTAAGAAACTAAAGTTAATCTTTGATTATTTAGGGCAACCGAAGGATTCAGGATATAAAGTAGTGCAAATAACTGAGGGGTGACTTAATTATTTTAGACAAGAGGAGAAACCCCCTGAAGATCAAGCAGAGAAGTAAGGATTTCATGGATCTTCTAGAACCCTCATTTCTTCAATGTTAACAAAGTTATTAGGTAAAAACAGTGAAATTTATGGCAACCAACAAAAATTATTTGATAGATTTTTAAACACTATTTTATTTATAAGTCAAGAGTACCAGTGGTTAATAATAATTTCAAATATTGATTGACTTCTTACTATGTTATAGGTACTGTGTGAAGCACTTTAAATTCATTATCTCATTTATTGCTATGTGGTAAGTACAATTATTAGCCTATTTTACAGAAGAGAAAACTGAGACTTGGGTTAAATGTCCAAGATTACAAAAGGTTTTGAGATCTTCAAAGCTTATATTCTTAATCCTTCTGATAATACCATAGATTTAAATAAAGAAATAGCAGTCACTCTGTGATAGTAACATATATAGGAAAAAAAAAAGAAATATATTCTGTTCAAAAAATGATTCATTTATCACACCAGACTACCCAAGTTCTGATGAATGAGCCCCTATTCCCTGAAGTCACAATGCTTTTGTAAGGACAGGAAACCTAAAATTGTCTCAGTGAATCTCACTTCCCTTGGGAGTCTGCTATAGATAAATTTGTCATGGAAGGCTCAGTCTCCTATTTTTAAACAACAAATCAGCTCTCAGACAAATCTCTGAGACAAATCTCTGTGTCAATTTGAAAGAATGAAACTTTGTTTAGAAATTACAGGGGTACACTAGAAAATCTATAGGGAGAATAAGGCACAAAATGACATGGGTTAGAGGTTATTTTCCCACTCATTGGGAGGCCCAGGTCTCAAGAGCTCATGTGTCTATGTGTTCAATGATCTTCATGATATCTCAGTTGCTACCATTGCTGAAATGGATTCTTGTCCTATTAAATACTTAGAGGATAGATTTCTTTTTAATGCTATCTTTCACAAATGGATTTCCCTGTGGAATGCATTGTCAGATCATATTTAAAGTTTTTAAATGTCATGAGATGACTAGGCTTGTAATATATATATTTTATGAAGCTGGTACCCAGTGGATCAATGACCCTCTACAATCATCTTGGAGGAAGGAGACACGCCCTCTGGTTCTTCTGTCAAATAAAAGGACTGTGGGTAAGAAGGAGATGAGTGGGAGAAATAAAAGTATTTGCTGGTTTCTCGAGTCAGTTCCTGACATCTTTTCATCAGCAAAGATATTTTTAGCCCAAGAAGGAAAGCCAGGAATTCTGATTTCTGGTCCCTTTTCCACTTCTGACTCACCGGAGCCTGGGTGAGTGGCTGCTTCTCTGGACTGGCCCCTTGCTCTCAAAAACAGAGATAATGATACAGTGTTTGAGCCACTAATCCCAGTGACGGTGCTGGGATTAATGAGAGTGCTTTGGAAAGGAAAGAAAAAACTGTCTTTGATCAAAGGTGTGGGGGTAAGTATATTTTATTATAAACAATAATAATAGGCCTTATGTTCCCGATGCCTGGTGAGCAAACCATTCCCCTCTTGGCCTGAATTAATATTTGGACCCAAGGGTGTTAATTAGTGCAAAAATGAACTGAATGGCACCCTAAGGGCTTAAAGGAGTTACTACATCTTCAAAAAGTGACTAATTTACCCTCCTCTACCCCCCACCTTTCCCACACTAGGCTTCTGTCTACTGTTATTAGTACAGAATAACTGCACCATTCTTGCAGCTCTATTGATAGATGTGCTTCCTCCCATTATCATACTAGAATATAAGGGGTATGTAAGTACTATTGAAATAATTACCTTCTATTGGAATATTTGGTCTTAACTCATTGGTGGGAGCAGCCTCAAACAAACCATGGTAACCTGTGACAATTTATAATTGGTGTTATATCTTATCTTATTGTCAAGATGATATTTTTTCATAATGCATAGAATGTCTGTTCTCTTTAGACTTTTTAAAAATCTTCCTCTACCTCCTCAAACCTTCGCCAATACCTTTTGCATTATGGTTGACATAGAATGCTTCCTGCTCCCTTTACTATGACAAACCTCACAGTTCAGCACAGAAGCCACGAAGATCCTGGTTTAGTCACCTAGATCCTGGCCTCGACAATTCCCAAATCAAATAGGCATTTACTGTGTAAGGATGATTAGCATAAAATTCATTACAATTTTAACATAACATCATTCAAGTTGGGACAATCATCCCCTTGACCACCCTCCTGCTCCCTCTCTCTCATCATAAATGCCGATATCAATGTCACGGGAGAGAATACCGAGGAACTCGAGCACAGTTGGAAAAGCATCTGACCTTTACCAAACACATCTCAAAGACATCTTTATTTATTTTAACATGTTACAATTGATATATGAGATAAAGGGCAAGATCAGCACATATGTCATGGTGAAAAACATAATGAATGTAAGTGTGATGCTTACAGCGAATCCTACAGTGATTTATGAAGCCCAGACCATTGGAAGCACCTTAGCAATCATCTCATCCAAATTTGTACCTTATAGATAGAGTAACCATAACCCAGGAATGTGAAGTGGCTTCTGCAAGGATCTGTCTCCACCAATAAAGGTGAGGTGTGGGAAAGGAAAATGTAGAAAACTCCAGTCAATTAAGAAGATTTCTAGAGATTTTATAGAAAAAAATCACCTTAGGGTAACATCGATTTTATCCAAATCAAGTTTAAATATTACTCCAAATTAGAGTGTCAGCTGTATTCTAACACTGGGTTGTATTATTTTTCTTTTACACAAACAGAGATAAGGAATCAGTTAGGTAAATAAGATAGAAAGGAGGAAGGCTAGAGAGAAAGGATTTAAGATGTGTATTCGTGCATATGCTTACATTAGCTTGACTTACTCTACAGCAACCCTGCATTCCTGACACCAGTAGAAAAAGAAAAACTCTTATAGATCAATTGATAACAAGGAATTCCCAAACTCTTCGGAAAGTATTAATCTCGAGTTCCTGAGAAGCAGAGCTTGTCACAGAGGCTTGCAGGGGATCTTAATGGCCCGGCACGAGAGGAGCTGTTATGGGATGATAACTGGCCAGAGAAATGCCTCCAGGTCATTAATAGCCAGTAGTGCAATGGAGACTAGTCCTCCACTTTGTAAATAACAAGGTTAAGCTGAGATTCATCCGACTCTTGATCTCTATTTTCTCCTCCACTACCCTCCCTACCTTAAGTAAATACAAGAGAAGAGCATGCAAACAGTTCTTTAAAGAAACTCTCTTCAGAAAAGTTTCCAAGAATAAATTTTACCTTTGCAAAAAAGCAAGCTATTAGATGCTTTTCTGACTGCAGCATAGGGCTTCAGAGAATACTTATGAGAGTTAATAAATGTTTAATATGCATGACATAACAATTAAACTTTTTAACTGCATTTTTTTTCTTTTTTTTTTAAGATTTTATTTATTCATTATAGAGAGGGAAGAGAGAGAGAGAGAGAAGGGAGGAGGAGCAGGAAGCATCAACTCCCATATGTGCCTTGACCAGGCAAGCCCAGGGTTTTGAACCAGCAACCCAGCAACCTCAGCGTTTCCACTGCGCCACCACAGGTCAGGCCACATTTTTTTTTTCTTTATTTGCTCTTTTAACTGCTTTAACCTCTAAAGATTGTCTTTTTGTGTTTATTGCCTGTCGGTTAATTTTTTTTAGGGAATAATTTTTCCAGAAGTCTGAAATAGCATTGAGGTATTGTCATTTGATAAATGTGACTGACTGCAACTTTAACAAAGAATATAAACCTAGAAGTGAACATATAAGCCTACTGACTTGTATTTAAAGGACTTTTAAATAAACATTGTTGGAGTTTTTCCCTTCATTTTATCCACAAAATTTCTGGGGTCTTTCTATATTATTTGATATTACGTCCCTCCAAGGAAATCAAATGTATCACCAGCTTTTCCCTAAGTGTATTACAGGTAAAGTAAAATAAGTAAAGCATGTCTTTAGTTAAAAAAAAGCTATGTGAATTCAAAATGAATCGCCAAATTGGGTTACATGCAATAGTTTAGAATATGTTCCCTAGCCTAGTTACTAAAACAGTGTTTAAATTTTACTCCAAGGAATTATTACTGATGATATAATAACAATAATAATTATTTTATTATTAATAATTATTTTTAAATTTTATTATTCATTTTATTATTATTGATGCTGGGCAGTAGTTGGTTACCTAATGCACCCTTTACAAATAGTATTAATTCATTGACAAAATATTTCTATTTAAAACTTCAAGATATTTTACTGATGTTTTTCCATAAAAATTCTTTCTGAGAGAGCTAATTATGCTATATTTTTAAAACAAAGTTTATTTTGTGATCAAATTCAAAACTGGATACATTTCTATACCCTAACAATGAACTATCTGAAAAAGAATTAAGGAAAACAATCCTATTTACAATAGAATCAAAAGAAATAAAACACCTATGAATCAATTTAACCACGGAAGTGAAAGACCTATACACTGAAAACTATAAGATATAAGAAATTAAATAAGACAAAAATAAACAGAAACCTATCCTATGGGTCAGAAGAGTTAATATTGTTGAAATGTCCCATCTATAGATTCGATGCAATTTCTATAAAAATTGCCATGGCATTTTTCAAGGAAATAGAAAACAAAATCTAAAATTCATATGGAACCACAGAAGACCCCTAATGGTTAAAGTAATCTTGAGAAAGAACAAAGCTGGGGGCATCATGTGTCCTGATTTCAAGCTATATTACAAACCTATAGTAATCAGAAAAGTGTGGTACTAGTATAAAAACAGACACACAGATGGGAAATAAACCTACACATATATGATTAATTAATATCTGACAAGAGAGCTAAGAATATTTCAGTTCAGAAAAAAAAGCTCTTCAATAAATGTTGCTAGGAAAACCAGATATCCACATACAAAAGAATGAAGTTGGTCCCCTATCTTAAACCAATCACAAAAATTAACTCAAAATTAATTAATGACTTAAACTGTAGAACTAGAATAAAGCATTGGGGAAAATCACTCTGACATTGGTCTTGAAAATGATTTTTTGAATATAAAACCAAAAGCACAAGCAACAAAAGCAAAAATCAATTAAGTGGGACCACATCAAAATAAAAAGCTTAATCAAAGCTAAAGAAAACATCAGTAAAAATGTTTTCTTAAAACATCAGTAAAAACCTACACAATGGGAGAAAATATTTGCAAATTTCACATCTGATAAGGGGTTAACTTACAAAATATATAAGAAACTCATACAACTCAATAGAAAAAATTAAAAATGTACAGAAGGCAGTGGCACAGTGGATAGAGCGTTGGACTGGGATGCAGAAGAACCCAGGTTCGAAACCCCAGGGTTGCCAGCTTGAGCGCGGGCTCATCTGGCCTGAGCAAAAAGCTCACTAGCATGGACCCAAGGTCACTGGCTCGAGCAGGGGGTTACTCACTCTGCTGAAGGCCCGTGGTCATGGCACATATCAGAAAGCAATCAATGAACAATTATGGTGTCACAACGAAAAACTGATGATTGATGCTTCTCATCTCTCTACGTTCCTGTCTTTCTGTCCCTATCTATCCCTCTATCTGACTCTCTCTCTGTCCCTGTAAAAAAAATTTTTTTTAAATGCACAGAAGGCCTGAGCAGACATTTTTCCAAAGAAGATATACAAATGGCCAAAAAGTACATGAAAAGATATTCAACATCACTAACAATTAGGAAAATGCAAATCAAAACCACAGTGAGATATAACCAAAATCTGTTTAAATGGCCATTATCAGAGAGAGAGAGATGCTGACAAGAATGTGAAGAAAAAGAAACCCAGAACATTGTTGGTAAGAATATAAAATGTTATGGCCACTATGGAAAACAGTATGGAGGTTCCTCAAAAAATTAAAAATGTAATTACCATATGATCCAGAAATCCTACTTCTATGCAGATATCCAAAGGAGATGAAACCAGGATCTCAAAACAATACCTGCACCCCCATGTTCATTGTAGCATTATTCACAATAGCCATGATATGAAAATAACCGAATAGTCCATCAACACATGAATGAATAAAGAAGGCATGAGATATACATATATGAAATGAGGGGATATTATTTAGCCATGAGATGAGACAATTTGCAAAACTTGCCATTTGCAACAACATGGATGAGTCACAAAGGCACTGTGCTAAGTGAAATAAATCACGCAGAGAAAGACAATTATTGACTCAGGTTACTTAATTTGTGAAATCTAAACCTATAGAAACAGTACAATAGTGGGTTTCAAGGGGTGAAAGGTGGGGGAAATGGGGAGATGTTTGTCAAAGTATACATACTTTCTATAACAAGATGCAGGAGTCCCAGATATCAAATACAAAGCATGGTGACTATAGTTAATGATACTATATTGTACACATGAAAATTGTAAGAGAATACAGCTTTATGTTTTCATCATAACAACAACATGATAATTATGTGTGGTGAACTTTAATTAGGTGATGTGTTAACTATCCTTAATATATAGTAAACATTTCACAATATTTTTGTGTATCAAATCATCACATTGTACATCCAAAGCTTATATAATATTATGTCAATTTTATCCCAATAAATCTGGAAAAATAAATTTTAAAAATTCATAAGCTTATCTTAATCAAAATCACAAGGTGGTTACAGGACTAATTCATATGAAACTCTAAAAGAATGAAAATAGTAATAGCCACATGGATCTCATCCAGTTTTCATCTTAGCCATTAAGTAGTTTGTTATTCAATCATAAACCTGATATACACTGGAAAACACTTCCAAAAGTCAAAGTATATAAGTAATGCCTTGCACTGCTCTGTGTGTGCATCGTGTGTAAAAACACACTTATAAAGTGAGCCACTTTCCCTTATTTGAGGCACAATTTTTTTTTGGCTCAGTAATCTGTTTCTCTTAGATATAACATAAATAAAAGCAAAAACTAGAAAGGAGGAGTAGACTTAGGGAGAGTCACTGAAAGCAAGAAGATATATTAGCTGACATAGCTTAAGAGGGAGGAGTAGACATTTTAAAATAGATCTATACAAACCAGACCTTAGGACCCAAAATGCAGCATGGGGGAATTCAGTGAAAGGACAGAAGTCCTCAGCAGTATCAGTCAACATTCTCATATTAGACCACAATAACAGTTGTATGGATATTGATGATCCTGTAGCATCAAGAAATGGTTCATTGCCCTGGCCAGATAGCTCAGTTGGTTAGAGCACTGTCCTGAAGCACAGAGGTTGTCGGTTCAGTCCCTGGTCAGGGCAGATACAGGAACAGATCAATGTTCCTGTCTCTCTCTCTCTCTCTCTCTCTCTCCCTCTCTCTCTTTCTCCCTTCCTCTTTCTTTAAAATCAATAAATTTAAAAAATTAAAGAAAGAAATGGTTCATTTATTATTATAAATTTTACTTCCTAAGGTGTATAAATACATAATATATTATTTAAAAATATATATTCTGTGTGTGTGTGTGTGTGTGTGTGTGTGTGTGTGTGTGTGTGTGGCAGAGACAGAGAGAGACAGAGAGAGGAACATAGGGACAGACAGACAGGAAGGGAGAGAGATGGGAAGCATCAATTCTTCATTGCAGTACCTTAGTTGTTCATTGCTGCTTTCTCATATGTGCCTTGACCAGGGGCTACAACAGACCGACTGACCCCTTGCTCAAGCCAAAGACCTTGGGTTCAAACTGGTGAGCTGTGCTCAAACCAAATGAGCCCGCACTCAAGCCGGCAACCTCAGGGTTTTGAACCTGGTTCCTCTGCATCCAGTCTGATGCTCTATCCACTGCACCACTGCCTGGTCAAGCCAAAAGTATATATTCTTTTTTTTTTTTTTAATTTTTTTTTTCTGTATTTTTCTGAAGCCGGAAACGGGGAGAGACAGTCAGACAGACTCCTGCATGCGTCCGACCGGGATCCACCCGGCACGCCCACCAGGGGGCGACGCTCTGCCCACCAGGGGGCGATGCTCAGCCCCTCCGGGGTGTCGCTCTGTTGCGACCAGAGCCACTCTAGCGCCTGGGGCAGAGGCCAAGGAGCCATCCCCAGCGCCCGGGGCCATCCTTGCTCCAGTGGAGCCTCGGCTGTGGGAGGGGAAGAGAGAGACAGAAAGGAAGGAGAGGGGGAAGGGTGGAGAAGCAGATGGGTGCTTCTCCTGTGTGCCCTGGCAGGGAATCGAACCTGGGACCCCTGCACGCCAGGCTGACGCTCTACCACTGAGCCAACCGGCCAGGGCCCAAAAGTATATATTCTTATCAAAAGGAATAATGATTTTAAAGTTTTAGGACTTTGTATAATTCCTTGATAAATACTAAGTATTGCTGTAAAGGGAACCACTGTGTCAACGAAATGAAAACTAGATGATTATGCCACTTCGTTTATACTGAATGAGGTAGTCTCTAAATTCCAGCAATATGAGAATTGAGAAAGTACTTGAGGTGAAGACTTGTGAAGATCTGGAAGGGAGCATTCCAGGCCAGGGAAAGCAACTGCAGTGTCCCCAAGAGAAGAGCAAGCCCAAGCCATCTGACCAAAGGGAGAGCGGCATGAAAAAGGTCATAGATTAATCAGGGCTCACATCACATGGAGTTTGGATTTTTTTCTAATTGCAAAAGGAAAATACTGTGAAGTTTTAAGCATGGTATCCGATGCCTGTGTTTTGTTTTTTAAAGTTCTATGGCTGCGGTAGGGAGAATGGACTGCAAAGGGGTAAACGTGGAAAATGGGGAATGGATGACTCGGTTGTTCCACGTAGAAGATAATGGTGTCCAATGAAGACATCATGCTATCTTTTCAATTAAGAAAGCATTAGTTTAGTATCAGCATTAACACAATTGCACACTCTTCGTATAGTATCACTGGTGATCAAAAGTATATCTTTCATTTCCCTTAGAACTTCTTTATTTCATCAAACAATTCTAAACACTGGAGCTGCCATTCATGAAGCCAGCCTACAGAGGTTTGATACACTGCTCCTGGCAGATGGTGACCAAACTGGGTGCAGAGGGTACTTTGCAAAGAACAGTTCACCTAATTTGTGTCTTTCAATCCACTTACTCTTTCCAGGGTTTGATCTAAACCATAACATTGACACCAACCGTTTATTGTTCAGCAATTCTTGGGCCACTAGTCTTTCGATCTATGAACTATTTTCTAGCAGGGACCTAAGACCAGATTATTTAATAATGAAATATGAGCTTCAAAACCCCCTTCAAGTCCCTTACCTTTAGGTGTAAGACCAACAATAAGAAATTCCTAACTAAATATTGTACGAATGAAAGCATTGTCTCTTTCACTGTACTGGGTTTTAATTCCCACTTGAATCGCCTGCCTTAGGCAGCAGCACCACCTTTCTAGATGAGTGATTGTTCTAAGAAAGAGAAAATACTCAATATGTCATTTCATGAAAGACAAAGAATCTTTCTACTCGTTACACTCTTTGGAGAGTCCCTTAGGAAGAAATCTACTGAAAGCTGAACTGGAAAGAATATGATTAGTTTGCCAAAAGAATACCACTAGCTTGCGAACTTGATGGATATGTTATCTTCCAGCTGTCATAAGTCTGATTTTCATTTCAAGAGTCCTCCAAGTCCCTCCAAGCTCTTCAAAAAGGCTATAGAAGATTTTATAACTATCAAAGTTGTAATGCCACTAAGGATAGCCAAACAAGAGATAAGAATATTTATCCAAGTGTTGTATGGTGGGGCACAGGAGAACTGGGGTGTTTTCCCACCCTGCTTCCAACACACGAACAAGAGGTAGGGGAATCAGTCAGCAAATGACTGCATGTCGCTCATACATGAATAGTTACAGTGATTGCTTTAAATTCAGGGCTATGTTCACATTTCTATTAAAATAGAAGTAAACAAAAAGTAGGTGAAATCATTGCAAATTCCCATTGAAGAGATTGTCCCTATCCACTTCATGGGACTTTTTGTAACAATGAAATACTGTATTCTTTTATACAAAAATTTCAGAAGTGCCTATTAAGAGACATAAGATCTCTGGCCACTAGTCCTAGTGATTATTCTCCTCAAATAGACTCTTATTTCTCAATTTTAGCAGACATTCACTATTATTTTGCCTTAGTTTCAGGTGTATAGCATAATGGGTAGACAATCATATACTTTACAAGGTGTTCCCCCTGACATAAAGACTCTTGAAACTAAACTTCCACACTTCTCATAAATAGTTAGCCATGTCAGCTCTGGTCAATGCTGCCTGGTTCAAATCTTCTATCAGCTGTGTATCTTTGAGCAAGTTTACTCACCTGTAATAGTACCTGTCTGAAAGGGTTGTTAGGAAGATTATATGAGTTTCTACATGTAATGCATATAAACAGTCTAATCAATGTTAATTAGTATTGTCTCAGCTTTCATCAGTCAACACCAAAAGTGTATTCCCTCTCTCTACCCCCAAATAAAAAACTGTGTTCTTTAATCCCTTGAGAAAGTAGTAGTCTGGGACCAAGAACACTGGCATCACCTAAAAGTGTTTGGAAATGCAGAACCTCACAACTACGCTATACATCTGAAACTAACACAAAATAATAGTGAATGTAAACTGTAATTGAAAAATAAAATTTTTAAAAATGCAGAATCTCAACCCTCTCTCCAGATTTACTTGAATAACAATTTACATTTGAACAAGGCCATTAAGATAACATGTTATAGTGTGAAAAGCACTGAGCTAACACACCATCTGTCCATAATATCTTCCTTCCCCAGAGCTGCCCTCTGCCAGACTTTCGTACAAAAATCTCACACATTTTTCTCATCTCACCAAAGGGATTCACATGTGAATAGAGTCAGAAGCCTCCACTTGCATTTGGAGGACACCCCTCAAAACTCCCCCACCCTAACTGCCCCACCTCCCTACCCATCCTGGTTGCCAAGCCCTCTTCTCCGCAGGAGTGTTGATGGGTTGAGTTTTGTCTCAGGCTCTGGATCTCTCAGTCCTTAAAAACTGCGCTTTAGTTCATTTTACTACCATTTCCTAAAACCAAGTCCTCACTTTCCACAGTCTCACTGATGCTTGTCTGCCTTGCTCCTTTCCACCCATGGTCAGTAAACGATGCAGAGTGTGAGATCTTCTAGAAATAGAAACCGACTTTGCCTTAGTGGGTCCTGTCCCAGGTTGTGTGTCCAGTTCCAGCCTGGCCTTCCCTATTTCTCCGCACTTTTCCTTTCTAGAACTCATCATGTCCCAGGACACGACACCCCTGGGCTACTCACCTATGTTCATCAGTACAAATTAAACCACCGCCAGAGTACATACCGACCTTTAGACAAAACGAAATGTCCTCCTACCTCTTCTTTGTCAATGGCAAAAAAATATTTTGTCCTACTGTTTACATATTTTTTACTAATTACTTGTTCAAATGCAATAGGCTCGTGGTTGAGATAATGGCATAGAACATTTTTACTCCGGTAGTCTTTATTAAGAGAAATAAAGATCAAGGGAGAACTGACTCAACCTCTTCATGTAGCTGGATATGAACAATGGGGAAGCCATAAAGTGCATACCACATGCACGCAGTGCAGAGGAAGTGAATCTACAAATACAAATAAAGAGCAAAGACAAGTCTCAGACCACAAACCAAACCCTGGTTCCTTTGCCTCTTATGCTTGTTTTCCTCCCCCGTCAGTTAATAAGCAAGCCTTCGATCTTTATAATAAACTTCCTCGAGGTGCTGTCTGTCCTAAAGCACCATCAGCAATACACGCCCTTAGTGACATATCGCCGGAGGAACCTGCAGTGGCCAGTTGATGGGGTGGGTCTGGAGCTCTGGAGAGAGATACAGTCAGAAGCACAGGGCCTGTTATCATTTTTTTAAAAATCAGTGACTATTAGACAGGATGACCACTTCATAGGATGCTCTTCTACATCCCTACACCACCCCAATCACTAACATAAAAGTTCCCTGTTGTGTCAAATATCTCCAGATAGAGATAGCCTCTCTTTCTAAATTCCAGTGTAATCTCTTCAAAAAATAAAGTATATTCTTGACTCTGTTGTTTTCTAAAACAACATGGGGCAGAGGTGGCTAATTTAAGTGTATATGTTCGTGACATTTTTTCTCACTCATTTGGGATTGCTGAGTTCCCAGTAGGCCTGCTATTCATGTAACTGCTACTCAGACCACATTCCCTTTGGGAATCCTAGGATTTTTCTCTCACCTGTAGATCATAAACATAGATCCCCACCTGAAGTCCATGAGCCTGTCTGAGAGCCCTCTGCCAAGCAGGATGTGGCTTCAGAAAAGCAGATGGTTTCACTATGTGATGGCTGGCACCTGAAAAAGAAAACACAATCATTATAAAAATCCTGAACTTGGGCCATCCACACTTCCCACACATAAAACAGGACTATTCTGTGTGCATATCACTTTGCTTCCATCTGCTTTTCATAATTGGCAATGAATGATTGAGAAATAGGAGGAAGGGGAAAGCAGTGAGATGGGAAATTGAGTGGATATTCTATCCCACTTACCCCTCCAGAGAAATGTGCTATTATATTTTCTTTCATGTAGCAAAGAAAACGCCTCTAAGTACGTATTGCATGGAGCAGCAACAAATTGCAGTTGACTCTTGAACCACGCAGGTTTCAACTACACTGTAATGCCAGTGGCCAAGGCCAGGATGGTTCATATTGGAATCAGGCAGATGGTAGAGAAACTGTGGAACCAGAAAGCGTTGGGCCATTCCTCTGTAATAGGTTCTTGTGACAGCAGACGAGCAAACAGGCAGGGAAAACCGCTTCTCATGGCAGCAGGCAAACGAACAGCACAATGGCCCCTCTCAGTGGCAGGCAAGCAAATCCGCCATCCACCCTGAGGGCAAGCACCTGTAGCCTTACCTAGGCTACACACAAGTGCCTCTGCCACGTGCACTAATCACGCTTGCTGCAGGCGAGCAAGCCTAACACAGCTGTTTTCCCTGCATACATACACTTACACACGAATTGTTTTCAATATATACAGTCAGCTCTTCCCTAGCTGCAGTTTCACATCCACGGATTCAAGAAACTGCAATGAAAAACAGTATTTCGCATTCTCAACTGCAGATTCCTAACTGTAAGTTCCCAGTCTGGAATGGAAAATACTCTTTTAGATCTGTGGTTGGTTGAATCCTCAGATGCAAAAGGCCAACTGTAGAGTCAAAAGTTATATGCAGATTTTTTTTACTGTGCAGGGGTCAGTGCCCCAAACCCCAGCTTTATTCAAAAGTCAACTGTACAGAATAAAATTGGAAAGTTTTGCTATCTTTATATTAATGTAAAAAGAATGTATACCATATGGAAATAATTTTTAAAATTTTATTTGTTGATTTATAGAAAGAGGAGTGGGGGGAGTAGCAGGAAGCATCAGCTTATAGTAGTTGCTTCCTGTATGTGCCTTGACCAGGCAAACCTGGGGTTTTGAACTGGTGACCTCAACATTCCAGGTCGACACTTTATTTACTGTGGCCCCACAGGTCAAGCAAAGCAATCATTTTTAATATTTCATTTCTAAATTTACAAATTCAAGATATTGTCACTTGATGTGTACTGGATGAAAGACTCTAGGATGTCTGGATAAAACTGGATGAAAGTTTTCTATTTTATAAACTTGTTTTATTTTAAGTTTCCATATATAATGAACATGCTGTTCATTTTTGAGTCTGTGAAAACAATTAAAATATATCTATTTTGTTAAAGAAAAAGATCTAAATTACCTTTTATAAAGCCAGTGATTAGATATAGAATAACTTAAGTTATGGCAGGTAAAATTTTATATTAAGTATGTAATGTTAATAGATATGGATCAAGAAATTACAGAGGGCTTCTGCTATATTACAATACTATGTCTTAAGTGATATACTGAATTGTTTGAATTTAACGTTCTTCTTGTCATTGAGCAAAGAGAAATGCAGTACAAGAGAGGTCTCTAGTGTAAATAATATACTTTACTAAGAAGATAAACAAAAGTTATGTAATAGGCCCTGGCCAGCTGGCTCAGTGGTAGAGCATTGGCCTGGCATGTGGAAGTGCCAGGTTTGATTCCTGGCCAGGGCACACAGGAGAAGCGCTCATCTGCTTCTCCATCCTTCCCCCTTCCTTCATCTCTCTCTTTTCCACTCCCTCAGCCAAGGCTCCACTGGAGCAAAGTTGGCCCAGGCGCTGGCTCCATGGTCTTGCCTCCAGTTGCTAAAATGGCTCCGTGGCCTTGCCTCGGTTGCTAAAATGGCTCCAGCTGCAACAGAGCAATGGCCTCAGGTGGTCAGAGTATCACCCCCTAATGGGCATGCTGGGTGGATCCTGGTAGGGCGCATGCATGAGTCTGTCTCTCTGTGTCCCTTCTTCTCACTTCAGAAAAATACAAAAAAATAAAAGTTTACGTAATAAAGTTTACAAGGTCTTTAATGTTTAAATATCCTTTGAAAACACTTCAAAGTAAACCTAATAATTAAGAATTGCCAAATGGATGGTTGCTGTTTTGAGCATCAAGCCTTAGAGTCCACACCATCAGCAAGAGAAATATTATAAACCTCAGCAAACTTCATTCCCAGATCTAATGGACATTAAGCTAACATGCTGCCAAAAAAAACATTTCTCAGTCGCTGCCCTGAGTAAGAGTCCTTCCTATGTACATGGGAGGAAGTCATTTGCCAGCTGTTGCTGCTTATCTTACAAGTCTCCCTTTGACTCGTGCTTATTTTCTCTTGACCTCCTCAACTTCTCCCATACACACCATGTTGAGAGAACGTAAGACTCTGTAAACCTTGCCAAAGAAGTACCTTGTTGTTCTAGTCAATACCTCCATTTCAACATGTGTTATTGTTTATGAATCCAGACTAATTGCTGAGGGAGACTGAATGATTAGGCCTCCCCCATCCAATGCTATCTGGACATCTGTCAGCACAATAGACCACTTTACAACTTGACATCATGAATGACAGCTATGATGGAAACTTTCTCTCTTATGACAACAGCAAGCCTATTAGTAATAAATAGAATAAAAGAAAGCCAAGATGAAAAGAAAAGACTGTGCTACTTTCTAAAAGCATTCAATGTCTTTGGAATGTGCAAAAGACCCTGCAATGGAATGTCAGAGGTTACCCTTTACCAAATGGGATTCTAGCAGGGATTTCACTAAAGTGTTGCTTTCCCCTCCAGAGAGAGATGCAAACAGGCTGATTCAGAATTAAGATCTGGTATATTTGATTTCTGTGTTACACATATGTTGCTAAATTTATGCTAAAAAGATATTGGTGCTCTGTTCTCAGGGGTCTTACACCTACCGTACCTACTTGGCTACCTGCCAAAGGCAACTACTCTTGTGATGGAAGCTTCCTCTATATAGCTATGTCCCAACTTTAACTTTTTCACTCCTTTTTGACCCCATTGTTTTGTTCCATTTGCTATCTTCTGAATTTATTCCCAAAGTAGGAGCTGAGTAAACTGGAGTGACAGATAATGAGGCCAAAAAAATAGATAAAGTAGGATTAAAGTCCAGTCAGCAAAGAACATTCAGTAAATGCTCAGTGAGCCTGAGTTCTTCAAATGTTACTCAAAGAATTTAAATGGCTTGGATTTAAATAATCCCTGAGAATGTTCGTAGGTATGCAAACAACCCCTAGTATTATTCCTGAAGCATATCCTAATGCAGAGAGAATAGCCCTGAGAGCTTACTAGGTGCTCCTGAGGCATTGAATGTACGAGTGAATGAATGGATACACAGTAAGTAATTCCTGTGTGAGGGACTGAGGAAAGATATCCAAGACAACTTGGTGAAGATATCCAATAGGCTAGTTAGTAGAGCTTGCCTACTCCAAATTTCTGGTAAAATTTCTCACTTGGAATTAAGTAAAAATTATTTCCATGTGATTGCAAATCTCCAGAATCCTCTGGATTCTATTTACCTAGTTGAGTAAGGATTTAAAAACATCAAATGCTAAAATAATTTACATATTTCAACCTGGTATTTTATATTCAAAGTGTTTTAAAAATACATTTTTAGTTCAGTAACAAACTTGGCTTAATTGTAGTTTAGCATAGTGTTCAACTATCTGTAGTCAAAGACCCATTTGTTTGTTTGTTTTTTAATTTTCAACCCAAAATAGATAAATATTTTTATAAAATAAACAAGAGATGAATTACCAGAAAAAAAGATTAAAATATCCATATTCATTATCCACAACAACCAAGATATGGAAACGACCTAATTGTTCATTGATGAGTAAATAGATTAAAAAATACGGTATACATATATAGATAGATGATAGATAGATAGATAGATAGATAGATAGATAGATAGAAAGATAGATAGAAAGATAGATAGATAGACAGACAGACATGGAAAACTCGCCATGAGAAAAAAGGAAATCCTGCCCTTTGCAACACCATAGATGAAGCTAAAAAACATTATGCTAGGCCCTGGCGGGTTGGCTCAGCGGTAGAGCATCGGCCTGGCATGTGGGGGACCCAGGTTCGATTCCCAGCCAGGGCACATAGGAGAAGCGCCCATTTGCTTCTCCACCCCCCTCCCTCCTTCCTCTCTGTCTCTCTCTTCCCTTCCCACAGCGAGGCTCCATTGGAGCAAAGATGGCCCGGGCGCTGGGGATGGCTCCTTGGCCTCTGCCCCAGGCGCTAGAGTGGCTCTGGTCGCGGCAGAGCGATGCCCCGGAGGGGCAGAGCGTCGCCCCTGGTGGGCGTGCTGGGTGGATCCCGGTCGGGTGCATGCGGGAGTCTGTCTGTCTCTCCCCATTTCCAGCTTCAGAAAAATACAAAAAAAAAACAAAAACATTATGCTAAATAATAGAAGACAGATAAAAAGACAAATACTGTATGATCTCATTTACATAGAATCTTAAAAAAAATAAATCCATTTCATAGAATAGAGAGTAAAATGGTGGTTGCTAGGAAGCAGGGAAGATGGGAGATGCTGGTCAAAATGCACAAATCTTAAGTTATAAGTCCTGGGGATTCTAATGTGTAGCATGGTAACAGTAGTTAAAATACTGCATTATACACTTAATATTTAGAAAGAGTGTAGATCTTAAGCATTCTCATAACAACAAACAAAAACTAGTGAAAGATGTGTTAATTAACCCAATTATGATCATCTTTCACAATGTATATATATGTAAAATCATCATCTTGTACATTTTAAGGACATATATACGGTTTTGTCACTTATACTTCAATAAAGCTGGAGGGAAAAAAACAAAATTAAAAAAGAAAGAAAATACAAAAATATAAGCATCATTGTCTTTATCATTATATTCAACAGACTTAAAATTACACTGTTTCTTTCCGTTATGCAAAAAGTTTCTAAACGCTCTCAAATTTGGATCTATCTGGCCACAACTGTTTACAATCAGTCTGGTTCGTGTTGTGAATCACACTAAGCGGGTTTAGGTCCAATCTACTTTCTTTTGTCCTGAATTGACCAGGTTTAGGGCAGTGACTCAGAGGATATTCAGGTTTCATGTCACCTCTTTTCCATAACGCTTTAGCACTAAGATCTTTGTAGAGCAGAAAGATCATCTGTGTGGTTGAAACTAGTTTCCAATCTTTTTCAAGTATAAATAAAGTCATTTTTAATCTGTATTCTTCAAGTTTTTTTTAAATACTAAAGATTAAAATATTTGTCAAAAGTCAAAAAATAAAGATCACTAAGAAAATGTCTGTTTTTCTGAAACAGTGATTATTCTCACACATATCTTTGGGCTCCCACTGAAATGCTATCAAGTCATATTTTCTTGGCATTAGGGAATAATAAAGATATATGTCTAGGCAACACTGAGCTCATGGAAGACTGCATGACTCCCAATGTGCTGCCCTTGCAAAGGAGTGGGAGGGGGAAGACCATGTCTTATGTGTTTTTTAATCCCCCCCTCTCTTTCTCACACACACACACACACACACACACACACACCTGCACACATTCATGCATGCACTCACATATTATAGTGGTTTAGCAGTTAACTGGGTGTCTTTGTAGCCAGACAGTCTATGTTCAGGTTTCACAGTAGATTCTTCATAAATAATTTTCTGAATGAGAAAATGCATTTACAAATGGTGTTGAAGAGTAAGTACTACAGTAGAAGATGGACAACAAGCATTGTTTTTCCATTTGTAAAAGTTTTATAGAGTTGGGGTAAAAAAAAACAAAATGGTGTCATAAAACAGGCACGTCAGAGTCTCAAGTATGATATATTATCAAGAACAGAAACCATGGACTGTCCTATGAAAACTGTCCGTGAATGAGCACAGATCTTTCTTTCGGCACTGATGTTCTCCTTTCTGATGCCCAAAAACTTACCTAAGCAGGCAAACAGAAAACCTGAGTTAAAAATACTAGTATTTTGTATTAAGTCTGTGCTCACACATGCACTTTAAAAAAAAATGAAAGTAGTTATCAGAGAGAGGGGCTGGGGAGAGGGGAGAAAAGAAGGACAAACATATGGTGACGGAAAATGATTTGACTCTGGGTGATGGGCATATAATAAAATCATTATTTCAAGTGCTATGGAGATGTTTGCCTGAAACTTACATACTCTTATTGATCAGTCACCCCATTAAATTTAATTTCAAAATAAAAAATTTTAAAAAGTGAATTGAATAATAGATATTTCTAACAAAACTCATTATTTGAATTCAACCATCATTTATAATTATTTTCATCTGAACTGAATCTTTCAAATAGCACTATCACAGGAGAAATTTCTAGACTTATCATTGCTCCATTCCTCCTGAGAAAGATGTAGATTATGGAAAATCCCACAAGCAATAAAGCACAAATCCAGAAGAGCTTTGCTACACAAAGTGTAATTAAGTGAATTTTTATTCTGTACATGGAAAGGGGTTCCTATAGCGAAGGAGCCATAAATTATAGGTGACGGAAAAACCATGGAATTTGAGATCAGGGGCCATGGAAAGAAAGACCTTGCTTCACTGCCAGATTTTAGATGCAATTTAATTTTCCTCCATCCTTAAAATACAAATTAAGATATATACTCCCAAAGGGGTGTTATAAAAAAATATATGCTACAACATATATGGATAGCAATTTTGTAAGTTAGTGAGTTTTCAAATGTTTTTAAAGGTGATGTAGAAAAAACAAGACTTCACTTTAATTTTCAAAGCTTTTGTGAGGGCAGAAATGCAGCAAGCAGTAAGACGGTAACATAGAAATACACACCCTACCAACCACTGGCATGGTCTGGACCGCAGTTACCCAAGTCACAGGCTGAATAGTCTACCAAGAAGCTGCCAGATACAGCAATGTGTGACCTCAGTGAATACTCTCCTCATTCTCCATCTTCTAAAGAGACAAAATGCAAACTTCTTTCCAACTAGCCAAAACAATTGTTCTGGGGTGAGGAATCATTATTATTTTTTGAAGCAGTAATAAACAGAGCTGTCCCCGAAGGAGTGTTGCAACACAAGGAGAAATGAAAGTAGGAATCCATGCCCACCCCTTCCTTACCTCCCAGGAGCAGAAGCAGCACAAAGACTAGATAGAAGGTTATTTCCCAGAAAGCTTCCTTATTAGCTGTGTGTGAATATTTGCATTTTGGAAATATCCTTTCCCAAGTTCATTTCCCATTCCCTGGTGCAAACAGCATGTGGTCAAACACTGTGGTCAAGTGATTCATGGTGGAAAGTGGGCCTTGCCCCAGTACTGAAGACTTCTTAATTGCTTTAATGGTTCAATTGCCAATGCATGTTAGTTTTGGCAGAGCAGACGTAAGGAAAACTGTTCTTCTCATATTCTTTGGCTCTTATACTTTTACATGTCAAAGGAAACAGCAATGCAAACTAAAACTGTTCCAGACCAAAGAACACTTTAAACATCATTTGGCTTTTAGGAGACAAAGCGACATGGTGAGAAGGGTGCCAAAAGGACAGCCTGGAGTTTTGTGTTCTAGACTCCGTGCTGTCCCTGTGGCAAATCACTCTGCTCTCCAAGCCTTCTCTCAACAGCTCTAAACTGCCAAATTTATCCTAGATTAAGATTTAATGATCACAAGTAAAGTAAAGCATATCACAGTGAAGTCTTCCACAACTATTCTGTACATTAAGAAAGGGTTTTTAATAAGAAAACAAAACAAAACAAAAAAAACCCTATATCTTCTGTTGTCAGGGACAGGATTGGAAAGCAAAATTATTTAAAGGAAGAACTAGATTCCACAACTAGATTTCTACTGAATCATTTCAATCCCTAAGTTACTCATCAAGTATGTATCAGTCTATACACATCTTATGAAATGAGGCGAACTACAATGTTCTTTTATTTACTGTATTTTTTGCTCCATAAGACACACCTGACCATCATACGCATTTAGGGTTTTAAAGAGAAAAATAATAAAAAAATATTCTGAACCAAATGGTGTGTTAAAATATTTAATAAAATACCGTATTTTTTGCTCCATAAGACGCACGGGCATTTCCCCCTCCATTGGGGGGGGGGGAATGCATCTTACGAAGTGAAAAATATGTACATACCATTTTTCCTCCCTATTTTTTTCATCCATCAATTTCCCTTGCGGAATAAGGAATTATTCTTTCAATTTACGGAAAAGAAAAAGGAAGTCTGAAAATAATTAGTTCACTTTGCTTAAAAGGGACAGTATTAAATTTTTATTTCTACTTATTAAAGTGGAAATTACAGAAAATTTAAAAACAATTAAAGTAGGAAAAAGGAATTACCAATGGGTTTATAACTTATTGTCAACCATGATTGAGTAACTTTGCTTTTACAATTTGGGGGGGGCACACATTTTTTTACAAGGAAGCAGAGCTCTTTTTCACTTAGTTTTGGTTATAATGCACACGTAATTTTACATCCTACTTTTCTCACTTAACAAGCTAAGCATTTATCCAAGTTACTACAATCTCTGTATTTTTATTGATGGCATACTCTTCAACACATGTATCTACCATTCCCCAACAGATGATCATTTTAAGTAGTAATTAAACAATTTTAATATCTGCGTATCCAGTATGGAAAACTTTAGCTAAGGAGGGAAACCCAATACTTAGAGATGGAAGAGGAGCGAGGAGAGGAAGCAGCCAGGAGCCTCTGACCACTAGGCAACTCTTTGGAATAAATTTAAATAGTGTCTCACGGAAAGGCCTTGCATTCTGTCTCAATAGAGGCATGGCAGTCAAGTGGGCCTTCTAGTAGGTAAGTTATAATAAGCACTAGTTCTCGGGAGAAGTCCCACCCATTCCACAGCCAGGCCAAACAGCTCATCAGGGAAAATCTAATTTTCTACAATAGCAGACAATGGCTTCCCAAGTAAAGGGCTGACTAGGGTGGGTGATGAATTGTGCTGTAGGAAGTGCTGACACAGTAAGGTGACAGAGCCATCTCCCGCAGCGTGGGAGCTATAAGGAAAAGGAGATGAAGTTGGTTTTCAACTCAGTGTATCAATAAAGACATTTTTCTAATTGCTCACCATGTCTGCAATATTCGCTTATATTCTTTAGAGGATCTGTATAAACAAATTTCTCTTCTAACATCATCTTCCTTTCTTTATGCAGCACTGGAGTTGGGGAGATACGCAGAGAATTCATCCTTCCTTTACAGGACCAACTTAGCTGAGGTCTAAGTTTAAACTTTTCACAACTACTCTAAAAGATGCATAAAAGGTATAAAATAATTTTACTAGAAAATTTTTCTTAATAATAGTTTAAAATGTGGCAAGAATGATAGAAAAATACAATATATCTATATGTTTTTGAGTTAGAGAAATACCATGGATAAATTAACATACTACTTGAAGTTTTAAGACAAAAGGTAGCAATTTTGCAGAGTTTTAGAATTAAAAATAACTTTGACAATTTTTTTAAAAAAGAATAAAAATAACTATATAAATCCAAGATATAAAATGACTGAGTCTATAAGTCCTAAGATAATACAAATTGTAATCAGAGAAGTTTAAAAAATATTTCAAAGAAAACAATTATGATGATGAAGTTTACTAGACACTGGACTAATTATTCAGAGAGTTTCTTCAGTCCCTTTCTTTCAAAATGTTTAAAAATATGGCAGCAATTATCTCTCTAAAAAATTTCAGAAGGAATTTCGTGAAAGAGAAAGATGGCCTAGAGTCTAGACAGTCTCTTAAGAGCCCTTCCTGAATACTAATCCTAAATTTTATTCATTACTCATCTCCTCAGAGGTAATCCAAAAAGATTAAGAAATAAAATGCTTTTTTTCTACCCTCTTCTTTTTGGCTTTGGAAACTATTTTAAATTAATACTTCCTGTTCTCTCCCCAAAACTTTGGAAGCTTTGCAAATGGTTGTTTAATAGCTATAAATCCTTCCCATATCCATTCAACATTCACCATCACTCCCAAGATATAGCAGCACCCACTTTAAAGCATCATAGTGTCAAACACTATAATTAAGGAAAAAAGTGATGTATAGTAGCTTGTAAACATAGGTTTCTAATTCAAGAAAACTGCAAAAGAGAGAGAAGATATTTGCTTTAGACAGGGTTGTGAGAGCTTCTAAATTGTTAGTATGGTAAAGCCTCATTCTATTATACCATACATAATTCAACACTCATAACTTATTTTTCATTTTTCCTTGGGGCTGAACTATACTTAAAAGAATAACTAGACTGCCATTTAATTGTATGCTCATTTTGTTGTGCAATTTGTTTCTTGGAGTAAACTATGGCAATAATTTATGATTTACTCTGGTAAATTTCCACTGCTTTTTTGTAAAGAAAGACTCAAAAAACTGTATCAAAAGAATGGTGCACTGAAGATCATACAATTTATACATCAAGTTCAGCATGTTGGGAGAAAACATCATAGGAAAAATAATTCCCACCATCTTTCAGAAAGAAACCTTTGCAAATGTGGCTAATCAAGGATTTATACAATCAATACTTTTAAGGGTATTTGTTTTTTAGTTTAAAAAATACATTACATTTTGTAACAGTCAAAGAAAACAGAACCTCCAAGACTCTCTTCGGATTTAGATCCTCTGAGCCTTTGGTTTTTCCAAATAACAGTAATAGCCTTTTAACACGGTTCATATCTCTCCTCTGTTAATTGATTTACTTGATTCCATATACTTTGGTATATATTTTAAATAAAAGTTCTTTTAAAGTTTAAAAATTCCCAGTTCCAAAGTCAATGGTGCAAGGGTCCAAAGTCAGACCTCAATGTGGTCTTTAGATAACAGCAAGTGAAAATATTTTACAGTGTTCCTCAATTAATAAAAGAAATGCTTGACCTAAGATTTGAACCACAACATTCATAGTTATATACAACCTCCTTAGTTAATATAATCTACTAACCATCAAAAAATTACAAGGTTGTAAATTTTATGATTATTTTTGTTTTTAATGGTTATACAGGTTTTTAGAAATAAATAGAAATCTACTTCAGGCACCACAGAAAGTTGTTATGTCACCCAGTGACTCTAGAAGTCTTTGAAAAAGTATGGTGGTGAATCACCAAGTGGGTGAGCGGTTCTCAAACTTCAGTAGGTGTCAGACTTGCTGCAGTTAAGTTGAAGCACCTCTAATTTGAGTTGCACAGGTGACTCAGACCCCCACCCAAGCATTAGAACCAGTGATCTAGATTGCATGTTCAAGTTCTCTTCCATTTTGGCCCAGGAATTAATTTTTAATGTATCTTGCTTTATCAAACCCGCACAAAAATGTGGCTTGTCCTTAATTTCCAGGATTGCCTATAGCCTTTGGCTTCTCTGTACATGATTATCCTCTGGTCTTCAGCAACAACTCACTGTGTCTGGTTGAATCTCTCCTGTCCTAGAGA
Organism: Saccopteryx bilineata; assembly: GCF_036850765.1. NCBI lineage: Eukaryota > Metazoa > Chordata > Mammalia > Chiroptera > Emballonuridae > Saccopteryx > Saccopteryx bilineata. Next base: position 185,974,356 of record NC_089490.1, on the reverse strand, counting down.
GAGGAAACAAGAGTCAACTCCACCAGAAGGAACCCCTGTGGCTGAAAGAGACGTGAATTCAATTAGCTTAGGTCATTGCCATCTCAATTTCCTCAGAGAAAAAGAACATTTCTAGCCTTCAAATAAACTGCTCTCACAGCTGGATCTAGATGAAATACATGACACTGCTTCCCCTTTGGAAGATCCTAGAGCTTCAGAAAACACCGTGGGAAATCTGTTGGCAATTTCCTGTAGCAGGACCAACACTAATTCCCAATGATGTCAGCCATTTCCTCTCCAGGAGGTTTTGCAGAGCCCTTTACCATGGCAAAATTTGTTCCTGAAAAGAACATGCTAAGATATATTTTGTTCTTACTGTATTTCATATGCCCAGAGAAGTGCCTGAAACATAGAAGGCATTTAATAAAAATATCTATTGAATAAAGAAATGGTTTCTTGCCACATAAAGTGTATGATCGTTATCATTGCCAAGGACATAAACTCAATACACAGCCCTTTGTAAAAATATCAGGGGACTCAAGGGAACGGTCTTTACACATTATCAATCTGCCACAGAGTTGACTTCCATTTTGCAAGTGTATTCATCAGTGAAACTTTCTATCTCAGGATCTCTCGTGAGGCTGCAATCAAGATGTTAACCAGAGTGGAAGGCTTTTGAAGGCTTCACTGAGGCTGGAAAATGGGCTCCAGGATGACTCACTCACATGGTGCCAACTATTGGCAGGAAACCTCAGTTCCTGCCCTGTGTGTCAGGCTGCTTGACTATCCCATCCATACAACATGGCCCTCAGCTTCCCCCAGACTCAGCAATCCTAGAGAAAGGGCAATGCAGAAGCCATGATGTCTTTGGTCACCTAGACTCAGAAGTCACACAGCCTCATTGCCACAATGTCGTATTGATTACACAACCTTATTCAACATGGGAGGAGACACACAGGAATGAACACTAGGAGGCAGACATCACTAAAGCCATCTTGGAAGCTGAGTACCACAATCACTGTTTTACAGCTGAGGAGGCCGTGGCCAGAAAGGTAAAGTGACTTTTTAAAGTCACATGGGAAGTTGTAGGTCTAATATTTGAACCTCTGACTATAAGTCCCATGATTTTATCACTATACTAGACTGTCTCTTTAAATAACCTGATTGTAAAGCCAAAGATATTTGTCCACATAGGGAAACATTTAATCTAAAATCATGTCAAGAAGGGAAAAAAAAAAACCTGGAGCCTACTGATAGACTTAATTTGGCACAAATTTCTGACTCCAACTTCCTTCATCTACAGACTAAATTGTCAGATTTATAAACACAGGTGTACTTGTGCCAGAATTAATCAAATGTTGCTTGGCATGGTGTGAAGAAGACGGGTACAGTCTACGAAAGCTTAATTTAGTAAAATAAACTGACTTCAAAGCAGCCCAGATGGTTTCAATACTACCTTTGGTGGGGGGGGGGGGGGGAGGAAGATTAAGAGCATGATAATGAAACAGGAATAACCATTCTGTCCGCTTATGGGACGGGGGTCAGGGATGTTTTCTTCTACATTGTATAAGACGTGAAAATCAAGGGCCGTTGGCTACATGTGGCCATAAATCATCCACGATGCCCGGTTTGAGTACTTTGGGGGAGGCTAGGGTTACAGTTCTCAGCAGTGCTGTACTGTACAAGTAAAGCAAACTGTGAAAACCACGGGGCAAAGGAAAGGTGTGCTGAAGGCCTTTTTCCTCTCACATTTGCTTAATGAACCCTCAGTATTGAAACAGAGAGATAAAAGAATAAGCAACATTTACCATTCTTTAGTTCAGTCAGGATCAAAAACATTGTTATTTAAATCACACATTGAATATCAGAGCAATAGTCTGGGTGTAGAGGGAAACTAGTCTGCACCCCGGCCTCCCAAGACCTTCCCACCAATGGTAGATGCCATTTGATAGGACGCAATCCATCTGAAGTCTCACTATGAGCTTGAGGGTCTCCCTCTCCATGCTCCTGCGGTTCTGTCCCCCTTCTCTTCCACTTCATCAGAACAATACCCCACTTTTCAATGTAAATAACAATCTTAGAGCTTCAAGCCCTGGTTCTTTTCAACTAAAGCCATTTCAAAAGCGTTTGCTCTCTGTATTTCTTTTTTATGTAAGTTAACAAAAAGCAGGCATATTATGGGCTGAGATCCACTTAGTAAATTAAAGCCATTCCACACTCAACGGTTTCCAGCAGTTTTTTGTATCTGCAGACCAGGCCTATGAACTCAATCATTTTCACTCATTTCAACTTTTGTTGCAAAGCATTCAAAATGGAGTAAATTAGCCAGTTCATCTTTTCCTCTAGTTCATAAAGAACAGAGTACTGTTTCTTCAGAGAAAGAATTTCAAGGAATAATCACTGTTTCTTTCAGTAAAACAGCTTGACAAATAGGGTAAGAGACATGCAACAGTGTTCAGAAGATTTCAAAGAAGTTAGAACCATGGAACAAAATAGAGGCATGGCTTCAACACAATAAAACACCTTAAACTTTCCAGGGTCTTTGATCTTTTGAAGCTTTGAAACATCACTGCAATAAGCTCCTGGTATATCTCCAGTATTTTCCTTCTAAGAAAATGGAATCTCTAAATGTATATAACTATTAACATATATGAATCTCATTATCTTTTTTCATTCCATCTTGCAGGGTCCACATCATTTCATATATGCCCATGCTAAACCTCACAGGTGTTGTTACAAACGATGTATAACACTAATGTGGAAGAATGGAACATCTCAACAAATCAACTATAAGACAGTCACAAAAGCTAGTTTTTAACCTGAGCTGTTTGAGTCGCAGAGCTTTGGATAGTGGAATACAAGGAGGGAGAAGAAGGAAGGAAGGACAGGTCTTCTGAAGAGTGCGGGAGAGAGTGTTCCGAGCACTTCTTACACCTGAAAACCAACCTTTCTTTCCACCTAAAGCCAGGAACACCTAAAGAGCCCTTTCCACAATACCAGAAGGGAGCAAATACATAGTGATACAATGAAGCTTAAGCTCTGGGTAGCATCATATTTCTGCTTTGAGCAATTAAGCTGGTGGAAAAGAGACGTGTGTGTGTGTGTGTGTGTGTGTGTGTGTGTGTGTGTGTGTGTGTAGGCAAGTTAAGTTTTAGGTGTTTATGAGACATCCAAATATACATGTCAAGTATATAACTGGATATGTGGGTCTGGAATACAGAGAAAAGTTTAAGACAGAAATATAAGTTGTCAGCAAATGGGTGGTATTTAAAACCACGTAAAGGACGAGACTTCCTAAGTAGAGAACATGGATAGGGAAGAAAAGGAGGCCGAGACCTGGGCCCAAGGGAGCCCCTACATTTCGAGGTCAGGAAGAGTTTCCTATGAAGGAAACTAAGAAAAAGGTAGAGGAAAACCACAGAGTCAGTGTAAAGTCACAGATGCCAAAAGATGAGACTTTTAAGAAAACAGAGGCAGATACCTGGCTTGTACACACCTGAAAAATAGAATATAATAAGAAATATCAATCGCCTTGGATGTGACAACATAGAGGCTATTGGTGCTCTTGACAAAAGCAGTTTCACTGGAGTTTTCTGGATTGGAACCAGATTGGAAAGGATTGTGGTACAAGCAGAAGGTAAGAAGGTAGAGACACCATGTATAAGCAACTTGTTATGAAAGGTTTGTTATAAAAGGGGACAGAGAAATGAGATGATAACCAGGAGATACTGAGTTATCAAGAGGGAACTTGGGGTTTTTTGTTTTGTATTTTAGGTTGAGATATACCGAAGATTATTTGTAAGCTCCTGGGAGTAAAGCAGTAGAGATGGAAATAGATAATGCAAGAAAGAGGAAAACTAAGCAAAGAAGGAAAGTCCTTGAGAGAAGGTAGGGTTCAAAGCTCTCGGTCAAGTTTGGCCCCTGATAGGATAATGACGCCTACTCAGTTTCATTAGGAGGAAGAAGGGAGGGTATGCATGACGTTGGGTCTATAGACTTGTAGATACAGATTTTCCTAGCTAATTGTTCCCCTTTTCTCAAGCATGTAGAAGTTTTGTCATCGGCTGAAAGTGTCATTTGGAGCCAAAAGTAGTATCCAAGATCAACACAAAATAGTCTTGTATAAAGACTACAGCCTGCACCTAGTAGGCAAAACTAGTGGGATTATTTTGTAGTTTAGCTGGTCTAAAACCATAGATTTGGCAGAGAACAACTCAGTAGAGTTAGGGAATTTGCTACAAAAAAATACTTAATTTGAGTGTAAAAGTTTCTGGTCTGGCAGCTTTTCTCCAAAGTGTAACTCAAGGCTCTGTGATGCTGCTATCATCAGCCTATGACTTCCATGGATACCGAGGAAGAGAGAGAGAGTGAGCTGTGGGTTCCCAGATTTTTACCTTCTCTTCCTGGAAAAGACATAATGTTACTTGTGCTCACATTCCATTGCTCAGCACTAATCAAATGACCTCACCTACAAGTAAGGGGGCTGAGAAATATCCTGGGCTGGTCCACTGCTTCCAGAAACAATGCTGAACTATGTAAAGAAGCGCGAATCTTTGGTGGTTCACTAGCTATCTCCTATCATATCTACGAACAAAGAGATACAAAATGTCCTATCTCACTGGGATAATCAGTGAGAGTCTCTGTAGAGGTGAAATTTAAATGGAGCCATAAAGTAAAAATAGGGAGTGTTCTGAGTTATCTGAGGAAATTGTGCTTGAAATAGAGAAAATGGCAACTGCAAAGGTCCTGAGGCAGGCATATGTTTAATATGTTTGAGGCAGGGATTGCTAAAATTTTTGTGTGACTGGTCATATAGTCAATATTTAGGCTTTAAAACCCATTATATCCCTGTTACAACTATTCAGCTCTACCATAGGAACATAAAAGAGACCACAAACAATATATACATGAATGTGTATGGCTATTTGTTGGTCAAATAAATTTGTAAATATGATATATAGGTTTGCTCACTTATAGTTTGCATTGGGTGTGAGGGACAGGCTGCAAGCAGGCAAAGTTGTTATACCCTAAGGCTTAGTTTTAAGACTAAGCCTTTCCCACCCTCAGTGACTTTGAATCAGACTTACTTGTTTGTATATTGGATTAAAGGTTTTGATTTCTACACTATAAAATGAGGCAGACCGGAAGCTTGCTCTCTCTCAGCTCCTGAGATTAGCATTAGAGAGGAGAGCAGAGAAAGACCACATGGAAGAGAGGAGAAGCAACCAAAATGGTGGAGTGCTGAAGGAGAAGCCAGTTTGTGCAAAGTTTGTACAGAGAGAAGGAGATGGGGAACAGAGGTGAATAAGGCTGGTGAGCTAGAAACCTTTGCTTCTAGGAAACTCTGATAAGTCAATGGCTTTGGGATCCCTGAATGGAAAGGGAAGTATTTTCCCACTGTGTGTATTTCTTGCCCGCCAGGTGCAAGCTAGGATTAAAGCTAATGGCCCACCAGTTCTTGGCTCCATTGTTTCATTATCGTCTGTTCAAATCAAATGTGAACATGCACAGGCCAGACGGCTGTGATGGTGGCCGTGGATACTGGCTTTACACTATTATTCAATAAAACTTTATTTATAAAAATAGGCAACAGGCTGGAGTTGGCTATAGGTTATAATTTGTCATCTTCTGGTTTAATGAAAAGCAAAGAGGGCAAATTTCTTCTCAGAAATTTGAAGCAGACAAGGGGTCCAGGGGAGGACAGTGAAGTTGAAGAGGAAACCAAGTGTCAGATCAGATAGAGCTTTGTAGCCTATATTGAAGGATTTTGGATTAATTCCAGTGGCTGATGAAAACTGTGGGAATATTTTAAAATAGAAATATAAAATGATCTGATTTACCTGGTAACAGAATGACTTTGGATACTGTAAGAAACAAACTCTAGGCAAGTGAGAGTAGAGGCAGGGTGACCAGTTGGTATAAATTTGTGATGATGGGGGTTTCAGCCCTTCAACCCATGTGTTCTCAGTAAAGATGGTGAGGAGCTGCCAGGTTGGAGACTTGGCTTTATAGAAGAACCTACAAGATTTTCTGACATATAGGTGTTCTGAAGAGGGGGCTTGAGCAGATGAGCTAGGAAGATAAAAACACGTAAATTTGAGCCTAATCAGGCGGTAGTGCAGTGGATAGAGCGTTGGACTAGGCGCGGAAGACCCAGGTCAAAACCCCGAAGTCACCAATTTGAGCGTGGGCTTATCTGGTTTGAGCAAGGCTCACCAGCTTAAGTCCAAGGTCACCAGCTTGAGAATGGGGTCACTTGGTCTGCTGTAGCCTCCAGTCAAGACACATATGAGAAAGCAATCCATGAACAACTAAGAATTGGTGCCGCAATGAAGAATTGATGCTTCTCGGCCCTCTCCCTTCCTGTCTGTCCCTATCTGTCGCTCTCTGTCTCTCTCTGTCCCTGTCAAAAAACAAACAAAACATGTATATTTGAGATTTCAGTGATAATATAAGTTCTAGGGTTGACAAGATGAGAGGAATGTTCACAGAAGTGGTAGATTGTGGTAGCAGCACCCAAAAAAAAAAAAAAAAGTGGAAATGAGGAGGTAGCCTGAGAAACCATGTTCAATGTGATAATCATGACCTCTGAGTCAGCAGTGACCACGATGATACAAAAAGCCAGCTGTTAATTTGACATGATACTTTAGTCAAAGAGCAATCACTCCACAGATCTGACTAGTAACCATGATCAGTACAACAACAACAAAAAGCAAGTAAATCAAAAGAACCACCACTACGAAATATGAAACAGGCAAATCTTGGTGCCTGATTCTTCACAGTTCCCACAAAGAAGCACTCTTGCTCATGAGCCAGTCTTGATACGTTCTCACAGTCAAATACATATCCATGCAACACCACCCAAAAAGTAAAATTGAAAAGTAATTGAAATCTTTGTATTGTGCATCCCCAAAATGCCACTGGGGTAGCTCATCCTTAATCTTCAAAACCCCTTCTGACTCTCAGTCACCCACAAAACCCACAACTGTCCTATAGACTTTCTTCTGTCTCCAAAACTTCCCCAGACTTCCTCTGAAACCTGGCCTAGGCTTATTTTTTTTTTTCTATCTTGTCCTTCATTCTCTTAATCTTTCCCATTCTGTGTAATTCTTCTTCCCAGCCTTAACAAATCAAGCTGGTTTCAGTTCTTGTAATTAAGTTCATAGCAAAGTCTCAGAAACTAAGCTAAGCAAAGTGAGCATTCTCCTGAGCAGACAGGAAAGAGAAAGATGCTGTGATTTTTAGAGCAGTGCCTCTCAAATTTCAGCATGCATCAACCAGACATTATTAAAATGCAGACTCCTGGCCCCATCCCCAGAGACTGTGATTTGATAGGTCCAGGTGGGGCCTGAGAATTTGCATGTTCCACAGGCTCCCAGGTGGATGTTGACACTGCTGGCCTACCAACTGCACTCAAGGCACAGACTTTAAGGGCTGTTTGGGCAAGTCCCACTGCATTTCACTACAGGGTTTGATATTTGGTCACACCCACGTGCACGCACACATAGACACACTTTTTTTTCCCCCCAGAAGAGAGAGCTAGTGAGAGAGAGAGAGAGAGAATAATGGTTTATTTTATGTGTCAGTTTTACTGGGCTAAGGGATGCCCAGTAAAGGCTGGTAAAACATTATTCTGAGTATGTCTGTGCAGATGCTTCTCAAAGAGATCGGCATTTAAATCAGTAGACTGAGTAAAGATCGCCCTCACCAATTCGGGCGGGCATCATTTAATCAATTAAGGACCTGAATAGGGCAGAAAAGTGGAGGAAGGGCAAACTTACACTTTTTACTTAAAATGCTATATCCACTTTCTCCTGCACTCAGACATCAGCGCTCTTGGCTGTTGGACACAGGCATGCAGGCGGACGTACACCACCAGCACCCTGCCCAATGCTCAGCCCATAGGCTCGAGCTGGACTGCACCAGCAGCCTCGGTCCCCCAGCTTACCTACGTGGATCCGGGACCCCTCAGCTGCCATAGCACGAGCCAAGTCCTGTTTTATGTGTATACCCAGAATATAGTTTTATTGCTTTTGGATAAATCAATACTTCATGTTTTTATTATGACTATTATTTATTACTGGGTCAGGAAGTGTATTATGACTGTATTTTCTTTTCTTGAATAATTTTATGTTATTTTTGGAATAAATGCTTCGTTTTCCCTTACATTTCTTCTTTGTTGTTGTTGAGACTCTGGTTGAATCTTCCCGTCTTCTTCAATAACTCTTCATTCAGATTTTTATATGGGCAAGCTGTCACATGTGTCCATCAGATCAACTTAGTTTTTCTTTTCTGGAACCGTCTCCTCTCTTCCTCCAGCCCCCAGCCGCCAGCCCTCTGTCATCCTGTGCAGGATGCCCCAAGCGGCAGGATTTCTCCTCTCCTCTTTCTCATGTTTTGCCCCTTATATCCTGGGTCCTGGTCTTATTTCTTGGTTTAGTCCCTTGTTTTGTAGGAACACATCCTTCTATAGCTTGCTGAAAAATGTGTGGGGGAGAGTTTTTAAAATAATAAGACTTTGCTTGTTTAAAAATGTCTTTATATTAATTTAACATTTGGCCATTTCATGAAGTATAGATTTCCAGGTTAGAAATCATTCCTTTGAGAAATGTGAAGCATTCTATCAGGGCCTCCCAGCTTCCCATCTTGCGGGTGAGAGGCTAGGTCCATTCTTAGTTCAAATTCCCACGTGTCACTTATTTCTGTTTTTTGTTTATTTATTCTCTCTGAAAGTTTTTAGAATGTCTGTATTTCTGATATTTGATGATCATACACCCTTGAGTAGGTCTTTTTTCTAAAATCATATCAGTTTTACAGTAGCCTTTTTGCTCTAAAGATTCATGTCCTTCAATTCTGATTTTTTTTTTTGTATAAATCTTTGATAATATTTCCCCTCAGTTTTCTTGTTCTCTCTGGGACACTAATTATTTATATGTTATATTTCTATTACCTTCTCATTTTCTTTTCTTTCTCTTTTCATTCTACTTTCATTCTACTTCCTAGAAGTCTTTAAAATTTTCCTCTAAATCTTCTCTTGAATTGTTTTTATCTACTATATTTTTATTTCCCATGACCCTTAGAGTCCCTTAGTAAATGTTTTTTAAAAGACCCTTATTTTTGTCTGACCTGTGGTGGCACAATGGATAAGGTGTCAACCTGAAATGTGGAAGTTGCTGGTTCAAGACCCCTGGCTTACTCAGTCAAGGCATATACAAAAAGCAACTGTGAATTGGTGCTTCCCATTCCCATATATTCTTATTTTTGTTCTACGTCAGGGGTCCCCAAACTACAGCCCATGAGCCGCATGCAGCCCCCTGAGGCCATTTATCCGGCCCCTACCACATTTCCAGAAGGGGCACCTCTTTCATTGGTGGTCAGTGAGAGGACCACAGGATGCATCTGCAAAGTGCGGTGTCACTCACCTACAATACTACTTCCGGTGATGCGGAACGCACAGGTCACGGCTCCGGAAGTGTGTCATATCACTTGTTACGGCTAGCAGTGACAAATATGGAACCAGACATTGACCATATCATTAGCCAAAAGCAGGCCCATAGTTCCCATTGACATACTCGTCAGTTTGTCGATTTAAATTTGCTTGTTCTTTATTTTAAATATTGTATTTGTTCCCGTTTTGTTTTTTTACTTTAAAATAAGATATGTGCAGTGTGCGTAGGGATTTGTTCATAGTTTTTTTATAGTCCGGCCCTCCAACAGTCTGAGGGACAGTGAACTGGCCCCCTGTGTAAAAAGTTTGGGGATCCCTGTTACTGATACTCATAAACTGTCTTAACCTTTCTGAGTATCTCTCTCTCGACATTACAGTGTGTCCATAAAGTCATGATGCACTTTTGACTGGTCACAGGAAAGCAACAAAAGACGATAGAAATGTGAAATCTGCACCAAATAAAAGGAAAACCCTCCCAGTTTCATACCTATTCAGTGCAGTTCGATGTGGGCTCACGCACAGATTTTTTAGGGCTCCTTAGGTAGCTAACCCGTATAGCCTCGACAGACTGTCACTGACTGATGGCCTACCAGAATGGGGTTTCTCCACCAAACTGCTGGTTTCCTTCAACTGCTTATCCCACATAGGAGTAATGTTATTCCTATGTGGTGGCACTTCATTATAAACATGCCAATATTCACGTTGCACTTTGGTCATGGATTCGAACTTAGTGAGCCACAGACACACTGAACTTTCCTCTGTACCATCCACATCTCGACTGGCATGGCCGTGGGCTGCTCCGCTGAATACATGGTGTATGTCATCATCTGCGCATGTGTACATGCTGCCACATCATCCTACAGAAACTGGGAGGTTTTTCCTCTTATTTGGTGCAGATTTTACATTTCTATCATCTTTTGTTGCTTTCCTGTGACTGGTCAAAAGTGCACCATGACTTTACAGACACACTGTACTTCAGCGGATTCTTGCATTTAATTTTTTCCTCTGATATTTTCTGTTTATTTGTTTATGTTTCTGTCTTCAAATTACAATATTTCCTCTTGGTTAACTCTTTGTATCTACAAGCCAATCAGCAAACCCTTAGTGGAAGCTCCCATCATGATTTGCCCACTGACGGGCTCTACTGTCAGACACCTGGCAGCCTTCTAGGCCCTTTAGTGCTGCAGCCCCCCGCCCCCCGCCACCCACCACCCACCACCCGCCACTCTGCCAGAGTCTGGGAGCAGAGCCAGGAGTCTCACAAAGTTTAAACTTTCTTCTAATCCTGTCTCCATCATGTCTTCATTCCCACCTTGGCCTGCGAACAGGCGCATTTCTGTCAGTTACAGTTTGAGTCCTGGTTTTTCCTTAGAAACACTTGGTCACCATCAATGTGAGTCCTGTGGTGTTGGGGTAGAGCTGGAGCCTTTTCATGGAATGAAATGGAAAATGTGCCAGACAGCAACCTGAGTTCATTACAACCCTATTTGGGGGAAGCAGAAGAGGTGTCAGAAGAAAGGGACCACAGGAGATGAGAGTGGCTTGCAGGTGAGAAGGTACCGCTTCGCAACTCTGCGGCTGGTCCTCATTCACTCCCTTCTAACAGCCAAGACAATAGACTTGCAATCTCCTCTACCCACGGCCATCTTGTTTTGTGTCCTGGGTCAGTGGTGCGGCAGAAAAGGCCAGCCTAACTCGGGGTGTTTACACCGCAGGAATATGTCTGCCTGGTGGCCTGCTGTGAAAAGAACTGTTTGCTGGATGCATTACGTTTCATGCCCAGTCTAGCGGTCATTCTGCTTCGGATCTTTGCACTTCATTTGCCCAGATAAGGCCATCAAAAATATCGAAATAGCTATCACTATTGTGCAAATGGACTGCAATTTTTAAAAACCATAATAAACCTTCTGTATTCCAATATAAAAGGAATTTTCCCACCCCTCCTCCTATTTCTCTTGGAACATCAGCAAATTGAATTGCAAGGGAAGTATAATGAAAAGATTTTAGGTTACCCTGCAGACATGAAGACATGGGAAATTGGCTATGAAATTACATTTGGGTATTTTTGCTTATTCCCTGTTCAAACTCTGTCCAAAATTTCTTTATGAAATAGGAAACATTTTTCCCCTTTTTGCCTCTGAGCTGTGCAAGTCTATAGCTAGCTGGTCTTTTATTAACTCTCTTCTTCAGTCCCTACCCACCCACCCCCAAAACGCTGAGCCACATTAGAGACTCATTCTTCATTGCTTGAATTGTTATAAAAGAATACTGACTCCATAACAAAGAGCCCCCTATCATTGCCAAAATACACTGTGATTGATCACACAAAGTAGTATATTCTCCAAGACAATAAGTATCAGCAGTTTTAAAGAAAACTGGAATGGATAACCAAATACGCCAAGTGTATACCTGGATGTATACAATCAGATGTGCTATACAGAAGGCAGAGAGTGTCGGAAGTTACTGATTAAATTCTAAACTAGAGCAGTGGTCCCCAACCTTTTTTGGGCCATAGACCGGTTTAATGTCAGAAAATATTTTCACGGACCGGCCTTTAGGGTGGGACGGATAAATGTATCACATGACCAAGACAAGTGTCAAGAGTGAGTCTTAGACGGATGTAACAGAGGGAATCTGGTCATTTTTTAAAAATAAAATATCGTTCAGACTTAAATATAAATAAAACGGAAATAATGTAAGTTATTTATTCTTTCTCTGCGGACTGGTACCAAATGGTCCACGGACCGGTACCGGTCCGCGGCCCAGGGGTTGGGGACCACTGAACTAGAGCTCATAAAGTATTTCATTAGAAAACACCGTGAGCTGTTTTTCCTTGCTCTTCCTTTTCTTTCCCTTTTTTCTTCCCTCCCACTCTTCTCTGGACTAGACGGTAAGGAATTGGGAGAAAAGCAATAAGGATGTGGATTATAATCAACATGACATGCATTGTGAAAGGTGGGGGACAGTTTTCACCTAGAACATCGTGACTACTCCCCCTTAGACTCCGACCATGGGAAATATGGGAGATATGTCCATTTCTTTGTTCTGCATTTTGAACATAATTCATGGCCCTACAATCTGAAGAGTATGTTTCATGGTCCATACTAAAGCACACAAAGCAAGTCTTGATTAAAAGATACGTGATGGGGTCAAACTCAAATTATCCAAAGGGACTTGAGAGCACAAACCAAGTTCATAAGTGTTTAAGGGAGTCTAGCTTCGTGCTTTCCCATAGGACAAGGGGACAGGAAAGAGAAATCAAATAAATTCCAGCTAGATAAGCAGTCTGGGTGAAGGACAAGAGTAGTGGGAGAGGGGGAGGTGGAGGAAAGGAGACCATACAGTGAGGAAAGAGAAAGGTTCATTAAACTCGAGTTTGAAAGGAAATTGTACTCACAGTTAATAAACAGAAAGCAAGACAAGGGGGATAGGTTCCCAGGACCCTGGGCGAGTCAGCATCTGGCAGCCAACTTGTGTATATGGTAATGTGAACAGAGTAGCTATAGGAAACACAGGGGACTGAGTGTTCGCGAGGGTTCAGGGAAGGCTCTGTTTTAGATCACTGAGATTGTGAGAGTTGTTACATAGCTAAATCTTCATTTAAAAAATGAAAGATTCCATCCTGGACAGTGGTGGCTGGATTACAGCATTGTTCATAAAAGAACTGAGGTGTCTTTTAGGGAACATAGCTAATGAGATTAACGAGCTATATATTCCAGATGACGCTGTTCCTTGACCCATTCTGAACTTCTTATTTTTTCTCCACATTAAGTGGCTCACTTGGCATTTATCAGTAACATATGATTGCATAAAGGTTCATGGCCAGAATCGGCAGAAAAACCCAAACTGCCACATTAAAAAAATTCTCACGGGAAATCTTTGCAAAATTCATGCACAGGGAGCATTTTTCAAATGTATATAGGAAAGAAGATTCACCACACAAGCCACTCTTCCCTCTGCATGAAATGAAAGCCCAGTATCAACAGTGTTTCCTGCAGGCTGTCCTCTTAGTCACAGGAGCCCAGCTGTTTCTGTTAACAACAAAGGCATGATTTATCTCTCAAGGATATAAAGTAATGAAAGGCATAAATGAGAGAGTTATGGCTCATACAGATGGGATTGATCCCATGGGACAATGACTTTCCCACCATTTCTATCTTCTCTTATATAAATTCCATTTCTAAGCCGTATCTCAGGATCATTCTGTTGTGAAATGCTGCTCCATCACTATTCTGATATTTCACATTATTCAAGCTAGAAATGCACTAATGAAGTAATTTTATTTATTTATTTATTTATTTATTTATTTATTTATTTATTTTAGAAGAAAGAGACAGACAGGAAAGGAGATGAGAAGCATCAACTTATAGTTGTGTCACTTCAGTTGTTCACTGATTACTTCTCATATGTGCCTTGACTGGAGGGCTCAAGCTGAACCAGTGACCCCTTACTCAAGCTAGGGAACTTTGGACTCAAGCCAGTGACCATACGGTCATGTTAATGATCCCACACTCAAACCAGCAACCCTGTGCTCAAGGTGGCAAGCCTGCACTCAAGCTGGCAGCCTCAGGGTTTCAAACCTGGGTCCTCAGTGTCCCAGGTCGATGTTCTATCCACTGCACCACCGCCTGGTCAAGCTAAATTACTTTAATTTATAAAGTCAAACATTTCTCACTAGAGTAAGATTCACTTTGTTTGATTGTATTTTTGGGGTTTTGGATATATATTAATTTGCACAGGTTACACCATCTTTCTAAATGTTTTAATTTAGAATATTTTTTCTGAAGCACAATTCCTAGTTTTGCTTTCCCTTTCCTTCCATTTCAAAAGAAAATATCCAACTTGAGATATAATATCCGCTTGAGGAGGCAGATAAATGCGGGAAACAGAAAATAGGATGCACCCAACTCAAACTCCACACCCAGGAACCCAGCTGACAATAAGGACGATATTTTATCTCTTCTTCTACAAATTATCGTCAGATGTCTTTCCCCTAACTTACTATAATGCTTCCTTCTAGAACTTAAACAACCAAAAAGTTCAGATAACAGGAATTTCTTTCTATGTTTTACTTTAATAAAGAAGAGACAAAACAAACAGATGGATATGAGAGACTTGGTGGTTTTCTGTTTCCACTTTTTAGAGAAATAGGATCAGTGCGATCAATGATGTCAGAGTAATAGCACGGTAGGAAATGATACCAATAAATCTCCCCCAAAACTCAACAAGATCTTCAACCAGAAACAGAAAAACCTATCCTTGGAGCCTCCAGATGTTTCGCAATACACCCGAAGGTATGGTCGAGCGAAAAATATGCTAAATATATAATCAAACCCCAAAGGAAATAGGGAGTAAGAAATGCTCCACCTTCCTCACTAACCTAAATAGGGCTGCTTTCACTGGGAACTGAGAGTAAACAAACTAAGGCGGGCAAAGGGGGTGAATAGATCCAGGCTGTGGCACAAACGGCAGAACCAGGCTGTGGCACAGAGATCCAAGCCGAGGAAAAACTGCCTTCGGCAACCCAGGCAATACAAGCTAACACTTGCGCCAAACCCAGACAAAGAAAGACAAGTGGGGCAGCCATTTGCCCCATCTCCTGGTCGGTGTGCGCAGATAGTGGGCGAGAGATTCCTTTGAAAGCCCCAGGAGTGGGCGCCATGTTATCCCACAGAGAGGCAGAGTCAGAGGCCTTTTTGTGGGCCGAAAGTGGAATCTCTGGGCCGCCCCAGCGCCCGGAAAAAACTGCGCACGGGGAGGGAGCGAGAGCCAATTCCAACGCTGTAACTTTTCCGTGTTGTTGGGGGTTTCACTCAGAGGGTGAGGCGGCCAGCCTGATATCCTGGTCTGCGCACACAGATAGTGAGCGAGAGTTTCCTCCAAGCACCCCGGAAGTGGGCGCCCGCTTGTGTTACTGGACAGAGTGGCAGAGCCAGAGGTCTTTGAGTGGGCGGAAGCCCCGCCTGATTATGCTAGCAGCTCTGACTGACTGAGCCTTACCCAGAGCCCTGTGCTGAGTGGGAATAGAGTGGGGAGTTGCTACCTCTTTGAGCCTCTTACTATCCAGGCAGAGGCAGCAGCAACCCCATAGCTGGATTATCAGGCTACTAATTGAGGAAGGAAAGACTAGGAGAGAGGCTCCAGGAACACAGACTCTCTCACTGTCGGAGCCTGTAAATGCTAATGAGCCTCAACTGCCAACGAGACTGAAGCACAATACATGACATCGCCATAGAGACTTATCAACTGCAAACCTCTACCTGAGCATGCCAAAGGGGCAGAACCCAGGGTACAGAGTCACCGACCAGGAAGAGGGAGAGAAAAGAAAAAGCAAGAAGATAACCTCTCAAAATCAAGAATAATCCGCAGGCTTTATAACCTATCCCATTTTATTATATTTGTTTGTTTGTTTCTCTTATCTTCATTCTTGACTTTTTTTTTTTTCCTCCTCCAATTTGGTCATTTAACTCTCTGCCAGTCTTACTCTCTCCTCTCCTTGAACTACACTACCCATAACTGTTACATCTTCCATTATCTTTTCTTTCGTCTTCCTTTCTCTCTATGAGGGTTGCACTCCAAAACCCTTAACTCTCTCTCTCTCTCGCCTCTTTTTTCTGTTTTCTTCTTTTAGTGATTCCCTCTTTTTTCTCTCTCTCTTTTTCTTTTCTCCCTCTATATTAGTTTCTTCCTTTCTCCTTTACATCTCCTCTCATTCAAACCTCAATCACGAACAAATTATCTTATCTGGGACTCAAACTTATATTTGTGGCATTTTGGGGGGTTTTTACTTCACCTTTTTAACACACTAGCAGTGCTCCCATCCCTGGCTCTCCATTTTATCTAGTTCTTGTTCCACTAAATACAATAGTAATTTTTTAATTTGTCCCCCCATTTTCCTGTTTCCCTCTTATTCCTCTCATCATAACTCTTAGTCAACCAACACCTAAAAGTAAATCATTTTATTCTGGACCCAAATTTTTTCCTTCTTTGCTTTTTGTGGGTCCATACGCCTTTTTTTTTTTTTTTTTTTTTTTTGCCCCTTTATTACTTCTCCCCAATTCAGGCCCTCCATTACAGGCATTGTTTGTTCTATTTAGTACAATATAATTCACAGTTCACCACAAGATTTTCTCAACAAAGAGGGGAGAGGCGAAGAGAGGAAAAAAGGAGGGGGGGGAATAATTTCCTTTTTTAAATTTTTTTTTATTTTATTTTTCATTATTTCATTATTAATTTTTAAAAAAACAACTCTTTGATTTTTTATTTTTTTATCTTTTTATTCTTTATTAAATCTCATTAATACTATCAAAAAAACCACCCTCAGGTGCCATTAAGAAAGAGAAAATGGAATATCATGGATACAAAAAAAAGAGAGGTAACACAGATAGATGAGAAAAAATCTATAGAGAAAAAATTTAATATATTAGAAACCTTGGAGTTAAATGACAGAAAATTTAAAATAGAAATCCTAAAAATACTCAGAGATATACAAGAAAACACAGAAAGGCAATTTAAGGAGCTCAGAAAACAACTCAATGAACACAAAGAATATATTTCCAAGGAAATTGAAACTATAAAAACAAATCAAACAGAGATGAAAAACTCAATTCACGAGCTGAAAAACGAGGTAACAAGCTTAGCTACTAGAACAGGCCAGATGTAAGGTAGGATTAGTGAAATAGAAGACAAGCAACTTGAGGCACAACAGAGAGAAGAAGAAAGAGATTCAAAAAATTTTTTAAATGAGATAGCCCTACAGGAATTATCTGACTCCATCAAAAAGAATAACATAAGAATGATAGGTATATCAGAGGGAGAAGAGAGAGAAAATGGAATGGAGAACATACTCAAACAAATAATAGATGAGAACTTCCCAAGCCTGTGGAAAGAAATAAAGCCTCAAATTCAAGAAGCAAATAGAACTCCGAGTTTTCTTAACCCCAACAAACCTACTCCAAGGCACATCATAATGAAATTGGCACAAACCAACAGAAAAGAAAAAATTCTCAAGGCAGCCAGGGAAAAGAAGAATACAACATATAAAGGAAGGCCCATTATATTACCATCGGATTTCTCAACAGAAACTCTGCAAGCTAGAAGAGAGTGGACCCCAATATTTAAAGTCCTGAAAGAGAGGAACTTTCAGCCACGAATACTATACCCATCAAAGCTATCCTTTAAATATGAAGGAGAAATAAAAACATTCACAGATACAGAAAAGATGAGGGAATTTATCATCAGAAACCCCCACTGCAGGAATTACTAAAGGGGTTCTCCAATCAGATACAAAGAACAAAAAAAAAACAAAGCCACAAGTAAAAGTTCCAAGAAGAACACAAAAAAAAACAAATTTAAACTGTGACAACAGCAAAAAGAAAGTGGGGGGAGAGGATGGAGATTAACAGTAGCAAAGGACAATGGAGTGCAAAAGTACTCACAAAATAGTGCACCACAATGAACAGGGTAGGAACCCTTTTCATTACTTAAAGGTAACCACCATTGAAAAAACCACCACAGAAGCACATGATTTAAAAAAGATAGCAACAGAGGAAAGATGTATGGAATACAACCAAATAAAAAGAAAAGATAAAAAAACGAAAAAGAAGGATCAAACAAGACACAAAACTAACAGAAAGTAATCTATAAAATGGCAATAGGGAACTCACAAGTGTCAATAATTACACTAAATGTAAATGGATTGAACTCACCAATAAAAAGGCACAGAGTAGCAGAATGGATTAAAAAAGAAAATCAAACTGTATGCTGCCTACAAGAAACTCATCTAAGTAACAAGGATAAAAACAAATTCAAAGTGAAAGGCTGGAAAACAATACTCCAAGCAAATAACATCCAAAAAAACGCAGCCGTAGCAATACTCATATCAGATAATGCTGACTACAAGACAGCAAAAGTACTCAGAGACAAAAATGGCCATTTCATAATGGCTAAGGGGACACTGAATCAAGAAGACATAACAATTCTTAATATATATGCACCAAACCAAGGAGTACCAAAATATATAAGACAGCTACTTATTGACCTTAAAACAAAAACTGACAAAAATACAGTCATACTTGGAGACCTGTAGATCTCAATACACCGCTGACGGCTCTAGATCAGCCATCCAAACAGAGAATCAACAAAGATATAGTGGCCTTAAACAAAACACTAGAGCACCTGGATTTGATAGACATCTACAGGACATTTCATCCCAAAGTGACTGAGTATTTTTCTCCAGTGTACATGGATCATTCTCAAGAATTGACCATATGTTGGGCCACAAAAACAACATCAGCAAATTCAGAAAAATCGAAGTTGTACCAAGCATATTTTCTGATCATAAAGTTGAAACTAGATTTCAACTGCAAAAAAAGAGAAAAAAATCCCACAAAAATACGGAAACTAAACAACATACTTTTAAAAAATGAATGGGTCAAAGAAGAAATAAGTGCAGAGATCAAAAGATATATACAGACAAATGAAAATGACAATACAACATATCAGAATCTATGAGATGCAGCAAAAGCAGTGAAAAAAAGAGAAGTTCATATCACTTCAGGCATATATGAACAAACAAGAGAGAGCCCATGTGAACCACTTAACTTCACACCTTAAGGAACTAGAAAAAGAAGAACAAAGACAACCCAAAACCAGCCGAAGAAAGGAGATAATAAAAATCAGAGCAGAAATAAATAAAATAGAGAACAGAAAAACTATAGAAAAAATGAATAGAACAAGGAGCTGGTTCTTTGAAAAGATCAATAAAATTGACAAACCCTTGGCAAGACTTACCAAGGAAAAAAGAGAAAGAACTCATATAAAAAAAATCCAAAATGAAAGAGGAGAAATCACCACAGACACTGTAGATATACCAAGAATTATTGTAGAATACTATGAAAAACTTTATGCTACTAAATTCAAGAACCTAGAAGAAATGAATAAATTTCTAGAACAAAACAACCTTCCTAGACTGAGTCAAGAAGAAGCAGGAAGCCTAAACAGACCTATTAGTAGAGAAGAAATAGAAAAAACCATTAAAAACCTCCCCAAAAATAAAAGTCCAGGCCCTGACGGCTATACCAGCGAATTTTTTCAAACATTCAAAGAACACTTGGTTCCTATTCTACTCAAAGTCTTCCAAAAAATTGAAGAAGAAGCAATACTTCCAAACACATTTTATGAGGCCAACATAACCCTCATCCCAAAACCAGGCAAGGATGGCACAAAAAAAGAAAACTACAGACCAATATCTCTAATGAATACAGATGCTAAAATACTAAACAAAATACTAGCAAATCGAATACAACAACATATTAAAAAAATAATACATCATGATCAAGTAGGATTCATCCCAGAATCTCAAGGATGGTTCAACATACGTAAAACGGTTAACGTAATACACCATATCAACAAAACAAAGAACAAAACCCACATGATCTTATCAATAGATGCAGAAAAGGCTTTCAATAAAATACAACACAATTTTATGTTTAAGACTCTCAACAAAATGGGTATAGAAGAAAAATATCTCAACATGATAAAGGCCATATATGATAAACCATCAGCTAACATCATATTAAATGGCACAAAACTGAAGGCTTTCCCCCTTAAATCGGGAACAAGACAGGGTTGTCCACTCTCTCCACTCTTATTTAATGTGGTACTAGAGGTTCTAGCCAGAGCAATCAGACAAGACAAAGAAATAAAAGGCATCCATATCGGAAAAGAAGAAGTAAAGGTATCACTTTTTGCAGATGATATGATCCTATACATCGAAAATCCCAAAGAATCCACAAAAAGACTACTAGAAACAATAAGCCAATACAGTAAGGTCACAGGATACAAAATTAACATACAGAAGTCAATAGCCTTTCTATATGCCAAAAATGAAACATTTGAGAACAAACTCAAAAGAATAATCCCCTTCACGATTGCAACAAAAAAATAAAATACTTAGGAATAAACATAACAAAGAATGTAAAGGACTTATATAATGAAAACTATAAACCATTGTTAAGGGAAATCAAAAAAGATATAATGAGATGGAAGAATATTTCTTGTTCTTGGTTAGGAAGAATAAATATAATCAAGATAGCCATATTACCCAAAGCAATATATAAATTTAATGCAATTCCCATCAAAATTCCAATGACATTTTTTAAAGAAATGGAGCAAAAAATCATCAGATTTATATGGAACTATAAAAAAACTCGAATAGCCAAAGCAATCTTAAAGAAAAAGAATGAAGCTGGGGGCATTACAATACCTGGCTTCAAACTATATTATAGGGCCACTACAATCAAAACAGCATGGTATTGGCAGAAAAATAGACACTCAGACCAATGGAACAGAATAGAAAACCCAGAAATAAAACCACATATATATAGTCAAATAATTTTTGATAAAGGGGCCAAGAACACACAATGGAGAAAAGAAAGCCTCTTCAATAATGGTGCTGAGAAAACTGGAAAGCCACATGCAAAAGAATGAAACTGGACTACAGTTTGTCCCCCTGTACTAAAATTAACTCAAAATGGATCAAAGATCTAAACATAAGACCTGAAACAATAAAGTACATAGAAGAAGACATAGGCACTAAACTCATGGACCTGGGTTTTAAAGAGCATTTTATGAATTTGACTCCAAAGGCAAGAGAAGTGAAGGCAAAAATTAATGAATGGGACTACATCAGACTAAGAAGTTTTTGCTCAGCAAGAGAAACTGATAACAAAATAAACAGACAGCCAACCAAATGGGAAATGATATTTTCAAACAACAGCTCAGATAAGGGCCTAATATCCAAAATATACAAAGAACTCATAAAACTCAACAACAAACAAATAAACAATCCAATAAAAAAATGGGAAGAGGACATGAACAGACACTTCTCCCAGGAGGAAATACAAATGGCCAACAGATATATGAAAAGATGCTCATCTTCATTAGTTATTAGAGAAATGCAAATCAAAACTGCAATGAGATACCACCTCACACCTGTTAGTTTAGCTATTATTAACAAGACAGGTAATAGCAAATATTGGAGAGGCTGTGGAGAAAGAGGAACCCTCATACACTGTTGGTGGGACTGTAAAGTAGTACAACCATTATGGAAGAAAGTATGGTGGTTCCTCAAAAAACTGAAAATAGAACTACCTTATGACCCAGCAATCCCTCTACTGGGTATATACCCCAAAAACTCAGAAACATTGATACGTAAAGACACATGTAGCCCCATGTTCATTGCAGCATTGTTCACAGTGGCCAGGACATGGAAACAACCAAAAAGCCCGTCAATAGATGACTGGATAAAGAAGATGTGGCACATATACACTATGGAATACTACTCAGCCATAAGAAATATTGACATCGGATCATTTGCAGCAAAATGGTGGGATCTTGATAACATTTTACAAAGTGAAATAAGTTAAAAACCAGGAACTGCATTATTCTATACGTAGGTAGGACATAAAAGTGAAACTAAGAGACATTGATAAGAGTGTGGTGGTTATGGGGGGAGGGGGGAGAAGGAGAGGGAAAGGGGGAGGGGGAGGGGTACAAAGAAAACTAGATAGAAGGTGACAGAGGACAATCTGACTTTGAGTGATGGGTATGCAACATAATTGAACGACAAGATAACCTGGACTTGTTATCTTTGAATATATGTATCCTGATTTATTGATGTCTCCCCATTAAAAAAAATAAAATTATAAAAAAAAATAGGATCAGTGCACCTTGCACTAATCACCTACGTCTTATATGCCTATGACACTCAATAATGGTATGCATGTTTAAGCATAATCATACTGAGTTTCTTTGTGGCATGAACCATTAAAGGCAGAACACATTCATTTTAATGCTATGTACTATATACTTTATTTGATTTTTATTGGTATCAAATTTTCTTAATCAGTACACTTCCATGTCTATACATACTGTATAAATGGTAAAAAGTATTCTAAATTCAGTAAACACACACACACACATGCAAAATAGTTTTAACAGAAAAGTACATTCTGTAGAAAAATAGAATTTCAATGAACCTATCAGTGAAAGAAGCCAGTGACAAAATACCACATATTATACCTTTTCATTTACATGAAATGTTCAGAATAGGCAAATCTACAGAAACAAGAAGGAGATCAATAGTTGCCGTGGCTGGGGTTGGGGGTTAGGGAAAGTAGGTGCCAGTGACTGCTTATGTGGGGTACGGGGAATAGGGTTTCTTCTTCAGGTAATGAGAATATTCTAAACTTAGGTTGTTGTGATAATCGTACAACTCTGTGAATATAATTTCAAAAATCATTGAATTATACACTTTAAATGGCTGAAATCTATGGCATGTGAATTATATATCATAAAACTTTTTTAAAATAATAGTTTCCCTGAGCTACTCAACACTTGGTCAAGTTTCCATTGTTTTCTAACTCAAACCTCAGTCTCCTCCCAGAGGTGTGAAATTGGAGCCATGGTAGGGGCTCTGATTGATGCCAGGCGGGCTCCTCATGGAGACCTTGCTTGATCTTATGGCGTCACCTGTTTCTAATGAGATGTTATGCAATATATGGAGACTCACACTCAAGAGCACCCAGCCTTTTCTTTAGCCGTTAAACTGACCTAGAAACTAGTAGAGTTTCCATGTGGACTGGACCAGCCTACCCCCATCAGGATACAGGTGACAGAACAGAATCCCAGGGATATCATGGCAATACTCTCAGGTCTCCAGCATCAAAGATGCCCCCATCTACCTTTCAGACTCAAGTAGACCCTGGCAGCACCTCTCTAAATAATGATCTTTTACTTAATGTCCATGTTTGGAATGGCTTAGAAAAAGGAAATGTCCTAAGAGCTTATCTGATCTCATGGAAAGATACAAGTCAGTCATGTGGTCTCCTTGGTTTGTTCAACTTTTCCTAATTGTCTCCACCCCACACTCACAACTCCTTTTGCCTTCCTCTGCAGATTCTCTTTAGAAAGTGATGCCGACATGCACAGTTGAATCACTGAGGTGTCCTGTGGTCTGGCTTTCTGAAGCTTTAGATTTTGATCTGAAGAAATTATTTGAAAGCACTGATGCTTTTTTCTCATCACTGGCAAATAGCAAAGTTTTCACATCCTGAAAGCAATGCTTTTTAAGTGAGAAATTTAAGAATCAATTTGTCCATCAGACATTATTCTGCCCAAACACTTAATCACTAAGGAACAAACTGGAATACCTCAGTTAAGTACCGGAAAGTTGTTTTTTGGGGGGTTTTTTAAGTTGATTATGAAGTTAATGAGCTACCAAGATTCTAAGAAAAATTCTTTAGGCATTTACCTGTAAGTTGTTGCAATTTGAATGAATGGCTTATTCAAAATGAAATGTAAATTTTTTATAACAATTTTAATTTCATGTAACTTCAAATCTTAGAAATATTTAATATGACATCCTCATCTTATAGATAACAAAAATAAGACCCAGTGAAGAGAAGTGACTTGCCCACATTCCTAAAGCTGAATATATCATAAAAATAGAACTGAAAACCCCCAAATCCTCAGGCTCCTGAAACAGGGCCTTCCATGATGTGGCAATAATTCATGATGCTGGGAGCTTATACAGGTCACACATGGCTCACAGCTAAGAGGAGGGCGTGGAGGGGCTTTGGGAGGGATAAGGAAGAATGTGGGGATCAAGTAGCACCTTTTGGGGGCTCCCTGTAATGACTGAAACAATATTATACAGGCTATCGCCTATCTCCCTGAAGCAAAAATAGCAAAGATTGACAGCTAAAGAGGTGGGGAAACAGAAGGTCATCCACTGCCCCCCACTCAGCTCCCAGACACTGAAAGCCCACAGCTTACTGCGTCAGGACACAAACAAGCTCAGAGCAAACCATGACTCCTGCAGGCCTTAAACGGGTACAATAATCTCTTAGACTGACTATCACTCTCTTATACCAAAATAATAACAGCAATTATATACACTTATATTTTATAAATAAATGCAAATTTATCCTCAGAGGATCATCTAAAGGAATGAAGAAGAAGAAAAACATAAAGTGTATTTCATTAGCCATGTTCTCTGATTTTCCTTAGATTTAACCTAATTTCTTTTGTAGGCTTATTAGAAAATCACTTCTTCCATAGGTGAAATTTGACTATAATTATTATTCTTGCAATGAACTATTTCTAACATTGTTGGGCTACAATTCTACAGAGCACTTTCATGGGGGCAACTGAGAGAGTCAGAGTTGCTTAGGCAGAGCTCTTTATCTGAATAAGGAAGTAGATGTTCATGGGTTCAGGGCATAGCAGTTATTGTTCTCCTTGGAGGTATTTTGTTGAGTTGAACAAGAACCTTTTAGGGAGTTTCATCCCAAGGCAAGTGGGTTTAGACAGGAAAACAATACTTTGTGGTGATAAGTATGGAGCCTGGGTTACATTTTGGTCCCCTGATTACTAACATGGTGATAATTGGGTGAGTTAGTGATCTCTTCAATGAAATGAGACCAGCTGTACGGATGCCATTGGGTTGTTGTGAACATTCAATGAAGTCAATACACGACTGTACCTACTTCAGTTCGTGCACGGATTATATCTTCTGTAACAAATAGTTCTCTTCCCTTCCTTTTCCTGCCCTAAGGGAATTGGTGGTCTGACTACAGTATTTGTTGTAGAGAAGAGTTGTACTAAAACCAGGTCCATTGGCACCATGAGGACTTTGGGAAGGTTAGGCCTACACTATAGCTTAGAAAAGTGGTGAGGGAGCTCAAGTCTGTCCAACATTAGAACCATGATTCTTAACGGTCTCTAGACCAGTGTTATTCAGAATATGGTCCTTGTTCCAGTAGGGGGATTCATGCTAGTCCTTTATTGCAAACTATCTTAAAACAAGAAGGGATCAGTAGTAAAAACCTTCAATAAAAAGAGCCTGAGTCCTTCTGTGTTGTAAAAACAAGTAAAGAAAGAGATGCCAAGATAGCATCTTATTCAGCAGCCAGTCCTTGGGAGTAAAAGAACCAAGAAATAGAAGCAATCCAAATCTCTAGGGCTTTCAGGGGGAGAAGGGACAAAAAAAATGAAAGACATGGGACTGAAATTCAGGGGCTGAGACATAGCTCATCAGCCAGAGCTGGCAGGAGGCCAGCAGAGAAGCTCCTACTTAGGCACTAACATCTGCCTGCTTTTACATCTCCACAACATTCTCAGCTTTTAGCAAAAAGTGGTAGTGTTCCGAAAAGATCCAGGACACACAACACTTAGAAAATTCAACTGCGCATGTAAATATTTACCTAACTACTTCCCGGGGGGGGGGGGGGGGGTCCACAGGCCTATTTCATCTTATTGGCAGTTGAATGCCATTATTTTATTAAGCCACTGAATTCGGCCAGAAATATATGGGAGGAAGACACTACTTAAAGCAATGAGGACAATATATCAGATATTTAGTAGTAATCACACCAATGTTTCTGAAATTGGGTTATGGGAGAGCATTCTGAGTCAAAGAAATATTCAAAAGATCCACCAGGCTCCCAGCTCTATGCAAAATTAAGCCCACTTAAACTCATTTCCAGGGGGAGCCCTTCCCCAGAATCTGGATCCAGCATAATCATTCATCTTAAGAAACTGAAGGATCTCCAGTTGGGTATCTCTGCACAATCTTATTCCTAGACCTGCTCTAGCCTGCGTTATCAGTTGTATTTACTTTGTCTTGGCTTTGCTCTGTGGGCAGTTCTCTCCTTGTGTTTTATTGTGTATCTACTATGTGCCTACCTTAGAGCTAGATGCTGAAATCCAACACTCTGCCCCATCTCGTGCCTTCCTCCTTTCCCAGCTTTAGGAAAACAACACCATCAGCCATCGGCAGACCTAATCACCAGCCTTGGGCTTTGTGCTCATTTTCTTTGCAAGTTACTGTGGTCGGAGTCAAGATCAAACCAGAACCCTCATAAACCACACCAAAGAAACTTTGCAGATGCTCCACGCGGTCAACTAAACCTGTAGCCACCCTTTGCATCTCTGTGAACATGACTTCGGCAGTTCGGCTAAATGGTTTTGTTATGATCCACAGCTCTTTTACATAAGCTATTAAGTAGAAATATAGCTCCCAAATTATCTGGAGAGCTCTCAATTTTATGATGGAATTTTACAGTCTTTAGAGAAGTCCTGCAATCCCCATCTCTGCCAATAATAACAACAGCTAGCATTTGTCGAGAGCATCCTCTGTGCCTGGCGCATGTAATCACATAGAATCCTCACAATTCTGGGAGGTAGGTGCAATCATTTTATCCATGTATAATGAAGAACCCAAGGTCCAGAGACATAATTCAGCATGGATCATAGAGCTAGAAAGTGAATGGGAGAAAGAACACGTCTCTTTTCTTCTCCACCCAAAGTCCGTGGTCCCTGTCAGCCGCTCTCACCTGATTCTTCCCATCTCCATCGAGTGCTCTCCTGGATCTGGAAACAAAGTCCTCAGATGAGGCCTCAGTTTCTTTCTCTGAAGGGACTAGGCCTGTCTTCTATCCCGGGTACTTGCCAAATCACCTTGTCCTCCGCGGAGAACACACTCTCAGTTTTTAAAAAAGGCCATGACTTAACTTTATCCTTTATTCTATTATCAGAACTGCCAGTATTTTATCTTGAGGGTAATTTTTTTCCACTGCATTTTGTCATTTTCAAATGTCAGATTAATTTGTCACCATCAGTATACCTCTGGAGACCTAAAATCATGGTTCATCAGGCCATGCTGGAACCCAACCACACGATCCAGAAAAAAAACAGAGAATTAAAATGTCAGTACCAGAGTGGGGAAGGAAATAAGACTGCTCTCCAGCTGTATATACATCTGTGTATGTCTTTGCATGTTGACTTTGAACTGCTAAAACACTCCCACATGGAAAAGACTCATCGTTGTGTTGTTTATGCATCTGAATACACAAACATATGCTTGCAAATGTCTGGAGAACCTGGTGTACTATGCCAAGCTAATTCAACCAACGTGCTCGGAGGCCTTTGATTAGTTTTATAGAAATTTACCAAACCTAGTATATTGGCCTCGTGTAAATAAATTATAGTTCTAACTGGATCACTCATCTAAGAAAGTTTTGGTCCAAATAATCCATATTGTCCTATGTATGTAAAGAGTATTTTTTTTTAATTTGCACTTAATCTTTTTTTATAAAAAAGAAGCTAAAGAACATCTTCCAGTTTTTGTCACTGTGCATCCGTAAGTACATTTTCATGTCATTGCATCATGCATGCATTCTGTTTTGTATTCTGCTATTTCTTCACTTTATTTAATATCACTATGTATGTAAATCAACACCACATTTGCCTTTTTTCTGTCACAAAATAGTTATGTGATGCACCTTTGTGATGCTATTGCTGTTTGCCTTTTCGGGAGGTGCAGGGGGGGGGTTGGAGTCATGCTCTATTTTCTCTTATTTAAAACTGAGTTATTTCTATTATTTTCACATAGTTTACACTTTTCTCTTTAAGGATACCTCATGGAACACTAGCTTCAACTAAATTTTGGCTTCTCCGAAACCCTTTGTTTTCCTAAATTTTAATTGACAGTCTAATTTAAAACACACACACACACAATGCATGAGCGTGCAAAGGAAAACAAACCCTAACCTTGCCCACCCTCCACCTCCAGGACTCCTGAGAGACTCGTCTGAAGGTCACTGCCATGGGAGACTTCCAGAAGTGGAACTACCACATCAAAATGGAGAAACAGTGCCAAAGGGATTTTGGGTCTGTTTTCTGTTTTTAATTTAGTCAGACTACTCTCAAAAGGACTAAGGCACTTCACATGCTCGCAGATCTTTATAACTGTGCCTTCCTCAAAGCCCACTAACCACCATTGTGTTTTGCTATAATTATTGATTTGTGAAATTTAAGTAGGTATAAAATTGCACCTGTAAATACTGCTTTAGCATTCATACCCTTGATTTTGCCATGTGCTGATTTTTCTCACTTTTCTCTTTTTGTGTGAAGTTTTTCCTCTGAAATATAATTTTGTCTGATATTAATGTAGCCTCTCCATGTTTATTTTGATTAGTATTAGTAAAGTATACATCTTTTCATCCTTTTTTTTTTTTTTTTTTTTTTTTTCATTTTTCTGAAGCTGGAAACAGGGAGATACAGTCAGACAGACTCCCGCATGCGCCCGACCGGGATCCACCCGGCACGCCCACCATGGGGCAATGCTCTGCCCACCAGGGGACGATGCTCTGCCCATCCTGGGCGTCGCCATGTTGCGACCAGAGCCACTCTAGCACCTGAGGCAGAGGCCACAGAGCCATCCCCAGCGCCCGGGCCATCTTTGCTCCAATGGAGCCTTGGCTGCGGGAGGGGAAGAGAGAGACAGAGAGGAAAGCGCGGCGGAGGGGTGGAGAAGCAAATGGGCGCTTCTCCTGTGTGCCCTGGCCGGGAATCGAACCCGGGTCCTCCGCACGCTAGGCCGACGCTCTATCGCTGAGCCAACCGGCCAGGGCCTCTTTTCATCCTTTTATCTTTAATTTATGTCTTTATATTTAAAATGAGTTTTTTATAGGCAGCATGTAATTAGGTTTTACCTTTCTTACCCAATTTGACAATTTTTAAATTTTAATCGGGGGATTTTCATTTAATTAAATTTCAATTATTTTTTTCACTTTTCTTGTGAATATCTACACTGTCTTCTTATTTCCATAGCGAGTTGGCTTTTAGTATGTGCATGACACATTTATATAAATGTAAGTAGCATGTGTATAAATCATGTTATTTTGTATTATATTTTTTCTTATCATAGCACATATATTTGTGACAAACTGTATCTATTATTTTGTCATTCTGTTGTTTTCTTTGAAATTTGTCTTAGTATGAATTGTTATACACATTTTTTTCATCTTTATGGATTTAAATCCCCTTGACTGAGACCCAGACCCAGGGAGCAGGCTGAGGCTGGGAGAGGCCATCACAGCCGACAGAGTTGCCCACGGGCAGTGCTCGGGCGGGCACCCTGGGTGAGGCAAAAGCGAGCAGGCAGAGGGCCACACACAGCGCCCAGCAAGGAGAGTCTGAGGGATGCTTTGCCTCTTGTGAGGAAGACTGAACTATTAAAGCTGGCCAATCAGGGTGCACATTGGAAGGGCTGGGCCAACTGAGGTCAGAAAGGGGTTGAGGATTCAAAAGTGAGCAAATGGAGAACAGTCTGGCCAGTCTGAGATGAATTTCATGGTCACTAAGTCTCATCTCCGTGTGGACTATTGTGTAGTTTGTTAGAAAAAAAAGGTTTGGAATAGGTCAGAAAAAAAAGGAAGGATCATCTGAGAACCTTCCTTCTTATCTGTGATAATATCCTCAGTTTCTTTGTTATGATTTTATTTTCCAATTATAAATTTCCTATCTTGTTCCAAACAGTGGTAGAAGTTTACAGATGAATACACACAACATAATAATGTCAAAATAGAAAGTGAATTAGGAAATTAGACCAAGAGGAAATATAAAGGAGTTGATATCAAGATCAGATAAAAGAAGAACAATGAAAAGGATATAGGAAAAGTATCCAGTGTCCTTTCTGCTCTTTAGTCTTTTACTTTTGATAAATCTGGAGTTCTTTAGTGTCATATCTGGTCCGGTTGTCAATAATTCACTCCTCTGTACCAGTTGCCAGTCTTTGCTATATTTAGTGATTAGAGATGCCATTCTCTATTTTTCTAGTATTTCTGATCTGTCTTCTTTTGTCCTCTTACAATAGTTTGTAAATTCTTCTAAAATTTTAGTGTAATTATGTTTCCTCTTTTTAACCCAATGACATAGTATTTTATAAGCTTTATTTTTTAGAATAGTTTGAAATGCACTGAAAATTATGAAGATAGTACAGAGGTCCCATATACACCTACCCATTTTCCCCGATTATTAAAATACTACATGAGTAGGGTAAATTTGTTACCATTAATGAACCAATACTAATCTATTATTTGACATTATAAAATCCATTATTTATTCAGATTTCTGTAATTTTTATCTAATACCCTTTTCTATTCTAGGTTCCCACTCAGGACACCAGATTATATTTTTTCATCATGTCTCCTTAAGGCTACTCTTTGACTGTAACAGTTTCTCAGGCTTAACCTTGTTTCTGATAACCCTGATACTTTTGAGGAGTATTGGTCAGGTATTTTGTAGATTGTCTCTTGCTGTGCACTGGATTATGCCCTAAACTCATACGTTAAAGCCCTAACCCTCAATGTGACTGTATCTGAAGACAGGGCCTATGAAGAGGTGATAAGCTTAAATGAGGTCTTAGGATGGAGTTTTCATCTTATAGGGCTGGCACCCTTGTAGGAAGAGAAAGTGATAGCAGTGCTCTCTCTACTATGAGGACACAGAAAGTCGGCATCACCGGCAAGCCAGGCAGAGAGTCCTCCCAGAACTCAGCCATGAGGACACCCTGATCCCAGGCTTCCAGCCTCCAGAACTATGAGAAAAGGTTTCTGTTGTTTAAGCCACCAAGTCAATGGTATCTTGTTATGGCAACCCTAGCTGATTAATACGTCCTCAACTGGGATGTGTCTGATGCTTTTTCTCATGATTAGACTGGTGTTTTGGATTTAGGGGAGGAAGACTACAGAGGTAAAATGTCATTTTCATTGCATCATATCAGGAGTACATACATACTGTCAACAGGACTTACACTACTGATATTAACCCTGATCACCTGGATATGGTCATGTCAATCAGGTTTCTCCACATAAAGTTGTCTTTTGTCCCCATTTCCAAACTTTACTTTGGGGAGGAAGTAACTGCTATGCACAGCCACACTTAAGGAATGGGGAGTTACAGCCCACCTCTCAGACAGAGTGTCTAGATGAATTATTTGGAATTCTTATACATGAGATAATTTTCTTTTCTCCCTCGTTTATATATTTGTTCTCTTTTCTTATTAATTACAACCATTTTTAAAATAAATCCTGTCAGTAGTTCACTTATTTTGCTCATTATTTTGAAGAACCAATTTCAATCTTGAATGTTGGTTTAGTCATTTGTCATTTTATTTCTGTCTTTAGTTTTATATCAATATCTTCTTATGCAATTACATGGAGTTTTGATGGAATATCATATTTTAAGAATAAGTTATGCCATCTTTATAAGAGAAAGTCAGATAACATCTAATTTGCTTAGTACAGCTTGGTTTTTGGTCCTGTCAGGGTCAATAAATCCATCATACTACATAAAAATAAGCTTAGCCAGGGTGGAGCTAAGACATCCACAAATCAATAAACAGTTGTTAGACTGGATATTTTCTCACTGACTTATGTGTTGTTCAAATCTGGAACAAAAAGAAAAAGCTTTCAAATATACAAGGGAATGCCAAGGATGCATAAGAGATTTAAAAGCAACGGTTGCATTGGGTCTCTACCTTTAACATAGGTGTGCTTTCAAAAGGTTTATAGTAAGAACCAGTAAGTAGACTGATGGTGAGTACTGACTCCTATCAGTCTACATGGCACTACCAGGGCAAGAACTTCCCTCAGATCCTTGCTTTTAGGTGTGACTCACCTCCATCAAGCTCAGCCAACCTTTCTTCCTTTAAAGAACTCCCCCTCACAGTGCTTTCAAATTCTAATGAGATCTCCAGATGTCTATTGCAAAATACCTGTCGCCCTTTACACACTTTCATCACTGGCTCATAAACAACTCTTCTTTTATCTTCAAACAGCCTCCATGAGTTTCCAAGTTTATTTCTAAAAATAAAAAAAGTTTTGTTTGACTACACAATTTTAGAGGATTTTGTGTTTTTGTCTGAAAGCAAATGAGCACTGGCTTTGAGGAATTCCTTTTTGTATCTGAAGACATCTTCACATTTACATGTTTGGTGATCATAGAGCTGACAGTCTTGTCAAAAAGAAGTTGTCAACCTGACTAATCTTTGCCCTGAAAACATAAACCTAATCTCAACAGGGTCTGTGAAGCTTCTCAACTTACCTGTTAAAGATCAGAAGTAGAATAAATAATCCAAAACTCACACAAAGTAACATTTACATGTACCAGCATACGGACTGACTGGCTTCCACTTTTATCCCATTGCTTCAAGGTAAGTTTTACATTGCTGGTTTTTGTCTTAAGGTAAAATCCTGGGCACTAAGCCACGTGCAATGGGAAAAAACAGAGTAACAGGGAGCTTGGCTAGGAAATAAATCTTAGAAGAGCAAAACTCCCTTCTCCAGTCTAGGCTAGAAGCACCAGAAGGGCGGAAGCCATGCCCTGCCCATCTTTGTGATCTCTCTCCCCGGGACTGTCGTGGATGTGGCTCTTCACCCTCACCAGCAAGGCCTAGTCCTCACAGGACTTCCAAACAAACCAGGAAAAGACAGCTCTGTTTCATGTTAAGGTTTTTAAGTCAGTAGAGAATACCTATTGTCGTAGGAGAAATAAGCAGTATACAGACAGACTCTACACTGCTAGAATATGACATACACTATGAAATAGGTACAGAGAGAGTGTTATAGGAAAATAAAGGAAAGAAATCATTTTGACTGAGACGGATGGAGAGAATTTCATTAATTGAAGGACCAAATATTGATTGAGGGCCTATATACAATGTGCAGGAACTATTCTTAGTATGATATTAAAGCATTCAAAACAGCAAAAACCAGTAGAGCCCACACTCTTCTGAAAGAAGCAGGCCACAAGCAAAGTAAAACATCTCTCCCACAGTGCTAAGTGTTAGGGAGAACCACAGTGGCAGAGGACAGAAGTGAGACTGGAGAAGTGCAGTGTTAGACAGGATATTGGGAAAGCTGCCCTTAGAAGGCAATGTTCCAGCAAAGCCCTGAAAGAGGCAAGGGAATCAGTCATGTACATTTAGGACATGCCCATACTTGAACTTTCTTGGGCTCTTGTCCATGTTTTACCAGCCTCAAAGTTTAATGGCAACTCAATCATGAGAATGTGAATTATACACATAGAAGTTATAAATTCTCCAACATTCTTGAGCAAGATGCGCTAAGCCTATGTTGCATTTGGCCCTTGTAGACTTGGCTAAAGGGTGCACCAGAAG
The DNA here is from genome assembly GCF_036850765.1 of Saccopteryx bilineata. Lineage (NCBI taxonomy): Eukaryota > Metazoa > Chordata > Mammalia > Chiroptera > Emballonuridae > Saccopteryx > Saccopteryx bilineata. The sequence goes on along the minus strand of NC_089490.1, from coordinate 185,940,901 downwards.
TTAGTGGAGCTAAAGAGGAGCCTGCTTCTAGCCTGATAGTTTCCTCATGGTGATAAGGTACGTTTGAAAATACTTGCATTTTTTTTTACTTCTTTCTTATGCTCTTCAGCATATGACAGACCCAAAGGCTCTGCCTACCTGAAGCATAAATGATGGTTTTTATCAAATCAATTCAATAAAGGAAATATAAATCCAACTGATTATTTCACATTGAAGAATCTATCAATGGAGCAGATTTTTCACTCCACCAGTGTTTATGTTGCTGCTATATTGACAAAGCACAGAATCAACAGTGTATATTCTAAATAAAATAAAGCGTGACCTCCTAGAGCCTGTGCGATAAGGCCACACTTTCCTTTTCACCTTACCTCCCTGCACACCTTATCCTACCACACCCATCTTCCTTCTGTTCCTCAAATAAACTGAGCCGGCTCCTGCTGGGGTTACAGTACTTTGCTGCTCGCTCTGCCTAGAACACTGCTCCTGGATTAGACATGGCTTTTCCACTTGTCATCTATGACTCAGCTTACGTGTCACTTCAGGAAAGCTTCCCTAGGTCACTCCCCTAAGCGGCACTCTCCCTCCACTGCTCGGCTGGTCAACCCCGATCTCTTAGCAGCTGTAGTTTCTTCTCAGCACCTCTCACTATCTGCAGTACCTTGTTCGTGTGTTCGGGTAGTTGTCATCTGTCTGTCTTCCCCATATAACCTTGAGCAGGGACCTTGTCTGTCTTGTCCACCAACTTATCTCCAGAGAATCAAACATTTGCCGAATGCAGAGTACTTATATAAATATCGGTCATATGTATGAATGAACAATTAAGAAATAGATTAATTAATATGTTTATTATGTCAGCCATTATATATTTTAAATATATTAATTATTAATAAATATATAAATGAATAAATGAATGAATGGGTGAATGAATGGCTTCTATAAAAGTTATAGCAGAGCCACTCATACTAAATATGCCCAGGGGGTATGACAAATTAGCAGTCTTCTACAGCAAAGGGAACAAGGTTTTACCGTTGATATTCATTCATCCTTATAGTTAGCCAAACTCCAACCACAAATATTTCTGTTTTGCTTAATACTATATAGTCAATAATCAAAAAAAATTCCATGCCATTGAAAGCTGATAATCATTTTTGTTGAAAGTCAGTGCCATTCAAGTTATTATATGTATATTTTACTACTTTATGAAGAGGAAAATGTAAAATTTATCTAAAATGCCTATTCATATACATTAAAAATAAATAAAAAGCATTTAAAACTTAAAATTTATCTTTTTTTAGAATTTAAAACATTCAGGATTTAGTGACCAACATTTAACAAATAGTAATAACAGTGATAAATAAAAGAGAAATAATTTCTATCAATGTAAATGTCTTCATGTATAGGGAAATTTGACAAATGGCTTCATAGAGAAAAGTTTAGCCAGAACATGGGTTAACAAAACATTAAATTATGGGCAAGGAGTCAGGATTTTCATTACCTTGCGTTTTGCTTTATAGAATGGATTTCACCAGTTTCAACATGCCTTGCGCCCTCATTTATAAGCTAATGCCATATCCTGCCCCTAAACTAACATTCAGATAAATTAAGTAATTTGGTGATTCAAACTGATCATCTTTTATCCTTAAACCAAAGTGTGCTGACTGACCTCACTAAACTTAATCTCAAGTGCACATGGCGGGGCCTGGTTGCTTCAAAATGTTATTGCAAAATGACACAATGAGCTCCCCCTCGTCACCAAAACCCTCTCTGCCCATTCTCCCTCAAAGTTTCAGCCAACACACATGCTTTAAGATTGGGTCAATTATTATCATATTAACTTATCAACATATCAGACTGGGCCTATTTTTGGCAATAATGAGATTCCCACCCCATGTAAATCCACAATGTATCTTCCAAAAAAAAAAAAAGGCTAAGAGAAGATTCAGTTAACATATGCTCCTCTGGCAAGTTATATAAAGTAAGAAACAAGAGTCACAACCTTTGGCTCTACCTTGGGAGAAGAACTTCAGCGGTACCAACTTCTCTTGTTGGCTAGCCTCTAACAAGAGAGAATAAAAACTTCTGAGAGCAGAATTAACAATGTTTTTGGATAGCTCCAATTTCACTGAGACTAACAAAAATGTGTAGGTTCTGAGTTATCACTTTAATAGAAACACATTAACAGAACATAGTTGAAGTGTGTGATTTTTCTGCCAATTGAACTTGCTATTTATTGACGTCAGACCTCAGATGTTCCTGCAGGTTTACTTTTCTACAAAGGGAGAGGACAGGCAGTAAATAGAGCTAGAGAACTGCTCTGCAATAAGTAACAGCCTGGGTGAAAAGTTTTACTACTATCATATTTTAAAATTATTTTTAAAAGGGAGAGCTCAGGGTCTAAAGTTAAAGCACATACAACTTCATATACAAAAGGCTTAATATACAAAATCTTTTCAAAACTTCATAAAAGTTTGGTTCTGAGAATTTAATCCAAGTTCATTTAATTCAATGCTAAGAAAAGAAAAGAGCACCTGTCAGCGTCCTTCCTCACCCACACTAACGGGCCAACCTCGGACCTGTCGTGGTGACAATGCCATTAATATGCACCAGCGCTCACTGCGCTATGGTCTTAGATGGCACATTGGTGTGGAAGGGGTGTGTGTGTGTGTGTGTGTGTGTGTGTGTGTGTGTGTTGGGGGTTGGCTCTGTCTTGAATTCAGTGTGACTGAGCAATAAGACAGGAGTGTCTGGCCCCCTGGCTGCATTTTTCTATGGGGAGAACATCCACCTGACATAGAGAAATGCGTTTGGCTTCTTGCCACCTCGATATATGTATGTGTGTCTGTCTTTAAGTACAAAATCGACCTTGCCTTTCTGGTCAGCACTCGACTAAATCATATGGCTTTTACTAACTGAGTTTATTTGTTACTTTATAACAGTGAACTATTATACATATAAAGAAAAATGCATAAAACAAATATGTAGCTTAACAAATTATTATACAGAAAACACCTGTGTATCTACCAGACAGATCAAAAAATACCATTCACAATCAAATCCATCACTCACCTAAATGAAACAAATTATATGAAATTCATTTAACATAAAATTAATCATTTTAAATTATCACTTAGTAAACTGACAGCATTTCACAACCACCGACCCATCTACTTTCAAAAGATCCTCACCCCCAAATAAAAACCCTATGCCCATTAGGTAGGTACCTTCCATACACTGCTCCCCCCAGCCCTCGGCAATCACCAAACCTGCTTTCTGACTCTATGCATTTATTTATTCTACATATTTCATACAAATGAGACCATACAAAATAAGACATTTGTGTCTGGTTTACCTTGCTTAGCATAATGTTTCAAAGTTCTTCCATATTGTAGTACAGATAATTACCCTAATTCCTTTCTATGGCCAAATAATATTCCACAGTATGTACATACCATCATTTGTTTATCTACTTATCAATTGATGGACATTTGGATTATTTCCACCTTTTGGCTCTTGTAAATAGTGTTGCTATGAACATTCATGGACAAGCATTAATTTGAGGAACTGTTTTTAATTCTCTTGGTGATAAGACTGAGGGTGAAATGCTGGGTTATATGGCAAGTCTATGTTTAACTTTTCGAGAACCCCCCGAACAATTTTCCACAGCATTTGAACCATTTTCATTCCCATCAGCAATGTAAGGGGTTCCAATTTTTTCACATCCTTGCCAACACTTGTTATTTTCCATTTTATCTTTTCTTTTTAATTACAGCTATTTTAGTGGGTGTGAAGTGGTATTGGTATCTCACTGTGGACTTTCCATTGCTTTTACATAAAGCTTGAACACAGAGAAATCTAGTAACTAATTTTCTTAAGAAACAATTTTTGTTGACATCTTGGTAAATAAGGAGCCCCCCGCCCCAAGCATATACCATTTTATAACATTTAACAATACAATAATGAAAATGAGAATAGCTTACACTTAACATCGAGTTGATTGCTTTACATATATTATTTATTATTATTAAGACACACTTAACCCTCGCAATTCTATGAGGTAGGTATTACTGTTGGCTGCACTTTACAGAGGAGAAACCAGGCCACTGAGATCTCAGGCAACTTATCCGAGGTCTAAAAGCAGAAAATACTGCAGACCCCGTTCGCACAGTCACACCCAGCCAGTCTGACTGCAGAGTTCATTTTCTTTGTTGCCAGATTATACCCCAAAGTGGTTGAAGCCTGTAGGCTTTAAAGATATAGAGCTGGTTAGTGTAACTTAATTACAATCCATCTAATTAGATATGAATTTAGGTGCGCATGTTTCATTTAAAGTAGAAGGGTGTGACTAGGCTTTAGCCTATTGCATTAGCTCTGTGTTGCTACATGTTCCCCTGAATGCTCATCCAATCTCAAGAAGGGTCAAGTACTCTTCACCCCATCTGGGCCCGGAAGGAGAGAGCCAGGCATCTTGCAGCCTGTGACACTGCTCCTGGGGTGACCTGTAGAAGATACCATTTCACCCCGGCATCAGCAAGGATTTGGCTCTGACATCTATTTTAGGATTTCAGACAAAATGAACATTCCTTTCAAATATTTCCTCATCCTCCCAAAACACAGCCATCATCAATGGGTTAAAAAAAAAGAGTTTGAAGTTTTTTTTAAAAGAATTAGTTAAATAATAAAAATCATGAACCATTGCTAAGGATGTGAGCAAGAAATAGCACAAAATGACACAGAATGACTCAGAAGGTTATATAATGCGCAGAAATCCCTGAGTGGGTCCAGAGCCCTGCAACCTTTGCCCTCCTCATGTTTGTCATTCCAGCCCAGTCTGACCAGTAGCTGGGTGGTGTTCTTGGTCTGCAGCCATCCTAGAGGACAAGAGACGACAGGGCTACCGCCGCAGCCCACCATTACCCAAAAAAGATGAAAGCAAACATCTGGTAAGCCCCTACTATGTGCCACAGAGAAGGAGCAATGGATGAGAGAGGGGTCCTGGAGGCAGGGAGACCAGGTCCTCTCAGCAGCGGAGTACCTTCAGGCGAGGCCTTTCAGCGTTCTGCACCTCACTTTGCTCCTTGGTGAAATCTAATGGTTCACATGTCCTGAAGGCTGCAGCAAGGACTGCATTACATAACACTTGTCAAGTGCCTTGCACATAGCCTAGAACAGAGTCCCTGCTCAGTGACTACTAGTTATTAATAGCAGCCCTGATATTATTATTGTTCCATTATCTCACATTCCCTGCTTAGGTGAGTCTGGAAAAGCTCAGAAAGGGAAGACCCCCCAACCCAAGCCCTCTGGGATGTAAGTCAGCTCTTCCCAGATCAGTGCCCAGAGACACTTAAATCTTTCCTTTCACCTAAAAGTGTCCCTGGCCTCAGGATTCAGTGCATTGCTCTTGACCATAGTGATGTCTGCTTGATGGTTGCCGAAACACAAGTGTCTGTAGTTCTTTCTAAATGGGCCTGTGAGACTAGGATTCAGTGCCATGTCTAAACTTGGGCCACTCGCTGAAACAAAAAGCGTCACTTCAGTCGGTGCCACAGGTCAGGCTGGTACTAATAGGAAACATCACTAACTCACTGCTAGAATGACTGATGACTGGTTAGCTCCTGCTAAGAGTTTACATTGCTAAGGAATGGATAGAAAGAAATTCATCTTTACAATATTTCATCAATGCAGGTCAGTTGAAAACTTTTGCCCATTTTTAGAACAAAATTGGAATTGGCCTTTTATGGCGACTCAAAAGCAGACAGATAGTATCTGCAATCATTTGCTTCTTTGCATTTATGGAATTGTTGCTCCTTCACAGCAGGTGGCCTGAAGCAAGCTGTGCCAGCTGTTTCCAGAATAATCCATGTTTGTACATCCACTCCCCACACACACACTCCCAAAAAAATCCAACAAGAACTAAACAGAAACAGGCAATGCAGAAAAACAGGTCTCTGACGCATGTACCTCGGCCCACAGTAAACCAGATTTCTGTCCTCCCTTTTTTGCTCAAATGGACAATTTTTAGCTCTTGTCATACTTGACTTTTTGAATACTCTCTGAAGCATTTATACTGCTGTGTAATAGGAACTTGACGGCTTTATGAAAACTCTCATCCTCGTCACAGTGACATCCTGCCCACTGGGAGCTCTCAGCCTCTCTGTCTCCATCTCTCTCCCCAGTTCATCTTTCCTTACCCGCCCCACTGACTCTGTGGCCATTCCTGGGATGCCCACTTCCATGCCCACGCCTTCTCACTGTATGGTACACACAACCACATGGCACATCCAGCCTACTACAGAGAGAAATGCAATCTGATCATGAGCTTCAGTTAAAGAGCATTCCAAAAAAGTTAAGTCTTACTTTTTAAACAACATATAATCCTGTATAATTGCTAAGGCATTTACATGCCTAAAATAAGACAACTTAGGGCAATGCCTCTAGATAATGTCTTATTCATAGGAAGGGAGAAAGACAAGCATGTTGGTCTCTGCTAGTGGGAAAGGTACGTTGATAACTTTCCTGAAAGCAATTTAGCAATAATTGTCAAAAAGTCTTTACATTGCCTGTACACTTTGATGCAACAATTCTATCTCCATATAATAGTTAGGAATGTGTGCTAATAATATTCATCTTAAACAATGCTCAGTTAAAAATGCATTCGCAATAGCTAAAAATTGAAAGTAATCTAAATAATTCAATGATATTTTAAAAATCTCCAAAATATATTCTTACTTATAATAATACACATAGAAATACAAGAGGAGGAAATAGAAAGAAGTCATACTCAGTGCTGAGAATAATATTTCTTAGTGTAAGAAATGTGGATGGCTAGAATTTTTATTCATTGGGCTTTTCTGTGTTTTCAAAATTCACTAAAATAGCATAGACTACTTTTATAATGAGGGAAAATAGCCATTCTGAGAACAAACCTATAAAAGGAGACCGTATTAATAAAGATAGTCTAGAACACTGACTTGCCACTCCCATTAGTAAGATCCACACATTGAGACCATTTGAAATAGAATATGTGTTTCAGAAGGAGATGTATTTGATTAAACAGACTTCAAATCCTGTTTGGGGCTAATCTAGAGACAAACATCTAAGCGGTGATGTTGATGTCTCTCTTATTAGAACTTCTTGAACAAGCAGCACCTTGCTGACTCCAGAATTTGTTGCGAGAGAGCTGAGCTTTCTCAGATGCAGGGAGTGCACAGTGTGGTGCGAAGAAGGGAGCAATGCCTTTGGAGCTAGCTGCCTTGCCTTTGGGAAGAGACGTAGCATCCTTAAACCTCGGGTATGTTTTTTTTAATTTGTGAAATTAGAATAAATCTGACTTCATACAGTGTAGATGAAGATTACATTGGATCCTTATTATTCATTAATTCCATACTTGTGAGTTTTTCTGTCTGCTAAAATTTATTTGTAACCTCAGAATCAATACTTAGATCTCTTGTGGTCATTGGCTAATATGATCGAGCAGAGAATGTTGAAGCACTACCCAACATTCTAAGTTAAGGCCAGATAATTGACACTCTGCCTGTTTCACGCTATAAAAAGTGTACTTTTTACAATCCATTTAATGGCATGTTTTTCACAAAATATTTACTTTTACTTTTTGCTGGTGATATTGCTGCTTAAAATGGCCTGTTAAGCATAGTGTTAAAGTACTGTAGTGTTCCTAAGAGCAAGAAGGCTGTGATGTGTCTAATAGACAAAATACATGTGTCAGGTAAGTTTTATTCAGGCATAAATTATAGTGCTGTTGGCTGTGAGCTCAGTGTTAATCAATAATATATATTAAATAAGGTGTCTTTAAACAGAAACACACATAAAACAAGGTTACATATTGATCAGGTGACAAAAATGTGACCAGAAGATCAAAAGAACCTAACCTTTTATTTCTCCTGGGAGCAGTGGTTCAGTATTTACTAATTCACTGTCCACGGCAACTTTATAGACCATAACTACCATGAATAATGAGAATGACAGTATGTGCAATTCATTTATGCTTTCTGTGGGTGGAGCACAGAGCGCATTCCTAGCAGCTGTGGCTGATGCAATGCTGTGAGAATACTCCAGCTCCCAGAACCCTCCTAGGCATACCCAGGAAGGGAGCTCACCTGCTATAAGGAAGTGACTCAGTGCCAACCACACAGCTCCCTGATCTTTTCAGCCATTGGCTATGAAGGACATGCTGTAACACCCTATAGGCTGAACTCATGTATATAAGCTAGTTTACTTCCTGAATAAAGTGGATCTGCATCACTGAACTTGGTCCCCAGAGTCAGGTCTTTGTGTCTTCGTCGTCCTCACCCCTGGCAGGACTTGTCCACAGCTGGCGCCCAAGGTGGGGCAGGGACCTTACCAATATCCAGGGACGGGTGAGTGACCCTCTGCAATGGGAAACCTTCTCCTTCACTCTCGAGCCCCTCAGGCTCGAGCTCTGCATGCCCTATTGCAGAGTAGGCGAGTTGAAGTTAGTGAAAGTATCTCTGTACTTACTGGGAGATTCTCTCTGGTTTCAACCCTTAGCTCCAGGATGAGCCTCTTTGGGACCCTGATACTTGGGCCCGAGCTTTCCAGTGCATTTGTTCGGCCGAAGTACATGGGGGACAAACCTTCCCTCTCAGCCTCACTCCTGTCCTGCTAGCGATACATGCCTGCCTGACCGGTGCTCCTGCTGGGGTCCCTCCACCAGTGCCAAAGATATTGCAGGCTGCCTCTCTCTCTGGGGAGCCCCTACCTCCTTATTTTCCCCCCTCCAGTGAGGAGGAAAGTAGTTTAGCCTCCGAGTTTGAGAAAATTGCGGCTGAGCGCACAGAAATGAAGCCAACCAAATTGCTAACTGCGCCATCAGCTCTGCTTCCGGAAAAAGCAGAAATTGCTACTTCTGCATTCCCTGCTGGGGCTCAATGCCTTATCCCAGCCTCTCAGACGCCATTTTCTCCAACACGTGTTCCTGCTGCAGACCCATGGGCCAGCCTATACATCCCCATGTGTCTTTTTTCTGTCTGTCTGTCTGTCTTGTATGTTTTTCTGTATCTCTCACTCTCTTTCTCCCCTGCCCCTCTCTCTGAAATGACGCTGGAAGGATCCAGCCATGGCACAGTGGCGGGGATTGCACCCTATTCTAATGCAAGGAAGAGAGGTTATGCTTGTGTTTTTCAGCCAATTTGGATCCCAGGAACCTCCCAACCTGCTTGACAGTGTTTCTTGGGCACCCACTACGTGGTTCATTCTTCATCCAACCAAAGCCACAACCCTGGCCTTCTCCACACTGACTATGCCTGAGGGGAAGGGTCCTCAGTGCTCCAGAAGAAGACCTCGTGGCCCACATGCATGCCCCATCACCTGGGGGGATGTGGAAGCTTTGGCGGGTTGTGCCCAGAGAATTGCCCCTGACGAGACCCCAGGTCTTGGTGCTCTGTTCTGCTTATGTGTGCTATAGTAACCGCTGACTCCCAGATGCAGGCGGTGGCAGCCCGGGGCTCGAGCCCAGCAGTGCGAGCTGGTGTTTTCAGTTCATCTTTGGAGGATGAGGAGAATTGGGCCAGAGTTGCGATTCGCAGACTCCAGAAGGTAAATGGCAGCAGCTGCAGCGGGGGGATGAATGGAAGCCAGGCTTGCATGGCTGAGTGGCCACTGGAAAGGCAGGGAGTGACTGCTAAGCTGCTGGTGGGTTCGCTGACATTTTGGGACATAGGGGTGAATGCCATCATGCTCTCTGGAGCAGAGATGGAAATGCTGACTGCCATTGCCATGAGCTCCTCTTTGGGACAGCATAAGACCTGACAGGACAGCAGGGGTTGGCTGACGCCCCATATGCATGGACTGATTTCCTGGATTACGACCAGAGTGAGCACTGGCTTTTTTGTTGGATGAACTTACGGATTTTGGACAATGTGAAACACCCTGATGGGGGTGGGGGGCGGCTTTGCTGGAAGCACTCCCCTGCCACAGAAAGTTTTTCCCATGGCTATAAAAAAAGGTCGAGGACATTTTGTGCTTTTGGCAAAGTGCTCAGAGACTGGTGAAATGTACCTTTGTAATTTTTGAAATTGTATGATTTGTCATGTTGTAATTTGTGTAATGTGCCTTACAACCATATGCAGTACACAGCCCACGGCAAGCCATCTGTTCCGTGTTTGGATGCTGGGACTTTTGTGGGAAGGGGGCGTGCATGGACCTACATCCATTTTTTACAACAAAAATGGAACTGTGTTTAACAGCACCTGGGAGGTCTCTGTAACACAATGGGAGGGAAATGACATCCCAACCCCTAGGAGGAATCCCCTGTTAAAGACCCCCATTCTATTTCCTAACTAGTCCAACATTACAGAAGCTTGCCTCATTGTTTAATCCAGCTAATCTATTAGCATATAGTATAATAGGTATTATAGTTGTTTTAGTTCTAGTAGGGTTCCGTTGCATAATGCGTAGCATTCAGAAGCTACAACGACAGCAAGCTGTCATTCATCAAGTCCAATTGGCCTTAATTAAAAGAGAAGGGAGAGATGTGGGTGGAGCACAGAGCACATTCCTAGCAGCTGTGGCTGATGCAATGCTGTGAGAATACTCCAGCTCCCAGAACCCTCCTGGGCATACCCAGGAAGGGAGCTCGTCCGCTATAAGGAAGTGACTCAGCACTAACCATGAAGCTTCCTGATCTTTTCAGCCATTGGCTATGAAGGACACGCTGTAACAACCTATTGGCTGAACCCATGTATATAAGCTAGTTTACTTCCTGAATAAAGTGGATATGTGTCACTGAACCTGGTCCCCAGAAACAGGTCTTTGCGTCTCCGTCATCCTCACCCCTGGCAGGACTTGTCCACACTTCCCACAAATGGTACATCAAATGCCATAATGAGTTAGATGTAACAGGGCCTAGAATAAAGAAAAGTGAGTAATGTCTGTTAAATACACCTAATGTTGCATTAAGTAGAAATAATAGGTATCATAAGATATCTGTTTTTAATCTAACATTTAGTTACATTTTCTGAAAAGCCATAAGCATAATGGCTTTGCAAACCTTCCTTGACTGGGCTACATTTGTTTACAATAACAGTGAACCCTATTTCTCCCAGACCAACTGTCCTCCACTAGCTAAATTTTCTTAATAAGAAGAACATCTCACAGGATGACGTCAGAGTAATGGCGGAGTAGGAAGCGATACCGATAAATCTCCCCCAAAACTCAACAAGATCTTCAACCAGAAACAGAAAAACCTATACTTGGAGCTTCCAGATTCTTCGCAATACACCCAAAGGTATGATTGAGTGAAAAATTGGCTAAATATATAACCAAACCCCGAAGGAAATAGGGAGTAAGAAATGCTCCGCCTTCCTCACTAACCTAAACAGGGCGGCTTTATCTGGTAACTGTGAATATAGAAACTGAGGCGGGCAAAGGGGGTGAATAGATCCAGGCCGCCGCAGCAAAAACGGCCGAACCAGGCTGTGGCTCAGAGATCCAGGCCGAGGAAAATCTGATCCTGTGGCAACCCGGGCAATACAAGCTAACACTCGCGCCAAACCCAAACAAAGAAAGACAAGCGGAGCGGCCATTTTACCCGGTCTCCTGGTCGGTGCGCAGTTAGTGGAAGAGAGATTTCTTCCTAAGCCGCGGAAGTGGGTACCCGTGTTGCCCCACGGAGAGGCAGGGTCAGAGGCCTTTCTGTGGGCTGAGGGCAGAGTCTCTGGGCAGCCCCAGCGCCCTGGGAAAGCCACGCACGGGAGGGAGTGAGAACTAATCCCAACGGTGGAGATTTTCCGTGCTGGAGGCTGTTTCACTCAGAGCGAAACGCGGCCGGCCTCATATCCTGGTTTGCGCGCGCAGATAAGGAGTGAGCGATTCCTCCGAGTGCCTCGGCAGTGCGCGCCCGTGTTATCGCACAGAGGGGCAGAGTCAGGGGCCTTTGTGTGGGCCAAAGCGGAATCTCGGGCCGCCCCAGCGCCTTGCAAAAGCCGCACACGGGGACGGAGCGAGACTCAATTCCAACGCTGCAACTTTTCCCTGCGGTTGGGGGTTTCACTCAGAGCGTCAGACTGCTGGCCGGATATCCTGGTTGCAGACAGTGAGTGAGAGTTTCCTCCAAGCGCCCCGGAAGTGGGCGCCCACTTGTGTTACCGGATAGAGTGGCAGAGCCAGAGGTCTTCGAGTGGGCGGAAAGCCCGCCTGATTATGCTAGCAGCTCTGACTGACTGAGCCTTACCCAGAGCCCTGTGCTGAGTGGAAATAGAGTGGGGAGTTGCCAGCAATTTGAGCCTCTTACTATCCAGGCAGAGGCAGCAGCAACCCCATACCTGGACTATCAGGCTACTAATTGAGGAAGGAAAGACTAGGAGAAAGGCTCCAGGAACACGGACTCTCTCACTGTCGGAGCCTATAAATGCTAATGAGCCTCGACTCCCAACGAGAATAAAGAACAATACATGACATTGCCATAGAGACTTATCAACTGCAAACCTCTACCTGAGCGTGCCAAAGGGGCAGAACCCGGGGTACAGAGTCACCGACCAGGAAGAGGGAGAGAAAAGAAAAAGCAAGAAGATAACCTCTCAAAATCAAGAATAATCTGCAGACTTTATAACCTATCCCATTTTATTATATTTGTTCGTTTGTTTCTATTATCTTCATTCTTGAGACTTTTTTTTCCTCCTCCAATTTGGCCGATTAACTCTCTACCGGTCTTACTCTCTCCTCTCCCTGAACTACACTACCCATAAGTGTTACATCTCCCATTATCATTTCTCTTCTCTTCCTTTCTCTCTATGAGGGTTGCACTCCAAAACCCTTAACTCTCTCTCTCTCTCTCCTTTCTTTTTTCTTCTTTTAGTGGTTCCCTCTTTTTTTCTCTCTCTCTCTTTCTTTTCTCCCTCTATATTAGTTTCTTCCTTTCTCCTTTACATCTCCTCTCATTCAAACCTCAATAACAAACAAATTATCTTATCTGGGACTCAAACCTATGTTTGTGGCATTTTGGGGGGTTTTTACTTCACCTTTTTAACTCACTAGCAGTGCTCCCATCCCTGGCTCTCCATATTATCTAGTTCTTGTTCCACTAAATACAATAGTAAGTTTTTAATTTGTCCCCCCATTTTTCCATTTTCCTCTTATTCCTCTCATCATAACTCTTAGAAAACCAACACCTAAAAGCAAATCATTTTATTCTTGACCCAAATTTTTTCCTTATTTGCTTTTTGTGGGTCCATACGCTCTTTTTTTTTTCTTTTTTCTTTTTTTTTTTTTTTCCTTTTTTTTTTTTTTTTTTTTTCTTTCTCTCTTTTTTGCCCCTTTATTACTTTTCCCCAATTCAGGCCCTCCATCACAGGCATTGTTTGTTATAACTCACAGTCCACCACAAGATTTTCTCGAGAAAGAGGGGAGAGGAGAGGAGAGGAAAAAAAGAGGGGGGGAATAATTTCCTTTTTTAAAAAATTTTTATTTTATTTTATTTTTCTTTATTTCATTATTAATTTTTTTTAAAAAAAACAACTTTTCGATTTGTTATTTTTTTATTTTTTTTAACTTTTTATTCTTTATTAAATCTCATTAATACTATCAACAAAACCACCCTCAGATGCCATTAAGGAAGAGAAAATCGAATATCATGGATACAAAAGAAAGAGAGGTAACACAGCTAGATGAGGAAAAATCTATGGAGAAAAAATTTAATATATTGGAAACCTTGGAGCTAAATGACAGAGAATTCAAGATAGAAATCCTAAAAATCCTCCGAGATATACAAGAAAACACAGAAAGGCAATATAGGGAGCTCAGAAAACAACTCCATGAACACAAAGAATATATGTCCAAGGAAATTGAAACTATAAAAACAAATCAAACAGAGATGAAAAACTCAATTCACGAGCTGAAAAACGAAGTAACAAGCTTAGCTAATAGAACAGGTCAGATAGAAGAGAGGATTAGTGAAATAGAAGACAAGCAACTTGAGGCACAACAGAGAGAAGAAGAAAGAGACTCAAAAATTAAAAAAAAATGAGATAGCCCTACAAGAATTATCTGACTCCATCAAAAAGAATAACATAAGAATAATAGGTATATCAGAGGGAGAAGAGAGAGAAAATGGAATGGAGAACATACTTAAACAAATAATTGATGAGAACTTCCCAAGCCTGTGGAAAGAACTAAAGCCTCAAGTTCAAGAAGCAAACAGAACTCCAAGTTTTCTTAACCCCAACAAACCTACTCCAAGGCATATCATAATGAAATTGACACAAACCAACAGCAAAGAAAAAATTCTCAAGGCAGCCAGGGAAAAGAAGAATACAACATATAAAGGAAGGCCCATTAGATTATCATCAGATTTCTCAGCAGAAACTCTACAAGCTAGAAGAGAGTGGACCCCAATATTTAAAGTCCTGAAAGAGAGGAACTTTCAGCCACGAATACTATACCCATCAAAGCTATCCTTCAAATACGAAGGAGAAATAAAAACATTCACAGATACAGAAAAGATGAGGGAATTTATCATCAGAAAACCCCCACTCCAGGAATTACTAAAGGGGGTTCTCCAATCAGATACAAAGAACAAAAAAAAACAGAGCCACAAGTAAAAGCTCCAAGAAGAACACAATAAAATCAAATTTAAACTGTGACAACAACAAAAAGAAAGAGGGGGAGAAGACGGAGATTAACAGTAGCAAAGGACAATGGAGTGCAAAAGTACTCACAAAATAGTTCGCTACAATGAACAGGGTAGGGACCCTTTTCATTACTCAAAGGTAACCACCATTGAAAAAACCACCACAGAAGCACATGACATAAAAAAGATAGCAACAGAGGAAAGATGTATGGAATACAACCAAATAAAAACAAAAGATAGAAAAACGAAAGAGAAGGATCAAACAAGACACAAAACTAACAGAAAGCAAGATATAAAATGGCAATAGGGAACTCACAAGTATCAATAATTACACTAAATGTAAATGGATTAAACTCACCAATAAAAAGGCACAGAGTAGCAGAATGGATTAAAAAAGAAAATCCAACTGTATGCTGCCTACAGGAAACTCATCTAAGTAACAAGGATAAAAACAAATTCAAAGTGAAAGGCTGGAAAACAATACTCCAAGCAAATAACATCCAAAAAAAAGCAGGTGTAGCAATACTCATATCGGATAATGCTGACTACAAGACAGGAAAAGTACTTAGAGACAAAAATGGCCATTTCATAATGGCTAAGGGGACACTGAATCAAGAAGACATAACAATTCTTAATATATATGCACCAAACCAAGGAGCACCAAAATATTTAAGACAGCTACTTATTGATCTTAAAACAAAAACTGACAAAAATACAATCATACTTGGAGACCTCAATACACCGCTGACGGCTCTAGATCGGTCATCCAAACAGAGAATCAACAAAGACATAGTGGCCTTAAACAAAACACTAGAGCACCTGGATATGATAGACATCTACAGGACATTTCATCCCAAAGTGACTGAGTATACATTTTTCTCCAGTGTACATGGATCATTCTCAAGAATTGACCATATGTTGGGCCACAAAAACAATATCAGCAAATTCAGAAAAATTGAAGTTGTACCAAGCATATTTTCTGATCATAAAGCCTTGAAACTAGAATTCAACTGCAAAAAAGAGGAAAAAAATCCCACAAAAATGTGGAAACTAAACAACATACTTTTAAAAAATGAATGGGTCAAAGAAGAAATAAGTGCAGAGATCAAAAGATATATACAGACTAACGAAAATGACAATACGACATATCAGAATCTATGGGATGCAGCAAAAGCAGTGATAAGAGGGAAGTTCATATCGCTTCAGGCATATATGAACAAACAAGAGAGAGCCCAAGTGAACCACTTAACTTCCCACCTTAAGGAACTAGAAAAAGAAGAACAAAGACAACCCAAAACCAGCCGAAGAAAGGAGATAATAAAAATCAGAGCAGAAATAAATGAATTAGAGAACAGAAAAACTATAGAAAAAATTAATAGAACAAGGAGCTGGTTCTTTGAAAAGATCAACAAAATTGACAAACCCTTGGCAAGACTTACCAAGGAAAAAAGAGAAAGAACTCATATAAACAAAATCCAAAATGAAAGAGGAGAAATCACCACGGACACCGTAGATATACAAAGAATTATTGTAGAATACTATGAAAAACTTTATGCCACTAAATTCAACAACCTAGAAGAAATGGATAAATTCCTAGAACAATACAACCTTCCTAGACTGAGTCAAGAAGAAGCAGAAAGCCTAAACAGACCTATCAGTAGAGAAGAAATAGAAAAAACCATTAAAAACCTCCCCAAAAATAGAAGTCCAGGCCCTGACGGCTATACCAGCGAATTTTATCAAACATTCAAAGAAGACTTGGTTCCTATTCTACTCAAAGTCTTCCAAAAAATTGAAGAAGAAGCAATACTTCCAAACACATTTTATGAGGCCAACATAACCCTCATACCAAAACCAGGCAAGGATGGCACAAAAAAAGAAAACTACAGACCAATATCTCTAATGAATACAGATGCTAAAATACTAAACAAAATACTAGCAAATCGAATACAACAACATATTAAAAAAATAATACATCATGATCAAGTAGGATTCATCCCAGAATCTCAAGGATGGTTCAACATACGTAAAACGGTTAATGTAATACACCATATCAACAAAACAAAGAACAAAAACCACATGATCTTATCAATAGACGCAGAAAAGGCTTTCGATAAAATACAACACAATTTTATGTTTAAGACTCTCAACAAAATGGGTATAGAAGGAAAATATCTCAACATGATAAAGGCCATATATGATAAACCATCAGCTAACATCATATTAAATGGCACTAAACTGAAGGCTTTCCCCCTTAAATCAGGAACAAGACAGGGTTGTCCACTCTCTCCACTCTTATTTAATGTGGTACTAGAGGTTCTAGCCAGAGCAATCAGACAAGACAAAGAAATAAAAGGCATCCATATCGGAAAAGAAGAAGTAAAGGTATCACTTTTTGCAGATGATATGATCCTATACATCGAAAACCCCAAAGAATCCACAAAAAGACTACTAGAAACAATAAGCCAATACAGTAAGGTCGCAGGATACAAAATTAACATACAGAAGTCAATAGCCTTTCTATATGCCAACAATGAAACAACTGAGAAGGAACTCAAAAGAATAATCCCCTTCACGATTGCAACAAAAAAAATAAAATACTTAGGAATAAACATAACAAAGAATGTAAAGGACTTATATAATGAAAACTATAAACCATTGTTAAGGGAAATCGAAAAAGATATAATGAGATGGAAGAATATACCTTGTTCTTGGCTAGGAAGAATAAATATAATCAAGATGGCTATATTACCCAAAGCAATATACAAATTTAATGCAATTCCCATCAAAATTCCAATGACATTTTTTAAAGAAATAGAGCAAAAAATCATCAGATTTATATGGAACTATAAAAAACCCCGAATAGCCAAAGCAATCCTAAAGAAAAAGAATGAAGCTGGGGGCATAACAATACCTGACTTCAAACTCTATTATAGGGCCACGACAATCAAAACAGCATGGTATTGGCAGAAAAATAGACACTCAGACCAATGGAACAGAATAGAAAGTCCAGAAATAAAACCACATATATATAGTCAAATAATTTTTGATAAAGGGGCCAACAACACACAATGGAGAAAAGAAAGCCTCTTCAATAAATGGTGCTGGGAAAACTGGAAAGCCACATGCAAAAGAATGAAACTGGACTACAGTCTCTCCCCCTGTACTAAAATTAACTCAAAATGGATCAAAGATCTAAACATAAGACCTGAAACAATTAAGTACATAGAAGAAGACATAGGTACTCAACTCATGGACCTGGGTTTTAAAGAGCATTTTATGAATTTGACTCCAATGGCAAGAGAAGTGAAGGCAAAAATTAATGAATGGGACTACATCAGACTAAGAAGTTTTTGCTCAGCAAGGGAAACTGATAACAAAATAAACAGAAAGCCAACTAAATGGGAAATGATATTTTCAAACAACAGCTCAGATAAGGGCCTAATATCCAAAATATACAAAGAACTCATAAAACTCAACAACAAACAAACAAACAATCCAATAAAAAAATGGGAAGAGGATATGAATAGACACTTCTCCCAGGAAGAAATACAAATGGCCAACAGATATATGAAAAGATGCTCATCTTCTTTAGCTATTAGAGAAATGCAAATCAAAACGGCAATGAGATATCACCTCACACCTGTTCGATTAGCTGTTATTAGCAAGTCAGGTAATAGCAAATGTTGGAGAGGCTGTGGAGAAAAAGGAACCCTCATACACTGTTGGTGGGAATGTAAAGTAGTACAACCATTATGGAAGAAAGTATGGTGGTTCCTCAAAAAACTGAAAATAGAACTACCTTATGACCCAGCAATCCCTCTACTGGGTATATATCCCCAAAACTCAGAAACATTGATACGTAAAGACACATGCAGCCCCATGTTTATTGCAGCATTGTTCACAGTGGCCAGGACATGGAAACAACCAAAAAGCCCATCAATAGATGACTGGATAAAGAAGATGTGGCACATATACACTATGGAATACTACTCAGCCATAAGAAATGATGACATCGGAACATTTACAGCAAAATGGTGGGATCTTGATAACATGATACGAAGCGAAATAAGTAAATCAGAAAAAAACAGGAACTGTATTATTCCATACGTAGGTGGGACATAATAGTGAAACTAAGAGACATTGATAAGAGTGTGGTGGTTACGGGGGGGAGGGGGGAATGGGAGAGGGATAGGGGGTGGGAGGGGCACAAAGGAAACAATATAGAAGGTGACAGAGGACAATCTGACTTTGGGTGGTGGGTATGCAACATAATTGAACGACAAGATAACCTGGACTTGTTATCTTTGAATATATATATCCTGATTTATTGATGTCACCCCATTAAAAAAATAAAATTATAAAATAAAATAAAATTAAAAAAAAAAAAAAAAAAAAAAGAAGAACATCTATAACAGCTTAAAAATTACGTTTTGACCTAAAAGTCATTACTGACTCTCTTTAAGGAGAGCTTTCCATCTGCTTTTAAAGAGTAGCTTTGCCAGGCAAATCCATTCTCCTCCTGCAAAGAGATACGATTACACTTCTCTTTCTTTCACCAGTGGAGCTACTCCCATTCCACAATGTTCAACAGCAGTATTTCCAAACAGTAAACACAAAAGAATATAAATATAAAAATAAAAAAAGAGAAGTGTTCATAACCTAATTCTAAACAGAAGGAAACATGGGACAAATTCAAATTGAAGAGAATTACACAAAATACCAGAAAAATGTCAAGGTCACAAGAGACAAGGAAAGACAGAGGAACTGACCAGGTTTGAAGGGACTACGGAGGAAGGAGAAATGTAATATGCAATACTGAGTTGGATCCTGAAACAGAAAAAGGATATTATTGGTGGGAAACTGAAGTAAATTAAGTAAAGTCTATAGTTTAGTTAAAAACACTGTATCAATGTAACTTCTTAGTTTTGCAAATTGTACCTTGGGTGAAGACTATGGGAACCCTCTGTACTATCCTTGAAGCTCTTTTCTAAATCTAAAATTAAGTTTTGAAAGACAGAGGAAGAGGCCATAAAAGAGGGAAAAGATGGTTCATCCTATATTCAGAGTATAAATATTGAATTGAAGCCAAACTGTGGGGGAGAGGAGACAAATACAGTAACTACTTTGGGTAGTTGGGGAAATTCCTTGTAGCCCACAGGGGCCTATCAGTTTTTTTAAAACTGACATGAGGTTGCTCTTTAACAGCACTCCGTGGGAGGGCATCTCTCCTCAGAGCCCTTAAATTTGTCTCCCTGAACATTTCTCTAGTCACCCTGAGTCCTGAGCACACTTTCTAGGGTGAAATGGTCCATACAGAAGAGGGACCTAGAGGGCTGGTGTTCTACAAACATAGAGCCCCTTTGGGAAGTTGTATTTCACCTGAAAAGGTAGCATAAGAGGGTTATTTGTGGCTTGCCAATGTTTTCTCTGGGCATGAACTCCATGTCCAAGGGACAAGTATCTACCTTCAATTGTCCTCTGGAACAACATAGGCCTACAGCCCCAGTATCATGTCATTACATGACCATGACAATTTTAGCTCATAACCATCACAGGCTATAATTTACCTCCAAGTTCCTTTGAAATTTTCTTACTCTTTAAAACCTTGTCTTTCTGCAAATACTAGAAATCACAATGGGCATAATTCATACAGAGGGCTGGGAGCTATTTATTTGCTTCCTGAAAATACATCAAACCCAGCCTGGGGTCCATTAGTCTAAAATATTGAGAAGTTTATTTTTCACAAGTTCCTTGAACCAATTCTTCCTTGAAAGGCAGCTGGTGAGTGAGGGGCATTGAGACCCAACTATAGAGATCTGACTGTCCTTTGCAGCTTTAGGACTTTGGGAAAGTCCCTGTGACCATAATCTACATCTACCCAGGGAATATGAGAACTCAGAGCTATAGGCCAAGACCAATCTATCAAATGCCACAAGTACTGGCCTCCGTGTCACTGAGTCACACTCTCTAATCCCAGAAAAAGTCAAAGTCCTTAAATCTTGAGTTCTACTTGAAAGAAATACTCTAATTCTGAGCCATACAGAGGCCTAGATGACCCAAGTGTGGTGGCAAGGATGACAGTATAGAACTAACATAGGAGCAGTAATAATAGTCACAATAATAAGAACACTAACATTTATTGAGCATTTATTATGTTCCAGGCACTGTATTAAGCACTTGATGCGTATTGTGTTTTGCAATCCTCTCCACAACCTTATGAGGTATGTGCAATTATTATCCACAGTTTGAATGATAAAAGAGCTAGGGCTTTGTGAGGCTAAGTAACTTGCCCTCGCTTATGGGGCTAGGAAACGTAGGAAATGAACAATACACGCTGACTCTGGAGCCTACAAGCCGAACCACTACACTGCGTTCCCTGAACACTGCACCACTTAACAAACTCTAGGGTTTTCTGTCAGCCCAACTTCTGTACCTACATGACCTCTATGAGATGCTTTCTTGCACAGTGAAGTACTTAGAAACCACTCTGGTCCTCTTCCACTCCCTCCCACGTCCCTAAATATACAGCTTGCTTGGGTCCCTAACACCAAACGCATGCACTGCACGGAAAGATGACCATGTGCACACACAGCAAGAAGGCCGCCATCTGCAAGCCAAGGAGGGGGCCTCAGGAGCAAACCAAATCTGCTACTGCCGTGACCTCAGACTTTAGCCTCCATATCTGCGAGAAATGAGTTTCGGTAGTTTAAACCACCCAGTGCCTGATATTTTGTTACAGCAGTGCTAACAAACTACAGTACCCCCTTTCTGATGAAACCAAACCACCTTTTTTCTGATCAAGAGGAAGAAATTAAAGACTTAGTTACAAGGTTCCTAACCCAGAGTGTACGTGCATGTGTGTGTTTTAATGCAAAGTTAAATCACTGTCGGACAAGTAGAATCTAGACGCAAGTTTTTGCCTCTGAAATAAGAAAATAAAATGAATTGTATTTTACCCAAAGAAATAAATCCGTTATTATTTATTTATGGTTACTTCTTGCCCATTTAAAAGAGAGCAGGGAGTGGGGAATTTGATATCGCATTTGCTTAAAGTCAGGCATAAATGCTGTTGTAATAGAAATTAAAACCAGAAGAGGAGAAACAAATATCCTAAGCACAAAGGATAATACAGTTACTGTGATTGAGGTCTAGGCTTCGCCCCGAGCTTCTTGGCAGTCAAGACCAAAAGGAAAACACAGAGAGTTATATAATGCCAATGAAAGAAAGCATACAAATGCTTCAAGGGAGAAAACCTTTGTTCCTGGTAATACATTTTCCAAAAAGCATTCATCATTAGACTAAGCAATAATTGATAACAGTTGAAGTCTGTGGAAGGAGCTTGCATTTGCACATTATTTGCTTAAAAGTGCTATTTTTTATTTTGGCATAAATTTATTATTTGCTCTTACTTATGAGAGAATAATTGGTATGCTATTGTTGCTAAAATTGTATTGTAGAAAAATGTATAAGACCATGAACAATATACTAAAGTCTTACTTTCAGTTACTCCTAAGCAGACTTTACCATTTTAATCAAAGCCAGATGCCAGTCCATGGTGGCTTCCAGTAGAATTGGCTTTCATCTTCAAATCTACTAAGGGGTATAATAAACTATCTTTATCTTCATAAATAAGTGAGCAGTCTTTAAATTCCTATGATGCCCATAGGCATTTAAGATAGCCTGGATATTTATATGAGGATATCATATAAAATATATGATATTTTACCATAGCTCAGAGGTTTTTGGAGTGCAGTGTTTGTTTCCATTTTATTGGCAGAGTAGGGGTATAGGCTTCTTCTTCTTCCTCAGGATGACGCAGATAAGTATCTCTGTAAAGGTGTAACACTGGTACACAGGGAAAAGTTACAGAAAAGATGAAGAAGTGAAGCTAAAGGCTTATACCAAGAGACCAAAAAAAGGTGGGGGGATGCCAATACCAAGAGAAAGGGTACTACCAGACACTTACGAAGGACGTGGAAAATGCAAGTGGATTTTTAAGGAAAAGGTAAAGTTTAGATATAAATTATTGAAGAGTGCTAAAAATCCTATTTTAAAAGCAGAACCCAAGAACAAATAGGAAAAGAAACTCATAGAAACTGCAGAACACCTAGAGACTCAGGAGTTACTTAGAGTCTGAGGTGCTTAATTCTAGGATGTATAATACATCAAGTTCATGCTGTGTAAGAGCAGGAATAAGTATATCCATATGAGGATTTAAAGCCTGTGACTATTGCTGCTGTAGCCAAACAAGGTGGAAGAAAAAGGAAATCACTATAGGTGACTCAGGAGAGAAACAAAGGGAAAAAGACCAAGAGGTGATGAAAAGCAGCTGCATCAATAGAAAAAGCGTGGATCTGGAGCTGGACTCGCTAGGATGTGAATCCCATTTTAGCACTACCGCTGCTGCTGCATGGGACCAGTTACAAAACTTCCCTGGGCCTCAGTTTCTTCATTCATAAAATAAGGACAACAGGATTATGAGGAGAGGTAAGTGGAATAATATGGAAAACACCTAGCACAGTGCCTTCCACAATGATTACTGATGCATTTATAGGAACGGGGTGGGGGAAGGAAAGTGAAAGAGAGAAAAAAGAAAGAGCAGAAGGGAGGGAGAAAGGGAGAAGGGGTGAGGAAAGAGAAGGAAGGAAGGAAGGAAGGAAGGAAGGAAGGAAGGAAGGAAGGAAGGAAGGAAGGGAGGGAGGGAGGGAGGGAGGGAGGGAGGGAGGGAGGGAGGGAGGGAGGGAGGGAGGGAGGGAAGAAGGAAAGAAGCAAATTTCTACTTAGGGAGCCTGCAAAGAAATACAGAGAGCCAAAGCGAATAGTGGAGAAAACACATTATGTTATATATATTATTGGACATCTTAGAGCAAAAATGCCCCTTAGAGATTATTGAATTCACCCCCAATTTTATAGATAGTTAAATTGAGGCCTGAAGTGGTACCTACTCAGGGTCACATGGCAAGTTTACAACAGATCTCTTGCCTAGTG
This sequence comes from Saccopteryx bilineata, assembly GCF_036850765.1. Classification (NCBI taxonomy): domain Eukaryota; kingdom Metazoa; phylum Chordata; class Mammalia; order Chiroptera; family Emballonuridae; genus Saccopteryx; species Saccopteryx bilineata. The sequence continues at coordinate 185,917,308 of NC_089490.1, read as the reverse complement.
GGGAAAATCTATTATGGTTATTTTAGAAAAGAAATGTCAGATGAGGTTGGATGATTTATTTACAGTCATAAACAGGGGATAAGCATTAGCCCTGCCTGGCTTAAATTTCAAAAATTTAATAACTGAATTTTTTATTTGCTTTTGGCCTTGTCATTTAAAGACTTTCTTTTAAATTTAATGAATAGTGTTTTGTATTCTATTTAAATATAAACCTAAAGAATCTATTGAACATTTCATTCATTATGAGACAGCCAAGATGGAGCATGTACCTCCGGAGTAAATAATTATTACCTCTTTGTTACTCCAACCCTTGTCTCTGAGGACACTTTAGCTCCGACATGTCAATTAATACCCAGATCATTCGTCCTTGGCAGCTCGAGCCTCTTGGTACCTTTTCCCTTATTCTTGCCAAGTTCCAGAAACTACAATCACAGAGATCCTTTTTGATTCCCTATAACCTCATTGTTATTTTTAAAGTGTAACCAGAAAGAGTATTTCTCAAAGGGGGGGAAAAAAGCTTTTTCTGAGAAAAAGAAATTATGTTTCAGCCAGGGAGGCCTATTGTTGAGTATTTGTAGAGAGTGTAAGAATATATTTCAGTTCTTTCTCTCGTTGTTTCGAAGTCCAAATCACTAAAACAAATACTTGGAATGGGATTTTTGTTTGTTTATTTTTTAGATCAGCGTATGCTACGAGATCTACTCAGCTTGCCTTCATTTTAGGATATGAAGCGGTACTTAGTTCTACTTTTTCATCATATGTCTTGACTTCTGTTTTCAAGTATAAACCCAAAGGAGGCCCAAGGGAAGCCCAAGGGAAGTAAGAGTTGATCTGAGTGTTGAAGGATGGTTAAGAGTTCCCACAGTGGTGGGAAAGGGTATGAGCAAAAGCAGAAAGATGAGAATGTCACTGTTTGCATGGAGTGGAGAAAAAGATTGCAGAGATTGGCTATCAGTAACAACAAAACCACTGAGACCTTTAAAACAAGAAAGACAAATTGAAAGGACATTTGAGGAAGATGAATCCTACAATAATGTCCAAGAATGGATTCAAATAGCTAGAGGACTATTCAATAGTTAGCTGACCTCCATGATAAGCCAGATTTGCAGAAATAAAGACTTGAACAAGTGGTCATGGGAAGAAATGAATGAGAAATATTACTAAAACAATTCTTGGGTCCCCACCGCTGACCAAGCCTGAAGAGTCAGGAGAATAAAGACCCAAAAGTGCCTGACCTGTGGTGGCGTAGTGGATAAAGCGTCGACCTGGAAATGCTGAGGTCACCGGTTCTAAACCCTGGGCTTGCCTGGTCAAGGCACATATGGGAGTTGATGCTTCCTGCTCCTCCCCCCCCTTGTCTCTCTCCTCTCTCTCTCTCCCTTTCTCTCTCCTTTCTAAAATGAATAAAATAAAAAAAAATCTCATGTAAAAAAAAAAAAAAAGACCCAAAAGTGGCGCTGAATGAAACCTGGACAAATAAGAATATGATATAACTAGTGACAGAAATTGGAAGGTTGATTTTATACAGACAATGATGAATTAAATTGATAATTTTCCTGAAGTCACTGGTTCTCTTGCACAAATGATTTTTCATTGCATTATTTCTGTCTCCCACAGTCCATGCTTGTATTTCCCAAGGTTCAATCCCTGATGACATCCTTATTCTCTTTCCCATTCTTTACCCTACAAACAGTGCATCCATTCTCATAGCTTCAATGTTGATTTGAATGTTCATAATTCCTTAGTTCCTATCTATATCCAGCCTTAGCCTATCTCCTGAGTTCAATATTTATTCTAGTATGCCAAGGCTTCTACCTGGAGACACCTTCACCCTCTCATACTACCATGTTCTAAAGTAAGTGAAGTAATGGCACAGCAGGCAGCCAAGCTGAAAAGGCAAGGCTTCATTGCCAATGCAGGTGGTCAATGGATCTTGATCCTTGTTATACCTTAGAACCAACTAGGAAGCATTTGAAAGTCACACATAGCCAGTCCCTAGCCCAGAATCTTTAGAAGAAGGCATGAACATACATGTTTGAAAACCTCCACAGGGCTTTCTGTTGTGAAATGAAGGTCAAAAATTACTAATCAATGAAAAGATTGATCATGGACCTGGAACAGGGAAATAGAACTATCAGAAGTTGGAGTCAGGTTATAGAACAAAACTCAGTTTCTTAAAGGGAAGGACCCCAACAAGCATGTAGAGGGTTTTGGATAGCAAAGATTAGAAATGGATTTCAAGTCAAAATCAGGCATATTGGACAATAAAGTTAGGAGAAATAGAAGAGGCATTATGGTTCAGAGCAGCATTTCTGTGGGTGGGAACCCCAGACCAGAAGCTTCAGCATTACCTGGAGACTTAGAAATACAAAACTCCTCAAAGACACTTGACCTCCTGAATTCGAAACCCTGATGGTGGTCCAGCAGTGTACATTTTATCATGTCCTCCAGCTTATGGTGATATACATCAAAACTTGAGAACCACTGTTCTGGAATCTCAGGAAACAGACAGAAGAAAAGGAAGGACCTCGGTAAAGAATAAGGTATCTGGAGCCCTTAAAATGTTTCCAGGTATCATGGAAATCTTGTTCATTAACCATGCCCTGCACTACAAAGGAAGTTCTATCTAACACTAAAAATACAGACAGTATTCTCTGACAGCAATGAAACAAAGTTAGAAATCAATAACAAAAAGCCTATTAAAAATACAATTAGAAACTAAAAACCATACTTCTAAGTAATTCACTGAAGAACTAAAAATTACACTGGGAATTATAAAATACTTAAAATTGGATGTTGACAAATATACTACATACAAACATGCACAATGCCAATAAAGTGGTATTTAAAAGGGAAATTATAATCTTAATTATGTACCTTAGAAAATCTCCATATCAAAAACTAATAAATTAAGATTCCAAACATAGATGAAAGATACCATTTTATAAATTTACCAAAAGTAACTCAAGAAAGTTGAATAGATTTGCAATCATAATATCAAGGGTTCTCAAAATGAGATCTCAGACCAGAAATAACATCTTTTGAGAACCTGTTAGAAATGCAAATTCTCAGGTCCTAATCCTACCTACTGAGTCAGACTTGCATGGGTGGAGCCTAGCAATCTGTGTTTTAATAAATCCTCCAGGTGATTCTGGTGCAGCTAAAATGCTAATGCCCACATTACAACGCAAGCTCTAACAATCATATAAAGTATTTCTATCTCCAATTAATACCAGAGAACTTTCTTATAATTGTTATGAAGGTTTGAATGGGTTTCCACAAGTGAAATTAGTGGCAGGCATATTTATGTGGATTGCCTAAAATATTTCACTTCCATTTTGCATTAAGATGGTATACCCTGTCTCCTGTATACTTCAGGACGGCACCTTAGCTGTGGTCTTGAATTGGTCTTGCAGCCAGCTTTGAATCCAGAGGATTTTAGTTCTCTGAATGGTGCCTCATGTTTGCTTTAATGACTTTCCAAACAAGCTGTGATCAGAACGCCTAAAAGGATAAAGATTTGATATTTTTATTGTATTTTTGTACCTGCTTGCTAATAAGTATTGTACATGTATCAGAATGTTCTCTGAAATTTGCTTATATTATAACTGGCAGTGAGGTGGTAGAGGAATGGAAAACCCCTCCCTGCCCCTCTTGAAGACTACCATTACCAACCAGAAAGAATCTAATTTCCATGCATGACCAACTAGTCTGGCTAGTTCACATTTAGTGGATTTAAGAGAGAATAGGAAAAAAAAATTTGGAGACAATGAGTACAGCCAATTCTTTAAAGAAACCTTACAAATGGGAAACAGATATTTAGGGCCACGACTGGTTTGGGAAGCAGGGGGAGGAAGTGAAGTCAAGAAGGACCACCACATTCTTTGTGAGTAGTCAGCAAAGTCATCCTCCTCTCTTTCTTTTTCGTAATCTTACCCAATACATTGAGAGTATCACAAAGAAAAATATTGGGCACCTGTGATGCTCAAAAAACACAGTAAGGTGTTTTCAATAATTCACATTCTTAATCTGTCATAGTCTATATTGGAATGTACACATATGCAATCTGTTTATCATCCCAAAGAGTTTTACACACTAGAAAATATATTTAGACCAATAAAGTTAGTGTTTAAACTTTTACGTTTGAAACAGGACAGTCTTGGGATTTCCATTCAGCACTTATTATTCTGTTCCGGCTCTGAGGGATGCCATGCTCCCTCGACCACCACCGACTCTCAACAGTATTTGTACTTTGGAGTATTGTGTTCGCATAACTTCAGGTCACAGGAAGGTTGGCTGGGAGAGAGGGACTATTTCTTAATGAAGCCTTCTCTTTTTTCCAAATCTTAATCCTGATCCATTAGAATGCATAATTTTCTTCTGTAATAAATATGCCTCAAGGTTATTTTCCCTGGTAAATTAACTGGTTCAGATTAATCTTGAGTTTTCATGGCCTGACTTCAATTTTTTATTTTCTTTTACAATTCCCTGCCTGGTCAAATTCTCAAATTAAAGACTGACTCACACAGACTAGTGGATTGGACATTCTGATTAAAAGAGTCTCTTCAGCAGATATTAGTTATTGTACAGAACTAATCAAGGAAAAGTGAGTCCTAAATATCTATTCTAGTAAAATGTCTTAGTCAGCAGAAATGAATTAAGTATACTTAAACTAGGCACATTCTAAACATTTCTAACCCACTATCCAGATGTTTCTATAAAAACCTCTCTTAATTGGTTCCTTTAGGAAAACTGATGAAAATAAGCCTCTATTTTTCATCAGATCTAATGAATTGTTCTACTTTATTAAACAAAGAATTTATTCTACATCTTTTTTTCTCATATAAAAAGGTCTCATTTTAATAAGAAAAATAATAAATATTTGAATTTAAATTGACTTTCAAAGGAAATCACAAATTCTATTTATTATTTAAATCTAATTGTTTGAAGACAGTCATTGGTAAAGTTGAGAATTCTTTTTTTTTTAAGAACTAGGAGGAATTCTTTTTTTTTCTATTTTGGTGAGAGAGGAAGGGAGAGAGACAGAAATATCGATCTGTTCCTGTATGTACCTGAATCGAGGTAATCTGCAATTAGGGCAGATGCTCTAATCAACTGAGGTATCCAGCCAGTGTGAGAATTCTTAATATTAGCTTATATTTACCTAACTTTGGTTTCTTAAAGGACCTTCACATTTATTCTCTCAAAACCTGTGGGATAGAGACAGGCAGATGTTATTGCCATTTTGCAGATGGGACAATTGAGGTTCGGAAATTTAAGGGACTTGCTCAAGATCCCACAGCTAGTAAATGCTATAGGTAAAACTGAATTATATGATTCCAAACTCCAAACCCAACAGTCTTCAGTTATGTCCCATTGGAGTATCTAAGCAGAAACAGTAGATCGCCAGAAATGTCCCTGTTTCCAAGGGGTCACACACATATCCATCCCTTCTCAGTTGATTTAGTGATTGAATTCCAGACTGTCTTACTGAATGGACTACCACAAACACCACAGAATTTATATTTTAAAAAGAAAACAACTTTGCAACCCTCAAATGAGTTCATGGTCCAAACATAATAAAGAGTCTCAAGTTTAGAACTAATTAAAAGTATTTCTAGCCAAGACTGTATTCATACCATAATATTAAACAATAAAAAAAACTCTAATAAAACTCATCATCAGTTAGAGAAGGAAAATAGTGTATGTTTGTTAGAAGAGAGACTGAGCAAGATCTAATAAAATCATGCAATTGCTTTCAGTTCAAGATGACGGACTAAACACATATGTTTAGCTTTTATTCCTTCCCAAACCCCACTTAAAAACATTAAAAATATATTTTTAAAGAATAAATCCTGAATAGCACGGGAAACAAGAATAAATTATAATCAATAGACCAAAAATTTTGAAGAAATAAAAAGCAGATGAGCTCATGCTGATGAAAAAGGCAAAGCAGAGAGAAAACTACAAACACAACCAGTGTGGGAAGGGCTGTTTCAAAGACATTTCTCTTTAAGAACTCTGTCAGGGAAAAACTGGAAGCTCTGAATTTACAGTTGTGGGGAGCACAGATGACAAGATTATCAAACTAATAAGTTAAAGAAATACTTATACAAAAGCTGTGCCCCTTCTTCTATCTATGCAAACCTGGCAGGAGTGTTTGCTGCCAGATTTAATCACCAGGGCTCCTGGCGCAGGGCAAGGAATGGAAGCACCGCCAAGGCTGTGGTAATTCCAGACATCCACCACACACACACACACACACACACACACACACACACGCACACACACGCGCGCGCACACACACACACACATGCGCACGCGCACACACACACACACACAACTGCCACACTCAAAAATGTCTTGACTTGCAATTCTGGGGTTTCTCATCCTGCACAGCTGCTCCCAGCTAATGTACCTTAAAAGAAATTGTATGGACTTCCACAGAAATGTTTTCCTTCTAGAAGAAATGCTATGTTCCTAGAAAAGAAATATTCATATTTCCAGAACAAGTTGTAAACCCAGATTGGAAAAATTAAGCCATAGAATAAATTAAATATATGGGAGAATTTATGTCCACAAAAAGGCACTGAGATCATATTGTTTCATGTTGAATTTGGCTCAATAAAACAAATGATGCCTATTTTATTTAAATTGTCCCTACACATAAGAAATAAGTAAATTGCCCTGGCTGGTTGGCTCAATGGTAGAGTGTCAGCCTGGTGTGTGGATGTCCTGGGTTTGATTCCTGGTCAGGACACACAGATGTGCCCATCTGCTTCTCCACCTTTCCCCTTCTTTTTTCTATCTCTCTCTCCCCTATCGCAACCAAAGCTCCATTGGAGCAAAGTTGGCCCAGGCACTTAAGAAAGCTCCATGGCCTCATCTCAGGCAATAAAATGGTTCCTGTTGCAACAGAGCAATGGCTTCAGATGGGCAGAGCAACACCCCTAGTTGGCTTGCTGAGTGGATCCCAGTCAGGCACATGCGGGAGTCTGTCTTTCTGCCTCTCCGCTTCTCATTTAAGAAAAATAAGTAAATAAATAAATAAAATATTAATTAATTAAAATCATCCTAATGCATTCTGTGAGGCTAGCACAAACACATACAGTTACACACATATAAAATGCTACTTACTGGGTTCTAAAAGCCATATCTGTCTGGCCAATTATTACAGTTAGACAGCATTTTTTAAAATGCTGAATATAAATGTTATGAGACACAACATACATTTTCCTATTATACCAGTCTCTGTTTTTCTGTGAGCCTCACCTAACTCTTCTCATTTTGGAAACAACTTTGGCTTCTCTAGGCATTTGAGTTTACAATTCTTACTATAGACCAACTTTACTTATGAATGTGAATTTTAAAACTCTTACTAAAATATTAACAAATCAAATCTAGCATAGATTTTAAAAAGCATTATAACTGGCCTGACCTGTGGTGGCAAAGTGGGATAAAGCATCGACCTGGAACACCGAGGTTGCCGGTTCGAAACCCTGGGCTTGCCTGGTCAAGGCACATATGAAAGTTGATGCTTCCTGCTCCTCCCTCCTTCTCTTTCTCTCTCTTTCCCTCCCTCCCAGTTTCTCTCTCTCTCTCCCTCCTCTCTGAAAATTGAATAAAGTCTTTAAAAAAAGCATTATAACTAAAACTAGTTTATACAAGGACAGGTTGATCACCATGACATTCACAGAATTCACTATATCGATATATTAAAGAACCACATGATAGATACACACACATTTGAAATTTTTATATCCATTTCTGATTCTTTTGCAACTATTAGTAAGCTAAGAATAGAAAGAAACCTCCTTAATATGATAAAGAGAATGAATCTGAAACATAAAGCAAATGACATTTTTAAGGATAAAAGGTGAGAAAGAATTAAAACTAGTCATCACTATTATTCAAAATTATTCTGGAATTCCTGGATATGCAATAAGGCAGGAAAACAAATCAAGTATAAATATTAGAAAGGCAATAGACAAGGTTTTGAATTGATATTTGTCAACAAACTATTTGGGGGTCAAATGTCTTCAAAGGATGGAAGATTTCATCTATTTGGTATCAAACAACTACATTTATAACTAAATAAGTTGAGGATGTTGGAGAGAGTGAAGGTGAAACTCACCGGGTTTTATTCTTAAGAAAATGCCAGTGAGAAAAAAAAAAAACCCTGAAAGTATTTTGCCAGGTTTTTTATTGAACTCCTACTGTCCTGTTCTTAGAACAGCTCGAAGATAAGTGAAAGTCTTTAGTAAGGTGTGTAGCCTCCAAATTTCACATTTTCCTTTAGGGGAAAACAGGATCTCCTTACAATGCAATTCCCTAATGTGATGCAGTTTGCAGAGAAACCCCAGTAAGAAAATGACATTTGCCTACACCTGCCATATATTTTTCATGGGAATACTATAAGTTTTTTTAAATGTTGGCTATAAATGAAGTTTTTAAAAATCTACATAAATTAAGTGTAAAACAGTAACAACAACAACAACAAAAGGCGGCCCCTACCCTGAGAATATTCCATTCTAGGTTGGGCAGCGCAATTGCTATACATGCCCATTCTTCTAACTTTGAAATTTTGTTGGACCAGGAACTATATCTTTTTTATTCTTTTCCATTATAAAGCTAAAATAAGGGAAAATTTTTAAAAGGAATATAATTTAAAAGTATTTAGGTAGTCTAGAAGACAGAAAAAAGTTAGATACAGTCTAAGCCCTGGAGTGAGAACGGTAAGTGGACTCAGTTGGCCAAGTCTAGAACAAGCTCGCTAGTGAGCTGAGTCAGAGGGTGTGATAGAAAGCTGAGTGTGTTTCTTTTTTTTTTTAAGATTTTATTTATTGATTCTAAAGAGAGGAGTGGAGAGAGGAGCGGGAAGCATCAGCATATACTTGCTTCTTATATGTGCCTTGACTGGGGGAAATTGGGGATTTGAACTGGTAACCTCAGCATTCGGGTTGATGCTTTATCCACCACACCAGCACAGGTCAGGCGATTAGTGTGTTCCTGAATAGGCTCTGGGAGGGCATTCTGGTCAGAGTGAATGGCATGTGGAAAGGCTATAATGGCAGGAGAGGGTAAAACTGGGAAGCACTTGCTTGAAAGTTGTTAAATGTATTTGACTAACTCAGAGACCACTAGCCTGAAAACTAGGGCCTTATCTATAAAAAAGAGAGAGAAAGAGAGAGAGAGAGAGAGAGAGAGAAAGAGAGAGAGAGAGAGGAGGGAGGGAAGGAAGGAAGGAGGGAGGGAAGGAAAGAGGGAAGAAAGGAGGAAGGAAGGAAGGAAGGAAGGAAGGAAGGAAGGAAGGAAGGAAGGAAGGAAGGAAGGAAGGAAGGAAGGAAAAGAAAAATACAGACTAGGGGATTTCAGTTTCAATTTGTAATGCTGACAAAGGGATGAGATAATGGGGAGTATTCGTTTCATATAGTTCAGGAAGAAGACAGTGAATATCCTTGTAGGACCCTGGGCTGCAAATATATGTGCAAGCCAGCCACACAATGTGACTATTAATGTAGTACTGGCCCCGAGCAAAGATAGAAGGAGAGATTGGGGTGGAGTCATTCATATAAACTCTTAAGTTAGTTCCTACCAGGTATTAAGGATGGAGAAAAAATATATATTTCCTGGGGAAACATGACCACAGCTTAGAAGTGAAAAAGGAACATCTCCAAGGAATAAAATAGGTAAGGGCTCAACGTAAAAGACCTAGAAATGCTAAAGTCAATATCTAACACTTACTGTTCTTGAGGGATGATTTTGGGGGTTTTTACATGGACAGAAATTACAAAACTACAGCATCAATAAACTAACTGGGGTGAATAACATTACTAAAATGATAAATAATGACACATAACCACATCCTTGATACTCACCTAATCAGCATTTCCTAATGTTACTTAACCACAGAATGCTTTATTGTTATAAAATGTTGATGAAACAGCAACCTAGAGAATATTACTGGATTAAAAGGAGACAGCAAAAAGAAAGTGTGTCAGGAAGATATCAAAATTGAATTCATGTTTGAGAATAAATATTTAATAAAATCACAAATATATATATTCACTAGGAAAATATTCTTATATGTTATCAAATATTTAGAATTGAATGTTATGATGTATATAATCTAAAATACTTCCACAGAAATATGTACATTTACAAAGCAGAGAAAGCAAAGTGTGAATGCTTTTGTTGAATCATTCAAATGGCAAAGGGTAACCCATGAAGCAGCGAACTGGAGCAGAGCTCCGGAGCCCGCAGTGGAGCAGTATGAACTGCATACGCCTGCAAAATCACGCGCCACTTCAAGCCACAGAATGCAATGTGATGGGCTGAATTGTGTCCCCATCCTCCTGAAAAAAAAAAATTCATATGTATACCTCAGAATATGACTGTATTTGGTGACAGGGCCTTAAAAGAGATAATGAAGGCAAAATGAGATCGTATTCTGAGCCCTAATCCAATACAACCAGTGTCTTTATGAGAAGAGAACATTAGAACATGCATGTATATAGTCACACAGAGGAAAGACCATGTGAGGACCCAGCGAGGAGGCTACCATCTACGAGGAAGTTTGGAGGCCTGCAAAGAAACCTAGCCAGTTGACACCCTGATCTAGGACTTCTGGCTTCCAGAATCGTGAGAAATAAGTATCTGTTGTTTAAACCACACAGCCTGTGGCACTTTTTTGTGGCAGCCGTAGCAAACAAAAACAGATGCTCTCCCAAATATATTTAAATCAGAAAGCTGTAAGCACAGGTCCTGGAGAGGCTGTCTAACCTATCTATCATCTTTAGGCAAAGCCAACGCTACGTCTTCCAGCTGAAGGAGAGAGAGTACCTGGGAGGACACCTCATATCTGTCGGAGATGACAGTTTTCAGAGATGGCACACCGAGAATAGAATGCTGAAATCTAAATTCTACATTCTTTACAGCACAAAACCTGTCAACCAGTTTTGGCTATCTATTTCAAAACAGTAGTCTTATTGCCTTGGTTGACAAATTAAAATGAAAAAAAATATGTAAGGCTTTGCTACAGAACACACTCTGCATTAACATTACTTAACTTTAATCAATAAATATACGTAAAAGCTAGAAGTCTCAATCATTGTGTCTTTAACAGAATTCATAGACGGTACTAAAAATACTTTTGTATTTTAAAAATATAAATTAGACAATTTTTAAAAGGCTTTTCTTCAAACTTTACCTTCCATGCAAGCTTCCTTGTCTCTTGTTCACTTCTCTATAAAAATATAAGTAGAATTGTTTCCCAATAAAATTCCTTTTCCAAAGTTACCAAGAAGTCTTGACAAGAAGCCTAATGTAGCACATGCTAATTTGTAGATGGTGTTGATTTTTCATCCACAAATTACAGAAGTAAATTTAGCAGAAAGATTTATACTCACTACTTCGCAGTGTTTCTGCAGGTCTTTTTGCACTGTTTCTCATTACTTAGTTATTTTTAATGTAAAGCAGAAGAGTTTGCCCAAAGGCTTGGCTTGACATCCTTAGAGCAACATCCCCCTAATTGCCCATCTCCGTGACCCGTTCCCACTCTTCATTTCCTTTGACCTCTCTTGACCACCCATTCATTCTTGAGACTCTCTTCTTTCTTCATGTCACAGACGCTGCCCCTCCCTGGTTCTTTCTCAGATGCTTCTCTGTTTGACAAGCTTCTAGGTGAGCAATTTTCAACTGGTGTGCCACAACGCTGGAGTGCACAGGAATTTTTAAAGCGTGCAGTACCTGACTGTTCAGTCGGGGGCACTGACCTTTTTTCCCTTAGATTGTCAAATTAAAAAAAAAAAAAATGACAACAGACAACACAACAATAGCTGTCAGTGTGAATGAATCCAAAATAAACCTATTTTTTTTGTCAGATATACATATATAAATTCATTTTATTTTTTTGGTGTGCCACAGAATTTTAGGAATTAGTTTATATGTGTCATGAAATGAAAAAGATCGAAAATCAATTTTCTCATTGATTACCTTAACTGGGTGTTTAGTACAAGGATTATCCTGGTTTCTTTGACTTTTCCTTTTTCATATTTGGTCTCCAATGAAATGCATCTCACTCATGGCTCAGGTACTGATTATCACACATTATATTTTAACCCCAAAGCCCTCACCTAGACCCAGGCCTACAGCTCCATGTGCCCATATTACAGTCACATACAACTTGAATGTTTTCAAACTGTTTAAAAATTGAATTTTTCTTCCAATATAAGCCCCTTTTGCTCCTCAAATATGCTTCCCTTTCCAAGTACCCTACTCAATTCACTGTCAATCTTCCTCACCCGGCCACTTTGCTTACGTATTGGGGGTGGTTCCTTTGGTGTGCTAACACCGAGTTCAGTACTTTTGACAGAGACTGTAGTGTCCACAAAGTCAAAAATGTACTAGATAGCCCTTCACAGAAAATGTTTCCCAACCCCTGTCTAGCAGATAGCTCTATCCTAACATTTGTTTTTAAATTATTTACACATCTCTCCCCAGCCTCCCACCCCCACATCCACCCCACCATTAGACTCTAGGCTTCATTAGAATAGTCATGTCTTATTGACATCCTTAGAACAATATCCTCTTTGTTGGCTTTTTAAATCTCTATTACTAGCACAGAACCTAGTACATAGTATTTACTCAATAATTATTGGTGATCTGTTTTGAACTCTCTCCAGGAAATTTTAGTGATTTTTGACCCTTCCTGTTTCATCCCCTAAATCTACACCCCTCTCCATCCCCTCAATCCTCCCAAAAAAAATAACAATGTTTGGTTGTATTAGATTGTCTGCAATAATTCCTTCTTTCTCTTTCCATGCCCTTGGTTAGTCTCCCCCATACTGTTCTGAGCTTTCCCATGTTACTGACTTTGACCAATGGAATAATAGCAAATACAATACAAGTGGACACTTGAAGAGTATTTGGTCATTGGGACTTGCCCTTCCTTGCTGCACTTGGAACCCTGATACCACCCCATGAATGAGCCGGTCTAGCCTGCTGGATGATGAAAGATACGTGGCCCTGATAACCTTACTTCCAGCCAAGAGCCAGATATATGAGGCTATCAAATGCTAGCTGACTGCAGATACAATATATGAGAAAACTTGACTGTGTGAATGAGTCCAGCCAAGACCAGCAAAAGAAACACCCTGATGAGCCTAACCCAAATTGCTAACCCACAAAATCATGAGTTACTAAATCATTTTTGAAACCAGAAATAACAGAGTTTGTGTTGCCTGTCACCAATTCAGCCAAAATAGTAGAGACAGGAATTGAATCTTTATGGGCACTTGTAAAGCCAGTAACCACGGCCACTATCACAGCCGCCTGACCCATGCAGGTTCTCATTGAATTCAGACAGATGGTAATGAAACAATGGAGCCAAGAACTGATGGGCCATTAGCTTTAATCCTAGCTTGCATCCAGCGGGCAAGTAAAAACACACACTGGGCTCCAAACCCCACTCATTCAGAGCTCACAAAGCTACTGAATTATCCGAGTTTTCTAGAATCAAAGGTTTCTAGCTCACCAGCCTTATTCACCTGTTCCCATCTCCTTCACCCTGCATAAACTCTGCACTAACTGGCTTCACTTTCAGCACTCCTCAATCTTGACTGCTTCTCCTCTCCTCCACGTGGTCCTTCTCTGCTCTCCTTTCTCTGCTCTCTCCTCTAATGCTAATCTCAGGAACCGAGAGAGAGCAAGCTCCTGGTCTGCCCCCACTTTATATTGTAGAAATCAAAATCTTTAATTCAATATACAAACAAGGAAGTCTCTGGTACAAAGTCACTTATCTGAGGCATAATAATAATCTGAGGATTCCTCATAAGAGTGCACCACCCCACATCAAAAAGGGTGGGAAAGGCTTAGTCTTAAAACTAAGTCTTAGTCTTTAAGAATCCTGCCTGCTTACAGCCTGTTCCCCCACACCCAATGCAAACTATAAGTGAGCAAACATATATATAATTATTTACACACTTATTTGACCAACAGCACTTTATTCAGATGGCCAGCAATCTGGCGAGACAGGGATTACATTTCCAAATCATTTCCACCACATCCTACCCCCAGCCGACCATTTTATAAGGGGAAGAAAAGGGTAAGTAAGGGTTTTGGGATTTCAAGGGAGAGTTAATCAGATCATAGTCAAAGTTAACTGGATCATGGTCAGCAAGGCGTTTTGCCCTTGGAGCACAAAGTCTTTGCTTGCAGTCTCCTGGAGCACAAAGGTGAGACATTTGCAGCTCTGGTTAAGTCATGGTAGCCTGTTCAGGTCTCCCAGTTCCTGGAACAAACCTTTTACTTGAATTAACCATTATGCCCACTGACCATAACCAAAGCCACCATTACTGAAGCTAAAATTTTAACTCTTGAGTTTCACCTCTCATTTTCTTTAAGCCAATATGTTATGGGTTTTGTTTTGTTCTTTTCCCCGGGAAGGGGATGGCTGTACACAGCACAAACTAGCTGCCGCATTGGCCTTCTTCATTTTAAATGTTTCTAAGATATATGCCTTAAACTTTATCCCCAAAGCACCAAAGCAGTGTCCATGTCCCCTTTATTCTCTAACCTCATAACACACCAGTCTTCTTGTTTCTCGTTTCTTTTTTTTTTTCTTTTTTTTTTTTTTTTTTAGTGAGAGGAGGGGAGCTAGAGAGACAGATTCCCACATGTGCCCCGACTGGGATCTACCCAGCAACCCCATCTGGGGCTGATGCTCTGCCCATCCAGGGCTGCTGGCAACTGAGGTATTTTTAACCCCTGAGGTGAAGGCAAGACAGAGCCATCCTTAGCACCTGTCCAGTGTTGACATGCTTGAATCAATTGAGCTATGACTGCAGGAAAGAAAGAGAGAAAGATAGAGAAAGGGGAGAAGGAAAAAAAGAGAACCAGATGGTCACCTTTCCTATGTGCCTTGACCTGGAATTGAACCCAGGACCTCTACGTGCTGGGTCAACGCTCTACTGCTGAGCCAACCATCCAGAGCCTTGTTCCTCATTTCTATTCAGATATGTAAAATATTTCTGCCAAATCATTCTTCATAAAACCTCTCTTTTCACTATATCCTGATCAATGATAAATAAGGACATTTTATTTCCTAAACACAAAGTCTACTTGATATCCTAAATGTCTATTTTTATATCCAAAATATCCATTGTGATCCTAAAACCATCATAAGATAATATCACCTTACAACTTCCTCTTATAAATGATGAAAGTGTTTATACTATGCCAGTCCCACCATTGTATAATATTTTGGAAGCATGAATTTCACAAGTTCATAGCCGGAGAGGATATTTGCCTCTGGAGGAATGCTACCTCACCCATATTTGATTTAGGTAATATTTAAGTGAGACTTTGGACCTTAAACTTTAGAGTTGATGCTAGAATGAGTTGATGCTAGAAAGACTTGGAGCTTGTAAAGCCAGTAGTCACGGCCACCATCACAGCCGCCTGACCCATGCAGGTTCTCATTGAATTTGGACAGACGGTAATTAAATAATGGAGCCAAGAACTGGTGAGCCATTAGCTTTAATCCTAGCTTGCACCTGGCGGGCAAGTGAAATACACACTGGGCTCCAAAACCCACTCATTCAGCACTCACAAAGCTACTGACTTATCTGAGTTTCCTAGAATCAAAGGTTTCTAGCTCACCAGCCTTATTCACCTCTATTTCCCATCTCCTTCTCTCTGCACAAACTCTGCACAAACTGGCTTCTCCCTCAGCACTTCACCTTCTTGGCTGCTTCTCGTGGCCTCTTCCACGTGACCTTTCTCTGCTCTCCTCTCTACTGCTAATCTCAGGAACTGAGAGAGAGCAAGCTCCTGGTCTGTCCCACTTTATAATATAGATTCAAATCCTTTAATCCAATATACAAACAAGTATATCAGAAACAAGTATATGATACAAAGTCACTTATCTGAGGCATAATGAGATTCCTCATAAGAGTGCACCACCCTACATCAAAAAGGGTGGGAAAGGCTTAGTCTTAAAACTAAGCCTTAGGTTATAAGGATCCTGCTGGCTTACAGCCTGTCCCCCAACACACATTAATATAATCATGCCCATACCAAGCAAGAAGGGCAACCAATATTGTAACTTGGGCGATGGGCTTCCATGTGGGCAGTGCCATCTTTAACAAAGTGAGCATAATATATTTTATTTGCCCAACAGGGCTGTTGGGAGGAAATGAATTATTTTGTATGTGTGAAGGACGTGGATTTAGGGAACCAGAGATGAAGTGTTATAAACTGAACGTTTGCGTTCCCTCGGATCCATATGTTGAAGCCTTGTGATATTTTGACCTATAAGATACATATAGTTGGTCATTCAGATGACCAAAATATAAGTCTCACATCTATTTGGTCTTTGTAAAGCCAGAAGCCTGGGCCAGAGCCACTATCACAGCAGCCCGGCCCATGCAGTTTCGCATTGGATTCGGACAGTCTGCAAAGAAACAGCGGAGCCAAAAACTGGTGGGCCTTCATCTTTAATCCTAGCTTGCACCCGGCGGGCAAGTAAAAACATACACTGGGCTCCAAAACCCAATCACATTCAGTGCTCACAAAGCCACTGACTTATCCGAGTTTCCTAGAATCAAAGGTTTCTAGCTCACCAGCCTTATTCTCCTCAGTTCCCCATCTCCTTCTGTAAAGCCAGGAGCCAAGGCCAGGGCCACTATCAGAGGAGCCCAGCCCATGCAGGTTCACATTGGATTCGGACAGTCCACCCCTATGCTCACTTTACTACCCACAATTTACATCACCAGCATTCCTGTGCAAGGAAATTAGAACATTACACAGATTACAACAGCAAAATCATACAGTTTCAACAATTACAAAGGTACATTTCACCAGTCTCTGAGCACTTAGCCCAAAGCGCAAAATGTCCTCGGTCTTCTTTCTAGCCACGGGAAAAGCTTCCCGGGGTAGGGGAGTGCTTCCAGCAAAGCCACCCCCCACCCCCATCAGGGTATTTCACATTGTCCAAAATCCATAATCCATAAGTCCATCCAACAAAGGAGCCAATGCCCACTCCGGTCGTAGTCCAGGAAACCAGTCCACGCACATGGGGCGTCAGCCACCCCCCTCATTCCTGCCATCCTTGCAGGTCTTACACTGTCCCAAAGAGGGGCACATGGCAATGACAGTCAGCATTTCCATCTTGGCTCTGGAGAGCATGATAACGTTCATCCTATGTCCCCAAAATCGCAGACCTACCAGGGCCGCAGTAGGTGCTCCTTCCAGCTGGGCTTCTATCTTCTGGAGACTGTGGATCACAACTCCAGCTCGATTCTCCTCATCTTCCAAAGAGGGACTGAAAACATCAGCTCCGGCTGCCGGGCTCGAGCCTCCATCTGCCGCTGCCTTCTGCTCCACAGACCTTGCAGCTCCGGACCCAGCCTCAGCTTCAGCCCCAGCCCTGGCCTCCTGTCGTTGCTGGTTCTCTGCAACATCCAGGGCAAGCTGCAACTCACGAACCTCTGAATCCTCCTCCAGCATTTGCTCTATTTCCAGGAGAATCTCGAACACATGGTTGGCCTCCTCCTCCAGCATTTCCTCCAGCTCCAGGGTCAGCATCTGTTTCTCCTGCATTTGCTCCAACTCCTTCCGCTGCTCGGCTTGCAGGTCCCGGGCAGCCTCTTCCACAGAGCTCTCGGTTTCCTCACACATGGCTGTAAAAGTCAGCCAGCCTACAATCCCCAAAAGGACAGCCATGGGGAACCCTAACACTAGCCAGTCCTCTACTCCACCACTCAAAGGCTCCTTGCCGATCTGTATCAAATCCTGCCGACTACGCCAAATGTAAAGCCAGGAGCCAAGGCCAGGGCCACTATCAGAGGAGCCCAGCCCATGCAGGTTCGCATTGGATTCGGACAGTCGGTAAAGAAACAGCGGAGCCAAAAACTGGTGGGCCATAGTCTTTAATTCTAGCTTTGCACCCGGCGGGCAAGTAAAAATACACACTGGGCTCCAAAACCCAGTCACATTCAGTGCTCACAAAGCTACTGACTTATCCGAGTTTCCTAGAATCAAAGGTTTCTAGCTCACCAGACTTATTCACCTCTGTTCCCCATCTTCTTCCTTATCCCAGATACAAACTCTACACAAACTGGCATCTCACTCAGCACTCCGCCATCTTGGCTGCTTCTCCTGGCCTCCTCCACGTGGCCTTTCTCTGCTCTCCTCTGCTCTCTCTTCTAATCTCAGGAACCAAGAGCCCAAGCTCCCACTTCGTCCCCATTTTATAGTGTAGCAATCCAAACTCTTAATCCAATATACAAAACAGGGAAGTCTCTAATACAAAGTCACTTCTCTGAGGCATGATTGGATTGTACCGCCCTACATCAAAAAGGGTAGGAAAGGCTTAATCCCAAAACCAAGCCCCAGGCTACAAGGATTCTCCCTGCCTTTAGCCCACCCCAACACACATTAATATCACTTGGGCAATGGCCTCTTTAACAAAGTGAGCATAATACATTTTATCTGCCCAACACCTTCCTTATCCCAGATACAAACTGTACAAACTGGCCTCTCACTCAGCACTCCACCATCTTGGCTGCTTCTCCTGGCCTCCTCCACGTGGCCTCCTTCTGCTCTCTGCTCTGCTCTCTCCTCTAAATGATAATCTCAGGAACCAAGAGCCCAAGCTCCCACTTCGTCCCCATTTTATAGTGTAGCAATCCAAACTCTTAATCCAATATACAAAACAGGGAAGTCTCTAATACAAAGTCACTTCTCTGAGGCATGATTGGATTGTACTGCCCTACATCAAAAAGGGTGGGAAAGGCTTAATCCCAAAACCAAGCCCCAGGCTACAAGGATTCTCAACACATTAATATCACCTGGGCTATGGCCTCACATGGGCAGCGTAATCTTTAACAAAGTGAGCATAATACATTTTATCTGCCCAACAGTCTTCATCACCCCCTCTCCCCTCTGTCACTCTTTCCCTGTGCTATGGAAAGAAACAGCAAGAAGAACCACTTGCATTGCTACCAAGTTTCTACAACTTAGAGTTGTAAAACAGCTCAAAGATGGTAGGTGGCACAGATAATACAGAAGATTGCACTAGACAGGACATCTAGTAATCTGTCCTGCCAATTTCAAGCTCTGTATAAGTTCCCCTGACATAGCTAAACAACCAACTATAAGCCAACTGCCCTGAGGTTACTCCAGAGGAGAGGTGCTGTCACCTGTTCTGATTAAGCATAGGCACAGGCATTTTCTGTCTGTCTTCATTGCCAGCACAACCCACAGCTCCCCAGTCCAACCCAGCCTAAAGGAACATTCAGGAGTCAGAGTCACAGTGATGTCATCATAGCATCCAGCTCGGCATCTAGTCCTCAGTCACTAGCAAACTCTGGAATCTTCAGGCCCTTGCTGTTTTGTTAAAGGATCCAGGCTGCAGTGTTATATAAACTCTGCCATGAATGGCTGTTCTCCTCATGGCTAACTCGGGCATCAGATCCCCACCCAACTTTTACCTTGTAGTTCCCTGGGCACCATTGATCTCCTCAGCCTTTGCCACTACTGTTGACACTTTCCTGAAGTCACCCATGTTGTCATGTGAAGCTGCTTTTTCTGCTCTACCAGTCACCACAAGGACAAACAAGAAGGAACAAATAAAAGTGAGAAGAACTGAATTCTGATTAAGTGCCAAGTCTTTGGGTACTTTACACTCTTTGTTTTAAACTTACGACACTTTTGTTTCTGCTTTGATAGTTAAAAGTAAATTATACCTCTCCTAGAATTTCTAAAATATAAGACCAGTCTTCTATGTACCCAAAATAATCACATTTAATAAAATTAATATCTTAATAGCATCTTACACTTAATCCAAACATCAATTTTCCCAGTTGTCCAAAAACTGTCTTTGACAGTTGGATTATATACGACCAGGATTCAATCCCAGACAGTGCAACTGATTGTTGCTCCCCTTTAAGTCTTAATCTAGAAAACAATCCTTTTTTCATTGACTTCTTGTTGAAGAGGCAGAGCTAGTAGTCCTATAAAATGTCATACTTTCTGCATGTGTCTATTGCTTCCTCGTGGTATTTATTTACCTTGTATGCCTATCTCCTATCTTTCCTCAAAAGTAGAATAGCTAGAGTATTGATTCAGGTTATATATTATATTTTTGGCCAGATGAAATATATCATCGGAGGACACCTAATATCTGCTTGCTCAATCATTAGTGACACTTAGGTTGACTGATTTTTTGGCTCTGCAATGAGGCCACCAGCAGTTTACAAAACATTGGGCTGCATTAAGCCTTAAGTTTATTTATTTTATTTATTAATTGATTGATTTTAGCGAGAGAAGAAGGAAGGGAGAGAGATAGACAGAGAGGAACATAGATCTCTTCCTGTATGTGTGCTGACCAGGAATTGAACCAGCAACCTCTGTGTTTCGGGATGATGCTCTAACCATTGAGCTATCGGGCCAGGGCCCTTAAGTTTATTTTGATGTAATAACCTTCAGTCTTGACCACCAACACACTTCAGAATCTTCAACCACCTGTCTGCAAATTAACATTTTGGAATACTTCCTTTTGAAAACAAACTGCCAGCAGTGAACTTCAATAAAAAAATGGACCTTCAACACAAGGCATGCTTTTTTCCCTCCAGGTCAGTGATGGGTGGGGCCCAGCACCTCGGTCACGGCACAGCTCGATGTGAAGACTGCAGTGGCAAGGGCAGTTCTGCGATGTACCTTTCCCCAGTTTCTCCACCTTTCCCCTCACAACCAGCCTCTCTCTCTTTGAAGTTCTCCTCTGAAGCTTCGGTTTCATTTCCCTCTGGGAGCCCTAACATGAACACAACATTCCTAGCAAATAATACTCTGAGACTCAGATCCTTGACTGCATTTCAAGTCTGAGGATCTCAGGAATTAGCAATTGTGAAATGGATTGGCAAATTTGAATCAAGAAACTTAAATTCGTAAGAAAATTTACCCTGAGGACGCAAAAAAATTGACTTTTAAGTGCTACCTTGAGTACTTCCTCTTCAGCAATTGTCATTTAGGAAATCAATAATGATAATATAATGCTGAGAAAAGTCACCGGAACTACCTATTACAGAAATGCTCCACTTAATGAGCTGCTTGAACCAGAAATCACAGAAAGTATCTCCGAAACCTAGAACACCTGCAAATCTGTAGGCATCCTGCCTTCCAAGGAGAAGAAATAACCTTTGGAAGTCAAATGTATTAATTATATGTTCATTAACAGTACAAAGCAGGGATTATGGTGGGGTGGGGGATATAAAGCCTTGTCTATTGGGAGAGGGGTTACTGGAGGTAGTTAATTTGCTTGAAAACTGGTTTAAATTCACTAAAGTCATTCTTCCCAAAGTAAAGCCGAGAAGATGAGAATACAAATCTCTAACAACTTAGGAAAGTTTGTGTTGTTCTCTTCTAAAATAAGGCAACCCTAACCCCTTACCAAAGTGAGGTCTGTGCTGTTGACCTCATAAACATATTTATTTACTAAAAGATCTTTCTTAGAAGAGGAAATACATTCATTTTATGAACTTATAGGCAAGATCAACAGGTAATATTACAGGAAGGTAGATTTCATCTTAATGTCAGGAAGAATTATTTTTATTGTGGCAAAATCCATATGATATAAATTTATCATTTTAACCACTTTCAAGCACAAGGTTGTGGCATTAAGTACATTCCTGGTGTTGTGCAGCATCACCACCATCCATTTCCAAAACTTTTTCAACATTCCAAACTGAAATTCAAACACATAAACAATAAATCCTCATTTCTCCCTTTTTCGGAGCCCCTAGTAACCACCATCCTACTTTCTGTCTATATATTTTCACTAATACTCTAAGTTTCTTGTATAAGCAGAATCATAAATATTCGTCCTTTTTTGCATCTGGTTTATTTCACTTAGCATAATGTCTTTGAATTTTAGCTAAGTTGTAGCATATGTCACAATTTCATTCCTTTTTAAGGCTAAATAATATATATTATATATATATATTATATATATATGTATATCACATTTGTTTATCAATTCATCCATAGATGGCCATTTGGGTCGTTCTCACCTTTTGGCTCTTGTGAACGATGCTACTATGAACTTGGATATACAAATATCTGATTAAGCCTTTGCTTTCAGTTACTTTGAATCTATAGCCAGAATTGGAATTGCTGGATCTTGCAATAATTTTTATGTTTAATTTTTTGAGAAGTTGCCATCCTGTTTTTCACAGCTACTACACTATTTTACATTCCCACCATCAATGCACAAGAGTTCCAATTTCTCCACATCCTGTCAACACCTGTTGTTTTCAGCTTTTTTTATAATAGCCGCCCTAATGGATGTGAGGAAAGACTTTTTAATAACTAGAGCTGCACTATAGTGGGACGAGCTGTCCCAGGAGACAGAGGCTGATGGATGTGCTCTAGCAAAGACTGAATAGACTGACATACTCACCAGTGCAAGCTGTGCACTGTCCGAGTACATCTGATCACAGGGTGAGGAGGGGCTGACATCCAGCACAGGGCTCCCATTCCAAGGTACAAACCCAGGTGTAGAGCTGCCTCTTCTGGGAAGAAGCAGCATTTATTTTCTTCCTTAAAAGTATTGCCAGTTTATCAGGCCCTGTGCTTGCAGGGGCAGCTTTTTCTTTCTTTCTTTTTTTTTTTTTTTGAGCAAAAACTCCGTTTATTTCCCCCACACACATTCTAGCTCTCCACTTTCTGAAACATCTCTTCCAACTCAGAATCAAGGCCCAAGAAGCTGATTCACACCTGAGAACAAGAGAGGAAGTATGCCAGTACCCTCAGAGCCACGTTCTAGACCAGTAGGACTCCCGGCGTGGGTGAAAGCACACAGCAGTACAAAAACAGAGAAGGCCACAGAAGAGAAGCAGAAGGTGCCCAACACCAGCAGCCTGGAGCCACACAGAGCCAGCTCCTCCGAGGTGAGCAGCTTGGTGAGTGCAAGGCCTTCCTGGCTCCAGACCCTGACACAATCCTCGGCCATCCTAGGGCTCAGGGTGGCATTTCCTGCTCCGTCCTCCAAGCAGGATACAGGCGGCTGGCTGGAGGGCAGGAGAGCTGGAGCAGCGCTAAAATTCAGGCAGACACCGGGTGTCCTTTCTGCGGTCACCCTGGCTGTAATGAGGACAAGCTCTTCTGCAGAAGACCCTTTCAATCCCATCTGACTACCTGGAACCTTGGCTCGGAATGTCTGGGTCTTGTTCCTGTCTGGACCATCTCCAAAGTTCAAGGTGGTCAGCAAACCCACAACACGGGACCCGTGCCACTTCCCTGGGACTGTCTCAGTCACAGGGCACAGGTTCAGCTGGCCAAAAGATCTCAAGAAGGAGACCCAGTCCTGAGGGACATCAGGGCTGTGCAGGCCAGTCCTGTGAGTGAGGAAGAAGCCACCAAGGCCCAGGCCAGAAAGGCCAAGAAGCAGCAGGATCAGAGTGGCACAAACCAGAGGTAGATGGTGGGCCAGGCAAGTTGTGCCCTGCCTGGCAGCTGCCCATGGGGAGCAGAGGGGTCTGGGCCCTCACGGAGAACCGCTCCAAGCCCATGGAGGCCGGGGGCCCCCGCGACGTCACACGTGGAGCCGTGAAGGGGCAGGGTCCATGCTCCCCCAACTTTTCTTCTTTTTTTTTTTTTTAATGCAAATCAAGGCCCTTGTAAAAGCCTTCGTCACAGGGATGCTGTGAATAGAACAGATTAATAATGCCTAGTCCAATTGGATTAGATGACTAATAAGGCCCCTTTCAATGGTGATACTCTGTGGATCTCTTTGATGGTTTTATAAAATGCCCGCCAATTTCTTTGACACTGCATGCATTGACAGTGGAGTCTATGTACTCTCGCCTTGAATCTGGGATCTGTGACAGTTCTACTATAGAATTCTGCAAAAGTGACACTATTTCCAGGCCCAGACCTTAAGAAACGGGCAGCTCCCACTTCCTGTCTCTTGGAACGCTCCTTGGAACCTAGCCACCATGCTATGAGGAAACCTATACTACTTTGTAGAGAAGACACAAATGGTGAAAAACCAACACTCATCACCAAGTAAGTGAAACTATCTTGGAAGTGGAGCCTTCAGCCCCAGCAAAGATGAGCTGTCTCAGCCAAGAACCACCCAAATTGCAGACTGATGAGTAAATGACCATAGTTGTCTTGGCCACTACCATTTCAGGGTGATTTTTCATAGCTACAGTAGATCACCAGAACAGTCTGTAACATAATGTGACCAGTTATCTAAATGCACACTTGCACAATATGCCTCACACCAGCAGTGCACTGAAGAACTCCCAGGCTGGGCCCTCAAATTTCTCTCATGTCAACAGGCCATGGCCTTTGCTCCTCATCTCCTCTCCCATGCCCCAATTTAGCAGAAAATCTGTGCCAGATAAAGATGCTGAGGTCCACCTTCTGTAGCGTCTGCACCGTCATTATTTGGATTTCTCAAGGAATCATAGGTTTCTCTGAACCACACCCTGGACCCCTCCTTAGACTTTCCCAGGCTCCTGCTTTGCCCTGGACTAGTAGCCTTGGGGTGTTGGCTTCAAGGGGAATGAGAGACGCTAACGGTATTTGATCAAGTAAACTTCCGTCCATATTGGCTCTTTTACTTCCTCGGAGTTTAAGAGGGAGTGTAGAAACCAAGCAAAGAGGGATGGGACGCGGCGGAGAAACCATGCTTGGACCCCGGCTGGCTCTGTCTGCAGCGGCTCTATCACTAATCCAACTGGCCTGCACTTCTCAGGAAGAGAATGGGTCTCCCTGCAAGGCCTCAGATCTCAGGCTTGTCTCTCAAACTACTCCCCTTCCTCGACTATCCGCGCCCCCACCTTCACATCAGGAAGGAAATAGTTAAAACAAGACTCCTACTCTTCAGGGCCTGGGAGGGGGCGGCAGCTTTGTGCTTTATAGTGGCTGCCTAGGGAGGGCTGGCAGCTGAGTCCGTTCTTGCTGTGCTAGAGCAGAGCAGAAGGTCTGGGAGATTTTGGAGGAGAAGGGGAGGACAGACAGACTGAGGGGCGTGTTCCTCTGGAGTGCTTTTCTCGCTAGCCCTTGCGCGCGCATAGTCATCCGTGTGGTCTAGCGATTGTGACTGGTGGTGGAGAAGCTCCATCCCCGCCGGAGGCTGGGGGCTGGGGAGACCTCCCCGCAGAAGCGGTGCCCAGGAAGTTTTCCGAAGCGGAGGTAGCCGTGCAGCCAGCACAGCCCCGGTGCAGGAACCCGGGACCCACGCCACCCACTCTCGCCGGCTCTGCTTCCTCTCGCCCAGGCGCCTAGCAAGGACCGGGCAGCTGTCTGCGCCCGCCTAGCTCCACGGTCGGTGCAACTATTTCCTCCTGGGGCCCCAGGCAGAGGTGGGGGAGGCGCCGCCTGAGCCCCTTAGTTGAGAGGAGAAGGAGTGGGTATATTTTTCACCAGCGTCCTGCGCCTTGGGCGACCCTCCGCACAAGGGTTGGTACCCACCTGCCTAGGGGCGCGAGGTGGTGCAAGCGCCTTCCTAGGAAGGGTACATTCCAGAAACGTTTGGGGTTTGGGGAACTGTTTGAAAGCCTCTCAGCTTCCCCATGCGGGATTCGGATTTTTAGTTAAAGGAAAACACAGTTCTTCCTGGGTCTCCCTTTGCCCCAGGCATGCAAGAACTTTTGGAACATCCCGCCCTTGTCGCAGTCTCTAAAGCCTACTCTGCTCATAAAGTGTGTCCTGCAGCCTTTTCTTCCTCGCCTGCTTCTCCTCTCTGCTCACTGGGGTTGTCAAGGGTAGCCAAGGGCACTCTGTGTGAGAGACAGATGCTTTGGAAAACCCCCTTTGTAGCTGGTTTGGAAACTTGCCCTATGGGTATTTGGGCATTTGGTTCCATGCTGTCCTTTAAAGGGCACTTGTTGCCTTTCACGTGCAGCAAACTAGGGCTGTTTCTAGATAATCAGCTTCTGTTTACACCAGCCTAATTGCATTCCCGGATAGAGTTGGCCGCTGGAGGGGGTTGGGTGGGTGGCATATTAAAGTCAGACGTTGTCAGTAAGGAGAGTTGACCATTTCTTTCCCAGTGAGCAAAACCCACAGAAAACTTGTAAAAAGTACCTGGTTTATTGTTTCTTATTTTGTAGATGTTTATGGCTCCCCCTGTTCCCCACACCCATCCTTTCTGTTTTAAGTGTTAACTAATTGAAAAACACTTTGATAATCATTTCATGTAAACTACCTGCTCTAAATTCAGGCCATTTGGGTAAGATTGGAATTTCCAAATTACTAATTAAAGGTGAACTTTGATCCTGAGAATTGGAGATGTTAAAAGTACAAGCATAAGGATTAGGTTCTCTTCCTTAATAAATAGCTTTTGAACTTCAGCAAAGTCTTAGACATCAAATAGGAGAATGCTGATTCTAGAAACCGCGTCCTTGAGGTCTGAATTGGAGATGCTTCACTAGAGCTATGACTGATTATGACTGATTATTCCAAGAACAGCATGGCTTAGACCCATGGAAATGAGCTACAGACTCATCCTTGAAAGAACATGGTCTTTGATGAGGCTTCTTTTCTGTGTGTGGTTTTGTATTTTTCACCCAATATATGGCGTCCGCATGCCTTTGCCAAGTATCCCTTAGTTCTACAGCTTAATACGTGTAGAGAGCTGAAGGAGATGTCATTGGAACTGATTTCTTTGGTGGTGTCATTATTGGAGAAGGAGGAAAGGTGGTTTTAATGATAGCTAGCTCACACTTTGCTAAGATCCCCCAGCCTTGCCCTCCTTAGCTCCTGCCGTGTATCTGACCAAGCCAATCAGCAAGCTGACCTTCAAACACTAGTGGTACCTTTCTTGAGCAGTGGAATATCCCCCGTGGCCAGGTCAGTTTCCTTACTAGGCTTCCGGCAGACTCTAATGAACAAAGAGACATTCTCTTTCTGGGAAAAGCCTTCTCTTCTAGTTTTAAGAAAACTACTACTAAAGGTTCCATTCTGACTGAGAAAGTGGGAGGCTTTAGTCATTAAGCAGCACAAGATATTGAAGTATTTTTTTTTCCCTATCTCTGTTCTGGAGAGCAGATGACAGTATGCTTTGTTCTTAGAGTACTGGTCTCCAGTGCAAAACCAAGATGGTATCTATCAATATTTGGTCAGATACTCATAACCATGAGAAGAAAAAACTACAAACTTTTTATAAGACCAGACGGATCTGACATGTATGTAGTATACCCCTAGCTTTAAAAAAAACTGATTTTTTTTATCATTTTGTATCATTTATTTTTATACTATCAGACAGAGTAAATCCCCATAAGTAAAGTAAAATAAGCATTATATCTGTCGTGTCACTTCTTAGCCATGAAAACTTGACTTAACTTCTTTAAGACTCAGTTTTCTTATATGTAAAATGGGGATACTGCCCCCCCCCACACCGAGAGTTGTAAAGTTCCGGTCAGATAACATACACATGCATAGTGGATTACTACTATACATAAAATGTTATTATTTCAGGAAGAACAGCTGGAAAAGACTAAAGTGTGCAGTACTTGCTCCTTATGTTTACTATAGACCTTATACAATCTGAATAAATCTTATTTCACCTACATATTGACTAAAGCTAAGTTTTATTGATAACTGTCCAAGATATCTGTCAAAACCCCTAAAAGTGGTTAATATCAACCATGAATAGACTCAGAAAAAGGACACAATTTTTTTAATTAAATCATACGTCACAGACATACACAGCACTGCATAAATGAGTGTACAGTCTTCATTTAAAGACTCATAAAAAAAGAAAATATAACAATATTAAAAATTGAGGATCATTTTTATTTACTTTTGATTATCAAACAAACAAATGGTCTTTTGAAAATATCTAACCACCCTCCTGAGGCTACTGCTGCATTGAAACTCTGGAAACTTCATTAAAACATTTTAGGTGCTAAAAAGGCATGAGAGGGAGAGACAGTGTAGTCTAGCAGTTACAACCCCAGGGCTCTAAGTTGCATTAACTTGCCTCACAGCTTTCCCACCTGTGCCTTTGACAAGCATTGTGATGTCCTGAGTCGTTCTTTCCCTACCTATATCATGGAGCTGTGTATCCGCTTCACAAGGCGTCACACATGTGGAATAGTCAGCACCAGGGGCAGGCAAGGCGCAGACATCCCCAGGAAACCCAATTGGTGTGCCTGGCCCGGGGAAGGCTTTCACTCCCAGTTTCACTCACTGACAAACATCATGACAATAATATCTGAGGAATGGAAAAGGCTAAAACTGTCAGAAGATATATGCTGTACACATGAATCATCATGGCTTTCAATAAAAATAAAAATTTGGTCTTAATCAGTTATATCATGCTTAATTAAAACTAAAATTGTTACATGCATCAATGGTGTTAACCAGGGTTCTGATTTTAAATTAACATTTTGTAACACTTTAAGTGGCTACCTATGCTGCATTTTATTCTCATGTTCCTTATTTACCACACCCAAAACAGCACACATTTTTGAATGTTGGATTCTTAATTATAGAATTGTTAATTTTATGCCTGAACACTGTGTAGCTTTTGCTCAGCATACAATGCCTTTTCTCTTACACTAATAAAATTTATCTCAACTCTCAAAGATTTTTGTAATTCAGGTTCTTATCAGCCCAGGTGAGATGAATAGAAAGCAGTAGCTTTTAATCTGCTTTTTAATGGGAAAACTGCCATATCCTCATGCATATTATAATCTTGATATAAGTAGAGCTGTGGACAGAGATGAGAGAGAGAATTTGCCCTAATAAAACTTTGGTCTTTTCTGTTTTTGATCTGCCTTGAGGTCAGCTGACATAGATAGATATATCTTATCTAATTACCAAATAAATCCTGCTTTTTAACTGAAGCAGCAAATAATCATTGGCTGCAGTCTTACTGGCAGCTGGATTTTGTAGCCAAAATTATTTTTTCTCCTTTCTTTTTTTAGGTGAAAAAAAAAAAGGGAGGGTGTAAAAGCAACACCATAAGAGACATTTCCTCAAATTTGCATCAAGATGGAAACCATTTGCTTCCGGGTGTCCTTTTGGGTGGCACTGGCTGGATGTGTAATCTGTGATAATCCTGAGAGCTACAGCACAAATCTGAGCGCTCGTGCGGACGATCTCACCACTTTCCGTGGGACAGACCTCAGCTTCCTGGTTACCACGCATCGACCCACTAATTTGGCCCGACCCAGCAATGGCTCAAAGCACAACTATTGCCCAGAGCAGACTAAGATTACTGCAGCTTTCAAATACATTAACACTGTGATATCCTGTACTATTTTCATCGTGGGAATGGTGGGGAATGCCACTCTGCTCAGGATCATTTACCAGAACAAGTGTATGAGGAATGGCCCCAACGCGCTGATAGCCAGCCTTGCCCTTGGAGACCTTATCTATGTGGTCATTGATCTCCCTATCAATGTATTTAAGGTAGGAAGTAACCACAAATGTATCAATATTTGCAAGTTTGAACATATGCTCTGATACCACAGTAAGAGAGTTGGTTGCAGACTTTTCTGACCTTCTGAATTTTAATCTGTGTTTTTACTGAGAGCAGTTTCTGCTATCTTACAACTAGTTGCATTTTAAAACTTTATTATTTGTTAAATGTTGCACTTCTTTTTGAACTTAATTGTTAAACAATTAGTATTTCAGGAGTGACTCCTCAAAGTCGTGGTCTTTCTTGCATCGAGTCCTCATGCCAGCCCTGAGCTTGCTGAATGGATGGGCAATCTTAGGGAGAGCACTTGATTTTTCAGAGACTCAGTTTGCAGGGTGAGACCTTCCAAGCGCAAAGAGTTCTTAAAATAAATATATTGAGTCTCAGTGCCCTTTTTAATGCGATGCTGTTCAGAAGCCTTATACCCACAGTATGGCTGGAAAGGAAAAGCACCTATTTCATTTTGACCGTCTGGATTGATGGTTGAAGCCAACACACATGCTGGCCTCCCTCGGTTATCTGGGTGACTGAGAGATAATGGATCCACGTGACCGCAGGCCAGTGTTGACCTCAGTGAGCAGTATTGCCAAAACTGTTTAAAACAAGCATCTGCTTACTGTTGCCACCTTCATTTCCTTAGCTTACATTTAAGGAGTGCCCACGTGTGCCCACCCCAGAGTGGGGCGGAAAGACCCAAAGACGAATCAGACCAAGTTTGTGTGCGGGTGGGAGAGGAAGATAACTGACCCGCTTTTGCTGTGGTCACCTTGCTTTCAGGACTATTTCGTACCAAAACAAACTAAGGCCAAAAGGAATTAGATATTCCATATTTGGTCTGGAGGTCGCGAAGGAAACTTGCTGCAAGAATTCAAATGAACTAAACTTCAAATGCAGTCATGATTTATGTCAGATATCATGTAATATCTTTATCCTAACCCCAGGAAAAGCACTTTCCTCAGCTTTTATTTATTTCTTTTTTTTTAAAATCTTCTATGTATTATCCATAGAAATGAAACTATTCAGTGCAAATTATCTGGAATATCTCCAAATTTGTTGAAAATCCAAAAGTAAAAAAACCTTTGTTTTACATTCATATAGAAATGGATAAAAATTAGCATATTCTATATGGATCCTACCTCTTGGGAATCTAATACAGTTGGCCCTGTATATCCATGGGTTCTGCCTATGTAGATTCAACTGCCTACAGATTGAAAATATTCAGAAAAAAAAGTTGTGTTACTGACATGACTATAGTTAGGCATATCATGGTCGTGTCGATACTGAACATATACAGACTTCTTCTTATTATTATTCCCTATACAATAAAGAGTAACAGCTATTTGCATAGCATTTATAATGTACTAGGTATTATAAGTAACCTAGACATGAAGAATGATTTAAAGTATGCAGGAGGATGTGCATAAGTTCTATGCAAGTCTGTGCCATTTGATATAAGGGGATGGAGCGTCCTAGGATTTGGTTATTTGTGGGGGTCATGGAACCACTCCCCCACATATACTGAGGGATGACCATATTGTAATACCTACTGTAGTTTTAAATAATGTAGACAGTGTGATTGGTGTTTTTATATCACAGGAGTACATTTGTTAACTCCTATTTTACTAAAATTCATTTAATGGGTCATTTAACCAACATTACTTTTGGAAAGTAAACCTTTGGTTTCAACAAAACATACTCTCTAGCATTTCAATCTTTTTCCCGGAGGAAAAGAGAAAAGGCACTGGAGAGAGCTAAAAGGCCTGGGGGCCATTTCCACTTCCCTCTCCCAGTCCTCCTCTCTGGGTTAGAAGAGAACATAGATGTTGCTGCCTCTCTGGCTTCTGTCCAGGAGTCAGGAGAAATCCTTTCATGCAATGTGAGCACCAGGCCCTCACGCCTTTTCTCCACGACTGCTTCCAGCTGTAAGATTCTGATGCTTTGGGCTCTCACGTATCAGACCTATGATTCCTCTCTAACCATGACAAGCTATCAGCTATCTCCTTACTGCAGGGCAAAGTAGCAACTGTTCCTCTCACTTTACAATTATGTTTAGGTATCTATGAAATGAAAATAATGCGTAGACTTGGAGAACATTCTTTTTTCTTTTCTTTTCTTTACAGAGACAGAGAGTCAGAGAGAAAGATAGATAGGGACAGACAGACAGGAATGGAGAGAGATGAGAAGATTCAATCATCAGTTTTTCCTTGCAATACCTTAGTTGTTCATTGATTGCTTTCTCATATGTGCCTGACCATGGGCCTTCAGCAGACTGAGTGACCCCTTGCTCAAGCCAGCGACCTGGAGTCCAAGCTGGTGAGCTTTGCTTAAACCAGATGAGCCCACGCTCAAGCTGGCGACCTCAGGGACTCGAACCTGGGTCCTCTGAATCTCAGTCTGATGCTCTACCCACTGCGCCACCACCTGGTCAGGTGAGAACTTTCTATTAAAAGGATGCATGGAGCTTCCTTATCTCCCTCCCCCCCCCCCCCCGTTAGAAGAACTAGGTTGAAAGAAGAATGGTTGAAAGTATCTGCTATGTTCTTCAAAGAACAATGAGTTTTGAAATCACACAGGTATTGTGTTTAACAATTCCATCATTTACTTTTTTTTTTTTTTTTTTGTTACAGGGACAGAGAGTGAGTCAGAGAGAGGGATAGATAGGGACAGACAGACAGGAACGGAGAGAAATGAGAAGCATCAATCATCAGTTTTTCGTTGTGACACCTTAGTTGTTCATTGATTGCTTTCTCACATGTGCCATGACTGATGGTCTTCAGCAGACCGAGCAACCCCTCGCTCGAGCCAGTGACCCTGGGTCCATGCTAGTGAGCTTTTTTTGCTCAAACCAGATGAGCCCACGCTCAAGCTGGCTATCCTGGGGTCTCGAACCTGGGTCCTTCCGCATCCCAGTCTGACGCTCTATCCACTGTGCCACCGCCTGGTCAGGCTCCATCATTTACTTTTATACTCAGTTCTAAGGAGTCTCCAGGCAGAGAACATTCCATTGAGTTGTGTCACCATCAGCATAAGTGGAAACAGACCGGGTGAAGATCGTATCTTTGGGCTAGGTAGACTTCCTGATGAGACTGCAGTAATGTCTCCAGTGATAAAGTATTCTTTCTGTTCACATTTTATTCCCTTTCTCTCACTTTGAAAGAGATTGTACTGAAAGCATTCCATAAATGAATGTGATATAAAACACAGCTGAAAAGCAAAGCGGCTGGGATGTTTCCGATCTGCCATTACCCCATTCCACTGGAACAGGGTTGCTCCGGACGGTCTGTAGGCACGGAAGAGGGGGTCACTCCACACAATTTCCACAAGTTTCTAAAAGATCTGTGTATCTTCAGGGTTTCTTTCCTCCAGCCTATCCTGGACTTTGCTTCTACTATTGAGTGTCACTCTGTCCAGAAGCAGTCAGGAACTCCCATGTTTAGTAGTCCAGGCCTCCCAGCCTGGACATACTTTACCTACTTCTTAACCTCTTCCCAATGTGCATGCTCAGTGCTTGAAACACTATCACTGCCCCTAAGCAACATGAAGTGCCCTAAATCACATCTGCAGAGAGGCTGGATATAGTCACCAAACTGCTGCTGCTGAGATATTTACAGATTCTAAATTGAAAAATGAGTTAGATCTGGAGTTATATATGTTGCATTGAGAGAAAAATAAACCAAGAAATAGAAAGAAATGCCTCTGACCCTTGCTTACATTCACACAGACACATTACACTCATTACCTGGTGATAAAATCAGACATTCTGAGATAATAAAATATAAAGTAGAAGGAACTTAAGAAAGCAAATAAATGCCAGTCCCTTCTTGTTTTTCAAGCATAAAAGGGTTTTCCAAATGGCAATATTGAACAAAACCTGTTACCAAGTTTATTAAAGAAAGAATCACTCTAATTTTTAATTATTCAGAAAGCATAATATCATTAATTTCAAAAGAGGACTGAAAAGAACAGGAGGGGGGAAGGGAAATGAGTTAGAACAGGAGGGGGGAACCCTTTCAAATACCCACACTTCTAACCTAAAGTGATGATGGGTTAATTTTGTCAAATTACATTATCTGATACCCTAAATTTTCAAGAAATGCAAAAACTTAGCCATGTAAATTAATCTATATATAAAATATATGCATTCATTACAATAATAAAGCAATTAAAACATTTCATCTATTTATAGGGACCAAAAAGAACTTCCAATAATTTAATGGTAATATAGATTAGAAGTATAGGATTTAATCATTGAATTCTTTAATGATTTGTAAGATTTTATTTATGCCATGGACTGCTGTCTCTCAAGCATTACGTTATAGTTTTGAATAGAGTGGAAACCCTAAAAGTGATGTTTGTGCATGAGTGGGCCAGAGCTCAACACCACATGCTTTTAGGATAACAGTTCATCCACATGTGCGTGCAGATACCCCATAAACCACTGTGCCTCCACCTTTAAATAAAAACAAGAATGTGGGGAAATACAAGTGAGAGAAGGAAAGAGGAGAAGATCAAATAGGGGGTAGTCAACCTTTTTATACCTACCGCCCACTTTTGTATCTCTGTTAGTAGTAAAATTTTCTAACCACTCACCAGTTCCACAGTAATGGTGATTTATAAAGTAGGGAAGTAACTTTACTTTATAAAATTTATAAAGCAGAGTTATAGCAAGTTAAAGCATATAATAATAATTACTTACCAAGTACTTTATGTCGGATTTTCGCTAAGTTTGGCAGAATAAATCTTTATAAAACAACTTACTTAGTATAGTTAAATCTATCGTTTTATTTACACTTTGGTTGCTCCGCTACTGTCCACCATGAAAGCTGGAATGCCCACTAGTGGGTGGTAGGGACCAGGTTGAACACCATTAAAATGGTGGCTCTGGAAAGAAGGAAGAAGTTGAGTCCAATGACTTGGCATAGGAATCTCTGACGTGCTTACTGGGGAGTTGGAACCTGTAATGTCAGGGATAATACTGCAGGTGAATAATGTCTTCATTGAACATGTGGGGTAGAGCCGATCTGGGAAAACAAGCTAAACTGCCAGTGAGAGCATCCAGTTACCAACAGTTGATTACTAACTGTATCCAACTAAGCAACCACCTCTTGTTGAGGACAACAATGAGAAAGAAACAAATACAATTTCTGTATGAAATGGTCAGGAATATTCTGCAATGGAGAGGCAAGGCTCCCACTATGTTGCCCCGGCAGAGGATCTGAGAAATGTGGGAACCAGAGATGTTCACACAGAGTCAGTTACCTCCATATTCACACCGCCTTTGACATTGTCCACAGCTGTGGCCCATCCTGGCAGGGCAGCCACACCACAGTTCCTCCACACATTAAATCATCACGGCAATTTCTGTCTCAGAAACAAATTACCACAACTTATTGATAAGATTTGATTTGATTTTGTTAAAATTAACTGCTAATCAGACTTTTCTGAAACCCTCAAATTAAAATAATGGTGATGTTAACCCAATCCAAAAATGGGCAAAAGAGATGAATAGACACTTCTCCAAAGAGGACATACAGATGGCCAATAGGCATATGAAAAAATGCTCAACATCACTAATCATTAGAGAAATGCAAATTAAAACCACAATGAGATATCACCTTACACCAGTCAGAATGGCGCTTATCAACAAAACAACACAGAATAAGTGCTGGCGAGGATGTGGAGAAAAGGGGACCCTCCTGCACTGCTGGTGGGAATGCAGACTGGTGCAGCCACTGTGGAAAACAGTATGGAGATACCTCAAAAAACTGAAAATCGAACCGCCTTTTGACCCAGCTATCCCACTTTTAGGAATATACCCCAAGGACACCATAGAACGGCTCGAAAAGGAGAAATGCACCCGCATGTTTGTGGCAGCATTGTTCACAATAGCGAAGATCTGGAAACAGCCCAAGTGTCCGTCAGAGGACGAGTGGATTAAAAAACTTTGGTACATATATACTATGGAATACTACTCAGCCATAAGAAATGATGACATCGGATCATTTACAATAACATGGATGGACCTTGATAACATTATACGGAGTGAAATAAGTAAATCAGAAAAAAAACTGAGATGAATCCATACATAGAAGGGACATAAAAATGAGACTCAGAGACATGAACAAGAATGTGATGGCAACAGGGGCGGGGGGAGGGGGTGAAGAAGGAGAGAGGGGTTAGGGGAGGGGAGGGGCACAAAGAAAACCAGATAGAAGGTGACAGAAGACAATTTAACTTTGCGGGAGGGGTATACAGCACAATCAAATGTCAAAATAATCTAGAGATATTTTCTCTCAACATATGTACCCTGATTTATCAATGTCACTGCATTAAATTTAATAAAAAAATATTAATATTAAAAAAACAAAAAAACAAAATCCAAATAAAGTTCACAAATTACCAAAAAAAAATAATAATAATAATGGTGATGTTAATAATTTCTCAGAGGGAGTCTTCATTTATGGACAAGGCACAGGATGTTATCTGTGGTCTGCACATGCTCTTCCCCCAAGTTGATAGGATTACCAATGAATTGCATATCTAAGCCTTTTACTCATTATCAAGCAAATAAAAACAGGCCTTTTGCATGTACTCCAGTAGTAGCGCTGTACTCATAAAATTAGGAATAGAAACCATATCTCTGAATGTTAAGACAGAAAATGCGCCCTTGACCAGGGGTCCCCAAACTACAGCCTGCGGGCCACATGCGGCCCCCTGAGACCATTTATCCGGCCCCCGCTGCACTTCCGGAAAGGGCACCTCTTTCATTGGTGGTCAGTGAGAGGAGTAAAGTACGGTGTTGCTCACGTACAGCACTACTTCCGGTGACGTGGGACGCATGCGTCACGGCTCCAGAAGCGCGTCCTATCACTTGTTATGGCTAGCAGTGACAAATATGGATCTGGACATTGACCATCTCATTAGCTAAAAGCAGGACCATAGTTCCCATTGAAATACTGGTCAGTTTGTTGATTTAAATTTACTTGTTATTTATTTTAAATATTGTATTTGTTCCCGTTTTGTGTTTTTACTTTAAAATGAGATATGTGCAGTGTGCATGGGGATTTGTTCATAGTTTTTTTTTATAGTCCGGCCCTCCAACGGTCTGAGGGACAGTGAACTGGCCCCCTGTGTAAAAAGTTTGGGGACCCCTGCCCTTGACCAAGCTCTCTGCCCCTGGTTGTGCAGTGCCTCCCAGCTAGATTTCCTCACAGAGCTCCGACCCTGCCTCCTTCCTGTGCCTCTCTTCACGCTTTCCTCTGCTTCTATCTGCTCCAGCTAACCTAGCCCATCTGAGAACACCAAGATGATCCTTCTACCTGAAATATGTCTCCCTCCTGCCTCCCTGGCTTACTCCACTTTATCCTGCAGATGTCAGTTTAAACATCTCTTTGACTACAAGTATCCGCGACCCAGCTGGCCTTTCTCCTGTGCTCGCACAACACCTTCTGTTAACCCTGTAAGAGCATTTAACACACGCTCCATTGTATTTGCCAATTCACTTGCCTGTCTGATCCACTAGATGGCAAGTCCCTTAAGGCAGGCCGCCATCATTCTCATTTGTCATTGTATCTCTTGCATCCAATACTGCGCCCAGCTTAAACAACATTTGATGAATCAGTAAAATAAGAAAATCTACTATAGTTGCCTCTATAAGAATGTTTTTCTCCCACGCATTTCCAGATCTAAAGGCAGACTTGCTTTTCGAACTTACTGAATCTCTCCTTTTTTCCTTTAACCAGAAATGTCTCAGGGTCCATAAATCTGCAGGCTAAGCAGAGCAGCACTTTACAACAGGCTCGGCTTCCCTCTTTCCTCTTGTCTTCAGAGGTCAAGAGTTCTTTCCCTGCGGTTCAGGCACTGTGTTGTTTAATTTCCTTTCTATATGGTACAGATAACTAAGTGAGGGGTTTTTTCCAAGATTTCTGAGCAACATACATTCTTTGAGCATAATTGTAATTGTGGTTGGGATTGAAATATTAAAACTACAAATGATGTGGAACATCAGAATGAACATTCATATCACAAAAGATTTTATTTGTTCTTTAGAGAATAGGATATTGGTTGAGTTTTTGGCCTTGCTAAGACGTGCATTGCAAACGTTCATTATGCTAACTAGCTGATTTAAGAATATACGTGCGTATAAAATGACAGAGTGATGTATTTATTGCCCAGTTTGCTTTAGAAGGAAGTTGCTGTCTGGAAAGGCTTCAGAACCCTCTCCAATTCTGCCTCCCCTTGTGACTTTTCGTTTCCTGTGTCTGGGAACCTCATTGCTTGCTCTCATGGTTATGTTAAGTAATTATTCTCATATAAGGTTACTCTGCTAACCCTCAGCATTTGGCCCGCAGCACAATTATTACCGTTTCTGCCAGGGTGAGGGGGAAGGAAACTGTCCATTGCGGCAACACTGTCCCCACATCTGCCGCGGGAGAGGCCTGCTCTCATTAGGAAGGTGTTGAGATGTAAAAAAGCTTTGGTCTCAATGACACTGCACCATCAAATGGTTCAGCTCACAAAAGAGTTCGCTGTTTTCTAAATTAAACGTAAAATAGTGATGCACGAAGGTTTACCTGAAGAAAGGAATTTTCACATGATCCCCAGTATGTGTGTGAGTGTGGCACTGCCCAGTATTCTGATCAATAAAAGCAGATATTCTGGCTATTTCATGCTGAAATATTTCTGCAGTGTCTCTATCTTATGAGCTGCCAGGATGTGAGTGTTATTTCTTTATTATCATACAAAGTTTACATAGTTAGTCTGAAGAGTGTATGAACAGAAATGAAAGAGCATGGGGAACCACGTTCACTGTCTCTGAGCAGTTAAATACGGAATGTTCTAAGGAATTCTGTCAAAGTAAATTTGATAGACTGCCAAAAATTCTACAACCGCCTTCCAGATTTACTAGAGCCTCCTGGGGGTTAGAGTAACTGCTTTCTATAGCTACAATTTTATTTTTATCGACGTCTAGTTTTTCTTGGAAAAAAACTTTCCTACATTATGAAATTAATAGTTGAAATTAAATTCAATAATAGAACTAAACATAAGTATCATTCAGTGTTAATTTTTGGTATCAGGCCCTGGCCAGTTGGCTCAATGGTAGAGCGTCAGCCTGGCGTGCAGGAGTCCCAGGTTCAATTCCCGGCCAGGGCACACAGGAGAGGCACCCATCTGCTTCTCCACCCCTCCCCTTCTCCTTCCTCTCTGTCTCTCTTTTCCCCTCCCACAGCTAAGGCTCCATTGGAGCAAGGTTGGCCCGGGCGCTGAGGATGACTCCATGGCCTCTGCCTCAGGCGCTAGAATGGCTCTGGTTGCAACAGAGCGACGCCCCAGATGGGCAGAGCATCGCCCCCTGGTGGGCATGCCAGGTGGATCCCGGTCGGGCGCATGCGGGAGTCTGACTGCCTCCCCATTTCCAACTTCAGAAAAATTAAAAAAAATAAAAAATTTTGGTATCACTATTTTTAAATTTAAACAGCAAAAATTTTATAAAACATATACTGTAAGATGTTTATTTAAATTTGAAAGATTCGAAGTCCCCAGTCTTCCTGGACTCGGAAAGCAAAAAATCAAGTGTGCCCTTAGAAAGATTTTCTATTATTTTTGGATGTACAAATTTAGAGGTCACTTTTCAATTTAAACATCTCTAAGAGTTGTATTGACAATTTTTGCCATCACGGCTTTTAAAATAACTTACGTGGCAACTCGTATCAATAATGGGAGCTAGTCAGAGCATGCTTCTCATAACACCTATTCTAAACATGGGAGTTTCATTATTTTAGGTCAAATGTTATACCAGAAGGTAATGGGGATGGCAACTGGTTGGCCATTTGGTTACTCAGTTGCATCAGGTCTTTCTTGTTTAAATGCTCCTCATATATTCATTCAAAAAATATTTACTGAGCTCTTACATATACAGTCATTGGAGAAAGAGCAGTGAACACAAACAGACAAACATCCTTGTCCCCATAGGAGAACAAGACTATAAGCCAGTCAAATGTGTAAATCTATACGACATGAGGTAAGTGCTAAGGAGAAAAGTAAAACGGGGACACAGGAAGAGGATGCTAATCTAAGAGTAGGTAGCTGAAAAGGCCCTCAGTACAAAGTTGAGAGAACATTAAAAGGGATGAAGGCGCCAACCATGCCCCCATGTAAAGAAGAGCCCCAGCCAGGAGAACACACAAAGGCTCTGAGGCAGGGGTGCGCCTGGAGGGCTAGCGGAACAGCAAGGAGGCATGGCAACTGAATGGAAGAGAGAGCAGAGGTCCCAGGAATATGGGAGTGGGGCAGGAGATGGGGGAAGGCAGATTACATAGAGCCTAATGATAAGGTGACCGTATAATTTATTGTCTAAACTAGGATATTTTTAGAGTGAAAGGAGACAATATCAATCATTTCATCTGGACAGTAGGCAAGTAGACATACATAAAGACTGTGCTGGATTAACCAAGAAACATGGTCACCCTACAATACACCTTTATAATATATATAGTTGTTCTTTTTTCTGAGTGAGATAGGAAGCTGTTAGAAGGTTATGAGTAGATGACTCACATGATCTCAGTTAAATTTAACAGGAACATTCATTCTGGCTAGTATGTTGAGAAACATTCCCAAAATTAATGAAGGAAAAATATGCAATATTAAAATGTTATCTATACCAATATGTAACCTAAGAATCATATTACCTACAGCTTAATTAGTGTTTATTCTGTGCCAGGCTACCTCATTTGATCCTCTCAGCAAACCTGTGATTCACAACTATTGCCTGAATTCCAAAAATAAAGAAACGGAGGCATGGTGTTTAAGGATTTCTTTAGGTTACACAGCCAGCAAGTGGCAGAGCCAGGATTTGAATTCAGTCTGATGTCAGAGGCCATGCTGTCAGCTAAGCTGCCACACTGCCTCTTCCTACACATCCCATAAGACAAACATTATAGTTATCAAAATGGCATCTCTAGTACAGAAATATATTTTCAAAGACTGTTGAGTGATGAAAGTCATCCCTTTCTCTCCTTCATTAACTCCAATATCTTCTTTAGTTGCTTTAAAACAGAAGTAATCTATTAAAAAGGAAAATGTGTATAA
The DNA here is from genome assembly GCF_036850765.1 of Saccopteryx bilineata. Classification (NCBI taxonomy): domain Eukaryota; kingdom Metazoa; phylum Chordata; class Mammalia; order Chiroptera; family Emballonuridae; genus Saccopteryx; species Saccopteryx bilineata. The sequence continues at coordinate 185,876,780 of NC_089490.1, read as the reverse complement.
TACAAAGATTGTCTTCCAGAATAGCATGTTGTAAGTCTTGCATATTGCACTGGAACATCTGGTAAACAGATTTTTGTATTCTATACTCATTGTCATGTTGATGAGACCAATTGACAGAAGGGAGGCAGGAAATAAAAATAAATAAATAAACTGTAAATGAAGGATGTGTTCTCTGAAGGACCGATTGCCTAGACACATACATCTGCCCATCTGCTCAGAGGAATACTTTTTGTCAAACTGGAGTCCCCCACCCAATCACTGGAAAGACTTGTGCACATGATTCTGAAAATGAGTGTCTATGGCTAGGCTATATTTTCAGCTGGAGTGGAAACATCAGATTTTAATGATAAAACTAAAGGTTACATTGCTGGAATTCCCTCCCTAGGCTTCCAAGATGCATGGGAATTAAAAAGGGTATGTGAAAGCCTAACACGGCATCTGTGAATATGTCTCCACTGATACTTTAAAAGAAGCTAGAAATCCTCAAGTTTTAAAAATTTATATATCAAGTATACTATTTTGTGGAATGGTTCCATTACATCTAAAGCAATTTGAATAAAGAACCTTATTAATAGCCCTGGTTTTAAAGCAACACATAAAGCGAACAATATTGATCATGTTCAAATTCTTCAGTCATTGCCTGTCAAATAGGAAAGATAACAAACATATTTCTTTGCCAAATATGAATAATATACTATGACCCATCCCACACAAGTGTTACATCAGATAAAGCAATTCTACAGAATGTCTGTACAAAAGAAAACAAACAAAGAAGAAGGAAAAAGAACTCTGATCACCGTGAACTTTTAGCTTAGCTTCACAAAATAAATGTCTCAGTGTCAGTTAGGTTGTAAATGTTGTTTCTCTCTGCATATTTCCATAATTTGATTTTCTTATAGAGAAATTTAAACTATGAGAATTAGACTAGCATTACATCATTTAAGAATCCTGATACTTTGCAAACCTTTAAACATTTTATTGAAGTACGTATATAAATGAAATCATGTCATATATATTCTTTTCCGTTTGGCTTCTTTTGCTCAACATTGTGTTTGTGATAGTAACCCATTTGTTGTGTTTATTTGCGGCTTATTTATTCTCTTGTTTATATAGTACTTCACTATCTGAATATGCCACAGTTTATCCATTCAATGGTAGGCACTGAAATAGTTTCCAGTTTTGTGCTAATATAAAAAGTGTATCTATGAACATTGTTATATACAGCTTTCTATATGTAAATATATGCTGAAAAATATATATATGATTTATTATGTATAGTATATAAAATATATATGTAATACTTATAAGTCCATGTTTATTTCTATATGATAAATATAATTTTAATATAAATATTGATAATAATCCTTTTATAGTTTAATCAGTAATTTTGGATAGCTATACCACGCATGGTACAATATTAGAAACTAGGCAGAATTTCCTAGACAGAATTTTTTTCTAATTTTAAAGCTAAAGATCTGTGCCTGTGTTTGCTCATTATAACTCGCCCTTGCTTTTCAAGCAAATCTACTATATGTCCGCTGTGGTGGTGGCACAGTGGATAGAATGTTGACCTGGGACACTGAGGTCCCAGGTTCAAACCCTGAGGTCACCTTCTTGAGCACAGGCTCATTTAGCTTGACCATGGGCTCACCAGCTTGAGCACGGGGTCACCAGCTTGAGCCCAAAGGTCACTGGTTTGAGCAAGGGGTTAATGGCTCATCTGGATCCCTCCCAGTTAAGATACATATGAGAAGTAATCAATGAATAATTAAAGTGATGCTTCTCATTTCTCTTCTTTCTTGTTTCTCTATTGCTCTCTCTCTCAAAACACACACACACACAGACACACACACACACAAAGAAATCTAGGATAACCATGTATTTGAGTTGTTCACATTCTATTAAAGCACTGAACGCAAAAAATAACATTTTGAATGTGATACACGTATTAATGTTCTCTTTAAAAACAGAAGAACTGTCATCTCTCCTTCTCCTAAAGTAGTATGTATGGCTAAAACAAAATTAATTTAGTTAATCTTAAGAGATACAGAAATAGCCCTGGCCAGTTGGCTCAGTGGTAGAGCGTCGGCCTGGCATGCGGAAGTCCCGGGTTCGATTCCTGGCCAGGGCACACAGGAGAGGCGCCTATCTGCTTCTCCACCCCTCCCCCTCTCCTTCCTCTCTGTCTCTCTTCCCCTCCCGCAGCCAAGGCTCCATTGGAGCAAAGATGGCCCGGGCGCTGGGGATGGCTCCTTGGCCTCTGCCCCAGGCGCTAGAGTGGCTCTGGTCGCGACAGAGCGACGCCCCAGATGGGCAGAGCATCGCCCCCTGGTGGGCAGAGCGTTGGCCTCTGGTGGGCGTGCCGGGTGGATCCCAGTTGGGGGCATGCGGGCGTCTGTCTGACTGCCTCCCCGTTTCCAGCTTCAGAAAGATACAAAAAAAAAAAAGAGATACAGAAATAAAATTAGATTCTAGAATTTTCCATTACTGCTATAATAAATAGTTATTTATTTTAAAACTCTAAAACACACCATTAAACAGATTAAGAAGCACTGAGTACAGACAGTAAATATTATGAGAGGTAAAGTTGGACTGATGAAATTTTCTAGGTAATCTCTCTGCATTTATTTTTGTTAAATGCCATATACTGGATATGCCAGTTGCTAGGTAAAAGTTGGAGGTTTAGTTGTAATCTGATTACTACATTACAGTAAAACGAGATTATTAAGGGAGGGTTGTTATAGAAATTACCAAATTGTAGCATATGAAGACAGATCTAAAAGAAAATCCTTTTTGGCCCTGGCCGGTAGGCTCAGTGGTAGAGCATCGGCCTGGCGTGTGGAGGTCCTGGGTTCGATTCCCGGCCAGGGCACACAGGAGAAGCGCCCATCTGCTTCTCCACCCCTCCCCCTCTCCTTCCTCTCTGTCTCTCTTTCCCCCTCCCGCAGCCAAGGCTCCATTGGAGCAAAGATGGCCCGGGCGCTGGGGATGGCTTTGTGGCCTCTGCCTCAGGCGGTAGACTGGCTCCGGTCGCAACAGAGCGATCCCCCCGGATGGGCAGAGCATCGCCCCCTGGTGGGTATGCCGGGTGGATCCCGGTCGGGCGCATGCGGGAGTCTGTCTGACTGCCTCCCCGTTTCCAGCTTCAGAAAAATGCAAATAAATAAATAAATAAATGAAAAGAAAATCCTTTTTAATATCATAATCAAAATTTTGCATCGTAACATCCTTAAGGAGAAATTTTATTTATCAAAATCACTGATTAGATTTTAAATGGAAGTGTCTTACAATACACATAACACACATTCTCAAGAACGTATTCAGAACTGTGTACAATGTGTAAGCTCTGAGTTTTCCGATGCTATGTATGTGTTTAAACTTAGATCTGTTGAAACTCTTCCTGCTTTTTGTTCTGGGGGAATAGTTAGCTTCACAGTAACCTTTTCATTGGTTTTATGCAGTGACCTCAAAATTGCCTTGAGCCACCATAAAGGAGGGGAACTGAGTCCAGAAGTATTAATTATTAAGGTGGTATTCTATGGCCTAATTTGCAAGCACTGAGCGTTCACCTTTCTTCCGTCTGAGTCTCCTACACAGGGGAGGGCAAACTACAGCCAGTGAGCCAAATCTGGCCTAATGACTATTTTTATAAATGAAGTTTAAGTGAAACACAGCCATACCCACTGCCTACGTGAGTGGTTTCAACAGACACCATATATTCCTCAAAGCCTAAAATATTTACTCTCTGGCCATTTACCGAAAAAGTTTGTCAGCCCCTGTGGTGTCTCACCAACTGCCCTGCCCCTGCCCTTCATTCCTGCCTCTCATCCCCCTCCACTTTGTCCTATGAAAGGTCAGAGCTCAAGATCTGAACTTCAAAAATATGAATAAGACTTCATAATCTTCAAAACTCAACAGCAAAAAAAAAATCCAAACAGAAAATGGGTAAAAAGACACGGATAGAAATTTTACTGAAAAAGATATACAAATAACCTATAACCACATGAAAAGATATTCAACATTATTAGCCATTAGGGAAATGCAAATTGAAACCACAGTGAGATATCACTACATACATATCAGAAAGACCAAAATGTTTATAACGTGACAACGCCTAATGCTGGCAAGGATAAGGAGAAACTGGGTTGCTCATACTTTGCTGAGTTTGGCAGTCTATTATAACACTAAACATTCAATTACCATAAGACCCAGAAATTACACTCAGAACATTTACCCAAAGAAATGAAGATTATATTCATGCAAAAATATGTTCAAAATAGCTTTATTTGTAATAGCCAAAACCTGAAAACAACCCAGATATTCTTCAATGGGTGACTGGTAAACTAACCATAGTACATCCATTCCACAGAACTACTATACAATAAAAATAAAAAGTTATTGATATGCATAATAGCTTGAATGAATCTCAAAGGAATCATGCTGAGTGAGGGAAAAAAGCCAATCTCAAAAGTTATAATACTATGTAATTTCATTTTTATAACATTGCTGAAATTACAGAATTATAGATAGAATACAGGTTAATGGTTGCTGGGGTTAGGTAAGGTGAGGGTGAAGGAAGGGAAGTATGGTTATAACAGGGTATCATAAGAGATCCTTGTGGTGATGGACTTGATCCATGTCTTGATTGGTAGTGGATATACAAACCTACACATGTATTAAATTGTATAGAACTAAATCCACACAAATGAGCATATGTGAGACTGAGAAATATTAACAGTATTGCTGAATCATAGCACTGTCAAAAAAAAGTGGTTGTTCCATTCTACATTCTCACCAGCATTCTGTGAGGTTCCAATTTCTCCACATCCTCACCAACACTTATTACGTCAGCCTTTCTGATCAAGGCCGTCCTAATGATGTGTAGTGCTATCTTATTGTGGGTTTAATTTGCATTTCTATAATAACAAATGATGTTGAACATTTTTTTTAAGCAAGAGAGAGAGAGAGAGAGAGAGGGGGGCACAGATAGGGACGGACAGGAAGGGAGATGAGAAGTATTAATTCTTCGTTGTGGCACCTCAGTTTGTTCATTGATTGCTTTTTTATATGTGCTTTGACCCGGGGGTAGTGGGTGATACAGCCGAGCCAGTGACCCCTTGCTCAAGCCAGCGACCTTGGGCTTCAAGCCAGGGACCTTTGGTCTCAAGCCAGAGACCATGGAGTCATGTCTATGATCCCACACTCAAGCCAGTGAGCCCGCGCTCAAGCTGGATGACCCTGAGCTCAAGCCAGTGACCTTGGGGTTCAGAACCTGGGTCTTCTGCATCCCAGGCTGATGCTCCACTGCGCCACTGCCTAGTCAGACTGATGTTGAACAGTTTAATTTTCATGTTCTTAGCTATTTGGATATCTACTTTGGTGAACTGTTTTTTTTTCTTAAATTTTATTTGGGTGATGTTGATTAATAAAATTATATAGGTTTCAGGTGTACAATTCTATAATACTTCTTCTATAACTATATTGTATTGTGTGATTATCCCCCCAAGTCAAGTTCCCCCATCATCATTTATCGCCTCTTTATCATCCTCCACCTCCCCCCACCCCTTTCCCTCTGTGATCACTATAGTACTGTTTGTGTCCATGATAGTCTTTTCCTTTGCTTAATCCCTTCACCTTTCTCATCTAGCCCTCTAACCCCCCTCCCCTCTGACAGCTGTCCCTCTCTTCTCTGTATCTATGACTCTGTTTCTATTTTGTTAATTTATTTTGTTCATTAGATCCCACAAATAAGTGAAGTCATATGGTACTTGTCTTTCTCTGACTGACTTATTTCACTTAAAATACTCTGCAGGTCTATCTGTGTGAACTGTCTATTTGAATCTTTGGTCTTCTTCATATGTTTTGGAGAAACTGGAACCTCACAGAATGCTGGTGAGAATGTAGAATGGTACAACCACTTTTTCTGACAGTGCTATGATTCAGCAATATTAATATTTATCAGTGTTACATATGCTCATTTGTGTAGATTTAGTTCTTCATGTATTTTGGATCTTAATCAGATATATAATTTGTAAATATTCTTTCCAAATTATGGATCATGTTTTGGGTATCATATCCATGAAATCTTTGCCAAATCAATACCACAAAAACATTCTCTCATGTTTTCTTTTAACATGGTTATATTTTAGCTCTTACTTTTAGATCAATAATCACTTTGAATTAAGTTTTGTGTAGGATGAGGCAAACATCTAAGTTCATTTTTCTGTGTGGGCATATCCAACTGTTTCAACGACATTTGTTGAAAAGACTATTCTTTCCTCATTGAACTGGGTTGGCAACTTTGGCAAAATTCAACTGATGATAAATGTTTAAAGGTTTATTTCTAAACTTTCTTTTCTGTTCCACTGATCTCTTTGTTGTTATGCCAATACTATTCTGTCTTGATGATTGTGCTTTTTAAAAAGATTTTAAGCAGGTACTATAAGACCTGCTTTGTTTTGTAAATTGTGACATTTTATTTTCTAATGAATTTTTGTTATTAAATATTTTAAATCACCTACCTCAACTTTATTTACTATAACACATCAGCTTCAGCATCAACTGTATTCTTTTATCCCCCCCAAAAAAGACACATATGGTATCATTTTCTTCATGCTGCATACATACCATATCTTCATTCGGTCATTGTTTCCATCTACATGCAGGATAATCGTGACCACATGACATACTTTACAATGAAGAATTAACTCCAGTTCTTAAGATTTTCAACATTAAATCATTAAACAAGCTGCATACTTTCAAATTTGCCCTTTTTCCTACTCATCACCACCTTCCTTGTAAGTTGTTGAGGGCTACTAGCTAAATCACTACGTGAGGATCTCTGTTTGTTTATTGTTTCATTCTACTTTGTTTTTGCATGCACATTTCTTTTAAATAAGTGCTAGTATGTACTACCTTAGAGACCGCTAATTAAAGTAAACAATACAAAACTTTCATTGATGTTAAGCCTTATTGTGTGTCCAGGAGAGAACACTTTTATTTTCCATAATTAACTATGCATGCTCATTGTTTCCTGAAAATGTTGGCCTGACCTGTGGTGGCACAGTGGATAAAGCATTGACCTGGAACGCTGAGGTCACTGGTTCAAAACCCTGGGCTTGCCTGGTCCAGGCACAAACGGGAGTTGATGCTTCCTGCTCCTCCTCCCTTCTCTCTCTTTCTGTCTCTCTCTCTCTCTCTTTCTATCTATCTATCTATCTATCTCTGTCTTTCCTCTGTAAAATGAATAAATATAGTCTTTTTTTAAAAAAAAAAAAGAAAATGTAATGTTCCACTCACAACATATGTGTGAAATATTTTTTTCCATTAAGGTAAAGCCAGGATTCATTCTTTCCAACATAAAACTTCTGTTATGAATGAAATTTTAAAGTATTGACATGTATATTTGGCCTAACCTGTATAATTTTTATATTGAGCTCTTTCTGTTTTTCTACTTTATTGAAGTTTACTTCTTCTCCATCCAGTGATCCTTTGGTTTTATGCATGCAAAATAAGTAGATGTCTCAAGTCCCTTGCTTCCAGACTGGCATCCAGCAGTAGAGTTATCAAGAAAAGACATTTCTTTTTATCCCCAGCTTTCAGGGGACATATCTTGGGTGAATCATCTTTCCTCTAAGGAAAAAAACCTTCATGACTTTGGAACTCTGATTTTTAAAAGTATTTTTCCTCCTTTTGTTCTCTCTTCTCCACCTGGTTTTTATTAATATCTATGTATTTCAGATTCAAAAAGTTAAGACCTCAGCAAAAACTAAAACACTGAACATTCCACAGTCAAAGATAAAGGCAGCAAGTATCAGCAGCAGTTCCACGTTCCCAAACCAGGAGCAGAGTGACAGGGGCAGGTCCTCAGAAACCATCTCTTACAGGGACTGACCTCCATGATCTGTGACAGGCCAGGCCCTGTTCTACGTGCATTGCGAGAATTAGTTCCTTTCATGCTCGTATCACCCGTATGGCATAGGTTCTCATTTTCTCTCAGTTTTCACTGAGGCACAGTTAACTTGCCCAAGTCATGCCAGATCGCAAAGCAGCAGGTTCCAGAGCCCGTTCTTTGTCATTGTGCCACACCACCTTCTCCTTCTATTGTGCCCACACAGACTGTTGCTTACAGCTTCTTTAAGAACCGTTACTTAGGCCCTAGCCGGTTGGCTCAGTGGTAGAGCGTCAGCCTGGCGTGCAAAAGGTCCCGGATTCGATTCCCGGCCAGGGCACACAGGAGAAGCGCCCATTTGCTTCTCCACCCCTCCCCCTCTCCTTCCTGTCTGTCTCTCTCTTCCCCTCCTGCAGCCAAGGCTCCATTGGAGCAAAGATGGCCCGGGCGCTGGGGATGGCTCCTTGGCCTCTGCCCCAGGCGCTGGAGTGGCTCTGGTAACAAAAGAGCAACGCCCCGGAGGGGCAGAGCATCGCCCCCTGGTGGGCAGAGCGTCGCCCCCTGGTGGGCGTGCCGGGTGGATCCCGGTCGGGCGCATGCGGGAATCTGTCTGACTGTCTCTCCCAGTTTCCAGCTTCAAAAGAAAAAAAAAAAAAAGAACCGTTACTTAGGTTCATCTTCTAGGTGGTAATTTCCTTAAGAATGGGCTTTTATGCTTCTGTGGTCTGCCATCGTCCTGCACTGGGTGACCTGGATGGTCCTCTCTCACAATCGCATTAGAATACGGGAAAGTAGAGACGTATGACCACAGGCCGTGCAAAGAGCTCACATCTCCTGATGCACATTCCACAGAAGCCCTTTTTGGGCACTGTCTCTTCTGTTGCCCACGGGAGTCCTCTAATTTCTCTGTCTTCATTTTCTGGAGGAGGAAACTGAGAAGCAGTGAGGTTGACCAGCATGCCAAGGTGACAGGGTCAGGAACATAGCAGAACCTTCTATCTGACCCAGGGAGTCGAACTTCCCGACCCACACTTAACAAGCAGGCCAGGCCACTTGCTTTAATGACAAAGGCATGCTCCTCTATCCCCCCAGGTCACTGATGGCACCTAGTGCTAGAGCTGTGGACACTTACAAAGTTCCTGCTCTCCTATGCGACTGTCATCCACTCTGAATGCTTGGGCTGGTCACAGGGCAAGAGGAGTCCATGGGAAGAGAAAGTATATGATGAGAGCAGCAGCCACAGGTTGTGTTTGTTTCTGTGAAAGCTCTGCCTCAAGCTGAAGCAACTAAAGCATCACTGAAGAGCAAAACCTATTCTCAGTCATGCAGAATGATTTATGTATGTTACTATATTTGATTTGAAATTTGCAACAGCCAGAGAGCCTTGTTCTCATCATAGAGGTCTGTCCTGGGACTTACAGGCTTTATAATGATCTTAGTCTGTGCTGTCAGAAGATGTTTTTGTTTCAGCAAAGTACCAACTTCTACATCCCAGCTCTTCCCCTCAGCAAGAAAGAAAACCTTGAACCCCACTTTATTTTTTGAAGATTGATACCTGGTCCATCATGTCCAATTCCAAGTGACCCTACAATAATTCATGTTGAGGAAAAAACCTTTTCTTTACTGTGAGGTTTCAGCTATTACAGACTGTACTCATTAATCCCACATTCCTGTCCAGGACGGATGGAGTGAGATGAAGGGGAGGAGGAGGAGAGCCCTCAGCCTCACCAGACAGGGTGGAGGGAAAATTAACACAAAGACAAATGTGCCACTGGTTTTATTTATCTCATTAGTAAGATGTCATGCCAATAGGAAACTAACGTCCAAGTAATAACACTAAACAGCAGTGTATACTAACATATGAAATGGATAAAGAGGGAAATATTCCTTTATATTATCTTTTTATTCATAAATGTACCATAAATGGTACATCTTGGTTTATGACTACAAACTATAGCAGTTCAAAATAACTCACATTTATGTGGTGTACATTCAGTTTGCAGAATTCTTTCATGAGCATTGTCCCATTTGAGCCTCCCATGGTCATCAATCATGTGACAGATATGAAAACCACCCCTTTAACAAACACAGAAATGACACTCATAGTGTGGAAGTGGCTTACCCAAGGCCACATAGTTGGTAACAGCTAAACCTTGTACTAGCACCTAAGTCTTACAAATTCACAGTCTAAGTTGAATTTAAGGAAAGAACAGCTGTATTTTGTAATGCCATGCTGGTGATGCCTGGGACATTAGACTGCTACATGAGGGTTTTGCACACCAGTTAGGTCACCTGTTCATTTATATACTGGTGCCTTTAGAGACTAGTGAGAGGGCAGGGTAATGGGATGCTGGCTACATGACCCCAGACTGTTGTGAGACTCTTTTCTGCTCCTACTGCATTAGCTGGCTGTCAGCCATCATTTTTTTTTTTTGCCAACCATGGTGCCTCGAGAGCACTGGCTCTGGCTCTCAAGTGTGGCTGGTGGACCAGCAGCAGCGGCATCACTGGGGGATGTGTTAGAAATGCACATTCTTGGGCTCTGCCTCAGACTTACTGAACCAGCAGCTCTGGAGGTGGGCCCAGCAGTGTGTTTAATGGGCCCTGTAGAGATGATTCCAATGTTGCAGAAGCTTGAGAAGAGAAGCACTCTGCTAAAGCAATGGTTCTCAGCCTTGGCTGCACCTTGCAATCACCTCAGAGCTTTAAAAACTACTGAGGCTTTTGTCCCAACCCCAAAGATGCTGATTTAATTGACCTACAACATGGTTTTTTCAACATCAGCACCATTGACATTTTGGGCTGGAAAACTATTTGTTGGGCGGGGGGCCGCCTGTCCTGTGCATTGCAAGATGTCTAACAGCCTCACCGGTCTCTACCCGATAAATGTTAGTAGTCTTCTCTCCCCTCCACCAGATGTAATAATCAAAAATGTCTCCAGACGTTACCAAATATCCCCTGGGGGGGAGGGTAAGATGAGAAGCACTAATCTAGGGTATGGTCTAGAGCAGGGGTCTCAAACTCAACTCAGCATGTGGGCCGCAGAACAAGATCACAGCCGTTTGGCGGGCCGCACTAGGTCTACAAAAGGCAACTGTTACGCAACACTTTTCTCACTGCAGTTGAAAACAAAAAAAAATCAGTACAACAAGCACAATCGTACATGCAGTTTACTCAGTGTCACAAAATGACCAGAAACTGTAGTTCGCATCACAACTGCTGTTAACTAAGCTAATATCTAGCTAGGATGCTAGAGAAATGAAAAATACAAGTAGGCCCCTAGGCTTACTTAATTTTATCCAAAATATTTTGAACTTCGTGGATTAGTCTGCGCAGGCTGCACAAAATTGTTCGGCGGGCCGCATGCGGCCCGTGGGCTGCGAGTTTGAGACCCCTGGTCTAGAGTCTAGACACTGGGACTTTTAAATGCTCCCTAAATCTTTTTAATGTACAGCCAAGTCTAAGAACTACCACTCTAAAGGGCCCCAGATGGGCAGAGCATCGCCCCCTTGCCTGGTGGATCCTGGTTGGGGCACATGTGGGAGTCTGTCTCTCTGCCTCCTCCCTTGACTAAAAAGAAAAAAAAAAAAGAACTTTCGCTCTAGAGGGCTCCTATTAATGAGCAGCTTTGGATGTCCCATGGACTAAGGAACAATAAAAGCTAAACTTTATGGCATTGGGTATAAAATAAGTACAAATCAACCTGGAGTGAAGACTCAGACAGTGTGCCCAGGAGTCAAGTACACACACTTTAAGGTATAAATTGCACATCAACCATTGGCTCCTTACATTTTTGCTTAGTTTTGTTGGGTGTGTTCCAGAAAACTGACATGAACAGGTACATTGCACTTATTTAAAAGTTCCCAACCAAGTAGATATTTGTACTAAATATAGTGGTGGGCATCTGCTTTTGGACCTAGTCATTCTAAAAACAGGGTGCTTATCAGTGTATCATGTGGTACAAGTCCTTAGGTAATCCATTTTGACAGGTTTAAAAAATGCAGCCCGTCAACTTTATGATGTTGATTTTGACACTATCCAAATCAGCACACAAATACAGATTTATTTCTACATTACTTTGTGCCATTTAGTAGTATTTTAGTTTTCAGATGATGATCAGGGACTTTAACTATATTCAACTGGAGAAAATCCCCTACGTGAGAAACAAGGCCAGTGTCCTTGCTCAGCAGGCTGCCCTGTGCTGCCTCAGTGACTAGTTGGTGGTTTCCCTCTGTGAGCCCCGTGAGAAGGGCAGGGCACAGCGGGCATCCTCTCCAAGGGCCTGCTCGGTGCCTCATACCAGGCTGAGCAGTCCCATCGCTGCCCGAAGTGAGAGGTCTCCAAGCACAGAGTGTGTGGCACGCTCTCCTCCTGGGTCTTAGTTAACACGGTATTCTCCCACTGCCTCCAGCAACTAGTTGGGAGGTGCATTGTTTCTTTCAACAATAAGAGAAGAGTGAAAATACTACTTTGAGATACTAAGAAACAGCTTTCAGTCAGAAAGTAAATTACAAGATGAATGTATTTTCAGGGGAAAATTGGTACTAATTTCAAAATAAGAAAATATTGTCCTGAATTAATGAGTTGGAATTAATTCATTCAACACCTACTATGTGCTAGGTACTGTGTAATGCACTTGGAAATTATAAACATGAGGGTTGTATAATAGTGCAGACCTTTTTATGGCAAAAATTATCTGACTGCTCCAAGATGCCAGATTAACCCTATTAACCAACTGGTAGTAGCTTGTTCACATTAATGGAATCAGCTAGTTCTTTTGCCATATAGTCCAATTTATCCTAAGTAGTTTCTTATCTTTTTCTATCCTAACCTAAATTGTTTCATCAATGTGGTTTTATAAATCAAAACCTTAGCCTTGGCCAGGTGGCACAGTGGATAAAAGGCCATACCAGCACGCTGAGGTCATGGGTTGGATTCCCAGTTGAATAGCCAGTCAAGGCATACAGGAGAAGCAGTCAATGAGGACACAGCTAATTGGAACAACTAAGTGAAACAATTTGATGCTTCTCTCTCTCTCTTTTTCTCTTTCTCTCCTTTCTCATCAATGGAAAAAAACTTTTTAAATCAAAACCTTTTGATTAGACTTTCCAGAAAAGTACTTTATAAAAAAAAATCATAAAAGACTATTAATAGGTATTATTTCCCATATGGTTCCACTTGTTTTTACAAAAAGCATATGCTTTTATGTACATAGGAAGTTTTCTGGAAGAAAACACAATTAACAATAAACAGCGGTTGCCTTTGGGCAGGAAGTTTAAGGGCTTTGATTGGAAAAAAAGACTTGCTTTTCATTATGTTTTTATACCACTTATGTTTACCATTTAAAATTTTGTATTTTCAATTGTAAGTGCTAGTATATAAAAGAAAGGATGTATTCCCAGTAGTCTTTCAGAAGTGCCAGAATGCCTCTTCTAATAACAGAAAAGTGGGTGAGCTATGCTCTGTGCCTCTCTGATGCCCCCTTCTTTATGTATCTGTTTTATTGCTAAAACAGAGTGAGAAGGAAGGGGACTTTAAATGTAAGATTACTCCGGCCCTGGCCGGTTGGCTCAGCGGTAGAGCGTCAGCCTGGCGTGCGGGGGACCTGGGTTCGATTCCCGGCCAGGCCACATAGGAGAAGCGCCCATTTGCTTCTCCACACCCCCCCTCCTTCCTCTCTGTCTCTCTCTTCCCCTCCCGCAGCCAAGGCTCCATTGGAGCAAAGATGGCCCGGGCGCTGGGGATGGCTCCTTGGCCTCTGCCCCAGGCGCTAGAGTGGCTCTGGTCGCGGCAGAGTGACGCCCCGGAGGGGCAGAGCATCGCCCCCTGGTGGGCAGAGCGTTGCCCCCTGGTGGGCGTGCCGGGTGGATCCCGGTCGGGCGCATGCGGGAGTCTGTCTGACTGTCTCTCCCCATTTCCAGCTTCAGAAAAAAAAAAAAAAGTAAGATTACTCCAACACTGGTTCCAAGAACGCAATTAGCAAGCAGGTCTTACTGGATTTGAGATGGAGTAGTTAAGAAAGGCCTCTTTGAAGAAACCACATGTAACCAGAAAGGGCAGGAGCTGCCTCCCGGCAGGGGCCTAATTTCCCCTGGCTGCATTGGAGAAGTTACTATCCATACATCTTTCAGAATGAAGCAGGTACAGGGTGGGGAAATCTACACTGTGATTATACCTAGAAATTTCCTCTAATGATTTCTTTCATTCCCCTTTGTCTAGACTTTCCCCAAAAGAATCAATGCTCACTCCTGGGGAAAAGAAAAATAACAACAGAAATAACAAAGCATCTATTTGTGTCAAAGAAAGACAATTCTGTGATTCTTTTGTGCCACCAACACCATGACATCTTTCCCTTTAGTCTTCCCTTTATACCTAACACTAGTAAAAAGTTTAAGCAAGCATGAAAAAAGAAAAAATTCAATTGAGATTGGAAGGGCCTAACACAATACATGCTTAGTTGTGGGTTTTTACTTTTCTTAACACCTGTCATTTAGACCTTCACAGGATTTCAGAGTCTCCCTTTTTATGCAAGAAACATTTTCTTTTCTCTCACTGTTGGACATTTGAATTGGGAAACCCATCCAGGTGGGTTTGAGGATTCTCTGCCTCTGGGAATGAACCAACAATAACTTAACAGTTCAACTATTCCAAAGCATATCCTGTGACAACTCCTACACATTTTAATTACACCTCTGTGGTCTTTGATGGAGAATTACAATTCTGGGATAAGTTACTAAACTCTCATTTTATAAAAAGTAGCTTTCAGGTTTTCTTTCCTTTTATAGGAAGTGATTCATCCCAGAAATAGTGTTTTATGTCTTTACTTGAAGCAAGCATTAATAACCAGCAATCAGCCATGGCATAATTATGTGTCAGCTTCATAAAAACTGTCAGTTTAGGGCAGTGTTTTTCTGAAGAGCCCACCAGTTGTTCTTGGACAAAAGTTTATGTGGAAATTCTGAGAAGACACAAACCAAGACTAGAGTAAGATGAAGAAGAGATCAGAGAACTAGATTGAAGGCAAATGTTCTTTTTAGAAAACTATTCAGAAGAAAAGGAAATAGGTTAGAAGACTTAAAGATGACATCTGAAATTAAGTCATATAGGGTCTTAGCCATAAAAATGGAATTTTACAGAGCCCTGTGTTACTAAATTCTCAAAATGCATAGGTTCTGATTTTGTATCTGTAGGGAATTGGTTTTCCACCCTCTTTCAATGGACTCATGTAAATGACCACATTGACCATGAAATTAAACCTCACATAGTTTTAGAAATGGTAGAACAGAAATTCGAAGCTCAACTTAGAGTTACTATGGCAATAGGTACTTTGAAAAAAAAAGAAAGAAAAATTTGGTAAGTAGTATAGTGTTTCCTATTATGTGGAATAAGTTTAAATTCTGAGTCACTAAGCAAAAATTAGAAAAGAAATCAATACCATTTTTACTTTTGAAATGGCATCATATATTCAGCAGGGATTTCCTTCCCCTTTTTAGTAGCTGAACTATTCTGCTCCTAGTACAATACTAATTAGATGAATACCAGAATTCATGGGACTTTGTTCTTGCTGTTTACCATAGCCACAAGAGGGTGCCCATCCTTTCCTACCAACAAAGATTGTAAATTGTCAACAGGAAAAAATAGATTTTCTGCAAATGCTACATACAGGTCACAGAACCCATATTTTTCTGGATGATAAAGGCCAGTTTGGGCCTAAATAAGGAAAGCCCACTTATGACATAGTTACTGAAGCAGTTACTTCCTTAAGCACAGAGGACAAGGTAAGTTCCAAATGGCATTGGGGGTTAACCAGCTGACAACGTCAGTCTATTCTAAACCACTTCATTTTCCTAGTATTCTTCAAAACCTTGCATTCAGAACTTCGGCTGCGTGTCAGGAGATAATCTAATCTTCCATGCCACTAGCTAAAAATGATTTGCTTACTCGTGATTTAGCAAGAATCCATAAGAGATGACTGCCTGCTTCTCTGTTAAGCTGTCACCCAAACTCCATACTTTTGCTACACTTTGAAAAGTAGTTGGTATGACTACCTTATATAAGATCTTCTGTTGTTACATTTCTCATTTTCCATACCTTTCCAGATTGCTGAGGCTTTAAAATATGGAAACAATTATAAGAATATTATGTTACCACCATGCTAACTGGAAAGCATAATGAATAATAAAGTTTAGAAGTTGGGATGATAATTACAAGTATGTGCCCATGTATTCCATGCCAGCTCTGCCCTTTCTTACCATGATGTCTCCTTTTTTCAGCTGCTGGCTGGGCGCTGGCCTTTTGATCACAATGACTTTGGCATATTTCTGTGCAAGTTGTTCCCCTTTTTGCAGAAGTCCTCGGTGGGCATCACCGTCCTCAATCTCTGTGCTCTCAGCGTTGACAGGTAATGCAACTCTTTTCCTTTACACTTTTGTTGAGTTTAGAAAAGCATTTTGTCATAAAGAAGAGAAGTCAAGAAGCCTTGAAAGTTGGTGCCCAGGACAGTTATTAGTTTCAAGTAAATTAAAATATTAACAATTGTGCTCTACTGTTTGGAATTGCTTTTCACATTTGCTGATGATTAGCCATCTTTGGCCTCAGCAATTTGCATCTAGAGCATTTTGCCAATTATATTCATCTGGCAGCCTTATGGCAACAAAGAAACTCTAATTAAAAAGCATGTTTCTGAGTATGTGGCAGGAGTAGAGATTTGAACAGCCCTTCTGGAAAATAAAATCCTACAAAAGTAATTTCCTTCTGACTCAATAATTACAATTCTCAGTATTACTTTTTTAGGAAACAATCCAAAATCTGAACAGAGAATGCATGCACAAAGATGTTCTTTACTAGTTTATCTACAAGAAAACTTGAAAGCAAACTTACTGCTTCTTATTAGAGGAATGGATGAAGATGTTAAATATAATTTATATGTATATGTATAAATAAATGAATATAAAATTGCTTGAAAGAAATACTTTAGTAGTATTATTAGTAAATATTAGTAGTTATGTCTAGAAATAGCAGGATGGGTTTTGTAATATTCTATAAGCAGAAAAAAAATTCTTAATTGATTTACTTCTATTATTTGTTATCCATTTTCCTTATATAATTTATGCCATTCTATATATCTTATTTTTTTCATTTGCACAGCTCATGCCTGTGACCTTTGTTCTATATTAATCCTAATTTTCTCTGGCCATAGAACTCTACAACACAAGCACATGCAGGCACATAGACATGAATACAGGGGCCTGTGTGAATGGAGGAATACATGCATGTTCCCAGCCCAGACTTACTCGCATCCCTACTGTTGTCTTTACAAAAGCACCATTATAATTAGGAAAACATTATTTTAAAAATTAATTAGACTATGTCCCAAAGTTTAGGTAAAAACCAGGATGATAATGAATTTTAGGAGTTATTCAGTATTCTAAAAGAAAACTGCAACTATACGCCTGAAAAATATACAATTTTATTAATCATGTCACCCCAAAATATTGAATAAAAAAATAAAACAAATAGTAAATGTTCCCAACGTGGTTTATCTTAGAATATAATACCACAACACATATATACAAAAATAAGTTCTTCTTACTAAGTATGATTATAAACAGCCTTCAATCATGGCTCCTGTTGCAACAGAGCAATGCCCCAGATGGGCATAGCATTGCCTCCTAGTGGATATGCCAGGTGGATCTCGGTCGGGCGCAAGCAGGAGTCTAGTCTGTCTCTCTGCCTCCCCGCTTCTCACTTCAGAAAAATACAAAAAAATTAAAAAATAAACAGCCTTCAATCTAGGCCATGTGTGTTTATATATTATTAATCCATCTGATTTCATGTATCTTTTAAGGCTACTATTGCCTTATTGATTTTCTGTCTGAAAGATCTATATCCATTGATGCCAATAGGGTGTCAAAATCCTCTACTATGACTGTATTACTGTCAGTCTCCCCCTTTATGTCCATCAACATCGTTTATACATGTAGGTGTTCCTATATTGGGTGCGTAAATGTTTCCAAGGGTTATATCCAGTGGTGGGATTCAGCCAGTTCACATTGTTTCAGGCGAACTGACACGTAAATTTTTACATTCCTAATTTGTTTTGGAAGTTCGTCTGCGCAACAACATATTCTAAGCACCTTAGTAATGTTCATTCCGTCCACAGGTGAAAAAATTGCAAGTGAGAATGCCAATCAAGTAACAGTATGAAAATATCTTAAATAAAAGTTTTATTTTTTTTGTTATGTATTATTTAATATTTTTTCATTAATATTTTAAAACTTTCTTATAACATAATCTAGTTTTGTGTACCTCTTATTGTTCTTATTTAAGTATTAAATGCATGAAATAATAACTATCTTTTGGTATATCTTTTTTTATACTTAAAACAGTCATTAGGGCAGAGAACTGGTTGTTAAATTATTTAGATCCCACCATTGGTTATATCCTCTTGTTGGATTGCTCCCTTTATCATTATTTATTGTCCTTCTTTGTCTCTTACTTTATAGCCTTTGTTTTAAAGTTGATTTTGTCAGATATAAATATTGCTACCAAAGTTTTTATTAAATCTACATTTGCATGAAATATCTTTTTTCATACCTTTAGTTTTAGTCTGTGAATATTTTTCATTCTGAGAGGATCTCCTGTAGACAGCATATATAAGACTGAGGAGAGAGCAGGCTTGTGGACAGGAAAGAAGACAGGAGTTGGATTTGGTTGAGTTTAAATGCCTATTAGATATCCAAGAAGTGACCTCAAGTCTAGAGTTAGAGGTGAGGTTCTAGGCTGGAGTTATACATTTGAAAATTATTTATCAGCATATAGTTTAAATGTTATTAAAGCTATAAGACTGGATGGGATCACCAATAGGAGTATACAGGGATCCACTTAAGGAAATGAGGAGTAGCCAACAAGCAGGAGAAAAACCAGGAAAATGTGGAAGAAAGCCAAAAATAGAAAGCATTTCAAAGAGGATTATTTCTGGAATCTCAGTTATTGGTTATTGGATCTACACTTGCTGATTTTCTATGGCAAGTGAAGATTCTGTGTGTGTGTGTGTGTGTGTGTGTGTGTGTGTGTGTGAGAGAGAGAGAGAGAGAGAGAGAGAGAGAGAGAGAGAGAGAGAGAGATGAGTCTTGTTTTCTTATCCATTCAGCTACCCTATGTTTTTTTATTGGAGTGTTTAAGTTATTTACATTTAAAGTGATTATTGATAGGTATGTATTTATTGCCATCTATTCTCTTACTTATGTTCCTTTTTGTTTGTTTTTCTTCTCCTTTGTCTTCTTAAAGATGCTTTAACATTTCTTATAATACTAGTTTGGTGGTAATGAACTGCATTAGTTTTTCTTGTCTGGGAAGTTCTTTATTTTTTCTTCAATTTACTACTTCCTGGATAAAGTAGTCTTGGTTGTAGGTCCTTGCTTTTCGAAATCACTTTGAACATTTCTTGCCAATCCTTTCTGGCCTGAAAGGTTTCTGTTGAGAAATCAGCTGAGCATCTTATGGGAGCTCCCTTGTAGATAACTAATGGCCTTTCTGTTGCAGCTGTTAAGATTCTCTCTTTGTCTTTAACCTTTGCCATTTTAATTATAATGTGTCTTGGCGTGGGCCTCTTTGAGTTCATCTTGATTGGGACTCTCTGTGCTTCCTGAACTTGTATGTCTTTTTCCTTCATCAAGATAAGGAAGTTTTTAGTCACTGTTTCTTCAAATAAGTTCTTGGTTCCTTGCTCTATTTTTTCTCCTTTTGTTATCCTATGATGTGGATGATCTTATATTTCATGCTGTTCCCAGAGGTCCCTTAATCTACCCTCATTTAATTTTTTTTTTTTTTTTTTGCTACCCTGATTGGATATCTTCCGATATCTTATCTTCTAAATCACTGATTAAATCCTCTACTTCATTTAATGTACTGTTTATTTCTTCTTGTGTATTTTAATTTTAGATTTGTATTCTTCATTTCTGACTAGTTCTTTTTTATGGCTTCTATACCTTTTTTATTCCATTGTATTTCTCACTAAGTTCCTTGAGCATCCTTAAAACTGTTTTTTTGAACTCTGTATCTGATAAATTGCTTGCCTCCATTTCATTTAGCTCTTTTTATGGAGATTTTTCCTGTTCTTTCCATTGTCGCATGTTTCTTTGTCTCCCATTTCAGCTGATTCTTTATGTTTGTTTCTATGTATAGGTAGATCTGCTGACTCCCAGTCTTGGTAGGATGGCCTTACGTTATAGGTGTCCTGTGAGACCCAATGGTGCAGTTTCTTGATCTGAATTTCTTGGACTTGAGCTGAGTGCTATAGGAGTGTCCATTGTGTGGGTTATGTGGGAACTTCTTGTTGCAATTGTGTCTTGATTGCATTGGCTCATTCACGAATGGGATTGACCATCAGGCTGGCTGAATATGAGGCTCAACTCCAGCCATGGCATGCAAACTGGCAGGTGCTGACCCTGCAGAGTGAAA
The DNA here is from genome assembly GCF_036850765.1 of Saccopteryx bilineata. Classification (NCBI taxonomy): domain Eukaryota; kingdom Metazoa; phylum Chordata; class Mammalia; order Chiroptera; family Emballonuridae; genus Saccopteryx; species Saccopteryx bilineata. Next base: position 185,856,427 of record NC_089490.1, on the reverse strand, counting down.
TTTACCTCAGCAGGATCTGGTGCCTGCCAAGATCTCCCTTTGGATATATTGATACTTCTTATAAAGCTACTTGGATCCTGCATGGTATTGTCTGAAGCTGGTCACTGGGTGTGTTGGCTCTGGAGCCTCTTGGGAGGGACTCTGGTGCAGGCCAATGTCAGACTCTGCCTGTGACTGGCCCTGGGCAATGTGTTTTGAGCTACAAAGCAATCCACAGTTTGTGGCTGCCTCTACTAGGTCTGGGAGGGACCAAGCTGCACACCAAGGCTGGTTTTTACTAGCATTGGGCCCAGGGGCAGTTCAGCAAAAGTCCCAAAGCACCCTGATATCCATCTCCTCCTGCTTCTACCTGCCAGCTACCTGTTAGGATCAGTCCCTGAAAGAGCCTCTGGCAATACTTAAGTTGCATGAGGTAAGTTCTCAGTGAGTCACCATGTAGGGTTGAGTGAGGTTACCAGATTGATACAGGTTCAAACTTGGTGCCAGTGCTAGGTCTGAAGCCACTCAGCAAATGCCCCAGGGTATTCAAACCACACAACTCAGTCTTTCCTATATTCTGCCAGAAACCCAAGCTGAGCAGGGCAGGGCCATTGGGAATCTGGAAGATGGGGCTAGTGGATCTCTTATGAGGGGGAGGTGCTCATCAGAATCTACTATTCTAACCTACAGTAAAGAACAAAATAGCATAATTCCTAGAAGCTATGTTTTCACAGATGTACAGGTTACAAATAATTTACTAAACTAAACACTAAAAATTATTTCTATTTGTTTTCAAATATCCAATTTACATTGTATTATAGACATATAATATTCTGGGAACTCATGGCACATTATAAAATGAAGCTAGTCTGTGAAGATATTCATAATAAGAACATGTTGACCACATTTTCTTCCTTAAACTACCTTCTATCTCCAATCTAGCCTAAGACATCTGGTTTTCTTACTCCCTTACAGGATAAAGTATTTTATTTAAATCACCTTCCCTGATAACTGATCTAAGAAGAAGGGGGAAGAGAAAGATATAACTTACTGACAGCCTTGGGATAGACATTCAGTCTCCATTCTTTTTAACTTTTACTGAACATCAGGCTGCCAGTCTACTAAGACAACAAAGAAAAGTAAACAGAAATAGAAAGCAAAATAAATAGCAGTCTTTATTCCAATGGAAATAACCATAATTTTGAAAATGCAATTTTGGCCACATCTTAAAAGGATTTTCTTGGTCTATTTGCATAGCTGTGTTTTATTCCATTCTGAACTAATCTGCACTTTTTAAGAGATTGTATTGTACACCAATCGTATTAACCCTAAAAATCTTCTGTAAAACATTTCTCCAGCAAATTGTGCTACATATATGCCATGTGGCATCATTGTGCATACCAAAACTACAGATTATAATCTATAGTGAAGAACAAAATAGCATAACTCCTAGAAGCTATGTTTTCACAGATATACCTCGAAGATGTATTGAGATAGAACAATGAATAGAAGTGATGGGACTCATCTTGGTGGATATGGATAGCTTGTGGGTTGCCTTGGCTTTACTGACTAATTTTCCGCAGTAAGCCACATGTCCTGTGAACCCATGTGCACCTGTCTCCAATGCCTTGGTCTGTTCTACAGCCTTATTCTGGTACTATCTAATGAAGCTATAAAAAGAAAATGTTTCCTTTCTATTACAACAGCAACAAAAATTTCAAGAATGAAGCCACAAAAATACCATGCTACATCACAGGTTCTTTCTTAATACTAAATCTAAAAGTAGTTAGCACCAGACCATCACATCAGATCAAAGGCCATAGATTTTTCTGAAACCAAACTTCCTTTAGACTTAACATTTAAAAATGATTATTATCACAAAAATATTAAAATAAAAAAGGTAAACACAATTTCTCAATGCCAAATTATTTTTTAATTAACATAACTGTTCAGTTACATTTATATTCTATACTTTTATAAGAATCATTTTTTATTAGACTGTAAACACCAAAGATTAGAAATCAATGTATCTTTAAGTTATTTTTATATACTGTAGCACAGACCATAATGGAAGAGATACAGTCATTCTTTGACATTAACCAGAAAAACTATCTGTTTACTAAAACTGCCACCTGGTTTGTACTGGGTGATCATATTTTGAGGGTAGAAGAAGAGAGAAAATGATGGAATATCTATGGTCACTATTCCCTTAAGGATATCTAGCTCCACTTCATAGATAAGATTTCAAGTTTGTTTATTTTTAATATATAAAGATATTATCATGACAAGTACCAGCAGCTTTCACTACCTCTTCCATCATCCAATTTTCCCCCAACTTCAAAAACATACTCACCCCTATTTGATGCTGCCACATTTTACTCTCTCACAAGACTTTGCTAGATGCCAAATGAAGAGCTCAGACTCTGACCTGCCAGGCAGATGATTTCCAAATGGGTGGAACTTTTAATGGCCCCACTAGTTTTTTTACACCAGGATTCACAGAAAGTTCCTAAAAAGCCAATGGTTGGTCATGGCCAAGAGAAGAAGCTTTCCAGCATTTATAATATTTTAAATTGAAAGAATCTAAAATTTCCTAACAACTTGGTTTCATCACCCCATTTTTTTCAGGTATAGAGCTGTTGCTTCCTGGAGTCGAGTGCAGGGAATCGGGATTCCCTTGATCACCGCCATTGAGATTATCTCCATCTGGATCCTTTCTTTTATCCTGGCCATCCCTGAAGCAATTGGCTTCGTCATGGTGCCCTTTGAATACAGGGGTGAAGAGCACAAAACGTGTATGCTCAATGCCACATCAGATTTCATGGAGGTATGAATAGTTTTTAAAGGGAATTGATGGGGGAGGGAAGGAGGTCTTCATTTTCACTTTGCCATCACTAAGACTTGTTGATATCTCTACAGTGCCCGGTTTGGTTTACCCTATGACTTCAACTATTCGTCAGTTGCATAAAAAGTAGATTTTAAACTAGGGGTTAGTTTCTTAAACAGAACAGTTTTGTTTTTACTCTTGTAGCATTCCAACTGTAGACACAACTTTTGTTCTACACCAAACAACTCAGAATTATGAAATACATTTACAAAGAGAGCGATATAGGTATAAAGTGCTATTTGTTTTTATAATAAGTGATAGAGCACAACTTTTATTTGACAGATGTGCTGATACTTTATGTTTCTGGGGGAAATACATGTTGTTCATACACTTTTCTGAAAATATATTTACTAATTCAAAGTAGGAAGTCATACTTACATGTACAAGTAAATATAACCTTGCAAAACTTTTTTAAAAAGTGTTCAGTTTAACAAATTCAGTTGTTTTGTAGTACACTTAGTCACATTAACATTTCCCTGAAAAGCTCAATTACATGAGTGTATTGGGAGACATACTTAAAATGTGTGTTACCTTTGCAAAACTAGCCGAGGGTGGACTAAAAAAAAACCCCACAAGAATAACTATTTCTCTTAAATCAGCATAATTTAGTGCTTTGATGTAAGTTTCATGCAGCTCAGATTCTTACATTTAATCATTATAGACATCTCAAGGTATGTTTTTCTAAATTCACAAAATTAGTGGTGTTACAGTCTACCAGTTATCTTGCTTGACCATTCTTGTTTTAAAATTGAAAATACTCATGAAAGCTGCCAATTGGCAACATTAAAAGTAAGGTCTGCTTATCTACTGACTTTTCTATTAAGTCAAATCTGCACAGTGAAAAACAAAGTAGTCAATAGGAGGTTATCAGATATTGGGCAGTGTGAATAAGCAATCTAAGTAATTCTGACTAAAATGCTAGAGGGAAGAGGCTCAACATAAGAAGGAGCTTACCAATCACTAGAACTGGACAGAATAAAATGGGATACTTGATAATGACTATGCCTCCTTTATAAAGTGGTCAAGAAAAGGGTAGCTACCCCTCAGGCAGGAAGAACCTAGAAGGTGGCAGTAAAGGGTATGAGTTTGAACTGGTAATTGTTTTCTATTTAGAATTCTCTTTCTCCTGTTCTTTTTCTCCCTAATTTTATTTCTCCTCTTTGTTCCACACTTTTCTCCTCCACTTGGCTCTAACAGACTGGAGGGGTGCTCCTCCACATCCCTTGGTGATGCCATCAGTTCCTTTGTGACCCCTTTCTGTACAGGCCTCTGCGATGCAGGGGGCAAGGGACTCCATCCAGTCCCTCAGGGGTCAGCTCCCAGACCCACTCTGGCTGCTTAAGGGGCATTCACACCAGCCAGTAATGAACCAGAAAGAAGGGGGCACAAATTGAATAGGGTACTTAAAGAAGGGTTTGTGTTGCACTTAAACAAAAAGACTCCTGTTATTTTCTGTTTGTTTTGCAGTTCCATACAGAAATCTTTCTACAGTGTGATGTGGACAGGGAAATATTTGTATAAACAGATCTGCATAAACAAACTTCTTTATGAGTTTGTACTTAACCTGAGGATAAAATTCAGGGGTCGGTGAACTTGAATAAAAAAGAAAGTACATGTTTATTTTCACTGACTTCTACGTGAAATTTATTATTAAATATAGGCAACAAACAGTACCATGATTTTTTCCACTAATAGAAATAACACATTTTCATAGCATATAACCTTGGTATAATAATTGAAATATCATTGCCACTCATCATTCTTCAACATTCTGATCGTTATCAGAACCACCATTAGATTTGTCATTTAATTTGCTAATAAACACCTATATCAGAATTTTATTTTTAATATTTTGATACTGTTTCTATGTAACTGGTTTCCATTGTGATCTTACATATTTTATGCATGTAAAAGTATTATCTCAGAAAGGATGAAAGTCTCCACCAGACTTCCAAAGGGGTCTATGGCATAAAAATAGTTAAGAACCTCTGCCCAGAACTACTTTCCTCAGGAACCATTTATAGATTATTTTAATAAACATGCTATAAATGTAGCCCACTGTGCCTCTTTCTATATTCAGAAACTGTCTAGTTTTTCAGAGAGCAGCATGACTAGTTTTTACTGTGGGAACTGAGATATCACAGGAGGCTGCATTATCCATAGTAAGTACACAGTCTAAAGAAACGGAATAAGGACAAGAAAAGCATTTCTTCCCAAGTTGAAAACTAATTTAATGGGAAGAAGAATGTAGATATAATTTTCCCATTTCCATTTTTATAAAGTATTACATTTTCTTCTTTAAAAACACATAAGTCCTGCCCACAGGGAGATAATGTTAAATATGCCTTCAGATAAGGTACTTTGTCCTGATAGTTTCCAGGTGGTAAGTATTAAAAGCGAGTGAGAAGGGGCATGACTATTGATGGCTCAAACTGGCTGGCTGCGAGGTCACATAGCAGGCATACCAGGCAAAGGGTTAACTCCCAGTAACCAAAGCTACACAGATAAGCCATTCATAACCTTCCCTTTTTCCAAACAAGATATTCACAGTAAGTTCCATATTAGATCACATTGTGACCATAATAGTCAAAAGTAAACCGGACACTAGCAAAAGTTTGAGGCTCATAAATAAAGATAAATATATATTCTGTGTGTCTTAGAATCATGTTTTATGAGCTTTGGAAGGGAATTCTTTTTATTGATTAGGGCTCTTTCATTGTATAATGAAAAGCAACTGCAGTTTATAAAAAGTATCTTTGTCAGGGTAATTCTTTTTTAGATGCAGCTTATTCATGTGCTATTTCATAAAGCCAAGATCATTTCTAGAGTTTTCCATTTCATTGAGTTTTGAGCACCTCCCCCATGTCCATTACCACAACCAGAGTGCATGACTATACAAACATATCTGCAAACATGACAACTTTAAAGCTCCCAGAAGCACTGCACGGGTCCTTCGTGTTATAAAGCCCCTCCTTTTCTGCATTTACAGTTCTACAAAAATGTGAAGGACTGGTGGCTCTTTGGGTTCTACTTCTGCATGCCCTTGGTGTGCACCGCAATCTTCTACACCCTCATGACTTGTGAGATGTTAAACAGAAGGAATGGCAGCTTGAGAATTGCGCTCAGTGAACATCTTAAACAGGTAAATGTAATAAGATTATGAAAATCTGGCCGAGACTGGTTTGTCCTTGACAGCAAAAGACCTAAGAACTATATCTCACAGATTTAGCCTGGTTTTTTTAAAAATAAAAATACTGTCTTATTTGTTTGCATGTCTTGTTTTCTTTATAGTTAGAGTATTAAGAATTTCTGCTGTGAAATAGGGAGTCTACCTGGAGGCCGGGCCCAAACAGAGAGGAACTATTCATTTATTTTGCCAAGAGTATACTGACCATGTGTGTTTGTGTGTGTATACACAGACTTTGGCTTGGAACTGTGCCAGGACAGAAAAGAAGCATGTGACTGTCTCCCCTAGGAGGCTTTGCAACCTTGTTATGGAAATAAAATGCAAACATGGAAACAACTGGAAAATAGGATCACAAAATGCAGCAAAAGTTGTGCTATAGAAAGCCAAGGAGGGTATGAGATTAAGTCGTGGAGAAGCTGTTCACGGCTGAGGAGATTGAATTGTTCATGGAAGGTAAATGGGTTTGATAGGAAAGAAGACAACAGAGGGTATTGCAGGTACAAAGATAGAAGTCCAGTTATAACATGACATGGGCACCACCAATTTGGGGAGTGAGAAAGGGGATGAACCTCATTAGAGCAACATCAACAACATCGGAGGTGAGACTCTTGACAGGAAATAGGATTAGGTATATAAGAAAAGGACAGCCCTGGCCGGTTGGCTCAGCGGTAGAGCGTCGGCCTAGCGTGCGGAGGACCCGGGTTCGATTCCCGGCCAGGGCACATAGGAGAAGCGCCCATTTGCTTCTCCACCCCTCCGCCGCGCCTTCCTCTCTGTCTCTCTCTTCCCCTCCCGCAGCCAAGGCTCCATTGGAGCAAAAGATGGCCCGGGCGCTGGGGATGGCTCTGTGGCCTCTGCCCCAGGCGCTAGAGTGGCTCTGGTCGCAATATGGCGACACCCAGGAGGGTCGCAACATGGCGACGCCCAGGATGGGCAGAGCATCGCCCCCTGGTGGGCAGAGCGTCGCCCCCTGGTGGGCATGCCGGGTGGATCCCGGTCGGGCGCATGCGGGAGTCTGTCTGACTGTCTCTCCCTGTTTCCAGCTTCAGAAAAGATGAGAAAAAAAAAAAAAAAATTAAAAAAAAAAAAAAAAAAGAAAAGGACAAACTTTGGAGAAACCAAAGTTCTAGAACAGGGGTCGGGAACCTTTTTGGCTGAGAGAGCCATGAACGCCACATATTTTAAAATGTAATTCCGTGAGAGCCATATAACGACCCGTGTATGTTACGCATTATCCAATTAAAATCTGGTGTCCCGGAGGACAGCTGTGATTGGCTCCACCCACCCGCAACCATGAACATGAACAGTAGGAAATCAATGGATTGTAATACATGAGAATGTTTTATATTTTTAACATTATTTCTTATTAAAGATTTGTCTGCTAGCCAGATGCAGCCATCAAAAGAGCCACATCTGGCTCACGAGCCATAGATTCCTGACCCCTGTTCTAGAATGAATGTGAATATGTTAATAGGAGGCTGTTGTTGGTCCCTCCAGAGCAGCAAACAGAGCAGAGAAAGCTTTGAGTTTTAGAGGGTAAAACTTAGTTTTATACTTGCTGGCTCTTTGGCATTGGAAAAATTGCTTAAACTTTCTGAGCTTCTAGTCCAGTGGTTCTCAAACTTTTTGAAGTCGGGGCCCATTTAAAATCCTACAAATAATTGTAGGCACACTATATACAAATTTCTGAGAAATGTTATAATAATTAAGCCAAATATTAATATATATATATAAAGTCCAAGCAGCATTTGTGATAATTAAACAAAATAAATACAACAAAATTAAATTTATTCTGACATTAAATGTTAGAATTTTTATGTTACATTTTTTTTGAGTTATGCTATTTAGAATTCATAAAAAAGAGGGGTTAAAAAATTTTTTAAATGACAAAAAAGTTATCTTTTTATATATATGAATACATTCCTAGTAACATTTAGTAAATTTGGCAGATCCCAGGGCAAATGTGTTAAGTTATTTCATTCTTGTGTTGATGAGAAACATGAACCTGATGTGTCCTAGTGATTTCTTCAATGTTTGGGCATATATTTGAAAGGCAAACTCTCATTTTCTCATCAATACATTGAAGAATTCCTCTCTTTTTACTCTTAATTGTGTTGAGGGTAAAAAATCCTAATTCACATAAATAGGATGTTGAAAATTGTAGTAAAATGTTCAAAGCTTTTTTAGATATTGCCACATATTCTTCTTTGATAGAATCCAAAAGGTTTCAAGAGACAATTCTTATGTTTAATCATCAATCCAAAACCCCCACCATATATATCATCTTAACTTTATACCAAACAAAGGATAGAAGAAACTTGCCTCCAGTCTTTCCAGGGAACATGGGGGGTAGTGTAAACAATCCAGCACCACAGCTTAACAGCCGTTTGCAACCTAAACAGGCAAGTGAGGTGGGACTTGGGCAGACTGTCAGCTTACAGCCAATTCCCCACACCTCTGTCCTCCAGAAATCTAAACTCCAAAAACCCTGTTGGTTTTGTGGTCCCCAACAGGCACATATTTCTCTGGAATACCATAGGGCACAACTGGAAATCTTCTAGGGTGCACCAGTGCACCCTGGCGAACATGTTGAGAACCACTGTCCTAGTCTCTCATAAAATGTATATAATAACACATCAAAGAGGTTACCTAATGCATGTAAGGTGTCTAATAGAATCCTACTCATGGCCCTGGCCAGTTTTCTCAGTGGTAGAGTGTCGTTCTGGCTTATGGAAGTTCCCCATTCAATTCCCAATCAGAGCACACAGGAGAAACAACCATTTGCTTCTCCTCCCTTCCCCCTCCCCCTTTTCTCTCTCCTTCTCTCTCTCTTCCCCTCCTGCAGCCATTGCTTGATTGATTCGAGAGTGTTGGCCTCAGGTGCTGTGGATGCCTCCATGCAGCTTCCTCCTCAGATGCTAAAAATAGCTCGGTTACAAGCATGGGCCCCAGATGGGCAGAGCATTGGTCCTAGATGGTAGTCGCTAGGTGGATCCTGGTCAGGGCACATATGGGAGTCTGTTTCTATATCTCCCTTCCTCTCACTAAATTAAAAAAAAAAAGAATATAACTCATAGTAAGAACTCAAAAAATGTTCATAGATATTAACATAAAGAGTAAAAATAGGACTGTAGGTGAGTTCTAAGCAGTGGTGAGATTCAAATAATTTAACAACCAATTCTCTGCCCTAATGACCACTTTAAGTATAAAAAATGATATACTAAAAGGTAGTTTATCATTTCAAGCATTTAATACTTAAATAAGAACAATAAAAGAGGCATACAAAACTAGATTATGTTATAAGAGTTTTAAAATACTAATGAAAAAATATTAAATAATACCTGACAAAAAACAATAAAACTGTTATTTAAGATATTTCCATATTGCTTCTTGATTGGCGTCCTCACTTGCAATTCTTTCTCACCTGTGGACAGAGTGAACATTACTACAGGCGCTTAGAATATGCTGCTGCACAGATGAACATTAAAATAGAGTAAGAAATGTAAATTTGTGATTTCCACATTGGGCGGCTGCCCAGACACCCACCTTAGAGAGAACCCTCTCTCTACAAGTGTCATTTTAACAACAGGTTTGCCAAACTCAAAAAAAATTAGGTATCAGTCCTGCTGAACTGGTGTGAACCAGCTGAATCCCATCACTGGTTCTAAGTCTCAACAGAGAAAGACACGCAACCATTGCAAAAATTAATGTGAGTTGTTGATGGAGCCTGAAATCTTCCCTGTATAATTATCAGACACAAGCATCATTTTTCATCAGCAACTCTTTTCAACTACTGTACTGATTTTTCTGAGCTTCAGCTCCTTGTCTGTAAATTGGGCATAATAGTATCAACATCAATGTTGTTATAGGAATCAAAGGAATTACAAATGAAATAAAGTAATTCATTTGTAGAAATCTAACATGCCATACAAATGATAGCTATTATTGTGTACTGAAATTTAACAGGAAAATTATATTAAGAAACTTCAGTATGACTTTGTTCAGGCATGAAAATTTCAAGTACTACAGATGTGAAATATAGTAAGCAAGTATTACCTCTCATTTCTACAATGGAATTAATTAGACTAGATTGTGAAAACAGTGTATTAAATGTCAATTTTTGTGTCAGCACCATGAAAAGCCTGTTTCTTACAAGTGGTATTTGCTCTGAAAATAATTAAACAGGGACTGGAACAATAATAATATGATGCCGCATCACATTTATATACCATTTTTTAAGGTTTTGTAGAACATTTTCTTGGAGGAATCATTGCTTATTTGATTCCTCTGAGCATGCTATCAGATAGTCAAGACAGACATTAAGCTTATTATACAGGTGGTTAAGAGACTGACTTAACCAAATAGAAATTAGGACCTAGGACTTGATCCTCATGCTGTAGACATTCCCTTGTGTCATTCTTTAAGCTCTGGAGCAGGTCTAAGAGCAGAGGAGCAAGCCTGATGGGAAGGCGTTCACATGGACAGTGGGAGCCAGCTCAGAGTGCAGGGCCCTGCCACCCTTTGACTAGTATCCTCCTGGGCTCTTGGCCTCGCTACTTACATGGTTTCTCAAATTTCTCTGCATTGTACTAACAACAACTTTATCAGTTAGGAATTGTGTTTGGATGCGAGTAGCAGAAAACTCAAAATAACGTTGAGTAGACCAAGGAGGGGTTCATCATTCCCCCACAGAAAGAAGTTCAGATGTCACTGGTTCCATGGTGAAGGGACTCTTAGCAGCGGTCTGCTGTTCTGCTGACCTTTCATTCAGTATTATAAGACAGAAGCTACAGCTCTACCCTTATATCTGATTTCCAGAAGGAAGGGGAAGGACATAGATCTCAAGAGTGTGTGTGTACCAAAGGAGTATCACCCACTTTTAAACAGTTTTATGGAAATCTCACACAACAATGTCTACTTAATCTAATTGGTCAGGTGGCCTTTTAGATGATCAGGCCAGGCTCCCACACTGTTATAACAAAATCAAGAATCTGACTCACAGCAGGTAAAATAGACTGGATACTGGGTAAGCAAATAGTAGCTTGTCATGACATTGTATTAATACTACCTTTTAAAAGGGTTACCCTCTTTGAAGGTAAGCTCAGGGGAGGTAACCTCCCTCTAATACCCTTTTTTATTTTTCTGGACACAGTCTATCCATGTACACAAAATGACCCTTTAAAATGATCCCCCCTTCCTGCAGATTAGAATCCTTTATTTCTCTCGATCATAGCTCACTTTATGTGTTCTCTGAAGCATATCCCAGCCAGCCCATAGCTCCAAAAGATTCAAGAACTCCCAGTTCTTTGAGTTAGAGTAGCAATTTCTGATTACTGTCCCAAAGTCTTTTTAAATGACTCTACTAATCATGTGGGTTTGTTGTAGGCTTTCTATACCTAATGCTATATACTTTGGGCTGAACCAGCACTACCCTTCCAAACCCTGTTTTCAATCAGTTTTATTTTGACATTAACTGATCCCAGTTACAAACAAGTTACATTTTATGTTCCTAGTTAGGCTTCTAAATGTATGCACTATAATACTCAAGGATAATGCACACAAATGACTAGTTGCTGATAATTCTTAACCTATGGTTTTTCTAATCCTGTGCAGACTTGAAAGTATGTAAACCTTTAACTGAAGTCAGCCCAGGGTCAGCATGTCCCAGCCTTCCTGATATCAGCCTTGCTGATAATCCTTTACCCTTACCTCTCTGTTTGCAAAGAGTATATCCTTGGGAAATGCATACCGTTAATAAAGGAATTTTAAAAGCAAAAATATCCCAGTGCAAGCTTTCTTGAAGATCAATAAATGGAGAAAACATATTGCTGGGTTTTTTCCTTTGCTGTTTCCTATTTCCATTTTGTTTTCCAAATGCCTTTGCAGATTTGTCCATTCTTTATCATGGTGCTGTCATTAATGCTAGTTACCTGTTATTGAGGCTTTTAGCTAATGCTTTCTCCTGTATATTCAAAACACACACACACACACACACCACACACTCAGCCACAGTGCAGGCTCCATTCTAGCCAGTTCCCAATTCTTCCTACCATAGAACCTCTGCCCTGCTCCTAATAACCAGCCCAAAGCCACCATCCTTCCAGCAGCTGCCCAAAAGAATCATAACACACCCTTGATCATGAAGTTGGACTCCAGATCTTACCGAGGTGAAGGCACTGTGAGGCAGCTTGTTCTGGCTCCTCTTTCAGTTGTTTTTTCCCCGCTAGTTCTATGACCACATGGAAAAACTTTAAACTTACTGTACTTTTTTTTTTTCTCATTTTCCTTTAGCGTCGGGAAGTGGCAAAAACAGTTTTCTGCTTGGTTGTAATTTTTGCTCTTTGCTGGTTCCCTCTTCATTTGAGCCGTATTTTGAAGAAAACTGTGTATGATGAGAAGGACAAGAACCGATGTGAATTACTTAGGTATGATCTTATGTACCCATTAGGAAATTGGAGTTTTCTCTGATTTTCACATTTATGATACTTTTATAGAACCATCTAGTTTATATTCTCATTAGCTCTGAAAATTAAAACTGCAAAGTTGATTATTTTTTCATTAGCTGACATAGCCCATAACTGGTCCCAAAATTTGTACAAGCCATGTCTACAATCTGGCTGCTCCTCTCCTGAGCTTGTGCATAATAGTGGCAGGTGAATGTCTGCAGAACTGAAGCTGCCATTTAAACAAGGACTTGAGAAAAGTTCTGACTGCTACCTGTAAGAAATGGCTTCTGGGCAAGAAAAATGCTTATTTCATGGATAAATGCTAGTTTGCAGTTTTAAAAACATTATGTTCTAATTATCTACTCTATTTTCTTTTGCTCTAGTTTCTTGCTGCTCATGGATTACATCAGTATTAACTTGGCAACTATGAATTCATGTATAAACCCAATAGCTCTATATTTTGTGAGCAAGAAATTTAAAAATTGTTTTCAGGTAAGACTGTTCTGCAGGTATTTTTAAGGGCAACCAAATAAGTGTATTAAGTAGCCAACAGACATGGCTAAGTCCAGCTGTAAATACTACTTTCATCAGCTATACTTTTCAGTAGAGAAGTGAAAATTATATTTTATGAACCAGAAAGATGGTCAGATTGTCAGCATAAGAGAAAAGCAGTATCTATTCAGACAACAACATATTCAGATGTTAAAATTAAAAATAACTAACTTAATAATATGCCAATTTAGTGCCCTCCTTTAAAAAGAAATGCTCAAGTGTGAGCTCCAGGCCACATAAATTACATAAGACTCATTTCTTCCTTATACTGTTTTAGACTTTAACAACAGTCTCAATGAAATATAAATTCTATTGTTAAGAAAACTCTCGCTAAATACTACTTATTAGTATATTTAATAATAGCCTCTTTAAGGAAAGTAAATGCTTTTGCTCTGGAAATCTGAACTGTTACTACATTTGAAATCAATTTTCTTCTGTTCCTCAGACCTCCTCGTAGCTAAGCCAGCCCATGGCCTTCAGAAGCTCCATGGACTTCTTACTGATGAGTCATTTTTCCTGGAATGATTTTAGCATAGAGTTAATCCAAACTGGATTCTGTTATCTCTAGCCAGGACATTAGTTCATGGTACATATTAGGAAGCATTGCATAGAGGTCAAGGGAGCAGGCTCTGGAAGCAAACAATCTTGACTTACACTGTACCTCTGCACTGACCCAGGTCTGGAGATGGTCCTCCTGCTTTCTTAGTTTGCTGGTCTGAAAAATCAGACAATGACAGTATCTATCTCATAAGTAGGATCCAATGGGTTAATATATGTTAAGCACTGGAAACAACAGTAAGTGGTCAGTATGAGTTTATTATTATTTGGGATAGAGTGGACAAGGAAAACACAGCGACTGCCTCCATGGAACTTACCATCTAAAAGGAGACAGACATATACTTACCAAGGCTCATACGAATAGATGAAACTTGCTGGTGTCATATAAGTTGGTAGAAGAGCACTTCCCACCTCAGGCTGTGAGCATCAGCTGAGGTGCATGAGGCAGAGAGCCTCACCGGTGGTGCACATTGAAGTCCAAGCCCCCCACTCACACCCACCCCACGTCATAGAGCACTCTCCCTCTGGCCAAACCTACCTTCCTTCCTCTTTGACTTGGTGAATAGAATTAAAACAAGAAACAAGAGATCTGTTTCTCTGGACTAGAATGGACAGTTGAGCTTCTGCCTAGAGATTACAGACTTCACACCCTAGATTACTATTAAGACTCACATTCTGTCCTCAAATGCATGTGGACAATTACCCCTTCTTTTCCTGCATTATTCTGGGACCAGGGTGGTAAGCTCATGTCATTTAGCATCTCTTCCTCCTCCCAGTCTTGCCTCTGCTGCTGCTGTTACCGGTCCAAAAGTCTGATGACCTCGGTCCCCATGAATGGAACTAGCATCCAGTGGAAGAACCACGAACAAAACAACCACAACACAGAGAGGAGCAGCCACAAGGACAGTATAAACTGAACATCTTAAGAAACATTCATCAATATTCCTTCAAATCATATTGAAGGGAAAAAAATCACACAGCATCTATGTCTCCAGAAGTCTCTTCTCCCATGACTCAGACCCACCCCCAGAAACTGCTTTCCAAAACATCAGAGAATGCATCGGTTTATAGCCACAAATTCAATGACTTTTACTTCTTTAATTTATCTAACTTACATATTCTGCATGTTATATTCAGCACTAAAACATGGTAAGTGTTGGAAGGGGAAAGGGAGACTGTTAGATGAAACCATAAGGATATTTGCTACGTTTGCATGTAAATAGTTTTCAAGTGCATGACTAGCTTTCACGGCCATTCCGTCAGATGTTCAATGAGAACTGGTCACCATGGAAGCCTAGAGATTATGAAACAGAGATATATTTTTAAATATGCAGTTTTTTGTTGTTGTTTCCAAACACAGTATTGGCTTAAGTCACCTTTATTTGAAATGCCATTCAGTGCCAGTATTTTTAAACAACATAGTAGCCTAAAATAATTATTTGAGCTTATTTACACATACTTTGTAAAAGAAAAAAAGAAAAGTAAATAAAAGTAAAACAAAATTTAGGTGAACAATTTGGTTAATATTTCTCGTGTCGCTATATTATTTTTAAAACATAAATTCTCAAGCTGCAACAAAGACGGACACTACCACACAGACCATAACCACACCTGGCAGTTGAATAGCTGCTATTTAAAGAGTTTTTAAGAATCTGGGTTTTTTAATGGTTTATTGGAGGAGATTCTCAACATATTTTTATGTTAAATTTTAAAATAATTCTTGAATCAAGAGTTCTATTTTTCATAAGTTCAATCTTTTTTTAATACCTTTTATGTAAAGTCAATATCATACATCAAAATTTAAATGTGCACATCATTTAACTAGACCCAAGACTTTCAGTGCCTTGCCTAAAAGTCTAAAGCACACCTAGGAGAAAAGGATTGAATGTTTTTAAAAGATTTAGAAATTTTTATTGAGGTTTTTTAGTAACAGTAACACATATATGTGTGTATATGCATACATATGTACATATATACACATATGTATATGTATGTATATATATCTATATAGTATACATATCACCTCATATTATCTTCATTTGTCTTAAATCTTAACTGGCAGTAAGACTTTTTTGGTCATTCTCTTTTCCACATGGGAATCATCATTTCGAAGTGGCCAGTTGAGTTTATCATTTCAATGAAATATAATGACCCCCAAAGGCCATCATGAACTATGGTCTCCAGGTTTCCTTTGTGAACTTAAACACCTCCCCCACCCACTACTCATACGGTCACCATTTCAAAGGGCTCAAAGTGACTTTGGCTGAGCATTTCCCAAGATGTTTACAGACTGTGAGTATAGCAAAAAATCTTTTCCTGTGTGTATATAAATATATATACAATTGTACATATCTTTTAGCCAATTTTCCTGTTATCTCTGTGGAGTGTTTGTGTGTGTGATATATGCATGAGTGTGATGGTATGTGTGGACTTATGTAATCTAATAATAATGCCCTGCAGTTGTGCCAGAGCACACACTCTGTGAGGAATCTGGGTGGTTGTTTATCATGACAATTGGCCTCAGTCAGTTTTTATCTATGTGCTCATAAAGCTTGTAACTACGTCACCATTACAAACGGGGGAGGCAGCACGGAAGGGGAAGGTTAGGGTTTAGCAGTAGGGTTTTGTTTGGTTGGTTTTATAAAATAGTATTTGAGGTTGTGTATTTTTCTGTGCTGGAACCAAAGTCATTGAACTTTGAAGTGTAATATTGTCCTAATCCTCATCTGAACTTGGGGATGAGGTTGACAAGTGGTCTGATGTTTGATGGTAAATTAGCTATAATGTGTTGGGCTATGTTTGAGCACAGTCACGTACAAAATGACATCAGGCTCCAGTTGACCCCACTGCAGAGCCCCAATTCCATTACTCCACTGGTGGACCACATGTAGTGACATACACTCAGAATGTCAGCCATATATTAACAGCATTTTGTTTAAACAACTGTCTTTATGTTTAAGTTGCTTTGTCTCTTGCATGTGAAGAATGCATTTTATAAGTTCAGAAAGTCATAGATTTCTGAATAACCATACAGGCTTCCGTGTACATTTTGTTTATGGACTGGTAAGGAACTATGGTTTACTAGTAGGACTGTTTCCAGTTTCTACCTTTGTTACATCCTTCCAAGTAAAACTGTATAAATGAGCCAAAAGCCAATGCCCTGCATTGGCAGTGGCCCGTAAGTATAAAATAAAGTTTACAGAAGCCTTGCAAGTGTCTCTTCATTTTCACATAGTTCTTCCAAGAAAATGTCTGTTACACAATGCCTGTCGTAAACTTCTCCCTGGTAATAATAGCCAGGCAGGCAACTTCATTTCGGGTACTTCCTAACTGTGCTGTATTCTCAACTTACATTGTTGTGCTGAACACATAACTCTTATGCATTTCTTCATTCACCTTTCCAATAAATTCGAGCATCTACTATGCCCCAGGAATTCTTCTGTGTACTAGGGTTATAGCAGTGAAAAAAAAAACAAGCAAAGTTCCTGCTCTAATGGAGCTTGAATTCCAGAGAAAGGAATTCGACATTAAATAATCACAGTCCATAAACAATATGCCAGGTGAATAATGGAGGAATAGATTCACATGTATTCAACTGCTTATTTAACATCACCAATTGGATGGGTAACAGACCTACTCTACCTAATCTAAGCTCCTGATATGCCTCTGACTTGTTCCACCATAATATCCCCCTGCTTATGTATTAGTCAAGGTTCTCCAGAGAAACAGAGCCAATATACATAAGAGAAGATTTATTGTGGGAATTGGCTCATGTGATTACAAGGCTGAGATATGCTATCATCTGCCGTCTGCAAGCTGGAGAACAAGTGATATAATTCATTCAGGGCCAAAGGCCTGAAAACTGGGGAAGCTAATGGTATAACTCCCAGGCTGAGGCCAAAGGCCCAAGAACCAGGAACACTGACGTTCGTCTGAGAACAGGAGAAACTGGGTGTCCCAGCTCGAGAAGAGAAAGAACTCATCCTTCCTTTACATCCTTCTTTCTCTTTAGTTACACTACAGAGGGTTGATGCCAGCCTGCACTGGTGAGAGCTGACCTGCTTTACTTGGTGTCCTGACTCAAATGCTAATCTCTTCAGGAAGCACCCTTACGGACACACCCAGAAACGATGTCTTCTCAGCTCCCAGGCATCCCTCAGCCCAGTCAGGTTGACACATAGGTGGGCAACATGGGGAAGGGGTGGAGTGGGAGTGGAAGGAGACTTTGCTCGGGGAGGACTGTACACGATGCGGTGTGCAGATGGTGTCGTATTGAGTTGTACACTTGAAACCTGTATGGTTTTGTACACCAATGTCATCCCCAATAAATTCAAATAAAAAGTTAACCAGTACAGCTCAATTAAAGACAGCTCCAACCTTTGAGCTCTCAGGGTCAAAACCAGTGGTGGGATCCAGCTGGTTCGCACCAGTTTGGCAGAACCAATACCAATTTTTTTGTTGAGTTCGGCGAACCTGTTGTTAAAATGGCAGTTGTAATCAGGGTTCTCTCTAAGGTGGGCACCTGGGCAGCCACTCTATGTGGAAACCACAAATCTACATTCTTGACTCTTTTTTAACATTCATCTGCACAACAGTGTATTCTAAGCGCCTGTAGTAATGTTCATTGAATCCATAGGTGAAAAAATTTTGATGAAACTATGCTTGTAATATTTATTTATTCATTTCATAAAGCTCATCATACCTTTGATGAAATACTACATTTTAATTTCCTGTATTTGTTACTTCAGTAAACAAACATATAACGTAAAGAGAAAAAGTGCCAAACAACCAGAGGGTGACAAGCTGTCATTGCAAATATCTTAAATAACAGTTTTATTGGTTTTTGTCAGGTATTATTTAATATTGTTTCATTAACATTTTAAAACTCTTTCTTATAACATAATCTAGTTTTGCGTACCTCTTTTATTGTTATTTAAGTATTGAGGGCATGAAATAATAAACTACCTTTCAGTTTATCATTTCTTTATACTTAATATGGTCATTAGGGCAGAGAACCAGTTGCCGTATTATTTGGATTCCATCACTGGTCAAAACCTTGAAGTCATTCCCATTCCCTCCTCTCACACTTCACACCCAGTGTGTCACTAACCCTGTCAGCCTATCTGCAGACTAGATCCGGAACTTAACCACTTTGTCTACCTCAACAACCCTTTTCTGAGCCACCAACACCTCTTGTCGGGATAACTGCCATAGGTTCCTATGATGCCTACTTGTTCCCAGTCTTGTAAACACCATACGCTAACTGGGACCTCTCTCTCTAATGCCATAAATGGTTTGAAGGTGTTCACATTTCCAAGGTAGGCTGACCAGTATCCTTTGAGGGCTTTTCTAAAAACAACTAACATAAGATAGGTCCCTTTTCTAATGTGACGTATCTGGGAGGCTGAGAGCCTGGGAGCTGCAGGCCACCGTGGTTTGGGCATTATGAAGAAACTCAATCTCAATTTCTATGAAAATGAAAAAGAGGCCCTGGCCGGTTGGCTCAGCGGTAGAGCGTCGGCCTAGCGTACGGAGGACCCGGGTTCGATTCCTGGCCAGGGCACACAGGAGAAGCACCCATTTGCTTCTCCACCCCTCCGCCGCGCTTTCCTCTCTGTCTCTCTTTTCCCCTCCCGCAGCCAAGGCTCCATTGGAGCAAAGATGGCCCGGGCGCTGGGGATGGCTCTGTGGCCTCTGCCTCAGGCGCTAGAGTGGCTCTGGTCGCAACATGGCGATGCCCAGGATGGGCAGAGCATCGCCCCTGGTGGGCGTGCCGGGTGGATCCCGGTCGGGCGCATGCGGGAGTCTGTCTGACTGTCTCTCCCTGTTTCCAGCTTCAGAAAAATGAAAAAAATGAAAAAAAAAAAAAAAAGAGCATTTAAGTCCCTGGTTCCAGTTCCCCCTGCTGCTTTCCCCTGGTGCAGACCAAGACATTTACCTTTGTCCTATGCCAGTTAAGTTTGGTTTTCCATTTTCTTACCATATACACTGTGCTCAGACCATCTTATCTAAGTGATTGATTCATCTTTTGTTGTTGTTTAGAACAGGCTTTATGCTTCTTAGGGTCATAGGTTTACAGGAAAACTGATTGGAAAACAGAGAGAGCTCCCACATGCCCTTTCCCTCCCTCCCTGCACAGCCCCCCTAGTATTTACCTCCTGTGTTAGTGCAGGTTTCTGATGGGCCCGTATTGATACACCATTATGAACTTAAGTCTGTAACTTATATTGGGACTCACTCTCTGTGTTGTAGATTCCATGGGTTTTGACAAAGATACAGTGGCAGTTATCCAGCATTCTGTATCATTCAGAATATGTAGTTCCACTGCCCTAAACGTACCCCGGATTCTGCCTTTTCGTCCCTTCCACCCTCTCCCTCTTGCTTCGCCTTTTCACTCAACACAGACATAGTGAACACCCACCATATTAATCTGTCTTAACTGCTGGGAACACAAGTGTAACTAAATAAATGCAGGGAAGGGCCTAGTGGTAACTCAGTAGGCGTCAGCATAGGAGACAGTAAGGTAAGACTAGTCACAATTCATTGAGCTTCAGCTGGTGACCTCAGTGAACACAGTGTGAGGGCTTTTGCTTCTACAAGTCATATAGTAGCGAGCACAAATAGGTCACTACTGGGAGAATGGCATAATAATAAGCAATACAGTATTACCTCTATAGTATAATCTTTATAAGTCAGTGAATAGATGTTATTCTCCCTCTAAAAATAAACATATCCAGTAAATTTTAAATTAAGGGAATGAAACAAATTGGAAATTAAGTCCAGGAAATAGTCAAGACAAATGTGAATCTTTGACTAATCTGTGACCTCTATTGTTAATTTTCTTTTACTTTATTGTGTTTACCTAGATTCTAGTGTCCCCCCTAATGCATCCCCCTCCCCCATGTTCCTCTCAACATCCCCCTTCTGTTGTTAATTTTAATAGCATTAACACTAGTCCATGGTAGAGTATTAAACACTGAATATGTGTGGTGTGAAGAAAATGTACTGTCAGTCCTTCCAAGCCTCCCCAGGCCTGAAATTCTGAGTCTACAATTCCTTTATTTGTAACATAGTCTAGTACAGCACTGTTATTTATTGATTTTTCTCCATACTTCAAGCCAGCAAAGTTAAATCAGGGCATAAGTCCAACATATACCGTTACTACTTCTGAACTTCCAGTGGGGTCTTCACATTTAAAAACCTCAGTGGTTTTTAGCTCTGGCCAGTTGGCTCAGTGGTAGAGTGTCGGCCTGGCATTCAGGAGTCCCGGGTTCGATTCCTGGCCAGGGCACACAGGAGAAGCGCCCATCTGCTTCTCCACCCCTCCCCCTCTCCTTCCTCTCTGTCTCTCTCTTCCCCTCCCACAGCCAAGGCTCCATTGGAGCAAAGTTTGCCCGGGCGCTGAGGATGGCTCTGTGGCCTCTGCCTCAGGCGCTAGAATGGCTCTGATTGCGGCAGAGCAATGCCCCAAGATGGGCAGAGCATCGCCCCCTGGTGGGCAGAGCGTTGCCCCCTGGTGGGCGTGCCGGGTGGATCGCTGTTGGGCGCATGCGGGAGTCTGTCTGACTGCCTCCTCGTTTCCAGCTTCGGAAAAATACAGAAAGAAAAAAAAATAAAATAAATAAAAATAAAAACCTCAGTGGTTTTTTAAAATAACCCTACATTTGGAGAAGCTTCTATCACACTTTCCTCTAAGTAGTAACAAAGGCAAACCAGTGTCTATATTTGGTCAATGCCAATACTTCCTGGTTATTTTTTGTTTCTAAAATTGAAAGGAGACAGGCAGGCCACAGTTCTTAGACTCAGGGAATAATAAAGAACCAAAAATAACATTGTAATGGAGAAGCCAGGCTTTCCCCCAAGAAGCTTGCTAGCATAGTTTACTTTTAATTTGATGAAGCCAGAAGTCCTACTATGTCCTGGTTCCCCAAGCTTTCAGCAACAATGTTATTCAGTAGATGTTCTGTTCCCTTCTGGGAGGTAATAAATTAGGAACAGCAATGCCAAACCTAGATATAATCAGAAGAGTCATGGCATCTTCCTAAGAGAAATAGAGAATTCCACAATTACTTTTCTTTTTGGTCCTAAACAATAGCCCTCTTACCTAATATACTGTGCAGAACTGATCATCTTTTATTTTATTTTGAGTCTATGACAGAAGAAAAGATACAATTGTATATTGGGTGTTGTGATATATTTGTCCCAGATGGGAGAAAGACATGGACCCTGCCCCAGATTACATAGTATCACATGATCAGCCAAATCACAGGCCCCTGGCACCTACTTTTATTCCATCATTTTACAGAATAAAGTTATTTCTCCATGCACTGTGGTTCTCTGTTTTTCTCAGACTTTGGTAATCATGAATAAATGCAATAAAATTCTTGTGTTTTTAAATATTCTAAAATGAGAAAATCTACTGGTATCAGGTGGAAGGAACATAAGGTCAGGCTTTCCAGGCATATCTTTGTGTGTGGTGAAGACTGAGCTCCCTGGTCCAGCCGTACTCTGTGTTAGGAAACCTGAGAGGGTAGGCCTGGATCACTGCTCCTCACTCTCAGTCAGGATCCTGCTGGAAGGCATGGAATGGGGCTGACCCGCTTAGGCCACGCAGGGCCAACCCCTAGCGCTGGTGGGGGAATGGGAGAGTGGGGCAGGGGTGTGAAGAGACTGACTTCCCTGTGTGGCCCTAGGAAGGGGGTAGAGGAGAACAACACTTTCTTTCTTCATTGTTGAGGATACTGTCCATATATCCTGCTATTCATTCCTGCTGCTCTTCTTAGCTCAGTTAATTACTCAGTTTTTATTATTTTCTTCACAAATAATTTTTGCTCTTCATATTCTAAAAATGTATATAAAATAGATCTATAATAGATTTAAAGCCCTTGCAGAACAAAACAATAATTAATGAATGATCTATGTATGTAAGGGAGACAAAAATCCCTATATGTGGATATGCTCTGAAAATATGCTGTTAGAATAATAATTAGAGCCAGCAAGGCACCCTAGGGTGAAAGCCCTGAGCAGATGAGAGTCCAGGGGCCTCTCTGACCCTGTACTGGAAACTGCAAATCAGCAGGATAAGATTCAGCAACAGGGAAATGTTTAGGCTCTCAGAACAGAGATTAAAAATCAGCATGTTCCTTGTCCTTTACTTCACCCCTGAGAACTTCTGCTGTCTGTTTTCTTGAGTTATTTGTACTGGCTAATAAACATCTGAGTAAGGCTGGGGATGGGGCTCCAGTCCTTTGGTCTGCTGACCAGGGCTGTTGTCTCCCCTCGGCCCCTCAGAGCATGTCATCTGGTCTCCGAGTAGTTCATTGTCGCAGCAACAAGTGGTTCCCCGAATGAGGAACCAGAAGAAACGACCTCCCAAAGCCTGGCAAAGGAAAAGGGTGCCTGCTCCTCCAGTTTGGTAAGGGACACAGCAGCAGGGGAAAAGCCCTATTCAGTCAATGCTTTGGCAAGGTCACTTTTAGGGATCAGGCCAGAGGATCTCCCTTTCCCTTCATCTCTCCTTCATCACGGGGAATTCCCTTTCCCCTGAGCAGCGAAGTCTCAAGTTATAGCTAAGGGGACTCCTCCCAGCTGCGGGGTGTCTGATTGGAATTTAACCGCCCTCTTGCTCTGACAACAATGCCCTTGGTATCCAGTGGGAAGCTTAGACTTAGAAGATTGGGAAAGCACTTCTGCCAAGGGGATGGTTGAAGCAATCAGGATGGGATATGAAATGACCCCTTGGGATTGGAAAGGGCTTATAAAAACTGTTCTTACCACCTAGCTCGAAACTCAGACCAGACCCTCCCCCTAGATATTTCACCAACCCTAACCAGCAGGAAGTAGTTACAGAAGAAGAGACCTTCACCACCTTTCCTTAAACAACAAAAAGCTAGAAAGTTAGGTTTGGGTCCAGGGCTCCTTTAAATCCAGAGCCCCTTTAAAAACTCAAATTCCTCCTACTCAACCTCCCTCTCCCCTTAAGCAACTCTCTCCACCCTGGAAAGGTTCTGGGAAGTTTCCCTGGGACAAGGCCTTCAGGAGGGACCTAGAGGTTGGGAAAGGGAGACAGTCTGTGACCAAGGCCACAAACCTGTTACAACTGTGAGAAAGAAGGACATTTTCATAAATATTAAAGGCAGAACCTAATAACAACCGTGTAGCCTGGCTTTGTGTGTGTCCTGAGAGGCTAATGAAAACTCAGTCTAAAAATTCCTTATAAAGTTCCAGCAAAGCAGATTGTAAAAAGTCAATATGATCAATTACTATTCTTGTTGTGTTTATACAAATTACCAGGCCAAGTTAAAACTAGACTTAATACTGTAACTAAAATAATCTTAATTTGGCTCTTAAAAAAATAAAATTAAAATAACAAAGGGTAATTTTAGGAGAAAAAAAAGAGAAATCAGGTAATTTAAATATTTTAAAGCCTTCTCTTTTAGACCTGGAAATTACTGTAATCTCAGAACAATAGGAGAATTAACAACTCTTAATGGGAGGTTTATGCCAGGACTTCAATGTAAAGGGAAAAAAAGGGGAGAAGCTTTTAAAATCCAGGCAGAAAAAAAAAAAATCCAGGCAGCTCAGTAGCCCATCCCCTCCCTTCTTTTCTGTCATCCTGGAAGGCTACCAAGGACAAATAACGAATCTTGACTTTTCTGCAATTATTACTAATACTGTAAAACATAAAGTTATGCCACATTTTTTTTTTTTTACAGAGACAGAGAGAGAGTCAGAGAGAGGGACAGACAGACAGGAACAAAGAGAGATGAGAGGCATCAATCATCAGTTTTTCGTTGCGACACCTTAGTTGTTCATTGATTGTTTTCTCATATGTGCCCTGACCGCGGGCCTTCAGCAGACTGAGTAACCCCTTGCTCAAGCCAGCGACCTTGGGCTCAAGCTGGTGAGCTTTGCTCAAACCACATGAGCCCGCGCTCAAGCTGGCGACCTTGGGGTCTCAAACCTGGGTCCTCTGCATCCCAGTCCAACACTCTATCCACTGCGCCACCACCTGGTCAGGCTATGCCACATTTTTTTAACCAGGTGGTCTAGAAAAACATTTGATATTACTACTAGTTTAAATTTAATTAATGTCTTTTAAAGTTCTTAACAAAACATATGTTTGTTTTCCCTAGGTTTACAAAAGGTTCATGTTATCTCTGTTATGTCTTCTAAAACATAAGTTTGTTTGCCCATGAAAGAACCTGTTTCTAAAGGTCCTAAAATATGTTCATAAAAATATCAATCTAAAATTATTTATTACTGACTTAGTTGTCACTGAAAGTTAAGGTTTTTAGAAATTGAGAATCCAGAAAGAAATTAAATGGTTTAGAATTGAGAATCCAGAAAGAAATTATATGGTTTTAATGATCAAAGGTATAAGGTATGGAGGTACTTTTGAAAGGAAAAGGAAGAAAATAAGTAAATTCTGAAAGCTAGTTATTTCTGAATAGATAAAAAAGTTTATGAAAGTTGCATAAGCAGGTTGTAGATGGTTTGTGCAGAGAAAAAAAAGAGAGAAGAAACTGAGAAATTAGGCAAAGGTCAGAAAAGAAGGAAGGGAGGACTTTGGAAGAAGAATTGTTCTGAAAGGAAAATAAAAAGAAACTTTAAGACATTCTTACGGGCCTCAGGAGCTTGAGAAATTCACCCAAACTTACAGGTATTACAGAAAGAACCAATAGCCTTCGTAAGCCCCAACGACACAAACAAAGAAGGGGGAGTCAGGAGGAGAGACTCACCCCACAAGAACAATTGTATACGGCTCTTAATTTTTTGAACATTTCCTCATCTGGACTTGCTACAGCCGAGAGGCATTTTATACCAGCCGAGCAATGGCCTAAGCCTCTCATATTGTACTGGGATGTATTAGCTGTCCCTGAATGGCAGAATCCAGTCAAATTACTAACCTGGGGGTGAGGATATGTTCAAATTTTGTCATCAATAGGTCCTCTTTGAATACCAATGAGGAACATGAAGACTTATCATGAGTTGGCATCAGCCCCTAGAAAATAATCTGGTTCCAGAAATCCAGAAGCTGATAGTGAATCCACCTCCAGAAATAAACTTGAAAAATGGAAGGACTCCTAACTTGCTCCCAAGCACTCAGGGAGCACCTAACATCACCTGGGACACGGATACATCTATCCAGGCATGCTGAAAAAGTTTTACAGATATGCCTGTAACCCCTAAAAACCTGATTCTCTCCATGCTTGTCCTTCGTGTTCCACTGCAACCACCTAACCATCTTCCTTTCTGTTCATCTTTACTAAAAAATAAAAATAAAAAAGGATATACAGGAATATGCTATGAAAATATGCAGAGTAAGAATAACAATTAGAGACAGCAAGGCATCCTAGCGTGAAAGCCCTGAGCAGATGAGAGACCAAGGGTCTCTCTGACAGATAATGGAAACAGTGTATGCTGCAAACAGCAAAACAGCAGGATAAGATTCAGTAACAGAAAATTATTTAGGCTCTCAGAACAGAGATTAGAAGTTAGCATGTTCCTTGCACTTTACCACACCCCTGAAAACTGCTGTCTGCTTCCTTGAGTTATTTGTACTTGCTAATAAATATCTGAGTGAGTCTGGGGACAGGGTTTTGATCCTTCGGTCTGTTGTTGCCTCTGCTCGGCCCCCACAGAGCATTTCATCTGGCGTCCAAGTAGTCGCTGTAACACCTATATATGGGACTATACTTAATATCTACCCTGCTCACAAAAATTAGGGGATATTTATCACTTCATATTCATTTTGAAATATCCCCTAATTCTGCTCACAAAAATTAGGGGATATTTTATCACTTTATATTCATTTTGAAATATCCAGTTTGTTAAGCTGTGCCTTAACAAACCATTTACACCCAAATCCTTGGCTTATGGTCAACTTCTGGTAGAACCTAAACAAAGACAGCTCCCATTTCTACTTCACTGCTGAATATAAATGGCAAGTTCCAGGTATTGAACATGATAGATTTCTTTAGCATACTACATTAGGGCTTATATTGGAACTCACTCTTTCGATTTCTCTATCTGGCATCTTACTATGTATAAGTTCTCTCTCCTAACTGGCAATCCCAACTTTCTCACCCTCACCTTTCTGTCAGGCACTCACATAGACCACACTAGAAATTCCATTCAGGCTCTTTGGAGCAGGGCTACTAAGCTTTTTTGTGTATCCTAACATTTGTCATAATTAGCTATAATTAGGAGGACATGCCCCTCTCAAGTGACTGCCGAATAAAGATTTAGATCATTTATGCAGCTGGATCTCAATGAGAGGTAACAGAATTAGTCAGCTGTGTTGGGGAAATGCAGGTAGAAAGCACAGGACACTCTTCTAAAGGGCTTGACAGTGTGGGCACAAGAGAACTAGGTCGGCAGGCTGAGGAAATAGCAGGTCAAAGGAAGTGTTTCTATTTCTTCAGGAGAAAACAACCCGAGCATTTTTCTGACAGAAGGATTGAGGTCAGTGGAAGGAAGACATCACGTATGGATGTTGGGAGAAAAAGAAGGCAACTGATGGACCAAGGTCCCAGGGGAGGTGAGGGAAGTGGAAATGCAAGCTTGGAAAGGAAGAAAGATTCCTCTTCACTGACTAATCAACAACATCTGTTTCTTTAGGCATGTGGTCTCCTGACTTCCTACTCACGAATGTCCTCTGTCTATATTTTGGACTTAAGGAAAAGAACAAGGCCTGTTTGTACCATAGGTAGAAGTGGTACCTATGGTACAAACTTTAGATCATTTATGCAGCTGGATCTCAATGAGAGGTAACAGAATTAGTCAGCTGTGTTGGGGAAATGCAGGTAGAAAGCACAGTACACTCTTCTAAAGGGCTTGACAGTGCAGGCAAGAACAGTACATTACAAGAACATCCTGGAAAGATACCCATGCAAGTGCACCCGTAAGAATAAACTATCCACCTTGGCCAGCTCCTCGCTAGAGGGACTCAGGGAAGACTGGCCTACAGGCTGGTGTCAGAAGGGGGTCTCATCCACACTCAAGACTGCCTATGCGTCCAGTGGAAACCATAACTGCAGCGTTTCTCTACAATCAACATATGTTGCTCTATAATTAGAGTATATGTATATACAGAGAAATTTTTTTTTATTTATTTAGAAAATTAAATTTAACAGGGTGCCTTGACCAACAAGTGTACATAGGTTTCAGGTAAACATCACTACATCATTTGAATAGTCGATTATGTTGTATACCCATCACCTAATGTCAGATCATTTTCCGTCACCTTATATTTATCCCTCTTTACACCTTTCCCCCAGGCCCCCTCCAACTCCTACATCTCCCTCCCCCTGATAACCACTGCACTCTTATCTATGTCCATGAGTCTCAGTTTTGTATTATACATGTGAAATCATACAGTTTTTAGCTTATTCTGATTTACTTATTTCACTCCGTATAATGTTATCAAGGTCCATCATGTTGTCATAAATGACACTATGTCATCATTTCTTATGGCTGAGTAGTATTCCAGTGTATATATGTACCACATCTTCTCTTTATCCAATCCTCTATTGAAGGGCACTTTGGCTATTTTCATATTTTCATATCTTGGCCACTGTGAATAATGCTGCAATGAGCATAGGGGTGCATGTGTCTTTACGAGTTATTGGGGTAAATACCCAGTAGAGGGATTGCTGGGTCATATGGTAATTCTATTCTCAATTTTTGAGGAACCACCACACTTTCTTCCATAATGGTTGTACTACTTTGCATTCCCACCAGCAGTGAATGAGGGTTCCTTTTACTCCACAGCCTCTCCAACACTTGTTATTACCTGTCTTGTTGATAGTAACCAATCTAACAGGTGTGAGCTGGTATCTCATTGTAGTTTTGATTTGCATTTCTCTAATAGCTACTGAAAATGAGCATTTTTTTATATATCTATTGCCCATTTGTATGTCCTCTTGGGAGAGGTGTCTGTTCAGGTCCTCTCCCCATTTTTTAATTGGATCACTTGCTTGTTTGTTGCTGAGCTTTGTGAGTTCTTTATATATTTTGTATATTAACCCCTTATCAAAGCTGTTTGCAAATATCATCTCCCATTTTGTTGACTGTCTATTTGTTTTGTTGTCAGTGTCTTTTGCTGTGCAGAAGCTTTTTAGTTTGATATAGTCCTATTCATTTATTTTTGCCTTTATTTCCCTTGCCTTTGGGGTCAAATTCATAAATTGTTCTCTATGGCCAAGGTCCATGAGCTCAATACCTATGTTTGCTTCTATGTAATTTATTGTTTCAGATCTTATATTTAGGTCTTTGATCCATCTTGAATTTATTTTTATGCAGGGGGACAAACTGTAGTCCAGTTTCATTCTATTGCATGTGGTTTTCCAATTTGCCCAGCATCATTTATTGAAGAGGCTTTCTTTTCTCCACTATGTGTGTTTATGGCTTCTCTGTTAAAGACGATTTGTGCATATATAAGTTGTTTTATTTCTGGGCTCTCTATTTTGTTCCATTGGTCAATACAGAGAAAATTTGTCTTTGATTTTTGGTGTTGATAGTGTTCAATCTTCTTCGATTAACAATTGCTTATATTATAAATATATAAGATAAATCAAAATTATATCATTATATGTATATGTTTTCCTATAGAAACTATTAGAGAAAATTCGTTTCCAATAAACTGAAGATGCGCACTACTCGCATAAATAATGGCCTTAAAGCCATTATTTTACAAACCTCTCCAAATCTCACAGCTGTTCACATTGAAGAGCAGTTCTCAGTACTCCAAATCTGTTAGTCAGGGTGGTGGGTGGAGATTAGGCCCTAAAGCAGTCTAACATGCTTATCTTCCTTTATTCTATGTGTCCATGAAGAATCTACAAAATGGTCAACTGTTTTCTAACTCCTTCCCCTCCACTGAGTTTTCCATTTCCAAATGTCAGTGTGCCTGGCCTTCAGTAGTGAAGGGGAACCTGAGTTCAATCCATCCTCCACGATGACCCTCTGTTTTCCAGTAGCATCTGTAGCTATATAGCAACTGCATTACAAACTGCACAATTCCTTGGGCTTAGTTCGCTGTTACAGCCACCCACTTTTGTCATTGGCCCCGCTTCCCAGGGTTTCCTCAATCAAAAAATAGAAGGGTCATGGGAACTTAATATTCTACTGAATCATGATTTGGTCTGGCAAAATAATGGTATAACTTCTGTTCATGCTTAGGATCACTTGTCATTCCACCAGGTTGTCCAATACTTAGGGAACATTGTGTGGTTACACTTGAGAACTCTCATCTGGGAATTATGTTGTACGACATATACTATTACAGTCTCTGCCTCTGTGATTGTACAGTATGCAGTAAGAGGTTGTCATTCTGATTTCAGCTGAAATGTCACCTCCTCAGAGAGATCTTTCCTGACCACACAATGTAAATTAAGTCACCCAGTCACCTAATCACTCTTTTAATTCTAAATGTTCTAAATGATATTTTTTCTGATCATTTAAATTTGTTTGTCTATTGACTGCCCCTCCTACTAGACAAATTCACTAAAGTTGCAAGATATAAAATCAACACACAGAAATCAGTTGTGTTTACACCAGACTAAGAAGCTTTGGCAGAGCAAGAGAAACTGACAACAAAACAAACAGACAGCCAACTAAATTGGAAATGATATTTTCAAACAACAGCTCAGATAAGGGCCTAATATCCAAAATATACAAAGAACTCATAAAACTCAACAACAAACAAGCAAACAATCCAATAAAAAAATGGGAAGAGGACATGAACAGACACTTCTTCCAGGAAGAAATACAAATGGCCAACAGATATATGAAAAGGTGCTCATCTTCATTAGCTATTAGATAAATGCAAATCAAAACTACAATGAGATACCACCTCACACCTGTTAGATTAGCTATTATCAACAAGACAGGTAATAACAAGTGTTGGAGAGGCTATGGAGAAAAAGGAACCCTCATCCACTGTTGGTGGGACTGTAAAGTAATACAACCACTATAAAAGAAAGTAAAGTGGTTCCTCAAAAAATTAAAAATAGAACTACCATATGACCCAGCAATCCCTCTACTGGGTATATACCTCCTAAACTCAAAAACACTGGTACGTAAAGACACATGTAGCCCCATATTCATTGCAGCATTGTTCACAGTGGCCAAGACATGGTAACAATCAAAAAGCCCTTCAATATAGATGATTGGATAAAGAAGATATGGTACATATGTACTGTATTATGGAATACTACTCAGCCATAAGAAATTATGACATCGGATCATTTATAATAACATGGATGGACCTTGATAACATTATACTGAGTGAAATAAGTAAATCAAAAAAGACTAAAAACTATATGATTTCATACATAGGTGGGACATAAAAATGAGACTCAGGGACATGGACAAGAGTGTGGTGGTTATGGGGTGGGGGGGAAGAGTGGGGGGAGGAGAGGGGCACAAAGAAAACCAGATAGAAGGTGACAGAAGACAATTTGACTTTGGGTGATGGGTATGCAACATAATCAAATGTCAAAATAACCTGGAGATGCTTTCTCTGAACCTATGTACCCTGATTGATCAATGTCACCCTATTAAAATTAATAATAATAAAAAAAGGAATCAGTTGTGTTTTATATACTAACAGCAAAATATTTGAAAAAAATAGAGAACAATACCATTTACCATAGCATCAAAGACAGTAAAATACCTTAGGAATAAATTTAATCAAAGAGGTTAAAGATCTGTACACTGAAAATTAGACATTCATGAAAGAAATTGATGAAATTAAGAATTTCGAGACAATGCCAGAGCATTAAAGCTTGTAGATACCATTTCTAAGCACAAGCACTCTGATACTGGTAGAGGTATCACGCCCATGAAGACAGCCCTAACTCCCCAATGGGCATTTCTCAAACTTCTACCAGTCAGTACCCTTAAATTCCTTGGTGTTATCATTGTTCTAATTTCTACTGTTCTGCTTTTCCCATCAATACAACACTTCTGCTTTCTATCGATCAGCAATTCCCCAAATCTGGTCTGCTGATGCTACCATTCCTCATCCTCACTCCCCAGTGCTTTGTTGGTTTAAATCATTTGGAAAATATGTTTTATGTTACTTTAGAACTCTAGGAAAAAGAAAAAACAGATATTCATTTGATCCAAACTCTGTTTGTTTTTTTTTAACAGTAAATACACTATTTAAGTAATCGGAAATATGTATATGGTATACTGGTTCCAGAACCATCTAAGCTCCCTGCTGTTAACTTTAATAGTACAAATTTTTTTTCTGAGAGTTTTCTTTTGTGATTTGACAACTGCATTTAGCTGTTTCTAGCCATACTCTGTCAATTAGAAGAAAGGGGACTTTACTAATGAAACATGGCAAGAGAACCATTATTTCAAGTCACACCTACTTAGTGACTTTTGGAACAAGCCATTGACTTTGTAAACCTTTTTCTTGCAACTTACAGAAATGGAAACTGACAAGAAAAATGAGACATAACAATGTCATATTTTTTTTAGAAATAATACAAGTAGGTACACTATTTTCAATGAACAGAGCAAGAGCCCTGAATGCAATCCATACCTTTTAATCCAACACTTCCAATTCTGGGAATCTACCAAAAAATAATCAGAAATGCAGTTTTTATGATGAAAATATTAATTTCATTTTTTCTCAGTGTCTGAGTGTGGCTTCCCTGTTACATGGAAGCTGAGATATAGACTTGGGAAGGTACCTTATTTGAAAGATGATTCTAAAAAGCAAAGTAAAGGACATAAAAGATTAAGAAAGGAAGAAATAAAAGGCAACAGATGGTCTATTTCCAGCTAGTTGCATCTGTAGGTAACTGGGGTCTGGTAATACCGGGGATCTTATGAAAAACCTGATATTGCACATTTCAGAATTTGGGGACAATGCCCCAAGCCCACAGGGTGTTATCTCTGAGCTCTCATCTTATCTGAGACTTTAATAAGCCACTTCAACATTTTATCAAGTCAATGTTATCAAGTCATGTGCTAAACAGGAAGTCCCTAAGTTACCAACAAGATAGGTTCTGTAAGTTTGAAAATGTTTAGAGAGTAATGGCGGGGTAGGAAGCGATACCAATAAATCTCCCCCAAAACTCAACAAGATCTTCAACCAGAAACAGAAAAAACTATCCTTGGAGCCTCCAGATGTTTCACAATACACCCAAAGGTATGATCGAGTGAAAAATTGGCTAAATATATAACCAAACCCCGAAGGAAATAGGGAGTAAGAAATGCTTCGCCTTCCTCACTAACCTAAACAGGGCAGCTTTCACTGGAAACTGAGAATATAGAAACTAAGGCGGGCAAAGGGGGTGAAGATCCAGGCTGCGGCACGAACGGCCGAACCAGGCTGTGTCACGGAGATCCAAGCCAAGGAAAAACTGTTCCTGTGAGAGAGATGACGTCAGAGTAATGGTGGGGTAGGAAGCGATACCAATAAATCTCCCCCAAACCTCAACAAGATCTTCAACCAGAAACAGAAAAACCTATCCTTGGAGCCTCCAGATGTTTCGCAATACACCCAAAGGTATGATCGAGCGAAAAATTGGCTAAATATATAACCAAACCCCGAAGGAAATAGGGAGTAAGAAATGCTCCGCCTTCCTCACTAACCTAAACAGGGCGGTTTTCACTGGAAACTGAGAATATAGAAACTAAGACGGGCAAAGGGGGTGAATAGATCCAGGCCGCGGCACAAACGGCCGAACCAGGCTGTGTCACAGAGATCCAAGCCAAGGAAAAACTGTTCCTGTGACAACCCGGGCAATACAGCTAACACTCGCGCCAAACCCAGACAAAGAAAGACAAGCAAGGCAGCCATTTTACCCGATCTCCTAGTCGGCGCGCGCAGATAGTGAGCGAGAGATTCCTCCTAGTGCCTCGGCAGTGCCTGCCCGTGTTATCCCACAGAGGGGCAGAGTCAGGGGCCTTTGTGTGGGCTGAAAGCCTCCGGGCCGCCCCAGCACCCTGGGAGAGCCGCACACAGGGAGGGAGCGAGAGCTAATTCCAACATTGGAACTTTTCAGTGTGGGCGGGAGGTTTCACTCAGAGGGCAAGACTCCAGCCTCACATTCTGGTCTGCGTGCACGGAGAGTGGGCAGGAGACTCCTCCCAGCACCTCGGGAGTGGGAGCCCATGTTGTCCCATGGAGGGGCAGAGTCGGGGGCCTTTGTGTGGGCCGAGGGCGGAGTCTCAGGCCGCCCCAGCGCCTTGAAAAAGCCGCACACGGGGACGGAGCGAGAGCCAATTCCAACACTGGAACTTTTCAGTGCGGGCGGGGGGTTTCACTCAGAGGGCGAGACTTCTGGTCTAACATCCTGGTCTGCATGCACAGATAGTGATTGAGAGTTTCCTCCAAGCGCCCCGGGAGTGGGGGCCCACCCGTGTTACCGGACAGAGTGGCAGAGCCAGAGGTCTTTGAGTGGGTGGAAGCCCCGGCTGATTATGCTAGCAGCTCTGACTGACTGAGCCTTACCCAGAACCCTGTGCTGAGTGGGAATAGAGTGGGGAGTTGCCACCTCTTTGAGCCTCTTACTATCCAGGCAGAGGCAGCAGCAACCCCATAGCTAGATTCTCAGGCTACTAATTGAGGAAGGAAAGACTAGGAGAGAGGCTCCAGGAACACGAACTCTCTCACTGTTAGAGCCTATAAATGCTGATGAGCCTCGACTGCAAACAAGACTGAAGCACAATACATGACATCGCCATAGAGACTTATCAACTGCAAACCTCTACCTGAGCGTGCCAAAGGGGCAGAACCCGGGGTACAGAGTCACCGACCAGGAAGAGAGAGAGAAAGGAAAAAGCAAGAAGATAACCTCTCAAAATCAGAATAATCCGCAGACTTTATAACCTATCCCATTTTATTATATTTGTTCGTTTGTTTCTCTTATCTTCATTCTTGACTTTTTTTTTTCCTCCTCCAATTTGGTTGTTTAACTCTCTACCGGTCTTACTCTCTCCTCTCCTTGAACTACACTACCCATAAGTGTTACATCTCCCATTATCTTTTCTTTCCTCTTCCTTTCTGTCTATGAGGGTTGCACTCCAAAACCCTTAACTCTCTCTCTCTCTCTCTCTCTCGCCTCTTTTTTCTTCTTTTAGTGGTTCCCTCTTTTTATTCTCTCTCTCTCTTTCTTTTCTCCCTCTATATTAGTTTCTTCCTTTCTCCTTTACGTCTCCTCTCATTCAAACCTCAATCACGAACAAATTATCTTATCTGGGACTCAAACTTATGTTTGTGGCATTTTGGGGGGTTTTTACTTCACCTTTTTAACTCACTAGCAGTGCTCCCATCCCTGGCTCTCCATTTTATCAAACTCTTGTTCCACTAAATACAATAGTAATTTTTTAATTTGTCCCATTTTCCTGTTTCCCTCTTATTCCTCTCATCATAACTCTTAGTCAACCAACACCTAAATGCAAATCATTTTATTCTTGATCCAAACTTTTTCATTATTTGCTTTTTGTGGGTCCATACCCCCCCTTTTTAATTTATTTTTATTTTTATTTATTTATTTATTTATTTATTTTGCCCCTTTATTACTTTTCCCCAATTCAGGCCCTCCATTACAGGCATTGTTTGTTCTATTAAATACAATATAATTCACAGTTCACCACAAGATTTTCTCAAGAAAGAGGGGAGAGGAGAGGAGAGGAAAAAAGGAGGGGGAGAATAATTTACTTTTTTTTTAATTTTTTTAAAAATTTATATTATTTTATTTTTTTATTTCATTATTAATAAAAAAAGCAACTTTTTTCGATTTTTTCTTTTTTCAACTTTTTATTCTTTATTAAATCTCATTAATACTATCAACAAAACCACCCTCAGATGCCATTAAGGAAGAGAAAATCGAATATCATGGATACAAAAGAAAGAGAGGTAACACAGATAGATGAGGAAAAATCTATGGAGAAAAAATTTAATATATTGGAAACCTTGGAGCTAAATGACAGAGAATTCAAGATAGAAATCCTAAAAATACTCAGAGATATACAAGAAAACACAGAAAGGCAATTTAGGGAGCTCAGAAAACAACTCAATGAACACAAAGAATATATTTCCAAGGAAATTGAAACTATAAAAACAAATCAAACAGAGATGAAAAACTCAATTCACAAGCTGAAAAACGAGGTAACAAGCTTAGCTAATAGAACAGGCCAGATAGAAGAGAGGATTAGTGAAATAGAAGACAAGCAACTTGAGGCACAACAGAGAGAAGAAGAAAGAGACTCAAAATTTTAAAAAAATGAGATAGCCCTACAAGATTTATCTGACTCCATCAGAAAGAATAACATAAGAATAATAGGTATATCAGAGGGAGAAGAGAGAGAAAATGGAATGGAGAACATACTCAAACAAATAATAGATGAGAACTTCCCAAGCCTGTGGAAAGAACTAAAGCCTCAAATTCATGAAGCAAACAGAACTCCGAGTTTTCTTAACCCCAACAAACCTACTCCAAGGCAAATAATAATGAAATTGGCACAAACCAATGGCAAAGAAAAAATTATCAAGGCAGCCATGGAAAAGAAGAATTTGACAACATATAAAGGAAGTCCCATTAGATTATCATCAGATTTCTCAGCAGAAACTCTACAAGCTAGAAGAGAGTGGACCCCAATATTTAAAGTCCTGAAAGAGAGGAACTTTCAGCCACGAATATTATACCCATCAAAGCTATCCTTTAAATATGAAGGAGAAATAAAAACATTCACAGATACAGAAAAGATGAGGGAATTTATCATCAGAAAACCCCCACTCCAGGAATTACTAAAGGGGGTTCTCCAATCAGATACAAAGAACAAAAAAAAAATAAAGCCACAAGTAAAAGCTCCAAGAAGAACACAATAAAACCAAATTTAAACTGTGACAACAACAAAAAGAAAGGGGGGAGAGGATGGAGATTAACAGTAGCAAAGGACAATGGAGTGCAAATGTACTCACAAAATAGTGCGCTACAATGAACAGGGTAGGAACCCTTTTCATTACTTAAAGGTAACCACCATTGAAAAAAACACCACAGAAGCACATGAGATAAAAAAGATAGCAACAGAGGAAAAATGTATGGAATACAACCAAATAAAAACAAAAGATAGAAAAACGAAAGAGAAGGATCAAACAAGACAAAAAACTAACAGAAAGCAATCTATAAAATGGCAATAGGGAACTCACAAGTGTCAATAATTACACTAAATGTAAACGGATTAAACTCACCAATAAAAAGACACAGAGTAGCAGAATGGATTAAAAAAGAAAATCCAACTGTATGCTGCCTACAGGAAACTCATCTAAGTAACAAGGATAAAAATAAATTCAAAGTGAAAGGCTGGAAAACAATACTCCAAGCAAATAACATCCAAAAAAAAGCAGGCGTAGCAATACTCATATCTGATAATGCTGACTACAAGACAACAAAAGTACTCAGAGACAAAAATGGCCATTTCATAATGGCTAAGGGGACACTGAATCAAGAAGACATAACAATTCTTAATATATATGCACCAAACCAAGGAGCACCAAAATATATAAGACAGCTACTTATTGACCTTAAAACAAAAACTGACAAAAATGCAATCATACTTGGAGACCTCAATACACCGCTGACGGCTCTAGATCGGTCATCCAAACAGAGAATCAACAAAGATATAGTGGCCTTAAACAAAACACTAGAGCACCTGGATATGATAGACATCTACAGGACATTTCATCCCAAAGTGACTGAGTATACATTTTTCTCCAGTGTACATGGATCATTCTCAAAAATTGACCATATGTTGGGCCACAAAAACAACATCAGCAAATTCAGAAAAATTGAAGTTGTACCAAGTATATTTTCTGATCATAAAGCCTTGAAACTAGATTTCAACTGCAAAAAAGAGGAAAAAAAACCCACAAAAATGTGGAAACTAAACAACATACTTTTAAAAAATGAATGGGTCAAAGAAGAAATAAGTGCAGAGATCAAAAAATATATACAGACTAATGAAAATGACAATACGACATATTAGAATCTATGGGATGCAGCAAAAGCAGTGATAAGAGGGAAGTTCATATCACTTCAGGCATATATGAACAAACAAGAGAGAGCCCAAGTGAACCACTTAACTTCACACCTTAAGGAACTAGAAAAAGAAGAACAAAGACAACCCAAAACCAGCCGAAGAAAGGAGATAATAAAAATCAGAGCAGAAATAAATGAATTAGAGAACAGTAAAACTATAGAAAAAATTAATAGAACAAAGAGCTGGTTCTTTGAAAAGATCAATAAAATTGACAAACCCTTGGCAAGACTTACCAAGGAAAAAAGAGAAAGAACTCATATAAACAAAATCCAAAATGAAAGAGGAGAAATCACCACGGACACCGTAGATATACAAAGAATTATTGTAGAATACTATGAAAAACTTTATGCTACTAAATTCAACAATCTAGAAGAAATGGATAAATTCCTAGAACAATACAACCTTCCTAGACTGAGTCAAGAAGAAGCAGAAAGCCTAAACAGACCTATTAGTAGAGAAGAAATTGAAAAAAACATTAAAAACCTCCCCAAAAATAAAAGTCCAGGCCCTGATGGCTATACCAGCGAATTTTATCAAACATTCAAAGAACACTTGGTTCCTATTCTACTCAAAGTCTTCCAAAAAATTGAAGAAGAAGCAATACTTCCAAACACATTTTATGAGAGCAACATAACCCTCATACCAAAACCAGGCAAGGATGGCACAAAAAAAGAAAACTACAGACCAATATCTCTAATGAATACAGATGCTAAAATACTAAACAAAATACTAGCAAATCGAATACAACAACATATTAAAAAAATAATACATCATGATCAAGTGGGATTCATCCCAGAATCTCAAGGATGGTTCACCATACGTAAGACGGTTAACGTAATACACCATATCAACAAAACAAAGAACAAAAACCACATGATCTTATCAATAGACGCAGAAAAGGCTTTCGATAAAATACAACACAATTTTATGTTTAAGACTCTCAACAAAATGGGTATAGAAGGAAAATATCTCAACATGATAAAGGCCATATATGATAAACCATCAGCTAACATCATATTAAATGGCACTAAACTGAAGGCTTTCCCCCTTAAATCAGGAACAAGACAGGGTTGTCCACTCTCTCCACTGTTATTTAATGTGGTACTAGAGGTTCTAGCCAGAGCAATCAGACAAAACAAAGAAATAAAAGGCATCCATATCGGAAAAGAAGAAGTAAAGTTATCACTTTTTGCAGATGATATGATCCTATACATCGAAAACCCTAAAGAATCCACAAAAAGACTACTAGAAACAATAAGCCAATACAGTAAGGTCGCAGGATACAAAATTAACATACAGAAGTCAATAGCCTTTCTATATGCCAACAATGAAACAACTGAGAACGAACTCAAAAGAATAATCCCCTTCACAATAGCAACGAAAAAAACAAAATACTCAGGAATAAACATAACAAAGAATGTAAAGGACTTATATAATGAAAACTATAAACCATTGTTAAGAGAAATCGAAAAAGATATAATGAGATGGAAGAATATTCCTTGTTCTTGGTTAGGAAGAATAAATATAATCAAGATGGCCATATTACCCAAAGCAATATACAAATTTAATGCAATTCCCATCAAAATTCCAATGACATTTTTTAAAGAAATAGAGCAAAAAATCATCAGATTTATATGGAACTATAAAAACCCCCGAATAGCCAAAGCAATCCTAAAGAAAAAGAATGAAGCTGGGGGCATTACAAAACCTGACTTCAAACTCTATTATAGGACCACGACAATCAAAACAGCATGGTATTGGCAGAAAAGTAGACACTCAGACCAATGGAACAGAATAGAAAGTCCAGAAATAAAACCACATATATATAGTCAAATAATTTTTGATAAAGGGGCCAAGAACATACAATGGAGAAAAGAAAGCCTCTTCAATAAATGGTGCTGGGAAAACTGGAAAGCCACATGCAAAAGAATGAAACTGGACTACAGTTTGTCCCCCTGTACTAAAATTAACTCAAAATGGATCAAAGATCTAAACATAAGACCTGAAACAATAAAGTACATAGAAGAAGACATAGGTACTAAACTCATGGACCTGGGTTTTAAAGAGCATTTTATGAATTTGACTCCAATGGCAAGAGAAGTTAAGGCAAAAATTAATGAATGGGACTACATCAGACTAAGAAGTTTTTTCTCAGCAAGAGAAACTGATAACAAAATAAACAGAAAGCCAACTAAATGGGAAATGATATTTTCAAACAACAGCTCAGATAAGGGCCTAATATCCAAAATATACAAAGAACTCATAAAACTCAACAACAAACAAACAAACAATCCAATAAAAAAATGGGAAGAGGACATGAATAGACACTTCTCCCAGGAGGAAGTACAAATGGCCAACAGATATATGAAAAGATGCTCATCTTCTTTAGTTATTAGAGAAATGGTAATCAAAACTGCAATGAGATACCACTTCACACCTGTTAGATTAGCTATTATTAACAAGACAGGTAATAGCAAATGTTGGAGAGGCTGTGGAGAAAAAGGAACCCTCATACACTGTTGGTGGGAATGTAAAGTAGTACAACCATTATG
This sequence comes from Saccopteryx bilineata, assembly GCF_036850765.1. Classification (NCBI taxonomy): domain Eukaryota; kingdom Metazoa; phylum Chordata; class Mammalia; order Chiroptera; family Emballonuridae; genus Saccopteryx; species Saccopteryx bilineata. The sequence goes on along the minus strand of NC_089490.1, from coordinate 185,816,197 downwards.
GAAGAAAGTATGGTGGTTCCTCAAAAAACTGAAAATAGAACTACCTTATGACCCAGCAATCCCTCTACTGGGTATATACCCCAAAAACTCAGAAACATTGATACGTAAAGACACATGCAGCCCCATGTTCATTGCAGCATTGTTCACAGTGGCCAGGACATGGAAACAACCAAAAAGCCCGTCAATAGATGACTGGATAAAGAAGATGTGGCACATATACACTATGGAATACTACTCAGCCATAAGAAATGATGACATCAGATCATTTACAGCAAAATGGTGGGATCTTGATAACATTATACGAAGTGAAATAAGTAAATCAGAGAAAAACAGGAACTGCATTATTCCATACGTAGGTGGGACATAAAAGTGAAACTAAGAGACATTGATAAAAGTGTGGTGGTTACGGGGGGAGGGGGGAAAGAGAGAGGGAAAGGGGGAGGGGGAGGGGCACAAAGAAAACTAGATAGAAGGTGACAGAGGACAATCTGACTTTGGGTGATGGGTATGCAACATAATTGAAAGACAAGATAACCTGGACTTGTTATCTTTGAATATATGTATCCTGATTTATTGATGTCGCCCCATTAAAAAAATAAAATTTAAAAAAAAAAAAAGAAAATGTTTAAATATTTATATGCACAGAAAGGTAAAAATAAATACCATGTTAAGACAAACATCTAAGTCGCATTTAATAGGTAAATGTATCTTTCCAACTTACATACAAACTCAACTTAAGAACCTACAAAACTTATCTCGTTTGTAACCAGGGGATTGCCCATATTGTAGTTCTCATAGATCTTGCATTCATGAGCCCAGAGTCACACATCCTTTGCCCCCAAAATCAGTCACTTGGTCCAAGACAATGCTATAAAGGATTCATGTCAGTAAGTCAGGTACAGTAAGTCAGAAGACACTAGTAATAGCAGAGGGACTGTGTGCAGGGAATGTAAACCATATTTTGCTGTACAAAAGCCTGGGCTTGATGAATGAATGGTGGATCTGAGTCTAATTAAAATAGAGGCCACAGAGAGAAACACTGAGCATTGAGGTGCCATACATGTAAATAAAGACTTCTTGGACCTACAAGAGCAGACTGGCCCCTGTTGAATGCAGCTAAGTGAATAGCTGACACCATATAGAGTGAAAAACCACTCATCCCAACCTGACCCAAATTCCTGATCCATGGGATAATAATAATATATTATTTTTGTTTTGAGCCATTAAGTTTTATGGTGACTTACCAGTAACAATAAGCCAGTAGCTTCTGTTTTCATGCTCTTGGAATGCTTCCTCTTAGAAGCCAGCTACCATGGGAAAAGTCTAATTATTCTAAGTCCATAATGCTATGAGGAAGCCCAAGCTAAACTAAGTGGAGGCATTTGTAGAGATACTCCAAGTCTCCTTTATCCAATACACTTTGCTCAACCAGAATCAAGTAATGCAGAATAACCACCTACGCAATCCATAGGATCATGAGAAATTAAAAATCAAAGCAAAACAATCATTATTTTAAGCCCTAACTTTTGGTGTGGTTTGTTACTTCACAATAGATCACTGAAACACATGGGTACTCCATTCACAAGCCCACTGTACAAGCAGACAGAGGCTAGCTGATGTCCACTGGACACATCGTCTTGTCCACCTTATTGCCAAGTGAATTCTATGCTTCAGATGTTTCCTAGCAGACACTGTATGAGCACAACGATTTTCAGGTCCCTGACCAACCAGTCAAGTCATTTGCCAGTGCTTAGAACACTCTCATACAAACTGACAGAGCTGTACTGCTGAAAGCTCTACCCGCTGGGAGGATTTCACCCCTTTTCTGCCTTATAGGGTACACACCAAGGGAGGCCATAGAGCAACAGCAGTTCACTTTCAGATATCACCAACATATTAAGCCAACCCATCCATGAACAAGGCTGGTTGTTTTTCTCCTGACTATTTGTGGTCATAGGGAACTCCTCAAGAAAATATAGGGGTGAGCTGAGGGAAAGCTATGAGTGCAAGGGAAGTATGTGACACGGGATCACATATCCCTGTAACTGTATGTCCTGTCACTAGCTCCCAGATGTACTGTTTTATTACACAATATTGCAACTTCATCTTTCCAACATCATTACTTGGGGACTCCAACTCATGACAAAGCTTATGATAGGCAGTTCCAATCACATAGATATTTGATACTCCCATTGTTAGGCATTCAGTTTCTACTACAATAGCATTTTAGAAGCTGGTCTTTTCTTGTCAATCATGGGAATCTTCTAATGGGAAACCTCTGTCCTCTGGGGCTGTCCATTGACCTAACAAAGACTTTCCCAGGAACTTTTAATTATTGTAATGCTACTACCATCAGTAATGAAGTTTTTGTTGTAATCTGTCCGTTGAGAAATCCAGTCCTACTAAACAATCTCAGCGTGATTGCCTACTTTCTAGAACTGCCTTTAGGACTCCTGTCTTACAAGTGCTAGGGTAAGTACTTTATTTGGGAAGTGATCTCAGCACAGTAAAGAGAGAAAGGAAAGGTGAAAAACTCAATTGAGGGTAAAATTTTAACTGGTGGGCAGTTAGGACTGAATCACATTGCTGATTCTCAGAGGAATCATGTCAGTGCACCTTAGACTTCTTCTCCCCAAGAACAGGAAGCTGGAGTAGTAATCTGCCAGCTCCCACTCCTTTATTATTTAAGGAATGTTCCCAGGGTTATTAATTCTGCTTCCTCTTCATACTTCCACTGAACCTAAGAAATGATTAAAAGCACCAGATTTTTGAAACTCAATCTCCTGGCTCCTTATTCAGAGCTTTTCACTACCAGAACTTGCCTAATAAAGGGGTGAAGTGTCTACTTCTAGCGGGAAATTTCATAAAGGCACCCAAAGTCTCACGACTAAACAATGGCCCTGTCCCACAGCTTGGGGATGCTGGAAATGACCTTCACTTGATGGAAATGAGACTTCAAATGCCAGACTCCTTAGAGTGGAAACTGACAAACCCAGGCCAAAACATAAACAACCTAGAAGAGATCCTAATAGAGGACAGGGGAGGGACTGAATGAGATACTGGACTTATGGAGAAAGTGGAAGGGTATCATGAAGAGGAACAAGGGAGTGGGAGGAATTATTAAGGGTGCTGTATTTGTTCCTTATGGCTGCCAAAACAAAATACCACAAACTGAGTGGCTCACAACTACAAACATCTATCTAGATGCTACAGGTCCAAAACCAAGGTTGTTTCCTCCTAGAGGCTGTAAGAGAAACCAGTTTGTGCCTCTCTCCTAGCTTCTGGTGGTCGCAGGCAATCCTTGGCATCCCTTAGCTTGTAGATCCTTCACTTGAATCTCTGCCTCTGTCTTCACATGGTGTTCTCCTCTATGTGTATATATATATGGCTAGACCCAAATTCCCTCTTCTTCCAAGGACACTAGATTGGAATAGGGCCAAATCTAATCCAGAATGGCCTCCTCTTAACTTGATTACATTTGCAAAAATCTATTTCCAAATAAAGTTACATTCTGAGGCATCAGTTGGACATGAATTTGATGAGGACACAATTCAACCCAGTATAGTCTTCAAAGACAAGTAACTAACCTCATAGCTCTGTCTTTTTGCCCACATGGGCATGTGGCTTCAGGGGCCAACAGAACAGCTACTATGACAGACTTATCATGGTTGACATCATTGGATAACAATCAAAGTCTTCCCCTAGCATGCACCATAGCCAAAGTTTAGTGTTAAACCATGCCAAGAGAATCCTCCAGTTCAGTGGTTTCTAAACTGAAAATCTTTTGCTCAAGTGAAATTTTACTAGGAGTACTCAGACAAATGTAATAGTTCAAAGCTGTTCAGGTAGAAGGGCAGCTGACAGGATCAGGACCTGTCTCTGTCTTCTGTATCAGATTATTCAGCTTCACACAATATTACTGGAAGTCCACTTATCTACTTTTATGCTTAGTTCAGGAAGCAACTGATAAGTACTGCTAACACAGAGCAAACAGACATATAGGGGCTAAGAGGAGAGGTAAAGAGGAAGAGGGAAGTGAATTTACGAAGGGCTTGAGAAGTATAGTTATGGCCGCTTTACGTGTTTTGGTTGCAAAGGGGAGAAGAAAGTCACAGAATATCAATCTGTAGCCTCCTGGTAATACCAGTGGAGAGGGGAAAAGGATGAAGGGAAAGGAAGGCAGGACCTCCTTATACAACGATCCAGAGTGATGGCTAGTGCAGGCAAGTTTACACGGAATGACTTAGAGATCTTCTGTTTCCCAAACGAGTAGATAAACAGAAGACTTTAGTCTCCAGACTCATTAATCTAATACCTTCTGTGAGCACTCAGCATGCACACAAGGCCAAATAAAAGCACTCAATATAAATAAATCAATAATAATTTATATCTTTTGATCTCTCCAAAGAAAAATGTTTATATGTGGAGAAAAAAAATAATTTAAATGACATTTAAAGGAAAAACCATCCTCCCCACAAATGCACAGCACATTTTACAAATTTGAGACATTAGCCACTTGGCTTGTCTTTTGGAGACTTTACCAAACGGGGAGATAGAGCTGTCAAGACGCCAAGGCCTGTGAGTCAATGAGTCCATTAAGTTTTTCTAAAGTCATACTCTTAAGAAAGCACTGTAATTTGTTGTCTTAAATAGTTTAATAGTTTAACCTGTTAATTCTCATATCTTATAACAGCTGAGTTTGATATGGAGCAATGAGCGAGTTGGGAACAATTCTGACATCAAAAGATTGCTCAGAAGTACTACGACAGTATCGTGGAAAACCTGAATGAGGGGTATTTTGTTCAGTGAATGCTGTGCCACCAGTTCCACCTCTGTGACTAGTTCTCAGTGCAAGGCTGTCCTTGTTCAGGGGCTTAGTCAGCTCAGCTGCTTTAACAAAAGACTACAGACTGGGTGGCTAAAGCAGGAAACACTTGTTTCTCATACTTCTGGAGGCTGTGAAGTCTAAGATCAAGGTGCCCACAGACTCAGGAGAGTTGTTTCCTGGCCATCTTCCTACTGTAGCTTCACATAGTTCAGAGAGGGAGAGCTGTCTTCCTTTTCTTATAAAGATAGCAATTCGGCCCTTGCCCGTTGGATCAGCGGTAGAGTGTAGGCTCGGCATGTGGAAGTCCCAGGCTCGATTCCCAGCCAGGGCACACAGGAGAGGCGCCCATCTGCCTCTCTACCCTTTCCCCTCTCTTTTCTCTCTATCTCTCTGTTCCTCTCCCACAGCCAAGGCTCCACTGGAGCAAAGTTGGCCCAGGCGCTGAGGACGGCTCCATGGTCTCCGCCCCAGGCTCTAGAGTGACTCTGGTTGCAACATAGCAATGCCCTAGATGGGCAGAGCATCGCCCCCCAGTGGGAATGCCAGGTGGACCCTGATCGGGTGCATGCAGGAGTTTGTCTCTCTGCCTCCTTGCTTCTCACTTCAGAAAAATACAAAATATATATATATTGATATATATATTAATTCCTTCATGGGGATTCTACCCTCCAGGCCTCATTTAAACCTAATTTCCTTCCAAAAGTCCCACTTCCAAATACCATCAAATTGAGAATTAGGGCTTCAACATATGCATTTGAGGGACAGACAGACATTCAAACCACAGCAGAGGCTCTTAACTTTGTTTGGATCATGCACCCCTTTGGAAGCCTAGTGAATAATTTGTTTTAGAATTTATTTATTGATTTTTGGAGAGGGGGGAGAGAGAGGGAGAAAGAGAGGGAAAGTGACAAAGAGCAGGGAGAAGCAGGAAGCATCTATTCGTAGTAGTTGCATCCTGTGTGCCTTGACCAGGCAAGCCCAGGGATTTGAATCAGCAACCTCAGCGTTCCAGGTCAACGCTTTATCCAGTACACCACCACAGGTCAGGACTGAATATTATTCTCAAATGCATTTTTAAAATACATAGAATTTTAAGAACACCAATTACATTAAAATACCATTATCAGAACATTTTTTTCAAACAAGTCGGTAATAAGGCAATATGTCTTCTGTATTAACACATGAAATAACAAAAGCTAGTAGCAGATCAAATAACTATCATAATTTCAAAGTAGTGATGGGTGTAGGTGGTATTTTGAGATATCTGCCAATAACTGTGATATGATGTGAAGTATCTGTGATTTCTATTGGTGACAAAGTCATAGGCACTGCTAACACTGCTGTGATGTGTTGCCTATACTTGTAATTGAAGGAAATGCTAATTTTCCATTGGAAGTGAGTGCCAATTAAAATGCATTTTTTCTCATTTGCACACACATCCCCCAGATTCAGAACTTCTTTATGAGCTGTCTTTGATTTCAAGAGTTCTCATTTCCTCAGTGCTCACCAGGGGCAGCAGGCCCAGGGAAGAATCGCCCTCAGAATCCCTACTCTGTCAGTCTATGCTTGCGCCTGTTCTAATGGGGGTGACTCACAGTCCCCCTCTGCCACTTTGGCTGGGCCTCTGTGCATCAGGGGTTACCGTCCCTGGGGCACGGGGAAGAGGGCTGTTGCCACTTGTATCAGAGATTCAAACTAGTGGAGATGACAGGGAGAGTAGAAATGATCTGGTCTCTACTGTGAAGTCACAGGGTGGGCTGCACAGGCCCCCATGCAATAAGTCAGCCAGAGCAAACACCTGAGTGGGCCAGGCACCCTAGGCCAGGCGTTTCGTGTGCTACATCCAGGAGCCAAACATGTGGATGCACTGAACAGCTCAATAATTCACACAAGTATGAGTCGAGGCCTACTTAGTGCTAGGTACGGTGCGAGGTGCTGAGAGGGAACCCTCAGCTCTCGGGCATCTGTAGTCCGGCTCTGCAAGAGCAGGAAAATGCCCAAGCACAGTACATAAGAAAGCATAGGGAGGCCAGGCAGTCCATAGCCAGGAGGTTCATTTCCTGAATGATGCTGTGAACCCAGGATTCCGTTTGTGAAACACAGAGGGAAGAGAACTAACATTTATCGACAACCTACTATGTGCCAAGAACTTTAAATGGAAAGAAGAAAAAGCATGGGTAGCTTAGATAAATGGTTTGTTTGAGACTTAGTACATTATAGTGTTGGTTTTGAATCCAAGTCTGTCTACGTCTAAAATACACACCCTTTCTCCAGTCCGTCATGTGGTGTTGACATTGGGTCAGTCTCTTGATCATTCAGAGTCAGTTTCCTTATCTGGATATAATGATACTTGGGTCATTTGAGAATATGTATACAAGTGCTCTGTAAATTATAAAACACTAAGCACATGTTATTGTTGTTGTAATCATATGTCACTGTTGTCATTATCATCAGAAATTTGGTACATAATAAAGTTTATAAAATTATCAGAAATTCTCGGCACCCGGACAATTTTATAAAAACTGAGCCAAAGCAAGGAGGATGACTGTGTCATAGCAATGGATGGAATAATATATTCTTATTTTTTCTGTTAATTATATTATGTTTTAAGGAAATTGGATCTTTTCAAATAAGAGAAGTAATTTTCAAACTAAGTCCCACTTACTTAAAACAGCATTTAGTTTCTAAGTGGTTATGTAAAGAAATAAAGTAATACAATAAATAATATTCTAAATGTGACAAGGAAGTCACTGAGGTGAAATATAACTTTAGTCAAAGGGATCTAAATTTTTCACCATCTATAAAATTGGGTGTGTGATAGGTGTCTTCTTAAATACAAATTTGTTATTGATGGTTTTTCTAAAAGGTTTCATTGTGCTGTTGTTCATTGAAGTAAATTTCTTAAAAATAAAATGATTTTGTCAACTTGTTTTTTTTGTATTTTTCTGAAGTTAGAAGCAGGGTGGCAGTCAGACAGACTCCCGCATGCGCCCAACCGGGATCCACCCGGCATGCCCACCAGGCTCTGCCCATCCGGGGTGTCGCTCTGTTGCAAGAGGAGCTATTCTAGAGCCTGAGGCAGAGGTCATGAAGCCATCCTCAGTGCCCAGGCCAACTTTGTTCCAATGGAGCCTTGGCTGCGGGAGGGGAAGAGAGAGACAGAGAGGAAAGAGAGGGGGAGGGGTGGAGAAGCAGATGGGCGCTTCTCCTGTGTGTCCTGGCCGGGAATCGAACCTGGGACTCCTGCACACCAGGCCGACGCTCTTGCTCTACTGCTGAGCCAACCAGCCAGGGCCTGTTCTGTAAACTTTTAATACTATTTTTTCCTGTTTACAAAAACAGCCCTTGTTCATTACTGGGGGGGAAAAAAGGAGAAATTCAGATAAAATTAAATACCAAAGACAACCAATGTTAATACACTGTGTTAACTTTTCAGCTGTTTTTAAAAACTTTTCAATAAAGTCAGTACTTTTTTTTTTAACTCAGACTTTTTTGTGTGAGAGAGACAAGAAGGGAGAGAGATGAGAAGCATCAACTTGCAGTTGCATCACTTCAGTTGTTCATTGATTGCTTCTCATATATGCTTTGACCAGGGGGCTCTAGCCAAGCCAGTGACCTCTTGCTCAAGCCAGTAAGTAACCTTGGGCTCAAGCCAACAACCATGGGGTCATGCCAATGATCCCAAACTCAAGCCTGTGACCTTGCACTCAAGCTGGTGAGCCCTTGCTCAAGCCAGTGACCTTGGGGTTTCAAACCTGGCCACTCAGCATCTCAGGTCAATACTCCATCCACTGCCACCACCACTGGTCAGGCTAACTCTGACTTTTATAAGTAAGCAGTCACCCTTTGATGGATTTAGCAAACACTGACATTCAATATTCAGAGCAAAAATAGCTTTCCTGATAAAAGGAATGTTTCAATGATCACACACACAAAGACACATGAGCACAAACTTCTTTGTGGGAACCAAAAGACTATAACAAACTTGCAATTATTATAGGATCACACAGAAAAATAAAAAAAATAAAAAATAAAAATAAAAAAACCCAAGAAATTTCCACTCTCCTTTGTACTTAATTCTTTCAAAGAAACTACCTCAAAACAAAACAAATAAGTGCTTCACTAAAAAATAAACTAGTTGAAAAAACAAACCACTTTGATCTCACCATTCAGTTTAACCCAGAGGCAGATAATAATAGCACGATTAATGGGCTTTCTTTGTTCTTCTTCTTCACCATTTCCCTTGCCAGAACCACTCTGAGTCAGGGGAACTCAGCTGAGTCAGGACAATGCATGCTCTGAGAATAACCTTGTAGCTACATAGCCCATGGCTCAGGCCTGGGCGACAGGACTCAGGAGATTCTGACTCTTTCCCTGGGCTTCACACAACAGAGCAACAGTCCTCCAGGTCAATCACCCTCCCGAAACTGCACTTACAAGGGCTTTTGTGTATGTTTTTCTATAGCGTTCAGTTAAATGGTATTTTTTCTATCTGAAGAAAAGACACAATAAGAAAGCCAAATTAAATTCTTCCAAGAGTTGTATTTAATATTCATTGCTGGACAGTGTGATGTGAATTCTAAGGTTTCTTATAGTTCATAAATTGTCATAGGATGTTTGGTGATTGATGAATGCAAGAGGAACTTCCAGGCCAAGGAATTACCCCTGCAAAGGATGCAGTTTTCAAAGGACCCCAGTGTTCTGGGAATGAGGTGCAAGTAGTTCCATGTGGCTGCAGTGAAGGGGTAGTGTGGGGTGGGGAAGGGAGGAAGGGGAAGGCTGGGAGGGGGGAAACCTACAAAGGAGTGACAGCTAGACTGCGGGGGCCCAAACAGCCTCCTGTACTACTAATGAGCCCGCAAAAGGAAGCCTGGGGCAGAGGCTCCTCCTCCTCCTCCTCCACCTCCTCCTCTTCCCCCTCCTTTTTATTCTTCCTTTTCTAAGTATAGTTGTATACAATATTATATCAGTTCTAGAGGTACAGCATAGTGACTCAGTGTCTGTGATCACGGCATTGTCTAGTACTGTAATCGTCGGTCACCATACAAACTGTCCACAGTATTCTTGACTATGTTCCCCTTCACCGTTTCTACACCCCACCCACCCCCTCCCCTCTGGCAACCATCAGTTTGGTCTCATAGAAACAGATACGCTCCTTTATAATTCAACAAAATGTGGAGATGTGACTTCTGAAATTTCTCCTTTGAGGTACTCATTCCAACTAACAGCATCTCTTCACAGACAAATACCAAAAAGTCATTTGACCTTAATATTTGCTGAAAATACAACTATGGAAAGAGAATATGTAGTTGGGAGTATTTGCTTTTCTCCATGCCATCATATGGGGGTGATAATTCTTCTCTCCCTATCTCTAAAGTATTGCAAATTATTTAACAATTATTCTTCCTATTGCATTTAACCAGCACTTTACTTAAGAAAGAAAAAAGTTTTTATTGTGGTAAAATACATATATCTTGAAGCTTATTATTTTAACCATTTTAAAATGTACAATTCAGTGACAGTAAGTACCTTCACACTGCTGCACAACTATCACCACTATCTAGCTCCAGAACTTCTTCAACACCCCAAAAGGAAACCCCATACCACTAAGCAGTTGTTCCCACCCCCCTCGCCCCCCCCCCCCAGTAACTGCTAATCTGCCCCTTATCTCTATGGATTTGCCTAGTCTGGACATTTTATAAAGGGAGAATAATACACTATGTGGCCTTTCGTGTCTGGTTTCCTTCACTTAGCTCAGGGAAGGTAAAAAACAGAAAGCAGAATACACTTTGTGGTATAAACATTCTTAGATATCTCTAAAACCACACCAGCCTTCTATTTAGTCCTTCACTGAGATTTTGGAAACTCATCTGTGGTTCATCTGCCCCAGACATTCTATTCTAAGTTATTTCTTTCCATGGAGGTTTGAGACAGTCAGACACAAGCTGGCAATAGGCCAGGGTGAGAATGTGAGGACACTTCAGGGGGTCCATTTCCTTCATCAGCGAGGCCTTCCTTCCCTGAAAGTGACCTGGCAAGGCCACGGAGGTCATGAGGTCACACAGCCCTTAAGGGCACACTGGATGTCTGTCCCCTGACATTTTAGGTCTTGATGAAAATAAAGGCAAGTACATCTCTGACAGCAAAGTAAATTATTCATGGGCTTTATTTTAAAAGAAAGACAGCATTTATAGGGAAAGAAAATGGATACCACTTTAAGGTTAAAAATCATTTCCAGAAGAAGAACATTTCTAATCAAGTGAGTTATCAGAGTCCCAGGCTTGCTGAGACACTGGTTTCCACAATATGGGTAATTTAAAAGAATACACAGCTTTATTGGGAACATACCATGCAGATGGCCAGCCCAGACTACAAATCTGCTGAAGTTTTGTGAGGAAAGAGTAGTTTGACAGCCCCGCCCCCAGTCTAAAGGGTCTGAGAATGTCCTGCCAGAATGGCTCAGAGGCCTGTGAGTCCCTTTCAAATGCTGAAGGACTGGAGGCCCTGCCGGGGTGTCACCGATTTTATGTGCTGCCAGCTCCCACCGCTTTATTTGGTCGAATACGCGACACTAAGCAGAGGCTTTACTTTTCTTTTTCTTCCTTGTTTACCAGGATACCATTTTTATTAATAATTAAATACAAATAACTTGCAAATATTTTTATTCTTCGTTTCTATACTGTTACTATTTATATTTATTCTAAGATCAAAATCTGAATTCGTCCTCAAGTGAATGCATGTTGTTTTCCTGCTTCTGTTTCAAAATGTGGACGACATAGTCATCTTTATAATTTTACTCCACATGACTCGCTTAGATTTAATCATATACACAAGCTTCAGCAACTCACTAAACAAATCCATGTGAGGATAAAAGGAAGATCACAGGCCTGGTCTAAGCACAAAGGCTTTTATGTTTCTCCTTCTTTTCAGAAGTTTTTTGAATCTAAATACAGCAGACTCTGGTTAAAGATTCACAGTGATTCTTTTTTTAAATAACGGTATTTATCTTTAGATGCGGTCCATCAGCCCCAAAAGATTCTTGTTTGACAGCATTGATATTCACTGTCAAAAGACATGACTACAAGACAAAGTCACTGGATTTTAACAAATACACTAAATTTATTCACACAAATGAATGCTGTCGCCTCAAATAGGTAGCAACATTCCAAGATATTGCTACTATTGACCACGATTTTGGAACTCGGATTAAGAACTGCCTTCCTTCATACACTTGAGAGAATTGCTCTGAATGTCCCCAGTGGTTAAAAAAATCTTTTTCCCACCAGTATAAGTTTTATTTTTGGAAACAACCAAGTAATTCAATAAGGCAGCTAGTAATCAACTGGCTAGACCTGCTTTAGACTACATAGGTGACTACAATATATATAATAAGAGTAGCTTTATCTTTCTTATTTCTTAAGGAGTCCCAAAGGTAATTCAAAAAGAAGTTCCAAAACATTTAGAACAATAGCAGCATGGCTAAAGCAAGTCTAGACCTCCAAAGCAACTCATCTGAAAAGTATGACTTTCATTTGAGTATTTGGAATTATTTTAAGAAAAAGAAGCTATCCTCCCTTTATTTGATTTTCACAGACACTTCATGTTATTGGTTATTAGATAAGAGGAGTTGGCTATTCTTTAGCTGGCTATAAGATGTTATTTAACAATTCAGTTTTTAGAGCACAAAAACTAAACAGAAATGCAAAATCTGAAATACCTTCATAAACTATGCTTAAGTATTTCTCTTCCAAAATAAACCTAAAACATTCACATGGATATATGATCTGTTGTACTAGGCACAAAAGATATCATATTTCCCCATGTATAAGACACACCCTTTTTTAAAAAAATTGGGGTCTAAAAACTGGGTGCATCTTATAGTGGTTGTAGATTTTTTTTACTTGCAATTCCCACTTTTTCACACTTGTCTTTGCACTCATTGTTTAATGATAAATAGAACTTGAGTTCAATAACTTTATGTAATATATATTTTTTTCATTTGCGGCCATTGCGGCCATTCTCATGCAAGTGCAGGTTCCCATTAGATTTATGCAGACGGTTAGGTTAGGAAACAGCGGAGTCAAAAAATGGTGGGCCATTCCTTTATTCTAGTCTCACACTGGCCAACAAGCAACACACAGGGAAAACACTTCCCTCTTCATTCAGAGCTCACAAAGCCCTGACACATTCTCTGCTTCCACAACCAGGACAATCTTCTCCGGTTTCTCCTCTAGAATCAAAGGCCTTATCAGTCTGAGTGGAGCTCGCAAAGCCCCTCAGCTCTGGTTCCCCATATGCACTCACTCTGCCAAAATAGCTTCTTTCTCTGTAAAACTGTCTTCTTTCTCTTTCCCTGCCATCTTGGCTTCTTCTCTCTTCTCCTTCCCCTTCTCTTTTTAAAACTTTTCTGCCTGACCAGGTGGTGATGCAGTGGATAGAGCATCGGACTGGAATGCGGAGGACCCAGGTTCAAGACCCCAAGGTCGCCAGCTTGAGCGCGGGCTCATCTGGCTTGAGCAAAGCTCACCAGCTTGGACCCAAGGTTGCTGGCTCAAGCAAGGGGTTACTCGGTCTGCTGAATTCCTGCGGTCAAGGCACATATAACAGAGCAATCAATGAACAACTAAGGTGTTGCAACGAAAAACTGATTGATGCTTCTCATCTCTCTCTGTTCCTGTCTGTCTGTCCCTGTCTATCCCTCTCTCTGACTCTCTCTCTGTCCCTGTAAAAAATAAATAAATAAATAAAAACTTTTCTGGCACAAAAACTTCTCCTCCAGCAAACATTAGCAAGACAATGACCCTTCCCAAGCAAGAAGGTAATTTGCAATTCACAGATCACATACCTGGCACTGACCAGCAACATATTTTAACACTAAAAGTGAGCAAACTCAAAAAAATACAAATTTTACAAACTCATCTGCCCAACAGGGCCCCAGAGTTAAGGTGCATCTTATACATTGGGAAATACTATAAATATATATTAACTGTACATATGAATATTAACAAAAATATCAAATTACTAACTCTGCCCACTAGAATTTACACTTTGGTTTCAAAGTCTTATTTACAAAACTAATTCCACTAAGCATATCTATGAGTAGTTTGCAAGACTGGCATATACTGAAATGTTAGGCACTGTACAAAATTAGTTTCAACAAGTTTGTGTAGATAGATATGTTTTGCTTTTTTGTATTTTTGTCAATGACAAAAGGAAGAAGGAAATCATTACACAGTGGGCATCTACAGTACACACACCTGAACACATCACTAATTTAATTCTCTCAACATCTCTGAGCTAAATGATTTTATTCCCTTTTATAGATGAAGAAACCAAGGCTCGGCAAGTTCACACAGCACAACACTGGCACACCACTAGCCAATGGGAGAAATGCATTCAGAATTAGCTAACAATGGGTGGAGAAAAAAACCAAAGGCCATGGCCATGTGTTTGGATAATAAAAGTATCTTTCCATAGAGAACTATTTTTTAATCTGATGGTATCATACTCTCTAATTATTTCTGCATTACTCTCAATAATTCTTTTGTCATAATTTCCCCCAAAATGAAATAAGGCAGCTACCTCCTGATCTGGGAAAATAAAATGTGCTATGAATTTTATCTTGTTATTTATACCAGAGGCCTTTGGAAACCAGTGAAGTGTATGGGTAGGGCATATAAAAATAACGCAAGATAAATAAGGAACTGTTGAGGTAAACAGAGCAAATTTTTTAAAATTGTGAACCTTAGTTACTTTAAATTCAAAAGGAGCCTTAACCATCTATAGGGGGTAATAGGTTAAAGATTTAAATTAGGAAAAGAATAAATAGAAGATCCTTCAAATAAAATGCAAGAGGAAATTGTGACTAAATGTCAGGGCATCTTGTTTGACCTTGAGACATATTTTACTGGTGACTTTGTTTTTAAGTGTATTTCTGGGGGGTTTTCACTTGTCAGTGACCCCAATTTTCCAGCTTATCTCCACTTCATTCTGACTAGTAAAGCTTAATCATTTTCTGCTTTTATTTTCTTGTTCAGCTCCTAATGACTGATGATTTGAGAGGAAACAAATTAAAATAAGCCACCAGGACAAGATAATAAATTTTTTATCATCTTGATGGATAACAATTCATTTTCAAAATAAATATAAGCTCCATAATTTACTAACGTTTTGTGACATTCCTCCCTTATTTCTGTGCTGGTTTCATCCTCATTGCCTCCGTCTTTACCATTGCCCCAAACTAATACCACCCAACCCCTATAACAGGTTAAACCTGAAGTGATCAATATTTTCACGGTGACATGGCCAAAAAAAAAAAAAAAAATGTCCTACATGAAAATTTAGACTTGAGAATAGGTTGTTGCTTCAGAAATCTCACAATTATTTGGATAATTCTGGCTTTTTTGCTTTGTATTGTTTTTTGGAAGTCTGCATCTGCTTTTATACCAGAAGGATCTACAGAAATGTGATTGAGCACCTTGTAAAGCAGAACTGAGTACAGAATTTTCTTTCACTTCAAAGGGCATACTAGAGGGTGAAAGAAAGAAGGGATTGGGTCCTTGCAGCCAAACACTGCCCTCTGCACTCACACCCATGGAGAGAAGAGGGCAAACTCTGGCCCCTGTAACTGTAGGTAGCATTTCCCACAACCCCTGACTCGTAAATAGTGACATGTGGGGAAAACAAGAGCAGAAGAGAAAAAATGCTTTACCAAAACAATTAAAAAGTTGTTTTTTAAGTTGAAATGTTCTTAATTTTCTTCTAAAGCCAGATTTACATCAAAGCGACTGCTATAATTTTAAATAAAATATACCTTACCTTGGTATTTTTAGAAACAGTCTTATCCATTATCAACTAGAGAACACAAGAAACAAAACATTTTTTTTTTCTGAAGTTGGAAACGTGGAGGCAGTCAGACAGACTCTCGCATGCGCCCGACTGGGATTCACCCGGCATGCCCACCAGGGGGCGATGCTCTGCCCATCTGGGGCGTCGCTCTGCCGCAATCAGAGCCATTCTAGCGCCTGAGGCAGAGGCCACAGAGCCATCCTCAGTGCCTGGGCCAACTTTGTTCCAATGGAGCCTTGGCTGCGGGAAGGGAAGAGAGAGACAGAGAGGAAGGAGAGGGGGAGGGGTGGAGAAGCAGATGGGCGCTTCTCCTGTGTGCCCTGGCCGGGAATCGAACCCGGGACTCCCGCACACCAGGCTGACGCTCTACCACTGAGCTAACCGGCCAGAGCCAGAAACAAAACTTTTGACAGAGTTTTTTGTTTGTTGCCATCAGGAAAGTAGTTTAAACTAACAGGACTGAATTTAATGCAATCTTTCTGGAAGGAACTGTATGTTCTCAGAGAAAATCGTTTTTTGCTGAATAACAATTTTTAAGTCATAGTGAATTTGGAAGTGTTTATTTTCAGAAAAACTTCTTTAAATTTTTAAATATTTGTCTCCACCCTCTTTGATTGAAAAACAGAGATAATACGGTTAACTAAGCCCTCTGAGAATCCTGGCAGACCCCGGCCCGTTGCTTCCACTGTGGAACAGCAGCGCGACCTGGTGGTGCTTGCTGCTACACTCCGTTTATGCGTGTGACTGGCCAGTTTTACAACCAAAATAAAAGAATGCTGAGTGGAAGGCTTTTAGAAAATAAACACTCAGGAGAAAGAACAGTGAGTGGAAGGGCTCTCTTAAATTATAATTACAAATAGAATTTTTTTTAGATTTTATTTATTCATATTTAGAGAGAGGGAAAGAAAGAAAGAGAAAGAGAGAAGGGAGGAAGAGCAGGAAACATCAACTCCCATATGTGCCTTGACCAGGCAAAGCCAGGGTTTCAAACCAGCGACCTCAGTATTCCAGGTCGACGCTTTATCCACTGCACTGCCACTGGTCAAGCACAAATAGAATTTTTCATAGTTTTAAATATATATACCTTTTAAGAATAATTTTGTAAAGATTCTGATATGTCAGTGGCATAAACTGATATAATTTTTAACATTCATGTATTTTCACAATCCATTTTTTATAACTTTTCCAATTATCTGAACGTTTTAAAAACATTTAAGGGGGAAAATATCTTTAATAAGTAATAAACTAAATAGTTTTATCACCACCACCCCCCCGCCTTTGTGTTTTGGGTACTGTCAAAAAAATTTTTTTAAATTTTTAAAAGAAGGAAGAAAGAAAAGACAATGGAAGAAATAAAGAAAAGATGCATATGTTATATGACTTTTCCCTAGTGATCAAATAAGAACTTAGCTAATTGAGTTCATTCTTAAAAAGAAAATATTTCGTTTTTTCCCCCTCAAAAGAAAAAATAATTAATTCTATATGCTTTTCTTTTACAGCTACTAAGACTTTATGGACAAAATGGTAATTCATAATACAGTCAGTTCTTCATATCTATGGGTTCTGCATGTGTGGATTTAACCACAAATCAAAAATACATATATATTTTTTAAATGTTAAAGGACCTGGCCAGGTGGCTTACTGGATAAAGTGTCGACCTGCTGAACCATCGGTTACAGGTTCAACCCCTAGTCAGGGCACATAGGAAAAGCAATCAATGAGTACCTAACTAAATGGAACAACAAAGTGAAACAAGTTGATGCTTCTTTCTTTCTTTCTTTCTTTCTCTCTCTCTCTTCCCTCTCCTTCCTCTCTGTCTCTCAAATCAAAGAAAAATTAATTTTAAAAATGTTATATTGTTATTGATGAATACTCTATAATTAGGCCTACCAAACCTGCATTTGTAGTGAATATGTACAAACTTTTCTCTTGTCATTATTCCCTAAACAAAACAGTATAAGAACTATTTACATAGCATTTACATTGTATTGGGCATTATAAATAATGGGAGCAGGGCTGGAAACAAGCTCAGGCAAGAAGGGAGAAACAGAGTCCTGGCAAAATCATCTGATATCCTGGATGCAGCCATCCCTGAAGTTAGCTGAACTTCTGAACTTCCCTACTACATTAAGACATTCTTAAGAAAATAAAATTAAATTTCAAGCACTTACTACCAAGAATTTTCTATATAGTCAATTTTACTAGCTTTTTATTAAAATATGTTCTGCCTATGCCAATGGCTCATATAATTTTAGAAGTCATTTTATTAAATTCCTTCCTTGGCCACCCTAGGTATGTTACTTATCTCATCTCACCCCCACACCCAGTTTATCTGCATTTACTTTGAAGAACTTGTACAAGTTTGCCCTAGCAGCACACCCTGCTGCACGTGGCCACTAACACAGGAGGGTCTCTAGAAGAACTTCCAAAAAGAGGAGAGCAGCAAACAGTGGAGCCCAGGTGACAGCTGCAGCCCTAGCCGACACCTTGATTTCAGCCCAGTGAATGCCTGAGCAGAGAGAGAATCCAGCCATTTGACCTATCAAAATTTTGAAATAATCAACTTGGGTTGTTGTAATCCACTGTTCCTGGTAATATGTTACCAACAATGGGAAATGGATATAGGTCAGATACAACAATTTGTCCCTCTCTTTGGAAGGGATAGCTTGGCATCCCCTAAATGACAAGGACCTTAAAAAATTGAAATGGAAACATATGAGATGAAGTTGAGCACCTGGAACACCTATATTCTGTTGAGCCTCTTTGCCAAAGAAACAGCTCTTCTAACTGCTGAATGAGATTAGTCTGCCTTTGCCTAAAGAACTTGCCTGGTGTGCTGTACAGCAGCAATTTTCACATTTTTCACCTCATGGTTCACATAAACTAATTACTAAAATTCTAAAAACTATATTTTTTACTGACCTGACAAAAAAAATGGTATAATTTTGATTCATTCTCCAGAAGGTTATTATTGTGTTGGCTGTTATTTTTTTAATTTGACAATTTAAGGAAAAAGAGGTCAGTGTCCCTGACTAAACAGTCAGGTATTACATGTCTTAAGAATGCTTGTGGTGCACCAGTTGAAAATCGCTGCTGTAGAGAAGTTAGACAGGGACTCAAAGGCTCAGGGAGAGTGGACTTTGAGTTCCAGGCTCAAACACAAAAACAACAGCCTTGCAGAGACTACTTAATGAGCTCCCACAATTGCATAAGATCAAATGTGTGTGTGTGTGTGTCCCAGTGTTTCTGCTTTCTGATTGAGCCCATGGTAATGAAGGAGAGGTCACTGTCACTAATACCATGTTCCAGGCATATCTTCTTTGCTCCAGGCCCTGGTGTCTTGCTAATATACCTCACCCCAAATGTTATTACCTCTGGTCTGGGACAGGCAAAGTCACACACGCTTTCCTCAATTTGGCTCAGAAGTTCAGGACGAATCAGACAATTTTAATTAAATGACGATGATTTTCTACCAACCCATTCTTTATAAAAAAGTATAATGTAAAAAATTTATCACGTTTCTGTTTCAAAAACATTATACTTTTTTTTTTTTTTTGTATTTTTCTGAAGCTGGAAAGGGGAGAGACAGTCAGACAGACTCCCGCATGCGCCCAACGGGGATCCACCCGGCACGCCCACCAGGGGCAACGCTCTGCCCACCAGGGGGCGATGCTCTGCCCCTCCGAGGCATCGCTCTGTTGTGACCAGAGCCACTCCAGAGCCTGGGGCAGAGTTCCAAGGAGCCATCCCCAGCGCCTGGGCCATCTTTGCTCCAATGGAGCCTTCACTGCAGGAGGGGAAGAGAGAGACAGAGAGGAAGGAGGGGGGCGGTGGAGAAGCAGATGGGCGCTTCTCCTATGTGGCCTGGCCAGGAATCGAACCCGGGTCCCCCACACGCCAGGCCGACGCTCTACCGCTGAGCCAACTGGCCAGGGCCACATTATACTTTTTAAAGTGTTGCCTTGCTATTTCCCTTTGTGTAATTTTTTTTAAGAAATGCAAAAGATCTAGAAAAAATGACATTATTTTGGTTTGTGTGCAAGTGAAAGAAACACAAATTAGCTGCAGCAGTGAGGCTTCAACCAGAGTTCAGAGTCATTGGAGTATTACGGGAATAAAAGATTTATTACGGGAATTAGACCTCACACAAATGCGAGAGCAGCTGAGGAGGTGAAGTTCAGAGGATATGAGAAAGACTAACTAGGTCCTCTAAGAGCCCTGGCTGGATGGGTAAGTTGGAGCTTGCAGGGAAATCTGCGAGGCAACTGCCCCCAGCTGCTTCAGTGGGGCTGTGAGGGGAGCTCCCGAGGAGGAGGAGTCATAGGGGAAGATGTTCCTTCTGTGTAGCTCCCACCCCGTGGGCCTCCAGTCTAGTGTGCAGGCAGAGCCGTGGAGGGAGCCGAGTCCGCTCCGGGTGAGCAGGGCCACCGCTCAGTTGGAACGAAGAGCAGGCCCTTGTGAAGAAGAGCTAGAACAAAGCGGGGCCATTAGGTACCTCTGTGTCCATCTGACCTGGATGCCCTTTCTAGAATAATGGTCTTTGCTTCCCTTCAATCTTGTGGAAGTTCCTCTTTGGTCAACTGTAACCCCGAACTGTGCATGGAAGGAGATTTGGGGAAATATGATTCCCAGCTTAACTAAGACATCACAGCATAATCCAGCATACTAACTAAGAAAAGGAGATTTGTTGTAAGGATCCTGGGGTTGCTCACAGCATCAAATTAGGTCTCTGAACAGTCAGAGATGGGAGCTCAAACGCGTCAGGGCTCCGTGCTGTCTTGCTCTCTGCTTTCCCACTCTGCCATCCTCCTCGCCATAGCCGGCCTGTTTCACTGCAGGAAGCCTACACCCACAGCTGACAGCGCCCAAGGGGCTCCTCTACGGCCCCTTCAGATGTGTTCATGGCAGAGAGGCTCTCTCAGCTTTACTTCTTGGTGCCTCGTTCAAGAAATACTGAGAACGGACTCATTGGCCTGTGGCCTGGGTCACGTTATAAAATGGCTACTCGTGCTGTACCATGGGGGTAGAAAAGGAAGAAGCGGTTTTTAGAAGAAAGTAGAGAATTTGAGCGAAGTAGCTCATAGGTACACATCCCACAGGGAAGTACATATGTATAACAAGCTCTATGCTATGAGATTTGCATGTATTATTTCATGTAATGCTGATGTCATCCCTCTGATGCTATTATCATTCTGTTCCCATTTTATAGCTATGGAAACTAAGGCTCAAAGAGATGCCTTACTGAGGGTCCGAGAGCCTCTAAGTGGGAAGAGTGGTCTGGCTCCAGTGCTGTTTGTACTGTACCGGTAGTTTCCAGAGTTTCAAGGGGCCCAGTAGTTCCATCTCACTGTCATTATGTGGTGGGCTTTCCCTCAAACTTGCATTTCAAATAAAATTTACCATGTTCTTTTAAGTCCTTAAAAACCATTATGCCATATTATACTATGTCCACCCTTGCTTCACAGGTAGCAGAGACACGAACTGACGACCCAATCTGCACATCTGGCGAAAAGCCCTGAGTCCTCCTGGCAGAGAGCTCATTCCCCTGTTTGATACTGTCCCTGCACCTCGATCACTCTCTGCAGCAACTATGATCAAAGCTGCTTTTAATTTCTTACTTGTAGCAAGAGAAAAACTCTGTGTTCACTCAAGGACACTTAGTTTAGCATAATCAAACCAAAAATCCACGCAAAATAATCATGTATATTGCTATTGACACTATTTCAGACTCAAGAACCCTCTACCTGAAAGAAAATGAAACAATAGTTTGGAATTTCATTGTTTCTTTTTCTTCTAGGATTTCATTTTCAACAACTAATATATATTGAGCATGCTATGATAAAGCACTGTACCAAGCATAATAGAAATATACTATATATATGTATATATATACATATATGATATATATTATATAATAAAAGATAGATTGCAGAGTTCCAAAAAATTCTTCAAATAAAATACGAGAGAAATTTCTCCCTTGCTGTACCTTCAGACTCCTGTACCTACATCTTCACTCTGCTCTGCCATGAGCAATTCTGTGATGGAAAAGTTTGAGAATTATGAGTAGTGGGTTCCTGTTGAGCAAAAGTGAAAGAAAACAGTGATGGAATAGCAGCTAAGAGAAGCTGTAAGATTTCTAACCTTTTCTTGAAGAAAGAGTTGCCAGTTAAGACTACAGAAATCTTTCTTTAAATCAGCAGTAAACTGGATTATGTGGCCTCCACAATAAATATTATAATTATAAATATGTAATACATGCATATAATATTTATAATAAATTATATAAATAGTATAAGTAGAAATGTAAGTTTATATCAGTAGGCTTCCAGAATAAGAAAGTGTCTACCTTTATAAACCATCTTTGGGGAAAAATAAAACAAAATCCTGCTAGATCAAAAAGTTTGTGACTACGCACACACATGCACACACCTTCCCAAATGTAAACTAATTTGATTAAAAACCACAGTAACTTCATAAATTTGAAATTCTTTAAGGTTTTTAGTGAAGATGACAACAGTATAGCTAAAGCAACATATGATGATAGCTCATTACTAGAAAATTTAAGGATTAACTATAACTGGAAAAAAAAAACTGAACCACCAAGCTTCATTTTGGCATTAGGTATTTTTGCATGACATTTTGCTAGTTTTCAGTTTCAAAATTTACTCTCGCTTTGTTTTGTTTCACCGCTTTCAGAAAATATGTTGTGCAGTATTGGGCTCCCTGAGGATAACTTGTATGGTCAGTTCAGTACTGCTATAAACTTCAGATCTGGATATTGTCACCCACTTCCTATTTCCAAAAATACTGGGCACTTATTTCAGGACACCTGTCCTACTGTATTAGTATTTTAAAATGCTGGTGACGGTGTAGTTAAAAATTCAAATAGAAAAGAATTTGAAATGGACTGGCTTCCTCTCTTCTGTTGATTTTTAAAACTGATTCTTGAGAAGAATGTTTCTGTGCAGGATAACCAGGCTATGGAACTGCTAATCCTATCACTGCAAGCCTCTTCATAATCACGGCTGATGGCCGCACAGCTCATTCAAGCTGTAGTGATGCGAATCAAACGTGAAGATGGCTGAAATAATTGGGGCAAATCTGCCGCAGCCAGTCCCGTGGTCACGTGAAAATGAGGGCATATTCAAAAATCATAATAGATCATATTCTCTGAGAGTAAAATAGAGTGAGGACAATGAAATAGCCAATTTCAGAAGGACACTAGCAAGTAAAATGATATAAATCATTAACATGTATAAAGGTGTATAACAAAAATTAAAAATACTGTTGATTTTAGAGGGAGAGGAAGAGAGAAACAGAGTGAGAAAGAGAGAAACATCAATTTGTTGTTATACTTATTTACAGCACCATTGGCTGATGCTTGTATGTGCCCTGACCAGGCATCAAATCCGCAACCTTGGTATATCGGGACAATGCTCTAACAAAGCTACGCAGCCAGGGCCTAACCAACTGTTTATCATATAAGTTTAGGCAGATTTATGTTTTAAAAATCTAATTTCCAGCTCATACTAAAGAAAGTTAACCAGTAATGAAAACACTGAGGAGTCAGACTATTTTAAGCTAAAATTTTATTTTTAATATTGTTTTGTTATGCTGGGTTGGATTTCTTCCATTTGTCACTCAAAATCTATTTTCTGCCCTTTTCTGCTGTTTTCTGTGTCCTAGGAAGCTGATCTGTTTGGACTATACCAATAGGCTCTAACTTCCAGTTCGGTTTGGCCAATAGGCAGCATGAATGGGACGGAATGAGATGGAGCTGAAACTGTCAATTGGGTCACCTTTCCATGGAAGGTCATAGCCTTTTTTATTTTTTATTTATTTATTTATTTTTTGTATTTTTCTGAAGCTGGAAACAAGGGGCAGTCAGACAGACTCATGCATGCGCCTGACCGGGATCCACCCGGCATGCCCACCAGGGGGCAATGTTCTGCCCATCTGGGGTGTTGCTCTGTTGCAACTAGAGCCATTCTAGCGCCTGAGGCAGAGGCCACAGAGCCATCCTCAGCACCCGGGCCAACTCTGCTCCAATGAAGCCTTGGCTGCGGGAGGGGAAGAGAGAGACAGAGAGGAAGGAGAGGGGGAGGGGTGGAGAAGCAGATGGGCGCTTCTCCTGTGTACCCTGGCCGGAAATCGAACCCAGGACTCCTGCACGCCAGGCCGACACTCTACCACTGAGCCAACCAACCAGGGCTTTCATAGTCTTTTTTAGATGATGAACTCCACACAACCTGTCTTCATGTTCCAGGACTACTTCCTCTCCTTGCTCTGCTACTGAACCAGTTCAGGTGGTTTCCTGATTCCTTGCCCAAACTTTTGTAAACAGTCCTTCTATGAAACTCTCCTTGAACCACCTCTGACTGACCATGTGTAACTCTGGTTGAATCATATGACCAGTTGAGACCCTGACTGAATCATATGGCCATTATGTAATCATTATTTAGAATTATTTGGCAATTAGTGTTAATTCAGAATGATTGCTTGATAGTAACGAAAGGTGTGGCTGCTTCTTTTTGCCTTGCGCTTGCTCCCTCGATAAGCCTCTTGTGAGACTGAGATGTACTGCGGCCTGAGGGGCAGGCCTGCCTGCGCCCCAGCCTGGACCTGGGCAGGGCCCCTTCTTCCAGGGTCCGCTCAACTGGCAGCCACAGGAAATGCACCAGGCAAGGTCATTTTTCCACATAAGTCTTCTTCCTGGGGCTACTGATTACAAAAGCCAGGGTTCCTGAGAATAGGGGAGGTGGAAAAAGTTACAGGACATTGCTTGGCTCTTATGTTCTGACTCAGAGAAGGTTCTAGGGAGAGTGCAAGCAGGAAAGGAAAAGAAACAAAGACACTGCTCTCCTGTTTCGGTCTCCTTTCCCCAATGAGAAAACCGGAAAACAAAAACCAAAGGACTTAAACATTACAGGAACAAAAATTGACTAGTTCTACCCACACATAGTAAAGATGATACATTGACAGAAGCCCTGGTTACACTGGCCCAAGCCTGGTAGACTCCACTCCGAATTACACATGCACAGCACACTCATTCCACAGTGCTGGACAGCAGTGAGTCGTCACCCCACCCTCACAGCCTACCTGTGTAAAGCCATAGAGGACGTGTGCTCCTTTGCCGAGACAAGGGCAATTGACAGCCTGACAAAAGGAAGAGGTAAAACTCCAGGTCCACAGAGAGCTCTCTTCACACTTGAAGAAAACTACTCTACATTAGACTAAATCCTCCCATGAATTTGCCCTACTTCATGTAAGTCAGAGCCTTCTTGGGGATAATCCTAGTCTAGCATCTAAGCAAGGACATAGTGATCTGTTTAAATCCTGAAAGAATTTGTCTTGGTAAAATATATATTTTTTTACTTTCTTACATTTTTTTTAATGCACAGAATATTTTTCCTAACCAGGAATACCTTCTCCTCAAAATCTTCAGAATTACCTAATTTTGAATCTGTTTTTAAAGTTAAGGTTTTTCACATTTCTTTTAGCCTGTAACTTGATATTTCAGAAGTGTCATTTAAATCAGTCTGAAAATAAAACATCAATGGAGATAAGGGGAAAAAAAGTTCCCCACTGGATAGAGCTACTGGAAAGTTCATCTAGTGAGGAATAATTTATAGAAAAGGTCATTTATTATTTACTGTGCCTGTTGTTTACACCATTCACAGAATCTCCTTCACTTGTGTGAGGAGGGATAACACACACTACTGAGGATTATCAGATGGCTTAGGACCCTTTACCACCTTTCTTGTGAGGAAACTAGAGAGCCTTATGGTCAGTAATCCAGTAATTCTAGTACCACACTTTTGAAGATGAGGGCAAATGTCCTATTCATTTAAACATTTACTTTAGTAAACAAAGGGTCTTTATAAAGAAAATCCACTGTGGCCCTGGCCGGTTGGCTCAGCGGTAGAGCGTCGGCCTAGCGTGCGGAGGACCCGGGTTCGATTCCTGGCCAGGGCACACAGGAGAAGCGCTCATTTGCTTCTCCACCCCTCTGCCGCGCTTTCCTCTCTGTCTCTCCCTTCCCCTCCCGCAGCCAAGGCTCCATTGGAGCAAAGATGGCCCGGGCGCTGGGGATGGCTCTGTGGCCTCTGCCTCAGGCGCTAGAGTGGCTCTGGTCGCAACATGGCGACGCCCAGGATGGGCAGAGCATCGCCCCCTGGTGGGCAGAGCATCGCCCCTGGTGGGCGTGCCGGGTGGATCCCGGTCGGGCGCATGCGGGAGTCTGTCTGACTGTCTCTCCCTGTTTCCAGCTTCAGAAAAATGAAAAAAAAAAAAAATCCACTGTGAAAATTAATATACTAAAGGAATAAACCTGAATCAAGAATGTAAAAATTAAATCTATAAGCAAAGGAAGCCACCAGAAATTATTGTGAGGAAAGCCCTGGAAATGCAGGAAATACTACTATCTGATGAGACTAGAAGCAAAGCCAAGAACAGGCAAGTCTGTGTCAGAAACACAAATAAATGACCCAAGGACTGCGACTCTCAAACTGTGTGCTATGGGGCCTCAGGGTACTGGGGTGAACTCTTAGAGGCACTGGGGCATATTTTCAGTTTTTGAGGGAGACACAGAAACATTTTCAGACATTATATGAATGCCTGCAATTGGGTTTTCGAACCTAGTTACTTAATAAATGGAACTATTATATATATTTTTATATAATATATATTATAATTATATAATAATATATATAAGTATATATAATATATAAAAGATTTTATATATATAATTTTTTTTTAGCTCATGATACCCTGAAAAAATTACTGAGATTCTAAGGGCGCTGTAAAACAAGCAAGTTTGAGAATCTCTGCCCTAGGCCTGTGCTAGGGTTCAAAGGACACAGCCTGCTAAGAGTAGAATCAGAAAAAGAGATCAAAAGTGGAAAAGACAGCGCCTCCAGCCTCTTCTTATCAAATAATATATGTGGTATGGCCTTTTCTTCCACTCTATCCTGGCTCGAAAGAGCCAATTACTCTAAATTTGTAAAATCCCTTTAAAATTAGTGAATCTTACTTTTAAATCAGAGAATCTTACTCTTACATAACATGACAAAAACAAAACTATGTCTTCAATGGGAAAAAAACAGCTAGAGTTTCCCAAATATTTAATGTGAGAAAGTCTAGTAAAATTTAAATATTTTCCTAGTGAAGAAATTAATGAACTTTATGCTGAGACTCATTCAGCAACTTTGTAAGAGTCCATTATAAAAGTTAAAAAAAGAATTTCCATTGGAGAAAGGAAGGGAGGGAGAAAGAGAGGGAGAGAAGGAGAGAGACAGAAGCATCAATTCGTTGTCCCACTTAGTTGTTTCATTCAGTTGTGCACTTATTGGTTGCTTCTCTTAAGTACCTTAGGATTGACCCCAAGACTCGGCCTGCCAGGACGACACTCTGTCCACTGAGCAACTGGCCAGGGCCCCATTATAAAAGTTTTAAAATTTACTCTAAATTAAGAATTAACAAACTTTTTCTGTAGAGGCCAGATAGTATATAGTTTAAAATATTTGTTTTAATTTTTTTACAACTCTAAAAATGGAAAAGCCATATTGAAAGCAGTGAGCATAAAAACACTGTCATCAACCAATGTCCAGATCTTTTTATATCTTGCAGAACTGAACCTCTACACTGATTGAACTAAACTCCCCATTTTCCCTTGTATACCAATACACACAGCAGCATTAGGGGATACAAAGAAGGCTCTGTGGTCATGCCAAACATCTTGGAGAAGAATCCCATCCATACCTCACGCTCCAATCATCACATCCATACCTCATTCAGCAATGTTCGTAACAGCATTGTTCACAATAAGTAAAAGATGGACACAGCCCAAATGTCCATTGACAGATGAGCAGTTGAACAAAATGTGGTACACATATAAAATGGAATATTATTCAGCCTTAGAAAATTCTGATGCATACTACAACATGGATGAACCTTGAAAACATTATGCTAAGTGAAATAAATGAGCTGCAAAAGTAAAAATATTAGACAACTCCACTTAAATATGTGTGAATAGTCAAATTCACAGAGACAGAAGGTAGAACCGTGGTTACCAGGGACTGGGGGCGCGGAGGAGGTGAACAGCGAGTTAATGTCTAACAAGTACAGAGCTTCAGTTTGGTGATGATGACAAAGATCCAGAGATGGATTGTGGTGACGGTTGCAAAGCAATGTGAATGTGCTTAATTAATGCCAGTGAATGATATACTCAAAAATGGTTAAAATGGTAAATTTTATGTTGTGTTTTTTACTATAATAAAAAAATGTAAAAACCATTATTAGCTATATAGAAACAGACTGCAGACCACAATTGAGTTACAGGCCAGTTTCATCTGAATCTCTTTTTTTTTTGAGAGAGAGAGAGAGGGAGAGAGACAGACAGACAGACTGTGATGAGAGTGATGAGAAGGGAGAGTGATGAGAAGCATCAGAGGCATCAACTCATAGTTGTGGTACCTTAGTTGTTTATTGATTACTTTCTCATATGTGCCTCCACCAGGGGGCTCCATCTGAGCCAGTGACCCCTGGCTCAAGCCAGTAACCTTGGGCTCAAGCCAGTGACCCATGATCATGGGGTCATGTCCATGATCCCACACTTAAGCTGGTGAGCCTGCACTCAAGCCAGATGAGCCTGCACTCAAGCCAGTGACCTTGGGGATTTGAACATCCTTGGGGTCTTCAGCATCCCAGCCTGACATTCTATCCATTGTGCCACCACCTGGGCAGGCTGCTCTAAATCTTGAGAGTCACTAAACAAAATGAATAAAATGAGAGGTGTAAAAAGTTTTTCGTTGTAATTCATATTTCAACATAAACATGTTCAACTTTTCATAGTTAATATATTTACTACATTTACCAAAGTTTATAAATGCTACTCTAGTATTCACTTACCAAAAAGTAGTTGAGAGAAAGCTTTTTAAGATAAGGTTGAATGAATTTAAAGACATGAGATACGGTAATACATATTAATATCTACACCTTTATCTGTTACAGATGGAAGGAGGTATAGGGGCTGTAGGGATGAATTAACCCTGGTAGTTCAATGAAGCTTAATACGTAGCCTGAAAGATGTTGAAGCTAAAGCTGAAACTTAATGAGCAGGAAATTTCTGGTGCACACCAGAAATTTCACAGCACACCAGTCTGGTGGACTGACACACTGACCAGTCATTAGAAAACACTGATTACTCACTGGAACAAACACATAACAAACAACCCTAAATTCAGTGAAGTAAAACAAATCATTTCATTATGCCCATGGATTCTTTTTAAAGACATTATTTATTTAAAGCAGTTTTAGGTTTACAACAAAATTGAAAGGTATAGAGAATTCCCATATACCTAATACCCCCACCCCCATATATGAGTACCCTCTCCCATTATCATTGTGTTCACCAGGATTATACATTTTTAAGCAGGGATGAACTCACGTGAACACATCAAAATCACCCAAAGTCCATAGTTTACCTTAGGGCTCACTCTTGGTGTTGTACAATCTATGGAGTTGGATAAAAGTATGATGACATATACCAGTTATTTCAATATCATAGAGTCTTTTTCCTGCCCTAAAAATCCTCTGTGTTCTGTCAATTCATCTCATCCCCAACACCACGTGGGAACCACTGATTTTTTTTGTCTTCATAGCTGTGGCTTTTCCAGAATGCTATATAGTTGGAATTACAGTATATATACCCTTTTCAGATTGGCTTTCACTTAGTAATATACATTTAAAGTCCATGAGTTTTTTTATAGCTTGATAGCCCATTTCTTTTCTAGCAGTGAATCATATTTTATTGTCTGAATGTACTACTGTTTATTAATTCATTTATCTACTGAAGGACATCTTGGTCACTTTCAATTTTGAGCAATTATAAATAAAGTTGCTATAAATATCTGTGTACAGGTTTTTGTGTGAATGAAAAGATTTCAGCTCTCTGGGTAAATGGTAAGGACTGAAACTGCTGGATAGTACGGTAAGAGTGTTTCATTTTGTAAGAAACCACCAAACTGTCTTCCAAGGAGGCTGTACCATTTTGCATTCCCACCAGCCTCTCACGAGAGTTCCTTTTTCTCTACATCCTTGCCAGCATTGGTGTTAGTGTTCTGGACTTTGGCCATTCTAATAGGTGTTTAGTCATATGTCATTGTTTCAATCTGCATATCCCTGATATGAAAATCTTTTCATATGCTTATTTGACATCTATACGTCTTCTTTGGTGAGATCTGTTAAGGTCTTTGGCCCATTTTTTGAGTTTTTATTTTCTTACTGTTGAATTTTAAGAGTTCTTGGTGTATTTTGAATAACAGTTTTTATCAGCTATGTCTTTTGCAAATATTCTCTTCCTGTCTGTGTCTTGTCTTCTAATTTTCTTGAGTGCATAGATTCTTTGGGTCAGGAATCAGCACAAGGAAGACCTAGAATGGCTTACCACACAAGTCTAGGGCTTCAGCTGGGAAGACTTAAAAGACTGAAGGGTAACTCAAATGGCTGGGAGCTAGAATCTGTTTCACCACTCACATAACTGGCACCTGGGCTGGGCTAACTGGAAGTCTGAGCTCAGTTGTGACTGTCAATCAGAGTACTTTCAAGGGGACTGTGTCTTGGGCTTTTCACAGCACACCAACCTCAGCAAGTCAGACCTCAGACATGATGGCTGAGAGTTCCAAAAGCAAGTGTTCCAACAGACAAGGTGAAATTGCATGACCGTTTTTGACCTAGCCTCTGAAACCATATGTGGTGACTCTGATCACTATCACTATATTCTATTGGTCAAATTAGTCACAAGCTCATGCAGATTTAAGGGGAAGGTCTATTCTTTTATGGGTATTTTAGAACCACCACGGACATATTTATATAAAGATATGGCGATACATGCCAAGACTAATAGTGCCCACCTCCCAGGACCCCTCAAAGTGAATTTCATTAACTTATTAAGTCAGCCTAATCCAAACATATCCCATCTACCTATTTTCATGTGATATAGAAACAAAAAAGCAGACACTTCATTTCATCTAGATAAATTGCATCAAGAATGACTAACAGCTTGCTTTTGATACCAGTACCATCTGCCAGTTAGAACCAGTTCTTATTTTCCAAATGCTATCAATCTCAGGCCCACCCGCAGGCTTAGGCTGTCCTGTCCAGAAGGAATAGAGATCACCTATAACAAGTAAAGCAGGTAGATTAGGATCACACAAGCATTGTGGTTGCTGAATTCAGTGGCTACTCCCTATCTCAGTGATTATTAGACTTTAGGATTTCATAGCCCAAGAAAAATTTTGGAAATAAAAAATAATACAAACAGGAGCAAATAAAGTTACCAACTTTTTATTCTCCAAAGTAAGAACATTTAGAAAACTACTCTATAATTATCATCACATAAAAGAAATGGAATGGACAATGTCAAATTAAAGTGTACTCCTTAAGAGTAAGTTTGACCAAGTGAAGATTTCACTGTATGGTTTTTTGTCATTACTCTGATGATTTGCAGAAATTTCACCACAGATGGACCTCACTTCACAAACTAGTTTGGGAACAACTTATGCATCTGACATTCCAGTCTCTTCCCTCTCTTGCTTTATTCTAATAGTTCTAGAACTTTAGCTTTCTCCTAGAAACTCAGTCTAAAGAGACAGACAAATAATGATTATAAAACAAGCGTGCTACAGGATACAGGGGGGGGGGAATCAAGGAAGTTTTCACAAATTTGGCAAAAAGGTTTACCTGTGAGAAATAATATTGGTGGCAGTGACTGTGGCTGGAAGCACAGGGACAGTCCATGTGTGCGTATGCGGTGTATCCAAAGAAGACTATGTTGTGTATCAAAAAGGTAAGTAGCAGGTATTTTGGGGTATAGAGTAAGGGGTTATTTTTCTATTCTTTATTTCTATAGTTTCTGAAATTTAACAATGGAATATGCATTGATTTAATAATCGGGAAATTAATAATTTTTTGTT
The DNA here is from genome assembly GCF_036850765.1 of Saccopteryx bilineata. Classification (NCBI taxonomy): domain Eukaryota; kingdom Metazoa; phylum Chordata; class Mammalia; order Chiroptera; family Emballonuridae; genus Saccopteryx; species Saccopteryx bilineata. Next base: position 185,784,547 of record NC_089490.1, on the reverse strand, counting down.
TTGTAGGTTAGCTTAGGAAGAACAAACAACAGTCCTATTTCCCTTTAAGAAAACAGTTGGTATTACAAGACACCAGATTGTAATATGCAGATATTGATCTAGAAAAGGGATGCAGCCATCCCGCTCCAAACTTTAGGTAGGACAAATGATGCCAGGGAAATCAGCCTTCCCTCACTGCCTGTGTGAGAATCCCAGGTTGGGTGTACTCAGTCCAGCAGGGCTTCTTGTCCATAAGGTCATGAGTCGGACGGTTTCAGGGGACAGGTGCTCTCTTACCCAGTCAAAGGGAGAATCCCCCAGCTCTATCACAAACTAGCTCTGAGATCTCAGGCCAATTAGTTAACCACATGAACCTGTTTTCTCATCTGTTAACACGAAAAATAACTTTCGGGATTTTTGTGCAGATGAACTGATATAATCTAGGTAGAGAACTCAGTGCAGTGCCTGCCCCTCAGAAAAAAGGACAGTCACAACATAGGACACATTAGTGTATCTAATTGAGAAGTCCCTATTTGTTTGCTCTATTCGTTTAGAAAGGCTTTAAAAGCCCATTTACCATTTGTTTGCTTTATTGTTTTCGCTAAAAGCTTGAAGCGCAGTTAACATTTCTACCAGCTGGAATGTCGACCTTTTGACACTTAAATGGGTGTGTTTTCAACACATGTTGCCCATGCGGTAAGGATATGCGGGATCTGCAGTTACTTCAGACGTTAAGCTATATTTAGAAAGACCTTTCTGAGGGGTACAGAAACAGCTCAGTGGCCTAACCCTACATTCTAGCAACTGGCAGCCAACTAGGCAGACGTTTCCCATTGTTCTGTCTTCCCTTTGCAGCTGGTTCCCCTATCCACTCCCACGGAGAATCGGGGACCTTTCGAGAAGAAAAGGCTCAGCTCTAAGGTAACTGACTCTTACCCAGGCTTCCTTCAAGCTGGAAAAGAGCCAGCGGAAGAATGCAGTGGGTGCTCCTCAAGTGTTCTCAAACAATTCTTACACCTTTCAGCATCCTTCTCATGAGCCACTTCGCCACACTGGTATCAATTCTAGCAACTTCCACCCACATCCCTCTTCTCCCAAACTTCTAACCTTGATACACCTCCTTCCAGCCCCGCCCTCCCAAATAGCCAATCAGAGGGTGTAAAGTAAACCGGATAGGGCGGGCCCATAGGCGCTGTGGACGAATCACCAACTTCAGGTAGCGAGGGCGGAAGTCTTGGTTTGGCCTTGGGTTCCGCCCTGGGAAGAGGGGAGGGTGGTCCGTAGCAGCAGGTGAGAAAATCGTGGGGACTGGGAGTTTGAGCCTCCCCCGCGTATTTATTAGCAGAATCGGGCGAAGAGACGCCTGTGAGCCCAGGAGGTAGGAAGCTCAGCCGTCCGAGGCAAGAGAGAGTGGGTCGGCAGCTGCGGGGCGGAAGTAAACAGTGTGCAGGGTCCTTAGAAGTCGGTGGTGGTCGGCGCAGCTCTCCAGGCTATGGTGCTGGCGGAGCTCCGGGCGGTCCCCAGGTGAGGGCAGCGGCTCCGCCCGGGGGTTCCCTGCAGAAGTGGGTCGATGCGGGTGGGGAAGAAAGGATGCTGCCTGTCCTGCTCCCCGGTCGCACCCTGAACGGCCGCAGTTTCCGCAGCTGCAGCAGAAAGCACAGCGCGGGCCGAGGAGGCGGCCCGGGCTGCTGGTAAAGTCGCCCAGCAGCTGTTTCTCCGTAGCGTGCGAATCGATAAAAAAAAGCCGAAGAACAGGGCTTCCCATTACAATCCCCTTCGAGCTCTTTTTCCTTGCCACTCGGAGCTTATTTATGCGGCACCATGCCTTGCACTTGTACCTGGAGGAACTGGAGACAATGGATTCGACCTTTAGCTGCGGTCATCTACCTGGTGATTATAATGGTTGCGGTTCCCCTTTGCGTGTGGGAATTACAGAAGCTGCAGGTAAGGGGCCTGCACACATTTACCCTTTCTTCTACCTTCTTGCCCATCTAAGGTTGCCCAGTTTTGCCCTGGGTGCCTCAGACTTGATATCCTGAAACCCATGTCATGTAAATGAACCCAGTCTTAAGATACAAACCTGTCTGGTTTCTTGTTCTCGGTTTTTCAAAGCATGACACAAGTGGAGAGGTAGGACCAGGTGGAGAAGATAGGCTATATTAAGATAGCTGCGTAAAAGAGCCCTGTTTTGTTTTGCAAGTATTCATCAATTCCTTGAAAGGTAATTTTTTATTCCTTAAATCTGATCTGTTGAGATATGAACTTCATCAAATAAACTCCCTTGAAAACCATGTATTTTATTAGCATTTAACTAGCTTCCCTTATTAAAGGATTCTAGTTGGTTTAACTTTGTTGTTTTTACTTTAGAAATTAACTCTTAACCAACAAAGGTTTTGCAAAAAGCCCTTTGTATATTTCTTGATGTCATATTATTATTATGACATCAGTAAAGTACTACAAGCTGGAAGACCCTAAGGTAAATACTTAAGATATGCACTTTATAAAATTTTTATAATGAACTTTAAATTCTGAGTTAACCAAAAAAAAGTTTTTCTTAGAAACACCTATTTTATAAGAGTACAAGACTGTGGCTAATTGAAGCCTTCTAGTTACTTTTATTTAAAGTGTTTTTAATTTTTTCAGTTACATTTCACATTCAATATTATATTAGTTTCAAGTGTATAGCATAGAGGTTAGACATTTGCATAACTTACAAAGTGTTTCCCTCAAGTCTTGTATCTGTCTGACACCACAGATAGTTATTACTGACAATATTCCCTATTCTGTACTTTACATCCCTGTGACTGTTTTGTAATTGTGAATTTGTACTTAATACCTTCAAGTTGAGACCTTTTATTGTGGAAATGGTTTTTAGTGAACTGTATGCTCACTAAATTATTTTTTGGTGGTTTTTCCCATACTGGCATAGTCCATATACCGATAAGTTATTATTATTATTATATATATTTTTTTTTACAGAGACAGAGAGAGAGTCAGAGAGAAATAGACAGGGACAGACAGATAGAAACGGAGAGATGAGAAGCATCAATCATTAGTTTTTCGTTGTGCGTTGCGACACTTTAGTTGTTCATTGATTGCTTTCTCATATGTGCCTTGACTGCGGGCCTTCAGCAGACCGAGTAACCTCTTGCTCGAGCCAGCAACCTTGGGTCCAACCTGGTGAGCTCTTGCTCAAACCAGATGAGCCCGCACTCAAGCTGGCAACCTCGGGGTCTCAAACCTGGGTCTTTCCGTATCCCAGTCCAACGCTCTTATCTACTGCGCCACTGCCTGGTCAGTCGATAAGTTATTTTTACTGTTAATATTCCACTATATTAAATGTTTCCCATATAGATATTTAGGTTATTTCTATAATTTATTTTCCAAAGAATAGGAATTCTTGCTTTGAAGTATTTCTTTGGAGTATGGTATAGGAAATATGTTTAAGATTAATGATATGCATAGTGTCAACCTATTTTAAGACTACTCAGTTGTTGGTTTCAATCGTAGTTTAAGTACAGTAGCTTTTAAGGAAGATTTTAATCTGCTGTCTCCGCTGCTAATACCCTGAGCTGAAGTCTTATGTCTTGCCCGGACAATTCTCAACACACCAGCAAAAGTATTGAATTAAAACGTAAGTTACGTTATGTGTATCCTCTTCTCTAAGTCTTTCCCTCACTCTTAGTCCCAGTTTAAAAGCCAGTATCCCTAACTATCTATGGCCATAAGGCCCAACCTGACCTAACAGCACCCTCACCCCATCCATCACCCTTTGACGGTCGTTCCTAAATTCCTGGGCTTCCACCATGCTGGCTTTGCTCAGCCATGAGGCGCAGCTTCCCTCTGTAAGGCCACTGCACTAAGTGTTCGCCTCAGTGTCCCAGGTCGACACTCTATCCACTGCACCACCACCCACCTGGTCAGGCATTTCCTCAACTTTTTATATCCTTTTGCCTGATTTATCTTTCTTCCCAGGACTCACCACCATCTAGCATGATATATATTTTACTTAGTTTGTTTTCTTCTTCTGCCCAAATGTCTGATAATGATTGTTTGAGCTCCAATGATAAATTAAGCTTGAGTTCTATCTGATGAAAGATGGAAACAAACCCACCTTCCTGGAACTTAGTGATCAAGGTAGTAGCTACTTGGGCTACCGTGACTTATGGCCCAAATCAGGATAGGAGAAACAGAGATAGAAAACTGAATTTTAAGTATTCTTAGGAGAAGAAATAGTCTTGACAGTGGATTGGATTGGTAAGGAGAGACAGAGAAAGAGAGAAATCAGGAAGGAGTAGGACGCTTCTGTCTTGAACAACAGGGTGATTCCAGTTAACCAAGATGGAAAATTGACATGAACGAGTTTGAGAGAAATTGAATTCTTTGGACGTTTAATTTGAAGTGCATGAAAGACATTCAGATGGGCGTGTCAAATAACGCAGTCAGATATATACAAGTGTTGAGCTCAGAAAGATTTAAGCTGTAGATCCAAATTTGGGCGTTGTCAGAACAGAGATGGTGTTTAAAGCCGTAAAGATGAATGTGAGTGTGAAGAAGAAGAAGGAGAAGGAGAAGGAGAGAAAGAAAGAAAGAGAGAAGGAAAGAAAGAAAGGAAAGAAAAGAAAGAAAGGAAGGAAGGAAGGAAGGAAGGAAGGAAGGAAGGAAGGAAGGAAGGAAGGAAGGAAGGAAGGAAAAGAAAGAAAGAAAGAGAAAGAAAGGAAGGAAAGAAAGAAAGAAAAAAAGAAAGAAAAGAAAGAGAGAGAGAGAAAGAGAGAAAGAAAAGAAAAGAAAGAGAGAGAGAGAGAAAGAGAGAGAAAGAGAAAGAAAGAAAGAAAGGAAGGAAAGGGAAGGGAAGGGAAGAAGGAAGGAAGGAAAGGAAGGAAGGAAGGAAGGAAGGAAGGAAGGAAGGAAGGAAGGAAGGAAGGAAGGAAGGAAAGGAAGGAAGGGAGGGTGTGAAGGGGGCAAGGAAAGGAAGGAAAGGAAGGAAGGAAGGAAGGAAAGAGAGAAAGAGAGAGAGAAAGAGAGAGAAAGAGAGAGAGAAAGAAAGAAAGAAAAGAAAGAGAGAGAGAGAGAGAGAGAAAGAGAGAGAGAGAGAGAAAGAAAGAGAGAAAGAAAGAGAGAAAGAGAAAGAAAGAAAGAAAGAGAGAAAGAAAGAAAGAGAGAGAGAGAGAGAGAGAGAGAAAAGAAGAAAAGGCCAAGGACCTAGCACTAAGAGACGGAGGTCAAGTAAGGGAACAGGAATTTATAAAAAAGAAGCAGCAGCCAGTGGGAAATTGCATTGTCAGGAGAGGTGTCAGGGAACCAGAGCAGCAGAGTGTTTCATGGACAAAGTAGCGGACAATAAACAATGTTACTGAAACATCCATTGGTTTTCTTTCACAAGATAGGAATGTCATTTTATGGTGATCCTAGTAATGGTTTCAACAGAGTTGTAATGGCTAAACTAGAGGGAGTTGATTGAAAAATGAACGTGGTAGGGTAAAGAAGTAGAATCAGGATATGAAGACAATTTTTTTTACTTATTTTTGTTTTGAGTATTTTGATTCTAAAGGGACCTGAGAAATGAATGGCAGAGTAGATAAGAAGTGGAGTAGGAGAGGAACAGTGTTTCGCCCTTGTGTTTTCTTTTTAAGGTTCTAGACACTAACTAGAGCATGTTCCTAAGTTGTTTGGGATAATTTTATATTCTTAATAACTGTAAAGCACATAGGTCTTGTAGAGATATGAAAACTGAAAAGTAAGTGCTGAAGTGCTCTCCATGCAGTACCCTTATCACACTCTATCATTATTCACTAAATGAGTTTGTGTATCTAAAATGCTTAGCATCCCCCCAACATAGTAGATGCTCAATAAGCCCTAATGACCACTGTTGTCTTTAAAATAGCATCACTATTCTTTTGGAGCAGTAATTCTTTTTCTTCTGGACAAGCATCTTAGTGGGGATAAGGTTATCAGTTGAATACCTAAGGCAAAGTTGTATGCATCTGCCTGAGTCCTAGTTAAAGTAGTTGACATTTAGGGATAGTTTTGTGTGAAAAATACTTGTTTTTTAAACACTAGAATCCCAGTGCTTACCCTGAGAAGTCTCTATGGGGACAGATTGTAGAAAACAGAAGGTTCATATAGCTCAGTGGTAGTCAACCTGGTCCCTACGGCCCACTGGTGGGCGTTCCAGCTTTCATGGTGGGCAGTAGCAGAGCAACCAAAGTATAAATAAAAAGATAGATTTAACTATAGTAAGTTGTTTTATAAAGATTTATTCTGCCAAACTTAGCGAAAATCCAACATAAAGTACTTGGTAAGTAATTATTATTATATGCTTTAACTTGCTGTAACTCTGCTTTATAAATTTTATAAAGTAAAGTTACTTCCCTACTTTATAAATCACCATTACTGTGGAACCGGTGGGCGGTTAGAAAATTTTACTACTAACAGAGATACAAAAGTGGGCGGTAGGTATAAAAAGGTTGACTACCCCTGATCTAGCTGGTCCCAGGCCCGTGGGGGGGCCTGTGCTCATTAGTGGAATGGCAGGATGACCCTCTGCACTATGTAAGCTATTACTTTCACTCTCTGCTTTGCTGAGTAGGTATCATTTAAATCAAATAAGTTAAATGCGCAGGTGATGTCACGCTGCCCTCAGTCATTTTACCTGCCCCCCCCCCCCCCCCCCCCCCCCCCGGTCTCTGTGCCCCAAGTAGCTGCCCTGAGGAGGACTGGGGAAACCCCCTGTTCCTCTCTAAAAGCATTCAGCTGAGGGACATTAGTTAACCCCTGGATGCTCATCTTTAATGGTTTTTTTCTTTCTTCTTTACTTCAAATTAGTTACTGTAGGAAAAAATCTATGCTACTTATCTCCCCCTTATTTTGTGAGCCAGAAAACTATTCATGGCAGATAAGTTTAATAATGTTAATGGTATCCTTATATCAATGTATCTCAAGTGTGATAACTTATTTAGAGATAAATATAAGTTAAATTAAAATCAGTGTAATAATTATATTAATTTCTTACAAATACCCAGAGTTGACTTATTATGTTACTTAAACATGTACACATGTGAAAGTTTAAATTTCTTATATATACATATATGGGTCCTTATATGGATCAAAAATCAAAACAACTGTAAAAAACAGTAATTCAAATTAGTGGCCTAATGTGAACAGATGAAACTCAAATACCACATGCAATGTAAAAATGGTACTAACTCCATGATGTAAGATTTTTAAATTAGGCATCACTACTGAAATGACTCAGTTGTCTAGTCACTCGTTTTATGATTGTTTGGAAAAGAACTTTTTTCCTTACAGTACACTGAGGTTGCTTTGTGTTTATTAGTCATAAGCACATCATTTTTCTCATAAGTCTCCTAGCAAGTTCTGTTTTCTGGCGCTAAGGCAATCATAAAGACTACTGTGGACATTAAAATTACTCGGCAGTACTGCCCCTAATGATCACTCTATAATAGAGAAGATCTAGGATATTCTTTTATTTTCATTGTTATTATTTTAGTCATTAAAATGAGTACTCAGTCTTAAATGAAATTCAGGCAAGCAGAAATCCTTGACTCTGGATTGTTCAGACATTGCTCTAAGAATCTTCAACTCTGCATGTTTGCCTTTCACTTCCTGCTTTGATTACTCTCTAGCGTTCAGCAAAGCTTTTGTATTTGCTTTTCAAATTTTCTATATAGTTTAATGTAGGAATTGATTATTGTAGAAATGTATTCGTTCTCATGCATACTTTTTGTTTTTTACTTCTTTGCTCTTTGGCCGCCTGATAAGAAATCTTGTTCAAGACAATAAAACTAGAAGTTGTGGATTTTGGTTCTATTTTAATTGACTGTTCAAACCCCTCAAGGAGCTGAAATAAGTGCCTACTTTTTCCCCTTAAAATAGTTAGCATTTGCATTTTTTAATATTAAAAGGATTCACACTCTTTAAGGCAGGAGTCCAAGTTGAAGGACAGCTCAGCTAGAACAGAGGTTCAGATAAATGTGTTTTTGTCAAAAGTGAATGGATTACTTCAATTCTACCCAGGAAGAAATAGTTCAAAGCATATTTTTAGACAATGAGCTTTTACAAGATAGAATGTTGATCAGATATTGACCTAAAAGGGAAATTAGAGCTTTTTAAATATAATATCCTGGGTTGATACTGTTAACCTATCAGAGGGGTAGCATATATTAACCACAGCTTGCTCCAACAGTTGTTGTGCCACTACTGGTCATATGGGAGGGGTAAAAGACAATGCGTGTAAAGAACATAGCATTCAGCAAGTGCTCTACTAATACGTCCTGTAACAGGATTTGCAGAAGATGTATGTAGATTTTTTTAACTTTCTAGACAGAAAAGAAAAGGAATAAACTAGAATTTTTTAGATTTGAGTTGCAGAAAACTTGAGATCTCTGTGTCTCTCCAAACACAGTAAAGGACAAATAAGCTGGGGGGGGGGGGGGGGGGGGTAATGACTTGATGTTAACATTACACAGCACTATTACAAAAGGCCCCAGAAGGAAAACTGCTCAATCCCAGGAGGAAAATTCTGCTCTCCCCTCATAAACAAAAAATAGTTGCTAGTCATTTAGAAAATACTGGGCCTCATTAATAATCAAATAAAAGAAAATTTAAGAAATAAAAATATCTCTTTCAATATCAGAGAATTTATACTAGCTTGTTCTTCTGCTTCTTAAGGTTGGAATACACACCAAGGCTTGGTTTATTGCTGGAATATTTTTGTTGTTGACTATTCCTATATCACTATGGGGGATATTGCAACATTTAGTGCATTATACACAACCTGAACTGCAGAAACCAATAATAAGGTAAATCTTAATGTTTTGAATCTGTTGATGTTTTGTTGGCTTATATCAAAACGATAATGTAAAATGTTTTTAATTTGTGTTTTGCTTTCCAAATAGGATTCTTTGGATGGTACCCATATACAGTTTAGATAGTGTAAGTATGTTTTATTTTGTCTCATTAACTAAGAACTTTTTTGAATGATATTAACAACACTTACAGAATGCTTGAAGTAATGAAAGTATTTTTGTTTGACAATAGGAATCAAATAAGAAAAGTGGAAAGGTTCACTAGCTTTTAATGTTGATAAAGAAGATAAAATATGACAGTAGAAAAGGCAGATGTTTAAAATTTTTTTTGAATCTATAGCTGTTTTCTTTCTATAGCTCTTTTAAAATTTCAGATTAGTAGCTCTTAGTCCTTAGAAGAATGTAATGTTTAAATTTACATGATCATCCTATTTATTAAATCTTTCATTTCAACAACAAAAGCCTTCCCACTGAATTGTAACTCAGTTGTTACAGCTAACTGCTTTAACTTGATTGAATATAAAGCAAATGTTTTTCACAGCATTTACTATGCTCATGTCAAGAATAATTTTAGACTTTATTTAAGAACCTAAGTGTATGTAATTTAGCTACTTTCTTCACATTCATCATTTATCCCAAAACACAGATGTTTTTATTTACCAATTTCCAAGATGTTTATTGCTTTTAGAAATTCATCTCACAGATTATCTGGTAGCCTTTATAATAACAAACTTTCAAACATTTAGTGTAAGTATGTGGCAAGTTCAAAAATTAGTTTATTGTGAATACCATGAATTGGAATGGTAATTGATTTTATTTTAGTTGCAACTATTTTTAACATCTGTGTTTTTTTATAGTGGGTAGCTTTGAAATATCCTAGCATTGCAATATATGTGGATACCTGCAGAGAATGTTACGAAGCTTATGTTATTTACAACTTTATGGGATTCCTTACCAATTATCTAACTAACCGGTATCCAAATCTGGTGTTAATCCTTGAAGCCAAAGATCAACAGAAACATTTCCCTCCTTTATGTTGCTGTCCACCGTGGACTATGGGAGAGTAAGTATGTCTGGTTTTAGTTCTTTTCTTTCACGTTTTGGTTTTATTTAAGCAGTTCTCTGCAAAGTGGTATGTTAAGTACTATGAGCAGGACAGAAAATATGAGTCCCTACCCTCATGTAGTTCATAGTCAAGTTTGAAGACTTAACAAAACACATTTTGATAATCCACACATGTTAGTTTCTTTTACATTATTCATTCTAAATCCAAGGTTTTTAACTACTGTGGGTAAAAACCTTGGAAATCATTTAATCAACATCCTTTTATAATTGGACCCAGGGACTACAGAGATTTTTACTCAAGATCTCATAGCTAGTTAATGGCAAAATCAAATGCTTTAAATATATATAATTACCAAATGAGATGATCATGGCTTTTTTGCCTTTAACCTGTTAATGTAGTCAATTAGATTAGTGGATTTTCTAATATTAAAAACCCCTTGCTTTCGCCCTGGCCGGTTGGCTCAGCGGTAGAGCGTCGGCCTAGCATGCGGAGGACCCGGGTTCGATTCCCGGCCAGGGCACACAGGAGAAGCGCCCATTTGCTTCTCCACCCCTCCACCGCGCCTTCCTCTCTGTCTCTCTCTTCCCCTCCCGCAGCCAGGGCTCCATTGGAGCAAAGATGGCCCGGGTGCTGGGGATGGCTCCTTGGCCTCTGCCTCGGGAGCTAGAGTGGCTCTGGTTGCAACATGGCGATGCCCAGGCTGGGCAGAGCATCGCCCCCTGGGGGGCAGAGCGTCGCCCCTGGTGGGCATGCCGGGTGGATCCCGGTCGGGCGCATGCGGGAGTCTGTCTGACTATCTCTCCCTGTTTCCAGCTTCAGAAAAATGCAAAAAAAAAAAAAAACCCTTGCTTTCAAGGATAAATTCAGAGCGGTTATGATGTATCATCTGCTTTTCTAAGATTTATTTGCTAATATTGATATTTTGTTTAGAAATTTTACTTAAGTTAAATTAGACTATAATTTCTCTTTCTTACACCAGTCTGGTTTTCAGATCCAGGTTATATTGCCTGAAGAGGAATTACTGCTGTTAATTTGTATATCACAAGAAAAGATATACAAATATACCTTGAAAGGCTTGGCCTAGACTTTTCATTGTGGGACGGCAATTATAGAACCAGTAGTCTTCCTCTTTTTTCTGGATTTTTTTTTAAATGACAGTTTTTAGGAATGGGCAGAATAAACACAGTTTTAAACTGTCTGGACATACAGTAGTTTATAACTTCATGTCTTTTGGGTCTATCATTGTGACTCCTTTTCCATTACTAATGTTGTTAGTACCTTTATTTTTTCCTTGAAAAAAATCTTGCCAGAAGTTTTCCTAGTCTTCTCAAGAACTGATTTTTGGCTTTGTTGATTCTGTTTATAGTTTGTTTTCTTTCTTTCTTTCTTTCTTTCTTTCTTTCTTTCTTTTCTTTCTTTTCTTTCTTTTCTTTCTTTTCTTTCTTTTCTTTCTTCTTTTCCCTCCCTCCCTCCCTCCCTCCCTCCCTCCCTCCCTCCCTTCCTTCCTTCCTTCCATTTATTTTTGTATTTTTCTGAAGCTGGAAACGGGGAGAGTCAGTCAGACAGACTCCCGCATGCGCCCGACCGGGATCCACCCGGCACGCCCACCAGGGGCGACGCTCTGCCCACCAGGGGGCGATGCTCTGCTTCTCGGGGCGTCGCTCTGCCGCGACCAGAGCCACTCTAGCGCCTGGGGCAGAGGCCAAGGAGCCATCCCCAGCGCCCGGGCCATCTTTGCTCCAATGGAGCCTTGGCTGCGGGAGGGGAAGAGAGAGACAGAGAGGAAGGAGGGGGTGGGGGTGGAGAAGCAAATGGGCACTTCTCCTATGTGCTCTGGCCGGGAATCGAACCCGGTTCCCCCGCACGCCAGGCCGACTATAGTTTGTTTTCAATTTCACAAATTTCTGCTGTATTCCTTTCTCCCATTTCTTTTGGTTTAATGTATCCCTTTCCTAACATGTTGATTTACATACTTTCTTTAATGAATAAACACTGCATTTGAAACTCTTTATTTCAAATTCTGCATTCACCCCTTGTATCTCAGTTCTATTTAGGATCATTTCCTTCTTCCTAAAGTATGGCCCTTCAAAATTCCTTTAATTTCAGTGTGTTGGTGGCAGATTTTCTCAGATACATTTCCCCCAAGTATCTTTATTTTGCCCTCGTTCTTGAAAGATAGGTTTGCTGGATATAATTGTGTTGACAGGAATTTTCCTGGAGCATTTTGCACTGCTAAGTCCTTTTCTGTTGGCAGAGTGCTGCTGTTTAGGTGCAAACTGGGTGTGTTGCAGTACACAGTTGTCAGACCATTCACCACCATCATCGCTTTGTAAGTACACAGAGCTTATGTACCAATTGTTTTTTATTTTCATGCTCTTCATTGGGACAGCTGAGTAGGAAAACATATAAAGAACATGAATTTATTTATAATACAGGGCTAGTCTTATTTGAAAAACAGTATATAAACCCTACTATATTAAACAAGGTGACCATTTATAGGCAGAAAAATCACAGAATTATTCTAAATGACATTCCCTAGGCATGCATTATTTTCTGCAGTTTAGAAACAAGGTAATCAAGTAACTTAATTCTTTGATCTGGGTCTTCATAAAATTTACCTTCAAGACAATTTAGGGGGAAGTGAAAATTTTAGTTAATAGACCTGCATTTTATGTTTACAACAATCAAGCTTTTTAAAATTAAGCTGCCTACTTTTTTTTGTATCTGTATATAACTATCCTTTCTAGTTCATTGCCTGTGTCTTTGAATTTACTTCAAGTTGGAAGTACAATCAAATGGTAGCATGTCTAGAAAAATGTTTTTATTTTTTTGAACCACTCTGACCAAAATCAAGTAACTATTTATAGGATCTTTTAAATAAACTGACTTCTAAATTTAAATATTGCTGTCTATGCTATATTTTAAAATCCATGTTGATTTATGGCCCTGGCTGGTTGGCTCAGTGGTAGAGCATCGGCCTGGCGTGCAGAAGTCACGGGTTCGATTCCCGGCCAGGGCACACAGGAGAAGCGCCCATCTCCACCCCTCCCCCTCTCCTTCCTCTCTGTCTCTCTCTTCCCCTCCTGCAGCCGAGGCTCCATTGGAGCAAAAGATGGCCTCTGCCCCAGGCGCTAGAATGGCTCTGGTTGCAGCAGTGACGCCCCCTGGTGGGCATGCTGGGTGGATTCCGGTCGGGCGCATGCGGGAGTCTGTCTGACTGCCTCCCCGTTTCCAGCTTCAGAAAAATGCAGAAAAGGGAAAAAAAAAAAAAAAAAAGATCTGTGTTGATTTAATCATAAAGTTGTCTCGTGTTTCACTTTTAGAATTTGTGAGCTGCTTGGTGTATATGATGAAGGCAACTTTAGTTTTTCAAATGCTTGGACTTACTTGGTTATAATAAACAATATGTCACAATTGGTAAGTAAATATTCTTCCTACCTGAACTAAATGAGTATGTATAACTCTAAATTCTTAGGGAAAGTTTCTTTTGGAATAAAGTTTGGTTGTTACTTTTTAATGTTGAAATTTGATTTATAAGAAGACTTTCAGGCCCTGGCCGGTTGGCTCAGTGGTAGAGCGTCAGCCTGGTGTGCAGAAGTCCCGAGTTCGATTCCCGGCCAGGGCACACAGGAGAAGCGCCCATCTGCTTCTCCACTCCTCCCCCTCTCCTTCCTCTCTCTCTCTCTCTCTCTCTTCCCCTCCTGCAGCGAGGCTCCATTGGAGCAAAGATGGCCCGGGCGCTGGGGATGGCTCCTTGGCCTCTGCCCCAGGCGCTAGAGTGGCTCTGGTCGCAACAGAGCGATGCTCTGGAGGGACAGAGCATCGCCCCCTGGTGGGCAGAGCGTCGCCCCTGGTAGGCGTGCCGGGTGGATCCCGGTCGGGCGCATGCAGGAGTCTGTCTGTCTCTCCGCGTTTCCAGCTTCAGAAAAATAAAAAAAAAAAAAAAAAAAAAAAGAAAGACTTTCAAGAAACTAACTTATTTATACACATACAAAGATACAATATCTTTGTTAATTATTTGGTGACTTATACCTTGACCTGTTTATCATGTTTGTTCATTTGGTTCTGGTGACTCATGGCATGAGTCTGTGATATGTCAAATAAAGGCACATTGTCCTCCTCCCTTAATAAAAAAAAAATATCCTAGGCATATTCAAGAAAGTTCTCTCATATATTTGGAATTAAAGGAAAATTGAGAATGCCATGTTTGAAAAAATGTTCTAGATCCTGAAATGCTCTAAATATTTACCTGATCCTTTTGATTTAATATACACTTTCTTTAAAATCTTTAATGCTTTCAGCAAAATAATAATTTAGAAGCAGTGACATGCATGTGTGGTGTTAGTGGTTCAGACCAAAACTATGGGAAAGGGAAAGCCTGTGTACTCAGAGCTTTCGCACATGTGTATATTCTTTGGAACCAATCATCCCATTTCTGGAAATGCATCCTCAAGTAATGGTCAGTGGTACCTCTGCTTTGATTATTTTTGTATATAAAGCCTATTGTTTGAAATAGCAAAAGGCTGAAAACAATACAAAGCCCTGTGATGGGGACTGGCTAAATGTACTGTGGTCCTTCCACTGGGCAAAATATTTGGCAGTTATTAAAAATAATTTTTATGAAACCTATGGAAAAGTAAGGTTAAGTGGGGAAAAAAGGCAACAAAATTTTGAAGTTAGTTGATGATACCTGTTAAAAAACACTTTATGTATTAAGTAGGAATGGTTGGTGACAGGACTATGATTAACTTTAGTTTACTGCTTTCATATTCTTAGTATCTTAAATGAACATCTTATGGTTTTAATGGGGAAAAGTAAACTTTTAGAATGATGCTTACTGCTATGCAACACTACACTACATAATTACAATTGATTTTTTAAAATAGTTAAGTCTTGAGCATTTATTTTATAAAAGCAAATTCACCTGGATTAACATAAGTGCCCTCAAGAAAAATTGTTTCCCTGATTTCTTACTTTCAGATGTCATGGTCACAATTCTACTGGAAATTACTTATTTAACATGTTGAGTTACAATGAATAGCTCAACCCTTATAAAATTTATGGTAATTTGCATACAAAAGCCATTAAGCAGATAATGTTTTCATTTTTGGCTGAATGAGAGCCTTTTCTTCATGCAGGGCAGTGATTTGCTAATAGTTTATGGGCCCCAGGAAATGACCAATTGAAGCCATTTTCAGGGAAGATGTTATTCATCTCAGGATTTCTGAGAAATTTCATATCATATATATTCATCTGTAGTAAACTATAAAAGCTTGTTGTCAATCTAAAAATACCATAATAAAGCCTAAAAAGTTTTGCCTAAAATATTACTCTGTACCAGCTTTCTGCTTTTAACTTGAATATTTCTACCACCACATTGAAGAAGTTTAATTATTCACCTTGATTGTTTCTAGTTTGCCATGTACTGTCTCCTGCTGTTTTATAAAGTCCTGAAGGAGGAACTGAGTCCAATCCAGCCTGTTGGCAAATTCCTTTGTGTAAAGCTGGTGGTTTTTGTTTCTTTTTGGTAAGTGGGTTTTTTTTTTCTTAAATGTGCTCCATTTCAAAGGACAATAAAATAGTTGACTAGGGAGGATTTTTTAAAATAGTTTTAATACAGAAGATGAATTAAAATGATTCTTTTTACCTTTTAAGAAGTTAATCCTTTCAGCCCTTCTTGGTTTTTTCATAAGGAAGTAATTAGGTGGCCATTGTAACATATATGAGAAAGTAATTTGAGACAATCTAAATATCTCAATACTAGAGGAATCATAAAAGGAATCATTAAAATTAATTATAGCACCTTCATATATGAGAATACTTTGCAGTTTGAAAGATAATAGAATATTTAATTTGAGGGAATATTTATCAGTAAAAGTATTTTTTAAAATAAAAGGCAAATTTTATATGGTCCCAATTTAGTAACAGGGTGGATGACAGGGAGCCTAGAAACAAATAGACCAAATTTCACAACATGCAAATAATGTAAAAAGTGGAAAAAGTACTTATCCCACCACCCAGGAAGAATGATTAACATTGTATTATAAAACTCCACAGAAATGATTTCATACTTTAAAAATGTATAGAACTTGATACGTTCAGTATATTGTGGATATAATTCTTTGTCAGTTAAGTGAGATATAAATTTGTTGTTTAGGTTTTTTGGTTTTGCTTAGTCTATACTGTCGTGTGGATGTAACTTTTTAACCAGTCTCCTATTGGCGTTTAGGTTGTTCTTATTTTTCACCATTACAAGCAATATAGAATTGAATATTCTTGTCTATAGAACTTGGAAGCTTGTCTGTTTTATTATTAGCTGATAAAATTTAACCTGGGTCATATCTCTAGATTTGCTTGAAATGCTCAGTGTGGCTCCCTGTCTTAGAGTCAGACCTCTTCTGAGTTTGTCTCTAGTTCTAGTACTTCAAACAAGACTGGTTTAAAAATGTTTCTTAAATTAATCTGAATAGGCCCTGGACAGTTAGCGAGTCATCCTGAAATGACAAGGTTGCGGGTTCCATCCCCAGTCCGGGCACGAACGGGAAGCAATCAATGAATGCACAACTGTGTGGAACAACAAACGAATGCCTCTTCCCCCCTCCCATCTCTCTCCCTTCCTCTCTCTGTCTCTAAAAAAGATCAATCAGTAAATAAAAAATTAATCCCCGGCTGGATAGCTTAGTTGGTTAGTGTCATCAAGAAACGCATAGGTTTCAGGTTCGATTCCCAATCAGAGCACGTATAGGAACCTCGATGTTCCTGTGTCTCTCTCCTCCTGTCTCTCTCTCAAAAAAAAATCTGGATACTCAGTTAACACATGTATAAATAACATTTAAGTATCTACCCTTTATTTCATTTTAAATGCTTATTGTTATGTGTTAGGCATAGTCTGTTTATAGGGAGAAGTTAAATCTAGTTACTTGTGCACACATTCAAAAAGTTGTATAAACCATGTACTAAAGTTCTAAAAATACATGATGAAAATCCACATGATGAAACTACTAGAAGAGTAAATTTGTAAGGCAAGTAAACATATTTACTATAGACACGACGTCTTCGGGACTCTGCTTTGCAAGCAGGATGTGGTGGTTGTGGTGCACAGGTTGTCCAGGGTCTAATTGTTTTAAATGGCATATTTAATTTTTTTAAACTGCTCATTTTATGCTTGATAGAGATTTGGCATTTACCTTTTCCTAACATATAGGCAAGCAGTAGTTATTGCTTTGTTGGTAAAAGTTGGCGTTATTTCTGAAAAGCACACGTGGGAATGGCAAACCGTAGAGGCCGTGGCCACAGGACTGCAGGTATGTCGTGCTGGTTCTGAATTCATAGACCGTAACTGTTGGTTTGTTTTCAAATGAAGCATATTCTCTCTCAAATGTGACAATGAACACGCCGTGGGGTATCATTATCCTCACCTCATGGGTGAAATGGGGGAGCCCTAGAGAAATTGGCCATTCCTCCTTTGTGGTAGAGCCCAGAACACAGCTAGATTTTGTTATTCCTAGACAGTTGACCTTTCTGCATGTCAGTTCTTAGTCCTTGAGCAATGGATTGAGCCTTCAGTGTAGTTTGCTAAGAAATCCTTGATTGAGGTAGTGCAAACTAGATTTAAATTTTTGGCATTTTGTCCTTTTTTGAGTTCACATAGAATTATTTTGGAAAAATGATTATAATCTTATGGGGGAAAACCCAGCTATTTATACTTAGTAATTTGAGAAGGGAAAAGGGAGATGGTGTTTTCCTTTACCTACATACTAGATTTGACCTCAAAGATGACGATGTCCTTGTGCAGGACTTCATTATCTGCGTGGAGATGCTGCTCGCCGCTGTCGCCCACCACTACACTTTCTCATACAGACCCTATGTCCAGGAGGCGGAGGAGGGCTCGTGCTTCGACTCCTTCCTTGCCATGTGGGATGTTTCAGACATCAGGGATGATATTTCTGAACAAGTAAGGCATGTTGGTAAGTACCGGTCATTTAGTTCATCCAAACGGGTGGTTTTATTAAGGGCACTTCAGTTGCTATTTAAGAGATGAAGACTTTGCTTAAAGCAGTACCACGATAAGGTTCTTCAGATAGGGAGGAGCGGGGGAGGGGGATCTTCCTATGTTTATATTGGTAAAGCATGATTACTTAATTTTTGGCTAACTTGAAAACCTTTCTATTACTCTAAAGGAAGGACGGTCATGGGACATTCGAGGAAAAAATTTTTTCCCGAGGATCAAGATCAAAGTGAACATACAAGCTTGTTATCATCATCGTCACAAGATGCAATTTCTGTTGCCTCTTCCGTGCCACCTTCCCCTGCGGGCCACTACCAAGGGTTTGGACATACTTTGACTCCCCAGACACCTACTATAGCTGATCTATCTGATGAAATATGTACTGCTACAGAAGAGAAAAGAGAACCTTCAGATAAACCCGTGGCCTCCTGAACAGGGTGTGAAAGCAAACTGCGTTGCTACCCCGTTTCATTGCCTGGTTCCGCATTGCTCAGGATTCTGCGCTGGGACAAGCCATAAATGACGGAGAATTTCAACACAAAGTTAGGTGAAAGCCAGGTACTACTGAATTTATACTAACTAAATTTTGTATATCAAAAATACTACCCTAGACTTAGACTTAATTTCTTAACATTAGAGTACCACATATTCAAGTGGTAGAAAATGACAATGTATGTCATTTTCAAAGTGATACTGCATTGCTTTATCAAGAGGATGGGCATTAAAAAAATCAGTGCTTCCTACCACTGCTGCATGAATATAATGCTCTGGAATTAGCAGGAAGTATAATTCAGAAATATGAATTACTGGAACATAATCATAATCATGTGCCATATATGCTAACAATTATTTCTCTATTTCTCAATTGGATGTCTTTCAATAAATAAGAATTTGTCATTTATTTTTTGCAACTTTTTGCCTCTCATTCTTTTTCGTTTTTTAATTCCATTGAGGGACAGAGAAGTACCAACTTGTTGTTCCACTTAGTTGTGCACTCACTGGTTGCTTCTCACATATGCCGACTGGGGATCAAACCTGTGACTTCTGGTGCACAGGGTAAACACTTTTTATCCACTGAGCTACCTGGCCAGGGCTTGTCTCTCATTCTTTAAACATAAACCATTAATGTTTTAATAAAAAGTTCTTGATTAGAGGGGCAGAGCATAAAATAAGTCCAAAGAAATAAGAGTTAAAAATTATGTACCTACAATAAAAAAATGCCTATCTCTTAGATTCCTATTAGGATATCTCAGACCTAAAAACAACTAAGAAGCATTTGCAATTATGTAAATAGATTAATAAGTTATCCATGAATTTGGGGTGAAAGAATACACTGGCTGGATGGAAGACTGGGAGAAGAAGAAAGAAACTTGTGATAGGAAAGGAGTCTACTTTTAAAGGTGTCAGCCAATGTAAACCTCTATACACCGCTGTCAGAGGACATGTAGCTGCCATCTGGGAGAAATTCATTACTTAGGATGAAATTTCTCACAACCCACTGGGGGTCACAGTTAACATTTTATATGGAAAACATAAAAAGTGCCATAGTAGTAGTATGTTGCAAATAGCAATGGTACTTCTCAAAATCCGTGCTTTATGTATTATACATATTCACAAATATATGCTGGTTCACAGTAATGAGGCACAAAGTCTTTATTGTGTCCTATTATAAACTAAACATTTCTATGGAAAGCGAAGCCAGGCAGTATAATATCAGAGGTAATGAGACCGGGCAATGGGGAAAGTACATCTTATTTTGTTTGCAGCTTATTTACAAAGAGCATGTACTACACATATACAAGGCATGATAAACTGATTAATCTATTTCAAGTGTTTAGAAATTGGATCAATTATTATATATTTCTTCTGTATCCAAATCAAAACCTCAAAGAATACTGGTTTAGGTTTAATTCTTTCGTGAACTGACCAAGTTTTTCATTTTTCTTTGCCAAAGTAGACCAGGAAAAAAACTGCCTCCTTAGGATTTTCTTTCTTAACTCTTTTAATCTTAATTACATTTAGCTCATGGCTTAAATTCTTATGTAAATTTGGATTCCCAAAACATAAAACCCGAGGTATTTCAGAGGTACAACCAGTATTTAAAAGAAGCAAGTTTGTACTTTACAGGAAGCCATAACCTTCAATCTGCGGTGGAAGCCAACAAAATTTTTTTTTAATTTTTTTTTTTTTTTACAGAGACAGAGTCAGATAGATAGGTACAGACAGACAGGAATGGAGAGAGATGAGAAGCATCAATCATTAGTTTTTCGTTGCGACACCTTAGTTTTTTATTGGCTGCCCTCCCACATGCACCTTGACCATGGGGCCACAGCAGACTGAGTAATCCCTTGCTCGAGTCAGCGACCCTGGGTTCCTCTGCACCCCAGCCCAACGCTCTATCTACTATGCCACCGCTTGGTCAGGCGGAAGTCAACATTTTGATATTTCCAATTTTAAGTTTGGATTTAAGAAAAATGCCATAATGCCTAAAAATTAAGTTTTGGTTTTATTTATTGACACATGACAAAGAAGATGACTCAAAATCCTTTATCTTTATAGTCTTAGCATGTAGATAGAAATGTTTAATAGAATTTAATCTATAGTGAGTACAACTAAGCAATAAAGACAGTTTTTCCTAATGTGAAAAACTAATGACAGCCTTTTTCAAAAAGTCTACAGCAAATTATTTCTGTAATAATGCTAACTCAATATTTAGTATCTTTCAAATATACTTTATTAAGGTCAAATTTTAAAAATATTTCAGCCATACAAAGAATTAAGTCTCTACACCCCCCACTTTATGGTTATAATCGCACTGCTCAGACCAGGACAACTGCACTTGCCCGACCTGACACTATCAGAAAACTCCTCAGTGCTTCACTGTGATGCTGACGTTGCTTTTGTGATGCTGGACGTGGAGCACCAGCTCCTCTCCCGTCTCCACCGGGATGGGTTCATCTAAAACCACTGCCGCCTGTTTCCAGTGGGACCCTTCACTGGAAGTATCCAGCCTGATCTCGTCGTCGAGGTGCATGTGGTACCAAAACGGAATGGCAGTCACTTGGCCAGACTTACAAATGTGTACCTCGGAAAATGAAGAAACTGTGAAAATCTCATCAGAACAAAGAGGACTTGAAAAGTGTCTTTTTAGTTCATTTTAGATCCAGATTTCAGAAATACATTTTAATTACCCAATTCAAATTAATATAGCATGATTTTATTCACTAATATTTACCTAAGCCCATTTTTTGATATTGGTTTAGAAAAGAAATAACATTTATATCTTCAAAGAAAGTGGCTAAATAAATTTTATGTACATAAAGAATAACCCAGTTTAAGATAACCATTTTGCATGTGATGAGTAATTAAGTACCTTTACTTCTCTGTGAGAGGTGTTCAAATAGGGAGTCATTAAATCCAGTCTCAAGAGTTCCACTGGCTTGCTTAATGGTGTACAGGGCAATGAGGACAGGTCCAAAAATACACGGATAGGTACCTACAGAAAGGAGCAATTTTTCACTTTGATTCAATTCTTTCCATGACCTAGGCTCCTCATTGATTGCTTTGTACATCTGTTACCTCATTTAACTCAATTCCTACATCAATCATAAGGTATAAAGAATTTCATGATTGCAGTTTTATAGGAAGAATAAACAAAACTAAGATTTTGGCAGGCTAACTCATTTGTTCAAATCACAATTTCAGGCACCTATATAGATGCTTTACTTCAATGAAAGCAGATTCAGTTTTGACAAACTAAACAGCTCAAAGATTTTAAAACAAGGATGTGCTTATGTGTGAAAGATGAACTCATAAGCAAATAATAGAACATTAATTATTACAGTATTTGAGAAAAGAGGCCAAATTTAACCCAACAATTTAATAGTGGATTTTGTTTGAAAATTAATTTATTTTTCTAAGGCAGTGATTCTCAACTTTGGCTGCAAATTAAAATTACCTCAGGAGGTTTTAAAAAGCCTGGCTGTTCAGGCCACACATCAGATTGAACTGGAGTTAGGATCCAGTTATCAGTAGTTGTGAAGTAGTCATGTGCTGCTGAGCCAGGGAATACATTCCAGGAAGTGAATCACCAGGCGATTCTGTGTGTGAACATCGACTGCGCCAACACAGACCTAGGTGCAGACCACTACTGACTAACTGCAGCCCAGAGGCCCGTTTACACCAGCATCGCCACAAGTGAAAAACGCCTTGCTCTGTGACGTCACCACAGCTACGATGTCACTAAGATAACAGGAATTTTTCAGCTTCATGACACTAATGTGGTCCTTTGTTGACTGAAACATCATGGGGCACATGACTGTACAGTCAAGGCTGAGAACCAACTGCTACCAAGTGTCCCATCACTTTAGCCTCTTTGAAATAAAAAGGAAACATTTAAAAAGTTCCCCAGAATGATGTTTCAGTCAACAAGTGCCCCATAATAAATAAAACATTTATTCCTGTCTGAATAAAATATTACAGCAACTGTTCATAGTGAAACGGGACACATAAAATACTTCTCCCTGGACATCCTCGAAGGCGTCCAACCTTCCCTAGGTTGATTTTTATCCATAATAAGTTTGCCCTAGGAAACTGATTACCATTGTAACCCAGCTAAATAACTACATAAAACTATAGAAAGAGATATAAGGCAGACTGTGAATAACAAGCACCTGGCTGAATTTCTCTTCCAGACACTTACCCGAAACTGGTTAATGAAAGGTGCTATATTCAATCCGAGAGTTCGTGCTGTTCCTTGAACAGCATTCTCTTCTACCAGTGTCTGTGACTCTACAAGCAGCCCAAACATCAGCACATACTGAGGAAAGATCTTGCCTCCAGATTGTAGCAAACACCTAGAGAAGGGAAAATGTTTTAAAAGGTATCTCGAGCCCTAGTGGGATAGCTTGGTTGGTTAGAGCATCGTCTGGAAGCGCAAAGGTTGCAGGTTCGATCCCAGTCAGGACACATACAGGAACAGCTAGATGTTCCTATCTCTCTCTAAAATAAAAAAAATAAACATTAAATAAATAAAAGGCATCTTGATGCCCTACGTTTTATCAGTACTAACAACTAAATCATGATGAATTGGTGAGCTACAGATTATATACAGTCTAATGGACTTTATATTCTTGGCTGGTGTTCAAAATGGTAAACCACTGGACATAAATGCCTAACAAGTCAAGCTAAAAGTGCTGATCTATGAGAAAGAACCAGCTGGTTTGATGTATGTGCCTTTAGTGTCAGGAAATCAATGGATATTAAAACTAGTGGGTGAAAGTTTGATTAGGAAAAAGGTATTTCATAGTTTCAGATATCACCCCCACAAATGACTGACTTGTTACAAAGGGAAAAATAGCAACTTACTATAGAAAAACTTGGTGGATACAACTTAAACCAACTGATAACGGAATGAAGCAACATTATGTATGTGCGTTTTAATGTGATGAAACTTTTGTAGCATGTCTCTCTAAAATGGATAATTGAATCTAATAAGAAAATATGAACATTCCACAGAATAAATGTTTTCAAAACTGTTAATGTCATGAAAGACTGATGATCTGGCCTGACCTGTGGTGGCGCAGTGGATAAAGCGTTAACCTGGAATGCTGAAGTTGCCGGTTCAAAACCCTGGACCTGCCCGGTCAAGGCATATATGGGAGTTGATGCTTCCTGCTCCTCCCCCCTTCTCTCTCTCTCTCTCTCTCTCTCTCTCTTCTCTAAAAATGAATAAATAAAAATTAAAAAAAAAAAAAGACTGATGATCTGTTCCAGAATAAAGGAGACTGAAGCAGCATCAAAACTAAGGCAACGTGCACTCCTGCACTGGAATCTGAACCAGAAACAGAAAGAGCTATAAAGGATTTAGTATAACAAATGGTGAGAGCTACAGATCTGTATATCAGATATGGGTCGTTTCTTTTTTTAATCAACTGAGAGGCAGGGAGGTGGAGAGACAGACTTCTCTGCATGTGCCCCCACAGGAATCCACCCCACAACCCCCATCTGGGGGCCGCTGTTCTGTTGATTGGCGACTGAGCTATTTTCGTGCCTGAAGCAAGGCCATGGAGCCATCCTTAGCGCCAGGGGCCTGAGGTTATGAAGATACGCAATTAGGACAACAATTAGAGACAGCAAGGCACCCTAGGGTGAAAGCCCTGAGCAGATGAGAGTCCAGGGCCTCTCTGACCCTGTACTGGAAACTGCAAAACAGCAGGATAAGATTCAGCAACAGGGAAATGTTTAGGCTCTCAGAACAGAGATTAAAAGTCAGTATGTTCCGGCCTGACCTGTGGTGGCGCAGTGGGATAAAGCGTTGACCTGGAACACTGAGGTCGCCGGTTCGAAACCCTGGGCTTGCCTGGTCAAGGCACATATGGGAGTTGATGCTTCCTGCTCCTCCCCCTTCTCTCTCTCTCTCTGTCTCTCTCTCTCACTCCTCTCTAAAAAAAATCAATAAATAAAATATTTAAAAAACAAACAAAAAAAAACCTTTAAAAAAAAAAAAAAAAGTCAGTATGTTCCTTGTCCTTTACTTCACCCCTGAAAACTGCTGTCTGCTTCCTTGAGTTATTCATACTTGCTAATATCTGAGTAAGGCTGGGGACAGGGCGTCAGTCCTTCAGTCTGCTAAAGGGGAAGAGAGACAGGGGGGTGGGAGTGGAAAAGCAGATGGTCGCTTCTCTCATGTACCCTGACCAGCAATTGAACCCAGGACTTCCACATGCCAGGCCAATGCTCTACCGCTGAGCCGGCCAGCCAGGGCCAGCCAGATATAGGTCTTATGTCCATTTAAGTATCATGATTTTGATATTTATGATAGTTATATAAATGAATGTCTCTGTTCTCAGAGAAAGACACACTGAAGTATTTGGGGAAAGGTATATGAAATCTGGAACCTACTCTAAATAGTTAAGAATAAGAAAGTAAATGAGGCAAAAGACTATTTTATGAATCTGGGTGTAGGTAAATATTAAGTCCTTTTTACTATTCTTTAACTATTTTGACTATTCTTTATAAGCTTAAAATTATTTCAAAATAAAAAGTTCAACACTCTGAAAGCAAAAAACAAAGTTATTTACTAAATATCCAAGTGTTCTAGTAAAGTGTGAGTCAACAAAATCCTTTCTACTACAAAAAAAAAATCCTTTCTGCTACAAAAATCTTGGGTTCATCTTCTGTTTTCCTGGAAATCCCACGTTGCAAGTCGGCTGTTCCACTGCTCAGATTTTAATGTTAATAGGTAGGTTGCATCTGGACTGAGAGAACTGAACAAACTAATAAATGTCTAATAAGAAGCCACACTACCTTTACGCTTCCCTGCGTGGTATGATTTGTAACCAAGTGTTCTTATTAGGGCTGTTAAGCCAGGGCAGCTCCCACTCCCAGCCACACAGTCTGTTTCCTCACACTTGAACTGTGTGGGAGATGTGTGTGAATGGATCGCCTAATGCCACCAAGTGAAGCCGAGATAAAGGATACTTTGGTACTTCAAACCAAATAATTCTTTTCAGTTGACACATTTACAATCATATTAAATCCCTCAATTTTACCAAATAGTTGAAGCTGGTTTCAACCTGAACTTTCAGATTGGTGAGAAAAAAAGCAATAGAAATATATATTACTGGGATGCAGGGGAAATTTTAATATAGACCATATATTAAATAATAGTATTTTATCAATGCTAAACTTGTGTTTGTGTGATCATTTTATTGTATTACATAGAGGAAAGCCTTTGTTCTAAGGAAACACGTGGTAATTGTTAAAATAAGGGTCAAAGTTATGAAGCCAACAACTATCAAATGGTTCGGCAAACAAAGGGATTTTCTAGTGTTTACTGTTAAGTGTCCTGCAATTTTTAAGTTTGAAATCTTGACTTTTCCAAATAAAAAGCTGATGTAAAAGTTTACAATAGGTAAACAGGTGGTTCTTGTAACAACTCTCCCTAAAAACTAGCTAACAGGAAGCCAAATCCTAAAGAATCAGCAAGGAAAGTTAGAGGTGACTCCTCAATGCAACTGCTGCGTGAGACTGATGGAGTCTCGCTCTCTTTGCTGAATACAAGCGCATGATCACTTAAATTGTAGTGTGTCCTGTGCACACATTAACCTAAAAATGGACTGCACTCTGCCTGCCCAGTGCTTGACTTGTTTTTGTTACTCCTTTCTCATGAACTTTTTAGCATTTTGGGTGAAGTCTGGTAGAAACTGAATCTCCACAACTCGTAAAGTACACCCGTCTTAACAAAACTATACAGCCCTCAACAAAATTCCTATCCATGCCTTTGCCGAACCTGAAAAAATTTTAATTCCAAATAGCCACAAGAGGGTACCATTCTCTGAAATTAGCAAGCTGAAATTTGATTTTTCCTTAGTTACCCAGAACATCTTCTATTTTTATAGATCTCTCCTTATTTCCCGTATTATCTAGGCAGTCCCATTCCTCTTCACCTCGACAGTGCAGGGGTCCCTCAGGGGAGAAAACTCAGTAATGACATTCATGCAAAGAGAAAGGTAAGAGGTCACAGGTCCTGAAAAGCAATGCTTGTGGAACATACCAGATCATGACTCATCTGTATAGTTAATGCCTCTAGAACTAAAAGAATTTATAGGAAGTTTGAGCTCAAAAAACCCAACAGTAAAAAAAAAAAGTTACATTTTGTGTTTTACCTTGATATTGCAGCTTTTTCCATTATCTCTTGCTGAATGAGCCCAGACGGCTCAATGACGTCCAATATAATTATACTCCACAACTTGTCCGATTTGGGCCTTTGCAACACAGATTCGTCTTCCACGTGTCTCAACCAAAATTCCAGTGTCTCTTTAGGAAAGTGATTGGCCTCAGATATGAGGTCCAGGGTGATACGATGCTGGTCTTTGTCCACAGAGCTGTAAGGTTTAACCTGCCCAAGCGTGCCAGCGATGAGAGGCAGAACAGAGAATCCTTCCGACACATCTAACACGTAGAAAGGCTCAGAGGCTCCCGGCTCAGGGTCACTCTGTCCACTGCCACCGCTCATCTCACTGTCCGGGCAGTGAGTGTCCATGGCCTGACACAGTTTCTCCGGAGCCAGGGAAGACAGCACTCTGCTCATTGCCTTTTTAAAGGCTTCGTGGTATGGGATGTTATTAAGCAGAGCAATTTCTGTGGACTCCAGCACACAGGTCTGCTCCACAGCATCTGGCTGGCTGGTCTGCAGGTTGGCCAGGGCACTACAGAGTTCAGCCTCATTTTCTAAAGAGAGCAAGTCTTTATCCTTCGTAAAACTTTTCCCAACATCCATTTCATGTTCTGAGCTGAAGACACTGATACCCTGGATTCTTAAGTAATAATCTTGACAAGACACTTCCATCATCACATGGTCCCCAGGCTGTACCCAGTAGTCTTCATAAAAAAGAAGTTACACTTCATGAATACGAATGTTTGTAAGTCTTATGATCACATCAAAACACCTGTCCTCCCATTCCACCGCCCTCCCCATGTTTTAAATCACTACAGAGGATTACAGCTATTAATTTATTAGAATTCAGTGAATCTATTAATTTCATACAAAAAACAAAACAAACAAAAACCCTAGCAAACTCTCTCCAGCTGTACATAGGAAAAAAAATGGAGTTTGACAATTCAATTAACTCAGCCTAATACCGAGATTCAATTCGAGAGCTAAATTACTGGCCCCTAACACTCAGAATTTAGTGCTTTTCCTACAAGCACTAGGTATCCTTTAGTGTCCCCAAATTTAGGGTTTGTGGGAGGATTATAGGGAACTCTCAATCTCCTGGTAATGAAGCCAACAATAACAGAGATGGAATTCAGAGATTAATACCAAACCTCACTCTAGCTTAAAGGGACATTATTTTCTCTAACAGTAATTGCTAAAAGAACAAAGCAGTATTCAAAAGAACCTATCTATCTCATAACCGCAGTCTTGCATATTTAGAGATTTTGAAAATATAAGAAAAAGACTCTTACAACAGACTATAAATATCATGCTCTTTTCCATTAAATTTCACACCTGATAAAACTTGAAAATGTAAGTGTATAATCACAATCCCTTACCATCACTAAAGCCAGTTGAAAATACATGTTGTTATTCATGTGTTTAAACATTTAAAATGTCCTTTCCCTAAGAGGGATTAAAAAAAAAAAAGACCATCTGTCTAAGTTACTCAAAGAGGCTTAGAATAAACAAATAGAAAATGTCCCTTATTAAGTGCCAGTCACTACGATAGGCATTTTATAGCCATTATTTCTAACCCCTACAACAGTCCTGCAGGGGAGGCAGCACTGTCCCATTTTACACGTCACATAACAACCATTCTGAGGAGTAAGCAGCCAAACCAGCCGGGGAGTCAGAAACTAGCAGAGCTGGGCTCCAAACCCACATCTACCGGACTGGCTCCAGCAACACCAGGCTAGCCGTGCACTGACTGACTTAACGACTTGCCGAATCAGAGCCTTGAGTAGGAGAAACAGATGCAGCCACCTCAAAAAAGGTAGAATTTTTCTATGTACTACAACTGCTGGGAAATATACTGAAACTCACCAAATTGCTTGTAGAAATATTTCTATACAAAAACTATCTTTAACATAGATCTTCCCAAGAAAAGTTAATGGATTCGTGAACCCTCTAAAACTTCAAGATTCTGTATGTATAGATATGAATGTGTACCCTTCTAAGACCTGGGGGTTCAGATGCCATCAGACGCTGTACGTAGCTCCTGCATTAAAGAAATACTCCCCCACTATGTTACATTAAAACTGGACTAGCATCTCTCTTATCTGCTACCAAGCCAGAGTCATCAGAGCTGAAGAAATGATGGAACACTAGTTCTGAGTGGCATGCAGCAGAGTGGTGTTTTAGTCTCTCTTCTCAGCTACCTATTATTTAAAGCTACTTTTAAATTAGAAAATGAAAACTGTCTCGAGGATGCATTCAGTCTCCCTGGACTAGAAACTAATTTTTTTGACAGTGACTCAAATGCTTCGAGGATTAAAGCAACAAGTTGAAGAACACAAACAAGGGCAAGTCAGACGAGATGAGAGTACCTGCCAGGTCCTGCACAGGGTAGACAGCCTGTTCCCAGCAGGATTCCTCACTGGGACTGGTGCATAAACAGTGCTCGTTGTCAAGCTGCAGTACAAACCAAACCACAACAGCGTCCAGTACGCCTTCTTTAATGACAGGAACTTCGATCTTATCGGGTTTTCTAGTGGCTAGGCTTTTTAATTCCTACGAAAACATAAAAGGGTTTTATACAATGAATCCATACACGCCCCAATACCGTATCAGCTCCCATTTCTGCTAGTCCTCAGTCCGGCCGGTGCGCTGGGGGCTCCGCATCTGGGCACACCGAGAGCCACGTGGGCACACTGGGTGGGAGCTCTGACAGGAGGCAGTGGAATGCCAGGCGGCTATCAGCAACAAGGAGGCAGAGGCACAGTGCTGACACGGAAAGGGAGCTCATGGCACAGCGGGCGGGGCCGAAGCAGGTTTCCACATATGAGTATGCGAGACACACAGTTTGTTGCTGTTAATTAAAGCCTTAATAAGATGTATTTTTTTTTATTGTGGCAAAGAAAAAGAAAAGCTTAAACAAGAAAAGGATAGGGGTACTTAGCAGTGCAATCAGATTGTTCTCTGTTGGAATGTGGGATCAGAGAAGGAATGTTCTTGGCGCTCAGCCTCAGTAAGCAATGCCAAAATGTTCACTTAGCTCCAGACCACCTCAGGAAAAGGCTAGAAACAACTGATAGGGGAAGCTCTCATTCAATTCTAACACCCTTAGGTGAAAGGATGCTCATAAGGCCTTCTGTCTGAGGCAGGTGTCACCTAACCCTCAGTTGCACTGGAACCCTTAACCGTTCTGAGAGCGTCAGAGGAGGGTTTCATGGGGCCTTCCTCGATTCCTTTGGACACTTTCTCTGCACGTCTCTTCTTTCCACCTCAGCGACACGCGCAGATACACGCGGTGGTCGCTTGTCCTGGTTCGCCCAGGACTGTCCGTTTTACAGTGGGAAGTCCCACATCACAGGCGCCAGCCAGTGCTGGGCAAACCAGTGTGGCCGGTCACCCTGACAATCACACAACTGGGAGGTGTGAATTACTGCTCATTTGGAGGAATAACTGATCATTTCAAATGGCGGCATGACACTACGGAAAGTCAGAAACACCCACGTTAGGACGCCTGCCCCTGCTCCTGCATTCACATGCTGCAGAATTTTGGGGAAATTAATGTAGCGACAGTTCCTTTGCCTGCCCAGCACTGCAACTTGTCAGAGTGACCTAAGAGCACAGTGAAAACACCGTACACATTATCCATTCCCAACAAGTCTTAGGGACTTTTCTCTCTGGGTTCACAGTGCATAATTTCAGGAGAGAATTCTAGCTACCATTTCATCATTTTCTTTACCTATAGTAAGTGGAATCCCATGCAAACTCGTAAAATAAGATGGTCCTATATATTTACTCTTTTAAACACAGATGAAGTTTAATGCTCAAAAACAGTAACTAAGCTTTTTTTTTTACCTGAAGATTGTTGAAATCTACTGTCATCATCTCAAAGCACTCTGTCAGAGCCAAATAACCTCCGGGAACCCGACCCATCTTCTCAGTCGTGTACGGTTCGACCGCATCTTCGCTCTCCACAGAACACGCTGGGCCCTGGAACTTCACATTTGTCGGCAAACAGATCCCAGCGATGTCCTTCGTGCCCACCCTGGTGAGAGAGGGAATAAAGGGGAAAGGGGATAGATGGTGTCCTGTTTTACAATCAAGTAGCACCATCTAGTACTGAATCCAGCAAAAATAAACATAAAAATGAAATAAAACTTAAGAGACAAAGGTTTTTAAACAATTATATGCACAATCACAAACTATAAAGGAAAACAAGTGATAAATAGATCCACATTAAAATTAAGAACTTCTGATCATCAAGATACCCAGCAAAACAGAAAAAAGGCAAGCTCTAAGTAGAAAAGATTTGTAATACATCTATATTCAACAAAAGGCTCGCCTCAGCAGGCAGTGGTACAGTGGATAGAGCGTTGACCTGGGATGCTGAGGACCCAGGTTTGAAACCCTGAGTCACTGGCTTGAGTGCAGGCTCATCTGCTTGAGTACGGGCTCACCAGTTTGAGTGCAGAGTTGCTGGCTTGGGCATGGGATCATAGACATGACCCCATGGTTGCCGGCATCAGCCAAAAGATCGCTGGCTCGAAGCTCAAGGTTGCTGGCTTGGCCAAGGGGTCACTTGGTTTGCTGGAGCCCCCCAGTCAAGGCACATATGAGAAAGCAACCAATAAACAACTAATGTGCTGCACAAAGAATTGGTGCTTCTAATCTCTCTCCCTTCTTGTCTTGTGTCTGTCCCTGTCTGTCTATCCTTCCCTCTCTCTCTAAACAAAAAAAGGGGCTCATATCCAAAATATATCTCTAAATTTCTACAAATTAATAAAAGAAAAAAGTTGGCAAAAGACTTAGACACTTCAGAAAACAGCATATCCAAATGGCCAGAAGGCATATTAAAAGTTGGTCAGATTCATTAGCCATCAGGGAGATGGAACTTAAAACCATACAACACAACCACCAAAATGGGGGAAATAAACAGTGAATACCAAGTACTGGTGAGGATATAGCCTCATATACTACTGGTAGGAGTATAAAATTAACAAGACTACTTTGGAAGACTTTCATGGCATCTATTCAAGCTGCACATCTATATTTCAGATACATTCCATAGAGAAACCTCAAGGTGTTTGACATTTCCACTTCCAGGAATATAGCCCACAAAAATTAATACACACAATCACCAAAATAATGTTCAAGAGCGTTTACAGCTGTACTATTTCTAGTGCCCAAAAAACTGGATATAACCTACATGTCCATCAAGAGTAAAACGGACAAGCATATTGTGTGGTACATTCATACAGTGACACATCACCCCAAGGGGAAATGCTAGGTCAAGGACTAGTCACATCTTTAATTTTGTTCAGGTGTTTTTGTTGCATCCACAAAAACACTTGTTCTTACCTAATTTGAGTGTGCTGATCTCAAATCTGACATCAGTTTTTCTCTGTAAGCTACAATTTTTTTGCAATTCAAAATTTTAGGTTTTCATCTTATTGTAAAATTTTCAACATTTAGTGTAACATAATGAAGAAGAAAGTCTTCTTGGACATCATCTTTGCGGAAATAAAAATTTATATAATGCAGTAAATACACTAAAAGATATGATTGCATCAGAATTTGTCTAAAATTTAGAAATAGAAAACATTAAAACTTATTTTAATCATAAAATTTGCGCAAAACTTATTTAAATTCTATTCAGGCAAAAATTTGCGTTTGTAGCTCTTGGCATTTGTGTACTTGTTGACAGTCTCATTTGATGCTCCAGAAATAGTCTGCTCATCACTAACAGCTCCAAGATTTTCGGGAAACTTATCAAGGTGACTGTTCAGGAAGTGAATCTTAACGCTCATGTTACATCCAATGTTGCAGAAAGCCAACAGCATCCTCTGAACCAGAAGTTCATAGTTTTCTGCTTTTTTGTTGCCAAGGAAGTTCTTTGTAACTGCCACAAAAGACTGCCATGCTGCTTTCTCCTCCTTATTCATCTTCCTGGCAAATTCTTCATCACGTATGAAGGTTCGAATTAGGTCCATCGAATATATCTGCTCTTACCTTCTTGAAAGACCAGGCAGGAAAAGCAGAAATAATATGTTGAAAGCATTCACTTTCTCTATTCAAAGCCTGAACAAACTGCTTCATTAAGCCAAGTCTGATGTGAAGTGGGGGAAAAATGATCCTGTCTTGATTAACTACAGGTTCATTCACAATATTTTGCATCCCTACTTCCAGAGCTTCACGTTTCGGCCACTCCTTCTGCGTCCAGTGTTTCTCCCGAGCTCGGCTGTCCCACAAACACAGAAAGCAAGGTTACTTCGTGAAACCTCTCTGTTGTCCTAGCAGGAAATTTACCATTTTAAGATCCACACAAATGATCCAGCTATGCTCTTCATACTTTAGAAAGTTGAGGACAATTTTTATGTCATTATAATCTTCTCGCAGATGAGTTGAATAACCAATTGGAACTGTTGCATAAACATTACCATTGTGTAGGAGAACACATTTCAGACTCTGTTTAGAGCTGTCAAGAAATAGCCACCATTCTGTTGGACTGTAAGTGGTAACACCTAGCTGGCTGAGAAGACTACTGATGTCATAACAGTAAACAAAGTGTTTGTCTTCGGAAAAAAGAGTCCACAAATATTTGTTCACGCTCCCTGAAATGGGATACTTTAGCTGACCAGTGAAGTACATTCTTTTTTTGAAGCCTGGAGTCGAATAACTCAGCTGCTTTCTTTGATAGGCCCAAATCTCTTACTAAGTCATTCAATTCCGGTTGGCTAAACTGCTGAGGGGTTAATGACTGCTTGGCATCAGAAGAAGACCCTTCAGATTCTATAACCATTTCCTCAACCATCTTATCAAAATAAACTTGATCACCATGTTTACTTTCTTCATCCTTAGAAGAAATAAAACCATTGAAAACTGGAACCGGGAGTGTCTCAGAGTGTGGGATAGGTCGTATTGCTGAAGGAATATTAGGATGTGCAATCATATGCTGATTTTTCTTGCCGATACCCTTTGTATGGATCAGACAGAAATAACAGTCACTGCTGTGGTCCTTAGATTCACGCCAAACCATGGTAATACCAAAAGGCATTCCCTTTGTCCAGTCACGAAGCATTTCCTCACAATTATGACACACAATATGAGGAGCCCAATTCTTGTCTTGATCACCAAGGGGAACTTGAAAATAGGCAATATATGCACATGTCACAAATGATGAAATATTGCGCCTTTGACGTTGAAGTGTGTAACAGCCACATATATAACAGAAAATGTCAGGACTATTCTTACATTTACGCCTACTCAAAGAAGCCATGATTCAAACTTAAAACAAAATAAGAGGGTGTATTTATCAGATAATAATTTTTTACATTTAAAAACAAATACAATTATGTAAAAGTGATGTTTGTAAAACATTAATTGCCCTGTAGTTATGTTCAATCCAAAAGTCGTTGCCCTTTAACTCCAATTTAAAAACCAATGCATGCCATTAACTGTAACAAAAAGAAATTAAAATTGCATAAAAACTAGAGCATGCACCAAAAAATGGATTTCAGATTTGGAATCAGTGATACAGAGATATATAGAAACAGTTCTAAAACCTCATGCAACAGAAAATGAAAAAAAATTGTTCCCCACTGTTATCAATAATTTTTAGTGTCTGCTGACATAAACATCTTAATCATTTAATTTTCATTTCTCTAATTAATACTATAGATAATCATCAGTATATTTATGCTTTGTTGTAAAAGTTGTGAATTTTTATCACAGTCTGTCACCTGCCTTTTAACTTTATTTACACTATCTTTCACTATATGTATTAAAAAAAGTTTTTAATGTGGTCAAATTTGTCAATCCTTTATGGCTTCTATTCCCTACTCTGTGTTTTGCTTTGGAAGGTCTTCATCACCTTCTGTACTTTTTTATATTTATTCAATTCATGTGAAATTACAAGGATCTAACTTTTCTCCTCAAATGAAGTACACCATTTCCATTAACTAAATAATTTATCCTTTCTTCACTGATCTGAAATACTATACCTATACCATATACTAAAATCCCTAAAGTCAAAGGTCTGTATCTAGTCTTTATTGTGTTCTGTTGTGGACCATAAATGGCAAAAAGCCATTGTAGATTCGAGGCTTAGCAAAAGGCTAGGTTCTCCCCCCCTCCACTTCCATACTGGCTATGATGCTGAGTATTTGCACCCACTTCACTTGCTTGCTTAAGTTGCTGGAAGCAATTTACAATACATGCCCTTCCTCTTACTCTTTGTTTGTTTAGATGTTGGTTGATTTTGCTTATGTATGGTGGGGAGATTCCTGTTTATGCCTTGGGAGAGTTCCTGTTTTAGCCTCGGATGTGTAACTTTGTATCAAGGACTTCCTTGATTTGCATATGGCTATATAATAAAGCAAACTGGGGCTATGAGGCACTTGGATATTGCCATCAGCATTTGAAGAAGCCTCCCGGTCCCATCCTTTTTTCTTAATAAGTATGTTTCCTTAATTCTGCACTGTTATTAGGAGCCACCTTGGTCCACGGCAGTGTTCCACTGATCTCTTTTTCTATTTTTTCATCCTTAATATTGCTGTTTTTTATTACTTATTCTTATCTAGTAAGGCAAATATAAAACCATTTTCTTGGCTATCCTTAAAACATTTGCTGTTCAGATGAGTGTAAAATGAAAACGACAAGTTCCAAATGGTAATTTTTATAACGGTTTCTAAACGTTTCTGCTAGATAAAAAAAAGCAGCATTCATCTTTATTTCCTTTAACACCGTTTTTCAAAGTCCTAAACCCACACTGCTGAGTTTTGTGAAAAGCAGTTACTGGGCCTCACTTACTCAGACCTAGTCAAACAAAATGTATGGCACCTCTGTTTTCCCAGAAGTCCCTCTGGTGTGTCTGGGCAGGCGCCCATCTGCTTCATGAATGCATCAGTGATGGAAGAATTCTTTCTCAAAATGGGAAATACTAGTCACTTAACTTCTATTTCACTGGGCTAACACTTTTAGTGGTTTCTCTAAAACATATAAAGAGAAACTGTTGAGGGCAAGGAGTCTTGAATTACATTATGGCAAGAAATCTCAGTGATATACAGCCTAGCTTTTCCGGTGGGCAATTCAGCAACGTGTCTCCATAGCCTGAAAAATGTACACACCCTTCAACTCAGTAGTTTTTTTTTTTAATTAAGGAAATTATCCCAAGAAAATAATAAAGACAGGTCCCCAAGGACTAAGTACAAAGATATTTACCATTGTTCTTAAAAGCAGAAAAATGGAAGTAACCTTAAAATTCTAAACTCAGAACTACACTAGAAAACTCATTTTAAAAATACACGAAGCAAAGGTAAAATTTCCTTCTTTTTCACAGCTGCGTAGCATTCCATTGTGTATACATATATGTACCACAGCCTTTTGATCCACTCGTCCACTGACAGACACTTGGGATGTTTCCAGATCTTAGCTATTGTGAACAATGCTGCCATAAACATGGGGGTGCACATCTTCTTTTGAATCAGTGATTTGGTACTTTTAGGATATATTCCTAAAAGTGGGATTGCTATTATGCTAAGTGAAATAAGCCAGGCA
The DNA here is from genome assembly GCF_036850765.1 of Saccopteryx bilineata. Taxonomy (NCBI): domain Eukaryota; kingdom Metazoa; phylum Chordata; class Mammalia; order Chiroptera; family Emballonuridae; genus Saccopteryx; species Saccopteryx bilineata. Next base: position 185,748,437 of record NC_089490.1, on the reverse strand, counting down.
GAGAAAGACAAATATATGATCTCACTTATATGTGGAATCTAATGAACATGGTGAACTGAAGAATGGAATAGAGGCAGAGGCAGGGTCATGGTGAGCAGAAGGACAGTGTCAGAGGGAAGGGGGTGAGGGGATGGGATGAGAAGGTGAAGGGATTAGTAAAATTATAGATACAAAACACAAAGATCCAGATAATAGGACAACAAATCCCAAAGGAAAGGGGGGAAGGAATGGGGGGGGGGGGGCAAGGGGACTATAAAGGGGGACAAGGGGGTGGGGATGAGGGAGTTATACTGAGTGGGACACTTGAATCCATGTTAACACAATAAATTAAGAATAATAAAACATTTTTAAAAAATACATAAAGCAACTCTATTAACATGAAAAGGCTCACAAAAAAAAGCAAATATACTGCTCACAAAAATTAGGGGATTTCAAAATGGATATGAATAAAATAGCCCCTAATTTTTGTGAGCAGTATATATTTACTCATACTTCTGAAACAAAATTTAATTTATACACACACATTTACTTACACGGAGCTAACCTTCAATCAGTACCCCTCTAAGTCAGCCAATGTGCTGATTAAGGCCACTGTCTATTTGGTCAGTGCACTGTGCCCTACCAATCACTAAATACTGTACTTATCACCCTGTAATATGCATAGAAAAGTATAAGGAAGAAAACAGAGCAAAGATGCACAGTAGTTATCTATGTAGTTATTAGGATAATTTTTACTTTAATTTTTTACTCATCAGTATTTCCTAAAATGTTATATTTACTTCTGATAAGTTATTAAAAAGGTGATGGACCTCCTTAAAAAATCCTAACAAATATGCATCAATATTTCTGCAAAGTAAAACATTCACTATATTCAAGAAATCATAACCAAGAAGCTTCTATAACAAAAAATAAATTAAAAAAGTAAATTTTAAAAAAGGTTATTCATATCATAATTAATATGTAAATCTCAGTATCTCAAGGGTAAAAAATCCTAAAATTTCGTTCCTCTCAACAACAAAACGTTATTAATATCAAAAAAGTTATTAAGAAAAGGGAAAGGGAGAAATAAATTAAAACATTTTCATACTGAAAATTTTTACTTCACTTTCACCTAATAACAGTCAAGTTAACATTTTCCTGCCTAAATACAGCATACATCAAAAGGATACTAAGTTGTATCTAAATTAATTTTCCACTAGAGAACTGAAAGCTGATTTTTAATCTTAGGATCTTAAAATTTTTTCAAGTTCAAAAATAAAATTAAGACGGAATAAACATCATGAATTTAAAGGTCAGAAAACTACAAATTCTCCAAATATTCATTAAATAGCTTCTGAAGTCAAGTCTATGCCTTAAAATGACAATTGTTTTAATACTTGCTATTTAAATAATCACTTACCTATGATGTCTTCTTATCTCTGCACATTCTACTGCCATGCCAAATATAACAGCACTTGCCGGTATAACTTTCCCATACTTTTCACAACTACCATTTTCACCTTTGGTCTAAAAATATAACAGTAAAAATTAGATTCAGTTTTATGTATATAAAATGTTAATATAAAGTGTTAATGACAAGCAATAAAAATAAGAAAAAACTTAAGCAATGAGTAAAATAAGCAGTTTAAGGGTTTATTTTTAAAGATTATTTTAAAATTTCATTGCTATATATATGTATCTATATATTATATATACTTATTTTTTTTAACAGTACAAATGGGGAGAGAGGGAAGGGTGAGGAGAGTTATAAGCCTACATACAGCAAAAAAACCACTGCATATGTTAATTGAGAAGCCAAAATCACCATTACCTACTTGTAAAACAAACTGCTCTTCTTTTCAACCTTAATTAGCCATTTTAAATCCAAACCACTCCCACCTGACCAGGCAGTGATGCAGTGGACTGGGTTGCAGAGGACCCAGGTTTGAAACTCCAAGGTTGCTGGCTTGAGCACAGGCTCACCAACTTGAGCATGGGGTCACAGATATGACCCCATGGTCACTAGCTTGAGCCCAAAGGTCACTGGCTTGAGTCCAAGGTTGTTGGCCTGAGTGAGGGGTCACTCCCTCTGCTGTAGCCCCCGGGCAAGGCACATATGAGAAAGCAATCAATGAACACTTAAGGTGTTGCAACGAAGAACTGATGCTTTTCATCTCTCTCCCTTCCTGTCTGTACCTCTGTCCCTCTCTTTAACTCTCTGTCAAAAAAAAAAAAAAAAAATCCAAATTACTCCCTATAAATAGTGAACTCTTTATTACATGTTAAAATCGTTTCATTCATTACATGTATTATATCAACCAATCTATAATTTGTGGGCCACAGTAAAAAAATTTTAATGCAAAATATAATTTGGTAATTATAAGAGTTAATTCTGTCCAATTAGTAGCTTGGGTCCAACTACTACCTTAAAACCATAACAAGATAGCTATCACTATACTCTCTTGATAATTTACCAAAAATCCAAGCACTGGGGCCTGGGAGACTGAAAGTTCTTCCCTTCTTCAACCCTAGTCAAGAATTCAATAGTCTGTCTGTTCACAATATCATCTCAATTCCCATGAATTCCTTCCTGGAATATTTCTTGCCTGTATATCCCATTTAGGCACACAAGTACACACTATATTATATATTAAACATTTTTATGGATTTCTTTCCAGTAAGGGCACAATAAATATCTGTGAAAATAATGAATTCTAATCCAATTAAAGTATTTTCATGTTGCTTACCTTTGGCTGCAAAAGTAAATGCTCCCATGCATGAATCAAACTCTCCACAATTCCTTCTCCAAATAAACCTGCATCGACAGTTTCTGTTACAACTAGGGAAACTCTATAGAATGATTTTTTAAAGATACATGTAAGTAAAATATCATGCTATTTATATAAATATGTCTGAGAGAAAAAAGAGTATATTATAGAAACAGTCCATATGTAAAATTTCCTAATACATTTCATTTTCAATACCTCCTCTTGAATCTTGAAGAACTTGACTCTAATGTCCCTCAGTGTTCCTGTACTCCCCAACAACGTCTCGGTGGAGGGGAACTTGACTAATGTTCCTCAGTGTTCCTGTACTCCCCAACAACGTCTCGGTGGAGGGGAACTTGACTAATGTTCCTCAGTGTTCCTGTACTCCCCAACGTCTCGGTGGAGGGGAACTTGACTAATGTTCCTCAGTGTTCCTGTACTCCCCAACAACGTCTTGGTGGAGGGGAACTTGACTAATGTTCCTCAGTGTTCCTGTACTCCCCAACAACGTCTCGGTGGAGGGGAACTTGACTAATGTTCCTCAGTGTTCCTGTACTCCCCAACAACGTCTCGGTGGAGGGGAACTTGACTAATGTTCCTCAGTGTTCCCGTACTCCCCAACAACGTCTCGGTGGAGGGGAACTTGACTAATGTTCCTCAGTGTTCCCGTACTCCCCCAACAACGTCTCGGTGGAGGGGAACTTGACTAATGTTCCTCAGTGTTCCTGTACTCCCCAACAACGTCTCGGTGGAGGGGAACTTGACTAATGTTCCTCAGTGTTCCTGTACTCCCCAACAACGTCTCGGTGGAGGGGAACTTGACTAATGTTCCTCAGTGACCCTGTACTCCCCAACAACGTCTCGGTGGAGGGGAACTTGACTAATGTTCCTCAGTGACCCTGTACTCCCCAACAACGTCTCGGTGGAGGGGAACTTGACTAATGTTCCTCAGTGATCCTGTACTCCCCAACAACGTCTCGGTGGAGGGGAACTTGACTAATGTTCCTCAGTGTTCCTGTACTCCCCAACAACGTCTCGGTGGAGGGGAACTTGACTAATGTTCCTCAGTGACCCTGTACTCCCCAACAACGTCTCGGTGGAGGGGAACTTGACTAATGTTCCTCAGTGACCCTGTACTCCCCAACAACGTCTCGGTGGAGGGGAACTTGACTAATGTTCCTCAGTGACCCTGTACTCCCAAACAACGTCTCGGTGGAGGGGAACTTGACTAATGTTCCTCAGTGTTCCTGTACTCCCCAACAACGTCTCGGTGGAGGGGAACTTGACTAATGTTCCTCAGTGTTCCTGTACTCCCCAACAACGTCTCGGTGGAGGGGAACTTGACTAATGTTCCTCAGTGTTCCTGTACTCCCCAACAACGTCTCGGTGGAGGGGAACTTGACTAATGTTCCTCAGTGTTCCTGTACTCCCCAACAACGTCTCGGTGGAGGGGAACTTGACTAATGTTCCTCAGTGTTCCCGTATTCCCCCAACAACGTCTCGGTGGAGGGCAGTACAACCTTCACTTGACCCTGCTGCCCCCTCTTTCACTGCCCAAATCCTTAAGAGCGTGGTTCACACCCATTAACTTTACCAGTCTCTCTCCTAAGTGCTAATTAATTAGACTCTTATTCCCAACACTATAAATATAGTCTGCATCATCAGTCACTCCTCTCCTTATCAAAATGAATAGTCTTTCTGTTTTCATTTCCCTTTATCTACAAATGGTATTTAATGCAGATTAGAAGCCCTGCCTCTCAAAATGTTTCTCTACCTTCATCACCCATGTTTATCTCTTACACATAGATTATGCCTCTCTGGTTACTTCTCTTGCTTCGCCCACTAAAATTTTACTCAAAGACATACCAAAATGATATCTCCTTATTCTAAACAACTTTAGCACTTATTGTATCATTCATTCATGCAGTTTAAAGATGAAAAAAATTTTTTCATGATCACTCCTTATCGTCCTATGGAGACTTTGGGTGCCTTTGGAGCAAAAACAACTGGTATCACCCACAGTGCCTGAAGCCAATGTTTTTTATACACAAATTTTCAATATTTATGATTACATAAATTTACAAAGGAGGTATCTCAAACATCTAACCCAACCGACATCTTAAAGTCTCTAGATTTGCTCAAGGTAAAAATAAATAATGAAGGATGTACTGGAATCCTTATCTCCTGATTCAAAACCAATAGATCCTTCTACAATAATATGTGTGAGAAAAATGTAAATTAAATTAAGGTAACTGATTAATAGTACGGACTGAATTGTGTGCCACCAAAATTCATGTTGAAGTCCTCACCTCCAATGTGACTGTATCTGGAGAGAGAGCCTTTAGTAGGTAATTAAGGTGAAATGAGATCATAAAGGTGGGTAGAACTTGTGCCCTTAGGAAAGTGGAAGAGACAGTTATCTCTCCCTCTCCTCATGCACAGAAAAGAGCCATGTGGGTATACAGCAGGTAGGCGGCCATCTGCAAGCTAGGAAAATAACTCTTACTAGAAACCAAATTTCCCAGCATACTTATCATGGTCTTCTAGCCTCCAGAACTGTGAGAAAATGATGCTTAAGCCACGTAGTCGGCAGTACTTCGTTAAGGTGATCTGAGCAGACTAAGACAACTTAGGACACTGTTTATTTCTATAAAATGAGTATAATTTCTGTTTCAACAATCTAATAGGACTTATTTCTACTTCACAAGAACACATGCAGAGACCACTGTTTTATGCAAATATAATTATACACATATGAAAGAAGACTTTTTAAAATCATAGTCCAAATGACAAGAGTATAAAAAGCCCTGTTTCACTGTAAACTGAATGTAAACAAGATGAGAAGACAGACTTCCCAGGAGAGGAAGTAAAGCCAGTGATAACAGAGAAAACTCCATCTAAAATGACAGTGTTGGACCAGATGATTTAAAATCGCTTTGAGCTCTAAACTTTCATCACTCTTGCAATACAGAGCAAAGTGAGATAACGCACTAGAAGCCAAGGTTTAGGAGATAATGTGCAAAGCATTTGAAAGGGCTCAAACCACCGCCAGCTGAACTTCTAAAACTTTCCATTTCGCCAAGGATATTAACACAAAATGTATTAATAGTAAGTCCATCAAGGCTGATCTCATGTATTATTTTGAAGCAGAATATTTTCAAGTTATTGACCACATAGGAGGCGTTAACCATTTTTACAATTAGAACGCTGACAATTAACGTGGTAAAATAACTTGCTAAAGGTCAAGTTTGTTCATCAAGTCCCTTACCACAAAATTTCTTTCAAGATCTTTGAATATTTATTAAAGAATATGACCTTATTACGAAAACCCATCTTATGCTAAACTATCCTATATCCATACTTTACAATGTAAGAGTTTCAGCATTTTTGTTTGGACTAGAAGCCAGAAATGGAAATATCTTACTTTCCAAAAGTCAATTAGTGGATTTTAAATAGTAAAATTAGTCTACACCATAATACCTTTCTGGAATGTGTTTGGGAATTTCAATGTCAAGAGACTTCATATGCAAGAGCTTGATCCCTGCTTCCATCCCGTTGGCTGCCACTACGTCGCAGCCCAGCTCGTACATGGTCTTGGACAACTCGCAGGCATACACCGCGCGCGCGCCGGCTCGTTTAGCAAACATACTACAGGGGGAGAAAGTGCTCCATCAAGAAAACATTACCCACTGTATTCTTTCATGTATTAGGGGAATTGTGACACATACACATGGGGTTTTCCTTTTATCCTTAAACACAACCGTTATTCATTCCATATTAAAAAATAAAGTAACACTCTTGCCAGGAATCAAATTCAATAAATCATGACATCCACCCAATGAAGAAGACACAATTGGCATGAAGAATACTAAGAGGCCTGGCCCTGGCTGGTTGGCTCAGTGGTAGAGCGTTGGCCTGGCGTGCAGGAGTCCAGGGTTCAATTCCCAGCCAGGGCACACAGAAGAAGCGCCCATCTGCTTCTCCACCCCTCCCACTCTTTTTCCTCTCTGTCTCTCTCTTCTCCTCCTGCGGCCGAGGCTCCATTGGAGCAAAGTTGGCCCGGGCGCTGAGGATGGCTCCATGGCCTCTGCCTCAGGTGCTAGAATGGCTCTGGTTGCAACAGAGCAATGCCCCAGATGGGCAGAGCATCACCCCCTGGTGGGCATGCCGGGTGGACCCTGGTTGGGCGCATGCTGGAGTCTGTCTGACTGCCTCCCTGTTTCCAACTTCAGAAAAATACAAAAAAAAAAAAAAAAAAAAAAAAAAAAAGAATACTAAGAGGCCTAAATAACTAGATTCTCAACCAGAATATTAATGTAAAAATACTATTAAAATTCATTATTGAAAATTTCAATAACCTCAAATCTTTCTTAGTAGTTAGGTCCACTTCTTGATAAAGCAAAAGTCATAGTGGAAAATACAATACTAGTTGCATAAATATGATTTTGAGAAAGAAACTCTCGTTTTAAATTCCACACTTAAATATTCCATATTTAGTAAAATCTTTAACTTATAGTAGTATACATCCACATGCAAGTAAGACAAGTACAACAAACCTTAATATTCCAGTTCCTGCTCCAATGTCCAAAACACTTTTGGATCCCAAAGAAACTGCCTTTTGGATTGCCGCATGATAAACTGTATTCCTCTTGGTGTCGTTAAGCATGATAAAGTGCCAGCGTTCCACCAACCAGTTTGCAACACGATAAAAGTTCTCCTTTGCATCACTGAAATCAGGGTTTAGCTTCACCGCTTTATGAAAATACCCAGCTGCTTCATCTCTAAAGCCCATCCTAGAGTAAAAAATGACAGAAGAAATATTCAACATATGCTATCGACCCCAGTGCCTTTGTTCATGCCACTCATCTGGCCTGAGAATCCCTCAGCAGCACCCCAAAGCCTACACAACCCAAGTGCCACCTCCTTCACGAAGCCCTCAGTGAGAACTGCAATCCTTGATCACTTCTTTCTTTCCTGAAGCCCTGTTAGTTATTCATTCCAGGACACTAACAAGTGCTACATTATAAAGTATGATTGTACTATAGCCAGAGGTGGGATTCAAATAATTTAGTAACCAGTTCTCGGCCCTAATGACTGTTTTAAGTATAAAAAGATGATATACCAAAAGGTAATTTATTATTTAATGCATTTAATACTTAAATAAGAATAAAAGAGGTACACAAAACCAGATTTTAAGTTTTAAAATATTAATGACAAAATATTAAATAACACCTGACAAAAAACAATAAAACTGCTATTTAAGATATTTCCATATTGCTTCTTGATTGGTGTTCTCTCTTATTTTTCACCTATGGACGGAATGCACATCACTATGGGCGCTTACAATATGCTGTTTGCGCAGGTGAACATTAAAAAAGAGTAAGGAATGTAAATTTATGATTTCGGCACTGGGTGACTGCCCAGGTGCCCACCTTAGAGAGAACCCTGATTACAAGTGCCATTTTAACAACCAGTTTGCCAAACTCAACAAAAAATTAGGTATCGATCCTGCCAAACCAGTGCGAACCGGCTGAATCTCACCACTGACTATAATAGCATAGTAGAAGCTCTCAAAGTATTCCTCCACTTAACCAACCTAACAGACACCAGTGCTTTCTAAAAACCATTTTCTCCTTAAAACGTACTAATGCCTATGGCTAGTTGGCTCCTCCCTGGTGTGCCTGCATAATTTTTCTCACAACACCCGACTTGAATGGTCATCTAGAGTCAGCTGAATTTGCTGTCAGACTAGACTACACATCATAATTACATATTTTACTTAAATATTACAGAAATGAAAAATATAGGACTGCAAAAAGAGATCCATTGTTTCTAAGAACACAAGCTAAATCTATTGAAAAAAATCTAGCTCTGACCTGTGGTGGCACAGTGGATAAAGAGTCGACCTGGAACGCTGAGGTTGCCAGTTTGAAACCCTGGACTTGCCTGAACAAAGCACATATAGGAGTTGATGCTTCCTGCTCTTCCCCCTACTCTTCTCTCCCTCCCTCCCTCTCACTCTCTCTCCCTCCCTCTCTAAAATGAATAAAATCTTAAAAAAAAAAAAAATCAAAGGGAAGCCACCCAACAAATTGCTACTGAATTAGATGTGAGAAAATCAAAGATAGGAGACAAGGGGGGAAAACTATCAAATCATCTAGAACAGTGATTCTTAAACTATCTCTGGTGAAGACATAGTGCTGCCCCCTTTGAAGTATCTAATCATTTGTAGACCAGCAGAGCCGTACTGCACGATTAGTAAGTTCTTCACATATCAGATTTCAGCAGCAACCAAACGAGTCCAAACTCGCTTCAACAGGTGAGTTCTCTAATCACATACTTGGATTTACAGCAATGTCAAATTGCTGTTCGATATCTAAACACTCTCAATTTCTGTATCTGTACTGATTGGCAATTTATGGATCAGCAGCAGCGTGTGATCCACACATTGAAGAGAAGTGAACTAGTAGAATCCTTTTACACTCAGACTTCTTCACAAGCAATCTGAAGCATTCTATTTTAAAGAAACTGAATCAGACTACTCATTCTGAGTATGGTTTAAGAAAAAAGAAAAGGGAACTCCAAACAAGAAACCACACTCTAACAAAAGGAAATGGCCCTATGTCTAAAGATAGGCACTCCTGACGTGTGGTGGCACAGTGGATAAAGTATCGACCCGGAACACTGAGGTCGCCAGTTCAAAACCCTAGGCTTGCCTGGTCAAGGCACATATGGGAGTTGATGCTTCCTGCTCCTCCCCCGTCTCTCTCTCTCTCTCCCTCTTTCTCTCTCTCTCTCTCCTCTCTGAAAAAAAAATGGAATAAAGTCTTTAAAATTCTAAAAAAAAAGATAGGCACTCATATCCTTCCTTTTTAAGTATCTTGAAGAAAAAGTTGTCTTATTCTTATTCTGCAAGTGCTACAGCACACAGTACAGTACAAATACATTATATGTAATCATGATTTGTCAAGAGACCAACTTAACAATGGGTATTTTAATATTTCAAAATATCAACAATCTGTTGATCAATGCCAAGCCTGCATCTAGTCATGTCCTCGGTTTGCACTTCCTTTAGGCTTGATCCTTAATATATAATTTAGTGTTTTTAAACCACAATGCTGATCTAAGATGATCCACTCAAAGTATATCTCATATTGAAAGAATGTGTGTCAATATCAACAAATTGTAAGGATACCTTTCTTCTTTTAACTAGAAAAAAAATATTATCTTCTTGATTAACAATTGAACATTATTTTTAATCTGATGATTGGCTAACAAAAGGTTGTAAAGAAGTAGCACTTCAGGCACAAATTCTATTTCACAAACAAATGTCAGGAAAGTAAGTTATCATTTCCTTTGGAAATCCTTTTCTCCTGAAACAGTGATTCTCTTGGTGATGAGTAAAGTAGAGCAGAACAAAAGCTAGGAACCACAGTCCTACAGAACAAAGGTAAACTGTATAGTAAAAGCCACATCCACACTATCACAAATTACGAACTGCCAAATGTCTAAATTTGAAATGTTGCATAGTTACATTTCCCCAGAAGCAAACTAGCACCAAGTATTTTTCTTTTTTTTATCTCCATGACTGATAATTGCTCAGGCTAATACCTTAGAAAAACAGGTCACTGACAGTTACAATCTGTCAAAACTGCAGAGCTCCAATTTTCTGTTAAATTTAGTTTATTCTAAAACATAAGCTTTCTAATGTTAATGATCATTACACATGTATAATCTGGAAATATAAATGAATCCTATAAAGCAACTCTACTTATACAAACTAAAAAAAAATTGAAATTAAAATGTAGCCCTGATCAGATTGCTCAGTTGTTTAAAGCATTGTCCAGAGGCTGCCGGTTCCATCTCTGGACAGGGCACATTCAGGAACAGATCAATGTTCCTGTTTTTCTTTCTCTCCCTTCCTCTCTCACTAAAATCAATTTTAAAAAAATTAAAATATATATTTATAACTAATTTGACATTATTAAAACATCTTTTTTAAACTAAATATCATTTAAATAGAAAGTGGTTGCTAACTTGTAGAGATGAAGTCTGTGTACCAGAATCAGGTTTGCTGTCAGAGTGAACAAACAAGCCTTAGTTGACAAGGCTTGTATTCCATATTACTACCATACTCTACAACTAGAAATTGTCAAATATTTGTCTCTTATAGGAGTATTCAGGCCCTGGCCAGTTGGCTCATTGGTATAGCATCGACCTGGCCTGTGGAAGTCCTGGGTTTGATTCCTAGTCAGGGTATACAGAAGAAGCAACCATGTGCTTCTCCCCCCTTTCTCTCTCTCATCCCCTCCCACAGCCATGGCTCAATTGATTCGAGCTCATTTGCACTGGGCACTGAGGATGGCTCTGTGGGAACTCTTTTTCGGGTGCTAAAAATAGCTCTGTTGTGAGTATCTTCCCCAGATGGGCAGAGCATGATGCTCAGATGGGGGCTGCCAGGTGCATGCAGAAATCTGTCTATCTCCCCTCCTCTCATTAAAATTAAAAAATAAATAAAAATAAAGGAGTATTCATTTCACTCCCCCAGCCATTTCAATTAAGACTATTAAACTACAGCCTGACGAGGCGGTGGCGCAGTGCATGGAGCATCGAACTGGGATGCGGAGGACCCAGGTTTGAGACCCCAAGGATGCCAGCTTGAGCGCAGGCTCATGTGGTTTGAGCAAAGCTCACCAGCTTGAGTAAGGGGTTACTCGGTCTGCTGTAGCCCCACGGTCAAGGCACATATGAGAAAGCAATCAATGAACAACTAAGGTGTCGCAGTGAAAGACTGATGATGGATGCTTCTCATCTCTCTCCATTCCTGTCTATCTGTCCCTATCTGTCCCTCTCTCTGTAAAAAAAAAAAAAAAAAGACTATTAAACTACAGATTACTTACATTACTGAAGCTAAAAGTTTGAATAAGATATTTCTTATACAGAACTTTTCATACCAAAAAAAAAATGACCAGATGAGCAGAGCAATAATACCAAAGGTATAAAATGATTTTACTTACTATATAGAATAGGACATTATAATGGTGTTTCCAAACAAGAATTTTCCCTTTACTTTGCACAAAGAAGTGAGACTAGATTTATTCAAACAAATCCAAAATAAAAATCTTTGGTTTTTACCAGTTTTCTATGGAGAATAGAGAGAAATCCCAATGGCATACTTCAGCAAGTTCCAGAGAGCAGCTTTACAAATTCCCTGGCCAGGCACCACAGGCCTTCCCTGCCATCCCGTGATGTCCTCTTCAATAAGGTCTAGTCTCAGCCTAGTGGGGGGACTCTGCCTTGATACTCCATCTCAGCCTTAGGGGTAGTGGCTATCATACATTATAAGATGTAATATTAAAACTGCTCTGTTATTCTATATTATATCTGCTATTCCTATGTTCTGAATTCGCCTTATATCTTACTAGCCAATCCCTCATTATGCTGATCCTGTTATAGTTAATAATTCTTTATGTTAAACTTTCCCTGTTCAAATTACTTCACAATTTATCCTCAATCTAGAGTGATACAAAATTATTCTTTTTTTTTTAGAGAGAGAGAAAGAGAAATAGAGAGAGAGATAGAGAGAGAGAGAGAGAGAGAGAGAGAGAGAGGGAGAGAAACCAGGCAAGCCCAGGGTTTCGAACCAGTGACTTCAGCGTTCCAGGTCAATGCTTTACCCACTGAGCCACCACAGGTCAGGCCAGAATGATTCTTAGCAAGTAATCTGAAATCATTACACACCTGAAGAGATGCTCCCCCATACTATTGCAAATCACCTCATCATCAGGAAACAGTTCCAAGGCTTGCTCATAGCAACCAAGTAAGTCTTGTGTTCTACTGAGAGCATCAAGCTCTTCGGCCCACCTGAAGAGTGTATACTGAAAGGTTTCCTTTACAAAAGAGAGAACAAGAAATTTGTCAATAACAAAAATGATGAACGAATACAGTTTGATGATGCCCCAGAAAATAAAACATAACTATAATTGAACAATTACCTTAAATTGTATTTAGCTTTAAAAGGCACTGTTTGCTAAACAAACAAATACATAAATGATTAACTTTTTATCACCTTCGTGGTAGCAGTTTGACCACTCTCTAAACTCTCTCCATTCTTAGCTGCCATTTCACATTCTTCACTGACCTCTCTTTTGTGGGCTCTTGTGCTTTGGGAGTTTGTCCGTGGCTTTCTTCTCTTGTTTCATCCACCCCCAATGCATTAACTAACACCTATGTGTTGATGGATGCTACATCTATTACCAATTAAGACCCTCTTCTGAACCTCAGATTCCTGATACAACTTCCTATCAGTCATCTCAAATTCAGTTCAACTCAAATATTTCCTGAAGAATTGGTGGACAAAGAATAGCATGAAGGCCCTGGCCGGTTGGCTCAGCAGTAGAGCATCGGCCTAGCGTGCGGAGGACCCGGGTTCGATTCCCGGCCAGGGCACACAGGAGAAGCGCCCATTTGCTTCTCCACCCCTCCGCCGCACCTTCCTCTCTGTCTCTCTCTTCCCCTCCCGCAGCCAAGGCTCCACTGGAGCAAAGATGGCCCGGGCGCTGTGGATGGCTCTGTGGCCTCTGCCTCAGGCGCTGGAGTGGCTCTGGTCGCAACATGGCGACGCCCAGGATGGGCAGAGCATCGCCCCCTGGTGGGCGTGCTGGGTGGATCCCGGTCGGGCGCATGCAGGAGTCTGTCTGACTGTCTCTCCCTGTTTCCAGCTTCAGAAAAATGCAAAAAAAAAAAAAAAAAAGAATAGCATGAACAACATAAATCCCCTTCCTAGCCTCACAGAGGCCTCATAGAGAGAATTTTAGCATACAATTTTGAAAAACTTCGAAATGTTCTAAATGAGCCCATCACATTCCTCTCACAGAGTATGTAAGGTTAAGGTGCCACCTGGACTGCAAACCATGGAGTCACCTTATGATGCTACATTAACTCCAATACATTTGGTTTCGAACCCAGCTCATTCTCTTTCAATATCTTTAAATCTGTCACCTCCTTTCCATCCCCAGCATTACAACATAATCTGGCCCTTTTAACCACTTGCTGGACTACAACAATAGCCTTCCCACTGTCACTCTCACTTCAATTACATCTCCCTCCAGACATTCTCCACACCAACACATAGAATGGGAGAAGGCTTCAGTCATTCTAGCTTTATCATGAATGCAATTTACATAATCTTCACATATTTTATACAGAAGACGTTAAGACCTGAAACTGAATTCTGATGAAGTATACCAGAGAGCCAAGAATAAGGTATAAGATTCTAGGGTGTAAGAGGGGAAAAAAGCACAGATTATATGGAATGGATCAGGGAATCGATAGGTAAGTAGGTTGGTGTGGCTGACATGTGGGTATAGTGAGTGGAGTAACAGGAAATAATACTAGAGATACAGGTATTTGCAAAAGCCCAAGAAAGAAATATAGACTTTGTTCTGCAAGAAACAAAGCTAGTTACTGAAATACAAAATTTAGATATAATTTAGCACATGTTAAATGGCTATATTAAAAAAAAAAGTATTCTTTCTGTTTTACAAGAGGAAACTAAGGAATAGAGGAAATGCACTAGAAATAATCTGATATTCTACTGCTGCCTAGAAAAGCAAACTAACTAAACATACCACCTTCTTCTCCTGTAAGGCAGCTGGTCCTGATATTTACACTAAGTTTATGTGAACTACAGAGGTCCAGAGGCTGTTGCTATCTATGGGACGGAGTCAGGGATGTTGCTAAACCCGCTGCAGTGTATACAGCACAGCCCTCCACAACAGGGAAGTATCCCACCCACAATGTCAGTAGTACTGAGGTTGAGAAACCCTGAGTGAAATAAAGCAAAGTAGCTTGAGGCTGAAAACTGAATGCAAAATTAAATCACTTTTGCAAATGCAGAGTCCCAAATCACTTGGAAAAAAAAAAGTACAGCCTTTCAACAGAATAACTATCGCAGATGATCCAGTAATTGAAACTAAAAGAATGCATCATCTGATGAATACTTAGGCTAACTCCAAAGTATATTCAACTGCAGAAACCCAGGGCATTCCTTCTGCATACACTAGGGACAAGTGCAAAGGACCTGAGGCACGGGCTGCTAGCATTCAATATAGGCCTAGGGAAGTGATCACCTGAGACCTCATTTGCAAACGGCCTTTGATATCTGAGTGACAGGCTGGCCGTGTTGACACAGGCTGCAGGAGAAAGCCCAGTTGCGAGCCTATTGAAACAGCAGAAGAGAACTGGGCTTAAACCAGGGTAGCAAAGGAGAAGGTGGTGAGAAGCGATGAGAGATTCTGGGTGTATTTTGAAGGTGGAGCAGAGCGGATTTTCTGATGGGCTAGCTGTGGGTGTGCACAAAACAATCCAAGGCTGAACAGCAAATGCTCATAGCAATCACCAGCAACCCAACTTAGCCCCCACCTTCCAGTTTATTTATGTATTTATTTACTTTTAAGAGAAGAACATAGGGCCTGCCGGCCAGTGAGAGAGAGAAGGGGGTCCTCACCTTCACGTCGTCTTTCAGCTCCGGCGCCAGGCTGAGCACCAGAAGGTAGTGGGCGTAGGCGGTGCCGAAGTCCTGGGCGCGCATGCAGTGCTCGGCGCTCTGCAGGGACCGCGACACCAGCTCGTCCCGTCCCGCCGCCCCCGCGCCCCGACGGGGCCTGGGCCGCGAGCTCGACATAACAGAGTCACTGCCCTAAGCCTGCGCTTGTATAAGCAAAGGAGAGATGCTGTGGTACACGAAGGACAAAACCGTGTCCAAAGCTAAACGTCCAGGACACGAAGTAGAGCACGAGAAGCAACAGAGAGATCCGTCTGCCGCGAGAGCCACCGTCTAGGCGGAAGCCCCGCCCCCTCCCGGACGTGCGGGCGCAGGAGACCGCGAGCATCTACAGACACTAGGCGGTGGCACACGCTTACGCGAACGTCAGCGCGCCCGACGCCGGCACGTCGCGGCCCGCCCCCTCCAGTAGGCGGGGAGGTGCGGGTTGTCACTGCGCGTGCGCATAAGGCACCCTCCCTCACAGTCTTTTCTAGTTTTGCTTCTTTTCTATCCCCCTTCCCTGGCCTCCTGGAGTGTGTGACTTCAGCTGCAAGATCTTACTCTGCAGAAGCTGCGCCCGCCCGTGAAGGATGTGGGTAGCTCTGAGGAAGGACCGTCAGGCATTTGTGGTGATGCTTAGGCTTTCGGGGTGTGATGCACCAAGTGTCCTGGCAAGATTGGAAAGGACGCCGGAGATAAAAGCACCTTACGTGGGACAGAGGAAATGCTTTCAGTGGCATAAATTTAAAGCATCAGCACAACACCATGGGTGGGCCTTTGGGTCTTATTTATCCTAAAGACAGAAAGAGAGGTATCTGGAGAAATTACTACCTGAGATCACTCACACACCGGTTAGTGAAATAGGCATGGCTCAAACCCGAGTGCCCTGCCTGCTCAGTTGTTTTATTTTTAAATATTATTTATTAATTTTACAGAGGGGGGAGAGAGGGAGAGAGGGAGAGAGAGAGAGAGAGAGAGAGAGAGAGAGAGAGAAGAGGAGCTGGAAACATCAACTTCAACTCCCATATGTGCCTTGACCTCACAGTGCAGGGTTTTGAACCGGCGACATCAGCGTTCCACATCGGCGCTTTATCCACTACGCCACCACAGGTCAGGCTGCTCAGTTGTTTTAAAACGAGCCCACAGTTTACTTCACTGTTCACTGTATCTCCACTGTATAGTGGTTATATTAACACACAGAACAAAGTTTACTACCTGAAGTGTGGCCTCTAAGGGATAGATTCTAAACTTGAAAGGGGGGCGGGCATAGGAATCCCAGCTTAAACAAGTCACTTTTATTCCTGTTTTCAAACTTGTTAATGGTGATTTACTCAACGAGAAACAAAAAGTAGAGCAAATTAAAACTTTGGGGGTTCCTTAAATTCTCAAAATCCATCATTTGCATGCTTTTTGGTCTTTTGATCTGATTATGGGAATCAGAGCACCTATCTTTTTTTTTTTTTCTTGTGACAGAGACAGAGAAAGAGTCAGAGACAGGGACAGATAGGGACAGACAGACAGGAACAGAGAGATGAGAAGCATCAATTCTTTGTTGTGACACCTTAGTTGTTCATTGATTGCTTTCTCATATGTGCCTTGACTGGAGGGCTACAGCAGACCAAGTGACCCCTTGCTCTAGCTCAAGCTGTTGAGCTTTGCTCAAACCAGATGAGCACACACTCAAGCTGGCAACCTCGGGGTCTAGAACTTGGGTCCTCCGTGTCCCAGTTCTCTGCTCTACCCACTGCACCACCACCTGGTCAGGCTACCTATATAATTCTTAAGAGGCCAATCAATAGATTATGATCTGCTTCCCCAGTCAGAAAGTTCCTCAAAGGCAGAATCTATTTTTTAACCATTTTTAAACTGCATCTAGCAGAGTCCAGATCAAAGAAGGGAATCAGGTTGTTGTTTTTTTGTTTTTGTTTCTGTTTTTAATGGAAATAAACACCCCCACTACCAGGTTTTGCATGTAGACTTTCCCAACGACTTAAGGTCCTTATTTCTCTCCCATCCTCCATTGCTATTTTCTGTACTGAACAAGTTAAGATTTAACTGTGGTATATCCCTAACACGACTTAAAAACTAAGGCCTCTCAAAAAAAAACAACAAAAACTAAGGCCTCTCTAGTCCCAATAAGATGTAATAAAACAGGAAAAAGCCACTGGACTTAAAAAAAAAAAAAGCTTTAATCCACTCTTGGTCCTTTCTGGTCATTTCAATAACCATTCCTTAAGAGTCATTTGTGAAAAGACCTAAGAAACTTAGCTTTCCTACTTTGGCTACAAGATTGCTATAACCATTAAATGAGATAATATATATAAAGGCATTTTATATGTAAAGTATATGTATATCTTTAATGCTATGCATTGTTACTATTAAATTACTAGAGTAATTTAAAACTTACCTGGGTTATTAAAAAAAAGTTAGGTCACTAACACCTTTAAGCACTTGGTCGGAAGTGTATGGAGCTCATTCCCTGTAAACGTCTACAGTGATTGGCTGGAACCTCCCTTGGGAAAGCACGGGGAGACCTCCTAATCAGTCCAGAGATTTGGGTTTGGTGGGGACGCATTTAGAATTTATCGTTCCGCCTGACCTGTGGTGGCGCAGTGGATAAAGCGTCGACCTGGAAATGCTGAGGTCGCCGGTTCGAAACCCTGGGCTTGCCTGGTCAAGGCACATATGGGAGTTGATGCTTCCAGCTCCTCCCCCCTATCTCTCTCTCCTCTCTGTCTCTCTCTGTCTCTCTCTCCTCTCTAAAATGAATAAATAAATAAAGAATTAAAAAAATGAATAAATAAAAAAATAAAAAAGATAAAAAAAGAATTTATCGTTCCAGTTACCTCTGTGAGTCCCTGCTTCACTGAATTCCTTCACTTCACAGATTAGTTTATACCCCAGGGCATATTTTCCCATTCCACAGGGATAAAGTTTCTTTTATCTTGTTTTTCTTGGGTTTGTTTTTGGTCTTGTTTGATTTGTTGAGGGAACCCAAATACCTAAAACACCTAGACTGCATAAAGCTTAAAGTACATTGTTACTACTACCAACTCTATATGGGCTTAGATGGAGGAAGGCATTGGCAGGAAGGGGAGAGAGATCAGAGAAGAAATGAAAGAAGTCAATGTCAGCTGTTGCATCATCACCAGCAAGTATCATCCTGTGGACAGTGCCTACTGCTAAGAAGGTGCAAGGGATGCTCTCTGCCCCTTTGGTAATACTTCAGAGAACTCTGTGAACTACTAGGGCTCAATGGTTAAAATGTGATTAATCCAGATAGAGAAATCTAGAGGTGTTTTGCATTTTTTTGTAGTATATCTATAGCTTAGAAACTCTTTTTTTTTTTTTTTTTTTAATTTTTCTGAAGCTGGAAACAGGGAGAGACAGTCAGACAGACTCCCGCATGCGCCCGACCAGGATCCACCCGACACGCCCACCAGGGGCGACGCTCTGCCCACCAGGGGGCGATGCTCTGCCCCTCCGGGGCGTCGCCATATTGCGACCAGAGCCACTCTAGTGCCTGAGGCAGAGGCCACAGAGCCATCCCCAGCGCCCGGGCCATCTTTGCTCCAATGGAGCCTCGGCTGCGGGAGGGAAAGAGAGAGACAGAGAGGAAAGCGCGGCGGAGGGGTGGAGAAGCAAATGGGCGCTTCTCCTATGTGCCCTGGCCGGGAATCGAACCCGGGTCCTCCACACGCTAGGCCGACGCTCTACCGCTGAGCCAACCGGCCAGGGCAGCTTAGAAACTCTTGAAACGGACACAATTAATATGAAACATCTGGTCATGTTAAGAAATTGAAATAGAGACCTGACCAGGCAGGGGAGCACTGAATAGAGTGTTGACCTGGGATGCTGAGGACCCAGGTTCGAAAGCCGAGGTCGCCAGCTTGAGTGCGGGCTCATGTGGCTTTAGTGTGGGATCATAGATATGACCCCATGGTCGCTGGCTTGCAGCCCAAGATTGCTGGCTTGAGCAAGGGGTCACTGGCTCGACTGAGGCCCCCCAAACTAGGCTCATATGAGAAAGCAGTCAATGAACAACTATGAGTTGATGCTTCTCATCTCTCTCCCTTGTGTGCTGTCTGTCTGTATCTCTTGCTAAAAAAAAAAAACTGGAATAGAAAGTATATTTAGTTACTATTTTCCTTTATTCATTCCCAACTAAGACTTAGGGTTGCTCAAGATTATATTTATTGAAGGTTAACTATTACTTTTCACTTCTCTTGAAAGAGCCTTATATTCCATTAAAAGAAACCTGAATGCAAAACGGGTGCAGAATATAGATTTTACTTCTTAATCCTTAGTCAAAGGTTTCTTTGAAAATGTTGAAGGTATCATTCCTTTGTTCACCATAGTTTCCCTTCCCCCCACAACCCAAACTGTAATCTTTACCTTGAGAGTGTATTTGACTCCTTCATTTATATGTTATTTTTAAATTTTTTATTTATTGATTTTAGAAAGAAAGGGAGAGAGAGAGAAACACCAGTTTGTTGTTCCACTTATTTATGCCTTCATTGGTTGACTCTTGTATGTGCCCTGACCAGGGAACAAACCTGCCTACAAGCTTGTTGTACTGGAACAACACTCTAACCAACTGAGCTACCGGGCCAGAGCCTATAGACCAGGGGTCGGGAACCTATGGCTCACGAGCCAGATGTGGCTCTTTTGATGGCTGCATCTGGCTCGCAGACAAATCTTTAATAAAAAAAAATAATAACATTAAAAATATAAAACATTCTCATGTATCACAATTCATTCATTTCCTACCGCTCATGTTCATGGTTGTGGGTGGCTGGAGCCAATCACAGCTGTCCTCCGGGACAACACCAAATTTTTATTGGATAATGTGTAATGTACACAGGTCGTTGTATGGCTCTCATGGAATTACATTGTAAAATATATGGTGTTCATGGCTCTCTCAGTCAAAAAGTTTCCTGACCCCTGCTATATACTGTATTCTTTATCGTTGTCTTTTAGGGTTCTAAGAAAAACCTCACTGGTGTAGAAAACCACTGTTGACTCGAGGCAGGTTAATTGTGGTTATCTTTTACCATGTTCTGGGCAGCTTATCAACAAACCACACATGCCAAGCAAGGAAGCAAAACCAATTGAAAGGCTCTCCGTCAGCTTTCCAATGTGCAAAAGTTGAAGATCAACAGAGGGGACAAAAACTCACAGGAAGTTCGTTAACAAGGGATAAACAGCTTGCAGGACATAAGGTATGTTGTGTTTGTAACTTCTGTGGCAATTCATGTCTTTTTGTGTGATCCTGTTTGTTTTACCTTGTGGTTTGGGGCCTTGTTTTGAACTCTGTAAACTTTAGGATAATTTAGAGAGCTTTTAAATATCAATATCTGGGTCTCTTACCCAAAGATGCTGATTTAATCGGCTTGGGGAGGTGGCTCTGGGTATGAGTGTTTCCCTGGGTGAGTTTTATGTGCATGCTAGGGATATGTGATATAGAGAAGGCTTCCATAGGATTGCTAGGATATTTGAAGTATTTAGTGTATGTAGTATAAGGCATAAAAGCAATGTAGGGAGTCCAAATATAATTTGTTTATGGTTGCCTGACTGTAAACAAATTGGTAGTGGTGCAGTGGATGGAGTGTCCACATGGAATGCTGAGGACCCAGGTTCAAAACCCCAAAGTCTCTGGCTTGAGTGCGGACTCTCAAACTTGATTGCAGGGTCACTGGCTTAAGCTTGGTATTATATACAGATATGACTCCATGGTCTCTGGCTTGAGCCTAAAAGCCACTGGTTTGAAGGCTAAGGTCACTGGCTTGAGCCCAAGGTCACTGGTTTGTGCAAGGGGTCACTGGCTCAGTTGGAGCCCCTTCGGGTGCAGGCATATATGAGAAGCATTCAATGAACTAACAAAATATCACAACTCTGAGTTGATGCTTCTCATCTCTCTCCCTTCCTGTCTGTCTGTCTGACTCTTTCTTTCCTCTCTCTTGCTTAAAAAATTTTTGTTCATGGTTTAACAAAGATTCTCTCAAATTATTGTGAGTTGAAGTGATTGTTATATGATAAAGAATAGAATGTACATTATGTTGTATCGTGACCACAATGAACTACCCAGAGACCAGATGCTCCGAGGGCCTGAGGGGAGGCAACAGCCCTGGTCAGCAAATCCAAAGACTGAGGCCCTGTCCGCAGCTTTACTCAGATATTTATTAGCCAGTACAAATAATCAAGAAAACAGATAGAAGAACTTTTCAGGGGGTGAAATAAAGGACAAGGAACATGCTGACTCCTAATCTCTGTGTTGAGAGCCTAAACATTTCTGTTGCTGAATCTTATCCTGCTGTTTTGCTGTTTTCAGCACAGAGTCAGAGAGGCCCCTGGACTCTTGTCAGCTCAGAGCCTTTGTCCTAAGGCGCCTCTCTGCCTCTAATTGTTTACCCTGACTCTTCATATTTTCATAGTATATTCCTACAATATTGAACTACCTGGAGAAAAATGTTTATAATTGGATCGATAAAGTACTATAGGCATGGTCCAGCTGCTTGGGCATTGAAATTTGCATTAATGCATTCACACCACTAAATATTCCTAGTTTCCTTTGATATGTTTCATTTTACTATAGTTAGGATTTTTGTTGCTTTATTGTAGACCTTTTCTTTCTTTTTTTTTTTTCTGTATTTTTCTGAAGCTGGAAACAGGGAGAGAGAGTCAGACAGACTCCTGCATGCTCCCGACAGGGGTCCATCCGGCACGCCCACCAGGGGGCGATGCTCTGCCCCTCCGGGGCGTCGCTCTGTTGCGACCAGAGCCACTCTAGCGCCTGGGGCAGAGGCGTAGGAGCCATCCCCAGCGCCTGGGCCATCTTTGCTCCAATGGAGCCTCGGCTGCGGGAGGGGAAGAGAGAGACAGAGAGGAAGGAGAGGGGGAATGGTGGAGAAGCAGATGGGCGCTTCTCCTGTGTGCCCTGGCCGGGAATCGAACCCGGGACTTCTGCATGCCAGGCCGACGCTCTACCACTGAGCCAACCGGCCAGGGCTGTAGACCTTTTCTAAGTGCTCTATGTACATTTCGAAATCTAGAACTCAAAGTTAAATATAAAACTAATAATGGCCAGACCTATGCTGAGTTCAGAAGCTGAGTGTACAGGGGCCCATGATAATGTGACAACAGAGTTCAGAGACAATGTTAGAGAAAAGCCATTTTTTGCTACTCTACAACAAACACCATGCTTGGTTCTGGAGAACCTGCCTCGGTCTACTGCTGGAAATGCCAATCAAAGTGTTGGAGCCGGCAATGGATTCCAAGTCATCTGAACAGTGCCTGTCCCAACAAAGAACTCAGGAAAATGCTACAATCTGTTAGGGAACAAAGACTCTAAACCTAGGCGCCACCTCAGTTCTTTGTAGTCTCTTCCCTTTCCCCATCCATAACTGCTAGTCAGGGTTCCTGAAGGAAAAGGACTCAAAGGGCAGAATTCAGTAGAGTTTAAGCAAAGGACTGTGTTCAGAGGTGAAGGCAGTTAAGGGACTCAGTGAGGTCTGTGAGATGCCCAGAGACTGGCAAAGGGAGAGGACTGTAATACCTGAACCCAGAAAGAGCTGCAGCTGTGGAAAAGGAACCACCTAAATGGATGTGTGGCCATAAGTAAAGGAGAGAATTCTGTGACCCCTGCCCCCACCCTCCAGTCTGTTCCTGAGGCCTCCTGTCAGCAGAACCCAAGGCAAAGACTGTATAGATAGATGTTACAGTCTATAGAGTCTGCCACCCTTCAGGGCACGGAGCAGGGCAAAGAAAATGGGTCTATAGCGCAAAGGGAGAATAACAGCGTAATTACTGAGTTTTGCCTCTTTTACTTTCTAAACCTTTCAAATTTGTCCTCTCCTCTCAGTGCTTACTACTACCACTGAACACAGGCTCACAGTGTTCATGTTCCCTTGATCTTTTACTTTCTCCACTCTGATGGCCTTTTCGTCCTCTAGCCTTCAGTCATGCACCTCTTAGATTCATCTCTCCTCCTCCATGCTGTCGCTAGAATGATCTAAAATGCAACTTTCCATTAGTGCATATTACCAACTTAAATTGTTATTTATATATGGAGACCTTCTAAAATCTTAAATATGTTTGCTTTCCTTAGAAAAGGGGAAGCAAAAGTTACACTGAATGTGGAGGTGTATACACTTGAGGTTGTTTGGTTTAAAAATGTACTATTTGAATAAATGAAGTAAAGCTCATTTGGGGTTCCTTAGTGGCTAAAAGCCCCAAGAACATTTAGTTATAGTGTCTTCCCTGAACAAAATAAAGTAGTTGAGCCAATTAGAATTGACCCTTAGAAATAAATGGAAGTGATAAGGACAGCCTCTTCTTCTTTTATAGCAGCCTTGGAGGAACTGGACCGTCAAGGTGTAGGCTTTGTTTTTTGAATGGTGAAGATGAGAAAAATTTACTTTAAAAAGGATAAGCCCTGATCATAGGCTAGGCTTGCTGGGATTGGCCTTTCCCACCCTTTGCACTAAAGGATTCTGCTTAAGACCCACTTAAGGACACACTGTAGCTCAGCGATTGTGAGATCAGATGCTGGAGCCAGACTGTCTGGGCTTGAAGCCTAGCCACTCACCACTGAGGTATCCTGAACAAGCTGAGTAACTTAATTTCTATAGTTGAATTTCCTCATCCATAAAATGAGGATCACACAGTATCTATCTCTTAGTTTTGTTGCAGGGATTAAATGAATTACTGCACTTACAGAATCTGGAAGATATTAAGCCCTCAATAAGTGCTACATGTTACTATTACTCCAGCTTCCCCTGGTCCTCAGAGGAGCCAGGCTTCTGCCCGACAGGGGCCACTGTCTTCTGCCAGTCACATAGCTCTTATGCAATACTTGGGATCTTGAGACCTGTAACTGGAGAGAAGGGAGACAAGAAGTCCTTCCTTCTCTGCCTACTGACATCTACTAACTAAACTGACACCTCCCTAGTAAATGGACCTCTGCCTTGAGAGTTGAACGATTGGCACTTGCTTTGGTTTTCTCGCACAGTCGAGTTCAAGAAAGAGAGCAACACAGTGTTTTTCTTGATGAAATGGGTCTGAAAAGATAGGTATTAAATTACAGCAACAAGCCCTTGGAAGGTTTTCTAACTTGATGAAAAGCAAGTGATCACCATAGACTCCTGTGACCTAGTTTTTGTGCACAGTGCCAATGGGCTGTGAACCAGATCATAAAAAGACATGCAGAAATAATGACTGAATGTCTCATGTTGTGATTTGTCTTCAGAGTAGAGTTAGCTTAGACTCTTCAGTATTTATGCTTTCCAAGACAAAGACACCCTCTCTTATGTCTTTATTTGTATGATTTTGATAAGCACCCAACACATTTAGGTGAAGGAAGTATTATTCAAGTGATGGGATGAAAATGAGCTGGGCTGCACCTGTTGAAGTAGGTGTCAGAACCAAAGCCATGAAGCACAGCTGGCCTTCTGTGCCCCTCCCCCACTCAGTGAGCTCTGAGGGCCTTTGTTGAGCCCAATTTGAATCTACTGTCCTATAAAATCCGGTTTTAGCTCGTAATTAAGTCCCGGCTACATGATTTGGCTTCCATTTAACCTCTCTTCCCTCAGTCTTCAACATTTCCTAGTTCACTACCTTCACGCATACCTTTGCTAAAGCAGTTCTTTCTCCCTATAGTATTTTCTGTCTTTGTTTGCTCTGCTCACTCACTATCCTTACTCATTCTGAGATTTTTCCAGTTCCAGAGAAGCAACACTGAACTGCTAGTTCAGGTGAAACATTCTTGAAATCCAATTTCTCATATCCATGACTCCATCTTAGCCTTTACTGAATCATGTAAATGAAATGATCTGTTTATCCTGGGCCCCAGGAAGCATACCTTATTCCTTCCTTATCTCCAGTGTTCAGAATAGCGAGTAGAATAAAAGGAGGCATTAAATGCCTGATGAACTGATAACCTGTATAATTGTACAAGTAGAGTTACACAGTTGGCCCTCTGAAAAAGAAAACGAAAGAAAGATTTGTCTGATAACACATCGTGTCCACTTCTTCTGGAAATAATAAATATCATAAAGCAAAAAGATATTACAACCCATAATAACATTTTTTTAAAAAGGGCTGAAAGAGAGGAAATTAAATTATATATATTTGGTGTTTGAAAATATTAAAAATATAACAGGATTAAATACTTTTAAAAATGTCCTCAAGGACCATATTCCTTAACTATTGCTATTTATAACAGCAGTGAGCCAGGAGGGCCTGATGCTCAGGGGGGACCTGGAGCTGTTCTGTATAGTGACATCGTTGGGGTCAGAGGCAGGAAAAGCCCCAACAGAGAAGACTGTCTTTGGAATATTTCAGCAGGACGCTATTGGCTTTTTATATGAAATTGCCCTTTTCGTTGCAGGATATATACCATTCCTAACCTCCTCCTGCCAAATGGCAGTAAATCCCAAAGGCACTGTGACCACTAAAAATGGCCTGCACATTTCCAAATGCCCACTAGGGGGCTTGCACCACTTCAATGACTGTTTATCACATATTGACTAATCAACACACTTTCAGACTAATGTGGTGGAATATCACATGGTGAAAATAGTTTCTCTTCTTCCCAGGCTGCTTGGCTCTCCTCACCCAGAGTCCTCCCCCTTCACCCACTGAATCAGTAGAATTCCTTGTTCCAGGATGGCCAAGAACAAAGACACCTGTTTCTGAGTGGCATTTTAAATTAAAGCTGAAAAAGTAGGATTTTTAGTATAAGAAGGGCAGGTTTCTCAAAAGAGGAAATGTGTGTTTTTTGGTTTTTTTTTCTATTTTTCTGAAGTTGGAAACGGGGAGGCAGTCAGACAGATTCCAGCATGCACCCAACCGGGATCCACCCGGCATGCCCACCAGGGGCAATGCTCTGCCCATCTGGGGTGTCACTCTGTTGCAACCAGAGCCATTCTAGCGCCTGAGGCAGAGGCCATAGAACCATCCTCAGCGCCTGGGTCAACTTTGCTCCAATGGAGCCTTGGCTGCGGGAGGGGAAGAGAGAGACAGAGAGGAAGGAGAGAGGGAGGGGTGGAGAAGCAGATGGGCGCTTCTCCTGTGTGCCCTGGCCGGGAATCAAACCCGGGACTCCTGCACGCAGGCTGACGCTCTACCACTGAGCCAACCGGCCAGGGCCAATTTTGTGTTGAATTTTATTACTTGATTATGCAAGCTTAGCTTTTGGGTCCTTTCTGATAGCCTCATGGTTCATTCTGTTGCTTAGAAGCTTTGCATTGTGCTCTTTGTTTCTTTGTGTTACTTTCCAGTGAAAAAACGTGTTGGTAGCTTGAATAGTATCTATGCTTCAGTTATGTAAAATATTAAGAGAGAAGATTCCGTATACCTCTTAATCATATCAGTGTGTTCTACAGGTAGAGACTGCTGAGATCGGAATAGAACAGAACGACAGTTGTGAATACATTTCTTTGTTTTTGTGTTTTTTTTGATCACTTCATTCTGTAAGTAACAAAAACACATGAAGCATAAAATTCTAAGAACTAACTTTTAAACTGAACATTTAAAAACCAAGAAAAAGGTGAGCTGAAAATCAGATATTAGACATTGAGCATGCCAAATAACTTATTTCTTGCACTTGTAAGTACTTTTTCAAACAGGTTAAAAACTGATAGGAAGCTCTTGGTAAATCTTATCAGTCATTGCAAAAATTATGTAGCTTAACCCATCCTAATCTGGCAAAGACTTAAAAGGTCTAAATTTCTAAAAGCATTAGGGGATGTTTTTTCTTTCTTATTTACTAAATATGCTGTATATGAATCATTTTTGTTGCAAAAAAATCCAGAGTTAAGATATCTTTCTATTCACTTAATACTAAGTACATTTACAGCCCAAAAAGAGATGGTTGCTTAAGCTGACACTGTAGAACGTTGCAGGAAGTGTTGATTAGAATTTGCACATTTGCTCAGAGTCTGTGAATTCCAAGCAGGTTTACTTATGGGAAGTAGCAGCTCCTCCACAATTGTTCAGCTCTGGATCATGGCCACCTATGTCTCCTAAGTGATGACTGCTGTTAATATTTTGGTATATATGCTTCCTGTCTTTTCCTCTTTTTATATACATATTTTTTTAAAGGGTACTTTTTTTGTTTTGTTTTGTTTTGTTTTTTTATTTTTTATTCATTTTAGAAAGGAGAGAGAGAGAGAAGGGGGGAGGAGCAGGAAGCATCAACTCCCATATGTGCCTTGACCAGGCAAGCCCAGGGTTTGGAACCGGTGACCTCAGCATTTCCAGGTCGACGCTTTATCCACTACGCCACCACAGGTCAGGCCTCATATACATATTTTATTATTTTATTTTATTTTACTTTAAATGAGATGAGGGGAGATAGACTCCTGCATGCACCTCGACTAGGATCCACCCAGCAATCCCTGTTTAGGGCCAATGCTCTGCCCACCTGGGGCCAATGCTCGCAACTGAGCTATTTTTAGCTCCTGAGGCAGATGCTCCAGGAGCCATCCTCAGTGCCTGGGACCAAATGCCCTCAAATCAATTGAGCCATGGCTGTGAGAAAGGAAGAGAAAGAGAGAAAAAGAGAGAATGGGGGAAGGGGAGGGGAGAGAAGCAGATGGTCTCTTCTCCTGTGTGCCCTGACCTGGAATCGAACCTGGGACTTCCACACACCGGGTCGATGTTCTACCACTGAGCCAACTGGCCAGGGCCCATATACATTTTTTAATTTGCCAAGTTAATCTCATAGTGTACTTGCTATTTCATAATCCTTTTTCATTAACAGTGCATTATAAATTTAAAAAATATGTTCAACCATATTAGATAATCCATCATCTAGCCATAACATAATATATTAAACTAGTTTCCTAGTGTCAGACATATAGGCTGTTTCCAGTTTTTAGCTATTGTATATTGTGACTAGCAATTTTGAACTTAAGTCTTTGGGTACATCCTAATTATTTCCTATAGGTAAATTCCTAAAAGTAATATTATTGGGTCAAAAGGCAAATATTTTTAAATGATCACATGTAATTCATTGCCAACAATTTGGTTCATATTTTTAGTTTTGTGTGTGATTAATTTATATATTAAAGTTATTGTGTTATATATGGGGATGTATTGAAGGATTTTTTTTTTTTTTTAGCGTGAGAGAAAGAGAAGGAGGGTCAGACAGGGACAGACAGACAGGAAGGAAGAGAGATAAGAAGCATCGACTCATAGTTGCAGCACCTTAGTTGTTCACTGATTGCTTTTTTCTATGTGCCTTGATTAGGGGCTCCAGCTGAGCCAGTGACCCCTTGCTCAAGCCAACGACCTTGGGCTCAAGCCAGCGACCATGGGATCACATCTATGATCTTACGCTCAAGCCAGCAACCCTGTACTCAAGTTGGTAACCTTCAAACCTGGGTTCTCAGCACCCCAGGCTGATGTTCTATTCACTGCGCCACCACCTGGTCAGGATGTATTGAAGGACTGTAAGCAGGAGAATGATGTGATCTTATTTTCATTTTAGAAGGATGACACTGGCTGCCCTGTTGAAACTAAGACTATCAGGGAGCAAGCAGAGTCTACTTAGGAGTCTATTGCAGAAACCCAGGAGAGGGATCAGGGGCTGACAGCAGGGGGCAGCAGTGGAGGCAGTGAGTGATGATCAGTCAGATGATGGATACATTTTTGCAGGCAAACAAACTGAATATGGAGTAAGAAAGAAAGGAATGCAGATTAACTACAAGTTTTGAAGACCTGCGCAGTTGGAAGGGTGGTACTGACATTAAGGGACAGGGGAAAGGCTGTAGGTGGAGCAGGTTTGGGGAGAAAGAAGAACGGGAGTTTAATTGGGAGGGAGGGAGTTTGAGATGTTTATTAGATATCCAGCTGGAGGGGTCCAGTAATCTGTTGGATATATGAATCTGGAGTTCGGGAGAAACAGGCATTGAAAATGTAAACTTGAGAATCACTGGCATGTAGATGATAGTTAAAGCCAAGAGGCTGGGTTAGATTACCAAGGGCGTGAGTACAAAGAGAAGAGGAAGCAAACGCTAGGGATGGGGTCATCCCATCGCGGAGAGCATTTACCATCCACCAGGCTCGGTCTGTGTGCTTCACAGAGATTACAGAATGGGCATTTCATTTCCAAGTCAGCTCCCTGAAGGGATACTATCATTCTCGTTTTACAGAAGAGGAATCCGAGGCACAGATAAAGTCAGTAAAGCAATAATTATTTCCCAATATGAGTTGATGAAATAAGTTTTAACTCCCTTTTTGGATAATGCAAACTTATTTTGAAACAGATCATGTGAACTTTTTCTGTACAGCCTTCATCTGTCGTGTCTCAAAAAACCTTAGTAGTTACACATTCCAGTTACACTTTAAAGAATCAGCATGAGTCATCTGTTCAAAGGTGCTTTTCTTTCCAGCTGACCACACATTCTGGGAAAGAATATTGAGCAGAGACCAGAAAAAAAGAGAGAGAGAGAGAATGAGAAAAGGAGAGCCACTTGTAACACTCACAATTTCTTACAGGCAGTGTCTTTATTTGCTTTCCCATGTCTCTCCCTCAAAGGACTGTGCATTCTGTGGATAAGAGATAGGCAAGGGTGGAATTGGGGCAGATTCCTAAGCAGGCCTGGGCCGAGCTGGCAGCCCTTGTCCTAAGGCCAGAGCTCAGGAGGAGATGAAGGGATGGGTCCCAGCCTTGGAGAGCATCTTCTAGCTAAAGCTGATCTGCTCAGCCTGAAGGGCAGAGAGGGCATCTTCCATGTGAATTGGGTGAGAGCTAGGACACGGATCTTTATTTGTTGCTTTTAAGTTTTGTTGAGTTATAACTGATGCACAGTAAAGTGCGTTTATTTGGGAGAAAGAAAAGAACCATGCATTCTTTAATTATATTGAAAGGTGGGAGAGTTAATAAAGTTAACCACCTTACCCTATAATGGATTTAGAATATCTTGACAGGACACATTCTAAGGTTATGCGTCGCCCTTCACAGAAATGTGTGTAAGACAGGGAAAGACAAAAAGCACAGTGGTAGTGGGTTAATCATTACAGAAGGCTTCCAGAAAAAAAAAAGTTTTTTTAATTGTACCCTGGTACCCTGGAGATTGTTGAATCTCGGGACAAGGACGCGAGTGAATGAACGGCTGTGTGCTCTCCTGCCTTCTCCTCTTCCTTGGAAAAAGGGTTCTTGTGAAAGGGGAGTGGGTAGGAAAACTTGGAAAAGGTTTTTTTTTTTCCAGATAGATTACTTTTAAGAAGAAAAAAAATGGAAGTTGAGGATCTGGAAATAAAATTTTCTCTGCCCCCAGTGCTCCTTAAAAAGCCTTCTCATACTTTTGGGGGTTTCTGTAGCTCCAATTGTAGACTACAGTATTAAATAATTTCAGCTGGGAAGAAAGAGAGAGAGAGAGCTTAAATATCAAAGGTGACTGCAGAGGCATGCCTCTATTGAACCCAAAATATGAGACAATAGATAAATACATCCATTTACCTACATACCAGAGAGCAGCATGACCTTGAATAACAATGTCAGGCAAAGCAGAACCCAGACTGAGCTTAGAGATATGAAAAGTAGTAAAAAACCAAAAAGGTTTCCTTTAAGGTCATGTTCATAGCAAGAAAGAAAACAAAGACTCTGGGGAGAGATGATGTAATGTTAAAAAGATAACAGAAAGCCCTACTAACCAAAGCCTTATTTTTTCCATTCTTCTTTCAATGAGTACCTTCAAATGGAAAGGGTAAAGGAGTAATGACAGGGGGGAACCTGCATACAAGGAAAGTAAGAAATACTTTAGTTAATTTACTTATTTTAATGAATTTGTTTTTATGCCCAGATAAATTGTAATCTGAGATATTTAGAGTTTATTATGTTAACCATGCAACCATAGTTAATCTTAGAAAATACTTTTATGAACAGAAAGTCATGTTAACTTTTTACATCTGGGAATCTGTTACTCAACTTAAGACCTAGGCTTGCCTGACCTGTGGTGGGTACAGTGGTTAAAATCTTGACCTGAAATGCTGAGGTCACCAGTGTGAAGCCCCAGGCTTGCCCAGTCAAGGCACGAACAAGAAGCATCTACTACTGAGTTGATGCTCCTTGCTCCACCCCTAGCCTTTTTCTCTCTCTATCCTCTCTCTAAAAACAATAAATAAAGTCTTTACAAAAAGAGTACATTAGTTAAAAAACAAAAAAAAAGCCTGACCTGTGGTTTTACAGTGGATAAAGCATTGACCTGGACGCTAAGGTTACCAGTTCAAAATCCCGGACTTGCCTGGTCAAGAAACATATGAGAAGCAACTACTACAAGGTGATGCTTCCCGCTCCTCCCCACCCCTATCTTTCTCTCTAAAATCAATTAATTGAAGGAAAAAAAAAAAAAAAGACCTAGGCTTTGTACCTTTTTTTCATTTAAAATTACAGTTGATGCGTTGAACAACATGAATTTGAATTGTGTGGGTTTTTCCAATAAATACCTAAACTGTTTTCAACTTACAGATGGAATTCACAGATGTGGAGCCATGTTGCCAGAAAGAGAGAAGAGCTAGGTACGGGTAAGCACCAGAAGTCTCTCTATATATACATGTACTGATCCAAAACTGGCTTCGTTTAACTGTTTGCAAAGTTGTGCTTTTCTAATAAGGGATCCCAGACATTAATGTTTCACTATGGAATGCTACAAGAAATCTTGGGAAGTAAAGAAAGTTAATTTAGAAGTCTAGTCGCAGATAGATGTAGACAACCTGCTGTGGTTACTGCCATTGTGGGCCTGGTTTTCTAAACAACTTCTAAGTTTTGACGCAGGTGCTGACACTTTTCCCACACCCTTGGGCCCTCTGACTTTCACTTGGTTAAGCATGTTGCTGTGGATGCTCATGGAGAACAATAAATGTTGACAAAAACTTCACAAGTTCATTAGCAGATATTTTTTTTTGTATTTTTCTGAAGTTGGAAACAGGGAGGCAGTCAGACAGACTCCCGCATGCGCCCGAATGGGATCCACCTGGCATGCCCATCTGAGGCATCGCTCTGCCACGACCAGAGCCACTCTAGCGCCTGGGGCAGAGGCCAAGGAGCCATCCCCAGCGCCCGGGCCATCTTTGCTCCAGTGGAGCCTTGGCTGCAGGAGGGGAAGAGAGAGACAGAGAGGAAGGAGGCGGGTGGAGAAGCAGATGGGCGCTTCCCCTGTGTGCCCTGGCCAGAAATCAAACCTGGGACTCCTGCACTCCAGGCTGACGCTCTACCACTGAGCCAACTGGCCAGGGTCAGCAGAGTTTTTTGAGAGATGGGAATTCAAAACAATTTTTTTATTAATGTGCAATTTTTCGTTTAGCTAATTTCTGCTAAGGTGTTATGTGTGTGTGTGTGTGTGTGTACAAAAAAATAGAAGTGTTACCAAACAGTAAAATATCTAAATAGTTGTAGATTTCTACAGTACAATAAAGGACAACATTAGCAGTGGAGTTGAGATTACTCGACAGTCTTAGAGTAGCACTGTGACAGCTCTCCGAAACCTTCAGTGCGGGAGGTGAAGATGGATGCCCCAGCTTAAGAAGAGAGAGAAGGAAGTCACCCTTCCTTTGCCTGTTGTTCTGTGGGTGCCCTCAGTGGGTCAGATTGGGGGATGCCCTCCCTCACGAGTGAGGGTATATCTCTTTCCTTAGACTACTGAATCAAAAGCTAATCTCTGACAGAAACATCCTCACAGACACAGTCAGAAATAACGTTTTACCAGTTCCCTGGGCATCCCTTAGTCCAGTCAAGTTGGCATATAAAATTAACCGTCACAGAGCCCTTAGGTCAGGTGACTTACAGCTCAGTGATCAAAGATGCTAACTGATTGGCCTCCAGTGTTCACTTGAAGGTCCGTTGCCCTCAAGTACCAATCTAGGTATTTACTAATCTCCTTTGGTTGCAAGGGGGGCAAAACAAACAAACCTGATTCTGGTGATTTCAGCAAAAATGCATTCCATTCAAAGTATGTGAGGTTGCTAAAGGAGGCCCGAAGAACGGGTCTCGAAGAAGCTGGGTGGCCCGCCAGGAAGCAGGTCTCTTTTGACACTCTTGGCTGGGACACGAGAACTTTGTCTCCCTGTTGGAGAGAGAGTCTGGTTGGCTGAGTAGAGGTCATGTGCCCGGCCCATGGCCGTGCCAGGCCTGAGAGGCAGGATTAACAGAAGAAACCTCCAGACTTCCTGAGAGTGAGGCAGGCACATGAGTTTTTACCGAGACTCTGTTCTGTTGGAAAACGATTACCCAGGTAGACAGCAGGGTGCTGCTGGGAAGTGGGAATGAAGGCTGGGGATTAAGAAGTGCCAGTGTGGGTCCTGGCCGGGTAGCTCGGTTGATGAGCGCGTTGTCCCGACATGCTGAGATTGCAAACTAGATCCCCGGTCAGGGCACATACAAGAATCAACCAGGGATGGCATGAATGAGTGCAACAAGTCAGTGTTTCTCTGTCTCTTTCTGTCTTTCTTTCCATCCCCCCTTCTTCTCTCTCTAGAAATCAATAACTAAAAATAAATATTTTAGAAAGCCAGTGTTCACCACTGAGAGCAAAAAGTGTGATCGTCAAAGCCCACGAAGCTATGATGAGTCTGTTGAATTCATGTGTGCTGATTTATTTTCCTTTTTTCAAATTGTTAGATGGCTTCCATTTTATTTCTTTCCTGCAACAAATAGACCTAAGCATATACATCTAAAATATCTTCTTAGGACTAATTGCTGGGTCTGGAATTTTGGGGTCAAAAGATAGGACACGAATACTTTTACTTTCTTCGTTTTCTGTTTTACTCAAGTTTCCCATGGACTCTGAGAATAGGCCTCTAATCATGGCTGGCTGGCTTGTCAGTGCGCAGATAATTTCCCCGTGAAGGTCACCCTGTGGAAAGCTCTCTGTGGGTCGTACCAGGAGCCTGTGTGCTGCTGAGGGAAAACACACCCTTGAGAGCTCTCCTATTCCCTTCTGACTAACATATTTCATATCCATTGCTCTCCAGATGAAATAAACTGCAAGGTCACTGCTCAGGTCGGCTGATCCACATGTCATAGGAAGGAGGGCAGCGTTTGCCTGAGAGATCTGTGGGCAGTGGGCGTGTCTGCAGTGGGCATATTCAGCACCTGGGATGATATACCCACCTCCCTCTTTTCCACACCAGGTCTCTCCAGAAGCTGGGTCCCGGGGAAGCAGTGGTTGCGTTATGACCTGGGGAGGGCACTCCACCTGGGGAGGGCACTGGCTGTGAGTCCTGACCCACATCTCCTTGAGCCAGGCTCTTCTGACTCCAACCTCGACAAGACGAGCGTCCCAGATTTCTTCAGAAGGCTTTCATTTCAGTGTGAGAGAATTGGACAATTCTCCCCCCACCCCGCCCCCACCCTCACACCCATTCTCCACTTCCACACCCAGCTTCACCAGAAGGTCTACTTCTTGGGTCGATTGCCAACTTGGCTGGACTAAGTCACAGGGTGCTTTGTTTTATCATTACCCATATGTCAGTTTTTTCCTCGCGGCCAGAGCACACAAGATTGCAATGCCTTGAAATGAGGGACTGCCTTGCCTTAATATTTCTATGGCATTTTACACACTGCCCTGCTCACTCAAGCTACTCAATCAGTATTTACTGACTGAAGCCTTGGCCCTGTTGGCTCAGTGGTAAAGCATCGGCCCTGTGTGTGGATGTGCCGGGTTCGATTCCCGGTCAGGACACACAGGAGAAGCCCCCATCTGCTTCTCCACCTCTTCTCCCTCTCACTTCTCTCTCTCTCTTTTCCTTTCCTGCAGCCATGGCTCAATTGGAGTGAGTTGGCCCCTGGCACTGAGGATGGCTGCATGGTCTGTCTAAAGCACTAAGAAGAGCTCGTTTGCGTAACAACGGAGCAACACCTCAGATGGGCAGAGCACTGCCCCCTAGTGGGCATGCTGGGTGGATTCTTGTCAGGGTGCATGTAGGAGTCTGCCTCTGCCTCCCCTCTCTCACTGAATTAAAAAAAAAATTACTGACTGAATATCCTTAGGTAAGTGGAGTAGTTCTTGAACTTCTTTGGGGTCTCAGACTCTTCCGAGTTGTGTCTAGGGTGCTGGGAAAGGTGCACTCTCCCTAGAAATAGTCAGGAGCCCCAGTGTAGGGGGGGGGAGTTCTGAAACCCTGGGGCAGTGGCACAGTGTTCTCGAGGAAAGAAACAGGCCTGGTGCAGAGGCCGAGGGGACAGACCTACGCTCCCTCTGCACGCTGTGTGTCAGCCACGGTGCTCCAGCCATGGGGCCTTTTTCCATTTCCTTTAAGAGTCCTTCAACAAAGATTCCTCTGGGTGTGTTTCTTCCCTCTCCACAGAACATCCACTTCGCCTCTACCTACTCACTTCTCACCCTGCGGATCTCAACTTGTCAGTTCCTCACTGACAGCGCAGAATAGCCCGACACTGCTGTTAGAGCACCATGTACATACAGCTCTCCTAGTTTTCTTTTGAGGAATCAGGAACAAGTTTGTTTGTTTTTTTAGAGAGAGTCAGAAACATTGAGCTGTTCCTGTATGAGCCTTGACTGGGAATCGAACTGGCAACCTCTGTGCTTCCAGAAGATGCTGCAACCACCTGAGCTATTCAGCCAGGGCTTCAGAAACAAGTTTTTTATTTGTTCATTTCTTGCATCAAAGTACTAACTCTTCAATGGCTTGAGACTCTGCTATTGTCCTTAACTACCACACTGTTAGTTTTACAGAGGCCTACCCATTCCTCTTGTTTCTTGTTGTCATCAACCTCACTTAGGCTATCTGGGGTTCAGCCTAAAGAGCTCCACCAACTTGACAGTCTCATCACCGTTGGATGCAGGCACACAGCAGTGGGCTCGGCGCTCTGAGGCTCTGGCCGCTTCTTGAGCTGTGTGCTAGGCCTCGCGGATGAGGGCGGTCTTCAGTGCCTCTTATGAAGCCTTGCTATTACTATCCCTTCCACCCAGGTCCTCGGCCACGGCTGTCTGTGGGTCACAGGTGTGGCCGAGTCTGGAGTGTACCCACTCTGCCACAGGGAAAAAACACTGGAAGTGTTGAAGCCATCTGGTTCTCATACAGAAAGCTTTCTGGAGGCCAAAGTCCATACCAACAAGGGGGTAGAGCTGAAAGCACCCCAAAGAACGGTAGCTGGAGTGGCAATGGGGTTCAGAAGCCTGCCTGACCTCTCCAGGCAGCTTTTCAATGATATGGTCCAATAATTCTTTTGTTGAAACTGTTTCGGCATTTCCCCCTACCCTTTATACTCATGAGAGAAAGCAGCCTAATACACTTTGGAAGACACTCATGGATTTATATTTCTTCTCATTAGATCATTTACATTTTGCCAAAGCTATAATTTATATACTTCACTCACTCTGCCTGCCCCAGAGACTGCTAGGTTCCTGCTCAGAACCTGTTGTCCTTTTTCTCTTGGTAAGAAAATTCAGGTTTCGATTAGGGTATGTTTCCTATATATACTGGACGTTTCCTATATACCTGGATCAAAGACCACATTTTCCACTTTCCTTTGCATTGACGTGTGGCCAGGTGACTAAGTTCTGGCCAATGAGATAAAAAACAAAAATGTCTTCTAAGTCCTGCAGGAAGGATGAGAAAAGTGCTGACTCAGCTGAGTCTTGTACCACAAGGTGACACTGAGGAAGTGAGGGCTTCCCTGGGGATTGTGGAAACATCTCAGACTATTTGCTTTTGGACTTGTTTTACATGAAAGAGAGAACCTTATGGTTTCAAACACTGTTATTTTGGATTTTCTGTTATCATGTGTCTGAACCTAATTATAATTGACTCAGAGTTTGAAACATATACCCAAAGATTCAGTAGAACCAGTACTCAACTTTATAGATAGCAACCTTGTGACTCATCAGGGGAAGACAACATTGCATGTATCAGAACTTACATAAAGGGGAGGTTTCATCTGAGTTAACCTCTATTTTGTCTAGACTGGAACCTGACCAACTTTTATTGATTCAAATCCTTAACACATCCAGGCACTGAGGGAAGCATAAAAGTGTTTACTACCTGACATAACATACGTAGTTGAATGTCTTGCAGGCCCCTCAGATTTAGAGTCTGAGACTGGAATTCATCTTGCTTGTCTCAACCACCAGTACCACCATGTCGACTTCTCCCGTTTGCCTTTCAGTAAGTGTTCAGTTGAGTTCATATCCATCTACCTACCTGATCACGCCAGGAGCCCTGGCCTGTCTTTGACACCTCCGTTTCTATATCCAGGTGTATGAAATCTGTGAGGTTTTCTGGGTACAATGTTAACCTCCCTCTAGAGACTGAAAGCCCAGTGAGGACAGACACAGTTTTGTTTTGTTTTTATACAGGGACAGAGAGAGTCAGAGAGAGGGATAGATATATAGATATGGACAGACAGACAGGAACGGAGAGATTAGAAGCATCAATCATAAGTTTTTCATTTTTGACAACTTAGTTGTTCATTGATTGCTCTCCCACATGTGCCTTGACCATGGGCCTTCAGCAGACCGAGTAACCCCTTGCTCGAGCCAGCAACCTTGGGTCCAAGCTGGTGAGCTTTCACTCAAGCCAGATAAGCCTGCGCTCAAACTGGCGACCTTGGGGTCTCGAACCTGGGTCCTCCGCATCCCAGTCAGATGCTCTATCTACTGCGCCACCGCCTGGTCAGGCGATACTGTTCTGTATACTGCTGCATTACCAGCACCTAGCATGCTGCCTAACACACTTTCTAAGAAACTCATGTCATTTGTGGGAAAGAATGAATTAATTATTGAATCGAAGATGAGACCTGGACACTCAGTAGCATCTGCTTGTGTGATCACTTTCCTTAATTTGGTCTTATATGGTTGAATGCTGTGGCTTAAGGGGGAAAGGTTCCCCTGACCCCAAAATCTTTTCCATACTGATAGAATGTAATCTCCCATCTCTCTCAACTTTCCCCCTTCCCTCTCTTCAGCCTATCCTCCCTGGCCTCCTCCTCCTTCTCGTCTTCATGATGATCGTAACTTTCAGCAAGTGCTTTACAATCACGGTTTCATTACATCTTCTCAGTCAGTCTGCAGTTGCAATCTCCATTTCATGGACAGGAGGCCTGACATTTAGAGAAAATTGACCTTAGCCAAGGTCATACAAGTCGGGTTTTTCTGTTTGTTTTTTTTTGTACTTTTCCAAAGTTAGAAGCAGGGAGGCAGTCAGACTCCCGCACGTGCCCAACCAGGATCCACTCAGCATGCCCACCAAGGGGCAATGCTCTGCCCATCTGGGGTGTTGCTCTGTTGTGGCCGGAGCCATTTTAGCACCTGAGGCAGAGGCCATGGAGCCATCTTCAACTCCTCGGCCAACTTTGCTCCAATGGAGCCTTGGCTGCGGGAGGGGAAGAGAGAGACAGAGAGGAAGGAGAGGGGGAATGGTGGAGAAGCAGATGGGTGCTTCTCCTGTGTGCACTGACCAGGAATCGAACCCAGGACTTCCACACACCAGGCTGACGCTCTACTGCTGAGCCAACCAGCCAGGGCCCATTCAAGTCTTAAGTACTGAAACTGACTTGGAATCCTAAATTTCTATCTTGCTACTGTGCCATAAGCCTTCTCTTCACTTGGTCATACTTCTCGTTCATTCACAGTTACTGATAATCTCTGCCAGGCAAAGTACAAGGTATAATTGAATAAAACAAAACTAATTAGGCCTTTCCACTCTTGGCAATTACAGTGGACTAATTTAGTATATATTAATTTAAGGTTCATATCCACCTGCTGTTTTACACTATTTGGAGTGTGTGTGTATGTGTGCATAAGGGTGCAAGTAACAATTTTTTTGCAATCTTGTGAAATTGTTTTAAACAGCTTGTTTTGGTCCACGTAGCTGAAGAACTTGCCACATTGAGTGAACTGGTCTGTGGCTGGGAGTGGAGAGTGGTCTGGAAGGAGGGCAGTTCTGAAGCAGCCCCTCTGTTTAAATTGAGATACATTTCACATACCAGAAAAATGGACCCATTTAAAGTGTATAATTAACAGGTATATTTGGTATATTCACAGAGTTGTGCAAAAATGACCAAAATCTAAGTTTAAATTATTTTTTCATTGGATAAAGATAAGGTGACCAATCATCCTCCTTAGGGAGGGCAGTCCTTCTTTTGTAAGTTCTGTCCTCCCTTGAAAAGTGTCCTCCTACATGTCCTCCTTTTTGATATTGGAAGACTAATCTGTAAATGTCTGTATTTGATCAACGCAATCTATTGTGTGTGATGTGACGTATTTGTATTTGACATGACGATTCATCAAGGATCCATACAGTGCAGGGAGATGCGATTATGAGACGCATGCACTCCACCCGGGAGACCGGGAGAGAGCCCGAGATATACCGAGCACACAAATGGCTTTGTGTACTTCCTACTGAAACACAACATGGCACATATGACATTGTAGACTCACAATTATTTCTTTCTCAGTGAATATTCAATCGTAGACAGGTAAACACAATTCACATTTTATTAATTCATTATCTATTTAATAATTTCCAAATACATATAATTTTATTTACAAGTATTTTCCAAAAATTTTAGTTTTAAAGTGGAAATCTAACCTCTCACCATATCTATTAAGAACTCATTTTAGGCCTGACCTGTGGTGGCGCAGTGGGTAAAGCGTCGACCTGGAAATGCTGAGGTCGCCGGTTCAAAACCCTGGGCTTGCCTGGTCAAGGCACATATGGGAGTTGATGCTTCCTGCTCCTCCCCCCCTTCTCTCTCTCTTCTCTCTCTCTCTCTCTCTCTCCCTCCCTCCCTCCCTTCCTCTCCTTTCTAAAATGAAGAAATAAAAAATTAAAAAAAGAACTCATTTTGATTAAATAGTTGCATAAAACAGACTTTTTAATTAGAAAATGATAAATACACTCGAAAATCACTCTAAAGTAGTGGTTTTGTTTGATATTTAGTTTTACTAAATGAGTACTTTTTTCTTACAATTAAATTAATAGGCATGTAAGCATAATTACAATATAAAATATAAATGTCTTCATTATGCATTATTGTTGCAATGAATAAAATTTTTCTTTTATTTACGATATTGTTTTCTTCAATTTATTTTGTCTTAATAAAGAAGATGTGGTACATACACACTATGGAATGCTACTTAGCCATAGGAAAAGATGAAATACTGCCATTTGTGACAACATGGATGGGCCTTTAGACTGGTATGCTAAGTGGAATAAGTCAGTCAGGAAAAGCTAAGAACTATATGGTTTCACTCATATGCAGGATATAAAACTGAAACTCACGGATATAGACAACAGTATGGTTGTTACCAGAGGGAAAGGGGTGAGGAGATGGGGGGATGGTTTGACTTTGGGTAGAGGGCACATCATGCAGTATATGGATAATAGACATAGAAATGTATACTTGAAACCTATATGATCCTATTAACCAATGTCACTGCAGTAAATTTAATTAAAAAAAAAAAACATGACTGGTGGTGGTGCAGAGAATAGAGTGTTGACCTGGGACACTGAGGTCCCAGGTTTGAAACCCTGAGGTCGCCGGCTTGAGAGCAGGCTCACCAGCTTGAGCGTAGGGTTGTGAGATCATCAGTATGATCTCATGGTCACTGTCTTGAGCCCAAAGGTCACTGGTTTGAAACCCAAGGTTGCTGGCTTGAGCCCAAGGTCGCTTGCTTGAGCAAGGGGTCACTGGCTCTGCTGGAGCTCCCCAGTCAAGGCACGTATGAGAAGCAATCAATGAACAACTGAAGTGACACAAATATGAGTTGATGCTTATCCCTCTCCCTCCCTGTCTTTGTCTCTCTTTCTCTCTGTCTTTCTCTCACTAAAAAAATAATACTAATAAAAAAGAAAATAATTATTTTCATCAGCCTGCAAAGAAACCCCTTACTCTACCCCTACACTACCCTCCAAGCCCTGGCAACCACTGGTCTACCTTTTGTCTCTATAGATTCCTCTGTTCTGGACATTTTGTATCGAAAAATGTATGTGGTCTTTGGTGACTGGCTTTTTTTCACTTAGCATCATGTTTTCAAGATTCATAGTGTTGTAGCATGCATGCATCAGTACTTCATTCCTTTGTGTAGTATAGTGGTTGGCAAACTGTGGCTCGTGAGCCACATGCGGTTCTTTGGCCCCTTAAGTGTGGCTCTTCCACAAAATACCACGTGCGGGCGTGCAGGTTATAATAACAATGTACCTACTATATAGTTCAAGTTTAAAAAATTTGGCTCTCAAAAGAAATTTCAATTGTTGTACTGTTGATATTTGGCTCTGTTGACTAATGAGTTTGCTGACCACTGGTATAGTAGATTAATATTCCATTGTATGGATACACACATTTTGTCCATCTATTCATCAGCTGATGGACATCTGGATTGACATGTTTTGGCTATCATGAACAATACTACTAGAAGCAAGAATTTGTGTGGATCTGGGGACTGAGTGCCTGTCAGTGTTTGGCCGTTTTGCCAGGCCTTCTTCTATTCTTTTTTTTTTTTTTCCGAAGCAAGAAGTGGGGAGGCAGAGTTGGACTACCGCATATGCTGGACCGGGATTCACCTGGCATGCCCACCAGGGGGCGATGCTCTGCCCATCTGGGGCTTTGCTCCTTGTGGTCGGAGCCATTCTAGCAACTGAGGTAGAGGCCATGAAGCCTCCTCAATGCTGGAGCCAGCTTTGCTCCAATGGAGCCTCGGCTGTGGGAGGGGAAGAGAGAGACAGAGAGAAAGGAGAGGGGGAGGGGTGGAGAAGCAGATGGGCACTTCTCTTGTATGCCACACGGGCCAACGCTCTACTGCTGAGCTAGCTGGCCAGGGCCCCACATCCCTTCTGTCTGAGTGTCCTTCTTCCCTTTATTTGCCCTTTTTATTTTCTTTTCAGTAAACTCCCACCTCTCTGATGATTTCAA
This sequence comes from Saccopteryx bilineata, assembly GCF_036850765.1. Classification (NCBI taxonomy): domain Eukaryota; kingdom Metazoa; phylum Chordata; class Mammalia; order Chiroptera; family Emballonuridae; genus Saccopteryx; species Saccopteryx bilineata. Next base: position 185,706,268 of record NC_089490.1, on the reverse strand, counting down.
TAGGAGACACGCTTTCAAACTAGTTGTAAAACATTTTGAACTCTCTGGCTGACTGACATGAAAGTTATGTTTATCTGTTTATCTTTGGGTTAGCCACTCACCCTGCTGTTTTGTAACAAAAGAGCTTACTGAGTAGGAGGCTTATTTAACTTGATCCTGAGGGTTACACTCCTACAATATGCTGTCTAAACAGATTCCTAAACACCCAAGGTTTTGAACAATCACTTTGAAGCTTCTTGGTGATATTAACATATATTATTAGTAAAGTTGTACACGTAAACATGTTGTGAGCCTGTAAAAAATGTATATAGAGTTACTAGAGTGTGCCTGGCCCATAATAATTGGGTAATAAATTATTAGTTGCCACTGTGAAAAGTTACTATCATGAACAATTAATTGATTTCTTTTAGGTATAAAGTTCAGTATATTAAAAAAGGCTTAACTTTTTTTAGGGACACATTTGAGTTGTTCCAGAACACATGGAATAGTTCACCCTTCCAGGTGCGCTGACACAAATTCTCCTTTGAGCATTACCCCCACCTCGTGAAAACCACACATATAGCCTGGCCTTTGTTTTGTAGTGGTTATTTTTAGAACAATAATAATCGTCTCTACCTACCCAAGCAAATACAATCTGCTGAGTACAACAGAAACAACTCCCTCAGCGGTTTAGTTACCCTGTTCAGTGTGGACACACAGGATATCACAGATGCTGCGGGCCCCCCAAGAAAACGCTGCCTGCCTTTGTAAGGCTTGCAATCTAAAGCGGATATTTAATATGCATTTTACTTGACATGAACCAGGAACGTGAATAAGGAAAAGAGAGCCCTGCATGTGAGTCCATGAACAGCCGAGGGATTGTCTGTTCCAGGATAAATGAGATGAGTCAATCATTTCCCCTAGCAAGCCAGACCTCTGAATTATGTCGTCCAGCTGCGAGTGAGACTCCCCTTCCTTGTCCCGGTAGAGTTCCCTGCCTGGGGGAGCCGCCTGTGTGTCACCCTGAAGAGGGGAGCCGAAGAAAAGGGGCGGAGAGCGCGCCCCGGGGTGGCGGGGAGTCGCCGGACGAAATTCTAGAGCAAGGGAGTCTCGGAAGGAAGAGGAGGGGCCACTGCGCGCTGGGAAGAGAAGGAAGAGGCGTCCCGGGAAAGGAAGGGAAGGGGGTGGAAGCGAGGAAGAAAGAAGGCGGAGGAAATAGAAGGGGGCGAGCGGGGGAGCGCGGGGTAGGGACCAGGGAGGCGCCCGGGGCGGGGCAGCCTCGCGCCTCGGGGAGGGTGTTCGGCGCGGGGGCCGCGCGGGGCGGGGCCGCCCAGAGTGGGGCGCCCGGTCGTCCGCGCGGTCAGGCTCGGCTCCGAGGGACATGTCCGCGCCGCGCTCGCCGCGCGCCCGGGGCTGCTAGCTGCGCCGGGACTTCCTGCCCGCGCGCCCCCGCACCTGGCGGCGCCCCCGGGCCGACGGGCGGCTTGCTGGCCGTGCTCGCCGACTGCTGCAGTCATGGGGCTGCAGCCCCTGGAGTTCAGCGACTGCTACCTGGACAGCCCGTGGTTCAGGGAGAGGATCCGCGCCCATGAAGCGGAGCTCGAGAGGACCAATAAGTTCATCAAAGAGCTGATCAAGGACGGGAAGAACCTCATCGCCGCGACCAAAAGTAAGCGGGGTCCTGGGCGTGGGCGGGCTGCGGCGCGGCGCGGCCGGGAGGAGCCTCTCCCGAGGGGAGACGGGCAGTCCCCGTACCCGGCGCCAGCGGCTGGAGGATCTGGAGGTTCTCTCGGGTCCGGGAGGGCCTGGATTTTTCCTCCCCGGTTCCCAGGCAGCTGGTCCCTAGTCCCCTTTCCCGCTGCTACCCCTCTTCGGCGGCCCGAGCCAGGAGCCGTGCGTGGGAGACCCGCCCGCGAGCCCGCCAGCTCCCGCGGGTGCCCCTCGGTGCCTGCGTTCCCCGCGGGACCGCCCAGGGGCAGGCTCGACTGCACCCTAAAGCGGCTCCCAGCCTCCTACGAAACGTCAGTTTTACTAGTTTTGTCTCGTGAGTTTTCAAAAGAACTTTTCAGAGCATTCTTTGAAAATCTGCTGGGTGTTGAATTGCACCCTTTCCTTGTCCATTTCTGATCTTTCCGGACCATCGTGTCCCGGGTCCTTCACTGTGCTAAACCAGAAAGTCCACCTGGCGCTGTGCAGCCTTCCGGACATTCCTCCCCTCCTCCTGCACCGAGGGGAGATCAGAGATTGGCTCCCCAGGGGCGCAGACAGCCTGGCCCCGGGGGAGCGCTGTCTGCAAATAGGGAATTCCACCCCGGTCAAGCTGCATGCCTTCCTCCCTGGTTCTCTGTCTTTTGAAAGACCTGCAAGTGAAGTGGCCACAGGAGAAATTGTGTGTGTATATATGTCTGCGTATCTGAGTAGCTGGGGAGAGTCTCTCTAGGAGGGAGGTGGGCCGAATTCGCTGCTGGAACATTGGGTTGGTGATGCTGCTGATAATGGGGAGGCTTTAGCTCCAGTGAGAAGCTGGGCATCCTGACCAGGCTTATAACCCATTGCCGGTTTTGAGGATGCCTCTGAGTGCTCCCTAATAGTCTTAAAAAGACCCGCCCATACAGCAGACAGTGGAGGGGGCAGGCAGTATTGTTAAGGTATTTCTTCTCTAGTTTCTCAATTCAGTAATTTCCAGCCTTGGGAGTTTAACTCCTCCTATGTTTGTAGACATCACCTCTAGGAAAAATACCCTGCCCTTTTGTGTTAGAGAAGCTAAAACATATTGAACAATTGTCTCAAGACCCCAGAACAGTGCCCGGAACAGTCAATATTCGTTTAATGAATAAGTTGGAGTAAGGTTGAAGAAGTATTTAGTGAGCCATCCTTGTAATTTTGGAAGCACATTACTCAGCTGCTCTGGGGAATGTCCAAGGTTCCTTTCAGTTCTCTGATCTCTTCGTTGTTGCAAAATGAGGATTGGGAATTACTTTGTTTGGGACATATGACTAGTGTGCTTATTTGGTTGATGGCTCTCCAGTGCCTTGGCATTGGGTAGGTGTTGGTTGGGAAGTAGGGAGGGGCTGTAAATATATAAGAGTGAGTGTGGAAAAGCAGAACACATGCACACACACTGATCACAAAGGAGAAGACTGTTTCCTTCTGTAGCTTGTGTTAACCAGTGTCACTGGCTGGGCAAGTGTATCTTCTCTCTGACTGGCTATAGCAGCTCTCTCTGGAGCTAGAGAGGCTTCGGTGTTGGAGAGAGACAGATGGCAAAGCCAGTTTGGCCACTGGTAGAAAGCTATTTATGTGACTGCATATTAGCTCTTCTGCCAAACAGGACACATGCCTGGTGTTCCAGCAGCAGCTAGTGCATCTGGGGAGCCAGCTGTCAGCCTTCTCCAAACTTTGTGAATTTGTAAATTGGTGTCATATTCCTTTGATTCTTGTCCTTTACATTCACCATAAGCCATAACTTATAATCATTCTTGAGAGAGCAACCACAAAGTGTACTTTTTCTTATCATGTTTACATTTAATTAATTTACATTCTTTCCCAGAAGATGACAAAGACACAGCTTTGGCTAACATGCTTTTGTCCAGTTAGGAAGACACTGCCTTTGCCCACCATGCTCCATAAACTGTACATTGAGTTCCTATCAAAGATCAAGAGCACTGGACTTAAGTCAGGACATCCGAGTTTAATTCGCCTTCACTGTTAGGGCCTGGCTACATGACAGTTGGGCAGGTCACTCAATTCTTTTGTGTCCAGTTTCTCTTGTCCTACTGTTAAGAGGCATCAGTAAGGTCCTGCAGTGTTTGGAAATTGTTTGATGAGTTCACTTGAAATTGCAGTCTAGGTTCAATCATTTGCCTAACCAGTGAGCCTTTCCATAACATCTGAGAGTCAAGAAGTCCGGGCAAGACATGAGGTGCAGGAGCTTTAGCAAGAATAGCAGTCAGCTAGGACAGACTGCTTATATTTTGGTGTTTTGCATTGTTTTTGCAAACATGGTATTGTATGCATTTTCAGAATTGTGTGCGTAAATGATTTACTCTTAATTGCCCTGTGTAGCATGTCTCCTGCCTGCACTAAATACTTGTTTGAATTATGTAATTTTGATGTCTTGATGCTTTGAATATTCCACAAATATTTAGAGAAGTTGGAGGGGGTTCTGTGGGAACTGAAGGCTTACTGCTGAGTTCAGTTATGTAGCAATCAGAAAATACTTCGCACCTATAATTTGTTAAATATTGGGATTGAGATAAGAAAAAAGAGATAATTGAGTTCATTGTCCTCGATTTGAATAAAGTTCAAAATGGGGAACATGTCCTCTCTGTATTGTGCTAAGTTCTTGAAGAAACAAAGGTTACACACACACACACACACACACACACACACACACACGTTAAAAGTTTAATAATTCAGTGACAAGTCAGCATTCTCGCTTTACCAGGAATAAGGGTTGGTTGTAGGTTAGAGTGGGGAAGGTTTTCTGAAAGTTTGTGAACTCACTGGTATTTTAATTTTTATTTATTTATTTTTAATTTTTCTGAAGCTGGAGACAGGGATAGACAGTCAGACAGACTCCCGCATGCGCCCGACCGGGATCCACCCGGCATGCCCACCAGGGGCGACGCTCTGCCCACCAGGGGGCGACGCTCTGCCCATCCTGGGCGTCACCATGTTGGGACCAGAGCCACTCTAGCGCCTGGGGCAGAGGCCACAGAGCCATCCCCAGCGCCCGGGCCATCTTTGCTCCAATGGAGCCTTGGCTGCGGGAGGGGAAGAGAGAGACAGAGAGGGAAAGCGCGGCGGAGGGGTGGAGAAGCAAATGGGCGCTTCTCCTGTGTGCCCTGGCCGGGAATCGAACCCGGGTCCTCCACACGCTAGGCCGACGCTCTACCGCTGAGCCAACCGGCCAGGGCCTCACTGGTATTTTAAAGAAGGAATAGAACCTTGTCAGGTGGGAACCAACTGAGAAGAAACCAAAACACCAGTGTTTGAAGACGAGGAGGAGACCAGCCTGGCTGGAATCAAGATTTCATTTCGGGTAGTAGAATGGGATGAATGGGAGGAAGGTCAGTGTTAGATTATGGAGGTCCCTAATTGCAAGGTTGGGAATATGGACCTTGTGGAAAATCGCTCAAGGTGTTTCAGAGAAGCTGAACAGCCGTAGTGAGCAGGAGATGGACGGCTGAGAGATAGTATGTGACATCTGTGTGGGGTGGAGACAGCAGGGAGGGGTGGGAGAGAAGAGTCTGGGATTGTTGACTTCTGTGGTCGAGTGGGAGATCATTCACTCAGTTCAATGGAGTCTTTGTTGAAATGCCTTTTTTAGTCCCTTTCCCCCCATTCCTTTCCTTTCCTAGAATAACCAGTGTCCTCTTTCAATACAGTGTAAACTTTTGTAAGCCATTCACGTGATGTCAGTGTAGTTTCAGGTGCTATTGATCTGTAGAAACAAGTGGCATATTTTCCAGAAACAGCAATAAGCTATATATCTCTTTCTCATAAATTTTGTTAGGCATTCTTTTATTATTTAAAAAAATAAATTTATTGATTCTAGGTGAGTGAGCAAGAGAGAAATACTGATTTGTTGTTCCATTTATTTATGCATTTATTGGTTGATTCTTGAATGTGCCCAGACTGGGGATTGAACCTGCAACCTTGGTATACTGGGACAATACACTAACCAACTGAGCTACTGAGGGAGGGCCTTACGTTAGGCATTCTTGAGAGACTATATTCTCTGTTAGAAGGGAATACATATTTCTAAAGCACTTACATGGATGGGTATAGGCCATCAATGCTCTTTAGTACACTTAGATTGCCTAGTTTTGTGTGTGTGTGTGTGTGTGTGTGTGTGTGTGTGTGTAGGAGAAAGAGCAGAGGAGAAGAGAGAAAAGCTGGAGGGGGTCCTCATATATGAGCCTGTTTTTAGTCACAGCTATGGAGAAGGATGTTAGTGGCAGCCAGGACTAGAATTTAATTCTTCCAAGCCTTGCTTTTAGTACTTCTTTTAGGTTTCTCTCTTTTGATGACTTTTGCTTTGTTTTCTTCAGGACAACATAAAAGTTCCCTTTTGCTGCCGTTGTGTTTATTGTTTCCAAGAAATAGTTCATGTGGTGATTCCTTTTGGAGAAATTTCTTAAATGGCTGTTGCGTTGAAACAGGGAAATATGAAGGATTTAAAAGAATTTCACTCTGTGAACTTGAACCTCAGTTTTCTTATTTGTAAAATGGGACTGCAGCAGAAAGCCCTGAGGCTTGAACAAAATGATGTGTGAGTGTGTTGAAAACACAGATGTAAAGTGGTTGTGTAGATTCTGTTATTTGACCGGCCAACGATTATTTTTTTCCCCCTGACAATCCAAATTTTGTTCAAGGGTCTACACTTTTTACCAAGTAACTCAGGGAAAGTGGTTAGGCGTAATTGTGATTAGCCTAACTCAGGGAAAGGAAATGTAGTTAGGGGTAATTCTGGTGAGTCTAACTCAGTGGTTCTCAGTCGCAGCTGACCTTCCGAGTCCCACGGGAAGCAGTGAAAGGGACGTGTAGTCAGGCTTGAGAATCAGTGAACTCGAACTCACTTGCGGTAAACCTGCCTGCTGGGCCGGCGACTAGTTTAAGGAGGAGGAGAATGCTCAGTCCTGGACAGTGAGACATGGTGGGAAGTCTGCTGGACACTTGGGGGAAGATTTCCTTTTGTGTGAGGAGTCTCCTTCAAACGGTTCTTCACTCTTTTGCAGTGTCTGGTCGCGTTGCCTAGCGCCTCGGCCACCATCCATCGTGGTACCTTGAGGGGAGCCAAAGTAAGGATGATGGAGCAGATGTAACTGAGTCTGACTTTTGATGCCGCTTTGGGGGCCGCAAATTGTTCTGTGCCCGAAGCCCACCTCTGCGTATCCTGTTGAATGACATAAACCAGTTTCAGTTGGGCTTTCTGCTATTTAGCACCCTAATTTTGATGGAGTGGTATAATTGTAAATTTTGTGTTGATGTGCTTATGAAGTGGAATTTAGAGAGGTATAGAAATAAAATGCTATTTAAAAATATAAATGGTCTCTGAATGGAAAAGAATACTTGTGTATATTCTTTGCCACAAAGAAATCCCATCAACCCCTTCCCCTCTCAACCCCTTCCGCTCTCAACCCCCCCTCCCTCCACACGCATTTCAGGGCATCCTCTGAGATAAATCTTAAACTCTCATTTGGGGTTTTACAACAGGGGTCTGGTTTCTAATATGAATGTAGACTTGCTGTAAAAATAATTATTATCAGACTAACTGGGCAAATGGACCAAGACAGGCTTTCAAAGCTTTAGATATTTGACACACTGCAGGTCGTCCTTGCCTGCATTTAGAGCCCTCTAGCAGCTGGAGCTAGGTTTGTTCAGAACGTTTAACTGGTCAGTTGACTTATTTGATGTTCTCGGTGTCTCTCTGACACAGTGCCTTTTCCCTGTCCCCCAACTGCTAGGGTCCTTCGACCATCTCCTTTTTGCTTAGGTTTTTTTGGGGGGACTGTGGCGGGGGGCCGACTAGGGAGTATCATTGACTTTCGGAGGAGGAGGGTATTTTTGTGTTTAATCTTTAAAATAGCTGATGAGACAGTATGGTGCAGCAGATTAAGATTGTAGGCTGAGGGATTAGTGTGTCTGGGTGGCAGCATGGCTCAGCCCCTCATAACAGTGGCCCTGTGGTTGTTGTCATCTGTAGACCAGAGATTATAATTCTTTCTACCATACAGGAGTTACTAGTTGGATTAAATGAGTTCATATATGTAAAGTGTTTAGAATAAGCACTCAAAAGCATTTGATGTATTATCTAAGTTGGAGTATATGTTTTTATATCAAGGCCCCTTTCTTGCCTGAAAAATAGCTGCTCTGGCCCAGTGACTAGTATTGAACCTTATAGTGCTTATTTACCCTAAGAATATATTTGTCCAACTCATTTTTACTAGCCACCAAGAAGATGCGACACACTTGTCAAACTATGGAAAGGCTTCCGAGGTTGAATGTAGTTTAGGATGCTGGAAAATCTTGAAGGTGAGTCGGTAAATCAAAGCTGGAGTGGCATCTTGGGGAAATATTTTCCAGAATTTATTTCTGATTCACAGAGATTTGGAGATGCAATAGAAGGTGGCTCTAGTAGGCTGTTGGAAATGAGCACGCCACCTGCGGCCGAGGCTCGTGGTGTCAGCAGCTGGTCTCCCTTCCAGCTCTTGGAGGGGGGGTGAAGGGAAAGAGTGGAGATGAGCAGGGGAATTGAGACGATGCCATCAATCACTGGGGCTTTTAGACGCTTGAACATTGCTTTTGGAGAATATTATCTTTAGTGTTTAACATGCAGGAAATCGTGAGAACATAAGGGACATTTCTGTGTTTGCTATGGGAAATTCACAAGGAGAAAAAGAAGGCACCCAGAGACATCTCTAAGAGGGGTGGAGATTCTGAAGAGCTGTTAGGTAATCCTCTTCTCTACAACAGAATTGTTAAAATCTCCAGGACAAATTCCTAAGGAAGCTGTTTTGAAACCCGTGACTCTAAGCCATATATCAGCTTTACGATTTTGTTTTCTACATCATTAAGAGAGGCACGAATTAAAAAAAAAAAGGCAAAAACACCGTGTTGTCTGCAAGTTTCTATAACTCCTGCTGTAAGTGTATTGCTAGCTGTATGTGGGTAGGGAATAGGTAAACTGTTTACATTTGACCATGGGTAATAGTATATGGTGTCTTTAGTTGCTGTTTTAAAGTTTGATGTTAGAACCATCGCTATGAAAACGTTCAGTTAACATTGTGTTGTCTTGCGTTGCCTTTGACCTTCTACATTTTGTTGAAAGAAAAATTGGCTTTATTTCAGGATTTGTAGAAGAGTGTGTAGACATTTCTAGGATTACAAATCTGATTAAGGATGTCATGGATGTTTTACTAGGTTACTTTCAGTGAAATTCCATTCCAGAGACAAATAGGCAATCCCAGACTACTTCTGAAAAGTGTTTTATATTATTTATGTGTTGTATATAATTTAAATAATTTCAATAATAGTAGCTAACTTTTATTAAGCATAAACTATTTGCTTTACTTTGTCTTAAATTCAGGGCAAGCATTATATTATTTAACATGAAGACTTACTCAGTGTGGTGTGTTATTATTTACCCCATTTTGGAGATTAGATTCTGAATTTAGAGAGATTAATAGCTTGTCCAGATCACTCCATTTGTCAGTGGTGGAGCTGGTATGTGAACCTACATTTGTCTGACACCAAAACCCTTAACCACAATTACAAGCTGTCTCCATAAAGGGGTATAACTGCGGTCTCCTGTTAGAGGAAGTTATTATGATAAGTCCTAGTTATCAAGAATGTGTGTACATTTCATGATCTACCGTAGTTAGGAGACTGTTCTTGTTAGCTCAGTACAATGAACATGACTTAAAATACTGTGAATTTCACGGTGCTCTGGCATGGTTATTGTACATAACGCTGATTGCTAATTTGTATAGTAGAGACATTAGAGTTTGGGTTGATGTAGGACTGCTTACTAGATACAGACCTCCACTCAAAACAGTTCCTTCCCCTCAGTCTCTGTCTCTGAGGTGCACCTCTGACCTTTTTGTAGACGTTCTTTTCTTTGCTGTTCCACCTCTCATCCTTTAGTAAATTTTAAGTTTGTTCTCATATTTGAGTATTAGCCTTTTTCCTTTTAACAGTTTGTGAGGTATTTTAGAAATATAAAAATAAATATCATTAATAAATATCTTTGTATTTGCCTCTCAATTTAAGAAATAAAAGCTACTCTGGTTAGCAACTATCTCAAATCTGATATTTATTATTCCCATGCATTTTAACTCATCTGAATGCATTCCTAAATAACGGTATGTTTTGCATGTTTTTTAAAATTTATATAATGGAGTCATGCTATAAGTGTTCTGCAGCTTCTTTTCCCCCCTCAGCATCCTATCTGTGAGATTTATCCATGTGGATACATGTAGCTCTATTTAATTTAGTTTAAATTATTATTTTCTACAACTGGCATTCAATTGATGTTATATGAATAACACAAGATCTTCTATGATGTACCCTATATCCATGCATATTTTGATTATGGAACTATACTTAGAGAATTTATCCAGTATGAAAGCCTCACTGTAATTAATTTTATGAAATTTAAAACACTAGCATTGCAAACAATCTGTAAAATAATGAATCTATAAAAAAAAGAATCTATAAATTTCAAAGACATTTAGTAAATTTAATTTTGATATTGTAAGTTAGGAGCTTAACGTGGATCATCAGAGCAAACCAGTTTAAATTTCAGGACTGTAAAAAATAACTGGTCTGGCTCACGAACAACAAAATCTTTAAGAGCCTCTTTTTGCTTTATTGAAACCAGAATTCCAGTAATAGTAGGCGGAGGAAAAAATGATGTTTGTAGTCATAAACACAATGCACATTAAAGCACTGTGGTAACTGTCAGTCTGGTTGGGTCAGACGAACGTGATTTTTAGGAAGGGATTGGTTGGTGTTTTGTGATAGGCCTGAAAACAAACAGGAACCACAGCCTGCTCCACTTGATTATCCTAATATAGGAGCATACTTTATAGACTTGCCAAAGGGATGCTTTTGTCATGAGAAAGCCTGCCATCCTCCTCTTTAAACAAACACACATGCACGTACGCACTGAAAAACCCCTGACACCTGACATTCTCAGGCACGCATCTCTTTAACTTCAAGGTCTGCTGGAATCGCACCTGTATTGCACCACTGCTAGGCTGCCGCCCTGGTTGAACTGGAATTTCCTCCCCTGTTTCCTGAGGAAGATGTTAATTCTGTGCCACTTAATGTTTCAGCGGGCAGTGTGAGTTCTCCTTCCTGGTTGACTTGGTTGCCCACAGGCACTGTCTGCCTTCTGACACCATCTCATAGTGAGTCACGGGAGGCATGTGGCTGGAGGAAATCAATTTGGCCAAAGTAATGTCACCTCAGGTCTGAATACAGGATGTTTCATGCTCTAAAAAAAAAAAAAAAAAAAAAGAGTGCTTTTATCTCTGACTATAAAGTTGATTTTACTACTTATTAGCAATGTGTCCTTGGGCACGTTACATACCCTCAGTGCATTAACTTTCTGTTTCTTTATTAGTAGAATGGAGATAGCAAGGCACCTCACTGGGTGGTGGTGGTGGTATTCATTCCTTAGAATTACATATTGAAAGATCTTAGAACTCTTCTTGGCCCACGGAGTGAGAGAGGGCAGGGTTGGAGGGGCTTGTTTCTTTTTTTAAAAATTTTTTTCTTTGAGTGACAGAGACAGAGAGAGGGACAGATAGGGACAGACAGACAGGAAGGGAGAGAGATGAGAAGCATCATTTCTTCATTGTGACACCTTAGTTGTTCATTGATTGCTTTCTCATATGTGCCCTGACTCGAGCCAAGTGACCTTGGGCTCAAGCTGGTGAGCCTTGCTCAAACCAGATGGGCCCGCGTTGGAGGGGCTTGTTTCTTCACTCCTCCTTCCTCCTCCGCCTCCTCCTCCTCCTCCTCCTCTTCTTCCAGTGCTGTCATCACCTCCTTTGCTGAACTTGAGCCCAGGTACAGCTTTGCTAGTAGCGACAGCAGAAACAGTCTGCAAACACATGCTTTCTTTCTTTAAAGCGAACACTATTTTGAAGCACAGGGCTGAATGTAGGCTTCATTTATTAAATAGAGGAAACCGTCTGTACTAGTGTGTTGTAGTCCAGCATTTAACTGAAGATCTTTGCCTGAAGTTTTTGGGGACCAAACCAAAAAAGTGCAAGGGAATAATGGAGTGTCACTGACATGTCCTTACTTTTATTTGAGAATCTGACAGAGAGTACTTTTGTGCCTCTTGACAGATAGGATTGCTTTTCTTTTGTGAAATGGCAGGTCAAAGGCAGCCCAGCAAAGCTATTCAAGACTATGGTCTTTGAAGTCAGATTTACATACCGTGTGACCTTGGGAAACTTGCTTAATTTCTCTGTGCCTTGATTTTCTTTTTGTGTAAAATGTGAATACTAACTTTATCTCCCTTAATGTTGCTAGTAATATTTGGAAAGCACTTAAAAAAAACTGTCTGAACCACAGTAAACACTATATGTGTTTGCTAAGTGCAGAAACAAATATAAAATTATGTTTTGTCACCACTATAATGTCATTTATGACAGTGGGGAGAAGTATCATCCCAGGTCAATGAATTTCACCTCTAGTGGACTAGTTGCCAGAGGTTTACCAGCGCAGAGGCCCTGCATCTCTGCAGAAGCTAGAGCTTCTAGTGGGGGGAGAGGGGAGGCACGGACGGACAGAAGATCAATTAAACAAGCAGTGTCATTCACGTTGTTGAGTAAGAGCAGGATGCCCGGCCAGAGTTGGCAGGACTAACTATAGGTTGTCAGAGAAGACTTCAAGGAAGTAGTACCTTCTGAGCTGAAACTAAGGGGAAGGCTTAGGGGCGGTCCATCTTGAGGCGCGGGAAGAAGACTTCTCCAAGCGCAGTGAACTGTGGCCTGGCCGCCTGAGAGCATGAGCTGGGGCTGGGAGAACTGCTTGGGGGCGATGCTTGCAGGGCGAAGAAAGGGGCTGCAGAGGGGGCGGCGTTGGGAAGGGCCCCCTGGGCCAGGCTGAGGACTTTGGACTTTACTCTGAGGACAGCAGGAAGGGACCGAAACATTTTCAGCTGGGAATTGGCATCATCTGAATTATATTTCAGACAGGTTTCTCAGGCACTGGTTGTGAGGCTGGATTTGAGGATGGCTGAACTGGAGGCCAGTCACGTCGGCCAGACATCGGTGGCAGGAGAGTCAGGTTCGCAAGGAGTCAGGATTTAGGGGCTGCAGACCTTGGCAGGTGGTTGGGTAGGGGCAGATGGGGGGCACATTTAAGATGATCCCTTGGTTCCTTTCTCGGGCAGCTCAGTGCTGGTGACTGAGGCAATCCAGCCCAAGGAATATGTTTTGTGGGAGCGAGGATAGATTTTTGGTTTTGAAGATGTTGAGGCTGTCGTGCTTCTGAGATATCCAGTGGGCATATTCAGTAGTATATTTCCTTTATGAGTGTGAAATTTGGGAACAGGAAACAGAGCTAGAAAAATGAGAAGATTCTAGGGACCCAGCATATAAATAGGAATTGACACCATGCAACGGGAGAGCAACCTGTTCAGAGAGAGCATAGAGGAGAAGGCAGGGTGGCTCAGGGCAAGTCCTTCGGAACGCCGGCTTTCAAGGAGGGCGAGAAGAAGAGCTTGAGAGTGCCATTTGAGGGCAGTAGCCATTGATGGAAGTGGAATACCAGGGGAGGGTTGCACAAGCCAAGGAGGAAGCAGACAAGGTCATGCCACAGAGGTCAAGTGCGAGGAGTCCAGGTGACATTTTACTAGCAGAGCAGTTTGTGGCACAGCAGGGATGGGAGCCCAGTGGCGAAGGTCTGAGAAGACAGGGCAGAGAAAAGACATAAGCCTGTGGTATATATAGGTGGCTCTCCCAAGTCATTGGTTGGTTAACGGGTGACATTTGAACAAGCTGAAGAATGTATCCAGCAGAGAGGGGAGTGACCTTTCAGGGAATATTCCAGAGCGGAAGTGATTCTGAATATAGACGATTAGATTCAGATTCTAGGGGCTGTGGGAAAACACCCTTCATCTATTGAAGTAGCAGAAGTGGTAGAAATGATGGGGGCACTCTCAGGAAGATTGGTAGACTTGTTTCAGGACTTTAGGCCAGTTATTAACTGATGCATTTTAGTGGCAAGATACTTTTCAGTAATTAATTGTTTTAATTTCTGGTTAATGAATAATATGTGATTTTTAACAGTTGTGTCCTAGTCAGTTTGAACTGGATGGGATGAAATATAGATGTTAAACTATTATTTTTAAAGATTTTATTTGTTTATTTTAGAGAGGGGGGGAGAGAGAGAGAGAGAGAGAGAAGGGGGGAGGAGTAGGAAGCATCAACTTCCATATGTGCCTTGACCAGGCAAGCCTGGGGTTTTGAACCAGTGACCCCAGCATTCCAGGTCGCCGCTTTTATCCACTGTGCCACCACAGGTCAGGCCAGATGTTAAACTATTAAGAAGAAGAGACAATTGGGGGAAGGGGAAGAAAATTAGGAATAAAATGTCTGTATGAACAGCTCTCAAAGCACCAAGAAATCCCTTTGTTTCAGACTTTATTCTGCTGCCACTTAAGCTGGAATACTTCATTCAAATATTCCTTAATCTTGGTTTTAAAAAAATTTGTTTGGATGAAAACATTTCTTGTTTTCTTTTTCACTGGGAGACAGTGCTGAATTTTGTGTTCTATCTCCCCGGAGTTGTGCTGTTTCTCTTTGGAGGCCACAAAGAAGGAAATGTTTCTGGCAACATCTGGGAGTATTCTAGCACTTCCAATTTCTGCCTTAATGCTGTGACAGAAGAGGAGGAAACAGAAGCCCAAAGAGTTAAAAATGTAGTAATGATCTGTGGTCCTAGAAGTAGCTTTTCTTCCCCTTTTCAGCTAACTGAACGGGTTCTAGCGAGTTTAAGACACAATTGCTAGGGGAAAGAAATTCTTAAGAAAGAGGGAAGTCTGCAAGTGCAGTGGTATGCAGACAGCCCTTCTCGTCCCTTATGTCCAGGCGCACTGACTACCACACAGTGTGCCTTCAAGGTCGTGAAGTGGGGAGGCTTCCCGGTTCTTCAGAGGGCGGGATTCTAGGACTAGAGAAGTTCATTGCTTTTGACCCCAGAGCTAGAGTTAGTTGATGGATTGTTTTTGTGGAAAGCACAGGATAGGGTTTAGAATTAACCTAAACCGCTCTTTCCCCTTTTTTTCTTGAAGGTCAAACTTTGGGCGTTAAACATACTATATATACTCATTCATTTCCTTCAGGTTCAAGTGAGAGAAACCCAACCAAAACTAGGTGAAGCAAACAAAGAAATTTTTAGTTCTAGGGGTGAAGTCTGAGGATGGGGGCTTGCTTTGCACACTCCTGAAGTGAAGGGTTCAAACAGTGTCATTGGGTCTTTTTCTGCATTTTCCTCAATTGGTTTGATCCTAAGATTGACACTTTTTCCATGACAGCGTTAGCTTAAAGTTTATGTCTTTTTTATTCTGAGAGTTCTAGAGAAGAGTGACTCCTTTGTCTTAGCACTGTTGCTCTTAAATAGATGCTTTTGACCTTCTGAAGTCATTTTGGGTTGTCATAATGGGAAGGTGCTACTGGCATGTAGTGAGTAGAGGCTAATGATGCTGGCACACATCCTTCAGTAAGTACTGCTAAATACCCTGCAGTGCTCGGGACAGCCCTACAGTGAAGAATGCTCCAGCTCAGTATTACTTGTGCTGAACTTGCGGAACCCAGCTTTAGAGGTGGGGAGACCATCCAGTCTACATCAGCATATTTTCGAGAGTCATGTTGTTATGCCAGGACAAGCAGGCATGAGCTGGGATTGCCCCAAGTACACCTGGACGTGTGGTGGCCCTCCCTAAGAGCCCTATCGGTCCTGGGTCACTTGGCCAGCCTAGACCACTGGAGACATGGCGGATGGCGCACTTTGGCAAGCCTGGTGATGCACCAGCCACTGGGCTGAAGAAACAGCTAGCAAAGTCATTATCTTCTTCAACGGAACATCAAGGCTTGTAGCAAAGAGATGTGTAGAACATGGAAAAGATGATATTCACAATGCAAGAGAACTTGGGTTTTGGAAAGGGATCTGACCTGTTTTGATCTGGGCCTGGGGGCTTTGTGTGGCAAATGAGGATATGTGGAGATAGTGATTCAAAATAAGTGTGCCTTCTGTTTTTTCCCATTGCCTGGTTGATTAATTTTAACCAAAATAGAGAAGGGTGGGAGAGATGGGAGGGTGGAAATGAAGACTGTGGTCCTGTGTAGCTTGCCTGGATACAATGTGGTCAAGGTTGTTGACAGGAGTTGGTTAGTGTTGGTTCCTTGTAGTATGTAACCTCTGAAGTATGAAGTGACTATGACACTTAGTGATCATTGTGGAAAAAGCCTAAATTAAATGTTAATATTTATAACATTTGAAGTTGTTAAAAGCCAAGAAAATATTTAAAAAATTAAACAGTGATTGGCTGGTTTAATTTTACTTTCTGACATTGCTCCTGTTTAATTTTGGAGAAATCAAGTATTGTTCAGGAAAACAGATCTTTGTGAATGTAATTCATCTGATTGAGTGGACTGAGTAATTTTACATTCTTTTTCCTTTTAAACAAAGAAAACTTCTTTGAGTATTTCTTCCGATTATCATTATTTTTTCACTTTTCTTTCTTTTTTTATTTTTATTATTTGTTTATTTATTTATTTATTTATTTTTCTGAAGCTGGAAACGGGGAGAGACAGTCAGACAGACTCCCGCATGCGCCCGACCGGGATCCACCTGGCACGCCCACCAGGGGCATAGCTCTGCCCACCAGGGGGTGATGCTCTGCCCCTTCGGGGGGCGTTGTTCTGCTGTGAACAGAGCTACTTTAGCGCCTGGGGCAGAGGCCAAGGAGCCATCCCCAGCACCAGGGCCATCTTTGCTCCAATGGAGCCTTGGCTGCGGGAGGGGAAGAGAGAGACAGAGAGGAAGGAGGGGGTGGGGGTGGAGAAGCAAATGGGCGCTTCTCCTATGTGCCCTGGCCGGGAATCGAACCTGGGTCCCCCGCACGCCAGGCCGACGCTCTACCGCTGAGCCAACCGGCCAGGGCATCACTTTTCTTTCTTTTTGTAATAATAGTGCTTTCTTTTTGTAAGAATGAGTTTGAAGACATGAAAGTTATAAGAATAGGAAATGAACACGTTGGCTTTCCTAATGTATACGTATTCTGTTAGAAAACTTTATAGGCTTGGCTTTCTCAATACCCAGTTAACTTATTATAGCCTGAATTGGAAAATCTAGTAGATTATTTGAAAATTTATTTTAAAATTACATAGTGATAAACCTCAAGAAAATGACGGAATATTCACATGTGAGGAAAAATATAGAAAATGACTATATGGAAAAGTTTATAGCTTTGTTAACACAAGAGTAACATTGAAAGTACTTTTTTACACATATTTATTTATTGAAGTGGTCATGAACACAGCTTAGAGCAATTTTTTTTCTAATTTTATAAATTTTAAATTTCAAATCAATTGAGAAATTTTCTAAGCTTTCATAAAAGTCCAAAGAAGTTATATTCTTCTAAAATTGTTTGCCAGTCTCTGGAAATATTTCCTGGTCTATTTATTGTATGTGCTAGATCCTATCTAAAGTAAGCCTTTGAAGGTAGGTAAGTGACCTATTTGGAGTATCTTCATTGATAGTCTATTGAGATGGTTAAATAAAATAGGATGTGAACTCTGAAATCTGTTAGAATTGACTACTATGTCTTAATTGATAGCCTCTAAAAGGCTTGTAAGCTATGCAAATCAGCCTCTTCATGAACAGTCATACCTCCAGTAACCGGATGTATCACTTAACCACAGTTAACAGTTTTTTGTTCGCTATAAGATGGTTCAGTGCCTTTTGGCAGAGAATGCTAGAGTGTCTGTAGGACTGATTTATCCTGACAATCATAGAACAAAAAGGTTTTAAAAAGTGCTGCTTTGTCCAGAGAACAAAAAGGCAAGTTTGTAAAGACCTTCAGAGTTTGTGACTTAGGAGTTTTGTTCCAAAGGCGTTAAAGTTGGAAGTTTTGAGTTTTGAGTGCCTGCACTTGCTCAGTGGAGTGTGTGCTGTGAGAACAGAATGGAAGGTGTGAGGGAGAGGTTCCGTGGTGGAGGCTGGTGCCTGCGTGCCTTTGACCTTTGGAAGGTGTTGAAGGGCCACCTTAGAATGAAAGGTGTTAGATTGTGGTATCTGTTTAATAAATGTATACCCAATCTCAGTGTATATTAGGAAGAAAAGTTAGAATAAAGTGGAATGGAATTAGTACATCGTGAGCTCTGTGGGTTTCCGTGAGTGTGTGCGTGTATGTGTGATCTATTCATAGTTTAGATATAAGTAAGCTAGGTTTATTACATGAGAGAGAGGGATCAGGGATTATTCCTTTAAAGTGAATCATCATCTCACAACCTGTTTTTTTGTATGCATATGCATATGAATATTCATTTTTATTTTTATTTTATTATTATTTTTTTAAGTGAGGGAAGGGGAGATAGTGAGACAGACTCCTGCATGTGCCTGGACCGGGATCCACCCGGCAACCCCTCTCTGGGGCCAGTGCTCAAATCAATTAAGCTATCCTCACCCTGGCTGGTTGGCTCAGTGGTAGAGTATAAGCCCAGCCCATGGATGTCCTGGGTTCGATTTCCGGTCAGGGCACACAGGAGAAGCGCCCATCTGTTTCTCCATCGCTCCCCCTCTTGCTTCTCTCTCTCTCCCCTTCCTGCAGCTATGGCTTGATTGGAGCGAGTTGGCCCCAGGCACTGAGATGGCTCCATAGCCTCCATCTCTGGTGCTAAGAAGAGCTCCTTGCTGAACAATGGAGCATGGGCAGAGCATTGCCCCCTAGTGGGTTTGCTTGGTGGATCACGTGCAGGAGTCTGTCTGAATTAAAAAAAATTGAGCTATCCTCAGTGGCCACGCAGACACTCAAACCAATTGAGCCGTTGACTGCAAGAGGGGAAGAGAGAGAGGAGGTGGAGAGGGAGCCTGGAGAAGGCAGATGGTTGCTTCTGTGTGCTCTGACCAGGAATCAAACCTAGGTCTTCTATACACCGGACTGATGCTGTATCCACTGAGCAAACTGGCCAGGGCCTGAACATCCGTTTTTATTTGTTGAATTTGTTTAAATGAAGGTGCATATAAAATGTCTTCAATTTAAAACAGCAATGAGTAGATTGCTCTTATATTAAATTAGAGATGTTAGGTTTTATTTTAATTGACCTAGTAATCTTTGTGTAAATGTAGCTATTATTAAATGTTTTCTGAGATGTATGAAAACAGATATATAAGTTTACTGGAAGTAATGATAGTAATAATGGTGTTGGTTGTAGTAGTCATAGTAGCAGGTAAAAGGATTTTTAAAAAAATGTTATTTCTTTTAGCACTTACTGTGTAAGTGTACCATCTTTTCAGATGAGTCAGCATTTACTTCTCACAACAGCCCTATTTGGTAGTTACTATGAAAGTAAGTAGCCTTTTGCATCTTAGGAACCTGGATGTAGATAGGTTGTTACTTGGCCAAGGCTGCTCACCCGGGAGGCTGTGTGGCCTCTGCCAGTTACATGCACTCTGAAGCCTTTAGTGTTCTGTTGTTGTTGCCATTGGCCTGGCATTTCACAGACCCTTGCCGTGTTATCTTGTGTAAAGGCAAGGGAGGGAGGGTTCTTTCTATAAAGCTTAATTTAGGGAATTTTTAAATTTTCCATGAAGTGATAGGAACTTCCTATAAGCTGAAAAGTCACAGGAAAAGAAGTCATTTTCAGATGATTTGGTTTATATTATTCTACTTGTATCACAAAGACTAATAATAAAACAGGTTGCTGTTTGCCTTTAAACCAAAGCAGAATGTAAACAGTAAAGTAATTGTTAATGATGCAGAGGGCGCCTAGGTTTTATCTGTAGTGCTGACAGCCAATATTAATGCCCTTTTTGGTTTATATTACCTGGTAGGCAAAGGCCTGTAAGATTTCTCCCATTAAAGAAAATCCTTTGTTTTGGGGAACGGATGCTTTGCTGTTAATTATACTTTGCTCTCTGGCTGAATTTGCTGCTTATCTCATGCCCCCAAAATGTATTGCCGTCTTATTTTGTTCACTAATAATAGCCATTCTTTCTCTCTTTGGATATATTTTATTTTTTTCTTTTTCTTTTTTTATTCAGTGAGGAGAGGGGAGGCAGAGACAGACTCCCACATGTGCCCCAACCAGGATCCACCTGGCAAGCCCACTAGGGGGAAATGCTCTCCCCATCTGGGGTATTACTCCATTGCTCAGCAACTGAGCTCTTCTTAGTGCCTGAGGTGGAGGCTATGGAGCCATCATAGGGGCCTGGGGCCAACTCACTCTAGTTGAGCCATGGCTGCAGGGAGGGAAGACAGAGAGAAAGAGAGAGAGAGAGGGAGAAAGAAAGAGAAAGAAGCAACAGGGGGGAGGAGTGGAGAAGCAGATGGGCACTTCTTCTGTGTGTCCTGACTAGAAATTGAGCCCAGGACATCCACTTGCCAGGCTGAAGCTTTACCATTGAGCCGGTCAGGGCCTCTGGATGTATTTTCCACCTTTTTGGTGGTGGTATTCTGGATGTACTTACCCTGAAATAATTTCCCTTCTGGTTCACCTCTGAAGAATTTGCTATTCAGAGGTTAAGAATTTTGTCCTAAGACATATGGCAAAGTCATAGACACTGCCAGTGAGGATATTGACAGTGCCTATGATGACACTGTAGTTTATTTAAAAATATTTCCAAGTTTTTCTGATAATATTTAAGTTTAGTAAATTTCCATTTCCACATAAAAGGCTGGAATTCAAGTCCCGGTCTCCTGACTTCTGCCACAGAACTGGCAGGAATGCCCAGCCTCTCACCCCGCCTGTGAGAAAACATGTCCAAGCAGCCAGTGGGCATATGCTGTGTCCTGCACTTGGTTCTGTGAAGCTCATTTGTAGTGTTGAGTTTACATGGAAGTCATTCTTCTTGACTGTGGGTAATATTAATGAACAAGTATGGAAGGAAATAATTTTTTTTTTGTATTTTTCTGAAGCTGGAAATGGGGAGAGACTCCCGCATGCGCCCGACCAGGATCCACCTGGCACGCCCACCAGGGGCTATGCTCTGCCCACCAGGGGGCGATGCTCTGCCCCTCCGGGGCGTCGCTCTGCCGCGACCAGAGCCACTCTAGTGCCTGGGGCAGAGGCCAAGGAGCCATCCTCAGCGCCCGGGCCATCTTTGCTCCAATGGAGCCTTGGTTGCGGGAGGGGAAGAGAGAGACAAAGGGAAGGAGGGGGGGTAGAGAAGCAAATGGGCGCTTCTCCTATGTGCCCTGGCCAGGAATCGAACCCAGGTCCCCCACACGCCAGGCCAATGCTCTACCGCTGAGCCAACCAGCCAGGGCGAAGGAAATTATTTTTAAAGGATGGTTTTATTTTTCCTTCTGAGATTATTTTCTTGATGCACACATCATATTTATGTACGTTGAACATTTAGATCAGGACGAGAGAGAAAATACTGAGACTCAATCATTGATTTAATCACATACACAAGTGAGTCATTCCTCCTGATGGTTCATTTGAAGGTGAGGTAGAGAAGTTAAAGACTTTTTTTTTCCCCAGAGACAGAGAGAGAGTCAGAGAGAGGGATAGACAGGGACAGACAGACAGGAACGGAGAGAGATGAGAAGCATCAATCATCAGTTTCTCGTTGAGACACCTTAGTTGTTCATTGATTACTTTCTCATATGTGCCTTGACCGTGCACCTTCAGCAGACCGAGTAACTCCTTGCTCAAGCCAGTGACCTTGGGTCCAAGCTGGTGAGCTTTTGCTCACACCAGATGAGCCATGCTCAAGCTGGCATCCTCGGGGTCTTGAACCTGGGTCCTCCGCATCCCAGTCCGACACTCTATCCACTGCGCCACTGCCTGGTCAGGCGAGAAGTTAAAGACTTGAGCGAAAATGATGTGATATTATTTGGGGGGTTGAGGGGGCTTCCATTCATCTGCTACTAGGTTTTAACAAAGAGTGAACATTTCTGAAAACTTTGCCTCTCGCCTTGCTCACATTCCAGATCCCAGTAGACCCTCAGCCCCTGAAGGTCTGTTCTTAGTCTCCCGCTAGTGCCTGCAACAGTGCCTGGCTCATGCTTGCAGAGCAGATGCCTGTCTGGCTCCTGGAATGTTGGAAGTTGGGAGTCCCCAGAGTTTGGGTGACAGCAGGAAAGCAGATAAGAATGTGAGAGTGCAAGGCCTGAGCTTCCTGTGCTGTTCCCGAGCTTCCTGTGCTGTTCCTGAGCCTCTGCTGGCTGGCTGGCGGGCAGAAGGGCCTTGTGTAGCTTCCTACCACGTGTCACTATCCCAGCTCCTCCCCGCATCCCTGCTGAGTACTTTGTATCTGAAGAAAGTAATCAAAATCATAATGCTCAGGAGGTGAATGTAGCAGGGATCTGGTTGGAAAGTTGTTTTGGCTTCAGTTGAGTTGACACATTTTTGGAGCATGAAGACAGCCCAGGAGGAGTTTAGGGCACAGTTGGGATTATATTCAAATCCTTCTGAGGACCCCAGGCTGCCTCCAGATGGAAATAAAATCTCAGAGTGGCTGTTGTCAGTCAGTTCCTTGCTTTTGGTTGGCTTTCTATTGTCATTTTTTAATGATGGTTTCTGTTTAACATGCTGAAGGTTGTATACAGGTTTTTTAGTCTTGTCTCCATAACAGTGAATTTTCACAATTCCACATGTGTAAAGGTGTAGGGATTCATGTTTAATTTGTTTGACACAAGGAAAACTAGCAGGAAAAAGACAAATAAAAATAGTGATTTTGCTACACTTTTAATTTGTACGTCTTTTAAATTAGATTTATAGTAGAGTACTGTCCCTGCAGTAAAATAAAAATTTTTTCAAAATGATAGTGTTAAAAAAATCCTCAAGCAGTAATGATAAAACGCAAGCAAACATATTATTAAAGCAAAACCAAAGCTGTGATGTTCTAAGTACTTGTTATTTTAATTTTTTTTTTTTTCCATTTTTCTGAAGCTGGAAACAGGGAGAGACAGTCAGACAGACTCCCGCATGCGCCCGACCGGGATCCACCCGGCATGCCCACCAGGGGCGACGCTCTGCCCACCAGGGGGCGATGCTCTGCCCATCCTGGGCATAGCCATGTTGCGACCAGAGCCACTCTAGCGCCTGAGGCAGAGGCCACAGAGCCATCCCCAGCGCCCGGGCCATCTTTGCTCCAATGGAGCCTTGGCTGCGGGAGGGGAAGAGAGACAGAGAGGAAAGCGCGGCGGAGGGGTGGAGAAACAAATGGGTGCTTCTCCTGTGTGCCCTGGCCGGGAATCGAACCCGGGTCCTCCGCACGCTAGGCCGACGCTCTACCGCTGAGCCAACCAGCCAGGGCAGTACTTGTTATTTTAAAAAGAACACAATGTCATATTTTTCCTTGTTACATTTTTCTTACATAACCAGTCCTTGTGATAAACTCAGTCTGGACAGTCTCTGTCCATGGCATCACTGCCCATTTCATTCCTCCTGGAAAATGATTGCAAGGCATCCCAGTCCATTTGACTGTACACAGGAAGGGGCCCCAGCTGTGGGACTAGCAGCACCGTGTTATCAAGAAAAGAGAGAGGGCTCTTTCTGCAAACACTGCTGTCATGGGCCTTTCCCTTGGGCATGCTGCCGAGGAAGTATTTTTTAGGGACTAGCTTTAGTTTTGTTCTTACGAACACATTCAATAGGTACCACCCTCTTGTCCTTGTCTTGTGTAGGTGATACTTTTCTATTTGACCCTTTTAGAGGCTGTGCCATCACTTAAAGGCAGGGGTGTGTGGGTGAGTATGGAGTAAGTACATGGTGAGTCAACTCTGGGGGCTGTTTTCTGTGTGTGTTTTTCCTTGGTTTTTACGGAAGTATTTATCCTGCTTCTGTGTTGTATTTATCCTGCTTTTGTGTTGAGGAGCAGGGTACCAGGAACAACTGGCTACGTGAACAGAAAAGCCAGGTGTCATAGGCATTGCCCCTTGTTTAGCAGCGAGTCTGTCTGGTCCAGCTTTTGGGAGGTTGCTGGCCAGCCTGCCTAGTGGCTGCTCTTGGGTCTGATGCCTGTCCCCGCCCAGTGTCTATACCCTGGGACAAAGAAGAGGTCTCCCCAGGATTGCCACCTCTCATTTTAGAGCCGTTATCTCCATTTTATTCAAAGAAACTGAAGTCAGAGGTGGAGTAACTTGCCCCAAAAAGGTAACTGGCAGAGCAAATCTGTGATTCAAAGTATATCTCATTTCTATCCACTAGGAATCTAATGTGAGCCGTATATATACGTAATTTGAACATTTCTAGTAATCGCCTTCATTACTCGTGAGATATTTTGCAGGTTTTTTTCAAATGGCATCTTTGGAATCCAGTGTGCACGTTCTCCTGGCAGTACACATCTACCGAGACACACCACGCTTCAGGTGTGCGGTAGCCCCACGTGGCTACTCCATTGACCGCCTGCGTCTGAGTAGCAGTCCTGTGGCCTTGCATCCTGCTGTCCAGTATTCAAGCTGCCTTCCCTCTTCTAGCTCGGGAAGATAGTGGTAATGTCTCCATTTGTGGAGCCTGACCATTTACAAGACAGTTAGCTTACACGCTTAGCTTTTGAGGTTATTATAAGAACACCAGGAGGGATGTTAGGTCCCGCTACCTCCCATCCAGTTAGTCTGGAAATCCTATTGATGACAGTATGGAGACTTAGAAAGTTTAAATAGCTCCTCCAGATTCACCAGGTTTCCACTTGGCAGAGTTGGGAGTTTACTCTAACTCACATGAGTCCTGGATGGCCCTTCAACATGGAAGTTTGTCCCCCAAGTCCATGCTTGGCTTTCAGGGACTCACTCTGTCAGATACCCAGAGATTCTTTGTTGCTGATTTCAGCCTTTTCTTGTTTTGACCCCTCCCATTTCTCCTCTTGTTTTGAACACTGTCCCTCCTTCCCTACTCTAATTCAGTTGTATTCTTTCAGACTAGGTTCCTTTTAAGACTTTCTTATTTCCCCAAATTCTCCCCTGGAAGTTCCCTGTTTTGTCCCTTTCATGATAAATAACTTACAAAAATAAAAACACAAGGAGACATTGAATTTGTTGAGTTGGTTATCTCGGGGCCAGTTAAAATTGGTTGGTAGCACAGAACCAGGTGGAGAAAAGATTTTCTCCTTTGTGGCTGGTTTCCTGCTGTCCCAATTAAAGGGGGGGACTATGTTAAGTCTATTCTGGTGGAGGGTAGGAAAACCCTGCTGTCCTGAAAAACCTGGTGGGGGGCTCCCGTGGCTGAGAGATGGGAGTTCCTCGGTGGCTGCTGGCTTGCCAGGCTTGAGGAAACTGTGGATTGGAACCCAAGGCTGGGTGTGATGTTAGGGACCCTTGAATGACAACCAGGTAAGAGCTGCTTATGGATGATAATGTCTGAGAGCCAGCTTGATGAGTTACGGTTGTCCTCTTCAAAGTTTCCTGGCATTACATTTGTTCAAAATGATTTAGGTCATCTCTAGGGTTTCTTCCCCTTTAATAGTAATTTCTTCACTGACCACAAGTGCATTCTGTGTGTGTTTTGTATTTGGATGTGGCTGCTTCAGTACTTTTTTGGGGGGTGGGTGTGGCAACAGCCACTCGATTCAAACCACTTGGGTCTGCAGAACTGATTGTAGTTCCTCTTGGATTGAAAACTTGGTGTTTGTGTTTGCCCCCTGCTCTCGGGGAGAAGCAGCAGTATTTCCGGAATGGAGGGCTTGGGGAGTAAGCCATTCTGTCTGGCTTTTATGTGCATCCATTATAAGATGTAATTGCACGGAATTCTGGAACCGAATAAGGGCATGCTGTATGAGTTGGGAAATCAGTCCATTCAGAATATTCGGGCTAGTTTGCCTTGCCTAGTACTGGGCTCTCCAGGTCTTTTGCTGAGTAGCTTTTCAGGTGATTTTAGGAAGGTGTCAGTAGGACAGCAGAAGGAAACAAGCCAAGTTGAAATAATTGTGTGTGTCTCAGTGTGCCACATCCGTTTTCACTCTTGACAGGCTGCAGAGTAATGGGTGTGTCTATTGTGAAGTCTCCTGAAGTCAAAGGCAGGATAGGATTCCATCCAGCAGTTGCTGGTGTGTCTCTGCAGGATGCTTGTGCTGACAGAAGGAAGCCCATGAAAGCAGTATCTGAAGTCGGAATCTCTCTGTAACTCATGACGTGTTCTATCCTGTCTGGAGGATGCATGGCACATGCGTTGAGAGAGGTCTGGCGCTGGAGAAACCTGTTTAGCTTTGATTCAAGTCATCGATTCCTAACTTTACTTAACCAGAAGCTCTTGTCTCAAAGTACTCTAACATCTCAAAGGTAAATATTGGAAAACATTACTTTAACTTCCTATAATCACAGTTGGTTAAATACGAAATCTATTTATATTGTATGCGAGCTGCAGAATCCCCACCCCACACCCCCTTGTTTAAAAAACCCAGTTGGAAAGAGTTATGTAAGCTTCCTGTGCTAATCTCTTGTCGGAATTTTGAAAACCATTGTGAGATGAGTGAAATCTGCCTGTTCAATACCGTTAGAAAATAAATATTGTATATATTTGTTCCTGTAAAGAAGACTGTGAATCTGTTGGGGTTATTGAGAATCATGTTGAAAATAAAAGAAAATAAACTTTCTGGTTTTCTGTGGTTTTGCCCAACTGGAGTCCTTCCCCCAGTATAAATTACAAGTTTGGAAACAGTCATGATGTGGGTGGAGGACCAGGGAATGGCATACTTGAATGATCAAGGGGATGGGTCTTAACTAATAGGACAGATAAATTAGAGCACTTTGCTTAGGAAGCAAGTGAGGAGCAATGGTTATAGAATCATGAAGGATATAGATATATGAATATACTGAAGAATGCCTCTTCCTTCCCAAAACAAATGAAAATTATAGTGTAATTAATGGATTATTTCCTCTTATTAATGACACTTTCAGGATTATTTCCAAATATACTGCTCACAAAAATTAGAGGATATTTTATAGCTTCATATTCATTTTGAAATATCCCCTAATTTTTGTGAGCAGTATATATATAATTGATACAGCCTGACCTGTGGTGGCGCAGTGGATAAATTTGCCGACCTGGAACGCTGATGTCACTGATTCGAATCTCTGGGCCTGCCCTATCAAGGCACAGGAAACAACTACTAGGAGGATGCTTTCTCCTTCCCCCTCTTTCTCTCTCCAGCCCTCTCTTGCTGTCTCTCTCTTCCTCTCTCCCTCCCCTCGCTCTCTCTCCTCATCTCTCACTTTCTCTCCCCTCTTTACCTTCACTCCCCCTTTCTCCCACTCTTCCCTCTCTCCCCCTCTCCCCCTTCTTTCTTCTTTCTTCCCTCTCCCCCCTCCCTCCTTTCTCCCTCCCGTTCCCCTTCTCTCCCTCCCCTCACTCCTCCCCTTGCACTTACCCCCTCTCAGCTCTCCTCCTTTTCTCACTCCCTCTCCCCCTCTCCAAAAATCAAATAAAATCTAAAAATATATATATAATTGACTTAGAACAAATATCAAACTCTGAATAAACATCTGTAGCTGACTGCCCAGTAGCCGTGCTGCAGAATATTCAGGAAAGGCTAGGATGTGACTCCTGCCTTTGAAAGGCTCACAGATATGGAAGGCCTTCCTGATGCAAGTTTCCTCTTAGCTGCGTTTTCCCCCTCGGGGGCCCCTCTCCTGCTTCTCTCTCCTGCTCCGACCCCACCCCACTGTAGCTATAGCCTGATTTCAGGCTGAATCAGGCCTGAACACAGCAATAGTTACAGTGCCTTATCACATTGTAAAACACTTCCTGATAAGGCCACTCGTGTAGTTCTGAGAGTCTGGAGACACTGTAACTGTTGCCGAATAATCCTAAAAAATCCACCAGCAACTGGTCAGTTTCAAGACTTGTTAGTGACTTACTTGCCAAGTCTTTACTTCTATCATAGCAGCAGTCCCCTAGTTAAGGAAAAGTCATTAAAGTTTTGAATTTAATGAATTTTACTTACTAAAATTTTCTCAGGAATGTGGGAGATGTCAGCATATTCCCCAAAAGGTTCATTTCTAAAAACCTTTGCCAAATTTTACATCTTTTTTTCAAAATCATATTTTTGCAGTCTTAAAATACAAATGGATTTAAGTAACCTTGTAGAAACTGAATGTATTGAATGTCAGCTCTTTTGCTTTTGAAAGTTTTACACTTGGTCTTATTAGCCAAAAGGCCGAGAAGCAATTTTGAAGGTTTTGGTTTAAGTACTTAAGTACTTAAAAATGGGGGAAATCAGTGATGCAATGGAGCAATCATGATTGCCATCAGGAGATGGATGATAGTTACGTTGTGACCTATTTGTTTCAATGATAATGTATTTTCTCGCTGTATACTATAGTCATTCTGGTCTTTAGGGAAATTACTTCTCAGGTAAATGTTCTTGAGGAAGAAAGGAAAAAATGAAAGTTATCCATCATGGCCCATGATTTCAAATTTAAGGTAAACCCCTAATTAGAAAAGAAGTATGCCTAAATTTTATGGGCGTCTGGGTTCCCGTGTGTCTCTGTTAGTCACATTACAAACATCGAAAGTACACCATGCATCAAGCCAGTGCTTCTCTTTATGTAGTAAATTCCTAATAGCTGACATCCTGTTACCCATTATGTGAACAGGTTCTTTCTACTGCGGTGATTAATACTTACAATGATTACCCTGAGGATCTACACAATCCTCTCGGGTCATCAAAGGTTAAACTATACCTTTTCTGTCACATAGTTATTGTCTTCTAATTGCTTGAAAATTGGGAATCTGTGGTATTTGTTTTCCCTTCTTGGTTACATGTCGCATTTCCTGATCCTTTCCGATAAGAGACCCTAGGGTGCTATCACAAAACCTGGTTTTCTTCCTTGCCCTTGTTTAAAAACCAGTGACTGGAATGAAGAAATGTGTTGGGGGAAGAAAAAGAAAAAAGCCAGAAGGGACCACCCCCTCGCCCTCAGCATGGAGTACGGAGCATAGCTTTGGGCCAAGAATGATTACACTGTGGAGTCCGAAAGCCCTGCTCTCTCAGGCACTCACCCCAGACCATAGTGTAAGGGCCTGAGGAAAGCGGGAAGGAAAGGATTGTCAAGTTGTCATCTTTGATCACCTGGAGATGGAATGTGTGTTTCCATGTCAGCCCCTGCCCTGTCCTTGTCCTGACTTCCTTAGGTCAGGTCGGTATCTGGTCTCACCCATACCATCTCATTGATCGTGTTATTGGAACATCTACTTCAATTCTGAACTGACCTCCAATGCATTGAACAGCTGGCACAGTAGCATTTGTCTTCAAAGCGCTTAGGAAGTCTGGGCCTCTCACCTTGTAGATGGCTTTGTCTTGGTGTCCTGCCTTCAGTTGATAGTCGTGTGTGGTTATTAAAGAGTAGCTGCTATTTATGGAGCACTTAGCATTATGTCAGGCTAAGTGATCAACTTGGAGAGAGTAGTTCGTATTTTGACCTGTATTCAAATTCCAGCTCTGCCACATACTTGCTGTGTGGCCTTGAGTGAATTACTTAGCCTCTCTGAGCCTCAGTGTCTTGTTCTGCATAGTTTGCTAGGGCTACCGTAGCAAATAGCCCAGACTAGGTGGATGAAACAACATAATTTATTTTCTCATACTTCTGGGGATTAGAAGTTCCAGGCTGAGGTGCCGGCAGAGTTTTCTCTGAGGCCTCTCCTTTTGGCTTGTAGATGGCTGCCCTCCCGTGTTCCCACGTGGTCATCCTCTATGCATGTATCTCTGTCCT
The DNA here is from genome assembly GCF_036850765.1 of Saccopteryx bilineata. Taxonomy (NCBI): domain Eukaryota; kingdom Metazoa; phylum Chordata; class Mammalia; order Chiroptera; family Emballonuridae; genus Saccopteryx; species Saccopteryx bilineata. The sequence continues at coordinate 185,676,882 of NC_089490.1, read as the reverse complement.
AATCTAATAATATAATAGAAAGACACCAGTCATATTGGATTAGGGCCCACCCTAATGACTTCATTTTAAGTTAATCACCTCCTTAAAGACTGTCTCGGAATATGGACACATTCTGAGGTCCTAGGAGGTAAGACTTCAAGATGAATTTTTCAGGATACATTTAGCAGCCCATAACAGCTGTGAAAGCAGTATGCGCTCAGGTATTGTTGTGTTGTTGTGAGGAGTAAATGAAATAATATATGCGAAGGCCTGGCAGAGCTTCGTTGCATACTCAGGTGTGAACCTTTTCCTCACTGGAGGCGGGATAGAATCTAGTTTTCTTTATATTCCATGCAGGTATAAGCAGTGAACACTGGCAGAACTGTATTTTGAATATCTAGGTGTCTTTTTGCGTAGTATTCTCCTATCTTCCTTCCTTTCGCACAACTGACTGAGGGGTTGGCTTCAGGGCTGCCTGTGCCGCCCGCCTCCTGGGAAGTTCTGTGCAGAAGTATCTCTGCTTCTGCTCCCCGCCCACCAGGCCCCATCATCTCCAATTGTAGATGAAGCCGGTCTCCCTTTCCTCCCAGAAGATAGGAATGTGGGCGACGCCTCCAGAGGACAGCCCTGGACTTGGATGCCCTGTCTTCCTGGATCCTCTGAGTGTCTCCTCCTGGCAGCAGTGTGCATCTATCAGATGACACTTTTCAAATGTCAGGGTTTGTGTTTTTTAGGCCTGTTCTGTCCCCATGCCCCCGCTCTCTTGGCTCTGTTTTTCCCCCCACCAGGTTTTCTGCATACTGGACGGAAGTATGGGGCAGGTTGGGATAGATGAGTGAGACAGGAGCCTGAAAGAAAAACAAGCACAGGCTTGGAATGAGTTTTTGTTTTAGTTCAGGCCCGAACCACATGGCCTGTGCCTCACAGTGAGTGAGGGAGCCGTAATTCCTCTGAGAATGTTCTCTGGAAGGATAGTGTTTGACAAGGCATTAGCAAGCGTTTATCATCTGGAGAGTTCCCAGTAAACACACACACCGTTTAAATTCCTAGGGTGTAAATGGTCACGAAATCATTTCACTTGTTTACTTTTAGGAGCAAATAATGTGTTTGACAAATGTCACTTTAAAAGCTTTTTGCAGGCGTTTTCATTATTCACTCTGAGGCGTTTCCCTGAGCGTTCTCTCCAGTCGAGAAGGGTTACTAAATGCAGTCCTCCAGCTGGATCTCGGTTTCCTGAAAACTATTCTCAGGGTGGTGGACGGGTGCAGCTGTTCCTATCTCTTAATAGTTCAGTGGGAGTCACTGGGTGGGCGGAACTGATTAGCATTCCAAGAGCAGTGAGGTGGAACTTTGGGAATTTACTAGGAGAGATTTCTGAGGGGACTCCTACATTCTGGAGTTAAGTGGTAAAAAGAACACTTTATGGGCAAAGTAGGAAGATATATTTGTTTTTTGGGTTTTTTTTGCTTTAGTTTTCTTTTTTGATGGGTGGAAGGGATACTTTGTTTTTAATATCAAGAAACTGTCCAAAGATGTTGTCAAGACAGCATCCTTTGAAAATATTTAAAATAACATTTCCCTTCCAAAAATATGCTTAGTTATGGTTGGGTGAGTGTATGACCTTATTTTTGTGAGTGTTCATATTATATGTACAAGACATTATCATCTTCTTTCTCCTTTTAAACACTTTGCGAGCTTTGTAGTGATCCTAGCCAGGTTTGAATTTGCTGTGTCCCAAGTACCTGCTACCTAGGAAGAGAAATGATATTTATTGAGTGGAAAGTTGCTTTTGGGCCAGCTAACATAAACATCCCTTGGCCTGTTACCCAGCCTGATCAAGGGGGCAGTGCAAGGCTTCATAATTTAAAATTATAGCTGCTCAGTGACAGCTTGGGAAGCAGTGTTACATTTTCAAGTGTGTATTAGAAATCGACTCCAATCCATGTGTGGGCTTGAGTGTTCCATTCTGAGTTAGGCCATGCACTGGCATTGTAATGTTTCCTAGTATGTGGTCACCAGGGTGGCTGCGATTTCATAGGTAAGCCTTTGAAAATGCCGGTGGGGGACACAGGGGAAGGGGATTTTGGGACCTCAACCTCAGGTCTTTAGAGTCTGTGTCGGCACAGTAAGAACCTGGATAGCTCTGAAACAGAAGCAGCTTTTAGAGTACCTGCAACCCCCCTTTTTTTTCAGGATTATCACCTTTTAACAGTCACTCAAACCTTGGTCACTGAGGTTGGTCTGGTTAGGAGAACAGGTCCAAGAACCCGATTGCCTGGGTGGTTCCACCTGGTTCTTCCATTCCGGCCATGTTATCATAGGCTATTACCTACCTCTCTGCGCCCTAGACCCTCTGCTGTGAAACGGGCATGAGACTATTCATAAGATTATTATTGAAAGAATGAAATGAAATAAGTTAGCCTATGGGAGGCATTTAGGATAGTGCCTGGCACATAGTCCTGTATAAGTGTTAAATGTCATTATCATCTTAGTATATGTTAAGCCTAATTCGGAGGGACCCGAAACATTGAAGACAGGAACAAGGTCTGTCGTTTACACATCAAAGCTTTACTGTCTAGCTTGGCCAAGCAGCGGCAAACTCCGACAGTTGTCTGAGGGAGAGAGCGCTCTGGCCCTTTGTTCTACTTAGTTTTGTAAGTGGGAAGTACAGAAGCAAAATTGCAATTAGGAGCCCCTTACCACTATTGGTTATAGTCATATGTCCTTTAACATGATGGGACCACGTTCAATTTGCAAGCCATACATTTTGGAGAAAACAAAATTTACAAGTCAACACAATGGCAGAAAGATATCTTTTTACATATTAAAAGGCATTCCCATATTATCTAGTGTTCATCTGCTATCTCTCTGTCCAGAGTCACATGTGTTAACTACATGCATTTACATAGGAGAGGTAGTTTCGGTGGGGACAAATGCCCGCAAATGGCTCATTGCTATGAGAAAAGGTTTATTTTTGGCTTTTCTCTCCCTGTACATGGCTAGCCATTCACCCCTTTCCCCACAGGTGTGGTGGAATGTCTGGGGATCCATGTTTTCCTCCCCTCTGCATTTATAATACAATGCCAAGGGCCATCCTGACTATGTCAATCACACAGTGCAGAGACTATTCTCACAATTTCTCTGCACACCTTAACCCAAATTAATAAAATGTTCTTCAAGCCTCCCAAAATATTAATATTAATTCTGTAGCTTTTGGTACTTTACAACACCTGCGGGTGAAGTGGCTCAGTGGCTCCTCAGTATATATTAACCCATTTATGCCAGAGATTGGAATTCTTGAAATTCAGTCCTTCAAAAGTTTTCCGAAAATTCACAGCACTTTTTGACAAGCTCCCAGCATGCCGGTGTCTGCAGCAGTGACTAATTCTGTGCGCCACATGATAACACGTACCCTCAGGAGACAGACGTGTTCGAAAAATCAGACATCGGTGAAAATCTTGAGCAGTTACAATATAAGTAACTCCCACATCACTACCATTCCAGTAATGGAACACGAGGTGTAAATGGGTTAAATTCCCCTATTTGACTCTGGTCAGACCAGGTTGATGTCCAGTTCCATTTGTTCTCCATTCCTGAGTCATTTTGTTACTGGAAAGGGCACCAGCCCTGAGGGTCTGCCTACGGCCAGCCGGTAGTATGTGGGTTCTTGACTTTGTGCTGGGAAGATGTCACAACACAAGTCCAGAGGATCTTGAGAGTAGTTTATTGAAGCGGAGGACAGTGAAACAGGAAGGGCTTCAGATAGAAGGAGCAACAGGAGAGCCTGGGTGGGGCTGCTTCAGCTCCCTGAGAAGCCAGAGAAAAGGGGAGCTTGGATACAGGGTCAGAGGGTTAGCCCGGGATGAGCTGCAGCTGCCCATTGTTCCCCTGGTTGCAAATCTCGGTGGGGTCCCTTCGAGTTTAGAAGATGCACGTCTGTGGGGGAAGAAGAAGGGAGAGGGAAAGGCACGGGTCTGTTTCCAGGAATGCACTCTATGTCCTTCATCTTGAGGGTTTTAAAGGCTGAGAGTTTAGCTCTAGCCGGTTTGCTCAGTTGGTTAGAGCATTGTTCCGATATGCCAAGATTGCGAGTTCGATCTCCGACTCTCTCTGGTCAGGGTACATGCAAGAATCAACCAATGAAGGCATAAATAAGTGGATGAGCAAATCCATGTTTTCTCTCCCCTTCTCCCTCTCTCCCTTCACCTCTCTGAAATCAGTCAATCAAATTTAAAGGCTGAGACTTTAAGGGAGGTCTTGGGGAGGGGTCTCAATAGAATATTCAGCAGCTTTTACAGGTGTGTCTTTTCAGGGTCATGGTCTCCATTGATTGGTCAGCGCCAGAGCAGGAGGTCCACACTGCGGGGAGGGGGGGGGGCGAGGTCCTGCACCAGTTTCGCTCATTGCTAGGCACCCTGGTGACCTTCTGTGTCTGGCTGTAGATTGCTCAGTCAGTTTGTTCAGCTACCCGTGTCTCAGTTTCCCCATTCTACTTGCCAAGGAATTTTCCTTGCTTTTTACTAACTTGCCCCAATTTGTCCTGGGTTGTCCAGCTGAAATCTAAGATCCCCAGGCTAGGTAAGTGTTAACCCTCCTTCTCAGTGGAATCTTCAGGGCAGGTATTTGATGTTGTTTGACAGGTTGGTTTGTGGATGAGCAGTGTGACCTGGGCTTGTGTCTGGAGGGTTTAGGGTGGGGTGATTTTGAGAAAAAGTTATTTTTAAAAAATCTCTTTTCTACTTCAGATTTTCTCCATTCTCTCACATGGTTTTTTTTTGTTTTTGTTTTTTTTTTGTTTTGCTTAAGCTTTAAGGTTCAGCTTCTTTATTTCCTGTGACTTCATTGTGTGGGAGGGGGACCACGGGGAGTCCCGGAGCTCGCTGTTTATGTGTTGTGGAGACTGTGTAATAGTCACTAATGTTCTCGCCCAGCCACTGCAATGTGTTTTATATTTTCCACCTCGGCTCGCTTGAAGAGGCAGAGATAAAAGAAACATTTTAGAATTTACCAAGTCCCAACAGGACTCTGAGCTGATGTAAACAGTATTTGCTTTGTGTTTTCTCCATGCTGATGATACTTTACCATAGTTCATTGCCCCATGATGGTGAAGTGGACCAGGTTTTGCCTTACCCTAAATATGTCTTTTGTGAGATAGACTTTAAAATTTTTTTTTTTCTTTTTTAGGTGAGAGGAGGGAAGCCATAGTAAGGCAGACTCTCCTCCATGGCCTGCAGTGCCCTGACCGGGATTCTCCCTCCCTACCTGATGCTGAGTACAGAGCTATTTTTAGCACCTGAGGCTCTCGAGCTCCCATGGAGCTATCCTCAGTGTCCAGGACCCCACTTGAATGAAGGAGCCACTGGCTATAGGAGGGGAAGAGGGTGTGAATGGGGAGAGAAGCGAGTGGTCACTTCTCCTGTGTGCCCTGACCAGGGATCTAACCCAGGACATCTGTATGATGGGCTGATACTTTATCGACTGAGCCACTGGCCAGGCCCTAAAGCTGGTTATTAAGAAACAAATGACTCAGTAAGAATCTTTGACCTCCCCCCCTTACCTGCCTAAAGGAATTCAAACGGAAATGATCTGAGCATCAGAATATCAGCTACATGTGGCAGCGTAGGAGAAGTCTGACAAAGCTTATCTCTTAGCCTCCCCTCTGTATCCCATTGTTTCTGGGTGGCCCTGCAGGACTTTGTTACCATGTGTTTGCTCTTTCTCCTACCTGTAAATTGCCTACTTTTCCTTTGAAATCCTGGGTTCTTGGACTCCTCCTTTGTCCAAAGTGACATTTAACCCTCAACTGCCCAATGCCCTCATATTCCTTTGCTCCCCACCCCAGGTATACATCCGTAGTAAGTTTTGGACATTTTCCCCTGTGAATCCGTCTCCTGTTAATTTGATTATTAGCCATGCCAGAAGAATTTAGAGAGGTTGGAAGAAACTTATTTTTTGTGCCCCCACAGTGGTCTTTCACTGTTCTCCACATCCTCACTAATGGGGTCCAGGCGTCAAGTTACATCCCTCCTCCTGGCCAGTCCTCAACCCCGAGGAAATGGGCTTTGGGGAGGGGGATGGTCCCGCCATTTGCTGCTTCCCCTCGTCTCAGGCTGAGGGAGAGGCCTCTCTGCGCCGGCGCTGCCGGCGCCGGCAGGGGTTTACTGGAAAAGGTGGTGTCCGGGGGTGGCCTCAGGGCCAGTGATGGTTGAGGTCCTTTCTCAGAACTGCATCGAGGTTGTGGTCAAAACCTGCTTCCAGGGTGTGCTCCATCCGTGGAGCGTGATGTGGCCCGGTCAGGTGGGGAAGGCTCGTTCTTCTCAGTGCCCTCTGGCTCTTTGTCTGCTTTCCACTCACCCAGAAGGCACCGTGGAAACGGGGAGGTCCCGGGCTTTGTGGTCAGGCTGACCTGGGTTTGCGTTCTGGCTGTGTTGCTCACTGGATTACGAGAAGTAAATAACTCACGTTGGGCCTTGGTTTCCTCGTCTGGAGCTTGGGGCGTCGAGTTCCTCCTGCTCAGGGTTATTATCGAGCACAACGTGCAGCACACCCGGATACTGGCGGCGGAGGAGGAAGATAGGAATGTTGGTAGAGGGCTCATTAGGTACCAGGTATTGTAATGAAGTTTGAAGTGACTTGATCCTCCCCACAACCCCTTCATTTTGTGTACTAGGAGACTGAGGCACAGGAAGGTGAGGTATGTTGAACACGTGGGCACTGGAGCTCAGATCTGGGTCCAGACGCTCAGGAGTTTGCTTCTGCAGTTATCCAGATGTATACACTTTTTTTTTGGATAGTTTTCAAGACCTTTGATATTATAAAATATAGCTACTTCTGAATTCTTAGTCTCTGCAAAAAGAGTTCAGTGGCTGATATGTTGACCTTCTGCAGACCTCCCCGAGGGGAACAAGGACAACCAGTGAATGGAAATACTGCCCTTTTGCAGATGTGTCAGAGGATGTTGAGTGGTGGCTTTGGTTCAGTGGGAAGCATATATCTCCGACTACCTCTGGTCCTCCACAGATAGCATGCCAGCCGAGAATCTTTGTTTTAGACCTCTTGATAAATGTACGAAAGGGAAAGTCTCCAGACCCTTTTAATTCCCAACCTGACTTGGAGCTCTGCTGCCGCTGTTGAGGGGGGTTGGCCACGGAGCAGCTGCCCCTGGTTCTGGTGGCATTTGGCTCAGCACGGGGACTCCGAGCAGGGCATGGACGGCTTTCTTATCTGTTGTGAGGCTCAGATGACATCATGTGCTCACTTTGATACTGTTGAGGGTTTTGGGGGCTTTGCCAGGGCATGGTGGAAGCATCACAGTGGTTCTCCGCTGTGGGAGAGCATGTCTCCTGTCCTCCTCCACGGCCTGCAGTCAGAGCAAGACTTTGGGAGTGGGTGTCTGGCTGTGTTCACCCCTGACTGGCCCAGAAAAGCTCTGGCTGTGCCTGACCTGGCAGCAGAAAGGACTGCGTGTGACATGCTATTGTCATGATCAGTTTTCTTCTTTTTGGACTTAAGCACAAATTAAAGTTAAACTGTTCTAAGGTGGGGTGTGCCAAGAGCGTCAGCTACAGGCCTATGTCTATTTACCGTTAGGAAATTGGGCTTATTGCTTTGCCAATTGAACGAAGGTCTGTGTGGCTGGTTAGAAGTGTCTGGTTAGAGTATGTTTTTCAAATGTGGCCCCGTGTTGACCTGAAGGCTTGGAGATGTAACCTTCCTGTCCAGCAGATCTGTGACTCACCCTGAGTGGACTTCAAGGGTGACTCATGCGTGTGTAACTTCCAACTGGGTCTTCACTCTGTCTCTGGTTGGGACATTTTGCTTCTTGAAATAGTAATAAGAATTTGGAGGAATTGGAGTGTACTCTGCTTTTCATTACTTGGAGTAACACACATGACGTCCTTCATGGCGGGGCAGAGGGGGTGGACAGTTGTGAGCATGCAAAAACATAGAGTTTATTTTTGTATTATTTATTATATTATTTTTTTGTGCAGACAACTGTAAACCTACTTTTGCTGCACTCTGTATGTGGGGGCCCTTATTGTCCTATAAATGTTGTATTTTTGATGATCCCAGTTTCTAAACTAGATTCCGTTTCCTATAGGTGGAGAGGCGTCTTATGAAATTGAAACTCCAAACTGGAAAGGGACTTCGCAGGTCCAGCCAGTGCGCGGTTTACCGTTCATCATTATCTGTGCTTGGCCCTGAATTCGGTCACGTGAGGCCCGAATACGTCCTGCTTCCTGACGCCGGGTTGCTTGCAGCTTAGGTGGAAACAAGCGAGGTAGAACTTCTGTAGCACAAAAGGCCCTGGTAGGAATGTCTGGTAATATTGACACTGAGAGGAACACAATGCTTCGAAATAGATGGATCCATATCCTCTGAGCCTGGCTTAGATATATCTTTTGTTTGTGTGAATTTTTAAAATTCTTGGAGAGATGTGGGTGTTGTCTGTCACACCACCTGGTATAGTGAACCTGGAATGGTGGGAAAACATAGACCTGCGTTGTGTTAACGATGTGCTATAACTCTTTAACCTGGTCTGCATGGCCTGGGCCTCTTAGGTGTGCTGGAGATAGCTGCCGGCCGGGTGCACAGTGCTCAGAAAGTCCGCTTGCTGTAGTCTGTTTTGTCTCTGGTACTTTAATGGCCCTTTCCCCCTATCTCAGTTGGGTTAAAACCTTCGAGCAGGCCCTGGCCGGTTGGCTCCGTGGATAGAGTGTGACCTGGCATACAGATGTCCCAGGTTCAATCCCCGGTCAGGGCACACATGAGAAGTGATCATCTGCTTTTCTTCCTCTCCCTCTTCCTCTTCTTTCTCTCTTCTCCTCTGGCAGTCAGTGGCTCAGTTGGTTTCAAGCGTTGGCCCCGGGCACCGAGGACAGCTCAGGTGATTCCAGTGAGCATCAGCCTCACAGGGGGTTGCCAGGTGGATCTGGGTTGGGGCGCATGCAGGAGTCTGTCTGCCCTCTTCTTACTTAAGGCAAAACAAACAGAACAAAACAACCCAAGGGCAGATAAGAGACCTTTGTAGTAAGTATGCTATTGCTCTCCCACTCTCCCAAAGAAACCACTTGTGTGTGGACATTACTAATTGAAATGTTGTTTTCTGACCTTCTTAACCTGTGGTTCCTGACTGTGGCTACTCTTTGCAGATTTTATGAAACTTGTAACCCCTGCCCTGTAGGTTTGATGTGTTGCCATATTAATAAGAGTTTAGGGAGTGGTAGAGAGAACAAGTTCTGTTGGAATTCAAGAGATGACAAGAACACATTAGAGTGATCAGTAAAGATTTTATGATGAAAGGAAGACTTGGGTGTGTCCTTTGAAGGTGGACAGGATTTAGATAGATGGAGGCAGGAAGCTGGCCTGTGAACAAAGAGGCAGAAGAGAAAAGCACCAGGCAGGCTCTGGGGATGGGGATTTGGCGTGTGGTCACCCTGGCGGTTTCTGTGGGGCACGGGTTTTCAGTTCCAGTGTGTCCGTCACTTGCGGGGCCCCCTTCCTCGAGGTTCTGTCCTAGGTGCTCTGAGGTGGGGCCCTAGCATTTGCATGTCTAACAAGCTCCCAAGTGAGGTTGGTGCTGCTGGGCCGAGGGCTGCACTTGAGAACCGCTGTAGGAGAAGTTGCTGGAGTCCCATGACAGTGGAGGTGGTGACGGGCACGGTGTTCCCCGATCAGCGTTCCCATGTGCGCCCTGCTCCAGCGGCAGCCCCGCTGTGGTAGGAGTCCCCGCCTGAGGAGCTGGCACTCTATTCAAGTAGTGAGAAGCCACAGAAGAATTCTACCAGGATTGGCACCTCCATTCAGTTAATTTGGAAGCAGGGAGGGAAGTGGCCGGAGATGGTTAGATAAGCTAATGGGGTAGTTCGGTGTCCAGTGTCTGGGTTATTTCCAGGAGTGAAGTACGGAGAAGGATCTGGAAGGTGAGACCGAGGAAAAATGCAAAGGTTATTAAGCATTTCCTTTCCCATTGGAGCCTGGAAAATGGTGCTCAGTGACGAGGAATGAGCAGGTTGCTTTTGGGGGGACTTCTCAGTTGTTTCTAAGTGAATTTAAATTGTGTATCTTCTCTTCCAAGGAGAGTATTGTCTATTCTGTTTTCAAAGTAAAGGGTCTGCATAATTTTCCATGCCTTTCAGTTGTTTTTTCTTTTGTGTCTAAGCTTTTCCTGAGTCTAAGCATACAATCGTGTATCTCCCAGTATAATTTCCTGTTATCCTGAGCTTTAAATGGAAGAATATTGTTTGAAAATCTCTCTCAGCCCTTTCACTGTAGTTACCTGAACTTTTATACTCTTGTAGTCTTTCCTACGTGTAACTGAAATAGTGTTGCAGAAAACACGGGTGACTTCCAGCAGTGTAGCCCTAATTATAGTGGGCAGCAGTACAGCTCTTTAATTTTTCTTTTAAGTTACACATTTCCAGTCATTTGATCATTATGTTCCACCCACAAATTAGTTTATATTTCAGTTTTTTTCTCATTTTTCAAAGTAATACATGCTCATTTCAGAAAATTTGGAACATATTGAATATATGTATAATAAAAAGTAAGAATCAGCCGTGAACTACCATAAACTATGCCTTTGATGTTTTCGTTCATTTCACAGTCTTTCAGTGGATGGCCCTGTGTGTACAGAGGATGAGCTTTGGGCTGTCTTTGTCAGAGCAGAGGCTCATTTTGCGAGTGTTTGGAGTTAGGTGACAGATTCTTCTCCCTCCTACCTCTCTTCTACCCCCGTATTTGGCTACAGCCCATATTTTGCATGGGGCCAGATTACTGGGAGGGACAGTCACCACCCTGAGAATGAAACAGAGTGTCACCATTGATAAGAAAGGAGTCCGGCAAACAGGGCCGGAAGTGAGGAGGGCAGCAGTTACAGCATGGATGAGAGGCTGTGCTCACGTCCATGTTGTTCGACCTGCGCCCCTGAGACTGCAGGGCCTTGGCCAGAAGGAGGCTGGGAGACGGCCAGAACCACCTGTGTCACAGCAGACACACGCGCTCTGTTGGGGTGCTCCCCTCGCCCGACCAGGGAGAGGGGCCCGAGAAGGGAGAATTTTTTTTTTTTTGTATTTTTCTGAAGCTAGAAACGGGGAGAGACAGTCAGACACCTGCATGCGCCCTACTGGGATCCACCCCGCACGCCCACCAGGGGGCGACGCTCTGCCCACCAGGGGGCGATGCTCTGCCCCTCCGGGGCGTCGCTCTGTTGTGACCAGAGCCACTCTAGCGCTTGGGGCAGAGGCCAAGGAGCCATCCCCAGCGCCCAGGCCATCTTTGCTTCAATGGAGCCTTGGCTGCAGGAGGAGAAGAGAGAGACAGAGAGGAAGGAGAAGGGGAGGGGTGGAGAAGCAGATGGGCGCTTCCCCTGTGTGCCCTGGCCGGAAATCGAACCCGGGACCCCTGCATGCCAGGCCGACGCTCTACCACTGAGCCAACCGGCCAGGGCCGAGAAGGGAGAATTTCTTGCCCCTTCTGCTGAGAAAAGGAAACACTTAAGGTCAGTGACAGGTTATCCCGCCACCTTGTGTGGGTGGCCCAAACAGGGCAGCATCCAGGGGTGGGCGAATGTAGAAGAGAGACAGTAAAAGGAAGTAGTGAGCAGACGCCCAGAGGGGTGTTGCTAGAGTGGCATCCTGGGAGAGGGGGCATAGTGATGAGGTGGGGGGGCTAAGGAAGACAGTGGCACCTGGAGCCTAGAGTGACGGGCACAAGGAGCAGCCCGACTGCTGTGAGGGGTGAAGCCCTTTCCTGGCTGCGCTGAGGACCCAGGCACTCCTGGGGGCATAGGTGTGGCGCTCATTTATTCTCTTGACCATTGTTAATATTTACATTGGGACTCACCTGGCAAGCCAGGATGGAGCGCCACCCTAGCTATTGGGGATTTTCTGGTTCCCTTACACACTGATCAACAATTCAGAACTTCTTAAGTACCTCCTTCGCGGGGCCCTAATCTGTTTTCATACTTGGACTTTTTTTTTGTTCTGCCTTAAAATAAAAAGCTAATAGTCCTTACTATATTAGGACTCTTTTTCTATACTAGATATTTTACCAAGAAAATGGTTAATGGCTCATTGTGTTTCATCTCTTAAATGTACCACACTTTTATTAATTGCATAATGGTACCCATCAAGATCTCTTTCCAGAGATATACTACTATGAATGATGACAAAATAAACCTTTATATATGTCTCAGTGTTTCCAAAGTCAAATTCTTAGAAATAGAATAACTGACTCACATTATATACTTCTTGATATGTATTACCAAATTCTAGGCATTTATTTTAAATAATGAATTTTCTAAACATGTTTATTGTATTGATTTTAGAATTTTTTTTTTTTTTTTTCATTTTTCTGAAGCTGGAAACAGGGAGAGACAGTCAGACAGACTCCCGCATGCGCCCGACCGGGATCCACCCGGCACGCCCACCAGGGGCAACGCTCTGCCCACCAGGGGGCGATGCTCTGCCCATCCTGGGCGTCGCCATGTTGCGACCAGAGCCACTCCAGCGCCTGAGGCAGAGGCCACAGAGCCATCCCCAGGGCCCGGGCCATCTTTGCTCCAATGGAGCCTTGGCTGCGGGAGGGGAAGAGAGAGACAGAGAGGAAAGCGCGGCGGAGGGGTGGAGAAGCAAATGGGCGCTTCTCCTGTGTGCCCTGGCCGGGAATCGAACCCGGGTCCTCCGCACGCTAGGCCGACGCTCTACCGCTGAGCCAACCGGCCAGGGCTATTGTATTGATTTTAGAGGTCGAGGAAAGGAGAGAGGGAGAGAGACAGGAATATTGATGTGCTGCTCCTGGATGTGCCCTGACCGTGGACCAGAACGGCAGCCTCTGCGCTTTGGGACGGTGCTGTAACCAATGGAGCTATCCAGCCAGGGCAAAAAAAAAGTAAATTTCTAAATTGAAAAAACAAATGACACAATTGAACTGTTCGATTTGGAAAAGATGTTGAAATAAATGATTTTTTTATAAAGGCACGAAATTTTTTTGTAAAGGCACCAGTTAGTGTTTCTCTTGTGACTTTATACTACAAAGGAAGTAAGTAGCACAAGGAAGGAAGAACTTGTATAAAGAAAGCATTTTTTACTGCTAATGCAGCCCTTTTCACATTGCCACTGAGTGAATGTCTTGTCTTGTAGAGACTGGATTATACTCAGTTTAACTGTGATGGGTGTGGGGGGTGTGGACATAGAAATATTTGACTATGACCATTCTTACTGTTTTAATTTGATAGTTTGAACAGTAGGGTTCAAAGATTAAGGGTTGGGGCGTGCGTAGCTGTGTGTAGTTTTCATGAGGAGCATGATGTTTTTTATGTCTGTGATGACGGTTGTATAATATAATGGAGTACCAGAAGCATTTTTCACATGGCATCTGCATTTTTGCATGGGCATGAAACTAGCACATTTTCAGGAGTGGGTTCTTTCAGTGTGAGTCACTTTGCAGCTGACCAGTCAGCTCCTACTCTGTGGAAACCATTGTCAGCCAAAAGAAAAAAAAAGTCTTCCTTACTTCAGCAAGAACTAAAGCTGAGATATTGGCTTGGAGAGAACCATGTGTGTTGATCACTGGGTCAAATGAAGTGCTTTGTAAAGCCGCGTGGTAATTGGCTCACTTGTTGCTGGCATCTGAACGCACCAAGCCAGCCCTGAGGTGCTGATTACTGACTGTGTTATAACTTGCCCAGAGGGGTCAGAGCAATTTGCAAACAGGGGAGAAGCAACTTCTGGAAAATTCACATGTAAAGACTTCCCGGTTAGTTTGAAAGCATTCCTGAGTTGTTTTCTGCTCAACTGGTCTGTGAAGATCCAAAAGACCCAGGACAGACTTCCTTATATTTTACACAGGGTAGACTATAGCGATTGCAACATGAAGAAGTATATGGCTGATTACTTTCTGACAGGGGAAAAGAAGGTTACTGAGAGTATGACTGAGATAATGGCACTTCAGCAAAAGGGAAAGAATAACTTTGAATATTGACTTGTTTAGCTCCTATAGACTTTCTGATGAAGACTTCATATGAGAGTTTATGGCTTCAGAAGCATCACTAAATCTAAAAATAAAGTCACAGGACTGGAGTTCTGCTTTTTCAGATTTCCTAGTTTTTTGATGATGGCCTGTGGTGTTTTTTTTTTCCTTTTGCTATATCTGTAATTAGACGCTCCATTTTACTTCTTTCTGTTCTCTGGCACCAACTTAACATTTACCAATACGGATTCCCAGCTGTTTTTGAGAGGTGACTTGACAGTGTTAGGCGTAAGTAGCAACTGCATTATGCCTGTCAGATTGAGCATTGTGAATGTGTTTTTGATCTCTCAAGCACTTCCTTGAACATCTCCAAATGGATGTATGTGCATGGTGTTCAGGACATAAATGACATGAAGTTTATGCCTTCAAAAAAAAATGTTATTCAGACAACTTTCCCCCCACTCCCCTACAATGTTGTCATATCTGAGCTTTTTACTCTTAAAATGGAATACTGAGTCTGCTGAAGATACGTCCTGGGAGGACATGAATTTGATTCTCTCTTTGTCATCATTAGCCAGGACTTCAGCCAATAAGTGTGGATTTTCAGCCATTATTTCATATAAGGAAGGTTGTACTCTGAGGTTTTAATATTACACTAGGTTTAAAAAATTACTATACAGATGACTCTTATACGATGCTCACTTTCTTAGTCCTCTAGGTATGCAAGCCATTCCCTGTTGCCATAATTTATCACTGAGTACACTGTTTGTTTTTTTGTTTCAAAATATAGTGAAAAAACTGAACCTATGAATTCCTTTTCTTAATTCATTTTAGAGAGGAGACAGAAAGTGAGAGACAAGGGGGGAGGAGCATGAAGCATCAACTCTCATATGTGCTTTGACCGGGCAAGCCCAGGGATTCAAACCGGCGACCTAAGCGTTCCAGGTCGACACCACCACGTCAGGCCACCTATGAATTCCTTTTACAGGATAAATTCGACTTTGATTTTAGGAAAAATTGAGGTTGGCATGTTTATGTTTATAGACATTTTTTCTGAAATGGGACATTTAAAAGCTATTACTTCCCTAATTTTCCATGTTCAGTGTGCAAGGTTCAGTTTTCAAGATAAAACTGAGGGCTACCCTAGGCTACCCTAGGCTAAGGAGCTGAGAAAATTCTAAATGGACTCCCAAAGTTGATTATAAAGTGCAACTGCCCTTATTAGAAGGCAGCTGGAAAGGCTGTGTATCTCTTAAGCAGCTGCATCATATCAAATAACTGATTTGCATTAATGTTACTATGAAAAGCATACCAACTTAAGTCTTTAAGTGTATTTGTGCCTGACCTGTGGTGGTGCAGTGGATAAAACATCGACCTGGAACGCTGAGGTCACTGGTTCAAAACCTTGGGCTTGCCTGGTCAAGGCATATATGAGAGTTGATGCTTCCTGCCCCCCCCACCTCGCTGACTGTGGCGGATTTAATGGTGGATGCACCAGATGCGTGCCCTGGGCCCCGACTTCTGAAGGACCCCGCAAAACCCCAACTTGACACTTTTTTATAATAGAAGGGGCCCAATATTTTCTTCTGCGCCTGGCGCCTCAACTGACCTTAATCCGCCTCTGCCTACTCACATCTCTAAAATAAAGAAATAAAATTAAATGTATTTGTTCTGTGAGTCTGGTAACACCAACATTCTAGTTGTGCAACCCCTGAATGATTGCCCTCTGAGAATAGGAAGTGTGGGAATCTACTGTGGAACCCATAAAAAGAAGCTTCGTTCCTGCCAATGGCAGGGAAGGGGTTGTGCCTCAGAATTTATAGGCAGGGTTTTCTTCCTCTTTCCCATTCATTCATTCCCTTAAACCTTGATACTGCCCCATCTGTAGGAGCAAAAGGGGGAAAAATTCCACGAAACATTTTGATTTGCAGTGGACTAGGGAAAAAGTTGCAATGTTACAAAGGATAGCTGAGGATAAAGTGGTAACTTAAGTCATTGGTAAATAAAAATTGGTAAGTATGATGCAGGTCGTGTAGCACAGGTTAGCTTTCGCGTTTGAATTACTTTATTCATCAGGAGTTTCTACTGTGAATGCCTAAGACCTGTTAAAATTATTTGGGGGTATAGATGGAGGAGACGCGGGTCCAAAAGTGAGTATTCAGTCTATCACCTCGCGTCCCACTCTTCCTTCGCTGAACCCACTGTGATCGTTTTGCTCTCCCTGCTCTAGTGACCGCTGTTCTCAACCAAGCTCACACCTCTGATTGCCCTGGACTCGGTGTGTCGTAGATGCTTTTTACTTCTTATCTTCACTCCTTGGTGGCGGTATTTGAGATATTGTAAGTCACTCCTTAGATTGTGAAGCACTCCTTTCCCCCGTTCTGGAGGGGCCTGGACTGCTCAGTCCTTCTGCTGAAGGTTTGTCTCTTGTTCACTAGTCTTCTCTCTTCGACAAGTAACCGAAGCTAGGAGATCGGGGTTGTGACCCATCTAAAGTGCTGTGGGCCTTAGAATACAGAAGGGAAGCTGGAAGGTCAGGTGTGACTTCCGGTTAATGGCAGTAGAAGAGTTGTTTTCTTTGGCTAAGTGGTATTTGAGATGCACTTGGCACCGTGGAGGCTCAATATTTGAATGAATGAAGGCAGGCTTTAAACAAACAGATTGGATTCAAGAAGAGTATGTTCCAGTTAGGAAGCAGCATGAGCCAAACATCAGCAGAGGGAGGGAGGGGATGGAGGTGGTGAAGGTAGAAATGAATCGTTCTCCCGGCAGGGGGTTGGCGACTGAAGGCAGGGCGGGGGAGAGGAGGGAGCAAGTGTGTGTTCCAGCCAGACTGGAGGTCTGCAAATACAAGCCAGGGAATTTGGGGTTGTGTTTGTCAGGCTCTGGGTGGACTGGAAGGATTCTGAGCTGGAGAGGCTGTTGGATTGGGAGGGCTGATTTCCATGGCAGTGGGCTGGACAGGATCAGAATGAGAAAATCCTCATTTTGGTCTCCCCTCTGGACTCCTCTGAGGCATTTTGTCCCCGTCCTAGCCACTGCCTTCATGCCACACTGTCTCAGTCCTCAGGAGTGACTCCCTGTTGTCCTTTACTCACTTCACCTGAGTCACCTGGTCCCACGACCTAGGAACATTGAATTCTCTCACCTTGTGTGTGAGGCTGTTATCGAGTCATAGCAGCTTTACCTCAGGTCCTCTGATAACAAGAGTGCTAATCTAATAACCTTAGGGGAAGTCGCCCAGCCCAGGGGGACACACAGCAGCATTGTGTTTGGAGTTAATGCAGAGTTCCAGGTCCGGGAGGCTGTGAGAGGGGGCCTTGGTTAGGACTAGGACTGAGGGGCTTAGGGCAAAATCAGGGCTAATTGTCTGTCTGCAAACCCAAATAGTTCCGAGATTAAAAAAAATTTCCTGAGAAATTAGTTCATTGGCTCCTGTTCCTCAGGACTCCTTTCCCCATATCCACAAACCAGACATACCTCCAGCACACCCACGGACACCATCGTAGCTGGTTTTTTCTTTAAAAGTGTAAGTACTTTAGAGGTCAAGTGAGAAGCGTATGAAGGACACATTCTGACGGCTGTTGGTGAGCTTGGGGCCAGGACCAAGTGTGAGTGACGAGGACGTGGGGCTGGGCAGGGCAGTTCCTCCTCGCCTACACGGGCCAGCTCTCGTCCTTGACACGTTCAGGAATGTTCCGTGCGAGTGACTTCAGCGGAGGGGTAATGAACACTTGGTGTTTTATCTGTATGTTATGTCCGTGCCAGATCTTTCTTGTTGATAAAAATTAAAAAAAAAATAGTATCACTGTGAGATATTCATAGAGAACTATGATTTATTACCCTGGGGAACAAAATTTTTGTTACATCCACAAAAACTCTTGTTCTTACCTAATTCAAGTGTGCTGATCTCAAATCTGACATTAGTTTTTCTCTATAAGCTACAGTTTTTTTGCAATTCAAGATTTTAGGTTTTCATCTTATTATAAAATTTTCAACATTTAGTTTAACATAATGAAGTAGAATGTCTTCTTGGACATCATCTTTGTGAAAATATAATTTCTATAATGCAGTAAATACACTAATACACTAAAAGATGATTGCATCAGAATTTGTCTACAATTTCGAAATAGAACATATTAAAACACTTATTTTAATCATAAATTTGCTCAAAACTTATTTAAATTCTATTCAGGCAAAAATTTGTGTTTTAGCTCTTGCGTTTGTGTACTTGTTGAGGACAGTCTCGTTTGATGCTCCAGCAATAGTTGCTCATCACTAACAGCTCCAAGATTTTCGGGAAACTTACCAAGGTGACTGTTCAGGAAGTGAATCTTAACACTCATGTTACATGCAATGTTGCGGAAAGCCAACAGCATCCTTTGAACCAGAAGTTCATAGTTTTCTGCTTTTTTGTTGCCAAGAAAGTTCTTTGTAACTGCCACAAAAGACTGCCATGCTGCTTTCTCCTCATTCATTTTCCTGGCAAATTCTTTGTCACATATGAGGGTTCAAATTTGAGGTCCATCGAATACACCTGCTTTTATCTTCTCAAAAGACAAGGCAGGAAAAAAAATAATATATTGAAAGCATTCACTTTCTCTATTCAAAGCCTGAACAAACTGCTTCATTAAGCCAAGTTTGATGTGAAGTGGGGGAAAAATGATCCTATCTCGATTAACTACAGGTTCATTCACAATATTTTGCATCCCTACTTCCAGAGCTTCAGGTTTCGGCCACTCCTTCTGTGTCCAGTGTTTCTCCTGAGCTTGGCTGTCCCACAAACACAGAAAGCAAGGATACTTCGTGAAACCTCTCTGTTGTCCTAGCGGGAAATTTACCATTTTAAGTGCCTGACCTGTGGTGGTGCAGTGGATCAAGCACTGACCTGGAACCATGAGGTCACCAGTTCAAAACCCTGGGCTTGCCTGGTCATGGCACATATGGGAGTTGATGCTTCCTGCTCTTCCGCCCTTCTCTCTCTCTATCTTTCTCTGTCTCTCTCTAAAATGAATAAATATAAATAATTAAAAAAAATTTACCATTTTAAGATCCACACAAATGATCCAGTTATGCTCTTCATACTTCAAAAAGTCAAGGACAGTTTTTATATCATTATAATCTTCTCGCAGATGAGTTGAATAACCAATTGGAACTGCTGAAAATAGGCAATATATGCACATGTCACAAATGATGAAATATTGCACCTTTGACATTGAAGTGTGTAACAGCCACATATATAACAGAAGGTGTCAGGACTATTCTTATATTTACGCCTACTCGAAGAAGTCATGATTCAATCTTAAAACAAAATAAGAGGGTCTTTTTTATCAGATAATAATTTTTTACATTTAAAAACAACTACAGTTATGTAAAAGTGATGTTTGTAAAACATTAATTGCCTTGTGGTTATGTTCAATCCAAGAGTCGTTGGTTGCCCTTTAACTCCAATTTAAAAACCAATGCATATCATTAATGGTAACCAAAAAATTAAAACTGCATAAAAACTAGAGCATGCACCAAAAAATGGATTTCAGATTTGGAATCAGTGATGCAGAAGTACAATATATAGAAACAGTTCTAAAACCTCATGCAACAGAAAATGGGAAAAAAAATTGTTCCCTAGTGTTTTCAGTGTTTTGGTAGATTTCTATGACATCAGGAAAGCAAGGTATTTTCATAGGCTTGCGGACATACTCATGCTTCATCGTTATTTATAAGCTGTAAAGCAACATCTGGAAAGTTAACTCCAATGGAGTAAAACTGGGACTGGGTTAGAACGTCCATTAATATCTGTTACATAATCATGCAGATGCTGTTGGTGTCATAAGTCCCTTTTTCACTTGCAGCAGCATGGCTGATGACATGTTCACCGAATTGGTGACATCAGTGTGAGCTGCCAAGGGGGTGACTGTCCTTTCCCTTCTGAGCAGCTCCAGCTTTCTCTGGGAGTGAGCCCTGGGCAAAGAGGCTCTTTTCTGTAAGCATTGTCTTGGTTTTTTTTTCAACTTTGTGGGGGTCAATTTAATTAGAATATTAAAATCAGCCCCGTAGAATTCTTTTTTTTTTTTTTTGCATTTTTCCGAAGCTGGAAACAGGGAGAGATAGTCAGACAGACTTCCGCATGCGCCCGACCGGGATCCACCCGGCACGCCCACCATGGGGCGACGCTCTGCCCACCAGGGGGCGATGCTCTGCCCATCCTGGGCGTCGCCATGTTGCGACCAGAGCCACTCCAGCGCCTGAGGCAGAGGCCACAGAGCCATCCCCAGCGCCCGGGCCATCTTTGCTCCAATGGAGCCTTGGCTGCGGGAGGGGAAGAGAGAGACAGAGAGGAAAGCGCGGCGGAGGGGTGGAGAAGCAAATGGGCGCTTCTCCCATGTGCCCTGGCCGGGAATCGAACCCGGGTCCTCCGCACGCCAGGCCGACGCTCTACCGCTGAGCCAACCGGCCAGGGCCAGCCCGGTAGAATTCTCATGTAAGCAATATTTTGTGAAGGTCCCACTTGGTTAGGGTCTCCACAGACTTTCAAGTGAGAGGTTTAGAAGTTCCTAATTAGCACAGTACCGAATTGTGAAACTGAGGAGGCTGGGGTCACCTGGCCCAATCTCACCCTTTCAGTGGGTTTGTCAGGGAAATAGAGGTGAACTGGGCAGCCCAGTGTCTGTCACACATAGAGGTGGTCTCACAATGCGGACCTTTTGTGTTTTCACTTCTTGTGCAGGGCTTTTCCTCAGTAAACTAAAAGGTTTTTATAAAACAGTAATGAAGTCATTTTAAATCAGAGCATTCCTGTTGGTCCAGGAGAAAGGATCGATATGATACAGCGTGTGTCTCATCAGCTCTCCTTGATGGGTTTAGGAGGGCTGCCATCAGCTGCTTTTCTATTAGCAATTAAGATGTGTTTCTTTTTTTTTGGCACAGTGGACTTTATTGATGGTGCAGGACAAGTTAGGGCTTCCTCAGGGAGTAAGGTGTGTTCTTAATGAACAAAGAGTTTATCTTTTTTAATCCTAATCTCAGAGCTTGGATTGTTTTAACAAAATATCAGACTAAGTGGCTTAAACAGCAGATATTATTTCTCATTGTTCTGGAAGCTGGGAAGATCAAGATCAGTTTGCCAGTAGATTTCTTCCTGGTCTCTTCCTCTTATAAGGACACTAATCCCATCATGGGGGCCCCATCCTCATGGCCTCATCTGAACATAAGGGGATTAAGGCTTCAACATGTGAATTTTAGGGAGACACAAACATTTCAATCCATAATGCCTAGTGACACTCTATTTTTAAATGGGCTGTCCAGCACATCAATAATTATTGATACTCACAAATATTCAGAGCTGTGATTGAATGTATTTGAAAATATTCAGAGATGGCTAGGCTAATAATTTGATGGGGTTTGTTTTCTTTTTATATTCTTGTCCAGTTTATTCAGCAAATACTTGAGCATATTTTATGAGTCAGGCCCTGTGCTGGGTTATAGGCAAAGTGATAATAAGATAGAACCATTTCTTTCTTGAGCTGTTTGATAGCCAATACTAAAGTTCCTTTTTAAAAATTATTATTATTATTATTATTCTTTTTAGTGAGAGTAGGGGAGATAGTGAGACTGACTCTCTCATGTGTCCTGACCGGGATCCACCTGGCAACCCGCATCTGGGGCTGATGCTCTGCCCATCTGGGACCATGCTTACAACTGAGCTGTTTTTAGTGCCTGAGACGGAGGCTCCACAGAACCATCCTCAATGCTCAGGGCCAATGTGCTTGAACCAATTGAGCCATGGCTGTGGGAGGAGAAGAGAGAGAGAGAGAGATGGGAAAGGGATGGGGGAAGCTGATGGTCGCATCTCTTATGTGCTTTGACTGAGAATTGAACCCGGGACTTGCATATACCGGGTTGATGCTCTACCACTGAGTCAACTAGCCAGGGCCCAATACTATAAAGTTCTATACAATTATTTTCTTCCAGTCTTCTTTCAGATATATTTTAGTAAGTTATAGTCTTTTTCTTTTTTAAAAAAAGTACAGTGGTACCTTGACATACGAGCAGACCAGCATACAATTTTTTTTTTTTTTAAGATACAAGCTGCAGCTCAATCCGTATTTTTGTTCGAGATCCGAGCGAAATTCCGAGATACAAGTCGTGATTCAGGAAGCTGCTGCTAGTTGGCACGCTGGCGCACGTGTCCAGTATCGGCAGCACAACACCAGCATCTCGTTCTTTCTCACGTGTTACCCACAGAATCAAGTCGAATCTTATGCGCTGTACTTGTTCTTGCATAATTTTTGCATTTTTTACTAACTTTTTTTGTGTGCTATCATGGGGCTGAAGAAAGTGAGTGTAAAGGACACTGGTGAAAAGAAGAAGAGAATGATGTTGATAGAAGTAAAGCAAGAAATAATAGAAAAACATGAGCGTGGTGTACGGGTGATTGAACTGGCAAGGCTGTATGACTGCAATACATCTACAATTTGTACCATCCTTAAACAAAAAGATGCCATCAAAAGTGCAAATCCATCAAAAGGAACTATAATGCTGTCCCAATTAAGGACAAATAATCCATGAAGAAATGGAGAAGCTTCTGCTGGTGTGGGTGAAAGAGAAAGAGCTGGCAGGAGATACAGTGATGGAGACTGTATATGCGATAAGGCATGTATTATTTATGGAGACTTGAAGAAGAAAGAACCATCAACCTCAAAAGAGGCAGAAGATACGTTTAAGGCAAGTCACAGCTGGTTTGAAAATTTCAAGAAGAGATCTGGCATTCACTCGGTGGTGAGACATGGTGAAGCTGTGAGTGCTGACGTTAAGGCAGCTGAGGAGTACATCGCACGTTTTGCTGCGCTTATCGCAAAGGAAGGCTACATCCCCCAACAAGTGTTCAGCTGTGACTGAACAGGATTGTTTTGGAAGAAAATGCCCTGGAGGACTTTCATCACCGCAGAGAAGAAGCTGCCAGGCCATAAACCTATGAAGGACCACCTGACCCTTGCATTGTGTACAAATGCTAGCAGTGACTGTAAAGTAAAGCCACTGCTAGTGTATCATTCTGAAAATCCTCGAGCCTTTAAGACTCACAAGATTCTTAAAGAAAAACTGCTGGTTTTGTGGCGCACCAATGCTAGGGCATGGGTTATGTGGCAGTTTTTTTTTTTCCTGAAGTTGGAAACGGGTAGGCAGTCAGACTCCCGCATGCGCCCAACCGGGATCCACCCGGCATGCCCACCAGGGGGTGATGCTCTGCCGTAATCAGAGCCATTATAGTGCCTGAGGTAGAGGCCACAGAGCCATCCTCAGAGCCCGGGCAAACTTTGCTCCAATGGAGCCTTAGCTGTGGGAGGGGAAGAGAGAGACAGAGAGGAAGGAGGGGGTGGGGGGTAGAGAAGCAGATGGGCACTTCTCCTGTGTGCCCTGGCCGGGAATTGAACCCAGGACTCCTGCACACCAGGCTGATGCTCTACCACTGAGCCAACCGGCCAGGTCCGGCAGTTTTTTATTGAATGGGTGAATCTCGTCTTTGGTCCTGCAGTGAAAAATTATCTTCAAGAAAAACTCCCGATGAAAGCATTACTAATCCTTGATAATGCTCCGGCCACCCACCTGGTCTTGAAGATGACATTCTCAATGATTTCAAATTCATGAAAGTCCTCTACCTCCCACCCAACAGGACTTCAATCTTGTAACCTATGGATCAGCAGGTCATTTCCAACTTTAGAAAGCTTTACACAAAGCACTTGTTCCGCCGCTGCTTTGCGGTGACTAAAAATACAATTCTAACCTTTTGAGAGTTTGGAAAGATCACTATAACATCGTGATATGTTTACGCATTATTGACTTGGCATGACAAGAGGTTACAAGAAGAACCTTGAACTTGGCATGGAAAAAGTTATGGCCTGATGTTGTTGCAGACAGGGACTCGAAGGATTTGAACCAGTGACCGAGACCAAGACCGAGATAGAAGTGTTGGAGGAGATTGTGTCCCTTGGAAAGTCGATGGGTCTGGAGGTAGATTAGGGTGATGTAAATGGGCTCATTGAGGAACATGAAGAAGAACTCTCAACTGAGGAGTTGAAGGAGCTACAGATGATGCAACATACGGAGCTTCTGCAAGAGATTAGTAGTGAGGAGGAAGTAGAGTCAGAGTAAGTGATTTCTACAAGTGAAATTAAAGACATGCTGGCAATGTGGGAGAAGCTTTCAAGTTTCATTGAAAAGAAACATCCAGAAAAAGTTTCAACTGGTCGTGATTCAGCACTTTTTAATGACATTTGTTTGTCACATTTCTGTAACATTTTAAAAGGCAGGCAAAAGCAAACCTCTTTGGATAGATTTTTATTCAAAAGTCCTGCAAGTGAAAGTGCCGAAAGTGCAGCCAAAAAGGCAAAAACAGATGATTAAATGAAAAATACGTTATGTTAAGTTTAGGTTAAGTTTAAAGTTAAGAAAGTGCACTTTTTTTACAATTAAGTTTTTGTGGTTTCATTTTAAGTAAAGAAAGTTCAGTTTTAGTTTTGTTTAAAGTAAAGAAAATGCAGTTTTAGTTTACATTTAGTGTTAAGAAAGTGCAGTTTTAATTTACGTGTCTACAGTGCCTGCATCCCTTCTTCCCTTTCTCCCTCCTTCTCACACCATTTACCTCCATTAGCTGGAGTCGTCTGTCTCCAAGGTAAGAATACAGTACTAAATAACACTTTTTTCTTTTATTTCCTATATTTTGTTATGTATTTGTAAAGTATACATGTGTGTTTCTTAATTAAAAACATGTCTTTTTTCATAGTTTAGGATGGTTTGGGGATGTTTCACAGGGCTGGAATGGATTAAATCTATTTCAGTTATTTTAAATGGGAGAAATTTGTTTGATATGCGAGTTGACTGACTTACAAGCTCAGTTACACAGAACGAATTAAACTCACATCTCAAGGTACCACTGTATTTTGAAAAGGTATATACAGTGTGTCCGTAAAGTCATGATGCACTTTAAAAAAATTTTTTTTTATTTTTTGTATTTTTCTGAAGCTGGAAACCAGGAGGCAGTCAGACAGACTCCTGCATGCGCCTGACTGGGATCCACCCGGCACGCCCACCAGGGGGTGATGCTCTGCCCATCTGGGGTGTCACTCTGCCACAACCAGAGCCATTCTAGTGCCTGAGGCAGAGGCCACAGAGCCATCCTCAGCGCCCGGGCCAACTTTGCTCCAATGGAGCCTTAGCTGTGGGAGGGGAAAAGAGAGACAGAGAGGAAGGAGAAGGGGAGGGGTGGAGAAGCAGATGGGCGCTTCTCCTGTGTGCCCTGGCCGGGAATCAAACCCGGGACTCCTGCACGCCAGGCCGACGCTCTACCACTGAGCCAACCAGCCAGGACCATGGTGCACTTTTGACCGGTCACAGGAAAGCAACAAAAGACGATAGAAATGTAAAATCTTCACCAAATAAAAGGAAAACCTTCCCAGTTTCGGTAGCATGATGTGGCAGCATGTGCGCATGCGCAGATGATGAGTAACACCATGTATACAGCGGAGCAGCCTACGGCCATGCCAGTGGAGATGTGGACGGTACAGAGGAAAGTTCAGTGTGTTTTGTGGCTCGCTAAATTCGAATCTGTGACCAAAATGTAACGTGAATATCGGCACGTTTATAATGAAGCACCACCACATAGGAATAACATTACTTGGTGGGATAAGCAGTTGAAGGAAACCGGCAGTTTGGTGGAGAAACCCCGTTCTGGTAGGCCATCAGTCAGTGACAAGTCCTTAGAGGCTATACGGCAGGGGTCCCCAAACTATGGCCCGCGGGCCACATGCGGCCCCCTGAGGCCATTTATCCGGCCCCTGCCGCACTTCTGGAAGGGGCACCTCTTTCATTGGTGGTCAGTGAGAGGAGCATAGTTCCCATTTAAATACTGGTCAGTTTGTTGATTTAAATTTACTTGTTCTTGCCTGACCTGTGGTGGCGCAGTGGATAAAGCATCAACCTGGAAGTGCTGAGGTCACCGGTTCGAAACCCTGGGCTTGCCTGGTCAAGGCACATATGGGAGTTGATGCTTCCAGCTCCTCCCCCCTTCTGTCTCTCCTCTCTCTCTCTCTGTCCCTCTCTTTGTCTCTCCCTCTCCTCTCTATAATGAATAAATAATAAAAAAAAAATAAATAAATTTACTTGTTCTTTATTTTAAATATTGTATTTGTTCCTGTTTTTTTTTTTTTTACTTTAAAATAAGATATGTGCAGTGTGCATAGGGATTTGTTCATAGTTTTTTTTTATAGTCCGGCCCTCCAATAGTCTGAGGGGCAGTGAACTGGCCCCCTGTGTAAAAAGTTTGGGGACCCCTGCTATACGGGATAGCTACTAAGGAGCCCTAAAAAAATCTGTGCGTGAGCCCACATCAAACTGCACTGAATAGGTATGAAACTGGGAGAATTTTCCTTTTATTTGGTGCAGATTTCACATTTCTATAGTCTTTTGTTGCTTTCCTGTGACCGGTCAAAAGTGCACCATGACTTTAAGGACAGACACACGGTAGATAATACAGTGAATACTTAAGTGCTCACACTTGGCTTTATCAGATTTTAAACTATTTGAAGACAACATGTCAAAACGTTTTTTTAAAGATGAGAAGTAAACATCACTGGGAATTGAAGACCCCTGTTGGCCCCTCTCTGACCTATCCCTATCTTTTCCTTTCTAGAAGTAACCACTATCTTCGATTTGGGGAATATCATTGTCATGCCTACTGTTATGCTTTTATTATGTATGAGATTATGAGCATATAAAATATATCATTTTTGAAACTTTACAAAAAGATAGCAAACTATTATTCTCTACCTTGAGAAGAAAAACAACAACCACATTATTTATTCCTCTTGATATATAGCTCTAGTTCTTTTTTAAAAAAAAACACTAAGGTATGTAGCATTCTATTTTATGATTCTTCTACATTACATTAGTCCAGTGGTCGGCAAACTCATTAGTCAACTGAACCAAATGTCAACAGTACAACGATTGAAATTTCTTTTGAGAGCCTAAGTTTTTAAACTTAACCTATATAGGTAGGTACATTGTTATTAACTTAATTAGGGTACTCCTAAGCTGGACTTTGCTAAACACTCAAGGGACCAAAGAGCTACATGTGGCTTGTGAGCTGCAGTTTGCTGACCACTGCATTAGTCTATTCTGCTGTTGTTACTTTTGGAATGGTCCCAAATTTTCATTATTGTAAACATCACTGCTGTGAACATTCTTATATGTGTCTCCTGATGTGTGTATGTGAGTTTCTGTGGGAACGTATGTAAGTGATAGGAGGTCGGACCTGAGGATCTTCAACTCCAGGCTTCTCTCCAGCTGTGCTAGATGTGCCACGGTGCTACACAGGAGCCAGTTTATGTCCCTTCTCCCCCCCAAGCTGTATCAGTGATCTTTTTAAAAAAATATATATATATTTTTATTTTTCTGAAGTGAGAAGCGGGAAGGCAGAGAGACAGACTCCCGCATGAGTCTAACCGGGATCCACCCGACACGCCTACCAGGGGGCGATGCTCTGCCCATCTGGGGCGTTGTTCCATTGCAACTGGAGCAATTCTAGTGCCTGAGGCTGAGGCCATGGAGCTGTCCTCAGCACCTGGGCCAACTTTGCTCCAATGGAGCCTTGGCTGCATGAGGGGAAGCGAGAGCTAGAGAGAAAGGAGAGGCGGAGGGGTGGAGAAGCAGATGGGCACTTCTCCTGTGTGCCCTGGCCGGGAATTGAACCCTGGACTTCCACATGCTGGGCCGATGCTCTACCACTCAGCCAACTGGCCAGGGTCAGTGATCTTGTTGATCTACGTCTTCTCCAGTGGTTGGCATTACCAGACTTTTGAATTTTTTGCCCATTTGTTGAGTATAAAGTGACACCTTCTCTCTAGCTTTTTTAATGCTACATTTCCCTGATTGCACATGTCTGCTGCCCTTTCAGGCTGTTGCTTCTACAAATTGCCTGTTCCTGACATACCCCCACTGCTCTACTGGTGGTGGTGGTGACAGGGCTCAGGTGCAGAGAAGTGGAGTGATCATAACCTTGATACATGACATTGTTATTGCTGGGTTTTGTGTCGTCCTTTTATTCATGTTTTCAGTGTAATGAATACCTGTGAGCTCATCTTCGTCTGAAACGTCACCAACAATTTACATCTGCCAGTGCATCTAACCCCATTCCATCCCTGTGTCTCCTACCCCCACACATGCTGTCCTGAACTTGATCATTCCGTATCATCTCGTTCTATATGTTCTCTTCCTTCTGGTCCTGGCTTATCTTATTCTCCATTATTAGTATGATTGATCCAAGTTGTTGCGTCAGCTTTGGTGCATTCATTTTCACTGTCATATAACATTCTCTGGTGGTGGTATTATTTTTCAATTATTTCACTTTTTAGAAGGCAGTGGTCTGTTATTATGAGCTGTTCTTTGATGAACATTCACCCATGTGACTCTTGCAGGCCATCATCATGATGGTCTCTTAAATACTACCTGGGGCTAGATATGCTGAATTAGGTGTTCTGATGTTTAACTTTGTTAGTTAATGACACTTTTTTCTTTCTATCAAAGTTATATACCATTTATATGCCCCCAGCAGTGGATCAGGTTGCTCCAGCGCTTCCGTTCATTTGTAGTTCTTTTTGTGTGTATAATTCTCATAGTAAACGGTTGTTGGGTTGGTAAAACTGGATAGTAAGGTTTGGTTTCCTTGTAACATGGTGGGTGGTATGGAAGGGGTGGAGGAGGAGAAACACATAAGCCTACTGTGCTGACTCTGAGAGGCTATCAGTGTTTATGAAAAGAACTTGACACTTATTGGATTGCCAGTGGACATAGGTCAGTGTGCAAAACATCTCTTCTTGTGTATTTGCTTATTGCTTTTATGTCTGTAATCATTTTAAATTCACTGGTTATATAATCTTTCTCGAAGGTTTATTATCTGTTTATTATCTAAAACCTTTCTCAAAGACTTATTATCTAATATCTACTCTTTTACAGTGTCTATTCTGTTTGGTTCATAGTGGGTTTTTTATCCCTGTGTTTTAGTTTCGGATTGTGAGCTCTTACTCTCTTGAGCTTCCATCTGTAGGAACCCGGGATTAATGGTGTATTAAAAATAGAGAGTAGGGGTTTCAATTTACAAAATACTTAGCAATTTCGGATAAAATATAATGCACGTCCTTTTAAATGCACAACTATGATTATAAAAAAAGTATGGAAAATCTCCAGAATGTGACTAAGATTGAAAGATATAATTCCAGAACAGTACACCAGAGTTGAACTTTCAGGAAGGTCAGAAACAAGATAATTGTAGTCTTAACACCAATACAGGGAGAGAGAATGGAGCCTTTAGCAAGGAGTTGGATCTGGGCTCTTTTTCCCTATCTAGTTAGCCAGGGCCCTCCAATGGCTGCAGCCTTCTGGAAAGAGTGGACCAGAATAAACCTGCCCACCAGCACAGAAATACAAAGAAATTTGTCCATCTTAGTCTGAGCCCTGGGTAGGGGGATAAAAGTGCTCTGATCCTGTCCTAAAATTAGAAAGCACAGGTGTGCTTAGGATTCAAATGTATGCACTTCTTAGGATTCGAATGTATGCCACCCAAGTTTTTTAGGAATTAGCATAAAAACCAAGGCAGAGTCAGTGGCTCTAATGCTGAGGGCCTCTTGGAAACAAACCTGTGTATGTTTACACGTCGTCCCCCTTAGCAGTAAACTTCTTGGAATGTGGGAACCTGATCCTTTGCACCTTTTTGTACACCAATGGATTTTTGCATGAATGACTAAGTCAACAAGTAGAAACCCAGGGGCCTTTTTTAACAGAGCATAAAGTCCACCCACAAACTTGTTAAAATGTAAAGCTTAGAAAGGATAGTGTTTTGCAGTTCAAGTTTTCTGCTGATCATCCTTTCATTCTTAGACTGCTCTGCAAACCACAGAATCCTCAGACATTAATTGAGCACCTTTGCTGTTCTGTGTGCTTGTGAAGATTACGAAGACAGACGGGTGCTCGGCCTGTTGTAAGGGAGTGAGTGACACACTTGGACATAAATCTTTATAGTGCAAAGTGCAGAATAAGTGACATAGTAAGTGTTCCAAGTAGTTTTGGGCTTGCAGAGGATGTGTGTGATTCATTCATTTCTGCTGAAGAGTTTGCTCATTCAGTGAACATTTGATAGGGCTTCTCATGTGGTCAGCACTGTGAGGATTATGACCGTACCTGATATTTATTGTGTGCTCGCCCATGTAGTAAGTAGCCAAGATTTTATATGCAGTTAATCTCTGCTGCATAATTTTAATTCTTACAATAGCCCTATGCAGAAGCTCCTATAATTATCCTTATTTTAAAAGCTTCTTATTAAAATGTAGCATATGAAGTTTAGCGTCCATATGGAAGTCCACTTTTACACTTGTACACTTGGATGGGCCTTCATGAAGTGTATGCGCCTGTGTAACCAGCATACAAAGCCAGAACAAGCTGAACATGGCAGGCACTCCACAAGTCCCCCTTATGCCCTGTTGACTTCCAGGAGCAAGTTTTTTCCTGTTTTTGTTTTTTCTGGAAATGGGACAATGCAGCATATATTCTTTGGTTGTAATCTGTTGTGTGTAGTTGTGGATGGTATGTTCCCTTTGTGAGCTCCTAGAGGGCAGGGACTGTTTAGCATTCACCACAGTGCCTGGCAGGGCAGGCTCAGTACATGTCAGGGGACCAAATGAGGACCTGCTGGGGCCGCAGCTTTGTCCTCTGTGATTGACCTTTAGGGTTTATGCTTTTGGGGAACATGATTGATTTCTTTAGACTCTCCAGACTTGAATACCTGGAGCTGTTTACCTGTTGCTTTTTTTCCCTGTTCTGATAGGTGGAGGAGGACTTTTTGCGGGGCAGGGGGATAGGGAGGGGGCGAAGAGATAGCAGAGAGAGATAAGAAGCATCAGCTTATAGTTGTGGCACTTTAGCTGTTCATTGATTGCTTCTCCTATGTGCCTGGACCGGGGTCTCAAGCCCCAGTGATCCCTTGTTCAGGCCAGCGACCTTGGGATTTTTAACTGGGACCTCAACATCTTGGGTGTATGCTCTATCCCAGGGGACCCCAAACTTTGTACACAGGGGGCCAGTTCACTATCCCTCAGACCGTTGGAGGGCCGGACTATAAAAAGAACTATGAACAAATCCCTGTGCACACTGCACATATCTTATTTTAAAGTAAAAAACAAAATGGGAACAAATACAATATTTAAAATAAAGAACAAGTAAATTTAAATCAACAAACTGACCAGTATTTCAATGGGAACTATGGGCCTGCTTTTGGCTAATGAGATGCTCAATGTGCTCCTCTCACTGACCACCTATGAAAGAGGTGCCCCTTCTGGAAGTGCGGTGGGGGCCGGATAAATGGCCTTAGGGGGCCGCATGCAGCCCACAGGCTGTAGTTTGGGGACCCCTGCTCTATCCACTGTGCCACCACCAGTCAGTGGGATGCAGCACAGCTTCGCTGCCCTGTCCTTCTGGTCTTGGAATCACTCAGATGGGTTTACTTTCTCCTTAGCCCCTCTCAGAGGTTTCCTTTATTTCTATTGTTTATAGAGCTTAGCAGGGAGGAGCAGAGAGAAAAGAGTCTGTGCTCTCTTTTTTTAGACCTTCCTTCTTAAATGGTGGGTTTTTAAAAGCAATCAAAAGTGAAAAGTTTAGCATTTTTCCCTGACATTTAGCAAATCATACACTGAGCTGTCTTTCTCAGTGGAGAGGAAACTTGAGACGCAGACAAGGGTAAGTGACTGGTCCAGGGGTCCCATTGCCCGTAAATTGCAGAATCTAGACTAGAACTAGGTAGGCTTTCGGTGAGGAATACCATACTTCTTTCACTGCAGCAAACTAAGGGAGTTCTCTAGAAGGGAAAAGAGGCAACCCATGATAGTGCTGTATGTAATGGTTTGGGTTTTAGAACATTAACATGCCGAAGAATTTGTAATCCAAATGGAACACCTATCAGAATACAAGAAGAATCCACTTTTAAATCATATAGACCAGGGGTTGGGAACCAGATGTGGCTCTTTTGATGACTGCATCTGGCTCACAGACAAACCTTCAATAAAAAAAAATAATAATGTTGAAAATATAAAACATTCTCATGTATTACAATCCATTCATTTCCTACTGCTCATGTTCATGGTTGCGGGTGGCTGGAGCCAATCACAGCTGTCCTCCGGGACAACACAAAATTTTTATTGGCTAATGTGTAATGTACACGGGTCATTGTATGGCTTGGAATTACATTTTAAAATATGTGGCGTTCATATCTCAGCCAAAAAGATTCCCGACCCCTGATACAGACTGAAATTGAATGCCATGCTATTTCTCTCCATTTTAATACTGATCATATTTTTACTAAGTCTAATATACCTCCTATCTCTACTCTGAAATATCTGAATGATCTCATAAGATGTTCCTTCTTGCAAAAGAAGTTCAGTCCGGTCCCTGATTATCATTACCATTCATATTCTGTTGGAAAGGGAGTAAAGAATATAGTTAAGATTGGTGGAACCACACAAATTAATAGCATAACTTGCATTTCATGTGGCTTTTTATCAGATCATCTTTGCGTGCTGCACAGACATTATATGCTTCTCGCAGTATTTCCCCATGAACCCCCCCCCCCACACACACTGTCCCCCGCATTGCAGAGTTAGAGAAATAGAGAAACGCAGAAGTTAACTTGTCAGTTCATAATTCTTTTTCTCTGAGGTCTCCAGGGTTTTATAGAAAATAGAGTCAGGCTGACCTGATGC
This sequence comes from Saccopteryx bilineata, assembly GCF_036850765.1. NCBI lineage: Eukaryota > Metazoa > Chordata > Mammalia > Chiroptera > Emballonuridae > Saccopteryx > Saccopteryx bilineata. The sequence continues at coordinate 185,644,138 of NC_089490.1, read as the reverse complement.
CAAAACTCTTTAGAGATCTGAGATAGGAGGCATTTCTTCCCCTGAGACTTTTCCCTGAGGCACAGCAAGAACCAGGTACAGGCCCTGGCCGGTTAGCTCAGTGGCAGAGCGTCGGCCTGGCATGCAGGAGTCCCGGTTCGATTCCCGGCCAGGGCACACAGGAGAAGCGCCCATCTGCTTCTCCACCCCTTCCCCTCTCCTTCCTCTCTGTCTCTCTCTTCCCCTCCCGCAGCCAAGGCTCCATTGGAGCAAAAGTTTGCCCGGGCGCTGAGGATGGCTTTGTGGCCTCTGCCTCAGGTGCTAGAGTGGCTCTGATTACAGCAGAGCGACGCCCTGGATGGGCAGAGCATTGCCCCCTGGTGGGCATGCCGGGTGGATCCCGGTCGGGTGCATGCCGGAGTCTGACTGCCTCCCTGTTTCCAACTTCAGAAAAATGCAAAAAAAAAAAAAAAAAAAAAAAAAGAACAAGGTACAATAAACAGGGCTAAACATTGACTCTGTTTAATGTCATTTGGGTAACAATGACCGGAGTGACCTGAAGGTTAGCACTATCTCTCTTCTCCCTTTGTACACGTGCTCCTCTGTTTCTGCTTTTCTTTTTTCTTCTTCCTTAACGTCTAGGGGTGCTGAGAAGTAAAAAAAATCTTGGAACTCGACAGAGGAAGGGAAGTAATAAGCATCCTGGGCTTTGAGAATGTTTCCCGTCACTCACCATAGAACTCTAGCTAGTGTAGGGAATCCACATGCTACAAGCAGTTGTTGAAAATCTGGCGTGAAGTTTCATAGAAAGTCCCATACAGCATGATGGGTCAAATTTCCAGCCTGTCCTCTTTAATTCGTAATGTAGTTAAGCTATGATGCTAAAGGTGAGATTGTAGTATTAGTGCTAGTAATTCACCAGGTGTTGATTGGCTTTGAATCAAAGAAGGTTAGCATTGAACTTGGCCCTTCTGACATCTCATTCTCTCAGCAGGGTGTCCTTGCAGCACAAGTAGTGGTGATGCCTCTTCGTTGACTGCAGAAAGGCAGCCCGTTGCTTTATAGTTGGAGAGATCTGTTTTATCCTAGACCAAATCTTCTCCCTTCAGCTTCTACCTATAGTTTTGGCTTTTGGGTGAGTGTATAGGACCATGACATCGAAATGTCCTTCAAAATTTAGAAGCAGATGCGATGACTCCACCTTTCCAAGATTACTTCTTACCTGATGGCCTTTTCAGATGATTTTTTCTGAATGTTTGGTTTTGCCAAAATCCCTTTAAAATGTGGTCCAAACTAAACACAATGCTCCAAAAGTTTTCTTACTCCTGCTGAGAATATTATTTCTTTATAAAAGAACCCTGAAATTCAAAAACATAGCCACTTGATATGTTTCATCTATCTCCTGTACAGTAAGGGACTTTTCTGAACTTGAATCTTCACCTGAACAGCAGGGACAGCCACATCTAGCTTGAAGAGCCATTTCCTAGATTACAGACCATGTGTGTCAGGGATCCAGGCTTGGAAGGTGAATCTGTAGCCAGCTGGATCTAAGGAGTGGGAGGTTGTAATTCACAATCCTGTGTTGCCATTTTTGTGTTACCTCTGTGGACCAACCCACTTTTCCTTTTCATGACAGCCTCCCAGTGCCTAGTCTCTGCGGCATGGGGCCCTTCCCTCCCTGTCTGGAGATGTGGATGTGATAAGGATGGAAAAGCAGGATATTCGTACATTTCATTCATCACTTTCTCTTCATTTTTAACAAAGCTAGTTCTTAGAAACCAAAACAAAAGAATAAGTTAGAAGTTAGTATGAATTTACCCATACGGCTTGTAGGATGGATAATAACATGCTTGGTAAACCTTATGCTAATACAAAATACTGATCCAGAGCTATCTCAGACCAGCTCTGTACATGTAAGAAGTCCGTAAGTTTTGCCACATGTACATAATTTTCTACTCGATGAGCCCTTTAATATATAAAATGTATATTTACTTTTAAAATTTATAATTCTTCCCAGTAAATCTTTTATATTTATTTACCTCACAAGAGCTACCAGGTTTGTCCAAAAGTGTTTCTATACCAAATTATACTGATGCCCTTACCCATCTTCTACTCACTCTACCTGAGGCCTCTAGTTTCTTTCTCTTCTCTATTAAAAAAATGCTGGTATGCACAAAATACCCTGAATAGCCACAGCACTTTTGAAAAAGAACAAATTGAAGATATCATACTACCTGGTATCAATCCATATTACAAGGCCATAGTAATCAGTACAGCTTGGTACTGGCATAAAAATAGACATATTGATCAGAGGAACAAAGTAGGGAGCCCAGAAATAAACCCATGCCTGTGTGGTCGATTAGTATTTGATAGAGGAGCCAAGAACATACAATGGGGTAAAAGATAGTTTATTCAATAAATAGAGTGGGGAGAATTGGACAGATACATGCAAAAAAATGAAACAAGACCACCACTTTACACCATATACAAGAATAAACTCAAAATGAGCTAAAGACTTAAATGAAAGACTCAGCCATAAAATTCCTAAAAGAAACATAGGCAGTAAAATCTCTGACATTTTTCTTAGCAATATTTTTTTCTGATATACCTTCTTAGGCAAGGGAAACAACAAAAATAAACAAATGAGACTACATGAGACTGACAAGTTTTTGCACAGCGAGGCAAACCACCAACAAAAATGAAAAAACAACTTACCAATTTGGGGAATATATTCACCAGTGATGCATCCAGTAAAGAGTACCATCCCAAATGTATAAAGGACTCATATAACTCATCACGCAAAAACCAAACTATCCAATTAAAAAATGGGCAAAGGACCTGGTTAGACACTTCTTCAAAGAGGACCTCATATGGCCAATGGTATATGAAAGGATGTTCAGTGTCATTATCTACAAATACAAATTAAAACTGCAGTGAGCTCTCACACCTGTCACAATGGCTGTCATCAATAAAACAACAAACAGGGTGTGGGCAAGGATGTGGAGAAAAGGGAGCCCTCCTGCACTGTTGGTGGGAATGCAGTCAGAAAGTGCCGTTTCGTGTGGGAGCAAGCAACTCAGCCACACAGAGTTTGGGGATGAAAAGATCATGAGTTGGGGGTCAGACCTGGGTGTGACCTGTTATTAAGTACCACCTCCCCACTCCACTCCCCCCCCCCATTTATAAGATGGAGATGGAATGAACATCTACCTTATAGAGTAATTCCAAGGATTTGGGTAATATGTATTTATATAAAATACTTACCATGACACTAGGTGCTTATTGTGGTTAGAGAGAATTATGAAATGATCAGGTCCTGAAAGAGGAAATTAAGAGGGAGTAATTGTTGGTTGTATTAGGTAATAAAAAGTATGACATGAGACTGTGATTCAAAATGTGGCACAAAGACATAAAGGAACAGAATAATGCGGAGATGCCAGAATTAAGTTATTTTTTAAATAAAATTTAAGACAATTAGAAGAAATTTAACCTGAATATTTGCAATATGACCAGGGATGCAAAAGAGTGGGTACTCTTTAAGTGTGCAAGTGACAGAAGAAACTTCTTCAAAATAATGGAAAAAAAATTGACTACCTAAAAAGTTATGGAATTCAAAATGATGTAAAATAGAGGCCACAGAAGTAAGAAGGAAAAAAAATATATAATTTTTTTGTGAGGGATATTTTTCCAAAGTTTGAATCCAGGAGGCAGTCAGACAAACTCCTGCATGCGCCGGACCAGGATCTACCCGGCATGCCCACCAGGGGGCGATAATCTGCCCATTTGGGGTGTCGCTCTTTTGCAACAGGAGCCATTCTCATGCCTGAGGCAGAGGCCACAGAGCCATCCTCAGCACCCGGGCCAACTTTGCTCCAATGGAGCCTTGGCTGTGGGTGGGGAAGAGAGAGAGAGGAAGGAGAGGGGGAAGGGTGGAGAAGCAGATGGTCACTTCTCCTGTATGCCCTGGCTGGGAATCGAACCTGGGACTCCTGCACGCCAGGCCGACACTCTACCAGTGAGCCAACCGGCCAGGGCCAAGAAGGAAAATATTTAACACAAAATTAGATATCAAAGTTGGAGTAGGTGGAGCAATGGCAGTTTATGCAATAAAAATTCTTGTTAAAAAGAAAATTAAAAAATTAAAGATTAGAAAGTACAAAAATGTCAATTTTGTAAAAAGTCGAACAGTTGCAGTAATGGATTCCTCTGTACCCATTTTTTTATGTCCAGAAATTATGAAGTCATGGTCAAAGTGCTGAGGTATAATTCAGGTTTAATATGAGCATGTCTGTCTGTCACTTCTGTCAGTCAGGTTTATAACTTTACAGGTTTGAGCCTTTGAGTTTTAGGATTTTGGGGGTTGTTTTTTTTTGGCAGACACTGCATTTTAAATATAACTGGGAAGGAATTTATGTCCTTTTCTTTTTTTTAACTCAATTTGCAGAAAACTAAAATGGAATTCAATATTTCCTTTTGGAAGCATTCCTTTTGGAATTTTTCCATCTCTGATCCAGATTTTTCTTTCCTTTTATGCTAACTGTTCCTGTCATAAATTTACTCTCTGTGACACAGCTTGGAGAATAAAGGGTGTTAGCTGATCTTTTGTTAAGAGTATTTTGAACTGAAGCCTGGAAGTTATTAGTGGGCCAGAAAAATTCATGAGGGTCCTTACCCTTTGTGTGTGTGTGTGTGTGTGTGTGTGTGTGTGTGTGTGTGAGAGAGAGAGAGAGAGAGAGAGAGAGAGAAAGAGAGAGAGAGATTGTGGTCGGGTTTGGAGGGACTCAATAATGTAATTAAACCTAGCATGATAGTAATAAAAACTTTAACTGGAAAATATGCTTGAGGGAGGAACATAAAGATCAGTGTATAGCCGATTATTTCTTACACATTTTAGTGTGGCCTTTTCAGTTAGGTACTGATTTGGAATAAAAACAAGTTGAAATTAGGATATACTGCAGCTTCACGCATCTCCCTTATGTACGTCTAACAGCTGGAGCCCTCACACTAAGAGATGAGCCTACCCAATCTTGATGGGGATTTTCTTTTAAGTGAGAGGAGAGGAGATAGACTCCCACATGTGCCCTGACTGGGATCCACTCAGTAGTTCCCATCTAGGGTCGACACTCAGAAAAACTGAGCTATCCTCAGCACCTGGGGCCGACACTTGGACTAACTGAGCCACTGGCTGCAAGAGGAGAAGAGAGAAGGGGGAGAGGGAGGGGGGGAGAGAGAAACATATAGTTGCTTCTCATATGTGCCCTGACCTGGGAATTGGACCTGGGACATCTGCAGGCCAGGCCAATGCCCTATCCACTGAGCCAACTGGCCAGGATCAAGGGTGAGTTCTCATCTAGGCTGTTTTTGAGTTTTGGAGATTGGAGAAGGACATTCCAGGCCAAAGGCAGAACATATAAAAAGACCCCCACCCCACCCCCTTTTTTCCCCAGGAATAGAAAGGAAGCTGAGAAAAGCTGGCTGGGATTCAGCAAGTTCAGGGGGTGAGTGAATGCATGCGTCTGGAAACCCAAACGGTGACCAGATCACGTGGGGGTCTTTTTAGAGCTTTGCTGAGCAGTTCAGTTATCCTGAACTCAGCAGAATGATGTTGAAGGATTTCAGCTGGGCAGTAAGGAGGTCCAGTTTATATTTCCAGTGAGCTTTCGCTGCTGCGCAGGAACTGGACTGACAGGGAATGTGTGGCAGGGTGGCCAGCCCGGGGGGGGGGGGTGACAGTGACGGGGCTCACAGTGGAGACAGAAGTGAGCAGATGGCCCGGGATGTTGAGGATGGAGAGTGGATGTAGGGGGTTAAGGGAAAGGCGGAATCGCGATGATTTATCAGACGACTGATTCTTGCCAAAATCTGACAGCCCTACAAAACATTTGGCTCTTTTGAGCATGCTCAGTGTCCGCACTGAGTCTGCACTCTTCTTATCCCCCATCTGGCCGCCTTTTCTGTGTCTGTTCTTCCTCCCTCTTCCCCTTTCTCCATTTGTGAGTCACCTTTGTCGCTTACCTCTGTTTTCATCTCTAGAATTTCTATACTCTTTCATTCTAAAAACCCACTCTATTTCTCTATAATCACCTCTCTTGATGGCTGTCTGTAGCTGCTTCGCAGAATTTCTATTTAGCTAACAGGCTACTGTCAGAAATCGCTAAAACGTAGTTACTTGTTTCCTCACCTTAACGCAGCTTCCCTCTTGACTTCCCTTTTTTCTTTTTAATAGTCCCGCTGTTTTCTGTTACCCAGACAGGATAACTTAGTAATCTTTAATTCATTATTTTCCTTTACTGCAGTTCGTTATAGAAAATCCAGTATTATTCCCAGGTTCAGGGAAGAAACCAAAGCTTGGAAGGCTTGTCACCTGCTGAGGGTCAGTCACCTAGCTGGTCACTGGTCACGCTACTGTGTGAGCCCAAGGCTGACACCTGAACCTATACTCTCAATCACTGTGCTGGGCTGTCTGCCGTGGCTTTGTGAGAAGGCTTTTCCAGAGGACGCCTAACTTCACTTTGTTTTTAAAATAGGTCCAATTTTTAGAGATTGGGATTGCTGCTATCAACAAGTCATATTAGCTGTCTTGGTGTTGTCTCTGTAACTGCTGTGCATACCTGATCTCTCTCTCTCTCTTTTTTTTTTGTCAGAGAATCAGAGAGGGACAGATAGGGACAGATAGACAAGAAAGGAGAGAGATGAGAAACATTAGTTTTTCATTGCATCTCCTTAGTTGTTCATTGATCGCTTTCTCATATGTGCCTTGACCGGGGGGCAGAGCAAGTGACCGAATGCTCAAGCCAGCGACCTTGGGCTTCTCCTGCAACCTTTGGGCTCAAGCCAGCAACCTCGGGGTCTCGAACCAGGGCCCTCCATGTCCCAGTCTGACACTCTGTCCACTGCACCACCGCCTGGTCAGGCTTGATCTCTTTTATAGACACAGAATAAATGTGTTACTTTGTTAGGCCAAGTGATTAGCTTCTCCCCTTTCTTGAGGGAAAGGAGAAGGAGAGACGGAGTTGTGGGTGCAGGCTCTTCCTTTGTTTCTCCCCCATCAATGTGTGATAGGGCTCTCTGCCCCATTGGCTAGCAAATACTGAATTCCATTGCAGTATTTAAAATAGTGTTGGCTATCTGGTGAAAAAAGGTGTTTTTTATTTTATTTTTTAATTGATTTTAGAGAGGAGAGAGGGATAGAAACATCGATCTGTTCCTGTCTGTGCCTTGACCGGGGATCACATGGGCAACTGTTGCACTTTGGGATGATGCTCTAACAACTGAGTAATCAGGCAAGGATGAAAGGTATAATTTTTCCCCCTTTTCTTCTTTTAATTTTTTCCTCTTTTTTTTTAAGTGAGAGGAAGAGAGATAGACAGACTCCTGCATGCACCCCTTCCGGAATCCATCCAGCAAGCCTAGTCTGGGGCCGATGCTCAAATCAATCGAGCTATCCTCAGTGCCTGAGGCTGATGCTCAGACCAGCTGAGCTCTCCTCAGTACCCAGGGCCCGCACTTAAACCCATCGAGCCACTGGCTGCAGGAGGGGAAGAGGGAGAAAAGTGGAGTGGGAAGGGAAGAGAAGCAGATGGTTGCTTCACATATGTGCTCTGACAGGGGATTGAACCTGGCACATCAGCTTGGTGGGCTGATGCTCTATCCACTGAGACAATTGGCCACAGCCGAAAAGGTGTAATTTTTAAAAATTTAATTACTTTTATGACCAGTGAGGCTGAACTGTGTGTTTATTAGTGGTTGCTATTCCTCTTGTGAATTAACATTGATGATGGCATTTATTTTCACTAGCCTTAAGAGCTAAAACTTGGTAAAGATGAAATAAAATGGGCAGTCAATACTTTTCAGGGGTCCCAAACTTTTTACACAGGGGGCTAGTTCACTGTCCCTCAGACCGTTGGAGGGCCGCCACATATAGTGCTCCTTTCACTGACCACCAGTGAAAGAGATGCCCCTTCTGGAAGTGCGTGGGGGCCGGATAAATGGCCTCGGGGCCGCATGCGTCCCACGGGCCATAGTTTGAGGATGCCTGCTTAAGTTCTTCATCAAAAATTGGCTTGAGAATGTCTTCTTACCTATGACTTCTAAGGTTTTTTTTGTTTTTTTCTGAAGCTGGAAACGGGGAGGCAGTCAGACAGACTCCCGCATGCACCCGACCGGGATCCACCCGGCACGCCCACCAGGGGGTGATGCTCTGCCCATCCGGGGCGTCGCTCTGTTGCAACCAGAGCCACTCTAGCGCCTGGGGCAGAGGCCAAGGAGCCATCCCGAGTGCCCGGGCCATCTTTTGCTCCAATGGAGCCTTGGCTGCGGGAGGGGAAGAGAGAGACAGAGAAGAAGGAGAGGGGGAGGGGTGGAGAAGCAGATGGGCGCCTCTCCTGTGTGCCCTGGCCGGGAATCGAACCTGGGACTTCCACACGCCAGGCTGACGCTCCACCACTGAGCCAACCGGCCAGGGCCTGACTTCTAAGTTTTAAAAGAGCTTTCACATTATTCTTCTTATTTGTACATCGGATCTTTATGAATTCTGGGAGTGGCAGGGAAGAGCCCCTTGTTATGGGAGATTGAGGCTCAGCCAGAGAGTGTGTTGGGTGTGAGGGGGCACACATAGGAGTTTATCTGTGCTGGGTCTGAGGGAGCACACATAGGAGTTTATCTGTGCTGGGTCTGAGGGGTACACATAGGAGTTTATCTGTGCTGGGTCTGAGGGGGCACACATAGGAGTTCATCTGTGCTGGGTCTGAGGGGTACACATAGGAGTTCATCTGTGCTGGGTCTGAGGGGTACACATAGGAGTTCATCTGTGCTGGGTCTGAGGGGGCACACATAGTTTATCTGTGCTGGGTCTGAGGGGGCACACATAGTTTATCTGTGCTGGGTCTGAGGGGCACACATAGTTTATCTGTGCTGGGTCTGAGGGGCACACATAGTTTATCTGTGCTGGGTCTGAGGGGGCACACATAGTTTATCTGTGCTGGGTCTGAGGGGCACACATAGTTTATCTGTGCTGGGTCTGAGGGGGCACACATAGTTTATCTGTGCTGGGTGTGAGGGGTACACATAGTTTATCTGTACTGGGTCTGAGGGGGCACACATAGTTTATCTGTGCTGGGTCTGAGGGGGCACACATAGTTTATCTGTGCTGGGTGTGAGGGGTACACATAGTTTATCTGTACTGGGTCTGAGGGGGCACACATAGTTTATCTGTGCTGGGTCTGAGGGGCACACATAGTTTATCTGTGCTGGGTCTGAGGGGCACACATAGTTTATCTGTGCTGGGTCTGAGGGGCACACATAGTTTATCTGTGCTGGGTCTGAGGGGGCACACATAGTTTATCTGTGCTGGGTCTGAGGGGCACACATAGTTTATCTGTGCTGGGTCTGAGGGGTACACATAGGAGTTTATCTGTGCTGGGTCTGAGGGGGCACACATAGTTTATCTGTGCTGGGTCTGAGGGGGCACACATAGTTTATCTGTGCTGGGTGTGAGGGGTACACATAGTTTATCTGTGCTGGGTCTGAGGGGGCACACATAGTTTATCTGTGCTGGGTCTGAGGGGTACACATAGGAGTTTATCTGTGCTGGGTCTGAGGGGTCACACATAGTTTATCTGTGCTGGGTCTGAGGGGCACACATAGTTTATCTGTGCTGGGTCTGAGGGAGCACACATAGTTTATCTGTGCTGGGTCTGAGGGGGCACACATAGTTTATCTGTGCTGGGTCTGAGGGGTACACATAGGAGTTTATCTGTGCTGGGTCTGAGGGGGCACACATAGTTTATCTGTGCTGGGTCTGAGGGGCACACATAATTTATCTGTGCTGGGTCTGAGGGGGCACACATAGTTTATCTGTGCTGGGTCTGAGGGGTACACATAGGAGTTTATCTGTACTGGGTCTGAGGGGCACACATAGTTTATCTGTGCTGGGTCTGAGGGGGCACACATAGTTTATCTGTGCTGGGTCTGAGGGGCACACATAGTTTATCTGTGCTGGGTCTGAGGGGTACACATAGGAGTTTATCTGTGCTGGGTCTGAGGGGGCACACATAGTTTATCTGTGCTGGGTCTGAGGGGGCACACATAGTTTATCTGTGCTGGGTCTGAGGGGGCACACATAGTTTATCTGTGCTGGGTCTGAGGGGGCACACATAGTTTATCTGTGCTGGGTCTGAGGGGGTACACATAGTTTATCTGTGCTGGGTCTGAGGGGTACACATAGTTTATTGTGCTGGGTCTGAGGGGGCACACATAGTTTATCTGTGCTGGGTCTGAGGGGGCACACATAGTTTATCTGTGCTGGGTGTGAGGGGTACACATAGTTTATCTGTACTGGATCTGAGGGGTACACATAGGAGTTTATCTGTGCTGGGTCTGAGGGGGCACACATAGTTTATCTGTGCTGGGTCTGAGGGGGCACACATAGTTTATCTGTGCTGGGTCTGAGGGGCACACATAGTTTATCTGTGCTGGGTCTGAGGGGGCACACATAGTTTATCTGTGCTGGGTCTGAGGGGGCACACATAGTTTATCTGTGCTGCGTCTGAGGGGTACACATAGGAGTTCATCTGTGCTGGGTCTGAGGGGGCACACATAGTTTATCTGTGCTGGGTCTGAGGGGTACACATAGGAGTTCATCTGTGCTGGGTCTGAGGGGGCACACATAGGAGTTCATCTGTGCTGGGTCTGAGGGGGCACACATAGTTTACATGTGCTGGGTCTGAGGGGGCACACATAGTTTATCTGTGCTGGGTCTGAGGGGGTACACATAGTTTATCTGTGCTGGGTCTGAGGGGGCACACATAGTTTATCTGTGCTGGGTCTGAGGGAATACACATAGGAGTTCATCTGTGTGGACGTAAGTCCGAGAGCAGCGCTTTTTTCCCACACCACCAGACCTCTCTGTAGTGGCTGAGGATATAGGTGGAGGCAGCAGCCCAGACACAGAGCCCTCAGTGACTCTTCGACCTCTGAGGACAGAGCCCAGAATGTGGGGTACCTATGACATCAGTCTGGGGAGTCTTCCTGAGTCCATCTTGACAGGGCCTATCGTTTTATTTACCCAGCACATATTAATGGAGCATCTTACTCTGTTGCCTGGTTTTGTGGATACAGCAGTGAATGAAATGGATAGAAGAATCCCTGATCTCAGAGAGTTCACATTTGGGATCAAGTTGAGCTGTCTGGGGGCCCCACCATTCTCTCCTTCCTCCTGTCTAACACCTTTCTTTGCTTCTTGGTTCTTTGCCTTATCTACTCTTTCCTGTGGTTTTTAGATCAACTCGGGCCGCTCCTTTATCTTCAGTGGTCGACTAAATTCAGCTTCTAGCGATGAGAGCCTTCTGTTATTCTTGGTTTCACAATTTCCTAGCTGCAAACTGAGTCCTGCCCTAGGTCTGGCTGTCCAGGTGCTGGGCCCTGGGCCACTAGTGTTCCCCATGGGAGCTCTCTCCTCGCCCCTGCGGCCTTGTCCCGGCAGTCCCCATTGGAGCACAGGCTGTCACCTTAGCACCTTGGATTGTGAAATACTTGCAGGGTAAGGATGAACTCACTGTGTGTAAAGAGGTCACTTCTCCCCAGGAAGTTTGCTTAGAAGTATATAATGTGAAATGAAATTTATTGTAAGGAATCGGATCACATGATTATGGAGGCTGAGAAGTCTTGTTATGAGATGACTTGCCACCTGCAAGCTGGAAAGACTCAGGAAAGCCTGTGGTGTAAGTTCTAGTCTGAGTCCGAAGGCCTTAGAATCAGGGGTGCTGATGGTGTAAGTCCTTACCCAAGGGTGGGAGAAGACCAGTGTCTCGGCTCAAACAGGCAGAGAGAGGGAGGGGGAGAGAGAGAGAGAGAGAGAGAGAGAGAGAGAGAGAGAGAGAAAGAACACTCAAATTTTTTTTGTCTTTTTGTTCTATTGTAGTTGGGTGGATCTTCAACAGGTAGGATGATGCCCACCCATGTTGGGGAGGGCCATCTGCTTTGGTGAGTCTTACTCACCAAAATCGGATTTAACCAGATAGCTAGGCGTCTCGTAGTCCAGTCAAGCTGACACATAAAGTAAGCCTGCCCAGCCCCATTATCTTATTTATACCTCTGCCGAGCCTGATGATTGGGTTTCATTAATTTTGTTTTGGTTTGGCTTTCACTAATTTCTTTTTTATCCTAAAAATAACTAACACTGAATGAAGATGATTTAGAAAATACAGAAAAATATAAAGAATATACCAAGAGCCATTTGGTTAAGAGTTTGGGGGACTTACACCCTCCTAAACTGTTCTACGTGCACTTACATATCTTTCTCTGCCTTCAGCAGTTTTACGGCTTGATCATGTATCTTCCTGGTAGAACGCCTCCTCCCTCCGGAACACGGGTGGTTTTCACGGGTTCCCGATGGTGTCAGTCTGCCCCAGGAGGGTTGGACTGTGTTGGTTCTGCCGTCTGGCATCTTGGGTAAAGCTGACCTTGCCCTGGAAGGAGCATAAACCCAGAGGCGGACCTCACTGTGCAGCCTGGACAGTTTTTCTCACAGTGCCCTTTCCAGCTTGGCTTTGTTTCCTCCTTCCTGTGGGCTGTGTGTTCCTCCATGGAGCATTTTTCACCCTGCCCTTCTTCCTGAGAAACTTGCCTTTCCCAGGGGCTGTCCACAAAGCCATTTAAAAAAAATTATTTATTTTTTATTCCTGACCTCTCCCCTAACATTTTGACGTGATCAAGAGATTTTCATTATTTATGTCCATTTTATAAGAACGTTGTAAGGGAAGAGTCTTGTGGTCCAGCTGCGGTTGGTGCCGTTTTTGTTTCATAGGGCGAGGCTGCATATTGTGGTCGTTTAGGCTGACAGCTGGCTCCAGGTTCGAATCTTGCCTTGACCACGTAACACAGTGTGACCTCTCTCTGTGCCTTCTCGCGGCTGTCTGTACAGCACAGTAAAAGATGATTTCCTGAGTGGGTACGGTACATGAGGCTCCAATGAACTGATATCAGCACACAACTTTCTTGGAGCTGTGACCAGCACATAGGAAGCCCTAAATCAGTATTATTAGATGGTTATTGCACACACTTAAACCTTTTGAAAGCACTAGATTTGAAAGAATTTTCTAGTCAATGATGACTGCATAAATTTCTTTAGGTTGATCGTAGCTCACGATGTGAAGGTGGACTCGGCCCTGCCTGCCTCAGCCCTTTAGGACTGGCTTCTGCCTGGAGGGCTTCCTGTGGAATTATCTGTGTCCATGTGGTAAAGTCTTCAGAAGTAGTTCTGAGTTGTCGCTCATGGCGTCTGCTGACCTCCGACATTGCAGTTCCCATCAGGGAGTGTGGCTCTGCTCACCACCCCTGCTGGTGAGAAAGCACTCGGAGAGCCTGTGACTGCTGTCCTCTCCCGGGTGGCTGACTTGCTCGGGGTGGGACACTAGACAGCCCCTTCTGTCATGGCCTTCTGGGGTAAAAACGAGCTGGGCCGGTTCGATTCCCTTGATGGTTTTAATTTGGGAAATAAGAAGGGACAAGCTGTGGGGGCTGAAGTCGAAAGAAGGTCGTTAACTAACGGAGGGACATTGCCAGGGCCCCGCTGGGCAATGCCATGGCAGCAGACTCTCCAGGGAAGCCGCAGTTCCACCAGCAAGACTCTAAGCGAAATGGGAGGAGAAAAGCGGTCGGCAGAGAGAGAGAGAAGTAAACGCTCAGAGAGAACCATGCGGCGGGAAGGGCAGAGGTCGGAGAGGAGACCCTGGGTTGGCTGTAAAGCAAGGTCACGGTGTTTTCTGGGCTCTTTGCAGTTGAGTTCTTGTTGTTTGAGTCTTTATTCCTGGCATTCAATAGGCCCTAATGTTTATAGGTCATATAGTACAGTTGACCCTTGAACGTTGGGTTTGAACTGCACGGGCCAGTAAACACAGACACTACTATAAATGTATTTTCTCTTTCTTAAGATTTTCTTAATGACATTTTTTTGGTCCTCCAGTTTACTTTATTGTAAGAATACAGTATATAATATACATAAAAAATATGTATTAATGGACTTGATGTTATCCAGAAGGTCAGCAGTAGGTCAATAGTTGGCTATTTGGAGTTAAGTTTTGGGGAGTCCAGAGTTATACTTGGTTCCCGATTGTGTGGAGGGAGGATCGGTGCCCCGAACCCCCATATTGTTCGAGGGTCCACTGTCCTTCTCATCCCTTTCGGAATGATTTCCTCATTTTGTTTCTAGTGTACCAAATTCTCCTCTATATTTTATGGAGACTTAAACCCAATTTTTTGGGTCCTGTTCAAGCTGCCCATTTTAGGCTGTGTTTTCCTCATAACTTTATTTTTGAGTTTGTAGTCTGTGGACTCCTGTGGAGTTTGTAGTCTGGACTGCTCAGTCCCTAGGCAGTATGTGAGGGTGGCTCTCACAGACAGAGGTCGTGGCCTCCATAGCGCAGCAGTCAGACCCTCTTCGAACCTGATAGTGCACTCTGGGCTGGGTGGGGCTGGGCTGGCTGCGTGAGGGTAGATGCTGGCCATCGGTCATTTCCGGTGGCATTTCCCTGAACTCTGCGATCGGGTATAACTTGGGGCACAAGAGAGGAGGGTTGAGCTCCTCCTTCGAGTGAGTCTGGTTCTACTTTTTAAGAAACATTGTTTTAAAGATTATGCATATTAAAGCATTTGAGAGAAAGGGGGTTGTTATAATGTAACTCTTGGTTCTGTCAAAACAGTGAGGTTAGTTCACAAGCATTAAGCCAGCAGAACACCTGACATCCAAATCCCTACTAATATTTATTTTGGGCCTTAAGCATAAACCGTGGTTGACAAGGTAGCTTGTTCGGACATTGTCCTTGTATGTGGTTTTGTTTTTCTTTGTCTCTTCCTTTTCTTGAAGACATGTTGGTAACCACATTGTTTGCCAGGTTATGATATTCAATAGCAAAGTTTGTGGATAATGTTACATTTGTCACTGAACTTAAATAAATCCCTGATCTGTAATAGCTCCACCAATTGTTTCACATTCTGTGGCATTGAGGTCATCTCTTTTCTCTGTGCATGTACATTTTCCATGTGTCTGTGTCTCTGGCTGGCCTGTGGGGGCTGTTCTGGGGTCAGCTGCCTATTCTTATTCATTCAGCCTCGTGAACTTTGGGTAGGGTCATGTGCTGCACCCCACCCCCACTCCTGTGTTGGAGGTGGAGACTGAGTCAAGTCACTTGAGAAGGGAAAGTGAGAGGTCATGTGTTAGATGTGACATTCTGATAATTTTCAGTTTATAGTTGGGAATTTCAATACGTACTGTGTGTGTCTGGCCCAAAGCCACACCTGGGAGGTGGCAGAACCTGTATCAGAACCTAGGTCTGTAGGGTTATAGAGCCTTTCTCCTTTTCATAAATCACACGGTCTCTAGTTCACTGTTCCTTTGATTTCTCTTCTGTAAAATTAGAATTTAGCCTAAAATGTCTCCAGATTACATTCTCTGCTAAAATTCTTTTAACTGAGGCCAAGACTTGGTATCCAAATACCTCCAGAGGTCAGGAAGATATTTTAAATGAGGCCAATGACAGTAGAGAATAGTAGGACCAATGGTAACCAGGGGTTTGAGAGGTTGAAATTAACATTTTTTTAAAGCATATTTTTTTGTTGTTTTTTGTGACAGCACCAAAGAGAGGGACAGATGGGGACAGACAGACAGGAAGGGAGAGATGAGAAGCATCAGTTCTTTGTTGCAGCACCTTAGTTGTTCATTGATTGCTTTCTCATATGTGCCTTGACCAGGGGGCTACAGCAGACCGAGTGACCCCTTTCCTGAGCCAGCAACCTTGGGCTCAAGGTGAATGAGCCCACAGTCAAACCAGCTACCTTGGGGTACCTGGGTCCTCTGCATCCCAGTTCGATGCTCTATCCACTGCGCCATCGCCTGATCAGGTTGAAATGAACATTTTAATGGAAGGGATGTCTGAATAAGTAAGTCTGTAGGATCACCGTGTTTTTTTTTGTTTTGTTTTGTTTTTTTGTGGCAGAGACAGAGAGGGACAGCTAGGGACAGACAGACAGGAAGGGAGAGCGATGAGGAACATCAGTTCTTCGTTGCGGCTCCTTAGTTGTTCATTGATTGATTTCTCATATGTGCCTTGACGGGGGGGGGGGGGCTACAACAGACCGAGTGACCCCTTGGGTCAAGCTGTTGAGCTTTGCTCTAACTAGATGAGCCCGTGCTCAAGCTGGCGACCTCAGGGTCTCGAACCTGGGTCCTTCGCATCCCAGTCTGACGCTCTATCCATTGCGCCACCACCCAGTCAGGTGGATCACCGGTTTTTGACACTTGGATACAGGTACTTCCCTGGACGTGCCAAGCCATCCGAATTTTTCACAAGCATTCTTGTCATTATAACGTTGGTTAGCCTATCAGCCATCCTTGTTTTCTATGAAGTGTAACTATAGAAGATGCAGGTCGGGAGGATGTTGACCTAGATATACTTTGTTTATACTTCAGCACTTCCCCTTATCCCCAAACCAGTGCCTGCAGCTCCGCACCCCCCCCATTCCCCACCTTATTCTTTGCAGCCATTCTCTGGGACAAGCTGTCCAACTCTTAGACCATGTTTGCTCACTTATAAGTGCACCTGTTACTGTCCTCCTATGCCTCCCAAGGGTATATACTAAAACTCAGATTCTGTACTAAAACCTGGATGCTAGCCGAATGGAGTTCTTCATCCCACCATTACCTGAGCAGCTTTGATGGTCTCTTGGTTGTACTACTGCCTGGATGTTTGACCTTGGGCAGGGTGCTGCACCTGTGTGTGTGTCTCAGTCACCTCCTCTGTGGGTATGGTAATAGTACCTGCCTCTTAGAGAGTTGTTGTGATACTTACATGAATCAATACATGTAAATAAACCAACCAGTATAAGAAGAGTAAGTAGACTAATGGCCCTACAGAAATTTCCCTTCCTGATTCTTGACCCTGTCAGTATGTTATTTTACATGACAAAAGGGACTTCCCTGTTGGGATGAAACTAAGGACCTCGAGATGCAAGGTTATCCTGGGTCCTCCTGGTGGGCCTCTGGTAATAATCACAAAGGTCCTTAAAGGAATCAGCAAAAGAGGTGTGCTGATGACAGACGCAGAGGTCGGAGTGATGTGATTGGTGGCTGGGGGCCCTGGACCAAGGAATGTGGGCCTCCTTTACAAGCTGGAAAAGGTGAGGAAATGCATTCTCCCCTGAGGGCTCCAGAAGGGACACAGCCTGGTGAGGCCCAGTGTGGACTTCTGACCCCCAGAACCCTGAGATACTACGTTAGTGTTGCCTTAAGCGACTACGTTTGTGGAAATCAGTCACAGTAGCCATAGGAGACATGCGTGCGTGTTAGCTGCATTTTCTGTTCTCACTGTAAATAAGATTTTCTTTGAACAAAGGGAGCTGTGGCCAAGGAGAGTTTGCACACCTGTGGGCCAGGTGACTGCCAGCATGCTTTTCTCATCTGCCGGCCGCTGCAGCAGGTGCCTGTGTACACAGAACCTGGCCCGACTGCTTGGCCGAGTGTGTACAATGCCCTGGAAGTCTGGACGAGGTGTCGTGAAGGTTGGGTGGTATTCTCCAGTGTAGGCCTGGCTGGGGGGTCCTCTGCAAGAGCCCAGAACACTCACTCCTGAAGGATTCTTTATAATTAATGGGCTGTTTCAGTGAACAGGATCCGGTGGTCTGTTCTGTGCCCTGCTGGGTCTTGCGCTCCGTAAACCCGCGCTCCATCGGGTTCATGGGTTTGTTTGGGGGTGTATGGGTCTTTGCAGGCTCAGCTTATTTTCTGTTCATCATATAACGTTGTCAGTTCAAGTCCTTGTGCTGACACTGGACAGGGCTTGTTCTCAGATGAAGAGCTCGCCCTGTGCAGACACTCGGTTGGGCTGTGTTTGGAGAGTCAGGGCTGGCAGTGCCTTCCCCTCACGGTTGCAGAGACCCGTGAGCCGCTCCCAGCACAGCTTGTGACTGCCCAGAAGTACGTTTCTGGGCTCATGAGATGTTTGCACAGTTCTTTAAAAATCTACAAAGTGAGTTAGTTACTTTATTTCTTTTCTTTTCTTTCTTTTTCTTTTTTTGCGCATACAGAGAGGCCTTAGCATGGTTCTTGTGTAAAGTCCTGCTCCTGGGTTTTTAAACCCGGAAAACATGAAGCAGAATTTGAAGCCAGTTTGCACTGCTAGAGGAATTTTGTTTTCCTTCCAAGGTACTTGGATTAATGTCAGCATTATTTCCTTGGCATGAATCTGGCGTGAAGGGTATTAAGTTCTTAGAGTCCATGCCCTGCTTTTCTCTCAATAAGATGTGGAAGAATTCTGGCGCGTGTCGTGATGCGCAGAAGGGGCGGCAGAGGTCCCCGTGGCAGAGCTTTCACGGGTTGATCATCTAGGTCACGGATCACAAAACTTTTTACATAGGGGGCCAGTTCACTGTCCCTCAGACCGTTGGAGGGCTGGACTATAAAAAAACTATGAACAAATCCTTATGCACACTGCACATATCTTATTTTAAAGTAAAAAAACAAAACGGGAACAAATACAATATTTAAAATAAAGAACAAGTAAATTTAAATCAACAAACTGACCAGTATTTCAATAGGAACTATGGGCCTGCTTTTGGCTAATGAGATGGTCAATGTGCTCCTCTCACTGACCACCAATGAAAGAGGTGCCCCTTCCGGAAGTGCAGTGGGGGCCGGATAAATGGCCTCAGGGGGCCGCATGCGGCCCATGGGGCCGCAGTTTGGGGACCTCTGATCTAGTTATTCTACATGCAAAAGAATGTGAGCTTCTACGTGCAGTTTGCTTATCTGAAAGAAGGTTTTAGAACCCAATGTGGTCTGTGAAGAAGCCTGGACTTTGAATTTCACGAGTGGAACGGCTTATTTATTTGCTGTTTCATTTTCCCTGTCCAAGCCCAGAATTAAAGAACATGCCACATCGTCTCACGTGTTCCCAGTAGTGCTTTGGTGGATGGAGTGCGAAGTTACAGGAGGTGACAACCTTCTTACCCAGGCCAGGCTTGGGACTTCAGGTGTTATCACACCCCCAGGGGGCTGCCCAGGAGTTCAGCATCGAGTACAGCAACCCGAGTGGAGAGGTATCCCATTTACTCCTAAATGTCTGAGGGTTTGCGGTCTTCCCTAAAAACCGGTTCATAGGCGCTGTCCGACGAGAAATAATTTTCTCGTGTAAAATCATCAAGGGTGAGCAGTGGCAGCGTCTGTGCACATAACTGTGCAAGTGAACCAGTGGTGGGATTCAAATAGTTTAACAACTGGTTCTCTGCCCTAATGACCATGTTAAGTTTAAAAAAACGACATACTGAACGGTAGTTTATTATTTCATACATTTAATACTTAAGAACAATAAAGGAGGTATACAAAACTAGATTTTGTTATAAGAAAGAATTTTAAAATATTAGTGAAAAATATTAAATAATACCTGACAAAAAAACCCAATAAGACTGTTATTTAAGATATTTGTGATGACAGCTTGTCACCTCCTGGTTGTTAGGCACTTTTTCTGTTTATGTTATATGTTTGTTTACTGAAGTAACAAACACAAGGGAATTAAAATTTATTTCATCAAAGGTATAAGGAGTTTTCTGAAATGAATAAATAAATATTACATAGTTCTGTCAAATTTTTCTCACCTATGGATGGAATGAACATTACTATGGGTGCTTAGAATATGGTGTGGTGCAGATGAACGTTAAAAAAGAGTAAGGAATGTAAATCTGTGATTTCCACATTGGGCGGCTGCCCAGGCACCTACCTTAGAGAGAACCCTGATTACAAGTACCATTTTAACAACCGGTTCTCCGAACTCAAAAATTTAGGTATCGGTTCTGCCGAATTGGTGCGAACTGGCTGAATCCCACCACTGAAGTGAACCTAAATTCAATCTGGAAAAGAGCTGTGCTTAGATCTTCCTCTGTGGTGTCCACCATCTCAAACTCAGCAGGTCTCAAAAGAGTTCATCTCTCACGCCGCACCTCATTCTGGGAAGGCCTGGCTTGAGTTTTTTCCGTCTCCCATTTCTCTACGAATTGAGAACGTAAAAATGGCAGCATGGGAGACTGAAGCAGCAAGTTTATTTGAAGAGTGCAGGTTGCATTAAACCTGGCACGCTCGCTGTGTTTTTGGTGCACATCGAGGTTTGGCCTAGTCCACAGCTGGGCGTCACGTCAGTCTTGAAAGTGTTTCAGGAGAGCTCTGCTACTTTAGGCACTCAGGAATCAGTCGGCAGGAGGGTGGGGCCTATTCATAGGAATTTTCCATTTGGTTAGGATTTTGTGTGTGAGCCACTCAGATAACTGGTTGATATCTGGGCAAAGGACCTGGGAGATATGTTAGATCTCTCGAAAACTGAAATGATGTAATAGAAAGGACATTTGCAGACTCTCAAGAAAACAAGGTTTATTCTTTGCCTCCAGGACTTTATACCGGCAGTCTGTGACCTTGATCAAGTCACACTAATCAGTCTTTGAACTTACTTAAGTCAAGGTAACGCCAGCACCTCTCCCCTGCAGGCCGATTATCAAGAGTAAATGACATATTTAAGTCAATCAACATGGAGTAAACACTTAATCAAGGTAGTTTCATGTAGGGGCCCCAGCGCCATCTTTCCTCAGTCAAGGAATGTCACCCTCCCGTATCTAGTGAATGAAGACTGGTTGATTTTCGCATGCAGTTATATTGGAGAGAAAAAAAAAAATTCTTTGCACAGACCATCCTTTGTGCTTTATTTTTTTACATTATGTTTAGAATGGCAGGAGATAGCAATAAAAGTATAAACTACATTGGAGAAGAAATACATTTAAAATGTACTAAGTAATGAAAAGTTGTTAAATTTGCGACAATTAAAAGGAATGGAGTTTGGTATGGTCAATTTTTTTTTAATTTTAATCAGTGAGAGGAGGGGAGGCAGAAACAGAGACAGACTCCTGGATGTACCCCAACTGGAATCTACCTGTCAAACCTACTAGGGGGTGTGATGCTCTGCCCATCTGAGAGTTGCTTTGTTGCTCAGCAACTGAGCTCTTCTTAGCACCTGAGATGAAGGCCATGAAGCCATCCTTAGCACCTGGGGCTAATTCATTCCAGTCGAGCCAGGGCTACAGA
The DNA here is from genome assembly GCF_036850765.1 of Saccopteryx bilineata. Taxonomy (NCBI): domain Eukaryota; kingdom Metazoa; phylum Chordata; class Mammalia; order Chiroptera; family Emballonuridae; genus Saccopteryx; species Saccopteryx bilineata. Next base: position 185,623,044 of record NC_089490.1, on the reverse strand, counting down.
AGAAGAAGAGAGAGAGAGAAAGAGAGAGAGAGAAAGAGAGAAAGAGAGAGAGAAGTGAGAGGGGGAGGGCTGGAGAGACAGATAGTTGCTTCTCCTGTTTGCCCTGACCAATAATCAAACCTGGGATGCTCTACCACTGAGCTCTACCACAGGGCCATCATATTTTTAAACAATAAAAATTTTGCATAATGAACTCTAGTAACACCAGAAGGAAGTCAACAAAAAGGAAAAGTGAGTGAGGTGAATGGCTTATTCTAAAATAAATTGATATGATTACAAATACTTTGTGCAGAGGTTAGACAAAAGCATGCTATTTATATGGAAGAAATATACCAAGTAGCTGTTGCAAATGGACCCAAATTTAATCTGTTGTTATGAACATTTCAACTAACAAGTAAATGTTAGAAAACTGACTTAAATAATATGAAACATGATCTTTACTTTTTTTAGATTTTATTCATTTTTATTAGAGAGAGAGAGAGGGAGAGATAGAGAGAGAACAGGGGGAGGAGCAGGAAGCATCAACTCCCATATGTGCCTTGACCAGGCAAGCCCAGGGTTTTGAACCCGCGACCTCAGCATTCTAGGTCGACGCTTTATCCACTGCGCCACCACAGGTCAGGCCTGATACATGATCATTAAAGTATCCTGACTTGGTATTTTGAATAAAATATTCAAAGGAAACAACAGCTCCAGTGGAAAATATCATTTATTACCAGCATTGGTAATAATACATATATTACTAGTAATATAGACAAATGTTTATAAGTAAGTAAAAACACATATATAAACATATATATGTATCTGTGTATATATATATATGCATGTTATATAAGCACATATATATATAAGTATGTGTATGTGTGTATATACTTATATAAATATAAATGGAACCAGCTTCATGCCCTTGTTTGTTTTGGCAAAACAATAACAAAATGGAATAATACCAAGTTATTAGAAATGGTAATAAGACCACACACTGTTAATATTTGGGTATAGGTGCCTGACATAAATTTCAGGGACACAGGTAAGCAGAAGACTGTCAGTTGCTGCCTCAGGGGCCCAGTACTCTTGAGAGGGAAAACAGACAACCATGAAATACTAGCTGAAAAGGCAATTTTAGGGAATCAGTGCTATGAAGAAAGTAAAATGGAAAAGGATTAGAGAGGGACTTAGGGCAGAGGGGTGACTTTAACTTAGGATGATGATAGGAGGGGGATTCTCAGCTGAGCTGTCAGTGTGAAGAATGACCGGCCATGAGACAGCAGGGGCGAGGGAGGAGATTTCAGGTGGAGGGAGCCACAGGGGTCCCGGCGCTTAGACTAGAATGACTCGGGCACAGGCGTGAACCAGGAACAGGCCAGTGTGGTTAGCACTTAGCAAATACTTGTGTGTTTGCCTAGATTACAAGAGAAACTGAGTTATTTTAGAATGGCTTCATGAGCTAGGTTCTACCTTTTTATAGTTTAAAATTTTTTATATTGTAATTGTGAAAATTCTGGCAAAAATCCGGAAGTATATGAAACAAATCCATGATTTTAAAGATAAGTGATAAAGCAGATATCCACAAACCCACCCTCAGTTATGAACTAAAAACTTTTAACCCCCTCAGAGCTTTCTGACTGCATTGCTCTCCCTGGTCCCCAGTGGTGTGAACATTGTGTGACTTTTGAGATAACAACTCACTTGCTACTCTGTGATTTAGTGACCTATATTTGCAACCCAAACACATAGTTGAGCATAGCTTGTTTTGAATTTTATATAAAAGAACTAGTGTGTGTGTGTGTGTGTGTGTGTGTGTGTATTCTTTTGTTGACTTACTTCTTTCTGTCCAAGTTGAGATTCATTTGTGTTGACTTGTGAATTTCTAGTGTTTACTCTACAGCCTACGTAATAGGCTGTAGCTTAGCCATTTGCTCTGTTGATCAGTATTTGTGTTTTCCCATGTTTGGATATTATTGTGATCAGGTCTGGAAATTTTTCTCTGCGGAGTGCACATGCGCAAGAATTTACCTAGGATAGGGGTTGGGAACCTTTTTGGCTGAGAGAGCCATGAATGCCACATATTTTAAAATGTAATTCCATGAGAGCCATACAACGACCCATGTACGTTACACATTATCCAATAAAAATTTGGTGTTGTCCCGGAGGACAGCTGTGATTGGCTCCAGCCACCCGCAACCATGAACATGAGCAGTAGGAAATGAATGGATTGTAATACATGAGAATGTTTTATATTTTCAACATTATTATTTTTTTTATTAAAGATTTGTCTGCGAGCCAGATGCAGTCATCAAAAGAGCCACATCTGGCTCACGAGCCATAGTTCCCGACCCCAGGCCTAGGAGAACAATTTCTGGGTTGTGGGTTATTACCATGTTTACTGGACAACACTGAACTCCTTAAAAAGTAACGGCACCCGGGTTGTTCTCTCTAGAGGTGTGTGATGCTTTCCGTGGCTGTTTACACAGGATCACACCAACACTTGAGGTTGGTAGACTTAGTAATTTTTGCCAGTCCAATGGGTGTGTCAAGGTATCTGGGTTTTAATTTTTACTCTTATCATCACTAATGAATTTGAGCACCTTTTCCTCTGGTTATAGGTCTTTTGGATTTCCTTTGCTTGTTCTTCTGAAGGGCCAATTCAAGTGTTTTCCCAGGTTTTTCCTTAGGGTTCTGCCTTTACTGCATTGTATAGCAGTTATTTATACCTCCTGTGAGTGTTCTTCCCTTTTTTTAAAATGTCTTTAAATGTTTAAAACTTTAACAGAGTCTAATTGTAATAGTCTTTCTATATTAGTTATCCATTGTTTTGTGACAGATCACCCCCAAACCTAGTGGTTTAAACAACAGCCCTTTAGTTCAGCTGGGACTCAGCTCACTGGGTAGTACGGTCTATCTTGCCTCCGTCCTGCAGCGCGGGGCAGCTCCGCTCCTGCCTGCTGGCCCTGTGACCGATGGGGCCATCACAGGGTGGCTGAGCCACAGTTTGCCGTCAACCCGCAGGTTAGCACGGAGTCGGGCAGAGGTGGACAAAGCTTCTTAAGGTGGAGCTCCAAATGAGCAGAGCGTCACCTTCGCCACACTCCGGTGGCCACACGCCCTGTCCAGATTCAAGGGTGGGACAGTAGACTCTGCCTGTTGCTGGGGGGGGGGGGAGGTGGCAGAGCCTCCTTGGAAGGAGAAGGGACCACCACACGGAAGGGCAGTGAGCTGTGACTTTAGCTCGCAGCCCCTCACATTCTGCCTACGCGTGTGCTTTTTTCCCGTCCTCCAGGGGCAAGAAATGATTATCCTGAGGCATCTTCTAAAAACCTTAAGGGTTTGCTTTTCACATAGATGACTTGCAGTATTTAAAAAAAAAATTATGAAAGAAAGAATTTGAGAACAACAACATAAACGTGAATTAGAGGAAGAAGGCCGTTTCGAAACTGTGACAGTGAGGGATGTTGATGGGGGCGGGGCTGTGGACCTTCTGCCCAGTTTTGCTGCAAACCTAAAACTACTCTAAGAAATAGAGCCTATTAAGAAAATAAAAAAATAAAACCAAACGATGAGGGCAGCTGACTGGGCTGTGAGCATTACTAGGGAAGGGGGAGGCGGAAGTGGAGAGGGTGGAGGAGGGGTAGGTAGCGGCGGAGGGAGACTGGGCCTCACAGGTGATGTATTACAGAATTTTGCTCCTGAAACGTATGTCATTATATGAACCAGTGTCACCCCAGTAAATTCAATTCAAACAAACAAACAAACAAAAAAAGAATAACGTGACCTAATTCCAACCAAAACCAAAAAAAACCTCGAAAGATAAGGACTCAAGTCATGGCTCATTTTTTCTTTCTAGGCCTTTCCGCAGCCCAGCGGAAGTTTGCTCACTCGCTCAGAGACTTTAAATTTGAGTTTATCGGAGACGCGGAGACCGACGATGAACGCTGCATAGGTGCGTACGTGAAGATGCGGTCTTGGGGTGCTCTGCTCTTCGCCTTGTCCGCCAAATAAGTATTCCTTTCTCTTGACAGATGCTTCCTTGCGTGAGTTTTCGAATTTCTTGAAGAACCTGGAAGAACAGAGAGAAATTATGGTGAGTTGTGGGGTGTAACCCAGTTAAGTCCAGTTCTTCCGCAGGAGGCACGTGGGCTTGGATGTGGGTTTTGGCAGAGCTTGGACGCACTGACCCATGGAGAAAGCAGTGGGAAGAGCCGTGGCTGAGGGGCAGGAGTCCGGAGTCCTAGTTCCTCAGTGGTGCTGACTGTGGTGAGAGCTGAGACCCGTTGCTGGACCTCTGGATCTGTTTCTTTATCTGTGAAATGGTGGGTTTGATGTTGATGTCACTGCCATCTAGATTGTACGCTGTAGACCTCTCATTTAAATTGAGTCTCCTGCGGAACCTTAACGTAGCACAAAGGTCAAAGTGGAGGAGTGTCTGTGTAGAAGCACAGGGACCACAGGGCGATGTTAGGTTTAAATCTGCAGATTTCTAGGCTGTGTAGAGAGGGGGAGAACTCAGGCTTGGAAGTCTTTCAAATCTCACTTTGCCTGAGATTCATGATCCCGACAGTGATGATAATGGTCACACTGTGTTGGGTGCTCTCCACGTGTGTGATGCTGTGCTGAGTGGGTTGAGTGGGTGAGCTTATTTACGCTCAGCAAAGCATTTTGAGTGTGTTGAACAATACATACTACCTTTCTTACTAGCTTGCACTTCCCTTCTGTTGACTGATGTTCATTCATTCCACAAAGAGTCACAGTAAAATTGGATGATGACCACTATCTATTCTTACCTGGTTTATCAGGCTTTAAAAAAAGACAAACTGGTTTTTTTCTATGTTCTTGAGAAGGAGGAGTCCTACTTAGAATTATTTTAAAGTGTGAGTATATGAATGTTCAGATGTATATGGTGGTGGTAATAACATTGAATATGATAGCTAAGGTAGTCAACCTTCACTCTGTCCAGTAGTGTTTACCTAATATTAAGTCATTTAATTCTCACATCAACTCTATGGGACAGACAGTTAGTGTCCCTTGTTTTACAGATGAGGAAACTGAGGCACATTACCTTACCCAAGATCCCTTGGCAGCTGGGAGGTAAAGCTGGTACTTAGCAGCACCAGGCACTCTGAACCACCCGCCATCTTGGGCAGCTTGCTAGATGTTACTGCAGCCTCATGGGTAGTAGCTGGTGGGGCTTTCTTTCTGGTAGAGTTGGAGTAGGGGAAGAAATGAGAGGAGGGCACTGATGTTAAGTTAAAAGTGATAGGGGCCCTGGCTGGTGGCTCAGTGTTGGTCTGGTGTCTTGCGTTCAGAGTCTGGTCAGGGCACACGGAGGAAGTGACCATCTGCTTCTTTTCCTTTCCCTCTCCCTGTTCTCTCTCTCCTCTCCTCCTGCAGCCAGTGGCTCGATTGGTTTGAGCATGGCCTGAGGCACTGAGGATGGCTTAGTCAGTTCCAGCACATTGGCCTCAGGTGCTAAAAATAGCTCAGAACTCGAGAATTGGCTCCAGACAGGGTTGCCAGGTGGATCCTGGTCAGGGTGCATGCGGGAGTCTGCCTCACTATCTCCCCTCCTCTCACCAATTAAATAATAATAATAAAAAGTGATAGGGACATAAGGCTTCTAAGAGCTGTAATATAATTTGCACTGTACCCTAAATTCTGAGATAATTTGTGTATATTGAATATATATTATAGAGGGCATATGAAGGTACTATGGTCCTGTTGGATTTTTCTGGCACAGACATATTCAGCCATTATTCATGTGATCCTGTAGTCGCTGCTTTTTCAGCTGTTTAGGAGAGTTTAAATGTGAAAATAGTGTCATGATGTCACCCTTCTGCTACATGGAGTGGGTGTGAGTGTGTGGGTGGTGGCAAAAGTACATGTTCTTAGTTTTTGTTAACAGTGCTGACTTTTGTCTCAACCCTCTTTGATATATTTAGTTATACATTGCTGGGATCCTGAGCATTCAACAAGTAGGCATTGAATCACCTTTTGAGTTCCAGTGACTCTTTAGAACAGTGGTTCTCAACCTGTGGTCGCGACCCCGGCGGGGGTCGAACGACCAAAACACAGGGTCGCCTAAAGCCATCGGAAAATACTTATTATACAATACATTTTTAAATAAAATATGTATTTCCGATGGCTTTAGGCGACCCTGTGTTTTGGTCGTTCGACCCCCGCTGGGGTCGCGACCCACAGGTTGAGAACCACTGGTTTAGAATCTAAGCACAGAGGCAAATAAAGCCAACTCCCTGCTCTCAGGGAGGTTACATTCTAGAAAGAAGAGGTGATTTAAAAAAATATATATGTAAATATATTGTCAGGTAGTGATAAGTGCTGCAGAATTTAACATAGAAGGATAAGTAGTCAGAGAGAGGGGCGGGGCACTGTTATACCTGACATGGTAAGGGAAGGCTTTTCCACAGAGAACTGTATGTGGCATCCTGGTAGCTACGGGAAGAGAGTTCTGGTCAGATGGGTGCTAAATTTTAGCTCTGCAGAAATACTGTGTGACCACTGTCTGTCTTGCTCTTCTGTTCCCGATTTATGTTCCCTGAGATGAATTGCCTAGGTCAAAAAACTAGACTGTGGTCTGAGCTCCAGGCTATCTGATATGGATAGCATGGTTCTCAGAGCTATCATTAGCTAATTTATTGATTTAACTTTCAGATGTGATGGGGGTTTATGGGGTGTCTGTCTTAGGTCGGAGGAGGATGACAGGGCTGGGTTCTCAGTGCAGGGTAGAAGTAAGAATAGGATGTCGTCTGTATAAAGCCAGAGTGGGGCAGCTATGACCAGCCAGAGAATTAACAGGACAGCTGATGCTTTTTTTTTAAACTTTTTAATTTGTACATGTACAAAAGCATAGAGAGAAAAATATAATTGACCTACATGTGCTCATCACCCAGCTTCAAAAATCATTGCCATACAACCTATCTGGTTTCCCCAAATCCCCCTTCAACCCCCCATTATTTTGACAGAAAGTCCAGTATCATTCATGAATACTTTAATATATTTCTCTTAAGGATAACTCTTTTGAACCTCAGTATCCTTGTCACACCTACAAATAGTTCCTTAATATTACAAAGAATTAAGTCGTATTCAGATTTTTCTGGTGCTCATTCACACTTGATCCCTTCTTCCTCCTCCTCCAGTAAACAGTTGGTTTGTTCAGATCTAGATCCAAAAACAATACATTTGATTGCTTAGTTTCCAATTCTCTTTTAATCTGCAGGTTCTTCTTCCTTTTTTCCCCCTGACAAGAATTCTTGATGCTTTTCTATTAGCTTTAAAGGACCTTTATGACACTACTTTCTGAGTTAACAGTTACAATAATGAAGTTAATGCAAGTTAAAAAGTTTGGGATTTAACCCGTATTGATGTTATTGGGTGTTTCTTTCTGATCTTGATAGTCAGTGATCACCTTTTTTTAAAGCATGCAAATTGTATCGACTCATTATGGCTACCTTTGCTCCTTTCAATAGCTTTGAATGAGTAGGGAAAAATAATCTTTTATGTTTTACTAGATACCAGATTTAAACTTTTAAACTTTTGAATAAGGGCCTGACCAGGTGGTGGCGCTGTGGATAGAGTGTCATCCTGGGATGCTGAGGACCCAGGTTTGAAACCCTGAGGTCATAAGCTTGAGCGTGGGCTCGTCCATCTTGAGCACAGGGTCACCAGCTTGGGTGTGGGATCATGGACATGACCTCAGGGTCACTGGCTTGAGCAAGGGGTCACTGGCTTGAGCAAGAGGTCACTGACTTTGCTGGTTCAAAACTCTGGGCTTGCCTGGTCAAAGCATATATGGGAGTTGATACTTCCTGCTCTTCCACCCTCTAAAATGAATAAAGAAAATCTTTAAAAAACAAAAACAAAACAACCCCCAAAGAAACAAACAAAAAAACCACAAAAACTTTTGAATAAGGAAAGATACCTGTTTTAAGAAGTGTCCAGTGTGGCTCTGGAGAAGAACTAGTAAAAAGGAAATTAAATACATCCTCTTCCTCCTCCTCCTCCTCCTCCTCTTCCTCCTCCTCCTCCCCCTCCTCCTCCTCCTCCTCCTCCTCCTCCTTATTATTTGAGAGAGGAAGGGAGAGAGAGTGAGAAGCATCAACTTGGAGTTGCTTCACTTTAATTATGCATTGATTGCTTTTTATTTGTGCCTTGATGGGAGGAGGGACTCAAGCTAATGACCTTGGGCTTCAAACAAGCAACCTTTGGGCTTAATCCAATGACTTTGGGATTATATTGATGATCCTGCGCTCAAGATGGTGACCTAGCGCTCAAGCTCCTGAGCCTGTGCTCAAGCCACTGAGCTTGCACTCAACCAGGGAACTCAGCATCCCCAGTCGATGCTCTGTCCACTGTGCCACCACTGGACAGGCTAGATACATTATATTAAGTGCAGTAACAGAGGTATAGAGTGTGACTGCATTGAGTGGGGACCAGCCCTGCCCGTGCTTCTCAGGGAAGACTTTACAGAAGAAGTGTTATTTGAGCTGGAGTTCAGGGGACAGAGATGCCAAGGAGGCCTTTTCTTCCATGCACGAGCTCACACCTCCCCAGCACAGTGACAAAGAGGTAAGGATAGTCTTAGGCAGTGGGGTGCCAGTTCATTCTGCGAAAAACTCTTACTTTAGTTCAGATATAACAAACTGGCAGCATGTTTTTTAAAAAAACCCACATATTAAAAAAGAAATGCAAAACCACAGCTCTAAATTGGGGTGAATATATTCTAAAATTGGTTCCAAGAACTTAGCAAATTCTTATATTTTTCTTCAAAAGGTACTGTCTAGCCCTGGCCGGTTGGCTCAGTGGTAGAGCGTCAGCCTGGCGTGCGGGGGACCCGGGTTCGATTCCCGGCCAGGGCACATAGGAGAAGCGCCCATTTGCTTCTCCACCCCCACCCCCTCCTTCCTCTCTGTCTCTCTCTTCCCCTCCTGCAGCCAAGGCTCCATTGGAGCAAAGATGGCCCGGGCGCTGGGGATGGCTCCTTGGCCTCTGCCCCAGGCGCTAGAGTGGCTCTGGTCGCGGCAGAGCGATGCCCCGGAGGGGCAGAGCATCGCCACCTGGTGGGCAGAGCGTCGCCCCTGGTGGGTGTGCCGGGTGGATCCCGGTCGGGCGCATGCGGGAGTCTGTCTGACTGTCTCTCCCCGTTTCCAGCTTCAGAAAAAGTACAAAAAAAAAAAAAAAAAAAGTACTGTCTACTTTTTTTTTTTAACTGAATTTTATTGGAACAACACAGGTTAAGATAACTTATACAGGTTTTGGTTGCTCAAGTCATCACATTCTTAGTAGTCACTCAATCTCTAAAAGCAATTAGTAGCCCTGCCGGATAGCTCAGTTGGTTAGAGCACTGTCCCGATGCTCAAAGGTTGTGGGTTCGATCCCTGGTCAGGGCACAGACAGGAACAGATCAATGTTTCTGTCTCTGTCTCTCTCTCTCTCTCTCTTACTCTTTCTCTAAAATCAGTCAGTAAAATTAAAAAAAAAAAGCAATTGGTATTTTCTGAAGTCATAAATTAAATGATGGTTTCGTATAGTAATTGTATATTCCTAAAGAAGACTGAATCATTACATGTTAAAATATATATATATATATATATATATATATATATATATAAAATACACATTTTAGAAGGCAAAGATCAATGCAAAATATTTTTTAAAAAGATTTCCATTTCCTAAATAAATGTTAGAATAGGACTTTGGGATTTAAGAGATAAAGTCATTTGGAAGCTCAGTGATCTAGGAACAAATACTTCCTTTTTAGTTTTGAGCCACCAGGTATATATATCTTTACATACCTGATCTGTGTATTGAATATATATGCACGTGTACACACACACACACCGACACACACACACACACACACACACATTCCAACAAGTACTATTGAATATCTACATCTTGCCAAGCACTTTGCCAAGTGCTGTGAAGACAAAGGCATGGTTCCTCCCTTTAGTAGTTAGCTATCTGTTGGGGGAAGTTGCCAAGAGCCTGAAATTGCAGCCTGCCGTGTGATAACAGGCCAAGGAAGTCAGGAAAGGCATTCTGGAAACACCACTGCTGAACTGAGTTTACAGGTGAATCAGAGGCGGCCAGGGAATGGAGAGATGGACGGCAGTCCCTGGTTTCGTCCCCAAGGAAAACAAATTGATTTTGGCAAGGAGGGAGGGGGGATGTGCTCGCCTCTCCCCCACTCGTGTTCATCTCTGGAGCTGTGCAGCGAATTGTTGGGGAGGGGATTGGAAAGCAGGCCAATCTAGCCAGTCACAGTGTCCCCCCAAAGGTGCCTGGTGCACGGAAGTCCAGTTGCTGTGAATGGGTGTGCCTTGTTCATTAAAAGGCAAATGCTGCTTTTTTCAGGGCAGTGTTTGCACGTGAGTAGTTTGTGCTGAAAGAGTGGCCGACCTTGACTGTGGAAGTGGGCATGTAACTCCAGTTGGGGCGCCTGGCACTGCGAGCGGCAGCATCGCCCTGCTGTCTCCTGTGCGTGTTCTCGGACGGGCGGGCTGCGCACAGCCGCCGCCAGCATTCCGGAGATGTTCTCTGCCGCGTGGCAGGACAGGGTGTCCTTATCCGAGGTGGGCAGCTGGCCAGGAATGTAAGGGCTTTTAAAATAGTGCTTCAGTGTTTATGATGTTCTTTTAAAAGGGTTTCATACTGTATTTACCCCTCGGCCTGTGTTCTTTTCACGTGTGAGTCAGTTTTGTCCTCTGAGACAAGGCTGCTCAGTTTCTGGGATGGTGGCGAATCAGGGCAGCCGGGCAAGGCCCAGAGGTTGAGGCAAGCTTTGGGGGAGAGGGGGGTGACAGGACAGGGGGGTCTACCTGGCCAGATGGTGCACAAGAGGCACCCCCCTCTCATCCTGAGCGTCTGTGGCCCGTGGGGCCGGCAAGCAGACGTAAGGAGGTGTCTTACCACGAGCTGCATCCCTTTCCCACTTGAGCAAGATGAACTTGTGTGTGCACAGACTCTGGAGGCGTTTGAGACGATCTTCCTTTTCTTTTTGTCATGTTGTTTTTCCCCACCACAGATTTTGCTCTTGTGAAAACAGGGGTCCAGGGAATGCTTGTCCTTAGCTTATGCCCTGATAAGGAAGGCCCTAAGATTCTTAGAACTGAAGGCTTTTGTTAATAGTTGAGGTGGTTCTAGATGAGACTTGAGTGTTTCCTCAACCTCCTCTCATTTGCTTCACTCCATTGTCATTGCTTTTTCATTGTCTTCACTATCTTACATAGTTAAGTGGTTTCTATATCTTTTGGGGGGTTTTTTGGCGCTGATTTTTGTTCCAGATTTTCTTTTTTTTTTTCACATTCAAAAGGGTTTCATTCTATTAGAATAACATATTGGTTAAAATGAACTGAATCTGGCCCTGGCCAGTTGGCTCAGCCATAGACCGTTTGCCCGGCCTGTGGAAGTCCCAGGTTCAATTCCCGGTCAGAGCACACAGGAGAAGTGACTGTCTACTTTTCTATCCCACACCCACCCCCTCCCCTTCTCTCTCTCTCTTTCTTCCTCTCCTGCAGCCATGGCTCAAATGGTTTGAGCAAGTTGGTCCCAGCGCTGAGGATGGCTAGATGGACTTGCCTCAGGCGCTGAAATTGCTCAGTTGCTGAGAAACAGAGCAGTTGCCCCAAATGGGCAGATCATTGCCCTGTAAAGGTCTTGCTGGGTGGATCCCAGTCGGGGTGCATGTGGGAGCCTGTATCTCTGCCTCCCCACCTCCCTGCCTCTCACTTAATTAAAAAAAAATTTAGTTGAATCCTTTTAACCTTTTGATGGAAATTTTCATGCTCATCTTTCCCCAGTGCACCCTGGGGCTGTGGTCCTCGAGCTTGGTCCCTGGCCCTCAGCATCAGGATCACTTGGAAACAGGCTAGAAATTCAGACTTGTGGACACCATCCCAGACCTATGGAGCCCTTGGGGTCGGGCTCCAAGTTACTGTCAAGCATGCCGGAGTCAGAGCCACTGGCCTGCCATGCCAGGGGACTCTTACTGGCATTCCCAGCCTTGGAGCTAAAGTCTGAAAGCTGGACGCACTATGAATTGCCTTTTAATGGCTTTGAGTCTGCCACAAGGTTAAAATAATCTTTACAGAGCTACGCTTTTACCTGTCATTTCCAAAGGATTTTGGACTACATCTAGCTTGGTTTTTTTCATAGAGCAGATTTCTGCTGTTAGGAACTTCAGCATTAAGTCACTTGCATTCAGCTTTGCTCATGAGTTCCTGTGGTGTGTCAAGTACTGAGGGCATCCCTATGTTATTGGAAAGATTGTGGCTTTACTGTCATCCGGCTTGAATGATAACATTTTATGTGGTATATCAGGCCTGTTTTGATCAGTTCTTTTATAAAAAAAAGTGTCACATTTTTTGTGTGGAATTCTGTAGACAGGCATATCCAGGTAGGGGAAAAAATCCATCTTGAATATATTTATGAGCCTGGGCTGGTTGACTCAGTGGTAGAGTGTTAGCCTGGTGTGTGGATATCCGAGTTCAATTCCTGGTTAGGGCACACAGGAGGAGCGCCCATCTGCTTTTCCACCCCTCCCTCTCTCACTTTTCTCTCTCTCTTCCCTTCCTGCAGCCATGGCTTGATTGGAGCAAGTTGGCTCTGGGAGCAGAGGATGGCTCCATGGCCTCCGCCTCAGGCACTAAGAAGAGCTCGGTTGCTGAACAACGGTGCAGTGCCTGAGATGAGCAGAGCATCGCCCCCTTGTGGGCTTGCTGGGATCCGGGGAGTCTGTCTCTACCTCCCTTTCTCTTACTGAATTAAAGAAAAAATACTTATTTATGAAACCCTATCTCAGTTTAGTTTAAAAGTTGTCAGGGACCTGACTTTATGAAGAATTTTTCTCCTTTGAATGAACCTTTATAATTTGAGAACATTGTTTTTTCATATAAATCCTGTTTTTCTTTCTCATAACCCATTATAATTCAGTCAGATGTAGATATCATTGTGAAACCTGTTTTTCTTTTTTCTTTCTTTCTTTTTTTTTATATTTGGATTTTTTACTGGCCCAGAATCCTGTAGAGATTGCAGTTAGGACTAACCCCAAGTAAAATTCTAGAGTGAGCTTGAGGATGTCTTAGGCAAGAGGCCTGCTCTGCTCCTAGACCTTGTTTTGTGAGGCCGCGCCTCTGACTCAGTGTTCTCTCTGCTGACTCATCGTCATCTGTGGGCTCACAACCTGTCATCCTCTGATCACACTTCCCTCCTGAAACTTGTGTTTCCTATATTTACTGTCCTTGGGCGTGCTCTCTGCTTCTGAGGAATCAGTGAGCTCTTCTGATAAACCAGTGATATTGACATGAGGGCGGGAAGGACAGGCATGAAATCTTTCTTCCCCGCTCTGCTCCCCTCCCCCACGTAACAAGGGACACCAGAACGCAGTAGGCCTTCTCAGTTGATCGTCTAATCCAGCTGAATCCTCAGTTTTAGGTTGAGTTAGGACACCTCAAATCATCCTTCAGATCCTGTCCTGCAGTGCTCAGGGGTAAGAGCACTGAAACAAAGACCTGAAAGGGAATTTAGGATAATTTACATTTAACAACAGTGACTTGGTTTAAAAGGGGGGGGGGCTGACCTGTGGTGGCGCAGTGGATCAAGCGTCGACCTGGAATGCTGAGGTCGCTGGTTCAAACCCTGGGCTTGCCTGGTCAAGGCACATATGGGAGTTGATGCTTCCTGCTCCTCCCCCCTTCTCTCTCCCTCTCTCTCTCTCTCTCTCTCTCTCTCTTCTCTAAAATGAATAAATAAAAATAAAAAATAATTTAAAAAGGGGGGAGCATGCTGGAACTGAGTGAGGTGGAATAATTTGCTCTACACCACAGAATAAGCTGGTGATAGAGACTAAACTGAAATCTCTCTCCTGTCTTCTTGTATCCTGAGGACATTATTCCTTGCCGTTAACCCCTTGTCAGAAGTAATATCTTTTCTTCCACCTTTAAACATGGGTGGAATGGGTATGTGCCCTATGGGTGATATCCACCAGGTAGCAGTCATGAAGAAACATGAATTTTGTTGTAATCCTGGCATATTTGGACAACTGTAGCCTCTCAATATATCAATCACCAAACCAGTTAAGGACTAGTTAAAGAAGAAATATGAATCCTGGTGGTGGTTTGAGACCTACCAGTGGGACCTCCTGGATAGGCCAGGGAAATAAATGCCCATCCCAGTAACTAAAGAGAGGATGCCACCATCTTGGAAGAAAATCCCGGATACCATAGCAGAGCACTCCTTAAGAAATGGTGCATCTCTAGTTTTTTTAACAACATGGCAAAAAATATGTGGGGAAAGGCAGATATTGGTGACTGAAACAAAAAGCGATTCAAAGGGGCTGGACTCGGAGGAAGTTTAGAAATATTTTAACAAATTGTGTGCTTTTTCTTTTCTTTTTTTTTACATATGTGCAAGAGGTATACATGATAAAATGTAACTCTCACAGAGCTTTTTCAATAAATGTAAAAGCTCTAAATGTTAGGATATTTAATCAAGATTACATTAGCGGCTTTGGCTGGTTGACTCAGCGGTAGAGCGTCGGCCTGGCGTGCAGGAGTCCCGGGTTCGATTCCCGGCCAGGGCACACAGGAGAAGCGCCCATCTGCTTCTCCACCCCTCCCCCTCTCCTTCCTCTCTGTCTCTCTCTTCCCCTCCTACAGCCAAGGCTCCATTGGAGCAAAGTTGGCCTGGGCACTGAGGATGGCTCTGTGGCCTCTGCCTCGGGCGCTAGAATGGCTCTGGTTGCAACAGAGCGATGCCCCAGATGGGCAGAGCGTTGCCCCCTGGTGGGCATGCCAGGTGGATCCAGAGGTTGGGCGCATGCGGGAGTCTGTCTGACTGCCTCCCCGTTTCCAACTTCAGAAAAATACAAAAAAAAAAAAAAAAAAAAAAAAAAGATTGCATTAGCATTTTTTCCTTCCTAATGTATACAATAATGGAGTGTCTTAACTGTTGGTGGCATGTCGGATTGGCTGAAATGTAGCATTATAATAGTGGTAGGGGTTAGTAGCGGTCCAGAGGGCTGGCTAGCAGCGGCCATGTTGGTGCAGTGGGAAGAATATGGACTTGGGAAATGGTGGCAGCGGTGAGGCAGCTCTCAGATCTTGCTGCAGGGAGCACAGTGGACCATCAGGCTTAGATGCCCTGTGGTTCCATTGCGGCATCAGTGCCCAGGCCACGCAGTTTACGTCTGTCTGCGGCCAGTGAGTGCGCCCAGCAGGGGTGCTAAACAACTCGTTCCTGTTCCTGGGGACTCTGGACTCATCTGACCGGCAGCCTGGGCTCCGGGAGTCCCTGGGAGCTGTGCCAGGCTTTCTCTAGAGCTGCCCTGCCGGGACACGGTCCACCCCACCTTCCTGTCTCCCTGTCTCTTCCCCTGGGCTCGGGCCTGCTTCACTGTCTGAGCGCTCTTCCAGCCTTCCCTGGCTCCCGTCCATTTTCCCCCAAAGACATTTCCCCTAATAAATATCTGGTGCATCTTTTCCTGTCGTGGTGTCTGCTTCTCAGAGGACTTGGATTAACACAGAAACAGACTACTGTATTTCCCTAAGATGCTCCCATGTATAAGATGCACCTTAATTTTGATGCCTGAAATTTGAAAAAAAAAATGTATTACATAAAATTACAGAACTCAAGTTTTATTAATCATAAAATTCATACAGCTCCTCATCCGCGCGAAAAAGCAGGAAATGCAAGTTAAAAAAACAAACAAAAAACTACAACCACTATATAAGACACAATCAGTTTTTAGACCCCAAAATTTTCGAAAAAAGGTGTGACATATACATGGGGAAATATGGTATTTTGAGTCAGAGAGGATAAGAGACACAAGAGACTTGGCATAGGTATTTATGGTTACTGTCATCAATGTCAGCGGGAAATGTTGCATTTGTATAGGAACTCTATTCTCTCTTTTGTCTAGATTTATGGGAGATTCCCACTTCATAATAAAACATTTGAAGGCCTGGCATATGCTGGACTGGGCAGTGTTCTAGCACTTGAGGATACAGTGAGGAATTAGGGTCTTGTGCAGGATGGGTTTGTCACCGGCTGAGTTGTTGAGAGCCCTCCTGTCCCACACCCTTCCTTTTCTCTCGGCCACTCAAGTAGCTCGGGTGTCACAGAAGGCTGGAGATCTCTCTCTGTCATTGGTCAAAAGTTTAGGTGTTCTTCTGACTATGTCTCTAGCTCTCTCGTATTTTCTTGGTTCAACAGTTTATTGCCTTATTATTCAGGAGTCCCATTACTCTCTATGCTATTGAATTATGCCATTCACTTTAGAAATTAAAATGTCTTATTTAGAGCTAACAAACAAAATTGCAAGTTCTCTCATGACACTGTTACAGCTATCTGGACAGGCTTATTTTTCATCGACTTCTATGGGGTTTTATTCCTTCTCATAATGTTCTGCCCAAGTATTTATTTTGTTTTAAAAATAGAAGTCAGTTCTGAAGATCAGGGTTGAATTTCTGTACATCCTTATTAGGTTAACTCATTCTTAATACATCCAATAGTTTTTTTCTGAAGATGTTCTTGTTTTCCTTAGAATAATAAAAAATGCCTTTATTGGTTGAATCTGTTTGATGGAAATAATTTAAGTATAATTACTACTTTCTTTTTGATTGATATTCTTTAAAATTGATACAAGCTCCCCCCCCCCCTCCAAAAAAGCCCAAAGATGTATCACAGAAGATAGAATTAAGGGAATCTTAAACTTCTGTGATATACTTAACCTAACTTTATTTCACCTTAGAGCCAGGTCCTGGCCAAATATTGTGGGAATAAAGTCAGAGAGCAGAAGTAAGTGGTCAGAGCTTTAGCTCAAATCTTCTGTTTTGTTAGGTTTTAAGCTCTTTTGAGTTTAGGATTGGAAGTGGATAAAATAAAAACTCTTAATGGGAACTTTTTATTCTTGGACTGTCTGAATGAAAAAGGAAGTGTAGTAACTAAATTAGCTAGTTGGGATATATACTAGCTCATGGAATATGTATTTTATAAAGTTTAGTTTTCAGGCATTTGGTGAGACTTCCATGGTTTTTAGCTGTGATTAGAAATAAAATATCACACAGGGATTAATTAATTTGGAAGTTAGAATTGCTTGTGTTGGGACACCCCCCCCCTTCTTTTTACTTAATTGTGATAAGTAGGTAGAAAACAAGCATTCTTCCTTCTTTACAGTTGAGAATATTCAGGTCCCAAGAGAAAACTTGTTTCTTTTTACAGTCTAAAATCAAAACTAGTTAAGACTGAGCCCAAATGAGAAAACGGAGGCCTCCTGTTTCTCATTGAGGCAGGGCTCTTGCAGCAAAATCAGTTATGAAACGTTTTCATTTTTTTTGTCAGTGTCAGAGCCTTTGATGCTCTGTTCTCTCTCTTATTTCAGTTACTGAAAAAGGTGGGAGGACTTGATTATCTGTGTTAACTTTCCTACTGGAACTGGAGCCCTGACTGGTGGAGAAAGGCAGGTAGGAGATGGATGGAGACAGAGGTAGCAGAGGATGAGTGTGGATGGAGAGTAATCTGATGAATTAAAAACGAGTTGGTTTAATCAGGAGAAAAATCTTGTGTAGGGAGATGAAGAAGGATCATACTGAATGCATTTTGATAGGATTATTTAAGGTTCTGAAAATGTTAAAATATCAATCTTACTTGGACTGGATTTTCAGTTGCAAGGTGTAGCTGTTTTATATAGAAAGGGGAATTTACTAAAGAATATCAGTTAGATTGTATAGGGTTTGGGGCTGATCTTGGAAGACAGTCACCACTCTGTCACTGGGTATGAGCAGTACAGCCTGCACCAGCTACACCGCAGCCACTGGTGGCTGTTGGTACAACTGTCGCCTCTGAAAACTCATGTAGTGGCTACTACCCACTAGGATCTCTGGTCACTGGTTTTTGGGTGACAGTGCCTTGGCACCTTTTTCAAGGTTCTGTTTCAAGTAAAATAAGGACTATGTCTTCGCTGAACGGCGACTTTGCTGCTTTTCTTAACACTGGGATTGGAAAATAGAGTTGTCCCTTTAGTGTTATGAAATGGGAAGTATCTGTAAGGTCATGGGAGAAAATAGTGGGAATTCTCCTTTGTTCTCAGATAACACATTCCTCTGGGGTCAAGAAGACTTGGAATCCAGGCTTAAAATACTGAGGGCCTTGGGGAACTAACATAAATCCTTCTGTCTTACTAGACTCAGTCTGTTCTTGTTTGTCCTGAGCGATGAGAAAGGGGTGATTATTACTTATACACCGATTTATTATTATTATTATTATTTAGTATTTTTCTGAAGTTAGAAACCGGGAGGCAGTCAGACAGACTCCCGCATGCGCCCGACCGGGATCCACCTGGCATGCCCACCAGGGGGCGATGCTCTGCCCATCTGGGGCATCGCTCTGTTGCAACCAGAGCCATTCTAGTGCCTGAGGCAGAGGCCACAGAGCCACCCCCAGCGCCCGGGCCAACTTTGCTCCAATGGAGCCTTGCCTGTGGGAGGGGAAGAGAGAGACAGAGAGGAAGGAGAGGGGGAGGGGTGGAGAAGTGGAGAAGCAGATGGGCGCTTCTCCTGTGTGCCCTGGCCGGGAATCAAACCCAGGGACTCCTGCACACCACGCTGACGCTCTACCACTGAGCCAACCGGCCAGGGCCTTATTAATGGTTTTTACCTAGGCTTAGTCTTTAAAATATTGTTATTAAATACTGTATCATCAGATGTAATTGTGTCTTTGTTGCCTTTGTATTACATACGGGTTTTTGGCCCTACGCCCCATTCTCTTTAGAATTTACACCAGGACTTGGCCTTTGATCACCAATGTGGGAAGAATTGGAAGTAGTGTCAGTGGCTCCTCCCCACACGGGTCTGAGTCCCTGCTGATCAACCCTGGTGTCACCAGATCTCTCAGCTCCAGCTCGGACTGTGTGGCTCACTCTGCTTTTCCTTTTCTTTTTAGACATTTAATTTCTTGTATCCAAATGCCTACTGAAAAAGGACTTCAGACTTGACTAGTGGGGAAAATTTTAATCTCAAGACTATTTCCTACTGTTGTTCTTGTACTTTGGGTTGTGAAGTTCTAATGGGTTCTGTGGCTGGCTATCGCACACGATAAGGCAACACTGAAGTGTAGTTTGTACTTCTGCTTCTCCCAACTATATAGAATCCTGTACTCATAGAGATGGTGGGACTTCTGAGGTTTTAGAGCCAACTTTCCTTCTGTGCAGCAGTCTGTGACAGAGTGTCCTTGGAATTGGTCATCCAGCTTCTATGTGTTTATGTGAGGGGAGCGAGAGGTCATCACACTGCTTGGCCCATTGTAGGTGTTACTGCATTCTTCTTGGTGGTAAACCCAAATCTGGTTTAGAGCCTCTCACCATTAGGCCTGGTTCTGTCCTTTTTAAGCAAATCAAAATGATTTTTTACTTTTCCTATACAGTACTCATTTAATTTTATTAAGAAGGAGAGAGAGAGGGACAGATACGGGCAGATAGACAGGAAGCAAGAGAGATGAGAAGCATCAGTTTGTAGTTGCAGCACTTTAATTGTTCATTGATTGCTTCTCATAGATGCCTTGACCTGAGGGGGACTCCAGCTGAGCCAGTGACCCCTTGCTCAAGCCAGCCACCTTGGGCCCAAACCAGTGACCTTGGGCTTCAAGCCAGTGACCTTTGAGCTCAAACCAGCTACCTTTGGGCTGAAGCTGACAACCATGGGGTCATGTCTGTGATACCACGCTCAAGCTGGATGAGCCTGCATTCAAACTGGTGATATTGGGATTTTGAACCTGGGTCCTCAGCATACCAGGTCGATGCTCTATCCACTGCGCCAATACGTGGTCAGGCAGTACTTACTTAAATATTTAAAGGCAGCCTTCACATTCCCTCTAAATGTTCCCTTTATCCCCAGTCCCATTAAACATTTCTAGTTTTCTTACCTATCCCTTCTAAACCTTTTTAACATTCTGGTCACATTGTAGTTTTGCCCCATT
Source organism: Saccopteryx bilineata (assembly GCF_036850765.1). NCBI lineage: Eukaryota > Metazoa > Chordata > Mammalia > Chiroptera > Emballonuridae > Saccopteryx > Saccopteryx bilineata. Next base: position 185,603,064 of record NC_089490.1, on the reverse strand, counting down.
TAAAAATATGCCTCTCTTGAAATGTTTTAACTGGACTATTAAGATAGACTCTAATCTTATGGGACAAAATTGAATGATTACGTTGTTCAAATTTGAACAGTATATATAACTTATATCTGTGTATGTTCATGATCTTCTAGGCTAACTTATGACTACGTTGGCATATGTATATGTTGACTCAAATTTTTGAGGGGGGGTGGTTTCAAGCCTTTATTAAAGCCCACTATTAAATTCAAATCAGCTGTTGTTCAGATACCATTCACACTTGAGCCTGTCTGCATTGATACCCAATAGACCTCTTGTCCCAGGCAGACTCTGTAGCACTACTTTGGAATCCTACTTTTCATCTTGACAGCTGATTGAACAGTGCTTCTCTCATTGAATTATTTCAGTCTTCCTTCCCAACTTCTTTTGTGTGGGAACATGCTGTGATCACATGCAGAGTTAGGATAACTATTAGAGACAGCAAGGCGCCCTAGGGTGAAAGCCCTGAGCGGACGGCGGAGAGTCCAGGGGCCTCTCTGATCCACACTGGAAACAGTGGGTGCTGGAAACAGCAAAACAGCAGGATAGCATTCAGCAACAGAAAATGTTTAGGCTTTCAGAACAGAGACTAGGAATCAGCATGTTCCTTGTACTTCACCCCCCTAACAATCTCTCCTTTTTGCTTCCTTGAGTTATCTGTACTTGTTAATACATACCTGAGTGAGGCTGGGGACAGGGCTTCAGTCCTTCTATCTGCTGACTGGGGCTCTGGCGTCCTTTTGGCCCATCAGTGCATTTTTCCTGGTCTCCAAGTAGTTTTTGTCATCGTGACAAGTGCTGCCCCGTGTGAAGAATGGGAACCAAACGACAGGTGTAGTTCCTGACTCCGAGTGTAGTCATTGTCTGCACGACAAGTTGTGCTCTGCCTGAGGAACGGAACCAAATGACAGGTGTAGTTCCCGATTCCGAGTGTAGTCATTGTCTGCACGACAAGTTGTGCTCTGCCTGAGGAACGGGAGCCAAATGACAGGTGTAGTTCCCGATTCCGAGTGTAGTCATTGTCTGCACGACAAGTTGTGCTCTGCCTGAGGAACGGGAGCCAAACGACGGGTTTACTGTGAGTGTAGTTTTTGTCTCTGTGACACTCTTGGTCCTCTGCAAATATGGTAAATGTATATTTAAAAAAAATGCCATCAGATAAGAGTCAGTGGAACATCTTAGGCCATGATACTCAAGATGATTCTCTCAGGCAGGGTTCAGTTAGCTATGGCTCATAGGCCAAGCCCATTTCCCCTCCTGGGTTTGTAAATGAAATTTTGTTGCAGTACAGCGAGGCTCATTTGTTTATATGATATAATATTCGTACCCTATATGTGACTGCTTTTGTGCTAGAATGTCGGAGTTGAGTAGTTGCAGCTGAGGCCATAGGGTGGCAAAGCCTAAATTATTTACCGCCTGGCCTTTTACAGAAAAAGTTGGCTGCCCCCTCTGCTGAGGTGAGAGCACTGAGTAATTCATATGCTGGTGTGGACGCATTCTGTTTCTAAGCAAGACTGTCCAAAACCCTCTCCAGGGCTCATCAGCCAGGGCCTTTCATGGCTTCTTTTTTTTTGTGGGTGGTTCAATTATTTTATGAGAAAGAAATATGTTATATATCCTCATATATATGCGAACATATAAAATCACATTCTGTTTTTGCCTTTTAAATTATCTGATTGATTTTTAACACGTTGGTTTTGAAAGCTTTCCTCAGTATTATTACTTCAGCTGTCTCTCTTAAATCGGGAAACTGTCATCACCAGAAATTGCCTTTAGAGTTGTAGGGGTAGCTCGATTTGGCATTCACTTGTTTCTGGGGAAGACTGATGTCTTGGCATTAGAAAACGTCAGTGACACTGATTACTAGCAGATATTATAGACTACGTCTGTGAGATTATAAAAGGAAGCGAGAGATTCCATGGAGTCTTCACTCTATTTTGAGAAAAAGACGAAAGCAATCCTTCTTGCTCAACCAGCGTTGCCTTACTGAACCATGTGGTAACTGCTTGATCATTTTGTTCTGGAATAGAATGCTTACAGTTCAGTCCACACGTTACATAATCGGGCTTTCTTAAAGAAAAATGATAATGAATTCTAAGTTTAGAAATATTTTCATCAATTTTTTTGTTTATTTTCGCTGAAGAATTGGATATCGTGGTATCTGTCACAACTACAACTTTCCTTGTTTTGGGTATTTACTTGTTGACCCACAAGTAAGACAGAAACTCCATATGTTCTTTTTCTATGCTAGTATTGGCCCCGGGGGTGGGGGTCAGCTATTGGCATCAACTTAATTCTTCCAAGTGGAAAGAAAATGGAATGACCTAAAAATTACTCTTGTGTAATCTTTGAGGCCTGGCCCTTTTGTGAAGGGCAGAGTATGGAGTTGTAGGGTTCACCTTTTAAAAGCCCTTCATCCATCCCCTTTCCTGATGCCTACACGAGCATTTCCTACGTTCTGATGGCTCATGGCGCCTATCTGATCCTGATTCGGGACTTCTTCAGCAGCTTTAGTGACACTGAATTGCTTGTAGTTTCAGGCCCTGAAATTGCTGTTTTCCCCCCTCTTCTTGCAGTCTTATCCTTTACATGGAGAACGCCTGTGCCCTGTTTCATGCTCAGCTCTGTGTTCTGCCCTTCAGGAAATCTTCTCTTCCTGGGCGGCTTCCTCCTCCGTGCAGCCTGCCAGTCCTGTGCACGCCGCATCATCTGATGTTGACCCAGGACGAACCCGACCACCCACCCACCCACCCACCTTCCCATTGCATTGCTAAAGGGAAATCTCCCCACAAGGCAGATGATTGGCTTCACAAACTCCTGCTCACCAATCTCCCAGGGCTGCGGCCCTGCTCAGGAATGGTTATGTTTCTGTTGGGAGTGCTTCTAAGCCACCGTTTGTAATGACTCCTCCGTGCATTCTCCTCTTTTCATTCATTTTCCCCGGAGCACGGACTCTGTAAGTGACCCTGCCTCGTACTTCATGGACCAAATGACAGTTTGGTAGCAGCTCCCTCAGATTCTCTTCCTGAAATTTGCAGACCCAGCTGTGCTGGGACTATCTCCTTCCTTATGTCCTGCTGTAGGGACGGAAGGGTCCCTACTCCTGTGACAGGTCAGCACCGTGCACAGACAGCAGGATCCCCTCTCCTCCCGTGCTTCCTGGCTCACACGGCCATGTAGATGTGTTCTCATCTTTTTTTTCTTTTTTTTTGTATTTTTCTGAAGTTGGAAATGGGGAGGCAGTCAGACTCCTGCATGCGCTCGACCGGGATCCACCTGGAATGCCCACCAGGGGGCGATGCTATGCGCAACTGGGGCGTTGCTCTTTTGCAACCAGAGCCATTTCTAGCACCTGAGGCAGAGGCCATGGAGCCATCCTCAGTGCCCGGGCCAACTTTGCTCCAATGGAGCCTTGGCTGAGGGAGGGGAAGAGAGAGACAGAGAGGAAGGAGAGGGGGAGGGGTGGAGAAGCAGATGGGTGCTTCTCCTATGTGCCCTGGCCGGGAATCGAACCCAGGACTCCTGCACGCCAGGCCGACGCTCTACCACTGAGCCAACCGGCCAGGACTGATATGTTCTCATCTTTCAAATGCTGATCTTCAATCTACCTTAAAAAAAACAAAAGACAAAGCCAGAAATATATCTTTACCTTGTGTTCCCTTTTAGCAGACGTCTTCTCTCTGCTCTGTCTTTCGTAGCCATCATGCTGGAGAAAGGTCATTTCCAAAGTGTCTCATCTTTCAGTCATGAACGACCTCAATGGTAGGTCTTTCTCAGATGTTATGAAGGTCTCATTTCTTCTTTAATTTCTCCTTAGCTCACTGTTACACCCCTTTCTTCTTTCATCCAGTGCTGTGGCAGCTTCTTCCCAATCTTCATTGCTGTTCTCTCCTCCGAATCTTCCTTTTGCTGACCGGCGGGCTGAGACCTTTCATTCTGTCCTCTACCACGTCCTACCTGTGAATGTCCATAGCTTCAGGTGCCATCCACCTGCAGATGGCTCCCAACTTGGCGTCTCTGATCGACACTTCTTTCCTGGGCTCTGGACTGTCTCTGTGTTACTAATCTTTTGAGTATCTTCCAGCTTCTCAAATTTAACACAATCCCTTACAACTTGGCTCCCAGCTGCTTTTCCTTAAAAGTTTTACTATTTCAGTAAATAGTATTCTTGCCTACTGAGTGGCTCATTCCAAAAAGTCTGGGAGTGAGCCGGGACACCCTCGCCTTTCCCACACTCAATCTGTCATTGGTGACTTTGCGTCCAGCTGCGAATCTCTCTCAACCTGTGCCCTATTCTCTATGACTGTGGTCACTACTCTACTCCAAGCCACCACTGCCTTTTGCCTGTACAGTTCTAGAAGCCTCCTGACGTCTTTCTCCTAATTTTTCTCACCACAAATATCTTTTTCTCAGAGAAGCTAACCAGCCCTCAAAGACCTAAATATTATGTGTTAATTGCCCGCTTAATACCCTTCAATGCAGTGTTTTTCAAACGCTGTCCCACAGATCACTACCAGTCCATGAGACATTTTATGCCAGCCCAGCGGTTGAAAAACATGGCTTTAGTGGTTTTCTGTCACACTGCAAATAACACCACTCACAAAAATTAGGGGACCAGGGAACGTGCAGATACTCCAGTACTTTCAGCCTTTTGTAGGGTGCATTTTCACCCATGAAATAAAAGTTGGTTTTGCATCTCATTTGCATCATCGAACAACTTTCTTTGATGTGTTGTTTGCTTTTCTGATGTTCTTGTTTAATAAAAAAAAAATGCTTCTTTTTTTTATTGCTTCATATTCATTTTGAAATATCCCCTAATTTTTGTGAGCAGTACACATAGAACTGTGTTCCGGGGTTCGCAGGGCTCTGCCTGTTCCATTCACTTCCTTGTTCTTTAGGTCCCGGCCATCCTGGCTTTTTACTTTTCTCTAATACCCTTCACCCCTTACCTTTGCCTCTGCTGCTCTTAGGCTGGAAATAGTGTCTCTTGCTCTTTGCACCACGAATCCCTTCTTCTCTTTCACATCGTAGCTGAATGTCATCCTTGGGTAAGGATGTCTCAGAGCACATGTATCCTTACAGCTCCTAGTGCAGTCTTCACTCCCCACATACATGTATCCTTACAGCTCCTAGTGCAGTCCTCACTCCCCACATACATGTATCCTTACAGCTCCTAGTGCAGTCCTCACTCCCCACATACATGTATCCTTACAGCTCCTAGTGCAGTCTTCACTCCCCACATACATGTATCCTTACAGCTCCTAGTGCAGTCCTCACTCCCCACATACATGTATCCTTACAGCTCCTAGTGCAGTCCTCACTCCCCACATACATGCATCCTTACAGCTCCTAGTGCAGTCCTCACTCCCCACATACATGTATCCTTACAGCTCCTAGCGCAGTCTTCACTCCCCACATACATGTATCCTTACAGCTCCTAGCGCAGTCCTCACTCCCCACAGACCTGCTTTCCTCCCTCCTCAGGAGTTACTAGAACTCACTGTGACACAGTGACTTACGTGTCCCTGTAGCCACTGGCTGTCTCTGCTCCTCGACAGGAACAATACTTGTCTTGTTCATAGTTGTGTCTCCAGCCACCAGCACTGAATACTCAACAGATAATTGCTTCATGAAGGACAGTTTTTCAAGATGGCTGCTCAGAATAAGGAAGTCTGGTTTGGTACTTCTGTTGCTGTGTCATGTGGTGGTTAAGCGTGGGCTCACACTTACATGATTTTGAATCCCTGTTTCCATCCTCTGTGAACTTGAGCAGCTATTACTGGTGTGCTGACTTCCCTCTGGAGTGGACCAGCCTCCACGGATGATGTACGCTTAGCATGCAGGTTTATTCAGAAACACTGGGAGGCAGAGGTGATGTTGTTTCTCATAGAAGTGTGCCTTCAATGAATTTGAGACACTGTATGTCCGTTGGATCATTTTTGACACGTATGGCAGCCCCTTCCATGTCTGCTTTCCAGCTTGGAACTTGGGGGCGTTCCATACTGTTTGGGGTAGTTGGTTGTTCCCTTCTTTGTGGTTAAGTATGAAGAGCTTTGGTTTGCCATTGTTGTGGGTCACATGGTCCACATGGAGAAAGAATAACATTAACATATTTTGAAGATGATCACTGTTCCTTTGGCTAGCTGTTGCTTTTATTTTATTTTAGTTTTTAAGAGAGAGAGAGAGGATTAACACAGGGACAGACAGGCGGGAAGGGAGAGAGATGAGAAGTATCAACTCGTAGCGGCACCTCAGTTGTTCATTGATTGGCTTCTCATGTGTGCCTTGATGGGGGCTCCATATGAGCCTGTGATCCTGCACTCAAGCTGGCGACCTCAGGGTTTTGAACCTGAGTCCTCAGCATCCCAGGTCAATGCTGTGTCCACTGCACCACTACCTGGTCAGGTGCTAGTTCTTAAATTTCCTTTTAGATCTCTGTTGCCCCAGCAAATGGCCAGGGTGGGAGTAAGTGGAACCCAGTTGCTGGCCTGGGGATGAGAGTTCAGATTCTGGGTGTCATCTCTTTTTTTTGAGAATTGCCCATTGCACAGCATATATGAGTGGTCTCGTCAGGAGAATTCCTTGCATAATGAAACACGGCGAAAGAACCTTTAGTTAAGTGAAGAATCCTTTGCTCTTCTAAGTCACTTTTTTTTCCTCTGTAATTTTTAGCTTGATTTCAAGGGGCTTTTTTTGGGTAAAAATAGGGGTGACACATTGTTATAAAGTGTTTTGAGGTTTCCTTTCCAATTCTGGATATTTCTGGTCTCCTGAGAAAGCCATTCCTCACCAGCATAGCGATGTTAAATACTTTCCCCTTCAGCGACTGTTTCTTTTTATTTGCGCTCCAGCATAGTTTGTTGCAGATTCTATCCTAAAGTGAAAGCCCCAGACCAACCAGGATAAGAGTGGGTACGGTTGTGGCTGAGTCTGTGTGTGGCTCCCAGTATCTGCCCTGACTCTTGACCTCCGACCTCTGGTGACTCCCCACAGGACTTCTCAGCATTGAAGGGCAGACTGCCTGTATTTAAACTTGTAGCCACAAATCTAGCCCTTTACGTGATGTACCGTATTTCCCCATGTATAAGATGCACCATTTCCCGAAAAATTTGGGGTCTAAAAATTGGGTGCGTCTTATACAGTGGTTGTAGGGTTTTTTTTTAACTTGCATTTCCCGCTTTTTCGCGTTTGTTTTTGGGCTCATTGTTGAAGACAGTGATTTGTCACCAGACATAGATGAGGACAAGCTAATGGATGGGACTTTTGACAGCGATGAGCAGTTGTATGAATTTTGTGATGAATAAAACATGAGTTCAATAACTTTACGTAAATACATTTTCTTTCAAATTTTGGGCCCCAAAATTAAGGTGTGTCTTATACATGGGAGCAGTCTTATATATGGGGAAATATGGTAATGCAGTCTGATAACTATTAAAGGTCTATAATTGACTTTTAAATTTTTGAGGAGGAGGAGGAGGGGGAAAAAAGCCCTCAAACAGAAGTGTTCTATTAGTGGATGTGACAGACCCCTTTGTTGTGTAAAGACAACCCTCTGCTACTTGCAGGAGAAGGAGGTGTGTGGAGCTGTGAGGCAGGTTCCCTGGCACGTGGCTCCGCCTCCTCTTCCCTGAAAATATTTGTGGAGATCCTGTGTGTTAATAAATGGAGGAGGGATTCAGTGGCTAACCGTGGTGGGGTGAGATAAAGCCGTAGCACATGTTGTCCATTTTCTTTCTGGGTGGGGTGGGTGAGGGAAATGAAACCCTCCCCTTTTTCCTTTTTGGAAACCTAACCAGATGTTCCTTTGTTATCACTCTTGTTCTCTAGGCATTAAGTGTAACTGAAACTCTGATAAAGCCCTTGGAAAAATTCCGGAAGGAGCAACTGGGAGCTGTAAAGGTTTGTGTCTAACTCGGGTTCACATGTGAACTGGGGGAAAGCCCCCTCTGTGGCTTCTCTCCTGTGAACTGGGGGCGGGCCCCCTCTGTGGCTTCCCTCCTGTGAACTAGGGGCGGGCCCCCTCGGTGCCTTCCCGCCTGTGAACTAGGGACGGGCCCCCTCTGTGGCTTCCCTCTAGCTTCCCTGGGCTCTGCCTCCACATTGGGCCACCTTGGAGGGATGTTGGCATAAACCATCTGTTGTTTTGTTTTACATGTGCCTTAACCCCTTGGGGGTGCAGGATGGGATATGAAACCAGAAAAAAAACACCTGGACAGGGACAGTAAAACCTCTAGTAATTTTCTTGGGCCACACTATTCTATGTAGAATTTAAAAAAAATCTTTAATGAAACAACACATCTACCCAGAGGGTGAGCATCCTCTCTGCGGGGCGTGCAGCTCTGTCCAGGGACCTCAGTTTTATGGAGGCATGCAATATCGCAGTGGGGTTAGAGGGCTGTGGAGAAGCTTGAAAACACCGCTCCACCAGCCATGATGCCACGGAAGTTGGGAAGGCACGATGAGGTTATTGGGATGTCATCTCCTTCAGTTTAGCAAAACGTTATTGCTGATGTGGTCATAGGTGCTGGGGAGCCCACCCTGGGGGAGCCACACTGCACTCAGGGGTGGGGTCCTGAGCCAGGATCCTGGGAGTATCTCAGTGATGTCACCACAGGGAGCCTGGGGTATACTTAGCCACTACTGAAGTGTTCTTTAGAACTGAACTTTAAAATTATCCCAGAGAAATAAATTCCACCAACTTTTCCTGAATTTGGTTCATGTACTGGAGGGAGAAAAAGTAGCATTCTGTGTGTTGTTAAGCATTTATAGCTTGGCCCAAGGAGAAGAAAATAACATCAATTTTAGGTAGGGGAGAGAGTTTTTATTTATATTTGTTTTTTCCCCCCCCATATGGCTTGGGTATGTGTGGTGTTTATCATCCTAAATAATACACTATTGACTTTTTTTTTTTTTTTTTTTTTTTTTTGGTAAAAATTAACATGGTGGCCTCTTTGGCTATACCTACACAGACGGGCCCAAACAGTGCCCAGCTTTTGGTTGCTATTTATGGAATTGGTTTTCTTTTACACGATTTGTTGAACTGTTAGACACAGGAAATGGAAAATGAATGTGACTTCATGATTAAATGTTTTCTTGTTATTGACTGTCCACCCTACTGGGTTTTTCTAAACTTCTGACCTTGGGTTTTCTGTTGACCCCTTCCCTCTGTCCTGTGTTCCCAGCTTCTGATGTTATCCTTGTTCCAACTATACCCTATAAAGCAACTTGCAAAATGGCCATATTAAAAGGAGAGGTTATTTGAATAGTTGTAGTTTTTATGCCTGGAGCTGGTTAGGGGCCAAATTCTATTCCGAAGTCCCCCTTTTTTATTTCTTCATTGTCTCTTAAGGAGTCACCCTCCATTCTTGTTCTGTCTGGGCAGTGGGTGTGGTGGCCGTCATAGCTACTGATGTTACCTTCGAGGAGACCAGTCATTGTGGGTCACAGGAAGAGGCCTTTTTGTTTTTACTGGCAGTTTTGTATAGTATAATAAACAATAGAGGAAGGTGATTTTCTCGCAATATATAAACATCTCTCTTTTATTAGCCTATTAAGTCTCTAAAAGAAAAAAAACCCAAAACAAAACTGTGCTTTATTTTTTTATATTCTAGTAGTCTTGACTCTGTCTTACTTTCTAAGGTAGCTAATAAATAACCAATACTACTGATATTTCTATAAGAACCAAGGAAAGGTTTGAAATCTGGGCATTTGATTATTTTCCACATCTGTGCTTCCTAAACATTCAGTCATACTTTGACAAGCATGAGGTCTTGTTCCACTAGTTTATCTACTTACCTGGGATACTGAAAAACAGACAGACTTGATTCTCTTAAGTGAAAGATCTTTGAAATGGCTTGAAGTGGTTTCCATGCGGGGATTGGAAACAAAAATGTCTATAAAAGTTGATCAGAGCAGAACTTTTTTTGGATGTACATGTCAAAATGTTGATCTTTTCTTTTCCCTCTCCTTTCCCCGTCTGGTACTGCCCTTTGTGTGGAAGCTCTTTCAGTTCTCTCTGCTCTTTCCTCCAGCCAGCAGAATCCCAGTGACATGTTGAACGTGTGGCTTGATCGTCACCTAAACCCCTGGATGGTTTTGTACACTGGATCAAATGCATCGAGGTCTTTTTCTGCCGTTTGCTTCTCTTTTTTCTGCCATTTTTTCTCCTGCCGTCATCTCTGGTTTGGGCTGACCCTCCATGCTGTGGCTTCTGCTGCCTTCTCGTCTCTGTTTTGAAAGGCTCCATTTTCCACTGGAGGATGCAGCTGGGTCTTTGCTGGGTCACACCAGGTTGCTGGTCTGTTTTCTTCCAGGCCGAGCCCAGCTCTTACCTCTTCTGAAGCTCTGCCACCTCCCCCAGGAATTTGTCACTTATTCCCCAGTGTCTTTCAGCACATTGTCACGCTGCAGGCACCAAAAGAATGTTGGAGCCAAATGGATTGGGTAGAAACCCTGAGAAATGCCAGGACTCAGTAAGAGTGAGGCTGGAGAACTTAGAATTGCCCTTTCAGATGGTCAGGCCTTTGAGACCTGAAAGTGTGGCTCCCAGCCAGCAGCAGCCTGCAGGGGTCACCTGGGTGTGGCTGACTTCTAGTGATGGTGGAACCTATTGCCATGCCTTTTTGTGCCTGGCCTGTGGTGGTGCAGTGGATAAAACATCAACCTGGAATGCTGAGGTCGCTGGTTTGAAACCCAGCCTTGCATAGTCAAGGCACATATGGGAGTTGATGTTTCTTGCTCTTCTTCTTTCTCTCTCTCTCTCTAAAATATATATATATATATATATATATATATATATATATATATATATGTATGTAAATAGAATCTAAAAAAATAAAGAAATAAACATTGGTTTGCCAAGAGCCAGTTACCATTTTAATTTGATAGAATAAAACATTTAACCAGAAGGGTTGAAAAAATTATGTTCCATTCCAGCATTATAACTTACTGCCTCAGCTGTTACCAGCCAGCTGCTAAGGCCAAATTTGTTTCTTTCCCAAGACTCTCTAATGACTAAATGTTTAATAAAAATTGATGTTTGAGATTCTATAAATGATGGCAAAATATGGATGAAAAAGCAAATCTATGTGAATAACGTAAACTTTTTTTCAACTACATTTTGCATTCAATTTTATTTTGTATTAGTTTCAGGTGGACAGCATGGTAGTTAGAAAATTATATACTTTACGAAGTGTTCCCCCTTGATATTTCCAGGACCCACCTGGCCCCGTACATAGTTATTACGATATTATTGAGTAATTTCTTAAATTGTGATAAAGCAGAAAAGAATATTGATTTAATCTAATGATTTTTATTTTCCATTTTAGTAGTAGAATACTTACTATTGCTTATCATATGGCATAGTGTGAGAGGTCCTGGAATACAATTATGAATTAAACCACTAGCTGGCTTTTATGAAATTGGCAGTTGTATGGCCAGGGGCCACTGCTGTCGGCGTTGTTCAAGTGCAGGTTCCCATTGAATTCGGGCAGACAGTAAAGAAACAGTGGAGCCAAAAAATAGTGGGCCATTCCTTTATTCTAGTCTCACACCAGCAGGAAAACACTTCCCTTTCACTTAGGGCTCCCGTAGCCACTCACACATTCTCCGGTTCCACAACCAGGAGAATCTCTTCTGTTTTTTCCTAGAATCAAAGGTCTCACCAGTCTCAGTCACCTCTGGTTCCCCATCTGCACACCTTCTCCCTTCTCCTCCCTGCACAAACTGGCTTCCCCTTCAGCATGCTGCCATCTTGGCTTCCTACTCCTCTGCCATGTTGGCTTCCCTCCTCTTTCTCCTTCTCCTCCTTTCTCTTCTCTCTAAACTTTTCTGGCACCAAACCTCTCCTCCAGCAACATTAGCATAACAATGGCCCTTCCCAAGCAGGAAGGTAATTGGCAATTTCCCAGATCACATACCTGGGCAGCGCCATTTTTAACAGTAAGAGTGGGGAAACTAAAAATTCATATTTTACAAACTCATTTGCCCAACAGCAGTTCTGTGGGGAGACTGCAAATAGGAAAGCAAAGAAACAAACATCCCCAAAGCAACATGCTGTGATAGGCATGGATGCTCGGAACACACCCTTTCCCCACGGCGTGGAGGGCCAGGAGAATCTTTCAGGAAGACCTGATTCTTCCTCCTTCAAATTCTGTGTCTGCCCCTTAAAAGCTGTGATTTGGGGCAAGTACCGCAAGGCCTGTAAACCTTAGTGTCTCGATCTTTAAAATGAGACCAGTGACAGCTGTCTCAGAGGTTATGTGAGGACTAAATGCATTTGACATGTGTTTCCCATGTCTGGTGCAGGGCCTAGCGCAGTGGTCGGCAACTCATGAGTCAGCAGAGCCAAAGCAACAGGTACGACAATTGAAATTTCTTTATGAGAGCCAAATTTTTTAAACTTAAACTATATAGGTAGGTACATTCCTCATCAAGGTAGCACTTGCATTTGGTATTTTGTGGAAGAGCCACACTCAAAGGGCCAAAAAGCCGCATGTGGCTCACGAGCTGCGATTTGCCGACCAGGGGCCTAGCATATGTACTTAAACAGTTATTTTCCCGTTTATGGTTTGCTCCGGATGAGCTAGCCAAGCAAGAACCAGAACGGTTTCGTCCACTCTCTGCATGCTAGGTTCAGAGGTGAAATGCCAGGGCACTGTGGCTTAGCTTATACCCCTCCTGGCCAAGTACTAGTGCCCCGTGATAGACAGGTGACTGGATCAACTGCCTTGTGGGTGTTGCTGTAACCACAGGTTCCCTGCCTCCATCCATCCATCCATCCATCCCTCCATCCCTCCATCCCTCCCTCCTTCATCTCTCTCTCCCTGCCTCCCTCCTCCTCTGACAGAACAGATGTCTCCTGGACCCCTGCTGGATGTGGGGAGAAAAGTTGGATTCTCGTTTCCGGGAAGAGGCTGAAGGAGCTTAAAGGAGAGGGGAAGGGAGGGATTCCTAAAGCAGATGAGTCAAGTAGCGTCTGGTGCAGGAGTTAAGGATGGGTGCTATTGTCCTCACGGGGGTGGGGGCTGGCCTGTCACAGAAGAGGGGGCATCTCACCTGGGCTGTAGGGTGTTGGTTGACCAAGGGAAACTCCAGTTGGCTTGGATATATAGGCATTTGTTTTAAAAGTGTCCCTGCTGGTATATTACAGGCAGCAGAGATCTTGTTTCTTGTGTGTAGTATTACCCCACCTCTTTTTTTTTTTTCTTCCTACAGAGACAGAGAGAGAGTCAGAGAGAGGGATAGCTAAGGACAGACAGGAATGGAGAGATAAGAACCATCAATCATCAATTTTTCATTGTGGTGCTTTAGTTGTTCATTGATTGCTTTCTCATATGTGCCTTGACCGTGGGCCTTCAACAGACAGAGTAGCCCCTTGCTTGAGCCAGAGACCTTGGGTCCAAACTGGTGAGCTTTTGCTCAAATCAGATGAGCCCGCACTCAAGCTGGTGACCCTGGGGTCTCGAACCTGGGTTCTCCACATCCCAGTCCGACGCTCTATCCACTGCGCCACCGCCTGGTCAGGCCCCATCTCTTAATGAAATAAAAAAGGAGAGTGAGTCAGCACCTCTAAGAAAGTATGTACCTGAGCTCTTCCCTACACTAGCTATATTATGTTTATAGTTTGAAAATAAGCCTTTCATTTCCTCCTCCTAAAATATTTGTAAAATACCAAAAAATTTTTAAAAGTTACCTGGTCACTTAAAAAAAATTCTCTCCCGCCCTTTTTTTTTTCCTGAACTATTTTTTTTTCTCCATTTTTCTGAAGCTGGAAACAGGGATAGACAGTCAGACAGACTCCCGCATGCGCCCAACGGGGATCCACCCGGCACGCCCACCATGGGGCGATGCTCTGCCCACCAGGGGGTGATGCTCTGCCCATCCTGGGCGTCGCCATGCTGCGACCAGAGCCACTCTAGCGCCTGAGGCAGAGGCCACAGAGCCATCCCCAGCGCCCGGGCCATCTTTGCTCCAATGGAGCCTTGGCTGCGGGAGGGGAAGAGAGAGACAGAGAGGAAAGCGCGGCGGAGGGGTGGAGAAGCAAATGGGCGCTTCTCCCATGTGCCCTGGCCGGGAATCGAATCCGGGTCCTCCGCACGCTAGGCCGACGCTCTACCACTGAGCCAACTGGCCAGGGCAATTCTCCCCTTTTTTTAAAAAACAAAACAAAAAAAATTCTAGTAGTTTGTAGAAATGTGGACAATTCACAATTACATTCAAGTGTTTGTGAATTCTTTATATGTTGTTCATCCATTTTAACATAGGAATACTAATGTGTGATTTTAGCAAAAAAAAATTGCTTAATATGGAATGTTTCTATTAAGTGAGAGGTGGGGAGGCCGAGAGACAGACTCCCACATGTGCCCCACCTAGAATCCACCCAGCAAGCCCACTACAGGGTGATGCTCTGTCCATTTGGGGCCACTGCTCTATTGCTTGGCAACTGAGCTGTTTTAGCACCTGAGGTGAGGCCATGGAGTCATCCTCAGCACCCAAGACCAGCTTGCTAGAACCATTCGAACCATGGCTATGGGAGGGGAAGAAAGAGAGAGAGAATGGGGAAGGGGCGGAGAAGCAGATGGTCACTTTTCCTGTGTGCCCTGACTGGGAATTGAACCTGGGACATCTACATGCCAGGCCAGTGCTCTACTGCTGAGCCAACCCACCAGGGCTTTAATATGGAATGTTTTATGTGTTATGAATATTTACTTTTCTTACATTTTAATTTCATTGTCTCCCTGCTCTGTTGTTTGCCTGTTGGTTTGTTTATATATCAAGAAGTTCTTAAGGCTTCTTCTGTTGCTTTTTTGTTTAGAAGTATGTTCTCTCCTGTTATCTATAAAAATACTTTATATATATATATATTTTTTTAAATTATTTTTTCATTTTAGAGGAGAGAGAGAGAGAGAGAGAGAGAGAGAGAGAGAGAAGGGGGGAGGAACAGGAAGCATCAACTCCCATATGTGCCTTGACCAGGCAAACCCAGGGTTTTGAACCGGCGACCTCAGCATTTCCAGGTCGGTGCTTGATCCACTGCACCACCCAGGTCAGGCCTAAAAATACTTTTTTTTAATGACTTTATTTTTTACTTTGACTCTTCCAATCCATCTGGAATTAATTTTGATATGAGATGTGATTCTCATTCTATTTCCAAACAGTTAACCAATTGCTCCATAACCATTGGTTGAATTTAATATAGATATACACATCTATCTATATATGTATATATAAAAATATATATGTATATATTTTACCCAGTGATTTGTAATGACACCTTTAAATATATAATTTCTAATGTATTCAAAAGACCTACCTGACCAGGCGGCTCAATGGATAGAGAGTTGGACTGGAACACAGATGATCCTGGTCAAATCCCTGAGGTCGCTGGCTTGGGCGTGAGGCTCAGGCTTGAGCACAGGCTCAGCAGCATGAGCGTGTGGTCACTGGCTTGCGCAAGGGGTCACTTGCTCTGCTGTCGCCACCCCAGTCAAGGCACATGTAAGAAAGTATTCACTAAACAACTAAGGAGCTGCAGTGAAGAATTGATGCTTCTCATCTCCCTCCCTTCCTGTCTGTCTGTCCCTATCTGTTCCTCTCTCTGGCTCTGTCACAAAAAAACAAAACAAAAAACAAACAAAAAAAATCTGATTATTTAAAATCTGGTTCTTAGGGTTTATGAGTCTCCTCTACCATTTATATAGTGTGCATCTTATTTGACTGATTATTCTGGTTAAGTAATAGGTCTTTACTATTCTTTTCTTCATGTGAGATTTCATAAGTGATCACAAGTGGACCACCTATGAATCATATTTAACCTGTGAACATACTTCTGTTTGGCTTAGTCATGTCAAAAGCTTGAAAAAAATTGTTGCCACTATTTAAAAGTCACTGGGATTTTCAGCTCCTCCAGAAAAACCAGAGGACACGGCCTGTGTGCGGGGCCTGTATTCCCCTGGGGTAGACATTGGCTGGGGCTGCATTGGGGCTGCCCACCCCTTTGCCTCTGCAATGGGGAAGGCTTATTGCCCCACCTGCTTTGATGAGTTCCACTTCAGGCTTGCTTTAGTCATTATGTTACTACCTGACTTGCGCTTGAGTTTGTAATGCAGGTTTATAAAAAAGATTTTCCTGCCCTGGCCGATTGGCTCAGTGGTAGAGCGTCGGCCTGACGTGCGGAAGTCCCAGGTTCGATTCCCGGCCAGGACACACAGGAGAAGCACCCATCTGCTTCTCCATCCCTCCCCCTCTCCTTCCTCTCTGTCTCTCTCTTCCCCTCCTGCAGCCAAGGCTCCATTGGAGCAAAGATGGCCCGGGCGCTGGTGATGGCCCCATGGCCTGTGCCTCAGGCGTTACAGTGGCTCTGGTCGCAACAGAGCGACGCCGCAGATGGGCAGAGCATCATCCCCTGGTGGGCGTGCCAAGTGGATCCTGGTTGGGCGAATGCGGGAGTCTGTCTGACTGCCTCCCCGTTTCCAACTTCAGAAAAATACAAAAAAAATAAAAGTTTTTCTTTTGTATTTAATTTGAACCTTGATAGAACCTTTCTCTTATGTTTCTCACTTTGTTTTATATATAATCCATGCATATATGCATATGTGTCCTCTATTGTAGTATTAAAGAAACATGCATATTGTTTCAGCACAAAAAGTTGTATTAGCACAAAGAAACAAGAATTGTCTCTAAGGGTGCTGAGAGCAAATGCGGAAAGAAATGGTTCTCTAAGTCCCACGACTCAGTAGCATTCGTATAATGCTATACCCTGTGTAAATGAATGTATTTCCACCTCTGATTGGTGGGTTTTGTGTTGTTTCTTGGCTACATTCCTTCTTCACAGAGCCTTGCTAGCACTATTTTCTTTCATTCCAAACTTGAGCCACGTGGTCATTTCCGTACGCCAGAGTGGTAGACAGTGCTGGGTGCTCTGATGCTGCTTTTAGCATCGCTCCTTCTTTTGTCCTGTGCTGTTCTTTAGATGAAATCATAGGAGGAAACGTTTCCAGTATTCCTAGTAGGTAGTGATCTGCAAATATAATGGAATTCTTTACCCTGTGATCGTGCACGGCAGCATTCTTGTTGTAAACGCAGCAGCATGACTTCTGTTCCTGTTCCCTTTAAACCCGGGAAACTGGTATCTCAGACAATGCAGAGAGTCTGTGCAGCTGGAACCCTAAGTAGCCATGACTAGCACCCTAGTCTCCTGACACCTGAGCCAGAGTGTATGCTACAATCTCAGCTTTTTAAAATAGAGATTTGGAAGTAATGGCCATATGTTTGTCGTTAACTTGGAGTAGAAATGGGGAGGTACTGCAGTTCCTGGGTCTCTTCTCCATCAGGGTGGGGTCTTCAGGTGAGCTGGAGGCGTTTCAGTCCTCAGTCCCCCCACAGTAGTTTGTAGTCACGCATGGTGAAAAAGAAAGGGATGACTGCGAAGGAATAGAATTTACGTGCTTTCATTCCATCTCTTTGCCCAGTAGGAAAAGATCATACCAGAAAGAGCTGGACTAGTTCGTTATGTTTGTTTTAAGAAACGGAAGTTGGAACAGAGGGCAGAGAATGTTCCTTGCCAGGAGGCCTTGGCGAGTCTGGGAGAGCTTGGAGTTAATGGAAATATTTGGACAGCGTGAGGACAGAGTGTGCTCTCATTGGTGCTCAGAATGTTTATGGCACATCTGCTTAAGTTGACAAGCAGGGTTAGCGGAGATAGTCTGTCTTCTCTGCATTTTTTTTTTTTTCTGAAGCTGGAAACGGGGAGAGACAGTCAGACAGACTCCCGCATGCGCCCGACCGGGATCCACCCGGCACGCCCACCAGGGGCGATGCTCTGCCCACCAGGGGGCGATGCTCTGCCCCTCCGGGACGTCGCTCTGCCGAGACCAGAGCCACTCTAGCGCCTGGGGCAGAGGCCAAGGAGCCATCCCCAGCGCCCGGGCCATCTTTGCTCCAATGGAGCCTTGGCTGCGGGAGGGGAAGAGAGAGACAGAGAGGAAGGAGGGGGGTGGTGGAGAAGTAAATGGGCGCTTCTCCTATGTGCCCTGGCCGGGAATTGAACCCGGGTCCCCCGCACTCCAGGCCGACGCTCTACCGCTGAGCCAACCGGCCAGGGCTTCTCTGCATTTAAAATGTTGGTTGCTTGTTTTCTCAGAAAGCTCCTATGTAGCAAAAGAAAGCATGTGCTAGTTCTAGGCAGTACCTGGAGGACAGCTGCAATGTTACCTGCAGGGTCTCGGTACCAGTATGTCAGGATTATTTTAGGCCCTTCAGATGGTGTTCTAGAAATCACTGCTAGGGTTGGGAAAGGTGCTGACATTTCCAGTCAAAGAGCTGATTGATTGTTGCAGTCATACTGGAGACAATTAGGGAGAACCTTTCCCAATATTTTTCCTGTGTGGTGATGATTATTCCTTTATGTATAAAAAGTTACTCAGTTTTAAATGAGTTCCATTTTTATGCCAAAATCTATAGCAAGTTGGCTTTTTTAAGCTTTGTGTTCTTTAAGAAATTTTAAAAAGCTTTATGTCTTTAAAAAATTTTTTTTAATGTGGGACAAGTGACACAGCATTAATTCTACACACTGATGAATATGAAGAGTTGAAAAATAATAGGCTTGGAAAAAAGCTCATTCAAGGGGGCAAAGGAAAAGATAAGTGACTCTTCAATTCTAATGCTGTTTGTTGATTACTAACACGGTAGCCTGGGTACAGATAGATTTTTCTGGAAACTTCATCCCACGCAGTAGTACTTCCTTTTATTTTCAGATATTTTGCCTATTTTGAGCTTCCCAGTGGATTTACTATGTGCATGCATTTTCCCTGTTTAATCCCAGTGCTTGTGTTTTTCTGATTTGTAGGAAGAAAAAAAGAAGTTTGACAAAGAAACAGAGAAGAACTATAGCCTAATTGATAAACATTTGAATTTATCAGCGAAAAAGAAAGACTCCCATTTGCAAGAGGTATTGTTTTTTATTTTTCTATTCATTCATTTCTAAAATTTAATAAGCGGTGCATGTCTCTTTATTGAATTTAGCAGGGTGACATTGGTTAATAAGACTCTATAGGTTTCGAGTGCACAATTCTATACTATAGCGTGAATATATTGCATTGCGTGTTCACCACCCCAAGTCAATTCTCCTTCCATCACCGTATATTATATTTGCATGTCTTTTGTTTTTGAAGGTGCTTTTTCTTCTGAAGCCTTTTCATCTCAGGTTATGAGAGATGGAAAAAGATGATTATGTATTCTCTTGAATTAAGGAGAAAGTTGTGAAACTAGACACCCAATAATTGGTACATCTGACAGTGAGCCATTCAGTATGGACTCAGAGTATTACAGTCTTTGGTTCTCAGCTTACATTCATGGGAACAATTTCAACCAGCATTCCTGAAGAACAGATACATTATTTTCAGGAATAGATTCATTAGTTGGCTTTCAAGATTTCTTGAAGAGATGAATTGAACTTCACTAAGTTCTTGTACCATTTGGCTTCTGTGTGAAGGTAGTATCAGCCTTATTTAATGCTAAAGATGCAGGAGGTTTCGCTCCATTGGGAAGGGAACATCTGTTTTACTTTTGTTAATGGACTCTTGTTTTTTTTTTTTGAGGGAGCCATATGTAAGGAGAAAGGAATTTATATCATACCTCTCATTTTTCTCTTTGTCTTTTCAAAATTTCCTGCCATGTGCTTTTTCTCTGATACACTTGAATTCGAACTCAATGGTTTCCAGGTTGGAACATGTGCTTTTGTTAAAAATAATGCTGTTTGCAGCTGTTAGGCTCTTGACTCATCCTACAAAAGTGTGTTTTCTTTATTTTTCTCATTTGTTTATTTTTAAACACATAAGGAATCTGGGCACAATCTACCACTGCAATATGCATTTTTTGAGTCATCATTAAAAAGACACTAACAACAGAAACTCTTGTACCAGCCTGGGTTGGTTTTACTTATTTTTTAATGTCAGAAACTGCAGTTGCACAATGTGTGTGGTCATGTTGACATTACCCATATGTTACATTTTCTTTTGTCTCTTCAATACCTTCGCCTGACGTTTGACAGTTTGTAACAGAGGAAGGCACTTTCTGTCCTTAATCCTCACTACAATACTGTGGTAGGTAGGGCTCTCTCTTCTCTTCAGTGGGAAGTAGGAAACCACAAACCGGTTACATCACGTCTGCTCCTTCATCCCCTACCCCGTCGGTTTTCAGCTTTGCAACGACAGCTGTAGCTTTTACAGGCTTTCCTTCGGCTCCCTCCCTCCTCCCCTCCGCTCTGTTTTCAGGTATCCTGAAGGGATTTCCATGCCCTGAGTTCATTTTCATGTCCGCTTCACTCTCCAGTTAGGGGTCTCATCCTCCACATGGCACAGGCAGAATCTGTAGGGTCACCCACACCCTTTCCCTCCTATCCCCACCCAGCCTGTCGGTGTCTGTCTTCTTTAGTTCCAGAATGTACTCAGAATGCGGCCGTTTCTCCCAACCACCGTCGCCCTGGCCTAGCTGCCGGCCTCTCTCAGCAGATTACGGCAAAAGCCTCGCCTCTAGATGGGTCTTCCTGCTGCCACCCACGTGTTCCTACAGTTTATTTTCTGTACAGCACGCAGAGCGAGCCTTCGTGTTGTTTCTTTTCTCCACATCCTTGTCACAGAGGCCCGGGCCCCCACCCTGCCCGCCGCCCACAGGGACCACCTGGCTCTGGCTGGACTGGGCAGTGGGCTCCGTGCTCCAGGCCTTGGGCTTGTTCTTTTTACTGCCTGTACGTTTCTCACCCAGGTCTGCAGGCCTCACTCCTTCCCACACTGTTTCGGGCCTTCTGCAGTCAGAGGTTACCTTATTAGGAGTTTTCCCTGACCATTCCTGCAATGAATGCACAGAGCTCAGGGAAGCCCTTACTTAAGTTTACCGTTTGTTATAAAGGCTCATGTAAAGGATACAGATGAACTGCCCGATCAAGATCAAGAAGTGACCCCTGGGCGAAGTCTGGAAGGGTGGGTCCCAAGTACAGAGGTTTCTGTCTCCATGACACTGGGGTGTGTACCCTCCCGGCCTGTAGATGCACTCACCAGCGTGGATGCTCACCAGCTCTTATTTAAGAGTTTTATGGGGCTTAATCTGTAATCCCCTCGCCCCCATCCCATCTCCAGAGGCGGGGCTGGAGCTGAAAGTTTCAGTCCCCTGATCCCTGTCTCAGGTGTTCTCTGCAGGGGCTGCTTGTGTGGTAAGAGGCACTCCCAGTGCTCAGGAAATATCACGGGTCGTAGGAGCTTTGTGCCAGGAACCTGGGACCCAGGCCAAACATACTTATTATTGCAGCACGTACGTAGTGATTGTCTCTTAGACTTGAGTCAGGCTAAGGAGCGTGCTGTAGGTAGAATTTGGGTGTTTGTGCCACTGTTGTATGTGACGGGCCATTGACAATGTTGGTGATTTATTCATGTGGCACCCAGCCCAGCAGTTCTGAACAGTCAGAACAGTTACGGGGGTGTGGACAGGAGTTGGCTGGAAATGCTAGGGTCATTGCAGTATCACAAGCAACCAGGTGAATCTGCTAAGATAAAATGAAAAAAAACTCCAAAACAAACAAAAAGAAAACAAACCCTTGGTAAATCTGACTTTGGTGCAATTTTCTTGAAGGACATTTCCCAATAATAATAACATGAAGAATCTACTCGTAGCTCCTCTTACCTTTGTTAAATACCCAACAAAATTACATTATTTTTGCTGAGAGTTGTACCTGTTAACTGCTGAACTATCAAAACTCTGGTTTTTAGAAGTATAAAAATACCATGATTCTGAAGAGAGGTAGAAATTCTCATTTTGGCTTAGTTACACTCTTATTTTGACATTTAAACATTATTTTGCTTAAAATCATTTGATGCTAAAATTTTTTTATTATATGTTAATTACTTAACAGTCATCCCGCCCCAATTTTTTTAAGTTGTTGCAGTAAACTATCTAAACATGAAATTTACAATTTTAATTATTTCCAAGTGTACAATTAAGTGGCATTCAGTACATTCACATAGTAGGGCAACCATCATTACCATCCATTTCCAGAATATCTTTGATCTTTCTAAACTGAAATTGTGTTACTCATTTAGTAATGACTCCCCATTTTCTCCTCCACTCCCCACCCCCAGCCCCTGGCAAGCACCACTTTGTTTTCTGTCTCTCTAATTTGACTGTCTTAGGCACTCTTGTAAGTGGGGTCATACCCTATTGGTCCTTTTGTAACTTGCTTATTTCGCTTTGTGTCGTGTCTTCAAGGTTCATCCATGTTGGAACATGGGTCAGAGTTTTCCTCCTTTCTGAAGCTGAGAAACATTCCATGTTATGTAAATACCACATTCTCTTTATCCGTTCGTCTTTTGGTGGATACTTGGATCGCCCTCACATTATAGCTTCTGTGGATAATGCGGCCATGACCCTGGGTGTGCAAACATCCATTGAGATGGTTTTCAGTTCTTTTGGGTATATGTACCTGGAAGCGGAATTGCTGGGTCCCAAGGTGGTCCTAATTTTTGTTTTTTTGGAGTGTGCCATACTGTTTACCGTGGCGGCTGCTTCATATTCCATTCCCACCAGCAGTGCACAAGAGTTCCAGTGTCTCCACATCCTCGCTGACATATTTATTTTCTGTGTATTCCAATTGTAGCCATCCTGATGGGTGTGCGGTGGGATCTCGTTTCCTGTATGATGAGTGATGTTGAGTACCTTCTCGTGTTCTTGCCGCCCTCTGTGTGTCATCTTTGGAGAATGTCCAGATAAATAATTTAAAAAGTAAAATGAGCCAAATTAGGACAATATATTACACGACGGCTTGTAAGAATGGTTTCTGGGACCAGAATTCTTTCCTGCCTGTTCCTCTGTGGACCTATAGTCCTCTCCCAATTTCTTTCTAGTTAGAGAGGATAAGCTGGGACCTTTTCCTTTTTCTTGAGCAGTGCTCTGACCATCTGGTGCCATTCCCTTCCGGGGATGAGACACCGTGAGGCCTCAGGAGCTTGACGTACCGACACGGGCTTCAAGCCCTCACTTGCCTTGGAGCGCCAGGGCCTTGAGATAGTGCCATGATGGCCACTGGCTCACCTGCTGCCTTCACTCGTGAGTGCTGAGGTGACTGGCACGTCCCCAGTCTCACTCCCTGGCCAACCTCAGTCTTAGAAGATTTGTGCATGGAAATAGCGTTTGTGAGGTTTTGATTCTGAGTGTGGGTAGTTCCACCGTGTGTGTCAGTTGTCTGGGTGTGTTTTTCCACAAAGAACCTTCCAGTTTCATCTTCAGTCCTTCGGGGGTCACTCTCTCTGCACAGAGTGGGGGGGGCATGCTGTTCCTGCACAGGGTCGGTAGTAAGTGTTTTAGACTTCGACCCACCATGAGGTCCCTGTTGCAACCCGCTCATCCCAGGTGTTGGAGCAGGAAAGTAGCCAGAGAGCGTATATGAACCACTAGTCATGGCTGTGCTCTAGGACAGCTTTATTTAGAAAAACAAGGCGGCAGGCCGTTTGGCCTGGGGATGGCAGCTTTGCTGACCTCCGAGCAAGAGTGTCACTCCTCACGGTCTCTGTCATTTGACCAGCCTCAATTGTTTCACCGCAGGCAGACGTCCAAGTGGAGCAGACCCGCCAGCACTTTTACGAACTGTCTCTGGAATATGTATGTAAGCTGCAGGAAATCCAGGAGAGGAAGAAGTTTGAATTCGTGGAACCTGTAAGTACCCCAGCTGGGGTTGTTCCATTGCAAGACCTCTGGGGTGTGATGCAGAAGTTTATCATTCTGGATTTCATGCCTGGTTTCCAGAGGCAGTAGTGCACACACATGAGGCAGGGAGGGCATCACGAATTGTAAAGGGCAGACGCAGGTAGCCATGATGTCAAGGAGTCACTGACATGTGCGTAGTCCTCAGCCTCGTTTGCCCCGCAGCATGGAACGGGAAATATTGCAAATGTGAGTGAGGGTGGGTGGGAAAATCTTCACTCTGTCCAAGTTTGTCTCTGAAGCAAGTACACTGGTCCCAACATGGGTAATTTCAGCAATTACTGCTAACAGGTTATTTCTATCGCAAGTCACAGTGCTAATGGCAACCTAAGTTAGGAACCAGTGTGCGGAAGGTTTGAAACTTATTATTATTATTTTTTTGTATTCTTCTGAAGCTAGAAATGGGGAGGCAGTCAGACAGACTCCCACATGCGCCCGCCAGGATCGACCCGGCACGCCCACCAAGGGGTGATGCTCTGCCCATCCGGGACGTCACTCTGTCGTGACCAGAGCCACTCTAACGCCTGGGGCAGAGGCCAAGGAGCCATCCCCAGCGCCCGGGCCATCTTTTGCTCCAATGGAGCCTTGGCTGTGGGAGGGGAAGAGAGAGACAGAGAGGAAGGAGAGAGGGAGGGGTGGAGAAGCAGATGGGCACCTCTCCTGTGTGCCCTGGCCAGGAATCGAACCCAGGACTTCCGCATGCCAGGCTGACGCTCTACCACTGAGCCAACCGGCCAGGGCCTTGAAACTTATTTTGTGAGTTACTCTGACATTGCTTTATAGTTATTTTAGAAACATAGGATTTTTGTGTGTGCTTATATAGATATATTCTAATAGCTTCAGTTCTTCATATATTCAATATTAATGTTTAGGCACATATGTGAATATATTTATCTTCTGAATCAAAATGCAAACGATATTTCATACTGTGGGTGTTAGCAAAAAAATTCAGAAACATGAATTTGATTTTCAGTATTTTAATGTAGATGTTTTTGTGTCTGATTTTTAAAAAGCAGCTTTATTGCTATAAAGTTCATGTGCTTTACAATTTATTCAGTGTATATGCAACTTTGAGGGAAAAAATCAAGTAATGATTATTTAAAAATTGGCATTCATTGGAAGCTATAGTCCAGTTGGAGTAACAGAATTAATCTAAATTAAAGAAAAAAGCTTTCTTAAAGCTTTCTTTTTTTATTATTATTTTTGTGACAGAGTCAGAGACAGACAGAGAGGGACAGATAGGGACAGACAGGAAGAGAGAGAGAGGAGAAGCATCAATTCTTCATTGTGGCTCCTTAATTGTTCATTGATTGCTTTCTCCTATGTGTCTTGACTGGGGGCTACAGCAGAGTCAGTGAGTGACTCCATGCTCAAGCCAGAGACCCTGTGCTCAAGCTGAATGAGCAGGTGCTCAAGCCTGTGACCTCCGAGTTTCGAGTCTGGATCCTCTGCATCCCAGTCCTATACTCTATTCGCTGCGCCACCGCCTGGTCGGCCTTAAAGCTTCCTTTTTATGTGAAGCAACAATAGTGGATGACATTATTGAGTGTTTACAGTGCTCATTGTTCAAGTCCTTGTTCTAAGTTTTTTACTGTGTGCATGCACTTTATTCCACAGAATAACGCAGGAAGAAATATTTTTATCATCTCATTTAGCAAAGGCCAGGTTTCAGCAGATTGCCCGACTTCTCGTAACAGTGCTGAAGTTGGGAATTGACCCCTCGAGGCCATTTGATGACAGAGCCCCAAATTCAGGATTTCAGGATTTCCTAAGCTCTTACCCCAAATCACCTTTACTCACTTCAAACTCACTCACAGGAGGGGCAGAAGCAGCTGCCTTCTCATTGAGAGGGGCAGGTGGAGGGCTGGTGGGAAATACCACCTTGAGTACCACCCCGCCTCTGCCCCTCTCTCTGCTCCAGAAACTGAATGTCCTTGTGGCCAAACAGGTTGCACTACGCTGATGGCCATTGAGCTCTTTGATTCTGCGATTTTACTCTCCTTCTAGAATCTCTCCACAGTGATAAAGTTTCAGTTATAAATGAATAGCGCAGTTCTTTTGACCACAAAGAGCCAATAAATAATACAGAATTCCATTTCTCATACATATTCTATAAAAGCTGTTTCATGGCTTTGGCATTTAGTGAAAAAAAATCAGAAATCCTCTTTTTAAAGAACTAATTTATAGGTAAGATGCAGTTAGATTTAATTGATTTCTTGAATCATGGTGAGATAAGGGACACTACATGGCTGTTTTTACGTTTTGCTTTTTCCCCCCAAGTTTTTTTGGTGCTAATGACACTCTTTCTTCTTTGTCTTAGATGCTGTCATTTTTTCAGGGAATGTTTGCTTTCTACCATCAGGGCCATGAACTTGCCAAAGACTTCAATCACTACAAAATGGAACTACAGATCAACATTCAGAATGTAAGGAAACAAAAGCTTTCTGGTATCAGAAAATGTCTGAGATGTGTATCTTTTATCTGTTAAATGAAAAGTCATAAAACTAAAACCCAGCTGATAATGTTTTAACTGAGAAACTGAGGTTACATTGCCACCTTCTGGTCAATCAGCAGAAGAAACTGCTCACCAACTGGGTGAGGCGCAGGGAATTCTGCCACCTGGTGGCTCTTTTTAAAGTTTTCATATAATTTACTTCCCGTGTTTTTTGGAAAAGTCACTAAGTATGTTTTTATAATCAAAAGTCACATAATTCCTTTTAATTTTTACTTTTCCAGTTTTTTTTAATTTATCAATTATTTTACTTATT
This sequence comes from Saccopteryx bilineata, assembly GCF_036850765.1. Lineage (NCBI taxonomy): Eukaryota > Metazoa > Chordata > Mammalia > Chiroptera > Emballonuridae > Saccopteryx > Saccopteryx bilineata. The sequence goes on along the minus strand of NC_089490.1, from coordinate 185,576,524 downwards.
TTTTTTCTGAAGTTGGAAATAGAGAGGCAGTCAGACTCCCGCATGCGCCTGACTGGGATCCACCGGGCACACCCACCAGGGGACAATGCTCTGCCCATCTGGGGTGTTGCTCTGTTGCGACTGGAGCCATTCTAACGCCTGAGGCAGAGGCTATGGAGCCATCCTCAGCGCCTGGGCCAACTTTGCTCCAATGGAGCCTTGGCTGCAGGAGGGGAAGAGAGAGACAGAGAGGAAGGAGAGGGGGAGGGGTGGAGAAGCAGATGGGCGCTTCTCCTGTGTGCCCTGGCCGGGAATCAAACCCGGGACTCCTGCATGCCAGGCCGACACTCTACCACTGAGCCAACTGGCCAGGGGTAACTTTTCCAGTTTCAATGAAATATAATTGACAGACAACACTGTGGAAGTTTAAGGTTGACAGAACTTGACTTAGATATATGGCAAAATGATTACCACAATAAGTTTAGTTTGTATCAGTCACCTTGTAGTATCCAAAAATTGCTTTTCCTTGTGGTGAGAACTTTTAGGATCTACTGTTTGTTAGGTTTGGGTTCAGGGGTTCTTTAAATCCAAAACCCCTTTAAACTCAAGTTCCCCTCACCCAGCGTCTCATTAGGGCAACTTCTTCATTAAACATCTTCCTCAGCCAACCTCCCCCTCCCTATAAGCACCCCCTCCCCCCCACAGGTTCTGAGGAGCATCCTTGGGACAAGGCCATTGGGAGGGACCTGAGAGTTGGGAAAGGGAGACAGTCTGTGACCAAAGGCAACAAATCAAGATACGCTAATCTGAGCATGTCCAGGTGCAGCCAACCCCATGCCAACAAATGCCTGCAGCAACCCCCTTATCAGACACCCCTTCCTGCAGCTCTCGGCTGATGGCACTGGGGCCTCAGCCCGTCTGTTTTGCAGATGCATAAATAAACTTTTTGTACAACTTATCAGGCCTGTGCTCCTTCAGCCGGTCTAGCACTGTTCTGTCAACTTTTAAACACCTATATCATAGAGTGATGTTAACTATAGTCCTGCTCTGTGGGGTAGTTCTCACTCTTTCAAATCAATGGGAAAAAATTTTTTTAAAAAAAGGAATAAGAACTCTGTTGTGGAAGTGGCTGATATTAGGACTGGGCCACAGAAAAAGTATAAGATGAACTGGGGACTCCTTTTTGGATCAGGAGGTAAGGGATTGCTTAGAAAATTAGGGCCCATGTCAAAAGACACAGGAGCCAGCTGAAAAGGACCCCACTGGTCCCGTCTGACAATTTGAACATTAATGTAAATAATGAAACTACAGGGTGAATAGAAATGTGTGTGTATCTGTGTGTGCCCACACTCCCATCTCTGCATGTATGGTACGCGCACCCACGTGTATGAGTATACGTATGTATAAAACACAGATGGAAAGGTGTGAGGGTCGGGAGGAATCTCAGCAAAAGTTCAGGGTATGATCACTATTGAGATGGGGATGGGAAGCCCCGGAGATAAGAGAAATGGGGGCGCCAGAGGAACCAGCCTTCAGCAAAGCGCTCCACGCTCTCTGCAGCTTGTAAGTTCTTACCACACACAGATCTTACAGAAACCTCTCAGCTTGTATTTAAGTCTCTGCGATACGTTTTACCCATCACAGTTTACATGTCAGATCCTCACCCCCTTAAAAACATGTCCCGTTCTTTCATTTTTCTGTTCTTAGGACCCTTAGTCACCCTTTCATTACGAGGAGGAGAGGAGAGAAATATAAGTGGTATTCAGTTCAGCTCCCCCACAGTGCTCAGCTCAGCAGTTTTTCGGTATTAATACAATTATTTTTGAGACGTCCAGAGGCTTGCTGGTGCTGACTCAGCAGTCGCTGAGGTAATTCCGTCCCACACCTGCGTGTGCGCTGTCAGTGGACATCAGAGATATCGGCAAACCACGCATTTCTGGGTCTCAGAAATGTGACTTCTCTCCTCAGATATCAAAGACATTATTTGTAGGTGAGATTTTTTTCCCATCCCCTTTCTTCTTCTGAGAAGAAATGTCATTTTCAAGTGCAGGTGGCTTGAACTGAGAAACATGACACTCGTAATTAAGTTTAAAGGAAGAGTGATTGATGTCTCTCAGAGTCTCAGCACTTAGACGTAGTGCGAGTATCACAGTAACGAGTCACATGACCAGGTGTCCCTGGTGGATTCCGTATGGTCTGTGAGATTTAGCAGTGTTTTAAGAAGTGGATGCAGGCATTCTTAGGGTGAATGAGAGAATTATTCTTGGTTTAGCAAGCGTCTAAAGCAGGGGTCTCAAACTTGCGGCCCGCCGAACAATTTTGTGCGGCCCACAGACTAATCCACGAAGTTCAAAATATTTTGGATAAAATTAAGTAAGCCTAGGGGCCTACTTGTATTTTTCATTTCTCTAGCATCCTAGCTAGATATTAGCTTAGTTAACAGCAGTTGTGATGCGAAATACAGTTTCTGGTCGTTTTGTGACACTGAGTAAACTGCATGTACAATTGTGCTTGTTGTACTGATTTTTTTTTGTTTTCAACTGCAGTGAGAAAAGTGTTGTGTAACAGTTGCCTTTTGTAGACCTAGTGCGGCCCGCCTAACGGCTGTGATCTTGCTCTGCGGCAAGATGCTGAGTTGAGTTTGAGACCCCTGGTCTAAAGTAAATAATCTCTACTTACCTTGGCTCCTCTGTTAGCTATTGTACCATTGTTCTCCCCTTTTCTCCACAAGGAGACACCCTGGGAAGGCTGGGTGAAACTTACAGAAAAGATGCTACAAACTTAATTACAGTTATCCAGAGACTTTTAAAAAAAAGGTAAATGAAAAAACTCACGGGAGAATTGAAATCCTGGGTGCGCACGCGCGCGTGTTTGATGCATTCCAGACGCGGACGCGCTTCGAGGGCGCGAGGTCGGAGGTGGAGGAGCTGATGAGGAAGATCCGGCAGAACCCCCGGGACCACCAGCGTGCCAGCCCGTTCACGGCTGAGGGCTACCTGTACGTGCAGGAGAAAAGTAAGGCCGCCGGCCACTGGGCTTTTCCAGGCCTGCTAGATAATGGCTTCTCTGACCACTCTGGTATTTGTGGAACAATTATTCCTTTCGCTTCCTCTGCCTCCTCCCACTGCAGTTTTGGGGGAAAACACGTTCCTACTCTAGGGAAGGGACAGTGAACTATGCTTTCCAGCCCCTCGCCCCCTTTATATCCTGTGGTCCCTCGGAAGGGAGCCAGAGCTTGGCGGGAGGCTGAAAGTGAGGCGGGGTAGTCTCTTCCTCCTCCTCCTGCCTGACCCTCTCCTTAGCACCAACACATGCACACACAGGCACGCACACTGGTATACTGTTGTCCTCCCACATCTTCGGGGGCATTGGTTCCAGGACCCTGCAGATACCAAAATCCTTGGACGCTCAAGTCCTTCTGTACAAGGGGGTAAAACTGCATACTGCGACTGCGCAGGCGCCCCCTCCCACCCCGTCGGCCCCGCCCTCAGCCCTGCTGCTCCTTGTTGAAGTCCAGAGGGACAGATCTCTCTCCTTCCATCACACGCCATCGCTTTTCCACACCGGTCCGAGGTCGCTTGTTCTTACTGTCACTACCAGGTTGATTGCAGGTGGCCATGAAACGTATTCCCAAGTGGTGGCGGCCTCACGTCTTTCCCAGAGTCTTTCATGCGGTGTCTTAGTGATGAGCCAGCACAGAGAAGGGTCCTTGTGTTGAAGTGAAGGCACCCAAAACTCTTTTCTTAACTTCTGACGACTTGGTCTTACTTTCACCGTTTCGCTCCTGAAGTTTGCTTCTCCAGCTGTAGAACGTGATGGCTCTTTAGCTGAGAGGAGGAGAGGGGGGAAACATTTCCATGTTTGCTGCCCCCCCACCCCTCCACCCTGTCCCTCCCTTGACCACTGTGGGGGGTGGGGCTTCACAGCTTTCATTTCATCTGTCCAGTGGGGCTGACAGAGGGGCCTGGACCATCAGCCTGCCCACTCCCTGGCGGAGGGTGCCTTCCGGGGAAGGTGTGGTTGGTTATGTTCAGCCCGCAGGATGGTGGTTCCTTGTCCACTCATCCTTATTCCTTCTGGGCCCTTTGTCATCGTGAAGGAAAGCCTGATGGCCTGGCAGAGTCCTGAATCTTTCTGATGCTGCTTTCCCTTCTTAATCTCAGTTTATTGAATTTGAAAGAATTAAAACATAGGGTAGAAACAGGTTGAATGTTTGTGTCATGTGTCCAAGTGGGAGGAAAAAAAACCCACAGGAAACTTTACTTTCTGGATTTTTACTGTTTTTTTCCTTTTTGGAGTTGGGCTGAAACTGGACTTGGGAAAAACCCCCAGAAAAACAAGAGTGGCAAAATTCTTTTCTCGTTAACTATGTGCCAGGCACGGTGCTAAGCTCTTTAGAGTGCCTGTCTCAGTATTCCATTAAAAGAACCCTGGAGCCCTGGCCGGTTAGCTCAGTGGTAGAGCGTCGGCCTGGCGTGCGGGAGTCCCGGGTTCGATTCCCGGCCAGGGAACACAGGAGAAGCATCCATCTGCTTCTCCACCCCTCCCCCTTTCCTTCCTCTCTGTCTCTCTCTTCCCCTCCCGCAGCCGAGGCTCCATTGGAGCAAGGTTGGCCCGGGTGCTGAAGATGGCTCTGTGGCCTCTGCCTCAGGCGCTAGAATGGCTCTGATTGTGGCAGAGCGACGCCCTCTGGTGGGCGTGCCGGGTGGATCCCGGTCGGGCGCATGCGGGAGTCTGTCTGACTCCCTCCCCATTTCCAACTTCAGAAAAATACAACTCCCCCCCCAAAAAAAGAACCCTGGAAAGTGTAAGGCCCTGTCGCTCCACTTGCGAATGGGAAAATGTTCGCTCAGACGGGCGAGTAGTGTCCCTAGACACGCACCTCCTCAGTGTGGGCCTGTGGCTTGGTTGCTGGGCTCCCCGGTGTACCCTCCCCTGCAGCGGCCTGGAGCTCACTGGGATGTGAAAATCATCATGAGCCCTGTGCTCCGAGCTGGTGGCGTGGTAGGGTCACGTGGGTGTCAGGAGGGGTCGGCAGCCTCGCTGGGGCGGAGACCTTGCTGTTGAGCTCAGAGACTCTTGTGGTTTGACTTTGTCATTTCTTGGGCATTTGGTCTGAGCTTGAGTTTTTTTAGTTTTTTTTTTTAAATATTGACATGACAACAATATACCATCCTGTACTCGAGGTTTTATTCTGAGCATTGAATGAAGTATCAGTGCAGTATTCTGTTTTCATGAACTCTGGAACAAGCTCCAGATGCTAGCGGTTGATGATAACACACAGTGGCTCTCTGAGTCTAACCTGGGGACTAATGATGGCCTGAGACGAGCCTGATTCTGGCCTAGGGAACCCTTTCATCCCCCACCCCATGCCCCAGCCAAGAGAATGGAACTGGCCTTTCCTAAAGCTAAATGTAATGTACTTATCCAAGTGAGTTCTTTTTCCTCCTAACTTTGTCCTTCTTGAGTTTTAGGTGTAGAAAGTTTACTTGTTTGTTTTGAAATGATGGTGATAACAGATGTTAAATTGCTTTTTAAAAATGCCTTTACTTGGTGGAAGAAAAAAAATCTGTAGACCTTTGTTGAACCTTGACTGCTCTCGAAATGCTGTATGCTAGGTCCCCCAGACGTTGACCATTGTCTTTTAAGAGCTCTGGTGATGGCAATACTGACTTAGCAAGAGGTCAGAAGTGGTCCTGGGAACGTTCTGGTGCATCTGTGGACAGCTCACCCCTGAGTTCTTCACACTTCCTTTCAAAGCATGGCTTTTCCATCGGCAGGGCTGCTGCTCACCAACAAGCCAAAGTGGACTCAAAGCAACTCGCTGGATTTCTGGACTGCGTGTTTTTTTGAACACTTGTGATTCTACAATTCTTGTCAGTTTGAAAGGCCGACATTGAGTCCAAAGTGGTCAAATGGAATGCTTGAAACCCTCACAAACTCTTAGCACCTAGAAAAAAAAATATATAGTTTACAGTGAACAGCTTTTCAGGTGTGAGAGGAAAGTCCCACTGACTGTTAGAAAAATGTCTTTAACCCATTTCTCTTTGCTGAACGCAGTAGGGCCTTTTCTCACAGAAGCCCTCAGAGCCTTCTTCCCCTGGCTTGTCCCTTTTATACAAACGAGCTGTTCTGCTAACTTGTTGCCTTGAACCTTCATAGTTGCTGCTTCCTGGGCTCCCTCTTTAGTCCTGTGGAACTCTGTGCACTTGCTTCTTTAGGAGAGAAGATAGAAAAAGCTGTTTCTTGTTGCAGGGCCTGCTCCATTTGGGTCCAGCTGGGTCAAACACTACTGCATGTATCGGAAAGCGGCCAAGAAATTCAACATGATCCCCTTTGAGCACAGATCTGGCGGGAAACTTGTGAGTGCTGCACTTGACCCTTTGTGTTCTGTGTGAGGGTGTCTTTGAGGGTGGCGCCGGAATAATGTTTGTGTTCACTGATCATAAATACATTTTATTTTATTGTTTTAGGATTAAAATTTTTGTTGTTGTTTCTAAATAAAATAGGCCAGAAAACACCATTTTTTTTTTTTTTTTTTACTTGAATGCATGGGTTTCTATGGTCAGGACTTACCCAGGTTTATTTCCATATACTTTGTATCTTCTTTTAACATTAAAGATGTCTTATAATACAGATACATTTTTGTAGTCGTGAAGCAGGCGTGGAAAATCAGGCTCGTGGAGAAGAGGCGGCCCTGAGGATGGCGCTCTTGCAGGGCCGAGGGGGTTAAGGTTCGGCATGAGGTGTCATCCGAGTGTCCTTTCAGAGTTCGCTTGGGTCCCGAGTCATGTCTTCCTAATTATGGAGGTCTGTTTTAGCCACCAAACAATAAAAAAAATACATAACTGTAACTGGTATTTTCAATATTTGTGTATTTGAATGTTTGTTTAAGATTACCTCCTGATGCTCATATTCTAGAAAATGTTACACTGTTCCAGCAGGGTGTGCTCTGACTTTGTCCAATTAGTTCTGTGCTGAGGACCTGTGTTCCTCCTGCACATGGCTTCTGTCTCCGGCCTCCTTCCTTCCTCTTTTTAATACTTTTAGGAGGATGGGTTAGTGAGGTAAAATGATATCATAAAAAAATTAAGGAAAAACATCAAGCTGCCTGACCTGTGGTGGCACAGTGAATAAAGCGTCAACCTGGAACGCTGAGGTCACTGGTTCGAAACCCCAGGCTTGCCCGGTCAAGGCACATATGGGAGTTGATGCTTCCTGCTCCTCCCCCTTCTCTCTCTCTTTCTCTCTCTCTCTCTCTCTTTCTCTCTCTCTCTCTCTCTCTCTCTCTCTCTCTCTCTCTTGCCCCCTCTATCTTTCTCTCTTGCTTTCTCCTGTTTAAGATGAATAAATAATATATATATATATATATATATATATATATATATATTTTAAAAATAAAGTCAGGCTCTTCACTTAAGAAACAAAAGCCACAGAGATTGAGTGGTTCTAGCTTTCGATGATCAGGAGAGCCAATCTAGTGCCCTTCCTGTACTCTCAGGTAGATGCACGTGGCATCGAAATTTTTATAGGTCAAAAATGATCACCTACTACTGGCTATTTCCTGTGGTATAATGTAATGGGAAACGAAAACAACTTATTCTCTTTAAAAGAGTACAGTACAAGGAACACATATTCTAACACATGGAAAATGCTTTGTTAATGTTAAAATTGGTGCACATGAGATCTTTATTGTCACTGCCATTAAATCAGGATCCAGAAAACCCAAAGAAAATGACAAAAATGGCTAAGATTCTACATAGTGTTTAAATAAACTAGTTTGGAAGATAATATATAGAATAAAGGGACTTAATATCTTGATCCCCGCCCCCCCCCCCAATGAGAGGGCACCTCAGTGTGTTTGTGTTTATACTGTAGTGTCTGAGAGTGTTGAAATGATTATTTGCAGGGGGATGGCGAGGTGTTCTTTTTGAAAGACTGTACCAGACGGCATGTCGACTCCATTGACAGAAGATTTTGTTTTGATGTAGAAGCTGCTGACCGGTAAGTGATGGGAGTTACTAGACTTCATAAAAGAGTCATGGGGGAAAAGTTTTAAAAACATGGAGGTAAATTGTAATTGAGAGCTCCAGGACCTGGAAGAAGGCTGTTCCTTGTCCAGCCTGTGTGGGGTCCACTGTGAGCTGTTGAGTCTGGGTTACTATGTTTAGCTGTAAGGGACAGCTGGATCTGGGCTGGTGTCTGGAGTCATTCTAAGCAGTATTGTCACTTAAAAAGGAATCTTAGGCGTTTTATTGTTGATCCAAGCCAAATATGTGGCGTTAGAGGAACACTGTGTGAGAGGAGAGAAGTGGGTGACAAAGCTAACAAGGGGTGCTGGTGATTGTTAGCACAGAACAGTGTTCTTTGTCGTGTGTGGGAATGTTCCCTGTACATCCTCTGCGAGAGGACGGGTCTGGGGTATGCTCTGTTTGTTAAGACTGGTGTGTTGTTATTGTACCACTTTCAGCTATTTAGTTATAAAAGAATTTTTGCCAGAGAACAGAAAGTGAGGAAAAGGAAAAAGTCCACTTGTTTTTTCTTTTTTTTCTTTTTAAATTTTCACTGAGAGGGGAGGCAGAGAGACAAAGTTCCGCCTGCTCCCTGACCAGGATCCACCCGACAAGCCCTCTAGGGGGCGATGCTCTGCTCATCTGGGGCTGCTGCTCCATTGCTCAGCAACAGAGCCATTTTTTTTAGTGCCTGAGGCAGAGGCTACAGAGCCATCCTCAGTCCCCGGGACCAATTGCCTTGAACCAATTGAGCCAGGGCTGCAGGAGGGAGAAAGAGAGAGAAAGGAGAGGGGAAAGGGTGGAGAAGCAGATGGTCGTTTCTCCTGTGTGCCCTGACCGCAATAGAACCTGGGACATCCACATGCCGGCTGACACTCTATCATTGAGCCAACCGGCCAGGGCTAATCCACTTGTTAATATTACTTTGTGTCTGGCATTTATTTCTATGTCCTCCTAGAGCACCAAGGAAAGTCATGGTATTCAGTGTTTTTTGTTGTTGTGTTCTTTTGTTTTTTTGGCTTACAGTATGGTGGTCTTCTGCAAGACCTGGTTTTGGAAACAATGTTATTTATTTATTTTATTTTTTTTTTCTGAAGCTGGAAATGGGGAGAGACAGACAGACTCCTGCATGCGCCCGACCGGGATCCACCCGGCACGCCCACCAGGGGCGCAGGGGGTGATGCTCTGCCCCTGGGGGGCATCGCTCTGCTGCGACCAGAGCTACTCTAGCGCCTGGGGCAGAGGCCAAGGAGCCATCCCCAGCGCCCGGACCATCTTTGCTCCAATGGAGCCTTGGCTGCGGGAGGGGAAGAGAGAGACAGAGAGGAAGGAGGGGGGGGGGTGGAGAAGCAAATGGGCACTTCTCCTATGTGCCCTGGCCGGGAATCGAACCCGGGTCCCCCGCACGCCAGGCCGACACTCTACCGCTGAGCCAACCAGCCAGGGCCGGAAACAATGTTCTTTAGATAAGGCTGTTTCATATTGGTATAATAAAAGTTTTAAATATGAGATTTTTAAAATTAAAAGCAAAAGTTTATTTCAGGTCAGGACCTAATGATACAGAAATAATTCATGCTTCTTCTTCCCTTAGGTGATATAACTGAGCCTGTGGGTTGGTGCAGGGAGGGAAAATCCTTTACAGTAGATGAATTGAAGATGGGTACTTACAGGTGTGCCCGTAAACACCATGGTAAATTTGGCACTACCATGAAAAGGGCAGGTCACTCCATAAGTTGTTTTCCAAGATTGATTTAAAAAATGAAGGAGGATGTCTCAGCAAAAGAGGTTACATGTTAAGCCAGTAAGACCTGATTCAAAAACTTTTAAGAAGAGATTCCAGCTGTGTAATACAATGTGGCATACCTCTGTGCAGCACCCACAGTGACATGCTGAGGCCTTCCTACATTTCAGTGTTCTGAATTCTCCTGTGCTTTTTCTCACTCAGTCCTCACCACACCTCTCAGGTAAAATCCTTCCCATTTTATGATGGGGAGCTGGGACCTAGAGCATGTCAGTGAGCTGCGTGCGCACACGCACACACGTACACACGTAGCTGGGAAGGGGAAGAGCTGAGACTTGAACTCCTGTACTTGGCCTGCAAAGCCCACACTTTTAACCACTATGCTGCAGGCCTGAGTGTTACTTTGCCGTTGTGCTGTTTCCCACATGATTGCCGAAGGTGAGTCAGCAGTGACAACAGCTAGAAAATGAGTTACAGGAGGTTAATCGGATTTCTGAAAGGAGGCTACTTCTGGTTCTTCCTATATTGTTTTAATACACTTGATACTATGTTTACTCAACCCTGTGTATTCTCTGAGACCTTGATCGGCCAGATGCTCTTCATTAACCGTGCTCCTTGGGGTGATTGTGACCTCTTTCCACCCTTCTCAGAGGTTGACGGGGGATAAGTATGGAGTTATTTTTATCTGTAAAAGAGAACACCTTGTTAGGAGCCTCCTAGCACACTTTAGAGCTGGTTTATTCCACTGGTTCGTGCTGGTTTATAGGGAGTCCTCTTTTCAGATAGATTTTGTGCTTGTATAGATCAGGAAAGTAAGTTTCCTCATTAAGTAGGGTGGGGCCTGGAACCCCGACCCTTTTAGTTTTCTTCGTGCAGAAATCTCTAATTTACTTCTCTGGGCGCTTGGAGCTGCTTTCCAGGAACGGGTGTCAGGAGGACCCACAGTCTAGCTGGCTAAAGAAAGGCTTACACACAGTTGTGACACCTGAATGGATAACTGAGGGATGACTGGGGGACGGCTGGGTTTGAGCCTCCGCTTCTGGCAGTGTGGACAGCATGTGTGAAGGCCTGGAGACGGGAGGGTGTGAGCCATGGGAGGTCCCAGGTGATACCATCACCGCTGGGTGAGAGACGGGGAGAGGTAGAGAGGAGGGCTGAGATTCGGGGCACGGGCCTCACCTGCAGGTTTTCGAGCTTAATTTGTTAAATGGTTTTAAGCAGGCCAGTGAGGGACAGTTATATTTTTCAAAACTCTATCTGGTGGAGAAAAGATTTGGGGGACGGCAGGAGAGGACAAAAGGAGCCATGGATTGGTGTGGTGGCAGCAGGGTAGAGCCTGGGGGAATGGCCTTGGGGAGGGGGTTAATGGGTAAATTGGATGTTGTAGTATAAGGTGAAGGACAGGAAGGTTTCTGCCTTGAGTAACTAGATGATGCCATTTACTGAGAGAGAAAGCGGGGAGAAATAGGATGGAGGAAGATGAACTCAGTTTTGGTCATGTTGAATTAGATTGCTCTGGGCCATTCCTCCTCTCCCCTCCCCTAACAAATACATAAGATGTGGTACATCCCTACGATGAACTATGACCTGGCCCTGAAAAGGAGTGAGGAACTATCATATCAATATATAGTGTGTGCGGCAGTGTGGATGAACTTTGGAAATAGTGCGTTAAGTGAACGGAACCAGTCACAAAGAGCACATAGTGCATGGTTTCATTTATATGAAACGTCCAGAACAGGCAAATCTTTGTAGACAGAATCGAGATTAGCAGCTGCCTAGGATTGGGGCTTGGAGGGAAATGGAGAGTGACAGCCAAGGAATATGGGTTTTTTGGGGGAGCGGTGATGAAAATGTTCTGAAATGGATTTTGGTGACAGTTATATGTATATAACTTGGTGAGTATCTTAAGCCGTTGAATTGTACACTCTGTAGGTAAAATTTATGGTATAAATTATAGCTCAATTAAACTTAAATAAGAGGAACTACAGCTATAAATAAGTACCATAACTAAAACTAAGATTTTTTTTTTTTATCAACTGTATTGGAGTGACTTTGGTTAATAAGACCCTGTAAGTTTCAAGTGGATGTTTCTGTGATGCAGGATCTGTATACTGACTGCATTGTGTGCCCACCACTTACAGTCAGATCGTCTTCCATCACCATAGATTGGACCCCTTTTACCCTCGACCTCTCCCACCCCCTTTCCCTCTGGTAACCACCACACGGTCGTCTGTGTCTATGGGTTTCAGTGAAACAAGATCCTTAACATGACTGCAAACGTTCACTCCGTGCCAGCCCTGCTCCAGACACCGTGGGCCGTGAAATGGACCTGTCACTCACTGTAGGTTGTAGAAGAGTGTTTTGTAGAGTTGTTTCTCCTGATGGGTAAGATATTGTTCCCCCATCCCCGCTTCCAACAATTTTGTTATGTCCTGTGCTTTTGGCTTCATTGGCATGCTTGCCACATGCCACATTGTGCTGTGACCCCCACATATTTGCCTGATAAATAATTTCCATTTTCTGAAGTTCTCCTACACATCACATTTAGGAACTGCTTAAAGAAAATGCTTCCCATTTTGGTCTGACATTTCAGATATTATATTGGGTTTTATTTTGCCCTGTCCCTAGTTCATTGCATTTAAAAGAAAATTCCATTGACTTGAGAGAGAAGGAGAAAAGTATCAACTCATTGTTCCATTTAGTTGTGCACTCAGTGGTTGCTTCTCATATGTGCCGTGACTGAGGATCGAACCCGTGACCTTGGAGTGCTGGGACGATGCTCTGTCCAATGAGCCACTACCCAGCCAGGGCCAGTATATTGTTCTTGAAAGGATGACAGGATATTTTTTACTTCGGTAATTCACCCATTTATATTTTCATGATGACTGGAAGATGAAATCACCTGCATATTTGAAGCATTGTGCATTTTTACAATGTGTTTACATCAGTGACTTTATTTAGCTTCTTTGTGCATGGAACTGTACTGTTTGTCACTTTAAAAGAGTTCAGAACATGTTGCTTCCAGAAACCCATGCAGCTGGACTGAATAATAAGAATATTACTGTAGCACATTAGCTGTAGCAGTAGTTGTAAGTATTTTATAGTGCATGCCATTCAGGCACCTACACAGTCATCTACTGTGTTTGGCACTGTGTTAAAGGCTTGATTGTAAGAGAACTTACAGACCAAGAGGGTTTGCAAACAACTAATCATTCAGAGGTCTGCTTAGGTGCTTTGGGAGCTGAGGAGTTATAGGGAGTGGGTTTGGCTGGGAAAGCTTACTAGAAAAATTGATTGTTAAATTACATTTTGAAGATTCCATGCGAGTTTGGAAGCCCAGAGGAAGGGAGTTATAGACGTCTTGAGAAAACGTCTCAATCGTCGCGATAATCTTTTTTAGTCAGAGGTTCTCTGAGCAATTTTCTGTTTAGAAACCTTTGTCAAGGCTGGAATGGGGAGGGGCTGGGCAGGGTGCAGGTGCTGACATCTAGTGGACCAAGGCCAGCAGTGCAGCTGAGTCTTGAGCACCAGACAAAAATCTACAACAAAAGGGTCATCTGGTTCCCGATGTCCGCAGGGTCGTTGTTGGGAAGGAAGCTGCTCTTAAAGCTTTTGATAAGACAACAGCTCCAACAAATGCTGTGGGATCAAGTGGAATTGTACTGTTATGTGAATATATTTATGAGTTGTAAAGTTCAATTAAAAAAGTATGACTAGAGCTTAATTAGTTACAGTGCAGTGGATGATTTAAAGCTAGTTGGGAAGGGCTGTGTGTGGCTTTATCCTGTCGGGAATGGTGCGTCCTTCAAGAACTCTTAAGATTGTAGGGTAGTGAGAATAGGAAAGGAAGTTATTTTTAAAGAATTTAGATAGAATTGGTAGAATATGGAACGGATAAAATTAGAAACAATACTTCTTGTTTATAGGTTTCTGTATATCTTACATTTTTTCACAAGGGTAAGAGTTTACCCTATAAATGATGCTGTTGTTGATAGTGGCCTACTGAAAGCCACCTTTTAGATCCCCCCAATGTTTGAATGGAAATCTGCATTGCCATTAGTCTGAAATTTTTTTTTTTTTGTATTTTTCCGAAGTTAGAAGCAGGGAGGCAGTCAGACAGACTCCTGCATGCGCGGACCGGGATCCACCTGGTATGCCCACCAGGGGGTGATGCTCTGCCCATCTGGGGCATTGCTCCCTTGTGGTCCGAGCCATTCTAGCACCTGAGGTGGAGGCCATGGAGCCATCCTCAGTGTGTGAGCAAACTTTGCTCCAATGGAGCCTTGGCGGGGGCAGAGGAAGAAAGAGAGGAAGGAGAGGGGGAAGGGTGTAGAAGCAGATGGGCACTTCTCCTGTGTGCCCTGGCTGGGAATCAAACCTGGGACTTCCACATGCTGGGCTGACGCTCTACCTCTGAGCCAACCGGCCAGGGCCCACATTAGTTTGAATTTGTTCTTAAAATATATACATGCTGAAGGACATTGGGGTCTGCATCATAGAAACATTTTTAGCTTTTGAATAAAGCTGTAATGAATAATTGTGGATATGAGTTTTCATTTCTCTTGGACCAGTATGTTAGATTGCCGGGTCTGTGCGTGTGTGTGTGTGTGTGTGTGTGTGTGTACATATGTGCATGGGTATAGTTGTGTAAGTATATGTATACATGTGTGCCTATTTGTATCTATATGTTTGACTTTTTAGGAAATTGACACTTTTCTAAAGTAGTTTTATCTTCCACCAACAATGTATGAGGGTTCCAGTTTTCCACCTGTTTCCCAACTTCTTTTGTGGTCTTTTTTTTTTCCTGTATTTTTCTGAAGCCGGAAACGGGGAGAGATAGACAGACTCCCGCATGCGCCCCCGGGATCCACCCGGCATGCCCACCAGGGGCGATGCTCTGCCCACTAGGGGGCGATGCTCTGCCCCTCTGGGGGGTCGCTCTGTTGCGACCAGAGCCACTCTAGCGTCTGGGGCAGAGGCCAAGGAGCCATCCCCAGCGCCCAGGCCATCTTTGCTCCAGTGGAGCCTCCGCTGCGGGAGGGGAAGAGAGAGACAGAGAGGAAGGAGAGGGGGAGGGGTGGAGAAGCAGATGGGCCCTTCTCCTGTGTGCCCTGGCCGGGAATCGAACCCGGGACTTCTGCACGCCAGGCCGACGCTCTACTGCTGAGCCAACCGGCCAGGGCCTGTTTCCCAACTTCTGATTATTCTTGTTCATTTTAGCAGCTCGTGCCTAGTGACACTGAGCACACCTTTTATATTTCTTCTGTTGTGAAGTGTCTATTCAGATAGTTTGCTCATTTTAAAGAATTCGGCTGGGTGAGAAAAGGTGAAGGGATTAAGCAAAGACAGAAAAAGCCTCACAGACACAGACAACGTGAGATTACAAGAGGGAGGGGAGAGGGGAGATAGAGTAAAGGATAAATGGTGATGGAAGGCAACTTGACTTCGGGTGGCGAATGCACAATACAGTGTATGTACTAGTATGTACTAGTATGTACAGATGATGTACTAGTGAATTGTACACCTGAGACCTGTATAATTTTATCAACCCATGTCACCCCAATAAAGTCAATAAAAATTGAGGTAAAAAATATGTTGGTTTTCTGTTATTGAATTGTAGGAATTGTTTTAAGTAAACTGGATAGAAATGTTTTATCAATTTTGTTAATTTGAATGTTTTCTCTGATCTGTGGTTTGCCCGTTCATTTTCTACTTAGTGTCTTTGGATGAAGAGAATTTTGCTGAAATTGAAATGATCAGTATTTAAACATTTTATTGGTAGAGCTATTTGCTCTAAGAAATCTTTAGCCCAAAGTGATGAAGATATTTCTTGCCATTTTCTTATAAAAGCTTTTTAATTAGTCTGTGATGTGTGCAGATTTTTGGGGTGAGTATGATGTGATTTGTGGAGGTTGGGTGTTACTTTTTCTTATACAGATATTCAGTATTTCTCGCACCGTTTGTTGAAAAGGACTTCCCTGTGATTGAATTGTTGGCACCTTTGTTACAAATCCTTTGTGTATGTGTAGGTCTGTATCTGTTTCTAGAGTCTCTGTTCTGTTCTTTCATCAAAACACACTGTCATTATTGCTGTTGCTTTATAGTAAGTCTTCAAGGCAGAGGTTGTGTGACTCCTCTGTTCTTTTTCAAAATTGTCTTGGCAGTTCTATATCCTTTGCATTTCCCTGTTTCAACGATCAGTGTATTTCCACACAATGGCTACAGGCCAGTATTATCAATATGGAACATTCATATCATGAGTATAACTTTCCACTTATTTAGTCTTTAATTTCTCTCAGTAATATTTTATGGTTTTCAATATAAGGGTCATGGACATCTTTTGTTAAACTTCCCTATGTATTTTATGTGTGTAGATGTTATTTTGAAAGGTAGTGTTTTTTATTTCATTTTCCAATATACTGTTACTGTGTAGAAATGCAGTTGGTTATTGTTCCAATAATATTGCTGAGTTCATTTATTAGGTCTTTGTGGTTTCTTCAGGATTCTTTTCATATATACAGTGGTATCATATGTGAATAAATACAGCTTTCTTTTCAATCTATATGTCTTTTATTTATTTTTCTGGTCTTACTGCACTGCCAAGGCCTCCAATAATATGTTGAATAGAAGTGGTGATTTTGGGCATCTTGCCTTATTCTTGATCTTAGGGGAAAAAGCATTTCACTTCTAAAGTACAGTGTTAGCTGATGATTGTAGATGCTTGCTGTTTTTATTTTTATTTTTTTAAGTGAGTGGAAAGGAGGGAGACAGACTCTTTCATGTGCCCCGAACCAGGATTTACCCAGCAGCCCCATATGGGGCTGATGCTTGAGTACCTAGCTATTTTTAGTGCCTGAGGCTGTTGCTTCAAGGAGCAACAGGGGCTACACTCTTGAACCAGTCGAGCTACTGGCTGCAGGAAGAAAAGAGGGTGAGAAGGGGGATAAGGAGAGAAGCGGATGGTTGCTTTTCCTGTGTGCCCTGACTGGGGATTGTACCTGGGATGTCCACATTCCAGGCCGACTTTCTATCTACTGAGCCAGCTGGCCAAGGCTTGTAGATGCTTTTATCATGTTGAGGAAGTTTTTATATAGTCTCAGTTTTATTCATGAATAGATGTTGAATTTTGACAAAAAAATTGTCAGTATCAATTGAAGTGAGCATTAAATATTTTTCTTGAATCTGTTAATGGGTGAGTGGCGGTGAATTTTCTACATCAAACTAACCTTGCATTCCTGACACAAACTCTACTTGGTCATGCTGTATTAACCTCGGTGGATATTACTGTATTAATTTTGCTAATGTTTGATTAAGGATATTTGTATTTATGTTCTTGTTTTATACTGTTTTTGATGTTGATACCAAGATTATGGTGGCTTCAGAAGACATGGGAAGTTTTCCATCTTGCTCTATTATTGGAAAGTATCTGTGTAATAATATTGGTATTATTCTTTCTTTCTTAAATATTTGTGGCCTGTGAGCCATCTTGGGATGAAAACTTTTTTGTGTATGGAAAGTTTACAAATTACAGGTTCAGTTTATTTAGTTAAAGGGACATTCAGATTTCCATTTTTCTTTTGTTAGTTTTGATAAATTATGTTTTTTCAAGGGATTTATTTCTGCTAAGATGTTGACTTACTGGCATAAATTTCTTTATTATAGCCACTGATTTGCATATCTGTAAGCTCTGTAATGATAATTTTTGCATTTTTTGATGCTGAAGATTTAAAATTTTTTTAAGTCTTGCCTTGAGTTTTATTAATTTTGTTATTTCAGATAAAAACCATATTGTCCACTTTATATATCATTGGTTTTTGCTTTTATCTTTATTTATTTTTATTAGCTTTAGGTTTTATTTTTTTTCTTTTAATCACTTCTTAAAATGGAAGGATTGATTTTCCACTTCATTTTTGAAAGTAGACATTAAGTTTATGAATTTCTAAGTACTGCTTAACATGCATTCCACAGATTTTGATGGGTAGTGTTTTCTTTGTACTTCTTTTTACATTTTGCCTGTGATGAGGACATAACTGTTGCATTTTACCTCATGTGTTGTTTAAAATACGTTATAAAATTTTCAAATGATTGAAGATTTTTTATATGTAATTATTATTATTGCTTTTCAGCTTTCATCCTCTTTTGATTGGAAAACAGACTCTGTATTTTGTCAGTACTTCAAAGTTCACTAGATTTGTTTCCTTGCCCCAAATGTGGTCGATTGAGTAAATGATCCAGGTGCACTTGAGGACAATGAGTTTTCTGCTGTTCCTGTTGTGTTCTCTAAATGTCAGTGAGATCAAGTAGATTGATAGTGTTGTTCAAATCTTCTTCATTGTTTGATTTCTGATATTATTTACCAATACTATGCTAGGGATGCGAAAATCTCTATGATTAATACTTGCCTGTTCCCCTTTAATTTTGTCAGTTTTGACTTAATGTATTGAATATTTGACATTTTTTTGTGCATACACATTTTATGATTGTTATATCTTCTTGATGAAGTGACTCATCATTATGAAATATTTCTTGTTTCTGCTAATAATCTTTATCTTAAATGTACCATGGTTGCTATTAATAATGCCACGTTTGCCTTATGTTTAGTGTTTACATGGCGTATCTTTTCTCATTTTCCTTTTACATGTCAGTATCTTTGTGTTTAAAATGTGTTGTCTATAAACAGCATATAATTGAGTCCTGCTTGAAAAAAATCCAGACTTTTTGGTGTTTGATTTTTCTTCAGGGTTTTAGTTCATTGATGTATAGTGTAATCAGTCATCTGTATGGGTTTATGCCCACCATATTGGTTTTGTTTTCTGTTTGTCCTCTTTGTTCTTTGTTCTTCCCTTCTTCCTTTGCTTCTTAGTGAATTCAGTTTTTTTTAATATTCTATTTTATCTCCTCTATTTGATCTTTCATTATGCCTCTTTGTATGTGCATTTTTAGTAGTCATCCTAGAGAGTATAACGTGCATTTTGAAATTATCATTGCAGCTGCCTTTTCATAAACAATATAAGAACCTCACAAAAAGACTTGTAATTACCACTCTTTTGTTTCTGTGCCCTTGATATATTTTAATTCTGCCGATACTATGAACCTCATAATATATTACAACTTTTAACTTATGAAATCAATAATCACTAATCTTTTAAACAAATATAACATTTTACTTACAATATGCATATTTGAAGGTATGTATTTTTTTTGTCTTTTATATATCGACACATTTTTTATTCATTCTGATTTTCTTCATTATTTTCTGCAGAACTGAGAAAATATCAGTTTATCTTGTGCCATTTTCCATGAGTTCCTTAGGCTAAATTAGTTTGAACATTTCTTAGAATGCAAGTCTTCTGGAGAAGAATTTCTAATGTTTTGTCTGTCTAAAAATGACTTTATTTTGTCTTTATTTTTGATGAATGTGGAATTCTGCATTGACAGTTTTTTCCCCCAGCACTTCAAAGAAGTCATTCCATTGGTTTTTTCAGGCCTCCATTTTTTCTCATGGCAAGTCATCCATCTTTCTTATTGTTCCCCTGTATGTAGTCTTTTATTGCTTCCAAGATTTTCCATTTTATGGTGTGTCTAAATGTGGTTTTCTTTGTTTTCTCCTGCTTGAGGCTCATTGAAATTCTTGGGTATGTGGTGGATGATGTCTTATCAGTTCTGGAAAGTCTTAGCTATTATCTCTCCAAATAGTTCTTCATTTTCTCTTTCTTCACATTCTGGGATTCTGATAGCATCATGATAGACTATTTGATACTTGTTTCAAGTGTACCTGCAGGATTTTCATTTATGGAAGCAAGTGAGTGACAGGATGGTGAGGCTAATGCCGTTGGAAGAAAAGTTTATCACTTTCTGTTTCCAAGAGAAGACATGCCATGATGCCACTCAGGGCCACACGGGACAATGTCAGGTTTTGTTTAGGAGTCAGAATTGGCAAATTCTGGGCTCGAGGACTGGGTTTTGGTGGTCTGGTACCTGGCCCCGAGGAAAGTATTGGCTTGGTTGGAAGTATATTAAGGGAATGGATGTGGGTGTAGACTCAGGACTGGTTGGATTGCACATGAAAGGTGTCCTGAAGTCTCCATCATTGTGATTTTATTTTCCATTCTTGCCTATCCTTTTGTCTCTCTCTAACAGTTTCTATTTACTTGCCGAAATTTCCTTTAGTTTGTGAAAGTTGGCCGTTTTTTGCATTGGATCCTTTAACATCCTTCCAGTTGTTTTTAGATTCCAGTTGGATTTTTACCCCCTGATTTGGGTTATTTCTGGGTGTGGGTCTCATGGCTGCTTCCTCTCTTGATGTTGGGCTACATTTTCTTCTTTGCCTGCCTTGTAATTTTTTTTTTGGTTGAATGCTAGATAGTGAATGTAAGAGAGCAGAAGAGACTGAAGGGACACCTCAGAGTCACTTTCAGCCCCGCTCTCAAACTGCCACATTAACAGTTGATACGAAGTCCCATGGGAAGGAGTTGGAGGATGGGTCAGGCTTTCCTTGTATCTACAACTTCTAGGGGTTCTAAGACAGCTCACCATCCCCTACTCTACATTTAAGACTTTGTTAGAACACATTTCCCCATCTCTGATGGCGTCCCCTTTGTTCTGCTTCACAAAAGCTGAAAATAGCCGTGTGTGCCCCGTGTGTTTGCGTGTGTCCTCCCTCTCAAAGAGAGGGGTTGTAACTTTCTGCATTTGGACTCATTAGATTTCTTTGCATCTTCATTCTCAGGTGGTCATTAAAAAAAACTACTATCACATAGGTTTCCCAACGTGTTCTTCTAAGGGTGAGAAGGATGTTGTCTTAACAATTCGCTACACTCTAAGCAGAAGCGGCACTTCTTTAATTCATTGATGTTTTGAATTCACTTTTATTAGAGGGTATAATCATGCTTCTGACTGTATCATTGCTCTCTTGAGCTATTTGAAACATCTTTTTGGTGGACAGAAGAAAGAAGTTCCTATAAAGTCTTTACCCTTAGTAGAATCAGACAACATACTTTTATCATCTCTGGAAAAGTGTATGATTCATAGATTTGTACTTAAATTTTTTTTTACAGCAACCTTATGAGAAACTGATCGTGGCATCTATATTTCTATAACGTTTAAGAAGTATTTGGTTTGGCTTTGGCACTTTCCCTTTCTTGTAGTAAAATTTAGTGTAGAACTTGTAATGTGTTGGTTTGGTTCTTTTCTTTTCAACATTCCTCTTAGAAAACCATTAGAATATTTCTGATTGTTACTACTCTAAGGTTGGTAGCTGCTTCTTAGATTTTTCCTCTTAGTTTCTCTGTTTACAATAATATCTCATTAATTGACATAGCATAAATGTCTTGTGGATATTTGTCTCCGCTCATATTTTTTGTATATTTTCTTAATTTGTAGGCTCATTGAGCTATCATGTGGAATGTAAGGAGAATGCATGTCTTCCATGTGCTTCAATAAAACTGTAAACACTGCAGTTGAGAGAGAATTAATGTACATGGGGTCAAGTGTAGAACACAGATAATAGCTCCCTAGACTGCTTCTCTTGTGTGAGCCTATGGCAGTTGCTGGTGCATAGTATGGTAGTACATATTTTTTTAATGAGTGAATGAAAACAGATTGAGAGTGATGAAGAACTTGTTTACTATTTATTTTATATTATTATTCTGTTTTGTTTATTTTTTATTCAGTGAGAGGAGGGGAGGCAGAGACAGACTCCTGCATGCTTCCCTACTGAGAGCCACCTGGAAAGTCCACTAGGGGGTGATGCTCTTCCCATCTGGGGCATTGTTTTGTTGCTCAGCAAAAGAGCTCCTCTTAGCCCTTGAGGCAGAGGCCCTGGAGCCATCCTCAGCACCTCAGTGCCAACTTGCTCCAATGGAGCCTTGGCTGCAGGAGGGGAAGAGAGAGAGAGAGAAAGAAGAGAGGGTGGGGTGGTGAAACAGATGGGCACTTCCCCTGTGTGATCTGACAGGGAATTGAACCCAGGACATCCACATGCTGGGCTGATGCTCTATCACTGAGCCAACTGGCCAGGGCCAGTGTTTCTTTCTTCAAATTTGAGTTATGGTCTACAGATACTAATTACAGATTGAAGTGAAGAAGGACAGACTATCCTGTCAAGTTTCTGTCTTTTATGTGGTCCACTTTTTCTTCATAAAGTTTATACTGTTGCCTTTGTATTCACCAAGAATCAGCTTTGCCTCACTGTCATGATGAATTATTCAGAGCTGAGCACCATGTCTGTAGCTCGTATGAGATACTCAGATAGATGTTAGCTCGGTTGAAATAAATTATTACTCAAAAGAATAGCTATGTCCTCAGTTGGGCCAGTGTAATGCATTGCAGTAATATTGACTCCAAGAACCCAAAATTAGAACTTCCTCAATTCTAAGCTGTAATGGAGTGACTATTGTGGTGACCTTAGCTTTCTCTGAACTGAAGACTATATGAGAACTATTTTTCTTTCTGTAATTGTGGATAATCTAGCACCTTGTTTTAAAAATGTTCTGTTCTTTCCTGTCCTTATATTTACCGTGTTGTCCTATATAGTCATTACATTTTATTAATAACACATATCTTTGTTTCAGAAACTAGGGCATTTTTTTTATAGTTTGGCTTAACCATGAGATGCTGTTAATACTGTAGTTTAAAACGTGTCCAGTGTTGCCCAGAAACTCAGTTTTGCTTCACGATTTCCTAGCCATTGCTATTGAAAAAAAGAAAGAAACTTGAGAAATTTAAAACGGTGAGAACGTGTTGAGCGCACTCCGTCTCATTTTTCCTAGACTGGCGTTTTAGAACTAGGGGCTCAGTAAGGAAGAAGTGAGTGTGAGCCGTCTCTATTGTATGTTACTCGTGGCTGATCCCTTGAAGCAAAATGTTGCACGTGTGAAGAGTTTTGCAGCTTGTGTGTTGTGAAGAATTAATTCTCAAAAGCGGAATTGTTTTGAGTTACCGTGTTGTTATTTGTCAAAATGTAAGTAGAAATAGAATTCTTTTCTGGTAGGTGATATATTTCTACATAATCTCTCATCTCTCCGCAAGTCTGTTTGCTCTGTTAGATTCCAAAGGGGGCTGGGTGGCTCAGATCTGAGTCCTTGTGCTTGGAGGCAAGTCCTATAATATTAATGCTTTAGTTTTTATGCCACACTGCTGTTTTATCCTCACATAATATGCCTGTTTCAGCCGAAGCTTGCCGGTTGCTTTTTTCCTTACCTCCGTGTGTATAATTCTACTTCATGACTCTAAATTCTTCATTATTCAACACTTTTGTTCCTTGGGTTCCAAGTTACCAGCTGCAGTCATTCTTTCTCTTACCCATCGTGTGTCTCTGCTGCTCTGTGTGTCACTGGGTTGAGACTACCTAGACATCTACCTGTGAATGCTGTTTCCCCTCACGTATCAGTGGAAAACCCAAGGGGAAAATGGAAAAAGTGACTAGAAAGCACAAGAAGTTTGATCAGGCTCGTAAGTGTCCAATTCTGTGAATATAAACATACTACGTTCTCATTGGCTGCAGATGTTTTTGGATTTTATGGAATTCCTTCACTAGTTACTGATGCTATATTGCAGGGGTCGGAACCTATGGCTCGCGAGCCAGATGTGGCTCTTTTGATGGCTGCATCTGGCTCACAGACAAATCTTTAATAAAAAAGAAATAACATTAAAAATATAAAACATTCTTATGTATTACACTCCATTTCCTACCCGACATGTTCATGATTGCGGGTGGCTTGAGCCAATCACAGCTGTCTCCGGGACAACACCAAATTTTTATTGGATAATGCGTAATGTACATGGGTCATTGTATGGCTCTCACGGAATTACATTTTAAGATATGTGGCGTTCATGGCTCTCCCAGCCAAAAAGGTTCCTGACCCCTGCTGTATTGTAATCGATCTGCCTTTTATTCTGTGAGTGACAGTTTTCTGACTCAGTATTTTCTTGCCCATAGCGTCTAGAAGCCCCTCTTGAATGTTTCTCAAGTACATTAGTTTCTTTGCTATTCTGTCTCATCCTCTCAGTTTTTTGATGAGTTCTTTGTCTTCAACACTTGCCTATCTTCAGTCAGTCCATTGTCCCTCCAGCAGCTAGTGTTTATGTACACATGCAATCTGATCATGCAGTTCTCCTACTGAAAACCTGCAGCAATGTTTAGGATAAACGAAATCCTTCGCGTGTCCAGGGAGGCCCCGGAGTGGCTGGGCCCTAGGCTACCTCTCCAGCTCTCCCTTGTGCTCTCTGTGACTGGTACGTGATGAGGCTGATCCCAGTGTCTCCTGAGTGCGTTCTTTCTCTCCGGTTGCCTTCTTGGCGTAGAGGACAACTCTGGCCTATTGCTTTGACACTGCCCATGCATCCTCCAGGCCTCAGGTGAACTGTCCCTTCCCCAGCGAAGCCTAGCTCTAGGGTTAGGTCAGTCCTTTCTCTTTCTGACTCTCGTTGCGCCTTGAGGTGCTGATGCTGCCTGCCGACACTGGCAGCTGAATCAGCTCACAGATACGTCTTCTTGACCGCAGCAATTCAGGATATTTGAAGCTAATTGCTTTTAGATTTGGACATGCACCTTTTGATGTTCTTATCATTTCTTCTTGTCCTCCTAGGTAGCTCGCTTGACTCATTTACCATTATCTGATTCCTTTACAATGCTCTGTATAATTGACATGAATGTGTTATTTGTAATTTGTTTACCTTCTACTTTCTCTACTAGACTGTAAGTCCTTTGTGGGTGGTTTTCCCTGCCCAGTGCCCAGCATGTGGGAAGGCGCCAAGTAACTGATTCTTGCCCCTCTGGTGCCAGACCTGAAGCATAGTAGACAGTCACTCAGCATCTGATGAACTGAATGTTTGTAAACCCTGTGTTGTCTTCCCATTGTTGACCTTGAATGCCGTCATCTCTGCTAGTTCTGCCATTCCTGGATTAGAAAAACTGTTGACCTTCTATTATGCATTTGCTATAAGATCTTATTTTACATTTTGTACTTCAGTTCATTTAAATTACATATTATACGCTTGAATACTTATAACTTTTAGAAAGGTGTGTGTGTGTGTGTGTGTGTGTGTGTATTACAAGAATAGAGCGTTCTTGCAGACCTGAGGACCACCCCCCATGGGTAAATATTGTTTTATCACTTAACTCATGTAAAGAAAAAACATCTGTGCCATCTGAAGTCTTTTCTCACAATTTTAATTAACTCCCCTGACGACGCAGTGTGGGTTTCTAAGAATAAGGGCCAGTATCTTCGCGTCCCAGTCAAGGAACTTCTGAAAACAGCTTGATTGTCTGGGCATTTTACTTTGGTTCTTGCTGCAAAAGGATATGTGTGTAGCAGCAGGGGAGGTAGAACTGGGTTCTGTGCTGCCTGGTGCTGAGCTGGTGGTAAGGCCGGACCAAGACAAGGCGACGGAGAGCCGTTCTGCTGTTCGGGGGTAGGGTCGGGGGATTAGTGCTGATTTTTTTTTTTCTTTCAGAAAATTCAGAGTCTGGAGAAATGGTCATGGACATGTGCCTGTCAGTTGCAACTGTAGTTATTTTATAGTGAACTTGAAGCAAATAGCGTCCCTTCTGCTTCACAACCGTCATGTGGGGAGGAAGCATAATGCCTGTGGGAGTGAGTGTTGGGAGCACTGCTTAGTCATACTTGGCAGAGTGTTTTTGGAGCCTTATACTCTTATAAAAATTGTACTGCTTATTGAATTACAGTTGATTCTTGCAGCTTTCTTTGGTTGAAAAAAGATGATCCAATAGTTAAAAATGAGGTGAAGCACTATTATAGGAACGATGACTTTTAAACAGTATATTCAGCATCAAGTGGGAATTAATATTTACTTTCCATTTCAGCTCTCGGATTTCATTGCCAGTTTTTCATGTTTTGGAGTGTTGTGTCTTTTAATTCCTTGACAGAAAAGTTTACTTTTAATACTTTTCATCAAATGTACAAATTCGAGAAACCACCCGTTGGTTAAGGGGAGTTATTAATGGCTTGACACTAACCAGAGCGAGTGCAGCCCCCACAGATGAGAGGCTCCGCCCCTCAGGACCGCCCTCTCCCACTTTGGACGCCATTTGCAAGTCCTGGTTGTCACCTGTGCTTTTGGCTGACTGGCTGTGTATAAACTAAGGGTTATCGTGACCCTCTCGGGTTCAGTAATAGTATATTGGGATGTCTCAGAGTTCAGGGTAGCAGTTTACTATTGCCAGTTACAGAAGAGGATATTTCCAAGGACATGAATGAACAGCCAGAGGAAGAGATATATTGGGCAAGGTATGGGGAAGGGGTTGCAGCGTCCATGTTCTTTCTGGGCATGAGACCCTCCTGGGGCCTCCATGTGATCACCAATTTAGAAACTAAATCCTAGGGATTTTATTTTATTTTATTATTATTTTTTTTGGTAGAGGCTTCATTGGGAACCAAATGATTGATTAGATTCTTGGCCATTAGTGATTGAACTAAATCTGCAGCCCCTCTCCCTTCCCAAGAAGGGTGGGGGAGGGTGGGGCTGCAAATTCCAGTTTTCCAATCACATGATCGATTTCTTTGGTGGTCAGCCCCTATCTCATAAGGCAGTTGGGAGCCCCCAGCCCCGTCCCCTCCTTTGTGTGCAAAGAGTTACAGGAATGCCAAGCATTACCTGAAGCAGTCAGACTCGTCGACCGGAGAGCCAGGGTGGTGGTGTGGCGTTGGGCAGGCAAGGGAACTGGGAGCTGTCCATCGGGACCGTTCTGGAGATGGCTCAGTGACGTCCTCAGCCCTGCTGAATGGCACAGTTAACATAGCCAAGATGGTCCAGGTGATGATGTGTATTTTATCTTAAATAATTAAAAATAACGTAAAACCCAAAATAGCACACTAGATAATAGAAGAAGAAAGGCTTGTATTTAGCCGCCGAGGGGTAACAGACTGTTCTGGTGTCTTCCAGGCCCGGCATCTCCCTGACCATGCAGGCGTTCTCGGAAGAGGAGCGGAAGCAGTGGCTGGAAGCCCTGGGTGGCAAAGAAGCTGTAAGAGTCATCAGTGGTTGAGTTTTCTTTCACATCCTTTGGAGTCGATGCGTGTTCATTTTAATGTCATTTTTATTTTGTGGTATTTAAGAAGAAAGGTTTCCGGCTGAAACTGGTGCTTGAATTACTCTTGAGAGCATTCAGTTCTCTAGTCATCTGGCTTGAGGTGGCAGCCGTGCACACGAGACAGGTGTAGCAGTCGTTTTCATTTTTGATTTTTCACGGCTGCCTCTCAGATTTGCTTTGCTGGAGATAGTCCTCTGCATTCTCCATTCTTCTCTCCTACCTGAAGGACTTTGGGTGCAGAGCACAACCATGCTGAGCTCAGTGGAGGTGATAGAGTCGCTGTGAGGCAGGGCAGGTGATACTGTACGTGACTGCTGTAGTTCTGTTGCTCCATGTAACAATTTGTGATTTAGCCTCACGGAGTACTATGTGCAGTACTATGTGGCCTTATTAATTGGACCTCTGTATTCAGATCGGTTTGAGGAATATGTTTAAGTCAGGGATTTATAGACCCAGAGGCACAGACATCCATTCTAGCATGACTTTCAGTTCAGTGCACTGCCGGCCTTGGGCAGTTGAGCGTTAGGCAGCTCATGTGTTGAATTAGGGATGTAGTGCGGATGATTATAGAAAACAGCATAGAACCAATTGGAATAATAAACTCTCCTTCCAAGTATTCTGACTCTGAATGAACTGCCAGTGCAGGTACCTGATAGGCTTCTCTGGAAAGCACTTGCCATTCTAGCAGTGTTGTTAAAAAGAAGGGGGAGTGGTTTGCCAAGTGGAGGAGGCATCGTAGGTAAGTCACCAGAGAGGTGTCAGCCTAGAGCTGCCTACATGGACAGTGTTATTGGCTGTAAGGGGGCACATTGGTGAGAACACACCAAGTCGGGGCACGGGGGTGGGCAGCAGTGCGTGCGGCACTGTCGATGTGCTGTTTCAGAAATGAAAACCCAAGTTATAGATATTAAAAGCAGATCCCATACAGGAGACTGTGTCACCCTCATAGGGAAAAAGTACTGGTCAGATTTATGTTTCATTTTATTATATTTATCAGCATTTAGTCTCTGTAGTTTTAGTTCTGTTTGTATAGTCTTTATTTTTTCCCATTGATTTGAGAAGAGAGAGAGGGAAAGAAAGAAAAGCATCAATGTGTTGTTCCATTTAGTTGTTCTATTTAGTTGTGCACTCATTGGTTGCTTCTCATATGTGCCCTTACTGGGGATCAAACCAGCGTGACTTTGGTTTTCCAGGACAGCACTCTAGCCACTGAGCAACCCAACCAAGGCTTGTCTGAATATTCTTAATTTGTCTCTGAAATTTAGTTGGGAGTCAGGAGTACTCCCGACATTAATAGTTACTGAGATCCAAAACAAGTTCTATTAGTCCTCTACTAAAGACAGTGCAGTGACTAGGACTTACCTCCCCAGAAACTCAAAGAAGCGCTATGGAAAATGAGTTTGCATAGAAAAAGATCACACGGCTAAGTTCTTGAGAAAGAAATCTGTTGCTAAAGGCAGTCTAACCTTGACCTCTTTAAGGAGCCAAGTAATTAATTCGAGAGACACAAAGGCAAGTCTGCAGAAAGAATATACAGTCATGCCCTGGAAATATTTTATACATACCACATACACCATAAGATTATAATGGAGCTGAAAATTTCCTGTTACCTATCATAGCCTTTGTAACATGTTAATCTCAGGTCAGCACAGATGCCTTTGTAAACAAACCTAGTGCACTGCCTGTCATACTGAAGTGTAGCACGACTTCTCATCACTGTCGTGGGCTGCTGAGCCTGGGTTCATGTTCGTGTGACGACAATCGCCTCATGATGCATTTCTCAGAATTGACCCCCATTGTTCAGTAGCACATAACTGTATTCAGCTATGTATTTATGTGGCAACAGTTGAGATACTGCATATTTTTTGTTCAGGTACTACTTAAGCCTTGCAAATAACGGGGAAGCACTAGAATTCTTAGAGGGATCATCTGGGATGATCACCTATCTCAGATGTAGTTGTTTCAATTTTGGACTGAAGTCATCTCTTTCTTAATTAAGTAGAAACCAGATTTTAGAAATAGTGTTGAAAAAAATAGCCTCATGGTATGGATTTCTAAGATAGAGCAGTTTGTCATTCTGAAATTGTAAGGCTGAACATTTCCTGTTTGCATGAACTTTCAGTAAGTTCCCTAAGAATCACCGTCCCTTCATCTCACTTTGCTCCCTCGGTGAGAGATAGTGCAGAGTGAACCGTCTTTTACACTAGAGCACGTGACGGTAATTCACCAATAGCAGTAGATTTTTTGCATGGACTGGGGTGTGCCTACTAGAATCATTTTTATTGATTTGTTAAAAATGTTTCCTGTTTTTTCTCTCTTACTAGCTGTTCCATAGTTTTAATAGAGCCATCATCCCAAGACCGGAAGGAAGTAAGTGCTAATTTATAACATTGTTTCTCTCCCTCTCCTGTGAGTGTCTTTGTTTTCATTGCCGATGTCAGCTTGCTGGTGCTCACCCTGTGCGCCCTCTCTGTGCTCATCGTCCAGTTGTGTTCTGTCTCGTCTCCTGAGGACCTGGACTGTTGTGACCCTTGTTGAACCCATCTCTGAGCATTTAAAAAAAGTTCTTTCCCTATCATTACTTTCTCTACAAAACCCAAAATATGTTCTCTGTAATTCACTCTGATTTTTATTCGTACAGCCATAAATGAACACTAATTTCAGGCATGTGTCTTTCAGCCTCTTTAGTTGTAAGTTTCTGTTGGTAGGAGCTGCTTATCACGTCCCCTGTGTGCACCCCCCCCCCCATTGTTCACATCCTTTATCCTTAAAGTCTCTGAGTGTGGCTATGCAAATAGTCTGTCATTGCACCTTAGAAAATAACAGTAGCCAAACGTATTCAGCTGTTCTCAGGGAATGATTTTCACATGCACTGTAAGCACTAGAGCTGAGTCAAGTACTGCTCAGCTCTGTAGTCTGGATTTTTACTGAGATAGACCCAAGATATGACCAGCTTTGTTTGCTAGGTTCTTGATGAATTGACTTGTGCTATCTTTGGAGAGATTAAGGCTACATTCATCACATGTCCACAGTTGGGAAGCATTATGCTGTACAACACACAATTTCAAAATTATCATGGTGTGCGTATCACTTGAGCCAGTGCTTGAATAAGAGACGTCTCTTCCAGCCTGGCACTGGAGATTGACAGTGTGCCCCACAAGGTTGCAGGTATACTAGAGTTTCTTCTTAACCTCTTTCTGTCCCTCCTTCTCCTTCTCTTCTGTCTTCCTCCTTTCCCTACCTTCTCCCTCCTCCTTCCTCCCTCCTCCCTCTTCCCTCACCCTCCTCCCACTTTCCCTCCCTTCCTTTCTTCCTTTTTCTCTCTCTTCTCTTTTTACCTACTTTCCCCTTTCTCTTTCTCCCTCATTTCTTTTTTTGAGAAATGGAAAGATGCCTTTAAAAAAACATTTTGCCAAGTAGAAAGAAACACTTGCATTTTATAAAAGGTTGTGAATAGTGGATCCTTAAACAGCAAACCACTGCATAACTTTCCTCATTAAAATTCTCTTCAGGCTAAGCATTAAACCTACAAAGTTTATTATATTCATGGATTGTTCTGAGGAGGGGGCAAGCCTCCCTTCTCCCTTGAGGGGGCAGAACCCAGAATACAAGAGAGAAGAACCAGCAGGGATAACTAAGTCCGCCAGTTATAAAATAACTACATCCCATAGTTCTCTAAATGGTTGCTTAGAGCTGCTTGCAACACAAAGCAAGAAAAGCAGGATCTGTATGTAGCTACGACCAGTAATCTGGAAAGCCCTTCCTCCTTCGTGACCCCACCGAAACCCCCTCTCCTTGAGTCCTGGGAAACCTTAAACAAAAGAATCACGCACCCATTGCTTGGATACTGCATAGGTATATGACCTGTAAGGAAATCTGATTCGGGAGCTCATGCTTTGGTGCTACTGGCCTCACGTGCTCCGCCAGCTAGTAATAAATTCTCCTTCCTTCGTTAATTGTCTGAGTGTCTCCTCCATTGAGGTTGTTTTCCTGCAACAGTTCATGCTGTCCCTGAGGAGAGCCAGGAGTATCACTGTCCCCTCGTTCTAAATACAGACCAGAGTATGTGCTTTTCCTGTTTTCATTTTGAAACAGGAATTGTCTTTTGTTAGGGTGCTCCAATATGCTAGCCTAGTCCATGGGCAAGAGTCCGAATTAGAGAAAAAATAAAATTATATTCACAATAATCTTTTCTGCTACATGAATCATGTTTTAAATTTGTTGTGAAAATAATAAAATATTAAGTGCTTAGAGCATTGTATAAAATATGAAATTCTTTTTGAAGCTCATGACCCAAATAATATTTTTAAAAAGTGTTCCTTAAATATTTTTCCTTAGGTTTTTTGTTTTTTGGGGTTTTTTTTTTTTTTTGTATTTTTCTGAAGTTGGAAACGGGGAGGCAGTCAGACAGACTCCCGCATGCGCCCGACCGGAATCCACCCGGCATGCCCACCAGGAGGCAATGTTCCGCCCATCTGGAGTGTTGCTCTGTTGCAACCAGAGCCATTCTAGCGCCTGAGGCAGAAGCCATTGAGCCATCCTCAGTGCCCGGGCCATCTTTGCTCCAATGGAGCCTTGGCTGCAGGAGGGGAAGAGAGAGATAGAGAGGAAGGAGAGGGGGAGGGGTGGAGAAGCAGATGAGTGCTTCTCCTGTGTGCCCTGACCGGGAATCAAACCTGGACTCCTGCACGCCAGGCCGACGCTCTACCACTGAGCCAACCGGCCCGGGCCAATATTTTTCCTTAGGTTTTAAAAAACAGTATGCGTTATTTCTCCAACTATCAAGTAATTTTAAAACCTTCACTCATATAATTTAAAAAAAACTGAGCCGTTGTTGTAACTTTGGCAAAATGTATCTTAACAATTTTTATAGACAGCTTCCCCTAAAGATTTTTATCACTTTCTTTTCCTCTGTTTAGTGTAGATTATATTTATGAATATAGGAATAATTTTAAATTATAAATTGATTTGTAAATTATTGATATTGATAGTTGTCCTATTATTCCAGTAAGCGCTCCTCTAAATATTGATATTTGAAATTTTCATTTACATTATTTCAGTTGGAAATACATAGCTTTTAGCTTTCTTTTTTTAATAGGAAGATAAAAATTAAAGGAGTTCAAATCATTTTTCCTGTTTTGTAAGGAAGAGAAACGTAAGGAATAAATTGTGCCCTTGATATATTTTACAACTGTTTCTTTTAGGTGCACAGTTGGATCAGATGGGATTCACAATTCTCAGAAAATGCATCAGTGCAGTCGAAACACGAGGTAACACGATTGTCTGAATCATTTTATTCATGAAAGGCGATAGGTATGTAAAGTCTAAGAGTCATTTATACTGCTTTACCGCACGGCTGAGTGTTGTCCAGTGAAATACTTCAGGATGCAGTGCACATCCTCTGGGTCAAAGATGTGGTTGTTTGTTTATGCCCACACAGCGGGATTTCCTTCCTTATCTGCATATTCCCGCCCTGCTTTGAAACGGGTTCTCAGTGCCTAAGCGGGAATCTTAGGGGAATCGGTAGTGTTGGACTGCGGTCTGGGTCACTTTTTGTTCATGCTTTATGAAGATATTCCCATCTTCCATTGTCACTCTGGCCTCCACTTAAAACATATGCTTCACTGGTGTCTAATTTACATGTAACAAAGCTCACTGATTTCAACAATACGGTCTGTTGAGTTTTGACACAATGTATACAGTTGTGGAACTACTGCCATCCTAGGTTGCTGTCTCCCCTCAAAATTCCTTTGCACCTCTTCACAATCCATCCCTGTTCCTCCTTGGCCCATGACAGCCACTGAGCCGCTTTTTATCACTCTAGGTCTGTCTGGGTTTTTTGTTTTCTTTTATCTTCTTTTCTTTTCTTTTAGCATTTTATATACATGGAATCATATAGTATATGGTTTTTTCAGCCTGGCTTCTTTATTTAGCATAATGCTTTTGAAATTCATCATGTTGGGTGTACACTGAGCTCATTTTCTTTTTGTTGCGAGGTAGTCTTTCATTATCTGATAAACTGAATTTGTTGATCTGTTCACTTGTTGATAAATGTTTGTGTTGCTTCCGGGTTAAATTTCAGCGCAGCTTTCCTCACGGAAAAGCTGGCAGGCATTCTCCTTACAGCCCCCAGGGTGACCCAGGGCTCTGGGACTTTGCGGCCAACTCAGCGGACTTGAGGGAAACTGAGTACTGAGTTTGTTCCACAAACAGGCTTTCTGGCGGTTGAATTTCTCTTTGTTAAGAGACCTAGTGAAGCACGGATAAATCGAATACTTAATTCACTTCCCTGCATGTGTACTCCTGTCCAACTTTGGACAACTTAGTGAGATGAAGCATTGCCTTCGTGTTTTCTATCAGATCCAGGTCCTTGTTATAAGGAGCCAGGACTGTGGCCTGTGAAATTGGAGCACTGGATCTGAGCTGCTTTATGATTCTGGGATTTACACATCCATTACAAAGACCCGGCCACAGGGAGCCTCTTCTCCATGCTCTCTTACAGTGGCCATTCGGGTTATGACCGGTTCCCTTTATTTCAACCCACACTGACATTGAGCTGATAGATGTCTTCATTTTCCTAGAGCTTTGAGAATTTCCAAACTTTAGAAAAAAACCGGTGATTTTCATTCTCTCTCACTTTCTCATTTGTGTTTCTGTTTTTTCTGAGCCTCTGAAGAACCTTGATAGTATTACTTACATGCTTATTATTTTGATAAATTCTTTCCCTCAAAAGTAAGAGGCTCATGGACAGCAGAGTAGCAGGCTTAGAAAGGTAAATAGAGAGTGGGGGCTGGGCCACATGTGGGGTGCCTTCGTGGGAAGGAGCCTGGAATTCTTTCTGGGGTGGGGGCTTCCACAGGGGCCGTTGCTGGTTTGGTATGATACAGATGCGATCAGACAGCATGGATACATCGGAGTGATTTAGCAAATGTAGTTGTCACATTCAGCAGTTGGTTGGACGTAAGAGGTCAGAGTTCTGCCAGGAATTGCACTGTCAGGTATATGCTTAGAAAACAAAGACTGTCAGGGAAACTGAAAGGTCAGTGGCAGACCTGATGACATATATCAGGACCACCAGGGGTGCCTCTTGAAAGTGCAGCTTCCAGGGTTCACTGCAGTTCTGGTGAATCAGCACTGGTGCTGGCTGGGCCTCTGCGGTTGACGCCGCGGTCCAATGGGGCAGTCGAACGGAGGGAGGAATTGCCTCATCTGTGTTCAGGGCGTAGTTGAAGCCACAAGGGCTTTTCTGAGCAAGTAGACTTCATGCCGGACCCGGGCCTGGATCTACTGTGGGCGCATTCTGTTCCACTCCTTTGTTCCTCCTGGGCCGCTGAAACCCCAGCGACTCGGGGCTTCCCGAGGACCAGCGCGTAAGCTGGATTTGGAGGAATTGTCCAGGCGCACGGATTGGGGGGGGGGTGTCGGGGAAGGATTGTGGCAGAGGGAAGAGGAGGGATTACGGTATAGACATTTGAAGGAAGGAGAGGCATCTGGGACCTAACTCGTAGATGCAGAGAACAAACTGGTGGTTACCAGAGAGAAGGGGGTATGGAGGTGGGGGAAATGGAAAGGGATTACAGAATACAGACTTCCAGGTATAAAGTAAGTCACAGGGATGTAATGGACAGCATCGGGAACGTAGGCAATAATATCATAATGACTATGGTTACTAGACTTATTGGGGTGATCACTCTGTGATATTTATGTATATATGGTGAAGCACTGTGTTGTACACCCAAAACCTAATATACTGTTGTATGTCAGATGTAATTTTAAAAAACTAAAAATAAAGAAAGGCATTGGCCAAGACCAGAGGACTGACCAGAGAGGATTGCGGAGGAGGGGCAGCGCTCGGTTACGTGGAAGAGGGGTTATTTTTCTGGGGCTTGATGAGGAGTTGTCAGGTTTAAGCTTCA
Organism: Saccopteryx bilineata; assembly: GCF_036850765.1. Taxonomy (NCBI): domain Eukaryota; kingdom Metazoa; phylum Chordata; class Mammalia; order Chiroptera; family Emballonuridae; genus Saccopteryx; species Saccopteryx bilineata. The sequence goes on along the minus strand of NC_089490.1, from coordinate 185,541,823 downwards.
AATAGTGTGATAAGAGGCATTTGGGGAAGATTCTTAACCTCTTGGGCCCTTAATTTCTAAAAGAATGTAACTAGGAATTTCTTTCATACTGTCTACCTCAACACGTTTGTGAGGATAAAAGAGCTAATTTTTGTCCATAGTAGATATTCATTAACTGTATTTATATCCTCTTTCCAGCCTCCCCCTGACTTCTTTTAATTGTGAAATGTCCATGTTCCTCCTTTAGTGATTATATTGTATGGTGGCATTAGTTACACTCTATATATTTATCTTCACTCATTCCTTGGAGTACAGAGAATGTCTTAATTTTTTCTTGCCCCATTCCATTTCTAAGTACAAGTCAGTGTCTTGCGCACACACACGCACGCGCGCACACACGCACCCCCCCCCCCCCACACAGATACATATAGTAAGCACTTTGTAAGCAATTGCTTTTTGCTTTGGTATTTATAGATTTGGTTAAAATGCCCTAATTAGCAATGTTATGTGTTCTAACAGTTTGTAAAATTATTGGAAGAACTTATTCTTCTCTATGTGGCTGGAATCAGTACTTTCAAGTAACACATAGGATTTGTTTTATCTTTCTGAAGCCTGGGAAATACCTTAGACATCGATAGAAAGATGTATTATATAACCTGTGGAAGAGTCTTATGGTTTTAGACCTTGGGGACTCATTACCTAATTTCTTAAAAAGGAACACATCGCCCATCCCTCGTTTTTCAGGTGTATGCATTGTAAACTATATAAAAACCAAGTAAGACTCTTTTGCTTAAAAATTTCTTTTAGTTGCTATTTTTTAAATAATCATGACTTAAAACTAAATTTGCATGCCACTTTTGTTTATGAAGTTTCCCTTAAAAAAAATCTTCCATACGTGAATAATTTGAATATTCACTTTAATTTCTAGAGCATGGCATTAAAATGTCGGTCTAGGCAAGCTGTCAGTTATCAGATTCAGCCTTGGTAACAAGCTGTGAATTCATGGGACGGAAGGAGGAAGCCACCTCTAAGATGCAACAGTCTGAAATTTGTTGCAGGGGAAAGTTAATTTCTCTTTCTTTGAAAAGTAAAATTTTAGGTTTTTGGAAACTAAAGTTGAGGATTTTTCTGCTTCCAGAGGACTTCTGAAATTGTGTGGTTTCTCAAGATGGGCCTGGAAGAAGAGAAGAATGTAGAGTTTTAGTATCAATATTTGTGGGAGGGAGGATGCCCAAATGTGAACTTGCAATATATTTTTCCACGACTGCCCGTTAATCTGAAATTGCCAAGGGCAAATTATGTGCAAAAGGAAGAAAATAAAGAACAGCTGTCCCCCAAAATTTATAGCAAGTAAATGAGAGTTTTTTTGCTCTCTGCCTCCTTTTTAATCATAATATAATGGGTGTGAGATGAGTGTGGGTGGGTACAGAGGACAGCCTCCTGTGGGAGGGAGCTGAAGAGTCTATGGTGTCTGCAAAAATGCAAATGCAAAACCAAAATACTAAATCCAGGCAAGTCAGGACTGATTATTCATCGTCTCAATTTGTAGTCTTTATTTGCTTTAAGAACAAACAAGCTTCCAAAGCTCTGAGCTTCCAGATGAATGATTGAATAAGATTAATAGGGACAAATGGTTGACTGTCTTGCTGCTTGCTAGGTTTTGTGTGTTTGGTTCAGATTCTGATGAGGTCCTTGGCATTTTATGGTAAGGCTCCGAAGGCACTCTTAACGTAGTTGTGAAGAGCATGCGCTCAAAAAACAGTCTTGTTTAGAAGACTTATTAGCTCTGCAACCAAGCTAGTTACTTAACCTTTCTGTGTCTTGGTTTTTACCAGGTGACATAGGGGCTAATGGTAGTCTCTCCGTCACAGGGTTGTAAGAATGCTTGAGGCATTGGCCCATATTGGGTGCTCAGGAAATGTGTGTTACTTGTTTAGAGATCAGTCTATTAAGAGAGGCCAATCATACTCAGGTAGTCTCATCATTATTTCAAGAGTCTGGAGGACTGAGAAACTTTGTTTAGATTTTTTTGTTGTTGTTGTTTTTTGTTTTTTGTTTTTTTCGTTTTCTGAAGCTGGAAACAGGGAGAGACAGTCAGATAGACTCCCGCATGCGCCCGACCGGGATCCACCCGGCACGCCCACCAGGGGCGACGCTCTGCCCACCAGGGGGCGATGCTCTGCCCCTCCGGGGCGTCGCTCTGCCGTGACCAGAGCCACTCTAGCGCCTGGGGCAGAGGCCAAGGAGCCATCCCCAGCGCCCGGGCCATCTTTGCTCCAATGGAACCTTGGCTGCGGGAGGGGAAGAGAGAGACAGAGGAGGGGGCGGGGATGGAGAAGCAGATGGGCGCTTCTCCTATGTGCCCTGGCCAGGAATCGAACCCGGGTCCTCCGCATTCCAGGCCGACGCTCTACCGCTGAGCCAACCGGCCAGGGCTGTTGTTATTTTTTTAAAAATGTTATTTATTGATTTTAGCGAGGAGAGAGAAAGGGGAAGGAGGAGCAGGAAGCATCAGCTCCCATATGTGCCTGGACCAGGCAATCCTAGGATTTTGAACCAGTGACCTCAGCATTCTAGGTCAATACTTTACCCACTGAACCACCACAGAAAAATTCCAAAGATGGAATCCGCCACCCCCAATAGACTGAAAGAGGCCTCACCCTGAGGAATCTACTGTGCGGATTCTGCAGTGTAAAAGATCTGCCTCCTATACAAGTCTATTGGGGGTGGTGGATTCCACCGTTGGAATTTTTCTGCTCTAGGAAAAGTTCTAGTGTGGAAAAAATTAAGCAACATGCTCTATATTTGAGTGGAATGTGCTGCGGCCTCCCATTGACTTGAATAGGAGAGGAAGAAATGTGTCAGAACTGCATTTCTGCTGTACAGGGGATCTCTCCTCTGCGGAATCCACGGGTCTCCCATTGAAGTAAATGAGTTGTGGATTCCACCACAGAAACCGCTGCTTTATAGTATGAAAGAGCCCTGAAAGATACCATGCTGTTCAGAAACTGCAGTGTATCCTATGACATAGTTCACACTGTTCTATATAGAAAACTTGCCACTAATCTGGAAAAAACAGATCCACTAGTTAAGCAGCTATTTACGGAATGGTAGCCCCAATACACTAGGTAAAGAGGTCCATTAGTAATAAATATTTCTCAATATATAATTAAATGTTTTTGTGATTAATAACTATGTTTAAATTATGTTTGATTTGTAGTAATGAGAATATATAATGCATATCAGGTATTTACATTCCGAATCATAACTGTAGCAAAATTACAGTTATGAAGTAGCCACCAAAATTAGTTTTTGGTTTGGGGTGACCGCAACATGAGGAACTGTATTGCGGGGTCATGGCATTGGAAAGGTGGAGAACCACTGGATTAAATAATCCGATCAAAAGACATAGGGTAGCTGCATGGATAAGAAAACAGGACCCATACATATGCTGTCTACAAGAGACACATCTTAAATCAAAACATGCACATAGACTGAAGATAAAAGGATGGAAAAAAAATTCATGCAAATGGAAATGAAAAAAAAAGCTGGGGTAGCAATACTTATATCAGACAAAATGGACTTTAAAACAAAGACTATAGTAAGATATAAAGAAGGTCACTACATAATGATAAAGGGAGCAATCCAACAGGAAGATATAACTGTTATAAATATCTACACACCTAATATAGGAGCACTTAAATATATAAAGCAGACTGATGGATTTAAAGGGCGAGATCAACAGCAATACTATAATAGTAGGGGATTTCAATACCCCACTAACATCACTAGGTAGATCCTCAAGAAAGAAAATTAACAAACAGCAGACTTAAAGGACATACTAGATCAACTCGATTTATTAGATATCTTCGGAACCTTTCACCCTAAAACAGGAGAATATACATTTTTTTTCAAGTGCTCATGGGACATTCTCTAGAATAGACCACATGTTAGGGCACAAAAGTGGTCTCAACAAATTTAAGAAGATTGAAATCATATCAAGCACTTTCACTGATCACAGTGGCATGAAACTAGAAATCAGCCACAACAGAAAAACTGAAAAATACTCAAACACTTGGAAACTAAATAGCATGTTATTAAATAACGAATGGGTTAACAATGAGATCAAAGAATAAATTAAAAAATTCCTAGAAACGAATGATAACGAGTATACATCAACTCAAAATTTATGGGACACAGCAAAAGCAGTCCTGAGAGGGAAGTTCATAGCATTACAGGCATACCTCAAGAAGCTAGAGAAAGCTCAAGTAAACATCTTGACCCTGCATCTAAAAGAACTAGAAAGAGAACAGCAAGTAAATCCCAGAGCTAGTAGAAGGAAGGAAATAATAAAGATCAGAGCAGAAATAAATGACATAGAGGCTAAAGAAACATTACTGAGGATCAATAAAACCAGAAGCTGGTTCTTTGAAAAGGTAAACAAGATCGATGAACCTTTAACCAGACTCATTAAGAAAAATAGAGGACTCAAATAAATAAAATTAGAAATGAGAGTGGAGAAATAACAATTGACACAACAGAAATACAAAACATTGTAAGAAAATACTATGAAGAAATGTATGCCAAAAAACTAGACAACCTAGATGAAATGGATAAATTCCTTGAAACATATAATCTTCCAAAAATTAATCTGGAAGAATCAGAAAACCTAAACAGACCAATTACAACAAATGAGATTGAAATAGTTATCAGAAAATTCCCAAAAAATAAAAGTCCTGGGCCCGATGGCTTCACAAGTGAATTCTACCATATATTCAAACAAGAACTAACTCCTATCCTTCTCAAGCTATTTCAAAAGATTCAAGAGGAAGGAAGACTTCCAAGCTCCTTTAATGAAGCAAGTATAATTCTGATTCCAAAACCAGGCAAAGACAACACAAAGAAAGAAAATTATAGGCCAATATCCCTGATGAATTTAGAGGCTAAAAGCCTCAACAAAATATTAGCAAACCGGATCCAGCAATATATGAAAAAAATAATACACCATGATCAAGTGGGATTTATTCTTGGGAGGCAAGGCTGGTAAAATATTTGGAAATCAATCAATGTGATTCATCACATAAACAAAAGGAAGGAGAAAAACCACATGATAATTTCAATAGATGCAGAAAAAGCATTTGATAAAATCCAGCACCCATTCATAATCAAAACTCTCAGCAAAGTGGGAATACAGGGAACATACCTCAACATGATAAAAGCCATCTATGAGAAACCCACAGCCAACATCATACTCAATGGGCAAAACTTAAAAGCAATCCCCTTAAGATCAGGAACAAGGCAGGGGTAAACCCTTTCATCACTTTTATTCAACATAGTTCTGGAAGTCCTAGCCACAGCAATCAAACAAGAAAAAGAAATAAAAGGCATCCAAATTGGAAAAGAAGAAGTAAAACTATTATTATTTGTAGATGATATGATATTGTATATAGAAAACCCTAAAGTCACAGTAAAAAAACTACTAGACCTGATAAATGAATTCAGCAAGGTGGCAGGATATAAAATTAATATTCAGAAGTCAGAGGCATTTTTATACACCAACAATGAACAGTCAGAAAGAGAAATTAAGAAAGCAATCCTGTTTATCATTGCAACCAAAAAAATAAAGTACCTAGGAATAAATTTAACCAGGGAGATTAAAGACTTGTACTCAGAAAATTATAAAACATTGATAAAAGAAATCAGGGAAGATACAAACATGTGGAAGCATATGCCGTGCTCATGGTTAGGAAGAATAAACATCATTAAAATGTCTATATTACCCACAGCAATTTATAAATTCAATGCAATACGGATTAAAATACCAATGACTTCCTTCAAAGATATAGAACACATATTCCAAAAATTTATACGGAACCAAAAGAGAACACGAATAGCCTCAGCAATCTTGAAAAGGAAGAATAAAGCGGGCGGTATCACACTTCCCAATATCAAGTTATACTACAAGGCCATTGTACTCAAAACAGCCTGGTACTGGCATAAGAACAGGCATATAGATCAATGTAACAGAACTGAGAACCCAGAAATAAACCCACACTTTTATGGACAACTGATATTCGACAAAGGAGGTAAAAGCATACATTGGAGTAAAGACAGCCTCTTCAACAAATGGTGTTGGGAAAATTGGACAGCTACCTGCAAAAAATGAAACTAGACCAACTTATAGCATTCACAAAAATAAATTCAAAATGGATAAAAGACTTAAATGTAAGCCGTGAAACCATAAGCATCTTAGAAGAAAACATAGGCAGTAAGCTCTCTGACATCTCTCGCAGCAATATATTTGCCAATTTATCTCCTCGGGCAAGTGAAATAAAAGACAGGATAAACAAATGGGACTATATAAAACTAAAAAGCTTCTGCACAGCTAAATACAATGAGAATAGAATAAAAAGATAAACTACACAATGGGAGAATATATTTGACAATATGTCTGATAAGGGGTTAATAACCAAAATTTATAAGGAACTTGTAAAACTCAATACCAGGAAGACAAACAATTCAATCAAAAAATGGGTGAAAGAAATGAATAGACACTTCTCCAAAGAGGACATACAGATGGCCAATAGGCATATTAAGAAATGCTCAACATCACTAATCATTAGAGAAATACAAATTAAAACCACAATGAGATATCACCGCACACCAGTTAGAATGGCACTCATCAACAAAACAACACAGAATAAGTGCTGGTGAGGATGTGGAGAAAAGGGAACCCTCCTGCACTGCTGGTGGGAATGCAGACTGGTGCAGCCACTGTGGAAAACAGTATGGAGATTCCTGAAGAAATTAAAATCGAACTGCCTTTTGACCCAGCTATTCCACTTTTAGGAATATACCCCAAGAACTCCATAGCACTGTTTGAAAAGAAGAAATGCACCCCCATGTTTATGGCAGCATTGTTCACAATAGCGAAGATCTGGAAACAGCCCAAGTGTCCATCAGAGGATGAGTGGATTAAAAAGCTTTGGTACATATATACTATGGAATACTACTCAGCCATAAGAAATGATGACATTGATCATTTACAACATGGATGGACCTTGATAACATTATACTGAGTGAAATAATAAATCAGAAAAAACTAAGAACTATATGATTCCATATATAGGTGGGACATAAAAATGAGACTCAGAGACATGGACAAGAGTGTGGGGGTTACAGTGTGGGGGGAGGAGAGGGAGGGAGTTGGGGGAGGGGAGGGGCACAAAGAAAACTAGTTAGAAGGTGACGGAAGACAATTGGACTTTGGGTGGTGGGAATGCAGCATAATCAAGTGTCAAAGTAACCTAGAGATGTTTTCTCTGAACATATGAACCCTGATTTATCAATGTCACCCAATTAAAATTAATTTTAAAAAAAAGGGGAAAAAAAAAAAAAAGAATCCTCCAAGACTACCCAGAATTGTTTTGTCCCGGATGGAGGGGCCTGTGGCAGCAGGGACAGCTACTTCCAGGCCTTTTCTAATGTTCGGACCTCTACAGAGAAGGGATTCGAGGAACCTTGCCAGTTGCAACAGCCAGCTCTTGCCTTGACTTCGAGTCTCTTTGCTGATTTATATAAGTAACATTCTGTTATGACTTACACTTAAGTTATGTGAATGGTGAGTTTGAAAATAAGATGCACCTTTATTCAGCTGTCCCCTCCATTCTAGCTTATTTTCATACTTTCCTATTTTTGGACCATGCACATGTGAAATGGGCTTGAGCCAACACTTTCTGGGTATTTCCTATAGAAAAGATACTGGAGGAAAAAATGGTGCAGAAATGTTCCTGGTCTTAAAGGTTAGCTTCCATCTAGTTTCCAGATAGTGAAGGCTTTGAGATTTAATGCTACTTCTTTGTGAACAAATTATTCTGCGTAGTTTCATGGGTGCTGGTAGAGGACACAAGACCCCTGGACCAGAGAGGAAGGACAGCTTCTCACTCTCAGCAGCCACAGTATCACATTTCATGTTAGTACCCTGAGCCCTGTTTCCCCAGGTCACTGCAAAGGGGGTCAGATGATATTTGTTTATTTTTAATTCTTTTTTCATTTTAGAGGAGAGAGAGAGAGAGAGAGAGAGAAGGGGGGGGGGGAGGAGCAGGAAGCTTCAACTCCCATATGTGCCTTGACCAGCAAGCCCAGGGTTTTGAACCAGCCACCTCAGCATTCCAGGTCGACGCTTTATCCACTGCGCCACTACAGGTCAGGCCGGATCAGATGATATTTGCACACACAGTAGGAGAAGAATTTTGAATTTAGGAAACTGGACTCTTAATAGTGGGCATGCATGTCTGTTCTTTGATCTAGTTGGTGTCGTCATTTCTGTTTTCCAAAATTGCACGTAAACCTGATCTTTGCTCCAGAGGGAGATACTGGAGTAGATGCTGTCACCTACTCTGCGCGTTGCTGGCAGAGGAGGTCAGTGGGCAGATCCCAGGTGTAAGGTTGAGACACCACCAGGTTTGATCAGTGGTGTGTTCAGATCTCTGACAGGAAGTGGAATTGATGGGAGTGGGTGGCTGGGGGAGATGGGAGGTAGAATGGCTGGTTGGGTTTTAGAAATAATCCAGATAAAAGATGATGGAGGTATAAACTGAGGCATTGTCAATGGGAAGAAGGGATAGATAAGAAGAGAGACTAGGCAGAAAAACAGAATCTGGTGAGCTGCTGGCTGTAGGAGGTAAGGGAAAAGTACAAGTAGAAACTGACTCTAAGCCTGCCAGCCCAGGTCATTGATGACATCTTGAGCCAAGACAGAGAATGCGAGAGGAGCAGGTGGTTTGGGAGGAATATTGACGGGTTTTAGATATTCAGAATTCTAGGTACCTGTGATGTTTCTGTCGGAAGTAGGTGAAGGCGAGAGGGGATGTTGGGTATCGTTTTCAGAGAGGTAAAGTGTTTTTTGTTGTTGTGTTTTTTACAGGGACAGAGAGAGAGTCAGAGAGAGGGATAGTTAGGGACAGACAGACAGGAACGGACAGGATCCGAGAGAGACGAGATGCATCAATCATCAGTTTTTTGTTGCGATACCTTAGTTGTTCACTGATTGCTTTCTCATATGTGCCTTGACCGTGGGCCTTCAGCAGACTGAGTAACCCCTTGCTCGAGCCAGCGACCTTGGGTCCAAACTGGTGAGTTTTTTCCTCAAGCCAGATGAGCCCGCGCTTAAGTGGCGACCTCGGGGTCTCGAACCTGGGTTGTCCGCATCCCAGTCCGATGCTTTATCCACTGCGCCACTGCCTAGTCAGGCAGAGAGAGATAAAGTTTTGATGTCAGAAAGACCTTTGGGTAGATGGTGAGGTAAGACAGTAATGGAGCAAAGGGCAGACTCTTTGGGGATCTTTGCACTTAGGGAATGGGAGGAAGGACACATAGGACATGGGTGGGTTTAGTGGTTGTGAAGGCAAGAAGCTAGAGACTAGCCGGGTCGTAAGGGTCCTGCTTCTCATGTGCGTTTCCACAAATACCCTAAGAGACAGTGGTATTCTCCATCTCATGTGAGCAGCGGAAGTGAAGAGACATGATTTGATTTGGGTTGAGTCTCAGATGAAAGCTGCAGACAAATTTAGATCTAACACTGAGCTTTTAAAGCCATTGCCTTCAACCACAGCGAGCATTCTGCAGCTGGAGCTTCCGAGGAGTTGACGAAGAACAAAAAAAAATAAAGAGGAGACACATTTTTAAAGAACAGAAGTGATTTGACACTGTAGACAATAGTAAGGGGAAGTAGGAAGGGAAGATTTAAGTATCTCTGAAGGGCCCATCTAGCTGTGGGATGGAAGTTACGCCTCGCTGCCTTCTTTCTGTGCCGACTTCATCCGGGACCTCAGCAGGTACGCTGTCAGCCCAGGAAGGATTTGCTTGCTTTGCCGAGAACTGCAGCACCGTGGGAAGTCTCCTGGTGGTAGACACGATGACATTATGGAATCTGCATCTGGCAGTATTTTAAATCCTGATATGCAGCATTTTATGTTTTTCTGAGTACCATGTACTCTAGCTCCCTAACCCTATGAAACTCAGTAGGCAGTTGAGCAGGTCTTATTTATTACGCTTTAGGTGCATACGAAGAGTCTGAGGTCCAGAACCAGTTACGGGTGACCTAACCGAGGCTGTGAGATACACTGTTCCTTCCAGCTCACACCGAGGGCAGGCCGAAGGCCACACTGAATGAATCGTGGTTACAGCCTCTGTTAGAGCCTAGGAAACAGCAAGACATTTGACAACTGGGGGAAGTTTGGGCCTCCAAGTGTTAACAGAGAAAGAGGAAACTCCTTGTCATTCTGTAGCTTTTCTGCAGCCCCAGACTAGGCAGCCTGCCCACTGGCTTGGGTGGTTGTACACGGAATGGCAACAAGTCTGGGGGTTGTCCGATCTGAAGCAAAAATACTTTTCTCTGGTGTTGGTTAGAAACTAGAAATGAGACCAACCGCACAGGGTGTTGGGAATCTACAGTCCATTCTCACCCTAGTACAGAAGGTAGAAGCTAATAAACCGAATTGTGTTTGAACTTGAATTTGAGGTGAGACTTACAGTCAAGTCTGGATGTGTCTGCAGAGCCCTGAAATCAGTGAGATGCTGGGTTGGATCTGGGCTTGGGTGTCTGCCCTTTGCCTTGTTAGTATTTCTCCCGTCGGCTGGGAAGGGAATCGGTGACTGGAGGGGCTGGCATGGTGCGGCTGCCCCCGCAGGCCAGGCTGTGGGGTTCTGCGCCCAGCCTCGGGTTGGTTTGGCTGTGGGGGCCGAGCGAGTGAAATCGTAAGCCCTTTCCACAGAGTGCCTGCGGCGGAGGCCGTCCATCATAGCCCAGATGTGGATTTACAGACACAGGGTCCGCAAGGCCAGCCTGAAGGGAAAGGCAGCACTTGGGAGGAAGAAAGTGCAGATCCTTTTCTGGCAGATAGTAGCTCTCCGTAATGTTTTCCTCCCTGCTGCCCAAGTCGTTCTGATCCAGGGGAGAAATTCCACATGTTATTGGTGAACAGGCATTTTATATTTTCCATGAGTCATTCGTATTAAATAAACGTTGACTCTCCTCCCAACATGTGCTCCATTTTATGGGAGTGGGCCGTGCACTACATGCTGCAGCTAGGAGGACTTTTACATTTATTGTGCCCCAGCTAGTTTGATATTAATTTTGAATTTCGTGCTCAGTGAAAGATTTGAATGACTGTTTGGTATGTGAGGTTCAGGCGAACGCTTGACAAACAGAATCTCCATTAATTTTCACAGCAACCGCGTTCGGTCATTAGCCTCAGTTATCGGGTAAAGCAGCTGAGATGCAGGCAGACCCAGGAACTTGCCTCTTCGTACAGCTGGGAGGTCGTTAAGTTGGAGGTTTCCAGGCTATCAGTAGCTTTAACCTGTAATCATTTATATCTCACTTAACAAGTTTGGTTTCCAGGATACTTTTTAAATTTATTTATTTATTTATTTGTTTGTTTGTTTATTTATTTATTTATTTATTTATTTATATTTCCTTTTAGTGAGAGGAGGGGAGGCAGAGACAGACTCCTGCATGGGCCACAACCAGGATCCACCTGATATGCCCGCTAGGGGGCGATGCTCTGCCCCTCTGGGGCCCTTGCTCCATTGCAGCTGGAGCCATTCCTTAGCGCCTGAGGTGGAGGCCATAGAGTCATTCTCAGTGCCCAAGGCCAATGCACTTGAACCTATCAAGCCATGACTGCAGGAGAGGAAGAGAGAATGAGAGAGAGAAAGAGAGCGGAGAGAGAGAGAAGGGGGAGGAGTGGAGAAGCAGATGGGCACTTCTCCTGTGTGCCCTGACTGGGAATCAAACCTGGGACCTCCACACGCTGGGTCAATGCTCTACTGCTGAGCCAACGGGCCAGGGCTGCCTTTTTTATTTTTTATGATGGGACCAACATCTACACAGATTAAAGTGACACTGTCATTTTGAGCTTCTCATCTTTGTACAGTTGTAATCTTCAAATGCTCCCAGTGCTTAGAAATCATTCCTTATTCTGCCTTTTGTAGTACTGAGCACAATAGTGTGTGTTAAAAATAATGCATTCTGCTTCTAAAGTTTCAGAATTCTGAAATTCTATAAATACAATACTTTAAATTTGTGGTGTTGAATGTTGCGTTCCTTTGATGGAATGGAGAACTCATTCTTGGTTCTCTTTATATTTAAAAATAATTTAATATAAACATGCACTTCTAACAGAACCTTAAAATGTTCGAAGTTGCCCAGTATCTTAGAAAGATGTCTGTGTATGACCCTATTTATTTTTATGTAACTTAGCAGAGTGGATAGCCTGGAAAGTGCTTATTATACTTAGACCTTTAAACAGGGTTTATTAAAGATTAGGTATAAATATCTGTAAGGGACACATTGTGAAAATTTTTTATAATTCACCTGTGACCAGCAGTATTCACGAGCCTCGGCATTGCTTGTCTTTGCGTCTCTTGTAAAGCATATCTGTCTGCACCGTTTTGCTTGGTATTTTTTCACAGGTTTTTCCTGAACATTTTACCTTTTATTTGTATTTTTCCTTTTATTTCCAAGAATCTTTCATGATTGCTTAATATTTATAACTATATAAACATATCATTATAAAACCTATTTATAATTATACAACTTTATGAATATATAAATATTAATCTTGTTCATCCATTCTGTAGCCCATAGGAAAATTTGTCTTTGCTGTGCAGGTGGGATGTGTGAAAGCGTGTTTGTAGTTATGCATACACATACACATGCTCTGCACACGTGCCTCATTAATGGTGACATGTGGCAGACTTTTTATGTAAATCTTGTGCATGCAAACATGACTGTAAATGACCTTTCATCCATCCCTGTTGTCCACATGCATGAGTGCAAACAAATGCTTCATTCTTTCCCTAAATGTTGATCGATTACTTCATCTCTGATAAGCACCCTGCTTGTTACTAGAGGAGAGCTGAATAGATGTTAGTTTTTAGACCCATGGAAGATGATCATTTATTTCTGTAAAACCCCATGCTGTAAAACTTTGAAAAATAATGGCGTGCTTGTTACCATTCAAAGTATCTATGTTCTACTTTGAGCCTTATCCCTTCCCGTTGTTATATCTGTTTTCTAGTTATAAATACTTTTTCTGTCTCTCGTAATTTTCTTCCCATTTCCCTTTACTAAGCAATCATCAACTTATTATTCATTTATTCAGTTCAGTCACTAATTTATTCAGTTTATTTGTTAAACGTATACCATGCGCTGAGGACCATGCAAGGTATTAAAAAGACTGAGCTGTTGGGTATAGAATCCACTTCTGAAGCCGGAAAGGAAAGGACAGACCTTGTGGTTCAGTTGGTTTCAAGTTGCTTTCTCTTTTTATCTTAATCCTCTTTTTTTGTTTGTTTGTTTGTTTTTTTTTGCATTTTTCTGAAGTTGGAAACGGGAGGCAGTCAGACTCCCACATGCGCCCGACCGGGATCCACCCGGCATGCCCACCAGGGGGTGATGCTCTGCCCATCTGGGGTGTTGTTCTGTTGCCTCCAGAGCCATTCTAGTGCCTGAGGCAGAGGCCATGGAGCCATCCTCAGCGCCCAGGCAAACCTTGCTCCAATGGAGCCTCGGCTGCGGGAGGGGAAGAGAGAGACAGAGAGGAAGGAGAGGGGGAGGGGTGGAGAAGCAGATGGGTACCCCTCCTGTGTGCCCTGGCTGAGAATTGAACCCGGGACTCCTGCACGCCAGGCCGACACTCTACCACTGAGCTAACCGGCCAAGGCCTTTAGTCCTCTTTTTAATTGTACCCTGTGTGTTCACTTTATTCAACCTCAGTGCCCAAAATACACAGTGAGCATGCCATCACTGGGAAGCTAACAGGAAATTAAATGTTGCATAATTTTTGGCCCGTTATCTTCTCATTTATTTCCAGTTTTTTGCCTGCTGTTCTTTTGGTATCCTCCGTGTGTTCTGTCACCTGTCTTCTCTCTTCTTCTTTCAATGGCCACTTTCTCTTGTCTTCCGGCCACATTTACTTTCCAGTCTTCGCCTCCACCTCTGTTGTTCCCCTAAAGTTTATCGACCCTGGTAAGTTCCATTGTTCCATTTGCTTTTTGCATCTGATTCTTTTACTGTCCGAGGTCATCTTATTTCTTTTTGTGCTTCCCAGCCCACCTATCAGGCCCCCAGGTGCCCGCCGTGTTCAGTTCTCCACGCAGGTGTTTTTCTGGAGCCGAATCATCTGTGGTGCTGGTAGCGGCATTTGGGTTCTGAGAGGGAAACAGTTGGGCGGAGATGATGAGCGACTTGACTCACTCCCACATCCTGGCCCTCTCCGCCTGGACGAAGTGGGGTGGTGTTCTGTGATTGCGCGGTGGGAGATTGGAGGAGACAGGTGCTGCGGAGGGAGACAACATTGGATTTCACTTTATTCGTTCTGTCCAGGGACAGCTGTCATTGCCTGCTCATCACTGTAATGGAGAGCCCTTCCCTTCCTCTTGCTGCCGGTCAGAACCAATCTTATTAAAAGAAGAAATATATATATATATATTTTGGCCTGTAAATACTTTGACCAGATGACAGGTTTTTGTTAAAATGTTATAAAGTGTTGTAATGATATCAATCAGTGGGCCTTGCTAGCCTGAAAAAGTTTTAAATAATTTCACTATTTTAACTTGAAGTTTTCGTTTCCTAACTCGAATGTCTGTTTTGGCCCAAGTGCAATCTATAGCCGTGGTTCTAAATTAATCTCAGATCAAATCAACCTGGCCATGCCGGTTATGTACCCAGCTATTCTGTACAAGGCACCACGAAGGCTACTAAAAATAAGCCACAACACAAAAAACAAGGTTGACGTCATGTCTTTCCAGGTCATAATATCAGTGCATTTAGGGAGAAAATGTAGAGCACAGGTCCTCAGTTCTTTATCTGAAAATGCTGAGGTTGGATGTGTTTAGAATTTAGATTTTCTTTTAAAGTTAGAAAGGCACTAAGGGGCATATACTGCATAGTTAGTTACATCTCCAGATAGGTTTGGTGTGGAAATTACTTTTGTCATGTTGATATATGAATATTCACATTGAGTAGGGAAAATAAACACTTAACCTGATGTCAATTGATTTTTTTAAAAGAGAGAAAGGGAAACATTCATTTGTTATTCCACTTAGTTGTGCATTCATTGCTTGCACCCCATATGTGCCCTGAACAAGGATTGAACCTGCAACCTTGGTTTTTTGGAATGACAGTCTAACCAACCGAGCTAACCAGCCAGGGCCAAGCATTCAGAATTTTGATTTTGGGAATTGTGCATAAGAGACTGTGGGTTAGTTTTAGAATGTAATTAAGTGTTAAAAGGAATTAATTATGAGTCACATTCAGAATAGTGGGGTATCACTGTGGTGTCAGAATGATGGGATTTTGCCTGGTTTTGAAGGTCTAGATCAGCGGTTATGACCCACAGGTTGAGAACTGCTGGTCTAGATGGAACTTAATTTTTGCTCACTGTTGGATCTTGGGAAACTAGACTAGCACCTGCCACATATTTGATGAGTAAATATTTGGTAGGTGAGTAACTTGTGAAGAGAAGGGGAAGAATGTTCTTGCCAGAGGAAGCCCCCCCAAAAAAAAACATAGCCAAGGAGGAGAGAATGCATTTGGTTACTGTGGGCGAGTCTGTGGTCTTAGCCTGTCTGATGAAGGAGAAGACTGTGCAGTAACTACGGGTAGGTGAGGTGGTGACCATAGTCTGTTTATGAACAAGCCTTACATGCTTGTTCAGCTGTGGAGTTTGGACTTGATTGGATGCTTTACTCTTAAATGGGGATAGAAGACACCTTAGATCAATGGTAGTCAACCTACCGCCCCCTAGTGGGCATTCCAGCTTTCATGGTGGGCGGTAGCGGAGCAACCAAAGTATAAATAAAAAGATAGATTTAACTATAGTAAGTTGTCTTATAAAGATTTATTCTGTCAAACTTAGCAAAAATCCTACATAAAGTACTTGGTAAGTAATTATTATATGCTTTAACTTGCTATAACTCTGCTTTATAAATTTTATAAAGTAAAGTTACTTCCCTACTTTATAAATCACCATTACTGTGGAACCGGTGGGCGGTTAGAAAATTTTACTACTAACGGAGATACAAAAGTGGGCGGTAGGTATAAAAAGGTTGACTACCCCTGCCTTAGATTGTCAAAGTGGTTTGAAAAGTAAAAAGTTAGAAAAAAAAATGTTGTTCGGAATGAATTGTGAATGCCTGTGTTTCCTGCAAATGTGTGTTTATCAAATTTAAGACTGTTGAAGAAGCAGAGATTACTTTGAGTTTGAAGAAAAGGCAGACATTGACCTACTGAATTTGAAAAGTGACAGGGAGGAAATAAAAAAAAGTCAAAATCCTGACATGTGGCAAATAGAGATAGTGATGCCTTTGGCTGAAGTGGACATTGGAAAGCAAAGGGGAGAGAATATGCTGAACCACCGACATGAGCAGCATATTCTTGGTTCAGCATATTCTTTTAAGTGTCCTTACTTGATGTCTTTTGTGTGATGTGTGCATTTATCAGTACCAAGTATGTTCCAGTTTTCCTGGTCCAGGGCTTCAATGGGCACAATGGAACCAGAAACAGAATCTTACACAACTCGAGTGTATGTGTTTTACGTGCTGTTTTCTAGAAGCTTTGTACAAGGTTTATTTACATTTCATTTTTAAAAATAAAAGCCGTGTAGAATAGCATGAATTCCCCCGGCACCTTTTATTATGCATTAGCAATGAACTCTGCTTCTCTCAGGATGGTGACTTTGAACTTGATCAGTTAGCCTGATAGTAATTACCAGTGCCGAGTGATTGTTAGGGGTGAAATAACATTTTTATTTCATTTCTCCATGCGTGTCAGGCACTTCGCATAGGGGCATGTTTGTTTGACTTTAGAATATGATTTGCTCTTTTGATCTCTGGCCCCGAGGTCAAACTCTTTTAGGTCTCTTAGAGCAGTGTTTTTCAACCAGTGTGCCGTGAGACATGGTCAGGTGAGCCGTGGGGAAATTAAACATGGGTCCCCAAACTACTGCCCGCATGCCGGATACGGCCTGTGGAGGCTATTTATCCGGCCCACTGCCAGCCGCCTCCATCCGAACATAAACATTCCCCTCACAATCCTTCCAGCTATCAACGACAAGAAGAGTGGAGGCACAGGGAACGCTCACTGACCAATCACCTTCTAGGATTCATCCCGACCACTAGCGATGAACCAATAGTAGGCTGCCTCTCATCCACACCCAGGAAGATACCCGCTCGGGCTGCTGCGCACTTGTCATTGTGTGGCCGAGGCGAGTAGTTGAAGCTGCTACTCCTCCCCATGGTCCCGACTTCTAATCCTGGTCAGGACTGGAGGTAAATGTTGCCACCACTAGATGAAGCCTCAGCCTCAGCTGGTTATGTCTATCCTGATGGTGTATATAGATATTTGACCTTTTTCTTTTTAAAAGAGGCCCCCCGCAGAGGGTGATATACCATGCTCACAATGCATCACAATGTTATCTAACTTTAAAGCTAAGTTTGCTGATCTTCCTTTGGACAGTTTTTGGTTATCTGTTGCCAAGGAGTTCCCCATTCTGGCCAACAAAGCTATTTTGACATTGCTCCCGTTTTCAACCACATATCTATGTGAACTGAGCTTCTCAAGCTTGACTGCGATAAAAACTAAAAACAGAGAGAGACTGAGAACTGTTGAGGAAGAGCCTCGTGTGTGTCTTGCTACCATTCCTGCCAGGATATCCCTTTTGTGTTCATCAAAACAGGCCCAGGTTTCACACTGAGTATAAATACATTTAGAAACTATATTATTAACTATATGTATAATATGTACTGTGTTAGAGTGTCATTTTGTGTCATTTTGGTAGGTGGTGTGCCCCAGGATTTTGTAAATGTAAAAAATGTGCCACGGCTCA
Source organism: Saccopteryx bilineata (assembly GCF_036850765.1). Classification (NCBI taxonomy): domain Eukaryota; kingdom Metazoa; phylum Chordata; class Mammalia; order Chiroptera; family Emballonuridae; genus Saccopteryx; species Saccopteryx bilineata. The sequence goes on along the minus strand of NC_089490.1, from coordinate 185,523,950 downwards.
ATCACTGTCAGTATTGGGACTAAAAAACCTTTTGGTATTTTGAACTATCTGGACATGGCCTTCTGGCTGAGGGAAGGTAGGACTGACGCTCAGTATTTTCTCCAGTCGCAGGCTCACACTCTGTGTTTCTTGACAATTTTCTTTCCTTTTTTTCCCCCCAACTCTTAGTGGAGCTGCCCTGCACTTTTCTCCTCTCGCAGTCAGTGAGCATTCCCCATCACGAACGTGACTCTGCTACTCACATTTCTTAGCATCCTGAGTAGCCTTGTCTAGACTGATGGGCCAGCCTTTGCTCTTCTGGTTCTTAGTTCTGTTGAGTAACTGAGAGAGAAGGTACATCCATTTGTTAGCATTGCTATAATAAAGTCCCACAGAGTGGGGTGGCTTAAACCACAGAAATTTATTTTCTCATGATCCCGGAGCTAAAAATCTAGGCTGAAGGTGTCTGCAGAGTTGGTTTCTTCTGAGGCCTGTCCCATTGGCTTGTAGATGGCCGCCTTCTCTCTGGGGCAGCCCTGGTCTTCTCTGTATGTCTGTGCCCTCATCTCATAATTGTACCCTGGACTAGGGCCAATCCCAGTGACCACAGTTTAACTTCACTACCTCTTTTAAATACTTTATTTCCAAATATGGTCACATTCTGAGGTACTGTGGGTGAGGACTTCAACCTACAAATTTTGGGGAGGGGGGAGCAGCACAATTCAGCCCCTAACCAAGCAGACAAAGAGGACATTTGAGAAGTTTTTAAAAAAGGAGTAAGGAGAAATAAAAGATGCAAAAAAAAAAAAAAAGGAAAAGTAGCATTCATTTCTGTAAGGAGTCTCAGAAGCCATTATGTGTGTGCAGCACTTTATAACAGACAGAACGCATGTTGGCATGTCTTTTTCCTCCCATAACAACGCGGGTGTAGGATGAGGTCCGCGACCTCAGAGGCAGCATCCGGACTCAGAGGGTTCCTGTCTTTCCCAGGTTCTCAGCTCTGAGCAGCTGAGCTGGGATTTGAATCCCGGTCTTTAGACTTTGGTATTTTTCCTTCATCCGCCAAGGCAGAGAGTTGGAAAGAAAAGTGTGCTCCCCCAGGGCAAAGTTCATGGTGTTTTTGGTGGTGTTTTGTTTTGCTTTGGAAACTTGGGAGATTAGCGGCATCATCTCCTTGTCAGCCAGTCCTATTCAACATTTGTAGTGCAGAAAGTGAACACATAAGGCAGAAAACTACAACTCTTTGGAGAAATACAGAAAATAAGTCACATGTTCTGGAAACCATTATTATTATTATTTTTTGATGAAACTTTTCAAGCATAAAAAAGATAGAGAGGGTGGTACACTGAATTCTCATATTTTTGTTGCTCAGATTCAATATATTACCATGATTTTGCTACAATTACTTCATCTGTTTCTTTCTCCTTAAAGTGAATATAACATAGGTCACTCCTTTTCAGTATGTCACTTTAAAACTGTAAACATTTTTTTTTTTTTTTTGATAAATTTTTATTAATGGTAATGGGATGACATTAATAAATCAGGGTACATATATTCAAAGAAAACATGTCTAGGTTATTTTGTCATCAAATTATTTTGCAAACCCCTCGCCCAAAGTCAGATTGTCCTCCGTCACCCTCTATCTAGTTCTCTGTGCCCCTCCCCCTCCCCCTAACTCTCTCCCTCCCTCCCTCCCATGTCCTCCCTCCCCCCCCACCCTTGGTAACCACCACACTCTTGTCCATGTCTCTTAGTCTCATTTTTATGTTCCACCAATGTATGGAATCATGTAGTTCTTGTTTTTTTCTGATTTACTTATTTCACTCCTTATAATGTTATCAAGATCCCACCATTTTGCTGTAAATGATCTGATGTCATCATTCCTTATGGCTGAGTAGTATTCCATAGTGTATATGTGCCACATCTTCTTTATCCAGTCTTCTATTGAAGGGCTTTTTGGTTGTTTCCATGTCTTGGCCACTGTGAACAGTGCTGCAATGAACATGGGGCTACATGTGTCTTCACGTATCAATGTTTCTGAGGTTTTGGGGTATATCCCCAGTAGAGGGATTGCTGGGTCATAAGGTAGTTCTATTTGCAGTTTTTTGAGGAACCACCATACTTTCCTCCATAATGGTTGTACTACTTTACAGTCCCACCAACAGTGAATGAGGGTTCCTTTTTCTCCACAGCCTCTCCAACATTTGCTATTACCCGTCTTGTTGATAATAGCTAATCTAACAGGAGTGAGGTGGTATCTCATTGTAGTTTTGATTTGCATTTCTCTAATAACTAATGAAGCTGAGCATCTTTTCATATATCTGTTGGCCATTTGTATCTCTTCCTGGGAGAAGTGTCTGTTCATGTCCTCTTCCCATTTTTTTATTGGATTGTTTGTTTGTTTGTTGTTGAGTTTTATGAGTTCTTTGTAAATTTTGGATATTAGGCCCTTATCTGAGCTGTCGTTTGAAAATATCAGTTCCCATATAGTTGGCTGTCTGTTTATTTTGATATCAGTTTCTCTTGCTGAGCAAAAACTTTTAATTCTGATGTAGTCCCATTCATTTATCTTTGCCTTCACTTCTCTTGCCATTGGAGTCAAGTTCATAAAATGTTCTTTAAAACCCAGGTCCATGATTTTAGTACCTATGTCTTCTTCTATGTACTTTATTGTTTCAGGTCTTATATTTAGGTCTTTGATCCATTTTGAATTAATTTTGGTACATGGGGACAGACTGTAGTCGAGTTTCATTCTTTTGCATGTGGCTTTCCAGTTTTCCCAACACCATTTGTTGAAGAGGCTTTCTTTTCTCCATTGTGTGTTGTTGGCCCCTTTATCAAAGATTATTTGACCATATATATGTGGTTTTATTTCTGGGCTTTCTATTCTGTTCCATTGGTCTGAGTGTCTATTTTTCTGCCAATACCATGCTGTTTTGATTATCGTGGCCCTATAATATAGTTTAAAGTCAGGTATTGTAATGCCCCCAGCTTCATTCTTTTTCCTTAGGATTGTTTTGGCTATTCGGGGTTTTTTATAGTTCCAAATAAATCTGATGATTTTTTGTTCCATTTCTTTAAAAAATCTCATAGGGATTTTGATGGGAATTGCATTAAATTTGTATATTGCTTTGGGTAATATGGCCATTTTGATTATATTTATTCTTCCTATCCAAGAACAAGGAATATTTTTCCATCTCATTGTATCTTTTTCGATTTCCCTTAACAATGCTTTGTAATTTTCATTATATAGGTCCTTTACGTTCTTTGTTATGTTTATTCCTAGGTATTTTATTTTTTTTGTTGCAATCGTGAAGGGGATTATTTTTTTGAGTTCGTTTTCTAATATTTCATTGTTGGCATATAGAAAGGCTATGGACTTTTGTATGTTAATTTTGTATCCTGCGACCTTACTGTATTGGTTTATTGTTTCTAATAATCTTTTTGTGGAGTCCTTCGGGTTTTCGATGTATAGGATCATATCATCAGCAAAAAGTGATAGCTTTACTTCTTCTTTTCCGATATGGATGCCTTTTATTTCTTTGTCTTGTCTGATTGCTCTGGCCAGAACTTCTAGCACCACGTTGAATAAGAGTGGAGAGAGTGGACAACCCTGTCTTGTTCCTGATTTAAGGTAGAAAGTCCTCAGTTTTATGCCGTTTAATAGGATGTTGGCTGATGGTTTATCATATATGGCCTTTATCATGTTGAGATATTTTCCTTCTATACCCATTTTGTTGAGAGTCTTAAACATAAAATTGTGTTGTATTTTATCAAAATCCTTTTCTGCATCTATTGATAAGATCATGTGGTTTTTGTTCTTTGTTTTGTTGATATGGTGTATTACGTTAACCGTTTTGCGTATGTTGAACCATCCTTGAGATTCTGGGATGAATCCCACTTGATCATGATGTATTATTTTTTTAATATGTTGTTGTATTCGGTTTGCCAGTATTTTGTTTAGTATTTTAGCATCTGTATTCATTAGAGATATTGGTCTGTAGTTTTCTTTCTTTGTGCCATCCTTGCCAGGTTTTGGTATGAGGGTTATGTTGGCCTCATAAAATGTGTTTGGAAGTATTGCTTCTTCTTCAATTTTTTGGAAGACTTTGAGTAGAATAGGAACCAAGTCTTCTTTGAATGTTTGATAGAATTCACTAGTATAACCGTCTGGGCCTGGACTTTTATTTTTGGGGAGATTTTTAATAGTTTTTTCTATTTCCTCCCTGCTGATTGGTCTGTTTAGGCTTTCTGCTTCTTCATGACTCAGTCTAGGAAGGTTGTATTGTTCTAGGAATTTATCCATTTCTTCTAGATTGTTGTATTTGGTGGCATATAATTTTTCATAGTATTCTACAATAATTCTTTGTATTTCTATGATGTCTGTGGTGATCTCTCCTCTTTCATTTTGGATTTTATTTATTTGAGTCCTGTGTCTTTTTTCCTTGGTGAGTCTTGCCAAGGGTTTGTCAATTTTGTTGATCTTTTCAAAGAACCAGCTCCTTGTTTTATTGATTTTTTCTATAGTTTTTCTGTTCTCTATTTCATTTATTTCTGCTCTGATTTTTATTATCTCCTTTCTTCGGCTGGTTTTGGGTTGTCTTTGTTCTTCTTTTTCTAGTTCCTTAAGGTGTGAAGTTAAGTGGTTTACTTCGGCTCTCTCTTGTTTGTTCATATAGGCCTGAAGTGATATGAACTTTCCTCTTATTACTGCTTTTGCTGCATCCCAGAGATTCTGATATGTCGTATTTTCATTTTCATTTGTCTGTATATATCTTTTGATTTCTGCGCTTATTTCTTCTTTGACCCATTCATTTTTTAGAAGTATGTTGTTTAGTTTCCACATTTTTGTGGGTTTTCCCCCCTCTTTTTTGCAGTTGAATTCTAGTTTCAAGGCTTTATGATCAGAAAATATGCTTGGTACAATTTCAATTTTTCTAAATTTGCTGATATTGTCTTTGTGGCCCAACATATGGTCAATTCTTGAGAATGTTCCATGTACACTAGAGAAAAATGTATACTCTGTCGCTTTGGGATGAAGTGTCCTGTAGATGTCTATCATATCCAGGTGTTCTAGTATTTCGTTTAAGGCCACTATATCTTTATTGATTCTCTGTTTGGATGACCGATCTAGAGCCGTCAGCGGTGTATTGAGGTCTCCAAGTATGATTGTATTTTTGTTAGTTTTTGTTTTAAGGTCAATAAGTAGCTGTCTTATATATTTTGGTGCTCCTTGGTTTGGTGCATATATATTAAGGATTGTTATGTCTTCTTGATTCAACTTCCCCTTAATCATTATGAAATGACCATTTTTGTCTCTGAGTACTTTTCCTGTCTTGTAGTCAGCATTATCCGATATGAGTATTGCTACACCTGCTTTTTTTTGGGTGTTGTTTGCTTGGAGTATTGTTTTCCAGCCTTTCACTTTGAATTTGTTTTTATCCTTGTTGCTTAGATGTGTTTCTTGTAGGCAGCATATAGTTGGATTTTCTTTTTTAATCCATTCTGCTACTCTGTGTCTTTTTATTGGTAAGTTTAATCCATTTACATTTAGTGTAATTATTGACACTTGTGGGTTCCCTACTGCCATTTTATAAATTGCTTTCTGTTAGTTTTGTATCTAGTTTGATTCTTCTCTTTTGTTTTTCTATCATTTGTTTTTGTTTGTTTGTGTTCCATACTTCTTTCCTCTGTTGCTACCTTTTTTAAGTCAAGTGTTTTTGTGGTGGTTTTTTTAGGGGTGGTTACCATTAAGTAATGAAAAGGGTACCTACCATATTCATTGTAGTACCCTATCTTATAAGTATTTCTGCACTTCATCATCCTTTGCTACTGTTAATCTCCATCCTCTCTCCCCTTTTTTTCCTTTGTTGTCACAGTTTAAGTTTGGTTTTATTGTGTTCTTGGTGGAGCTGTTACTTGTGGTGTTGTTTTCTTTTGTTCTTTGAATCTGGTTGGAAAACCCCCCTTAGTATTTCCTGGAGTGGGGGCTTTCTGTTGATAAATTCTCTCATCTTTTCTGTATTTGTGAATGTTGTAAACATTTTTTGACATAACCTTAATGCCACTCAGAGTCTCCTGATTGCCTCCAAATGCCCTTTTTCAATTGGTTTATTCAAATCAGTATGAAAACAAGGTCATGTGTTCAACATGCTAAATTCTGTTTGACAGTAAATGTTCTTGCCTTTTGTTTCTTGTAGGCTGTGCGCGGTACTTTGTTTGCAGGTCTCTGCAGAGAGGAAAGGCAAAATTTGGTTCATTGTGATGTACAATTCGCAGTGATACTTATTTGAGATTTCAGAGTCTCTCACTGAACAGTGCGTTTAACAGACCTTGAAAATGAAAACTGTTCTGCCTCAGTTTTGAATGCATTCCTACAGTCTTCAAGAACCCTCCAAACAGTGATTTCTTTCTGTGTATTAATCAGCACCATATTATTATTTTTAAAGGTTAACATTTTTTGAGAAGAAATTTCAATAATAAGTAAACATAATAGATAGGAAAGTTGTGCATTTTTACACACTTTACATTGGTACATATGAGTACTACTTAACAAACTTACTTCATTAACATTAACTCATTACATTTTGCCTGCATGGAACATTGTTTTATGAGATCATTTTCCAACCATAACTCAAGAATACCAAACTACTAAACAAGTTGATAAACACTTGCTTTTGACAAACATTATTTTGGTAGTCAACAGAAATGCTGCTAACCTCAGATAGCAAAGACTCTGAATGCAACTGTTAACAGCTTTTTAAAATATGACAATGTTGTATTTTGCTAACATTTCGTCTCTTCCAATAGGTATAAACGACCAAGGATTGTACAGAGTTGTGGGGGTGAGTTCAAAGGTCCAGAGACTTCTCAGTATGTTGATGGGTATGCCTCTTTTCTAATCATTTTCCATGCATGATATGTTTATGTTCATTGACGTCACAAGTTAATATTTCATGGTCACACCCAGTGTACTTGTGAATCCATCCTTCTGCCTAGATTTGTTTTCTCACAGTCAACCCAGAGAAGTAGATTAGTGTTGGCCCCAGCACAGATTATCCACTTTTTCTCAACTTAACTAAAATAACCGAAGGAGAAAAGCCTGCAGCTCATGGGCGAATGTCTTCTTTTGCTTCCTTCTCCTAGGAGCGTAGCAGCCAAGGCTGTGTGATTTGTGTGGCTTCTTCCAAATTAGCTGTCCCGAGTCTTAACAACAGTGCGTTTGATTGGACAAGACCGCAGGGACGTGCTCATTTTTTTTTGGAGCTTCCAAAACTGTCGTTTGACAGCAAGAGTCTGGTTCCCAGGGACTCATTGGTATTCACGGGGACTTGTTTGTAGTTTGCACCAGGCTCTGCTCCAGAACCATGCACGCTCCATCTGTGCTGATAACATAGTGTTCTTTGGCATCGCGGACACAAGGAAGCCAGGAAACGACTGCTTTACCCCAGACTTTGTGGGAGTGACGGAGCGCTTTTCCACTGCGCGCTGCTGTCAGCTTGGTGCCTCCTGTAAGGGGCCCCACGTCACTCCCCAGCCCAAAGCACACTGCCTCCTGAGGAGCGATGATCACACATCAGGCTCGAGGGCCTGGATGTCATCGTGACTTTGCTAAATATTAATTAATTTGATATCTCACTTTAACAAGTCAACGTTAACAACGCCCTCCGGTACACTATCCGTGCATTTATACCTGTCTACATCTTAAATCATTGGGGCAGAGATTCATGTTTAGGAAGCAGAAACCAAGAGGGGTAAAATCAACTGAGATGTTCCAGATAGGAGTGCTTGTTTGGCTGTGGTAGAATTAAGGATCTCAGAAGCAGTGACCTGGAGTTAGTTGTGAAGCCCAGGAAAAAGGTTGCCCGTCCTCAGTTGGAGGGCCTTTTTAGAATACATTCACTTTCGTGAGCTCTTTCTGTTTTCTGCCTCTCTTGGTTTAACTGGGGTGTGCAGCGCTGGCCGTCAGATTTTCCTTTTCACTGTTAGCGGTCTCCAAATCAAATAGACTCAGCGTGCCAGCGGTTCAGTAGCAGCTGGAAGAGTTTAATGGGACTGTCACATCTGCTTTTAGTTAATTTTAAAATTAGAAACACTTCTCTCATTTCCAAGACGGTGTTAGGATGATTAGAAATGGGAGACTGTTGATACCAGAAAGGGTGATTTTGGCTGTAAGGCACGCACAGTGGCAGTAAATTGGGTCTAAGGATCCTTGCATTATTTTTATTATCTTCTTGTTCATGTTCAAGGGCAGTTCAAACAGGGTGTCTCTGTGGTCACCCCGAAGTGTTAAATTGTCCCCAAATTTGTTCTTAATCTCATAAAATCCAACATGCTCTGCACCCCTGAACTCAGGTGGTCGTTGCCTCCACTCATGGGAATGGCCTCCTTGGCAGTCCTTAACTTGCAAGGTATTTTAAAACCTCTAAGCCCTCAAAACATCATGACCTGGAAAACCATTTTCACTTCCTGGGAGACTCAGAGCAGAGAAGTCCAGGACCCAAGCGTGACACAGCTTCATTTGTGTTTCTGGCAAAGGAAATGCAGTGTTTTCAGTAATACTCTGCAAACAAAGGATGTTAGAGCATTAACGTGAAGGAAAGATACTTGTCTGTTAGGTTTTTTTAATTAACTATTAATTTATTTAAAGGGGTTATACAATGCATATTATTTTAACTTAACCTATCAGTAATTCTAAGTATAAATATAAGATTGTGAGTTGCAAGCTTTGGATATTTTTAGCATTAATATCATATACCAATGTAAACTTTAGCTCTTGACAGAGTAGATTTATTTACTTTACTTAAATTTAAGATTTTTTTTTTTTGTATTTTTCTGAAGTTGGAAACAGGGAGGCAGTCAGATAGGCTCCCGCATGTGCCCAACCGGGATCCACCTGGCATGCCCACCAGGGGGCGATGCTCTGCCCATCTGGGGTGTTGCTCTGTTGTGACCAGAGCCATTCTAGCGCCTGAGGCAGAGGCCATGGAGCCATCCTCAGCACCCGGGCCATCCTTGCTCCAGTGGAGCCTCGGCTGCGGGAGGGGAAGAGAGAGACAGAGAGGAAGGAGAGGGGGAGGGGTGGAGAAGCAGATGGGTGCTTCTCCTGTGTGCCCTGGCCGGGGATCGAACCCGGGACTTCTGCATGCCAGGCCAACGCTCTACCACTGAGCCAACTGGCCAGGGCTAAGATTTTCTTAAGGATATTTCTTTTCTTCCATTCTGATTCAGCAGGTATTCAAATTGAAATAATTTATACTTCAAAAAAAAGGATTTTTGAGTTTCTGAACAGTCATATATACACATAGATAGTCATTCTTTCCAACCTTTCCCACCTCTCTACATTATTTTAAAGTTTTATACCTTAAAGAGAAAAAAAATTGGGTGAGTCGCTTTTAAACCAACCAATGCCTCCCCATCTAGAAAATTAATTCTGGTAATTTTGCCTGTTTGTGGTACTATGTACTTATTTTTTAAGATTAGTGTTCCTCCAGATAATGCTTATTTCAAATTTGAATTTTTGAAGCTCCTTTTGTTTCTAATGCATTTTTCTTTGGGCAAGTGAAAAGTTTAATTTTTAAATATGTGAGAAAAAGTGCCAAGCGATTTTATATTGTTTTGACAAGAACTTCAGTTTACTTAGTTTCATTTAGTTCTTGAGAGCTAATTATTTAATTTGGTATTATATATATATATTTTTGTTTTTGAGAGAGACAGGTTAGGGAGACAGGAAGGCAGACAGGAAGGGAGAGATGAGAAGCATCAACTCATCATAGTTGCGACACCTTAGTTGTTCATTGATTGCTTCTCATATGTGCCTTGATTGGGGGGCTCCAGCTGAGCCAGTGACCCCTTCCTCAAGCCTGAGACCTTGGGCTTCAAGCTGCCAACCTTGGGATCATGTCGATGATCCTGTGCTCAAGCTGGTGACCTCGGGGTTTCAAATCTGAGACCTCAGTGACCCAGGTCGGTGCTCTATCCACTGTGCCACCACTGGCCAGCCAGATTCGGTATTATGTTTCTATTATTGCCATTTTACATAAAAATATTTGTGTATTCTTTAAAATACTTTGAGTATTTTTAAATTTTCTTTTATTGATTTGGGAGAGAGAGAGGAAGGGAGAGAGAGAGAGAAGTAGCAATCTGTTATTCCATTTGTTTCTGCATTCTTTGATTGATTCTTGTATGTGCCCAGACAGGAGATTGAACCCATAACCTTGGCATACCAGGATGTTGTCAGTAATTGAGCTACCTGGCCCAGGCCAAAATGTTTTGAGTATTCTCTAAATACTCATGTAAAAGTTTGGATGGTTTTGTTTCTTTTCTTTCTTTCTTTCTTTCTTATTTATTTATTTAATGAGAGGAGGGGAGGCAGAGACAGACTCCTGCATGCACCCCAACTGGGATCCACCGGCATGCCCAATAGAGGGCGATGCTGTGCCCATCTGGGGCCCTTGCTTTGTTGCAGCAGGAGCCATTTTTTAGTGCCTGAGGTGGAGGCCATGGAGCCATCCTCAGCGTCTGGGACCAACTCGCTCTAATATAGTCATGACTGCAGGAAAGGAAGAGAGAGAAAGAGAAGCGAGAGGGGGAGGGGTGGAGAAGCAGATGGGCACTTCTCCTGCGTGCCCTGGCCGGGAATCGAACCTGGGACTTCTGCATGCCCAGCCAACGCTCTACCGCTGAGCCAACTGGCCAGGGCCTGGATGGTTTCTAAAGAAAGGATGCCTGCTCAAATCTTGCATGTTTTCTTCACCCATTTCCTTTTTCGGTGTGTTTTCTCCTTCACATTTAAGATTTAACATAGAGAAAAATGTTTCCATTATTCTCCCTTCCTCCCTCTTTTCTCCCCTTTCCTCCTCCCCCCTCCCACTCTCCCCACACTTTCTTCACTTCTCTCTGGCTGCCAGTGTGAAATACTAATGGCAGTTGACCATAGGAATTCAAGTGAGTCGTTAGTACCCTTCCAGGCCAGGTGAAGGGATAGTCATCTGCTATCCTGAGAGCAGAAGCTGTGGTCTGCATTTCCAGCAGTTCCCTGGACCAAGCTGCTTACATTTCTGAAAGAGAACGTTCAGGTGACCATTGCCTTCCTTCTCTTTACAGGTTGTTTTCCTTTCCTTCCCTTTGGCCCCAACAGAGGGCACACATGCTCTCCTAAAAGTTTTGGGGGTTTTTGTTTGTTTTTAAAATAGATTAAGAGCAGTTGAGAAAGGCAGGGAGAGAGATCAGGTGAGGTGTCTTTGGGTGAGTCATGTTTTTTTAGTAAATGGGGTGAGAATGTAACAGATTAATTACGGCAGTTATTGGTAGTTTAGAACTGAGTTAGAATTTCATGTATTCTGCCATTTTTCCCCATGTCAGAATGAAAACATCAGAGCAGGGGAGGGAACTTGTGAGAAAACGAGATAGTAGCTTATGTGTGCTGGTGAATGTAGTGGTTATTTCTAAATAAATCTACTTTGCGAAAAAGGTTGGATGATTTTAAATTTAGACAGCACTGTAGGAAACAAATAGAACTAATTTAGAAGCATTTCACTTTTAAAGTATTAACTTGTTTACTTTGTAGGACAACTTTGTCACATAGACTGGTGAAAAAGTAAACCAACAGCTGAAAAAGAATTTATTTTCGAAATTCCATCACTGTGCTTCTTAAGAACTTTAAAATGAGACCCGGGTCAGTGCCAGCACTTGCATTTAGGTTGGGCCAAAAATTTCCTGTTCCAAAAAATGACCGCTGGTTAGTTATAAAATTATGAAACGTTAACCCAAATAAAAAGTGAACTGTTTGCATCTGTGCTTGTTAACTTTGACATTTAAGTGAAGTGGTTTCCCCTGGTCAGAAAGGAAGCAAAATTTTTACCTTATTTACGATAGGACCTCTATTCTAGTTGAACAGATTAATATATTTTAAGTTTGAATCCCAAATAAGTTATTAACTAATTTACCTAGTCCCAGTGTATCTCCACTGATTGTAAAAAGCTGCTGTGGGTGATTGAGTTATTTGAAAACAATAAAATGTAATGGAGGATCAGTACCGTAGACATAGTGTAGTTATTAGCTTTTGATGTAACAGCTACTTTTTATTCCATGAATTCAAAGGCTGGCTTGATTTTTGCATTGAAATAAAAGTATGACTCTCAAAGTATAAACTGATAATTTGGTAGAAAGCTAAAAGTAAAAGATTTCATTTAGGAGCTTTTTCTTTAGAAGCATTTAAAAATGGTGATTTGCTGGGAGCAAGTTGATTGAAAATGTTATCTGACTTGTATGTTAAAATGGGATTTAAATAATTGATTTAATGAGAGAGAGAATATTCAGTTACTGAAGTAATTGGTTGGCAAAGCCTTTAGAACAAAATTATTTAGTCCCAGTTATAAAGGATTGAGCCTTTAATCAGGAAGCTTAATTTGATCTCTTGAATGTACCTGTGGCTTGTCTGACAAGCTCGGTAACAAATGAGTTCTAAACTGTAGGCACTGATCAAAATGTAATCAGTGTCAGTTGCCATTGTTGTAGTTTATTGCATATTGCTGTCAGTTGCTCTAATCAAGAACTGTTGAAGGGTTGTAAAAAGTCTCCAGACTTTTGAGTAATTGACTTCATATGTATGATGTTATGGCTGTGAAATAACCATCACTTCCTGTTTTGATTTTCAAAAAGTTTGAGCATAACATGGAGTTGTCGTCATCCATCCAGCCTCAGGCCCAAGCCTAAAACTTTTTGAGTGGTGTATATGTCAAAATGTGGTGGTTCCGTTTTGACAGGTTTTTCATTTTAGTACTTTTAAAGAGGAAATGCTAGCATGATGTGTCCTTCCCTATACAGACCAGTGCAATATAAGGGAGGAAAAAATAAAACCTGAAACAACTAGTTTTTCCATGGGGGGGTGTGTGTCTTAGTTGAAACATCATTCTGGAGTGAAGGGGAAATAAAATCTCCTCCATAAGTCTCTGTTTTCTCCTCTGCAGGATGGGAGTGTAGAAAGCAGGCAAGCTTCTGTTGCTTATTTGATCTCATTCATTACAGCCCATTTGCTACTCCCTCCCTTTGAGGTTGTTACCACCACTGGATGCTGATACATTTAGTGATTCAGTTATGGTAATGACTTACTCATTGAAGAATTGTAGGAATCTGAATACATTCCTGATTTGCTCTGAAGTTCCCTGAAAGGTTTTTTGTTTGTTTGTTTTTTGTTTTTGTATTTTTCCGAAGTGAGAAGTGGGGAGGCAGTCAAACAGACTCCTGAATGCACCCGACCGGGATCCATCCGGCATGCCCACTGGGGGTGATGCTCTGCCCATCTGGGGCATTGCTCCGTTGCAGCCGGAGCCATTCTAGTGCCTGTGGCAGAGGCCGAGGAACCATCCTCAGCACCTAGGGCCAAATTTGCTCCAGTGGAGCCTTGGCTGCAGGAGGGGAAGAGAGAGACAGAGAGGAAGGAGAAGGGGGAAGGGTGGAGAAGCAGATGGCACTTTTCCTGTCTGCCCTGGCCGGGAATCGAACCCAGGACTTCCACATGCCAGGCCAATACTCTACCACTGAGCCAGCTGGCAAGGGCCTCTCTGAGAGCTTTTACATGATCTCCTTTGTGCATATGAGGCCTGGGGAGGTGACTTGGTGGGGGGTGGGGTGGCATGCTCCTTAGGGTTTCCGCAGGGATTTCAACCCAGGTTGTGATCCCAGTGCTAGCTATGCTCTGCATTGTTGCAGTGCCACAGCTGAGTGAGGCAGCCCAGCCTTACAAGGACCAGAGACGCCACTATACTTAAAGGGGCTTGCCTTTCTGCCATTTAGGACTGACTTTCTCCTTTTCAGAATTGACTACCTCCATTCCCATTTTCCTCTCTCTCCCCCTCCCCTGTCTCCATCCCATCTCTCTCTGCTATATTCCTCCTCCTCTCTCTCTTGAATCCACATGTCTTCTTTAGAGCTTACTAGCTATTTGAAAGGCCATTTGGAAGAGCACATCATTAACACACTCTTAGGACAAAGAAAGCTAGTTTAATTTAGGAAGAATGTCAGAAGTGTTACACAGAGGCTTCCAATAAATGTTTCCTGGATGAGTGTCTAAATTCTAATGTTAATGTGAAAGATTACCCAGAAGTGACTTTTAAAATTTATGTATCATAGTTCTATTTTGGTTGATCATGTATTAATGTTCAGGAAGATGATAATGATGAGTACAAATCTTAAACGTGTGGGGACCGAGCTCATTTTTCTCGCCCACGTCAGTGACGTTTTGCTATTCTAATAGTCATTTTGCCATTAACAGTGCTGCCTGCTTCCCCCGTCATAATGGTGTGATGGCAGTAATGCCTCCTGAACAGCTGAAAATACACAGACACTGCCAACGCTGCATTCCCTAAGCCATGGCCCCTGAGTAATACCTGTAATGATGATAATACTATTGATAGTAATATTATTACTGACGATGATAATAACAGTAGCTGTTCCTGCTTTGCAGTGATCAGTGTTAAGATGCTCTGCTGTGTCTGGTTCTTCCCTGCCCTCGGCCCGAGCCTTATCCTTTTATTTTGATCTCGACTACAGATTATCTGAATGTTAGCAATGCCTAATAATAGATGGCTTACAATATTATAAGAAATTGTATATAATGTTTTTATGGGAAACCACAGAATTAATTATGTGTGGTTTGGCCACTTATAAATGAAAGCTTTGTGAGCCAGTCAAGAGGGTCTTATAATGTTCAAGGTTTTAATTTTTTTTTTTTCTTTTTTGCTTGTTCCCTAGATGTAAAAACATGCAATGAGCTGGACCTGGAGAATTCTGTGGATTGGGAGGTGAAGACAATCACCAGTGCCCTGAAACAGTATCTGAGGTGCGCTCCCGGCGGGCACGGAAGGGAGGAGCAGAGGGGGTGGACGTTTGACCCAGCCGCACGTGCGGGCTCTGCACAGAAATCTCAACAGTCAAGTTCAGCCCCATTCAAGGGGCGCATTTAGGAGGTATCTAATGGTGTCCCAGAGAGTGCGCTAAGCGGATGAACATCACCAGGGGAATTGCACCGGAACAGGATCGGAGGGAACAGACTTAGGTTTTGAAATAAATGTCTGCTCTCAATGTGAGCTTTAGGAAGTGAATGCCACAACATGAGGAGGAAGACACGACTGCTTTCATGGAGTTTTTCTGTTTAGGGTTCTTTTGTTTTTGTTTTTGTTTATGTTAGCTAAAATGAATTTTTTTTAGCTTCAATTTAATCCATTTGAACTTAAAGGCTTAAATGATGAAGCAAACACAAAGCTATTTGGAAAGGCATGTATCATACTTACCAAGGTTTTAAGATAAACTTTAATTGTCCATGTAGAATAGAAAAGATTTCATGGTAGAATTAGACAAAGGTTGAGCATTGACATTCCTCTAGAAAATGAAAGGCGTTTAATGATGAAAAAAAAAAAAAAAAGCTGGAGGTTAGAGGCAGAACAGGTACATAGGGAGTGAAGAGAAAGGGGAAGGACACAGAGCCTGGCTGCAGTTCTGGTTCCGAGGCTGAGCTGGTGAGGACTGGGCTTCTGTGGCGGCACACAGCTCCGCCTCCCCAGTGCCTCTGTGGCGGCACAGAGCTCCGCCTCCCCAGTGCCTCTGTGGCGGCACAGAGCTCCGCCTCCCCAGTGCCTCTGTGGCGGCACACAGCTCCGCCAGCCCCAGTGCCTCTGTGGCGGCACACAGCTCCGCCAGCCCCAGTGCCTCTGACCGACCCACCGGCGCTTCCCACGTAAACAGTGTTTGGGTGCCAGTGAGCACGTTGCAATCAACTTGTATGACATAGTGTATAATTTTAAAAATGTACATATCTTATACATTTCTTTTTTTTATTTTTTATAATTTTATTTTTTTAATGGGGTGACATCAATAAATCAGGATACATATATTCAAAGATAACAAGTCCAGGTTATCTTGTCGTTCAATTATGTTGCATACCCACCACCCAAAGTCAGATTGTCCTCTGTCACCTTCTTCTATCTTGTTTTCTTTGTGCCCCTCCCCACTCCTTTTCCCTCTCCCATTCCCCCCTCCCCCCCGTAACTACCACACTCTTATCAATGTGTCTTAGTTTCACTATTACGTCCCACCTACGTATGGAATAATACAGTTCCTGGTTATTTCTGATTTACTTATTTCGCTTCGTATCATGTTATCAAGATCCCACCATTTTGCTGTAAATGATCTGATGTCATCATTTCTTATGGCTGAGTAGTATTCCATAGAGTATATGTGCCACATCTTCTTTATCCAGTCATCTATTGATGGGCTTTTTGGTTGTTTCCATGTCCTGGCCACTGTGAACAATGCTGCAATAAACATGGGGCTGCATGTGTCTTTACGTATCAATGTTTCTGAGTTTTTGGGATATATACCCAGTAGAGGGATTGCTGGGTCATAAGGTAGTTCTATTTTCAGTTTTTTGAGGAACCACCATACTTTCTTCCATAATGGTTGTACTACTTTACATTCCCACCAACAGTGGATGAGGGTTCCTTTTTCTCCACAGCCTCTCCAACATTTGCTATTACCTGTCTTGCTAATAACAGCTAATCGAACAGGTGTGAGGTGGTATCTCATTGCCGTTTTGATTTGCATTTCTCTCATAGCTAAAGAAGATGAGCATCTTTTCATATATCTGTTGGCCATTTGTATTTCTTCCTGGGAGAAGTGTCTATTCATATCCTCTTCCCATTTTTTTATTGGATTGTTTGTTTGTTTGTTGTTGAGTTTTATGAGTTCTTTGTATATTTTGGATATTAGGCCCTTATCTGAGCTGTTGTTTGAAAATATCATTTCCCATTAGGTGGCTGTCTGTTTATTTTGTTATCAGTTTCTCTTGCTGAGCAAAAACTTCTTAGTCTGATGTAGTCCCATTCATTAATTTTTGCCTTCTCTTGCCTTTGGGTGTATTGCGAAGCATCTGGAGGCTCCAAGTATAGGTTTTTCTGTTTCTGGTTGAAGATCTTGTTGAGTTTTGGGGGAGATTTATCGGTATCGCTTCCTACCCCACCATTACTCTCCATATCTTATACATTTCAAACATAGGAGATTAGGATGACGGATCCTCGTGGCCCCCCTATCCTGCTGCTTGTTACCAGCGTGCTGGCGTCCTGTTCATCGGGCTTCCTCCCGCCACTGATTTTGGATAATATTTGAAAGATTTTGTAAAGCATCACATTGCTACACCCAATAAATACTTGAGTATCTGTGTCAGAAAAGATAAGACTTAAAAAAAAAGACAATATAGAAAAGAAAAGAAGAATACAGTTATTATACATAACAAAATTAGTATCATCCATGACTGAGTCTGTGTTTCAGTGTTAACTGATTTTTTCCCTGAAAAGTCTTTTTATATTTGTTTTAATTCCTACAGGATTTATTTATTTATTTTTTTTTCATTTTTCTGAAGCTGGAAACAGGGAGAGACAGTCAGACAGACTCCCGCATGCGCCTGACCGGGATCCACCCGGCACGCCCACCAGGGGCGATGCTCTGCCCACCAGGGGGCGATGCTCTGCCCATCCTGGGCGTCGCCATGTTGTGACCAGAGCCACTCTAGCGCCTGAGGCAGAGGCCACAGAGCCATCCCCAGCGCCAGGGCCATCTTTGCTCCAATGGAGCCTTGGCTGCGGGAGGGGAAGGGAGAGACAGAGAGGAAAGCGCGGCGGAGGGGTGGAGAAGCAAATGAGCGCTTCTCCTGTGTGCCCTGGCTGGGAATCGAACCCGGGTCCTCCGCACGCTAGGCCGATGCTCTACCGCTGAGCCAACCGGCCAGGGCCCCTACAGGATTTAAACAGTGTCAGCGTATTTTACTTGGTTGGTGTGTTTTAAGTTGCCTTTAATCTGCAGTCTCCTCCCTCTGCCCCTTACCCTCCAGCATTTTTATGTTGAACATGAATCACTTTTTAAAACAGAAACTTTTTGCTTTTTGGTTATGGCTGTATTTTATGTCCTGATTGTCTCATTAAACATGTTTCTGTATAGCCATCGTATTTCCTGTAAACTATTAGTTAAATCTACAGGCTTCATTAGATTCAGGTGAAGGTTATTATTTATTATTTTGTGACAGAGACAGAGAGAGGGACAGATAGGGACAGGAAAGGAGAGAGATGAGAAGCATCAATTCTTTGTTGTGGCACCTCAAGTGTTCATTGATTGCTTTCTCATATGTGCCTTGACTGTCCCAGTGTCCCTTGCTCAAGCCAGCGGCCTTGGGCTCAAGCTGGTGAGCCTTGCTTGAACCAGATGAGCCCACACACAAGCCGGTGACCTCAGGATTTCGAACCTGGGTCCTCCGTGACCCAGTCTGACTCTCTATCCACTGCACCACTGCCTGGTCAGGCCAGGTGAAGGTTATTTATTTTCAGAATATTTATTTACTTATTGTAAGTATGCATAATAGTGGTTCTATATTCTTTATGTTGGTTTATGTCAGGGGGCCCATGTTGTCTGGCTGTTCTATTTTTTTAATGAAATTAACAAATATCAGTGGGTTCAGGTGTGTATGGCATATTTTCGAGTATTTTATTTAAGCAAGCTGTTTTTAATCACTGTTTTAAATTTTGTCTTCAACCATGAAGCGCATTATTAACTCTAATCTATAACAGGGTACAACTCAGGCTGAATCTACCTGCTTGTTTCTCTTGCCCCTGATAGCACCTAACTGACTTAGATGTGGATTACAGTAAAACTGAATCTTGTTAGCTCCTAGCTGGGGTTGGAATGTGAGATTTCTGAAGATAAACCTCTTGTGTGTTCCGTTTATTGTAGAGTCCCGGCATTTGGAGCTGGATCTGTCATTCAAATATGAGAGGAATGGTTCTCAGCTGGGGATGATTTTGACCCCCCCAGGGGGTATTTGGCAATATCTGGAGACATTCTTAGATGTCACAATTGCAGGAGAAGGGGGTGCTCCCGGCCTGTAACGAGGTGAGGCCAGAGGCGGACTGCTAAGCATCCTACAGTGCACAAGAGAGCCCCTTCTTCTCCCAGAGATCCTCAGTGACCACAGTGCTGAGGGTGAGAGAGCCTGTGTTAGATGCATGGTGGAGAGAAGGGGCGGGGGATATAAAAATACGCGGAATTGCATGTGTTACTGACTAGCAGAGGCTGCTGCCCCTCCAGGAGGGAGCTTTCAATTCATTTTACTATTTGGTGAACTCATGCCTAGTACAGGTAAGGGGCTTGGCTAAGGTGATTCAGTTATAGGGGGGCAACTAAGGAGAAAAATCCCATTCTTTTGTGCTAAATCGCACGTTTTTCCGTGGCTCCACATGGTGTCTCCCTCCCCCCCATAGGGGGAATCAGTTTAAATGGTTCTTGGTACTCTCTGAAACTTGCTACTTTTTGCCTTGATCTTGTATTGTTTTCTTCTGCCTTTTTCTCTCCTTCTGCTGCTTCATCCTGTTGAATTCTACTTTTAAGCAAACACTGCTTACAGAACGACACTGTGAGACGTTGTCTCATATAACTTCCCTCATGACAACATACACATTCTGCCTGATTGTGATTAAGTAATGGTCATAAAAATGGTGGATGAGTTGGTGGGTTTGGAAGGTTGCTGTTCTGTTGTCCCATGTTGTTATTAGCATCTGACAAGGTGGTAATGAGGATTTAATTGACACTTTTTTTTGGTGAGGCGCCCAAGGGGAGAAAATGGAGTTTTTCTGTCCCTCCTTTGGACTGCCTGGCTGTGGTCCCAGCACATGCATTTCTTGCCGCACAGAAGTGATGCAGAGTGTGATGGTCAAGAGCGTGGCTTCTGGGGCCAGCCTGCCTGGGTCGGAGTCCCCGCTGTCACTTACGGCACAAAGCTGCAGATAGCTTTTCTTACCATTGCCCTTGAAGTCTGCTGCAGATAACCCAGCCACCTTATGGGAGGTTGGGGGCGGTAGAAGAGAAGTAACCAAACCCCGAAATGCCACACTGTAACAAGAGGCAAAACTTCCAGGGTCTGGAAGGAAGAAAAGATGGACAGCCGACCCCCGTACAGCGTCTCCCTCCTTCTTCTACTGAGTTCTCCTCCCTCATTCTTCCCTCAGCAACTTCTAGTGCTTTAGGAGGGCCAGCGTTCCAGCCCACTGTTTGATTCCCTCGCTGTTCAGACCATAATTTTGATTTCCAGCAATGTGTTCATTATAACAGTTTCCCACGTGAGGGGACAAATGAGCTATTTTGTGACATTTTCAGTAAAATGATTTTACCCCAAGGAAACTCCTAAAGCCTGCAAATTGGAATGGGACTTTTGGGGAAGAATATGCCAGCATCGGTAAATATTAGGATTTATATTCCCAGGTCCCACACAGGTGGCAATGAGACGTAGCTCAAAAACACGCTGGGTTGGGAATTTGAGCGATAGGGGGACTGAGGCCAATTCATTTTGTGTGGAGAGCTTGGTTTATTTCTGCCTCCCTAACATTAACAATATTTAATGCTTACTTTGTATGCTGCATTGCTTAGCAGACACATGTCAATGATATAAGAAGCTCGTGGAAGTTATTTAAACACCAATTCGTTTTTATTGAGAAAGAAATGCCCTCTGGTTTTCTGTAGCATTCTCATTTCCCCACTTTTCTTTTCAGCGCTCTTTAGCCTTCATTCTTTGCCTTGTAACACTTTTCCTTCTTTGCTACCTTTTGAAACAAGAAACCCCAAACTTGACCTTCCTGCCTTTATTTAGGTGGTGGTATAATAGATTTTAGTTTTCTTCTTTAGATGATAGTGTAGGGGTAGGGAGTGAAAGGGAAAGAGAGAGGAAATAAGAGAACAGTTTTTGTCAGTAGTGCTTTCAATACCTGAGTTTCAGTGTCTGTGGTTGTCATTGTGTGTGCATGTGTGTGTGTGTATGTACTGTGATATCATAAATTGTATGTAGGGAGCATAACCTGGAAGCATATGCTTGCATCTGTTTTTTAATTGGATTTATTAGGGTGTACTAGTTAATGTAATTATGTAGGGTTTAGGTGCCCAATTTCCTCTTACCTTATTATTTATATTTTTTGGATACAAATTCTTTTATAGATAACATGCTTTTGCAAATCTTTTCTTCAGTTTGTGACTTTTTATTCTCTTAATAGCATCTTTCAAACGGTGTTTAATTTTGATGAAGTCCAGTTTATCAGTTTTTCTTTTTATGTGGTGTGTCAAGAAATCTTTGCCTCGTTCAGAGTCACAAAGGTTTTCTATTTCCTTCCAAAAGTTTTACAGTTTCAGGCGTTCTACTTAGATCTGTGGTCTATTTCGAGTTAATTTTACGAAATACGGGATGTGGATCCAAGTTCACTTTTGAATATGGATGCCCAGTTGTTCCAGTACCATTTGTGGAAAAAACTTTTTTCTCCCCTGAATCGGCTATTGAGATGATTTTTATCAATAGGGGTTTTTATTTTTTAGTTCGCTAGTATGGTGAATTGCATTGACTTTATTTTAATACTAAGGCAGTGTTACATTTCTGTGGTAAACCCAGCTCGGTCATGATGTATTATCCTTTTATTTATCTTTGTGAATTTGAGTCGTCAACATTTTATTTGGAATAGTTGCATCTGTATTCATACGATTGGTCTAGAGTTTTCTTCGTAAATCTTTAATTTTGGAACTAGAATAATGCGATGTCAAATAATATGTCAGAAAATATTCCCTCTTATATTTTCTGGGAGAATTTGTATAGGATCGATTAATTTTTGTTTGTTTGTTTGCTGGAATTCACCAGTGATGTCATTTGGGCTAGAGCAGTGGTAGTCAACCTGGTCCCTACCGCCTACTAGTGGGTGTTCCAGCTTTCATGGTGGGCGGTAGCGGAGCAACCAAAGTATAAATAAAAAGATAGATTTAACTGTAGTAAGTTGTTTTATAAAGATTTATTCTGCCAAACTTAGTGAAAATCTGACATAAAGTACTTGGTAAGTAATTATTATTATATGCTTTAACTTGCTGTAACTCTGCTTTATAAATTTTATAAAGTAAAGTTACTTCCCTACTTTATAAATCACCATTTCTGTGGAACCGGTGGGTGGTTAGAAAATTTTACTACTAACAGAGATACAGAAGTGGGCAGTAGGTATAAAAATGTTGACTACCCCTGGTCTAGAGTTTTCTTACTGGCAAATTTTAAGCGAGAAATTAAATTTCTCTAATAGACATGAAACTCCATAGGTTACCTAATTCTTTTGGAGTGAGCTTCGGGAGTTTGTTTCTTTCAAGAGTTTGTGTCCATTTCATGGAAGTTGTTGAATTTGTGGACACAAAACTGTTCATACTCTTCTCTTATTTTCTTTTTAATACCTTTAAAGGCCATAGTGATTGTGCAGCTATCTCTACATTCCTGACATTGATTTGTAATTTCACTGTGTTATTTTCTAATCATTCTGGCTAGATTTATCAATTTTATTGATAATCTCAAAGAATTGCATTTATCTCCTCTACTGTTTTTCTGTTTCCTATTACATTGATTTCTGCTGTGGTTATTTTTATGTTTCTACTTATTTTGGGTTTAATTAATTTTTTTTTTCTGGCTGTGATGGAAAGTGAAGTCACTGATGGATCTTCCTTCTTTTCTGATAATTTAGGTATTTAGCGGTAAAAATTTATTCACAAATACTGCTTTACTAACAGCCCTCAAACTCTAATATGTATAATGCATCTAGTCCACAATACTTCCTAAGAGGTTTTCTTTGGGGTTTTTCATATATATTTCTGTTATTGATTTCTAATTTCATTTTTATTGTACTCAGAGAAATACCCTGTATAAATGGAACCCTTTTAAATTTATTGACCTCCGTTTCCTATCCCAGAATATGGTTTATCATGATAAACATTCCACATGCACTGGAAGAGAAGGCATCTGGATGGGGTGTCATGTAGGTAATGATAGGGTGTGATGTAGGTAAAGGGCATGCCAATTAGGTGAAGGTGGTCGATCACTTTGTTCCAGTCGTCTGTATTCTGGGGCTTTCTGTCTGCTTGTTCTATCAGTTACTGAGACAGAGAGGTATTTATTTAAGTCTCTGGCTATAGTTGTGGATTTGTCTGTTTCTCCTTTGCAGCCTCCTCAGTTTTGCTTCGTGTGTCTGGAAGTATCTGTTACTAGATCCATGCACATTTAGAATTGTTATGTCTTGTTGATGAATTGACCTCTTGTTCAGTATGAAATGATCTTCTTTATTTCTGACAAATTCTTGGCTTTTGAATATGTTTCAATTTGTGTGTGTGTGTGTGTGTGTGTGTGTGTATCGGTGACTTTTTTTTTAAAGCACCTGAAGAGGAATTTCTGTGTTTACATGATTTAAACATTTTAGTTTTTTAATATCTTGCCAGATTGCCCTCCAGAAGCTGTACAGATTGATACTTGTCTGTTTTTCACCTGTTTACAGAGTTCAAAGATCTGCTCTTTAAACGTTTAGATATGTATAAAGGTTGAACTGGAGCAGATTGTGGACCACAGTATAAAATATACTACTACTTATGTAATCTTTTTTTGTAGAAAATTAAAATGATGTGGGTATTTTTCCACTTGTCCTCAATTTCACTTCAAATCTATGTTTTATCATTTCATAGGCATAAAACCAAAATGGAGATCGTATTTTTATAGTAGGGATATGTAAGAGGAAAGGATTTCATGTCTTTTAAGTTTGTTTAATCTCTTTCTATATATATTTTGGTGGCATTTTCCATGAATATTTTAGAGGTGATTTGCCAAATTATATGCTTATATTTGGTGGACTAGAATGCTTGACTTTAGAGTGTTTGACTTTAATTAAGTTAATGTGTGGAGGAAGTTTTATATATAAAATAAGACATTTGGAAAGGTACGTTCCAAGATCAAGTAGGAGATACCAGTGCTTAGATCTAATAGGAGTCTGTGGCTGCCTAAGCTTTGATAGTGCCGGGTGCAGATGGCGCTTCCTAGAGCAGTCTGTTGGGTTTATGTATCTTTTTGATATGTAAAAGTATCCCCCAGGGAAGTTTTGCACGTGACTAAGAAGTACATGCCATATTTAATACCCTTTTATTAACAAATGTACACAGAGAGGGGTGACCTGTGTGGATTCGTTTGTAATTCTGAGCTGTCCTTTCCATCCAGGAGTCTTCCGGAGCCTCTCATGACCTATGCATTACACGGGGATTTCATCGTTCCAGCCAGTAAGTATTACGGAGAGGTGACCAGACACAGTGCTGTGATTGATAGTGTGTGTGAGCTATGAGTTCCACTTGAAACTTTAACTGTATTATTGTCATTTGTGTTGAAAATAGAAATAACTTTCAATGGCCTTGGGTTTCTTTTCTCTTTCAAAGGTGAAAATAAGGGATGGTTCGTTCGTTCATTCATTTATTCATTCATTCACAACCATGTATTCATCGTCTGCTGTATTGTAGCCGCTGGTAGATTCTGAACATGTGGAGCCATGAAAGAATTTCTGCCCCAGGAGTCAATTCTCTAGCTAGTATTGGGGCATACACACCTTCCACTCTACCGTCAGATACATAAGAATGGCATGAGCAAAATGTGCTGGGAACACGGACATATTTAGTCTGCAGAAGGTTAGGGAGATGAGCAGATTTGGAGAGATTAGCAGGTTGGAAATGGCTTCACTTAGAAAGATATTTAGATGGAGATTAACGGCAGAAAAAAATATTTTTGAGACTAACACCAGAAGTTCCACACAGTGTTTGATAGAGTGAATTATCTGTGATAAGATGTTAAAGGTAAAAGGCCCCTAATTGGTAGAACTTTTAATTTGTGAAATTACTGGTGAGTCATACCTATTTGAAGCTTTCTTATTGTCTGTTTTATTCTTAGTTTTTATGTTCGACACGTGGTGTTTTGTCATTAGAGTCTTCTGCAATGCACTGACTTTAGGAGTGTTTAATAGTTAAGGAAATGAAGGTTGAGAGATATTAAGTAACCTTGCCAGATTATAGGGAATCTTTATTTAAATTCATATCCCCGCTTCCACTGGCTGAAACCTGCAGTTTGGTTTTCACAGGTGCACCGACAGTAGCTGTAATTGTATTTCCATTTCCTTTAATTTTGTTTGTCTTGGATGTATTCCACAGTTCAATCTGTCGAAAAACTAAGAGCAATTCCTTTGGGTCCTATGTTACTGCTGCCCGAACATTGCTTTAAATGTTACCTTTCTGTGAGGTCCTCGCTGCGGCCAGTGTCAGGGTTCCCAGGACGCTGAGAAAGGAGCAGTGTGAGGGCCCACTTAGACTATCCGTATGAAACAGACTCTCGGAAAAGGGAAATCTGTTCTATTCACTTTCGTTTTCCTGTGGAAGAGGATTTTCTTTTTTTTTTTTTCAAGAAGGAGAATGTGTGTGATCAAGGAAGTGGGGGAAAGTTTTCTTGGCAGAAACTCAAGCAAATGCTTGGTTGTTTTGATTTCTTCCCTGTGGCATTTTTGGCAAACCAAGGAAAGAGAAATTAAACTCTACTTGGAGGACAATTGTTTCATGTTGTTCGCCTTGGAGACTGGAAAAAGCAGAGAGCTGCCAGTTTTAATCTCGGATGCTTGGCGAGTTGGAGAAAGATAAAGTGATTATGGGATAAGGCTTTAAATGACCTCAAGTGGGTATCATCATTATTATCATCGTTCCTCGGAGCTGACACCGGAGTGTTTGAAATGCTAATATCAGTGTATTTTTCCAGATCGAGGCTTCGGAAGAGGCAGGGCTTTACAAGTGGTCGTGAAGTCCAGGGAGGTAGGGAGTGAGTTGAAAGCATTCCTGGGGGCCATCCTCGAACCACGTGGTAGAAGAGGTTGTATAAATACAGAAGGTATCATTGCTGATGAGACTGGCCCCTTGTATTTTGCTTCCCGACTTGGTGGGGACGCTTTAACAGAGTCTATGTGATTGGAGTAACAGGCCCTTCCAAGACAATATTGTAGCTACTGTAATTATTGGCATGTATACATTTGCACCCAAGTGGAGTTGCGGTCAGAATGGGGCCTGTAGTTCCTTTATTTCATGAGAAAAAATACATGCATTAACTAGGTGTATTTTAGAGGCTGACGTTTCTAATGTAGACCTTATTTTTTTTATTTGAGTCTTACGAGTACTGTTCTCTGAGCTCACTTTTCCTCCTCGGAGCAGAGCCTCTAATCTCTTGCATATGTACTTGCAAGTACGGAGTAAAACCGTTATAGAAATCAGGTGGCCGAAATTAGTCTCCCATTTTGAGCATTGCTCAGAAATTGGGACTGCGGTTAAGCTATCGTTTTCTGTTAACAATGGCAGAGAGTACCTTGTTTCGCTGAAGTGTCTGTTAGCAGAGCTGACTGCTAAAATTATCAAGCATCCCCAGTCTTTGTTCCCGCCTCTCGTCCCAGCATGGAAACTAGTTTTTGATTCTTTTCAGTCACGTGCTGTCGTCTCCATCTGTTCTGTGGTGGTGAGACGGTCTCTTCTACTCTCCCTGCTGAGAGTTCTGAAGGCTTCTCTTGGGTCCTTTCATTTGCTCTCATCAGTTTCTTTCCTGCAGAGTCTGTTGAGAACCTGTGGGTTAATTTCTGAAGTGCATGATGCAAAAGTGAATTTTATTCATTTGTCGTCACCGCAGGAGGCAGAAGCTTTTTTATGTTTCATTCTTAAGAGATGCCAACTTATTGTTCAATGTTCAATGTATCGGGGAATTAAATTATTTTCTTTCTTAGAGAAAATTAAGGGCTTTAAACTGAACATGCTCCTTGAGAGAGCTAACTAAATTTGCAAAAAGGAGCTAGAAACCATCTAAAAAAACCATTCCTCACGCACACGATACTTCACTTTCTGCCACGTATGGTCACCAAATGTGTTGGGTGTTTCCCCATATCCACTAACGCTGTCACACCGTCAGAGAGTCTGCAGTTCAATTCAGTTTCGATTCTATAGCTAGAGTTAGCATCAGATCCACAAGACTGCCCCTACGCCAGACACCGGTCAGAAGTCTCAGGCTGTCCCCGGTAATTCTGACTGGCCGGCTAGAAATCAGGGTTCTTACATCCCACTCTGGAGCTGTACTTTGGTAGAAAGGCTTCTTGAACTCAAGGCAGCCCAGACTTAGGTTTACCAGTTTATTACATGATTGATAGTCTATTACATGATCAATAAGGATACAGATGAACAGGCAGACAAAGAGGATGCAGAGGAAGGTCTGGAGGTGTCCTGAGCACAGGAGCTCCGTCCCTGTGCCATTGGGGTGTGCCACCACCACCACCTTCCCGAACGTAGATCTGTCTACGCACTCAGAAGCTCTCCAAACCCTGTACTGCTGGGGTTTTTATGGAGGCTTGATCATGTAGGCAAAATGGATTATTAACTCCATTCCCAGCAACCCCCCCCCCCCCCCCCCCACACACACCTTTCTGGAGAGTACAGGGTGGGACTGAAAATTCCAAGCTTTTAATCATAGCTAGATCTTTCTGGTAACCAGTCCCTACATAAGGGCCCACCCAGAATCACCTCATCAGAACAAAAGATGTCCTTATCATCCAGGAAATTCCAAGGGATTTAGGAGCTTGGCGTCAGACACTCTTATCATTCACTAAATTATGGAGATCCTAGGAGCTCTATGTTAGAATCTAGGGTCAGAGACTAAATATTAGAAGAAAAGGTTATCGGAGCACCCCTGTTTACAAGGGTTACAGGAGCTCTGAGTCAGGAACCAGCGAGCAGAGACTAATAATATAAATATATTTCTCATTACTTAACATCATCTTTTGAGAGAAAATAATGGTGTTTCGGGATAGAAGTTTATAAGCTGAAAACACAGTGTACTTGGACTCTACAGGAATGCAAAAGATTGGACACAGCAGGGGAAGGCTGGTAGGCATCTGTCTGGATGTGTTACGGCACAGTGTTTCTTACCTTTGAGAGGGTCGTAGTCCATGGTCTGTGTCTCTGCCTTGCAGCTCAGGTTTCTTGGTGTATCATGTTGATAAGAATCGGACCCATGCTTCAGGGTTCGACACATGTTAAACTTAGTTTGAGAAGGACTGTGAAATCCGGGATGCCTGCTATAATGTCACATAAGAAATTTCGGGGCCCTGGCTGATTGGCTTAGCGGTAGAGTGTTGGCCCTGTGTGTGGAAGTCCCAGGTTCGATTCCTGGTCAGAGCACACAGGAGAAGCGCCCATCTGCTTCTCCACCCTCCCCATCTTTCTTCCCCTCCCGCAGCCAAGGCTCCATTGGAGCTGAGGATGGCTCCATGGCCTCCACCTCAGGTGCTAGAATGGCTCCGGCTGCAACAGAGCAATGCCAAGGATGGGCAGAGCATCGCCCCCTGATGGGCATGCCGGGTGGATCCTGGTGGGGCACATGCGGGAGTCTGTCTGACTGCCTCCCTGCTTCTCACTTCAGAAAAATACAAAAAAAAAAAAAAGAAAAAAAGAAATACAAATTTCGGTTCCCTAAACCAGAATGCTTGTGGTGTTATATTCTGTAGTTAAGTTATTTGGGAAGCAAATCTTATTCACAATGTTCTTTAGTCATTTATGATGAATAAATGTAACTATTATAGGATCCAGGACTTTGGTGTTTGCCTACCCAGAATGTTCTGTTCTGTTGTTGGTCAGCATGCATAGGAAGCAAGACAAAATCATGTGTTCTTGGTGGGAAAGGACTTGGAAATCTGGAAATGAAAGGAATTGAATGCTTAATGAGATCAAGCTGGCTTAGCCCAATATGTTCATTTCTGAGGAGATAGGTTCTTCCAGAAGAACTGAATACCTAATGTCTGTTGACTGAAGAAGGCCCTCGTCTCTTGGGGAAATGCTTGGATGGTTGTAGCTAACGCTTTTCCTAAAATTAGATACTTTTGACTTAACGGTATTTAACTATTGACATAATTTAACAGGTATGTGCCCGAGATCTTTGCCATGCTCCAGTAAGCTATGAGCGTGTCTTTTTCAGTCTCCATCACTTGGCACCGTATCAGAAACAGATAGACGTTCAGTGTTGTGGATGCCGGTTTATAGTTACACAGTTAAAACTGCCTTTGGGCCCTGGCCGGTTGGCTCAGCGGTAGAGCGTCGGCCTGGCGTGCGGGGGACCCGGGTTCGATTCCCGGCCAGGGCACATAGGAGAAGCGCCCATTTGCTTCTCCATCCCCCCCCCTCCTTCCTCTCTGTCTCTCTCTTCCCCTCCCGCAGCCAAGGCTCCATTGGAGCAAAGATGGCCCGGGCGCTGGAGATGGCTCCTTGGCCTCTGCCCCAGGCGCTAGAGTGGCTCTGGTCGCGACAGAGCGATGCCCCAGAGGGGCAGAGCATCGCCCTCTGGTGGGCAGAGCGTCGCTCCTGGTGGGCATGCCGGGTGGATCCCGGTCAGGTGCATGCAGGAGTCTGTCTGACTGTCTCTCCCCGTTTCCAGCTTCAGAAAAATACAAAACAACAACAACAACAACAACAACAAAACTGCCTTTGCTATTACAGTAAACTCTCAACTCATGGGCATATGTTAAGAATTTGGTGTTATGGTAAATTCAGCCTCCTAGATTTTTAAAGAAAGTTAGGCCTTTCATTCTTTGTCAATTTATATCCATTAAAAGAGAAGATACTGACCAGGTGGTGGTGCAGTGGACAGAATGTTGGACTGGGATGCCGAAGACCCAGGTTTGAGACCCCGAGGTTGCTAGCTTGAGCGCGGGCTCATCTGGTTTAAGCGAAGCTCACCAGCTTGAGCCCAAGGTCGCTGGCTCAAGCAAGGGGTCACTCAGTCTGCTGTAGCCCCCCGGTCAAGGTACATATGAGAAAGCAATCAATGAACAACTGAGGTGTTGCAATGAAGAATTGATGCTTCTCATCTCTCTCCCTTCCTGTCTGTCTGTCCCTATCTGTCCCTCTCTCTGACTCTCTCTGTCTCTGTCACAAAGAAAAAGAGAAGATAATTTATCTTAGAATACCTTTTTTTTTAGTACCTTAAAAGTTATTATGTTGTAACCACATGGAAATGCCCATTAATAGAAACGTTGATTCACATCAAAATAAAAGGAAGTGGAGAAAAATGTAGTTTTAATTTAAAAGCCTTTCTTCCAGAAACTCTTCTGTTTAGAAGAAAAAGGAAAACGCAGACTTGGAAAATAATGTGTGTGTGATTTGAGATGGGACGGGATTGGAGAGGGAGAAGGACTCATGAAAGAAAATGGGAGGTTTTGACTCTATTTTTCAAAACCAAGTCTATTTTTAGAAATGAAGACCCTTATCCTTACAGGGCGGAAAGTTATTTTTCTATCTTGTATTTCTGAATAAGCAATCCAAAAATCTTAAATTAGGTTTTACTTGGGGAAAGATGATTGTTAAGGATAAGTTAGACACATGAGTTAGAAGCAGCTTTTTAGTGCAGTTTTTTTAAAATTAATTTTTGAATGTACAAAGTCTTATTGTAGGCAATTACCCTTTTATTCATTGGAATTTTATACTATTTTTCAGAGTCCCTGCTTTAATTTTAAAATGAAAGCTGTGAATTGAAAGTGTTATTATATTTTTATTGCTTTCATTTTTTTCCAGCTTTGATTGAGGTCTTTTAAACTCCAGATTAAAAGCTTGATTATAATTTATCACCTAACTCTTTAGATAGTTGTACTTTTGTTTTCAATGTCCAATGTGGTCTGTATCTGAGAATCTTTTATTATGAGAGATGATTTGATTGTTTGTGTTGTTTTATCATGTGCCTTTTCATTTCTTAGCCTTTTTGCTGTTTTTCCCTCACAACTGTTCATGTGTTCTAAAATCTCGTTCTCCTCCATTCTATGACGCCTATGATATAGTAAATGAAGTAGGCTGTTTGAACATTTCATTACAAAAGAAGGGAGGAAAAACTGAAAATTTGAAACTAAAATTTACTAGCTTGTCTTAGGGTGAGATCGATTATGGGCAGTTTGAATTTCAGTGCCATTTTGGTGACACATAACAGAAATGTGCACAAACAATAAGTGTACAGCTTCAGGGGTTTTTGCAGAATGAAGATAGCCATGTTATCAGCCCCCAGATCAACAAATACAACAATATCAGAACCCCTAAAACCTGTCCTGATACCAACTTGGTCACCATGCATCCTGTGACCTGTGCACACTTGCCTGGCTCCTGGCATCATCGGTTAGGGTTGCTGCATTTGAACCTTATTTAAATGGAATCTGACAGAATGTATCGTCTATTGCATTTGGCCTCAACTCATCTGGTCAGATTCATCCATGATGAGTGACTCAGTAGCTCACTCGCTCTCACTGTAGAGGATTCCATTGTCTGAGTATGCCGCAATCTACTCCTCTGTTCTGCTGTTGATGGATACTGGAGTTGTTTCAGTTTTGGACCATTTCCAAGAGTGCTACTGCTGTGAACACTCTAATATGTCTCCAGTATGATCTCAGCTTTCCTAATAGCATCTTCAAGGACCCTATTCCCAAATGAGATCACTGAGTTAAGCATGTCTTTTCATTCTTTCTGTATCCTGAGAGTCTAACTTCCTGGGGCTGGCTAACCAGTTCCTAGAGCGGGCTTTTCATATGTCAGCTAACCACTCCCGAGCTCACTTTCCTCCCCCCGACGCCCACTTCGGCCTCGTGTTTAGCTCTAATCACCCAGCGCCAGACACCAGACACCAGACACGTTAGGACAGCTCCTGTACCCAGAGCCCCCTGAGAGAATTCAGATCAATCCTAAGCCTGCTTAGTTTGCCTCTCCTGTTCCTGCACATGTAACCACAGTAAAGCCTCTTGCCTCCATTTCCCTGTGCTCCGTC
Source organism: Saccopteryx bilineata (assembly GCF_036850765.1). Lineage (NCBI taxonomy): Eukaryota > Metazoa > Chordata > Mammalia > Chiroptera > Emballonuridae > Saccopteryx > Saccopteryx bilineata. Next base: position 185,492,251 of record NC_089490.1, on the reverse strand, counting down.
TGCCTCTTGACTGACCCCGGTGCTTCCCCGAGCAGCTCTGCGTGGCACAACATGCCTCTTTGTTTTTGGCAGCTGAATGGGTCACCCTCTTCCCTCACAGCAGCCATTTCCACGCCTGCACGTCTGATCAGACCTGATTCAAACAGACCCCGGGTGTGTTGTCCAGCAGTCCCGCCCTGAGAGACGGGGGCTTAGAACTGCAACAGCTGTTTTAGGGGGGAGGATGAAATTCATCCCATGGGAAGGAAGACTATATTTGCATTTCATGGTGGGGCAGTGGTCTGGGGGCGAGACCCACCCCGTGGAGTGATGAGCGTGCGCGCGGTGCAGCGTGCCAGGGGGCGAGGCCGTGGTGGTGGGTCTTCAGTGCTGACCCCGGGAAGGGCACCGACCCAGGGAAGGGCACCGAGGGCAGCCTCCCTGAAATCTCATCAGGGCGGCATGGGAGACTAAGATTAGGGAGAGAGATAGCTTTTCTTTTCCTTTGAAAGGTGGCAAAACACATTTAAATTCTCTGAAGATGTTGAACAGAAGCGATCCCTGTGCATGTTGATTTTTTAGGAATATGTCTGATTCTGAATACTAACACTTTTTTTTTTCCTTCTTTAAAGAAAGTGGGAGCCCAGAATCTCGTGTCAATGCGATCCATTTCTTGGTGCACAAACTGCCAGAGAAGAATAAAGAAATGTTGGACATTTTGGTGAAACACTTAACCAAGTGAGCCTCTTTTTCTCCCGGTTCCACCGCGTTTCGCTCCGGGCGCTGTGCGCTGCTGTTGGCTTTGTAATGGTGGAAATTGGGGCTGTACACACATGATACCAGGGACCACACCTGGAAGGGCAGGCTGGACAGCTGACTCATGCTGTGTGTTTTGGACAAGATTGTTGAAATATGATGCTTTCATGAAGTCGTGTAATTATTTGCTTAACATCACTGCCAGCAGCTTGGGGTTTGATTTGAAGTAAAAGGAGAGAATATTACTATTCACTTCCCTGTACACAGATCCTGGAAATATGATTATAAGTCTGTTAGAAAATTAAGCTTGGTTTCACACCTACCTAAGTCTTTAAGTTCAATCATGTCCTTTAAGTTTAATAGGTAGTTATTTCATAAGACCTATTCCATTATTTTTATTCCCTCTTTAAAAAGCAAGCAGAATGTAATATCCAGTAGAGAGATTAGCCCTTTCTTCCAGTATATGGCTCCTCGATCACTATAATTATAGAATTTTCAAGGTGACAGGAAGCTGAGAAGCACTGTTTTAGAACCTTTATTTTACAGGAAAAGAAATTAGTCCTGACTGGTTGACTCAGTGGTAGAACGTCAGCCTGGCGTGTGTATGTCCCAGGTTCAATTCCCGGTTAGGGCACACAGGAGAAACCACCATCTGCTTCTCCACCCCTCCCCTTCTCCCTTCCCCCCCCTCTCGCTCTCTCCCCCTCTCTCCCTCTCCCTCTCCCACTCTCCCTCTCCCTCTCTCTCTTCCCTTCTCCCGCAACCATGACTCAATTGGTTTGAGTACATTGGTCCCAGGTGCTGAGTATGGCTCTGTGGAGCCTCTGTCTCAGGTGCTAAAAATAGCTCAGTTGCAAGCATGGCCCCAGATAGACAGAGCATCAGCCCTAGATGAGGGTTGCAGGGCAGATCCCAGGGGCTGCATGCGGGAGTCTGTCTCTTTTTCTCTCACTTGGAAAAGAAGAAAAAACTAAAATAAAATTTTTTAAAAAAAGAAAAGAAAAACAAATTAGAAGATTAGATGATGATATTATGACCTGTCAAGGGTCCTAGTATTAGTATAGCCATTCACTCATTTGGTCCACAAATAGTTATTAAATACCATTTTTTTTAGGTGCTAGTAGATATAGAGTTGAACAAAATGCTTTCATGAAGTCCCTTCTTGCTAAGGGGAGAGGGTAATAAACAGAGTACAAATAAAAAAAATACTTCCAGGTGATGAGTGGTCAAAAGGCAAAGTAGAGTGAGGGGTAGAGAATCCGGTTGGGTGTGGGACGACAAAGAGGAGTATTCTAGAACGTCTCCTCAAGGCTCAGACCGTGGAGCTGCCGAGAACGGTTGTCCAGGCTGTAACCCCGGGCCAACGCCAAGAGTGTGGGCGCTCCGACCCAGTTCTGTGTGCTTGCGAAAGGGATGCTTCCAAGTCACTTAGTCCCGCGAAGCAGGAGTACAGAGGTCTGGGGACGGGGGTGGACTCAGCAGAAGGGAACCTTGAACAAAGGCCTGTAGGGAGACAAGCTTGGCGCCTACGTGGACGCACTTAGCCGCGGTGGCACAGCAGAGAGCGTCAGAGAGGGGGGCAGAAAGCGGGCACAGGCCCCATTGTGTGTGCTCTGGTCAGATCAGTTGTTTTCGAGGCAGGCATTGCAGAGCCCTGAGCCCTGGTTTTAAGGGGAAATACGGTCTGGCAGAATACATTTCACAGTTTTTGGTCATCTTTTAACCAGAGACTTTTCTCTTCTCCACCCCTCTACCCCCCACCCCCATCTGTGTTAAGTGTTTCAAACCATTCCAAGCAGAACCTGATGACCGTGGCAAACTTGGGAGTGGTATTCGGACCAACTCTGATGAGGCCCCAGGAAGAGACTGTTGCTGCCATCATGGATTTGAAGTTTCAGAACATTGTTGTGGAAATCTTAATTGAAAACCACGAAAAGGTAAAACCGTTTGTTTTTCCCTTAAAGGAATTGCTGTATTCGGCTTGTCACCTCATGATGACACCCCTTTTCTCTCTTTAAAATTATTTTATCGCGGTGATGAGCTTGGTTCTGAGAAATTCGCACGGAGCGTCTCTCGTCTGGGGGAGCTGCACCTGTCGTCGGAAGGAAGCGCCCTGGTCCTGTTATCTCCCTGGTTCCAGGAAGAGATACTTAATCCAGATGCTAATGAGTATTGGCTATGCAGTTGTGGATTGTTTAGGTCCCCCCACCCCCACCTTCATTCCTATCTTTGGATTTCTCATTCAAATTGTTTCTGTGACAGAGGGAAAAATCTTTTTTAGGACTTCATTTATTCATTTTAGAGAGAGAGAGAGAGAAGGGAGGAGGAGCAGGAAATATGAACTCCCGTATGTGCCTTGATCAGGCAAGCCTAGGGTTTCGAACCAACGACCTCAGTGTTCCAGGTTGATGTTTTATCCACTGCGCTACCACAGGTCAGGTTAGGGAACACAGTTTGTCAATTTGTGTCACATTCTCCCCAGAAAAACACACAACTCCCCTTTAACTCCTTCTAATAGTGTTAACAATTTCAGGGGGTTTGCATACAGCCCTGAATCTAGGGACCCCAGGTTAAGAATCTCTGATTTAAAAGGAATAATCTCTTAGGTGACACATCTCATTTCTTGTTTCTCTTTAATCAAGGGGAAAACATGATTTTGCAAAATACGGTTGGCTCTTTCAAGGACTGGGAGACTTCTGTTTTCTTGTTCTGTCAGTTACAGAGCAGGACCTTGCTAATCGTCTTTCTTCTATGATAGGGAATTTGAAAACTTAAAATTTTTGGTTATTTTTTAATAAGAAGGCATTTTTTAAAAAATTGAGGTCACATTATATGGCCCTGGGCAGTTGGTTCAGTGGTAGAACATCAACCTGGCATGTGGAAGTCCTGGGTTTGATTCCTGGTCAGGGCACACAGGAGAAGTGACCATCTGCTTCTCCACCCTTGCCTGTCCCCTTTCTCTCTCTCAATCTCTTCCTTCCCTTTCTGTAGCCATGACTCGAGTAGTTCTAGCAGGTTGGCCCCAGATGCTGAGGATGGCTCCATGGCCTCGCCTCGGATGCTGAAAGAGCTTGTGCAAAGCAGCGGAGCAGCGGCCCCAAATAGGCCGAGTATCAGCCCCAAATGGGGCTTGCCAGGTGGATCCTGCTCATGGTGCATGCAGGAGTCTGTCTCTCTGCTCCCTGCCTCCCTGCCTCTCGCTTAATTAAAAGAAAAAAAAAACAATTGCATTGTATATTGAGCATTTATTACATGCTGGGATTTGAAGGTGAACATTGTAGTTCTTGACAGAAAGCAGGTACAGTCTGGGGGCTGGAAGCCTGTTTGGGGCTTGCATCCTATAGCATTATCCCTGTCTCACATAGTATATAATTTACTTACCATTTCCTTAGTCGTTACATATTTCTTTCTGCTAGATCCTTCAGGGCAGAGACCTTTCTTATACATTTAGAATAAAACTTGGTACATATCTGGTGCTCAGTTAATATTTATTGGAAGAATGAATGAACTCAGTACATTTTGAGGAGGTCAGTGGGCCCTGAGGTTTTTTTCAGCAATCACACAGAGGGCTCGACCCTTGGAGCAGTGCATTGCAAGAGCATTTCTTGGGTCCTTATTACCTTTGCTGTTTTCTAAAACAACTAGCTTGTGCAAGTATTGGTTCCCACCAACAAGCGTGACGCCTGGTCAGAGATTTTTCTTCGCCAGCACAGAAAAAACAGCTCGTTTATGGGTGGAAGAAGTTTGTGGGCTTTTGTTGTTTTTTTGTTTTAGTAGCTGATGGTGAATTTATGCCTTCTTTTATGGTCCTGTCAAACTGTCCTTAAACCTCATTAGTGTGCACTAAGCTCTCCAGACTGTTTTACAGAACAGTGGCTACTATTCGGTTTTTTGTGAAAGAAATAATTAGACTACAAGCTTTGCAACAATGTTGAGTAACTCAGCTATCATTAGAGGAACTCCCAATTAGGAAACTTTTATCCAGTGTATTTGTGAAAACGCTGGCTCTGAGTCTTGCTCTCAGTGAAGGGGATCCCCAGTTCAGGCCCTGGCTTCCTATTTTCTTCTCTTGTTTGAAGCTGGGAGGGTAAGTCCACGATTCTTCTGCTGAGAAGTAGATAGTGCAGCGTTCACCTTGTTAGCAAGTCGTAGGGGAATCTCCAAGTGGCATTGCCGAGCCAATTTTAACAGTTACAGCAGACGACACTGGACCCAGTCTCGGAGATGGAGCTTTGCAGAGCGAAGCAGAGACAGCATTTTCCGTTTCTCTCTCCCTTTCCTGTGGCCAGGCTGTATAATGCTGTGAATGCACAACTGAGTATATGAGTCGAAGCACTGAGGTTTTCCTACCAAGGGGGGTGGGGCGGGGAGATGCTGAGTTTCAGGTTCTTCATCGAGAACCTGGGTTTAGGGTGGAAGCCCAGGGTTGCTTGGGGTTGGGGGCGGGGGGGAGCAGTTAGCTTGGATGAGTTACTGCTTCTGTGAGTGTATTTCCCCGTAACGTCTTCGTTCTTCTCCAACGACATCCCTGCCTCCTTCCATTCTCACTCCCAGTTCTTTGTCCTGCTCAGCTGAACTTCACAGGAGAGTCCAGACTCTGCAATAAGGAGGAACATGTCTGCTAACAAGGGTGGTTGGGCCGGAAAAACGTGTGGACGCCCCCTATGAACCACTGGTTTCCTTGACAACAGATGCACATATACCACCCAAAGACTGGCCTGTGGTGAAGGAGGGATAGAGATCCTTATAGTGTTTCAGAATGAAAAGAAAGAGAGGAAGTAAGGACAGGGGAGGTTAAAAAAGAATAATCTTGTGAGGAAGGGAGAAAAAAGTCTAATAGGGAAAGGAGGCGAAAGGGGAAAGGGAAGGAGGAGACCCAGGTAGCGTCTGTGAAGGGAACATCACGCTGAAAGGAAGATGTGTTCTTTCCCTCTGACTTTCCCTCCGAGGAATGTGGACAGTGTTGACAACTAGGAAAATCCCCAACGCAGAAGACGAAAATTTCAGCATGTAATTAAAGCAAGAAAGCTTTGCCTTTCATTTTGGAGTTAGAAAAAGACCCCCAGTGAATCTGCTTTGGAGGTTACATTTTATCCTAGCCTCTTTGCTGTTTTCATAAAATCCATATGCACTTTCTGGGAAACTTAATCCATGTGTTTTGGCTTCCTTTCCACATAATACATTAAGATGTTGTTTTAAAAGCAATGTTCTTGGGCCAAAAATATCAAGGTCTTCCCCTCTGCAAACCAGAAAATCGGATTTCCCAGGTAGCGAAGGTACTGTGAGGGTCCCAGGGAGTTTGAAGTTGGGACTGTGCCTTAGAAGTTGTGAGTTTTGCATACGTTTTGTTCTCAAAGCGTACATGTTACGGGTTCATTTAGTACAGTGCCTGCTTTGAGTCAGACATGGTGTGTGAGATTTGGGGGAAGGAAGACCGGGAGGCCAGTAGGGGAAAGAAGTGTCCCAACAGTAACATCAAGAGGCAGTAGAGAACAAGAACTCTTAGCAAGACAGAGACAAGCTAGTGAGACTTTAGATGGAGTCCGTCCAAGTGTGGGAGGACGAGAAAGTGTCCTGAATAGTGATTTGAACTGGTTTTAGAAGGGAGTGTGAACAGGCAGGCGGGGATAGTCTAAGAGGACATTTCAGGTGTAGAGAACCATGTCATCAGACAAATACAGAGAGTAGGTGGTTTGTTTGTTTTTTGTTTTTTATTTGTTTTTTTGCAAATGAAGCTCCTGCTGGAACCTGGGCGAGTGACTGAAGGAGATTGGGAATTCCGGCCAGGTGTAGGTTAGGTTCAGAGTGCCATCCGAGGACTTTGGGATTTAATTTTATAGGTAGCAGGGCCTGTCGTGGTTTTCATGTAAACTGCTGCCGGGAGCCTACTTTGGCATCAAGGTTTGCAATGGGAAGGAGAGGAATAAAAGACCTGAGAGAGGTCCCAAGGTGCAGGTGAAGGGCCTGGTATGAGAATGAGGAGGTAGAGGCTGGGCAGCATCATTTTGTGACATTGGCCAGACAGAACGCGGGGACTGGACTTGCGGGGCATCTGAGGGTGGTGTTATAAGTGATGCGGAAAGGACACAGTCCTGGAAAGCTTGGCTGTTCATCACTAGGGGAGGGGACACCGAGATCTGTTAGTCATAAAAGTGGAGCCAGAAGAAATGCAAGGAAAGTTCAGTGTCAGGGTTGTTGAGGGGCGTTGCCGGTGATGCCAGATGCTGTCCCAAGGTGGGAGGACATGAGGGCTAGCAGATGGCACGTCCTCTCCAAGAGTTCGGTGTCTGTCGGGGGCCAGGGCTGAAACCAGCTTGTAAGGGCTTCAGTGAGTGTTCAGGAATGGGCAATGGTAACAAGTATCGGTGTCTTTTTGCATTTCCCCCATATGATGGGAGACTATACAGGAAGAAGGGTGAGAATAGACATGAGGGGCGGGAGAACAGAGCAGCCTGAGTTGTGTGCAGCTTGCTCATCGCTCTCAGATTCCCATGACCCGTTAGCTCCTTGTCTGTAACGCGTGTCTCCCCCAACTCCCGAGAGCCCTTGACGATTCTGAAAAACGTTTGAGGACCATCACGGAAAGCATTAACATCAGGATCATTTTCTTTTAATAGCTGCCTGCCTTCATGTTAATACTTAAATTGGCAGTTTATGCAAAGGAAAGGTATATACTATTAATTCTGAACCAAATCGCTTTACATAATACCTCTAAGAATATAATTATAATCCAGATTGTGTTTATCTTGTTAAGGATTTTAATTGGATTTTCACTGTGACATACCACATGTGGGGCTCTGGGTGGATCTTAGCTTTCTGTGGTCTTCAGTGTGCTCTGATGGTCATCGATAGTCTGATGGTCAGTGGGCCCTGAGGTTTTTTTCTAGCCTTTATTATTATAGTTTCTACGGGCCACCGGGTGCCAAGGGACAACTGCATTTTATTTATCTAAATCTTTTCCTCGAGGGGGATTCTAATAATTTTGCCAAAAGAAGTATTTTAGCCTTTGAAGTGGGTTCTCTGGCAGTCTGTCTCGTTTTTCCTGGGGTGAAAACGGAGGCTGTTTGTGATGACCACACTCTGTGGAAAAGGCTGGCGACGTGGTCCTGCTTCACGGCTTCTTCAGTACGCTGGGATTTTCCTTTTTTTGTCACGTCTTGCCACGTCCTTGTCCTTGACTAGCCAGTGTCCTCCGGTCACAGAAGGGTCTAGAAAGAGTAAAGGTGAGAAGGGCCTGTGTGTTTCCCAGCAGGTGTCCCGTGTAATCCGCAGAATGTGAAGTTGGGGCACATGCAGGAGGGCACCCGCAGTGCATCCCGTTAGTCTCCCTTGTTAGCCTGGGGACCACCGTGTCCACCTCCATCCACCTGTCTTTGCGGAAAGCTAGAAAGGTGCGTCCCTGTCCTCAGGCTCAGTGCTGGGTGGTGGAGTGGATTTCCTTCTCCGCCCCGCCTTGCAGCTCAGCAGGGGCCACATGCGGACTGTTTTCAGGACAGGGCAGGCCCCTCTCCATTCCTGTGGCTGCACACACAGCGACCATCCTCGCCGTCTTCTGCAGGTTGGTCTCTGCCGTCCTTCCACGTAAAGGAGGCCTCAGTGAGGGGTGTGCAACGTTTTCCTTCCATAGTATGGGGGAACCTTCCAGTTAGGGTGTGCTTGTCATCTAATGGGTAAAGGGAAGCTCTTAAAAAAAAAAAAAGAAAACAAACCCAACCTACAATGCTCCCTGATTCAGCTTCGCTGGCCCTGGGTTGCTAGGCAGCGCCCATTTTCATGTGAGAGAAAAATGTCTTCCAGCAACAGCACAACAATAAAAGTCCAAAGTTTCTCAAAGCTTTACGTCTGCCTGAGGGGTGACTGTTCAGTGTAGAAGTCAAGACAACACTATTTGACCAGTTTTCTGAGAGTGTTTTTATTTTTTTTTAATTCTTCCAGTTTTCATTGACGTTGGCCTCTTTGACCTTTGACGTAGCCACAGACACTTTGCTCTTAGCTGTCTTTTTCTCAGCAGGGCCTTGCATTACCTAGAGTGTTTTAAAACTTAAATTCTGTGCTTAAAAACACAGAAAAGCGTCTACCATCCTTTCTGCATCTTCTAAGGAGAGTCTCAGAAAAAAATAATGACGTTGCCCAATTCTGCTCTTGTCCTGAGTGACAGCACTGGGAGTGTCAGCTCTGAGCTGCCACGTGGCTCTGTAGAAGGTAGGTAGTGTTCTCCCGGGGACGAGATGGTTTGACAAACCGAAATGTGGAGATGGGTCTCTCATTCTGCAGTATTAACGTGTCTAGCTTGGAGAAAGCATTGAGACTGTCCCAAGAAAACTGAGGAGCAGCAATATGTAAAGGGGACTGGATTTATCCTTTGTTGTCTATGGAAGCCTATTCGGTACAAGTCAGTAGAACTTGCCAAGAGGTGAGTTTTTGATTCGATAGAAGGAAGGGTTTCATCATGATTTTTTTAGTAATGAGAATGTGTTCACACTGGAGTTGGGATGGAGGAGTTAGGGGAAAGGTCGCAGACCTGTGAGGTCTGATCCACGCCGACCTGCGCTGCCCACGTCTCTGGGAAATGCAAAGCCACAAAGACAGAGCGAAGCCCAGTGCTTGGAGCTTGGCCCTCAGCACTGTTCACAGGACTACACATGAGGAGGAAGATGATCCTTTTGTTCATAAAGCTTCCTTCTGCGATGTTTCCCGCAGTCTCAGGCTGGTACACGGCAGCGCTGGGACTGAGCTCCGGGACGGTCAGCCCCTGGAGGGGGCGCTGAGAAGCTGTGGACTGAGCAGCAGGCGGCTGCTCCTTCCATTCTAAATGGCTACGTGGCGGGCTTTGTCTTCGAGGTTGTCTGAAAGCCTGGACCGCCAGAAACCACAGATCTGGAATATATGCAGATTGGACTGAATGACCAGAAATAAAAATATTTTGATGTCTCACATATATTTTCAGAAATCTAAAATTACACCAAATAGTGTAAGTGGGAAGATAAAAACATGAAGTATCATTTCAGGATTACTTCAAATGATTTTCCTGTACTGTTAGCTAAGGTATTGAAAACAAGCTGCGTGCTTTTGGCAACAACTGTGGAATTAAAAATGACAAAAGATTATATTATATTAATATAGTATGTATGATGTTGAAGTCTATACAGTGATAATTTGCACTGCACTAGGGTACTTGCAGAGAAAAGTTTTTTGTTTGTTTGTTTGTTTTTTTCCTTCTCTTTTCCTGGAAAGATGTTCTGCTATTTTGCAGACAGGCAAGGCTGGAGAAGGCTGTTTTTCTAGACTCTGACCTCACAGCTTCTTCTCCTTTTACCTCTCTTACCCCCCTCCACTGTAGAGCCTAGTGTCATTCAGCACAAACAGGTCCTAGGAGACAGCCCAGCCCCTCTGAGAACTCCCTGGGGAGAAGAACCCTCCTGTAGGTGTTTAAACCATAGTGTCACACTCCTTAGATCTGCTGACCAGAGACAGCTAAATGATAAGAAGAGTCACACAGGAATCTGGGCTGAATCACTTTCTCTCTTTTGGAGACTGGGAGTCGGGATGTGGAGAAACTCAGCCGGTTACTGTGAGCTTGTCCCCAGGCTTGGGGCAGAGGGGAGGGGAGGAGAGGGGAGGGCTGGGGAGGGGAGGGGAGGAGAGGGGAGGGGAAGGGAGGGCCGGGGAGGGGAGGGGAAGCAGTGGGCAGAGAAGGATTCGAAAATGCAGAGGCGAGTAATGGAGATTGCGTGTTGATGTTTTGTGGGCTCGACTGAATGATTTAGAGCGGTCTTGAGTTCTAGCTCATTCCACCTCCCGCTGATTGCCTTTTAATAAATCCATTTTGACTTATGTCAACTTGATCATGTTTTGGTTGCCGCCACAACATTCTCAGGCAGGCTGAGAGAGTACAGAGTGCAGAGTACCTGCCCTTTGATAGGTTTGCAGACTCACAGTTTGTGCATTGACTTTGCAGTAATCCAGCTTAGTCTGTGTTTCAGTCCAGCTCCTGCATGTCCGGAAGGCTGGCTGCTGCCTAGACCTGACTCCTATGCCAACAGCTCAGTGTGTCTGAGCAGCATCATTTTAAAGGGAACCGGGCTTTCAAAGCCCCCCAAACCCAAACCTGTGGCAGTGTTCCCACCGTTTTATGGCTAGAATGTCTTTAACTTTCTTCATCAGTTTTCTCTTCACAGACCGGAAATGGCTTTTCTCTCAACTCACACATAATTTCTGTTTTCTTTTTCAGGGTGTGTGTGTGGGGGGTAATTGTTTCCTGTCACTTGGTTTCCTGTTGTATATGCATGCCCATTTCGTGTGTGTGCGTGCCCCCCCGCTGCACTCCCCCGTCTCCTGCGTGGGTGCTTCTCTGGTCTGCCAGTCAGTCAGTCACTAGCCTTTTAAAGTCCACTTCGCGTCTGACATCCTTTTCCTCTCTCTGGAGCCATCAGTTTGAAGCTTTATGCATTAGGACCCACTTTGAAAGTTTAATGGAAGTTTTGGGTCCCATTCCCAGAAAATAGTATATTATATACAGTAACTCCTTACTAAGGTTCTTGATAGGTTCTGTGACTTTAAGCAAAAGGACAGACATATAATGAAACTGATTTACCAGGGGCTAATTGATATAAACAAGAGTTAAGTTCCTACTGCATCTCATCAACATTATAACCAAGTAAGACTGGATGAAATGATGTTCTTTGAGGACCTGCTGTGTACCCTTAAAGAGCTGTACCATAGTTCTCCATGCATAAGGTGCATGCACCCTTTTTCAAAAAACTTGCAGTCTAACAAGTGGGTGCGTAGTATACAGTGGTTATAGATATTTTTACTTGCATTCCCCGCTTCTTTGCACTTGTTTTTGCTCTCATTGTTGAAAACAGCAATTCGTCATCAGACACAGATGAGGACAAGCTAATGGATGGGATTGACAGTGATGAGGAGTTGTATGAATTTTATGAAGAATAAAACTTGAGTTCAATAACTATGTAATACTTCTTTTTCCTCAAATTTTAGGCCCCAAAATTAAGGTGCATCTTCAACATGGGGAAATACGGTATATCGAATTTTAGGAATTTCTGGGACTCCCAGGTCAGGAACCCACAAGCATGGGAGAAACCAAGAGCTGTAGTATAATCCAGGAGAAGTTAGGGTCCAGAACATCCTTTCGGGCTCAGCCTTTCTTGTCTTTGGCTGTTGAAGTATTTTCCATACTTCTGCACAGGAACTGGGAGGGGAGAAGGTAAAGATGTCATTCACTTTAGAGTCACAATTTGTTCCATCAGAGATGCCGTTCCCCACCTGGAGCCAGCCACCAAAGCAACCTTTTGCTGAAATACTGTTTGCTCAGTTTGAACAAGGAACGTAGGAGCCGCCAGTGAAAGGCATTCTGCTTAGATAAGGAAAGATGGCCACTTTCCATTACTTCAAGACGCGCTGGCATTCCGCCTGTGCGGTGAAGGGGCAGGGAATGTCCTAGGGCCAGTTTGAAGAAGACACCTCTGTCCAGGGCGGGTCTTCACAGTGCAACCTCATGATCTCATCTGAATTTTTCTCAATGTCCCTGAGATTAAAACCATTCTGAAGCACCGTTGCAGAATTTAGTGGTACCTGATCCCTGTCCACACACTTGGATCTCATCTTACTACATCTTGAGAACGGTAACCACTAATTCGCAAACTACCAAGCGCTTTGACTTGTGAATACTAGCCAGGAAATGGCTATGCTGAGGGTTGACAGCCTTTGCTCTGCACACAGCGGTCCTCACAGTGTCGTTTCTGCCAGACTTCCACTAACCCTCTGATTTCCGCTGTAGTTCCCACGGCAGGGTGAAATGACTACTCTGTGAACTAGAAATCTTCCTGTTAAGTGTAGTGCCTGTTTTTCTGGGTCTGCCAGGTCCTCAGGACCACTGTTGTGTTTGGAGATTTGCTGATAGACTAGCAGGACTCGGCGACTGGTTGAACAGGCGCCTAGATATATCCTGGAGACATAGTGAGGACACAGAGAAGACAGCATGGCGGTGGGGTAGGGTGGAGGTGTCATCCGGCTAATTTATGCTCCCCTGTTCCTGAGGGGTCACGCAGAGCAACTCCTCCCCCAGCCCCGATAAAGCAGCACTTTGTATGTGATGTTTCTGGTCAAGGAAGCCCATTAGAGACCGAGGGCCTATTGGAGGTAGTCCCATAGGCACCCTTCACTGGATGTGTGCCCAAGGGCCAGATTCCCAGGTGGAGAGCAGGTGTTCTGCATAATGCCTGCACGGGTGCATTTCTGTACAGTTTAGGCAACAGGTGAGCATCCTTACCATTAAGGGCATGCTTTATACTGTATATATTTAGAGAACTGGTTACCAAACAAGTCCCTGCATGCCAACCAGGGGTCGACTCTGCAAGGAGATCTTTTTAAGGAGGGCCCTCTAGGCCTGCTGTGTTTTTTCTCACGGGGCATCTTTTAACTGCCATTGTGAGGAGCCAGAGGGTCTGGCATGAGCGTGACATTCTCTGTCACTGGGATTCATTCTCATTTGCTTCGTACGTCGTCAGCCTTATCACAAAGGGCAGGGTAGGTTTTCCTGGGGAGCATGGGTGCGCAGACGGGTCTGGGTAGGTAAGTTACAGGACTGTCGCCTTATGCTGGATGGATTTGGCACAGGGTGGAAAGTCTCTCAAAAGCCCTCCTTGTGTTTAATGTTCCAGTTGGTCCATTTCTCCTGGGGAGTGACCCCGTACAGGCAGGAATAATGTCTCTCTTCGCCCTTAGGTTTTACTGAGTGCTGCCCTCGGGTCCGTGGCTTCTCGGGGACCAGGAGCTGCCACGTGGCCCTGCCCTCACTACTCTGTGTCTGCCTAAAACGGCCCCACCCACCCCATGCCCCCAGCCTGGGCTGCGCAGTATCTGGGTGGCATTGACGCCCCGCAACTCTGCTCCTTCCTTCATTTACCTTCCTGGATTTTTCTCTACAAGGCATTTTTATGAAAAGTTTTAGAACTATCTATAGCCTTCCATCAGTATTTCTTAGGTGAGCTCACCACCCAGTACGAACACCGTCTTCCATTTCTCAATCTCAAGGTCATGGTTTCTTCGCATGTAGATATTTACAGTTGTTGATTCTCTTTTATTTTAGTATCTTTAGTGGTCATACTAAAAGTAACCTACTGTGGCCCTGGCCGGTTGGCTCAGTGGTAGAGCATCAGCCTGGCGTGCAAGAGTCCCAGGTTCAATTCCCGGCCAGGGCACACAGGAGAATCACCCATCTGCTTCTCCACCCCTCCCTCTCTCCTTCCTCTCTGTCTCTCCCTTCCCCTCCCACAGCCAAGGCTCCATTGGAGCAAAGTTGGCCCGGGTGCTGAGGATGGCTCTGTGGCCTCTGCCTCAGGCATTAGAATGGCTCTGGTTGCAACAGAGCAACGCCCCAGATGGGTAGAGCATCACCCCCTGGTGGGCATCCCGGATGGATCCTGGTTGGGCGCATGCAGGAGTCTGTCTGACTGCCTCCTTGTTTCCAACTTCAGAGAAATGCAAAATAAAATAAAAGTACCCTACTGTGCAGCAATTTAGGAAGTATGTGGCTTTCACTTTTGCTCATGTCACAGGCCTTCTCTTGACCAGGTAGCCATGAATTCTGTCTGTCTTTAGGCAGTACTGTGTGTGCTTGTCACCACAGAGGTACAGTAAGTCCCCGCTTAGTGTCGCCAGTGTCAGGAGGGTCTGTGACTGTGAGCAGTATGACGGGTGACGAAACCAGTTTTACCATGGGCTAATCGATATAAACAAGAGTTAAGTCCCCACAGCATCTTATCAATGTCATGATGAAATGATGTTGAAGGACTCCTTATTGGAGACCAGCTGCCTGGGATCTAGAATTTCAGGGCAGAGCGGAACCCGATCGCCCAGAGCCTCCCAAAGCACTGTGCTGCGCCTGCTCTGCGTCAGGACAGTCTGGGAATGTAGGGGAGCTCAGGCTGGTCACGGGGTGCGGCTGATGTGGTGTGGCTGCATGAATGCTGTGCACCTAGGCGTTCGTTATATTATTTTTATTTCTATACATGTATGTACAGGGTGGGGCAAAAGTAGGTTTACAGTTGTATGTGAAACAGAGTTTATTCTTGTGTTGTTATTTTTCTTGTATTATTTTCCATATGAAACTGTAAACCTGCTTTTCCCCAACCCTTTGTGTGTGTGTGGCTATTGTATGTATCCATATATATCTGAAATTATTCCTTATCAAAGTTAAGTGATCTGATATTTGGTGTCTGTCCCCTTTTTTTATGTAATTCTTAATTCAGTCAGTAAATATCTATTAAGCTGTTCCTGCATACCCTGTACTAAAATTCAAAACAATTCAGGAAAAAAGAAAGGACATTTTGCTATTGAGAAGTTCAGTGTTTAGTGAAAAAGACAACTAACTCGGCCACAGCGGAAATCTCGTACCATGGGCTGAAGATGGTATTTTAGGATTTTGATCTATGAGAAACCACTAGCTTTCGTTGTCCAAAGCCAGGTTCAGACCAGCTCTACACTGTAAAGGCTTAAATGTACTAGACATCCCTTTGTGAATCAACTTGGTTGTTTCTTCAGAAGATCCTCGTCTGTTCCATTCACAGCAGTGAGCGAGACCTGCAGGGTGTATAAAGGATGTCATTATAAAATGGAAGATTCCTTGTACTCAGCGTTCCTGTCTACGGAGGGAGGAGGTCAGGCACTTGGGGAGGGCTTCCTGAACCCCTAGTCTTGCAGACTCTGACCAGCACTAGTCATACAAACCATGAAATCTGCCAGCCGATACCGAAAGGGTGGGTAGTACAGTTTCTGGATAAATGCAGGACACTGCATCTTGGCGGGTCAAAATGAATTGACCCCAAGGTCACATAGCCTTCTTTCTTCATTTACAGCCTGACTTGTTCCAAAAAGGATTTCAGGCAGCTAAGCCACACAGTTAGAAAGTTTCTTTTGGTCTTTCTACGGTCCCAAGAAAAACAAGACCTTTTCTATTTCTTTTTCTTTTTTTTTTTAATTTAAATGATGCATAGTGTTTCAGTCAATATTACTACATGAATAGTTCCAAGTTTCAGTTGCACAGAAGTGCTTATGTGTGTCTGCTGGGATGTGTGGGAGTGAGAAAGGAAATCTCTGTATTTGATTTCATCAAGTCATGAGCTTTATATAGTCACCAGAGCCCCGCATGCCAGAGCCTGGTTGTGCGCACAACGAATTTCTTACTAATCACCGCACAGCTGGTGCGTTCTTTGTCATCTTTATTGCTTATTCTTAATTACCAAAAGTGCACATGGGCTGCAGGCTGTCGGGTGTGCCAAACCAAATCTCTAATGTGGCCAGATTAATAGATATGGAGGAAGATTTATAATCCTCTGTAAATGGTCGTAATTCTAGATAGGTTTCTAAAGCAACAGTGCACATCAGGCACTCACACAAAATCTGGGTCCTAATCTCTAGTGTCTTATTCTTAAAATCTACCTCCTGTTCTCTTTAATTTGTTGCTGAATCAACTTTGCTTTTTTTTTTATATTGAAGGTGGAGTTTATTTATATGTAGATTCTGCCCTCCCCCCCTCCCTTTTGTAATTGTTTTTCTTTCCCTCCCTCTGCAGTAAGTAAAAGTGGAGACCTTCTTTCTCCAGGGAAGGCTTCAAACACTTGACTTCTCTAGAAATTATTTCTGTTTGGGTGCAAATAGGGGAAATGACCCACTACGATCAGTCATCACTTTCAGAATTTGATGAGGGAATTAGGTCATTAATGTGCTAATAAGCGCAGAGGAAGCTAGCTGTACTTCCTGATGGATTGTCGTGGAAATGTTCTTGGAATGATGACTGTTCTTTGCATTTCATCATTTTATCCCCCCCGATGCCTGTAGGACTGTTTCTCACGATGCTCAGGGCCAGGTACACATTCGCAGTTGGAACTTTCTGAGAAGTCTGCTGTGGCTTTATCCAGGTTCCGTGGGACTTAAACTGTTCTACCTGACTTTATTATTCAGGCGAACCCAAACTGTTATACATTGTTTCTGATTCTTTGTCGTTTCCCATTCGTGGCTGCTTTCCTGTTCCATTGCTCTAGATCAGTGGTTCTCGAACCAGTTTCTGTTTTTACCCCTTGGAGAATTTGGGGCAGGTGCATGTGTAGTCTTCATGAACTACCCCCATGGAGGGAGGTGGAGGGGATGGTGTGGGCCACCTCCGGTGAAGTGGGGACTCTTCCACGAAGGTAGGAGCTCCTCCCGCCACCCTGCGCTCCTGTCAGAGGAGGGGTGACGGCACAGGAGTGGCCCCCTCTCCCAGACAGCCCAGGGCCAGCGATCTCCAGCAAGGACTGTGTCAGAAAGAAAGCCTCAAAACCAACACTAAGTTAAGAGCTTCTGTAAGAGAGGAAGGTGGGAAAAGGAACCCGTAGAGGGGGGGTGTCATTTTCAGCCCTGGTAACGTCCAACTTGAGCATCTCGAAGTTATGCGTTCCTGTTTGTTTGTTTTTCTTCTTCTTGGTTTTCTTCTGTCTGTAGAATGATAAGAAGTGGTTGCTAAGTTGGCCCCTTAGGACAGAAGCTCCTGGCAGGGGCTGAAGGGCCAGGCCTCCGCTGGCGTCGTATACAGCGCAGGCAGGGGGGGCAGACACGGATGTGGCATTTTGGCGAAAGCACAGAGAGGAGCTCCTGTCAGAGACCGGGCTGCAGACAGCCCAGGCTGCGTCCTTGGTCTCCCCAAACCTTTTGTTTATGGATTGAATTGCAATCCCTCAAAAATGTGTGTATTGAAGCCCTAGTTCTCAGTACGATTCTGTTTGGAGATGTGATCTTTAAGATGGTGATTAAGGTTATATGGACTCATAAAGATGGAGTCCTAATTCAATAGGACTGCTGTCCGTATAAGAAAAGAAAAATGGTATCAGAGATACGCATGCTCAGGTGAAAGGCCATGTGAGGACACAGCGACAGGTGTGCCATCTACAAGCCAAGGGGAGTGGCCTCAGAAGAAACCAGCCCTGCAGCTCTGGAGCTCAGGCATCCAGCCTCCAGGACTGGGAGAAGATAGATTTCTGTTGTTTAAGCCACCCAGTCTGTGGTATTCCATCATGACCGCCCTGGCAGACGGTTGCGCCATCTTCTCAGGATACAGAACTGGGGGCAGGAGTCCCTGTAGTGCACAGAACTGGGGGCAGGAGTCCCTGTAGTGCACAGAACTGGAGGCAGGAGGCCCTGTAGTGCACAGAACTGGGGCAGGAGTCCCTGTAGTGCACAGAACTGGGGGCAGGAGTCCCTGTAGTGCACAGAAGGAAACAGACATCCAGAGCATGCGGAGAGAGTCCAGATGTCACCCCTAGTGGAGTGGCGTGAATCCAAAGTGTTGACAAAGCTGCCCATTTAAGGTCTCAGTATAACTGACACCAACCAACCCAAAATATCCAGCGTGTTGTCAATGGGAATGTCTTGCAGCGGGAGGGAAAGAAATGCAAGTGTGAACAAAGCATCTATTTTGGGAGAAAAAACTGATCTAAGGAAGAGAATCAATGAACTTACTGAAATTTATCTCCATAGAAGAACTAAATATTTATTCAGTAAAATGGGAGTTCAAAAATAAAGTGATTAAAAGAGGATTTTTTTAAAAGGTGCTTGTTGAGCCAAGACAACAGACTGACACCTGAAACAACATTTCCAAACAAATTAAAAATAGAAATGAATAGAAACAAAAGTTGAACAACAAATCAGCCTTACTGATGAAACAGCCACATTGAATGAACAGAAAAGACGGATGAAAGAAGTGAGAGAAACCAGTAGACATGGAGGGCAAAGATGACCTATCACAGGACACTGTTGTCATGGGAATACTACACCAAATACACAGAACAAATAATGTTAGTGCTGGAGCAGAGAGCGTCATTCCTGAATTACAGCGAGGCTTCAGTCTGATCAACATGATCACTGAATTACAGCGAGGCTTCAGTCTGATCAACATGATCACTGAATTACAGCGAGGCTTCAGTCTGGTCAACATGGTCACTGAATTTCAGGAAATGTCAGTTCTGAATTTTAAGTCTTTCAGAATCGTTCATATAGAGACAGAATGTGGTTCGGTTAGTGGATTTTTGCGGGAAAGGAAAAATTCCACTGGAAGGAGACATCTGGTTGCCTCATGTTTTCTTACAGCAGCTCAGAAGATCAGTGTTTATAAGTCTTGAGTGTCTATTTTTGGCCACAAAGAAAAATTCCAAATTTCAAACTGCAGAAATAATACAGAACACTTTTTGTGATCTGCAGTACTCTAACTAGAAATTAACAACAGCGATATTAGAAGCCAAAAAAAGAAAAAGAAAAAAAGTCCCTGGTTATCTGGACATTGTAAAGGTTTCATGATTTATGGGTCAAAATAGAAATAAATATTACAGATTATCATGATGAAAATACACATATCAGACTGAAAGGATAGGGCAAAACTTACGTTCTCCAGGAAGTTTATTGCTTTAAATAACTGAATAGCTAAGCTGGAAAGAATGAAATAAGTTAAGCTGTTACCCATTTGCTCCCTGCAAGTTGGAAGAAAATATAATTAGGGGATATTTCAAAACGAATATGAAGCGATAAAATATCTCCTTTGTAAGATTATATAAAAGGTGACATTAATTAATTAGAAAAGAGAAAAAAGGCTGTTTTAAATTTTTTTATAAAGACCCTGACCAGTTGGCTCAGTGGTAGAGTGTCGGCCTGGCGTATAGGAGTCCCGGGTTCAATTCCCGGCCAGGGCACACAGGAGAGGCGCCCATCTGCTTCTCCACCCTCCTCCTCTCCTTCCTCTCTGTCTCTCTCTTCCCCTCCTGCAGCCAAGGCTCCATTAGAGCAAAGTTGGCCCGGGCACTGAGGATGGCTCTATGGCCTCTGCCTCAGGCACTAGAATGGCCCTGGTTGCAACAGAGCAACGCCCCAGATGGGCAGAGCATCGCCCCCTGGTGGGCGTGCCAGGTGGATCCCGGTCGGGCGCATGCGGGAGTCTGTCTGCCTCCCCGTTTCCAACTTCAGAAAAATACAAAAATTTCAAAAAAAATTTTTTATAAATATTTCTTACATTTTTGGTGGGTTGAGGAGCATAAATAAAGTACACATTTCCTTGGGCAGGCGAGTCAAGGAAGAAGGGGGTGACGAGAAGGCTTCTGCATAAATAGAAACCAATATGGAAATAATAAGCCATGGATATACCGTGCACAGAATTGAGAAAATCTGAATGAGATGAGGGAACTAATGATAATGAAAGAATCAGAGAAAATTTTAAAAGGGCGACCGTACATTTTCCAGAAAAGCACCAGGCTCAGATAATTTCACAGGAGAATTTTTTTTTTAATTTGGAAGAAACAGTTACATCTGTTGGTATTTAAACTGGGTCATAGCAAAGTAAAGAAAAACTTCAAAATTTTGTTATGACTCCAGTAGGGCACTGATGCCAAAGCCTGTCAGAAACAAAGTTGTAATTCAATTTTATTTAAGAATTTTATGCAGAGATCTAAAGTAATATATGAGCAAATAACAGCAGTACTTCAACAGTATAATATTTCAATCTAAGTTGAGTTCATCCCTGAAATATAAAGGTGACTCAATGGAAGGACATACATTAGTATGATATACCATATTTGTAAGTGGGAGGAGAAAATTTTGCCTAAAAGCTCTTGGCAAAATTTACAGAATTCCTAATACCATGCATTAATAAAGCAGAAATTGTGGATACTTCCTTAAAATGATTAAAAAATATTTTAACCTTTATGTTAGTATCCTGTTTAGTGGTTGGAATGCTTAAAATGCTAAAATTGTGACTCAGCTCACTATTACTAATTATTGTCCTGGAATTACTAGTCAAGAAATGAGAGAGAGAAAAAGAATTATATGAAAACTGGAGAGGAAATTTTTGCATTATTTAGAAATGTGATTGTATACATAGATAACCCAAGAAATCAGCGTGAAGAACCAATAGTTACACTAGAACAGGGGTCTCAAACTTGCAGCCCGCGGGCTGCATGAGGCCCGCCGAACAATTTTGTGCGGCTCACAGACTAATCCATGAAGTTCAAAATATTTTGGATAAAATTAAGTAAGCCTAGGGGCCTACTTGTATTTTTCATTTCTCTAGCATCCTAGCTAGATATTAGCTTAGTTAACAGCAGTTGTGATGCGAACTAGTTTCTGGTCGTTTTGTGACACTGAGTAAACTGCATGTACGATTGTGCTTGTTGTACTGATTTTTTTTTGTTTTCAACTGCAGTGAGAAAAGTGTTGCGTAACAGTTGCCTTTTGTAGACCTAGTGCGGCCCGCCGAACGGCTGTGATCTTGCTCTGCAGCCCACATGCTGAGTTGAGTTTGAGACCCCTGCACTAGAAGGATTCTTTGGGATGAAGGATTGAAAGTAATTACCAGAACCGATAGCTTGCTCATACACAGCCAGAATCAGATAATACGATGGGAGAATGGGCCCTGTTATCAGCGCCACCTGAAAGATAAATTACCTGAGTGTAAGCCTGTATCACCTGGGTGTACACCTAAATCAGGAGATGGAGAACACGTATGTGAAGGAAGCTGTAACATTCTACTGAGAGACGTGACAGGAAGTCACTTTGAGAGGAAATGAGTGATCTTACACATCGTTGGTGGGGGTGTGATCAGAGCAGCCTTTATGACACAGCTTGGCAGTGTCAGCAAAGCTTGAAATGCACTTACGTTTTGAAGGCAATCTCTCTGCTATGAAATATTCTACAGAGAGTCCCTCAAAATTTTGCAAAAATGGAGGGCACAGTCACTGCCACATGTATCTCTCAATACAGAAATTGGGAACAGCCCTCAGTGGTGGGGAAGATGGTGAAATAAATTGTGATGACCATAGGAAGAAATGTTTTTAGCCTACTAAAAGAAAGACGTAGAATGGTAAATACTGACACTGCATTGTGGTGGACATACCCTCTGGTGACCCAGGTTCCGGAGTGTCACTGGGGCCTGTGACTTGATTCTAGAACCAGTATAATCCGAGGTGATGAGATGTCTTTTGTGATTGTTTTGTTATATCAGACTCCATTGGAGCAGGTGGGAGAGACAGGCTCTCCTGCTGGCCAGCGAGAAGCCAACAGACATATTGTGAATGGCAGTGGGGAGGGCCACGTGGCAGGGAACTGCGGGCTGCCTCCAGCCCACAGTCAGCAAAAACCTAGAACCCTCAGTCCTGTCACTGCAAGGACATGAATTTTGCCAACCACCCCAATGAGCTTGGAAGGAGATTCATCCTCAGTTGAATCCTCTATAATGACACATGCTTAGAGTCTCATGTGCTGAGGACTGGAGCAGAGAACCTGGTGTAGACGTGCCTGGGCTTCTGACACATGGAAACTGCGATAATTGAGAGCTTTCTTACATAGAAGAATCAGAATACACGGTAATAGTAAACATGCTGTTTTCAGCCTCTGAATTTGTGTTCATTTGTTATATATCAGTACTTTGCACTTATTTATTTTCAGTGTCCACAGTGTTGCATATAGGCGTTCAGTTAATATTTGAATGGATAATTAAAAATTGAGGTTTGGAACTGTATCTTTACCATCATCTTTTGTGTGTTAACATACATACATAAAAATTATAATTATATATTATGTATATAATATATATAATATAGTGTATAGTATACAATATATAATATATGTAATGTAATATGCATACTATAATATATGTAATATATAATATGTAAACATATATATTACATAATATGTAACAGTATGTATTATACATGTAATATTGTAATATATTACACATAATATATAATGTATACTATATGTAATATATTACATATAAAATATATAATATAATGCATAATATATAAAAATATATAATATACATATAGTGTATGATACATATTATATATATGCACAGGCAAATGCATAGGCAACTTTTAAAATTTTCTTGGAATCAAAGAAACTATCAGCCATGATTACTGTGTTTCTCCATGTATAAGACACACCCTTTTTCAAAAAATTTGGGGTCTGAAACCTGGGTGAGTCTTAGACAAAGGTTGTAGATTTTTTTACTTGAGTTTCCCACTGTTTTCGCTTGTCTGCGCTCATTATTTAATGATGAATAAAACTTGAGTTCAATAAGTTTATGTAATACATTTTTTTCAAATTTCGGGCCCCAAAACAAAGTTGCATCTTATACATGGGAGTGTCTTATACATGGAAATACGGTACCTTACTGGGGAGGGGACTCAGTAATTTCCAGTATTTTGTGTCACTATCATCATCAACATTGTTCTCAGGATGAGAAGATTATGGCTCAAATGTAGTTTTCTTCTTTGACTTAAAAAAAAGAAGTCAACTAACCACATACTTAAACCAAATACCCTAGTTTCATATGTCAGAGTATAAAAATATTTGTCAGCTTGATTATCTATTGGATAAAACTGGAAACCACTAGAGAGATCAGTTCAAGGTTTCAGTTTGAAGAAACTTTTACCATAGAGTTTGAGCTCCTTGTGTTCTTCCATGTCCTTCCTTTCTGGTGCACAAGCCGTAGTGGGGCCATCTTGTGCCCAGGTGACAGAAGCTTGAAGCAGTGATAGGGAACTATTTGTATGAACTGTTTAGCACATTATATTCATTGTGAAGCGCTTATATCTCGAAGTTACCTTGGGAACGGTTATTTTGCCCCTATCCAAACTGTCGTCCGGTCCTACACATGATGCCAGATGAAGAAATGAAATAAATGTTTCTCTTGGTGGCGGATGAAAGGTGGCTGCTGATTCTTTCACACTCCTCCCATAGAGATGTGAGACTCTGTGTCTCCTCTCTTTAAATCTTAGTGGACCCTGAGATTGCTTCAGCACTAGCCAATGGCAGAAGCGACTATGGCTTGAAGAGACATAGCTTTCACTTCCTTCCTGGGGGAATGCTCCTTCTGGGGGACATTAGCTGCCTTGGAGGAAGTCCAGCCACCCTGAGAATGAGTGAGGAAGCTCACACTTGTCACTGAGAGAGGCTGTGTGAGATCCTGGTTGTTCTAGCCTTCCCATCCCAGGTGTCAGACCCGTGGAAAACCAGCTTGGTCATCCCAGTCTCCGGCAGGCAAAACTGAGGGACCCAGCTGACAACCACGACCAAGCTCAGACCTGTGGCTCCAGTCCCAGCCACCTCCAGCCATCTGACAGACCCGCGCTGAGACTGCTCATTCCTGCTGTGCCATGCCCAAATCTCCAAGCCAGAAAACGACAAGCATAATGAAATGGTGGTGGTTGGATACCACTAACTTCCACTAAGCTTTGCAGAGGTTAGGGTTAGGGTTACACAGCAGTGAGCAGAAGAAACTCTCCGCTATTTCACTGAAAGTGAGTTTTAGTTTAGTGAATTCTGTTTCCCTGTTGACTTCCAGAGGAGTGTTCTTTTAGGGGCAAAAGGAAATGTTTGTAAAGGTTATGTGTTTAAAGAACAGCCATGTGTTATCTGCATTTTTTTCCCACACAATAAAATGGGTAAAAATGGAAATACAGTGCAGGATAAGCAGGTGGCTGTCTTCTCTCATTTCCCCACTTTGCAGCGACTTAAAAGCTGTAGCCACGTGTCTGAGGTTATGCTTTCTCCGTCCTTTCTCGTTCTCCCTAACACACACGCTTAGAGGTATCAGTGAGACTCCGTGGCCTTTATTGAAACAGGCTTAGTGCTGCTATAGTACCTGTATAGGTCTTTTGTTGTTATTGTTGTTTTTTGTTTGTTTACATATTTTGCATAATAGGATATAGGAAAATAAGGTTAAAATAGTTGCTATGGCTCTTAATAAATCAAGGAGGCTAATTACCATGCTCTTTGACCCCCCCCCAAAAAAAAATCTCCACGAAGAATGATAAGATTAGTATTTTGGGAGCCAAAAAAGGCTGACTTTATTTTTAATGATTGTATTTATGAACTGGAGATGGTTTTCAATGCCTTTTCACGTATATGCTGATATCTGACACCTTTTTTTTTGGAAAGAGAAAACCAGGATAAAAGAAATGTTAGGGTGAGATGACTCCTTCAGCAGCTAAGACTGTCCCTGCAATATGTCAACCACATGTCACCAGTATGATCAGAATCCAGAGTATCGCCGGCCAGAAGCAAGGAGAGAAGAGGGCTCAGGTCTCAGCCTGGTAGAGTTACCAGGAATTGGGGACTGGTCCCCTGTCCTGCAGAAGAGGGTGACATGTCAGCTTGGCAGATTTGCTGCTGTATTGGGAAGAGTGAGTCACTGGCTAACTATATTGCTCACAAAAATTAGGAGATATTTTCAAATGAATATGAAGAGATAAAATACCGCTAATTTTTGTGTGCAGTGTAGTTTGGTGAGGGAGGCCATCTCTTGGGGTTACGTGTACAGTTTCCTCCTAGATTCGTGAGTCAGCCCATTCAATCCCTGTGTGCAGCGTCTGCACGTCTTCTGGAATGCCCCTGCTCTTACCTTGTAAAACTTGGAGTTCGTTATCTGCCAAATCTTCTTACCCGAGAGTTGTGTAATTTAACCAGTTCAGAAGGTCCCCCCCCCCCATATTCGGTTGACATATGTCACCTTATATTCTCAACTCATTAGCCTTGGTGTGAGCCTCTGGGGTCAGTACCCAGTGACTCCCTCTTGCACAGGACAGTGTGTTTAGAATATGAGAATTGGTACTGTGACCTGTTGGATTTCTTTTCTGGTCCTTAGTTGTATGACTTTGTTTTGAATTTCCCACCTTTCAGATCATCCTCTGTGATATGATTTATAATATGAAATAGAAATTTGGTTCTTCATCGACAGTTCCCAGTTGACAGCTCCCAAAACTCTTGTAATTTCCTCAGCAATAAGAGCAATGGGAGCGTCTTTGTTATATTCGGTGTCTTGTCATCGGTGAAAACACTTTAGAGCTGTAAAGGTGAAATAGGTGTCTTGTTATTCACGTCAAGCTCCTTTCCACTACAACTGGATTTATGTTAATGAGATAACTTTTGGAGAGCACCAACGGATGCAGGGTGGTTTCCAGGGAAACCAACCCTGAATAGAGAATTGGAAATTTCAACCCCATCCCCTATTTTGGGGAAGGAGAAAGAGGATGGAGGTTGAATGAATCATCAATAGCCAATGATTTGATCAATCATGTCTTTGTAATGAAGCCTCCATAAAATCCAAAAAGAATGGGGTTTGGAGAGCTTCCATGTTGGGGAACCAAAAAGCTTTCAAGTGCTGTTGTGCCAGTCCCCAAACTCCACAAGGACAGAAGCTCACTGGTCTGTTGATTCATATTGTTTAGTATCCTTTGTAATAAACCAGTAATCTAGTGAGTAAATGGCTTTCCTGAGTCATGTGAGCTGCTCCAACAGGTTCATGGAACCCAAGGAGGGGGCTGTGGGTAGCTCTGATTTACAGCCAGGTGGTCAGAAGCTCATATGACAGCTCGGGTTTGTGACTAGCATCTTTACGTGAGGGCAGTCCTGTCAGGACTGAGCCCTTAACCTATGGGATCTGAGGCTCTGTCCAAGTAGAGAGTGTCAGAATTGCGTTGAATTGTGGGATACCCAGTTGGTGTTGGAGAATCGCTTGTTGGTGTGGGGAATCCCCCATACTTGTTGGAATTAGAGACTAGAATTTTGACACTCCACTGGAGATACTTCTGTTTCTCCTCTTACGGTGGAGCAGAACAGAACAGAACAGAAGGCCCTAGTGTGGTCCAGCCAGGGAGGAGTGCCATTGGGGCCAGCATCTTCCTTGTTGTAGGTGTACTCAGTATCTCATGACATGTGCTGGTGGCCTTACTGTCCACATTGGCTTTCATAGCTGTTGGCAAAGCCCACATATTTCATACTGTACTTCTGCAGCTGCTTTTTAAACGTATCAGTACTGCACCATTCATCATTGTTGGAAATATTTCTGTCAAAGCTGGTCCTAGGCGAAATGGGGTCAGTTGAAGGAAATCTGAATTTGGGCACTTCAATCATAGTCGTCTACCTGCGAGTCAGCAAGTTCCAAGCTGACATGTAATCTAGGAATCTAAGTATTAACCTTTTAAGACTTGATCTTCAAAGAGCTTTTTTTTTTTAGTGTGTTTACCATAATTTCTATAAGGAACATAAGTGTGTTATCACTTTTTTAACATATAAAAATTGTAATTGGGGGAATAAAGGTTGTCAATAAAAAATGAAAACTGGGCCCTGGCTGGTTGGCTCAGTGGTAGAGTGTCGTCCTGGCGTGCAGGGGTCCCGGGTTCGATTCCTGGCCAGGGCACATAGGAGAAGCGCCCATTTGCTTCTCCACACCCCCTCCTTCCTCTCTGTCTCTCTCTTCCCCTCCCGCAGCAAGGCTCCATTGGAGCAAAGATGGCCCGGGCACTGAGGATGGCTCCTTGGCCTCTGCCCCAGGCGCTAGAGTGGCTCTGGTCGCAACAGAGAGAAGCCCCGGAGGGGCAGAGCATCGCCCCCTGGTAGGCAGAGCGTCGCCCCCTGGTGGGCATGCCAGGTGGATCCCGGTCGGGCGCATGTGGGAGTCTGTCTCTCCCCGTGTCCAGCTTCAGAAAACAACAACAACAACAACAACAACAACTACTGAACTATTCCCATAGACTTTAGAAGCAGTGTTGAATAGGAAGGCTGAAAACTGCTCCTCCATATGCCTTCTCATCAAGTTCCACCACTGACCACCTTTAAAACATGGTTTTGCTTTAGGCATTTTATTTTTACAAGAGCTAAAATGAAGAGAAAAAAAAAAAGATGTGTTACATTATCTCTTAGGTACATAGGTCATGCCTAGAGCATACATACTTGGAAAAGGTTTCAGATGTTTCCGATGAATATAATTATATACACGCTGCCAGGAGATGTTTTTCTTGAATGTGATTAAAATTCACACAAATTTCCTTTTGGAGAATTAATAGGTTCATGCTTATTTTTTCTTTCTAGGGAAATGATCATTCCAGCCTACCTTAATGACTTTTTCCAAAAAAGAAAAATGCCTTTTGCCTTGAAAATTTCAAAAGATTATGAGTCAATTCTAAATGTGTTTACTTATATTCAGTTTAAAGTCTCATAGTTAACATTGAAGCAGGTTCCTGCTTTTTGTCACAGCTCAAGCCAGCCCCTGGAGGGGGAGGCCTCCCCTTGTGGGTCCCCAGGCTTTTGGGGACTGCAAATAGTAGGCTTTCTGTGTTTGTTACAATTCCCTGTGTAGACCAAGTGACTTCTAAGGGAGGCCTGAGTCCTAGAAAGAATAAATGTGAAAAAGGGAGGGGAAAAAGAACCTTGAGTGAAGTTGTACACCCATATTGAAGGCTTTGGAGAGAGAGAGGAAACAAAGGAATGTCATGCGTGGAGGATGCCTTCTAGTTGACACAGAGTATCTGTATTTCTTTAACGTTATTTTAGGCTTTTATTGCTGAAATGCAAGCTTTTGGTAGGCATGTGAGCGATGGACATGGCTGAGAACATTCTAGCTCATCGGCTTGGCTCTCGGCTCAGTGGAGATTCTCGTAGACATTTGCGCTATGAAAGCCAAAGTCCTAGTTATGTCTGGGCACGTGCTTTCTTCTGGCTTTGGAGAGTGAGCGCTGCATTTTCCAAACATTTGCAGGTGCAAATTGATAAAACTGCACCAGGAAACAACATTGTGTAATTTGGGTTTTTATGTTCACACCACGCATGTATGAGTGATGTAGACTTGGCGTAACCAGGGAGGCCCACCTTATGTAGATTGGGGAGACCTTTATTTAGTGAGCAGTAGAAAATTTCTAGTGCCATTGGGTTCCCAGTATATTAACTAAGTCACTTATTATTATTACTGTTTTTCCTCTGTTGGTTTTGGTTGAACACTAGACACCAGTTACGCTCACAGTTAGTGCTGCTGAGAATGCTCATGGTTTGGGGCAGGTAGCTCTGGACTAGTTTTAATTTTATAAAGTCTGGTTGATGCAAGTTGTCATTTACTGAAATCTTGAAGCTGAAAACCAAAGTCAGTTACGTGTTCCTCCAGCCTCCAGCGTGTAGAGCGCTACAGAAATCACAGTGGTACAACCCAGTGGTCGGCAACCTCCGGGCTGAGGATCGGTGCAGGTGTGCGAAAGAGTTAGCCACCCACTCCACGAATTTTGTAAATACCAAGTACACCTTTTGCCTTTTTTTTTTTTCAAAAATTTTTAAATTGTAAACCAAAACTGAAGTTTTTTTTAAAAAGCCTGTGGGCGGGAATGTCTCCTGCTTCTTCCATCCTGCCTTAGCCATGGTGGGGCACATCCTCTGGCAGGCTTCAGTGTCAGCCTCGCAGGTCCGTGTGGCCAGGCGTGTGCCAGGTAATGCGTGTAAAAGCCCCCTGAGGAATTAGAACTCTTGAGCAAAAGCTCCCCCGATGACAAAGTACATGCAGAAAGGCCAGGCTGTTAGGAAGGGGAAGGGTCAGAGCCAGCTAGAGGGAAAGAGCAGTTGGTGTTGAGACCCTGGTCTGGGAGGAAAGCCACTAGATAGTGGTGTTAACATGAGCAGATCTTTAATCAACTGTGAAGTAAAGGAGCTGGCCTGCATAATAACCAGGATATGTTTCAGCTCTGAGATTCTGAGTCTTAATGAACCCAAGCAACCATGGTGACTTCCTGTATTTCCAGCATCAAGCTTGAACCCAGCAGATATTTTACTGTCAGACCCGATTATCCATTCTGGTTAAATTTTCTATGAAAGACACATATTTGGTCATGGGAAAGACAGCTGGAAAGCGTCCGGGCTGTCTGTGTGCTGTTCGCATGGCGCTCCCTGCCGCAGCTACGTCACTGATAAGACACTGCCTTGGAGCCAGCTTAGAGCCATCAGCCCCAAGGTGGCATGCAGTTGGTCTGAACACTGAAGCTGAAAGTCATATTCAGCCATTTTGTAGTTGTGTATTTTAGGAAGAAGATTGGACATAGTATATTTGCCCTTTCTTTCTTTGTTAAAGGTTGACTAAGGAGAGAGTGCATTGATTTCCAGCTGTCTCTGGTTATACCTCTGTCTGTTATGTGAGATAGGGCATCACCAAAGAGGATATAATATGAATGGGACTTACTAGGACTGGCAAATATTGGGGGCAGGGGCTTGTGGTGTCTGAGACATGCACACTGGAATCAGGAGGTCTGGGTTCAAATCTTTGTAGGTAAAACATTGGACATAATGTCAGGTATTACAAATACTCAGTAGTTGCAACTGCTGTTATTCCAGAGGTTGCGAATATACGAGCACAGTGGTAGTCTCATCATGATAGAGACCAGGGGACTCTTCTGTAAAGCATCTTTTAAAAAGGAATTACCTCATCCCCTTTTGTTTCATTTAACCATAGTATTTCTTATTTCTGCTGAACTGAATGTTGCAGGTTTGAGTTGAGTACAAGGCACAGTTTCCAGAGACCATCCTTCTTTCCTGTTAATCTGCCAAGTCCTTCTGGCAGCGGTGGCCCAGTCACCTTCACAGGTGGGCCCCTGGGAGCACAGAGCGTGGAAAGGGGGTAAGCCCATGGGCATTAGCATCCAGTATGTTGAATCTGAGTCACCTGTGACTGAACACTAGTGTCAGACTTGTGTTTGTGCTAGCACTCTGATGAGACCTGAGTAAGCGCCTACTTCCCTGACACGCCCACGTGTGGAGTTTTGTTGTCATTTGATTGTCTGGGTGGAGTTTTTCTTCTGTTGTTAATACGTAGGTATAGTGAAGGAACTTTCTACCCTGAAAAAAATAAGTTTGGAGATTTGATCTTTTGATTCTTAGTGTCTGGTAAGTTCATCCTACCCAGAACAAGGGTCAGGTCAGACACGATGCTAGAGAAGTTAGGGGAGTCACAAGATTTCTGAAAGAGACCTGAGTGACAGAGTCCTTTGCATCTATGCAGTGGTTGTGGAATTGGGAAGTCCAGTGCCTGTGAGGATGACACGCATCTTGGCTGTACAGAACAAGATAAGCTAAATTGTAGCTTCAAAAATCTGACAGTCAACAAATAGGTCACCGTTTTAAAGTAAATAAATAGTTCAGTTTCCTCCTTTTCTGAATTTGAAAAGGATATCCTTTTAAATTATTTCTGGGGTTTCAGAAAGAACCATAGTTTGGTAGGTTAATCGAAAAGGAGGATTTAGAACGGAGGCTACTGTGGACGAGGTAAGCACTGACCGGACTCGGAAGACATAGCACAGTAATGGTGATTCTGGGTGAATATTGTCAGTTTTAGTCTTTCTAAATAAATATAGAAAGTAGTATTGGTGATTTTCTTTTTCCCTAAGGATTGCATTCTGTTTGTTTCATAAACTGGCATCAGAGGCTTGGGAATCAGAGTTGAGAATGCTGCCATTTTATTTATCTATTTATTTATTGTGACAGAGACAGAGAGAGAGACAGATGGGGACAGACAAAAGGGAGAGGAGAGATGAGAATCATCAATTTTTCATTGAGGCTCTTTAGTTCATTGATTGCTTTCTCATATGTACCTTGACCGGGGGCTGCACCAGAGCGAGTGACCCCTTGTTCAAGCCAGCAACCTTGGGGCTCAAGCCAGTGACCATGGGGCCATGTTTATGATCCCACGCTGAAGCCAGTGAGCCCATGCTCAAGCTGGATGAGCCCGCGTTCAAGTTGGCAACTGTGGGGTTTGAACCTGGGTCCTCCGCTTCCCAGTCTGATACTCTATTCACTGCGCCATCTCCTGGTCAGGCGAGAACACTACCATTTTCAAACTGCATTTAATCTTTGAGTTTTTCTCATTTTAAAATGTGGAGGACAATACTTACTTCCAAGGGTTGAAACTATTAAAGTGCTTCAGAGAAAACCTAGTAGTTTATTAAATTTTAAATATATTCAGTGAAGTAGGAAGTAATTTTAAAAATCTCAGCATTGGAATGCAAAAATACACAAAACAGTTGTATGATTCTGGGTGACTTGGGAATTTTGAATAGAAGCTCTTCTGTTGCTTTTCTTTGACCCATTGCTTGATGAATTTTTTCCTAAAAACACTTTAGAATAACAACCTTTTGAATAACTGAACACTGAATTTGAGGGATATTTAAAACCTCAACAAATTAGTGCCTTCTCAAAAATGGCGATTGCATTGAGTAATGAGTGTCTGCAGCCATTTTTGTTGTTATTTACTGGATGAGATCATATTACAAATACCAGTAGCTACCATTTATCTGGTTACTCTGTGCCGAGGGCTGTACTACACTTTATAAACATGATCTCATTTAATCCCTGAAATAATTTAAGATGTCAGTCTTATGGTCCAGATTATACAGATAATAAAACGAGATACACAGATACACAGTGTTTTACTGTGTCTAACCTTCCATACCTGGGAAGTCTTACAAGCCAGGATAGTGCCTTCTCAAGTCAGCCTTTTTGCTTAGCTACCAATAATCAGAAGATAGGTTAGCTCTTTGAAATGCTAACACAGTGTGGAGTTTCTCGAGGAGGTGGTTGCTCTTTAGAATCTTTGACACCTTTTAAGTCTAATTAGGACTTGAGAAGGTCCAAGGAATTGATTGCATATGTACAGTGCCCGTTTTTCTGAAATAATTTTTCTGGTGTTTTCATTTGGAGTTTGATTCATCCAAGACAAGTTTAGGATGCCATAGAATGACTGTCTAAATGGGTGTTTCTCATCCTTGACAAGGATCACCTGGGGAGTTTTAAAATGCAAACCAAAAAAACCAAAATTCAATAATTCCAAAGTCTGGTCCCCAGTCCCAGATACTATATTTTTTACCCCAGTTTTATTGAGATGTAATTGACATATAACATTGGATTAATTGTAGATGCACAGTGTTGTTATTTGATAGATGTTTATATTGAGAAATAATGACCACATTGGGTTTAGTTAAGTCACACCTCACGTAGTTATACAATTTTTTCTTGTGATTAGAACTTTTTTAAGATCTACTTTCTTAGTAACTTTCAACTAGACATTAGTATCATTAACTATAGTCACCGTGCTGTAAATTTTTTATCCTATAACTGGAAGAAATTTATAACTTTTGACCTCCTTCACCCATTTTCCCCTCCCCCAACCCAGTCTCTGGCAACCACCATTCTGTTCCCTGTTTTTATGAGGTTGTTTGGTTTTTGTTTTGTTTTGTTTTTATTGCCCATGTAAGTGAGGTCACAAAATATTTATCTTCATCCATGTGACTTATTTCACTTCACATAGTGCCCTCGAGGTGCATTCAGGTATGCCTTTGGCAGGAGACACAATCCTGGGTCCTGTTTTGCTTGGTAGTCTGACTCTGCATACTGGGGCCATGCCCATCACACCCATGCCTCACTCCTCACCCCCCCCCCCCCCCAGGCAAAGGAGAAGGATTTGGAGGAGGTGGAATTGTCAGCATTTTCATCCTTCAGGTCTGTGTGATCTTTCCGGAAGTTCTCCTTCAGGTCTGTGTGATCTTTCCGGAAGTTCTCGGCAGGTTATCAGCTCTGCCGTGCTAGTTCTGGGGATGGAACTTTTCCATTGTTGGTTTAAGCTTTGGGTGCCTTAGCCTGTATTGTGTTGTGTTGTGTTGTGTTGTGTTGTGTTGGTTTGGTTTTCTAGTCCAGTAACATCAGAAAGCCATGTGTTGTATTTGTAAAGATCGCACATTAGTAAGTCAGAGAGCTATTCTGAATGCTGGGTGCATACAGGTGCTGGTTTGTTTCAGTGGAATTAAGTTCTCCCATCTCTTCTTCTCGCCTTCAGCCTGCTCTTCTCAATCTAACTTGTCTCAAGTTCCGGCCACTCCACAAACTTTTTAAATGTGAGCAGTGACAGACAGCAGCAGTAAATCCCGCTGTGGACAGTAGTCCAGGCAGCAGAGGAGGCATCTTTAAGACAGATAAGTAGTGTGCTGTTTGCCAGAGTACCCTATTGGAACATAGATTCTGTGGAAATATGGTGTTAGGTTCCCAGTTGGAGCACGAAATTAAATTTTCCCTAGCAAATATTTGTCCACAGTAGTTTAAATCATTTTTTTATTCTGTTTACACATGAGGGGGCAGTATGGTACTATAAAGCAGACATTTGGTGAAATGCTTCTTTATGTTGGTATATAATAGATTTTAGGTGAGAGGACTTTCAGACTCTGTGATTATAACTTCGATATGGTTGTCTCTTATGAAATGTGATACACATATGTGATACCCTCACTTATATACACAGGTCATGTGGATGCTTTTATTCAAATGCACAAACACAATAATTTCCTGTGGCAGTGAGATTTTCACACCGTGCCTTTTATTTTATGTTTTGTTTAACGCTAGCTGGCTTTCTTCCTGTTTCTGGCTTCCTCCTGAGGAACATCAGCCCTTGGAGGTGCTGTGTCTGTTAGGCCTGTGGTCCCCAACCCCCGGGCTGCGGACTGGTACTGGTCCGCAGAGAAGGAATAAATAACTTAACATTATTTCCATTTTATTTATATTTAAGTCTGAACGATGTTTTATTTTTAAAAAATGACCAGATTCCCTCTGTTACATCCATCTAAGACTCACTCTTGACGCTTGTCTCGGTCACATGATACATTTATCCGTCCCAACCTAAAGGCTGGTCCGTGAAAATATTTTCTGACATTAAACCGGTCCGTGGCCCAAAAAAGGTTGGGGACCACTGTGTTAGGCTGTTGTCCTTAAATATTTGATATTATGACTACATTAAAGGCTGAAGGGCCTCCAGTGTTGCTGGGGACAGGAGACCTCTGAGCTCAGGTCTTGGCAGCCATCAAAGGTCTATTATAAACCACCTGTGTGATGTGCTTCCTTTTGTCAAAACGACTGCTTTTCCCAAAAATTAAAAAAAATGAGCAGAAAAGAGGTGCAGTTTTTAAATTTTTTTTTAAATTTTATTTTATTTATTCATTTTAGAAAGGAGAGAGAGAGAGAGAGAGAGAAGAGAGAGAGAAGGGGGGAGGGGCTAGAACCATCAACTCCCATATGTGCCTTGACCAGGCAAGCCCAGGGTTTCGAACCGGCAACCTCAGCATTCCAGGTCGACGCTTTATCCACTGCGCCACCACAGGTCAGGCAAGAAGCACATTTTTTAATGAGTATTGTTGCTGGTATATGAATGACACTGGATAATCAAGGTGCTGATTGATATTCTAGG
Source organism: Saccopteryx bilineata (assembly GCF_036850765.1). Lineage (NCBI taxonomy): Eukaryota > Metazoa > Chordata > Mammalia > Chiroptera > Emballonuridae > Saccopteryx > Saccopteryx bilineata. The sequence continues at coordinate 185,457,444 of NC_089490.1, read as the reverse complement.
TTTTATAAATGGAGGGGAAATGAAGAGAAGTTGGAAGATATGCAAGTGAATTGATAAAATCTACAAAGCAATATATTAATATGAACAAATGTGTGTAAGAATCTGAAAGGTCATCTCATAAGTGCAAGCTATTTAAACATGCAAAAAATATTTGCTGTCATATGTTTTTGTTTGTGCAGTTTGAAAAAACTTGAGACCAGCTTTTTGGTGTAAATATACAACCCTGTGTGAAATTTAATGGGATATTTGTTTTTAATAATTTATCTTGACTACTTCCTTTATGAGTGAAGAGCTGTGGGATTGTCTACACCTGGTAAAGAAAATTATCGTTGTTTAGTTTGGGATGAATTTATTGTGAAATAAAATGATTTGATGTTGCTTTGACTTAATTTTAATGAGAAATTTTATTTAGAAACCTTCTGTCAAAAAAATAAAGACTTATACCCAAAATATGAAAGAATGGATTTTTGGCTCCATCCTGCCAAATGAAATGTTGTTTTGATGCTGATTTACTGTTGGAATGCACAGGTTTCTTTTCAGGGAAAATAATTAATGTCCTTTATGTTTTGGTGGCAGATTTTTAGGACCCTGCCTGATGCCACCTGCCCCGAGACAGTCTCCTTGTCAGCGTCACCCCCAAATGCTCCACCAAGACAATCGAAGCGACAGGGCCAGAGGACCAAGAGACCCGTGGCTGTGTATAATCTTTGTCTTGAGCTGGAAGACGGTAAGGTGTTTCTTACATTTTTCTGCTTGACAACCTGTTGAGAATATGGCATATCCTATGCCCCCTGAGCAAGCCATGGTTTTCCATCCTTTGTGTTTTAGTTTCTCTTCCCCTTAAGGTTACAATGAAAAGTTTTTTCCATTGATTTTTGAGAAAGAGACAGAGAGAGACAGAAGGGGAGGAGAGCAGGGAAGGGAGGAGGTGGGAGAGAGAGAGAAGCACCAACTCATTATTTCACTTAGTTGTTCCTTTTAGTTGTGCACTCGCTGATTGCTTCTCATAGGTGCTCTGACCGGAGGTTGAACCTGAGAGCTCTGGTGCCAGGTTGTTGCTTTATCCACTGAGCCACCGGTCAGAGCCAAGATTGTACTTTTTGAGATTAACAGGGAGGCAACACTTTCTTGGCAGGAAGAGAATATAAGTTTCAGTTTTGTGTTTGTCTTTGGTATGCATGGTTCTTTTTATGTTTTTATTTTTTTATTTTTTATTTTTGTATTTTTCTGAAGCTGGAAACGGGGAGAGACAGTCAGACAGACTCCCACACGCGCCCGACTGGGATCCACCCGGCACTGCCCACCAGGGGGCGATGCTCTGCCCCTCCGGGGCTTCACTCTGCTGCGACCAGAGCCACTCTAGCGCCTGGGGCAGAGGCCAAGGAGCCATCCCCAGCACCCGGGCCATCCTTGCTCCAATGGAGCCTCGCTGTGGGAGGGGAAGAGAGAGACAGAGAGGAAGGAGAGGGGGGGCGGAGAAGCAGATGGGCACTTCTCCTGTGTGCCCTGGCTGGGAATCGAACCCGGGACTCCCGCACGCTAGGCTGGTTGGCTCTACCACTGAGCCAACCGGCCAGGGCCGTTCTTTTTATGTTTTTAAAAGACAGCTTAAATTTTGTTTTGGGGAAAACTGTGTGACCTCCTGTAAGGTTACATAACCCTGAGACAAATGGAAGGGGAACTAAAATTAAAGCAGATTTTTCAGGAGAGTAGCAGATAGAGTCTGATGTTAAATGCGTTTAGATTGAAGACGCAGTTCACCATCACACTGGGGTTATGGCTTTCTCCTGTGGCAGGTGTCTGATCATATGGCTGGAGTGGCACATTGACCAGTGTAGAGGGGCCGGGCTGAGGGAAGCGAGCTGTAGTGCGACTCTGGCAAATGGAAGTCCTTAGTTCCCGCTCAGGCTACCACGTTCCAGCTAGTTCTTGTCATGCGATCATGTCTCGAAATTGCCAGGTTGCGGAGTTTTCAAAGAGAGCCTGGAAATTGGATTTTGAGACACTAACCCTTACAAAACAAGATGGTGAGCCAGACAGAGGCCACCAACTGCTAATTGTAGCAGTGTGGTTATTGTTGTGGACAATAAGATGATCATGTTGTCCCCAAACCTGCATTTTTAGTACGTGTGTCTACAACTGTGACTCTTCTGTTGTGGGACTTCAACCCTGCTGCGGGTGTTCCTGATTTTGAAATTAGTCTTCATTTTTCTTCCTCTTCTCATCCTCTTTTTCTTTTTTCCTTTTGTATTTTCCACTTATTATTTTTTAAAGCTATAGAGGTTATATTGGTTTTGAAGTGTGAGATGGTTTTTAGACTGCCTTCATGATAAGCAGCTTCATAACCAAATGTCCAGGTAGTTACTATCCAAAGATCTCTGCAAACAGGTGACATTGTCTTCAACTCAGCTGACTTAGGGGTGTCTATGGGAAGACTCAGAATGCTTTCTGTAATAACACTGGGGGTGATACTGTTTTAATATTTTAAAGATTTTTAATTTAAAAATTTTTAAAGATTTTAAAATTTTTTTGACAATTGTTTTCTTTTAAAAAACTGATATTTATTGAGGTGACATTGGTTAATAAAATTATATAGGTTTCAAGTGTCCAATTATATGATACATCATTTGCATATTGCATTTTGTTCCCACCACCCACAGTCAGATCATCTTCCATCATCATATATTTGACCCCCTTTAACCTTTACGCTTCAACCCTCCATTCCCTTCCCCTCTGGTAACCACCGTATTGTTGTCTGCGAGTTTTTGTTTGTGTGTTAATTTGTTCATTTGTTGCTTTCAGTTTTATATCCCACATGTGGTGAAATCATATGGCTGTTGACTTTGGCTGTCTGACTTATTTCGCTTTAGCATGATATTCTTTAGATCCATTCATGTTGCAAAATGCAGTAGTATTTCATCATTTCTTCCAGCTGAGTAGTAGTCCACTGTATATATGTACTACATCTTCTTTATCCAGTCATCTCTTAAAGTTCACCAGTTGTTTCTATGTCTTGGCCACCATGAATAATGTTGCAATAAACATAGGGGTGCTTATATATTTTTGAATAATTGTTTTCAATTTTAGGGGCTTGGTACCCAGAAGAGGGTTTGCTGGGTCATACTGTAATTCTATTTTTACCTTTTGAGGACTGTTTATACTGTTTTCCATGGTCGTTGTACCAACTTAAATTCTTACTAACAGTGGATGAGGATTCTTTTCTCTCCACCTCTCCAACACTTGTTATTACTTGTCTTGTTGATGATAGCTATTCTAAAGGGTGTGAGGTGGTATTGCACTGTAGTTTTGTTTTTTTTTTGTATTTTTCTGAAGCTGGAAACGGGGAGAGACAGTCAGACAGACTCCCACATGCGCCCGACTGGGATCCACCCGGCATGCCCACCAGGGGGCGGCGCTCTGCCCACCAGGGGGCAATGCTCTGCCCCTCCGGCGGGTCGCTCTGCTGTGACCAGAGCCACTCTAGCGCCTGGGGCAGAGGCCAAGGAGCCATCCCCAGCGCCCGGGCCATCTTTGCTCCAATGGAGCCTTGGCTGTGGGAGGGGAAGAGAGAGACAGAGAGGAAGGAGGGGATGGGAGGTGGAGAAGCAACTGGGCGCTTCTCCTATGTGCCCTGGCCGGGAATCGAACCCGGGTCCCCCGCACGCCAGGCCGACGCTCTACTGCTGAGCCAACCGGCCAGGGCCGCACTGTAGTTTTGATTTGCATTTTTCTAATAGCTAGTGAAATTGTTAAGCATCTTTTCATATATCCATTGGCCATTTGTATTTCTTCTTGGGAGAAATATCTGTTCAGGTCTTCTATTTTTTAATTGGATTGTTTATTTTGTTGTTGAGTTGTATGAGTTCTTTATATATTTTCGATATTAACCCCTTATCAGAGGTGTTGCTTGCAAATATCATCTCCCATTTGGTTGCTTGCCTTTTTGTTTTGTTGCAAGTTTCTCTTTCTGTGCAGAAGCTTTTTTAGTTTGATACAGTCCCATTCATTAATTTTTGCTTTACTTCTTTTGTTTTTGAGGCCAAATTCAAAAAATCCTAAGACAAAGGTCCATAAATTTAGTACCTATGTTTTCTTCTGTGTAGTTTATTGTTTCAGGTCTTATATTTAGGTCTTTTATCCATTTTGAGTCAATTTTTGTATATGGTGACAAAGAACAGTTTAGTTTCATCTTCTGCATGTGGCTTTCCAATTTTCCCAGTACCATTTATTGAACAGGCTTTCTTTTCTCTATTGGATATTTTTGGCTCCTTTGTCGAAAATTGTTTGCCCACAAATGTCTCATAGTTACTGGGGCCTTGTTGAAGGCATATTTTCTGTGATACAAATATTTGTTTTACAATCAGATCCTTGTTTTCCAGAGGAGGGGTATGAATCATTAAAACCAACCTATAATTTCAGGGCTTTCTTTTAGCCATTAGTTTTGACTTCTGATCCCAGCTAACCTTTTTATTCTCTTTGCTTTTTTCTCCCTTTTGCTCACTTTCAGTAGAGTTATGAATAAGGAGTAAAACTGACTGGTTGGAATTGCACCTTTTTCTGTATCTCACTTGTTCTCTGTTGGAAGTGTTAATAAAGAGTGAAAGAGGCAGATGTGGAAAAGTGAAAGGGGGAAAAGGAATCAAGAAGATGTTGATAATACGTACATTGGCTCAAAACTGAATTGACTGTATTTTATTAAGTAAATGACCCATGAGGAGGCTTGTGTCTTAGAATTACATCTACTTTGGGGGGATTTTTAGGTATTGAACCATAGTATCTAATCACGTGTACATAGCATATTAAACTTTTGATCTTTGGGTTGCTAAGTGATTATTAATGGATTAAGGATCTGTTGAAGTGGGATTCAGCACATCTTCTATGGGAATATTTAAGATTATTTGCTGCAATTTTTAGGTCAAGTGGTAATTCTTAAAAGTCATTTGATTGTAAGGGAAAAGACGCTCATCAAATATTCAACTCCTTTAGTCTGTTCCTGAGTTCACCATTTATATGTCTCATTCTGCATTTTGTATTAAATTTTTCTTGATTGTAGCCTTGGATACTTTTTTTGAAAGTTTTCAGAATCAGGATATCCCATAATTTTGATCACGGAATGATTTTATTTTATCTTAGAGGTCATAAGATCAGACGGTGAAAAACTATTATTTGTTCCTCACATCCCCCCACCCACCCCTCCTTATTTGTAGCTAAGCTTTAGTGTAACTTAAATCGTGTGAAAAAGAATCGTTTTAGAGAGAAAGTAGGGGTATGGTTTGCATATTCTTAAAAAAAAGAGAAATAAATGAAGAGAAGTAGTGTGTATGCTTTTGATAAGCATATGGGAAAGGAAACTAAAAAACGATGTTATTGAATATGACTCAACATATTGAAAGCTACCCCCTTAAAAAACATCTGTTATCCCTAGGACTTAAATTGTTTTTCTTCTCCTGCAGCCTGAGTCATTTAATGTCAACTCTATTTGAAGGGTTCAAAAAGTTTAATCTTTTATTGTATATATTTTTTGTTGATAGTAGTAGAGTCACTTCCCACATTTAGTTTTGGGTAAGGTATGAATTTTAGTAGATTCTGGTTAATTATTTTTCTAAATGTTTTCGTTTATTTGAATCTGATAGAAACTTAAATACAAGTATGTCCTTTTCTCTCCCACCCCACCCCATTAACTCACTGTAGTATAAGCTAAATTTGGTATACTAAAATATCTTTTGTTTAAAAGTTAAGTAGATTATCTGCCAAAATTCGGAGAACTAGAGTGGATAATGAGCTTTTCCCCAGCACTATGATTTGGTCACAGATTTGGTATTTGAGTGGTTTGTGGTATGTTATTTCATCTTCATTGGTAGGGTATGAGATTGTGCTGTACCAAACAGCCAACCCGGGAAAACACTCTGTTGGTTTCAGTTTAACATGAGGTAGATCAAAAAGTCGTTATAAAGACTCTACAAGCCTATTAGAATGCGCCTGGGAGCAGAGAATCCAAACTGGTGTGCAACGGTAGAGAAACTGTTGATAGATGTGGTTTTTATTATGCTATATTTAACCCCATCACACTCCCAACTGAGAGCTGACCATTTTAATTAGACACACTTAGTAGCTTTACTTTGATAAAGACTTTCATTGGCTTTAGCTCATTTAGTCATACTACATATACAGTGCTCGTTGTTTTCCTTTGTAATATATGATTGAATGATATTAAACGCATTGAAATACTTTAACCTTTTAGTTACTTGCTTATGGATCTCTGTTGATGATTATAATGATGAACTGAGTTGGATATAGTATCTAGCTAGATTTCTTATTTTTTATTTTTAAAAAAGATTTTATTGATTTTACAGAAAGAGAAGGATGAGGGGGGAGGATTGAGAAGTATTAATTCATAGTTGCTTCACTTTGTTCATTGGTTGCTTATCATACGTGCCTTGACCAGGCAAGCCCAGGATTTCAAAGTGCGACCTCAGCATTCCAGGTCAACACTCTATCCTCTGTGCCACCACAAGCCTGATTATCTAACTCGATTTCTTTAACTAGAGCAGGTGTTAAATGTTTACTGAAATACTTGCCTTATTTTATTTTTTCCCTTTTCTTTGTCTTTCATTATTCTATAGAAGCCATATTGTTCATTTTTACATACTATTGCCTAATCTCACAGAATTCAAAGCTGAGTCAATTTGGCTAAGCCAGTTGTGAAATAGTAAAATAACAAGGTAGACTGTGAAGCCTTAAAAGGAAGATGAAAAGTCAGAGGTCGCTTTCGTTTCATTAGGTTATTTGTTGCATTTTTGTATCTGCAGACCTAGCAGTGAAGAGGGTCTAAAAAGGTTTAGTGTGTGTTGTACTTTTGTTTTCTCCTTCTCACTCAAAATTCACGTCCTTACAACTTCTATGGAGAGACACTGCTGGATTTCCTGTAACCCGCCCCTCCCCCCATACAAGGAAAGTTCATGAGGCTATATGATATATATCCTTTGTTATTTTTCATTCAAAGTAGAAATGTTTTTAAAAGCAGTTTTGAGGAGTGAAAGAGAATATTATCATCTTTTTTTGTTTGTTTGTATTTTTCTGAAGTGAGAAGCAGGGAGGCAGAGAGACAGACTCCCATATGAGCCCAACGGATCCACCTGGCAAGCCCACTAGGGGATAATGCTCTGCCCATCTGGGGCGTTGCTCCATTGCAACCAGAGCCATTCTAGTGCCTGAGGTGGAGGCCATGGAGCCATCATCAGTGTGTGGGCCAACTTTGCTCCAATGGAGCCTTGGCCATGGGAGGGGAAGAGAGAGACAGAGAGGAAGGAGAGGGGGAGGGGTGGAGAAGCAGATGGGTGCTTCTCCTGTGTGCCCTGGCCGGGAATCGAACCCGGGACTTCCACATGCCGGACTGATGGTCTACTGCTGAACCAATAGGCCAGGACTATCATCTGAATTTTGACTAAGGTTTTTCTTTCTTCCTTTATGCTGCTCTACTTTTAAATAGAACTAGACAGACAGTCATAAGACTAATTTTTATTTGTATCTTCTTAGGTACTGATATACTCTGCACCTGTCTTTTTTATACATGATAGAGCAATTTAGGTAATATAGAAATATGATATATAGCTAATTAAAAACAAAATCATTTTGCAAGCCAACTGGCAGGACTTAAGACTACTTTAGAGTGGGTCTGACTTCGGCACCAGTGGGTTGGCATGAGCATATTGTTATTTTTTTTTTTAATTATAATTTTATTTTTTTTAATGGGGCGACATCAATAAATCAGGTTACATATATTCAAAGATCAACAAGTCCAGGTTATCTTGTCTTTCAATTATGTTGCATACCCATCACCCAAAGTCAGATTGTCCTCTGTCACCTTCTATCTAGTTTTCTTTGTGCCCCTCCCCCTCCCCCTTTCCCTCTCCCTTTCCCCCCTCCCCCCCGTAACCACCACACTCTTATCAATGTCTCTTAGTTTCACTTTTATGTCCCACCTACGTATGGAATAATGCAGTTCCTGTTTTTTTCTGATTTACTTATTTCACTTCGTATAATGTTATCAAGATCCCACCATTTTGCTGTAAATGATCCGATGTCATCATTTCTTATGGCTGAGTAGTATTCCATAGTGTATATGTGCCACATCTTCTTTATCCAGTCGTCTATTGACGGGCTTTTTGGTTGTTTCCATGTCCTGGCCACTGTGAACAATGCTGCAGTGAACATGGGGCTGCATGTGTCTTTACGTATCAATGTTTCTGAGTTTTTGGGGTATATACCCAGTAGAGGGATTGCTGGGTCATCAGGTAGTTCTGTTTTCAGTTTTTTGAGGAACCACCATACTTTCTTCCATAATGGTTGTACTACTTTACATTCCCACCAACAGTGTATGAGGGTTCCTTTTTCTCCACAGCCTCTCCAACATTTGCTATTACCTGTCTTGTTAATAATAGCTAATCTAACAGGTGTGAGGTGGTATCTCATTGCAGTTTTGATTTGCATTTCTCTAATAACTAAAGAAGATGAGCATCTTTTCATATATCTGTTGGCCATTTGTACTTCCTCCTGGGAGAAGTGTCTGTTCATGTCCTCTTCCCATTTTTTTTATTGGATTGTTTGTTTGTTTGTTGTTGAGTTTTATGAGTTCTTTGTATATTTTGGATATTAGGCCCTTATCTGAGCTGTTGTTTGAAAATATCATTTCCCATTTAGTTGGCTTTCTGTTTATTTTGTTATCAGTTTCTCTTGCTGAGCAAAAACTTCTTAGTCTGATGTAGTCCCATTCATTAATTTTTGCCTTCACTTCTCTTGCCATTGGAGTCAAATTCATAAAATGCTCTTTAAAACCCAGGTCCATGAGTTGAGTACCTATGTCTTCTTCTATGTACTTTATTGTTTCAGGTCTTATGTTTAGATCTTTGATCCATTTTGAGTTAATTTTAGTACAGGGGGACAAACTGTAGTCCAGTTTCATTCTTTTGCATGTGGCTTTCCAGTTTTCCCAGCACCATTTATTGAAGAGGCTTTCTTTTCTCCATTGTATGTTCTTGGCCCCTTTATCAAAAATTATTTGACTATATATATGTGGTTTTATTTCTGGACTTTCTATTCTATTCCATTGGTCTGAGTGTCTATTTTTCTGCCAATACCATGCTGTTTTGATTGTCGTGGCCCTATAATAGAGTTTGAAGTCAGGTATTGTAATGCCCCCAGCTTCATTCTTTTTCTTTAGGATTGCTTTGGCTATTCGGGGTTTTTTATAGTTCCATATAAATCTGATGATTTTTTGCTCTATTTCTTTAAAAAATGTCATTGGAATTTTGATGGGAATTGCATTAAATTTGTATATTGCTTTGGGTAATATAGCCATCTTGATTATATTTATTCTTCCTAACCAAGAACAAGGAATATTCTTCCATCTCATTATATCTTTCTCAATTTCTCTTAACAATGGTTTATAGTTTTCATTATATAAGTCCTTTACATTCTTTGTTATGTTTATTCCTAAGTATTTTATTTTTTTTTGTTGCAATTGTGAAGGGGATTATTCTTTTGAGTTCATTCTCAATTGTTTCATTGTTGGCATATAGAAAGGCTATTGACTTCTGTATGTTAATTTTGTATCCTGCGACCTTACTGTATTGGCTTATTGTTTCTAGTAGTCTTTTTGTGGATTCTTTGGGGTTTTCGATGTATAGGATCATATCATCTGCAAAAAGTGATACCTTCTTCTTTTCCGATATGGATGCCTTTTATTTCTTTGTCTTGTCTGATTGCTCTGGCTAGAACCTCTAGTACCACATTAAATAACAGTGGAGAGAGTGGACAACCCTGTCTTATTCCTGATTTAAGGGGGAAAGCCTTCAGTTTTGTGCCATTTAATATGATGTTAGCTGATGGTTTATCATATATGGCCTTTATCATGTTGAGATATTTTCCTTCTATACCCATTTTGTTGAGAGTCTTAAACATAAAATTGTGTTGTATTTTGTCGAAAGCCTTTTCTGCGTCTATTGATAAGATCATGTGGTTTTTGTTCTTTGTTTTGTTGATATGGTGTATTATGTTAACCCATATTGTTATTTTAAGCCTGGTCATCTTCTTCCAACTCTTTTTTTTTTAAATGATACTTCATAGGTGGGCTCTGGGTAATAACTTTTCTTGAGTGCCAAGCTCTTTATAATGCTATGACTCCTTGCCATGGAATTACTATGTTGTGTTGTGAAGTCTGAAACCCGGTTTGAATCTGTGACCCTGTATGTAGACAGATTATTTCTTAACTCCCTTGTGCGATGCTGAATCAGTGGGTTGGAAAGGTCGTGGGAACCCTCAGGCCAGGATGGAGCTGTGGTGCGCCCCTATCCATCACACACACCGCTGCTCCTGCACAGCACTTTCCCTGCACACCTTCCAGAGCCCTCTCACGCCAGTGACAAGGCACACGCTGCTTCTTATACGACTTCCTCTGTAATCTTACCTCCGCTTTGGTGTGGGACGAGCACTTCCCCCTTTCTCTGGAGGGGGAAAAAGCATATTTAATGTCTTTTAAAAAATGTATAGCTGCTCTGGTACAGTGGGTAAAGCATCAACCTGGAACACTGAGGTTGCTGGTTCGAAACCCTGGGCTTGCCTGGTCAAGGCACATATGATAGTTGGTGCTTCCTGTTCCTCCCCCCCTCTCTCATTCTCTACCTTCTCTAAAATGAATAAATAAAACCTAAAAAAAACACCCAAAATTGTATAGCTGTTTCGGTGGTTGAAAATAAGTTCATGGCAGGTAACTAGAATTTATAGAGGAGAAATATATTCTTCTAAAGCTTGTTTCCCTGTGTGGGTTTTTCCCCCTTCACTTCTAATAGCTTTTATTTTAATTTCTAGTTCTGAATTCAAGCAGTTGTCACTCTCTTTATAGCCCTCTTTGAAACTCTCACAGCGTAGGAGGTAGCCAGGCTGTTTAAGAAACATCTTTTCAAACCAACCAAAGTATTGTTTATCCTGAATGAAACAAAATTTTTAAGGCTGTTAAGAGTGACTGATATGAAACGCTTTCTTTGGTAGCCAGGAAGATGAGCAGAAGAAATTTTGAAGGCCCAGGTATTTATTATCTCCAGCGTGGCCAGTTCAAGTGACTTCTAGTACTCAGAAAACTCTTCATGGACTAAGATAAAAGTTACCAGGAAATAAGGGTGCTGTTGACAATTAATATAACAAAACAGACTTGTGGCCAGTTCATTTTTACATACTGAATCCTTATTAGCTATGGAGGGAAAGGAAACATTGTGAGTCTTGGCCCGTGCGGAGGTTGCTGCAGTAGCTACTTGTTGACGGTGCCTTAATGTGCTCTGGGTAGCGACGTTGCAGCCTGCTCCCTCTGAGTGCTCGTTCTGCTTTGCGTGGCATTTCATGTGTCCTCTGAGCTGTACTTAGAAGTCCAGAGTCCCCTTGAATGAAAAAACAACAACCACCTTCCGCCTATTAAGATGAATTCTTGGGCTGACATTTTGCATGTACTAAATATTCTTTAATATCAGCAGTATGATTTTTTTTTTTTGTTTTGTTTTGAACTTGAAATGTGGTTATGGTCATGATTTTCTCTTTGGGTCAAAATAGAAATAATGACTAAGTCTCAATGACTACTGGCTATCTTGGTTATTTTAAAGACACACTTTTTACTTAAATTTTTAAATAGTTAATGTAAAAACAGGTCACAAAACTTGGAGGGTAATGATAGTGAACAGTTAGTAACATGTATCATATTTTAGAGACCAGACATGGTTTTCAGCTATAGTTATTAAAGTGAGGTAACTGTAACAATTCTCTAGGTGTATTATTATCCCTGTTTGATAGTTCCGGTAACTGAGGCATGGAGAGGGTTGCTAACTGACCCAGTCTCACGCTGGCTAGTGGCAAAGGCAGGCTTGAGTCCAGGCAGTCTGATCCAAAGCCTGGTTCCTTACCACCTGCCACAGCCAAGTCCGAGGTAGTCTGTGCATTTCAAACGATATGTTGATTTAGTCTTTTTTCTTTTATTAATTTTTGAGAAGGACTCTTACTTTTTCCTTTTAGCAAAATCTTGCTATGAGGGAATCAGAATTTTGGTCTTGCTGAAGGAGGAGGCAGAGTCGGAGCTGTGTGTGGTTTTTAACCTGGGACGTAATAACACTGTAACACAACGGGGCCTTCCAGGAGTGGGGGGAGGGTGATTTGTATGGAACTGTGGGAGGGAAAAGAGCCACATTATTTTAGTGATGTGTTTATTTTGCCCTGAGTTTTGCAACCAGTATTTTATGTTAGTTGTGATGTGGAGGGCTCAAGTACCCAGTGCTGAACCAGGTTGTTAGAAATGTGTAATGTGAACACAGTGCTGCCCCAATACACTGGATTTTGCTGTTACTGTTTTCTTGTCTCTATTCCATTCTTTTATTAAATTTATAAAGGAGAGAATATGTGCTCTGATTTGAAACACCAAAATGTATAAAATGATACAAGGTAAATAGTCTCCGTCTGATCAACTCAGATCCTGCGCCCCCCCCCCCCCTCCAATGCATCTGCAAAACCAATCTGTGACCACGGATATGGACAGATGGAGCCATGTGAAAGTGACATCTTTTAGCCCCAAAGTTATCTAATATTGGCAATTTCCATTTTTATTTTTCCATTTAGTAAGTCAAAAAGGAATTTCATGTAGTTCAACCTATAGTTTCTTTCATCTTAAGAGTTGAGATCCAGCTGGGATTGTTAGCCCCTGTCCTTAGTAGGGCTGTGCCAGATGGAACTGCTCTTTGTGAAAGTCAGAGGGTTGAGTGGCAGCAGTGTCATGAGGTTCAACCTGTAGTTTCTTATGCATCTTTCCAGATTCCTTTATGTAGATATGAATGTAGATTCTTATTTACCGCCATGTGCAAACAAAAGCTCACTGTGTACCTTACTTTAAAAGCTTTATGATACATCTTATATTGCTTTTCATGTCAATACCAAGAGCGCTCCCCGCCCTTTTCACGGTTCTGTAGTGTTCTGTGTGTGTGTGTTGTATGGATGGCCTTGTGTCCTACAGCTGAGCACAGGCGGGCGATGCTGGTCCCTTACTGACCACACCCAGGTTTCTAGCCTTCTAGCCTTCCATTGGTATAAATGTGTCCACAGAAATGGCATACATAGTATGTGTTTGAATAAATATATCACATTGTAAAACATAACTTCCAGTATAATCTCACTTCTAAATGAAAATTGCATAAATAGACATACAAGCATAGAAATAAATTTGGAAGAATTGATCAGTTATGACAATGGTTATCCTCGAATTGAGAGTGGGATGATTTTTTTCTTCTACGTATCTACTTCTTTTTTCCGATAGCGTATTCACTGTTATACATGCAGGTACATATATACACGAAGGCATACGCGTATAGCACACGTATGTGTATGTGTGTGTATTTGTTACAAAATTTTAGCTTAATACCGATGCAAGCTGTGCTTGGTCAGTGATGTGTTGCGTGTTGGTTTAAGATTTGGAGCTAGACTCTCTCAAGGAACACTGTAAAATTTTCAATGAGCTCACCAGGAGAGACTTTGTTGGCTCCACAATGAGAATGGGTCAGTCTTGCTGCTTCTTGATTGCCCCTTAATATGTCTTTCACCTTCTACCTGGGCTGCTATCTCAGAATCACATATTCCTAGCACTTGGGGACCTCTATCGCTGGGAATACTTAGGCAGCAAAGAAGTTTATTGAATGGTAGAATTATTTGTGGTTAAGTTTGGATTTATGCTAACCTGGGTTTAAGTCTATCACTTTTCCTGTCTTTTATGATCTCGGCAAATTCTCCTCTAAGCCTGATGAGATTGGGGCAATAAAATTTTATGTGATTTTTGCCAAGAACAAATGAATGGCTGTGCATCAAGAATATTCCAGAATGTTAGCTTCTTTTTCTCTTGAGGGCCTGATATGTAAAGCATAGAGGGTTTAACGTATACTTTCATAAAAAATGAAACTTAGTCTTTCATTTTTATTATTTCTTTCCTGCATAATCAATAGGCTTACTGGTGGCTACCATTTTAATATGGGAATTGATACAATTAACATTCTGTATGTGAGAATAATGGTGGTGGTGGTGGTGGTGGAAAGACAGGTAGATAGCTAGGAGAGCAAGAACCCTATTGTCTCCGCTGGGCTGGTGTTTGTGTTCTGAGCGCCGTCTCTAAATCTTCAGAGCTGTCACCGTGTCAGCCTTCCTCAGAAGTTTATGGAAGACAGTATCTGATTACTTTTTGGTTCCTAAGCATAATAGTACATGGTTATTATATTTTGGGTTTGTTTATATAGCCCCAGACCCCAGTCTGTAAATAATGCCTCAAGTCTTGTGATTATGATATAAAAATGCTTTCTGCTTCACAGAGTAGAGCAATTTGCTTTGACTTCAATTGACATTGCAACTGAACTGGTCTTACTCATTTCATAATTGAATTGCTGCCGACTTCCATCGACCTTTGCAAGTAGCAGAGGTGGTTGCCGGAGTTGTAATTTGATGCCTGTTAGCTGCTGCTCTGACTTCTGAGAGTCTGTTTTACGTCCGGTGATGATAACACCCCCGATTCTCTCGCCAGTGTTCCCTCACACACACTTCGGCGGATCCTCGCAGGCCAGTAGCTTTCTGGGGGCAAGCATCATGTTGAATTTTCTAAATCTTTGGACAATAGAAAATAAGATCTGCTGTAGAATTTTATGGCAGTTTCATTACAGCTTTTCATGCCTGAGTGTGACATTTTAATGTTTAGTTCAAGAGTTGCCTTTTCTCTTATTCATTTGTTCTTTTTTTTTGGGGGGGGATGCATATTCATAGTAGTTTTGTTTTGTGCTTTTATGATTGGCAGTGGGGGTTGTTCCTCGGAGAGTCCCCTTCCCTTCCACAGTCGTGTTTTGGCGGGAGAATTCTATTACCTGCTCGACCTATTCTCGTCTGGCCTCTGGCTGCCACGGGTCTGCATTTGTTCACTCCCTCGTGGTGGGTCCTGTTTGATGAGGGCAGACTGGAATGAGTGGAACTGGGACAGCCGGCCCCCTCCCAGCATGCCATTGCTGTAACTTGCAGGAGGACTGAGAACTGGGGTAGGTGGGATTTTAGAAACATTTCCTTCCATGTGGCAGTTATAACCTGTCTCTCAGTGCACCTCCCAGTGCTGAGAAACACAGTGAGCTTTCTTCCCTTAACGGGCAGTTGACAGGGTTAATTTCTTATACCTACCTCCCCTTTTTCCCTAATGCAAAACTTAGGGAGATTTTCTGATTAAAGAGCAGAGGCTTCTTTTACGGTAACCCTTTACAGCTACTACTGTATGGACATAAAGGGTTTCCTTTGAGTGGAGCTTAGCTTGCTTTTCAGAGAAATACCCAGTTACATTAGCAGTTTTAAAAATTTAATTTTAAAGTCAAACTTTGAGTTCCCTAACCGATCTTGATGATTCTCATTAGTGTAAGAAAGAAACATCAGCTCTGGCAGGTTGGTTCGGTGGATGGAGTGTCGGTCTGGCATCTGGCTGTCCTGGGTTCGATTCCTGGTCAGGGCACAAATGAGAAGTGACTGTCTGCTTCTCCCCATTCCTCTCCCCCTTCCCTCTCCCCCTCCTGCAGCCAGTGGCTCGATTGGTTTGAGCATTGGCTCCTGGGCACTGAGGATAGCTCGGTTGGTTGGAGCATTGGCCCCAGATGGGGTTGCCAGATGGATCTTGGTCCGGGTGCATGCAGGAGTCTGTCCACTGTCTCCCCTCCTCTCATTTAACAACAGCAACAACAACTAAACTCTGTGTGTGTGTGTGTATGTGTGTGTGTTTATGTGTTTGGCAGATCCTCACAGGCCAGTAGCTTTCTGGGGTCAAGCATCATGTTGAATTTTCTAAATCTTTGGACAATAGAAAATAAGATCTGCCGTAGAATTTTACATTCAGGCATGAAAAGCATTTTCAGTTAGGGAAAACTAATGTATAAGGTAATATGACATAAGTCTTCTGGCCTGTGTTTTGAGAAGGCTAACAATAGCTATTTAGCCTGAAAAATAGATCAACTTTAATTTTTGTCTTACTTAGGACTTTTTTTTCCCTGTAGATATTACCTGTTCAATGCCACCACTGACAGTGCCTCTTAAAGCAAGTCATCACAATGACTTGGCCATTCTAGTGGAAGTCAGTTAGCATCTGGAAGGGTGCGGAGGGAGTGCCGACTGTCTCTGGCTATTAGGCATCACTTGGGTTTTGGATTTGAGCACGCTGTTTCCCATCCATGCTGCTCAGGAGCTGCTCTGCTGTGCGCCAGCCACTTTGCGTGTACACTGCTCCTTCCGGTTAGGGAAGGTCACAGCACTCCTTGGTGGTCGTGCCCAGCCATGCTGCTCAGGGGCTGCTCTGCACCAGCCACTCTGTGTGCACACTGCACCTTGTGGTTAGGGAAGGTCATGCAACTCCATGGTGCTTGTGCCCAGCCGTGCTGCTCAGGAGCTGCTCTGCTGCGCGCCGGCCACTCTGCATGCACACTGCACCTTCTGGTTAGGGAAGGTCACAGAACTCCACTGCGATCGTGCCCAGCCGATCATCTGAGTGGTTTGTGAGGAAGCAAGCCTGTTCCCTTCTCTTCAGTCACCAAGGGGTGGCTGGCTTGGATGAAACCGTCTTTGATTGCCAGCGAGGCCAGGCGGGCTGTGCTTCTATGATGTTTGGGAGTGGCCACTCCCCGTATCCCTCGATCTCGCAGGCAAGGTGGGTATCTGGCCCCCCTGGTGTCTGTAAGTCAATAATGATGGGAACGCTAGCACCAAGGAAAAGATGCAGAAGCAGAGTACTGGACAACACCATGCTCCTCCCCTTGGAGCAGTAGTGAGGGGTGAGCTGTTCAGGACGTCCAGCTCGTGTGCTCAGAGTTAGAACTCTTGAATGTTTCCCACCCAGTCATTCGAAAGCAAGCAGACATTACGATGAATTACAAGACTTGAGTGGGAAGGGTGAGGCCATGTACGGCTGGAGTGTCCTTGGACATCCTCGTTGAAAGTGGAATTCCATGCTGGATGAGTTGTTGTTCTGATCTAGTAGGACAGTTCCGTGCTGTTTCATTCTCAGGAGTCCAGTAGCACACGCGGCCTACCCTGACCACCTCAGGAGCAGCACTGCTTTGAGGAGGTGGCGCTTCCCATGCACTTGATCACTGACGACCGAGGAGCCACATCCCTTGGTCTCCACCAGCCTTCACACTCCTTCTTGGCCCCACCCTATCTATCGTGTTGGCTTTATGGAAATTGCTGTAGACATCTTTTCTCTTACTGTTTCATGTATCTGAAACTTCTCACCAGCTCCTAGCTAGCTAGAGCTTTATTTTTACAGATGACTTGCATATTGTCTTCTCCCACATTAGGCTTTTATTTACAAGGTAAAGTTCAAGAGCATTTTGAGCTGAGGGAAGGGGAAACAAGTGTCTGCTCATTCTAACGTATACTAATCAGTGCAGCATTTGGAACTAGTATTGACGTGGTCAAATATAGCAACTCAGACTTTATTTTATAGCAGAGTATGTCAGACTATATATGACACGAGTTTGGGACAACTGTTCTTGATACCAGACACCTCTCCCCCTTTCAGTACACCTTATGTCCTTGGTAATGATGGAAGGAAAGACCACCATGGTTTGAAGGAGATTTTATGGATGTCAAAATATCTGCCACGTGGTGGTGGAAACCAGGCAGCATGAGTGTTTCCTGCTTAGTTCAGAGGTTGTTTTGACTAGGCTTATATAAGCTAGCAAAACCAACAGAACTCTCCTCCTGCTGCAGCATTTTCTAATTCCCCCTCAGTTGTAAGCCTCCTCCTGTCCACTTCATTCCCAGAGCTCTGAGTCTGTCCGCTATTGTGACTTTTACCCAGAGAATGCTTGTCCGTGAGGGTACCCTTTCTCTTCCTCACCTCCCGAGTCCTTCTCAGTTTTCAGGCATTACGCCTACATTTTTGGTGCTCTAGTCGTCCTTGGGTAGAGCGTCATTAGAGCAGACACACCAGTTGGGCCAACAAGAAGCAAGACATTATTGGTTATTATTGGACAGCTCAATTGAAAAGATAGAAAATGCAGAACGATAGGAGAATGAGTGCAGGTGCGAGGGGCAAGGGGCATAGGGTGAAGTTCATCAGAACAGCTTTGTTCACTGCCTGCTGCCAAGAGAGCCCACCTGCTGTCATTGAAGCCACCTGCAAAAGGAAAATAGATCACGTTTGAAATTTATTTCTCTGTACCTAGGATGAGTTTTTATACATTAAACCACATTTTCTCATCAATGTCCACTGTGATTTGGGTGATCTCCCCCTCCCCCCACCAGAAAGTCTTACATACCAATAGATAAAAAAAATAATAGTGATGAGTATTTGCTTTTTACTTTACGGAATGGCCTGTGTATATTAATTATGGAATTCAAGTAATCCTTGTTTCATGAATAAACTAAAATTAAATAATACATCAAATATATTTCAGTAAACTTTAGTTTTATTGAGAATTCACCCTGTTTGAATTTTAGTGTTTAAACAGTCATGGCCCTTTATATGTAGGAACAATGTCTAGTTAGACATAGCATAAAAATATTTTGAACCTTCTTTGTTTCCTTATAAATTCCTTATTGATTGATTTTTAGAGAGAGGAGAGACAGGGGGAGGGGGAGAAGAGGGAAGTATCGCCTTTTAGTTGCTTCTCGGATGAGCCATGACCGGGCAAGTCTGAGGTTTTGAACCAGCAACCTCCGTGTTCCAGGTCAGTATTTTACCCACAATGCCACTGCAGATGAGGCTCCTTATAAATATTTTTGAGCTATAAAATTCTCTTTGGTTTTATTTTGCTGTTTCACAGATTTTGATACTAAATGTTTTTATTGTCTTGATTTACAAATCTTTCTTAGTTTTTATTGATTCTCTTTTTAACCACATTTAGTTTATCAGCATATGGAAAGTTTAACATCTGAGTTTGAAATGTTTTGCAATTTTGGCTTGAGAATGTTTGGTCTGGTATGCATAATGTTTATTTTTTTTTTGGATTCTTTGTCAGACTTAAGTCTTCCTTGGTAAATACTCTGTGTGTCAGGTGTGTGTGTATGTATAAAATAGATCAGCTTTGTTTATGGGTTATGGATATATATCTTTCCCATTTTTTCCTATCTGATGGCCGTATCTGAGGGGACTGTGTTATAATCTCCAATTACAATCGTTGATTCTTTCTGTTTTTCCTTACAGTTCTATTTGCTCCTTGAGGCTCTTCTACCAGATTCACCTAGGTCAGCGGTTCTCAACCTGTGGGTCGGTTGCAACCCACAGGTTGAGAACCGCTGACCTAGGTGCTTTGGTTCAGAACCGGGTCTTTTCATTCCTGCACATTCCCCGCCCTGGGGATGAGAGGGGTGGAATGTCAAATCCAGTTTCCCATGTGAGTGGGGAGTTTGAGAATTTTGGCCTCCATTTAGTGTGGAGATTGTCTCCCAAACCCTGCTTCCACATGAAGAGCCTGGTTTTAGCGCCCCCGCCTGGTGTATTGTAGACATATTGTACTAAGACACTGTTGGTCTTAAAGGTCTTGACTGATTCTCTTGGATCCCATAGACCTTGGAACCAGTAGACCTTTGGCTTGTGTTTCTTCTGACCTCTGAACCTGTATTTCTTTTTCATTTCTGTTTCACAGTGATGTGTAACCATTTTTAAATACAGATATAGCTTATTTATTTTTAAAGTGTTTTAAAAATGTTTTATTGTGTTGTTGAGTAATGTAGGAGGAGGTCTGGCTTTTATTGTACAAATGTTACTGTGTTTCGCAAGTGCAATTGCTCTGCTCTCAATAAATCTTTCTCTGATCCCAGTGATTAGATGTTTGATACTTAGATGCCTCTGTGATTATTTTGACCTGGTGGGAAGGGTGTTTTTGTATATCAGTGGAACCACAGTAGTAGTCTGCTGCTGTCTTTCAGTTAACCACAAGTGCATACCCGTGGAGTTTGTTAGAATTTAGTTCGGCTAAAAGATATCTTTTCATTCGTTCGTTCATTCATTCATTTATTTTGCTTTTTTCTTTACTCTTATTTGTCCCTTTCCTTTTTCTCCTTTACTTCTGGTAATACATAAGCCAGGATGTGTAATAGAGGGGACATACACTAGCTTTGCTGCTGTGGAGATGATTGTTTCTGAGGAATAGCGGATACCTTCTGTAGTTTCAAATCAAGCCCAAACATTTTTGGATAACTGGGAATCAGCAGGGAAGGGATTCAGAGGCAACTATCTCTTGACTTCTTAACTGTGAGAAAACATAGTTGAGAGGAACAGAAGGAAGAAATGAAATAAATGGAAGGGAAATTCAAAGCTTTGTGCCTTCCAACCACGCCAAAGCACTTCTATTTAAGTGAGATGAGCAGAAGATGAACAGAGAGTACGTATAGTTGGTCATGATTAGAACCAGAAAAGGTCAACTCACTCGATAGACATCCTGTAAATTGTTAGAAGTGGTAGAATTATCAAGTTCTTGTTCTCTCTTCTTGCTCTAATTTTCTGTCAGGCTTTGAAGATTGTTTTAGTCTGCCATGAAAATCAAACACTTGCTCATGTGCTCAGGGTCAAAAAGGATCAGACTGAATGGTGCAGTCTGGTGGCAGTCATGAAAACCGTGTCCCCATGCATGCTTTTTTGCCCAATGTTTATGAGAATCTACCGGGTTATCTGAGTGAGTCGTAAATATTTGTAACGTAACACTTCTGTGTATTTAAAATAACAGTAACCACCACCCCACCACCCATACTGCTTTGAGGAGAAGCCTGCTTCTTACATCTGAATCTCTCCAAGGTTCCCTTACCTTTCTACGTTTTCTCCTTTGCTGTCTCCATCCAGTTCAGTGATGTCAACCCTCAAGTCAATACAACTGTCCCGATCTCTTTCCTGAGCTCTGAAGGTGTATATCCAACTCTCCTCTGCTTATTTTCATCTGGATTTTTATTGACACCTCAAGCCCAAGGTGTCTATAACTGGTGTTATTGTCTCTCACACCCTACCCGTGTGTTTGTTTTATTCCCTATTCCAGTGAATAATTGTACTATCTACCTAGTTCCCTAAGCCAAGAACTTGAGGGTCATCTTAAGTTCCCCTTTTCCCCTTCACCTTTATTCACAGAGTTCTCATGACTGCAATACCTGAATCCCTCTACATCCATTCTCTGGACCATGTCACTTCCCTGCTTAATCTCAGCACTAATTTCCCAAGGCCCAGAGAACACGTTCAAGCACCTTGATATATTCAGAACTCTTCACCCTACTTTATACTTCTACTTCCTGCCTCTGACCTTATTCTCTAGACAAATCCAACAACTCATAGCTTTGAAAACTACCACCTTCCTTATATCTCTGCTTTCAGTTTTAATATTAATATTTTCTGTACGAGGAGTCCTTTGCTCGAAAGCCTGGCAGTCGTTCCTTCCTCTTCCTGCTGCCTGGCACCCATGTCTCTCCCCCCCCCCCCCACTGGCAGTTTTAGAAATTCCGTACCTTGGATCTCAAAGCTGTTTAATAACAATCATATTATAGCCTACATCACCTTCTGCTTGTTTATCTTGATCTGACTGCTGTTTCGACTAAGCTATGAGCATCTTCGGTTAGGGGCTGATTCTTCACCTTTATAACTCGGTGTCTGTGGTCTGCCTTCTACCTAAGTAGAAGCTCAGGAAATGCTTGTTGATTGACTACAGAACATTAGAGATGTGGGTGGCTTGGAAGGGGAGAGGAAGAAAACTGGAAGCTGTGTGCAGATTTTGTAACAGCACTTTGAAGTTTGTAGACCTTTCCCCCACTTACCTCCTGTGGGCACTGGCTTTCTGTGTTCATGGTATTTCACGTGGCAGTGAGTCCACAGTCAGTATTTCCTGGCAACTCTTGATTTGCTCGGCACTGCAATGTGTTCTTAAAGGATCACCAAGCTTGAGTCACTGGCTCTCTCCATCCTCAAGAACTGCACAACAGAATCAGGACTGAAAGCAGGTCACGAAGCTATTAGATGA
Source organism: Saccopteryx bilineata (assembly GCF_036850765.1). Classification (NCBI taxonomy): domain Eukaryota; kingdom Metazoa; phylum Chordata; class Mammalia; order Chiroptera; family Emballonuridae; genus Saccopteryx; species Saccopteryx bilineata. The sequence goes on along the minus strand of NC_089490.1, from coordinate 185,435,416 downwards.
TAGTGGTTGATTTCTGCTTCTCATCCTGAGAAAGGAGAAGAGGCAGGAGAGGTGGCGGGCAGGTGGGGTGGAGAAGGTGGGGATTGAGCGGGTAGTGTGAGGAAGTCATTTTCTCTTCTGGGTGGCGGTGCTGCCGCTGCTAGTGACTTTCTTGTCTTGGAGTCTATTCATGACGAAAGCCCTTCAGCACCATTTTTGTTCGCTTACCTCAAACAACCTTGTTCCTCCGAGGTGATCTGTCTGTCTGCAGATGCCTGCTAAAAGGTAACACCTGAGGAAAGAAGGCGTGTGACACTCTGAAATGTGGAAAAGGATGAGAGTGTCTGACTTTAATTCTCAAGTACAAGTTAGCTTCACAGCAATGAAAAATCTTCCTTCCGGAAGTCATTGAACATAGAATTTTTTTTAATCGTGTTATTTTCCTACTAGGTAAAAAGTAGGAACTTGATTTTGGTGAACTAAAGTGTCAGACATGCTAGGTATTAAATGCTCATGGGCTTGGTGTTGGGGGTCCCTTGAATTCAGCGATGCTCATGTAGATAAGCTCACCCCTGGGTAATGAAAGCGAAAGGCGTGTTGTGCCCCGGGAAAGTGGACCGAGGCGTCTCTTCATTGGGTCAGTTTGCACATGTCCTTCCACCAACATTGTTTGCACGGGAGGGTTCAGATTGCCACTGTTTGGCAGGCAGGAAGAGAGAAGTTCTCCTAACGGCACATGGTTTGATACGCTGAGTGACATTCTGTGCTGTGTCCGTCTGCGTGGGGCGGGGTTGGAGGCTCTGCTGCCAGGCTGGTGTAGCTGATTGTAAAAACAGTTCAGGTATTTTTTGAAAGGAAGGAACAATAGCCCCTTGCTCTCTGGTTCCCCACCGTTGCTGCTCGTTGAGAGGCTGCTCCTTGCAGCAGTGAGTCGGGGAAGAAGCTGGTTCCGGAAACCACTTTGCTGCCTTTGCTCGGCCCCACCCTGCAGTCGGAGAGAGGGCCGGGGAGCAGGGGGCTGGGGTCCAGCCTCCGTGGCCCGGGGCTGCTTGCATCTGGCTCTCTGTTGAGGTGGTCCTGTCTGCTTCAGAACTGGTTGTGTTTTGCCACTTTAGCCAGGCCCTGCATTGGCCGCTGTCACACAGGTAAATGTCCAGGACTTTACTTTAGACCGCGTGCAGGGCTTCCATTTGCGATGCCCTTAATTTTGGAGGGAGCCCTTACCCACAATGACGAAGGGACATGGGGGGCGGGACCTGGCGAAACGGAGCTCCGGCCCCATGTTCTTGGGCTCCTTTGCAGAAGAGAATGAGGAGGACTGGAGCTATCCAGGCATGAAGGAAGGTGTAGCCTTTGTTGCCAAGTGGACAGTATCCCAGCACAAAAATGCATCAAAAGGAAATCATAATGGCCTATTGTTGGGTTTCAGTTCTGAAAATCGGCCCTTTTATTTGGGGCTAAATGACTTCGATTAGCTAAACACTTCTGAAGGGCTGCAGAGCAGGTGGCTTCCTGGAAGAGGAGTCACGCCATAGTTTAGACTGTACTGTGCGTTTGTGGGGCAGGCAAGGCTTTGCGGGAAGACCAGCCCAGGGGGAGGCCCGTCCACAGAGGTCATGTCCATCTCTCCCCACCCTGGCCCACCTGCAGCCTCCCTGACAGCACACTTATGAAAGGAGAAGCTCAGAGCCCCCCTCCTTACCAGAATCTGCCTGCAGCGGCCCCCCTAAAGAATTCCTTCTCTGGCCATCACTACCATCTCTAGTCTAAATTCTCTGAAGTCAGCTTTTCTGGACTTCCGTTTCTAAGCTTCTCTCCCTTAGCCTTAGTCATAATCTGGGTCAGAGTTAAATAAGACTCATTTCTTACAGTCACTTTTCACGATGAGCATCTTGGGATCCAGCTTAATCAGAGCCCGGCATTTCTCTTGTGCTTTACTATCAGTAGATTCAAAAGCCATCTAAGATGGTTTTCTCAGAGCAAATTCCTTGCTGTTCCTGGGCTGCCTGCCTGCTTCGTACCTGGGCCTGAGGACCCAGGAAACACCTCAGATGTACTGGCTAGACACCATCTGTGCCTGAGGGCGTGGACTCCCGCCTTCTGGGTGAGCTGCTTTCATGGTGCAATTTGCTGACCATTTACAGTGTCATCTTAACAGATGCCACTACAAGGCACCTGGAACAGTAACATTTAGTGGGAGTGTCAGTCTGGCCAAGGGGCCCCGCGCCATGATGGGTGCTGTTCAGGGCTGTCTGTCAGAGCTGGGGTACAGTGATCACGAGAAGATGACTTTTGAGGGATACAGCTTCTCCTGGAGGGGAGGGGTTCTCTTTTCCATCTTCTGCATGTTCCACCGTAATGTGTACAAATGATACTCGGCCTATTTCATGAAAGGGTCCTCTGTGAATGAAGAATTCAGGCAATCTGTTTCAGAAATGCCTTTTAGTTTTGGTTTGGTCATCGACTGGAGTCACTTACAGGGGCCTGATTCTTGTATAACATCCTCTGTCATGTCCACAGGGAAATGGAAGTTTCTCTGTGTCCGGGATTTTAATGAATTGGGCTGTGAAATTGTAATCCAGTTCAGAAGGCAAGATCCCTTTAGAATTTTTAAATTTATTAAGTGCTCAGTGGTGTCTGACAATGGGTTAAAGAACCACCCGAGACTAGCAGGTGGGACCCTGCTGGGCTGGTGTGCTGCTCTGAATTGTGCTTGAGGTTATCATTATAATTTATAAGTATGCTCCCTGTAGGATAGGATGTCATCGTGGCTACCATGAAGGCTTTCAGTAGTCCATTTGATCTGAGTTTGATGATTGTATTTTCTCATGGGAAAAACACACCTCACTGTACATTATCTATGATATATATATATATATATATATATATATTTGTATTTTTCTGAAGCTGGAAATGGGGAGAGACAGCCAGACAGACTCCTGCATGCGCCCGACCGGGATCCACCTGGCATGCCCACCAGGGGCAACGCTCTGCCCACCAGGGGGTGATGCTCTGCCCCTCCGGGGCGTCGCTCTGCAGCGACCAGAGCCACTCTAGCGCCTGGGGCAGAGGCCAAGGAGCCATCCCCAGCGCCCGGGCCATCTTTGCTCCAATGGAGCCTTGGCTGCGGGAGGGGAAGAGAGAGACAGAGGGGAAGGGGGGGTGGAGAAGCAAATGGGCGCTTCTCCTATGTGCTCTGGCCGGGAATCGAATTCGGGTCCCCCGCACGCCAGGCTGACACTCTACCGCTGAGCCAACCGGCCAGGGCCTATCTATGATATTTTTAAAGCATATCTGATTAAACACACACACACACACACACACACACAATCTTTAAAGGCAGGACACCCAGATACTCTCAGGCAGAACTGTAAATGTAATTTTGGATATAATTGACTAATCAGGTGATATCATATAATTATTAGTGGTGTTTTGTTTTTGTTTTTCCATCTGAGTATTCATTTGAAAGTTGATGCCTTATTTTTTTTCTTTTCCACTCTAGGTGACAGTCCTAACCCTTCTAAGGAGGACACCCCTACCAGCAGTCTAGACTCACTTTCCTCCCCGCCTCTCACTACTGCAGCTGTCCATGGGCTGCCTGGACCAGACAGAAACCACCTTGTTGCCGATGGGGACTGGGCTTCCACTGCGTAAGTTTTACCGTTTGGTGGTGAGGGCGGCGGGGGAGGGGGGCGTGGCCTTCATTTGGAAGCTTCCGTGGCCAGGGGGTACTGAAGCGGTTAGATGTCCAAACCTTTGTTCTCTAATCAGTGGGGCTGCCACAGGAGAAAGGCCCATAAAACCAGGCCTTTCCTGAGTGGCGTCCGTGTTCCCAGTAGGGAAGGGGGTGGGTGGGCACTATTTCCAGTCTCTTTCAAGTTCAGTTGGTGGCCATGTCGGGTGGCACAAAGGAAATCTGTTATTGTCCTACTCAGGATGTTTTCTCACAGGTTACGCAGACTTTTTAGAGACACGTGAATGTGTTCATTGTGATCAATGGCCTGTTGAAAACGACCTATAGGATGGTATTTTAGTTGTGTGAATTTCTGAGGGCAGTATGCTGGCATTCTGCTCTGTTCATTCCAGAGCATCCTGCACAAGTGACGGTGGGTGAAGTATCTGATTTTATCTTCTCCGTTTGGGGTAGTGCCAGGCACGCACACATCAGCTCTGCTAGGACAACTGGTAACAACACAAACAAAATCCCCTGGACCTGGTTGGACGAGATGAGGGGTTGTCTTTCTGTGCCTACCAGGCTGTGGAGTCGAGCAGAAGGGTGGTGCTGAGGGACATCAAAAAGAGCATCACATTTCACACACATGCTCAGAAACAAGAAAACAGAACTCCACTAGTAATTTCATGGAATTAAATTACTTGGTCAGTCAAATCTCACCCAAAATTCCTTTTATCATTCAGCGTGAGAGTATATAGGTGTCCTATGTTTGAAGTTAAAATTCTTTTAAAAATAAAAATAAAAATTGCTTAAAATAAATCATAGATAATGGTGTCATTCAACCCTAGCTGGGCATTCCTGAGGCTTTAAATGGAATTGGAAAGTGTTCTTCACATTACTTGGCTTTTTATAGTTCCTGCTAGATTCACATGAAATTATTATGAACTTATTAAGTATTAAAAGAGGCTGGGAGGAATTTGGACTTTTAAAATTTGGGGATGATCTGAAGACTTTGCAAATCTCACTGAAAGTCAAAGTGGAACTCCAGGTAGGGAATCACGGTCTCCAGGTGAGATTTTCCCCTCAGGATCGTCCTGTATGTGTATCTGTATGCTGAGGACTGTGTATTGTTGATTTAAATTACATATTACTCAAACATGTGTGTCATTTTTAGTTTTTTTCCCAGAATTACTAGACTCTTTTCTCTTTAATCATTCTAGCAACTGACAGTGGCTACATAGGAACCTAGCATCTGTAATCCTGGGCACTCCTTGTTTGGGCTTTGGTGTTTGTGTGTGTGTGTGTGTGTGTGTGTGTGTGTATGTGTGTGTGTGTGTTTAAAGCAAAACCCAGATCTTTTAATTATTTCTTTCAGTAGACGTTTTTCACAGTCAGTGGAGAACGGTTTAGTGAGGCATCCTTCTTCCATAGCGGTTCTGGAGGAAAGTGAATTCTGCGCCACGATATAGCCAGTGCTCAATCCGCAACCCGCCCATGCCTGAAACAAGAAGGGCTTGATATTTTTGGTCATAAGTCAAACGAGGAGTGAATTCCCCAGTTTCCCATTCATACGAATTCTAAAATGTCATGGAAAGCACTTCAACACAGAAGGAGGCCAAAAAGGAAGGGAGGTGGGGGTAAGTGGTTGAAGGAAGTCGCAAAATCCAGAACTTGAATTTTTTCTGTGCGTTACAGATCCGCATTTCTCTTAAGTATATAGACTGTTTCTTGTATATGTGTTTGTTTTTTTTAAATTACAGTTGACATTCAGTGTTATTTTGTATTGGTGTCAGGTGTCTAGCACAGTGGTTGCACAGTCAGATTCTTTACAAAGTGTCTGCCCGTTTTCCCCCGCCTGACACCGTCCATAGTTATTAGTGTTGCTGACTGGATTCCCTGGGCTCTGCTCTACATCCCTGTGACTGTTCTGCGGCGGCCAGTCTGTACTTCCCAGTCCCTTCACCTTCTCACCCAGTGCCGCAACCCCCAGCCCTCTGGCCGCCATCAGTCTGTTGGTATGTTTCTTAAAGGATTTACTTGAAAGCATCTTGCAGTCCAGGTTTATCATTAAGTCAGGAGAGCTTCTTGAACTTGAGTGCCTATCAGGATCACATTGTGGGCTTGTTAAGTCCACACAGCTGGGCTCCACCTCAGGGTGACTTAGGTTGAGGGGAGCCTGAAACCAGGCATTTCTAACCTGATCCCGGATGCTGTTCGGCAAACCCCGATACAGACACTGCCCCCCCCACCCGCAGGGTTCTAGGCACGTGTTGACTCCAAACAGCTGGTCTGAGGAGTATAACTAGGAGAAGTAATATCTTGTTCTATTTTTTTTTTCCTTTAAACTCTTCTAGGATGGTGTATTTTCTTCAAGAAGCCCCTGTGTGACTCACGTCGATTCCCTCTGCCTGATGTCTTTCTTCCTTTTCTCAAGACCAGTTGAACCTGTCTTTAGAGTCTAATTTCATTTTCACCTTCAGGAAGCTTTCTCTAGTCTCTAGCCTACAGGACCATTCTAAATACTACCTGTCTATACCCAATGCTTGACCTTAGGAAATACTGCCTTCTAGTATTAGTTAATACTTAACCTTTTAGCGTTGGTAGTTTTTTGTATGTGTGCCTATAGCTATATCAGATCTCATTCTGCCAGCCTTCCTGTCTGTCTCTCTTAGTCTTCAGGCTGCTTTAAAAAAACATTTTGACTGAGTGGCCTAGAAACAACAGAAACTGATTTCCCACCATTGTGGGCGGTGGATTGCCAGATTCTGGTGAGAGCCCTTTTGCAGTTAGCAGACTGCTGGCTTTGCGACTTATGAGGACACTAATCCCATTCATGAGGACACCACTCATGGCCTCTTCTAATCTCCTCATACCGGTTCCTGGTAGGGGGTAGGGTTTCAACCTAGACATTTTGGGGGGCACAGACATTCAGTTCATAACACTATCTAGTCTTTCTCTCACACTAAGATGGATTAGAAATTCCTTCATGATAGGAAGTGGGTCTTCTACTCTGAACGTTTTAGTGATCTTGGCATAGATGTTAATAAACATTTTATATCCCATTTTATTATGTACATAGTAGAAAGAAAGCTTTCCTTTGGAAATCTTTTTTTCTGTATATCACTGAATCTCTCTTAGAAAACTATGTTTAGTTTCTGATCCATATTCCTTCTTTCTAAACATTAAAAGCTCTTCCTCCTGGAACTGCATAGAATAAATCTTACGTTTTCTCTATAGCATTTTTTTCTTTTGTTTCTTTAGCTTTTGTAAATTTAGTTTTCATTGAGTGTGTAGTGTTATTTTTCTTTTTGATCTATTATCTCTACATACCAGCTATACAGTATGAAATATCATTGGGTCTGAGTAAATGCCGATAAAGATCTCTTTTCATAAAATCCACCTTGCTGTGGGGTCATAACACCTTAACTCAGGGTTTTAAACAGAAAGCAGTACCTGAGCTGCCTGGTTTTAATCCAGGGTGGCGACTCTCGGTTCCAAAACTTACACGTACTCGCCTTTTGCCCAGTCCTCAAAAATGGAACCCAAATGTATGCGATCACATCCAGGACCCCAGCCTCTCTGTCGTACAGAGGTGCCATGACCCCAGCCATGGGAGAGCGCATTTGCAGAGGAAAACGTCCAGCAGCCGAGAACCTGATATACAGGCAGTGTGTACATACAACCATAGCCGCTGACAGGTCGGAAGCAATACAGAATTGGATTTCCTGGGTTTCTGCTGATGTTTATGACTTGTGGGTATTATTTGTTGCAGCCAGTCAATCTGGAGCTATTACCTGTGTACCCGGTAAGGTGATAGGTGACTGACTTGGTTGCCAGTGAAGAATTGCTAACTCAGTCTCCTCAGAGGACATTACATCATAGGTCAAGGCATTTCAAATGTTCCAAAGTCATTTTTTCCCCCAATAAAGACGTTTCCTCTAAACAGGTTTTCTTCAGTTGTAAGTGAAGGAGCAGGGCCTTGACAAGTAATCCTTCTACGTTCCCTGTCACAAAAGAAAATCTCTTTTAAGAAATACCAGATATTGCTATCAGCTTCCTCTTCAGATTTCAGAAGAAAAAGGAAGACCTCTTTTTTTAAATTTTCTTTTTCCCCCCTTTTTTATTGAATTTATTCAATAAATTCCCCCTTTCCCCGGAAGTCACCACAAAGTCTCCGTGAGTTTTTTCTCTCTCTTTTTTCTTAATCCCTCTACCTCTCCCAGTCCACTCTCCCTGCTTCCTACAGCTGTCAGCCTGCTCTCTGTCTCTGAGTCTGTCTGTTCCCACATCCAAGGTGGCGGCATCTCAGAATAGCTCTTTGTAGCTGGGGACATTGGTACCCCGGCAGGCCAGGAGGGAAGTCAATCCTTCTCTCTTACCAGATGAGAGGCTTGGCATGGTTTATCCTGAAGGTTGAGGTATTCCTAACGCATCTGTCCCAGGCGGTGCCCTGAGCTGCTGGTATGCGACAGCTTCCTGCCTACGCAGACTTGACGTTACCTGCTTACAGTCGCCATCCCCTTTCCAGCCTGGTGCATGTCCTGCCTAGGCTGTGTCTGCACTCTCTGGTGGCCGTAGTTATTCTTGTCAATGAAACAGAGAACTTGCTTCCTTTCAGTTGGGCAGACAAAGAGGGTTTCCCATAGACAGCTACTTGGCGTCTCAAATTACTTGACTGTTGCTTCCCTAATAGCTTTTTAGGAAGTCGATGAATTTTGTTTGGAAATATCACAGTACCCTCCCTTCACTTTGATTTGTGGCTTAGCATACTACAGCCTGCCGTGAATAATTTGTCTGAAGTTAAGAAAAAATCCTCTTAAATATTTTTAACGTATCTGTGAAATTTGGCTCATACCAAGGAACTATAAGGTAGCAGCCAGAAGCAAACTTTGTGTTCGCCTCCCCCCTTCCTGTTTTCCTCTCCTCCGCCACTTCTGGGAGGTGTCTCAACCCCACCCCTCCTTCTTACTTCTCCCACCCCCCGTTGGACGGGGAATGTCAGTTCACCCTGTATGTTGGTGGCTTGTATTTTTACCTCTTTTATTATGATTATTGTTTGAAGAGAAAATAAAGAATTTATATTTTAAATTTTATTATTTTTATTTTATTTTATTTTTATTTTTAGTGACAGGAGGGGAGACAGAGACAGACTCCCGCATGCGGATCCACCTGGCAAGCCCACTGGGGAGCGATGCTCTGCCCATCTGGATCATTGCTCTATTGCAGCCAGAGCCATTTTTTAGTGCCTGAGGTGGAGGCCATGAAGCGGTCCTCAACACCTGGGACCAACTCCCTCTAATCAAACCGTGGCTGCAAGAGGGGGAGGGGTGGAGAAGCAGATGGGTGCTTCTCCTGTGTGCCCTGTGACAGGGAATCAAACCTGGGACTTCCACACGCTGGGCTGACACTCTACTACTGAGCCAACTGGCCAGGGCTTTGATTAATTGATTGATTGATTGCACATCTGTTTTATTACTATCCTGACTAAAATGAATACGTGTTGCTTTTTTAACAAGCGGAAGAAAGCTATACAGATTTAAAAAGAGATCAGGAGAAGGTGATACTTAACCCAAAGGAATGACTTGCCCATTCTAGGTAGTTCCAGCATCTTTGTTGGCTCATATGGAGATATGTAACCTAATAAGATTAGCACCATTGCTCTGCTCACCTGCAGATTGGCCCTGGTTATGGAATGTGGGAGGTTGTGTTGACCAGGATCTCTTGGGTAGAGCTGGTGCCTTGGAGGAATACACTCTCTGGTGCTGGGTACTGTGAAGAACGATTTGGATGCCAGTTCGCCTCCCACACCTAAGTGAGCAGCGGAGTCCCTGAGTGGGTACAGAACGTTCGAGGTCTAAGAGAGCTCAGGTGTAAGGAAAAAGAGGGCCACGGTGGCAGGAGAAGCGTGTCGCCTTGCTGTGAGCCGACAGCGGCCTTGCAAGTTCTGCTCAGAGGTTAGCTCTGTTCCGGACCTCCTTTTGGGAGGACTGGGGACCTACAGGGGGCAGAAGCTTGTACTTGAGCCGTGGCTGGTGGTGAGAGGCTGCAGAGAAGCCTTGACTTGATATTGTATTCCTCAGGATCACAGACCATGGAGCTGTAATGGCTGGTGGCCAGCAGAGTGTGTTTTAGCTGCTTTCTACATGACACTTCATTTCCATCCTCACATCAACCCGGTGGTGTGGATACATCTTTACTCTTAAAGAGAGGAAGGAAGACCAAGACCCAAAGAGGGTAGGAAGTTGCCCCGAGCCACGGGACTTGTAAGGGACAGCAGCGGAGTTTGGTGTCTCAGTTCCAGTGATCATGGTTCCTTTAGACTTCCTTTACTCTAGGGACTGAAGCTGGCTTGCATGGGAACGTTGTTCAAACAATAGGTTTCCCCCATTTTGAGACCCGGTGCGATAACGGTGGCTGCCAGCTAGTCGTCGCCCTTGTTCTGCGGAGGGCGCATGGCCCCACGTGAAGTCATGTGGCCCTGGTATATAATTACCTCTGGGGAATAAACACTTGAATCTGGTTGCTGCGCATTCAACATCTAACACCTTTGGCTGAGATTTGGGGGTGAGGGCGTCTTCCTCTGGAACGTAGCTGACAGACTTGGAAATTTGATCTTTGGCAACCGCGCGGCATCCATCATCTTCCATAAGTAAAGCGATACCCAGTTGTCTCGCCCTGGCTCCGGTAAGCCCTTGACATGGATCACCCGGCCCACGTACTTGGCCACAGACCACACGCGTCTGTTCACATTCATTTCTTTGGGGGTGCAACTTCTGTGTGTTTCCTTGAATCTTCTCTCCAATGTTGTGGAGAAAGTGTGCAAGTTGCATGCTCATGCCTTTCTGTGCACGTCCCTTGTGTCTTGCTAGGATATTTTGGGTGTTTTTATTGTGCCCTTGGCACTTACGTGTGGCCTCATTCACGTCTTCCCTTGCTGTGCCGTAACTACAGGGTCTGAAATTTGGAGGTTTTCTTTTCAAGCCAGAATGATCATGAAAGCCCCATAGTGAAAAGTCAACTTTCCAAAATAAAAGCGACTTGTCTGAATTTTACAGTAGCTTTTCTTCTGCTTAAGACTAAAATAATAATAATAATCGTATGAGTCTTGTTTTGTCTTTCTTTTATTTTTATTGGTGTTGGTTTTCATTCGCCACGCAGGATTGGCCATCTCTGGCTCAGTGTTGAAGTGCAGGCAGGGCCCTCGCTGAGCTCGCTGCAAGTTGGAAGACGGTCTAAACAGGAAAAGCACTGATTTTAGAGTCAGGGGGGCTTGGTTTTGCAGCCTTGTTCTTCTTCTTAAAACCTTGAGGGCCCTCTATAAATTATTCACACAAACCGAGGCTTAGCAAGACTGTCCGTGAGAGGGGTGTGGCAGCCCCCGCCCCTCTGGATTATTGTGAGGTTTCAAGGAACCACACGCGGTAAATCCCAGTCCCTATTCCCCAGGGAGCTGGGGGCAGCCACCTGCTTGGAGTGTCCTTCCCTCTGAAAACCTAACTTGATATTCTTAGTTTAGCTTCGCCAGCCTGCCTGGTTCCTCCTAGGTAAATCCTCACTAACAGCTCAGGGAAATGACCTCTCCAGTCCTGCACAACCCTCGGCTGGTCACCTGGAGTTGTGTGGTTTCCAGAAATTCCTGTAGGTATTCCAGGAGGACTCAGCCCGGGGCTCCGCTCCTGGCTTCTCAGTGTCAGAATTTACTCTGTAGAAGCCTCTGAGAATAGGGCCTCTGAACAGTGCATGGCCGAGGCCTGGCATTCCCACGGGGACCTGCCAACTGTGGATGGATATTCTGAGCAGCATGGCTGGCTCACTTCTCATGACAGGTAACCCATCAAAGAGTTTGGTAAGAAACTGGAGGATTTTTTTCGCTGGGAGCTGCTGTCCCCCTTCTGACCTGCAGCCTGTTTTCTAGCCTTGCTCTCACCTTGGGTGGCGGCTCTGGTCCCCAGGAGAATCGAGCTGCCTGCCTGTCAGTTACTCCGCAGGACCACCACACAGAGACCTCTCAAGCCCCATAATTTTCTGAAATGAAGCCACAGTTCCTTTCCAGTTCAGCCCTCTTACTTGATTCCGCAGTGATCATCCAAAGGGTGACGGATGGGTTCTGGGAACGCTTGGTGAAAGATTGCTCGGATGTGATTCCAAGGCAGCTCTTTTATAGCAAACACCCAAGGAAATGATCACCCTCAGAGTGACCTTTGTAAGTTATAAGCTGGCTGGATGGCGGTATCCTTTCTTGTTAAGGAGGGAAGTCACCTGGGAGTCTGAGCGTCCCGCAGGGTAGGGACTGAGTGTTCGGTGGGACCCAGTCCTCCTTTGAAAGGCTCTGTCTTATCTGTGTTGGTCTTACTTCCTTTGGGACCCTTCTCTCCCTGCCCACCCTCCTCCTGTGAAAGACATTTTTTATTCTTAAGGATGAACAAGGTATTGCTTTTGCACGCCAGCTTGTTATATGGGCTGTCGCCCTCCTGCCGGGGAGGTGATCGCGTGCAGTGGGTGGAGAGAGTTCTGCTGCGGGGAAGCCCTGGGTGTGTGCAGGTCGGCTCAGGGCACACACAGGAGCCCGTGCCCCAAGCCCGTGAACCCAGAGGAGTGGGAGAGGGGACTCAAGCCCAGGGGCGCCTGCCATCATCCTTATCCCCACCTCCCCCGCTCTGCCACCAATGGATTCACATCAGGCCCATCTAATTCAGGCCTCAGCAGACTGGGGCCCACTGCCACCAGCTTTATAAGCACAGCGTCACTGGGACACGCCCGGTTACCCGTATTATGTCTCTGGCTGCTTTTTAGACACAGCGACAGCAGAGCCAGGTGTTTGTGAGACCGACTGGGCTGCGGATCCTCATGTATACTGCTCACAAACATGGGGATATTTCAAAATCAATATGGAGCCATAAAATATCCCCTCATGTTTGTGAGCAGTATATCTACTGTCTGGCCCTTCACAGAGCAAGTTTGCTGACCTTGATCTAATCTGTAAACAGAACCAACCTAGCTGGAAGAGCCCATGTTTCTTAAAAGTCAGTTTCAAGAAGTGTGGGTTAATGGCTGTTTTTCAGATGGGCAGTGCTGGTGCCTTTGTCAAAATGACCCTCAGGAATTCTTTCTTGTCATGGAACCAGCCAGAAGTCTTTTTGATGCTTGTGATCGTCATTTCAGAAGGCTTTGACTGTTTCGGTGATCAACATGTTTGTTTGGGGTTGTTCGTGGTAACCCCCACTGTTAAAATAAATATTTTATTTGGAAAGAGTCTTAGGTTTACAGAAAAGTTACAAAGGTAGTACATATAAATGAGCTCCCATAGGCCTGACCTGGGTGGTGCTGTGGATCAAGCATCGACTTGGAACACTGAGGTCGCCGGTTCAAAACCCTGGGCTTGCCTGGTCAAGGCACATATGGGAGTTGATGCTTCCTGCTCCTCCCCCCTTCTCTCTCTGTCACTATCTCTCTCTCTGTCTCTATTCACTAAAATGAATAAATAAATAAAAATAAAAATAAATAAATAAAAGCACATGAAATGTTTAAAAAAATTTTAAAAAAAGAGCTGTAAACCCTTCACCCAGCTTTGCTGCTGTTAACATCTTACACACACAGCACTGTGGAGCATTGGTTTAAAATAAGAAATCCACCTCAGTACCATGCTGAGACTCACAGACTTTATTCGGACTTTACTGGGATTTTATTTGCATCCTCCTGGTATTCCAGGACCCAATTCAGAATGCCACTACCGTGCGTTGTGCAACTTTTTTTTTTTTTTAATTGATGGAAGAAGACTGGACTTGGGGTAGTGAACATACATTAAAAAAATGGTGACATCCACTTAGTATCTGTAGTTTTCCCCTTTGCCGTAGATGATTTGCTGTGTTTTGATGAAGACAGAGGTTAGTAAGTCACTCTGACCTTTCTTGGCATCCTCACAGGCCGGGACAGGGGCCCAGCTGGGACTAAGTGAGTGAATGTGTGTGGGTCGTGGCTGGCAGCGTGCTGGACTGTGCACTTGCGCCCAGCAGCAGCCTGGGTGTAGAGAAGTGATGGGGACATTGGCGAAGGCAGACACTGCCTCCTCCAGAAAGCCTTCCCGGATGTCCATGTGACAGCTGTTTCCTCCTCTGTTCTCCTGAGGGCCCCTGGAAAGCTTCTGTGTGGCACAAGCCACATTGCATTATGCTGATCGGCTTGTCATTCTCCATCTACTTTATTGGGTGCTCATAGCGAGCAGAAGCCATGGTCCCATGGGTGTCTCCAGGGTGTGCCCAGGGCCTAGCATGGGGCCTGGTGGGTAGTTGTCAGACCATGAATGATGAGCAAACAAGGTCTGCTTGGAACCCTCCTATGGGCAGTGAAGGCCTCCTTGCCCAGTGCTGTGGAGTATGGTGACTCTCTTGTCGTGACTGCCGCCGTCTCCCCCGACAGCTCAGTAGGAACCAGCACTGTGCTGGCTGTGGGAGGCTCCCTCCCTGGCACTTAAGAAATAACTGTGGCATTTATTTGAACAGAGATTTCCTGTAATATACAGATCTACACTATTTCCTTCTGTCTTTATTAACATTTTCAAACACTCTGGCCCAGACAGCTGTTCTAGACTTACGCTGTGCGTTTCTCGGGCTGGAATGGAAGGTCATCTCACTGATGTGTTAGCCTCTGCCTGGAGATCTGGCGAGCAAGGTTTTTAACACCTCTCACTCCAGCGTGAACTTCTGGTTTGACTCTGACATCTTCTAACCGCCGTCAGATGCCTTGGTATTTGGGGCATTTAAATCACTTCGTAGAAGCAGTCATTTCTTTCCCTGACATGTGTTCTCCCTGGTCTGCATCCTTCGAATTTTAAATTACTCTCAGTGCTCCAACAGCCCGGAATCGGGTGCTTGTTTTGCTAGCGCTGCCCGGAACTTTGACCCGTCTGTGCTATGCAAGAAATGTTTGTTTGATGCAGGAGCTCTCTGGTGACTGCAGCTGATGTAGAATTTTATTTTATTTATTTATTTTATTTTTTTGTATTTTTCTGAAGCTGGAAACGGGGAGAGACAGTCAGACAGACTCCCGCATGCGCCCAACCGGGATCCACCAGGGGGCGACGCTCTGCCCACCAGGGGGCGATGCTCTGCCCCTCTGGGGGGTCGCTCTGTTGCAACCAGAGCCACTCTAGCACCTGGGGCAGAGGCCAAGGAGCCATCCCCAGCGCCCAGGCCATCTTTGCTCCAATGGAGCCTCGGCTGCGGGAGGGGAAGAAGAGAGACAGAGAGGAAGGAGAGGAGGAGGGGTGGAGAAGCAGATGGGCGCTTCTCCTGTGTGCCCTGGCCAGGAATCAAACTCGGGACTTCTGCACGCCAGACCGACACTCTACCACTGAGCAAAACTGCCAGGGCTGGTGTAGAATTTTAACAGTTGAGGCCCTAACCTCCCTCCTCCATTTCTGAAATGTTTTTTGTTGTTGTTGTTGTTGGGGTTTTTTGCTGCCAAAAAGTTTTAAATATGCATGGAGCGTAGAGGCTGGTATTGGAGACAGTTGGGTCACAATTTGAATCAGAAGCAGCATGTACTTTCCATTTGCTGTATTTTTCGAAAAATAGACTCTGTACACAGACACAGCCACTGGGAAATGTTGGAGGGTGTGTACCTCCCCTGTGAGAGTTGTAGGGTCCGTCCCTGAAATCCAGACCTGTTTTTCAAGAGCGAGAGTGTTGGTGCCCTGTATAGAAGAGAACACTCCCCGCCCTTCCCGAACACCCCTGCCTACCCTGTCCCCCACGAACACAGGAGACCTTGCTGTCGCCTTGGGAGTAGCCAGGTAGACTCTCAATGTAACTGTTTTCAAGGACCAGTTTCTGAGTTAGGGGCATGAATTCTTTCTGCATTTTCTGTGAAACCCTCGTGTCCATTTGTCTCTGACTTTATGAAGGAAACATTTCTCCTTAGGGCACAGTGGTGATGTTGGCTTTCCCTGCCCTGAAGTGGAGAGTTCTGTTCTTGGGGGGGGGGTCTTACCGGTGAGTGAGTGACATGGGGGAGGTAGCAGGCAGGCGTTAGAACTTCTCCTGAATTGAGTTTTGTTTTGGTCACTGTGGTTTCTAGCTTTTCAGGAAGAGCCGACTTCTGTCTCTGTTTTTGCAAACCACAACTTGGCTTTCAGGGAACATGTAGCATTTAGGTACTTTTTTTTTTTTTTTTTTGTAATTGGTCAGCACCTCATCATTAAATAAAGTTGGTGGTTTGTGATCACTCTAGTCTTACTCATCAGAAATCCTTAAAGCAGCATCAGGAAAAAGGAAATAAGAGTTTTAAAAAAATGTTTAAATTTGGGAAGTGGTAGGGGACTCAAACATTTCATTCTAGTCTAGCAGGTAATGAGTCTTTTATGATGATTTCACCCATCATTTTTGATCATTAACCCAAAGACTTTCTTAGCTAGGATTCCTTTCTGAACCACAGTGTACAAAAATGACCTGAGTGTTTTCTCAGTTCTCCCAAGGGTGTTAATGTCAAGAACTGTGACCTCTGAAATTTTACTCTGCCTGTAAGCTGCCATATTGGCCTGTGGTGGTTTCACGGAAGGACTCAAAGCCAAAGAACTCTACTGATTACAGCAATAGCTAGCCAGAGTATCACTTCCAAGTCCCAGTTCCCCAGGGGTGATGCCCTTGGGCCAGGTAACACCTCCATGTGGAAGGTGACAAGAGAGGAACCCAGAGCTTAGGAAGCCCAGATCTTCTAGGATGGGCAGAAAAGCCCCCCCCCCTTTGCTCCAGGGGAAGACAGAGTCTCCATCTTCCCAGGCTCTCTGCTCTACAGGTGTCCTTGAAAAGACAATCCTGAACAAAGGCAGCCAGTGCCTCTGCTTACAGCATATGCACAGACAGAGAGACCCATGGAGAGCTGTCTCCTAACACATAGGTGGCTAGAACCACTCTAGGATGTATGGGAGAGAGGGTCATTTGTTACGTAAACCTTAGGGCTTAATTCTCTCCCAGGGCCCAGGTAGGAAAAAAGCTCTTAGACCTTCACTAGAGACTGCCATTTCCAAAATACCTAGGATTCCTCTGAAATGTTTTAAATCAAAGAAGAGAAAGACAGATAAAATCAGCATTATCTTGCAAAAGTAATATTTTCCTCTACTGCTTTTAAAGAAAATATTAGCATTATGTTTTAAAGAATTAAATTATTAAAAAATTTTTTTTTATATTTATTACCACACATACACACATGCAAAAAACAAAAAACACAACCAAACAGAAAACAAACAAAAAAAAAACACCTCCCCAAATTCTGGAAGGTAAGAGATGGTTTATATGAAGAGGCTCACGTTTATAATTGCTTGGCTTCAAAAAAAATACAGTGTGCTTTTGGGAGACCCCTGTGAAATACACCATCATCAGACTTCTGCTGGCTGAGGGTGGGAATTCAGTTGTAGATCTTGAGTATGCTTATTTAATTACTTCTTGCCTCATCTCCTTCCTTCCCAGTGTAAAAGCCTGTAAGAAGTTTCTTTCTTTTTTTTTTTGTATTATATTTTTCTGAGACCGACTCTTGCATGCGCCTGACAGGGATCCACCTGGCATGCCCACCAGGGGGCAATGCTCTGCCCATCTGGGTGTTGCTCCATTGATTGCAGTCGGAACCATTCTAGCGCCTGAGGCAGAGGCCATAGAGCCATCCTCAGTGCCCGGGCCAACTTTGCTCCAATGGAGCCTCGGCTGCAGGAGGGGAAGAGAGAGACAGAGAGGAAGGAGAGGGGGAGGGGTGGAGAAGCAGATGGTGCTTCTCCTGTGTTCCCTGGCTGGGAATCGAACCCAGGACTTCTACATAGGCTGATGCTCTACCACTGAGCCAGCTGGCCAGGTCCTGTAAGAAGTTTCTTGTTTCCAAGTAACTACTCTGTTCTGTTTTTCAAACTTAGTTTTGCTCTGTGGATCTCTTTTATAGGACTTCTCATTCTCCACGTGACTCCTCACATGTTTTCTCTGGAGGCAACTTCCAGACTTGTATTGCTCCCTCTTGTGAATAGTCCAGCTCACCATGCTTGTGCTTTCATGGCAGTCTGAAATCTAGAGCAGTACTAGCTGAGACTTCTGAGATGTTGTGGGTAGAACACCCAGGAACTCAAAGATGGAAATTTAAGTGTAAGTGGGAAGGCCAGTGAACCAGTTAGTGTTGAATCACGGAGCACACCTCTATGTTGAGCGACAAGAAGACGACTCACAGAAAAGAAACAAAAAGGCTCAAGTTGAGAACTTGACCCTGGAGAACAATTGCTGATTCCAAGTTCTGCTTTGGGACAGGGTGGAGAAAGCCAGGCAAAGGGACAGGCCCTTACCTTCTGCATCTGCCATGCCAACAATTCTTTCTCTTTCCAAAAGTGGTATTTTTCTCTTTATAAAAAACAAAAATAAAAGCAAAGAAATGAACAAAAAGACTGAAAATGCCTCTTTTTTTCAAAAAGTGTGAGGATTAAGTAGACAATAACTATAAAATTTATGATCTGTATTTTTAAAGAGCCTTATAAACACAGTCACATTGTTACTTCATCTTCATCCTGTAGCTGTCCTCCCTCTGAGCAGATGGATGGCCATCATTTAATCGCTTGACTATTTATGACCAGAAAGAGATGACGGGGGTGTGGTATAACATCTCATCTTCCGCCACCGCCGCTGTCCAAGCACCTTGAATAATTGCTGGGAGAGAAAATGATGATTGTTTGGCTAACGGTGGTCTTAAATTCTGTCACAGCCTCACTCCTCCCTTCCTCTCCCTTCTTGATTAATAAAACAACATTTAAGGCTCATTTTCGGATAAAGAATGGAGTGACTTTTGCTGCTGGTGACACAGCTCAGTGTGAGATTTGTGGGTTTCTTTGCTGCGTCTGAGATAGGTTTTATGACTTCCAAATGAACAGCTGGATAGAAGGTTGTAAATAAATTGTTCAAAGAAGAATGCTTTTTAAAGGTGCATCCCCCCACTCCTTTTCTGATCAAAGGATCGAAACCTGCTGTGTATTAAATATCTATCAAGTCAGTAGTGGAATGTTTCAAGTACCTGATTTATAATAATCCAACTTTAGTTGTAGAATATCTGAGTTGGTTGCTCGGGTGTTGGCTGAAACCTTCATGTGCCTAGCACCCTCCCTGGCCACGTGAGGTCAACAGAGAGAGATGAAGACTCGCCCTTGCCCCAGGCCCAGGGGCAAGGGAAATATCAGAAACCCTCACAGAACAACTCACGGTCAACTGCCCTCCTGTTGACTGCTGTAACGGGCCTTCAGGGAAGGTCTGTGACTTAGGCCAAAGGAGCAGTGTCAGGGCAGGCCAGCCTGCAGCCGAGCTGGACCGAGCAAGGGACAGATTGGGGCAGGCGGAGGGGCGGGCAAGGCCGAGATGAGAAACATGCAGAGCACAGGGGAGCAGAGCTGCGGGCAGACAGGCGGTCGCTGGAGCAGGGGGCCTGGGGGAGGCAGGTGGGGTAGACGGGGTCTTCGGTGGCTGAGTGTGGCCTATTGAGCTAGCGGAGTTGGAGGAATGGGCTCGGAGTGAGCCAGGAGACCACAGTGTTAACGGACACGGAACGTCTCCTGATGACAATGAGAAGGTACACAGAGGAATGGCCTGCGAGCTATTTGAAGTAAAAATGGACAGAGTGCAATATGAGTTCTGCCAGAGAAGGAAGAAGCCAAGGCAGTGCTCAAGAACGTGGAGGGACAGGAAGCAGCCGCTCATGGGAACCGGTTTTAGCCACAGAGGGCGAGTTTAAGGTGAGGAGCATCTGAGTGGAGCAGATACTGAGTACCTGTGTGCTGAGAGTGTGAGGGGTTGAAGCAGGAGGGTTCAGCACTATGCTTGGTGTGTGTGTGTGTGTGTGTGTGTGTGACAGAGACAGAGAGAGGGACAGATAGAGACAGCCTGGAAAGGGGAGAGATGAAAGCATCAGTTCTTTGTTGCAGCACCTTAGTTGTTCATTGATTGTTTTCTCGTTTGTGCCTTGACCAGGGGGCTACAGCAGAGCAAGTGGCCATTTACTTGCTTGAGCCAGCGACCTGGGCTCAAGCTGGTGAGCTTTGCTCAAACCAGATGAGCCCGCGCTCAAGCTGGCGAGCTCAGGGTCTCGAACCTGGGTCCTCCGTGTCTCAGTCCACCGCTCTGTCCACTGCACCACCGCCTGGTCAGGCTCAGCACTGTGCTTTTAATGTGCTTTGTGTACCGTAGTCGCACGCCTCCAGTCTGGGATAACTGAAGAATAACGTTCTTCAGATCAACACGTCCTTGTTGAACTCTCCCTTCATGGTTAGAGGCCCCTCCAGGAGTCTGTTCATTGACCTTTCCATTAATTTTTTTTAATTTGCAAATATTCAGGTCATGAAAGTTTTTTGCTACTCGTTGCTTTCTCCCTGACACGCTAGCCCAGTCCTTTTCACAGGGATCTTGATTCCCAGTGACATTTTTTTCCCCCCTGAATTGCTACATGTATATGACCAGATAAAAGAGCTTGAAACATTCAAAGGCCATGTGCTGAACTTCTGGAGCTTTCTGTCACATGACAACTGCAGAGTCGCTTCGCTTTCCTTACAGACAGAAAACATGAACATCCTAAGAGTCCGAGTAACTATTTTGGACACTTGGCTTCTGGTGCCCTAGGTAGGGAACTGATGTGGTAGGTTGGGCAAGGCGGGCCCTCCTCCACGAACCTGGGGAAATGTAATAAGGCATTGCTAGTTTGGGGTGCGGCTCTAGGAGCGTGTGGATAGGACTCGAGCCTTCCGGTCATCTGGAGAGACAAGGGAGCCGTCCCCCTAGCTATTTAGGATCGAGGTGTCACACACAAACTTGGTGTTCTGTGGCCTTTATACTATTAAATCCTGTTCTTCAAACTTCTACCCTTAGCTCCAGCCAGACCCGACCATCGATGGTCCAGTGGCTTAACCAGCAGTGTCCAGCCACTCCAGCCTGCAGCCCAGCTGTCACACCTCCGTCACCCAAGTCATCACCTCTCCCTTTCTCTCCTCCTGCTGCTGTAGCAGACAAGCCCCCTGAAAGGTACCTGGTTTGGGAGAGGATGTGGAATGCAGGGGCAGCACATGGAAGGGCTCACTCACCTGGGCAGGTGTGTTCTCTGCTGGAGAGGCTGGCTCGGGTTCTCCTGGCCTTCTGGTCAACACTCACAAGCACGGCTCAGGGCCGTGCCTCGGTTCAAGGTCAAGTCCATTCTCAGGAGAAGCTGACCTCACGTGAGACCTGCTCAAACCAGTTGTACATTATTGAAATTCATTTTGGAAGAACTTTTTATATATAGACGTAAAGCACATTTTGTTTATTTTTTTAAAGATTTTTATTTATTTTTAGAGAGGGGAGAGAGAGAGGGAGAGAGAGAAGGGGGAGGAGCAGGCAGCAGCATCTCCCATTTGTGCCTTGACCAGGCAAGCCCGGGGTTTAGAACTGGCGACCGCAAGTGCTCCAGGTTGACACTTTATCCACTGGGACTCCACAGGTCAGGCACATGCTTTATTTTAAAGGAAGGTAAACTGGACACTGGAAACAGCAATGAATACGGCCATGTAATGGGCCAGTTGTGCAGAAGCCAGAGGCGCTGGCCTTGATCAGGCCCCTGCTCTTGGGTGTCAGGCTGAAGCTCTTCCTGTCTTCCGTGGCTTCCCCCACGCTGGAGAGGTGGGGGCACTTCCCCAGGATGCTCTGTCCCCACATGGGACGTTGTGGCAAGTGGTGAGAAGCTGAGCCTGTTGTGCCTTTTGAGGGGCAGGAGTGAGGGGGACTAAACAAAGAAGACCCAACCAAGAACAGGCCCCTTTCCAGAAGGGCACGGAAGCTGTCAGTCCAAACAACCAGTGTCCCAGTGTTGCTGAGCCCACTTAGTACGTGTGTGCCTCCGTCTCAAGGCATGGGTGCTGTTTCTAAGGGGTAACCCGAGGTGCTTGGGAAACGCACACGCCCCGTGGTTCCGATGACACGGAACAATGGGAAAGGGCACCCCGCCAGGCAGAGGGGAGCACTGGGTGCAGAGGCTTAGGGAGCACTGCCCGGGCAGGTGCCCTAAAGAGAGATTTGAACTCAAAACCCATCGTTTCCTTGAAAATCAAGTGCTGTCCTTTGGCCCAATGTTCACTTCCCTGCTGATTCTTTTTGTGAAAGTTGTTATCCCACCAGTGACACAGAAATGAGGTTTGGGACACGGGAGACTGTGGGAAGCTGGGGTTTCTGTCTCCCAGCCTCTCCGTGTGTTAACGTGTGTCTCTCCTGTTCCCTTCTCAGCATCGCAAGTCGGAAGGCTCGAGCGGTGTATCCCTGCGAAGCAGAACACAGCTCCGAATTATCTTTCGAGATAGGAGCCATTTTTGAGGATGGTAAGCACAGTGGGGGCTGTGCGGTGGGGTATGTGCTGTCTGCAGCCTCGCCCAGGCGGTCCACGGTCGGGTGCTGTCAGGCGCCCGAGTCTCTCTCTCCCTTGGTGGATTGGACAGCAGAGAGCCGGCCCGTCTGTCTCCCGGGAACTGGACGCCAGCCGGCTGTGTCTGTCTGGGTGGCTGGCATACCACCTCCGCCTTGATCTTGGTTATTCTCCAACCCTTTGAACTATTGGGGTTCTTCCTTGAGGACATCTTTCTCCTGACACAGAGAAGCTGTGCCATTGGAGTTAGGAAGTCTTTCTGATTTGCATCCTTCGTTTCCTCCCAACCAGGCCTCCCCGATGCTTCAGGTTTGCCACATCTAACTTATAGAAAGAAGGCTTTTGTAGAAGAATTTTGGTTTATAATTTCCCGTACTATTCCTATGCTCTAATGACTTTTGCTGATTTGAATAACATGACTCTTTAGATAGGGGTATTGATTTTGCACATGGAAACAAGGGTGCAGATTTTATTTGTGTTTAATGTTTCATACACAAGCCTTTAGGACTGGTGCCCAACCTAATATCTCACAGATCCCCCCCCCCCCCATCGTGGTTGAGGGCATGTCTCACCCGCCCCACCTCCTGATTTCTTTCTTCTCCAGTCCGGCTCATGATGAAATCCATTGGTTGCTGTGGAAACAGTAATGTTGTGTGTGAATGGAGCTGCCCAAAAGAGTTCTGGGGAAACAGATCCTTAGACCCTTGGGCTGGAATGGTTGATTAGCCAGAATGTTTGGAATACATCAACAGAAAGTGTAGCGGTATATTGTCAGCAGTGTGGCATTGGCTGGGGATCGTTCTTTTAGAAAGCACGTTGCCGCTTTTAGAAGAGGTTTCTGTGTGTATGTGATATGTACTCTGAGAGCCAGGGGCTCCTAATAGTGTCAGAAAACAGCAACAACCCAAAACCCCGCATACGACAGGTTTACACTCTGTGGAGAAATTTTATTCTTGGAGTAGAAGCCAGTTCATTCCTCTGTCGCCATTCGGTATGCACGTGCAGTTTTTCCAGGAGAATGTGGTGACAGAGCCCCCTGCCCCAGGCCTGTCACAGGTGGTCAGCACACCATATGGCAGAAGGGGAAGCTGAGATGGTAGCGTGGAAACCCACCCATTTGAGAAGTGATGGCACATGTTTGCATCGGTGATTGGATTTATTTGTGGAGCCGCTGAAGTCCCTTACACAGTTCTGTTTGTGAGATGTTTGCCCTGGTAGAGGGTTGTAGCTAGCAGGATGCCTTTTGCTGTGGTAACGAAAGCCGACCCAGTGGGTGAGCTAATCATGAAGATGGATGAGCCCACACAGTAATAAGTCTGGAAAGAGGGAGCGCTAGGGTTGGTTAATTCTCCTTCTCCAAGCCACAGTATTTCCACCTCTGCTGCAGCGTTTTCCGCTTGTGGACAGGGCATCCGGTTGGCTTTCCCTGTGGAGTCAAGATGGCAGCACCCGTCCAGACGTCATGGTCACACTCAGCCCCAGCAGAAGGGATGCCTCTTCCTTATGTTCTCCCTCCCTCCCCCCCTTCTCGTTTTTTGAAGAATGAGAAAAGTTTTCCAGAACTTCTTTCCTAGTTTACCTATCCTCAGGTCTTGCTAGCCAGAATCGGGTTGTATACTCAACTTGACCCTATTCCTGGGGAGGTCTCAGGCCATTCAGAACCGCAGCAAGCACAGGGCTGTCTCCTACAGCACACAGACATGTGAAGGAGGCTCAGGCCCTCAATCAAGGTCAGTTCTACCAGCAAGCGAAAGGATAGCTCTCTGACCCTGGAGACTGAAGTTCTCCACTCCGGATTGCAGAAGTCCAAAGAAAAGGTGTGTGTGTGTGTGTGTGTGTGTGTGTGTGTGTGTGTCTACACACACCCATATATGCACCTGTCTTCACACACACAGGCACATGCACACACAGTACCAGTGTCTGAGCATGTACTGGGAAGAGGAGAGGGTGATAGCAGGTAGCTATTTATGGATTGTCACCTCCGGAGTTATTTTGTCTGACATCAGATCTTGGCTTTCCCACCTTCTGTGTGACAAGGTCCTGAAGTTCTCTGTGCATTGCATTCTTCATCCTAATCTTCAAGGCTGTCCACAAGAGTGATGTTGTATCTAGACTGCATTTTGGGCCTTGGACAGTGGGGCTTTGAATGCAGCACGAAGGCATTTGTGGAGGGAGGATGTTGCTGACCCAGGAGGTGCACTTGGCACGCTGTGGCCCGTTCTCTATTAGCTGGGCCTTTACGATACACAGTGGGTAAATTCACAGGGAGCAAGTATTTGGGGGCATTTTGGTAAAAAAGTGATTTTTCTTCCCTTTCAGTACAAACCTCCAGGGAACCTGGCTGGCTGGAAGGGACTCTGAATGGCAAGAGGGGTCTGATTCCACAGAATTACGTCAAGCTGCTCTAGCGCCTGGCCTGTGAGGGCCCCACGCGGACCCTGGCGCCCAAGGACCTGCCTGGGGGCGGCACAGCACGCTAACTTCTTCCTCCAGGGCGGAACCCACAGCTGCCCAGACACGTGGGAATTACAGATCACGGATCGGCACTCCGGGGGTGGGGAGGGGGGACACACGGGGGAGGGGGGTAGTGACACGCTGCCCAGAGATGCATAGCTCTGTGGAGTGGGAGACGAATGCCAGGGTTAACGGAAGGGGCTTTTTATTTGTCAAGCCTTGGGACAAGTGACTGTCAGTGACCCAGTCTACAGAGCAGCAGCAGCAGCAGCAGCACCGACACCTCCCCGCACGCCTGCTGCTGAGAACTGAAAGGGAACTGCGCTGTAGTGGTGTTTGCAGGATGGCCCCGGTGGGCACTGGTTGATGTGCTGGGGAGAGGCTGCTGCGGGCCATCAGGGGCGTGAATCGGTCTAAACCCAGAGGGCGGCACAGCGGTGCCCCTTCCTACACGGCCGCCCGCGGACCCCGCGCCCCCTCTGCTTTGAGAACACCAGCATATTTATAACAGGCTTCTCACCTGGGAGCTGTTTCCCAAACACCACCCTTTTTGCCCCAAGGTCTATAAGTGAAATAAAATGTAATTTACTATTTGATGTTTGTTGTAATGTGGGGAGGACGGTGGCATTTATTCCCTCTGGAATGTTCTGTGATTTGCCAACCAGTGGAAGGAAAAGCATTTTCCGCTGATGGCGGCACGCTCCCAGGTAGGACTTACTAACGAGGGCCCACGTCTATCCCTGGGGGCAGCTGCCCCTCCCTGGCCTGTGTGCCCTGACCCGGGACTGCGGGCACCGGCCCCAGGGAGCGTGTGGGAGCCGCAGCCGTCCGGTGGAAGCCAGCCCTCCTGCCTCTGGACCACACAGCTCTGCCACTGGCCACCTTTTCCAGCCTCAGCACTCACCCCTCCCTCTGGGTTCCACTGGGCTGCAAGGCTGGAGACCAGGCTTCTGGGCCCTTCCTGGGGGAGCCTCGGCCAGAGCCTTGCAGTGATGAGGTCCCAGCTGGGGGTGGGGGCGGGGGCGGGCCCTGCCCTTCACTCCTCCTCCTCAGCCCCCACCTCCCGGGCTCAGGCTGATCCTGCCTCTCAGGACACCCCTTCTCCCGGATCTGTAGTGGAGTCCTTGGGATGTGGGGTTCATTTTTCGGAGCCCCAGGATTCTGAAACAGCTCTGCTCCCGGGCCTGCTGCGGGGCTTGGTGTGTTTCTTGTCCCCACAGGGAGGAGGACTGTCCCGCCTCTTTTGCCCAGATGACTTGATTCAAGAGTTTGCTGGTAATCAGGTTTGAAGTTGCCTCATCTGGACCAAGTAGGTATCAAGTTTGGAGTCAGGCGTGTACAGGGGCATGGGCTCGTTGCAAAGTGTGTGTTATAGTAAAAATAAGGACGATCTTAGTGTAATGTAATGTAAAATACAGAACTGTGGGCCCGATGGAGAGTACTGAGACTGCTGAGGAGCCCAGGGCCAGACAGACAGCTGGCCCTGTGCAGTGGGCCCGCTGGGCCTGGGGCTGTCCTGTTTTCTGAGTTGTCATTTCCTGCCCATGCCTGCTGGTTATGCAGAAGGGACCCGTGGCTTATGTCCCCACTTTGAGAAACCCCTCTGCAGAAAAACACAAACCTTTATAAGCAGATATGGTGGACTGAGGTCAGCCCTGGCAGTATTCCTAATTGGTGTATCCCCATTGAAAAATAAGACCTACCACACCTGGACTTGATTTGTTTGCTTTTGGATTTCCATCATCCACAGTGAGGTGCACCCAGCATTGTGCTACCCCCAAATTGCTATTATCCCCCACAGAGGGTGTTGAGTACCACTTACATGGTCAAGGAAATTGCCACTGAGCCTGGCTACCTGTGCGGGTTGGGGCACATTAGGCTTACCAGGGTCTCCAGGTGGGCCGCCTCCCCTGCCTGGCCCAGCGTAGATTCAGTCCACTGCTGAGCTACCGTTTCATTTCCCTGGAGGAGAAGTGGGGTATGCCGGTTTCTGTGTTTTTGTTACCTGGGTGTGGCTGTCCCGAGCATCTGGCCCACGCTGTCTGAGTGATGCCCCACCCCGCTCAGGGCGCCCGCCCTCACCCCAGCCCAGGGTCAGCACCCGCTGCAGTGACTTAGACCCGGTCTGCAGCCTGTGCTCTCTCAGAGGCACGGGGGGGGGGGGGGGCAATAGAGGGCACTCAGATTCTGTGTTTCCTCTTTGCAGCGGGGCTGTGGGGCCTGCATCTGATGGTGGCACCCAGGACTCTGCCCCGGCAGTTGGTCTCTGCGCCTATAAAGGAGATGCCAGTTGAGAACAGAGTCAAAGGGGCTGCCCCCGGCCCATTCCTGTGTTGCAGCAGAGAAACTTCTGCAGTTGAGGGCTGTTGGTGCCAGTGATGGATGTTTAAGTCATTCTTTCCTTACAGTGACTGAATGAGTCGGGAGAAAGGATCCCATTTTACAGATGGGGAAGTGGAGGCACTCAAGAGCAAGGAGCTCGGCTCAGGTTCTATGGACTCTTCACAGGCCCCTTCTGCGGCACCATGTCGCTTCTGGAGGCCGGCAGGGGCTAATGGCTATTACCAGCTGGCTTATAACTCCACCCTGAAATTCTTACGTTGCAGTCCTAACCAGTACCCCACAGTGTGACCTTATTTGGAAACAGGATTATTGTAGATGTTATTAGTAAAGATGAGGTCCGTAGGGTTGGGTCTTAATCCAGTAAGACTGGTGTCCTTATAAAAAAAAAAGAGTTTAGACACTGAGCCAGTCCCACATAGAGGGAGGACTGTGCGAAGAGTCAGGGAGAAGACGCCCACCTACAAGCCAGGGAGAGAAGCCTGGGACAGGTCCCTTCCTCGTGGCTGCAGGAGGAACGCGCCTTGCAGGCATCTTGGTCTCAGACTTCCAGCCTCCAAAAACAGGTAGCAAATTCCTGTTGTTTAAGTCAACCCAGTTTGTGGTGCCTTGTCACCACCCCCCTCCACTCCAGGAAACTGGTCAGTAGCTACAGGTAGGTGTTGAGTTAAAAGCAGCTGGTTTAGAAGTCCCTCTTTCACTATTCTATACCTTGGTGCCCTTGGGCATCTTAACATGAGCTCCTCATGCTTCGGTTTCCTTCTGGATCTGTGAGATCCAGAGAGGAGTGCCAGCGTCGTCGGGGCGCTGTGACTACCGGCAGGGAAAGGGAAGCTCCAGAATGGGGCCTGGCAGGCCCACGGTTCAGTTCATGCAGGAAAGGGGAGATGGCCACAGGAGGGGGACACAGCTGGGATGGTGCTGCTGGGGTCAGCCTGTCCCCTTACCCGCCCCGCCCGCCGCTTCTTCCCCGGGCCCCTTCTCCGAAGGCCGTTCCTGCTCTTCCCCTCCGCCCAGCAGTGTTGGCCTACTCCGCCTTCCCCAGGGTACCTGCTGCCTTTGTTTTTTCTTTTCATTTTGACTTACTGATTTGAGAGCGAGGAAGTGGGAGAGAGAGTAACACTGATTTGTTGTTCTACTCACCCATGCATTCACTGGTTGATTCTTGCATGTGCCCGACTGGGAATCAAACCCACAACCTTGGTGTATTGGCATGATGCTCAACCAACTGACCTACCTGGCCGGGGCCCACTGCCTTTTGAATCTTGTCCTTGTCCTTGTTCCCCATTCACCTCAGTGCTGAGCCCCGTCTACCTTCTTACTGGTTCTCCCCTCAAGTCCACAGGCAGTCTTGGCAAGGTCTTCCTCAGCCAGATGTTTTCCATGACTTTATGAATCATTGTCCTGAGCCACGCGGCTTTCTTTCCTCCCTCCTGTCTGAGGGTGTCATTCTGGGAGAGTGTCCTCAGGCAGCTTCCCTGTCCTGCCCCTGCACATGTCTTCTCAGATGCCTGTCAGCACTCTCCTCCCCCGGACTGGCCCGGGCAGTAATTTATTGCCACCCCACATGGCTCAGCTGGCACACCGTCTCGTGCTTCAGTGTCTGGCTAACTGTAACTCGATCTACTGATTGGAAGGCTACCGTGGAGGATTCTTTCCTATCAGAAGATCACCTCGACTGGAAAGCAGACTTCTGCCTTCGTTCCAAACAGGAGACCTGCACTTGGGTGTCTTGGGCAGTCAAGGTGTGGGATTCATTTAGGCAGCTCAGTGCCATGCACGAGTGTCTGGATTTCTTCGTAGACGTTAGCCGCTGAGACAACAGTGGAGGCAAAGCCACCGGGGTGGGAAGAACATGGTCTGACACAGCCCACGTGTTTCCGATCATGAAGAGCCATGACCCTCTCTGGACAGGCGAGCTAGGGGATAAGCATCCAACAGAAGGGTTTTCCAGTAGAGCGTCGGCCTGGTGTGCGGGGGACCCGGGTTCGATTCCCGGCCAGGGCACATAGGAGAAGCGCCCATTTGCTTCTCCACCCCGCCCCCCCCCCTCCTTCCTCTCTGTCTCTCTCTTCCCCTCCCGCAGCCAAGGCTCCATTGGAGCAAAGATGGCCCGGGCGCTGGGGATGGCTCCTTGGCCTCTGCCCCAGGCGCTAGAACTCGGCTCTGGTCGTGGCAGAGCGACCCCCCGGAGGGGCAGAGCATCGCCCCCTGGTGGGCAGAGCGTGGCCCCTGGTGGGCGTGCCGGGTGGATCCCGGTCGGGGGCATGCGGGAGTCTGTCTGACTGTCTCTCCCCGTTTCTGGCTTCAGAAAAAAAAAAAAAAAAGAAGGGTTTTCCAGACCATGAGAACTTGAAAACCACTGTCATGGCAACATGAATCCTATGAGGAAAACATCTGAGTAACTGCTAGCGGTAGATTGATTTAATGACCCCGAGTGGCACTCCTCCCTGACCCGTGTCCCTTCCTTCTGAGGAGCCCTCCCCCGCTGATGGTAAGCTTGACCTCATAATGTGCTCTGGCCAACGGGACAGGAGCAAGCTCGATGCTATCACAGGCTTGAAAATTGTCGGGCCTTCCCACTGTCCTTCTTAGAACCTTGCTTCGACCATGAAAATATGGCCAGGCTAGTCAGCTGGAGGAAGAGAGGCCACATGGAGCAAAACCATCCTGGACCAGTCAGCTGCTGGCTGAACACAGACGCATGAACAAGCCTCCCTCAGCCCAGCCTGGCCCAGGTCCGCAGAACCCTCCTGTCTGACCTAAGCACATGAGAAAGAATGACTGGTGGTTAATTTAAGCCACTAACACTTTTTTCCTTGGGGGGGGGGGGGACGTGGTAGCTGACTGCCTGCTACTCTGCCCCATGGTTCACTGTGCTTGTGATATAGTCTTGGTCTCTGCTGATAATTAAGGTCATTATCTTAATCTTCTCTTATTCAGTGTTGTTTGGGAAGCCACTGTTTTATTTCCAAGAAAAATGCTGCACTAGCAATTGGATGACTTGAAATTACAAGTGTCAGAAATGCTTAAAATCGAGTCATTTTAATCTGTGTATACTTGTAGTTCATCGAAACGTATGTCGGAGCTGACTTGAACATACAAGGACAATACTGTCTGTTTGCCTCAGGGACATCCAGCATACAGGAGCAGCCCAGTCCCTAACTGCACAGGCATCATGCCGTGTCTTTTCACTGCTTGGCTCACAGAGGTCGGCTGTCTCAGTGGCAGAGACTTCGTTCTTAGCTGATTATTAGATGTGCGGCTGGATTCTGTGGGCCTGAGAGCACTCTTAGAAATTCTTAGAAATGTGGCCATACTTGACCTAAGACTGAACCTGCTCTATTCAGGAAAGGCACCCACTTTAATCAAGGGTGCCCACCGGTGTGGCCTCTTGCTAGCCTCGGCAGGCTCATGGCCTAAGATGGCTTTTGTGTAGAGTTAGGACTTTCTGTGTCAAGTTCTGTTCCCAAAGAGGTCAAATTGTATAAATTTTAAGATAGGAACTTACCATCATGTGTAGATGTTTTACAATACAACTCTAGCCTTTTACTATTTGAATATGTATTTTTTAAATTTTTTATTGATTTTGTTTTTTTAGAGAGGATAGGAGAGAGCAGATGAGAGACAGGGACATCAATCTGTTCCTGTGTGTGCCCTGACCGGGGATCAAACTGGCAACCTCTGTGTTTAGGATGATGCTCTAACCAACTGAGCTATCCGGCAAGGGCACAATTCTAGTCTTTTAAATGAAAAATCTTTTCCTGTGTTGTGTTTAATGTCTATGAGGTGTTCCAGAAAAATATCTGTTGTGTCTAAGTGAAGTTGAGTTTGTTTAACCCTTAGTTTTCTCTTTCTGAATGCAAATGGGTTTGAACGATCACTAGTTCAAGGACACATTAAAAATATACAGCCGCCCTGGCCGGTTGGCTCAGCGGTAGAGCGTCGGCCTAGCGTGCGGAGGACCCGGGTTCGATTCCGGCCAGGGCACACAGGAGAAGCGCCCATTTGCTTCTCCACCCCTCCGCCGCGCTTTCCTCTCTGTCTCTCTCTTCCCCTTCCGCAGCCAAGGCTCCATTGGAGCAGAGATGGCCCGGGCGCTGGGGATGGCTCCTTGGCCTCTGCCCCAGGCGCTAGAGTGGCTCTGGTCGCGGCAGAGCGACCCCCCGGAGGGGCAGAGCATCGCCCCCTGGTGGGCAGAGCGTCGCCCCTGGTGGGCGTGCCGGGTGGATCCCGGTCGGGCGCATGCGGGAGTCTGTCTGACTGTCTCTCCCTGTTTCCAGCTTCAGAAAAATGAAAAAAAAAAAAATATATATACAGCCATGCACTGTATGATGACCCTTCGGTGTATGACAGACCGCATAGATAACGGTGGTCGATAAGATTGTAATGGAGCTGAAAATGATAACATAGTACTTGTTAACATGTGTAACACAGTACTTGTGTAACACAGTACTTGTTTGTAGTGATCTTGCTGTATACAAACTCTTCAGGAGTATAAAAGTACAGCACATAATACTTTATAATAAATGTCTGTTATTGGTTTATGTATTTACTATATTATACTTCATACCATTATTTTAGAATGTATTGTACTTATATAAAAAAACGTCGCCATAAAGCAGTTAACACCAGCAGTAGCCTCATAGACCTCATGTTTACTGTTGTCTCTTGATTGCATCATTTTCTCCAGTGCTTGATATAATCTCGTGTTATTTTATAAACTCAGTGTAGCTTGCATGTACAGTATTTAGACGTCTACATCCACCACTCACTCACTCACTGACTCGCCCAGAGCAACTTCCGGTTCTACAAGCTCAGAAGTTCATGGTAAGTGGCCCGCATGGTACTATTACTATTTTTTAAACTTTTATACCGTATTTTTACTGCATCTTTTATATTTAGATACACAAATACTTAACGTTGTGTTACAGTTGTCTACAGTATTCAGTGCAGTAACATGCTGTACAGGTTTGTAGCCTAGGAGCAACATAGGCTTAGGTGTGCAGCAGGCGGCAGCACCTTGGTCTGTGTAAGTGCCCTCTGTGATGCTCATACAATGATGAACTTGCCTGGTAATGCATTTCTCGGGTGCATCCTCATCGTTAAGCTGTGCATGACTATACTTGAATTTATTCTGTGGGGGAAAAATGTTTTCTAATTTAAAAATGAGCCGATAATTGCCTATTGCTCATTCGTGGTTCATATTAATGAGTGGAATCGGGAGCAGTCTGTAAGGAGTGTGAGAAACATCATGGCCGGTGGGGAGCTCAGTCTCTTGACAGCCCAAGACGATTCGGGGAGAGACAGCAGGACAAAACAACATGGCAGAAGACAGCTGGAGTCCACAGACGGGGCATCTGGTCTACTCATGTGAGTTTCTGCGTCTGTAAGATGCACATGTTTTCATGTACTTGTGAAGATAAATGAGGCAATGCGTAGACACAGTGTTTAACAGCTACAGGGTAGCAGAAATTGTTATTAAGCTTTTACAGGGTATTTTAGTGGACCAAATATTAATAGTTAGAAACAAGGCATCTAATCCCCAAAGAGTCTAGTTAACACGTGGCTAACTAACATAGGTCTCTAACATGGTGGGAACAAAAACACCAAAAAACTTACTCTGTCTTGCATATAGGCAGAAGTAACATATAATCAAAATTTAGAAGGGCACAAAATCCAGGTGTTCCTATAGACATTCAAATGAACTGTTTGCGAAACAACAAGTGATTAAAGTAAAGGATTTATTGTAATCTGCTTACAGTCCTTTGCAAAGACAGACATATGTTTTGCATAAAGATATAAATTGCTTCATTTTAAACTAATTTAGTGTTTTTTTTAAATTATATGAAGTTCTGGTGAATTATGAATTGTACCAAACCAAGATTTTTTAAGAGCAATATGGTACAAAAATGAGAGCAGACAGACAATTTGGACTGGGACAGGCATTCAACAGCGAATTTAGAATATGGCTTTGCTGTTTAATCAAGCCAAGTTACCCGGAGACACACAGAGCCAGTCAGTAACTTTGTTAGTACAAAAAGCTGATGCAGACCATCTCCATCCCAAACCTGGTCATGTCAAAATTCTGATCTCGTAAAAAGTCTGAGCTAAAAGGTGCTCTTTTTCTTGTTCTTTTTCTGGAAACTTCCAGTCTGCATGCTGTGTATTGATCCTCTTCCAAGTGTGGCTTTCGTATTGCTGTGCATGTAAGTAAGTTGGCTGTGTCTTTAAAGATCTGCCTATAAATTAAATACCTGAAATTGCAAATGATGTAAGAAAAACGCCCTCTGGGTGCAGCTTCCACAGGCCTCCCTCCCGGAGGCAGGTGTCTGGAAGAAGACAAGGCCGTGGTGCCTGCACTGTGAGCCCTGGAGAGGAGTGGGTCCCAGCACTGCCTCCGTCCGTTTAGGGCTGCCCCCGCTACAGCTTCTAGGTTTTGGAAAATAATGCAATTTCACTGAATCCCTGATGATTATCAGCATTTTTAACAGATTAATTTGGCCTCTATTCAAAGTAGTTTATTTAGTGCAATCGTATTGTTAAGTTTTCCCCCCAAGAGACACAGTTTGGTGTGATCTGGGGCAAGAGAAAAGCCATAAACTGCATCAGTGCCGAACAGATTCATGAATTACAAGTTTTAGTGCCACTGTCTTGCTTATGTGATCTGTAGTTTCCTCCCCAAAACTGTTGATGTATAAAATGTATTGTTAAAACCAACCTTTGAAAAAAGAAAATCTTAAAAACCCTCTAATGATCGTGGGTGTGGTCTCCACACCCATTCTGACCATGCTGACGGGGGTGTTTCTAGGACTGGCTCCTCAAGTATAACATCCCCCTCCCAGACCAGACGTGCACGTGTCATCTCTGACAGATGGACAGAGTGCATGGACTATTTTTTTTTTTTTTTGTCCCCAAAGAGAAAATCCGTTTTTCTAAGATGGGATGAGCACGTGCTGGCTGAGCCCTGGCGTTACCGCAGCCGGCTCTTCTGCGGCTGACTCCGCCCCTCGAGGACACAGGGAAAGAGGGGGCTGTCCCCTGGGCCCACTCCCCCGCGCACGTGTGTGGTCCAGTGACGCTGCGCAGGCGCCGTGGACACCACAGCCCGGTGTCCCCAGACAGAAGCAGGATGAAACAGAAGCCAGAAAACCTGCTCACGAACACCCCACCCGCGGGAGACCACACAGAACAGAAGTACAG
This sequence comes from Saccopteryx bilineata, assembly GCF_036850765.1. Classification (NCBI taxonomy): domain Eukaryota; kingdom Metazoa; phylum Chordata; class Mammalia; order Chiroptera; family Emballonuridae; genus Saccopteryx; species Saccopteryx bilineata. Next base: position 185,401,377 of record NC_089490.1, on the reverse strand, counting down.
GAAAGGCAGGGAGAAGGGCTTCAGGACAACCGGAGAGGTGTCAGCGTGGTTATTTACAACAGAGACTGTAAAACGGCAAATCAGACATGAAGCTAAAAAAGGCACAGCTCTCCCTCTCTTAAATACACTGTAAACGGTTCATTAGGCATGCACGACGTTTCACTTTACAAAAAAAAAAAATTTTTTTTACCTTGTTTAGACAAAGATAGTACTTAAATAGTCTCCAGCAAAATAGAATTCTTTCAAAAATACTTTCCCATTCTTCCTATTAACCACTGAAGTTTTTTTGTGTGTGGGGGATTTTTTTTTTGTCTCTTACAAAAGTTCCTTATACCTTATATAACTCAGGTCCTTCACAATTTATACATACAGTAATGTACAGCACAGCAAAAGACTGCCAAAAAAAATTATTTGTAAAGCCAACACAATAGATACTAGAAATTGAAACCAAGGCATTTGTTTTTAACACCTTATCCGTTCTAATTAAGCAATAAATGGACGCTAAGGGCTGTGGATGCTAGTGATGCAGAGGAACGTGGGCGAATGCCAGCCAGAGGGGGCGCTGTTCCGCCCCACGTGCTCTGTTATTAGACAATGGGAATCTGTATAGATTTTTTCTTTTTTTGTGTTTTTTAAATAATAAAAGAATATTAATGCCCCATAGACTATACGTTTTATGTGCAAACCAAGGGTAAGCTTTAAAAAGTTCGTTAGTCCTTGAACCCTTTTAAAACAAGCGAACGATACCAAGAAACTACATGGCATAGTTAAAACTTCCATCTGTTAGAGTATCAAAATCAGAGAGTTATTGACTAGATATGGCTTTTCATCCAGAGGAACGGGAACGTGTCTTTTAAGCACTGGGGACCGGAGAGGGAAGAGTCCTTTAGACTGTTCGGGTCTCGCCAAATCCACGTCTCACTGCTTTCCCGGCTCCAAACCCTTGTCATGACTTTGAACTTGAGAAACTGCTGAACACGTGTGAGAATCAACCATCACATGTTAAAAATATGATTTCTCGGGTCCTTCGTGGGTGCAGAATAACACAGGGACACTTAAGGCAAAGTTCTTCCGGTAAGACGTGTCCGTCACTTCCTGTGGAAGTAGAGGGGCTTGGCATTCCCGGACTCCACCTTTGGCAGCTGGTCGCTGATGATCTCCACCAGCATCGCAGGGAACTCCACTTTCAAAGCCTGGGACTCTCGGAAGGTATAGAAGCAAAACTCCAACAAGTCACTCACCAGCTGCAACACAGACAGAGAGGGGACGTGACATGGAGACCCAACTTCCATCCCTGTCCCTGCAGCAGAGCGCTCTGCGTTATATGATATACCTCTTGTGTAAATTTAAAGAGCAGCAATTCAGAAATCCAACCAGGAAATCATGTCTGTGAAGCTGCCGCCTCATTAACGTGGTAAGTCATCTGTCCTGGGGGAGGAGGAAGGATGCTCATGTCACCTGGCATGTAACGTGCCTCTTATGGAAAACACGTCCCGCCGAGGGCTGTGTAACTGCTGAGGATTAAATAAGATCAGCGGCAACAGGGACCGTAACAGTTCCTAGTGGCTGGGTCACTGAACTGCTCTCATTAACTTCTTACATCTAAACGTGGGAATTGGGGTTGGGAGGCATGTGCATCGTATGTTTGGATGTTGGTGAGGGGCCTTCCCAAATCTATAGGTGGGCTGGGGTAGGAGGGGCAGGTGCTAGCTCAGGGCCCACGTGGCAGATGCCCAGGATAGTGAGGGACAAGACGCAGCTCCTTTGCTGGCAGAGGCTGGCCTCCCTGAGGCGTGGGGGCAGCCTGGACTTGCACTGGCCGCCCCCTGGCACTCCTGCGCCCGCCTCCCTCCGTCCCTCCTCCTGGCTTTCTGCCCCGAGCTGGCAGCAGGGCGCAGACTTCTCAGTTTAGTTTTTCCCCAGCTTCATGGAGCTAGTCAGTGTTATAATTAGCATATAACATTATATAAGTTTAAGTTGTACTGGGGGTTGATTGGATATACTTCTCTATTACAAAACGATTAGCTGACACGTTCATTGTGTCACATAACTGCCATCTGAAGTGGTGAGACTACTTCAGATACACTCAGCAACTTTCAGGGACACTGCTCACAAAAGTTAGGGGATATTTCGAAATGAATATGAAAGGATAAAAGAAGCATTTGATTTTTTTTTTAATTAAACAAGAACATCAGAAAAGCAAACGACACATCAAAGAAAGTTGTTTGATTATACAAATGAGATGCAAAACCAACTTTTATTTCATTGGTGAAAATGCACTATACAAAAGGCTGAAAGTACTGGAGTATCTATCTGCACGTTCCTCGATCCCCTAATTTTTATGAGCAGTGTCCATGGTACCGTATTACTAGCTGTAATCAGCATGCTGTACATTAGAGTCCCAGAACTTACTCCTGTCACAACTAGAAATCTATGCTTTGACCAACATCTCCCCAGGTATCCACCATTCCACTGTTCTGTGCGTTTGGCTTTTTAAGATTCCACTTCTAAGTGCAATCGTGCAGTATTTGTCTTTCTGCCTCTGACATATCTCACTCAGCCGAACGCCTGCCCCTCCAGGTCCATCCGTGTTGTTGCCAAGGGCAGGATTTCTCTCTCTCACCACTGAATGGCATTCCGCTGTGTGCACAGCTCCTCCAGCTCCGTGCACCCACCATTCCCATCCACTCTCCCTTGCAGGCTGGTTTTAAGAGAACGAGTGAAAGCATCAGGACGCCCCTGATGTGTCCTCATCTGTCCTGCCACTTCCCGTGCAACCCTAGGACCTATCTCATCACCTGGATCTGAACCACTCCCAACTCTATAAAGGTAACCCCCCCCCCCACACACACACACACAAATGCAGCGTAGCATTCCTGGTCGCTCTTCAGATCACAGAATATACATCCTGATTTTTCTTCTGTTCACTAGACTTTTGGTCATTTGCCACTGTTCTAGTAAAGCAGGCAGATATTAATAATACATGTCGTAGAAGTGATCCTTGAGAAAACACATCTGTCACTTTCCTTCAGGTTTTAATGCAATTAGCCAGCTTTAATTATGTGGCATGATGACTATGTAAGTGCAGCAAAGGCCTTCCCTGCAACCCAGGAATGGGACGATGTCAGAGGGAGGAGTGCCTGGCACTCTGTTGTGGCTGCAGAGTTTGCCAGCTGGGCTCCCGAGGTTGAGACAGAGTAGGTGTCCTGCAGCCACAGGACATGGGGCCAGAGGAGCTGGGAAACAGCGCGAGCCACGGTCCGTTCTGGGCTCGGCCATACACACGGGCTTGCTTTGTGAATGCTGTGCCTCCATTCCCACATCTGTAGAATGGGCGTGATGACCGTATCTGCGTCCTCGGGCACTGGAGAGGACCGAAGGAGTGACTGGTGGGACACTTGTGCTGAGCGGACGCCACGCTGGGCAGCTCCACTGCGCTGAGGCCACCTTACTGTGTCCTCCCCCTGCTCCAGGACCCCTCCCGTCATTTTCTCTCCGGGACACAGTTTGTGAGACCTGCTGAGTCAGCTCTGGGGCACTTGGTCCTCAGGCCCCCGCTTCTGTAAAGTGAGGGGCAGGAGAACTTTGTTTCCTGCCTTTCTCAAAGAGAGTCATAAAATAGAGTTGAGATATAGCAAGTTTCTTTTTTGTGTGTGTGTGTGTGAAAGAGAGAGGGACAGATAGGGACAGAGAGACAAGAAGGGAGAGAGATAAGAAGCATCAATTCTTTGTTGCAGCACCTTAGTTGTTCATTGACTGCTTTCTCATATGTGCTATGACGGGGGGCCACAGCAGAGCGAGTGACCCCTTGCTCAAACCAGATGAGCCTGCGCTCAAGCTGGTGGACCTCGGGGCTTTGAACCTGGGTCCTCCGCGTCCCAGTCTGACACGCTCTATCCACTGTGCCACCGCCTGGTCAGGCTGTCAAGTGTCTTAACTTCTTTTTCTTTTCTTTCAGGTGGCGCATCAGTGGCTGTGAAAGCCAGAAGCCACACTGGGCCCCGCTCTCCTCGGTGGTGCCATGCCCCTCTGTGGGGACAGCGGAGCCCTGCAGCCTGCGGTGAGCAGCAGGGTCATTCAGCGGGTTCCCACAATGGGGGCTTAGTGAGCTGGCATGCTGACCTCTGAGACAGGGTACTGGCAGGGCCACTGGGAGATCAGAACCAGGCCCCAGCGAGGCTAATTCACTTGTGATAAGAGCTGCAGAGCAGAGTGAATCGGGTCCTGGCCATGAGGCAGTGTGCACGGGGGCACCTCTGTGAACCTGCTGATGGGGACAGGGCCCAGGCCTTCCCAGTCCTCTGTCCCTGTCTGTAACAGCCGCGTAAATGTGTCCTCAGCACCGAGCAGCACCTAGGAGATGCTGAGAAAACCAGAGGGGGAGGAGCCAAAGGCTCCACTGCTTTTCCTTGCAGGTAGGCTGGGGACAGTGTCCTGGACCCTACTCACTAACTGCGCAGAGGATCCCGGAACTGTCCTTTCTGACCACCTCGGTTCCACGTCCCACAGACCGAGAAAGCAGCCTGTTTCCAGTCATGAGCTGATACCCAGGGCTGTTGGGGATCTCGCTGGGACCTGGCTGGTAAGCCTGGCAGTTCTGGGCTAGGGATGTGACCCTGTGACCACCTGGGGGAGGTCCCTGTCACCACCACGCACTCGCAAGAAAGAGTTCATTCTTGGGGTGGCCAGGATGGAGGAGGTACTGACTGCTGGGTCCCCTGTTCCCTGGAACAAGGCTGCAGACTTCTGCGGGACTCACCTAGCAGGTCCTGAGCCAGTGACTGCAGTTGGCAAGGTCAGGGGTCACCTGTGACAGAGCCAGGTGTTCCCGGGCCCTAGGTGAGAGCACCTGCCCTTTGCAGATGTTTGGAAGGCGGTGCTGCAGTACGAGGACCCCGGACCTCCTGGAGGGCACAGGAAGGGACCTGGCCCTGAGAGCTGGGCAGGAACCTCAGGCAGAATGGCCACAGCCCCTGGAACAGAGTCACGCCTGGCTGTAGTCACACCTGGAAGGGCCGTGCATCACTAAATGACCACAGATAGTCCACTCTGCATGGACAGCCCTCCAGGGATATTCCAGCCCTCTTGGACTCTCACTTGGCACGGAATGAATCTTCAAACATGTCTCTTATTCTCTTCACACAGTGCGAGTGCTGGCTTTCTCTGCGTGTTCCCCAGGCTCCTCCTTCCACAGAACCACCCACTCCTGCAGTCACCTCCAGCCCCCAGGCGACCTGGAGCCCCAGCCTGAGCACCCTTGTTCTCCTCTGAACTCTCAGACGCCATATTTTGTCTTTCTGATGTACTCTGCAGTGAGCCGAAGAGCCAGACAGTGCCATTCCTCTGTTAGCGTGCGGTTCCCACATCTCATTGGCGCGACCTTTCACGCTGGCCCCTCCTTCAGTGGCCCGCAGGCCCCCCTGAGGACAGGAGGGATGGGTGCAGTTACACTGCCTCCAGGACCCCCTCTCCTCACTCTGAACTGCCGGGGGAAGGCATGAGGCCCTCGTTCCCGCCTTTCTCGGACTTCTTCTCAACTCCTAAGTGCCCAGGAAGAACTTATTTCAACAGTCTTAACCCTTTGAGTAGTGAGGTTTCTTTCATGCTCGCTGACCCCGGGAGTGAGTTGTTTTTTTGTTTTGTTTTGTTTTTTCAAAAAATAAAACTAGTTCCAGTTATAGTTTTAACTTAAAATCATGTTTGTTTGATAGCCAATTTATGGAAACAAGAAGAATATACATGTTGCCTTCTACATGTACGATCGTACTCTGGATGGTCAGGAGGCACGAGGACGTACATGAACATTCGTGCTACTCAAAGGGTTAAACAGTGAGCCAAAACAAAACCCGGGTAATGTAGGTGGGCATCTTCATTTCAGTGGCGCCGAATAGAGACTGCAGAGCCTGGCGGGTGAAGGTAACCCCTTCCGCCTTTCCTGTCCAACGGATTTCCCTTGAGTTGTTTATGTCGGGTTTTAGCGTGACTTCGAGTGTACGCCCCATCTCCACTTTCCATGGTCCGAGGGTTTGGGGTAGGAGGGGAAGTCACAGCTAAAAAGACTAAACTCCACCCTGTTGGCTTATCGGCAGGAAGGCCTCAACTGCAGCGAGACAGACGGCCAGGCCTGCCATCTCGATGTTGATTTCCACTGGCCTTTCCTGGTCACACCAGGCTAACCAGAGAGGCGAGAGCCCTAATTACCATCAGTAACGCCGTACTTTATTAGAACTTGGAGAAAGTCTCGTGCAGTGACTCCTCGCTCTGTGCTGGATGCTCAGCAGGATTATCCAGTGCGATGGGCCCTGGCTGTCGTCAGAGGGGCCTGCAAGGTCGCAGGGAGACCAGAGGCACCCTGCAGGCTCCATCGGTGCCTCTCTCCCCACCGAGTCGCCACCAGCGCGTGGCCACGCCCCTAGCCGCACTCCACCCAGAGCCCAGCTCCGCCCCAGCAGGGGGCCTCGCCCCTGCCCTGCTGTTCTAAGGCTGTGCAACCACTCAGTGGTGAGGGAGGACAGCCTCCTTGAAGTAGGGTCCCACCTGTTTCCACCTGCCTGCTCGTTTCTTCTCATTTCTCTGAACAACTAATTAGGATCAAGCGTTTTGCTTGAACTAAGCTTGGGCGGGGTGGGGGTGGGAAGGTTTGACGTTTTATCTGCAAAGATCAGAATTTTAACCAACTGTGTGATGGGGCTAGGGGCAAGATACAGTGCTTTACTCTAAATACCTAACAGTAATAGAAACAATCAGTAGTTATCTATGCAGGTGTTCGCCCAGTAGCCTTGGGAACATGGGAAAGGGTTGTACAGGACCCCTTCCCCATGGTTATGTAGGAGGCCATTCAAACCCCCCTCCACGGGGTGCAGGCCGGCGTGGAGGGTGCCTGTGCACGCACAGGGGGGCACTCCTGCTTTTCCCTGGCTGGTCAGGTCTCAGTAAGTCATGACAGTAACATGGTGCATGAGCCCCCAACTTTAGCAGCATCTGTTTCTGCACCCAGAACTAAATACAGCCTTTAAGAACAAGATCTTAGACCACCATTTACTTGTAGATTTCCTGTGCAAACCTAACTCACACTGGGCAGCTCTCCCGGGGCATGTTTGAGTGCTGAAGGCCTAAATGTGACCAAGAGGAAAAGGACCAAAAAGATACCAGCAGGAGAGATGGCAGCATCGGATGGGTCGTCCTGTTTGTCGCCCTGCCCTTGCCCCAAGTCTGCAGAGAAATAGAAGCCCATCCATGTGCACCAGTGCCTCTGCGGGAGGGGTGGGCTCCAGCAGTACACCGACCAGCGAGAGTCCTGCCACCTGTGCCCGGTAGGGGATAAGAGGACCTCGCTGGGTACGGTGGAACCAGCTGAGCAGCAGACCTGCCCCAAATCCTCTTTCCAGGGTCAGCGAAGAAACCCTGGAGAGTGCTGACCTAAGTGGACACCCACAGATGAAAGAGAAACTGCAGGAGTCTAGCCTTCCCAAGGAGCAAGTCCAGCATGCCACTGGAGCAAAAAAGAATCCCAGAAAGTCAAAACGAGTTTGGATGCAGCAGCAACAGTAAGAGTGTTACCAGCAACACCTCCCCCACCATACACAATGCACCAGCTGACCTGCCCCGTGGTGGCCACGCCTCCCCCAGCTGCCCCACGGTGAGCCGGAGAACCCCTCGCTCTCTGGTGGCACCCACAGTACTCCATGACCAGGAGGAGGGAGGAGATAGGAAAAGAGGCAGATAGGAGTGGCAAAAGGCACGAAAGGGACATGGCTCCTTCTAACTGACTATGCTCAGTAGGAAGTCTACCCAGAAACCTCTGGGAGCATCACACCTGGAGATCCCATACCTTGCCCCACCCTGTGGCCAGCTCTCTGTGTGCACTTCCAAGTGTGGGAGCAAGAAAAAGATCCAGTAGGGCATGCCCTCAGAAAACTGGCCAGAGCCTGGGGGCAAGATGGAAACCACAATCAGGAACTATAGCGCCACCTCCAGGGCCTGTGGGCAAGATGGAAATCACAATCAGGAACTATAGCACCACCTCCAGGGCCCGTGGGCAAGATGGAAAACCACAATCAGGAACTATAGTGCCACCTTCTGGGAACAAATGAGGTTTTTTTCCAGCAGTCAATTTGGTGAATGGCAAGAACCAGAGAAGACATAAAAGCTTAAAGAGTTCTGCCACAAAGGGGAGCAAGACCAGAGTAATAGGAGTGCCCCTACAAAGGCAGAAAAACGGAGTAACGTTAGCACCAATAAACAATACTCAAGGAGCTGTCTACTACTCCAAGTGAGAAAGCAGCAATGCCAAACTACAAAGAATGTTCAAAATCAAAGAAATGTCACTATCAAAAACGAGACTAATCCTCTAATATCTGAGTTCTTAAGAACAGAATTTTGTAATCTTGTGGATTATCTCAAAACAGGCCGTGTTTCGAAGATGAGCTACAAGAAATCTTAAAAGACAACCCAATGAAAAAGAACCAAGCAGAAGTTATGGAGCTGAAAAACTCAATGAATGATGAAAAATGCAAAAGAGAAGCATCTACAAAGAGTAGAGCAAGCGAGGAACACAGAATAACCGAGTGAAAGGACAGGAATTGTGGAACAGCTCAGTCAGAGGAGGACAAGGAAAAAGAAGGGTGAAGAAAGCCTACAGGACCTATGGGAGTTCATCACAAGAACAAATATTGGAATGATCAAGATTCCAAAAGAAGAGAAGGGGTTATAAAGTTGAACATCCAAGTTCACAAAGCTAATAGAGCACCCTATTATCTCACTGCACAAAGACCTTGTCCAAACGTTATAATGATTTGAAACTGTCAAAATCTATAAAGATGAAAGAGTCCTAAAAGGAGCCCAGGGGAAAAAAAATTGTAACCTATAAAGGAATCCCCATTAAGCTATCAGTGGATTTCTCAGAAGAATTCCTACAGGCCAGGAGAGAGTGGAATTAGATATTCCAAGCATTGGAAGAAAAAATTTTCCAGCTAAGCATATTCTATCTGGCAAAGTTATCCTTCAGCTATGAAAAAGGAGTAACTGGCCCTGGCTGGTTGGCTCAGTGGTAGAGTGTCAGCCGGTGTGGATGTCCCAGGTTCAATTACCAGTCAGGGCAATCAGGAGAAGTGACCACCTGCTTCTCCACCCTTCTCCCTCTCCCTTCTCTCTTCCCCTCCCACAGCAGAGGCTCCAATGGAGCATGTTGGCCCAGGTGCTGAGGATGGCTCCATGGCCTCACCTTAGGTGCTAAAATGGCTCTGGTTACAATGGAGCATTGCCCCCTAGTGGGCTTGCTGGGTGGATCCCAGTTGGGTGCACGTGGGAGTCTGTCTCTTTGCCTCCCTGCTTCTCACTTAAACACACACACACACACACACGAAGAACTTTCCTAGACAACAAAAGCTGAGACAGTTCCTCATCATTAGACCTGCCTTTCAAGAAATTCAAGTGTTCTTCAAGCTGAAATGAGCTGATGGTAATCAGTGACAAGTAAACATGTTAAGGTATGCAACACACTGGTAAAGGCAAAGAGATTTAGAAAACTCAAATTCTGTAAGAGGGTGTGTGTTAGCCACTTAACAATTGTACAAATTTCAAAGGGAAAGAGTATGAAAAATAGTCACAGCTACTTTAGACACAATATAAAGAGGTAAATAATGACATCAAAGATATAAAAGGGGGAGTGTAAGGGTGAAGCTTTTAATAGACGATTGAAGTTAAGTTGCTATCAGCTTAAAATGGACCGTTTTATCCATGGGATGTCTTATGTAAGCCCCATAGTAACCACAAAGCCAAAACCTAGAGTAGATGCGGAAAAGACAGAGAGAAGGGAAACATAGCAAACTACCACGGAAAAGCAACAACTTACAAAGACTTAACAGGCTTAAACAGAGGGAAAAGTGACCATGCAGGTACAATGGCATTAGTAAGTCTTTTCAGAGCAAGAATTCTACATGTAAATGAATTGAATTCACCTATTGAGAGACAGAATGTGGATGGATGGATAAAAAAGAATGAACCAAAACTATATGTTGCCTACAAGAGACTCACTTCAGCTTTAAGGACATACTTAGGTTCAAAATGAAGGGATGGAAGATGTTCCATGAACGGAAGTAAACATACTTAGACAAATATAGACTCGAATCCAAAAATGGTAATGAGATGAAGAAAGTCAAAATATATAAAACTAAATGGGATCAGTTCATCAAGAAGATGAACTGAACAATCATATATAACAGATCTGGGAGAAACAGATAGTAGTAAGAGACTTTAATATCCCACTTTTATCCAGACAGGAAAATCAAAGAAACACTAGACTTGAACCATGCATTAGTCCAAATGCACCTAACAGATATATAAGAATATTTCATCCAACAGAAGCAGAATACACAGGAATGTTTTCCATGATAGAACATATAATGGGACACAAAACAAATCTCAGTAAATTTAAAAAGATCAAAACTACAGAAATTATCTTTTCTGACCACAATGGTATGAAACTAGAAATCAATAAGAGGAAAGCTGGAAAATCTATAAATGTGTGGGAATTTAGTACACATCTCAACAACCAGTTGGTCAAGGGAGAAATCAAAAGGAAAATATCTCAAAACAAATGGAAACACAACATAAAACGTATGGGAATGCTGTGAAAGCAGTTCTGAGAAGGAAGTTTATAGTGATAAACGCATGTATTAAACAGATCTCACATAAACAACCTAACTTCACACCTCAAGGAACTAGAAAAAGAACAACAAATTAAGTCCAAAGGTAGCGGAAGGAAGGAGAGGACAGAGATCAGAGTGGGAACAAAATAAATAGATCCCAGCTGGTTTTTCATATACATAGATAAAATTTGACAAAGCTTTGGCCAAACTTAGACAAAAGACACAAACAGAAGCAGAAATGAAAGAGGAGACATTGCAACTGAGACTACTATGAACAGTGAGAAGCTAACAAATTGTATAACCTATAAGAAATGGGTAAATTCCTAAAGATATACCAACATGCAAAGGAATCGGGAAGAAACAAAATCTGAACAGAACAATAATGTGTAAGAAGAGCCAGTATTCCAACACCTCCCAACACAGAAAACCCAGGGCCAGAGGCTTCACTGGTGAATTCCACCAAACGCTTAAAGAGTTAATATCAGTCCTCAAACTCTTCCAAAAAACGAAGAGGGAACATGTCAAACTCATTATAATAGGCCAGCATTACCCTGATGCCAAAGCCAGATAAGGCACAAAAGCAAATTCAACTAGTGGAACTACATTAAAATGAAAAGCTTCTACGTAGCAAAAGAAACAAAAAATGTTGGAGAGGGGGCAAATATTCAAAATATATAATGAACTCATATATCTCAGTAACAAACAATCCAATTTAAAAATAGAGCGTCATTTTACACAAAAGACATGCTGGCCAACCAGATACCTAAAGAGATGCTCACCACCACTCATCATCAGGAAATGCAAATCAACATCCCAGGGAGACATCACCTCACACCTGTTCCAATGGCAGCCATCAAGGTCAGAAATAACAGGTGTTGGTGAGGAGGTGGAGAAAATAGAACCCTTGTGCCCTGTTGGTAGGAATGTGAATTGGTTCAGCCACTGTGGAAAACAATACAGATTTTTTAACAAATTGAAGCACTGTATGGTCCAGCAATTCCACTCGTGGGTCTGTCTCCAAAGGAAATGAAAACAGGTACTTGAAGAGGTATGTGGATTCACAGTAGCCAGGACATGGAAACAGCCTACGCGTCCATCAACAGATGAATGGATGAAGGTGTGGTGTGTATTCACAATGGACTATTACTCAGGAGAAAGAAGGGACTCCTGCCACTTGCAACAACATGGATGGATTGTGAGAGCATTGTGCTAAGTGAGATAAGTCAGAAAGACAAACATATGCTCTCACATGTGGAATATGAAAAAGCCAAGCTCGTAAAAACAGAGCAGAATGGAGGCCATGAGGGGCTGGGGGAATTGGGGAGATGTAGAAAGTGTAAACTTGCAAACCAGTAAATAACTAAGTCCTGGTGATCTAATCCACACCACAGTGACTAGAGACAGCAATACTTTATTGCACACTTCAAAGGTGCTAAGAGTCCAGATCTTAATTGTTCCCAGCACAAAAAAGAAAGGGTCATTATGTGATGTGAGAGATGTTAGCTAAATGCTACCGTGATAATCCTATTACAGTATGTAAATTGCATCCAAGCAAGACAGCAAGACGCTATATACTTTAAAATACATGCTTTGTATCTCAATAGAGGGAGATAGCAAATTCACGGGCGAGCATGCAGCATGTCAGCTAAATTCTAGGCCTAGATGAGCACTTGGGGGGAGCCTGGCAGGGTGCTTTAGCACTCTCTGGAAGGGGGAGTTTTGTGGATTCCATTTTTAAAAGGCTGCCCTCTTCTGCCAAGGACCAGTCCACGCTGACAAGGAACATCTAGATTCAAGTGAGTCCCCGAAGCAGGAGTGAGCCTCGGGGCTCGGCTTGTGCGTGCTGTCTGCAGAGTCTAGGTAAGGGGAACCCCAGGGCCAAAGCCAGGGCGCTAGGCCAGAGTCCGGGCCTCAGCGTTTCCAGAAAGGCCTGCCTGCCTGATGGAGCGGGGGAGAAAGGATTGGTTCTGAGCTAAGTTACTGTTCAACAGCTCAGGAAAAAACCAAGGGCGTTTCTGGAAACACCCTGCTCACCATCCATTAGCATCCGATTATTATCTGGTATGTTACATGGCGATCTGTTCTTTGTCACCATTTTTATAACATTCGGAGCCAGTCACCTATTTATTTCTGGTCAGTGATGAATATTTAATCTTCAGATTATGTTGTTTGGATGGCTGTGCTTAAGCAAGATGGCTTCAATTCCCTTCTGATTTTTTTTTGTACTTAAATCTGTTTACTTTCCACCCTGTTTAAGTTTCCTTGCATTATAAGCCTTGTTCTAGATCGCAGCTCCGCCTTCTTGTGAATAAGGTCTATTGTATGTGCGAAAAACAAAGAAAAATGACACAGTGGAAAAGGAGAAAGTAGAGCTTCGAGATAAAGGGAATAATTAGAACATGGCGGAACAAAAGGGATGCTAATGAAAGGGCTGTGCTGGAAATGCACTGGCATGTTACTGTATATAGAAGTATGAACTTCTCCTAATTTTGTTTCCAATATTTCCTAGATCCTTCTTGCAAATGTACGCTACACCAGGCAATGTAAACACCTAAACCAATTCAAGCTTAGAAGTTACCAACTTTGATATCAGATTTAATCAAGATTAAGCAGTTAAATCCTTACTTCAGTCTCGAACAGGGAAAGAACACTAAGCCACAAGGGGCAGTGCCATTGGCCAATGGCAGCCTCTTCTGACCCAAGCACCAGAGACCAAGGTAATCTAATTTTCTCCCTTGATTCTGTGACACCATTGAGTGAAGTAGGCTGGCAGTCTATGGCCTGCAGGCCAAATTTGGCCTAATAACTGTTTTTAAAGTACTTTTATTTTTGTTTTTATTTTATACTTTTAAATGGCTGAAAAACCAAAAGAATGTCTTGTGACACATGGAAATGACATGAAGTAGTTTTACTGGGACCCTGCCATGCTCCCTTAGACAATGGCAGAGCCAAGTACCTGTGACGAGGATCACAGGGCCCACAAAGCCGACACCTCTTACTACCTGGCCATTCAGGGCAGAAACCCTGCTGGCCCCGGGACTGGAAGGTATGCCAGGAATTTAGTGATAACTTAAGGGAGAACAGGTTTGGGTTGTTTATTAAAATATATACATCAAGTATAAGATGTCTCCTCCTTTCAGAAATATTAAATGAGGGGAATAAAGGTCTGTGAAGCAAAAGCTAAGGTGGGAGCTAGATCTGGCTGTCCAAATGTCGCCCAGCATCTCCGGGCCCGTAGGAAATGCTTTAGGAAGAAGCTCCGTGCATCAGGGTGATGCTAGAGAAGGGGGCTGTCTAGCTTAAGGGCTCAAGACTCTGGTTCCAGGGGAGAGTGGCCATCACTCCGCCTTCCACTTTCCGCTGTTCCCTCAGGAGGTGTTCCCCTTTAACCCTATTGTCCCTACCAGCTATTCCCATTGACAGCTGGTTGTCCATTATTCACGGCAGCACATTCTATAAAAAGTCATTGGGAACAGTGAATTCACCAGTACTGAACCCGTACTCCTAGGGAAAGTACAGGGTTGTGTGCCCACCACCTACTACTGATCACAACGTTTTCATTAAACCATCAAACCATCAGCACTCAGCCTTGTCTTCCGTGTTTCTGTTTAAAGATAGACACCTTATTATGAATGTACACTGCTGATTCAACATCGAACTCACAACCAACAGCACTGTGACTCATGCCTGAACGGAGCTCATGAACACACTTGCTTTCTCCACAAAGCACATCACCGCCCCCTTGCCCTTAGGAACACAAGATGGTGCACTGCATTTGGGGACCACTTTAAACAGCAGCATCACCAACAAAAGTGCAAGAAATGTGGCACTGAGCAGACATGAAAAGTACACTCACTGTCGGTCCGAGAGGTGAAACAGGAAGGGAGAAAGTCACCTTGTCTGACCTCAGTTGGGAATGTATATGACATTGGGTGACTCATAATGCACTGCTCAGCAGGGGCTGTGAAGGACTGTGAAAGCAGTGTGAGCACTGATTGGGACTCACAGATACATTTCTACTATATAGTAAGGACAGAATCCACACAGAATGACTGCAGAGTGTGAAAACATACACTTTACAGTCCCTGCAACCAGGACCTTGATAAACAAAATTGACAAATGGCATCTTCCCCCGACGTTTCAGTGCCGGTCATTTAAAGGATCTGCCCCAATCCAAAACAGCACTAACAATAATGTTCCTCATATCCATCGTTTAATGATGTCTCTGTCCCATAAAATATTTCTTCACTATTTTTTTATTTATTCATTTTAGAGGAGAGAGAGAGAGAGAGAGAGAGAGAGAGAGAGAGAGAGAAGGGGGAGGAGCAGGAAGCATCAACTCCCATATGTGCCTTGACCAGGAAAGTCCAGGGTTTCAAACCAGCGACCTCAGCATTCCAGGTCGACACTTGATCCACTGCGCCACCACAGTTCAGGCTCTTCACTATTTCTTTTCGTGTCGAGGCCGTAGGTGTCAGGCTGCTCCCCAGAGTGCGGACGAGCCTCTGAACATCCTGCTGGAATGCAGCGTCTGCCTTCCGTGCCTGCCGCCTCCGCTCGGGAGGCATCTGCGTGCGCTGCTGGTCCTGCCCCTCCCCCTCCCCTCCCCTCTGAGCAAACTGACTTTAAAGAGGCTGTGCTTTGCCCCAGACAGGTTGTCGTAGTTGTGAGGCCCCTGGTTCAAAGTTTACTAAGAATTTCAAGATGGCGAGAGCAGAACATGAAGCCAGGAGCAAGACCTGTCTCTGTGTGCGGCCCCAACGTGACGCCTAACACACCAGGAGCCACGGAGCCCACCAGGTGCAGGGCTGGCTCTGCCCGGCATCTCCACAGGTGTCGTTTCCTCCACGCCCGTCTCACTCACGTACCAGGGAGGATGCACTTAATCACTCCCTGTCTTAATTCCTTTCTCTATAAACAGGATAAAAAAAAGAAAAGAGTAAATATTACTATTATTCCCCTTTTTAAAGAGAAAAGAATTAAAATGCAGTGATTAAGTATAAATAGTAATATTTACTCATTCTCACCTCATAGAGATGTCAGAAGGATTTAATGCCAGGACTTGGGAAGAAAGGCACTGAGTAAATCCGAGGGATTCTACGGTTATTTCGGATTGTTAAGAAGAGGGATTTAGGCAGCAGAAGAGGGGGGATTTATTGACACAGGTGTTGGACAATGAAGTCGTTTGCCATAATCGTCCCCAGATACATTTCAGATTAGGAAGAGATTCCTGTGTGTCAGGTTAGATTCAGATGTGATTTTCTATGAGCAAGGCTTCTAGGACCCTCAGTCCTTATTTCTACATATTGTTTTTTGTTTTTGCAGAAAGCTTACCCTATGGTGTCATGAATCCCAAAGATTCAGGTGGGGTGGGGTGCACTGTTCCTCCATGCCTCCTCTAACAAGGCAAGATCCTAACTTTCCCCCACTTCTTACAGAAAGTTATTCTCTTATTGACTTGCAAAACTAGCTAGGAACAATGGCATGTTCTGGAGAAAACAGAACTTATGAAACAATAATGAAATCAAAGTAGTTATCATAAGAAAATACTCTTTTATGCTCTCTTTAAATAAACTGGGATCAGACACAACTTTAATCCTTAACTGGCAAAATTAAGAAATAAACTACTGACTTGCCGTTATAAGTTCATAAGAGAAAGACTCTGATACCAAAACAAGCCAAACTCACGAAATGGGGAGAAAATATTTGCATATCATATATTAGATAAGAGGTTAATATTCAGACTATATAAAGAACTCCTACAACTAAACAACAAAAAACCAAACAACAAAAAATTGGGCAAAACAACTTAAATAGACAGTTCTCTAAAGAAGACATACAAATGGCCAATCAGCACATGAAAAAATGCTCAAAATTACAAATTAGGGAAATGCAAAGGAAACCACAGTGAGATGCCAACACCCAGTAGGATGGCCACTATCAACAGCAATTAAGTGTTGGCGAGGACGCTGTGCCCTGTTGGTGGGAATGTAAAAACTGGGGGAAAAAAAGTTTGGTGGTTCCTCAAAAATATATTAGACACAGAATTATCATCTGACCAGGCAATTCTACTTCTGAGAATATACTGAGAGAATTGAAAGCTGGATCTTGAAGAGATATATGCACATCCACCCCCATGTTCATAGTAGCATTATTCACAACAGTTAACAGGTGGAAGCAATCCACAGTGTTCATCAGCAGATGAATGGATAAATGAAACGCAGTATGCACATACAATGGGATAGTATTCACCTTAAAATGGCAGGAAATTGTGATACATGCTACAACATGGATGGACGTGGAGGATGATGTGCTGTGTGAAATAAGCCCATCTCAAATGGACAGATAACGTGTGAGTTCACATACGTTCAGGAACTAGAAAAGTGAGAGTCAGAGAGACAGAAAGGATGGTAGTTGCTACAGCTGGGGGGAGGGGAAATAGGAAGCTGTTTAATAGAGTGTTTCAGTTTAATTCCATGTTTCAATGTTCAGGTTAAAAGTTCTGGAGATTGTCTGCCTAACAATGTGAATGCACTTAACATGACCTTTACAGTTAAAAACAGTTAAAGTGGTAAATTGTGTATTTTACCACAATTAAAGAATGACAAACTCCTTTGTTGAAGTTTGGGTTTTTTTCCTTTCATGTCTCTCAAATAAGCCTTGCCTTAAACACTCTAAAAATGAACCTCTGAAAATACTAAATGTTTTAAATCAGTCTTTTCCAAAGAGGTAAGGAAATATCCCAGGTTAAGTCAGCCATAGAAAACCATGACCAACCGAAGCGGAAATTAACTGTCATTATAATTCAGGGGTAATATGAAATGACAGTTAGAAAGGGCTCAGCATGATTGTCACCTGCAAAAACATGACTTGCATAACTCTGCAGTGTCATGGGTGCCAAGCTCTCCTATCTATGCCTGCACCTCTTTAGTGCTACTATCCGTCTGAACCCAGATCCCTCTGTGGACTATTCATGTATACTGCTCACAAAAATTAGGGGATCAGGGAATGTGCAGATGCTCAGTACTTTCAGCCTTTTGTAGGGTGCATTTTCACCCATGAAATAAAAGTTGGTTTTGCATCTCATTTGCACAATCAAACAACTTTCTTTGACTTGTCACTTGCTTTTCTGATGTTCTTGTTTAATAAAAATAATCAAATGCTTCTTTTTTTTAATCGCTTCATATTCATTTTGAAATACCCCCTAATTTTTGTGAGTGGTATATTTGGAAATAGTATGCGTGTATATGTATATAGTACGTAACACAGCTTTCACTAATTCAGAATTACTCCTACATGGGTCATAGTGTCCTAAAGTTTGTTGTGGGTTATTTACAAAGATAGCTTGCTAAGCTCCTGTGATTTCTTAGCTGTACTTAAGCCAGAGAAACAACAAACACTTTGCACATCCCCTCAACTACATTCAGAATGCTCATTTACATACATGTCACCACCTCACAAAGACTCATACTTCTGTTTATTAAAGCAATTTCGCTAAGGAGCTTTACTGGACAACACCTTTTTTGTTGTTAACTTTGTCCTGTTTGCTGTGTGGCTTCTGATACAGTTACTGGAAACCTAGTGAGTATTAACAGAAGTTCAATCAATCAGCTGCTCTTTACAGTAACCACCTGGTTGCTATGGCTACTGGAAGTTTTCAGACTGTTTGCTCACTGACCTTTGGCAGCTCTGTCCTCTGACCCCTCACTGGCACAGTGGGGCACACTCTATTCTGGCTTGTACCCTACGTCATCCTTTTTACCTGCCTCCCACAGCAGCTCTTTTGTAGACTCTGCAGGGCCCCTCGCCTTGCTGGGGCCCGGCTGTCTTCTCCTGGGTGCACGTACAGTCCCTTCCTCGCCACCACGTTCATGTCAGTGACCGCCATGTGCCACCACGTTTCAAGTCCATATCAGCACCTGGCCTCCTCTTCATCGCCACAGAGCCAGTGCTTATCCGACGTTCCAGGGCCCCTGGGACGTCCGAAGGGCACCTGAACTCCGGGCCGTCCAAACACACTCAGCATATTTTATCCCAGAGCTCCCGCCCTGCAGTCCCTCCCCAGTGCGGGTCATCTGAGACCGGCCCCCTCCTCGATCAACTCCATGTGTTACCATGTGACGTCACGAGCCATCCATCCCCTTGAATACCTCCTCGACCCCCCTCCCCGCCCACTCTAACTTAGTCCCGCAGGCTCAGGAGCAGCAGCACTTGCTCGCACACCCCCGTGGGGACTGTTCCAGAAGTACAACTGTCACAGGAGGGTCTGACTTCACAGCAAACAAAACAATGGACGCTGGAAGCATCACAGGTAGCATCCTGCCCACTCAGACCCTCTTCCAACAGGCTTAGGAGAACAGTAGTTCAGCTGTTCCGCTGCATCTCACAATAGGCACTGATTGCAAACGAGGGGAGCCTGGAGACACACATCCTGACCAGTGATCGGCGCTGCCCTTAAACCACTAATGTGTCAACAAAGCAGGAGAAACAGGGAAGGATGCCTTCACGTCTGCGAGGAGTTAGGTCTCTGGCTGGCTTCGTGGCTCTAGCTACAAGCACATAAAACACACCGATCCTTGAACTGCCCAGACGTTTCCATACACTGTTTTTTTTTCCATTTCCCCTGTTTTTAGTTTTAAATATAATTGATGCCCTCCCAATTACACAAACATAAAAATATCTCAAATGAAAATAAGCACTTGGCACAATGCACTCAGGGCAAGGCCTTCTATACTACGCTATACCCTTGAAACGCACAATCTGTAAGGGCAGACACCACAGGTCCCTGTCCGCTACAGGGATGCAGAGGAGACACGGAAAGCCATTCATAGGCTTCCATGTTATCCGCCAACCAGACAAACAGTATGATCTCTCATCTCAAGTTTAATTTGGAATCTCCACTTATGAAGACTTCTTCTGCATGAAGACTGGGCTTGCATCACCTGTGTTCTTTGCCTACCCCCCCACCCCCCGTGCGCCCTGGGGGATCAGGCTCTGCTCACTTAGCTGACTTTGGAATAAACAACTCTTCCTTTTTTTAGAACCTTTCTTAGTCAAGGTCTTGTCGAAGGAGAAGGCAGTAACACTGCTAATGATATTAAATAGTTGCTTCATTCTGTGAGACAGAACATGGCTTTGACTCTTGCTCTCTCTTACACACACATACACATACACACACACACACACACACACTCTGTGGAACTACCAGTGCTGGACACCTTATTACAGACTTAGAATCCAATAATCTCATTTCACTGCCACCTGAGCAGCGAGGAGAGAGGGGCAAGTCCCTTGGCACACTGCAGCAGCGTGGCTAGCCTTCATCATTAGCAGGGTGCTGACGGCCCCCGGGACGACGGTTTCTAGTTCGCCTGCACCGATCCTTCCCAGTCATAGGCCACCTCACAGCAATCTGCCATCGCCAAACACCGTTCATCCCTTTGGCAAATTAGGAAGTGGCTCTAGCACACCCAGCATGTTCTTCACAAGAACTCCAATGCCCCCACCCAATCCCTCTCACAGGAAGCTCGGGAAGCTGGGCTCTGGGGTCTGAACGACTGTGGGAATGCTTCCCATTGACAGCAATCTAAGGGACTCCCTGCCAGAGAGTGAAGTTGCTCCCGGACCTACTCTGTGGACTGGCCTCTGTGTGCCCATGTCCCTACCTGCTCTCTCGCCAACTTCAGATTGCCATCTCCCGGAGGCACATACCGGGCACGTGTCTGGGTGTCTCTGCACTTCCAGATAAATTGAAACTGCTTGGGATGCTTTTTGCGGTGCAGAGAGCCGTGCTACCTGCTGTCCCCAGGGTCACGTTATTTTGGCAGGCTCCTATTTTGGCCTCAGAACTTTCCATGAGGAAAAACTGACCAGAAAGACATAAAAGAGAAGCAAATGTGGATGTGGCATGTCCAGTGACCCGAGCCAAGCTGTGGCTCACATTCTCACCTGGCTCTTCCTCCATGCGGTAAAGATCCTCTGACACCCCCGTGGGAGCCTTCCACGCCCCCCTCCCAGCACAGCTGGCTCCTGTACCTTCTCAACAAGGCGTTCCATCAACTCAAAAAAAAGCATGATGAGCCCACAATGCAGGGCGTTCCCCTCTTCTGAGCCCGTGCCCTGCCTTGTATAGTGCTGTGTGGTTGCGCCCAGTAACCCACCCCCACCCAGAGGCCAGGCTTTGGGTCTTATCCCCTAGTACAATGCCTGACACTTGTAGACATTAAAGTTTGTTTGTTGAATGAGATGAACTTTTCCTCTATCAGACATAGGAGGGATTCCTAAGGACAGGCATTCTGCTCACACATGCACCTTTGGTCCTAGAACATGGTAGGGGCTCATCGACACACGGGCGGATGTGCTCTCAAAGGTCCCACTACCCAGGCGATCACTTCAGCAGCTGACTACCTTCTGCCTTGTGCTGTGCACCAGCTGCCTCTCTAGAATCTAAGCTATTTGAGGACTGGGTTGGCCTCATACATTCTCTTTGTAGCCTCTGAAGCCTTATCCATGTTGATAGACATGAGACATGTTTTTACTACTATATACTGAACTAATGTTGATTACAAGGTCAAACAATAGCATGACCTTGAAACTATTGAACAGAAAAAGGATAATTTTTGCATATAAGAAAGACTATTAATATTGTTCAACATTTACTATCTGCTCTCCTTACTGATCGTAACATAAATAGACCTTGATCTCTATGAATGAACTTAACCAATAAATTCATTTGAAATGTGCTTCTTACACCCCCAGAAAATTGTCACTCCTAGCAAGAGTCACCAGCTAGACAATGACTATTAATTGTCAACTCTCTCTAGAAGAGCAAGGACTCTGTGCTTTATGTAAAACACCCAAACATTTGCAATGCAAAAACACATCCATTCGTAGGCACCTGATTACAGCTGTTTTCTTTGAAACTCTTTTGGGGAGGAAAGTGATGCTCAGAGGGCTTATGGTTCATTAAAGTTGCTGACTATTCAAATACTGAACTACCAACCTGTTCTATCAGAGAATGTTCCTTTCACTCACCTTGGCAGAGTTCTGCCCACACGCGTGCACCATGTAGGACAAGTCCAGGTGTCCTGAAAGCTGTGCACGTGTCTCGACAGCTGTGTGTGCATGCATGTCCCGAGATCTATGGACACGCATCCTGAAGGGTAGCATAATATGTATGCTTTCTAAAGCAGAACACTGATGTTCACAGAGATCAGATTTGTAGGACTCTTAGAAACAAATGCTCTCTTTCCACGAAGTGAGCAGAACTCGGCTCTGAGCATACAGTCAGTTCTTAGGTAGCTCATTGTTTCCTGGAAAAGAATTCCACAAATGCTGATTCACTGTTTTACTCTAACGAAAAAGCCACAAGAGTCCCAAGTCTGGGTGAGCACAAATGTTCGGGAGGTCCCTCTAGACTTACAGTGCATTTTTCAGTGTTCTGTCTGGACTCGGAATATAAATAGAACTTTCAAGAAGCTTTTATTAGTCTACTTCTAAGAGCAAACTATTTTTTTATCATTTAAAATAAAGGTTTGAGAATTAAAATGATAAAAATGATTCCCAAAGAATAGTGTCCTTTCAGCCAAAATGGACTGGGGTGGACTGGATTTACCATGCCACCAGAAACAACCAAAATTGCTCAGAAAACAATACACAAATAAAAACAAGATACTGTGTGTCAGTCAACGAAGAACAGTAATCTCTAAAAGAAAATTAGGGAGAGAAGGTTTGTGCCATTGGCTTAGACAAGGATTTATTAGCAATACCACCAAAAACATAACTCATAAAAGAAAAAAATAATCGACTGGGCATCATTAAAGTGGAAAACTCCTCTTCAAAAGACATTGCGAAGAGAATGAAAAGATAAGCCACAGGCTGGGAAAAAATACTTGCAAATCATCTATCTTATAAAGGAATTATACCTAGACTATATGAAGAACTCTCAAAACTCAACAGTCCCATTAAAAACAAGCAATTTAATTTTTGAAAATGAGTCACACAAAGCTGAATAGATACAATACCAAAGAAGACATAAAGATGGGAAATAAGCACATGATGAGATCTTTAATCACCAGGGAAATGCGTACTAAGACCACAGGGAGACACCACCACACAGCCATTCAATGGCTCTGGCTTGTCACACTGAGTGTCAGCAAGGGTGTGGCCAGTTTGAACTCCCTTGTCAAGGGAGTGTACAATTTGTACAACTACTCTGGAAAAGAGTTTGGTGGTCTCCTAAATAAATGAAAGCATGTTGGCCATGTGACCCTGGCATTCCTCTACTAGCTATTCACCCAAGAAAAAGAGAGTGAGTCCATTCTAGGACACGGACACAAATGTTTGGTGCAGCTCTATCTGTAATAGTTCCCGATCTGGGAGCAACACACATACCCCTCCCAGGTGACTGGACTACCAAAACATCAAATAGCTGTACCATAGATGCTACTCAGAAAGGAGTACGTACTAAGTCCTGATATATGCAATAGAATGGGTGAATCTCAAAGTAATTATGCTAAGTGAAGGATGCCAGACAGGAAAGACTACAGATTGACTGCATGATTCCATGTGTGTGAAAATCTAGAATATATAAACTAACAGACTCTGTAAACTCTACTCTAGAATATATAAACTAATCTTTATTGCCAGAAAGCACTATAGAAAGTGACTAGGGAGTGGTAGATAGGAAGGTTAAAAGGGGGTACAAGGAAAACTCTGGGGTCTTGTGATGATAGCTTCAGGGGTGTATGCATGTGTCAAACTTCTCCTATGGAACATTTTAAATGTTCCGCGTTTTGTGCATCACTTATACCTTGATTTAAAAATGCTAAAAAGGCAATGGTTTGCCCTGGGGGATTTTGCAGAAAATTATCACTTAGCAAATAGCCATTTGGCAGCTGCTCACCGGGTCCCTGTCTGGTGCCCAGCACGGTCCTGGCTCACAGAGGCAGCTTGCAGAGGATGGTTTGACACATGGAACTCTGGGGTGGCCCCTACACGTTTCCACTGTGTGGCTCTGCTTAAGGCACAGCAATGCTGAAAGGCTGTGGAAAGTTTTGACTTCCGTTGTCAGTCGTGTTACATGCAAATCGCTTCAAAACGATCATCTATTACCACGTGTTGTGAGGGCAATTACATGCTCACTCTGGTGCCACGCTCGTGCCTGCCCATACCTTTGAACAAATGAGAGAATTCATCACGAAGGAACCACAAAGCCCCATTCGGAGCTCCGCTCAGAAGGACTTTCCACACCAAGAAAACAGTGCCCCCTGTTCTCACAAAGACGACCTGCGTGCCAGGCGCTGGCTCCCCTGCTTTCTTTGTTGTGAGTTGTGGAGTGCATCATTGCTGCATCCCCAGAGGCCTGTTTGCCATCATCCCGTACACCTAATATTTTTCATAACATGAAAAACCACATTCTCTAGGCCACGGATAATTAGTGAAACTAGGCATCGCTGAATCTACCTTCTGGGAATTTGACTCACATGAAACCAAAAGTCCAGAGAAAGCAAAGGTCCACGTACAATGCAATGGGGCTCCTGTGCAAAACACTAGACAGTGGCATTCTTTAATTATCAAAGAACCCACAGAGAGAGAACGTTCGCTGGCATAAACAGATTTCTAACGGATGATCTGTCCTCTCACCAGGAATACTATCATAATATTGGTCGGTCATCAAGCCTGCAACATTTTCCTTAATGAGAGAGATATTTGAAGATGAATTTACAATGCAAATGTATAGGTTGAACTTGGGCAATAAATCTACCAAAAAAAAAGAAAAACTATGAAAACCTCACAAACATGAAAAACTAAATTAGTGTGACTGCACACAACATTTTTTTGAGCCAGAACCAGAGAAAATGCTTACCAAGTGAAACAAGAAGCATATTTTAAATGACAAAACAAAGCAAGTGATCCACATCCACATTTTGTAGAAACCTCTCACCAACCCCTCGACTGCATCTATAATTGGTTAAATTAGAAGGAATGAGCTCAGAATTTGCTTTCTGTATTTACATTAAGACAAGAAAGGTGACTGCTATGAAGAATAGCGAATATAGGACTCAATATTTGGCAAAGGTTGAGATGATCCAAGCTGGCCCTGGACCACTAATAATGTTTTTGAAAAGATTGGGTTATTAGATTAACAGTTGTAGAAGAATGGACACTGTTTATGCAACATGAAAGCAAACAGTTTTACTAACCAAACATTTCCTACGTTGCAAGCAGAAATATGAAACGTGATCTGTCCCTGGGCCAGGACACAGGGTTTGCCTTGGTGGTGCATGTATCTCAGGTCTTACTCAGAAGAGAGCCCCACCCTGTCCTTGATGGGAAGTGTATTACAAACGTGATCTGAAGGGAAAAAGTTCCTTCCTCATCAGTTCTCACCTCCCGCTGCCCCGCACTGGATACCTTACTCCAGTCTTCCCAAAGTCCCGAGAACGTCCTCAGCTCTGCAACTGCATTTGCTGAACGGTGTGTGGTTGTGGGTCTTTCATTTAAAAGGAATCAAAGAGCAATACTTACGTCATGCATGGAGTCCAGAAGCTTGGTCAGCTGGTAGAACCTCTGCCAACTCTGCCCAGAATTGTTGGGACACTTGGTCACGATCTTCCTTAGTTCCTTGATGTAATTTGTCCTCATCTCTTCAAATGCAGCTTGGCTTTTGAGGCCATCCTTTGGAACTGTGGAGAAGGATATCAGGCGTGTAAATGCCAGGATGGAAATGGCCTTCGCATCTTAGCAGTTAAATGGACTAGACTATTTTGAGGTTGTTAGGGTCCCACTTTTAGATGGATACTGAACCTCAATTAGTTGCATGTATCAGTAACTATGTTACCCACTGGTAGACACACACACACCTAGACGAAAGAGTGATAATAAGGGCTATTACGAGGTGTATGTTGTTATATACACTTTGCATGTATCTGTCCACTAATCTTGACATCAGTCTTATGGCGTCACCATTATAGGTTCTTATTTTGCAGATGAGGACACTGAGGTCTGGACGTTTCAACACTTGTCCAAGGGCACAATACATGGGAGAGAAGAGAGAGAAACCTAGGCTGGTCTGTCTCCGAAGCTTGCCTCTTGACCACAACGCTTCATTGCCTTGTGGCCTGCCATCCAAGTGTTTTATGAATCCTGACTTGCCAACACTTCAGAGGTAGGAAAATATACTTTGATTTTCCAGGACAACTGGGAGAGCCACAGACAATCTAAGCTGCAGCTAGAATTAGAAAGCAATGTCTTCATATTCAAGTTCAAACATCAGAAGTGCCCGGGGAAACTGGTCACCTCCCAAGGGGAGGCTGTGCCCACAGAAGAGCGCGGGCCAGGTCCATTCTCTCTTTCCAGATCACGTGACCACAGAGGTGCTGTCATGTGTCCTCCCCACCAACTGGGTGGAAGGTTGTGAGCCCCGTAGCTCTGCAGGCAAAGGGACGCCTGGAACTTTCAAAGAGACGAAACCGTGTTCATTTACCTTTGATAAGGTAAAAAAAAAATGAAAGTTTACATTTTCTTTTACGTAGAGACCAGCTTTTCTATTTAAACACCACCACCAAAAATCGCACTTAGAATACTTTGGGATTAGGGACTCGGAAGTGCTTCTGTGACCCACTGAGAGGCTTTCCCCTGGACACCCATGAAAGCTCTTTATGGAGAAAGGGCACACTTTATGGAGGTGTGGGGACGAAGTCAGGCCAAAGGTGTCCCCGCCGCAGATCTACACATGTGTTTGCGTACGCTTTAGCTTTAAAAAACAAAATCCCTTTGAATGTTATTTTTAGAAGACCTAATGAAAATTCATCTTGTGATATTAGCATTCTGAGCTTGAAACAGCTCTTCCCTGTCACTTAATTACACAGCATATTTGTTAGTGTATCATAACTGGTATACGTCATACTTGACTGTGGTCATCAGCACTTTAGAAGGGCTCAGTAAGTTTTTGAATATCATGCGCGACCCTGGAAGCCAGGAGGACTCGCTGTTTGCAACTAACCCTGCGGTCCTATATACAGATATGGATTATCTTGCAAAATTAACTTCATATATTATGTTAATGATCTTCTCCTTGAGTTTAATTGTTGAGGCTTTTGATTTGTGGCTTGTCTAAGCCTATTTTTGTGGGGAAAATAGATCCCTAATAGCAGCTGCACAGACTCCTGAGGCTTCCACAGTATTAGTTGTGGTTTCAAATATGTGACATTCACATTAAGAGTTAAATGCCATCCATTCTATAACTGATAGATTTTTCTTCTTTAAAATAAAAAATTTAAAAGTATAAAATAACTAAAGAAGGATGGTAATAACCCGGATGTTAATATTAAAACGATAGATCCGTTTTCTTGCAAAAATGTAACGTTAACCTACAACTTTCTAAAAGAAACTGAAAGTTTT
The DNA here is from genome assembly GCF_036850765.1 of Saccopteryx bilineata. NCBI lineage: Eukaryota > Metazoa > Chordata > Mammalia > Chiroptera > Emballonuridae > Saccopteryx > Saccopteryx bilineata. The sequence goes on along the minus strand of NC_089490.1, from coordinate 185,374,324 downwards.
CAAATAAACTTCCCACCCACATATTAACAGTTTTTTTAAGTTACAACATTTTATGGAGTAAACCTTTTGTTTTTTAACCTCGATATATATGAGTGTCATCCTACATATTCAAGTTTTACCTAAAACTAGGATGTGAATACATTCATGATAATATTTCAATAGTATGTGGCACATCTACGAAAATTAACCAAAGACCCTCATATTTCTAATAGCTGTATTATCATAAAGTTCTCAAATTACAAACAACCTGTGTCAAATCTTACTTATGTATCACTGCTGTGACTGAAATACATTGTACCAATTTTCCAGCTAGATATTTTAGAAGCTGAAACAAACCCACAAATACAGAGAACTTAAGCAAAAACCTCAAATTCTGGAGGTCTGCCCAGATTTTCTGAATTTACTTATTAAGTGCAGCAGGGCTGCTGGAACCCATCCAGAATCCAGGGGTTGGGGAAGAGCAGAGACAGGCGGGTGGAAGTCGGCCTGCCTTCCTCAGTGAGCAGGAGTAGCCCAGGGCTCCCCCGACGTCAGGGCCACAAAACCTCCCGACCCACTGCACATCCGGCGTGCGGCTCACATCCTACGGCGGGACCACCGTCCAGGCATTGCACCACAGGTCTGCAAAGTCGGCCGTCCTAAAGCCCGCAGACGCTCCAGTGCCTAAAGTTCCTGTTTTCCTACCTTTTCATTTTGCTTTTCCCGCATCTCTAAGTCAGAAATGGAAAGCGCTGAGCTCCTGGGAAGCTAACAGATCAATCTGGACAGCCTCAGAATGATGTCAGACCAGATTATAGTCTGGCTGAGTGCAGGTAAGGGGCAGGCAAAAGCAGGTTTACAGCTGTTCGTATGGAAAAATCCAAATGAATAAGTAATGAGAGAAGAATACACTCTGTTTTGTGTACTCATGACTATAAACTGACTCTTTCCACCCCTGTCTATAAAAGGGTAAAGGCCCTGGCCGGTTGGCTCAGCGGTAGAGCGTCGGCCTAGCGTGCGGAGGACCCGGGTTCGATTCCCGGCCAGGGCACACAGGAGAAGCGCCCATTTGCTTCTCCACCCCTCCGCCGCGCTTTCCTCTCTGTCTCTCTCTTCCCCTCCCGCAGCCAAGGCTCCATTGGAGCAAAGATAGCCCGGGCGCTGGGGATGGCTCTGTGGCCTCTACCTCAGGCGCTGGAGTGGCTCTGGTCGCGACATGGCGACGCCCAGGATGGGCAGAGCATCGCCCCCTGGTGGGCAGAGCGTTGCCCCTGGTGGGCGTGCCGGGTGGATCCCGGTCGGGCGCATGCGGGAGTCTGTCTGACTGTCTCTCCCCGTTTCCAGCTTCAGAAAAATGAAAAAAAAAAAAAAATAATAATAATAAAATATAAAAGGGTAAGACACCAATTTAGATCAAGTATATAGTTAAAATCTATAAAGAATTAGTATCCCATGAATTTTTAGAAAAAATGTTTCATTTAAATATGTTCTGTCATCTGGTGTGTGTGTGTGTGTGCACGTATATAAGGGTATATATTTAAAACATTTTTCTAACCAGCAGTGGTTAATGACATAGCGTGAAAAGAAGAGTAAGATCAGTCACTGGCTTGGAGTCCTTCTTTCCAGAGTCACATTCCAGAAAGGACCACAAGGCACCAAGGAACCCCCGACACCTTCCGGAGGAGGACCGAGAGCCCGGGGCCCCTGACCCCGCAGTCAGCGGATGGGCTGCAAGCTCAGCCCTGCAGGAGCCAGGCTGAGCGTAAGGAGTGAGGCTGGTGGGGCCTGTGGCAAAGGGGAGACCACGCTCTGCCCCTGGCAATCAAACTCCATGAAAACAAAACAAAACAAGACAAAGGCCAAAAGCAACCGAAAAACCCTGTCCTGGCCAAACGCAACACAGCTGCGAGGAGCAGCCACCTCGCGGCCAGGCTGCCCACGGCCCCTTGGCTGGAGTCCAGGCTCAGCATGCTCACCGGTCCACTGTCCCTGCGACTATCATGTGCCCCCAGCCCACCTTTGTAGGCCTTGCTCCCTGCTCCCAGGACAGTGGGGCAGCCCTGGACCCCAAGTCCACAGCCCTGGATGAGCCCTAACTCCCAGAGCACTGAGCAGGTAACACGATGTGCCTCTGTCTTGTCAATTCTGGAATGGGGCTACTGATCTCACCAATTTAATGCTGTTTTAAGCATTAAATTAGATAATATATGGGAAACACCTCACAAACCACGAGGTGCTAAGGAGTGGATTTTGATCCGTGGTCACCACTGCTTATTTCTGCCTAACGGGATGGAGGCTCACTCTTCCTCAGACCCGGCCCTTCTCTGCTGGAAATAACCTCTCTTCTCATCCATTCTCTCCTCACCACCTGGGCTACTGCAGCCACTCTCTCCCACACGGTTCCCGCCAGCCACCCTGCCCAGCCCAATCCCCAGGCCAGGAAGGGCTGGCACGCTCTGGATGCCAGAGCTTCTCTGCCTCAACCAGGTGGTCGGTCACTCAGCAACTGCAACTGTTTGAGGTCCACGCTGCTGGCCCTGGCATCCTCAGAATCCAGAACATGTCCGTTTCCTCTGTGGCCACAGCATGTGGCTGAGAGACTGACTCTCTAGAGCCAGGGGTCCCCAAACTTTTTACACAGGGGGCCAGTTCACTGTCCCTCAGACTGTTGGAGGGCCGCCACATACAGTGCTCCTCTCACTGACCACCAATGAAAGAGGTGCCCCTTCCGGAAATGTGGAGGGGGCTGGATAAATGGCCTCAGGGGGCCGCATGCGGCCCGTGGGCCGTAGTTTGGGACACCTGCTCTAGACTGTCTCCTGCCATCATTCTTGGTGTCACCCTCCTGTGATGTGAGCTTCCTCAAATTCTCTCCCCTGTTTGAAAATGCCTGTGCCCCTGTCTGAGGGAAAGGTGCTCAGTGGCTTTGCCAGGGCTGACCCTATCCTCTCTTGTCTCTTCTGGCACTTACGCCATCAACCACACTTAGTCCTAGGAGCCTCAGAGAGCTTCCTGTCTGTCTGCAAGTCGCTGGCCATCAGGCACCTGCCTGATGCCCAATGGTCGGCTCTAGTCGGCCCTTCTCAACTTGCTTCGAGCGAGCATGGCTGTTAGTCTCGTCCCTGCTGGAAACCATGGCTTGGCTTCCACACTGCACAAGCTCCCCCTCTCTGACATCAGCCTCTGTCCCCTCAGCCTCCGCCCTCCCATTTCATGTCACCGGGACCTGTTCTCTTCGCCCGGTGGCATGGCGACCCCAACTCACTGACTACAATTTCCTAGGAGGATAATTTCAAGTTTACACCTCCAAACCCAAACCTGTCTTCTCAGTTCCAGTCCCAAACTGTCTCCATTGTTTGGTTTCTTTATTAGGAGGCATCTAAAAACCTATCCAAAATAAAACTCTTTTTTTAATTATATTTTTTACTCCAACAAATCTGCTCCAAGTCCCAACACTAACACATTTCTCTTAGTGGTATCACTACCATCCTGGTCATTTCTCCATGCTCAGCGCCGGTGTCACTTCTGACCTAGGCCATTTTCATTTCCTCTTCCGGTCAGCTGCCAAGGCCGACGCGGCCGTGCTGCTGGAAGGCATTTGCTCCTGGACATCGTACAACCGCCATCATCATCCAGACCATCATTTCAGCATCTGCCCAGGTCCCTGGGATTCCAGTCAGGATAAATTCTCTGCCTCAGCCTCCCAGCCCACCCCCACCCCGCCTTTTCCTCTTTAGTCCAGTCTACAGCCACGTGCATCGTCACAAAGCCATAGAAAACAACTTTGATCACGTCACCCCTGCTGCTCGAAGCCTTCAGTGCCACACTCCTCTGCCGCCTGCAAAGGCCAGGTGTCTATTCAACATCCAGTCCACGCTACGTCCCAGCCCCCAGCCCAGTGCAACGGGGCGTGCCTTGAAATATTAAAACTTGACTACAGTGAAAATTTAAAAATGAACAGGCAAAACAAGTCCCCAGAACTATGTGCCTTTGCCTGGATTTGCTTTATCACATTTCCACACTCATCCCCCCTGACAGGTGGCACCTTGCTCCTCACAACCGATCTGCAACCCTCCCAAAGCTCCCCAACGTTCAGCTTCCTCTTTTTTTTTAAATTTTTTTTATTATTATTTTTATTTTTTATTTATTCATTTTAGAGAGGAGAGGGAGAGAGAGAGAGAGAGAGAGAGAGAGAGAGAGAGAGAAGAGACAGAGAAAGAGAGAAGGGGGGAGGAGCAGGAAGCATCAACTCCCATATGTGCCTTGACCAGGCAAGCCCAGGGTTTTGAACCGGCGACCTCAGCATTTCCAGGTCGACGCTTTATCCACTGCGCCACCACAGGTCAGGCCTCAGCTTCCTCTTGAACCCCCTCTCTGGTCCCCAGAATGGACCAGGCTCGTCCCTTTTCTGAGCCGCCATGACACTCTATCAGAGTAGACAATCCCATTCCACAGTGTACTGACCGTATGTCTGAACTACTTTCCAGTAACACTCCCCGAGGGCGGGCTGCGCCTCACTTCCCCCGTAGTCCCTGAACTGCCCAATCCTACCACACTCCTAACACACTCGTAACTAATAGCTCGTGGTCAGCCGCATGGAGAAAGGAAGAGACGTGCTCTTTCACACGTCCCAAGCTTCACCCTGGCAAGTAATCCAGCTCCCCAAAGACCAAAGCCCACCGCCCGGCTCCTCAGGTTCTTCCTTTTTACACCAACTACCTGATACTCGACACAGGCTCCCCTCGAAAGGGGAGATGATCTGACAATGGGGCAGAAGGGCGTTGTGGACATCGACTTACTTGTGCTTAGCAGCAGCAAAACTTTCATGATGGTGTACTCCTCAAAGGTGAGCTGCAGTCGGACGAACTGAAGGCTGATCTCGTGCATCCCCTGGCACAGCTCGTACATGGCAGACTGATGCATCTTCTCCCTGCACAGGAAAAGAAAACAGTGGCTGAGAAAGCAGGGTTCATTATCAAACGTACACTTGGCAGCCCCAGGCAGCATAACAAGAGCTCTGAGTCAGAGTCTCCCTTTCGGCGTCAGCACGGAGCAGGGGTTATTTTAAAGACAAATTGGATGCCTTTCCCAGTGACTGGGAAATGGCTTCTAGACCAACACGGCCGTGCTATTTACTAGCACCCTGTTAGAATGTGTCAGAGGCCCTGAAACCAACCTTTCTCAAAGTGTGCCATTATTTCACTTTAGGTTGAATAAGAACGCTGACTGTAGTGTGTGTGGAGACAGAGACATCACCCAGAGAGCAGAGAAGCCACTGTGCTGGGGGGTGCAGCCCACGGGCTCCTGCTCCCCCTTCGCCAGACACCACACTCACTATTTGGAAGGGCTGTGCTGGGCGCTAAGAACACAGGACCGTGATGACCAAATCTTGTTTCAACGTGGACTCCCTTACAGAGGTCTTGAAATATGTTTAACTGTTTGCAGAAGCACGTTTAGAAAGGGAAATTAGACAAAATTTGAAAAGGTGAGAATCTCAAATGGGATCTTTCTGGCAAAGGAAGAAAGTAATATGGGAGTTTGCCATATGTTTCCATTCATTCAACCAACCAACCCATGCTCTTCCCCTGACTAAATCCAAATACTTCCATAAAAACCCACATTATCTTATGACAGAAGTCATTACTTCCTCTTTCCATGAGAAGTAAGGCAGCACTCAAGTTTTTTAGACGTATTTCCTACAGTAATAAATCTTTGGGGAGGCCCTGGGTGACTCCTGTTTTGTATTAACCAGAATGCAATCAGCGGAAGAGAGACTACCAGGGAAAAATGGGAAAGGACTTGACATTGGCCAAAGAAACAGAAAACAAGGTCATGATGGCCGATGTCTATGAAGGACCGAATGCAGGTGGGCATCCGTAGGAAAGCGATACTGTGATGCCTCTTCCGGGATGTATGCTTGGGATCCACTGGCAGGAATCGCTCTCATCTCAACTCTGAAAGCCATCTGCAAAGATCCCACAATGCAACCCAGAACGTTTTGCTCTGCATTATTATCATCTTTCCTCTCTCATAATAAGCTGGAAGCTAGTTTCAATTAAGGGAATATTTTAAACACATAAACCCACACAAACACACACAGAATAATAGCAGTAGTCTGTGCATCTACAATCCAGAATTAACAAGGTAAATCAATGCTAATACGGTTGCTTTATCTGCTTCAGATCATTATAAATTAAACATGGCAGAGTTAAGGTCTGCTGTGCCTTCCTCCCTGATCCTGTTCAGTGTCCTTGTTCAAGGGAACCACTCGGGGTGACTATCATTTCCTCTCAGATGTATCTATTTTACTGCACATGTATGTGTCTTATAAACACGGCACACAGTGCTGCTTTGCCTTATGTAAATCTGAAATTAGTTATGCACATCCGCTTGCAACTTCTTTTTATTCAATGCTGTAATTCTGAGACGTATCCACTTGAACACAGGTAACTCTAAGGTTTCACCGCTACGAGTTTCCCTCGTGTGGTTATATCCCAGTTTGGTAGTCCATGCCGCTGCTGATGGGCAGGTAGGCTGTTTCCTCCTTACTGCTGTGACCATGGATGCTGCAGGAGCATCCATGAGCACTCCGCCAGGACACAGAACAATCACAGATCTGCTGAGTCGGAGATCCGTCCACTTCTGCGGCTTTCCCTGCAACCCCTGGGAGATGAGGCCGCCCCTGTGTTCCACATCCCCTCCAGTCTTGCCACATTCCAATGTAAATGTTCTGCCATCGGATGGGGGTTGAAAGGGTAGCCCCACTCTTGATCCTGTTCATTTCTATCAGCACCGGTAGGGTAGGCTGAACATTTTTTCAAATGTTTTCTAACCATTTGGATTTTTCTGTACGTGATTTGTCTTTACGTATCTTTAACCAATTTATTGAATATTATAAACTTCTTTTTCTCTGTCTCTAATAACATCTATATTCCTAACATTTTTTTTGCTTTAAAAGTTTTGACTGATAATCATATAACTTCATTATTCTCTCTCTTTCTTCCTGTCTCATTCTTTCTTTTGCTCTTTCTCTAAATTTGCCTGGTAAGCCCCCTTTTTTTAAAGTTCCTTATTTCTAAACTTTCCACGTAATTATATTTCACACATGTCTCTTATAAACAGCAAAAGGCTAGGTTAAAAAAATCTGAAAGTCTTTGCATTTTAACAGCTCAGTTGTCATCTGTTTTCATTTATCATGATTACTGATATATTTGGATTTTTCTACTATTTTAACTTTCTCCTCTCCTTTCCTTCCTTCTTTCTACTTTCCTTCCTTTAATTGGATTGACGCAGTTTTTAAAAGCTGCCCCTTTGCTCTTCAACTGAATTTAGAGTTCTACTTGAACTCGTGAACTTGCCTAGTTAAACACCTAAAGCTAACCCATAGCTCCTCCACGGTCCACTGCGTCCTGCCTTCCTTGAATTCCAGGTTGCCCTGAATTGGTCTTTCTCACACATCCACAGCCCATATCTGTTTAGAGTTATCAACGTGTTTCTCTGGCTACCATTGCTTCCTGCATTTCCCCTCCTTATTTCTGGGTTCAATATCTTATGAAAGAAGATTCTTTTTTAAAAAAAATTCTTCATCTTTCAGTCTTAAGTTGTCTGAAAATGCCTTTATTTTACCTTCTTTCTTGAATGATCATTTAAAAGTTTTAGATTTCTAACTTGACAGGCAACGCCCCTCTGTACTCTGAAGGTGGCGTTCCACTAGACCTGGGCCTTTCTTGCTACCTTTGCAAAATTTCTTCTTAGTCTAATTGTCATTCTTTTATAGGTAACCTGCTTTTTCTCTTCAGTGGCTTAAGAAAACTTCCTTTTAATTTGCTGCCTGAGTTTCATTGGGAAGGACCTACGTGCAGACTGGTTCCTATTCCTCCTGCTCAAGACTCAATTACCTTATTTGATCTGAAGATGGAGGGGTTTCTTTAGCTCTAAAATGTTCTTAGCCATTGTGTCTTCATCTATCACCTCTATCTCATTCATGCTATTTTTTTCTTTTGAACTCCTATTAGCAGCGTGTTGGACCTTCTCATTTTGTCTTCCACATTGACCTCCCTTTCAAATTATTTATCTTCTTATCACATTGTACTGCATTCTACGTGATTATTCTCAGACTGATTTTCTAATATTTTTTTCTTCTTCCTGTCCAATCTATATAATGTCTACTGTGTTTTAAATACAATGGCACTAGTTTTCATCCAGGTGCCAAGAAATGCTGTATCTAGTTCTTTCTCAAATATTTGTTATTTTGCATTAGCCACTTCTCACTGTATGATTATTTCATCCTTGTTCTCTAAATCACATCTTTAACTTTTTATATCTCTAAATATTCTTAACATTTATTTTATAGCCTCTCCCAGATTTTATAAATTCACATTTTCTGTAAAGTGAATATTCCTATCTACGATGCATTGTCTGGGCATATATTTGTCTCCTGGGTGAATCCCAGGGGCAGTCTTGTGGGCGGGACTCTGCAGGAAGTTCTAGTGTTTGTAACTCTCAGGGGTATATGCATTTCATTTAGTTCTGAACCAGCTTTTGTGCTAATTTCTCAGCTGAATGCTTTTTTTGCGAGACTTGTGTAGTTTAAATTTAGACTCCGCACTTGATGTGGTGCAGGCTTGTGTTTCTTATTTCTTCCAGCTTCCTTGCCATGTCTTTGGGCTGGCGGACTGGGGGCTGGCGGGCGGGCGGGCAGGCTGGCTGGCTGGCTTACTGAGTTTTACTTTCCTTGTTAGTAGACAGGGAAAATCTTTGCAAACCCTGGGTTTCTGCAGGGGTTTCTATTTCAGGCCCTAGTCCTGCTGGAGTTACAGTTCTTGTCTGCTGTTCCTGTTGGGACACCAATATCCACCCCTAAGTATTTATCACATCCAATAGTTTGTGGGCCAACTATAGCTTTAGCTCTAAGTTATGCCACTCTGGCTGTGAATTCCCTGTTCTTGCACTATTTTTTTCTTAATCTTGGCTATATATTTAAGGCTTTTATTATTATTTTTTTATTTTTTATTCAGTGAGAGGAAGGGAGGCAGAGACAGACTCCCGTGTGCACCCTGACCAGGATCCACTGGGCAAGCCCACTAGGGGGTGATGTTCTGCCCATCTAGGTGCTGCTCTGTTGCTCAGCAACCAAGATCCTCTTAGTGCCTGGAGTGGAAGCCATAGAGCCATCCTTAGCACCTGGGGCCAACTCATTCCCTACGAGCCATGGCTGCAGGATAGAGAAAAGAGAGACAGAAAGATAGGGGAGGGGGAGGGGTGAAGAAGCAGATGGACACTTCTCCTGTGTGACCTGACCAGGAATTGAACCCAGGGCTCCCACACGCTGGGCCGATGCTCTACTACTGAACCAACCAGCCAGGGACATGTTTTTTTAATGCCGATTTTCTATGTGTTAAGAGGGAAAATAAAAGGCTCAATCATTCTGATTGCTAACTACAACTACAAGCTTCTTAAAGGTAGGCTCCGTGTCTGACTAACCTTTTTGAATGTTAAATAGAATGTGATAGCTAAGTGCCATGTGCCAATCTGTGTTCAATAAATATTGTATGAACAAATGAGAGAGAAGAAAAGAAAAAAAAGGAGAACAAATGAAAACCACGAAAAGAATGAAGACACAAATTTGCATTTGACGGTGATGCTCAGAGAAAGATAATACTAAAAAATTACATATAAATTACATGGCTAATGAAACAGACACGGCATTTGTAAAGTTCTAAAAAAGTTTCTCAAAAAAGGAAAAGATTTAGATTGTAAACTGGGGTGATGTGGACTGTGAATCAGGATGTCTATGGAATACGACATGTGTTTGACGCTGTGCAGTTCAAAAGTGTACTCACATGCATCTGATCCCTCAAGCTCCCTTGTGCTGGAGGCTGAATAGGCATCCTTGGCTTTGCCACCATAGGTCCTAGAGACGTGCCACCCATCAGCCTTTCAATGTGCTGGCTTTGCGAGTCTGTGATTATGTTGCTCCTGAGACCTAGCTTGTTGTATGTAAAACAGGGATACTAATAATAATTCCAACCTTGCAAGGATGTAGGAATCAATTATCTGGAAGTTCTTAAATTACAATACTATATACAGGTTAGTTATATATATAATGGAGAGAATAAAATGCTTTTTGAAAGAACAATGATCATTTTGGTTAAAACAAACCAAGAAATAATCAAGTTCTTAAAATAACTTTTCAGGAATATAATACTGTGTTGTTGTTGTTTTTTATTATTAAGTGAGAGGTGAAGAGGCAGAGAGACAGGCTCCCACACGCGCCCTGACCGGATCCACTCGGCAAGCCTCCAACTAGGTGATGCTCTGGCCATCTGGGCCACTGCTTCATTGCTTGGCAACTAAGCTATTTTAGTGCCTGAGGTGAGGCCATGCAGCCATCCTTAGCGCCCAGGGCTAACTTGCTCGAACCATTCCAGCCATGGCTGCAGGAGGGGAAGAGAGAGAGGGAGAGAAAAAAGGGGTGGGGTGGATGTAGGGTAGAGAAGCAGAAAGTCGCTTCTCCTGTGTGCCTTGACTGGGAATCAAATCCGGGACTTCCACACGCCAGGCCGACGCTTTACCGCAAAGGCAACCGGCCAAGGCCCAATATGGTGCTTTTATTATGGTTATTATTTCTTTGGCAGGATGGGAAATCAAGAGAACCATCAGAGAGAATGCAGATCTTCAGGAAGGTGGAAGGGTCCTGCCTGGTGCAGAACATGAGAACCAAACATCCGTGTCAACATGTTTCTGTTACCAGATGTGTGAGCAAAACATCCACACAGAGATTAAAGGGTAGAGAGACACGTCAGATGCTATGTGAAAACAGATTAGAATGATAGTGTGAGATCACACACAAAAAGAAAGCATTTCTCCTGCCACTTCAGTATGGACAGCACCTGTAAGTCTTGAGGTAGCACCTGAGTAACCTGCACAGTCTTCAGACCTCACTTACAGAGTGCCCACCACACGCCCGAAGCTCAGTCCCTCACAGGGCCTTGTGAAGAATTAGCCTCAGGTTTGTGGCGGGGAAATTTAGATACCTGATGCAGCCAGGATCCAAACACAGGTGCTTTTTACTCCAAAACTCATACCTTGTACCTATGAGATTGTTTCTGTTTCCTTTTGTTTGTTTCCTTTTTAGATTGTACATATAAGTGAAATCCTACCAGAACAAGGTAGTGGCTGCCAGAGGGAAAGGGGGTGAAGAGATAGGAAGAAAAGGGGGGGAGGATTAAGACATACAAAATAAGTTATAAAATAAGTCACAGGGATATGATGGACAGCATAGGAATAGAGTCAATATCATAATGACTGTGCATGGTGACAGACGGTTGCTAGACTTACTGTGGTGATCCCTTAAGAAGGTATATAAGTGTTCAAACACTATGCTGTACACCTGAAACTAATACTGTATAACATTGTATGTCAATAATAATTGAAGAATTAAAAAAACAAAAAGAACTAAGACTCTTTTCTCTCTCCATGCTACCAGCACAGTAGTTTTTAGCTCTTTTCTCCACAGTTTCTTTTTACAACTCTAAAGAGATACTTGGTACGTCATATGTTATGTTATTATATTCACTCAATTGTTTATCCTTGGGTCACCGTATGTGGTAAGACTTTGAGTTTTCAAATTCCATTGCTGTTTGTATGGCATGAAATTGAGTTCTCTAAATGAAGACTACTCTGTTCTCAATATAGTATGAAATTTCAAGAAAATAGGCTATCTTAAAAACACATTTTGCATCACATCGATTTTGTACAATTAGATTAAATGCACAGAAATGTACATCCAGAGAAGTTGAAACAAGGCAAATTTTTTTGGCACGATACTGAAATCTTTTTGCTACACACTTTTATTCATTTAATAATCTTGCCTCATTTTGAGTAGAATAATGTAGGAAAAAATGACTGCTTTGGAAAAGAGACAGATTTTGTATAATGCTTCTAAAAGATAAAAGTAAATGCAAAAGTCACCCTTGAACAGTGGACTAGTATAAGGCAGCAGGAATTATTGAGTTAGGAAATGTCCCTATATTACTGCGAACACCAGACCTGAGGAACTGAGAGCCATCAGTCTCTACCTGGGAACTGTGGGCATGTCATCCGTTTCTAAACATCATCTCATTGGCAGGAACAGAATAACTTCTGTGTTTGGATACATAAATAAACACAACAACCAAATGGGCAGGAAAGCCCAGTCTAATTCCAAAGACCCTGGTTAAAATCTATGAGAAAAATAGTTTTAAAATATTTTTAAAGAAACCCTTCAGAAAATAAAAATATTTCAGTAGTTTTGTAAACTTGTCATTTTCTCCAAAATATTTTCTTCATTTCTGGTCATCTGCTAGAACATGCATTACACTAAACTACAAACATGATTATTTTAAAATAGTTTTAAAATAATAATGTCTCTAAATGTGATTCACTTGGGATAAACACGGAATAATCAAAGACTTAGAAAACATTTGTTTCCCCTGGCTTTTGAGAGAATGTAGGGTTAGAAATGGGGTTTATTCATGCGTTAAGAATGGGAATTAGTAAAAAGCCCCATCAAAATTAGAGTGGGAAGGACAGTCAATTTAAATGATTTGCAGGCTAGCTGCCTATTTGTAAGTTAGTGGCTGGACAGAAATGGTGTGTAGAGGACCCATGCCCTCTTGCCATCATTACGTTAACAGTGTTGCCCTGTTTCACATCAAGAGAACATCTACTGAACCTACTGGCCAACAGCTGTTGGAAGAAACACTCTAATTTTAGTGTTCAAGTGCTAGCTTACCAAGACACCACCAAAAAATTCATTCAAAAAGCTGAGTCCTCTAGTTATCTGGTGGTCCATTTGGAGGCAGCTGATTTGAAAAATTACTGCCCCAAACGACATGCAGTCCTGGAATCATATTCATGTTCTACTCTGACAGATATCTGAGAAGTAGCTATTGATGAATAGATATCTGGTACGCATGCAAAGCATTCCAGGCTGGCCTGAATGCCCACAGGAACTAACTCCTTATGCCGTGGCTCTCCACAGGGAGAACGCAAGCTGACTTCCACTTAGAGAATCTCTATAAGAACTGAAACCATGGTTCCTCAGACATCTGCACACTCATGTAAACAGCAGCACTATTCACAGCATCCAAAAGGTAAAAGCAATCCAAGTGTCCATCAACAAATAAATGTATCAACAAAATGTGGTATAAGCCAACAATGGGATATTATTTAGTGGCTATTCTGACACTTGCTACAACATAGATAAACCTGGATGACATTCTGCTAAGTGAAATGAGGCAGCTTTGAAGACAAATGTATGATTACACTTACACTTGTATGAGTTACCCAGAGAGTCATAAAAACAGAAAGAAGCATGAAGGTGGGTGGTGGGTGGTGGGTGGTGGCTGGGGGCTGGGGACCAGGGGAAGGGGGTAAAGGGGACGTGTTCACATAACAGTGTGAATGTACTTAACATTATAGAACTGTTTAGTTAAAATGGTTAAGATGGGCCCTGGCTGCAGAGCTCAGTGGTTAGAGCATTGTTGCTGGTTCGATCCCTGGTCAGGGCACATACAAGAATCAACCAGAGAATGCATAAATAAGTGGAACAAGTCTACATCTTTCTCTCTTTCTCACCCTTATTGTCTGTCTAAAATCAATCAATAAAATTAAAAATGGTTCAGATGGTAAATCTTATTATTGATATTTTATCACAAAAGTTTTTTAATTAAAAAAGAATTCTTGCAACCCATGATCCTACTTATTATACCTTGCTTGACAGAGCTTCAGAAACTAAGATTTGTGTTTAATTATGTAACTTCTCTTATGGCTCAGGCTTTTCATTCCTTCTCCTTTTATAACATATTGTAGAAAATGTCTCTTTTATTCTCTATTTTTACGACTTGCCTTTTTGTGTCTTGATGGATATTTAGTCTCGTTGTATCAATGCTTTTATGGCAGGCTGTGCTATATGCTTTCTGAAAGCAGAAAGAGTAACCTTTAATAAACCATAACTTCAAAACCTTAGAAACACTCTCCCGAAGGCCAGTCCATTGCCGTTTCGGCCGGGGGGGGGGGGGGGGATAGGAGAGCTACATTTGTCACGTTCCTTTCTCTTTCAGAGAATTCACATGTCATAACTGTGACCCTTTCACATTGGCTGACTTTATAAAGAATGCTAAAGCACAAGGGGTTCCCAACTCCCCACGATGGGTATCCAAGAAAGGCAGTGACATATTTTAACTGGAGATCCTTTAGGAACATTTCACTAAACTGTGCTTTCTCCACCTAAACACCTTTTATTTCAGGTGTGTAAGACATCGCTTTATTTAGTAAGGAGGTATAAAAATAAACCTTTCAAGTGTTTCACTTTAGCTCTTGGATTAAACAGTAGGCAACTGTCATCCCTTCGAAGGGCCTGTGTCCTTCCAGATAATACAGTGCATGTCTTTCCATGGTTGATTTTTGTATGGTGTATAGGTGCAAAATTAATCAATGCCTGGCAGCTACCGAGAACAGGTAGACCCAATGATTTCACAGGTTCTGAATTGCCCTTCAAATATTATATAATAGACAACATATATCAATGTTCATTTAGGGCTAGACTTTTGAAGTTCCTGGAATCTCAAGAGGATGCTTCTTAATAAACACGTTTGCTAACATGCCATTCCATAAGTTGTCTGTAGAGATGTGTATGTGTGTGTGTTACCTTGCTAGGATGCACGCAGCAATAGTGTCAATGAGAGTTAAACAGCCTGAGTGGTATGGTACACACTAATCACAGCAGATCTGAGAGACCAGACCTTGCTTACATCTGATACTGCAAACCACATCGTTATGTCTGAATATATCTAACATCTTGTTATATGGTCAGTGTAACAGATGGTCCCTGTCTCAGGCTTGTTGTTTTCCTAAAAAAACAGATGCAGAGTTGTTTTTTTTTAAACCTTAATTAGAATAACAAATGACCTTAATTTGAGCATTCAGATAATTCCAGTTTGTGGTTTTTAATATTTTTTCATAATCTCACTAGATTTTTCCTTAACAGACAAACAAGGTATCTCTGTAGGAGGACCATTTGCCTAGTTGTAGTTTTGATGTCTGTTCATTTTTACAGAATTTACATCATTTATTTACAGCCAGGGCAGACCCAGCCACTTCAGCCCACAGATGGCTGGAGAATGTTGTCTGTGGTCGTCACTGTGGCACTGGACTGCTGTGCAAGGGGCAGTGGTGACCCAGTGGTCTCCATGACATTTATCTACTCTGTTAATTTTACATGGCCAAGCCTTGTAATAGTTAAAAGTCAATCCAGAGTTTTGTTTGTCACCTTAATCGATGTTCCAGAAGGGATATTTTCCTAGAACTGCCCTTGGACGTGACCATCACAGTTGCCACTGGCTTCAGTGGATGTTACACAGATCAAAATAATACCTGACGATCTAAAAACCTAGAAAGGGGCTGCTTACCTGGCAACCATAATTCACCACAGATGGTCCTAGAAATCAGGAGATTTTTTTTTTCACCATAAACTTTTTATGTAGTTTTGGTAAAAAAATATTCCTTTGTACCTTAGGTTTTTAAATATTATATTTAAATAGCACTTTTTCTTTTGAGTACAAGGACACGAGGTTTTTTGTTTTCTGGGTTTTTTTGTTGGTTTTTTTTTGTGGTAAAGGAAAGAGAACATGCAGCCATAACCCATTGTGAAAACTCAGATTTTAGAAGAAGTTACATCAGGGGCATCTATGATAAATCACATTACTAAAATGTTTTGGCTGGCCAAAGGTTAAAACTTAGTAGACACTGAATTGTGAATCTCACAGGCTAGTTCCAGTGTAATTCATTTTTTAAAAAGTGATTCCTAAGCAAATTTTCATGACTCTACCCATCGTATCATGTGAAGAACACCTGTCCCTAAAATATATGACTAAATATAAGGTAAGGAACACAGCAAACTGTAGAATATTTTTTAAAAAAAGGGTATTTGCTTTCTGTCCACTATCTATACTGACAGTGAGGTCTTTGGCAAAGGTGAAAGGTGAATAGCACTGCATTCCCTTCCGACTGGAAGGCCCTTCTACCAGCAGCCCTTGGGTCCAGGGGGGCTCAGGTTGGCTTGATCATTCAGCAGACATTAAAGACCTAGCGAGCCGCATCTTTTGATTCTCGGCTTTGGTAAGGAAGTTTATAGATGTCCTAGACAGAGGAGTAGGTGTAGTTCAAAATAAATTGGTTTACTTACTCCAAAAGAAAAATAAAAAAGTTAAACCTTTCCAAAAGTAGTATTCTAGGGTTTGAATCCAAGGAACATGCTGTTGGGTGTTCTGACCTTAGCAGCCCTTCACAAGTGCTAACCACGCTAAGACTTATCACCAGAATTGTTCTACACATGGAAAGGACACAAAAGGACAGTATTCTGCAATGATGGAATTGTTTAATACTTCCAAGCCTCAGTTTTGTTCCCTGTAGATTTTGATACTAATTTCTGGAATTTAATGGTATGCAGGCCACAGATGATTCAACAGAAGACAATAAACCTTTGGTGACATCACATAGGGACAGTAGGGATATATATTTAAAGACTTTGCTTAATTTTAATAAACAACCATAGTTTTCTCACTTGTAAAACATGCTGCTAGACTACTGCTTGGGTAGAGGGTGATAGCAAATCACGTTTTCCTAGTGCAGTAAAAGACATGTATTAACCTGCAACTTACAAAGTTGTATTCTTCCTGATGCAAAAGTGACCTTGCTCTAGCAGCCAGAACCTGGCACAGGATATAAAGGAGGACATTTGCTTAATGAAGGTGCATCTGTGCTTCCATGGCAATAGCAGAGAGTGGCTCACACTTGTGGAGGTGAGTCTAGCAGAGTGTGACTGCCCGGGTGGGGTAAGTGGAAGGTACAAAACGATTGTGCTCACTTGACAAGACCACAGGCTCTTTCTTCTACTTTGCAAGTCTTGCAAGTCTTGCTTTGGAAGAAGAAAATAGCTAAACCCCCAGAGAGTGTTAACACAGACACTACTCATTCATCAAGACGGGTCCCAGAAAACATTTTCGGGCACCCTAACACTGGGTGAAAGGGAGTTTCTTTTGTTTGAATCACTCTGAAAGCTAATAAATCATCAGCCTTAAAAAAAAACAAACACTATGATGTGCAATTCAATTAATTTATTAGAGATTGGCCACGTGTCCCTTCTTATTACTGATTCTGAACATCTGTCACAGAGCAGATTTTGTTCAGGACATTCTGAACAACTACATCATTCATGACTGCGTGAAACACACCGCCAGGCCGCTCCACCAGCAGTGACACCTGTTTCCCGTAAAGTGTCAACTCTGAAACTCACACTCCACACGCACACGAAATGACAGAACGCAATGTTTATTGAGAGGATCGCCTGAGTATTCTTCTCCTTCCCTGCTCAGAAAATGACTAGTCAAGACAGTGAGGAGAAGAGCTGCCATTTTGCAAACTTCTACTTCGAAATTCTGTGACCTTCTGAACTTCCTATAATCAGAAGGCACTGGCTATGCACTCTCTCTTTAACAACACTCAAATGACTCTTTGGGGTTTTGTGTTCATTGTCCAGGAGCAATGTGTGAGGCCAACAGTCCCAATATGCTAGGTCCTGCAAATCTCTTGAGCAGACAGGACCCCAGTCCCTGGCCAGGCTCTGGTTCTGGGAGGGAGAGAGACAGGTGGGGGGAAAGAGGGGAGGGGGAGGAGGAAGATGGGGGAAGGGAGAGGAGGGAAGGGAGAAGAAGGAGGAGGAGGAGGAGGAGGAGGAGGAGACGAGGAAGAAGGAGAAGAAGAGGAGAGGAGGAGGGAGGGGAGAGACCAAAACATCATATTGAAGTTAAAAGAAGAATTTCGTGTTGTCACTTTCTTCCCCTTGGAAAAGCATATAAATGCCTTAACACAATTTCAGTGTTAAAACACTGGGATGTAACATTTTCAATCAATAAACGCAATGTTTGGTGATACCGCCTCACTCTACAAGATACAGTGAAGGGAGAAGAGAGGTGAAAGGGAGGAAAAGGGGAAGGAACAGCAGAAAGAGAAGACGAGAAAGAAGGGAGGAAAGCAGGCCAGTGTGGAGGGGAGGAGGGAAGAGAAGACGCAGAAAAACCAGAGAGGAGGAAAGAAACAGCCCCCTCCACTCTGCCCTGTGAGCCCCATTCTTCTGCCCACGACTGCGTAGCTTCAGCTCTGGACTTCCGTGGTTTGCCCTCCATTCTGGTATGGATTCCGGTGCCTGGACTGGGGTGCCACCTGGCCACTCTGCCTCCCCCCCCCATCCTCACCCTTCTCCCTGTTTCTTTCAGAAAAGTATCAAATCCAGATCTTCCCCCCAAATTAAATGACTTCTTCAGAGCCCTCCAAGTACACACTGTGAAATTAGCTTAGGGTTTGTGGGTAGAAGGGAGGGATATAAAACCCTACTCATCCTTCTTCTGTGATACAATAAAAACGAATAATCATGTGACTAAGTTCTGGGTCTAGAAGTGTCTAAAGCAGGGGTCCCCAAACTTTTTACACAGGGGGCCAGTTCACTGTCCCTCAGACTGTTGGAGGGCCGGACTATAAAAAAAAACTATGAACAAATCCCTATGCACACTGCACATATCTTATTTTAAAGTAAAAAAACAAAACGGGAACAAATACAATATTTAAAATAAAGAACAAGTAAATTTAAACCAACAAACTGACCAGTATTTCAATGGGAACTATGGGCCTGCTTTTGGCTAATGAGATGGTCAATGTGCTCCTCTCACTGACCACCAATGAAAGAGGTGCCCCTTCCGGAAGTGCAGTGGGGGCCGGATAAATGGCCTCAGGGGGCCGCATGCAGCCCGCGGGCCGTAGTTTGGGGACCCCTGGTCTAAAGACACCAGTTCAGAACACACTGCACAGATGAGGACACAGGCAAGCGCCTTCCCTGATTCACTGCAAAGGGCACCGCCCACGCCGACATCTTTGTCGGTGTCTGACACATGGGCGGAGGATGTCTGGAGCCCTCCTTAATTCTGTAATTAATTAATCCATTCCTCACCTGCAGTTCTGCAATATAATCACCGCATCAAAATTAATTTTTCTACACACTTTTCAATAAAGGAATTCATGACGGTGATTTTATGTTGTAGTGAAGAATACTTTTAGCAGAAGAGACCAAAGTCCTTGAGCGTGCTACCTAAACTAAAAACAAAAACCAAAAATACCCCCCCCAAAAAACACAACAAACCCACGCTAATATTAACCACCCTAAGCCTTTTAAAAATAACGTATGATCTTAAGATGGTTTTGACTTTTATTCAAAATGAAAAAGAGCTCCTTCTCATTGACCAGAGTAAAGCGAGGTACCTTTCTTGCATCATGCCCCGTCTGAGTGATTCCAATATAGATATATGTATACAGTGTAAGCGGCGGCTTCCAGCGCAGCCTCCTATTTGTTTTGCTTTAATTTCATACTCTGCTGGCAATTACCGAGCCTCATTAACCACTTAGGAGATTTCTCAAGGACGCGACAATGCAAGAAATATCAATGCATGGTGGTGTTCTTAAAGTAAAACTTAAAGGAAAAAACTCCACAGGAAACGAATCCTTATGGAGTTCATGCACTGAGCGCAAAGGAGGCTGTCAGGAACTTTGCCCCTGATCCTTCCACTAGAAAATGTCCTCATTCACAAGCCAGCAGTAGTCATGGAGGACCTAAATGTAGAAAAAGCATTTTGCTTGATATTACGGAAAAAACTTTTCAGTCTACTTTCTTTTTTAAAATGTATCATTACCATGATTATTATTTTTATTAATTCTGTGCCCTTGGAGTTGATAGCCCCTCTGGAGTGAAATGGCTATATAGAACACTTAAAGCACTGAATACGTGACACAGAAAAGAATTATGGGAGGAAAAGGCCACTCTTGACTTGAAGGTAAAAGATGTCATCAGAGAAGCAGTGTCCCCTGGGGTGGGGCTCGAGAGGGACAGTGAAGTTTTGGGCTGTGAGCTGCGGGGGGCGGACGGGACTAGAGGAAGAGAAAGTGTAATTTGGCTGGTGCACAGTTCATGCAGAGAAGCAGCAGGAAGCAATGCTGAAAACAGCATTTAAAAATTAATTAGTTCATCATGCACTTACTAATGCCAGATAGGATGCTAGGGGGTGGTGCTGCAGGCCCGGTTCCGCCCCCACAGAGCCACCATGATGTGGGGGTGGGGAGCTCTACTGGGGAGAAAACAACAGGAACACGTGAACCCATGAGAGGAAGTGGGTCGGGGCTGTCGACCTGGGATCTGATGGGTCAGGCAAAAGCAGCATGAACCAGGAATCCTACAGCTGCCACCAGATGGTGAGAAGCAACCACCCTCCTGCACAGAGCAAACACCCAAGGGGAGGCACTGGGCCGAGAACAAGCATGGACCCTTTAAAGCACCCAAAGGGGGCCTCGGCGGCCACCGATGCCACTAGTATGTCCTCTGAGAGAACACATTCACACCCCATCTTAAATATCACTTTCCCACAGTTACATACAACCAGCAGAGGATGACAAGCAGGCTGCCTAAGCCCTATTCCTCAGGAACACAGCAGGTGGCCCTTCTTCACAGGTCTGGGCCACCTTTGCTTTTTCCGCTGACCTGATCCCACCCCCCTAACACCACCACTGGAGGGTAAGCTCCATAGCACATTCACTGTTGGATTCGCAGATCCTGGAACAGCGCTCGATATATTGAAGTTGCTCAACAAAACGTTTGTTGGATGAATGTCCTTCTTCCGAGTGGTCCAACAGGAGAAGCAGGGGTTGGCAAAAAGAAAACGGGTCAAGAAGTGAGGTAGGAAGTCTACTTACGGTCCTACTCTTTAATACTCCTCTCCCCCGGGTTCTCCTCCTTCCCAGGCAGGGACAGTCCCAGCCGCTTGTGTGCTCCTATCAGGACCTTGTCTTCATAGGAGTGTTGACTCAGAAGGCGACCTACAGCCAAGCTGCCTGGTTCATTAAGTTTCCCTCCCACTGACGCCTCTCCTGGAAATGTCTGGAAGCATCTTTTTACTCCAACTCTACTTTGGATCATTATGCTAGGTTCATTAGGCAAAAAGTGACCACTGGAAACGCAGGGGCTCACAGAATAGTCACAGTCTCGCAGAGGTGAAGTACAGCACAGGGAATGTGGGCGAGAAGACTGGACTGCAGTAATTGCACACGACGTCAGGCGGGCATTCCGCTTGTGGGGGCTGGGGGACCGCTTCGCAAGTTATACAAGTACTGTATCTAACCGCTGTGCTGCACACCTGAAGCTAATATACCACTGCATGTCAACCGTAATCAAAAAACAAAATAAATATTAAGAAAAGAACACAGAAGGGCAGAAAAGACCTCTTGCTTTGGGGGACGGTGCCCACCCTTCCTCCGCCCCACGCATACTGAATGGATGGTTTGTACACTCTTTGTAACTCAGCGGATCTCTGCAGCCCCTCTCCACTATCCTCTCGGGTTCCCTCTGTGGAGCCCCCTACAGGTGACAACATGTCCTCTGTACACCACCTCTGCGTAAAAGAAAGAGGACTCCATTCTGCAATGCTTCGGCCCCTGGCAGCAGGAATGGACCATTTACTATTTGGGACATTGTCTTTTGTTGGTCAGGACTCTCAACTGGTTGTGGGGGGTGACGGGGGACCGGGGGACCAGCACACGCACCCTCCCAGGGGAGTGCTCCTCCCTGCAGCCTGTCTGCTGCGGATCTGGTCCCGTGCTGGTTTCCACAGGGACACAGAGAAGGGGCGGAGGAGGAGTTTATTTTTCTCTCAAAGTTTATTCCCTCAGGCCAGTTGGCTCAGTGGTAGAGCGTCGGCCTGGCATGTAGGAGTCCCGGGTTCGATTCCCAGCCAGGGCACACAGGAGAAGCACCCATCTGCTTCTCCACCCCTCCCCTTCTCCTTCCTATCTGTCTCTCTCTTCCCCTCCCGCAGCTGAGGCTCCATTGGAGCAAAGTTTGCCCGGGCGGGCGCTGGGGATGGCTCCATGGCCTCTGCCTCAGGCGCTAGAATGGCTCTGATTGCGGCAGAACAACGCCCCAGATGGGCAGAGCAGCACCCCCTGGTGGGCATGCCAGGTGGATCCTGGTGGGGCACATGTGGAAGTCTGTCTGACTGCCTCCCCGTTTCCAACTTCAGAAGAATACAACCACCCCCCCCAGCAAAAACAAAACAAAAAGAACTAGGGAAATCTCAGTGATGGGAGTGTGTGTGTGTGTGTGTGTGTGTGATCGAGAAAGAGAGAGAGAGAGACAGAGACAGTGAGGGGGAAGAAAGGAAGGAGGAGGAAAGAAGAGAGGAGAGAGGGGAGGGGAGGAAAAGGAGGCTGTCAGAGCCAGGAAACAACCCAGGGCCCAGTCCCAGAGAGCAGAGGGGCAGGAGAAAATCCTATGTATTTGAAAGAAGCAGAAAGGAGACAGAGGAGGGAAAACAAATGGAGCCAGGGAAGGTAAGCTGACCCAGGCTCCATCCTCCATCCTGGCCCATCAGCAGAGCTCCTGTCCCTCACCCATCACTGGCCCAGGCCCTGACCCTGCTGGGGGAAGAGTCCAGGCTCAGAAGTCCCCTCTAGTGGCTCAGAAATATCCTTCGCCAGCCTTTGGACAGCACAGCAGAGTGGGCCACATTCTAACTCCAACCACCCTTAGCTCCCAGCAGGACGCTCTGGTCCCTGCTTAAACCAGTGACACAGCCTTGGAACACGGTGGCCTTGGGACACGCGGCCTCGGAACATGAGGCCTGAGTAAGAAGAGCCAGGCCTGCAGGAGCTGTAGGACCTCAGCTGCAGAGGGACCATCAGGGCACTGTCCTGGGGGCAGAGTTGCTGGGAAGCCCTGACTAAGGACAACTGCATCACGACAGCACAGTGAGCGCCTGCTGGGGACACGGCATGGATGGACAGTACTCCACGACACACGTCCTGAGATGATTGACAACCTAGTCTGGCTACTGTCACACAGTCAGCACGAAATCCGGAGGGCAGTGCCAACTGAACTCACCTTTCCTCTTGGAGATCGTCAGAGCACCCGGGAGGGGGTCAGGAAGTGACAGTAACATGTAAACCTTCTCTCTTTTACCAGCAATTGGTCAAACAGAGTGATAAAGGGCTCAGAAATAAGAAGGCAGTGAAAGGTCACCCCAACACACATTTTGTTTTTTTGTATTTTTCTGAAGCTGAAACAGGGAGAGACAGTCAGACAGACTCCCGCATGCGCCTGACCAGGATCCACCCGGCACACTCACCAGGGGCGATGCTCTGCCCACCAGGGGGCGATGCTCTGCCCCTCCGGGGCGTCGCTCTGTTGCGACCAGAGCCACTCTGGCGCCTGGGGCAGAGGCCAAGGAGCCATCCCCAGTGCCCGGGCCGTCTTTGCTCCAATGGAACCTCGGCTGCGGGAGGGGAAGAGAGAGACAGAGAGGAAGGAGAGGGGGAGGGGTGGAGAAGCAGATGGGCGCTTCTCCTGTGTGCCCTGGCCGGGAATCGAACCGGGGACTTCTGCACGCCAGGCCGACGCTCTACCACTGAGCCAACCGGTTAGGGCCCAACACACATTTTTCATCGGGCTCCAACTTGAGACAATATAAACCTGCTTTGAAACATATTTTTAATTCAAAAGTACTGGCTGAGTCTTCAAAGAGAGTGTAACACTGAACCTTCATTTTAGAAGTTAATACAAAAGGAAGCATTTTGAAGAAATTTCATTATGGGCTTCAATAGGAGTTTTAATATGTGTACTGAATTCATAAGAAGTGTGAATACTGGCAGCGATCTGGGGCAAGATATGATAAGCAGTTTCAAGGTAAAAATGGAATAATTAATCATTTAATACATATTTGAAAAGTTTTGAGTTTATAAGAAAAGTTCTAGGCTAATTTAAAGTATTAAGTCATATCTTCACCACAATATTTAATAAAAGAAGAATTGGAAAGAATGTTTTCCTTAATCATTCCCTACTCCCCACCTTCCCTCCAATTCCAAATTGCTAGGATACAGCCGAAGGGTAAGATTTCTGGGAATTATCAGATCTGTTTCCCAGCTGAAGACAAACACTAATGATTGTTTTAAACTGAGCGATGCTGTTTGTGAAACAGAGGCAGCCCTGTGTCACAATTTTTACCATTAACTTCATCCTCATAACTGGAAAGGATAACTTAGCCCCTTCTAGATGTATAATAGACTGTCTGGTTCATTTGTTCAACAATTCATTTATTTGGCAAAGGTGACCTTCGACACAACAGGAGGTGTTGGGCATACACAATGATTAGACAGAGTCCGTGAGGTCACAGGGCGGGTACCAGTGGAACAAGGGAGGGGGGTTGAGGATAAAGACACCTACAAAAAAGAGCAGCTAATGCAGGTGAGAGGTGGTCTCACAGTCGAGGGGGGGTGGGAGAATAAGAGAGGACCACTTGGGCGAATCCCCCCCACAGAATGGATGGCACACACTCCTCCCTGGCACAAAGTGCCAGATTGCTGCCTTCGCCCTGGTGGAAGGCTACAGAACAGTGGTACAGGTGCTGGCTGAGGGAGAGCAAAGGGACAGGTTCAGCAGAGATGAACATGCAATGTACTGGGAGACAACGGGTGAGGCAGGCTTCAAGCTTTCCAGTTCACAGCGCCCTGGGAACACGACAGCACTTAACATTGGGAGCCACACTTCCTATCTGGAAACCCTCTCTTTTCTTGGAATTTGTGACTTAACACTCTCCTATCTTTCCTTCTTTAACCTCCACCTCTAAAATGTGTTCAAACTTTGTACCTTTAGCCTAGACCCTAGTTTAAGTTCCTGACCTGTATAAATATCTGCCTCTGCAGTGTTTCCTCTTGGATAATGTTTCAAAGACAATTCAACCATAGCATGTCCAAAACTGGCCTCCCTTACTCTTCCCTGCCAAATCCTGGTTCTCTCTCTTTGTTCCCTACTTCAGGGAGTTTCCCCAACCAAACCCTACCTCGCACTTAAGGCGGAAGCCTAGAAGTCATTCTAGACATTTACTTCTACCTTCACTCCAATCTCCACCAGAATCCAACCAGCAGCAATTCCTGTTGATTTTACCCTTCAACATGTCTCTCAGTATCCATCACTACAATGTCTTCCATTCAGGCCCTTCCTGCCACTGGGCCTTTGCACATGCGGGTGCTGCAGCCTACGTCAACTCTTTTCCTCCTATACCTCTTTCACCTGGCTGACACTAGCTTAGTCAATCCAGGGACACCTTTCCTGACCAGATCAATACCTCTGATGAACTGCTTGCTCTCAAAGCAATTTTCCTTTCAATACTTACCACAAGAGTAACTTTACGATTCTTTGAATGATTGCTTTCTTCCCATTAGATTGTTACATTCCAAAAGACAAGAACTATATATATTTTTTCACTGTTCTAAAACTACCGCTTACAACATTGATGCCAGTTAGTAAATACTCCTTGAATGGATGCAGGATGAGAAGCACGCATATACATTCAGGCTTTAGGTGGAAGCCATCTTCTGAAACTTAGTGGTTTCCTTAAAAAATACAGGGCCTGTCATAGCACCCTGTAATACGGCTGCCACATTAAGCTCAATCTGACTTAAATGCTTTATGTCATCTCCAAGTGTTTCCTGAGAGTAGCCTCTCCCCTGAAAAACACAGCTCCACTCTCTCTTTCTGGTTGAGAAAAAAACTTACAGAACTCTAAGTTCGAGTTGAGGTCAAAAGTTCTAAGAATAGGAAACAAATATTATATAACACCAAACATTTAAACGACTTATAACATTAGAAAGCAATTTTTGTTGTTTCCAGTTTATCAGTATTTTCTAGAACAGATAAATGCATAAAAACTTTATATAACTTTTTCTTTTTTCTGGTTTATTATTTATTTCCAAAAGTCTTTCATGACATTAACTCTCCCAGACTTCAAATATAAAGTGCTTTCTCCTAAGTTTCACTTGTTAAAAAGGGTTCTTACAGTTTTGCACTTTGTGTGAAACCTGTGCACGTGGAGGTTTGCACACAATTAAAACAGATGATGCCAACAACACAGGGGACGAAAGAAAAAAAAATAGAGAAACAGACTCCCTTACAATGAAAAAGTTCAATTTTAAAGGTATATCAAAGGATGTTCTCTAGACAACCCACAGAATGGGAGACATAGACAAACTGTGGATTAAGGGTCTACTATCCAGAATATATAAAGAATTCTTACAACTTGAGAACAAAAAGACAAGCAACCCAATTAAAAACAGGCAAAGGATTTGAATAGATATTTCTCCAAAGAAGACATATACATGGCAAATAAGCACTTGAAAAAGTCCCAACATAAGGAAATGCAAATCGAAACCATAACGAGGTGCTACTCCATACCTACTGAGAGAGGCATCAGCCAGAGAAAGCAAATACAGGAAGTATCACTTGCTGTGTATGTAAAATCTACAAAAGCCAAACTTGTAATAACAGGGTGAAATAGTGGTTGTCAGGGCTCGGGGTGGGGTGGGGGTGGGGGGATAGGAGAGATGCTGTTTAAACTTGCAACTAATAGACAAATAAGTCCTAGAGATCTCATGCACACTAGACTTCAGCACAACACTCAGGAGTCATTTTTTTTTTTTTTTTTTTTTTTTTTTTTTTTTTTTTCTGAAGTTGGAAACGGGGAGGCAGTCAGACAGACTCCCGCATGCGCCCGACCGGGATCCACCCAGCACGCCCACCAGGGGCGACGCTCTGCCCATCCGGGGCATCACTCTGTTGTGACCAGAGGCCACTTTAGTGCCTGAGGCAGAGGCCATGGAGCCACTCCCAGCGCCCAGGCCATCTTTGCTCCAATGAAGCCTTGGCTGCGGGAGGGGAAGAGAGAGACAGAGAGGAAGGAGAGGGGGAGGGGTGGAGAAGCAGATGGGCGCTTCTCCTTTGTGCCCTGGCTGGGAATCGAACGCGGGACTTCCCCACGCCAGGCCGACGCTCTACCACTGAGCCAACCGGCCAGGGCCTCAGGAGTCATTTTAAGCAGTGAAACCACCAATGAAAAACACAACAATGAAAAACCGTGGCACTAAATAGGTCACAGAAAGGACATTTGCTTATAACAGGAGAGCTGTAGCAAGATGGCAGTCTCAGCTGAAACATACACGCTGGGCAACTTACACAGTCTGCCTCCCTGTGCACGCCTGCAATCAACCCCGCAAGGGCCACGAGGATTGACGCTGGGGTTGCAAATCAACATAGAGGCAAATTCACAAGTACAGACTCTGTATAAACAACAAGGATCCGCTGTATATACAAACCACAGAATAGCATTCAGCCATGAAACGGCAATCTGATACATGTCATACAACAAGGTGAACATGTGCTAAGTGAAACAAGCCACACACAAAAGGGCACGTATGATTCCACTTTCATGCAATCCCTAGAACAGGCAAATTCACAGGCTGGAGGTGATCAGGATTTGGGGGGAGGGGTGGATGTGGGATTGTGGCTTCACGAACTCAGCGTTCATTATAAGGATGATGAAAGAGAACTGGAGACGGGGAGGGTGATGTTGGTGCAGCAATGAGAATACAATCAGTGCCACTGCCTGGGACACCAATGATGATGGAAATGGAAAATTTGTTATATATATTTTATAACAAAAATTTATGGACTAAATGAAATGAAATAGATCATTTTAATCTTCTGCCAAAATGAAATGAAGGCATGCTGGATGACACTAACAGAGAGTCTAATCTACCCATACTTCCTTTCAAAGGATAAATTCTCTTTAATATGGTTTTCTTTTCATCTATAAACCATATTTTATTTTATTATTATTAGTTTTTATTTTATTTTTTTTATATTTTATTTATTGATTTTTTAGAGAGAGAGAAGTGAGAGAGAGAAGGGGGAGGAGCAGGAAGCATCAACTCCCATATGTGCCTTGACCAGGCAAGCCCAAGGTTTCGAACCGGCAACCTCAGTGTTCCAGGTTGACGCTTTATCCCACTGTGCCACCACAGGTCAGGCCTATTAGTTTTTATTAATTTTAATTTATTGTGTTTGCCTGGATTCAAGTGTCCCACCGAATATAATTCCTTCACCCCCACCCATGTCCCCCTTTACACCCTCCTTTTCCCTCTCCCCCCAACTCCCTACCCCCCCCCCAGGATTTGCTGTCCTGCTATCTATATCTCTGTGTATAAACCATATTTTAAAACAGGCTTATTATTTAACAACATCCACTGATTGTGAGGAAAACAGGTAAATTAGAATGTGCATATCAGTTGTTTGGCCTCACTTCATATTTCCGGTAAGAATTTATGCAGAAGGACAATTCTTCTTTGTAATGGCCAAAAAAAGGTCACCTTGAGAATGACAATCTATGTTCCCGATTTATCTCAGAAAGAAGCTGTCCACGGAACACAGTAGTATCTGGGTGAACCAGTACTCCTAGGGAACTCAGTACTGGTACAATTAGCATTGCGTGTCCACTTTTCATCTTCTCCATTGCTTTTGTTTCCTTTATCATCAATCTATTTCTCATCTGCCTCCTTCCCCACTGAAAACCCCTATTTTCATATCTCTAGAGAGAACCATCTGTTAGAATATGGCTGCGGTTCACTTCATAATTTAAGCATTCCTTTTTATTTTCTGTATTTCTTGACCCAACAATTACAAAGAAGCACCGCTGGATATAAACAGACGAAATGTGCTCATGTGGAATACAAACAGTATTAAAATGTGAACTTAAAACATAGGAAGGAATTCGTGGCCAAAGAAAAATCTATTGCAACGTTTTTTTTCTAATCACGTGCATCATGAAACTAAAAATGTTTCATTACAGAATAACGTTTTGGCTTCTCTTATGACTGCAAAGAAGAATAATTATGATTGTCATGAAAACACACCGAGCAGCTGTATACTGTTAACAAAAGAACCATTATATGAATACACATAAAGACCAGCACTTTATACACTCACATTTCCTAGAAATTAGACAGTCTTCTCAACTGAAGTTGATACCAAAAGAGACTGTTTTCTATTAATCGTGGCTTTGTACCAGTCAAATTTTTGGAGCCAACTGGATCATCTTTCTTTTGGGACAATTCTCACATACTATTATGTAAGATTTCTATATGCTGATTTATATATATATTCAGGCATGTGCATGATAATTTGGTAAAAAGTCATTTTTAAATTCTCAAAAGATAGTTTTTACTCTTAAAAATGAAAATACCAGTGGATTCTTTTACAAACATATATCTGTTTAGAAATCATAAAAAAAAAGTAACAAATAACTGCAGTTTATTTAATGAAGGCTAATTAATAGGTACTTACTCATTAAAGACTAGGTCTGGTGCAAAATAGAGAAATTGGCTGTTTGTATGTTTGTACGATCTCCAGCTCAAGGCAAATGATGACAGACACATCCAAGAATACTGGATTAGCGTAATTTGGTCCTCAAGAGGCAAATTTTTAAATCCTGAAGAACAGAACAATTAATCACAGAAATACACTTAGCATTTAAGCACGTTCCAGGAAGAAGCTTAAGTCAACCACCGAACAGCTACCTTTATTTCTCTGACAGGCTCAAATCAATCCCACAGCCATTGACAGAGCACCCCTTCCCCCAAGGCCTGGCCCTGTTCAAAGCTTCTTTTCCATCCACCCTAATTTCTCAGTGTGGGTGCACAGCCAGGACAAATGAAACTGGGGAGTTCAGGCCATTTCATAGTGGGTGTTGTTCTAAAACCTTTAGCCTGAAAGAATTTCTATTAGCCTGCACAACTTCTTTATCCTACTGTCAATTAGTTATGCTAACTAACATAAAGGATAATTTATTAACCATCAACTACTACATATCTGTACTAATGGAAGATTTCACTTTCCATGAGTTTACTGTGATTGAAAAAGTATTATTCCTTGCTT
Source organism: Saccopteryx bilineata (assembly GCF_036850765.1). Lineage (NCBI taxonomy): Eukaryota > Metazoa > Chordata > Mammalia > Chiroptera > Emballonuridae > Saccopteryx > Saccopteryx bilineata. Next base: position 185,344,449 of record NC_089490.1, on the reverse strand, counting down.
CTCACGGTCTGGGATAGCACTAGACTTCATAGAAGTTCTGAAGTAGGAAAAGCATCCCTTGGCACTTGTCCTGCCCATCCCAGGCTTCCTTTCTGGGCCTTATGCCTTTTGTCGGTTCCTTATTCCAGGCCCTATATTCCCGGTGACATCATGCTATTCTTTCATTTGTTGAGTTTCAGCTGGGGAAGCTCCTTGTCCAAGAAACGGTCATCAGAGCTTTCCAGGATCTTTCCTCTTGTGGTGGCTGGTTGACTACAGGGCATTTAAGAAACTGCTTTGGATAAAGGAACTGGGACTGTGACAACAATTCTAAGTGATGTTTCTGTAGATTAATAGGGGCCTTATTAATAAAACCCTATAGCATAAAAAAGGACTGAAGTAGGAATTTCAAGGAGAATTTAAAGGGTGCTGGAGGTAAGGTAATGTTTTTTTAAAAGGAATGGACTTTCAGGGGCTCGTACAACTTATTAGATGGGTCTTGGTTTACTTGGTGTCTGGTTAGATTATCCCTGGTTACAAGCTTCTAGTAACAGGTTCAGGCTGTGCTTTCATGACCAGAATGTATTTTTTACCTTACTTGTATTTCTGGGAAGAAATTTTTCATTGCAGTCATCAACACAAGAAATGTGTACTATGTTAACAACAGAACCCTGAACTCTATCTGCTCAGGAGAAGTGAGTACTCTGACCAGATATTTGCTATACACTTGATTAATCAGCTATCAGGATGTAAGAGAAAGCTACCTCCGATCCGAATGCCCTCTTGGATAGACATGGTGCGGTAAGTTGCCCTAATGCAGACCATGAAAGGAGAAGCAATCCTACCTGGAATTACCTTTGCCCACTTCACGACTTGAATCATCTGTTTGCCAGCGAGGCGGTTGAGGGTGGAGAGAAGGTTTTCGGCCGTGTCTGGTTTGGAGTTGTCGTAGCCCGCATACACGATCTCGGGCTCGATGTTCTCAAGGACCATCGCCGGGGAAGGCGTCAGTGCTTGTGAGATTGTGGAGAGCTGGGGAACCAGTGCGGTGTTGACAGAGGGCTCTTTTGCGGGCGCAATATAGGTCGTCCCTTCCTCGGGGCTCTGGGGTGGTGGGGGTGGCGGTGGGGGCTGTTGCTGCTGTGACTGTTCCTCGTGAATCCCTTTTAATTTTCCCAACTTCTTTGACTTTCGGGCTGTTAAGAAATGGTAAGTGATAGAGCAAATTAAAATCACGATAGAGATACACTACATGACATAAATTACAATCAAACATTGACTTACCATATTGGCTAACGGTTGCCTTTCCTCTAAAGATGACTTACGATACTGATAGAATACCATTCCAGTATTTTTTCAATACCAGGCCCTGTCCCCATGCTTTAAAAAAATGAACCAATTTAATGGTTGTATGAGTAGCTACTCTTCTGATGCTCATTTTATAATGAAGGAACCGAGGCCAGAAGGGTTACGGAATCTGCCCGAGATCACACAGCAAGTACATGTAAAACAGACATATAAGTTCACAGGAAAGACAGATCATTTCATATGCTAATAAATTACATATGCCTCCACTGAATCTTAGGTTAGTTAACAATTCCCACTTATTATCCCCCGGAGGGTTGCCAACAAGCGCGAGGATGGCTGATGGAGCCTGTTGTCCTTGTGTCGTCCCTGCTCCCTCTAAGTGGCCTTCCCTGGCCCCTCTACTGCCTCCTCTTCCCTCCTTCTCACCCTTCCTCTGAGTTCCCGCACAAGCCCCTGCTTATACTGAGTAGTTTGTGCAAATGCTGCCAGCCCTGCAGCCCCTGCTACGTTGTGAACGGCAGAACCACAAAGACTGGGTGTTCCTCCCCTTGTGTAGGCCTGCACACTCTGGCAAACGCCATGCCGAGCAAAAGTGACCTAAAAGATTTCCACTGAATGAACGGGAGAGCTATCAACCCCAAAGTAATGTAACACATGGTAAGAAATGAAGTATCCAGAAGATTCCAAACTTGACAACTAACTAGTAAATGTACAGGAATTGATGCTACAAAAAAATTCAGATTGCAAGTTACATCAACACACACAGACTACCTTCTTTGAAAATCTGTTACGTACTTTGTTTTTAATATAAGATGAGTGTGGGGTCATAGACATGACCCCATGGTCCAAAGTTGGCTGGTTTGAAGCCCAAGGTCACTGGCTTGAGCAAGGGGTCACTAGCTCTGCTATAACCCCCACCCCTCAGTCAAGGCACATATGAGAAAGCAATCAATCAATGAACTGAGTTGCTGCAATGAGGAATTGATGCTTCTCATCTCTCCCTCTTCCTGTCTGTCTGTCCCTTCTGTCCCTCTCTCTTTCTCTCTCTGTCACAAAAAAAAATAATTGTATCAGAAAAACCTGATTTTTAAAATTGTTTGAATGAAAAGCAGATGTATCAAACTCATATATGCTAAGGGAAGCTGCAGCAAAGTCCTGCCCAGTAGGACTGAGCATACAGTGGGTAACCAAGATGCTTCTGATGAATGAATGAATGAATGAATAAAAGAAAAAAATAATCAACCAAATGCCTCAAAAACTAAGCAAAACAGAGAAAGAGAAGAAAAGAACCAAACACCTAGCTAATCCAAAATGCTAGCCAATGAATGACTCGGTAAAGAGTCTGGGTTAAATTCTTAACAGCAATATCCTGGTCATTTGGGAATCAGACACTAGGAACTGCCTCTGCGTCCCAAAAACTTTTCTCTAAGCCTCAGCGGACTCTCAGATGAAAAGTGAGATGACAGTGCTTTCCTCTTCCATCTCACAGAAAGCTAAATGGATGAGAAACATAAGAACACTGAAAATCACAACTCACATCTGAAATAACATTTCAATGTTACTTCCCTTCTTTCCCATCATTTTGCAAATATTAAAAATGTCTCAGGTCATTAAAATGTCCTCATCCTTTATAAGACGACATCTAATGATAACCACACTTTGATTTGACTAGACATAGCCCAGGGTGATATTTTAAAACTTTATTAACAGTGATGTTTGCTTGCAAATTAATGATAAAATTCACATTTGTTTAAGGCCTTAGGTCTATAACACTATGTTTATTCTCAAGGCCGATTCAAGGTCAATGCTATGAAACACCACGAAGAAGAATGTTCAATATTTCCTCTAATATTTCTGCACTAAGCTGTGGCCCGCAGCATAACCTCCTGAGCAGATAGATTATCAACATTATGTTTCGCATTTCAGTTACATTTAACTTTATGTTGTGATTTTGTGAATATGTGGGGGACACTTGGAATTGAGTAATAATCTATATTTACTTAAACAATTCAAGATAATAAATACTCAGAGTGCAGATTTTTCAGCCAAGTGTGTGCACCCAACGTGTTTTCTGAAAGCATGGAAGTGAGGTTACATATTAATCACACTTATAGTGCTCAGAACAGCCTTCCTAAAATGCATGACAAGTTTATGCTGTTTTTCTAACACATGCTGTACTCTAAAATCAAAGCCCCTGAGAGTTGATCATGCCTCTTGTATTCCTCTGACATCATTCTCCAGGAGGTTCATGGGTACTCAATGTTTGCTGACTAAATTTATTTCATTTTCAAGCCTTAATGATTACATGTATTAAGTATTAATTTACTTCCGTGTAGGGAATGCAGACAAGTTTCTGAGATTTTTAAGATAAAATTTCTGAATTAATTAATATTCCTTTTCAGAATTTCTCTGGTCTGATGATCCATTTTTTAGGGTTATTACTCTTGAAATGTCATCACTGAAATAACAGTAAACTAAGTGTTCTGGGCACTTACATGCTAAGCACAGTCTAGAAATATGATTAGGCATATTGTTTCCATTTTACAGGTGAAGAAACTGTAGCAGACAGGTGAGTGCTTCCAGGCTGCAGCCCAGGCTAGGTTAGAATTTAGAACTCAGTTGTGGCTCAGAGCCTACACTCTGAACTTCTATGCCAGGCACTCTCTCTCAATCCTGTACTCTTCATCTAATTTGTATCTTCTATACTTTAAGGTTAGCACAAACTTCAAATCCAAGTGTATATTTAAGAAGTGTTCTAATTACATAGCAAAATCTTTCGCCAAAGTTACTCGAGCAAGTTTTCATTCAAAGCATTCGTGAACAGCAATACTGGGTCTATCACTGCCTACCACCTTAGTTATTTAAACTCGAAGTTAATGGTCACTGGGCTTGGGTACTCATGCTCCCAGGTGGTTGGAATCACTCTTTATTTCTCAATTGCCAGCAACAGTTGTGTAAGTGTGCATGTGTTCCTGTCCATGCATGAGTACGTGCTTGTGTAGTGTGCATTACTAAGCTTGTAAATGTCTCCCAGATCCACTTACAGCTCCAGGAGTCTCACCTGTTCTACCTGGATGTTATAGTAACCAGTACACGGGTAGGACACCCGTGCCAAGTGGGTAGGACTAAGGTGCCAAGTCCTTAATGACTAGCAGCATCCTGACAGCCACTTTCTCCTAGCCTGGCTGGGCATCAGAACTCCACTGACTCTCCCGGACTCTTCCCCCAGGAGCTGTGCTGCGGGGAGGCTGGCTTCCTCTCCTGGACCATATGTGCAACACCAAGCAGGGAGCGTCTGGGGGGGCCCTATAAAAATTGTGGAAAATTCCCAATGGGGAGCTCAACAGTCACAAAAGCCATGAAACATGGCGTGACAAGACTTCCTTTCTGCTTTGCTCTACCTCCTGAGGCTCATACAACTGGGTATGCATCCTCTGGCAAACTACTGGTGTGCAGAATGACGGCCGGCTAGGAATTCTATCATCCTTTCCTCCCACAGTGAAGTGATGAGATTGACAGGGTTCACGTGCTTCCATCGCTGTCTTTCTCAAGTGAGTTCAATGAAAGGTTCTTTCGACTCAGAGATGGGTAATCAGCAAATCAGCAAATCAGCAAATCAGCACAGCTCCCTCCCCCCTCGGATAGAATAGAAGACTGATACGGAATGTTTTCAATCACAACATTTCACTGGAAAATTTTAAAGTGAGAAAGAATACTGTCATTTCGAAAATACTTCATGCCATGTCTTGGCATGTTAGGTCTTGGCAGTCACGATTACAGAGAGGATATATTGAGGTTCTATGAAAACATGTATTTTTCTGTTCACAGGCCAAATGGAATCACTGGCTTAAACACACAGGCCAATCGCAGCTTCCGCCCCACTGTCTGTCTTTCAGACCATTTCTCATGTCATCCGCACCCAGTCACACACTCCTTTTTCCCACAGCCTCTTCATTTGCATGACTACTCTTGGCCTTTCTCATTCCAGAGGAAATATACTTGGGGGGGCGGTGCAACCAAGTTATTTTTTCATGAAACCAAAAGAAGGAACATTCATCTTTCTACAAACATAATTGGCTTAGCGACAAAACTCTCTTTTTTACTAATAAAAAAAGAGGATCTATGGTTCTCAAGACGACACACACAGTAGGATTGGGGTCAGGGCCCACGGTCCACTGCAACTGGCTGAGAACTACTCCCTGAGAAACTAAGAAACTTGAAAAGAGGGTGTTTTAAAAAAAGTATCTCTAAATAATCTCACACTAATCAACATAATTCTACAAATTAACAGGCATTATTGATTTTATTCCCATAGAGAACGCGCTAAAGCAAACTCAAAGCCAACCTTTGACGACCACGCATACACAAGGTGGTAAAACTATGTGAGGTGATGGATATATTACAAATTAGCCTGACTGTGGTAATCATCACACAGGTGTAGTAATAATACATTGTATACCTTTAATATGTCCATTTTTATTTGTCAATCATAACCTCAATAAACAGGGGGAGACATTTCAAATGAATGGATCTCCCTATCTAAAACTTTAATGTGCACAGAGTCCACAGGTATCTTTATATCATTAATAAAGATAATTTTGTTGCTATTGTTGTAGGATACGTTTGACTATTACTTAGAGAATAACTATCAATAATATCTATCCACTGTGTAGAAAGTGCCCTGGCGTTGTGAATAGTGCCATGTTGAGTAGCAAGAGCTGAGCCTGTACCCGAGATTGCAATTGTGGGAAAGAGGGATCAATACATAAGCAAGTTATTTGGTTTATGAAGCTATGATGGACTGCGAGGCAGTGGTACTAACCATATAGCCAAAGTCAGACAATGGCAGGGGGAAGATGTTTTATTTTTCCATGGGAGCTCACACTTACTTTACCCCTCATATGAACTCTCACTGGGCCCTGGTGTGCTTTCGTTGTGATTCAGATCACATGGAGAGCCCACGTGGTCTGGACTCTGCTCCTTTGTAGGAATCCACCCAAAGTTAAGGACATCCCTAATAGGCCAGTCCCTAAGACCTGCAGCCGAATCTGAGCAGAGACTGAAGGGAATCTTAGGGAGTGGGAAGAGGAGTCCACTGGTTCTGCAGAGTAACAAGGTTCTGGGAGACAACCTCCAATGATACACTCTGATACCTTCCCTGCTGGAGAGTGGGAGTTCGAAAGGGGCGGAGCCAGCGTCTACCTGCGAGGAACTTCTGGGGCAAGACCCATGATCGCCAGGATTGCTCTTACGGCATTTATAGTTTCTGTCATTATATTCCTTTTTAAATGTATTGCCAGTCAGACTCAGGAATGTGGGCACACCTGAGGACGAGTCTGGGGAGGGCTCTGTTTTGGGCTCGAGTTTTAAAGGTGAGGCACCTGGGCTCTGGCCAGGCTGGGATGGCACTCAACCAGGAAGGGATCTTGGAAGAGGAGGCATAGGGATGTCGGAGAAACAGTGTCTTAGCGACAGCCTCCAGGTGAAGGAGAAAGCTGGCAGGGGGCTCTTCCACTAAAACCCTAGCTAGGTGTGTATTCCGTAAAGAGGCTGCCCCTGGACCGAGCGGCAGGGTGCTCAGCCCTCACTGTAGGTCCAAAGCTCCTCCTGGCTCTACTTCCGAAGACCTGCCAGTAGGGGGAGGCAGTGAGGCCGCTGATGGCACACAGCGGGTAGGGTGGACACAGGCTCATTATGGGGACACCTCCTCCTTGGGCCTGGCCGTGGCTGTGCCCACATAGACCTCCAGGGAGCCATGGCAGGGAACCCCAAAATGTAGACACCCCATTCACAAAGCTCTGGACAAAAAATTGCTTATGGAAGAGAAAGGTGGAAAAAGACTGAGACTCACCCCTCGGGTAGAAGGTGAGGGATATGAGAAACCAAACGGCAATTTCAAAACTTAAGGCATTTGGCAAAACATGGTGAGCATCTCTTTCTCTCCACCGAAGTCGAGAGAAGATATCAAGTGTTTAAAGGGCAGAAGAGCCCTGGCCGGTTGGCTCAGCGGTAGAGCGTCGGCCTAGCGTGCGGAGGACCCGGGTTCGATTCCCGGCCAGGGCACATAGGAGAAGCGCCCATTTGCTTCTCCACCCCTCCGCCGCGCTTTCCTCTGTCTCTCTCTTCCCCTCCCGCAGCCAAGGCTCCATTGGAGCAAAGATGGCCCGGGCGCTGGGGATGGCTCTGTGGCCTCCGCCCCAGGCGCTAGAGTGGCTCTGGTCGCAACATGGCGACGCCCAGGATGGGCAGAGCATCGCCCCCTGGTGGGCAGAGCGTCACCCCATGGTGGGCGTGCCGGGTGGATCCCGGTCGGGCGCATGCGGGAGTCTGTCTGTCTCTCCCTGTTTCCAGCTTCAGAAAAATGAAAAAAAAAAAATAAATAAAAAAAAATAAAGGGCAGAAGAAGGGATTTAGATCAGACATTGCCATCATGTCCTCCAAGAGCTCTGGAATGAGATACGGAGAGATCCTGCAATGCACTACAGGTAAGAGCATGGGAATTCTTTTCCAAACACTCTAAAGTGAGAGGGGACAGGTACCCTACCGGCCTGAATGCAGTCCCGACCGAGGGCAGGACAACGGGCTTTCACGAGTCACCGGATCCCAGTGACCGTCCCATGGAAGTAAGAGACTTCGGCTCCGTCCAGCCTTTCATTTGACTGAAAGGAACTTCTCTGGTTCATATTTGTCTGAAAAGCAGGAATAAATCCCTTACACTTCTCAGTGTGATAAGAGACAGTTTTAGAAATATTTTTCCAAAATTCATATAAAGGGCAAATACTGTGATCTCAGATCGCATGCCTGGAAGACAGTCCAGCGCCGCGGGGAAAACACCTTCTACCCCGTGCCCAGCAGTCACTCCGCCTTTTTAAATAAATGTCTTCACCACTGTAAGTTACAGCTCCGTTCACTCTGTTCTGTATTTAAATAGTCTCTTTAGTGTCTCCTAATCCTGAGAGCATATAATTGCATTAGTGGGAAAAACAGCAATAGTAAAGAGTTCTTATTAACTGAGAATCTGTGTGTCATGTGCCAGGACAGCCTCTTTTAAAAACACTGTCCCAATTAATCCTCATAAGTGCCCTAGGATGTAGGTACCCTTGTTATCACCACTGCACAGGGTCCCAAGGATGGCTCTATCAGTTACTGTGGTAATCAGAATGAGGAGAAGGTGATTTATTACAATGATATGCAAAAACGGAAGAGAGAAACCCCATTACTTTTAAAGATGACATCAAATCAGGGGGTCCAAAGAGTGTGGAAAGGACCTCGAGCTCAAACAACTTCTAAATTATCAACAAGGTTATGACTGGATCACCTCTATGGAAGAGATCAGTCTTTTTTACTCGGAGGTCTACTACAACCTGTATCATCCACAAGAGGTTTTCTCTTCAATCCCTGGGCACGACAGTCAACTTCTGCATCCCCGGGGGCTGCTGCAGCACATTACCCCGGCTCTCCGCTTTCCCTCCTTCTTATGACACCTTCATTCTGATGGGAGGAGAAACCAGAGCAGGCAGGAATCACACCAGTCAGTCTCTATAAGTAATAGAATATTTGGGGGGAAGAACTCGTTGCTTCTGATTAAAAAGAAAGTCCGTAAGTCCCATTGCAAATAATAGACAAATTCTTCAGAGATGTACTTTTAAAACCAAATGAGCAGTTTTTGGAAAATACAGTTGACCTTGGAACAACATGAGTTTGAATGGCATGGGTCAACCTACACACGATTTTTCCCCAATACATACAGACAGTACTGTATAAGTGTAATTTTGTCTTCCTTGTGATTTTAATATCTTCTTTTCTCTAGCTTACTTTTTATTTAAGAATACAGTATGTACTACATACAACATACAAAAATATGTGTTAACTGACTATGGTATTGGTAAGGCTTCCGGCCAACCTTAGGCTATTAGTAATTAAGCTTTTAGAGAGTTAGAAGTTAAATATGGATTTTCAACGGCACTGGAGGTCAGCACCCCAACTCCTGCATTGTTCAAAGGTTAACTGTACAAATTACCTGCCTCTTAAAGTCTTATTCTTTGGAAATAACTATATCATGTGTGTATGCAAAACAAAACATGAACAAATAAGCAAAAAAAAAAAAAGAAAAAAGAAAACTTTTACTTATATATTTTTATATTTAAAATATGTTTTATATTTAAAATAAGAAAAATAAGCACCATGAAAATAGCTGTGGCCGCCCAGCCAAAGGTCCCTTTCTCAGTTAAAAAGTTAATTCTTTAACAGCTGCAAGCTGCCTTCTTGGCATATGTTTGAGCAGAGGATTTATTACATGAAGCACGATCTTATTGGGTATGCCAGGTAAATAGTCTCATTAAGAATGTTTTATGAAGAAACATTACTGTTCTAACAAGGTCAAAGGGTGAACAAGGCATGAGCAAGAGGCAGGAGGCAGTGACCGGAAACCAGACCAAAGCACCCATTTTAATTTACTGTGCCTTCCCAAGTCCAAGTGCAATCCACAGGATCTCAGGCAGAAGAGAACTGGTCAGATGCTAGAACACGGGGTAGGCAGCAAACTCACAGGAAGAAGGCTCCCACGCACACCTCCCGCAACTGGCGAGGTGGCTAAGCAGGATCTAGCTTAGGCAACATCACATCCATTATATATATGAGTTTAGCCAACAGATATCTTAGGAGGTTATTTACACGAGGGCAGTGGTCGGCAAACTCATGAGTCAGCAGAGCCAAATATCAACAGTACACCACTGAAATTTCTTTTGAGAGCCAAAGTTTTTAAACTTAAACTATATAGGTAGATACATTGTTATTAATTTAATTAGGGTACTCCTAAGCTGGCCTTTGCTAAACACTCAAGGGGCCAAAGAGCCGCATGTGGCCTGCGAGCGCAGTTTGCCGACCAAGGCACTAGGTAATGGAGTTTTTACTTTTTAAATTTTTGCAGAATTCTCCTTAAATAAGCTCTTAAAGAACCTCGGAAATGTAATGCCTCAACATGAGTTTGCCTAATTTTTTTTTTTTTTTTTTTTTTTTTTTACAGAGACAGAGATAGTCAGAGAGAGGGACAGATAGGGACAAACAGGAATGGAGAGAGATGAGAAGCATCAATCGTCAGTTTTTCATTGCGACACCTTAGTTGTTCATTGATTGCTTTCTCAGATGTGCCTTGACCGTGGTGCTACAGCAGAGCAAGTGACCCCTTGCTCAAGCCAGCGACCTTGGGTCCAAACTGGTAAGCTTTGCTCAAACCAGGTGAACTCGTGCTCAAGCTGGCGACCTTGGGGCCTCGAACCTGGCTCCTTCGTATCCCAGTCCGACACTCTATCCACTGCGCCACCACCTGGCCAGGAGCCTGAACATTTTTTAGGAACATTTCAATTCTTCTGTATTTCCTCTCAGTGTCTGCTACTACTTGACTGCAATGGTGCCCTCATCTTGCTCCATTTAATTGTAGCCAGCAACCTTAGAAATTGGACGTGTCCGAGAATTGTAAAGCGAGTAAGGATGCTGCCTGAATTTAATTTAAGATTTTTTTATGATGAGTATTTGTGTACATAAGAAGTAAAAGCTATGGAGTGGAATGAAAAAAGAATATACAGACTACTTTTATATCCAATATCAATTTCTTTCAAAATATTTCATACTTCTTAGCATGATATTCTTTCTGTAAAATATTATAATTACTTAGAGCTTCATCAGTATAGTTTTATTTTTTTTCATTCATTTTTATTTTTTTGTATTTTTCTGAAGCTAGAAACGGGGAGAGACAGTCAGACAGAATCCCGCATGCGCCCGACCGGGATCCACCCAGCACGCCCACCATGGGGCGACGCTCTGCCCACCAGGGGGCGATGCTCTGCCCCTCCGGGGCGTCGCTCTGTCGCGACCAGAGCCACTCTAGTGCCTGGGGCAGAGGCCAAGGAGCCATCCCCAGCGCCCGGGCCATCTTTGCTCCAATGGAGCCTCGGCTGCGGGAGGGGAAGAGAGAGACAGAGAGGAAGGAGAGGGGGAGGGGCGGAGAAGCAAATGGGCGCTTCTCCTGTGTGCCCTGGCCGGGAATCGAACCCGGGACTTCTACACGCCAGGCTGACACTCTACCATTGAGCCAACCAGCCAGGGAGTATAGTTTTAATTTTTAAAAAGCTATTAGTTAGCAGCATACTTGACATAAAATCAAATTATAAATAATGCTTTACATTATTTATACAAAAGGTAAACTGACAAGGTTGTAGTTGAGTCTACAAAATGTTGAGATTATAACTAAATATTAATAATTCTTAAAATTTTTGCTCAGTATGAAAAGGAACTGGCAAGCCAGATAACCACATATAAAGTAAAAATCCAATGAACTGATACAAAAATGAGTTTCTCAGTTTGCATGACACAGAAAATATTCTGTATTTTTGAGTACTATTACTCCAGTATTAAGAACTAGAGTTTGCATTTTCCAAATGCAAGACAAAGAAGCAGCATTTAAAAAAAAAACCTTCATGTTAGAACACTAACATCAGAAAGGATGAATATAATGTAAGTACATGTTAACATGTTAACAGGATGCCACTCAAGTTGGGAGTGTGTAACTAATCAGGCCCAAGGAAAGAGAAAACAAATGTCCATGTTTATATATAGCTTTTACATATTTAAAATATATATTATTACTTTTAATTTTTATTTTAGTTTACTTAAAATATTTACTCACATTTTATTTTACTGACATTATCAGAATGAGACTAAATTAAGAATTAATGGCAGCCAAGGATGCATGTTACTTGAAAAAAAAAATGTTATTTTTCTAGGCTGAGATCTCTTCAGGATACAGGCTGAATTGGTCTGGAAACTCCCGGATAAAGCTGAGCCAAACCAAATGGCTTTTTCTGAATAAGTGATTCTCCTATATTTGCTTCTGGTGTTTTCCTTCCAGCTTTTCTCTGTGCACACGGCTGGTGCCGAAACGCCGTGAGGCGCTCTGGTGCTGTCTGGTACAGCCGGTGGGCTCAAGGCATCGCTGCTGGCAGACCCAGGCCAGGGTGGGCACGAACGCCTGGCCTCTCGGCTCTGGTCATTCAGCCCCTGTGTCATTGCCAGCACTTTGGTGACTCCCTTGAAACCTCACTCAGCACGGCAGGCTGCATAAACTCTTTAGAAGAGTATGCTTTCTATTCAAGTTGCAAAAGTGGTCTTCAAATTTACATTACTTAGCTCCATTAAATAAATTTTAAAAAAAAAGGTCCAAGAGAGAATTTAAGTTCTTAATAAATGTTTTGCTAACTCATTAAAAAAAAAACTTTTAGGCCCTGGCCGGTTGGCTCAGTGGTAGAGCGTCGGCCTGGCATGCAGAAGTCCCAGGTTCGATTCCCGGCTAGGGCACACAGGAGAAGCGCCCATCTGCTTCTCCACCCCTCCCCCTCTCCTTCCTCTCTGTCTCTCTCTTCCCCTCCCACAGCGAGGCTCCATTGGAGCAAAGATGGCCCGGGCGCTGGGGATGGCTCCTTGGCCTCTGCCCCAGGCGCTAGAGTGGCTCTGGTCACAACAGAGCGACGCCCCGGAGGGGCAGAGCATCGCCCCCTGGTGGGCAGAGCGTCGCCCCCTGGTGGGCGTGCTGGGTGGATCCCGGTAGGGCGCATGTGGGAGTCTGTCTGTCTCTCCCCGTTTCCAGCTTCAGAAAAATACAAAAAAAAACAAAAAACCTTTTAGGATGTGGAACACATTAAGTGTTCATTTATTTCCAGTGATTCCCTATAATCTGCATTTTCTTTCACATATGGGATGGAAACATATCAGGCAGAAACAAGTCAGCTCGCTCGCTCTTTTTTTTTTATTATTATTATTATTATTATTATTATTATTAAGCGAGAGGTGGGGAGGCAGAGAGACTCCCACATGCACCCTGACCAGGATCCAGCTGGCAAGCCCCCTACAGGCAAAGCTCTGCCCATCTGGGGCCACTGCTCTGTTGCTCAGCAACCGAGCTATTTTAGCACCTGAGGTAAGGCCATGGAACTATTCTTAGTGTCCAGGGCCAATTTGCTTGAACCATTCCAGCCATGGCTGTGGGAAAGTGAGACAGGGGAGGGGGAAGGAGGAGAGGGGGACAGAATGGGAGAGAGGCTGGGAAGCAGATGGTCACTTCTGTGTGTCCTGATTGGGAATCAAACCTGTGACTTTCATGCAGCCGGCAGATGCTGTATCACTGAGCCAACCAGCCAGGGCAAGTCAGCACTTTCTATCAAAGCAGGGAGGTGCACTGCCCTGGGAAGACAGCCTCCTGGAGGCCACTGCAGAGCTTCAAGAAGGAGAACTCTGCAATTTTCACTTAAGACACTGCTAGTAATTTTCAAAGTAGCATCCCATTTACAATAAGGAGATTAAACAAAAACTGTTATTTGTTTCTTCTCACAAACTGCTATCGGTATTCTGCTTATGTTCCAAAAATAGGTTCCCCTTCGTTTAAAACAGAGCCTGCTGGCACGCTGGGATTTTAACACTCGCGCATGCAGCTCTGAAGAAGGAATGGTGCCTTCGATGACAGATGTCACTGTTATTTGACAGAGCTGACACAAACCTCTTCTGGTGTCACAGGGTGGCTCACGCTGTCATACCAGGGCAGAGGTCTTGAGTAAGAGTCAGCTCCTCACTGCTGATGTGGGTTAAGGCCCAGTTCATGCTATGATTTTCAAATGGATGAAGTGGTTCTAAGTCACATACCACACAAAACACAATTTTCAACCTCCATAATCATTGAGTGTGGATAATAGAAGCCTATAACCTTGGTATTTTACTTGGGCCCCCAGTTAGGATTAGAGATTATGAGAATCAAATACCTTTCCTTTACAGATATGATCATAGAGAAGGAAGGTCCCTACAGAATACAGTGATATACTCTCTATTTGTTTGGTTTCTGGATTATCATGCTTAGAACTTGTCAAAGCATTTTATTTCATGGCATGCAGTGGTGTTAAGCACGTGCTTATTGAATGAAGGGCGAGAAAGGTGCAAATAAGTAAATGAATACTTTACTGACCTTGCAAACTGGTTAGATTAATGTGATGTCTGTAGCCACCATTCTTTAACAAAGCTTTCAGGGGAAACAGAGAGAAGGGATGTCTGATTGTATTCCAAATGCCAATAAGCCAGGCTAGACTATCTGGAAAACAATTCCAGCCAAGGCTCAACCCTGCCTTAGTCCAATAACAGCCATTCTCCAAGAAGCATCAAGCCAAGTAGAGGGCAGAAAGTTCTGTCACTTTTAACTCTGAGAGTCCAAAGAGAGATGAAAAAGAAGCGAATAACAAAGCAGCTTTTTACCTCTTTAACTTCCTAGAACTGCACTCAACATCCCTCATTTTAGGGTCCAGTTAGTATCACTGAATTAGACACATCAGCATGGGATCCTTTCTGTGGGTGGAATGACAGGAAGCATACTTGTCCTTGACCCTGGCCCTTGGGGATGCAGAGAAAAGCTGTGATCTTTTCCTGCCCTATAGAATCATCAACAAGTCAACATTTAGATACCATAATTGTGAGCAGTCCAACAGAAATCAGCTTTCTGGAACCAGAAGGGGCATCTCACTCTCTCTCTCACACACACAATCACTTTAATGTCGTTATTTTAAATCACAAGAAATAAAGTTCCAGGAAGATAAACTGGCTTGCCCAGGATTCTCACCAGAAGAGAAGGTATATATACTCAGCCTCATCATTTCAAGTTTAGTGGCCTTTTAGCAGGGAATTTTTATATAGGAGGGGCTCAGAGAAACCTGTGAAAACACATTTGCTCAATGAAACGTTTGTTTACATTTATTTATAGTCTTGGCTGCAAGGCACTTTATGGAAATTACGAGGGGGAGACTAAAGACCTCTCCCTAGGGCCGAGGCCATCTAACAACCACTTAAATACCTGTTTAATTTGGTGTAAACACAATACCATCCAAATGGAATTCGAGCTTGCTCAAAAATAAGTTTCTTTAGGATTATCATAAGTGATCAAAGCTGGAAAATAAAGTAATCCATGACTCCTGCTGACCATCTTTAGCCGACCCACAGTGTATGACTGTGAGCTGTGTCTTATTAGTGTCGAGGGTCATCCACATTTTCGTAATGACCTTAGAGAAGATATGCCTTAATACATGACCTAATAATTGCCATGTATGATTCTAATTGTAAACTTCAAGAAGACATTGAGTAACTTCTGTAGACCTGACTATCAAAGCCCTACGATTTCAAGCCAGTGCATTATAACACATGCATTCAGAAATGAGTTGAAGCCCCTAAAAGCAGGTATCTGAATAAACACTCAGTTTTTCACAACATCCAGCATTGGGAGGGATCGCTCCTGCTCCTGTCCATGTAGAACTGTCCTCATTCTGCCTTCACGGTACAAGTACACGGCGTAAGCTACGATCTCCAGGGAGCTTTGTAACATTTTGTGTGCATTAGTTTAATTAAGAAATCACTTACATAAATTGTTTTCAATATTTACAGCTGTTGTTGTCCATGTTTTCTTTCTTTGGTATTTGGTTCATATGTTGGGAAAACAAATTTTAATCTTGTATTTTCAGGGGACCCACTATCAACCAGGTTCTTATGTGGAAGAGTTATATTACAAAAAAGTGAGGGAAGGTGGCCCTGGCTGGTTGGCTCAGCAGTAGAGCGTCGGCCTGGCGTGCAGGAGTCCCAGGTTTGATTCCCGGCCAGGGCACACAGTAGAAGCGCCCATCTGCTTTTCTACCCCTCCCCCTCTCCTTCCTCTCTGTCTCTTTCTTCTCTTCCTGCAGCTGAGGCTCCACTGGAGCAAAGTTGGCCCGGGCACTGAGGATGGCTCTGTGGCCTCTGACTCAGGTGCTAGAATGGCTCTGGTTGCAACAGAGCAATGCCCCAGATGGGCAGAGCATCACCTCCTGGTGGGCATGCCTGGTGGATCCTGGTCGGGCACATGTAGGAGTCTGTCTGACTGCCTCCCCGTTTCCAACTTCAGAAAAATACAAAAAAAAAAAAAAAAAAAAAAAAAAAAGAAAGAAAAGAAAAAAGTGAGGAAAGGTTAGAAATTTGGAGAAGAAACTCTCTTCAGATATACTATCCAGGAAGTTGGACAACTTAAAAGTTCCAAATATGGCTATATATAATTTCAACTCTATGTCCCTAAGTAAATTTTAATTTACTTATTTCCAAAGAAAATAATTATTAAAAGGTATGTATATTTTAAAGGCTGAATAGAAATAATATAATAGAGTTCAACTAATAAAGGATCTAAAAAATGAAGAAAAGCATAAGGCCAGAGATGATGAAATGAAGATTATCCTTGTCTAACTCAGGCATGGCCAGCATGCAGCCCGCGGGCCGGATGCAGCCCGTGGAATTAGTTTATGCGGCTCGTGATTAAATTTTTAATATTCTCCACACCACACACTGTGGAAATGAAATAAGTGGTACTTTTAAATCGTTATACATAAACTATGATATCTAACCATTGTACAACAATGAAAGTTAAAATCTCAGCTACTCAGAAGCGGAAGCATCTTTGATTATTGGAAATCGAGATATTTAAGAAGATAGTGATACACGGAAAAGAATTCCACGTGTGACTAATCTATGGTTAACTTCCAATAATTGGTTGAATGGAATTGCGATACTTCTTTATTTTTAAAAAATATTCCATTATAAAGTTTTACAACCTTTGTACTCACCTGTGCAATTTTTTATAAGCAATTGAATAATGGAAAATATGGAAATTTAAAAAAACATGCCAAGGAATATTTATTTATTAATCTTCAGCTCAACTTATATTTGTGAACAAACTTTTTCTTTAATTAATCTAAATAAAAGTACAACAAGATCAAGTTTGAATGATTTACATTTGGAGGCTGTGTTAAGAATAGCTACTACAAGTATAGAGCCAGATATTAAAAAAATAATAGGCGATGCAAAGCGCCTCAACACCTCACATTAGTTTTTTTGTGAATTTGTTGTACTAAATTACTTACATTTATTCATAAACACATTATATAATAAAATTTTCTTTACTTAAATGAATCGTTTTTGTATTTAACATTTTTTAATTTTAATATTTTGTCAAGCCCATTGGAAAAAAAAAAGTTTTCTTTTTAATCTGGCCCAGGGGCAAAAACTGTTGGCCATGCCTGGTCTAACTAGTCCTTCCTCAGAAGCACCTGAGTCCTTTTCAAGATGCACATCTTGGACCATCCAAAATCGAGATGTCAGATTATACACACAGGGGCTGGAAGTCCTCAGTTATTTTTTTTGTTTTTTTTTTGTTTTTTTTTTGTATTTTTCTGAAGCTGGAAATGGGGAGAGACAGTCAGACAGACTCCCGCATGCGCCCCACCGGGATCCACCCGGCATGCCCACCAGGGGCGACGCTCTACCCATCTGGGGCGTCACTCTGTTGTGACCAGAGCCACTCTAGCGCCTGGGGCAGAGGCCAAGAAGCCATCCCCAGCGCCCAGGCCATCTTTGCTCCAATGGAGCCTCGGCTGCGGGAGGGGAAGAGAGAGACAGAGAGGAAGGAGAGGGGGAGGGGTGGAGAAGCAGATGGGTGCCTCTCCTGTGTGCCCTGGCCGGGAATCGAACCCGGGACTTCTGCACGCCAGGCCGACACTCTACCACTGAACCGACCGGCCAGGGCTGGAAGTCCTCAGTTTTAACCAACTGCTATGTGATTTCTTCCCCCCTGCATTTTGAAATTGAGAACTGACCTACAGATTCTGAATGAGGCTATAGTATGAAAGAGAAACAGAACCTGAAAAAAGGTCCTTGGTGGGGGGAGGAGGAGAAAGGTAGAGGGCGAGGAGGGAAGGAGGAACAGACAGGGATAAAAATGTCTTGTACACTGAGCTTCCTCAATCTCATCACTACTCTGTGGGCCAGAGGGTCTTTTATTGTTGGGTTCTGTCCTGAGCCATGTAGGATATTTAGCAGCATGTCATCAGCATTTCCTACTCCAAGTTCTGAGAACCAAAATAATTTCCAGACTTTGCCAAATGCCCCCTGTGGAGGTACAATTGCCCCTGATTGAGGACCGCTGGCCTCCACTAAGGAAGTTAATAAAAATAAAAAGAACAGTATGCTAGAAAGATGATTAAATCTCTACACACACACATACACACACACTCAAAGGAGAACTGAAATAAAAAGCATGCTAATCCATTATGCTCCTAAAGTTAGTTTCCTTGACAGCAGAAATCATAAACTAGAAAGTGAGCTAAGTATTATTTAAAAACTTCATTTTTGTTTTGCAGGATTTGGCATATCTCACGCAAAAATTTGTATCTCCGAGAGCTCGAAAAGAAATCTTAAAATCTCGCAACACCTGCCTGTTTCCCCCAATGACAAGAAATGGCTGGCGCTGAGAGGTGTGGATGGAGCTCTGAAGTTTCCCTCTGCACCTTACAGAGAGGCAAACTCTATATAATATTTCTTACATACGACATTAGTGCTGTACAGGATTGAGAACCTATCCATATATATCAATCTATTTAAAATCTCTGTCTAGCTTCCTAGAAACCTGAATCTCATTATCGGGGCCCAGGCACACATACGGCACACTGGAGGAGGTCCTGCAGTTTCGTGTCATCATAACGTCAGGTTTACAATTCACAAGTCACAAGTCACGGCCACGTACCCCACCACGCCCAAAGGGTGTACATACAGCCTGACAAGTGTGCATCCTGTATGTTATTACACTCATAAAAAAATGAGTAATGGCCGACTGGCCTCAACATTCTCACATTAAAATTCAGGCTGGGTTTCATACAATAGGCCTCCTTACTAACCATCCATTAGACAGAATATTTGTTCCTGTGATGAAACAGGGCCTTCCCAAAGCTTCACCTTCCCTCAGCTGTGTTGCGGGCACTGTTCCCCAAGGTCAGCTTCCTGCTGACACCCCCTGGAGGTAAAATAGTCCACACCCCTAGGTTTATAGCCTGTTTCTCATCTTCGGAAGTTGCAGCTTCTTCCCAGTCCCGTGAACGGCAGCCCTGCACCTAGCCAATTTCAGTGTGCAATTAAACATGACGACAATCTAAAGGAATGTCCAGATATAACCTGCACAGACTTACTTCAATCATGAGTGCGGTTTCACTCCGTTCAATTATGTAGGCACATATTTTTTTTCTTATGATGGTTTTATAGATCCTCCTGAATAAGCATTCTCCTTTTTCAGCTGGTAGAGTTCTCCATTTCCCAGAAACGGGGCTGGAACACTGTCTTTGGGTGTATGGCCACGAACGCAGCATTGTTTATTTCCACTGTCCTCAGCGGGCCACCCAAACCTGGCCGGAGCATTTCTGTCAATCTGGGTGAAGTTCTTGGGGAGACAGGTTCTTCTCCCATCTGATCAGCACATATCTCCTCCGACTTTGACCTTGGCTCTGAAGACTGTGGGTTCCGCTGATTCTGTTAATAAGCCTTGGAATTTACTCCATTGAGCTCTTCAACCAAATCGTAATTTAATCCTTACTCCTTTCTTCTCTTTCCATCACCTCTTCTTTATTTCAGAGTCTTATTCCTCCAGCCCTTTTAATCCAGGTGAACTCGTCCTAACTTCCCCTGACCTTGAACTTAAAGGTTCACTACAAATCATCAGACCAGGGCTAGAATTACCACCTTAACAGTAGCAACAGCTATCACAAAATGCCCTTCTCTCAGGCTGGTGACAAAAATGTGGTTAAATCAGCATATAAAGAAGATTAAACGTCACTTTAAATTACTTATCAAAGAATGATGAGATATACAAAACCTTGTCTGGAATAAATTATCATTTAAAAAGCTGCCAAATTATACTATACATGTCAATATTAAATCAAGACTTATATGTGTTTTGGAAACTGCACCTTCCTGATGCAGAGATGGAAAAATAATATTTATACCAGAATTTAAAAAAAAAATCCTTAGATTCTGTTACAGAATTACTTCTGAAATGAAGTCCATCCTGCCTTTAATAACGAACTGAGAACTTTCTGTGAAAATCAGCTTAGTAAGATGTGAGCACGGTTTCGCGTCATGTTCATCCTGGCAGTCAATGCACCTGTTAACCTTCTACTTTCTCAGTGCTCTGAACAGAAAGACGACAGGACACCTCCATTCCTGAGAAACGCAAAGGCTACTTGGCAAGCGACACCTAAACACAAAGAATTGTAATAAAACCTGGAAAGTGCCACAATGGAGCCTGCGGAAGCACAGGGCAGGTACTAATTAACTTTATCTAAGGAAGTCATAAAAAGCATTATAGGAGAAGTCTTAAGAAATTATATACATGTGTAACATCTCAGGGACTGAAAGCTCTTCCCACTGTGTGGAGTCTGACCTGCGAGGAAGGCACCTAATGTGGAGGAGACGGTTTTGAGGTAGGTGTGGAACAGCGAATGGACTGAGCACAGGGGAGGAACGCACAGGCCATTTAAGGACCGCTGGCAAAGGCACGGCTGGGAGGTTGTGAACAAGACATCACAGGCTTTGCAAAAAGGAGGGGTAGGGCCACGTAGTCAGGAGAGAGCAGGATGGGGTGACTGAGCGTCTCTGGGACCCAAATCAGGGAGGCATCCCAAAATGGCAGCCTATTCTGTTGAACACAGGTCATAACACAGTGTGATGGACAAAATAATGATCCCTGCTAACCCTCAGAACCTGGGAATGGGGTACCTTACAGGGCAAAAGGGACTCTGCAGATTTAATTAAGGATTATCAGATAAGGTGATAATTCTGAACTGTTCGGGTGGGCTCAATATGCTCATGGAATTCCTGGTAGGTGAGAGACGGAGGCAGGCTGGGCGGTGGCGGAGGGGGCAGAGCCGTGGTAGGAGCAATGCCAGACTCTGGCTTAAAGATGGACGGGGAGGGGCCAGGACGGTGAGAGCCCCCAGGGGACGGAAAGGCCAGGCAGCATTCTCTCCTCCAGACCTCACAAAACAACACACTGCTGACACACGTTTTGAGCTCACTGGGACCCATTTTGGACTTGTGACCTCCAGAACTCTAGGATATTAAATGCGTGTTGCCTGAACCTTGTTATAGCAGCAACAGGAGCCCCATACCTACGGCAATGCAAGTGGCTCCCTCTCAGCCTTCCTACGTCTGGTGCAAATGAGCGGCCTTTGCTACCCCCGACGGAGGGGGCCCTGCCACTCAACCAGCAGGCAGACATGACAGGAACGCCGGAGAAGAGGCTGACTGCACACAGGGCACAGTGGAGCAGGGGGCCTGACCAGCCACCCAGGACGAGGCCCACAAGTGGCTGAGCAGTGAGGAGGGGAAGCAGGTTGAGGCCCGTGGAGGTGTGTGCGGAAGTTGAACTCAAACCCGCATTGTGCTCACTGCCTTAAGTTCAGCCAGAGGATTCCACTTATTCTCAAATAGCCTAAGGGGAGGCTTCCGATTGTGTTCATTAAAACAGAAAACAAATCAGACATTTTTAGAAAAATTGACCTAGCAGATAGGAAAGCCTGTTAGGGAACAGGACCATCAGTGAGCCTTTGAGTAAATAAGTAAGTGAAAGCAAACTCTTTTAAGTTTTATTGTGTATCTGCTTTCCACTCTAGAGTATTTTCATCAAATCTCCTACGTAACATTTAAAGCCTGATGAGAACTCCTCTTTCACCACAGGACAACTAGAAAGCCAGCAAGAGCGTCACCATTGACATGAACTGAGCAAGTGAGCCAAACCGTCTCTACTGAGCAAGGGCGGAGAAGTGGGCCAGGAGGATATGTACTCTGCAGACCAAACAGTACGGAGCAGGAGGGACCCAGCTGACACTTGGGAGACACAGAATTTCCTTCTTACCCGCGGACTACAAGACGGGTGAGGACACCCAGGGCAGGGCCTGGGCCACTGTGACTATGGGGGAGAGAGGCAGGGGGCAGGGGGCAAGATGGAGCCCGGGCTCCCTTCCTCTGCTGTCGCCTCTGCCCAGTGGGTACTAATGTCTACACACGGCCAGGGTATGAGGTGGGGGAAGTGAGCAGAAGCGGGCACCCTTAGGGTGGCATTTCTGAATCTTCTCCCTCTTTCATGACAAGCCACACACCACTTAAAGGAGCAGGGCCCTTTCTTCTCCTGCTTGTTTCTCTCTCTTTGATGGTTCCCCGCCTTCTTAACTCTTTGCCCGCCCTTGGCTCTCAATCGGACCTGGATGGTCGCTGTCTCAGCTCCTGTCCCACCTTCATCTTTCAGTTGTGAACACTCTGCTCCAAATATCTGCAGCATTGAAATGTACAGCTTATCCAAAATACCCAAAATCACTGCCTCGTCACTATTCTGCTCACAAAAAATGAGGGGATATTTATCGCTTCATATTCATTTTGAAATATCCCCTCATTTTTGTGAGCAGTAGAGTAGTGTCAGTAGGCTAAATGCTACCACGGCCCTTTGTAAGGTCACATTCGCCTTGGCAAGAAAAATGCAAATATATTAACGTAAAATACCATTTTTAGGAGACTTCTCCTGATGAAGAAACATTTACCAAATGCTGATTAGTGATCTCCTTCAGAGAAATAAAAATAACATCAAACAGGAAAGAAAATGAAAACTAAAGGGCTTTACAAAAATCAACAAAAATGTTTTCTTAACCTAAGAAAACTGCGGGCAGTGCTATGGTAACGCTGGAACAGGGGTTCTCAGCTCCAGAGAACTAAAGACAACATGCAGCGTTTCAGGAAACTCAAGGTGCCCACGTTTCACTCCGATTCACTGCGTGAGCGTCTCTAGGAGAGAGGCATGTGTGAGCGGGTTCAGCACACAGACTTGGCAGATGAATCTGATGCACAGTGAGAACTGGGGACAGTCCTACCAGGTCACTTCATTACACAGTCCTCCGGGGCTGGCCATCATTCTTAGGGGTAATCTTTTGAATGCAGCTTAGAATTTCTAATCTGACTCGACTTTAGTTTTCTAAAAATATGAATAGATACAGAATGGAAAAGCATTTTTGCTCTATGGGATTTAAGTTTTTGCTTTAAAATTAAAAAAATAAGTGAGGCAATTAACATATGCAAATGTTGCAAAGTGATTAACAGGACTTATCTTTCATTTATATAGCAAATAAAGATGAAACTGAATTTTCACTGGTGAAATTAGTTTAATTGTAGAATAAAGAATGGCTTGGTTTAAAGATTGCTAGATTAAGAAAACTTCATGTTGACCTGACCAGTTGGCTCAGCAATAGAGCATTGGGCCAGCATGTAGAAGTCCCAGGTTCAATTCCCTGGGCACACAGGAGAAGTAACCATTTGCTTCTCCATCCCTCCCCTCCCCAAACCCCCTCTCGCAGTCATAGCTTGAATGGTTCAAGCAATGTTGGCCCCAAGAGCTGAAGATGGCTCCATGCTAAAATAGCTTGGTTGCTAAGCAATGGAGTAGCAGCCCAGATGGGCAGAGCATCACCCCAGTAGGGGGCTTGCCAGATGGATCCTGGTCAGGGTGCATGTGGGAGTCTGTCTCTCTCCCTCCCCACCTCTCACTTAATAAAACAACAACAACAACAACAAAAACAAAAACACTTCATGTTGAAAGCAATCTTCAATGACTAAAACTTTTTAAAAAAGTGGTTCATAAAAGTTTGTCTCCCAGGGTCTCCGGTGGTTGCTGAAAATGAGTTCTGAAGATTTCTAGGGGAAACGGTAACACTCCAGGCTGGGTTAAGAATAGAAGGGAGATGACAGCCGCTACCCAGGTTTCAAGCCGTTCTTCACAGGTATTTCCTAGAATCTGTGACAAGTGTGGCACGAGAGAGGGACAGGGCATGCATCCCAAGGAGACCAATCAGCTGCTGCTGTCTTCCTCAGACTAGAATGACTTAAAAAAAAAAAAAAAACCTCTAAGGTGGCCAGAAATCATTACAGTAAAGTTAGATTCATTTTTGGGGTGAGAATGTGAAGGGCTCATTTTCAAAGTCAAAATTCTGGGAGCTAATGTCAAGTGAAGAATTTTGTCCACTGATAGCCGCTGAAGTTGGAACTGAGGCGGTGTGCAGTCAGGAAGGCACTGCGGCTCCACAGGATTGCATGGCACAGAGCTGCTGCTTTCCTGGAAAACGTCTCACGCAAGTAGCGACAGATGCCAATGATGGGATCAATGCACAAAGGAAGCAACCAGGTTAACTCACCAACTATTGGGGGACAGAGTCCTGGAAAGCCAAATTAAGGTGCTACCTCCTTGTTTCAACAGATAACAAGTCAAGGAGTTGATGACCCCATTCTAAAGCAAAGAGACAGAATTTGAGGGATTTGGGCTATCGTCAACACAAAGGGTGACCTTAAATACCCTGTTGCTAAACTTCCAATGCCTATGTGGCTCCTGATAAATTTCTTCATTCTTAATGATTTGTCCTCTGAAAGCAAGGCCAGTGCCAGCTTTCACATCACTACACTGGCAACATCAGGAGGAACATCTGGAATTTCAGAGGCACATGATCATGTTTGCTGAATTACTCAATGGGCCCTTTAAACACTAGAAGACCCTCCTATACAAATTAGATGAATCTTAGCATAAAAAAACCCTTTAGTGATAGAATGACTGCTCATTTTTACCATAATTTAAACATATTACACATTATTTTTGCTTTCAAAACAAAAATGGTACAAAGCACTGAAGAAAGAATATGGAACAATTACATCTTAGAGTTCCTTATTTTTATGATGTGACACAGTAACGGCCATTATATCATTGCTGACAAATCAAAATAATGAAGCAGCATATTCTCAAGAAGCCATTTTTATTGGTTCTGCCAGTTCGGCTTTTAAGAACCTCTCTGTCAACATGCAAATCATTATTTGTGACTCAGTAAATAAAGGGCTCAGCAAACATCTTGACTTCTTCCATCTTTATCCCCCCAATTTATTACAACTTTTATGTTCCTTTATTAATTACTGATGAGTATGCATTTTATAATGTAATATATTGATTAAAATATTTTAAAAATCTGTTAGAATTGGGTTTGCCTTAAAAAATATGCTACCTGCCCCCCCCAAATCATCACTTTAAAAGATCCTAATTATATTAAGTATCATACATATTTACTACCAAAGACTGGAGGACTGTTAGAAAGTTAGCTGAATGGTTTTCTGTACATTCTAGAGGTGAGAACAGAGGGGTTATTGTAACATAAATAGCTTCCTCTCCCCTTCTCCACAATCACAGTACTTTACTGTGGAAATGGGGAGGAGAGGATATTTATTCAGAAAGCCAACAAGCAGCAGACCATTAGCCTCTAGCTTTTCAAACGGAGAAAGACTGAGTTATATTCCTTAGTGAACATGCCTGGTAACGGAAAGCAAATGAATTCAGTGATTATTACTTTGGGAAGTCAGGGTCTGAGGCAGACAATACAACGGAATCCTAGAGGACAGGCAGGGAGACGTCACCGAGAATGACTGATGGCCCGTTTCTAAGATGCCTGAGTGTGGGAAACCCTGGATGCTTGGTTCTAAGTGGCTTCTTCTCCTTCCCTGATGTTTCGGTATCCCTCATCCCAGTCTCTGGAGCTTGCCCCCAATCTGAGAGCCTGGCAGTTAGGGACAGAGGACAGCTCAGGTACACAGAGATGCTCTACAAAAGAATGACCCATCTTACATATTACGTAGTGGTTTAAAAGAAAATGAGCTTAAGATTTGCTTTACCATGCTTTCTGTGTTTTCTTTGGTTTGTGTGTTTTCCAGGTAGACATATCAAAAAGGCTTGAACTCGACTGCTGTTCCAAGAAGCATGGAAAGCTATTATTTTGCTTTGTCAATCTGCTTACTAAAATCGGACAGTCTTTTTACTTCTAAATATAGGGATACCTTATGTGACTAAGAATCAGGGTGTTAGAAAACTTGCTACGATTTAAGGGATGCTCTCCAATAGACACACATTCCCGACTGTACTTGTGAGGAGCTCACGCAAGAGGGGCTCTAGCTCCCTCTGATTGCTATTCTATACTTAGAGCTCCTTTCTGTAAAGTGGGGTCAACATGCTTCTTGTCATAGGTCATGGTCAGTATCATAGGGACTGGCCCTGGAATCCAGGGAGGGTAAGAGCAGAAGAGGCAAAGGCAGCCGTTTGGCTCTACCCTCTGGAGGACTCAGCCCAATCAGAAGCCATACTCCGGACTGACCACCCAATGGGCCCGGACCCTCTCTTGGTAAGTCTGGATACAGGACACTCAGCTGACCACAGAGAGAAGGTAACTAAGTAGAAACATGTATAGTGAAAACTGTGAGTGTGCCAAAACTCCATAAGGTAACCAGAAAGACTGTATCAATAATATAAAATGCCATGAACAAAACAAAAACAAAACCCAAAGCTGTTACTTTGCCCAGAGAACTAGAAAACAGTTGTGTGTCACAGAACACACCAGGGACTGTGTGGAAGTGAGTGGCTGCTGCGGGACCAGCCAGACGGGACTCAGGACGAGAAAGGATGGCTTGGACGCTAGGTCTCTTGAGACCATAAAGGACAACGTATCCCAGACTCAAAAGGCTCGGGAAGGAAGACTGGGATAACAACCTATCAGGACGGATAACAACGAAAAAGGTAAAGGAAAAATGAAAGCACCAAAGTACATCTGTATAGCCAAGAAGAACATGTCCAACACCCCTGGGTGACACACTAGAAAGACCTGAGAAAAGCAGCGTGCTTCTGTAAGCTCGCCAAGCAGGGTGCCCACAAGTGTGTGTATTTGTGGAGGCTGCAGCTTTGCACAGAAGGCCAGAATTGCTTCTTTTCTAAGATGTTATGAATCTTAAGACAAGACAACAATTAGAGTTTTAAAGTAAACAAACAAAGACCAAATGTACACATCCTCTGCAAATTATAATCACAACAGTTAAAATTTGAAAGGAAAAAAATGTATTTGGAATTGAAGACACATAGAACATCTTTAAATTCTGTCTGCTTTGGCATCAGTCCTAAACTTTCCTCCATGAAATTAGCAGAGTAAAAAACTGGTTGTTTGATTTGAGTTCTATCACTATGACAATTAATACGGTTCAACTTATATACGGAGGTGCAAAAAAAAATTACTTTCACTGAGTTCTACAAAAGTGCTATTTCCCCCTTCACTTCACTGCTCAAAAGCCTCACTGAAATTCTTATTGCCGAGAAGAGGAATGAAAAGAAGAAGAAAAACAGCATCCGAGGAACGGCATTTTTTCATAAAAGTCAGTACACTTGGGCTTTCTCAGCTTCTGCAGACTGCTGCATATCTCGCCTCAGGAGAGACCCTTAGAGGAATAAAAATTGTTTTTCTTATTGGATTTCTGATATTAAACCTACGCTCTCACTGACGTTGATCCTGTAAGGTCTCTCACCAGACTGACACTGCGTTTTGCAGGTGACCAAGCCAACCAGGTGCGGCGAGTTGCTGGCAGGTAACCCTAATTTCCTCAGGTCGAAAGCTTTCTCCCTCTGGGCTTGACATGTCAGCCATGATTCTGCCACTCTGGTCTCTGGGTCATTTGTTTTTCACTCTCCTCTCTATTTCAGTTTTTAAAACATTTCCCAGCAGGGGACTGACTGATGTCTCTTTTTCTCCCTCCTTCCTGTTTGGGGAAAACTACTCCTTTGGTTGCTTGGATGCCTAATTCTTTACTTTTTCTAATTCTTTTACATTTACAGTAGCACTATTAGTTATCTCTTATTTCCCTTATCTTCTGTCCAAAATCATGAACTCTGTTTTCTTAAAAGTTTATTACAAAACATGTTCAGATTATTCACAAACTAGAAAGGCGACCAGACAAGCCTTAGCCATAATCTTACTTCACCAACACAATGATTTTTGGTGTTCTAACATTCTTTTCCTTGTCTTTTTTTTTTAAATTGAATTGTACTGGGGTGACTGACACTGGTTAACATAATGATACAGGTTTCAGGTGCCCGATTCTACAGCACATCTCTGTGCACTGCATTGTGTGTTCACCCCCCCCCCCATCAAGTCTCTGTCCATCACCACTTATCCTGCCTCCATCCTCCTCCCCCCCCCTCCCCGGCACTCACCACACTGTTGTCCATGCAGATCTTTCCTCATATAGGTGTTAGCACAGAATAAGTAACCCAAATAATCTTGCATACTATTTTTTCAGAAAGTATTCCATGTAGTTATGACTTTTCATTGCCATGATATTATTGGCTGATTGACACTACATTCCACGCACGGGTTTTCATTTAAATGTTCTCCTCTATTTGGTTCTGTTCTTATCCATAACGCACAACAGTATCTATGTCTTTGAATGACTCCCAGCACTTTAGCACATGGGTCTCTTCGAGTTTTAATTAACATCTGCCTTCTCATGCCTCCCAGGAAGCAACCACGATGTCTCCTACTGCTTCCTGCATCCGACAGCATTTTCTCTTTTTCATATGACTCTCTTTCCATACGACATGCTCCATTCCAAGAGGAAACAGTGGCCCTGATGTGGCCACCAATACAGCTCTGGGTAAACTGAGTAAAAGTGGTTGCTGGGATTAAGGAAAGCTGCAGATATGTGACAGAAGTCAGTTAGAACCAGGTTTAGGACTACCCTCGGGCTTATGAAATCTACATTTTTAAAGCAACAGGAAGCAAGATTTTAATTTTAGAGTCTTCATTAAAGGAATGTGAAAGTGGACTTAGCATACCTCATTAAAAATGAGACATGAGGGCTGGTTCGGAAAAGAGGAAAGCTGGCTGAGTCAGAATCCTCCACAAAGATTCTTTTAAAAATTTAAGACTAGTTAGTATGCAATATTATGTTAGTTTTAGGTATACAATATAGTGATTCGACATTTATATATATACCTTGTAATGTAATCACTATACTAAGACTAGTAATCACCTGTCGCCGTGACTAAAATGCTCTAATGTTATGATCTTGACTTTCAAGTTCCCGTCTGTAAAATGGGAGGCTTGGGACAGAAATAATCTCTAAGATCCCCTCTGTATTCCATGGTAAAGTGCAGACAAGCCAGAAACACCCCAGAGGACTCATTCTTCATTAGAGGGCCACTCAGCTTTCAGGCTATGCTTTATATATACTATATTTTAGGAGAACGTCTAAAAGACACGAATAGATCATCCTCTTCAGAACACTAATACATAAAAGTAAAGTGATTAATTCCTTTGGTGAGGGAGGTAAATTCTCCTGTATATGGAACCAGGACTTTTTTTTTTAGATCTCTCTCCCGTTAGGGGCTGTAGTAAGAATGGCAGACCCAGCTTGGCGCCAGAAGAGCTGTTATTTTCCTTTCCATTCCTCTGTTGACATCCTCACATCTCCTGCTATATTTTCCTTTGCACGCAGCCTAAAGCTCAGCAGGACTGTTAAAGAAAAGGAATAGCACTTGTGGTAGGAGGGAGGGGGAAGAAATAAAGAACAGGGAAGAGGCGCGCTTTATGGCTGTATTTTCTGAGAAATATGAATCTATCACTCTTCTCTGTTCTGTCCATTTTCTACAAGGGGAAAATTATCCTAAGGTTTTTGGAATCTGTGAAGACTTCAGAAGGGGGTGGCTAATTCTATTCCCAGAGTCAGGCCCATTCCGAACAGAAAACTTCCTCCCGGTATTACACTGGGTCGCCATCTGCCTTGTCCCCCGAGAGAGGTGGCAGGGAAGAAGGGGAAACAAAAAGAGGCCATGCAGCCCTGCTTGCTAGGAAACCAGGGATGACATTAGATCATGTTTGAAAAGGTTTTAACTCACATTTTAAATTTTTAAAAATCGCTTCGCATTAAAAGGTTCAAGTTCCCATCTTTTTTTTTAATATCATAAAAGTGCTTGCATTTCTTTTCTTGCCCAAATTGAAACTAAACACCAGGCTCCAAAATAAACGATAAAAGAAAACAAAACTGCAATGTATGTTACTGCAACTTTATTATTTCATCCATGAACCAGAAGTGGTTCAAGTATAACTTGACCCTAAAGACAAATTACTATCATAAATATTAATTTCCACTCTGCCCATTTTGACTGACTACTTTCAATGAACCTAAGACGCAAAGCAAGCTTTCTATTAAAATGTTTTACCAAAACCTACCAAGCCTGCCCTGCATACACAGAAAGCAGCAACATATCACGTGAATTATGTATCATGCCCTGTGCCAGACCTTACTTACAGGTCAGTGTGGACCCCAGCATGGAACCCGACTGCCACTGACTGGTAATATGAGCTATTTTTAAATGCCAGTCTGCACAAAGGGGACCTGCAAAGCACAGCAGTGATATGGGCATGGGCTTCGGTGCCTGCAACAGAGGCCTGGGTTCTGGCCCTGCCACTCCCTGGTCTGTGGCCGCGGGCTGGCTCTGCAACCTCTCGGAGCCTCCACGAACTTACTAGATTTTAAATCATTAATCTCTCCTGATCCTCACTCACAGGCTCCAGAAGGTGAGCTTGTGTGTTGCACCTGCGATGATGTGGACATCAGAGGAAGGGAGCAGTGTGGTATAGTAGAAACACCAGACCAGGAGTCCACGGGTCCACGAGCTAGCTTCATCAACTCACTGGCC
Organism: Saccopteryx bilineata; assembly: GCF_036850765.1. NCBI lineage: Eukaryota > Metazoa > Chordata > Mammalia > Chiroptera > Emballonuridae > Saccopteryx > Saccopteryx bilineata. Next base: position 185,313,704 of record NC_089490.1, on the reverse strand, counting down.
GTGGCATCTCCGGGCAAGCACTTGCCTGCTCTATGCACGTGAGGTTGACCATCACCAAAACACAGGGCGATATAGTCTTTCAGATAATGTGGACAAGGACTACAGAAACAGCAAGGAGCGATACCACCAGCGAGTACACCACTGGCATAAGCTGATGATCACTTCCTTTTCACTGGAAGTCACTCCTTTAATCCTCATTACAGCCGAGGAGGTGAATGCACTGATCAATGCAAGTGGAAGGTAAGGGAACACAGAAAGATGGTACGTGCGGAGGTTACCAGTCAGGAAGTGGCAGAACAAGAGTTCCCAGCAGGCCTTCTGGCTCCTGAGCCCCCCTCTTGACCAGCCTGGGCCTTGTGGGCTCCGCTGCTGTTTGCAGTAATGTCGGATTAGTAAGTAGTGGTGATTTCTTTGTTTCTTTTCTTTTCTGGCTCCTGGATTTATTTCATACTTAGAAAGGTCTTCTCTACTTGGAGAGCATTTTTTTTTTAATCCATGCTTTCTTTTAGTACTTCTGGAGTTATAGCTCAAAGTTTAAGTCTTTGAAATACCCAGCATTTAATTTGGTGGAGAGTGAGAGTTTGGATTCAACTTTTTTTGTTTTCCAGATGGCTTCTCAGTTGTCACAATAACTTCTGTTGAATAATCTGCCCTTTCCCCACTGATCTGAAATGCCAACTTTATTATATACAACATTCTCGAATCTATTTCTTGACTTTCTGTTGAGCTGACAACCAGTAAACAAATACACAGGCTATTTTAACAACTGTAGCTGTATCATATGTTTTACTATTTGGGAGAGCTGGTTGCCTTCATTATTCCCCTTTCCCAGAATTCTGCTGGCTGATCTTTAGGAACTTAAAATCCTCCACTGGTATTTTTGTTAGATTGTGTTATATGCATAAGTTAATTTAGGAAAACACTGATATCCTTAGGAGGCTGAATCTTCCCATCCGCTGATGTTGTATGCAGTTTCAGCCCTACCTTTCTTGGTGAGCTCCTATAACATTTTAAAGTTTTCCTCATCTAAGTCTTCCTTTATTACATTACTTCCTTTATTACATTTAGGAATGTATTCCTACCTGGTTCATGTTATCACTTGTGTGTGTTATTTATAAATAAAACTGTTGGCTACAATGTTATAAAAAGTCACTCATTTCTGTTCTAGATTCAGTTGTGTGCCTTTCTTCGAACTTTTGCAAACTCAGGGTTGAAAGCTTCGCTAGCCATGTAACACACTTCTTTTTAACTCCTGTTAAGACATATGTTCCTTCAAAAATGTTTTGCCATGCATATAGAACTTGTTAGATTTTTGGAAATCTTTGCTCCATGTTAGTTCATCTTAAATTTGCATAGAGCCTAGTAGTATTCTATTACATATGAGCAATTTTTATTGAACTAGAAACACAAAAACTTACCTCCTAGATTCATTCCAGCTTGAAGACATTTCTGAAGCCTGCAGGCAGGACAATTCTTCCTTCGAATCTTATCAATGATGCAATCATTTCTTCCGGCACATAAATAGTTGTGTTGCCCTAAATAAAATAACAAACAGCGATCGTTACAATAAAGACTATTGTACTAATGTAAAGTGCTAACATGAATACTCAAAATATGAGATTTCTTCTTCCCTGCCTTGAAATCTGTTTTTCAAAAAAGCAGAAGGGAAATGTGATTTATGGATAACACAGGCACATGAATGGCCAACTTAACACAGTTGAGACTTTCGATTACAGCGGATACGATTAACACTGCCATTTATTTCCAACAGGCCCTCATGTAAGGAGAGCTACACTCCCCTACTGTTTAAATATTTTTGACTAACTACATGGAGCCTTTCAGGCAATGGTGTAAATTTTCTGCGGGCATGGCAACCTTACCAATCTACATGAAGGTCCTGCTAGAGCGGTTTCATCTATTTGGCCTGCTCACCTTTTACAAAGGTGATTTCAGTGAGAAGACTTGAGAATTAAACAGTCATTATTTCAAATGTTTAACTGTTTCACTCTGCAGCTGATACTGGAATGAAAATATTCAGATGTGGGAATATGCTTAGAGAGTGATATCTACTGGCAGCCGGTTATCACATAGTGTAGCCCTACTATTCATTTATGTGTTCCAAGAAATATATTATATATATATAATATATATTATATATATATATATTATATATCTATAAAACACCGCGTAGGTACCAGACACGATTGGAAAACACTAGGGATACAGTAATTAATATGACAGACAACTGCCCCTGACCTCAGTAACTTTCGCTCTATTGTGGGGAGAGAGACCACAGACGAGGTAATTAGGTAAAATGTACATGTGTTGTACAGTAACACCTCTTAGGGAAGAGAATGACAGGAAGGGGCAGAGAATACCACACAGGTGTGGGAGGACACAGGGGGATGCTGACGTTTTAGAAACAGCGCACACAGGGAAGGCCTCTCTAGAAGATTCTCAGTGGAAGGAAACGAAGGTGCTAACTGTGATACCTTGGGAAGAAAGAACACCGGGCAGTGGGAAAAGCAACCGAGGTCGGGATGGAGTGGGGAGGCTACTAGGCAGGTTAAGGACCAGCCCCGGGGGGAAGAGCAGGGAGAATGAGTGGAAAGCCAGAGGAGGTGAGTTAGAGCTCAGGGAGTCAGCTCAGGTAGGGCCCTATAGGTCATACTCAACTTTGACTTTTCCTCTGAGTGAGATGGAAAGCCACTAGCTTCGAGGGCTCTGAGCAGAGAAGTGGCCTGATGTGATTTATGCTGCAGGGCCACTCTGGCTGCTGTGTTTGCAGGCTGAGGGCAGTGGACCAAGGCAGAAGCCGGGAAAGCAGGGGAGGAGGTGCGCACTGTAACCTACAGGTCAGGTGGGCGCGGTGGCAGACAGCGGTGGGCGTGGCCAGCGCAGGTGCATCTGAGGCTACAGCTACTAGGATTTGCTGACAGACCAGAGGAAAAGGGGAGTTACAGGGGCATTAAGACGCTTGGGCCTAACCATTTAAAAAAATGGAGAAGACATAAATCAAAATGGAGGAGACAGTAGGAGCGTGTGCTACATGGGTAATTACCATGGCAGACTCCAGGGCATGTGGCGTTTGGGAGGTCTGAATGTCATAGCGGCAGGGAGAGACGCAGGTGTGGAGTCAGGGAGAGGTCTGGGCTGGGAGGAGGTCAGTGTGTGGTCGTTACTTTAAGCCAGGAGTCAGGATAAGATCCCATGGAGAGTGAGCACAGACTGGAAAGAGAGGGTCCGAGGACTGGGTCATGGGCCACTGAAAACATGCAGACGGTGGACAGAGGGAGTCTCACCACAGCGCAGTGAGCAGGCTCGAAAGCACTCCCACCAGCCTAGTACCACCACGCTACCTCAGCTGAAAATTCCTCAGTAAATTACAGAAAACGCTCAATAACAATAATGTGCACTGCTTAATGCAATTAAAATAATTTAATCTAGAGCACATTCTCAGTATCATTATGGCACATCTTAGTCATAATAATAAAATGCCAGTAACAGAATAGGGAAATCTATCAAAGTGAAGAAATAAAACCAGACCATTACAATAACCTAATGATTTATTTAATGAAGGCTCTTAGTATAGAGGTAGGTAGGTATAGATAATTACACAAAACTAATCAATAGGTAAAGACTATAACTGTGGGATGGTATTAGGTAATTTAATATGTGTGTAATTGGCATCCCAGGAGGAAAGAAGAGATTAGGTGAGAAAAAAATATATGAAAATTTCCAAAGTTCAATAAAATGACAACTCACAAATCCGGAAAGCTTAGCAAATGTCCCAAAAAATAAATGCAAAAACAAAAAAATTCAAAAAAAATAGTATGGCAGAACATATTTAAATTGCTACAAAACAAATATAAAAATACTAAAAGCAGCTAGATAAAAACCACATTACATAAAAGGTAACAAGAGTAATAACTGATTTTTTTACTCAACACACTTAAGGCCAGAAGACAACATATAATATCTTTAAAGACTGTCAACTCAGAAAAACCAATGACAACATGTCTCAAAATGAAGGTGAAATTAAACGCATTTCTGGATAAACTAAAGGTAAGAAAATGTGTTGCTGGTAGAATCACATTATAAGAAATGCAAGTTATGCTGAAGGACAAATACCAGAGAGAAATTTAGATGTACAGAAAAGAATAAAAATGATAACTAGATGGCAAAAGGTAAAATAAGTTTCCTGTTCTTAAATTCCTTCAAAGTCAAATGATTGCTTAAAACAAAAATAAAAAAACCTTTACAAGATTTATACAGTGTATACAAGTAAAATGCCTAAGACCATAGAAAACAGAACAGGAAGGAATATAAACAGAACTCTATGACTCTAAGTTTCTTACATTAGACTTGAAATGATATTTGCAATGGAACACATGAAACTAACTCAGACTGTAAGTAAAGAGTACACCCTATATACCAGGGGTCCCCAAACTTTTTACACAGGGAGCCAGTTCACTGTCCCTCAGACCGTTGGAGGATCGGACTATAGAAAAAACTATGAACAAATCCCTGTGCACACAGCACATATCTTATTTTAAAGTAAAAAAACAAAACGGGAACAAATACAATATTTAAAATAAAGAACAAGTAAATTTAAATCAACAAACTGACCAGTATTTCAATGGGAACTATGTTCCTCTCACTGACCACCAATGAAAGAGGTGCCCCTTCCGGAAGTGTGGCGGGCCGGATAAATGACCTCAGGGGCCGTAGTTTGGGGACCCCTGCTATATACCCTAGAACGGTGATGGCGAACCTTTTTATAAAAACCGCCCACTTTTGCAGTGCTGGTCAACCTGGTCCAGCCCACTAGTGGGTGTTCCAGCTTTCATGGTGGGCCAATCGTGGTGCTGTATGGTTGCTCTGCTACCGCCCACCATGAAAGTTGGAACGCCCACTAGTGGGCGGGAGGGACCAGGTTGACCAGCACTGCAAAAGTGTGCTCTTTTTATAAAAAGGTTCGCCAGCCCTAGAACAATGTCTCTCAAAGTATGGTCCCCAGACAGCAGTATCAACATCACCTAATAACTTAGGAAGCATTGAAGTTTACGAGCCCTCTTTCTGACCTACTAATTCAGAAACCCTGGAGGGACTTAGAAATCTATGCTTAGACCAGTGGTAGTCAACTTAGTCCCAACCACCCACTACTGGGCATTCCAGCTTTCATGGTGGGCAGTAGCAGAGCAACCAAAGTATAAATAAAATGATAGATTTAACTATAGTAAGTTGTTTTATGAAGATTTATTCTGCCAAACTTAGTGAAAATCCTACATAAAGTACTTGGTAAGTAATTATTATTATATGCTTTAACTTGCTATAATTCTGCTTTATAAATTTTATAAAGTAAAGTTACTTCTCTACTTTATAAATCACCATTACTGTGGAACCGGTGGGCAGTTAGAAAATTTTACTACTAACAGAGATACAAAAGTGGGCGGTAGGTATAAAAAGGTTGACTACCCCTGGTTTATAGAATCCTTCAGGTAATTCTGATGCACATTAATGTTTGAGAGACACTGCCTTGAAGCAACCACTAGAACAACAACTCTAAGCAGTGTAGCTTAAGAGACAATACAGAAATAAAATGGCATACTGAACAAAATACTCCACCCAAAAAAGATACAAGAGGAAAAAAACAAGGGAACAAATAACAGAGGGAACACAAGGAAAATAAACATCATGATAGATTATAAACCCATGTATAGCGACGGTTACAATAAATGTAATTGGTCTAAAACAGGGGTCAGGAACCTTTTTGGCTGAGAGAGCCATGAACGCCACATATTTTAAAATGTAATTCCGTGAGAGCCATACAATGACCCATGTACGTTAAGCATTATCCAATAAAAATTTGGTGTTGTCCCAGAGGACAGCTGTGATTGGCTCCAGCCACCTGCAACCATGAACATGAGCGGTAGAAAATGAATAGATTGTAATACATGAGAATGTTTTATATTTTTAACGTTATTTTTTTTATTAAAGATTTGTCTACGAGCCAGATGCAGCCATCAAAAGAGCCACATCTAGCTCGTGAGCCATAGGTTCCCGACCCCTGGTCTAAACACTGATTAAAAGCCAAAGACAGTACACTGGATTTTTTAAAAAAAGCAAGATTGAAGTTTATGTTCAGATGTATTTTAAATACAAAAGAACACACAAGTTGAAGGTTAAAAGACAGAAAAATATATACAACATAAAATACAAGCATGAGAAAGCTAATGTGGCTGTATTCAAGTCAGACAAAGTAGACTTCAGGACAAAGAATATCACCAAAGATGAAGTATATCATTTCGGAATGATTAAATTCATATATAACAAGTCTAAATATGAATGCATTTAATAGCAAAACTTCAAAATACAGTAAGTCAAAATTGACAGAAATAAAAAGTAAAATGGTAAATCCAAAATCCTAGCTGGACATTTGCAAACTCCTTTCTCAGCAACTATCTAGAAAATCAGGATACAGAAGATTTTAACAATATGAGCCAACACCTTGATCTAATAAATACTTAGGTCACACAACTGCACAATACACATGTTCTTTTCAAGTGTAAATAGAACATTCACTGTGTTAGACCACATTCTCAACAATGAAATAAGTCTCAAATTGTAAAAGCAATGAAATCACACACCACATGTTTTCTACCCAGAAAGGAACTAAATTAGAAATCAATAACAAAATGGTACATTGAAAAACCTACAGATTTGAAAATTAAGCAACATACTTCTAAATAGTTTATGGGTTGGAGGAAAAAAATCACAAGGGAAATGATGAAATATTTCAAACAGAATCATAGTGAAAACTCAACACACCAACATTTGTGCAGCACAGTAAAACAGTATTTACAGAAACATTTTTAGCTTTTTTCCTAAAGCAGCAACCAGTGTGGGAATGAGAAACTGCAGGGTCATCCCTGATTAACAACCCCTACCATAACGAACCTCAGTATTCAGTGGGTCACACAGGTCCTGCAGTTCTTTCCTGAGTTTCTCTTGAATCCTATACTTGTCCACTAGTACTGTCTCCTTATCATAGCTCTCTTAAACTTTTCAAGTACTGAGTTTGAACCTTTGCAGTGGAACCTTAGACAAGTTTCTTACCCTTTTCGTATTATCGGTTTCCTCATCTGTTAAAGAGACATTGTCAAAGCGCCTATCTCATGAGTTATCCTGAAGATGAATACATCATGAAAAGCACTTAGTCTCTGGCATCCAGTGAGAGTCCAATGAATGGTAGCTGTCCCTATTGTATGATTGCTATATATCATGCATTTCATTGCATCTTATTATTTCAACACACTTGTAACTAGTCTACCTGCCTCTACTATTTCCCCACTTCTAAATCAAATTTTTAAACTTTAATTTTAAAGCTTTTTTAAAAAAAATTTTAATCCTTACATAGAGCTCAACAGACTAAAGCAGAAAAAGAAGAGCTAGTTTGATTGACACAAACAGTAACCCTGGACTGTTATTTTTTTGGTGTTTTTATTACTGGTGTCTTATCATTATATTATTAGCATGAAATACAGTGTATTTTATGGCTTATTTTAACAAAATGGAAAAACTCCAAAGATTGGTCACTTTGTAGAGCTGTATCTCTCAGTCCTGAATCCTCAACAGGGTCCTCAGAGACACGCTACACCTGCAGACGGGCAGTATGGTGAGCAGCCCGCGGTGTCCGCCTGGCTGAAGGTCAGCGCTGCCAGGCTGTGGCAGTGCCAAGAACATCTCCGCCATCACCTCTTCATCGCTAACCTAAGGAAGCAGTCCTTGCCGTGCCTCTCTGTGGCCCCATCTACTCATTTTCTGTGATAGGTACAGATGCAAGCACATCCTTCAACTCCACAGCGATGTTCTGCACCTCCGACTACATCTGGGCAAGCCTGCCATCCTCTTGCATTTCACTTGGAAGCAGAGCCATAAGGATGGCTGATCATGAGTGTAGCCCCCTTTCATCAAGAAAAATACTGAAGTTTTCAGGCAAATTGTATATGGAAAGAAACAGGTTCTAGAAGCCCTAAAACTATGGTGAATACCTACAAACTCCTTTCAGAATCTTTAAAGAAAGGATCAAGCATTTAACCAGGCAGGAGATTACATTGATTCCATACCAACTGGAATGCCCCAAGTTCTATGTTTTGAAAAACTGACGTATCCTGACACTTTGAGAGCACAGTCCCTTACGGATGGGGATGGGGGGGGGGATGACCTGGAGAGAGTAAGAATAAACAGAGCCCAGATCCTCTCCTAACCCCCACCCCCAAAGACACTGTGCCTGGAGTCTTGGGTTAGCCCTCTATATGGCCAGTAGCCACGGCCACAACACAGCCACCTGGCCAGTGCAGGTTCGCATTTGATTCAGACAGACGGTAATGAAACAATGGAGCCAAGAACTGGTGGGCCATTAGCTTTAATACTAGCTTGCACCTAGTGGGCAAGAAATATACACAGTGGGAAAACACTTCCCTTTCCATTCAGGGCTCCCAAAGCCACTGACTCATCTGAGTTTCCTAGAATCAAAGGTTTCTAGCTCACCAGCCTTATTCACCTCTGTTCCCCATCTCCTTCTCTCTGCACAAACTCTGCACAAACTAGCTTCTCCTTCAGCACTCCACCATTTAGGCTGCTTCTCCTGGCCTCCTCCACGTGGTCTTTTCTGCTCTCTTCTGGCATGGGCTCCTCTGCTCCATTTTATAGAGTAGAAGTCAAAACCTTTAATCCAATATACAAACAAGGAAGTCTCTGATACAAAGTCACTTAGGGTGGAAAAGGCTTAGTCTTAAAACTAAGCCTTAGGCTATAATGACCCTGCCTGCTTACAGCCTATCCCCCACACCCAATGCAAACTATAAGCGAGTAAATATATATCATACTTACAAACTTATTTGACTGTAAAGCCAGTAGCCAGGGCTACCATCACAGCCGCCTGGCCCATGCAGGTTTGCATTGGATTCGGACAGTCGGTAAAGAAACACCGGAGCCAAAAACTGATGGGCCATCATCTTTAATCCTAGCTTGCACCCGGCGGGAAAGTAAAAACACACACTGGGCTCCAAAACCCACTCACATTCAGTGCTCACAAAGCTACTGACTTATCCGAGTTTCCTAGAATCAAAGGTTTTCAGCTCACCAGCCTTATTCACCTCTGTTCCCCATCTCCTTCCTTCTCCCTGCACAAACTCTGCACAAACTGGCTTCTCACTCAACACTCCACCATCTTGGCTGCTTTTCCTGGCCTCCTCCATGTGGCCTTTCTCTGCTCTCCTCTCTAATGCTAATCTCAGGAACCCAGAGAGCAAGCTCTCATTTTGCCCCCATTTTATAGTGTAGAAATCAAAACCCTTAATCCAATATACAAAATAGAGAAGTCTCTAATACAAAGTCACTTATCGAGGCATGATGGGATTGTACCATCCCACATCAAAAAGGGTGGGAAAGGCTTAGTCCTAAAACCAAGCCCCAGGCTACAAGGATCTTGCCTGCCCACAGCCCTCAGAGACACACATTAATATCACCTGGGCGACGGCCTCCACGTGGGCAGCACCATCTTTAACAAAGTGAGCATAATATATTTTATCTGCCCAACATTGACCAGTACCCCCACCCTCACCCCCACTGATGCTTCCTTCCAGGGGAGGCAGCTCCCCGATGGACACTGCACCCCAGGTCTGTCTCCTTCACTCACTGGGCTGTGATCAGTAAGTCTGAGGAGAAATCTGACCCGCCTGCCTCCCTGCCTCCTCTCCCTGCTGGGGGAGAGCTCCCTCAGCCTCTCGTCTCAGGAGAGCCTGCACCTGTATCTGATTCTGGGGCTCTGGCAGCAGCCCCTCACTTTTTTCTCATACCACTAAATCATATCCTTCAACTTAGTTAACTCCCAAAACTTGGTATCTTACCTTCCACTAGCTACTCCCTTGTTTTTATTTCTCCATTTGTTCAGAACCTGGTGGAGATGTGCTGGTGTTTCACAGGGAACTTAGAGACGAAGAGAGAGCCCAACAGCACCCAAGTCCCTGCCACTCGGATCTCTACAACAGGGACAGGATACCAAGCCAGCCCCAGAGCCTGCACCCTGAGACCAGGATCCTGTCTCTGGTCCCCTCCACCCGCTTTCTGAATTCTCACCCCGACTCCTGGCTCCTCAGAGCTGCAGCTTGTTAAAGGGCAGGGAACTCAGAGGATGTGATCACTGTGGGAACAAAACAGCTGGGGTGCAAACCTCTTGATGACAGTTAAGACTTATTTTAAACTCTGTTGTTTTTTGTTTTGCTTTTAAAAAAACAAGCTGTAAAGCAATGGTAGCACAGACTCCTGTCTTCTTTTAAAATTTTATCTTCATGCTTACTGTGTAATGTGACATGTAATTTTCTTTTTCACGTCTTTTCTTTCCTGATTTAATTCCAAATCTTTATTTTGCAAATACGAAAAATGCCCTTCTTCAGCCCATTAAAATGCATGAATATCCTTCTAGCACCTTTGTCTATACCTCATGTTTGAACTTGGATACTGCTTTCTAATTCTTCAGGTCAGGACCCTATTTCCCATGGGATCAAGAACACCTTAGAATACAGGGCAAAAATTTGTGCTACATCCCTGATGAGTTCATTTGAACCAAACTGACTTGATTTAAATTCATAGGAATAAGCTTAGCAAGACTGAGCCGTTTCTCCTAAATCAGATCTAACATAGTGGCCTTTCTATTCTTTAATCACCCAGCTTGTACTGCTGTGAACTCCCCACACACACACAAGAATACTCATAGCCAGGGACAAACAAAAAGATAATAGCCTCTAGGATAAAAACCAAAAACAAACCACAAACTACTGCATAGTGAATTAATATTTGTTTCTGTTTTTCATCGTTAGCAGAAGGCACGGTCCTGTCCATGGAACGAGGGGGCATGCTGGGGGAGCCCTGAGGTTCCTTCCAGTTGTAAGGGAAATCGCGACCCCGTCTTACTGCTGCCTAGCATTTATCACATCTACCCACTGTCGCTTATTTCTGCAGTAGGTGAGCATGAATCTAGAAGAGAATTTAACTGAGAGGAACCATAACTTACAAAATAAAGTTTATCACTACCTGAATGATGTATTGCTCAATAATTTGTTATATGCCCAAAGCCATTAGCCAGTCTGATGGTTTTGTTGTTGTGATTTTTCATTAAAACACGGGAATTATGCACTTTAGCAGGAAATCAAACTTTTTTTTTTTTTCCAGGTTTTGGTTTCTTTCTTTTTTTTTTTTTTTTAATAATTTTATTTTTTTAATGGGTGACATAAATAAATCAGGATACATATATTCAAAGATAACAAGTCCAGGTTATCTTGTCATTCAATTATGTTGCATACCCACCACCCAAAGTCAGATCGTCCTCTGTCACCTTCTATCTTGTTTTCTTTGTGCCCCTCCCCCTCCCCCTTTCCCTCTCCCATTCCCCCCCCCCCCCCCCCCCCGTAACCACCACACTCCTATCAATGTCTCTTAGTTTCACTTTTATGTCCCACCTACGTATGGAATAATGCAGTTCCTGGTTTTTTCTGATTTACTTATTTCGCTTCGTATCATGTTATCAAGATCCCACCATTTTGCTGTAAATGTTCCGATGTCATTATTTCTTATGGCTGAGTAGTATTCCATAGTGTATATGTGCCACATCTTCTTTATTCAGTCATCTATTGACAGGATTTTTGGTTGAGGAAACCAAACTTTTCAAGAGTCCTCTCCATGTAACCACCCCTCCCCGCCGGACACTCGAGAACAACCAGACTTTATGTACAATGTAAGTTTCCCTTTGCAAGAAAAATAAAAGGGGGCCTTCATTTTCAGAAAGGCAATTTCTCCAAGTCGCTTTTCAAATTAACTTTGCCTTTAAACCTTTCTTTCATTTTTAAAGGTTCATTTGTTGTCCTGCTAGAGGATTTTTTTTTTAAAGCAGTTGACAACTGCCCAGCAACAGCAGCCTGTGTTTGCAGTCACTATTTTGGGCTACATCACATGTCACTTACATAACCTTGTTTAACTGCTCTTGAACCAGTTCGAACAACCTGGGAAACAGATTAGGGCAGTCCCAGCAAATTCCCCTATCGCAGGTTCTGATGGGTGATTTCCCATCCCCCGCTGCACCCTATATCTTATAATGCTGCATGGTGAGTGAGAGGGTGTCCGAAAAGACTGGTTATTCATTGTCAGAGCAAGCTAAAACATTTGATAATTAACTTCCCCTGCTCAGTTTGAACCAGTCTGGTCTGCCCATAATAAACCAATGAACAATGCTCCCCTGCTGACGGAGTTTATGAGAGAGCCTGGATTAACATGCTTTCAAATGCCAGAGGGAGGGAAACTCACTGGAGAAGTAAGTGGAGGTTGCTTTTGCCACCTTGAGACACAAATCCTTTGAAGTTATGTTTTTGGGATCCTAAGATTTTAATTTAGTAGTGAGATTGCATTTATTTTTTCCTCTTCCCTTGTGGGTGAGTACAAAGATTCCCAGATAAACACTCTTCTTGTGGGGGCAAGGCACTAGTTTTTTCATTTAAAAATATATAACACTTCTAATTATTATGACTTAAATTTTAGGCACTTTGCATACTTTTAGCAAAAGATAATTAAAGAAAATATTATATAATAAAAGCCAAGTGCTGAAAGCTTTTAATCTTGAGAAACATTAGGATGCGAATAAGACGAGTAATCCACAAGGAACAAAGAACATTTTTTCAAGAGGAGTGACTTATGTCCCACACACATTCAATAGTAGGAATTTAACATAGTTGCACTTCACTATGCAAAAACATCTGCTATCTAGATAAACTAATAAGTTTTCAGGGCAGTGGGCAGGGAAGTAACATTTGTTGAATTCCTGTTACGTGACAGCTGTTTTACCAATCATATAATTTAATCCTTAATTTAAAAAATCCTGTGGGGGTGGACCCTGTGAGATAGGTCATATTATCCCCGTTTTGTCAATGAGAACACATGCAGGTGACATCACACGGCCAGCTTAGCTGGGATTTGTACTTGAAGGGCTCTCATTACAGTATCTACTCCTTCTATGGCTCCACAGAAGGATATAAAAAGTATTTATACCTAGAGCATAGACTGGAACAGAGCAGCAAAACATTCAGGCTACTGATAAGGGATACTCTGTACACTGAAATATCACTAACCTCTGTGAGCCTTGGGAAAGCAAAGGGCATGAACTGAGGCAAACTTCTGGGTCGAAGCCTCAGCTGAAATAGGCACAGGATGGCACACTGACCCCCGAATCTGCTACTTTTTGCCCCATATACCTGTACTTCTACACGCCAGGCTGACGCTCTACCACTGAGCCAACCGGCCAGGGCCTATACCTGTACTTCTATACCCCAATCCATGAAACAGACACACGCACAGCCCTGCAGAATGGGAAATTTGTGTGTGCGGCGTCCTTAATTAATGATCACATTCCATTCATTTTTGCCCAACCAGAAAATCCACCAAGATCTTAAAACTGGAAGGCAGAGAGGAGGGATTCTTGTTCAGCCACTGCGGCCTTAAACTATTTGTGACAGCGTGAAGGTCTCTGTGCAGCTCAGGGGGAACTTACTGCCATGTCAGGCACCGCCTGGTTCTTAAGCACCCTTACAGCTCTCAACCCAGACAAGAGCCGTGTTGGTACCAGAGGACAACTCTATTGAAACTTCTACTGACAATCTACATGTTCGCCAGAAAAGACATTTTCAAACTGTTTGATCAGATGTGTTCTTTTCACACACATATTAAGTCCGACTAGTTTGGGTACACTGTGGGGTACATGGTAAAGAGTCTCTCTCCTTCCCTGCCTCTCGAGATGCCCAGTTTCCTTTCCCAGAGGCAATGCTGTTGTCAGTGTCCCTGGATTTAGGACACTGGTTTGTTTAACCATAGAAAATATATTCTGTTGTCAAATTAGGCACTATTCATTCAATATGTCTATTCTTTTACTAATTAGGTCAACAAATAGTTATAGAGTGGCCATTATATGGCAGTTACTGTGACCAGCACAAGGGCTGAGAGATGAATGATACGAGATTCCTATTCAGGGTCTGATATGTGGGTCCAGTGTGGCTGGCAGACAGGGTCCTAAGCCAACCAGAGCCTGGGGCATGACCAGCATGTGGACCAAGTGCAGGAACACAGGAGAAGAAATGATGACCTCTGCCTCAGGCATCAGAAAAATCTTCTAGAAGAACTAACGTAAGGCCAGTTTCTTGAGGAACGGTTGTTGAACGGAAAAGATGTTAGAGCAGTTTTCTAAGTATAGAAACAATGTACTAGAGCGTGGGTGTTGTCACAGGGTATCATCTGTTCAGCAAGGGTGAGCTTGCTGTGCCTGGAGCACAGGGAAGGGATGCGGAGGCAGTAACAATGAAGGCTGTGAGAACTTGCTGTGCCATGCTATGGAGTCTGGGCATCAATCTTAGGCAGTGAGGTGGGGAAGCCAGTCTACGTCTCACTCATATCTCAGGAAGTTCACTCTGGTGGCTCAGTGGGAGATCTCCTGGATTCATGGCAGAGATACCAGTCAAGCCCAGATTCAGATGACTCCTTGAGGAGCAGGGAGTTAGGAGGTATAATTTCCCATCAATCATCCTCATATCTGTTATTCCCTTGCCCCAAATATATATAAATATTTTTTCATATCTTCATTGCTTCAACATCCATTCATTATCCAAGTGGCAATGGCTAAAGCCATCCTAAATTATTTCTTTCTGGTCCTCCATGCAAACACTTCACACCTTTCTGGTTTTATTATTCAAAGTTGTTGACTTCTGCCTCTTGGGTACCATCATTGTCTCAAAGAAGCAGATAATGTGTACGCTTGAGATAAAAATGACAGCCCTTGAGTTACCCACTTAGCTTGCCAAAGCCAAGTAGTTGTTTTCCTTTCTAACATCCTAAACTGGCCAGTCCTCCTTTGTCCAATTATTCCCGATAGAAACGACTCACAATATTAGTACGTTTGAACCAAAATTCCTGTGCATATGAGGGAAAGGTGGTATAAGATGTAAATCCGTGTAGACCAGAACTTGGGGTTGAAGATTAGACTCAGATGAAAGAAGGAGAAGGGGAGGGGAACTACAGGAACTTGTCCTACGAAATAAGACAAGCTGTCAGCTGAGGGTGAGAGGTGGGGGTGGAGGGTAAACCAGACCACAAGTTGTCCAGAGCAGCTGTAGGAAGATGACGGACAGCATGAGATGGAAGTGAAGAGGACTAATGCTTGTTAAACATCTACTACATTCTAAGCGACTAGGCTGGGGAAGTTATATTATTATCAAATTTAATGTTGATGATAACCTTTTTGAGAAGTACTGTTATTGTCATGTTCTAGGCAAGGAAGGAAGTAGCTGTCCATGGTGCTTCTCACAGCCAGTGGTGATGCAAGAATTTGAACCCAGGTCTGACAATAGAACACACTCTCTGGGCAAGTCACTCAGAAGCAATCCTGAACTCTTAACATATATAAAAACATCTCGTTTGGCTTTCAGAAAAGCTTTGTGTTTGCACCTCTTAACTTTCTATGCTTCATCATTTGACTAATTGCTTAATAACAAAGCATTTCCCATTTAGAAAACCTAGTCCTTATTTACGGCTAAAACGAAGGACAAGAAATGTGCAATGGAGTTTGCAATGTCATAATAAGCTTTGGGGTCAGAAATATGTGGGTTCTATCCAGCCTCATTCACTTATCAGCTATATAACGCTGAGCAAGCCATTTAACCTTATATTTTCTCATCCATAAAGTTAGAGTACCAAATTTTATCTCACCCAGGATTATAAAGAGTAAGTGCAATAAATATGAGATCTGAGATGTAACAAGTGCAAAGCAATAACAATGTGGATTTTAAGACTCTTCTATCCACAAGTGCCAATAAGTTATTACTTTCATATGTTAAACTTTTTCATATAATATATATTTTTCTGTAAATCATTAACTTGCTGGTTATCCTGGTGAAATCATTGCCTTTCTAAGTCTCTTTATTTATTTTAAAGTATAGAGATGGGATCAGATGACTTCTATTGTCTCTAACTCTTTGTTTTTATGGTTCTGAAAAGAGAAACAGTGAAGGAAAAGATGTAAAGTCATCACCAGAAAGAGTAGGCAGTAAATGGGGCAATGTAGCCATGCCCCGTCTCCTGAGCAAACACACAGTGTGACTGGCCAAACCCTACTAAGAGCAAATTGCTCAAGACAGGAGAGGGAGCTGTAATCACTGTCCTTAGCCCACAGTCTTGGAATGGCAAATTAAGTTAAAGAATTCAAAAGCAGTAACTATGGCCAATGAGAAAAGTTGTCAAAGATAAGGGAAATTTATTTAAAAAAAAAAAAAACTTCTAAGCAAAGGTCTCTAGGAGATAAAACAAGAAAAAGAAAAGCTTCATATGTATTCATACATATATTTTAAATAACAGTGTTAAAAGTTAACAAACAATCACACTACAATCTAAGCTACGTTCTAAAAAAAAAAAAAATCTAGAATTCTTCAGTAGGGTGTTTCAAGAAAAAAGATGCAAAACTGAAAGTTTCCCTCCCCTCTTTTTTCCCGATTCACTCCTGGCCCAGAAGTTTTTAAAAAGGCTATTTGTCTATGCCATTTATCTTCATGTTGCAATTATAAACCTGATACTATGTGGTGGGGAAAGTCTAGGAGTCATATTTTAAGCCCCAAATAATCAGAGATTATTATACTTGGTAAGCAGTGACTTCCCTGGGAGAATATTAAAGAGGTTCTCTGCCGTTCACACCTTAGATCAAGTTACACGAGACAAAGTGCCTGTATGAAGCAGGAGGACAGTAAACAAATTACAGCTTGTACACCAAAATAGCCTAGTTTTTCCCAGCTCTGAATTCCATCTGTCAAAATAAGGTGCGTGGCATTCACCAGATACCAGCAGTGCATACAGAGCTGAACTGATTCGAACTGCTGGGCCTTAGTTCTGTTATTCATAACAATAACCAACTGTCAATTAATGCAATTGTTTATACAATGAAGGCTTTGGCCATTATCATCAGCCCATTCTTCCTCTGAACACTATCACTTCCTCTCTACTGGTCCAAGGCCCCATCTAAGACCCCCCCCCCCACTGAACCTCAACTTTCCTAAAACCTTCAGTGACCTTAAACGATCTCCTGTCCCTAAAACACCTCTGAAACACCCCACAAACATTGGCTGATAACTATTACGAGCTGGGCAACACAGCACTGCATTATCTTAATTAAGATTTGCAATAATACCACACTATTAAAATTACACCCATTTTAGGTTCTTACTGCTCTGGCAAATTCTCACTAGCCACTGTGGCTTATTTCTCTACAGGAAGGCTGGGTGTCATTTCTTCTTATCTGTATCAGAACCCCTTCAAAGCAGGGAGCAGTCTTATGCATCAACAGAGCTCCATGGTACCTAGGACATGGTAAGTGGCAAACACCCATGGCTAGGGCAGTTACATCCTGCCTCTCAGGAATACAACCTAGTGTCTCTTTAGCCACAGCCTAGGGCCTGGAGCAGAAATGCCTGGGTCTTCTCAGCTGATGGCCCACCTCTGTGCTGTGAGCTGCCTTTTCCTCCCAAAGCTCTCAGCACCCAGGCTGGCAGAGCAGCAGGAGTTAATGTGTAACACTTTCTCTCCAAAGAGTCATTTGCCATCATATCATTATATCACTATAATAACTCCAATACACACAGGGGCCAATGAAAAAATATAAAAATGAGTAAGTTCATTTGAATAAAAAGGAAATTTAAATAAAAAGTATCTTTTGACTATTATTATTTTTAGAGAGGAAGAGAAAGAAAGTGCGAGAGAAACATTAATTTGTTGTTCCACTTATTTATGCATTCATTGGTTGATTCTTGTATGTGCCCTGATCGGGGATCAAATTCGTAACCTTGGCATATCGGGATGATGCTCTAACCAACTGAGCTACCTGGCTACATGGTCTTACTTACAAATTAAAAACAACAAAAAAGGCTCAACTCATAGAAATAGAGGGTAGAACGGTGGTTGCCAGGGGCTGAGTGGTTGGGGAAATGGAGAAGCTGGTACAAAGTATAAACTTCCGGTTATAAGATGGATAAAGTCCGAGGATTTAATGTAGAACATGAGGACAACAGTCAACAATACTGTACTGTATAACGCTAAGAGAAGAGAACTTTAGACAGACAGAAAAGAGAAAACGAGGTCCATGTGTGAGGCGACGGACGTGTTAAGTTGGATGGGAATCCTTTCACAATGCACACATATATCAGATCATCGCATGGTACATTTTAAATATAGTATTTTGTCAGTTATACTTTATTCAGGTTGAAAAATGTAATGAGATCACAGAGGAGAAAAACTAACGAGGGAAGGAGGGGCAGTAGCAAGCGGTGATGAGAGAGGCTTGCCGAAGAGGACATCTTTCACCCAGACCTTGAAGCAGAAAAGCAATTTCCACAAGCAGAGGAGGAGGAGGCAAGGATATTGACAGGTTGTCAGCTAGGACCACATCTCCCTAGGTCACAGATGCCTCAACAAGGTCCCACGGCATGGGTAATGCCGTCTGCATAGGACTCTGATCAAAGCAGTTAAAGAAGTGTGCCGTAAACTTTACTGAAGTCATGGAATTAGTCTACTACAGACACCAAAAATGTTAAAAAAGACTCTCGTATTGCCAGAACCAAGGGAAAAACACAAATCATTAAACCTAATTCTTAACAGCCAAGGAATGTCAAACAAAAGGTGAGAGAAACTGATGGATTCTTACACAGGTTTGGATTTATGTGATAACTTACTAAAGAATCAGCTTTCCACTTCAATATTTATAGTACTCTGAACGGAATCTATTTATCTCATATGAAATTAGAGCTGAGCATTTTTATGCAATAGTTCCAAAGGCTATAGTCTTTCACACGTACTCAACCTTTAAGTCAATACAATCTAACAGTTTAAGGAAAGAAGACATTAGATTTCAGAAAGCTATTCTGCCTAAAAACACTATAAATTATTTAAATTGAATTCTGATTAAAGTTAAAGTCTTCTTCAATAGGGCATGCAAGGTTCTTAGAACTTTTGCAAATGAGATCTCTGTAATCTGATTCTGCTTCATCCAGTAAAGCCATAGAATGAATATGCTATCATACCAAAGTCACAGTGGCTGTCTGGAATATTCTTCAATTTGCTCTTGAACTCTAAAACGGCATAGGAAAACGGTGCAAATGCTTCTCCTTCATGTTCAAATACCAGGTACTACTCTGAACTGAAATTTCTGTGTCTTAGAGAGGGAAACAGAAGAATATTGGTTTATTTTTAAAAATTATATAATCTTAGAGCTGGAGGGAAATAGTCCATTCCAGCCTAGAGTTTACCCAAGGTCACAGAGATAACAGAGAGATGCTAGACTAAAACTCAGGAGACCTGAACTGAAATCAAACTTGTCCATGGATGCACCTCAACTTACAGAGGGGTTACATTCCACTCAACCCAGTGTAAGTTGAAACATATCATAAAGTACAGTATAAGTAATATAGTATAAAAAAAAAATATATATATATATACAACTATGGATGGTGCCAGGTGGGGACTGGAAATAGTGGGTGAGGGAAACATTCTGTAAAGTATATGATTGTCTAGCCACTATGTTATACACTGGTAACTAATACAACATAATACCGAATGTAAAATGCAATTGAAAAAATAAAGAAAATACCATTAGGTTGAAAATGCATTTATAATACACCTCAGCTACCGAAGATTATAGCTTAGCCTTAGCCTGCCTACAACATGCTCAGGACACTTTCATGAGCCCACAGCTGGGCAATGACATCTTGCTGCTTCCACCCAATGTCACAAGAGGGGAACAGACTAGCCTGGGGAAAAAATGAAAATCCAAAATTTGAAGTATGGTTTCTATTGAACACACATTGCTTTCATATCTTTGTAAAACCAGTCAGTGGCTATACTCACGAGCTGTGTGACCCAGAGCAAATGACTTCTTGTGGATAAGTTTCTTCATCTGTACAATTGTGAATATATAACTACCTTACTAGATTATTATAAAGAACAGAAAAAAGATGTACTGAAGGTGCCAATTATAATGCTTAGCAGAATAGGTAGGCAGAATACAGAATAATAGGTATTAGCTATTAATATGGATTATATAGTTGAATGTTGAATCAAGCAACATTCTTGTCAACATTGAAACTTCTGCCTGTCAACCCACCATAATGTCTGGGTTGTTTTTATTTTGCTCTACTCTAAAAAAAAAGAAATACAGACAAACTCTAATGGAGTACAACCATGCAACCACTTTCTATAATTTTAGGTGTTTGTTTTTTTTTAAGCCTAGAAACAAACAAAACAAAAGAAAAAGATTTCCCAAATCATAGTCTAGGTCTAAAAATGAATGCATTGGCTCTGAGAGGGTATTTAGCACTTCATGTGGACACCTGAAAATGACCTTGTATAAAGGGGCCAGGGAAGGGAAGGCCCTACTGAACAGCTACCTGAGCCCCATCTAGAAAAGGGGAGGCCGTCCAGGAGGGGCCGGACGGGGGCTGTGTGTGTGGGGGGACGACACAGACCCTGGCTCAGGGAAGTGGCAGCTGCTGGGGCCGCTCTGCTCTGCAGGGCCTGGCAACTGCTGGCATGGCATGCAGGAATGCGGTGGGCGGTGCCATCAGACCCTCTACTGCTGGGGAGAGGCCTGGCGCCAGATACCACATGAAATCTCCTGGTTGTCAAAGCTGCCAACTAATTCACACACACACACACACACACACGCCCAACAAAAAATATATTTTCTGGTCTAGGCCAAAATAAGCACACCTCAACAGACTGGCTTTCCAGCTGGGGAAGTCAGTCTGAGAGCCCAGGAGGAGGGACCCAGCCTGCCACCACCAGATGGGGGTTTGGAGAGAGGGGCGGCCTCCCCACCAAGAGACTGCAGGGCCAGGGCCTGGCCTTTTCTGTCTTTGGACATTTTATTTTTATACCTACAAATTCACAGCCACTCCTGGAAACTGGCACTAGGGGTAGATGGTATAAACCCGGTGCAGGGTAGGGGAGTGCAACACGGGGCCCCCAGCACCCAGGCATGTCCCTGAATTTCGTTACCCTCGTGTCCTTGGGATCCAGGGCTGTGCGCCTCTGCTGTTTCATCGAGTACTGGGAAAAACAGTCACATCGACTCTGAGTTCTCTGAAAAGCATTCCAGTTCACTAAGCTGCCAATGTTATTAGATGCCCTTGAGGCATCTGTCAGGGAGCCGCTGTCTGCTGGTGGTGACTGTGGCCGGCAAGCTGACGGAGGCTAACCCGGCCTTCCTCCTGAGGAAGCGAGGGCTTTGGCCAAGCAAGGCCCAGGTCATTTATCAATCCAGATCCCAGCAATGCCACGTGCAACCAAAGACCTGCACTTGGAAGTTCGGGGTGAAAACAGTGATTGGACGTGTGCTTCCTTTGACATACCCAGGAAGGCAAGCACGGCTGCCTCGTTCTCTGGCCCAGGAGAGAAAGGGTAGGATGGACCCGCTAGGCTCCGAGCACGGTAAGGATGTAGAGCAAAAGTAGATAAACTTTCTGGAAAGGGACCAAATTACAAATATTTTAGGCTTTGCAGGAGCGTTTCTGCTCCAACTACTCGCTGTGTCACTGGTGTGTGAAAACAACCACACGAGGTGTGTAAGCAAAGGGGCGTGGCTGTGCTCCAATGTCACTTTACAGACACCGCAGTGCGGACTTCATGGGTTTTTTAAAGTATATCACAAAATATTACTTTTCTGCTGGTCCCCCTCCCCTTCCCATCCTACTCCCAATAGTCCTCGGTTCACAGACCATTACAGAAGCCTTCTGGAGGCTGAATCCTGCTCCTGATCTATAAATAGTCCATGAAGAGGAAATAGTATTTCCCAGCCATTACCATAAACCAAGACTGTGCTAAGCACCTGACGGGATCACTTTGTTTAACTATGACAACTGTCCTAAGGAACAGTCTTTTTATGTCCATTTTACACGTGAGAACACTGTCTGAGGCTTGGGACGGTTAAGTCACTTGCCTCTGTGTATACAGACAGAAAGTGGTTAGCCAGGATTTGAACCCAACCACATTGACTGTGGGCTCTGGGCCCCCAACTGGGGGCCATGTATGCACAGAATGACTGGGCATCAGACTGTTACTAGAGAGTTTTCAAAAATACAGGTACCTGAATTCCCCAATTTCCTAAGTCAGAACCACTGGACAGGGGACCTAGGCATCTTCAAGTTAAAAACAAAGTGTTTTTCCCCCACAAGTGTTTTTGAGTACAATGAGGGCCTATGCCTAGACCCTTGCTCTGTTAGCATCAAGTATTATCGGACATGGTCCTACCAATAAAGAGCTTGTACATCTTAAAGGTAGATCATCCCACTATTTGGACCTGTTACTTAGTTCATATTCATAATCACGGCAACAAGGGCTTTACAGGAATCAGGCCGACAAGAAGTTAAGTCCCAGGTCATGCCCGGAGTCTTATTACCCAAGCTGTATTTGCTGAAAGCTGCCACCACAGAGCAAGGGAGGAGTCCATTTGAACTAAAACTGGATGCCTAAGCCATACCAAGAGCAAAGGTGGCAGGCAAGATGGCTGGAAAAGGCATTACCAATCACATAAGAACTTTAAACCACACACTTAAACAGAATAAGCCCAGATAAACCAACCTGACTGGGGGCAAAGCATTTGTGTAAATTGCAATGGGTTCACAGTGGTCAGAATTCCCCTGGATAGCTCTGGAAAGGATTTAGGTTACTGGCTCAGAAAAAAAAAATAATAAACCTCCCCATATGAAACTCTTGTGCTCTCCCTCATCAGATCTAACTCAATGGCAGCCCATAGGAAGGCAACCCGCACGGGAAACATACTTCTGCTTCCGAAAAAAACTGCAGAAAGCTCCTAGGATGTGCACAGGAAAAGTCTCTCGTGGCCCATAGAGTCCAACCTGGTACTGTGCACCAGTCAGGGATTTTCAACCTGGGGACAAGGTCAGTCACATCTTCCTGAACTTCTTCTCATCAGACGCCAAAATGCAACAGAATGATGTGACTGTCCCCACGAAGTCTTCTCCAAGCAGATCCACTCTCCTACTGGAACTTGACTCTTTAATGGAGCGTCTGCCTCTTTCCAACTTTCCTTTTTGCTGACCCACGTTGCTATCCTTGCCGCCATCGCTGCTGACACTCGCCACCATGCAGTCCTTCCTTTTGTTTATTTACACATCTCAGGCACCCAGCGTGCACCCGGGGCCCCGAGCAGTCTAAAGTTTTTCACCCTCGCACTGGGATTAGTGCTTGCTGCCTATCAAGTACGCAAGAAGCTTCGAGCTATAAACACAGAAGTCATAAATGGAACAGAACGATCTATCTAACGGGGCAGACGGAACCCATGTGTAATGGACTGTGGCCCTTGTAATGAACATTTGTTGCCACCAGCAAGAAATTGCAATAATGGCACCTGTGAATATAAAGGACAACCAAAACCTCTTCAAACCAGGGCAAGTCCACTGCTGCTACATGTCTTTACTTGCTGGAAGGTTTACTCAATCAGATAAATAGTTCTGTTGTCATGTTTTAATTTTCTGTGGAGTAAGCATGTAACTTCAACAGAATGGTACAAAAGAAAGTTACTGACATTTGATCTTAACTTCTTCAGACACTAAAAGCCCAGTCTCTGTAGCTGTTAAGGATGTGAATTTGCTATAAGCTGCAGTACAGACACACAGGTAAAAAATGAAGTTACAATTCATAGTGTTCCATTAATGAGAAAAACAGAAATAAGATAGTATCTTAGTAATAATAATGCATGGGCATCATTAGAAATATATATGTACATACATTAATTATATGTATATAAATATAAATTATATGTGTAAACATCACATATAACATTAATGTACATAATTATAAATTTATATAACTATTAATCATATATGTAAATAGGATAACAAAAACAAAAGAATACTTTGAGAATATGGCCCAAGAGAATCCTCCAGCACAAAATTATTCCAGTTGCACAGTCCATCATACAAACGATGCATGATTTTGCAGAATCATAGAAAATGACTTGCTCTAAGGGCTATAAAAGGCTACAGGATTTAATCCATATTCTCTCACAGGTAATAGGAGTTCAATATTAGGCTAGTGGTTTTATTGTTTGGGTTTAATATTTTCGTATATTTCTCGTTTTATTTTTCAGGCACACATTTTTACAACACAAAAATATGTTTTTCTTACCCATTTTAATTGTGCAATTAAAGATGACCAGTAGTGAATTTACAGATTTGAGCAACCATCACCACAATCCAGTTTTAGAACATTCTCCTCACCCCCAAAAAAGTGCCTGATACTCATGTGCACTTAATTCTCATCTCCTCTACCCCCAATCAATCACTAATTTGTTTTTTGTCTATTTAGATTTGCCCTTCTGGACACTTCATATCAACAGAATCTTAGAAGACACAGTACTTGGCTTTTTGGTGTTTTTCACTTAGCACAATGTCTTTGCGGTTCATCCTGCTGCAGCACTCACCAGCAGTTAGCTCCTTTTCATTGCTGACGGGTATCTGATGTGCATAAACCACACGGTTTATTCATGCACCAATTGACTGACATGGAATGTTTTCCATGTTGTTGTCTTATTGAACAGGGCTATGGACATTCACATCCAAATCATTGTGTGGGCATACATTTTCATTTCTTTTGAGTTGACACCTAAAAGCGAGATTTTCAAGTCTTAAGGTAAGTTTATGCTTAATTTTTTGCAAAACTGCTGAATGGCTTTTCAAATGGGCTGCACCATTTTACATTGCCACTGCCAATGTATGAGGATTCTAGCTTTTCCATATCCTCACTTTTAATATTATTTTGTATTTTTATTATAGGTATTCTTGTGAATGTGAAGTGAAATCTCACTATGACTTTAAGCTGCATCTCCTTAATGACCAATGATGTTGAACATCTTTTCATTGAATCATTAGCCATGCACACATTTTTTTTATGTATATCTATTAAAATCTTTGGTTTGTTTTTAAAAGAGCTGGTGATCATCTTATTATTGGCCTCTGGGGATTCTTTAATATTCTGGATACTAGTGTTTAAACTTTGGAACTCTACATTTAAATTAAACTTTCATTTGATGAGCTAGAACAAGGGAGTCAAATTGGGGTCCAGGGATTAAAGCAATGTTTTAGAAATTCCAAGAAGTCAAAAACATTTTCATCATTATACTAAGACATTATTTGCCTTTTTCAATCTTTCCTTCTTCACGAATACAAATGAAATTTTCCAGAGACTAGAAGTAGTATTGACAATTATCTAAAAAGTCTCCTAAAGTACTCTTCCTTTTTAAAATTATATATCTGTATGAAGCCAGAGTTTCTTCCTATATCTCAAACAAAACAACGTGGGAATTCAGCTGTCTTCTATTAAACTAGATACTAAACACATTTTCAAAAGTAGAAGTCAATGCCATTTTCTCACTATTTTTTATAGAAAATAATTATTATAAATACATGTAATTTATGTCCACATGTAATGGGATTTTGTTCTTCTTAAGACAAATAAAAGTATTTTAAAAATGTCACTTTTAACTTCTAACGTGAAAAACATAGGTAGTTATAACTCACATAAACAAAAGCTCTTTGGGATTGTCAACATTATAAAGTGGGCCAAGGATCCTGCAACCAAACGGCTTGAGAACCATGGAGGCAGAAAAACAGTAAGTTAAGAAAATATTGGATTTTTGATTACAGGGACCACTAGGAAATATTTCCATATGTCAGAGTCAAGTCCACAAAATCTATAATCAAAGGACAATTTCTGCATGGATCAGTCTAGAGGTGCCGCAAACAAATGTGGTTTGGATCTGCAGGGACTGGGGCTCCCCTGGGCAGGAGCTAGGGGCGCAGTCTCTGCTGCTCATCTGGGTGTGGGGGGTAGATAAGGGGAGGGGAACAGGAGAGCGCATTGTGTTGATATAAAAGATGACACAGAGTAAACTCTGATTAATCCCAGGTTTTTAACACCTGCTTCTTTACTTCAACAAACATTTTTGAAGGCTTTACGGCCTTTGCTATCAACATACTAAGAACTGAGAAAATATGTACAAAGACCATGCGAAGATGAGACCAAATTTTTAATGAGGTTATTGTTTAACTCTTAAAATCTTCGTATAATATGGGTCAAAAACAGATGTTCTTGGGGTGATGCTCCCCCACGCAATGTTCTGCTGTGCTTCTCCCCCAGGACAATGTCATTGGCAGATAGTGGCTGTGGCGTTTGAAAGGTAAATTGCAAGCCTTATTTTATTATGTAAGCCTACCAACAATTTTTAAAAATGCATCTACTATATCTCAAACAAGATTTCCAAACAGAGTAGTAGCACTATAAAGTCATATGAAATAGACATACAAGTCAGAGTAATTTTTTCTCAATCACTGTCCTTGGGTTATAACAGTCTCGACATACGATGTTTCGAGTTTACAATGATCACTTCCATAAAAGCTTAAAAAAACAAACATGAGTGTTTCGGCTTACGCCATTAGTGTTGTACTTATGGACTACGTGGGTGAACTAGTTCAGTAGCATGTGGCAGAAGAATATGCAGTAACACGGCATTATCAGTGAGGGACTTGGTGCCCCCCAGAATGCTTCCCTGTGCCATTTTGGACTATTAAAAGTGTAAGTGTTCCATTTGTATTGCGACTTTCTGACCCTTATCATGGCTCCTAAATAAAGCTCAGAGTCTTTTGATGGTAGTGCTTCGAAGAAGAGAAAAGCCATCACAATGGATGTCACAGAGCTACTGGCATCAAATGGAGCGGAGCTGTCTGCTGAGGACCTCATTCAGCTGGAGAAGCAGCTGACTGAAGAGGAAGAGACAGAAACCCCGGAACCAAAGAAATTAACTATCAAGGGTTTGGCAGAAAGTTTTTCTGTGGTCGAGGATGGGTTGGCAAAATTCCAGGCTGAGGACTCCAGCGATGACAGATTCAGTAAGTTCTAGACACCTGCTATGGATGCCTTGCAATGCTATAGGCAGATTTTGGAAGAGAAGAAGTCATCAACCTTCCAGACTAGCCTGGAACAATTCTTTAAGAAGGTAGAGAGGCCTGCAACAGATCCTATACCCTCCACATCAGCTGCTTCTTGAGATGAAACACTTGTAGTACAGGTAGAATCATCTCCAGCATCTTCTGCATGTTCTTTAGGCAATCCTGATTCACCTGACCCAGTATCTCCAGCACCTCCTGCAGGTTCTCCTGTCTCTCCAGCTTCCTCCTCCTGATAGGTCACTCTCTTTCCCTTCCAGTGTGCAAGCCAACCACAGGAATAAAGGTAAGAATTATTTTTTACATTCATTTTTTTCTGTTACTACAGTACAGTGTACATACAGTACAGTATATTTATGTCCTTTTCCTTTTTCTGTGGCTTAGTTGTGTTTTTATTTTATAGATATGATTTTACAACTGTGTTAGAATATGTAAGTGACTTAGGCTAGGGTGTGTTTCGACTTACACCAAAATTCAGGTTACGTCACTGTCATAGGAACAGAACTGTGTAATAACCCAAGAGCTGGAACTATGTCTAGCAATCACTAAGCTTAGTTTACTTGCTGACTCAGTCACTAATGAGCAAGCAATCAACAAGGGTTAGCTATTATTATGACTGCCACTGATACAAAAGAAACTTACTAATACCCAACAGAAATTTTGTTTGTTGTCTTCATCCATGGAACATCATCATTATATTATCTTCAAATTAAAGGAAATATCATTGGAATTAGAATGTATCTGGTGAAGAGTCATAAAACACCATCTAAAATGACTAATTTCCCATTATTTGTAACTAAAGGTAATGAGGAAAATGTGAATAATCACAATTCCCTGATAGATTTTTATTTCTTCAGAGGAGGCTGTATACTAAGTACACAAAACCCTGTTGATTTAATGCATGAGCCCAAAGCCTACTTTAGTATAAATTGTCTGCCAGAAAGAAATTCACCCTGGTCACCCAATGCCACTAAGAAGAAGCTGGACAAATTCATATTTTCTTCAACAGCGACTCTCCTCTCTGGAAACCGGCAATAATTCTTGGGAATTTTTAAAGATAATAGCTGAAGGAGAAGCAATGTACCTAGTAATGCAGTGGTGCCCAACCTGTTTTGGGCCACGGACCAGTTTAATGTCAGAAAATATTTTCACGGACCGGCCTTTAGGGTGGGACGGATAAATGTATCATGTGACCGAGACAAGCGTCAAGAGTGAGTCTTAGACAGATGTAACAGAGGGAATCTGGTCATTTTTAAAAAATAAAACATCATTCAGACTTAAATAAAATGAAAATAATGTAAGTTATTTATTCTTTCTCTGCGGACGGGTACCAAATGGCCCACAGACCGGTACAGGTCTGAGGCCTGGGGGTTGGGGACCACTGTAGTAATACACACAGATTTATTAACTACTGAACGATTAAAAACTTTCAGCACACTTTGTTTTTCATTACAAATGGTAGCATTTAGGAAATTAACAAAATACAATAAAAGTGTCGCAATTTAGAATGCCGGTTATACGTTCTGTTTGACTGAGATCCCTTTATTTAATTCAGATAAGTTTAGAGCTTGCCATTCAAAATGTTCACTAGGAAGGAGCAGAGAAAGTAGAAGTTTGCCATTGATTTTAATGCATTTCAATCCAATAAGTGCTTATTGGTCATGTACTGTGTGCCTACCAGCTTCTTGGAGGCAATGGGAACACAAAGACCTTTCAGGTAACACTTGTGCCCTCGATGGAGTAGACTGGATGTGGCGAGATCTGTCTACATAAATGTGTGGGAGGGGAAGGAGAAAGATACCAGGGTAAAAACGTGTGGTAAAAATAACACGGGCAGTGGGCTAAAAGGGCACAGATAGCATGAACTTGAATTCTTTAGAAATGCTTTAGAAAGAATGTTAGAAAGGGGATAGAAATTGAATAGCTAGAGAAGTTAAAGATACTCTGGTTCCAGCCCACTTTCTGTCTTATCCTTCCCCACCCCCACCCCCAACCCCACCCCCTACATGGGCACGCCCTTCGGCAATAGAGCTGTGCGCTAGGTTCTACTTATTCCCTGTGTCCTCCTTAGCTCTCCGGGTGCATTCTTCCTCCTCTGCTTCTCTAACTCATTATTCTCCATGACCCCGTCTAAGACCCATACAGAAGGATTACGGTAGGCAGTCAGCTAGTTAGATATTAACAAAAGAGTAGGGAACGAAGTTGCTAAGCATGATGAGGTCTGGAAGCTAAGGCTTCCGTCACCCCAGGGAACGGCCACATCCTCTGCCAAAGGGGACTTAATTCCTGGACAGACAGGAAGATGGCTTTCCAATCTCCCCAGGGGGATAACCAGTCAATCACCCAGACTAGGGAGTGGGGTGCGGAGGGCAATAAAACAGTGGGGAAATTCCTCTGTGGAGGCATGCCCAGTAGGAGCCGAAATGTCAACAAAAAGGGGAGGAATCTAGCCTGGGCAAATCTGGGAGAAGGATCCAGTTGGGTAAGGGACACAGAATTCCGGAAGATCCAGGAAAGGGACTGGTGGGGGGTGGGGGCGCACCCAGCTCAAGCCTGGAAGAGCCAGGAGATTGGCTAGTTTGAAAGAACGCTTACCCTTTCCTAAACCCATGGTAATAAAGTCAAAGTTTAACAAAGGCCCTGGTGCATAGCTCATTTGCTCACGCTCTGCAGTAGCCACCCGAGGGGCCCAAGCATGGGCCCAAGTGCAGCAGTGGTGGCGGCCCAAGCGTGGCCTGGGCAGTAGACAGATGTGCAGGTGGGGAATCAGACACAGAGTTCTGCATCTCCGGGTCCCAGTCGCGCTGGGCCAGACAGGAGCCGGTCGGATGGGGGCTAACAGCCGGAGGCGGGAGATGAACCACCTGGTCATGGATGAGACCCTGGGAACCCGGGGACAGTCCTTTTGCTTTCTCTACAATAAACCTCACCACCCTGCCTCAAGTCTTTCTTATGTGTGGGTCCCCAGAGGGCTCTTCTCGCAACTCCATGGAAGAATCCCATTTTTTCTGGCAACAGAAGCATCCATCTGGTTGGTCCTTAGTAAGCACTAGCATATATTGTTAGTGTGGTTGTCACACATACATTCTAATTCTCCAATTAGGCCATAAACTTCTTGAGCACGTGACTGTGTATTATACAAGCCTGTGTATCCCCCCATAGTGCCAGGAATATTCAATAAATACTTGATAGTTGATTAAGGTAGAATCCGATTCAAAAGCAAAGTCAGACTATTACTGAAGTATGATAAGCTCTTACTAAAGAAAGGCACAAAGAACTAAGCATAGGAGAAATACAAGCTGAGTAGTAACAGTAAGGTGAGTTCAGGGATTCTGCCAAGTGACAGAGAATAAATACCTGAATAGACAGGAGACGGGGAAAAAAGATGTGTTTTGAAGGAAGAATTAATAAGCCTTAGAGATTGATTTTACATAAAGAACAAAGGCAAGAGATGAATTCAAATGACTGCAAGGTTTTAAACCTCAGCTCCTGAAATAATAATGGAACTAGCATTAATAATAATGCAGAAGTTCGAGAGAACTGCCAGTTTGCAGGAAGTCTTGAAGTTCAATTTTCATCATATGTTTGAGGCATCTGCAAAATATACATGTAGAAAAAAAATCTCTTGGTAAATGCACATACAGAACATAACAGAACTGAAGCTGGAGAGAAGAGGAGACAGTTAGGGAGATGTTCAAAACATGGGTTGGTTGAATATTCCAAAGGGATTAAGTGAAAAAAAGACAAGACCACAGAGTCAAGAACCTTGAGTTAGGAGAGGAGAATATGAATCAGGGAAAAGAATGGGGGAAAGAAAGAGTGGAGGAGAAAGAGTGGAGGACAGACAACATGGAGGAAGCAGGGTCACCTTGTGGTAAATTTAATAAGCTAGATATAGTCAAGAATTTTATAAAGAGACAAATTGATTTTAAAGATTTTAAGAAAGGCTATAGACCCACAGACATACATTAGTCAAAACAGAATGTACTGTGTTATTTTATGATGCGACATTCAAAGCACAATGATTTCGATTTCACCTGTTGAGCCCTAATAGAGAGTCAAGTTCAAAGCAAGCAATGTAGAAATGTTTGTCACATGGACAAAATGTCTTTCTCTATTTAGAAACAGTGAGGTAGCTCCCACGGTGGATTCCAGAGACCATGGAAAATGAGGCTCTCAGAACTCCACAGTGAGATGTGTCTTTATAATCCATACATGGAGATCATTTAAAAATTTTTAACATTTTTAGAGTCTAAACTTCAAGAGACAGTGTGGTATGTGGTACAATGCTTGGACTTTGGTGTTGAAAAATGTGGGTTAGAATCTTGGCTCTCCCGTTTATTTAAAGACACTGAAGATTCTCAATGTCTTCATTAAAAAGAATGGTAATAATGATGATATCTAACAGGACTGTTATGAGGAATCAAAGAGATAGTACATGTGACAAGGCCTGAAAGTTACCTTCTCTCTCTCTACACACACACACACACACACACACACACACACACACACACACACACACACGGCTCCTAGAGTTGTGGTTCCAGCATCTCATTTCCATTTTAATGGAGGATTTCCTCTTTCTGCTGAATCAAAGCAAAAGTGGTGAACAAAGAGGGACTCACAGCCAAGTACGCAGGACTTACACCTTCAGCACAGAGGTCACATATAAGACTGGAACTTTCCATCTTCTCTGGGCAGACCAGAAGCCATGAAGATATTGTGGATGGAACATCAGTTATTTTTCTCTCTTCTAGAGGCCTCCTCTAGTAACTGCAATCCAATTTCCCCACCGACCCCAGCTGACAGAAGACAGTAGAGAATCCTGCCACCCAATCTGCAGAATCTGATGCACTGCAAGAAACATGAGGCTTGGCGAGAGAAAACTTCATGCTGAATGAATGATTAAACAAAAGTCTATAAAATGCTGTGTGAGTGTTTAGAAAAGTTTATCCGCCTACATATTAGGAAATATGACTTAATGTTTGCCAATAGAATTCATTATGAAACAACATAAAAAATCATGCCTTAAAAGATAGATATAAAATTACAAATTCCCTCAACTCTGAAACTTTAATTTCAAAAGTTTATACATAATAATTTAAAAAATTCTGTAGGAGTTTAATTTTTCTCTGCTGAAACTGACACAAATATTCATTTAGAAAATATTCACTCCTATCATCTCCTAATGAATTACATATAATTTGTGAATATTAAAACTTGACTAATTTTTAAATAATTAGAGCTCATTTGAAAAGGAAATTTTAATATCACTTATATACTACTAACAGATCTACTCAGTTCCAGAAAAATGTCATTAAAAAACACATGGAAAAACACTTTTATTAACAACAAAAAAAGACCTCCCGAGGAAATGAAATGAATGCAAGATTTTTTTTTTTTTCTTTTCATTTTTCTGAAGCTGGAAACAGGGAGAGACAGTCAGACAGACTCCCGCATGCGCCCGACCGGGATCCACCCGGCACGCCCACCAGGGGCGACGCTCTGCCCACCAGGGGGCGATGCTCTGCCCATCCTGGGCGTCGCCATGTTGCGACCAGAGCCACTCTAGCGCCTGAGGCAGAGGCCACAGAGCCATCCCCAGCGCCCGGGCCATCTTTGCTCCAATGGAGCCTTGGCTGCGGGAGGGGAAGAGAGAGACAGAGAGGAAGGTGCGGCGGAGGGGTGGAGAAGCAAATGGGCGCTTCTCCTGTGTGCCCTGGCCGGGAATCGAACCCGGGTCCTCCGCACGCTAGGCCGACGCTCTACCGCTGAGCCAACCGGCCAGGGCTGAATGCAAGATTTTTAACAGCAAAGTCATCTGAAAGATTATAACCCTAATATTTTTACACTCTTACTTGAGCTGAACTCAAACATCTGGCATTCTGCTCTATTACTCATTGTGTCATTTTCCCCTTTCAGAAAAGATGTTTATGACTTACTAATAAATGTCCTCCCGTAATACAGAAATTTACTGAAGAAAGTAGATATATTCAGAAGTCTGCAATTCATAATATAAACTACAATTTAGATAAAATGCAAGCCTTTATGCTTTCCTAAGATATGTTCAATGAGAAAATAATCATAGTAAAATTTCCTTACAGTACCCACCACAGCATAGTTACTCAAAGCTTTTCATTCATGAATATTGGGTTCCAGTTTTATACATGAAATTTTTGCTCAAATTATAATGACTTCAAAATTTTACTAAAAGCTTGTTCAATAGCAAGCATTCTACTCCATCCTAGCCTTGTGTTTAACTGAGATAAAATTTATGTATAATTCAGTAAGTCTGGATACATATATACACTCACCAAATCAAGATGCAGAATATTTCCATTATCCTGTGTGCTCCCTTCCAGCCAATCCCTACCTACCATTGGGAAACCACTATTATCATTTCAATCTTCACAGCTGGCCTTTTGCCTTTTCTTGAATTTCACATCAATGGAACCCCACAGTAAGCACTTCTCTGTGTCTGACTTCTTTGATTCAACACACATTTTTAAGATTCCTCCATACTGTTGTATGTACTACTGGTGTATTCTTTTTTGCTGCTAAGTAGCATTCTATTAGATTAATATACAGATATAGGTATATATAAAATATATAGTTTATCATTAAGAAAGATGCCATAAATATTCATGTACACATATTTGTGTGGATATGTGTTTTCAGCTTTTGGATAAATAGTTCACAGAACTCCTGAGTCATAGTCTAGGTATATATTAGGTAGGCACAGAGTGTATATATGCTTTATAGGAAATTGACAAACTGTTTTCCAAAGTGATGGGACCATTTTATAGTCCTGCCAGCGAATTATGAGAGTTCCAGCTAATTCACACCCTGCTGATATTTGGTGAAGTCCCGCTTCACCATCAATTTTCATACATGTAAAATAGTGTCTCACCGAGGTTTTAATGTGCAGTTTGCATTTCTCTAACTACTAATGACATTAACATCTTTACACGTACTTACCAGCTAGCATCTTTGGTGGAGTATGTGTTCAAGTCTTTTGGCTAATATTTGAAATTTTAAAATAACTTCAGACTTAGAAAAAGAGTTGGAAAAGCTCAGAGTTTCTGTATCCCCTTCACTCAGATTCTCCAAATGTTGAGATCTTACCTTACCACAGTCTGTCATTGAGTTATGATACAATACTCTTAAGTAATACATAGACCTAACTCGTATTTCCCCAATGTCCAACAAATGCCCCTTTCCTGGTTCCTGGTTCCAGATCCAACCTAGGATTCCACATGGCACGTAGTTGTTATCTCTCTTTGGTTTCCTTCCTCTGGTCTGAGACAGTCAATTTTATTGATCATGACCTTGACACTTCACTAGTCCTGGCCAGTTACTTTGTGGAATGATTCTTCATTTGAATTGCCTGATCCTGTCTCGTGTTTAAATTCAGGTTAGGCATTTTTGGCAAGACTATCGCAAAGGTGACACTGTGTCCCTCTTGGTGCATCATACCAGGTGGTGCGTGATGCAGCTCTCTATCACCGGGGCTATTAAATCTGATCACTTGATTACAGCAGTGACTGCCAATGTTATTGTCCCCTTTGTTATTAATAAGTATCTTGTGGTTAAGTATTTCAACATTAGGCATACATCCTGCTTGTAATTTCACATGTGAATTTAGAATCCATTCATCATTCTTATTTGCAACAATTATTACTGTGGTATTATTATTCTAGTGGTGGTTTTCCTTTCCCTCATTTCTGCTATATTTATTAATAAAATTTTATTGTAAGGAAGCATGATTCTCTTCTCACTTATATATTTATTATGTGTGGAATTAAGAATATTTAATTCATGCTATAATCCATTACCATCATTCATTCATTTTGTTGTTCAAGTTATGCCAGACTGGCCATTGGGTGCTCCTTCAAATCGGTTCTTGTATGCCTTTGATAGCCCACATTAATTTTTTTTGAAGACTTTCTTACTTTTTTTATTATTTATTTTAATAAAAAATTAAACAATTTTTAAAAGTATAGTTGACACACTCAGTATTATATTAGTTTCAGATGTACAGCATAGTGGTTATACATTTATACTACTTACAGAATGAGTTTGTTTCTGTTTTGTTTGTTCATTTGCTTTGTGTTTTGTATTCCAATATAAGCAACATCATATGGCATTTATCTTTCTCTGACCAAATTTTAGTGTGTGTATACACACACACACACACACACACACACACACACACACACACACACACTGGAATATTACTCAGCCATAAAAAGACTGAAATCTTGACATTTGTGCAACATGGATAGA
This sequence comes from Saccopteryx bilineata, assembly GCF_036850765.1. Lineage (NCBI taxonomy): Eukaryota > Metazoa > Chordata > Mammalia > Chiroptera > Emballonuridae > Saccopteryx > Saccopteryx bilineata. The sequence continues at coordinate 185,278,323 of NC_089490.1, read as the reverse complement.
CCCTAGAGGGTATTATGCTAATTGAAATAAGTCATTAAAAAATCAGAAAATGCTCTCTCTCTGCCTGTATGTGAATGAGAAAAGCACACAGCTCCCATTGCTGCAGGTCATCAGCCATGGGTAGAACCAGCACCGACAGGAGAGAGCAGAGATGGAAAGAACCTGGGTCTTGACACAGCTACTCTCACGTGTCAGCCAATCCTGATCCCTGCCCTCCCTCTGGACTTGCAATTATGGGAGTGAGGATTACTTCAAGTACTGAAGTCCACTTGTGTTGAACTTTTGAAAATTAATTGCAGCCCAAAGCATCCTAAATGATGAATATCCTACAATATCTTTGCTTCAGATAATTTTTTTTCTGCATTTCATTTAAGCTTTTTGAAAAAATGTTTTTGAAATATTCATTGAATTTAGGGAGAGAGGAAGGGGGAGAGGAAGAGGGAGTTGGCTGGAGGGGGGAAGAGGGAATTAGTAGGGGTGGGGTTAGGGGGGAGACAGGAACAATGATCTGTTCCTTTATGTGCCCTGACCAGGGATCAAACAGGCAACCTCTGTGCTTCGGGGCCGATGCTCTAACTCACTCAGCTATCTGGCCAGGGCTCATTTACTCTTTTATGCTCAGTTCTAACCATGTGGTTCAAATGAAATAAGAGCAAATAAAAGTTTAAGCTTCACATAAAAAAAAATAAGGGAATGTAATTATGTTTTAATGCTTAGATCTAAATCCAAAAGACCGTGTGGTTTCCTGGTATCACATTAAATTTGAGGAACAGTTAAAGAATGGGAATGATATGCTCAGCAAAAATTTTTAAATTTAAATATCAGTTACTAAAAATAAGCTCTTGTAATAAAAACTCAAAATGAATTCTAAGGTGTGAAATTTGTAAGTGTGAGTGGTGGTCATACAGCCCGACAAATAAGATGGATTTTTATTTTTAGCACCACCTAAAGGATGTCTGAGATCCTATTTGTCAAGGTAATTTCCCCCCCTTGGTGAACATTCCAATTCTTAGGGCAAATTAATCATCTCCAATAGTATTCTATTAAAAGTGCAGGGCTCTGAAGTGATGAATGAAAGTACTATTTTCTATGACATAATTCTGTACTCCAAATAAAGACCTAGATTTCTTGGTCCAAATAAACAACCAATAATGATTGTACACAACTAAATAAGATTATTAAATTTTTGTTCTTTTGCCCTAAAAACCAAAAAGTAAGCAAGACCTGTCACTACTACCAACAAATAGTTACATATTCATTGTGAGGATAAAATAACCTACCTATACATCACTTGAAACAAATGACCCATTTTTACTAAATAATTATGAGGTTGACCAGCAACTGAATAATTATGAGGTTGACCTCTCACAAGCAATCCTCCAAAAGCAACCTCCATATGCAGGTTTGAGTCTGTCCTGTACAGTCAAGAGTTTTAAAGTATTCTGCCTACTGAATACATTGTACCGGTATGTACACGGTTTCTCCATGGTTAGATTTTATGAAAGTGACATAATCACTGACTTTGAAAACAAACGGCAAAGATCAGCTGTACATGAAAATATTTGGGCTAAACTACATCTGTTTTTGATATCTTGAAAACATTTACAAGACCTTTGGTATGGTTAATAAATCACATTTAAAATTACAACTCCTAGCCTCTTTGATCCAGAAATATGCTATTTAATAGGACATTAAGATTTGTGGAGCTTGCTTGGTTTCTGAGCTGAACAATGATAAAAAGATATTTATGGTAAAATACTAAGGAATTTTCAATAATTATTCTCTTAGTGATAATGCTATTTAACACTTTAAGTGACTATTATATTTTAGTTAATACTTTTAAAGACATCCTCTCTCTTAAAGCTATGGATTGAAGAATTTATAAATCCCAGGACTTGCTTTAAAATAATCCACAGAGGCAGAAAAGGGATATACTGATAATTGTTAAAACTCTGTAATGGATATATCAGGGTTCTTTATACTATTTATTTGCATTTATGCATTTTAAAAATTCTCCATAATGAAGTTTTTTAAAATCCATTTTAAATGTAAGGAATTAAAAGAAGAATGGTTAGATATTTTTTGTAGTTTAAAATTATAGCAAAACCACTAAAATCTGATTTACATTTTTTGCTTTTAACTGCTTCATTGAGATATAATTTTACATCCATACAACTCAGCCACTGGATACTTTGATTTTTTTAGTTAGTTTATATAGTTGTACAGCCATTATAAAAGTGATTTAATTTTAACCAGAACAATTTTTTTTGGTTGTGAAGTATTTTTTATTTTTTGTCGTAGTGGAAGAAAGTTTTACTTAAAGCACGTTTAGCATAACAGCTTAGTTTTGCTTAAGAACAGCGATTTTCAACCTTTTTCATCTCATAGGCACATGTAAATTAATTACTAAAATTTCATGGCACACCAAAAAAAAGTATATTCTTTGCTGATCTGACAAGAAAAAAAAAAAATATATATATATAGGTATAATTTTGATTCATTCACACCAGACAGCTATTGTGTTGGCTGATGTCATTTCTTTATCTGACAATTTTTTTGACTATTTTTTGACCTATATATATATTTTTTATTTGACAATTCAAGGGAAATGAGGTCAGTGCCCCTGACTCACTCACAAGTTTTAAAAAATCTAGCGGCATACCAGTTAAAAATGGCCACATTAGAATCATGCCTGTTTTTCTTTCTGAATACCAGTAATCCTTTAAAAAACCCAGTATTTATCAGGAACTAGATTTTGAAACTAAAGTGCTCTCTCTCCCTCCCCTGTACCTTTATTGACATGTTTCTTTCTTGCCAAGTTACGGGGAAGGAATACACATTTCCACCCTTCTCCACGTGACTCTCCCTTGGCAGGTTGCCACAGCAGCAGCAACCAGCAAATGTGAGATGTGACTCAACTCCCCTGGGTGTCTGAGGCTAGACCCGGGCAGATAGGGGAGGGCTCCCACCCGCAACCCCAGGCCCTGTGGGGAAGAGCAGGCTGTAATTTATCTCCCTAATTCTGGGAAATGGGAAAAAAAATTGAAGACACTACTGTAGGACTGCATAGCACACTGTGTATCAGGTAAACCAATTCTATAGCTGCTCCACCATCATGTCTACCCAGGCTTTAGAGCACTGAGGTGAGTTGTCACTCAGCTAACGATGGCTTCTGGTATTTGTTTCTATATAAATCTTTTTGCGTTATCTCAGTGTCAGCTCTCGGAATCGGAATTTGTGCCTTCATTTTCAAATTTCCAGTCTCAACTGAAAAAGAATGGCTGATTTTTCTAATGAAATCCTACAGGCTTTCCATGTGGGTGAAAAGAAAATTTAATATTAGAAAAATTCACTTTACAAATATATCAGTAATGCAGGGTGGGGCCAAAGTAGGTTTACAGTTGTTCATATAGAAAATAATACATTAATTAATAAATAATAAAAGAATAAACTGCTGCACATACTCATAACTGTAAACCTACTTTCACCACACCCTGTATATAACAACTAGCAGTATTAAAAAAAAAGGCTCGGAAAACTTTCCTTTGAAGGTTTAGGGATACCATAAATATAGTGTATATGATTTTGCCATCAATAATTATGCTCCTATTTCATTGTTTTGAGCATTAAAAAAATAATAAATGGTTTTGGGGAAGTGCAGAATAGAGCTGGACATTTGTGGTGCTAACAGAGTAAATCTGCAATTAATTGTCCAAACAGTTTTGAGTTTGAAAGGGGGTGCTATTAAAAATTACACCAGGGTAACTGGTATAAGTCAAAACTATCCCAGGCTCACTGGAGCACAAGATCACCCTAGTTACAAACAAGTCAATGCAAAATCATTTAAGATTCATGGAGTTAGCTACAGGTCCCATTTCTTGGGGGGGCCGTAATAAAGTTTCCTATAGGTATTCTCAAACTTCTCCCTTTGTAAAACCTTTAGCCATCAGTATGGGAGAAACTAAAAAGAATATCTTTTCTAATTCCGTCCCTTGACTTTGATAGCTTACCTTTGTACAATAACATCTTTATCTTTATATTTATAATCTATGCCACTGAACTATGAACTTGAATGAGTTCAAAGTAAAATAGATTACAATTTATTAAATGAGAATCATGACAATCACCCAACTGTAAACTTTTGTAAACAACAGCCAATTCTAGGGAGGACACTTTCATTTCCCAACTGAATTAATTCTTTAAGAAATATTGCCAAAACCTACTAGCACTATAAAATACCAACAGTTTTGAGACTGAGTATATACTTATATCAGAAAAATAGAAAAAGAGCGAACCTCAACATACTCCTCACAACTATTTCTATCTTTTGGAGTCCTAGAATTTGAATAACATTTCAATTTCTTTTAAGGTCTCCTCACACTAAAAATGTCATAATTAAAATTCTTAGTGGCACTTATGTCCATGAACGTTAAAACCCAAATCAAACTAAAAAATTAAAAACAGCTGGGATTTATAAACCAGAGAATTATCTACTTTGGTGAAGAGATGATAATGAAGTGTGGCACAGTTTTATGAACTCATTAGTCCAACTAAATGAATTTACATTCTGTAGCACTTCAGTAACTTTATAAATTGGAACAGTGCCCAAAAATGAAATGGGAATTTTTTTCCTGTTGCTTTTTATGCAGAAGTCAAAATGATTTACATTTAAAAATTAAATTACAGAATAAAATACATGGCGTTAAAAAATCAGGTTAAGAATACTAAAAAAAGTTGATACATTATTATAAAGTTGAATAGTGCTATAGATTTCCTTTGTAAAGCTAAAATGTTTTATAATAGATGATTAATACCAATGTAAATTTCCCCATCAAGAAACAAGTAATATACATGCTAAACTTATTTCTGTATAAACTTCCAAAACTATTAGCATCATTGATTTAAATATTCTGATATTAAGATGATAGCAGTTTACATACGGGTTCTGACATATTTAAGCATTATAGACAGATTCTGGAGATCCCAAACAGGAGACCTCAATAAAACTTTTTACTAATATTTAAAACAAACTATCTGAGGATATCACCAAGTACATTTTCCTTTCCTTAACTGATCACTATAATTATTGCTGGTATTATTTTATATTTTTGTATTTAAAATTACAAACTTCATTTTCAAAAAATATCTATTTTAGGCATCCTCACTTGATACTGTTTAGCTACTTAAGAAGCCCCTCAGCAGGAAATGCTACGCAGACACAGAGGGAAATGACACTCAAATTTAACTTTGATAACTGTTTCCCAAAGCCAAAGCAATGTTTTCCCTCAGCTAAATTTTACCATTGGATTGATCCCATCAGAAAAAAAGGAAAAAAAAAACAAAACAAAACCAAAAACTAGTTTTTTAATGTCATTCATACAAATGTCAGAAATTTGAGCCAAATCACTGTGACTAACACTAGCCATAAAAAAAGTCATTCTGCCAGGCAAAGGAGAGGTCACAGAAACCAACACAGAAAAGGAAGCTATCAAAAGTGGGAGAACAATTTTAAAATAGTAATAGCTATAAATTGCATCAAAAGACCATCATTAAGCGCTGAATTACAGTTCACTGTAGGAACCCAATTCGGTAGATAATAAGCTTCCATTTTGCTCCCCTCGTTAAACTTTTAAATAGTATATTTTCCCCAAAATCTGATACTAGACAGACATTGAACAACTGCATATGACTTTGAGATGATTGGGTCTGTGTGTATAGCCCACCCATCCATTCACCTACAATGCACTATGTACTGTGCTTCTGGTAGGAATCAAAGACTAAATAAGGCCCAGTGCTTGCCTTTAACAGTCTAGTGCAGGGGTCCCCAAACTTTTTACATAGGGGGCCAGTTCACTGTCCCTCAAACCATTGGAGGGCCGGACTATAAAAAAAAACTATGAACAAATCCCTATGCACAGTGCACATATCTTATTTTAAAGTAAAAAAAAACAAAACAGGAACAAATACAATATTTAAAATAAAGAACAAGTAAATTTAAATTAAAAAACTGATCAGTATTTCAATGGCAACTATAGGTCTGCTTTTGGCTAATGAGATGGTCAATGTCCGGGTCCATATTTGTCACTGCTAGCCCTAACAAGTGATATGACGCGCTTCCGGAGCCGTAACGCGTGCGTCCAGCATCACCGAAAGTAGTACTGTACGCGAGCGACGCTGCGCTTTGCGGCACCGCCACATACAGTACTCCAGGAGCATCTGCATCCTGTGCTCCTCTCACTGACCACCAATGAAAGAGGTGCCCCTTCCGGAAGTGCGGTCAGGGCCAGATAAATGGCCTCAGGGGGCCGCATGCGGCCCGCGGGCCGTAGTTTGGGGACGCCGGTCTAGTGAGAAGACATGAACAGGCCGTTTACTACAGCATGTGAAGACCTGTGATGGGGCAAGCTCGGGGGTCACAGGACACACAGGAGTCCCGGAGCCTTCCTGAGGCAGCACCTCTAACCTGAGACCCCACGCTCCAGGAGGAGCGGGCTGGGACAGATGGGAGGGAGTAGGGTGGAAGAGTGAGCAAACAGAGGGAACTGTGCTGCAACACCATGGGGTGGGGTAGGCAGCCAGACAGACACACATGGCGGGGACTGACACTTTCATAAGTGAAGTGCAGCAGCAGAATGGATTCTGAGGCACCAGTAGAAAGTGATGAAGCTAGAGGAGTGTGCAGGTTCCCGGGTTCTAGAACACTAGGGGATCCTAGGGAGTCTGAGGAAGCTTGAAAAACCAAGCCAAGCAGAGGAGGAATGCTGGGTGGGCTCCTAGGTATTTGGCTATAAAAGTATTTCTTTAACTCTGGGAAGGATAGCCCATGACCCATAGGATTTCCTCAAGTACTACTACTAAGCTGATGATTATGAAAACTAGCTCAGAGCAAAGCTAATTTTACTTTATTTGACCGTCTCAATGATTAGTTTTTAAAAGAATTTTCAGTATCCATTTCACGTCCTTTCTGAGTTCTGAATGAAACCAGACCAGGGTCCCGGGATCTCAAAGGGCTCTATGGCACCTCCTTACACTGAGGAATAAAACATACCACTCAAAGTCTCATTTTTTATTTCAGCAAACAGAGATTTCCACATAGTGGGCTTTCTACAACTGGGGTACACTAGGCCAGCTCCTAACAGTGCCTCATGACTCTACAATGACATATTCACAGATTGAAAACGAGAGGCTGTTCTGATGTCTTACGATGGTGCAGAGCATTTGGAAGTCTTGGAAAATGACTCATTGGTTGAATGTAACAGTGTGCCAAGGATGACCTCGGTGCCCGTTTACTGAAGAAAAGTGCCGTATGATTACCACTGTCATTTTGGCAATAGAAGAGTTTCCTGTGATTAGGTCATTTACAACTGGCGCTACATACAAAGTTATTAAGAGGGTTGCTTTGAGGGACAGATGGTCATTTACATAAGAGAATGAGTTTATATCACAGTCAATTCTGGCCAATATGTACAACAGGTAAGCTGCGAGCAAAGGTGGAACTGGCAGGAACCCCTGACAAACCAGCGGGACAGATGAAGCCTCGAGTCCCACCCTGAGACAGGTACCGACCAATTCCCTTGGTTTACAAGGCCAATGACACAACAGCCATCCTCAGTGAACAGGACTCTCTTCATCTTAGTTTACTGTTTGCTTTGAAAGGGTCAGCTAAAGGTTTTGGGATGAGAGAAATGAGCACCCCAGCTATTTCCAGGGGAAACCAGTAGAAGTCTACCAAAATATTTTTGGCCAATGTAAATCAACTTCAATTGAAATTGAAATTTCTAACCAAGGAGCACTCCATCTCTCCACTTTGCTCCAATGTGTCACACTTAACGTGTTAGCCACGGTCAGGGAGCGGTTTTGGGTTTGGAGTCAGATTCAGGTTTGAGCTGAAGCAGTGTGAGCTTGCTAAGTCACGTGTTTACTTGCATGAACACATATACAAGTGTAAGCTGTTGTCACAACTGTATGTGAAGAAATGCAGGTGAGCCTCGCTGTACATTTCTTCCTAGGAGCAAGCCCACAGGATCTTAGCTTAGGCTACCCGTGTATTTTGATGCCTACAGACCTAATCCTGAGGGGAGAGAAACTTCAAAGTTTTTTTGAAGGATACTTCTATATTAGGCTTCTGTGGGCAGAAGCTGAGTAAAATTTGGTATCAATTTAGATTGGAAATTACTCCTTTTAGAAAAAATTATAGTTTGGGTCTTGTGATCTGGGCCCACAGCTAATATCATGCAGTGAATCTCTTCTGCAAAAGGGTATCAAATAGTATTATAGCTTTTAATGTCACCCATCACCCTATTTGATAATAAAAGAGAACTACCTGAACAATTGGAAAAGCTGCTTGGTCCTAGGTCTACATCCAATTTCAATGGTATTTAGTCTCAGCAGGATTCAAAACAGCCAGCTATTGGTTTCAAATACACATTTTATTTTAATATATGGGGGGATATGTGGAATCTGACATCCAGTTATTGTTCCCCTGACATTTTATATGCCATTCCATGAAGTAACCACTTAGAGCTTTGCATACTCTGTGATATATGTCCAGTCTGACAAGTGATAAGAACACCATAAACAGCTACCAATGTCCACAATGTACTAGGATTGGCAGATACATCATCTCTGATCGCCAAAACATCAGGAGGCAGGTATCACCCTAACTTCATTTTACAGCTAGGAATCAGGGAGTGGCTGGAAACTTGCCCCAGGTCCTAGGGCTGGCAGTACAACATTGTAAAATCAAACAAAGGAAAGTGTGGAGTCAGAAAGACCTTCCTGCAGTCCCGGCGGCTGTCTGTCACTGTGAGACTATGAATAAATTGTGTAATTCTTCTAGTTAACTTTCTCATAAAAAATAAGGATACTACTTCACTCCTATAGAAATCATACAGAAATAAAGCCACAAAATGTCCATTTCAGTGCCTAGTTCACACTGCCATTTAGTAAATCTTAACTGTAACAAACAGTATATATATAGTGGCACTAGAATTTGAACACAGGCTTCTAAGTTTATGATTCTGATCATAACATGGTACATCCAAACTTAATCTGGAAAATGAGATACTAGCATCTAGTTTCACTTACTATTAAAACTGAGAAAAAGGATATGTTGAAACAACAAAGCATACAAAGACAGAAATAATGCTGGTTGTCAGGGGTGGGGGGAAAGAGTGGGGAGTTACTGTTTAATGGGTGTAGAGTTTCAGTTTTACAGAAATGAAAAGTGTTATGCAGATGGATCGAGGTGATGGTTGCACAACAATGGGAATATACTTAATGCTACTGAACTGCATGTTGAAAAAATAGTAAGATATAAATTTTATGTTATGTGCATTTTACCACAATAAAACAAAACAAAAATAAGCATTAAGATTAGGCTGAATCTAGAATACTGTCTTTCATGTGAAGTTTGTATAAGGAAATGAAATTATGATCTATTTTACATATGATGGCAAATATATTCTATTATGCAATCTTAATAGAATCTTAGGCAGTGGGAAGACCATTTGTCCTATGTTTTACCTGTATAATGTAAAATAAGTCATTGCCTGGGATTAATTTCCAAATGATTTCTTAATTAAACACTCAATAAAGAATGAGTAGGTGTTCTGCGACATGTTGTAGAAACCTGAATGTCAGAAAATGGTTGGCGTCTCCTTTTAAAATGATATGAATGCAAGCAGAAGACCCTTTCCATAATTCTGTATGCAGCAATTTGTATTTTAAAAGAGACTAGTCTACAGCAGGCAGCACTGTTTTATCACAGATACACACCTCTCTGCATGCACAGTATTTCCTTTAAGTAACTGCTTTTCTCAAAACAAATCACCTGTAACTTAGAGTAGAATGATGTAAAAATGCAATTACTAAAGGAAAAACTATTCACATGTCACATGTTAAAAAAATGTTCACTGATGTCTCAGACTTAAATCTTAAACATGTTTCTCACCCTGGCCAGATGCTTGGTGGATAAGAGTGTTGGCCCAAGCACAGAAGTTGCCAATTCGATCCCCAGTCAGGGCACATACAGATATAGCTCATTGTTTCTCTCTCTCTCTCTCTCTCTCTCTCTCTCCTTCTTCTCTAAAATCAGTAAATAAAATAATGAAAAAAATCTTAAAACATATTTCAGTAACTGTAAAATTATTTAATATAGAACCTGGGCAGCCGTCTCAGTGGATAGAACATCAGCCAGGTATATGGATGTCCCAAGTTCAATCCTGGTCAGGGCACACAGGAGAAGCGACCACCTGCTTCTCCCCCCCCCCCACTCCACTTTTCTCCCTCTTCCTTCTCTCACAGCCAGTGGCTCCATTGCTCTAAGCATCGGCCCAGTCACTGAGGATATAACTCGGTTGTTTCAAGCATCAGCCCCAGACAAGGGTTGCTAGGTGGATCGTGGTTAGGGCACACACAGGACTCTGTCTCACTATCTCCCCTCCTCTCAGTCGGAGAAAGAAAAAAATAATTAATGTAGGGTTGATTTGTAAAAAAATTCATTATTGAAAGTACCATAGACACAAGTATCAGAAATGACATTTTCTTCAAATAAAATCATAATCATATATGTGAAGAAAGTGAATTAAAAAATTTTAAAGGAAAATTTGTTTTAAGGAATTTTATATCTAAAACCATTTAATAGTGATATTTCTATAATTATTTCTCCATTTGCTCTCTTTTAAAAAGCAGTGATTTTTATTAATGCCAATAAATATACTCTTTTAAAATTATGGTCCCTTTTAAAATTGTAATTTGGATAGCAAAAAAGGAAGACAGAAAAAGCACCATTAGTACTAATGTAATAAGTTACAGTCAAGACAAAACAGAAAGCCTACTCTGCTTTGCTAGATAAATAAAGACACGGAGTTTGTTACACTTCTGACAGCCCCCACCCCCACCCCCAGAAAGACACTTTGCTTGATTTTCCAGCAACTTAAAAATTGCTTTAATTTTCTGGTTTGTTTTACAAAGGGTGAGTTACTGGCTCAATAGAGGTCAATTTTTGCTACTAAAATAATTTCTTTTTCCTTTCCATCCCTTCCCCTGTGGGTCACTACTACCAATTACAACTTAGTCTAATGAAGAAAATAGCTACCAGTACTCGACAACTCCAACCGTCTGCCTAGTGAACTGAGTTCCACAGTGAGAATCTTGGTGAAAAAGGAAACTCTTTCCTGGTTTTGTTTCATTTCCCAGCAATTGGTACTGCGCTACTGAAAAAAAGAGCTAACTCCTGAGGCTCAATAGGATAATTTTCGCTTTACAAGTTATTTTCAAGTTCACAGTACATGATTTAAAAAACAAAACTCACGCTATTTAGGATGAACTAAAGGGTGGTCTCTGGGGTCCCCATGTGTTTTTATTACCAGGAATGGACTGTGAGCACACAACCCCGTGCCTGGCACACAGGAAGCCCTCAACAGATGTTTGCTGAACTGAATGGACGTGCCTGGTTTTGTCTCCACTGCAGGCACGTGTGGGTCATTTTTCTTCCCATTTCCAGCGACTGCTTTGTCCTGATTCGGCTCTGGCCCTGCTGGTTCCTTGCCTCTTCGTGTTCTCAGCACCTGCTCCTGGCTTGATTCTCCAAATTCTGGGCCTGGGTTTTTATGCATCAGATACATCTGACCTCAGTCTAGCATTGTTTTTGTGAAATGCTGATTAAATTAGACAAACATCAGCTATTTCAATATTTGAGAGATGTAACAAATATTTTTCATTTCAAAGTATATCACCAATTATAGCAACTAAAGCTCTTCAAATAAATCTAAATCCTAATCAGATAAGTCAGAAGTACCCTTAATTTTAAAAATGGAAAAAGAAGGTTGTTTGAAGGATTTTTTTTCTAATACCATTTAATAATGGTGTTTCTCTCAAAATTTTTCTGCCTCTTTGCCTTTCAAAACAGTGGCTTTTATTTAAGATTTCTAATGGCTATCAATATCATTCTATTGGAATACAACTTCAGTTCATACTGGTTAGTAAAATAACAGAACAATTAGTACTTATGTAATGCTAGCAAGATCAAATTGCTGAGTCTGGTTCAACTGGGAAAATGCTATGATGTGGGCCAGATGAGAAACAATCAAGCTAGACTAATTCTGCACTGGTTTTCCAATTAAGTCGTTCACCAGGAGTGAGGGGTGTGGGGGAGGAGAATGCAGTGTGTTTGAGAAATCCTGATCTGGTTAATTAAAAAAAGGGAAGAAAGTAAAAAGTAGTTGTGACTTTACAAATTGTTTAAGATGTAGAAAGAGTGTGAAAACTGTCTTTGTTCTTTGTCTGATTATGCACTCAGGCAGATTACACTTACATCCTGATGGAAGATACAAAGGTTTCCCCGCTGTGGCCCTTTGATACAATACTCTTGAACAATGAACAATACAGACCTGCCTAAAGCGGGAAGGGGGGGAGAGGGGTGGCAGATGTGTGTGTGTGTGTGTGTGTGTGTGTGTGTGTGTGTGTCACAATTCCACGCCTCGACCAAAATAATTTATGCTACTCTTTCATTTTCACTGGCTTTTTTTGCAAATCAAATATTTAACATGTACATAAGGTACCTACAGTTTAAATAGTCCACATTTTATTGAGAAAGAAGGTATACTAATATTACTTCCTAAAAAGGGGAAAACTTTAAAAAATATGATGTTTGTAAAGCAGTCCTTGACCACTTACAAAGCATTTTTAAATGTATGTGTGCTAATCTTTAGCCTCCTAACTCTGAGAGATGTGGAGGGCTGCTACTTTTAAGATTTTTCTTCCATGCATAGAAGGGGAAACAAACATTCAATTATTTGCTCAACATCTCAGAGTAGACAGTGTCATTCTGGACTGACATCCAGGTTGTCTGACCCCCAAACCCAGTTCTCAGGGCTATATATGTATAAATTTATATTAAACTTCTCCCCCTAAAAAACAAACTCATCCCATTGACTCCTAACTAATTTGCTATGAGTGACTTCAATTCTTGTTGACAGTTCTGATACCCTTCCAGATTTATGTCCTTTAATCTTTTGTTTTATTTCATTTGCTTTAGTTCATGTTTTTACCATTAGAAAAAGAAAACAAAACATTTCTGCAAAGAGGCATTAGGTTGTTAAATGCCAGTGATTTTATGGAGCCTTCCTCTTCTACTTGCAAGGAGAAAAGACATTTCTCACTCTTACTCTTCCTCAAGGATGGTTCTTGGCTGTGTGGGGTAGAAGAGTTTCTGTGTTTGTATGTTTGTTTTAAATCAAATGAGAAGCTGGGAGGCGGAGAGACAGATTCGTGCATGCTCCTGGACCCGGATCCACTGCTCCATTGCTAGGCAACTGAGCTATTTTAGCACCTGAGGCAAGGCCATGAAGCCATTCTCAGTGTCAGGGCCAACTTGCTCATTTGAGCCATGGCTGCAGGAGAGGAAGATGGGGGTGGGGTGCCCTGAACAGGAATCGAACCTGGGATTTTCACAAACCAGGCCAATGCTCTACCTGCTGAGCCTACTGGCCGGGGCTAAGAGTTCCCTGTTAATTAGCAGCCCAGCGCATGCAGGAAGGTGATGTTTTCATAAATGCAATATTATCATCCACAAGTCTCATGACTTAGCATTTATTGAAGAGCTTTAAAGAGGGGCACTGCCAGGACACAGTGGAGATAATCTCTGTCGCTGAGAAGAGCAGTGAGCTTCTCCCAATGGTGCCCACCTGCTCCCCTCGAGATGTGGACTTGGTCTCTGACACAGGAGGGAGGTGTGCGAGTGTGAGAGAGAACGTGAGCATGTGCACAACGGTGTGACAGTAATCCCAGGTGGCTCTGAAGTCTTCTTGCTGATATTCAAGAACTTCTGCCCTGTCTCCTCAGCCTCAGAACAGCAATCACGGGGTGACTGAGCGAGGTGGGGCAGAGTGCTGGGGAGGGGTGCACGTGTGACTGTGTCACAGGGATCTGCTTCTCTCTAGAAAAATCCTTACCAGATGGGCAGCGAACATAGATACCAAGGTATAAGATTCAAAGGAAAAAAAAACAACTGTACACTAGATTTGTCTGTCTTTAAAGAGCACCAAGGTACTGAAAAAAAAATGGGGGGACTTGAAACACTGGCTTCTTTTTTCTATTTGCTACAGAATTTTTCTGCCTTCTAAGTCATTAATTGCTTCATGTTGTGGCTCCCTACAGTATCCTAAACTGCTAAAATCATCATTCAGTCCCTCTATTCTGAGGAGTGACAACAGCCCAATTACCCCGATGATCACTGTACTCAGCAGGCCTGTTGCACTGGTGCTGTGGGCCCAACACCTTTGCTAGGCTTTCAATTTCACTGTGTAACCTCCCATCTCCTGCACCAAATGGCCGTAACTGACATCTGTTGCCTAAAACTAAACTCCTCTGCCAAACTGCCGAAGAGAGAACTATACAGTTTAATTTTTCCCCCCAAATGTTCAAAGAAAAGTATCTCCAGGTAAAAAGGGAACTTTTTCACAATTTCGACTCTGCTTCTCCGGTCCTACGAGTCTACACTGTTGGAGAACCGATCGCCACAGTCTCAAAGATCTTGAACTCTAACTATGGTCTGTGTTCTTAAAGTGCTTTCTCCCCAGGTCCCTGTCAGAGCTCCACCACTCTCCAGAACTAATCCACCATTTCTTCCTCCATTTCTTCCTCCTCTCCCCACACATCGGGTCTCCCGCTCAATTGTGTCCCTTCTATCCCGGGTCTGGCCCTTTCTACTTTCTGTCACCCATGGTCCCTCCCCAGCTGTCTTCTCTTCTTCTAGGTGGTCCCTGCCATGAGCCACTGCACAGCACCCAGGGACAAAGCCACCGCCTAATCCCCTGTGTTGATTCTTTCCATAAGAGCCTTATAAAAAGAGACTGCACTGAAGAGGAGGGCTGAGATTTCTCCCCCCAATAGGCGGGGGCCTTACATGGTAATAATCTGACTGTCGTGTCTTTGTTCAGACATCTCCCCCACCCCTGGGCCTGCGCTAGCCAACACTCAGGTTTAAGCCTCCACCTTCCCATTCCTCCAGACCCCTCCCTCCGCCTTAATGCCTAAACACCTCCTCCTCCTCCTCCTCCCCAGCCTTCCAGGGCGCTCGCTATCTTGGCATTTGATTGCAGTCAATTGAGCAATTTTCATTTCTGGTGTCAAATCACTCTCAAGAGTTATCAAATCCTGTGAGTTGCACTATCCTAATTACACCACAAGTACAACTTCCGCGAGAGCAGCTCTGCGTCCTACAGCTCACGGGTCTGTTTCTCAGCCACCGGGCCCAAGGCAGATGGCAGAGAGCTGGAGTCAATAGCTTCATTTCGTTTGAGGAGGGCCATTCTCACACTGGCTCTCTGAGCCTGAAAGGCTACATCTAATTTCTATCACTGACAGGAAATGGAACACAGGGAGATAAAAATTTTAAACAAAGCTTTATATCAATATCAAGGCGTTCAAGATGGTGATAGTAATTTTTTCTTAAAAATATGGAGTTTATTCCTTAAAGAAAAAATAGAAACTACCCAATTTCTTTCCCATTAGGGCAACAGAAATTCAAATTAGAGTTTTAACTTGGAATGGCTAGGAGTTAATTATTTAGGGTGTAGCGGAATTACTGTTAAATTATAATGGGCTCTTTATAACTGTTCTAAAAGCAGAGTTGTCCTACTTTTTGAAGGGTAAAAAGAGTTGGGATTTGATATAACTTTGTGGGGGGCAGTGTGTAGTTTATGTGCTAAATACATAGTCAGAATGCCTGGGATTCTTGGGTTCAAATCCCAGCTCTGCCACGTCCTTTGACCTGGACGACCTTGGACTAGTTTTAGATGCTCAGATGACTGATCTCTAACATGAGGATAGATAATAATCTTATCTATTTCATAGGATTACTAATCCTATCTATTTCATAGGATTACTAATCCTATCTATTTCATAGGATTACTAATCCTATCTATTTCATAGGATTACTATGAGGATTAAAATGGGAATATACCAAGTTCTAAGCATAATGAGCACAAAATAAGCACTCAGATGTTTATGGTTATTGCTATTAATTTTAAGAGTTGGAGGGTCATACTATTGAGCCTTGTTTAAAAATGAGCCTTGTCAATACTTCCCTTGTCATAGCAATTGCTTCACGAGTTCATATTTAACGATATTACCTTTCAAAACTTACAAAACGTTCAGATTTAAGAAGGCTGTGATGAGGAGTGAGTGAGACAAAACATGGAGTGCTTGATAGTGTCTAGCACCCAGTGCCTGCCCAATGAATAGTCGCTATTACTAGAGGAGCCACTGAGTCACAGAATAAAACATTTCTCTCGGCACTGTTCCTTAAGATAAACCAAACTATTCCATTAATACCAATGAGAGAGTTACTTTTTAAATTTCAAGTTATAATTTGCATGAAAAGAACAGGCACATAGAAAAATAAAGCAGCTCACGAACCTTTTCTTATCAACAGGCAAATCCCCTGAATTTACTTTGTCAGAACACCGCAAGTCAGGTGTCCCATCATCGTCTTGGGTTTGGCCGCTAGGAAGCTCACAACCAAAAACCACGGCCGGTCTCTCCAGAGGCCTCAGAGCATCTTCTCTCCACCATCCCCATTCCTGGCTCTGTGTCTCCTTCATGCTCTCATTGTCCCTGTGTCATTTCTTATTTCACTCATTTTAAATTTCGTTTTGACTCACATAAAGCTGTTGCCTGCTGTGGATTTTTTTCTGGCACAAGCTGGGTTGCAAACAAACACACAGACTGCGCTTCTAACTTCTACTTTTCAAATTTGCTATGTGATGTGTACCTTGATTTAAAAGTTGAAGCTATAAGAAGCTCTCTTTGGATGGCGCCCACTTCCTTTTCGGTCCAAATGTCCCTACCTCACATCATTTTCTAATAAATGACTTCAACATATTTTCTACTTCAGAGAAACAATGACATAAATGAGAGTGAATCCCATCCCTATATTTAAATAGTTATCAAACAATCAATCAACCGATGTTGTCTGAGCAACTGTTACAAGATTGCCATTATCTCTGCAGTACATGGCAAATCAAAACCGGTGGATGTATGTTTGGTTATGGGCACTGGACTGAAAGCTTAATGGCGACTCAAGAACAAAAGCTGAGATTAAAAATTCCACAGGTGCAACAATGTCTGAACTTCAGCTAAATGAGGAATAACCGGAGTAAGTAAGACTTTCTTGTGTGCAACCTGGAGAAGGAAAAAAGATTATTCATACGCACGTACGTAACATGTATTCCAGCATGCACACGCACACAATGTTCTAGACTTAGTTTTCTAAGGTTCTAACTCTGTCTCTCTCTCTCTCTCTCAGTACCCATTTCTTGGGCAAACACATCTCCTTTCATGAACAATGTTTCCAAGATCTTACTTTTCAATCTTGCCTGATTCCCCTCACTTCAGAACCACACATGCAACTTGCTGTGAGACACACGTGACTGTCCTACAGACGTTTCAAGTGCATCGTCCTAAACCAAACCTCATCGGAATCTCCTTTATCCTGGCACTGTTTCCCTCCTCCCACCCTAGAACCTTATCAAAACGTCACAGGTTATGTAAATAAGTCATTTCTTAGGCATACTCTCTCCACCACCCCTCACTAGAATATAAGGCTCCACCAGGGCAGGGATCTTTGTCTACTTTGTTCCCTTAACCTTCACCCAAGATGTCCCGAAGTCCACTACAATGGTGTCTGGCATTCAGTAGAGCCTGAGGAAATGTTTGCTGAATTAGAGCACCTCTTCTCCCACGCCCCCAGAGCTGCTCCCAGTCCGGTCCTCCTCCTCTCAGCAAAGACAGCAGCAGCTGAGCCTGGGCGATCTTCCTCGGTCCTTGCTTCTTCTCATCCAGTCAGGAACCACCAATGATACTTCCCAGTCTTGTTAACTGTCCCTTCCTCTCAGTCCCTAACACTGTTGGTCTCCTGCCACCCCTGGTCATCTCTGCCGCCAGTGATTTAAAACCACCACCAGAGCTGTGCCCCTTTAAATGAGCATACCTCCCTGCAGCCAGATATCAGATGCAACTTGAGTCAGCCATCCTGCTGCACGGAGACAGTCAGATGTTCTGTTTTGCCCAAGAGTCCAGGACCTAGACCCACTCTACACCTCTGGCCTCACCTTCTGTCACCTCACAGTGCAAGTATGCACAGCGGAAGCGAGCTGCTTCTGGTGCCCTGTGCAGACAGCCTGCCCTTACCCCTCTCGGCATTGCCAATTCTGATCTCTCAAGATTCAGTCTGGGGGTTAATTCTTTAAGAAGCCTTCCTTGACCTACCAGGCTGGTCCAAATGTCATGGCTCTGCATGTTCCCATAGCAACCAACTGAAGGGATATAAAAAATCTGGGCGATCCCTTGCAATACACACTAAAGTCTTATGCTTATGTAGAAAGGAAAGGAGTGATCATAAAAATGACAGATATAACCTAGAGGGTAGGTATTTGTTTAAGCTCTTATGAAATATAATCAGAAAGAATCAGGTTACCCGGTTCCTAAGTTCCGGTAAAGGAAAAAATACTTAATTTTTAAAGTGTTTGGTGAGAAAAATGTAAGCAAGATGAGCCCTGGGTTTCCCGGCCCTGACTCAGCAGCTTTGCAGCAGTGACAATGGACTTTGATGTCCATTAGCTTCCGGTACACGGTTCATGGGAACACTGAGGGTTGTACCCTATCATAAAGGAAGACATCTAATACATAGACATTCATTTATTTCCTTGTTTTATCATTTCCTTGCTTTTATATTGCCAGTTATAAAGGAGACCTAGAGTTCAGTTACTATCCACCATCCTGATTTGGCTTGTGTCCACTAAATGTAGGTTCTTCAGTTTGCAACACCACTGTGCTGCCCTGCCCCTCTCTTCCCACGGTGCAGTCCTGCTTGTCGCCCCCTTTTCCCATGAGCACACCCAGCATTGATAGGAATATCTGGGGGAAATGACACGGTGCGACAACTTTCCTCTGGGCCTCTTCAGTTTACTCATCAATTTTAAAAAAGCAGGGAAAACTATTAATCTATCATTATATTTTCTTTTTTTTTTTAATTAAAAAAATATTTTTTAAGTGAGAGGCAGGGAGACAAAGAGGCAGACTCCCACATGCACCCTGACCGGGATCCAGCTGGCAAGTTCCCTACTGGGTGATGCTCTGCCCAACTGGGGCCGTTGCTCTGTTGCTCGGCAACCAAGCTATTTTAGCGCCTGAGGTGAGGCCATGGAGCCATCCTCATTGCCTGGGGCCAACTTGCTTGAACCAATCAAGCCATGGCTGTGGGATGAAGGGAGAAAGAGAGTGAGAGAGAAGGGGAGGGAAAAGGTGGAGAAACAGATGGTTACTTCTCCTGTGTACCCTGACTGGGACTCGAACCCAGGACTTCTACTCACCAGGCAATGCTTGTAAACTGGCCAGGGCCTTGTTACATTTTCTTAACACACATTTATCCCCAATTATCAATCTATAATTTAAAGATTTTTTTTAAACATATCTATATGCTATGAACTACATGCAAAAGAAAGAAGGTACATGTTCTCAGTCTAGTTGTCTTAAAATACTGCCTTTATTTGAGGAACCCTGAGATTAATCTATGATATCTTTTAAAGCAATTTCATTTCAGGAAATAGATATTTATAAGTCTCGTACTTAAAGAGAAACTTCTAAGTTGGAAACTGACGTCCTGTGATTTGCCTGACCTTAACAAGCTCTGGCCTCTTTAGCCTAACAGGTCTGCTTACAAAAATATAAATCCTATTGACTTCACATAATAATGAACTCTCTTCCTCTTTTATAGCCTTATAACTTTTCAGTGATTTGTGGTGGCTGTGTCTTCCAGACACTGCTTGTACACTGAGTATCCGAAAAGGAAATTAGGCTATAAAATAGTTCGCCGAATGCCGTCAGCTCTATTCACTGAGGGATCACAATGTAAAATACACATGAGATGAAACATACAGCAATTTACAGCTGGAGAGAGTAAAAACTCAGACTAGAATGACAAGTTTCAGATTAGAAGTCAAAGGGTTTGCCTAAATTCTGGGGGCAGAGTCATTGCTAAATCACTGATTTGGTGGGGAGTCTTTAGCCTTGAATGCTCTTATGCTCCACAGGTGTATCTGTGTGTACATGAAACATTTATTTGGTGGCTACTAATTCTATGCTGTCTTGCTAGGCTCTGGAGCTAAGACTGCCCTGCCCTGAAAACAGTTGAGAGAGAAGCTGAAAGTCTAGTTGCTGGCTCTCAATATGTTTTGTACCATACAACTCCGTAGGTGGGGCTGCTCATTGCGGGGCAAGTCTCCCCAGTCCAGTCCACACTGGAAAATGTGGGGAAGTCCCTCCAGGAAATGTTGACAGACCCTCCAGTCTCCCAATCCTCCCATAGACTCCCTGAGAACTCTGAAACCTACAAGTCTAGAAGGATCTTGACCACTTCAAAGGAAGGCTCTATGGACAAAACAACATGGGAAAAATGAAGATTCAACGAAGAAAAAAGGGGTTTATAAATGAAGACCTGGTGGCGCAATGTTATTGTATCAAGTGCAGGATCTTTCTGCATAGATGTGATAAAAAAAAATGAGCATTTTGTTCTTAGAAAATAATAAAGATCTAATACTTTGAATCCACTTTACACTGTATAAAAGCCAAACATTTTGTTTTCATGTAATTTTTCATAGCAATACGAAGATAGATAAATACTACTTTCCTTAATTCATATATAAAGAAACAGACCAAGATAAGTTAAATAACTTGCCTTAATATTACACCTAGTAAGTGGCAGAGCCGAAAATTAAAACTAAGTCTTCTGACCCTAAAGCCAGTCCAGTTTCCACCACAAAGGAGAATCCAATTAAAAAATACATATATCTATTATCTATATATCTATATCTATCTATCTATCTATCTATCTATATATTATATATAGAGTTACAAAAACAATTCTTTATATATATTATATATATATATAGAGAGAGAGAGAGAGAGAGAGATATGCTTTTTTTCCAGATAAAAAGGTTCTGACAAAACTTCAAAGCAAATAAGTAGTTCAGATTTATAAATAAAATTATAAACTTCCTTTTGTATGTTATAATAGTATGGCTCCTAACTGATGCTATTGGAAAATAAGGTATTCTGATGAGACATCTTAGTGTTTTTATTCGAAATGTTTAAGAAGAAAACAAAATCAATCACCCATATACATTCCATTAACAGAACAAAGAACATAATTCACACTTTAAAACTATGAGCTGTAGTCTCTCCACAGTCACCTCTGTGCTCTCCGGCATAAAGCCTCAACTCAGAGCTCCAGCTGTGGTGTCCTCCTTCCTATCCTCTCTCGTGGTCACTTCTGGTTCAGTTCTGCCCTTGGTGGTATTAGTTCCTTTCAGCTTCAACCGACTCCCCTCCTCTCAGCTCTCTGTACCGGCTGCTGAGAATTCCCTGCTTTTGTAATAGAAGGAGGAGTTTCAGGTTATCAAGGGAAGCCGGAAAACAAACTCAGAGGTACAAACATAGAACATACATATGCATGTTTGTCTATGTGTGTGTACACACACACACACACACACACACACACACACACACACACACACTCAGTAAGGGCACCAAACAGTGCCCTCGCAATGCCAGGACACTTCCTTCATTACTATCAAGTAAGCATGAACAGATGACCTACATGGTACAATTTTCATGAACTCAAGAATTATGGAAAATAGAAATAACAGATTATGAGATTTGGAGTTGTGAAACTAGGTTGGGCCTAGGTTTGGAGTTATAAGAGTTTAAGATGGATCTAAGTTTGGCCTTATGATTCTGAACAGATTGAGTCTTATCCCAAATGTCTTCATCTATATAAGGGGAAAAATATAGACTATAATTTTGTGAAGTTAATGCCTCAAACTATATAAACTATAAAAAATTATTTCTTATGATTAAATCATAAAGGTAGCCATATTCTCACATATTCTTTCTCTTATATACACATGATAAAATAGTAAACTAATACAAACTACAAAAACAAGGAGGTCATTACTCTTATGAAGTTAATATTTAAAGTTTACATCCTTGTTTCAAGCATGTAATCACTAAAACCTAGTTTCCAAATAAATAGAAAATGAGTTATATTAATAAAAGTCTTAAAAGGCACTCTTTAAGTTTCATTATCCATTACCGATCAGCTTTTCCAATGAAGGAAAATGATGTACAATTAGGTTTTTCCCGTATTTATTTATACCTCGGTAACAAAAACAATTCTTTCTTTAGCTACTTCCATTGAAATTAGCCAAAACAACAAAAACTAAGCCAAAACTTCCTGAAAACCTTTTACTTCAGAAGCTGGACGGGGCAGATTTTGTAAATAGTGGAAACTTCAGTTCTGATATGAAGGCTGACCTGTAGCTGGCACAACACAGAGCCTCCCATTGAACGACCTGGAAATGCCTGTTTTCACATCACTGTATTTTTACATATCACCTTATTCTGTTTACTAACCAGTGAGCCTAGGAGGGGAGTTCTTCAGTTGGAGGGACAGGTGGAATTAGGATAATACCAGTGGTAAATTTCATCTATTTATCTCCTACTGGGCTAATCGTATAGTTCAGAGAGAAAGGGGGAAGGCGGAAGCCTTCAAAAAGAAACTAATTTCAGTACCGTACAAATTAATTTTTTCGGCCCCGGCTGGTTGGCTCAGCAGTAGAACGTCAGCCTGATGCGTGGAAGTCCCAGGTTCAATTCCCAGTCAGGGCCCATAGGAGAAGCGGCCACCTGCTTCTTCATCCCTCCTCCTTCTTTCTTTCTCTCCTCCCTTCTGGTAACCATGGCTCGAATGGTTTGAGCAATTTGGCCCTAGGCACTGAAGATGGCTCCATGGCCTTACCTTAGGCTAAGCAATGGAGCAGTGGCCTCAGATGGGCAAAGCATTGCCCTGTAGAGGGCTTGCTGGGTGGATCCTGGTTGGGGCACATGTGGGAGTTTGTCTCTGCCTCCCTGCCTCCTGCCTCTTACTTAATTAAAAAAAATTTTTTTTTTCTGTTTTCCTGAAATCGGTCTGCTGATAATAGCATCCACCTTTTCCTAAGAGAAATGCCCTTCCCACACGGCACCCAGATGGTCTAGCCAGGACTAGCCTATCGGGTCACCGCATTCCTTGGCCAGAGTGGCCATTTCAGAGGAGAGCACGTGAATCAAGTTTAGTCCAAAATTAAATTCAATAGAGGACTTTTATAAGAACTGCCAGGAACAGAAAATCTGTTTTTGATGATGGCCTGGTGGCTATCTTATCACTATTAACAGAACTTGCACGAAAACAGAGCAATAGCAAAGTCAAGCAACAGAGAAAGTGGAAAGGATTTTAATGGCCTGAGACAGCCTACGTGAGGACTCTCCAGTTACATGGACCAATCAATGTCCACCACTGCTCAGTGATGTGGACCAATCAATGTCCACCACTGCTCAGTGATGTGGACCAATCAATGTCCACCACTGCCCAGTGACATGGACCAATCCGTGTCCACCACTGCTCAAGCCAGTTTGTGCTGAATTTTCTGTCACCTATAACCAAGAGCCAATATTCGGAGAAAGCAATACAGAACTCTATTACAATTCAGTGCTGGGTTTGGGGACCATTAAAAACTTAACAGTGTAAGTAATGTAAAATCATGTAGTATCAATTCAATAATGCAAAACCAATCCCAGAAGCAGAGAAATAATTAATTGGTCAGCTTTCTCATCCCAGAACTAAGGATATTTACCTTGTGGTCTCTAGCAAAACAAAGATGAAAAATTTGAGTCATTTATGCTTAAATACCTGAAACACCAATTTCTCTCTCAGAAAACTGTCCTGAGAAATAAACCTGCAAGAGTCTTCCTGTTGAAAATAAATGTCAATTATGCAACACTTTTGTTAGCCGCAAAAATTCTCCATTTTGACCAGTCATAGTAGTCAACATGAATAAAACCATCTGGGCTACGTCTGACGTTAATTGCTTGTGAGGATGTGAAGGCAAAAATAAACTAAAATTCTATTTCTCCTTAGGAAGTACAGTTACTTGGACAGAAGAAAAACTTAGCCTAAAAGAGAATCTCAAAATTTTTGTTTAATTACCCGTTTGGAAACCACCTTCAGTAGGAATAAAAGTAGGGCTCTCAAATAGGGACTAGAATCTGAAGTTACTGTTAAATGAAATCATTTGGTATAGAACAACCTAAATGACAGAAGTGATCCTGATAGTAATGTTTAGTTTGCTAAAAACACATATATTTATACAGTTGACCCTTGAGTAACATGGCTGAAAGTGAACAGATCCATGTGTACATGGGCTCTTTTTTTCAATAAAGAGTTAATGGCCTGACCAGGTGGTGTCGCAGTGGATTAAGCATCAGACTGGGATGCGGAGGACCCAGGTTCAAAACCCCGAGGTGGCCAGCTTGAGTGCAGGCTCATCTGGTTTAAGCAAGGCTCACCAGCTTGAGCTCAAGGTCGGTGGCTTGAGCAAAGGGTCACTCAGTCTGTTGTGCTCCCCTCCCCCATCAAGGCACATGTAAGAAAGCAATCAATGAACAGCTAAGGTGCCACAACAAAGAACTGATGCTTCTTATCTCTCTCCCTTCCTGTCTCTCTGTCTCTGTCACAAAAAAAAAAGTTAATGTATTTCCTTTTCCTTATTCCTTAATAACATTTTCTTTAGTCTAGCTTACTTTATTGTAAAAATACAGTGTATCATACATATAACTTACAAAATATATTAATTGACACATTTTTATATTATTGGTAAGTGTTATCAACAGTAGGCTATTAGAAGTACGCTGATTTTCAACTGTAAGGGGGTTGGTGCTCGAACCTCCAAGTTGTTCAAGAGTCAACCGAACAGAAATGCGGACAAGGCAGAAATAATTGATTTTGCATGTCCCTAGTAAAAATTCTTTTTTAGATGATACAAATTATATTTATGATGACACAGAATTATTCTTCTAAGTTTCACTGAGAAACAGACTGAGACAAACAAAAAACAACAATAATAAATTCTTTAGGAAGACTGAACTCAGTTTGCAATTTCAGAGGTTGCCCATTAAATATTGCTCAGTGGGAAATCTTTTGGTGGTTTCGGATAAGGCATTACTCCCATGCATCACTGGCACATCACTTCAAGAATACTTTTTGGATTATTTCCCAATAACGCTATACAGCTGACTGTGCAAGCAGATGACACACGAGGGAAAGATGTGGAAAAGGAACACCCACATGAACATTTACCTTCCACTGCTCTTTTGAAGAACACCTTGCAGCTGCCACAGGTTACGACCCCATAATGACAGCCCGAAGCCTCATCCCCACACACCAAGCATATTTTGGAAGGTCTCGAGGATCCAGTAGAAACACTTCGTAAAGTAGAGCTGGGGAAAGAAAAAAGATTTAAATAACTATACTGTAAAGGGCACAGTTGATATGCTGGACAGCTTAGCTCCAATGTTATCACTAATTGCGGTCCCCTAACTGAATTCAGTCTGTACTGGTCACATACTGGGACTAAGAAGATGAAGGTAACTTCTCTCAGGGGAGTAATGCTAGCAACAATTCTGTAGAGCAAAAGCCTCTTCTCAGTATCGAGAAATAATAAATACACACCGCTTTCTTCCTTTTCCTATTTTTGAGAAAGCTTACCAAAGATTTGCATTCAAGGTAGGCACGGAGGAGAACAGTCTTAGGCTGGGTCATCATGAAAGTATTTTTGGCATCAAAGAACTATTATAATACTTCTCAAATCTCTTCACCCAGACTCATTATTTTTCTCACATCACATTAAAACAAAACAAAAAAACAACTCTCCTTTCCAAAACAACGCACTAATTAAAATTTTTTAAATTAAATTCTTGCTTCTACCACCAGCAAATTATATCCCTCTTTTCAAGCTTCTGCAAGGTACCTTAGATAGGTATGTTCGAATTACTTCATTTTGCTCACTAATTCAAAAGGACAGTATCAAAAAAATTTTTTTAAGCCACACATGGTTAATATCTCAGGTATCTTTTGTGGTAAGAAACTGAAGGGTTCTGTGCAATAGTTTGGGGGGTGGGAAGTTAAGCCTTTAAGCAGCAGTCTGCATTACTATGTTTTAAAAGGAAATCTTCTTGAGATATATAATAATATACCACTGTGCTAGTTAATGGCCCAGTCTGAACAGAAGGTTTTCAATTATAATAGGGAACCCTAGTTGGGTGGCAGTTTGGATGTGTACTGAGCAGGCAGAGAAGCTATTTATTTTTTCCATGCAGTCTGCAGACATCTACTGAATATCTATCTATCCACAGGCCCAAGCAAAGTACTGAGAAAATAAAGATTAAAACAAACAAACAAGCAAGAAACCCAGTCTCCATCCTCAGAGCTCGTGGGGACACGAACCAATCTAGTGAGTGCTACACTGTGCAGAAATATGGCGGCACATTGTGGCTCAGCCCTCCACGCTGGAAAGGGTGGGAACAGACCAGTCAGAAAGCATTTCCGGAAAGGTGACAGCAGCACCGAGTTCTGAAGCAGGACTAGATGACAGCCAGACCAAGAAAGAGGGCAGAGGAAGCCGTAAGTGCCGCGGCTCTGAGAAATTCTAGCTGGATGTGTTCAGAAAGCTCTGCATAGATTGTTATGTTACTGCCTTCACCTTCCTGTCTGGGCTTTTGTCTCCATGGGACCCGGCAGGCATGTGGTTAAAATCAACAACAACAAAGAAAACAGAAAGAAAGGCTACAATGGTTGTGATGATTCTGTTTTTCAAATTAGCTGGAAATGTGATAATAATCCTATGATAATTGAAAAAAGAAATGTTTTTAGTGTTTTAACTATATTCTCACCAGAAATAGCTGAGGGGACAAACAACTCAGCCGCTCAGAGCACTGTGGCATGATTGACTTTCTAGAAAATGCCTTCTTAAATCAAAGGCCGAAACAATGTTCTCCAAAGTTGTTTCTCCTTTTGAGAAAAGAGCTCTTCGTTATTTTTATTACTGTCCTTTGACTTCTTTATGGCATTCAAAACATTCCATTTCAGCACCAGTGACTTCTTCAGTGTACGAGCCAGTTAAAATTCGTACTCTGACTCCCTTACACCTCACAGGAAAGCACGACCTTGTAAACATTTAGACTATAAGTGAAAATCATCATTGCAATGTCATTGTGTTTTTTCCCCCACAACTACAAGCATATATGGGATTTGTGCTTAATGTTTCTGTAAGCCTGGGTTTTGATCCCAATACTTAGTACTCTTTATTCTTTGGTAACTCTCCTTTTCTTCTATTCAAACTCACTTCCTTGGTGATGTCATCTAGTTGCTTGGCTTTAAATATCAGCAATAGCCTGACCTGTGGTGGTGCAATGGGTAAAGTGTAGACCTGGAATGCTGAGGTCACCGGTTCGAAAACCCGGGCTTGCCTGGTCAAGGCACAGATGGGAGTTGATGCTTCCTGCTCCTCCCCCCTTTCTCTCTCTCTGTCTCTCTCTCTGTGTCTCCTCTCTATAAAATGAATAAGTAAAATCTAAAAAAAAAAAAAACGTTGATAAATATCAGCAATATGCCACAGACTTCCAAATGTTTATTACCAGCCCAGACCCCTCCCCAGAATTTCAGACACATTTATCCAACCACCTATTTGACACGTCCACTTGAGTGCACCTCAAATTTAACATGTCCACAACTCTGCTGACCTTTCCCTGACTCCAAACCTGATCCCCCCACAGACTTTCTCAACTCAGTGAGTGGCAGCTTAGTCATTGGCTGAATCATGTCCTCCCACAAAGCCCCATCTTGAAGTCCTAGACCCTAGGAACTCAGAGTGTGACCTTATTGGAGAACAGGGTCATAGCAGATATAATTAGTTAATGATAATTAGTTAATTAATTAATGAGGTCATTCTGGAGTGGAGGAGGCCCACACCAATGTGTCTGGTGTCCTTATTACAAAGGGGAAATTGGGACACAGACACACACAGGGAGAATACCACGTGAAGATGAAGTTGGGGATGCTTTCATAGGTCAAGGAACACCAGAGATGGCCAGAAAACACCAGGAGACAGGACAGAGGCCCAGAACAGATTGTCCCTCATGGCCTTCAGAAGGAACCAACTCAGTAGACACATGAACCTTGAACTTTAGCCTCCAGAACCACAGAATTTCTGTTGTGTAACCCAGCCAGTTTGGATTGTGGTACTTTGTTACACAGCCCTAGTGAACTAATACAACGACTTAGACTCCTCCCTAATTCTTCTTTCTCACACCCTACACATCCACTCTATTAAATTTAATTCACTTGAGTTTCAGAATACATTCAGGTTCAAGTTACTTCCCACAACCGTCCCTGATACTACTCTAGTCCAAGCTATCAATACCTCTGACTCTGGGATCTGCAAATTCCTCCTAGCAGATCTCCTGTTTCTCCTTGCTCCCCTCCTAACCCTGGAGCCAGAATGAACCTTATTCATTCCTTTGCTCAAAACCAGAGGGCTTCCCCTCACACTCAAAGCAAAGGTCAAAGTCATCCCTATGACCATAGGGCCATGGTCTGGCCCCTGAGGTGTCTCTAACCTCTCTTGCTTGCATTTTGCACTTCAGCAACCTTGGCTTCCTTGCGAACCCTTAAACACACCACCTCAGGGCCTTTGCACGTGCAGATCCCCTTCCTGCTTTAGCTAGATCTACACAGTCCTCCCTCTCATCTCCTGCAGCTCTTCACCTAAGTGTCACTTTCTTAGTCAGGCCTTTTCTGACCACTCAGCTGAAAAGACCCTTTCCTCAGAATTTCCTTTCCCCTTCTGCTTTATTTTCTTTCCTGGAGCACATCACCCCCTAACATGTCTACTTTCCTTCTTCAGTGTATTTATTACCTCATCCACACAGGAAGGTAAACTCAACAGGTGCCAGGATTTTCTTCAGTGCAACTCACCACCATGTGTGGGACTGTACCTCATATATAACAGACACCCAATCGACACCTGAATAAATAATGGGTGACTTTGGCTAAGTGGCATTTTCATAATGGTCATCATAAAACCCACCATGACATCAATTCTGAAGTCCTACTGCACTCCTTACATAAAGAAACGTGATTTGTTTTTAACTGTCTGGAGAGTGAACATATGTAGCAGGAACAAATGAAGAGAAAGTCTAGTATAAAAAAAGATGGGAAACCCAAATTAAAGCAATACATTTGTTCACTTATAAAATTACACCAAACAGGAAGTACTTTTCCTTCCTGTTCACCAACATCTCTCAATGACAAGAGAGCAAATTTGCTTCTAACTGCCCTTCGGCAGCCGCCCCCTTCTTTAGTGTCTGTAGCACTGGCCTGAGCTCATCCTCCTAACAACAACTCCTCTAGTTTTTTCAGCTTTTATTTTTCTTGATCACCAATACAGATTTTCTGCAGAGTCCTACCTTTGGCCATCTTTTGTCCTGTGTTTACACTCTGTCCCTCAGTGATTGTATCCACCACCCCAGCTCAAACAGCTCTCTTGGTGAACTGTCTTTCCAAATCTTTATACCCAGTGCCGACCCCTCCTCATGTTCCAAATTAGTGGTTTCCCTTCCTTTGTGTAACCTCTCTGCAATATATTCTAGCAGCTTCTCAAAGGTCACTGCCATCTGCTAGTCACCCAGATTCAAACCTTACACCCCACCTTCTCTATCAACCTAATCAGTCACCAAGCCCCATTCAGTCCAGCCCTCGTGGCTCCACGTCGCCTCTCCCCCCACAGTTGGCTACACTGCTTCCGTCTCTGATCACTTCCGAAACGTTCTCCCCTGGCCCCAGCCTCCCCGCCCTCTCCTCTACAGTGGCTGGCAGATGAACTTTCCTGTAACAGTTCTGACTCTATCACTTCCCAGCTCAGAAATCTTCAGTCATCCACACCCAATTCCACCATCAACGACAACCTTGGTAGCACATTTAACTCGCTTCCTGATCAACTTTCTCCGGCAGGTCTCCTCATACTGCCTGACCTCGTGCTTGCCACACTCCGACATCCTTGTCAAGAGGTGGATACCCCCATACACATTCAACCCAGCATCGTGATCTCTTCCCTACTCCCACTCCTGAAAACCTGTCCATCCTGCTTGGGTCTCTAACGTTCTCCCAGCAAGGAAGCACCACCGTCTGTCTCCTGATCCATTTTAGCATTTTGCTAATGCCTCCCCTTCAGCAGCCATCCTGTTTGCCCTTACATTAGTGACCTGGGCACTTATCCTAATCCCTGCAGGGCAAAAACCTTGTCCTCTGCATCTCTGTGTTCTCTGCTGCCATTAGTGGAGTGTTGGCACTATTTATTGAATGAATGAAACTGCACTCCTAATCTCATTACAGTAGAACATAAATTTCCAAGAGGCGATTTTATAGAAGGTCAATTAACGGGGCCAAGGTTACAGGTTCAATTCCCATATGGTTCATTTAGCTTTGCACAGAGGAATTAAAAAAAAATAAATCTATCTATCTATCTATCTATCTATCTATCTATCTATCTATCCAGGGACACAGACTATTCTCAAAAGCTCAGCCAGCGGTATCTCAGGCATATGCATTGTGATCACAGAAGACAGTCCACAATGTGTGGATGGGTCAGGGAAACTCCAGTGTCTACCGATACCCTATTATGTGGCTATGTTTGAAACTGAAAGATGGCACATGGTTGAGAAGTATATATCCAGTTTTACATTTTGTAAGGGTTGGAAAGAAGGTGGTAGAAGAGGAAAGGAGGCCAGATCTTGAATTCACTTCTTAGACACTAAGTGTTATCAAAATACAAAGCTGATTTTAGTGATGCTGTATGTCAGAATTCGCCATTACAGTATAACCTACTATGTATCCACAAAGGATACGAGACTCAAACTGTACAGCTACACCTGCATGGGCCAAAGCAGAAACCGTAAGGAGTTCTGGGTTCTAGTTCTAGCTTAGCCACTACCTAGTGCAGGGGTTGGGAACCTATGGCTCAGAGCCAGATGTGGTTCTTTTGATGGCTGCATCTGGCTTGCAGACAAAACTTTAATAAAAAAAAATAATGTTAAAAATATAAAACATTCTCATATATTATAATCCATTCATTTCCTACCGCTCATGTTCATGGTTACGGGTGGCTGGAGCCAATCACAGCTGTCCTCAGGGACAACACCAAATTTTTATTGGATAATGCGTAAGGTACACGGGTCGTTGTATGGCTCTCACAGAATTACATTTTAAAATATGTGGTGCTTATGGCTCTCTTAGCCAAAAAGGTTCCTGACCTCTGACCTAGTGCAACCTAGCAAATTCACCTTTTTGGGTCATAATTCTCACCATAACAAGGCTAAATGTGGTCTCTAAGATCCTTTTCAAGATATTTTCTTAAGGTAAAGACAGATACAAAGGATAAAAGGGACAGTGTGTCATGATCAAGTTTTATCCAAACTGAGTTTCAAGCTCAATTTAAGACAGTGTAGTATACACTATAACCATTATTTAAGCTCAATCAGGCATAAAAAAATCTACATATAAACACTTATTCTTTCTAGGACAAGCTAATCATATGACACTTAAAAGTTTTTCTTGCATCTATACGATTGTTTTGATGCTGATTTTAGGAAGGGATATACTAGCTAATCATCAAAACCTCTTACTGGGCTATCTCCTCCCTCCAAAGTGGTTGGATGTTAGAGAAAGCAATAAGAAACTGTGCAACAAAAAATGATTCATATTGATCAAAAAATGGAGAAACTGGTTCCTGAGAATCTATAATGTACCATGCTGTTCCAGGAATTATCATATGTAAAACTGTATTTCCCCATCTTTACAATTATCGTATTTCCCCATGTAGAAGACGTACCTTTTTTTTTTTTTTTTGCATTTTTCTGAAGCTGGAAACAGGGAGAGACAGTCAGACAGACTCCCACATGCGCCCAACCGGGATCCACCCAGCACGCCCACCAGGGGCGAAGCTCTGCCCACCAGGGGGCGATGCTCTGCCCATCCTGGGCGTTGCCATGTTGCGACCAGAGCCACTCTAGCGCCTGAGGCAGAGGCCACAGAGCCATCCCCAGCGCCCGGGCCATCTTTGCTCCAATGGAGCCTTGGCTGCAGGAGGGGAAGAGAGAGACAGAGAGGAAGGCGCGGCGGAGGGGTGGAGAAGCAAATGGACGCTTCTCCTGTGTGCCCTGGCCGGGAATCGAACCCAGGTCCTCCGCACGCTAGGCCGAGGAAGACGTACCCTTTTGTGAAAAACTTGGGGTCTAAAAACTGGGTGCGTCTTATACTGTGGTTGTAGATTTTTTTAACTTGCATTTCCTGCTTTTTTGCGCTTGTTTTTACACTCATTGTTGAAGACAGTGATTCGTCATCAGACACAGATGAGTACAAGCTAATGGATGGAAGTTTTGACAGTGATGAGTTATATGAATTTTATGATGACTAAAACTTGAATTCAATAACTTTATGTAATACCTTTTTTTTTTCTTCAAATTTCAGGCCCCAAAATTAAGGTGCGTCTTATACATGGGGAAATATGATACATAACAATACAGCAGCAGTGCACTGATCCACTATTCAGTGACCAGAAATTCTCTCTATGACAGAATACTTAGTCTCATTTCTTAAATCACTCAATATGACGTAAACAAACCTATCTTTTGTACCATCACTCAATCAGATAGCTACTTCTACAATCACCTCCAGCTGCTATAAACTTTTTCACCATGTGTCACCAATTCAAACATTCATTCCAAGACCTAGAGCAGTGAGAATGCGGAAGAATGGCAAACAATACCTCATTAAACATCCCTCCATACTTATCAGAACATACTGCTGTGTTTAAATCATTCATTAATTAAGCTGTTCATGGAAAGCCTACCACGGGTCCCACACTTCTAGGCTCTGGAATGAACAACCAAGGGATAGCCCCCATTCTCATGGAGTTTCTACTGTAGAAGGAGAGACACAACCCAGAAGCAATCACATGCCTGCAAATAGTGGGAAAAGCCTCGAACAAAATGACAGAGACCGGGACTGGATGAGGTAGTGGGGGAGAGGCAGCCTGAGCAGGCCTCTGGGGAGACTGGAACGACAAAGCCAGCCATGTAAAGACACCAAAGGAAAGAGCAAGTGCAAAGTGCCTGAGTGAATGGGACGTGTGCCCAAGGCAGAAATGAGGGCGATGGGGCTGACATGAAGTTAACAAGGAGGAAGGGGACACAGGAGGGAGCAGAACCTGAGGGCCAAGAAGGCAGAGCAGACAGACCATGTGGGTCTCAAAGGCTGTGGTAACGAGTGAGAATGCTATTCTAAGTGCCATCAGGCGTCATGTGAATACTGAAATGTTTTCAGCAGAAGGGAAACACGATCTGATTGACATTTAAAAAAATCTTATTTTGGCTGTTGGGTGGAGAATGGACTGTAAGAGTGGGTGATGTCAGAAGTGGCTGTAGAGCCAAGAGGTTAACAACTGAGAAGTGGCTCCATTAGCAATGTTTTTTTCTTTTTAAGTAGATAGCACTGAGGACTGGCAGAAAATACGCATAGTAGTGCTATTAATTAATATGTAAAATTGGGGTGAAGAGCAGATTGGGAGCCAGGGGGAGTTTGTTTTGAATTTGACAGAGGTAGAATGGCATTAGTACAGTATGTTCCTATTTTTGTAAATAATATAATAACCAAAGTATTCGATTATACCATAGTCTACCCATAGAAAAACACTGGGAGCAAGCACTATATGTCAGTTTAACTTGAACTTTCTGGGCCATTTTCCTCATCAGTAGTGATAACAAGGGTCCTACCATGTAGAGTTGTTATAGATTAAATTACTCAATATACGTAAGAACACTTAAGACAATGTCTACCACATATTGAATATTCTTTACATTATGGCTATTATTAGTACTACTACTTCTGGATCTGTAATTCTTTTTTTTTCTTTTAATAATTTTATTTTTTTAATGGGGTGACATCAATAAATCAGGATACATATATTCAAAGATAACATGTCCAGGTTATCTTGTCATTCAATTATGTTGCATACCCATCACCCAAAGTCAGATTGTCCTCTGTCACCTTCTATCTAGTTTTCTTTGTGCCCCTCCCCCTCTCCCTTTCCCTCTCCCTCTCCCTCTCCCTCTCCCCCCTCACCCCGTAACCACCACACTCTTATCAATGTCTCTTAGTCTCACTTTTATGTCCCACCTACGTATGGAATAATGCAGTTCCTGGTTTTTTCTGATTTACTTATTTCACTTTGTATAATGTTATCAGGATCCCACCATTTTGCTGTAAATGATCCGGTGTCATCATTTCTTATGGCTGAGTAGTATTCCATAGTGTATATGTGCCACATCTTCTTTATCCAGTCATCTATTGATGGGCTTTTTGGTTGTTTCCATGTCCTGGCCACTGTGAACAATGCTGCAATGAACAGGGGTTGCATGTGTCTTTACATATCAATGTTTCTGAGTTTTGGGGGTATATACCCAGTAGAGGGATTGCTGGGTCATAAGGTAGTTCTATTTGCAGTTTTTTGAGGAACAATCATACTTTCTTCCATAATGGTTGTACTACTTTACATTCCCACCAACAGTGGATGAGGGTTCCTTTTTCTCCACAGCCTCTCCAACATTTGCTATTACCTATCTTGTTAATAATCGCTAATCTAACAGGTGTGAGGTGGTATCTCATTTCAGTTTTGATTTGCATTTCTCTAATAACTAAAGAAGATGAGCATCTTTTCATATATCTGTTGGCCATTTGTATTTCTTCCTGGGAGAAGTGTCTGTTCATGTCCTCTTCCCATTTTTTTATTGGATTGTTTGTTGTTGAGTTTTATGAGTTCTTTGTATATTTTGGATATTAGGCCCTTATCTGAGCTGTTGTTTGAAAATATCATTTCCCATTTAGTTGGCTGTCTGTTTATTTTGTTATCAGTTTCTCTTGCTGAGCAAAAACTTCTTAGTCTGATGTAGTCCCATTCATTAATTTTTGCCTTCACTTCTCTTGCTTTTGGAGTCAAATTCATAAAATGCTCTTTAAAACCCAGGTCCATGAGTTTAGTACCTATGTCTTCTTCTATGTACTTTATTGTTTCAGGTCTTATGTTTAGATCTTTGATCCATTTTGAGTTAATTTTAGTACAGGGGAACAAACTGTAGTCCAGTTTCATTCTTTTGCATGTGGCTTTCCAGTTTTCCCAGCACCATTTATTGAAGAGGCTTTCTTTTCTCCATTGTGTGTTGTTGGCCCCTGGATCTGTAATTCTTAACAATGATTATCATAAGAGTATAACTACAGATAATTCTATTTTCACATTATATTTTCTGTACTGCTTTTAATTTGTATAGGCATGTGTAACACTGGTAAGCAGCAGCAGAAACAGGTTTTTTTAAATATTCAACGGAACAGTGGTGCCACAATACCATAGTGTTAATTTACTGTACAGGCAGTGTTCTGTGTGTATACAGAGGTGAGCATTTCTCGTCGTGTCTGCAGCGTGTAGGCTGGGAACATCCACATTAGATCGTTAGCACAAACAATCACTGAGATTCAAATATGTACTCTTTAATATGAAAGAACACTAAATGTAAGAAACATAAGAATTTGGAGAACATCCAACATTAAAATAAAATCACAAACATAAATCAACCTTTAACAACTGGTTTACTAAATTTCTTATTTTTCCCAAACATATAATATGCTTAAAAAGACCATTTTGCTATCTCTTTTTTTTCTTGATAAGATTAAATATGTGACTCATAATAATGTTTATGTTTCTCAGTCTAGTTTTCCCATTTTTAGGAGGACTATTTGGGAGTGATTTCATGAGTTCATGGTGTTATCTTTGATGATAAGTGAATCATTAATGTTTTGGGGATAAATCCTCACTAAATAAGGTTTATCCTCTCGCACCACAATTAATAATGCCCCACCATTATTAATTAAAGAATTAATAGTAATTAAAGAATTGGTAATCATTTTACAATCTCAGCTGTATGAGTAAAGTTATAATAACTAAAGTTACTGGATACAGAAAATTCAAGGACACAACTGGCTTGGAAAATATAATTTAAAGCACAGCGATGGATGATTAGTCTTTTCCAATTTACTTTCTTTGTTTGTTTTCACAACAGTTTATACTGTTAATAATATTTATTAAAGTGGCTCTGTTTAATGAGGTATTTTCTACACTCTAAATTTTATTTAAATTAATGCAATTTCCCCATCAAGGACTCAAAGTTATTATTAAGAAAGCATAGCTTCAGCCCAACAAAAAAGTAGCCTGATACAGATCTAAAAGAAAAAAAAAAAGGTAGGAATATTTTGGATCACAAGAAACTGAAGATCAGAGTACTCTATGTAGAAATTCCTTTTTAAAAATAAGGATCTATGTTATGAGGGCATTCAGGTAACTTTCCCCCTCAAATATAAGCTATGGCTAGACAAATGAGCATTTTCTCACAAAACATAAAATCTACTTTTTGGGAAAAGATGCAAAAACATCTAAGTCTAAATGTAATTTCTAACAAAACAAGGGAAATAGACAATTTAACTACTGGTCACTTTATTCTTAATGAATTATTTTAATCGATTCATTTTCATTAAACACAAGCTATGTGAAAGTCCTTCTGAAACTACAAAGATAGCACAATGGCCTCTGCTCTCAATGAGTTTATAGTCCAGGAGGGAAGCCGACACCTGGAGATGGATAAGTATTAAACTTACCATGTGGAATCACCCATACCTTGAAAATAAATCAAAATTACAAGGAATGCCAGTAACTTGCAACTGAAGGAAAGTTTTGTGGAGGAACAGAGCAAGGTGAAAACTAGCAGGGCCAGGAAAGAAGTCCAGACAGTGGTAAACACACTGCGATCCAGTGCTCGCTCATGAGCTGCTCTCCAGAGGCAGGCGGGGAAAATGGTCCCAATCCCAGAACCCTGGTCGGCAAACTGCGGCTTGTGAGCCACATGCAGCTCTTTGGCCCCTTGAGTGTGGGTGGCTCTTCCATAAAATACCATGTGCGGGCGCTACCTCAATAAGGAATGTACCTACCTATATAGTTTAAGTTTAGAAAATTTGGCTCTCAAAAGAAATTTCAATCGTTGTACTGTTGATATTTGGCTCTGCTGACTCATGAGTTTGCTGACCACTGTCCCAGAAGGTCTCTCACACCACACAAAGCAGTTTAGGATGATTCTAGGATAATGGGTTGAAACATCTGGTAGACAAATGAAAATGTGGCAAGGAAAATGAAGTGAGATGGGTACAAAATTTAGTGCATTGAAGGACATAATTAAAGCCATCGATCATAATTTTTAATATATACAGTACAGAAAAGTGAAAACTAAAAGGTCTGATGAACTTCAGGACAACTAAGTGCCACTGAATAGAGCAAGCACAAAGAAATATGTTCAACAAGAGAGGCTGGAAGGTGTTGACAAGACAGATGATTCTTAGAGAGCAAGGGTTCTAGATTTTATCCATGGAACATTGAATGGATGAGCTCACCCAGGGAAAAGCTTACATAGGGAGAAAACAAGGTTAGAGATGGCAAGCTAAGAAAACTAGCATTTCTGCTTAGGCAGGGAAAGAAGAACTCACTAGCAAACCTGAGGAAAAACCAAAGAGGCAAGAAGGCAAGATGGTGCAGACGCCACCAAGTGGACAGGACTTAGGGTTGTGGTCATCACTGGCACCACTGACGTTAGCAATGGTCCTTATTGTGCCTATATAAGATGTATTTTATATATATATATATATATATATATATATATATATGTCACATTAAAGTGAAAAGCACTCAAAAGCACTCATCTCTCTTTTTTTTATTATTAAGAGTTTCCATATTCAGGGAAGTTGTCTTGGTCATAAAACTATATGTAGTATTATCATTTAAACACACGCAGAGTCTCTACAAAGATCTAACATCACATCATCTCCAGAAACCTTTATTGAGCATGACATGCCAATCAGAGGTTGCTAAGACAATGGCCAAATGTGTGTGCTATTAAAAAAAAAAAGCCTCCACATTCTATTTTGCCTCTGTAGTTACTGGCATGGATGAGTGCATTTATATACCTATGTTGTTTAGAATCCTCTGAGAAGGAATCATGAACTTATCATGTCATCTGTGGGTCAGTCAGTACTTTATAAAGTATGTTTTAAGGCAATTACCTCTAAATGCTTGAGTGTGTTTAATTAGCGACTCTGCTTTTGAAACGTCCTGTATATGGTAAACACGGTTAAACTCGCCCTACCTCGAACATTAACTATCCTTATGTTAAGTTGCAGACATAGAAGCTGATACAGATGGCGGGAGACACCGAATGCTGACGGGTTCTAGTTATAGCTGTGGACCATGAACCTGAGGATTGAGAAGAAGTTACAGATTTCAGCATGTGTTTTCTTTATAACACTTTCAATAAGTTGATGTAAAATGTGCTCCGTTGTGGCCTTTCCAAGCAACAGAATACGGCTTCCTCCTATCAATTTAGTGAAGGAGTCAAAGCTCCAAAGAGTGTTTTCCCTGAGCAGTGTCTCCTACATTCTAGAAATAACAACTTCACTGTCACTGGCTCTGTCCTCAGATGCGGGAACTCAGCTATGACAGCTGCTCTGCCTGGCCCGTCCATAGGATGGCAGGCTTTCGCACCGACTTGCACCCTCTAGTGTTCCTGCATTAGACTAAGCTTGTTCACGCAGGAGAAAGGCATTGTCTTCGTTATTTCAAGACTCTGTGTGTGATAGGCTTAGAGAAGCTCTTTCCAAAATTTATATACTAACGACATCAATGATGATGTCACAGTACTTTTGCCAACATGGTACCAACCATGTTTGTTTAAAATCTACTCCATGTCTGACTTTGAGTTACTCCCCTCAGAATATTGAAAACAGCACCTTAATATGACAAAGTCTGAATAATCAATGGGGTGATACTTGAGAGAAAAATTGTGGAAAAAAAATCCCAAGTAACAAACTTATTTTCTTAGGGTTAATTCTATCATTGTGCAATAATATCAGTGCTTTCTGGCCAGCTTAATAGTCTGAAATGATGTCTCAATAAAGGTATAAAAAAATATCTTTCCTATTCACACATTTGCTTCTACCAGGGAAAAACAACAACAACAACAAAAACCCCAAAGAAAAACCCATAGCCCTTTCCAAAACATTAACGAACTTTTCAAGTGACCCATAGGTTTTCTTCATGGGAATAAAGCGCACATGCCCGGACACTGAAGAGGAGACTCCTATCCTCAAACATGAAAAAAATCTGCAATGTCAAGATCTGCAGCTCTTCAGGTATTTTTCATGAAGAATTCCCTCAGAGATGGCCGCGGTTTTAAGTGGCAGCAACCACAGGGCACTAGAGTCAGAAGATGCTTAGACGACTGTGTCTGCAAACTCCCAGACACCTCCCTCCTCACCCTGACAGCCCCCAGCACTTGGAGGGGGGGCGTCTGCTCCATCGGCAGTCACCTGCATTCACCTGGAAGCCCACCACTCAGCTCCCTTTTAAAACTCTTCTGCTAAAGCACAGTTTGGAGGATTAAGCCACAGACAAAATTGCTGTTTTCTGAACTAATATTTTTAACCAGAAAAATCAGGAATTTCTATGGTGCCATTTAACCTGACTTCCTGTTTGAATGATAAAACCAGGGTCTGCCACAGGGCAGCATTTCCAATGCAACAAAATGACCCTCTGTGGGCAACAGCACGTGACTGTGAGTGTGGTGGTGTCAGGCCTCAGTGCCAATCACAGCACTGAGCAGGGGCTGTCCCCGCCACCAGACAGCTGAGCTCCCTCTCACCACCACAGTCTCCACCAGATGTGATTATTAGGGTTACAATTGTTATCATATACTTTTCTCTGATCAATTTCATTATGCCCATTTTTAAGAAAAATTAGTTTTTAAAAAAATTATTTTTTAAAATTATTTTATTTATTTATTTTATTAGAGAGGAGAGAGAGAGAGAGAGAGAGAGAGAGAGAGAGAGAGGAAGGAGGAACAGGAAGCATCATCAACTCCCATATGTGCCTTGACCAGGCAAGCCCAGGGTTTTGAACTGGCGACCTCAGTGTTCCAGGTCGATAGATGCTTTATCCACTGTGCCACTACAGGTCAGGCTAAAAAAATAATTTTAATAAACCAAACAGCATATTCATCTTCTGAGTTGGCATGAACAAAACAATGAGAGAATCCTGAGTACTTTCTTGG
Organism: Saccopteryx bilineata; assembly: GCF_036850765.1. NCBI lineage: Eukaryota > Metazoa > Chordata > Mammalia > Chiroptera > Emballonuridae > Saccopteryx > Saccopteryx bilineata. The sequence goes on along the minus strand of NC_089490.1, from coordinate 185,238,135 downwards.
GGTCTTTATTTTTTCTTAGGGCTTGAAGTTTGGGGCTGGTTCTGTGACTTCCTCTCACTAGAAGTATCTGAGACTTAAGGTTTCAGAAAGACTGTTCTTGGGCTAGCAGGGACTGTACAGACACACACGAGCTAACACACGGCAACTAACTCAGTGTGCTCCGTGGGGCCGACCCAGAGGTACATACAAATGCAGTACTGCCCTGACCGGTAGTCAGATGGTTAGAGCATTGTCCCTATATGCCAAGGTTGCAGGTTCTATCCCCGGTCAGGACACTACAAGAATCAAATAGTGAGTGCATGGGTAAGGAGGTCAACAAATCAATGTCCTTTGCCCTCACTAAAATCAATCAAAAAACAATTTTTTAAAATGCAGTACATATTTGTTTCATGAGTTGCCTAATATATTTCAGGTATCTGGGACCCTACCTTACTTTTAGGGAAAAAAAATTAAGAAACCCAATATCTCCTGAATACACTGCCTTTTCCTCCTATTCAACTCCTCCTCGTCCCATCTCTGTCCCCTTCCCTCCTGTTCTAACCCCACACTCAGCCTTATTTTGGCTTTGAGAAAAAAGCTACCCCTATTATCAGAGGTGTGTGTATTCCTTATTAAACACTGAAAACTATGAAATATTTAATTCAAATCACTTTACGTTTTATTTTTTGGGCTTTCCCCTTTTTATTGAATTGTACTGGGGTGACTGACACTGGTCAACATAATGATACAGGTTTCAGGTGCCCGATTCTACAGCACATCTCTGTGCACTGCATTGTGTGTTCACCCCCCCCCCCGTCAAGTCTCTGTCCATCACCACCCCCCCATTCCCTCTTCCACCTCCACTTACTCCCCCCACCCTGGCAACCACCACACTGCTGTCCGTGTCCATGGGTGTTTTCTCTGTCTCTCTTTTCCCCGATTTATGTATTTGCTGTTAGTTAGAGTGGAATAACAGAGACTAATCAGGGCCTGCTTTTTTTCTAGCTAGTTCACCTTTACCGCCTTCCTCACCCTGCTCCATCGCTGGCTGTCATCGCTGCTCTGGTACTAAGAGGTGGACAGGCACAGTCCTGCACCTCTCTCTCCAAGCCCCCACGGGATGTGCTCTGAGCTAAGCAGGTGCTGAGCACCCACTCCGCCCCTTTTCATACACTTAGTCCCATCCCCGGGCAGTGAGCAGTAGCTCTGTTCTAGGTCTTGATACACACATGTACATAAGTGAACAAAATATGCTGAAGTCCCTTTACAACTGCGGTTCCTATCGAGTGGCAGAATGGGGAGAGAACAGGACAAATCCTTACTGGAAAGTAAAGGAATATGAATATGCATGTTAACCTCTGCGATAATTATGTATTTTTCCACTCTTACAAAAAGGTAATTTAAAACAGACCTTCAAATCAAGAAAAAACAACATGAAAGTTCTAGATTCAGTTAATTCAATGTGACCTCTATTTTTTACCGATGAGAACCACAGAGATTAATTAAAGAAACGCTCCCGAGAGTGTCGACTCAGGCTTTAGACACGTACTTCTATCGCTGAGTCCTGTTCTGTGTGCCTGCGTGTGGCTGTGTCCTTAGACAGCTGCTGCCTTACACCAAAACCATTTTTATCATTTCCCTTACATTCTTAAAAGCAACTACAGAAGCTTTTTCTCAAAAGTTTTAAGAATTAAGTTAGATTTTTGCCTTTGGAAAAGATCTGAGAAAAGATGAAAAAACATTTTAAACACAAGGCAAATGGCACAGATATCAAAGCAAATATGACATTGTTTAGTGGTCAGAAGTAGTTCCACTGGAGTCTAAAAAAAAGAAAAGCTTTCAGTGTACTTATAAATAGTGGTGAAAGATGGAGAAGCGGAGGAAGGGCGTTCCTGGGTTTAATTGCAACAAGGCAAGAAGCGGCGTAGAAGTCACTGGGACCAGTCCGGCTTCCTGCCACGCACTGTTGCCAGATGAGAACCAGCACGGCCATCTGACACCACCCTGACAATCCACCACCAAATAGATGGGAGCCTGGCCTGTCTGCTTCTACCTAAGTAGACAGAAATGCTTCGAATAAGCTTCAATACCCTATGTTCAATTTCAGTGTCGTAAAATAAGAATTACTAGATGTCCTGACTTGAATTCAAGGACACTGTCTATGTCCTCAATGAAAACTGTACCATCAACCCCTAAGTGCAATAAAAAAATTGAAATTTGTATCAATATTCTCTTTCTAGTGTTTGATACAATGCATATGCTATATATACCCTTTGGTAAAGAGAAATAAGTAAAAAATAATTTCCAATATAACATAATGCAAATGTACACATATATATATATTTATATATAAATACAGACATTCAAATTTATCCAGGCTTTACCAGGCAACAGAATCACAGCCGCCTGTGCAGAGGGCACAGGGGTCGAGCCCCAGAATAGGAGTCAAGGTGGTTAGTCAAGGGTAGGATGAGTTAGGGGACAGATAGATAAGTGTTGGGGCACCTCACTGCAGGAGTCTCCCCAGCTTGCCCAAGGGCACTGAAGCTCCATCCCCGGGACCCCCAGCCAATGGGGTGTGTTCAGCCCAGACTATGACACAGACAGCAAAAAAACAGGCCAGCATGTTCAATAGGTAATAGAAAGCCAGTTCACAGGGAAAACAGAAAGTTAATGCAGGTGAGAAAAATAAGCCTTTAAAAGAAATAGTCAGAAGCAGCATGAACTTCCTGAGTACAGCAAGTGTTTTAAGGGACCTGTTCTTAAGAGACACATGGCAAATAATTTATTGGAGTCCCAGAAAGGTAGGATATCTACAAGTTCAATAAAGAAAAGGAATCTAAAAATATGGCATGTATTTCCAAGCAAGAAAGAGAAAAATGATGATAGAAATAAATTGGAGATAGAGGGAAAATAATTCAGAAGCATGCACCTAAGTTCACTATTTGACTTCTAGGCAGAGAAGACTACTCATTAATTGAAATAATTATAGGCACACTAAATAGAAAGATCATTAGTGAGTGACAAACGTAGGAAATTAAAGGAAGGACAAAATTTGTTAGGACGGAAGAAAGAATTGCCTACTGCACATCTGTAGGGTAAAACAAAATAATTTGGTGAGGTCAAAAATGAAGTTAAAAGGCTTTGTTTATTTTCATTTCCAAAATTTAAATTATAAAAGCAAGAAGGGTCTATGAGGAATTAAATTTGCTAGGAAATAAATAAAGCTAACATCATATTATAAACCATATGAAATAGATTAAAAATAATTAATATAACCATATGCTATTCATATAGCTAATAGAAAATCTGGAATCTTTAGGAGTTAACCGATACCAAGCAACTCTGAACAGATTTCTAATTCAATTTACAATTCTTGAAACAGAAAAAAGTGTTTCAACATAGGCTTACTGAAATAAACACTTTATATATGAGTAACATAAAATGTGGTCATAAGAAAAAAGGGGATAATTTGGTTTATAATATTTCAAAGTACTACTTGATTATTCTTCATAAGCCTCTTTTTCTGAAAACTAGCATTAAAATCATTCTGTAATATACAGGGCATGGTAAATCCAACAGAAGATTGTCACCTCACTCAAAACCTCAGAATCCTTACTGTGCACATTTGACGGGAGCATTCTATGCTTGCCCTGAGACTACTTCCTGCACTGGGAGGGAGCCAGTGCAGGGCGGGGCACCACTGCAGTGAGGTGCTGCTTTGTTGATTTCCTAGTTCACTACTGGAATTCTGCATAGAAATTAGTCATTGCAGGCTCTGATTAACTTGGATACATTTAAGGATGGGCTTTTGGAGTGCTTTTTAAACACTCACTACTCGGATGTGATGAGTCTTATGACGTGCATTTTATATATCATGAGGTCGGCCCAGAATACAGTATGAAAAGACCAAAGATAGGAGAATTTACTCTTATTACTCACAGTTGCATAAAGACAAAAGACCCCATATAACATGAAACAAATAATGGTAGTGACAGAGGGAGAGGATTTTCCTATACCAATGACAGGTAAAGTCCCAGCCCACCTCATCCAAAACTAGATCAAGGGCTACACATGGTCTGCTAACACCAGTTGCATAATGGTGTTCGCTTAGCAAGTGGAACTGCATGAAAAGTGCTGAGTATGAGCACTCTCCCTTTCCCACAGTTAGTAACAGGCTGTTCCTGAGGAACAAGTGTAAGGCACTCAAAGACGCACCACAATTTCCTATTTATTGCACAAGAGAAGTTGGGCTAACACTTCACTGAGGTTTTAATGGAAGGCAACAGTTTTACTGTTTTTCTTTTACGTTAGAAATGATTTACTGCTAAGTAAGAACATTCATGCCATAATCCAGTGATGAATTTCACTTCTCTAAAAAGTTTCAACAATATTGACAGCTGTCTTTTACTTTAGTTTAAAAAAAAACACACACAACTAATTATATTGGTTTGTATATTATTTCAAGCAAGATTAAGACGGGACATAATTTACTATGTGTTTAGTGACTTGACAATACCATTGAATAGCATTTGTTTCCACCGATCTTTAGAAGTTTTCAATTTATAAAAGGAATCACAATAGTCATAGACAGAATTTTCTAGGGCAGCCAGATACATGGCAGCAACTTAAAGATCAACATCACCTTATTTTTTTCATAAGCATTAGCATAAAATCCTACAGAGTGGAATAGTATCATAAATAAAAGCTTAAATTTCAGCTCTAAAAATATTATTTTGTAATATTAAGCAAGATAATGTGAACCCTCATGAGTCATCACCGTATAGAAAACAACACACCCTAGAATCTTCATGGCAGGGGTCATCCTCACAGACGTGTGGAGTCCCACATGACTGAAAATAAAATAGTATAATAATCTATGCAAACCTCTAAAAAACTAACTTAAATCAAAATGAGTACTTGTCCTTTTATTTGTGCTGTGAAGTTCAAGTGAATAACAGGAAATCGAAGTTTTACAAATGGCGCCCAGATTAAAAATAGGCCCACCTCAGGAAGGCTGCCCCCTCCCCTCCCCCACCCAAGCACTCGGGCCAGAACTCCCGCTAGCTCTGCAACGTGGCAACACTAGCCATCAGCACCCAAAGCCTCCGCAAAGGCCAAGACCTGTGATGGCAGAAGACAGCACTACACCTACAGGACCTCAGGAAAGGAAAGCCCATGGTTTCAGTACTGGTACAAACTGCCTTCCTGGGAGCCCAACTGTATTCTCAAGAGGAAATGAAAACAGGGGCCTGCTATGCCAAGATGGAAATCTATGTTGTGAATAACATTATTTACTAAGAAACCATCTGTAAGGACATGATTCAAAGGACATAAAGAATCAAGTGTTGGCCCTGGTTGGTTGGCTCATTCAGCCTGGAGTGTGGACGTTCTGGGTTCAATTCCCAGTAAGGCACAGAGGAGAAACGACCATCTGCTTCTCCACCCTGTCCCTTCCCCTCCCACAGCCATGGCTCAACTGGTTCAAGTGCATTGGCCTGGGACACTGAGGATGGCTCTGTAGAGCCTCCGTCTCAGGCACTAAAAATAGCTCAGTTGCGAACATGTCCCCAGCTAAGCAGAGCATTGGCTCCAGACAGGGGTTGCTGGGTGAATCCTGGTCTGGGCTCACACACAAGTCTGTCTCTTTATCTCTCCTCTTCTCACTTGGAAAAGCAAAAAAAAAAATAAAATAAAATAAAAAAAATCAAGTTTTTAAAAACAACTGATTTTATAAGTTGCAGACAGCATGTACTTGCTAATACAACTTTCTGAGGACCGTGGTCTGATTACAAACATATCTTGGGAAGACTGAATATGAATCCATGACCATAAATATAACAACATATTTTTTAACAATTTAGATAACCTGGTTCTTTTCCCCTACCATACCCCACCCCCTTGACCCATCAAGAAAGCTCAGTTTTTCTTTTGATTTTGTCAAGAAATACCTCCCTAAGAAATTTTATCTGGTGAGAATGGAACTGACCTTTTGAACTTAAAATACATGTACAAACATATATATATATATATATATATATATATATATATATATATATATATATGTTTCATACCACTATGTTTCATACCACTATGTTCCATACCACTATGTAAAGAGACAAGCACATATTCTTTAAAATGAGAATTACTCTTTTATTTTTTTTAATCCTCTGGCTCTCAAATCAATCTTGGATTTCGAACCTAAGTACAGTCAAAGGGGAAAAAAATCAAGACTGATTTCTTGGCTTGCAAAATAACTAAATTTCACCCCAAGATGCTGGTGGAAAATTTTCAAAAATTGCTAGTCTATAGCAAAATAATGAGTGATTACATTAGGCTGCAACTTGGTGGAGAGCAGTTTTAAATGAGCACAATCTTTAATTCCTTTTCTTCCTGTTACTGGGAGTGCTGTTAACTATCAAGAACATGCATTTTATGCCAGGCTTATGGGAGAAGGAAACAATTTTCATGACTAATGTTTCAAAAATAAAATACAAGCAAAGCCAAGCCCTAAGTCTTCCAGCTCAGAGTATCAACCGGAAGGGTTCATTCAGTCTTTATAAAACAGCATGTATATGCTGACAAATTTATATATAAACATAAAATGTACTTATCAGCCTTGAAGTAGGACAAAATGAGAATTTAACTTGAAATAAATCAAGCATTGCATTTATTCCTTACCACACTTTGTAAAATAGCAATATTATCTTATTTTTACCTTAAAATAATCTGTTTATATCAGAAACATGAAAACTTAATAACAGATTATCCATTAACAGAATTCCCCTGAGTTCCGATGCGAGATCGAGTTTTCAACAACTGTTCGAAGAAATTTCAAAGCATTACGTAGCCTCACAATTTTTTCTGAGGTGCATTTTCTGCTAACTGCTATTGGAGTTAATATGATCCTATTTCTCTAGAGGAAAAAAAAATGACTGCGATTGTTCAGTTTATAAATACAGTTATATGTTCACCTAGAGGATTAACTAGAAAGAAAGGTATGAACAATATCAAATAAAGGACTATATAAAAGAAAAATCCAAGGTGCTTAGAAATAATAAGACCGGGCTTTTACTTGCGTAGTATATCAAGTAATAGGATTCTGTTTCACAATATACATAGGTACCTATTTTCTCTAGTAAAACCACACGAAGGTAAAGAAACAGATTCATATGTGCATTAACTTACCTTTTATGCTATTTTTTAACTGTTAAAACCTGTTTGAGAGAGGGATGCAGACCAGCTGGGAAAGGCACCAGGGAGGGACAACCTGAGCCCCGGGCAGTGCGCGCCTTGGGCCTGCCTCTGTCTTGTCCTCTGTGCTTTCTCAACGCTAAGTTTCGATCTTTACCCTAGTTTTCACTGCTTCTCTCTGGCCTTATGCCTATGAACAGATCTGGTTCAATGCCAGCATTCTCTGAATTGTCATTTTCTGCACTCTTTACACCTCTCAATTCAGTCTAGAGGGTATTCAGCAAGACAAATATTCAGCAAGACAGGTAGCTCTGCTATGTAGGGCACCACCAAACTAAATGCTTAAGGAGATGCAAAGATGAGTTAAGGAATTAATAGGGAAGCACAGGTATATATGAAGATGACCATATTACAACATTAATGCTATGAGATGCACAAAAGCCCTATCATGGAAGCAAAATAGAAAGAGATGAATTCGTTTTAGAGTCAGTAATACTTGTGGTTGGTCTTGAAGTACAGATAAAACTGAAACACCGAAAAGTTTTCATAAACTTTTCTGAATATCTCCTTTGGATTATTTGTTTACTAGATGGTAGGCTTGGACGCAACTAAAAATAGAACCATTTTATTGTGCTAGGAAAACTCCAAAGGAAATGCGTTCAGGATAACTACTGCACACAAGCTTACCACATCTTACAGCGTGAAAAAAATGCAATAGGGAATAAAAGTAGAAAAGTCACATAAGCTATTCCTTCAACAAACATGTACTGAGCAAGTCAGCAGGATCCAGAGAACACGGAGAGGATGATGAAAATATCCTGTGGGGAAGAAGGAAACGAAGACGACAGTCCCACAGTAGATGGGGGTTGGGGTGGTGGTGGTGGCGGCGGCGGTGTTTGTTGTGTGTAGATACTCAGAAGGACAGAAATATCATGAAATTGTCTAAAAACTCATTTGGCAAGATTAATCTAAAGAATTATTAAAAAGTAATTCTAAAGAATCGCATGATGTGATGGCATTATACAAGTAACAGACATCATTTTCTTATCCACTGTGGACTAACGAATCATCTCATTTAATTCCCAGCTTTATCTTCTAAGAAGGTTTAAAGACAAGGGTAGAAAAGAAGACAAAATAGCAAGAAAGAGAAGATCAACATAAGTAAAACGTGCCATTAAGAGGGAGAGGAGGATTTACAAAGCCGAGAAGAGAAACAGGAGAACGAGAGTGAAGAGCCGTGTAAGGGACATGAGGTACAGAAAGCAGCTAAGTCAGAGGTTCTGAAGGAACAGAAAGGAGACACAATAGTGAAAATAAATTGTACTCAGCGAAGTATAAGAGAAAGTTATTTTAAATAGTCTATGTGCTGTAAGTGCAAATACATAGCACTTAAAAGAAGGAAACAAGCAGAATAATTGGGTCATTTTGAAGATCTGAAGAAGCACTTAAAGACGGTAACTTTAAATACAAATTTAAATAACCTTGTTTAGAGTATGGCCAGGTAAACTGATTTTAGCCATTATACATAACTGCAAAGATTAAAAAAAATGTAATTTCTACAGAAATTACAACACTGGTGAGGTTCTTCAAAAGAATAAACTTTTAAATAAATGAGATACCAAGTTTATGACACTGAGAATTTATAAGTCTTTCCTTACTGCTAAGGGATATTTTGGTTAAAAACAAAAACAAACAAATAAAAGTATTGTTGATGAAAATGCAAGAGTGACAATGACCCCAAGAGCCCTCAATGGTTTCCCCGCTGTGATTGCTACTGACATGTTTTAAGAATCTTGTGAGACTTTCAAGAAATTTAAAAAGTACTAACAACTTCACATTCAGATGGTTGTTTTTAGTTGAATTGCACTGACAGTCATATATTCAGTTCCTTATCTACCTCTTTTATAACTCCATTGACAAAAGGTACTTAAAAGTTTCTCTCCCTGTTTTCAGAATATAACAAAAGTGTTATTTATGCAATCTATACAATAAAAAAAACCAACAGCAACTTATAATTCAATTCTTGGTTAATTCCTAACTGCTGCCAAGACAACAAATAACTTAGTTCATTAATTCATATTTGATTACATCAGTTTCTGGTAAATCATTATTCAATTTGTAACAGTAGGAACCATAGAAATTCAAAAGGTCATGGATTCCTTCATGTCACAAGACAACTGAGGCCAAGGATAGCTGCCAGTCCATCTCCACCCGTGTGGGTAATGACGACTTCCAAGGTGTTCCCACGCCAATTGAGTCCACTGAGGAAATATGTTATTGACCTTCCAACATGTCCTTTATACCACGTGAGAGAGAGAGTCTTAGAGAAGAATGGGGCGATGCAGCGGTGGAGGGCGGGGCACTCACGGAGCACCCTGCAGGGCGCAGTGTGGACGAACGTCTACGAACAATTGCTCCTCTGGGTTATTCTGCGCACACTTCTGTGTCCCTCATAAGTCTTTCGACTCTGTAAGAGTACAGAAGCTGACCTACTAATCACTGGGTCCTTCACAAAGGTTTGACATATATTACTACTCAGTAGATGACAGAAATGTGTGAATGAGTGAACCAGAGGACAAATGAATATGCCTGAGTTTTCACGGATAGCTCACGGCAGGATGAAGTCTGGACGCTGGCCAGCGATCTTGACTCTTTCTTAAAGCAGTGATTTTCAACTGGTTTGCCGCAAGAATTTTTAGAAACATATTATACCTTCCTATTTAGTCTGGGGCGCTGACTAAATGAAAAAAACAACAGCCAACACAACAACAGCCATCTGAGGTGAATGTAGCAAAACTATACCTGTTTTTTTGTTTGTTTGTTGGTTTGCAAATTGGCAAAAATATTTTTTGGAGTGCCACAGAATTTTGGTAATTTATGTGAGCCATGAGATGAAAAAGTTTGAAAAGCGCTGACTCAGAGAAATATAGATTTCTTTTTTTTCTGTAACAAACCAAGTAAGTGAATAAATACATTCAGATTATTAACTATGTGGATTCCTGCTAGTTCATCTTGCTGTTACGAATCTCACTGTTACAGCCTTCTGACCAGCAAGGAAGGTGAAAGACCCCGGACCTTTGTCTTGTGAGCCAAGCTTTATTTTATACTGACAAGCACAGCACCAATTAGTGCTGCCTGCCATCAGATGGCACACTGGGCCACAACACTGTAATCCCAGGCCACTGTCCAAACCTTTTGACCTTTAAGGGGAAGAGGAAGGAAATTAACATGTGCTGAAACTTCCAGCACAGAGGGGCTAGAGGCTCACAGGCATTCTTCTAGTTACTTCTACAGACAAGTAACTATTCCTGCTACAAATAACTGTTCTCGTTTTACAGATGTGAAATGTAGGCCCCAGAAAAGCAAAATATTAGTTACCCTCCGGCAAAGAACAGGTACCAGGCAGAAGCAGACTTGAACCGAGGCTAGTCGGACTCAGAGGCCAATTGTGTCTCTGCCTGTCTGGCTTACACAACATACAGCTCCTTCCCAGAGGCCGGATCTCCGATGGGAGGTGTGGCAGCTCTGAGAGACCCACTCCGGGTTGCCATTTGAAAGGACATCTATCACCCAGCATGCCAAAGGAGACCGGACCCAGAACGTTTCTGCTCCAAGAACAAAGTGATTTCCCCCTGGCCGCAGCCTTTGTTATGGAATGAATGAATTAAAAATGGCTCAGGGCTTTCTGATTCATCACTTGTATCATGGAACACACAGAAAAACCGACTTTCCTGAAGAATGAGGCTGAGGTTGTGCAGATTCTACTGGTGTAAATAAGAGAAGCAACAAGCAGGGCTTATCAAAGAGGCAACAGAGGATGCATACTTCAATTTCTGAAATGAAAACATTCCTTCTGTACGCATATACTACAGGGGCCCCACTGTCCTTTCTACTGGGGACAGGACAAGGTGACTTCCTCAGAGTTAAAAAAGTATGTGGTGACTCCTTGTATAATTTCTATGAGCCTATTACACACTGATGGAGTGTTATAAAATAATTTATCTTTATGGAGTTTATTCTGGAGGAAAAATAATGTGTCAGTTTAATTCAAAGAGTGGTTTTAGAATGTGTGCTTTAAAAATTAAAAACAAATGAAATTTCATATATCATTTGTTTTTATGATTAACACATCACTAGGAGAGCCGGAAAGCCATATGCTAAGTAGAAATACTTAAAAAAATGTTCTTGCTTCATCTAAAGTGACATTGCAAGACAAGCCTGGGTGTGTAGCACAAATAATTCTGCTACTTAAATTTCTGCCAGCAGTTCAAACTCTATAAAAGACCACACTGAACAAGAATATAGTTTTCTTGGAACATGCTGAATGGCTAATATAACATTATGAAGCCAGCTAGGAATTGTAACAGAGCAAACTAGGAATCACTTAAAATAAAACAACCCCCTGCTACTGTGAATGACTTTTAAATATGTCTCTGCTATCTACTGGGGTATTTTTCATTCAAGTGCCCATGAATGTACAGGTCAGTAAACATCAGATTGTACAATGCTGAGGAAAATAATCTGATTATATGAATCAATTGTGTAGATGCCACTGCAATAGACATTCTCTGTGACTCATTTCTACAAATAACAATTGGGATCTTCACAATGACCATATGGTCACTGAAAGAAAGTTCAGTCAGATTTGTAATTTCATGAAAAAAAAAAAAAAAAAAGAGCCTGAATAAGTCATTCTTGGCTCAGCCAGAGGAATCTGGAAGGAGGAGAGGTGTGGTCTTGTCCTGAATAAAGCGAAGAGATAACCATAGATCATTCAATCAAGACAAAGACATCACGGGACAGTCAACTACAAAGACGTGTTCTCAGTAGCTGCACACAGCCTTTCCTTGGCATCAGATGGAGTAGAGGGTTAAAGAAATCTCCATTATATCATAAAAATATTTTAATAAATTCAACCTCTATTTGATAGATATCAACATAAATCCACCAATTGAACTCAATTACAGCAAAAAGCAGGTAACATCATTTCTGCCCACTACTGCTTAATAACTATGGACAAAGGGAGTGATGATTCTCTTCTGAATTCGAAAGTCCTCGGGAGTCAAAGGCTCTAAACTCTCCTGCCTGCACCACATTCTTATTCTGCATCTGCATTTCCTGTTCCCTTGTAGCAGAATGCTAATTTCAACTAATTTAAATAACAGCCCAGCATCATAGAGCCCTCTCATTTTTATTAAACAAAAAGGAGAGATAAGGAGCAAGTATGGGATGGCCACGAGGCTGTTCACCCCAGCTTTCTATCATTTAACAGAATTACTAGCTATGCATAGTAATCATTTTCCCCTTCTGATGCTTGTGAATTCCGATCAGAATCATTACTACTGTTTCTAACTTGGTACCCCTCTTTTCCCAGCTCTCACAAGCCCCTCATTAAGCACTGGGAAGGCTTCCTATCTGATGCCCTGCCAGGCACTGTCCTTCTGGACACAATGCACTCAGGTTATTAGCTTGATGTGCACCATTCAGAAGGCTGTCTTACAATTTCACTGATCACCATCTAGTAACACTGGATTGCTGCCGTGCCCATGGCTTTTAGATTTATGTAATTAACCAAAATTAGCCTGATGTTTAAAATACAATGCCAGCCTACTCATTTATTTTTGGAAGAACACTTTTAGTGAACACAATGAGAGGGCTGATTTGCAACTGCCAGCTTAAACTGTCAAAGTTTTCCTATAAAATTACTATACTTAAAAAAAAAATCAAATTCCATTATGGCAAATACCACTAAAAGGAAAACTATGTGATAAAATCATCAGGTACTCTATTATTTTCATTTTAGTTTGCTATTATATTCAATTAAGTTTTGGTATAAAATATTTCACACATTTCCATGGGTCTGTATTATAAATATTATTTAGACATAGCAACTCCTGGAAAAGTATATAATGGTTTTAGTTACATAGGCCCACAGAAACATAGCACGCACAAAATGACATGGATAGGGTCTACCATTCAGAAATTATTAACATCAGACAAGAAGCTCAAAAGTGCCAATGACACGCTCAACATTATAGTAGACAATAGATAATACTTTGGGATAAAGCTTGAATTTTTTTCTACAACAACACTTTTGCTTTCTCACATCAAATTTACCTTCAAAATCAACCCATGAAAACATAATTAACTAACTACATTTTCCATAAAGGAATAAAGAACAGAAAACAAAAGTGATTTCCATAAAATGCAAGACTGTAAATAGCATGTAGAAGAGCTAAAATTAAAATCTGGCTGCCCCGGCTATTTCTAGTTCTACTATAGCCAGTAAGATGAATTTTAGAGTATCCCCAACCTTGGTTTGAATAATTTCAGGCAAATTCAAACTTCTCTGTACCTCAGTTTGTTTATAGATAAAATGGTGACAATGATACCTACCTATAAGGACCTACTAATTATGCACGAATATCTTTTCATGTGAGCAGCCCAAAGGCTGGCATAAAGTCGGGGCTCTGTAACTATTAGTTCACTTATAACTGATTCATAAATTTATTCAGTCAACATTAGCTGAGCATGCTGAAGTGCCAGGCAGTGTTCTAGACACTGCCCATGTGGACCTGCCAATTCTACCAGGAACAGTCAGGAAGAGGTTGGCTTGTGGCATACACGTTAACAAGTGGCCCCTTAGTCAACCTGTCCTCACCCCTCCACTCAGCACATGGTTCCCAGGCAGCCACCAAATGCTCTGGGGCACACAAAAGGTTGTGAGAGATTCTAGTGTGAACAAATTACTTTACTGCTAAAAGAATGCTTGAGGAAAAGAAGAAATCGCCGATTTAAAATATGTCCCATTCTGTAACAGGTCCCTGTACACAAAAAGAAATGAGGGTCAGGTAGCAGAATAAGCATACTAACAGAAACTTACTGCACATAAAAAACCAGATGGATATATGATCCTGGATTGGATCCTGGTTTGAACAAGTTCACTATAAAAAAAAAAAGGCTTTTTTTTTTTCCAGACAACCAAGAGAAATTTAGATATGAACAGGGTACACAGTAATTGATTATTTTATTATGTATTGCTATAATAGTATATTATGTAGAAAAACATGTTTCTTTAGCGATGAGTACTGAAATAGTTAGAGATCAAAAGCCATGATATCTGTAATGACACATTTAATTCTTATAGCCAGAAAAAGGATGATGAGTGGGCACTGTATGCTTCTGTTGACTTTCTGTATGTTTGATATAGCTCATAAATATTTCTTTAAAAAATATGCAGTATGCTCAATGCCTACTGAGCAATACAATGTGTTTTTTTTAATCTTTGTTATTTATTTCCTTTCCCTCAACTTAGTATACAAACCTGCCTTTAGCACTTGTCTACTTAAAAATCTGATAAATTAGTATTTTTATTGCAAATGGTACGTATAACAAATCTGCTCTCTAGACTGACATCTACTCATGATATTTGTTAGTTAACAAGAAGGGTCCACAGTATTTAAAGGCAAAAATAATTTTGCTATCTTTGATTTTGGTTTTATTTTTCAAAATTTTATTTTCCTTGCTAATTATAAACCTATAAGTAGATTATGGCTTAGAATTTTTTTTCTAATATTCTAAAGAGGTTTTCACCACTTGAATCTTTATGTCAAGAATTTCAAATTTGCTGTACTATAAGGTAAAGAATACAGACAATACCCCAAATTTAACTTTCTGACATACTGTTTTCCAAAAATGTATCTGTGCTTATGTTTTAGGAGAGGAAATCTTAGAGGACTTCTTTTTATACTATTTTTATATATATTATTTTTATTAAGTTTGCTTTTGAGGTTTTACAAAATTTTTATCTTTTCCTGTTACTATCAATATTTCAGTATACTACTGAACATTAGTCAATAAAAACCAATTCTTGTCTGCATTACATTTTATTTAGTTCTCATCTATATTTATATATAGTAAAGTGGTTCTGCTTGCCTTTTTTTTTTTTACCTTTTCACTGTAAGTGATGTTTAGTTTTTCTTTAATTTCTTAAAATTTTTCAAAACATTGGCTTTCACCTGACCAGGCGGTGGCGCAGTGGGTACAGCATTGGACTGGGATGCGGAAGGACCAGGTTCGGGACCCTGAGGTCGCCCGACTTGAGCGCAGGCTCATCTGGCTTGAGCAAAAAAAAAAAAGAAAAAAAAAAAAAAAAGCTCACCAGCCTGGACCCAGAGTTGCTGGCTCGAGCGGGGGGGTTGCTCAGTCTGCTGAGGGCCCGTGGTCAGGGCACATGGGGGGGGGCAGTTGATGAGCAACTAAGGTGTTGCAATGAAAAAACTGATGATTGATGCTTCTCATCTCTTTCCGTTCCTGTCTGTCTGCCCCTATCTATCCCTCTCTCTGACTCTCTCTGTCCCTGTAAAAAAATAAATAAATAAAATAAATAAATAAATAAAACATTGGCTTTCCTACTGAACAAATATGACAGTAGTGTGGCTATTCTCAACTTCACTTTGCATAATTACTACAAAGCATTACTACATTCCTAGTACACTTTTCTCTATTAAAGTAACCTTAACTTTCTTTACTATACTTTCCCATTATATTTCTATTTTTCTATATTTTCTTCTTTTGGTCTTTATTACACTCTATTACCACTAGTCTGGATGTCATTCACAGCACAGAGAGGATGAACTACTTTATTCATGTAAATCAGCTGTCATTTTGATATTCCCTGTAAGAAATTGTTACTTGGGTACTAAATTTACTTCTCATGGTTTCTTAACTGAAATGCTGTCTAGCATGTACTCAGGCCCACCAAACATCTGTTGCTTTTACATAATCAAATTTTAAGAAGGTATAAACCAGGGGTAGTCAACCTTTTTATACCTACAGCCCACTTTTGTATCTCCGTTAGTAGTCAAGTTTTCTAACCGCCCACCGGTTCCACAGTAATGGTGATTTATAAAGTAGGGAAGTAACTTTACTTTATAAAATTTATAAAGCAGGCCCTGGCCGGTTGGCTCAGCGGTAGACCGTCGGCCTGGCGTGCGGGGGACCCGGGTTCGATTCCCGGCCAAGGCACATAGGAGAAGTGCCCATTTGCTTCTCCACCCCCCCTTCCTCTCTGTCTCTCTCTTCCCCTCCCGCAGCCAAGGCTCCATTGGAGCAAGGTTTGCCCAGGCGCTGGGGATGGCTCCTTGGCCTCTGCCCCAAGCGCTAGAGAGGCTCTGGTCGCAGCAGAGCGACGCCCTGGAGGGGCAGTGCATCGCCCCTGGTGGGTGTGCCGGGTGGATCCCGGTCAGACGCATGCAGGAGTCTGTCTGACTGTCTCTCCCCATTTCCAGCTTCAGAAAAATACAAAAAAAAAAAAAATTATAAAGCAGAGTTACAGCAAGTTAAAGCATATAATAATAATCACTTACCAAGTACTTTATGTTGAATTTTCGCTAGGTTTGGCAGAATAAATCTTTATAAAACAACTTACTGTAGTTAAATCTATCTTTTTATTTATACTTTGGTTGCTCTGCTACCGCCTACCATGAAAGCTGGAATGCCCACTAGTGGGCGGTAGGGACCAGGTTGACTACCACTGATATAAAATGTCATGTGAATATTTTGCTAAAACCCATATTATGATATACAATGAATTTTTAAAAGGAGTCTAAAAGAGAAAATGCTAATATTTTAAACATTTGCTATACTGATTTATAAAGTTGGAAAGGAAAGACCTATGTACAAAATCACACTAGTTCCACCAGTCCCTGTCTAACGATCATCATTACAGTCCTCAGTAACCCATCCCGGTCAGTGGCCGGGGTGTGAGTTTTCTCTCAGACTGTGGTTTGAATGAGGGGAAGGAGTCAGAGAACGGAGAATTTTAATATGGTCCTTTGAAGTCAAGCAGCCGAGTTGCTGGGTTTCCCCCAGGTCTCAAAGATCTGGGGACTGCTCAGGGCTGTAGCCAGACGCTGGACAATGGAACCAGTCTCATGTTGATACAATGATAGGTTAGTGTCTAAGAAAAACAGTACTTGCTAGACAATCTTTTAGAATTTTATAATATTCTGTTATATGAGCAACTCAAAGGTATATGTACTGACTTCTAGACACTAGGGCTGTGATAGGTAAAGAGGATACAGAGAAGATCTTGAGTAACAGCTGAACAGAACACTAAAATAGGCATTGATTTAGAGCTTTTGAAAGAATGCAGGATATGAAACAGGATAACAATCAATGTTACAGTTAGAAGACCTTGAAAAAACCCAAAACATGCATGTACAAACTCATGGCAAGCATTTTTCTATTTAACTTATAGTTTTAATGAAGAAAAATTCTACCTTCTCTGGCAAATACAAAAATTACATATATGTGTGTGTGTATGCATACATATGTCCATAATATCTTTCTTATATGCGGCTTAAGTGTCTGTTTGTTGCCGATAGCTTATTGGTTGCTTGCGTAACTGTACTAGCCAATGGGGTGAAGTTGCCATGGCTGAACGCAAATTGAGCGGGTCAGGGGGAAGGTGAACACTTGTTTGCATTGGCAATTATCTGCTTTTGAAATAATTTAAGGCTGAACGCAAGTTGAGCGTGTCAGGGGGAAGGTGAACATTTGTTTGCATTGGCAATGATCTGTTTTACATAAAAACTACGTCTTAACATAATTTCTTTTAAGAATGCCTCCTAGAAAATACAGCACTGAAGAGGAGAGAAAAGGAGCTAAAGCTGCACAAAAACGGCTTTCTTGACAAAAAGAAACCACTGAGCAGAGAAAGACAAGGCTTGCTTCAGTCGCAGAGCAAATGCGTCTTTCTCAGCAAAATGAGACTGATGAGCATAGAGAAACAAGGCTTGCCTCAGATGCAAGACAAAAAAGCCTGTCTCGACAAAATGAGTCCCTTGAACAAAGGCAGGAGAGAAATGCAAAAAAACCGAGAGAATAATGCTGACCGAAATGCAAAAAGGATTAAAATAGTTTCAAATGGAGAAACTTTAATTTTTGAGCATTCCTCTGGTGACATGAATATTAAATGTGAACACTGTCAGTCCTTAAACTTCAAGTTAGAAACTAATCAATGCCTGCCCTGGGTAATTCAGTTTGAATTAGCAGATACCTTTGCATAAATCATTTTAATTAGAATTTATAATATCTAGAACAGTGGTCATTTCATATGACCGCCAGGCTTTCTAGTATTATATATATGGACATATATAATACATAATAGATACATTGATTACATAGATATTATATATTATTTATAATATAGACCATATTAGAATACGGACTATGGGGTAGAACAAACTAAATATAAACCCTTCTCTGAAAAAAGACGACTGAGTTAATGTTTAACCATTCATTCATTAGATCAAATTCCTCACTTGGGCACCCACACGGAAATGACTGTGTTACGGAGGTCCAGGGACCAGAGTCGGTCTCAGAATCCACTGGGTAAAAGGGTATATCATCAGGTCATGCTGGGAACACTCCGGGACTCCCAGACACTGACCTGCTCTCCCACAGGAGGGGCTTCACTTCGCTATGCTTTTCCTCCCCCAACCCATTACTGCCCAAAAACACCTTAACAACATGTTTACCTAAAATGCTGACATTTTATTTTTGTTACAATCAGAGCTGGTATTGATCTTTGCTCAGAGAGGTTTGTGTTCCCTGTGGGGGCTTTCTGTGTCTGTCGTAAACCATTTCGACTCCGGCCTATAGACCCAGCATATCTGAGACGCCAGGAAGAGAGGAAGAGCCACGCCCCGACACAGGATTTGCTCACTGCCTCTAATGATGGAAGAGGTTGCTCTGGTGATCGCTCGTTAGATATCATTTCATATTTTCCAGACGTAACGGTTACAAAAGTCCTCTACCAACACTCACGTGACCCTGGCTTGCTGGCAGCCCTGGATCTGGTCCATACATCAGAACAAAATCCTGTCCATGGGACCTGAGCCCATCTGCAGAGTCGTGAAGGATGCTGTTGGTTCTCAGAGCCCCTCCTCCTCTCCATGCACCCGGATGAGAGATTTGGCCCTCCTGGGTGTCCTCCTAGGAGCCTGCACACTCTTTCAAACACCGATCTAGCGAAATCAGTGATGGTCACAAGCATCATCTCTACAGGCAAACAGAACTAGATTTCAATGGAAGTGTCCCAGGTAGCAAGCGCAATCTTGAACTAAAGGTTGACACAGTACCAGGGACAGGATCATCACTCCATATTAACCTCCAATTACATGTCATACATTTGGACAAGTCCTGTGTGGTAGTTCCATCTTATATTTTAAATGAATTCCAGGTAATTTCATCTATATTATATTTATACATAGTTATTTTTTTTCCATATACAGACAACCAATGCATTGCTATTTTTGAAAGTACAGTATTTAAACTGTCTAAAAATAGTTTAAATATATCATTACTTACTCCCTCATAAAACAGCCCTTGATCCAGTGTTCTAGTTGAATTTAATGCAAGCACCCTGACTATGGATAATCTAAATTCCAATCTAATTGTATAATACCTGTACCTTCATTCTAGCTAAGAATTCCTTTTAGAGTTTCTCAATTACATTTAAAAATGCTGCTTTGTAACACCATTAATCAAATGACAAGAAAATAAGCAGCCTCATGTTCTTTAAACACTGACACAATCTTGAAATAGTTAAAAATCTATTAAATACATCCACAAAGATGAAAAACTGTAAGAGATAAAAGAGAGAGGATAGGTCACGACAATTCTACCTGACTTTAGACCTTCCACACATCAAGGTTTCTCTTTAAAATAGAATCTATTGTAAGATCACCTTTTCTGGAACCCAATTAATATTTAAAATATGCTGATATAAGAGAATCTGTGGAAAAAATAAAGAAAACTGAATGAGCTATGAAGTGCAGTTACCGGTAAGTATGAAAATAAGTATTACCCTGCAAAGTGTCCACAGGGCCCTGATTGAGGACTGCCACCTCCGCTCCAGCTGCAGCGCCTGCTCCTCTCTGTCCTCACACTGGCTCTCTGTGCACCCTCAGCTGCTGAAACCCAGCACACAGCGTTTCTGGTGTTTCTGGTCTTGGGGACGTTGTCCCTGTCAACTGTTCCATCTAGAATGCCTCCTCCTGCCATCTTTGGCTGTCAAAAAGAATGCCCACCTCGCATGGCCATGCCCACGTGCCAGCAAACTACCAAGGCTCTCTCTTGCTTACTCGCTCACCCTGTATTTATTCGTCCAAGACACGCCGACCCTCCTCTAGTAGACCCTAAGCTCAACGAGGACAAGAACTTGTCCTTACTAACTCTTGTTCGCTTCGCCACATGCCCAGCAGAGACGCGGGCATGAAGCATCAGGAGATGCGCCCAGAGGCTGCCCTGCCTCCCCTGTCTGCCCTCGTCTCCACCGGACTCAGGATGCACACAGTGCAGCCAGACGGCAGCTAGAAAAGCTGTATGTTTTATTCTGGAATCAACCCATTTTCATCCAGAAATACAGCAAGCACACAAAACATAGCTCAATTCTATTCAAGTCAATACTTGGCTTAAAGCAGAGAGATTTTTAACATGAGACAATTAAAAACATAATAAGAATCTGGTTGGGTCACCAACACAGGGCTGAGCAGATTGAGGATGAGCTTAGGAAGGTCACAAAATATCTGACTGGATTCGCAGCCTCCTGCAACTATTTATCTAAGCAACCATCTATTATGTTAAAAGATTATTTTTGAGGGATGAAAGTAATGTTTCAACTGTCAACTTACTTATCTGAGCTTCAGCCTCACTGAAGATGTTACCATGTTTTAGGGAATTAACACAAAAATCCATATTTATAGGTATACTGTAAGATCTATAAAAGATTCTAGATCAGAAAAAACAAACAAGTAATATTTTATGTTATCCCATTATATTTAATAGTAAAAGAGAACACTGTCTAATTAGGATCTTTTGTTTTCTTTCTTCACACAGAGAATATTATACCTTTCATAATCACATCATCATTGAAACCAAATGACTTCATTCTTAAGAAAACTAGATTGTTTTTAGTGATTCACTGTCTTTATGACTTTAATCTGCTCAGTAACAACCCGACCAATTAAAAAAACAAACACGTGCCTATAGCATAAATGGAACATAAACATCATAAATAGAAGGGGTCTGAATGAACTACCCATTTCATTTCATGCACAGAAACAACTGACTAATGGGGTAAATATTTTTATAGGTGGCTAGTAAGCTTAATAATCTATGCATTTGATCAAGTATACACAAAATATAACTTCATAACACTGGGAATTTGGGATTTGTTTGTATGTATACTGAGCTTCTTGTTGTGATACTGTACTATAGTTTTGTAAAATGTTACAACGGGGGGGTTAGGGTAAGTGGATAAAAAACATTCAGGATCTTTATTAAGTCTTACAACTGCATAAGAATCAATTATCTCAATATAAACAAATTAAAAATAATTAAAAAAATAAAATTCCTAATATCAAAACTTTAAGTGACATTAAAGGCAATGTTTACCACCAGGCTTATGCTTCCTAGTAAATAAAAAAAAACCTTTTGTATTTTACAATATAATACAAGACCACAAACCACCTGAGTAATTTATTTATACATACATGATCCAATAGAGTAGCCACCAGATATAATTAAACCAAACTAAATTTAAAAATCCATTATTCAATAGCACTAGCCAAATTTTACATGTTCAACAGCCACATATTGCTAGGACCTGCTATAGTAATTAGCACAAATGACCAATTTTCATCAAGACAGAAAGTTCTATTGGATAGCAATGTTAGACAATGACAATAAAAAGTGTTTATGAATGAATGAATCAATAATTAAGTAAATTAGCAAATAAAACCTATTAAAATCATGTTAACACATTAAATTTTTCCCACGTTAAATTTAATGAAGACTCAAAATAAAACGGTCTAATTATCTTTATCTTTTTCTTAATTAAGTGAAAGGCAGGAGTCAGAGACAGACTCCCACATGCACCCCGACTGGGACCTACCTGGCAAGCCCCTACTAGGCAATGCTCTGCCTATCTAACGCTGCTGCTCTGTTGCTCAGCAACTGAGCTATTTTAGCATCTGAGGCAAGGCCATGGAGCCATCCTCAGAGCCAATTTGCTCCAACCAAGCCATGGCTGTGGATGAGGAAAAGACAGGAAAAGAGAAAGAGAGAGAGAGAGAGAGAGAGAGAGAGAGAGAGAGAAGGAAGAGTGGAGAAGCAGATGGTTGCTTGTGTGCGCCCCGACTGGAAATCAAACCCAGGACTTCTACACGCTGGGCTGATGCTCTGCTGCTGAGCCAACCAGCCAGGGCTATCTTTATCTTTTAATCTAATTATTATCCATTACCTATAATTGTAAAATTTCTCCCCTCAAACAAATGAACAAAAAATTGGTCCAAGTCTGAACAGAACCTACATTTTCAATTTTTTTAAAATACCAAAGTACGTAGGTATGAATTAGAATAATGCATAGCATTCAAACTAATGTTATAACTCCTAAAAAACACCTACTTATTAAAAAGCCACATACTATACATCCCAGAATGGTTAGAATTAAAAAGACACACAATATAAAATGTTGGTGAGAATGTAAAGAAAAAGAAACTCTCAGTGTTAGTGGAAGTGTAAAATGCTGTAATTACTGCAGAAAAATATCTGGTGGTTTCTTCTAATACAACACCCATCTGCCCTTCAATCCAACAGTTCCCCTCCAAGTTATTTACCTAAGAAAATGAAAACATGTCCACAGAAAGACGTGTACCAGAACATTCATAGAAGCTTTATTTTTGATAGCCTAAAACTAGAAACAGCCTAGGTGTCTATCAATAGAAGAGATAAACTGTGGTATATTTAGACAGTGGCATACTACATGGCAATAAAAAGGATAATTTTATAACACCATGAATAAACCTAAAAAATATGATGATGAGCAGATGAAGCACATACTATATGATTCCATTTAAATGAAGTTCTAGACCACACAAAAGTAACGTACGGTCAAACAAAAGAAAGCAACACAGATGGCAGAGCAGCGACTGCCCCAGAAACTGGATGAGGGAGGATGATGATGGGGGAGGGGGGGACTGAATGAAGCAGGAGGAGGACTGGGGGGGGATGGAAATGTGTCATATTTTTATTCCTATTTTTAGAATTGATAAGCTTTACTTATCCAAACTAAGGAACTGGAATAAAAGAACTACAAATTTACTGCTAATTTAGTCTTGTCTTTCCCAGCAAAGGCACAGCTAATTAAAAAAAAATTAATAATGGCGAACTGAGACCGTGGTATCCAATGATGCGCATGGATGTCGCAGAGGAGACATCAGAGAACACATTCGGCACTATTAGTGCTGTTTGTCAATCTCGTCCATCTGCTGTCAGTCAGCGCTGGGGCGGGTCAGAGTTCACCAAGGCACAAAATTCTAGTCATTCTGCGCACAAATGACAAATGTTGTATCTTCTATCTTCCATATAACATAACGCTTTCATATTTAGAATATTTCCTGAACAAATAAATCTCTATCTAGTTTCCTATGTAATGTACTATTTCTTGCAGTTCTTGAGTGACCAATGAAATGATGAAATGGAAAATGTCCTCTTTCTCAGAACACCGAGGAAAGGGCGAGGCATTTTGGGGGGAGGGGGGTCATTGGAATCATTCAAAATGACTGAATGTTGAAAAGAGAAGTACAAAGTCATTCATTTTCCATCTAATTAAATTTGGGCCCCCATTTAACTTTTTTTCAAGTTTTGTACTCAACTCAGTATCCTTGAGATCCAGAAAGAAGTAATAAAGAAGGTTCCTCCTCCATCCCTCTGCACGGAACACACAATCGGGTCTTACAGGCGGTAAAGAAGACAGCGCGCCAGAGGCCGGTGGTGGCTGGGGCGCCTCTCCCCGCAGACCGGAACCCCGTCTGCTGTGCCCATTTCCCGGGTGCTCACCCTGTACGGCAGGGGCACGGGGCTGCGCTGCACAGGTTATTTTGTCACATATCCCATTCTTTCTATTATTATTTTTTTAATAACAATTTCCAAAACTCTGCTGAAAATCTCCAAAATGATGAAAAGGCTGTAATGGGGGTGGGGTGGGGTTAGGGCCCTCTTCATCCACAGCGGTGCCCATGAAAGCTCCTAGTGGTTGACTTAGCCAGACAGTGGTCTGCGCAGAAAAACCAGGACCGAGCGCTAGAAGGGGACATGCAGGCAGTTAGCCTGCCCTGGGGAACGTGGGAGTAACGAAATGTGACTACTGTTAACACAGGTGAACACTTTCTCAGGAATATGAATATTTTATAAAATTCGCAGACGTTACAGATTCAGCATGTATAATGGCCTTTCCTTCAGCTGCTTTTATTTTATGCCAAATTAGCAGCTGCTCCCAGAGATCTCAGAACGCCCTGCCGGAGCCGAGATATCATGGAGGGAATGCTGAAGACAGGCTGATGAAAGAATAAAAGTTGATTCTTCCATGAAAAAAAAAGGGGTTTTGGTTGTTGTTTTTTTATTTGCCTGTCTGACCTGTGGTGGCTCAGTGAATAAAGCGCTGACTTCGAACACTGAGGTCTGAGGTCGGTGATTTGAAACCATGGGCTTGCCTGGTTAAGAAATTTTTTTTTTTTTTTTAAGAGAGAGAGAGGAAGGTAGACAGAGAAATATAAATTTGTTGTTCCACTTTTTTATGCACTCACTGGTTGATTCTTGTAAGTGCCCTGACTGGGGATCCAAACCACAACGGCGGTGTTTCAGGATGATGCTCTAACCAACTAAGCTACCCGGCCAGGGTTGATTCTCTTTTAAAATGAAATAGCCCATGGCAGCCATCTGCCAACAGTGTGCACCATGCCACTGCCTCGCCTTTGTCTGAAGAGAATTTTACAGTTTATGCTACCACAAACGGAGGCAGTCTTCTGCTGCATGTTATGCAGTGTGCTAGGCAATTTTACATACAATTAAAAAAAAATGGGGTAGGGAGTAATCAAGTTACTGCCCAAGGAAGCAAAAGACCGAATAAGGGCTTAGATGTGCAGGCCTTTCCCAGATGGAAACAAGGTTGCCCTTTGTCTGCCACACACTGAAGGCACTCTTGGTGGCACGCTGAGACCTAGGGAAGGAAGGCGGGATGACTTTTGTTGATATTTCTGGTAGACACCTGGGGCGCTTTAACTCTTCGGTCTGCAGAGGTGTAACTGGATACACAAAATGCCCTAGTCTCAGGAAGCCGAGATCCCAAAGAAAGTTGTGGGAATCATAAGCAATTCCTAGGTGTCTCACCCTCCACACTCCTTTACTTTGAAAATGTTTAAATCTACAGACAAGTGGAATGACTCATAAACACAGGCCATACCCCTCTCCAAGGTTAACTTAAACCCTTCACCACATTTGTTTTCTCTCTTTATACAGGGTGTGGCGAAAGTAGGCTTACAGTTGTAAGTACTTGAAAAAACAGAATTACTAAAGCTATTGTAATAATCATAACCTGCATGTCTTTTCCACACGAACAACCATAAACCTACTTGTGCCCCACCTTGTACAAACATAGATAGGACAGATGTAAGTATGATGTAAGTAGTAAGTACTATGTGTCAATGTGGCTGGGCCGTGAGGCCCAGATATTTGGTCAAGCATTTTTCTTGATAACGTCTGTGAGGGTATTTTTGGATGAGATCAACAGTTCACTTGGTGGACTTTGAGTAAAGCAGACTGTCCGTCATAATGTGAATGGGCCTCACTCAGCCAATCACTTGAAAGCCAGAATGTAACAAGAATGACCTCCCCCAAGCAAGAGGATGTTCTGGCAGCCTTCGGACTGAAGTGGCTGCATCCGCCATTCCTGGGTCTCCTGCTTGATGCCTGCCCTGCAGATTTTGGACTTGACAGCTTCCATAATTGCACACGTCAATTCCTTAAAATCAATCGATCCCAATCCATCTCTAACTCTATCTAATCTACCTCTATCTCTATTCTCACACACACACACTCTCTCTTCCTCTCTCCTCTCCTGGTTCCGTTTCCCAAGAGAACCCTGCCTAATATATGAGTTTTTTTTTTTCTTTCTGCTGCAACATGCAAAAATACAAGTAAACATCACAAGATCTTACTACATCAACATCAACATGCACCTCCGGAGAACTTTTTTATACAAACAATTGCTGGGAAAGAACCAGAAATGACATAAGGCTGCCAATCTCCCACTCACGCTAAGATCCCATCCCGGCCCTTCTTGACAGACGGCCACTGCTCACTTTCTGTTTCTGTTTGCTTGTTCTTGTCTTCTTTTTATTTAGAAGAAAGAAAAGCTAAAGAACAAGTTTATATTTCCAAATGCCTGGGGAAACAACATTCTCCGATGAAAAAGAGAATTCTCTGAAGCCAAGGGTAGATACTAAAACCCAAACATCTCTTTCTGAAGATGTTTTATTTTATTCTTAAAACAATAACTTGACTTTTATCCTAGGGTGCAAGTAAAACAGATTTCTCTACTGCACTGTCCTTGACACGAAGAAGTCATACTTTAATATTGAGGAGAAATACAGGAAGAATACTACTCCAAGAAGAAAACAGTGACTGTTACATGAAAATCTCTGGGACATAAGATTCTTGATTTTAGCAAACTCAGGAAAATATGATTTCACTTTAAGATGGACACTGAGTACCCACTGACCCAGTTGCATTTTGTCTTCACTTTCTATAAGATCTCCACACGTGGATTTCACTTATAAAAACTTAAACATGAATTGGAAATACGTGCCAGTACGCATTTGGAGCCAGTGGCGCTGTGCGTCTGTCTGTCCTTCCTCTGTTGGTGGTTTTACAGTGACAGGGAAGTCAGTACCCAGAGTTCTTCTACCAGAAAGGCCTCCCTCCATAGTCGCTCTTCATCTTTTACAATAAGTTAGCGATTTTTTACCTTTTTCATCTCATGACACACATAAACTAATTATTAAAATTCTAGGCACACCAAAAAATATTTTTTCCCGAGATGACAAAAAATATATATAGATGCAATTTTGATTCATTCACACTGGATGGTTATTGTTGTATTGGCTGTTGTCTTTTTTTAATTATTATTATTTAACAACCTAAGGAAAAAGACGTCAATGGCCCTGTTAGTCGGGTATTGTGTGTTTGAAAAACCTTGCAGTTGAAAATCACTGCAGTAAACCAATGAAATACTTGCATGTGGAATTCCTGGCAGAGGATATTTTAATATTAAAAGCCAGCTATAAATGTTTCTACAATTGAGGGAGGAGATTTCATATACTTTTTTAAAAATAGGTAAAATTTCTTAGGTAATAAAAAAGAAAAATTGAGAAAGGAGAACAAATTTGATAATACTGATTCAGTTCTAAAGGGATAAAAGTCAGGGAGAAGCAGCAGAATAATTTTCTTAGAGCATTTACCTATAAATTGACTGATTATACCGAAACAAATTGCAATTAATTTGCACAAAATTCTGTACCCCTTTTCTGAGACTCCTCATTTCCCTTGGCCATGAATTATTACGCATATTCTACAGCTCTATTCAACTTCCTTGAAATCAGGGACTTGGATGTATTCATTTTCTAATCTACCCCCGACTTCACCTTCTTTGGCTGAATGAATTCTCAAATAAATAGATTTATTATTCCTATATCTGAGGAAAAGTCTATCATGAATATTCCTCCAACATATCCTCAAATTAAAAAACTAAATTACTACTAACAGTACACAAGTTTTTGCTGCCTTAATAAATCATAAATATTTATTTTCATAGCACAACAATTCTGAAATAGGAGAGAGTACCAAGCAGTAAAGTGTGAATCCCCCTGTAGAAGCACAAGTCATTTTCAGTAATGTTTCTTATTCTTTCAGTTGTGAATTAGGAAGGATACTGCTAAGTGTTTAATACCCTAAATAAGGAAATGCATTAATGAAGGAAGTTACTATTTTCCAATAAGTTCTAACAAATGGCTTTCAAACACATACCATAGATTTAAATGTATAATTTCATCCTATAAATATGGTGCAAAACATTAAAAATAGATTATAGCACATATGCCTTATGGGGTAAATGAGAAGATAAAAAGGAATTTTGTAGTGGTTAAGCTCCTAGTTAAGAGATAATACTTGTTTACAACTATGAGCTCCTTTTAATAGAATTAATGGATTAAATGCAACAGCTTTATAAATAACACTTAAGATTATTTCCTTAATTTACATCTGAACATCCTAAGAGAGTTTAAGAGGAAAGGTTTTCCCTTTGACAAAAATATTTTTTGTGACAATTTATAGTTTTTGTGGGATTTTTTGTCTTCATTTCTTTTTATTTATTTTATTGAATTTACTGGAGTAACATTGATTAAGAAAATTATACAGGTTTCAGGTGCACAACTCTATAACTCACCCTCTGTACACTGTACTGTGTGCTCACCACCCAGGTCAAGTCCCCTCCGTCACCATCTGCCCTCTCTCTGCCTCCCCCCCCACCCCTTCCCTCCTGCAACCCCCACACTATTGTCTGTGTCTATGCTTTTTCTTTGCTTAATCCTTTCACCTTCTGGAATTTATTTTTTTTTCTCTTTCTACCTCATTAACAAGATACCAAGTTAGATTCAAACACTAGGAGAGTTCATTATTATATTATGTTAGGTAAGAAATGCAAAAAGATAAAACCTGGCAAAGACAAATGACAACTATCGTTGTAGGAATTTTCCTATATCAGTTTTCTCTGCTGAATTCTCTCTTGGAGCAGTCATTGTCAATGATTTCATACCTAACTTATTTCAGTTTCAATGACTTGCCTACTAAAAAGTAAATTAAAAAAGCAATCAGCTATTCTGTATATGTCTATTGTACTTTCTACTTTTCAACATAATTGCCTGAGGTATTAACTTACAGGATGAAATAAGATTAGTATGCGACATCTGAGAAACAGAGAGATTCAGAACATAAGAAATGTGTGTATGACACAGGGCAACCACTAAAATATCTTTTATACCCAAATCACTAAGAAACTGATGGCAAGTATGTGATACGTTGGTATTCACTATATATTTGTTTAGTGTGTGTGTGTGTGTGTGTGTGTGTGTGTGTGTGTATATACACATACTTGATATGCAGGTTGATTCCAAGTTAGAAAATAGATTAGGTTATTTGGGATTCACTTAGGCAACAAATTTTGCTACTACTGTATTTCCAGCATTCACAAGGTTTGGAGGTTTATTATTATTTAGAAATTTCCCCCCATAATTCCTAAAAGTACAGATTTCCGTATGGATTTTGCTAATGTGTTTGTCCTCCTTTATACTTCTCATGGTCTAGAAAAACTAGACTGCTCTCTGATGAATGCCCTTATACACAAAGCACAAAGTCAAATATGGCTGGACCTTTGCTCCAGGTGCTCATGTTTGTAATTATGTAACATGCAAAATATTCTAGAGATAGTGCTAGCAGCACTCTTTTGGGGTGGAGGTCCAGCTTGACTGGAAAACACCTGAAACAAGGTTCTTCCCTACCATGGAGGCTAAAAATCACAGAAGATGACAACAAATGTATTCCTAAGCATGGCCAGGACCCACTGAATGGAAGAAGCAGTTTATTCTAAATAAGTTTATAAGGAAGAGAGGAGCTAGTTTAAGCTAATTGCTGCATCCTAGAGGAAAAGGGTATTGGAATGTACTTTAAAAGAAAAACATCTATGCTGGGGCATACAGGAAGTGGAGATGCTGAGGCCAGCACAGGGCAGGGCCAGAGGAAAAAACAAGGCAGCAGGGCCAAAGGGGACCAACAGTGGAGGTGTAACTTGTTACCTAGGAGATTGGAGAAATGCAGCATCCCTCCTTTCACTTCACTACAAAACCCTGAAGAAAACTTCGATTGTCTGAGTTCTGTTGAAGAACCCAAACACAGGCTAAGTTCTACATCCAGGTGAGCCTGCAGGTGGCATCCTGCCGACACGGGGGGGGGGGGGGGGACCAGAGAGCAGTCTAGTTTTTCTAGACCATGAGAAGTATAAAGGAGGACAAACACATTAGCAAAATCCATACGGAAATCTGTACTTTTAGGAATTATGGGGGGAAATTTCTAAATAATAATAAACCTCCAAACCTTGTGAATGCTGGAAATACAGTAGTAGCAAAATTTGTTGCCTAAGTGAATCCCAAATAACCTAATCTATTTTCTAACTTGGAATCAACCTGCATATCAGTACACACACATACACACACACACACACACACGAAACAAATATATGGTGAATACCAACGTATCACATACTTGCCATCAGAAAGAAGAAAGGAGCCTGACCAGGCAGTGGCACAGTGGATAGAGCATCGGACTGGGATGCAGAGGACCCAGGTTTGAGACCCCGAGGTTGCCAGCTTGAGCACAGGCTCATCTGGTTTGAGCAAAAAGCTCACCAGCTTGGACTGAAGGTCGCTGGCTCGAGCAAGGGGTTACTCGGTCTACTGAAGGCCCATGGTCAAGGCACATATGAGAAAGCAATCAATGAACAACTAAGGTCTCGCAGGGAAAAACTGATGATTGATGCTTCACATCTCTTTCTGTTCCTGTCTACCCCTCTCTCTGACTCTCTTTCTGTCTCTGTAAAAAAAAAAAAAAGACACCATTTTATTAATATCATGTGCTGGAAAAATAATATATAACATAGAAAGCGAAAGTGATGTCAACTCTTAGAGCTCTATGCTTAACACTGAAGCTGTTACTTAATTGACAAACATTTATTAAATATTTACATTTCTTGAATATGAACAAAACTCAATTTTGCCCTCAAAGGACCCACGATCTAGTAGGAGGTACCTGTGAACCTTGTTAAAAGGTGGGTGCTGTATGGGTACTGAGGTTAAAGTTTTATAGGAGGGAAAGAGTTCTCCAGATGGACGGTGGTGATGGCTGTACATTATGAATGTATCTGACACCACCTCTTGCATATGTCCTCAACTCCTCCTGCTACCCCGTACTCATTTCATCACAGCTGCCTAGCAAAATCCAACCAGGCTTTAATCTGAATCCCTGCCTACTGACTCCTCGCTGGCATCCATGCTGCGGAAAGGATGGGTCTCATTTCACTTCAAGATTGAAAACTGGGAGGGAGCCCATGGCCTGCCCACAAATCTCTCAGGCATCACAGGGCAATTCCCTCCTCATGTTCCCCACTCACTCTCTCCTGCTTGAAACATGCACATCCCCTGCCTTCCAGATACTATGAGCTTCTAATGCCCAGGCTACATCGCTGGGGCTCCTACTTACCTTCTTACCGTGTGTGGGAATGCTCTTGACCTTTTATCCATTCTCTTGGTAACCTCATCCTTCTCTATCCTGAAGACACTCTGGTTTATACCTTTAAACCAAATCTCTCCCTAGATTCTTTTTTTTTTCTTTTTATATTTTTCTGAAGTTGGAAATGGGGAGGTAGTCAGACAGACTCCCGCATGTGCCCAACCGGGATCTACCCGGCATGCCCACCAGGGGGCGATGCTCTGCCCATCTGGGGCATTGCTCTGTTGCAACTAGGGCCATTCTAGTGCCTGAGGCAGAGGCCATAGAGCTATCCTCAGCGCCCGAGCCAACTTTGCTCCAATGGAGCCTTGGCTGCGGGAGGGGAAGAGAGAGACAGAGAGGAAGGAGAGGGGGAAGGGTGGAGAGGAGGAGGGGTGGAGAAGCAGATGGGCGCCTCTCCTGTGTGCCCTGGCTGGGAATCGAACCCGGGACTCCTGCACACCAGGCTGACGCTCTACCACTGAGCCAACCGGCCAGGGCCTTCTCCCTAGATTCTTAAATCCAGCTGTCCCCTCAACAGTGGAGTCATCTTCTCACACCCACATTGGCAAATCCAATCACTCTACCACCAACATACGGCCAGAATTTGCCTGCTTCCCACCAGCTCCATCCCTACACCATATTCAAGCAATTGTCAAATGAATTACTGCTATCGTGTCCTAACAGGTTCCCATACCTCTGCCCTTGTCTTCTAGAACCATACAGCACCCGGAGTAATATTGTAACACATGGTTCAAAAGCTTCCAATATTTTCCGAAGTCTTCCAGGAAACAGTCCAAGTCCTAGTAATGACCTTCGAGGGCCTATGTGACAGTAAGGCCTTATTAATTACTGACCCCACTGCCTGTTAAACTGACCTCCTCACTTAGCCTGCCCCAGTCACTGTGGTCTCTGGAACATGCCAAGTCACTACTGCTTAGGGTGCTTGCATGTGCTATTCCCTCTGCTCAGAATGCTCTTCCTGGGAGGTTGCATAACTGCATCCTTCACTTCTATCAGAAGGCTGCTATGGCAACTGCTCAGTAAGACCTCTACTGACCATACTTTCTAAAGCAATGTGTGTATACACAACATACACAGCAATCTATATTACTACTATTTTTTTATTTGGTCCCTGAGCAGTATATTACGTGCAGTGTCTGTTGGCTCAGAAACTTTTAAACTTGAAGGAATTTTCCAAACTGGTTTGTAAGTGTACAATTAATCAATTACTTTAAAAAGGTAGTAAATACCAAAAAGTCAATTGCTTTCTAATTATTTTACTACATTTTACTCTATTATTATGGTGAAAACGCTATATAACTATAGTACGTAGGAACTATCTTCAAGTTCACACTCAATAACATCACATTTGTCGCTTGAAATTGGTTTTGGTGGGGGAGTATTAACAGCACAGAAGTCAGCAAACACCAGAAATTGGGGCCTTTCTCAACCTCCCCGCCCCCCACTGAGAAAGCCAGTTGTCACATTTCCTGTCACCAGAGCAGTGCTGATTGTCTAACTGCATCGTGCTGGAGCTCAGCACCCAACTCCGTGCCTGGCACACAACAGGCACTGAAATGCGGAAAGGCGAAGAGTATGAATTTATGAATGTCTCTGAAAGTCACCTGCAAAAGCACACTGAGAAGACAGAAACCGTAAAGCGGTAATGTATTCTCATTTGACAAGTCATATACAGTTTTATATGGTACTCTGTTAAATAGTATTACATTAATTCTAATAAATGTCTCATAAAATGATGATTCAACTTTGCTACTGCTGGCATTTTTCCAAACAATCATACTTTTAAAATTAATAAATTCTTTCCTCTTAGTTGTGTATGGCATTTCAGCACATTTATAAAAATGCTTTAAATTTTTTTTAAAGCATATGGTTTTAGTTAAAGATCTGTCATACAATGAAATATTAGAGAAAATAGTTTTAACTGTTGAAATGATTCACCTTTAAAGTACTAGAAGCTGGAAGCACAAACAATAAATTAATCATTAACCCACAACAAATAAAATTAACACTCTTCAAAGGCAATACATAGTAAAGCGTCCTCTCAATTACTTGTATAAATGGTCCTGGACTCTCTTTTCTTACCAACTGCAAGTAAAAAGCTATACCAAAACAAGATAAAACAGGATGGACAATTTACCAGAGAAAGGAAACGTGTCCGTCTTTAGAAAGTCCATGGGCCACAGTCCAATAATGTTTATCTTATGTGTATAAGCAGATTTATGACAATCCATTATTTAAAAAAATACTATAAAACATAATCATTCATACTTAGTCTTGAGAAACTTCACATTTGTAACAAAGCCCATCTAATTCAGTGTAAGCTTTCACATATCAATTTTTTTTAAATCATCCAATATGTTATATTTGTGAGAAAACTTAACTTGATGGACAACAATAATACACTTTGTTATAGTTCCTACGAGACCTTCCATTGGTTGAAAGTCTTTCAATTTATATTTTGTAAATTAAAAAGAACTAATAAAGCATTATTATTGCAAATTAAGCAAAAATGCTAAAATGCTTTTAAATCTGAGGATAAAATGCAAGGTAGAGATTATTGGCCCCATTTTAAAAATGACAGGAAGCTAAAATGTGGCTTATCCAAGACTACACAGTAAGGTGGGAAACTCAGTTCGGGGCTTTGGCTGTGAATTCTCTGCTCTTTCCATTCTATGACGCTGAGTTTTCAAATGCATTGCCTATACCACTTTTTAAATTTCAATTGTTTTGACCTCACCTACTGCAGCCTGGCTTTCCCTCTCCTGTATGCGCCCTGTCTTGCAAAGATGGCAAACACACCCCCAGACAAAGAAATTGTCTTGCAAAGCTCAATAGCAATAACTAAGATCCCCAAACCCTATGGCAAGCCTGCCTTGCTCACACACACCTGCCGGTTTTATGACAATGGTGAATACAACCTGCCTTACCTTGTTTCCAGCAGGAAAGCAGGGATGGAAGGCTCTCACTGATAGCAGCTGCAAATCTCCCAACTTCTACTGGAAAGGGGTGTATTTTACTGTAAGAGCAAGTGCATGACACTGCAGTTCCAATCCTGACTAAACACTAACCCACATGAGAGCAACAAAGAATGGATTCGGTCACAACAAAAAAGACTATTAGGGGAGAGTGATCTTCAGACATAGTATGATGGTGTAAATTGGGTAGAAATGAAAACGAGTGAGTGTGCAGCTACCCTTCCACACGTCCCCAGGGACCATGGCAGCATCAGGTCATGTACACTATTCTAGCACAGTATTAAATATGGTCATTTTGTAGTCTGTGAACAATATTCTCATTCTTTCAGACATTTAACCATGCTTAAAATACGACACCTTTCTACACTTCAGAGCAGGGGTCCCCAAACTTTTTACACAAGGGGCCAGTTCACTGTCCCTCAGACCGTTTGAGGGCCGGACTATAAAAAAACTATGAACAAATCCCTATGCACACTGCACATATCTTATTTTAAAGTAAAAAAACAAAACGGGAACAAATACAATATTTAAAATAAAGAACAAGCAAATTTAAACCGACAAACTGACCAGTACTTCAATGGGAACTATGGGCCTGCTTTTGGCTAATGAGATGGTCAGTGTCTGGTTCCATATTTGTCACTGCTAGCCGTAACAAGTGATATGACGCACTTCCGGAGCCGTGAGGCGTGCAATCCGCATCACCGGAAGTAGTACTGTATGTGAGCAATGCTGCGCTTTGCAGCGCCACCACATACAGTACTCTCACTGACCACCAATGAAAGAGGTGCCCCTTCCAGAAGTGCAGCAGGGGCCAGATAGATGGCCTCAGGGGGCTGCATGCAGCCTGAGGGCCATAGTTTGGGGACTCCTGCTCCAGAGCTTTATTCGGTCTCAGTAACGGAAAACGTGGTGTGAGTTTACTATGCACATAGTTTTATGGATGTTTTCCCATAAATGATCTGATTGGTATAAAATTATATCTTACTTTTATAGTTTAAAATTTACACAATAATGAAAATTGAGTACCTAAAAATGTAGTATTTTAATGAAACACCATAAAACTACCCTCCGTGTCCATATTTTAAACAATAATCTTGACGTTATTATTAATTACTTTCAAACAGTTTTGTAATTTCCCAGGAATAAGTTCATTTTGGAAATTATCTAATGTCTACATTAGTTCTGAGGTGAAAACTGACTCCTTAATAACCTAGAAGATTTTTTAAAAGAAAAATCAAAATCCAAAAGCTTGCATTATGTCTCATAGTAAAAACTGCAAATTGTATGCCTACTTCTGATATCAAAATAAGTTACCACAATAGTCTCATAACTCAGAAAACATACATCCTATTACACAGAATCTTTAATACGGCAAACATTTTGAGTGTTTCCATGAAAATGATGTAAAATCTCTATTATGTAAAAAGTTCTAACAGTGTAAAGTGTTCTGTAAACATTATATAATACAATATATGACAACATGCAAAACGTTCTTCAGGGTCACCTCTGAGCTACCGTGTTCAGTTGTTAGGACTTCTGACTACTCAACACCTAAATAAAACCTGAGCAAGACAAAAATACACTCTTCTGGAAAACCCTAGACCCTTTCTACCTAACCAGTAGGTAACACTGCTTCACAACAGTGCTGTCAGGTTGTGAGGCCCCACAACACTTTCTGAATATGTTCTTCTTGCTGTGACAAATCAGGATGTTTTTCGTGATATAACTGAAAAATCAATGCTTATAGCAATGTAAGTTGTACCACATTTATATTTATAAAATAAAAGTTTTATAAGTCTATACTTTAAGAGTTCTTACTCTTTGACCTTACAATCGCCTTTTTAAAATTCACCTGATAGTGTCAGAATTCAGATGAAAATTTAAGTATAAATATGCACATTATAGGTATTGCATGAGTGAAAAAACCCAATATGTGAATTTGAGTAGTCACTAAGAGAAAACTTAAACATATTATGATATGGGCTATAATAAGCTTTTTCAAGCACTAAAAATATTTCCCATATTAAAAATACTTATAGTATGGTAACTAAAAACAAAACAGAAAACCATTGTAATATAAAAGATGATCACACTTATATTCAATATATGTGAGTTAGTACATACACACAGAAAAGACAAAAGAAATACTTAAATTATTCATTGTGGTTGTGTCTGGTGTGGTTTGTGGTTGAATAATACTGGTTTGCTTAATCTTTAGTTACATATAGTTATTATGTACAATAATTTAAAATGAAGTATATTTATAATAAGTGCTTATTTTTATTTCCTCTTTAAGGGGGAAAATTAAACTATCTGGTTTCTCAGAAACCAGGACCATGCAAATGTAATTTTAATTTTCTGTACACAACTTTCTATAAAGCTACTGACTTAATACAAATGCCAATTCTTATGGGAACATAAGGGGAAAATGCTATTTTATACAATTTCACAAATAGGACTGAAGAGAGTCATTGGTAAAATTTGACATATAAAGTACCACTTAGAATTTTGAGAAATAAAAATAAATATTTTTATACTTAGCTAAAATTATGCTTAGTTACATAGGTTTTTGACTTATAGATGTGACTCCAATTTTATAATATGTATTTATACTTCACACTATTTTAGGAAACTGTGCATTTTGGGTTCCAACATTCCACTTCTGACATTCCAATTAAATGTTCGTTATTCGCATTTTTTTAAAGGACAATCATAGTTTTATTAATGCTTAATAATTTACTGACCTAAGACACTAGGCATTCAATCTATATAATTATTAGATTCTCATAAAAGATAGTTATTTGAGTGGGGAAAAATAAATTTTCTAGTTATAAAAATTAAGACAATACCAGCTTATTAGTTTCTTTATAACTGCAGTAGTCCAACTAAATATAACTAAACCATGTTGCTTTGAACTTAGTTTGAGCAACTCATCAAAAAGGTAAGATGTTTCAGAAAAGAAATAAAATTGGCATGGTTATAATAAAGACGCAGATGGAATATGGGTATTTGAGGATGATAAACAGAAACAAGACAAACAATGATTTCAAAGGGAAAGGTATTTAGTTTTATTTGTCCTTGAAAGATATATCATAAATCATTTAGACATACTGTTACATAGATGTACAAATGAAGAAGTGTTATGGTGAAAAATGGGAACCTGACGGAGCCACAGGAAAAGAAAAAAACAAAAACAAAAATACTTGAAATTACCTATCATTTCCCAAGGTTTTTATAAACACTTTATAATTTAAAATGCCTGCATTTGTATAATTACTTCCAACCACTACATAGCTCTAACAAGAACAAATCTATGCCTAAGTAAGCAGTGGTGCAGTAGATAGAGTGTTGGCCTGGAATGCAGAGGACCCAGGTTTGAAACCCCGAGGTCACTGGCTTGAGCATGGGCTCATCGGGCTTGTGTGTGAGCTCATCCAGCTTGAGTGCACGGCCGCTGGCTTGAGCATGGGATCATAGGCGTGACCCCCTGGTGGCTGGCTTGAACCCAAGATCATGGCCTTGAGCAAGGGGTCACTGGCTCAGCTGCAGTCCCCCAAGTCAAGGCACATATGAGAAAGCAATCAATGAACAACTAAGGTGCAGCAATGAAGAATTGATGCTTTTCATCTCTTTTTCTTCCTGTCTGTCTGTCCCTGTCTGTCCAGTTCTCTGTCTTTGTTTCTCTTTTTCTCTCTCACTTAAAAAAAAACACAAATCCCAGTGCAGAACAATAATCAGCTGGTGAGACCAGCACTGCCCACCATCCCAGTATCATCCTATACAACGGTCCATTATCAACCAGAGAAAAGACCGTAACTCTGAGAAATATCTGCTATCTTTAATTGGATGAGGAGTCATCCTAACTGCTTCAGTAACTATTGAAGAAGTCTTTTTTCTTTTTAATTGCCACAAGCCAGCAAATTAAAGACATGCCAAAACACTGCAACAAAGGCAAATATTACTTCAAAATTTACATGAGTACAAGAGAGAAAACCAGTATCACACTGCAGGGAGGACAGCTACAGATTAATGAATCATTTTTATGAGCATTAATTTAACAAGATGATTCTCTGATACAAACACTGTGAAGTTTGCTGCTGTGACTAAGCAAGCAGTGTAGGAGTGTGTGCAAGCAGAAAGTCATGACATGTAAAGTAACTGCATGGAGTCTGGGCATGCTCTCATGAGAGCAGAAGTGGACGTTTCCCACATGCGATTGTCATCTATCAATTGTGCTACAGCATAAAAAGGGTAAGATCAAAACAGACCTACCATAACAACAGACAATTTATGCACCCAGGAGAGAGAATGCAGATGTTTACTGTTGCTGTTGAGCAAGCAAGCTCATAGCAAATGATAAAGGAAAGTTTCCCCAATGAAAACGTCAACAAAATCAAATACTTTCTCCTGCCTCTGTAATAATCAGAGCAAATGACTTATTATCCTTTCATATAGTCAAAGGTCTATCCTTACAGTAGTATATGGTACCTAAGATCTTGTTTAGTTTTGTCTATTAAGTAGGAGAGACATATATACATGCATGTATTAGTTTGGCTATATTTATCAAGATTCTGTAAATTTTAGTTTATTTTGTCCAGGGAAACATACTACTGTTAAAAAATTTGTGGACAATAATTTTGATGCTCAAAAAAAAAAAAAAATCAGTTTAGATGTGAACTCTAATCAGCAAAATTACAGGACCCAGGTTGTTTTAAGAACTACAGATGCTGCATTTATAAAACATGTTCTTTTCCAAGTACTGATATCAACTTTATGTAAAGCTTGAAGTTTGCCAGTGTTAGTATTCCAAGTTGAGAGTATTCTATAAAGAAGAGAAGGTAATACACAGCTAGGGGTTGGTGCAGGCAAGGGGTGTATTACCCATTATTTTTACTGTTATAGTATATAACCTGTCAATCTTTGAAAGACATGAGCTTCTCAGATTTTCTTTCTTCAGAGCTTGAAGAATTTTGTCACCAACTGTTTATGTAACATACACATTTAAACAATACATTTAGATCCAGGACTGCCAAAGGTAAACTTTGTGATGAGGAAGGTTCACCACTACTCACAATGTTTATTTTTCCCAAAGGGAGCTCATGCCACAGTGCCAAGAAATCCCATTGTCTAATGCTTATGACTACCTATAGTTAAAGATTTCTTCTAAAAGAATATATGCCTTGTAAATTAATACAATAGCAAAAATGATCAGGGAAAGTAAAAACTCAGTAATATACACTGCAAGCCTTAGTGATCCCACTAAAAATACATTTACAAAACGTAAGTGGATTTAAAATATACTTTAAATACTTCTTTCAGATATACAGCAGGTCCTCGAAAACATCATTTCATTATGACATTTATGAGATGCCACAGGAACTTAAGTCTTGTTTATTTTTATAACGATTAGCCTATGATGAAGTTGGTTTCAGTATGCGTTGTGTCACAGAACCCATGAATAACGTTAAGTGGGGACTTACTATACTATCTAAGTCCATAGTTGAGTAAGAATTGTTTTTGGTTGATAATTCAGTTTTAGATTTTCAGGTCTACATAAAGAGAAACTACATAATGGGAACAAAGTAAATTAAACTGAAAAAAAGATGTCAGTAGGATAAGGGCAGTAATCTTCAACACCAGTGCAGCTCAATGGGAACATAAATAAAAATACCTAATTTCTTGAATTTAAAGTCATGATCCATGGCAAAATACAGTTCCATTTCTGAAAGTTCAAAACGTGAACTGGACAAAAACTGCATTTAAAATTAAGGATCCACAGTTAACTTAGTTTAGGACATATGAAACTTCATATTCAAGTTCAAATTTTGTGCAGCCTATTTCTAAAAAACAAGAACAAAAACCACCCTAATCATGGGCTCTTGAAACCCTCCAGGGGTACCTTGGAATACTATGGGATGCCGGGTGCTAGGTGTGGCAAAAAGGTGCCTGCAATCTGGAGCACCTCCAAGCATACTATAATGATGGCTTCCAGAGGACCTGTTCTTCCCCAGAGTCGGTAATCAGCTAGCAGCTTTGGGGCACTGGGGCGTCCCACATCCCTTCTGTGACACACTCCTGGTGATATTACCAAAGAGAGCAACAGGACAGGAGTGGACAGGATGCCTGGATCAGGGGCAGCAGGAGTGTGCTCTGGTACAGAAGTCCAATAACACTTGCTCTTGCTGGTGTTCGGCACATCAGTACCACCACCGTGGGATGAAATCGTCTGGTCCCTTCGCTCAGCACGTGTCACCAGCCAGACCTCACTTCCCCTCTCCATTTCCTTTCCCTTCGCTCTCTCACCCACCTGCAGTGCCGCGCAGCAGCCAGGCATCAAGGCAACACGTTCTCCCATGCCCAGCCCCTAAAGCCTCTTCCTTCTTGTGGGGGCATTTTGGTTTTTGCAGTTGTCCTTTCTTGCCTTAATACCATGCCTCAGCTTGTCCTTTTCCAGAGGCAACGGTGGGGCCCCAGAGCGATCGGTATGCATTTCAACACTGGCTTCCTGCCAGGGCTCTGCCACTTGTAGCCAGGGCTGCATTTGCTACAGAAATGACTGATGTGACGAGGAAAGAGGTGGCAGCAGCTGTGGGAGGAACCAATTGTTCTACTTCCGTTTCTGCCTGTAGCAACCTGAGCCTGCACAGAGGGGTGGCATTAAGGGGCCACAGACGGGAAAGTTCTATTTCCCATCCTACGAGGAGGGGAGAAGTCCAAGAAGAGTCATTGTGGGGAGGGACAATATGCTTAAGGGAAAGAGAAACATTCCTGTGGCACAAAGCAGACCTGCTCGCCAGTGAACACAATTTCTCCTTCCTGCAAGGTAGACACATCAGGTTTCAAAGGGAGAAGAGATACAAAGCCAAAGCTGGCCTTTGAAGTCGATCCTTCGACCTTCCCTTGTCTTCCTCTGCCAAAGAAACAGAAGTGGTGACCAAGTTTGGAGAGTGTAAAGAGAATAGGAAT
Source organism: Saccopteryx bilineata (assembly GCF_036850765.1). Lineage (NCBI taxonomy): Eukaryota > Metazoa > Chordata > Mammalia > Chiroptera > Emballonuridae > Saccopteryx > Saccopteryx bilineata. Next base: position 185,196,775 of record NC_089490.1, on the reverse strand, counting down.
AGACCCTCCTCCCCGGCAAAAAAGCTAAGAAAAAGAAAGGCTTCTCCCCAATAAATAATGGCAAACAAGTTACTTGTCCACAATTTTTAGGTGTTATCAACCTGGCCAATCCAGATTCATAAATTTGTAACTTGTAGTCTGAATAGTAAAGAGGGCATCATTGATTCCGGACTATCTTCAATTCTCAATCCACAAAGGGAAGAAACTTACAACAGGTTAACTGTCACCAGTGAACCAGGGGCTGTGCTGGCTCAGGGCATTTATCCAATGCCTCATGGCCAATAAATGGTGAAACACCAATTCTAACCCAGGGTTTTTGACCCCATATGAATTCCCAGTTATTTCAAAATCTTACTTTAGCACATAATCTCAGCTAGTCTCCAACCACACTCCCACTGTATTTCTTGATGGTACACCATTAGTTTCTATATTCTCCTCTTTCATTAATAACCAATAGAAATGTCAAACCCCCAGATTTACAAAAGACAAGACAACAGGATGAGAGGACAAAGGGCTATCAGAAGCCAGAACTGCAAACACCTTCAGGGACCTGGTTACATAAAAGAAAACATCCTGAGTGAACGGAGGAGCACCAGCACCATGTCCCCATCCAGTATTCATCCTAAGGACATTAGTATTTCTTTCCTTTACACAGCCTCCAGAACTCTGTACTCTCTGGTTCTAAAACTTCAAGTCCCTTTCTTCCACAATACCAATCTAATATCACACGCAACTTCTCTGTTAAGTGGTAATACTTTAAGTAAAATAGAAAAGGAGTAGTAAGACAGATATTTGCTGAACACTCACCATGGAGTAGGTGGCATACTAGTATATTTAAATAAACCCAACTCAAAATATTTTTGGAAAATTAAAAACTTCTACAGCCTACAGGTAAGGAAACTAAGGTTGAGAAAGTCCAAATGACCTTCCCAAAGTGGTAAAGATTGAATTTGAATTCTGACCAATTCCAAAGTCAATAATTCATTCAATGAATGAAGGAAATATTAAAATTAAATTTAACTTAAAGATTAAAATTGCATTAAAAACACCGAGTGATTCTTAAATAAATTTTAATCTGTCAACTGGGAAAATGTTGACTTTTTTAGTCTAACTTCATACTCAAGTCACAAATCAGTGCTTAATGGCTTTTCACTCAGTGATCACCTGCTACCTTTTACATGCCTGGCTATTAGTCGTTGCTTATCACTCTGACTAGCAAGGGAGATTGTGTTCCAATGATGTAAACATTTCTGCAATTCTAATTTGAGAGAAAATTTTAAAAATGGTTGATTTTGTTGAAAATTCAATGGTGAGTTCTTAAAAGTTAATCTCTCATTATCTAAAAAAAACATTGCAGTGTTAATGTCAGTGGAAAAAATTAATATGCCTCTGAGTACCTACAGGTGCTTTTCATCTTCATAAGACTCAGCAAATATTAGCTAATCAATCCTAGTGAAAGCCCCACACGATGCATAAGGTCGGCTTCCTCCTCAACAGGCATTTCTAAACTAGACAAGTTGTGGTTTCAAAATTTATGAGGTCTCTGGCTCACACACATGATGACACGCAGCCTCAGGTTCACAAGTGGCCTGTTTGCAGTCCTGAAGGACTAACAAGCTGCAGCCCTCAGCGGATGAGCCAGGGCTTCAGGGGCTCCCACGGGCTGCCCTTGGCCTCCCATCCAGGAAAACAATTCCCTTAGTGCTACAGGCAGAGGCAAGCCAATTTAGACACCAAACTATTGATCTTTATTGCCTATAATCTTTTATAGCTTGCTGATAATTTTTTTTTCTCTCTGAATCTGGCAAACAATGATAGAAGAATAAGCCACCTGCTTTTTTTTTTAACTCCAACCTTCAGTCATATGTGCATACTCAGACAAAATATCCAGACACTTCTACTATTTGACTTTATATTCAAAGGTTCACTCCTAGTATAGAAGTGAGATACATATATTCTTCAAAATTGATTCAAAGAAAGGAATTCTAATTCTAATTCATAAGGTTTCTCCACAGATGTGGGGGGAAAAATAACTCATTCAACAGTTTAGGAAAAGGAAACCTGATATAACTAAAGGATCATGTTCAGACAATGCATTTATTAAAAATAAAATATCTAAGAACTAAAGGTAATGCAATTTTTTAAAGTTTTTTAATGAAAATTTACAATATTTTTATTTTTAAATCATGGAGATGAAGAAGTCTTATCTATGCATTTTCCTTTGCTCATGGTATAATGGTTTTTATCATGATATATCTACAATTGGTTTATTCTTGTAAAAGCCATGGGTCAAAACTCAAGTGGTTTAGAAGAGTCAGGCAGATAAAATAAAGGAGTGTGGCAGGGTGTGGCAGGGTAAGCCTGATGTTGAAAGGTAAACAACCCTGGGCTTCACAGGGAGGACACAGGGAACAGTGGCAAGTATGGCAAGCCAGCAACATGCATCCCGTCCAAAGAAAGTAGCTGCGCTGGACAAGGCAGAACTCCAATCCAGTGATGCCAGATGTGCCGGGCCCCCCATCCTCACCCCCAAAAGAATCAGAACAAACTCAATTTTAAGAGTTAGGGACTAATATAATTAAAACAAAGAAAAAAGGTAGGGACCAAACAAAACATAGCACAGGGCCAAATTTGGCATGGGTACCAGACCTATGAGGTATGTGTTCCCAATCAACTAAAACATTTTCAGTAACAACCCTTTTTAAGTGTTTGAACTAGAAAAAAACGGTAGAGTGTTGGCCTGGCATGCAGGAGTCCCGGGTTCGATTCCCGGCCAGGGCACACAGGAGAAGCGCCCATCTGCTTCTCTACCCCTCCCCCTCTTCTTCCTCTCTGACTCTCTCTTCCCCTCCCACAGCCGAGGCTCCATTGGAGCAAAGATGGCCCAGGCGCTGAGGATGGCTCTGTGGCCTCTGCCTCAGGTGCTAGAATGGCTCTGGATGTGACAGAGCGACTCCCCAGAGGGGCAGAGCATCGCCCCCTGGTGGGCGTGCCGGGTGGATCCTGGTCGGGCGCGTGCGGGAATCTGTCTGACTGCCTCCCCAATTCCAGCTTCAGAAAAAAAGAAAAAAAAAAAGAAAAAAAAAATTGAACTAGAAAAAAAGACGTTTTAATTACTAAATTGCATTATAAATATATAAATACACACACACACATATACACACACAAACCTATTTTAATATATCCACTTTTTTTAAGTGCCTGAAAACTAGAATAATATCTAGAATAAAACTAGAATAATATCTCTATCATATCTGTGATAGAGATAGCCCTAAACACTGCCTACTCACGACACAGTCAATCATCAAGCAAATTGGCTTCTGAGTAGAAAACGTCACAAATTCACACACTGACTTTATATGGAAACCTCAGATGCCCCTCTAACTTTTCTTACTCTGGTTTTACATGTTTTGCAATCAGCCTGGGGGAGGAGCGGGGTTGTTGAGGACGGTCCCATTCATAACAATAGATTTCATGGTACAATAGGAAAGGACAGGGAGACTCACTGTGACAGACACAAGTAGTCACATGTCAGTGCCTGAGATCTTTGGGGGAGGGTCATGTTGCCCAAGATACTTGACCAAAAGATCCTGGTGGCTTTTGTATACAGCACAATAGTTCACACTAGTACTGTAAAGAATACACAACACACACACACACACAAAACCATGGCCCCGGGTTCTTAAGACAATGGTACATGATGGTCAACATTACATTTCACAAAGATATCTGGTTAACTCAACAAATGCTTATAGGAAATCTATTATGTGCAAGGCCCTGGGCCATTATAAATGTTGATAAGAATGATTATTAAGAGCTGATGTGTCCTTATAGGTTAGAGTGTTTTTCAACCAGTGTGCCACGGCACACTAGTGTGCCGTGAGACGTGGTCAGGTGTGAGTATAAATACATTTAGAAACTATATTATTAACTATATGTATAATATGTACTGTGTTAAGAGTGTCATTTTGTGTCATTTTGGTAGGTGGTGTGCCCCAGGATTTTGTAAATGTAAAAAATGTGCCGTGGCTCAAAAAAGGTTGAAAATCACTGGGTTAGACGACATCTCTGAAGTGCCTTACAATTCTAAAATCAGTCTGCTTTTCTCTTAACAGGCAAACACTCGAGCTATCCAGAAGATCAAATTTGAGCATTTAAGAGTTCCCAGTGGTAGAGATAAGGGTTTATTTTTATTTTGTTTTTGTTTTAAAACTGAATTATAACTATAGACAAGTCACTAAAAAAAAAACTCTCTGAGATTTAAGGACTTTAGCTATCAATGAAGTGATCAAAAACAAGTTCACTCCAATAAACAGTTGCTTCAAATAAAGTCCGTCCAGTAATTATGATCAAAACATTTCTGTAGATGGACTCGATTTCAACAGTGATGCTGCCATCGCTGATGGCACATTCCCTCTGAGTGTCAAGGACGTGAGAGGCAGCAAAGAACCCTCAGCTCAAGGCACACAAGGCTCGGCAGCAATCAGACGCTCCTGGCTTTGTTCTCCTGAACTTCTCATGAATCAGCATTTTAGGACCCGATGCTGGACGTCTTTGCTGTTGTTAGCTTGTAGCTCTCTATTTCTCTAAGATACACAATTTCCAAGCCTAGAGAAAACAAGAGCTCTTGAATTTTTAAGTAAGTATAGAACACATGTGTGTGTGTGGGGGGGGGGGGATTTTTAAAATAAATTATTTCTAAGCCTTCACTACTCAATATTATACAGAGTTGTTCCATTTAAAAATTTTTGTTCTTTGTATTGTTTTACACCAGAGATTTAGATTTCAAATAAATTAAACATTAAGGTGTGGAAAGCCTGTATTTCCTATATCACAATGGAACAGGCTCCAGGTTTGGCTTTTGGAAGCATCAGAACAAAGATTACAGTGTATATACCAAATAAAGCTTCTCCCGAAAAGTCGAAGCTTTGGAACATATATAAGGAGCCGTCAAGAGCAATTCAGAAGAGTGTAGTTCAAATTCAGAAAGAGAGGCATTTTCAATGACACAGAAAACACAGCTGAGAGAGTTAGAGAAGGGAAAAGCTTAGGAGAAAATCTATTATGTATACCACTTCTCTAATGTCAGGGCTACCTAAAAGCACCACCTTGCACGTGACTGAACACTTAAAAGCAGAGCAGAAACGTCTTCATTAGTGCGCTCTGTGCGTGTACTGTGATAGGTATCAAGTTGCACAAAGTAAAACAACTCCAAGAATACACCTGTATTTCACGTCTGATGAGGCCCTGGTTTGCTGATCAGTCATAAGCCCCTTAGGAGTTAAGCTACGCTTTCCTTCTAATCCTTTCCCACATAGCTGAACCTGCTGTGTGATTTTCTTTTTTAAACTATTAGCAGTGACTAAAACTTCTAATCCCCTGCTATGCCTTTATTATTAACATATGTAATTATCATGCTATAGCATTAAAAAGCTGTGACAAACCTTACCTTATTTCTAAATCTCACCATTTTTAAAAAGAATAACAGTAAGATTTTCACAGAAATACCATTTCAGTCATTTTTGTCTGTATCTACTTCAGCCATAAAGTTAGTTGATAGCTCGAACAGGTGACTGCAAAATCCCTGGAATGTACCCATGACTACAGCAACTACTTCAGGTCGAAAATCATCTTTCTTTAGTTTACTTAAAGAGGAGACTTTTCAGCCCCTTCCTGGAAAGAAACCTAGGACTGATTTTGGAGATTAATACGGCAGTTGGACACAGAATGGAGTTCATCTGAATCCGTGGTAATTGTTAAATTACACATCACAGCTCTTTCCCTAACCAAATGTAGGAAACATTACTCAGAGTCCAAATTGTGGAAAGTGCAAAGACACACACTCACCAGCCCATCCCCTGCCGGATGAGGACCCAAACTGACAGCATCTACCCTTTCCTGTCACGGGTAACTTCTTACATCCACCAGCCTTTATTATTCAATCTTAAATTCAATTATTTTTGCCTTCATCAATTTCAGTGCTATTGAATGAGCAAAATAAATAAATAAATAAATAAATAAATAAATAAATAAATAAATAAATAAAAATGTGTAAAGCCCTCACAGTAGCACAAACTGAGGGTTTCTGCATCTTACTGATTCAACACCAAGGCAGTAGGGGCCAGCCCTGATTTCTGAACTTCAAGTGCAGAGCGGTTCGAGCACTGGTCGCCTTTGCCCCAGTGACACCACATGGAATAGTCACCAGGATTTTACTAGGTTCATTTTTTTTGAATGCTCAAAGTTTAGGGAGGAGGTGATGTTATGAAGCCCAGATTTTTCATTGTGTTTGTAGACAATGCCAACCGAAGCTTTCAGACACTATGGCTAGAGCTCCCTATGAGAGAGAAATAAAATTCCCTCCAAGGGAGCACTTTCAAGGTACAATATATGAGAAAAGCTAGGCAGGTTAAGTAGCAACAGTCAGTGAGCGACTTAAAGCTATGCATGCACAGATGCACACTCCAAACCAATAGCAAAGGAAAAGGTAAATGTAATGATTAAGTACTAGTCTTCTCTCTTCAGAAGTCAAGGTTAAATGACTACTTCTCCATAGAGAGACATGTTGCAGAGTGGCACCTGGGTCAGCTACACAAACTTCCAGGCTGGACGCGTTCCTGTCTGCCGAGCCTCAGGAATGACAAGCAGGACTGTGGGTGTTCATACCTCCTTGACACAGATTTAAACTGATTACCACACGCCAATGAGGGCATAACTATGTCTAGGGAAAGGACAAGAGACGCAGGTTTTATTTAAAACTCCACAAAGCATGGTTCTGAAGCCATCATCCTTTTTTCTAGGATTGACTTTATTCCAACAAGAAACAGAAACTTCTATCCAGTTTCTCTCTTAAAAGTAACACAAATGGGTACTTGCATGTTGACATCTTCAGAAATATCAATAATGAGAGTTTTTTTAAACTTCCTGGCAATAATGCCTTCCTTCTATTCAGTTTAATTAAAATGTTATTAGAATTATATGTCATACTGTACAGTGTTGGAATTATAAGTAATGACAAAGCTAGTAATTCAAGCATGGGCTTTAAAGCTGGACACCAGAGTTGGAGATCCAACTCCTCTGGGAGTTACATAAATTTGGCAAATGACTCAACCTCTATAACTGACACAATGGAGAGAGCACGACATCCTCAGGGAGATAACATACCTGCAGCACCCAGCAGCGCAATGCTTGGCAATTGGCAACACTCGATACATGTTAGCTGCGTTTAGCAGGAGCTGGAGGAAACAGGGCTGGCCAGCCCGGATCTAAGTCTAGGTCTGTCTACTTCTCAAGCTCAAGTTTTTCCCACTGCTTCTTTGTTATTAGTCTGAGGTCACATTGCCACTATTGCTCAACATGCTTAATATTATTAAGAGGTTTAGAAATTCTAAAACTAGATGATGAAATTCGAATTCTCTTGCGGAAGAACTGGGAAAATACATATGGATCAAGGTTTGCCTCTCTGCTGGATTTGACTCTGGCTCAAAGAGTGGAAAGAAGAATGATCAACACATTCAACTATCTGGTTCTTTTTAACATTATTCCAAAGCCATATAGGATTAGCGATTCTGCCAGTTTACTTTCCACTGATTAGCAAAGGATTAAAGACAAACAAACTCAAGTTGGTTTTCAGATGCACAAAATTAAAGATTAAGAAAATGTGGTATTTCAAAGCACGCACCAATGAAGGATTTCTTTTTCATTTTAATTGTTCTTTCCAAAACGTTGAGACATTCAGGGAAATAATCTCAATTTGCTTTGCTTTGTTCTTTGCTTTCAAATACTGTAAATGGCTGGGTTCCAGATAGAGCAGTTATCCTCAAATGCCTTCCAATGAGGCCTGCCAGATTCTGTGGTTCAGAAGTAATTTAAAAGCAGAAATGTGTAACAAATGAGACCTAATGGAAAACACTGGATGCTTTATAGTTAGGAAGATCACTTTTTTCTCCAGCAAGAAACAGACAATGTATATACGCATGTGCATATGAAGCATATGCAAACAGATCCACATAAACAAGACAGAAAATGAATTGACATGTGTTTTATTCCTCTTAATGGTAGACACTATTTAGCAAGAGTAAAAAAATATACACTGTTATTATTTTTTCTTATTTTTCTTACTTTTTTTGATATTTTTCTGAAGTGAGAAGCAGAGAGATAGACTCCTGCATGTGCCAGACCAGGATCCACCTGGCATGCCCACTAGGGAGCAATGCTCTGCCCATCTGGGGAGTTGCTTGCTGCAACTGGAGCCATTCTAGCGCCTGAGGCAGAGGGCATGGAGCCATCCTCAGTGTCCAGGCCAACTTTGCTCCAATGGAGCTTTGGCTGCAGGAGGAGAAGAGAGGGATAGAGAGGAAGGAGAGAGGGGAAGGGTAGAGAAGCAGATAAGCGCTTCTCCTGTGTGTCCTGGCCAGGAATCAAACTGGGACCTCCACAAGCTGGGCCAAAGCTCCACCACTTAGCCAACCAGGCAGGGCCTATACACCGTTATTTTTCAATGGAAAATAAAAGTCATGAAGCAATTATTAACCCAACTCAACAATAACACCTAAGTTGAAACAGAATATTTAGGATAATATAACCTTTATCGTTGGGATTTTTTTGGGGGGGGCAAAGTTTACAAATCATTTTCTTATGTAGCACAAATTCTTCCTTTATACATATATGTATACTGAAGCAGCTTTTTAATAATGGCTTGTTCAAAGGAAGAAACACCCATCTAATAAGTGAGATTTCCATCACTAGTATTCATGCAGAGGCTGGAATGTTCCTAAGGGAATTGATAATTAAATCTGGGCCATCACACTGTGTTCTTCTTGGGGCTGTTCATTCATTCATTCTTCCAAATATTTACAAATGCCAGGCACCTTACTACACATTACATGTATAGCAGCCCAAAGGATAGGCTCATTCTTGCCTACCTGGAGCATAGAGTCCAACAGGGAAGACAAAATACAAGTGTTTACAAACATGTGGATGGCATAGAGAGAGACCTCGTCCTGGGGCTGTGACAGTCTTTTCTGCCAAAACCACTTGAGGGCCTGACCTGTGGTGGCGCAGTGGATAAAGTGTCAACCTGGAAATGTTGAGGTTGCTGGTTCAAAACCCTGGGCTTACCTGGTCAAGGCTCATATGGGAGTTGATGCTTTCTGCTCCTCCCCCCTTCTCTCTCTCCTCTCTATAATGAATAAATAAATCTTTATTTAAAAAATTAAAAAAAAACACTTGAGGGAACGAGCGAAGTTAACTGCACAGGAGGAGAAAGCAGAATTCTCCAGGCAGAGGACAGGGGTAGTGAGAAGTGAAGGACCCCAGGATGGCTGACCCAGAGGGAGAGGATGAAGCATGTAAGGGAACACAGAAGAGTGACCCCTGATGTACACAACAGGCACGTTTGGATTTTATCCCAACAGCCTTGGACACTACTGAGAGATCTTCAACTGTGGAGGACCTATGAGAATGGGCAGAAATTGTGGGCAACACTGTGCCAAGGGAAGAATGGAGGCAGGAAGACCAGGAAGGAGGTCATTACCATAATGTAGATAGAAAATCATGGTTACATGGTCCAAGCAACTGGCCATGAAAACAGATTACACATCCAAAGATACTTGGTTGTTATATATGATAAGATTAGATGTGTGGGAGAGGGAGAGAGTGGTTTGTCCAAGAAAATGCACAGTATTCTGGTTTGGGCAACTTGGTAGAGGAAGATGTCTTCAGGGATAGGAACACTGGAGGCAGAGCAGGTCAGGGGTAAGAAGGGGAAATGGATGATGTCCTTAGCTTTAGACCGGCTAAGTCCGAGGTGCTTTCTAGCAACTGGATAATAGGTCTAGGGCTCTGTGAACGTTGTGCGCTGAAGAGAAGGATTTGGCGCTTGTGAACCTACGCCCCTGCAGGGTCCGATCGAGCAGCCACCAGCCACGTGTCTATGGAGCACTTGGGATGAGGCTTGGTGAAATTAACATGTACCACACATAAAATACACCCTAGATTTCAAAGAAACCTGTAAGAAAAGTGAAGGAAGGATCTCAACAATTGTATATGGAAATACTAGTTTTATATAGCAGTTTAGATAAGATATACCATTACCATGGATTTCTTCTGTTTCTTTTTACTTTTATAATGTGGCTAGTAGACAACTGAAACTGACGTGTGAAGACTAAGAATTAAGGGGACTTAAGAATTATGGTGACTCACACTGTATGTCCATGCGGCAGCGCTGACACAACAGTGCGCGAAGTCAGGAACAGTGAGGAAGAGCGTTCAGGAGAGTGTGATCTCTGAGGAAGCTGTAAGGTTCCCACATATGTACGGTAGGTGGGCTGAACACACGGAACAAGCTGGTGGAGCTGGTCACGAGCGTCAGTACAAGACAAGAAAAGCACTGGCTCTGACCAGCGGAGAGGGGACGAGACGGTCAAATTCTGTGGGGCAGTGAGAAAAGGGCTAGAATACCCATTCACACGAGAACAGAGAAGCGTAAAAAACTACTAACATGTTAGTTTATGAAAAACCATAACAATATTTCTGGAATTTAATGCTCTGCATTTTACATATATTTTACTACAAATTTCCAAATGCATTGCTTTCCAAAGGACACATTATTTTAAATAAAAGATTTTCACCTTTTATTACCCCCCTGGTTTTCACCATCGTCCCTAAAATTTTCCCTCAGTATTATCTGAAACCCCTGCTAGAAATCATGACTGAAAACCAATGAAAGAACGGGGGGTTTCACCCCATGGTTCAGACACCGCCTCTCCTGGGTCACGCTTGCTCGTCCCTGAAGAATTGCTGATGTGGAGACTCTCTCAAACTCTTCACAATCTAAAATGTTACACAGCAAACTTCCCCTTAATTCTTTATTCCGTTCTCAATAAAGTCAGTGTTCTTCCAAGATATGGTGGCCCTGATGAACGTACCCACCGTGCAGGTAGAACCTGCTCCGATTTTCTCCTAGTAACTTTCTCAACACACTCATTCAACAAGCATTTACTGAGAGCCTATGGTGTGCCCCTGGAGGGATACACCAGTGACCAAAACACAGATCCTGCCCTCACCTGCACTCATGATCTAGGGGCACAGGCGTAAACAGCATTGTTTCACAGTGATGGTAACAAGTATCAACCATCATAGCAACAGTGGTTTATAAGGCTTACAACGGCCACTAACGGCATCCACTGAGCCCTCTACACCTATTATTTACTATTGCTTTTCTCTTTTTCCAAGTGAGAGGAGGGGAGTCAGACTTCCATGTGCACCCCAACTGGGACCCACCTGGCAACCCCATCGGGGGCCATGCTTGCAACCGAACTATTTTTAGCACCTGAGGCAGAGGCTACACGAAGCTATCCTTAGTGCCTGGTGCCAATGCACTCAGACCAATTGAGCCATGGCTGCAAAAGGAGAAGAAAGAAAAGAGAGAGAAGAGAGAGAGAGAGAGAGAGAGAGAGAGAGAAGGGGAAGGCAGAGTGGTGGAGAAGCAGATGGTCACTTCTCCTATGTGCCCTGACCAGGAATTGAACCTGGGACATCCGTATGCCGGGCCCATACTCTACCACTAAGCCAAAAGGCCAAGGCCTATTACTTATTTGATGCTTGAAACGAACTCATGAGTTAGGTCACTCTTCAGGCCTGCTCTACAAAAGAATAAAACAAACAGAAAAATTCAAGACAGAGGAGCCAGGCCCCAGACCACGCTTTGCCTCAGTAAACCTAATCTTGTGGTTGGGGCTCTAAGTCACAGTCCCACCAGCTGTATCAGCCACAAACATGATGGTACAACACGCTCTGGTCCCCCAAAGCAGTACCTGCTATGGTGTAACTTACACTGTGATGTGTAGCTGATTCACCTGCTGAACTGTATGCTCCTTGAAGGCAGGGACAGTCCCTTTTATACACACACACATATATTTATACTTACACACACACACACTCAGCATCTGGAAATATACCAGGAACACAGGAGCTGCTCAGAAAATACTAGTTCAATGAAGGAAAAGAAACTTGGCAGATACAGGTCCACACTTTTATTTTTACTGAAGGAAGAAAAACCCCTTCTCCTTGTCTGTCTTCTTGCTTAGTGTAGATAAATGGAACCGTAGCTTCCCAGGGCCATCGCTGTGAACGCGAAGAGTCGTACTTAGGTGTCAACACAGTGACGCCACCGGGAGCTAATGAGGTTTACGGGGTTGTCTGCCTGGATGACAGTGCTGACTGCTGGGCTAAGCGCCTGCAAGGGCTATGACGTCCTAGCCTGCCACTGTCAACGTTTGTTCTCCTCCCCTCATTCTCTGTGTCTAATACAATAATCCAAGAAACTTGATATTTATTGGCCTTATCAGAAGAGCATGGGTTTTAGTGCAGAGATTTTTGTTACATCTACTCTAACTACGGGAAGGACTTTTCCCCTTTCTTCTCACTTTTCAACCATTTTCAAGCCTGCAGGTTAACTTGTTACTTTTTTTTTCTTCTCGCTGCATTCAAAGCAATATTAACAAGCCCAAAGGAAACAACTGAAAAAAGATTGGGATAGCTGGACGTGCAAGGAATTAATTTGCCCATTTGTTACACAGAAGCGGCAACAGCTTTGCAAGGCCCGGAGGAATGCTTCCTCACTATCAAACCAGACGTGGATGAGAACGATGCTTTCAGAACGTGTCACCTGTTGGCGTAAGACATCCCGTTACATACTATGCTAAATCAGCCGCCACACTACTGGTTTTAACGTCTTGTCTCTCACAAGAGTCCTTCCTTTTCAGTGATCGTTTTCTTTGACTGTCTCTACATTTCTTTTTTCCTGGTTTCATTATGTCTTTCTTGTACTACAACCGGAGTCTGAGATATAGCAACTTCCCAGGGACAGCTCGTGATTTCACCTGTTGGAAATGCTGTTAAGGCCAGCTAGAAGACAAGCCTAAAATAATAGAAATTGCACTCAGAGAAGGAAGGGCATTAGACGAATGTCTATCATCTCCTTTAGGGGAGCCCCATAAGGGTTCATACAGAAAGGGCTCACTGATGCCTACGAAGATGTTTCCTGGTCGAAGAGCCCAGCAAACCCTTCCATGGCAACCATGGCCCTTCCATGAAGGCTCTATTGGTCGCTTGGGGAAAAAGTTCATAATGACCACTTTCCTTACTGTTTACAACATATTTTACTTTTGTTGTTGATGTAAATGCATGACAAGCAATTTCCAAGTTAATTTTATGACTTTCGTTTCCCATTAGTCAATTTTTCATTATTTGCTAAATTTCTTTGAGTCCCCAGAAAGTGTAAGAGAAAAAAAAGGGCTTATGATATATATTGTTGGCATCAAATAACACTACAGTATACTGCTCTCAAGTTAATGTTATGAGGCTGAGGGAAAACATTTGGAGGAGGAAGAAACATAAAGAAACATAAAACCGAGGAAATATACAAACCAGGGTCCTATTATACAAGTGGCAAAGTAAACAAAGGGGCCCCAAATTACAATTTCTTCCCCTGAAAGACAAGTACCTTACTATAAATAAAAATAATAAACATTTACTTACTGCTTAGAATCTGAGCTAGTATTGTGCTAGATGTGTTGTGCTCATTATTTCCTTGATCCTCACTAACTCTGCAGGCCATGGAATCAGGCCCATTTCATAGATGAGAATACTGAGACAGGGAAAGATGAAATTGCCTAAGAAACACAATCACAAAGTAGGAAAGAAGGCCTGCTGGACTCCAGAGTTAGTGCCCTTGCGTGCCGACCCTTATGAAATCATCGGTACCCTGACATTCGATTGCTGAGTACAGAAAATTCCGAGAAAATCCAAGAAATTCCAGGTGGCAGCATTAGAACTTCATATTCATGTTTATAATATGTGAATAAGACCTTTAATTGCTATATGTTTGGATAGAAAAGACCAACTATATACCTTTTACTGAACTTTTCAGATAACTGGTGCTCATACATTGAGGAAAAAGGCTTAGGTTTAAAAATACCTCTTTTTTTTTTAATCCTTAAAGTCAATTTCCAAATTATACCTTCATTCAGGCCATGTTATTTTCTCAGACTACTAGATTAGTCTCCTGACTAATCCCCTCAAATATTTCTCACATCACCATCAAAGTAAAATATCTAAAACACAGTTGTGCCTAAAACTGTCGGTCCTCTGCTGAAAAGTACCCACCATCTACAGAACAGACTCCAATCTCCGTGGCATGAGAAGCAGAGCCCGTGGTGGCTGGCACCCGTCAATTGTCTTAAAATGGCTGTGAGCTCAAGGGCAAGAAACTGACACGTTTTATTAGTTCAATAAATGTTTATAGAGATGAATTAAATTAATAACCTTAATCTTGGCACAAAATATTCTTCTATTCTTTCTTATGTTTTATTTCTTTCTTCCCATTCTGAAAGAAACTATACATCTCTGAATGCCAAGGTATCTCATGTGCCATAGTAGATATTAGAAAGAAAATGGTTGTAAAAATAACACCCCTACCATGCTCATGGTTTTATGTTTCAAAGTTTTCCGTTAGTACTTACAAAGTATCATTTATGAAATCCCAGATTTCTGTTTTAACATCGATTTCCTGTTCCAGGCTAACTTGTCTTTTCTAATATGCAACTCTACTATTTCACCTTTCAGTGGACACCCTCCCCTCTACCTTTCTCAGCAGGGGCACGTTGGCAAGAGTCCTGCAGGGGTCTCTGGCCACACTGCTAATGACAACCTTGGGGAAGCTATCAACCTCTGCGTGCAGGGACGGCATCTTGTGGACTGTGCATCCCCAGTCTGTGTAGCGTCTCCTGGGGCAGCTGGCAGGTGATTAGCAGAGGTTTGTTGAGTCAATGAGTGAATAAAAGAGCAAATAAATGGACAAACAGCACTCAACTCTGAGTCTGCTCCCCAACCGTCGTCAGCAAAGGGTGACACACGCCTACTTAAAAGGAGACATTAGATATTGTAGGTGATGTTACTGCCTCGTGGGATGAACTCCCAAAGCTCTATCTCCATTCTTCATTTTTTTATTTTATTTTATTTTATTTATTTATTTTTTGTATTTTTCTGAAGCTGGAAACGGGGAGGACAGTCAGACAGACTCCCGCATGCGATCGACCGGGATCCACCCGGCACGCCCACCAGGGGCGAAGCTCTACCCACCAGGGGCCGGTGCTCTGCCCCTCCGGGGCGTCGCTCTGCCTCGACCAGAGCCACTCTAGCGACTGGGGCAGAGGCCAAGGAGCCATCCCCAGCACCTGGGCCATCTTAGCTCCAATGGAGCCTTGGCTGCGGGAGGGGAAGAGAGAGACAGAGAGGAAGGAGGGGGGGTGGAGAAGCAAATGGGCGCTTCTCCTATGTGCCCTGGCCGGGAATCGAACCCGGGTCCCCTGTACGCCAGGCCGACGCTCTACCACTGAGCAAACTGGCCAGGGCCCCATTCTTCATTTTTTAAATTGAGATATAATTGACACAGATTACTGTATTAGTTTTAGGTGACAACATAATGACTTGATATTTGTACATAAGTTTAGTTACATCCATCACCACACATAGTTACAATTTTTTTTTTTCTTGGAGTGAGAACTTTTAAGATCGTTCACAATTTTCAAATATACAACAGTACTGTTAACGATAGTCACTGTGGTAGAGATTACAGGCACAAGACTCATCTATCTCTCATAACTAGAAGTTGGTACTTTTAGACTTCCTCCATTTGCCCACCCCTGCCTCGGGCACGCTCCAAGCTGTTTTCTCTGTATCGGTGTCAGTCTCTGGTGTTTTGAAAGTCTTGGCCAATCAAGGAGCACGTAAGATGTGTTTGCTCAGTATCCTAAACCCAGGGTGGATAGATAATCGGTGGCTGAAAGAGAAAAGAGTTTAGGAATCTTATTCTTAAATAACAAAGGGAAATACAGGTTATTTCCTCTTTCTGATTTGCTGGAGTGAGGAGGGCTGAGAGAGAGTCCGGTCTGTCCCTCTCCGGACCTCCTTCCACTACAACAATGGGCTTTGCAACACGGATCCTGGGAGAACCGTGCTCAACCCATTTCCCAGGAGGAAAACACGTGACAGTATTTTTCTGGATTCCCCTCTGTGTGTTGGGAAATCACGTCGAGAAAAGGTGATTGGTGGGGTGAAATGGATGGGGTGTCACTGTACATTTTATTTTTCAGGTCACTCAGGAGAATCTAGCTTTCTCTTTTCCGTGTTAATTAAAATAATAAATCTTAGCTCTCCATAGAAGTATCACAATCTATACCCTTGTTCATTGAGCAAAAATGCAGCCTGGCATCTCTGAGCTTCTGTTCAGCCGGGGGTGCACAATACACACATGGTGACCGGCAGCAGGCTGCAGCTCGGACGCAGCAGAAAGGCCCCAGTCCCAGCCTCACACTGTGTGTTTCCCCTACTGGTTTCCACCGGCTGTTAGAAAAAATGAGAACCCTGGTCATTGATCTCCACGTGTCTTATTCCTAAAATTAATCGGCAACAAGCTTCTTCCACAGTGAAGTCTAGTATAGACAAACACTACAGCTTCCTCGGAGTTTTAAAATCATAGCTCTCTAAATATTTTGGAAATGCCAAACAATCAGATTATTCTGATTCGTCAAAACGTCAAGATACATAAATAATGTGAAGGAGAAACCACAAAGTAAATGACTGAAAAATAAAGATCTCTGTATGATATGGTTTAAAAATGTCAAGTTGCTAACAAGTTACTAAACGCGTTTTCTGAAAGAACATAAAATATTAAGTCAAACAATGAATAAACACTACTGAGAACATCAGAAGTAACTATACAGGTTTTAACATTAAAAACAAAAACAGGCCCTGGCTGGTTGGCTCAGTGGTAGAGCGTCAGCCTGGCGTGCGGGAGTTCCGGGTTTGATCCCTGGCCAGGGCACACAGGAGAAGAGCCCACCTGCTTCTCCACCCCTCTCCTTCCTCTCTGTCTCTCTCTTCCCCTCCCGCAGCCAAGGCTCCATTGGAGCAAAGTTGGCCCGGGTGCTGAGGATGGCTCTGTGGCCTCTGTCTCAGGCGCTACAATGCCTCTGGTTGCAACAGAGCGACGCCCCAAGATGGGCAGAGCATCGCCCCCTGGTGGGCATGCTGGGTGGATCACAGTCAGGTGCATGCGGGAGTCTGTCTAACTGCCTCCCCCGTTCCCAACTTCAGAAAAATACAAAAAATAAAAAAATTAAAAAATAAAATTAAAAAAAAATTAAAAACAAACACAAAAACTCCTCAGAAACAATTTGCATTGATTACGATACCAAAAAAGTAAAGTTCTCACTGTGGAGCAATAAATCAGTTTTTACATAACTAGAGAGATCTTAATTTTCTGCCTAAATATTTAAGTAAACTCAATCTCAAAATGCTTCTGAGATATAATTAATCCAGATAACATATTTTAATATTTATCTATATCCTGCTTTATTCCCAAAAATGTAAGGAGGCTTACAATAAAAACACTGGTTAGATTACTTCCAAAACTTTGATTAACATACACAATTGAAGCATCGATATATTTTCATTTATACTAATTGGTTTTAATTTTTGAATTAAGGAAATTCAAGAGTCAAAGCTAAATTTATACTTTGTCAAAACCACAATAAAAAGCAACTTGAATAATAAAGTATTGTTTAAATATACCAACATAAGCTAATTATATGTACACCATCCACACATATACAAATATATTCATTATATATAACAATGGAAAAATTTTCATGAGATATAATAAATGCAAGCAGGAGCAATAGACAGGTTGCACAAAATACTATTTTCACTTTTAAAAATATATGTATAGCCAGCCATAGAACACTGAAGGTAAAAATTGGAATTCCATGTTTCCTATAATGAATGTGTTTTACTTTCATAAAGTCAAAAATTATGCTTTTAAGAAAAACGCATACTGTTCCCACGATTATTTTACTATATGAAAAGATCATCACTACTGATAACAACAGACTCCCTGTAGATGAGTAATAGTAGAGGATCTATTATCAATCACTCCTTTTACTGACTTAGCATGTCTTATCAATATTTTATTGTTTTATTGGACAGTTTCACCCTACGTCACCCCAGGTATTGTAAATAAGAAACCACATCCTAGTGACATTTCACTGCATATAAAATGGGTTCTATTTAAGGGCATCTTTCATTCAGCAATAGAAACTTCTTTCACCATTTCTTTTCTTTTTTTTTATTTCAGGGAGAGGAGGGGAGAGAGACAAGACACCAGCATTTGCCCCGACCTGAGATCCACCCCGCAACCCCATCCAGGGCCAATGCTCGAATCAACCCAGCTATCCTCAGCACCTGGAGCTGACACTGGAACCAATCGAGCCACTGGGAGGAGAAGTGGGTGAGAAGGGGGAGTGGGGAGGGGAGAAGAAGGGGGAGAGAAGCAGATGGTCGTTTCTCTTGTGTGCCTTGACCTGGAATTGAGCTCAGGTGGTCGATGTTCCAGGCAGATGCTCTATTCACTGAGCCAACCAGCCAGGGCCACACTATTTCTTAAAAAATAGTATTACTCAGCTTGAAAATTATTACACAAATCGCAAGCCCTAAGTGATAAACCTGGACTATGTGAAAAATATTTTTTATTTTTTAAATTTAAAAAATATTATTGACTTTTAGAGAGAGGAGAGATACAGAGAAACAGAGAGAGAAAGAAACATCGATCCATTGCTCCACCCACTCATGCCATCACTGGTTCAGTCTTATGTGCCTCTGACCAGGGATCCCACCCACAGCTTGGGCATGTCAGAACAATGTTCCAAACAAGTGAGCTACCTGGCCAGGGCTTAAAAAGTATTTTAAACCTACACAATTTTATAAATATCCACTCACCCAATTAAGAGAAATAACTGAAAAAAGATAAAAACAAAATATATTTTCTCAAGGATTATATTACAAAATCAATTACATTATTCTATAAGATAAATAACTGTAAAGGCACACATATATATTTTTTTCTCAAGCCTGCGCTAAGCATTTTAAAATAAAAATATCCTGATACAAAACAATGGTAGAAAGGTAATAATTATAAAAAAAAATAAGAGATTTTTTTCCCAATGCTATTGGTACACCAGGTATCTCTGAAAGAAACAGTCCATGAGTTGATTTTTATTAAAAATATTAAACTCCACTACATCCAATTATGGATGACAGATTCATCTTAATTAATTAAGACTAGTTTCATTGTAGAAGAATAAAATTAAACAAATCTCTTGTAGCTAGGAGAACCTAGCATGAGAGCAAAAACATCACACTCCAAATTAGCAATGGAAATTAAGAAGTAATTTGATGATTTTATGCTGAGTTTATACAATTTAAAAAAATAAATACCTCTATCACATAAATTAATATCACTAGATTATTTCAATGAGGGGAGGGCTGTAAAATAACTTTCTTAATGGAATTGAATAAAATTAAGCTACCATTTATTTAAATAAAGGTTTAAAATGAGCTTGTTCTGATTGTCAGTAGTTATGTAGATGTAAATGTTCTACATAAGTAAGAATTCTTTTCAGTTTCTACATTCTCCACAAAATAGCAGTTGGATATCTAATACCACACTTCTCAAGGTGAAGTCAACATACTTCTTGGGGTGTGCCAGAGAGTAGACATCCCAAGAAAAATTATATAGCATATCACCTTCAGTTTTTTACTGTATGAGTAGAATGCTTGAAAGAGACAAAAGCACCATCATGCCTGTACATACTACATCTATCACCATGTTTGTCTCTCACTCTGTTTATTTTATCTTTTGCCCAGAACATCCTACCCTAGGCCCACCTCAACTCTTTCTCAGATCAATGACTGCTGAACTGCAATCCTGGTTCAATAGCGAGGAGAAAGCATTCTAGAATCTCTCAGGAATTGTCCCCTCAGGGGCAGAACTCCCAATGCACCTGGGGACCACACCAACATAGCTGTGGCAGGACAGAATGTCAAGCATCCCTCCCTGCCCCCCACAGGGGAAGGGCAGGGATACTCTATCAGTTGCCTATGTTGGCATATCAATGGTAAGCAACACTTTGTATTGATACAAACTGGTCTGAAGCTTAGAGGTCCAACATGGTCAACTGGGAGGATTCTGACAAACTGCCTCCTAATAAAGCTCCATTTTAAAATATAACATTTTTTTTTTTTTTTTACAGAGACAGAGAGAAGGACAGATAGGGACAGATAGACAGGAACGGAGAGAGATGAGAAGCATCAATTCTTCATTGAGGTTCCTTAATTGTTCATTGACTGCTTTCTCATATGTGCCTTGAGCAGACCGAATAACCCCTTGCTCAAACCAGAGACCTTGGGTCAAAGCTGGTGAGCTTTTGCTCAAACCAGATGAGCCCGCGCTCAAGCTGGTCAGCTCGGGGTCTCGAACCTCGGTCCTCTGCATCCCAGTCCAATGCTCTATCCACTGTGCCACTGCCTGGTCAGGCTAAATATAACACTTTGATCAAAGGAATTTATGGTCAGAAATCTAAAGATAAAAAGTCAAGTTTTGACTTTGGAGATCAAATCCTGGTTCTGCTACCTGACCCTGACCAAATTCATTCACCTTTCTGCACCTGTTGTACCTTGTTTTTAAAATGGGAACTGCACTACTACCCGCCACATTGGGTAGTGTATAAATGACCTGCGCCTGAAGGCCTGAGCACAGCACCAACAAGTAGCCAGTGTTTCTGGAGTGCCACGATCAATCAAGATCTTGAATGTGAAAAGCACATAATGTTTACATGCACACTTCAATTTATAGAAGAATAGCATGAAAAGAAACAAATTTAAAAGTATTTTATACACTATATTCATCAAACAAAGGAAGTCACTGTTGCTGTAATAACAGAAGTATGCTCTGCATATCTGATAAAATTTCACTTGAAATACTTAAAATACTAATGGAAACTACAATCTCTTGTAAATGTACAAATGATTTTGCAAATTCCATTCAACTGTTGGTCCCGTATATATCATATGTATAGGTATGCATGCATGTATATATAGATATAGATATTTCTCTCTATATGAACATTACATAATTTTGAAGAAAGCTATATGGATATAAAAAGAGTGAATACTCATTTTCAGATATTTGGAAACAGACATCTGGGGGGGATATTTCTTTCAGTAGTTTCATCCATAAAAGTTGTAGATCTATGCTGGAGTTTACTGAGTCACAATTTCCTACAAGTATAGTGAGGGTTTAATCTGAAAACATCCACTAAAACTTGGAATTTGCTAAAGGATACTTCAGATACATATATAACTATTACATTATTCCAAAAACAAAAAGACCACTTCTTTTTTTTGTATTTTTCTGAAGCTGGAAACGGGCAGAGACAGTCAGACAGACTCCCGCATGTGCCCGATTGGGATCCACCCGGCACGTCCACCAGGGGCGATGCTCTGCCCCTCCAGGGCGTAGCTCTGCTGCGACCAGAGCCCCTCTAGCACCTGGGGCAGAGGCCAAGGAGCCATCCCCAGCGCCCAGGCCATCTTTGCTCCAATGGAGCCTTGGCTGCAGCAGGGGAAGAGAGAGACAGAGAGGAAGGAGGGGGTGGGGGTGGAGAAGCAAATGGGCGCTTCTCCTATGTGCCCTGGCCGGGAATCGAACCCAGGTCCCCCGCACGCCAGGCCGACGCTCTACTGCTGAGCCAACCGGCCAGGGCCAAGACCCTTCTTAAAGCAGCCTTGTGCACATAGCACATATCCCCAAAACAGACTCATATACAAAAATGCTGACACAGTAGCATCTGTGTGTGTATGTAAAAACAAAGTCTTGTTGCCAAAACAAAAAAACTCACTTTCCCACAGTTCTCTGGTCATAACTGTCTAACTCGGGTCAAATCTTCATTTCTAAATCGTTAAACTTGGGATCCATTCATTCTGTAGTGAAATCATTAGTATAATACAAAGCAAGCCTATGTATTTACCACACCTGATGTCCTCCTCATCATCTTCCTCTTTAGTGAGATAACTGAATTCTAAGGTGTCCTTTCCCAATACACATTCATGTATAATCAATGACTGATTACAAGTATCTTTTTATATGATAGAAATAACCATACAACCACTTGGGGGGAATGCCCCCCAAGTCATAACTTTACCAAAGTGAGGCAAATACAACAAAAACATCTACTGCTCCAAATATCAAACGTTTTCATGATATCTAAAAAGTTTTTCATTTTGAATGTACAGAATATTATGAGAGAAAAGCAAATTCCTTTAAATTAAAAAAATGCACTGAAAGTACCCACTTTCTAAAGAGCTATATTTATTCAACTATGTGCTCCCAATGCAAGGCAAACTTATTAAAATGCCATGCCTCAGTTCTTTGTTTGCTAAATTTAAATTATATGAAACTGTTTAATCACTGAGGTTCTAAAGGCAGTAGGTCCTAGAATCTCAAGGAAAAAAAGGTTCCATTTTCAAGACACATATAGTTATGCTTATACTAATCCATTAGCACACTTGGCTAAAGAGTTAACATTTAATTGATAATTCCCTTACAACACGCTAAGAGCAGCCCAATAAGAGTATTTCTGTAAGCCACCTTTGCTCTTGAAAAAGGGAATGCATGCACAAAAACCCTAAGTAGATAGTATAAGAAAAAGTAAACAACAATTCACAAAACAGACAAGCAAAATGCAAATAAATAAATAAATCAGTGAAATTCCGAAAGAGTACATACGTGATTTACTTTCTGGGTCATAAAGGATACCTATTTTTCAAGCATCATTCATCATGCCAGATGAGAGCTATATAAAAGGAAGAATTCGTGCTAGAAAAAATTGATAAAGGAATTACTTCTGCTAATCTATCATTTTGGTCCAACTTCCTAACACAGGTGTATTAATTTTCTTTCCTGGACCATTAAGCTTGGATATAATCCAAAAAGATCCTAAATCAGTTCTCCTAGAACTGCAACCAACATCTGAATAAATGTGTTTAGGTTCTGTGCCTTGCTTTCATCATAGGCATTTTTTCAGAAAGTAATTTAAAGACCTCATAACCTGGATAAAATTTTTAGAATTTATTGGTCCACATGGTTCTTATGCATTCCTGATAGAAGTCAAGGTTTTTGTCACAGATAATTCTACCTTCCCCACACACAAAAAAAAGGATTCTAGTAACCTTGGCTTTCACTACTCACAACTGGCAGACATAACTATAAAACTATAAGAGAGGCCCTGGCCAATTGGCTTAGTGGTAGAACGTCGGCCTGGAATGTGGATGTCCAAAGTCAGGGCACATAAGAGAAGCACCCATCTGCTTCTTCACCCCTTCTCCTCTCATTTCTCTCTCTCTCTTTCTCTCTCTTCTCCTCCTGCAGCTATGGTTCATTTGGAGCGAGTTGGTCCCGGGCACTAAGGATGGCTTCATGGCTTCCACCTCAGGCCCTAAGAAGAGCTCTGTTGCTGAGCAACAGAGCAACACCCCCAGATGGGCAGAGCATCACCCCCTAGCAGGCTTGCCGGGTGGATCCAGGTCAAGGCCCATATGGGAATCTGTCTCTGCCTCCCCTCCTCTCACGGAATAAAAAAAAGACTAAAAGAGAAACAAAGGAGTACAATTAAATTTTGCATGTGCCAAAATAAATCAGCCATCACTACATCTTTCACTGCTGTTTAAAATACAGTAGTTTTTTTTTTAATTTTTGGTGCCCTAAACTCCCTTGACAAACAGCTTTGTACCCACTCTCTCCCATATATACATTTATACAAAATGTCAGATATAATTGCAAAAAGCTCATAGAAGCCCCCATATCCAAAACTCATAAACTTCAAAAATAGCAATGTCATGGACTGAGAGAGCTACATCTTTACACACAAACCACCAGTTATACATATTATCCTACGTGACTGATGATGTGGGCTGGGTGAGCGTTCCGGTTGAGGGAGCAGGCCAGGCAGGTATGGATGAGGACCGAAGCACAGGGCCTGCTCTGCTTGCTTCCTGAGCGAGAAGCAAAGGCAGCAAAAGGAAGTGAAAGGAAGGTCTTGGTGACAGTGGCTGGGAAGACACCAACTCTTCAAGGCAGCTTATTTGTGCCCCAAAATACAGAAGGGATGTATCATAAGCCATTCAGTAAAATCTTGGCACTACACAGGTGGGGTTTTTTTTTTATTTCTCCTCCTTGCTTCATACTTCATTTTTATTTTGTTAATTTAGCATCAAGCACTGTGGTGAACTTCATAAAAATAAAAATAATTATATAATTAACTCTAAATGTATGTACACATACGTATAAGAATACCATACATACAGTCTTTCTCCATATAGCAGTGTGTGCTTTCTTCGTCAAACAAAACCAAAAATAAGTGTCAACTGAAATGGCACTCACAGTCACATAGGCCAGGATCCATGCACTGTGTGACTGCAGTGAGCATGCTCACTAATTTCTTCCTCTGTGCTATGGGTATCCCAGGTCTTACTAGGGCGCTAGGGTTCTGCTCACTGGAAAGGCAAGCGACTCAGCCAAAGGCATGACAAAAATATTACTATAGTTGAAATTATAGCTCCTTCAGTAATAAAACAAAATTTTTAAATTCATTTTAGAAAGGAGAGAGAGAGGGAGAGAGAGGAGAGAGACAGAGAGAGAAGGGGGGGGGAGCAGGAAGCATCAACTCCCATATGTGCCTTGATCAGGCAAGCCCGGGGTTTTGAACGGGTGACCTCAGCATTTCCAGGTCAACGCTTTAACCACTACGCTACCACAGGTCAGGCCCCACTTTTTTTCTTGAAGAACTTTTTAAAAATGTATAAGCCTCTGTCATATTAAGTAAAGATTAATCATCCCTGTTTGGATTTCGGCTGTGTTTTGGTTTTAAACAGAACCATGCTTTTGAATCACTGTTTGTTAGAAACAGGATTTCTCAGATTCTGGATGACTCTGATTTACATAGATACCCATGACTGGGTATCTAACAGGGAATTTTAAAAACTCTTTTAAGTGCTATGTGTCAGGGGGTGTAAGTTTTCACCTTAATATAGTTATACTATGCTAACATATTTTATAACACGATGTGAATACGATTGACAAGAAATAGTAATGGCAAATTCTATTTCAGACCCATGAAGTCTGGAGCTCCATGACAATGGAGTGTATGACTATGGCCCCAGCTGTCACCCTTGTAGACAGCCTCCTCAGGATGCTACTCACGCCCCCTTGGGGCATCAACACCCTGGACTGTGATTATCTACATTCATGACCTTCACTGACCTGTCGGCTCCCAGAAGGAGAAACCATGTATTATCATGGCACATTGGCACCTGAAAATAAATCTGTAAAAAAACACTTTATTTTTTTCATTCAACAATGACCTCACAAAAGTTGGGGATTTAAGGAACACAAAGAGAATGGAAATCAAGAACATATTTTAAATAAAAAGAAATACCCTCTAAATTGATAGCACAATAGTTATGCAGCATCAGTTTAGACGTGAGCGTCCTCAATAACAGAATTAAAGTGCTAACCCATTGATCAATTTGAATAAAAACCTCTAGACTATGATACACGTTTCCTTCTTAAATAGAACACAATTCAATACTTGGCTGGCAACTCAGTAATTCTTGCACATATTGGTTTTTACACAGCACTTTATAAGTGGCCGTGAGCATGGGTGACACAAGCCAAAGAATGAGAGAACCACAATGACACCCGCCCTGGCAACAGGGCTGAAGCTGACGACGCCTTTAGGGGCCTCGGACGTTGTCCTTTTCCCTCCTCCTTAACCATGATGTGATTACTGGACAGCCATGGGCTCTGGTTTTCATCTCAGCTCTGACACATACCTGATCACCTGAATTTTGGACCAGTCATTTCTGGTTCACCATCTAACTGCTAAGTCTGTACTAATACCACCAAACATATGACCAGCAGACAGGCAGAGGGAGCACACTCTACCCTCGGGGTGCTTCCTTCTCTGTCAGTTCTTACAAAACTTCCCTCACCTCTAGTGGTTACTGAGGTATACGTGAACATATTTCCTGAACTGAAAATTGAGGGACATAACCACACAAGTAGACGAATATTTAAAATACAGATTTCCTGGAAAACTCATGGTATACTGCAAGACACATGGTATACTGCAAGACTGCAAGTTATTTGCACTATTTCTGTCTGAGTCTTTATCTCTACATCGGTCACTCTGTTATTTTCATCTATTTATAGAATCATATACAGTTAAACCTTGAACAATGTGGGTCTCAACTGGGTGGGTCCACTTACATGCGGATATTTTTTCAATAAATACTGTAAATGCATTTCCTCTCTCTTATGACTTTTTTCACATTTTCTTTTCTCTAGCTTACTTTATTGTAAGAATACGGTCTCTAATACATATAATATATGAAACATGTCTTCATCAACTATGTTATCACTATGGCTTTTGGTCAACAGTGGCTATTAGTTAAGATTTTGGGGAAGCAAAAGTTATACATGAGTTTTCCACCATGAGGTTGTTCAATAGTCATTTTCCATTCCTGCTTTCATCAGCTCCAAAGTTACAGAGAACCAGTCATTCTACTCTGAGACTGACAGAGGAGAAATGTGCACAGTTCCCACTGCTACAGAATATACATTCTAGACTTGAGGGAGAAAGAGGTATTTAACTAAACAATTACCCAAATAAAGAATCACAAGTTGTAATCACTGTTGTGGAGTAAGTCCAGGACCATGTATTGTATCAGAGGAAAACCGTATTTGGCAAAGGGGTGGGTGGAGGAGAGAAGGAGATCGAAAGGATCTGTGAGGAATTGTACGCTTAAGCAGGGGACTGAAGAACATCAGGTCCCCGCACCAGGGACGTCACCATGCTGCTGTCTACTACATCTTTCTATATTTGTTTGTGCAGCCTTTAATCCTCCATGCTCTCTCTCCCTTCCCAACCACAACTGTGGGGTAGGGCTAGATGGTGGCCAGATTTTGAATTTGAAGGTGACCGAGTTGCTATACCTGCCTGGGCTCCATCTGTAAACTGAGAGGACATCTACCCTCGGCACCTCGGCATTCCCGTGAATGACGACTAACTGAGATATGACAGATGTAAAAGCTCTAGGAGATGTCTAGGCTGCTTAAGACTATAAACTTATTTTTCTTACTATATTTTTCATTTTTTAAAATCTTTTCTGCTTTTTTATCTTCTGTTATCTTTTTGTTACTGTTAGCATTCTCTAAAGAGACATTTTCAACCCTCTTTCCCTTCTAGTCATAATTTTGATCCATCAAAACACAACACGCCTCCCTCTGGTTTTCTGTTCCTCATTCACTTAACAGATCTCCAAAATGTGTCTCATATGTATCTAAGTCACTATGTAACTAAGAGATAGGACTTTAAAAACAAAATATGGCGCTCCTCATAATAACTAATGCTGACTTTTCCTGTATCGATATATCAAACTTCACCTATAATTTCACTGAGGTAAAAAAAAACAACTCTGCTGCCCAAACTGTATATTCAATCGCAAGCATTAATGAAAAAAAATTATTTAAAAAATGGTGCATCAGAAATAGAAAAAGTTTTTTAAAAACCTCACATTTCAACATCAATTCCTACTTCATTTTACTCAGTAATTATGATTTCATTTAATCAGATGGCTTTACAATTAGTCTTGAAAATAAATCTAAGTTTTGTAACTTCTGAGTAATGTGACCACTTCATAAGTTGATACCTATTTCAGTTTACTCATCTACTGAACAGCCTAACAGTTGTGAGCCACGTTAAGTTTGCCATAAAAACAAAACATTTGTAAAACATCAAATATGATGCTCAATACCCCCATCCCATTTCCTGTATTCCTTGATCAATAATACTGAATAAATATAGGAGCCTGACCACGCTGTTATGTTCTGCTAAAAACAAAGCACGCGGTTTTCCCCGACGCTGTGGCGGACACGGAGCTTTGGGGAGTGCTGCAGCCCACCAGTTTGGATTGGAGGACTGCAGACTACGGAATTCCATTTTAAAAGAAATGTTTAGGGGAAAGGCATCCTCTTTGCTGCCATGAATGGTAATGTTTTTGGAGCTGTACTGAAACTGGCATGTTCCTGTGGCAGTTCACTGTAAAGTGTAAACAGCAGTGAGCCATACCCAGAAATTGCAGTGTGAAAGCAGAATTTATATCGGATGCCTCATGTATGCCCTTAACAATTGTCAATAATGTACGCCACGTTCTTATGAAAGCAAAAATAATCCATTTAATAACATTTTCTGCATGTGTAATACTCGGCATAATTTTTCAAAACCATTTCCCTCGTTTTATCTTTTACAATAATGTTCGAGTCGATGGGTATCGTCATCAAATACCTGCCTGCCCAAGACCACACAGGGAGGTACTGGTAAAGCCAGCCACAAAACACCCATCTACTTGGTTCCCTGCCCACACGCCCCTTTTTTGTGCCACGGATGCTTCTGGCAGAAGGATAAAGTCTACGGGCCCCTTCTTAGTGTGGTGTTTTTCGGAGTGAATAACTCAATTACATAGCAAACTATTAGGTTGACAGTTATTAAAATATTTAAAATGTGACATGGCAATGGACTGCTTTATTAATGTATAAATAATAAGATCTAGCTGTGGGTGTAATAAATACTATAATCTAAACTGAAAAGCCTCAATATATTAAGATATTTATAACTATTATACGATATGAAAATACCTGTCATTTACTTCTTGTTTACTTCTACCACTGGCAAAGTCATAGGCTGTCAATACTATGATGATAAATTTCCTACATTCAGAATGCAAAAATAAATAAATAAAGGTAAATTTAGTGAAAATAAAAATGTCATATTTTCCCTAAATCAGTTCACGAACTCCTGGAAATCATAGCCACTGAACCCACTGGGACTCCTGCCAAAGCTCACAACGAAGTTCACCAATTTACAAGACAGGTACAGGAATTTAAAAATGTTCAGTACACACACACACACATTGTTCTTATAAAAGCCGGAAATCGTACTTCATAAAATCAAAGCTTTATTGCTCAACCTCCATAATATATTAATATTCCAAATCTTTACATAAATCCCTAAAAATATTTCAGGAAGTAAGAAATTTTTAAAAAACTGGTTTGCTGAAAATATATACAAGGGTGGGCAAAGCAGTTTTACAGTTGTGCACACATGGAACAGCTTACTCTTGTATTATTATTTATTAATTGTCATTATTTTCCATATGAATAACCATTAACCTACTTTTGTTCACCCCTTTTATGTTGGATAAAGTTATTTTGGTTTCCAAGTCAAAGAAAATAATAAGGTAGTAGGTATATCCATATGCAGGATCTTAAAAATTATGAAATAGGATACATTTGTTTCCACGCCTTCCCCAATCTCCTCCATTATTTGCACCTTTCCCCAAGAATTCTGCGCACTCACCGCTGCTCCCTGACTTCAGTATCATCCTGTATAGCTCCAGAAAGTACCAAGGTACCCTGTGTAGGGAGATCTTACAGCAGCCCAATTTCCTTCCCTTCCCTTTCCCTTTTCCCTTTTCCCCTTCCCTTCCCTTCCCTTCCTTCCTTCCCTCCCTCCCCCTCCTTCCTCTCCCCTTCCCTCTCTCCTTCCTTCCTTCCCTCCCTCCTTCTTCCTCCCCCTCCCCTTCCTTCCTTCTTCCTTCCTTCCTTCCTTCCTTCCTTCCTTCCTTCCTTCCTTCCTTCCTTCCTTCCTTCCTTCCTTCCTTCTTCCCTCCCCTACTGGGATCCACCCAACAAGCCCACTAGGGGATGGTGCTCTGCCCATCTGGGGCCATTACTCCATTGCTCAGCAACTGAGACATTTTTTAGTGCCTGAGATGGAGGTGCTTGAGATGGAGGTGACCGAGCCATACTCAGCAAACAAGGCAGCTCGCTCGAACCAATCGAGCTATGGCTGTGGGAGGAAGAGAGGGAGAGGGAGAGGGAGAGGGAGAGGGAGAGGGAGAGGGAGAGGGAGAGGGAAGAGGGAAGAGGGAAGAGGGAAGAGGGAAGAGGGAAGAGGGAGGAGGGAAGAGGGAGGAGGGAAGGGAGAGTGGTAGAAAAGTAGATGGTCGCTTCTCCTGTGTGCTTTGACTGGGAATTAAACCCAGGACATCTACACGCCAGGCCGAAACTCTACCACTAAGCCAACCAGCTTTAATTTTCATTGAATTTATTGGGGTGACATTAATTATTAAAATTATATAGGTTTCAAGCACACAAATCTGTAATATATCATCTGTATATCATTGTACTGTGTGTTCACCACCCAAAGCCAGGTCTCCATCCATCACCATTTATCCCCCCTTTACTTACCTTTCCAGATAGTTGATTTTTTAAACATTAGAAGATATACAAGAAAAAAAAATTACTGGCTCTAGAATTCATTTCTAAATTTCAAGAACAAGTACTTAGGAAACTTTTAATTGATAAAGTAAAAACAAACGTCTCTATTCTTACTCATCAGTCACAAGCATACCCACATCTGAGGCAAAGATGGGACCTAGCAAATCATCAAAAAATAGCAATTTCTGCTTTCTCACAGATACTTAAATCTAGATTGATTACACTCAACAGTGAATATCAAAAGCTTAAATTACCTAAGAAGAAGAAAAAAAAACCTCTACAAGAACTATAATAGAAATGAATTTTCTAGAACATCAAAACATCAGTGAAAGGTTCTTTCACCAGTTATGTTTGCATTTGATTACTAAATCAAGAGCTAGATGTACAATTATACTAGCAATGTGATTTCGATAGTACCAACCTACAAAAAACAATTTTCTAGGGGCTATGCGAACACAGTATGATCTATTAATAAGTTAAAAAGCAGGCTTTTTAAAATTCAGAAAGAAGTATGTTACCTTCTCTGAACACAGTCCTGAGTTTTATCACCCTCCAAGGTTATCCATAAAAATAAAAAGTTGGCCCTGGCAGGTTGGCTCAGTGGTAGAGCGTCGGCCTGGTGTGCAGAAGTCCCAGGTTCGATTCCCGGCCAGGGCACACAGGAGAAGCACCCATCTGCTTCTCCACCCCTCCCCCTCTCCTTCCTCTCTCTCTCTCTCTCTCTTCCTCTCCCACAGCCGAGGCTCCATTGGAACAAAAGATGGCCCGGGCACTGGGGATGGCTCCTTGGCCTTTGCCCCAGGCGCTAGAGTGGCTCTGGTCTCGACAGAGTGATGCCCCGGATGGGCAGAGCATCGGCCCCTGGTGGGCGTGCCAGGTGGATCCCAGTTGGGCGCATGCGGGAGTCTGGCTGGCTGCCTCCCAGCTTCTAGCTTCAGAAAAATACAATAAATAAATAAATAAATAAATAAATAAAATTAAAAAAATTTAAAAAATAAAATAAAAAGTTACATAACTTGAAAAATAATATAGGTTCCAGTACCTCTACATTTGAGAGTCACTGTCCAAAAAAAGATACATCATAAAATAGATTTGTCATAAGACTTTGCCACATTTCAAAGCTACCTAAAAATTAAGGGATGGTTTCAATGAGTACAACTGTTTGAGCTAGTACTGCAACCCAAATATTAGACATAAATGTTCAACATATTGTAATTATTCTGTTGGTCTACTCCATTTTGCACAAATACTATCATAATGTTAAATCAACAATGTCATCATTTAAATGGAAATCATAAAATGTTTAAAAAATTTAAAGGTACTGTCAAATCAACTAAAAAAAGTCTATTAAAATTCAGCTTGGGTTTAATATGAAAAATGTTAACGTACCAAAAGAAATCCAGCGAAGCAATCATGTATAAACATAGATATTAGCCTGAAATTTAAGACAAGCTGCTGGATTGAATGATGAGACCATCAGCTTGAGTTTTTCAGCTCATTAGCTTAACCACAATCCCAACCTAAAATCCATAAAGTCACAAAGGCAAGTGTAATATACCTCCTAAGTTTAGAGAACTATGCAAATTTTTCATTATTCACATCATGAAGGATTTATGTTCAGTATTACTCTAGTGACAGTAAAGAGAGAGAACTAGAACAGCCTTTAAAGAAGAAATTAACTTTTTAAAAAACCTGTTTTCATGTTCAGTGCCAACACACTATAGATACATCCCTCTTTAGAAAAAAGTACAAAACTCTGCAAATGCCCCAGCATGCTTCCACCCAGAGATACACCAAAGCAACACTCAACCTTCCTCCACAAACCTGCTCACCTGCTGTAGCTCCTCGCCATCAACACAGGCACCCAAACCGGGTCCCAGGTATCACCCTGAACCCTTCCTCTTCCCAAATCCCCACCGTCCATCATTCCCCAAGTCCTATTGGCTCTGCCTAAGAGTATCCCAGATCCATCACTCTTCCTGATGCCCTGCCGGGTAGTGGACCCTCCTCTCCCCTCCCAACACCAGCCACCTGCTCCCCTCCCCTCCATGCTCCCTTGAACATCACTGCGCCTGCTCAGACTCCTGCAGGGTCTCTCAGCTCTGAGTGTCTCCACACTTCCAGCTTCACCTTAAAGTAACTGTGGGAAGAGGAAGAGGTCTCACAGTTGGCCCTGATTTCTTTGGTGGGATGCGCTTTAATATTAAGAAAGTGTTTCAACTGAATTATTACTTCCTCAAAGAAGAGACTCGGGGAAGGAAACAGACTTCCAAGCTGTGCAGGTACATTTCAAACTGCATCGCTGATGTTCAGCTCCCCAGCCCCCCATCTCAGCTACTGTTACTACCTTATTATTACATGATCATTTTTATTATTAACATAATAACCAACAGTGGTATATTTTCATTATTAACCAAGTGAATGTGGTGCTTGAACATAATCACATGCTCACTCCTTCGGCTGGTTCCAGTATAAGGAACACAATGGGAGTCCTGTGAATTCTATCAGTATATCATGGCTCACTGAGCCCGGGAGAGAGGAAGCAGAAGAGAGAGATCTGAAGACAGGACCGGTGTATAAGCTGGCCCTGGAGAAGAGACTAAAAGAAATGATAGGGCAGTATAAAAGGCACAAAGGGCTATTTAGGAGATATCCACAGGGAGAGCCCAGAAAGCGGTACCCTCTAGTCCTAAGACCCCTGCTGCACTTTGTCCGGCATAATTTCCCAAAGGACACAGCCCTGGGGAGACAGCGCTTACTGACACCAGGAGGTGGACATCTCCTCTGGTACTCACTGCCTTTCCTTCCAGGTCATTTCTGGACTTCCTACAGTCAGCTCCTTTCTGGTTCTATCCTGCTATAGCTTAGCTACAAGCCACAAAAAATGGAATCTGCATGTCAGAATTCTTTGCAAGTAGTGGGTCTGGTCACGCCCGGCAATTACCTGTTGGGGGGGGGGGGGGATTATTTCCCTTAATACAGTTTATGCAAAAATGAACCAGAATGGATTACAAAGGCAAGTATCTAAATTGTGATTCCACACACGGCACTGCATTAGAGAGTTAATGTGGTTTTAACATGTTTGCTCTAATGGATAAAATGAAAGCTTTTTAGAAGTTTTGTTTAAGATGCCCAGAACAAAATTAAAAATAAATTAGAATACAATTTCACACTGATGTATAGCAGACGTCTTATCACGTTCCCAATTTGCACGCCCTCCCACATATTTTCTGACTATTGCATTGGCCTATAGAAATCTCAGTGCCCAAAGGGGCATCATTATCAGAAACATACATACACTTGCACTTGAAGCATGAAAAAAAAGTAGATTAGAGCTGGACTAAAAATTAAAACTGACAGAACTTAACTGAGAACAGATCTTATAAATGACATTTAAATATGTCTTCACCGCAGTGAGTACAATCATCATGCTCACCATTTCTCTTCATGCCTTTGCCACGTCTCTAAACTTGAAACCAAAACCTGCCATTTCTCTGCAGCAGATGGACTGTGCCCACTCTGACATCACTATATAAATCCTTAACCAGAGACACCTATCTAACCTCTTGGCAGGATCTTAATGAGAAAAGCAAGACCAAACAAGCACAATAATTTTGAAGAAGGCAAAGTGGTACATGTGAACTACATGACAAAAAGCAACACGTCTGGCTCCTGAGCTCAGGACTAGCGACGCTGGCTGCCACAGTCTCCCCATGTACCCCACAGCATCGGACACAATGGCTGGTTACTGGGGGGCTGGCAGCAAGACTACCTTTCAGAAGCAGTCATTTTCTAAATCTGTCACAATGTGCTTTCTTGTATATGGAGATAATGTGGCCAGTCCATCCACAGGAAGGCGCGTGCTGTGCTTTTAAGTAGTGAGACCTGTCCCATGGGGATGAAAGGCCAGGAACAGGTGCAGGACAACTGGCCAGAGCCGGCCAGCAGTCTGACCACAGAACCAAACTGAGTCCCTGCTCCCTATGGAAGGAAATCTGTACCGTGGGCCCCCTGAACCCATGGCTGACCTGTTCAAACAGGCTCACAGACGCAACAAGCAACACAAGAGTTCAGAGGGCAATTCTGGTGTCTAAATACCAAATACAAATTTTCCTGTGGGTCAACATCTGGAGCAAACCCCAGCAAACCAATTAAAAGGAATCAATAGTTTAAAAAATAACTTTCTAAGTAATGAAAAGGTTGCTATTTCATTTACTTTGCTAAAGTTTTTCTTGGGAATATATTCATGAAAGTGGTATGGTTAGAAGAATCATATAATTAGCCTTTCTATGTAACCACTTTTTTTAATGCTGTATGTGTGACTGTTAGTATGTCAGTATATGAAAAAAATAGATGTGCATTATTTTGGGTAAAATTACATGGAATTCTGTCAAAATCAAGAGGTTGGGTAAGAATTTCCCTAACTATACAGTGCCTAAGTAATTGAAATGGATGAATGGGAGGGCGTCCTGAAATTCAGATATTTGGAAATGGCAGAAATACTCTCAGTTCGGTTTAGTTTAACATAAAGCAGAAGAATTGATCTTATCATTAAGTATTTAGAAATGTTATAAATGTTATGTTTTCTTTATTATTTCTAATTCTCATATCCATGTGGTCAGAAGGATAGCTGGAAAGATGTCTCTGAACTAGTCTGCAGTGGGATCTGGACAAATGCCCCTTGGTTTCATGATGTTAGAATTCTACAATTCTATAAATACACAGGCAAAAGAGGCCCCCAGGGACACCACAGAACTAAACAGGCATATCCCATCTAAGCAAAAATTAAACATTTTTTACCTAGTAACCTTACACATGAGCAGTCCCTTTAAATGTAGTCTGTAATTCACCAGAGGAGGAAAACAGAGAAAAAGACATTCAAAGGTACCAATAATTTAGGACAGATACCAAACATATTTACACTGAACATTTTCCTTAAAATTTTCCTAAAATAAAAATATTATCTAACTTAATCTTCACTGACATGATGGATAGGTAGGTATGATAGTGATTATAAAATTGGAGAAACTAAAGATTAGCTATATTAAATAAGGTAATTTCTTACAGTTATATACAAATGAGAGATAGCACCCAAACCAGTGTAAGATTAAAAGGAGAAGGTGGAGAAACTTGACTTATCCTCAGGAAAACAAGTATTCCTTTTCCCTTATATTTTCATTCATTCATTCTGCAAGCATCTGATATTGTCATAAACCAACTATCATTGGTCCCCTAGTCAGGAAACAAGGAACAAGGAATCACTATTGCTCATGTACAAAAAACTCAGTCACAATTTTAGTGACCAATGTCTAACACTAGAAATAGAATACATCTACATGATGTTTCAGCAAATAAAACCTAGTCTTCTAACTATAAGGTACTTAAATTAAGATCTATTCTCTGATAAAACATAGTAACATTAAATAATCATCCTCCATCTTTTAAACATGTGTTCTATGGATATATAATCCAAAGCAAAAAGATTTTCATGTCTCACTTCATGAAAATCTCCTAGTGAATTAACAACAATGGCAGAAATAGAATTCTAGATACCGTAATCATGCCTTCCTGTTTTCAAAATATGCTATATCCCCTCTGATTTATATATCCTGTTATTATTTTCTTCCAACAAAAGCCTTGCCATTGACCATTACTTCTCAGTGATTTCATTTATAGCCTTTAAATGATGTGACTAGAAATATTAGCATCCCCAAAAGCTAAGAGGATGCAGGCAAATACTAAAGAAGTGTTCTTCATATGTAAGAAAATATTTGACTCAAGATTTAAGAAAAGCATTTCCTATTGGTGATCAGAAACACAACGTGCCTATCAGCAATCTAATTCATTGTAGGTTATTTTAAATAATATGTTGTTAAATCTTATTAACACTGGTTTGTTATCAAATGGAAGGTATATAAAGGAAAAAGCTTATAACATTTTTATTCTTCAAAGTCATTAACACTTAAACTCAGCTATTCACTGGATCAATTCCAAAAAAAAAAAGTTATTAAGTTATAGCATGATTTTAAGGGATAATAACCAAGATTAAATATGTCAAAGCTTCCACTGATTTCTGAGTATGCTTCAGCTAATTTAATCCCTTAAAGAATTTTTTCATCTTAATTAGTTCAAAAATCAGGAGTACAACATTTTCCTACTACCCGAGGAATTTATATACCACCTGTAATTAAAAGACTTTTCAGTATTATCTCATATGATTTAGAAAAGGTATCAGCTAATGTATCTAGCAAGACACGAGAATCAACAGCACTTTAAATAAATTTCCAACTTCTAATGAAATTAAACATTAGTTTTTACGACATAAATCCAGGTTAAATACTTTGATTTCCCACTGAAGTAACTTCTACTTGTCTGTTTTCCTTCCTGAGAAAATCAAGTTCCATGAACTACTAAGCCCTCCGACATTGATGGCTTTTTCCCTCCGGCCTGGAAGGCGGCCCTGGCTCTCTCTTCCCCTTCTCCTCCTCCCTACTGGTCAAGCCCCACCTACCTTTCAAGCCCAGCTCAAGTCCACCTTCTTCTGCTGTCTTGAACCATCTGATCAGTTGAAATCCATCGTTCCAATTATCATTATTACACTCCCATTCACTTGTCTTACAACTTCTTTTCCATAAACTGTGTTCCGGTCTCATTATCCAGGTAATGAGAGCACAGTACCTGAGACACCCAGCAAGTTTGCTGACTTGAGCTGAAAGATGACATTTTGCAAATTGTTAAAACTGAAGTTAAGGGTAGTCGCATTCGCACACACAATCTAATCTAAACTCAGTTAAGACTCAATGATATATCTCTGAAACAGTCATCGTTAGCCTCATTTTAAAGACAAGAAAACTCAGAATTAGACCATTTTAATGAATTATCCCAGGGATCAAAATTTTGGGGTGACAGAACCAGAATTCAAACCCACAGTCTGGGCTCAAAGTCTTGTACCTGCTTTTTTAAGACATGAAATAGTATTCCCTCTTTAGAAGGCCTCATCTGCACTGGAACTTTACAAATTACCACATATCCTAGTCTGTGAGCCATTTTACTCACAGTCTCTCTATGAGCGACACTGAATGGTAACAGCTTATCATAAATACATGAGAAAGGAGTCTAAAGTCAGTGGAAACAAAAGAGATTAAAAAATTGTTTTTGTAATGTTGAAAAATTTGAAGAAATTAAGACCTACATTCTATAACTGTAAGTTAAATGTTCCCTACATTAGAATGTCATGTTCTCATTATTCACAAATTCCAGTTTATGAAAAAAAAGAAAGAAAAACGATTATAGAATTTTGTCTGGACTCTTTCTGTTAAAAGGAACATCTAATTCTACTCATTATTTTATAGACGAGGAAACTGGGTCCAGAATGATTCAATACTCCCTAGGTCATTTTATTATTAAATGAAAGCCAAGAGAAGAGCCCAGCCTCCTAACTCTTAGCCTAATTTCTTAGTCCAGTATACCAACAAAATTTTATGCCATATTTCTAAAGGAATACTGAATTTAAGAATTATCAGTTACATATGTCAATGCCTAAAAGTACTTTATGGATTCTTAGACTTTAGTCCACAACCTAAATTTTCCCCATCAGGAAACTGAAGCACAAATAGCCAATATATTTTATCCAAAATTTTTAAACTATTTTCAATCCAATGAAAATACCTCCTCAAAAAAATTAAAATATTAAAAGATCAAAGTAACTAACTGATAAATTATCTTTGTACAAGCAGTTGCCCTATATTTTATTAATTGCCTAGGCTTTCTAAAATCCTCCACATAGCCTAAAGAAGGCCATCACAAAACCTATCTGATTATAAACACAGTATCCCTACATTTAATTCCATCTGAAAACAAGACCAATATCCTCTAATTACATCCTGGTGAAGCTTTCTTTTTATAAGAAACAGATTAATGAGGAGACAAAGTAAGTATGTTGACGTGTCTATCATATAAAATAACATGAACGTCAATGACGTAGGCAAGGACGGAACCTTCGATCTCAGCTTTTTTTATTTATTTATTTTTTAAGAAAAATAATCACAATATCGATATCTACTTGGGTCTAGAAGAACTTTCTTGGTGCAACATCAATCAATAAAACTGCAAAAATTTTTAAATTTCAACACGACGCAGTTCATGGCAAGAAAGGACATACTTCTCCCTGGTGTCTCTATTTTAACATTGCAGCAAATAATGCTTTCGAAAACACAAAACAGCCAAGCTGTTTCTTATATTAGAAAAGCGGTTCAAAAGGGGCACACCCTGTAGTTGAAAGGCTGAATTCCACACCCTCACTTCCCTCTCTACCCCTGTCCAATTCAGCTGCAGCCGCACAAATTCCAGCAAGGGTGGGGGTGGGGGGGAGGCAATTTAGCCATGTCAGAAATCAAGCAGGCAGATTACAACTAGACTCTAGAACCAAAAATACCCCAGGACAACAAGAAGGAAAACCGTGCCCCCCGAGGAGAAGGAGGAAAGCACTAATAAATACCCTGTCCATTTTTAAAGAGGCACAGAATTAAGAAGTGTACTCAACTCAACTCTGTTCACACGGCTCTCTACTCAAGCGCTTTTCATTGGTCACGAGAGGACACGGTTCTTTTAAAATGTAAGGGTCATGAAATTGTTCTGCTTCTTTCATCAGAAATCGGCCCAAGATGAAGGGTAAGGCAAAAAAAAAAAAAAAAGAAAAAGAAAAAATGGATTGGATTGTTTGGGCATTATTTTCCCCAATCGCAACAACTGTTTTTCTATTTTGTGATAGATGAAACTCTTCGTTGTAGAAGGAGAAAGTAAATAAAAGGAAGAACTGTAATTCTTGAGCCTGTGCCAGTTTACAGTATTTAAAAAAAAGAATCTGCGCCACAGCTTGGCAGTCAGCCATATTTACAGTAAGCTAGCTAGTGTTCTGTCCAACAGGAAGAACAAAGGACGCAGTGTAGTGCTGCTGGTTTTGTGCGTTTCCAGTGTTGTGAGAGAAGGGACGCAGCCCCACACGCAACAGACCCCTTCCTTTCTACAGCTCTCTCCTCGGTGACTCTCCAAACATGGTCTAGAGTCTATAAAGGGGTAGCAGACAGCTTACTGCTCCAAGAGTTTCAGCTGCAACTTTAAATGACCATTTATTTCACTTACAACAATGCAACATCTACATTCACATACTTTGAATTTTTCAATTTCAAAAGCTTAAAAATGCATGCGATGGTGAACAAGAAAGGTAATCCTACCTTCCGAAGAACAGCTAAACTTGAAACAAGAGCCCTGACTACAGTTTTCTTAGTGAGATTTAAAATATATTTCTTCCATTGTATTAGAATTTTTTTTAGCACATAAATGGACTGAATAATACCAGGAGAATTATATTAGGAAATCAATTACTATTTTAATTTAGTACACTCCTAGCTTATTTCCAGAAGTAAATAAAAATTTCAGGTTATAGTTTTATGGCCAGCATATTAAAATCAACAACAAAAACTGTTTGCCCTCAGTTATGTTTCTTTTGAAGCTATGCTCAAATGTAAAACGCAAAACAAAGTATACTGAAATTTCTATTTCTTTATATATCTGGGGGGGGGGTAACATATTTGCTTGGGTCAAAAAGACACTTTTTTTCATCTTAAATATCAACATGACAGACAACACATCCCTAATTTCCCTTTCAGTTTTCCCACTGACATTTTGTTCTAGTGGGAAAGGAAGACAAAAGAAAGGTAAATAAGCATAACATTTAGACTATTAGTGAAAATGCTAAAGAGAAACAAAATAAAGAAGGAATGAATGGGTGTGACTCAGTGAGGCAGGAAGAAGATAAGATGTTTATAAGGAGTCAGCAAAGGTGTGTGGGAAGGTGAACTTGGACTCCACACCTGCACGGTGGGAGGGTGCCAGTCTGTGAGTGTCCGGGAGGGGAGCTCCGAGCTGTTTTGCCGGCAAATGAGGGAGTTTCCTGAGGAATCACTATGTATTCTTCACTATTGTGAAGCTCTTCCCTAAGGTGGGGGACAGCAAGAGTTTTATTTAAACACAGATGCTGTTGTCGGAGCTGGCTCAGGGGACAGAGCAGCGCCAGCAGCTGGCAAGAATGTGAGGAGGAGAAAAGGTAAGGAAAAAGGCAGCTAAAAAAGGGAGGAGCAGAGCTGCGGAAAACTGGAAATGACATGAAAAGAAAAGGTTTTGAGGTAGTGCCCCACATATTAGTATTCTATAATAGCCAGACAACAGATGTGGAGAAAGACGGTTTATCAACTCTTACAGCCCAAGCAGAGGAATCACCAAGACAGTGTCAGCTACTGCTACAGCCCAGTAGTTTACTGAGCCTTTATTTTTGTTCTGTTTCCATTGTTTTGTTTTGTTTCCTTCCTTGTGGGAACAGCGGGGGAGGGGACTTAATCTGGGATACAGGCCATAGAGCCTCCCAAGTGCCCAGGAGATAGCAGGACCCGAGAAAAGGAATGGACGTGTAGCACCAACACAGACCTTGCAAGCAGGATGTGGACATCTTAGTGCGACTTAAAGGGGTTCCATGGAAAGATACAACAGAAAGTAAGTGGGGGTATAAACTGACAACCAGAGGGTGCTCCCCAAATATTCTGCTCCGTGTCTAACCACTGGGTCCTCCACTTCGTGTTTAGGGAAATAATAATGAACA
Source organism: Saccopteryx bilineata (assembly GCF_036850765.1). NCBI lineage: Eukaryota > Metazoa > Chordata > Mammalia > Chiroptera > Emballonuridae > Saccopteryx > Saccopteryx bilineata. The sequence goes on along the minus strand of NC_089490.1, from coordinate 185,155,823 downwards.
TGAGCTAGGAAGATTTCATTCCCCTCGAATCTGGTAAAAAAAAATGTAATTGAAAGACATCAGTAAGAAAACATCCATACCCATCAGAGTAGCAAAAACTTTAAAGTCACTAAAAACAGTGTTCGCAAAAATGTAAAACAGGAAGAATTCCTCTATAGTGCTACTTATAAACTGTAGAAAAACTTGGCAACAACTAAGAAAAAAAATGAAGATATCCATACTCCCTGTCCAGTCTATTTCATGTACAGGAATATATCCCCCTCCCCCCCAAGTCAGGTATCTTTGAACAAGGAAACACATAAAACTATTCATTGTACTATGGTTTGGAAGAAAAAAAATTACAAAGGATTTTCATCAAAAGTAAAGAAACAAATTGTGTTCATATAACAGAATATTATATAGCAAGGAAATCACTGAATCATCCTGTATCAGCAAAAATCAAGAAAAAATAAGATGAACAAACAAAGCAAGTCACAATGCAATATACAGTACAATCTAGTACATGAAGAGTAGAAGCTGGAAAGCAATACCAGAGAGTGATTAAGCATTTAAAGGAAAAGGACTGCGATCTAAATCATATGTCTGATACTTCTTTCAGAGCATGCATATTATTATTTAAAATAGTTTTCATTTAAAAAATCCTGTTTAAGCATGTAAATAAATCAAGTATTTTTTTATGCCAGACATTCTCAAATGGAGGAAATTAGGAATTTATCAGTGAATCTGGCTGGGGATAACCCTCCACCCTGCCTCCCCAAGAGGAAGAGAGGAAAGGATTCGAACTGAGGTGTGCAAATGGGCAGAGCTGAACCGCCCACCGGACCAGACTAGGGAGCTGGACAGCCAGCTCAGCGTCCTTTCCACCCCACCCCCACCCCCCCACCCCCCCACCCCCCCACCCCCCACCCCCCCCCACCCCCACCCCCCACCCCCACCCCGGCACACCAGCCAGGCTCTCTGTTTTGAGAATGGAGGTCCTGGAGAAACATTAGTAATACACCAGGAGAGTCTCTAAGTGGGACTTTCACAGGGGTCTAAGAAACTATCACTTTCTAACAACTATTTAAGCTTCCATTCAGAAGGAGAGTGGAGAAGAGATAACAGGTCAATTTCAAAATAGAAGAAAAAGAGAATTTTATAGTAAATACTAAATCAGCAACTTCAATTGTCTAATGATACCGGTGATAAAGAGAAGAATGAGATGCAGTGAAGGGTTGAAAGAAAAGTTGGAAAATCTACTTTAAAAGCTTAAGGACATTAAGAAACGGAGTAACATTAAACTTGACCTCTGTAGGTGTTCCCCCTCCCAGATGCTCTCTTATTAAGGACACATTTCAGTAGGAACACACTTTAATACCAACTAATCCTCGATTTTCACCCACTCTGGAAAACTAAAATGAAGGCTTCCATGAAAAAAATCACCAAAATAGATTTAAATTATTTTTATGTTATTCAGAAAGGCAGGTAAGAAAGGTGACTTTTAAAAATGTACTGATTTAGGGTAAATGTGATTCCAGTGGTGCTACACATGCACAGACGAGTTTTCCTTCTTTACTGAGATGTAATTCATACACCATACGATTCTTGTTTTTAAGGTGTGCAACTTGGTGATTTTTAATATACTCACAAAGTTGTGTAACGAACACCTCTATCTCATTCCAAAATATTTTTATCAGCCCTATAAAAACGCTGTACCCATCAACAGTCATTCCCCATTCCCACCTGTCTCCAGCCCTGAGAGCCATGAATCTTTGTTCTATGTTTATGGATTTGCCTACTCTGGACACTTCAAATACATGGAATCAGACAAGATATGGCCTTTTGTGTCTGGCCCTGTTTGTTTTGCATCATATTTTCAAGTTTCATATATGTTGCAACTTGTATTGGTACTTTATTCCATTTTATGTCTCAGTGATATTCTACCATATAGATATACTACATTTTGCTTCTCCATTCCTCCCTCAGTGAATGGACATTTAGGTTGACCTTTTGGCTATTATGAAATAATGCTTCTATGAACGTTCGTGTACAAGTTTTTGCATGAACATACATTTTCAGTTCTCTTGGAACTGCAAGGTCACATAGTAAGTCTATATATAACTTTTGAAATGTGTAAGCCTTTTGAGGAACTGCCAGAATATTTTTCAAGGCAGTTGAACCCTTTTACATTCATATCAACAATGCATGAGAGCTCCAATAGCACTCTCTCCTCACCAACACTTCTTATTGTCTCTATTGGATTATAGCCTTCTTAGTGAGCATGAAGTGGTATCTCACTACGGTCTTGACTTCCATTTCCCTAATTACTAATGTTGAAGAGCATCTTTTCAGCATATAAACTTTTAGAATAAGTTTTCCATATTGTTTACATTGAAACAAGTGATATTATAATAATGATAAAATTTAATTCTTTTGTAATTTTTTTGCCTTAGACCCAACAGACTTATATAGTCATATATATACTTATTTTGTGAATAAAACTATTAGAATATAACCAAAAAATGAATCTTTAAAAATTATACAGATATAAAATTTTATACATTTATATGCTTAAGATATAAAATATATACGTTTATATGTTTGTAATACACCCACGCTTTGTCCTTCCTTAGCAAAAATGGTTAATCAAAGGTACATTACAATAAGAATAAAGTTTGGAAAAAGCGGTTCAGTATCTTATAGCAAATTAGTAAACAGTAGTAAGTGAGCTAGCTCAGTTGTTCAAATGTCATCTATTATTTCCCTAAAAAAAGTATTGATTCTAAATAATCACTACCAGTTTCATTAGTAGTTAAAATGTTTTAATTGCATTAAAACTTACTTTTGTGACCTTTCTATTTTCGAGACCAAAATAAAACATTAAATCATATTCAGAGACATTTTATTACTGAGTACTAGAAAGTATATTTTCTCCTATGACAAAATATATTACTGCCCACATTCATGACATGTAAGACCTTTGTATAATAAGTTAGTATGGAGACTGATGTTTGAAATATAAAAAATTGAACCAAAAGCTTCCTATTTTTCATAACATAAAATAAGGAGTCAAAACCTCAAAGTGCTGCCAATGGCAACAGTAACTCATTCGGGCTATGGTCATGCTGACTCATTCAGTATATGCTTACTTTATTGTGTAGTAGAACAGCATAATTTTCCCATTAGAAGTACCACACCCGTTCAGTGAGCCCCAGCAACACTTTCTGTATGTGTTTTACATGTTCTAATCTAACCACTAAATCCCTCGCCCATCACCCAACATACTTTGGACTTTCAGGCTCTATACATTTGTTCATGTGAATCTCCCTGTCTGGAATTTCCCCTTCTCTGATCTTCTTTTTCCTCAACACTGCCATCTACCCAGATCTGATACAAGCTCTGTAATTCACATAAAGTGGTGTCTGACTATTCCCTCCACTGAACACTTATGGCAAATATCAGTGGGGAGAAATTAAATTCACAGGTACAGAAAAGAACCTTGAGATTCTGAAGAACCAAGGATAATTCCTTTGCTTCTACTTTGGCTGACTTGCGTAGAGGGCCACATCCCCTTCCAAATAAACCTTTTGGGAGGTATGAGTCCAGTTAAAGAGAATAATCTCCAAATTAGAAGGCACAAAAGTAGCTGCAATCTTATCTAAGATCCCTTAATGAGTCAGTTTCATTCATCCGCTTATTCAACATTTATTCCACCTTCTCCTAAGTGGACCCTTAACTATGTGCTAAGGACAAAAATAAGAAGCTGGCCCAAGAACTGAATAAATATCTAATATTACTTAAGCACCTACTAGGTAACAGTCACATTGGTGTTATTACTTACAATCTTCACAAAACGCCCTAACATTATACCCACCGCAGGGACTGAACGGATTCAGATCAGGTGGCTTGCTGAAGCTCACAAAACCAAGCAGTATGCAAGCCCAGATCAAACGACAGACCTGAGCTCTTACCCACCCAAACTGAGTGCCTCAGGCCACTCAACCACCAAGGAATGTTGAAAGGTATAAAGGATACATTAGACAGATGCGATCATTAGGTATTTCCAGAACATAAAATTAATCTCTATAATTTTCATGACATTACACATTAAATAGGTTAGTCTGGACATTTTATTCAAATTTGTAACATCATTTCTTTTTTAAAAAAGAAATGCTATTAATGGCAATAATCAATTCAGTAGAGATTTTACAACATGATTTATAGGTTACCAACTTTTTACTGCCAACCAAGAAATCTGTTTGGGAGAAACAAGTAAAAGTCACTCTAAGCAATAGTAAAATAATATGTATTTTAGGGTCTAATAAATAAAGTGAAATTGTACATTAAGCAGTGGAACACTGTTATCCCTTCTCTCTCAACAAAAAAGAACGGCTCCTCATGCATATTCTTTAAAAAATGTAAATTGGCTCAAGCCTCAATTTCCTCAGAGACAATATTTTCAAATCCAGTTTGTAATCACAAGATAAAGATAATTTACCCAAAGTGTAAATAAGACCTATAAATTAGACAATAAGTAACTGCACTCAGTGTAGTCTCAAAACTAAACTGTGTAAAGAGTTAAAATATTCACTTCATTATTTCAGTGTATGATAACATGAAGGGAAGCATGAAACATGGTCACGCTGCACGTTTTGTTCTACTATGTAAAATGTGAGCATAATAATATGAACTAAAGCAGCAATTTTGAATGATTTTCTAGCATTTTCCTTTCTGAGCTGAGAAAACCAAGCCTTAGGCAATGAGGATGGAGATAAATCTACATGAAGGGGAATTTTACCTTCACGTAAATCAAGACAACTTAGTCACATTTTTCTGTAGTCGCCTGGAAATCTACCACATCTTCCTTTTAGAACGATTTCACACTTTTGCCTCTGGTTAACAATTATGGGGTTTCTATATTTTGAACGTCTCTGAAATTAAACATGACAGCTTTGCCGGAATTTTATGAAGTTTTATAAATGTTAAACAACAGATGTTTGACTAGAAATTTTCCATATCAAAATGTAAACTAACATCACCAGAGCAAAGGGCCCAAGTTTACAAGTTTAACACCATAATCCCAGGACACGGTTGAGTTCACCGGGTCTATAAATCAGCACCTTTTAAATTTATGTTTTCTATTACTCAAAATAATAAAATGTGAAAACATTTTTACATGTAATAATAGAAGTTAAAATGTTTCCCATTAACGTGTGAATACTTGATAGTAATTTTACTTATTATTTTAAATATAGTATGTTTTATATATAGTATGAATCTTTGTTATTTATTTCAAAACAAATGGGATTTTCTTTGTCAGGAATAATCATGAGAACTACTAATCATGTTGGTAATTTATTTTTTGTTACTGACAAGGAAATAAAAACATTCTATAGGTCTAACCAACTAAATTAGTTTTTAAAATTCAAATTATATACATATATCCTCCTAATATTGTGCACATCAACACCACGTAGTTTTAAGCTTATTAAGTCTAAAATTCAGTATACATGCTAAACGAACAAAAAAAGTTTATTTGACAGATTGAAATTCCCCCCTTGACTACAACAGGTTTTTCTTGTTCTGTTTGGGGAAAACTAGGTTTTTCCTATGTTTACATCAATGCTCTAGCAAAAAACAGTTCCGTTATCTGTTCTTTGTAAGATACAATATAAATTAAGAATTGTGAATAAATTTAATGACATTTAATTGCATTTTACTCTTTCTTTTCAAAATCCATTGTAAAAATACTGGTAAAAAGGCATATTGGTAACCCCTCTGTAATTAAGTCCTATAACTGACTGCAAAGAATGACCAAAGCAACTCTATGCAACTCTATTCGTGGAGAAATGATCTCCCAGAATGCCATTTTCCTGAGGGTAGAAAGGAGACTATAGATCTTTCAAGGTCCATGTTATTGAAATGGAAGAACATTCCTCTAGCATTTCCGGACCCTTTGGAGGTCAGCAAGCATGTAAGTACAATACAATACAACATGGCTTCGGGACCTGCATCATAACCATGGTGAGCCTCCACGCAGGATGGCAACACAGATTGCCAAAGTCAGGATCTGAGAAATAAGCTACAACCTAAATGAAAGAACTATTTCCCAGGAAAACAGATTTATCACCTCTCCATTATATAATAGGAAGCAAACCTATGCATCATGCGGCTTGTGCTAAAATGCTTAGTGATCTCATTCTTACCATAACAAATTAACTGCCAAAAGAGACCTTCAAGGTCAACCTTGGCAACAATTAAAAAAATAATAATGAAAAGCATCCATCCCTAAGGCAGAGTTAGAATGTTCTAGTTTGAAGCAATGTGCTGTATATTTTAGCAGCTATAACCTGTTTAATTATTCACTGCAACTCTCCTTATATTCTATACAGAAACCTCAGATTGCTATCCAAAATCTCTTTTTTTTTCTGTACTGAAGGTCAAATGCCTTAAGCCTTAAGGGACCAAAATTCCTACTCACAGTTCTCTACTGAGAACAGAGATAGTTGTTTGGAATGAAATACTAAAGAAAGCCAGAAAGAGACGGGGACACAGAAGGAGAAAAAGAGAGAGAAGAAAGGAGAGAAAGACAGAGGCTTTCTCACCGTTGATTCACAAACGCACCTCTGACCAGACTTCCCGTGGGGATTCTCCTTCAGCTCTGGTGCTGCTGGCACCTGCCACTCCGCCTGCATTCCACATGCCCCCTGAGCTGTTCAGGGTCCTCAGAAGCATTGCTAGGGCGTGTTCCCAATACCTCCATGTGGCTTTCCATAAATATACCACCACAGTCTCCTTGGCTTGCTTTTTGGCACACACTGTCACTAAAGACACAGCTATTGTCATGAGTCTAGTCATCTACCTATTCCAGATACCAGGGAATAGCAATGGTGCTGTCTGCTAGAAGTATGGTCAGGACATGAGGAACCCGGGGCTGGTCTGCCCAGAACGCAGACACACAGGAACGCTGCCTGTGTGTGCCACCCCGTGGAACCTCTCCCATCTCTCCACAGTTCTGAACAGGAGGGTCTGAAAATAAAAGCCCAACTTAAACACCAAATTGAACAGGGCCACTCCCTTGGGTGGTCACAGGTCTAAGCCACAGATGTGTCTCAAAAGGATGACAGTCCTGAGAAAGAGTATACTCTAGTTTTCCATACAAACAGAAGCCTTAACAAGTAACCTGATGGTAATTCTTCTTTCAAATGACCACAAATCCTGTATATACATCAGCTTCACATGTGGAGATGGACTGTAAACAGCAAGTCCTTCACCTCGGAGGGATCCTGCTGACTAGGCTCAACACAGTCATTTTAGAGATGAAGGGAAGAAACTCTATGCTAAGAACAAAGTGATTTGTTGAGCGTAACAAAGTCAGACACGGGCAGACCCAGGACCAGACACTGTGGTCCCCTAACCCCAGCTCTCTATCATGTCTATAATTCTACAAATGACTGTAATTCACCATGTCACCACATCACATCACCATGAACAACAACAAAAAGAAAATAACAATTATATATTTTCAATTGTGTATTTCAATTTTTTTAGGGTAGTATGTCTAAACCAACCACTGAATGAACACTAACTTATTTGAACTAACATGTGTCAACATTGGTCTGTGGGGGACAGATGGCAATATGTCCCATTGTAAATAACACAATCATTTGAATATATAAACTATTAAAAATGGTTGTATCTTGAGAAAAGTGGACAGAAACTGGTGGTAATCCCTAAGAATTAAACAGAAACAGCAGCATCTATATGAACTGGGGATGTTGTTTTCTCAGAGGATGTGTCATTTTAAAATAGATACCTCAATGCCTTAATTCTGAAATTTGGAACAAGCAGTATTTATTGGTGAAGCAGAGAACAACTTGGCAACCCACTCCCCATCTTCTTTCAAATACTTTGTAGCCAGAAGCAGCTAGAAGATGAACACACCACACACCACTGAAAACACCGCCATCCACACAGCATTTCTGATTAGCCGTTTCTACGTCCAGACCCATTCCAGAGACGACCCTAGAAATCTGTACTGTCACTACCACGACCAGACACATTCATTTTTATTTTTGTTTCATTTGCAAATTCTGATAAGCTGAAATGAAAAAATGGCTTCACAAAATCATTATAGGCTACAGTAGTTTTCTCTCCTTTTTTGCTGAATATTAGACAAGTAAATGAAAGTCCAATGTGTTCAGACGAAACAGTAAGAGTATCACAACACTGCATCAACCTTCGATAGTCACGCTTCTAAATTTTAAAATTACACAAATATTACTCTTCAAAAGGTGCATCTGCCTGGCCTGTGGTGGCACAGTGAATAAGAGTGTCAACCTAGGACACTGCAGTTGCCAGCTCGAAATCCTGGGCTTGCCCGGTCAAGGCACATACAACGAGCAAGCAACAGAACAACTAAAGTGAAGCAACTCTGAGTCGATACTTCTCACTCTCTACCTCTCTGTAAAATCAGTAAATAAAATCTTTTAAAAAAGGGTACATTTATATCAAATCACAACTTCACACAAAAATTTATCAACCATCAACACTAATTTCAACGTAAAAAAATGACAAAGCACTTAGCTGTAAGTAGGAGAACATTAAACAGTCATTTATTTGGAACTAAACAAACCTAGTTCTTAAAAATGCTTATCATTCCGTCACTGTCTTGCCAAATACTATACATGGGAGAACGAGGAGTGATGGCTGCCCACTGAAAGGCATTCCTTAGACATGGGGCTTACAGAAGACCCCAACGAGAAAGTGGCAATTTTTCGGGCTCCCAGCCACTCAGCCAACCTCAGTCAGGGAAGCTGGGTGGCATACATCCATAGCCAGCAGGCTGGAAGGGACCCATGCAGTCATACACCCTGCCTTTGCAGGCCACCCTACAGCATGCTAGCTTACAAGAGAAAGTTTTGCTTGGCTGATAGAGCATCATTAATTTGTGCTACATACCAGTATTTTATTTGTTTGGTTGTTTGTTTGTTTTTTTACACAGACAGAGAGAGAGAGTCAGAGAGAGGGATAGACAGGGACAGACAGAGAGGAGCGGAGAGAGATGAGAAGCATCAATCATCAGTTTTTGTTGCGACACTTTTAGTTATTCATTAACTGCTTTCTCATATGTGCCTTGACCATGGGGCTACAGCAGACCGAGTGACCCCTTGCTCAAGCCAGCGACCTTGGGTCCAAGCTGGTGAGCTTTTGCTCAAACCAGATGAGCTCACTCTCAAGCTGGCGACCTCAGGGTCTCAAACCTGGGTCCTTCCGCATGCCAGTCTGATGCTCTATCCACTGCACCACCGCCTGGTAAGGCCATACCAGTATTTTAAAGACACATGTTACATGCCTCCACCAGATTCAATGGTCAGTTTCGAGGTCCATCTTTCAATTTAGATTTCCACTTTCATCTTCCAAAACATGATCCCTGGCTCTTCCTAAGACTCAGGGAAAGCCTCTCTCAGCAATCTGACTTGCAACTAGCAGCAGTGAGGGTCCTGGCCATATCCTTCAGAAAGAGGAGAGCCTCAGGTAATGAAGGGCTCGGTGCCTAGACAACTCGACCTACCGGCTTTGCCATGATTCCATATAGCACGGATACAATGTGGTTCAATAGCAGCGGTGGCAGCATTCAACAGACAAGAGATTCAAATGAAAATGCACTATTTTCGGGAGAGTGATTTGGTAAATTTTCTTGTCTCTCAACCTTCACAGTATATATCTAAAATAAACTGCTTTGTATTTTTAGAAGGCTCCTTGTCCTTTGCTCCTTTCTTTCCTCATTTATGTCCTAGTTTTACTTTTCTAAATTAATGAGGCTTTCTCCTATTCATAATTACAGGAAAAAGCCCTCATTTAGAAAAAGTGCCAGTTTACCTCTTAATAAGACAGTCTTTATAAGAATTAAAAAACTGAACTGTACAAAATAAAAAAGTAGCTTCTTTGGACAAACAGAGATATATCCTCCATCTTCTATGCATTTCATAGTGAGTAAGCTGAGATAATTAAGTCTTCATGTATATTATTTCATTTAAATATAAGAGAGCATTAAGGAAAACAATACTAAAAGGATAAAGAATATTGCTGAGGCTAAGAACCTATAATCATAAAGTATTTTTCATATTAAATATGAATTAAGAAATCTAAACAATAGAATTACACTATTGAAACTATTTCGACTGAAAATCACATGTCATCAGGGAAATGCAAATTTAAAAAACAATGAGATACTACTATATGTCTAATATAATGGCCATAATCCAGAACACTGCGAAGACCAAATGTTGGTAAGGCCATGGAAGAAGAGGAACTCTTATTCACTGCTAGTGGGAATGCAGAATGGTACAGCCACTGTGGAAAACAGTTGGGCAGTTTCTTACCTAACAAAACTACTCTAAGTATACGATCCAACAATCATGCTCTTTAGCATTTATTCAAATGAACTGAAAGCTTACACATGGATGCTTCAAACACATTTACTCGTAATGGCCAAAACTTGGAACCAACCAAGAGGTCCTTTAGTAGGTGAATGGATAAACTGTGGTATATCTGGACAATGGGATAATATTCAGCAGTAAAAATAAAAATAATAATAATGAGTTATATAGCCAGGAAAAGACATGGAGGAACCTTAAATACATATAGCTACGTGAAAGCTAATCTGCAAGGCTATAGACTATGTGCTTCCAACTACGTGGCGTTCTGGGAAAGGCAAAACTATGGAGAAGTAAAAAGATCAGCAGTTGCCAGGGGTTCACCAGGGGGGGGACAGGATGAACACACAGAGCAAAGGTGATTTTTAGGGCAGTAAAAATACCCGGTATGGTACTGTAACGACAGATACATGTCGTTATATATTTGTCCAAACCCATAGAATACAAAAGTAAGAGTGAACCTTAATGTAAACTATGGACTGTGAGTGATAATGACATGTCCATGTAAGTTCATCTTTGGTTAGAAAAAAGGTACCACTCTGGTGAATGATTTGATAATGGAGAAGATCATGAATGTACAGAGATAAAGGATGAGAAAATGCTGTAATTTTCATTAATTTTGCTGTGAACCTAAAACTGATCTAAACAAAAAGCCTTTTAAAAAGTCACATATAACACAATTCCTCAATTTTTTATACCATTACCTTTCACATACACAAACTTAAGAACATGTAACACAACAGTTCCCACTGTTTGTGGATATATAGGAATAGGGAAAAGTATAAAACATGCTAGAAAAGGACATGCCCTGGAGGTAGTGACATCTTTGAAGTAAGGGAAGAAAATGTGATTAGGGGACCTTCAATTATACAATCCTTTAAAAGGGGGGAGGGTCTTGTAGTAAATATGCAAAATGTTGATAATTCAATCAAAGAGACAAATGTATGAATGTTCATTTCTTCTGTTATTTTCTAGTCTTTCCTATGGAAAAAAAAATAATCTTGGGGTCTAATTATAACATTCTCAGGTGAAAACATGACCAAATGAGTCCTGGGATTAGGTAAGAAGTGTAAGAATTCACAGGCTTTGGGGAGAGTGGCCAGAAGGGTATTCAGAAGGGTCAAAAGTAGGGCCAGCGTCACCTGAAAGGAGGACGAGGTAGAATTAATTGTCTGGGGAGACAGCACACTACAGCACTGTCTGAATAGAAGACACAACAAGGTCCTATTCAAGGAGCCGCTGCTCACTTGGTGATGTGTGACCCCAGCATTCAGTACTCTATAGATCAGCTTACTGTGAACTGAATAGGAAGACACTTGATTGTTCATAAAATGAAATCTTAAATACAGAGGAAACCACTAAAATGTTAGGAACAAGAGTCCTGAACAAAGACTTTGATAGTGCACACACACAAAAAAATTTGTAAATACATGTTTACGTATAAAAGTAAAAATTTATGCCTGCTCATAATATAACTTTTAGGAGTGAAGTCAGAAATTTACTTTATCTGGTACACCACAGTAATTTGCTATAAAGCTTTATGAAACAGCTAACATAATGTTACAGCCAGAAACCAATTGTTGCTAAAATGCATTCAGTTAAAATGGAAAATATAGGGAAATAAAACACTGTAATTGTCTCTCAACCCACATTGCATATTATGTCACTAAATTATATACTATTATATTTTCTACATTTTAATATGCTTTCCCATAGAGAAATTGATAACATAAGAAAATGATTCTCTGCTTTTATTTCTGAAGACCTAAATAATATCCCACACATATTTATAAACTAAACAGGGCCTCAGCCTCTTATTAGGTTCCAGGGCTTATAAAATCTAGCTCACAAAACCACCACATGTAGTAATGCAAGAAATAGCTAACACAAATGGTTTTCTGTTCTTCTTATTTTGATTCACAATTGGGGAGTTACATATTTAAAGCAAGCTGTAATAATACATAAGAAAAAAATTCAAGGTTTTTTTTTAATTTTAGGAAATCTTTTAATAGCGTATTATATAACTCGTACAAATATTGTCTTTGGCCTTGACAATATTGTATTTAACCTTGCCTATCCAGTGCGTGTCTGGTGCAAGTGCAGCAGATACTCCTCCCCAAAGAGATGAGAGCATTCCAAGGCCCTGATCTAAATGCAGGAGGATGTTGACAAACCATATACTTCTAAGTAACACGTATAGAAGTGGCATAAAAGTTCAAATGTCTCCTTTATTGGATGGTGACTATGTGAGAAGTTTTTTTACATATATAATAAACTGTCATAATTAATAAAATGCTAGAAAACCTTTGGCAAATTATAAGAAATTTACATACCCCAAGAGAGTGAATCACTTCCTAAATACAAAATAATAAGACCAGGTGCTTGGTATACACAGGGAGTACTGGACTTGAAATTTAGGGCAATATTTCTAAAGGCCTAAAAGGAATCTGGTCATCCAAAGAGGGTGAATGTGTAAGTTTCAAAGACCTGACAGGAGAAATAAGATGGATTTATCAAAAATTAACAGAGAAACAGAAATCAAAAGAAATAAATCTGGGTAGACATAATCAAGAAACTGCTTCGTAACTCTTTTCAAGTCATGTTATCAATTCAGATTCTCTATGAATACCTTAAAGTATAAAATAAGAAAGATAGTAGTAACAGGCTTTTAAAACCCGGACTTCACTGAAATCATTCTAGAAGAATGAATGTATTTCCAAAATGGTTGCTACAAGCAAGATTTAAATTGTTTCTCCCACTAACTCCAGAAGCAGCTACCAGGAACCCTCTCTCAGTGGATTCTGCCCTTGTGCTCCCCAGAGGCTTGTTGTCTAACTGGTGTCCCCAGGACCTAGCTCAGCACTTGCTATGATGCTGTGAAACTCCTACACAGAGAAGACTGACTCACAACACTGAGAAGGCAGGTCAAGGAAACAAAGGCTGACCTTAAAACATGGCGCCTTCGAAAAACTCCTGAATAAGCCTTTACCACATCTTAAAAAACAAACAAACTCTAAACGTTATTACTGTAAAGTAAAAGTATTTTACTAAAATAGAATGTTACAAAAGAAGTTGCTTTTTTGAGACACACAGAAGAGGAAGAGAGAATCCTTGTGCGTCCCTGTCCATTTAGTAATCGAAGGCTTTACCTTCATTTCACGGGACCTGGTACTATTTCCAGAGCATTTCTAGGCACTCAGCAGCAGTTAGAGCATTGGCAATCCTCTCCCAGCTCTCTAAGGGTATCTTTCAATAGATCGAGATTCTACTACTCGAGGTGCTACTAAAATTTATTGTTTCTACGTGAGTTTCCTGTACGCCGCATATCCCTGAAGCTGCAATAAACGCTGAATTTTTCTGAAATATGGAGAAGGTCAAATTTCAGGAGATAAAATTAAATTTCCCAGCAATTCACAAATTAATTCCCTTATCTTAGTTTCACCAATACTTTCTTCACGGGGAAGTGATGAGGAAAAATGAAATAAATGTGATACCACACGACTTTTTTAGTAGAGAAATAAGTAAATTCAAAGTACAGCCAGGTGTTTCTCAATTATTCAATATGAGTCCAATGGGGGGGACCCTATCTTGAATCAATGGCTCTTTAATGATGGGTGTAGATCAGACCACTTGAGAAGCCATGTGCAAACGCACCACCTGGGCTCTGCTTCCCGGCAAATGGATCGCAAGGGGCTCTAGGTGGTGCCCAGCGGGCTCAGCTTTCAGATCTTCACAAGTGATGCTGTCACACGACCTAGGTTGATGATGAGCTGTCACAGGCTCACATAGTGAACAGGCAGTGGTGGGAACTGTAACAAACTGGAAAACATATCCCCCCTCCCCCCCCGCACTGAAGGGCCAGTCTGCTTAGCACCAGCTCCTTGGGGACTTGCAGAGGCAAGCTTGATATAACTGGGGCTCTCGTTTTATTAAAGATAGAATTTGAGATTCTGTTTAATATAAAATCTCTTGAGTTTTAAATGTTTAAAGGCCCTGGCAGTCAGTCTGTGATCCTTGGTTTAGAAGATCAACAGCACTGATATATTTTGCTTCTCAGCTGGAGGACTCTCAAGGTATGTAACAGTGGGGTAGTCATGTGAAAAACGTGGGCAAAGTAGTTTGTAGCTCATTCCATTATGCAATGGGGTCTATTTCCCTGCCCCTCGAATCTGGCTGGCCTGTGGCTTATTCTGATCAGTGGGACACAGCCGGAGTAACTGTGTGTGTGTGCCAGAGCTGGGGTCCCAAGGGGCCTTGAGGCTTTCACTTTTCCCCTCTTGAACACACCTGCTGCCCTGATTAGGTTACTGAATAATGAAAGACCACATGGACACAGGACCCTGCCCCAATACCCAGCACCATGACCCCCTACACGAGTGAGGGCATTTACATGGAAACAACCAAAGTGTCCTTCACTAGATGATTGGATAAAGAAGATGTGGTACCTGGCCAGGTGGGGGTGCAGTGGCTAGAGCATCGAACTGGGACACAGAGGACCCAGGTTTGAAACCCCAAGGTCGCCAGCTTGAGCATGAGCTCAACAACTTCAGTGCAGGGTCGCTGGCTTGAAGCCCAAGGTCACTGGCTTGTGCCCAAAGACACTGGCTTGAGAAAGGGGTCAATAGGTCTGCTGTAGCCACCCAGTCAAGGCACATATGAGAAAGCAATCAATGAACAACGAAGGAGCCACAACAAAGAACTGATGCTTCTCATCTCTCTCCCTTCCTGCCTGTCTGTCCCTCTGTCTCTAAAACAATTTTTTAAATAAAAATATAAAAGAAAAAGAAGATGTGATACATATATTATATACCATGGAATACTACTCAGCCATAAGAAAAGATGAAAGACTGCCATTTGCAGCAACATGGCTGGATCTTAAGACTATCATGCTAAGCAAAGTAAGTCAGACGAAAAAGATTAAGATCTATATGATTTCACTCACAGGTGGGATATAAAACTGAAAGCAACAAAAGAACAAACGAGAAAAACAAAAATTCAGACACACAGTATGGCGGTTCCCAGAGGAAGGGGGTGTGGGAGTGAGTAGTACAGGGTAAAAGGGGTCTAACGTGGTGACAGAAGAGGATTTTACTTTGGGTGGTGGACACACAATGTAATACACAGATGATGCCTCACAGAAATGTACACTTGAAACCTGTATAATCACTACATAACTACATTAACCACTGTTGTCCCAATTAATTTTTTAAAATAAATAAATAAAAATAAAACCCTGAGCCCTGCTCAGACAAGCCGCCAGAGTGGGGCTCCCTAAGATGAGAAAAAAGCCCAGCCCGGCCCACCCAAAACACAGAATCATGAGCAAATAGCTACCACATCCACCGTAGGCTTCCGGAGGTGGATTCAGCAGACACAGAAAACAGGTAGGAAACGTCCCAATTGTAGGATGCTGCCACAATAAAACTCAACAATAAAAACTTACAATAAAACCTTGAAACATGTGGCATCAGTTTTCGGATGAGGTGGTAGACAGAAACAGGCAAGATAATAAAGAGATAATTAAAAATCGGAGAAACAGCAGCCTGTTGTGGTGAAATAACTGACAACCTTTTTGCCCGTGATAACTTGGGGGATAAAAACATACCTAATGAACTTGTTGATCTGGCTAAGAGCTCTAGAAAGAAGGCTGAGAAAATATAATCTGATTTCCATAAGCTGCCTATGGCAAAAACACAAAGCTGGAAGCAGGTGGGGGCGGGGCAGGAGGGAGGGGCAGAAGGAAGGTAGACATTGTTCTGTTTGCAAGCAGAATTCACAGGAAAAATAGAGAGCCCAGGAATCAGTGGGTTGGAAATAACCCATCTCTCAAAGTTTACAGGATAGACAACCAATGTGACCGTGTATGGGGTGATGGTGAGGGAATAATACTTAAAAAAACAACAACCAAGATAGATACTTAAATGTATGTGTATGTGTGTAGACAATGTTTTTCTACTAGTTGCTGATAATACTGTTCTACAAAATGAAAAGACTGCATAGATTCTAGATTAGGATTTTTAAGATAAAATGTAAGACTTCGAAGAAGTTGTATTCTCACGGCTCGTGGCTTGGCATGCACCCCTGCATCCTCTGGGATAGGCACTTACTCTCTTATTACATTAATGAAATCACAGTGTCTTACATTACATTAGGGGTACTTAGTGGAAGAGGGGGCGCAGCAGTGAGATAAGCCCCCCAGGTGAGTCCTTACTTCACAAGTTTTGGAAACCTGGCATCAGTTCAAGGCCCCAGCAAGGCGAGAGCATGGCAACCAGGAGCTGTGGAATTACAACGCTTACAAGGATCAGCCCAACTTTTGCGAATCTAGTTCTAAAAGAAAAAACAAAGGACTGAAGCAAATATGGCAGAAAACAAGAAGCACAGATCTCCATGACTAAAACAAATGACCCCAAATCTATGTGTCTAAAGCGTTCCTGTAAGGACAACCAGGCAGGCTTTTATTTAGAGCTTACCTGCTTCCGCTGCACATAATACTGAACCACACTCAAACTGTCCGGACTCGTAACAAAGGGAGCAGCTACAGCAGTCCGAGGTCATTGATTTTGATGGCAAATCTCTCGGTCGTTACTAAGAGCATCATAATTTGGCATAATAGTTTCATTCACTCAACTAAAATAATTGGCCATGTGTTCTGCTAGGGATTACCAGTGTCAGCCTTACCTTCAGAGAATTTACAAGCAGGGAGAAGTGATAGACCAGGGCCAAAGCTCTACAATTCTTACAAAAACAGCTAAGATCCCAAGTAGCCAAAAATAAACCACAGTTCGATCATTCAGCAAGCAAAGGTTTTTACTCAATACAATTTATTTAAGAAGACAGAAAAACGGGCAATTGATTTTGGACAGGCTTCCATTCCAAATGTCTAAAACAAAACAGTCTTGAATTTTAAGCAAATTCTCAACTCTCTGGAACAATCCCAACACCAAAGCTGAACTGAACATTATCATAGGCAAAATTTCATGATACATCATATAAATATAGAGCAGCATGTAAAATAAATTACATATATAAACAGAGACTAAGAATTCATATGTTAATACTTATGAGTAATAAAACATGAACTGGTTATGTTTTCCCTGGAGCAAACTTTCTTCATTTTCTCCATTAAAATTTCAAGGCAATTTGAAAAAAATTTATATCCAACTATTCTGTATGCATCTAACTTACCCTCAACATTGTAAAACTAAACACGTCTTAAAAACACAGAGTTCAGAAACATTACTGAAACCTAACTTGAATTTAATTGCAAAAAAGAGAGATTATTTCCTTCCATAGTTAACTGAGTTAAGTTTGTGAAACAGTTTCATCAAACCATAAAAAAACAAGTACAACTTTCATATCAAGAATTTGATATTTTTCAACAGAAATGATAATATAGGGATAAAACCATGTAAGTTCCTGGAAGTTGGCGCCCATAAAATTACCTCCTTAAAGAACACTGTAGGCACTCAAAGATATTTTAAATTCATTTAGAATTCACACTAGCTCATTGAAATGTATTCCATAAAGTAAAATTCACTCTTGATTAGCTGAAAACTTAATATACTCTAATAAATTTTGAATAATTTAAAGTAATTTTTAATCTTTTCATTATCTTTCTAAACTTTTCCTTACAATGCAAGTACAATACAAAAGGTAACGTGGTTCTCTCTAATCCCCACTTCCGTATAGAAAGGACAATTCAATTTAGAGAAGTTGATGTTTCGCTCATTTCTTCCCTTTCAGAAATCTAAGAATGCTTCTTTTTTAAAATTACTGTTTACCTTCAGTATTATTTTGCATTGACTTCAGATGTATAGCTTAGTTGTTAGACAATCATATACTTTACAAAGTAGCCTCCTCAGTCTTTCCAGTACCCACCTGACATCACACATAGTTGCTATCATATTATTGACTATATTCCCTAGGCCAGGGGTCAGGAACCTTTTTGGCTGAGAGCCATGAACGCCACATATTTTTAAAATGTAATTCCGTGAGAGCCATACAACCACTCGTGTACGTTAGGCATTATCCAATAAAAATTTGGTGTTGTCCCAGAGGACAGCTGTGATTGGCTCCAGCCACCCACAACCATGAACATGAGCGGTAGGAAATGAATGGATTGCAATACGAGAACGTTTTATATTTTTAACATTATTTTTTTATTAAAGATTTGTCTGCAAGCCAGATGCAGCCATCAAAAGAGCCACATCTGGCTCACAAACCATAGGTTCCTGACCCCTGCCCTCAGCTGTAATCTACATCTCTGTGACGATTCTGTAACCACTAATTTGTACTTAATCCCTTCACCTTTTTGTTTCTTTAAAAACAATTGTTTTTAATTGATTGCTTTTAGAGAGACAGAAGAAGGAAGAGAAAGGAAACGTTCACTTGCTGGTCCACTCACTGGTTGCTTCCTACAGGTGCCCTGACTGAGGATTGAACCCGCAACCTTGTCATTTCAGGACAACACTTTAACCAACTTAGATAACCAGCCAGGGCCCTCTTCACCTTTTGCACCCAGTCCCTCAACCTCCCTCCCCTCCACTCTGGAAGAGCACTTCTTTTTGGAAGGATTCATAGGTGTGAAGTGTTAAATATAGACCATCACTTACAAATGTTCTCTAGAAGTTCCAGTATCAAAACTGCCTACATGAACCCTATTGAGATTTACAGTTTGAACAGTCATTTGTCACTTGACCTCATGGCTTATCTACCATGTTAGAGCAGCTGTTCTCACTGAACATTGCCCTCCAGGCCCCACGGTGGGAAATGCCAGTGAGGACCAGCCTCTCTCTCTCCCCCTCAGTCTTTGACTGGCTGTCCTGACCAGAGAGGCAGGGAAGCCCCACTCCTGACCCTGGGGAGCCCTGATCTTTCATCTTGACCCCTTTCAGGTTAACCCTGTGCTACCTAAAAACATGAAGGATTTTGCAGCCAGAGAGTCCTGAGTTCTAATTCTGACTCTACCACCCAAGAACAGTGTGGCCTGAGAGAGTCCCATCACCTCCTGTACAGTGGATACACACAGCCACCAATCTCATGTGCTGCCAAAATGTACTGTCAGGCCATTAGCCACATGATGTAATCTGAGACAAGAACCTAAAGTATAAGTATTCCAAATCCATAATGAGAAAAACAGACTCAAAAAGTTAAATGTATGCCCACGGTTACACAGTTAGCAAGATACCATTGTTGGGGTAAATTCCTGATTCATTCTTTCAAAAATATTTAATGAATGGTCCATAAATAACAGCCATAAATCTGGGAATATAAGAGATAACTTCTGCCCTCATATGGTTTACATTCTATTAGGAAAACAGAAAGTTAAAAAATTCACAACAAACCAATGGGAAAAGATAGAAAAGAAATACACATAGTGGTAGGATAGAGAGAGAATGAGAATGAGAGAGAGAATGAGAATGAGACAGAAAGAATGAGAAAGAGAGAGAGAGAGAGAGAGAGAGAAATAAGAGAGAGAGAGTGTAAGGGCAAGAAGTTCAGAGTATGTGTTTAAGGAAGGCCCTTTATGAAGGGGTTAAGCACTGAGCCACAGTTTGAGAAGAGGTAAAGTAGTCATGGAAAAAGACAGGGAAGAACATTCTAGGAAAAGAGAACCAATGTTTATTTAGAGTAGCTCAGACAAGACTATAAGACTGTAAGTCAACTCCTGCTTATCTCTCCAGGGTCCTTTCTCACCATTCTGTCCAGCTCCAACTCTATGCTCCAGTTGTCCATTTAAAACCACTTTTAGTCCCTTCAAACAGCCTGCCCACTCTTGGCCATGGCCTTTGTGTAATGGCCTATATATACCCAGGATACATATAAGATTATTATGCTCTTATATATAGTGAACATTCTCCATACTTGTATGAACTTGGTGATTATATTAAAATGGCAACATAATAGCCTACTGAATGCCATTATTATTCTCTTTAATACCTCATATTGTACTTTTCAAGAATGGAAGTATCCAGGCTGTAGGTTCCAAGATGAGGCACTAGCATCAAGCTATGTGCAGGTTTTAATCTTAGCCTGGCGGAGTGGTCAGTGTTATATATACAGTAATAAGCCCCATGGACAGCAGACAGACACAACAATTACCTTCTGGGCTCTGAATTCTTAACAATAAATGCCAGAGGAAAACATGTTTCAGTAATTATTCTGATCTATAAATAACTTAAAACAGGAGAGACAGGAGGAGTTAATCCAGGTGAAGCTCTTAATAACAAAGCCATCTAATATTTAACAAGGGAAAAATCATCAGTAACTACATCTGTACTGCAGTCGGTGATGTAAGAATATGAAATCTCTGTCCCGGATTCTGTATATTATACTGAGGTCAATAGGCTGGTATTTCCTGAGCTTCGGGTTTTACAGTAGACATGAAATTCATGCAGTGTATCTGGGAGCCAAGCAGCCAGCTCAGACACTGAGGCAGAGACCCAGCTCTTCAGTAAGAATTGCTAAATTCGCAGTAAGAAAGTATCTTCAATATTTATATTATTTTTGTGAAAGGACTCCAAACAATTATTATGTAAGTCCCTGAAGTGAGGGAGCTACATATTCATTTCAAGATTCCTAGTACCTGTGTGGCAAATAACAGGCATTCAATATTTATTTTCTGAAGGAATAAGTGCCTCAGGGTTATGTAAGTATTAAAATAAAAACATATACATACATAATATGCAAAGCAAAACAGGCTTAAAAGGCTTTGCGGACTGACAATAGAAATAAGTCTAAGTACTATTATTAAATTTAAAATGGCTACAATGACAACAAGTAATTGCTAACTACATACATCAAAAACATCTCTGAAAGGCTATATACTAACAAGTAGCTCCTTTGGTTTTGAGGGTATGTGCTTTGGTTTGTTGATCTTCTCTTTTTTTGGTAGTGGGGAACACGGTAAATAGGGAATTTTTTACTCTATATAATTCTGTATTATCTCATATATACATATATATTTGTATGAATATGCATATATGCACACATTTTTAAACATGTATTCTATAATAAAAACTTAAAATGATTTTTAGAATTACTTGTGAAATCTAAATGAAAAAATGAGTATTACCCATTGTGAATTAAATGGTTTAATTCACAAAACTGAAATCGCAAAGATAAAAAAGACTATAGTATAAAATCCTAATATCTTCCCTCTCCTATTACTATAAAGCTTCAATTATATGTTTCCATAAATTACTATTTATGATTCAAAACATATACTGGAGTCTTAAAAAAAAAAGGAAAAGAAAAGAAAGCAATATACATGCCTTGGCCAGATATTAGAGCATTGTCCTAATGTGCAGAGGTTGCCAGTTCAATCCCTGGTCAGGGCACACACAAGAACAGATCACTGTTTCTCTCTCTCTCTCCCTTCCTTTCTCTCTAAAATCATTAAGTAAAAAAAATTTAAAAATAAAGAGTTCTCTCTATTCCACCAGCCCTTAATTTTTTATACTTTGTTGTGGTCTGCTTTCCATTTACTGGGTAATAATACCTCTATTACAGCCTAAATCCCTGCTGGTGTCAAAGGAAATCTTCCATTAGAAAGTCCTCAAGTGTCGAAAGGAAGGTGATCAGGCCCAAAATAAAACAGAAATTTAGGGAAATCATGGTCTATTTTCTAAGGACTGAGAGGAGAATATCTTCTCACAGATTTCAGTACCTGTCCTCATAGAGACACTCAGTTTCATACCAAAATATATGTATTTTTTATTTCAGAATACCTTTTACAAATTACTCACATTTCAGAAAGTACATTTTTATACAGAACCAGATACTGACTTAAAAATGAGTTCACAAGATTAAGTCGAACTTTTTACTGTGCTAGATTTGATCACAGAAATTTGCAAATTCAAATGTTCTACATAACAAGAGTGGGAAATAAGTACCTGTAAAAGTCAGATTATTAAACTTACCAGCACTTTTTATACTTCCTCTGACAGAGTTTCTGTTTTAAATGAAGGTATATTTTCTGAAGTCCCTTCCAATACCCCAAAATTTCAAGTTCTCTTTTATATACTTTCAGTTTTACATGTACCAAGGGGATGGTTTATCAAGAGGAGGCCAGTGATAAGGTGTCAAACACATAGTTTCACATTTCACTAAGAGCTTTATGCACTGATTTGTCTATTCTTTTTGGTAAGTATTTATATCATCTCCATTTCTCAGAATTCCAGAGTATTTCCTCAGGCTCACAAAGCTTCAGTTTATATCCAAAGAGTATAAGATTTTATACTCAAGTATATCAAATTTCAAAATTCTGTGCTTCTGTTGCCTTCTACTTGAAACTATTTTGTAAAATATACATTCATTTTCAATTTGTCTTCATTTCATTTGATAGATCAGGCTTAAAGCCAGGATACACCTGTATAAAATAATTGAAAACTCTGTAAAAATGGATATTTCAAAAACAGTAAATTATTCACTGATTATTTACATTAGATAATATTTTTCTTTAGAATAGAATTCGTTTGAAATTAAAGTTTCAAATCACCTTCAAATGTGACATATGGAACGTAAGTTCACAAAGGAGGAATAAGAACACATGTTGTATTAGATGATGTACACTAGTATTTAATAGTCATAACCTTGTTATGGGCCCAGACCATTTCAAGGCTCCCAACGTGTTTGTTCTGTGTCTGTTTTTGTTTGAGGAGAGGCTGGGGGTAGGCACTGTGCACAAAACAGCAAACAGAAAATATTTCAGGGCTCCTGCTGTACGCATAAGTATGATGCTAGTGTAATGCTCTGTTAATTTCAAGGAATTGTTTTCTAACACTTATGATCTACCATTTCATCTAGAAATTCAAATTCAAACTAATATACATGGATCTTGATGAATTTTTTGGAAGGAAAATGATCAAATGATTTTAAAACAGTATCAAAGCAAAAGAAAACATAATAATAAAAAAAGGAGGAAATATACTTTGGGGCATACTTTCAGTAACAATGAAAGTCTATGTAATGTTTTTCATTTACATTCACAATTTATTTGTAATATTTGCTTCTCAGAATGTTACCTGGAGGAAAAAATTATAATCAAATGTAACTGACTTAACCAGAAATAAAAGCAAATATATATAGCAGAATCTTTTTAAGCTTATAAACTAAAATGCATGTGAGGAATTAAATGATTCTAAGTTCATGTATTGGATTTTTTAGCAAATTATATCAACATTTAAAGTCAGTGAACTGTTACATTTCAAATACTTTATATTCTTGAAAATTAATTTCTAGTGCGACAGTAATGTCTTAGAAATTGTCTTCTGCACACATAACATCCAAAACCCAAAATAGACTTACTCAGATTAAAGAAAACTCAGCAGAAGATGGAAATAACAAATCATGTCAATGACAATTTGTCATACAATATGTCTCTGTACAGAAAGACACTATTCCCACCAAAATTCTGTCTAAAAAGCCATTATCCTTCTCTGTCCAACTCTCAAGAGTAAAAGTACCTTGCAGGTCTTTCATCAGCTACGCACGTGCCTAGTGCAGGCAGGCAGGCATGCACGCATTGCACGCATGTAAGTGCACACACCTTGCTCACATATTCCCCAACTGGGAGAAGGAAATACAGAGTAGGTTCAAGGTATACCTGTCAACCACCAGGACCTCATCACCTCTTCTTAAAGACACATTCATAGCAGAGGCACAAAGATGTCATTCACTCCTACCCGGAGGGGGATTTCACTCCTGAAGTTACCAAATTTAACAAAATACCAGTCCTAACTAGGTTTTACCTACCCTAAGAGGAATCAGCTGATTTCCAGCAAAGTTTGCTCCGTACTGACAAAAACTGAGAGACCTTTGGATTTACAAAGTACTTTACAAATGCAAGATCACTAATGTGAAGTTAGAGGTCTCTGAAATGAAGCTTGGCTTCATTTTCGAAGGGCGGGTGCAAGGCACCTGTGGGCTCACCTGCAGACAGAACAGCGTTCTGAGGGGCCCAGGCACGCTAGCTGCTCTCCTTCACCTCGCTACTATTTGCCTACTCAGAGGCTTCCAAGTTGCGAATGCAGCCCCATAAGAAGTTAAGAGTGAGCAAGAGACCCCCAGCACTGTCCTCATGGGGCATGTAGTTGAGAAGGGAAGACAGTTAAACAAGCAATAGAAAATCACAAAACGGTACTTGTGCTAACAATCACAATACTAATAATGTATGTATTTGATAGAGAAGTTGAAGAGTGATAAGAATATACAGAGGGAGGATCTAAGGTCACAAGAGAATGCCTTCTTGATGGAGAAGTGGTTAAGCTGAGCTCTGAAGTACTAAAGGGTAGGGCACACCTATGGGGCACGGCAGCTCTGGCAGTTGGAAGGAATGCCCATAGAACTGCCCTGCACAGAGAAGACTCTACACAGAGAAGGGCAGATACTGTTGGAAGAAATTCAGTCTGCAAGGGCTAAGTTGTGAGAGAGAAGGTAAGAGATGAGAAGAAGGGTGGATCGGGGGTCATAAGAGGGTCGTGTAGGCCCCGTTAGAGAGTTTGGAATCTTTGTTGTGAGGACAATGAGAAGACATTGACCTTTAGGATTTTTCAAATAATGAACTCTAGGAATGTTAAAATAAGACTTTTCAATATCATACAAATAACTATTAAGGAAAAAGGGGTTTTTTCCCCCCAATTTCTTGACCATCAGGATGTGTGGTCAAAAATAGGTACGTGTTTCAGCCTTGAACTCTGACACTTGACAGTTTCAGAGAGATGTAAATTCAAGTTTCATAATTATCGGACTGAGATGTTTTAGTCTAAGAAAATGTAATATAAAGTAATTAAAAATATGATTTAAATTAAATAATGGTAACCAATTGCATAGAGTTAACTACTGTATATGTGCCAAGCACTGTACTAACAGCTCTGTGTATATTGTTTTCTTAGTTTTCACAACCACCCAGTGAATTAAGTAGGTTATCACAAATGCAGAAACTGAGGCTTATAGACATTAATAAATTTCCCAAGGCCACAACAGTAACAACCACCCAGAATCAGACGTTTAAATGCAAGTCAGTATAATTCCAATTCCCACCACTACACAGTAATTAGTTATAAAAGTCTGTGAGGAAGATGACATCTATAATATAAGAGAAATATGGCCTATTAACAACAACAAAAACCCTGTTACACATAGAGTTCATTTGATTATATTTTATTCAACTAAAGAAAGTCTTAAAATCAGAGCCTATGGACATCAGCTGCACACGAGGTCATAAAAATGTATCTCTTTTCACATAGTTTCCCATATTAAAATGATTTTATCATGCCTCCCAAACATATAATTAGTTTTGATTGAATGGCTTACTTTTGTGAAACTGTATTGATCCATTCATTAAACAGCTTATTTTTCATAGAAAACAGTGTTAAAGTCTGCATAAATTACCACTGATAGACAGGATTTCACTAGACTTCTAAATATGCCAACTCTTTTTTCATAATTCTAGAATATGATTTGCAAGCATATGCACATAATGAATCTAAATGAATGTAAATCACTCAAATTTATCAGAGGTCCCACTTCATTAGGATTACATCCTTTTAAAGAAATCAGCTCACATCCCATTTTTACATCAGTTAGCAGCTTTTAACTATTTAAGTATTACGATACTAATATAAAATATCATGTTTATTTCCACAGATCAATATCTTTGCTCCATCACCATTTACTACTGTGATAGTGTTCATTCTAGAAATATGAACACTAGTATTAAGAGTATTTTATTTTTCTAAACAGTTTATGTTAGCAAGTTGATGTAAAGTGAATTCCAGCAACCTGGTTAGCAGACCCTCAGTAATACTCTTCTGAAATTTAAAAAGCAATATTTTTTCAGATTAAAAAAAGGAGAATCATTGTCCCTCCCTCCCTCCTCACACTATTGTGCTGTAGCAAGGGCCAACCCAATATGTGGCCAAATTAATATCCTTATAGCTAAAAAAGAAAAAATAGATTCCTTTATTAGCTGTCATACATGAAGTAGCAGGGACCCAACTCCTGCAAGTGGCATGCAGCACGTCACAGATGGGCTAAACTAGGCCTCAATGAACTAGAGTCAATGATCAAAAGTATTAATTGTATTAACTGCTGCCAGTTATCAGGTAGTTATAAGAACATAAGCCATATTTCCATCCTCTATTTTAATGTAACTACAAGGTGAATTCTGAAAACTCAGCAGTTTTACCTTGCCTCTTCTACTCCTAAAAGGCAAAAATCATTCCATATTTCTTTACACTGCACAGCATCAAGCTCAGCCATTTATCCTCAGCTGAAAAGCTTGTAATCCAAAAAATATTTTCTTTTAAAAAAATTAGATAATATCTTTTACTAACAGGCAACTGTTTTAACTACTTAATTTTCTGTTTATAAAAACAATAGACTAATTTTAGAAAAGAGAGACATTTTTAAAAAATGTTAGAGAAATGAAATCATTCATTGTATCACCACCCAGAAAAATAAATTAATATGTAGTGTATTTCATTTACACATCTGTTTCATCTATGAATACTGCGAATAATGTACATTTTTGCATAGATGGATATATGAAAAGAACATGCTGTCTATATTGCTTATACCCTATTTATTTCATTCCATGTATGCATTTCACTCATTTTTCCATGTGTTGAAAGATATTAGAAAATATTTTGAATACTTATGGCTATAAATTCCCATATTATAGGAATGGACCAAATTTTGTTGAATTAAGTCCCTATTAGTTGTTGTTTTCTAGCTCTTGCCAACATGGCAATAAAGCTTTGTCAATGTTTGTCCACATATCCCTTAGGATGGTTTCCTAGAAGTGGGGAGACTGGGTCAAAGGGTAAAGAAACAAGCCTGTTAACATATTGCCAAACTGCTTTCCAGAAAAAGCATCCCGGTTTCTGCCCTCATTAGAAACATGTGTGTGTGTGTCTCATTTAAAAGAAAAGAACTAATTTTAATATTGTATCAATATGGAAAACAACCAACAGATTATTGTCTTAATCTATATTTTTTGATACTGAGGTAAAACAGACTTTCATATGTTCTTTAGCCATTATACTGTATTAGAAAATTAAATTGCTTAAAGAACCACCTATGTTTATTCATTTCTCAACTTATTGTCAAATTCAAAATCTATGCTTGAAGTTTTAGAAAACATGTTCATAATCTTATATGTGTAAATTTCCCATTATGATGAATTCTGAGTATTAACCAAATTGCTTTCTGAATTACGTTCACCTCAAACCACCTGGTTGCCACTCACCCATATTATTTCAAATCATGTCACCTGCACCTCTAATTAATCAAACAGCACTTAAATGATCTCCTAATGAAGTTTTAAATAAAAGTCCATTCTTAAAATGAGACAACGGACAGATAACGCTCCAAGAAATTAGACCATCCTTTAAAAGATGACAAACGAGTCTCAAGTCCTCAGTTAACAGCATATTCTCCTTTAACTGAGCAATAACAGAAGTTTATGGGCTTCAAATTTATAGAGATTTAATTCACGGAACTTTTAACTACATTTTAGATTAACTGCAGGAGTTTAAAGTTTAAGAAATAGAAATAAAATTAAAGTACAAGCTGATGTCTTATAACCTACCTACCTGTGTAGGGACCTATCACTATAACTCAAAGGAGTAGGGTTTCTCAAATTATTTTTCTTACCTATCTGCAAGTTAAGTTGAATGTCTCAGACTGGGAGAGAGAAAAAAGAGTGGCTCCAAGCAGTAAGCACTTCTAGACTAGCTATCCAGACTGCGGTTGTACTTCTATTATTTATGTGTGCACAGAGCACAACAGTGTCACATACCATTTATAGTGACAAGATGTCCTTTTACAGATTGCTACCAGATACACAGATCTACAGAACACATCTGGCTACGAAAGATAAATCAAACCAAATCATATGAGGAAACCTCAGATAACTCACTATTCCAACTCTCAATTCAATTTCACTCTACACAGTTGGGAGTCCTAAACTGTAGTCCTAACTACAGATGTTTAATGTTGGCTAGAAGAACTTAATAATTCCTTTCCTTTTGGCAGGTTGCATTCGGCTTTTTCTCTGATATTTCAGTGGCCCAAAGAACCAAAGAAACTACTTAGTTCTAGGTTCCAAATGTGTTTGTTTAGGGCACAGTAATTAATTAGTAGAAAATCTCCAAGTTTATCACCACTTTTTGTTGAGGTGGTGATTTGAGGGGGAATATCCAAACACTAAGAAGTAGAAGCAATAATATAAACATAAAACAATACTCTCAGATACCTGCCAGCGAGACTTAAAGGATGTTAACATTTTATGATATTCATTTCAGATCTTTTTCAGATATAAAATTAAAATATTAGAGACAAGAATGTCATCTCCACCCATTTTTCCTTTCTTAGGGGAAAGCCCTAATTAAATTTTGGATAACTTTATTCTTTATTTTTATACTTCCATATTACACATACACACACACACAAATAATAAATGGATATAATCTATATGCTTTAAAATTCATAGCCTGGCTTGTGGTGGCACAGTGGATAAAGTATAGACCTGGAACACTGAGGTCGTGGGTTCGAAAGTCTGAGTTTGTCTGGTCAAGGCACAAATGGGACTTGATGCTTCTTGCTCCTCCCAACCCTTCTCTCTCTCTCTCCTCTCTAAAATGAAGAAATATTTAAAAAAAAATTTATACAAATGGCATCACATGATGTAGTTATACAACCTTTTCTTTCTTTCTTTCTTTCTTTCTTTCTTTCTTTCTTTCTTTCTTTCTTTCTTTCTTTTTCTTTCTTTCTTTAACAACAAAATGTTATTGAGACCCATCTTCAAACCTTCTAGAGTGGGAAGTGTGGTCCTGCTTATGTTGTCTTTTGACAGTGTCACATCACAAGACATTGATGTAGGATACCCTCTGCATGCATATCTCTCTCTCTCTCTCTCTCTCTCTCTCTCTCTCTCTCTCTCTCTCTCTCTCCAGGACCAGCATATATATCTTTCCTTCTGCTTGCTTCCTTTGCGGGCACTTAGCCAGACAAAGGACCCTCATGGCTTTTCCTCTTCTACTCCACCTTGCCCAAGTAAAGAATATGAAAAACCACTCAGTCAAGGCATAAATTATAACATTGCAGCTCATTTTAAGACACTTCCTATAAGAGGGTTTAGAGCCTGTCAGAGCTGGGGTGCCCTGCCAGTTCTGGCATATACTAACTCCGCGCATTGGAGCTACTTAAGTCTCTGCTCAGCATCGGCTTCCACATCAACGAAGCTGGGCTAGCACACCTGTGCCCCAGGGCTGCTAGAGAGGATGGCTGGGAAAGCACATGGCAGCTGAGGCTGGCGCATGCACGACACGGAAGGCGGGGCTGACCTCACGGCGCCTCGCACCACGTGTAGACCAACCCGCTAGTTTCTTCTCGGCCCGAGTGGTGTGAGTGCGATGCCATTCTCTTACTATTGGAAAGCAGTGAATCCTTTCTATAGCGTTTCACCACTTATCTTTTAGGGGCTGACATAGTCCTAAAAGTATTAGTTCCAATGAGTTAAATTTCAGAAGACTTCAATTGTCATAGAATAGGTACGTGAAATATATAATATAAAATAAAATAAAAGCTCAAACTGGAATTCTAACCAGTTTCTTGATTAAGTAGTCCGTTTGGGGATTCAGATGAAGGCTTTGAGTGATAAAATGTAGGGAGTGTCTATTGGTAATTTAAACTGAAGAGAGAGGCCAAACCGAGAGAAGAAAAAAAAAAACGGTCTTTCTTAGGAAGAAAAGAGAGGTTTTATAATGGCAACACCAACAGTAGCTCCAAACACTCAACTGCCAGCATTTTCTAGTCTTATGAATATTTTTTTAACTTTAAGTTTCTAAAAATGTATATTTTTTGCCTTTTAATTTGTGACGGAGCCCCCTCCCACCACACCACTGTGAATAAGTATGTCTTAATATTCAGGGCTCATCCCCAAAAAGCCACTGAGTGCTCCTTTCATACTTCAGGTGACAAACTATGTTGAAAGTACAAAAACACAAATTTATATCATTTGAGCTTTTCCAGTCTGAGTGGCATTATATGTATTCCTGAAAATTAAAATAATCTATATCTACACTAAATAATAGATTATCAAAAGTAAAAGTCTCCTCTATTTCATCTTCCCATACAAGCATATTATTTTTACGGTTATATGACCATCAGAACCAAGTAAGAAACACAACCCTGACTTCTTTGCTTTATCTTGTGTTTACTGAAAGCTTCTTAACAGCTATGCAGCATTCACCTTTGATAAGTCAGCGTGCAAGTTTTCTGCCCTTAGCTCCTTAAGTATCATAGGAAATCCTCCTTACAGCAGTGAAGATTATTTCAGAGGACAGCAGTTGCAACGCATCATTTCCTAAAGTAACCACATTTCTGAAAAATAAATTCTTTTCTCAACTCATATATGAAGCGTTGAGACTTAAAGAAGAACAGAAATGCTTCAGAAAGTACACACTGGAAAATATCTTTATGAATGTCAAGTAGGGAAGGATTTCTGAGGCAAGGTCTATTCATCACAAACCTTAAGAAAAACCAATATTCTGCATCAAATTGAAAGCATCTGTATGAATAATAATCCCATAACAAGGTTAAAGGACAGGCCATAGACTAGGAGAGCATCTTAGCAACTCACATATCAAAGGTTTAATTTATGGATTAATTGCTTTTGTAAGTCAGTCAACACAAGAAAAGCCAAAAGATATCTCAATAAACAAGATATGAATAGCAATTTTTAGAAGAGTCGATCCAATCTGATAAAACTGAAAATAGGCCCAACCTCATTAGTAGAGAGGAGATTCACATTAAAATTACAAATGAGACACTAGTTCCTACTCACAATACAAAGTGACATCAAGGAAGTGAGGAAACCAGTACTTTATCCATGCTGTCAACAATGTAAATCCATATAAACAATGCTCCCTGGCATCATGCAAAACTTGTAAAATTTACGATATTATCCATTACCCAGAAAATCTACTTCTATATCCTAGAGAAATCTTCGTTAATGTGTATAAGAGGACATTTACAAAATTGGTCTTTGCAGTACTATTTTTATTAGCAATAAAACTGGAAACAACCTCAATGCCCATTTAACAGGGAGCCAGATAAGCAAGAGAATACTATAAAGCAATTAAAGTGGGATGAACTAAGTCTAAATGCATCATCATCACACTTCAGAGTTCAAAATAGTCAGATGTTTTGGAACAGTAAGATTCCATTCCAAATTGTATAACATATGCATATATTTATATATGTAGGATAAAAATATGGGCAGAGGACATGCCTGACACTCTTGACTTAGACTGCCTCTGCAAAGACAGAGAAGAAGGGGAAGTCCAAATAGGACTTGACCTTCATATAATAGTTTGTCTCTAATTTAAAGAAAGATTTGAAACAAATGACTAACTTCTGTTAGCTCTGGGTGGCAAAACAGGGATACTGTTACTGACTTTGGGAACTTAATTTAAAAAATAATAAACAAAGGGACAAATAAGGCATAATGTTATAATTCCTAACCCATGATCAGACTTCTGGTTCAGCTGATTTAGCTTTCCAGGAGATAACTGTGCTATATATACCTTGATAGTCATTCTATTCTAAACTTTATGCTGCTTTCAAAACTACAGCCTAGCTGGGGATGGCTCCTTGGCCTCTGCCCCAGGCGCTAGAGTGGCTCTGGTCGCGGCAGAGCAACGCCCCAGAGGGGCAGAGCATCGCCCCCTGGTGGGCAGAGCATCGCCCCTGGTGGGTGTGCCGGGTGGATCCCGGTTGGGCGCATGCGGGAGTCTGTCTGACTGTCTCTCCCCGTTTCCTGCTTCAGAAAAATACAAAAAAAAAAAACAAACCAAAAAAAACCCACTACAGCCTAATATTATTACCAGTCAGTTATACTTAAATACATTAAGGTCAGAGGATAATCTGTCATCTGTCTATACTGATGTTAAAAGCATAATAACTTCTGAACGGAAATTTATGTATAAATTATTTTTCCTTTAATTTGCTTCATGAAAAATTTAGGTTTTACTACAAAATAATACTACTTAGCAATAACAGCTGAATAAACATAGATCTAGACAAGCCAAGGTCATCAGAACCTCAATGAACAGAATATCTAGTAAGCGGACCAATTCCAAACCATGACAACTGTAGTTTTTAAACAATAAGAATTGCATTCTATAAATAAAAGTCAACCTGTAAAATACCTTGCAACTGATTAGCCTACCCCCCAAAAATCTATGAGGCTTTCAAAGTTTCCAATCATTCACTTGATGCCATTTAAAAAATAAAACTCTTCCTGTTTATTCACAGTTAACTTTTCTATATGATTAAGTTAAAGTATTATTATATGAGAAGAGTAACACAAATGGAAAGGAAAAGAAAAATCAAAAGACTGTCTATCTAATGTAAGGACCTGAAAGAACCATCCTTACACAAGCACAGGCACCAAATGGTCCGGTTTCAGACGCCATGAAACTGGGACCCCATGGAGGAACAAGAGGACAGATAATTAAGGTAGAGGGGAAATAAATGTGAGGATAATGGATGGTTTTAATGCAATTTTTTTATTCTGTCCTAATAGCTCTATAAGTTCCTTTATTAGCTTAGGAAATAGACTATATTATGAAAAACCTGCTTTATTCATCATGCTTGCTTTTTCAGATAATTATAAACATAACAATTTAATTGACTCTCAAGTAGTTTTAATAGATATTACAACAAATGGTTCTATATAACCTTAAAGAATCCAGAAGCAGGCAAAACCTGCAAGAAACAGACCAACATGCTGAGGGGCGTGTGCAGGGCCCTCCTATTTCTCTTCCTTCCCAATCTTCCTCCTAAACTGACCTCAGTCTTCCAGGGCTGGTCTGGAAAGCAAGGCCAACATTATCATCAAATACAGATCACGGGGAAATGCAATGCCTCTGAGCCCAGAAGGCCTGACTTCTCTGGGAAAATGGCAGTGCCACCTGGAGGCAAAGACGATCTTATTCTTACATGTGAGAGATTTATTACACTCTCAAATGAAATCATTACTGGTGCTCTTTTAATAATTTATTGTTGTTGAACTAGTACATTCTCACTGTGGAAAATCTGGTAAATACAAGAAAGAAAAATTAACAGAGTTAATTCAATTATTATTCAGAGATAACCACTACTGATTCGAGGCATTTCCCTCTCCATTGATTTCCTCTGAGAAGGAAATATGTAAATCTAGTTACACATATAATGGTAAATGAAAAAAAAAACTGGTTTTAATGATTTCCCATATTATTAAATATTCTCCATAGAAACGACAATAAATTACACAGTAGTATTAAAAATAAATTTATCATGATTTGGCTTATCTCTCATTCACCAGAAGAAAAAAAGTTGTTTAACTTTTTATGTTATGCTATAATAAGCACCATTATACACAAATCTTTGTCCACATGTATATTAATTTCTTAATGATAAAGCCCTAGAAACTAGACCTTTGGAAGTTTATAAAGGCAATGATGGTAATAGCAACAATAAAACAAGCATACTTATTTATGCAGGGCTTACTACAGGCCAAGTGCTTTTCTAAGCACTGTATGTCTCCTAACTCAGTGAATCCTTATAACAATTCTATTTGGTAAACTCTATTGTCATCCTCATTTCACATATGCAAAAACTGAAGCACAGAGAGGTTAAGTGAACTTGCCCAAGGCCACTCAGCTACTGAGCGGCAAAACTGAGGTTCACACAAGGCTATCTCGCTGGAGAGTTCATGCCCTGGAATTGCACCGCATGACCTCTGATGGCACATGGTGCCAAACTGCCTCTCTTTTATACTCCCCCGTTGACATCTTTCGGTGGCATCCGTCTACCCATCCTTTGTTCTCCTCTCTGCAAATCTGACAGAAGAAAAATGCTATCTAATTGTTGCTTTAATTTCTGTCACTCTATTTACTAGCATGACTAAACAGTTCAGGAGTTCACACACTCCGTATGCATTTGCACTTCTATGAACTGTCCAAGTCCTTTGCCTGTTTTTCCCCCACCCTTACTGGAAGCCCTCGTGGCTTTCTTATTGATTTGTATTAGCTCTTTATATTATATAGAGAGAATTAACCTAATCACCATTTCCCATCTGTTGTCACAATTTTATTTGGCATACAGGCATTTTGATTTTTATATCATGGGAATTCTGAATTTATATGTGTGTGCACGTTCTAGTCTTATAAACTATTTCTCTACCCAGGAGTCAGATACGTGTTCAACTGAATGTTTTTCTAAACTGAGTTTCTCTTTAAGCCATCTGGAAATTATCTGGTGTATGGTGTTGACATTAAATCTTAAACGTAGTGGAACTGTAAAGACTTGGTATTATAGATGATTTTACATAATATGTTTTTATCCTCATGTAGTTTTTAGACTAGATGGCAACATATGCTGACTTGTTACAACAGAATGATTCAATCCAAGGGAAAGTCATAATCTAAGACACTTCCATTCTGGTAATAGCCACATCAACATATCTCAAACATGAAAATTATTCTTACCTTTAAGAACCCTCAGTAAAAGCTGCCAAGGGCCTTCCTTCCCTGAACAGTAATTCTAGCCCAATGTTTAACAATAACAGAAAGTCATCAGATTTTTTATAGCTGATCTAAATCCCTAACAGGGTCTCTTCTTGGTACTTTTTTACTATCCAAAGAAGACAGCAACTATATATTTGGTATTGTTGGCTGAACAGTTCTTACATTTGAATAGCATTATTACAGTGGGTGATTATTACTGTGTGGCGAGGAGGAGGGATGTTGACATATTTACTGACTGCTTAGGTTTTCAGGAACCAGAGTGCCATACAACAAGGCATGATCCTGGGTGCCAAATAATTTGTAAGTAAAAATAATGACACAGATGTTTGTAAATTATTTACTTTTAAACAGAAAAACAGAACAGGTTCATGATTCTGCCTATAATAAAGCCACTCACCCGTGTGCATTCTGATGTTCTCTCAAGTGGGAGAAAAGGCAGAAGTTAAAACCATCACAGTGTCTCCCTGCGCAGCTTACCTTATCTATGCTACAGCCCATAATAAGCAACTTCGTGAATATTATTTTTATGCCGAGTATTGATTTGTATGAATACTGCCAAAACAAAAAGCTCACGGTGCTATTTGCTTTACTGCCCACACACCCACGCCCACACAGGGCTTTGAAATCAAACCTGCCACGGAGTATGTGATATATGTGAATATTAATCTTCATTTGTATCACTCCAAAAAAAAAAAAAGAGAGAGTTGAGAATCACTAGTCTAAATTATTTTCATAATAATCTCTATTTTTGGAATTTAGAGAAGAATAGAGTTCCTAATTAAGGATCTCATGAAGGTATCCAGAACTGGAAGGATTTCCTCTAAGATGTTAGTTTTGTGGCTGAACTTATTAAATCTGCATTGCTAATTCTTTTTTTTTTTTCCTTTTCTGCATTTTTCTGAAGCTGGAAACGGGGAGGCAGTCAGACAGACTCCCGCATGCGTCCGACCAGGATCCACCCGGCATGCCCACCAGGGGGCGATGCTCTGCCCATCTGGGGCGTCGCTCTGCTGCGACCAGAGCCACTCTAGCACCTGGGGCAGAGGCCATGGAGCCATCCCAAGTGTCCTGGGCCATCTTTTGCTCCAATGGAGCCTCAGCTGCGGGAGGGGAAGAGAGAGACAGAGAGGGAGGAGAGGGGGAGGGATGGAAAGCAGATGGGCGCTTCTCCTGTGTGCCCTGGCCGGGAATCGAACCCGGGACTTCTGCACGCCAGGCCGACGCTCTACCACTGAGCCAACCGGCCAAGGCCTTCATTGCTAATTCTTTTCATGATGGAATCTCTTAGGTCATACTTTCATATGAGTAATTATCCATGTAGTTCTTATTTCTCTATTTCAATTCTAAGGGAGAGTAATAATAAAAAACAACCATAATCATAAGAACTAAGTTTTTATTGAGTGTCACTACATGCCAGCACTTTCCAGGGATTAATTAGCTCAGAAAAATTTCCCAACAGCCATAGGAGATAAGGACTATTATTGTTGCTATTTTAAATATGTGGAAACTCATGGTTAGAGAGGTCAGGCAACTTGCTCAGGGCCACAACACAAGCAAGTGGAAGTGTGATCCCAAAGCTGACCTCCCTATCCATCACTATTCTCCTATACGTATATTTATTTCTTATATTTTCTCCAATATACCAAGATTACTCTAACTTCTGATTATATCTTTCCTAAAGGATGCTAGCTCTACCTGTCAATATCTGTAAACTTATTAATCCTCATCTTTTTGGTTTCTTAAATCTTTTATTGAATGTATTGGGTTGACATTAGTTACTAAAATTATACAGGTTTCAGATGTAAAATTCCATAATACTTCATCTGTGTACTGAAATATGTGTTCACCACCCCAATACAAGTTTCCTTCCATCACTCCCCTTTTCTTCCCCTCTTTATCTAACTCTTTTGCTTCCCCCACCCCCTTTCCCTCTTATAACCACCATACTATGTCTGCGTCTATGACTATTTTTTCCTTTGCTTAGTCTTTCACCTTTTTCACCCAGCCTCCTAACCCCCCTCCCCTCTGATCGCTGTCAGTCTGTTCTCTGTATCTATGAGTCTCTTTGATCCTCATCTTTTTCAACTTATCAGATATCAACTAATCAGATCAGCTGATGCCTCTGGACTATTTCTGTGAGCCACATAGCATTCTGTTTCATGGGATTCTCTTGTCCAGATAGCCCTCTTGCATAAATATTTGCGACACTGTAAGATGATGTGACCAAATATATAACTAAGCACTACTGTTGAACAAACAATTTGAATTGCATTTTCAACTATAAATGTCCTACTGATAGTGAATCACTATGGTCCTCTTTCTGTAGTTATATTTTAACAATGGCCAAGAGGAGTGGTTCTTAACTGAGAGTCCATGGGTTCACGAAATGATCCATCAATCTTCTGAAGCCATATGCAGAATTATGTGCAAGCACGCATATATATTGTACTTGTGAGCAGGTAGAATTTCATTTAGTTAGCAATCCTCCCACACTAAGAAAATATCTTTGTAACAATAATGGCTGAAACTCTCAATGAACAGGTCAAAGAAAATACTGTATCAGACACTTCTTTTAGATGCTCCTAGGTGGACGATAATAAACAGCTCTGAGTGGTTCAGGGACAAATTTATGGATAGTGTCAACTCAGCGATAGAGTTATATTAATGCCAATTTTCCTTCTGTATCAGAGAAGGACACTGAGCTGCAGTGTACTCTTCTTGGAACATCTTCTATTACTACACTCTCTCATCATTAAAGCAATTATAAGTGTCCTCCACATAACAGACTATCAGATCTTCTTCCCCCTCTGGAGGAAAAAAAAAAGTTGCATTGGCCTTTTCCAATCATCAATTTTCCATCCTCAAATTCTCAATATTACAGGGTAGTTCAATAATAGGAAAGATCTTATTAATGATAAAGAGTAAAGATCTTAGTAACGATTGTGCATAGAGACTCAAGCATTGTGGTTACCATTTCTATTTAATAAAAGGAAATGAAGAACTTACTAGATGATCAGTTTTTGAAAGTGTTGGCAGAGTGGCTTTTGTTTGCCCCGAACACTTTGGAGAACCATCTTCCCATGTTCTTAGTCTACAGGACTGGGTGAGGCCACGTACTCCCACCCATGTACATACATGTACACACACGCACCATCTCTGCTTAAGACTAGAGGTGAGCCTCAAGCCAGACTAACCGGAATCTATCAAGAAAGAGGCTATTCCTTTTACTAGGATCAATAACTGCAATGGAAATGCAAGCCCAGAGTGATACGGGCCATAGTTCCTGGCATTATAGTTGAACAGAAAGAGAAAAGCTCCCCTAGATGGAGAGACAAAGAAATTTATGACACTAGCATCTGAAACCTGGGGCCTCGCCATGCCTGAGGTTTACCCCTTGAACTTCTCCCATTTTGTGAGCCAAGAGATTCTGCTTTGCTTAAGCTAGTATGAGATGGTTTTCTGTGCTGTTTACAAACCAAGAGTTCTGACTAATCACATTAAATTCACTTATGGCCATCATGTAATTTTATTAATGAAATTAATAATCACTGTCTAAGTATTCCCTCCCCATGTTCTTGACATTATAATGTTCTGTATATTATCTGGTACATCCAGAAAAATACCACAATCTACTTTGCAATGATATCTTGACTGTATCTAGACAGAGTGTCCCAAAAGATGAGAAATTTCTTTTTTTATTTTATTTTTTATTATTAAGTGAGAGGCAGAGAGGCCGACAGACAGGCTCCCGCATGCGCCCCGACCGGGATCCCCCCAGTAAGCCCCCTATGGGCTGATGCTCTGCCCATCTGGGGTCACTGTTCCATTGCTTGACAATTGAGCTATTTGAGTATGTGAGGTGAGACCATGAAGCCATCCTCAGTGTCCAGGCCAACTTGCTCGAACCATGAACCATCTGAACCATGGCTGCAAAAGAGGGAGAGGGGGGCAGGGGAGAGGGGAGAAAGGGAGGGGAGGGGTGGAGAAGCAGATGGTCATTTCTCCTGTGTGCCCTGACCAGGAATCAAACCTGGGACTTCCACATGCCAGGTTGACGCTCTACCACTGAGCCAACTGGCCACAGCCAAATTTCTCATTCTTGCTCCAACTACACATCCAGAACTATGCTCTGACAGAATCAAGAGCTTAATAAATGCTTGTTGACTAAAAGCCGGTATTGAGTCCTGCCCGGGTGGCTCAGTAAAGCATCATCCCAGCATGGCTGAGGTTGCCAGGTCGATCCCCAGTCAGGACACATTATGAGAAGCAATCAATCATTACTCAACTAAATGGAACAACTATGTGAAACGGCAAGTTGATGCTTCTCTCTCTCACTCAAATCAATGGGAAAATGTGTTAAAAAGTCTGTATTGAACACAGCATGTATGTGAGGTGGTACTGATTAGACAGAAGTGTCAAAGCTAAGCATGATATAGTCTCTGATTAGAAGGGCTCACACAGGGGACCTCCAGTACACCTTTGTATATTTTACTGGGTGCCAAATTTCATCCATGCAAGGCACTCCTGTTTTTTTTAGGATGAAGTGTTATTTTTTATTGTGATAAAATACAGGGAGGGACAAAAGTAGGTTTACAGTAGTCCATACAGAAAATAATATAATAATGAATAAATAATACTACAAGAATAAACTGTGTTCCGCACACTCATAACTGTATTCTTTTCTGTGTGGACAACTGTAAACCTACTTTTGCCCCAACCTGTGTATATGATACAAAACTTACTATTTTAACCATTTTTTTTTTTTGTATTTTTCTGAAGCTGGAAACGGGGAGAGACAGTCAGACAGACTCCCGCATGCGCCCGACTGGGATCCACCCGGCACGCCCACCAGGGGCGATGCTCTGCCCACCAGGGGGCAATGCTCTGCCCCTCCGGGGCGTCGCACTGTTGCAACCAGAGCCACTCTAGTGCCTGGGGCAGAGGCCAAGGAGCCATCCCCAGCGCCCAGGCCATCCTTTGCTCCAATGGAGCCTCGGCTGCGGGAGGGGAAGAGAGAGACAGAGAGGAAGGAGAGGGGGAGGGGTGGAGAAGCAGATGGGCGCTTCTCCTGTGTGCCCTGGCTGAGAATCGAACCCGGGACTTCTGCACGCCAGGCCGACGCTCTACCACTGAGCCAACCGGCCAGGGCCTATTTTAACCATTTTTAAGTGCATAGTTGAGTGGCATTAAGTACAGTCACACTGTTGTGCAACCATCACCACTATCCATCTCTAGAACTTTCTCAGACTGTTTTAATGTGTACTATTGTTTGTTATAGATTCCAGGGTGTTGAGTAAATAGAACTGCTATTTTTAGTTATATATAGGCAGCAGTTATATATAGGCATTCCTTTTTTAAAACTCTCCATTTTTCTGTCTTACCCTAATGCAATTCTTTCCTCTCTTGAACTAAGGTCCAGGGAAGAGCATCCTTCTTCTAAAATTAAGCAATTGAAATATCAACTGTCTTAAGAATCATATGACAGACAAACTTTTATCATTCTTCATTGATTGAGAGCCTTAAATAACTCAGAATTAGTATGCTCACCATCAGTTAAATGTCTAGAGGAGACTGTGCATAGATTCTGACATATTTGTGAAACATTGAGTCATTCTGCCCATTAAGTAAAACATTGATTTTTAAAAAAACTGGTCGTAATGTCTACTGTCCTTAAAACTCTCATAACACTCGATTATTTCTGCTTGGGTAGAACTGGCAAGATTTTTTTTCAAAGCATATTTCATTGGTGTTATGAAATCACATAGGCTAGGCCGTGTTCACAGTTAGATTTCTATTCTTTACATCTTCCATTCTAAGGTTTTGGCAACAAATCCATCTTTCAAAAAAGGCACAGTTCATGCAAGTATACACTATTATAAAAATAAAAATATCTCTGGCTTTTTAAGTGAACATTAGCTCAAAAACAGGAGGGTCCCTGCTAATGGACATCCAAGAACCACCCATGGAGCCGAATGTTTCAGAAGTCATATGAATGCAAGAGCTCTCAGCTTTAGAGTCTCTCCATGAAAGGTTGCCGTTTATAACTCCTCCTTCCCCAATTCTGTTCATTTCTTCAGTTCCCTAAAAGAAACTGTACTTAAGAGGGGATACGTTCTATATTCACCTGAATCATAGCAACCAAAGCCAAAATACAGGGTCCATGTCCGGCAAATTAGCATATTTCTGCCACATATCGAAAACTCAAAATGCTTCCAGAAGTCCCAAAGGAATAATAACTCAATGTATACTTAACCTCAGGAGAAAAAAAATATTTTGTATTGTATGACCACAAATTCTGCACTCATCCCTTCACTTTTCCAAGAACAAAAGCCTCTCTGAGCATATTCTCCATTTAAAAAATACAGTGAGAACCCAAATTGGAGTAAATTGAAGAATATCTGCTCCCATTACATCTCGACACTCCCAAACGTTGCACTTGGAATCTCCTCTCGAACTTATCAGAACATGTAGGTTTCAGGTAATTACAAACTCTATCATGTGATGCAAGAAAATATACACAGTTGCACTTCTGAAAAAAGCACCATAAATTCAAACACCAGCTACTAGGGGCACAATAAATGAGCTTCCACGCTAGCAGAGCTTGTCCCCTTCTAGGTACACATGTCAGAGATTCCACACGGCACTATTTCTCATTCATTTACATAATCTCTCACTAGTTTGCTTTCCAACTGTCAAACCAGGACTTGGTTCTTCCTGTTTCCATTTCCCGGGGTTATTTTCTTCCGCAGTCTAATAAAAAGTTCTATTTCAGTATCAAAATTATCAGGCTTTTCCTTAACCCAAATAGCAAAACTATCTTCTTTTCTCTTAGAGTTATAACTATATTTTCTCTTTACTACTATGAAACTGCATTTTTCTTCCCTCTAACTCCTTCGCAATCTACTTTTTCTGGGCTGTTAACACATATGGCTTAGAGGAACTGGGAGGAAAAAAAAGGAACAGGCTTTGGGTCAATGATTGGCCTTCAATGATTTCTTTCTCAGAAATGTCTGACAGCTACCCCCTGCCCACTGCTCCAAGCTCTCAGGCCCTGCCGTCCCAGCACCAGTCCCCAATATGACAGCCCCTCAGATGCTGTGTTTACTCCTTGTCACTATTTCCAATATCCCTTACCAGACAGACCTTTCAACCCCTTTCTGTAGTCCCTTGGTTTAAAAAAAAAGAAAAAGGATAATAGGCCTATATTAAGACTATCAAACACTTCTCTTTTTAGCATTCACAGATTTCTATAATCTAGTTCCCCACCAGCTACCAGTAAACCCTTCCAGCAGGCTTCGTTTGTCCTCTGTTCACCCCCCCCCACCTGAGTTACAACTTATTCCTACAATCCTCTCTACTCCACTAACCACCAACCAATCTTCAAACATCAGTGGAAATCTCACCTCCTACATGAAGCTTTCCTGGACTATTCTGACCCACACAGACTTCTTTCTGTTCTCATCTTGGGAAACAGTTTTTATCTGCATCACACGACCAAACACATAATTAGGGAACAACAACAGAAACGGCTATCTACACTCATGTGAGTCATTCCCCTTTAGCTGGGGATACGGAGGGAGGGCACATTTGGTTCGTTTCATATTCATTTGGTTTGTTCACCCACATTAAGAAGATGGCAATAAATAACTTGAAAACTTCCTATTGTTTATCACTCTGTCAATAATAGATATGAAGTAATTTTTCTTTTAGTTCAAGGTTTCTATCAAAAAGCTTATATTAAAATACACTGATAACAGAACTCCAAAAGAGGAAAACAACCCAAGAAAACTGGGCGAAGGAGTTAACAGACATGAAAAAAGGCATATGGATGGCAAGTAAGCGCATGAAAAGATGTTTAGCATCATTCAGACATTAGAGAAATGACAATCTAAACCACAATAAGATACCATTGTACATCTGTTATAACATTCAAAATGAAAAAGACTGATTCTCAAGTGTCCGCAAGGATGTAAGAGACCGAGCACTCACACCAGCTGGTGGCAAGGTAATATGATACATTTTGGAAAACAGTTTGATACTTTCTTAAAAATAACAGCTATCATATGACCATCCACCTGTAGGTATTTACTAAAGAAAA
This sequence comes from Saccopteryx bilineata, assembly GCF_036850765.1. Lineage (NCBI taxonomy): Eukaryota > Metazoa > Chordata > Mammalia > Chiroptera > Emballonuridae > Saccopteryx > Saccopteryx bilineata. The sequence goes on along the minus strand of NC_089490.1, from coordinate 185,112,726 downwards.
AACAAAGCCTATGTCCATACAGAGATCTGTATGTGAATATTTGCAAAGCTTTGTTTGTCACAGCCAAAACTGGAAACAACCCAAATGTCCATCAACAGGGGGAGAGATGGACAAACTGTCCTATATCAGACAACGGATAGCTGTTTAGCTCAGTGCTAAAACGAAACTCATTACTGGTGCAGGCAACAACCTAGATGAATCTCAAACGCATTCTGTTGAATGACAGAAGCCAGAATGCCAGAATGCAAAAGCTACATCAAGTATGATTCCATTTGTAGGACAATCAAGAAGAAACAAAACAAAACAGAACTATAGGGATGGGGAACATCTGAATGGTCACCTGAGTTTGGTAGTGAAGAGAAGGGCTATGACCGGGAAACACAAGGGAATGTTGGTGGGCGATAAAACTATTCTGTATCTTGAATGGGTGGTGATTACATGACTATGCATTTGGCAAAGCTCATAGAATTGCACACCTAAAAGAGGAAATTTTACAGCTTGTAAATTAAAAATAAATAAATGACCTCATAATAAAGACTAAGAATATATCACCATTTACCTTGGCATACACCATTACAAACTACTCTATTATGTTGAATTAGAAAAAGCAAGAACAGCATCTGTTGATTATTTTGTGACAATCCTAAAAATGCCGACAGAGGTCACAACACTTTTTTTTTTTTTTGCTAAACTCAGTAGAACGCTCACTGCTATTTAAAAATAACTAAGAATCTTACACAATCATCTAGTCACCCCAATTACATGCCTGCCCCCAAGTACCTCTGCTAACCAATCATTCATCCATTTGATGGGGATTTACCATCAACAATGTACCTGGCACCGTTTAGAGGTGACAAATGGACACTGGTAAACAGGACGGGTTAAGTTCCTATTCTCAAGAATTCTCCGTACGAAACGTGGAGTAAACCAAGGTAATTTCTATAGGCATGGGCCCTGAAGACAACAAAAGGGTGAGCTGTGTTACAAGGTGAAGGAGTAGGCACTTTATGTAGAATGGTCGAGGAAGACCTCTTTGAGAGAGTGACATGAGTTAATCCTAAGTGACAAGAAGAGGCAGGAAACCAAAATCTGAAGGCAGGGACTTCTTGGCAGAGGGAGCAGCAAATGCAGAGGTCCCCAGGGGGCAGGGCGGGAGGGCCCCGGTTCCTCTGAGCCACAGAAAGGTCACCGCAGGGAAGGAGCCAGGAAGAAAGAGATGCTCAGTCAGGTGGCCAGGGGCCTGTTAACTCAGTGCTCAATAGACCTCCAGTTAGGGCTACTTCACACTGCTAGTAATGAGAAGCAGCCAGAGGGCTTTTTAGCAGCCACATAATCTGATCTATGTTTTTTAAAGGATCCATGTGGCTGCCTGCCTTTTTTTTTTTTTTTTTTTAGGACATTGAGCTTTCTTCTCTAACTCGTCTTTGTTCCTCCACCTACCTGAGCTGCGTGGCCTTAGGCAAATCACATATGTATTTTCTGATCCTCAGGTCCACCAGCCGCCACCGACAGCTTACACATACTGGTTCAATCTGACAGTCAATATCTGACTCTAAGGCTAACTGGAGTCTCTCTCTGTCCTCACTTCCCCAGGACCGGACACTGTCCCCATCAATTCTCTTCCCTCCCTCTGACATTTTCAGTGTCAGCAGTGGTCCATTGCCCGTTTCCTATCTTCCCTGTCCAGCAGATCCTGCTGTTTCTCTGCTCTACCATCTCTTCCCTTGGATCTTTTTCTCTTTATCACCAAGCACGTGCCTCCCAAGAGCGAACACTGAGCCTGCATCCTCTGAGTCTCGCCTCTTCACTGCTTGCTGACTCCTTAGCCAAGTCCAGTTTGCTTCCCGTTTCCACCACTGGACAGAGTTCCCTCTTGAAAATCACCAGCACCCATCTGTCACCAATGATTCCATCTAATTCCTCGTCTTCCCAGCCCTATCGTGGGGTTTTGAACCACCATCTCCTACTAGAAGGTAATGATAATGTAATAGATAGGAGGACAGGATTCTACTCCCAGTACCGCTGCCCACTGCTTTGCGGGATACTACTGGAAAAGGCACGTAATCTCTCTGGGCCTTAGTTTCAGAATCTGTACTGGATTTGGAGAGAGCCTTAAGGCCCTTGCGATTTGCAAATGATTCTTCCCTGTGGCATCCATGACTCGGCACTATCTTGATTCTCTACACTCTCTGTCTCCTCTAGGAGGATGTATTGCTCATATTCTAAATGGGGTTCTATTCCTCCAAAATCCTAGCACAATGCACTTGTAACTGTACCTGAGTCACTAGAAACATTCTCTGTCTGGATAGCACCCACATTGACCGCATTGATTGCCACTTCTAAGAAGAAGCGTCCCATGCCTCCAGACCAACATTTTCACCAGTATGGAGAACCCTTCCAGTCAGAGACAATTTGGCACTTAGAACTCATGTTCCCCCTCCCCGCAAGGTAAATCCTCCTCCTCCAAGCCTTCACTTCTTGATCTCTCCATAGTTCTTAACTGCTCGCCATTATTTATGAGAGCCAAGCTTAGCCCTGGCTGGTTGGCTCAGAGGTAGAGTGTCAAGCCTGGCATGTGGCTGTCCCAGGTTCGAGTCCCAGTCAGGGCACACAGTAGAAGGTAGAAGCAACCAATTACTTCTCTACTAACCCCCCCATCCACCCCCATCCCCTCCCATCCCCTGTGCTGCCACAGCCCTGACTTTTTGGTATCAACAAGTTGGCCTTGGGCACTGAGGACAGCTCTGCAGCCTCTGCCTCGGGTGCTAAAAAAAAAAAAATGGCTTGGTTGCTGAGCAACAGAACAATGGCCTCAAATGGGCAGAGCATTGCCCCCTGATGGGCTTGCCCAGAGGATGCCAGACAGGGTACATGTGGGAGTCTGTCTCCTTGCTTCCCTTATTCTCATGGAAAAAAAGAGAGAGAGAGCGCCAAGCTTATAATATGTGAGTTTTCCACTAATATTCCACATACTTTGCTCTCTACTTCTACTCAAATATCAATTCCTTCCTCAATAGTTTAGTCCTAAAGCTATTAAAGCAAGACACAGCAAAGTAGATATCCACAGCGGGGGTGGGGGGGTATCCAGCTGTGGCAGCTCACGGTGGGGCATGAAGCCCAAGGGTAGCTCTGATGCCCAATGTGGAGAGTACGGATTGGAGCAGAGGTGGCGTCATCCACGTGTTTGCGTGTTCTAGTGTAAGATAGAAACACAAGCAAGAAGAGGACAGCCCAGCAGGGACAGTCAACACCTAAGGAGGCTAAGAAGGGCATCCTTTGGGGGAATATGGCCCCGTGACTGTGACCCTGAATGCAGAGTTAGACCTCAGTCACAGATAGTAGAGCATCTGGCAGATGGCATTGCTCCTGAAAAAATGGCTGATTCCAGGACTAGCATGGGAAATAATGTACAAGATGGGCCTTAAGCAAAAAAGTGCTCAGGGAAAAATTGGAGAATGGCAAAAAGACACAGAAACCAGCTTGAATGGGTTCCCACTGGCTAAATCAGAACAATCTGAACCTCAGAAATGAGGACCGTGACCAACTATAACCAACCTATGACAAAAGATAGGAAACAATGACACCATGCAGACAGAAATAATTAAATGAATCAACAAAGTCTAACAGAGAATGGGATGTTGACACAGTTTTAAAGTCCCTCTCCCCAAAATATCTCCTAATTGCAAAGGGAAAAGAGCAACTTACTTTGGAGATCTCTGGCAAACAGCACCTGAATCAGGTGATCCAACGGGACAGGTAAGAGCACAGAGGATAATCACTTGTCACCTAGCAGGAAGCAGTGAGAAGAAGGCAGCATCACGTCTGTGACGTTCCTGCCAAAACTGCATCACCTGATCTAGCCATGAGGAAGCAGACAACAAGCCCAAATGGAGGGACTTTCTAATAAATACCTGTTGTCAAGTCATGAAATCTAGAAAAGACTGAGGAACTGTCCCAGACTGATGGAGACTAAAATGACGCCAAAACCAAACACAAGACGCAATTCTTAACTGGATCCTTCTGCGAGAAGAGACTTTATCGGCACAACTGGCAAAACAAGAATGACATCTACGAAGTAGATGTTAAATTTCTTGACTTCGATGGTTCTATGGTGGTTATGCAGGAGAAGGTCCTCACTTACAGTTCTTTTTAAGTGGGCTTTCAATTTTTTTGAGTGTGATTATTTGAAAATAAAATTTTCATACAAAACCCCCACTCCTACAAAGGCTTCTTGTATAACATCTCACATCTGTCTCCTTTTTCCATTACCCCCGACATCCTGCTCCAGAGAAACAGGTTCCTATTCTCCTTGCGCAGCTGCCCTCACTTCTTAACAAGGCTCTTTCTGCTGCCATCCACCCCACCAACACTGCCTAATTAAGGATTTTCCAAAGAGCCCTTCAGCTCACACCACTTCCCATTCCAACATTTCCATAGCTCCTCATTATCTACCAAATTAAGTGCAAATTTCTTAGTGTGACTTTCAAGTCCCACTCTTTTAGTTCCAGCTAACTCCAACTAACCTCTTCCAGGCTCTCTTCCTCCCACCCCAAACTCCTCTATCACAGCCAGCCACACAACACAGCTGGATCGCACCAGTGTTTTCTGCCCATCTCCGGGGTCCCGCTCACATAACTGCCCCCTCGCAGGGAGTGCCCACCCCCAACCCCTGCAAACTTCTCAAGTATGAACCCCGACTCTGACACCACCACCACTCCCTTTCTCCCCTTTTCTAAGATGCCTAGGTAACCTTTGCCAGTCAGAATATCTGAAGTTGATTATGCCGATTACAGACATTTCATGCTGGTTTGGGTGGCAAGGTTTGTCAATTAGTCTCAACAACTCCTAATCCACAGGGTGAGGCCAAAATAGGCTTACAGTTGTGAGTAGGTAAACACCATTTATTTTCGTATTATTAATTATACAGTAGTATTGTTTTCCATATGAACTGTACACCTACTTTTGCCCCACCCCATATAAGGTGAGGTGGCATACCAATGAAGTAGTCATCATTAATGAAATTAAGTGACAGCCACAATTATGAATTCAGATCCCCAGTTATTATCTCGCTCTCTCTCTAGGTTATTAACTTTTTAAGTATTCAAGTTACCTTTTGTTTGCCATCTTTCCTTCCTGAGACTAGAGTTTTCTATTTCTTGCATAAAATACAAGCAATTTCTACCTTTTCTACATAAAAATGTTGGCCTTGGCCATACCACTATCAGAAATTCAGTGGTTGACAGAACATCAATTAAGTAACACACACTTATATGTAATTACATTTTAACTACATCATTTCCTTACTATATAAAGAAAAGAATAAAACTCAAAAAACTGAAAGCTCAGCTTGTTAGATAAGGCATCATCCCGATAACCCAAAATTGTGGGTTCAATCCCCAATCAAGGCACTTACAACAATCAACCAGTGAATGTATAAATAAGTGAAAAAACAAATTGATGTATCTTTTTTTCTCTCTCCACCCCTTCTTCTCTTTCTAAAAATTAATTTTTTTAAGAAACCTGAAAAACAAAGCCTTCACTTGACAAGTTTAAAATTAGAGATTCTAAAATTTAAGATGAAAACATATAAAATGTTTAAATTTCCTGAACTTTCACTAATAAATTTTGGAAAGCCCACAAAAATTTATGATCTAATGGCTATATTTAAACAATCAAGAAGCCAGTTATTTTCCTTTTGATTTGAATTTAGTAGATAAAGTAATAAATTGTTTAGCGGCAGAGCTGAAATTTTATCAGTAGATGAGTGATACAAACCTAAAGCAACTCTTGAAAGCCTGGGGAAAAAGAACTATTATTTCAGAGAAAAAGAATTAATTACATCAAAAGATTACGGGAAGTGAAGTGTTACTCCTAAATCACGATCAATATAATACCTGCTGCTGCGCTAAACACTGCAAGAATAGAAAAGGTCAGACACACCCAGCATTTCAATATTGCAAGAGGCATGGAATCAATAAACAGTAAATCTCCAGGTCCTGCTTTCAGCATATCACCAGTAGGGAAACTGCCTGAAGTTGAATACTTTGAACTGGTTTAACTTTTTAAGGTATGAATTAATAGCTCAAAATGTACTAATACTATAGATCAGGGGTCCCCAAACTACAGCCCTCGAGCCACATGCGGCCCCCTGAGGCCATTTATCCGGCCCCCGCTGCACTTCCGGAAGGGGCACCTCTTTCATTGGTGGTCAGTGAGAGGAGCATAGTTCCCATTGAAATACTGGTCAGTTGGTTGATTTAAATTTACTTGTTCTTTATTTTAAATATTGTATTTGTTCCCGTTTTGTTTTTTTTTTTTACTTTAAAATAAGATCTGTGCAGTGTGCATAGGGATTTGTTCATAGTTTTTTTTATAGTCTGGCCCTCCAATGGTCTGAGGGACAGTGAACTGGCCCCCTGTGTAAAAAGTTTGGGGACCCCTGCTATAGATGATAATCTAACATGTAAACCTAGGATACTTGTGACAGTAAAAGCAAAATGTATAAAAGCACACTACACATAGTGGTTTGTAGACTAAAAGCCACTAACTTAATTTTTTTTAAATAAAATTATCACTTGTACCAGAATACCAAAGATGAATGAAAGTGAATGAATCATCAGGAGAAGCAAATCTCTTATTTGAAAATCATTTCTAAAAATATTTAGAACACTAACCTGGAGGAATTCTAGGTACACTAGCAACTTCAAAGTCAAAATATTATGAGACAAATAATAAGAAACAGAAAAGTTCTATGTTTTTATTTCCAAATGACCTAAGCAACCCTTAATGGATTTATTTATTATAGTAAACATCAACAATCAATCAATCTCTCTCCCCACCCCAAAACCCATCATTCTTTCATCCTTTGCATTACAGAGAGATATTTACATCTCAGGGCTTTACTCAGAAAATTTGCTAAGAGACAGGGCAAACTCTATAACAAACTCCTTGAATTCTGAAAGTTTTGGTTTATTATGAAAGGTGAGTTTCAAAAAACTCCAGGGACAGCCTAACCAGGCGGTGGTGCAGCGGATAGAGCGTTGGATTAGGATGCAGAGGACCCAGGTTCAAGACCCCGAGGTCACCAGCTTGAGCGCAGGCTTATCTGGTTTGAGCAAAGCTCACCAGCTTGGACCCAAGGTCGCTGGCTCAAGCAAGGGGTTACTCAGTCTGCTGAAGGCCCATGGTCAAGGCACATGAGAAAGCAATCAATGAACAACTAAAGTGTCGCAACGAAAAACTGATGATTGATGCTTCTCATCTCTCTCCGTCCCTGTCTGTCTGTCCCTATCTACCCCCCCCCTCTCTCTGTAAAAAAACAACAATAACAAACTCCAGGGACAATTGAAACATAAAAAATAACTGTAGGTAATAAACTAAATTGTTTCATTCTATCATGAAAAAAAAATGCAGCATATATTAAGATAAATACCTTATGGCTTGTCTTGAAACCTACCAGAACACACCCTTTGAAATAGTGAACTTTATATTCAAAAGTCTAAGTCTGTGTTAGCACTGTGTTATGATGCTATCTGAGTGACTACCATATCACCATAAACAGCCAATCAATCCTATGTCAACAGGTAAAACCTATTCCCCCAAAAAATAGTATAAATTCAAAGAACAAGAAATTCATAGTGTTAAATTTTGCAAATGGAAAGATCTGATTTTTTAAAAATCTGCTTTTCAAAGTAAAATGATAGGTCACGCCTACTCACTTTTACTTTTAAATGGTAAACGATTTTTCTATCCCGACTACCCTGGAAACTACAGAACTAGACTTGTGATTAAAATATACTTCAAACCTCTTAAGCAAATATGTTAAAGGATACAGACCAGGACAAAATGGTGTTGGAAGGAGACTTGACTTGAAGTAGTGAACACACCACACAGTGTACTGATGACAGGTTGTAGACTTCTATCCCTGAAACCTATATAATCTTGTTAACCAATGTCAACCCAACTAATATAAAGAAAAAAGAAAAGTCATAGGACAGTCAGCCAGACTTTACAGAAATTTTACTAAACAATAAATGCTTAAAAGGAAAAAAAAAATAAACAGGAAACATGTACTTAGCTCATAATATTAACTGCCTCAAAGAAAAAGAAACTGAGGCTTAAGAAGCTGTGACTCACTCAAGGCTACAGTTCTGTTTGTGTCCCAGCCGACAGGGCAACACCAATCTATATGACACAGTGAGGTCCAGTGTCCATCCTGAGAGCTTTACATTCAGCTCTGCCATAGTCTACTTGACAAGGTGGCGGTCGAACCATCCACTCACTGAAAACTACTGGCAGAGAGATGACGACATCCATCGTCACTCTGACCCAATGGACAGCAACATGCACTTCCCAGACATTACTCATTTTTATCAGCTTGAAAAATTAACCTAGATGAGAATCATCTTTCTTATTTGAATAGGGCACTCTTTTCTCAGCATAACAGTCAGTAAGGCTAGCACAAATTAAGTAGTATCTCTTTTCTTCATTAACTACCAATGAGTGTATAGAATAGCATAGACCAGCAAGTCTCAATTTCGGGGTCTCAAGACATCTCTAATCTCTTAATATCTATTGAGGACATCAAGAGCTTTGGTTTATATGAATTATATTTATTGATAATTACCATTTTAGAAATTATAACTACTATTTTTTTAAAGAGATTTTTTTTTCTTTTTTTTTTTCTTTTTCAGTTTTCTGAAGCTGGAAACAGGGAGAGACAGTCAGACAGACTCCCGCATGCGCCCGACCAGGATCCACCCGGCACGCCCACCATGGGGCGACACTCTGCCCACCAGGGGGCGATGCTCTGCCCATCCTGGGCGTCGCCATGTTGTGACCAGAGCCACTCTAGCGCCTGAGGTAGAGGCCACAGAGCCATCCCCAGCGCCCAGGCCATCCCTGCTCCAATGGAGCCTCGGCTGCGGGAGGGGAAGAGAGAGACAGAGAGGAAAGCGAGGTGGAGGGGTGGAGAAGCAAATGGGTGCTTCTCCTGTGTGCCCTGGCCGGGAATCGAACCCGGGTCCACCGCACGCTAGGCCGACGCTCTACCGCTGAGCCAACCGGCCAGGGCCTAAAGAGACTTTTTAAAGATTTTTTAAATTTATGCATTTTAGAGAGGAGAGAGAGAGAGAGAAAGAGAAAGAAGGGAAAAGGAATAGGAAGCATCCACTCCCATATGTGCCTTGACCAGGCAAAACCAGGGATTCGACCTCAGTGTTCCAGGTCAACACTCCATCCACTGTGCCACCATAGGTCAGGCAGAAATTGCAACTAATATTTTAAATAATTTAAAAACAAGTCATTATATATTAACATAAACACATTTTATGCAAAAATATTTTCAAAAATGAAAACTCTAGTGAGAAGATGGGCACTGTTTTACATTTTTGCAAGTCTATTGCTCGCCTAATAGGAGACAGCTGGACTTTCATAGCTACTTCTGCTTTCAACATGTGGTGATACATACTGTTTCCAGGATAGAAAGAAAATCTGGCCCCCCACAGATATCTTTCTGGAAAAAGGAGCATTGCAATGGTCTTTGTAGATAAATGCAGATATGATTCTTTGATACAATGAAAATCGACAGTGAATAGTTTCTCAAAGGTTAGTTGCAATGTGGAATCTGAAAGCATTGTCAGTGAACTTTTCATACACTATTACATTCAAATTCATTGGTCCATCTTCCATTTTCAATGGATCTACCAATCCATAATTTTCGACGTCATGAATCTCCTTGAGTTCTCAGGAACCTCAAACTGTATTTTGAGATCTACTAGGAAACAGTTTAATATAGAGTTCAAACAAAAGATAAAGGATGTTAATAAAACCTACAAGTGGTTCCATGCTTCCTTGATCCCTTTACAACCTTTAGTTCATTAATTTATTCAACATTTCCTGGAATGGAGTATCATCATTATAAATTACAAAATAGGCAAAAAGGTTGGATTTTGGTTCAAAAGACACAAAATAAGAGCCAATGATGATGCTTGGATGAAGTTAAATTAAATATAACACATAAAGTAAAATCCAGAGTAAGATCTCTATATCCTCTGATATTATTCTGAGAATGATCTAAACAAACAGACCTGGGTAACATCCATGAGGAAAAGCTATAAAGAATTAGTAATCTATCAGAGACTTCAAGTAACACTACAGCTTTGGCATTAAATTTTTTGTAAAGCATATATTAACTAGCACAATACCAGCATCTATGTAAAAAAAATGGATTCCCTCTGACTACATTAACACATAAGTAGAGAATGTTGAAAAACACAAGCACAGACACCGGACAACACCTCCATTGCCCACAAATGCAGTGTAAGCTCAAGGCCACTGATTCACATTAAGATGTTTAAAGCTAGACCATTAGGAGGCGCTTCGCAAGTCAACAACCTTCGAAACTAAAAAAGCATACACAGAAACACAGCAGCAAATGTATGGGGCCTAATCATAACATTTTAAATCAGAGTAGAACTTAAGTATATGCATTATCAACAAATATTTCTTTTAACTATGTACATAATACTTCTTCCAAATTATTCTGTCGAATTTCATATACATAATGAAAAAAAAGAAAACTAAAGAAATGGAAACTAAAGATTGTGAAAACAAAGGGGGTATAATGGGGGATACAGGGCTGGGGGTGAGGGAGTTCTATTGAGTGGGAAACTTGAATCCATGTTAACACGATAAATTAAAATTAATAAAAATTTTAAAAAATGATTGTGAAAACACTTAAGATTTCATTACATTAACGGTGATGGCTAAAATGTATATAATAATATACTACAGACCTGGTGATCTTCAAAGTGCTTCTTATAAATTCACTCGAGTGTCTTAATGGCCTTTGAGATGGGCACTGTTTCATCCCCTTCTCACAGAGGAGAAAACTGGAGCTCAGAGTGGTGAAGGGGGGTATGTGCATGGCACAGGAAGCATCAAGTGGCACAACTGGGATTTCAACCGGGAAAGCCATGCATTCGACAACCCGGCTACACAACGTCAAACTAATTCGCTAAAAATAACGTCACTTACCACAATATCCAAGTTGTGCACAAAACTTCCTTCTCTGTAAGTAAAGCAGAGTCCTAGCAGTAGAACACACACTGACTTGGGTTCTGGTGAAAGCTACACTATCTGCTGACTGGTGTTAGAATTCAGAATTTGAGAGGGGCTGTGCTGAAATACCAAAGGGCTCATGTTGTTGGAAGCTGCAAGAACCTATCTTTTATGGAATGTTTGCTTCGATAAAAGCAAGAGGAGTCAGGTTTGAGTTGATGGTGAGGAAAAGAATGCACAGAATAAAGCTTTTGCTCTTGGTTTAGAAATAAAAAATAGAAGGAAAGAGATATAGGAATATACATAAACCCTATAGCCTGAACAAAATAAAATTTTGTATTATATCCATATATTCCTAGATGCCAAAGGAAAGAACCAAACCTAAGAAACCTATTCTTTATATGTCCAATAAAGGGATCATTTATGACAATCATGTAATAAAAATAGCACTGAAGCAAAGTCCAATGCAAGTATTCATTGTATAACTTAGAACCACCCTTTAGTCATATCTAAAATCTCTTCCTTGTTTTTTTGTTAATAGATATGCTTGTCATGGCTCTATAATATAATTTGAAGTCAGGTATTGTAATGCCCCAGCTTCGTTCTTTTTCCTTAGGATTGCTTTGGCTATTCAGGGTTTTTTATAGTTCCATATAAATCTGATGATTTTTTTGTTCTATTTCTTTAAAAACTGCCATTGGAATTTTGATGGGAATTGCATTGAATATGTATATTGCTTTGGGTAATATGGTCATTTTGATTATATTTATTCTTCCTATCCAAGAACAAGGAATATTTTTCCATTTCATTGTATCTTTTTCGATTTCCCTTACAATGTTTTGTCGTTTTCATTATATAGGTCCTTTACATTCTTTGTTATATTTATTTCTAGGTATTTTATTTTTTTTGTTGCAACCATAAAGGGGATTACTTTTTTAGTTCATTTTCTGATGTTTTGTTGTTGGCATATAAATATAAAGACACATGCAGCCCCATGTTCACTGCAGCATTGTTCATAGTGGCCAAGACATGGAAACAACCAAAAAGCCCTTCAATAGAAGACTGGATAAAGAAGATGTGGCACATATACACTATAGCAGTGGTTCTCAACCTTTCTAATGCCGTGACCCCACAATACAGTTTCTCATGTTGCGGTGACCCCAAACCAAAAAATAATTTTGGTGGCTACTTCATAACTGTAATTTTGCTATAGTTATGATTCGGAATGTAAATCCTGATATGCATTATGTATTTTCCGATGGCTTTAGGCGACCCTGCCGGGGTTGTGACCCACAGGTTGAGAACCGCTGCACTATAGAATACTACTCAGCCATAAGAATGATGGCATCAGATCATTTACAACAACATGGATGGACCTTGATAACATTATACGGAGTGAAATAAGTAAATCAGAAAAAACTAAGAACTGCATTATTCCATACATAGTTGGGACATAAAAATGAGACTAAGAGACATGGACAAGAGTGTGGTGGTTACAGTGGGGGGGGGCACAAAGGAAACCAGATAGAAGGTGACGGAAGATAATTTGACTGATGGGTATGCAACATAACTGTCAAAATAACCTGGAGATGTTTTCTCTGAACATATGTACCCCGATTTATTGTCACCCCATTATAATTAATAAAAAAAATAGTTATGCTATCTGCAACAAGGAAAACCAAGAGATATTTTACAGTAAGGTATGCATGTCTTCTTGCAGATCTTAAAAGTTATAAATATACCAATTCAAAACTGCAGTGACATATTTCACTTCCAATACGAGTAAGAAAGTCAGACTGTCCACTTAGTAATTTTAGCAGTGCTGATTCTTTAAAAGCCCTCAACAGTTAAGGAAATGATTTATTTGTATTGAAAACCACAACTTCCATACAATTAACCTAACTAGAAAAAGACAAAAAAGTGGGGAGCTCTGGGTAACAGACTTGAGGTTCAATTTCATTTTTCACAGCCAATGAATTAATAAAGAAAACTAAAAAAAGAAGAAAAAAGACTAAAACCACAAAGAAACTAATTTAAAGCAGTTTTAATGAACCAGTATAAAGCTAGAGGGGGGAAAAAAAGAGGGCACTAGTCTGCTAAAGTAAACATAGTAACAAGAAGCAGAAACCAAACTTTTTGCAAATACCTACAACAGGCAACAAGGGGGCCGCGGTGGGGGTATAGCACCTTATAAAGGCTCCTTCAAAATCACAAAATACTTTCTAAGAAATTTTAAGAACATTTTTGTTTCTCTATTTAAAAAAAGTAGTGACATTATACCAACAAGCAGAAGGGGAACATTAAATGGCCATCCTGACATCCTGAAAATATAAATAGAACAGTAAACTGAAATGTGTTTCATTTGTCAACTGTAAATATCATGCCGACCATCCATGTTTTATAAAGTCGTGATTTTTCAAAAACGAAGAAAAAGCCACCTTACCTTGACACATTTTCTGGAATGTACTCTAGGACCGGATATCCATCACTTCGTCTAGATGACAGGTCACCGTGTGATTTCCACGACTCCACTAATGTATTGACAGGAGGAAAGGAACTCAGGTGTTGGAAAGATTGGTCTCTAGCCGCTCGTGATAAAGATATTGTACCTTGAGCACCAATCCTATAGTGAAAGGATTGTCCACCTGAATTCACACCAACGATGGCAGATGAAGGGATGCTGGCCTCTGGGTAATAGCTCCCATCATCTGGTTCCTGTTTAATCCCCAGGGAGAAGCTGCTGCCTTCACAGTTACCATCAAAGCCGGGCACAGGTGGCCCTAAAATGCCTGATAGAGAATAATAGTCTTTATCATCCATAAAGGAAAAATACGAGCTATCCATGAATGGAAATGGGTTTACAGTTGGGTTCCCTTTGAAAGAGGCGCCTGAACACGAATGCTTGGTTGATTCCTGTTTTATTGGTACTGAGAATGGAGAATCGGAATTTATTTTGCTATTTCCTCTTAGACACGAGCTGCTAAAAACTCCATCTGGCTCTGGTTTTATGTACTGGACAATGTTAAGCTGGCCGGTCACACCATTAGAGATGGCATTCTCCACCTCCTCGGTCTTGGGAAACGGGGCCTCTTGAGCACCTTTCTCAAGTGTGTCTGGACTCGGAACCACATCCCGGGCCGCAATGGATCCCAAAGGGGTGCCAGAAGCCGTGTAGCTGAAGGCATTGTTTGCGGGGCTACAAATAGAACCCACAGTACTCACAGTTGGGCTGGAAAGCGTGGATCTGTTATTTGTGTTGGAAGGGCTGGAAACAGAGCACCTTGAGTTGTTGATATTTGCCGGGCTGGACACAGAGGATCGCAGAGTGACGTTAGGACTGGAGACTGGAGATTTTACACTGCAGTGACTTGGCGGGCTGGAAATGGGAGACTTCATGCTACTTAACGGACTGGAGAGAGGAGAGCCCACGTTGCTGGCGTGTGCTGGGCTGTGTGACCTGGAACCTCGATTCTCAATGTTAGGGGAGCATGTCAAGGGAGTCCCCTGGGTGACAGGGCTGTGCACTGTGAAACTGCCAAAGCTGGCCGAGGTGGAGGACACAGAGCTAACTCCAGCAGGGCTGCACACTGAAGACGTTATGTTCAGAGGGCTGCACACAGACGGGCTCTTCTCATGGCACATGATAGGACTTTTAACAATAGTACGCATGACCCCGCCATTTAGAGAGTTCCCAGGATCAGACATAAATGATCTCAAGGGCCTGCTCATACCTAACGTGGAAGGGCGATGGCCATTTTCTTTGTAAAATTTCACCAGCTGTTCAACATTTTGATAAATCTTTGCTGGACTCATGCTTCCTTGTTGGTTCTGCTGATCATAGGGGTAGTCGGCATCTCTTATGGAATCCATGTATAAACCCATGGACTCAGCTACAGTTGCTGAAAGTTCCTTAGATTCCAGCTCGGTTTTAATATCAGACGTTAAAATCCCAGACCGATTATTGTCTTGCTGAAGGCAAGGGAGTAGTTCTTGTTTTTCTTTGCTGCTTCCTTGAGTACTGTTGTTTGGAATAGCACCGGAAACACAGCTTACATTGACAATCTCCATGTAGTTATTCTCATCTGTCCTCTGTGTAGGTCCCAGGGAAGAGTGATCCACAGCCTGAGAAACTTGACCCCACCGTCTTTCCATATCTAGACCTTCAGGGAGACTGTGGTAGCCTTTGGTCTCCATAGCTAACAAATAAATTTATATTAAAAAAATTGAATTAGAATCATTTATAGCAATACAATCCTAAGTGACATTCCAAAATTCCAGTGACTAAGCCAGCAATTTTCAACTAGTGCACTGCAAGAATTTTTAAAACATGCACTACCTGACTCTTTAGTCAGAGGCACTGACCTCTTTTCCCTTACATTGTCAAAAAAAATAAAAATAAAAATGACAACAGCCAAAACAATAGCACCCCAGTGTGAATCAAAATTATACCTATTTTTTTTGTCAGATCGGCAAAAAATACATTTTTTGGTGTGCTGCAGAATTTTAGTAATTAGTTTATGTATGCCATGAAATGAAAAAGGTTGAAACTCGCTGTACTAAGCTGTAAGTACACATTCTACTTATGCTAAGCAATACTTCTAGTTATTTTAAAAAGTTACCTGTTTCGATGCTGATAAAACAGAGCATTGACTAACCTGTCCAGAAGCCAGACTCAATAGGCAATTATATAAAAGTATTTTGCATCCAAATAAAAATAACATAGTTCTATAATACAGCCTTTAGAGTTTGCAAAGAATATTTACAACTGTTAACTTATTTAATATTCAAAGTAATCCTGGGGACCAAGAAACAAACAAAGGGGAAACTGAGGACTTAGGTAGGTGACTTGCCCAAGGTTAAAGACATAATAAATGACAAAGACAAAATCAGGTTTAAAACTACATCTTCTAACTCCAAAGGCTTTTGAATCTTTTGGGCTATGGACGCTGCTTCCAATATCTAAGATGTGGTTTTACTAAAAAAAATTTTTAAATGCAATTAATGTTACCATTTCCCAATATAAAGTTATTGAGTGAATTATCACAGAAAAAACAATTTAGGAATTATTTTTTAAAACAGTAAGATTATCTTAAAATGCATTATTGACCAAGATAACTTAATGTCAATTCTAAAAAGTAAAGATTCATATAATCTGATTTACTAAGATGGTCCATAGCACAGAGAGGATATGTCAGGAACGACAGGCTCTTTGTTATTTCAATACCGGTGAGGACTCTGACATGCACCCTGAGCTAAAAGGACTCTTGACAGTTTCATCCTCCACAGTAAATGGAGGAAGTTCAAGATGGGTTCTGACAACTTATGTGTTCATTCATTCAACAAATATTTATCAAGTGTTTGCTACATCCTGGGTCTACAACCAGTCACTGAATCTATAGTGATGAACAAAACAGGCACAGTCCCCATGCTCAGGGACCCCACAGGATTGCTTTAGATATACAATCATACCCATTGGCTCTCTCTATATATTTCACCGGCAGATTTTAATAGGCTATATTTATATAATTCTTATGTAGTATATAATTCAAAGCAATATTATAAACATTTCACACACATTAACTTATTTACCCTTATAAACAACCCTTTAAGATTGGTGAAAGTATTATATAAATGATGCAAGTGGGGAAACTGAGGCACAGGCAAAGAGCTAAGTAGCAGAGCTAGAATCTGATCCTAAGTCTCTCTCCTCACCAAGGTCATCTCGACCTTGGCATTACTGGCATTTGGGACTGATAATTGTCATGGAGGTCTGTCCATGCATGTAAGATGTTTTAGCACATCCCTGATCCCTCCCTACTAGATGCTAGCAGCAGCCCCCACCCCAGTTATGACAGCCAAAAATGTCTCCAGACATTACCAAAGATTCTTAGGGTGGGGTTGGGGAACAAAATAACCACCCCAATAAGAACCACCAGAGTAAAGAAAATTAACTTATTCTCAGTAAAAATTTTATTCGTACATTTTAATATATAAAATTCCAAAAATTATTATGTATTCACTTTTCAAATCCTTTTGGTTGTCTAAACAAGCTATGACCCAAATAAAGGTCCTGATCCTAAAAGACACGTTTTCAGCTGTTCCGCACACAAATATTACTTTCGGCCTCGCCTCCTTTTACCCATTTTGCTACTCCTAGCTCCATCCTCCCTATCTTTCCCTCATTAAAAAGAGACTAGCAAGTCCTTTTGCTCCAGAACTTATATTAATTAACACAGAAAAAGAATGATGACTCTACCAAATAAATTGGCAACAGCGATCACGAGGCTCTCTAATGAAATGTCATGCCCAAATTGTCTGCATACTGTAATCACCTCTACCTTTTCTGTATTCTACACTAGTTTCAAGTCTCAGGAGGCAGAAACTTTCTAAATTTCTCCATTGCATCCCAAACTGACAGCAAAGTGATTTTTAAAAAAATGTCAACTAGTTATAATATAATCAGTACTCAATAATTTGTGACCATTAAACCCTACCAATTATGGAGCTTACTTTTACTTAAAGAGCATTATTCTATAAATCCTGAAGCAGGAATCAATCCCAAAGCACTGGGAAATAAATCAAACTGCAGAGGCTGAGGTGGTTATCTGGTAGCTCCAGCCAAAAAAAACTTAGTGTGGAGAAAAGCCAAGTAAAAGTTGGGGGAAACAAAACAAAACCCTGCATAGTGACATGGGACTGAAATGGCTACTATTGGCCTTTCCACTTTATTAAAACAAACGAAAAAAAACCCCAAACATTTAGTCATAGCCAGAGGTTGAAAAATATCAGTAAATATTATGTGCTTCTTCGACATCTACCTAAGAGTATTCATCCTTCCCATACCAAACTGGAAGGGATGTACATCTAAGGGATGGATGTTTTGGCTTCCAATTCATCCAACACCACAGGTAACAGGTCTATTCATGTTCAAAACTGAACACTTTCTGTGTATCACCCCTCTCCCCTCAACCCAGTCCCTAAACCCACATTCTGTTTTGGTAAAGTGAACCACCGTCCCTCCACCCAAATGCCTGGAAGTCACCCTTGCCTAGGCACCCTTACTAAAGGCTTCTGCAGCCTCAGCCCTCCCCACTCACCCACCCACAGCCCCATTTCCCTAGGCCCTAGGCAATAGGCCTATTTTCCCAGAGTCTGAAGGGGAATCCCCATGCAGATCCCTCTCCAAAAATCTATTGTCCAAATTCCCTTCTGGAAAGGAGGATCACTTGCAGTATTTTTGAAGTTTCCCCGTGTAAACCTGCATGCTAAAACTCCTGGGCAGCCAGCTCGCCAGTGCAGAGAAACCTGTTTCCTTTTGAATCCAGCATTCCCTACATAAATTGGACCACTGCACCTTTTTGTCACAGAACAACTACTGATATTCCAAGGGACGTTTTCATCACTCTGTCCAAAAATAGGAATCAAAGCTCAGATTTCTGAGGTTTTACGAAGATTTAAAGAGAATCTATATGGGAAATGGAGGGCAAGGACACTCTGAAAGCACTCTACAAGCAAGTACCTTATCAGTTAACATCATGTAGCTGATCACAACTTCCCAAGTCTTGTTTAGTTAGCCTTAAACTCCCTTAACAATGCAACAGGATTTGCTGAATTCTAAATTAGCTTTGATCGGGTATTCTTCTCATCTACCAACCTCATGCACCTCTCAACAAAGAGAACAGAGTCAAGGCTGGCAACAAACACAGAAGAATAGAGGACATCTAGGATCTGCATGGTTTCCACTGGAAACATTTTTAAAGATCAGACCTTTTCAAAAATAGGTGTAGTGAAATATTTGTGCTGAATTCTCTCTATTATCTTAACTCATCTTCTCCGTAAAGAAATGGATCAGATAAGAGATTTATTTCCTAAGTTATCCATGAAACCTAAGTTGTCCCTTTGGAACTGGCATAATTACCATGGCTTCAACAGAATTTCAGTCAACTTGAACTTATTAGTGAATACTAAAAATATTAGCTAGGGAATTTATGATTCTCATAGAACTTACTATCCAAAAAGTAAAGGGAAAGTTTTTGTTACTAACCTATAAGGTACTGGTCTACAAATTTAGCTTATACATAATTAAAGTTGTCTCCTGTACAATGGGATTATAACAGAGGCTTCTTTGGGACAAAGTCAAAAACCCTTATGACCCTTTAATTTTCATGTAAATGGCCTACCCACATAAAATAAAGGGAATTTCACATAAGAAAAGTAAGGAGAAGCACTGCTGAAGTTCTACTTTAAACCACATACATGCTCTTCAATACTCTTTTTGCAAAGGAAAAATCTGACGTTAAAATTTTTATGTTTTATAGCCTGTGTTAAATTGCCCTTTTCCATAAGGAAGTAGTTTTTTTCAGGGTTATTAACAAAGACTCTTGCATATTTGTATTTTATCTGAAAACACTTTCACTTTTAATATCCCCCCAAAACACTGTTCCATTTTAAATGCATAATTTTATATAGTTATTTCACTGTAATATGGCATCTAAAAGATCAGAATCGTAAGAATGTTACAATTTGCACTGGTTGTACAGTTGCAAGTTTGTTGTATGTAACTATTTTTCTGTCATCCCCACTACAGAACCATTATGTTCCCGTCGTTTATAGATGAGGCGAATGATAGAAACCTGCCCAAGGTCACCTAAGCGTGCAGGAGAACCAGTTAGAACTGAGCACACCTGATTTCTATTCACTCACCTAATTCAACTGAGCCACCTGATCTTTCCAAAATCCCCAAACAAAACTATTTCTTATCCCTTAAAGGAAAAAGCTCTTCTTTATTTTTAAAAGCTTGTCCTCAGACATTTCCATGACAGCTGCCACGAAGTCAAACATAAAATTAAAACTTCCCAGAAGAACTTCGCTGGAGAACGCTGTTATCATTACTTTGTAAATATCATCAATTAACAGCACCTAGAGAAATGGCAATACAAAAGGTATAAGGCAATTTAGTGCGTTTGAAATTCAGCAGTTTCCAAAACTTGTCTGCTATCAAATGAAAGTTTTCCTAACTTCTATGTAATAATAGTTAAAAGCTATGGTGCCATAAACCTTTATGACTGAAATCTGTCTTAAAAAAATTCTGTAGAAAAACCCTGCACCTAAATTCAGTAGACGGTTACGGATGCCACCAAAAGAAGCTTCATCCCTTCGTTACTGCCTTTAGAATTTCAACTGATGCCACAGAAAGCTGAATCTCCCTCAAGAGTTTCCTGAATACCAAGGAACGGGGGAACGGGCAATGCACGAATTTCCAGAGCCCCCTTCATTGCAGGATCTATCAGGATCTCTCTCTCCTTCAACTGCCCTTAATAAGCTACATCTCCAGCTGAGATTTGGATGCCTCTGCAATTGACAGAGGGAAAAAATATTATTCAAACGTCCTTTAAAAATTGTACTAGGCAAACGACCCGAAATTCATCTTGGGGAAAGAAAAGGGTGGTGGTAGACCTCCCACTGCAAAAAGCGGCTGAAAGCCGCTCGTTAGAGGGCATTTATCCAAAGTGGCCAAACTTTCCCAAAATAGTCCTCTGGCGGCCAAAGGGGGGAAAAAGTGGAAAACCAAAACAAAACAACAAGCACACAGCACTATACTGACTGTGCCTCCGAATTACGCAGCCACTTCGCCCAGCAAAGTGCACGCTCCCGTTCCGCGGCCGCACGTCCAGGTCGGCAAGCGGCGCCCCGCGGCGCACCCCTACACACCTGCCTCGGCCGGGGTCCGTCTCGGCGTCTACCTGTTGCAGCGCTCGCCAAAGCTACGACACTCCTGCTGCGGAGCCCCCCTAAATCCAACCACATCCAGGCCAGCGAGTGCCGCTCCCCCTGCAGCGGGAGAGCCCGAGGCAGCAACGCTCTTGCACCCAGGTGACTGCACGGGCTTCTTCCAAGCAGCCTGAAGTTGGCTTGCGTCTCCCCCGTCCAATGACACCCGGGTGCGGAGGGGCGGAGAGGACCGGGCTGGGCCAGGTGTAGGGGCAGGGACAGGGCGGACGAAATAGGGAGGGAGAGAGGGAGAGAGGGCGGGCCAAAGCCCGGAGGGGGAGTGGGCCGGCTTTTAAAAGCGGGTCACATGTCCAGATAAAGTTCAGGTTGCTTCCTATTGGCCCGGAGGAAAGCAAGGCTCCACGCTGCATGGGTCAGGGTGGCTTCTCATTGGGCAATCATCGCTGTCAGTCACTAGGAGGGCGACATGACTGATACAAAGTTGCTGCGACACAGCCTGGACTCGCGGCTCCCTTAAAGCCGCAGGAGCGGTGCGCGTTTGGGGTGCCGGGCAGTGGCTACGACACTAGGCAGTAGGCACCCTCTGCACGCTGATCCTCGGCCCCCTCCTTGCTCAGCTTGTGTGCACCCACCTGACTCTCCTAATGATCCCAGGATATCTGGAAAGACGTGCAAAGTGTGGTGACGCGGTTTAAGTCGGTTTTTCCGAGAGCCAGTCAAGGTGGTGTCCCCTCACACTCTCCACCTGCAGCGCCAGGTGAAGGGCAACCCTGGCCCGGGCTCCACCCACAGCTTCCGCGTGCACGGAAGGATTCCCGCGTGGGCTTCACCCGACCCCTAAGGTTCTCTCCACGCCCCTTTCCTGGGTCTCCCGAGTTACCTCTCAAGTAGAGCAGCCGCAGCGTCCGCTGCCAACATGCAAAAGGATCACGTTCCCACTCGATTTGAATTTCCTTATTTTAACCGTGCAGGAAAAGCGGGTGCTTTTCGGGGTAGCTCAACCCTTTAAACACACACAGCCTCTCACCCAGTTCCCCACCCCCACCAAAAAATAAAGTGCCAGGGTCAAGAGTTATTGCTCTCTCTCATAATTTTGTTGCTGTATTTAGTATATTGGTGTAGGATTTTTCCACTGGTTCAATTAGAAAGAAAGCCTACCGATCGAGGATATTCACTTCTTTATAATGGGTGGGAGGGGTGCATAAATTTGGAGAAACATATAGAAGGGGTTTAGGAACCGAACTGTCTTCTAAGGATCCGGCATCTGCGAGAAGAAATTTCTGTTTCCCTCTAGTCGCCCCCACCTCGACTCTCCTCTCGCCCACCCAAACGCTGGACTTCTTAACTTTGATTTCCTAAGGACTTTGAGGGTCCGCGTTTGAGCCTCGCCTGTAGGCTCCCAGCTGGCCCGGAGTCGGCACCAGTGACGTACACACCTAAATCTGGTCCCCTGGCCCTCGGCGACCCGCAGCTCGGCGCCAGCTGCTGCGCACCTCCCTCCTCACCCTTGCCCCGCGCCCGCGTAAGTCATGGTGGAGGCGTTCACCCTGTGCCCAAAGGCCCCTCCTCGCCTTACAGTTAATTAAGCTTCGGGATTTCCGACCCCGAGAGCAAGAAGACAAACTTCCAGCCTTTCCAGGTAGGGAACTCCCTGGCAGCGAGGACGACAGCGGCGGCGCGGGAGGGCCCGTCCCGACCCCCGACTCAGGTGTTTAGCTTTCCCCTGCGCGGAGCGGCCCCCATCGACCCCGCAGCGAAGAGTCCCGGCCAAGTGTCCCAACTTCCCCGCGGGGCCCGCCGTCACGCGCGCTCTCCTGGCCCGGCGAGCAGTCGGGCATCGATCGCACCCGGGCGGAGGGCGGGCGGCAGGCAGGACCGAGGGGTGTCCCGGACCTCGAGCCCGGGCACGCGAGGAGGCGTCAGCTCAGCATGCGCTGCCAAATTATTCATTATTAAAGGAATGGACGTGTCTGTTTTACTAAGTTTTTACCTCCTTTACTGAGAGCCTGCCTGGCCCTGGATCTCAGCTTCTTGCAAAATCTAGGTTAGAACGGTGCAGGGACAGCTGCCGCGATCGCTCGCCTACCCGCTGCCCAGCACCCCTGGCCGGAGGCGGCCGGGCGGGCACCGAGTCTCCTGCCCGCAGCCCACCTCTGCGCGCACCCCACCTTCACCAGGGCCGCCCCGGAGCTCCCCGGGTCCCCTCCCGCTGATGTCAGTGCAGTGACTCGCTGCACTCACCTTTTCTAGGACATGGTGGGGAGGCTGGGGCCGGGGCGAAGGGGCGGGGAGGGGGGCAGCGAGACTCCGGCCGCCGCCGCCGCCGCCACCGTCGCCACCAGCAAGTCCAATATTAGCTGATCGGCGGGAAGGATGGAGAGGACGGTAATCCCAGCGGTCGCCCTTCTGACGGTGGGTAGAGCAATAGAGCAGTAGTGTTGCTACCCTGCAGGAGCAGGCGAGGCGCCGGCGCCAAATCGCGCAGAGAGGGACGCGGGCGCCCGCCCGCCCGCCCCCGGCAACGGCGGCCGGCCTCAAGCGGACCCCTCTCTGGGGCTGCTGGTCTTCGGGGCTGTGACAGCGGTGGCCCGGGAGCCGGGAAATCCCGCGGGGTGATCCCGCGTCGGCTGTCCCGCAGCGCGGCTCTCCGCGCCCCCTCCGCGGGCCTGGGGCGGCCGGTGACAGCTCGGGCGTCGGTGAGTGAGAGAGAGAGAGAGAGAGAGAGAGAGGAGAGAGAGAGAGAGGAAGAGAGAGAGAGAGGAAGAGAGAGAGAGAGAGAGAGAGAGAGAGAGAGTGTGTGTGTGTGTGTGTGTGGTAAGTGGGGGAGGCCGCAGGGGGAGCCCTGGCGCCGCGGCCCCCTCCCAGGGTCACACCCTCCGCAGCCGGAGGAGGTAGCAAAGCGTCCAGCCACCGGCCGGTGGGAAACGGGCTGGGGGCGCCAGTGGCCGCCCTGCCACCCCGGCTACTGGCAGTGAGGAGGCCGAGAGAAAACGGACTCCAGTGCACGTAGTCCCACACCCCTCACTAAGGGCCCCCCCAAGTCCGGCCCTGACCTCGCGTCCCGACCTCAGGTGCAGTTCCCACCTGCGGGGGACAGCGCGGACTCGGGACCACGCGCTGGGGGCGGGAGGGAAAAGTTACTTTTCCTGCTCCCTCGCTGCCCACCCGGGGAGGCTGCTCCTCTCCTCCCTCTCTGGGGCTCGCCGAGCCTCTGCCCCACCCCCATCGTGGAGGGGGGTGAGGAAGGGTGGCGTGTCTGCGCGCGGGGGCGCAGGGGTGGCCGGGTGAGAAGCGGCGGTCGCCACTGGCCTCCTAGGTCTGACAGCCGCTGAATAGCGGACCGCGACAGGGCGGAGGAGCTAGCGGAGCAAGGGGCCGCGCGCCGGGACCCCTTCCCCCTCAGCTTGCGGAGCGCCGCGCGCCCTCGTGCCCGCCCCGCGCGCCCTCGCGCCGGCCCGGGCAAACACCTACGCAGACGCGAAAGTGAAGGGCGGGGGGGGGGGGGGGGGGGGGGGGGGGGGGAGACAGAACCTGGCGGGCCGCGGGTGGCGCGCCCGGGCGCGCGCGGCGGGGGCGGAGGATGGAGCTGTGTGTCCCGCGATCCCGGGCTATTCTCGCTCCCACTGCCCTGCGGAGCTGCCTCCTGGCTTCAAAGACTGCCCGAAATCTCAGGTCACCTACCCCCTGTCCCCCGCTGCACAGATTACCCCCCATCAGAGGATGTGTTCGTGTGTGCGCGTGCTTTACGCTCACTCACGTGTGTGAGAGCTACGCTTCAGCCCCAAACTGTTCCACCACACCGTTACACTTATTCTTGATGGAAGATTGGGGGGGATGCATTGTGAATGTCACTACCACTTACAAACTCCCCTGCATGTTGTCCTTTATGACTCAGTTGAACCCTGAGAACTGACCACATACATGCACCTCCTTTCTTGTTTAACACTCCTTTTTCTACAGGCTCTATTGGCTACCCCCCCAACCCACCTTATTCTGGGTTCTTTCTGTTTTCTAAGCAGTTGTGAAAGTTGCTATTCCCCTTCCACACCAAACCCTGTTACACATGGAGAGAGCTGCTTCGTTAAAACAATCACTGCCTTTCTCCACCCACATTCCCACTGTCTGTATATTGGCCTTCCCATTTCATCCATCACCCCGGCCCAGTCAGTGTTGGGACTACTTATTCCCTGGATGGCTTCAAGTAGCATTTTGGTTTCTAACTGAACAACCTTTTGTCTCAGTTTCCTTATTTGTAGGAAATGTAGAATCCCGAAGGTTTTTTTTTTTTTTTTTTTTTTTTTTAGGTGAAACCAAGAAAATAATTGAGTCAAATATTTTCAAATTAGTATATTAATATATATTAAATGAAGTTTAAAAAGAACCACTATTTCGAAGTGTACTACTGCAAAAACTGAATTGTGAAATGCACGAAGCATAAGAGGGACTGACATTGATGGATTGATAAAGTAGATAGAAGGATAAGCAGATACGTGATAAAGCGTGCATACAGTACACTATTAATGCTAGATTCTAGGTGGTGGGTACACAGGGTTCGCTGTAAAATTCCTTGAACTTTTTTGTATGCTTGAAATTCTTCATTATGAAATGTTAGAGAAAGCCCTTATTTATGGTAACCTAAATAATGTAGATTCTGATTATGAAACTGCTCAATTAATCATCTTCCCCCTTTACAAAATGACTTACCAGACACATTCTGTACCTACTCGACCACTATTTTAGTCAGTAATTTCCATTACAGACATCTTGTCAGGGATCAGACTATTGTGTTATAACCACAACATTTTAGAAATTTAGAAGATTTTTTTCCCTAGTATTTGTTTATTCCCAAACTTTTATCGTTCCGGCCTTTTAAAACAGTTTGGTATTATAAAACTAAGATTGAGCATCTTTAAGTATCCTTTTTGAAACCTTTTCACACCAAAATGGCTTCAGGAGGTGATTCATATGCCCATATATATCAGCTTTTCCTATCCTTTGGGAGAGATGTTAGGGAATTTTTGCAATTAGTAATAGGCAAACCTTTATTTGTTATTGGATATTCAAGTATTTAGATATCTGCCCAAACGTTTGTACAGTTAAGTTCCCCCCTTCCCTTCATTTTCTTCTGCTGGCTGTAAAACAAGTGGTGGTCCTGTGCCACCCAGGAAGGAAGAACAGCCCCAGGATAACATCAGCAACTCCCTCACATGAGGCGGTAAAGCTGATTTTGCTTGGAATCACCCCACAAGGGGTGCCTCTGAGAGACTCCATCAAAGATGGGGATGCAGGGTTTTCTGGTTGTTTGGAATATGTGTCATTCCAATGCTCATTAATAAAGAGCCCAATCAACTCGAAAAAGTATATGCCTAGAAATGCCATTATTTGTTTTTAAGGCTGTCTCTTAACAAAGTTTGTTCTTTTCATCCTTTTAGATAAGTATATCTTTTCCTTGCAAAAGGAGGGAAATGATTTTTTTTAAAGAGAAATAAAAATTAAGAAAGGAAAAGCACAGAGAAGAACATTAACTTCATCTCCAAATAGTTGGAGACTATTTACAGCTGCCAAATAGTCTTAAATCTTGAAGTAGCATCAACTATCTCCCTTTTCACAATTGTTCACCCTTTGTTCACAGTCCCTGTACCAAGGGGCACCTCCTGCCTTCAGCCCAGTAGAGTCAAACTCTCTGAGGTTTGCCACCATAAAGTGCAGGACTCAGCATTTGCAATTTACATGTGACATCACATCCTCTATTATATAACTTCAGATACAAAGCCTAATATCTTCTAAGTTTATGTTGGAAAAAATCCTCCCTTCCTCTTTATTTCAGCTGTAGCAGAGCCACCCCTCGGTTCCCTGATCCCAATCCCATTTCTTCAAACAGCTGACTCAGGGGTGGGGGAGAAGGGGGGCAGATAGGCGTTGAGTTGTTTAAGCCATGAAATCATAACCCCCCTTCCAAAATTGAATATATTTTGAAATATATAAAGTACTTCTTCTTTCTATCTTTTATATCTTTACTTACTGTCCAGATACCATTAGGTATCATATAATTTAATTCAATAATTTTTAAAAGTTTAAGGGTAAGCATTTGGTCATAGTTAACTTCATTAATAAGCCTAGCCATGCTGGCATTTTTTTTTTCCTTTCTCAGAAACTAGGCTTTCCCCGCCCCCCCTGTCTCTTACCAGCTGTTGGAAAGAGTTGAGAAATAGTCAGAGAAAGAAAGGAGGGAGTGTTGGAGAGAGGGGATGGATTGGGGAATAGTATAAGGTAGAACTTCTTTGTTTATTGCAAAACACACATGTTACAGTTTATAAACATTGCAAGCAAATAAGATATTGTGGACCAGAGATAAATACAAAACATATCAAGGGTTTTGTTAATATCCAAAAATAGAACAAACTCAATATTCTAAACTAGTTGGAATATTTTTATTAGCTTTGGTTTTTCATTAATTTCTGTATTTGTTTACCTATTTCTTCATCTGTTCACCTTAACTTCATTTGTAGTCATTTTAAATAGAAAATGCACAACCCTAATACATTTCTATGACCATATTTTAAGATGACAGAGTACCAAACAGCCCATGCATCACAATTAGTATAACATATTATTAGAAGCAAATCAGATTTCACTGTGCCTACACTGGTGTTCTAAATTTAGAAATAATGTACAGTGGTTGAAAGGGGGGGGGAACTTACAGCCGTTTAATAAAAATAAAGATATTTTCTATTTGTTTTATTTTTTCTCTGCTCTTTTTCTTGGTTTAGTACAGGAAATTTATCACTTCTAAATAACTGTGCTGAATCTTACATACATAAATAACTGCATTGTTTGTGTGCTCATTAGGATTATGGATCGAGTCTGTTTCTCTGATCTTAGGAGCAATAACATTACCACAGAAAAGTGAAACAATCCAGTGGGTCAGGTGTGGGAAACATAAGAGTCTCTGTTGAACTTGATGAAAAACTCATTTAGAATTTCTCATTAGAACTTCACAGGAGCTGTTAGCTTTTCAGTATTTGGCACTATATTTTTAGCAGCATTTTAACAGCTGTCAGTAACAACTAAGACAACATTTTGATCAACACTATTTTTTTTTTATTCTAACGAAGATGATTGCAAAGAAACAAAATGCTTCAGGATTTAAATGTTGAGCTATGAAAGCCAAAAATAAAAAGGTATTTTCTTATGATATATAAAATGTTAATGCATCAAGGACAGACAATGAGGTAGGTATCTATATACAATGAGGCCAAATGAATTTTTAAATTTTAACTTGCTGATGCCTATGTACACATAATAAAGATGATTTTATTCTTAAGAGGTATGTTCAATGTCAGAAATAGAAATGTCAGAATAAGAGAACGTGCAGTTTATCTTGTCATATATTTGCAAGTAGGTCAAGAATAGCCATGTGGGCACCCGAAATGAATAAAATCTTTTTCTTAACATTACAGTTTATAAAGGGAGGTTATCACATGTCAGATATATGACACTGGAAATAGCAGACAGAAAAATGTAAGAAGCTTCATGACAGATGTCATCTTTATTCCTAAAGATAGAGGTAGATTTGCTATGGGTAATGCATTACAAAGCAAACTAAAACTGAATCTTCTCAAGTGTCAAATTTCCCTTTCACCTGTAGTCTCCCCAAAGCGAGCAATTTGCGTTCCAGAGGAGGTAGAGTAATGGTATATTATTAAAGAAGGTACTGAATCATCTTATCCAGAGGTCATCTGCTCATTTCGAGGACCTAATCCAAGTTTTGAGTTTGTCCCAAAAAAGGCAGCTGAGTATTTCCCACTTCATCTAGCTGGCACAGTGAGGAATTATTAACGCATTCTTATATCAGATGATATTTTTATTATATTGCATTTGTTTCTTCTAATCCTTTCGGGGGCACCAATCTATTAGCTCTTTTAATATGAAGCATTTTTAATTGCTTGGTAGGACTTTTTTTTTTTAACAGACATATGAAATTTTAGGAAAAATTGAGGTTAGAGATCCTTACCTCTTTCCCAGCACAAACCCCTGCCATGTGCAAATCTTTGGGTATTGATAATTTTTCACAAAGCATTATACGGTTTTCTTCGTGCATAAAAGTTTGACATTAAAGAACCATGTGTAAAAATGAAACATGTATAAAACACTTCCTATATGGAAAGTATATCCACATCAGTTATTAATATTTAAACCACAATCTATTTTGAAGTGCTTAATGTTAATTATAGCTAGACTTTAATATTTTATCAAAACAACTAGACATGTTTCCACTTAAACTAGTTCATTGCTTAAAAAAAGAAGCGTTTTAATGGCCTTGACCATGAATGTGGTAGAACCGCGTTCTCTAAGTGGAGGCTGAGCAGATTGCTGCTGTACACTGACAGTGGAGGTTGCTTGCTCTTTTAAAGGGCCAGTAGATACCTCAAGTCTTGGGATTTTCCTTATACATTCATAAATGTAACTTACACTTTGTTGTTTTAATTTCATATTAAAGGCACATATTATTCTTACAATAATTATATATCTCATAGAAGAAAAAATCCAAGAAGTTTATTTTTATAATTATATCATTTCAACATATACTATTATCGCCCCATTCATTTATAATTTCTATTGCTCTTATTTCCAATTTGAGTATTGTATGAACTGAAGTTTAATTTGAAAATATCTTTTATACTTAAATTACCTCTGTGTGTGTGTGTGTATGTGTGTGTGTATGTGTGTTATAATCCAACAAAAACTGCCAAGGTACAAAATGAAATATAATATACACATATCTTTTTATCCACTATAAATTATTTCCATGGCACCATAAGATTATGAGACTAGAACACTACTGTTACATTAGCAAACTATGGACCCAGTAGTTAAATCAACATTATAATCTCATCAACTATACTCATTGAGAAATACAAGCAAACATTAACTTCTGTGAGTAATTCAGAAAGCCCAAGGTGTATGCAAGGACCCCCAAGGCTCGACCTCCTTAATTAAAATTCCAAGCAGAAACTTTCAGCTTAGAGCTATTTCACTTCCTCTTTTCATAGGAACAGCAAACCAAGCAGTACAGCAGTCAGTTGGCATGGCTTTGAATCCTGGCTCTATCACCTAATAACCATATGACCTTAGGGCAAATTACTTAATCTTTCTAAATTTAGGTTTCCTCATTTGTGAAATGAGATTATTGATGACACAACAGGATATAAACTTAACCCAGTACATAGATCTAGGAAGTGCTCCCCCCAAATGTGAGATACTTACCTTCAGAAGTTTGTCATAGAAAAGCAAGATTGATTCTTTTGAGGATTGAAGATCCTCCAATTCAAAGAGTTTTTGAGGTCCCTGGAAAATTAGTGTCACCTGAGGTCCTCAAGCACTTCAGACTTCTAAAATTTCTCTTTCCTAGAAGAGCGCATGTCAAATTTTAGCATGCACCACAATCACCTAGAAAGCACACTAAAAGAGATTACTAGGCCCCGCCACCAGAGTGTCCCATTAGTAGGTCTGCAGTGGGGCCCCAGAATTCCAATGTCTAACAAGTTTCCAGATTGATGCTCATGCTGCTGACTGGGGGACTACTCTCTGACCACCCCTGCCCTGAAGTACAGTAAATGAAACAATTGTGTTCAGGTTGCTGCTACTGGGAATAGAGGAGAGGGAAGGGTGAGAAACAGGTAGTAGGGAAGAGAAGAAAGGAAGTGTCAGGTAGTGATAAAAAAAAAAAGGGTAGGGGTCTTCACAGTCATGTGGTCATTGGAATAACGGGGCTGGCTAGTTATTTTAAGGCACTAACTAACTGGTTTATTTGGAGGAGTTGAGAATTGATAAGCCGCGCTCCTTCCATTACCTTTGCCTGCAGTTCACTGTGGTCAAATCCAGATTGCTGTTCTCCTGCCTTGAGTGTGTTATGAAGATGGCACAGACAGAAAGCAACTACGACAAACTGATGCTTCCCACTTCTCCCCTCTCTTTCTCTCTCTTCTCCCTCTCTCAAAAAAAAAAAAAAAAAAAAAAAAAAAAAGATGGGCACATCATTCTTTGGTTAGATTTTAACTGATGCTTTTTTTCATCTTTATCCAAACAAAAGGGAACATTAGATCAACTGAACATGATGAGCTTCAGACAAAGCCATAATGGTCCTTCCTCATTTTCAATGATTTTCTGTATGAGGAGATTCCAATGTTCCCTCTCAGGAACCCATGCCTCCTCTTTACTTCTGTAAGAGTTTCATTCCTTGATTAAAAAGTGATGCTGACATTATCGGGTTTTACTTCCTTAAAAAGTTGAAAAATAAAGTTCAATCAAAATAGATGAAGTTCCTGTATTTACAGAGATGGACCTGAAAAATAACCAAGGAGAGTCAAGAGAAGGAAAATAAAACTACATTCCTTGTGCTGCTTGAATTAAACTTGACCTGGAGTAAGCAAGAAAAAAGGGAAGAGGAGACTCTGCTACTTATAAGAAAACTGGGTGTTTTCTTAAACTATGGCAAAAAGATTGGTTTTTTGTTAAAATATAACAAGAATTTTAGTTATATGAAATAAATCAACAGAGTTTGAAATGCAAGTAATACTATTCCATAGAAAGCCAACAGAGATCAGATCTTAGCCTACGCCTGACACAGAGAGAGAGCTAGTATATGGCTCTCTGCATGTATGTTAGCACGGGGGCATGTGCAGTAGAATACACTCCCTATGGCATGCCCCTGGAACACCACAGCACAAGAAGGGCAGGACTGACAGCCTCTGATAGGCTTCTGATAGGCTGATACCCATTCCTGCTTGGTCAATGCTGCCAAACAGGTCATTATCTCTGCTTTCAGGGGCATTCAGAATTTGCCTGAGAGATGTTCAGACCACAAAGGGCCAAGAAAGAAGGATTCCTAAGAAGAGAGCAGTTTCCTCTCCAATCTGCAAAAATTCTGTATGTGGGATAGGTTAAAAGAAGAAAGAGACATTATCCAAGTTGATTTGTCAACCTCTCTGTGAGATGTGTGGAGGGTCTGCAGAAAGCACATGTTTTGCCATTCTGGGTTCATATGCAATTTAGAATTTTCTGGCCTTCCTGGAATTTTAGTGGAGAATTCCAGATTTTTCATACATTCCAGATGCCATATATCTAACTAATATATCTACTCTAATTGAAGACTGCAAAAAGTCGAGACCCTTTATAAAGGAAGTCGTGAACTTCCTACTCTGGAGGAATTTATAAGTAGGGTTTCCTCTAATCAGGAATAGCAAAGGCAGGGTGATGGAGTAAGGAATCTATCAGTTTGTTAGCTTTTTCAATAATTACTTTGCAAAGAGGAAATGAGGTCAGGAAGAAAGGCCCAATATAGCCTGATGAATCAGTGGTGATAAAATACATGGGAACTTTGACATCTATCCTTTTACATTTTCTTTTGAAAAGTAGCCCCTAGGTCATAAACCAGGTATCACACAAAAGAGGAAATTCAGTAGTGTTTGTCTGTTAGAATAGCAGTAAAATATAAAGGTTAAAAACATAGAGTCAGGAGCCAGGCTTAGCCCCGCTTTGGATCCCAGCTCTGCCTCTGAGTAGCTGTGCGATCATCAGTAAATTATGTCAACTCTGGGCCTAGGGTTCATCTTCTACAAAATGAGGTATTACAGCTTACCTCCTAGGGTTGATAGGGGGATTAACAACCCTATCAGGGTTGTATAATGATTAACTTACACTAAACAATAAACATTAGCTATGATATTTTTACATACCCTTAATTCTAAACCATTTCCTCCTATCTATTTCTCTACTGATAATCTTTCTTGTTCTCCACACACTTGGCATCTGACCTTATTGGATCACCTCTCCCTTTTTTTTTGTATTTTTCTTACTGGCCTCTTTGATATTCAGAGCTGTCTGCCTGGCTTCCTTCCACTAATATTCAGGCACAAGTTCTTCTTCTATCTCAAGCCTCCCATTGCAAAACATGCTGCTTTTGTGGCACAATTCCATTTCCCCTCTTGTCACCTAGTGTTCATGGCATAAACTTGACCTGGACCTTTCTATAATATTTATAAGGTCTTTTTGCTACTTGAAGAAGTATATTCCCTTAAATGAAATGTCAGAGACAATGCTATAGGTACCCCAATCCAATTTTATCTTTCTCTTTCTGAGCACACACGGCAGCTACATATCTCACCACCCCTTGCATTTAAGTCCAGTCCATAAGACTCAGTGTGAATCCTAGAGTAGTGGAAGTCATGTACTCTACTGGCCATAACCACCCTCCCAGAGTGCTTGTCCATGCTCTCACTTCCCTTAGCATTAATGCCTAGGGAGCCTCAAATTTAGAAAGGAGACTGGATCCCAGAGTCACCTCTTGGAGGAAAGCTACTGAGGAAAGTTGCCTGAACTGCACGGGACCATAGCATGAGAAATAAATCTTAATTCTGTGCATTCCATGATATTTGGGTGTATTGCCCCAATTAATTTAGACTGTACAGAATAGAAATATTTGGGCAGAATATAAATCTACAGTGAATAGTATATAGTGAAGTTTGAATGTTGTTATACTAGGAAACAGTATTACTGAATTCATTAGGGAGTTTAGGTAGCTGAGCAGAATGTTTTAAAGAAAAGGATAGGGACTGTAGAAAGCCTCAGAACCAGATTCAAGTTTTGCCTCAAATATTTATAACTTTGACTTTAATATGTTCATTCTCTGGAATCCAAATAATACTTTCTAACAGTGTTATTGTGCACATCAGCTAAAACCTACTAGGTAACTCTCTTCCATCCATATACCCTTTCCAATATTCCAATATTTCCAACCCAGTATTTAATTTTGGTGATTCTTCATTGTAGACTGTTTTTCATAAAGTTGACTTTATAGGGTTACTGGACTAAAGTCTTGACAATAAAGAATAGCAATTTGGTCCAGAGAAAGTATCCATATCCTTAATTTGTGTCCAAATTAAAGAAAATCATTATCAAATTTTATGTGTTGAAAGTAGCACTTAGTAGAGAACAATTTTCCCTTTATTTAGTGCATTATTCAGAAGCTTCCCAAGTTAGAAAGGCTATGCCATGCACCATAGCACAATTTGGAAAATATTATATTTAATTAAAAAGGGAATTTCTGAAATGATTACAATTTATATTTCAAAATCTTACATAAAGTTTTGACCCATGCAATATTAATGAGTTAATTTTCCTTTTCCCCATCGCATCTTAACCATTAGAAGAATGGTTTCTGTTTGAAATTATGGAGTGTGGGCCATTCGCAGACTGAGCACCGGCAACATAGAGATTCCAGTGACCACCTATTTTTCAGCCTTTCTGTTTGCACACACACAAAGCCACTGGCATACTCAATATAAACACAGACTTCAAAGGCACACCTGCAAGAGTTGCCATTGTTACCTGCTATTTAATATTTATACAAATTTTTCAGCGTTTACACCATGTACTTGGTGCCTTTTTAAATTAAAAAAAAAGTTAACACATCTTATTCAATTAAAAGGCAAATATGGCAAAATTTTACATTAGGCACACAAGAAAGAATTAAAAATTCAATGTTTATTACATTGTAAGTTTACAGACCTTGTCCTACCTTGTATAGTAGGGTCTTTAAAAGCTCAGTATTGCAACAGATGAGGCTTTCTGTGGCACAGTGTTATCCTTTTTATGAAATTAGTAAACTCTTCCATTCGATTATCAAATAGATGTCTCTGAAAATGGTTAGAGGAGCTGCATGCTCTCTCTTCCTTTCTTTTCTCTTTCTTCTCATCATCCCCACCTCTAATTTCCATCCAACCTCTATTCCAACACCTCTGTTCCCCTCTCCCAATGTGGAGTTGCATTTTACATAAAGTTTGGTTCTGAAGTCAGTGAACAGGTGAAAAGCCATATAAAGTCAAGAATTTCTTAGGGAAAAAAAGTCCCTTTATTCTCCCTTAAAGGACAATAGGCATGGTCATTTGCATGCACATTTGAGGCTGCTACACCATCCGACTCAGCCAGTTCTTCCTCCAGCCTTGGAGCGGATTGCTGTTTTCTCAGTTAAACACCTGATGAAGTAGTTGGCTTGCATTTAGGGGCTATGTTGTAAAAAAAATTGTATCTTTAAACACTTGAATCACACTCAGTATGGTGAGATGCTCATACTATGAGAGCGATTCAGGAGCTGAGACCAACTGAAGGAATATCAGATTCACATCCCTTCCTGCGTGCCTCTGGGGCATATGCTCTAGTGGAACGTGGGACAGAATCACCCACACTATTTACACTCTTCTCTTTCCCTCACACTCCTGCTGGCAGAGTAAGTAGAGTTGAGTATGGATGGGAACTTCATATGTATTAAGAAAAAATTCTATTCAGAACTGCAACTTTTTCTAAGAAAGGCAGCCCCTGTTACATTTCAGGGTCTTTGTTGCTCCCATGCGCCATCACAAGAATTGGTGTCCCCTCCTGTTTCATGGAGGGAACTGCCTCACAGGTTATGGACATACAAAGATGGGGACATGTGGAGTATGGAGGAAGTATGGAGGCTCAAGTGGGCTGACTTGCTGTGTATCATGATTTCTCAACTTTTGCTCTATTGTCAGTTTGGTTCAGACAGTTACTCATTGGGCTGTGCTTTGTAGGATGTTAGCAGCATCCCCAGCCTCAACAGACTAGTTGTCTGTGGTATTCACACTCCTCCCTCCAAGTTGTGAAAACCAAAAATGTCTGAAGACATTGCCAGCTCATCCTTGGGGAGCAAAATCATCCTTGATGGAGAAACACTGCTCTATATGAAAGAGCGGGAAGAGTTTTAAAATCTTGGGGGGAAATTCTGACTGGAAGAAGTGAAAAAGGAAATAAGGATGGGGTGGGAGAAATACTCTAGATCTTGCAAGGATGGGCACTGGAGGAGTAGAAGTAGCTTTTGAAAATGTAGCCTTAGTGAGGAGATGGTGGAAGGCTTGTAAAAACCAGATACGCCTACACTCCCATTTGGAACTGTTTTCTGTTAGATGGACTGCCTATTATTTCCCTAACCCTTCAATAGAGTCTACTGTAAACACTGCCACCATGTGAGAGCAGTTAGGGAATAACCAACTCTTCAGGAAAGGGAGTAAGCTGACATCATGTGGAATAAGGACAGTCCTCATGGAGAGGTTATGAAATTCAGAGGAAATGTTGTCTTGGAATGAGGGCAAGTATTCCCAACGTGGACCGTGCAAAAATCTTTGGTTGTGTACAGAAAATGGATATGGGCTTGAACAACTCTTATCTGTGCCTTCAGGGGCAAGGGCCTCTCAGTGACACACCATTAGTGGCACTCTAAGGTTTTAGGACTTGTGGGTTCTCCAAAACACACACAGGCTCCACCACACCTGACAAGAGTTAGTGTGGAAGGAGAAGATACTCGTCTCCTCTCCTTGTGTCTCTCAGGGGCTTACACCTAGAATGTGGAACCTCCAGGAGTGGGAGGTGATCACTTCTCATTGTAAGGATGGTCTCAGTAAGTGATGTAACCCTGCCCCGAGACACTGCTCCTTCCTCTGCTCCCTCACCCTCAACATCTGGCTGTCCCTTTTGCTTCTCCATCTTAGTTGCTCCTCTATTACCTTGTCACAATGTCCCATATGTTTTCTTATAAAAACTTCAACTGTATCCCTTTGCCACCTTCCCAAGGCGACCTCACCTTCTGGGTACGGATTTTGAAGGCTTCCTCTTCTCTCTGCCCACTCCCCTTTTAGGGTCATGTGAATTCAATCTGTGTCCTTGACACATTCTGTGCTTTATTACTCCATGCTGTTCTGTCTCAAGCGGCTCCTCTAGAAAGCCTTTCATCACCATATCTTCAGGTCTTAATTTAATGTATCCTATTGTACTTTAATATATAGGTTCACAATACTATTTCTTATAGTAAGATGAACTCTGAACTCAACAAGTTCTGTCTATACCTCTTCAGGGGCATTTATCATTTTCTATTCATTGTAATTTCTATTATTGTACATAGTATATTTACCCCTATATGAAGAGCTTTTTGAAAATAAGAACTATGTCTTAACATAATAATTGATTTATAACAGCAGTTAAGTAGTTGATCTTCTTTTTAAAATTATTATTCTTCTAGCCTGACCTGTGGTGGCGCAGTGGATAAAGCGTCAACCTAGAAACACTGAGGTTGCCGGTTCAAAACCCTGGGCTTGCCTGGTCAAGGCACATATGGGAGTTGATGCTTCCTGCTCCTCCCCCTTCTCTCTCTCTCTCTCTCTCTCTCTCTCTCTCTCTCAATCTCTCTCTCTCTCTATCTATCTCCCCTCTCCTCTCTAAAATGAATAAATAAATAAATAATTAAAAAAAAATAAAATTATTATTCTTTTTTCCCCAAAGAATTTAAGATGGCTTTGAAGGACACAAAATACTGGTTAGTGACTTGAATTAGAATAAAGTGAGAAGAAAATGAGAGACATAATAGAAACTTAAGAATAGCAGGATATTTATAAATGTTTGCTGAGAAGTAAATCAATTTTCTTGACATGAGAAGTGCCAGTGAGTTAGTTTAGTCTTAGAACAAACTGTGGTTTGTTTCCTCACTCACAACTCCACCCCAGTGGTGATGTCCATACCCCAGCCCTCCTTTACCCCCTGTAGTCTCCACTTCCCAAATCTGGTCATGCTTTATTATGTGGTCCATTAGAAGCTGCCATCTTTTCCTACAGCTGTTCCTTCCTGACCACAGAGCAGGCTCTAGGCATGGGCACTGGACCCAAGCCAACCCACATCTTTCTCATATTTGGAGCTGGAGCAAGAGTTAAGGGCTTTTTTTCCATGGATGGTAAGCTAGGAATCTGCTGATTCACTAGAGTCCCTGGGTAAAGAAAGCTGAATTTTCAGGAGAAGAAGCCAACCTATAGAAAGAAGCCGAGATCAGAAACAGAGAGAGGATTCTGATTATATTTGAACTCTTGGTTCTGGTTTCCAAAAAAATCACCCTCAAAGCTTCTCTCATTCTGCTGCCTTCCAAAGTATATTCGTTAAAGTGTCTTTTGATTTGCACTGAATTAACTCCCAACCCTTGAGTCTGACAATCCAACATTTCTAGCACCCAGTCAGCCTTATCTTGCTTCTAAATTCTCAGTAGAGAGTGGCCTTCTCCCAGATGCCAGGCTCATTCTTTTCTCTGTAGTTTTTTAACAGTTATTTCCTTACCTTGAATGACCTCCTGCCTCCTCTCCCTGCAATACTAATTCTAGCCTTTCTCCAGGGTCCAATTCAAGATCTATCTCCTCCATTAAAACTCGTCTTGATTGATCTTTTTCTTCTCTGAACTACTGTAGTCTTTATAGTTCCAGCTTTTACCATGCTGCCTGAAACATATTTATTTTATGTTTTGGTTTATTCTCTTCTGTGTTTCCTGTGTTGGAGCTTTTTTTTTTTTAGTTTGTTTATTATTTACAAACTTAACTGTCTTTAAGAAACAGTGTCTTCCCATTTGTCCGCTAGCACTTTGATCTGTTCGAGTGTAATGGCTTGGTGGGGTGTGGGGGGGAGGTTAAGGGAGAATTGAATTGGTCTACATAAAATAGAGGGAAGAACCTGGGTAGGATAGCTCAGTTGGTTAGAGCATTGTCCTGATACACCAAGGTTGCAGGTTTGATCCCAGGTCAGGGCACATATAAGAATCAACCGATGAATGCATAAATAAGTGGAACAACAAATCAATATCTCTTTCTCTTTCTCGCTCCCCTCCTCTCTCTCTCTCTCTCTCTCTCTCTCTCTCTCTCTCTCTCAAAAATAATTAAAAAAAAAGAAGGTAGGAGAAGAGGCTCTTGCTAGAAATTCAGAAAGGGAGAAGTGAGGAGGAAAGAGGGGAGAGCAGAGCAGGCAGGCAGAACAAGGAAACTAAAATTAAATCATAAAAGTCACAGAGAGCATGTATATTTCATGGAAATTGGTGAAGGGATAGAGATTTGGGTATAGTTTATCAGGAGGAAAACCAGAAGCAACACACATGGATGCTGGTGCTATAGTTAGTGACCACGAAAGATCTGCACCCCTGGGGATTTGCAGGAGGCATGAGAAGAATTTTCTAATTCAACCAAGTCTGCATTTGGGGGTTAAAACCAAGGGGCAGAAGGTCCCAGTAAACTTCTGAGCTCCAAGTGTTTATTAGTTTAGTATTAGACACATTAGTCTTGCCTTCCCATGTTGATCATAAGCTTCATGACAGAGGGACCATGCTGTCTTCTGCCTCAAAGACTCTCACAGTGTCAGGCTCAAAGGAACTGTTTTCATCTCCTGTCTCTTCACTTTCCAGTGTTTCCTCTATATCAGAGTTAGGCTAATAATTCAATTTTCTGCTTTATGGTAGAAATGGGAGAAAGAAGAGGAAGAAAGGAGAGAAGAAGGATCGTCTTTTGGTGGTGAACAAACTCCCTTATCTGGTCTCATTTGATTTATCCGAACTCACTTCCTATTACCCAACATGATTCTCTTTTCCAGAAATGCTGAGTTCCTGTCTGCTCACACAGTATGGAAACTCATCTGACTGGTTTGTGTTATGCTGTTTGCCTCACCTGAAACGTTCTCCATTCACCTCTCTACTTACCAAATCCTGCTTGTCCTCAAATTCCAGCACAAGACACAGTTCCTCCAGGAAACCTGTTGTACCTATCAACCACTCTCCAGTTATCTTTCTGCTCAGACCTTTAATAACACTTATAGTTTATACCATGCCACATGGCACCAGTTATTGCTGTAGTGATTTTATGATGGTTAATACTCTCATAAGCACCTCGAGGACTGATTGTATAGTTTTGATCCACTGGGTGCTCAGTACTTAGTAAGTGTTTAAGAAATCCCTCTCCTAATTGGATTCACAAAGGGTGGCACTTTGGTATGTTTTCTACTCTAGCCCCAATGCTAGAACATGGCCTGGAAAATAGTGGGTACTGAATGAATATTTGTTTAACGATGAATACATGAATTAATGAATGAGTGAATATTGGTCTACCAACCTTTATGACTCTTAGTAGCAAAGACTAATTTTTTTTATTTACCTACCTAATATTTATGGCATTTTCCTAATTCTCTTGAATCAAGTAACTGTACTTCCTTTGTTAGATTTCCCAGCCTTTCTGATAATTTCCGATGCTGCTACTGAGCCCCTTCAGTGTGACATCAGTCATTCTCAAAGAACTGCACTCATTTCAAATCACGTTTGTGCCAAAATTAATTTATTGATACTGAAAAAGAACACAGGAGTGATGCATGTGCATGCCCTGCTCCTTCCCTCTCATGTCCCTTGTGTGTGTCACAGTATGGAAAGAGTGGAGCTCGGACATTGTCTATAGTGAAAAGGAATCTCTCCAGAGACACACCATACTCATAAATATAAGTATTCAATATCATAAAGATATTAGTGATCCCCAAGTTAATACATCAAAATCAAGTACAATTACAACAAAAATCTCAACAGAGAATTTTATTCAGTGGAAGTTAGGTTGATTCTAAAATTCACTAGAAGTAAAATGTTGAGAATAGCCAAGGTCTTTTTAAAGAAGAGTAAAGGAAAGGGACTTGACTTTTCAGATATCAAGATTTATTAAAAAACCATAGTAATTAAATCAGAATGGCAGACAAGCAGCCTAATTAACAGAACAGAGGACACAACATACACACACATATACAGAGAGACAGAGAGAGAGACAGAGAGAGAGAGAGAAAGGAGTGACGTAACAATACTGTGGGATATCAGGTTAGGAAAAAATGGTGCTAGGACAACTGATTGATCATATAAAAAAAGCAGTATATCCACTATATCATATACAAAATAAAATAAATTCAAGGTGAATTAAGAGCTCAAATATAAAAAAAACCCAAAATAACCATACTACATTCAAGAAAAAACAGAATATTTTCAAGACTTTGGGTAGGGAAATTTTTTCTCAAAAACAAAGACGATGCATAGGACATAAGAGAAAAAAAGGTGAATAAATTTGACTGCATTAAGCTTGGAGGTTTATGTATTTAAAAAAAAAAGACATCATAAAGAAAGTTAAAAGGCAAGCCACAGACTGGAAGAAAATATTTCTAACCATATATCTGACAAAGAATAGTATCAGGAATATATCTATTTAAAGCTCAATTAGAAAAAGATAAAGTCAATAGGAAAGAAAAACCATGAGCCAGAAGATGGATAAGCAATTCACAGAAAAAGAAAAAGAAATGTCCATTTATATTCAACTCTTAGTATTCAGGGAAACATATGTAATAAAATTGAAAATATGCCCTGGCCGGCTGGCTCAGTGGTAGAGGTCAGCCTGGCGTGCAGGAGTCTCAGGTTTGATTCCCGGAGAGGGCACACAGGAGAAGCTCCCATCTGCTTCTTCACCCCTCCCCCTCTCCTTCCTCTCTGTCTCTCTCTTCCCCTCCCGCAGCCACGGCTCCATTGGAGCAAAGCTGGCCCGGGCGCTGAGGATGGCTCTCTGCCTCAGGCTCTAGAATGGCTCTGGTTGCAACAGAGCAATGCCCCAGATGGGCAGAGCATCACCCCCAGGTGGGCATGCCGGGTGGATCCCGGTCTGGCGTATGCAGGAGTCTGTCTGACTGCCTCCCAGTCTCCAACTTCAGAAAAATACAAAAATAAATAAATAAATAAATAAATAATTGAAAATATAAAGAGTGTGCATGCTCTATTTTTATAGCAATTCTTTTAGGTGTGTATATATATGTACATATACATATAAATGCATATATATTAGAGAAGCTCTTGCATATGTGAACATATGTATATATATATATAAATCTCAGAAAAATTATAATTGTAAAAAATTGGGAAAAATCCAAATTCTCATTAATAGGGGAATAGATAAGTAAATTGTGGTATTTTCCAAAATTCAGTTACAACAAACAAATTAGAGCCACATAAATCAACATGAATAACCCCAACAACATAATTTGAAGGCAAGAAAGCACATTGGACAATTCCTTTTACGTAAAGTTTAAAAATATGCAAAATAATACTCCAAGTTATTCAAGAAAAAATGTATAGCATAGCACACAGCATTCCCCAAAAAGCAGCTTCTGAGATAGAGATGACGAAGCAGGAGGTTCTTTGGAAAGTGCTTCTGGGACTATCTTGTAGAAAGGAAGTCAAGAAAGCAGAACTGGATGGAAGAGTTTGGGCCATGATGTAGTCTTAATAAAGACCTCAGTCAACCCTTCTGAAAGCCCATGAAACTTGGATTGCCCTTCAGAAGTGTCTCGAGCTGGAGTGAGTGTGGGACGGTCCGTAACCTTGGGGGAGATAGCTCTCCGCAGTCTCTATGTAGTCATTAGGAACATTCACATAAATATTCTTATTTTTTTCCTCTTGGACACATGTTAGCATTATACTTCCCATGTCCTTTGAGTTAGGTATGGCCATGTAATGTGCTTTGGCCAATGGCATGTGGGCAGAAGTTGTATGGGTCACTTCTGAGTAGATACTTTCAATAGTCTACAATCAGGGGTTTCCAAACTTTTTACACAGGGGGCCAGTTCACTGTCCCTTAGACCATTGGAGGGCTGCCACATACAGTGCTCCTCTCACTGACCACCAATGAAAGAGGTGCCCCTTCTGGAAGTGCATTGGGGGGCCGAATAAATGGCCTCAGGGGGCTGCATGCGGCCCACAGGCCGTAGTTTGGGGACACCTGGTCTACATGTATCTC
Organism: Saccopteryx bilineata; assembly: GCF_036850765.1. Taxonomy (NCBI): domain Eukaryota; kingdom Metazoa; phylum Chordata; class Mammalia; order Chiroptera; family Emballonuridae; genus Saccopteryx; species Saccopteryx bilineata. The sequence goes on along the minus strand of NC_089490.1, from coordinate 185,070,256 downwards.
CATGGCCGCGGTGACCTGTGACATTCTAGGTCTGCAATGGCTATCCCAGCTGCCTATCTGAATGAAGGTGATGTGGGGTTGTGCACACAGTCATCCTGTGATCAACATTAGGCATGAACACAAATAAACACTATCTGTTTTAAGTCACTAATGTAGTGGGTTTTTTGTAACTGCCCATAAGAATCTAGGTGTCACCTGACACCACCTCTGGCTGCAAGTATCACTTTTGACAGCTTTGCACTCTCTTCTTCTTGCTGTAGACATTTACTTAACAGCCTTTCTTGTCTTATATCCTAGTTCAGGGTCTCACAAATTGTGTTCAGAGGAAGGTAGTCATGTGAGCTGCTCTTCAAAATCTGATTTTTATGGTCACCTAGGTAGGAAGCCACATGCTTCATCCCTCTCTCAAGGATTTATAAATGCTCATTAGCATTTTAAATTTTCAGAGCAGCCTTTCCATGAAGAAACCTGTTTTAACTAATTTTAATCTTCCATTTCACAAACTCATTTGAAGATGGAACCCTAAAAATAACATCTATTAACATCTGACAGAGAAACACATTTTTGGAAATGATGCCCTAAGCAATCTTTCTCTTTCTATTCCAAATTAAACAAGTTGAAATGGTCTGCTTGTAAGTGAAAACAGTGGACCTGGTGGGACTTATTTACAGTGAGTTCAAGCACCAAAAGTTTTTCTATTAAGCATAAAATTTCAATAGAACTGACTTGTAAAAGAAAAAAAGAAAACCTTCTATTGGTTTCAAAATCAATCAACAGGGCCCTGGCCAGTTAACTCAGTGGCGTGTGGAAGTCCCGGGTTCAATTCTCGGTTCAGGGCACACAGGAGAAGCGCCCATCTGCTTCTCCACACTCCCCCCTTCCCTTTCTCTCATCTCTCTCTTCCCTTCCTGCAGCCAAGGCTCCACTGGAGCAAAGTTGGTCTGGGCGGAGGACAGCTCCATGCTCTCTACCTCAGGTGCTAGAATGACTCTGGCTGCAACAGAGCAACACCCCAGATGGGCAGAGCATTGCCCCCTGGTGGGCATGCCAGGTGCATCCTGGTGGGGCGCATGCGGGAATCTGTCTGACTGCCTCACCACTTCTAACTTTGGGGAAAAAATCAATCAACACACACATAGGATATACTGAGTAAGAAACATCTATATATGCAGTCCTAATCACCTAATGCTAGCAATATGTCTGCAAAGATAATAGGTAGACTCATAGAATGCAAAACAATGAATGTATATAATCACTGTCAAATGAGTAGGTATGGACAGAACCCTGTGGCCCTCTCACATCACACAACAGTGGAGGCCCAAGTTGCTGTCCACATTCCATGTATTGGATCCAAGAATCAAGGCTTCACTGAGTCATGGAGCCCTCACTCTTCAGTACTATTCTGAATCTCTTGCTAAAGTGTGATGTATAAGAACCCACATGTTAGGGACAAACAATTAGGGTTTTAGCATTTCCCTCCGGGCATCAGAAAACAAAAGATTTGCCTGTTTCCAATCTGGCAAAGTCCAAAGCAAGATCTGCCTGCCTACCGTTTCATTGTGTATTATAGCACCGTTTGCTGGCAGAAAAAAATAGCAAACTCAGAATGTGGAGACAGGGCAGTTGGCTGCCTAAGCCTTTAAAAAAAATTTTTTTTCTTGCAGAATTTAGTTGAGTTAAGGAATTATTTCTTTTAAGTGAAAACTCCATATTTTAATACATTAGAGTGGTCAACAACCTGGATTGAATGGAGCAGAATGTTGCATTATTTCCAACCTCCTCTTCTTTTTCATATGTTCTGAGTGAAGTGGAAACTGTTTTAGCTGACAGCGAAAAAAAAGACAAAACATTTAAAAGAAACAAAAGCTATAAAAGTCTTGCTTTTGCCTCTACACATAAGAGTTTAAGATACGACTAAAATTTATAGTAGAATATATTAGAGGCTGAGAATCCAGATATTTTGGGAGTAGATGGGTCAGCAAAAACATAAATTACTTTTAGATCCAATCTATTATTTATTATTTCAATTTATAAAACATGTTTCCAATGCATCTTTGGGATGAAGAGTTCAAAGTCATTGTTATTGTTAAGTTGGCTTACCTCTGGCATTTAGAAATCTGCATATTTTATGTTGACTTGAAATGTGTTCTCTAAGAGATTGTTATGCCATAAAAACAAAAAGTAAATTTCAAAGAATAAAATTCACAGTGTCATCACAAATATATTAATTACTTTTAAGTGACATATCAAATAATAACCTGTCAATAAGAGATTTGAATAAAATTATGAGGAATGACTACTCAGATTTAGAATGGAGCATGATAGTTAATGATTCCTATTGTCTTTAAGCCACAATAAAAGAATCCTCCACAGCATTAAAAGTTGGAACCCCATTATTTGAAAATGGAAACAATTAGTTTCTTTAGTTGGAGTACCTGTGCTTACATCACATTATCATTTCTAACCCTTTCCTCTTTCTCCCCAACACTTCCCTTCCAGCCCCCCAGCTTCCAGAAGCTTTTTTTTTTGTCTGCTGAGTAGACCTAGGTTTCTGATTTTAAAAAAAGAGAAAATGATTATGCTGAGGTCAAGTTTCCCATATCACTTTAGTTTGCGATCAGTAACAATTCTTAGAAAGTTCTCATTCTGTTTCTGAGATTCTTCTTTTTAAAAAAAAAAAAAAATCTTATAATAATGAAAAATAATGTTTCCTATATTAAAAGTTAACTTTAAGTGTTACATTTAAGTGAGACAATATTGCTTTGAAATCATTTTCTTTTTTTTTTGCTTTTTCTTTAAAATGTACTGTAGGCAAGCAGATAAGGAAAACTACGCTGCCTTTTAAAAGCTGAATTGTAGTTACCTCCATACATAAATATTTAAATCTGGAGTTAGAGTTTTGTTTTATACTTGATTTTCTATTGTTTCTTTATTGTGTAATATTACATATCTGTTGGGGTGCAACTATTTTCAAATATAGTAAAAGTAATTCAAGTTTTAGCTATAAAATCAATACAATTTATTGCTGTCATTATTAAAGGTGAAATATTCCAATATATCGTAAGTTCATAAGTCATCAGCTAGTTTGCAAACTTCTAATGTTAAATTAGATGACATTTAATTATTAAGACAACTAGGCAATAAGTGAGATGCTCAGTAAAGCCCCAACAAACAGCTACTCTCCATTCCGAATTTATAATTCAGTATCCATCAGAAAAGTAAAATAAAGGTCATTCTATCCCCTTATATCTTAATATCTTGGTAAAAAATCTGGCTGTTTCAGTAACAATAGATTGAAATCTAAATACAAAAAAAAAAACCCCAAACCCAAAAACCACCATGTAAAAAAACTGAACAAAAATATAAACAACAATGAAAACTCCACAGAGTAAAATTTCAAAAATGATTAGATATAAGACAAACTACTTAGAAAAGGACATTTCACATTTTTGTGAAATTGAAAGCAATGGGGCATTTTCAAATAGCAGGTAAATAGACATTTGTGTTATTGTATCAGCAGTTCAACATTTCTGTAGGCATAAATAGGATGGATAAAGCTACCCGATACAGAAATAGATTCTTAAAAATTGAATTCAAGTTTTATCTTGCTCATCACATGAATGTGAATGAAAATGATTCAAAAGCTCATTCTGAACAAACTGCTTATCATAGAGCACTTAGTAAAATACTGGTTTCAAACAGCATTGAGGATGTAACTACCGCTTGAAGAATCAGAGATCCCATTATTATGGGCACAATGAAGTTTTTTTGAAGCTACATTAATTCTTCGAACCTCCAGTTGGTAAAGATGATTGGACCACCATCCAAGGAGAGCCTGAGTGGTTCTTATGAGGCTGTCTGCCTAGGAATTTCTAGCGCCAAATTCACATATCAAACACCACTCTCTCTGCACTGCCTTCAGGAAATCATCAAACAGCCCCATAGGCTACTGTGAAATGCCCAGCTTCCCAAAATCTAAGGAAATGGGAATTTAAACTACTGTATTTATTTTCTCTAAGATTTTAACTCTGTGTTGTGTTTATAAAATAGGAGTGAGAAATTTCAGAGTATATAAATGTATATGTATGTCTTTATATATATTTGTAAATTATATAAATTTTAGAATATATGAAAATGAAGAATTAAAGAATTCACTTCAATGGGAGTGAAGAGTCCAGTTCATCTAGTTAATTAAGATGTTCCTAGGGTAGTAGGGACATTTACGTTTATTGCATTGATTAGCTAGTCACTCTTTAGTGAAGCCAAGCACTACACTGGGCCTTATCATGTCCTGACTGTATCATTGTATACTCCTCTGTCTCTATCCTCTTAGCAATGTGATTTGCAGATCTCTTCATCAAGAAGTAGAGTCCATATCCCTAATCCTTTAATTGGCAATCACCTTGTGACTTGACTAGTATAATGTGGTATTATATATCAATGTGCAAATTCATTAGCACAGGCAAATGATGAAATTTTTAAGTTAGAGGGAACTGTAGTGGTTACTAAATGGGGTGGTGAGCAAAACAATAGCATATGAAGAACCCTGTTGTCTTCCTAGCTGTGCTCCATGGACTTTCTTTAGTCAATAGTTTTTGGTAGGAAAATGAGGGTTTGGGTATATACATAACTTATTTGTGTGAGAGGACAATTGAAAGTGTGTATTCCTCTTTGCATTCTAAAGGATGGTTAAGATGAGCAGAATTGTTAGGGTCAACAGAGAAGGTTTGTGAGAGGCCAAGTACGAAAAGAGAGAGGGGAGATGGCGCTAGACGAAAGAAGTCTACTGGAGGAATTTGGGAAGTTTCTTTTCTATGGCATGTGAGTTTCCCTATAACCTTTGCAAATATTATAAAATTATTGGGAAGGGGTAGGAGAATGATTGAGGAATATAACTAAGTGCATCTAGGGGCTCTGACATGGGCTAGACGTGAGAGAAAAAGCTACCCTGCCCCCCAAGCCCAGTCACATTTGGGTTACATAAGATGCTCTGCACATCTAAAAATCTCTGGCTGTGAAAGCTACCCCTGCTTCACAGTATTTATACTAAATAACACTTCTCTTTATTCTAAATTCTCTAAACTCAGGATTTTCGATGAGCCATTTGGGACCTGGCTAACGTATATCTCTGTGCTATATATAAAGAAAGAATTTGTCAAGGAAATAAATGGCATAAACCAGATGATAAAAATAACACTCAAAATGCTTGAAAAGGCAGTTTTCTAACAACCTAACTGCATTAGGAACATAATTACATTGTGGTACTCCATAAAATACTTTAAAATTATGACTGATAATCTAAAAGAGTGTTTTTATATGTATTTTTTTTCTCTAATCTTGCAGAAAGATAATGGGAAGGCATTGCCTTTTTTTTTTTTTTTTTTTCCATCTTTTCTGAAGCTGGAAACAGGGAGAGAGAGTCAGACAGACTCCCGCATGCGCCCGACCGGGATCCACCCGGCACGCCCACCAGGGGGCGACGCTCTGCCCACCAGGGGGCGATGCTCTGCCCATCCTGGGCTTCGCCATGTTGCGACCCTCCTGGGTGTCGCCATATTGCGACCAGAGCCACTCTAGCGCCTGGGGCAGAGGCCACAGAGCCATCCCCAGCGCCCGGGCCATCTTTTGCTCCAATGGAGCCTTGGCTGCGGGAGGGGAAGAGAGAGACAGAGAGGAAGGCACGGCGGAGGGGTGGAGAAGCAAATGGGCGCTTCTCCTATGTGCCCTGGCCGGGAATCGAACCCGGGTTCTCCGCACGCTAGGCCGACGCTCTACCGCTGAGCCAACCGGCCAGGGCGGCATTGCCTTTTTAATGTGTGAATTATAACAAGACTTAGGGAAATTGGCTAATGATACGGCAGGGTGATTAGATGAATTAGTAAATTAACCCAAGCTGTTCAATGTACATATGTAAGGACTCTGAGATGGGAATTTTTAATTGATTCCTCAAGGATGTTTGTTAAAGTGGCAAGATGACTGTCTGACTGTTCATGTTAAAAAAAACAAAAGCAGTTCACTTCCATACTGGTGGGAACGCACTGTATCCCCACAACCACTGAACATCACATGTCTCAGTGGAAATGGAAGGCCGGTTATTTTAATTGCTCTCATCCTGTCCACCTCCCAACTTCCCACATCCCCACTGTCATCAATTAGTAACGGCAGGTCTCTTGTCCTCGGCTACCCTGGCTCTAAGCGCCTCCAGCTTGGTTTCCTCGCCTATGGCCTCTGTCCTCTACTAGTTCTTTGTGTATCATCCTAACGTGTTACATTCTCATTTCCCCTATGTAGCGCTGCATGCATCAAGGTTTAATATGATGTCATTGAATGGGAAGGAATGAGAGTTGATTTGCCTGTGCTAGGCTTCAATCCTGACCACTCTGTTTAACACGTGCATGGCCTGGGGAAAGATACTTAACCATAGTCCCTGTATCCCCATTTGCCCACGAAAGGTAATAATGTCTACCTTGCACAGCTGTTGTGAGATCTCAAGATGGTGTAAATCAGACTCCCAGACACAGCACAAAATTAGCAGCTAAAATCATTTTCACGGCCTGTTTCCTTTCACTGAATCCCAGGTTCATTTCCGGTGACACTGCTTCCCCCCACCCCACTCCTAGGCATGCCTCTCTTTCAGCTTCTTGAATAGGACTCGGGATTATTTTGGCTCCCTGCCACTTCCTCCTGGCAATTTTATAGAGTTTTCATTTAACGATCTCTCCTCTTCTGAATGACGTGCTGCCCACTTGTATGTCTTCCTTCCCAACAAAGAACATTTATGCAATTATTCTTTCCTTTGACTCTCACAAGAATTCTGGGTGGTTGGGAGGGCCAGCATTATCTTGATGATATTTACAGGTTTTTGTTACTTTGACCTCCAGGTCATTTTTTTTTTTCCTTAACCCTCAAAAACTTTAGAACTTGGCTCACAGTCTCTCTTTACTCCAGCCTCTGCTGTCCTGTTAAGTGACCTCCTGATATTGTGTACTAATGAACCAGCTAAGAGCCTGCCCTAAACTGGAATTTACCTCCATTCCACTTAACCAATCCCATTTACAGGAGCACCTTGGGGACCTTTGAATCACTTGAAATGGCTCCTCTGAGAATTTGAGTTTCGAAATGACGCTCTCTCTCCACGAGCTTGTATTCTTGTTCTTAAATGCTTTCCCCGCCCCAGAAACCTGTTCTTCTGCCTCGCCACACTCCCGCATCTCCCATCCTTCCTAGCCTCTTAGTACTTTAACACCCTTCTGCCTGTTTCCCCAAGGACCAGCTGGAATGTCAAGCACGTGGCTCACTGTTCACTCAATCCCCATGTACCGAAAGGACTTTATGTGGCAGGCACTGGGGTAGAAATTGCGACAGGCCGTGACCTTAGCCCTGAGGCAGCACAGGGTGGACTGGCCAGTCCTGTTCATCATGTCCCCAGCACTTCTGGAAGGCTCATCTCCTTTTCTTTGTTCCCGCCAGGCAAAATAGCTGTTTTATTTATTGTTTCCCCCTGTGTTTAGACTGAAAGGTCTGCTGAAGGGAGAATACACCCAAGTTCAGTCAAGAAAACTTTATTGAAGGGTTACCTGCCGAGCTGACTCCTAAGGCGGAGGTTCAACAGGGAAACGTTGGGTGGGGGCTAACAACCATCGGAGGAATGGGAATATGTGGTTTTGGCCATAGATGTAAGCTTTACCTGGAAGGGGTTACTGAAAAGTCTCATGTCTGAGTTAGTCAACCTGGATTCCAGGGGCGGTAATCTGGGTAGCCCTGTTTGTTAGAACTCTTTTCCTGTACTCAGGGTGGAGGGGCTTAGGGCCGCTGGCTGCAACCAGTCATAGACATCTGGCTCTAACCACTGTAGGACTCCCTGACTGAGCTGGGTCCTCAGTGCACATATAACTTCTGTTCTCATCCATGCCAGACAGCCTCTCCAGCTCTGCAGCTGCCACTCCAGCACTTCACTCTCTCCCCGGGCTCTTCCCTGCCCTCTTGCCGGATGACTCAGCCTTGCCTCACTAACAAAAATAAGTGTAATCTTTATGACCTACCTCACTATTTCTCATCATTCATCTATACTTTGGCTGTATTTTCCTTTAAAAAATATCACGATAAAGTAGAATAAGACATAACATGCACAGCTAGCTTCTCTATAGGTAGTTTGGTCTCATCTCCTGTGACTTCCACTTTGATCCCTTCAGTCAGATTCTCTTTTAGTCTTCCATTTCTCCTTCTCCAAGAGACGCTTACCTTCAGCCTTGCCAGACCCTGTATAGGCTTTCTATGAACTCTGCTTCTGCTACAAAATTCCATTAACGTTCAGCAATCTGGACAAGACATCTTCACTCCCTGCCTTCACTTACTAACCTCTCCTTCACTCCACCGCAGTGTGGCATCTGCCTCCAAAACTAACAAAGTCGCTTCAACACCTGACTGCCAGCCCCCAGTGGCCCCTTCAGGCCTCTTGTTACTGGAAACGACAGACCATCACTTGTGTTTATTCTGATCTAGTCTACCATCTGGCTAGGATTTGATAAGTAGCTCCGGCAAAAATCCTGGACCTTTTTTTTTTTTTTGCCTTTTCCAGTCTCGACCCTCCATCATCTCCCTGGTTCTGCATTTACTTGATATTTGACCTTTTTGCTGCAACCCTGATTCCCACCAGAATTTTCCACTTGAACCTGATGACAGATTCGCATTCTCTGGCAAATCTTTGGAACATGCCCACAGCGTCTGACATAGTGCCAGACTCTATAATCCCACTCTAGGGCTGGTTAGCATATCTTGTTTCCCGGCTGGTCTGGTCTGAACTCTTCCGCGTGGGTGGGAGTCTCAGAGTCTCTCCTCCCTGGGTTTTCATGCTATTCTCCTCTCCTGATGCTTTTTATACTCTGCTAACCGCTCTTTCACGTATTCAGTCAAATCTCTTCTCCCTTCTCTCTTCGCTCTATATACTTGGCAAATTTCATCCGCTCCCATGGCTTAACCATCATCTCTATGTTGCCAACTCCCAAATTTATAATTCCAATTTTGAATTTTTTCTGAGTTCTACATATGTAAATGCAGACGGCACACTGGATGGGCTTCTTTACTTTGGACTTGGAATTCAACATGTTTAAAAGCAAATTCGTCATCTCTTCTCTTTCCTAACCTGTATTGTCTCTTGTCTTCCCCAACTCAGTTAATGTGACTTTCACTTCTGACACTTAACAGCAACTTGAACTTTATGCTTCTGAAATGCCTGCTTTTGAAATGCCTCCTCTGAATGGTCTCTTGTGCCTGTTTATGTGTCAATTTCCTCCGATGCAGCCTAGATCAGCCTTTGCCTTGCTTCTTGCCTAGACGTCCCCAATAGTCTGGTGACTGGTCTCCCTCTCACATTGCCTCCCCTTCCGGTCATTTCCCACTTTTATCAGTTCGCCTTCTAATGGAGAGTTTTGTTTATGGCACTCCACAGCTTTAAAACCTTTTTTTGGATTCTACTGCCTACACTGTAAAGTCTACCTTCTAGCTCAGCACAAGAGGCTCCTCATCATCTGACCCCACGTCCATTTTTGTCTCATTGTTTAAAGGTTTGTCTGCGTTCTGCTGTGTCTACGTTTTGCTACAGCTCCATCAGACAACTTGCTGTTCCTGCAACTTAACCCAGTGTTTTTATATCTGCAGCTCCGTGCACGCTTCCTCTTCTACCCAAGGTGACTTTGCTTTCTTTTCTCCCAAGTTAAACCTTCATGCAAAGTCCATCTCTGATACAACTGCTCTGAAAGCCTTTTCTCTGCATTCCCGTACCACTTACTTCTCTTCTCCAAATGGTGACTCAGGGACCCAGGCTCCTTCCATGTTGTGGCTCTGCCATCTCATGGGGCTCAGAGTGTTCCAGCGGACGCTCTGCATCTGGTTGGAAGGTGAGGGCAGCGAATGGAGGATCACCAGCAGGACGGTTCTCTGGCATACGTCACTGCTTTTCCCACCCCAGTGGCCAGCACTCTGTCACATGGCTGCACTAACTACAGTGAGGCTGGAAACAGTGGTTTCACTGTGCCGTGGAGGAAAAGGGGAATGGTTTGGTGAACAGCTAGTAAATATCTTCCACACTGGTGTATGGGAGATTGAATGAATTAATTATTATAGAATGGACATCAGCTGAGGCAATTCCATATCAAGGTTTATGCCTTTCAGATTCATTGTTGGCTCCCAGCATTGTAATTCAAGAAAAATAAACATTATACCATACAGTCATATCATATGATCAATTATTCTATTTGTTGGAAAATTGACTTTATTGTTTAACCAAATATTTGCATTGATAATATTTATACTATACAACCTTTCCTAACATTATAATTACCAGAGATAGAACATAAAAAGTGTAATGAAAATTATTTAATCTATATTTTCCACAATGATGTATAAATCATTCAAAATTACTGTACAATGTTGCCACGCTTCAAGGCCATTAATTTCAGAATCCTGTAACAGATTCGAAATGGCAGACCCTGAACAAAATGTGATCCAATTGTGTGCATAGAAAGAACATTGAGGATTCAAGGTCTGACTGCATTGCTTCCTGGCTGGGTATGACTGATAAGACAATTTAGCCTACATTTCTTCACTTTTAAAATGATGGGCTATTAATGGGTGATTCCCTCAGGCTTCTTACAATTTTAACATGTACTTTTAGGAGCTGTTGGACAGTGCTAGTTAATAGGGGATAGGATGGTTAACAGACTAATAGAATGGCAGTCTATGGAAAGTTAACTATTTTAGAGTTAAGTTAAATAAAATTGTGTTTAGTATTAAAAGTGTATCAATCATCCTTTAAAGCCAGGGGAAGGTACTATCAAAAGTTATGTAAGGTCTCCTTTATTGATATAGTATAGTCAGACCAAAATGCTGCAAGTAATGGGCCCATTTACAAAGGCTATTCCCTTCTCCAGTGCTCATGTGATATCAACTACACATCATACTGACAAATGGTCCCCCACTGAGAGTAGCCAATGGCTTTTGTTATCTTTATGCATCTTCTCTCAAGATGCTGTTATTATAGTTGAAATCACTGTTTGCTTATTGACAAAGAGTGCTCTGGAAGGGCTCATAAAACGCTTGTTCTAGGACCAGGTAAGTCAGATGAGCACCTCAGAAATGTGCATCAGTTTTCAGTGTGGCAGAGACCATTCTACCTACACCACAGCTTAGCTGTTTTCTTACCATCCTATCCAGTATCAGTAAATGTAACCCACTTTGATTTTGTGTGTTGCTTTCAGTTAACACTCATAAAATGATAAAAAAAATAAAAAAATAAAAAAATAAAAAACTAGGTTCCAGAACTCGCATTCTTCCAGAACTTTTGCTTCAAAGTCAATCATTCTGGTCAAGTTAGCACAGTATCTTCATAATGGTCCTGAGAATATAGTAAGAATTCTTAACACCTGTGATCCAGATGGAGACTTGACTTGGAGGGTGAACATACAATACAGTCTACGGATGACATTTTGTAGAATTGTGCACCTGAAACCTGTATAATTTTGTTAACCACTGTCACCCAATAAATTCAATAAAAAAAGAAAAAAAAGAGTTATTCATTTCTAGGGTAAGTCACATGATATATAGTTGTGTATGTTTGTAGATATAACCAATATATATTTTAACTACCATTGAAAATTACAAACATATTTCCCAGGCTCAACACTTAATCCCTACTGTGATCTGAAAATTAGAACCTTTTTAAAATAATGATTTATAGACAATAAGTTCAATGTCCTCTCATTTATTTTTTGGTTTCATCTTCTTAAGTTGAAGATTTGCTATGCTTTCTGAGCATCTGCTGTATAACTTTGGGGTCATAGTTTTATAGTGCCTGGGAAAAGAAGCGGGTTCTAGAGGTATACAACACTGGGGTTTGATCGCTTCAGTTGGCAAAGAGAAGAGGATTTTGGCCTGAGATCTTCCAGGTCTCTTTTCTCAAGTTTGCTCCAAGTGCTACCCTCCCCACCCCCCACAAATTGGTCCCAGAAGACGCATGATTGTTAAACTTGAATGTGCTTAAGATACACCTGGAGTGCTTGCTACAGATGGGGAGATCCTGATTCTGTGAGTCTGGGGTGCTGCCTAGAGTCTGCAGTCTCAATAAAGACCCAGATGTCTCTGATGCAGATGGTCTGAGGACCACACTGTGAGAAATGCTGGTTAGAGAAATTTTACTCAACGGTAAAGAGGTCTTTAAAGAAACTGAATGCTATAGTAAGAGAAATGGTGGTCAAGTGGTTCTGGCTGACCTGGAGCCTGGAAGTCCTGTGAAATTGGTGGGGACAGAGAGAAAGAAATATAACAGGTACTTTTTATAACATTTTGATAAATACTTATGAGTTGATCTGGTTAGACAGAGCTATGGTGGGTATTGGGCGAAAAACAGACATTGGTTCATCTGAGTTAGAAGGGCCTCAAAGACAAGGAGAGGACTTTTCCCAGGCAGATACAGGGCCCAGAGAAGGGACAACTACTAAAGAGGTTGTCCCAGCTACTCTCGCTATACAACAAACAACCCCAAACCTTAGCTGTTCAAAGCAACATCCACTTTATTGTGCTCATGGATTAGGAACTTAGATAGGACACGTGGGTACTAGTTAGTCTCTGCTCCAGAGTGAAGTCTGGGACCTCACCTGAAAAGATTCAAAGGCTAGAGGCAACTCAGTGGACGGGTCTGGAATCATCAGCAAGCTCCTTCACTCGTGTGACTGGCAGCTGAACTGCACTGATTTGAGGTCCACAACTGCCAACTACAGTTCTTACGTGTGACCTTTCCATGTAACTTGGATTCCTCGCAATACGGTAACCTCAGGGCATTTGGACTTCTTACATTGTTGCTCAGAGCTCCAAGCATGAGTGTTAACAAGGAGGAAGCTGCATTCTCATATGAATATGGCTCAGCCTCAGGAGTCACACAGTGTCATTTCTGCTGTCCTCTATTGGTTGAAGCAATCACAAGCCCAATTAGATTTAAGGACAGGAGAATTAAACTTCACTTCCTCATAAGGTAGTGGCAAAGTCATAATGCAGAAGAGCATGTGGTATGAAAAATATTGATGTACCATCTTTGGGAAAAAATTCTGTCAGAATCCACAGAGTCGAGTGGCTGGACAGATGTGAACAAAATAAATAAATCAATAGTAGTAAGTTAATTCAATGCCATACTGTATAGTAGTGAAAACAAGCAGACCCCAGCTGTACTCATTCACAAGGAGGAAGCTCAGAGACACTGTCTTGGTAGAAATACAAGCTGTAGAATACTTATAGTGTACTACTCTTTTTATAAAGTTCAAAGTACTTAAAAAGAAGCAACACATTTTTTGTGTGTGTGTGTGTGTGTGTGTAAGCTTACATATGTGGTAAGACTCTCGAGAAAAAGAAAGGCAATGAGAGAAAGGACAATAAACTTTGGGGGGAGAGTGGTGACATCTGGGGGTTACAGGTGGCCAGATGATGGAAGGAATGGAATAGAATATACAGGGGAATTTCTAGGTTATGACAATGCCCTACTTTTACGGTGGGGGATGGGTTCATGGGTATTTTCCCATCTCTATGCATTTACTGACATTTTGTTCATGTTGACTGAGTGATTTAGTCACTCACTTAGCAAATACATATTGAGGGCCTAGTATGTGTCCAATGTGTGTTGGGAAGGGAGAATGGAATGATGAATTAAATAGTTCATTGTTCCCCCTTTTCAAAAGGGGTTTGTGGTGAAGAAATACATAGTGGAGGAAACTAAGAATGACATATTTAGTGACATATGTCCTCTCGTAGGGGCACATGACACAGACTTAGAAGCCAGGAAAGAGGCCCTGGCCGGTTGGCTCAGCGGTAGAGCGTCAGCCTGGCGTGCGGGGGACCCGGGTTCGATTTCCAGCCAGGGCACATAGGAGAAGCGCCCATCTACTTCTCCACCCCCCCTTCCTCTCTGTCTCTCTCTTCCCCTCCTGCAGCCAAGGCTCCATTGGAGCAAAGATGGCCCGGGCGCTGGGGATGGCTCCTTGGCCTCTGCCCCAGTTGCTAGAGTGGCTCTGGTCGTGGCAGAGCGAGGCCCCGGAGGGGCAGAGCATCGCCCCCTGGTGGGCAGAGCATCGCCCCTGGTGGGCGTGCCGGGTGGATCCCGGTCTGGCGCATGCAGGAGTCTGTCTGACTGTCTCTCCCCGTTTCCAGCTTCAGAAAAAAAAAAAAAAAAAAAAAAAGAAGCCAGGAAAGATCTCTCTCTCTTACAGAAACAAACAAACAGAACTCTATCATTTTAACAGAGACCTAAAAGATGAATAGACAGAAGGAAGAGCTGTGCAAAGAAGGATTTGGAGGTGAGAGGGAATACATTTGTGGTACTGAATGGATGTTGAAGATGAAGTGAGAGGTAGCCAGAGATGAGCTTGGATAGTTAAACAGGGTCTAGATCATGCAAGGCCTTGTAAAGTGTTTGCATTCAGAGGGAGTCTTGATTTCAAGGGCCTGATGTGCACCTGAACCAACTCAAGTGAAAAGATTATTTTTATCATAAATATTCTGTACCACCTACAGACCCCAAGGGTAGTGGTGGGGTGAGTTTACAGGGACATCTGAAACCAGGCACTTGACCGCCACCAGCCCTGTGTGGCCTTGGTTCATCTTTGTGCATGTACTTTCCCTCTTCTGACATCCCTGCTTCTAAGGGTCACATAACAGAAAACATGACCATTGACTCATTTAGTCCCCAGCTTAAAATCCAAGGGAAAAGCCCTGTCTACTATGGCTAGAGTAATAACGCAGTTTTTGGAAGCCATGTAGACAGATGGGAGCAATCGCTTGAGAAGGGATCCTCCAAGGCACACATCTCTATGGTAAGACTGGCACTTTCCTGAAAGCAGAAGTGGTAATAGGATGGCAATGTTACCTGATTTGCACATTAGAAGAACTTCTCTAGAGTTTGGAGAATGGTCCCCGAGAAAGAAGAGCTTGTAGCTTGCTGCAGACGAGAGAGAAAGCGGTGTGGTTGGTGGCAAGAGGGCATTCAAGGCACGTGGAGAATTTCTGTGTATGTTTTACTAGAGTATTTCAAATTGTGTCATTAGACTATTTTTACAAAATGTCTCATACCCAAAAGAGGGTTGGAAATGTGTCCATGGCCCATAAAATAGCTTTTTCTAGGAGAGGAAGAATGCAAATTAGCATATCAAACAATCTGAGAACTTTGTGTTAAAGAAACAAGTTCAACTTTCTTTGACCCTTCGTTTCCCAAATATACCTGTTGGGGAAGACTTTCCTTCATGTAATACCTATGAACAGCCCACGGAATCATGTCTTTGCAGTTTGGAAGTACCACACAGAGACCACAGAGAGAACGGAAAAGAATATTGGGCTAGGTTACTCTTTCCAACCACGCTTCAAGATCATTCCAGAAGGATGGTGCTTTAAACAGTCTTCAACCTGAATCCCCTTTCTCTAGCTCAGGACTGTATTAAATACCTATTCTGGAGTTCTTCCATCAGCTCAACCCAGCATAACTAAACACCAAACTCAAGTGATGCTTTGGCTCTTCCAGTCACCCAGGCATGACCTCCTCCCTCTTCATGAGTCCTCCAGCACAGATCTGATTAACTGTGATGTTCTGAGGCCACCTGACTATCTGCCTCTGTCCATTTTGTCGTATCCTCATTGCCACCATTAGATTCAGGTATAGGAGGCCCCATTTTAGAAAAAACCCCACAAACATTATAAATAAATAAATATAAACTTAAACATGGAAGTTAATTTTTTTTAGACTGAGAAAGGAATCGTCTTAGCTGACAAATACCATACACATTACAAAATTCATAAAAATAACAGCATTTTTTAAATGAATTCACTGCTTGGTATACCTGCCATAATTTTTTTCCTGTTACATATATTTTTGCTTCATACTTGTTGATCACCTTCTTATAAGCTAAGGATTGTGTACTATTTTCTGTAGAGAAAATAACAAAATTCAGTCTTTTTTCCAGCTTGGTGGATTGAAATAAATAAAAAACATATTAATAATTTAGAAAAGTTTCTTTTAGTATCACAGATTATTATTAGTAACATCATATAAATTGTTCCCAATTGCAAACTGTTCTCAAATTTATGAAAAAAAAACTATAAACTTTTATTCATAAATGAGCTGTTTTAGACTTTCCATGAGATGAGGGCTAAAAGATTGTGTTCTGTAAATTTAAGAGTTCTAAAAACTTCTATTTTGTACAATTCCAATTTAAAAAAGAAACAAAGTGTGGTTGTTTAGAATTGTAACATGGTTAAACAGTTACAATGTATGTGCTGTATTGGCTAATATTCTGCCCATAGGAGAGAATGTCAATTTTCATTAGTTATCAATGAGTGCAATGTCACTTCTAAGTTAACACATTGGATCATTGATAGAAATTTCCCACAGACTTGCTTCTGAGTCCACACACTTCAGAACATATTTCTACTCTACCACCCACACCTTTGTGGCCGAAGGGACGTCGGGCACGCTCTGTACAACTTACAGCCCTACACCTGCACATCAAGGCTCCAGGTAAGCTTGCCTTAGGGAGTGTTTCTGAACCCATTTCTGCACAGGGAGAGGTAGCGATGCCTTAGCTATATAGGAAAGCAAAGGAAAACCACATAAAATATCTCACTAAACCCAAACTAAACCTCTTTCCAACTCAAATTCCTTCTAGTCTGATTCCCCAAATGCCCACGGCCTCTCCAGAGCACACAAGAGCTTTAGTCTGTTCTGCAACCTTGGATGGGGCCCGTGCAAGGGACCAAAATTAAGCTTCATTAGCTTTTTGGTAAATTTATCTTTGGCCACAACTTTAATTGTAGACCTTATTACCTTGTGCTCAGATCACTGCATTGAACTCTTAATGAATTTCTCTGGATCAAGTCTCATCTCTCAACCAGATTATGTAACAGCGGCCACACGCTTTCCTAAATGCTGCTTCCCTCATGACCTGTTTGCTTAAAGCCATTGAACACCTATAGGTAAAGTCTCAATTCCTTAGGTTGCTACTCAACGTCTCTACAAAAATTACTATGTTATTGGTGCTTACACATTTTTATCCTGTGGCTTCCTCCACAAAGGAAAAAAAAGTTGTGGCAGGGGTGTAAGGGAAAACTATTTAATTATAGGTATTTCTCCAAATGTCACTTATTTTAAATTCTGTAACAACCTTCCACAAGTTACAAATGAGAGAACAGAGTTCAGGGATAACAGCTGGAGTTGGAGGCCGATCCGTCTGCCTCCAGTTCTTGGCTCTTTCCACTGTACGCTGTGCCTCTTGCTCAGTTCCTGAGTCTCTGTGTCATGTGGATAGGGTTCAAGTGACTGTACACATCCCGTTCTCTTAATCAGCTTCTCCAGTTTACTCCCTCAGCTATGGGCCCTTCCCTACTCTGAACAGCTACAGTGTCTGATACCTGTATTATTTCCTGGGCATATATCCTACACTGCCTTGCATTTTTAACTTATTTCACTCTTGTGTGTCCCAACTCTAACTTGGTTGTAAGTCCTTTTGAAGAAGAGAATGGTTGATGCCTTCTGACATCTGGCAAGGTTTCCTATACCATTTAATAGATAATTCTAGAGCCAGTGGGACCCACAAGATTAAGGTCAAAGGAGGGGAAGAGCCAACGATGCTGCCTCTCCTTATTTCTCCACCCCATCATTAGGTTATTAGGGTGAGAAAAGCTGCCACATGGTTTGGTTTTAAATTCTTCTCAAAAGTTTAGCTGCTGATTGACAAGACCTCAAAGAATACTAGAATAGCATGGGCCCCAGCTGGCACTAGCTGACACGATGTCTTCATGTTTTCCGCAAAGCGTCACTCTCAGGGGTGGCTGACACACCCATCAGCTTTCACAGTAATAACAGAAGACAAAAGACCTTGGTTCCCTGGAAATTCTTAACACTTTACATAAAAAAGAAGTGAAAATTTTCTGAGTCACCCCGACATATATCCAGTGTTCTCTGGTCAAGTTATGTTTATCTGCCTGTCATATTTATTGCTGGTACTCAGTTCTATTTTGAGATTTTACTTCCTATGTTCACCTTTTCATCCTAGAACACTTGAAATATATGCACAAGTAGAAAGAATGACATAAAGAACCCCCCATGTCATTATTACAGAGCTTCTAAAATTAACATTCCATGGTCACTCTTGTTTCATTTCCCCTCCAGCTCTGGGTTATTCTAAAGTGAATCTTAGCACTCATATTATTTCAGACTTTACTTCTTTTTAAAATATGACAAAGTAAATCTCTGACAAAAGCAGCCTAATATGGGAACACTGAGTGATAACATGTCTTACATGACAACATTTTTAAAAAAATTATGACATCTCATTTATATTTTATAAAAAATAATTAGGCAAAATATCTCTTTATTATAAAAATTCTGAATGTAGAAATCCTGAGTAATATCAAAGAAGACAAAATTTCATCTTATTCAATCTATTCAAATATTGGAAGCTAGCTAGCAGAAATAAGTAAAATACCCAACTAGTGCCTTAGTTGATTTGGTGTCTTAGCTGGAAAACATCTTCAAATTTGTTTACATAACGCATATATTTATAGTTTGCTGATCCAAGTCCTTAGCAAAACAACTGTGGAATTTAATTTATCTGATCCCAGAACGGCCACTGGGTTATTGAGATTTTCCCAGGTGAGTAGTTTTGCAGAGCTTTGGACCTAATTAAAACAGCAAAGTCATATGTGATGGGGAAGAATGTGTTGGTGGCTCTTTCCCCCTTGACTCTTCTTGATGTCAGTTTTCCTTCTGCCACCAAAGAGCACGAAGGCTCACTTGAGACTCCTAAAAACTTAGAATGCAGGGCAGGTGAAGAAAGTAAAACACAGCCAATTTAAGTGACATTCAAAGAGCCTATAATGAAACACATTCAACTTCTTTATCTTTTTCTTTATGACATCTCTCATTGTCTCTTAGAAAGGATTCATGCTCCCCTCCTGGTTGCTATGATGAGACAAATGTGGCACTTTTTATTTTTCTGGATCATGTAGACTTCAGCTGTCATCTCTACTATATAAGTCAGCCTACAAGACAGCTTAGTTCAGGCCTTTTGTTATTTTTATTTTTGTAATAGTAAGAAAAAAAAAATGACTGCTGTAAAGAGAGGACCGCGTTTCTGAACCCCGCTGAAGGGCGTTCTCCCACAGGGGTAGATAAGAAGGGAAACAGAAGTGTTAGGTGGGAAGGTGGAGCTCTTCTCTTGGTCGAGAAGAGGTGGGGGACAGGTGGTTTGGCGCTCGAAGAGTAGCGGTAATCTCTGCACTGTGCCCTCTGTCACATGACCTGGGGAGGTAGGACTGGTGGTGTCAGGCACCCAGTCTCAGCAAAACCCCACCCCACAGCTCAGCTCTGGAGCCACTGTGTGGTTTGCACCATGAGCAGCTACTAGTGACAATGACCAGTGTGAGTTGAAAAGTCCGGGTTTCCTCCATGGTTCCCAGGCAAGTAATGCTTTCCGGATCCACTCTGGGTCTGGAAAGAGGAAAGGTGACAGAGCCCAAACAACAACCCAAGCTGATTTTCCTACAGCCTGTCGGTTAGATGAAATAGTGTATAAACAAGTAGGAAATTTGGCACTTCTTAGACTTGAGCTATAGAGTAATATTTATGATAGCTGCATTCTCTACTTTGTCTAATCCATTTTCTCAGGGGTGTTGAAAGAATGCTCAGGCCTATTAAGGGAAGTTGCTTTCATTGAGATGATGTTTATGATTTTGAAGTGGTTTTTGTCCTATGTTATGAACTACATTGTGTCCCTCCTCAAATTCATGGTTTGAACCCCAACTCCCTATGGACTGTATAGCTGTCCCCCTTATCCATGGGGGATACATTTCAAGACCTTTAATGGATGCCTGAAACTGGATGGTACCTAACCCTTGATATACTTTTTTCCCTATACATACAAATACTTGAGGCTTCTCCATGGCATATCTGAATTGCCAGCATCCCCATTCTTGAGATTTGTGGCCATTACTATGTAAAATAACGGTATTTGAACACAAGCACTGTGATTCTATGACAGTGAATCTGATCACGGAGATGGCTACGTAATCACTCGCAGGTGGGGAACAGATACAGTGTGGAGGCACTGGACAAAGGGACATTGTACATCTGGGGCAGGATGGAGCTGGGGGGCATGAGATTTTATGATGCTACTCAGAATGGCATGCAATTTAAAAGGTATGAATTGTTTGTTTCTGGAATTTTCTATTTCATATTTTCAGACCCTGATTGACCACAAGTAACTGAAACTGCGGAAAGCAAAACTGCAGATACTGTATTTAGAGGTAGGGCATTAAAAGAGATATTAAAGTTAAATGAGATCATAGGGTGGAGCCCTAATCCAACATGACTGATGTCCTTACAAGAAGAGGAGGAGATACCGGGAGATACCCCGGCACAGAGGAAAGGCCGTGTGAGGATACAGCAAGAAGGAGAAAGTCCTCAGGAGAACCCAGCCTTGCTAACACCTTGATCTTGGACTTTCAGCCTCCAGAAACAATAAATCTCTGTTGTTTAAGCCACTCAGTCTGTGCTGTTTCATTATGGCAGTCCTAGCAAATCTTTAATATTTTCATGTATAGGTCTTTGTTCTCATAGAAAATCTATAATACCGCACACTAGTAGAAATCCTCATGCTCTGTAGAATTATTTTATACTCCACTGGGTAAAATGATTCACTTTCTGAAAAGAGTGTTGCAAGGGCTACAGAACATACTGGGATGCCATTGACCAAACACACGGAAATAAATGCTGCTCAAACAGTAACTAAAAATAATGGGAAGTAGGTGTATGTGCAGAATAGGGAGGCTCTACTGTTGCAAGTTAAAACCCTAAGTACTTTCCCCAGATCCTCTAGTAATTAATGCTAGCTAGCATTACATTGACCTTTGCTAGTATGAACATACTGAAAACATGTTAGTTAACCAAGCAGAAGATACTAAATTCTAAAAATGACTTTCTTACTACTATATTTGCCTATATGCTACCATTAAAATTCTGCTTACAACATTTAAAGACTGAAAGTCAGTCTGCTTCAGATTTCATGAGCTTCTAAAATTGCTAGTTAAAATGCATATGTGCTGTCAAGAGAAGGGTGAGTTGGAGAGGGGAAGAGAAAGAAAGAGAGACAGCAAGAGGGAGAATAGGAAAATTGCAAACACCAGAAATACATATTACTAAACTCTAATTTCCTAGAAGTCAGGGATATATCATTGTATCTCTGAGATGATCAGAGTCACTGTTTTGCACGTGGATGGCGTTTATGACTGGCTTAAATGCATTGCAACTTAGAAACAAAGAAAAGCACACAACTAATACGACTGTAGAGCATATATTCCATTTTTGCATAAGACTTGTGAAATCAATTTTATCACTTTACAATTATATACTGTATATGAGTAAAAATATGTGTTACTTGGGCTAATATATTGACAAAAATGTAGGTGTTTTTTTTTTTTTTGTATTTTTCTGAAGTTGGAAATGGGGAGGCAGTCAGACAGACTCCTGCATATGCCCAACTGGGCTCCACCTGGCATGCCCACCAGGGGGTGATGTTCTGCCCATGTGGGGCATTGCTCTGTTGCAACCAGAGCCATTCTAGTGCCTGAGGCAGAGGCCATGGAGCCATCCTCAGCCAACTTTGCTCCAATGGAGCCTTGACTGTGGGAGGAGAAGAGAGAGATAGAGGGGAGAGAAAGGAGAGGGGGAGGGGTGAAGAAGCAGATGGGCACTTCTCCTGTGTGCCCTGGCCAGGAATTGAACCCGGGACTCCTACATGCCAGGCCAATGCTCTATCACTGAGTCAACTGGCCAGGGCTGGTATTTTTGAATATTTAGAAACTGTCAAATATCTATGGTATTATTGTGATGAGCAAACAAATCAATTGTCCCAGTTCATTACTTTTAACTTGGTTTGCTTTTTTCAGATTTATTGAGGTATAATTAATACATAAATTTGTAATATATTTAAAGTGTATGATGTGATGATTTCATATGCATATATACATATATATTATACATATATACACACATATGTATACACATTTCATACATTGTAAAATAATTCCTCTCACTGAGTTAACGCACCTGTCATCTCATGTATCATCTACTTTTTTGGTTTGCTTTTTGTAGAAATATTTAATACCAAATACTTCCTTTCTGTTTAAGAACGAATGATAGCGAAGATTAATAGTGTCTCAGTTTCCTAAATATGTCAACCTGATATGATAATTTGGTTTATAACTTGTCACATATTAGTATATATTATTAGTAGCATATTATCAATATTAAAAAAAAAGCAAAGACCAACCCTGGCTGGTTGGCTCAGTGGTAGAGCGTCGGCTGGGTGTGTGGATATCCAGTGTTCAATTTCCAGTCAGGGCACATAGGAGAAGCAACCATCTGCTTCTCCACACCTCCCCCTTCTGTCTCACTCTTTCTCTCTTCCCCTCCCGCCACCATGGCTCTATTGGTTTGAGTGTATCAGCCTTGGGCAGTGAGGATGGCTCCATGAGATGGAGCCTCTGTCTCAAGTGCTATTTAGCTCAATTGCTATTTAGCTCAATTGCAAGCATGGCCTCAAATGGGCAGAACATTGCCCCAGTGGGGGTTGCCAGGTGGATCCTTGTCAGGGTACATGAGCGAGTTTGTCTCCTTATCTCCTTTCCTCTCACTTGGAAAAGAAGAGGGAAAAAAGCAGAGACCATTATTTCTATATCCCAGATAAATATGGAATTCTCCCAGAAGTCTGTGAGAACTGAGCACAGTCCTTGGGTCTATGCCTGGTAAAGTTCCCTCATCAATCTATCATTTTACCCCTCTGATATGTACCATAAAGTATCCGCTGTGTGTTCAGGTACAATCCAAACACAGGAGAAGAAGAGAGGGACCTGGGAACCTGCTACGTAAGAGTCTGCAATCTAACAGCAGTAACTTCAGAAATCATGTATTTAGTGTAGACAAAATATGTCATCTTGTATTAGATGGTTTCATTTATATGCTTAATCCTACCAAATCTCAGGACAAAGACACAGTCTAAGTTGGTTTCTGTGCTCAGGGAAACGTCTAGCTATGGGGACTTTCATAACCAAGCAATGTAAGAGGTGCTAGAATAGAATTGTCACAGTGCTAGTGTCATGGATCAATTTAACTAGTACTTAAAGTGATTTCCTGGAGGTGGTCACGTTGGACTTTAAATGATGGCTCTACATTTGCCAGGAGGACAGGGAGCTGGGCACTCAAGACGGAAGGTACCAACTTTGAAAAGCATTTAGGCACATTCAGCTGGACACAGGCAGGAATAATTCAAACAGCCTCAGAGCTAACCAGAGCCACAGTGCATTTTCCTTTCCCTCTGAAAAGGGAAACAAAAATGAAGAAACACCCCACTGACATAGTGGTTATTTTGTATTGAGCTCTTTCTATCAGCTGTTTGACTTGGTATTATCTCTGTCAGAGGTCCCACCAGACATTCTGGTATGTAGAACTGTTGGTGGGTATAACTTTCATGTTCTATCCTAGAAAATCTCATTAAAAGGTTTTATAACTCTGGTGGCTTTATTCAAAAGATTAGCATACTTTATATATTTTTAAAAAAATCAATACTTACACTTACAAATAAACTAAATTAGAAATATTTTAAATATTTACATAAACATAATTTATTTTCATTTTGTAATTTGCACAAGCCCTACAGAGCAGTAACCATTGGCCCCTAATCAACTTTGTCATTTTAAGACAGCTAATAAAATGAGATGATGATTTGACTTTGGAGGGAAAAAGAAAACCTTTGCATTGGCTATATCCATAAATTACTGGGTTTTTTTTCTAAATCCAACAGAAATAGCAGCCTCAAACTGTTAAATAATATTTTAAACTAATACTTTTAATAATAATACTTTTAACTAATAATTTTAATAAAATTCTAAATAATGAATTGCATTTAAAAGACAATATGAGCTATGACTCATAATTGAGACAATTTTATTATTGTCTGTTAAAGAAAAGTCTGACTTCCTCTTAGTTTGCAACATCAATAAGACAAGTCTGAAGATTTTCTTGCAAAGCATATTGTTTTGTGAAGTCATAATATCCCAAACTCAAATATAGGCTCACAAGAGACAAAAGAGAGAAGTAGTGGAGACTTTTGTTTTTTGCTTCAAGCACTATGAGCACATTTACTTGTCCTAGACTAAAGCAGTGTGATATAGTCACAGTCATTTTGAAATACTGGCTTTTTCTTGGAAAAGCTGGTTTTTAAGGCACATGTCCCTTTAAGGGACAATTAATGCATGAATAAGGTTTTGCCCACAGGATGCTATGTTTCTGAATCTTTCTCTTCTGTCACTTAGTGTCTTTTTCATCCTTGGAAGACTGCCTGGAAAGAAAGGCATTGTGGGAAACCCAGTTGCCTGTACTTGCACAAAGTTCTGTTTCATGAAGAGGGTCAAGGTCGGTTTCTGACTGTAAAATGTAGAAGCTGACCTCCAAACCAAGAGGAAGTACGAGGTTTAGAATTTGTCCAGGAAACTCTAATCTTAATATTACAAAGATGTGCACGCTTGATAACCTTTTAAACATCAGCTAGGTCAATGAGTGTATTCTGTTGCAGTTACTTTGCATATTTCTACCAGGTAATGTACTTTAAAAATTACTGAATCAATGGAAAGAAAAGATTAGAATCAATTAAGTAGAATTTCATAGTGCACCTCCAAATTCAGAACTCATGTTTGTCAGCAGTGGAAGGTGAACTTTAGCACATGTGTCTGGTTTACCTAATAAAGTCTTAAATATGCAGCAAAAGTATTAGTTTAAACAAACTTTTACATGTATAGTTACCCAGGAAGGCTTGAGAGATCCGTGTTTGCTTTTCTTGGCTCAATCAGTCTGTCCGCCTACAAATTATTTGCTGCTCCACTGTACAAGCTGGAGAATGTACAAATTACGCTGTGACGTTTTGCTAGGCAAACCTACTTATGTCCAGAGTCACAACACAATTTGAATGCAATAGAATCAATAGTTTCAAGCTACAAAGCACTTTCTGTTATATGCAGCCCGATGGTTCTTTTATTGCAGAGCTTTCAAAATACTTTTGGTCATGCCACACCCAAACGGTCTTGTTTGCGTAGCAAAATGGAAGAGGATGCTCACAGTGATCGGGCTGGGGCCTCCGGCTTCCCTGGTCTTCTCACAGATCCAACAGCTGAAAGTCTTAATATCTTGGTACACTTACAATCTATTTGAAGGCACATAGATTGAGCTATCCGGTGCCTACAATCCATCTATTTGGTGCTACTTTAATAGCTCATCTGAGCAGTCCAAATACTCATCACCTACAGTTAATCACCACATTTTAGAGTCAAACAGGACTGAAGGAAGTGACCATTCCATTTACAGATAAGACAACCTAGGAAGAAAGCAGTACCATGATAGGGTAAGGAAGGGAGGGATTTTGGAAGGAGAACTAGCTCGGAATCTTGGGGCTACCTTTTAGTACGGCTGGGATCTTAGGCATGCTACCAAACCACTCTGGGTCTCCAATCTTCATCTGCGAAACAGAGACAATTATACCTCACCTTGCTATAATACTTAAGATTAGAAATAACGTATGTGAATCACATACCAGTGTGGTACATGACACATAATTAATAGCTAATTTGCTAACTGATCTTCCCAGTTTAGAAAGCAAGATATAAAGCCTGAATTGGAATTTTATACCTAATTTCTAGCTCAGTGAACTGTGTTCATACATTGAGATGAATGTCTCAGATATTTCAAAAATATTTTGACCTGTCATGTTATGGACTGAGTGAATATTTGTGTTCCCCCATAAGTCAGTAAATTGAAACCCTAACCCCCAATGTAATGGTGTTAAGAGGCAGGACATTTAGGAGGTAATTAGGTTTAGGTGAGGCCATGAGGGTGGAGCCCCCATGATGGGATTAGTGTCCTTATAAGAAGAGGGAGAGAACAGAGCTCTCTCTCCTCACCTTGTGAGAATGCAGCAAGAAGGTGCCAGTCTGCAAACCAGCAGGAGGGACCTCACCAGATAGTGAATCTGCTGGCACCTTGATCATGGACTTTCTAGACTCTAGAACTGTGATACATGTTTGTTGTTTAGGCAACTCAATCTGTGGTATTTTTTTTTTTTATAGCATTTTGGGCTGACTAGGGACACTTTACTTCTGCGTACTGGAGCTCACTGATGTTGTTGTAGCTCACCTCTTTAGAGGTTAGCAACTTTCACTTTAACATAGACAGTAAGCCTGGTCAGAAGGAGAGCCTTTTGCAGTAACCCTAAAGGCAAGCAACCAATATTTGTGAGCAGATATAATTTTCAGAGTGCTTGCACAGACTGGGAGCCTCCGAGTAACCCTGAGGAACTGCAGTGGTCAATGTTTTCACCACCCACAGCACACAAATGAGGCAGCCTCCGTCAAAGGAATTAAGATAGCCAAGGCTTATCATTTGTATGGCAGGTCTTAAACAGAGTCTGTCCCTAATCATTGAGTTTCATGGCTTTGAGTGTTTCACAGCTCATTTGGAGAACCGACTCATCATAAAGGCTTTCTAAGTGTACCTTGTTTCAAAGCTAGAGGAGACGTTACAAAAAAATGCAGGGGGTTAAAATTACTATTAAGAGAGATTAACGTACCTAATCCACATCAATTTCTCTTTGTGGAGCCTACAAATACATACACTGAATTGTACTGTCTACGGCCATACCACCCTGAACGCGCCCGATCTCGTCTGAATTGTACCAAAAATAGATGTACAAATAAAAATAGAAGACTGATCCGGTGAAATCTGCCCTCAAATCCTCCAGCAAGAACTGGTACAGAGCCCCACGTCCCTGCAGAGGACTAATGCTGGACTCTTCAGCAGATCTCTTGTTCTTTCTAGACTAGCTTGTCTCATTTATGAAAGGTAGCACTAGCCTTTGGCTTAGCATTTCATTTTAAACTTACTTTAATAGAATAACCTAGGTACTGAGTGGTAATAATTTTGATGTATTGGACATATAATGTATCTAATAATATATATATATTAGTGGATATATATATATTAGTGGATATATATATATCAGGTATTGGACATAAAATGTCTATCATATAATATATATTAGACAGTGTGTGTGTGTGCGCACAGGTGTATTGCCTGTAATCTACACACCAGGCAGGCTGAGTATTGTGAGTCTCCTGTTTTTTAAGGGGGAACTGAGGCTCCATTCATTTGGGGCTTGGCCGAGCTTAGAATCCACTGTCATCTGCCTGGAAAGCCTGTGCTCCTTCTTCACCAAACACACTCTAAAGGTGTGTAGAGATGTTTCTTATTTAAAAAGCCAGTTTAAATATGCAATATGATTCACTCATTTATTCTGCAAATATTTATTGAAGTTTTATCATGTTCTAGGTGCTGTGTGAGGTAAGAGCTCAGTCCACACTGATGAACACAACCAGGTAAGAGCTCAGTCCACACTGATGAAAAATCCCCCTATCCATGGGGATTTTTACTATCTTGTGAAAGAGTGTGGTAGTTTACTGTTCAAGTAAGGAGGAAAGCATAAACAGTTGTTATTAATAGGTTCTATTTCAAGTCCCCAAATGCTTCCAGTAAGAACAGAAAATTTAAAATTATGAAAAATAAGAATGTGATGCAGCCATTATGATTCTTGCTTTTGTCTCTGAAGGTTGCATAGATATTTCTTATGGAGATAATCTTTTGAGCCCCTTCTTCAGATAAAGTCATTCCTCCCCAGGTAAACATATAAACTTGAAGACTCCTTCTAAAGTCTCTCCATAGGTAGTCTTGCAAACCCTCCTCCCTGAGAGTCAGGGGTCTCTGACTACATTTAAAATAAAAAATAATTAAGATTATTTCTGTTTTCGCAAAGAAACCATTTAAAAAATACTGATAGTGTGAGAGTGACAGATACACTATCTTCAGGAATTAACTTTTTTTTTGTTAAACATTTATTGCCTTGTTATTAATTAATGAAGAATTAAACATCATCTCTGACTATTTACTTTGGGAAATATGAAGTAATTAAGAGTAATATTTATATATCTAATTAATAATTAATATTTATGGTCTTTCACCAGTATTTTTTTTTCATTTCAGAATATAATGTAATAGGTTTTACTATTGATTGTCCTGGGTATCAGATAATGAGACTTGTGATATTTAAGTTAGCCTTTATCTCATCGCTGTCATCCTCTCTGCTACTCATGCTAACG
This sequence comes from Saccopteryx bilineata, assembly GCF_036850765.1. Taxonomy (NCBI): domain Eukaryota; kingdom Metazoa; phylum Chordata; class Mammalia; order Chiroptera; family Emballonuridae; genus Saccopteryx; species Saccopteryx bilineata. The sequence continues at coordinate 185,041,975 of NC_089490.1, read as the reverse complement.
TGGGTTACATTTTAAACCCAATAGTCACTGTATTTTCTCATATTCATCACTAACCCCTACCATGCTTTGATGTACTTGTGTCTATTATAAATGAATCTCAAAGTGAAAGATAATCATAGTCAATTTCCACTCTTCCTGAGAATGAAAATCTTTTGGTTAAGTGGAGAACTTCACTGCAAAATTCTGAGTTTCCTTTAAATGGGCTTAGTGTTACTAGACTTGCCCAGATGTGCCTGAGAAAGTGTCAAAGGGAAAAGATCCAAAGAAATGTACTAATGAAGCCAAGAATAGTTGCCTAATGTTCTTAACTCTTAGATCCTTTTCCTAAAAAATAAAATACTGGGCTGACAAGGATTGAAGAGCTTACCTTTCTTGACAAAGGCTAACTCAATGTGTGGACATAATTGTGCAAAAGTGCCTTTCTCAAGTGCCAAATAAAACAACCAGACATAAACCCCAGTGGATGTTGCACTGACAAATACAATTCACTATTTCTTCAGATTTTGCAGCTAATAAAAAATGATCCCTAAGAGATTCAGAAATTCAAATCACTTGAGACAAATCTTGGCTTTGCTTTTCTTGACAAGTTCATGTTTGAACCCTCTTCTGACATTATCTACTGTGGTTTGATTGACAGCGTTTCCATTATTTACTCAACTCTTATTGACATTTTTAGTCCTCTGTTTACCCTGTTTTCCTTATAGCCCGAGGCCTGCGAGAGTGGAATGCAGACTCACATTCACACTTTTCTAAGGGAAGGGTCATTTAAATAAAACCTTCAGTGGTCCCAGTTCTGGAGTTAGAGGTTGGAGGTTATTCTGCCAACTTCCTCTAAGTAGAATAAGTGACTTCAGAGTGTAGAGACCATTGTCATTAGGTTAAAATGATGACTCATGCTGTGTGGATTTCCAGGATGAAGACTTAGTTCCCCCTGAGTTACTTCCCCTGCAGGCAGCGCAGATCCCTCCCTCCTTGCCTCCCTGACTTTAAAGAAAACACTAGATTCCTGTGTCCCCCTGCTGTTGGGATGGGGTAGAATTAGAGAATTTAGACGTTCAAGGTCTGTCCTTTCTAGAACCTTTCCTAATTTCTATATATATTTTGCTATATAAATCTAGATGTCTCCATGTAGAAATGTATAAGACACTTATATAAAGAAACTTATCTCGCCCTGGCCGGTTGGCTCAGCGATAGAGCGTCGGCCTAGCGTGCGGAGGACCCGGGTTCGATTCCCGGCCAGGGCACACAGGAGAAGCGCCCATTTGCTTCTCCACCCTTCCGCCGCGCCTTCCTCTCTGTCTCTCTCTTCCCCTCCTGCAGCCAAGGCTCCATTGGAGCAAAGATGGCCCGGGTGCTGGGGATGGCTCTGTGGCCTCTGCCTCAGGCGCTAGAGTGGCTCTGGTCGCAACATGGCGACACCCAGGATGGGCAGAGCATCGCCCCATGGTGGGCGTGCCGGGTGGATCCTGGTCAGGCGCATGCGGGAGTCTGACTGTCTCTCCCTGTTTCCAGCTTCAGAAAAATGCAAAAAAAGAAAAAAAAAAAAAAAAAGAAACTTATCTCAAATATATATGTATTTTTTGAAACTTTGGAAAAAATATACGACAGTAATCCAATTTACATTGTACAGGAAAGAATGCTGAAATCTGAGAAAATCTGGTCACTGAATAGTCAGGGGACCTTAATGCATGAAACATCTCTCCACCCAGGTTCGTTTACTGATTGGTACATTCATGACAAGGATTCCTGTCCAAATCACTAGGTTATTATGAGCATGAAGCAAAATAACATATGTAAAAGTGACTTACTGTGACGCCTTAGACAACAGTAAAGTATTATTATTTAGTATGACACATTTGGTTTGTCTGCAGTAGTCACCAACTTGGCTTGTATGCTTTGAGGACTTCATCTACAAAAGTTAAATTGGGAGCCAAAGGAAAATATGATTTGATCTATAAAAATATTTGTTTTGTCCATAACAGTTACAGCTGGAGAAAAAAAAGTACATGTGTGTGAATAATAATGCATAGAAGAATATTTATAAACAAAATAGGATAAAGGTTAGCATTACGCCCCAGTCAAGGGAATAAGAACACATGTTAGAGTGAAAAGTACACGTTGCCAGAGATGTGTGTTCACTGTGGTCAGGACAGGTGTGTGCCTCATCTCAGGAGCCCAGCCAACTGGTATTAGCTCTGCTATTTATTACTTATCACCTGCTCCTCCCTCTGCTGTTCTGTGAATGCCGTCAAGAGACTCGACCTATATAGCAAACTGTAATTTGGATCTTCCAATGAGACGAGCTGGTAAACCCCAGTAAGTAGGATAGAGCAACTGAGACAGAGAGTTAAACAACCAAGAAGTTTATAACCAGAGAGTAAGTCACAATATCCTAACTTCCCTAACCAAGGATACTTAGGAGTAAAGGGTTTACGCTTCTCTTCCCAAGAGGATAAATAGCTTAAATCACCCTACTCAGGGAGATAGCAGAAATCCAATTTGTGTCTTGTGCCAACCACACCCGAAGATGGAAGAAGTTCAGAGAATAAATCCCATTTTGGCACATAGGCACAAAGCTGATGAATATTCTATGAATATCTTCCCTTAAGAGCTCCCCTCAAATCCCAGCCTTTAAAATACTCAAGCCAAGGACCCAGTCCCTGCTCTTCCTGCTCCTGGGAGCACACACCTGCCTTTCTGTTTCCCCTCTTCTTCCTCCACAGGTGTGCATCTCCTAAACTCTAAGGGTCTCCAAGAAACTCGCAGCCAGGGGAGCAACGAGCAGCAAGTCCTGGCTAACCCCCTGACCCTGTCCCCCAAGCCCCCTTTTCCCTGACTTCTCAGTGAGCTGAAGCAGCCCCGCCCAGGCTCACTTCTTTCCTATAACATTTCTAGAATCACCTAGATTCTCTCCTGTTGCTCCTTCTATTCTAACCCCTTCCTGTTTCACTGTCCCCAGCTTTAATAAATGTACTCTCAAAATCACCTGGACTTGTGTTGTACAATCTTTCATGCATGAAGTCAAGAACCACACACTACAGGCTGGCTTGAGGCAGACCTGCTCCAGGCCTAGTCATTGTTTGGTAACATTATCAATAGACGGACAATCTGAAATCACCTCAATTCAATTGAACACTGAGGAAGAATGATTGATCTGCATTGACTTGGGCTTGTTCTTTCAGGGTTAGCATCCATTTTTGTGCTTGTGTTAGCTCATGCCACACTTGATTCACTAGGAAACATACAAAGGCTAACTCTCCTGAAATAACCAGCACACTTCAGTTATTGAGCTTTGCTCTGGGCCATTCACCTTAGCTGGCTTGCTTTCTTTGGCCAGAGACCTCCACGTGTGTTTGCCAGCCCTTTTACATTTCTGCAATCAGCCTGCATGAGTGTGAGCTGCCTGCAGGCTACACTCTCATCCCTGATGTTTTCCAGATATACCCGGACACTATCCACAAAGGCAAGTGACATACTGTGCAAAGCCCAGTTCAGAATGGCCAAGGGTCACATCACCTCTTACTTCCTCCTGTGCAAACATGGCTGCCTGTTGGTGTTGTTTATAGGCTGGTGTGAGTTTGCAAAAATTCTGCCCAATTTCTGGAGGTTGTATTTACTCAGCGATGATTTCTGGGTCTCCTATGAAGTGCATGTTTTTTGTTTGTTTGTTTATTTATTTATTTATTTATTTATTCATTTTTCTGAAGCTGGAAACAGGGAGAGACAGTCAGACAGACTCCCGCATGCGCCCGACCGGGATCCACCCGGCACGCCCACCAGGGGCGATGCTCTGCCCACCAGGGGGCGATGCTCTGCCCATCCTGGGCGTAGCCATGTTGCGACCAGAGCCACTCTAGTGCCTGGGGCAGAGGCCACAGAGCCATCCCCAGCGCCCGGGCCGTCTCTGCTCCAATGGAGCCTTGGCTGCGGGAGGGGAAGAGAGAGACAGAGAGGGAAAGCACGGCGGAGGGGTGGAGAAGCAAATGGGCGCTTCTCCTGTGTGCCCTGGCCGGGAATCGAACCCGGGTCCTCCGCACTCTAGGCCGACGCTCTACCGCTGAGCCAACCGGCCAGGGTGAAGTGCATGTTTAAGGCTTACAGCAGAGGAGCATTACTGGTATGGCTATAGTTTTGACCTATTTCCTCCAAAAGCCAATCAGTCATTATGTATCCTTGCCTGTGGCATCTTGTTCAAGTGTTTTGATAACTCTTTTTGAAAGGAGAGATTTAACACATTTCTGTGATAGGTAAGTGGGCAGAGACTGCCAGAATAAATTTGTGAGTTTCCTGCCGAACAAATACCAATATGTAGCATATTAAAAGTTTGATTAAGGTCGAATGAAGTCATTTTAAAATGAGCAGAACAGCAACTGGTAATAAAGTTATGGCAATGTTTTGGCACATGTCCTGTCATTCACATAGTCACAAGTGGAACTTTTATGTGCTGAGATGGCAAACACGACTGTATCTGTGGTCTAGTAATCTTGTTTATGTTTTCTAGAACCACAAGTTCAGGTCCAATTATGCTTGGTTAAGTCTTCAATCTTTGGGAGAAATCATTTCTATTTTCAAAAATTCACAGGTCTGATATTTTGCATAACATTTTAAAAAATGAATTGCTATTTCATCTGTGATTAAAATGCAGTGGAAATTATCAGAAAGGTTACATTCTATCTTAATATTCATGGTAGCATTTCTGGAATGCTGCTACACACTTTACAAAGTATTTCATATAAAGATGTTTAACATGTATGTGTTTAGAAGAACATAGTAGCAATAGTAGATATCAAGAGAAAATATTCATAGTTATGAAAAATATTTATCTTTATACAATATTTGCATTCTTGAAAATTTTCCTGTCTGTAGTTCTAGAAATGCAGTACTTTTTTATGGACTTTGTAGCAATTTCAGAAACAGGTTTCATACAGACTTAACTTTCAAATATTATACAAGTCATTTTCTAGAACATGATAAATCCCTTTTCTTTGTGTATTTTCCTTCAAAAAGTTTACAGTAAATTTGATTTGCTTTTGTTATGAGAAAACATATTTAATTCTCTTTTAGATTTTATAAATTTTGAGCAATAACCAACACATTAGCTAAACTATTGCGTCTTTATACAATGGAGAATATTCAGTTATTAAAACTCAGGTTATAAAAGAATATTTGTGACATGAAAAAATACAAATAAGATACTACATGCTAAAAGCCTGTTGCAAAATAGTAAAAATTAAATTTTGGAAGGAAAATTGTATGTGTATACACGGATAGAGAAGAATACACAGTGAAGTATTAACTGGGGTTGGCTCTGAGTGGTAGGAATGTGAATGCTTTTGTTCTTTTCAAAACTCTTTTACATTTTCTACATTTCTCTGAGAATTATATATTATTTCAAAAGCAAGAAATACGCATATTTTAGCATAATAGAATACATAGTGCATATGTACATCTCTTAAAATTCTATAGTTACAGGCATGAGGAAAGTACAGATTTAGGCAAAAGGATCAGAAGAAGTAAAATCACAGAAATGTCAAGCAGAGTATTCCATTTGGTGAGTGGCAAGGAGACCTAGAGGACCGAAGAGATGGACAGGACCAGAACACGTAAGAGCTCATCAAATAAGTTGAGAAATTCAGAATCTGCAGGGTGATCTTACTTACTGATTTACTTGAAAGAACCCAATTTTAGTCCTACTGTAGCAGCATGATTATTAAAAGCATCCCATTTTATTATAAAATTTTTCTGGGTTTAGATAGTATATAGTTAGTAGTAAACCAATAAAAACTTACTCCTAGGAGATCAATACAACAGGATTGCCATTTTGGAAAGAGGTCCTCGGATGCGTTGTGGAAAATGAATTTTCTTTTTTTTTTGGAGGTGGGGGAGTGTGCAGGAATATGTGCAGGTGATCATTAAAATCAGTGGTGGGATTCAGCCAGTTCACACTGGTTCAGCAGAACCAATACCTAATTTTTGTTGAGTTTGGCGAACCTGCTGTTAAAATGGCATTTATAATCTGGGTTCTCTCTAATGTGGAAATCACAAATTTACATTCCTTACTCTTTTTAAATTTAATTAAAAAAAATTTTTTTTTGTATTTTTCTGAAGTGGAAAGCGGGGAGGCAGAGAGACAGACTCTTGCATACCCCTGGCCGGGATCCACCCAACATGCCCACTAGGGGGTGATTGCTCTGCCCATCTGGGGTGTTGCTCCATTGTGGCCAAAGCCATTCTAGCACCTGAGGCAAAGGCCATAGAGCTATTCTCAGCGTCCAGGCCAATTTTGCTCCAATGAAGCCTTGGGTGCAGGAGGGAAAGAGAGAGATAGAGGGGAAGGACAGAGGGGAGAGTGGAGAAGCAGATGGGCGCTTCTTCTGTGTGCCCTGGCTGGGAATCCAACCTGGGACTTCCACACGCCAGCTGACACTTTACTGCTGAGCCAACCAGCCAGGGCCTCCTTACTCTTTTTTTAATGTTCACCTGTGCAACAGTGTATTGTAAGCACTCATAATAATGTTCATTTCGTCCATAGGTGAAAAAAATTGCAAGTGAGGACACCAATCAAGAAGCAATATGGAAATACCTTAAATAATAGTTTTGTTGGTTTTTGTCAAGTATTATTTAATATTTTTTAATTAATATTTTAAAACTTTCTTATAACATAACCTAGTTTTGTGTACCTCATTAATTGTTCTTATTTAAGTATTAAATGCATGAAATAATAAACTACCTTTCAGTATATCATTTTTTTTAGACTTAAAACAGTCATTAGGGCAGAGAACTGGTTAGTAACTTATTTGAATCCCACCACTGATTAAGATACTATTGCAAAGTTTGTGGGAACTAAGTCAGTAGCATTAGTGTTAGAGATGGAGGAGACAGGCGAGAAAATTCATATGGAAGAGCAGGTTTGGACATAGATAAGAGATATTTCAGATATTTTAAGATACAAATGGGTTTGGGGATATAATCTGTAGAAAACTGAAGTTGTACTGTCCAAAAGAACTTTCTGCATTGATAAACATCTTTTCTATATTTGTGCTATCCAATATGGTAATCACTAGCCTCATGTGGCTAGTGAAAACTTGAAATTGAATTTTAAATTAAATTAAATTTTACTCAAATTTGAATTTGAATAGCTCCATGTTTCAGGGCTCTTTGCTAGACAGAGTAACTCCAGTTTTTTATCTGTAAGGTATGAGAGAGACATCTGGCCTGGGGATGTGGCTTTGAGAAGGGTTGGTTGAGTAAATGCATTTGGCCAGTAGAGCTGGTATTTGAGAAGAGGAGAGCACCATATTTAAGAAGACAAAGAGGAGCCTGCAAAGAAGAGACTAAGATGAGTAAAAGGATTGGAGGGAGACTCAGGAGAGGGAGTTGGTTTGGTAGTCAAAGAAATTGAGTGTCAAGAAAGGAGCGATTAATAGTAATCGAAAGTCTTATTCTGTAGGACATTTAAGTAACATGCAGACATTTTAGGAGGAGTGAAGTTAGGAGCCTATAGAGGCGGAGAGACATCTGGAGATCAGTAGATGAGTCTAGGTCTCCAAGGGTTGAATAGCATCTGAATTAGGATAATGCTATTGAAACTTTCCTCTCAAAGGTTGTCATGAGGGAGAGAGCTCAGAAACAAAAGGAGTGGGACATGACACCTAATTTAAGCTGCTGAGAGTCAAGGGGATGGGATTCAGAGTTGACTAGGAGGAGAAGTTAGTGAAAAGGCAAGTTATGCGCTTCCTCTGAGAGTGAAGGTAAATAGTTATAAAGGTAGAAACCTGAAAGCAGCCTCATTGTTCCCACTACCACTATGCCCCAATCCTTAAGGAATTGTATAGATTTCTGGTTGCTCCTACTTTCACAAGAACAGATGGTTTAGGCCAACCAGGAAAGAAATCTATTTCGTAAGTGCCAGAAACTGCTTCTTTCTTTTTCTTCTTTGATGATATCAGATAAGAACCTAGAGGTGTGTTTACCATGTCAGCAGGGCAACTGCAGCAAAGGCCCACAGACAAAAGAAAGGTGGCACCCAAGAAAGAAAGACAGGATCAAAACATCCTCCCTCTTCCTACAGCCAAATAAAGGATAATAATATTTGAAGAAAAACTCCAAGAACAAGTTGATTTGAGGACTGGAAAGAAGCACAGAGCTCTGTATTTATCTGTAAACTGCAGTCGGAGAGGCAACATGATGTGGTGGAATGAATGGCTGAACAGGTAGTCCATCGAGCAGGCTTGGGTTCTTGTGCTGGTCCCATTGTTAATCGACTATATGACCTTGGCATGTATGCCATTTAACTCTTCTGGGTACCAGCTACTCATAAAACTAGACTAGTGTTCCAAGTTAATATTTTTCAATTTCAAAAATTCTGTTAGTTTAAAGGCAAGTTAAAATAATATCTAATGTGCTAATATAAATCTGGATGTATGAAACTATGCTAAATTTTGCTGACCGTATCTCAGAGTTTCACTCACTGCTTCAAAGAATACATTTTAAATGACTTTAATAGCTCTGCTGGCCACCCATCTATAGGAAATCAATGTTAAAATAGTACAGAGATAAACTGAGTTTTTCAAAGTGAAAAAATATAAAATACATAAGAAGTTATTTTCAAGTTATAAAAATACAAATAATATGTCTAGGCTGAGAACCTGTATGACAAGTTTCAGTTCAAAGAAACTGTTGAAAATTCTTAGTGGTTACTGAAGGGGGTAGACAGTGTGATGGGTTAAGGAATACAATACTTTTGATCTTTGATTTCAATTATTATTCAATTCAAAAAAAAAGGAAGGAAGGAAAAAGAGAGAGAGAAAATAAAATCAGTTATTTATTGTTGCAAGAAAAGTTTAGTGTGGTTGATATGGGGGAATGCCTTTGTAAAGTATATGATTGTCTACTATGCTCTACACCTGAAACTATACAAAATAATATTGAATGTAAATTGTAATTGAAAAATAAAATTTTAAGAAATTCTATCCAGGAAATATCTCCCCAACAGAATAAATAAGTGCTAAATATGGTGGAAAAAAAAGAGTTTAGTGTTTTTTACTATAACTGGAGTTTTACTCTAATCTTCCAGTAACTGTGTGACATTGGGCAAGAAATACCACAACTCTGGGCCCTCATGTCCTTATCAGTAAAAGGAGAGGTTTGGGCCTGAATGTTTTAAATGTCCCTTCCAACTCTATAGTGTTTCATTTTAATGCATAGAAGTTGTAGGAAACTATTTTCAGCAGACTAAAGTGAGAAAAAAAGAGCAGTCTTGACAGTTAATGGTGGCCCTGGTGGGTTGGCTGAGTGGCAGAGCATCAGCCCAGTGTGTAGATGTCCTGGGTTTGATTCCTGGTGATAGCACACAGGAGAAGCGTTCATCTGTTTCTCTACCCCTCCCCCTCTCGCTTCTCTCTCTCTTTCTCCCTCTCCTGTAGCCATGGCTCTATTGGATAGAGTTGGCCCCAGGCGCTGAGGATGGCTCTATGGCCTCCACCTCAGGCGCTAAGAGCCCCGTTGCTAAACAACGAAGCAATGCCCTAGGTAGGCAGAGCATCAGCTCCTAGTGGGCTCACCTGGGTGGATCCTGGTCACGGTGCATGTGAGAGTCTGTCTTTCTGCCTCCTCTCCTCTCACTGAATAAAAAAAACAAAAACAAACAAAAAAAATTTACTAATTCCCAACCTTCCAGCTAGAATGGATAGAGGTGCCAAGAGTCACTAATTCTGACTAGATAGAGTCCTAAAGATTCACCTCTTCTCTCTCTTGGCCACCCCCTCCCCAATGTCAGTCCTAGAAAGATGATGTGCTCATCTCTACTCAGAAGACAAAGGAAAGCCTCTGGTCTAGAGAAGGAATGTGGCAGAGAGCTAAAACAAAACAAACAAACAACCAAACCCTGAAACACTGGGCCTTTGGAAGTTCTTATATTTCCTGCAGTTAATAAGTGTTTAGCAAAGATTTATTATAAATAACTAGCCTCTCTGCATTCATGTAGTTTGATTACTCCTGTGAAGCCCTGAGGTTACTCTGTAATAACATGAGAAATATCTTTGTCGAAGAGATGGCTTCCCCTGCTGCCAAGCTCCTTCTTTACATCAAAATCAAAACTTATTTTCTTTGAAGATGTTGCAAGTTCGCAAGAAAAGGAATTGTTTTCTGAAAGTAAGGGGTCTTATTTCAAAATTTTATTCTCTTTTGGAGTGGGGTTGGGCAATAATTTCATAGTGGAAACCTGAAGGCTCGTCCACATGTGGAGATTCTGGAAGCAGGATGGTCTGCTGTGTGAGATTTCCAGAAATCACTTAAGTTTGGACTGTCTGTAAAGATAGGGTGAGGGTCACTGCAGCTCGTACTGCTTCGATTCCCAGGGTGCATATTACTCTGTTTCGTATAAACAGAGCTAAAATGATAGCATGTGATGACGCCTCTCAGATTTGTTGTATTTTTTTTCTTTTATTATAGAAATTGCTAAAACACTTTAAGTGATATGAGAGTCCAGAATTAAAAGTGTGCTTTCTTTTAATATTAAAACTTGTGGGGCTTAAAGTATCAGAATTAGTGTAGAAGGGGTTGTTATTTGAGTTGTACTGTTTTGACCATTGTGTGTTAGACCTGGCTCACCTGTAACTTTTTTGTTTGTTTTTTTATGTGTTTTTGGTCTTTGCATCTTGATTGGGGAAGCTACAGTATAGAACTTTGCCTTCTTTTGCACAGAAACATTTCAAAATCCCTGGACTGTATGACATCACAGACATTCATTATGGGCCTTTCTTTGAAATCAGTAAAACAGTCGTTATCCACATTTCCTGACTCCTTATGTCCTAACTAACATCTACCACTTTACTAAAATGACTTTTTAAAATGTCACTCAACAGCCAACATTTTTAATTAGTCCTAACTTTCCAACACCGTTATTCAGACAGGGCTTGGCTGATGAACTCTTCTGAACTCTTCCCTCTGAAAACTCTCCTTCTCTGACGGGTCAGACTTCATCACTCCAGTTCTTCCCTTTCCTTGTCACCTTTCCTGTTTTATTTTTGTTGGAAATTTTTTTCCACTTTCCTCCCTCTTCAAACTCAGCACTTGTCTGTCTCCACATATATCTGGAGCATGACCTCATTATTTTGGTTTCACCTACCATTTCTAGTCTGATAACTCTAAATCTAAGTCTCTTGCTCTGATTTGATATCAGAGTTACACTCTTGAGCTTCCAGTTGCTTCTTATATGTCTATAACTTGTGTGGTTTGTGTTTGTAGAGGTTAATTGTATTTCTAGTGAGTAAACTGCATTGAAAGGTTCCTAGTAGTTTTGAGCTATGGGGGCAGAAATTCACTTTGGAGAAGATCTTCACTTTCTTAAATTATACAACTGTAAGGCTAATATTTAATCTTGGGGTGGCTCTGAATGATAGTGAAGTTGTTTTTCTCAAAGATGTCAAGTGTTCTGTTTAAAAAGATAACAATATTCTCTCATGTCAATATAGATAGTACCAATAAAATTTTATGACAATAAATTAGAAAATTCAGATGGAATAAATAAGTACTTTTAAAACCACAACTTAAAGCTGATGCAAGAAAACAAAGTCTGAATAGCTCTATTAAATAAATGGAATCCCACTTATAAAATCTTCTTAGGAAGAAATATCCAGGCCTAGTAGAATGTTCCATTTATTTATGCAAGAAATATTACCAGAGGCCAATTACCAGGTCATTGCATAAACGGATCAACAGGCATTCTCTCTTATGAACATAAAAGCAAAAATCCTAAGTACAACATTAGTGAAGAGAATCCACAACATGTTAAAAGAATGACAGCTTACCAGTGTCACAGAGATGTGGCCTGTGGGAGGATCCACTTCTTCCTTTGAGGATACTCATTTCTTGGCTGAGGGCTTTTTCTGGAGCTGCAGAAGACCCTCTGCCCTCATGCATACATGGAGGCCTTAGATACCGGAGAATTAACACTTACCAGGAACAGTCCTCTAACAAATGATTGACTAGTAAGGTGGTATATAGGTTTTTAAATATTCCAGTCCCCTCAACTGAGATGGGACAAATCTGAGACATGTGCTAATACCATTTCTCAGAGCTTCTTGATGGACTTAAGCTCCAGTCACCTACCATGGTCACTGGATTGATAATTCAGCCTCTGCTGCCTTCCTCCCCTTCTCTGTTTAGCTTTTTCTCTCCCTTATCAGAGTTTTCTTCAACTTCCTAATAAATTGCTTGCAACCAAATCTTTGTCTCAGGATCTGCTACTGAGGGAACTCAAGCTAAGACAATAACAAAGCTGGATTATTCCAGGAATGGAAGGCAGTCTTAACATTCAAATATTAACCAAGGTAGTCCATCACATTTACAAAATGGAGGAAAAAATATCATACTAATCTCAATAGATGCAGTAAAAGTATTTTCTAAATATTAATACTTGTTTATGGTTTTAAAAAATCTTAACAGTCTAGGAAGAGAAGGGAATTTTTCAATCTATCAAATAATATGTATAGAAATATATACAGAAAAATCCTATAGTAAACATAAATCTTAGCCATGAAATATTGAAATGTATTTCCATAAGATAGGAGATAAAAATATTGCTATTACTACTTTTATTCAACATTGCACTAGAGGTCCTAAGACAATGAAAAAAAGCAACAACAAAAAAAGTAAGAAATTGTAAAGAAAGAAACAAACTCTTATTCTTCACAGGCAAAATGATTGTTGATATAGAAAATCCAAAAGAATGTGCATATAAATTATTTGAATTAATAAGTGAATTTGGCAAAATCACTTGATATAGGGTTAATATAAAAACAAATTTTATTATCAGCTACAAAACCTAGAAAATAAAATTCAAAAAGCAATACCATGAACAATAGCATCAAAAACACCAAATAGCTAAGAATAAATTTAATCAAAAATGATAAAGATTTCCACACAAAATTATAAAATGTTACCAATATAAGTTAGAGAAGAACTTAATAGAGAGAGATTTTTCCATGTTCTTTAATTATAAGACTCAGTATTGAAAAGGTAACAATTTTCTCAAATTTGTCTGTTACCCCATTAACATCATTAGATAGATCCTCAAGAAAGAAAATTAACAAAGAAACAGCAGACTTCACATGTTAGGGCACAAAAGCGGTCTCAACAAATTTAAGAAGATTGAAATCATATCGAGCACTTTCTCTGATCACAATGGCATTAAACTAGAAATCAACCACAATAGAAAAATTGAAAAACATTCAAACACTTGGAAACTAAATAGCATGTTATTAAATAATGAATGGGTTAACATTGAGATCAAAGAAGAAATTAAAAAATTCCTAGAAACAAACGATAATGAGCATACATCAACTCAAAATTTATGGGACACAGCAAAAGCAGTCCTGAGAGGGAAGTTTATAGCATTACAGGCATACCTCAAGAAGCTAGAAAAAGCTCAAATAAACAACTTAACCCTGCACCTAAAAGAACTAGAAAAAGAACAGCAAGGAAAGCCCAGAGCTAGTAGAAGGAAGGAAATAATAAAGATCAGAGCAGAAATAAATGACATAGAGGCTAAAGAAACAATACAGAGGATCAATGAAACCAGGAGCTGGTTCGTTGAAAAGGTAAACAAGATCGATGAACCTTTAACGAGACTCACCAAAAAAAAAAAGAGAGAGGACTCAAATAAATAAAATTAGAAACGAGAGTGGAGAAATAACAACTGACACAACAGAAATACAAAATATTGTAAGAAAATACTATGAAGAACTGTATGCCAAAAACCTAGATGAAATGGACAAATTCCTTGAATCATATAATCTTCCAAAAATCAATCTGGAAGAATCAGAAAACCTAAACAGACCAATTACAACAAATGAGATTGAAACAGCTATCAAAAAACTCCCCAAAAAGAAAAGTCCTGGGCCTGATGGCTTCACAAGTGAATTCTACCAAATATTCAAAGAAGAACTAACTCCTATCCTTCTCAAACTATTTCAAAAAATTCAGAAGGAAGGAAGACTTCCAAACTCCTTTTATGAGGCAAGCATAATTCTGATTTCAAAACCAGGCAAAGACAACACAAAAAAAGAAAATTATAGGCCAATATCCCTGATGAACTTAGATGCAAAAATCCTCAACAAAATATTAGCAAACCGGATCCAGCAATATATGAAAAAAATCATACACCATGATCAAGTGGGATTTATTCTTGGTAGGCAAGGCTGGTACAATATTCGCAAATCAATCAATGTGATTCATCACATAAACAAAAGAAAGGAGAAAAACCACATGATAATTTCAATAGATGCAGAAAAAGCATTTGATAAAGTCCAGCACCCATTCATGATCAAAACTCTCAGCAAAGTGGGAATACAGGGAACATACCTCAACATGATAAAGGCCATCTATGACAAACCCACAGCCAACATCATACTCAATGGGCAAAAATTAAAAGCAATCCCCTTAAGATCAGGAACAAGGCAGGGGTGCCCCCTTTCACCACTCTTATTCAACATAGTTCTGGAAGTCCTCGCCACAGCAATCAGACAAGAAAAAGAAATAAAAGGCATCCAAATTGGAAAAGAAGAAGTAAAACTATCATTATTTGCAGATGATGTGATATTGTATATAGAAAACCCTAAAGTCTCAGTCAAAAAACTACTAGACCTGATAAATGAATTCGACAAGGTGGCAGGATATAAAATCAATACTCAGAAATCAGAGGCATTTTTATACACTAATAATGAACTGTCAGAAAGAGAAATCAAGGAATCGATCCCCTTTACCATTGCAACCAAAAAAAAAATAAAGTACCTAGGAATAAATCTAACCAAGGAGATTAAAGACTTGTACTCAGAAAATTATAAAACATTGATAAAAGAAATCAGGGAAGATACAAATAAGTGGAGGCATATACCGTGCTCATGGTTAGGAAGAATAAACATCATTAAAATGTCTATATTACCCAAAGCAATTTATAAATTGAATGCAATACCGATTAAAATACCAATGACTTACTTCAAAGATATAGAACACATATTCCAAAAATTTATATGGAACCAAAGAGAACACGAATAGCCTCAGCAATCTTGAAAAGGAAGAATAAAGCGGGAGGTATCACACTTCTGGATATCAAGTTATATTATAAGGCCATTGTACTCAAAACAGTATGGTACTGGCATAAGAACAGGCACATAGATCAATGGAACAGAACAGAGAACCCAGAAATAAACCCACAGCTCTATGGACAACTGATTTTGACAAAGGAGGTAAGGAAGTACAATGAAGTAAAGACAGCCTCTTCAACAAATGGTGTTGGGAACCTGGACAGCTACCTGCAAAAAAATGAAACTAGACCACCAACTTATACCACTCAAAAAAATAAACTCAAAATGGATAAAAGACTTAAATATAAGCTGTGAAACCATAAGCATCTTAGAAGAAAACATAGGCAGTAAGCTCTCTGACATCTCTCGCAGCAATATATTTGCTGATTTGTCTCCACAGGCAAGTGAAATAAAAGACAGGATAAACAAATGGGACTATATCAAACTAAAAAGCTTCTGCACAGCTAAAGACAATAAGAACAGATTAAAAAGACAAAGTACACAATGGGAGAATATATTTGACATTGTGTTTGATAAGGGGTTAATAACCAAAATTTATAAAGAACTTATAAAGCTTAATACCAGGAAGACAAACAATCCAATCCAAAAATGGGCAAAAGAAATGAATAGACACTTCTCCAAAGAGGACACATAGATGGCCAATAGGCATATGAAAAAATGTTCAACATCATTAATGATTAGAGAAATGCAAATTAAAACCACAATGAGATATCACCTCACACCAGTCAGAATGGCGCTCATCAATAAAATAACACAGAATAAGTGCTGGCGAGAATGTGGAGAAAAGGGAACCCTCCTGCACTGCTGGTGGGAATGAAGACTGGTGCAGCCACTGTGGAAAACAGTATGGAGATTCCTCAAGAAATTAAAAATCAAACTGCCTTTTGACCCAGCTATACAACTGTTAGGAATATACCCCAAGAACACCATAGCACTGTTTGAAAAGAAGAAATGCACCCCCATGTTTATGGCAGCATTGTTCACAATAGCAAAGATCTGGAAACAGCCCAAGTGTCCATCAGTGGACGAGTGGATTAAAAAGCTTTGGTATATATATACTATGGAATACTACTCAGCCATAAGAAATGATGACATAGGATCTTTTACAACAACATGGATGGGCCTTGATAACATTATACTGAGCGAAAGAAGTAATTCAGAAAAACTAAGAACTATATGATTCCATACATAGCTGGGACATAAAGATGAGACTCAGAGACATGGACAACAGTGTTGGGGTTACAGGGTGGGGGGAGGAGAGGAAGGGGGTTGGGGGAGGGGAGGGGCACAAAGAGCATGGCTTTTCAGCATTTGCCATATTCCCCCTTTAATCTATAGACAGACGGCAAATATTTACTTATGGTGTTTCCACTATAAAGACCGCTGTCTTAGGGACAAATGCTGATGAACTATTTCAGCAGTTCCTCCTTCTTCAAAAACTTATATGTCAACATAGAGCTCCATGTTTCATAGGACATACTCAAGCTCACTCAATGCTCCCTGGAGCTTTAGCAGAAGGGAATGCCCTTTTTCTCTCTCTCTCTCTCTCTCTCTCTTTTCTTTTCTTTCTTTTTTTTTTTTTGGTTGTATTTTTTCTTTTATTTACTTATTTTTTTGTATTTTTCTAAAGATGGAAATGGGGAGGCAGTCAGACAGACTCCCGCTTGCGCCTGACCGGGATCCACCTGGCATGCCTACCAGGGGGGAATGCTCTGCCCATCTGGGGTGTTGCTCTGTTGCAAACAGAGCCATTCTAGCGCCCGAGGCAGAGGCCATGGGGCCATCCTTAGTGCCCGATGTGGCTTTGCTCCGGTGGAGCCTTGGCTGCAGGAGGAGAAGAGAGAGACAGAGAGGAAGGAGAGGGGGAGGGGTGGAGAAGTAGATGGGCGCTTCTTCTGTGTGCTCTGACTGGGAATCGAACCCGGGAATCCTGCACACCAGGGCAGTGCTCTATCACTGAGCCAACCGGCCAGGGCCTAGGAATGCCCTTGTTGATCAAGCTACCCAAAAGAAAATTATATGGAGGAACCATGACAGACCAAGCAAGTCAGTCTCATACTATTCATCTCCAGAACGCTGCAGCCCGGTGTAAACAGTTTCAACTTTCTCGGGAAGCAGCACGGCAGATTGGGAAATCCTATCCAAGGGGTCCTATACTGCCCCTTCATTTGGAGTTAACCCTCAAGGACCCCTACCAGGACAACTTTGGCAGATGGATGTTACTCATATACCTTCATTTGGCAAACAGTCGTATGTCCACATTACAGTGGATACATAGTCCGGATCTATAGTAACCTCTGTCAGAACAGGAGAGGCTGCTAAGCATGCTATAGCTCATGGTCTGTATGCATTGTTCTATTATTGGATTTCCTAAACTGGCTAAGCTGAAAATGCTACTGCATATGGAGCAAAAGCATTTACTGTATTTTGTCATGCTTACAATCTTTAAAGTTAAGGTATTATTAAAGTGTACTCAGCAAACATTTTAAGGTCAATTTAAAAAAAAAAATTCAAGAGGGGGTTGTCATATCCTGGAACTCCTACAGGTCTACCATATCATGTTTTTTATCTAAAAAAATAAATTTATATTTCTTTGGAAGGCTGATGAACAGGAGACACCAAATCTTTTTCTCCTGCAAACTACTACTTTCTTTATTAGATCCAGCTAATACCACTGTTTTGTCTTTTTCCAAATAGCTCCAGATATATGAAAAAGATTTATATAGGCGGATGGGGACCCTCAAACCCCTCAGCGAGATCTTCTGAGCATGGCTTTTAAAATACCTAGAGGCAACACCTGGATATGATAGACATCTACAGGACACTTCATCCCAAAGCGACAGAGTATACATTTTTCTCTAGTGTACATGGAACATTCTCAAGAATTGACCATATGTTGGGCCACAAAGACAATATCAGCAAATTTAGAAAAATTGAAATTGTACCAAGCATATTTTCTGATCATAAAGCCTTGAAACTAGAATTCAACTGCAAAAAAGAGGGGGAAAAACCCACAAAAATGTGGAAACTAAACAACATACTTCTAAAAAATGAATGGGTCAAAGAAGAAATAAGTGCAGAAATCAAAAGATATATACAGACAAATGAAAATGAAAATACGACATATCGGAATCTCTGGGATGCAGCAAAAGCAGTAATAAGAGGAAAGTTCATATCACTTCAGGCCTATATGAACAAACAAGAGAGAGCCGAAGTAAACCACTTAACTTCACACCTTAAGGAACTAGAAAAAGAATAACAAAGACAACCCAAAACCAGCCGAAGAAAGGAGATAATAAAAATCAGAGCAGAAATAAATGAAATAGAGAACAGAAAAACTATAGAAAAAATCAATAAAACAAGGAGCTGGTTCTTTGAAAAGATCAACAAAATTGACAAACCCTTGGCAAGACTCACCAAGGAAAAAAGGCACAGGACTGAAATAAATAAAATCCAAAATGAAAGAGGAGAGATCACCACAGACATCATAGAAATACAAAGAATTATTGTAGAATACTATGAAAAATTATATGCCACCAAATACAACAATCTAGAAGAAATGGATAAATTCCTAGAACAATACAACCTTCCTAGACTGAGTCATGAAGAAGCAGAAAGCCTAAACAGACCAATCAGCAAGGAGGAAATAGAAAAAACTATTAAAATCTCCCCCAAAATAAAAGTCCAGGCCCAGACGGTTATACTAGTGAATTTTATCAAACATTCAAAGAAGACTTGGTTCCTATTCTACTCAAAGTCTTCCAAAAAATTGAAGAAGAAGCAATACTTCCAAACACATTTTATGAGGCCAACATAACCCTCATACCAAAACCTGGCAAGGATGGCACAAAGAAAGAAAACTACAGACCAATATCTCTAATGAATACCGATGCTAAAATACTAAACAAAATACTGGCAAACCGAATACAACAACATATTAAAAAAATAATACATCATGATCAAGTGGGATTCATCCCTGAATCTCAAGGATGGTTCAACATACGCAAAACGGTTAACGTAATACACCATATCAACAAAACAAAGAACAAAAACCACATGATCTTATCAATAGATGCAGAAAAGGCTTTTGATAAAATACAACACAATTTTATGTTTAAGACTCTCAACAAAATGGGTATAGAAGGAAAATATCTCAACATGATAAAGGCCATATATGATAAACCATCAGCCAACATCCTATTAAACGGCATAAAACTGAGGACTTTCTACCTTAAATCAGGAACAAGACAGGGTTGTCCACTCTCTCCACTCTTATTCAACGTGGTGCTAGAAGTTCTGGCCAGAGCAATCAGACAAGACAAAGAAATAAAAGGCATCCATATCGGAAAAGAAGAAGTAAAGCTATCACTTTTTGCTGATGATATGATCCTATACATCGAAAACCCGAAGGACTCCACAAAAAGATTATTAGAAACAATAAACCAATACAGTAAGGTCGCAGGATACAAAATTAACATACAAAAGTCCATAGCCTTTCTATATGCCAACAATGAAATATTAGAAAACGAACTCAAAAAAATAATCCCCTTCATGATTGCAACAAAAAAAATAAAATACCTAGGAATAAACATAACAAAGAACGTAAAGGACCTATATAATGAAAATTACAAAGCATTGTTAAGGGAAATCGAAAAAGATACAATGAGATGGAAAAATATTCCTTGTTCTTGGATAGGAAGAATAAATATAATCAAAATGGCCATATTACCCAAAGCAATATACAAATTTAATGCAATTCCCATCAAAATCCCTATGACATTTTTTAAAGAAATGGAACAAAAAATCATCAGATTTATATGGAACTATAAAAAACCCCGAATAGCCAAAACAATCCTAAGGAAAAAGAATGAAGCTGGGGGAATTACAATACCTGACTTTAAACTATATTATAGGGCCACGATAATCAAAACAGCATGGTATTGGCAAAAAAATAGACACTCAGACCAATGGAACAGAATAGAAAGCCCAGAAATAAAACCACATATATATGGTCAAATAATCTTTGATAAAGGGGCCAACAACACACAATGGAGAAAAGAAAGCCTCTTCAACAAATGGTGTTGGGAAAACTGGAAAGCCACATGCAAAAGAATGAAACTCGACTACAGCCTGTCCCCGTGTACTAAAATTAATTCAAAATGGATCAAAGACCTAAATATAAGACCTGAAACAATAAAGTACATAGAAGAAGACATAGGTACTAAAATCATGGACCTGGGTTTTAAAGAACATTTTATGAACTTGACTCCAATGGCAAGAGAATTGAAGGCAAAGATAAATGAATGGGACTACATCAGAATTAAAAGTTTTTGCTCAGCAAGAGAAACTGATATCAAAATAAACAGACAGCCAACTATATGGGAACTGGTATTTTCAAACGACAGCTCAGATAAGGGCCTAATATCCAAAATTTACAAAGAACTCATAAAACTCAACAACAAACAAACTAAGAATCCAATAAAAAAATGGGAAGAGGACATGAACAGACACTTCTCCCAGGAAGAGATACAAATGGCCAACAGATATATGAAAAGATGCTCAGCTTCATTAGTTATTAGAGAAATGCAAATCAAAACTACAATGAGATACCACCTCACTCCTGTTAGATTAGCTATTATCAACAAGACGGGTAATAGCAAATGTTGGAGAGGCTGTGGAGAAAAAGGAACCCTCATTCACTGTTGGTGGGACTGTAAAGTAGTACAACCATTATGGAGGAAAGTATGGTGGTTCCTCAAAAAACTGCAAATAGAACTACCTTATGACCCAGCAATCCCTCTACTGGGTATATACCCCAAAACCTCAGAAACATTGATACGTGAAGACACATGTAGCCCCATGTTCATTGCAGCACTGTTCACAGTGGCCAAGACATGGAAACAACCAAAAAGCCCTTCAATAGAAGACTGGATAAGGAAGATGTGGCACATATACACTATGGAATACTACTCAGCCATAAGAAATGATGACATCAGATCATTTACAGCAAAATGGTGGGATCTTGATAACATTATAAGGAGTGAAATAAGCAAATCAGAAAAAAACAAGAACTACATGATTCCATACATTGGTGGAACATAAAAATGAGACTAAGAGACATGGACAAGAGTGTGGTGGTTACCAAGGGTGGGGGGGGAGGGAGGACATGGGAGGGAGGGAGGGAGAGAGTTAGGGGGAGGGGGAGGGGCACAGAGAACTAGATAGAGGGTGACGGAGGACAATCTGACTTTGGGCGAGGGGTTTGCAACATAATTTGATGACAAAATAACCTAGACATGTTTTCTTTGAATATATGTACCCTGAAATATTAATGTCATCCCATTACCATTAATAAAAATTTATTAAAAAAAAATAATAAAATAAAATACCTAGAGGCAGAAAAAGCCCAATAGAGATCAGGGGAACTACCAGCTTTTAGGATACACCCTTAAAGGCTCCAACGCCCCAAAGGGGTCTCATAGGATGCCATCTGGGTCCTGCTTCAACAGTGGAAAGGAAGGTAATTGAGCTAAAGCCTGCCAGGCTTACATGCCTCTGCTGTGAGGAAACAGGAACACTGGAAGGTAGGCTTCCCCCTCACTCCTCTAAGGGAGGGTTCAGTCTCTTCCAGCCCTGCTCCAGCCACCTATGACCTAACCTTGCCCAGAAAGCTGGGGTTTGCCACTGAAGGCTGAAGGTGCCCAGGGCCATCGGCCCCATCTACGACACTGTGGACGAGCCTAGGGAATTTCTTCCAAGAAGCAGGTAAACTGATCTCATTTGCACAAGGGCCTCTTAACTATGTTTTGCCTGAATAGTCAGATTTTTTATTCTTCCTTCAAAGATCTCTGTTGTGGGTGTTAATAGGCCTATTTGCTGCTGCTTTGCTTAATATATAGTGTTTCCTTTATCCCTCCTACCTCAATGCCTCATTCATATTTCAGGCTGGGACCTACTCCTAATTTAGAGCTCTCTTTCCCCCTTTTGCCAACTATTTTATGAATCTACCTTTGCCACCCAGCTTAGTGTATCCCAAGGTTCTCTTTACCATGCCACAGTCGCAGAGCTCCAGGGAAAAGCAACCTGGTCTCATCTTTCCAGGCAGAGGAGAACAGAAGCTCCATATCCATGCATGCTGCAAATGGCTTTTCCAGTCTACCTGAACCATTCTCAGCTAGAAGCAGCGGTCATTGGGACTTGGACATGAGCTGCAAAGTATAGAATGGTGACAACAATTCCAGTGCCATGTGGACTTTTCCTGGATGTGGACTTTTCCTGGACTCCTGCTCCCTGTGACAGCTCCTAACAGACTGAACTGTGGTTGGGTTGCATTTTTCAGGGATTTGGCATGGTGATGGGGCCAGCTTGGACTCGGTGAACATGTTAAGGACACTGCTCTTTTATGGTTTCTTGCTGTATTGGCCAAGAGTTTGCTTAAAGGCTTTTAATCACTGTAAAGAAAATAGAAGATTGGATAAAGAAGATGGGACACATATACACCATGGTATACTATTCAGCTAGAAGAGATGATGACATCGGATCACTTACAGCAGAATGGTGGAATCTTGATAACATTATGCGGAGTGAAATAAGTGAATCAGAAAAAAACAAGAACTGCAGGATTCCATACATTGGTGGGACATAAAAGCGAGACTAAGAGACATGGACAGGAGTGGGGTGGTTATGGGGGGTGGGGGGGGGAGGAGGGAGAGGGGGAGGGGGAGGGGGAGGGGTACAGGGAAAACTGGATAGAGGGTGACAGAGGATGATCTCTCTTTGGGTGATGGGTATGCAACAGAACTAAATGACAAGATAACCTGGAAATGTTTCCTTTGAATATATGTACCCTGATTTATTGATGTCACCCCATTAAAATAAAAATTTATTTATAAAAAAATTTGTCTGTAGATATAAGTAAAATATAATTCTAATAAAAAATTTTTCAAATAATCTTTGTTTGCCCTGGACAATTTGACAAATTGATTTTCTGTTTATGTATAAATGTAAAGCATAGCCAGGACAATTTATAAAAGACTTACATAATCAGATGTGAAGACCTACTATAAAACTACAGTAAGTAAGATAGTGTGGTAGTGATGTGAGGATAGATAAAAAGGTGAAGAATAGAACTGAGTCGAAAACCGACCACAAACACAGGGTGGGGCAAAAGTAAGTTTACACTTGTTTGTTAGTGTGTGAAACACAGAGTTTATTCTTGTATTCTTATTTATTAAGTATTGCATTATCTTCATATGAATAACTGTAAATCTATTTTTGCCCCACCCTGTGTATGGTAACCTGATTTATGTTAAAAGTGCTCCTGGTGGGGGTAGGGATTGGGCAGGCAGAGATGGGAAGAAAAGCCTTTTAAATGGTACAAGATTGACTGAATATCCAAATGGAGAAAAAGTAAACGTTTATCCTTCCATACTTACTAATGATTCAAGAAAAGGAAGTATGAGTAGTTCTATTTTAGAAACACTATCTCTAATTTAAGACCTTCCCAGAAAGAAATATCCAGGCCCCGTGAATAATTCAGAAATTTAAGGAAGAAATATTACCAATAGCCAAATATCATGCCATTAAAAAAATAGGATCAACAGGCTAATAATATCACTCAATCACTCATAAATATAAAGCCAAAATTCCAAACACAGTATTAGCCACTAGAGTGTTACAGTATGTTAACCATAGAAAGCAGTGCATCAGACAAAAAGATAATAAATTCCAAATAGATTGTAGGCCTAAATGAGAGAAGTAACCTGAAAGTCTCTAGAAAATAACATGGAGAATATTTTAATGTCCAAAATATTATTAAAATAGGCAAATATTTATTTTCCTCCCCAGATATATTGGGTTATAATTGGCATAAAATATTGTTTAAGCATAAAGT
Source organism: Saccopteryx bilineata (assembly GCF_036850765.1). Lineage (NCBI taxonomy): Eukaryota > Metazoa > Chordata > Mammalia > Chiroptera > Emballonuridae > Saccopteryx > Saccopteryx bilineata. The sequence continues at coordinate 185,017,975 of NC_089490.1, read as the reverse complement.
CATGATTTAATACACTTATATATTGCAGTATGATTACCATGGTAGTTAGCTAACACCTCCATCACTTTACATAATAACTATTTCTTTTTTTGCGGCAACAATAGTTAAAATTCACTCTCTCAGCAACTTTCAAGTATATAATACAGTATTAACTATAATCACCATTCTGTACATTATGCATCTTACAACTGGAAGTGTAGACCCTTTGCCAACCCCTCCCCACTTTCCCCACCCCAGCCCCTGCTGATCCCCATTCTATTATCTGTGTCTGTAAGTTTTTGTTTGTGGATAGCCATGTAATTATTTTTTTTGTGGGGAGACAGAGTCTGGTATTGCCTACACCATTTTGGTTGGCAACTATTTCTAAAATCATCCTTAAAAAGCTCTAACCATAAAAGAAAGGCTTGAGAAATTAAACTATATTAAAATTAAGACTTTTACTCACTAAAAGAGAGCCTTAAGAGAGTGAAAGATGTCTGTTAAATTATGGGTTGTAGCATGGGACTTGGTGGTGAAGAGGTGAAGGGAATAAGCAAAAACAAACAAACAAACAAACAACCCCCCCAAACCCTTACAGACACAGACAGCAGGATGGTAATGACCAGAGGGTCATGGGGCAGGGGACGTAGAAGAGGGGAAAGAGTTGATAAATGGTGACAGAAGAAGACTTGACATTGGGTTGTGAACATTCAATACCGTGTACAGAGGATGTATTCTAGAACTGTACACCTGGAATCTATATAATTTTATCAACCAGTGTCACCCCAGTAAATTAAATAAAATAAAAAAAATGAATGCTAAAGAGAACATTCATGGTCCCATTATCCAGCTGAATAATAAACCTTTGTATGATATATATTACATATATATTGCTCCCTTTGTGTCTCCTGTTTACCATTCCTCTATAATTCTTCTCCTTTCTTCCTGTCCCCTTTTAAATTAACCCCTCCGATGAATGTGTGTTCATATTTTCCCCATAGGTCTTTACAGTTATATAAGACACAGACACCACAACAATACACATTACTTTGTTATCCAGGGTCCCAGCTATCAGAGTGGTGGCACACCCGGTTGGGTCAAAAGAGGAGAGGTTATAAAAGGGACCACTTGCAGAGGTGTGCAGGGCTGCAGGGAACCTGCCCTGGGTTGAAGAGCTCCTGCCGCATGACATTCCCGCTGACACCCAGAAAGCAGGGGGCCCAGCAACGCAGAGCACAGAGGTCAGCCACGGGGGGCACAGAGAAGTACAGAGGTAGGGGCGGGGACTACACCCCCTCTCCCCACCATTCAGCAGCATTGATGGCACCTTGCATATTATACTTTATATTAAATGTATTATGCTCTCTATATATCCTTTTGCCACTTTTCTCCCCAGTTTTCCAGAACTTGTTCTGATCTTACTGATTTTATTAATGCACATATTTTTTTTCTTTCTTTCTAGACAAATATTAATTCAAGAGGCACATTCTACATCCATCAGTCTGGTCTCCGGTAAGGTTTGTAGATGCAAAAAACAACAACAACAAACAAACAACAACAAAACCAGAACCTACCTGTACTATTTTAAGCTATTTATAAAAGAATAAATTTTACATCATAGAGTCTCAGTGATGGGCAGAGAATCAAAGATGGTGGCTTTCCAGCCAGGAACAATCTCCAAATTGCAACGTAGTTGGCCTTTCCGAAATCACGTGCTGCCGGAACAGGCTGGGAAGTTGGCAGAGAGGCGGGAGCTGAGGCAGCTGTCACTGTGGCCCCTGAAGTCTGTTTCTGCTGCCCTTACCAGCACCAGTTTAACACTGTCCTCTCTCATCCTCTCCTCCCTCTTCCAAACTCATGTCTTGAATTATTTATTAATAAGTTTTATCATTTTCTCTCCCATACTCCAACGTTGCCTTAGATTATGTAGGGTAAAGACCATAATATATATGATATTGATAAACATCCAAAGGGGAATGAAACTTGGATAGTAAAATGTTTAACTCTTTTGAATCCAAGTTTAGAAATATAACCGATAAGACCTTTGGGGGGGGGCGGGGATAATTTATATTAAATAAGAAATACAAAATTGGGTAGGTAAGTTTTGTGAAAGAAATTTTTTAGTGGGAATATATTAATGACTCTCCTTGGCATTCCAAAACGATAGCCTAAAATGCTTGAGCCTGCAGGGCACAAAAATAGGTAAATGAATGATGGCATGCCATGAACCCATGCCTGCACACCTACACTATTTTTTGGAACACTCCTGATGAGTGGTAATAAAACATATGAAAAGCTTGGCAGAATAAATATAGGATCATTGACTTGTTATAATTCTGGGAAGAACAAAATCATACCCCATCTTTTAGAGAGGAAGCAATGTAGGCAGTATATTATTTTGATTGGCAAAAGTGATCTAAAAAGCCATTGTGATTTTTGTTAGGCAGTGTGGAGGACCAGTGTGGAAGTGGAAAGTAGAATCAATGACAAGTACAGCATTGCCCAAGGTTCACTGACAGATAAGATGTGTTTGTGTGTGCGTGCATGTGTGCATATATGTTCATATATCTATGTACACATATATAGTATACACACGTACATATGCATTTATGAATAGACATACATATTCAGGCTGCAGCATAAACTGAAGTCTTCAAGAATCTGGCCTGCCTTAGCAGCGTTTATTGAGCAAACAACTCAGATATAGGTGCAAACAACTGTGGAAGTGATATGTAAGAAAAGATGCTCTCCCTGCTCTGAAGTGGGAGCAGAAATGTGAATGGCTATAGTAAAATCCTCACTGTGCCAGGGACTCTGTTTACTGCTGCAATCCTGTCACCTAGAGCCATGCCCAGTGCTTCGGTAAATAAGCAGTAAGTAAATGCATAAATTATTTCTTAAATAGGTTCATCAGTTCTTCTTGTGAGGGACATTTAACTTTAAATATGTAAGTCAGACAGGTAGGATCTAAGCTTAGCAGGTGCACACGTAGTCTTAGGGAAGCATGAGGCTTTGGGATCGGCAGGTGCGAGGAGGGCATAACAATAGGAGACCCACATAGATGCTGTTTGCTAAGCTGAAGGATTGCGAGCCACAACAGAGCGAGCAGAAGGAAAACTATAAAAACTGCACAAAGTAAAACATCACCAGTCAATGTAACTCTGGAATTCCAAGTGATAACAGGCGAAACACCTTCACTTGCATCAGTTAGGAGTACAGCTATTTATGAATAATGGTAATGGCTAGAGTGTGGTTTTAAATGATGAAGTCACAAATAACTGTGGGCTCTGCAAATAGGCCTCCAGCTGCCAACCATAGAATAGTCTTTATGTGTGTACAGTTTGGAGAGAACAGCTGGTCACGGAAAGGTTTTTCTAGCCACACCTGTTCACTGAGATAACAATCGCCACCATTAGTATGATCTCTACGTATAAAGATAAATACATATTTGATGGTATCTATGTCTGTAGCTATACATACAATTTATAAATGAGGTGGAAGTTACATCGGCTGATTTTGTTCTTTTTAGAGAAGACTACAATGCATGATGGACACTGGGTAGAAACTGGAAAATTCCATGTAGCGGGATCTCTTAGCCGAGATAATTCTTTCAGAGTCATCAACATGGTTTCATTTATGAGTACAATACCGGTACAACCTTGTTATGAAATGACTCATTAATTATATCGAGTCAGTTTTATCATGGGTCAGATCACATCTCCTACAGTACAACAACCACATATCGTAAAGCCTGAAACAATGCAATTGGTTCATTAATCATTCACTCACTCAATAATTCATTCACTCGCTCATTCAACAAATACATATCAAGTGCCTCCTAAACTGGAGGGATTATGTGCAATACAGAGATGAATAATTCATAACATTTGTCCATAATTATCTTAAGAAAACTAGTTTTATATTGTGAGATTGGTACTCTAGGAGAATTCTTAATTTTTGTGGCAATATTAATATCTACTATGAAATATTTTCATCCTTGTTTTTTGGGAGAAAGTTATGGCATCCTTCTCAAAATAGGTTTTAGAACATCTATTAAATTTTAAATTAAAATAAAAGGCCAAGAGTAAATATCAGTGTGCTATTTGGATTTAAAAAAACCCTGATTATGTGTCTTTATTATAATTATGAAGTTTAAAAATGTGTAACTACAGGGTGAAAACTTGTTAGAGCTTCTTGTTTCTCAATTCAGACTTAATCCAAGCTATTACTATGATTACAGTTCTAGATCCCTCATTGTCATGGTTTAAGATATGTTGATGCACTCTTAAAATGTGCTTAAGTGGAGGATGTTTTTCTGGTTAAAGTCATAGAAATGGTAAAGTTTGCCTGCTGCAATACAGCTCTCTTCCTAGATCAGAGGTTATAATTTAGAAGTTATTTCAAACAAATTAAATTATTTCTTATTCAACTCTAGGAGCTGGTAATTTCGGTTATCTATTGCTGCTTAACAAGTCAGCCCCAAGCTTTGTGACAATAAAAGAAAAAAACATTGTATTTGCTCAGTTTTCTTGGTCATCTGCGTGGCTCTTCTATCTTGAGTCAGCTTTGTTAATCTCTACAGAGCTGGCAGCTCAGCTAAGGCTGGATGGTCTAGGATTTCTTGGCACGGCTCATTTTTGGGCCAGACGACCTCTCATTCACCAGGAAGCTAGCCTGGACTTCTTTATGTGTTGGTGGAAATTCTCCCTGAAGCAAGAGAGGGCAAGCTTTCAAGTACACAGGCTGTGTTCTAGTCTCTGCATGTTACCATGTTGGTTGATGGCCTTTTGACCACACCAAGTAACATCAAAAACAGAAACAAAACCCCAACATTCAAAGATTGGAGTAAAAATTCTCCCTCTTGTTGGAAACAAGAGAAATGCCACAATGCGCAGAGGTTTGCCTTACAGAGAGAGGAGGGATTTGTAGACATTTATTTGTAGCCTATCATGGAGTGTTCTACAATAATCAACTTCCCTCTCCTCTCTCAACAAATGCCAATGAACATAATTAAATGTTAAATAATCTGTAGATTGATTCAGGGCCTTAAAGTTAAAAAAAGGTAAGCAAATAATATCAATATAGGAGCTGTTTTTAAAAAGTAGTATTTATTTTTAATTAGCAATTAGAAACATTATCAAGAAAAACAAAAGAAATTTAAAAATTATTTTGACTGGATTAATCAGAGTGAGTTCATTGAGAAAGAAAGGTTGAACTCTATCTTAACCTTAGCCAATTCAGCCCTACTAAGTAGGACACTCACCAACTTTTAGTTTTTATAATACATACAGGTTTCTGTTTCTTTTTTTATTTTTTGTATTTTTCCAAAGTTAGAAGCGGGGACAGAGTCAGACAGTTTCCTGCATGCACCCAACCAGGATCCACCAGGGATGCCTACTAGGGGGCAATGCTTTGGCCCACCTGGGGCATTGCTCCATTGCTCTGTAGCTGCTGGAGCCATTCTAGCGCCTGAGGCAGAGGCCATGGAGCCATTCTCAGTGCGTGGGCCAACTTTGCTCCAATGGAGCCTTGGCTGCTGGAAGGGGAAGAGAGAGACAGAGAGGAAGGAGAGGGGAAGGGTGGAGAAGCAGATGGGCATGTCTCCTGTGTGCCCTGACTGAAAATTGAACCCGGGACTCTCACCCGCTGGGCCGACGCTCTACCACTTAGCCAACTGGCTAGGGGTAGGTCCCTCTTTCTTTCTTTTTTTTTTTTTTCCTCTGTTTATTCTCTTTGTTCCACTATCTATGGGCTGTATCTTCATCCACACTCACCTGTATTATAATTCCCAATTGAAATGGCCAACTTTGACCTGTCTACTGAGTGACAGATCTGTTTAATTAATTGATGCCTTGATTATCTCTAGAACGCTATCTTCATAGGCATTCAGAACTCAGGCTATCCAAATCTGAACTCATCACCTCTTCCCAAACCTTTTTCTCCTATTACAATCTCTAGCTTAGCGAGTAAAGTGCCAAAGCTCATTCCATGTCCAAACTGGAAACTGAAGAATTAGCTCAGGCTCTTCTTTCTCTCCCATCATGGCCTCTGTCTCATTAATCACTGAACCAGTGGTTTTGCCCATTTAATATTTCTTGATTTCAACTCTGGTCAGCTGGCTCAGTGGATAGAGCATTGGCCCAGCACGTGGGTGTCCTAGATTTGATTCCAGGGCTCACAAGAGAAGCAACCATCTGCTTCTCTCTCCCTCTCTCTCCCTTTATATCCCTCCCCCTGCTCCCCACAGTCAGTGGCTCAATTGGTTTGACCGTGGGCCCCAGACACTGAGGGTGGCTAAGTTGGTTCAATCATATCAGCCTCAGACACTAAAAATAGCTCAGTTAATTTGAGGACTGGCCCCAGACAGGGGTTGCTGGTTCAATCCTGGTGGAGGCGTATGTGGAAGTGTGTCTCACCATCTCTCCTCCTCTCACTTTAAAAAAAAAAAAGAAAAACTTTTATTGATTTCATCTCCTTCAGTTTCACTTCATTTGTCTCCATCAGACTCCTTAGCTCATCTCCCTGCTTTCAAGTTTTTCCAAAACTCCTCCAATCCATCCATTTGCTCTAAAACATGAATTTCATCATATCATATTTATCAATAAATACCTATAACCTTCCGGATATATGATCTACTTCCTTATCTTGGCATAAGTCTCTCCAGGACTTGTCCCTTGTGCTCCATCAGAAAAAAAACTGCTCTCCTGAATCTACCATGACATTTCTTACCATTTTGTGCAAACTGACCCCACCCCTATCCTTCCTGATCCCTTTATTCTTCATCTGGTTAATTCTTGCTCGTTCTTTAAGAACTCAAAGGCCATCTTGCTTAAAAAGTATTCATACAAGACTTAGTTGAGTAGTTCACTGCTTTCCCTTACAGTGCACAACTATCACACATCATATTCCAATAACCAGATTTTAATTGGTGACTTGCTTAGGTTATCATTGTTGATCTATGTGATGTTAGCAATTAACCCAGTCCCTGAAACAGAGTAAGTGCTCAGTAGTTGAATGATTACTGAGATTGAATGAACTGATTGAATGAATTAATGAGTAGATGACAGATATGGAGAGAGTATAATTAGATTAGAGTCGGCCAACTGTCTTGGTTACATCTTCATGCAACACACACACATGGTGCAGCTATGTATTATTGAGAAATAATTTATGTAAGCCTGGATGTTGGAAAAAGTGCATTTGGAGTTTAAGTCAAGACTAAGTTCTGGCAAGAGTGGGATCAGTTTCAGATGGGAACAGCTCTGCTTCTAAACATTTATGGATCATTTATTTATCAATTATTTCATAATTGAAAAGGGAGAACTCTGTTAGAAATTTGTCTCAATTCATTGAGAAAATTTATTTTCTTTAGTATTTGTTGCTGTTATTCTGTGGATTTTTTCTAAACTCTAATCATCTACCCTTGATCTCACTGAGTATTTTCCTAGAGAATTCAAACCTACCAGTCTAGTATTTGCCTAAGGAGGCAAATTAGGAATGTAAATTTAATGTAAATAATTATGTTTTTCAAAACCCAATTTAAATTATTTTGGAATATCTGCTGTTTCAGATGATTCAGATCAATGCTTCTAGCATCTAACCATAGACAATGGAATTGTAGGTGGTTAGTAAATTGAACCTGATTCTCTACATTTATAAGCACTTGGTGGTAGCAATTAATGTTCCTAGATTTTCATTTTGGACTATTCTGCTTTGAAAGAGATTATTATTCTATAGATGGAATTCTTTTGATTTGCATCTTCGTAATACATCAAAAGTTGTGTTAAGATGTTATTTCTATTATTGGTATATATGTATGTAAAAAAGTCATCTTATATTACTTTAAGAATACCTACTCAGAGCTCTGTCATTAACTTTTTGTTCTACTGGCTTTCTGTGGCAGACACAGTGGGTTCCAAGCCAACTTCCTCATTCTTCACAGCAGCCCATTTCTCCACTTGAACCACCAACTGCTCCATTTTTTTTTCCTTTATGCTCAGGCAATTATTTCTCCTTCTGTGTCATAAGAAAGTGAAGCTATTAGAGCACACAATTTGATTTCCTGCCATGAAGCTGATGAACTTGTCAATGACTATACGCTTTCTTGTTTTCTTTCTTCCTCTCACAAAGGAGGAAGAGTTCATCCTCTCTAAGGCCAGACCTGGCACCTTCGTCTAGAATCTATCTCTCTATCTCCCTATCAGTATTGACACTCAAGACTGTCCCATCTTTTATGGAACAGATTTTGCTCCAGATCAAACTTTCTTGATGGAGTTGGGTATATTCATTGTCTCCTTTTCCTTACTCCTGACCCACTTTCTATTTAATTATTTCATTCTGGATTCTGACACATCTTTCTAGTTAAACTTGTAAAATTTACCAATATTCCAATGTCTAAACCCAATGGGCATGTTGAATTTTTATTTTATTATCTTGAGTATGTAACATTGTTAACCAATCCCTGGAAGCAATATAAACTTATACAACAAGTTGACTAAGTACATGTGTGAGGCTTTTGCAAAATTAAGGAAAATTTGAAGAAAGTTAGGTTTCATAAACTTACCTAAAGTCTTTCAAAAATTTAGAAGGAAAACATTTTATTTCAACATGTGTGAATTCATGCTTTACGAATAGATATATAACATATAATACTTTAATTTTATAAATACATATATTTAAATGTATATTTAAGTTGTACTTCCTTATAGGAGAGAGAATACCACAGTCTTTAATATCTCTATAAACCTTAATCCAGCTCCCACTTTCTGAACTCTCATCTAGTGTTTTGTAATACCACTGATTTCTAGTTTCTCAGGAGCATCTCTGATTATTACTGTTGCTTCCTTAGCAGGGACTGCAATTGGTGTTCACTGGGGTTCTAGCCCCTTTTCTCTTTTTACTCTGACCACAGTCTGGATGAGCTCATCCACATCTAAGCTTCAGTTATTATTTCTGTAATATACCTCCCAAATCATCCAGGAATTAGACCCATTTCCTGAATTCTTCATTTGTATGCTCAACTATCTCCTGGAAGTCACTGCTCAGATAGGTAGATAGGAGATAATTCAAGCTCAGTGTGTGTGCCTAAATTGTCTCAATATATTTCTCCACAACTCTTTCCTCCCTCCTCAGTTCTCATCATTTCAGTGAATGACAGGCACTATTGTCCCAAACAGAAACCTGGAGTTCTGACTAACCTCTTCCCCACTCCTTCACTGTCACGCCAATCACCAAGTCCTAGAAATCTGCTTCCTTTTACACCTTGATGATGCTCACTTCCCTCCGTAGTCACTAACTAGTACGCTGTTCTAGGCCACCATAATTTCTCTTCCCAATTACCACACTTGCCTTCTAATTGGTCTCCCTCCAGTCTATTTTCCAATTTAGAACCAGAATGATATTTTTAAAGCAATATGATCCTGTTTCTCCCTGTTTAAAATCAATACTTTAAAGATGACTGAAAAACTTTCCATGGATCCATCCAGATGATGGAATATTATTCAGCGCTTAAAAGAAATGAGCTAACAAGCTATGGAACGACATGAGGGAATCTTATATTTGATCATATTACTAAATAAAAGAAGCCAATCTCTGAAAAGACTCCATACTATATGAGTCCAATTGTATGATATTCTAGAAAAGGCAAGTCTATGGAGACAGTAAAAAAGATCAGTGGTTGCTAGGGGGAGGGAGGAATAAACAGGCATATCCCAAAGAAAATTATTCCATATGATGGTATAATAGTAGATATATGTCCTTATGAATTTATTAAAATCCATAGAAGGTATGACACTAAAAGAAAAACAATGCAAATGATGGACTTTGGGTGATCATAATGGGCCACTATAGGTTCACCCACTGTGACAAGTGTCCCACTCATGTGGGGGATGGTGATGGTGAGTGCTGTACATATGAGGACAGGGTGTAAGGGGACTCTGTACTTTCTGCTTAATTCTGTTTGTGAACCTAAAACTGCTTTAAACAGTGAAGTCTATTTAAAACACACAAACACACACACACACAACACAACACTCCATGGTCTGGCTTTTCTTATCTCTTTAAATAATCTCTGCTTCATTCAGCCCTTGCCCTATCATTTCACGTGAAACTTCTTTTTTTTCTTTGAACTAGCCATGTTCTTGTTCATCTCTGAGCCTTTGCCCATCTCATCTGACTTTTCCTCTTGACTCGCTCTCTCCTTATCATCTTCTATCATTCATCATACTTCCTTGTTAATGCATTTTCACTTGCGTCTTCCTTGCCAGACTCTAAGTTCTGAGTCCAGCTTGCTCTCTGGTGTAGTATCTCTGGTGCTGGACATCTAGGACACTGAACAGCTGATTGGGTTATATAGCGCTGGAGACAGCTTTCCCCCCATTCTTACCTAGATCTACCCTGGTTTTATTGTCAACTGCTCTGAGCTCTTTGTTTCTTTGCTTTTTTATATATACTGGTCTTTTTCAAAGATTTTTTAATTTATTCATTTTATAGAGGAAGGAGAGAGAGAGGGACAGTGAGAAAGGAGGGAGGGAGGAGCAAGAAACATCAACTCCCATATATGCTTGACAAGGCAAGCCCAGGGTTTCGAACCGGCAACCTCAGTGTTCCAGGTCAACACTTTATCCACTGAGCCACCACAGATCAGGCTGCTCTGAGCTCTTTGCAAGAAAGTGTTCTCAAAAAACAAACAATAATAATCACTGAGATTACCAGATTTAATTAAAAACAACAAAAAGTACAGGACACTCAGATATATTTTCATTTCAGGCAGATAATGAATGGTGTTTTAGTATAATTGTGTTCCCAGATAGGCACTATTTTTTATAATATTTAATTCAATATTTTATAAATATTTGGGGACATTTATATTATACTAAAAATCTATTCATTGTATGGACTTCAAATTTAACTGAGCTTCTTGTATTTTAGCTGAAAATCCTACTCAGGTCCCAAGAACTATTTCCTGGTTGCTGGACTCATTTGTTTAAACACAGAGAGTAGAACTAGGTAACCTCCTCCGTACTGAGCTCTTTTCAGTCAATTTCTGCTAAGGACTCCCTTGTTCCCTTACAAATGTTCATTTGTCAGTGCTCATGGCAGAGCATTTCAATTTTGCCCGTGGAGAAAGCTTTTGTCATTTACTAGGGGGAAAGTTTTGCCTTTAGGCTATTGCCTTGTTTTTTGAAACTGTGCTATTGACATATAATTCACATACTGTACTGTTTACTCGTTTAGAGTGCACAACTTAGTACATTCACAGAATCATGCAGTTGTCATCACAATCTATTTAAGAACATTTTCATCACCCCAAAAAGAAACCTCGTACCTATTAGCTGTCACTCCCCATTTGTCTCACACCCTCAGCCCTGGGCAATCACTGATCTACTTTGTCTTTCGAGATCTGGACTTTTCATTTAAATGAAACCATACAATACCAGGTCTTTTGTGATTGCTTCCTTCCCTTAGCAAAGGTTTCCAAGGCCCATCCATGTTGTAGCCTGCATCATACTGCATTTCTGTTTGTTACCAAATATTACTATTCCACTGTGCCCTGGGTATACCACATTTTGTTTACCCATTCATCAGCTAATGAACATTTGAGATGTTTTCACTGACTTTTGTAACAGCAACATGCTAAAATTGATCTTGATCAATTTTGTGTTCATGGTGGATGGCCATGCTAAAAAGCAGAGAAAAACGCTCTGCTTGTTTTATTAGTAGAAGGATTTTACTTTGCTATTGAAATTTCAATGGATTCCTTGATCTATGCCTGTCTTCATCCAAATTTTTTCTTTCTCATGGGAATGGCTTCCGTAAACATAAGAGGTATTCTGGATGTTGTGATTAGCAGCTGCAGATTTTGTCAGGCTGTGCCATTCTGAGATGTCTCAGAAACTTTAAATTGGAAAATACTTGGTACAACAGGTTGGTCCAATAATATTTTCCATGACCACAGAGAGTATTATAGACTAGACCATCTGGAATTGATTATAGTCTTTGGCACAGATGTGTGAAATTATGGTGTGTGGTTCGAGTTTTATGGTATATTATATTTTTTAAATGTAACATATTCTGATCTAATTTGTAGATGACTGCACCCAGGTTGGTAAATCAAAATATAAAATCAAAACATTTAAAGACAAGAAAGGATGTTTGAGTCTTCACACACACAGAAATCCTATGTTTAAAAAAAATAATTTCTTAGAGGTGAGTACATGAAAACAACACTGATCACTGTATTACCCAAGAATATTGATTATGCTGTAGGGGTCACATAGCTATGCTTACATTAACCTCCTAAAATTAAGTATATAGTTTCTATACTTATATTATTAATGCATGTCTTTCACTCTTTCCTTCTTTCTTCTCCCTCTCTTTTTCATTCATAATTTCCCTAAAATCACTTGAATAGAGTGAACAGTTGGAAATTGCTTAAAGGCAGCACAACAGTTTGGACATTTTTACATAAATATGGATAATTAGGTGTTGGGATGACCTAGAAATACAATTATATCAAGGGGTGTAAGCAAATCTCAAAATAAGATGATTATATATATTCACTTGAAGTTTTATTTTTATTTATTTATTTATTTATTTTGCATTTTTCTGAAGCTGGAAACGGGGAGAGACAGTCAGACAGACTCCCGCACGCGACTGACCGGGATCCACCCGGCTCCCTCACCAGGGGCGACGCTCCGCCCACCAGGGGGCGTTGCTCTCCGCGACCAGAGCCACTCCAGCGCCTGAGGCAGAGGCCAAGGAGCCATCCCCAGCGCCCTGGCCATCCTCGCTCCAATGGAACCCTCGGGGCAGAGAGGAAGGAGGGCGGGGGCGGAGAAGCAAACGGGCGCCCCTCCTATGCGCCCTGGCCGGAATCGAACCGGGGTCCCCCGCACGCCAGGCCGATGCTCCACCACTGAGCCAACCGGCCAGGGCCTTCACCTGAAGTTTTAAAAATACCTACCTTAATTATTGTTTCAAAATTTCAAGATAACAAGATGTAAAACAAAAATTGCTGAGATGCCCACTCTTTTTTTAAAAAAAAAGACTGAGAGAAAAAGAGAGAGAGAAGCATCAAACTCATTGTTCCACTTAGTTGTGCCATTGATTACTTTTCATATGTGCCCTGATCAGGGCTTGAACTGGCGACTTTGGTGTTCTGCAAGGATGCTTCATCTACTGCATCACTGGCCAGAGCTGTTCACTCTTTATGAAGCTTGAACGATGTCTTAATCTATTGGAAGCTCTGCATTAAGCAGTTTGAAGCATACTTCTTTTTATACATGTACCCTGTTCATACCTATCTTTTAAAAAATATTCTTAAAGTTGATGCTCAGAGATTAAACAACTAGGAAGCAAAATAGATCAGTCTAGTCTATGGAAAAGTGTATTTACTGCTTGGCTTCCAATCAGGAATTACCAAATAGTCATCATCTGGAATTTCACATGTTGACATTTTAGTAAATCTAAGATCCGTTGATTATGTGCCACCAAGAAAAAGAAAGAGACTAATTCATTGCAACACATTATGAGATGTATCCTAAATTTAGGGATGTAAAAATGAGGGGAAAATATGCATTCTAGAGTTCATGAAAAGTAGTAGCATTATTGGAAGTACACAAATATAATCAAGAGGCAACTGTACACTAAAACATATAATGCAGCGATCAGTTTCATTTAGTTGGAAATTAATTAAACACTTAAGATATGCTTAACTCTTGGGCTAAATCCTCATCCACTAATTGAGCTGGCACCATTTAATTAGCTAGATGTTTCTTTTTGGTAATCACCTTCTATGAGCACCACACTCTACCAGTTGGAATAGCTGCAATATGTAGCTGCCCATGAAGTGTGGGTTCAAGTTCTCTAGGAAAGTCTTGATCCTGACTCTCCTCCTGATGATGCCAGAAAATCTCGGGTAAGCATTTTCTCCCTTTGGCCTGATGTCCTTTGAACATGTGGATGATTCTGGAGGGATGTATTGAGTATTTTAACCATTAACTTTCCAGTATGGAATCACTGATTATATTTTCCCAAATGAGTAGCAAATGAGGCTTTAAAAAAATAAAACAAAAACACACACACTATTGTAACTGATGAGGAATCAGAGCCTCAGAGAGCTGTGTACTTGCCAGCACTGCACAGCACGTAGCTGGTTTAAATGGGCTTTCATTCCTGTGCTGCCCACTGGGTCTGACTGCCTTTTATGAATACCTCAAATATGCAGAAAGGAAGCCTCTAATCTAGCTGGGATTTTGAAAGATAAGAGGAGAAAAAGACAAGTTGGGAGTCGTGATGTATTACCCGAGAGGATCAGCCATAGGTAGCCATAGAATGAGGCTTTGACTTGGGTAGTGAGAATGAAAAGAGTTCTGAAAGGGAAAGTGGACAGATGCCAGAAATAAACTTGGTTTATAAGTTTCCCCGGGGCTCGTATCAGAATTACTGGTTCCTAGAGCTGAGCTCCTCTACCTTTTACATTTGTTAGGTTTACTTCAATTTACTATTTTACTGTGATTCCTCAGAAAGACTTTAGGACTGATGTAGGAACCCTGGCAACATTTTTGTCTTGAAACTAGGGCTGAAATGAGAGCATTTTTAACTCTATATTGAATGCAGATTTTTTTTTATCAGTGTTTAAGATCCTGGGAGTTCTGTTTATTCACTTTTTTTTTTATGATTAGGATCGAAGAACAACTGAAATGGCACTAAACACTGGTGTGCAAATATTTGAACAGACCCACACCCATATCTGTATAGCTGAAACTTAATGATGGTTCATAAAACTCATGGAAAGATAAGAAAGATTAATATCATATTTTCCCTTAACGTGGATAATGTTCATTGTCCCTGTATGTTAATAAGACACATGTATCAATGGTACCACTGCAAAACCCACAACCTGAATCATCAGCTTAAGCTAACCAGAGTTCCTGGCTGGTAGCTTTAAAGCAGAAAGTAAGAGAGCTGAGTTGAAATTTATTTGTTCATTTCACAAATATTTATAGAGCTCCTACTGTAACCCTGTATATATGCTTTTCTAGGCAATGGATATATAGCAATGCACTAACCAGACAGCTAGGCCCTCATTCTACTAGAGGGACAGTGAAAACAACTATGTTTTTGTGGACCATTATAAATACAGGTATTGATCGACTTACTACCCATGCAACTTACGACCATTTGACTTTATGACCACAATTGCTAGCCATGACTGCTCCACATCTGGCAGCGCAAGCGTTGCCCAGCTGGGCATACAACAGTGCGGATCAGCTTCCAGCAGCACTACCATCTCCACGTGCACCATTTCAACTGTTATCCCAGACTCGGTACAATAATGAAAGAAAATTATGATAAAATATGACTTAAAGATTTTTATAACATCATTTCACAGTACTGTACATATAGCCTACTCAACTTACGGCCAAATCGTGTTACGACTGGTCTATTGGAACCAATCGTGGTCGTAAGTCGAGCGCTAGCTATACAGTGGTTTTCACATATGTGATTCGTTTGCTTCAAAAACTTCTGATGCAGACTTTTTACTAATTCTTACTTACCCTTTATGTCTTCATTTAGACAGCTCTTCTCTGGAAACCTCCCCAGAACCCCAAGTTCAGTATACCTGCTTTTTCATGTACTCTTATGAAACTTTGCATCACTCAGTTTTTAGCTCAGGCGAACTTGTTTTCTTTATTAGGTTGTAAACTCTGAGATAACAAGAACCATAAATTTTTTTTGTTCATCTTTGTACCCTCAGCAATTTGCATTGTGTTTGGCGCAAGATAGGAACTACTATTTTCTCAGGAAACAAATGACTTAATGAAAAGTCTTGTTCTTGCTCATCCGTCACTTAGACAGTACAATTCAAATGCATATTTCCTCATATTACAGATTATTAGATTTTTTTTGGCAAGAATCCACCAAGGATGTGAGATCCCAATTTACCAAGAGTTGAATGCATTGAGTTCCTAGTCAGTGTTTTAGTATGGTGGAGTGAGAGGCTGGCAAGATTTTAAAACGTTCTTACCAAGTGTATGCAACTTCATATGTGTGTGTGCATGCACATGTGTGTTTTGAAGACAATAACTTTGATTTGCCACATCTTAGTATGTGAAACTCCAATGTATACCTCAACATCTGCAAATATATAGTATCAGAGCATCAAGGAATGCTATGGAATAAAAGAAATGATGTGAGAAGACTATAGTCATATAGTGATAGCAACATACATTTGCTTAGTCTTATTATGAGCTGGGCACTGTTATAAGCACATCACACATACTTATGCATTTTTATATATCCACAACTCTATGTGCTAACTGAGGACCAGGGAACTTGATTACATAGTGAGTAAACAGTGGAAGAGAATGTCAATTCCAAAGCTTGGTAGAATTCACATTTTACATTCCACTCTTCCAATTTGAAAAAATAAATCTATTGATTTAAGAACAAAATACAACAAAAAGAATAAAACAGCCAAAGGAGTACAACTTGAATTGGACCAGGAAATTGTATTAATATATTAAAAACTACAGCCCTGGCTGGTTTGCTCAGTGGTAGAGCATCAGCCTAATGTGTGGATGTCCCGGGTTTGAATTCTGATCAGGGCACACAGAAGTGCCCATTTGCTTCTCTATCCCTCCCTCTCTCAGTTCTCTCTCTTTTTCTATCTTCCCCTCCTGAAGCCATGGCTCAATTGGAGTGACTTGGCCCTAGGCACTGAGGATGGCTCCATGGTCTTTGCCTCAGACACTGAGAAGAACTTGGTTGCAAAACAATGGAGCAATGCCCCAGATGAGCGAGCATCGCCCCTAATGGGCTTGTGGGGTGGATCCCAGTTGGGACACACGTGGGAGTCTGTTTCTGCCTCCTCTCCTCTCACTGAATAAAAAAGAAACAATTAATAAAAAAATAAAGTAAAAACTATTAATGATGTCTATATTCTTTTTTTGTCAAGGAAATTAATCGCTGTTTAGACAGATGGAAGAGTTCAGTTGAGGGGGAAAGTATTCAAGTACGAAGCTCATATGAGAGAAAGGACGAGGTTGGTATAGAGTGCTATGCCAAAAATACTTGCAAAAATATGTCAGAAAGATAGCAGACAGGTGACTAGCATCCCAAAGTCCACATGACCGAAACCAACATGGGGAATGAAGAGAAGGCAATGAAAAGAAAGATGACAGGTGAATAAAACCCCTTTATCTCTTAAAAGGAGTCTTGTGCCATGAAATATTTAGAAGAGATGAGTCACCGGGCTGGCTGCAATTAGGCAGGTAGCACATTGTAAATCACAGATTATTGGTAGAGTAAAAAGTTTTAATGACTTACCCCATTAATAAAAAATAATATTTTTGAAAAAAAAATAGTTTTTGATGATCACCCTTTGATGAGCACTCCACAGAACCAAAGGAGACTTATTGATAACTCACAAATATTGAAGTTTTCCCCCCATAATCTAGATCAGATTGTGGGCAAAGGCATATTTGTAAATGCCTTCAGAGGATTTTGTATGTGTAATGAATTAACACTTGAACATAGGCAATATGATTTTTAGAGTAAGGATAAAATATTTTATTGAGAATTTTTAAAACAGAATGTATTTTCTTCTACTCTAGTATGATATATGCTTTTTTGAACAACCTTATTTTTACTGAATTATCTCTAAAAAATAAAAAAAGCTTAACGTAAAAATAGAATTGGGGAAAGCCATTCCAAAGCTGTACACCTTTATAAGCAGTGCATAATAAAAAATAACAGTCGTAATTACTAGCACTAATGCAGCTTAAAAAACCATGAAATACTCTTAAAAAATAATACTACAGTAAACTTCAGACTTTGCCCTTGGTGAATAAAAAAAGTAAATGTAGCTGGATGGAAGTGAATGTCGAGAGAGTTGAAGCATCTGAATTATGGAAATAAAGGAAAAGAGATAACTTGCAGGTTGAGAAACAGTATTAGGCTCTGCACAAAATGCACAAAAGGAGGAAAATCTCCCACCAGGCACTTCTAAGACAGTGCTTGCTTCATTGGGTAGAGCACTGTGTTCGTTGCAGCTTCCTGCAATGAATTTTGTTATTATATTGGGTTCAGCTGCTGTGACCAGGTGACACAAATTCATGATGAAACGAAGTGACTTTTGTGTACAAGCTGCCATATTGTAGAGAATCTATTAATTGTAATTTTGTATCCATTCATTCATTTATTCATCTATCATCCATCCATCAAGCCATTAATTTATCATCTCTTATCTATCTATCTATCTATCTATCTATCTATCATCAATCATGAGGGACTGAGGATGTTATTAGACTGTCTTTCTCTCCCAGTGCCCAGAAAATGGTGACCTCCACCCCTCACTGGGTTACATTAGAAAACTCCCATTTGGATGTTTTACTGTTTGTAGCTGTTCGTCATGTCTATGATGGTTTGCCTTAATTCTTGACTTCAGAGGTCAGAAATCAAGTTGATATTTTTTGATTCAAATACATTCAAAATTGATATATTTTATTTAAAAATTTAAAACACCTCTAAAGACTTCTGATTATAATAAAATTAGTCTCTAAAATGTCAACAGAAGCCCTTAAGAATATGGCAAATCTGAGCTATATATTTATCCTATAAAATCAAAGTATACACAAGTAATTTTCTCCTTTGTATTGAACTAAATTGCTGTTCATGCTTTTTCAGTTCTATTTTTGTATTAAATCACTTGGTTATATGAAATTTTCTTGCATGCTACTTCCTTTGCTTTGGTAAAATCATTTTGAGTGAAGAATTACTTCTCTCAATATAGGTTAATTATTTCTGAAGAGGTGACAGATAAAAAAAGACAGGAATATTATTGCTTGTGTTTAGCTTTTAGCATATTTAACATGTGTAGCTGAGATAATTGGAATGAAAAGAATGCTCTTTTTATTTAATAAATTAATGGAATGGGCATCTAGAAGTTGCTCTGCACAGGTTCAGCCAAAGCTGCTTAAACCTTTTTCTGTAAATCAAGTAGGTTGGTTCAGTAGTTTCAGAGCTGATAAGAAAATATCTTTCCTTGGCTTGCTTTTTTATCTTTTGCATTCAAGTTACATGTACATACTTGTTTGATATAAAACTTCTTTTGAAAGTTTATATGAAGGATGCAACATAATTTTATTCTAAATATGAACTTGACAATATGGATTCAAATTTGATTCACTGATGTGCAACCTTGCATGTGATATCTGAAACCAGAAATTGTCAAATGGTGTATCAAAAAGGTAAATTAGCATTTGCTCAGTGCAACCTGATATGACAGATGGGTAGGAGGAGGGCTGTTACCCTCGAGAAGAAACTAAATATATTATAATTTGAATGTATACACAAACTGGATAAAGATTTTCATAAAAGCATTTTCTATGCACAATCTATTTTCCACACTCATAATAATTAGTTAAGCAATTGCCATCACTCAGTTCTTTCTATGCTTTTATGAATTGCTTTGCAAAGCATCCATGCATGAAAGTTGCTTTATAGAATTTCTGTTTATCAAGCACATACTAATTTCAAGACACTATGCTAGGCTCTATAAAATACCTTGGTAGATCATTTCCATGGCAATGATAAGAATAACCACACTGATAATTCTACTACTTGAGCACTTATTCCATGCTGGGACCATTCTACCTGCTTTACGTATATTCTGACTTTCACACACAGATACACACATACACAGACCACACAGTCAACTAACAATAAAGGACAAAGGAGTGGTGTGGGCAATTCTTGTTTCTGAAGATCAGAAGAGGCTTACCACCTGCAGGGTCATGTGGGGACAGCAGACGGGGCTAGGACCTGAAGGGAGTCAGAATTGGAGAGACAGCATGGTGAGAGAAGGCATTTGGGAACAGGGGGTTGCAGACAAGCTCTGTGAGCAGGAACTTAGAAATGGGAAACTGTCGTCAGGATGGAGGAACAGAATTGGTATCAGGAGGGAAATAGTGACAGAAAAGATGGGGTTCAGGTCGAGATTAAGGGTCTTGAGCTCAATGCTGAGGGGTGTAGATTTGCAACTCTGTTAGTCGTGGGGATACACTGAAGGTTTTGGATAAGAGGAATGATTTGAAAGTAATCATTTTGGGAGATTTATAGGATGACAGTGCAAAGTGAGCAGAATGGAGATAAAGTCAGAGAGACTAAGGAGGAGACTGCATTTGCTAGTAACTGACATTAAGTGGTGATGATAGGAAACTTTCTTTGCCATCAGAGGTGAGGAGAGAGGAATCAATGATGACCCTGATGTCTTGCTCTGATGACTGTCAGGAGAGGACTCCCTGTTTTTGGACTGGGGATGAGTCAAGTTCGAGAGAGGTTGAATGGACATAGCAGTGACATGTCTACGCATAGAAGGCTGTAGAACATCGTCTGACATTTGTGGAAGGGGCTACATTTTGGGACTCATTAGCCTAGAGCTGAGAGCTAAATTGAGTAGATGGAGAAATTCAGTTTTCAAGAAATATAGAGTGAGGCATGTGGAAGGCTAAAGAGAAAACCTGAGTGATGGTGTAGGTAGAGGAATAACTAAAGAGAAAACAGAATAAAGAATGGTCAGAGAGGTAGGATTAAAACACAAACACATGAACAATGATTGCACAGACAATGGGAAAGCAGGGGAGGGGAGAGGATCAAGAAAAAAAGCGTCTTCAGTTAACATCTGATATTGCTAAGAATGCATAGAGAAAGGGCCCTGAGTAAAGCTGAGTGAATTTAGTTACATCCTTTGACATCTGAGAGTACAGTTTTGGTGAACCAGGGGGATCCAGACCTTATTGTACACTGTATATTTTTATTAATCACAGCAAGTTCCTTGATGTTGTCAGTTGCCCACAATTTGATAGTTTCTAAGTAGGTTAGGTTATCTGGAAAACTGTCATGGGTGTCTCGAGGCATTCAATAATAATGTGGCCAAGAGGTAACGGAGCAGGGCAGGAAACTCTGGGGACTCTATACTACCAACTTAGAGAAACGACATAATGTGAGATGCCAGAGAGTATGGGGAGGCTGGTGTCAAACCAGACAGTAATTTCATTTTTGAGGAAAGATTTCCCATTTAAAAGGCCATTAGAATTTATGTTCTTGAAACTTTTTAAAACAAAGTATATCTTGTTTGTCTTGTTTATGACCCCTGGGATGTTGACAAACTTAAACGCATGCAAGTATTTCAATATACTAATAATTACACTCAAAGGGATTAAAACTCAAGTACCAGCCTTTCCCCCAACTACCCTATTCTGCCAATCCTAATGAAATAACAAAACAAAACCAACAAGACAAAATAAAACAACAAAACAAGAAAACGAGTCTCTTTAGGAGGTACAGGTTGAATTTCTATAATTGGTCACAAAACTACAGGCCTGTTCAACAGAGTATTAGGGAGTAGTCAAATATGGCTATGTAAATTTAAGTTAATTAAAATGAAAGTTAAGAACTCAGTGCATCAGCTGCACTGGCCACACTGTAGGCCAGGGGTCGGGAACCTTTTTGGCTGAGAAAGCCACGAATGCCATATGTTTTAAAATGTAATTCCTTGAGAGCCATACAATGACCCATGTACATTACGTATTATCCAATAAAAATTTGGTGTTGTCCCAGAGGACAGCCGTGATTGGCTCCAGCCTCCCGCAACCATGAACATGAGCGGTAGGAAATGAATGGATTGTAATACATGAGAATGTTTTATATTTTTAACGTTATTTATTTATTTATTTATTTATTTATTTAATTTTTCCGAAGCTGGAAACGGGAAGGCAGTCAGACAGACTCCCACATGTGCCCGACCGGGATCCACCCGGCATGCCCACCAGGGGCCAATGCTCTGCCCATCTGGGGCATTGCTCTGTTGCAATCAGAGCCATTCTAGCGCCTGAGGCAGAGGCCATGGAGCCATCCCCAGCGCCCAGGCCATCTTTGCTCCAGTGGAGCCTCGGCTGCTGGAGGGGAAGAGAGAGACAGAGAGGAAGGAGAGGGGGACGGGTGGAGAAGCAGATGGGCGCTTCTCCTGTGTGCCCTGGCCAGGAATTGAACCCGGGACTCCTGCATGCCAGGACGATGCTCTACTGCTGAGCCAACCGGCCAGGGCTTAACGTTATTTATTTATTTTTATTTTTTGCTAAAGATTTGTCTGCGAGCCAGATGCAGCCATCAAAAGAACCACATCTGGCTCGTGAGCCATAGGTTCCCGACCCCTGCTATAGGCGCTCAGCGGTGAGCGCAGACACACTTCTCTGACCCCAGGGGTCAGAACACTTCTACCCTGGACTCGGTTCCAGTACACAGTGCTGGTGGGAGCTGTCCAACCAGCGGGAACGCAGCCTGGCAGCAAAACCGGACGTGGAGGGCCATATACAGGCAATAATTTCATTTAGAAGGATATAACAATATTTCAAGACTGCTTTTGTGTTTGTTGCATCCTGTTACAAGGGCGCTTCTTTCTTACACAGTCTTGGGTTAGATTTTCTTTTACAGGATAAGTAGTTTTTACAAATAGCAAGAGCTGTTTTCCAAACAACGAGTGGGAGGGGGGTAGGGTGGGGTCAGAGAATGGAAACAGCTAAAGATATTTGAAAACCTTTTTTATTTTTAATTTTATTTATTCATTTTAGAGAGGAGAGAGAAAGGGAGAGACAGAGAGAGACAGAGAGAGAAGGTGGGGAGGAGCTGGAAGCATCAACTCCCATATGCGCCGGTTCGAAACCCAGGCAAGCCCAGGGTTTCGAACCGGCGACCTTAGCATTTCCAGGTTGAAGCTTTATCCACTGCGCCACCACAGGTCAGGCTGAAAACCTTAAAGCATGAATTTCTTGGGGATGGGGCAGGATGTTGCTTTTTTGGGTTTATCCTGTTAGTCATTTTACTTGAGTTCTCCTTGTGTTCTGATGGGTCTTAAAACCCAGCCTCTCCCATAAATTTCAGATGTTCTTCAACCCTTTGTGCACAGACACCTCACGGCTATATCCACTTGATATGTCTAGATCTTGATGCATCACCAGTTCCCTAAGCAGGTCCTCTCCTGATAGTCATCAAGCCACGAAGACATCAGAGCCATTACTGATTCCTCTCCTCACCTCTGATGGCACAGGAAGTTTCCTATCATGTCCTTTCCAAGACAATGCAGTCTGACTTAATTTTGTCTCTATTTAACCTAACTTGCACTGTCACCCTGTAAATCTTCCCGGATTATTACTTTCAGATCACTCCCCTTATCCCAAACCTTCGATGGATCCCCATGACTTACGTAGTAGCAAATCTACACCCCGCATCTTTGTGCTCAAGAGCCTTCTTCTTGAAATGATCCTCACTACCCTTCAGATGCTAAGCCTCTTCAGGCTTTCAAAAACATGTATTGCCCTTATTACTCAGTTGTCATTTATTTTTAATTGCTGCTGTGGTGTGTGTGCATCTGTGTGTGAAAAGTCAGAATACACGCAAAGCATTTAGAATGGTTTTTGGAACATCATGGTAAGTGCTCAAGAGCTAATAGCAATTGTCAGTGTGATTATTACTACTCTTGTCATGGAAATGATCTACCAAGGTAGTCTATAGAGACTGGCATAGTGTCTTGAAATTAGTATGTGCTCAATAAACACAAAGTCCATAAAGCAACTTTCATGCATGGATGCTTTGCAAAGCAACTGCTAAAAGCATAGAAAGAACTGAGTGATGGCGGAGGCTTAACTAATTATTATGAGTGTGGAGAATAGAATTGTTTATGGACAGTGAAAGCTTCTTGTAAGTCCTGAAGCTACGTCTGTGCCTGGAGGAGCCCATGGGCTTGCCCCAGCCCGGGTTATAGAGCAGCTCAGTGCTGAAACAGGATCACGAAAAGGGCATAACTAGGCATGTGTTGAAAGAAGTGAGAATTGGAGATGTAAGGACCCGTTTTAAAGCAGAAATTTCTGTTGGGTAGTGAAGGGTGGAGAAGCCGGGAGTGAAACAGGATTGTGACACAAAGCCACAAGCCGCATTTGTGAATTCTGTACTCCTCAGCTGTGGTGATTGTGGAGTATGGTAATATAGATACATGTATGGTATTTAGCAAGTTACAAATCACAACATCAACTGAAGAGGATGCTGTGTGGTTGGGGGCATGAGGAATGGACATTGCATGAAGTCACTGTGCCAGACTGAAAAGAGCAGCTTTCTAGTGATGGTTATGGTCTTGGCTTGGGTACTCTTAAGAGCAGAACCTGACAGGGGGTGTTGGGATAGAGAGTCTGCTGGAGAGAGAGCAAGGAGGAGGGGGTGGGGTGAGGGAGACAATGAAGGTACATTATCATGGGCACTGGTATGAGTAACGGGCCTCTATTCTTCTGGAATCTTCACAATTCTCCTTCTGTAGGACAAGATGCTGGTTGCTATACACCACTTACTGAGGGTTGTTTCAGGGGCTTTACCTCCCCTGCATGCCTGGGTTGCTCTGTGCCCTGCCAGCTGGCCCAGCAGTGTTCCCAGGACCTGGGACAGAATGCAGAGAGGTCAGAGGCACATCCTTGAGATGGGAAGCTCTTAGAGCATCAGGAATCTGACACTCACAAATCTGTTCCTCTCATCTGTGCCTGAAACCGGAGGGGGCTTGGGGGACATGACACAGGGCAGCAGAGGCATCAGCTACACCTACCATTTACTCAGAATGATCACTATGTGCCATTCACAGTGCTAAGACAAAGCATGTGCGTTTTATCAGTTAGCCATGCAGCTTCCCCGTGAAGTGAGTGGTATGTGTCTGCATTTTACAGAAGGAGATAGATATGCAGGCTTAGAGAGGATAAGCAACTTGCTCAAGAACTCAAATGTATCAAATGCCTAAGATCAGATCCTGGCCTGTGTTACCCACATTCTCAGCTCCACTGTACTTGACCCTTTGGTAAAAGGTTTGGCTCTAGACTTTGCCATCTGTCTTCTTGCTATTTTTTGATAATTCCTCCCCCATGCTTTTACTTCTTGTAGCACAGCACCCTGCCACGTTTTGTGTTTGTTTGTTTTTATATATAGCCGAGTCACCACCCTCACCATCATAATCTATGTACAGTTGACCTGAAACAACATAGGTTTGCTCTGAGTTGGGCCACATATATGTGGCTTTGTTTTGTTTCATTTCAACAAATCCCTATAATGATTTTGAACCACAGTCTGGAGTCCGTACATGCAGTAGGCTGATTAAATGCTGTGATCTATAACATTTTATACCAGGGCCTTAAGCATCTGCAGATTTGGGTATCCATGGGGTCCTACAACCAACACCCTGCAAATACCGAGGGACAACAAAGTTTTAGGCGAATCAATTGGACATCTTAACAATATTCCCCTCATTTTACTATTTTATTACTAATTAGTTGTCACATAGAGGGACTGAACCCAAGTAAATAATAAAAGGAAGATGCTTACTGATGTTTGCTAAATAGTTAGGAAATTGTGAATATTTTTGTTTCAAGTTTCCATATGATACACACATACCCGCAGACACACACAAAATCGACAAAATAACACAACCTTGTGCTGTTGGCTGGGAGAAGGAAATAGTGTGTGTTAATCTGGAGGGAACAGTGATATTTAAGACTTATGATAACCCCTCTAATTTTGCTCGTTTCCCCTCTGTGTGACTGAAATACCTCTAACTGCCAAATATAAATTATATATCATTTGTAAGTCTTTAGGGAATTCAGTACGTTGTTAAAAAATCATTACTTGTTAAAGTATGTTTTAAAAGTGAAACATTCCCTACTCCTAAAACCAAAAAGTGGGACTCTTACAGGAAACAAATCTAGTTTATCATTATTTTTTAAAAAAATGCAGACTAGGCAACTAGATCATCATTAATGAAGGTCTCTGGGCATTAAATATGTCAGTATTTCTCAAGTCTGCATGGTTTTCAGTGGCAATGCTAAGTGCAGGAAATTTCTGAATGTCTCTGTTTGGTTTTTGATTGATAACTTTGAAAAAAGTATAAATCTTTCTGCTGTCCAAAGAGTGGCTTTCTTCAACATTGGTAATGGAATTCTGTCACCTCCTCCTCTGGGTGCCAGATCTCCTTTTTGTTGTTCATGCTGCCAATTCAACCTGCGGAACTCTGTGACTGCGGCTCAATGTTGCAACCTTCCCTAGCCCATGGCTGGCGTCCTGGCAGAATGTCAAACCTGCCCAGGCAGGACGTCAGACTGGTCCAGATTTAACTGGCTTGATGGAAGAAACAAGCCAGTGCAAAACAGCAAGATCCTCGTTAATTTTAATTAACAATTCCAAACAGAGTTGCACAACAAGGTCATTTCCCCTAAATGAATTATTAGAGTTAATATAAAAAAGAGACTTCTCCCAGCAGCATTTTAAAACCCCAGGAGTTGGCAAAAACTGTCAAAGAGAATATCTGTCTTTCCAAGTCAGTCCGTTCTCTGAAGGTTGAAGTAAATATTCCCTGAAAACCCTGAAGTCGTGTTTTATGCCTGTTTCCCCCTACCTTTCCCTAAGATTCCAATTACAAAGCTCAAAGCTTTTCAGAGAATGTTAGGGAGGAATATCTCCTCACCTGGAAAAAACACTGTGACAAGAAAAATTTAAGTAGATTGGAAAATAATTTTTTCTTATAAATGAAGAAGAACCAATGTTTTCCAGAGAACTCTAAACAATGCTTTTTCTAGATGTTCACTTGTTTATCCATTTATTGACTTTTTTTTTTTTGCTTATTAAAAATCAATTTGGCACATTAGGGTCTTTGTTTCTCACTTATTTTGTCTTTCTCACACTTACTTGTGTGTGAGATCTTAATCTTCCCCCAAAACAAACAATACTGTTTCTATGAATGGGCTTTAATTTATATAATAATAATAAAATGTACAGAGTATAGTATTTTTCAAAGCCTGAGAGCTGATATCTTTATTGACATACCATTGAAACATCCCAATAAAATTATCAGTAAAGAAGTGCTAAAAAGTTTAACATAGGCATATAAATATAATACTACATTGAAAGTTTTTTTTTCAAACAACTGTTGGAAAGTATTTATAAGCCCTAATCATTTATCTGAATAAATATAAGTATGCATGAACACTATTGGCTTCTTTGATAGTCTGATATCCTAGTGAAGAGCTCAAAACACTTAGCTGAAAAGTTTATCTAAGAAACTCAGATTTGAAGTTGTAACAATTCTTGTGAAAAATCAAAACACTGCCAAAGGCAGCCTAAGTGCTGACTCAGCAGCCTGCATGAAAGAGGCATGCATTAAGAGCGGCAGGGGTTGAACTAAACATATGGTATTGGATTACTATTAATCTGGAGAAACAGACCCTCAGCAAATGGAGAAAAGAATCTCTTATTGCAACCTTTGAATTTTCATCCTCACTCTCCCTGATTCATCTTCTGATGTTTGCCTTATTGTCAGGTAGGCATAATGATTTTAATAATGAATGGATTCTCCATGCAAATGCTTACACATGTTCCCACCAACAAACTGTCAAATTTCAAACTGATATTAACAGATATATCTGTTATATTTTACATATGTATTTCTATGTATTATATATTGAATATATTGTATATTTAAAATCAGGCAACACTACTTTTCTCTTTTTAAATTCATGTTTAACTTCTTAAAGAATTTGGTCAAGGTGAATTTGCTAGTGTGCATAACAGTCTATGCACACTGTAAGGAGATGGTCTGTAGGCTCAGATACAGTTTGGTGACCATGTGCAAATTGCTCTACTGTTACATGAGAGATTGACAAGTTGATTGACCCCTGGCAATCTAACTTCACTGGATGTAACATTTTGGGTGAGCTTTTGGGATGCATGGATACACAAAGATGGGAAGAGAAAACAGCTGTTTGTTAGCCTGATTTTGACATAAGAGGATTTAGAAGAAAAAAGGCTACATTTTATTAAGCACAAAATAACCTATTGGTTGGCTAATGAAATAATAAAAATTGAATTAAACCAAAGCAACACATAGATTTGACTCAACACATGCAAAGATCTATTCAATCACAGTGAATTCCATTAGTAGCTCTATAGAAAGAGTTTCATTTGCATGTGGTACATTATAATCTGATGATGTGTCTATTCCCTAAACCATCCAAGTATTCAATATTTACACATTATATTCCTTATAATTTTGTTGAGACACAACATTTTTGTGTTTGTATCTCCTATCTGACCCTTGAGAATAGGAAAAGTCTGTTCCCCTTCATGTTTCCAATGATTAGTTCAGTGCTTGGCACATGGCAGAAAGATCTGGCATGACTGGCTGGTGAGCAAGGTGACAAGCAGAGCAAGCAGCTAGTTGTTGGGAGTGGCTGAGATGGAATAGAAGCTGCAGCTTTCGAAGGATGTTGGTCATACTAAGGCAGGACCTTACGTACACAGGCTGAAATGAAGTCCTTTGCTGTAATTGGCTATGGCTCTGATTCCCTGTCTAATTCCTCTAGACTTGTGAACTTCTGAACCTATGATGAAAATTTATCATGAATGTAATTTTCCCTTTATTTTTAATTTATTTCTTTTTCTTAAACTATGGTAGTCATCATTGTGAAAGCTTTAAGTAGAGACCCATGTAAATTCTATCAGTTTTCTATTTGATTATAAGCTGCTACTAAGAAAGCCTTCTTCTCTGAAGGATGAGTAAATAGAAGTAATATCATACTTATAGAAAAATCACTGAAACCCAGAGAGAAAATGGGAAGGAGAGGGAGAGAGAGAAGGAGAAGAAGATGGAGAGGGAGAAAGAGAGACTATAAATGAGAATGAGAACATAAAAGAGCCATTATAAAATTAAAGAAACAACCTATGATGAGCTGGAAGTATTGCATATAATTTATAGAAAACCTAATTACTTAATTAATAGATAAAATAGAACCAGTAGAAACAAAATAATGAAAATTGAGTTAGTGTAGTAAAAGATAAATATATTCACTCACATTTCAGAGATTAAGAGGAGAAAAATATGGGAGACATGAATGACCCATCTGAGAGATTAACCTATATAAAATGAGAATTCTAAAAATAGAAAAAAAAGGATGAATCAAGAGCAATTGTAAAAAAAAAAAAGGAAACTCCATCACAGCAAAAAGAATGACCTCAGCCTCAAAAGCTAGAATGTGCCCTGAAGTTTATTACAGTTCAACTGTAGGTAAACTATATGCAAACAGATGACACTTAGACATTCTTATGCAAGCCTTAAAAATCCAGAATCAGGTAAATACAGGAAAAAATAAAGAACTAAAAATAATGTTAACTAGGTTGCCCAAGTTCCCTAGAGAGGAAATTGATTGTCATTTAATTCTTTCACTATTAAATGTTAAGAGTATGAAGGGATAGACATCAACGGTCAAGATCATGAGAAGATGGAGCCACACCGCTTGATTTCAAAACCAACTTTGCTGAATATTAGTTTCTGGAACTTGAACAAAGTCCCTATCCTTTTTGTGCCTTTTTTTTTACATCAACAATACAATGCAGATAATAAATGTACTTTTTGTGGGTATTGTTATGATTAAATAATGTATTTAAAATATTTAGAAGACTACCTGAATCACAGTAAGGAAAATATATGTTCTTTTTCATCTACTTTCTTCCCCTTTTTCTCCTCCTTCTTTTCTTTTCCTCCTGTCTCCACAGTCCCTCTACCTCTCCTCTTCATCCTTCTTCTTCCTCTCCTGTTGCTATTTTTATTATAGAACTTTGAAAGAATTTTATTCTTTCAAGTTATTAATGTGTGAAGGCAACAGAAAGGCACTCTTTGATACATAGAGATTAAAAATAAGCTATCCAGACAAAGTAAATGAATCATTTGAAAATCTGAGTTATTACAAAGCAGAGTGTCAAAGATCAGGATTCTTCACAAGAGAGAAGTGGCTGCAAAGGCCCACTAGTCTAAGTTATTAGACAAGTCTACTAACTATTAATCTAATAATTTTTAAAGTACCATATGAGTTACCAAATTTGGTTTCCCTTTAGAATACATAGCTTCTATTGTCTAAGATATTAAAAAAGAAAAAAAAACAGAGTTAATAGTCTTAATTATGTTAAAATCTAGAACCTGGAGAACACCTGAAATCAAAGGAACAGCACTTTACTCGTCATCAGTGTAGTCAACAAATAATTATTTTGCTCTTAACTCTGGTTTCTTTAATACAATTTTACTACTATCTTTGCAAACTTTAAGGTATTTAGTTAAGAAATAAGTGTAGGTTTTCTTCTTTCTAAATTAAAGATAATCAACAGCAAAAAACAAAGAAACAAACAAACAAAATAAGGAAAAACAAAAAACCTCCAACAAAACCCAAAATCTAAACCCCCAAATCAAACCTCTATTTAGGAAAAAGAAATAGGGAAAACTAGCAAGCAAATATTTTAAAAGGACTAAAAGGAAACATGTACTGATAGAAACACAACAAAGTATTAGCTAGATCAATAAAAGTCTATTAGTTAAACATCCCAATGAAAAAGCAAATTCAGTGATATTCTATTTATAATTTCCACACCTAAAACACATGTTTTGGAAATATTGGCAAATAAATGTAAGGCAAATACAAATCAAAAGGAAACAATATTAGTATGACATACTGTGAAATTTAAAGCAAAAATATTAAATGCTCTAAAGAGGGTCATTTTAATCAACAGATTGTAATATAAATAACAAAGATAAAAGCATTTATAAATCCTTATTCATAGCTTAATATAGTATTACTAATACAAAAGGTAAATGCTTTTGAAAATTCAAAGTAGTTTTTAGCAAATTTAGTTATTGTGAGTGATTTTAACTGCCATGATATAGATCAGTTAGTAAAATTCTTAAGAATATAAATACTGCCTGGCCTGTGGTGGTGCAGTGGATAAAGTGTTAGCCTGGAATGCTGAAGTCACTGGTTCAAAACCCTGGGCTTGCCTGGTCAAGGCACATATGGGAGTTGATGCTTCCTGCTCCTCCCCCCTTCTCTGTCCTCCTTCTCCCTCTCTTCTTTCTAACATGAATAAATAAATATCTTAAAAATATATATTGTTTAAAAAAGAATATAAATATTAATCTCAATATCATTATTAATAAAATAAAAATTTTTGATGAGATACCTTTTATTAGCTCTCAAGCAAATGTTTTTTGAAACTATAATAACCAATATTAACAAGCATTTACTAAGATGGACCCTCTTGTGACTGGTACACCTGTAAATGGATATAATCTATGAGAAAAACAGCTTGGTCAGATCTTTCAGAAGCCTTAGAAAAGCTTATATATTTTGTCAAAGTATGTTAAATTCTTGGAGACTGATTGAACAAAGATTTATATTTGTGCATAATAACCATAGAAATCTTTAAATGGGAAAACAATTTAAATAAAATATCCATTAGAAGAATGATTATTTTTGTCATGTCAAAATATACTTGAGAATATCTATAATAATATTATTGACACAATAATACTGATTGACACAAAGAAAATGGAAAAGTATAATGATATTTATTACTATTATAGAAGTAAAATTATCACATAGGATTTAATAAATGACATGATCCTATGTTTTTGGTTAAAATATAGAATTATTTAGAAAATGTCAAAAAATAAATATGACTAACAGTATATATGTCTAAATGGTGTTATAGGTACATTTTCATGTTCTTTTTTTGTATATTTTCTAATTTTTCATTAAGGATATATTCCTCACAATGAAAAAATGTTGTTTAGAATAGAAAGAGCTAGGAGAGAATGATCAAACAAATGTGCAGAATAGAATGCTCTGAAAAGTACTTTCTTGTGTTTTTTGCTCTTAGAGAAATAGTATCTATCAACAAACACAGCACTCTATTGTCTTTCTTTCCCAAGCCCTATTAAAAAAACACTGAGACTGAAAAATTAGAACATCGGCCAAATCATCCATTTCTCTATCATATTAGTAAATACTACTATTTATATAGAAGTCTATATTAGGAAACATTTTCTCAATTGTTATCTAAGTTTCACAACTCCTCTCTTAAAATAAAGGTGGCACCATTATCTTCAACCTACTGATGATGAAACTGAGACTGACAAAGAAAGATAAAGTTACCTGCCTAAGTAAAGATGGTAACACAGATAACGTCTGGAGGTCTCTCCAGCACTCCACCTGCATTGTTTATGCAGGTATTTGCAAGTGCAGTCTGGTGCTCTCTCCCTCAGTGCGCCCCACCTTTGTGTTTTTACTAGGACCTTGGTATCACATGATATTGCTACTGTGTGGACACACTTAAGAAAGATGGAGAAACATTTTATCCCCAGAATAATATTAAAAAAACTACATTAGAGATACAAAATTGTGATTGGTTACCTTTCTAAGAAAAACTCATACTCATTTTATTGTACTTTTTATTGGGCTGCTGAATTTGAGGCATATGGAATCAAGGTAAATATATCTTGATGTCTCTTTACATGCTGCAAGTCACAATGCATAGTTTGCACCTTTGTGACCAAATTTCACATTAAATTTATTAGAGACTTTGATCTACATGTAAAACTTAGCCAAGTATTAATGGAAGAGCCACTGAGTATTGAAAGAGAGTATATTCAGCATTTTGTCTAAGCTAGAAGTCAATCAGAATGCAATCATTCATTAAGACTCCTGCAAGCAATAGCCACTGTGCTGTGCCAACATTCATCAAGTTAAGGGCCAGGAAACGTGAGTGCCAGGGCAGATCTCACAGAGACAGCACAAAAGTCAGCTCGTCTCAATTACAACATGGCAACGGCCATCGTCCTCGGAACTCCAGTTTACTCTCAGGAGGGAATCTGAGAGGCAATTCAGGCCTTTTTCATTGGGTTCATTCCCAGCAGGAATACACTGTAAGAAACAAACTAGGATACTTATTTTCCTGTTCTCAATTTTCACGAGAATGGTTGGAATACAGTGCGTATATGTCTTGCTGACTCAAGAAATCAAAGCAGCGAGAATTAAGAACCGTGACTATTTGATGTCATGTGGAGGGAGAATGTTGAAGTAGGACGATGTAACAGCTTTTTGGGAAGATAGTTAAAATCTTAGCTCTACCTTTTGCTAACTAGGCATTTCTCAGAAAATTCTTTAATTTTTCTCATTGTTAGTATACTTAATCTGTAAACTATCTACTCGACAAAATTATTGCAAGAAATATACAAAATGATGTAAATACAGAACCTGGAAAAAGTACACAATAAGTGGTTGTTGTTATGATGAAGGCAAAATATCACGGGGATTAGAATATTCTCTTCCAGTTGAAATTTGGATGTGGATAGTTATGTTTTTAACAGATAAAGAGTTAAACTTTGGAAGCAAAAGGTAGTGATCAAGAATGTAAAAAGCGCCTGACCTGTGGTGGCGCAGTGGATAAAGCGTTGACCTGGAAATGCTGAGGTTGCCGGTTCGAAACCCTGGGCTTGCCTGGTCAAGGCACATATGGGAGTTGATGCTTCCAGCTCCTCCCCCCTGTCTCTCTCTCCTCTCAATCTCTCTGTCTCTCTCCTCTCTAAAATGAATAAAAATAAAAAAATAAAAAATTAAAAAAAAAAGAAAAAAAGAAAACTTTAAAAAGAATGTAAAAAGGTCCTAAGAACTCCTTAGGGAATGAAATCTTCAATTCCCATGAGTCTCATTATGAAATAAAAGCGATGCATGCCTCTCACACAAGCCTAAGAAGAAAATGTTTGAAGCTCACCTGTCAGCATGGAGACATTCAGAATAATTACTGAAAACAAATGGAGCTTTTATGAGTCCAAGATATTTTGACAGGGGAGGAAATGACTAGAAGTAGGCTAGATTTTTTGTAACATTCATCGTCGTAGTTTTTGTGCATGTAAATGCATATATGTGTTATGAGGAAGTTAAGTTATAAAAACTCAACTGTAATTTTCCCCAGAATTAAATGTGAATGTGTACTTTGTTATAAATTAAAAGGGTATAAATATAATGATGATGTGAATATTATTCTCAACATGGTAACATACCTTGTGACTATTCTTACTGTGACTTACCACTATCAGTAAGTGGCCCTGCATCATTCCTGGAACAGTCACATAGCCATGAGAATTTTAGCTGAGCTCATGGTCTGTTTCTAACCCTGTGATGAGGAAAGCCCACGGTACAATTCACAGAATTTCCCTTTTAACTCAGAAGCCTATACAGCATGTAAGCCTGTAATTCTGGTATGCATGACTCCATGAATGAGGTATTGGAGTCTTGCTTCAAGGGTTGGGTTCAATGTTACTGTACCGCAGAGGTCCACAGTGTTGCTGGGCAACAGGGTTTGTTTTCCATGGCTGGGATTCCCACTTCTGCTTCCATAGGCGCTTGTTACATAGTTTATCTGTGTGGTGTGTTCTAATTCTGTTTAAGGCGGATGGCTGCCAGCAACCCAGGCTTGGCAAGGGGTGGTGGTGGTCTATGGTTGTATAACATCTGTCTCTTTTGTTGTAAGGTTAAAGAGTAATATTAATCTTCCGTTATAAAGAAAAACTTGACGATGCTATTGTCACACTCTTCCTTGCCACCACCTGTTTAAAAATCTCCTACCACTGGCTCCTGTCCCACTCTTCTGAGGTTGTACTAAGTTTTAAGCTCTGAGGAGTTCGTGTAAAAGCAGCTGAGAGAGGAGAGGGGAATGATGTGTGTGCCAGCAAGGATGGTGTTTCCTGGAAATGTATTTCAGACCTGTCTGACAGAAAGTTGCTTACTGGTTTGACACAGATGTGACAATGTTCTTTAGGATGGTGGTCATCTCATCCAAAAGCACACAAATATAGAACTACTTTCATATGGGGAACTGGAGCTATTTCCATATGATGGGATTACTGCCAGTTGTGGTTGGAAGGAAAAAAATCATCAGAACTTTACATTACCTAAGAAAAGCAAAATTGTACAATTTTCTCTTCCTGCTGCTTTGAAAGTGCTGTAAACATCTTGTTCTCCCCTCAGATGTTTGCATTGGTACACCACATTGCAGGGGCACTTTTCAGCTTCTTAGAGTCTTTCAACTTCTACTTTCCCCCATCTACTTCTCAGTGATTTAAAAAAAAATTACGAACAAATTTTAGTATTCCAGGAGTAATAAATTTTTGATTATTTTATGGACTATAAATGAAGAATATAAAAAAATTAAAATTACAGACAACCAGATGCCAAAGAAAGACATGTCACATACAATTTCCCCATATCCTATGAAACATCAAATCTGCTAAACTGTAGGGTGCAGGAAAAATGTTTAACATCCAGCTCTGGTGGTAGGTAGAGTGTTGATTTGTATTGTTTGCTCATGCTCCTATCATGGCTTATTTCAAGCTACCAATCCAATGTTATTTCTTTTTAGCACTAATGTTCCATTATCTAAATAGCTCACAGTTAATATGTCTATTCACCTACTAAAGAACATCTTGTTTATTTCAAGTTTTTTACTTTTAAAGAATAATATTACCAGCTACAGAATTTTATATTGGTGGGGTTTTTTTTGTGTGTGTGTGGTATTTTTTATTTTTTTTTTATCTCTCAACACTTTACTATTTCACTTCACTCTCTTTTTGTTTGCATGGTTTTTGAGAAGTTTCATGTAATTCTTATCTTTGCTCCTCTGTAACAAAAGAATTTTTTTCTCTGATTTCTTTTGAGATTTTTTTTCTTTATCATTGATTTTTACTGTAGTTTAAATATGATATGCCTAATTGTATTTTATTTTTTGGACATTTATCCTGCTTGGTATGTATTTTAGTCTCCACATGTATGAGTTTCATAATAATACTAATATTACTAACTGTAATTATTGAAAATACTTAAAACTTTTTGAAGATGCTATCTAACTTTTATTGTGAATATATATTTTTTTGTTCTTTAGTTACTTTGGCTGTGTGATGTGAGGACTGAGAGATCCAGATGCTATACCATTGCCATCACCTTCCCAGAATGTACAGTTTTTTCTTCTTAAAAGATATGGCCATTTTCCAGGTCAATGCATGTAGACCTAATGCATTCTTTTTAATAGATAAATATATTTAGTTTTAAAATACAGTTTATTCAGCCATTATTTAAATTGTAAGATTTGTCATATACATTGCAAATATTTTCTCATAGTATATCTTTGAATTTTGACAGAAAGTTTATATTTGTGTTATTTTTTTAAATATTTATTTTAATGATTTTAAAGAGAGAGAGACAGGAACATGGATCTTTTTCTGTATGTGTCCTGATCAGGGATCCAGCCAGCAATCTCTGTGTTTTAGGACAATGCTCTAAGCAGCTGAGCTATCTGGCCAGTTCAGAAAACATATATTTTTATGTACTCAAATCTATTGACTTTTTTTATGGTTTTAAAATTTTATTTTTATTAAATTTATTGGAGTGATATAGTTTATACAGATTTCAAGTGTACATTGTTGTGTTCCCTACTCTGTATATTGCATGGTGCACCCACCACACAAAGTCAAATCATCTTCACCATATATTTGGTCCCCTTTTCCCTTTAAAATACCCTCAGTCCCACTTTTCTCTAATAACTATCATACTGTTGTCTATACATTTGGGTTTCAGTTTTCTATCCCACATATGAGTAAAATCATATAGTTCTTAGCTTTTTCTGACTTATTCTGCTTACCATGATATTCTCAAGGACCATTCGTGTTGCAAATGGCAGTATTTCACCTTCTCTTATGGCTCAGTAGTATTCCATTGTATATATGGACCACATCTTTATCCAATCATTTATTTAAGGACATTTTCATCCATGTCTTGGTTACCATGAAAAATGCTGACTGACACAGGGATGTATACATTTTTGCAAATAAATATTTTCAATTTCTGGGGGTAGATACCCACAAGAGGGGTTGCTGGGTCATAGGTGACTCTATTCTTAAGTTATTGAGGAGCCTCCATACTACATCTCATAGTGGCTCTACTGGTTTGCATTCTCATTTATGATTGAACCACTCAATAAAATTAGAATAGATGAAAATATAATAAAGGTCATATCTGATGAACCCACAACTAATATACTGAATGGCAAAAAACTGAGAGCTTTTTCTCTAAAATTAAGAACAAGAAAAGGATGTCCATGCACTCTCACCACTCTTATTCAACATAGTACTAGAAGTCCTAGTTGCAATGTTCTTAATTCTTAAAGCTATACTAATATTTAAAAAAATATTTTATTACTATATTTACTTTTTTAACATTAAATTTTTTAAGTTTGTGTGTGATTTATTTTTTTATGTGTTATCAAACAGAATATACTTTATTTTTCTGGGTGGATAGTGGATAAAGTGCATATTAGCCAGTATACCATAAGATCATATTTATTATATGTAAAATTTATATGCACTTGGTAAGTTTCTAGACTCTATATTCTCCTTTTTGACTCTTCTTGTACCAACATATTCTATTAAAATTATAGTAAATTGATAGTAATGCAATGTATTTGGTAGGACTATTTTATTTTCAATTTTTAGTTATTGTAAATTTTTTATAATTGTCTTTATGTATGACATTTAATATATTTTTATATAAAAATTCCTTATTGTAATTTAAATGCATTAAATTTGATAAATATATTAGTTTGGGGAAGACAGACATTTGTAGGATACTGTCTTTGTATCCTGGAATATGCTACCACTGCAAAGTTATTCAGGTCTCAATTTTGCAATTATGTTTATATATAAAGACACATAGATTTTATAATTTTTTTATGTTCATGGAATATTTTAAATAGTTGTTCATGTACTTGGTCATCAAAAAATTTTACCTTCCAGAAACGAGGGTGCTTTTCAGAGCATGTTCTCTTATTACAATCAAATAAACAGAAAACAACAATGAAAAATTGCACAGGGTAATTTTCATATACTGCTGGTGAAGGTACACACTGATTTAACAACTTTGGAAAATGACAGATGAAAGCTAAATACCGAATATACACAAACCCAAATATAAGCCCTGTGTACAGATGTTGTACCAAAATATAATACAAGAGTATCCATAGTAGTACTATTTATAATTGCCCAAACTTGAAACAGCCCAAATATCCTCCAATTGTAAACAACATAAATAAATTTTGGTATAGTCAAACAATGGAATACTATACAGCAATGAAAAAAATAACCAATTGTTACATGAAAAAACATTCACGACTCTCATAGAGACAATGTTAAATAAAATGAACCAGATAAAAAAGAGAATGTACTGTATGATACCATTTATATTATAAAATTCAGAAACATGAAAAACTAACTTATGGAGGTTGGAATAGCAGTGTCCTTGGAGAAAACAGTGACTGGGAGAGAATGTGATGACTAATGCTGTACCAAGACTCTCTCTGTTGATCACTTTGTGAAAAGTTATTAAGCTGTACATTTATGATTTATGCACTCTTTTGTATGTATGTTATATTCTCATAACAAATACACTTAAGAACATGTCCAGTCTATATTGTCAATTGTACTTATTTTCTAAACAAACAAGCAGAAAACCACTCCCTCCAATCTACACAACCAAATAAACAGATATATCAATTTCAGG
Source organism: Saccopteryx bilineata (assembly GCF_036850765.1). NCBI lineage: Eukaryota > Metazoa > Chordata > Mammalia > Chiroptera > Emballonuridae > Saccopteryx > Saccopteryx bilineata. Next base: position 184,979,483 of record NC_089490.1, on the reverse strand, counting down.
ACACAAATAAACATTTTTCTTCAGATGGAACAGATGGTTTCTGTTGTTCATCAATTGTTTTTGGTACCTCATTTTTTATCAAAAGCAGCTTTGACAAATGGCTCTGGAAGAATTATACCGTGGAGAAAAGATGAATACAAATGCAAAGGAAGGAAGTGTCTGGTCCCGCCTGCTTCCTTGAACGGGGTCAAGCTGATACAGAGCCATGTAAGCGGGGGCCATCCACAAGAGCAGAAGAACCAATCCCCTTACGCGGTTTCAGGTTTAAAAACTTGATGCGTTTGCTCTTCTCTGTTCCATACTTTGCTTCTCAATGTCCTACAAGTCTGAGCGGTGGATGGTCCCATGATTCTTTTCACATTCAGGACCCCTAATATCAGGTACACACGTCTTGCCTTCTTCTTGTTTGCCCATGACTCTGCCCTCCTAATGATGCTGCTTGTGCCGCCCGTAGTCAATGGATGCCTGCCTCACAGCAACGTACACCTTGGTGTAGCCTCTCACCCTTTTCCTAAAGTCTCTAGATTGTTCTAGGGTGTTGAATAAAGGGTTCTGGACTAAGGGTGCCGATTCTTTCTTTTTTTAACTTTACTTTAAAACTCACTTATACAAAAGCTACAGAAATAGCAGAAAGAATTCCTTCTTCTAGATTCTCCTAATTAACACTTTACTGCATTTGCTTTATTCTTTTCTTACTTTCCCTCTTTCTGTATCCTCTTTATTCATGGTACGTTTGTTCTAAAAATCACCACAACTCTGAATTAGCAAATACTAAGTTCCTAGGGAAATGACAGGGTTGGGTTCCCATAAACCTCTGCTCACAATATCTCCTTCAAGCGATCAATACAAAATCTTTTTTATGTGTGTTTCTGTTTAAAAACACTTTAAAAAACATATTGTTGATTCATTAACATTGAACTCATGGCCAATGGCACTATAACCGTCCCTGAATGGTGCTTATCTAAGATATTGTACACACACACACACACACTAAGGCACATCACAGCCATGATGCCCTAGGAGACGCTAGACAGCACTTCAGTGCTCTGTTGGGGGCCATTTTAAACAACAAAATCACCACCAACAACAAAAACCCACAGAAAAGCAAAACATGTGGCAATAAATTAACAATAAAAAAGACATTTATAGAATGAGAGCAAAAACAATAAGGCAGAGCACCATTTGTTGGACCTCAACTAGAAGTAAGTGTGTGTTTGGTGACTCAAATTTTTCACCACTCTGCATGTGTCCATGAATGACTGCAAAAGCTCCACAAGTGTTGATTTTGTGGTTACAAATAGATTTTAGTGAGCAAGTAAATTAACAAATATGAAACCCATCAATAATAAGGATCAACTATATATTTTTTTCAGAACTTTTTGAGAGTAAGTTGTACATATAATATTCTTTAGTCCTAAATATTTTAGTGTATTTACTAAAAACGAGAACACTATCTTATATAACCATTTTATAATGATCACAACCAAGAAGTACTGTCATTGCAACTACAGATTTTATTTGTATTTCACCAATTATTATGCTGATGTCCATTATATTTCAGGATGCCACCCAGAACCACATGCTGAATTTAGTTGTCATGTCTTTTTAGTTTTCTTTAACCTATAACAGTCCCTTAGTCTTTATTTGTTTTTCATTGATGCGACTTTTTTTGGTGGCATCAGTGTATGGAAGCAAGAAACAAAATTGTAAATGATATAAATGAAGGGAGATGGTAGGCTAGTCTTTATTAAACATTATTCCATTATCATGATAATGCAGAGGGAATATAGCAATGGGAAGTAAGGACTAGTGTTTTGACACGACTACACTATTTAAATTTTATTATTTCTGAACTAATTCCATCTTTATGCAAATGAGCACAATGAGGGTCAGAGTAGGTAAGCATTTGTGAAAGTTCACACAGCAGTGATGGAATTAGAATTCAAGCCAGGTAAATAAGGCACTACAAACCAATGCTGTTTTAAATATACATCTTAGCATTATTAAGATGGCACGTAATGAAATATTAAGCAATCTCAGGAGGTAAAGAATTGCTGTATTACTCTTATTTTTTCTAATTCCCTACCTTAAAAATATCACACAAGCAATATAAGAAAACAGGCTTTAGCAAAACAATTGTAAATCCAAATGGAATCATTAAAAACTTTCCATCAGCAGAGACCTAGAAACAATTTCATTTTTCCTGTCAGCATCTACCATGAGTGTGCATTTAACTTTATTGTTAAAATTTGTATAAAGCAGTATTTACAAGTTATTTGCAGAGTCTCCTTTTTTTTTCTTTTTGAGAGGAAGAGCAAAAGAGAAACAATGATTTGTTGTTGATTTCTATGAATGCATTGGTTGACTATTGTATACACCTTGAACAGGGATCAAACCCAAACTTACAACCTAGTCATATTGGGATGCTCTAACCCACTGAGCTACCCATTAAGGGCTGCTGAGTCTCCGTTAAAGTAGGAGTTATATGAATTTGATCAGTGTCTTCAGACATGTTGGAAAGAAATATATCTTGGGAGTTAAGTTTGAGTTTACAGACAGCAATTTCAATCCAGGAAAAGTCTGTCTGCTTAACTAGAGTCCTTGCTCTTTGCCTCAGTGGCCTAGTAAATACACTGGATGGTCACACTGCTTTGTATAAGCTGAAACCAACAGTATATGAAAGCACCATGCTGTAGATAGGCTATTTGGAGGCATCTGGATGTCTACATAAGAGCCAAGCATGAATTGCTTCCCTGACTTTTCTGTCTTCATTTGGAATCATAGAATCAGAAAACCAGAACTGGAGGAATTTCAGAAAATATCTTGTCTAACTCACTTATTTTGGGGATTTTCTCCCTATTAAAATAGATTTTAAAACGTTAACAGTTTCAGGTCTTATGTTTAGATCTTTGATCTATTTTGAGTTAATTTTAGTACAGGGGGACAAACTGTGGTCCAGTTTCATTCTTTTGCATGTGGCTTTCCAGTTTTCCCAGCACCATTTGTTGAAGAGGCTTTCTTTTCTCCATTGTGTGTTGTTGGCCCCTTTATCAAAAATTATTTGACTATATATATGTGGTTTTATTTCTGGGCTTTCTATTCTGTTCCATTGGTCTGAGTGTCTATTTTTCTGCCAATACCATGCTGTTTTGATTGTCGTGGCCCTATAATATAGTTTGAAGTCAGGTATTGTAATGCCCCCAGCTTCATTCTTTTTCTTTAGGATTGCTTTGGCTATTCGGGGTTTTTTATAGTTCCATATAAATCTGATTATTTTTTGCTTCATGTATTTAAAAAATGTCATTGGAATTTTGATGGGAATTGCATTAAATTTGTATATTGCTTTGGGTAATATGGCCATCTTGATTATATTTATTCTACCTAACCAAGAACAAGGAATATTCTTCCATCTCATAATATCTTTTTTGAGTTCCCTTAACAATGGTTTATAGTTTTCATTGTACATAGAAGAAGACATAGGTACTAAACTCATGGACCTGGGCTTTAAAGAGCATTTTATGAATTTGACTCCAAAGGCAAGAGAAGTGAAGGCAAAAATTAATGAATGGGACTACATCAGACTAAGAAGTGTTTGCTCAGCAAGAGAAACTGATAACAAGATAAACAGACAGCCAACTAATTGGGAAATGATATTTTTAAACACCTGCTCAGATAAGGGCCTAATATTCAAAATATACAAAGAACTCATAAAACTCAACAACAAACAAACAATCCAATAAAAAAATGGGAAGAGAATATGAACAGACACTTCTCCCAGGAAGAAATACAAATGGCCAACAGATATATGAAAAGATGCTCATCTTCTTTAGTAGAGAAATGCAAATCAAAACTGCAATGAGGTATTACCTCACACCTGTTAGATTAGCTATTATTAACAAGACAGGTAATAGCAAATGTTGGAGAGGCTGTGGAGAAAAAGAACCCTCATCCACTGTTGGTGGGAATGTAAAGTAGTACAACCATTATGGAAGAAAGTATGGTGGTTCCTTAAAAAACTGAAAATAGAACTACCTTATGACCCAGCAATCCCTCTAGTGCAGGGGTCCCCAAACTACGGCCCGCGGGCCACATGTGGCCCCCTGAGGCCATTTATCCAGCCCCCACCACACTTCCGGAAGGGGCACTTGTTTCATTGGTGGTCAGTGAGAGGAGCATAGTTCCCATTGAAATATTGGTCAGTTTGTTGATTGAAATTTACTTGTTCTTTTATTTTAAATATTGTATTTGTTCCTGTTTTGTTTTTTTACTTTAAAATAAGATATGTGCAGTGTGCATAGGGATTTGTTCATAGTTTTTTTTTATAGTCCGGCCCTGCAACAGTCTGAGGGACAGTGAACTGGCCCCCTGTGTAAAAAGTTTAGGGACCCCTGCTCTACTGGGTATATACCCCCAATACTCAGAAACATTGATACGTAAAGACACATGCAGCCCCATGTTCATTGCAGCATTGTTCACAGTGGCCAGGACATGGAAACAACCAAAAAGCCCGTCAACAGATGATTGGATAAAGAAGATGTGGCACATATACACTATGGAATACTACTCAGCCATAAGAAATGATGACATCGGATCATTTATAGCAAAATGGTGAGATCTTGATAACATTATACAGAGTGAAATAAGTAAATCATAAAAAACCAGGAACTGCATTATTCCATACGTAGATGGGACATAAAAGTGATACCAAGGAGTGACGTCACGGAAATGGCGCCATGAGCAGCGTGTCCGACAGATCTCCCCAAAATCACAACAAATTTATCAACTAGAAACAGAAAAATTTATCCTCGGAGCATTCCGGAGTTCCACACAAACTGAAAGGGAAAGGACTGTTATCACTTGAATCTGAGAGACGAGGGTGTGGAGGAAGATAACTACTGCAGGAATGTTCATTCAAGCCGTGGAGGGAGTGCGCCTGTGGTGAGTCAGCCCACACTCGGGAGCGGCGAGCAGCTGCAGGCGCGTGCCCGGTCCCGTTGCAGAGCGAGCGCCACTAAAGTTCCCAGCGGCCCACGCACTGCGAGAGAGAGTCCCCAATCACCGGTGCCCGGAGCACCCCGTACGCGCATGTGTCCTGGGCATTCCACGCGCCCAGAGCGCCCTACTGGCCCGCACACCCAGGGAGCCCCATTATCCTGCGCCCGGTGCGCTCCAGCCGCCAGCGGCGGGGCGAGCGGGAGAGTCGCCAGGGCGGTCTTCCCTACTTGGGAGATTCTCTCCGTGGGCGGGGCACCTCACCCAGCCATTCAAGCTAACAATCAAGCGTTGGGGGAGGGGTGCTCAGGCAGCCTGAAATACCTTCGGGAGCACAGCTGCGGACCCAATCACTGAAATTAGCTTAACCCATGAAATCTGCGCACCCACGGGTTCTAATTGATAAGATCTCTCTCAGTTCAGCGATCCAAGACAAGAGGCGTGATATTTTTTAGTGCCTCTCGCTAAAGGGGCGGGGGCAACTTCTGATTGATAGAGCCTCCATATTCAGGGATAAACGCTAACAAGAGGGACTTGGCAGATAATAAGATCTATAATACACTAGTCGCAAGCAGAGACTAGTGCCTCTTCTTCCCAGCCAAAACAGGCTACAAAGTGTGGAAAGCCTGGGTTGAGTGGTCCAACTGAATGCTAGGCGCTGAACAATCACCTTGACAATAATTGACTCCCACCCCCGCCTGATTACACTGGAGGCTCTGACTGCCAGAGCCTTTCCCAAAGCCTTGCGCTGAGTGGGGATAGAGTGGGGATTTCCTAGCTCTTTGAGCCTCTTACTCCCCAGGCAGAAGCAGTTGCAGCCTTATAGCTGGATCACCAGGCTGCTAATTCAAGAAGGGGGGACTAGGAGAGAGACTCCAGGAAAGCAAACTCTCTCATCGTTGGACCCTGCAAACGCCAACAAGCCTTGACTACCAGCAAGACTAAAGCCAATTATATGACATTGCCATAGAATCCCATCAACTGAAAATCCCTACCTAAGTGTGACACAGGGGCAGAGCCTGGGGTACAGAGTCACCGACCAGGAAGAGGGAGAGAAAAGAAAAAGGAAGAAGTTAACCTCTCAAAATCAAGAAAAATCCACAGACTTTACAACTTGTTCCACTAATTTTTTTTTGTTGTTGTTTGTTTCTTCTATCTTATTGCCTTTATTATTATTATTTCTATTTCCTCCACCTCGGTCCTTCTATTCTCTGCCCATCTTATGATTCCCTTTTCTTGAACTACACTACCCATGAGTGTTACATTTTATTTCTCTTCTTCATCCTCACCCTCCTTTAAGGTTATACGCCAAAACACTTAACTCTCACTCTCTCCTCTTTTGTTTTTTTTTGTTTTGCTTTATTTTGTTTTTTTCTCTTCCTTTTTTTTTCCTTCCTTCGTTTTTCTCTTTTTCTTATTTTTTCCTTTCTATTCGTTTTTTCTTTTCTCATTTTACTTTCCTCCCATTTATTCCTCAATCACGAACAAATTAGTTAATTTGGGACTCAAGGGTTTTTTTGGCTTTATTTTTCTTTTTTGCTTTTGTTTTTGTTTTTGTTTTGTTTGTTTATTTTTGTGGCATTTTGGGTACTTTTTACGTTGCTTTTTAACTCACTAGCATTCCTCCCAACCCAAGGTCTCCATTGTATTTAGTCTTCGCTCCACTTAATAAACAGACTTTTACTTATTATTTTTATTTTTTTCTTCTTTATTATTCTTTTTTTTCTCCTTTTTTCTGGTTCCCTCTTATCCCTCTCATTATATCTCTTAGTCGACCATCACTTACAAGCAAATCATCTTATGCTTGTCTAAGATTTTCTTACTTTTTTTTTTTGCATTTAGTAGGTCCCTACTTCCTTTTTTTGCCCCTTGAACTCTTCACCCCAAATCAGGCCCTCCATTATAGGCAGTTTTTGTTCCATTTAGCATAATATAATTCACAGGTCATCATGATATTTCCCTGAGGAGGGGAGAGGAGGGAAAGAGAAGAAAGAAAAAAGGGGGAAATAATAAATTATTACTTTTTTTTTTGTGGGGTGTTTTACCTTTTTTTTTTCTTTTTACTCTTTATTAATTCTAATTAGTGCTATCAACAAGACCACCCTCAGATGCCAATAAGAAAGAGGAAATCGAATATTATGGATACAAAAGAAAGAGAGGTAACACAAATAGATGTGGAAAAATCTATGGAGAAAAGACTTAACATATTGGAAGGCTTGGAGCTAAATAGCTAAATGACAGAGAATTTAAAATAGAAATCTTAAAAATACTCAGAGATATACAAGAAAACACAGAAAGGCAATTTAAGGAGATCAGAAAACAACTCAATGAACACAAAGAATATATTACCAAGGAAATTGAAACTATAAAAACAAATCAAACAGAAATGAAAAACTCAATTCACGAGCTGAAAAACGAGGTAACAAGCTTAGCTAACAGAACAGCCCAGATAGAAGATAGGATTAGTGAAATAGAAGACAAACAACTTGAGGCACAACAGAGAGAAGAAGAAAGAGACTCAAAAATAATAAAAAACGAGAAAGCCCTACAGGAATTGTCTGACTCCATCAGAAAGAATAACATAAGAATAATAGGTATATCAGAGGGAGAAGAGAAAGAAAATAGAATGGAGAATATACTCAAACAAATAATAGATGAGAACTTCCCAAGCCTGTGGAAAGAACTAAAGCCTCAAATTCAAGAAGCAAACAGAACACCGAGTCTTCTTAACCCCAACAAACCCACTCCAAGGCACATCATAATAAAGATGACACAAACCAATGACAAAGAAAAAATTCTCAAGGCAGCCAGGGAAAAGAAGAGTACAACATATAAAGGAAGGCCTATTAGATTATCATCAGATTTCTCAGCAGAAACTCTATAAGCTAGAAGAGAGTGGATCCCAATATTTAAAGCCCTGAAAGAGAGGAACTTTCAGCCAAGAATACTATACCCATCAAAGCTATCCTTCAAGTACGAAGGAGATATAAAAACATTCACAAATACAGAAAAGATGAGAGAATTTACCAGCAGAAAGCCCCCACTCCAGGAAATACTAAAGGGGGTTTTCCAAACAGATTCAAAGAACAAAAGAAAACAACACCACAAGTAACAGCTCCACCAAGAACACAATAAAACCAAATTTAAAATGTGACAACAAAGGAAAAAAAGGGGGGAGAGGATGGAGATTAACAGTAGCAAAGGACGATGAAGTGCAGAAATACGCATAAGATAGGGTACTACAATGAATATGGTAGGTACCCTTTTCATTACTTAATGGTAACCACCCTTAAAAAAACCACCACAAAAACACTTGATTTAAAAAAGGTAGCAACAGAGGAAAGAAGTATGGAACACAAACAAACAAAAACAAATGATAGAAAAACAAAAGAGAAGAATCAAACAAGATACAAAACTAACAGAAAGCAATTTATAAAATGGCAGTAGGGAACCCACAAGTGTCAATAATTACACTAAATGTAAATAGATTAAACTTACCAATAAAAAGACACAGAGTAGCAGAATGGATTAAAAAAGAAAATCCAACTATATGCTGCCTACAAGAAACACATCTAAGCAACAAGGATAAAAACAAATTCAAAGTGAAAGGCTGGAAAACAATACTCCAAGCAAACAACACCCCCCAAAAAAAGCAGGTGTAGCAATACTCATATCTAATAATGCTGACTACAAGACAGAAAAAGTACTCAGAGACAGAAATGGTCATTTCATAATGATTAAGGGTAAGTTGAATCAAGAAGACATAACAATCCTTAATATATATGCACTAAACCAAGGAGCACCAAAATATATAAGACAGCTACTTATTGACCTTAAAACAAATACTAACAAAAATACAATCATACTTGGAGACCTCAATACACCGCTGACGGCTCTAGATCGGTCATCCAAACAGAGAATCAATAAAGATATAGTGGCCTTAAACAAAATACTAGAACACCTGGATATGATAGACATCTACAGGACACTTCATCCCAAAGCGACAGAGTATACATTTTTCTCTAGTGTACATGGAACATTCTCAAGAATTGACCATATGTTGGGCCACAAAGACAATATCAGCAAATTTAGAAAAATTGAAATTGTACCAAGCATATTTTCTGATCATAAAGCCTTGAAACTAGAATTCAACTGCAAAAAAGAGGGGGAAAAACCCACAAAAATGTGGAAACTAAACAACATACTTCTAAAAAATGAATGGGTCAAAGAAGAAATAAGTGCAGAGATCAAAAGATATATACAGACAAATGAAAATGAAAATACGACATATCAGAATCTCTAGGATGCAGCAAAAGCAGTAATAAGAGGAAAGTTCATATCACTTCAGGCCTATATGAACAAACAAGAGAAAGCCGAAGTAAACCACTTAACTTCACACCTTAAGGAACTAGAAAAAGAAGAACAAAGACAACCCAAAACCAGCCGAAGAAAGGAGATAATAAAAATCAGAGCAGAAATAAATGAAATAGAGAACAGAAAAACTATAGAAAAAATCAATAAAACAAGGAGCTGGTTCTTTGAAAAGATCAACAAAATTGACAAACCCTTGGCAAGACTCACCAAGGAAAAACAGCACAGGACTCAAATAAATAAAATCCAAAATGAAAGAGGAGAGATCACCACAGACATCATAGATATACAAAGAATTATTGTAGAATACTATGAAAAATTATATGCCACCAAATACAACAATCTAGAAGAAATGGATAAATTCCTAGAACAATACAACCTTCCTAGACTGAGTCATGAAGAAGCAGAAAGCCTAAACAGACTAATCAGCAGGGAGGAAATGGAAAAAACTATTAAAAACCTCCCCAAAAATAAAAGTCCAGGCCCAGACGGTTATACTAGTGAATTCTATCAAACATTCAAAGAAGACTTGGTTCCTATTCTACTCAAAGTCTTCCAAACAATTGAAGAAGAAGCAATACTTCCAAACACATTTTATGAGGCCAACATAACCCTCATACCAAAACCTGGCAAGGATGGCACAAAGAAAGAAAACTACAGACCAATATCTCTAATGAATACAGATGCTAAAATACTAAACAAAATACTGGCAAACCAAATACAACAACATATTAAAAAAATAATACATCATGATCAAGTGGGATTCATCCCAGAATCTCAAGGATGGTTCAACATACGCAAAACGGTTAACGTAATACACCATATCAACAAAACAAAGAACAAAAACCACATAATCTTATCAATAGATGCAGAAAAGGCTTTCGATAAAATACAACACAATTTTATGTTTAAGACTCTCAACAAAATGGGTATAGAAGGAAAATATCTCAACATGATAGAGGCCATATATGATAAACCATCAGCCAACATCATATTAAACGGCATAAAACTGAGGACTTTCTACTTTAAATCAGGAACAAGACAGGGTTGTCCACTCTCTCCACTCTTATTTAACATGGTGCTAGAAGTTCTGGCCAGAGCAATGAGACAAGATAAAGAAATAAAAGGCATCCATATCAGAAAAGAAGAAGTAAAGGTATCACTTTTTGCTGATGATATGATCCTATACATTGAAAACCCGAAGGACTCCACAAAAAGATTATTAGAAACAATAAACCAATACAGTAAGGTCGCAGGATACAAAATTAACATACAAAAGTCCATAGCCTTTCTATATGCCAACAATGAAATATTAGAAAACGAACTCAAAAAAATAATCCCCTTCACGATTGCAACAAAAAAAATAAAATACCTAGGAATAAACATAACAAAGAATGTAAAGGACCTATATAATGAAAATTATAAAGCATTGTTAAGGGAAATCGAAAAAGATACAATGAGATGGAAAAATATTCCTTGTTCTTGGATAGGAAGAATAAATATAATCAAAATGGCCATATTATCCAAAGCAATATACAAATTTAATGCAATTCCCATCAAAATTCCTATGAGATTTTTTAAAGAAATGGAACAAAAAATCATCAGATTTATATGGAACTATAAAAAACCCTGAATAGCCAAAACAATCCTAAGGAAAAAGAATGAAGCTGGGGGCATTACAATACCTGACTTTAAACTATATTATACGGCCACGATAATCAAAACAGCATGGTATTGGCAGAAAAATAGACACTCAGACCAATGGAACAGAATAGAAAGCCCAGAAATAAAACCACATTTATATGGTTGAATAATCTTTGACAAAGGGGCCAACAACACACAATGGAGAAAAGAAAGCCTCTTCAACAAATGGTGTTGGGAAAACTGGAAAGCCACATGCAAAAGAATGAAACTCGACTACAGCCTGTCCCCGTGTACTAAAATTAATTCAAAATGGATCAAAGACCTAAATATAAGACCTGAAACAATAAAGTACATAGAAGAAGACATAGGTACTAAAATAATGGACCTGGGTTTTAAAGAACATTTTATGAACTTGACTCCAATGGCAAGAGAATTGAAGGCAAAGATAAATGAATGGGACTACATCAGAATAAAAAGTTTTTGTTCAGCAAGAGAAACTGATATCAAAATAAACAGACAGCCAACTAAATGGGAAATGATATTTTCAAACAACAGCTCAGATAAGGGCCTAATATCCAAAATTTACAAAGAACTCATAAAACTCAACAACAAACAAACAAAGAATCCAATAAAAAAATGGGAAGAGGACATGAACAGACACTTCTCCCAGGAAGAAATACAAATGGCCAACAGATATATGAAAAGATGCTCAGCTTCATTAGTTATTAGAGAAATGCAAATCAAAACTACAATGAGATACCAACTCACCCCTGTTAGATTAGCTATTATCAACAAGACGGGTAATAGCAAATGTTGGAGAGGCTGTGGAGAAAAAGGAACCCTCATTCACTGTTGGTGGGACTGTAAAGTAGTACAACCATTATGGAGGAAAGTATGGTGGTTCCTCAAAAAACTGCAAATAGAACTACCTTATGACCCAGCAATCCCTCTACTGGGTATATACCCCAAAACCTCAGAAACATTGATACGTAAAGACACATGTAGCCCCATGTTCATTGCAGCACTGTTCACAGTGGCCAAGACATGGAAACAACCAAAAAGCCCTTCAATAGAAGACTGGATAAAGAAGATGTGGCACATATACACTATGGAATACTACTCAGCCATAAGAAATGATGACATCAGATCATTTACAGCAAAATGGTGTGATCTTGATAACATTATACGGAGTGAAATAAGTAAATCAGAAAAAAACAAGAACTACATGATTCCATACATTGGTGGAACATAAAAACGAGACTAAGAGACATGGACAAGAGTGTGGTGGTTACCAGGGGTGGGGGGAGGGAAGACATGGGAGGGAGGGAGGGAGAGAGTTAGGGGGAGGGGGAGGGGCACAGAGAACTAGACAGAGGGTGGCAGAGGACAATCTGACTTTGGGCGAGGGGTATGCAACATAATTTAATGACATGTTTAATATATGTACCCTGATTTATTAATGTCATCCCATTACCATTAATAAAAATTTATTTTAAAAAAAAAGTGAGACCAAGAGACATTGATAAGAGTGTGGTGGTTACGGGGGGAGGGGGAGACGGAGAGGGAAGGGGGGAGGGGGAGGGGCACAAAGAGAACTAGATAAAAGGTGACAGAGGACAATCTGACTTTGGGTGATGGGTATGCAACATAATTGAACAAGATAACCTGTACATGTTATCTTTGAATATATGTATCCTGAGATACTGATGTCACCCCATTAAAATAAATAAATAAATAAAATTATTAAAAAAAAAAGTTAACAGTAAGTAAGCCTGTATCATGTGCTATATGTGTTTCATAACTTTAATTTTCACAATGCTCTGAGGTAGGTATTACTAGTCATAGTTTACTGATGGTGAAACTGAGAGCCAGTAACTTGTCCTTGGTCATGGAGTTAATAAGTGATGGACTGAAGTCTGACTTTGACCTAACCAGTAAGTTTGTGTTCATTTGATCACATCACTGCTTTTTGGGGATAATATTTTTATCCTCTTGAGGAACTAGTTGCTATACAAACAGTTATTAATAACTACTACTGGCCTAGGTAAAATTGTGAATTAGGTGAAATCTGTTCTTGGTATCTTCCTAGTCATCATCTTAAATACTCCTTTTACAGGTCTGGTTTATATATCTTGGCCCAATATCTTTGAAGGTTTATTTCCATTACCTACCACTCTGATTTTCTCAGATTCAAAGGTGTCTCCAGATAGTCAGATAAATTAATACCTGTAAGTGTGAAAATAAATAACTAGAGGAGTACCTTTTGGAAAACATATGCATTATTTCTCCCCTTAGACAGAGTTAATACTAGTGTCTACGTCATTGCAATGAGGTTTTCTAGAGCAGTCTATAGAAAGGTGTATGGAATCAAGCTTGCAGATGAAATAGAAAAAAACATATCTGTGAAAATGGATAATTACTACTCAGCTCTTCTGTGCTATCTGTCTGATAACTCCTAACAGGTTAACAAAATAGGGACAGGAATTAAAAATGAGACATCAAGGAATGTAAAGGAAGCCTGAGTTCTGAGTTCAAACAACCCAGTTATTGTTATGAAATTAGGCAGGGAGAAATTTAAGAGTGCTTTTCTAAGAGATTTTCACTATCTTTCAGCACTGATATTGGGGGTAAAATGTAAAAAGTAGTAGCAGATATATTAAAGTCAGAACAAAGTAGTCATGATAGCTTCATCTGTGTGTTGAAATCAACTAGTAACCTCTAAACCCAAAGGATTTCACTCATTTCATTGTGCAGAAGAGTTTCAAATGGCTGGGGAATTTGTAATGCCCTTACTTTATGATATAGAAACGTGAAAAGTTTTGTTCCAGACAAAATATCTAGAGATTACTGTCTATCAAAGAAAAATGCACATCTAAACTCCATGTGTTTAACATCTGCAGAAGAAAGGGAAAAAATATTTGACCTATTTATTACAAAGCCCTAGATATAATTAATCATCTTATGTACAGAAACATAAAAACAGGAAATTATTATTTTTTTTAATAAATTTTTATTAATGTTAATGGGATGACATTAATATTTCAGGGTACATATATTCAAAGAAAACATGTCTAGGTTATCTTGTCATTAAATTATGTTGCATACCCCTCACCCAGAGTCAGATTGTCCTCCGTCACCCTCTGTCTAGTTCTCTGTGCCCCTCCCCCTCCCCCTAACTCTCTCCCTCCCTCCCTCCTGCGTCCTCCCTCCCCCCATTCCTGGTAACCACCACTCTCTTGTCCATGTCTCTTAGTCTCGTTTTTATATTCCACCAATGTATGGAATCATGTAGTTCTTGTTTTTTTCTGATTTACTTATTTCACTCCGTATGATGTTATCAAGATCCCACCATTTTGCTGTAAATGATCTGATGTCATCATTTCTTATGGCTGAGTAGTATTCCATAGTGTATATGTGCCACATCTTCTTTATCCAGTCTTCTATTGAAGGGCTTTTTGGTTGTTTCCATGTCTTGGCCACTGTGAACAGTGCTGCAATGAACATAGGGCTACATGTGTCTTTACGTATCAATGATTCTGAGGTTTTGGGGTATATACCCAGTAGAGGGATTGCTGGGTCATAAGGTAGTTCTATTTGCAGTTTTTTGAGGAACCACCATACTTTCCTCCATAATGGTTGTACTACTTTACATTCCCACCAACAGTGTATGAGGGTTCCTTTTTCTCCGCAGCCTCTCCAACACTTGCTATTACCCGTCTTGTTGATAATAGCTAATCTAACAGGGGTGAGGTGGTATCTCATTGTAGTTTTGATTTGCATTTCTCTAATAACTAATGAAGCTGAGCATCTTTTCATATATCTGTTGGCCATTTGTATTTCTTCCTGGGAGAAGTGTCTGTTCATGTCCTCTTCCCATTTTTTTATTGGATTCTTTGTTTGTTTGTTGTTGAGTTTTATGAGTTCTTTGTAAATTTTGGATATTAGGCCCTTATCTGAGCTATTGTTTGAAAATATCAGTTCCCATTTAGTTGGCTGTCTGTTTATTTTGGTATTGGTTTCTCTTGCTGAGCAAAAACTTTTTATTCTGATGTAGTCCCATTCATTTATCTTTGCCTTCACTTCTCTTGCCATTGGAGTCAAGTTCATAAAATGTTCTTTAAAACCCAGGTCCATGAGTTTAGTACCTATGTCTTCTTCTATGTACTTTATTGAAAAACAGGAAATTAAATGAGAAATTATTGTTATCAAACACATCTTATGGTTAGTAGTTTCAAAAAATCATACACACATACATATAAATATACATGCACATAAATTTTTCTGTTACCTAGAGCCAAATTGAGTAATAAAATATGGTAGATAGCTGGAGACTTAACTAGCTCCCAGGTGAAGAAAGAGATGGATCACTTAATGAAGGACAGTGGTTGTCATCTGGGGAAAGAAGAAGTTGGGTCTCTTTCTTTAACTTATATAAAACCAAATCTCAAATGAATTAAGAATAAAAAGTAAACAAACTAACATTTAGAGTGCAAAGATGCAGGAAGATGAGACATATCAGCAAACACAATAAACAGAAGTCAATGCAGAGACACTGGAGTTAGCAGATAAGAACTTAAAAAATATAGTATTTGGAGTATGATACAGAATACAGAAGATAGGATAAAGAGGTATAAATTGCAACAGAGAATTAGAGATCATGAAAATAATGGAATACACAATACTTGAATTTAAGAACGCATTTGTTTGATTAACCATAGGACACAGTAAAGTTAGAGACAGGTCAAAATGAAATATGGAGAAATAAAAAGTAGAAAGAAACAGCGAAGAGTGAAAGAGATGTGGGGGATCAGTGAAAATTACCTAACATCTGTGTAATTCTAGTCTCGGGAAAAAAAGGAAGAGAACAGGACAGAGCGAAATTTGAGAACTAATGGGAAAATTTTTTCCCAAATTGATGAAAGACATCAACCTTTAGATTAAAGCACTTTAGCGAATCCCAAAGAGAATACAAAGAAAACCATAACTAGGTACATTATTCAAACTGCTGAAAACAAAGATAATGGTGAAAACAGTCTTAAAATCAGGTGGGATGGGAATTATATTGCTTTTAAAAGAGGAAAAATAAAACTGATGGCTGATTTTCAACAGTACTATAAAAACCACAAAACAATAATATGACTTTCTTTTAAAATGCTAAAAGAAAGAACTGCCCACTGATATTTCTACATTCAGTTAAAACACCCTTCAAAAATGAAGTACATACTTAATGGTGAAAAATAGAAGCTTTTCTCTAAGATCAGGAACAAGACAAGATGCCAAGTCCTGTCACTTTTATTCAACACAGCATTGGAAGTCTCAGCAAGAGCAATTAGGCAAGAAAAAGAAGGAAAAGACATCCAAATCAGAAAAGAGGAAGTCAAACTGTCACTATTTGCAGATGACACAATATTATATGTTTTAGAAAATTCTAAATATTCTATAAAAAAACTTTTAGAATCAATTAACAAATTCAGTAAAGTTGTATAATACAAAATTAAAATAAAAATCTTTTGTGTGTCTATATACTAGTAATGGAATGGCAGAAAGAGAAATTAAGAAAACAATCTCATTTACAATTGCATCAAAAAGAATAAAATTATTGAGAATAAATTTAACCAAGGAGGTAAAAGAAAACTGAAAATTATAACAAATCAATGGCAGAAATTGAAGAAGAAACACATAAATGAAAAGATATTCTGTGCTCAGGGATTAGAAGAATGAATATTGTTATACTATTCAGACTATTCAAAGCAACCTACAAATTCAATGTATTCCCTAAAGTTTTTTTTAGAGAAATAAAGTGAATGATCCTAAAATTAGTATGTAACCAAAAAGACCTGTGATAGCCAAAGCAAACTTGATAAATAACAAAGCTGAAATATACACACGCCCTGATTTCAAACTATATCATGAAGCTATAGTAATCAAAACAATATAATAGTCTCATTGAAACACATATAAATCAATGGAACAGAGCAGAGAGTCCAGAAATAGACCCAAGCATATATGGTCAATTAATCTACAATAAAGAAGGCAAGAAAAAACAATGGGAAAATGACAGTTTCTTTAATAAATGGTGTTGGAAAAATGGACAGGCACCTGCAAAAGCATGAAACTGGACAACTGTCTTATACCATACATAAAAATTAACTCTAAAAGGATCAAAGACAAACAAATGTAAGACTCAAAACCATACAACTTCTAGGAGTAAAACATAGGTTGTAAGCTCGTTGACAATGGTTTGAAGAAGAGTTTTTGGATTTGACAGCAAAAGCAAAGGTAACAAAATAAACTACAAGAGCACTAAATATAAAATAAAAGAATGATAATTGAACTTCATAAAAATTAAGAACTTTTGTTTTTCAAAAGAAAACATTAAGATCCTGGCCTGGTAGCTCAGTTGGTTAGGGCATCTTCCTGACATGCCAAGGTTGTGGGTTCAATCCCCGGCAGGGCACATATAAGAATCAATCAATGAAAGCATAAATAGATGGAACAATCAATTGATATTTCTCTCTTTCTCTCTCTTTAAAATTAATTCAAAAAATAGAATATTAAGGAGTGAAAAGGGAAGACAAAGAGTGAGAGAAGATACTCATAATACATACTTCCAATATCAGTATATACAAAGAGCCTTACAACTCATTAAGAGACAGATAACCTCATTGTGAAATGGACAACAGGTTTGAATAGACACTTCATAAAACGGGCTTCAAAACAACAAACAAGGGCATGAGAAAAAGCTCAACATCATTACTCATCAAGAAAATGCAAGTAAAACCAGATGAGATTCTGTTACACACACACCAAAAAGACTAAATTAAAAAGATTGCCAATTAATACCACATATCGTATAGACTATTGGGCAATTACAACTCATATTGTATTCTTTGTGAGAGTGTGAAGTAGTACAACCTCTTTGGAAAACTATTTGCAGTATCTAGACCTATTATCGATACTGTGACCCAGTAGTTCTTGTCATAGTATTGTATATACCCAAGAGAAATGGTTGCATATACTCACCAAAAGACACATAAAGTAATACTTTTGCCAGCTTTATTCATAATGGCCTTAAAGTGAAAAGATGTAAAATTTAAAATAAATTGTAGAACATTTGTATATAAAAAGCAATGAAAAGACTGAAGAATTTCCAGTCTCTATTAATTGAATCTCATATATGTAACATTGAGTGAAAAAAGTAGACTTAATGAGCTTGCTATATGAACTATTTACATGAAATCCAAGAACAGTCAGTTAATCTGAGGTGACAGAAGCCAGAGCATTCCCTCTGGGAATGTAGTGAGGAAGCAGGTGTATTGCTTGCAAAGGGGCACAAGGATGACTTCTGGGATACTGTTAATATTTTGTGTCTTGATAGTATAGGGATATCCTTCTGTAAAAATTCATCCAGCTGTACACATAATATTTGTGCACTCTACCATATGCATGCTATAACTGGGCTTAAATGTTTAAAAAATATAAACAGGAAATTCTCAGAAAAACGAATCCAAATGGCCAACAAAGTATAATGTGATCAAATTTAAAATAAGGAAATTCATGTTAAAGAAACATCACATTACACATATGAAACTGCCAAAAATTAAAAAGCAAGTAAACACATTGCTAATATAAATGTGACTTATTACAATAACTTGGAATGCAATCTGGCAAGATCTATTAAAATTAAGAACATATATATCATGTCTGAGAATCTCTCTCATAGACAAGAAAAAAGTTTTAGTACTTAATATTTATTAAAGTTGTTTATTGCAGCATTATTTGGAGAAGATAAAAATGGAAACAAAGCTAATATACAAACAGAGTAATTTAAATATTTTTGATACAGATACATCATGCCATAAGAAACAATAATTAAATAGGGTGAATTCAAGCTGTATAAGTTGACTGAAAGTGATACAAGTGAGAAATGAAAGATACAGACATAGGCATATTTTTATTATATTTTGGTAGAAAATGAGAAAAATTCAGTATTTATGTAATATTTATATAAAATTGTATGTATGTTTATACATAATTGTACTTGGCTATGTTATAAGAATATGGGAAAAAGTGAATAATGTATTATTTTAAACGTTAATAAAATATTGGAATGGATGACGGGGAATTGGAGACATTGACTAGGAAGCTAAGTGAAATATCAGGGTACTCACAAAAAAATTTATTGTTACGGATAGAGCTTCATTTAGGCATTTATGACAGTTTATGTCTCTATGTGTACATATAAAAAGAAATTCAAAACTGGTATTTATTTATAAAAATTACCAAAAATTAAATACAGTGGTACCTTGAGATACGAGTTTAATTCGTTCTGTAACTGAGCTTGTAAGGCAGTCAACTCGTATATCAAACAAATTTCTCCCATTTAAAATAACTAAAATAGATTTAATCTGTTCCAGCCCTGCGAAACGTCCCCAAACCATCATAAATTATTAAAAAGACATGTCTTTAATTAAGAAACACACATGTATACTTTACCAATGCATAACAAAATATATGAAATAAAAGAAAAAAGTGTTATTTAGAACTGTATTTGTACCTTGGTGGCAGACAAGTGCGGCTAACGGAGGTGAATGGCGGAGGAGGAGGGGGGGAGGAAGGGATGCAGGCACTGCAGACACGTAAACCAAAATGTACTTTCTTAACATTAAATGTAAACTAAAACTGCAATTTCTTAACACTAAACATAAACTAAAACTGCATTTTCTTTACTTTAAACAAAACTAAAACTGCACTTTCTTTACTTAAAATGAAACCACAAAAACTTAATTGTAAGAAAATGCACTTTCTTAACTTTAAACTTAACCTAAGCTTAACATTATGTATTTTTCATTTAATTATCACCTGTTTTTACTTTTTTGGCTGCACTTTCGGCACTTTCATTTGCAGGACTTTTGAATAAAAATCTACCCAAAAAGGTTTGCTTTTGTCTGCAAACCATTTTAAGAATGTTACGGAAATGTGACAAACAGAAGTGTCATTAAAAAGTGCTGAAGCACGACCAGTTGTAACTTTTTCTGGGTGTTTCTTTTCAATGAAACTTGAAAGCTTCTCCCACATTGCCAGCTGTCTTTAATTTCACTTGTAGAAATCACTTCCTCCAACTCTACCTCCTCCTCACTACTAATCTCTTGCAAAAGCTCTGTATGTTGCATCATCTGTAGCTCCTTCAACTCCTCAGTTGAGAGTTCCTCCTCATGTTCCTCGATGAGCTCATTTACATCACCCTCATCTACCTCCAGACCCATCAACTTTCCAAGGGACACAATCTCCTCCAACGCTTCTACTTCGGTCTTGGTCTCTGGTTCGAATCCTTTGAAGTCCCTGTCTGCAACAACATCAGGCCATAACTTTTTCCATGCCAAGTTCAAGGTTCTTCTTGTAACCTCTCGCCATGCCACGTCAATAATGTGTAAACATATCACGATGTTGTAGTGATCTTTCCAAAACTCTTACTTAGATTTGTATTCTCAGTCACCTCAAAGCAGCGGTGGAACAAGTGCTTTGTGTAAAGCTTTTTAAAGTCAGAAATCTCCTGCTGATTCATAGGTTGCAAGATTGGAGTCGTGTTGGGTGGGAGGTAGAGGACTTTCACGAATTTGAACTCATTGAGAATGTCATCTTCAAGACCAGGTGGGTGGGCTGGAGCATTTTCAAGGATTAGTAATGCTTTCATCAGGAGTTTATTTTCTTTTTTTTTTTGTATTTTTTCTGAAGCTGGAAACGGGGAGGCAGTCAGACAGACTCCCACATGCGGCTGACCAGGACCCACCCGGCGCGCCCACCAGGGGGTGATGTTCTGCCCATTTGGGGCATTGCTCTGTTGTGACCAGAGCCAGTCTAGCGCCTGAGGCAGAGGCCACAGAGCCATCCCCAGCGCCCAGGCCATCTTTGCTCCAGTGGAGCCTCGGCTGCGGGAGGGGAAGAGAGAGACAGAGAGGAAGGAGAGGAGGAGGGGTGGAGAAGCAGATGGGCGCTTCTCCTGTGTGCCCTGGCCAGGAATCAAACCTGGGACTTCCACATGCCAGGCCGACGCTCTACCACTGAGCCAACCAGCCAGGGCCGGGAGTTTATTTTCTTGAAGATATTTCTTCACTGCAGGACCAAGGACGAGATTTACCCATTCAATAAAAAACTGCCGTGTAACCCATGCCCTAGCATTGGTGCGCCACATAACTTGCAGTTTTTATTTAAGAATCTTGTGAGTCTTAAAGGCTCGAGGATTTTCAGAATGATACACTAGCAGTGGCTTTACTTTACAGTCACCACTAGCATTTGCACACAATGCAAGGGTCAGGTGGTCCTTCATAGGTTTATGGCCTGGCAGCTTCTTCTCCTCCGCTGTGATGAAAGTCCTCCAGGGCATTTTTTTCCAAAACAATCCTGTTTCATCACAGTTGAACACTTGGGGGATGTAGCCTTCCTTTGCGATAAGTGCAGCAAAATGTATGATGTACTCCTCAGCTGCCTTAACGTTAGCACTCGCAGCTTCACCATGTCTCACCACTGAGTAGATGCCAGATCTCTTCTTGAAATTTTCAAACCAGCCAAGACTTTCCTTAAATGTATTTTCTGCTGCCTCTTTTGAGGTTGATGGTTCTTTTTTCTTCAAGTCGCCATAAATAATACATGCCTTTTTGCATATTACAGTCTCTGTCACTGTATCTCCTGCCAGCTCTTTCTCTTTCACTCCACAAGCAGAATCTTCTTCATTTCTTCATGGATATTTGTCCTTAATTGGGACAGAATTGTAGTTCCCTTCACTGGATTTGTGCTTTTGATGGCATCCTTTTGTTTAAGGATGGTACAAATTATAGATGTATTGCGGTCGTACAGCCTTGCCAGTTCAATCACTCGTACACCACACTCATGTTTTTCTATCATTTCTTACTTTACTTCTATTGATATCATTCTCTTCTTCTTCTCACCACTGTTTTTTACACTCACTTTCTTCAGCCCCATGATAGCACACACAAAAAAGTTAGTAAAAAAATGCAAAAATGATGCAAGAACGAGTACAGTGCATGGCATTCGACTTGATTCTGCAGGTAACATGTGAGAAAGAACAAGATGTTGGTGTTGTGCTGCTGATACTGGACCCATGCGCCAACGCGCCAACTAGCAGCAGCTTCCCAAATCACGACTCATATCTCAGAATTTCGCTTGGATCTCGAATAAAAATATGGACTGAGCCGCAGCTCATATCTTAAAAAAAAAAATCATATGTTGGTCTGCTCGTATCTCAAGGTGCCACTGTATTATTATTTCACTTTATGTATCATAAGAAGTTTTACTTATTTAGTAAATTCATTACTGTCATTGTTAGGTTATACATTTTTTTGTTTTATTTAATTTTTTTCTTTTAATTCTTTTGTAATGCAACCTTCATAGTCCTAAATTTTAAATTATATTTTGGTAAAAAATAAAAAAATTCATATATTTGTACATTTGTATGAAATTGTATGCCTATGTATATAATTGTACATGTCTCTGTGTTATGAGAATATGGGAAAATATGTTTCATTTTTCTTTCCAGATAACGCATCATAATTTACTCATTTTCTGGATACTGAATCATTTGTTTTGAAAAACATTTTATTTATTGTTTTTTTAAAAGAGAGGAAAGGAGACATAGAGAGAGAGAAAGATATATAGAGAAAAAAAAATGGATTTATTGTCCCATTTATTTATGCTGTTATTGGTTGATTCTTCTCTGTGCTGTGACCTAACATGGAACTTGTAACCTTAGCATGTTGGATCGACATGCTAACCAACTGAACTACCCAGTCAGAGCCTGAATCATATCCATTAAAAAAAATCAGGATTATATTAACATCCTTGTCATAACCATTTTTCCTCATATAACATTTTCCCTTCTTTTTTCTTTAAGATTTATTTATTGATTTATTTGAGAGAGAGAGAGAGAGAGAGAGAGAAGAGGGGAGGAGCAGGAAGCATCAACTCCCATGTATGCCTTGACCAGGCAAGCCCAGGGTTTAGAACCCGTGACCTCAGAGTTCCAGGTCAATGCTTTATCCACTGCGCCACCACAGGTCAGACCTCTTCCCTTTCTTTTTAAAAAATCATTTTATTAGTTCAAATTCCTGAGAATATGCTTACTGAGTCAAAGGTTATAAACATTTATGACTCTTGGAACATATTGCCAAATCATATTCCCAAAGAAGGAAACAATGGATACTAATACCAAAAATGTGTATCCTTGATTTTTCTAATTCTACCTTCTTTATATTTGCTGATTTAATAGATATGATAGTTGTATGTTTTTGCCTTAGAGATAAAGATTGACTTATTTTCAATATTGAGATAATATTGTCATTTCAGTTGTTAATTTTGATGGCTTTGAACTACACCTAATGTGGGTTTTTGCATTGCTTTTCATAAATCGATGTTTAAATGTATTGTAGATTTTTACTATTTTGAGAGCATATGGGAATTTTATGAGGAATGAAGAGATGTGGTTTGTACAAATGGAGCCTTGCCTGGACACTCAGGTGAGGAGACATAATGAGGACATTGGATAAGGACGAGGAGAAGGTAAATCTATAAAACAAGTGGATCACTGAAGAGTTGAGTAGCCACGTTCAAAAACAACTACTGTGCAACATACTACCCTTTGCTGCTGTCATTTCACAAGAGATAGTATATTTTATTGAAAAAAATAAGTAGAAGAATACATGACTTCAGGTTTAGTTTTTTAAATTGAATAAAATTAGTTTTTAAAAGTATTATCAATTTTATATGTGTGTGTGTGTGTGCGCGCGCACGCACATTTTTGGTGTGCTTGTTTGGTTTCTCCGTAAATTGTAAAACTGCTCATGACATGATGCTGTAATGGTAGACACACAACATATATTTGACCAAACTCACAGGATGTACAACACTGAGAGGGAACTCTAACATAATCTACGGTCTTCGGGGTTACCACCCTGGTGGGTGATGTTAATAACTGGGGAGGTTATGCATGTGTGGGGGCAGGGATTATATGGGAACTCTGTACTTTCCACTCAAGCTTTTTTGCGTGTGTTTGTGTGTGTGAACCTAAATATACTCTAAAAAATAAATGTTAAAATACAAAATGAAAACAAAATCCTTAACCATGGACCTGTATTTGCCAACCTTGACTGACGCTATTATATTGCTCTCCTACCAAAAGTCAGAAAAACTTCAGCAGCTGTTTGGAAAACTGAAGCAGAAGATGAGGGCAGGTTCCAGAAGAAGAAACATTCACTTGTCATCCTGAAACACAATTTAAAGAATTGCTATATAGTTAAGATATTCTTGGTAGAGCAGCAGCCAAAAGACCCACTTGGCAGTAAGTAAATCCATGTAGCTCTTTTGGAGCTAAGACATCAGTAACCAATTGAGCAAAGAGACAGAGTCATGAGAAATGATTTATTCTAAAATGGTCCCTAGGACTACAAAAATAGGGCAGTCCTCCCATGCATCTGCCCTTGTGGCAAGACTGTTAGTTTTTTTCTGAGATTTTTAACCTTCTCCATATATATGGCAAATAACTCCATTAGTAGTGTTATCTGTGAATGCAAATGACAATATATTATATATGTGCACTAACATATTTGCTGAATTTTAAAGTATGCAGCATGTAAGAATCAGAGTGAGGCTGTTGTTTATAATGTATATCCCAAAATGAAGAACAGATGATCTAAGAATGAACATTTGTTGGAATGATCTCTCTGGGCTTAAATATTTATTTTACTTCCTCTACCCCCTCTCCCTTTTTGACAAAGTACAATGTTTTCCAGAATCTACAATATGAAATCATGGAAAGTTTATGACAAGATCACCTCAAATTGCTACCATAAATTACTGCCTCCTACATAGTCTTGTTTTCTGCAATGTGCAATTAATCAAGGAAACAACTTATTCTTTCTAATAAAGAAGCTAGTTTTAAGACTTTTATTTTAGATTTAAGAGGGAAAGTTAATTTCTGGGGAAAAATATATGATTGTCCTATAAAATGTACTGTGCTTTAATTTCTATAATCAGGGTTTAATATGTGATCTCAAAGAAGGGACATCCTTGTCCTATTCTTCAGGGTAAAGGGGAACCCATTACTGTAAAAGTTCAAGGTTTTGAAGAGTCTTGAAAGGAACAATGTCTCAATAGGTACTTTACATGGCAGATTTTTCAGAGACGCACTTAAAGAGTTGTTGAACTCCAAAATGTACAGCTCATTAGAGAGGACAAAGATTCACTTTTTATTTTAAATCCTTCAGAGTATGATTAGGGTCTCATTGTCTATTTTTTAGGTTCCCAGGTTTTTTTATTTCTTCTATAAATTATTTCACTCAAAACTCATTTATTCTTGTGGTGCAATGACTCATCTATTTATTCATCCATCTATCCATTCATTCTCCATCTATTCATACATCCAAACCAACTTTTAACCAACCTATTTATAAAGACTTATGGGGGACATAACTAACGAATACAGTGTAAGGTCCTTAGAATTCAAATATGAATGAGAAATGACCTTTGCTTTAGAAAAACTCACAGGTCAATATAATTGTGCAAAGTAACATATTTTCATTCCCTAATTATTTTTAAAAACCAGATTATGTCAAGACTCTCTAAGGAGTCTCTATTGCTATCAGAATAAAACTAATCAGTGTGTGATTTGAAGTCATCTCAGAATTCATCCTCAATTACTCAGTTACTCTTATAGCTTCACTGTGCCCACATACCTTCCCAATGTTCACACTTTGACCCAGTCTTCTACTTTGTGTTTCTCATAGATTTGGTCTTTGCATTTTCCTGTCTCCTTACCCTTATTCATGTTGCACCATCAGTCCTGATTAACCTTTTCCCAAATCTAAGACACAGCTCAAATTCTTCCTCCTTTAGAGGATGACTCCATTCTTTACAGTCCAGCATTGTATTCTGAGGTGCTCCGGCCTCATTTTTCTAAAACCAATGATCAGGATGATCTTCTGAAGTATATGATCATGTCACCTTTCTGTTAAACTTGCTATATAGTCCCCTTGACTATAAGTTTCAGTTCCCCAGCATGGCACCCAAGTACCTTTGTGATCTGGCTCCTGCTTGCCTCTCTTGTGATGTCTCACTGCTTGCCTGTCCTGGTCATACAGAATCAGGTCACGTTCCTTGAGCACATGATCTCCTGCATGTGTGCCCTTTGCACAAGCTATCTGCCTTTCACGAAGGGCACCCATTTCCCTTTTCTACCCGACCACCTCCGCATTTTCTTTTAGGTCTCAGTGTTGATGTTACTTCCTAATCCCTGAAGACTGGGTGGTCTGTCCTCTGTGTATTCCCAAAGTATCTTGTAATTTTCCTAGCAGAGCGCACCAGGTACCTGGTCATGTTCACATGAGATAGGTACTAAGAAGAGGTATTCAATGAATGTTAGCTAGTTTCCTTCAGGAAATGTATAAGCTGGATACTGACAGTAATGGTTTAGCATGTGGCAAACAGTATGTGGGTGCTGGAAGAAAGCAAGTGGGCTTTGAGCCTAAATATTCCTGCCCCAATATGCACAGGCTAAAGTTTCTTATACAACTTGATTTTTTTTTAGCTTTGCTCTTAAAATTGTTTTTTATTTTATTTTTTTTTAGTCTCGAAGCAGCTTCTTTATATCCTTAGTTATAGGACTTCTGTTCAGCTAGTCTTCAGATGGCTCTCCAGGTTGATTTTTCTATAATTTTGTTGTAATTCTGTTATGGAGTAAGAATAATAATTTCTGTCTAGAATTATATCATGTATGGATTCAAATAGCCAAATTACTAAGAGCTACTCTACCAATTAATAGTTGGGGACCAAGGAGTTGTTTTTTGATTTTGTTTATTCTTAAGAAGGGGGTGTCTTGGTATTTTTCTTTATATCTCAAGAAATCACTAAACTCTAGGTTAATCAATAGAGTTTCCATCAGTAGCTGTGCAGTGAGCATGACCCTGGGGACAAGGTCATTTCTGGAGGTATTCAGGTTCTAGAAGTTACTGTTATAGGAAGACAAGGGGGCCAAGATCACTGGTGCAGTCTCTCTGGAAGTCATCAGTTGTAGAAAACTTCACAAAATGTGTCTGATTCACAAAATAAAATGAATCAACCCAGGATCTTTGAGGGGAGCATTATTGATATTCTTAAGATATGAGGAATAGAGTCATATATCTTGGACATTAAAGGAAATGCAATCAAATTGTGTAACATAGTTTGGAGAAAAGTGGGGACTTTTGAGTTACACATTATTAATTAAGCCATACCAAATTTTCCTTTATATTTCAAATAATACATTTGCCCATTGAAAAAGTAAGGTAATATAAAACTATATAGCATGGGACTTTAACAAATTACAAGCTGATTTCCCTGTCTCCAAGAAGGTTCTCACTCAAGGAGTTGTTTACTTGACTCTTAATATTCCAAAGGGAAGATGATCCAGCCCTTAACTTCTCTAGGTAACTAGTACTTTAGTCTTCTTGAAGTAATTTAGTTTACTTCTGTAATAATCCTTCTGTCGGCATAGGCAGCTAGTTAGATATTAACAAAAGACAAGGGAGCCCGACATCTAACTGGATTAACTAGGGAGCTAGAGCTTTCAGATGCTCCAGGGGATAGCTGCACCCTCTGCCACATAGATGCTAATCCCCTGCAGGGAGGAAGGACCAGTTTCCCAATCTCCCCAGAGCATGGGGCACAGATGGCCTTTTTCCTTAGATTGTCAGGCAGAGATGGGGTGTTTGGGGTCCAGGTTGAAGAAGGTGTGGGATGAGGGGTGGGTGCGGAGGACCATTAAAGAGAAAATTCCTACATGAACAATAGGATCCTAGATGGTGCAAGAAGGGCCCAACACAAGCCCATGAAGAGCCAAGAAAGTGATTGGTTATGTAGTTTGAAAGAAAGCCTGCTTTACCCCCAAGCCTGAAGTAATATATTCAAAGCTTAACAAAGGCCTAGAGTTCCTTTGCTCTTATTCACGCTCTTCAGCAGCCTGTAGGTCCAATCACAACTCTGGCAGTCGCTGGAGTGCCATCAGACCTTGGCGGTGGATGTGCAGATGGGGAAATGAGACACAGAGAATTTCTGCATCTCTGTGTCATGGCCCTCTTGGGCACAGTGCAAGCCTGGACTCCAGAGGCTGGACTTCTGTTGCAGCAAGATGGAGCTGAGTCACAGGTCATTGATGGCACTTCAGGCACTTGGGGGGTACTCCTTTCTTTTTGCTCTAATAAACCGTACCACAAATGCTCACATCCTCCTACGAGTAGGTCCCTAAAATGATTTTCTTATAACTATGTGAAAGAATCTCACTTCTACTGACAATACTTCCTGCAGCAATTTAAAATCTTATTTTCTTTTTGTAGCCTTGACTTAAAATGACAGCATTGCTTAGTGTGCTATGATAAATAAAGCAAACTTTCAATTATCTGTGCTAATGGAGTGGGCAAGTGAGGAAGAAGAGCATGCATAAATGAAATCTAACATATTCTCCAAACCCTATTTTAGCTATTAGACTTGACATTTTCTCCAACAAACCTTTCAAAGGGTCTACTAAAAAGCAACATACTGATTTGAATTTCATGTCTTTTCTTTTTCACTTGTTTATTCCCTAGTGGAGGTGATAATAATCATTGAGATCCCCAAAGGGGAGGGAGAAAACAGAGATGGGGAAGTCAGAAATGTGGATAAATTGGAGGCTATATTCATGCTTTTGTAAAAGCTCTAGGTTTCTGGTTCATCAATCTGCACTCTCCAATGACTCTAATTTCATTTAGCATTGTTCCAGTTGTGAAATCATTGTGCTTGCGTGTCATTCTGAATGTGAAAAATATGCACTCTTTTAAACAGTATTTTTACATTGAGCTATGGTAATGTAGTAAGTCTGAGCTCAAAATCCGTGAACTATATAACAATTAGTTGGTAATAAAAAAAAAACACAACTGAATTTACTATTTTGTAAAAATGAGACAATAAAATAATAATTGCTTCTTACTAATTAAAAATGCAGCCAAGGGGGACCTGAAGATGGCAACAGAGTAGGCGGACACACAGACACCCAGCTCTCACCACCAAACTGGAATACAAATCAATTTAGAAAAAATCAGCATGAAAAACCAACTCTGGACTACAAGAACAGCTCTAAAAAACCAAGAAGCAAAAGAAGAAGCCACAACAAATCTGGTAGAGAGTGCCTGAATCTCCCCTGCTTACAGGAACGGGGGTGGGGGAGGTGAGGTTGAGAGCTCAGAGGGGATCTCACTACAGGGAAAAGAGCAGTAAATACTGCTCACAGCCATTTGCCTGGCGACCGGAAAGCGAGGTGTGTTGAAAGACCAGCTTATCTCCCAAGTGGAAAGGAAAGAGAGAGGACAGACTGTGAGGGGCTAAGAAATGCAGGAGATGACCTAAAAAAAGCTGACTCATCCATGCTGGAGGTGGCCATAGCTGGGGGAGGGACTGATCCTTCCCCACAAAACAGTACTGAATTGCTTCCAGATTAGAGATTTCCAGACATCTCTCCAGCTCCAATCAGCACAAGACACAGCTGAAAACAAGAAGTGGGGAGGAGGGGCAATAACTCAGGTCTCCATGGAGATCTGAGATACACCTCCCCCTACTAAAGCTGAGAAAACACCCTGCCCCCAGAGAGATTAGTTGGTGGAAGAGGCCTTCAGATTCTCAGGTTACACCCATCACATTCCTGGATACAGTTTCAAGGAAGCCCCCTGCTGAGATCAATAAACAAGACTATCACCTGTTAAGAAAACAAACAAATCAAGACTTCAAAGCTGCCCAAATCCAAAAGTGGATTACAAATAATAGCTGATACCAACCCAAGAAGACCTAGAAATAACACAACTGAAAACTGGAGGCAGACAACACCAAGCCTAGACTCAACCAACTCTACAAACAAAACACCCAAACACAGACAATGAGAAGACAAAAAAGTGTAACCCAAATGAAACCACAAGAGAAATCTTCAGGAGATGAATTGAGTGATATGGAAATAATCAAACTTCCAGATGCGGAGTTCAAAATAATGATTGTAAGGAAGCTCAGGGATCTTAGAACAACAATGGATGGTCATTATGAACACCTAAATAAAGAAATAGCAAGTATAAAAAAGAATCAGATGGAGATGACAAATACAATATCAGAAATAAAGACCACAATGGAAGGAATTAAAAACAGGATAGATAGAGCTGAGGATCGAATCAGCGAGTTGGAGGACAACTGGAATGAAGGCATGAAAGCAGAGAAGAAAAAAGAAAAGAGACTGAAAAAATCTGAGGAAACTCTTAGGGAGCTCTGTGACAACATGAAGAGAAATAACATCCGTATCATAGGGGTTCCTCAAGAAGAAGAAAAAGAACAAGGGATAGAGATTTTGTTCAATCATATCATAGCTGAAAACTTCCCTAAATTAATGCAGGAGAAACTCTCACAAGTACAAGAAGCACAGAGGACTCCATTAAAGAGAAACCCAAAGAAATCTACACCAAGACACATCATAATTAAAATACCAAAGCTAAGCGATAAAGAGAAAATATTAAAAGCTGCAAGAGAAAAAAAAGCTATTACCTACAAAAGAGCCCCCATAAGAATGACATCTGACTTCTCAACAGAAACACTTGAGGCCAGAAGGGAATGGCAAGAAATATTCAAAGTAATGCAGAACAAGAACCTACAACCAAGACTACTTTATCCAGCAAGGCTATCATTTAAAATTGAAGAAGAAATAAAAAGCTTCCCAGACAAAAAACAACTCAAGGAATTCATTACAACCAAACCAATGCTGCAGAAAATGTTAAGGGGCCTGTTGTAAACAGATCAAAGTGGGAAAAGAATATAGCAAAAAAGGAATACAGCTTTAAAGAATAAAATGGTAATAAACAACTACATATCAATAATAACCTTAAATGTAAATGAATTAAATGATCCAATCAAAAGACATAGGGGCCTGACCAGGCGGTGGCGCAGTGGATAGAGCATCGGACTGGGATGTGGAGGACCCAGGTTCGAGACCTCGAGGTTGCCAGTTTGAGCATGGGCTCATCTGGCTTGAGCAAAAAGCTCATCAGCTTGGACCCAAGCTCACTGGCTTGAGCAAGGGGTTACTCGGTCTGCTGAAGGCCTGCGGTCAAGGAACATATGAGAAAGCAATCAATGAACAACTAAGGTGTCGCAACAAAAAACTAATGATTGCCTGACTTGTGGTGGCGCAGTGGATAAAGCGTTGACCTGGAAATGCTGAGGTCGCCAGTTCGAAACCCTGGGCTTGCCTGGTCAAGGTACATATGGGAGTTGATGCTTCCAGCTCCTCCCCCCTTCTCTCTCTCTCTCTCTCTCTCTCTCTCTCTCTCGTCTTTCCCTCTCCTCTCTAAAATGAATAAAAAAAAAAAAAAAAAGACATAGGGTAACTGTGTGGATAAGAAAACAGAACCGTACATATGCTGTCTACAAGAGACACACCTTAGAACAAAGGATACACATAGATTGAAGGTAAAAGGATGGAAAAAACATTTCATGCAAATGGAAATGAAAAAAAAGCTGGGGTAGCAATACTTATATCAGACAAATTGGACTTTAAAAGAAAGGATATAGTAAGAGATAAAGAAGGCCACTACATAATGATAAAGGGAGTTCTCCAACAGGAAGATATAACTATTATAAATATATATGCACCTAATATAGGAGCACCTAAACATATAAAGCAGACTTTGATGGATTTAAAAGGCAAGATCAACAGCAATACTATAGTAGTAGGGGATTTTAATACCCCACTAACATCACTAGATAGATCCTCAAGAAAAAAAATTAACAAAGAAACAGCAGACTTATTGGACACACTAGATTAGTGTTTCCCAACCTTTTTTGTGCCATGCCCCACCTTAACCTTTCTAAAATTTTTATGTCCCCCCCTATGTACCATACATAATTTTTAACATTAAAAAATTGATTTGTTCACTTAATAAACATAAATGATAGGTTCTAGGAAGAAATCACTATGAAATTGTTAACAAAACACAGTAAGTAAAATTTCAAAACATATAATGAAAAACAGAAATTTAAATTCCTAATAATTTTAATACAGATTTTTCTATATTAATTTATTATTTTAATTTAGTGTGATCCTTGCGCTTGATGCTTGCTCCACAGAGATTTTATATTAGGTTCCAATTTGGTTAGCTTTAGTCTCAAGTCTCCACGTTGTGTTATATTCAGCCAATTTCTTTTTTTTACCAGTAAATCATTTACAGCACTAAATCCACATTCAGCTAAAAATGAAGATGGAAACGGTAGCAATAGTTTTCTTGCACATTTGGTTGAATTTGGGTATTTGATTTCTGTTTCCTCATAAAGCCATGCCATCGCTCCTTTGATATTAAATAAAGCTTTAACTGACTCACCATTTTGCAATTCTGCGAGTTCTTCTTGATACTGCATATTTGATATATCAGACAAATCCACTAACATTGGCTGCATCATCCATGTTGGGAAATCAATTTGTTTTAAATCAGAAAATCTTTCTTTTAAATCAGCCGATAGAATATTCAAATGATTGACAATAACAAGTAAAGCGGTATCAGTTACTTCACATTTTTGGAGCCAATGAAACTGTTTCAAGTTTTTGTTGTTAATATGTTTCTGACATAACTCAATATTGGTAATGAAACCAAATATCTTTGCTTTTGCATCGACAAGAATTTTATATGTTCCTTGAAGTTGCTTATTTAAAATTTTTTTTATTTATTTACTTTTTTAGATTTTATTTATTCATTTTTATTAGAGAGAGAGGGGAGAGAGAGAGAGATAGAGAGAGAGAACAGGGGGAGGAGCAGGAAGCATCAACTCCCATATGTGCCTTGACCAGGCAAGCCCAGGGTTTTGAACCAGCGACCTCAGCATTCCAGGTAGACGCTTTATCCACTGCGCCACCACAGGTCAGGCAAGTTGCTTATTTAATATATTTAGTTTTTCAAAAATATCGGCCAAATAACTCACAAATGCTTTACCATCTATTGTTAACAGATACTTCATTTCAGGTTTGTCGCTTAAAAAATCACTAAGAGTATCAAACAGTTCCATAAATCTTTTCAAACAGTTTCCTTTAGATAGTCATCTTACTTCAGTATGAAGTAAAAGTCTCACATGGTCTTCATTTTGTTCTTCACAAAATAGCTTGAAAAGACGCTCACATTTGGCACTAGCTTTAATAGCATTAACACACTTTATTACTGTATGTAATACTTCATTCAGAACAGGCGAGATGTTTTTAGCTACCAAGTTTTCCCTATGAATAACACAATGCACAAGAATCATTTCTGGATTCGCATCTTTCATCAATTTTAAGCAGCCATTTTTCTTGCCCATCATATTGGGAGCACCATCTGCAGCACAAGATGTTCTATTTTTCATTGGTATATCATTGACATCTAAGTAGTTTTTTAGCTTATTATATATATCTTTGGAGGTAGTGGTGCTTTCTAATCTTTTACAGAACAACATTTCTTCAGCAAAATGTCCTTTATCAATATATCTTACGTAAGTTATCAATACTGCCTCACTGTCTCTCAAAGTTGATTCATCCATTTGCAAGGAGAATTTTCTTGTTTTCAGCTTTTCAATAAGTTGTTTTTCAATATCCTCACTCATTTCATCTATTCTTCTGCTAACAGAATTGTTACTGAGTGGCATAGCTTTTACATCTTTGTCATCTTCTTCAAGAACCATTTTAAGAAATGCTGATATTGACGGTTTTATTAAATTCTCTCCTATAGTGTTATTTTCTCCAGTTTTAGCAATGAATAAAGAAATTTGATTACTAGCCTCAAGAACACAATTATTAGTTGAAGTATGAGCCGTAAATAGAGACTTTAATGTTGTTCTTTTTTCAAAAATTTTCTTTAAAATTTTAAAGTAACTCAAATCTGAATTAATATGAGCACTATGTTTCACCTTCAAATGCGCCTCAAGAAGACCTCGTTTCATTGATTCGTTGGTCAAGCATTGCTGGCATAAAAGACAAAAAGGAATCTGCTCATCGTAAACAGCGGGTATGAACCCAAATTTTAAATATTCCTCCAAATATTGATGAGTTTTTTTCTTGCTTGCACCACTCATTTTACTATGGGCTATAATAAAAATAAGATCAATTAAAAACTAATATTAAAATATGTGTTAAAATATATTCAATGTGACATAGAGTAAACATATACTAAAAATTCATATTTATTTAAATGTATATAACACATTTACTACACTACCACCGCAAATCAAAAGGTATTTATATTTTTTCCACTTGACAAAATTTTCTGGAAAGTTATGCTTCTAAAATTAAAATTGTCGTGCATGCACTATTATAGCCCCAATAATATTTATAAAATATTAGTGCTTTCTAGCCCCGATGCAATAAGTATTTCATAAAGAGTTTAATATTGATAAAAATAAAATCAAACACTTACCAATTATATCTATACAATATATATGTTTATTTATTAAATCAATGAGCTTTTACAACAGTTTTGACTGACACTTATTTCAAATTAACACCAACTGAATGACGTGAAACACTACAGAAGTTGCGCGGGCCAATTAGGTGAGAATAACTGCGTTGTTTAGCGAGTTTTTAAAACATCTGGGGTTCCCCGCGGCAGACTGCATGCTCCGCGGTGAACCCAGGATGAAGTTTACTTGACAACGCCAATCACTCAGTTGATATTTTTGTCTCGTCAAACGAAATTATACTTAATAATTATTTACCACAATTATTTAAGAATTCCATTTTTTGTTAAATTTGGCACCAATATCTAGCATTGCATTTAAATGGCCCAGGGTGAAAGAGTTAAAGTCGTGTCGAGTCCACTTTCAAATTGCCCCCTTAACTATCGAACTGCCCCCCTGTGGGGTGTGGGCCCCACATTGGGAAACACTGCACTAGATCAACTCGATTTAATAGATATGTTCAGAAACTTTCACCCTAAAGCAGCAGAATATACATTCTTTTCAAGTGCTCATGGTACATTCTCTAGGATAGACCACATGTTAGGGCACAAAAGTGGTCTCAACAAATTTAAGAAGATTGAAATCATATCAAGCACTTTTTCTGATCACAACAGCATGAAACTAGAAATGAACCACAACAGAAAAGCACAAAAATTCTCAGACACATGGAAACTAAATAGCAGGTTGTTAAATAACGAATGGATTAAGAATGAGATCAAAGAAGAAATAAAAAAAATTCCTAGAAACGAATGACAATGAGCATACAACTCAAAATTTATGAGACACAGCAAAAGCAGTACTGAGAGGGAAGTTCATAGCACTATAGGCACACTTTAAGAAGCTAGAAAAAGCTAAAATAAACAACTTAACCCTGCATCTAAAAGAACTAGAAAAAGAACAGCAAGTAAAGCCCAAATGTAGTAGAAGGAAGGAAATAATAAAGATCAGAGCAGAAATAAATGACATAGAGGCTAAAGAAACAATACAGAGGATCAATGAAACTAGGAGCTGGTTCTTCGAAAAGATAAACAAGATTGATGAACCTTTAACTAGAATCACCAAGAAAAAGAGAGAGAGGACTCAAATAATTAAAATTAGAAATGAGATTGGAGAAATAACTGACACAACAGAAATACAAAATATTGTAAGAAAATACTATGAAAAATTTATGCCACTAAATTCAACAATCTAGAAGAAATGGATAAATTCCTAGAACAATACAACCTTTCTAGACTGAGTCAAGAAGAAGCAGAAAGCCTAAACAGACCTATTAGTAGAGAAGAAATAGAAAAAACCTTTAAAAACCTCCCTAAAAATAAAACTCCAGGCCCAGACGGCTATACCAGCAAATTTTATCAAACATTCAAAGAACACGTGGTTCCTATTGTACTGAAAGTCTTCCAAAAAATTTAAGAAGAAGCAATACTTCCAAACACATTTTATGAGGCCAACATAACCCTTATACCAAAACCAGGCAAGGACGGCACAAAAAAAGAAAACTACAGACCAATATCTCTAATGAATACAGACGCTAAAATACTAAACAAAATACTAGCAAATTGAATACAACAACATATTAAAAAAATAATACATCATAACCAAGTGGGATTCATTCCAGAATCTCAAGGATGGTTCAATATACATGAAACAGTTAACGTAATACACCATATCAACAAAACAAAGAACAAAAACCACATGATCTTATCAATAGATGCAGAAAAGGCTTTCAATAAAATACAACACAATTTTATGTTTAAGACTCTCAACAAAATGGGTATAGAAGGAAAATATCTCAACATGATAAAGGCCATATATGATAAACCATCAGCTAACATCATATTAAATGGCAAAAAACTGAAGGTTTTCCCCCTTAAGTCAGGAACAAGACAGGGTTGTCCATTCTCTCCACTCTTATTTAATATGGTACTAGAGGTTCTAGCCAGAGCAATCAGACAAGACAAAGAAATAAAAGCATCCATATAGGAAAAGAAGAAGTAAAGGTATCACTTTTTGCAGATGATATGATCCTAAACCCCAAAGAATCCACAAAAAGAGTACTAGAAACAATAAGCCAATACAGTAAGGTCGCAGGATACAAAATTAACATACAGAAGTTCATAGCCTTTCTATATGCCAACAATGAAACATTTGAGAACGAATTCAAAAAGATAATCCCCTTCCGATTGCAACAACAACAACAACAACAAAAATACCTAGGAATAAACATAACAAAGAATGTAAAGGACTTATATAATGAAAACTACAAACCACTGTTAAGGGAAATCGAAAAAGATATAATGAGATGGAAGAATATTCCTTGCTCTTGGATAGGAAGAATAAATATAATCAATATGGCCATATTACCCAAAGTAATATACAAATTTAATGCAATTCCCATAAAAATTCCAATGACAATTTTTAAAGAAATGGAGCAAAAAAATCATCAGATTTATATGGAACTATAAAAAACCCTGAATAGCCAGAGCAATCCTAAAGAAAAAGAAAAAAGCTGGGGTCATTTTACAATACCTGACTTCAAACTATATTATAGGGCCATGGCAATCAAAACAGCATGGTATTGGCAGAAAAATAGACACTCAGACCAATGGAACAGAATAGAAAGCCCAGAAATAAAACCACATATATATGGTCAAATAATTTTTGATAAAGGGGCCAACAACACACAATGGAGAAAAGAAAGCCTCTTCAAATGGTGCTGGGAAAACTGGAAAGTCACATGCAAAAGAATGACACTGGACTACAGTTTGTCCCCCTGTACTAAAATTAACTCAAAATGGATCAAAGATCTAAACATAAGACCTGAAACAATAAAGTACATAGAAGAAGACATAGGTACTAAACTCATGGACCTGGGTTTTAAAGAGCATTTTATGAATTTGACTCCAAAGGCAAGAGAAGTAAAGGCAAAATTAATGAATAGGACTACATCAGACTAAGAAGTGTTTGCTCAGCAAGAGAAACTGATAACAAAATAAACAGATAGCCAACTAAATGGGAAATGATATTTTCAAACAACTGCTCAGATAAGGGCCTAATATTCAAAATATACAAAGAATTCATAAAACTCAACAACAAACAAACAAACAATCCAATAAAAAATGGGAAGAGGACATGAACAGACACTTCTCCCAGGAAGAAATACAAATGGCCAACAGATATATGAAAAGATGCTCATCTTCATTAGTTATTAGAGAAATGCAAATCAAAACTGCAATGAGATACCACCTCACAACTGTTAGATTAGCTATTATTAACAAGACAGGTAATAGCAAATGTTGGAGAGGCTGTGGAGAAAAAGGAACCCTCATTCACTGTTGGTGGGAATGTAAAGTAGTACAACCATTATGGAAGAAAGTATGGTGATTCCTCAAAAAACTGAAAATAGAACTACCTTATGACCCAGCAATCCCTCTACTGGGTTTATACCCAATAAACTCAGAAACATTGATACGTAAAGACACATGCAGCCCCATGTTCATTGCAGCATTGTTCACAGTGGCAGGACATGGATACAACCAAAAAGCCCATCAATAGATGACTGGATAACAAAGATGTGGCACATATACACTATGGAATACTACTCAGTCATAAGAAATGATGACATCGGATCATTTACAGCAAAATGGTGGGATCTTGATAACATTATATGAAGTGAAATAAGTAAATCCGAAAAAACCAGGAACTGCATTATTCCATACATAGGTGGGATATAAAAGCGAGACTAAGAGACATTGATAAGAGTGTGGTGGTTACGGGGGGTGGGTGGAGAGGGAGAGAGAAAGGGGGAGGGGGAGGGGCACAAAGAAAACTAGATAGAAGGTGACAGAGGACAATCGGACTTTGGGTGATGGATATGCAACATAATAGAATGACAAGATAACCTGGACATGTTTTCTTTGAATATATGTACCCTGATTTATTGATGTCACACCATTAAAAAAATAAAATAAAAAAAAAAGAAAAAACTAAGAACTATATAAATCCATATATAGATGGGACATAAAAATGAGACTCAGAGACATGAACAAGAATGTGATGGCAACGGGGGTGGGGGGGTAGGGGGAGGGAGGATGGGGCGAGGAAGGAGAGAGGGGGTGGGGGAGGGGGCACAAAGAAAACCTGATAGAAGGTGACAGAAGACAATTTGACTTTGGGGGAGGGGTATACAGCACAATTAAATGTCAAAATAATCCGGAGATGTTTTCTCTCAACCTATGTACCCTGATTTATCAATTTCACTGCATTAAATTTAATTTAAAAAAATGCAGCCAAGTTGTGAAATAAGCCAGTCCGAGAAAGACATGTACCATATGATTTTACTTATATGTAGAATCTAATGGACAAAATAAACTAACAAACAAAACAGAAACAGACTCACAGATACAGAGAATAGACTGACAGCTGTCAGAGGAGAGGGGGGTAATAAAGGTGAAAAAATCAAGCAAAAGAAAACCTCATAGACACAGACAACAGTCTGGTAATTACTAGAGGGAAAAGGGGTGAATGGAGGGATAGATAAATGGTGATGGAAGGATATGACTTTGGGTGGTGAACACAAAATACAGTACGCAGAAGATGTATTATGGAACTGTATACCCGAAACCTATATAATTTTATTAACCAATGACATCCCAATAAATACAATAAAAATTT
Source organism: Saccopteryx bilineata (assembly GCF_036850765.1). Classification (NCBI taxonomy): domain Eukaryota; kingdom Metazoa; phylum Chordata; class Mammalia; order Chiroptera; family Emballonuridae; genus Saccopteryx; species Saccopteryx bilineata. The sequence goes on along the minus strand of NC_089490.1, from coordinate 184,940,282 downwards.
AAAATAGGCAGACAATTAAAGGCATGCTAATTTACGTAAAAGAAACAACTTTAAATTTTGCACTTCTTGACTGATAGGATTAAACTTCCAAAGAAAGTGTGAATTAATGCAAATGTTAACATGGCATCTCCTAAATCCCTTTCTACTTTTACCACTGAAAATAGAATATAGAAAAGTAAAAATACATAATGAGAGACCAGCCTCTGCTTGTTCTGTCATTTAGCTGAGGAACACCAAACATGTTTAGAAACTGTAAAACTTAGACAATTTCAGGTAGCCAACATTTATACCGATATATATCTTTATCTGTCCCTAACTTGATCTATCAATATATAGTAGAGATCTGATTTCATTTGACAAGAACATGCATTTGAGGCACTCTGATAGGAAACTTCTGATAGGAAACTTTCCCTTTTCAGAGGCTGTCATATTTGGTAGTCCCATTCCTTTATGGAGAACTTCCTCTTTATTATCTACAGATTGGCAACCTGGTTCCCTCTGTCCTTAGAAAAGGATTTGTTTCCTTCTCTGTCCCTCTGCTTGTTGCCTTTCTAGTAGGACCTAGGTCCTGTGATGGCAGTCCACCTTCTTCAGTCTAGTTTGCTTTCCACCTGGACTCCTCCACTCATGGCCCTGGGCTGGGCTGGGGAAGCTCAGATCTCTACAGAGCTGCCTTTGTGTGCCATTGACCCTGTAAGGTCAGGTATTTGGAAAGGTAAAATCATCCCAATTGGACCTTGAGCCCCACAAAGCTAGGTTTATGGTTACAACTGTGGCTGTGTTGACTGTAAACTGCTTAGGGCATTTGGACATTTCAGTTCGAGATGGATGCTTATTTACCAGCTTTTCTTTGGAGGTGGGTATAAGGAACAGCAATACTGTATAGAAGGTCTCTACTTTTTTCTACTTTGCATGTTGGAATCTACTTAATAAAAATTCATGTGTATTTATCTTTACTTGCTTATTTATTGACTATCTTACTGACATTAAATATTTTCTAACCAACAAATGCAAACGCTTATGTTTATTTTTATGAAGATTCATTTAAGATACAATTTTCAGAAGTGTTTTGCATTGTAAAGACTGGAGTCATCTGTCAAAAATAAATGCCTAACTGCTACACCAAAAATATAGAAAAATATAGTGTTTGAAAAATGAGTTTCCATAACAACACAGGTTATAATGACCCATAAAACATATTCTTTGCACACCATCATGTGCAGACTCTATTCAGTTTCAAATAACTTTTGAATAGTTTTTGTGGCCCACCCTCTTCTAACAATAAGTGTATTTAAATTTTTAGTTATCAGATATGAAAATCACTTGTGAAATATAAAGTTTCATGGTTCAGCCACGTTGGGATGTGTTTATGCTGTGTGCCATTGAGTCAGCTCCCACTCCTGGTAAATCTACGAATGAGGGACAGCCACATTCCTGTCCTCAACAGCCCTATTCATCTCCTATAAACACATGGCTATGGCCTCTTTTATGGAGTCAACCCATCTCATATTTGGTCTTCCTCTTTTCCTGCTGCCTTCTATTTTTTCCCCCAGCATGACTGTCTTTTCCAAGGAACCCTGCCTTCTCATGATGTGCCTGAAGTATGATACCTTCAATTCTGTTATTTTTGTTTCTAGCAATGTTTCAGGCTTGCTTTGCTCTAGTAACCACTTGGTCTTCTTTCTGGTGGTCCAGGCTTTCTGTAGAACTTTCTTCCAACACTATGTTGGAATGACTCACTGCTGAAAATACCATAGTCCACGGCCTATTGGTTCAGGGCCTCACTCTCTTGTAAGGCACTGTGATCCAAGTTAACTTGAGTTCTCACCAGAGTTTTTAAATCAACATTCAATCAAAGCAACGACTTACTGTTGAACTCTCCTCTGATGATGTGAATTTGTAGTCAGAGATGACTCAGTCTAGGTGATGGGAGGCGAGGAAAGGCAGCCTTGAACCACAGAGTGCTGGGCTTCTCAGCTCCCTGGTGCTATTCAACTTCCGCCTTTTCTTCTTCACTGACATAATGCTGTACTTTTTTTTTGGGGGGGGGAGGGGAGTTGTTTTAAAATCTTACAATTTACTTCACAGGCAGTAATGATTTTCTCAGTCTTGATTTTTTTTGTTAGCTTTAGAAATTATATCGTTTTTATTTCATAATTTGAATATATAATTTTCGATGTTTCAGGAGCAGCTTTAACTTGCTACAGAGCACAGCCCTCCATGATCTAAGAGAAAGCTGACATCCACTGATTTCCTCTCTTGGCACTCTTCCCATTGTCAGATGGCATTCCACTTTTTCTTTGGAATAATTTTTTTTAACATATCTATGTTATATGGATTATATTTTGAGTTTTTCTGAACACCTTCAATCTCTTCCACTGTTATTCCTAAGGCCATTATATTTAACATTTTCTTGATGTATTGTCTGTATAGAAGAGTGTACATATTATGAGTTCAACACACCCATGGAACCAGCCCCGGATCAAGAACCAGAAAAATTTTAATACCAAGAAGCCCACCATGCCCACTTCCAATCTCTGAATGCTCATGAAATGGGAAACAGTGACTCCTGCAGTACAGAACAGCTCTGTTGAGGCCAGGAGAGTTGCCTCATCAGAATTATGTTTGCAGACAGTTATGCTGGTTTCAACCTTGCGGTTGCCCCATGTCCTACAGGCAGGTAGAAGACTGCCTAAGGAAGGTCTACCACACTGAACTGCTCCAATGGTGTGGATGTTCTCTGGGCAATTGAGATACAGGTAGAGGAATGCAGCATGGAAAGAAGTCGTCATCATGGGAGAAGGACTTAGAAAAAGTGATATGAGCTGAGGTCAAAGAAAAACTTCCCTGTCTTTATCCCTCTGCTTAGGAAAAGCTCCAGGGTACAAAGTTCTCATTTCATTTTGCACCTTTCTTCTTGAGACCTCTGTATGGTTCTTATGGTTGACTTTGGCATTTTTGCTTGTAGAAAAAGATCAAGTGTTGCTTTCAGTACAAAACGACTTGATGAGTATTACAGATATAAATACCGAGATTTATAAGAATATTGTGCTTACATGAATATTTTATTTTAGTTCATTCCCAGGGAATATCTTTATCAGGGCTGAAGAGGACTCATATTTTTAATTCACCAACAGATCATAGTCCACTAAAAAGATGTACAAAGGTCAGTCAAAGCATAGGATTGTATCATTAATGAGAGGTTGGAGGTTGAGTAGAAACTGATGGCTTCCATTTTGGATTCCTACTGACTAGTAAATCTGCTGAGAAAAAAAAATCAAACACTGAGTAATTTACAGGAACATCCACCAGCTCTCACTAGCTAAGGGCTGAAGTAATTCTCTATTATTATTTTTTCTTTCTCTTTAAAGAACATCAGTCTAGAATGCCCCTTACTAAAGATGGGAGTAATCAACAACAGTGTGACTTATCCAACATAAGCAGTGGCTGAAAGCAGCATCTTTTATTTTTCTTATCTGCACGTTATTCTTGGAAGATCCACTTTCCAGAAGAGCATAACTCAAGGAAACTCCTCTATAGCACCGAATGCTTCTACTTCCATTTATTTGAGACAGACTCCATCCTTCCAAATGGTTTCAGGTGCTAGAACATGTGACTTAAGGCAAATTAAAGGAGTTATTATCTATTCTGTGTGATTTACTTTTACAAGTTTCCCTGTGTCCTTCCCAGCAGAAAGAGGGCTTGAACTAGAGCCAGGGGTCATAGAGAGTTATGAGAAGCTGGAGGTCAACTGCTTTGTCCTTCTGCACATGGCAAGATAATGTCCATACCTGCTAGTCGGAAGAGGGTTGTATATCCAGTGAAGTCTTGGTAGTCCCCAGGCTGGGAATAAAAGCCCCCAGAAATGTTAGATCTGGGATTTTCTCTTCAGGTTCTTCCCGAGCCCTGGGAATCTCACTAAAACCACATTAAAAGAGTGTCCTGAAGTCCATCCATATTTGCAGCTTGCTTTCTTTTTTTTTTCTGAAGCTGGAAACGGGGAGAGACAGTCAGACAGACTCCCGCATGCGCCCGACCGGGATCCACCCGGTATGCCCACCAGGGGTGATGCTCTGCCCACCAGGGGGTGATGCTCTGCCCCTCCGGGGCGTTGCTCTCCGAGACCAGAGCCACTCTAGCGCCTGGGGCAGAGGCCAAGGAGCCATCCCCAGCGCCCGGGCTATCTTTGCTCCAATGGAGCCTTGGCTGCGGGAGGGGAAGAGAGAGACAGAGAGGAAGGAGGGGTTGGGGGTGGAGAAGCAAATGGGCGCTTCTCCTATGTGTCCTGGCCGGGAATCGAACCCGGGTCCCCCGCATGCCAGGCCGATGCTCTACCGCTGAGCCAACTGGCCAGGGCCTGCAGCTTGCTTTCTTGAGACTCAGTTTTCTTTGCCTTCTCAAGGCTGATCTCTATGTGTCCCCCCCCCCTCATTTCCATTCCTACTCAAATTTCTCTCTAACCTAACGCACAGTAGGTTTCTTTTGACTTTTGATCTGTTCTCTCCTCATCCAGTATTTAATTTAGCTCCGCCCTGTGAAGTTGAGTCTACCAAGGGGAAACGGACCAATCCTGGTCTCAGTCCTAGTCATTCCCAAGAGGGATAGCTCAGGCTTCCTTTCAGTGCTGGGCTCTCCCTCCTCCTCAACTCCTCCTCACCTCCTTTTTCCATCTGTGCCAACTTATTAATTTATCACGAGAAATACAAACACAAAGTTGAACTTAGAGCTTATTTTGTTAGATTGGCTTTTCCCTCTGTTGGCAAAAGAGAACTTGCTGCGTGGCTATGGAATCAGACACAGGTTGGTCAATTATTATATGATTATTTATTGCATGCATCTCTGAAACAGAGATGCCCTTTTCACTTGTACCATGTGCTTTGCTGGGGCCTTCCTCTGTCATGCTGGGTCTCATGTGCCATGTGTGCTCTGTGGAGTTTGGAGACTCCTTTTCCAGGTACAAATGCAGACCATTCATATGGCTACAACTATGGCTTTGGAAGTTCTTCCATCTCTTCCAAGTCTCCTTGTTTCTATTCCCTTTTCTGATGCTTTAATGATGCATTTCTGCACCTGTCTCTTTTTTCCATCTCTTCTCACCTTTTAAGGCAAATTAAAGAAGTTATTATCTGTTTCTTCCCCTGGACACTGTCTTGCTATACAACGTATGCTTTACTGCACCCCCCTGGAACTGCACCCCCCACTGTCCTCCTGCCCTCCTGCTTCCGTTTGCCTTTGGTGGAGAAACTGTTCATTTCCACAGGGGACCAGATCATCCTCGGCGAATCAAGGAAGGTCTCCTGCACAACCTACATTTCTTTAGTGTTTCCTAAAAATAGGGAAGTGTGGTCACCATTACATCTGGTCCCTAGCTTCAGCAATGTGACAGGACCCAGGGTCCTTCAAAGGCTTTGGACAAACTCAGCTAATTGTCAGCCATGGTAGTGGCCAAAAAAAAAAAAAAAATGCTACTTTTGAGATTTTAATGCATTATTAGTTATAGTGAGTGTTATACAATAACATTTACCGTTAAACAAATCTTATCTGTTTATTTATGTTACCAAGGATGAGGGTGGAATGGGGGAGGCATATCTTAGGACCTTTTCAAAACTAGTCTCTTTTGGATTTGCTCGCAGCAAGTTTTGTTTGTTTTCTGAGTAACTAAGGAAGTAAGTTAGTGGGGGGAGATCTCAAACCCGATGGGGAAATGAACTCAAGAAGAATTAAAGATGGATAATAATATCACTCTTTTTTGCTTTTAGTTGCCCATATTCCACATGTTCATTAACTAAAATGAAGGTGCTAGAAATGAATGAAACAAGAATGAAAATCTGGCAAGATACAGTGTTTTTTAAAGAAAATTTTTGTTTTCAATCATTTATTTATTTTTTAGCAATGCAAACTACCACCAGTGAGCTCTTCACAACATGTTGCCAAGTAGAACTCCTACCACAACTGTTTTAATGAACACCAAAGACTCATTTGGAGGTAGTTATTCCCTCCTGCCCAAGTATATTGTGAAAGTGTGCTTTTGGTTAGTTCATCATTTCCCCTGCATACAGGCGTCTGCTGATTCACTCAGATTCTTGCTACTCAAGGTAAAACGCACACTGGCAGCATAAGTATCAATCGATTTCTACGAATGTTAAAGTTTGAAAACATTGACCTAGAAGATCTTTCACCCCAAATTTCCAGAAAGGTAAACTTTATTCTACCTGAAATGATCCCAGATTCTGAATTAGTGGAGTCAAAGTTAATCAACCTTTATTATATTGTATTACTAATTATAGATTAAATTCCAATGTTTAATTTTTATTATTTAATAAATAAAATTATTTTGACAGCCTTATTTCACAGGCATAAGTTACCTACATTAGAGAAAAATATCTATTAAAAGCTGGAGTCATTCTAAAATACTCTTTTAATTCATTCAGCATGGCTAGGCTTTGTTCATAGGGTTGTGTTTTCGTGACTTTTTTTTTTTGTATTTTTCTGAAGTTGGAAACGGGGAGGTAGTCAGACAGACTCCCACATGCACCCAACCAGGATCCACCTGGCATGCCCACCAGGGGGCGATGCTCTGCCCATCTGGGGCGTTGCTCTGTTGTGACCAGAGCCATTCTAGCTCCTGAGGCAGAGGCCACAGAGCCATCCTCAGTGCCCGGGGCCAACTTTGCTCCAATGGAGCCTCGGCTGCGGGAGGGGAAGAGAGAGACAGAGAGGAAAGAGAGGGGGAGGAGTGGAGAAGCAGATGGACGCTTCTCCTGTGTGCCTGGCCAGAATTGAACCCGGGACTCCTGCATGCCAGGCCAATGCTCTACCACTGAGCCAACTGGCCAGGGCTTACGTGAGGTTTGACAATCTTGGCATTTTTCCTTCTCTGAAGTACTGTATCTTCTTTCTGATTGTGTGTTAAATAATTTCCTCAAGCCCTCAGATGCAACCCAGGTATCATGTTTTTACTTCCTGAAAAAAGAAATCTCAACAGGCTTAGAGAACTCTCCTGATATATATTTAACGTACAATATTTGGAACCTGTTTGATGAGGTAGAAATTACTTACATACTATAAAAGACATTCAAAAACAAGTTTCAGCTCTTTGTTCAAAGAGCAGTGAATGTGTACAGAAGGGTGAAACTGTGTTTATCTTGGTATATACATTTCTTACGTCCACTTGGTCTTTTATCTTAGTGCTTCAAACAATAGCTTTAAGTGGTTCAAATCAGTGTAAGGCAAAAAAAAGTATGAGGCAAAATAAAAATAGTACAAGTCACATCTGCCTGGCATTGCTTTAAAAGGGCAACTTATTGATCAGCCTGTAAATCCATATTTTCTCTTTAAAGACACAAAACATTGTAACTATATGGATGCCATCCTTAATCTTACTTATTTATAAATACTCCCTGAGGTAAAAAGAGTTCAGGATTGCTACTTTATAAAAAGAAAACACTTTTTTGGACATTAATTTATTTGCACACAAATCTCAAGTTACTGTAAAACTGAAATATAAGCTCTGATGGCAGATATTTTTGTCTGTTTATTTGACTGTTGTATCCTCCAGCACCTAGGACAGTGCCCCACTTATGGTGTATGGCACGGAACAAAGAAATGAAAGAGCTTAAAAACGTAAGTCTCTTCAGAGTGAAACTGCTAGAATCGATTCCTTCTTAGTAGCATTTCTGTGAACAGTGCCTGAGTAAGAAGATTCTCTCTGGACACAAGATCTTATCTAAACAACTAAATAATAGAAGCCAAAGATAATTGTGATTTGGAAAAGTCCCTTGTAGGAAGGGCCCTAACAATATGCCCAGTTGACATATAGCTCATCCATTTTTAGGGCTTTTATCTATTATGCTATCACAGCTGAAGTGCTTCTCCCTTAAAGAGCTTCCTCTTTTCATTCTTTGATCTGACACCATCCCACTGACATCAGATAACAAAGCTGTTCAGAGGGATTCCTTTTCACCTCTCACCTGTCACCTTCCTGGCCTTGAGATGGAGCCTATTTTTCCTTTTAACCTTGACTTTGATGCCCTTCTCTCTCTTTAGTTGGCTGATGGCATGACTGTCTGCTAAATGTAGCTGATCAAACCATGACCTCCAATTTACCTCCCTGAACCCTAGGGAAGAACACACTCTATATTGATGGTGAGGAGTATAGAGAAGTACTTAGGAAATGATAGAGGGACATTGTCCCTTTTGGAGAAGCTTCTGAAGTATGAATAAGTTTTAACAAAGATCCTGAAACATGAAATAACATGATATGTCTGGTCATATTGGATACGACTAGAAATTTGGCTGAATTAGGTGAAAGGTTAAGGAAAAGACAGAAAAGGAAAGTGAGAACCACATTGCAAAGGATTTTGAATTTGACATAAGTGGGACATTCATGAGAATCCAAGCACATGGCTATGTTCTAAAGGTCAGTGCCTGTTTTAAGATGCTCTCAGTTATTTGGATGAGTCAAACATGAAGTGACATGGAAATGCATTGCAGGCAGAGAGAACTACCTGGACAAAACCAGAGGCCTGACAATGCCCCTGATTTCAAGAAACGGTAATAGCTCAGTGCTGATAGGTATGTGATAGGAATAGATGGAGCTCAATCTTAAAAAGGCAGGTTGAGATGAAATTGGAAGAATATTATGTACCATACTTAGAAGTTTAAATTTTCTTCTATAATTAACAAGAAGCTATGAGGATTTTCAATGGAGGACTAACATGGTTCATAACTGCTTTATAACTGACAACTTTGGTGGTGTTATATACACTATGATTTAAAAGAAGTATGGGAAACTAGATTAGAGACAAAAGAACAGATTAAGTCTATAAAAGAGTGCAGATGAGAAGTTTTCTGATATAAGGCAACTAAGTTTTGTTGTTAATGGGTGTTGTATTTTATGAAGCTTGAGATAGCAGGGAAGGATGATTTTTTTCCTTTGCTGGATTTTTGGTGAGAGAAAGGAGGACAAGGTGAGTTTGAGGCATCTGGGTTGTCTGGGTAAAGCAGAGGAGTGGACAGTGGAAAATATGCAGCTGGCACATACTTTAGTCTAGACTGGCAATGTCTACCGGGTGTCAGCAAGTCAGAGTGGTTAAATGAAGTCACATAAGTAGCCAGAGAGGAACTGAGGAAAATCAATGTTTGGAGATGAACAAAAGAATGGAGCTGAGAGAAATGAGCGGAGAAGAGAGAAAACAGGAGGAAATCAGGAGGAAGGAACATCTTAGAGGTTTAGATTCTCTTCCTGGAGACTTTAGAGAGAAAATAATTTCAAGAGGAAGAGATTAGTCAGAGTGTTAAATGCTGCAAAGGTGTCAAAAAAGAATTAAAAAAAAAAACTCAGAAGAAACACTTCTAGGCTAAGTTCCATGAAGGCAAAGACCATATATGCCCTTAGGTGCTCGATAAATATTTGGGAAATAAATAAATAGATGCATATTCTGAAGTCACCTTGAGGGACATATATGGTTTCTGTTCTTTCCATTACTTTGCTTGTATATGGCATTACTTATTTAAAATATAACCCATATTAGATATAAATAATACTCTAGTTTTCAAAGAATGAAGAAAAAATTAACCTAAAAAGAATATGGTCACATTTTTCTAGTTAAGAAATGAGCATTATCCTGCATGATAAATGTTTTTTTCCCTCATTATTTTTAAATAAATTGATATATTATGCATTAAACAATGGACAATGAATTAGCACATACTTAATTTCCTAAGTCATCAGAGGTATGTTTCTTTTGACCTTTACAAGTTAAATTCAAAAGTTAATTCAATTTTCTCTTACAGGCTATTAAGATTCTGAGGCAGGGATTTAGGTTGCATTCAGAAAGGCTTTAATGAGTTGGAAGTAGGTCAAAAAACATTTAATACTCATTTAAAAATGGCTTCTAATTTATCATGACTTTCTCTCTGATATTTTCATAGTTTGCCCTCTATCAAAATTAAATCCTATTAGCTGATCAACTGCTATATTCATTTGAAAGTAGCCAAATCTCTGTCAAGGGTCCTAGCAAATACTTTACTGATCACTTACAAAGTATATCACTTGAAAGGCATTTGACATATTTTTTCATTAAAGAATCTTCAAAACTACTACACACCTAAATCTAATTTTTACATTTCCACTATTTTGTACTCTTTTGTAATTTTCAATTTGATTTTCACATTCAATAGGCGGATGTTTGGGTTCATATTCCCTTTGAAGGAGAGGTTTACGAAGGTAATTAGTAGACTGTGTGGAATTTCAGTTGGTTAATATAAACTAATTCAGAGAAAATTTTGCTTTTGGACATTACATACAGAGATATTCCTCTACTTATGATGGGGTTACGTCCTGATAAACCCATCACAAGTTGAAACTATCTTAAATCAAAACTGCATTTGATAGACTTATAGACTTAACATACAGAACATCATTGCTTAGTCTAGCCAACCTTAAATGTGCTCAGAACACTTACATTAGCCACATTGGGAAAAAAATCATCTCACTGTCACTGCCCAGCATCCTAAGAGAGTACCTATTGTGTATTGCCAGCCCTTCAAAATTACTTCAAATTTTGAAGCACAGTTTCTATTGAATGCGTATTGCTTTCACATCATCATAAAATAAAAATAAAGTAAGTCAAACCATTATAAAAAGTATACATGTATGCTTCTAACTATAGCTTCTTAGGGAATACAGATTGTGTTGTTTGATTATTGGTTTGAGCTACTTAGATTAGTTTCTCTAGAATCAGTCTCAGAGAAGAGGATTTGTAGCCAAGTTGATGTATTAAAGAGGTACTTCTGGGAGGAGCTGGCAAAGGGTGGGAAGCTGGGGAGGGAAGGGCCAGGTCAAGCATAGGGAGGATTCCAGGAAGCGTCCTTCTTAGCCTCAGCTTGAACTCTAAGAGAAGCTTTGGAGTATCTGTTCACCTCTGAGAGTCATATCCTCCACAGACAACTGGGCTGTCTAGTCCCATATCAGCTAGTCAATTGCTAAAATCATTGTAGTGATAGTGGGGGAAGAGGCAAAGCAAGGGGGACCCATTTTCAGAACTTCCTTCTACTTACTGCATGTAGAGCTCCCAGCAGCTGGACCATATGGCTCTGAGGAGTCACGTGCTTAGGCCATTAAAATCCAAAGGGGTGGGCGGCCCACAATGGCAGAAGAATCTGAAGTGATCTGAGTGCAGCAACAGCAATAAGCTTTTATAGTCAAAACAGAACTTCTTCCTCCAAATGTTACAATTTCCAAATTTCTCTACGTTCAGCCGAGTTTCTGATCCAAAAGTCCACATAAATGAGGTTTTATTAACTGCTAATAGTACATTTGTTGCCTTGTTGCTAAGTTAAAAATGTCCTCTTTTCTCTACAGACAAAAATCAAGTAGAAATGCATTTAGAGACACACCAGCTAGCTAGAAGGAAGTGCTCTTTATTGCTCCATTTTTATTGAGAGAGGCTCCCTTCCTGTTCCAGCACAAACTATTCTACATGACGTGTTTCTGTAGTAGAAATAGGTATGTGATTCACCAAAATAACATCCATATCCCATTTGACCAGTGGCCATTTTTCGCATTTGAAAGAGGTTTTTCCAGATCCACACACAGTTTGCTTTACTTTTGTTATGGCCGGTCACTTCTCTTAACTCTGCCTTGCTAAGGTGGTGGTTAGTGCAAAGAGAAAGAAGCCAGATAAGTACATATGCTGATGGATACATTCAAAAGTGCTTTACAGAAATCTCTCAATAATTAGTTTGTCTTTGCTCAGCCTACAAGAAGGAAGTTGGTGCAGAAGTTTCTCCACGGTTTGGAGTAACTCCTGGGAAGATTAAGAGAAGCAGTTTAAAGGATGTGTTGGCTTTGCTTTTGAGATGAGTGCTATTCTGAGCTCCAGTGTCCTCTGAAGAACTTCATATTTTGGTGAAAGGAAAGATCATAACAAGCACCTTAACATAATAGCTAGTACCTGTTGCTTCGGCTGTGGGCCCTAATGCATTGACAAGCATGGTCAACAGGCAAACCACCCTGGAGACTGGCATTCACACATGGTACAGAAGGCAGGGTCAGCTTCTCCTGCCTTTCGTTACACGGAGCAAACCTGAAGTCAGGGCTGGTTTACCTGCAGGGTAATTGCACAATTGCTTTGTTCCTCTACATTCTTCCCTTCCCCCACGTTCATTCCTTTCTATATTTATCCAGCATGAGGAGAAGGAGGTAAAATGGACTCGTGTCTCCTGGAAACGTGACCTTGATTTAGCTTCCAAGTAGATTTTACTAGTTTGCTTTGTGAAGGTAGTGTAATCACTTACTTGCAGCATTAAGGTTTTGTTTTGTTTGTAACTACTTTCCTTCACTCTCAAACGGTAGTGAAATGATTTTAAAGGACACTAAAGCTCAAATTCTTCTTATTGCCCAAAATGTAGGTGCAAAGTACAGTATTTGTAAGGAAGCAGAGGAAGTAGAGAAAATGCTCCCAGATACTTCAGATGAGTGATTCATTACACCTAGAAAATTCATTTAACTTCAAACTCTTGTCATTTAAGGTACAAAAAAACATATTTTGAGTTCTGTCCTCATTTGTCCTTGATATCAGATTACTTTAACCTAGGAACATGAGCCACACACTGAAAGGAAGTTGGCCCTGTTTATCCTCACCAATTTTGTCCATTTCTTTCCAAATTCCAGACAGAAATCACAAATTTCAGATAAAGATTTTACATGCGAAATATACATCATCTAAACACTGAGAAAATGAGACCTGGAAATAATGTGACTGCTGAAGAAAGTATAAAGTCATGGAAGTGGACCACGACAGCCCTCCTGCCTGACCTTGGACCACCATACTTACCAATATTGTACTTTTCCAGTGGAGTGACAGTGATGTTCAAGACGACAGGAGCTACCCTGTTCTCTGAAGCTGGTGGGAGGAGGTGAGAAGCCAGGCTGAGATCACCACCCTTTTCCTCCCCTGTTCTAACTCTTCATTCTCTTTGATTCAAGAAACTCATTTCTCATTTCTTTGCGGTGATATTTATGGTACACACTTTGGGTAGCACTATACTACTGTGGCCAAATTACAATTTAACAGGCAGTGAATCATTTTTTATTTTTGAGCATCCATTTCCATTGCTGTAAAGCAAGAAGGCCAGGCCTTGTCTCCTAGCTGCCTCGTAAGAAGTTAAGGAGGAGAAAGAAGAAAGTGCATGAAATGTTCTAGACATCCAGGGAAAAGGGGCTGCATACTGAAGGTGATTGACCTATCTCAGGGGGATGTCATGAACTAAGTAGAATAACACGTGAAATATTTTGAGATTCATGAAACACAGCAGCATGAGCTGTCACTTTTTATGTTCTATGTAGCTGTGTCAGCATTCCCTTAAAATATTTATTCACTTCTTCATTCATTCTATAGCAGACCCCGCATGGGCCTTGATTCCAAAGGGGAAGAAAGAGATTGCATTGAAAAATTCCTGAGGAAATACACAGTCATCCAAAAAACATTGCATCCTCTATCTGCAGACCACCGCCAGGCTCTTAATCTGCGATTTGTATTTTCCTTCCAACAAGGAGGAAGGTGGGAGGAGAGAGGTAGTAGTAAAGCAGAGAACAAAGAAATAACAGTGTCAGAGGCTCGTGCTTACGTGATTCCAGGTCTCCTAACACTCAACATGCTGACTGTGCCTCGAAACATGGTGATACCGATGTGCCCCTTTCGGAATGACTGCTCAGTGCAATGGATTTGAATTTCTCTGTTTGCTACAGAAGGAGCGGCTGCTCCTCCCTTTTGAAAAATCATGCTTTCATCAACTTCTACTTTAGGAGAAAGGGGCCATCCAGATCCACCTCATCTGTGGCCCATTCACCTATCAAAGCACCATACAAGATGTCTGTGTATTGAATGTTCAAAATGTATTGTAATTAGCATATTACTTTTTGACAGGCTAACATAAAACAATACAGGCTAATTTAATCAACAACTAAGCCAGATATCCCACACAATCCAAGAAAGAATGGAGCCAGCTGATTTTGAGACAGATTGAAACCCCTTCCCCCTTTCTGCAGAGAGAGATTTTCAGGCTCCGGGTTCTCTGCTTTGGTGAGGGCTATCCCCCATGTGCATTTCTGTGTTCAGCTCAAGATGCAGTTCCTTGGGAGAGGGTGTAATTAGATTAGTTTGGGTCTGGTGCTCATCCTGGTGGTGGTGGTCGTTGTGAAGATGTTCCTGTGGTTGGCAGTCTCACCTAAAACATAGTCAAGTTGATTTCTTAAAATGTGGTGGGTCCACTTCATAGCATATTGGACTCCTTGAACATTTTTATGTTATATTTATGTACTCATTGCTGAAAGTGTAGGTAAAGGCTGCAGTGGGGGATAGGGGTCTGTATATCTGGTGGTATATCTGGGTTTGCTTTGCTATGACCACTAATTAGGTCTATGACCTGGATAGGGACCTTAGTCTCTCAGGGTCTCAGTTTCCAAAGTTGAAAAATGAGGGGATTTGTAGGCTTTTTATTTTCATTTATTTTTGTTTTTGTTGTCAATCTAAGTTATGTAGTTGAATTAATTATGCACCTGCACCTCAGTGCATAGCATGCCATCACATTCTTCTAACACATTCTTCTAAGCAAGATGCCTTTCTTGTTTTACATTATTTTTTACTTACAGATAATCTTCATTTTTATCACCCCTAGACAACAATTCTAGTACTTTCAGTGCATGTTTTTCTGTATGTAAAATATGGAGATTTTCCTGGTTGTGCATATGTAGATGTACAAATTCATAATACTGACAGGTTTCCCCTGATACCCAAAAATAGACTGTTTCCCTGAAACCATTCATAAGCCAAAATGGCAGAAAGTGAAGAAGGAGCTACCATTAACTTATGTGGAAAAATTTTTGAGTGTTCCTAGACCCCTAGGATAACCTACCAAACCATACCAAATAACAGACAGAAACTACACTGACGCTAACACCTAATAAAAGCAGAAATGGTATGATAAATGCATAGTCGATACAAAGTAGAAATAATGTCTGTACAAGTAGTTTCACTTCCCAGTGTGCACAGCTCCATAGTGGCTTGCTGCAAAACAATCGCCAAATGCCATTTTTGCTTTTTGCCTTTTTTTTGTAAATGTAAAAATTATCTTAGGATTTCTTTTTGCTGATGAAAACAGGTACTTTCGTAGAAGCCAAACAGGTACTTTTGAAAGTGAATTTTCGAAAAATGGGGGATACGTGTAAATATATACACTATAAACTGTGACTGGTGTTTGGCTACTGATCTCATTCTGGTTCTTTTCTTAAATTATTTTTACGCAACTTCGTGTTTTTAAGGGCCATTTGCACTGGCCCACATATATCTAGCACATTGTTAACTGCTTAGAGCAGTCCAGTGCCTGCACCACTATTATTGTATTTACCTATTCCTCTAGTGATAAATACATACAGCAGCTCCAATTCCCAATAACACTAGCCAGCTGCTTGCCTGTACATGCTTTTGAGGGTTTTTCAAGATTTTCTCTGGGATAGTCCTATTATAGTGAGATTAAGATATGAAAATTCATAATTTCACTAAGTACAATCAAATTGTCTTCCAGAAACACTTTACCACTTGCCACTCCATCAATTCTGCTTAAAATATTTTGTCTATATTTTCTTCAAAACTTGGTATTCTCCAACTTTCTGTCAGCGCACACACACACACATACACACATACGTATATACATGTATATATAAATATATGTATAGATATATTTTATCCCTAATCACCAAGATATTTCTCTACATTTTCTTCTATTTGCTTTATCATTTTAACTTTTATAATCAAGTTTTAATCCATTTCAAATAAAACTTTGTTTTTTCACTTTGCCTTTCTCCATGGAAACTAACTTTTTCTTTTCTTTCTTCTTCTTTTCCAAGTGAGAGGAGGGGAGATAGACAGACTCCTGTATGCGTCTCGACCGGGGATCCATCTGACAATTCCCATCTGGGGCTAATGCTCTGTGCATCTGGGGCCACACTAGCAACAAAACTATTTTTAGCACATGAGGCAGAGGCTCCATGGAGCCAGAGCTGATGCATTTGAACTAATGAAGCCATAGCTGCAGGAGGCGAAAAGAGAGAGAGAGAGAGAGAGAGAGAGAGAGAGAGAAAGGGGAGGGGGAGGGGTGGAGAAGCAAATGATGGCTTCTCCTGTGTGCCCTGGCCAGGAATTGAAACTAGAACTTCCACATGCCAGGCTGACACTTTACCACTGAGCCAACTGGCCAGGGCTAAAACTAAGTTTTTCATGACTATCTACTAAATAAGTCATATTTTATATTTTTAGTTACTTTTGTGTGTCAACTTTATAATATAGTAATATATAATTCTGTTAACCAATGTCACCCCAATAAATTCAATAAAAAGAAAAAAATATTTTTAAGTACAGTTTTGTATGAATCTCTGACTTATAAGAACCTATATTAAAGCATTGTTTATATTCACCAAAAACTGGTAATAAAGTATATGACTGAGACGAACATAACTGAATTATGATTCAAACACTAAATAATATTCTAAAGCCATGAGAATTAATTAGAACAATATATGACATGTATGTATAATATATGATTATAGAAAAAATATTTTACAGAGAGCCTGTTTTATTTATGCAATCAGAAAAAATAACAATGTTTTCATTGAAGGAGAAGCTTATAAAAATGCAAAACCAAAACTAAAAATAAAAACTGACAATTTATGCACCTTTACTTTTCCATGTAATATTGAAAAAAGTGTGTCAATTTTACAAAAATATTCCTACTGGTGTTTTTATTAGCACTGCATTAAACTCAAGATAATTATCTTCAGATTTAATATATTTATAATATTATATTTATATTTAGTTCTGCTCATTTCTTTTTAAAAATATTTTTTAATTTATTGATTTTAGAGAGACAGTAAAGGAGAAAGAGAGCAGATATCAGTCTGTTCCTGTATGTGCCCTGATCGGGGATCTAACTGACAACAGAGCTTGGAGACAATGCTCTAACCAATCAAGCTATCAGACCAGAGCGTTTTTTGTTTTTTCCATTTCTTATACTTGAGAGTTTAACCTTTTTCTTTATAAAGGTCATTTTCATATTTTAATAGGATAATTTCTAAATACATTATTATTGTTGCTATTATAAATGTTTTCTTATTTTCTATTTTATTTTGCAGTAATTTTGAGGTATAGAAGAACTTTTCACTTTTATAAGCTGATCTTTATTTTGTAACTGAGCTGAATTATTTATTAGTTCATGTGGCATTTCTTATTTGTTTTTTTAATTAAAACATTTTATTGTGGTAAAATATGTATAGCATAAAATTTACTACCTTAACCATTCTTAAGTGCACAGTGCAGTGGTATTAGGTACATTTATATTGTGTGACCATCACCACCATCCATCTCCAGAGTCTTTTCATCTTGCACAGCTGAAACACTGCACCACTAAACAGTAACTCCCCACTTTTTCCCTTCTCCCAACCACAGCCAACTACCATTTCACTTTTTGTATACGAATTTGACTGCTCTATGAATTTAGGGACCGCATGTAAATGGAATCATACAGTATTTTTCTTTTCGCAACTGGCTTTTTTCACTTGGTATAATATCATCAAGAATGCTTCATGTTGTAGCAAGTGAAAGAATTGTTTTCCTTTTTAAGGCTAAATAATATTCCCTTGTATGTATTTATAGCAGTCCCCCCTTATCAAGACTTTGCTGTTTGAGGTTTCAGTTACCCATGGTCAACTATGGTCTTAAATTCTAGAAATAAACAATCCATAAGCTTTAAATTGTTCTGTGACTATATCATGGAACTGTTCTGAGTCACATGATAAAATCTCTTGCCATTCTGCTCTGTCCTGCCTAGAATGTGCCTCATCCCTTTGTCTAGCTAGCATAACCACACTGTGTATGGGCTATCACATCTACTGTTGTGACATCACAGTGCTCGTGTTCAAGAGGAGTGATGCTGATGATTTGGGTATGCCAAAAAGAGGCGGTAAAGTGCTTCTTTTAACCACAAAGGTAAAGTTCTCAATAAGAAAAAACATAACACTGTATGCTGAGACTGCTAAAATCTATGGTAAGAACAAATCTATCTGTGAAATTGTGAAGAAGGAAAAAGAAACTTGTGCTAGTTTTGCTGTTGCACCTCAAACTGCAAAAGTTATTGGCCACAGTGCACTGTAAGTGCTTGGTTAATGTAGAAAAGCCATTAAATTTGTGGGTGGAAGACATGAACAGAAAATGTGTCCTGATTGATGGCAATGTGCCCTGCCAGAAAGCATTGAGCCGAGATGGTGACGTCAGCACAGGATCCCTGGAAACTAGTGGCCACATTCACAAAAGTTTTATTACAGTATATTATTATCATTTTTTTTACTTTATTGCTGTAGTTATTGTTATTCATTTTTTGGCATCTAATTTATAAATTAAATTTTATCATAGGTATGTATGGTTAAGAAAAAAAGCATAGTATATGTATGATCTGGTACTATTCCCAGTTTCAGGCATCCATTGGAGGTCTTGTGAAGTATCCCAGGGAGGACTGCTGTATCATATTTTATTTATTTATCCATTCATCCATCAGTGGACATTTGGGTTGCTTCCACTTCTTGACTATTGAGAATAATGTTTCTAAGAACACAGGGTTCTTTGAAATCCTGCTTTTGATTCTTTTGGGTTTCTACCCAGAAATGGAACTGCTGGGTCATAGGCTATTCTATTTTTATTTTTTTGAGAAACTGCCAAGCTGTTTTCCATAGCAGTGGTACAATTTTATATTCCCACCAACAATGTACAAGGGTTCCAGTTTCTTCAAACTTTTCTGTTTTTTTCCTTTCCTTCCTTCCTTCCCTTCCTTCCTTCCTTCCTTCCTTCCTTCCTTCCTTCCTTCCTTCCTTCCTTCCTTCCTTCCTTCCCTCCCTCTCTCTTTCTTTCTTCCTTTCTTTTGATATAACCATCCTAACAGGTATGGAATATGTCATTGCTTTGATTTCCTTTTTGATAATGAATATTAATGTTGAGCATCTTCTCATGTGCTTATTGACCATTTGAATATCTTCTTTGCACAAATGTCTATTCAAAATTGTTGCCCGATTTTGAATTGGGTTATTTTATTTTATTTTTTTGGTGTTGAGTTGCAGAAGCTCTATATATTTTGGATATGAATCCCTTATCAGATAGATGATTTACAAATATTTCCCTATCAATCTGTTGGTTGTCTTTTTACTCTATTGATAGTGTCTTTTGATGGCTCAGTGGTAGAGCGTTGGCCTGGTGTGCAGGAGTCCCTGGTTCAATTCCTGGCCAGGGCACACAGGAGAAACGCCCATCTGCTTCCCCACCCCTCCCCCTCTCCTTCCTCTCTGTCTCTCTCTTCCTCTCCTGCAGCCGGGGCTCCATTGGAGCAAAGTTGGCCTGGGCACTGAGGATGGCTCTATGGTCTCTGCTTCAGACACTAGAATGGCTCTGGTTGCAACAGAGCAACGCCCCAGATGGGCAGAGCATCGCCCCCTGGTGGGCATGCCAGGAGGGTCCCGGTCGGGCACATGTGGGAGTCTGATTGCCTCCCTGTTTCCAACTTCAGAAAAATACAATAATAATAATAATAATAATAATAATAAAAGTTTTTTATTTTCTTGAAGACCAATTTGTCTCTTTTTCTTTTGTTGCCTTCGGTGTCATATCTGAGAATTCATTAACAAACCTAATGTCATGAAGCTTTGTCATGTTTACTTCTGAAATTTTTATAGTTTTAGCTTTCACATTTAGATCCACTTGGAGTTAATTTTTGTATTGGTACTAGGTACCAAATAATTCACAAATAATACGTTTCTTATTTTTTTCCTTCTCATTCTTCCAATCTTATCTTCATTTTTTATTGGATTGGCTAGGGTTACCAGATACTATACTGAAGAGAGCCAAAGTTCTCATATTTATCTTATTTGAAAATGTAAATAGACATAGCCAAGGTTATTTGTTAAAAGTAAGATTTAGTTTCTATCTGGTTTTCTTTATGCCTTTCCCCTCCCTCACCCCCTCCCTCTCATTCCTACTCCCCTCCTGGTAACCACCATGCTCTTGTCCATGTCCCTGAGTCTCACTTTTATATCCCACCTATGTATGGAATCATATAATTCTTAGTTTTTTCTGATTTACTTATTTCACTCTGTATAATGTTATCAAGGTCCATCCATGTTGTTGTAAATGATCTGATGTCATCATTTTTTATGGCTGAGTAGTTTTCCATCGTATATATGTACCACATATTCTTTATCCAGTCATCTATTTTTATTTATTTATTTATTTTTAAATTAATTTTACTAGGGTGACATCAATAAATCAGGGTACATATGTTCAAAGAAAACATATCCAGGTTATCTTGTCAATCAATTATGTTGCATACCCATCACTCAAAGTCAGATTGTCCTCCGTCACATTCTATCTAGTTTTCTTTGTGCCCCTCTCCCTCCCCCTTTTCCTCTTCCTCTCCCCCCTGTAACCACCACACTCTTATCAATGTCTCTTAGTCTCATTTTTATGTCCCACCTATGTATGGAATAATACAGTTCTTGGTTTTTTCTGATTTACTTATTTCACTCCATATAATCTTACCAAGATCCCACCATTTTGTTGTAAATGATTCGATGTCATCATTTCTTATGGCAGAGTAGTATTCCATAGTGTATATGTGCCACATCTTCTTTATCCAGTCTTCTATTGAAGGGCTTTTTGGTTGTTTCCATGTCTTGGCCACTGTGAACAATGCTGCAATGAACATGGGGCTGCATGTGTCTTTACGTAGCAATGTTTCTGAGTTTTGGGGGTATAAACCCAGTAGAGGGATTGCTGGGTCATAAGGTAGTTCAATTTTCAGTTTTTTGAGGAACCACCATACTTTCTTCCATAATGGTTGTACTACTTTACATTCCCACCAACAGTGAATGAGGGTTCCTTTTTCTCCACAGCCTCTCCAACATTTGCTATTACCTGTCTTGTTAATAATAGCTAATCTAACAGTTGTGAGGTGGTATCTCATTGCAGTTTTGATTTGCATTTCTCTAATAACTAATGAAGATGAGCATCTTTTCATATATCTGTTGGCCATTTGTATTTCTTCCTGGGAGAAGTGTCTGTTCATGTCCTCTTCCCATTTTTTTATTGGATTGTTTGTTTGTTTGTTTGTTGTTGAGTTTTATGAGTTCTTTGTATATTTTGGATATTAGGCCCTTATCTGAACTGTTGTTTGAAAATATCATTTCCCATTTAGTTGGCTGTCTGTTTATTTTGTTATCAGTTTCTCTTGCTGAGCAAACACTTCTTAGTCTGATGTAGTCCCATTCATTAATTTTGCCTTCACTTCTCTTGCCTTTGGAGTCAAATTCATAAAAGGCTCTTTAAAACCCAGGTCCATGAGTTTAGTACCTATGTCTTCTTCTATGTACTTTATTGTTTCAGGTCTTATATTTAGGTCTTTAATCCATTTGAATTAATTTTAGTACAGGGGAACAAACTGTAGTCTAGTTTCATTCTTTTGCATGTGGCTTTCCAGTTTTCCCAGCACCATTTGTTGAAGAGGCTTTCTTTTTGCCATTGTGTGTTTTGGCCCCTTTATCAAAAATTATTTGACCATATATATGTGGTTTTATTTCTGAGCTTTCTATTCTGTTCCTTTGGTCTGAATGTCTATTTTTTCTGCCAATACCATGCTGTTTTGATTGTCGTAGCCCTATAATATAGTTTGAAGTCAGGTATTATAATGTCCCCAGCTTTATTCTTTTTCTTTAGGATTGCTCTGGCTATTCGGGGTTTTTTATAGTTCCATATAAATCTGATGATTTTTTGCTCCATTTCTTTAAAAAATATTATTGGAATTTTGATGGGAATTGCATTAAATTTGTATATTGCTTTGGGTAATATGGCCGTCTTGATTATATTTATTCTTCCTAACCAAGAACAAGGAATATTCTTCCATCTCATATCTTTTTCAATTTCCCTTAACAATGGTTTGTAGTTTTTATTATATAAGTCCTTTACATTCTTTGTTATGTTTATTCCTAGTTATTTTATTTTATTTTTTTGCAATCGTGAAGGGGATTATTTTTTTGAGTTCGTTCTCAGTTGTTTCATTGTTGGCATATAGAAAGGCTATAGACTTTTATATGTTGATTTTGTATCCTGCGACCTTAATGTATTGGCTTATTGTTTCTAATAATGTTTTTGTAGATTCTTTGGGGTTTTCGATGTATAGCATCATATCATCTGCAAAAAGTGATACTTTTACTTCTTCTTTTCCAATACGGATGCCTTTTATTTCTTTGTCTTGTCTGATTGCTCTGGCTAGAACCTCTAGTACCGCATTAAATAAGAGTGGAGAGAGTGGACAACCCTGTCTTGTTCCTGATTTAAGGGGGAAAGCCTTCAGTTTTTTTGCCATTTAATATGATGTTAGCTGATGGTTTATCATATATGGCCTATATCATGCTGAGATATTTTCCTTCTATACCCATTTTGTTGAGAGTCTTAAACATAAAATTGTGTTGTCTTTTATCAAATGCCTTTTCTGAATCTATTGATAAGATCATGTGGTTTTTGTTCTTTGTTTTGTTGATATGGTGTATAACATTAACCATTTTCTGTATGTTGAACCATCCTTGAGATTCTGGGATGAATCCCACTTGATTGTGATGTATTATTTTTTTTAATATGTTGTTGTATTCAATTTGCTAGTATTTTGTTTAGTATTTTAGCATCTGTATTCATTGGAGATATTGGTCTGTAGTTGTTTTTTTTTGTGCTGTCCTTGCCCGGTTTCAGTATGAGGGTTATGTTGGCCTCATAAAATGTGTTTGGAAGTATTGCTTCTTCTTCAATTTTTTGGAAGACTTTGAGTAGAATAGAACCCAAGTCTTTGAATATTTGATAGAATTCATTAGTATAACCATATGGGCCTGGACTTTTATTTTGGGGGAGGTTTTTAATAGTTTTTTCTATTTCTTCTCCACTGATTGGTCTCTTTAGGCTTTCTGCTTCTTCTTGACTCAGTCTAGGAAGGTTGTATTGTTCTAGGAATTTATCCATTTCTTCTAGATTGTTGAATTTAGTGGCATAAAGTTTTTCATAGTATTCTACAATAATTCTTTGTATATCTATGATGTCTGTGGTGATTTCTCTTCTTTCATATTGGATTTTGTTTATATGAGTTCTTTCTCTTTTTTCCTTGGTAAGTCTTGCCAAGGGTTTGTCAATTTTGTTGATCTTTTCAAAGAACCAGCTCCTTGTTCTATTAATTTTTTCTATAGTTTTTCTGTTCTCTATTTCATTTATTTCTGCTCTGATTTTTATTATCTCCTTTCTTCGGCTGGTTTTGGGTTGTCTTTGTTCTTCTTTTTCCAGTTCCTTAAGGTGTGAAGTTAAGTGGTTCACTTAGGCTTTCTCTTGTTTGTTCATATATGCTTGAAGTGATATAAACTTCCCTCTTATCACTGCTTTTGCTGCATTCCATAGATTCTGATATGTCGTATTGTCATTTTCATTTGTCTATATATATCTTTTGATCTCTGCACTTATTTCTTCTTTGACCCATTCATTTTTTAAAAGTATGTTGTTTAGTTTCCACATTTTTGTCTTTTTTTTCCTCTTTTTTGCAGTTGAATTCTAGTTTCAAGGCTTTATGATCAGAAAATATGTTTGGTACAACTTCGATTTTTCTGAATTTGCTGATGTTGTTTTTGTGGCCTAACATATGGTCAATTCTTGAGAATGATCCATGTACACTGGAGAAAAATGTATACTCTGTAACTTTGTTATAAAATGTCTTGTAGATGTCTATCATATCCAGGTGCTCTAGTGTTTTGTTTAAGGCCAATATCTCTTTATTCATTCTCTGTTTGGATGACTGATCTAGAGCCGTCAGCAGTGTATTGAGGTCTCCAAGTATGATTGTATTTTTGTCAGTTTTTGTTTTAAGGTCAATAAGGAGCTGTCTTATATATTTTGGTGCCCCTTGGTTTGGTGCATATATATTAAGAATTGTTATGTCTTCTTGATTCAGCGTCCCTTTAATCATTATGAAATGGCCATTTTTGTCTCTGAGTACTTTTGCTGTCTTGTAGTCAGCATTATCTGATATGAGTATTGCTACGCCTGCTTTTTTTTGGATGTTATTTTCTTGAAGTGTTGTTTTCCAGCCTTTCAGTTTGAATTTGTTTTTATCCTTGTTGCTTAGATGAGTTTCTTGTAGGCAGCATACAGTTGGATTTTCTTTTTTAATCCATTCTGCTACTCTGTGCCTTTTTATTAGTAAGTTTATTCCATTTACATTTAGTGTAATTATTGACACTTGTGAGTTCCCTATTGCCATTTTATACATTACTTTTTGTTAGTTTTGTGTCTTGTTTGATTTTTCTCTTTTGTTTTTGTTTGGTTGTATTCCATACATCTTTCCTCTGTTGCTATCTTTTTTAAATCATGTGCTTCTGTGGTGGTTTTTTCAATAGTGGTTACCATTAAGTAATGAAAAGGGTTCCTACTCCGTTCATTGTAGTGCACTATCTTGTGAGTATTTTTGCACTCCATCGTCCTTTGCTACTGTTAATCTCCATCCTCTCCCCCCTCCCCTTTTTTTTGTTGTTTTCACAGTTTAAATTTGGTTTTATTGTGTTTTTGGTGGAGCTTTTACTTGTGGTTTTGTTTTGTTTTGTTCTTTGTATCTGGTTGGAAAACCCCCTTTAGTAATTCCGGAGTGGGGGTTTTCTGATGATAAATTTCCTCATCTTTTCTGTATCTGTGAATGTTTTTATTTCTCCTTCATATTTGAAGGATAGCTTTGATGGGTATAGTATTCGTGGCTGAAAGTTCCTCTCTTTCAGGACTTTAAATATTGGGGTCCACTCTCTTTTAGCTTGTACAGTTTCTGTTGAGAAATCTGATGATGATGTAATGGGCCTTTCTTTATATGTTGTATTCTTCTTTTCCCTGGCTGCCTTGAGAATTTTTTCTTTGTCGTTGGTTTGTGCCAATTTCATTATGATGTGCCTTGGAGTGGGTTTGTTGTGGTTAAGAAAACTCAGAGTTCTGTTTGCTTCTTGAATTTGAGGCTTTAGTTCTTTCCACAGGCTTGGGAAGTTCTCATTTATTATTTGTTTAAATATGTTCTCCATTCCATTTTCTCTCTCTTCTCCCTCTGATATACCTATTATTCTTATGTTATTCTTTTTGATGGAGTCAGACAATTCTTATAGGGCTTTCTTTTTTTTTTTAATTTTTTAGTCTCTTTCTTCTTCTCTCTGTTGTACTTCAAGTTGCTTGTCTTCTATTTCACTAATCCTACCTTCTATCTGGCCTGTTCTATTAGCTAAGCTTGTTACCTTGTTTTTTAGCTCGTGAATTGAGTTTTTCATTTCTGTTTGATTTGTTTTTATAGTTTGAATTTCCTTGGTAGTATATTCTTTGTGTTCATCGAGTTGTTTTCTGAGCTTCCTAAATTGCCTTTCTGTGTTTTCTTGTATATTCCTGAGTATTTTTAGGATTTCTATTTTAAATTCTCTGTCATTTAGCTCCAAGGTTTCCAATATATTAAATTTTTTCTCCATAGATTTTTCCTCATCTATCTGTGCTACCTCTCTGTCTTTTGTATCCATGATATTTGATTTCCTTTTCCTTAATGGCATCTGAGGGTGGTTTTGTTGAGAGTATTAATGAGAATTAATAAAGAATAAAAAGTTAAAAAAATAAAAATAAAAAAGAAAAAAATTATTATTCCCCCCCTTTTTTTCTCTCCTCTCCTCTCCCCTCCTTCTTGAGAAAATCTTGTGGTGAACTGTGAATTATATTGTGCTAAATAGAACAAACAATACCTATAATGGAGGGCCTGAGTTGGGGAGAAGTGATAAAGGGGTAAAAAAGTGGGTATGGACCCACAAAATGCAAAAAAGGAAAAAATTTGGGTCAAGAATAAAATGATTTGCTTTTAGGTGATGGTTGACTAAGAGATATGATGAGAGGAATAAGAGGGAAATAGGAAAAGGGGGAAAAATGAAAAAATTACTATTGTATTTAGTGGAGCAAGAACTAGGTAAAATGGAGAGCCAGGGTTGGGAGCACTGCTAGTGAGTTAAAAATGTGAAGTAAAAAACCCCCAAAGCGCCACAAAGAAAAATTTTAGTCCCAGAAAAAATAATTTGTTCATGATTGAGGATTGAATGAGAGGAAAAGTAAAGGAGAAAAGAAGAAACTAATATAGAGGGAGAGAAAAAAAAAAGAAAGAGGAAAACACACACAAAAAAAAGAATAACAGAAAAGAGAGAGAGAGAGAGAGTTAAGGGTTTTGGAGTACAACCCTCATAGAGAGAAAGGAAGAAGAAAGAAAAGATGATGGGAGATGTAACACTTATGGGTAGTGTAGTTCAAGGAGAGGAGAAAGTAAGACCGGCAGAGAATTAAACAACCAAATTGGAAGAGGAAGAAAATAATCAAGACAAGAAGATAAGAGAAACAAACGAACAAATATAATAAAATGGGATACGTTATAATGTCTGTGGATTATTCTTGATTTTGAGAGGTTATCTTCTTGCTTTTTCTTTTCTCTTTCTCCTCCTGGTTGGTGACTCTGTACCCTGGGTTCTGACCCTGTGGCACGCTTAGGTAGAAGTTTGCAGTTGATAGGTCTCTGTGGTGATGTCATATATTGGACTTCCGTCTTGTTGGCAGTCGAGGCTCATTAGCATTTGCAGGCTCCGACAGTGAGAAAGTCCGTGTTCTCGGAGCCTCTCTCCTAGTCTTTCCTTCTTGAATTAGTAGCCTGATGATCCAGCTATGGGGTTGCTACTGTCTCTGCCTTTGCGTTTATTGTGGAACTTCTGGAGGCTCCAAGGATAGATTTTTCTGTCTCTGGTTGAAGATTTTGTTGAATTTTGGGGGAGATTTATCGGTATCACTCCTTACGGTGCCATTTCTCTGACGTCACCTATCCAATCATCTATTGAAGGGCTTTTAGGTTGTTTCCATGTCTTGGCCACTATGAACAATGTTGCAATGAACATAGGGCTGCATGTGTTTTTGCGTACCAATGATTTTGAGTTTTGGGGTTATATACCCAGTGAAGGGATTGCTGGGTCATATGGTAATTCTATTTTTAATTTTTTGAGGAACCATCATACTTTCTTCCATAATGATTGTACTACTTTACATTCCCACCAACAGTGAATAAGGGTTCCTTTTTCTCCACAGCCTCTCCAACACTTGCTATTACCTGTCTTGTTGATAATAGCTAATCAATCTAAAAGGTGTGATGTGGTATCTCATTGTAGTTTTGATTTGCATTTCTCTAATAGCTAATGAAGATAAGCATCTTTTCATATATTTGTTGGCCATTTGTATTTCTTCGTGGGAGAAGTGTCTGTTCATGTCAGACGGAAGACATGAACAAATGGAAGGTGACTGAAACAATTTTACTTTGAGTGATGGGTATGCAACATTATCAAATGTCAAAATAACCTGGATATGTTTTCTCTGGCCCTATGTACCCTGATTGATCTATGTCACCCCATTAAAATTAATAATAATAAAAAGGTAATATTTACTGAGGGTTTGTGATATATTGTCTTTTTTTAAATTAAGAAAATTATCTTCTTAGTTTATGAGATTAAAATTGAACTTTATCAAAAGCTTTTCTGACATCTATTGAATTATCATATTTCCTCTTTTAGTTCATTGTTTAGTTTAAAATTCTAATTAATTATTTATAATTATGAATTCTATTATTCACTAACTGTGATATTCTGTGATTATATTTACTTTTTCTTGTTTCATGTAAGAGTTTTAGAGAAGGTTTTAGCAAGAGACAGAGGCAGAGAGAAGGACAGACAACAGGAACAGACAGACAGGAAGGGAGAGAGATGAGAAGCATCAAATCTTTGTTGAGGAAGGTTAGTTGTTCATTGATTGCTTTCTCATGTGTGCCTTGACCAGGGGACTCCAGCCCAGCCAGAGACACCTTGCTCAAGCCAGCAACCTTGGGTTCAAGCCAGTAACCTTTGGGCTTCAGCCAGCGACAATGGGGTCCTGTCTAAAATCCCATGCTCAAGCCAGCGATCCTGTGCTCAAGACAGATGAGTCCACGCTGAAGCCTGCAACCTTAGGGTTTTGAACCTGGGTCCTCTTTGTCCAAGGCTGATGTTCTATCCATTGCGCCATTGCCTTGTCAGGCAACTGATCCTTCTTTTCTAGATATTAATTCTATCAATTTATGTTCTATAAAATATAAAGCTATGTTCTTTGCTTCATTTATGCCCTTGATCTATTATTTCTTTGTATCAGCATATAATATCCCCTTTAGACTTTTATGTTTTTTGTTTTTGGTCTTGAGTCCTATTTTATATGATATTAAAATTGCTATCTTGTACATTTATTTTAAAAAGTAAACTTTTTATTTTATAATAGATTTAGATTTATAGAATTATAATAAAGATAGACCAGAAAGTTCTTATTGATAAATATTCAAGATGATTCTTCCCTTTGCTGTTCTTTACTTTAGTTATAGCATTTTTAATTTCCAGCATTTACTTTTGATTTTTTCCTGAGTTTCCACCTCTCTGCTTGTATTATTCACCTGTCCTTGCATGTTGTCTACTTTTCCATTAGAACCCTTTATATATTAATCACAGATATTTTTAAACGTTCTGTCAGGTACTTCTGAAATCTATGTCATATTTCATTCTTGTTTGGTTGATTGCTTGTCTCCCCTATCTATATATTTTTTGCTTTTTGGTATGCCTTGTAATTTTTTTGTTGAATGCTGGACATGTTGTAATCAGTTACAGAAACTGAAGTAAGTAGGCCTCTGATTTAATGATTGGTATTCACCTGGTTTGGAGTTGAGCTTTGTTTAATGTTTTCTGTAGCTATAGGTGCCAGAGGCTTTCAATCCCTCTAGCATCTTGATATTTGTCACTTTTCTTGATATTTGGCTTCTCTAAGTATTCCTCCTTCTCAGAGTCTGTTTCTGGTTGCTGGTTCAGCTATAATCTGCCATTACTATACTGGAACTCCACTGGTGTGGTCGTAAGTTGTGAGGGTGGGAAAGTATTTTATAATATTGCAATTATATCTCAGTCTTTTTTGGCAAGCCAGTGTCTTTCAGTTGTGACCTGCACAAGGATTTCTTCCTGTATAGCTCCTCCTTTCCCCTCCCCACCATAGGTGAGATAACAGGATGAGAAGGGGCTGAAGAGAGAGGAACTCTCTTTCCTCTAGAATGACTGCATGACTTCTGCTAAGGGATATCTGTCTGGAGAGCAGACCTATATTTTAATTAGAGAAGGCTCTGGTCATATTTACTAAAGATCACTCTTTTCCTCCCCCTGCTAGAGTGGCCAGGGGGTCTCTCTTGGATCTTTACCTTGAGAACCTAGTGCAATTTCTGGAGATCAAGACTGTATGGCCCTAGGATTTTTAAATTATTTTTTCATTCTCAAGCTAGTACATATTCAGTCTCCAGCAATTCATCAAAATTACTACTTAGGTGTTCCTATCCATCTGTGGCTTCAGCAGCTTCTGTTCCAGGTAGCAGATCATGGATGGCTATGACTCTGCGTTTTCCTGACTGTCCAGATTTTGAGGGAGCAGTTCACTATGGAAACTCAATTTTCTGATTTAAGAAAAGCTGTTGATTTTTTGTTTGTTCAGCTTTGTGTTGTCATGAGGACAGGATATTACATATTGGGATCAAAACCAATTTAGCTTTCATCATACATCTTTACTTGATGCACCATACCCCCATTCTATTGATTTCAGCCTTTTACACTCTCTGGCTCTCTCTCTTCCTCCTATGTTGGACGTATGGCTGGATGTTGTTTCTTTTACTCCAGTCTGACAGTCTTTCTTTTCATCTGAAAATTTCAACAGTTTACATTTATTGTATTGCTGCTAAAATATAAGTTCTTTTGTGTTATTTTGTCCTTGCTATGTGCCTCTCTCTCTCTCTCTCTCTCTCTCTTTTGCTACCTTTCCTGTCTTTGATCTTTTGCATTTTCTTGACTTTAACGTTATACCCTTATTTTTATACTTTGGGAGATTATTCCTATTAGGGATTATTCTTAAATGTATATTCCTTATTCATTTTTAATTTTCTGCATTCTATCTTCCTCTTGAATTAAGTGACTCTTTGTACACACCTACAACTATGTCTGGTCTATTACTGTCAACCCTCTTTACTCCATTGTTCATGTTGTATGTTGGTATGTTCCCAGTTTTAAGTGTAGATGAGGGAGCCACCAAATCAGGCTTCTTTCCGTTTTATCAGGCACTAAAAAATATTTGCTCTAACATTCAGTGGGTCAAAACTCCAATTACTACTGCATGCATCACTTAATAGCAGCAGCTATGATGTACTTTATCTGTTTGGGATTACAATCAGAGTTTTCATGCAGCAAGTTACCTTAGAGATAATTTAGTATAGTAATCCCCATTTGGTAGATAAAGAATCATTCTTCTTTGGCTCTTCAGGCAGGTTGCTCCCATCATGCCCACGTTGTAGAAAAGAGAATGCAGGTAATCACAAAGCTTAGCTACTCTACACAGTATTTTTAGTGTCCCTTCGATCTATCAATGAGCTTCTAGAAAGTGTCAGGTAAAAGGCAAATTTCAGTGTAATAATGGGCACCTGATTTAGTCCAATTCAATGATTTTCCACTAAATAAATACAAAACTAGGTAGATTAGATAACCATGGTCCAAGTCATGTAGTGTGTTAGAAACAGAGCCAAAATGGACCCTGGATTATAATTCCTGGTCCAAGGTCCAATCCTTAGAACCATAATGGCTCCTATTTAGTCTATTTGGTGCAAACACATATGAGGAAATAGCTAAATCTGAGTATGGAAGAATCCTATATTACAATACAATGCTATGTTGGAAGGAGGAAATAATTTTTATTATAAGACATTCCTTTTAGTTGTTCAAAGTCTTCTGTAATAATCTCTTTTATATTTAAATTATCCATGCATGAAAAATGCATGGTCGAAGCCCAGAGGTAATTTTATTTTAAAAAATTTCAGAAGACTCTTTTGAGCTAAATCAGATTAGTGGAATGTAAAAGAAGAAAAAAAATTAGTGAAAATTTACAGATTTCTTTTTAGTGTTCATTTAACTCTCAAATTGCTGAATTGGTAACTTAACTTTCTTTAAATCAAGTTCTCCAGTTTATTAGAAGAAAATAATAAAAGGGTTGAATAACTTAAAAATTGTAAGCCACTTACATTTTAACTGAAAATACAAATAAGCACGATGGCCCCTAGTTCTGTTTCAGCTAGCACCATTTGTTTCTTTTAAAACTATCACAAAACATATACAAACTTTTAATTAGGTAGATTATTTGAACACTGTAAAGTCAGGAGTTCAAAATTAAGGCTCTTTCTGAAGTAAAACAAATGTCAGTATTTCTTGCCCTCCCTCTCTCTCTCCCTCCCTCCTCTCCTTCCTTCCTTCCTTCCTTCCTTCCTTCCTTCCTTCCTTCCTTCCTTCCTTCCTTCCTTTCTTCCTTCCTTCCTTTCTCCCTCCCTCCTTCCCTCCTTCCCTTCCTTCCCCTCCTTTGTTTTTTTTGTTTGCTTGTTTTTTTCTCCTGAATATTTAGCCAGGCATTTTTTCTCTGGTTGAAAGGGAACTGCTCTAACAACCCAAGCAATGAGGCTTACTGGTCTGGAACTGGAAGAGGAAACCCGCTGAGAAGGAAGAGCTCTGGACTGCCCTTCACTGATCTCACTCACGGAGACTTAGCTCATTTCTGGGGTGTCTGTTTTGGCTCCTTTGTATCTTCTAGAAGGTTCTTTTATTTAAAGGTTCTCCTTAGTTCAATGCTGTAAGGTCACTGCAGTCTCTATGCCTCCCTGGAAATCATAACTGCACACCTTAACCTTATCTTTGGGAAACTGAAAACACCCACCCGCAGGTCACAGTGGGAGCCACCTCTATGCACCTGGTTTCAGGCAAGTTCCAGCAAGGTCATGTAGGAACAGCGATGACTGCCTTGGTTTCAAGAGCTGATGAAAGGTACATAGAGTTCTTCATGTCTCTAGAACAAATATGTACATATGTACATATTTAACCAGGAGTGACAAATGGATACGTATACATTATCATGTCCATCTTATCATCATAAATTATAGTTATTGGAAACCTTACTGAATTACTCTATGGTGTCAAAAGTGATAGTACATGTAGGATACAACTGTCTAAGATACTTCCCAGGGGCATTTATTATAAATCTCTTAGTTAAATATTCTTAAAGTATTTTTATATACTCCAGATACATTGCATGAATCTCAACATATACGGTTGCTACACATCACCACATCCATGGAGTTTCTATTTACAATTTCATTGGGTTGGAAGTGGAGGTGGGTGGGGTGAGGGAGAGAATACGTAGTTTTTTAAGTGAAAAGGAGGAACAAGGAACTCAAAGTGTCAAATGTTTGATCAGTGCAAATATACAAAGGTAGAAATATTAGATGGGTCTTATCTCTTTGAAGCCTGGGGCTCCTCCACTGACTATTTTTACAAGATTGTTCCTTGAGACTTTCTCCTTCTAGTTAACTATTTTGAGTTGGCTTGATTTGAATTCTTAGGAAGAGGCAGCCTGAACAGCTAGCTTGTCCCTGGTGCTGTCATGACCTTCCACTGGATCCATGTTGTTCTGAACAGGCTATAGGCAACAAATGAAGGAGATTTGAAAAATAAAGAAGGTCTTACACCTGCCACATTGTGCTTTCATAGGCCCAGAACCTCAGGGGAAGCAGGACCAAGGGACAGACACAGCAAGAGGCCTAGGACCCAAAGCATGAAGTCCTGGTCTATGTGCTCTGGAGTCCCTGCAGCCTCCCAGGTCGTTCAAGCAAAAACCATAATCCTATCACTTGAAAAAGCTTTACTGAAATGCTGATTTTATATTTATGTAAATAAGTCTGGTATTTGTAAATTGGCAATAACTGACTGGAGAGCATTTCTATAGCGGTAAGCTTCACTGTGGTGTATTGGAAAAGAGACCCAGTGGCCCTGCCCCTGGCCAGGTAGCTCAGTTGGTTAGAGTGTTGTCCCTATACACCAAAGTTGCAGGTTCGATCCCTGGTCAGGGCACATATATGAATCTGCCAATAAATCCATGAATAAGTGGAATAACAACTTGATGTCTCTTTCTCTTAAAAAAAGAAAGAAAGAAAGAAAAAAAAACCCTAGACCAGGTATCAAAGTGTTAGAACCCTGATTTGTTTTGATGACCTTGGGCCTTTATGGCGCTGGGTTCTTCATCTGAAACATACAGCATTTTGTTTTGTTCTGTTTTGTTTAACACCCTACTCTTCCTTCTTGTGAAATTGTAAATAGAAACCTAATACATACAAGATTTAAAGCTGAGTTGAGATACTCACTGAACTTTCTCTTACAGCGGTTTCTGAACCACCCTTGCAGAACCCTAAAAATCAGAAAACCTTTGAAAATGATTGGATTATAACAGCGGTTCCTGGGCTCTGCTCCTACAATTTCTAGTTCAGCAGTTGGGGGGCACTGCCCAGGAATATGAATTTTAAATGTCCCTTCTCCTACTGAATGGTCCTGATGTAGACCTTAATGATTTAGTTACTTCTGAAAGTCTCTTTGGCTCAGTTATTGTAGCTTTGTGAAATTCCAGTTTGCTTATCTGTAAATATGAAGATTAAAATATCACCCTACTTCAAAGACTTTTTTTTTGTGACGATCAGATGAGATAATGTATACTAAATTGTGACTTTTAAAATGACATCTGCTGAAAGATGATTTAAATACTTGACAGACTATAGGATACTACACTATTCCAAAAATAGCTTCATGTAAAAATGCAATACAAAGAGGGTAAAAAAAGTAGTCTTTAACTCCAAAACTTCTATATCAAGATCTTCTAGAAAGACAAACTCTATTGGGTGTTCTGCTTCTGTTAACAAAAAGAAAGTGATTAACATGCAACCTAATTGATTAAAGTAGTATAGTTTTAAAAAGAATAATATTTAATTGTACAAGTGTTCTTTTAGGCATTTTTTTGTGTAGTAGGGGTGGGGGTAAAAATAAGATCTTCCCTATTAATGTTTCTATATCCCATAACAGATCTTCAGTGTCAAGAGGTAGAAGGTCTACAGCTGATTGTCACTGAGTATAAAGGACACTCTTCCTGTTGGATAAAAACATATCTATGCGCATTTGAAGAAGTTCAGCTCTAGGATATATTATGTCCAGTTTGATATTCAAAACAGTTTTTCATTCCAAAAGTCTCTGGGCCTTTATTCCCTCACCTATAAAATGAGTGTCCAGGTGATCTCTCTGTCTCTCACACTGAGCACACATTTCTGTAGTTCCCACCCACACCTGAGAGGGGATAAGCTACCCCAGAACAACTGTGTGGTCAGGAAGAGATGGAAGCTATTGTTTGACTCACAGTCATATTAAGCTTTATTTTTGTAGCAGCCAACATTCTGATGATTTTGTAGAATTGCTGATTTAATATGGTTATTAATTAGCCACACATCTGGAAGAAACACTAAGCCATTAGTCCCAAACCACCCCCCCCCCCCAGACCTATTGAGTAGAATTCTGCTGATTAGTCAGGTTTGGAAACCACTGCACAAGAGAACCATTTGTTGAAAACATAACTTCTGCTCATGTCAATTAATTCTAGTCAGTCCTTCACTCTCAAACACTGCTATAGAGTGTGAGTTTTTCTATGTATATATGCGCTGCAACCTGTGAGTGTGTGTGTGTGTATGTTTGTGGTTTGCCAATGGTGCAACCCACTGTTTTTAATAGTTCTAATAACTGTTCATACGTGGGTGTTTAAAAGCAAAATAGAATACATCTTGCTGTAATATATATAATATACCACTTGCTGCAACAGAAATCTGAATTTTCATCACATAATGGTGCCAACTTTCTCTTTCTAATGATAATTTCCTTTTGATTTAATCTCTACAAAGTAAAGAGCTTCTTGTAATTTTATAGCTGTGGAGAATAGAAGTATACAAACAAGTTAGGTCATATTCTATCTCAAAACAGAATCAAATGAATATCCTTCCAGGACTTTCCTCAATGTGCATAAGTTTCCGAGTC
Source organism: Saccopteryx bilineata (assembly GCF_036850765.1). Taxonomy (NCBI): domain Eukaryota; kingdom Metazoa; phylum Chordata; class Mammalia; order Chiroptera; family Emballonuridae; genus Saccopteryx; species Saccopteryx bilineata. The sequence continues at coordinate 184,905,136 of NC_089490.1, read as the reverse complement.
TACCCTACTTTAGGCGTATGCCAAGATGTATTTCTGCGTAACCCCCTAATGACACCACATGGTTGGTGCCGAGGGCTCAGTCATTCCTCCTCGCTCTAGAATTCCTTTGTAGATGGAGGGAACTAAGATTTTATAGGAAGTAAAATAGAAAAAGATGGAGAATAAAAAGCTGCTGTTGAAAGAATTTATTATACATCAAGGCTGTAAATATGTATTATAAAGGCTATAAATATAGAGCCCTCTTTAAGCCCTGGCATGTTGAAAAAAGGCTGATTTAGGACTTTTTACTACTTTCTAAAGTGCCTTTGAACAGCTTCTATGCTTCCTCCTACAGCCTGGACATCTTCCTTGCACCTGTGTTTTTGAATGTCTCTTACAACTGGCTTTTAAAGTGCTTTTTTTGGTTGTGAGACAGCTGGTAATCTTAACTTTTACCTCATTTTGTTCTTCTGAGCTCACTGTTTTGATGGCAACCCATGTCCAGCTCTGTTACTCTGATCCACTGCAAATGTGCCATGGGAATGTGAGAGTGTCCTTGGGTCTAACCAATGCTAAATCATAGCAACATGTCCTTGTTATGCATCACATATGTTATCACAAGAATCAGAAAGTAAAAGCTTCAATTGGAAATTTTAAAATACTATTTTCTGTAGCTGACTATCCTAGGGATGATGTTAGTAAAAACAGAAACACTCTCAAGCTAGCCTGAAAACAGGGAAGATAGTGCATGATCTTTCATCGAGGGCTAGAAAGTCAGATTTTTCCTCTCTTCTGCTCTGCTTGTCATTAGAGATTTCATGTCTTCAGCCAGCCTCTCTGGCTGCTAATTCCCAGGAGAGAGAATCTGACTCACCCAGGTGTCAGGTAATCAAGTCACGCTTCTGGGGGCTGGGCTTGGTGGGGAGCAGAGAGCACAAGACCTGGTGTGAGAGGGGGCTGGGCTTGGTGGGGAGCAGATAGCACAAGACCTGGTGTGAGAATGGGGCGGAGGTGACAATAGTTCTAGTAAATGACTATTGCTGCTTTTTGAATTTTGGTCTTAATATTTATTTTATATCTTTTTTCCCTAATGTACTTCCAAGATTAAAGCATTAAAAAAACAACAGATTAATTTGCCTGCTAGCATCCTTGTTCTACTATAATTATTTAAAATTTTTCCTTTGCGATGATAGGCTAGGCTTGGGCCAGACTGCCCCACATCCCCAGTAGCTGAGCCACTGTCGAATTGTTCAGCCTCCCGTGAAAGCTTCGTTAGCTAACAAAAGGCACCCACCAGAGAGTGGTGGGCGGGTGAAGGGGGGAAGCATGGGTTTTCCTTCTTCTTTTGCTTCCACAGTTACCATTTTTGTTGGTATCAGTGCCTTCGCTTCAGATCTCTGAGTTGGCCGCACCTCCTTCGATTTCTCATCTCCCACTTCACCTATGTAACAAATTCTTGGTCTTAAATTCCCTCTGGCTTAAATACCTACAGTGGTTTCAGTTGTCCTGTTGACTAAAGTTGAGACAGACTGATATCTGGATGCACCATCTGTTTAAGACAGTATGTAGACAATATGCGATATGATAGCATAGAACAAATTCTACTGGTCCCTTGTAATTTATAATATTAATCAACTTCTTAGAGCAGTTTTAGGTTTACAGAAAAATTAAGTTGAAAATACAGAGAGTTCCTCAGACGTCTCCTTCCTGCTCTCACATAGTTTCCTCTAAAATTATTTTGCATTCATGTGGCACATATGACAAGATTGATGAACAGATAGCGAGACAATACTATCAACTAAAGTCTGTAGTTTACGTCAGAGTTCACTCTTTGTACTGTACATACTATATGTTTTAACAAAGACATAATGATGTGAATCTGCCGTTACAGCATCACAGGAAAGTTTCACTGCTCTAAAAACCCAAGGTGTCCTGATTTTTCCTCCCAGGCCCCTCCTGACACTCTTGATCTGTTACTGAATCCATATATGTTTATTTCAGAATGACAGAGAGTTGCCATCCCAAAGCATTTCCAGATTGGCTTCTTTCACTAGTAATAAGCATTTAAATTTTCTCTATGTACTTTTGTGGCTTCATAGCTAATTTCCATTTATTGCTGAATAGTATTCCAGTGTATGAATGTACCACAGTTTGTTATCCACTCACCTATGGAAGCACACCTTGGCTGTTTTCAAGTTTTGTCAATTATGAGAAAGCCAGGTTATGTGTGAACAAATCTTTCAACTTATTTGAGTAAATACCAAGGAATGCAAGTGCTGGATGATGCACAAATGCTGGCTGAGTCTTAGTTCTATAAGTAACCACCAGACTGGCTTCCAAAGTGCTGTACCATTCTGCGTTCCCCCCAGCAATGAATGAGAGTTCCTGTTGTTCCACATCCCTGCCCGCCTTTCTTATCAGTGTCTTAGATTTTAGTCATTCTAACAGCATTTAAAAATTTTTTATTTGTTTTATTGATTTTTCTATAGTTTGTATACAATATTATAATAGTTATATTAGTTTTACATATACAATATAGTGATTTGACCTTTTTACACCTTACAATATGATGATAACCTAATCTTATTCTCTCCTGGTGGTGATAAGGTTAAATCAGTGGTTGTGTCATGGCTATTGGTGAATGTGTTTTGTTAGTCATTACTATAAGTTGTGTGGAAAAACTTGATACCTGTTTTTCTTATGGTTCCTATTGCTTTTTTAGGACACTTGTTCTTGTATTTTATTTCTTAATTGGTAGTAAAAGTAGAAATCAAGGATGGTGTGTGTGTGTGTGTGTATGTGTTTGTGTGTACATGAATGTGCATGTGTACTTAAGCAAGTACACAGTGAGAATAAAATATATTTCATATGTTTTCTTTAAGCAGTATTCCTATTTATGTTTCCTCTGGTGGATAGGTAGACCAATATGTCTAAATCATTATTTACTATGGTGACCTGTATCGCATGGAAAAGAGATAAGATTGTATTTTTTCACTATCTCTTTAGAAAATGTTTGAGAACTTAGCCTATCTTTGCAATGTCTCTCATGTGTATTTCTTCTGCAGCAACCTCTGCACAAGGCTTCATACCTCTCTTCATAGCTATCCAATACTCTGCTGAGTAGTATTCCTGCCTGAATTCTTTCATCCATTCACTCTGTGAATCAAATGTTATGAAGAACCTATTATGTGTCAGAAATGTGCTAATAGGCAGGGATACACTGACCAGTGAGCTATGACCTCTGCCATCACAATATTATATTAGAATGATATAGTGCAATATAGTATTATATATATTACAATATAGTATCATATTACAACATCATAGGAGAGGAAATTAAGCAACGATGTGATCAGAACAGAATTTGGTAGGTAAAACATTAGAAGTATCACACAATGACCATATATTTATTCATGAATAGCCCCAAGCAATTAGTTTTTGAGGGGAGCCGGGTTACTCTGCCAGTATTTTCAACAAAAAAGGGTGAGGATCTTAACCAAGTCATAAGCAAAGTCTTTACAATTATCTCAAAGTTTAGCTTAATAGGGCACAGTGAAGATCACAGCTGTTCAAAATCCTTCAGTGGATTTGCATTTTGTTAAACTAAAACCAAATGTCTTTGCTTGAAAATTAAGGCCACTCAAGTAGTGACCTTTGCCTCCCTCTTCGAACTTGTCTTATTTTATTCCTGCAAACATAATGTACTTCCTAATCAGAGTAGGCTATTCAGTGCCTCTCCACAGGCCCCCATATCTTCTGCTCATGTTCTCTGACTATAAAACTTCTCCTGATCTCTACTTGTCAACAATCTGAACTTTCCAGTTCAAATAACTGTACCTCTGTGAAGATTCTGGGGTCTCTCCACACATACGCAATCTCTGATTTCCTCAGTCCTGTAGTACCATCTAATTGTCTCTATATTTTATAGGAAGGTGATTACTGGCATAATTTGCATACTTGTCTAGTCCTCTTCATAGAATTTCTTGAGGGCTTCTCACCACAAAGGATCTAGCACACAGCTGTGGCCATAGCATAATCTTGATAATAATTGTTGAATCAGTGAAAAGACTAGTTCTCCCTCTCTGAATGCCAACTAGGTCTTTAATATTTGTGGTTGCAGAAGGTGTAATTCTTTGGGAAGCATAAATCTCACTGTTCCTCTGACCCAAAGGCCCAGATTTAACTGGGTGATAAAAAGCTACTCTCTCTGTTCTATAGAAAGAAGGAAGTCGCTGTTTAGAATATTGCTTGTTCTTCTCACATGGTTTGAGTCACATAGTATATAATATTCTATCAATATTCTGCATCTTGATCTAAAATTTAGGTACAATTGTTTCCCCCTCTGGCCCTTAGGGTTCTATTCTGTGTCTAGAGATTCTTGGGACAACGCAGAGGCAAGTCAGAAGTCTTCTCTGTTACAGGAAAAGTGAAGAGGGCTCCATCTCTAGGGGCCCCTGCAGGAAGGAAGCAGTGAACACACGGAGTCACCACACAGATATGTCAAAAATACCCACACCTGTGCTGGATCATGCATCCAAAAAACCATTTCTTGTGGTTTCTAAAACTCAAGTAAAGGTTGAGATGTGAGTTGACATGTGAGTTGTTACTGAACACTACGTGCCTGGAAATGTGCAGGGCACTTTCCCATGTACATATTATTACTTTGAAATAAACAGGCTACCATATTTCCCAGCGGGGAGATGGCTTGATGAGAGTCACTTTCGGGAGAGGCAGTTAATGGATGGTGGAGAACACAGAAGGGGACCCTGTGGAGAAGCTATATTTAAGGCAAGGTAAGAGGGAGACCTTGATGTGGGAGAGAAAATCATTAAAAGCAGTGCTCTCGGAAAATTCCCACAGCAGTGTTTTTCCTGCCTGGGAAGTTAACGTGATGGAGACCTCAAGAAAAGAGGGTCTGCGCTTGAGATGAGCGGAGTTCTCCTTTGACCTCAGCACCGTGTTCTCTGAAGCCTGTTATCAGCCATGCTGTGTCTGGCTTTGTGTGTTCTAACATTGAAGTTCAGCGCGTTCCACTCAGCTCTGAAAACAGATGAAAGGACCAGATGCACAGATGTAGAGGTGACCCAAGAGAGGGGATATGGGCAGGACAGGAGAGTCAGGACTCAAGGACTTAGAGCTTGAAGAGGGTCTTGAAGATGCAAGAGAAAAAGGAGTCAACGAAGAGCCAGAGGGCTGTGGGCCCAGATCAAGAGATGAGCACCGAGTCAGCTCCCGTCCTATTAGCAGAACTGAGTGAGTTGTGAGAATAAAGGTGTGCTCTTTGGAATCAAGGGCAGGGGAGCCTGTTAAGAATTTAGGAAGTCACAAGTTCCTTATCTTTGTTCACCCTTTTCCTGTTGCTTCCTTGATCTTTACTACCTTATGCACATTGCAGGCATACACTACAGATTAAGGGAGTGAGAGAAGTGGAATGACAAAGAACAGGCCATTGGAATGGATGGCAGAGGAGTCATTGTTGCCTCATGAAATCAGATTGCAAATGTGTTAGCTCTGGCCTGAGCTTGGTTTGCTGTTCTCTCTCCTAGGTGGTCGGTTGGAATCCAGATTCCCATTTCCATTTCTCAGACTGGTCTGAGCAGTATTGCATAGCCACCCTATGACCATAATTGTTAAGTAAAACATTCTAAATCTTTTGGACTCACTGTACAACCTTTTCATTTCCTGAACAGGCTTTGCATACAGTTTCCTACATTTTTGTAAATGCTTTGTGGACTGACGTTGGTAAAAGAAAACTCAAAGAGTGTTGAATGAAACGGAAGTATTTTGCACAGAATATTATATTTGACTTGCCTCTCCCTGTTATCTGGAAAAGAGACTACCTACAGACTAAAGGCAAATAGAGTGCAGGACTGTAGATCCTCAGATAAATATGATCTGCAAAAGGTCTGAATAGTCAACTCCGTGTAAAGACAGCCTCTGCAAATTAGACAGTTGGATTTCCCCCTGGGTAAGTGAATGTTGGAGGATATTTAAAATCAGGGTGGTGAATGGGATTGTTATTGAAATAAAATAAAGAGTGTGTACAACAGGAGTTTGCACTTGAATGAGCTACAGGGATCATTGGATTCACATTGCTCCTCACAGATGAGGAAAGTGAGACTACCTAGACAAGTGGAATCCAGCCAGACTCCTGTCTTATCCTGTTCTCTGGTTACCATAGCAAATTGCCGACCAACAACTCTGTAGTCCCTCTTCTCAAAAACCCTAAAACCAAATACTAAACTTTTCAAATGTTTCTAATCTTAAGGTTTAACATTTATTTTGGGTTATTAACACCAGCATCCACTTCTTGATGCATATATAGTAGAATGGAAAAATAAAGAACATGGTTTTAGAGCAAGATTGATTCACTGAATTAATGTTTACTGAAATCCTGCTAAGTGCCAGGCACTGTGCTTGATGTGTTAGGCCCAAGGAACTCAATTGTGAAAAAGACATGAGCCCTAGACACCAGGAATGTCAAGGATAGTAAAATTGGTGTCTTGTTGTCCTGCTTAGAAGCTTGACATTGGGTTAGTTACCTAGTTTCTTTGAATCCCAATTTCCTCATCTGTACAATGGGATAATAGTATATCATAGAATCACTGTATAAAGGTATGCACAAAAATCATAGTGCACAAGAGCTCAGTAAATGGTAGCAATTATCAGCTGCTTCATTTCACAGGACACCATAGCGCAGAAAGGCCAAGCCACACGCTCAAGATCGCACAGTTATTGGCAATGTGGTTTGTCCACATCCTTATTTAGATGGCTGGGACTCCCTAAGAATGCTCAAAGATGCACTCTTCACTTTATTTTATTGAATAACATCTTGTACAATAGCTGCTTTCTGTAGCATGTTTTACATTGCAATCTCTCGGAATGTGAAAGCAGATAACTGAATACCAAAGGTGATTTACCAGGTGTTAAGGGTGGGGGGCAAACACAAACCTAATATTCGAAAATTGAATCCTTCATCTCTTACAATAAAACTAACTTCAGCGGCCATTTAGTGCCTCCTCCCCATTTGGTCATTTGAATAAAGACTTTGTATTATTTTTCCAGAAAGGTAAGCACACTTGCGATTATAGAGCTTTCCATTTGAGAAAACCATGCATTATGGAACCCATGCAAATAGGGTGTCCTCTTCACACTAGCCTAGTGGGTTTGCTGCTGGGTAAAAGGTAAAGGAAGGAGAAGAGGTTAACTGGTGCTTCTTCAGTGATATTCAAATACTTTCAGAAAGATTGAAACTTAAGAGCAAATGAAATTTTAGCAAGTACTCATATCTTCTGTTATCCCCAAAGAAACTTTTTTTTTAGGGGAAAAATAAATTTGTTACCTCTTGCAGGACTATCAATCAGTGCCTTTGCTCTGAACCAAGGAGTGGAAGAACCCTCCTCAGCACCGTATTTCCACCTCTCTTCTTCTGCATCCTCATCAACCACATCCTTCTCAGGGCTTCCCCTGCCTCGATGTCACTGGGGAGCTTGTTACAATTGTAGATTCCTCGGGCTCATCCAGGCCAGCTGAATCTGATCTTCTGGGAGGTGATGTGGGGTGGGCTTGAGAGAACCCACAATTTATACAAGCTCTCCAGGTGACTCTCCCCCCCATAATAAAGTCTGAGAACAACAGCAGGTGTGTCTGTTTATTGTTTTAAACAGGCCCTTGTTTTAAACCAGTGGTTCTCAAACCTGGTTGCACGTAAGAACCACTTGGGAAGCTTAGAAAAACTACTGCTGCCAGAGTCCCAGCCTGCTGATCCTGAAATGATGGGCGTTGGAGAGAGCTCAGCCATCAGTATTTTCACCAAATGCTTTTCAGCTGCAGCCGGAGGTGAGCACTAGGGCAATCCTTTGGGATGTCCACCTGATGCTCTCATGCACCCTCCTCTCCCTGTATACTGCCCCCTTTCTATCACTTTCCAGCTTGCTGCTTCCTTCACTTGCCTGGTACATCCTTAATTCCTGACAGATGGGATTCACACACCGGCTGGCACATGAAAAGGAATACTGTAAAGCACAAAAAGCCGGAAGTCGCTCAGTATTTAAAATCTCTGTTGCTTGCTCATAACATCCAGGAAGGTTGTATTCTAGTCAACGTCCTGTAGTTCAAATGATACCCTTTGCACCTGGCTCGGTGATTCTGGTTATAGACTTGACACGCCTTAAAAATAAAACAACATGGTCAAGGCACATATGGGAGTTGATGCTTCCAGCTCCTCCCCCCCTTCTCTCTCTCTGTCTCTCCTCTCTCTCTTTCTCTGTCTCTCCCTCTCCTCTCTAAAATGAATAAAAAAAATAAAACAACAGAAAAAGAGGGATTGATCCTATTGCTGCTGCTGTTTCCATTTACTATTACAACACAGGGAGGGTCATGAGACACATTATTAGACCATATCCTTTATCTGCTGTCACCTTAGGGGGACTCTGTTAGAAGACTGGAGTAGGTCCATTTCCTTCATTCCATGATAGGTAGAGATTTATTTCCTCTTTTGAATTTCAGTGACCATTGTTTCCTTCATTATATTCATTTAATAAATATTTATTGGGCAGTTCTGCAATGAGAATAAATGATTTATAACCACAAGCAATACTATGAATGAATTTTCCTAACATAATGTTGAACCAAAGAATCCAGACACAAAAGCAAGTGTACAGTATGTTTATGTAAAGTAAAAGCTAATACAGCCTGACCTGTGGTCGCACAGTGGATAAAGCGTCGACCTGGAAATGCTGAGGTCGCCGGTTTGAAACCCTGGGCTTGCCTGGTCAAGGCACATATGGGAGTTGATGCTTCCAGCTCCTCCCCCCTTCTCTCTCTCTGTCTCTCTCTCCTCTCTAAAAAATGAATAAATAAAATTTTTTTAAAAAGCTAATACAAAATTAATCTATGCTGTTATAAACCAGGATTATAATTACCCAGGGGCATATTCTGCCTGGAAGGAAGACAATGGGAAATTCCTGGGTACAAGTGATGTTCTACTTCTTAATCTGGGTGCTGGGTACAGAGTGTGTTTGATTTGTGAAAATTTATCAAGCTTTCTACTTATGATATCTACATGTTTTGTGACTATTTCGTACTGCATTAAATATAGTTTAAAAACTATACAAAGAAAAGCTATGTCATGGACACTGTAGGACACCAGGGAGTCAGTGCTGACAGAGACAGACTGGTACTCTGTCCTCAGAGTACACGCAGTTGAGTAGGAAATGCAGGAATCTTAGAGCAAACACAACATTACAAGGCTTCCAGGGGAAAATGGCAGTTAAGAGACCTGAAGTGTGGGCAGGGGTTGGCTAGCATAAGGGGTGAGGAAGGGGAGAGTGGTCCTGGTAGCAGAAACAGCAGAGACATGGCTCAGAAAAATGAAAGAGGGAAGATGGGATGGAGGAACTGAGATGATTTTTCATGGTGGAGTATAGTAAGGGGGCCAGTGATGAGAGATGAAACTGGTTAGCTGAGCAGGGCCCAGATCAGAAAGAGGCTCTATCAGAAGTTGGACTACATAGCATATCGAGATATCGAGATCACTGAACAACAGCTGAAGGGAATATGGCAGGGTGTAGTCCTCAACAGATGTGGTTTTAGAAAAATTGCTATCGCCTGACCTGTGGTGGCATAGTGGATAAAGCATCATCTGGAACGCTGAGGTCGCTGGTTCAAAACCCTGGGCTTGCCTGGTTAAGGCACAGATGGGAGTTGATGCTTCCTGCTCCTCCCTCCCTTCTTTCTCTCTCTCACACACACTCTCTCTTCCTTCCCTCTCTAAAAATGAATAATTAAAAAAAGATAAATAAAATAGAAAAATTGCTGTCACTAAAGGGCAAGAGATAGATTGGAGCGGGCAAGTCTACAGGCTGGGATGCCTGCAATCCAGGCAAGAGATAAAGGAGGTTTAGTTATGATGGTGGTAGCAGGGTGGGGGAATGGAGTATTGAGAGGCATTTAGGGGGTGAGATCTGGTGCTAGATTGGAAGTGAGGGAAAAGAAGGGGCCGAGGGTATGCAGTTAGACAGATGGCGAATGCTGGCAGGAAGATGGCAAGGACAGTTCTGAGCACAGAGAGAATGAGACTAACTCCAGTTGAGAATTCTCTTACAAAGGCCTGTTCTCCTGCTCTGCCTCCAGTCCTCCCGAAGAGCAAGGGCTATTTCAAAACAACCTCATAAATGGTGAAATGAGATGAAGCTAGTAGGTCCATTCATTAAGCAATTTGAAGCAAGTCTCTTAACCACTGGGTTTCTCAGCTTCCTTCCCTGTAAATAGATGACAGTTAGCAAGCCCCACCTACCCACATGGAAAAATAGATGATAAAATGGAACCCTAGTTGTAATCATGCTACCTACATGCAAGGCGTTATTATTCTTGTTACTCTTTCATCATATCAAGTCTTGGAGAGCGTTTCCCAGTCATTTCTTTTACAACTGGTGTGAGATGAGGTAAAACGTCTCTGTTCTAACATCATATTCAGATTGAAGGCAGTTCTGATCCTGTGGGAAAGAACTGGGATCAGCCCTTACTTTATTTTTTTACCTTTGAGACGGGATCTTTCTGTTGCTGTGTTTGCCATTTTGGCATTCTGCCTCGACCCTATTCCTGACAAGTTGCTCCCTAGTTCCTGGTCCTCTTGGAGCTGCTCTCAGCAAGTGTTAGCTATACAACTGGCAGCGCCCAGGCCATGGGCTCTACATGCCGCCTTGGCCTGGTACCTCCTCGATGGGAAGACCAAATGACTGCCCACAGATCATCTCTCCCTGACTCCCTAATGAAGAAAATCATAGCTGGTGCTTTATGACTTACTCCCAAATTTTATTAGTCACGTGTGTAAGAAAATAAATGGAATTCTGTCTTAGATCATGTATGTTTTTAAATGGTCCCATTGTTTTATTTACAATTTAAGCTATAAATCACATAGTCAAAAATTACATGCATTAGCTGCCTAAAGTTTCTAAATTATGTTCATTATACGGCACATTTGGGAGGGAGAATCTGACTAAACTATATATCCTCCTAAGAGTTTGAAATAATTTTGTAATCATTATACACCACCATGGAAGTTCATAATTTTTAATTTAATTGTTTTTTGGTTTATTCATTTTTAGAGAGAAGAGAGAGAGGAGAGAGAGAGACAGGGGGGAGGAGCTGGAAGCATCAACTCCCATATGTGCCTTGACCAGGCAAGCCCAGGGTTTCGAACCGGCGACCTCAGCATTTCCAGGTCGACGCTTTATCCACTGTGCCACCACAGGTCAGGCGGAAGTTCATAATTTTTAATATTAGGCAAAATATAAATAACTAGTTAATAGATACATTAGTCATTAGAACTAATTCATATAGTTCTGTCCAAGATATAATAAATTAACTTGGTAGCTGTTGAATATATATTATTACATGGTGTTAGGAGAGTCAATTTGACTAAAGAATTTATTACATATTTAATTTCTTTTTAGTATCTCTGTGTATCCAAGTGCCTCCCTAAGTATTGAATTTGTGCCATGCTCAGAATTTCAGATCTATTTTAGGCTGTTTTTAAAAAAATTTTCTCCCATCTATCCTTCAATGCGTGAAGTCTTACCTGTGTCCAAATGGTTCTTAAATCCATCCACTAAGATTTTCATTGCACTGATTATATTCTTTATTTTTAGGATTTATGTTTAGGTGCTTTTAAAATCTGCTTGCCTTTGCTTTATAAATTATGTAATTTCCTTTTTTTAAAAAAAAACATTAGACCCATTGTAGGGTGCTTTTCTCCTGTGATTCTTAGGTTGTGAATTACGCTGTTTGTTGCATCAGCAGATTCTTTGCTGAGGTGGTTTGTTCCCTCCTGTGATTTTGACTGTGACCTCCTCTTCCTTGCAAATTCTATCACATGCCCCTGGCTGAGGGTCTCAGCATTCAGTGGGACCCAGCTTCTCCGAGACAGATGCTATCATACCTTCCCTTGTTCCTTCCTATTTTCAGACCTCCTTCTCTCCAAGTGGGGAGCGCTGATGGCCCTCATTTCTGAGCCTTGGTGCTATGGAACTGCGCTCTTTCCATTCCATCCACAGTGCTGTGGGAAAGAAACAGCCACATCTGAAAGCTTCAAGCAGGACTATTTTGAAACACAAGTATAAAAGAGAGTCCACTATGACCATGGGACGATTGCATCACTGTTCATACATTAATTCAGCACATGTATGTTGATCACATACTATGTGCTGGGCCCCCGCTGGTCACTGGAGACAAAAATCTGAGCAGGACTTCTCTAGTTGAGGAGACTGACAAGTGAGCAATAGTTAGATGTGATAAACAGTATTATGGAGCTATGACAAAATGTTCTCCGAGAACAGGTGATAATTATAGGAGTAGTTTATGGAGACTTGCTTAGTGCCAGGCACTGTGTTCACGATAGAATTTCAGTAATAACCCTGAGAGGCAGTTGACAGTGATAGACACATGTTAATATTCTCATTTCACGAATGAGGAAACACCGCTCATCCCGTGAACAGAAATTATATCCCTCGTAAGTGGCCGGACTGGTTTTTTTAAAGCGTTTATCTCCTGTCTTTCAACCACTCCTTATGAGAAGAAACTGCGGGGACTTTATAGAGGCGGTGGCGACTGAGCAGTGTTGTTAGCAAGTCAGTCTTTGGAAGAGAGAAGTCGTAAAAGCATGCAGAGGACCTAGAAATGAGAAGCAGCTAGCTGTGATGGGGACAGAGGAGATATGGAGCAGTATAGACAAGGAGTGGAAGATGGGTCTGGAAAGGTGGAATGGGGGCGGGGTCCTGAAGACCTCACAACCACCACGGTCTCTGGTCCAGACCACGTGGGACTGAAAAGTGCAAGGATTGGGGGATGGAACGGAAGCTATAAAGTGAAGGTATTAGCATCACATATGGATTCTTTACTCTCTCCTGGGTGCTGGTCCAGGAGAGCGCCCCTCAAAGGGTGGGGGGTCCACTCGCCGCCCTGGCAGGGTGTTTGCCCTGCAGACACGCCCTGCCTTCCAGCAGCCAGACCCTCACTGCAGAGCAGCTGCTTCCGGTTATTACCCAACTCCACCTCAGGGGTTCAACCAGCAACTCTTTCTTTTTTTTTAAATTATTTGCATGGTTGAAGTTTGCAAAGAAGAACACTCCACACACTACCAAAACCACCACCTCAACTGATTCCGGAGAGGACACGCTCTCTTTAATGACTCCAGGCGACCAGGCTAAAAACACAGTAATAGCGCTTTGGCTGACAGTTCGGTGGGAGCCAGTGACCTCACCCTGGCTGCGTATTGCCTGTTTGGGTCTCACTTACATAGAAACATCTCCCTATAAGGCACATCACTCAAGTAATGCGCTGCATTTGGATGGCTCTTTCAATGCCATAGTGACAGTTTTTCCGCTTTGTATGACAAATAATGTTGTGAGGCATGTGTGTGTGTGTGTGTGTGTGCGCGCGCGTGCGTGCGTGTGTTCACAGATTTCTCTGCTTTCATAGTATATATTTTAAATAAAGTGAAAACTTAAAGAGCCGTTACTTCCCATGGCCTTTTGTTAATGTAGAATTTCCCTTTCAGGTACGTGTACAACCTGACTAAACACCGGGTACTGGAGCATATTATTTCGCTTGAAATCCCAATTGCAGTGTTTTGTAAGTCTCGCAGGTTTAGTTGAACCTGTGCTTGGGTCATGCTCACCGTCAGCACGGCTTTTTATTGCCATGCTGGATAACCACTAAATTCTTCTATTTATTTCCATTTTGCCAATTAGCTTAAGTTGTTAGTGCAAATTTATATGTCCTGGTTCTTCCAAGTCCTTGCCAATTACTTTGGAACATTGAACACTTAACTGTGCTTGCTCTGGGGCACCAGCAATGAAACAGTAATTAACTGAGATAGTTGCCTCTTTTTCTTAAAAGCTAGAGAATGGGATTGTATTCCAATAAACAGGCTTAAAGCAATATAATGGTAACCCTTTGATTGCAAGTTTTTAATCATAGCTTACACATAATTTTTTTTACATTAGTTAAACACTACAGAAATGAAGATAAACCAAATTATGGTTTGTTGGAAATAATAAAATGCTAACAGATCAAATCTGGCTTGGCTCAGTGATGCTCTACAATTTACATGATGTTTTAAATGAATCATAAAATGTTAATCAGGCAGAAATCTTGACCAGAAATCCAAGTAATCTGATTCAGTCCTGTGAGAGATATAAAGCAAATGGAATTTTCTTTTCTAATTACATTTATCTTTTAAAAAAATCTATTTATAGTTAATGAAGAACAGACATAGAAAGAATTTTTAAAATACTTTAATCTTTTCCATCAAATTCAACATTTTGGTCATTTTCCTATGGAGAAAAGTGAAATGAAGATAAAGAATCCTTAATATTGCCTCAATAGTTAAATTATATTGCAAGCACACTTAGAAGGACAATCAGTAGATTAGGGACATTTAGTGAGTCTCTACTCATGTATTTAGGTAAGGATGTTAAGGAACTGAAAGGATAGTAAGGAATATATATGTGTGTGTGTATATGCACATATAATATATGCATATATATAGTGTATCTATGAATATATTGTGTATATATATTGTGTGTATATATAATGTGTTTGTATATAATATACATATATAAGTACATATATGATATATATGTGTGTGTATACTTTCCACCCTATTGGGATTTTATTAAATAATATGGATCTAGAACTTTAAAATATTAACTGCTATAAATCCAAAGATGCTATGAGAAAATTTTTTGTACTGTGTGACCTTCAGACATTTGGTTTGTGGCAAAGACAGAGATGGAGATGGGTGAGTTGGGAAGTTCTGAAAGTGTCACAGAAGGTGAGAAACTCTAGTTATATAAAGGTGTAGTGTATTCATTGGGAGCAGCACTTAGTCGTTCCCTTCTTAAAAGTATTCAGGCCCTGGCCGGTTGGCTCAGTGGTAGAGCGTCGGCCTGGCGTGCCGGAGTCCCGGGTTTGATTCCCGGCCAGGGCACACAGGAGAGGCGCCCATCTGCTTATCCACCCCTTCCCCTCTCCTTCCTCTCTGTCTCTCTCTTCCCCTCCCGCAGCCGAGGCTCCATTGGAGCAAAGATTGCCCGGGCGCTGGGGATGGTTCCTTGGCCTCTGCCCCAGGCACTAGAGTGGCTCTGGTCGCAACAGAGCGATGCCCCGGAGGGGCAGAGCATCGCCCCTTGGTGGGCAGAGCTTCGTCCCCTGGTGGGCGTGCCGGGTGGATCACGGTGGGGCGCATGCGGGAGTCTGTCTCTCCCTGTTTCCAGCTTCAGAAAAATACAAAAAAAAAAAAAAAAATTCAAAGCAGTTTACTGAAATATCTTCATTTTTCATGTTAATATATAGTCAATCTTATTATGTATTTAGAAAAACAATAATTCAAGAACATAAAATGGAGAAAGGAGAGTCTCTTCAGTAAATGGTGTTGAAAAAACTGGACAGCACATGCAAATAATAAATAGAACATTGTCTTAAGAGCATTTAAAAAAATTAACTCAAGATGGACTAAAGACCTGAAATGATGAAATAATTAGAAGAAAACAGAAGCGATAAACTCCTTGACACCTGTCTTTGTGAAGCTTTGTGGAATCAGCTTCAATGACAATGAAAACAGAAGAAAAAATAAGCAAGTGGAAGAAATCAAACTAAAAAGATTCTGTGCAGCAAAGAAAACCATCAACAAATGAAAAGACAACCTACAAAATAGGAAAAAATGTTTGCTAATCATACATTTGATAAGGAGTTAATATCCAAAATATATTAAAAAACTCATACATCTCAACAACAGCAAAACCTGATCCAAAAGTCAGCAGATCTAAATAAATGTTTTTCTAAAAAAGATATACAGATAGCCTATAGACACATGAGGAGATGTTCAATAGCACTAATGGTTGGGGAAATGCAAATCAAAACCACAAGGAGATATCACCTCACACCTGTTGGAATGGCTATCATCAAAAGACAACAAGAGTTAGAGAGGATACGGAAAAAAGGGAACTCTTGTGCATTGCAGGTTGGGATGTAAAGTAGTATAGCTGCTATGGAAAACAGTATAGTGATTCCTCAAAAATTTAAGAATGGAACTACATACGATTCAGAAATTTCTCTCTCGGCATTTATCCAAAGAGTATAAAAATATCAATTCAAAAGAAAATACATAAGCTCCTAAGTTTATTGCAACATTATTTACAATAGCCAAGAAATGGAAACAACCTAAGTGTCCATCATGGATGAATGGATAAAGAAGATGCGGTACATATATATAATGAATACTACTCAGCATTAAATGCTACTTGTCATTTGGACAACATAGATGGACCCAGAGGGTATTATACTACAGATGGAAAATGACAAAATACTTTATGATAGAATATGGAAGCAAAGACAAACACAAACAAGCCCTAGCTGGTGGCTCAGTGGAGAAAGTGTTGTCCCAGCATGCCGAGGTCATGGGTTCAATATATAGTCAGGACACAGATGAGAAGCAACCAATGAATGCACAGCTAAATAGAACAAATATTTGGAACAACGAGTTGATCCTTCTCTCTTCCTCTCTCTCTCTTTCTTTTCCTTCCACTCTCTCTTTCTCTCCATTCTACTCTCTCTCAAATCAATTGAAAAAATAAAGTGCAATCAAATAAAACAAAATAAATATATAGAAGCAGTCAACAGATTAATAGTTACTTTAGAGGGGAAGCGGGGAGGGCAAAGTGGGTAAAGGGCATCAATTGTGTGCTTCTGAATGGAAATTAGACTTTTGGTGATGAGCATGATGTAGTGTATACAGATGTCGATTTATAATGTTGCATTACTGAAACTTATATAATATTATAAACCAATTCTACCTCAATTAAAATAAATAATAAAGAACAGTTTTAAAGAGGTAATACAGCCATTTTTCTAGATATTATCTGGATTTCATAAGATCAGAGATTCTTATGATGTATTTGAATTAATAACTTTCTCCTTCTAAGTTCAAAGACATTGGTTCTGCTGTAAGAGGTAATGTCCACGGCTGACCTTTCTTAGCTATGGCATTCTTTCTTTCAGAATCTGGTCTCTGGGCAATGGGACTTTGTATGAGCAGAAAAAAAACTAGCTTTTGTTAGGTTTTCATATCCCCGAAGAAATTTGTTTCTTCTCTTTGTGAAACTTCAGTGTGGGGTTTGTAATTTCCTTTTCTCTCCTCTAGGAACCAAGTGTCTGTTTTCATGAATTCTATTACATTTCTGAAAGTAAAACCTGGTACAACTATTCTTATGTGGACAAGTCAAGACTAGACGAAAAGATTTTAACTTCATTCATATCAAAACCTGAGATATTTACCTCTATGTACATTGCAGTGTTATTTATAATAGCCAAGGTTTTGAGGTAGCCCAAGTGCCCATCAGTGGATGAGTGGACAAAAAAAAAATCTGTGTACATTTACATAATGGAATAATACTCAGCCATAGAAAAGGAAGGAAATCTTACTTTTTGTGACAACATGAATGGGCCTCGAGAGTATTATGCTAAGTTAGAGAGAGACAAGTACCATATGATTTCACTCATATGTTGAATCTAATGAACAAAATGAACTTAATAGAAACAGACTCACAGAAAGAGAGCAGGCTGACAGTTGTCAGGTTTATGGAGGGCTGGATGAAAAAGGTGAAAGGATTAAGCAGAAAACAAAATAAAACAAAACTTCATAGACACAAACAACAGTATGGTGATTACCAGAAGGAAAGGGGGGTGGGTAGAAAAAGTTAAAAGGGGGAATAAATGGTGATGGAAAGAGACTTGACTTTGGCTGGTGAACACACAGTACAATATACAGATGATATATTAAAGAATTGTGCACCTGAAACCCATACAATTTTATTAATCCATGTCACCTCAATGAATTCATTAAAATTTTTTAAATGCTCCAAAAATATAGAAGAAAAAAATTTACAGAAACTCGGGAAGGATGTGGTTCACATGCAAGAAGCTGTAAATTTTTGAAGAACTGACAAGATAAAGATGTATCAGAGAGTCCTAGTACTGGTTCTTAAAAAAAAATCTATGGCTTCTTTGTCTAAAAAGAATTAAAGCGGCTTGCTTTAGTCATTTATTTAGGTCTCAATTTGTGAGACCTCTGTATGTATGAATTAATTTTTTTTCTCCTATTAATCAGTCTTGTGTGAATTTCTTTGTTAGACCCATAAGAAGAACTAAGAAGAGTAGAGGAAAATTTCTGCCCTTCCCAACAACCTAAAAGTTTTGAACACAATGTCCTTGTAGAATCTATGGCAGATATGACCTCTGTAAGGATGAGCAAGCAGAGAGAAGTGACGGGACATGCAAACAAGTCTGCAGTTCAAGAAGAGGGTCCATGTGTGGAACTGGCTCTCACCTCCCAATCTATGTCCCCCAGACTTACTCCCTCATTTGTGGTCCCTCCCAGACTCAGCATCCATCCTAGTGAGGGGAGGTACATATTTTGCTTTATGTAGTTCTCCAGCCCCATGTCTCCTGTGGCCAAGGGTTAAGGATTTCTTTGCCTGGTTCCTCATCCTGCAGAAAGCTCTCTCTCCATGGATCAGGGTGAGCCTGGCATCCACCCAGCTGGTGGAAGAGAACTTGAAATAAGTGAGGAGAACAGATGGGTGCTGGAAAATCTCCTGTTAAAACTTCTACCAGAACCACCATTTGAGAAAATTGATAGGTGTGTTTCCTCACTGTACCTTTTGTGCCATGGATGCTAACAAGAATAAACATAAAAATTTGGAGGAGATGCAAAGAGCCTGGGTGACTGAATTACTGTGGAGGGCAGAATTCTAGAATTGCCTCCAAGGTTCTTGCTCATGGTATATACACCCTATATAATCACCTCTCCTTGAGTATGGGCAGGATTTGTGAACTAATGTGATCATCATATTTTTATTAGTTTACACAACAAAGACAAAGAGGCTTTGCAGCTGCCATTAAAGTTCTGAGTCAGTTGAGTTTGAGTTCATCAAAAGGGAGATACTCCTTGGTGGGCCTGGCCCAATCATGAGAGCCATTTAAAAGAACACAAATCATTAGTGAGATTATTCTACTCATCTAGAAGTAGAAACAGAGATCTATATTGTGAACTGTTTTGGAGAGGAGCAGCCTCTACGAGCTGAAGACCTCAGTCATCTTAGAACCACAAGGAACTTAATTCTGCCAACAGCCATTAGAGCCTCGAAGATGACGCTCTCATCTCGGAACCTCACATGAAATCTCAGCTGCAGCCCACACCATGGTTACAGCCCATTAGACCCTGAGCAGAAGACCCAGCTAGGTTGTGCCTAGACTCACAGAGGACATGGACCTATGCAAACTATGAAAAATTAATCTATGTTGTTTTAAGATGTTAAATTTGTAGTAATTTGATACACAAAAATTAAAACTAAAACTTTTAATTAACAAAAAGACCCTAAGATATTTATGGCTGTATATGGGTATAGAGAAAAACATTTTCTATGGTCTTGAGAAAAATCCAGTTCATATTTTGCTATCGTTTTTGTAATTCAGCAAGATCACTTAATTCAAAGACCCTGATTTAACCTGATAACACTCTTAGTAACACTGAATGACTAAATTCTTTCTGCTTAAACTTACTCAAACTATCTAGGATTAGATAGTTTGTACTTATTTCTGCTTCTCAAGCAAGAAAATAAATTCAATCGGTTTTCTTTCAAAATTGTCTTAGGACATAAAAATAAAGTAATAATAATAAGAAAGAATTCATAAGACATTTTATTTTATTTTAAGAGAATTATGAAAAAAGGTTATTATTTGTAAGATTTAAAAGTTGAAATTTTATAATGAAAAGTTTTATTACTACTTTATTTTTTCCAGAAGGACTGGCTTCTATTTAATGTGTTTGATTAAAATATCTGAATCCCAGATACATAGTTTTAAGTATTACCAGTTAATTTATTTGCGCTTTACTTTATAGGACCCGTATTTCAACTTACATAATGCTTCAAATTGTCATCACCGAAATGGTTGGGGTTTTAGAAACAAGGGATCATGGGTAAAATAATTTAACAATTGACATATAATCCAATGTTTTCTAATCTGATGCATACCATCTGTAAATTGATGCAACTTCAGAATTGGAAAGAACTTGGAGATCTCTAAAACACTCGTTTGATATTCGGTGGAACTTAAACTAAGCGACATCAAGTGATTTGCCCAATGGTTCCCCATCACACAGTGAGTTAATGGCAGAGCCAGCACCAGAGCCCCGGAGTGGTGGTTGACAGGGTAGACTATTTCCCAATATACTATGTAGTTTTTCCTGTGTATTTCTTTCCTTCTGTGATGTTAAAGAACAAAGGTAACTGAGAAACCAGGATAGCACAGAATGACAAAAATTTTGCCCTAAGACATACACTTTCACTGTTGACATTTAAGCAATAATCTTATATATGTAATATGCAATATATAATCTCCTGCATCCTTCATATTTTCTATAACAAACATATGCTATTTTACAATGAAAACTTAATTTTAGAAAACATTAAAATAAGACTATTCGTTGTGCATATTAAAAAATAAATATAACATATAAAATAAATATAATATAGAGTAGCATCAAGTCTATATTTTTGTCTTTAAAAAATAAATTCTGTCTTCTTTTAATGTCATTTGTTACTTTTATTTTTAGAGAAAAAGTACACTAAAATAAGCGTCATGGATAGTGGTCCTTCTCTTTTCTGAATCCTTTTGTAAAATAGTCCTTGTCTAAATATACCTGCTTGGGTTTCATATATTCAAAACCAAACCTATCAAAAATTAGATAAAGTAACAGTTTACTGTTTCTTCATTTGCTTTGTTATTTCCATTTATGGATTTTTTTTCTGGTTAAATATCTCTGTTCATCAATGGCAGTTACACTGGACTTAGGCTCCGTCTTTCTTGATAATGGCTGCACAAAGAACGGTAGAGGTCAGGACTCTTTTTAGGTGCTCTGTTTACTTTCTTTTATTATTATTGTTTTACCCTTCTGGAACCTGAATTTTGGGATAAATTAGCAGGCTACCTTGGAACCTGATTTTCTATTAGCATTCTTGTTATGGAAACATAATTCCTACTAGGAAGCAATTTGCATCCAAGAACCATCATGTTTCAAACATCATGTTTCCAGCGTTAAGCAGTGCTGATCAATTGGGATAAAAATGGAAGACAAAACAGAAGTTTGTGAATTATTATGGGGAATAGAGTCTACAGGTTGGCTGGAGGAAAGAAAAAGACCAACAGGAAGAAAACAATATTCTGGATAAAAGAGGGTATGGGATACCCTGGAGGCACCTAAGGGGAGAGAAAAATGCACTAAATTACTAAAGTGCCCTGCTCCCTCTTAAAAGAGTGATTGTGGGTGAAATAGCTTTGGATGGAGAGCAAGTGAAATGACAACCCATCAACTCAGGAGAACCTGGTTGAGAAGCCTGGCAGAAATGGACTTTTCCTGTTTAGACAGAATATATCTAGTTGGTATCAAATATGCACATTATGGCATATTATTTGGTTTTTAAATTTTCCATTTATTTGAGAGAGAGAAAGAAAGAGAGAAAAGCATCAACTCACTGTTTCACTTAGTTTTTCCATTTGGTTGCACACTCATTGATTGCTTCTCCTATGCGCCCTGACTGGGAACACGCAGCCTCAGCATACAAACCTTAATGATGCTTTATCCACTCAGCGACCAGCCAGGGCTGGCATATTATTTGTTAATACCATATTGTCAGTCTGTCCTGCTCTATCCTCTTCCCCTCACTGGATTTTTCTAGATTCTTGAGAGAAGAGACTGTGCACTACTACGCTTCATTCTAGCACCTGACCACCCCAACTTTGAATTGCACCCCCACCCCATGCACACTATGGCACTCCTAAGCTTCCTGTCCTGCCCCCAGATTTTAATCTCTTGGATTCATCAGGATCTAATATTCCATATAATTCACTAAATGTTATGTTTATAAGTTAAATATCTTGATCAGTGACATTTATCTTATGCGTATGCCATTTTCCTTCCCTTGTAAGTAGAGCTGCAAAGGCAGATACTGAAATTAACACTGCCTTTCTTTTTCTCTTAGGGTTGGTAGCAAGAACACTAGGCAGCCTGACAGGAAAGAAAGAACATTAATCAAGGTAAGCCTGATCAGGGACAGGAATGATTGAAGCACAGTGAAGAGGCTGTCTGCTCTAGTCCATTATCATTTAGGGAGGCCCAGAATTCCCCTAGGTGTCCTGAGCTTATCGTTAGGAGACCTTGGTTCTAGCCCTAGTTTTGGTTTCATTGTCTATAACATGGGGATAATAATAGTTTGCTTGTTTTGTCTCATAGTCTTCCAAAATAACTCTCTATAAGAAATATTGCCCTGGCCAGTTCCTCAGTGGATAGAGCATTGGCCCCATCTGTGGACATCCTGGGTTTGATCCCTGGTTTCGGCACATAAAAGAAGCCACTATCTGTTTCTCCTGCCTCCCCCTTCTCTTCATTTTCCCCTCCTGTAGCCAGTGGCTTCAGATGGGGGTGGATCCTAGTTGAGGTGCATACAGGAGTCTGTCTATCTCCCCTCTTCTCACTTAAAACAAAATTACAATAGTTTTAAAAGTTTAAGATACTATATGTTTGTAAACACATTATTATTATTGAAGATTATATTTGTTAAAATACATTCTCTAAGATATATCTCTATGTGCAGAATAAGATTTTAAGGCATAATATATAATTAGGTGACACAGTGCTTGATATTTATATGACATATTTCCTGGTTTAGAATAGCAATCATTTTTGTCAAGTATGATTTATTTTGTTTCTTCTGTATACCTTTGAATACACTATTGGAGGTCAGAAAACGCAGTTGGGCTCTTTATGATCACTGCTTTCGACCGTGAACACGCTGGATTTGAAGCAAGGAGCAGAGCGGATGTTGAGCAGAGGGCCCATGGGGGAAGGTTCAGGCGGGTAGTGAGCACTGGCAAGGAATGAGTTTGTCAGGAACTAGCCCATCAGGTGCACGGGCCATAAAATGAGGCCATGAGGGACACAGTGTTCCTGATGCCAGTAGTAAATCCATTTCAAATAAAGTAAACTGTTTGCTTAAACTTCTCTATGTTCTGTCAGACCTTTGGTGCTGAAAACTGACTCAGTAGAGAAATTAGCTCACTCAGAGGCTGCGGGTCAGAAAGAGTCAGAGTACAGATTGTTGCATCCAAGTTGTGTTCAATAAGACAAACCTCTAATGAAATATTTGGTATCTTGCATTTTAGAACTTTCTACTAAGAACAGAATTGCCCCTTCTGACATTACTGCTCCTTTAACATAGCACTGGGAGTGAAGTACCAACCTGAGGAAATACACGCACATTCAGCTGTCTGACAAATCTATGATCTTGTCGTTGCAACTGGAAAGTTACAATTATATAAGGAAAACTGTTTAGCATGCTTTGTACTATTCCTCATGGATATTTCATATTTTATTTTTATGTGGACTTGTTCGCACTCCCTTTTCTGCAGTTAAGAGTGTTTCACATAAAGCTGTCTAATAGAGAAAGCCCTGGTTGCTAGGGAGCCAGAGACACGATGGCTGATGTTGCTAGGGAGGATACAGAGGTGAGTTCCTGATCATGGAAGAGAACCATTTTTCATTCTCCTGGCGAGTGAGTTTTCTGTATGTACAGATGACAAGCTCAGTACCTTGGTAGGAATAAAACTTCAGAAAGAAATACGAAAATTTAACCTGTTTCCTAAGGGTGCTATAAATATGAAGATGCTTCTTTGGGATGAGTGAATTGGGTTTATGCCCACCTATATTTCATCTATGGTGAAAATGCTTTTGGAAAATCCCACATGGTACAAATCTTTTGGTTTACAAAATGAGGCAGGCTCCCTAAGGCCTTGGTCTCATCACCTGGGTGAGTGGGTAGGATGATGAATCTCTAATATTTCTTCCTTCTTCATATTTGGTTACGTAAAGGTCAATAAACATTTATTGAGATCTACCATGTGCTAGATATGTTGCCAGGGACTTTACATGCCTTTTCTCACCTAATGCAAGGTTTTGTCATTTCAATAAACACTTAGGAAATATTCTGCTCAGTAGAGAAGGTGGGATTTGAGTCGTGTTCTGTATCATTAAGTTTTTTTCTATTAAAAAGTTTTTGGCTAATGAAGAATAGAATGAATATATAAATATATTATGTTCATATAAACTGCACAACTTGTCCTTTTTTGTTAGTTTTACGAATACGTTTGAAAAATCTGTAAATGATAAAGTTTAATAAAATGCTTTTAGGAGGTTATTCTGGCTCTTGAAAACAAAATGGATTAAACACTGCTCAGTTTTATCATTGGATACCTTAATCAGTGCCTTATTGTTTGGGCTCCTTGTAGGTTGCTGTTAATGCCCACACACTTTAATTTGATTAAATAAACTTACTGAACAGGTAGCTTGTATTTAATATGTGCTAGGAGGGGTAAGAGTGTCATTATGAAGCTTTCTATGTAATACAGTGGGGATATACTCAGGTTGTAAAAGGAAAGTATTTTGAGTAGAAACCTTAAATGTCCCTGCAATATTTGAAATTGACAAAAGTTAAGCCTATCAACAATGCGTTACTCTTCAACTTGAGATATCTTCAATTTCCAGTACCTGCGAACTCTTTAGTGGGACCTAAGGCCAAAGCCAAAGATACTCTGCATCTTCTGAGATTATGGACTTTTCCATTTCATTCAAATCTGAACAAGGGCATGGAATTCACTGACACCCTTTAAGAAAAAGTTGTGAATATTTGGATTCCCACGTAAAGAAGGTATGAGCCGTGCTGAAGAAAGGGTTGATATCCTGTTAGCCTAAAAAGCCACATTTTGTAGCCCAGAATATCTTTTAGAAAGCAAAAGTGGATTAGAAAAGAAAAAGAAATGCTCTTGGAGAGCAAATTGTATGACTTGAGATTTATTGAGGCAATTATTATGTCTGGGTTTCCAAAAGTGCTAGAAAATTTTATGATCACCACTAGGTACTTGTAGCTTGGTCAGTGGGGATATAAAAGAAAGGCTATTTAATGCTTCTAAATATGAATTTATTGTCCATGGGAATTAGAATTGCCAGTCCTTTCTATGTACTGCTTTTTCCTATTCTATATTATTTTTTAAAGATGTTTTACAAAAAGAAAGTTGGATCCTTTCCCCTGAAATGCCTGTTTGTTGATTACCATTGGGGGCAGGACATTTGATTAGGCAGACTAGCTCACGTATAGCAGATGCTGCCCTACTGTAATCCAGGTTGCTTAGAAACACGTGTTTTGGGATTACTACCTTAATGGTCATCTGCCAGTTTTACACTGCCAGTCTCTTATCTCACACAGGGTGTAGGCAAACCTTTAAATGACTCCAATTTTAGAGACTGTGACACTGTACATTATACATCAGCCTTTGCAGCAGACTTGGGCTTTGAACACAGACCAAGATAAGAGATTTATGTGAAAGACAAGACTTGTTTCTCAAACCACTGGGTGCTCATAAAACAGGACAATCAGATAGAGCTGTGTGAGTTTTTGACACAGGAAGAGAGAGGATGTATTCTTCCACATACTTTGTGATTTTATCTATAAACCTATTTTCCAGGCAAAGCCTTATAAAGAGTTGCAGTAACATGCTGAATCTATGAAAGTTGTTAAGCGAAATAGCAATCTTAAAATCACCTATAAGATTACATTGTTTATAAATGAGCCAGTTTGTTTTGAAGGATGTGATTGATCCAGTGAGTCAAAATAGCCAAGGTTTTATATAAAGGACCTCTGTTTGTATAGTCTAGGGAGTATATGTACATATACAATTCACAAAGCATCCAAAAATTGGTAAGAAGTTTTGGACATGGTTCAGTATGGACCTCCCAATATTATAGATAAGGATCCATTCAGTTCATTCCCAATATATCCACTAAATCCTTATTTTATATCAGGCATTGCAGATATGACTGTGGATTAGGTATGTGGAAAAACATCCTACTATGAAAAAGAAAAGAATATTTATTTATGTATTTATTTATGTATTTATTTATTTATTTTTTGCATTTTTCTGAAGCTGGAAACAGGGAGAGACAGTCAGACAGACTCCCGCATGCGCCCCACCGGGATCCACCCGGCACGCCCACCATGGGGCGACGCTCTGCCCACCAGGGGGCGATGCTCTGCCCATCCTGGACGTCGCCATGTTGCGACCAGAGCCACTGTAGCGCCTGGGGCAGAGGCCACAGAGCCATCCCCAGCGCCCGGGCCATCTTTGCTCCAATGGAGCCTTGGCTGCGGGAGGGGAAGAGAGAGACAGAGAGGAAGGCGCGGCGGAGGGGTGGAGAAGCAAATGGGCGCTTCTCCTGTGTGCCCTGGCTGGGAATCGAACCCCGGTCCTCCACACGCTAGGCCGACGCTCTACCGCTGAACCAACCGGCCAGGGCGGAAAAGAATATTTATTAAACACAGCATTGCTATTGAGACAGATTGTTCAAGACAAAATAGGATTATTTTACCTTAGCTGCCATGTTAGCCTTCATTGCCTAATCTATAATGTACTATTAGTTCTTCAAAGAAATGACCCAAGAGAGCTGCATACCTTTAGGTTATAATCACAAGAAATTATAAAAATCTTTCATAAATATTTAAAATCTTTGTTGTTCTTCAGACATACACCAGTGATGGCTGCTACATTTTTTTCTCTTCTTTTGTTCTCTTTTAGCAGGCAGCGGCTACAGTTGATTCAGCACTACTTTACCAGAACAAATAAAAGTTGACTTGCCTTACGTGATGTTAAATTAAATCTGAGAGAGAAATTATAATGCTTCACATTCAAGAATGCATCTGTGTTAATATTTAAATAACACAATACATATATCTATCTTTTGGATTCTGATTCTATGTTTTGGTCTTCTTTGGTCTTAGGCTTTTGTTGAAAGATCTAAATTTATTTATACCTGTGCTTTCCAGAAAGGTGAGAGTACAGCTCTCAACTTCACTCAGCAAAATGACTGTGCAAATCTTACTTCAGATTCATCTACTGAGTTATTTTACTTGTGTAGATCAAGACTTAGTCATAAAGGCAAATAATATAAAGCAATGTTATCTGTAGTATTCTTTTACTATATTTGATAGAAGTATAGAATGACCACATCATCAAATATGTACCTATAAAGAAATTTGTTTCATGTCTTTCTTTACCAATTTGAATTGC
Source organism: Saccopteryx bilineata (assembly GCF_036850765.1). Lineage (NCBI taxonomy): Eukaryota > Metazoa > Chordata > Mammalia > Chiroptera > Emballonuridae > Saccopteryx > Saccopteryx bilineata. The sequence goes on along the minus strand of NC_089490.1, from coordinate 184,877,920 downwards.
TCTATTCCTCAGATCACTGAAAATGAAAACAATACTTCTAGGATTTCTATATGAATATAGATACTTTTTTTTCACTTTTCATATATCAGATGGGCTGGTGGAGTATAAATTATTTTTCCTTTCAATTTCTTGCTCTTTTATATTGGTGTATATTTTTGCTGAACTTTCTTCTTTTTCATGGAAGTTATATAGTATATATATACACACACACATATATATATATACACACATATATTCTCTGTATATATATGTATATATAATATATATTATACAGAATATATATGGATATTATAGATAATATGTATATTATTATTTCTTTATTACACACACACACATATATACACTCTGCCTTATGAAACAAGATAGTGTAAGAAAAAAGAAACAGAGATGCTAACACCATTCCTTCCATTAACTTGAGTAAGTTTCCAAACCTTGAAGAACTTCAGTTTCTTTATTTGCAAAATAGAGTTAATCATACCTACCATTTTGGGTTTTATGAAGAGTAAATTATTATAAAAAACACATAGATCCTGAGGATTGTGGGCGATAAGCATTGTTAGTCCTTTTCTTCTTATTGTTAATTGTTGAATACATTAGCACAGCAAAACAAGCCATCATTTACTTTTTTTCCACTAAGATCCAGAAGAAATGATAGGACTGCATTTTACTTTTCATAATGTGTAAGGTTGTCAATCAGGCGAAAGAAGATTTTTTGTGAGGTTTCCTCTCCAAATCAATCTGCCTTACTGTGAGAAGTCCAAGAGGTATGGAGAAGCTGTTTGTGGGAGCTCCAGCTGACAGCCCCAGGGGAGCCCCAGTAGATGGCCATTACCAACGGCCAGCCAGAGAATGAGCCATCTCGGATGTCCAGCCCTGTCCCAATTTCATATAAATCTAGCCCCAGTGGCCAATGAAATGCAACTACATAAAGAAACCTCAAGTTTGAACCAATCAACCTCCAGAATCATAAATGAAAATAATACAAATGTTGTTTTAAGCCACCAGGTTCTGGGTAGTTTGCTATGTAACAGAAATACAGATACTCGAAACAGCAGTATAAGCAAATAACATGGTGAGCAAACAAATACCCTCAAAGATGTAGTATCTGATACATTAAATCTCAGAATATGAAGCAATTTGCGTTCATGTAGGGCCCAAATCTTGTTATTGATTTCAACGCGATCAGGTTTCAAAAAATAGTGTAAGGTGTTAGATTTGAGGGCGAGAATTGAAATACAGCATTTTGGAACTCTGAGCATCATATGCCTCCATCCATTCATTTAAATATTGATTATGTACTTATGCAAAGCAATATGCCAGGTGCTGTGGGGATAAAGGGATGAGTCACAAAGCTGCGCTGACATTTGCATTTTAAAAGACCCGCCCTTTTCCCTCTGAAAACAGTAAAACACGGAGTTCAAGTTTCCTGCCAGGTTTTTATTCTGTGTTTTCTTTCTTCCTTTCTTTTGACCATTTTTTTTTTCCAGATTGTTTGAGTGTTTGAAAAGTGCAAGAAGAAAAAAAAATCCCTTAGTGTGAAAGAAAAGTAGTTACATACATAAAAATATAGTAATCTTTAAAAAATACCAGTAGTGTTACTGATAAATGATCTAGAATTTTGGTGAAGATTTTTTTTTTTCATTTTTCCGAAGCTGGAAACGGGGAGACAGTCAGACTCTCGCATGCGCCCCACCGGGATCCACCCGGCACGCCCACCAGGGGGCGACGCTCTGCCCATCCGGGGGGCGTTGCTCTGTCTCGACCAGAGCCACTCTAGTGCCTGGGGCAGAGGTCAAGGAGCCATCCCCAGCGCCCAGGCCATCTTTGCTCCAATGGAGCCTCGGCTGCGGGAGGGGAAGAGAGAGACAGAGAGGAAGGAGAGCGGGAGGGGTGGAGAAGCAGATGGGCGCTTCTCCTGTGTGCCCTGGCCGGGAATCGAACCCGGGACTTCTGAACACCAGGCCGACGCTCTACCGCTGAACCAACTGGCCAGGGCCAGTGAAGATTTTTATTTTTATGGACTCCTAGTTTTTGGACCTCCATAATACTGCTATTCCTACAGTGAGAATTATGTTTATGACCTAGATGGATTATAGAATTCTTATGTAGCCTGGATGCTTCAAATACGATAAACCAACTATTAAAAGCTTTCAGATAGTGTGACTTTGTTAAAAAAACCATGGACTTAGAAAGCACAGCAACTGGACTCTACTTCTGACTCTAACAAGTACTATTTTTTTTTTTTTAATTTTAGGTGATTTTTAAACATCCTAAGCCTAAATTTCATTATCTATAGAGTATAAAATGGTATTGTTATCCAAAGGCTATTGTGACTATTGGCTGCAATTATGTCTGTAGGGTAGGTATTTGCAAGGGCCCTCGCACATAAGAAAAGAACTGACATTTTTTTCTAAGATTATGACCATGGAGGAGTACATTTTCTAGGGTATAAGAAAATGGTGATTCTGAGGGCTCAATGCCATTTGATTATGGTTCCACAGTCAGTGGGGCAATTTAAAAATTATCTAGACCTATGTACCTTTCACAGATGTTTTTAAAGAAATAATCATTTAAAAAACAGTACAAACTTTCTGTAATGAAATCACATGTAGATGGACCATCCGTCTTGTTGAAAAGGAGGTGAAGGCCAGTCTTATTTACTACAGTAGATCTCTTATGACAAAAATCTAATGGCTTAGCAATATCCAATTTATAAACTACTGCACTAGGCTATTATTTCAATGTTTGTAGCTCTGTTTCTTTCTAGCCACACTTTGCCGTGCGTTATAAGCGCTTGAAAGTATGTAGTATCCTACATACATGTCCTGTGCCATTTTTGGCTTCTTCACTGGAGTGCCTTCTCCTCACTCTGACTGCAAGGTCCTAACCTGTGCTTTGGCTTTTCAGAGATCAGTCTCTTTGCTCAAGCTGGGAGGGGAAAGGACATAAGGAGAATATGCCTTAAGGGAGGAAAACACTTAAATGCATTAATTTACTATTATAAACATTTGATTCCAATAACAAACATATTTCACCTTAATTGCTCAAGCAAGCTGAGCTATATTTTCATTCCATAGTTTTAAGGTTTGTTATTTGAAATTTCTCTACAGACATTCTTGGGAAGTTGGTGATGGCACTACCAGCTGGTGAGCACAGATGTCATTTCATTAATATAGTTAGCCAAATCATGATGAATCATAATATGCATTTGCTAAAATCAGAAGTTCTTTTCCTTGAGTTCCTTTTCTCAAAAATTCCAGAAATTTCCAGGTGTGTTGACAAGTATTGATGAGATTTGACTGGTTTTGGGTCTTACTTAGGTAAGTCCAGTCCAAACTCCACAGACCTGATTGTTCCCCAAATTCTGGGGCCCTTCAAGGTCTGCCACTGCTGTCACTGATGGGGGAGGGCACCCTTTATGTTTGGCATTGGGATCTTATCACCTGCCCCTGCACTGTAAAGTGTGAATGAGGACATCTCTTATGTGCTCCGGGATACGGAGGAACTAAAACTTTGCTTGAACCAACACTATAGTAATTGATGACAGCTCTTAAGATTAAACAAAAAAATAATCAAAGTTTAAGAATAAAATATGCTTATTTAAGATTTGAAACAAGACAGATGCATTCACGTCAAAGGAAGAAATCTAATTTTTTTGTCCATTTTGTTCAAATCTACATATTTCTACTTCTTTGTATGTTTGTATGTCATGTATTTATTTTTTAAATCACAGCTCTTAGGAGGAAAGGAAAGAGAGAATGAGGCAGAGGCAACATTTGGGAAGATTATGATAAAAATATACCAACTTTATTTTGATAAGTATTTTATGATATATCTTTACTTACATGTTCATTTTCAACCTTTCTGTTTTTTCTGTTATGTTGTATCATAATTAATATACAGTTGAAAAATTTTAAATGTGGTGTAAAATTCCTTGACCTTTAACTGGTACATGTAGTTCATTTAGATTTAACATAATTACTAACATTTCAAATTGTTCCTTTCTCTCTTTTATTACCATTTTAGGATTTTATTTTTATTTTTTTATTTTTTTTACTATTCTAGTATTCCTTTCTACTAATTTGGAAGCTGTATATTATGTTTCCTTTTCTTTTAGTGGTTTTTATAGAAATTACTTATCAAAGTCTAATGTCCGTTTTATATTTATTGTAATATTTTATTTGGGTTTACTGCACTGTGGCTTACCCCTTAGATTGGTACATGTCATCACTGCACTATTCATTATACTCTGTACTGGTTTTCATACAGAGCTTAGTTCTTTGACTGAAATGCAAATTTTCTCACATTATTCCCTTATTTCATTCAACCCAAGGCATATCCCTGGACTTTCTCTCTATTCTGTATTCAGTCTTGCTCGGTTTCACTTCAGTTTGATGTTTGATTATTTCATTTGTTCGTCTAATAAAGAGCATGCTTTCAGAAAATTTCTGATAAGATAAAGTGATGCATTGTCATAACTGAGAGTCTTCTGCACCTTGAGTATATCCTTTCCTTTTTTACAGAATTCCTTCAAATTTCTTCTTATTATAAATGTGTAGTTACTCATTTTCTAATCAAAGCTCAATGTTTGTCATTAACACACTACACTATACTGCTCACAAAAATTAGGGGATATTTTATAGCTTCATATTCACTTGAAATATCCCCTAATTTTTGTAAGAAGTTTAGTTGTGTTTAGATGTCTCTTGTTGGATCTTAAACTAATATTCAGGTGATGTGTACAACTATGTGCCTGATTTTGGATGGTTGTGATACTTCAAGTAGCATCAACTGTAAAAGAAGCTATTACTCCTTTTGCCAAATTTTGAAGGTAATTTTTCTCCTGAACAACCTGAAGCATTATATATTTCTCCCTCTGTTAGTTTATTTAAAACCTCAATCCCCCACACTGTTCTCAAGCTGTTATTGTCTCTGTCCCTCCTAGGTCTGACCTTATATCCCAATGCCATCACTGCCACTTCCCTTTAAATCTGACTGAAGTTGTTTATGGATTGAAGAAAAGCAGGAAGGATGTGTGCAAGAGAAGTGAGAAGAAGGGGAGTATTCTCTTGAGTGCTACGAAAGAGATTTGATGGGAACATTGATTACGCACAATAAGATACTGTGGCAATTTTGCACTTCTTTCTGTGGCATAAGGTGAAGATGTTCTCAGAAGAAAGAACATGTATAGAGGCCAATAAGTGGGACAGACCATCGTGGGCCTGGGGACTGCAAGCACATTGTATGAATGGACTGTATATAGAAAAAGATGGGTGGAGAGATGGCTGAGAAGGAGGTCAGGGGATTCATCAGTATACATGTGCCTGCTTATGGAATTACACCTTACCCTAAAGGAAGCATTGAAATGTTGAAAGCAGGTGTGTGACATGGTGGAACAGAGAGATCTCTTTGGTAATAATTGGATTAGAGCAGGAGGACACCCTTGAAAGGGAGAGCATACAGGAAGTCATTGTAATCATCCAGGCCAGAAAAAAGAAACAGCCTGGGGAAAATGCGAAAGACTGTGATTGGAGTAGAGGGTAAAGGAAAGGGGTGGTGGTGGCTGGGGTGATTCTCATGCATTTGGTTAAGATGACAGTGTCAATGAGTACGAAGTTCACTGAAATCAACTGGTTTGCTGGGGTCACGTTATAGAGTGATAATGAGTTCAATTTTGGAATTTCATTAGTGATTTCATTGAGACAATGTCGACACAGACAATGATCATTTGAACTTTAGAAGAACAACAGCCACCAAATGTTTCCAAGGATAAAATAAGCTAAAATTTTAGAATGCTTGTACTGCCTATTTAACAATTTGGCTTGTGGTATGTTGTTGTTAAAACCAATGAAAGGGGAGATATTAACCAGCAAGATCAGTATTTAACATCAGGGTTGAGTTGGTAGCATGGGGGAGTGAGAAGGAGCTTAGCTTTAGAAGACAGGAAATTAATATCCTTGAACGGATTGTACTCATTAGTGGTAGGATATGGGGCAAGGCACAGCCATTTGGATCCTCAGGCCCCTACTTGTAACAGATAGATAATACCTTTCAAATGAGTCTTAAGATTTGAGCTAGATAGTTGATATGAAATTGCTTCCATATGCTGGTTTCATGTCTGGAATGATGAGAAACAAAATATGAGATGTTTGCTGAAAAGAGCATTGGGCAAACATTTTCTGGTAGACAACCCTCACTTATAAATAAGACTAGCCACTGGGGCATTTTAATGCTGCCTTTAACAAAATATATATATATATTTCATTCAACTTTTAAAAACACAGTAGTTTGGGGACTAGAACATTGTAAATGTAAATTCTGACACATTACAAATAAAATAGAGCTAAATGACAGTACTTAGTGCCAAAGAGAATATTGTTTATGGTCAACTTTTTAATTAACATTTTTCTTTATTAAAAATGTAAGAATGGAGAAAATAGTTTTACACTCAACAGTAATATAATTTTCAGCTCCTGGCTATGACTACATCATAAATATCATCGCCAAACTTCTTACAGAACTAAACGCAGAGCATTGCATAGTCTTCCAAACAAGTTCACATAATTAACAAAGTGTTTTTCATATGAAATGGAATTATCTCGTTTACTCTGCTGTGTTTACATATGTCTTTCATGAAGAGCTGTTTGGCAGTAAATCTAACTGTTCTTTAAATAAGCATACTAAAATACTTCTTCAGAGTCTAAAGTTCTGCTAAAAGAAAAAACAAATCCACACCAATTTTGCCTCTGAAAAGATATTATCACTGCTCTTTTTGTTGGTTTAGAGACAAAATATTGGAGAAAATGGAATTTTACCAAAAGCAAGTTATGAATTCGCTTCCACAGAATCGTATCCTACAGTTTTTTTATAAACCAATAAAAATTAATAGATTAGGGAAAAAAATACCTATTTGCCTCAGAGTATTTGGGAATAAAGAAACTGGTCATTGTTGACCTTGTGGCAATCCTGGGCAAGCTCCCCTTGGGTAGAAGTTCAAATGAAAGACTTAAACATTGTGAATTGTGCTTCTCACAGGAAGCCCTATGCATCCAAAACTCAAAACAAGCTGGCCTCACATCTAATTGGTAGGTATTATTAGCTACTGTCCATTCAGGACCTTAGTCTGTGTAGGTTTCATTACCAAGTTTTAATTTGGGGGTGTTCACATCTTACACAGAATCTATTTTAACTCTGCTGTTAAAAAATAAAGGGGAGCTCTTTTAACAGTTGAATGGTTTTGAGAATAAGAACTTTCCAGCTTGTTGCCTCAGTGTCAAATACATTCTTGTTGCTACCAAGGAATTAGTCCTGTGGTTCAGAGCCAGTCTCGCAGTCAGGCTGCTTGGGTTTGAATCCCAGGTTTGGCAACTATTCACAACTCTGTGACCTGAAACACATTCTCTTTATTCTTTGTGCCTCAGTTTCCTTAATTACAAAATGGGAATAATAATAACACCTATCTCATAGTTGTTGAGAGAATTATATGAGTAAATACACAAAGCGTTTTGAACAGTCCCTGACATAGGAAGTACTCAGTAGTTATGAGCTCTAGTTAGTAGTATTTCTTAGCTAAGTAACAATTTCTTAGCTCAGAAATTGTTAATGCAACATAAAGCAGATAAATGATGAGAAGGAAAAGGTTTAGCTCTTTGGCTGAGGCCCTTGACATTGCAAGGATTTGGGGAAGAATTGCACCATTGATGAGGGCTCTACCAAAGGGTGCCTCTCTTTCCTAGGCTTGTGATCAATCTTGGAAAACCAAGAGGAGGGGGGATGTATACCCCTAATTGCTGGTTACTTTACCCAAACTATCAGTTCTTTTCTTATTGGTAATGCTCATTCCCAAATGACTGCCTCTTCCCCTACCTACCCACCCCCCAAACTTGAAAACCCGCATGCCTCACTCGAGAACACGTGCCAAGTTTGAAATTTTAAAATTCAAATTTCTTTTAATTTTTTTGCATACACATAAATTCTGGCAAATTTCGATGCTGGTTAAAAAAAAAAAACATTTTGCTTGTTGGAATGCTATTATCACTCCAAAACACTGAACAGATTTCTGCAGCCTTCTTAAATGTAACTCATTTCTGAGAAGACAGTAAGGATGAAGAACTTCTTCCTCAAGGGCCATGCTGGGGGAGGCTTAGAAAGTATTAAGTTTGTGCACAGAGTGTACAGAAAAAGTTTCCTCTCACCCATAATTGGTTATTTGGCATGCTCCTCTTTTCAAAACCAATGAGCCAACATAACCTTGAAAAAATGAATGAGTTTCAACTGTAACCTTTATTCCGCACATAATCCATTATGATGGACAGTTCTATGTATCCAGTTGAGTAGACTAGCTCACCCACATATTTTTAAAATTTTATTTAGAAAATTAATTTAACACAGTGACATTGATCAATAAGAGTACATAGGTTTCAAGTAAATATTTCTATAACATTTTTTTTTTTGTATTTTTCTGTAGCTGGAAACGTGGAGGCAGTCAGACAGACTCCCACATGCGCCTGACCGGGATCCACCCGGCACGCCCACCAGGGGGCGATGCTCTGCCCATCCGGGTCGTTGCTCTGTCACGACCAGAGCCACTCTAGCACCTGGGGCAGAGGTCAAGGAGTCATCCCCAGGGCCCGGGACATCTTTTGCTCCAATGGAGCCTCAGCTGAGGGAGGGGAAGAGAGAGACAGAGAGGAAGGAGAGCGGGAGGGGTGGAGAAGCAGATGGGCACCTCTCCTGTGTGCCCTGGCCTGGAATCAAACCTGGGACTTCCGCACGCCAGGCCGACCCTCTACCACTGAGCCAACCAGCCAGGGCCTCTATAACATTTGAATGGTTGATTATGTTGTATACCCATCACCCTAAGTCAAATCATTTTCTGTCACCTTATATTTTTCCTTCTTTATACCCCCCCACTCCCTCATCCATGTCTCCCTTTCCGTGATAACCACTTCACTTTTATCTATGTCCATGAGTCTCAGTTTTATATCCCCCCCCATGTGTGAAATCATACAGTTCTTAGCTTTTTCTGGTTTACTTATTTCACTCAGTATAATGTTCTCAAGGTCCATCTATGTTGTCTAAATGTCACTATGTCATCATTTCTTATGGCTGAGTAGTATTCAATTGTATATATGTACCAAATTTTTTTTTTTTTGTATTTCTCCCAAGTTAGAGGTGGGGAGGCAGCCAGACTCCCACATGTGCCTCACCAGGATCCACCTGGCATGCCCACCAGAGGGCGATGCTCTGCCCATCTGGGGCATTGCTCCATTGCAACCGGAGCCATTCTAGTGCCTGAGGTGGAGGCCATGGAGCCATCCTCAGCACCTGGGCCAACTTTGCTTCAATGGAGCCTTGGCTGCAGGAGGGGAAGAGAGAGACAGAGAGGAAGGAAAGGGGGAGGGGTGGAGAAGCAGATGGGTGCTTCTCCTATGTGTTCTGACCAGAAATCAAACCCAGGACTTCCAAATGCCAGGCTGACACTACCACTGAGTCAACTGGCCAGGACCTTGTACCTCATCTTCTTCATCCAATCCTTTATCGAGGAATACTTTGGTTGTTTCCATGTCTTGTCCATTGTAAATAATGCTTCCATGAACATGGTGCTGCATGTGTCTTTATGTACCATTATTTTCAATATTTTTATCATCCACTTTTTCAATTACACACTAATCTGGGTGTTGCTATCAAGTTCTTTACAGAAGTAGTTAATATCTGCTGTCAGTTGACTTTAAGTGGAGGAGACTGTCCTCATTAATATGGATATGCCTCGTGCAATTGGTTGAAAGGCCTAGAGCAAAACTGAGGTTTCCCTGAAGAAGTTCCATGTGGAGTGTCCTGGGACAGCTCCTGGCTGAGTATTCCCAGCCTGTAGTCCAGCCCTATGAATTTCAAACTTTGCCCAACCAGAACCCACCATCCCATGAGACAATGCCTTGAAATAAATCATATATATCTATATCTATCTATATATCTATCTATATCTATATCTATCTATATATCTATATCTATAGATACATATCTATATCTATATCTATATCTATATCTATCTATATATATATATATATTCAATCACTGGTTCTCTCTCTTCCTCTGGTAGAACCCTGACTGTCACACACTTCATCTCAATTGTGATATAAAACGCAAAGTACAAATTTCACTGACCAAAGACTTTCTACATAAACTGCAAGAACGTTGTTTATCTACAGAAGAATTTAAGCATTTGACATAGTTGGGTTTTAATTCTTACTAAAATATAGCGCGCGCGCGCACACACACACACACACGCAGAACACATCAAATTGAACACACCTATGGAACCAACACCTAGATCAAGAAACCACATAATCTGCACCCCAGAAGTCCCTGGGGTCATGACCCACACAGGCCTCTTTCAAGGGTAACCTGTGTCCTGGCTTTGAAATGCACAGATTAGTTATCAGGAACACAGTTTTAAGTAAGGTGTCTTGAAGCAAAGAGACAATCTCATTATTCAAAGATTGTTATCTGTGAGGACTCACTGAAATAGAGAGCAGAAGATGACTTTTAGTTACTATTTTAAAGTCATATACACTAGAGAGCTTTTTTTTTAACGTGCATATTATAAATTCTACTCCAGTTAATAGTTAAAGAATGCTAAGCCTATAGAGTATTTAGTAGACAGATTTCTGACCTGAGATTTAACAATTAATTCCAAAAATTAATTCTGTAAAATGGAAGTTTATGTTGAATTTCAAACTTCAAAGGAGTGGTATTATAGAGGCTTTGCTAAATGAATATTCCAGCTTCTCTATAGAGACATGAACATCAGTTTTTTTGCAGAAAGGAGGCTTTCTATGACGTACATCATAAGAAAAAGTCCCAATTGTTGACATTTACAAGATATATTGTTGGTAGCAATTCATGACTTTGTGAAGCTCCCCTTGGCTTCTGAAGCTGTTTCCCAGTATCATGTATGTAATCAATGCAGTTTCTCATTGCCACATTCACTCACAGTAATTTCCAACTTAATGTACATTTTTCAGTTAAATAACATTACAAGATAATTGGTGTAACTGATGTCATTTTAGAGCTTACATTGCAAAAACGGCACCTCAGTGTGAAACTAGACTGACTCTCATATCCAGAAATGTTTGTGGAAAGGTGGAACTTTAGGAAATGATGCCATGAAAGAACTTCAGCATTCCTGTGTACCCTCCCTAAAGTACTGTCTCCTCTGACCAGAGGTCTCCCAGGAACCTGTTAGAGCATCCCTCTCCTAGGAAATTTGAGCACTCAATCTTATCCAACCCTTGGACAGCATTACTCAGATCTAAATATACATCATTCTCCAGTCCCTTACATTATAAATAATTCCATGATATTTGTTATATTGATGTGAAAAAAAGAAAAAAGAAAAAAAAAATGAATCAGGGGAACAGAAAGCCCTTGTTAAAGAGCTTGGCCATTCTAGATCTCAGTGTGGTGATGAGAACAAAATCAGATTAACCTGGCTGCTGAAGATGTCCATATTAATAAAGTGCATGTATTTATATCATAATTATATAAGTGCACATCCTTTCTTTGCTAATACACCACAGACTTCTTAAGGAAAAGCTGTCTTCCCAATAAATCTGTGTGTTGCCCCCGTAAAGCATAGAGCAAGTGCAAAATCAATATTTGTAACATGGATTAAAAATAATAACCATCATTTAGCTTTTAGTATTAAACCACTCAAATTAGAGCAAATTATGCAGTTTTGAGGATGAACACTGTCTATCTTCCAGAAGAGATTTAGATTCCCAATCACTGCCTAATCTCTGAAAGGATGAGTAAACAGAACAAATCTAAACAAAGCCTTGGAATGTTGACACCTGAGATGCTGCACATTATTCTAGTTATTTTCTCTTAAGAAACAGAACATCAACAGAAATAATCAGGGGGACTGGTTCCCTTATAGAAGAACAAAGGAGGTCACAAAAAACAGTGACAAGGATATGAGCGATTCCTACAAAATTGTTGATCTCATGTCTTTTAGTTATCAACCTCTTAACAGAAGTCCTCAAAAAGTTTATCCATTTTACTTGGATCTAATTTATCTTCCCCAATCTCCCTCAAAACCTCCCCTACCTGCCTTTGCCTGCATCAAATCTGCTCTACCGGAACTGACCTCTGGGGGCCGTACATTGCAGGTTTCTTATGTCTTGTCTGACCTACCATTGGACGAACTGATTACTTCCTCTTTTTTGAAGTGTTTGGCTTAGTTCCTAGGACACACTCTTTTAGGACAGTTCCTCCACCTTCTCTTTCTCAGCGTTTTGTGCTGAATTCCCCTCAGAGACCTTAATGTTGAAGGGTTCTGGGCTCACCTCTTGTCTCTTCTCTCTGTCTCCCTTCATTCTCTCGATCACCTATTCAGTCTCATTGGCCAGGTTACTTTCTGTATATTGATGGCTCTCAAATTTATAGTCTCAGGCTTACCTCTTCCAAGACCCCCAGTTCCACCTGCCTATTCAACCTTTTACAAGGATATCTCATAGGCACAGCAACATGAATGTGTCTGAATGGGCCTCTGTCCTCTCTCAAACTTCCCCTCATCTTTGACAGCAAACTTCTTTCTCATGTCTTCCTCCTCATCTCAGACACAGGCCCAGGTCTCATCATTCACTCTTCTTAGCTCACACTATTAGCAAATCCTAGTGGCTCTGTTCAAATGTGTTCAGAGTTTAACTATCTCTCCCCAGTTCCAATGCTACAAAACCTCTTACTGAGGTTATTCCAAATTGTCTGCTAACAATAGACTCTTTGCTTCACTCTTCCCATCCTCTAGTCTTTTCTCAATACAGCAGCCAGGGAGAGCCTGTTAGAAAGTCATCAGATCATGTTACTCCTCCTCTAAAAACGCATTAGCTTGCTAACACATTCAGAGCAAAACCCAAAGTCCTAATATGGGCCTCCAACAGCCAACATCACCTGCCCTTCCCTTCCCTTCCCTTATCCATCTTGATTTCTCTACCTATCAATACTTATGTTTTTGATGATCTCTCCAGTGACATGGATTCAGTTACCACAAGGAGTATAATCACACACTTGTTTAATAATTATTGCAATATAAAATATATTTAGAGCCATCTGTTCCTATTGTGAGAAAGAGCTAGGCAACATAGAGTTAAAATGTTGTTTTAAGTAATTGGTAATTACCATATCGGATTTATTCTTACTACCAACAACTTTGCTCAGTCTCTCACCATATTTGCTCTGATTATTAGCATAACCCCTTACTTGTTATCTGTAACTTATGTGTGAATATGTCCAAACTTTTCCTCATGTAGTTGCCAAAGTAATCAAATCACACATCTTAGAATATATTTCCTTGGTTTCCTATAGAGCAGTGGTCTCCAACCCCCGGGCCGCGGACCGGTGCCGGTCCATGGGCCATTTTGTACAGGTCCACAGAGAAAGAATAAATAACTTACATTATTTCTGTTTTATTTATATTTAAGTCTGAATAATATTTATTTTTAAAAAATGACTAGATTCCCTCTGTTACATCCGTCTAAGACTCACTCTTGATGCTTGTCTTGGTCACGTGATAGATTTATCCGTCCCACCCTAAAGGCCGGTCCATGAAAATATTTTCTGACATTAAACCGGTCCATAGCCCAGAAAAGGTTGGGGACCACTGCTATAGAGGGAAAAGATGATAAAAGAGATGATGGTGATGATAAAGGGGTAGAATCAAGTATCAATATTTTGAAACTGGAATGAGCCTTGTTCTTTTCCCTAAAGTCAAATATATATATATTTTTCTATATGAGTTTATTATATCAGGGAGACATTATGAAGGATGCCAGCATGCTATATACACATGATATTTCTATTGCTTGAAAGATACTTCCACACTGAACCAAAAGGCCTACACTGTTAGAAATTGTAAACATTTCATTCTTTTAAACTGAAAATCATGATGTCTTATAACTGTGTGGACTTGCTTGTCATTCCGCTCCAGTTTCAGTGTGGTCAGCATCTTCTTTGCTGAAAAAGTCATCCATTAAACCTGTTTTAGATTGATTTTTGTTGTTGTTGTTGTTAAGTTACAGTCGTTCGGTGGCGCAGAAGAGGGATATGTCTGCTTACGGAGAACATAAAAGTGAAAGTGTTTTCCAGATCTTTCTCTACTTGAGTGACATTCTTCACTGGCCACACTTCTTTGGCTAATTGATTCTCTAAACAAGACCTCAGCCAACCTTCAGAGCAGCTGTTTCTGGAATAAGGGAGACTGGCCAGTGAGGGAATCACTGTGGCTTTCACAGGCATGCTTTTGCTTTCCACCACATTCTAAATTGCTTCTCTGAAAGGGCTGCTTTTGATGACCAAATGCATCTTGTTTTCTCTCGGTTGAAAAAAAAAATACAGCTCTATTTTTTTTTTTTTTAGACCCTGATAACACAAAGCAGTCACTGGAAAAATTGGCAAGGGTGAGTTTAGTTTCTAATAGGCTGGCCACTGTGACTTGGGGTATTTTTCTGAGAAACCCAGTAATGCCTGCTTCATTTTGGAAGAGGCTCCCTTCCCTCTGTGGCACTCCCGAAGCCTTGCTGTCTGTTTCAATTACAAATCCCCAGTGTTCTCATCACAGACCCAGGGCGATAACCGACTTCTGGCGATTTATGATCAAACCTAAAGCGTTTAGCTAGTGAATTGTACCATTTGTTGAACATGGAAAAATCTCTGACACTTGGGGCTGAAATTAAAATGTCATTTGGTAAATGAGTGTGTTAATAGCCAGGGAATCTCACAAAAGAGATAACCAGTGTCTTACTCTAAATCCTAGAATTTGAGAGCTGGAAGAGAATTTAGTGATCATTTACTCGAGCCTTAATTCCACATCTGAGGAAACTGAGGCCAAGGGGGATTAAGTACTTGGCTCAAGGTCATAACCGGCTTAAACAGAAATCAGTTGCCGGATTCTCTCAAGTGCCATTTCATGACCCATGATCCTCTTCTCACTCTAATTAGCTTTTGTAAAAGAGCAGAATTGGAAGCCGAACTAAAGATTTTCGGTGCTTATTTTCCTTCCTTGACACTTCTCTTTTCACCAGTAGGTGTGGCAAGGTGGGCGTAGGGTAGCAGACAATCTCTTGAGCTGAGAAGCACCTGAGACAATATTACTTAACCTCAATGTATTTACGGGTGTTACTGTTGCAGACAGAGTGAAATGGAGGGTGATAAATAATCTTTTCTGGAAATACAGATAGGAACTTTTTGATGTCTTTCTAAAAGGCATGAGAGAGCATTTTGAATTGCTGTCTTTAGTCAGTGTGTTTGGATACATTGGATCACTGTCAAGAGGTCCTGGGTGTGTCATGATATTCTAGATTTTCAGTTATGTTTGGTTATAAGACACCTACTATTCGGAAAGCATGAGCCTGAAAACAAACTTAGAAGACCCTTTGGAAAGACCATGACGCTGCAGGTTTGGAATTCAGCCATTTATCATCTATGGCTGAGACATTGGAGTTTTATAGACAAACCCGATAGGAAGTGAAAAGGAGACTATTTTTGTACTCTTATACCTTTGGTGGTGTTACATGCAGAATCAATCCGTTAAAATGGACCCTGTGGAGAATGGATGCCCCCAAACTGCTGCAGAATGCCATCTAAGGTCTTGGGGACCCTAGAAATGTATTAGGATTTGAGTTTCCCAATAGTTGGCAATGAGGACTATAGGTTGCCTCTCTGATAAACATTTTCCCCCGTAACTAATCCTGAACATTCACATTTAATTTATATTCTTGTCTTAATTATCAGGATATCAGAGTGTCTGCCACATGGTTGATACTTAAGTGCTTTTCAAATGAGTGAAAAAAAATTGTGAATTTGCATTTAACTCAGAGTGGGCCAGGGAACATATGAAAGGTTTTAATATTGGAGTTGGGTTTGTTCAGGGTTGCAAAATCTTCCCTGGCACACTGGATCACATCACACAGAGGCTCAGAGGAGTTCTTTGTCCTCTATTTCTTTCCTTCCAGTTTGGGAATAAAAGAATAGGTTGCCCATCAAGCCATCAAATAGTAATTAACAATATTCTATGATGTCCATACACTAATATTTTGATATATGAAAATTAAATAATAGGGGAAAAAGTCACCAAATCTCCCATTTCTAATAGCAATGCATCCACCAGGTTAACAGATTCAGTTGTTATCAACAAAAATTTGTTGATATCCAGGTATTTGTGAAATATTTGGCTCCCAGAAAGAAGAAAGACCCTATACCAGGGGTCCCCAAACTTTTTACACTGGGGGCCAGTTCACTGTCCCTCAGACCGTTGGAGGGCCGGACTATAAAAAAAACTATGAACAAATCCCTACGTACACTGCACATATCTTAAAGTAAAAAAACAAAACGGGAACAAATACAATATTTAAAATAAAGAACAAGTAAATTTAAATCAACAAACTGACCAGTATTTCAATGGGAACTATACTCCTCCCACTGACCACCAGTGAAAGAGGTGCCCCTTCCAGAAGTGCGGCGGGGGCCGGATAAATGGCCTCGGGGGGCCGCATGCGGCCCGCGGACCGTAGTTTGGGGACCCCTGCCCTATACGTTCTATATGAGAAAGTCCAAATTAGACTCTCTATTAATTTTTATTTTAACTTGAAGATTTCTATAAAAGAAAACAAGAGAACCCGACTTCTTCCTACTTTCATACACTGTCTATAAAACAATAAATTCATTCTCCTTTTATTACTCTGAGCAATTCTTCCCAACTGACTATTAGATTATACTGGTATGATTATTTGGAAAGACTCTGGCTCCAGTATGTTAGTTTTGTTGGTTATGAAGGATTTCATATACCATACAAACGTGGAAGACAATGCTCATAAGTTATATCACGTAATGAAAGTGAATTCGGCATTTAAAGAGTTGATTTGTTGGAACATCTGAGCTCACTGGAAGGAAGTGCTGATAAAGGTAGAAGGGTTTTCAAAGCAGAAAGGTATCAAGTCAGTAACACCTCATTAGGTGCAAGAGCTTTTTCTGCAGGGAAGAGAGATTAATGATATCTCCACATCTTGTAACATCTGTCTTTGTGGTTCAGAAGCATACAGACCCTGTTTCTGTACTAAAATTTTCTGTAAAACTATTTCTTTCCTGGGCCATAGTCTTTGATCTTCTGGTAGTGGGACTCATTTTAAAAGTTTGAAATTGGCGAGGAGTCACGCTGAAACATTGCCAGTTCTATATGGTTATATAGGTTGTTGCCTATGGAGGAGTACAGACAGGGTGACTGAGTGAGCAGAGCCACCGGGGCCAGGTGCAGAGCAGGGAAAGGGAGTGGTTGTGAAAAATACAGAGGGTCTCTTTTCTCTTTTGAAAGCCAAATGTGGTGCTGAGCTATTCTAATCCTTGGAAAACTAAAATAGCTATGAATGTAAAAAAAAAAAAATCCTTGTAAGTAAAAACTGGGGTTTTTTTTTCTAATTTTTAAATTTTTTTTTCTTTTAGGGAGAGATAGATAGGGAGAGAGAGAGGAGAGATGAGAAGCATCAACTTGTAGTTGTGTCACTTTTTAATTTTTAGTTGTTCACGGATTGCTTCTCATATGTGATTTGAGGGGGGTTGCTCAAGCCTAGCCAGTGACCCCTTGCTTAAGTCAGAGATCCTGGACTCACAACAGCGACCTTGGGCTTCAAATCAGCAACCTTGGGACCATGTTGATGATCCCATGCTCCAGCCAGTGATCTCAGGGTTTCAAACCTGGGTCCTCAGAGTCCCAGGTCATTGGCCTATCCACTGTACTGCCACCAATCAGGACAGGCAGGAAGTGTTTTTTAAATAACTAGGTTATTTTTTTAATAAACAAGTATATGGTTAGGCAAGAAGGAGAACCAGCACAGTTTCTTGGGTCTTTCCACCAGATGAACCCCCAAATGCCAGAGAAAACAGAAAGAGATTGATGGATCTCAGGGCTGTCCTCAGACACCAACACACACACACACACAAACTCTGAGAAATGTGTGGGGAGACAGAAGATAGCTAGTCTTGAGGTGGATGTGGCTAATGTAGACCTGGCGGGAGAGACAATCAGGGATCTAAAAAGGGACTGTTGGGGAAAGAATTCTCTGGTCCTGACGTTTCCTGTTCCTCACCTTGCCCTGGGCAAGTCACTGTCATGACTTGTTTAGACTGTGAGACGGAAGAGCTAGGGCACCAGTCTGGTGGAGGGATAAGGACTCGGCAGTGCAGGCTGAGTGAATATCAGCAGTGCGGCTGCCTTGGGCTGCTCTGCATTGGGCTGGGCTGCCAGGTGTACAATGTTATAATTCCATATCAGTATACACTACAAAGTGACCACTCCCAAAAGTCTAGTTACTACTCATCACTATGTAATTGACCCCTTTTGCCCCTGTTGTCCACCCCCAAACACCCTTCCCTAGGTTCAGGAGGTATTAATTCTAACATGGAAACCTAGTTTTCTAGTATGTAGAATTTCTCCCTTAGATATTTTGTGTAAATAGTTTATAAAACCCTAATTTTTATATCCATTTATGAGGCAGAATAAAAAAATTTTTATAGAAAAAAAAGTTGATTAAAGAATCATAAAAATTTATTGGTACACTTCAAATGTGTTGTTAATTAAAAATATACACAGACAATTTTATTAACCAATCCATTACCACAAGCCTAAGGCCCTTTCTTTAGGCAAAGGGCTCCAGATTGGTGTTCTGTCATTTTTCTTACATAAACCACACTCTTATGAATATCTACCATTTCAATTTTTGATTCTTTAAATTGAAGTTAAAATTGTAAGACATTTACAAGCAATCTGAAGGAGATTTATTCTAGATATCTGTGATAACTCCCCCTTATTAAAAATTTATATTGGCTACATTGTTTATGAAAAAAAAACCCTCATATTTATTGGCCTCATTCCTCATCTTATTTTTAAAGAACAAGTTTTTCTTTTTATATTTATATTTTTTCAATTTACATAATGTTTAACCCAATTATGTTCAATAACAATATCAACTAACATAAATAGGCTGGGTAACAAATCAAACTGATCTTGGGAGTTCTACTCAATTGGTGGAAGCAGAAGAGCATAGGCTTGAGAGCAGTCTGCTAGTTTTCACCAATCACATGCTGTAGGCACCTGTTAACTTTACAGGAGAAAAAGAGTCCATTTTTTTCAGGTTCTTTGTTTAAATAGATGTTGCTAATACCAAAGTTATCTGCTTATCCCAAGGAAATAAAAGATAAATGCATAGAAAAAAAAACCCGAGGTCTATATGGAGAGCAAGAATTATTCTTTTTAAAAATGCAAGACACAAAGCAAACTATAAGAGAAGAAATAAAAAAATAGAACAAATAAAGTAAAAATATAGAAAATTAACATCATAAATAACCTGAGAAGAATATAGAAGAATTGTAGATGCAAGAAAATTACTTATGTAAAATAAACAAAGGGGATTTGAGGCATAAAATATTTTTCCATGTAACAAAAATGGTAGTTTTAATGATAGAATGGATATAAACAAATAATAAAGTAATATATGTAGATACTTAAAACACCAGTGAAGAATAAACAGATAGTAGAATAAGAGAAAATTTAATAGATATAGAAGATAAATTGTCAATATACATCAGAAGGAAAAATGACTAAATAAAGAGGAGAAAATAACTAAAATAATTCCCCTGAATATTAGACTTTCATAGCTAAATAAGATAATATATAAATATTTAGATGAAATTAGCATATCCTCATATGTGTAAGTTTTTAGGTAGTTAAACTCATAGGGACACTTTTTGAAAGATCTTTTACAGAATGTACTCTAATAAAAAGATAAATAAATCTTGAACTAATGAAATATGAAAAATAAGGACAAATTCAATGTTTTTAAAATAAGCAATACAAACAAATGCATAGCCATAATAATACAAAAATAAAATCTAGATAACATCAAATGGCAGCAGAGAAATGAGTAAGGTTATGAGGGACAGATCAGAAGGAAGCAGGAGCTTATAAAAATTTTTATATTGCTTGAGGCTAAAACACAGATATTCATAAACTTTAGTAGAACTAAGAAGAAAAAATAAAACCTCATAAGTTTTATGTAAGGAGTGCCCATCAAAAAATAATAAATAAGATGTATAACTATTAAAATAGCAGAAAAAATTTATTTTAGTCAATAAAAAGTAAAAAAAAAAATGGCACAATAAGACTTAATATAACAGTAATTACAATAAGTGTACATGGAATAAAATCACTGTTCAATAACAAAGATTCAGATGAATTTATCAAAATAAACTAGATTTGCAATGCACTGCCTTAAAAAAGAAGAAAAGAGAAAAATATAAAACAATAGTGTATGTACAGTTTGAAAATAAAGAAATACAAGCCTTGGCCAGTTGGCTCAAAGGTAGAGTGTCAGTTTAGTGTATGGGAAGTTCCAGGTTCAATTCCGGTCAGGACACTCAGAAGACACTATCTGCTTCTCCACCACTGTCCACCTCTCTATCTCTCTCTTTTCCTTCCCAACCATGGCTCAAATGGTTCTAGCAAACTTGGTCCCAGATGCTGAGGATGGCTCCATGGCTTCACCTCAGATGCTGGAATAGTTTGGTTGCCAAGCAATGGAGCAGCAGCCCAGATGGTCAGAGCATTACCAGGTGGATCCCAGTCAGTGCATGTGAGAGTCTCTCTGCCTCCCTGCCTCTCACTTAATAGAAAAAAAAAGAAAGAAAGAAAGAAAAGAAAGAAATTCAAAGGCAAACATGAATAAAAAGGAATTTGGGTAGTAATTTAAAAAATGACAAATACAATTTGAAGGTTAAAATGTAAAAGGAAACAAGAATGTTATGTGCAAGTAAATACAACAATAATGAACAAATGTACACCTCAAAATATATATACAAAAAAAATTGAGATTAAGAAATGGCTACATCAGCCTGACCAAGCAATAGAGCATCAGACTGGGATGCGGAGGACCCAGGTTCGAGACCCCGAGGTTGCCAGCTTGAATGCCAGCTCATCTGGTTTGAGCAAAGCTCTCCAGCTTGGATCCAAGGTCACTGGCTTGAGCAAGGGGTTACGCAGTCTGCTGTAGCCCCACACTCAAGGCACAGATGAGAAAGCAATCAATAAACAACTAAGGTGTCGCAACGAAAAACTAATGATTGATGCTTCTTATCTCTCTCCATTCCTGTCTGTCTGTCCTTATCGATCCCTCTCTCTAACTCTCTCTTTGTCTCTGTAAAAAAAAAGAAAAAGAAATGGCTACATCAGAGTAACTATAATATGTGTTAGTCAAATAAGTTTGGGAAATATGATTTTTATGTTTGTTCACTTATAGTTTGCATTGATAGCTGGGCAGCGCCAGGTATATGTGGTCTGTGAAATTGCAAATTACCTTCCTGCTGAGGAAGGACCATTGTTTTGCTAATGTTTGCCAGAGGAGAGGTTTTCATGCCAGAAAGTTTTGAAAAGAGAGAGAAGAAGGAGAAGAGGTAGAAAGAAGCCATGTTTGCAGAGTGAGAGAGAATGCAGAATGCTAAAGGAGAAGCCATGTTGACAGAGAAGGAAGAAGGTGTGAAGATGGGGAACCAGGGAAGAGGGGCTTTGCGAGCTCAGTTGAGATGGGTGAGGCCTTTAATTTTAGGAGAAACCGGAGAAGATTCTCCTGGTTGTGGAACCAGAGAATGTGTCAGTTGCTTTGGGAGTCCTGTGTGTTTTCTCGTCAGCCGGTGAAAGACTTTACTAAAGAAATGGCCCACCATGTTTTTGCTCCACTGTTTCTTTACCATCTGTCCAAATTCAGTGAGAACCTGCATGACCATGGCTACGACGGCTGCAACTACTGGCTATACAGAATGTTTAACTGATACATTCAAAAGGAGATGAGTACAGCATAGAATATTGAAATAATAGGATCATATTATATGTGAATTCACATATACATATATAATTTTTTACTCAACAAAAAGAGAATATAGTATTTTGTTTCTGAGCACATGTGACATTCACAAAAATTGGCCAGGCTCTAATTCAAAAATTGAACTCAATACACTCCAGAGAATTACTGTATTTCCCTACAAATAGCCAATAGATATATGAAAAGATGCTCATCTTCATTAGTTATTAGAGAAATGCAAATCAAAACTACAATGAGATACCACCTTACACCTGTTAGATTAGCTATTATTAACAAGACAGGTAATAGCAAATGGTGGAGAGGCTGTGGAGAAAAAGGAACCCTCATTCACTGTTGGTGGGAATGTAAAGTAGTACAACCATTATGGAAGAAAGTATGGTGGTTCCTCAAAAAACTGAAAATAGACTACCTTATGACCCAGCAATCCCTCTACTGGGTATATACCCCCAAAACTCAGAAACATTGATACGTAAAGACACATGCAGCCCCATGTTCATTGCAGCATTGTTCACAGTGGCCAGGACATGGAAACAACCAAAAAGCCCTTCAATAGACGACTGGATAAAGAAGATGTGGCACATATACACTATGGAATACTACTCAGCCATAAGAAATGATGACATCAGATCATTTACGGCAAAATGGTGGGATCTTGATAACATTATACAGAGTGAAATAAGTAAATCAGAAAAAAACAAGAACTGCATGATTCCATACATTGGTGAAGGAGGGAGAGGGGAAGGGGGAGGGGGAGGGGCACAAAGAAAACTAGATAGAATGTGACAGAGGACAATCTGACTTTGGGTGATGGGTATGCAACATAACTGAATGACAAGATAACCTGGACAGGTTTTCTTTGAATATATGTACCCTGATTTATTGATGTCACCCCATTAAAATTAATAAAAATTTATTTTTAAAAAAAGAATTACTGTATTTCCCCACGTATAAGATACTCCCATGTATAAGACACACCTTAATTTTGGGGCCTGAATTTTTTTTAAAATGTATTACCTAAAGTTATTGAACTCAAGTTTTAGTAATCATAGAATTCATACAACTCCTCATCACTGTCAAAACTCCCATCTATTACTGGCTTGTCCTCATCTCCATCTGATGATGAATCCCTGTCTTCACAGATGAGCGCAAAAGCAAGCATGAAAAAGTGGGAAATGCAAGTAAAAAAAACTACAACCACTGCATAAGACGCACCTAGTTTGTAGACACCAATTTTTTTTTTAAAAAAGGAGCATCTTATATATGAGAAAATGCGGTAATACTATACATACATACTTTATGTGGATGAGAATAAAAAAGAAAGATGGGGCCACAGACTAAACCTGACAAGCTCAGGTGAGCCCTGTGCGTGACATTACAAACTCAGATACCTAAAGTAACAACACAGGATGGTCTGAAATGAAAACTTTCTAACTAAAAGCACTTCATGGTGTGCAGTCATGTCCTAGGGAAGTATTTTTTTCTAAACAAAGGTCAATGCTTACCTTCAATGACCTGTCTGTTGTCTTTTGCATCTATAATAAAATACCTGATACCATGTTTTTGAAACAAAAGGGTAATCTTCCTTTCCTGCTCCCTCAGTGCAGGCTTCCCACTAGAGAAGTAATCAACAAACTCCCTCATTGTTACTGTTACTATGTTCATTGTTAACTGTGAAATAGCTCAGTTCTGCCTATGTAAAAGAAGTTTCACTATATACGTTTTTACTTTTTATTAGATCCCAGAGAGTTTCCCACTTTGATTTCCCCCACCTCTCTAATCTATCACCAGTCAATTTCATGAAACACTGTTACTTTTTCCCCTTTGATTCTAATGTACTATATAAAGTAAATGGTAAAGCCGTCATTTTCTGGAGCATTTTCTCAATCCATTGGGACTTTTTTTCCCTGCAGTTGTTGACAGTTTGGCTCAAATAAACTCATAAAAAATTCTTCCAGGTTTGGAGTTTCCTTAAGTTGACATTTAAGAAGAATAAAATTTGAAGTATATATTATATAAAAATATAGTTACAATATTCTGTGTATTTGAAACTATATATAAAGACACCATTACATAGATCTTGACCAAGAAGCAAATCAGGAAGTATAAAGATATGAAAATAGCACATATCAAGATTTGTGGATACAGCTAAATCATCATCAAAAGTAGTCTTATTGAAGTTAGATACATATATTTATCACAGAGCAAACAACAACAAAAATAAAAGCTAAGGGGCTAAATATTCAACCCAAACAGCTGGAAAATGATCATCAAAACAAATCCAAAAACAACAACAACAACAACAACAAAAAAAAAACAAAAGAAAAGAAGCAACAGATATGGAAGAAATCAATAAAACAGGAAATAGCACATACAATAACAGAACAGGCTGAAAACATAGTTCTTCGGAAAGGTTGATAAAATATGCTGTGAAAACCAGTCAGAAGAAATAGAGGTAAAT
Source organism: Saccopteryx bilineata (assembly GCF_036850765.1). Lineage (NCBI taxonomy): Eukaryota > Metazoa > Chordata > Mammalia > Chiroptera > Emballonuridae > Saccopteryx > Saccopteryx bilineata. The sequence continues at coordinate 184,853,542 of NC_089490.1, read as the reverse complement.
TGCACATTTAAAATGTGGAGACTAACTAGTAGAAACAGAAATTTAAAAATTGGGAAATAGTGTTTAGAACAACTCTATGCCAATAATTCAGAAAACCTAAATAAACTATATGAATTTGTTACGCGTTCCACATGTAATTTAAGGTTTGTAATGGCTTTATTATTATTATTTTTAACTTAGAGAGAAGTTTGCTTTGGTGGACATGTCAGAGTAGTCTTTCATTCTGACCCCAAATCATGGTAATTTGCCAAGCTTGCTTTTGGTAGCAAAGTAGCTCAGACTTAAAACAATATCCCTAATCTCTCAGAGTTTACAAGAGAAGACAGATGGCTATAGTATATTAAAACAGCTCTTAGTAAAATACCGTACCCAGAGAGTATTAAGCAATGCTGGTAAATGAATGAGAAAATGAATTATATTAATTATGGAACAAAACAAAGAAAGCCCCACTGTCCTTAGGGGCCAAAGATTCATCATCAGAGAAGCAGGGTTAACTCAGAGAAACCCAATCATATACAGTTATCTTTGGCTTGTGTCACTCTAGGTATTTAACGCGACTGAACACTTTGCACCTAGAAGGGGTTTTCTGACTTTCTGTGGGACTCTGAAAACCAGGCTCCCCTGGATGCATCTTAGCCTTTGGTTACACTATTTATTTCATTGTTTCAACCTTTCTAGTATTGACCCTCAGAGTCCTGAGTGACTTTCTGCAGCTATCGGTAGTTGGATCGACTGTGAGGAGATTCAGTCTTTCTGGTGGGAGAATTTATAGTTTTCTGAGTATGTTTCTATACTCCAGAGATTTGAAGGGAATATTTTAGACCAGAGTAAAATGGTAACATTCCTGGAAAAGACTGGATTGTAATATGTCTCAAAATAATTGGGACCCTGTAAAACCAGTAGCCATGGCCACCATCACAGCCACCTGGCTCTTGCAGGTTCGCATTTGATCCAGACAGACGGTAATGAAACTGCAGAGCCAAAAACTGGTGGGCCATTTTCCTTTAATCCTAGCTAGTACCTGGCAAGCCAGTAAATACACACAATGGGAAAAACACTTCCTTTCCATTTAGGGCTCCCAAAGCCACTAACTCATCTGAGTTTTCCTAGAATCAAAGGCTTCCACCTCACCAGTCTTATTCAACCCTGTTCCCCATCTCCTTCTCCTGTGCAAACTGGTTTCTTCTTCATCATTCTGTCATTTTTGGCTGCCTCCTCCACGTGGCCTCCCTGCCCTGCTACACCATGGGCTCTTCCTCTCTACAAGAAGGTGGTCACTCTCTTCCAAAATGGCCTCCTAGCTCCTCCTTTTAAAACTTTTTGTACAAAAGTCCCTCCCCCAGCACATATTAGCATAACCAAACCCCTTCCCAAGCAAGAAGGGCAATTAGCTGTATCATGTTAGAGCAGCAGCCATCTTTAACAGAGTGAGCAAAAAATAACTTTATCTGCCCAACAGACCCATAGATAGAATCCCTAAAGGAGGAAAAGGGTATTTGTTCTCTTCAAAAGCATATGGGAGCTCCATTTGCTCCCTTCATTTATAAGGTGTTTGCCAGGATAGCAACACTATTTTCCTTTTCAATAATAAGCCCAGTAGAATAAACCTCTGGCAATTTAGAAAGCTAACAACCAAATTAGAATAAGAATAGGACCATTTGTATCTGAATATTCAAAAGTAGCTACAGATAATAAAATAATCTCTAAGGATAACTGGCCTTGTTAGCTGACTGGTTCTGGCTACAAAAAGCATGCTATTCCCAAGAAGGAAATTCCTTTATTATTTTAATTCTGACCTGGTTGTCTTCCTGATTCTAGTCTGGGTTCAGCACTTTTGGAGAGCAGCTATGAATTATCATCACCCTCACTGGCTTCATGCTGGGATCCATGGCTGTTTGGAGAAAAACCAGATGAGAGATCACGTAGTTCAGGGGCTGGATAGTCAGTTATCTCTAACTCATTAAGTATACCTGATAAGTTCTGATTTATACAAAAACAAATGAAGTACAGTCCTTTTCTTTGCCACATGCTAAACTTTATCTTCCATAATATATGGAGCCTAAATAATTTGTTTATTTTTCTTCCAAAACCTGGTACCTTTAGTTCATATTTGGCTATAATGGAACATCTGAGGATAGTCACTATACTTTATATTAATGAACTTGACTGACAGATTGATGGAAACAGATAATTTCTCTGTTAGATATAGAAATTTGTTTCTTGCTTCCATGTAGAGAACAAATGTTGCCTTTTTATAGTGCAGGAAAGTAATGAAACAACAACTTTTAAAAAAAAGGAGTGTTGTGAATGAAGAAGATATCTAGAAATTATTAAGACTTTAAAACAATACTCCTGAACAGTAATAGTTGCATAGACAATGCTTTAAGTTAACAGTGATTCTCATATAGTATTTTTTTCATTCGTTCGTTCATTCATTCATTCATTCATTCACTTACTGGTTTATTTGGTACTTACTGAGCACCAACTATATAGGCAAAACTAAGTTGCCTTTTGATCCAAACAACTCTGTTTGGGTGCCATCCACATTTAAGAAGTACTGTGTATGTTTCTATGTGAGTCCTATAAGTTGTTTTATGATGGAATTGTCTTATTGATGTTTTTTTTTTATCCAGTCTTTCTTAGGGCTTCAGGTTTATGGGGCCCATGAAGCCAAGAGCTTTAAACAATGCCGTACCTTGCATGAATAGCTAGCTGCATACTCTCCAAGTACCCAGTATGTACAAGGCAAATAGATGTTTCATTGGATTTAGCAGACATAAGATTGAACAAAATATACTTTGTGCAGCAGGCCACTATGAATACCACTTACACTAGTAGTAGTTATGTGAGAAAATGGAACAAGTACTTAGAAAAAATCACTTAAAAATATTTAAGAATAAGCTTTCCTCTGTGTACCATTTAAAATTAAACACCTATGCCAGGCAATTTAATATAAATTCCAGTTGTAGCAAATGTCATTTGATTAATTACTTAAATTTTTATAGTAGCCAGAGTGCCACTGACTGGTAATTACTGATCTATTTAACCATCTTTTCCTCTAAACTGTGCTCCTTAGAGCATTTTGTATCTTTCCATTTGTGCTTTGTTAGCATTAAGGATAGTATTTGGGTCTGACCAGGAGGTGGTGCAGTGGATAGAGCATTGGCCTGGGTAGATGAGGACCCAGGTTTGAAACCCCGAGGTCGCTGGCTTGAGTGCAGGCTCATCTGGTTTGAGCACAACTCACCAGCTTGAGCCCAAGGTCACTGGCTTGAGCAAGGGGTCACTTGCTCTGCCGTAACCCCCTCACCCCTCCATCAAGGCACATGTGAGAAAGCAATCAATGAACAACTAAGGAGCTGCAATGAAGAATTGATGCTTCTCATCTCTCTCCTTTCCTGTCCGTCTGTCCCTATCTATCCCTCTCTCTGTCTCTGTCACACACACACACACACACACACACACACATACACACAAAGAATAGTATTTGGAACCTAAAAAGCATTCAGTGGGGGATTATTTTTTTTACTGATGAGTTGCTATATTATAGATCAATCAATCTAAAATTTCAAAGGTTATTTTCTGCCTACAGACAGTGTCATTCAGAATTCATTATCTTAAAGGGTGTCTTTTCTATATATATGTTTAAAAAACAACCTTTATTTATCTCATTGATCTTCAATGGAAAAATGGGTTAGCTGCTTTTAATTTTTGACTTGTATTAAATTCAGAGAAATCCCAATTTCACCAAGTTACTTATTGCAAAACCTCAGTTAATAGGCCCTGGTCAGTTGGCTTAGTGGATAGAGCATTGGCTTGGTGTATGGACATGTAGATTCCTGGTCAGGGCAAACAGAAGAAGCAACCATCTGCTTCTCTCCTTCTCTCCCTCCCACAGCCAGTGGCTCCATTGGTTTGAGGGTCTGGCTCTGGGAGCTGAGGATAACTCAGTTGGTCTGAGTGTTGGCCTCACACACTAAAAATAGCTCGATACTGGAGCACTGGCCCCAGATGGGGCTTGCTGGGTGGATTCTGGTTGGGGTACGTGTGGGAGTCTATCTCCTGTTCTCTAACTTAAAACAAAACAAAAAAACAAAAACAAACAAAAAACTTAGTTAACAATATTAAACTACAAACAAAATAAATGCATCATTTGACTGCCAGGTTGGTATTCACTATCTCCCTCCCTCCCTCCCTCCCTCCCTCCCTCCCTCCCTCCCTCCCTCCCTCCCATCCTTCCTTCTTTCTCCCCCCCCCCCCCTTATCTGGTAAGAACTCATACCAGATTCACTCTTAGTAAATTTCAGTTATATAAGATACTTATATTTCAAATTTCAATACATAATATAATTATATACTTATATATCCTTTTTATGTTAATTTTTGAAATATATCCAAAATGACTAAATCTGTATAGCTACCATATTTCATCCTGAAATAATTTGATATATGAAAAACCTTTTCTTGGTGTGACTGAATAGAGTCAGAGTAGGGTAGCCAGATATAGAAAGACTTCTTAAAAAACACCATTCTTTCTTCCTACCCAAAAAGCTCAATGTCATAGATTCGTCAGCACTTCTTTCCTTGAGAGAACACAACTGAAATATCATTTCCTCTTTCATAAGATGGAGCTAAGAAAGAATCTAAAATGATGTAATTATTTGTGTTTTCTCTTTTCCTATTCAGTTAGACCAGTGTAATTGAAAGGACAAGAAATGATACTACTGCTAAATGCAACACGAGTCTCCAAAAATGCCTTAAATCTGATATTAATCACAAACTTTTTATTGATGTCCATGTTGAGGTTGAAGACTTGTAATATACAGAGTGGGTCAGTTGTGAATCTTTTCATCATTGTTCTGGGGACAGACTTTGTTACAAGTAAAAAGAAAAATCAGCTTCAGAACATTTCAGATGTGGTGGCTGAACAGATATAAACAAAAAGATTGGCATCCTTGTAACTCTATCTTATGTATTCAGAAGTCCCTTTCTGTTCTTGGGTGGAAAAAAGAGTTCATTATATATTTATGAAAAACAAAATTACCTTTTTCATGAAAATCAAAAGCAATATGTTTTGCTTATATCAATGGGTAAAATTAATACAACTTTTCCTATAATAGTTCATTTATTCTGACATGATTTTGAATATCAGAACAAAATGTCAAGAAGAGTTATAAATTGAAATAAGAGATAAAATTCTTCAAGTAAATTGTTTTCTCTATAGAGTCATAGGAATCAATTTTTTATTATTCATGATGATATTAGCACTTCTAATTTATACAAGGGCTTTTATCTTTACTTCTGATTCACCTACAGGGCACGGCCGGCTGTAAACATCAAGGTACATTATTATTATTGCTGGCACTTACTATTAATAATGTGATATCAGAGCTGTGCTCTCAGTGCTGTATTTAATCTGCTTTTGATTAAACCAAGCCCTCAATTACTCTTGGATATTATTTTCTTGAATCATACTTTTGAATATTAGGAGCAACAACCCTACTCTTTTTTCTTTCATTGCACATTTATATTTTCCCTTGTCCTATAAACATGAATGGAGATGAATTGAAATTTTATGATGGCCGCTCTTGCAGATCTGTGCCCTGGTTTCCAAGAACAGGTAAGGATGCGAATGGCAACTTCCTACCAATGAGACAGTGCTCGGTAATGTTATTTAATTTCCGAACTTGCTGCTGCTACAAAGGCTGGTAATTAATACCAACCATGACAGCTGTGGCATGATTGGGCTCTTGTTCAACACAAATAATCATTAGCTGCTAATGACTTTAAATCACTTTGAACAAGGCACGGACCGACCCCGTGACTGAAATGTTCCAGGGGATGCTTAGACATTACGTGGTCTCCAGTCACAAATGAAGCTGGACGTCTGGATTGTGAGCTGGGATTGTTTTTTCTTAGCCAAAGAAATAATTTTTTTCGAACAAATAATATATACTAAGTCTCAATTAAAACAATGAATGTTTTACCTGATGTCATATATTTTATATATAAAAATATTAGTGACATACAAAAAAGCCATGTGGGAAATGCATGAAGTACTTCCTTCCGATTTAGTTTACACCTTTGTTAAATTAAAGGAAATCTCACTTTTATTTTTCTTTCCAGAGTGATTAGGATGGTTATTCTCTTTTCTATAATCTCTACTTGATAGGTTTTTTGATTGTCTTGGCTAAAAAATGAAATGAATAAATAGAAATGAAAAATGACTCCCTCAAACATTTTGGAAGATAAAAAAATGGTGAGTTGGTAATGTAGTTCTTTATTTATTTTGCATATATTTAATATTTTGTATAACGATTACAGAATTTATACATATAACTATTAGAGACAGGTCTATAAAAAATGACCTTGAAACACTAGAATTAAATAGAGCAGAGATTTGACTTAACAAGAAGAAAGTTTCTAATGTGACATAAAAGAAATAATAATGTAAGAAATATAAAAATATAATAAATAAAATAGCTGAGACCTCCCAATGGCATTGCTAAATAACCTTTAATAGCATTCCTAGATGCTTTAACTGTTACACTGTTAGAGCACATTAACTGGCAAGGGGCTGGGAGTAGGAGTCTTGGGTTCCATTTTTATTTTACTTGCCACTTATTTGTTGCATAACAGCATCCAAAGTCACTGCACAGAATCTCTCAAAGATGGTGATTATTGCCACCCAATCAATGGTGACACCAGAGACATAGAATTTTCACCATACCTGCCAATAGCCAATGACTGGTATATAGAAACACCAAACAGCATACATGTACTTTTAAAAATTGAATTTTACTTTCAGACAAGCATAATTGCTACCTTCCTGTGCTAAGATTCCCTATAAATATGTACACATTAAGAGATTATCATGTATGAGACTGTTTTACCAATTATTCGTCTCCACTGAAAGATAACATGGAACAAATAAAAAGGAAATGACTTGGAAATTTGCCTGGTTTCTTTTGGAATGAAAGCTCAGGGAGACTTAGAGACAGGAAATAGGAATTCTTAGGTTCTTCAGAATTGAATTCAATGGTTTTGATATTCTTGGATGAAGATGAGGTTTAGAATTTTTATGGTAACGTTAAGTATGTGTTCTTAGCTTGAAGTGCTTTATTCTAAATCGGCTCAGCTAAGTTGTCACTGTTCTTTACCAACTGGGCAAGTCCAGTTCATGACAAGAAGATGCTTCATGTAGCAGTAAAAACTTAAATTTATTGATTGTCTGCCATATCCCAAGAATTCGGCTAGGTACTTTCACATGTATTATCTAATTTTCATTAAAACACAGTTCCAATTGACGGAGAAATTAAAAGCCAAATGTAAATGTGTCTCAACTCTCATGAGGCATGGGGCTGGCTCTTGGCAGATTTGTCACTATTGATCTTTGTTCTTTCTAGCCTTCTTTTTCCTACATTATTTCCCAAATTCTTGCTCCATGAATACCTGCTCTAAAGAAAGTATATGATATCGGCTCTTTGCAGCTTATGAATATTTAAGCACTATCAAAGAGAAAAATCTAAAATGTTTTAATGTTGAGATGTAAATAATAGTAATAGCTTATTCTAGGATAAAGCCCCAGGTGCTCCCTAATGCCTGAGAATCCTGAATTCTTGGAGATGCAGAGACTAGAACCCAAAGTGAAGGCTAGCAGTGGGCCTGGGAAAATAAAACAGTTTCCTTGGTTTGGGTAAAAGGATGGAATCGTGATCTCTGAAATGTTCTTCAGAGGTACTTTATTGTTATTTAAAGCCCCAGGATCAAAACTATAAAAGTGAATGTCTAAATTACTGCCAAATCAAAGAGTGAAAACATTGCCAGCATTTGTCCTTTCCATAAAGAAACCCTAAGTATTTGGAATGTTTGTGTGTGCGTGCACACACACACTCATGCGTATCCATGTCTGCATGCTCATATCTGGGAGCCTGTGTCAATGCATTTCTGTGCATGTGCATAATTTTCCAGAAAGATAGAGCACAAACAATGCAGAAGACCATAATAATTGTCACTGAGTGATAATACCCCAACACAACTGAATTGGCAATTTTATTAAACTTTATCCTGTCTGTGGATAAATCCATATCAGGTCAGATTCACACACACAAAATGAAGCAAATATCCAAATGAAGTTATGGGTGTGAAAGACAGGGAAGGAAAAAAGAAGGAGAAAAATATCATCCTAAAATTGTCAGTTTCAAGCCAGAGAAATGTGATCAGAGCCACAAAAAAAGATTGAAAGTGTAACAAAGCCATGAGTCTAACTGGATAACCGAACCCTCAATAAATCTCGCTGGAAGCTGCTTCTATCTGTAAATTGAGGAAAATCTTTGAAGAGAAATGTGGGCCTTCTGACTACCTAGATTCTTCTTCTAGGATAAGGACTATAATCCAGGCCAATTAAAGGAAGCTGGAAGAGGTTCTGTGGCAACAAAAAAAGCAGGTTTTTATGCAAAATATGCTGCAATTTAAGCAATGGACTGTCGTTTCCTGGGGCAGGATGTACAACTGGGGGTGTGCTAGGTTCGCTATAGAGAGAGCGGGAAGCATCCACCAGGGTCATAGTCAACAGTTATTAAGTCTGTTTCCTACTTAAGTTCTCTAAGGTTCACTGTGGGCCTTCTTCCTGGAGTGACCTGGTTCTTCTGCCGTGAATGTACGGTGTGACTTGCAAAGCCTCTCTGAGTATACTAACAGTACACTCTTATCATTATTAACTTTTTCTCAGGGGCTGGTCATTATTCTCAGCTGGTTCTTACTTAAGCTCTTGAGAAATTGAATCCTGACCTGGCTCTCTGTATATTACCCTACCACGTTTGTGTTTTTAAAAATTATTATTGAATGTTTATGGATGTGACATCATAATCATGAGGTGCCCATTGTAAACTTCCTTTACCTCATTTTGACAGTCTGTACTCACAGGGCTACAGATGCTCTGTCAAAAGAAAAAAGAAATGTGCAGCTTTCAGAAGGCCTTTCTGTGAGATATCATTAGTTGCTAGCTAGCGTGCTTATTCTGCTTCACTTTGGACGGGCTCAGTCTTGCTTTTCCATAATTTGCAGCATGCATTATTATTGTTGTTATTATTATCATTTTACCTCTCTTAAGAACACATCATCACATTTCACTTCATGTAATTACATCTGAAAATAAAATATCCATCATTTACCATTAAGTACATGTGGCCATTTCATTGCTGTTGTATTATCTGGTAAAGTCTCCAAATTTCCTTGAGCATTATTCCAGAATCTAGCCCATGAGAAGTGTTATCACAGATATTTAAAGGTTTGTGGTAAACCTAGTAAGTGCCCACGATAAGTTGGGTAATACCTTATTAGAACTCCCTGCAGTATAATTGAGCCTCACCATCCTGCTTTTAATCGAGGGAAGGAAATTCTGCACTGTAATATCAAGTGCTGCAACCACTTTATGACAATGTTAGGATGGCAGAGCCAAAAAACAGGTCCAGATTATTATTATGTAAATTATAAATTCACCCCTACCCCCACGTGCATACACATCTGCAGATCTCTGTGGCAGATGGGACTAAGCCTTGAAATCGATACAGATACCTTACCACCTAGTTTTCCATATAAATCAACACCTTCACCATCCCCCTTTCCATGTATTTCCTCTGCTACACGGGTCCATGGAGACCCAGCCCGCTCTCAGTATTCTTACCTCTGACTGATTAGTTCTTCTAGTTACTATTTCCTTTGATGCTGGAATTCCTGGCCTGTCCCCATCACAAGGCCTAGGATCACTTTTGCCCGCATTTGAAACCACAGGGCTGTTTAACCTGCTACAGAGAGTGCGGGGCAGCAGGAGCCCCACCTATCGGGAAGTTTAAACCACCAGGCATGACACCGGCTTCTGAGAGCGGTCCCCCTCCATCCTTGCATGAGAAATGCATATCGGTAACAGCTAGAGATGTGTCCAACCTTGTAGTTTCGGGGCCCCTTGTGCCTACCACTGTATTATGCATAGAATTCTTCAGCTGTTGATGAAATGAGTAAAATGATAAAACTCTCAACATCAATCTCAATCTCAACTAAAATTTTCATTGAGACAAATGTAGATTCACATGTGGTTTTATGAAATTATACAGAGAGATCCTTTGTAGGCTTTGCCCAGTTTTTCCCAATGGTAACAATTAGTAAAACTCTGGTATAATCACAATCAGGGTATCAACAGTGATGCAACCCACTGATCTCATTTGTGTGCACATATGTGTGTGTGTGTGTGGTGTGCACGCGCAGGCTTTTGTCCACCACCACAGTCAAAGTATTTACTCTTGTTGCCCTTTTAGAACCATAGCCACCTTCCTCCTCATGCCATACCCCTAACTTCCGGCAACCACTAATCTATCCTTCATTTCTAAAATTTTATCATTTCAAAGGGACTGGGTCCTCCCCTCCCCCAGTATAATCCTCTGGAGATTCATGTAAATTTTTGTGAATCAAGAATTTGTGGCCCTGGCCGGTTTGCTCAGTGGTAGAGCGTCAGCCTGGTGTGTAGAAGTCCCGGGTTTGATTCCTGGCCAGGGCACACAGGAGAAGCACCCATCTGCTTCTCCACCCCTCCCCCTCTCCTTCCTCTCTGTCTTTCTCTTCCCCTCCCGCAGCCAAGGCTCCATTGGAGCAAAGATGGCCCGGGCGCTGGGGATGGCTCCTTGGCCTCTGCCCCAGGTGCTAGAGTGGCTCTGGTCGCAGCAGAGTGACCCCCCCCCCCCGAGGAGCAGAGCATTGCCCCCTGGTGGGCGTGCCGGGTGGATCCCGGTCGGACGCATGCGGGAGTCTGTCTGACTGTCTCTCCCAGTTTCTAGCTTCGGAAAAATACAAAAAAAAAAAAAAAAAAAAAGAATTTGTGCCTTTTCATTTCTGAGTAGTAGTCCTTAATACAAATATATGACAATTTGTTTAAACATTTATTTACTGAAGGACATTTGGCCTGATTCTAGTCTTGGCTCTGACAGTTAAGGATTCTATGAACACTTGTGTACAGTTCTTTTTGTGTGTGTGCACGTGTGAACATAAATTTATACTTCTCTGGGATAAAAGCCCAATAGTCCTGTTCTTGGGCAATATGGTAGGTGTCTGTTCCATTTTTAAAGAAGCTGTCAAACTGTTTTCCATAGTGGCTGTGCCATCTTACATTCTCACTGGCCGTGTGAGTGATCTCATTGCTCCAGTTTGTCCGCATCCTTGCCAGCATTTGGTTTTTCAACTGCTGTTTACTTTAGCAATTCCCAAAGGTGTCTAGTGATATCTCATTGTGGCATACATTTGCATATGGTATATAATATTAAACATATGCCAGGTGCAAATCGTGCAAACCATAATGATATTAAACATCTTTCCTGGGGCTTACGTGTCCTCTGTAAAAGTCTTTTCACTGAAATGTTTGTTCATGTCTTTTGCCCATTTTTTTAACTGGATTTTTTTTTAAATAAATTTTTATTTTAATGGGGTGACATCAATAATCACTCATATTTCAGGCTGGGACCTACTCCTAATTTAGAGCTCTCTTTCCTCCTTTTGCCAACTTGTATTATGAATTTACCTTTGCCACCCAGCTTAGTGTATCCCAAGGTTCTCTTTACCAGGCCACAGTCACAGAGCTCCAGAAAAAAGCAACCTGGTCTCAACTCTCCAGGCAGAGGAGAACAGAAGCTCCATATCCACGCATGCTGCAAGTGGCTTTTTCCAGTCTACCTGAATCATTACCAGCTAGAAGCAGCAGTCATTGGGACTTGGACATGAGCTGCAAAGTATAGAATGGTGACAACAATTCCAGTGCCATGCGGACTTTTCCTGTGGGGAACTTTCCTGGACTCCTGCTCCCTGTGACAGCTCCTAACAGACTGAACTGTGGTTGGGTTGCATTTTTCAGGGATTTGGCATGGTGATGGGGCCAACTTGGACTCGGTGAACATGTTAAGGACACTGCTCTTTTAGGAATTCTTGTTGTATTGGCCAAGAGTTTGCTTAAAGGCTTTTAATCACTGTAAAAAAAAAAATAGAGGACTGGATGAAGAAGATGGGGCACATATACACCATGGTATACTATTCAGCTAGGAGAAATGATGACATCAGATCACTTGCAGCGGAATGGTGAAGTCTTGGTAGCATTGTGTGGGGTGAAATGGGCGAATCAGAAAAAAACAGGAACTGCAGGATTCCATACATTGGTGGGACATGGATTGTTTGTTTTTGTTTTGTCTCTTGAGTTTTTAGACTTCTTTATACATTCTCGATATATCTTTTATCAGATATTTATTCGTTCCCAGTATGTAACCTGTCATTTCAGCCTCTTCACATGCCCTTTCAGAGACCAACAGTGTTTAATTCCATGACATCATCTTAACAATACCACAAGTGAGGAAAGAGGGAAGACTTGGGGTTTATTATTGAAAGACCACAATACACACGGAAGTTAAATGCAAAGGCTACAGACACCATAGTTCCCTATCTAGTTCAGGATACAGACAACAACAGCTGGTAGCAAAAGAAATACTTGAGGGCAGGCCGTAATACGTGGCTCTCTACATGAATGGTCACTTATTTATTCAATAAATAATTACAGAGTGAGTCTTAGGTGTTAGGTCCTATGCTGGGGATGCTATGGTGATTAAAATCACAAAAACATATAACGAATGCCAAGCTAAGAACGTGGCAGGAATATAATTGGTGCAAAAAGACTGCATAACAGTGGAACTAAAACTGCTCGCAGGAAATAATGCCTGCGTTAGAGCAGAGGATGAGTAGGAGAACACCGTGGAAGCAGCGGAGGAGAGATGAGGCAGTGAGGGAGAGGGGTGGGGGCTGCTGTACTCCAAGGAGGTGCCACGTGCAGAGAGCCTGCAGTGGGAGGGAGCGTGGGGGCTGAGGAACAACATGAAGGGCAGCTGTGGGGCGTGGGGACTGAGAAGCGTGGTGAACATGGCACTGCGCTTGGTCTCCAGTCCAAGAATCATTCAGAGGCTGGATAAGTATGACGAGGGAGAAGTGAGCAATGACATGAAACACGCCTTCTGAAAGACAGACCCACAACGCTGTCCGGGAGGAGGAACGGAGGGGGCAGGGAGGGGCTGTGCGCCCACATCAGGGCACTACTCTCATTGCCTCAGTGAACAGTAACGGTGGTTTGAGCTGAGATGCTGGTGATACACTTTTGTGTAATGTTTTCAAAGGAATCCTCGTCAATCTTAGACAGAAATTGAAGATAAAATTTGGGCCGCATTTTGCAGAATTATGTAGGTATTTATAGAAACACAGTGGACTGCCCTTTTGACATCTAGTGAAAGGACCCTGAAGAAGGGGTTCCTTCTCTGGGAAGGGACAAGGACAACTATTTACCTGCCTGTGGGCTGAATTGAGAGGCCTCTGCATTTTGCCTTTCCATTAAATGCCAGGGTGACACATTTCCAGTCGATTTTGTGCCATCCTCTTCAATCATACCTCTACCATTCTGCAGGCGGAGGGCCCAGCGCCCAGATGCCCTGAGGAGCTTTCCTAAGACCTGAGTCATTAAAAAGACTGTGCGTTAGAAAAAAGGAGAGAAGGTGAGAACATCTAAGGCAGGGGTCCCCAAACTACGGCCCGCGGGCCACATGCGACCCCCTGAGACCATTTATCCGGTCCCCGCTGCACTTCCGGAAGGGGCACCTCTTTCATTGGTGGTCAAAGAAAGGAGCACATTGACCATCTCATTAGCCAAAAGCAGGCCCATAGTTCCCATTGAAATACTGGTCAGTTTCTTGATTTATATTTACTTGTTTTTTATTTTAAATACTGTATTTGTTCCCGTTTTTTTTTTTTTTTACTTTAAAATAAGATATGTGCAGTGTGCATAGGGATTTGTTCATAGTTTTTTTTATAGTTCGGCCCTCCAACGGTCTGAGGGACAGTGAACTGGCCCCCTGTGTAAAAAGTTTGGGGACCCCTGATCTAAGGGTTGCAAAGAAAAGGCAGGGAGGGAGGGAAATACAAGCAAAATCTCTGGCACATCAGAACGAGGACTAAAGGCAGTGTGTGGCAGGGGTGCCATGTACTATCAGCAGGCATTTCCTCACCTACACAGGCTCACGCGGGAGTATCAATCACTTCCCTCTTCAGCCACCACGGTTGATGGAAGACCTGGGAATTTTGTGGAAGAAGAGTGTGGCAACCCCAAGAGTCACACTGGAGCCCCTGAAGCACTGGAAAGGGCCCATGTTCTAGAAGCCATTAGAGGGCCCGGGTAGGAGGGGTTCTAGGCTTAACATGAACCAAAGAAGAAATTCACAGTCAGGTTTGCAAGTCTTTTTTTTTGTACTTTTCAAATCATACTTTGCTTTGTGTGTATGTTTTAATAAAGAGCTTCAAGAGAAAAAATTTACACTTCTAAAGCTTTTGGATAGCCAATTAATTTAACAGAACATTTAAAAAATAATCTAAGTATAAATGATTTAAGAGCATATAGACTCGATTTGTCAAAATATCAATCAAACTAAAAAGACAAATAAGTATGCGATGATCAGAAATATATTGTTATTTTTTTAATCAAGTATGTTAATACTTGTTAATGCTCTGACTTTTATGCAGGAGGTCTCCAGCCCCAGTGGTGTTTACCTGGTTTACTTGAATCAGAGTTTAAAAGAAAGGAGAGGACCTCCCTGTGATCTAAGAGACACATGAAATCTAATTTATTTGGATCTATAGTAATAAAAATGTATTCAAGAGGCCAATTCCGTTCTAGTGGGTTAGGCTGCTAAGTGTAGCTGCATTGTTCCATGGAGAAGCTCTCTGCTTTGCTCAGGAAGTTTGAGGGACTCTTTTTGTGATACTGTTGACTTTTAGAAAACTGAATTTTTTTTCTTCTTCTCCCCCTTCCAGCCACCATATTCACATTCTAATTTGAGCATATGGGGAAGATGGGCAGAGCTGGTAGTCTGGGCTGTGGGGCAGAAGGGGCAGCTGGCATCTAGAGGGAAAACAAGTGCTCCAGAGACATTTGTGAAGTGATTGCAGTTGTGACAGGCTGTCCCAGGCAGTGTCAGTACGGATCTGACTCTAGGGATGTGACTCCTTTTTAATGCCTGGGAAATTCAGGAAGATGCTTACTTTCCCCCTCAGATAACCACCTTTTGCACATTTCCTTTTTATATTCCACTGAAGACTGATTCTGTTGGAAACTGTGTCCTGAAAGGCACAGAGTGGTGCTGGCCAGGTAGATGTACATATTATTAACTAGTCCATCTGCAAACAGTAGTAGAGCAAGGTTCTCTCTCTTGTCTTGTTGAATGACAGAAAGAGAAAAATGTCGGCAGATAGGGAAAATCACAGAAAAAAGTATGAACTATATTTCCCCCCCTCTCACCCATTTCCTGGGCATAGTGTTAGATTTACAAATGATTTTATTGTTTGAACTCAGAATGTTTTTTTCCCCAACACTTTTTTAGCTTAGGAATTCTAATTCATTTTGTATAAAATCATCTGATTTGGGGGACTTTTCTGATGGCACAGGATCTTGTGTTTCTCAGTTGGTCTCAAATTTTCTAAAATGTAGTTGTGTTATATTGTCTAAAGAGGGAGAGGCAGAAGTTTCCTGAGGGAGGTTTTCCCAACGTGGAAGAACAGCTCACGACAAAGGATCTGCTGAGTGCATGCTATCATACAGGGGGACATCACAGGAGCTTGAGAAAAATCATGGCCTTCATTAAATGAAGAAGAATGTCAACACTGCAAGACAGACAATAATTAAGGCATCAAAATACTCAGGAAAGGAGATCCTGAAAAAGGCCTGGAAAACCCGCCTGATAACTATGTCATAAGGGAAATCCCAGACGACACTCCATTCACCCAGACAGTAAAGAATGCTTTGGCAAGAGGCACCAACATCATAGAGAAGCTCTAGGTGGGGAGGCACAGTCTACAAGTTGGCTCAATTGAACTGGGCTTCCTGACAGCAGGAGGGAACGACAGGATACTGAAATAAAACGGGCTAATTATTAAATGTCAAAATCCAGTTGGGCACACTCATTGTAATGAGATGCAAGGCTGGAGTGGTCAATGGGAGACCTGAGATGAAGAGAGCTCTGGGGATGGTCAATAGAATATGGCATCTCTAGGGGCAAGATAAATGGGAAGCCAGCAAAGATATTGCTCAATCTACAGAATTAAAATAATCAAGAATAGATCATCAATAGGCTAGGTAACTTCCTCAATAAAATATCAAAATCCATTACCCCCTTTCTGGATCTGAGCCAGTTTACCAATACAAAACCCACTCACTACAAGAGAGACTAGATACCCAGAAGAAAGGACACAGCAAGATAATGACAAGTGTTTAGGGAAATAATTCCCCTAGCACTTCCACAAAGAAATTTATAGGCATTTACTTAATAACTATACACTGAGGACAGGGGAACACCCAAACATGTTGAGGAATATTGGATACAGAGCATAGAGAAAATAATAAATAAAGTCCTGGCACAAGGTTGGCTCATGGCGGTCTAAAGATCCATACTCTGCTTATTTCCTCAGTACCTAAAAATATAAGTATGTAATGGGGAGAAACCTCACATTGGTGCCTAAGCCTATGCTTATGGCGTAAAAGCAACCATAATGAGGAACGCCAAAGAAAAGTTTCAGAAGACAGCCTCTCATCTCCATGTTTTCTTCCTGGGACTGAACCCATTCCCTCAGCTTCTGGGAATGTTGAAGGTCAACGGAGGAAACCTGAGTCCCCATCTTCTCAATAAGTAAGCCATACTTCCTAAGAGAGCCTGAAGCAAATCATTTGGTTGATGAGAAGAATATAAAGGTTGACTCTTTTGCCCAATTTTTGACAATTCTGCTGGCGGAGAGGTGATTCTTTCTTTGGGGAGTTGTCTACCTGCCTTCCATTGTTAGGAGTTCAGACTTGCCTCGAGCCATTACTCTGAGTAAAAAAGAGTCTCTTTTTTTTCTCTTGGTTCATTACAAGCAAAATGGTGAGGACCTTTGTTAATCCTCCATACTTGAAATGAATACTTCTTTTCTCCCTTTTTTTTCTTTTTACCATAGTTAAGTTATTGTTTTTGTAATAGTAAATCAGGGGCAATTCCACTTGTCATTTTGATATTTTGAAATTAACTTCAGTTTAAAATTTTTGTGTTCAAACTGGCTTTTATTCATTGCTTTTAGAAGATTTTATAGACTTTACAACCTAAAGAGTATAAGCCCTAAATAACTTGGAAAAAGTACTAATATTTACCAAGTATGTATTAGGTGCCTGCCATTATTCTTGGCATATTCATGGCATTACTTCATTTAATCTTCATAACCATCATGTATTATAATTATTCTTCCCATTATATAAACAGTTTAGGGGGGAAATCACTTGGCTAAAGTCAGACAGCTCATCAGCTAAATAATCAAGGTTAGAATCCAGGTCCTAAATCCAAGCTCAAAGCTCTTTCCATAGCTAATTCAATTGTGTGCTTTGTGACTAAAACTCATTTCCTCTTCACGGCACTTTTTAAGGTCTTAAAAATTGTATTACACTTACCAGAAATATTGCGATTTTACAGAGAGTTAGGCTTTATTGAAATTTTTATTTCATTTCCCAAAATCATAGAGAAATTTGTGGGAACATTGAGAAGAGAAATTTTATTGTGTGCCTCTGAAGGGAGTAGACTATCATTATCCTTTTTAATTCTTTGGTCTGAACTGGGAAAATATTTTCACTTGTAAAAAATAAGAATTTTGTATTTAAAATGTAATTAGCTATGGCTTGTGTATGTGTGTGTGAAAGATAGATAGAGAGAGAGAGAGAGAGAGAGAGTCTGTGCTTATTTATATATTTAATTTGTATGACATCATTGCCTCCTGAAAATGCATTAATAGAC
This sequence comes from Saccopteryx bilineata, assembly GCF_036850765.1. NCBI lineage: Eukaryota > Metazoa > Chordata > Mammalia > Chiroptera > Emballonuridae > Saccopteryx > Saccopteryx bilineata. Next base: position 184,835,666 of record NC_089490.1, on the reverse strand, counting down.
TTAGAATGGTTTAGAAATATTCAATGTATTTAGAGAATGATTCTCTGCCTATTTCACCAGTGGTTTCAAAGGACACCGGGGAGATGGGGCAAAGCAGTGATTTTCCCAAATGAATATGCAGCCGATGACAATGGCAGTATAGGAGGAAAGGCAGCATTTCCTCTCTTTTTCTATTATCTCTATCCGTTAGATATAGTGACTCAATACTTGATTGAGTGGTAATCAAAGGAATAACTTTAGGAAGCAAATCCTCTACTTTATCATTTTAGTTAATCCCTTCTAGAGTTAGCAGAGGGGACAGCCTAGATTGGGGCACTCATTTTAGTAAGTAACTGGGAGGAAATAAAATGGAGACACTGTATTTATCTAGATTCTAGTAAGTATTTAATGAGTAATCATATGCATTGCCTAAGAATAGAATTTTGCCAGCAACAAACATCTCAGTTTTCTTCCCACTCTGGAGAAGAAAACCAGGGATTGCGACATATTATTCATATCAGTACATCCAGAACAACTTTCTTTGGTTCTCAGTCTGGAGCAATGATGCAGGGTGCACTGACTATTGACATTCAGAGAGCATTTTCTGCTCATTGTTACTAATACTTCATTTTAGTGTCTTGGAGCCAGTGTATTTCTATATGGTAAAACTCTAGGCTACCCAATAAAGTTTATTTTGACACTGACTCTAGAGGGTGACACAAGAATACAATTCAGCGCTCTAACAAATGATTAATCTTACATAACACTGTGTTTGTTCTGTAAGTGCAAAATCTTTGGTTTAGTTATTAAAGCAAATACTGCATATTGTATCCAATGAAAGTTCTGATGTCCTATAGTTAAACTATTAGAGTGATAAGAATTCCTCCTTGTGTGTTTATGTTATGATTTTCTAAACTGTTCTGTTTTATGCAATGTCTTGAGAGTTCAATATGACTAATTGCTTCTTGCTCTGAAAATGAGCATGTCCTTTGATAAATTGTTTGAGTGTTCAGGCACAGAACTTGAAAAATTTAGATTCTTGACACTGTGTGGAGCATACAAGGTGATAAAGGGAATCTCACTATTCACATGCCAAGCAGGTTTTACAACATTATGTACTTCCAGAAAGATTGCTAGAAATTAACGTAGACTTTGGAAAGTTAACCTCCTCTCATTGCCAGATTAAAAAAACAAAAAACTATAAACAGTTGAGCCATCATTGAGCAGGTGAAAAAAATCATGAAGTTTTACTTTATATATGCACACACACACACACACACACATGGCCATTAAACAGTCTGTATTTTCTGAAGCATTTGTGAAGGCTAAAGGAGGATGTTGAAATAACTACAGATGGCAGGAGTGGTGGAGGAAATAAAGCCACAGTGCCACCACTTCTCTGTATCAGCCTTGTCACCCCATTAAGTAATTCATAGAGATATGTAGATATATCTTTATAGATTGGTTTTGGTTTATCTATAGAAACAGATGTTGTCATTTAAGTTGAACCCAGTACAGCACACATTCATAAAGCCAGATGGATACCACTGCGTATAGGGAAAATTTAGTGCCTGTCTATAAGGGCCAGATGGGTGCCGCTTCACAACAAGGTTAAGGTTGGCCAGCTATGGCTGCGCTCCAAAGAGCAATGAGATGTTCTCAATTCTCCAAAGAATTTCTCCACTCTTTCTGTTCCATTGTAATTGCCTGCGGAACCTTTCAGGACTGAGACCTACTATTTATATAATTATATACATTCTGTATCTTAAGATAGTTGCTATTTTGGGAGAATATAAAAAAGATAAGGTGCTCAGTAAACACCCGAGGCAAAGAAAATAAACCAGTCAGATGGTAAGAGGATTTTATGTTGGGTTTTTCTTTCATTTATAAATGGTGTTGACTCTATAGATGTAACTAAAAATATGTCAAAATGTACAAGAGAGTTTTTCAATGGAAAACACCCAAAATCCATTCGTTACACTTATGTTAACACAGAAGATTCCAAAACCTTGAGGTGAGTGAGAAAATCAAGCCAACATTGAATGGAGACCAGATCGATATTTATCTCTATGTGGTTTCCTCATAAAACATTTATGTTTGTGACTTGTTCTCTTTTCTGACTTGGTGACTGAATTGGTTATGCTTGGTTTCTTAAATATTCAGTCTCATAAATTGTTTGCTTATGCTATAATAGTATGATTACTTAAGAATCCTAAATTTACAACAGACTCTTTAAATTCAAGAACTATCTCAAAGCTTTGTAAATATTCCAGAATTATGAACAAATTATTTTCAGCATGAAACTTTTTCTATTCTAAAGACCCATTACTTTCTTAGATTGTTTCACATTCTCTTTCATGTCTGCCTCCAGAACAGCAATTCCCACTCATTTGAGGACAAAGTTTTTATAAGAAAACATGATTTGTGTCACCTCATGATTTTCACTGTGCATATGGTGACAAGGAGAGGATAACAGGTGTTGGTTAGCAGTGAAAGTGAGGTCAGTAAGCTTCCAGCTTGCATTACATCCAACTCAGATACTTCAAAGTTACCACTGGTGAAACTATGGATGTTAAGCCTGAATGCTAAGAACTTACCTTGTTGCCTAACCCAGTACTCTTGTACATGATAAAGCTTTTAAGACTTTGGAGATAGATGGATGTTTAATGTAACTGAGTAGAAGAAAGAAGCCTTTCGATTAGGGAGAGAGAAAGCATAAATCTTTCTCCATCGCTGAAGCCTTTATTGCCTTCAAATTTCTCCAGATATTTCTTTCTTTGTTTTCCTTTTTTTAATAAAGTATATGTACTATTTTATTAATGTGAACATTTGAGAAATGCGGAAAAAATGATTGCAGAAAAGTTACAATTGAAGGGGAGAAAAAAATGGAAAATTAAGAGATATGAGAATCTCTAATAGTCAAAGCCAAGTTATTAATGTTTTTTAAATAATAATTTTATTGAATATAAAACTATATAGGTTTCAAGTATACAGTTCTATGCTACATCATCTGTACACTATATTGTGTATTCACCAAACCAAGTCAAGTCTTTCTATCACAATTTAACCCCTCTTTACCATCTTCTACCCATTCTCAACTACCTTTTCCTTCTAATAATCACCATACTGTTGTCTGTGTATCTGAGGTTGTTGGTTTTTTGCTTTGTCCATTTACCTTTTTCACTCAGCCCCCCCAACCACCCTCACCTCTGATAGCTGTCAGTCTGTTCTCTTTCCAGATAATTCCTCTGTATCTGTGAAACAAAACAATGTCTTTTAAGACTTTCTATAAAGTATTGCTGCTAATTGTTCTATTTAGTTTGATCATTTTGTTATTTAGATTCCACATACAAGTGAAGTCATATAGTATTTGTCTTTCTCTGAGTGGCTTATTTTACTTCATGTAATACTCCCCAGGTCCATCCATGCTGATGCAAAGGGTAAGACTGCCTTCTTTTTCACAGCTGAGTAGTATTCCATTGTGTAAATGTACCACAGCTTTTCTATCCACTTATCTATTGATGGACACTTGGGTTGATTTACAATTTTAGCTATTGTAAATAATGCTGCAGTGAACATAGGAGTGATGTAGCTATTTTTATCTCAGATTTTTTTGTGTGTGTGTGACATAGACAGAGAGAGGGACAGGTAGGGACAGACAGACAGGACAGGAGAGAGATGAGAAACATCAATTCTTTGTTGCAGCTCCTTAGTTGTTCATTGATTGCTTTCTCATATGTGCCTTGACTGGGGGGGCTATAGCTGACCGAGTGACCCCTTGCTCAAGCCAGCAACCTTGGGCTCAAGCTGGTGAGCCTTGCTCAAACCAGATGAGCCCACGATCAAGCTGGCGACCTCAGGGTTTTGAACCTAGGTCCTCCACATCCCAGTCCAACACTCTATCCACTGTACCACAGACTGGTCAGGCTTGAACCCAGATTTTTCAATAACTTCTTTTCACACAAAGTTTGAGAAAGACTGAGCCAAAAAACAAAGGGAAATTTCCTCAAATTTCAAGTGTTGGGGCCAAGGGTTCAGTGTGGATACCGCTTGGATTGTTCATTGAAAAAACTGAGAGTAAAAAGAGTGGTAACATACAATCCATCCATACTGCTTAAGGGGCAGCAAGCCAAAGAGATGAACAGACAACTATGCTGATTGATTCCTATGGTTTTCAAAGTAGTAGGGTTTCTTTGAAGGTTAAAATACAATATTATTGTTTTGTTGGGAGTGAACATGACTCCATTGCCATCCCTACCCCTAATCAGAAAGCAACATCTGTAGCCCTAGCAGTAATGACCTCAGTAGAATTGACCCACTAAGATAGGGTCTAAAGAGTGGAGAACTTGGTCATTGCCATGCTGGCAAGGCAGTTTACCTTAGTGCACTCAGGGTGAGATAAATAAGTGGGACAGGCCCTTTGAAATTCTGCACATCTGATCTTAAAGATCATTTACAATTAGAAATATAATACTGTGAAATATTAGAAATTGCCATGGCCCACTATTATGGAGTCCCCTTCCCAAATAAAACGAGTCAGCTTTAGAGATAAAACAGTATGTATTTTAAGATTTTTTGCTTTAGAGATAAAACAATATGTATTTTAAGATTTTTTTATAAAGTATTGTTACTAATTGCATAAATATATGTAGTAATTACAAACCATTTACTTTAGGAAATTTTATAATTAATAGTATGCTCTTAATTGGACTGATATCATTTTCCCTACCACATTTAATACAAACTTTAGTGACGGTACTATTTGTAAAATTTACAACAGATTTGGACACACTGGAAAAAGTTCAGAATCATGTAAATAGAAGGATTAAAAATGAAGTTCAGGAGGAATTGTAATTAGGGTTTTTTATTTATTTTTTTAGCCTGAAGAAGGAAGATAAGCTATGATTATATTGATATTTATTACTCAAATATTTGAATAAAACAATAATATTTGGAAACAATAAGAATATTTTGTGTGTAATAATCTGATTATTTAGGTCCTGGAGTAGACTTCTAAGAGACAATTCTAAAGTCCAAGAACTGTGGAGGTAATTATTACAAAAGCAAAATTAAAATTGGAACTTGATTATTCTTGCTTGATTTGGATGGGTTTTTATTTCTCTGCACTACAAAACATGGGGAAGCCAATATTATATTTTTTTGTCAATTCTTATTTGATCTTTACTAGATTTAATCACACAGTCAGGACAAAATTAACCAAATTTTGAGGGCTTTCATTTGATTTCAAATGCATTACACATTTACAAAATTATCTAATGTTCTAAATAATTATTGTTAGTTTGCTTTTGTGACTGAAGCAGATGTATAGCACTGATAGTAACATCAAAGGAATATTTTAATGTATTAGGATGTTTACAGCCTCTTCAAGACTGGTACCTAAATGCAGGCTAAGTCAGTGATCTGCACATTAGTTTCTATTTTAAAAGGTAGAGTTGCTATGGATATTTAAACAGGATTTTACTGAAGAAAGTTCTCTGGCTAAATCGAAGCATTAAAACATTTCAGTGAAGTTTAGATTTCGTTTCACTTTCCAACCTTGCAAATGAATTTCCTAAGTTTGAAATGCAGAAGATGAGAAGGCTAAGAAGAATATAGTAAGTGTAACGTGAAGCACTGATTTCTGTGTAATTGCGACCATTCCATTTCAATCTTTATTTTCAGAGTCTGTTCAGGATTTCTTTTGCAGTCTACAACTAAAATCTACAACTAAAACTGTCAAACTGATAACAAAGAACCATTAAGTGGCTCTAACAATTGGATGGCAAGACAGTCCATTTTGGCTCAAGACATTGGAGGTGGACTTGACAAAAAGAGCAAGGCAATTCCTTTTCCACAATTTTGTCCCAAGAAGATCTCTGAAGATTGACATTGACTGAGAAGTCCCAGACAACACTGGCACTTTGCAAGGTGAACTCAGCAAATGGTTCCTCATTCTCTGAGCACATCTGGTCTAGACCATTTTACCTAAAGATATGAAGTAGGGATGAGAGAAGATGGAGGCTATATCTCTAGTGTAACTACAGCATTTATCTCTTTCATCTTTGGTTTCAAGTAGACTGACAGCTCTGATCAAATTCAAGTTGGTGTTATCTTTTGTACAACTGCTTCCTTAGGGGAAGCTTCTTAGTAAGCACGGTGTGGGAGAAGATACTGCAGGCTACAATGTGCACTTTTGTTCGTTCCCTGGCCAGAGACCAGCTTTTCTATCATGTGAGCCCTACTTCTTATCAGACTCAGTATCTAATGCTTTTTTTAAGGCTGAAAATAAGTGCTTTGGTCGTGATTTAATAGAACTTATAAATTAAATCTTTATAATGGATAGGAAAAAATATAGCAGATAACAGAATAATTTAGAGGCGTGGGTAGTTTTAGTTATTGGGGCACTGAAACACAAAACAGAAGAGATGACTTTGAGTCATGACAGATGAAGGTTGCCATCTATAATACTCACTATATATAACCTTGGAAAGCACAAGTGACTTCCAATTATGTGCTACTATGTGAAATAATAGTACAGAGGAATCTTGGATTGCAAAATTACCCCCAAAGATACATAATATGAGTAAGATTGGCCTGAATATTTAACACATTCTCACCAGAGATCCTCCCATTGAGATGATAGTTTTATAAACCAGTGAAAATTCACGTGGAAGGAGTAAAAGATGATCATGTTCTTTTTGATAAACTAATGCAAATTATGAGAAAACCAATACATCTAGGAAGAATAAAATTTGTAAGTCTGAGTCTTAGATCTGTAGCTTTCTTTATCCCTGGTTCTCTGGAAGGTGGAGTCTATGACAAAGTTTACATGCTTGGGCTTTATTAATAAGTGCAATCTCAGAGCATAAATCTGAGCCAAAAAGGAAAGTGAGGTGGAAAAGAAGGACTGTAGACACAGAGGATATATAACCAAGCAGGTCATAACTTCATAAGAAGTATAACTGATAACTTGGTTCACAGTATTTTTGAAAGCACTCAGAACAAACCTTTAGGGCAAGGTCCTACAGACTTTTCTGTAAGGGGTCAAATAGTTAATATTTCAGACTTTGCAGTGCACATAGTCTCTGTCACAATTACTCAACTCTGTTGTAGCATGAAAGTTGTCATAGACAGTAAGTAAATGAGTGGGCATGGCTATGTCCTAATAAAACTTTATTTACAAAAATAAGAAACAGGCCAGGTTGGTTCTTCAACTGTAGTTTGACAACCCTTGTTTTATTAGGGAAAAGGGAGAGGAATTTACTTAACCATTCTTTCCTGACATCCTTCTCTTATTGGCCAAAGTTCTTCCATGAGGCTTTCATACTTCTGGATTTTGTCACCTGGCCTTCCAGATAATTTCTGAGGAATAAGATTCTACACACACCAGTGCAGTGTATCAATTGAGCTTGGAAATGTTGGAGAAGCTATTGCTTTCATAGGTCCATTCAAGCTATACCTGGTTCTAAGAACCATTCTGGCTGCCACCACAGTAGCAGAGGAGGAGATACCCAGGCTGTGGGGATAATGGACAATGGTAGAATCTCAGGCTGTCCATTTGAACAAGCAGCCACAGACCAGAAACTTGGGCCCTGATAGGGCTGATTTAATCTGGGAAACTACCTAAACTGAGTCTGGTAATATATACTATTAAGGAAATAAATAAAACTCTTCATAAAGGAAATATATGTGAGAAGTGCTGATTAAAACATATTAGACCTATGTGCTTTGCTTTACAGTTTGTTAAATTACAACAACTCTAAAACTGAAGAGTTTTACTCATGCCTTAATGTCTAAGTCATAAACAGCTACTGAGAAAATTGAGATAAAACCAGCATTTGAAGATAATAACCCAGAAGACATAGCTGTCCTCCCTGGGGTGCATGGGGCCTACAACAATCAATAGAAGAGTTCAGTGATGAGATAGCCATGGGAGAGCTGGCTCTATGTGTCACATAGCAGTGGGCCAAACCCAGGTATTTGTGCAGAGACCCTGGGTTCAAATTCTGGTTTTGCGTCATAGATCAGGGTGACTTGAGGTAAGTTACGTAGTCCCTCCCTGAGCTTGTTCCCTTGTTTATAGAATAGAAAATGAGTACTTGTTGCTTTTGGATTACACAGCATGGTAAGTAAACTGACAAACACAATGCTTGGCACACTTAGGCATTTAATAAATGGAAACTATTCTCTGATTTGTGCATATGCTTTGTAAGCCTACTGGCCTTCTAATTATTCCACACTAAGTTTTTGCATGAGAATAGAAATCACTACAATTTCCTGTTCTGTCTGGGCCATCAACTTGGTTTGTGACCCTAGCAAACTGTATATACATATTTTCAAGCTTTTGTCACCTCTAAAATTAAGTGGTTGTATTATCCAAACTTTCAATTCACTCTAGATCTACAACTTTGTGCATATTGATGAGAAGAAACGAATGTAATGATGATGATTGTTTATCTGTGGCTGAGAAGGGGTAGGGGTCAGATACTGTTGGAGAGAACAGATAGACCAGGTTTGCTCCCCTTCCTTCTCCCTTCCTCTGTAGCTAGATGTACACATGCCCTCAGTAAGCTGGCAAGCTTATGCTATTCCACCAAGCTAGATCATATCACCTCACTATCTTTTCGTCGCACTCCAAGCAAAAGGCCCTTGATATGGCCTCTCAGACTCTACCTGACCTTCCTGCAACCTCACTAAGTCCCTGCCTCACCTCTCTCTCTGGCCCTTGCTCACTCTACTTTACCATCTGGGCCTCTTTGCTGGTCCTGGGACCCACCAGGCATCCTACTGGGTCAGACCATCCCACTTGCTGTTTCCCTGCCAGGATATCCTCAAGACTGGGACACCCAGCTCATTGGGATCTTTGAGGAAGTGACCCCTGTCCCATGGGGCTCCCTGAACCACTTGTTTAAAATCAAAATCTCATAAGCTCTATACCACCATAGTTTCACTCTCTCCACAGCACTTATACTGTCTGACACATGACACCTGTAACATCTATATTTTTATTAAGTCCTTATCTCCCCTTCTGCAGAGTGGGGGAAGAGTCATCTTTAAAGGTCACTGCTCAATCCCCCATGCCTTCAACAATCCCAAAACAGAAAACACAGTTTTGAATGAGTGAAAATCAGCATTTGAAAAGTCTAGAACATAGCCATATGTATAATTTCACATTCATTAATTAATTTTGTAAAATAATGTAACACTTTAATTATTAACCATCTCTAATGGAAATTCAAATAAATGTTGAGTGAAGAATGAAAAGGCTTTGCAGAATGGTGCCCAATTAAGAATTATTTGCAGATTTCAGTTTTTCTATCAACAATGCTCAGAACTAATTACAATTTATGTTCAAGCAAATGCTTAAAATCCTAAGTTTATATATTCAGTAGAATTTGTATATCATGGCTAACAAAATTATTAAACCATCTTTAAACTAATTAACATATATTATAGATAAATTTCATATTGCAAAACAAGAGAAAGTCATAAAAAATTTTAAGTTAAATTGCATTAAAAAGATCTTCGTTTGTTGCCAAAACCAAGCAATGGAAAACAGCCTTGTTATGATTCCCAGTAGAACTTCTGACTACTTTAACCAGTAGTCCCCAAACTTTAATATGTATACAAGTCACCTCTGGTTTTATTAAAATGTAAATGCTGCTTCAGAATGGTCTTGGGCAGGACCTGAGATTCTCCATACCTAGAAAACAGAAGGGTGATATTGATGTTGGCCTTTAGATTATCTGAAATGAAGCCATGTTCCTAGTGTGTCTGTCTTCTCCTAATATTACCATTATGGGGTCAAACGCCTTGAAATAGGTGAGACACTCTCTCCAGAAGAAGCTTCCTGGGTACATTGACCAGTTGGCTCAGTTAGTGCTGGAATGAAGCAGAGTGAGATGCTCCCTGTTACAGAGTTGCTTCAGGTGGGGAAACGAGTGGAAAGAACTGGCTCCCAGGAATTAGGCACTTCTGATATCTAAGCTGATGTTGGGAGGCACCCTGACTCTTCTCCATGAATAGAACTTATTTCATAGCTATATCCTAGCCTCAAACAGGCTTGTTTAAAGAAAAGAACCTGTAATATTTTTAAACTGTATTTTTCTTATTTTCTAATAGCACAGCAGAGAGAGGAAGAGAACTGAACATTTTAGTTTCTAAAATATACAATGAAATTGAATAAGGAGTTGGGGGTGGGGAGAATAACCACAGATACATTTTTTTTAAACAACAAGCTTAGGGATTGCACAGACAGTAGCACAGGCTTGCCTCGTTTGCCATTGCTCTCATTCAGCACGGCCTCAGACCTTTGGGAAGAAGATATACTCAAGTGGTTTCATACCTAGGGCTCCATTTTGTGGGTGGAGTGCAGCTCAAGTGTGGAGTGACCCATATTTGTGGAAGTAATTCTATTGGACAAACATCTACTACTTGTCACCTCCCTGGAAGGAGTTCTGATTCAAGTTGGGCATCCCAACACTCTGCTGGTGGTTACTGACAGAAACTTATTATCATCCTGACCCTGGACAGGCAGAAAAATCTGAGAGAATAGCAGGGTAAGATTTGTCTTTCTGGGCCCAGGAATTTCCATTGCTGGTATTCCAAAGGGGATAATTAATGCAAATATTTATACATCCTCAGGCTACCATGAAACTCGTGAAAAGTCGAAGGTTTTTGCTCACTTGTTTTTTTGTTTGTATGCTTCTTTTTTAAATTCAGCAGGGAACACTTTAATCAAATTAGTCTGCCTTGTCTTCCTCCTGCCTTCTGGTCCATGCTTTTGAGCCAAACGAAAGCAAGGACCAGACCAAACCATCATGGTAAAGAAAGTGGTAAGATATAATCTCCCTGTCCACATCCAGGCTGGGTGGCACCAAAGCATCCTGACGTCACTGAATTGTGCAGTCTCAGAATCCGCCCTTCTCCATGCCCAGATGGAGAGAGTGCAATGGTCTCTGCTCTCCCAGGTAACGAGGGTAACATTCAACACCTTGGGAGTACCCTCTCCGCATAGAATAACCTCAGCTTTTCTCATCTCCCCATCATGAAGCCAGCTCCTCTGTTTCAAGGATACAGAAGACCTTAGTTTTATTTGACCCTTTAAACAACATTGGAAGCTGGGAGCAACTAGTAGTTCCTTCTTATTTTCACCAGAACTAATCCAGTGATAAATGTGATATTTTCCCTCAATACTGCCAATCACGGGTCATTGTTAATCACTACACAATCTGGTATGTATTTCTTCAAGCAGTCTTATTGTATTATCATAACAAATAAGTCAATATTGCCTCTGCTCTTTCCCACTTTCTCCTGAGTACATAGGCTTTGTTTTTGTTAAAATTTCTTAAACATAAAGAAACAGGATTGGAGGATGATATGTGATTTTGATACAATAAAAAATGTTACCACTTTTCTACAGAATTTTTCTTCTGAGTTTGGTCTGCTAGTAATAATAATAAAATATTTACAACACACCAGAGAGAGAATCCTTTTTATCCACGTTCCAGATAAGGAAGCCAAAGCTCAGAGAGGTTGAGTATATAGTCCAAGGTCACGCAGCCAATAAAATTCCAGAGCTAAGACCTGAACCAGGCACCTACTAGCACCTTAATTCGTCATGCTTTTAACTTCCTAGCCCTATCCTTTGTCAATAATAATAAACAGATTCATGCAGTTCAACTGCTAGTTTCTATTCAATTACTGGTACTTTATATTTTCTTGAGTCCTATTTGGGTACATAAAGCTCTACGAAGAAGTGAAAATTAAATTATTTTTTAGACAACTACCTTATTTTTTAAAGAAGATTCTGGTTCTCCCCCCAATTCCTAATAATTTGTTTACATATCAGTAAAAACACTTCTGTTTCTTAATTACTAACAGATTTTATGACCACATATAGAAAAACAATAATAATTTCAAACAGAATCATGGGGAATTTATTCAGGTCTGTTTTAGCACTTGAAAACAGTCAAATAATACCAAAGTGGGTAAAATGTGATTTGAAGGCTACAGTTAAACGTGTCTTAGGAAGAAATTTGAGTATCAGAAGTCTTGTTTCCCGTTTATAGGCCAGCAGTGGGCACACAAGCCTCGCATGCTGTACAAATGTTTGCTTAGTGACTTACCAGGTCCAGTGCCAGGTCTGGTTTATGAGCATGGTCCTGTCTCTTGTTGTAGATGGTGAATTGTAATAAATGCATTCAAGGACATTAGATCACATCTGCAAAGAGATTCAGAGAATATCTACTATACAGCGTTGAAGGAAGTGGCAAACATTTCTGCTTCACAAAAAGCTATTTTTTTGAGGAGGTGTTTCTTCATCTTTGTATCCTTCATCTTTTGTATTTGAAAATTCTACAATCAATTCTTTTGTTATTAAATTAGCTTTTAAATTTACTAATATATATCTTAGTATATAACTGGCTCCTACTAGGTCATGGCCAGGTTTGATTTCACTTCATAGCCTTGACTTTCTTTCCATTCATTTTCATCAAGGCACATATTGAATGACTCTCTTTTACAAAACAGTAGTTGTTGAATTCTGATGTGCATGTATGTGCCCGTTACACCTCGAAACAAACTTATGTTCCAGGGTGAAAACCTGGCATTTAGAGTTTCAGTCAGAATTATTTTTTATGACTTAGGTATAAACCCACAAAAACACAGCCTTATAATATAAATGCTGACATAACCTTTACATATCCTTATCTATAAATCCAGGTGCTATAAAACACTATATTTGAAAAGTCAAGCTAGGTAAAATACTAAGTTAACATTTGTTGGGAGAAAGAGAAAAACCACTGGTTAAATACTTTCAAATCCAGTTCTGAGTGAAATACAGATCCTTTTGGCTATCGTCAGTAACAAAATAAAATGTAAAATAACAATCTTCTCAGTAAAATTAAAGCCCCAAATCCTCTCCATGAAAAAAAAAAAAGATACTTCAATTAGGGGTTTATTATTTTCCAATCCAAAGCCAAATTGATGATGCCCTTGAGAGTTCCTTTCCTAAGGAGTTAGATTTCAGTCTTGTGTGTTTGGTGGGGATGGGAAAGGTCCCCCGTTCTCACCGACTGCTGCAGGAGGCAAAGATCATATGGAGCGAGATGGAATATTAGGCCAGCAGAACTCTCATTGAACACTTGATGTCATATGTCTTCTGACACTGGCTTTTCCATCAGGTCATTTCAGGATAAGGGACTACTGAAAGAGCATAACTGACTTTGCGGGTGAACTGCTGACAAGTTTCAGGGGTTTGGCTGGCGTTCCAGAGTTTATTTGAGTTACTCTTCACTCTCATTGGCCGGCAAAGCTAAGTGAAAACTGGCTTTTCTGCGAACACTTTCATTGCTTCCTGATTGTACTGGTATCAGGAACGCCATAAGAAAAGCCCTTGAGGGACAGATTCTTACAGGCGTAGGTTTATTTGGGTAAGGAAGAACTGTCTGTGGAAAGGTGCAAAAAGAGTCTGTTTATTGTTTATTTGTAACACATAGCAACTGTAGGCAGCAGTATGTAATGGGTGTGCTGATGACTTGTTCCTGGGTATTATTTGGAATTTACACTTTCTACAGTAGGTTCCAAAGAATTCTCATTGATGATCAAAGTACCAACAGACCAAATCCATTCTACAAGAGCACTCTGAATCTGTAGATATTTCAGTTGTATTTTAAACCTAACAGATGATGACTGAACTGAGAAAGTGTTAGGCTACATAGAAAATTGGACATTTTATTGAATTACCTGGTGATTCCCACATTCCCATATATTCTATGTCATCATTTACTATGAAGAAAATATCTGGATTATATAACTATAAAATTCTACTTATGTTTTAGTAATGGTTGCAGAAAACTCATGTACTGTTTAGACCATTCTGTCTGACGATGCCACGGTGCCTGTCAGTTCGGTTGGGTTATTGTTTGTGGTTTTGATACTAGCTGGGAGAGAAAGGAGGAACCAACGTGATTAATGGCTGGGCAAATAGAAACACACCTATTGCTGGGCTTCGTTAGACAGATGTGAGGACACTGTTTAACACTAGAAGCCTCCTCTGAAGGAAATCTCAAACCCCAAGGGTCTCATTCCTGCACTGTGACCAAGGCCAATGTGCTGTCTATATCTGTGCCAGGGGAAGAGGGGAAGGACTACACAGAGAGTCCCCTTTCCACAGAATGGCGTGTTGCCAGGTGACCGAAGCTGCTTACCTCACAGCCAGGCCTGACTTCCTTCTGTGTCAAGAGAGGAAATGGAGGAAGGCCCTGGCCCTGTGATATGTGAAGCAAAAATTTAAAGAGCAAGTAGGAAAGACCTGCTTTGAGTAGACACCGGAAGCAAAAGAAGGAAGCAGGACATGCCCATTTCTTTGCAGGATACAATAATGCCCCCTATTCAAATGTGATGCTGAAGATGCCAGCTTTTGTCCAGTTAGGTTGGAGTATACTCCTCCCATGGGGTGGTAGGAAGGCCTAGAGCTTAGGCAGACACCTCCTCCTCATAGGAGTGTGAGGAGAGAAGGTGGACATGTTCTTGTTCCCAACACCACACTTCCTTCTGACAGCAGACTGTCAGCCTATCTTATTTTTATACCACATGACTGTCCAGAACTTGCTTGAATACCTCCAGCAGGACATTACTCCTAGCTGTCCATGTAATTCAGGATAGTGGCAGAAAGTTCTCACATGGAACCCAATCTGACTTCATGACTTTCACCATATACATTGGTGTTGTCCAGCAAAGAGCAGGTCTAATCGTAAAACTGTCCAGATGGATGAGACATTATTTCTTTCCACACACCCCTCCCCACCCAAACACCACATCTAGCCATGCAAAGCAGATGCACTCTTAACACAGAACTAAGAAAAGTCTTCTGAAAATGTTAGGATACTTAAAATCAGTTTCCTCTTAGATGTTAATGCCCCTATCATTGGATTGTGGAGGGAGGTTCAGGTTAGAGACCGTGGGAAAAGTGGAGTGGATTGGCTGGGCACCCAGTGGGATGACGGGAGCGTGGTGCCTTGTCTGTGCTCTCACTAAACAGCACTGAAGCGCCTGCCCCTCTCTGCGTGTCTCCTTTTGCCTCTGCTCTCAAAAGTGAAATTCTGCACAATCGGGAGGACTGGTGCAGAGTGAAGACACTTAAAGCAAAGAAAATAAAGAGTCAGATGTCCCAGCAGCTTTCATTGCGTCCTGATTCGCACCACCCCCAGAGCAACCATGAAAGTAGGAGGGACCAGATGAAGACATTTAAAAATTGGTTCTGCTCCACGGTGATTCGGAGCAGGCTGGGGCTCGGCTGCTCGGAGGAGGCTTGAGGAGCCGCTCCCGGGGTTGGGGCACTAACATGGCAGCTCCGTACCTCTTGGAGACCTGACTCACCAGAAATGGGAAGTAGAAAGAATGAAGCCTTTTTTTTTTATACTATATATAATATATAACAACGTAAAATCTAATGAAACCGAATTCCATGGAAATTCAACAGGAGTATGTACTGTATTCAGTACAGCCATGGCCAACTCCTAGCCCTCAGCACGGAGCTGTAATGCTGTGACTGAGGGAAGTGTGTGGGCGCTTTTGCCGGATCCGTGCCATTCATTGCGTCTACAGAGATCCGTGTGAATCAAGAATTCCGTCGGTTCCGCGGGGAGAAAGGAAGTGCACTTGTGAGCAATGTTGAAACACAAACGAGCCCTGGCCGAGAGCCCTGTTGGTTAGAGCATCGGCCCGAAGCACAGAGATTGCCAGTTCGATCCTCGGTCAGGGCACATACAGAAATAGATCAGTGTTTCTGTCTCTCTGTCTCTCTCCCTTCTTCTATGGCTAAAATCAAACATATATATATATATTATATATATATATATATATAATATATATATATATTATATATATTCTTTTTTTTTAAGAGAAAAACATAACTAAACAAAACTCCTTACCATGCAAGGCCCACACTTTTAAACCTGTGTTTAAAAGTGGATTATATAAACTTGGGACCTCTCTCGGAGGTGGATCTGAGATGACATATATATTGCTGCATGGTTACTTAAGGAACGACCATTTTTCAGTGGAGAATAAGCTACTAAATGCTTTGCATGACTATTCAAGAAACATTCATAAAGAAGTACAGGGTGACGTGAAATGAAGATATGGTAAACTTAGTCTTCAGCTGCCTGCATATTGCTTGGCAAAAAGCAAGCCTCTGCAATCTCCTTGTAAGTATTTAAGATCTTCTGAGTTCTTTAGTAACCTTGGGAATTCATTAAGAGCATCAGGGTCTGTCACGAGGTAAGTGTTGAGTGGATAAGGTTGAAAGAGCAGTAGATTAAACTTCCTTTATTTCTTTATCATTACATCACACAAATGTCTGTGTTCCCAGCCAAATACATTAAGAAAAAATAAAAGAGGAAACTCTGAATAATGATTGATAAAATGCCAAGCAACTTTGGACTTTGTTGGTATTTGCTCTTGAATTGAATTCTAATGATTCTATAACATGTAACTCTAAAGTAATGTAACTTGAAAAAAACCCATCAAACCTCTCAAAACATACCAGTAAAAGTAATTAAGTATTACTTTACTGTTCCTTAGAGCAGTCATCTCAGAATGCTAGCTTTTAGCCCAATAATTCTGAATTTATTTTTATTTTTTTGTATTTTTCCGAAGTTAGAAGCGGGGAGGCAGTCAGACAGACTCCCTCATGCACCTGACCTGGATCCATCTGGCATACCCACCAGGGACCAATGCTCTGCCCATCTGAGGTGTTGCTCCATTGTGGACGGAGCCATTCTAAGCCTGAAGTGAAGACCATGCAGCCATTCGGGCCTGAGGTGGAGGCCATGGAGCCTCCTCAGTGCCCGAGCCAACTTTGCTCCAATGGAGCCTCGGCTGCAGGAGGGGAAGAGAGAGACAGAGAGGAAGGAGAGGGGGAGGGGTGAAGAAGCAGATGGGCGCCTCTCCTGTGTGCCCTGACCGGGAATCGAACCTGGGACTTCCGCACACCGGGCTTAAGATCTACCCCTGGCCCAACCGGCCAGGGCCTGAAATTTTTCAAAATCCCTTTTATGCTATCTCTCTGCAAGTATCTTTAGTTCCTTGTACGCTAATTTGAATGTCTTTGTGTGCCTGAACCTTATAGTCCGGCACTTGCCTTTTATCTATCATCCTCCCAGTATGGTCACACTTGATCTAGAAAGTTCAAATGATTTGTCCAAAGTCACAGAGACCTAGGATCAGAACCAAGATGTTTTCTAAGATAGCATTTTTTTTTTTTTTTTTGCTACAACATCCTTCTGCCTTTTTCCTTTGTGGGTGGACTTAATTTGGGGGAAGAATTGTAAGTTACTCAAAACTAAGTCTAGTAAATAAGACAAATGGTCAACTGAGTGTAATAGGGCAATCATTTCCCGGGCATCCTGATTAATGCTGCACAGATACAAGAGATTTTAAGGTACGGGCATGACCTTAAACTAACTCGAATAAATGGATCAAAACACTGAGCTGTGATTATAAGTATAATTGAAAGTAGTTTCCCTGAATTTGGGATTCTGGATTCTGTCCCTTCAGTCAACAGGTTTGGATTCATAAAACCAATAGAGAAAGCACCCATTTTAGTTAATACCTATTTATTGTGTCCTTCTTTCAAATTCACTGTGACAGGATTGCAATGAACAAAATTGTTAGCTTATGAAAAGCATTATGAAGTCTTTCAAGTGAAAATGGGACCTAACATTTTATGTAGGGGTGCAATTATTATTTTCTATAAAGCTGTTAGAATTTTTAGAATGTTTGTGTACTGCCAAGTTGCTATGTGGACACCTTTGGGGAAACAAAATCAACACATGCCGTCTGTGGTGACAGACCTTTAATCAATTCTGTGCTATTCTGGAGTCTTTCAAATATGGTCAGCTCTTAAACCTGCTGCTCTTTAAAGTCTTGTGATAAAGATAATAAATACCTTGTTAAGCTACTCTTTCTGCTTCAATTAATTTATATTGTGGAGATACCACTAGCCCAGAAACTCAAGCACATCATCTAGATCTTTCCCTATAGTTTATGCAATAAAATAAATGTCTTTTTATAAGAATATCTTAGTTTGATCTATCACTAGAGTTTTGAGGTAGTTTTCTAGTAATAATGCTCACTTGGTAGATTAACACTTGTTCAAGAACATGCACTAGATGCCTGGCACATTTTATAGACTATTCATTATTTTATTTATATGTTTAATCCTCATAATAACTTCCTGAGATGTGTTACTAACTCAGTAAGGAAACTGAGGCTCAGAGAGGCAACATAAGTTCATAGAATGAGAAACTAGCTGTACTGAGATTGAAACCCAGGTCTGTGGGTTTCTAAATTACATTTTTTCCATTCTGCCATCTGCACATGCTTCTTTAAAAGCAGAGTGCTTTGTGACCTTTCCCTATTACACGCAAGAGCATACATTGTAAGATACCTACCTACCCTTGTGGAGGGGAGATTTGAGAATAAATGGTTGAGAAAGAAGTAGTAATTAGGGGGTAGTCTAGGAACTCCTACATCTATTGGTTGGCCTATAATACATCCCTGAAAATAACTCCAATGGATATATATGCACAGAAAATCATGTCTGGCAAAGTTGAGCACATTATTAATAGCTGTGTCTTTGACCACACAGTTTTGTGCGTTGTCTTGGGGATCTAAGCTGGACTGTGGAGAACCTCTAAACTCTTTGCTGAGGCCGACACCTGCCTGGTTGCCTCCTTTTTCCTCTGGTTCAGAGAAGAGAGGAAGACAATTAGTTTTGAATGAGAATAGGACCTGATTTCATTTTACCAGTCAGGGAGGAAGCAAGTCCAACATTTCCAAGACAGAGAAACTCCTGGAGCTTTGTGTACCCCAATTCTCACCTCTGGTATACTTAAATTTTTAACTCTTGTCAAACCTCGAGAACATTATTAGCCCAGTGACCAAAAAAAATGTTGTGTCTCAATGATTCTGTAAAGGATGGATTAAGTAGAAATGGAGATAGGCTAGTACAGAGGTGGGTCGGGAAGGTGTCAGCTTCCCTTAGCTATCAGCGATGCACTGATTTATGGATATCCAACTCATGATGCTCTCTTCATTCATTCAGTGTAATAATCTTTTTAGTTAATTAGCCTGGATCTACTTTAAGGTTAGGTAAATCCATTTCAATAGAGAGAAGGATAAAATTCACAAGAATCACATTTAACCATGTCCTTTACTCATTGTAGTGCAAAGGAGTTGACACGCAATTTGAGATTGAATGTCTTCAGAAAGGAGTCACTGATGAAACACCTGGAACAAATATTTTCTAAATCTGTGGCTAATGGGTTCAATAATTATGGCAGTCTCAACTCTTTTTTTCCCCAAACCTTTCACTACGGTTATGCCAAACTTCTAAACACATATATCAAATCGAACTGATTAGCCATAAAGATAGTTTCCAATCTATATTATACACACAGGGCTTAACATACATGTGGATCCATGAAGCTGAGCTCATCTTTTCTGTGCACAAGAATGGAACTTCATTTATTGTCCTAGTCAGAATAAATGGCTACGCATGAGTAGAGTTCTAAAGATGTCTTGACAATTGGAGATAATGCTGGAATAAAACAGCTACTTGAGCCCCAACAAATGAATATAACTATTTTATCACAACCTCTATAATTTTTCTGATTATTATAGTTCTGTTGGTATAATATCTGATAGTATGTTTAATATTTTTATTTCAGAAATCTAGATGTGGCAGACACTATTACGTAACTGTCCAAAAGTTATAGCCTCTTCCTGGCTAACAAAATCCCAAGTTCATGTAGGCAGGCCATGTAGCAACTCCAGGAAATGAATCAATCCTTTCTGCTGTGTCAGATACCTGCTTTCCCAGACTTCCTTGCAGTAAGACATGCCTATAATAAGTTTTGGCCAATGACGTGTCAGAGAAATTCTGAGGGGGATCCCCCCTTCTCCAGTTGAAAAATAGTAACCCTCTTCAACCTGCTGTGTTCTCCCTCCCTGCTGGAGACATGGAAAATGAGTCTCTGATTCCTTGAAGTGGTAATTATCCTGCAATCATAGGGGAATAACCTTATGATGAAGGGCCCACCTATGGCTGATGGCAAAGCACAGGGATGGCTGAGCGGCCGCACTCAATGTGAACCACACCCTCGAGAATAAGAGACAGTCCCTGTTACTGGAATGGGGGATGTAGACAGTGGCAGTGCACTTACACATGTCACATAAAGGAAGCCTAAGGGCTACGACCGCATGAATGAGGGACCTCCGTCTCAATATTGCCAAAGATGGTGTAAGGTAGATGAGAAGTTATCCAGACCAAAGTATGTAGAAAAATCCTGTAAGGAAAAGGATCTGAGCAGAAAGACGAGCACACACAAAGGCAGGGTGATGAGAGAGAACGAGGCCGACTGCCACATGCCAAGGGGTCAACGGTGAAAGACGGGGTTAGAGAGGGGGCAGCATCCTGCTTCTACGGGACTTTTCTGCCAGATGACGGTGTTGCTTTCATTCCAATGATCGAGTGCTATTGAGGGAACAGTATCTATTCTATTATTACATATTGTACACTATATTTTATATTCTAGACGCTCCAGAACTTGGAGACGAAGAAATGTGTTGACACGAGGGAGAACATAAAAAATGTAGGGAATTTTTAATCCTCTAAAAAGATGTGCAGACTTCTTTGTGCCTTATTTGGGACTAGCGATGTCCTGCTGGTATCAATGGGAAGTTTTCGTTCAGGATCACATCTCTGGATAGGAAACCCGTGAGGACGAACCTAAAACTAAAGTGACTATACAAGCTGGGAGCAGGGCTTCTTTCTGAGGAGTAGCAGCTACCCTCTAAATCCAGGCCAGTGTCACACTGCATGGCAGGCATCTGACAGGGAGTCTCTTCTGGTGGGTTTTGGCTGCTGCCTCCCTGCTCTCAAGGCCACTGATAAGCAGGAATAGCGTAACCACAGGAATGCCTTCTGATAACAGTCAAGTGGGCTGCTACATTCCTGGGCTCTGGTTGAAGTCTCCCCATCTGCTGCCAAGCTGTAGAAAAAGAGTCAAATTGGTCAAATGGGCTGGTAGCTTGTAGGGAGTGAATAGTGGTGTGCACACCTCTGTGTGTGTGTGTGTGTGTGTGTGTGTGTGAGAGAGAGAGAGAGAGAGAGAGAGAGAGAGAGAGAGAGAGAGAGAGAACACGCCAGAGCTGAGACTCAGACTCTATCAATATAGGATATGTGGATATCCTACAGTTAGGTATGTGGTGCTATAGTGTATATTGAATAGTTCCCTGCCTCCTTGCCCCCCAGGGAACACCACTTGCCCAGGTGATAACCCCTTTATCAGAGGCAGAGCCTGACAGAAGCCTGCTTTGGCCTTCTAGTATGATACTTTGACTCTAGCAGCCTGAGAAACTAGTTGCCAAGGTGTTTACAATGCACGTGGGCTCTCTGGGCTCTTTGCTCACCATTCCATCCTTCTTCTTGACCACTTCTCTAAAACCAACTACTTATGGTTTCATAAACACAAGCCTACTTTGCACATGCTGTCCATTTTTATGGAATCTCCTTTCCTTCACTGCTTGGCAAAATCCTAGTTATCCTTCAAACCAGCTCATGAGGCACTTTCAGGAAGGATTCTCTCTTCTCCCATCACTGCATGTGAATGATGATGCCTTCTCTAGGTCCTTATTATTACTTAAACAACAATTTCCTAAACCCACTGGATATATATAATTTCATAGCTTGTTGGTCATTTTTATATGACTTCTGCAGAAATATCTATCTAAGTTCTTTGCCAATTGTTGAACTGGGTTGTTTATTGTTGTTTTTGCTGCTATTGTTAAGTTATAGAAGTTCTTTGTATATTCTGGACATTAATACATTATTAGATACAGAATTTGCTAATATTTTCTTCCATTACATTGATTGCTTATTCAGTTTGTTACTATATCCTTTGATGCATGGAAGTTTTAATTTTGATGTAGTTTTATCCATTTTTTATTTTGCTATCTGTGTTTTCAGTGACACATCTAAGATACCATTGCCAAAGCCAATGTCATGAAACTTTTTCCTGTTTTCTTCTACAAGATGTTTGAAAATTAGTTTTGAGAGAGAGAAAGATCAATTTGTTGTTCCACCATTTATACATTTATTAATTGATTCTTATATGCATCCTCACCAAGGATCTATCCCTCAACCCTGGCATGTTGGGATGACATTCTAACCAACTGAACTACCCAGCCAGGGTTTTTCTACAAGTTTTGTACTTTTAGGTCTAACATTTAAGTCTTTTTTTAAAAAAAGAGAGAGGGATAGACAGACAGGAAGGGAGAGAGATGACAATCATCAACTTGTTGTTGTGGACTTCAGTTGTTCATTGATTGCATTCTCATACATGTCTTAACTGGGGAGCTCCAGCTGAGCCACTGACTGCTTGCCCAAGTCATTGACCTTTAGTTCAAGCCAGCGACCATCGGGTCATGTCTATGATTCCACATTCAAGCAGGTCACCCCACATTCAAGCTAGATGAGCCTGTACTCAAGCTGGTGACCTTGTGCTTCAAACTTGGGTCCTCAGTGTCCCAGGCCAACACTCTATCTATTACACCACTGCCTGGTCAAGCCTAACATTTAAGTCTTAAATTTGTTTTGAGTTAATTTTATATATCAAATAGAGTAAGGAAGAGCTCAACTTCATTCTTTTGCAAGTTGATACACTGTTTTCCTAACACCATTTGTTGAAGATACTCTTCTTTTTCATTGAGTGGTCTTTACATCTTTATCAAAGGTCATCTGACCATATACATAAGGCTTATTTCTGGACTATTTTATTCCAGTGGTCTATATGTTTATCTTTTTGCCGGTATTATACTGTTTTGATAACTGTAGCTTTGTAGTATTAAAATCAAGAAGTTTGAGACATCAAACTTTGTTCTTTTTTAACATTGTTTTGGCTCTATAGATTCCACATATATTTTAAAATAAAATTTTCTATTCCTGAAAAAGTGCCATTGGGATTTAGATAGGGATTGCATCAAATATATAGATCACTTTGGTTAGTGTAATAGGCTGAACTGTGTTTCCTCACACTTTATATGTTGAAATCCTCTCATTGTAACTGAATTTAGAGATTGTAACTTTCATGAGGTCATTAAGCTTAAATTAGGTCATAAGGGTGGAGCCCTAATCCAATACAACACTGTCCTTATAAGAAGAGGAAGAGACCCCAGAAATGCATGCACACAGAGAAAAAGACAATTTGAAGACACAACAAGAAGGTAGTCATTGGCAAGCCAAGGAGACAGGCTGCAGGAGAAACCACAATTGCTGACACTTTGATCTTGGACTTCCAATCTCTAGAATGTGAGAAATTTTTTTTTATAAGTAACCCAATCTGTGTTATTTTGTTATAGCAACCTTCCCAAACTAATTCAGACCATACTGTTATTTTAACAATATTAAGTTTTCAAATCTAGGAACAAGAGATATCTTTTCATTATTTGTATCTTCTTCAATTTCCTTCAGCAATGCTTTGTAGTTTTCAGTGTACAAGTCTTTTGCCTCTTTGATTAATTCCAAAGAATTTTATTCATTCTTAGGCTTAGTTAATGGAATTGTTTTGATTAATATCTTTGGAACAATTATAGGAATATAAACATACTAATAATAAAACTTTCTATAAAATAAAAAGGGTTCATAGAACTTCATCCAGGTGATCTAAGTTACCATCAATAGTGATGTCATATTGACTGTATGTATCCTTGATACAATGTAACAGAGATGACGCTTTCTTACCCTTGGCATGAACCTTTCTGCTTCCACAGAGGGCATCGGAAAGAGGCTATGTCAAGTTGTCTGGAAAGAGGAGTCAGGGAACAGGGACATGAGTGGACATATTCCTGAGAATCAAGAGAAACCATCATAAGATGCCTAAAAAAACCCAGAAGATAGGTTAAGGGAGGGTGGAGATCCTACAGTCATGAAGATGGGGCAAGAGCTTCTGATGTCTGGATAGTAATGTTACTAAGACTTCCCATAGGAAGGAAGCCTGGAAGTCTTCAGGTTACAGGGATAGCTACCAAACAATGGTTAGTATATCCAAACTTGGATATTTAAATAATTATGACCAGGAAATGCCTAAGTAGAAAAATACAGGTTTCTCTGAACAAGGAGAATCTCTTATGGAGTAACAAGTGAGTCACAGTCTGGCCTCATCGGGGTTTACTGAAAGTTAAAGGGACTGGCAAGAGCCTTGCTACCAAATTTTCTTGAGAAGTAGTTGATAATGAGCATTAGCGAGAAAATTTTGCAATAATAAATTTCAGTTCTAAGTGAACAGTGACCAGTGCTCTACACACCACTATTTCAAAAAAAGTCATGGTTACTCGTGGTTAGGAGTTTGAGCAAATCTTAGATGGCTCTTATTGTTACCCTGAAATGTATCTATCTCTTCCTTTCAGGTGGTCACATGTCAAAATAATCTTTAATTTGTGTCTTTCAAGACCTTATAAGATCAGATGACTAGTATCAGCTGGTAGTCACTTACAGCCTGGGCCAACGCATTTGAGACAAGAAGTTTCAGTGGGAAGCACGGGACCACAAGAAAAGCATACACATGTGTGCACATGCATGTATGAGCATGCACACACACATGCACATACTCAATATGTATAATTATTTCTCATCATTTTAAAATCCTCTCTGAATTAAAAATATTGCAGATAAACAAATGAATAAAAACTCATGGATACAGATAACAGTATGGTGATTACCAAAGGGAAGGAGAGCGGGGAGTAGTAACACGTAAAGGGTGTCAAATATAAGGTGATGGAAAATGGTTTGACTTTGGGTGGTGGGCACACAATGTAATAGGCATATGAGGTATCATAGGAATGTACACTTGAAACCTAATATAATGTTATTAACCAAAGTCACCCTGATAAATTTAATATAAAAAGTGTTGCTGATGGGCTAATCTTTAGGAACATGAATAGTCTTCAATTTAGAGCTTTATGAAGCTTCAAATTCTACAATGAATGTTTTTAGACATTTAGAATCAAATCAATTCAATTACCACTACGCTAAAAGTAACAAATTTTATAATTTTCCAAAGAAACAGATTATTTCCAAAGTCTTTGTTTTGATAAAATATTTCTTTTGTGTTTCCTACTGACTTTGCCCCTTCTAGGTCAAAGTATTTTGAAATAAAGATTTTTGTCTCATCTTGACATATTTCCCATTGCTTTACATGAAGTGGGAACTTGGGATATGTCTCCTATCTCACATTGCTAGCACCTGGTGGGAACTCCATTTCTGATGAAACGACTGAGAAACTGGCAGTGCATGTCTCTTGGATAGTATAATTCTGTTGTTGTTTTCCTCTCTTCTTCCCAGGGTTTGATATTTGTGTAACTCTGAAATACATTGAGGTTTATTTGTGGAAACATCAGGATACAGGTAACAAATTTTGGAATCGCTTAAGTTTAGCTAATTAATGAGTCATAAGGAACTGCCTTGAAAATCTAAGATACTTTTTCTACCACTCTACTTTATGGATAGGGTAAAAGAACCTCCAAAATATATTTTTAAAAAAATTCCAGGTATGTAAAGAGATTAAAATTAGGGAGAATCAGTAAATGTGGAACACATCCTTTATTGATTAATCAAGAGAAGTTGGACACTGCTCTGAAAAACATGGCATCAACGGTATTCAAAAGAAGTGCACGCTGACATTGCATTATGGCTCTCGGCTGGTTATCTCAGTGTTCTTGCACACAGAGCATTGTCAAGAACCTGTTTTTTCAAATTGTTGTTTCACTCTCAAGATAGTCCTAGAAACAAGGTAACCATTGCTTCTGGGAGAAATTGAAACTAATGGATCAAAGACCTAAATATAAGACCTGAAACAATAAAGTACATAGAAGAAGACATAGGTACTCAACTCATGGACCTGGGTTTTAAAAAGCATTTTATGAATTTGACTCCAAAGGCAAGAGAAGTGAAGGCAAAGATAAATGAATGGGACTACATCAGACTAAAAAGTTTTTGCTCAGCAAGAGAAACTGACAACAAAATAAACAGACAGCCAACTAAATGGGAAATGATATTTTGAAACTACAGCTCAGATAAGGGCCTAATATCCAAAATATACAAAGAACTTATAAAACTCAACAACAAACAAACAAACAACCCAATAAAAAAATGGGAAGAGGACATGAACAGACACTTCTCCCAGGAAGAAATACAAATGGCCAACAGATATATGAAGAGATGCTCATCTTCATTAGTTATTAGAGAAATGCAAATCAAAACTACAATGCGATACCACCTCACACCTGTTAGATTAGCTATTATCAACAAGACAGGTAATAGCAAATGTTGGAGAGGCTGTGGAGAAAAAGGAACCCTCATCCACTGTTGGTGGGAATGTAAAGTAGTACAACCATTATGGAAGAAAGTATGGTGGTTCCTCAAAAAACTGAAAATAGAACTACCTGATGACCCAGCAATCCCTCTACTGGGTATATACCCCAAAAACTCAGAAACATTGATATGTAAAGACACATGTAGCCTCATGTTCATTGCAGCATTGTTCTCAGTGGCCAAAACATGGAAACAACCAAAAAGCCCTTCAATAGAGGACTGGATAAAGAAGATGTGGCACATATACACTATGGAATACTACTCAGCCATAAGAAATGATGACATCAGATCATTTACAACAAAATGGTGGGATCTTGATAACATTATACGGAGTGAAATTAGTAAATCAGAAAAAACCAAGAACTATATGATTCCATACATTGGTGGGACATAAAAATGAGACTAAGAGACATGGACAAGAGTGTGGTGGTTACTGGGGGTGGGGGGGAGGGGGCACGGGAGGGAAGGAGGAGAGGGGGAGGGGGAGGGGAAGGGGCACAAAGAAAACTAGATAAAAGGTGACAGAGGACAATCTGACTTTGGGTGACGGGTATGCAACATAAGTGAATGACAAGATAATCTGGACATGTTTTCTTTGAATATATGTACCCTGATTTATTGATGTCACCCCATTAACATTAATAAAATTTATAAAAATTAAAAAAAAAGAAACTAATATAACTAATATTACTATAGAGGATCAGAAGAGAGCCAATGAAACCCAGAATATGGAATGTTCTTCATATGGCTGGGAATCCAACACTGAACCAACAAGTTTTGGCATCTGAAATTAACTCTATTGTTGTCATAGTATTCCCTTGCCTGTACTGCCTCTGTGCTTTGAATAAATGAGGGGCACCTATAGCTGAACCAATTGCTATGGTTATAGGCAATCTGTCTGATATCTCCTGAAAGTGAAAAAACAGAGTAATTTAAGGTGAATATCACCTTTCCTTTAGAAAGAACAGCTCTCTAATGGCTGCACCCCCCTGAGAGCAGCAATGCATTAAAGCCCAGGTTCTCATCCACCCCCCCTCCTCACTCACAAATGCACCCCCTTGACACCCAATGCTATTCCATTTCCAGAGGACCAGCTCCCTTGGTTTCTGGAGTGTGGGGTTTGGGAGGAGGTTCAGAGTTGCAGATACAAAGAAATCTGTGAGACCTGTTAAGTTATATTTATTATTAATATAAATTTGATAAGCACTGGCATTGTCATTGGCACCAGACAGCCGAGTCCTAATACTTCTGGTGTTGCAAGAGCTCGCACAAACAACGTTGGCATTAACTGTGGTGCCTGCTTTTCCTCAACCATGCCTTTTTCCTCAGGGCCTCTTGGGGGAGTTGGGCATTTAGGCTCTGTAAGTGAAGGGCTGGTCTGCACTCAATCTTACTGAGTTCATCTTGCAAGCATGTATTCAGGGCCCACTGTGGGCCAGGTGGCCGCCTAGGTTCCGGAATTACGAAGAGGAACAGGTCTCTTCCCTCTGGGAAAGAGTTGAGCAGACAATCGGTATCTTTCCAAGGATGAAAGAGTAAGTGCTGGAACAAGACTTCTCTGGGCTTTATGGTTAGATTTTCCAAAGAACTTGACTGTGGCTGAGAGGAGCTTATTTGTGTGTAAAGTGAAAGGTTGCAGAAATGTTTCACTGATCCTGCAGGCTGAAAGAAGAATCCTATTTCTTACTCTATATGTTTTCCTATTATTTTAGCCCACATTACATGTTTCCATGTCTCCTGTTGATGTACTTTTTCTATGATCCTTTTTTGTCCTCCTGATAATATATCTATAGGTAATTTTTAGTCTCCTTTTCCCTCTCTCTCTTATTTTAGATAATCCTCTTGGTAATTGCAGTTCTGTTGAAATTGGAATGGAAATAGGGAAGTTAATGTTGTAATTCATTACTAATGAGTTCATACTTTTTTTTGCATAAGAAAGATATTAATGGCATGAACTAAGCTGCCTGGTTTGCTCTCTGGAAGAAAGAGGTTTTATTTCTTGATTACAAATCCGGCTTTTGGGCAAGGGTTGCTGTTTTGTACAAAGCACATTTTAAGCCTGACTTTGTTGTTGTGCAGGAAGCTGTCCAAGAAAAGCTCAGTGCTGTAGGTGAACTGGTCAGAACCAGATCTCGGTGGAGATGTATTTATTCTCTTTCTGTTGGTTTGGCATGGACTGGTCAGACCTTTAGCAAAATGTCAATCTTCGGACTTGAACATGGGCAGAAAATCTTGCTGTCTTGCCTATGAAGGAAGAGAAGCCATCGAGAACTGGACATGTACCTCAACAATTTAACTTCCATTTCAGAAGCCAGAGATTTTTAAAGCGCTATCTAGGAGAATTTTCATATTGGTATAAGAATTATCAGCACATTCAATATTCATGCCAGTTGCTTTCCTTTGTTAAATGCGAAAAGTTTTTAGTTTGTCCAGATTCACGCACTGTTGAATGTTTAGGCTGTTCAGAGCATTTTGATTTCAGAAGGCCTTCTGTCTCTTCACTTCATCCCGATATTATTTAGGCTACTTTACTTTCTGGAAGAATTTAAAAAGGAAAATATAGAATAAAATCGGGCCTGCCTTTTTGCCCTTTTCAGCCATAATGACTCTTGCTCCCGTGTTTTCTTGAGACAGTGGTTCACCTACTAACTTAGAACTGGACAGGAGCCAAGTATAAAGGAGGTGGACCCATTGATGGAATGAAGGCGATTTATGAATAGCCAGTGTTTTGGCTGAATTGGCAGAAGTGCATTTTTTTTGCAAAACTACTTTGGATCACAATTTTTAGAGCTCTAACACTTCACTATGTCAATCTCCTTGCTTACTGAGGATAATTACCTTGAAAGGTGTTAATCAGTTTCAGGTAGGGGAATGCTTGGAAACCCAGTGGCTCTCTCAGGGTTTGGCAGAGCAGTTAGTTGTGCTTTAGAGGCCACACACACATACTCATGTTCATACACACATACACACACGTTCACACACACACACGTTCACACACACACATGTTCACACACACACACACACCATTATCAGCCTCTTAGAAAGCAACCCGATAGGAAATTTACTCGGGAAAGACCACATGAACAGAAAATAATTGGCAGGGATTCACTTCCAATCACTTTCAAGGAAGATTTACATCAGCGATATTCAACCTTTTTCATCTCATGGCACATATAAACTATTAAAATTCTTCAGCATACCAAAAAATGTTATATATTTTTTGTCACTCTGACAAAAAAAATAGGTAAAATTTTGATTGATTTATAAAATAATAATGACATACCTTTCTGGTTCCAAAGTGACTTTTTTAAAAAAAAAATCATGTGCCTATACTTTTATATAAGGATTTCAGCTACCATGAATTAACCAATCAGATACAACCTTATTATGCAATGTGACCAATAAGATGCAACTGTCTGACCTATATATTTATGGTTCAAAACAGGGCATTCACAGCAGATGCTATTGTTGTGTTAGCTATTTTTTTTGTTTGTTTTTTGACAATCTAAGGGAAAAGAGGTCAGCCCCTGACTAAATAGTCAGGTATTGCATGTTTTAAAAATTCTTGTGGCCCACTGGTTGAAAATTGCTGCTTTACAGAGATGTTTGGACTTATGGGAAAAATGTTCAGGGACATTTGTGGAAACAGTTGGAGATTGGGCATCATGACTTGGAAGCAACAATAAAGAGACATTGAATGTAAAATGAATAATAATGCAGCATTTAACAGGCACCAAATATCAACACAAGAGTAGTCTATATTAAGAGCCTTGCGTTACATATTACAGCTGTCCAAAATGGGCTCTTGGGCTGTGTGCTAGCTATATTTTAAAATTGAACAGAAATAGTGCATCTCTTCTTTGTTATTTCATTGCTTAAGCCGAGAGGACTTAGATGCCTTCCCTGAATATGGAATTCTTTCCAACACTCTGACAAACAAATTGAGGGAGATTATGGGTTTGGTGTGCATACCAGTCAACTAAATGCATCCTGTACAGGTTCTTTTAAATATTTTGTTTTTCTCTAGATTTTATTTCTGACGCTCAACTTGTAATGTGGACCTTGGCTAGATTTCCCAAGATTCAGAGTAAGGAGCTGAAATATTCCAAAACAGGCAAACATGAAAAGACGGTTGAGCTGTTTTGTTTGTTGGTTAGAAATGGTGTTGTTTTATGTTTTCCACTAAGCATTTTTCCCTCACTTTCCTTTTTCCACATCCCCAGAGTAACTATAATATGTGACCTTTTTATTAATTAAATTTTTTACTTAAAACTTAGTAAATTTCCATGTAAACTAAGCCTTGACTTTCTGATTCTATATATTTACTGTTTCTTTACTCTGCATTTTGGTTTCACTGGCCACTGTGATCTCTTAGAAAACTAGAATCCAGCCTGAGCAGGCGGTGGCACAGTGGATAGAGCATCAGACTGGGATGTGGAGGACCCAGGTTCAAAACCCCAAGGTTGCTGGCTTGAGCGTGGGCTCATCCGGCTTGAGCACGGGCTCACCAGCTTGAGCAAGGGGTCACTGGCTTGAGTGTGGGATCATAGACGTGACCCCATGGTTGCCAGCTTGAGCCCAAACATCATTGGCTTGAAGCCCAAGGTCTCTAACTTGAGCCCAAGGTCTTTGGCTTGAGTAAGGGGTCGCTTGATCTGCTGTAGCCCCTGGGTCAAGGCACCTATGGGAAAGCAATCACTGAACAACTAAGGAGCTGCAACAAATAATTGATGCTTCTTAGCTCTTTCCCTTCCTGTCTGTCTGTCCTTATCTGTCCCTCTCTCTGTCTCTGTCACAAAAAAAGAAAGAAAGAAAACCAGAATCCCAATTCATTACTGCTAGTGTCATTTTGACAAAAGACAGATTCCCTACTTTTCATGTAACTGTTCTTAAACTAGTCTTAAGGGCTAAGTCTTCAAGTAACTATGAACAATGGTGCTGTTGAAATGACACTTAAAGACTAGTCAAATGATACAAATTCTAGAATTAAAACTTCCATTTGATGTCTGACAAGGTGGTTGGCTTCTCTAGGCCTCCATTTTCTCATTCTGACAAATGAGAATGCTGTGCTATATGTTTTCTGATTTTTTTACCCTAATAGTTTATGGTTTGAAGACTTATCATCCATATGTGTTTATTATAGTAACTAAAATGCTCTATTTTTTACCAAGGTACTATCTTTACATTAACTAAGATGTTAGAGATATACCTCTATGAAAGAAATGTTCTTAGTTCAGTTAAACTAAGTCTTTCAAGAATTCCATATTTAATAATTCAAATCGAAGAAGCCATTCACTCCTATCTAAAAGGGAGACATTTCTGGAAGGGCTGTGGTGGGCAGTACTTGGAAATTTGTAGACACGTGGAATGAATTCTTTTCTACCTTTCCATTGCTCTTCTTCTCTCTCCAGAAATCCCAAAGCCAGCATGCTCTTAAACTTCACATTTCTGGATTGTAAATATGTAGGTAATAGAATTTAAGTATGCACTCTTAAATCACTCATGGTCACAAGCCTCTTGAAGTAGTATTCATAACAACAACAGAAAACCTCTATATTAAGAATATAATATTTTAATAGAACACTATACAATTCTTTTTTAAAAAAGGAAGTATCATAAATAAGAGAATATTGTTAAAGGAACTCCAACAGTACTAGCAATAGAAAACTTTTGTACTTTCTAGAATAAAGTTCCTTCAGTGATTAAAATATTTAGAAAAAAAATTGATTCAGTTAAAAGTTTACCATCGTATTCAAAAAGTGTTGATTTTGGAACCTACCATGTTCCAGGCACTTCAGCAGATACTTTCATTTTCCTCCAGTTTAATCCCCAAAGTGATACTATAAAAAATTATTACTATTTTCTTATCAAGTGATGAAAATGAGCATTGGTAAATATAAATGCCCAAATATAAATTGTGTCTCTTGGCTCCAAGAATCAAGAAAAAATATCATATGACTTCTTTTGCCCGAAGAAATTAAGTTCTTCAAGTCCTCACGATTACTAATGAAATGCAAACCAAGTGTTATCTAAGGGAAGCTTTACACTAAAAAGACAAATAATTTGGAAGCA
Source organism: Saccopteryx bilineata (assembly GCF_036850765.1). Taxonomy (NCBI): domain Eukaryota; kingdom Metazoa; phylum Chordata; class Mammalia; order Chiroptera; family Emballonuridae; genus Saccopteryx; species Saccopteryx bilineata. Next base: position 184,803,178 of record NC_089490.1, on the reverse strand, counting down.
ATGTACCAAAACAGCCAGCTCATGTGTTCCAATTACATAGTTGATATATAAATGGATTCACTTAGGTAAGTAGTCCCCTTTACAGGTGTGTCCATGCCATAGAATTTGCTTAGCTAGCCCTTTTTCAAGGATGTGCAAAGGTAAATATTAACCCATGTCTCATAAATTACCGGATTAATAAAATTCATATTAATTTGGGTTTATCTTCACGCCACTATGGGAGTATACTATAATTATTATAGCTTTACTCTAAGCAATCAATTTGTCTTGGTTATTGAAGGTTGTGTAATACTAAATTTATGGCTCAGAAAATGATGAAGTTTTTATAGCAAACATGTTTGTCCACTTTTCAAAGTTTAAAATAAATAAACGTTTTTGAGGTTAAACTGATTTACATCAAAAAGTTAATAAAGCTTTACAACTTTTAATTATCTTTTAACACTCAGAGAAAAGAACTAAACAGTTAGTGCCAAAAGTCCTCTTTTATCATGCGAATATGCCCCCTCAAATGGGCCCTAGATTGGTATGAAAATCAAGTTATACTTTTTGCTTTTCTTTAAGTCATTAGATTGATTAATGAAACATTTTCAAAGAGAGAGATGTCTTGCTGCATGTTTTTTGGGGGTCATGCCAGGAAGACACAAATGTAAGGTGGGGTTGATCAGGAGGAGAAATGAAGCTTTTCACCAGTATTATGTCTGCTATTCAGCACCTTTCCGACTGCAGGAACTCAGGTTCCAGGAAAGCCCTGTGCTCTGGGAACAACATGCCATGTCCTATGCTCAGTGCCAATTTAAAGGGGAAGGTCCTCTTCCCTTACCTCCGGCAGAAAGGCACGGATCAAAAGGATGGTAGGAAAAACCAAGTTACAACATAAAAGGTTTACAACCTATAAAGCACAACAGAAACAGATGCCTTGGCTAAGTGTCTTTAATAAGAACAAATTCATATTCATTTACACACCATAATTGTAGCTTTTTGCCCTGCCTGTAGGGATACTGATTTCAAGCAGTCTTTCCACTGAACTTGAATTGAGATAAAGTATATTAAAAAAAAAAAGAAAAAAAGCAGACTGATTTTTCCATGTTCTCAAATATCTACCTGATGCTTCATGAAGTGTCCAATAAAGGGTTGAACCTCTCCATTACACATTTCTCTGTCCCTAAAAGACTGGGAAACAAGAATGAACCAATATATCTCTTACTTCCATTGAAAACGAGACAAAAAAGATTACCAGTCTTTGGGGTTTTCTGCACAGGAATAATGAAAAGAAAGTAAAAAATAAATAAATAAATAAATAAATAAATAAATAAATAAATAAATACTAAAACTAAAACACAAATCTCTAGATAAAGACATCCTCCTGTTTAAATTTCTATCCTACTTCCCAGGAAACACCTGCCCCTCTAGTTGGCCCTTTGTTGGCTAATGACAGTGCGTCAAGGGGAAATAGCATTTCCTCTGCGTTAGATGTTTCTTTGTTAGAGCCATATCACATTCAGGCATTTTTCTTCCCTTTCTTTGGTGGAGGAAAAATGCAGGTTGATGAGAAAGCCCTGACTGACATCACCAGATTATCTTTGAATTATAAATCCATTCTCATCAAATCACTAAGGCCTGAATATGCCTTAGACTCAGAGTACATAATTGAAGTTTTTTTCTTGCAGTCCATTTTCTTCTGAAGGGTTACAGAATTAGACCTAATAGGTAGGGAAAGGGTATTCCAAAACATTAAATTTAATTTGGTTGGGTTTTTCATTCTGTAATATTCATAAATGTCCTTAGCACCTTCATACGTCCTTTATCTGTTGATGCCTTCATCGCCTTTTTGGAAGCACATAATTCCAATATCAAATAGACTTCCTTTCCTCTGCAATGTCTTTTCCATTTTGGAGTTGTAAGGAATTGTGTGCATTTCTGTTTTTAAATTACATAATCATTGGCTTTTGGGTAATAAAACTTGCAACTACTTTTTTTTTTCAAGAGAGTGAAACTTTGATAGTTTTCCGCCAAAATTCTTGAGAACTATAAAAGTTATAACCAATATATTCTCTCTCGTACATTTGTTTTCCCTACTTGTGGTTACATTTATTTATTTTTTTTAATTTTAATTTTTATTAATTTTAATGGGGTGACATTGATAAATCAGGATACATATGTTCAGAGAAAACATCTTCAGATTATTTTGGCACTTGATTATGTTGCATATCCTTCATCCAAAGTCAAATTGTCTTCCGTCACCTTCTATCTGGTTTTCTTTGTGCCCTTCCCCCACCCCCCTCCTGTAACCATCACACTCTCGTCCATGTCTCTGAGTCTCATTTTTATGTCCCATCTATGTATGGAATCATATAGTTCTTAGTTCTTTCTGATTTACTTCTTTCACTCTGTATAATGTTATAAAGGTCCATCCATTTTGTTGTAAATGATCTGATGTCATCATTTCTTATGGCTGAGTAGTATTCCATTTTACTATGGAATACATAGTACATACCAAAGCTTTTTAATCCACTTGTAAAACTCAGCACTAGGAAGACAAACAATCCAATCAAAAAATGAGCAAAAGAAATGAATAGATACTTCTCCAAAGAGGACATACAGATGGCCAATAGGCATATGAAAAAATGCTCAACATCACTAATCATTAGAGAAATGCAAATTAAAACCACAATGAGATATCACCTCACACCAGTCAGAATGGTGCTCATCAACAAACAACACAGAATAAGTGCTGGCGAGGATGTGGAGAAAAGGGAACCCTCCTGCACTGCTGGTGGGAATGCAGACTGGTGCAGCCACTGTGGAAAACAGTATGGAGATTCCTCAAAAAATTAAAAATGGAACTGCCTTTTGACCCAGCTATCCCACTTTTAGGAATATACCCCAAGAACACCATAGCACTGTATGAAAAGAAGAAATGCACCTCCATGTTTATGGCAGCATTGTTCACAATAGCGAAGATCTGGAAGCAGCCCAAGTGTCCGTAAGTGGATGATTGGATTAAAAAGCTTTGGTACTTGTGGTTACATTTAAAGCTCCCATGTTTATATTTGGTAATCAGGTTGCTGATGGCTGGGCCTTTCCACTGTCCTCCCTCAACTACAGATTTTTGGTCATCTTTATTCTATACCCAACAATGTAAAATGTTTGTGATGTGAGGAAGTACCTTGAAGAAGTACAGAGGGGATGGAAAATGTGAAGGGAAAAGTATCGTATCTAGGTTAACGCATTGTAACAAATAGTTGTTTAAAAATGAGGTAAAAATAAATTATTTTTCTTTAAAACAAATTGGGGCAAAGTGGCAAAAGGGCCAAAATACAGAATTCATAATTGGCCTAGAAAACACAAAGACAGAGCAAAAGATGGAATCTTGGACCTAAGATTCAAGCAATTTTGGCACAGTAGTAGAGTAACAGTAACTAATAATAATGGATCAATTATAGTAATATACAATAACAGTTATGTGAATATGGTCTCTCTGATAACTGGTCTGATAACTAAGATGGTTATTATGTGACTAGCCAGAGAGAAGTGTCTACAGTGTAGATATGCCAGACAAAGGGATGACTCATGTCCTGCACGGGGCGAAGTGAGATGGTGTGAGATTTCATCATGCTACTCAGAATGGTGCACAATTTAAAATTTATGAATTATTTCTGAAATTTTCTATTTGATATTTTTGGACCATGATTGATGACAGGTAACTGAAACTGAGGAATGTGAAACTTTGAATGAAGGAAAACAACTGTAAATAAAGTTATTCAGCAGCTGGTAGATATTATCAGTCTCATGGAAGCATTGTTGTATTAAATTATGATTGTGTTCATAGTGGTTGTAGGTTTTAATTTAAGAAAAAAAAAAACAATGAGAAATGGGAGAAAATGATGCAGAAGTGGGGGATAAAAATGAAGACACAGATTTTGGAGCATTGGATTTAGGCAACCTCAGGCAAATTTCTTAACTCTAAAATCAGTACCTCTTTCCTAGTTATGAGTATTAGATTAAGTAATACAGTTGGGCCTTCTTATCTGCACATTAAACCAGGATCGAATCAAAAAACATTTGAAAAAAATGTTATGTTGTACTATGTATATAGTTAGGCCTATGGTGGTTGCTCAGTACTGAAAATGGGCACTTTTGTTTCTTGTCATTATTCCCTAAACAATATGGTGTAACCACTATTTATATAGCACTTACATTGTGTTATACATTAGAATTAAACTACATATGGTTAAAGTGTACAGAAGGATGTGCAAAAAATATATGCAAACACTATGGCATTTTATAGAAGGGACTTGAGCGTCCAAGGATTTTGGTATTCATGGTGGGTCCTATTATCGATCCCTTGCAGATACTGAGTGATAAATGTACATTCCAAAGTCTTTGGTGCAGTGCCTACCACATAGACATGAACCTTAAATGTTATTTTTATCGCCATTATAATCATCTTTACTGTAAGCTTCTTAAAGTAGAAAACATGACTAATACATCTTTACATTTCAATCATTGTCTATCATAGTATGTGCTTAAATTTGCTTGATAAATGAGTAAGATTATATATCTTTCACATTTCAAGACTTCTATAAAATTTTTCATTTGAAAATATTAATATTTGGATTCTAAAGAATGAAAGTATTTACATCAGTTTGTAATCTCATTGGCAGAGAAATAATACATTAGAAAGGTCATTAAAATGTAATAACTGAGTGGAGTCAAGTCAATGCAGAATTGATGCTGCGAAGCAGTTAAATCAGTGAAGCAGAGGAAGCTGTGAGAAGTTTCCTCCAATGTATATTTTTATGCAAAAAGTAAAAATGATGAAATTAAGATATTACATAAGAAAACTAACCGTATTTAATGAATAATTCTTGAACAAATGAAAAAACACCAAAGATATACTAGAAGAAAAATTTCTGAGCCAAAGAAATAGCCATTTAGCTTCCTTATTTATCTTTTCCTGTTATTTCTAGAAAAATCACACTTTACTATCCTTGCGTATCTCACTCATATAATTATGTAAAAGTTTTTGATACTTTATGTGGATTATTGGTTATGCAATAAGAGTTTAGCTTTTTATAATTTTGGAATAGTCAGCATACGTTTTAATTTATTTGTGTAAAAGCCAAGCAAAGTTAAACACAGAATGACTAAACTGTTGTCTAGGTTGATTTATAAATTTGAGTTAAATTTGAATTAAAGCATTAAATAAAACTTTAAATTATTACACATAGGTAGTAGCAATAAAACTATGTGTCCCATCCAGGAATCTAAAATCCCAGCCATGGGGTATAATTGTTTAGGTCTAATGTCATATATAAGTTTCATAACATACATGTTTAACAACACTCTTCCTGGTTTGTGACAAAGTAGGCTGTAAAAGTGAATAACAAAATCCTTGCCATCAAAGAAACTTATAACATGCTTGGAGAGACAATGTGTGTACACAAAATACAGAAATGAACAAAGAAAGGGTCAAATTGTAAAACATGGTTTGAATAAAGAATCAAGAAGCTTCAAAGTTTCATATCAAACCACTGGTTGTATGAAAGGGGCAATTTCAAACCATGTGTCAGAATTACCATTGACTCAAAAATTTTTTTTCAGGTTCTAGAGACTGGAAATAGTTCTCATGGTGAGAACTGTTTTAGATATTTTCACAATGGCACACGTGTTTGTGGATTACTCCAGCTCTTTTGGAACACAGCCATTTGATTTGTTTCTCCTCTCACATTCTACCTTTTCCAAGACTTTTCTACCTCATAATTATACCTGTCACTTATTAGACTCTTTTTAAACAGCTAATATTTGCATATTATGTATTTGGTGCTGGGTACTGTCATAAGCTCCTTCTTTAATAATCAACATGCCTTGTTCAACAATCTTCATAACAATCTTATGAGGTAGATGTTATCTTTATTCCTATTTATAGATAGGGAAACTGAAGCAAAAAGAATTTAAGTAACTTTCCCAAGGACAGATTTTCCAAATGGCATGGTTAGGATTTGAACCCAGGCAGTCCAGCTCTAGATTTTATGTTTTTAATTGCTATGCTGCCCTGCCTGTGACCAAACCCTGTAATTGGTGTTATAGCAATCTTCATAAGATCTTCATGAGAACCTGCCAAGATAGAGATTATTATCTTTTCATATGATAAAAATGAAGATTAAATAAATTTCCCAAAGTCACAGCATTAGTAAGTAACAGTGCTAGCACATAAATCCAGGTTTTGACAAGCCTGTTTTAATTACCCAATACTCTCCTATGAAATTTTACATAGATGTCCTCTAAGCAAAAATTTCAATTTGAACAAATAAATTTATTTTAGATTAAAAAATTTTTTTTTCTTTTAGGAGACCTATTTTTTAACAGATTTTCAAAAGCAGATTTTAAAAATAAAAATTCATTTAATGCTTGGAAACAAAGCCTTTTATTTATAAATATAGGCATGGAAAAGGTACATGTTTTCTTAGTTTGCTCACAAAGGAGAAGACTGAGAACAACAAAAACAAAGGTCATCTCAATATGTTAAACACACTCAAACTGCTGTCATTTTAGAGCTAATAAACCAAGGCCTGTTATAATTACGCTCGTTTATCTGATATGAGAAAACTATTTTGTGTATGTGATATATACAAATAAAAGGAATTAGTATTTAAATCACCGTATCAAGTCCGACAAAGCAAGTATTTATTACTAGGCGGTTTTTTTTTTTTTCCATGAGGATATCGGATCAAAAGGATAATAGGACCAGTGTCCTTGAATCTTATGTAGATGTTACTGAGAATAAGGCATCAGACAGCTGTCAAGAGGGAAGGAGGAAGAGGGAATGGGATCAAAGAGGGTGAAGGGATTAACTAAATTATATATACAAAACACATAGATACAGACATCAGGGTAGCCATTTCCAGAGGAAAAGTGGGGATGGAGGTAGGGGGAGGGGGGCCGAGGGGGTAAAATGGAAATGGAATGAGATTTTGCACAGAGTACGGGGCTGGGCACAATACAGAGGGCAGAGGGTATTATATTCAGTGGGACACTTGAAATCATGTCAACACAATAAATTAAAAGTAAAAATTAAAAAAAAAAAGAGAATAAGGCTTCATGTAGACCTAAACTTAACGAACTAGTAAGATGTGTGCCTCTGAGTTTTTCCAGAAATAATGGGTTTTTTTAAATTAAATATGTTGGGGGTGACATCGATTATTAAAATTATAGAAGTTTCAAGTGTACAGGTTTACATCATCCGTATATTGCATTGTGTGTCCACTACCCAATTGCAAATCTCCTTCTGTCATTATATATATTTGACTTACTTTACCCTTTACTACTTTCTGCAACCCTTTCCTCTGGCAACCGCCAGAGCTGTCTGTGTTTGAGTTTTTATATGTCTTGTTTGTTCATTTGTTGTTTTCAGTTTTACATCTCACATATCAGTGAAATCATATGGTTCTTGACTTTTTTCTGATTTATTTTCCTTTGCATGATATTCTTAAGATCCATCCATTTTGTCACGAATGGCAGTATTTCAACTTTTCTTATAGACAGTCAAGGACTTTTTAAGTCATCATCATTCTCACTGAAAGGCTACTTATGTCTTGGACTACCCATTTGTATGACAGCAGGCTAACGCTAAGTTATCTGTGGCAAACTGGATGAAACCAACTGATCTGCATATAAAATGATCCCCTCGTTTCACATTTCTTGTCACTATTTTTTTTTTTTTTTTTTACTGACTAATCTATTCAGTCCAGACTATTCTCTCATTTGGTTTATGCACCTTGGCTACTTGTGTGATTCTAAATAAAATTTTCAGTCTTAGCCCTGTTCTATGTATAAAATTAGGAAAACAATATACTATATTTATACATTTTGTACTTTTGAAGAGTAATTGGAATTAACACTATATTTTGAGTTGTCAGATAAAAGTGTTATAATAACTTCATTTTTTTAAAAAAGAAACTACTGTTTACCTATTTAAGTTTGAGGCAACTTCAGTTCTCTTTGGGCAAAAACCAACTCAAAATATGTCTCAAGTTCCTGACATGAAAGAAGCATTAAAGGCAGGAAATTTAAGACCACCTAGTGATTTTTAATATCACAGGGAAAAGTTTTGTTGATTTTTAGTATCTTTTTCCCTTTAGAAAAATAGATTTAAGATGCTAATAAAGCCCTTCCTTTGAAAATGAAAAACAATATGTGGGGCATATATCCATTCATTTAATGATGGATACATGAAAATGACAGCATCCTAGGGAGTAAAAACAATGATAAAAATCTTTTAAAATGAGGATATGAAAGACTTTTTCTAGACATGCTAAAGGCAATGTGTACCTGGAAAAGTTATAATGCCTGTAAGAGGATCAAGACGGTGTTGTATTAAATTGTACACTTGAAACCTGTATAGTTTGTTGAACCATGTCAACCCAATTAAGTTAAAAACTAAATTAAAGAATAAAAAGCTGAACTGGCTTGTTGGAATAGGTATTACTGAGATGTATCATTTTTCCTGATGAGGCCCAAATATATGATTAAATATATCAAATGTTTATTTTTGAAAAAACTTATACACATTTTAATCTATCTGATGGTTATTTTTTGATGGGCTCATATTTGTCTACCCTTCTCTGGAAGATTTTGTGTTATTGTTTTTCTATTCTAGCTTCACAGCTGTGCCATGGATCTTATTCTCTAGCTCTCCAGGCATCTCATAGGTTCCTGATGCACAGGGTCCTGTGATGTCCTTATTAAACACAGCACACAGATACCTACATTGCAGCTTCAGTTGTTCTGAGCTCCTTTCCAAAAGCACTATGGAGACTGCTGCATAGTCTTTTAGGTAGGGTCTCTGAGATCTATGCTTGTCTGAGTTTATGGGCAATCTCCCAGGATGTTAAAGAGGTTAAAACCAGTCAAGAAAAAAAAAAACTGAATTAAATTCATCTACCCATTCAAGAGTAAATGCCTTCTATAGTCTTAACTTCTAACTGAAAACTTTTCATTTTGAAACTTGTCTCTTAATGTCATCGTAGCTAAAATTCCCTTAAAACCAACTGATAATTGTGAAAAGTTCAGTTAAAAACAAAAACAATCACAAAGATGATGACTAATCACTCTTTTAAAAAAAAGGGAGTATTAAAAAATATTTCATGTAATCTCTACACCAAATTTGTCTCACCTATAATATGGGCCACATGGATCCTTGAGTAGGTCTATTCGGTTTCAGGTAGAACCTACAACTGACATCTGAGGTGCTAGCACTGATGAATGAGCTTGAAGTCACAATCCAGAATTGGGCAAAGGGCTCATGCAAACCCACTTATGCAGAAGGCAACAGGAAATGGAGAAGAAACTCCACCTGCAGGGACAGTGCATTGCATAGTCTTGTGCCCATTCATGGTTTGTGATTGGTAGAGTAGCCAGATTGCTTGAGAGAGGGCTGTCGACTGCTTTCCCTCCCCCTCCTTTTACAGCGGGTTGTTTTGTAAACTTACACTTACATTATTTCCCTGCTACTTTCATGATGAATTCTAGCTGAACAGCGCTCTGCTTGACCTAGGGGTAAGCACATTAGCCGGGAATGTGGCAGGGTGTGAAAAGCAGAGCGTCATCAGGCTTCTCATTTTCGTGGGTGTAATATTATACACTTTGAAGGGATGACGGGCAGAATATTATTATACCCCTTGTATGTGCATTTCAATGTTCTTATCTCTATAATAAGTACACTCTTTCACCTTTGGAGACTTCAGTACATTGCTTTTTATCCTTAGTTTCCATTTGAGATGCAATCATTAGCAGTTGAAAAAAACTTTTATATCAGTTTTCAAATTGGAGTCATTTCAAGAAGCCTAACCCATGTAAGCACTCTTCTTCACTACTGTATTTATTTATTTATTTTTTTAAAAAGTTGTGATTGCAATACAAAGGACGGTGCTTAAAATATTATCAATGAAAGTTCATACATTCGCTAGAGTCTCCCTGGCATGAGTCCAAGCTTGTCTTCATGAGTGAAAAGAGAACATTCTGTATTCTGCCTGGCAGGTGAGAATCTGAGTCATACCTTCTAAACTGGTGTTTACAGAGATAGAAAGCCAATGAGAAATTTAAACTGTAACAGTTCTTCCTTCTTAAGATAATGCATAAAATATTGACAGAGTGTGCAATATGGATGGTCTTTAATTTTAAAATCTGGTTGTGAGCTTCTAATAAACAATCTAGGAGAACACTAGCTAATTTAGAACATAATTCTTGGAGGAGTGTGCTATGACCCAGAGAGAGAGCTTTGATAATATTTAGCATTTCTCCACTGAGACTCGGGAGCAGCACAATCGAAGCAGCTTTGCATTAGGATGTTTCATTTCATTAAAGCAGTCCTTCTCTTATTAGCATTCCCAAGCTTTTCTAATGGTTAGAGTATGTGATTGGATTAATAAAAGGTTTTTCTAATAGACTGCTCAATTTATTAATAAAGTTTTTATTAGCAGAATTAACATTTAAAATATATTTGGAAATAATGGAATGAATTAAATAGAGTGTGCATTTTTAAACTAACAGTTTGGTTATGGTTTTGAAATGTAAAACTTCACTTTTTGAGGTAATGATGGGTCTGGTGATTATGCTGCTTAAATTATTTCATACTCTTACCCCTGCTATGATTAAACTTTAACTGTTAAAAATATTCCTGGCCTGACCTGTGTTGGCACAGTAGATCAAGAAGCGACCTGGAATGCTGAGGTCGCCGGTTCAAAACCCTGGTCTTGCCCAGTCAGGGCACATATGGGGCTTGATGCTTCCTGCTCCTCCCTTTCTCTTTCTCTCTCTCCCTCTCTCTCTCTCTTCTTTAAAATAAATACATAAAAATAATTTCAAAATGTTCCTATTGATATTCACCATTATTATGGAGATCTCATATTCAGTAAATAATGTAAGTATTAACCTTACCCATCTCATTTTCAAATGTGTGGGTTTTTCAACACGATCAAGCAATTAACTCAATTCTAACACTACCTATTTTGAGATAGCATCACATTTCACCAGGTAACGGATCCTACAAGACTGAACCCCCACCCCCAACCACCCACTGCAGACACCAGTCCCATGTCCAGTGCATTATGTGGGTCATCATATTACACACAGTGCCACCTGTGTTCAGACCAACTGGCTATAGACTGGACTTCTTGAGAATCCCACCTCCTTGGGTTTGATTAATTTGCTAATGCGCTCATAGAACTCAGAGAAACATTTTGGTTACTAAATCACTGATTTATTATAAAATGAACTCAGGAACAGCCAGATGGAAAAAGCACTTAGGGCAAGATTGGGGGTGAGTGGGGGGTTAGGAATGCAGTGGAGCTGGCATGCCCCTCTGAGTATGCCACTCTCTTAGCATCTCCATACAAGTTCACCAACCTGGAAGCTCTCTGAAGCCTGCCCTTTGGGGTTTTTATGGAGGCTTCATTACACAGACATGATTGATTAAGTCATTGACCATTGGTGATTGAACTCAATCTCCAGCCTCTCTCTTCTTCCCAGAGGTGGGGTACTGGGGGTGGGACTGAAAATTCTAACCCCTTAATTTCAAGGTTAGCTACATTTACAACCAGCCCTTATCCTTTGGTGCTTTCCAAAAGTCACCTCGTTAATGTAACAACACATCTTTATCCCTCTCATCACAGGAAACTCATAGAGTTTTAGGAGCTCTGTGCCAGGAACCCAGAAACCTGGATGATGACCAAATAAATATTTCTTAACGTAAGTCACAACATCACAGGTGCTCTGGCCCACAATTGTTTACTTTTCTTTAGAAACTTTATTTCAACACAAACATCACAGTCCAGCAATTGAAACAAGTTCTGTTTTTCCATTGCATACATCCATGACAGACTTTCTGCTTAAGCTCTGTTCTGTACTCCTGGCCTTGCTTAAATGAGCTTCCCATTGCCTATAGCTTTAGACCAAGTGTTAGCCTGCCCTTCAAAGACTTCTCATTCATGACCCGACTCCACTCTTCCAAACTCAGCTCTCATGATTCCTCTGTGGACACAGCTACCTTTGACAAAGCAAGCTACTCACTGTACCTAGAATACCCTACATATATCTGTATGTGAGTACTTCTGTTTTATATTTTCTGTGACCTTCATTTTCCCTTCCTTTTACACAGTCTCATTACCTTATTAAATCCAATGCATAGACACTTTTTTTTAAGTATCTCCACATGAATTCTGCACATAGCTCTCTCTTCTTTCTCTCCTTACTTTGGATTTCAGTAGCACTCACTGTTTACCAAATCACTTCCAACAGGCATATACATGAGAAATTTAAATGTATATTCTTTTCTTGAAGCATAATAAGCTTCTTACAGGCAAAAAACTGTGTCTTATCTGTCTTACTCATATGCCATAAACAATGTCTGCTCCATAAAAGGCACTCAATATTTGCTGGAAAAAATGAAAAGAAGGGGAAAAAAATTGAAGGAAGGAAAGAAAGAAATGAAGCAGAGGGAGAGAGACAGAGAGAGAGAGGTTGATTTATATTTTGTCTCAACAGAAATTTCAGTTTTTGAAAGATAAGTTATAGGGCCAGTGGTCGCCATTATCATGGCCATGCACATGCAGGTTCCCATTAAATTTGGGCAGATGATAAAGAAACAGTGGAGCCAAAGAATAGTGGGCCATTCCTTTATTCAAGTATTGCACTGGCCAGTGAGCAAACACACAGGGAAAACACTTTCCTTTCACTTAGGGCTCCCAAAGCCCTGACACGTTCTCTTGTTCCACAACCAGGAGAATCTTCTTCAGTTCCTCCTAGAATCAAAGGCCTCACCGGTCTCAGCGGAGCTCGCAAAGCCCCTCACCTTTGTTCCCCATCTCCTTCATCCTTCAGCACTGTGCATTCTTTCTGCTCTTCCTGCAAAGCATGGCTTCTCTCCCATCTCTGCCAACATTAGCAAGACAATGGCCCTTCCCAGGCAGGAAGGTAATTTGCAGTTTCACAGATCGACACACACCTGGTGCTGCCCAGTATCATTTTTAACAATAAAAGTGAGCATTCACAGATCGACACACACCTGGTGCTGCCCAGTATCATTTTTAACAATAAAAGTGAGCAAACTCAAAAAATACAAATTTTACAAACTCATTTGCCCAACATAAGGGCTATATGTCTTTGGGTGAAAAGAAACCGCAGATATATATTGCAGAATTATAAAATGCTCAAATATTCATTCATTTAATAAGTATCTATTAAGTTACTCCTTTTTTGTACTCATGATGGATGTTTACTCTCTAACCACAGGAAGTACATTCCTGCTGTAATGTACTCATTATCTCATCATCAGGAAAAATAACAGTTTTTTCTTACCTGTTAGCTCTGCTGTCTACTTTTATATCTGCAAAAAATAAATGTTTCCTCACACCAAATATTCTCATCATTAAATATTATATTAGACTTTAAGTTAGAATTTCCAAATCATCTTCTAAAGATTAAATTTAGATAGACTAGAACAAATGATTATGGTTTGGTCACTGTTACAGTAAGAACACAGATAAGGAAAGCCTCAAACTACTTTCATCTTCCAATGATGATAAATATATATTCTAGACCTGTATTGAAGTATATTTACAAAGGATGCATATTCTGATCTCAGTGGGCTGGCTGTCCTTGTGCCTTCATTCTACATTCTTTTTTCTTTCTCCATGGCCATTGTAAAGGAAAATGGAGCATATGTTCATTTCTTTGTTTAATGTCATCTGTTACCAAGGCAGTAATGACTTTCCTAGTCTACTCTGCCAGTAAAAAGTGGTCATGGATCAGATAGATTGTTCTGGAATCATTTCTACCAAACAAGTATACCATATCAGTAGGATACGCTCAGCAGAATGAAACAAAAAGCTCAAATACAGGTGGCTTAAGCACTATGGTGGCCAGGTTGATTAGCTTAGCAGTTCAGTGATGGTTCCTTCCAACTTTGCACTACTCTTCTGGCTGGACAGCCTAGCTCCTCTCCATGTTGCTTAAGCTACAAAAATCTCGTACTATTCATCAATGTCAGAGAAAGATAAAAATTTTTTTTCCTTTGGCATTTAAAAAAATATTAAAAATGAAGTTAATCTTTCCCCCAAATCTTTTCATACTCCTTCATGTTTTCTATTAATTTTATTTCTTCTTCAGTTAGAATCTGGGGCCCATGTGGGCAGAGACATTTCTGTTTCACGCCCTCTATTTTCCCAGCATTCAGTAACAATTATGTACTAGGTGCTCAGTAAAGATGTATGGAATGAAAAGACAAAAGGTGGATTGCATATACCCTTTCCCCAAACCAACTATAGACAAGGAAGGTGAGGCCCTCTGATTGGCTGTGGCCCTTTAGTGTTTGTCTGAGTTGAATGGGTAAGGGCAGGCCCCAGAACAAACTTGTGCCCTGGCAGCATGAAAAGGAAGAAAATGGCTATTAGGCTGGCAGTACACATGGCCTGCCCTATACGTGGTAACTAGAGATTCTGTGTTACTGAATAAGTCAGTATTTCTAGTAGGTTTTCAGTAAAGTAGAGCTAATAAAGGGAGAAGCAAGTATGAGCTAAAAAGTAATAAAAATGTTTTCCAACCTAAGAAAGAAATGAAACAACATCAGGTGCAGTAAGAGACTGAATCATGCAGCTTGAGGTTGCCCAACTGTTTTAATATCTTTATGTCCTCTATCTACTTAAGGCTTAATGCATGCCCAATGCAGGGCTCCCTATTTTTCAGATATTACCAGAAATACTCAATCATATCATTAGGAAGCATTATCTAAAGTTACCTGGGAAATCGACTGTGTCAATGGTTTACTTCCCTTCATCCATATGACGTGTCATCTTTCTAGATTCAGGCCTGAACGTCCTGTGGTGAACTGTCTGAATTGTGATTCTACTGCTCACTCTATTTGCAACAACTTGCTATTAGAGACTCTAATTTTGGACAAATTTGGACAATTAACCAACCAGCTTAAGTTTAATGGTTGAAATGATAAGTTTTTCACCAAATTGCATGTCACTGGCCTTGTATTTTCCTGTCCTGTATACCTCCTTTATAAAAGGTGTTTTGCTAAATACTTTTCTAAAAATCGTAGTCAGTGACTTCAGCAGTGTTTGGATAGCTTGGTCCCTCAAAATAGAAAAAGAAACAGATTTTCTTCCTTTATAATCTGTAGTTTGGTTGAGAGATTTTTGTTTTGTTTTTAAATAAAAAATGCTTTTTTTAAAAAAGAAGGAAAGAGAGAGAGAGAGAGAGAGAGAGAAGCTTCAATTCGTTGATCCACTTAATTGTGTACCCATTGAATGTTTCTCATATGTGCTCTGACGGGGGTTGGAACCTGTGACCCCCAGGATATAATTGGTGATCGTGGCACTCTGGGATGACACTCTATCCGCTGTACCACTGGCCAGGGCCAATGAGAAAAGCTTCTAATAATCACTCCTAGAATCTTGCTTATGTTTGTTATACATTTTTAAAATCTACCTTCCCCATCTGAACATCAAATCTCTGTTTTTCTCTTTCTTTTTTTTTTTTTTTTTGAGAGTTTATTTATTTATTTTTTTTAATAAATTTTTATTAATGTTAATGGGATGACATTAATATTTCAGGGTACATATATTCAAAGAAAACATGTCTAGGTTATCTTGTCATTAAATTATGTTGCATACCCCTCACCCAGAGTCAGATTGTCCTCCGTCACCCTCTGTCTAGTTTTCTCTGTGCCCCTCCCCCTCCCCCTAACTCTCTCCCTCCCTTCCTCCCTCCTGCGTCCTCCCTCCCCCCACCCCTGGTAACCACCACTCTCTTGTCCATGTCTCTTAGTCTCGTTTTTATATTCCACCAATGTATGGAATCATGTAGTTCTTGTTTTTTTCTGATTTACTTATTTCACTCCGTATGATGTTATCAAGATCCCACCATTTTGCTGTAAATGATCTGATGTCATCATTTCTTATGGCTGAGTAGTATTCCATAGTGTATATGTGCCACATCTTCTTTATCCAGTCTTCTATTGAAGGGCTTTTTGGTTGTTTCCATGTCTTGGCCACTGTGAACAGTGCTGCAATGAACATAGGGCTACATGTGTCTTTACGTATCATTGATTCTGAGGTTTTGGGGTATAATACCCAGTAGAGGGATTGCTGGGTCATAAGGTAGTTCTATTTGCAGTTTTTTGAGGAACCACCATACTTTCCTCCATAATGGTTGTACTACTTTACATTCCCACCAACAGTGTATGAGGGTTCCTTTTTCTCCGCAGCCTCTCCAACACTTGCTATTACCCGTCTTGTTGATAATAGCTAATCTAACAGGGGTGAGGTGGTATCTCATTGTAGTTTTGATTTGCATTTCTCTAATAACTAATGAAGCTGAGCATCTTTTCATATATCTGTTGGCCATTTGTATTTCTTCCTGGGAGAAGTGTCTGTTCATGTCCTCTTCCCATTTTTTTATTGGATTGTTTGTTTGTTTGTTGTTGAGTTTTATGAGTTCTTTGTAAATTTTGGATATTAGGCCCTTATCTGAGCTATTGTTTGAAAATATCAGTTCCCATTTAGTTGGCTGTCTGTTTATTTTGGTATCAGTTTCTCTTGCTGAGCAAAAACTTTTTATTCTGATGTAGTCCCATTCATTTATCTTTGCCTTCACTTCTCTTGCCATTGGAGTCAAGTTCATAAAATGTTCTTTAAAACCCAGGTCCATGAGTTTAGTACCTATGTCTTCTTCTATGTACTTTATTGTTTCAGATCTTATATTTAGGTCTTTGATCCATTTTGAATTAATTTTAGTACACGGGGACAGGCTGTAGTCGAGTTTCATTCTTTTGCATGTGGCTTTCCAGTTTTCCCAACACCATTTGTTGAAGAGGCTTTCTTTTCTCCATTTTGCGTTGTTGGCCCCCTTATCAAAGATTATTTGACCATATATATGTGGTTTTATTTCTGGGCTTTCTATTCTGTTCCATTGGTCTGAGTGTCTATTTTTCCGCCAGTACCATACAGTTTTGATTATTGTGGCCCTATAATATAGTTTAAAGTCAGGTATTGTAATGCCCCCAGCTTCATTCTTTTTCCTTAGGATTGCTTTAGCTATTCGGGGTTTTTTATAGTTCCATATAAATCTTATGATTTTTTGTTCCATTTCTTTAAAAAAAGTCATAGGAATTTTGATGGGAATTGCATTAAATTTATATATTACTTTGGGTAATATGGCCATTTTAATTATATTTATTCTTCCTATTCAAGAACAAGGAATATTTTTCCATCTCATTGTGTCTTTTTCTATTTCTCTTAGCAATGTCTTGTAGTTTTCGTTATATAGGTCCTTTACATTCTTTGTTATGTTTATTCCTAGGTATTTTATTTTTTTTGTTGCAATCGTGAAGGGGATTATTTTTTTGAGTTCGTTTTCTAATATTTCATTGTTGGCATATAGAAAGGCTATGGACTTTTGTATGTTGATTTTGTATCCTGCAACCTTACTGTATTGGTTTATTATTTCTAGTAATTTTTTTGTGGAGTCCTTTGGGTTTTCGATGTATAGGATCATATCATCAGCAAAAAGTGATAGCTTTACTTCTTCTTTTCCGATATGGATGCCTTTTATTTCTTTGTCTTGTCTGATTGCTCTGGCCAGAACTTCTAGCACCACGTTAAATAAGAGTGGAGAGAGTGGACAACCCTGTCTTGTTCCTGATTTAAGGTGGAAAGTCCTCAGTTTTACGCCATTTAATATGATGTTGGCTGATGGTTTATCATATATGGCCTTTATCATGTTGAGATATTTTCCTTCTATACCCATTTTGTTGAGAGTCTTAAACATAAAATTGTGTTGTATTTTATCGAAAGCCTTTTCTGTGTCTATTGATAAGATCATGTGGTTTTTGATCTTTGTTTTGTTGATATGGTGTATTACGTTAACCGTTTTACATATGTTGAACCATCCTTGAGATTCTGGGATGAATCCCACTTGATCATGATGTATTATTTTTTTAATATATTGTTGTATTCGATTTGCCAGTATTTTGTTTAGTATTTTAGCATCTGTATTCATTAGAGATATTGGTCTGTAGTTTTCTTTCTTTGTGCCATCCTTGCCTGGTTTTGGTATGAGGGTTATGTTGGCCTCATAAAATGTGTTTGGAAGTATTGCTTCTTCTTCAATTTTTTGGAAGACTTTGAGTAGAATAGGAACCAAGTCTTCTTTGAATGTTTGATAGAATTCACTAGTATAACCGTCTGGGCCTGGACTTTTATTTTTGGGGAGATTTTTAATAGTTTTTTCTATTTCCTCCCTGCTGATTGGTCTGTTTAGGCTTTCTGCTTCTGCATGACTCAGTTTAGGAAGGTTGTATTGTTCTAGGAATTTATCCATTTCTTCTAGATTGTTGTATTTGGTGGCATATAGTTTTTCATAGTATTCTACAATAATTCTTTGTATATCTATGATGTCTGTGGTGATTTCTCCACTTTCATTTTGGATTTTATTTATTTGAGTCCTGTGTCTTTTTTCCTTGGTGAGTCTTGCCAAGGGTTTGTCGATTTTGTTGATCTTTTCAAAGAACCAGCTCCTTGTTTTATTGATTTTTTCTATAGTCTTTCTGTTCTCTATTTCGTTTATTTCTGCTCTAATTTTTATTATCTCCTTTCTTCGACTGGTTTTGGGTTGTCTTTGTTCTTCTTTTTCTAGTTCCTTAAGGTGTGAAGTTAAGTGGTTTACTTCGGCTCTCTCTTGTTTGTTCATATAGGCCTGAAGTGATATGAACTTTCCTCTTATTACTGCTTTTGCTGCATCCCAGAGATTCTGATATGTCGTATTTTCATTTTCATTTGTCTGTATATATCTTTTGATCTCTGCACTTATTTCTTCTTTGACCCATTCATTTTTTAGAAGTATGTTGTTTAGTTTCCATAATTTTGTGGGTTTTTCCTCCTCTTTTTTACAGTTGAATTCTAGTTTCAAGGCTTTATGATCAGAAAATATGCTTGGTACAATTTCAATTTTTCTAAATTTGCTGATATTGTCTTTGTGGCCCAAAATATGGTCAATTCTTGAGAATGTTCCATGTACACTAGAGAAAAATGTATACTCTGTCGCTTTGGGATGAAGTGTCCTGTAGATGTCTATCATATCCAGGTGTTGTAGTATTTCGTTTAAGGCCACTATATCTTTATTGATTCTCTGTTTGGATGACCGATCAAGAGCCGTCAGCGGTGTATTGAGGTCTCCAAGTATGATTGTATTCTTGTCAGTTTTTGTTTTAAGGTCAATAAGTAGCTGTCTTATATATTTTGGTGCTCCTTGGTTTGGTGCATATATATTAAGGATTGTTATGTCTTCTTGATTCAGTGTCCCCTTAATCATTATGAAATGACCATTTCTGTCTCTGAGTACTTTTTTTGTCTTATAGTCAGCATTATCAGATATGAGTATTGCTACACCTGCTTTTTTTGGGGTGTTGTTTGCTTGGAGTATTGTTTTCCAGCCTTTCACTTTGAATTTGTTTTTATCCTTGTTGCTTAGATGAGTTTCTTGTAGGCAGCATACAGTTGGATTTTCTTTTTTAATCCATTCTGCTACTCTGTGTCTTTTTATTGGTAAGTTTAATCCATTTACATTTAGTGTAATTATTGACACTTGTGGGTTCCCTGTTGCCATTTTATAAATTGCTTTCTGTTAGTTTTGTATCTTGTTTGATTCTTCTCTTTTGTTTTTCTATCATTTGTTTTTCTTTGTTTGTATTCCATACTTCTTTCTTCTGTTGCTACCTTTTTTAAGTCAAGTGTTTTTGTGGTGGTTTTTTCAAGGGTGGTTACCATTAAGTAATGAAAAGGGTACCTACCATATTCATTGTAGTACCCTTTCTTATGAGTATTTCTGCGCTTCATCGTCCTTTGCTACTGTTAATCTTCATCCTTTCTCCCCCTTTTTTTCTTTTGTTGTCACAGTTTAAGTTTGGTTTTATTGTTTTCTTGGTGGAGCTGTTACTTGTGGTTTTGTTTTCTTTTGTTCTTTGAATCTGGTTGGAAAACCCCCTTTAGTATTTCCTGGAGTGGGGGCTTTCTGATGATAAATTCTCTCATCTTTTCTGTATTTGTGAATATTTTTATATCTCCTTCGTACTTGAAGGATAGCTTTGATGGGTATAGTATTCTTGGCTGAAAGTTTCTCTCTTTCAGGGCTTTGAATATTGGGGTCCACTCTCTTCTAGCTTGTAGAGTTTCTGCTGAGAAGTCTGATGATAATCTAATAGGTCTTCCTTTATATGTTGTATTCTTCTTTTCCCTGGCTGCCTTGAGAATTTTTTCTTTGTCATTGTTTTGTGTCATCTTCATTATGATGTGCCTTGGAGTGGGTTTGTTGGGGTTAAGAAGACTCGGTGTTCTGTTTGCTTCTTGAATTTGAGGCTTTAGTTCTTTCCACAGGCTTGGGAAGTTCTCATCTATTATTTGTTTGAGTATATTCTCCATTCCATTTTCTTTCTCTTCTCCCTCTGATATACCTATTATTCTTATGTTATTCTTTCTGATGGAGTCAGACAATTCCTGTAGGGCTTTCTCGTTTTTTATTATTTTTGAGTCTCTTTCTTCTTCTCTCTGTTGTGCCTCAAGTTGTTTGTCTTCTATTTCACTAATCCTATCTTCTATCTGGGCTGTTCTATTAGCTAAGCTTGTTATCTCGTTTTTCAGTTCGTGAATTGAGTTTTTCATTTCTGTTTGATTTGTTTTTATAGTTTCAATTTCCTTGGTGATATATTCTTTGTGATCGTTGAGTTGTTTTCTGATTTCCCTAAATTGCCTTTCTGTGTTTTCTTGTATATCTCTGAGTATTTTTAAGATTTCTATTTTAAATTCTCTGTCATTTGGCTCCAAGGCGTCCAGTATGTTAAATCTTTTCTCCATAGATCTTTCCACATCTATTTGTGTTACCTCTCTATCTTTTGTATCCATAATATTCGATTTCCTTTTTCTTATTGGCATCTGAAGGTGGTCTTGTTGATATTGTTAATTAGAATTAATAAGGAATAAAAAGGGGGGGGAAAAAAAAAGAAAAACACTCCACACTCAAAAAAAGTAATGATTTATTATTTTCCCCTTTTTCCTTTCTTCTCCTCCCCTCCTCTCACCTCTTTAGGTAAATATTGTGATGACCTGTGAATTATATTATGCTAAATGGAACAAAAACTGCCTATAACAGAGGGCCTGATTTGGGGTGAAGAGTTCAAGGGGCAAAAAAGGGAGTAGGGACCTACTAAATGCAAAAAACAAAAAACAAATAACAAAAAAAAAGGAGGATATCTTAGACAAGCATAAAATGATTTGCTTGTAAGTGATGGTCGACCAAGAGATATAGTGAGAGTGATAAGAGGGAAACTGAAAAAAGGAGAGAAAAAATAATATTTAAAGAAGAAAAAAATAAAAATAATAAGTAAAAATCTGTTGTATTAAGTGGAGTGAAGACTAAATACAATGGAGACTTTGGGTTGGGAGGAATGCTAGTGAGTTAAAAAGCAATGTAAAAAGTACCCAAAATGCCACAAAACGAAACAAACAATGGAAAACCAAAAACAAAAGCAGAAAATAAAAGAAAAAAAAAAAAAAGAACAAACAACAAAAACAAAAAAAAACTTGAGTCCCAAATTAAATAATTTGTTCATGATTGAGGATTAAATGAGAGGAAAAGTAAAAGGAGAAAAGAAGGAACGAATAGAAAGGAAAAAATAAGAAAAAGAGAGAAACGAAGGAAGAAAAAAAGGAAAGGGGAAAAAAACAAAAAAGAACAAAAAGAAATCAAAAGGGGAGCGAGTGAGAGTTAAGGGTTTTGGAGTGTAACCCTAAGGGAGAGTAAGGATGAAGAAAAGAAATAAAATGTAACACTCATGGGTAGTGTAGTTCAAGAAAAGGGTAGCATAAGATGGGCAGAGAATAAAAGGACCGAGATGGAGGAAATACAAATAAAGGCAATAAGAAAGAAGAGAGAAACAACAACAACAAAGATTTAGTGGAACAAGTTATAAAGTCTGTGGATTTTTCTTGATATTGAGAGGTTAACTTCTTCCTTTTTCTTTTCTCTCCCTCTTCCTGGTCGGTGACTCTGTACCCCAGGTTCTGCCCCTGTGTCACGCTTAGGTAGGGATTTGCAGTTGATGGGATTCTATGGCAATGTCATATAATTGGCTTTAGTCTCGCTGGTAGTCAAGGCTTGTTGGCATTTGTAGAGTCCAACAATGAGAGAGAGTTTGCTTTCCTGGAGTTTCTCCCCTAGTCTCCCCTTTCTTAAATAGCAGCCTGGTGATCCAGCTATGAGGCTACCACTGCTTCTGTCTGGGGAGTAAGAGGCTCAAAGATCTGGGAAATCCCCACTCTATCCTCACTCAGCCCAAGGCTCTGGGTAAGGCTCTGGCAGTCAGAGCCTCCAGCGTAATCAGGTGGGGCTGGGAGTCAATTGTTGTCAAGGTGACTGTTCAGCGCCTACCATTCAGTTGGACCACTGAACCCAGGCTTTCCACACTTTGTAGCCTATTTTGGCTGGAAAGAAGATGCACTATTCGCTGCTTGCTATATAGATCTTAATATCTGCCAAGTCCCTCTTGTTAGGTATATCCCTGAATATGGAGGCTCTGTCAATCAGATATTGCCCCCGCCCCTTTAGCGAAAGGCACTGAAAAATATTATGCCTCTTGTCTTGGATCACTGAACTGGGAGAGATCTTATCAATTAGAGCCCCGTGGGTGCGTAGATTTCGTGGGTTAAGCTAATTTCAGTGATTGGATCCGCAGCTGTGCTCCAGAGAGTATTTCAGGCTGCCTACGCGCCCCTCGCCCAACGCTTGATTGTTAGCTCGAATGGCTGGGTGAGGTGCCCCGTCCACGGAGAGAATCTCCTGACTAGGAAAGACAGGTTTGGCGCCCCTCCCAGACTATGGCACGGGGCCCGCGGCTTCTCAGAGCACAGCGGTGGTTGCCGGCACTCCCCGGGACGCGGGGGCTCGGCCCGCGCGGCTTCTCAGAGCACGCCGGTGGTTGCCGGCTCGGACGTGGGGGCTCAGGGCGCGCAGGCGCGGCTTCTCAGAGCACGCCGGTGGTTGCCGGCACTCCCCGGGACGTGGTGGCTCGGGGCGCACGCGCGGCTTCTCAGAGCACGCCGGTGGTTGCCGGCACTCCCCGGGACGCGGCTGGGGGGGGCGCGGCTTCCCAGAGCACTCCGGTGGTTGCCGGCACGGATGTGGCTGCTCGGGGCACAAGCGCGCGGCTTCTCAGAGCACGCCGGTGGTTGCCGGCACTCCCCGGGACGCGGCTGGGGGGAGGCGCGGCCTCTCAGAGCACGCCGGTGGTTGCCGGCACTCCCCGGGACTTGGCGGCTCGGGGCGTGCGCGCGGCTTCTCAGAACGCGGTTGGGGGGGGCGCGTGGCCTCTCAGAGCACGCCGTGGCTGTGGGCACTCCCCGGGACGCGGCTGGCGGGGGGCGTGGCTTCCTAGAGCACTCCGGTGGTTGCCGGCAGGGATGTGGCCGCTCTGGGGGCGCGCGCGCGGCTTCTCAGAGCACGCTGGTGGTTGCCGGCACTCCCCGGGACTCGGCGCGGCTCGGCGCGCGCGCGCGGCTTCTCAGAGCACGCCGGTGGCTGTGGGCACTCCCCGGGACGCGGCTGGGTGGGGGGGCGCGGCTTCTCAGAGCACGCCGGCGGCTGTGGGCACTCCCCGGGACGCGGCAAGTGGGGGGGGCGTGCGGCTTCTCAGAGCACGCTGGTGGTTGCCGGCACTCCCCGGGACGTGGCGCGGGCAGCTGCATGCGTGGGTTGACTCACCACAGGCGCATTCCCTCCTCAGCAACAGTCCTTTTGCTTTCAGTGTGTGTGTGTGGAACTCTAGGATGCTCCGAAGACAAATTTTTCTGTTTCTAGTTGACAAATTTGTTGAGATTTTGGGGAGATCTGTTGGACGCGCTGCTCACGGCGCCATCTTCGTGACGTCACCCTGTTTTTCTCTTTCTTATTAACATATTTACTTGATTCTCCATGGTTCCCTCAAAGCCTCCAATCCAAACTGGGTTTCACCATCTTATTTGGTATTCTTTTAGAATGTTGGTGAGCTCTCAAACACATTTTGATGAGCTAATTTTTCTTCCTTACTTCGGGCTGCAGGGTTTCTTCACAAATATTTTGCCTCTGACAATCTGAGAAATCCATTTCCTGGCAACTAAGATAGAAACCAATGGAAGGTGAGTGGTTCTATTACCATCACCATGTATTAATAGGGTTCTCTCATTTACTCTGTTTTGAAGGCTTCCTCCTTTAACATTCTGAATAAAATGATGATATCCTGTAGTAATCAGACAGATGGGCTGTAGAGCATGCCTGCCTGGATTTGAGCCCTGGTTTTGCCATTTATTAGCACTATGAACTCTTTGAGTCTGCATAATGGGAATAATAATGGCATTGATTTCATATTGCTGTTGTGAATGTTATGTGAGATAATGTCCAAAAGGTCCTTAGCATAGTGCTGGGCACACTGCAGTTGTTCAACAATGTCAGTTGAACTAATCATATGAAAAAAGAGATATGGTACTAGAATGAGAAGAAATAAAGTTTTGGGGGGGCTCCTTATATATGATAGAAATGCATTGGTGCTAGGAGATTGAGTATTCTGCCAGTGATCAAGGAGTTACTTGCACATGACATTGCACACTGACTACTTTTGTATATGGCACTTGCTATTGTAGTCTCCTGCTGCAGTTTAACACTGATGACAAGGGATGACTATAGCAATTTAGAGGGTGTGTAACCCTTAAAGAGTCAGTAAACTTCTATGAGCTTTGACCTTTGCTTCCTGTCAGCACTTGAAAGTGGCACTTAGAAAGTGTCAGAGTTTTTCTTTTTTCTTTTTTTTCTTTTTCCTGAATCTTACCTTGGATGCCCTTTGGTGTGTCTGATATTTCAGGCACTACCCTTTGAGACATTCGTTTCTCTCCTCCTATTTATCCCCTCCCTTTATAAATATGAACTGTGGATCCTAGCCTGTATCTAAATGAGCTCTCTCCTTGTTGAGAGTATATGAAGATCTGTTGACCGTCAGGGCCTTGACTCCATCTGTAGCCCACTGTGTTAAAGTCCACGCTGGATGTTTTGTTCTGTAGGTCCTTGCCCAGCTGTGAACTCTGCAGTTCAACCTTGGAAGCAGACAGTGAAGGGTTTGTGTAGTTCTAGATGGTGGGTTTGTCAGACTTTTTAGAGTAAATGGTAAAAATAAACATGTCATAATAATTTATGTGCAAGGATGTTTACTGAGGCATTATTTGCAATGCTGAAAAATTGAAAACAGGCTAAATGTTTATTAACCAGGGAATGGTTAAATAAATATGTCACATCAATAAGATGGAATACTAGGTAGACATTAAAATAAATGGCGCAGATTTGTATGTAGTTGTACACAAATCTTTCTATAATATTGGGTGAATAAAAGCTAATAGAAGAATGTTACATATAGTATGATTTTGTTCTTTTGTATACAAACATATATGTACATGCAAGATCAAAAGGGTCTATAAGTCTAATAATTAAACTAGAAATAGTAGTTACCCTAGAGAATTGGGGTTTGGGGGCATATGAATAATAAAATTTCTACTTTTGTTTAGTACACTTTCATAATGTTTGAATGACTCACAATGAGCATTAAATCTTATAATTAAAAAAATAAATCTTATCAAGAAAAAGCTGACACTTTATATCCATTAATTAGCAGTTACTTATTGATTTTTTTGAAATAAGAAATGAGAAAATATTTCACATCTATTCTTCCTCCCATCCATAATCTTGGAATCTGATAGTAAAAATGGATGCTGTAGGCCTGCAGTGACAGATTCAATTTGATACCCTATTATTTCAAATATTATGTCAAAATAATACAGCAGTGCAAAAACATGTTTAACACTTATCGGTAAAATGGCTAAATTCTAGTAAGGTAAAACTTTATTATGGTCTATTGAAACAATCCTTCTATAGGAGCCTGTCTCTCAAAACAGTCTTTGAGAAAAAGGGTCCCCCAACCCCTCTTTGTGCCCCTAGCACATAGCATGGTGCCAGGCATGTACTAGGGATTATTAAATATTCTAAGTGAGTAAGTATGAGATACAGTATTTACCTTCGAAAGTTTTAGAAAGGTTAACTAATTACTTCATACTGAACCTATTGGTAGAACGTATATATTATTATTTCAGATCATAAATCTGGGTTCCAGAAAGATTACTAAACTGGCCAAAGTTCAGAAAATGCGTTCTTATCAAAAGGAAGCTTGGGGATTCAGCAACCACTCAAACTAGGCAGCTTTACCTCTTGTGTAATTCAACATAGAGGACCCAAACCAGCACCAAGAAAATAAAGGAACCCAAAGGTATTCTATGCAGGGAAATAATATACAGTTCAGGTGTACTATGAACAAAGAGATAGAAAAACAAACAAACCAAAGTGCTCAGACATAACAAGCAAGGAATAAAAGAAAGAAAAATACTTGAGATTAACATTTTGCAACTAAATGATAAAAAAAATAGAGTGAGTGATCAAAACAGTTCTCTGGAGAGAGAAGATGGCAGTGGAGTAGGCGGATGCACAGACACCCAGCTCTCAACACCAAACTGGAATACAAATCAATTTAGAAAAAATCAGCATGAAAAACCAACACTGAACTGCAAGAACAGCTCTCAAAAACCAAGGAGCAAAGAGGAAGCCACAATAATCCTGGTAAGGAGTGCCTGAATCTCCTCTGCTTACAGGAAGGGAAGGAGGGGGGTGAGGCTGAGAGCCCAGAGAGGATTTCACAGAGGAAAAAGAGCAGAAACTACTGCTCACAGCCACTTACCTGGCGACCAGGGAGCAAGGTGGGTTGAAAAGACCAGCTTATCTCCCAAGTGGAAAAGACAGGGAGAGGGACAGACTGTGAGGGGCTAAGGTATGCAAGAAACAAAATAAAAAAGCTGACTCATTCGTGCTGGAGGCGGCCATAGCTGGGGAAGGGACTGAACCTTTCACAAAACAGAGCTGAATTGCTTCCGGATCAGAGATCTCCGGACATCTATCCAGCTCCAATCAGCGAAACAAGACACAGCTGAAAACAAGAAGTGGGGAGGAGGGGCAGTAACTCAGGTCTCCATGGAGATCTGAGATACACCTCCCCCTACTGAAGCTGAGAGAAAAAACCCTGCCCCCAGTGAGATTAGTTGGAGGAAGAGACCTTCAGCGTCTCAGGTTACACCCACAGCATTCCTGGATACAGTTTCAAGGAAGCCCCCTGCTGAGATCAGTTAACAAGACTATCACCTGTTAAGAAAACAAACAAATCAAGACTTCAAAGCTGCCCAAATCCAAAAGTGGATTACAAATAATAGCTGATACCAACCCACGAAGACCTAAAAATAACACAACTGAAAACTGGAGGCAGACAACACCAAGCCTAGACTCAATCAACTCTACAAATAAAAAAAAAAGAAGAAGATGAGAAAACAAAGGAGTGCAATCCAAATGAAACCACAAGAGACACTTTCGAGAGATGAACTGAGTGATATGGAAATAATCAAACTTCCAGATGCGGAGTTCAAAATAATGATTGTAAGGATGCTTAGGGATCTTAGGACAACAATGGAGGGGGAGTTTGAAAACCTAAATAAAGAAATAGCAAGTATAAAAAAGAATCAGTTGGAGACGACAAATACAATATCAGAAATAAAGACCACAATGGAAGGAATTAAAAACAGGATAGATAGAGCAGAGGATCGAATCAGCGAGTTAGAAGACAACTGGAATGAAGGCATGAAAGCAGAGAAGAAAAGAGAAAAAAGACTCAAAAAGTCAGAGGAAACTCTTAGAGAGCTCTGTGACAACATGAAGAGAAATAACATCCGCATCATAGGGGTTCCTGAAGAAGAAGAAAAAGAACAAGGGATAGAGACTTTGTTCAATCATATCATAGCTGAAAACTTCCCTAAATTAATGCAATAGAAACTCTCACAAATCCAAGAAGCACAGAGGACTCCATTAAAGAGAAACCCAAAGAAACCTACACCAAGACACATCATAATTAAAATACCAAAGCTAAGCGATAAAGAGAAAATATTAAAAGCTGCAAGAGAAAAAAAAGTTATCACCTACAAAGGAGCCCCCATAAGGATGACATCTGACTTCTCAACAGAAACACTTGAGGCCAGAAGGGAATGGCAAGAAATATTCAAAGTAATGCACAACAAGAACCTACAACCAAGACTACTTTATCCAGCAAGGCTATCGTTTAAAATTGAAGGAGAAATAAAAAGCTTCCCAGACAAAAAACAACTCAAGGAATTCATTACAACCAAACCAATGCTGCAGGAAATATTAAGGGGCCTGGTGCAAACAGATAAAGTGGGAAAAGAATACAGAAAAAAAAAAGAAAAAGGAATACACCTTTAAAGAAGAAAATGGCAATAAACAACTACATATCAATAATAACCTTAAATGTAAATGGATTAAATGATCCAATCAAAAGACATAGGGTAGCTGCGTGGATAAGAAAACAGGACCCATACATATGTTGTCTACAAGAGACACACCTTAGAACAAAAGACACACACAGATTGAAGGTAAAAGGATGGAAAAAAATGTTTCATGCAAACGGAAATGAAAAAAAAGCTGGGGTAGCAATACTTATATCAGACAAATTGGACTTTAAAACAAAGGATATAGTAAGAGATAAAGAAGGCCACTACATAATGATAAAGGGAGTAATCCAACAGGAAGATATAACTATTATAAATATCTATGCACCTAATATAGGAGCACCCAAATATATAAAACAGACTTTGATGGATTTAAAGGGCGAGATCAACAGCAATACTATAATAGTAGGGGATTTCAATACCCCACTAACATCACTAGATAGATCCTCAAGAAAGAAAATTAACAAAGAAACAGCAGACTTATTGGAAACACTAGATCAACTCGATTTAATAGATATCTTCAGAACCTTTCACCCTAAAGCAGCAGAATATACATTCTTTTCAAGTGCTCATGGTACATTCTCTAGGATAGACCACATGTTAGGGCACAAAAGTGCTCTCAACAAATTTAAGAAGACTGAAATCATATCAAGCACTTTCTCCGATCACAACGGCATGAAACTAGAAATGAATCACAGCAGAAAAGCTCAAAAATTCTCAAACACATGGAAACTAAATAGCAGGGTGTTAAATAATGAATGGATTAAGAATGAGATCAAAAAAGAAATTCCTAGAAACGAATGACAATGAGCATACAACAACTCAAAATTTATGGGACACAGCGAAAGCAGTGCTGAGAGGGAAGTTCATAGCACTACAGGCACTCTTTCAGAAGCTAGAAAAAGCTCAAATAAACAACTTAACCCTGCATCTAAAAGAATTAGAAAAAGAACAGCAAGTAAAGCCCAAATGTAGTAGAAGGAAGGAAATAATAAAGATCAGAGCAGAAATAAATGACATAGAGGCTAAAGAAACAATTCAGAGGATCAATGAAACTAGGAGCTGGTTCTTTGAAAAGGTAAACAAGATTGATGCACCTTTAAGTAGACTCACCAAGAAAAAGAGAGAGAGGACTCAAATAAATAAAATTAGAAATGAGAGAGGAGAAATAACAACTGACACAACAGAAATACAAAATATTGTAAGAAAATACTATGAAGAACTGTATGCCAAAAAACTAGACAACCTAGATGA
Source organism: Saccopteryx bilineata (assembly GCF_036850765.1). Taxonomy (NCBI): domain Eukaryota; kingdom Metazoa; phylum Chordata; class Mammalia; order Chiroptera; family Emballonuridae; genus Saccopteryx; species Saccopteryx bilineata. The sequence goes on along the minus strand of NC_089490.1, from coordinate 184,773,455 downwards.
AATGGACAAATTCCTTGAAACGTACAATCTTCCAAAAATCAATCTGGAAGAATCAGAAAACTTAAACAGACCAATTACACCAAAGGAGATCGAAACAGTTATCAAAAAACTCCCAACAAAGAAAAGTCCGGGGCCCGATGGCTTCACAACGGAATTCTACCAAATATTCAAAGAAGAACTAACTCCTATCCTTCTCAAACTATTTCAAAAAATTCAAGAGGAAGGAAGACTTCCAAGCTCCTTTTATGAGGCGAGCATAATTCTGATTCCAAAACCAGGCAAAGACCACACAAAGAAAGAAAATTATAGGCCAATATCTCTGATGAATATAGATGCTAAAATCCTCAACAAAATATTAGCAAACCGGATCCAACAATATATGGAAAAAATCATACACCATGATCAAGTGGGATTTATTCTGGGGAGGCAAGGCTGGTACAATATTCGTAAATCAATCAATGTGATTCATCACATAAACAAAAAGAAGGAGAAAAACCATATGATAATTTCAATAGATGCAGAAAAAGCATTTGATAAAATCCAGCACCCATTCATGATCAAAACTCTCAGCAAAGTGGGAATACAGGGAACATACCTCAACATGATAAAAGCCATCTATGAGAAACCCACAGCCAACATCATACTCAATGGGCAAAAATTAAAAGCAATACCCTTAAGATCAGGAACAAGACAGGGGTGCCCCCTTTCACCACTCTTATTTAACATAGTCCTGGAAGTCCTAGCCACAGCAATCAGACAAGAAGAAGAAATAAAAGGCATTCAAGTTGGAAAAGAAGAAGTAAAACTATCATTATTTGCAGATGATATGATATTGTATATAGAAAACCCTAAAGTCTCAGTCAAAAAACTACTGGACCTGATAAATAAATTCAGCAAAGTGGCAGGATATAAAATCAATACTCAGAAATCAGAAGCATTTTTATACACCAACAATGAACAGTCAGAAAGAGAAATTAAGGAAACAATCCCCTTCACAATTACAACCAAAAAAATAAAGTACCTAGGAGTAAACTTAACCAAGGAGACTAAAGACTTGTACTCGGAAAATTACAAAACATTGATAAAAGAAATCAAGGAAGATACTAACAAGTGGAAGCTTATACCGTGCTCATGGTTAGGAAGAATAAACATCATTAAAATGTCTATATTACCCAAAGCAATTTATAAATTCAATGCAATACCAATTAAAATACCAATGACATACTTCAAAGATATAGAACACATATTCCAAAAATTTATATGGAACCAAAAAAGGACACGAATAGCCTCAGCAATCTTAAAAAAGAAGAATAAAGTGGGAGGTATCACACTTCCTGATATCAAGTTATACTACAAGGCCATTGTACTCAAAACAGCCTGGTACTGGCATAAGAACAGGCATATAGATCAATGGAATAGAACAGAGAACCCAGAAATAAACCCACAGTTCTATGGACAACTGATATTTGACAAAGGAGGTAAGGAAATACAATGGAGTAAAGACAGCCTCTTTAACAAATGGTGTTGGGAAAATTGGACAGCTACCTGCAAAAAAATGAAACTAGATCACCAGCTTACACCACTCACAAAAATAAACTCAAAATGGATAAAAGACTTGAATGTAGGCCGTGAAACCATAAGCATCTTATAAGAAAACATAGGCAGTAAGCTCTCCGACATCTCTCGGAGCAATATATTTGCTGATTTATCTCCACGGGGAAGTGAAATAAAAGACAGGATAAACAAATGGGACTATATCAAACTAAAAAGCTTTTGCACAGCTAAAGACAACAAGAACAGAATAAAAAGACAAACTACACAATGGGAGAACATATTTGACAATATGTCTGATAAGGGGTTAATAACCAAAATTTATAAAGAACTTGTAAAACTCAACACCAGGAAGACAAACAACCCAATCCAAAAATGGGCAAAAGAGATGAATAGACACTTCTCCAAAGAGGACATACAGATGGCCAATAGGCATATGAAAAAATGCTCAACATCACTAATCATTAGAGAAATGCAAATTAAAACCACAATGAGATATCACCTTACACCAGTCAGAATGGCGCTTATCAACAAAACAACACAGAATAAGTGCTGGCGAAGATGTGGAGAAAAGGGGACCCTCCTGCACTGCTGGTGGGAATGCAGACTGGTGCAGCCACTGTGGAAAACAGTATGGAGATTCCTCAAAAAACTGAAAATCGAACTGCCTTTTGACCCAGCTATCCCACTTTTAGGAATATACCCCAAGGACACCATAGAACGGCTCGAAAAGGAGAAATGCACCCGCATGTTTGTGGCAGCATTGTTCACAATAGCGAAGATCTGGAAACAGCCCAAGTGTCCGTCAGAGGACGAGTGGATTAAAAAACTTTGGTACATATATACTATGGAATACTACTCAGCCATAAGAAATGATGACATCGGATCATTTACAATAACATGGATGGACCTTGATAACATTATACGGAGTGAAATAAGTAAATCAGAAAAAAAACTGAGATGAATCCATACATAGAAGGGACATAAAAATGAGACTCAGAGACATGAACAAGAATGTGATGGCAACAGGGGCGGGGGGGGGGGGTTGGGGGAGGGGGGAGGGGGTGAAGAAGGAGAGAGGGGTTAGGGGAGGGGAAGGGCACAAAGAAAACCAGATAGAAGGTGACAGAAGAAAATTTAACTTTGGGGGAGGGGTATACAGCACAATCAAATGTCAAAATAATCTAGAGATATTTTCTCTCAACATATGTACCCTGATTTATCAATGTCACTGCATTAAATTTAATAAAAAAATATTAATATTAAAAAAAAAATAAAGTGAGTTGAATATAAGAGCAAAGAAGCAACACACAAGAGCAACATAAAGGGAAAAATTATATAGGAAAAGAGGGAGGGGAGAAGACTCACATTGCTTTCTGAGAAGCAGAAAGGTATTACGGAGTACAATGTCAAAGCTAGATTCGCACTGCATGAACTCACTGGAAATTCTTACCCCAGTGTTATGTAGTGCTACACTGAGCGTGGCATTTGCCCAGAGATTCCAGGTCTCTGAGATATGGTTTTGTATCCATGTCACATCTGTGCATTTCTTGTCAAAATTCTCCATAGGCTAGTGAAGAATGAGAGCTAAATACAAATAACTGTAATATTGCTCATTACATTAAAAAGGCATTTCAGCTCAACATTGAAAACCAAGGAAAACTATGTTGACAAGTTTTTAAAGAAAGAACATCTGTAAAATTAGGAAATTTGGCTGCCTTGAAGAAAAAGGGTAAAAATTAACTTTCTGCAAATTCCTGTGGAACCAAGCCGAGAATTGTGTCCTTTGTGGACACATCACAAAATTAATTCCTTCATAAGCAATCTTGAAATCCTTATTGAGAAAGAAATAAATCCTAATCACTGTAAAAGAGGAAATAAATGTGGGAAGTAGTAAGTTTGGGGGTAATTACCGCTTTTTCATATTAGAAGATTTCAAGATTATCCAGATGTTTGTACAGTTCCCCAGAGAAAAATGAAGGCCATTTCCTGCCAGAGTGGAATGAATTATAGTGTATATGTAACATTTATTCTGTCATTAAAAAAAAATACCCCACGAGTTTATTCAATAACAATGAAATGTTGTTAATTCTTGGAAGGTACAAAAAACCACCTGGGGCCATTTGTAGTTAATTCATTTCACACGGAAGACTCCATTCAGCTTACCTGACTTCTCTGTAATGAATGTCCTTTTGTGCCTCACTGGGCAAATTTATCTCGATGGGATATCTGTTCACCTAAACCAATCAGTCTACATGAACCACGTACAGGTTGGAGCCGGACATTTAGAACATTGGTAGAATCAAAAGGACAATAGTGTGACATACACAAAATGAAACTCAAAATTTCCCCAGAGAAGTCCTATTCTTTAAGAACTTTACAAAATAACTTTACTGGTTTTAGCACACTGCTTCCAACAATGTATATGGAACAGATTTAAAGACCAATACATCAGTGAGGTGATAATTAGAGAAAAAAATCATTCTACATTTTGAGGCAGGGTCAGTTCTTGGAAAGCCTTGTATGAGTAAGGACTGGAATCTAAATAGAAGTATTCAACTAAAGAAACATGAGCCTCATATTTCTAGAGAAAGAATGAAATTCTCCCAGATTTATCACAATTGTGATTTTTACAAAATGAATAACACTAAACATTTTTTAGCTTCCTTGATATGGTTTTGAAAATCCAGTCTCATCATTTACATAGTCTGGTTTATACATTATAGTAAAAATAGAAAAGGTAATATTATAACAGAGATAATGTTAAAAATCAATGTAAATATGTCAAATCAGTCCTAGGAAAGTGACTACTAGCCTATCTCAGTGAGCCCCTGGTCTGAGACCCTGTGTGCAGGTTGTTTCCTTCCATTATTACGTGAAGGCTCCCACAGATAGTGACATTTTCTGAAATTTGTTGTATGATGCCTTGTACACAATAGTGCTTGACAACTTTGCATTGAAAGAGTGATGACTAGAGAAGCCTAGCGGATATAAGGGGAGTGGCTTCAGTGTGGGGGGAGTATGCCAGGGAGTGTGGGTAACAGTGTGGACCATGTAACAATGGCACCACTTAATTTCTTTTTTAAAAATTATTGATTGATTTTAGAGAGAGGGAAGGAGAAAGAAAGAGAGAGAGAGAGAGAGAGAGAGAGAGAGAGAGTGATTTGCCATTCACTTATGCATTCATTGGTTGGTTTTGTGTGTGTCCTGACAGGTGTTTGAACCTGCAACCCTGGTGTATAGGGATGATGCTCTAACCAACTGACCAGGGCCATTTGTTAAGTTCTTACTATGAGTGAGGACTGTTTTTTTTCCTTCTGCCTAAATCATTACAATATGTAGTGCTTGATTTAATTGCTGTAAGAGTGCTGTGGAATAAGTATACCATCTTTAAAGATGAGGCAAGAAGGAAATGGGTTGCCTTGACATGCCAGGACCGGTCTCCCCAAGGTGAAGGCCCAGGCTGTTTCTCTTTGGAACCAGGGTTTTCTCCCAGAGATTTGCTTAAGCCGAATAAAAGGAAGTGAATGGAAGGATAGAGAAAAGAATTATGATAATGGCAACATGCCTCATATCCCCACTTTCCACTCAGTGTAATTTCTACCCTCAAATTATTAGCATCTTTCCCTCCTGTATTCTGCTCTGAAATGTGGCAGGGATGCAGAAAGTACAGAAAGATAAGACCAGAAGGGCATCCCATTCACGTGCTGGGGGAAGGGAAGAAAGCTGAAAATGACTGAAGCCTTTTCCTGTGTTGGTGACAAAGTAGGAGGGATTAAAGAAAAAAAGTCTGGTCTTTGAGTTGCCATTGGCTCATCTGACAGCTGTGAGAACTTAACCTAAGTTTCTGTCACCTTTAAAACACATGGAAATACTATCCTTCACATTCATAAATAATATATAAATAGGGTATAACATTAGAAAAATTACATTAATGATATTTCAAGAAACGGTATTTCAGAATTACACAAAATAAACTTAGTGCCTTCAGATATGTAAATATCTGTGGGTGAAGTTCCCCCCCCTCCAAAAAAAGGATTAAATTGTGTATGGAGCCAGCTGAAATCCTAAAAGCATAAAATATTTTAACCTGTGTTCGTGCTATCCTATAAATTCTGGGGGGAAGGTTGCTCCTGGAAAACAGAAAAAGCAAAACCAAAGCATTCCGAGCTTTGCCTCATCTTGACCCACTACACAAACTACTAGCTTCTAAAATACAATACTGTGATGTTACCTATTCTTCAGATTGAATACAATTGTGGAATGGTGCCACCATCATTTGACTCCGCAAACTTTCATTGCCTACAGCGTTTGCTTTCAGTACCTTCCACTCTCCTGTTCTGCCTCAGGGTGCTCACCTACCCCCTCCTCTGACTCAGGAGGTATCCTATCATTGTGCAGCAGAGGCAAATGAAAGCCAACACTCAGGAACCTGTACAGGTTTTCTGGTGCCATATCCCTACAAACCCAGTAGAAACCCAGCCCAGCTTATGGACATCCATAGTTTGATTCCTGGTCAGGGCACACAGGAGAAGCAACCATCTGCTTCTTTACCCCTCCCCCTCTCCTCTCTCTCTCTCTCTCTCTCTCTCTCTCTCTCTCTCTGTCTTCTCCTCTTGAAGCCATGGCTTGGCTGGAGCAAGTTGGTTTCGGGCACTGAGGATGGCTCCATGGCCTTGCCTCAGGTGCTAAAATAGCTTGGTTGCTCAGCAACGGAACAGTGGCCCAGATGAGCAAAGCATTGCCAGATAGGGGGCTTGCCAGGTGGATCCCTATCTCTCTGCCTCCCTGGTTCTCACTTGAGAAGAAAGAAAGAAGAAATGTGAAGATACCTTTAACATTTCTGGAATCTAGCAACACACAGTTTCCTACTCGTTTTATTTTTACTACTACTTATTTTTGAATCCCAAGATCTGAAATCATTGGTGCAATATTAATTAATACGCTAGCTTTAAAACAGACCTATAGAGCATATTTATAGAATTTCAAAATAATTTTCTAAGAAACGGTTCAATCATGAGAAGAGGGGGTAATAAATTGTTCACTGTTTTTCATAGAAATACACAGTAGACTTGGTACTCTATGTTTGCTGTGTAGCTTACAAGGCTAAGTAACATTTTTTTTAAACAAATATACATTTGGCATAGCTATATAATATTAGTTATTTATAGCTCATATATCAATGAATTTTAGGTATTCATTTATTCTATGACTTCCCTAAAATTAGAAGATACATATATGGTTAAAGATATAGTACAAAATATATATATCTTTATATCTTAAGTTATTAAAAAGAAAGTACACTGTAGGACCTAAGTCAATATTGTAACTTAGGCTCTTATTTGATGTGTAAAACTACTTATTCACTATCTATGATGCCATAACATCCCTGGGATGTTTCTTATGTTACTCAGTGGATATTGATTTCATGTGACAAATACTTTACTGGATGGAAACTCAGACATAGCTTGCTTGGTAGCTATTCTAATAGATTTAACCATGGTGACTCATTTTGGCACTGTGCGGCTATAATAAGTAATTCCATGGAAATCCTAATGTAATAATTAAAGTCTAACAAGCAAAACAATATATATTCTGGCAAAGTCAGAATATGGAGGTTATTACCCATCATGCTTTTTTAAAAAGTGTGATATGGCCTGACCTGTGGTGGCGCAGTGGATAAAGCGTCGACCTGGAAATGCTGAGGTTGCCGGTTCGAAACCCTGGGCTTGCCCGGTCAAGGCACATATGGGAGTTGATGCTTCCAGCTCCTCCCCCCTTCTCTCTCTCTGTCTCTCCTCTCTCTCTCTCTCTGTCTCTCCCTCTCCTCTCTAAAATGAATAAATAAAAATAAAAACATTAAAAAAAAAGAAATGCATGCAAGCATTTTAAAAAGTGTGATATAAAAATGCAGAGAAAGCATGTGTGTAGAGGACTTAGAAGGATAAAAGAAACATGTTTATCTTAAGTCTCTTTCAGAAGTTTAATTAGTTGATTTCCACATAAAAAATTATAGTGTTAACACCCATGATTTATTGACGAGTTACACGTCTATGTGTTTTACAAAATTATCTTATTGAATTTTGGGAGCAGCCACAAGACAAAAGTATTACTGTGCTCATTTTACAAAGACAGGGAAATGATGCCCAGGGGTGTTAGTCAATGAGTCCATCATCTCACTCATACTGAGAGACAGAGATGACATCCCCAAACCAGCCTTTCTGAATCCAGAGTCTTCCTCTGTCCCAAGAAGCTCTACTTCCACCAAAGACCAGGATTTCCTAGTGCATGGTTAGTTCTCAAACAGAAAACTATGCTTCCAAATCTTTTGGGACATTTCTTCATGACTTTTAAATACTCAGTGGTGGAAAAACCTGGCTGCTCTGTTTAAGTGATGGTTACAAGCACACGGGCCATTTGCCTTGAAAATCAGATCTGCCTGATGAGGCAGACCAAGAGCCTAACTCAGGAGTGTGATTTCAGAAGTAAAAGGCCCTTCCATCAAACGAAATATGCTCATAGACTTGTTGCCCAGAACTCTGCAGGGTTTCATGGGCAGGAGGGGAGAGGAGAGCTGTTTGGAGGCTGAGGATTGAGAAAGTGGGGAGTTGGAAAGGTGGGAAGGAGCAAGGCTTTATGCCTGATTTGTTACCTGTGAATCATTTGAGTCAGGACTATGTTTTATTCTTTCTTTCCAGGATCTAAGCCCGTGCCTGGCACATTGCTTTTGTCCCATTCCTGTGTACTGAGTTGAATAAGAGTGTTTTTTTTTTTAGTTCCCTTCTCAGAAAATATCTGGGAAGAGAAGGAAATAAGGGAATCTGAAAATGTTGGTTGTTTGGGTAGGACTTCTATAATTGGGGAAGAATATAAAAAAAATTGGAAGTGTACAATACAAATAGAATAATATAATAATAGCATGACACAGAACAAAGTCTTAGAGTAAGGCAGAATTGCATCTCCTCTCACGAAATCCATGGAACTGTGTGTAAATTATTTGATCTAGGGCTCATTTTCTCATCTCTAAAGTGAGAATTGATATTCATTCCATCTATCCATCCATCATCCATCAATCCATCCATCCATCCATCCAGCCAGCCAGCCAGCCAGCCATCCACCCACCTATTTATCCATCCATCCATGCAATTATTTAAAGGGTAATTGTAGAGAGGAATTTCAAATTTAGGAATAAACTTATACTCAAGTTTCTATTTTCTAATTTTGCATGTTTTGTAGCATGACCATAAATTCTCTCTTTAGTACATGCCAGGTAGAAAGAGGCTTAGACTTTTTGGCAAGAAACTGCCTCATTACCAGCCCCACATTATAGGAATTTCTCTCCTTGCCTGCCAAGGCATTGGTTGCTCCTTTGCTTTATTTGAGGTGGGTTAGTTTAATTTTTCATTATGACAGGTTTTCATCTCCGATTCTTTATTTAGAGCAGGGTTCTCAAAACCTTTTCATTCTCTAATCCCTTTGAGGGTTTCCACAACCCTCAAGCATACCTTGAACCACTTTGCTATCAAAATAAAAGTGTGGAAGAATAATTCAGCTGTTGGGAGGAGAAGCAGGTGTCATTTTTACTTTTCTTGACACCGAAGAAGGGAGGGAAGCACTCAGGGGAAGGTGGGAAGCGCAGGGAATGCAGGGTGGGCAGGAAATCGGGCCTGGCGATTCCTGAAAAAGGGAAGGAAGCGGTGATGCAGGGACAGGTTTTGCTGCAAATCTAAAGCTTCCCTTGCTTAACAGATGTTAGAATTGTTGAAGCTCTGGTCCTGTGACTCCCTGGGAATATCCCGGGGGAAACACGACATCATCTCTCAGAAATACTGGTTTAAAACAAGCAGCTTTTTCTCCTTTTGTCTCTATTCTCTGCCTTCCATCTCCACTCCCCTCCCTTTCCACCCTGACCCTCTCCCCTCCTCCTTTTGGCTTCTCCCTGCCCCATCTTCACTCATCCACTCCTACTTGGAGAAATTCAGTGACTCCATCTATTTTTCTTTGGCGTTTTCAAGTAGTCCTACCCATAACCCTATTGACTCCTGGAGCTAACTTTGCCCTCTGGCACACAGAAGCCTCCATTCTCAATTCAGCTTTTGTTTTCTTCCCTGAATACAGATGAAGAATACTGGGATTTTTGTCTTTTATTACTGTGCAAACTATGAGCTGGCTTTCTCTTTAACTTGCTCTTTCTTTGTACCTGGTTTTCCCAGTTTGATCAAGTTGCAGCTGCTTTTCTCTCTAACTTCCCCTTTAGTTTCAGCAAAAAATAAACTACTTCCTGACTTTAGTGCCTGGCCGTAGAGTGATGTTATCCTGAGTGAGTAGCTTAACTATGAAGTTAGGGAAAGTGACTTTCAGCATTGTTTGCAAGTTGAGTATTATTTGTTTGGGGGTTCTTTTTTCCTGTTGTTGTTGTTTTAGGTAGGGGGAGTCAAAGAACTTAATTGACTTTTAAGGGTAGCAGGCTTTGTTTTGCCCCCCGAATAAAGATTATAGGTGGTCACTGAAGATTCAGCTGCCACCAGGACTGCAGAGGTTTGCAGCTGGCCCTCTTCCCCTTACTCCAGTATCCTCCCTGATATCTGGTTCTCATCTGGTCCTTCCTGAAGCCATTTACTTTGTGATATAGCACTGAGATTTCTGTCATCACTTACCCTGTAGTTTCCTATTCTCGCCGTAGTTACATACTCACACTCAGTGACTCGAGAGCATGATGAATCAACCTTACTTACATCAACTCCACTGTCTATGCATGCCCTTATAGCATTTGAAATAGCTCTTCCTGCTCTATTTTGCCACACTCTCTATTTCTGTGTACTTGTCTTGGCTGCTTGAATGTTGTCATTTTCTTTTTCTTGTTTTTAAAGACTATTTATTCAATTTTCAGAGAGGAGAGAGAGAGAGAGAGAGAGAGAAAAGGGGGAGGAGAGGAAGCATTAACTCCCATATGTGCCTTGACCAGGCAAGCCCAAGGTTTCGAATTGGCGACCTCAGTGTTCCAGGTCGACTCTTTATCCCACTGCGCCAACACAGGTCAGGCAAATGCTGTCATTTTCTATGTCATTCCTTACCTCTCTCTCTGTACAACTGAAGCTTGTATGTCTCTGGGTCTTCCACTTGGGCAGTCTATCTTCCTTTCCCTACTGGGAACAAGGCCAAAGTTATTTCCTCTTAAAATTTAACTTTGATTTTCCTGGGAAAAAGGGATATATGATGTGGGAACTTCTTATTCCTTGCCCAACAGGTAATTTTTTTTATCCCTTCTCCTTCCTTTTGTATCTTTTCCTTTTCCTTTGGAATAATTTTGTCTAGCAATTTCTGTTCTTACATGTGCACGTTCATCTTACAATAAAATCTTAACACTTGATAGTAGTCCATTTATGGCCCACATAAATGACTTCAAATGATTTCAAAATCTAATTTTGAGCAACAAATACTAAGAAATTCAGTATCATGTGCCTAACTACAGACCAAAATCAGCATTAAAAAGTAAGAACACTATTTACTGTCTAACAAATCACTCCCACTCATTTTCCACTCATGGGGTTATCCTTAAAAATGATCAATATGCCACGATTCTAGCCGACTTGTTTGGCATAAGCCATTACCTGGGTGAATGGATGATGTTTTTCTAAAATATCAAACCAATACATTATCACCGGGGGCTTGGTTGTTCTTTTAATAGATTGGTTGAGATACAGAATATACAAATCATGCATTTCCATTTTCATTCCTGAGATGATGCAGATTCTTGCTTCTGCCCGTACAAGATCACACTGAATGGATGCGTATTCTGTCACCACAAAGGTTTTCTCCTGCCAAGGGCAGCATATGGGGACTTACGGAGGTTCCTGCAACACCTGGAGTTGTTAACGGTGACATGCCAGGGAGGAGAGGTCAGGGGAGGGTCCACACCACATGACTATTGATATGAAAGGTCAGGGGGTCTAAAACAAATGCTATGGAAGGAAGGGTCACCCTGGAGGCAACGTTCCACCCTACAATTGACCATTATTAAGCACCTGGAGCTCTCCGCTATGGTGACATTCAGTACCTGGCTTACTGTTCCCACTCTGCTCATGTCTGTCTAAATGCCTACACTACCAAAGTGGTAGCGGAAACAGCGGAGGTTGAATAAGTTAATAATTTTTTTTGATCGACCTGTTTGCATTGACCATGACAGCTGGTTTTAAAATACAGAAAACAAAAAGAAAAAGCTCTAAATTTCTATAGGGTTTACCAACCTCCTGATAAGCGTTTCCCTATTTGTTCCAAATTCATTTTATTGTGGCCTTAATCCTTTTTCAAAGCAACGATCAGCTTTGGGGAAGAAGCATGGAGACTGGGAAGAGCTGGGGTTGGAAGTCTGAGAGAGGTGACAGCCCCTTGGCTGTGTCTGCTGGAGTCAGTTCAGCTCTCCGCGCTGAACTTTTCTTACGTGCACAGTGAGGAAAACAATTCCTAACTTTCCCTCAGGATGATGGGACTGAAGATCACATCTTCAGTGAAAGCACCTGGCAGTGGCTAGGCAACAGAAGGTGTACATCAAACAGTGCTACTTTATTGAACTTTACTAATCTGTTTTCTTTATAAAATGATACCTACATCAACTTCACAGGTTTACACACAGGTGGGTGGAGTAGCGCGTCCTTGACGTGATTTCTGGAATACTGGAAAGGTCCAGAAAATGTTTAGAAATCATTTCCTGACATACTGGACTGATGTCTCTATTCCTGTGAGAGCGGGGAGCTACATGAGCCAGAAAAGGGGCAGAATGGGAAAGGAAACATCAATCTTAAACATAACCATCACCTGATAACCTGATGGCTGACCAGGGTTCTTAAGCTTCTAATACTGCCCAGGGCAGTTACACACCGCATGGAGCATGCCCAATGGGACTGACAAGCAAGGCAATGGCTGATATATAACCTTCCACGGGGGATGTGAGCCATGAATGGGCAAAATGTTAGAAAAGAGCCCGTATGTGGCCTCAAAATACGAACTGAGCAGGCATACGACTGCCCACTACCTGCAGAGGTGTGCACCTGCAATGGGCAGGAACGCACTGGCTGGGGGAGGAGTGGCCAGAAGGTGGGGGAGGGGCCAGTCAAACATAGAAATATTACTGTGTAACTCAGATCAGTCTGAGTTGCCCACTTGTAAATCCTCCAAATATACTTTCTTTTTGCTAAACACACCACTACCCACCTGCTTTGGTACTTGGGTCACTCTCCTTTGAATTCACTCTCAGGAGAGACAAGAAAGAACCTAAGAACCCAGAACAACACCGCGGAACCAGTGACATTCCCTCCTTCAATATGTTCTCTCTTTACCTTTAAGTTTAGTTCATTGCTAAAATGTAAACACCATTAGGAGGACTAATACTTTATCTTATCAATGGTTACCCTTTGATGTGAATGGATTTATCAGAGACCTTCCTTTGACTGGGATTGGATTAAGGGGAAAAAAGGAAAGAGAAAGAAAGGTTTAAGGTTCTGGGGTTCTGAGGCCTGAGGAGGAGGAAAAACTATATTAAGGGGCATTAAAGAGCAACACCTGCTTTGACCAGTGAGTTAGGGGCATCAAGCCGGTTGCCCGTCAGAATCACCCCAGAAGTTTTACAAAATACTAATACCTAGTTTCCACATATCATAAACAGAATGTAGTTGCTGGAGTGCTGGGGGGGGGGCCTCTGTAGTGTTTGAAAGCCCCTCTGGCCATTCAGATGTGTAGTGGAACTGAAAACCACAGAGTTCGAAGGAAGAAGCACAGGAAACGGTTCTATGTAGTTCTTTCTACACTCCTCACAGCTTCTAATTGAATTAAACTACATACTTAAACCCCATCTCTTAAAAAGGATGCATTTCTTATTATGCATTTCTTATTAGTTTAATTATTTTAAGGACCTATTTAAAAGAATGTGGGGCCATAATATTTATTGACTCAATCACCACATTTTGGTGAAGGACATAAAGTTTTATAATTACTAAAAGATTCTAGGATTAGTTCAGCAATAATCAGTGCAAGGTGTAGACTTTTGCAGTTATTATTCTCATAGCTCTTGCATTTCATAAACATGCTTCTCGTTTTGTTTTGTTTTTTTAATTTTTCAGAGGAAGAGAATTGTGTTAGGATCTTTAAGAAATTCCTCAAAATAACTAATTTAAGTAACTGTTTCTGTAGGATGGTGTGCCAGTGCAGATAATGACGTAACACCATGTATACAGCGGAGCAGCCCACAGCCATGCCAGTTGAGAAGTGGATGGTACAGAGGAAAGTTCAGTGTGTTCTGTGGCTCGCTAAATTTGAATTCGTGACCAAAGTGCAACATGAATATTGGCTCGTTTATAACAAAGCGCCACCACATAGGAAGAACATTACTCGGTGGGATAAGCAGTTGAAGGAAACCAGCAGTTTGGTGGAGAAACCCCGTTCTGGTAGGCCATCATTCAGTGACGAGTCTGTAGAGGCTATACGGGATAGCTACCTAAGGAGCCCTAAAAAATCTGTGCATGAGCCCACATCGAACTGCACTGAGTAGGTATGAAACTGGGAGAGTTTTCCTTTTATTTGGTGCAGATTTCACATTTCTATCATCTTTTGTTGCTTTCCTGTGACCGGTCAAAAGTGCACCATGACTTTACAGACACACTGTACTTAGAAAATCTTAGGAAAAAAGTACTAGCATGATCTGTACTCAACAAATGCACAGACTGAATCTTAGAGAAGCTAAGCAACTGGCCCTGGGTTCAGGACACCGGCAGTCAAGACTTTGGCCCGTTTCTCAATTCAAAGTCTAAGCTCCAAATTTGTCCACTAAAATCCATGGCCCTCTCTTCTTACCCATTCTCTAAGGACAGATGCCTTACACAGCAATGGCACAAAGGTTCTTATCCCCATTACTTGCCAGCTGAAGTAGGCTGTGAGGGAGTGTGAGAAAAGGAAAGCATGAGAGTCATCATGCTATTGGAAACTTCAGGTCTTCATATACAAGTCTAGAGCTGCAAGGATACGTGTGGAGAATATAAGAAAAAATTAGCTCAGAATCACAACCTGTGTTCTAGGGTAGACAAAATATACAGAAGATTGATGACTTGCTCTTTGTCCATATGTTTTAAAATAGCCTGAATCATGTAAAACCAGTCACTTGGCCAGCAATATCTAGCCTGTAGCATTTTGAGTTAACTGAAACTAGACCTACCTTTCATTATTCACATGGACCCACTATAAGAAAAGGATCAAAGGACAGAGTCTAAATAAATGGTGCTTGGCATGGTTAGCCAAATATTTGTCCCAGGGTTGAAGAATTGCAGGTACACAAATATACAGCAGAGAGATGGAATTTTCACCAAACTATTTGCTGTTGGGCAGATGCCTGGAAAACGGTAGAAATTTGAACACTGGAACTGGAGGAAAATATCTAAAATTCTGTCTTGGAAGTACCCACATGAAAAAGAAAATCAGAATTGTATCACTAAAATGCCATGGCAAACACAAGCAGAGTTATTCTGTGCTCAGGCTGAAGGACTCTCATTTGGTTTAAGGAACTGAAAATTACTGACTGCAAACTCTGGCCTCACGGAGGCCAGGGTAGTAAGTAGTGACTATATGAAAGAGATGTTTTGTTGACCTCTTTGCAAAGTTCGAGGCAATATTTTGAGGAAAGGGAGTTGAGAGGGCCTCCTAAATATGTAGGGTTGAACAATTAGTTGCAAAGATGAAGTGCATTTGCTTTGTGGACTGAAGGAATGTGACTGTGTTTGGGTGTGACAAAAGACCGTCACTGTGTCAGTGGCCAAAGGAAGGTGGTTTGTGGAGCTGTGCAGGGGTTGGGCTAATGGTGGCAGGACAGTGGGCAGTGAGCATGCAGGTAGGCAGTATTGATGTTAAAATTATTTAAGGCCAGCACTGAAGACTAAGTAGAGTGGGAGACAATGGTGCCAAGCCACTTATGGCGACCATAAAACAGTCCTATTGTAGGTATTGAAGATTCTTCAAGGGACCAGAAAGTAAACCACAGGTATAACTTGAACAGACGTATATCAAGAGATTTAATAGAGGGTGCTGCAGAGGGAGAGTGTAGGAAAAGGTAAATATGGAGTGCTGCAGGTTGGGAACAAAGCAGAGGGATAGTCTTTATATAAATTAGCACCAATCTAACTCTTCTTTTTACAGAGGTGAAATAGAAAGCGTATTTTCTTCTCTTCACCCGAACCAAACACTAATAAAATTGGCCAGCATGAATGCAGAAATAAATCATTCCAAACATGATTAATGTGCACATGTAATAGAGGTTCTGAAAGCAGGTACAAAGTACAGCATATTGTTTTCACCATCACATAAGCATTTTAACATTTCCATAGTTTGAAATTTCAAGATAAGAGAAAAATTATCTCTAAATGTAGACTTATCTGAAGAGCAAAGATTATAGATATAGTTGCAAAAAAAGTTTTTAATGATTAGTTAAAAGTAACTTCTGAAATTTCTTTGGTTTTCTTTTTATTTAAATTTTAATTGAGACCTGATTTTTTTTTTAAGAGCAGTTTAAGATTCCCTACCCCCAACAGCAAAATTGAGGGGAAGGTACAAAGATTTCCCATATAACCCGTGCCCTTACACATGCCAGCCTTTCCCATTATCAATATCCCTAACCAGAGTGGTACATCTGTTACAACTGAACAATCTGCATTGACACACCATAATCACCCAAAGACTATATAGATTGTGTTAGGGTTCACTTTGGTGGTATACATTCTATGGGTTTGGACAAATGCATAATGACATGTATACACCAATATACTATCATATAGAGTAGCTTCACTGCCCTAAAATCCTCTGTGCTCTATTTATCCCCTTCACCCTGCCCAATCCCTAGCAACCCGTTTACTGTTTCTGTAGAATTTGCTTTTCCAGAAAAATCATATAGTTGTAAATATAGGGTATATAGGCATTTTGGATTGGCTTCTTTCACTTAGCAAGATGCATTTATGTTTCTCCCTTGTTGTCTCATGGCGTTATAGCTCTTTTCTTTTTACTACTAATAATATTCTATTGTTCGGATGTACCACTATTTATTTACCCTTTTACCTACTGAAGGACATCTTGGTGCTTCAAAGTTTTGGCAATTATGGTACTGTGAACATCCATGGTCAGAGTTTTGTGTGGACATTAGTTTCCAACTCCTTTGAGAAAATACCCAAGAACATGATTGTTGAATTCTAAGAGTATGTTTAATTTAATAAGAAACTGCTAAACTACGTTTCAACACAGATGTACCATTTTGCATTCCCACCAATAATAAATGAGAGTCCACATTCTGACCAGCATTGAGTGTTGTCAGTATTCTGGATTTTGGCCATTTTAATAGAGGTGTAGTGGCATCTTACTGTTTCAATCTGCATCTCCCTGATGACATACAATGTAGAGCATCTTTTCATGTGCTTAGCTGCCATATGTATAGCTTCTTTGGTGAGGTGACCTGTTTGTTCATATCTTTGGCCATTTTTTAATTCTGTTGTTTATTTTCTTGTTGTTGAGTTTTCCAAATATATATACATTTATAACAGTCCTTTATAAGATGTGTCCTTTTATTTTATTTTATTTTTTGTATTTTTCTGAAGTTGGAAATGGGGAGGCAGTCAGACAGACGCCCGCATGCGCCTGACCAGGATCCACCTGGCACACCCACCAGGGGGTGATGCTCTGCCCATCTGGGGCACCATTCCGCTGCAACCAGAGCCATTCTAGCTCCTGAGGCAGAGGCCACAGAGCCATCCCCAGCACCCGGGCCATCTTTGCTCCAATGGAGCCTCGGCTGCGGGAGGGGAAGAGAGAAACAGAGAGGAAGGAGAGGGGGAGGGGTAGAGAAGCAGATGGGCACTTCTCCTGTGTGCCCTGGCCGGGAATCAAACCCAGGACTCCTGTACGCCAGGCCGACGCTCTACCACTGAGCCAATCGGCCAGGACAAGATGTGTCTTTTGTAACTATTTTCTTGCAGTCTGTGGCTTGTCTTCTCATTCTCTTGATAATGTCTTTTACAGAGTAGAAGGTTTAGTTTTAATGAAGCCCAGCTTATCAATTATTTCTTTCATGTATCATTCCTTTGGTGTTGTATTTAGAGAGTGACTGCCATATCCAAGGTCATCTAGATTTTCTCTTATGTTATCTTCTGTAAGTTTTGTAATTGTGTGTTTTACATTAGGTCTGTGATCTCAGTTAATTTTTCTGAAAGGGATACAATCTGTGTCTAGATTCACATTTTTCTGGGCCTGTCCAGTTTTTCCAGCATCAGTTATTGAAAAGGCTATCTTTACTTCATGGTATTGTCTTTTCTCCTTTACGAAAGACCACATAACTATATTTATGTGAGCCTATTTCTGGTCTCTCTAGTCTTTTATTTTTCTTTATTGTGAGAATTTAGTAGGCTGACAATATTTTTAAAAATGTGTACCTATTAAAATAAAAACTACAGTGTCTTTTTCTGTATAGAAAAGGCCTAGTTAGTAGTTAGAACAGTAATAAAAGGCCCATGGGTGTGAATAATACCTCTCCTTGGAAGGCTGCTGAGATATTAGAAAACCTCTCCACCAAAAAAAAAAGCCACTGAAGACTAAGTCAAACTGCAAACTGTGCCATTCTCTCACCCCACGTGTTCTTTCTTCTCTCACTGCCATTCCCAGCTGTGTTCCTCTCCTACCTAGAAAACGGTCCTCACGACAATTCCCTCAATGTCCTTATTCCCTGTGCAAGCCAAGACGCTTGCTGACTTCCTATTTTTTCTTTTGCCTTCAACAGAAATTCCCAGCCCATTTCTCCTTCCTTCAGGGACTGTATTCTTTTCCGTGAGGAAGCCAGTGAATACATAGGTTTGATATGTGTGCAGACAGCATTGGTGTCCCTTGCAATGCCTTGCTCCTATTTTAGGGGGCCTTCTGGCTTTGTGTGCTTTAGCTTTCAAGAGCTGGTGTCTGTTACTTTAGGGGCCTCTTTGCCCCCAAGAATCTAGGAATTTACATTTTGGAGTAGGCTTTAACGCGCAGCGGGAGGATGGCAGTGTGAAATTAGGAAAACTCAGTTCTCTCACTTTGGGTCAGATACAACACTGAGTTCAAGCTTGCCCGTCAAGGTTCCCGTGTTGAGTCAGGCACGTGTGGCTTCCTCTCCATTCCTCTCCTCTTCACCCCCTCTTTACTTATATCCCCTGAGAATATACATCTCTTTTCTATAAATCCTTGTCAGAATGGGCTACCTGTTTTAGAATTATCGATAGTTTTGCCATGATCACTGAACACAGATGCTTTAGCTCAAAGGACTTATGCTCTAATGATGGAATAATACGCCCATGTAAGGCAGGATGTGTGTGAACGTGTCCCTGCAAAAAAGTTCCCTTAAACTCTGCAGGTGATCACCTAATTGCCTATGCATAAGGAAAAGGTTAGCTATAGGTATGAACTGAATTATATCTTTAACTCTAAGTTACTGTTTTTCACATTAATAAAATGGGGCAAATCTCTAAATATCTTCTTCATGGGGTTGTTGTGAAGTCCAAATAAGATAATGAAATTACTTAGAGCTTAGTCTATGCTTAACACATAGTAATCATTCATTAACCTTTACTAATTTCTCATCAATAATTTGTATATAGCTAATATTAACAACTTTAAATTAAATCAAACTGAAATGAATTTAAATTATTGCTTTCCAATTTATTAAAGAATGACTTTGAGTAACTACTTTACCTTTTGCAAATGCCTCAGTTAACCCTATTTATGGAGGAAAATCCTTAAATCAGGGAAATTCAATTTGAAATAGAACAATGAATAGAATTATAAATAGTAGATTGATAACAATATATATATACATATATATATATGAACTTTGCTTAAAAGCTGAGGTCTTGAAATTAGTGACTCATGAAAGAAATTATTAGTGGTAAATCCCAATGTATAGTTTATGGTATGACTTGATAAAATCAAGAACTACTAGTTAGATATTTGATGCATTTAATTTATCTTTTATTGTGTTTATGTCTTAGAAAAATGGGTTAGCTTTATTAATAAGGACATTAATGAGACTAAGTTTATCCATTTGATCTCCATGTGGGCCAGTGAGCTTTGCTCTGTTTCATGATCACAGACTGAACTAATTCTTGCTAGTCATTATGTGGATTTGTAATGCTCAAAATGAGAACACTAATGAAACTGGTCAGTAGGAACATACCAGTACATATCTCCAAATGCCATTTATATATGTGTATGTGGGTATCTATAAATATTTACATATATATAGAATATAACATATCAGAGTAGGTCCAAAGGACCCAAGAAGGAGGTAAAAAGGAGGATGTTTGTATGACTACGAAATTCACTAACAACTCATGACAATGACTGAGGAGGATACTCAAAGTGCATATATAGTTTTATGTGAATAAATCCATTTTCTGGAAGGAATAATGAAATGATTTTTAGGTTATCTACCTGAGACTAAATTCTAAATTTATAAAATAAAAATAGTTTCACATATATTAAATCACCTTCTTTGTTTAAGAAGAAATGGGGAGAAAGTGTTTTGAGTTCTTTAGAAGATAGGCACTGTATTCAGCTAAGTGGGTCTATTATATTTTTATGACTTAAATATACAATTAGTTGTAAGAATAGGAAAAATATATCTTGCCCTGAGATAGCAAACCACAAAGTTAATCAAAGTTGATCTAAGAGTTGCCAAACATAGCTCAAAAAGAGTTATGTAACTCCCTAATGGCTAAATAGGCTTGGACCCAAAGAACTCAAAAGACCACTCTAGCTCCATGATTCTCAACCCCATGATTCTATAACTTCATACACAATATGGAATGCCATGTTTCAAGTTGCAGCAACTAGGTCCCTCTTTTATAAATGATTCCATTTTCCTACCTGCCTCCTCCTAATTAAATTAGTTCTTGATATCAACTATTGGCCTCCTCTATGGGTTCTTTCATATAGGATTTATAACTTATTCTATGTTCTGAAATCTCATCAAACCAAAACGGTCCATCTGCTAGTACCTAAGAGATTATTTTTATTTTTAGAAAGAGTCCACCCTCAACTTTGTCTAGTATATTTCTTCAGTGCTCAACTTTACTTGCCAGAGAAGATTGATACTAGGGGACACCAAAAATTTTATGCTCTTAAGTGCAGTTGGTAAGGGCATGATCATAAATAATAAGAGAACAGGTTTATTGGGCTTCTGAACTTTCAAAAATCATGGGATGCAAGATAGAGCAGGACGAATGATCAGAGAAACTGGAAAAGTTAAACACTGGTTCGATGTTGCTCTGGATCAGGCTAAGCTTCCCAAAATGGAGCAAATATGTCAGGTGAAGTAAAGGGATGGACACTCACAAGCTTGTACTTTTCCTCATTGGGTAAGAAAATGACACTGCTGCTCATAACAAGATCTCATGGGAGGATATTCAGCTGAATCTTGCCTCAAAATAGCTGTCATTCTCAGATGGTTGGTCTTATGCTGGGCATGGCCACAGTCCTGAGAAAGATTATTTTTACTTATGTTTATTTTATTGATTTTAGAGAAAAGGGAGAGAGAGAGAAAGAGAGAGAGAGAGAGAGAGAGAGAGAGAGAGAGACATCGATCTGTCCTGGTATGTGCCCTGACTAGGGATTGAACTGGCAACCTCTGCATTTCAGACGATGCTTTAACCAACTGAGTTATCTGGCCAGGGCAGAGAGAGACCATTTTGAAAGACAAAGATAGTGGTTTTCTCCTAGATTGTTTTCCTTTCTCAATCAATGGTACTGCTAGAGTAGAAACACTTTGGCCCATGCAGTACTGCCAATGGTCTTGTAAATAAAGGGAAACTTTAGCAAATACAAAAAGAAAAAAAAAGTTTGAGTCTCTTAGTTTCCTTTTTTTCTTTCTACAATAGGTTAAATTTTTTTTAGAATTTTAATTTAAAGATGAAAATATTTTTTTCTTAGTGGTATTTCACTGGACATAACAGCAACCACAATTGCCAAGTAGCTGGAAGAAATGGTTTCCCAAGTAGAAGGGAATGTTGTTAATTCCCAAGATAGAAGTGTGGTCAAGTCAATGGAATTAGCTTGTAAATTTGACTTGGTAATGAACCACTAAGAAAAAAAGGGGAGTCAGAAATTCCCCCTAAATCAATAGCTAACATTGGATACTTGAAATGCCATGATACTTTCAGAGAACATTTTAAGTAGATAGTGAAAATAGTATTATTCAATTATATCATAGGGTTTGACAAAAAGAGCCACAACTATTGAGTTTTGAAAATACAGGCTTAAATTCAAGGGAAAAAGTCTTTATAAAAGTTGGGAAATAAAGACCTTTTGTGTTTTGACTAAAGAAATTAAATTTTAAAAGGGAACCCTGGCTTGCTGGCTCAGTGGTAGAGCATTGGCCCGGCGTGTGAAAGTCCTGGGTTCGATTCCTGGCCAGGGACACAGGAGAGGTGCCCATCTGCTTCTCCTTCCCCTTCTCCTTTCTCTCTCTTTTCTCCCACAACCAAGGCTCCATTGGAGCAAAGTTGGCCCAGGTGCTGAGAATGGCTCCATGGCCTCTGCCTCAGGTGCTAGAATGGCTCCAGTTGCAATGAAGCAACGCCTCAGATGGGCAGAGCATCGCCTCCTAGTGGGCTTGCCAGGTGGATCCTGGTCAGGCACATGCAGGAGTCTGTCTCTCTGCCTCCCCGCTTCTCACTTCAGAAAAATACAAAATAAATAAATGAATAAATAAAAATTTTAAAAGAGAAAATTCATGACTCTTGTTTATAGTCCATAGTTTCCCAGACAACATCCTACTTCTCATCATGCGTAGCCAGTAACCAGGAAAGGGGCATCTCGCTTTCTTAACAAGAAAGAAAATAGAAGTAACTTTTGAGCAGGAAAAGAGACAGTGAAAAAAGAAGCAGGAGAAGTCTTTGTAACTTTAAATCAATAGAGCTTCATAGAGAGGATTTCGGGAGTAGAAAAAAGTCTATTTTAGCATACTTAGTACCTGAACTTACACAATATAATGATGATCAACACAACTTTTAGTGAAATAAAAATGTTAAACCATAAACTTACATATAAAATAATACTTAGAAAAAAATATATTTTGAGGTTTTGTGATGTGAAAATTAAATGACTGAGAAATTTAATTGGAGTGGAAAACTAAGACAAAGACGTGTGTATGATTATTTGTATATATGTGTGCATGTGCGTGTGTGTGCGCGCGCGCATGCTCTTATATGTAAGCCATACATATATCACCTCTCCCACTTTTTTTGTGTGTATTTTTCTGAAGTTGGAAACGGGGAGGCAGTCAGACAGACTCCCACATGTGCCCAACCAGGATCCACCTGGCATGCCCACCAGGGGGCAATGCTCTGCCTATCTGGGGCGTTGCTCTGTTGCAACCAGAGCCGTTCTAGTGCCTGAGGCAGAGGCCATAGAGCTATCCTCAGTGCCTGGGCCAACTTTGCTCCAATGGAGCCTTGGCTGCAGGAGGGGAAGAGAGAGACAGAGGGGAAGGAGAGGGGGAGGGGTGGAGAAGCAGATGGGCACTTCTCCTGTGTGCCCTGTCTGGGAATTGAACCCGGGACTCCTGCACACCAGGCCAATGCTCTACCACTGAGCCAACCGGCCAGGGCCCCACTTTTAATCAATTAAATATTTGGTTTCCTCACCCTCCATTTACTTTCCTACTTTATTATCTATTACTGAATAAAATTTAACATCATCACCTGGCTTTGGCTTGGGGGCTCTTTGGTATTATAATACCTTCTTTAGAGCTGAAAGAAAAATTTAGCCTCTTGTCTTCATGGTTGATCAACAAATACACATCTTATTGGTGATGACCACTAAAAGTTCCTGCTTATGTTTGCTTGGGAGAAACACCTGTGTCATTGTCATTCGATTAAATAAAGGGAGTCATGGTAGAGGAGGTGGAGTTGAAGCTGACCTGCAGCAGGAAGGGAAGCTAGCTAGATGGAGAGCACTATATCCTAGGAGAGCGTGGCTTTAGTAGAAGTGGAGACCGGGGTGTGGAAGCAGTGCCCAGAGGTTATCTACTAGCCTCGGAGGGCAAGTGAAGTTAGAGTGCTCTCAGGCAATGCATATATCACTGCTCATTTCTACTCTCAAATCATTTAAAGACAGGGGGCCATTTGATTTCAAAGGCTCGGGACACTTCTTTGGTCTCTAACGCATGTAGTTGTTTGGGGTTGCCATTTGTGTACTAGATAAATTGTAAAAGTGAAAGTTCCTTTTATATGTGACTGTTTTGTGTGTGGTCAGTAAGGTAAATGTTTAATAAGCAATCACAGATGAGTTAGGGGTGCTGTTTTATTTTTTTTACACAGATGTAGTTGTGAGTAGCCCTGTGAAAAGAGCAAAACAGATGCAAAAGCTTTCAAAATGAGTTTTATTGCTTCATTAAAGTTTTAAAGTGCTTTCCTCCAACACTAACTGAATGAAATAAAAGGGCATGCTGCCTTCGCAGAGGGAGATAGTCACTCCCATTCCCTACATGTTTTCTTAGAGTGTCTATCTACTTCTTATTATCATTTTATATTTTCTTCCAAAGCTGAAGTCTCTTGCTTTTGTTTGATATCTGTTACTTGAACTGCATTATACCTAGGGGTTATTTTGCCCTGGATTAAAACAACAGAAAAGAGACAAGTGACCATTCTGGATTTTCAATCCCCATGCTCAACGCCTTTTGCTGATAACAAAGGATGGCATCTTCTCCCGAACTTGTGCGTGTGCTTTTCCTTTAGCTGTTCCCCCTTGTTCCCCACAACTAACCACAGTGGCTGGAGCTTATTTACTCTGCTTAGTTACTGAGTGATTTGGATTTTCTCTTCACATTTTTCTGCTAATGGAGTCTATTTTTTCTTATTAAAAGATGTTCTAGGCAATTTCACTTCCAGCAACACCAGTTATAAGCCATTTTGTCCTCTGTTGCACTTCACAAGTGGGCAATGACAAATGAACTGCTACCAGACTACTGCACGAGAATGGCTATGACCTTGATTCTGCAGTTAACACTTCATACTGCCTGTCTGAAATGTGGACTCCATCACTTTCTCTTGGCTTTGCACTATCTGCTTATGTTTCCTTTTCTTTGCTTTCATGTTCTTCCTCATTCAGCTCAGTTCCTCTGTTTATTGTAGAGTACTAAGGCCTCGTAGACCAAGAGTCAACCAAAGCCTAGATGACTGTGTAGTTCTCTCACTCTGAACTACAAACACAGGTATAAATAACATTTATACAACAATAAACCTACTTTTGTTCCACCCTGTATAGATGTAGACATAGATACAGATATATATTTGTAGGTATATATATATATACAAAAACATTGAAAAGTATATAAGTATAGATTTTGTCTATCATCTATCTATCTATCTATCTATCTATCTATCTATCTATCTATCATCTATCTCCCTATCTATCTATTCATCATCTATATCTCTTCAGAAAAGGATTTTGTGAATTAACATACTAATCTATTACTTCTAGAGAAATTTTTTTTTTTCTTTTGATGAGGAGGACATTGCAAACTTGACCTATCCTTCAAACACCTGCCTGGATAAGTTCTCCAATGCTTTGATGATTTTTGCTGCTCTGTGAGTTGTCACTGAGTAGGAAGTCTTATAGAAGTGAAGGGATGGTCACAATTTAATATACATGAGTGTGTGTAGGTGTCTGTCTGGATGGTGTCATGATGTTGAGAAGGAGGACAGGACCACTCTTCTCTATCATATTTGCCAGGAAGAATGTCTTGGTGATCATGACCTTTCCACCAACAACTAAAACCAACTCCCAGCTTTCATGGGCATAGTCTTCCCTTGGGCCACAAATTTCTATTCTAAACTTAAATATATAATTTATAAGAAAGAACAAAATTGCATGACCAGGTGGTGAAGCAGTGGATGAAGCATTGGCCTGAGATGTTAAGGACCCAGGTTTGAAACCCCAAGGTCACAGGCTTGAGCGCCAGCTAGTCTGGCTTGAGCGCAGGCTCATCAGCGTGAGCATGGGGTCACTGGCTTGCTATTGGGATCATAGACATGACCCCATGGTCACTGGCTTGAGCCCAAAGGTTGCTGGCTTGAGCAAGGGGTCATGGGCTCAGCTAAAGCTCCCTCTGGTCAACATATGATATATATAAGAAAGCAATCAGTGAACAACTAAACTGCCACAACAACAAGTTGATGCTTTTCACTTCTCTCCCTTCCTGTTTGTCTGTTCCTGTCTGTCCTTCTCTCTCTCTTAAGAAAAAAAAAAAAAAGAACAAAATTAGGTCAGTTCCAGAATTTCCTATTCTCACCTATAGTATTTGTATTTCTCTGTCCTTGTGGGTGTGAATTAACTTGCATGGGTACTTGGTGCAGCATTAGCCATGACACAACAGCTGGTCTGTTTATTCCAGTAGCAAATGAGGTTAGGCAGGCATAGCAATGCTTTCTGATGAGGGCACAGATACTTGTAGACTTATTAGCACCCAAATTTTCTGAGCTAAGAAATAATCACCTGTAATATGAGTCAATGATGGGCTAGGATTTTAAGTTTCTTCTTTCCCAGGACCTTCACTAAGCCTGTTACACTTTGTGATAATAGTTCCCAGTGTGCCAGGAGTGATCTCTGTGCTTTAAGTACATTACTTTATTTAATCCTCACAATATTCCTTGAGATAGGTTCTGTAATTATCCCTACTTTGCAGATGAAAAAATTAAGGCACAAAGAGACTACATAACTCCCCCAAAGCCATTGAGAAAGTAAACAGAAGAGCTAGGATTTGAATTCAGGCATTCTGGCTCGACATTTGCCCTTATCTACTCTGAGGGGCTGAGCATATTGGGGGCAGGATGATTCTGGGAACTTACTTGCCTTCTCCTAGCATCTCTTTATGTAATCTAAAATAGGAACAGGTTTCTAACATGGTTCTTTGAGGCCCGGAAGACACCCATGGATAATGCTGGATGCTGGCTCCAACACATTTAATGCAGGATATTAGCCATAAGTGTTCACTATTCCTGGGTTGTTGGGATATATACCCAGGAATCTAAGAGAGAGGACTGCACAACCATGAAAAACCTCGAGCAGAATACTTTTCCAATGAGTACATAGCTTCTCAAAGTACAGGCAGCCATGCTTGACCAGGCAGTGGCACAGTAAATAGAGCATCAAATTGGAATGCGGAGGACCCAGGTTCGAGACCCTGAGGTTGCCAGCTTGAGTGCAGGCTCATCTGGTTTGAGCAAAGCTCACCAGCTTGAACCCAAAGTTGCTACCTTGAGCAAGGGGTTACTCCATCTGCTGCAGCCCCACGGTCAAGGTACATATGAGAAAGCAATCAATGAATAACTAAGGTGTCACAACGAAAACTAATGACCGATGCTTCTCATCTCTCTCCATTCCTGTCTGTCTGTCCCTATCTATCCCTCTTTTTGACTCTCTCTCTCTGTCACTGTAAAAAAAAAAAAAAGGTACAGGCAGCCATGGTTGAAAATTAACATGGTAATACACTGCTCACAAAAATTAGAGAAGCAGGGAACTTGCAGATACTCCAGTACTTCCAGCCTTTTGTATAGTGCATTTTCACCAATGAAATAAAAGTTGGTTTTGCATATCATTTGCATAATCAAACAACTTTCTTTGACTTGTGGTTTGCTTTTCTGATGTTCTTGTTTAATAAAAAAAAATCAAATGCTTGTTTTTATTGCTTCATATTCATTCTGAAATATCCCCTAATTTTTGTGAGCAGTACATTTGAGGATAGTGGGACAATCTGACTTCATGAAAACTATATCACTATGGTCATGAGCTCAATGCATAACTAGCTTCTGGAAAGTTTTATAACATTTTGTGGAATATACTAAAACATACTGACATTTTGAGAAAATAATTGAATATGTATAAATATAAATAATTAATGTATAATGATTTATTCAAAAGAAAAATACCAGAAGAGGAGATAGAATAATACCAAACTTTTGCAAGTAAACTTCATATAATCTTGCCTAATCTTGTTTATAGATGAAGAGATAAAGTAATTTTTTTCAAGTTCAAATGTAATAAGGATAAAACTGGATTTGAAATCAAATTTGTCTGTTACCAAAGTCCTTGATCTTGATCTTCACACATTACTCTGTGTGTGTGTGTGTGTGTGTGTGTATGTATGTGTAGAGGTGGGAAGAGTGTGTGAATAGAATTTAAAAAACTATAAAATGCTTTCCTCTTATAGTTCCAGTAAAAGCTGAGTGGAGTCACTTTTATATATATAAGGTCTACCGGAAAGTTCTGTCCGTTTTTGGAATAAAACAAAATACAAATTTTTCTTGCCACCAATAAACTTTATTAAATAATATAATTGCCATTGTTATTAATGATTTCTTGCCAGCATGGAGGGCAATTTGTATATCTGATTTTTGAAAAATGTTTTATCTTTTGATGCAAAAAATTGAACCAGTGCTTGTTTGATATCTTCTTCATTTTTGAATATTTTTCCCTTCAAAAAATTTTGTAAGGACAAAAACAAGTGATAGTCGGAGGGTGCTAAGTCCAGGGAATATGGTGGATGCGACAATTTCCCAGCATAGTTCTGCAATTTTTTGATGAGTCCCCAAAGCAGCATGTGGCCTGGCATTATCATGATGCAGTATGATGTTCTTCCTATTGAACATCGCCGGCCTCTTTTCTAAACTTTGTTTTAGTTAATTTGCTACATCAGTATGTATACATTAAGTGATAAAAATAGAGAGGCACACATGCGCCAAATAAACATGTGCTTACTTGTCAAAACTTGGGGTAAGAGACGGACAGAACTTTCCGGTAGACCCTATACATACTAGAGGTCATTCAGTTAATAAACTGAGGATATGTGTTATTAAGATTGTGAAAGATACTGCTAAAAACATTACAGGATATAAAGAGATAGAAGAGCCCAGGAACATCAAGTTACAAAGATACACTGCACCCTTGTGCCAACTGGTAGTTGGAATGTTAGACTCAGGATCTCGACAGCACCTACTTATGACTTGTTTGATGCTCTCTTCCTGCTTTTTCTTTGAATATCTGCTCATTTAATTTTTATCAAGGCATTTATTTTTCTTTCAAGTGTAAGTGAGAGCAGGTCTACATCAGAGAGCTCTCATTTGGAACTAAGTGGTAGAGAAAGATGTAGGAAACATTAAAAAGTAACAACAACAACAACAACAAAAAGCATGCTCAGTGATGTTATGGGGATGGTGGGAGTGGAAAGAAGTTTAAGGGGTGGGATGATTTTCAACACAAAAAGAATCATTGAGTCTGGATGACTGCCAAGTTATTGCTATTGATGAAGCATGTTTTTTAGAAGACAGATATTAATAGCTATTATATACACTAAACTAGAAAAACACTGCTCTTACTGGGACTATTGGTCATAATCATTATTATAGCTGTGGCTAAACAGACTTTCTCATAAGAATAAGAGATTATCAGGCTTCTAGTGGGATCATTGCCATATATACATATTATTTTTTCTTCCCAGGGAAGGAAAAATTTCATTGATTCTAGTTATGATATGGTTATGGGGTTTAGGTCTTATCAGAGTAAAGAATAGTCATTCTAGCTATAGGTCAACATGAGATTGGAATCCAAAATTTCCCCTTGTTAACTTTGTGCGTCCACCAGAAGCATCACTTAGTCACATATTACTGACTATATCTTGGGGAAGGAAGTACCAGCTTTCTCTATCTCTCCACCCTCCCCATACATGCACCACACCTTATTTAGGTCAAGAGTGCTTAATCAGGGAATAACTAACTTGGGAGTAATAAGTCATAGGATCAATGTGATAAGGAAGTGATAAGTACACATTGAATGCTCAATAAATCTCAACAGCCGGTCAATAAAAATAGGAGGCACGGTAATTAAGATGAATCTCCACTTGGAAGAGGTAACCTGAGATAACTTGGGGTGTGGGGAGGGCAGGAGGATGTAGTGTGTGTTATGCTGCCCCCAGGAGTCAGCAAAGCCTTCATGTTCCTTAGAGGTCTAATTTCACTCTCTTTAAGAAACACTGTGACATTAAGTAGATACACACTTCAGGTATGGCCAACTATAGGAATTGCCTAGACTAAAGGTTAGTTTCAGAGTGCTTTAATGAGAAGGAGGCTATGGCAAGGCTGAAAGTGAAGGCTTAAAGTTCTTGAGAAGGTAGCATGATGGATGAATGAAAAACTATACGTGTGGAAAATGAAGACTGAGAATCAGAAGGCTTGGATATTCCTCGAAGAAGCTTGCACTCCACACCTGACTTGTTTCCTTGTCTGTCAAAGGAGGAGGGTAAGCTAGGGCAGTGCCAAGTCTCCTTGCTATTTTACAATGTAAGTTTTTTTTTTAAATGTTTTTTTTATTTATTCATTTTAGAGAGGAGGGGGAGAGATAGATAGAGAGATAGATAGAGAGAGAGAGAGAGAGAGAGAGAGAGAGAGAGAGAAGGGGGAGGAGCAAGAAGCATCAACTCCCATATGTGCCTTGACCAGGCAAGCCAGGGTTTTGAACCGGCAACCTCAGTGTTTCCAGGTTGACGCTTTATCCGCTGCGCCACCACAGGTCAGGCAGCTCCTTGCTATTTTAAAGCCCTATGGTCTTAAGCTAATGTCATTTCAGCATCTGCACAGAACCGATACACATCCTTGAACACCAGTGAAAGGCTAGGTTACTCGCCTGGCTCCAACAGCTCCCTGCCAACTTTATAACCACTTCTCAAGGCAGCGCAGTACTCTCTGGCAGTATAATTTCTTTTTTAAGGATGCTCTTTGGGGTAAGTGTTCTGATATAATTTCTAACTTACGTAAAAGCTGCATGAATTGCATAAGGAACTCCAATAAAACTTTTTTCCAGGTTCATCAATTATTTACATTTTGCTTCATTTGCTTAATTACTCTCTGTGTAGTTTATATGTATACTATATATACATATATTAAATACATTTATAGAGTACCATTTGAGAGTATGTCTGAAACACTGTCACACATTATCCTTAAATAGCTTATTGCATATTTCCTAAGAATACAGGCATTCTCTTATGTAATTGTAGTCTAGTTATCAAAACCAGAAAACTGAGCATTGACATATAGTATAATCTAATCTAAAGAGTCCATATTGAATTTAGTTAAGTATGCCAATAATATCCTTTACAGATATTTTCCCTTGCCTGGCATCCAATCCAAAATCCCTAACTGCATTTCATTGTCATGTGTCTTTAAATATAGAATGGCTCTTTAGCTTTTCTTTATCTTTCTTGATCTTAACTTTTTTTTTTTTTTTTTTTTTGTATTTTTCTGAAGTTGGAAACGGGGAGGCAGTCAGACAGACTCTCACATGCGCCCGACCGGGATCCACCCGGCATGCCCACCAGGGGGCGATGCTCTGCCCATCTGGGGCGTTGCTTTGTTGCAAGCAAAGCCATTCTAGCACCTGAGGCAGAGGCCATGGAGCCATCCTCAGCACCTGGGCCAACTTCGCTCCAGTGGAGCTTTGGCTGCGGGAGGGGAAGAGAGAGACAGAGAGGAAGGAGAGGGGGAGGGGTGGAGAAGCAGATGGGTGCTTCTCCTGTGTGCCCTGGCCGGGAATTGAACCTGGGACTCCTGCACACCAGGCTGATGCTCTACCACTGAACCAACCAGCCAGGGCCAATCTTAACATTTTGAAAATGTACAGGGCGATTGTTTGTATGTCATCCCTCAACTTTGGTTTACCTAATGTCTTCCTATAATTAGATTCAGAGTATGCATTTCAGGGGAACACTTACACCACTGAAGTTGGTATGCACTGATACACCTCTGTTCACAGCTGGTGTGCTCTGTGTGCTTCTCAGGGTATCGTAGCAGGTGGCACAATGCCTGCCCTATTCTAATGTTGACAAGGATCACTGTGATAACTTGGTTAAGGTTGTGTCTTATTGGTGTTTTTACAATAGTGTTATGATTTTTTCCTTCATAATTAATACAATTTTAATTCATAGTTTGGGATTCTAAGTACATATACTTTAGGCTGCTACTGCTACTTCATCTTCTCACTTCTTTCCTCTGATAAAATTTAGATGATTTCCATTGACCTGTTGTCCAGTTCACTTATTCTTTTCACTGACATTTCTAGGCTGCTGAGAAGCTGATCATAAGGATTTTTTTCACATCCAATATCATATTTTATTTGTAACAATTTTATTTAGCTCATGAAAAAAAAGTAGTTTCTATTTCTGTGTTAAAATTACCCATCTGTTCACTGACATTATGTACCTTTCCCCTAGATACTCTAACATATTTATCAAAGTTATTTTAAAGTCCCTGTGTTATCATTTTAACTTCTGGGAGTATCTCTGAGTCTGCTTCCATTTCCTTTAAGAAATTTTATTTTTCTTTATGTGTTTTTTAATTTTTGATTGTATGCAGGATAGTGTGTGTATTAAAAAGTAAAACAAACCAGTAGAGACTGAAGTAAATAATATTTCTGCTCATTAAAGGGAATACCCTTTTTCTTTTTCAGTCTGTAGTCTGTCCAAACCATAGTTGAGCTGGAACAGGAATTTACTGTTGTTTTAATTAGATTTGGTTCACTATTAGATTAATGATTCAGTGGTGAGTCAGAACTTTGTCAGGAAAAGACCTCTTTGCACAGTCTTTAGCTTTCTGAACCAAGAGGAATCTCATTGTGCTTTATAAAGTCCCTTCCAGTTTTTTATATTGCTAAGGAGTTCCCTTTGTTATTCAGTCCTGCCCCCTAGCTTTCTGTGGTTCAAGAGATCTCTCTTCTTCCTTGTCCTTATCTTTGGAGTGATAAGAAGTCTATTTAGTGAATTCTCAGAGTGCCTGTAAGGATTGAGCAAGGTGTGTTTCTGACAGACAGAGCCGAATTGCTAAGAGAACCCCTCAGGCCCAGGGCACCGGCTCCTCAAAACAGTCTCTCCTCTCATTCCCGTCCTTCCTCCCACAGTGAGAAGCCTCTGAGAAGTATGCAATGTGAGCCTGCAGTGTCCTGGAGTGCCTCTCTCCCTTCTCCTGTCCTTCGCTCAACAATCAGCCAGTGCCTGTGTTTTAGGGGTTCCATTTCAATTCTCTTGCTTGACTCCTAATCTTTTGCATGAGCTCTTAGTGAGAGCTTATGGGGAAGGACTGATGAATAAGTGTAGGTTCTCTTTGTGCACAGAAGCCCTCAGGATTCTAAATGTCATACCAACTGTCATTTAGTCTGTAAATTTCTTATAACGTTCAATTCGTTTTTTTCCTTTAACCCATTGTAAAACCAGTATTCATGGCCACCATCACAACCACCTGGCCAGTGCAGGTTTGCATTTGATTCGAACAGACGGTAATGAAATAACAAAGCCAAGAACTGGTGGGCCATTAGCTTTATCCTAACTTGCACCTGGCGGGCAAGAAATACACACAGTGGGAAAACACTTCCCTTTCTATTCAGGGCTCCCAAAGCCACTGACTTATCCGAGTTTCCTAGAATCAAAGTTTTCTACCTCACCAGCCTTATTCACCTCTGTTCCCCATCTCCTTCTCTCTGCACAAACTGGCTTCTTCTTCAGCACTCCGCCATCTTGGCTGCTTCTCCTCTCCTCCACGTGGCCTTTCTCTGCTCTCTCCTCTAATGCTAATCTCAGGAACCAATAGAGAGCAAGCTCCCGGTCTGCCCTATTTTATAGTGTAGAAATCAAAACCTTTAATTCAATATACAAACAAGGAAGTCTCTGATACAAAGTCACTTAGGGTGGGAAAGCCTTAGTCTTAAAACTAAGCCTTAGGGTATAATGACCCTGCCTGCTTACAGCCTGTTCCCCGCACCCAATGCAAACTAAGCGAGCAAACCTATATATCATATTTACAAACTTATTTGACCAACACCCATTAATGGTGGTTTCTTCCTATTCCCACTGTCCTACCAAAGGTGACAGAGGCTATAGCAGCGGTTCTCAACCTGTGGGTCGCGACCCGGCGGGGGTTGAACGACCAAAACACAGAGGTCGCCTAAAGCCAAAACCCCAAGGTCACCAGCTTGAGCGCGGGCTCATCTGGTTTGAACAAAGCTCACCAGCTTGGACTCAAGGTTGCTGGCTTGAGCAAGGGGTTACTCGGTCTCCTGTAGCCCCATAGTCAAGGCACATATGAGAAATCAATCAGTGAACAACTAATGTGCCACAACGAAAAACTGATAATTGATGCTTCTCATCTCTCTCCATTCCTGTATGTCTGTCCCTATCTATTCCTCTCTCTGTCTCTGTAAAAAATAAATAAATTTTTAAAAAGTGAATAAATAAATAAATAATTCAATCATACTTGACATTTAATATTATATTAGTTTCAGGTGTACCACATAGTACCTTGACCACTTTCTTAATTTCTGTATAACAACATGTTTCAAAATCACTTCTCTGCTCTAGCTCTGTAATCAGCCTTTCCCCATTGATCCTAGGCATCTTTTATTATAGGCACCACTATTGTTTAGAAACTAAATATAAGTACTATATATGCTCATTGCTACTAGTGTCATTGCTTTTAGGTCTTTCAAATGGACAGATCTGGAAAACTAGATTCCCTTTCTTTCTCCCTGCCTCCTGTCCTCCCTCCCTCCCTTCCTTTCATTTCCATTCATCTATTAAAAACTAAAAATTTATACTGATGCTTCCAATTCCAATCTAACACCACAGTGTACATTCCCCTCTTCCCTTTTCCATATTTGTTAACTTTCTTTTATAACAGGGAGAAACTTGAGTTCCATTATCCTTAATACACTTACTCATTTGCTCCAGATTAGACTACAGATAAATTAGTTTAAGAATTTTAACCCATACTACTTGGAGGACAAAACTTACACCTATTAATAGACTTCAATGTTTTTTGGAGCTGTTTTTTAAGGTAAAATTTTACATACAGGAAAATAAAGAAAAATGAATTATACAATTCAGTGAGTTTTGATAAATAAATACCTCATAAAATATACACCCCCTCATGAAGATATTGAACATTTCCATTATCCCAGAAAGATGCCCATCACAATCAATCCTCCCTCTCTCCCACAAACACTAGAGTTTTAACTTTTTAATTGTATATTAGTTTTGCTTGTTCTGCAGCTTCCAATAATAAAGTAATACAATAGGTATTCTTTTGTGTTGGACCTCTTTTGCTCAGCATACTGTGAGATTCATTTGTGCTATGTGTATCAATTGTTCTTTTTCTGTTGTCCTGAGAAGTATCTCCTAATAGGTAAACATCCCACAATTTGTTTATTCATTCTCCTGTTGACATTTGGGATGTTTCCAGTTTTTTTTTTTTTTGCTATTATGAATATAAGTTGCTATGAACAGTGTTGTATAAG
This sequence comes from Saccopteryx bilineata, assembly GCF_036850765.1. Classification (NCBI taxonomy): domain Eukaryota; kingdom Metazoa; phylum Chordata; class Mammalia; order Chiroptera; family Emballonuridae; genus Saccopteryx; species Saccopteryx bilineata. The sequence goes on along the minus strand of NC_089490.1, from coordinate 184,738,523 downwards.
TCTTAGTATGGACATATGTTTTCATTTCTCTTGAATATGCAAAAATGGAATTGCTGTGGCCTGCCTATGTGTAGATACAATTTTACAAGAAAGTGCTAAACCTTTTGCCAAAGTGTTTGTACTTCAAGCCTGTTTTTGCTTTACTTCATTTTAACTACCACCTTTCTTTGGTAACTCGTATGTGGTTTTATGGCCTCCCCCACTATAGAGTGACCTCCATAGAAAAGACTGAATCGGGCCCTGGCCGGTTGGCTCAGCGGTAGAGCGTCGGCCTGGCGTGCGGGGGACCCTGGTTCGATTCCCGGCCAGGGCACATAGGAGAAGCGCCCATTTGCTTCTCCACACCCCCCCCCCCCTTCCTCTCTGTCTCTCTCTTCCCCTCCTGCAGCCAAGGCTCCATTGGAGCAAAAGATGGCCCTGGCGCTGGGGATGGCTCCTTGGCCTCTGCCCCAGGCGCTAGAGTGGCTCTGGTCGCGGCAGAGCGACGCCCCGGAGGGGCAGAGCATCGCCCCCTGGTGGGCAGAGCATTGCCCCTGGTGGGCGTGCCGGGTGGATCCCGGCCGGGCGCATGCGGGAGTCTATCTGACTGTCTCTCCCGGTTTCCAGCTTCAGAAAAAAAAAAAAAAAAGACTGAATCGGTCTGAAGGCACACAGGGACCTCCAACCTCCCTGGATTAGACTCCTTAGGCTTCTCGGTGAACTCCACTGAAGTGGTAACAAACCCACACACTTACTCTCAGAATTCCGGGTCTACCCCAAGTTCTCCTTCCCCTCTTCCACCATTCAGCTTGTCAGTTCTTGACATCTAGTGGAACTGTCAGACTTCAACTGCAGCTGGATTTGACATACGTAAGAGAGCATTATTCCCTCCACAGACTCCCTGAGACTTTACAATTCCAGAGTTTATCCTAATCCTCTAGAACCACGAGATGCTAGATTCTGAGAATTGAGTGGGGAGGGAGGGCCTCACTATTGGCTGACTTGATTCTTGTTCTTCTTGTCACTTTCCAGCAGAGCAATTGGAGGTGGTTTCACAGCTAAACCTGGCTTTAGTCTTTGTGATGTCTGGACTTCATGAGCTCTGTGTTTACCTAAGAATTGTCAGAAACAAAATGACTTAGGTGTTTGAAACTCTGCAGTGTTCTGAAATACACTAAAGCACTCTACCCCAAAATAGCACTTACACAGCATGGGGAGTCCACACTCCCTTTCTTTCTCCCTCTCTCTCTCTCTCTCTTTCTCTTTCTTTCTCTCTCTCTCTCTCTCTGGACACTGTTGCTGGATGCCCTTTCCCACACAAGTGCACCCTGTTACCTCATCCCTTTTTTGAGTGCAGTGTGCGCTGCAGTTTTCTTATCAGATTCAGACACTTCTTCTCCCTAGCAACCTGCTCTCCTTCAGACCCATTCCTGCTCTTCCTTTTCAGGTTTGTGGCTCTTTAAGGGCAGGAGACACTAACCCCTTGATAGTTAGGGTGCTAGCCTTGTGAAGGACTTTTGTGATCAAAATATTTTATTGTCAGTGATTGTCTTGCGCATTTGTTTTCCTTTTTCTTTTTTTTAATGTGGCTGCCGAGATGAACATTTATGCTGTAAACAGAGCTGGGATACTCAGCAAAAGAGAGCATTGAAAATACATTTCCTGATGAGTCAGTTCATTTTGGGTGACAAACCAGACTCTGGGTTATAGTGTACGTAGCAGAGATGGCAGGTTCAGAGACTCCACATCAGGAAAAAATCTTCTGTTGACAATGAGAGCAGCCAGGCACGTCACCTTTGGGCAATGGAGAGCATGCCAAGAGCCCTGGTTCTCTTCAAAGAGAGAAACTGTTGCCACTACTAATTTGGACTCTACCTTCCTTCCACTTCCTAAAGCGTGACATTCTTCTCAGGATACTCTGGGGCCCACCAAGGCGAGCTTTAACCCCTCTTGCTGAGGGAGTGCTATCTTAAATGTTCTTTCTTGGTGAACCAACTAGGAGTAAGTTTAAACAGCACTTAAGCCACAAAATACTCATCCTCACATTCACTCACCTTGTCATCCATTCATCCTTCTATCAAACATTTATTGTTTAATCAATCTTTGATGTGCTTAATAAGTATATTAAGCACAGTAAACAATTAACTGTGAATAAGATAAGATATCCTTTTCCTCCAAGAGATTACAGTTTAGAGAGATAGGGAGTCAACAATGCCTGCTTATAAGTGTCTATAATAAAAGGAAGAAAGTGTAAAAGACCTATAAGCAGTCCTGTGTCAGGTCAGAAGAGTGACCACCACACCTTTTGATTGTGTCGTTCATTAACAATTATTTTGCACAACTACTGTAATACATATTTATATATAAATTATGTCTATGAAGTTTATGCTAATATATACATTAAGATCATAAAACTATAGATTAAAAATGTAATGTAAATATGAAATAGATGACTTTTTGAAGTGCTTTTAACCTTATTGAATAATACAAAACTTTTTTTAATATACTATTAAAATTTTTTTGGTGATGGTAATGAGATTTTCATGTCAGATCTGATTCAACAGTCATTGTTTTTGCATCTAATATGGTTATATAAAGTTCATATTGGCAGAAGGGAAAATGTTATGTCTGTCATCTAATTCTTGTTTGCTGGTGCTTACACCATAGCATTATTTTTAAATTTCAGTTCTTGTAGAAAAGAAAAATTAAGCATGTTGTAAAAATAAGCATGAGAGTTAGTTTAATTAAAAGCTAGATAAGACTATCCAAATACCTACATAATCTGCAGTATGTCATAATATGCTAAAAATGAATGATGGACATGTGTCATAGCAACTGCTTCCTCACTGTGGAACTCCAGACTTTCCAAATGCTAGTTTCCAAGGCATCCATCTTTAATACATGGGCCTAGTGATGGTCCTAATCTCCATTTGTATATTAAATTAAAGTAATTCTTAATAGATTTCCTATTCTTTAAAGTAATTATAACAGATGTTCAACTATTTCCTTCCCATGCTCTAACAGAGCATTCATTGGCTCTTCCTATATGTACCTCAGTTTGGAGACCCCTAAGTTAGAGGATAGTTTAGATATAAATCCCCTTTGAGAAAGCCCCATATGAGAACTTAACTGTCACCAATAAGTAGAAACTGAAGGAGAGTAAGCATTTGGAAGAGAGTGAACGACATGCATGTGTCATGAAAGCACAGGGTATGCTGGAGGGGTGATGAAATGTCCATTGTACTGGGTCATCAACAAAGAATTGTGGGGAAATTAGAGCCAGAATATGAAAGGCATTGAGTATCTCACTAGGGTAAGAATGTGAACTTTAGTAAGCTTTGGAAGACAGTATATACACACTGTATTCTCTGAACTGAGAGATATTTAATGCCATGAAGCAACTCTTCCTTTATTTTAACATCTCTCTTCTTTATCTCTAAGAAAGTGGCCCTTCCCTTATCTGCATTTCTTCTTTATGGAGCTTGTTATTGGAAATACCAGTCTAGAGTGGAGAGAGACTGGGATGAATTGGTGGTGGTGGTGGTGGTGGTGGTGGTGGTGGTTGTAGGAGAGGACCTCAACAAAGTAAGATGTCTATTACATGACCAATAAATAAATGGTTCAAGTTAAAGATAATAAAGCTTTCAAAGAGTGTGATGGCTATAGAAACAAAGGCAAAATGGAAGACTTTTTAATGAAGGAAGAGAAAAACCACAGCCCACTTTACAAACTTTCCAGCCTGGGTAATTAGAAGAGTGGGAATCCAGAGAAATGGAGATTCCAGGAGAAGAAGCAATTTTAAAGTAGTTGTTAGTGGTTTGTTTTGGGCTAGAAATGTCCCCAAATAAAGCTAAAAACATGGATATGTAAAATAAGGCTTGCATCATCTATCCTGGGACATTAAAGTAATTAGCAAAGGGAAACTGGTTAAAAGAAGAGGATCAGACAATGATAGGAAACACCTCCTAGTATGTAACTCAGCAGTTCCAGTGGGTCTGTAGCTGGAGATTCTTGTCTCTTACATAGGCTCTTAATTCAATTATTAATGTCTTTGGTGATTGTAGTTACTTCACAGATTCTCTTCTACCAGTTAAGGAAAATTAATATGCTTCAGAAATTAGGTTTCAGTCATCTGAGGTTGTTAGTTTTTAAAAAATCTTTATACTGAGATGGCTTAAGGAGCAAAGTAGTCCACAAGATCTAAGCATAGTATTTAAAAAATAACACACAACATAATGAGAGGTGGAAACAAAAAAGAAGTTCCTGAATACAAAACTACATTTAAAATGGAAATAATTTGGAATATTATAAGGACTACATTTAAGGTTACTGGCATAAGTGCTCTTGACAATGTCGACTAATCAGCTCCACTAAATATGAAGGTTAATTTATTTCTCAGTGAATTGTCCAGATTGACTAGATGGGTGAGCTGCTTTTCTGTCATTAAAAATAAATAAATAAATAAACTCAAGATATTTTTAGAAAGAAATATAGAGAATTAGTAAGGCTTGTAGGATAACAAAAAATCCCAATTAGGGCATGGGATTAATTGGAGAAACAGATAAAGCAAGGCAGAAAAGCATTTCTGGCAAATTGTTAATATGATACTTAATGGAGGAAGAAAGTGAGTAATGAATAAATATGTATTTTGTTATGGGCTGAACTGTGTTGCCCCCAAATTTATATGTCAAAATCCTAATACCAAATAACTGTAATGTAACTGTATGTGAACAGAAGGTCTTTAAAAAGGTGATTAAGATTAAATGAGGTCATTGGGGGTGAGCCCTAATCCAATATGATTTATGTCCTTAGAAGAAGAGATTAGGATAGGCATGGCCAACATATGTCCCATGGGCCAGATACAGCCCACGTAATGAGTTTATGTGGCCCGTGATTAAATTTTTAATATTCTCCGCAAGACGCACTGTGGAAATGAAATAAGTGATACTTTTAAATCATTATACATAAACTACAATATCTAACCATTGTACAACAATGAGAGTTAAAATCAGAAGCAGAAGTGCCTTTGTTTATTGGAAATCAAGATATTTAAGAAGATAGTGATACGCAGAAAAGAATTCCACGTGTAACTACTCTAGGGTTAACTTCCAATAATTGGTCAAATGGATTTGCGATACTTCTTTATTTTTTAAAAAAATTCCATTATAAAGATTTACAACTTTTGTACTCACCTGTGCAATTTTTATAAGCAATTGAATAATGGAAAATATGGAAATTTAAAAAAACTTGCCAAGGAATATTTAGTAATCTTCAGCTCAACTTATATTTGTGAACAAATGTTTTCTTTAATAAATCTAAATAAAAGTACAAGATCAAGACTGAATGATTTACATTTGGAGGCTGTGTTAAGAATAGCTACTACAAGTATAGAGCCAGATATTAAAAAAATAATAGGCGATGCAAAGCACCTCAACACATCACATTAGTTTCTTTGTTAAATTGTTGTACTAAATTACTTACATTTATTCATAAACAAATTACATAATAAAATTTTGTTTACTTAAACAAATTGTTTTTGCATTTAACATTTTTAAATTTTAATATTTCGTCTGGCCCATGAAAAATGTTTTCTTTCTAATTTGGCCCAGGGGGCAAAAGCTGTTGGCCATGCCTGGACTAGGACACAGGTAACTAGGTGAAGACACAGGGAGAAAGCTCTCAGATGAAACCAGTCCTGCCAATACCTTGATCTTGGACTGCAAAGCTAACAGCAATGAGTTAATCAACTTGTTTAAGCTGTGGCATGTTGTTAGGACAGTCCTAATAAACAGTAGATTAACACAATATTTCAAGTAAAAAATAATATTTTAGAGAGAGAGAAAGTGGCAGGAAGGGAGAGAAATAATAAGCATTAACTTGTAGTTGCATCACTTTAGTTGTTCATTGATTGCTTCTCATACGTGCCATGACTGGGGAGCTCAAGCTGAGCCAGTGACCTCTTGCTCAAGCCAGCAACCTTGGGCTCAAGCTAGTGACCTTGGTCTTTAAGCCAGTAACCTTAGGGCTCATGCTAGTGACCATGGGGCCATTTCATGATCCCATGCTCAAGCCAGTGACCCCGCACTCAAGATAGTGACCTTGGGGTTTGAAACCTAGGACCTCAGCATTGCAGGTCAATACTCTATCCACTGCACTCCACCACCACTGGTCAGGCTATTAAAGCTTTTTTCAACTTGGACAGATTACTGAGTACTCATGGAGAAAAAAAGACCTTGTTAAACTCATTTATTATGACCTTGAAAGGTGGATTTGGAAGACTCACAGTCCATTTTGACTTTACCATGTTTAAAACTAAATTCTGTAGGAAATATAATACACATTTGTATTATATACAGTAATATACACTCATTAATCTATCAGGGAATCAGATTATAACCATATGGAGACTGATGGGATAGAGAACCAAACATAGAGTGTGGTTATGAAAATGCATGTCAACATGGAGGAGAGGTGGTAGGAACAGACTGGCCAGTATTCAAGAAAAAAAAAACACATACTTATTAAATTTGTTACTAATAATGCTGTGGATATTAGAGGATAGAATCAGCATAATTAATATAAATTCCTTACTAATGTGGACAAATGGTAAGAGAATTTTCATTAAGACTGTCAGAGCAATAACTACTAAAAGAGAATCATTACTCTATACTCTTCCTCAGCCTGTGTGATGGATATTTTAGGGGCACTTATCAAGCAATGAAACATAAAAGTAGCTTTATAAGGGAAGAGTGGAGGCACCATCATGAGAGGCAGGAATAGAAGGGCAGAAATCAGAAACCATGAGATCATCTTCTAATTAGGCCTACCAGTAGCAGTCAGAGAATCTCTGGGCCCCATTTTTAAGCTTTAGGGTCTACACTAAAGAATGTAGAGGACTTAGAGTTTATGAGTAAAGATAAAAATAATTAGGAAATAAAATCTATGCATATAGGCTAAAATGATGATGACTATTCAACTAAACAAGAGTGGCCTGGTTATTTAATAGTACTTTTCTTTTTTTAAAGGATAGCATAGTCGTAATTGATGGTAGTCAACTATTCTCTGTTTACACAGCAGGGGTCAAAACAAGAGGAAATGGGCCCCTACTGCATGTGTGGGGTTCAGATTAAACATAGGGGAGAACTGGCTGAATGGGATAAATTATTATGGATGAATATGGAATATCTTACTTGGGGGAGCTTTAAAAATAGTCTCTCAAGTGTCAAGGATAATTTAAAAATTAAATTCAAGAGTAATGCAGTGTGAGAGATATTTCTGATCTCTCCCCCTTGAAATTTCAACAAGTTGGACAACTATAATAAAGAAACCCTAGCTGGGCTTGCAGGCATGCGTAAAAGATCCACATATCAAATGGACTAAAGTGGGATGGGGTGAAAAAGGATGCAGAAGATAAAACACACTTGTGATGGACTTTAGAGAGGAGAGGAGACAAACCTGGAGTGACCGTTTTTGTTTTTTTTTGTTTTTCTCTGCTGGACTATGGGGAGGAGGGAATCTCAGGATCTCTGAATTTTGTCTGAGGGGTACAGAGAGGCAAACCTGAAGTGGTTGGGTCTCCTTCTGCCAGGATGAGCAGTGGGACAGAGGGGCAGAGGGGGAGATAAACCAAGGTGGCCAGAGCATGGGGGCATGGCCAGTGTTCCCATGGTCTACCAGCAGCCTGCACTTGGCAGAGTCAGAGAAAGCTAAAGTTTGGCCCCCCAGCCTCCAAGATCCTGCCTCCCTCATCTCGCAGTACTGAGAGTGACAGAGACAAACCCCACAGCTGGCTCTCCAGAGCCACTCTCTGCCCCGAAGAATAGAGGTCCTCCATATCCGGTCCCCAGGTCTTTTGAGACATGGGAAGGAGTGCCTGGAAGCCTGAAATCACCATTGCTAGAACCATAAAGCCAAAGCCATAAGGCCAAAGCGATAGAGCCTTTACAACGTGCCCCCCCCCACCAGTGCAACTGAGGCCCTGCCTACATCATTGCAACAGCAATATCTCAGCAATAGACAGCTCAGAAACTTAACTGAGCTACAAGTTGTAATACAGTAACACTTACAGGAAGAAACGTCTCAAAATTAAAATTTATATATATTTTTTCCTTTCTTTTCTTCTTAATTTTTTTCTCTTTTGAATTTTATCTTTTTTAAATTTTAAATATTTTATTCTTATTTCTTGGTGGTTTTTTGTTTTTGATTATTTTGTTTGCTTTTGATCTTTTTATCTGTGGGTTTTCTTCCTGTCATAATTTTTAAAATTTTTATATTTTTATTGTATTTTTTATTTTAATTTTTAATTTTTTTTAGTTTTTTTTTTGTTCTTGTTAGGGTTATTAACAAAACTACTCTCAAATACCATCAAGGAAGAATAAATTGAATACCATGGCTACACAAGACAGAGACATAGTTCAGAAAGAAAACAAAAAATCTCCAGAAAAAATGTCAATCACATGGAAACCTTGGAATTAAATGATAGAGAACTCAAAACTGAAGTTCTGAAAATATTCAACTAGATGTGAGAAGACACCAATAAGCAACATAATGAGCTCAGAAAACAAATTAATGAAGAAAACAAATACCTCACCAAGGAGATTGAAACTTTAAAAACAAAGATGAAGAATTCAATTCATGAATTGAAGACAGAGGTAGCAAGCTTAGCTAATAGAACAAGCCAGATGAATGAAAGAATCAGTGACATTGCCGACAGGCAACTAGAGGAAAGAATCAGTGACATTGAGGACAGGCAACTAGAGGAAAGAATCAGTGACATTGAAGACAGGCAACTAGAGGAAAGAATCAGTGACATTGAGGACAGGCAACTAGAGGAAAGAATCAGTGACATTGAGGACAGGCAACTAGAGGAAAGAATCAGTGACATTGAGGACAGGTAACTAGAGGAAAGAATCAGTGACATTGAAGACAAGCAACTAGAAATGCTACAGATAGAAGAGGAGAGAGACTTATGAATGAAAAAAACTGAGAGATCTCTACAAAAATTGAGTCCATCAAAAAGAACAATATAAGAATAATGGGTATATCTGAAGAAGAAGAGAGGGAAAAGGGAATGGAGAGCCTATTCAAGCAAATAATTGATGAGAATTTCCCAAACCTATAGAAAGAGTTAGATCCTCGAATCCAAGAAGCAAACAGAATGCCGAGTTACCGCAACCCAGACTTACTCTAAGACACATCATAATAAAATTGTCAAAAATCAATGACAAAGAAAGAATCCTCAAGGCAGCTAGAGAAAATAACAAAACATGTAAAGGAAAGTCCAATAGGGTATCATCAGGCTTCTCAGCAGAAACTCTATAAGCTGGAAGAGAGTGGACCCAAATTCAAAATACTGAAAAGAGGAATTAGCAGCCAAGAATACTATAACCATCAAAGTTATCCTTCAAATGTGAAGAAGAAATAAAAACTTTTACAGACATACAGAAGCTGAGGGAATTTATCACCAGAAAACCCCCACTGCAGGAAATAATCAAGGGTGTTATTTGACCAGATACACACACACACACAAAAAAAAAATCCCCCCAAAACACAAAACTACAAGTAAAAACTCCAGCAAGCTCACAATAAAAATAAGGATAAACTGTGACAAAAATAACATAACAGGGGAGAGGATAAAGATCTGCAGTAGCAAAGGAAGATGACAAGAACTCTTGTACATATAAAAATTTTCTTTTAACAACCTAATGGTAACCACCCACAAAATGCCACCATTGAAACACACAGCTTAAACAAAGAAGAAACAGAGGAAAGAAGTATGGAATCCCACCAAACAAAAACAATGACAGAAACAAAAAAGAGGAGAACCAAACAAGACACAGAGCTACCAGAAAACAAAACATAAAATGGCTATAGGAAATCTTCAGGTGTCAATAATTACCCTAAATATAAATAGATTGAACTCACCAGTAAAGAGGCAGAGTAACAATTGGATCAAAATAAAACCCAACCGTATGCTGCCTTTAAGAGACACATCTAAGCTGCAAGGACAAAAGTAGATTCAAAGTGAAAGGTTGGAAGTTGATTCTCCAAGCAAACTATATCCAAAGAAAAGTAGGTGTAGCCATACTCATATTTGACATGGACCTTGGCCATAGAGAACAATTTATGAATTTGACCCCAAAGGCAAGGGAAGTAAAGGCAAAAATATGTATAAATGAATGGGACTATATCAAACTAAAAGCTTCTGCACAGCAAAAGAAACTGGGAACAAAACAAACAGGCAGCCAACCAAATGGGAGATGGTATTTGCAAACAACAGCTTCGATAAGGGGTTAATACCCAAAATATATAAAGAACTCACAAAGCACAGCAACAAACAAGCAAACAATCCAATTAAAAATGGGGAGAGGACATGAACAGACACTTCTTCCAAGAGGACATAAAAATGGCCAACAAATATATGAAAAGATGCTCATCTGCACTAGTTATTCAAGAAACACAAATCAAAACTACAGTGAGATACCACCCCATGCCTTTTAGGTTGGCTATTATCAACAAGACAGGTAATAGGAAGTGTTGGAGAGACTGTGGAGAAAAAAGAACCCTCATTCACTGCTGGTGGGAATGCAAATTAGTACAACCATTATGGAAGAAAGTATAATGTTCCTTGAAAAATTCAGAATAGAATTACCATATAAGCACTAATCACTCTACTGGGTATCTACCCTAAAAACTCAAAAACATTGTTATATAAAAACACATGCACCCCCATATTCATCACAGCATTATTCACAGTGGCCAAGACATGGAAACCAAAGTGTCCCTTAATAGAGGACTAGATAAAGATGTAGTACATGTATACCGTGGAATACTACTTAGCCATAAGAAATGATGACATAGTGACATTTATGACATGGATAGACCTTGAGAACATTATACTGAGTGAAATAAGTAAACCAGAAAAGCTAAGAACTGTATGATTTTACACATATGTGGGATATAAAACTGAGACTCATGGACATAGATAAGAGTGAAGTGGTTACCAGGAGGAAAGGAGTGTGGGGGAGGGGGTAGGAGGAAGGGTGTAAAGAGGGACAAATATAAGGTGACGGAAAATGATTTGACTTTGAGTGATGGTATACAACATAATCAACAGTTCAAATGCTACAGAGATGTTCACTTGAAACCTATGTACTCTTATTGATCAGTGTTATTGTTTTAGAGTTAATTTTATAAATAAAATTTAAAAATTTAAAAATAAAAAAGAAAAAGAAAAAAATTAAATCCTGTCTGAATAGTAGGGCTTGAGACTGGAGAATTGGAAGGTGTAGGAGAGCCACATAAACACTGAAGAGACCTTCTAATCTTAAAATATGATGATTATCTTGAAAATAATACTAGTTATAAAATAGAATATTAAAAAAGCAGTGATAACTAATATATGCATTATGATTTATTATTATTATTTTATTTTTCTCCCCTCCTTAATCTGGGCAGCAGTTTGGGCATTTGCCAAGCAAGTTATAATTATCTATTGGTGAGATTTAAATCTCTTCATTATGCAACCAGCATCCAGAATTACCAGATAGACAGGTTGGGGAATTTCTGTTTTGAGCAACAGTAATAACAACTGATCATGTGGCTCCTCAAGTTTATCAATTTATCAATTTTTATTGTAAAGTAAGTTGTATCTTATGTGTAACTTCTAGATGCTCACCAGCTGAATTAGACACCGTGAGAATACAGAAAGGGAAGAGGACAAAGGGTGACTGAATAAATACTTGTGAAAAATTAGTGCACAATAACAGAGAATTACTAAATTATGTGATAAGGGCTATTTGTGCTGGAAGAGTTGGCTAGTGAATGGGACTTATGGGATAAAAATATCACAAAGTAAATTGTAAAGGACGGGAAAGGTTAAAGAGCAGGGTATTGTGAGCATAGGGATGGAAGTGAAAGTGTATGTGCTTCTGATACACTGAAAAGAGCCTTGCGTAATTACAGCCTCGGGGAGAAAGTCACAGTTGTGCTTGTCACACAAAGCTTGGTGATTTGCTGTTGCTGAAGTCTGTGACCTTATCTCATCCTATCTTCTTGTTCCCTCTCTCTCACTCCCCCCTTTTCTGTCATAATCCCACCTGTCTGAGTTCATATTCAAGTTCACTTTACAACCCTATGGCCTTGAATCTTGGTTGCTTTGTGTGTGTATAAAATTATGTTAACAAAAGGACCTACTTTAAAGTACTGTGAGGATTAAATAAATAAATAGATGTAAAGCGCTTAGAATAGCACTGGGTATGATGTGAGCATCAATAAAATATTATCCATTGTTATTGTTATTGTTAATCCTTTAAACCTTCAAGTCCAGATGTTGTCTCCTCCTGGAAGCCTGTCCCTTCCTAAGCAGCCTGTATCGGCATCATCCCGTGTGCTTGTCATACCCTGTTCTTACCTTGCTCACAGCACATCCTGTTCCGCACTGTAATCCCAGGTTGACATGTTCGTCTCTTCCTGAACTGTGGTGTCTGGAGGTAGCCACGTCCTGTTTATTTCTCAATCCAGAGTCTAAAGGCAGTCTAGCACTATGTGTTGAATAATTAGGTGATTGAATAAATAAATAATTGATAGCAAGATAAATCTATGAATTCACACATTATATTCATCACCCACCTCCATTACACTAACTTAATCCATTTTACTAAATTAATACTAAAAAAGTATATAATATTAGGAAAAAAAACAGTGGAATATGTAATGAAAGTGTAGAGGTCAAAATTTAATGGTTTGTTATAATTGGTCTCATTCAAGAAATCTTTACAGATTGGGTTTGCATTCATTTTGCAAAATTTAAAGGCTAACACTATATAATCCTTTTTTTTTTTTTTTTTTTTTTGTATTTTTCCTGAAGTGAGAAGTGGAGAGGCAGACAGACAAGACTCCTGCATGTGCCTGACAGGAATCCACTCAGCCTGCCCACTAGAGGGTAATGCTCTGCCCATATGGGCCATTGCTCCGACACCACTGGAGTCATTCTAGCGCCTGAGGCAAAGGCCATGGAACCATCCTCAGTGCCTGGGCCAACTTTGCTCCAATGGTGCCTTGGCTGCGAGAGGTTCCCCAGAAGAGAGAGGCAGAGAGGAAGGAGAGGGGGAGGGTAGAGAAGCAGATGGGCACTTCTCCTGTGTGCCCTGGCTGGGAATCGAACCTGGGACTTCCACACACTGGTCCAACGCTCTACTGCTGAGCCGACCGGCCAGGGCCTTATTATATAATCTAATCACTGTGCTTTGAAGTTTTACTTGTAGTAATCAAGACATGAGATATTTTTATAACCTCATTAGCTATAAAATGTACTTTCTATGTTTTTTTAAAAAAATTTATTGAATTTATTGAAGTGGCATTGGTTAATAAAATCATACAGGTTTCAGGTGCATAATTCTATAATATATCATCTGTATATTGCGTTGTGTTTTCACTAAACTCAAGTCTAGTCTCCCCCCTCTAACCCTCCTCCACCTATTTTTAAAGTTTTTTCTTTATAAATTGTTAAACTTGTAAAAGTGGAAGTTAAGAATTAGGCGAAAAGAATCAGCTTCTCTGAGCTCCATGAATCTATGATGTAGTTGGGATTATAATCTAGGTTTCCTAAATACAGACTGGTGGGCTTTCATTAAAACCATGTAATTTACTAGTCCCACAATTAGTGACTCTTTTTAATTGTTTAACAAATTTGTTTTATTTGCACAGAAGCTTTAACAGATAGAATTATGGCAATGGAGATTTTTAATGTCTTAATAAAAAATATAATGGTAAAGCTAGAATGTTTTATGTGAAAATAACAGATAAAACCCTATAAACTATTAGTTAATAATAACATACTGTTTGTTAACTATCAATGTGATAATTCAAATAATTCTAGCATATAAAGTAATCACTTTTGAAGGCAATTTAATTTATTGTTACATATTTTTCATATTGGATATAAAAGATAAAGGATATATTTATTTCAGGTATAGAATACAATATTAGAAAACACATCTATTAAAAAAAATCAGATAGGCGTAATATAGATTAGCTTTCATCCCAGGGCTGGTTCTTTTTTCTGAGGAAGAGGCATTTCAAGCCCATAATTATATAATTGAAATAGCTAGAACACCATACACAGTATTCCAGCAATCGTAACAACCAAGTAGGTTCACTGCACTGTGGACCAGGTCAGTTACTAAAAAATCAACAGGCAGGGATGAAATTAGCCATAGCACATTCAGTCTGCTGCTTACTCTCATCTATTAATCGGATTGTTTAGTTACTGATCTGACTCACCATTTAGCAATCAAAGTTAATTAAAATAGCCAGACTGTACTAGATGCTGTGGTTAAGTGAGACATAAATATGGGTCCCACTGTCCATGGTTCAGAGAGGAAGATAGGATCATGAAGGCACTAATCTGTTTTAAGATTACCAACCTCAAATATTCTTATCAGTTTTGCAGGGAAATTTTTTAATTTTCATTCTATTCTACTCTCATTTGTAAAGTTAGCATTAGTGATTCTAGAAAGGCGTGAAACAAACTTTTCCCCCTTCCTTACAACATCTTGCTTGCTCTCTGTTGGTTAGACAATACAACATACTGCCTGTATATTGGGTGTAACATAGTGGCCAAGAGCTTTAGAGTTAAATGACCGTCCTAGGTTGATGTCCATCTTCTTTACATGGAAGTTACAGTAGCCACTATCTAAGGTTGACATGATGAACATAAAGCACGTGGTGAGGGACACATGGTAAATTAGCAATTAATGTTACCTGTTGTTTGTGAGTGGTGATAAATGAGTCACCAGAAATCGATAGCCATTTTTTTCCATCATCATTTGATGGAGAGCTTTGGCTTAACTTTTATTAGGATTCATTATTGCCTGACATGGAATATGGTATCCCAAGATTAGAGGCAGTCTGGGAAATGGGGACGTATAGTATTGTGTAGAATCAGTATAACTTAATTTCCTTTTTTTTTTTTTGTATTTTTCTGAAGCTGCAAACGGGGAGAGACAGTCAGACAGACTTCCGCATGCGCCTGACCGGGATCCACCCGGCACGCCCACCAGGGGCGACGCTCTGCCCACCAGGGGGCGATGTTCTGCCCCTCCGGGGCATCGCTCTGTTGCGACCAGAGCCACTCTAGTGCCTGGGGCAGAGGCCAAGGAGCCATCCCCAGCGCCCGGGCCATCTTTGCTCCAATGGAGCCTTGGCTGCGGGAGGGGAAGAGAGAGACAGAGAGGAAGGAGGGGATGGGGGTGGAGAAGCAAATGGGCACTTCTCCTATGTGCCCTGGCCGGGAATCGAACCCGGGCCCCCCGCACGCCAGGCCGACGCTCTACCGCTGAGCCAACCGGCCAGGGCCTTTCCTTTTTTATTGTCTAATTATCAGGTGGTTATTATTAGAAAAAGGAGAAACGGCTAATATGAACCTGGCTAAACAAAACACTGGTCCCAAGACATATGTCTCAATACTTGAAATGTAGTTTACTTAAAACTGATGTACGGTGAATTAAACTGTGTTTTAATCTGTTGATGGACCTCTTCATTTGAAGTAAAAAGTGGTAGATAGAAGACTGATCTGAAAGCAGTCTTCGGTCTCCGGCTTTGACACCTGAGGCGAGATGAGGACGGCTATGGAAGGTACAGAGAAGAGACTCAAGGGTGCCAAGAGGCGGGAAAGAGAGGCCACGGAGGAAATGCTAATGGAGGTTTGATTATACAGCCTGAGTGAAGGCTGCACAATACTGATACTAAAATTACTAAAAGAGTTGAAACTCAAGTGCGCAGCATGGCGGTCCTAGGGCAGACGGCTGGTCAGACTAACCCTGCGCCCCAGAAAGGAGGAAGTCCCCTCTCCTTAACACACGTTTTTCCCTTCCCTTTCGCTCTTCTTCTACCTTCCTCTTTTGCTACTTTTCTCTCCATCATGTCTTGGAGGAAATAAGAGTTGGAGCTAAAAGTTCAGAATAGGTGATTTCAGCAGGTAATTCCTAGATGTACACACGTGAGCCAGTTCTGAGCTTCATTTTCAAAAAAAAAAGAAAAAAGAATGTCTCCTAATTTGTAAAAGACAGATAATAACACCTGCCTCATAGTGCTGCTGAGAAGATAAAGTAAAATAAAGGGTACAAAAATCACTCTGTAACACGTAGAGTCAAAGTGAATGTGGGCTTTTAGCATTATCAACGTATTTCCTCGGTTTTTACGTCTCTTCCCCTCTCCCTTGCAATTCCAAGCACCAGAGAGCAGAGAAGAGAGATACAAAATTACCTTCTTACTTTTCTTTGTAAGATAACTTCTTATTTTTAAGAAAAGGCTTAGTTATAGAGAAATGGATCTTGGGCTTTGTTCAGACTTTATTTCAGTCTGATGATTTCATGACAAATAAGCCTCCATATGTATTTCCTCTGTGGGGTTGTGTACTGCCTTTTTTTTGGTGTGGGGGGGGGGGGAGAGAAATCACTATCCTCTTCTAAAATTTATATGTGGAGACCCTGGAAATGTTTTAAAGAGAAAATGAAGGAAAGAAAAAATTTCAGAGGCAAGATTATATGGGCATAAACCCAATCTACGTTTTCCACCACCAAATCTTGATCAACATATATAGATTATATTACAAATTAAAATCAAAAATTTAAAGTCACATTTATTGATCTATATAAAGTAAAATTCACTTTTTAGGTGTGAAATCCTATGAATTTGGACCAATCTATTCAGTTGTGTAACAATCACCACAATCAACATATAGGGTATTTTGCCTGGCCTTATAGTTTTAGTGTTTGCAAATATCATGTAATGGAATTATTATTATTATTATTATCATATAGGTATAGGCCAGTGATTTTCAACCTTCTTCATCTCATGGCGCACATGAACTAATTACTAAAATTCTGTGGCACACCAAAAAAATTTTTTGACGATTTCACAAAAATAATAGATACAGTTTTGATTCATTCACAGTGGGTGGCTATTGTTGTGTTGGTTGTTGCCATTTTTAAATTTGATAATCTAGGAGAAAAGAGATCAGTGCCCCTGACTGAATAGTCAGGTATTGCATGTTGTAAAAATTCTTGCAGCACCCCAGTGTGCCTGCGGTGGCGCACTGGATGAAAATCACTGATATAGACTATGGAATCTGGGTTCATTCATTTCGTATAAAGCTTTTAAAATTATTTTATGTTGTCACATGTATCAGTAGTTTTGTTCCTTTCATTATTGAGTTTTATTTCATTGTATAGTTGCACCATGATTTCTTTTCTCTTTTTTTTTTTTTTTTTTGTGACAGAGACAGAGAGAGTCAGAGAGAGGGACAGATAGGGACAGACAGCAAGTGAGAGAGATGAGAAGCATCAACTCTTTATTGCAGCACCTTAGTTGTTCATAGTTGCTTTCTCATATGTGCCTTGACCGGGGGGCTACAGCAGACTGAGTAACCCCTTGCTCGAGTCATGACCTTGGGCTCAAGCTGGTGAGCTGTGCTCAAACCAGATGAGCCCGCGCTCAAGCTGGCGAGCTCAGGATTTCGAACCTGGGTCCTCGGCATCCCAGTCCAATGCTCTATCCACTGAGCCCCACTGCCTGGCCAGGCTGCACCATAATTTCTTTATATATGCAGCCATCAATGGATATTTGGGGGTTTTGAGTCTTTAGTTATTACAAATAGTGTGCAATGAACATTTGTATATGGGTTTTGTTTGGACACATGTCTCCATTTCTCTGGGTAAAGACACATTTCTCTGGGATTTTTACATCATATGTTAACTCTATACTTACCTTGACAAGAAATTATAACTGTATAAATGATAAATTCAAAATGGTTAAACAATTTTGTATCTCTGGTATAAAATATGAGAGTTTCACTTACCCAGCATTCTCACCAGGACTTGATGTTATCAATATTTAAAAAAAATTATTTTAGCTTTTCTACTAGATGTGCAGTATTATTTTATTGTGGTTTTAATTTGCATTTCCTTAGTGACTAATGATGTAGTAGATATTTTTAGTGCTTATTTGCTCACTGTATGTCTTTTTTGGTAGTATGTTTGTTCAAATCTTTTGCCTATCAGACTCTCTTCTTATTATTAAATCTTCAGAGTTCTTTATATTTTCTGGATCCTAGCTCTTTATCAGATATGTATTTTCCAAATATTTTCTTCTACTGTGGCCTTTCTCTTTTCTTTTCTTCTTTCTTTCTTTCTTTCTTTCTTTCTTTCTTTCTTTCTTTCTTTCTTTCTTTCTTTCTTTTTAACAGAGCTCAAGTTTTAAATATTGAAATTCATTTTATCCATTTTTTTTTTGGTTCATACTTTTGTAGTCTAAGAAATCTTTGCCTAACCCAAGGTCACAATGGATTTTTTTCTATGGTTTCTTCTAGAAGTTTTATAAAAACTGAGAAAATTTTAAAACACAAAAACATACAAGCACACATACTATGAGCCACCAGTGTGCACTGTGTCAATGCATCAGAGCCATACCTCATGTATCCTGGAGAGTTCCACTGTGCATTCCAGGGAGCATGAAAGTTGACGCAAACATCTTAGAATCATTCCGAGAATAATGACCCCAGAGCTTTCTGAGAAGGCCTCAGCGCCTCCCAGGAGTCCCTAGACCACATTGGAGAACCATGAATCAAAAATGTAAGACACTCAAATACAAACTATGAGTGGCAATATTAAATTTCAAATGAAGTAAAATTTAAGGCCAAAATTTATAAAAGATTGCCAGTCTCACTCAAAAGCAAATCCAGAGCCTTAAATTTATATTAATTAACTAATAAGGAAGGACTTTCAGTATTTAAAATAGAAAAGAATAATGATCGGCTTAAGTAGTGATAACTAAATAAAATCATAGAAAAGGAAATATAATAAATTACTATGAAAATCTAATAAAAAGGAGAAAATGCAAATAAAATATTGTGAATAAAAATGAAGTGACAAAGATATTTTTTAAAAAAACATTATATACATAAAATTTTTCTATTAATAAGAAAATCTTAATGTAGTCTTTTGAAAAAGATTTTCTAAAATTACCTATAAATAGAAAGTCAAAATATATCATTAACCATAAAATAAATTGAAAAAAATATAAAACAATCAAAAATCCCTGGGACTAGTTGATTTCATGGGAGCATTTTATCCCCAAACTTTCAAGAAAAAAAAATGTTTTCAATTTAAACCATGTTAGTGAGCAGTAAAAAGTGGTTTAAATTTATGAAGCTAACATAAAACTTATGCCAAACATAAAAAGAATACTATACTCTTTTCCAAATGTTAAATGAAACACTTGAATGTCCTGTCAGAGGTTAACAGTTATTCTATATAGAAAGTATTCTGCATATTTAGCTGAATAAATTTAATAAGCCATAGATAAAACAAACATTAAAAAGTTCTTTAGTACAAGACATCTTAGTATCTATAGTATCCTAAAATGTATCATAATATGAGGCTCTGTAATTTATTGACCATATGAAACAATTTCCCTTATTTTTCCTATGCCACATATACACATGATAACTAGAAATGTTTCGCCCCAAGTGCTCCCGGCACTGGGTGTTCTAGTGTTCTCAGCTACTGAAGACTGGCAGATCGCAAGCTCACTAATTAATACAGATGTTGAAATCTTAAATTAAAGGAGACCAAACTGACAACTGAGGGGGTATTCACAGAATCATTCATCTTCATCCTGTAGATTTTATCCTAAGAATGCAAGATAGACTTACTATTGTGAAACATATAAACGCTAAAAGGTTAGATTTACAAAGAATACTTTAAACCAATGGAGAAATGGGCTCTAATTAAACATATAAATATATTTCTTTATGAAAGTGGCAAAGATGGAGAAAGCCTGGGTCCAAAGCTGGGGAGGTTGCTGGGAGGTGAGATCTCTCAGATCCTGCTGGCAGGAGTATCACCTGGCACAGTCTTTCTGGGGGACAATTTGGTGAGACGTGTATTTAGTATGTGACACATCCTTTAAAAATTAAACATTCTTAGAAGACTTAGATTTTAAAAGAATTAATGAGAGAAGGAGGGATGGACAGAGGAGGGGTAGAGGTAGTTATGCTTGATTAATATTATCATTAATCTATACATTTTCTCTAGCTCTTTAGAACAAGCTGTCCTCTGCTCTGCCTTCCCCAATTGTCACCCCCACCCCATAGTCAGGAAGCTTTAATGTTAAGAAAAATAAAATTAAGTCTCCAACTAAAAATCATTACTGACCATATCCTTTCCCCAAGTAAGTGGCATGTACATGGTGATCTGCAATCGTGGGCTGAAATATTACTGAGGTTCTTGAGTCATATGAGGAAGACAATCTTTGGCTCGGCTGGCTGGGCTGCAGCAGCCAGGTTTTCCTTGAACAGTAATAACTCGAAGTGTTCTATCACCCAGATTCCTGAGAACTGAAAAATGCTCCTAGGAAAGGCCAGTTTACCAGCAGCTTCCTTGAAAGTCCAGAGGAACAATGGAAGGGACAGCTGCAGTTCTTCATCAGAACTTTCTCCCTTTGGGATTCTTAATGCTAATGAAGTTTTGGAAGTTTAACAACATTAGATTTGTTAGCCATCAGCTTCCTGCCTCCATGGTGCCAGCCAAAACTGTAATGCAGTAACTTCTAAGAGGCGGGTTTTCGGTTCCTGGGCAGTCTGGTAGCCACAGTGTCATGCTAATGCATCTCCTGCACAATCACTAAGACCTCATATGCAGGCAATGGAGGGGCCTGGGTGTCTTTTACACCTGTTTGTTACCTTCAAATTCAGGAAGGATGCACCTGGAAAACGCAGATGCTGTAACCCAAATCCCGCCTACTCACAAAGACGTTCTCTGATTAGGTTATTTAAATAGAACATTATTTGGAATCTCACATTATATACAGACACATGCCTATCTTAAAAACCTGGGTTTTGTGGCATGTGCTATCTTTAAAAGATTCACTATGGTTTACCAGTTTCACATTTTACTTTGTTTTTTACAGACTTCTGAAAGCGACAGCAACGAGACTCCTGAGGAATATTCCATATGTATTGAATATAATGAGAATGTAGAAAAATGTGTAAGTACAAAGAGATACGGTGAGCACATGTTCGCACGTGCATGTATATATTTTAGCTATGTATACATTTCCATGGCAACATCCGGAGATAAAATTGAGCAATTAACACAATTTGACAAATTAATTTAACTAATCCACCATTTTGAAATTAACCAGGATATGTACTTACTTAGATTTCTCTTCTTTCTACCACACTTTCAGGATGGAATGCTTATGGCAAAGGAATGTCAATTAAATACTGAAAAGCATTTCAAAGTAACTTTCTCACTACTACTATAGCAATTATGATTAATTTTTCAAATGGCCTTCACATAAAGGCCTAGAGCAATTTTTTTTATAAGAAAGAATGTGGGTGGTGGAAGGTTTCTATTGCAAAGACTTTATTAAAATAAAATATTCTGAAGCAAATGATTTAAAGAATATAATTTTATGCTGCCAGGACAATTTAATAATGTCATTTACACTAAGCTTGTCAGCATGAGAATCACAGCATACACCAGAAAGTCATTAAACAAATATTAAAAATGTTGTTTCATACTGTTAGGTATATAAATAATTTATCATATGCAACTGAAATATGGATGAAAAGCAGGGAATGATTGCAAAAACTCTCTGGTCAGTGCAAATGTAGGGTCTGACTGCTTTTAATGTATAGTCTTACAATTCACTCATGGCACATCAAAGTAAATAATGCTAAAGGAGTAAAAATTGTAAATTCTAATGAAAAAAACAAAAATTCACTTGGGTCAGTGACTTAACCCTTTAGTGCTCAATTTTCTAATCTGTAAAATGGGCTGACTTGGACCATGGAATGAGAAGAGAAATGCAAACGGACTTAGAGTGTAGCTATCCATGCTAAGTCCAGAACAAAGGTGGGGAAGTGGGCCATGGCCAGGTTGTCCATATAGCCTTGTCATTCATACTGATGAGGGTAAAGTTATGGGGTAGATTTTTAAAAAAATAAAATTGTATTTTAGGAAGCACTCAGAGGAGCATGCGTTGCATATCTGTTACATTTTTTTCTCTCAATTAACATTTTATCCTTACTAATAACTTTCATGCTGTCATAACTTTACCTTGTGTATGTCCCATCATATACATCTCAGTTTTAATTC
This sequence comes from Saccopteryx bilineata, assembly GCF_036850765.1. Classification (NCBI taxonomy): domain Eukaryota; kingdom Metazoa; phylum Chordata; class Mammalia; order Chiroptera; family Emballonuridae; genus Saccopteryx; species Saccopteryx bilineata. The sequence goes on along the minus strand of NC_089490.1, from coordinate 184,716,381 downwards.
TCATTCATATCTTCTTTGTTTTCTAGTGTGTCTTAGTTCCAATTTCTGAGAAAGGAAACTTACTGGCTCAGTTTATTGTCCATGCCAAGCTGTGAGATATCTGTCATTGGCCATCAGGAAGATTGGCTGTTACTGAGATGGTGCCACCTCTGGTGTGACCAGCTCTGGTCAATAGGGATTAAAGGTTTGTATGGTACAAAACATTGCTGACTAGACAGCAAGAGAACCTATGCATAGAAATTTCAGTACAAAGGCCTGTGAACCAGAGGGTACTGATGGCTGGCTTATGCTCATCCAGATATTCTGAACTATTTCCAGCTTCCTATAAGTGACACAATCTTTCTTTCCTCTGGGTCTTTGTAGACAAGTATTTCCTGTTCCATTTCTGTAATGGATCTTGAACTTTTTATTTATTGGCTCAGTAAATAAGCTTACCTATTGAACTTCCAATATCCCTTCCAGTATGAAACTACATTGGCACTCACTCAAGATACTTCCCATGTGTCCTTTCAATGAGCTGTGCTCATTTTGGGCTGGGGAGACAGAATCTTGAGAGGTGGGATGAAGAAGACAAACATGAGAAAGGTATAGATGCTCTTCTAATTAGGTAAAAACAGCCTCTCAACAACATCACGCGACTATGCAGCTATTTCCCCATGTTCAGATTCTGCAATGTGCAAAAACGGACAAACAAACCAAACTGAAAGAAAGTTGATCAGGTAAACTGAGGACGTCTCTTTCATTAGTATGCAAAGTATAAGGAGACTAGACTGAGAAAGAGAGAAAATCAAGACATGTAACAAACAAGCAGCTCAGTGACACTTCGAGGGAACAAGCCTGATATTGGAGAACAAACTGCTGAGGAGTGATTGGAACTTCCTGAAGAGCTAGAAACAGTGAGAACACTCTGGAAGCGCACCTTAGATCTTTTTTCCTTTCAATGTGTATCTAAAATATTTTCTTCTCTATAATGAATATTATTTAAGTCCAATCATTTTTATAATATATTATTTTGGAGCAAAAAGACAAAAAATGTTTACTGATCTCCATGTCAATCAAATTAGACAGTTTAAAGCCTAACAGCTTCGGTCATGTGACTGACACGCTACTGCCACCTTTTGGAAGCTCACCTTTCCTGTAGGCTGTAGTTTGGAGACATTAAACTTAACTCAGACTCTGTGAAATGAAAGGTGTTTAGTAATAGTAAAGTAAAATTGGGGAAAAGCAGTAATAAATGTCATCATGGAAAGAACCAAGACATCATTTACTTCTGAAAAAAAGAAAAAGAAAAAATGAACCATTAACTTTGATGTCTTAGAGGGCTTAGATACTAAAATTAATTCCAATTTTAGTACATCTTTTATGTAACCTCAAGTAATTTTCCTTACTTATTTATTCATTTATCCACCATATATATAATGAGTGTTTATTATGTGCTAGATGCTAAACATGATAAGCAAAACAGAACTCATGTCTTTCAGAAATCTAAGATAGAGACTAGTATTACTTTGTATTTTAAATATAAATAAGGTTTTATTTTTCATTTTTTAGATCAGCGGTTCTCAACCTGTGGGTCATGACCCCGGCGGGGGTCGAACAACCAAAACACAGGGTCACCTAAAGCCATCGGAAAATACATATTTATTATACAATACATTTTTAAATAAAATATGAGAACCGCTGTTTTAGATGGAGAGATATGTAATTAATCATTTTAATTATTCTCCCTAAATGTGAAGGATTATTGTAAAAATTGGATACTATACAGAAAATCTAGTATAAGTGCTTAACACATTGTAAATATTCATACGGAGTATTTAGTATTTCATAGTGTCTCCTAAAATGTTTAATATGGGATTATAGTGGAGCTGGTAATAAATAAATTGTTATTAATTATATAGTTAACTGAAAATTTTAAGTAACTTGTCAGAGAGATAAAGTATAGTAGGTAGTGTGATACAATTTATCTTGTATATAAGAATAATTTTTTCCCCAGCTGATCATATATGCCATAAATTCTTTTGTGGAAGACATTGGAAAATACACTAAATACATAATATTCAGTGTTCTAGAAAAGCTTTACGAAAAGTAGGTTGTTCTGAGCAATTTAAGTAAGGGAGGGAGAAAAGAGAGAAGTCAGGAGTGTAGACCAGGAGGATGTTTTGCATTTTGAGTGCAGCTTGGGGGAATGGGGAAGGATTGGCTGTGGGTGGAAGTGGAATGCAAATTGGAAGAATTTGTTCGCCCTTGTGCTCAGAGAAGCAGCACAGAGCTCCACGGAGGAATAAGGATTCTAAGGGAAATGAAGGCTCAGGAAGCAGTGATCAAGTAGGTTAATCCTAATCCAAAGTGTGACAGATGACTCCAAAGTGAAACAGAGATTCGCTGTTAAAATAATGGGGCAAGTAGAGGAAAGGAGAATTCTCAAATCCGATGTTTCTCTGGTGGACTGTGAGAGTCTTTGCTTTTGTAGAGGTTAAGGGGAAAACAAAAATAAGATGCTGCGAATGGTAGGAAAGTAGCAGTTTGGAGGAACACTGTCTGGAATTATAAACAATTTACTTGCTTCCCCCTCTGTTGGTCAAATAAGTTTGTAACATATGATTTTTATGTTTGCTTGCTTATAGTTTGCACTGGGGGCTGGGCAGCACCAGGTTGTGGAATTGCAAATTACCTTCCTGCTTGGGAAGGGCCATTGTTTTGCTAATGTTTGCTGAAAGAGAGGTGTTCCAGTCAGAAAGTTTTGAAGAGAAAAGAAGAGAAGGAGAAGGAGAAAGAAGCCATGTTTGCAGAGAGGAGCAGAAGGAGCAGAGAGAACGCAGAGTGACGAGAAGAGGCCACGTTGGCAGGGAGAGTTAAGGTGTGCAGAGGGGGAACCAGAGGTGAGGGGTTTTTGCGAGCTCTGCTGAGACTGGTGGGGCGTTTGATTCTGGGAGGAACCAGAGAAGATTCTCCTGGTTGCGGAATCAGAAAATGTATCAGGGCTTTGTGAGCTCTGAATGAAGAGGGAAGTGTTTTCCCTGTGTGTTTGCTTGTCAGCTGGTATGAGACTTTAATAAAGGACTGGCCCACCATTTTTTGGCTCCGTTGTTTCCTAACCATCTGTCCAAATCTAATGGGAACCTGCATGTGCATGGCCACGATAGCCATGACTACTGGCCCTACACCCTCCTTTTTCACTGTGATAAAATAGACATAAAATTTACCATTTTAACCATTTTTTAAGCATACTGCTTAGCAGTATTATGTATATTCACATTGTTGCTAAACAGATCTCCAGAACTTTTTCATCTTGCAAAACTGAAACTCTCTGCTCATTAAACAACAACTCTCCATTTTCCTCTTACCTGAGCCCCCAGCACTCACTTTGCTTCCGTGAGTTTGGCTACTCTTGATACGCTGTATAAGTGAAATCCTACAGTATTTGTCTTTTTGTGACAAGTTTATGTCACTTAGCATAGTGTCCTCAAGGTATACTTGCCTTTTATAAACTTTTGGGAGAAGTATAACTAATCAGAGACAATACTTTGGCAATAGCAATAAGTTTAAACTCTCTTCCTAGAAACAGAGGGAACCAAATCTCAAACTGGGCTGGAAGGACTGGCAGAAGGCAAGGTTAAAGGGTGGAGGTAGAACAAAGAGAACAAACAGTAGGGATCAAGCTTGGGAAGTACCTAGAGATAGAAATATAGCAGAGGCTGCTAGAAAAAGGAAATAGGAACCTAGAAAGCAAGACCTAGATTGAGCAGTAGGTCTGTGGAGTGAACAGGAACCCTCAATGGAGCCAGGCTGGTTTGGACTTTGACCCTGGACAAAAAACCTGGAGAACATACCTTTACAACAGGCTATGCAACAGGCAATCTGAGCTTTTACAGGGCAGAGACTAGAAAGTCCTAAAGAAAAATGGATTACAGCAGTGTTTTTCCAACTACCAGTGTGCGGACCAGTTCGCCAGAAATTTTGTGCCTGCCTGCAAAAGAATTAAACACTCTGATGTTGTATGAACATTATAAACCCAACGATCTTGGTCAACTTTTCTTATGCTCAGGAAACTTAGTGGTCCCCAAAACAATTCTCTTATTTTCACCAGGTCCCAAGTGTAAAAGGTTGAAAACCACTGGACTAGACAATGTGGGAAATGCAACTGTCTGGAAATGTTAGAAAACAGAAATCACCTTTAGAAATATCTGAGAATCACGTACTTCTTAAAGTCTTTTATATGTCCCTGCCTTTGTCATCTTCCATTCAGATGCAAAGAGTGAAGAACTGGCTCTTCAAGACACTGGGCAGATTTTATAAATATATCACAGAGCTCTAGCTGTTATTACTTGAAATATGTATATAAGTTATTTCTAAAGCAGACACACTGACATAGTTCTTCAGAGTGTTCCCAAATTCCTCATACCTTAAAATATGAGTACGTTACCTGGCCGGTTGGCTCAGCGGTAGAGCGTCGGCCTAGCGTGAGGAGGACCCAGGTTCGATTCCCGGCCAGGGCACACAGGAGAAGCGCCCATTTGCTTCTCCACCCCTCCGCCGCGCTTTCCTCTCTGTCTCTCTCTTCCCCTCCCGCAGCAAGGCTCCATTGGAGCAAAGATGGCCCAGGCGCTGGGGATGGCTCTGTGGCCTCTGCCCCAGGCGCTAGAGTGGCTCTGGTCGCAACATGGCGACGCCCAGGATGGGCAGAGCATCGCCCCCTGGTGGGCAGAGCGTCGCCCCATGGTGGGCGTGCCGGGTGGATCCCGGTCGGGCGCATGCGGGAGTCTGTCTGACTGTCTCTCCCTGTTTCCAGCTTCAGAAAAATAAAAAATAAAAAAAAAAAAAGATAAAAAAAAATATGAGTACGTTAGACAACACCTATAGTAGTCTTCAACCCACTTATTCCTAAATTCATTCCATAAATATTTATATATATTAAGTACCTTCTATGTGCCAGGTACCATTCTAGTATAGGAAATACAGAAGCAAGTAAGAAAAAGTTTCTGCTCCAGTGGACTTGACTTTCTATTGGTGGTGAACATGTAGCAGAAACTAAGAAGAAATAAATTATTAAACCCACAAAAAGATACTTTTAGGTCATAAGATGTGTGATCCAGAAGATACGAGACAATGATGTGATGAAAAGTCATGAAAGGGGGTGTGATCATAAAAGACTCCTCTGGGGTGGTGACTTCAGAGCTGAGACCCAAAAGACAAGAAGTCAGTGTAGGGTGTGGGTATGGGGTCTGCAGTGGTTGAAGGAGGAACAAATTCAGAGTCCTCAACCACAAAGAGCTTGGCGAGGTCTGTGAACAGCAAGAGGGTGAGGGGTAATGGTGCAGGTGGGAGACAGAAGAGTGGACGGAGCTGTGGCTGGAGGGAAAGACATGGCTGGATCATGCGGAGCACAGAATTTGGATTTTATTCTTAGTATAGTAGGAAGCCGTTTGTTGAAGTAAAACCTTATTTTTTAAAGTCCAGAATATCTACTTTATTACTGATCATAGTGATATTGGCGAATGTCACCAAAGTATCAACTTTATTACCTGATAAAGTTGAAATTTATTAGAATGTAACTAAACTATCAGCTTTATTGTTAATAAAGCAAATATTACAGAATGTGGGTTATATCTGTGGGCAATGGGATTCCAAATACTATACAATATTAGAATTAGAATTACTCTCCAACCTCCAGTCATAGGCAACCTTATACTGGGCTTCCCCCTCTCCCCTCCATGGGGTCCTACCCCTCTAAGACCAACAGCATGGGGGAACAAATCAGAAAGGATTTGCCGAAGTTCAGATATCCCAAAGGGTTCACTGGAAGCATCTGAAAGTGACCCATACAATTTCAGAAGTGCAGGAAAGTTTCTCTGTTCTCACATTCTACAGAGGTTTGAATAGAAGAGAGAAATGGACTAGATAATACAATGTCAGGAATTTGGGGCTTTCATGTTGGTCCCCAGAATTTGGAATAAGTAGAGAGAGGAGTGGAGAGGGTTTTGGAGGTAGAGAGACCCAACATGGCAGCAGGGAGAGACAGGGCCAGCAAAAGTTCCCTTTGATGAAAAAGTGTTAAGGAACAGAAATACATTGTGTCCGTAAAGTCATGGTGAACTTTTGACCGGTCTCAGGAAACCAACAAAAGACAATAGAAATGTGAAATCTGCACCAAATAAAAGGAAAACCCTCCCAGTTTCATACCTATTCAGTGCAGTTTGATGTGGGCTCACGCACAGATTTTTTAGGGCTCCTTAGGTAGCTATCCTGTATAGCCTCTACAGACTCGTCACTGACTGATGGCCTACCAGAACGGGGTTTCTCCACCAAACTACTGGTTTCCTCCAATTGCTTATCCCACCGAGAAATGTTCTTCCTATGTGGTGGTGCTTCGTTATAAATGCGCTGATATTCACATTGCACTTTGGTCACAGATTAGAATTTAGCGAGCCACAGACACACTGAACTTTCCTCTGTACTGTCCACCTCTGGACTGGCATGGCTGTGGGCTGCTCCGCTGTATACACAGTGTTACGTCACCATCTGCACATGCGCACATGCTGATACATCGTCCTACAGAAACTGGGAGAGTTTTCCTTTTATTTGGTGCAGATTTCACATTTCTATCATCTTTTGTTACTTTCCTGTGATTGGTCAAAAGTGCACCATGACTTTACGGACACACTGTATAAAGTTACTTCCTGCCATGGGCTGTAACTATCTCCCATTATTTATGACGTTATTCTGTAGAGCACGTTATATAAAAGAGCCTTATATTCCCAGTAAGTCTGAGGAATGCAAGAGAAAGGGAAGTATCTTTTACCTGCATAGAATGCTGGAGAGAGAGGAGTAACTTAGGGAGGAAGCAGGAGGGGGAGAGGGAGCAGAAACCGGAATGAGTGGGGGGAACAGAAGCCCCTTGGAAATGCAGGCAGACAGTGGGAGCCCGCGGGGGGGGGGGGGGGCTGTCCAGCTGGGCCAGCTCATTCAGGGATTACAAGGAAAGAGATGACTAGAGGGAGGAAGGGCTCAGGCACTTTTGGGCAGCAAACATTTGAATTACACAGATAATTACCATACCATGATGATAAAAGCAAAGACTCGGCCCAGAAACCTGGAGGTTAGGGAGTTTCCCCAAGGACAGCAGTAGGAGTTGGTTGTGAGGCTGAGGACCAGGTGAGGGAGGAGGCTTCTCAGGCAGGGAAGGTGAAGAGCCTACCGCAGTTCAGGCCACAGCCAGTCAGCTCCACCCCCCCCCCCCCCCCCCGCCCCAGGACAGGAGGTGGGGGTGGGGGTGGGGGTGGGGGTGGGGTGGGGTGAAAGGTCAATGGGCAGTGCGACCAACTAAAATAGTGGGTTGAATTTCCTCCAGCTTTTTAATAAGAAAAATTTCTGACATAAAGGTTTGGAAGAATACTATAATGAAAACCACACTTGAGTGAGTACTTAGGTAAAAGAACTGTTAATATTTTTTATCAGTTTTTTTCATCTATCTTTATATATATATATATATTAAACCATTGGAAAGCAAGTAGCAGACCTCATGAAATTTGGCCTCTGTAATATCTCCTAAAGATACATTCTCCAATACAACTCCAGCACTATTGATCACACCTTAGAAAATTACTAACAATAATTCCCTAGGTCATAATATCCAGTTCATATTAAAATTTCATTTTTTTATTTTGATAAAATATTCATAATATAATATAAACAATATAACCCTTTTGACCATTTTTGAGTATACAGTACAGTGGAGTTAAGTACATTTATGTTGTGCGACTATCACCACCATCCATCTCTGAAACTTTCTCATCATCGTCTTCAATTTTTGACTTACTGAATTTGAGATCAAAGTTGTAAGGACAGTGCGTATAATCTTACACTTGGATCTGAAAACAAACTTCATAAGCACAAGGCTGAGGCGTGGGGAACAGATCTGAGTAAAGCGGCTTAGTCAACAATAAGTTCACAGAGTGAGGGCAAACTTCAGCAGCAAGAGTCAGTCCTGGAATCAGGGAAGAGAGGATTCTGTGCTGCTCCTGCACTGCTCGGACCCTACTTGCAGTAGAATGTCCAGTTCTGGGCTCCATCACATTGGGTAGTCAGAAAACTGTTATCAAGGAGGGACTTAAAGAGGCATCATCTCAGAAGAAGAGAGAAAGAAATTGGATGTTTGGAACCTGTGAAAAAGCAAAAGTGAACTTGAGGAAGAGATGTCATTTTATCTGCCTTGGAATATTTAAAGACCTGCCATGTGGAAGGTGGTAGGTACCTTTGTGCTCTCTGAGGAATAGTTCATGGGTAATAAGAGGCAACTGCCATGGGAAAAACCTTCAGTTCGGTACAATAACTAAACAATAATGGCGAGAGTTGGTAGACAGTGCTGCTTAGCAAGTAGCTGGTTCCATGCCACAAGTGGCATTCGTTGTAATACATGGGCAAAGGAAATCTAAGCCTTGACTGGCTTTTTAGATGAGATGACTTTAGGGTCTCTTCTGACCATGTTTTGTTTAGGATTCTTTTTTTTGCAAATAACAGACCCCAATAGTACATTCTTAGACTAAAGGGGAGCTTATTGAAAGAATGTTTGAGCTACCGTGTTTGAACAGTAGGAAGGTGGACACTGAAATTCAAGCAGCCTCCCCCCCCCCCCTTCTCACTTGCTCTTGGCCTGCTGTCTCTCTTGCTCTGCTCTCTCGCTAGCTCTGGCCTCAATTTCTCTCATTGGTTCAGCAGCAACCCGGTCAGGAAAAAAATAAGGATGCTGAATGTTTCTGAATATTAAGATGCCTGGTTAAAAAATCCTGGAGAAAGACTCTATGTTACCATTCAACTCTGGCCAGAAAAAGAAAGAAAAAATGATGAACAAAATTGCTTAGGTTGTAAAATGGTGGGTTCTCTCAGGTCATAAAGGACCCTATGATGGAAGATTCAAATGCTACAAAGGACAAGGGTGAACATTAAAACCCTATCCTGCCTTCAGTGATATTCATGGCCAGCTCTGAGGGAAAACAGCAGCTGCGGAGTCCTTCATGGCAACCTCAAGCCACCCTGAAGGGGAAAATGCTTGCAGGTCACCTGGAAGTGCCACATGAAATGTTGTGCATCATTGGGGCTACTGGGAAATCCCTGCTGCCCACAGACTGGCCAGGAATGCAGCAAATAAAGTAGGACTCTTCTTTTCTGAGAGAGGAGGAAAAGCTGTGAGACCAGGGCGGTGGTGCATACCACCTTAGGCTCTGCAAACATTTGCCTTGGGGCTGAAAGCTGAGGGTGAGGCCAGGGACCCACAGGATTGCCGATGAGGTCCCAGGGTCTTAGTAGACAAGTCCGTTTTCCCTTCACCTGCAGGAGACCTGAAGATCCTCCAGTTGAAATAACAATTCAGTAGCAGGAATGATTGTAGCATGGGGTTCTCCTGGCTCCTGATACTTTACTTTCCTATACACCATCCACCTCGGATGCCATATCCCCTATCTCTGCAGAGGCATGGCATGATGGCCTTTGGCTTATGGGCTGAGAAGGACACAGGCCTGGCTTTCTGAGTAGGGATGAATGTCTCCAATTACCAGTTTGAGGTCATTGCAGGGACATCCATTGAGGAACATTCAATTTTAATTGTTGTACCAGTTATGTTTATATTTGCTGAATATCATGTATGTGCATGCTAGTTTTGCTATGAAATTATTCATTTCTGGGAAAATTCTAGAAGTTCTATCATGGAAATGGGAGAGAGAACATAAACGCACGACAAGCTCCTGAGAGGTGGTGCCCTCATTGTGTCACTGCCTACCTCCTGACTTTCCAAGTCCCACCTGAATCTCTCCTTCTCCCTCTAAGGCTGACCTGACATCAGGAGTCCATGAGGCATGGTTCACAATAAATGGCTGTTTGCAGAGCTAATCTGGCTTCTGTATAATTCTCCGTGGAAGTGGATGTAGAATGAGGGCGATGATGATGATGACGATGATGACAAGGATGGAAATAGGTTGCCCCTGCCAACCAGCAGGGGCAGGTGGGCCTGCTTTGCAATTCTGAGAACATTGTGGGAGAGCAGAGGTAACTAATGAAATAAAAGCTGAAGCGTGTGCACACTATTGCTTCTCTGAAAATCCATAAGGAGAGTGTCAGATGCCTGACTGTTTCATTATATTTTATATTTCATAAGCTGCTGCAGGGTACAGAAAGAATAAAAAGTATTGGTTAAAAAAAATGGAGGTGCAGAAGTGATGAGTTCTGGAATTGAAAATAAACATCACCCTTGGTTACTGTGGGTAAATAATACACTATAAAAAACCTTGGGAGGAAAAAAGGCAATGACCAGCAAAAGAGACCCCGACATGGATTTAAAAAGGTGTGAAAAAGAAAAAAAAGGAAAAAGAAAAATAGGACAATAGAAAGACAGCTTTATTTTCTCTTCCTGAACACTGATGCCAAAGTAGAAAAGGGGCACCATTTTGGAGAATTTGCTACAGAATATGATAGTAGCAGCAGTGACCACAAAAACACACGGGCTTCACAGTGAGTTATGGACAGGACCCATGCCCGTGACGAATGTGCCTCATGAGAAAGCTACAGCACTTTCAAATACGTGTGTTTCTTCCTCTCCGTATCTCTTGATATGGAACACAGAACCTATTGAAGACATACACGTGTTCATGCACAAAATACGTCCAAAGTGAGGCCAGCAGGCTTGGGACCAGAAACATAGGCCAATAAGAGGACCCACTGTTTTCTGTGAGAGCAATCTGACAGCCTTCAAAAATGTCACATCTATATATACCCACATATATACAGGGTTTCCCCAGACAAAATCACAGATTGTAATTTTTCTGGTTTTCATTTGGTTTTGTTTTTGACAATACTGAGTCACTGGAATTGACTTTGTCCATGGTTTTCTACTCTGTACGTAGTCTTTCTGAATAAGTGCTTGCTTGTATCTAGTATGAATGTGTTCATGACTAGACATTCTGAGATTGATAGCAACCATATTGCTTATGAGGCTTAATGAGAAAACATATGATTTTTCCACCTTTCAGCTATGATTTTCCTGCCAGCTGGGTCCACGGGCCATCTGATGTATAATATATGAAGAGTTGTTGAGTACTAACTTCCATAGAAATCTGGTTAAACTCATTGGCTTGGAAATATACATTGGGTTTACTATGTCCTTATTTCCAAGTTTGAATAGAGCTAAAAAGGGGGACATGACTGCATTTTAGTTTGCATACATAGAAATAGGTCTAATACTCAAGTATGCATATTTTTGAAAAATAAACTATACTTCAGCATTTGAGCCCGGTGGACTTGGCCCAATTTTATAGCAGTAAAATACTGCTGCACTTATTTCTGATTGATAACCTTCATAAGTGGACTCTATGCCTCACACCAATGTGTTCTTGGCAAGCATACCTTAACCATTTCATTTCTTCTGTCAATCAAATTGGCATAGATTACATTTTGGGGTACATATATTGGCTGCCTGTATATTATATGCATAATAGTGTTACTAATAATAGGCAATAATAGACTCTTGAAGTCTCAGAGTTGACAAGGATGTGAAGTCACATACTAACTTTAACACAGCTGATGAGGTAAACGATTGATTTAACAAATAGGCTTTCACAATTTCCTATGTTTCTTATTCTCAACTTCTCATTTGTATGTTCATTTGTACCCTGAGGGCTCTGTGCCCCAAAATTTTAATGTATCCTATGTTAACTATCACTATTACACACTGTCACCCCAGGCAAAGATATATGTTCCATATAGACTTATTTGATGCAAATATCCTATAGGAATCTATTTTTTTAAGGGTGGGTATGTCATTTCTAGATTGTATATGATGTAAAATAGAGGCAGAATTTAATTTTTTCCATCTTTGCGATCAATAGTTTCCTTAACCGATTTTACATCTTAGTTGTACATTAGTATAGAAAAACCATGAAAAGCTCCATATCAAATAAAAACAGCCTGAAAATGACACCTTCTTGTTTATGGAATTAGTGCTGTTATGAAACACAATTCCTGTGTTTGGGAAAACAATAGAGTTTGTTATGAAATGGAGTTTCCTCAGAGAGTGCCACATGACTGTAGGCTATTAATTATATAGTCTTATGGTTATCTTTGTTCAGAACAATAGTGCTCTTGAGGTCCTGTGGAACTTCTCCTGTGCAATCATGTCACGTTTTGATTAAGTATCATTATATACAGTTCATTAACAATGTATCTTAAAATGAGTTTTTGATTGAACATTTTTATTGGTCATTTACTATAATTAATGGATTCTGCTGGAATTTCACATAGAAAATTTGCCAGGATAGTTACAGTATTTTTCATTATGTAACATTATGCTTTTTCCCCTTAAAAGTACCCAAGTTTTTCTTAAAAATTAACTTTTGAAAATTAGATATTGATCTATTGCCAATGCAGTGGCTCCTTTCATAGTTCAATTAGGAGAGAAATAGAAACTGGTTATAGTGAATAGAATAAGAAAAATTTGGGACATTAAATAAGCCTATTAACTTAGCCCATCTTTCTCTAGTGCCCAATCACTCTTTAGGACAGTAAATGAACTCTTACTGGTTGATAAGTGTCCTTTTAATGCATTATTAAACATGATCTGTTTCACTGAATTCTCTAATTTTATAATATTAATCATAATGTTTACCACTTCCATTCTTGCCTTAATCAAAAGGTTAAACATGATTTGGCAATGGGTCAACTAATTACTTTTTATAATGCCCTTATAGTTAAAGAAATGTTAGAAATCTCTTAGAAATTATTTAATATGTTAATAAAACTGCCTTGGAATCTTTTGATAGCAAATTTATTCTCACTAAAGGTAGTCAAGCAAATGCTTGATAGCTACTGAATGGAAAAGAGAAAATGGATAATCTTTAATATTTCCTCAAACTCTAACTTTTTGTAAATCACTCATGTAATGTAGCATAAGACAGAGGACGAGGTGAAAAAGAACTGGAGAAATTTTAAAATTGATAGTTTGGCTGCAGGCAAGTTACTTAACTTTCCTCGGTTTTAGTTATAATGTGATAATAAGGACATTGGATTAGAAGATGTTAAAGATTCCTTCTAACTGGAGCATTTCATAATTCTTTATTTCCCTAATGGTTGAGGAATAACTAAAAGTCTTCCAAGAACTAATTTTTTTTCATTTAGGAAACACCAGACACTTGCGGCAATAGAGCCCACTAACAAATGTTGGCAAGTTTATAAAATTCCAGTGAGCTTAAAAGTTTGTTGGCATCTATTACATCAAGTTATATATTCCTACCTAATCTAACTTTCTGTATAGCTTATCTCCTATTGAAAATGTGAATTTAAAAAAAATAAAGGAAAAAAGTTTTCTCTTTCTAATTCTCTATCCCCCCACCTCCCATTTGAAATAGCAATTGTTGCTGCCACTGGCAGCTTCTATGAACTGGAATATGCTTTGTCATTGTCCTCATAGAAAAAGGGTCAAATTAAAATTTTAGTTGCTGAGCTCTGGTTATTTTTCAGGAAAGGAAGAGCTACTCATTGCTTATTTTTTAAAATTTCTTCAATTGTCATTATCCTCCCCTGGGTAGAATATAAGGGTGTGTGTGTATGTGTGTGTGTGTGTGTGTGTGTGTGTGTGTGTGTGTGTGTGTGATCGCAAGTATACTTTTAACCCTGGTGTAATCACAAGATTGAGGGGTTAGAATTTAGTCAACCACCCAGATATTTTCGGGACTAAAAGTGCTCAATCTTCTGAAACTTCAAATAAAAGGAAGCCTACAAAGAAGTTCAGTATTTTATCTACTTCTCTACTCTGGAACTCTCTTTTTCCTTCTCTTTCAACTTTTCTTACTGTCTTCCCCCTTTAAATTGCAAGGAACCACTGACTAAAGGAAGGAAAATGTGCTAGGAATTGATTAGATTTCCATTAATTTGGTCACTGTTCACTCCATAACACTGAGTGGATCACACTTCCTCTTTAACTTGTAGCTCAGATTAATTGATTGTTAACTCAAGTGGAGGCCAGCTAGGACATGTGTTCCCTCTTCTTGCCTTGATTCTGTTGTGATTTAAAAAGAAATTTATAGAAAAATATAGCAAAAAGAGACTTACTCCATATTAACATCAGGTTTGTAAGTCAAGTTTAAGACTCTATTTGAAGTTCATTCACATGATATTTTGATGTATTTCCCATATATGAGGTGAATGAACAAAATACCTTAGAGTGTTTAATGTTTTAACCATATGGAAAAGAATCACTTTTTCTGCTTAAATATAAAACAAGAAAATAAGATAAATTTTATTGACCATTTTATTATAGGTTAAGATCTACGAAATAATAAGAATTCCCTACACCATAGTATAGCTCTATAATTTTGTATATAATAAAAATGTTGTAGAGTCAAGACTGGCCAGAAGGGGAAAATAGAGGCAAGTGTGAGTCTATGCATCATCTATGCTTAATATTGAGAAACATCTTAGTGTATGTATATGCTATGGGTTGTCAGTTAGTAGTGTAATATTTACATTGAGAGAAGAATATGAAACCAGAGTTTAATGACCCAACCTGGGAATAAGATTGGAAGACCAAAGTGTCTTATCTTAAGCCAGCAATAATGTTTTCTGAGAAAAGCATGGAATTTGGTGGTTAAATATCCTGCTCTCTAGCTTTTGTCTGTTTTGATACATGTATGATCTGGGCAAAGTAATTCATCTTTATTAGACTGACCTTCTTAGTTAGCATATGGCCAAAGAAATGGAAATCCTTGAAAATCCCTTGCACAATGCCTACTACCAGCAGGATACACATGAAGTGGTCATGGGTTCCAAATAATTTTCAGTTTCCTAATCCATAGAGAAAGGACTTTCTTTCTTTCTTTCTTTCTTTCTTTCTTTCTTTCTTTCTTTCTTTCTTTCTTTCTTTCTTTCTTTCCCCTTCCTTCCTTCCTTCCTTCCTTCCTTCCTTCCTTCCTTCCTTCCTTCCTTCCTTCCTTCCTTCCTTCCCTCCCTCCCTGCCTCTTTCTTTCTCTTTTTTTCTTTCTCTTTCTTTCTTTCTTTCTTTCTTTCTTTCTTTCTTTCTTTCTTTCTTTCTTTCTTTCTCTTTCTTTCTTTCTTTCTTTCCCTTTCTTTCTTTCTTTCTTTCTTTCCCTTTCTTTCTTTCTTTCTTTCTTTCTTTCTTTCTTTCTTTCTTTCTTTCTTTCTCCTTCCTTCCTTCCTTCCTTCCTTCCTTCC
Source organism: Saccopteryx bilineata (assembly GCF_036850765.1). NCBI lineage: Eukaryota > Metazoa > Chordata > Mammalia > Chiroptera > Emballonuridae > Saccopteryx > Saccopteryx bilineata. The sequence goes on along the minus strand of NC_089490.1, from coordinate 184,701,168 downwards.
TTCCTTCCTTCCTTCCTTCCTTCCTTCCTTCCTTCCTTCCTTCCCTCCCTCCCTCTTTCTTTCTCTTTCTTTCTTTCTTTCTTTCTTTCTTTCTTTCTTTCTTTCTTTCTTCTTTCTTTCTCTTTCTTTCTTCCTTTCTTCTTTTCTTCTTTCTTCCTTTATTCAATGAGAGGAGGGGAGGCAGAGAGACAGCCTCCCACATGCACCCTGACCAGGATCCACCTGCTGAACTCACTGGCAGTGATGCTCTGCCCATGTGGGGCATTGCTTTGTTGTTCAGCAACTGAGCTCTTCTTAGCACTTGAGGCAGAGGCCATGGAGCCATCCTCAGTGTCCAGGGCCAACTCTCTAATCGAGCCATGGCTGCAGGAGGGGAAGAGAGAGAGAGAGAGAGAAGAGAGAGGGGAAGAGGTGGAGAAGCAGATGGACACTTCTCCTGTGTGCCCTGACTGGGAATTGAACCTGGGATATCCACATGCTGGGCCGATGCTCTACCACTAAGCCAACTGGCAGGGCAGGACTTGCTATAACACAACAGTTTTCAAGTTTTTGTTTTTAAGCAGTAGTATCTAGGATAGCAACACATTTTACATGGAATTCCATTGTATTAAACAGATAAAAGCTAAACTGTTTTGACTAAAGGGAAGTCAGAAAGCCCAGAACCCCTTGCCTGGTCATTTGTGTTCATTATATCCCAGGCTTGACATTTATTCAAACTTTTGATTACTACATGTGCATGGATGGGATGTGGGCATGCATGTACACGCCATACACATGCAAACAATCACAGATCTTTTCAGCACTTTAAATTCATTAACTATTTCTTGAGCCAATACATAGTCTATGTGGATTACACATGACAATGGTCTTTAGAGTTCCACTTGCTATTTCCTCAAGGAAATTTCCCTGACAATTCAAGATGAAAGGGGGCTGATGTTGATGTGGTGGACGATATCAATTCTTTGAAATTGTGTTTGAGATCACACTTTTGAAAATGAAGGATGGCACACCCAACTGCAGGAAAGCCTGATTCAGGCAGAATGCTATAATAGATGGCATCTCTCAGTTCTGCTGACTGTGGGTGCTAGAATTTTTACTAAAATTATCATTTGGGGCCCACTTGGTTCAGATATCTATTTTTAACAATAAACAGCATTTTTCTTTTAATTCAAGACTATACAAAGGCAAAAGAAATGTCCGGTTTTGTCTAAATCAGAGCATCATAATAACTGTACATACATTACTGAATATTTAACTTACTGATCCAATAACTACACCTAGCAGCATGGAATGGTTGGGAGAGGCTTCTGTGTCAGATTAAATCCCAGCTTTTTCACTTACTAGGTTTGTGACCTTGAGCAATTATCTTATCCTGGCTAAGCCACAATTTCCTCATTAGTGAAATAGAAGTGAGAATTATTTCCTTATTTGGGTTACTATGAGATTTAAAAGAAAAAACAAACAAACAACCCTATTCTGGAGCCTAGGGCTGGACCCAGAAAATATACTGCTCACAAAAATTAGGGGATATTTCAAAATGAATATGAAGCTATAAAATATCCCCTAATTTTTGTGAGCAGTATAGTAGATGCCCAATAACAATGAATTCCTTTATCACTTAAAATGCAGTTTGGTGTTGATGTTCAACAAAAGCCTGGTGAAATGTGAGAACTGAGTTTGGCTAAGGAGCGGGAGCTGGACCTGTATAGATTGGTTCCTTATTTTCCTTTTCTTTTTCTAACGTTGTGTTACTTCCTGGTTATCCTCAGAGTTGTGAGAGGATTTGGATTTTTATGCTTATTTACAGAGACGCTTAGGTCTCTGCTGTTAGCTGTTAAGTGTTTATACACAGAAAGAGATAAAGAAGTATCTGCATGAACTGTATGCCTATAATCCAGTGGGCGACTAAGAGCCACTGCACAGATTAGCACAAAGTTAGATCAAGAAGAAATCAGCTCTGCTGTAAAATGTGCTCTGCAAAATATACCTGCTGTGGTCCTAAGTCTACCTCTCTTTCTGGACTCTCTCTCTTTCTGTCCCCCCCCCTTTTATCTCTATCTCCGGTTTGACATTTTTAAGGTAGTAATGACTCCAATTTATATACCACATGAAAATGTTTGTTCTTCTCTGCAGAGAGCACTAATGGTAGAATTAAATTCTCACCAATTTCATGTACAGACAAAACACTTGAGGATCTTGTTAAAATGCCAACTTGATTCAGTAGGTCTGTGTAGGTCCCGAGAGTCTGCACGCCTAACAGGCTTCGCGGTCGTGCTCACGGTGCTGATCTGCAAACCACAATTTGATAGCCAGGTTCCAGGGACCTCCTAGGTCACTGTGTCCATCCTCCCTTAGTGTGCCTCCACCCTCTCCTTTGCCCGTCCAGTTAGAATAAGCAGACTTAGTTTTTTGTTTTTGTTTATTTGTGTGCTCCATGCCAGCCATGTTTGAAATAAAAACAGATCCAAGAAAACCCTACTGCCAACTTGGAAATTTTTAGCTGTTTATCTCCTAAAAGTTATCTTCTAAAAGGAGAATAAAAAACCTCACAACATTTTCTCAATCTAAAATGATGGCCTAGTTTTATATATCTGCTTTCTTTTCAAATTTATTATTATTTTTTTTACCATCTTGCAGGTTGATTTTCTAACCACGAAGAAAATAAAAATCCCTCATGGAAAATAACCACTTTTAAGACTTTGAAAACTATAAAAGTAACATTGGCATGTGACTGAGGCCAGCCCCTCACAGTCCAAGCATTTATAATAACTCTTTCTTCCTGACTTTCATTCAACAGTGAGATGCCAGTAAGCCCTGTCCAATCAGGGAGAATGATGCAAATATAAAATGTATCTCTATTAATTTAGTAATTTATTAACAGTCACACTGAAGGTGTATCAGGTAACCTGTTGGGCTTTTCCCCCACCGCCACCCACCCCACAAATCTACCAGACTTGAGGATATTCAGAAATACTGTCATAAACTTCATTATTTTAAGAGCTGTTTTTTTTTTTAAGAAAATTCTGGGCCAAGCATTTAGAATATATTATCACTTTAAACACAGATTTTCATTGACAGCATTCTGTGGGCATCCATTTAATATTAATATTAAGCCAAGGAAATAATAGTCCTTGTTTCTTTCCTTTAAAATGACAGGAATAGTGGGTACTTGTTCCTTCTGAAAAACAGGAAATATCTAAGCCAGCAGTATTCACACTGGTGTCATTACTTGCATTACTTCAGTTATTGATTGAACCTTGCCAAATTCTTCATGATGCATCTGTCTACCAGTGAGGAGGCTTGTGTGAGAGATTGGCTTATAAAGGTTATCTCAGGATCGATGACATGCCGCTCTCTGCCTGTTATAAAGTCTTGAAAGGCTGGGAAACCAGGTAGTCACCGAGGCACGAAAATGAGGCATCTGCCTGTAACTTTTCTGAAATTAGTAATGTCATATTTTAACATAATCAGTACAGAATTTGTACTTAATTCTTTAGAATGGATGCCCAAACCAAATAGGCACTCATCAGTACTGTTTTCTGTCACCTTGAAACAACTAAGTTCAAAGCATTTTCCTGGGTTAGAACTCAGGAGAGTCCCTAGGAGTGTCCAGGAATCCTGTAAGTTCTAGCTTCCAGGTAATTTACCAGGTGAGAGGGGAGTGAGGAATATCTTCAGAAGACTTCTTGTCGGGACTTTTGCCAACAGTTGAAAGTGTTTTACTTTATTTTGTCCCTTTTGTTGGATCTAGACCGATAACAACTGCCAAGGCTCTTGCACTGGGGTCTGTGCATTTATAAACACAGAAAAGGAGTTGCTGAGACCTCAGTTTGTTCTATTGATTTGGAGAGTGCTGCAGGGAGTCCCTCGATTAATAAAGTACTGGCTTCCTCCCTTTCATCTCTTCCTTGCCAGTTTCCACCGCCCTGAGTTTGCCTTTTTCCGTGTCTTGTCTCGCTCTGGGGTATAGGTCCCATATGCAGCTGATCTCTCTCTGAATCTCTCTAGGTGAAGAAAATAATCCTAAATGCTGAATGATTCTATCAGGATTTCACAAGCAATATATTTCAAACTGAATGAAGGCCGTGTCAAACTCCTGTGACTACCTCTAGGTCCAGCTGTCTTGTGTCTACTTTTACCTGCACTACAAGGTGCAGAACTTGGGGCTTCACTAGGACAGAGTTGGCTGTTGTTCCTCCAGCCCTGGCAGAGGCTTGAGTATTAATCTATGTAGTTTTCTGCGTGCCCAGTTTATTTCTTTCTGTATTCCTGTTCCCAATCCTATTTGCATGTGTGTGTAAGTGTTCGTGCATGCATGTGTAAGCAAATATATGCGTACCATGGACAGCATCTGTATGAAAAATAGGAGAATATTTTTAAAACAGGGATGATGAAACTCAAATTAGGATAAAAGATCCAGCTTCAGAATAACACTGACACTTTGATAATTCAATTCTACCCAAGCTCCAGTCTCCCTCTCTAGAAAAACACTTTATTTTGGATAACCTTTTTTTTTTTTTTAGATCAGCAGCTAGATAACCAATACATGACAGAGACCCTCTTTGCACAAAAAACATATTCTGAAAACACTGCCTTTTATCTCCCTAGGACCAGGGGTGTTTCATTTATTTATTTATTCATTTAAATTATTCATTCATTCTAATGCAAGAAGATCCAGAGCATGAATGAATAAAGCTTCTCAGACAGAGTTCTATATTCTCACTTAAGAAGATGTCCTTACATTTCCATGAATCTTTCTTTTCTTATCCCTACAACTAATATAAAAAATCAGAAAGTAGAAAAATATGGTCATAGTAAAAGGTTTGGATAAAGCCCTCTTCCTAGGTAAAAGAAATAAAAGATTATGTTACTTCCACTACTACAAACTACTCCTATCCATCAAGAATAACTTATTACAGCTGCATTCAGCTAACATGCCCAGAATTCACTCGGAGAACTTTTGTGACCAGCTGCCAAGAGGACTCTCTCCCCTGCAGCTCTACCTCCTTTCTAGACTCTGGCCTCACCTCAGGGGAGTGTCTGCTGCTTCTACCTGGAAAGAAATAGTCATTCTCAGTACCCATCCACGGTAGACTTTTACATTGGAGACATTTCTTCAGTGACCAGTGAATGGCATGCCTAAACTGGGGAATGGCTAGAAGAGAGGCACTATGAACAGGGTCCTCCCTATTTGGTTGTTCATTTCTCTCTACTTCTGTTTTTTAAGGAAAAATTCAGCAGTCTCTCAATATGGTCGGGGAACTCTGTGAAAGTAAACAGATACGGAGTTGCTCCATTTCAACTTCTGATATTGGACCCGTGTAAGAAGTGCTCATGATCCACACTCCAGCCTCATGTTCAACCCTCCCTGCAAGCCCGACAGTCCCTCTCCTGTACTGAGGGACCATCTGTCGCCACTGCTCGCCCACACAAGGATAGAGCTGTCGCTGATGCGGCAGCCAGGACTGTAGCAACAGGCACTGATGCCAGATGACACAGGTGGTTGGGAGCATTGAGAGTCACCAAGAAGACTCGGAGAAGGCATTATGGGGGTGGGAGGCATCTGAAGGCATCACAACCCTGTCTTAGTTTAAGGAAATCTGAGCCAAATGATAGACACTGATTCCCAAAATGTGTTCATCACATTCATAGAGATGTTAAATGTAATACTGGTCATCATCCATTACAAATTTATCATAAGTTTTCACTATAAACCACCAGGCTTTAGCGCTTTTTTTGACTTAGGAAGTTAAGGCACAATATGTCTTCTGGTGGCCAATGTGTCTAATTCTAAGGTTCACAGTATAATTAGAAAAATGTACAGAAATATTCCAAGTATTTTCTCTCAAGATGACCCATTAAGATCACTGAATAATCATTCAGATGCCAGGAAACCATTTACCAGGCACTATGACATTTTTTACTATACTGGACTATCTCAAGCAATTTGATCTATTTATAGTACTTCTTGTTTTAGAAAATAAAGACAATATCCTCTAATAGTCTAAGAGAAGACAAGCAATATATAAAACTATAATATAATTATACCAGAAAAGTTGCTTCTTTAAGTTGACTTCCTAATTATGACTCAAACTCTGATGAGATAACGGCATAATCCTTATCCTTCATTGTCTTCTTCAAGCTAATATACCACATATCCTGAGTGGAGTCCCGTTATCTTTCTGAGTCTATCTCCTTTTCTTCATTCCCATTGTATAATCTCAGTTCTTCGCCTCATCATATCTGCGGTGGATGCTTTAATGAAATATTAATTTATGCCTCTGTCACCAGTCTCTAATCTCTTCACATAATCCAGAAGAATTGCTCTAAACCACTTCCTTTCACTTGTTCCTGGTCTCTTTCTTCCCTTAGCATTCACAGACTTTCACTATATACAGTATTTTTCTTATTTATTTTGCTTATTACCTGTCACCCCCCATTTGAGTTATCAGCCCCATGAAATAAGAAATTCTTGCCTGTTTCTTTTTTTTTTTTTTTTACAGAGACAGAGAGTGAGTCAGAGAGAAGGATAAACAGGGACAGACAGACAGGAATGGAGAGAGATGAGAAGCATCAATCATTAGTTTTTCATTGTGCGTTGCAACACCTTAATTGTTCATTGATTGCTTTCTCATATGTGCCTTGACCGCGGGCCTTCAGCAGACCGAGTAACCCCTTGCTAGAGCCAGCGACCTTGGGTTCAAGCTGGTGGGCTTTTCCTCAAACCAGACGAGCCCGCACTCAAGCTGGTGACCTCTGGGTCTCGAACCCGGGTCCTCTGCATCCCAGTCCAACGCTCTATCCACTGCACCACTGCCTGGTCAGGCTCTTGTCTGTTTCTTTATGGCTATAAAGCTAAGTCTAGAACAGGCCTGGCATATACTAGGTGCTCAACAAATACATTTGCATGTCTAATATCCCTCATTTAAAAAATCTACCTTGCCTTGCTGTTTCTTCTGGGACATTTTAACATTAGGTTTAAGACACTTGGCATACCAGTCTCAGCCTGGCTTTCCACCTCATTTCCATGCATCTTTCTCTGCACAGACTTCCTGTTCAAGGAACCTGTCTTCTCATCCCATCAGCTTGCCATGTTTCTCATACATCTCTACATCATTTGCAAATGCTGTTACCTTTATCTGGAAAACTGCTCCCAAGACTGTCTAGAATGTAGCAGGTCCTGATGACTATTTTTTTCAGTTGTCTTGTCAAACCACTCATTCATTTATTTACTCATTCATTGCCTGATAAATGTCTACACACCCTTGGAGACACAGGTAAATTTTTTTTTTTTTTTTTTTTACAGAGAGAGGGCTAGACAGGGACAGAGAGAGATGAGAAGCATCAATCATCAGTTTTTCATTACAACACCTTAGTTGTTCATTTATTGCTTTCTCATATGTGCCTTGACCGCAGGCCTTCAGCAGACCAAGTGACCCCTTGCTCGAGCCTGTGACGTTGGGTCCAAGCTGGTGAGCTTTTGCTCAAACCAGATGAGCTCGCACTCAAGCTGGCGACCTCAGGGTCTCGAACCTGGGTCCTCAGCATCCCAGTCCGACGTTCTATCCACTGCACCACCGCCTAGTCAGGCACCACACAGGTAAAATTGTGCCATTCCTATGAAGCCTGTCCAGACTACCTTAGTTGGGATCCGTCACATTTTCTAAGTGTTTTCATAGTACTTTATATATAACTTGACTTTGGTTCCTATCACACTGAATTGTAATTTATCTTATAAGCTTCCTTTGTCCTCTTCTGGACCATGAGATACTCCAGAGTAAGGAATGAGTCATTTATCAACTTGTCTCCAGTATATTTTATAGTGTCTGGCACATAATAAGTACTCAATAAGTGCATAATGAATAAATGAATAACAAAGCTACTTGGAATGGAGATATGCTGTGGAGCAGGGCTCAATGCTCTGGACTGAGGGTTCAGCAGATGAACTCCATAGCATTCTCTCCAGATATCTGACAAACCTCAAGCAGCCCCTCTAGTCTTGATGTGAAATGCATCCTAAAGTTTTACTAAAATAATAACTTACATTATATGAAATTCATAAAATAGCAACTAAATAACTTAAAGATCTTGGAGCTGCAAGCCAAGTAATAATATACTGTAACAGTGAGTCACACATATACTGAGCAAAGAATAACGCAGCCCACAGAAAAACGTTTAAGGCTTCTCGGTCTCACTTATCTGTACATAATTCTCTATAAAGCCAATGCAAACGATGCATGACTAAGTGGCACAACATTTGGTTTGTAGAGCAGAAAAGTTAACCATTTCAAAAGAAAAAAAATATTATATACAAATGTGATGATTATCCTCATGTTTCTTTTAAAAGTGATGAATGTGCCAAAAAGTGACTTATTTAAATGTAATTTGTTTTTTAAAGTAGGTAGTTTTGTGTTTCCTAAATGCCAAAAGGAAAGAGCTGCCTGGCCATTTTGTTTTGCAGTCTTTCATTCATGCTTTGTATGCACCCTCCTCCGTCAATGAGGTGTTTTCCCCTCCCCACCTGAAGCTGCCCACAGGGAAAACTAAATGTTTAAAGGACACTGTGAATGAGCAAGCAGCCAGACTTTCCCCAAGAAAGGGTACTTTTTAAATAAACTGACAGGTTTTTTTTGTTGTTGTTGGTACAAATGAAAAGCTAATATAAAAATATCCTCTAAGCTTTACTTTTAGTGTTTTTTAAGAATGGGGACCAGCTTTGACACATTTCTGTGTGCCTATCTTAATCCTCCAGGACTGAGAATTCCAAGCAAAATGCTGAACTTGCAGTGTTTGCCTATTTATCTGTCTTCCATCTGCACATACTATAGACCTCACATTGTTCATTTGGAAGTCCCTGTTATTGTTCAAATGCCTATCACAAAATAGGGCATCTTAGGGGTAACTGGCCATGGTACCAACAGACATAGATGGTGAGTGAATGTATTAATATGCTCTGTTCATGGTGGATATTGCACAGAAATAATATATTAACTTAAAGGATTGCTTCCCATCTTTGTTACTTTTTGAGGCCACGTCTGCATGAACGAAAATGAAGTGGCATTTTCAGGCAATTACCTGGGTAATATTGGGTGTGAAAAATACAGCTATCTGTTAATAAAGAATTTTGTGATTAATTTTACTCTGAAATTGCTCAACCAGCAGACTTTCCTGATGGATTTCATGTCATTTATCCTTTCATATACTGCTCTGTTTCCTGTGTAGTCAGAATCATAGCATCCTGGCGGGTTTGGAATGAAAAGCTTCATGTCCAGTCTGCTCAGGATAAAGGAGGGACAACCCAGCAATGCTCCACTGTAAGTCAACTATCATTTACAGTTTGCTAAGCAATGAACTTAAGTTTTATCTGTAAAATGGGAAGCACAGTGCCTAGCCCCCATAGGAACATGACTGTGATGAGAGCCATCTGTACCTACAAAGTCCTTTACAAATGCAATGCCCCTGAATATATGTGAGATACAGCCAGGGGTGATAATAGGGGTACCCAAATAGATCCAGATTTATATGAAATTTTCAGCAGGAAAGGAATCCTGTCTTTCATTAAATCAGATGCAGACAGTCTGCAGTCTTTTGGACGTATTATATAAGCGCCATATACACAGAGGGTCAGACGAGGATCTCTGCTCCGTATTCTCTTCGTTTCAGTACCTCAGTGTTGACTGACCTTGTGCGGAAGGGCCACACGGGTAAGGGCTGCTGTGTGCTGAGCTCTGTCTTCAGCTTTGTCTAACCCCATCTTCTTCCTGCTACCCCTTCTGCTGACTTTTGGTGTTATTTTTGTCTGTTTTCTTTTACCAAATTCCCTTTAAAAAATTTAAGAGCAACCCATGTTTTCTACCATCAGTGAAACAATGTAAACCTACCTAAAGATAATTAATGATTAGTCACCCTGGGTCTCTGCATCCCTGTTCTTAATGGCCACAATCCACCAACGTTCGGTAAGTGGTCATGTAACAGCCTGACGTGCATCTTTGCACACTTCTCTCTGTGTTACACACCTACATGTACAGGAAAACATATATAAACATGTATGGTTTTGGTAGTTTTGGTTGGGTTTTTTTTTTTGCTTTTATGAAACTTGGATTATACTAAGCTTATCACTCTAAAATGTATTTTTATTCACTTAAAAAATCATTCTAGATAGTCTTTCTGACCAATAATGTATTCTTTTAATGGCTCCATATTATCTTGTGATATTACAGCACTCTTTGTTCAATCTAGTATGTTCTCTTAGTCTATTTATAGTTTTTTTTTTACCACTTTTAGAAAATTATGCTGCAATTAACACACTTGTTTGTATAGGTTTATGTATCAGTGTAGATTCGCAGACAGGTAATTAAAAGAATGTGCATTTTTTACTTTTAATACATATTAACAAAAATGTTTACAAAGTGGTACGTAGCAATTCCCATATCCTTCAGAATGGAAGAGTGTGCCTCTTCCCCTACGTCTCTTACCAGAACCGAGTCGCTTGTTGAACTCCTTTGCCGACCCGTTACATTCAAAGTGCTATCTCCTGTGACTTCAAGCTTGCATTTCTCTGGATGTGGGCATGGTGGAGCGCCCTTTCACACAGTTGCGAACCGGTCCCCCCTCCTAGCTTGCCACTTGTTCACACCCTGTTCATAAAGCAGCAGTACTGTGCACAAAGGGCCTTGGTAAAGACACGTGGGATGAGTAAACATATCTCAAAGAATTAGCATTTTTTCTTATTAATTTGTAGGAGTTCTTTGTACACTTTTCCCACTATCTGTATTTTTATGTTTCTTACTAGTCTCTTGACATTGTTTCTACCATAAAATTAGAGCCACAAACAATCTTTTGGAACATCATGAGTAAAAGAGAGCTGCTGAAACACTCCATTCCTCTAGGTATGCCTTAACAGCCAGGTGGCTGTTCCCTCTCCTCTTATGCACGGCTGACCTAGAGCCATGACAGGTTCATGGCTCTAGAACAAGGCCTCTCGTGTCACCAGTGGGGCTTCATGAAGACAGAAAGCAACAGCCTTTTCAGCTGCATGGTTTGGAAATAGGCATGGGAGTGACTGTCAAAATGAAGGGAGAGCACATCTTTAAGTCTACTTACAAAGAGTAGTAAAAGATCACCATCATCATCATCATAAACAGAATCTAAAAGTAGGTTTGGTTTCTCTGTATACTGGAGTGCTTGCTATTTTTTCACTTAACTTAATTTCCTTTCCATGATGGTAAATTCTCCACATAAGTATAAAAAGGAACACTAAATATTTATATTGAAGATTGCCACTAAATGAATTGCCTTCAGAATTGTGAGTCACATTGAGAATTTTTTTTTTTTTTTGGCATTTTTCTGAAGTTAGAAATGGGGAGGGAGTCAGACAGACTCCACATGTGCCTGATGGGGATCCACCTGGCATGTCCACTAGGGGGCAATGCTCTGCCCATCTGGGGCATTGCTTCGTTGCCACTGGAGCCATTCTAGTACCTGAGGCAGAGGCCATGGAGCCATCCTCAGTGCCCAGGCCAACTTTGCTCCAGTGAAGCCTTGGCTGCAGGAGGGGAAAAGAGATAGAGAGGAAGGAAAGGGGGAAGGGTGGAGAAGCAGATGATGCTTCTCTTGTGTGCCATGACCGGGAATTGAAACTGGGACTTCCACATGCTGGGCCGATGCTCTACCACTGAACTAATTGGCTAGGGCCTTGAGTTGAGATTTATAAAGCACTAGTGCTATATGCACATAGGTCCTGAAGAGATACAATTTGAATAAATATGTAAAAATATCTCATAAAAGTCAGAAGTTTAGAAATGGAAGGAAACTTTATGCCGTCTGATTCTCCCATGTCACAGATAAAGAAATTAAGGTCAAGGAAAGTGGGTGACTGGCTGGGGCCATCCAATGAGGTGAAAAGCCACTTTGATTGGGTAAATTCCTGGCAGTAGAAATGCACTTATTTTGAACTATAGTGCCAAATTTCTCTTCCATATGAATGTCAGTAGACTGATCATTGTATTGCTTGTTTTCTTAAGATCCTGTGTACCTAAATATATGTGCTTTTGTTATTTTTGGTTAAAGAGATTTTTTTTTTTATCAAGTAGAGGAAGTAATACCAGTAGCAAATATTCCCACAACATTTGTAAGAGGCAGGTATTGTTCTAAAAGCTTGGTATGGATGGATCCATGAGTGAATGTTTCAGCTACTTTCACCTTTCTCCTCCCAAAACAAGAATGCTTCACATTCAGCCTAAAATAGTTTCCAATACTTTTATTTAAAAAAAGAAAAAATCGGAGTAAGATTTTTCCTTTCAATTTTTTAATGTTTGAGTCTTTTGTCATGTGATTGGTTTTTTTTTTTTTTCATTTTTCTGAAGCTGGAAACAGGGAGAGACAGTCAGACAGACTCCCGCATGCGCCCGACCGGGATCCACCCGGCAGGCCCACCAGGGGCAACGCTCTGCCCACCAGGGGGCGATGCTCTGCCCATCCTGGGCGTCGCCATGTTGCGACCAGAGCCACTCTAGCGCCTGGGGCAGAGGCCACAGAGCCATCCCCAGCGCCCGGGCCATCTTTGCTCCAATGGAGCCTTGGCTGCGGGAGGGGACGAGAGAGACAGAGAGGAAAGCGCGGCGGAGGGGTGGAGAAGCAAATGGGCGCTTCTCCTGTGTGCCCTGGCCGGGAATCGAACCCGGGTCCTCCGCACGCTAGGCCAAGGCTCTACCGCTGAGCCAACCGGCCAGGGCCTGTCATGTGATTGTTTGAAAGAATATGGATCTCTTCCTTATTTGTAACCCGCATCCTACTTCCTTATCACGGCCCTCCGCTTTCCTTCCTCTCCCAGGGCTCGTTGATGACACGGACTTCCCCCAATGCCGCTGGTATATCGCTGCCATGCGGAAGCGGGAATGAACAGGGCTCCAGGAGCAGCTTCTTCTAATTTCCCTGCAGAGCAGGTGATGGGCTTGCTCCTGTCTTAGAGTGGAGCAGCTGCTGATTTCTGTCTCTGTGCTCTTTAGTTTACCCAGAATTTCTTTTTCACTCACCGAGAATGAGTCATTTTCCAAAACCTTTGGTTTTCTTTTCTTTTACAACCAGCACAATCAGTTGACTGTCTATTCAGAGCTTGTTTTGTCAATGAAACACAGCTCTCATCCCTCTGTGGTTTACTCTCGGGAACAGGCAGCCGTGAACAAGGAGAGGGGGTGCTTGTACAGTGCTTGCCATGTGCCAGGCTTCGTTCTAAGTGCATTGCAGACTACTGGGCACACAAAGCTTGTGTGCCTTCTCAGATCCCTCAGTCACGGCTTTCTCTTTCATCATTCAGCTTGCACGAGGCACCTTTCCATTTCAGACCTGGCTGGCGCAGAGGATGGGGTTTCTAAAAATGCTTGTCAAGGGACCAGATGAGGTTATTTGGTAGAACAGGGGAGTCATCTCGCTGCAGAGTGTACCCCTAGAATTCAAGATGCAGAAAGGAGCCAGAAAGGTGAACCCCCCTCCTTTACTCATTTGTGAACTGCCCTGAGGTGCAGCCTCTCTTTGCAACCCTCCCCCCCAAATCCAACTGGAGTCTCGTGTTGAAAGCACAGCTGCTGAGCAACGGTGCTGTTTTCTTAGCTGTTTGTGGATTGGCCATCAAGCTGCATTGCATCGTATCTTTCCCTGTTTCATGTCCCTTCTACCCTCACTGTTATCACTGAAGGCTTGCAACTCCCACTTTAACATCCTCACCCTAACGTTTACCTCTCCATCTTCTTTCCAGAGAACCCCATCTAAGATCCACATGTCTGTTAATTTAGTCCTCACAAAAACTCTGCTAGGAAGATACTACTCTTCCTCCTTTTCGTAGGTGATGAAACTGAGCATTGGGGGTTCATAGGACTTGCCCAAGACCACAAAGTTACCTTGAGGCAGCACTGGATTTCAATCCAGTCAGGCTCCGGAATCGAGGCCCTTCACTGTGGCTTTCTGCCACCTTCCAGTATGCAGTCTCTCGGAGCTGAGGTGTGTAGCAAGCACAGGCTCCTTCGCAAACTAAGTGACTCCTGAGCAACTTCTTTGCGTCATAAAATTTAAATGTGAGCGTCTGCAAAATGGCATTTTGTTACATCATGGACCTTCAGAAGTTGTTTGGGATATGTAAAAACTGACTTTTGAAACTGAATCCCAAGGGTTTCTTGTGAATGCAGTATGCCTCACATGGACTTTTCCAAAAAAGGATATGTTGCCACATGTACAACGACCCATGTGATAATCACATTTTCTGTTCTAGGCATCAGCATGCATGGACTGACATGTGACACCTTCATATATTTCCCATGCTAGATGAAAGGTGACCCAGGAAATCAGAGACACATGACTATATAGCGCATATATATATATATCACATTGTTAAAGCCAGCGGACATAGGAAAAAGGTTTGAAAGGATTTTTTTACATCATTTTCTGTTAGAATAGGGTTGGCTCCCCTTTCCCAATTTGACCTTCAACTCTCAGGAAACCTGAGAGTTGATTTACTCCCATAATAAGGTGATCGATTAATGTGAAAGGCCGACTTTATGAGGCCTGTCCTGCAATGGTGTCAGAGACTGCCACTGTGAGAGAGTTATATTGCCACTACGCTAAAAAGGTCACTGGAGAAGAATCAAAGACAGCATAAATGATGGTTTACCCATCAGAAAGCTCTCTATAAGCCAGGAAGAGAATGTTACACATCACAGCTCTTGGGGTTTGGTAGCAAATTTAGTTAGACTTGTGGCGGTGTAGATTCTCTTTGCCAACAATCATGCTCGTTGAGGCCCCACTCGGAGGCACTGTCCTGTGAGGAAATGAGAAACCCTGGAGAAGCCTCAAGTCATCAAACTGTGATCAGGGTCCATCAGAGCTGTTTCATTACACCAAATAACCACGTCTCTGGGGTCAGAGTTCAAAATGACCATTTCTTTTCCAGAATGAGATATTTAAAATAGAAGAACAATGTTAAGAGTGCAGCCTGGTTAGAGATGATCTTGACTCCACGGTCTGATGTTCACTGATGACTGAGAGGGACAGAAAGGCCTTGAAGGGTGAGTGTGTGTGTGTCAGGAATGGGAGAAGCCTATTTGCTGTGGGACCTCCAAGTATAACACTGTGTGGGTATGTGTGTGACTCTCTGGCCATCTGAGAACAGATGTTGGCTTTCTAAAGCTGGTGGCTCTCCCTGACATCTAAATTCCTCCCAGACTCTGTGGGCTTGCTAGGGCCATTAGTTGTCATTTGTTTAGTTTTCATTTTTCTGAGATAATATGGCAAAGTACAAGACCACAGCTGTGCCTCTTCTCAAATTCTTTCATATTTAGACTTGGTTTTTGTCTGATGAGGAGAAATTTACCATAGAATATGATGTCTTCTGGATATGGCCAGCAGAGCCAAATAGAATGGCAGTGTCACCTGGCTTTTGAAGCGTCTTAAACACTGACAGGCCAGTTTGCAAGCCTCACATATTTTGTTGCTGACATCAAGCTGGGAAAGAAGCTAAAATATTTTGATTACTGGGTATGGGCATTTGTGGCAGATGGTCTCTTCAGCAGTATTGCATTTTGGGGGTCAGAGTGGGGAGAGAGGAGGATATTCAAATAGAATACTTAAAGTTGAAGAGCTAGAAACTTGGCCTCATTTTACAAGGCTTTGTGCCAAATCTTGGAACACCCCTGCGTCTCCAATCAAGCGAGCAGAGGTTCCCAGTTTGCGTGGTGTGATGGAAATGCCAGTTCATTCAAACAGTCTGCTAGGAGCATTTGCTGGGTTGAAAACCCAGGACCCAGGGAGCCTAAACAGGATGGAAAAATGTGTGTGCCCATGCCGTTGGTCATGAAGGAGGTGGGCTTCCAGAGTGCCCACAAACCCTTGGTAGGAAGAACCCTGTCAGAGGCATGTGTCTATGGAAAAGGCTTTGGGAAATGCAGCCAAGAACAGAGCTGAATCACCTGACTTCACCTTAGGTGACTGCACGGGACTGAGAAATGCTCAGCATAGCTTCTTATCTTAAACCTGGAGACTGCCAGCTGCCCATTTGGCTGGCAGGGGCCCAGGGGCCCAGAGACTAAGTTGCCTTGAAGATCTGGCCCCCACCCCCACTCCGACCAAGCAACCATTATGAGAATGCAAATGTACTCAGAAAAAGCATGGGACACATCAAGCGACCAAGTAGAGCCGGGGCCCTTTGAGGTCACAAGATTCTGCCAATTCCCACTCACTTGGGTTTTCTGTCTTGATATTATTTATTTATGTGCCTGGAAACTGCAGCTTTTTGTGTGAAAACTCTTGGGCAGAGGCAAGAAAATAATCTTTTGGAAAAATCATTTTCCCAAGGGCCCAATGAAAATAGAAGTTTTTTGAAGGAAGGCAGGAGAATGATATCAGTGACATTTTAATAGATCACAATTGCCCACTGGACCTCCTGGCTGAAGCTATCTTTCCCAGTCATCTTTAGTCATCGGTGGACTTGAACTTGAATTAAACTTTGTTGTCTCAGACAGCAAGGGCTACTTTGAGGTTCCTCACAAGGCAGGCTTGTGAACCATAATATATAGTGCCTACCTGATGACCAACTCAGGCAATTGCTAGCTCAAGTGATAACATTTCCTGAGCAATAGCTGTGTGCTAAGACCTGTTCAATTCTCAGGGGAAGAGAAGAGAGGAAGTTAGACTCTAAGGAACGCACTGTTTATACACTATAAAAATTGTAATTTGCTTCTTTTTCTCTTGACATAAAAAGACTGACTAAAGCCCCAAGGTAATTATCCAGAGCCAGTAATAGAATACCTGATTTACAGTGCTGTTCCCCTTAACTAGAGGTTAAAGGTGACAGGAAGAAAAGACAAGTCAGAGATGAGTTTTCTTTCTTTGGTACGTTCATATAAATAAACAGTAACACACAATGTATTACAGTTGGTAAAGTGCTTCATGCACACTTTTCTATTTCAAATTGGCAACAATAAGTATGGATGCCTCTTTTTTGCAGATGTGGAAACTGAGTTTAAAAAGGTCAGGTGATTTTCTCAAAGCAGGAGAGCTCATTAATGGAGAGCTGGGACAAAGAGGCACAAATCCTGGACTTCTGAAACAAAGCCTGGCCTTCTTTCTTACTTCTTTTTTCACAGCTGTGTCATTCTTATAGACAAAGTGCTAAGTGAGTACATCATTGTGAAACCTATAGGTTTTTAACTGGGGAACATTTAAAATGGAAATAGATTAGCACAAAACGAGGCTAATTTTCCCTCTTTGCAGAGGGAGAGATTAGTTTGGGAAAAACAGCCTGGATAAGCCTGGTCCGAACAGGAGACATCCTTTCTGCCCCTGTCCCCTCTTCCGGAGCACCCTGGCGACCGGAGGGAAAGAGTATTTTTACACAGTTTTGGCACATATTGCCAATCAAGGTTCATCCCTCACTGTGATTTTGCAGTTTAGGTCAGGGGGCGGGGGGAGGTGAGACAGGAACTTTGAGTTTCTGTGTCTTCCCTGAAACTTGCAAGAGAACCTTCTGGAAAGCTGACAGGGGAATGCACAATATTCAAGTTCTCTTCTATTTTCACTTTTAACTTTTATATAATTTCAGACATATAGGAAGGTCACCCAAATAGTATATAGAATTGAAATATATATATATATCATCCAGTTCTTACCATTTTATTTACTAGATTTTCTTTTCCTTCTATTTCTCTTATACTTATATGATATATAGATATATAATATTACTTATTATACATATCAAACCATACATATCATTTTTTCCTGAGCTTTATAAGAGTAAGTTGCTGTTATAGTATCTTTTTGTCTCTAAATGCTTTGCTCTGTCTCTTAACAATCAGGACATTCTGCAGTGCAAATATCAAACTCAGAAACTTAATGTCAACACAATATATCCTAACCTGTAGACCTCATTAGATTTTTCCAGTTGTGCTAATATTGTCATTTATAACAAAAGAAACTACTAGATCCTGCTTTGCATTCAAGAGCCATGTCACTTTAGTTGTCTTTAACCTGGAAGACTTTTTCAGTCTTCATTTGACTTCAATGCACTTGGTACTTTTGAAGATTAGAGGTCAGTTATTGTGTAGACTACCTCTAAGTTTTGTCTTGTCTGATAATTCATTCTGGCCAAATTCTAGAAGTGAAGAAAAATGTCACTAATAAAGCGTAAATAAACAATTGTCCCTAATTCAAAAATTGCTTGTTTCTTTTCCTCTATTTTACTGTTTTCCATCCATAGTACCAATTTTCTTTACACCAAGAACACTGTACAGAAATGCTCACTTTTAGCTAACAAATCCTGCTTTGTGCTCTTTTACAATGTCCTCACCACTTCCTTTTGTGCTAAAATGTAACAAGTTTGTTCCTTTACCCTCTTTCTCATTAGGCTCTCGCACATTTCTAAGAATGTTTTGTGTTCAATGCCCCTAGTTGTATAAACCACTCCGTTCCTTATGCACTTGCTCTGTGAGTCCCTTTTGTCCCACGTTTAAAACACTCTTCTGTTTGAATGATCGTTTCTCATGTGTTAGTGATGTGACACTAAGGGCACGAGTCTATGTCGTGTTTAGCAAGTGTGTAAGGGTTACGAGATCTCTTGGAAACTCATTCTGAAAGTCTGAGAGTCGGTAGCAGGAGGACCTCAGTAATCGGCTACGGACGGGTGGATTGGACAGAAAGTGTCCCGCAGAACAAGGAGGCTGCACTCATTTGGAAGTGAGGCACTTTCTATTTCTTTTTAATGCTTAGCTGCAGATGGCTCTGAGAGAAATTGAGAGCCGTTTCCCGGGTTCCTTCCCTACCCCCTTCCTCACTATCGACCTGTCGTACACACACCCTCACCCACAGCACAGCAAACACTAAGGAGGGACGTGAATTATCAAGAGCGTGTTCTGAAATTACTGGAGAAAGAAAAGAGAAGCTCAAGTCTGCAGTGTCATAGGAAACAGAATGTAAATACATCCATTCTGCTCATACTGTTTTATCATGGAATGTTGGCGAGAGACAGTGACAAAAAGCAAGGCTGTGGAAGTTATGGTTTGCTGGAGAAATGGATAGGAACAGTAGTAAAAATACAGAAGTTAAAAATGAAGTGTGTCTAATTTCTGTGCGCCCTAGCAGACTTGGAAATGCTCACAAGTGGTGTCATGCAGAACAAATTTTGTGGGTTTTCTCTGATTCATGCCAATCCTCCTGCAAAATTCAAGACGATGGATCAGAAGGGAGGCCAACATGACACAGGTTGATTAAAGGGCTGTTAGCTAAAGGTTGCTATAACCATTGCTGTAGAGCCAAGTTTAACTCCTTCCCTTTTTATTGGTAATTCAAGGTTCAAGGCCTACGATTTGGAAGGAAACACAAAAAGTAAGTGATGGAGAGACCCTGTGAAAATACAGCTTTTCTTGTGTTCCCAAGTTCTTTATCCTAGATGTCATTCCCTGAATAGGAGACAGAAAAGAATAACATAACTCAATGATTCTAAAGAATTCAACTCTGAAGTAAACGCCATAGACATTGAACCAAATTGTGGTTATAAAAAGAAGAAACTAAAAATGTTTTTCATCTGAATAAACCATGTTATTTGTACCCTGACTCTAAAATGATCTCCTCTTGTTTTGATTCCTGACCCTCAGTATATTCACACTGATCTTTATCTGTCTTAGTACAGGGTACTAGAAAACTTTAAAGCTTTAATGCTAATTTACACCGATTTAGTCTCTACTTTGTTTGCCTCAGACACTGAGCTAGGTGTGGTGAAACATACCATGAGAACTAAATCATGGCCTCACCTCCAACAATGTCATCTTTTATATAGGAATAGCAATGTAGAAATCTTGGCAATGACCAAACATAACAAAGCAGCAGCATTCAGGGGCAGCCATCCTGGCTCCCTCAGGTTCATGAGCAGACCCAGTTAGCCTGGAACCCTCTACACCAGAGGTCCCTAAACTACGGCCCGTGGGCCACATGTGGCCCCCTGAGGCCATTTTTCTGGCCCCCGCCGCACTTCCAGAAGGGGCACCTCTTTCATTGGTGGTCAGTGAGAGGAGCACTGTTGTGGTGGTGCCGCAAAGCATGACATCACTCAGTACAGTACTACTTCCGATGATGCAGGACGCACGCATCACGGCTCCGGAAGCGCATCATATCACTTGTTACGGCTAGCAGTGACAAATATGGAAGCGGACATTGACCATCTCATTAGCCAAAAGCAGGCCCATAGTTCCCATTGAAATACTGGTCAGTTTGTTGATTTAAATTTACTTGTTCTTTATTTTAAATATTGTATTTGTTCCTGTTTAGTTTTTTTACTTTAAAATAAGATATGTGCAGTGTGCATAGGGATTTGTTCATAGTTTGTTCTTTTTTATATAGCCCGGCCCTCCAACGGTCTGAGGGACAGTGAACTGGCCCCCTGTGTAAAAAGTTTGGGGACCCCTGCTCTACACACACAGGACTCATAGCTCCTACACAGCTCGTCTTTCCATCTGCAAAGAGCAGAGAAAGAGAGAGGGAGTTTTGCTGATGAAACAGGAAGGAGGATCAAATGAGCCAAGTTTGTGTTCCTAGATCTAGGAAATCTAAGGCAAAGCAGGTGAAGTTGTACAAACATAAAACATATTGAGATACTGAGATACATAAATTTATTGAGAAGCAGTAATAATATGGCCTACCTAATGGACTTATTTTAAAACAAAGGGCAAACTGAGCAGATTAGTTTCCATACAATGGGATGCAAGGATATCATCCACATATGCACTGATAGACATACTGTCATTTATCAGCCCCTTCCTGCAACACTTGAATGCTATACAACTGTGAATAAAACCACAAGTCCAGGTGAGGAGGTGATCGAGCTAAAATCATAGCAAGCGATCTGAAGATTGATTTGAGAATATAATTATTTTTGATTACAAAATAAACACAGACATTGAAGAAAATTTACCAAGTACAGATAAAAGAATTACAAAATACCATGTGGTCTCTTCTCCCAGATATGTGTAGACACACATAAATATCAAGGTAACTATTGAACTACTTATTTAATGATATAATGTGCCATTCTGTCTGTCTTTTTCTGACTTTTGTCTGTGTCTATTATATCTATTTTCATGGTAATATTTATTGGTATATTATTCTTTTAAGTTGTGAACCATAATTTATTTAACCAATGTGTTATGTTGAAAATTATATTACTTTAATCATTTATTTTTATAATAATGTCTACCATTTATTGGCTTACAACCTACCATGCACTTTATTAAACAATAAGGATTTTGAGCAGTCTCAACTCAAGGGGTCTTGATATGGAACAAATTCATTTTTCTGTAGTCACTCCCCCCAAACTTGCCATTCTTTATTCTTTGCTGCACAACACTTCCATGCATGACATCTAAAGAACCCTATAACATTGATTATTTTCAGTTATTAAACATCTTCCCAGTTTCAAACTCAAACTTGAGTTCAGGAGACCTCTATGGAAGGGCCTATCGGGACGACTCCACGATGGGGGCCCTGGATGTGGAGGACAGCAATCTGCCGGAACAATCGTCAGCCCCTCACTCCCACTTCCCAGCCTCTGCTCCTCGGCTAGTGCTCTGGATGGCAAGATGACAGCTCGAGCCTGGCTATCGCCAGTGGTGTCATCTGGCAGGTGGAAACTCAGGTATCTGAGCCCCTCGAGATACAGGGTGTGAGGTTGCCCTGCTGGGTGTCCCCTCTTTCTCTACTCCACTACTTCTTCTCAGTTTCTTCTTTCTTATGTCTAGTCACAAAGTGATCAGAAAGCTAGCCACCTAAAATATCCACGTCCCCTTCTGATTGAGACTCTAATCTTCTCAAGTGATTCATTTGGGGCCTGTTTTGCTCAGTTTGGTCCTTCTGTAACAAAGTACCATAGACTGGGTGACTTATAAACAATAGAAATTTATTTCTCAGAGTTTCTGGGGTTTGGGAGGCTAAAAAACAGAAAGTGAGAGCCCACTTCCTGGTTCACAGGTGGCGTCTTTTTACTGTGTTCTCACAG
Organism: Saccopteryx bilineata; assembly: GCF_036850765.1. Classification (NCBI taxonomy): domain Eukaryota; kingdom Metazoa; phylum Chordata; class Mammalia; order Chiroptera; family Emballonuridae; genus Saccopteryx; species Saccopteryx bilineata. The sequence goes on along the minus strand of NC_089490.1, from coordinate 184,679,141 downwards.
GGCAGGAGGGCTGAAGGGACAGTCTGGGGCTTCTTTTGTAAGGGCACTGAATCCCACTCAGGATGGCAGCCCTCTCATGACCTAAGCACTGCCCCCCCAAAGCTCCATCTCCAAATACTATCACTTTGGGGGAGCTGGTTTCAAAGTATGAATTTTGGAGTGAGAACAACATTCAGCCCATAGCAGCTCATTCTTAACCTTCCCTCAACTTAGTTAAATCTGCCCTTTTGAAGGAGCAAAAAAAAAAAAATATAAGTTATCTTTCCCAGCACCTTCACCCCATATGATGAGATGATAACTTACCACCCCGAAGATCCTTTCCTCTTTTTTCTTCCTGTCTCTTGCTTATCTAGACTACAGTCTATAGCAGGGGTAGTCAACCTTTTTATACCTACTGCCCACTTTTGTATCTCTGCTAGTAGTAAAATTTTTCTAACCAGCCACCGGTTCCACAGTAATGGTGATTTATAAAGTAGAGAAGTAACTTTACTTTATAAAATTTATAAAGCAGAGTTACAGCAAGTTAAAGCATATAATAATAATTACTTACCAAGTACTTTATGTCGGATTTTGCTAAGTTTGGCAGAATAAATCTTTATAAAACAACTTACGATAGTTAAATCTATCTTTTTATTTATACTTTGGTTGCTCCACTACCACCCACCATGAAAGCTGGAATGCCCACTAGTGGATGGTAAGGTCCAGGTTGACTACCACTGGTCTATAGAGATGGCCCGGGCAAGTGTTTCTCAAGCCTTACTATGCGCGCCAGTCATCCAGAAAATGTATTAAAATGAAGATTTCAATTCTGTAGTTCTGTGGCAGGGTCCGAGGTTCTGCTTCCTAACCAGGTCCTAGGGGATGCTGATGCTGTTGGTTTCTGATCCGCCCGTTTATGAACAAGGGTCTGATAATTACCATTGATTGTGCTTAGGCCCTTTCTGCCCCTTGTTAGGAGACTCCGGAGGCCCTGTGGCCCCAGCTACTAATTGCTCTCCTCTGAGTATGAGGTCCTAACTCTTGTCCCTTGGACTTGGAGTCCATTTTTTATTTCAGATCAACACAGACTGCTTCTCTCAGTGTCTTCTCTCACATCTACCTCCCTTTATCTTCACATAAGCTTTAGTGATATTACCTGTTTACCAATGAAGAAACAGGCTTTGAGAAGGCAATAACCCACCCAAGGATATGCAGCTCTACATAGCAAAACCAAGAAAAACACCTCGTCTGTCCAATCTCTTTTCAACCTTTTTCCACCAAGGGTTATTGCTAGTGCAACAGGACTTGCACCTCATCCTCACCTAATTTTCACAAAAACTGCCATGGAATTTCTTGGCTATAACAACAACAATAATAACTAAGTTTATTAAGCATAACTAAGTATGTGGACAGGTGCTGAGGACTTTACAATCTCCTCACTATCATGTTAACTTCACTTCTACCCAAGAGGCTGGTACTAGTATAATTTAAGACTCAGAGAAGATAAGAAAGCAAATAAGCTGGGATTAGAACTACAGGCTGCTTCACTCCAAATCCCAAGCTGTTAACCAAAACCCTACGGTGTGGTATATACTGCCACAGCAATGTCTTTTAGGTTTTAATGCCAGAAAAATAAAGGTCATTCCAGTGGGCTACAGAAAGAAGTGAGGATAGAGAGATGGATGTCAGGTAAAATGATTCAGCAAATTGTACTGAAGAGATTTGCCCCCATATTATTTGGTGTTTTCTATAAACTTTCAACATACGTTCACTGAGATGTGATGATATTTTTTTATATTTGAACTGTTTTGTGGGCTTAGGTGTTGCTCATTACATGAGATGGTATTCCCGGTTATTATATAGTGCTGTTCTCCCATTAATTTGTACTATTAGTGGGGGTTTGTCGCCTAAAATATAGTGGGTTAATTTTTTCATTGTAACTTAGAAAAAATCATAATGGAACTGAAGATCTGAATATCCTAGTGGACTGAGAACCTGAGGTTCACAAAGTCTAAGTGACTTTTCCAGAGTAAAGAGAGATTGTTGCTGGGATTGACCCAGGACCCTGGTCTCAGGCATTCCCTTCAGGTTTTAATCAGCCAGGTTATGTCACATCTCTCTTGTCACTTGCCTTTGGAAAAATGTGCTGGCCCACAGAAGTTTGTTCTTTATTACCTATAAACATCCCTTAAAGGAATGGGAACAACAGGTCTCCATATTGCAGCTTGTGCAACTGACACTAGCTTCTGCTTCCTGAGCCCAGCTCTTTGCCAATATGTGATTTCTAGAAAAACATCAGGAGGTCCCAGCAACAGGCAGAAAGAGCTCTGGAAATGTTAGCCTGCTCTTATTGTGTACCTATATGCCTGGGACTGGGCATCCTTTTGCCTTTAACGAGATTTTGCAGTGACAGAATTGGAACAGATTGCTGGCATTATGGCAGCCAGGATCTTGTCAGGAGGAACTTGGCAGTGCTCATAGGTGTTATGATGCTGGCTTTTTGCTCAAGGGCAAGAATATTAAAGGGAAATTAGTGATGAAACAAAGTGAGAGGCAATGTCAGAAAAGTTTAGAAGATAAAACTGAGAGCAGTAGATACTTGGAAATTATTTGAGGTGTATATACTTTGAGACTTTGCTGACTGGAGACATAGAGCCAAGAATTGCTTCAGTGATCTTCCTTCATAAATCTGCATAATAATCTCTCGGCGGGGATTTGGTGAAATTACAAGTAGTCATTTACTAAATTGGGTTCAGTGTGTGTATCATGCACGCCACATGAATATTCAGTGCAGTGAATACTTCCCAAGCTATGTTAAAGTTAACACATAAGCTGAATATAATCAAGTAGAACTCAAAATTGCATGCTTACTTTAGCCTAACAGGGGTCCTACGTCTTAAATAATTGTACCCGCCCCCATCCCTCATTCTAGTAAAACAAAATGCAAAGCCTTTTCAGTATTTGTATCTGATTTTTGGCATAAAGTAGTTTTCTTTATAATAGAGGATTAGGATAATAATACACAGGGCTATGAATGGTTCCTTAGAATGCCGTGGCAGCTGCCAAGCAGATTCAGGAGGAATGTTTAATTACAATGCTCAGTAATAACAACAAAGGAAAAGTTCAATGAGAAGAAATGAGTCTATTATGAGACTGAGGTCTGTGCTCAATAGAGGAGGTACAAGAGGAGTCTTTTCCAGACCACAGACATTTCTTGTAGCTAAAGCTGCCTTGGCCACTGGCGGCATTTTACCACAAATTCTCACCTTATCCACCCCCCCCCACCTTCAAAGAAACTTTTTAGATGATTTTTCAGGTTAAGAATACAAAATTACTTCTGTTTCTAAAAAAACGCATTTTCCCCCGAAATGAAAACTGTTAATAATTTTTAGAGGAGAGCTGATCACCTCCAGTTCTGCATAACCACAGAGCAGTTAACCAGGTGCCATACACGTTGAGTTCTTGCCCAGGACTCTATAACAAAGTCACTGTGGAACTTCAAGCAACGAATTGAGCTCTCTGACCCTCTTTCAACTATAAAACTTTCCATGCTATTCTGATGTTTAATCTATTTTGAAAATATTCCTTTGGGAACATTCTTGGTCATAATAGTTTATATTGTCCTAAAATATAACATGATGTTTAGATCCACAGTAGATGGTCAAATGGAGTATGTAAAATTTTATCCAAAGGTAAGATTTATGTATACTTTATTACATGGAAGATGTTATGCTAAACGTGCTTCACATGCAAAATGTCAGCATATAAGATAGTTTTGTTATTATTTTCACCTTATAGATACAGAAATTGAAGCTCAGAGAGTTTGAGTCACTTGCACAATATCATATAGTTAATAAACAGCAAAACTGGCATTCACACTCAAGTCTTTCTGTGTCTGACAACTATAGCTTTCCCCATTCTGCCTTTCCTTCCTTTAGGACAACTTCTGGAGATCCAGTGAGCTTCCTACACCCATTACTAGTGTGTGCTGAGGAGCCTGGCTTGGGTTCTTTATTGAGTGTGTTACTCATCTAAAGAGATTTAGAGTAAGAGATGGAGGAGAATGTTTTTTAAAGGACAAGGCTTTGAATGTCAGAGGAGTTCACAGAGGGAAAGCCGGTCATCCATTGTCAGTGTGCTTAGTAAATAATCAGTGAGCTCTGTTTTCTTCTATCTCTAAGGGTGTTACCTTCTTATAGATCTCTATGACTGTGGGGCCAATATGACAGACACAGAAATATGCAAATACACAAATGGTAACTGGGAAGACAGTTCATGACAGTGGGTGACAGGTCAAAGCAGGAAGAAGTAACCTCACTTGTAGATCTGACCAATTGGGGAAAGTGTTGAAAAGATAAGACAGGGACTTGGGGAACACACTAAAGGTCAGATATGAGAGATTTATTTCAGCAGAAATAGTGTGTACTGATTAGAAGACACAGAGGTCGCAGCTAGAGAATGGGTGTGGAGCTGTCTTGATGATGTAGGTTGATGAGGCAAATCTGAGGAAAAGAATTTAGTGGTGGTTATCAAGAGACATGAATAAAATATCTGGAATGAGATTCATCAGTCTCAGGTGGCGAGGTGTCAGGATTGAGTTCTGTCATAATGAATGCCTCTCAATGGGAGTATCTGTACTTGGAAAGAAGCCAGAAGGGAACCTGTGTGTCAGAATCAGCTAAAGACTACAGCAATTTATGTAGAAAATAAAACAAGATTTCCCAAACATGAAATTAAAGCAAAATTTATTTTTCTGTAAAGAAGTTCAAATTTAGATTCCATAAAACATGATAATCATATATGGAAATAGCTATGACTTGTCAAGGAAAATTATAGAAGACGACGAATATGAAGGCCTTTGGGGATTCTTACAAGTCGTGAGAAAACTAAAGAGTATTTTGAAGAGGTAGGCGAGATTTATTATGTCAAAGTTGTAAAACCTATAGGAGATAATTATGTTGGAAAGTAAGCTTTGGCAATTGGCCTGAAGGGCTTTGGGGAGATCAAAGTGGTCAGGGGCAAATTGAGTTGACAAGAGTTTCTCCTTGGATATTTGCAACTGACAACACCATGGGGATTAGTGTCAATGTTGGGCAACCATAAAGATAAACACAAAAAGTCTTTATTCTTAAACTCATCGAATCCCAGTCTAGTATTAGAGGGGAGGCCTTTCTACATTCATAGTGTAAGTAAAGAAACAATCCCATAAAAATGGGGCTATCCATCTTATTCTAGTTAGAGGCAAAAATGTATTTTTTATTTTAATATAAGGAATCTAATTCTAATATCTTTATTTTTTGTTAAAATTTTGAATGTTACTATAGTAAAGTAAATGACTGTAAATGTAAATCAGGGAGGAAAGTATCAAGGGGTCATTAGAAAAGATACTAATTGTAGTATTGCTGATGAACCTGGTGCTTATAAAGTCAGAGGACTGAAAAGGGGATCATCTTTCCATTTCCTGGTAAGGCTCCTTGTAGGCATGAATCTAGGCAGTACTCATTGGAAGTGTATGTATTCAGGGTTGGATGGGCCTTTACTATGCTCTGCTTAGCCAGCTAACAGAGCATGGAGCACAGCCCCAATGAGGTCAGACTATTTATGGTCCTTGGTGACTTTACTTAGATTACAAACGAAGCAGCCTGCTTTCAGGAAACAACATTCAATAGGAAGCCTGACCTTGTACAGACAAGGAGTGAAGCTGGAAAAATGCATTCTTAGGCCAGAACATTTTCAGTCCAGTTGTCTTAGGTTCTTTTATTTAACTGTTTGTGCATGTCAACAAACGTTTTTGGCTTGTCTGTAAAGCAAATGATAAATGTTTGAAAAAAATAGCAAAAATCAAACAAAGCAAAAGGGGATTTTTAAGTTTCTTCTCCAGAACTTTCTCCTCCTTTGTTAAGGTTACTTTTCCTGTGGGTATAATGATCAGATCAGTAAACTGCAACTATGAACTCTAGCAAAAGCAAATGAAGTTATCTGATGTTAAAAAGCAAAGGTGGCCCATCTGGTTGTCATCCACTTTGATTATGATATATGAAATTTAGTGTGTGGTATAAACAAAGATGGGAAAACATATCCAGACATAATAATTTTTCATGCTATAGTCTTTCAATATGGAAATGCCTAGGCAGCATGTCTTTGCCAGCATTCAATAGTTCTTTTAATAATTTTAAAGGGGCTATATACCTTTTTCAATCAGAAGCCTATAGCGACTTCAAACTTTTCAACAAATGCCTGTCTCTGTATCCTGTTTACTTCAGCAGAACTTACTTTAACACTAGTTTAACAGCAATTGACCATATCCAATGACCTTGAAAATTCATTGGTGAGGAGTAGGTGAAGTAATTCACATTCACATTTTCATTTAAAGTTCAGTAAGCAGGAGTTAGATGCTTTATGAGGGAAATTAAATTACAATAGAAAAATAAATTTTTAAGAAACGAACAGATAGAAATGTGATTTCTTAGAAGAATGGATATGATTTAGCATTTCAAGTTTCCCATAGCTGAGTGATTTGCTGAAAGCCACACATATACAGGTATATTTTATGCAGTGTCTCTAATATGGAAACAATAATTCCACCCTGCTCTATGTTAGAAACAAATAACATGTAAATGGACTTTGAAATCATGAGATTAATAATACTTTATAAATGTGAATGACTCAGTCACTTAAAATAAACCCAATTGAAATTATACCTTTAAAAAGGGTTTTTATAAATGAATTGAATCAATTAAAATAAAAAAAACATATAGCAATACACTCTGAAGGAATTACTTTGGAGAAGCTGAGCTTTACTTTAATGGCTATGAAAAGAATTAAGAGAAAAGCTAGTAGATTAATTTGCATTTAAGACATGACTGTTATTGTCTTCATCTCAAGTTAGAACCAGTATTTCTAGAAGTTTCAAATGAGTGTTTGCTGATATGTGGGAAGAATTCTGCATTTGGACTATATTTTAAGTACAGAACATTATTATTAGTTCCCCCATTAAAATTTAAGAAATCATTCATAATATATCTTCTGTGTTTTAAGCAACATGCTCAGCACTGGGAATATTGTGAGATGGAAAAAAGATGGCTTAGCCCCTAGATGCAGGCCATCATAAAGATTCGACTAGAGTCCTTCCTCATTTTCCTTGATAGAAGACCTATCGGAATGCTGTTGAAGACCATTATGTAGGAGGACAGAGCTTCATCACATGAAATATGTCCAGGACTTTATGGCTGAGTTCTAGAATATGGACTTAAGAAAATGTAGAACATAGCCAATGGACACATTAAAGAGCATGTTGTGATGCTCCTTAGAGGTCTCTGAAGACCACAGAGAGGATGTTCCACCATCCACTAAGGAGGGCAAAAAATCTTGTCTGCCAGATTTCAAGTAAAATAAGGAGACTGCTTTGTTATAATGATCTTCTGTCTGCTGACATTAGCAAGATGGGCTGAGGGCATGGCTTGATTACAGACAACCTGTCCTTGCTTCTGTTCTTACTTCACACAAAGTAGGCAACCTTAAGCTTGTTTTTCTCATAAAAATTTGAGTGAGTGGGAAATGAGGGGTTATTCCCCTCATGTCTTCTGGCTGCCATGGGGTCTGTTGAGGTTATACATCAAATCTGCTCTCACCTCTGAGGTAATCCTGTCCTCCCTGAGGCTACGGAAAGGTCAACAGAGACGAAAGATCTCTCACTTTCCCAGCAGGTGCGTGTGGTGCTTAACGTGGGACCATTTAACAACTAGCGAAGTTTAGAATTTTACTTGGGTTTTTTGCTGGTTAATTCCAGGACCATGTACCTTGTTAATTTGTTCTTAATGAGTTCATCAGCAGTGATTTAATACAACTTTGAAGAACAGCTTTCTTTAGTCTTTAATTCGCGACAGTTCCCCTTCTATTTGGCAGTACATTAATGGAAATGGAAAATTGCCTCATTCTAAATGTCAGAATAATACTGCACCAAAAACAATTCAGTCATGTCTTTCAAACCACGCACATATGGTTCATCACCAAATGTCACTGTTCTTCCCCCTTCCCCCCGGGTCCCCCGCCCGCCTGTACCTTGCCTTCTTATTTTCTTCCTATTGGCCTGCCTCTGCAGATCACTGTTTGGATTAACTTCCTAACATCTCTGCATAAGCTTTATTTTTCCTGTCATCCAGGAACCAGTTTGCGTTTCACTAGTTTTACCCGGAACCTTGGAATTGGCAGAGTTCAGAGATCAGGTCACAGTTATAGCTTTCAGTAGTGCAAATTTCTTTCATCTGCTCCCAAAAATTAAAAAAAAAAAAGTTTGTGAAGTTTCTTCATATGATTCTTGTACATAATTTTGGACTGTTTTTCCCCACTCTGTCCACACTAAGGCACTCTGTCTGAGCAAGTTTCTGTCTAGAATAACTGCTTTTATTATGAGTATTGTAGCTGTGATTTATTAGGTAAGTTCATGAGAACACCTACCACAGTTGCACTTAACATAAAGATACACACTTTTCTTTTTAATTTTATTTATCCATTTTTATTGGAGGGAGGGAGGGAGGGAGGGAGAGAGAGAGAGAGAGAGAGAGAGAGAGAGAGAGAGAGGAAAGAGATAGAGAGAACAGGGGGAGGAGCAGGAAGCATCAACTCCCATATGTGCCTTGACCAGGCAAGCCCAGGGTTTTGAACCGGCAACCTCAGCATTCCAGGTTGATGCTTTATGCATTGCGCCACCACAGGTTAGGCAGGATACACACTTTTATTGCAGATTCTATTTCACCAATACTTAAAAGACATTTCAATAAATTTTTAAAAAATTAGTCATATGCTAAACTATCTAAAGACTGTTCACTTTTTCAAAGGGAAGATAAAAGGTAGGGCCATTTCTAAAGTTATTGATCAAGCATCAACTTTCATGGGTTAGTTATCCTCTAAAGATGTTCTTAAATGCTAAATTCCTCTTTCCATAAAGGATCCCTTCTTCAGATAGTAGTATTTTGAAGGAAAGAAAAACCATTTGAGAAAAAAGAATCTTTACTCTCAATTGTATGCATCTTTTTATGCCCTTATATTTAAAGAGCTTGTCTGAAACTAGAATTTTGAATCCTAATTAATTTATTGGTTCTGCTTTTGATTTCTACAGGCAAATCTGACTCATTTGAAAAGTATAAGTCTTTTTATTTGAGTAAATGTTTTCTATACATAGAGAATAACTTGTCGAAGCAGTCAGAAGGTAATCAGAGGGTGACTTGTAGTTTTGCATTACAAAGGCAGAATCAAAGAACATTACCTGATTTTTTTGCTTTTTCTTTATCTAGTGGTAGATATTTGATATTTGCCAGTTTTACTCTGTAGAGACTGTATAATTACTATCATAATAATTATATATATCTTCATGATTTATTTAGCATCCTTTATATGACAGGCACTTTATGAAGGTTATTTAATTTTTCTGAAAACAGTGAAGTGGGTTTTGACAGAGATTTAAAAGGTTATTTGACATTACAGAGATGGTATGTATGGGAATATGTGCTTTTCTTTTTCTCACAATTTTTCTATTATGTGTATTATTTACCTTAGAGCAGAAAAAGAACATAAAGAGTCTATTATCTACTCTCCTTTGTTGTCAATTGTCATCTAGCCCCTAGAATGCTTCTGGTTGATATAGAACTCATGTATTCCATACTTGAATAGCTCTAATGATAGAATATGATTCAATATATGCAACTGAAGCAGGTCCTATACTTTAGCCCATTGTCTTTTTTCTACCTTCTGTAACACCGTAATTAGTCAAGTCCTTCCTCCATGTGATACCTTCAGTTGTTTGAGGACACTACTAATTCCTTGAATTGATTTCTCCTCTATGTAAAAACTTTTACAACTCCTTGCTTCCAGGTCCTTCAGGGGACATCATAATGAATTCTGAATACAGGACACAATAGGTCTTACGAAGTCTGAATCAATGTAGAATAAAAGAGGATTTAATTTTGGCAATATAGTTTTTATTATGTATATTCACTCAGATGGTTGTGAGTATAAGTGTGTGAGTGTGTGTGCACATGCATGTGTGCTCACATGCCTGGATTATATAAATTGGGGATGAAGTAAAAAATAAATAAGAACATAAATCTCTTGCCACTAGATTATCCATTCGATACTAGTGTGGTTGACTTTTTGGACCCAACATGAAAATTTATACTCTTGTATAAGTTTATACAGAATCACTTGGCCAACCAGTGTACCCCATGTATAAAATGCACTTTTTTAAAAAAAATTGGGGTCTAAATCTGGGTGCGTCTTATAGCGTGGTTGTAGATTTTTTTACTTGCATTTCCCGCTTTTTCAAGCTTGTTTTTGCGCTCATTGTTGAAGACAATGATTCGTCATCAGACAGATGAGGACAAGCTAATGGATGGGAGTTTTGACAGTGATGAGGAGTTTTATGAATTTTATGATGAACAAAACCTGATTTAATAACTTTATCTAATACATTTTTTTTCAAATTTTGGGCCCCCAAATTAAGGTGAATCTTATACATAGGAGCATCTTATACATGGGGAAATATGGTAATTTTTAATTGTTTCTATCATTTGATGCTTGAATTTCATCTTGGCCTCACAATTTTCTGACATCATCACATTTCATAGATTTTTTTTCTATACTGTCAGTCAAATAATATACAAATATTAAACTAGGCCATGCTTATAAGCCCAACTGCTTGGCTGTAACCTAAGATTTGCTGATTTATCCTGAACTCCGCAGAAAAAATGGGAGGCGCCACTGAGGCCCCTGCCTCTGTCTCCAGGCAACACTTTCGTTTTCTTGTGAACTGTAGTTTTGTTTGCAGTCTTAAACCTGGTGGTTAGTCTTTCTGCCACTATTCTTACATATTCTTTGTTCTTGGCTCCTTCTGTGAAAATACCACCTTGGTTTTGTAGCCCATTTCTTCACACATAATTAATCCATAGATGAAGTAAAACACACAGAAACATAGTCATTACTGGAGACTTTCTATGTGTATTAAAAAATGCATGCCAGGAACTGTGGACTCTTATAAATGCATCAAACACTTGCTTCCTGGGATTTTTTTCTTTTAAAGCAAAATTCAGTCAATCATACCATGCGTGGATACAAGGGCATCTTGCGATTCCTCCCCCTTTACTTTCTCATGGAGCTTCTAAGAGTGTGCGACCTATGGCTCAGGCTCCGTGTTCTACTCATTTCACCCACTGCTGGGACCATAGGAGGTGCTCAGTGCAGGTCTGCAGACCTCTGCCTGACTGAATTCTGATCACTCATGATTGTTTTCATTGAATTTTATTTCTAAGCCCTGCTATCCTTCTGTACCTTTCTTCCTTTTCAGAATTACTACCCTTGGGATGATGCTTTCTTTTTTCTCTGTCTTTTAAAATTTTGTGTTTTACAGATGAAAGTTCACTTGCCTTAGCTTGATATGCCCTTTCTTTGTGACCATCACACCCACAACCCCATCATGTCCCCATAATCCTGACAATTTCACATCACCAAACACCATTCTTTCTGGAGGCTCAAAATCAACAGCTGTAAATAAGCTCAAGGTCCAGAAGATATGATCTTGTCAGTCACAACCATATTCACTAATACAACAAGCAAACAAAAGACTAAATTCAAAGGGGCTTTTCAGAATGCTAATTTTCTTCTTTGATCCAGAAGCAGTTAGAACATTTTCAGAGTGCCTCTTCTTTGCCAAGCACAATCAAAGGTATGTTCATATAAGTTCTCTTTAAGGTATATGAAAGACATTTTGGTCATCTGTTGTTTTTTTAAATTGTTCTGTTTGCATAGGCTGATTAGAGAGATGAAGGGTAGAGCTAAAGTATTTTTTACAAGTAGAAGAAAATTTAAATTTCCTTTGAAAGGTTTCAAATAAATGGGTTGATTTATTATTTAAGTAAAATTTTATTTATATAAATACATGCACATGATATTCAGTAATATTAAACGACAAAGGCAAGTTAAAAACAAAACAAAACAAAATGTTTTTTTTTTTCCATGACCAGAAGATCAGGTACCAAACTAATGTTCTGTGATTGTTGACTGGCTAGAACCAGCATATATAAGAGGTCAGAAGCTTATCTTCATAAGCAATTTTAAGAGCAAAAAGTTTTAGGTTACATCATAAATTCTTAGGTACAAATCCACAATGCCCTCCCATGCCATTAACAATGTGAGAGCTTTTTCTTGTTAAATAGGTTCTCCAGTTATAAATAGTAAGATGTAGTGGACAGAATGCTTCTCTAAGAGTCAGGGGAGCTGGAGTCTAGTATTTCCTTCCATGTTATGAATGACCTCCAATGAGTGATTGCTAGATTCTTTACAATATACTAATCAGAAGAGGCAGGTAAGTCAGGGCTAATAGGACTAACTTGTTGGGACCAAGGCCTGATATCTAAAATATAGGATCTGTATTACTTTCCTAGGGCTTGATTGTTTATAATATAAATTTAATCTCATTGGCTTAATAATGAAGGTAATAACACTGAAACTATATAAAATCAGGTTCTGTATCAGGAAATCTTTTATCATATCCTCCAGAAATAAGACACACCATTGTGAGATTCCAGTGTTTTCTAGTCAGTTGAATATCTGCTATGGAAGACTGTTGAGTCTTATAATACAGTTAAAAGCTCATACTCAAAATAGAAGAAGAGACATTTTCAAGGCAATCTATTTATTTATGGGCCCAGAGATGTCACGGAGGACATTTAGGAAATGTCATCTCTTTAGGAAAACTGTGATATGTTTTCCTAAAGAGATGAGGTTAATTCAAAAGTGAATATTCTTGAAGGAACATTACAGAATAAACAGAGATATAAATGCTACCTTCACTAATTTTGTATTGTTTGAGCAATTTTGGGACAATCCAACATATTCAAAGAGGGAAGTAAATTTGCTGAGAAATAGATAGCCAATAAATATTTATTAAAATTAGGCAAAGAGAGAATAAATTCTTAGTGGTTAGAAGAATTTGATTCTCATCTATTATTATCAAGGCTACCTATTTCAATATACCTTTGACAGCATTTTCTTCTCATTTTAACTATTTTGTTAATTCTGTATAAACTATCAACTATCAATCATAGCAACATATTGTCATTTGTGGTGCTTGTGTTATATAAGATGTGAAATACCTGTATATTTCTTCTTAATAATTTTGCTTCATAACAAATACAGGTTCATTCATGTTGAATGAACAATGGATTTGACATCAGAAGGTCCGGTTCTGCCCTGGTCCTTGCTGCCCATTTGACTCATACCTTCTGTTTTTTAGGTAAAGGCCTTCTCTAAGTGTCTTTTTCTTTTATTTTCAAAGTAAATAAAAGTAGGGGATAAATGGGAAGGTTCCTGGTATAAACAATCTCTGATTCTTGAATTACTAGTAGTATTCAGGGTTATACTGAATGTTTCCATTCCTCATCTGCCTGGCTTGATGGACAATTATTTTTCCACTAATATTTTTCTAACTATTCTTTACCTCTGGGAGAGCCACCTGCTCTCTTTTTAGTGTCTCTGCTCTATTTTCTGTGTATTGGTACCAAACCATGTGTATCAATTGGGATCAGTGCAAGATAGAAAATACTAGAGATTTCAAGCAGTGTTTAATTCAGGGAGTTGGATGCTAATAGAGTAGAAGGAACAGAGGTTAGAAAGTAACTAGTGGACTATGGATTTGAAGGTCACACCACCATATTTGCTTCCCAGAGGTCAGAAACTGCTGCTACTGCCATACTTCCCCCATGGCCATAAAGTAGGTGACCAGAGTCTGGGGTATAGAGTCTGGTCACTACAAACACACTTGTATACTTTGCTTGCTAGCATTAATAGAAGCAGGAAGATGGTTGTTACCTCATATTCATTTTAAACTGTTATTTAAGTGTATCTGGTGAGTCTGAGTTCAGGCATAGAAACTTAGTTTTAAGGACATATGAAAAATGTGGGAATCAGCTGTCCAATCTCTTCAACTAGAGGAAAGATAGAATTGTGGTTAAGAAGGCCAACTGAAACATCTACTATTTGACATGCTGAATTATTTTATATGTATGTTCCTACAAGTCAGTAAGTTTCCCAAGGGAAGTGACCATGTCTTGCTAATCTTTGTATCAAAAAATTAAGAATTACACGGTCCATTCAGAAAATGTGAACCAACAGTAAACAATGGTAAAGAGCTGAACATCCTATACAATGGGCTGATAAAGTTTAGTTGGGAGGCCAGTGAAGGCTGGAGTGGTCAGGGAGTTTTAAGAAAAGATACAAGTCCCAACATGAGTTCTGAAGAGTGGTGGACTTCAGATGCACACTAGCCTAAAGATGAGATGTCCCTATTAAGAGAACCCAAGAGCTGGCACCAAGGGTGTTTCTTATCAGTCAGGAAGTTTCTCACACACAAAAACATTTTTCATTTATTCACTAATTCATTTTGAAATTATTTATTAAGTACCTACTATATATGCCACCTATTTTTCCAGGGCCTAGGGATATGGCAATGAAAAAAAAAAAAACAGAGAAAAAATGATCATAGTAGTACTGAACTTGAGTAGATATAACAGATGTTGGCACATTGTTTGATACTGTTTTTATTTTTATATTTTGTAATAGTTTGTGTGATTGAATAATTCTTTCTTTCTCTTCTTACATATGTGTTTATATAGTCCCTAGTATGTTTGGCAATGTAGAAATTCTCACTTAGGCTCTGCCAAATGACCTCACTGTCTAAATGTTTAATAGTTACATTATACTATAATAGATGTTAACAGAGTTACAGAGAGGAAAGTAATAATAATATGTTAAGTAAGGACTATGTGGTGTAGTAAGACTACTTCCCATTCATCCCCTACTTTTTGGGAAAACATGAGTTGATCGGGTCATATAGTAAGTAGAAAGGGTGTTTAGTTTGGATTTTATGTAAAGATTTGTTCAAAGCGAAAATAAGATCTTTGCAGAGAATGCTGAATGAGTTTAGACTCATATCCATCTCCCATAAATATTACTTTGCCCAATCTGTTGATGTATATCTATAGCAAAATCAAATGCATACCCCTGACTTAATCAGTGCCCTCTGCATTATTTTATCTGGATCGTAAGCTATTCAAGGGCAAGGCCTCCTCAATTTTTCCTGATCATTCTGCAAATTATTCCCCTATCATTTTACCATTTTACTTTTATTTAGTAAACTACCCAGAGCTTGCTTGAAAAGTTTCTCCCTAGAGCAAATTGCTGGATGGAAAATTTATTATTGGAGAAGTGTCACTGATTTAACTTTAGAAAAGATAATCCCAGAATGATGCATGCATGTACGTTCTATATTTTGTCTTCAATATAAAGTATTTGAAGTAAATTAGTTATGACAATATCAAATCAGTCCATATTTTTAGTTATTGTCATTCTTATAACTAATCTGCAATCTGCTTTCATTTTATAAAAATTATAATATCAAATATATAAAACAAAGAAAAACTTAATTATCGTGGAGTTAGAACAATAAAGATACAAGTATTATTTTAATGCATTTTTTCTAGTCTTCTCATGTAGCTATAATATAAAAGAAAAAATAGCTTTATGAATTCTTATACCATTCTTTAGATTGGTTACAAGTGGTTTCTGCCCTCCAGTAGGCTATTCTTAGTCTACCTTTTTATGACTCCCACTCAGAGCTGTTTCTGGTTTATAGCAATTGGGGGTTATCACTCCAGACTTCATGCTCTTAGAAGATCCATAAGTCAATGGAGAATAAACTCCTGAAACATATGAGAAATAATTGGAAGAGGAAAAAGAAGTATGTCATCCAAAATGAGGACTAAAATTACCTACAATGCTCTTATGGTTATATTCAGCAGGTATAATTTTGATGTCCTTTAACTTATTTTCACCCCAAATTACAGTCCTTAAGCTTCAGGTTGTCATTTCAGGAGATAGTGTCTTCTTTCTCTTCAAAGCTTCCTTTACATTGCCCTTGACCTGATTCATTTGAACAATTTAAGGGAATGTTTGCATAGTGGGGGCATATAAACTGCTGCTTTTCATTCTTATCATTGATCCTATGAACCCCTAAGTGTGAGCTCAGTTCTATTAGTTTAGTCCATCAGTTGATACTCATCTTCTGCACTGCCTACAGTCTTCTCTAGTGATTGATGTTCACATAGAATGGAGGTGTCATCCCTGGTTATCCAATAGGTCGCAGGTCCTGTGGCCATCTCTGGTTAGTTATACATTATGGCCACATTATCCCTGAAGATTATCCAAAGACCTGTGATTTAACTATCTAGTGTATCAATCAGTCTAGCATGCTTGTGTACATTTTCTGATGTTAGAATTGTAATTATGAGCTTATGTGGTGTATTGTTTACAAAGAGGGCCACAATTACTCATGTATACTTAGAAGTACACCCCTTTGCAATGTGGCTTGGCTGTTTCTCCCATTAAGATGTATAGTTTACTTCTCCGCCCCTTGAAGATAGGCATGGCATGTGACTTGCTTTGGCCAACAGAATAGTAGCAGTTATGCAAACAATGACTGGTAAAGTGTTTGCACATTGGGGCTAGTCTTCTTTCCCTGTGCTGGGAAAGCGCTTGCCAGGTGAATAAGCTGGCTTTGCCTCATTGGGGAAGAGGGACAATGTGGAGACAGACCCCGCTGTCACAGGCCAGTGCAGCCCTGTCATCTAAGGAAGGCCATCCTGAATTTGCCATCCTCCAGTGAACCAATCCAGACTAGAAGAACTGCCTAACCAACCCACAGAATCATGTGCTGTACAGGCCCTGCATAGGAACACAGAACAGGGACAGAGTTCAGTGTCCTGAGGCAAAAGCCACAGTGACTTTACTGACAAAAGTATTGAACACAGTACCATGCTGAGAGCAGCACAATAGGGATAGAATGAGCAATTCTGATTATTAATAGGTGGGGACATTTGAGCTACTTCCTTTGCCTTTTAATCCGATCTAAAGAAGTTCCCCTTACTGATTTCCTCATTCTCTTCTTTTTCTCTTCTCTGCTTCCTGACTTCTTCATTCTTAACCTTATCTATTTGTGTGTATCAATAAATACCCATAGGACTGGGGTGGGGGATGTCTCATGAAACCTGTATCGGGGATTGTGAGGCGGTCTCCCCTGGTCCCTTGGTGCATGCCATGTGGTCTCCGAGTAGTCACTGTCTCCACAACAATGTGCAAATAAAAGCTTGTTTTCTAAGAGCAAGTTTCTTATGAGAGTGGTTTTTTAAGCAGTAATATTGAACTGATGTAGAGACTGGGACCAGAGTGACATGCTGCTGTAACAAAACTCAGCACATAGAGCAATGGCTTTTGGATCACACAGCAAATGGAGGATGAAAAAAATAATGAAGAAACTTCTGATAAAGCCTGAAAAAATAAAAAAGAAAAAGAAAAGGCAAACAGGCTGTGAGCAGAGGCTAGGAGAGTGGTGAGGAAGCAGCAATAGCTGGCTAAAAAGCTAGTGATCCATGTTATGTAGCTGCAAAACAATCGGCAAAACTGTCCCCATATAAAAATAAATGTACCCAATACACCTGCAGACATGCCAAGGACGGTTTTACAGACAAACGGTGAAAGCATCACTGGCTTCTCCTAGCGGCACCTGATATGATATAGCAAGAAGACGAGCTAAAGAAAGAACGATTTGGCAAGCAGGATTTAAAGATGTACAGGCAAGCCAAATTTTCTGGATTAGGAAATAAAGCTGTTTTTTATCTTTAGTCTCTCCAGACAGCAAGAAAAAAAAAACCCCTCAAATTAAGAAGTGGTTTTATGGTCAAGGCTAAATCCAGGGTATGGCTATCAGATCCTTGCTCAAGTCCTCTGAAAGTTTAAGGTGCTGCCTCACGGACTGTTTCAGGTAGACAAAGTGGGTTTTAGTCATTTGTAAAGCCAGTTGCTGGGGCCACCATCCCAGCTGCCATGCCCATGCAGGTTCGCATTGGATTTGGACAGTCAGTAATGAAACAATGGAGCCAAGAACTGGTGGGCCATCAGCTTTAATCCTAGCTTGCACCTGGCGGGCAAGAAATACACACATTGGGCTCCAAAACCCACTCATTCAGTGCTCACAAAGCTACTGACTTATCTGAGTTTCCTAGAATCAAAGGTTCCTAGCTCACCAGACTTATTCACCTCTGTTCCCCATCTCTTTCCTTCTCCCTGCACAAACTCTGCACAAACTGGCCTCTCACTCAGCACTCCACCATCTTGGCTGCTTCTCTTGACCTCCTCCACATGGCCCCTCTCTGCTCTCCTCTCTAATACTAATCTCAGGAACCGAGAGAGCAAGCTCCCAGTCTGCCCCCATTTTATAGTGCAGAAATAAAAATCTTCAATCCAGTACACAAAATAGGGAAGTCTCTGATACAAGGTCCACCCCACATCAAAAAGGGTGGGAAAGGCTTAGTTCTAAAACTAAGCCCCAGGCTACAAGGATCCAGCCTGCCCACAGCCCACCCCCAACACACATTAATACAATCACACCCATCCCAAGCAATCACCTTGGTGATGGGCTTCCATGTGGGCAGCACCATCTTTAACAAAGATATATTTTATCTGCCCAACATCACTGTAAGAGTACGTCCCCCTATCAGCCTGACAGTCTGCCCAAACAGAGGGTGTCTATTTCCAACGAATTTGTGGATGTAGCTTTTGGGGTACGGAGTGGACAGAATTCTACTTTCTAAGGGAGCTCATAATGCTGGACAAAAGCACTGCAAGGTTTTGCCAAAAAGAATAGGAACAGTTCAGAACCAAAGGAGGCCTCTGGGCCCCAACTTAATGGCTTCTAGAGGTCACAGTTACGAGCAGCACAGTACGATGGACTTGGGAACCATTACTGGGGATTAGAACTGGTGCTCAACTAAGGACCCAGACCCTGCCCCTGGAGGAGAGGTTCTTGTTAATATTTCACAATGGCTATAAACCAAGGAGACTGCTCTATACTTCTGTTCTTCGCCCTCTGAGTGGGAGTTCTATTGCTGTTACGTTTCACTATTATGTGTTGAGTGTGTGTAAAGTAGATGGATACTTTTAGTGTATAAATCTTTGGATAAAAAGAAGCTATAGCTGAGGAGCCAGACCTGAAGGTCCTCAACTGTATCGGGACTTGTTTAAGCGAAGATCTTGCACTTCAAGCCCAATACCATAATAAGGTATAATTTTGAGGGAAGAGAGAGAATGTATTTTGCTTGTGGGAAGAACATTTATTTTGTGGCCAGAGGGCAAACTATGGTAGATTGTTTGCAGAGACGGCCACAATAATTCCTGCTGTCTTTATCTACACTTTTCTTTGTAGGGTGAGTGCCATTCTAATGGAACATGAGGAAGAGTTTGATTCTTGCTCTTTTGAATCTGGACATAGCCAAGCAACTCGCTCAAGGCAATGGGAAATGAGGAAATAAAACCAACCCCAGGCTCATAAATGTTTGCATGTTGGGATTTGTTCTCTGTGGCTGCAGAGTTCATCCTCCAACAAGGTTGTGACAGTCCTGAGCTTGCCTGCTGGAGAGACCACAGAAAGGACAACCAGTGAGGAGCAGCTGAGGATTGCCACATTGGAGAATGAAGCTGTCCTGACCATCCACCTCCAACTGAGCCACCAGCTGACTGCAGCCTCATGGGTGAGGCCCAGGGAAGACCAGTGGAGCTGCCCAACTGCTCCCAGCAGGAAGTGCCCACCCACCAAATCACAATCTATTATATAATTGTTGTTTCAAGCAGCTAAGCTTTAGAGTGTTTTGTTGGGCAGCATAAGCTAATTGGCCCAGATTCTCTATTTAAAATGCAATTTAAAATGGGAGAGTTCCATTATATTAGTTTTTTCATTAAATATGGTGACATAATTTTTTTTCTTTTTCTCTTTTTGCTATTGCTTTCATGTGTTTGAGTACAGCCTTTTTATCTTGCCTCTCAAGTCATTCCATTAATATTCTCTATGCTTTTCTTTCTTTGTTTGAAGACTTTAGTGCTTGATTTTGAATTCCCTTGCAAGGTGAACTTGTAGGTCAGCAGTTTTGACCTGTTTAATTTTGTGTAAGTTTAACCTGGCACATTTATAAGGTTCCCACTCTTCTTTCTGGAAAAGTCTTTCCCTCTCTCCCTTTAAAGATTCTTTGACTCCCTCCCTCCCCCCCTTGTTTTAAATAGCCTCCTTCCTTTGCCACTTAGGCATTTAGTGTTTATTTTCAAATGCTGGTTCTTTTAGGCTGAGGCAAACATTTTTCCTGAGTTTCCAATCAGCTGTTCTTAAACAGTCTCCAGGCTTCTTTATGGTTATTTACTTTCAAAACTATTTCTTTCAGGGTTTCACCCCCCCCCCCCTAAACACACACCCAAGAGAAGCCCATATTTTGTAATAATTCCTTTTTTTTAAATGGAGTAACTTCACGATGAATACTTTTGGTTTTCCTTTCTTGCCAGAATGTTGGAGTTAATCAAATGGTAATTGCTGTTAAACAGGCACTCCTTGAGGAACAAGTCTTCCCTGTGAATATCCCTACTAATGAACAAAGCCATCACCTACCCTCTCCTGAGATGTTGGAAATTTAAGGCTTCCCAGTCTACCTAAAGTATATCCCTAAGCTATTGGGACAATTCGGACAGAAATGAGGTCAAGAGAAAAAATGTTATTTTGTTATTTATTTTGGCCTTTTTTTTTATTAATTAGCTCTCTTCTCTGAAAACATACCTTTGTAGCATTTTATTACAGTTATTTGTAGAATTATTTTATTTTCCATTAGACTTAAGACATTGAGGGTCCACATTCCAGTCATTTTTGTATCTCTTAAAATAAACTCAGCACGTAGGAGATAAATTATAAATATCTGAATAAATAATTAACAAATTGCTGAATGAACCCAGGCTATGAACTAAGCTAAGAACTTCTTTGGTGGGAAAGAGGGAAGGTTACACCAGATAAGCGGCCCTTCTGAGTGAACTGTGACTCTCACAACTGTCAAGTTTCTCTCTCCTACCTTAATATGCCTCCTTTAATGAAAAGAAATAGAACTCCATAGTATCAAATAACATGCTCTTTCCACATTCCCAAAGGCATACGTGACAGAGCTATCATATATTCCTCAAAAGGGGTTTGAACCTGTGGTACTTAGTTCTGTTAATACCTCCATGTAAAGCGAGTAGCCAGGGCCACCATCATAGCCGCCTGGCCCATGCAGGTTCACATTAGATTAGGACAGACAGTAATGAAACAATGGAGCCAAGAACTGGTGGGCCATCATCTTTAATCCTAGCTTGCACCCAGAGGGCAAGTAAAAACACACACTGGGCTCCAAAAGCCACTCATTCAGCGATCACAAAGCTACTGACTTATCCGAGTTTCCTAGAATCAAAGGTTTCTAGCTCACCAGACTTATTCTCCTCTGTTCCCCATCTCCTTCCTTCTCCCTGCACAAACTCTGCACTAACTGGCTTCTCACTCATCACTCCACCATCTTGGCTGCTCCTCCTGGCCTCCTCCATGTGGCCTTTCCCTTCTCTCCTCTCTAGTGCTAATCTCAGGAACCGAGAGAGCAAGCTCCCAGTCTGCCCCACTTTATAGTGTAGAAATCAAAACCTTTAATCCAATATACAAACAAAGAAATCTCTGACACAAAGTCACTTATCTGAGGCATAATGGGATTCCTCATGAGAGTGCACCACCTCATATCATGCAACAGTCAAGGGTGTGGGGAAAAGCTTAGTCTTAAAACTAAGCCTTAGGCTATGACCACCCTGCCTGCTTACAGCCTGTCTTCCACACCCAATGCAAACTATAAGTGAGCAAACTATATGTCATATTTAAAAACTTATTTGACCAACACTCCAGAAGGGGGAGAAGAAGCTGTAAGATAGCAGTGGCGTAGCTTTTGAATCTCTCAGACTACCCATGAAAATAAACAAAGCAAAGACAAGAGCAAACCCAAAGACCCACATACAAAGTTATATAACAAGGCATCGTCCTGAGCCTCCAAATAAGAGTGGTGACAAGCCACCAACAATTTACAACATCTGTGTGGAAATGAGCAGAGGGAAGGCAATGGGGCTTCTGTTAGTTCTGAGAATTGTGAGCAGTGGACTAATATGAGAACAGTAAAAACAAACAAATAGACAAATAAAAACAACAACAAAAAAACTACGCCAGGGTTTTATAGGATTCAATTCAAAGGTGAGTAGAATGGATTATGTTGCTACCAATTCTAATGGTGCTAGACGCATCAGGGCCTATAAACGCTCAAAACTATCAAGACAAATCTGCCTTCCAACACAAAGCCCTGCACTGAGGTGGAGCTGCTTGGAATACAACAGAAATTGAGTAAAACAGAGAAAGTAGGGCTAAAGGACTAGACAGTCCAGATCAAGGTGAGGGAAGAGAAGATCTCAAAACAGACTAGATCATATTGTTTTGTTTGAAAACAACAAAAGAGGAAGCTCTGGAACCATGAAACTAGAAGAGTTCTGTGGCCCACACCTCCTTTGCAAAACTTTCTTTACATAAAGGGATTATGGTGGTACCCCATTAGTATACTTACTAAAGCAAGAGATAAGGGGAATAATATTACTACTGAAAATAAAAGCATAGCAAAATGACATACCCACAAAACATTCAAAAACTAAATGCTAATTGTGGTAGGCAGAATAACGGCCCCCTAAAGATGCTTATGTCTTAATCTACTGAACCTCTAAATAGTTAGGTTGCCTGGTTAAGAGGAATTAAGGTTGCTAATCAGGTGGGAATGTAATAAAAATAGGGAAATTAGCCTGGATTAACCAAGTAATGTGATCATAAGGGTCCTTATAATTTATGTACAAGAGGGAGGCTAAGGAGGGGGAACTAGAGAGATGCCCGCAAGAGAACTCAGCTCAACATTTCTGGCTTTGAAGATGAATGAATGAAAATGCACCAAGGAATGTGGGTAAGTTCCTGCAAAGAGCAAGGACTCAGATTTCCCCTGGAGCCCCCAGCAGGAGCACCACCTTGCTGGTACCTTACTTTCAACCAAATGAGACCAGTTTTGGATTTCTGACTTCCAGAACTATTAGATAATAAATATGTGTTGTTTTAAGCCATTAAATCTGTGGTAATTTTGTTCTAGCAAGGTTAGGAAGGTAATGCATGTATATTTCAAGATGATCTAAAAGAAATTAAGAAAATGATAGAAGAAATTATGATAGAAAAACATAAATGAAAAAGTTAAAATGCATATGAATAAAGTAATTGGAGAAAAGTAAAATTTGGGGAAAAAAGATGAAAGATTCAGAAAAGATAAAGAATTAAAAAGCTATTTCATAAATAAATCATTCAATAAAAAATACAAGCATGAAGAAAACTACTGATAATGCTTTAATAGAAATGGAATATGGAAAGGAGAAAAATTAAAAACAAATTAGAAAAATGATTAAAAATGGATTCAAAGTTAAGTGACAGAGAGGCTCATGGAAAAGGTTCAACACATTTTTGACAGTAGTCGTTATATGAAAACTAAATCAAGGGAACAGAAGGTACAACTCTAACAACTAAAAATTTAAAAAGATTTTAAAATGAAAGATTATTTGAAATTTATTAAAATGTATACTGAATGCCTTAGAAATTCTACACAGAAAGGCAAACATCAAGGTATAACGTCTAGTAACAATATTGGATTAAACAATTCCTCGTGCATTGAAGTAAAAAAACCCAAAACCATTCATAATGAAAGAAAATCGGATTGTCATTGGAGTTTTCAACATCAATACTTTATTCCTGAGATTGAAGGAGTAACATTTAAGATACCGAAAAAGAAAGGAAATGTGAGACACGTTTTCTTGTAGACAAATCTGCTGTCAACATAAAGGCCAGAAAGAAACAGCTATGATCGTGGAGTAATTCAGGAAATACTGTTTCCATGAGTTCCATCTGTGTAATGGACTAAAGAATGAGCTTCAGCCAACCAAAGAGACAGAAAGACTTTGAAGTTAATAACGTAACATCTATATTTTCTGACAATGTAGATACAGAAAAATTATTAGGAATAAAGAGAATATGGGGCATGTTTATGAAAAACAGAATAAGCCTGTTGAATGCTTTAAAAATGTTAACTGGGAGTAAAAGAATATTGTTTCATATCGAATATTGTGCATAAGGGTAAGGTGGAAGAAAAGAAGACTACCTAATTTAACATTGCTCCAAGTAGGGAATCAATAAACTACAGCCAAAATGAAAATAAAGGATCCTATAAATATATATTAATATAAGCTTTTAAAAGTATTAGTATGTGTTTGCATACACATATGTATTATACAGGGTGGGGCAAAAATGGGTTTACAGCTGTTCATGTATTAATAATACAATAATTAAAAATAATAATACAGTCAAAGAATAAACTCTGTTTTGCACCTCATGACCGTAAACCTACATACTTTTGTTCCACCCTGTAAACTTATTTGTATAAAACAGAACTAATGAGTCTGACTTGTGCTGGTGCAATGGATAAAGCGTCAACCTAGAATGCTGAGGTCACCGTTTCAAGTTTCTGAACTTGCCCGGTCAAGGCACATACAGAAAGCAACTACAAAAATAGATGCTTCCTGCTTGTCCCCCATCTTTCTCATTCTCCCCCTCTTTCTCTCCAAAAATAAATAAATAAATAAGTAAAAATCTAAAACAGAACTAATGTAAAACATATGCTGACCATGTCAATACATGTAAATAAGCATAACTCATCCATTGAAATGAAAGGTTAGAATAATTAACAAATCATAATTGAACACTACAATAAATACTAGATGTCTGACAAAGTATAATTAAGACCAAATGCATTAAGAGACACACCATGAGATCTCATAGAGCTAATGGCTCCAATTCCTCCAATAACATTTTATTAACTATTATAATGCAGAAACTACACTAATAAGGGAAAATTTTATGAATTGGGAAAAATTGATGAATTAACTGTAAAAAACAAAAACAGAATTGTGAAACAAATAAAAATGCCAGTTCTTTGTAAAAAAAACAAAAAAACAAACAGAACTCAGCAAAATAGGCCAACCATTGTGTAATTTAAAAAGCAAAAGGAGAAAACACAAACACAAAAGTCCAAAATGACAAGGAGGAAATAGTCATAAGAGCAGTTTAAATTAAGAGTTGTAAGAAACTACTTTGCATTACTTTATGCAAATAAATTTTAAAACTTTGTGCAGAGTTCTGTAAACTATAAGCTATGAGCCAAATCTGGCCAGCTGCTTCTTTTTGAAAGTAAAGTTTTATTGGAACACACCCATTTCTTTCTTTCTTTCTTTTTTTTATTGTACATGTCTGCTTTTGCTAAAATGGCAGAGTTGAGTAGTTGTGACAAAGACCGTATGGTCTGTACAGCCAAAATATTTACTATCATACCCTTTACAGAAAAATAAAATGGTGACTTTGATCTAGAGAAGTAGATAATTTTCTTTTTGGAGTAAGTAACTTCACAATGGACTTTATTCGAAACAAATGTAACTGATTATTCTACATAATTAAAAAGTTACTTCACAGGAAGTGCCATCCTGCCCTCCCCAAATACAGACACCAGGAGGCCAGGGGGTAGTCAACAGAGAGGGTTCACAGCAAGTGCTCAGCCCATGAAGACTTTGTTTTTGCATTACTGACATTTCCTTTCCCTGCTGAGAAACACCCAGTAACTGGGCAGAACAGTAGGCAAATTCACCACCACAAGCAGACTGGCTTGTGAAGCCTCTTTATCTCTGTGGGCAGGAAATGCCCTTCCCCTACCTAGTGGCACCAGGTGACCCAGGATGAGGAAGCTCCTTCTGTCTCCTCAAGAGCTGTCTTCAAAGACTAGTGGCAGCCTCACAGCACCAAATAAACCCGACAGATCAAAATGGCATTGCAAAGGTCCTAGAAATTAAATGGTCCTTGGAACCACATCTACAAAAGCGGGGGAAATGCTGTACTTGAGATACAGGTTAGGATGAGTGATATAACAGACTTATTGAGGATCTGAGAGAGTTTCAGACACTCAACCCCTATTCAATTGTCTGTGGCCTTTGGTTATGCTCAATGCATAGAAGACAGTAGTCATTTATTTTTTAGATCTGGGGCTTGGAAATGAGCCTTCGGTGGTATGATATCTGCCTCTGTAATTCTCCACTATGCACCTGCATTAGTTTTCTGTGCCCTCTGTAACAAATTACCACCAATTTGCTGGCTTAAAACAGAACACTATTCTATTACAGCTCTGAAGGCCAGAAGTCTGAAACCAAGGCGTAGACAGAGCCATGCTTTATTTGCAAGTTGTAGGGAAGGACCCTTCCCTACCTCTTCCAGGTTCTGGTGGCTCCAGGTGGCTTGTCACTGAGGTATTTCATTCTACTCTCTGCCCACCTCTGCCTGCACTTGACCTTCTTCTCAGTCCTTGCATATCCTTTTCTGTATCTTGTAAAGATATTTTCACTGGATTTAGGGCTCACTGGATCCAGTACGATCTCATCTCAATTCTTGCCTGAAGTACATCTGCAAAGACCCTATTTCCAAATAAAGCCACATTCTAGGATTTCAGGTTGACATGAACTTTGGGGACATTATTCAGCTCACTGCAGAATCTAAAGATACATAGTAACCATTTTGATTTGGCTTCCTTGGCTTGCGGTTGCATCACTCCAATCCCTGCTTCCATTTTTATATCCCCTCCTCCTCTGTCTTTGTCTTCTCCTCTGTGTGCTTCTTCCCCAAATTCCCGTCTCTTTATTGTAAGGCCACATGTGATTGTGTTTAGGGCTCACCGACATAATCCTGGATGAGCGCCTTCTCTCAAGAATCTTAAGCACATCTTCTGCTATATAAGATAATATTCACAGATTCCAGGGATTAGGATGAAGATCCATATTTTGGAGAACTACAACTCAGATCACTACATCTGAAGAAGACACTTCTGTCTGGGGTATCGAATGAGGAGCTCAGGCAAACACACGGGAAGACTCAGATTCAGAGGCGTCAGCTATGGAGGCAGATAAAATGGCAGTGGAACTTCTGAAGGATAGGCCTTACCGGGCTGTGATAACCCCTGATTCAGAAAATGTTGCCATTTTTAATTTCCCTCATCATGGTCAAGGTCCACTGAAAATTGCTTGCTGCAACAGAGAACTGAATTCTAAGAACATGACTTCATTACCTGTCTTTGGCTACCTGACTTCAAAGTGCCCGAGCCAGTGGGACTACATTCCTGACCCATTCTGAGTGCTTAGCGTGCTCTTCAGATGAGTGTCCCCAGCATATTTATTTTATTTGACTTTTAATTACAAAGATAACACATTCTCCTTGTTAAAACCTCAAATAGCTTGGAGATATAGAAGTAAAAAGTGAAAAATCTTCATGCCCTCTCTCCTAATTATTTTCCTCACCCCATCACTACAACATCAATCTTCAGGGCAACCATCAATATCAGTTTGGGGTTCGTATTTCCATCCTTTTCATGTATATGTAAATATGCATAATAAAAAAAAACAGACTCATACCATACACATTAAGTTGCAATTTTTTTTTAACTTTAATTTCTTTAACCTTTGTTAATAGCTCTGTTTGATTTTTCAGGAACAGAAATATTATCCTGGAAACTAAATTACTACTTCCAGTATCACCCATCTATTGTAACAATTCAGATGGGAAAGGATAGTTGGTGGACAGTATCATTAACAGAGCTGGGAGATTTAGCCAAATCCTGGACATTCAGATGCTCACTGAGCTCCAGACACCCAATCAACAATGTTCTTTGAATCACTTTTGGAAATTGGGAATTGAGTAAGTGATTCACGCAGGGCTATCAGCTTTATTGGTTTCTAATTACTACTTCGGAAACCAAGTACATTTTCTTTACTTTTGCATTGACAGGAAAAAGTCACCTACTTTACTTCCGATTTAAAATGCTTTATTATAACTAAGATAAATTCTAAAGCCTTCCCAACCCCATTAAATATTTCTAGCTCTATTATCACATGCATGTTATTTAAGAATGGAATTTTCACCAACAGCAATTTCATATTGCTTTTTTCTCATGAGAAGTTTTTTTTTGTTTTGTTTTTTGGTTTTTGGGTTTTTTTATGACAGAGACAGAGAAAGATAGAGAGAGGAACAGATAGGGACAGACAGATGGGAAGGGAGAGAGATGAGAAGCATCAATTCTTTGTTGTGGTTCCTTAGTTGTTTATTGATTGTTTTCTCATATGTGCCTTGACCGGGGGTGCTACAGCAGACCAATTGACCCCTAGCTCAAGTCAGCGACCTTGGACTCAAGCTGGTGAGCCTATGCTCAAACCAGGTGAGCCTACACTCAAGCCGGCAACCTTGGGGTTTTGAACCTCGGTCGTCTGTGTCCCAGTCCGAAGCTCTATCCACTGCACCACCGCCTGGTCAGGCAGATTGTTTCACTATTACTATCTTTCAGCATTATCTTCACTATTATTCTCATCAATAGTATATTTCTTAGTAAAATCTATGATCTCCATGGCATTGTATGAGAAGATATAGAGAAATGTGAGCAAATATCAATTAAAAGTTTTTAAAAAATTTATTGATTGATTTTTAGAGACAGAGGGAGGAAGGGAAGAGAGAGAGAGAAACATTCATTTGTTGTTCCACTTAGTTGTGCATTCATTGGTTGCCTCCTATATATACCCTGACTGGGGATCAAACTCACAGGGTTGGTGTTTTGGGAGGACGCTCTAACTGACTGAGCTAACCAGCCAGGGCCTCCGTTTATTTCTTAAGCTGAAATTTTAGATGGAGAGATGTGTTAAAGTATCACAAACAGGTGAATTATTTCATTCACCAAGTGTTTTTGAACACTTACATGTTTAAAAAAATATGCATCAGGCATTGCTCTAGGTTCTAAGATAAAGTATTGAACCAGTCATGCGCAAATTTCTGCCCTCCTGGACTTTATATTCTAGAAGGAGAGCAGGGCAATAAACAGGAAAAATATAAGATATATGAAAATATTATCAGCACAGTGGAGAAAAATAAAAGAGGGTAACAAGCACGCAGAGTGCTGGAGGTTATGTACGTTCAATTTGAATTTAGATGGGCAGAATGGACCGCACTGAAAAGGCAATATTTGAGCAAAGACTTGAAGGAAGGATAGGAGAATCTTGAGAAAGACTAATTCATGTAAAAAAGATAGAGCAAAATCCCCAAAGAAGGCTCATACTTGATGGTTTCAAAGAACACCAATGTGGTCAGGATGGCAGAGCACCATGAACAAAGGGGTAGAGGCAAAATAAGAGGGGATTTTACTCTGTCTGACATAGGGAGATACTGGAGGTTAAATGACTTGCTGGTTGAGAATAGACTCATGTGTGAGCTCTATGAAGTTGTGTGATCAGTTAGGTGACTACTGCAATAATCCAAGTAAGAGACCATAGTGGTTTGGATCAGGGTGGTAGCAGTGGAGATAGTAAGGAGTCATCAGAAAATAGATATATTTTTAAGATAGAGACAGTAAGATTTTCTGATGAATTGAGGATAGAGAATGAGACAGAGAACTACTTCAAACTTTACTGGTCTGGGCAACTGGAACAATGGAGTAACTGCCAGGCATCAAACTTTGGAGTTCAGTTTATCACAGGGTGCGCCTGAGACAGGCAAGTGGAGATGTTACATTGGCAACTGGATATAGAAACTAGAATTCAGGTAAAAAAATTAGCTGGTTGAAAATCTTTGCTATAAAGGAACCAGAAATGGTCAAGGAGGTAGCAGAAGAATTCAGGAAGCTGTGGAAAAAAATGTTTCAAGAAAAAGTGATCAACTTTGTCATATGTTTTTGACAGATCAAAAAGTACAAAAATTCATTATAGAAAAGCCAAAGGAGCAGAGATACAGAAAGGGATCAACATGGGTCAAGCCTTATTTTTGATGATGAGGGAATTAGCAGTAGAGATGAGACATTTGGTTTAGTCTTCAGTGTCTTAACCACTTTTAAATTTGAATTTGACTTCCTCTACCCATTTTTAGATTCATTGTCTGGGGCTCTGTAGATTAGATTAACAAAAGATACCAGCAAGAGAAAAGCAACCAAGTTTATTAAGATGTGCATCATACACATACAGGGGAATACAAAATCAGTGATGAGTAAGTAACTCAAAGGGTTAGTTAAAACTGGGGCTTACATAGTATCTTCAGCAAAGAATGATAAATTTTTAGATAAGTGACGAGACAAAGGAAAAATACTGTTTCTGAGGTGGCAAAACTGTGAGAAGGTAAGTGAGGGAACTAAGAGAAGGTAAGGCTAGCTGGTAAAGTTTGTTATGTAGATTAATCTGGGCTGATGAAGGTCTTCTCTGGTGATTAATATCTGTCCTTCCTGGGACAGATGGGAGAGAGGACTTCTACACATTTATGTCCTGCTTTCAAACAAAATAAGGGGAATGTTTTTTGTATCTGCTTTTTCCCAACTGCCTCTACCTCAAAATAATCATTATGCCAAAATGGCATATTTTGGGGTGGCAACAATTCTACCAACATTCAAATGCTTTTTGAAAGGGCACATTCTCTTCAGTTCCCCATACTCATCACTTACTATCTTTGTCTAGCCCCTACAGGTATCCAAGTTTGTCACTCCTCAGGAAACTCTATGCCATTGTGGATTTAATATTTGCAGTTATACTCTTTAGAAATAACTCTGAAAAAAATTATGTAGTCCTTTATAACTATACTGAAGCACATTGTTGATTTTTTTAAAAATATAAGATATTTTTTATTCTTTGGAAAAATTAAAATCTAAAATTTGTTTGAAGTCTACAATTTAAAATATATATAAAAGCAGAAAAAGGAAATAAGCATTAACCATACTTTACCTTGAGTGATAATTCAGTAATACTTGGGTATATATGCTTAGTCCTTTTTTATTTTTCAAAGAAATTATGGTATACTTTTTATTTTATTTTTTATTTATTTTTTATTTTTTTGTATTTTTCTGGAGTTGGAAATGGGAAGGCAGATTCCCACATGCGCCCGACCGGGATCCACCCGGCATGCCCACCAGGGGGTGATGCTCTGCCCATCTGGGGTGTCACTCTGTTGCGACCAGAGCCATTCTAGCACCTGAGGCAGAGGCCATAGAGCCATCCTCAGTGCCCGGGCCAACTTTGCTCCAATGGAGCCTTGGCTGCGGGAGGGGAAGAGAGAGACAGAGAGGAAGGAGAGGGGGAGGGGTGGAGAAGCAGATGGGTGCTTCTGCTGTGTGCCTTGGCCAAGAATCAAACCTGGGACTCCTGCACGCCAGGCCGAAGCTCTATGACTGAGCCAACCGGGCAAGGCCATATGGTATACTTTTTAAAAATCTTTTGAAGTCAGTAAGTATTCTTTATATATATATTTCAGTGGTCTATACTACCATTTTTATAAAGATATAGAATTCCATTGTATGGATAGATGGATATTTGTTTAATTGATCACCTATTTAAATATTTATTTATCTATTTGTTTATTGTCAATAAGATAATGTGACAACGAACATCCTTGTAGCAAACATTTGCACATATTTATTCCTAATACAGGCCCCTAAGCGCTGCAAAGCTGGTGTGAGAAGTAAGTCACTTGGCCAGGGAGTAAACTAGCTGACTTCCTCATGGAGAACTCCATAAAACTTTGCTGTTTTATTAAATTACCTCACTCAGCCTTCACTATATAGAGTGGACATTATAAATTCTTTCTTTTTTAAAAAAATGAGGAAATTTTGGATAGTTACATGTATACCGAAATAAAACTCTTCAGATGTAGGAAAACATCAATGCTTCAAACAGAAGTGTATTTCACAAGTAACTTTCCTAATTGTCCTGTGGAGTTTGTGAATAAACAGAACCATGTCTAAGTTGGTCCTCTCATGCATCAAGCCTCTAATAACAAGTCATTACAAGGCTTTCTCTTGCTGCCAATCACTTAGACTCATCCTTTTTATTATTTAGACTATTAGCATCCTGCATATTTTGGCTTGCTTTTTAATGCAACTTCTCACACATGTCAGTTGTCTAATTAGGTGAGTTGATTACTTTGTCATTTTTGCTTTTCTAAAATGTGGCATAAATTCCCTATCAACTATTCTGGGGATGTTTTAATTAGTTAAAGTTTTAGGCCCTTCCACACTAAACTCCATTGAATTATTTAATTTTGTAGATTGCCTATACAATTTTCATATAGTTGGTGCCCATCTTGTCCATATAAGTTTGACCTGGGGCCTCTTGATCAAAAGCAGTGAAGAAAGTTTCATTAAAAATTCCAAAATATAAAGCTTTTACATGCTTTTACATTCCTCCTTCAGTTTCCGTCTAACTTGTCATGGCACTTTTTTTTTTTAATTTTTATTTTAAGGCAGCCAGAGTCCTTTATTGTCAGAGCAAAGGTTGTTTGCCAAACATAGCCTTTGTTGCCCAGGAAGGTACCAGCGCACAGGGCAAAACCAAAGTTTAGTGAAGACCCTCAGCTTTAAATAATTTTTTGGAGTGTATGTCATATTTTTGTCATGGCACCTTTTATTTGTTATGTAATGTCATTCTATGTAGAAAAAAATGAACATTTAACATCATTGGTATGAAAATGACCATTCATCTTTATATTAATCAATGCAAATTGTAAAGGCAAATATAGAGCACTGAAGTCATATGTGGAATAACTAAAACTGCACATCTTATTTTGTGATTTGTGTGTGCGTATGTACTTTGTACCTACGAGACAGTTGAAATGATGCACACAACTCAACTGATCTTTTTTCTTACTTTGTGATACAATCATGTTCTACCAATACTCTATATTTGAAGTACTTATGAGTAAGGAGGGACTGAAAGGACAAGGAGCCACTGGTTAACTTTCTTTTTCCTGTTGCACCATCATTTTCTGATGAAATGCTTGGCTAATGCAGGGAAGCAATACAAGTAAGAGAAGATATGATAAAGTTCCTTGGCTATGTATGTTTCCTAGAATAGCACTGCCTTCTTCCGCATTGGAAGCAAATTCTGGTTCCAACAGGAAGGGCTGCCGGCTTACTCAGCTGAAGACATTACATCCTTAACTTGTATTTGCTTTGAGTCTCACTGAACTCTTACACATGGTGACTCCACCAGACTTCTGTGTTCATGGGGTATCACAAGCACTATATATATATGTGAATGGGGCAGCAAGGAATAGCAAGATACATATTGAACCTGTCTCCACTGCTCACACATATGTCCCATTGTCCTTCACTTTCCAAATACAAGTTCAGACAAAATTGGTAAAAATTCCAAGACCCTCACCACAGACCAAGCATGGAGCCCTTCTGACTCCCCAAGTCACATGCCCATTAAGCCAGCTCTAGTTACAGCCTTTTCAAATTACTTCTTGACCATAGTGCAAAAAAAAAGTATATCCTGTTCTCATGTTAGATTCTCTTTCTAGGAAATTTTATCTTACCTCATAATACTATCTCTAATTAGCAGGTACTATTAAGTCAGAGCACAAGGCTGGTCCATTATTGCAGACTCAGTTTCTAGCCCAGGATCTAGTTTGTAGAAGAGACTCAATAAATATTTGTTACATCAATAAATGAAAATTTACTTTTGCCCAGGGATGAAACTTGGAACTTGACACATTTTATGTCATTTAAACTCCAAATAACCATATGAGGTAGATTCTACTATTACCTTAACTTAATGAAATCAGAGTTTACAAAGTGTCAATTATAAAGTCCTATAGATTGTAAGTAGCAGAATTGGAACTTGAACCCAAATAGTTTACTCTCTCATTCTCTTTAAACACAGTAAAGGAGATAATTTAAAACTGAACTTAAGAGGGGTGATGAAAACAAGAAGTTGAAATCTGAACTAGCATATAAAAAGAACCCTACATAGTTTATTTTTTTAAAATATACAACTTCAGATTATAGATAAATATACGTTTCCCTTGTTAAATGCCAATGCTCTTTACCAAGATATTGGGTAGACAGGGCTGGCAAAGAAAGGGATATTCTTTAGCCTTTTCTTTCCTTGTCCTGATATTCACTTATCCTTTTCTGCATCTTTGATAAAGTGTGTCCCATTCATATCTACCCTCCAGATCCAGCACTGAGAATTTTAAGCATCTGTCAACAATTGCTCCAGAATCAGGCTGGAAAGTATGAAATTTTCATCAGTGAAAGTTCTCCAGCTGTAGGTATGTCTACTACTGAACAAAGGGTGAAGCGGGAAGGACGCAGCTCTGCTCCAGAGCCTGCTCTGCTGAATGCGTCTGGCAAAGCTACCTGGGAATATCTTCTTGGTCTGCACATGGGAGTGACTGCAAATATCTTCTGAATCTGCATAAAGTGCCACCTCCACAGGGCTTCCTGCACCACGTCAGACACAAAATACCATGATTGTTCAGGCACCTCCAGATTCCTCTATTCAATGGCTTCTTTGTCAGTGGCACGGCTTCTAAAGCTGACTCTTCAAGGGTGGCATTGCACTTTGTGCTTTAACAATTTTGTGACTTTTTGGGAGAGGGGGTTATGAATTTAACATTTGTCTTAAAATAATTTTCTTTGCTTTTTCAATTATTGATTGTTGACACTTCCTCCTTTTCTTCCTCCTTAACTGTTCTGATTGTCCCTATTTCCTGGTTTGCCTAGTCATTTCTAAGATCTTACAATCTGGAGAGTTCACGATGAAGCCTACAATAAAAAGGATTGGAGCTCTCCTTTAAGAATGAGTGTAGAAAGAAAGACCAATGGCAAAGAGGGGTTTAGAAATCAGTTAGGAAACTGAATTGGCCACAAGGAGTATACACTCACTCACATGGTATTCATAAAATACGGCTTTCATCAAAAGGCAATGGAATCCCCATGGGTGGACTTGGAACAAGGTGGTGATGCAGCAGTTCAATATTTTGTTAGCGGACTGAACTGGCTGAAGGACAGAGAGTTTAGAGGTTGGAGGCCGGAAAACAAACAAACAAACAAAAAAAACAGGTGGCAGGAGCTAATATGAGGCAGAGATGAGGACAATATTGTTTTAAATAAAAGCCCAAACAAAAAAAAAATTTTTTTTGTAATTTGAGATGTGGCGAGGCATGTCACTTTGATGCTCACACCTTCCATCGTTGGTAATGCCATTTGTATTTTATGACACTAATAAATGGTTTTTGGTCCATCCTTTGAGTGCTGGCATTAACATATAGGGAAACAGTCAAGGCAAAACAAAAACACAAAGGCACTACTATAAAAATATTGTATTATTTGGATTCACTCACCACCAATCTTGCCAAATCCCTGCAGATTTCCATTGTCCTGCACAGCAAGAATAAAGGAAAATATAGGGGTCGATGCCAAATTGTTTTAAGTTGAATGTTTTCCAATTTTTTTTAATGAGATAACCGTAGTCCTTTAAAATCCAGTTAAGGGTTTTATAATATTTTTATTTTCCTCATAGGTATTTCAGAAATATATAAAGCCCAACTCTGCCTTTCGTTTTCTAGTCATCATTCTCAAGGAACAAATTTCATTTGTGAATATGCTAAAACCCCAAAGAACGGAAAAGAACAAATGCTGGTGTGGAAAGGATGCTTTAAATGAACGGGTGCCAGACAGGAAAAGTGCTTAGTCCTTTCCTCCATTTGATCAATTGGCTTGTCTAATTCATTTGACTGTGGAAGGTTGGCCTGACATGACTTCAGATTATTTTAATAGCGATTAAAGGTGGCATGAAGTGTATAACACTATGCATTTGCAAGTACAAACATGCTTAGAAATTCATTTGTCTTTCGGGGGTGGGGGAGGGGGGAGGCTAGTTCAAACTCCAACTATATTTACAAATAGATTCTAGCCACAGCTGAGCCCTGTGGAGCTGGGGAAAGTAACTGTGCCTGCCTTTCCTTAAACCCACAGGGCCTTTGATTTCTACCCAAATAAAGCAGGCCTTTGGCATTCAGCTCTCTTAGTTGGCAAGAATGCTGCATAATGTCTGAAGAATTTAGAATGGCCAGGAGGGGCAGGTCAAAGACAGCCAAATTATGATATCACGGCCATAAAACCTCATCAATGGTGACATACAGAAAACACTCAGTGAATTGCTTTCATTAATTTATCCTTATTAAGAAATTCTAAGTGGTGTGTTCATTCTTTGGCAGTTTTCAGATGTTGCCCTTTCCCCTTCCTCCATTCATTGCTTTTCTGTGAAAAGAATAGGCTGCCATGGGCACTGATTGACAGTAGCTGGAGAAATGTGGCCCTGGGGGAGTCTAGGATGCTTAGATGGCCCAAGAGGAATGTTTTATAAATGTTTTATTTGCCTTGGGAAGAGCCAAAAGCTTTCCAGAATCTTCTGGGAGGGATTAGGATGAGTTGCAAAGAAGTCAAAGGAAACTGTCTCTGGGACCAGGACAGGAATGCTGACAGGCCACCCGACCAGAGTCCAGCCTGACCCTGGGTTGCAGCGATCAGGTTGTTTTGGAAAGAGGAAATGGGGATGGCTGTCCAACTGTCGGAATAGACGCGTGATCAGGGAAAGAGTGGGATATGCAGTTGAATGCAGGCTCAGCTTTTCTTTAGGTCACACATGTTTCTAAAGCTGAAAATCTGGCTCATCTATAAAAACAACACTGGGAGGAACTGAGGGAAGGGAGAAGAACCGACGGGAAACATTTCCTGGTAACGGGCTGACCCTGTTCGGAGTTTAGAACGTCATTCATGTAGTGGCAGATATTCAGAAGATTCACTGCCTGTCTGCTTGTCTGGAGTGGAGCCTGGGAATCTTGACCCAAAAGCTTTACTCAGGGAGCAGAACTCACAAACCATTACAGTGCCATGTGGCACAGAACTTTTGCAAGAAGCCTAGCGAGAGAACAAGAGTTCAGGAAAGCTGAGATCAAAAGATAAAAATGAGGAACGGAGTCTCATCAGGACATGCTTAAGCTTGGAATGAGTAGAAACAAATGTCTGAACCCCTAAAGAGAGGGGCAAAGATAGTGCGTGGTTTCACAGGCAAGTTTTAAAAAGCAAGGATATAATTTATGTACTACAAATGAATCCATGTCCTTCTGTGCCTTTTCCTTACGGTGCTAAATTTTATTTCTCAGATTGTACATGTTGGAAATTCAAGTTCATAAATATATTCTCATTTCTTTAGTCATAATAGGACCTAGCTAGACTACAGGATATTTTGGTGGGTTGAAAAAGTACCCTTTCAACATAACCTTTCAGTCACTGGCATTCTCAAGGACTTCCACGTTGAATAGGCATGTCAAATTGACCCTCGTCAATGACTGGCACTGGTGTATGATGTGAAACTCTATGGCCACAGGCCTGAGGGCACGGAACCTTGATGTTGGAAGTACCCAAGTGCCGGTGTTACTCACTCTAAGGAGAGAAGAGAAAAGCAAATATTCCAAAGCATGACTCACAGAAGTAAATAAACTGTGACAATAGGGGTTCCTTTTACCCCTTATTAACTGAAACTTATTGACTTGAGCAAAATATTATCCAGAAAGCAGTCCTGCACCAAGGAAATGAAGAAATAGACATAACTTTCTTCTAAATTCAATGTAAATGAATCAAACCAGAACTCTGCCCTGATTTTCTATGGACATCAGAGTCTTGAATGTTTTTTTGTTTTTGTATTTTGCTGAATTGAGAAGCAGGGGAGCCACAGAAACAGATTCCAGCTTGCACCCAACCAGGATTTACCCAGAATGCCCACCAGGGGGCGATGCTCTGCCCATCTGGAGCATTGCTCTGTTGCAACCAGAGCCATTCTAGCATCTGAGACAGAGGCCATGGAGCCATCCTCAGCACACAGGCCAACTTTTGCTCCAATTGGAGCCTTGGCTGCAGGAAGGGAAGAGAGAGACAGAGAGGAAGGAGAGGGGGAGGGGTGGAGAAGCAGATGGGTGCTTCTCCTGTGTGCCCTGGCTGGGAATCAAACCAGGAACTTATATATGCCAAGCTAATTCTCTACCACTATGCCAATAGGCCAGAGGAATATTTTGACATTACCATATTTAGACTTAAGTACATGCATGCTTATTCCATCTAGGTAAAGAGTCATGATGGTCAATAATGAGAGGCAAAGCCAAGACATAAAGAAAGGACACAGCAATTTGAAACAAAACAATACAAATAAACAAATCTAAGTAATCGAGAGTAAGGTAACCTGGGTAGAGACCTTGACCAGAGTCAGGGTTCTTGAAGTCTAGTGCAGGTTCTATTGCCAACCAGCTGTAGAGGAAGGGACTAGCTGACCTCCAGGTCCCCTGTTAGATCTGTATTTTTATGTTCATCTTCCTAAAGAATACAGTTTGTGTCTCAAGAGCACTGCACAGCAGGGAAGAGAGAGTGAGTCCAATTTCTTTTAGTGATAAAAAAGACCTGAAAGTCCATCTCAACAATTATTTGAGTTTTATTTTGTGCATGAATTTTTAATTTTATTATTTGGAAAGTTAAACGTGTTGCCTTATGAGTTTTGGAAAGTTCAAATGTAAAATGATTATACTGCTTAAAATTTTTTTTCAAGTATGAATGATGAACCCACTTTCTGGTGCCAGCCCATATTACTTCTTCACTCCGGCCAGTTAAATCTGTTGTTGAGGTTAGTTGCAGAGATTTGACCTAATTTAGGTAGTATGTTGAGACTTTTTTTGTTTATGACCTCTTCTTCCAACCAAAAAACGGAAACCCACACAAGCTAGTATGAGCTAATTTAACAATGTTTTTGGTTTTATTATTTCTCTTTTTCTCCCTACTTGTTTGGGAAAAAAAAACTAGAGAACTCTGGGTCAAAGGTCCTCAGATTTTTACAACTAATAGTTTGTTCTATTCAACAGTTCAAGCACATTTAAATAAAATGATGGAAAAAAGAAAGAAAATGAATAACAGTAAGCTCTTGGCTGGAAGAGATACTAAGAGGAACTGGTGTACACTGCAGTTCTTGGCCCCACAGAGGACTGTAAAATGGCCTGACTCATGTTGATGTGAATATGTGTAGAACAACCACCACCAAACTCTGCACCTTCCAATATTTTTGGAAAGCTCTGTGTGCTGATTGATCAGAGCATTTGATTAACATGACAGTTTCTCACCACTTTCTGTAGAGGAGTGTAAAAATAAAAGCGATGTCCCTGTCTATACATATGTGGGTGTGTGCTTGTGTGTATTCATACACACAGGGGAGAGGTGAGGATATTCAGACTCAGGTTCTTGGTGTGAATCAGTAGACTAATATTTGACCCCTCTAAATTATACAAGGACTTCTGTTTCCAGAAGAAACAAAAGGAATGCCAAGCATTTGGCTGTGTCCAGGTTCTCCAGTCAGTGGTCTATTGAATAAGGCCTCTCTCATCTACAGGTGAATTGCGCTTGTGGGTTTTCAGTAGGGACTATCAAAAAGGTTCATAGTTATTTAGTTAACACTTTTGGGGTACTGATTGGATGTGGTATCCAAAGATAGCACAACTTGTCACTGTCCTTTTGGGCACTTGGGTTTTCGATCTATGATTTTTCCTATTCTTTCAATTTGGATCAAGAGGTTAAAAGAGGGAGCTGGTTGCCCTTGTAAACCACAGTGCCAAGTCTCAGACTCCCAGGTGAGTACACCCGTGCCTGGAGCAGCAGTCATTAGAGCCTCAGCAGACAGGCTTCAATGACTTATAAGCTGCCATGTTGTTGCTGGGTGTTGGGTTTTCCCCCTCCTCTCACTCTTTTATGACTTCCTTGGCACCTCTGGTATCGTGTTGAGGATCATATGAGATTGAGACAGAATGATGCATGAGTTGAGGAAATTGAAACTGAATGTATTTACTGTACTGGCAGTTGTACCACACATTGTTAAAGCTGATGGGCTTATCTGAAAAGCCCATCTCTCTAGGTCATAGCATATTCTTGTAACGTCTGGATGTCTCCCTTCCCCTTCTTCCAAAGCAATAGGAACGTTCAAAGGAACATAAAGGAAGAACCTTAAGAATTGGATGCATTCTTATCAGATTGAAAATCTCAGTGATGGTTTTCAATAAAACCTGGCACACCAGAAGTAAAACATTAAATTATTTAGAACAGACAATATACAAATGAGAAAATAAGATATTTCCTATTTGAGATATTCTGGAAAAACAAAACAAAACATACAAAAATAATTTTATTTCTTGCTTTGCTATGTATAACTTTCCTAGTTTTAGAAATATAGATATCATTCTCTCTCTTTTTTTTGTTTGTAACAGAGACAAAGAGAGAGACAGAGAGAGGGACAGACAGACAGGAAGGGAGAGAGATGAGAAGCATCAATTCTTTGTTGCGACTCCTTAGTCTCCTTGGTTGTTCATTGATTGCTTTCTCAGTTGTGCCATGATGGGGGAGGGGGGTTATGGTAAAGCGAGTGATCCCTTGCTCAAGCCAGTGAGCTTGGGCTCAAGCCAGTGACCTTGGGCTTCAAGACAGCAACCGTAGGCTCAAGCCAGCGACCATGAGGTTATGTCTATGATCCCACGCTCAAGCTGGTGAGCCCACGCTCAAACCGTCGACCTCAGGGTTTCAAACCTGGGTCCTCTGCATCCCAGTCCAATGCTCTATCCACTGTGCCACAGCCTGGTCAGGCTCATTCTCTTCTTTATCAGAAATATGTTTAGATGAAGCTGATGTGAGGAAGGACATGGTGGCATAAGAAAGTCTGAACAGTCAACTCTGGTGGGCTGGTGAATAAGTTATATGAAAATGTCAGTCATTGTATTGAGTTTTGTACAAAACGAATAATGAAAAGCTAGAGGAAAACATTTCCTGCAGACAAACTTTGGACATATGTTCACTGATTCATACTGAAAAACTAAAGAGAACACGATAGCCTGCAAGTCTGCTGAGCCTGGATTCCTACTCTCCAACTTTAAACAGAATAATAGGAACATTTGTTTATAAATAAGGCAGGCAGGCTTTTCTTGTGTAAATGAAATTTGAAGGGTCTAAATATTGGGGAAGCAGAGACTGAAGGACAGCTGGAAGTGGTGAGTGCAAGGAGGATATAAGGAGAAAAAATTCCAGACACATACGAATTATTTGGATCACTCACTTTGGTGTTAAATTACAGACCCCAAAGGGGCTCAGAGAATAAACTGAGGTTTGCCCCACTTGCATATGGTAACCTCAATTTTTGTTTTTGCAGAGGTGGGTTGAAGAGAGCAGTGAGCTGGCATCCTGCGTTAACTTCATTACTGGATTGGTGTTACGAGAATTTGCCCCTCCTGTGGGAGACAATTTGTTAAATCGCATTCATGTGTCCAAATGCATGATTAGGGACTTGTAGTAACCACCCATATTCACACATCTATCATTTAGACACAAAACAAAATACAAAACACC
Source organism: Saccopteryx bilineata (assembly GCF_036850765.1). Classification (NCBI taxonomy): domain Eukaryota; kingdom Metazoa; phylum Chordata; class Mammalia; order Chiroptera; family Emballonuridae; genus Saccopteryx; species Saccopteryx bilineata. The sequence continues at coordinate 184,637,844 of NC_089490.1, read as the reverse complement.
AAATGTCTTTAGAGTTGAGCCAGATCTTTCTTATCTTTGAACAATCAAAACTTAAAAAAGCCTCAGGGAACTGAAATGATTTATGAATGTTCAAAGTTGCTAAACTTTTGACAATTGTTCTTGCTAAAACAAACCTGTCTACATTATCTTGTATTACCATACAGATTTTGACCAAAAAAAAGTTTCCAAAAAAAATGTTGTTTTCTTGTTATTTATTTCCCTTCTATTTAGACACTACATTACAAAACACTTTCTTGATTGTTTTCTTCTGAAAGCTGTTCTAAATAGGAGTATCTGGGAGAAATGCAGCTTCTTGATAACAGTGTTACTAAAACCTCGCCTGCTCTGGCCTGAACCCTGTCACCAGACTGACCAAGTGGACAATCATTATCTTATAAAGTAGCAGGGAGAATTGGAGGCTCTAGAATGCACCTTTACTTTATTTTGCAGAGCCGTTTAGAAATCTTAATTTTGACATCTCCATTCTAAACTTTGCCAGGAACATATCTTTCTTTTCAACCAAAGGATCTATTAATTTTTTTTGTCAAATACAAGAGCAATCTCTTTCTTAAGTTGGGTTCTGTTCTCATGCCTGCCTGAAATTTCATGAAAAAGAACCTGTTTATTTTTTCTGATGTCCTGATAAATGAATAATATACTAAAAGTATACTGAAAAAAAAATTACCCACCTCAAAAATGATTGAACAAATTATAATATATCTAAAAGACAAAATAATACTTTATAGTTATAAATTATATTCATAAATAGTTTTTGGTTTATATGTCACTAGTTTAAATGACCTAACCGACATAACAATGAATAAATCATATGATTTTGATTGTCTAAAATATTTAGAAATAAGCAAAAGTCACTATATTAGGTGACTTTTAAGTATAAAGGTCACCTATTATAAGTTATGGAACTTAAAAATCTTTTAAAGATTTTAAAATAGTTTCAGTCTGTCTATAGTAAACATATATTATCTTTATGATTTAAAAATAAATTTATTAAAAATCCTCAGGAATATGGGCTTACACCTATATCTTCTTTCTTTCTTTTTCTTGATACTATTCATTATCTATTCACAATGGTGGTGTTGGTGTGTTCAGCATAAATCCAAATATAAAAGTTAATGCTTTGGGATGACTGGTAGGGCCAATAATCAAAGAACTCAGGCTAAAAACTATGTAGCTTAATAAAAAAAAAAAACAATTTAAAAAATCACATGTTTTCTAAGGACATCCCTTTTGAAAAGTCTCCAGAAAAGGTGTTAGTCAATTAATTGCCAAGAAGTTACCATCTATGTACAATTTTCTAAATTGCTAACCTGGCTCCAAGTTAGAAACCAATTATAATAATTTTACATTCTAGCCATGTTCTGTTCACGACAATATAAACATTCAGCTCTTCCACTGCTTATTTGTGTATAAAGTAGGACCAGCAAATTTTATGTGATTAAAGGCATCTATTGCAATTCAGTTATCCCTGATCTGACATTTTGGACTGTTATGCAACCACACACTGTATATCTTACAAGACTTATGCCTGTAAGTGGGAAAAGTCCCACTGAGCTCTGAGCACGAATCTGTTGTGTATTGTGTAGCCTGTTGAGTCTTGTGAAATGCAACTGGCTCGAAAATTGTTCTCATAGCCCCCATTAGATGCAGCTATAAACATTATTCTCACGGTTCAACATCTTTCTTCATAACATCAGACATTACATCTGGGTGATATTCTCAAGAAGCCAAGTAATATCAAAATCAATGAAAAAGACAATCGTTTATTGCACGAGGTATAAGCATACAGTGCACAGACTAGATTACTAGAAATCCTTACAGAGCAGACCCCCTAACAGGCAACCATACTCTTCTTTGTGATATTCACAAATTGACCTATTATTGGATACTAGATATGTACAATTTCTCAAATTATTCAAATACCTGTAGCAATAAATAATGTCAAGCACAAGGTCCTCTTCTCTTTTTTAAGAAAAGAAGTCTTCTGTCAAACTGGGGATATCTGATTTGAGAAAATGTTTCTCCTATCCCTGTCCCTTATATCCTCAGGTCTGAGGAAAAAGATAGTAATATATTTTTCTAATAAACACATATTTGATTGCTCACTTCAACCTACAATTTCAGATAGCAACCCCCTTGCCTTCTGTACTCTGAGTTATACCTTATGCCTGACAGTAACAAAGAAAAATGATCTTTGATTCTGGGTAGGCCATGAGAAGCCTAACTTGTCATTGGCATTTAACTTAGTTTATTATTTTTCTGTCATGCAGAAGTTTCTTTGTTCTTTGTTTATTTTATGTCTTGATTAGAAGAACTGGCCTCACATCAGGTTATAAAAGAATTTCTTTTTTAATTTTTTTTATTACACTTTTTATTTTTTTATTTTTTACAGAGACAGAGAGTGAGTCAGAGAGAGGGATAGACAGGGACAGACAGACAGGAACAGAGAGAGATGAGAAGCATCAATCATTAGTTTTTCATTGCATGTTGCAACACCTTAGTTATTCATTGATTGCTTTCTCATATGTGCCTTGACCGTGGGCCTTCAGCAGACCAAGTAACCCCTTGCTGGAGCCAGCGACCTTGGGTCCAAGCTGGTGAGCTTTTGCTCAAACCAGACGAGCCTGCACTCAAGCTGGCGACCTCGAGGTCTCGAACCTGGGTCCTCTGCATCCCAGTCCGACGCTCAATCCACTGTGCCACCGCCTGGCCAGGCAAAAATTTCTTCCTAAGCTTTCTTCTAGTGTTTTTATTGACTGGTTATTTAAAACATTTAAATAGCTGAATTCCTTAGAATTTATTTTCAGAATATAGTATAAATATGAATCCTATTTTAATTATTTTTTTCAAATAGCTGGATACCAGGTTATTTATTTATTTATTGTGTGTGTGTGTGTGTGTGTGAGTAAGACAGAGAATGAGAGAGATACACAGAGAGGGACAGAGAGGGACAGAGAGGGACAGAGAGGGACAAACAGATAGGAAGGAAGAGAGATGAGAAGCATCAATTCTTTGTTGCGGCTCCTTAGTCTCTTTATCTGTTCATTGACTGCTTTTTCATATGTGCATTGAGCAAGGGACTACAGCAGACTGAGTGACCCTTTGCTTAAGCCAGTGACCTTGGGCTTCAAACCAGCGATCATGGAGTCATGTCTCTGATACCATGCTCAAGATAGTGACCCTGCACTCAACCCTGGTGAGCCCGTGCTCAAGCTGGCGACCTCAGGGTTTCGAACCTGGGTCCTCTGTATCCCAGTCTGATGCTCTACCCACTTCACCACTGCCAAGTCAGGAGGTTATTTCATTTATTTATTAAATATTCTACTTTTAAATGACAACTTTAGGCCATTTCTAGATTTCTTTCTTCTTATATATTGGTTTGTCTATTTATGAACCAGTATAATATTGTTTTAATTGCAGGATTGAGGCTTTAAATGTAAGATTTTAATATCTAAATAGGCCAATTCCTCCATCATTGTCTTTCTTTTTCAGAATTTCTTTGCTATTCTTATCTTTTCACATGAATATAGCACTTGTTTATCCAGTCCCTCAAAAATCTCAGGCCCTGGCGGGTTGGCTCAGCGGTAGAGCGTCGGCCTGGCGTGCGGGGGACCCGGGTTCAATTCCCGGCCAGGGCACACAGGAGAAGTGCCCATTTGCTTCTCCACCCACCCCCTCCTTCCTCTCTGTCTCTCTCTTCCCCTCCCGCAGCCAAGGCTCCATTGGAGCAAAGATGGCCCGGGCGCTGGGGATGGTTTCTTGGCCTCTGCCTCAGGCGCTGGAGTGGCTCTGGTCGCAGCAGAGTGACGACCCGGAGGGGCAGAGCATCGCCCCCTGGTGGGCAGAGCGTTGCCCCTGGTGGGCGTGCCGGGTGGATCCCGGTCGGGCACATGCGGGAGTCTGTCTGACTGTCTCTCCCCGTTTCCAGCTTCAGAAAAAAAAAAAAAAAACAAAAAACTCATTGGTATTTTTATTGGGAACTCATTACATTAATAAATTAACTTTATGACTTACTTGCAGAGAACTGACATCTTTGTAACACTGCGTTTCTAACCGGGGAGTTGGAGATGTTGCTCATTGGAGCAACATTGCCTTCATCTGGTTTGCATCTCTCTTCTGGCAAGTTTCTTTCATATAATTTTGTATATATCCTTTTATTCCCAGGTATTTTATTTTTTATGGCTTATGAAAAATGTCTTTTTTTTTCTTTCCATTACAGCTCCAAAGTGTTTTTAGTTAGTATATATGAAATCTGCTTTTCAAATATTAATTTTATGCTATGTCACATGATGAAGTTTTCTTGTTTGTGTAAGATTTCCACTGATTATCTTGGCTTTTAAAAGTAAACAGATATAATATCTGCAAGAAGTGATGATTCCTTTCACAGACTTTCTCATTTCACTTAATGAAAAGACCCTCTTCATAGTTATTTAGATCCCAAACTTGGAGTGATTATTCCTCTGTTTTTCAAACTTCATATCCTGTCACCCCTAAATTTAGTCAGCTCTTCTTTAGAAATATATACAGAATCTGACCACTTCTTATGAGCTACCCAAGTGTCAGCCCGGATTACTGAAATGTCTTCCTAGCCGGTTTCTCTGCTTTTGCTATGTCTCTTCCACGGTCTGTTTTGCAGATGGTAGCCACACTAATTGCAGTGGCAGTATTATCACATTAACTTGTCTTCAAAGTTCTTTATAGGCTGTTTGCTTCATCCAGAGTAAAAGCCATGTCCTTTCAATGGCTGTAAATCCCTTCATAATGTGGTTCTCTGCTTCAAATGCCATATTTTTTATTCTTTTTTAATCATTCCAGGAAATTTCCTACCTCAGGTCGTTTGCACTTGATGTACTCTCTACCTGGAACCGTATTCCCATTTTGTCTTCTGGGCTCACACTCTCATGGCTTTCTGGTTGTGCTCCAATATCTCACCATTAAAGGTTTTTTCCATAAAAATACAAAAACAACCATTGCATCACTTCACACACCAAGGACTATGTATTTCCTTTTCCAGCTTGATTTTTCTTTATAGTATCACTGTTTGACATAGTAGATGCCTGCATATTTATGTGTCCATTTTCTGTCTGTACTGTTATGAATGTGCCATGAAGGCAGGAATTTATTGGTGATGCCTACTGTGGTATCTTCAGCACCTTGCCGGCCCATAGAATAAGGTCAATAGATGTGAGTTGAAAAAAATAAATTAAGTGAATGGGCCATACATGTGATATAACAGCTTATGTTTTTATATGAAGACTTACAATTATACAAGAGTAAGCTGTAGTGCTTATGGACTCAAGTATATGGGAAAAATATTAAAACATCTACAGTATAGGACAGGGGTCCCCAAACTATGCGGCCCCCTGAGGCCATTTATCCGGCCCCTACCACACTTCTGGAAGGGGCACCTCTTTCATTGGTGGTCGGTGAGAGGAGCATAGTTCCCATTGAAATACTGGTCAGTTCGTTGATTTAAATTTACTTGTTCTTTATTTTAAATATTGTATTTGTTCCCATTTTGTTTTTTTTTTACTTTAAAATTAGATATGTGCAGTATGCATAGGGATTTTTCATAGTTTTTTTTTATAGTCTGGCCCTCCAACGATCTGAGGGACAGTGAACTGGCCCCCTGTGTAAAAAGTTTGGGGACCCCTGAGATAGGATGTTATGGTGGGAGAGAAGTTACTAGGAGAGATACATGAAGATTCTCAATCATTCCATTTGTTTTTCATAATTTTAATATGTTTAACTTAAAAATTATGAAAAACAAATATAATAATGTTAGGATTTGATAAAACTGGGCGAGGGTATGCTGGTATTTTACTTATTCTTTAATTGATGCATTTAAAATATTTCATTTGATATTTTAGGAAGTGCAAAGACAGATTAATCTCTTAAAGGAATATACAACAAATCTATATAATAAGAAGAACCCTTTGGATGAACATAGAGTTATCGCACCTGAGGAACGTTTGGAAAGTGAGTGGCAAGGGTTAAAAATCTACCTAATTTTAAACAACTTTGAGGGCAACTCTCCCCGGATCCTTATTTCACCAGATGCCTACCAAGGTGAGTAGTGACTAAAGATGTTACTGATCTCACCTAGAAAAAGCAGTTTGATCTATAGCTTTAGAGATTATTTTCCCTGATTACATTTTAAAACCATATTACATAATAAGTATATAACAACGTTTTTTTTCCTATGGATCAGATTTATGCTAGTTATTAGGACTACAGAGATGAATAAAATGAAAACCAGGAAAAAAAATCTCTCGCTTCAAGGAGTTCACAGTCCAGTGGGGAAGACGGACAAATAAAAGGCGATAAAATGTTGTGCTCTAATGGCGGCATAATAGCGCCGCGTGGGGCCACGGGGGCAGAGAGCTGTGTGAAGAAGGAGCGTTCACATGTCAACAGAGATCTGTGCTCACAGAGCAACTCTCCCCAGAGCCATGCTGGCAGCAACTGTGTGCCAAAATCTACCGTAATTATTAGTCCTAACTGCCAAATCCAGGGCCTCCCACTAAAATTAATTATATTACAGGTTTTGTAATTAAAAAAAAAAGTAATAAGGCATTTGTGAAACTCAACATGACCCTAGGAAGTTTTTATACTCCAATTTAAGTGCCATGTGGCTACCTTAGTCAGGTTTTTCCTCCGATTCTAAAATATCTTTATCAAATCAACGACCTGCAAGTGAGGGCCCTGTGAATCAGGATGAGGGGCATTCAGAAGCAAATTTATTCTCCCAGTAATCTAGTGGTGAGACATATGGAGCAAGCTCTCTCAGGAGGAATTACAAAAAACAATTTCCTCAGTCAAAAATGGATTTATTCGATATTAGCCAGCCCTATCTTATGATACTGTGAATATACTGATGGGTAAAACCAAATGCAGCCACTGCTATAAGGAGGGTCAGGAGGAAGAAAAATCCAAAAATATCCTTCCAAAGTGTGATAATAAACAGAAATGGTCTAAATATTAGAGATCAATAATAAAATAGGGTTTTGTTCATGAAATGCTAATTGCAAATGTCATATTGTGTCTGTATTTAAGTAGCTCTTTTCCTCTTGGATTTATTTTTATCCCCAGAAAAGAGCACCATGGGGCAACACCTTCCCAGTGGAGAGGGTCTATAGCTTTGGCATTGCCATTTCTGCCCCAAGCCCTTGGGTCTGCTGCCTTCAGGTAAACAGATTTGGTCAAGGTTTTTACAATGGAAACTGCAATAGAGAAAACTTCAGTGTCCCTTTTGAGAAGAAGCACTACCTGTATTTCTTGGGGTAGCATAATCAAAATGGGACATGAATTGCTATTACATGAACTTAGCAAACTCGGAGATAAATGGTTTCTATATTTAGAGACTATTTCCCTTAAAGTAATCAATTATTTAAAATAATTAATTATTACAGTGGTCAGCATTCCCCTTTACTGTAACTGAAATGCTTTTTCTTCCATTTAGGTCCTAAAACCTAAAGTTGAGGATAATAATTTTCTGTAACTCATGTTTCACTTAAGCAGATGATTCTATTGTCTAAGAGGAAAGCTGACAAATCATAGTGTTTACATTTAGAACCCAATCCTACCCATGTTATGGAGGAGAAATCTTGGTATTGGGGTGATGAATTCCAAGGAGAATAAGGTTCTGCTAGGGAACATCCCTGGGTTTTTTTTGTTTGTTTGTTTGTTTTTGCTTATCAGAATTATAAATGGTGTCACATCTTTAGTTTGTAGGGTAGAATAATTGCCCCAGGTTTCTGGATTGAGTTTTATCTAAAAGTTCTATAGAATAATTTAGGCCTTTGGAGATAACATATCTAGGGAGAAAAATTATACATCGTGTAATCAGTTTCATCCTCTAAATTATATACTATTGCCAGGACAGTCTGTTGATACAATTCACTTCATGTCTCAATCTCTGCTGAAAACCACTAAATATGACCTTATTGATTGCAGAACGTCAAACATCCCTACGTACGGCGTTGAAGGTCATTCATCATCTGGCTCCACACTGCCCCCACATGCTCTTTCTCTACTAATTTCTTCAGCATACTGTTGTCTATCTACACTGCCCCCCTGGCAATTTCCTCCATATTCTCTGCTTCACCCATCTGTGTGACTCTCTTTCCCCATCACTCACGTATGTACTTCAAAACCCAAATCTATCTTCATAAAACCTTCTCTGATCCTTCTGGTTAAATGTAATTCATTTCACTTTGAATTTTATACTTTTATTTAGAGCTTTCACTATATAAATTCCTTTAGAATTGTCAGAAAATATTTTCATATTTCAAAGATATTTCTTTTTTTTGTGACGAAGACAGAGAGACAGAGAGAGGGACAGATAGGGACAGACAGGCAAGAAGGGAGAGAGATGATACCTCATTGCGGCTCCTTACTCTCTTTAGTTGTTCATTGGTTGCTTTCTCATATGTGCTTTGACCAGGGAGCTACAGCAGAGTGAGTTGCCCCTTGCTCAAGCCAGTAACCTTGAGCTCAAGCCAGTGGCCTCACAATCAAGCCAGATGAGCCCTCACTCAAGCCGGCAACCTCGGGATTTTGAATCTGGGTCCTTTGCATTCCAGTCTGATGCTCTATCCACTGCACCACTGCCTGGTCAGGATCAAAGATATTTCTTGAATGCCTACTATATGCTGGGAACAACGCCAGTTAGCACACAGCAGAGAACAACTTCACACACCTTCTATACTAGCAGGAGGAATAGAACAAAATAGTGAAAGAAAAAGGGAGAGGCAGAAGGACAAGAAAAGAGAGAAGAAAAGAAACAAATAAATACAGGTAATGAAATTATATACTGTAAGAAAATGCTATAAAAAAAGAAAAAAACTATCACAGATGCTGAGGTACTTTAGATAGGAGTATATTAGTTAAGGTTCTCTAGAGGAACAGGAGGGAGGGAGAGATTTATTATGAGGAATTGGGTCATGCTATAATGGGAGCAGCAGGAAGGCCAGTGGTGTATTTCAGTCTGAGTCTGAAGGCCTGAGAACCAGGGAAGAAGATGGAGGAGGTCACAGCTGAAGGTCAGGAGAAGACCCAGGTTCCAGCTCAATCAGTTGAGTCAGTCATGCAGAAAATGGGCAAATGCTTCCTTTGTTCACCTTTTGTTCTATTCAGGCCCTCAATGGGCTGGCTGATGCCCACCCACATTGAGGAGTCTACCTACTCAAATATCATTCTCATCCAGAAGTAGTGTCACAGACAAAAGAAATACTGTGTAGTCAAATACCTGGGCATCTCATGCTCCAGTCAAATTGACACACAACTAACCATTTCAGGTAGTCAGGGAAGGCCTTCCTGAGAAGGGATCATTTAATCTGAGAGATAAGAAAGACTGCAGCTATGGAAAGAGAAGAGGAACACTTCAGCAGTGGCAAAGGCGAGGATGAGGAAAGAGCTTGGCATGCCTGAAGAAATGTAAGACTCCTCATGTGTAAAGTGAGAGGGGAGCCTGCAGGGCACTGTGGACCAAAGCAAGAAGTTTGGACTTGATTGTAAGTGCAGTGGAAAGCCACTGGAGGATACTGTTTGAGGAGCAGGTGGTTTCTGTTTCAAATGTTGCAAAGTAAAATAAACGATCAGTCCTTCTCTGGTGGGAAAAGTAGATTGAAGGAGAGAGCAGATAATGAAGAAGATTGAATAGAAGGAGGTTACAGTCATCCAGACACAGCAGACTTACAAGAAAAGATCTTGTATCCCACATGTTTTAAGCCTACTTCCATGGAGGGTCAATGAACAGAAGCTTGCACCAGCTCCAAACGTTGCAGTAATATAGAAGTGTTATTACAACTTTGGAGACTACAGTGTCAAAAGGATGCAGCCTCCTGCATGCTCTTTCTTTGGGGTGCTCATTGCACGGGAAGCCAGCCACCAGACCTAGAGGAATCCGAACTATTTTATGCAGTGAGACCACATGGAAAGATCCACATGGACAGGAGCTGAGACCTCCAGCCTCCATGTTGCATTAACCGCTGGGCCTGTCAGTGAATGTCCCTTAAGTTGGCTTTAGCCTCTAGCCTGTCTCCACTGTGTCCTGATCCAAAGAATCTGTGGGCATTAAAAAAAAAAGAAGTTGTTTCATACAACTAAAGGTTTGGGGTAATTTGTTTTATTAGCAACAGATAAAAAAATGAGTGGTGATACAGAGGTAATGAGATTCATGACTTATTTTGGACACAGAATCTGTATGATTTGCTGATGAAATGGGTATGGGGAGTGCAGAAGAAGAGGGAAAAAAGGATGACTCCTCAATTTTTGGCTTTAGTAACATAGTAGGTAGCAGCTCCATTTACTGAGGTCAAGAAGACAGGAGGAGGCCAGGGACAGATTTGGAGGGGGCAGAGCTGATCATTTCTACTAGATTTTAGGCTCTTTGAGAGCAGCAAAGAATTTTAACTAATTTCTTCCCTGGCACAAAGCAGTGTCTTTTGACTAATAACTACAATAAATATTTTCTAAATTGGACTGGGAAGGAGCTACTGCCCACGACTGCCCCAATGAGATCATCTCTGGTGAAAGCATTTATCTACAATATATACAGATACAAATGAAGATGCATTCTTAACATTTGCATAAAGGAAATTGACATATTACATCAATTAATCACTCTTGGCAAGGGAAGGATACATAAATGGACTTGCTGTCATTCAGACTTTGGCTGGACAGAGCGAAGTGATAGAAGGTACTGGAAAATGCATAGCTAACTTGGTTTAGAGACATACAAATATTAAAATGGGTTGTTGTTCCACACTGTGTTTTGTAAACACAACCTTCATGCTTCTCACTTATGGCTACTTCTCGCTTGTGCTTGCATGACCTTGGCCTTCCATTACAATGTGGTTGTTTAGATTTGTACTAGCCAAGGCTTCCTTATAAAGTGCCTAATAGAATATATTCACTCCAGAGTTTCTGGGAACTTCTCTGATGGGGCCAGGACTTTAATTAGACCTAAATTCAGAGGTGACATAAGTGCAGTGACAGAAGGGACCCTCTGCAAGGAACTCTCCAGAGTAATACACACGTGGCCACCTCAGCTTTCTGAGTTCCTACCCTTCTGCTGCTTCCGAGGGGCAAATCCGTTCTCACTGCATTCTTGGTGTCTGACCCAGGGCTTTATGCAAACTTGCCCACTGTGTAAATAACTTCACAGGATCTGGTTTGCCTTTTCTTCTTGGCACCTAAGTGAAGAATTTATCTCTCTTAAAATATTTGCCAATTTCATTTATATCAAAGGGTGAATAGGAACTCTGGAGACATCTCCGGCCACATTATTTGCCTCTGTTTCTGGGTGGGGTGATAAGAAATGCTGTACTGTGGGAGCCACAGAGCATGCCTGTGTGGGAAGGGCGACACGGAGACCCTCTTTCTGAAAGGTCCACAACCATCCCAGGGAATGGTTTCGGTTCCGTACTTCAGTGATGAAGATGCTTCATGACAAGGATGTCTGTCTTTTTCCAATTACTTCCCTTTGGAAGGGAAGTTCATTTAATCAATGCAATTGGCTTGGCTTTTTAAAAATGATGGTCTTGTGCAAGATGTTAATGTTTATCCCTTATTAAATGCTGATTTTAATTAAACAAACTCTCCACCTTGAACAAGAAAATTGATTTTCTGTTTAGGATTTTTGCCGATAACATCATGGTGATTAGTAAGGTTGCAGTTAGTTATTAAGTCTTAATATATATTGTAACTTAAAGGCCATTATTTTCCAAATAATGTTCAATGACCCATCAGGTTTCCTGAGGTCTTTAGAGTTTTCAAAATTCATAATCCTCTATTGTGTTCAGGGGATTATGAGGTACTCCAGGGAGCAGGGTCTAGTGGTCAAGGAGGTTCCTCCCACCCCAACACCCCCAACAGTGACAGAAGTTTTTATAAAGGACAGAGTGATTCTACATCTATTGGCCACAGGACAGCCTATGCTTAGTGAGTATGGCACACATAGGGTTTTTCTTCTTTCCTAGTCACTGCTATTCGGTTAATATGCATCCTCCCAGCCTTGTTTCTATACACAAGCACCTGTGCCATATACACACATGTATGGCTGAGGTGTTGTTAGTGGGTTTTATATAATACTGTGCCTCTGGCTAGCTTTTTACCCAATAATGCATCACAGACAAAGGGCATGACATAATATTCCATATTAGACTGTACCAAAAAGTATTTAAGGAACGCTAAGCTATTTTCAAACTAATCAGCATCCAAAATTGTTCCTTCTATACTAATTCCATTGGCAGTCTAGCAACATTCTTTCTACATGCTACTGTTTTTTGAAATAGCTTTTTTGTGTGTGTGTGTATTTTTCTGAAGTTGGAAACGGGGAGGCAGTCAGACGGACTCCCTTATGTGCCTGACCGGGATCCACCTGGCAGGCCCACCAGGGGGCGATGCTCTGCCCATCTGAGGCATTGCTCTGTTGCTACCAGAGCCATTCTAGTGCCTGAGGCAGAGGCCACAGAGCCATCCTCAGTGCCCGGGCCAACTTTGCTCCAATGGAGCCTTGGCTGCAGAAGGGGAAGAGAGAGACAGAGAGGAACGAGAGGGGGAGGGGTGGAGTAGCAGATGGGCGCTTCTCCTGTGTGCCCTGGCCGGGAATCAAACCTGGAACTCCTGCACACCAGGCCGATGCTCTACCACTGAGCCAACCGGCCAGGGCTTGAAATAGTTTTGTACTCTTTCTGATTTACTTTCAGGACCAGATTAGACAATCTGTCTCTTTGATTTGGGACTCAGTGCAAATGGAACATGCAGTTTTTTGCTCTGTCTACATACAGAGCTCTATCCCATTTTGCTAGGCAGAATTCTGAGATGGCTCCCAAAATTTCTGCTCTTGGTATACAGGCATGCATAATCCTCTCACCTTGAGTGTGAAGTGGCTTGTGACTATTATGGGCTATAATCCATGGGATTAGATTATGCTATATGTCAACGATGTTATTAAGGTCCTTAATCAAAAGGGAGAGTATCCTAGGTGAATTTGCCCCTTTAAATCTAAGCCTAGAGGTCAGAGAGATCCCAAGATGCAGGAGATATTCCTGTTGGCTCTGGAGGGGACAATTGCCTTGTCCTGGGAGGACCATGTGACAGGGAATGTCAGGCAGTCTTCAGGAACTGAGAATGACCCCTTCCAAAGGGTCAGCAAAAAGGGGGCCTTAGTCATACACCATCAAGAAACTGAATTCAACTAATAACTAGTGAGCTTGGAGGAAGACCAACAAACTTAGCTTAGACTGAATTCCCAGCTGACACCTTGATGTTAGCCTGCAAGATCCTGAGCAGAAAACCCAGCTCACCCACGTAGAAATCCTGACCCACAGAAACTATGAGAGACTAAATTTGTGTATTTTTAGGTTACCAAGTGTAATGGACTGAGTTGTGGCCACTAAAAGATATGTCCGGAGGAAGCGCACACAGATTGTGACCTTTTTTGGAGAGAGCGTCTTTGCAGATACAATGAAGGGAAGGATCTTGAGATAAGGATCCCTGGATGAGGTTGGGCAGAAAGGGTAAAGACACAGCGAGACAAAAAAGAAGAGGTCAGGTAAAGATGGATGCAGAGACTGAAGTTATGTAGCCCGCCCATCAAAGAACACTAAGGGTTGGCAGGAGGGAGTCACTGAATGGCTTCACCCTCTGCAGTTAGAAACCAAGCCAAACCCACTGACACCTTCATTTTGGACTTCTGGCCTCCAGGACTGCGAGAGACTACATTTCTATTGTTTTAAGACTCCAAATTTGTGGTAATTTGTTATGGAAGTCCTAGGAAACTAATACACCAAGTTTCTGGTAAAGGGTTATGCAGAAATAGAAAAATAATACACAGTATTAAAATATCAGAATATCTTTTTTTCTGTACAAAACTGCATATTACACAGCAATACTTGTCTAGAGAGGCAGCTGCTGGAATGTAAGTGACATGGTGGGTCACAGCACCTCCACACTCTCAGACCTGGCTGCTTCCTCATCTGCTGAGTCCTGGGGTCATTGGAAGTTTTGATCTTTGTTTTACAGTTTCAATTTTTTTTTGTATATAACCTCAAATTATATTGCTTATTTATTGGCACTTCATTGTTTTGCAGAATTGAAAACACTCCTCAGCAGCATGGAGGATATTCAAAACAGAAATCTGTAAATGATAAAGGAAATTGCAGCCTAGTTCCAAACTCTGCTGAACCAAAGCAAACTTTTCAGAGCTGACTTAGCCAAGAAGCCTCTACACTGGCCTTGAAATGAGGTGCCCTTTGCACTCAGACCTACTTTTTTTTCATACAAAAAGAGTTAATGGTTTTCTCAAACATACAGTATTATTTTCTGCCCTTAAACTATGATACCAGCCCAAAATACATTGTAATCCTAATAATTTCAATGGAAACTGAGTTTGTCAAAGTCAAACTGACTCTTCAAAGATACATTCTCAATGAGTCCACTTTGAGTTAGGTTCATAGTTCATGCTGTGTAGTCTGCCGATTCTAGTTTCTCGTTCATACTTGAGTTGCAGCAAGATTTGAAATACAACCTGTTTTGAAGAATGAGTCCTTTTTCCATGAAAATCACTCATGGCTGTAGCTTATGCTCAGAACCAAGACCTCCAGTTCTTTCTACCTCCTGCAATAGAGGGCAACCTATCCTGCTTATTCATTCAAATGGGCAAAAACTTGAGAATGGCTTTAATAATTATGGGGTTTTTTTTCTGACAGTAGTGAGAATCATTTGAGTTAATTTAAAGAGAAATGTTAAAGAGAAAATACCTTCTTTTTCTACATGTCCCCTGAATGAGGAACTATCTGGTATAGTGGAGAACCAACATTTTCATAGCTGATAAAGGAGAAGTTTATAAATCTCTGAGGAAAAATGATGGGACAGAGCAACTATGATAGAAAACAGATCCTTTTTAGTTTGATCCTTAACCTGAATTAAGACTAAAACCTGATCCCCTTTTAGTTGGGATATATGACAGTCTGGAAGTTGTGTTTTAATGATGGCTGTGATGGAATCTCAATTGGAATACAATGTTCAGTTTTCTGCTATCAACATTATTACTATTTTATAGTGACATAGCACTAGAAGGTGGGCTATCCTGTGTCTGACAAAGGATAAGTTCCCTGGAATTTGCTGTATTTAGGTTTCTCTGATGATCAGCATTTACTGAGTGTTGACTGAGTGCCTGGGATTATATGAAGCTATTTCATTTATAAATCTGTTTTTGTTCCTTATTTTATTTGTCTTATAGAGAATAAGTATCTGCTACTCTGGTTGACAATGTGTAAATAAAAACATTTAATTTACTATCTTCACTTTCAGTTGGAAAAGAAATAAAAACATTTGCATTATGCCATCTACCAGTGAATCTATCCCCAAATATGTCACCTTAGATTTAATCTTCTTCTGAGGTGATGAGGTGACTGACTTTTCTGTCAGGACCATTGAATAAATTGTTCCCTATGCCTTTGCACCTGTTTTCTAAAAATTTCAACTCTGATCTCCACTTTGACTTGCAGGTTCCTCAGCTGGAGACAAGGGACAAGAACCAGAGGACAAAGTACAAACAGGAAATGCCACCAGACACAGAGCTTCGCATGGAAACAAAAGTAATACATTTAACACAATAACTAAAGACATCCAGTTTAGCAGCTTTTCAGAGGACTTCTGTGTAGCACTTATGGTATATCAGTTTGTTGACAAAGGAATCAGGGAATAAGTTATTTGTGAGGTATTTTAGGAGAGTACTAAAGGTAACTGGGTTCTTGCTCCCCCACAACAGGAAAATTTGTTAGTGTTATTATTTCATATGGGAGTGTTAGCTCTTTTTTCTTTCCCTCTTAAAACTTACTTGAAGATTTTATTTCATTTTGCTAAATTGCTTGATAAAAGAGGTATCAAATATTCATTTTGGAAAATATTAGAAGAACACTAAATTTTTCAGTTGAAAATTTTATAGGTTTGATTATAGAATAAGGATGAGTTTTAACATTTTCTTGTTACAACTCATCCCCACTGTCATATTTTCTGCATTATCTTTTTAACCCTATTTATTTGTTATTCAAAAGTAAAAACAAACTAGATGCCGTAAACAAAGAACCATTTTCTTTCATGGGTGTTTCATTTTTGGCTTCTTAGAGCTGTACCAGGGCCAACAGTAATTAGTTGTCTTTGTTTGTTTTAGTTCTCTGCCTAGGTGGGTGGATACAAGACCAGCTTTTATGTTTCTGTTTTTATTTATTATTTTCTTACTTTTCCTTAGGTTGAAAATCCCTGCCTCTGTTGTTTTACTCATTGTGACGAAAATGTGCTTAATTAAACATAAGATTTTACAGATGCTTCAACAAATGTCTTTTAGTACAAAAGCGCCTATCTGGCAGAAAGAAGAGAAACTTTTCCCTCCGACTCCTCCTGCATGCAAAGAAAACAAAAATAATAGGTGATATTTTTGGGGTCCAAATATTATATATATGTCTCAGGAGGCATAAATGTTGCCATAACAAAAAACTTGATTCTCTTATTTAGAAATCTCACAAATCCTTTAAAAATATCAACCCAATAGGACATTATAAAAGGTATTATTCCATTACATACACACACACACACACACACACACACACACATATATTATATATATATAATAAATATATATATATATGGCTATATTGCTCAAAATAATTAGGGAATACTTTATTGCTTCATATTCATTTTGAAATATCCCCTAATTTTTGTGAGCACTATGTTTATAACAAGAATAATTATATTGAAGATAGTAGATAAATATTTTACATATAATGACAAGTGTTACCTGACATTAAACATTAGGAAAAGTAAAAACTGAAAATAATTTATTAAATGGAAATATGTTTTCTGGTAGCATTTTCTTTCACAACTAGAATTTTGAATTAAGAGGTAAGAATTGAACTTATCCCCATGGTTTTTAGGTCCATGGTCCTCCATGATGCCTTCTGCCTCCCTCTCCAGCCCTGTCTCCCTCTGGACACCACATATGTCCTTCACTCCAGGATACAGGATGCAAACTGTCATCATCTTCTCTTTTGTTTTATTTTCTCTCTCTCTGTTTTTTGCATGGTCTGATCTGAATTTTCTATACTTGTCACATTTCTTCCTGCTTCAAGACACACTTCTCTTTAAACATAATCTTATAATTTCATGATTCACAAATAACTAAAGATAAGTGTCATTTTAATTCACTTATACTGCATATATATTACAGTTGTAACTACAACTGAAAAACTAGAGTTTGTGATCAGTTCGTGATTATGACACCATTTACTTGGATTGGAAGAATACCTGTGTGGAGAGACTGGCCCAATGTCCTATCAGTGAAGCCCATTCTGAGATATGCAGTATATTGCTGTCATAGTAGAATTAGTTTATGCAGGTTTATTTCTTCTAAGTAAATACCTGACAATGACAGTTTCCACAGATGATACAGATAAAAATGCCTCAGACACAATGTCATCTCAAAAACAAAATAAAAACAAGAAAAACATGTTTTTTCTTCATTATTTACACAAATGATACTCAACAAACAAACACACAAACAAGAGCAGGACTTTGTGTATCTGTGGGATCCCTACTCGGGCCCTGTAAGGTGATTATGGAAGATGGGGAAGGCCGGGAGCACTGGAAGCATGAAACTATTTCTCTCCTTTTTGTTGAAGCCGACCTTTCCTCAGTCATGGGGAGCTACTCGAAGCATTCCAATTGCATTATGAAATTTCAGGCCATGCTGCCTTCAACATACATCTCTTCTGCCTAAAGTGTCATTCTCCATTTCTTCATCTCATCAAATTCTACTCTAAGATCCGCCAAAATCATGAGCTCAGGTAGCACTCCATATGAGCATTGATCATAGTAATTACGTAGTGCTGTGATGTTGATTTATTGTGTCTCTTTCAGACCACAAGCTACTCTGGGGAGAAGATTATATCTTTTTTTTAGCCTTGTATGTCTAACACTTAGCAAAGTGCCTTTCACAGAGTGGGTGCTAAGACTAATTTGTTGAATGAATGAACCTGGCTAATGCATTTGACTTATACCATTTCAGACACTAGTTGGCCGAAGGAGCTAATCAATATAATGAGATGGAGTTCGTGGAGTTTTATCTAAAAATAAATCTGATCTCAGAAGTCCATTTAAATTACACTTTTCAAATGAAAATCACAGAATTAATTTCTCTGCTTTCCATTTACAAACTGTAAATATACTTTATAACCATGTCATAGAATCCAATTAAGGGAAACTTTTATTCCTTAATAAAATTATATTAATAGTTAGTTTTAATATTTTAACTCCATATTCTGGCCAATTATTTATAAACAAATATTTATTGATAATTCACGATCTGCCAAACCCTTCATGTTTTGGGCAGTAGGAATAAACGAAGTCCCTGCTCTCAATGGAACTTACATTTTAAAGGAGCAGACTGATAATAAACCAAACAAAACATATATGGACAGAGACTCTCTTTTTAAAGAAATGCATTTTACACATTTTGGTCTCACTTTGAAAGTAACTATTAAGAAGAAGCTGTCATTTAGCAAAAGGAGCTGCTAAAATACTGAGACACCTAATTCAGACCACAGACTCCTGTTGGCTCCTCTTGGGGATGCTGAACTGCAAAATTTGGGAGAGGCATCATGACCAGAAAGACTGAACCTTTTTTTCTGAGAAAACAAACATGGATATTTTGAATTCTTTACTATAAAATGGACTGAGTGTGGTTCTGAATATGGTCGCAAAATTGTTTGGCTCTGTGCATCCACAGCCCTATAAAATTAAGCTTTCTGGTAAAAGGGTTGTTTTTTTAACCTTAAAAAAATTGGTGGGAGTATTTTTTTCTTTTCCCCATATCATAACCCCTCTTTTTCATAGCACCCCTTTCTTTGGTGCTCTTGGCAATGAGTTCTTTTACAACACAGGTTTTCCGGCAGGTAGTATCTGTTATTTTTAGCCTGGTTAATGGCTTACTTACAAACAAGTGAGTCTAAATCATAAAAATAATAAAAATATAAGGAATGACTCACCTTCATTAAAGTGAATTCTGATACATTTGGCTACCTGTATAAAGCAGAAGGACATAATGAGGCAATCGGAGGACACAGAATTCATTAATCCATGAGGTGGCAGTGATGCCAAGTAGAGAAGGCAGGCATTCCTTTCAGGTCTCTAATGAGCAAAGTAATTACTCCTGTAAAAGATCTGCAGTTTGTGAACATCCATCACTTTTGGAGGAACCCGTTTCAGAACTCAGAAAAAGAAAGGTCTCTGAGGAACCAATCCAGATGCATGAGTTATCATGGTTTATGGCATCAATTTTTATTCCCCCGGCCCTGTTAGAAGTCATTTAACTGCCTTCATTTGGATTTAGGCAGGAGAGCTGCCTGGACATCAGGGAAGAGGCTGAGACAATCCTCACTGCCTCCAGAAAGGGCTGAGAGAGGTTTTGGGACTTGCTTTTCTGTCCACTGATATGGATTGTTGAACAGTATTGCTCGTTTACTCCAACAATGGAAACAACAGTAAAGGGAAAACTCTGTCTGTTTAGCAAAAAAGTTATTTGTTATATGGAAGAGGCCTCTTGACAGAACCCATATTATTACTCATCGGACCATTTTTCCAAAATATGTTCTCTGCACAATTCAATCAATTTTAAAGCAACATATAATAAAATAAAAGTAGTTGAAAATAGACTCCTAGATACAGAAAACAAACTAATGGCTGCCAAATGGGTGAAGGATTGAGAGGCTGAGTGAAAAAGGTAAAAGGATTAAAAAGTACAATTTGGTAGTTAACAGACAGTCATGGAGGTCAGGGGAGAATGCCTGTCAAGATGGCAGCATAAATAAATGTGGGACTCGAATCATCCCACAACCACATCAAAATTACAACTAAGAGATGACGTCAGAGTAATGGCGGGGTAGGAAGCGATACCGATAAATCTCCCCCAAAACTCAACAAGATCTTCAACCAGAAACAGAAAAACCTATACTTGGAGCTTCCAGATGCTTCACAAGACACCCCAAGGTATGATTGAGTGAAAAATTGGCTAAATATATAACCAAACCCCGAAGGAAATAGGGAGTAAGAAATGTTCCGCCTTCCTCACTAACCTAAACAGGGCGGCTTTCTCTGGTAACTGTGAATATAGAAACTGAGGCGGGCAAAGGGGGTGAATAGATCCAGGCCGCCACGGCACAAACGGCCGAACCAGGCTGTGGCACGGAGATCCAAGCCGAGGAAAATCTGATCCTGTGGCAACCCAGGCAATACAAGCTAACACTCGCGCCAAACCCAAACAAAGAAAGACAAGCGGAGCGGCCATTTTACCCAGTCTCCTGGTCGGTACGCAGTTAGTGGGCGAGAATTTCTTCCTAGAGTGTGGTGCCCGTGTTGCCCCACGAAGAGGCAGGGTCAGAGGCCTTTCTGTGGGCCAAGGGCAGAGTCTCTGGGCAGCTCCAGCGCCCTGGGAAAGCCACGCACGGGAGGGAGTGAGAACTAATCCCAACGGTGGAGATTTTCCGTGCTGGAGGCTGTTTCACTCAGAGGGAACCGCGGCCGGCCTCATATCCTGGTTTGCGCGCAGATAAGGAGTGAGCGATTCCTCCGAGTACCTCGGCAGTGCACGCTCGTGTTATCGCACAGAGGGGCAGAGTCAGGGGCCTTTGTGTGGGCCAAAGAGGAATCTCGGGCTGCCCCAGCGCCTTGCAAAAGCCGCGCACGGGGACGGAGCGAGACTCAATTCCAACGCTGCAACTTTTCCCTGCGGTTGGGGGTTTCACTCAGAGCGTAAGACTGCTGGCCGGATATCCTGGTCGCAGACAGTGAGTGAGAGTTTCCTCCAAGCGCCCCGGAAGTGGGCGCCCGCCTGTGTTACCGGACAGAGTGGCAGAGCCAGTGGTCTTTGAGTGGGCGGAAAGCCCGCCTGATTATGCTAGCAGCTCTGACTGACTGAGCCTTGCCCAGAGCCCTGTGCTGAGTGGAAATAGAGTGGGGAGTTGCCAGCTCTTTGAGCCTCTTACTATCCAGGCAGAGGCAGCAGCAACCCCATAGCTGGATTCTCAGGCTACTAATTGAGGAAGGAAAGACTAGGAGAGAGGCTCCAGGAACACGGACTCTCTCACTGTCAGAGCCTATAAATGCTAATGAGCTTCGACTGCCAATAAGACTAAAGCACAATACATGACATTGCCATAGAGACTTATCAACTGCAAACCTCTACCTGAGCGTGCCAAAGGGGCAGAACCCGGGGTACAGAGTCACCGACCAGGAAGAGGGAGAGAAAAGAAAAAGCAAGAAGATAACCTCTCAAAATCAAGAATAATCTGCAGACTTTATAACCTATCCCATTTTATTATATTTGTTCGTTTGTTTCTCTTATCTTCATTCTTGATACTTTTTTTTCCTCCTCCAATTTGGCCGATTAACTCTCTACCGGTCTTACTCTCTCCTCTCCTTGAACTACACTACCCATAAGTGTTACATCTCCCATTATCTTTTCTCTTCTCTTCCTTTCCTCTATGAGGGTTGCACTCCAAAACCCTTAACTCTCTCTCTCTCTCCTTTCTTTTTTCTTCTTTTAGTGGTTCCCTCTTTTTTTCTGTCTCTCTCTCTTTCTTTTCTCCCTCTATATTAGTTTCTTCCTTTCTCCTTTACATCTCCTCTCATTCAAACCTCAATAACAAACAAATTATCTTATCTGGGACTCAAACCTATGTTTGTGGCATTTTGGGGGGTTTTTACTTCACCTTTTTAACTCACTAGCAGTGCTCCCATCCCTGGCTCTCCATATTATCTAGTTCTTGTTCAACTAAATACAATAGTAATTTTTTAATTTGTCCCCCCATTTTTCCGTTTTCCTCTTATTCCTCTCATCATAACTGTTAGACAACCAACACCTAAAAGCAAATCATTTTATTCTTGACCCAAATTTTTTCCTTATTTGCTTTTTGTGGGTCCATACGCACTTTTTTTTTTTTTTTACCCCTTTATTACTTTTCCCCAATTCAGGCCCTCCATCACAGGCATTGTTTGTTATAATTCACAGTCCACCACAAGATTTTCTCAAGAAAGAGGGGAGAGGAGAGGAGAGGAAAAAAGGAGGGGGGGGGAATAATTTCCTTTTTTTAAAAAATTTTTATTTTATTTTATTTTTCTTTATTTCATTATTATTTTTTTTAAAAAACAACTCTTCGATTTTTTATATTTTTTATTTTTTTTAAACTTTTTATTCTTTATTAAATCTCATTAATACTATCAACAAAACCACCCTCAGATGCCATTAAGGAAGAGAAAATCGAATATCATGGATACAAAAGAAAGAGAGGTAACACAGCTAGATGAGGAAAAATCTATGGAGAAAAAATTTAATATATTGGAAACCTTGGAGCTAAATGACAGAGAATTCAAGATAGAAATACTAAAAATCCTCCGAGATATACAAGAAAACACAGAAAGGCAATTTAGGTAGCTCAGAAAACAACTCAACGAACACAAAGAATATATGTCCAAGGAAATTGAAACTATAAAAACAAATCAAACAGAGATGAAAAACTCAATTCACGAGCTGAAAAACGAAGTAACAAGCTTAGCTAATAGAACAGGCCAGATAGAAGAGAGGATTAGTGAAATAGAAGACAAGCAACTTGAGGCACAACAGAGAGAAGAAGAGACTCAAAAATTAAAAAAAATGAGATAGCCCTACAAGAATTATCTGACACCATCAAAAAGAATAACATAAGAATAATAGGTATATCAGAGGGAGAAGAGAGAGAAAATGGAATGGAGAACATACTCAAACAAATAATAGATGAGAACTTCCCAAGCCTGTGGAAAGAACTAAAGCCTCAAGTTCAAGAAGCAAACAGAACTTCGAGTTTTCTTAACCCCAACAAACCTACTCCAAGGTATATCATAATGAAATTGACACAAACCAACAGCAAAGAAAAAATACTCAAGGCAGCCATGGAAAAGAAGAATACAACATATAAAGGAAGGCCCATTAGATTATCATCAGATTTCTCAGCAGAAACTCTACAAGCTAGAAGAGAGTGGACCCCAATATTTAAAGTCCTGAAAGAGAGGAACTTTCAGCCACGAATACTATACCCATCAAAGCTATCCTTCAAATACGAAGGAGAAATAAAAACATTCACAGATACAGAAAAGATGAGGGAATTTATCATCAGAAAACCCCCACTCCAGGAATTACTAAAGGGGGTTCTCCAATCAGATACAAAGAACAAAAAAAAAACAGAGCCACAAGTAAAAGCTCCAAGAAGAACACAATAAAACCAAATTCAAACTGTGACAACAACAAAAAGAAAGAGGGGGAGAAGATGGAGATTAACAGTAGCAAAGGACGATGGAGTGCAAAAGTACTCACAAAATAGTTCGCTACAATGAACAGGGTAGGGACCCTTTTCATTACTCAAAGGTAACCACCATTGAAAAAACCACCACAGAAGCACATGAGATAAAAAAGATAGCAACAGAGGAAAGATATATGGAATACAACCAAATAAAAACAAAAGATAGAAAAACGAAAGAGAAGGATCAAACAAGACACAAAACTAACAGAAAGCAAGATATAAAATGGCAATAGGAAACTCACAAGTATCAATAATTACACTAAATGTAAATGGATTAAACTCACCAATAAAAAGGCACAGAGTAGCAGAATGGATTAAAAAAGAAAATCCAACTGTATGCTGCCTACAGGAAACTCATCTAAGTAACAAGGATAAAAACAAATTCAAAGTGAAAGGCTGGAAAACAATACTCCAAGCAAATAACATCCAAAAAAAAGCAGGTGTAGCAATACTCATATCAGATAATGCTGACTACAAAACAGGAAAAGTACTTAGAGACAAAAATGGCCATTTCATAATGGCTAAGGGGACACTGAATCAAGAAGACATAACAATTCTTAATATATATGCACCAAACCAAGGAGCACCAAAATATATAAGACAGCTACTTATTGATCTTAAAACAAAAACTGACAAAATTACAATCATACTTGGAGACCTCAATACACCGCTGATGGCTCTAGATCGGTCATCCAAACAGAGAATCAACAAAGACATAGTGGCCTTAAACAAAACACTAGAGCACCTGGATATGATAGACATCTACAGGACATTTCATCCCAAAGTGACTGAGTATACATTTTTCTCCAGTGTACATGGATCATTCTCAAGAATTGACCATATGTTGGGCCACAAAAACAACATCAGCAAATTCAGAAAAATTGAAGTTGTACCAAGCATATTTACTGATCATAAAGCCTTGAAACTAGAATTCAACTGCAAAAAAGAGGAAAAAAATCCCACAAAAATGTGGAAACTAAACAACATACTTTTAAAAAATGAATGGGTCAAAGAAGAAATAAGTGCAGAGATCAAAAGATATATACAGACTAATGAAAATGACAATACGACATATCAGAATCTATGGGATGCAGCAAAAGCAGTGATAAGAGGGAAGTTCATATCGCTTCAGGCATATATGAACAAACAAGAGAGAGCCCAAGTGAACCACTTAACTTCCCACCTTAAGGAACTAGAAAAAGAAGAACAAAGACAACCCAAAACCAGCCGAAGAAAGGAGATAATAAAAATCAGAGCAGAAATAAATGAATTAGAGAACAGAAAAACTATAGAAAAAATTAATAGAACAAGGAGCTGGTTCTTTGAAAAGATCAACAAAATTGACAAACCCTTGGCAAGACTTACCAAGGAAAAAAGAGAAAGAACTCATATAAACAAAATCCAAAATGAAAGAGGAGAAATCACCACGGACACCGTAGATATACAAAGAATTATTGTAGAATACTATGAAAAACTTTATGCCACTAAATTCAACAACCTAGAAGAAATGGATAAATTCCTAGAACAATACAACCTTCCTAGACTGAGTCAAGAAGAAGCAGAAAGCCTAAACAGACCTATCAGTAGAGAAGAAATAGAAAAAACCATTAAAAACCTCCCCAAAAATAAAAGTCCAGGCCCTGACGGCTATACCAGCGAATTTTATCAAACATTCAAAGAAGACTTGGTTCCTATTCTACTCAAAGTCTTCCAAAAAATTGAAGAAGAAGCAATACTTCCAAACACATTTTATGAGGCCAACATAACCCTCATACCAAAACCAGGCAAGGATGGCGCAAAAAAAGAAAACTACAGACCAATATCTCTAATGAATACAGATGCTAAAATACTAAACAAAATACTAGCAAATCGAATACAACAACATATTAAAAAAATAATACATCATGATCAAGTGGGATTCATCCCAGAATCTCAAGGATGGTTCAACATATGTAAAACGGTTAATGTAATACACCATATCAACAAAACAAAGAACAAAAACCACATGATCTTATCAATAGACGCAGAAAAGGCTTTCGATAAAATACAACACAATTTTATGTTTAAGACTCTCAACAAAATGGGTATAGAAGGAAAATATCTCAACATGATAAAGGCCATATATGATAAACCATCAGCTAACATCATATTAAATGGCACTAAACTGAAGGCTTTCCCCCTTAAATCAGGAACAAGACAGGGTTGTCCACTCTCTCCACTCTTATTTAATGTGGTACTAGAGGTTCTAGCCAGAGCAATCAGACAAGACAAAGAAATAAAAGGCATCCATATCGGAAAAGAAGAAGTAAAGGTATCACTTTTTGCAGATGATATGATCCTATACATCGAAAACCCCAAAGAATCCACAAAAAGACTACTGGAAACAATAAGCCAATACAGTAAGGTCGCAGGATACAAAATTAACATACAGAAGTCAATAGCCTTTCTATATGCCAACAATGAAACAACTGAGAAGGAACTCAAAAGAATAATCCCCTTCACGATTGCAACAAAAAAAATAAAATACTTAGGAATAAACATAACAAAGAATGTAAAGGACTTATATAATGAAAACTATAAACCATTGTTAAGGGAAATTGAAAAAGATATAATGAGATGGAAGAATATACCTTGTTCTTGGCTAGGAAGAATAAATATAATCAAGATGGCTATATTACCCAAAGCAATATACAAATTTAATGCAATTCCCATCAAACTTCCAATGACATTTTTTAAAGAAATAGAGCAAAAAATCATCAGATTTATATGGAACTATAAAAAACCCCGAATAGCCAAAGCAATCCTAAAGAAAAACAATGAAGCTGGGGGCATTACAATACCTGACTTCAAACTCTATTATAGGGCCACGACAATCAAAACAGCATGGTATTGGCAGAAAAATAGACACTCAGACCAATGGAACAGAATAGAAAGTCCAGAAATAAAACCACATATATATAGTCAAATAATTTTTTTTTTTTTTTTTATAATTTTATTTTTTTAATGGGGTGACATCAATAAATCAGGATACATATATTCAAAGATAACAAGTCCAGGTTATCTTGTCGTTCAATTATGTTGCATACCCACCACCCAAAGTCAGATTGTCCTCTGTCACCTTCTATCTTGTTTTCTTTGTGCCCCTCCCACCCCCTATCCCTCTCCCATTCCCCCCTCCCCCCCATAACCACCACACTCTTATCAATGTCTCTTAGTTTCACTATTATGTCCCACCTACGTATGGAATAATACAGTTCCTGTTTTTTTCTGATTTACTTATTTCGCTTCGTATCATGTTATCAAGATCCCACCATTTTGCTGTAAATGTTCCGATGTCATCATTTCTTATGGCTGAGTAGTATTCCATAGTGTATATGTGCCACATCTTCTTTATCCAGTCATCTATTGATGGGCTTTTTGGTTGTTTCCATGTCCTGGCCACTGTGAACAATGCTGCAATAAACATGGGGCTGCATGTGTCTTTACGTATCAATGTTTCTGAGTTTTGGGGATATATACCCAGTAGAGGGATTGCTGGGTCATAAGGTAGTTCTATTTTCAGTTTTTTGAGGAACCACCATACTTTCTTCCATAATGGTTGTACTACTTTACATTCCCACCAACAGTGTATGAGGGTTCCTTTTTCTCCACAGCCTCTCCAACATTTGCTATTACCTGACTTGCTAATAACAGCTAATCGAACAGGTGTGAGGTGGTATCTCATTGCCGTTTTGATTTGCATTTCTCTAATAGCTAAAGAAGATGAGCATCTTTTCATATATCTGTTGGCCATTTGTATTTCTTCCTGGGGGAAGTGTCTATTCATATCCTCTTCCCATTTTTTTATTGGATTGTTTGTTTGTTTGTTGTTGAGTTTTATGAGTTCTTTGTATATTTTGGATATTAGGCCCTTATCTGAGCTGTTGTTTGAAAATATCATTTCCCATTTAGTTGGCTTTCTGTTTATTTTGTTATCAGTTTCCCTTGCTGAGCAAAAACTTCTTAGTCTGATGTAGTCCCATTCATTAATTTTTGCCTTCACTTCTCTTGCCATTGGAGTCAAATTCATAAAATGCTCTTTAAAACCCAGGTCCATGAGTTGAGTACCTATGTCTTCTTCTATGTACTTAATTGTTTCAGGTCTTATGTTTAGATCTTTGATCCATTTTGAGTTAATTTTTGTACAGGGGGAGAGACTGTAGTCCAGTTTCATTCTTTTGCATGTGGCTTTCCAGTTTTCCCAGCACCATTTATTGAAGAGGCTTTCTTTTCTCCATTGTGTGTTGTTGGCCCCTTTATCAAAAATTATTTGACTATATATATGTGGTTTTATTTCTGGACTTTCTATTCTGTTCCATTGGTCTGAGTGTCTATTTTTCTGCCAATACCATGCTGTTTTGATTGTCGTGGCCCTATAATAGAGTTTGAAGTCAGGTATTGTTATGCCCCCAGCTTCATTCTTTTTCTTTAGGATTGCTTTGGCTATTCGGGGTTTTTTATAGTTCCATATAAATCTGATGATTTTTTGCTCTATTTCTTTAAAAAATGTCATTGGAATTTTGATGGGAATTGCATTAAATTTGTATATTGCTTTGGGTAATATAGCCATCTTGATTATATTTATTCTTCCTAGCCAAGAACAAGGTATATTCTTCCATCTCATTATATCTTTTTCGATTTCCCTTAACAATGGTTTATAGTTTTCATTATATAAGTCCTTTACATTCTTTGTTATGTTTATTCCTAAGTATTTTATTTTTTTTGTTGCAATCGTGAAGGGGATTATTCTTTTGAGTTCCTTCTCAGTTGTTTCATTGTTGGCATATAGAAAGGCTATTGACTTCTGTATGTTAATTTTGTATCCTGCGACCTTACTGTATTGGCTTATTGTTTCCAGTAGTCTTTTTGTGGATTCTTTGGGGTTTTCGATGTATAGGATCATATCATCTGCAAAAAGTGATACCTTTACTTCTTCTTTTCCGATATGGATGCCTTTTATTTCTTTGTCTTGTCTGATTGCTCTGGCTAGAACCTCTAGTACCACATTAAATAAGAGTGGAGAGAGTGGACAACCCTGTCTTGTTCCTGATTTAAGGGGGAAAGCCTTCAGTTTAGTGCCATTTAATATGATGTTAGCTGATGGTTTATCATATATGGCCTTTATCATGTTGAGATATTTTCCTTCTATACCCATTTTGTTGAGAGTCTTAAACATAAAATTGTGTTGTATTTTATCAAAAGCCTTTTCTGCGTCTATTGATAAGATCATGTGGTTTTTGTTCTTTGTTTTGTTGATATGGTGTATTACGTTAACCGTTTTACGTATGTTGAACCATCCTTGAGATTCTGGGATGAATCCCACTTGATCATGATGTATTATTTTTTTAATATGTTGTTGTATTCGATTTGCTAGTATTTTGTTTAGTATTTTAGCATCTGTATTCATTAGAGATATTGGTCTGTAGTTTTCTTTTTTTGTGCCATCCTTGCCTGGTTTTGGTATGAGGGTTATGTTGGCCTCATAAAATGTGTTTGGAAGTATTGCTTCTTCTTCAATTTTTTGGAAGACTTTGAGTAGAATAGGAACCAAGTCTTCTTTGAATGTTTGATAAAATTCGCTGGTATAGCCGTCAGGGCCTGGACTTTTATTTTTGGGGAGGTTTTTAATGGTTTTTTCTATTTCTTCTCTACTGATAGGTCTGTTTAGGCTTTCTGCTTCTTCTTGACTCAGTCTAGGAAGGTTGTATTGTTCTAGGAATTTATCCATTTCTTCTAGGTTGTTGAATTTAGTGGCATAAAGTTTTTCATAGTATTCTACAATAATTCTTTGTATATCTACGGTGTCCGTGGTGATTTCTCCTCTTTCATTTTGGATTTTGTTTATATGAGTTCTTTCTCTTTTTTCCTTGGTAAGTCTTGCCAAGGGTTTGTCAATTTTGTTGATCTTTTCAAAGAACCAGCTCCTTGTTCTATTAATTTTTTCTATAGTTTTTCTGTTCTCTAATTCATTTATTTCTGCTCTGATTTTTATTATCTCCTTTCTTCGGCTGGTTTTGGGTTGTCTTTGTTCTTCTTTTTCTAGTTCCTTAAGGTGGGAAGTTAAGTGGTTCACTTGGGCTCTCTCTTGTTTGTTCATATATGCCTGAAGCGATATGAACTTCCCTCTTATCACTGCTTTTGCTGCATCCCATAGATTCTGATATGTCGTATTGTCATTTTCATTAGTCTGTATATATCTTTTGATCTCTGCACTTATTTCTTCTTTGACCCATTCATTTTTTAAAAGTATGTTGTTTAGTTTCCACATTTTTGTGGGATTTTTTTCCTCTTTTTTGCAGTTGAATTCTAGTTTCAAGGCTTTATGATCAGTAAATATGCTTGGTACAACTTCAATTTTTCTGAATTTGCTGATATTGTTTTTGTGGCCCAACATATGGTCAATTCTTGAGAA
The DNA here is from genome assembly GCF_036850765.1 of Saccopteryx bilineata. NCBI lineage: Eukaryota > Metazoa > Chordata > Mammalia > Chiroptera > Emballonuridae > Saccopteryx > Saccopteryx bilineata. Next base: position 184,607,979 of record NC_089490.1, on the reverse strand, counting down.
TGATCCATGTACACTAGAGAAAAATGTATACTCAGTCACTTTGGGATGAAATGTCCTGTAGATGTCTATCATATCCAGGTGCTCTAGTGTTTTGTTTAAGGCCACTATGTCTTTGTTGATTCTCTGTTTGGATGACCGATCTAGAGCCGTCAGCGGTGTATTGAGGTCTCCAAGTATGATTGTATTTTTGTCAGTTTTTGTTTTAAGATCAATAAGTAGCTGTCTTATATATTTTGGTGCTCCTTGGTTTGGTGCATATATATTAAGAATTGTTATGTCTTCTTGATTCAGTGTCCCCTTAGCCATTATGAAATGGCCATTTTTGTCTCTAAGTACTTTTCCTGTCTTGTAGTCAGCATTATCCGATATGAGTATTGCTACACCTGCTTTTTTTTGGATGTTATTTGCTTGGAGTATTGTTTTCCAGCCTTTCACTTTGAATTTGTTTTTATCCTTGTTTCTTAGATGAGTTTCCTGTAGGCAGCATACAGTTGGATTTTCTTTTTTAATCCATTCTGCTACTCTGTGCCTTTTTATTGGTGAGTTTAATCCATTTACATTTAGTGTAATTATTGATACTTGTGAGTTCCCTATTGCCATTTTATATCTTGCTTTCTGTTAGTTTTGTGTCTTGTTTGATCCTTCTCTTTCGTTTTTCTATCTTTTGTTTTTATTTGGTTGTATTCCATACATCTTTCCTCTGTTGCTATCTTTTTTATCTCATGTGCTTCTGTGGTGGTTTTTTCAATGGTGGTTACCTTTGAGTAATGAAAAGGGTCCCTACCCTGTTCATTGTAGCGAACTATTTTGTGAGTACTTTTGCACTCCATCGTCCTTTGCTACTGTTAATCTCCATCTTCTCCCCCTCTTTCTTTTTGTTGTTGTCACAGTTTAAATTTGGTTTTATTGTGTTCTTCTTGGAGCTTTTACTTGTGGCTCTGTTTTTTTTTTGTTCTTTGTATCTGATTGGAGAACCCCCTTTAGTAATTCCTGGAGTGGGGGTTTTCTGATGATAAATTCCCTCATCTTTTCTGTATCTGTGAATGTTTTTATTTCTCCTTCATATTTGAAGGATAGCTTTGATGGGTATAGTATTCGTGGCTGAAAGTTCCTCTCTTTCAGGACTTTAAATATTGGGGTCCACTCTCTTCTAGCTTGTAGAGTTTCTGCTGAGAAATCTGATGATAATCTAATGGGCCTTCCTTTATATGTTGTATTCTTTTTTTCCCTGGCTGCCTTGAGAATTTTTTCTTTGCTGTTGGTTTGTGTCAATTTCATTATGATATGCCTTGGAGTAGGTTTGTTGGGGTTAAGAAAACTTGGAGTTCTGTTTGCTTCTTGAACTTGAGGCTTTAGTTCTTTCCACAGGCTTGGGAAGTTCTCATCAATTATTTGTTTAAGTATGTTCTCCATTCCATTTTCTCTCTCTTCTCCCTCTGATATACCTATTATTCTTATGTTATTCTTTTTGATGGAGTCAGATAATTCTTGTAGGGCTATCTCATTTTTTTTAATTTTTGAGTCTCTTTCTTCTTCTCTCTGTTGTGCCTCAAGTTGCTTGTCTTCTATTTCACTAATCCTCTCTTCTATCTGACCTGTTCTATTAGCTAAGCTTGTTACTTCGTTTTTCAGCTCGTGAATTGAGTTTTTCATCTCTGTTTGATTTGTTTTTATAGTTTCAATTTCCTTGGACATATATTCTTTGTGTTCATGGAGTTGTTTTCTGATTTCCCTATATTGCCTTTCTGTGTTTTCTTGTATATCTCGGAGGATTTTTAGTATTTCTATCTTGAATTCTCTGTCATTTAGCTCCAAGGTTTCCAATATATTAAATTTTTTCTCCATAGATTTTTCCTCATCTAGCTGTGTTACCTCTCTTTCTTTTGTATCCATGATATTCGATTTTCTCTTCCTTAATGGCATCTGAGGGTAGTTTTGTTGATAGTATTAATGAGATTTAATAAAGAATAAAAAGTTAAAAAAATAAAAAAATAACAAATCGAAAAAAGTTGTTTTTTTAAAAAAAATTAATAATGAAATAAAGAAAAATAAAATAAAATAAAAATTTTTAAAAAAGGAAATTATTCCCCCCCTCTTTTTTTCCTCTCCTCTCCTCTCCCCTCTTTCTTGAGAAAATCTTGTGGTGGACTGTGAGTTATAACAAACAATGCCTGTGATGGAGGGCCTGAATTGGGGAATAGTAATAAAGGGGCAAAAAGGAGAGAAAGAAAAAAAAAAAAAAAAAAAAAGGAAAAAAAAAAGAGCGTATGGACCCACAAAAAGCAAATAAGGAAAAAATTTGGGTCAAGAATAAAATGATTTGCTTTTAGGTGTTGGTTTTCTAAGAGTTATGATGAGAGGAATAAGAGGAAAATGGAAAAATGGGGGGACAAATTAAAAACTTACTATTGTATTTAGTGGAACAAGAACTAGATAATATGGAGAGCCAGGAATGGGAGCACTGCTAGTGAGTTAAAAAGGTGAAGTAAAAAACCCCCAAAATGCCACAAACATAGGTTTGAGTCCCAGATAAGATAATTTGTTTGTTATTGAGGTTTGAATGAGAGGAGATGTAAAGGAGAAAGGAAGAAACTAATATAGAGGGAGAAAAGAAAGAGAGAGAGAGAAAAAAAGAGGGAACCACTAAAAGAAGAAAAAAGAAAGGAGAGAGAGAGAGAGAGTTAAGAGTTTTGGAGTGCAACCCTCATAGAGAGAAAGGAAGAGAAGAGAAAAGATAATGGGAGATGTAACACTTATGGGTAGTGTAGTTCAAGGAGAGGAGAGAGTAAGACCGGTAGAGAGTTAATCGGCCAATTTGGAGGAGGAAAAAAAAGTATCAAGAATGAAGATAAGAGAAACAAACGAACAAATATAATAAAATGGGATAGGTTATAAAGTCTGCAGATTATTCTTGATTTTGAGAGGTTATCTTCTTGCTTTTTCTTTTCTCTCCCTCTTCCTGGTCGGTGACTCTGTACCCCGGGTTCTGCCCCTTTGGCACGCTCAGGTAGAGGTTTGCAGTTGATAAGTCTCTATGGCAATGTCATGTATTGTGCTTTATTCTCGTTGGGAGTCGAGGCTCATTAGCATTTATAGGCTCCGACAGTGAGAGAGTCCGTGTTCCTGGAGCCTTTCTCCTAGTCTTTCCTTCCTCAATTAGTAGCCTATGGGGTTGTTGCTGCCTCTGCCTGGATAGTAAGAGGTTCAAAGAGCTGGCAACTCCCCACTCTATTTCCACTCAGCACAGGGCTCTGGGTAAGGCTCAGTCAGTCAGAGCTGCTAGCATAATCAGGCGGGCTTTCCACCCACTCAAAGACCTCTGGCTCTGCCACTCTGTCCGGTAACACAGGCGGGCACCCACTTCCGGGGTGCTTGGAGGAAACTCTCATTCACTATCTGCGCGCGCAGACCAGGATATCCGGCCAGTAGTCTCACGCTCTGAGTGAAACCCCCAACCGCATGGAAATTTGCAGCGCTGGAATTCGCTCTCGCTCCGTCCCCGTGCGCGGCTTTTGCAAGGCGCTGGGGCGGCCCGAGATTCCGCTTTTGCCCACACAAAGGCCCCTGACTCTGCCCCTCGGTGCGATAACACGGGCGCGCACTGCCGAGGCACTCGGAGGAATCGCTCACTACCTATCTGCGCGCGCACACCAGGATATGAGGCCGGCCGCGTTTCCCTGAGTGAAACCCTCACCAGCACGGAAAATTTCCACCATTGGAATTAGTTCTCGCTCCCTCCCGTGCGCGGCTTTCCCAGGGCGCTGGGGCTGCCCAGAGATTCTGCTTTCGGCCCACAGAAAGGCCTCTGACCCTGCCTCTCTGTGGGGCAACACGGACACCCACTTCTGGGGCTTAGGAAGAGATCTCTCGCCCACTAACTGCGCACCAACCAGGAGAATGGGTAAAATGGCTGCCCCGCTTGTCTTTCTTTGTTTGGGTTTGGCGCGAGTGTTAGCTTGTATTGCCCGGCTTGCCACAGGAACAGATTTTCCTCCGCTAGGATCTCCGTGCCACAGCCTGGTTCAGCCTTTTGTGCGCGGCCTGGATGTATTCACCCCCTTTGCCAGCCTCAGTTTCTATATTCACAGTTACCAGAGAAAGCCGCCCTGTTTAGGTTAGTGAGGAAGGCGGAGCATTTCTTACTCCCTATTTCCTTCGGGGTTTGGTTATATATTTAGCCAATTTTTCACTCAATCATACCTTTGGGTATATTGCGAAGAATCTGGAAGCTCCAAGTATAGGTTTTTCTGTTTCTGGTTGAAGATCTTGTTGAGTTTTGGGGGAGATTTATCGGTATCGCTTCCTACTCCGCCATTACTCTGACGTCATCCGTCAAATAATTTTTGATAAAGGGGCAAACAACACACAATGGAGAAAAGAAAGCCTCTTCAATAAATGGTGCTGGGAAAACTGGAAAGCCACATGCAAAAGAATGAAACTGGACTACAGTCTCTCCCCCTGTACAAAAATTAACTCAAAATGGATCAAAGATCTAAACATAAGACCTGAAACAATTAAGTACATAGAGGAAGACATAGGTACTCAACTCATGGACCTGGGTTTTAAAGAGCATTTTATGAATTTGACTCCAATGGCAAGAGAAGTGAAGGCAAAAATTAATGAATGGGACTACATCAGACTAAGAAGTTTTTGCTCAGCAAGAGAAACTGATAACAAAATAAACAGAAAGCCAACTAAATGGGAAATGATATTTTCAAACAACAGCTCAGATAAGGGCCTAATATCCAAAATATACAAAGAACTCATAAAACTCAACAACAAACAAACAAACAATCCAATAAAAAAATGGGAAGAGGATATGAATAGACACTTCTCCCAGGAAGAAATACAAATGGCCAACAGATATATGAAAAGATGCTCATCTTCTTTAGCTATTAGAGAAATGCAAATCAAAACGGCAATGAGATACCACCTCACACCTGTTCGATTAGCTGTTATTAGCAAGTCAGGTAATAGCAAATGTTGGAGAGGCTGTGGAGAAAAAGGAACCCTCATACACTGTTGGTGGGAATGTAAAGTAGTACAACCATTATGGAAGAAAGTATGGTGGTTCCTCAAAAAACTGAAAATAGAACTACCTTATGACCCAGCAATCCCTCTACTGGGTATATATCCCCAAAACTCAGAAACATTGATACATAAGGACACATGCAGCCCCATGTTTATTGCAGCATTGTTCACAGTGGCCAGGACATGGAAACAACCAAAAAGCCCATCAATAGATGACTGGATAAAGAAGATGTGGCACATATACACTATGGAATACTACTCAGCCATAAGAAATGATGACATCGGAACATTTACAGCAAAATGGTGGGATCTTGATAACATGATACGAAGCGAAATAAGTAAATCAGAAAAAAACAGGAACTGTATTATTCCATACGTAGGTGGGACATAATAGTGAAACTAAGAGACATTGATAAGAGTGTGGTGGTTATGGGGGGGAGGGGGGAATGGGAGAGGGATAGGGGGTGGGGAGGGGCACAAAGAAAACAAGATAGAAGTGACAGAGGACAATCTGACTTTGGGTGGTGGGTATGCAACATAATTGAACGACAAGATAACCTGGACTTGTTATCTTTGAATATATGTATCCTGATTTATTGATGTCACCCCATTAAAAAAATAAAATTAAAAAAAAAAGAAAAAAAAAAGAAAATAAAAAAATACATATCATAAGTATAAAGTGAAAAAAAAAATTACAACTAAGTTACAAGACAACCATCATTGAGAACCACTCCATATCTAGCTGGACAGAAGTCCTACAACTAAAGATGTAAAGCAGAAGCCACATCGAGACTGGTAGGTGGAGCAGAGACACAGAACACCCTAGGTCCACACCTGCATGAAGAGGATAAAAATCAGGAGGGATATTTCAGATGCAAAGGTCCCTCTGAAGAGTGAGGGATCCCAAACTGACACTAGGCCCCCCATCTCAGGCTTCTAGTGCCAGGAAGAAAAATCCTTATAACTTCTAGCTGTGAAAACCAGCAGGGATTGTGGCTGAGTGACACACAGGGTTGCTGGAGTCCCAGGAGTTCCTCTTAAAGGGCCCATGCACAGACTCAGTCAAACTCACTCTGAGTTCCAGTGCTGGGGCAGCAGTTGGAAAGGTAATTCGGGGACATATGGGAAGGAACCTAATTATCTGGCTTTGAGGCAAGGGCTGAAGGCCATTTTGCCTTTTCTAAGTCCTCCCCCTACAGATCGAGCAGACTGGGACCATATCTGAGTCTCCATCAACCTTGCTAACACTGCCCTGCCCTTGTAACTCCCTGAAACTCCACTCTACCCCAAATGCAGGCCCACCCAAGCTTTTTTCCAGTGGCATTCCCATACAAACAGTTAGCCCTGGCTCATGCTGTGGACTTTCACTAAATATCTTGAAGGCCCACAAACTCCAAACAAGCAACATCTGGCTTCAGTGTGCCCCGTGCCTGTTACTCAGTGGCCCCAGGCCCAGCACTAGTGGTAACGGCCTTGGTTCACAGCTTGGCCTCCACTGGCAATTTCCAAGCCCAGCAAAAGCAGTAGCCAAATTGCTTTGTAGCTCATGCCTGGTGTCACTGGGCAGGGCACAGGCAGCAGCTGATCTTGGCCTAAACCTCCCAGGAAGCTCCAGAGCCAGCACACCTGGTGGCCAACTTCAGCCTACCTGGAGCACCACACAACCATCTCCACCAGAGACTTACTTAATGGGCAGATTCATTGAGCACTAGGGGCCCATGGAAGTGAGTCCTGCTCTGAGGCCTCAGTCCCTGCACAGCAGCTCCTCCACTGTGGTCACAGCGAATCAGCCTGGGGGTAAATCCCTGTCATAGATGTGCCAACAGCAATGAAGGCTCAACTACAACAGGAGGAAGCACACAGCCCACGTGGGGAATGCACCTGGAGCATCCGGCCTGGGTGACAGCAGAGGCTGTGCCATGGAACCCTATAGGACACTTACTATATAAAGCCACTCCACCAAGACCAGGAGATGAAGCAGCTCTACCTAATAAATAGAAACAAACACAGGAAAGCAGCCAAAATGACGAGACAAAGAAACATCTCTCAACTGAAAGAACAAATCAAGTCTCAAAAACAAACAAACAAAACAAACCAACTAAACAAAACAAAACAAAGACAAACAACTTACCAGATGAAGAGTTCAAAACACTGGTTATAAGGATGCTCAATGATTTCAGTGAGAATTTTAACAAAGAAATAGGAAACATAAAAATGGTGCAAAATACTGAAAACCTTTGTGAAAAAGTAATGATGGATAACTTCCCTAATCTGGTGAAGGAAATAGATACACAAGTCCAGGAAGTGCACAGTCCCAAACAAGATAAACCCATAGAGGCCCACAGCAATACACATCATAATTAGAACGCCAAAGGTTAAAGACAGAGAATCTTAAAGCAGCAAGGGAAAAGCAATTAGTTCCTTACAGGGCTGCTCCCATCAAACTGTTAGCTGATTTTTCAACAGAAACTTCGTAGACTGGAAGGGATTGGCATGAAATATTCTAAGTTATGAAAAGCAAGCACCTACAACCAAGATTACTTTACCCAGCAAAGTTATCATTTAGAATTGAAGGTCAGATAAAGAGTTTCCCAGACAAGAAAAAGCTAAAGGAGTTCATCACCACCAAACTACTATTACAAGATAAGTTAAAGGGTCTTCTTTAAGTAGAAGGGAAAAAAGATCAAAATATGAATAATAAAATGGCAATAACTACACATATATATCAACAATTAAATGCAAATGGATTAAATGCACCAATCAAAAGACATATGGCCTGACCAGGCACTTTCGCAGTGGATAGAGTGTTGGACTGGGATGCAGAAGACCCAGGTTCGAAACCTTGAGGTCGCTGGCTTGAGTGTGGGTTCATCTGGTTTGAGCACAGCTCACCAGCTTGAGCCCAAGGTCACTGGCTTGAGCAAGGGGTCACTCAGACTGCTGTAACCGCCCCCACCCCGGTTCAAGGCACATATGAGAAAGCAATCAATGAACAACTAAGGAGACTAAGGAGCTGCAATGAAGAATTGATGCTTCTCATCTCTCTCCCTTCCTGTCTGTCTGTCCCTATCTGTCCCTCCCCTCTCTCTATCTCTTTCACAAAAAAAGAAAGAAAAAGACATGGTGACTAAATGAATAACAAAACAAAATCTTTACATACGCTGTCTACAAGAGACTCACTTCAGATTGAAAGATGCACAAAGGCTGAAAGTAAATGGAGAAAAATTATTTCATGAAAACAGACACAAACAACAACAAAAAGTTGTGTTACCAATACTTATGCCAGAAAAAATATGCTTTAAACAAAGGTTATAACAAGAGTAAAGGAAGGACCCATCAGTTTTACTTTTAGGTATTTATATGAAGAAACTCAAAGCACTAAATCAAAAACACATATGCACCATGTATTTATTGAAGCAATATTTACAACAGCCAAGATATGGAAGCAACCTAAGTGTCCATCAAGAGATGAATGGATAAAGAGGAGGTGGGGACAATAGAATAGGACTCAACTATAGAAAACAATAAAATCTTGCATCTGCCACAACATAGATGGGCATAGAGGATAAATGCTGAGTGAAATAAGTTTAAAAGAGAAAGACAAAAAACAGATGATTCCACTTCTATGTGAAATCTATAAAACAAAATAAACAAACAATCAGAAAAGAAACAGACTGATAGACACAGAGAACATTTTGATGGTTGCATTATAGGAGGGAGGTTAGGGAGGATGGATAAATAAAGGTGAGGAGACTAAGAAATACAAACTGGAGATAGAGAGTAGTCATGAGGCTAGAAGATACAACATAGGAAACATAGTCAATAGTACTGTAATGGCTATATATGCTGTCAGATGGTTACTGGATCACTTTATAAGTGATTACTTGTATTATATGTACAATGTGTTATATACCTGAAACTGATATAATATTGTACATCAACTGTAACTGAAAATTTTAAAAAACTATTTAAAAAGAATATGTTGAATAGTTGTATAAATGAAGAAATGGTTGACTTGTTCTCAGAGTTAGTAAATGTTAAATATGTTTATATACCAGTATTCAATACATAGTAATTGCTGATAATGTAAAAAATAATACTATGACATGAACACCTTGTGTTTCAGCTATTTTAAATTTGTTTCCAGACATATAGATAACTTTCTATCTTTACTCCTTTAAAATGCTTTCATCCTCTCTTACAGAAATGTTCTCACTAAAATTATTCTACTCTGTGGAACATTCCTGAATTAAAATAAATAGTAATATTCATTGTCCAAAAAAATATGTCATTGGGATGTAAAGTACAGCATAGGGAACACAGCCAATGATATTGCATTAACAATACATATAACATGATAGATGGTGCCAGGTGGGTACTAGACTTACTGGGAGGATCACTTCATAAGTAACATAAATGTCTAACCATTATGCTGTACACCTAAAACTAATACAATATTGTATGTCAACTGTAACTGAAAAAATTGAAAATGTTGTAGTTGATTCAGTCAGATTATTGGCTTAACTGGTTTTTTTTTTTTTATTTTTTTCTGCCTGAATAAGTTCATCTTCTAAATAAATTAATGGTCAAAATAGTTGATTTGGTCACATAGTTAAAGAAAGTCATCATGAGGGACCCAGGTGTCATATTATCTTTCAAAGGGGCCTCATTTTGGAATAATATAGATTTACTCAGGTGTCTGGGACACAAAGAGATGAGGAGTATATCAATCATCTTATTGATGCTGACAATGTGGGTTACCCACTGAAGAGGCTGGTATCCTTTGCCACAAACCATACATGACTTCTGATCCAGAACTTGAAGAGCTAGAGGAGAAGCTTGGGCAAGAGCACAGGACAGACAAAATGATTTTCCATAACAACAATCAAACAAAATCACTGTCCATAAGACAAATAAAATGAATGCAAGATTTTTCCAATTTATATTGACATACCTGGGAATATGTATGGATCATAAATTATATGGCTAAGGGTGGAAAAATATATTTGATTGATTTTTTTTGTATAAATGTACTTAAAAGAGATACTGGATTCAGTATGTTAGTGTGAGCTGCTGGGAGTGGCTCTAACAGTCCTCTTAGATGACTGCATTTTTTTGGTATCATAGAGATGATAGTACCCAACCAAGGTTATAACTCTACAGAAGACCTGCTCAGCACTATGTCTAAAGAACATGCTTTTCACTAAGGCTCTACAGCATGCATTTATGAGAAAGCTGTAGAGTGGTTGTCCTCTGTTGTCCAGAAATATCAGTGGGAACTTATACAATCAAACCGGACTCCTTGAGTTCAGTAGGGAGGATGGAACCCTGCAGTGGTTGCGACCAAATTTTGGCACTTAGCAGCCAGAAACCAGGTGGTGTGGTCCACAAAAACTTCGGGTTGGTCAATAATGTGTCCCTAACACAGAAATGGGTTGAGAGTCTTTTAAAGTATCACTTGATATGTATAAGTGGTATAGATCTCTTCTGGTGAATGGAAGTCTCACTTTAATCATTATTATGGTCATGCCTCTCAATCACTTCTCAGCATTGAGCTAATTTACAAACCTGGAGCTGCCTGAATGAATCAGAGGCCAGGTCATCCCTGAGGAAAGCTCTTGCCTTATAGCCAAAAATGTACACGCTAAATGTTCTTCTCCAGCTTTTCCACAAAAGAACTTGTGGCCATTTCTCTAGGTGACAGTGAACTTTAGAAAGAGAAATAACCCCAACTTTTTGGGAATTGTTGGCCACTGCTGTGAACTGACCTTCATTCTTGGAGACACAGAATGCTGCTATGGTCCACTTCAGAGTAAAGGACTGATTCAGCCAGGTGAACAGTTTTGGAAGGTTTATCTCACAGTGGGCCCTGTGAGTCCCCAAACTATGCTGGCACTATTTTACCAGTTATGAATGCACAGGTGAAGTAATACACTTAATAACAGGCAGCCTCCCCATGTCGTCTCCCCATGCAGCTTCAACTATGATAAGGCAGGCCAACTCGAAGTCACTGACAGTGACTCTGTCTGCAATGTAAAACAGAACAAAGCAAAAGAATACACTTTCTGAAAAGATTACAAAAATTATTGCCAATGTCGAAGGCTTGAAAGGTACATGGGTAGTGACTCCTACCTCATCCCCCCTCAATCTGCCTTTTGGCTAGTGCAGAAGACAGCTGTATTTTACAGTATGTCATGGGTACCCACAAATCAGAAAGTGGCTGGTATTCCAGCTGCTATATCTAACACAGCAGCAGGTATGTAACTATCATTTTGAAAAAATCCATTCTCCTCTATGGGTTTTAGCAAAGATCTCAGAAGCAGTTTGCTTTTAGCAGAATGGATGGGCAATGTATCTTCACTATCCCGCCTCAAGGCTGTAGCCACCCTACACCCCTATGTCATAATCCAGTGCAGAGGAGCATTCATTGCCTCACCATGCCTAAGAACATTATGCTAGACCATTGTTTTGTTGATATAATGCTGATTGAACTTGATGAGAAGTCCACTTACTCTAGACACCTCCATAAGGTAGATGCATGACAGGAAGTAAGAAATCCCACAAAATTTAGGGTTTGCCATCCCTAGAAATATCTAGAGAAACAGTGTCTAAAGCTTAGTGAGTTATCTTTTTCAGAGTTAAGAAAAAGTTGTTTCATCTTACATTTCTACCACTAAAAAAGACACAATTGCATAGAGTGATCTCTTTAGACTTTGGAGGCATATACCTCATTTGTGTGCACTTCATATATTCATTTATTAAATCAATTCAGGAGGATGCCAGTTTTGTGTGGATTCTAGAAGAACAGACATCTCTGCAATAGGTTCACACTAATATGCTCTTCCACTTGGAAGGCTAACCTGCTCTTCCCCTTGGGCCATATAACCTCGCTCAGGGGTCGAAAACCTTTTTGGCTGAGAGAGCCATGAACGCTACATATTTTAAAATGTAATTCCATGACAGCCATACAATATGTTTAACACTAAATACAAGTAAATGTGTGCATTTTATGTAAGACCAACACTTTTAAAGTACAATAAGTCTCTGAATTCTTTTTAATAACGTTGTTATGCTGTTGCTAACCAATGATGAATAAAATACTTCTTACAATCAATGCAACTTCTGGTGCTGCATGGTTTTGCTGATGGCTTTGTAGTCTGGTTGATACGTGGTGAGGTTAAGCTTCATGCAGGCGTTGAGACTTCCATACGTTAAAGGTGATCGTAAGTTGGTCTTAACATTTTTTAGATGTGAGAAAGACTGCTCACATGCATATGTAGAGCCAAACATTGTCAATACAGCAATACTCACATGCAGTGTGTGGTATGTGATGGGAAGCATGTTCCAGGTTTTGACAATCAGCTGGTCTGCGGGTTGAAGTTTTTTCATTTCTCCTCACTTGTGTTTGCTCACCAACTCTGCTTGCTGTTGTGCAAGTCTTTCCAAATCTTCATTCAGTGACTTGAACTTATTCACCCACATGTCTGAGGCCTTCAGGTCAGCAGCTTGTAGCTCAAAATCTCTGATGGAGACACCGGGGATGTAACTCAGGTCGGAGCTGTCTACTGCACACTTGTGTGGATGGGTGATGAACTTAAAAAGACGAGTGTGCTCACAAAATTCTCCAAAGTGTGCTCTTTGAATGACTGCAGGAGATTAGATGTGAAGCCCACTAGCTGCTGGAGATCAAGATGTTGAGCAGGGTCACTTGCTGTGCATGCATCACTAAACTCTCCCAGTTTTTCAAAGTGTAGTAAATGACCTGTTTCAATGTTGGTGATGAAGAGTTCCAGCTTGTTTTCAAATGCAAACACTGCTTGTCGAAGGGATAAGACTGTATTTCCAAAGCCTTGCATTTTCACATTGAGCTGGTTCAGATGTTCAGTCATATCCACGAGATAGTAGAACTTCAGGAGCCACTCAGTGTTAACTAACTTAGGATGCTCGATGTTTTTCATTTCAAGAAAAGTCCAGATTTTGCTCAGACAAGCCACGAAACGGCTGAGTACCTTCCCTCTTGACAACCAATGCACATTGCTGTGCAGAAGCAGACCAGGATAATTATTCCCAACTTTATCCAGCAGTGTTTTAAACTGGCAATCATTTAAAGCTCAGGCAACAATAAAGTTGACCACCCGAATAACCAGTGACATCACCTCACCAAGCTGCTCGCCACACATCTGAGCACAAAGTGCCTCCTGATGTACGATGCAGTGAAAACTTAGGATGGGTCTCTTTTCATGCTCATGAAGAAGTGCTATGAATCCTCTGTTTTTCCCCACCATGCATGGAGCACCATCAGTACACAGCAAAATAAGTTTATCCATTGGTAGATTTTTTCTTTAGTGAACTCAGTGAAAGACTTGAATAAATCCTCCCCTCTTGTTGTCTCTTTCATAGGCAAAACAGCAAGACTTTCCTCATGTAGTGTGTCACCGACAGCATACCTTGCAATCACACTGAACTGGGATAAATGGCTTACGTCTGTTGACTCATCCAAAGTGAGAGAAAAGAATGGTGCTGCATTTATGACCTTCACTTGTGTTGCCTCAATTTGATTTGCTATCATGATGGTACAATCGTGAACAGTTCTTGCCGACAGAGGCATGTCTTTTATTCATTTGATTATCTTGTCTTTATCTGAAAAGTCATAAAAAAGTTCATTGGCAACATCAAATATGAATGTTTTGGCATACTCCTCATCTGTGAATGGCTTTCCATTTTTCACAATTGCTAAAGCACCAGCAAAGCTAACCGAATTCCAGTCACCTTATTGGGTCCAAACACAAAGTTGCTGCTGACTAGCTTGCACTCTGCACAGTAGCTCTTGACATGCTTTCTTCCTGCTGTCCCCCACTGGACATTTTGGTGCAAATGTAGTATGGCATGTGTCGAAGTGCTGCTTTATATTTGACCATTTCATCGATACAATTTTATCATTGCGTATTAGACACACTGCAGAACCTGCTCTCTTCACAAAGGTGAATTCCTCTGTCCATTCCTGCTGAAAAGTACAATACTCCTTATCTTTTTTTCTTTTAGCCATCTTCTTCATCAAAAGGGTTTCTGCAATTAGGTAGCTGACTACTTGATTAAAAGGAGGGAAGTTTACTTCCTGACCTCACAATGACCCGTGTACATTATGCATTATCCAAAAAAATTTGGTGTTGTCCCGGAGGACAGCTGTGATTGGTTCCAGCTACCTGCAACCATGAATGTGAGCAGTAAAAAATGAATGAATTGTAATACATGAGAATGTTTTATATTTTTAACATTTTTATTTTTTTTATTAAAGATTTATCTGAGAGCCAGATGCAGCCATCAAAAAAGCCACATCTGGCTCATGAGTCATAGGTTCCCGACCCCTGACCTAGCTCATCTTATGGTGCTTGAAGGATGGGGTGATGTTGAGAGCCATTACCAGGCATTTACAGGTAAATTACTGTGTAGACATTTAGCATTTGGGAATAAGACTAAGCCATATTTTGAAGATAACGACTCTCCTTTTAAAAAGCAATTTGGTTTGGCTACGGGGACCCAGGAGAGGTGAAGTGCTAGACCATGGGGTCATTAATTTGCCATGTCACAAGATGTACCCAGCATACACTGGGCATTGTCTGATCAAAAAAACCCATGAAGTTGGATATGCACAGTAGCACTCCTTCATGAAACAGAACTGATATCCAATTCGAATAGGTCATATAGGCACAAGTGAGTTTCATGAGCAAGTTGCCTGAATGCTCATGGCCCACACTCCTGTTACATGACCTCTTCCTTTTCAACCACAGGCATGGCCTCTTAGCAAATTCCCTATGATCATAACCAAAGAAAATTTGGGGGCTGGTTTACCAAAAATCTTACAATATATTCTGGCACTACCATTTTCTAGGGATCAGCTACGTGTTTTCAGGTTGATTATACTGGACTATGTCCATCATAGAAGGCACAGCACTCTGTCCTCAATGGAACGGTCACCAGTCAGGATATAGATTTTCCTTCACTGCATACATTTGTTCTGCTAAAAAGTACCATCTGTATATACCTTATTTACTAGCATGATATTCCATATAGCATTACTTCTGACCAAGGAAGCCATTTAATAACTAATACATCATGGGATATATTAGTTAAACATGCCCAAAATAAGTATGCCGGGACACTCAGTTGACAAGGAGTGGAGTCTTGTGTTCAGCAAAAACTTAACTGAGCTGGAAATCCATTTTTGAGAATGCCCTTGCCTCTATAGTTCTAGATTAGGATTGTTCATGAGAGAAACCTGTATAGGATATGGGAGGTAGAAAGGAAGCAGCAGCCATTGCACCTTGAAGAATGATGTAGGGTGCCGGGCGTCCCTGCAGTGCATGCACAGTGTCACTGATCTGCTGACTCGTCGTGGCAGAGGACAGCAGCTGGGCTTGTGGTTCTTCCAGGGGTCACGGGATCTCCTCCTTCAGTTTCTCCAAGTCCTGGGTGAGGCGTATGTGCTGGCCTGTGGGGAAGTGTATCTGCTTCTTCTGTAGGTCACCCATGGCATCAAGGGGTGAGGTGTAAGAGACAGATGAGAATTTCAATTCCTCCTTGAAGGTTCCAGTTGGTCCTTGCTACACTCTGCTTCACCTGGAGCATTTCTTCCCGACTGCCAGCCCTGACGACCTACAACAACTTCAGGACCACACACCGATGCAGCAGCAGCAGCAACTTTCTATAGATGTTTTCAACAGTTAAGTATGATCCAGCTTTTTAAATAAGTTTATACCTTGGTATCATTCATAATGACTCTGCTTTCTGGATTAAAGCTCAACTGATACAATAACTGACAATGTAATTTGGTACGGTCTCCTTTTAAGAAGAATTATAATACACAACCATTATTAAGAATCATGTTTCATTTATACTAATTATTGCCTTAAGCAAAGTCTTCAAATTTATGTGGCCCTGACTGACCTCAGTAGGATACTTTTTGTTGTTTTTGTTTCATATTTGTATACTTCCTACTAAAGATCTTTTCTTGGTACTTTAAATTCTTCCTTACATTTTAAACAGGTAGCAATAAATCAACAAGTTAGGTTTTAATTAATGAATACATTAATAGATGTTCCATATGTACACAAATTTGTCCTAACTCTTTCTTGAATGTTTATAAGTGAAAGAGTGAAAGACAGAAAGAAAATAGTTTCCTCTTTAACAAAACATGGAAAATGGTAAAAGAATGGATGTTCTTTCCCTTGTAATGTCTAAGGATAGACCTTTCAGAATGTAGCTGGATCCCAACACAGGATCCCTAAAACCATCCTGCTATTCTAGGCCTAACCTTTAAATTTGAAGATCATAAATGGTGCATAAATAGAATTAAAATGTTTTAAAACAAGATACACCCTAGATAGATAGGACTGCTTACCCACATCTGTTTTCCCTACTTATGATGATTACATATTCAGTAGCTAGGTCACTTTCTCAACAGTCAGCTGGGAACTGGATTTATAGGGAGTCAGTAAGGACCACTGCAATCTCCACCCAGTCAGGAGATAGAACCAATTATGAAGTTAGGAAAGGGAGAGGTAAAATGTCAGAATTTTCTTTTTTTAACTGATAAAGGTAGGCTGGATAAGATGGATTTTTAAAAAATAAAGTATGTAGGAGGTTAAGTGTCAAGATGAGCTTTCTAATATTTTACCTATAAGATGGACAGACTCACCCACACAGTCACAAATAGTCGACGACAATGGCAGGCCAGACTAAGGTAACTGCAGAGCAGCCTATATCTTTTCAGTAAAAAAGATAATAGTTTTTACTCTTGCTGTTCTGCTACGTAATTAGGCACTTATCATATACACTCCAACTCTCTACTTGCCTTTACCAAGCAGTGTTTCTAGGATTTTGGTAGATTTAAATGTGATCCAGACCCATATTCCTAAAAGGTCTGAGACCTTGATCACTATGATCTGTGCTTATTCTCTATGCATATATGGTACTTCTCTGAATTGACTATAAATTCCTTATAAGTAGAGTCCATGGTTTTTTTTAAATTTTATTTTTCTGAAGCTGGAAACGGGAGAGACAGTCAGACAGACTCCCGCATGCGCCCGACCGGGATCCACCCAGCACACCCACCAGGGGCGGTGCTCTGCCCACCAGGGTGTGATGCTCTGCCCCTCCGGGGCGTTGCTCTGTCGCAACCAGAGCCACTCTAGCGCCTGGGGCAGAGGCCAAGGAGCCATCCCCAGCACCCGGGCCATCTTTGCTCCAATGGAGCCTTGGCTGTGGGAGGGGAAGAAAGAGACAGAGAGGAAGGGGGGGGGGTTGGAGAAGCAAATGGGTGCTTCTCCTATGTGCCCTGGCCAGGAATTGAACCTGGGTCCCCCGCACGCCAGGCCGACACTCTACCACTGAGCAAACCGGCCAGGGCCTAGAGTCCATGTTTTAATGCTTTTGTTCTACCTCACTGCCTGTACCATAATGTCAGACACATAATAGTGTTCAAGTTAAAAATATATATATGGTATACACATATGTATGTGTCTATACATATATATGTGTATACATACATGTATATATGAGTATATATGCATATACATATAGTATATACAATATACACATATATATAAACTAGAAAGCCCGGCGGTCATAGAAAATGACCGCTGTTCTAGATATTATAAATTGTAATTAAAATGATTTGTGCAAAGGTGTCTACTAATTCAAACTGAATTACCCAGGGCAGGCGGCAAGGACGCTCCTTTGCTTACTGCCCCACTGGGTTTCCCCCTTCTACTTGCTTAATTGCTTAAAGTAGAGTGCAATGAAGGAAACCACTGGCGGTACATTTCTTAAGAGCCACCGTTAGCTCAATAAATAAAGGTAATTTAAATAATAAAATGTTAATTCACATGTCAAAGATCTCTTTGTACACAACATTTCTTGTGTAGATCTTTCCATCATTTTTAAGCTCGCCTTGCAGTGGACCATCAATTATTTTTAATTTTACGTTCGTTCTTTCATAAACTCTTGAACAGGCAACATAAAGTTGACCGTGTCCAAATGCAGGCTCAGGTAAATGCCAACACGCTTAAGCGTTTGGCCCTGAGACTTATTGATGGTCATAGCAAAGGCAAGTTTTACAGGAAATTGTCTACGTCTCAATTGAAATGGCAACCCTGTTTGAGATGGAGCCAAATCAATTCTTGGAATGACATGTATTTCACCTTTAGAGGAGCCAGTTAAAGACTTAGCAATTATGACATTATTTTTCAATTGGAGAACCTCTAGTCTTGTACCATTGCCAAGACCCCTTCTGGTGTTAAGATTTCTTAACAGCATAATAATTGCTCCAATCTTTAACCTCAATTTGTGAGGTGGCATGCCAGAAGGCGGGACTATTTGAATGCCATGGCAACTTCACCCCATTGGCTAGTACAGTTACACAAGCAACCAATAAGCTATCGGCGACAAACAGACACTTAAGCCGCATATAATAAAGATATGTATGTGCACATGTATATATATATATGTGTGTGTGTGTGTGTGTGTGTGTGTGTGTGTGTGTGTGTATTATATATATATATTAGATAAATAAATGAATGACTGCTGGGCTCATCTTACCAGGGAAGTAGACTGTAAAATAAAGATTAACATTCAAAAAGTTTATTAGAAAGTGCTTACACGATCAACCTCTGTGAAAAAAACAAAATACAACAGCAAAAAAAAGCAAGATGGGGTTAAAGAAGACTTTGTACTATATCACAGTCTCAAAAATGTTCTTAGTTAAAACCATATACAGCTCTAAAGCTGGAAAGGACCTCTGGAGTTATTCTGGCTTGAGAGAGGCATCTGGGCCTTTACACCAAAGTACGAACCATTTAGGGGATGCAGGCTTCTCCCAGGAGGGGTGCCCCTTGGTAAGGGCCTCTCCCAGAGAGTGCAGTTCCTCTCCTGCAGAAGCTGGGCCCTGGGAACTGGAAGCATTCCCAGAAGCTGGAGAGTTATGCTCTTCATTACTGACAGGAGATCTAGGTGGTACATTAGAGCATCTATGACAGACTACCCATTGGGATACTCAAATCTATTTCTTTAGGTAAATTCTGGGAGAAACTCCTCAAGGATTCACAGTGGGACTCTTGTCCTGGGAGAAATTTCTAAGAAGGTGGATAGGACAAACCTCAGTCTCCCAACACCTGGCTGACATTGTAGCCACCACTGTTACCCATCAACTTCTTTGTCTACCATCCATTCTGGATTCCTTTCAACCTCAGCTAGCATCTCTTTCATTCCAGGAGGTTCTGACACAGACCCTTATGCCTTGGGGATCTGAGCCCCTAATCATCATGCCTTATTCAGGTCACAGCATGCATTTGTTCACCAACCATAAAAGTTGAGTGAGAATAAGTAGAAACATCCAAGTGTGTCATTTGGGTGTCAATCACATTCCACTCTGCCCCCACCATGTAATAAGATTTCTACTTTACCTGATGGGTAGGGTCAATTACTCTTTCCAGTAATGGTGACTCTTAATTTTGAAAATGGTCTCTTGGCAACAGAGGCCCTATGTGTCTGAGCGGCAGCTGCAACTTAAAGTTCAGTGGGACTTTTGCTGTGTTCCCTTGTAAGATGTACTTCCTTCTGGGAACCAGGGCCTTTATATGTGCAGCACCCAGAATTAGGGGTGGGGGTTTGGATGTCCAAATTCCCAAAGTGGGTCACCAGAAGTAATGTGAAGAGGGCCTGCACTTACTTTCACCTTGTACATCTCTTCTCACCCCACTTATCTGATATTTTATTGGATCTTCTGGGGTATAGGCCAAAGTGGCTAGAACACTTACTTATGTCTTGGTCTTGCTGAAGAATCTTTTCCAGCTCTGTGTCTACTCAAAGCTGGTAGGCTGGTATACACATATGAGATACATGAGACACAGACACATATATATGTTGAACAATTTTCCCAAATGTAGAATATACTGCTTCTAAAATGTGAAGA
This sequence comes from Saccopteryx bilineata, assembly GCF_036850765.1. NCBI lineage: Eukaryota > Metazoa > Chordata > Mammalia > Chiroptera > Emballonuridae > Saccopteryx > Saccopteryx bilineata. The sequence continues at coordinate 184,587,980 of NC_089490.1, read as the reverse complement.
GATATACCAGCTTTTGTAAATTCTTCTCTGTGGTTAGGCATGCAAGATGCTATAATTTGTTCTTTACTCTGAAGTCATATCCTGTTTTTTCCCAGACTACTGCACTTCTAAAAGTTTTACTTATGTGGTAAGTCCTTTAATCTTCATATGGTATACCTCCTCTATTTTCAGTATGTATGTAAAGCCCCCCAAATACTTGACAACTTCTTTGTTTGTTTTTCTTTTGTCTGATTAAGATTACATATGTCATCAGCATAGTGGACCAGAATGAAGTTTCATAGTTTATCTAATTCTTATGACTGGAATGTTCCAGATCTCCTTGAAATATGACAAGACAAAAGACAAAGACAGGATAACACATTCTTGAGCAAAAATTTGAGCTTTGTCCCCTTAATAATACCTAGGGAAATATGTATGCTCTGAAACAAAAGAGAAAATATGGGATAAGACCATGATTGATGTAAAAAAAATGGTTTACCAGGAAGACAAACAATCCAATCCAAAAATGGGCAAAAGAAATGAATAGACATTTCTCCAAAGAGGACACACAGATGGCCAATAGGCATATGAAAAAATGTTCAACATCATTAATGATTAGAGAAATGCAAATTAAAACCACAATGAGATATCACCTCACACCAGTCAGAATGGCGCTCATCAATAAAACAACACAGAATAAGTGCTGGCGAGGATGTGGAGAAAAGGGAACCCTCCTGCACTGCTGGTGGGAATGCAGACTGGTGCAGCCACTGTGGAAAACAGTATGGAGATACCTCAAGAAATTAAAAATCGAACTGCCTTTTGACCCAGCTATACCACTTTTAGGAATATACCCCAAGAACACCATAGCACTGTTTGAAAAGAAGAAATGCACCCCCATGTTTATGGCAGCATTGTTCACAATAGCAAAGATTTGGAAACAGCCCAAGTGTCCATCAGAGGATGAGTGGATTAAAAAGCTTTGGTATATATATACTATGGAATACTACTCAGCCATAAGAAATGATGACATAGGATCTTTTACAACAACATGGATGGGCCTTGATAACATTATACTGAGTGAAAGAAGTAAATCAGAAAAAACTAAGAACTATATGTTTCCACACATAGGTGGGACATAAAGATGAGACTCAGAGACATGAACAACAGTGTTGGGGTTACAGGGTGGGGGGAGGAGAGGGAGGGGGTTGGGGGAGGGGAGGGGCACAAAGATCATGGCTTTTCAGCATTGGCCATATTCCCCCCTTAATCTATAGACAGACAGCAAATATTTACGTATGGTGTTCCCACTATAAAGACTGCTGTCTTAGGGACAAATGCTGACAAACTATTTCAGCAGTTCCTCCTTCTTCAAAGACTTATATGTAAACATAGAGCTCCATGTTTCATAGGACATACTCAAGCTCACTCCATGCTTCCTGGTGCTTTAGCACAAGGGAATGCCCCCCCCCCCCTTTTTTTTTTTTTTTTGTATTTTTTCTTTTATTTATTTTTTTTTTTTTGTATATTTCTGAGGATGGGGATGGGGAGGCAAGCAGACAGACTCCTGCATGCACCTGACTGGGATCCACCTGGCATGCCTACCGGGGGGAATGCTCTGCCCATCTGGGATGTTGCTCTGTTACAACCGGAGTCATTCTAGCAACTAGGGCGGAGGCCATGGGGCCATCCTTAGTGCCCAGGGTGGATTTACTCCGGTGGAGCCTTGGCTGTGGGCGGGAGGAGAGGGACCGGGAGGGGGGAGAGGGGGAGGGGTGGAGAGGTAGATGGGCGCTTCTCCTGTGTGCTCTGGCCGGGAATCGAACCTGGGAATCCTGCACACCAGGCCAACGACTCCGACGGGTCTACCATATCATGCTTTTTACTTAAAAAAAAAAAAAATTACATTTCTTTTGAAAGCTGATGAACAGGAGACACCAAATCTACCTTCTTTATTAGATCTAGCTAATAACACTGTCTGTCTTTTTTCCAAATAGCTCCAGATATATGGAAAAGATTTATATAGGCGGATGGGGATCCTCAAACCCCTCAGCGAGATCTTCTGAGAATGGCTTTTAAGATACCTAGAGGCAGAAAAAGCCCAATAGAGATCAGGGGGAACTACCAGCTTTTAGGATACACCCTTAAAGGCTCCAGCACCCCAAAGAGGTCTCATAGGATGCCATCTGGGTCCTGCTTCAATAGTGGAAAGGAAGGTCATTGAGCTAAAGCCTGCCAGGCTTACACACCTCTGCTGTGAGGAAACAGGGACACTGGAAGGTGGGCTTCCCCCTCGCTCCTCTAAGGGAGGGTTCAGTCTCTTCCAGCCCTGCTCCAGCCACTTATGACCTAACCTTGCCCAGAATGCTGGGGTTTGCCACTGAAGGCTGAAGGTGCCCAGGGCCGTCGACCCCATCTACGACACTGTGGACGAGCCTAGGGTATTTCTTCCAAGAAGCAGGTAAACTGATCTCATTTGCACAAGGGCCACTTAACTATGTTTTGCCTGAAAAGTCAGGTTCTTTATTCTTCCCTCAAAGATCTCTGTTGTGGGTGTTGATAGTCCTATTTTCTGCTGCTTTGCTTAATATATAGTGTTTCCTTTATTCCTCCTACCTCAATGCCCCACTCATATTTCAGGCTGGGACCTACTCTTAATTTAGAGCTCTCTTTTCTCCTTTTGCCAACTTGTATTATGAATTTACCTTTGCCACCCAGCTTAGTGTATCCCAAGGTTCTCTTTACCAGGCCACAGTCACAGAGCTCCAGGGAAAAGCAACCTGGTCTCAACTCTCCAGGCAGAGGAGAACAGAAGCTCCATATCCACGCATGCTGCAAATGGCTTTTTCCAGTCTACCTGAATCATTACCAGCTAGAAGCAGTGGTCATTGGGACTTGGACATGAGCTGCAAAGTATAGAATGGTGACAACAATTCCAGTGCCATACGGACTTTTCCTGTGGGGAACTTTCCTGGACTCCTGCTCCCTGTGACAGCTCCTAACAGACTGAACTGTGGTTGGGGTGCATTTTTCAGGGATTTGGCATGGTGAGGGGGCCAACTTGGACTTGGGGAACATGTTAAGGACACTACTCATTTATGGATTCTTGCTGTATTGGCCAAGAGTTTGCTTAAAGGCTTTTAATCACTGTAAAAAAAATAGAGGACTAGATGAAGAAGATGGGGCACATATACACCATGGTATATTATTCAGCTAGGAGAAATGGTGACATTGGATCACTTATAGCGGAATGGTGGAGTCTTGGTAGCACTGTGCGGAGTGAAATAAGCGAATCAGAAAAAAACAGGAACTGCAGGATTCCATACATTAGTGGGACATAAAAGCGAGACTGAGAGGCATGAACAGGAGTGTGGTGGCTATGGGGGGTGGGGGGAGGGAAGGAGGGAGAGGGGTAGGGGAGGGGGAGGGGTACAGAGAGAACTGGATGGAGGGTGGCAGAGGACGATCTCTCTTTGGGTGATGGGTATGCAACATAACTAAATGACAAGATAACCTGGAAATGTTTTCTTTGAATGTATGTACCCTGATTTATTGATGTCACCCCATTAAAATAAAAATTTATTTATATAAAAAATAAATAAATAAATAAATAAAACAAAAAGCCAAAAAAAAATATTGTAAGACCATCGATCAAAAAAAATCAAAGTTAGAATAAGGCAGAAATGACACTGTGGAAAAATGAATTGAAATTGTAAAAGGCAAACTAGAAAAGCTCTCCCAAATTGCACAGAAGAACAACAAAGAGACCAGGTGGGGGGAAAATAATAGATATAAAGGTCACAATATTAAGATTCAATGTACACATCACCCATAAGCATGACTAGACCAAAAATTTTAAAGCAAGTTAAAAGGACATTTCCTGAGATAAGGGATTGTACAGATAAGAATAACACACTTTGTACCAGAAAAAAATTGATAATAGTCAATAACTAGATAAGTCCTGATGACATTTTTAAATAAAACAAGTGAGTGGCATTTTAAATAAAGTAGTTTCATTCATAATTCCAGGGACAGTAAAAATTAAAAACTGTATATATAGCATTTTAGGGAGTAATGGTAACATTGTTTATATAAACTAATGGGACATAAGGAGAATGCTTTAAAGAAAAAAAAAATGACTCTAATTTCCTAAATTGATTAAGAAGTATAGGACTGCTCTTAGGAAAAAGAAATAATTTTTATATCCCATCACATAAATTTAAAGAAAACAAGACTAGAAAGGTAAAATACCAGAAAATATCTTTATGACCTTGGAGAGCAGGGAGGGTTAATAGATGTTCCATATGTACACAAAGTAGTCCAAAAGAGAGCACTTTTATAGGCAACAGTTTACAACTGTGATTACATTCATTTTAAAAATCTTATGTACATTGCAAAGCATTAGTTTTCAAAAAGCAGAAAACAAAAATCAGGTTTATAAACATCTCTTTTTAAAAAATAGACATGACGAACTCAAGTTCCAGAAATATAAAGAATCCCAAAATTAATATTCAAAGACAAACTGATAGAAAATAGGAAAAAGAAGACCTTTCTTGAATTCAAGAAAATTGGAGCTGAACATACGATACACATGAAAATCTAGAGAATCTCACTAATAGCATAGGAGTGCAAATTGATATAAAAAGAGATGAAAGCATGTGGACAAACACTTAGACGCTGGGCAGCAGTAGGACAAGGATATGGAACAAGAGTAACTGATTCTCTGCAGTTGGGAGGGCAAATCAACACTATTGCCTTTGAGAGAAACTTAATTGAAGGAACAGTTTTCCCATGACCTACAAATCTCACTCCAAATGTACAGAGAATAAACATTGCACACGCATCTGTGTGTGTGCACATGAGCTTGGCAGAGGAAGATACTTTTATAATTGATTTATGGATAAATGCACAGGTAATAAACGTTTAAAATCAGCACGGCAATGTCAGAGAACACATTCAGGAAGTGGATACCTCAGGGAAAAAAGGGAGGAAATGGACTCCGAGGAGCAAAACACAAAGATTTAATTTGAATATGCAATATATTCTTTCTTAAGTTATGGGGGTAGATGAGTGTATGTTACTTTATTCACTATACTTTTTTGACATACCTTAAAATTTATAAAACCAATGTGTGTGCCTAAAGAATAAAGATCTAGTGATGAATTAATAAATTAGAAACAAAATGAACAGTATAAATCAACTAATCCAAATCTTGGCCTTTTTAAACATAAGTTTAAACATGAATAAAAAAGAAAACACAAATATATGACAGACACATACCATGATAGATGGGATGCTTTAAAATTCTAAAAGGATATAATTTGATAAATTTTAATAAGTATGAGTATTGCAATGACATAGATATAATTTTTTAGGTAAATAAACCTAACTCAAATGTATGTGAGATTTACCAGCCTGCCAAGGGCGATAAACTCAGCTGGAAGCCTAGTCCACATCATGTGACAGCCCTAAATCTTCCAAATAAACGGACACTTCTGGGTAATTCAGGCTGTTTGGTAACCTCTGTCCCTGGGTTCCCCACTGACTCACTTCTTTATAATGTTCCCCCAGACATACAATTTATCTCTTTCCTCAGTTTCTGCCAAAAAAGATTTACAGTCTCTCAAAAGTATTTTTGAAGCATTAAAGAGTTTACTGAAAAATTGGATGACCAAGTTAAATACCCACAAACAGAATAATGGGCATAAATTTCACTAGACCACCACATCCCAGGGGAAATTTCCTTAGCTATTTCCCTAACAGAGCCATCATTTTCTGGCACCTCTTTGGGTTCTGACTCTTGCCTCTTATTTCTCTATATTTTGCTTTCTTCTCTCTCGGCACTGAACAAAAACAATAGTAATTTCTCTCATTTTTTTTAGCATACATAGCTAATGATTTCTTAATTCCTGTTAGCACCCATGCCTTCTGGGTCTCATGTTCCACACCAATGGTTCATCAAGGTATTTCCCATTAGAAGCAGGTTCTCTCTAAAAGGGACTCAAATGACAGAGATAACATACTATATATTTTTTTCACTTCTCAATTATGATTGCCAACATCTACTCAAGAAGTTGTAAAAACAGTATTTATAGCCATTATCTCGAATGTGAACTATGTCTAAAACGTACATATACATACACAAAGATAAGGCAGTTGCATAGATTTGACTATTAATAGTTCTTGATCTTCCATTTCTATTTTTAAACAATATTTTGATGATCAGTAAAATGACATTAAAATAAATAAAAGTGTTAGCATAGTATTTCTTAAATAAAGAAAGCAAACTATCCAGGTTTTCTGCTAATGCAGTTTCTCTCATGTCTGGGACAAATACTGAAAACTGTCATTCTGCCTCCTGGCAAGGTTGTCCCTGACCTCGCACCCTGGGACCTAGGCAGAGGTAGAGTGCCCTGCTCATCGGATCTATTCTCTACCCCATTCCTCCAGAAGCTTTGGGTGAACACTTTCCTAGGTTGAGCATCCACAGTGCTGCTCTGCTCTCTCTTCTAGAATCTATACTTTTGCTGTAGTTGAATTTTTGTCCTTTGGGAAGTTGCCTTCACATTGATTCTCCCAGATGCTTTGCAGTGTTCTCCCCTATAGTACCCTGACTACAGAGACTAATGCACAGGCACAGATGGGCATTTAGTGGAGGGTAAGCAACAGTGATTCTGCGCTGACATCCTGAAACTGTGGCAAGAAATAACTCCAGGTCTCTCTCTATGCGTGCTTTTTCTCCCTGTCCTTATATTAGTCTCCTTCTTTAATATTTGGAAAAAGTGATATTTTCTCATGGAACCCTTTCTGAAATTCTGGGCTGGCACAGTGTCCCTGTGACATATTCTTAGAGCAATCTTCACTTAACCTTTTGTGAAAACTATTCCCATAGTTTAAGCTCCATGAGAACAGGACCATGTTTCTCTTGTTTACTACTATATTTCCGGATGATAACAGTTGCTTAGTGAATAAGTGAAAAAAATAGATAGATGAGTGGATGGATGGATAGATGGATGGCTGTTACTCAGTCTTCTCAAATTTTTCTCTCTTCTTTTTAACTTTATTCATTAGTTCTTGTAGCAAAAAATAAAAAATTAATCAGTTCAGCCAGCGTTCTCATCAAAATATATGTCTCCTATGAAAAGATGTAAAGGAAATTAAAAGTGTCTCAATAAAATGAGGATGGCAATTGAATAGGAATCCAATGCAAAGATTAAGAGAATTTCAACCAAAGACTTTTCTTCATTCTTTACTATTCTGGTTTGCTTTTTCAGGAACCCACGCTCAAGAAAAGACTTGAGTTTTTCCCGTCATTGCTCCTAATGACTTCACATTGGTCGGGTTCTTCTGTCTCGTGGTGCCCCTGCAAATCCCTATCTACTTTGCAGCCATGGCTGCACACCTGCGGCCTCCTTCCCGGAGCACCACACAGCACTGTCTTCAGATAAACCCTTCCTTGGAGTGCTCCCCCCAAATTATGCCAATGGTCACAATTTCTCACCCAATTTATCAGTTTGGTTCTCCATGTATTTGAGATCACTCAGTCCTCACAACTATCTAAAAGCATCCTCACCCTGCTGTGGAAAGCCTATCCTTCCTACCTTGAAATTCATGCCACTTATGTCCACATTTTTAACATGCTCATTCAATTGAAAACAGCTCATAATAATAGGGTCATTTTTTTAAAAAATGAAAAAGTCCATTGACTATGCTTTCCTCTCCATCCCTTTGTTCCCGGTCCCTTTACATTCAGGCTTTCCAAGGCCACTGTATATGTCCTAGCTGATTTAACCAAATCAATCCCTTTATGAGGACATTCTTTTTTGCTAAAACCTCTAGAAGCTTCTAACTGCCTTAGAATTTATGAATAGAAAGTTCTCTGTACTCAGCTAGGCACTCTCTCCTGGAGATATAAAATCTACATGCAATTTACTTCTCCCCAACCATAATACTGACACTTGACTACAACCATGCTAGTGCCCTCACTACAGCTGTCTGAATTTACTTCCGATATTGCCCTTTTCAGCATGGTCCTCATTCTGTTATTTTTTTAAAATCCAAATCCTATCAACATTGACCAGATCAAATTCCATATACTTCATAAAACCTCCTTTTTAGGCCTTCACAATTTTGGCTTCTATGGAAATCCTCTCATATTTTATATTTGATATATTAATCTAAATGGTTCATGTGTGTTAGATCTACCTCTCAAATTTGATTGTATACTTCCTCAGGAAAATATAGATTAGACTTCTTCTGTATTACCTATCTATACCCACACAGTGTCCTAGACTTAGCACAACTTATTTAGTTTAGTATTGACTGAAAAGTAAAGATGCCTTCTTCCCCTGGTTGAATTCTTAAAGGAGGATATTATAAGTAAAGAAAGAAATCGAGTTAGGAAGATGATAGGGAAACAGTGCAACAGAAGTGAACAAAACAGACTTGAAGACTAAAGAGTTTTGCAAACTATTATATTTTCAAGCCTGAGCCAATGTTATCATGACCAAGCTTGTCAATAACCACAAGCAAAGGAACAATCCACCTGCTGCGAGGAGGAAGCATTTGGAGCTCAAAGAGACTTGAGCAGTAGCTTCAGAAAACACTTTAACATTAAAACATCTTTATATTTATTAATTTCTTTCTAAGATCCTCTAGCTGATTTCTGGGCAAACTTTCATGTCATACCAGTGGAAAAAAAATGAGGGGAGGGACTATGAGCACTTTGACATAAGAAGACAGACACAGAAAGAACTCCCTCGCCAAATCTCTAGCAGTCATACGACTGGGAACGGAACAGACACCAGGTCCCATGCCTTGCCATCTGGTGTTCTACCAGCTAGACCACACTGTCTCCCTAAATTGCCAACCTAGATTCAGAACTGTGTTTGTGACATAATTCTGGTCTTTGTTTCTCTGTGCTGTTGAAGATAGGATATCTCTCCATTTGGCATGGTGGAAATTTTTATGTCTAAAAAAATTTATAATTAGTGGTGTTGCTTCTTTATACAAACAAAAAACTCCCCCAAATTATTTAAGTTGAGTTCAATGCTATAAGAAAATTAAGAAATTCTTGGTGTAAGATGAGATGCTTAATTACAAATTATTTAAACAAAGATATTTTGAGGACTGGCAAATCTATTATATTAATTTCTACAAATCTATGTTTTTCTATTAGAGTTTGACCAACTCTACTCAGCAAAGCTGGATTCTGAGCACAGGACTTCTGTAGCTTTATGTTTGTGCCAAACCCTGATTATATATAGAAATAAGAATGCTGGTTCTTTCCATTGGCTCTTCTAGTTTGCATGCACACTCACATACATTGTTCACCACAGTTGTGGAACTGTGCAACTTTGACTCAGATGGAGATGAAAATGTTCTATTTAATTCAAGGTAAAAGAAGGCTTGGGATAAGGTAAAATATACTTCCTTTTTCTTTAAATTACCAACCCATAGACCTATTTGGAGTTATAAAAGGGAGGTGACCCTTGATACTAATATTTAAACCTTTATTCTTTCAAATATCTATGTGTGCTTCCAACCAGTTGTTTCACTAAAAACTGCCCTATAGCTACATGAGCTATACTTGTGCATAGCTTTTTTTTTTTTCTGAAGTGAGAAGTGGGGGCAGGGGGTGGTGGGGCAGACAGACAGACTCTGGCATGTGCCTGACAGGGATCCACCTGGCATACTCACCAGGGGGCAATATTAGGCCCCTCTGGGGCATTGTTCCTCTGCAATCAAGCCATTTTAGTGCCTGAGGCGGAGGCCATGGAGCCATCCTCAGCACCCGGGCCAACTATGCTCCAATGGAACCTTGGCTGTGGGAGGGGAAGAGAGAGAAAGAAAGGAGCGCAGGAAAGGTGAAGAAGCCAATGGGCACTTCTCCTGTGTGCTCTGGTCCAGAATCAAACCGGGGACTTCCATACGCTGGGCCTACGCTCTATTGCTGAGCCAACCAGCCAGGGCATGTGGAGCATTTTTGAAGGTGGCTACTGTAACGGTGCATACATAAATGAAGTAGAGCTGAAAACTATGCAAGGTGATGAGTGGCAGAGAGGCTGAGTTTGTTCTCTAAAACCATTTTTATCAATATTACAATCTTTCCTTTATACCTTTATATATTGTCTGATCCACTACAATATAAAAAAAGGCTAAAAAAAAAAGAAATTACTAATTTGGTAGAAATGAAGGGTTTAAGCAGTGGGGATGCCTGAGAAGGAATATCATAAACATGGATCACTCTAGGGACAGTAAGATCAGTAAGCTCCAGGAGGTGGTCAAGTGTGGGGAAATAGACTCAACAGCAGGCACCCATGTCAGAGCTGATCTCTAGAAGCTAACAGGGACACCACCCTTTCACTCACTGCTGCCCTGGTTTCTAAACATCATTTGCCTTCCTCCCAGTTCTTCATTTTAAAGGGAAAGGGAAAGTTTTAAAATTTCCTTCAGTAGTGAATTTAAGATAGACATAATACTTTATACCCGAAGAAGAAGAATCATTTCAGCCTCTGAATTAATTCACTGGAGTGTAACTTGAGACTATAAGAAAAAACATGCATATTTCTTACCTTTTCAGATTTCTTTTTTTATTTGGAAAGTTGTATAAAATCTCACTTAAGGATTCAAAGTTATTTAAGAGAGGCCATGGAAAGAGAGAGGAAAGATGAAAAGGATAAGTATGGTTGGTAGGGAAAAATAACCATAAAAACTTTAAACCCTAGATTTTAGAATAAAAGATGATCTGGGGGGGGCAAATTATAAAGTAAATATATGAGCCCAGGAAGAGAATGTTTATTTTTGTAAATATACTGAACAAGAAGAGAAATACTTCAATTGTGATAGAGGGTAATAGTGTTCCTGGGAATAAAGCATATTTTTCAAGGACCATACACACTGGTCACAAAAGTTAGGGGATCAGGGGATGTGCAGATATTCCAATACTTTCTGCCTTTTGTATAGTGCATTTTCATCAAGGAAATAAAAGTTGGGTTTGCATCTCATTTGCATAATCGAACAACTTTTTTTGACTTGTTTGCTCTTCTGATGTTCTTGTTTAATGAAAAAAAATCAGATGCTTCTTTTTTTTATCATTTCATATTTCTTTTGAAATATCCCCTAATTTTTATGAGCAGTATATTTAGGCTCCTGGAAAAAGTCATTGTAGAGGATTTTGAAAATGCAACAGAGAAGTATCTTGCTTGGTTGTTGAAAATGCTAATAATTATAAATAGATTTTCTTAAGTCATTTCAATGTTTTATCAAAACAGATAAAATTAAGTGGTGAGGGAAAGTAATGGAAATAGATGCTGAGGGAAACTCTAATCCCACTTTGACCCACACAGCCTGCCCTTCTGCAGCTGGATGAAGGGCAGAAAGCTTAAGTGGGCGCTTGAGCTCCTCCCATGTGACCTGCTCTCCTCCCTTTCTGTACTTCTCCCTTCCGCTTCCCACCTCTCCACCTCCCCCTGGGGTGCTTCCCACCATGCCCCCACCTTTTCTCAGGCCCTTCTCCTCAATGGGAGTGGCCCTTGCCCTCTTTCTCTTGGTCACATGTCATAGCTTTGTGAATATTCTAAATTGTCACAACATCTAAGATGTGTCTTTTTTTTCTTTTTTCAGAACATCCAATGGTACATATCTTCCCTAGGTTATATTTATTTTATTTTATTCTGGTTAATCATTTTTTTTTCATGTCGTGTGTTGTATTTTATAAACTAAGATTGTGTGAGTGGTGCGAATGTAGATTCCATCTTGGATAATGTGGAAGCTTCTCCAAGTTGACTAGATTGGTGAAAAATTGTGATGATTGAGAGAGGAGGCTTAATAAATGTTTGTTGTTTCATTAATAAGAAGGAGAACTGTTAGATATCTAGCATACTTGTAATGGGCCAGGCTTAGGGCTAGATACTTTATTTTTGTAATAATAATAATCATAAGAATCAAAATATCCTTTATCCCTTCCCTTCCCATCCCCTCTCTTCTCTTCCCTTCCCTCCCTCCCCTTCATTTTCTCTTCCCTCCTTCCCTTTTTCCCTTCCTCCTTCCCTCCCTTCCTCCCTTCCTTCCTTCCTTCCTTCCTTCCTTCCTTCCTATTTTTCTTAGAAAAAGAGGATTAATAAGTACCATAATATAAAACATTTTTAAGTTTCTGTGTTGCATTTTATAAATCAAGGTCAAACTGATGCAAACTGAAGCTTATATAAGGAAGGCACTGACTTGATCTGTAATATTTTTAGATAAAAATTATTTTATTCACATGCTAAATATGTGTTAAACCTATAGGTTTAAACACTTACATCAGATTATAGAATCTTGCTGCAGACCAGCACGGCTCCTAATAATGGTGTGGAATTAAGGAAACACACTTATCAAAACAAAAACGATGAGACTGGGAGGACTCTTCAAAATGCCTGGCAGTATCTGAGTGCCCCATAGCCCCAGTTTGCTTTATTATATAGCCATATGCAAATAAAGGACCTTTATACAAAGTTGCCCATCCAAGGCTAAGACAGGAACTCTCCCAAGGCAAAAACAGGATACATTAGTGAAATCTACCAACATCTGAAACAAACAAAGAGTCAGAGGAAGGGCTTGTATATTGCTTTCAGCAACCCAAGGAAGCAAGTGGATTGGGTGCAAATACTCAGCATCAAAGCCAAATATGGGGATGGAGGGGGGAGAACTTAGCCTTTGCTAAGCCTCGAATCTAAAATGGCTTTTTGCCATTTATGGGCCACAACATATCCCCCTTTTCTTTTTTATTTTTAATTTGTGTGCTGAGATTTGCACTCATCTGATTTCCTAGTTTCCCAGATTCTAATTTGGAGGCAGATTGAAAAAATACAGAACAAACACAAAATTAGTATAGTCAATGCTAACAGATACCCAAACAAACATTCTAATACATTACAGTGATTCAAACCTTTAAGCAAATTCTTGGCCAATACAAGAATCCATAAAAGAGCAGTGTCCTTAACATGTTCACCAAGTCCAAGTTGGTACCAACACCATTCCAAATTTCTGCAAATGCAACCCAACCCCAGTTCAGTCCATTAAAAGCTGTCACAGGAGCAGGAGTCCAGGAAACAAATCCAGGAAAAGTCCGCATGGCACTGGAATTGCTGTCACACTTCTATACTTTGCTGCTCGCGTCCAAGTCCCAAAGACTGCTGCTTCTAGCTGGTAATGACCCAGGTAGACTGGAAAAGCCATCCGCAGCACACATGAAAATGGAGCTTCCGTTTTCTTTAAACTGGAAAGATGAACCCAGGGGGCCTTATACTGGAGCTTTACAGCCATGGGGTGGTAAGGAGAACCTTGGGATACACTAAGCTTGGTGTCAGAGGTAAGTTTGTAAGTTGGCAAAAAAGGAAAAAAAGGAGCTCTAAATTAGGACTAAATCTTAGCCTAAAATATGGGTGGGGCATTGAGGCAGGAGAAATAAAGGAAACACTATATATTAAACAAAGCAGCAGAAAATAGGACTATCAACACCCACAACAGAGATCTTTGAGGGAAGAATAAAAAACCTGACTATTCAGGCAACACATAGTTAAGTGGCCCTTGTGTAAATGAGACCAGTTTATGTGCTACTTGGAAAAAAGACCCTAGGCTCGTCCACAGTGTCGTAGATGAGGCCAACGGCCCCTCAGCCTTCAGTGGCAAATACCAGCATTCTGGGCAACGTTAGGTCACAAGTGGCTGGAGCAGGGCTGGAAGAGACTGAACGCTTCCTTAGAGGAGCGAGGGGGCAGCTTACCTTCCAGTGTCCCTTTTTCCTCACAGCAAAGGCATGTAAGCCTGGCAGGCTTTGGCTTAAATGACCATCCTTTCCACTATTGAAGCAGAGCCCTGATAGAATCCTATGAGGCCCCGCTGGGGCACTGGAGCCTTTTGAGGGTGTATGCCAAGAGCTAGTATTTCACCTGATCTCTTTTGGGCTTTTTCTGTCTCTTGGTACCTTAAAAGCCATGCTCAGAAGATCTCACTGAGGGGGTTTGAGGATCCCCATCTGCCTATATAAACCTTTTCCATATATCTGGAGCTATTTGGAAAAAGACAAAACAGTGTTTTTAGCTGGATCAAATAAAATAAAAATCTTTTTCTCTTTTGCAGGAGAAAAAGATTTGGCATCTCCTGTTCATCAGCATTCAAAAAAAAAAATTTTTTTTTTTAAAGATAAGGTAGATTTGCAGGAAACCCAGGATATGACTCCCCATTTTATATATATATTTTAAATTGACCTTAAATATTTGCTGGGTACACTTTAATAATACCTTGACTTTAAAGATTTTAAGAAATACCCGTAATTTGAAAGGTTTGACAAAATACAGTAAATGCTTTAGCTACATATTCAGGAGTATTGTCAACTTTAATCACATCAGGAAGTCCAATAATAGAAAATGCATACAGACAATGAGCTATAACATGCATAGCAGCCTCTCCTATTCTAGTAGAGGCTACTATAAATCCAGAATAAGTATCCACTGTAACATGGACAATGGACTGTTTGCCAAATAAAAATGTATGAGTAACATCCATTTGCCAAAGTTGTCCTGGTAAGAGTCCTTGAGGGTTAACTCCAAATGAAGGGAGAGATTGTAGTATAGGACCCCTCGGACAGGATTTACCAATCTGCTGTGCTGCTTCCCAAGAAAGTTGAAACTATTTATGTAGGGCTGCAGCGTTCTTGTGATGAATAGTATGAGACTGAATTGCTTGATCTGTCATGGTTACTCCAGTAATTTTCTTTTGGGTAGTTTGATCAACAAGGGCATTCCCTTGTGCTAAAAGCTCCAGGGAGCATAGAGTGAGCTCGAGTATGTCCTATAAAACATGGAGCTCTATGTTGACGTACAAGTCTTTGAAGAAGGAGAAATTGCTGAAATAGTTCATCAGCAGTTGTTTCTAAGATAGCAGTCTCTATAGTGGAAACAACCATAAGTAAATAGTGAGAATCAATTTGGCCTGTAAAATTTGCAAAGGCGATTTTCCAGTTAGTGGAAGTTTCCCAGAGCCATTGTTGTTAATCCTTTGAAAAAAGAAACAATAATTTTGAGGCTCAAAACCTATAAGTTGTAAGGGTTGCCTATACCCCTTGATAATTAAGGAAGTGACAAGATCAAAATATGGAGAACAGCTAAATGAATCCATTCAATAGAATGTGAAGCTTGCCACAATAGTCCCGTTGGAGTGTAACTTGAGGGACACATTAGTAAGGCAATTGATTCTTCAGGATTTATGCATTTTAGTTGTGCTTGTTGCAAGGCTTCTTCTACAAGCTTTAAAGCTTGTTATCCCACAGGTGTAAGTAGCTGAGGAGAAGCTGGTTCAGCTGAGCCCCTAAAAATATCAAAAAGTGGCTTCAGTTCTCCAGTAGTTAATTTCAAGGAAGGTCTAAGCCAATTAATGTCTCCTAACAGTTTCTGGAAATCATTTAAAGTTCGCAAATGATCTGTCCTGATTTCTATTTTCTGTGGGCAAATTTGTTGTCCCTCAATAATTTGGCCTAAATAAGAAAAAGGTAAAGATTGCTGTACCTTTTCAGGAGCTATATAAAGTCCTAATTCTTTCAGAGAATATTCTAATTGTTGCAAAATGGTAAACACAGTGTCTTTATCTGAATGAGTAATAAGAATATTATCCATATAATGAATTATGTATATCTTAGGATGCTGCCTTCATACTGGAGATATAGCTTGAGAAATGTATTTTTGGCACAAGGTAGGACTGTAGCCATACCTTGAGGCAAAACTCTCCATTGGTATTGCTCCATGGGAGCCTGGAAATTAAGTGAAGGAACACTGAATGCAAAACGCTTGCAATCATGCGGGCTTAAAGGAATAGTAAAAAAGCAATCCTTCAAATCAATAATTACAAGGTGATAATTCCATGGGATGGCAGTAGAAGAAGGAAATCCTAGCAGAAGAGGACCCATAATTTCCATAGTCTTATTTATTGCTCTCAAATCTTGTAGTAGTCTCCAGTTTCCTGATTTCTTTTTAATGACAAATATAGGCGTATTCCATGGACTATTAGATGGTTCAATGAGCCCAAGCTGTAACTGCTCTTGTACCAATTGAGCAGCTGCCTTAAGTTTCTCCTGAGAAAGAGGTCATTGGTCTACCCATACAGGATTATCTGATTTTCAAGTACACACAATGCATTATTGGGGTAGCAGGAGCTACCAAGGCCCCTATGCGAAATTTTGATATCGTAATCCAGTGATTTTCAACCTTTGTTTCTCACACACTCATAAACTAATTACTAAAGAAAAAGAGGCCCTGACCTTGTCTCCCTTAGTAACTAATTTATTTGTGCCATAAGATGAAAATGGTTATATTTAGTCAGGGGCACTGACTTTAGTAATTAGTGTGTGTTTGTGCCATGAAAAAAAGGTTGAAAATCACTGTAGATGTAATCCATGCCTTCTGGTATTGGATGCCACTTCTATGAGGGTGAGAATTCCCTGCTGTTCTTTTCCCTAGACCCTTAGTGGGCAAAAAATCCCTGATCAAGCATTTGAGTGCTAACTAAACTATTAGGACTAACAAGCAACACTCCCATATTTTTCAAAACATCTCTACCCCACAAATTAACTGGCAATCCAGGGAGCACATAAGGCTGAAAAAATCCAGAATGACCTCTTTATCTTCCCATTATAAAATACTAGAACTTTGTTGAGGGATTTACTCTGCTCTATACGTTGTAATTCTGTGGCTGCTGCATGAGTGGGCTAGGAAGGAGGCCAATGTAACTTAGCAATACAGATACATCAGCTCTAGTATCTAATAGTCCTTTAAATTTATGTCCTTGTATTGTTAGTTCCATTTCAGGGCATTCCTGACCTTTTTTTTTTTTTAATCCAATTGGCAAAATCAGAGGAGCCAAATCACCGGTTTCCTTGGATCCTCCTTTGCAGGATGTGGCCTGAGAAGCAGAATTAGCATCCTTATACTATTCTTCTAAGTGCCTGAATTAGCCGTGAGACAAATTCTTGAAATGACTTATTAGAGCCCTGCTTAATTTTGCTCAGTTCCTTTGTTTTGCCTGAGTATAACCTTACACATAAACAAGACAATTTATACACAAAAAACACAAGTATAACATATAACTTTGATTAATCCTAATACTTAAATCGCCTATTTGGCTCCTAACTCTGAACACACCTCACAATGCACTAACCAAATCAGTAAGTTTTAAGGATCTACATTCTATTCTATTTAAATTTAAATGAGCGCTCCTTACAAGTTCTAAAAACATTTTATTTTTTCTAAATATGAGAGCCAGCATTTCCAATTTTTGCATGCAAAAAACCCCCCTTAATTCAGGCCTTAAAAACAGACACATTTGACAACATTAAACAAAGACTAAACAGAAACAAGAATTAGACAAAGCAGAGAGAAACCCGGGATTTGAGAGCACATCCAGATTAGAAAGATGCCTGCCTGATATTAGTCAGGGCATTTTCTGACAGAGGGACTGAAGGATGTGACTAAACAAAATCTCCCCGAGAAAATTTGCTCTCGGCAGCTGCTGGAATATTTTCTATAGTCAGATCCAATACAGGTCCCCTGCCTCAATTTACAGGCAAAGAATAAGAAAGAAACAAAATGACAGCTCAGAAGATTGTAGTTAAAACATGAAAGAAAATCAGACCATAACAGGAAAAGCTGTAACTTTCCTAATACCTGAGTTTCCTTTCCATTCTCAAATTCTATAGTTGCTGTAACTGGCGGCTCAGGTTGACTATGCTGAGATTTCTCCCCTACCTCAACAGCCCCTTCATGAAAGTCTGACTTCCACAGCAAATAATCACCCCCAGAGAGATAAGCACAAGTGATCGCCTTCCAGTAATTTGGGGGAAGAGCCTTTGCCCTAATAGTATCTAATAAACCAAGTGAAAAGGGGGCAGTAGGCCCATACTGAACACAAGCAAGTTTAAGCTCTTTCAGAGTTCTAAAAGGTTCATGTTCTCGCACTAGTCTCCCTGTATCATCCTGTCTTTCTACAACAGGAAAATAGGTAAAGCCATCATCTATTGTTTCCCCTACATTTCGAGCCTGGTCTATAGAATGTTGGAGAGGGGATTTCCCAGATTTTGAGCTATAGACTCTGCAATCAGCCTGATAAGGAACAGAGGAGCAGAGGGTTGAATGCAGGAAGGAACTGAGGGCAGCAGAGGCCCCACGGCTAAGGCAGCCATAGCCACGGATTTTTCATCCCCCGAGTCATCCTCAGACTCCAAGTTATCCTTGTTTTCACATCCCTCTGTTTCCAGCTCACCCTGATACTCTTCAGACAATGATTTGTCTTCATACAGAAACATTTCTACATAAAGGTCCCTTATTTTTTACCCTATCTGTCCCATAATCTTTTACTCCTGACTACACTTTCCCCCAAAACTTTCTTTACTCACTGTGCGCACTTCACTTTGGGGAGTTCCGTCACCTTCCTTCAGTTTTAGTTTCCTCGTACTCAGTACTCAAGTCGTCTGTTCGGGCGCCACTTGCCGTGGACCAGCGCGGCTCCTAATAATGGTGCGGAATTCAGGAAACACACTTTGTCAAAACAAAAACGATGGAACCGGGAGGACTCTTCAAACTGCCTGGCAGTATCTGAGTGCCCCATAGCCCCAGTTCGCTTTATTATATAGACATATGCAAATCAAGGACCTTTATACAAAGTTGCCCATCAAAGGCTAAGACAGGAACTCTCCCAAGGCAAAAACAGGATACATTAGTGAAATCTACCAACATCTGAAACAAACAAAGAGTCAGAGGAAGGGCATGTATATTGCTTCCAGCAACCCAAGGAAGCAAGTGGATTGGGTGCAAATACTCAGCATCATAGCCAATATGGAGATGGAGGGGGGAGAACTTAGCCTTTTGCTAAGCCTCGAATCTAAAATGGCTTTTTGCCATTTATGGTCCACAGCAGAATCTGAACCTCTTTACAACCAAATAAAAACCTTCCAAGTCAGTGGAAAGTAGAATAATTTACTAAACTAGCTCCCATAGTCAATTATCAATTACTTCAGAACATTATTCAGATATGCTTGGTGAACAGTTGATAAGATTCTGCCCTGCTTCTAAGCTCTGCTTATTTTCAGGTATCTTCTGTTATTGTTGAGTATGGCCTTCAACTTGTATATTCATGGCCCTGACAAAATCACAAACTAAATCTGAGCTTCTCATCTGTGCATCAAATTTGGCTAAGCATTTTTTTAGTGTGACTGTCATAGACTAGTTGTAGATATAGCCTCTGGGTCAGGCATGTACTCAGTTTTTTTACTTCTTTGTTAAGGGCTAGTAGATAGTCCTTCATAAGCTATATAGTATTTTCGCTTGATTATTTAAATTCTCTTAGTGATTTTTTTATGGCAATAAAGAACATGTAACGCTTAATATCTAGCTCTAAGAGGAAAGTTCTTCAAATGGTTTTATGCTTTAAATTTTTTCTCATATTCTGAAATTAATTACTGAATTCACTGGTATTTTCATTTTTATGAATTTATTTTTGACATTTTGAGAATTGGGCTCAGATTATTTGTCTGTCTGTTTGTATATATGTATGTATCTATTAGTATGTTGAAAGGTAAAAACATAATTTATTTTACCCCTAATGGCCAATTAACCAACACCAGTAGCTTGCAGTATTTTCTGCCTCTTATACCCCAGGATCTGTCTTCGGGTTATTATTTTGTTCTCTTGTTCTGTCAGCTTATTCTTATGCCAACATCACACTGTTTTTAATTATTGGCTCTTATAAATAAGTTTTTTTGTTCCAGTATTTAATTCATTATTTTTGGACCATTTCTCACTGTTTATTTTTTTTTCAGTAGTAGTTTTTAATCATTTTCCCAAAGTTACAAAACAAGTTCCATTGGGATTTTGTTTGGGGATTTCATTTGGAAGATACAAGTGGATTTGGGAAGAACTGGCATCATTACAATATTTATTCTTCTCAATAGCATAATCTAAACTCATGTCTAAAATGTGAAACCTGTTTTCTTTCTATTATCATTTTGGAGAAAATGGCTGTGAACAAAATTTCAAATATTCCAACACCACTTGACTGATTTATGAATGAATAGATCTTTAGCTTCTTTAAACTCACAGCCTCCTCATTCATGATGGAACTTGCTTTTGAGCACCTTCCTTGAGGTGATCAAGAGTCCAAAAGTGAACCTGGGTTAACAGTTCCTGAGATAGGCTTGGTTAAAAAGGGAGTGATACACTGAGACGTGAAGAGGACGACTCTGTGTCTGACCAGAGGGCTACCTGCCCGTGAGGTCACTAATCATTGTTCTTCTTCCTTATATATTTCCCTCCCTCTCCTCCATCTGCCCCACCCTGCCATGCACACCGGCTCAATCTATGCTTGAGCCAAGTGTAGGTACCCAAGGAAGGTTACCTCTGGGTTTCGCAGCTGGTTTTCCCACTGCTCCTGAGAAGACCACATCGGAGAGAGGGAACTGAAAATAAACTTAGAGCCTAGTTTTGAGGGAAAGTGCAGGTCTTTAGTAACTTTTTTTTTTTTTTTTTAGTGTTTGGAAGAGGCTACATGACCTCTGTTATCATGTCAATCAAAGCTATCTGATTCACCTTTTTTGTTAAGGAAGTTGTATTTTTAAGGAAAACATTTTCTAGTAGCCACCTTTCTCTCCTGTGAATACTGAACGCTTTCTCTTTTTTGATGAAACTAATTTCATTTCAAGGAGACAGCTGGGAAGACACAAGCTCAACCGTCAACAGATTGCAGGCCTTCTGGTTGAAGGGGTTGAGAGGTCTGTGGGTTTTATTTCTGTCCTCCCACATTTCCATCAATTGCTGGTAATGTATGTGACACCACCACTCTCTGGAGTGAGCCCATGATGGCTACGGAGAAAAAATATCATTTCAAATGCAAGTTTGGGTTTCAGAGATTCGTAGATCCATGAGATCTGGAAGTGTTTTTGCATTGCTCCTGCCTGTCATGCGTGGGTTCCACATTCTCTGCAACCTCCCTCTTAGGTTTGTTCACCCAAAATGCTCCTTGAAAAGTGTTTGGAAATTTGATTCTAAGCGGTATTAATAATACTTTCTCCTTTCCCCATGGTTGCATTTAAAATACCCATTTAAGAATGACCCATCTGTTCCTTTTAAATGTTTACAGATGTAGTGTTTATAATAGAAAATTGACACTATATTTTCATACAGCTTCAACTTGCCCATGCCTTTCAAAATGAAAAGTGAGTTAATAAAATCATCCAGTGTTAGGTGATTGTGTTCAGACAGCAAGAAACAGAAAGGGCAGTGAGATGCTGAATTGATGCCCTCCTTAGTTCTATCTGGTATTAGTAAAAGGCGAAAGATTTATGCGATCTGAAGAGAAACCAGAGTATTGTTCTATCTGGTATTAGTTGTGTTAGGGGGACTTTCAAGGTTGAGCAAGTCAAAGCTTGGTTACCTGAGTGTCAAGTCAGCCCAGTACAGACCGGTGGCCAATGTGCGCTCTGTATCGGAAAGCTCAATCCAGAGGTCAAGGAAAGGAGGGCTCTTCAGAAAAGCCTTCAATTACACATTGGTTACTGTCTAACCAACCTGCTTACTATTCCAAAAGTGTTACCTTAGTCTCTTTAGATGCCTGATGTTCTATTGCGTTTTCACAACCTTCCACAGCCCCGGCTTGTTTTAGATCTATTTTTCATGATAGGATGATAGCTTTCTCTCCTTGCTGTTGCTTCAGAAAAGTGCTGTGAAAAATGTTTCATAAGATTTTCTCCCCCCCCTTCTTTTCTTTGTTTGCCCTTTGGGTAACTCCTGTATACTTCTTTGATATGCAGCATGAGATTAGATTTTTTTAGAAATTACCCTGCATGTCAGTTA
Organism: Saccopteryx bilineata; assembly: GCF_036850765.1. Taxonomy (NCBI): domain Eukaryota; kingdom Metazoa; phylum Chordata; class Mammalia; order Chiroptera; family Emballonuridae; genus Saccopteryx; species Saccopteryx bilineata. The sequence continues at coordinate 184,566,126 of NC_089490.1, read as the reverse complement.
TGTATTAGAGCAATCTGTCACCTTCACATTAGAAGGGCTGGATGCTGTCTCCAGCACCTGGTTCTCTAGGACTCATATTTCGGAAAATAGAGTAACTCGTGTTACGTGAACAGTGTCAGCAAGCCATTATTCTTAATATGAGCTTCTAAATTATAAATATCATCAGACATCCTGGTGCAGCATTAGGAGATGATTCTGTGGCTAAAACAGGAGAACAGCCACACAACTACCAGGTAGAGGCAAATGAAAAGACTAAAAATATATTGCTTCTATTAGTTTTAAAAGCTGAGTTGGAGAGCAGCAGCAACTTGGTCTTATGTGGCAATAGTTTAGGGCTAAAATACTATATAGTATTTTCCCTTCCATTGTATAAATAAGTAAATCTATGGCATATTTATCCCCCACTTCTCCTTGACCCTCCAGGTTGGTCTGTGCTCAGCTCAGGCAACTACCAAAATGGAGGTCTATAAATCTTTTTGGATGTTTGCTAAAGGTGGGAGCCCAGCAGTAGCTTTATAATAGTATCTATTATTAAAGCACATTCATTTTACAGAAAGGATCCAGGCCAGGAAGCACTCCAAAGGACCCAGTCACATTTTATCTTAAGAAGGTTGATATTTAAAACATCAAAATAAAATCAGTCCTGCAGCTCAATGGAGAGCAATGAAAGAGCAGCCCATAAAGAGGTGCACTCAAAACTTCTAGACAGTCATCCCAGGGGCTTTACTCACACACGGAAGGTGTGTGCTGCTCAGGAAATGATCCTTTCTGCAGCGACAGGAATTGAGGAATAAGTGATTATGGAATCACAAGGACATCAAGTTGTACAACACAAGCCTCATCCACTCATTCATCCATGTTTCCCGCAGTTATTTACAAGTGCAAATAGCAGGGGTCTGTTAGTAAGTATGACTGCACATTGCAGTCATTTCATGGTGATTTTCATTTTTCTGAGTAAAAACTAGCATTTATGCTATGTTAAATATATAAAACACTGAGAATGATCACAAATGAAGGTTATAAACATCTTGCTCATATGCCCATATGATTTCTTTTATGAAGGAATGATGTTTAAAATAAGCTTATGTATTTAAAATTCTCAGTGTATGACTGGTTGTTAGTTCACAGTCAATTACCTAAGAAAGCTTTTCTAAAATACTATAGTTATGACATGTATCTATGAAAAGAGCCTGATACAATTTCATTGTCTTTAAAACCTGATGTTTTAAATAGTATGAGGCAACTATGAAAACGAGTTTCAACCACAGGTGCCTAGGCAATCCAAGATTGTCTTATTCACAAAATATACTCTTCTTACTATAAATTCACAATCTTACCATCATTTTTTCCTTATATATTTGATGTGAGATTTCTATACTTGCAAATATTTGAGTGTTTCTTTCCCTTACACCACAGAAATGCAAGCACACAAATTTCTCAGGTTGTGACAAAAACGATTTGAAAAACTGCATTTTGTTTATGTTATTCAGTAACATTCAGTAGCACAATGATATAAAATTAGGACTATATTTATTTCTTATACATCTATATAGTTTTAGAAGACTACAGTGAATTTCAGAAATTTTACTTTCACTGTGAAATTTGACATGAACTATATACCATTTGACATCTATACAATACCTTGATTATAACTTGAGCTACTGTACATGAATATTCACTCACAAAACTATACATTTTCCTCCAGATATCTATTTGCAGAGATATCAATATACTGATTACATCATTTTCCACATCACAGAGCAGTCAATTATTTCTTGGTATACATCCATCTCATCAACCTTAATTGGTATTTACTCAGTCTTGCCATACTGGGTATATGGCACTATGTTAAGTGCATTGAATGGTTTCACTCGAAACAATTTGAGTCCACACACACATTTATTGACCTAAGCAGGTGTCCCAAAACTACAGCCCGTGGGCCGCATGCGACCCCCTGAGGCCATTTATCCGGCCCCCGCGGCACTTCTGGAAGGAGCACCTCTTTCATTGGTGGTCAGTGAGAGGAGCACTGTATGTGACAGCCCTCCAACGGTCTGAGGGACAGTGAACTGGCCCCCTGTGTAAAAAGTTTGGGGTAGGGGTGGCCTGTTTGTCCAGCAGTCTTTGGGCTGCAGAAGTTTCCTCCGTTCATGAGTGAATATGCAGCAATGAAGTATTTCTACAGCTGCACTGTACTTTGCATCCATGCCACGACACCAGAAGGATATAGGGGTAATTTGGCTGTTTAATATATATACTTTATGAAATTTTAAACATTCATTAACTACAATCCCCCAAACTACAAAATTTTAATGTACTTCTTTTATTTTAAAGCAAAAAAATAATAATTTTGATTTTATTGACAAGATCTCATAATTTCTATATTAATACTATCAATCAATCCATCACTGAAGTCTCACAGAAGGCGTGCTGCTTCTGCATAGAAGTTTTACTGAATATTTTTATTTATTCTTTCAGTTACTCCATCTGTTTGCATAAAAGGCATTCTTATCAAATCAATATAGTTACTTCCAGAATCTGGGAGACAGAATATCACAACACATAGAAAAACAACAAAGGGATTGAAAAATAATTGCTACATTAAAAAACAAACAAACTTGTTTTCCATTACCCCTATCCTGTTTCTATAGAACAAAAAATAAAGACCTGAGGCATGTTTAGATAAGCAGTTATTAGGTACCTGGCTGTCAGACACAATTTTTTTGAAAGTTCAGTGAACAGTTGTCATTTGGTAGATATTTTACATTCCTGAAGCAGTAGCCCAGTCCAGTCTCTAAATCTTCACATTTCTAATAACCTTAAGAGTTCGAGGTAAATGTAGTGGTGAATGTAAAATCAGAAAACAATAATCCAATCAGAAAACATGAATCCTTAGTTGCAGTTAGGAAAGACTTCCGCTTGGCTGAGACCAGTGGAAGTCAGAAAGCATGGCATGTGCAGATTGCTCCACTGTGACATTAATGTCCTACTGCTTTATAATGGCCAATACTGGGGTGCATTTCAGCTAAAAATATATCCACAACACATCTCCCTGGTGCCTAACAGTACTTTTGATTTTACTTTACAAGAAGGAGGAAATTATAGTTTTGCTGCATTTTTGTTCTTTCCAAGTAAGCCAAAAAGCACAGGTAAACTAATTAGAAAACACAAAACACACACACACACACACACACACACACACACACACACAAAACTGGCCTCCTGTAAACTGAAAATATTTTCTATACTGCAGATGTTGAACCTTACATTATGATTCTCTCATTCAGTCAAAGCAATAAAGAAAGTAACTATGGTTATTACACAATCTAAATGAAGTAAATTAACCATTGTGTTAAGGTTATAAGAGTACATGAAAGAGTATATTTGAAATAACAAAAGATACAACAATGCATTTCTGCACTAAAGGGTGGCTTGAAAGAGTAACCTGAGAAATTGGTTCAACTCTAGCAGAGTGTCAGTTGGTATTATTCTCTATGAAAAAACCAATATGATACAGTACAAGGCATTTCTACCACCCCTAAAACACCTGTTATGGAAACCACTGTTTATCTTCTCTGAACTCCTTGAAATATAAGGGTGGAACAGGCTTTAGGCTTTTTACTTATTGACCTGTTTGTTTTACTCTTTCTGAGTTTCAGTGAAGTTACAGATTGTGAATCTATAAAGCCATTTCAAGTCTCCCACCAATAATAGCGTTGATATCAAAGGAGCAGCCTACAATTGGGGAGTACAGCAGGTACTTGTACTAAATTGTATCTTTCTGTGCCTTCTGGGAAGAGAAGATGCAGTGAACATCCACAAGCCCTCACCACACGCAGCCCCACCACAGGACACTAGTCCTGGAGAGGAGCCCTGCTCTCGGCTCGCCTGAACCCCAGACGCCATCCTTGCCATCTGAGACTGCTTTGCGAGGCCAGCTTTAAGTGGTTAGCAAAACACAGGGATGGGGCTTCATTCTTGTGTTGTTATGAAAATGAGGTCTGCAGGGAGGAAATACGGGAATGGCCTTGGGAAGGTCAAGCTATTTCTGTCCCCCAAGGATGTAGTAGCTCAGAGTCAGAATAAGAAATCACAGGCCAGTAGAGCTAGCGCTGGGACACTAAAATGTCACTGAGGCTACTGCAAAGTGACTGAAAATGTTGGGAGCTGTAGCAAAGTGCATTTTCCAGACTCCTCTTGGCGAGAACTGCAAATAATTGAAAGAAATGCCATGATAAGCTACTTCCTTACCCTGGTAGCCCAGTCCAGCAGGATGCCTGAAACAAAGAAGGTGCTAAATAATATTCTTGAAATCATATTCATGAAGCAGAAATGATGGGAAGTATGACTGCTAGGATCATGTTCAACTGGGAAATGATCACTTTATGGCCTGTAAAATGTTGTCTAGAGAGGGATCCTTCTAAGGAACACTGCTGTTTTTCTAAAATGCCTTGTAAAGGATGTTTGTTCCTTGTGTGGGGAATGTAAACTGAATTGCTCTAAACAATAGAGGAGAGTCTGATTTCTGAATCAAATACTTCCCTGCTCCTTCCCCTCTAAGTGTTCAGCTTGTCTGCTAATATATGTTCATAACAAAGAATATTACTTTGAAAGATTGCCAAAGTATTCATTTGCCCTGTGCGCCCACATATATTAGTTCGACCCTGAAAGTGATGCTATGACTTTGGACTTGCTGGTAGTTACATTGTCTTGGAATTCTAGCCCAGCTTTGTTCGTACATTCATTGTGGAGTCTGGACAACCACTGTTCAGGCTCATGACTCAATGACTCAATGGCTCATTTTGGTTCATTAAAAATACCTCCCCCTCCCAGCCACCTCCTCCTATGAAAAAGAAAAACAATGTTGCAGGGTGTTAGAGCTGGCCACACAGTTTCTAGTGAAATAATCAATAGAAGTTATTTATGTAAGGCAGCTTGGAGGGAATTTTTCATTAAATTTCATTAGGAATGAATTAAAGTTAAAATATCCAAGGAATTTATCTCTGGACATCAGATATTTTTAACTCCAAGAGTAAAATGATTGAAAAGTATAAATATTTAGACAGTACACATGTTTGCATAATTTAATTTCAATGCTTTAAAACAATTGTTACCCAGTAAAACACCAATTTATTTTAACAAATTGTGAGTTACACACAAGATGACAAAGACTGCTCAGTGGAAATCTAATTAACCTTGCTTCCTGCAATTTTTACTGAAAATATTAGACCACCAGGACATCAGATGGAGCATACCATTACCATGTATACATATAACAGACTATAGAAACTTTCTTTGCAGTAATTACCAGGTTACACTTAAACAATGGATAATGAAAACAAACAAACAAACAAAACTCCAATACTTTAAAGAACATGATTTTTTGGTCTGAATGTTTCCTATGATGGGATTCCTGAATGAAGCATCTTCTATTGTACAATCAACTCTAACACTTTGAAGCATTTTAGATCTGTTCTAAGGATAGACAAAAGACTCAAAGATAGCTAAGCTCTAATTCTTATAAAAATGCCTTGTTGGTGAAATTCAACCTGCAGTACTTCTTCCTTCATTGCCAGAATTTCTGCACGTTTATGAAAGGGGATTAGCTAAATCCTTCATTGAAATCTTAGAGTGTCTGATTCCCTGACTTTTGTTTCTGGATTATCACTTTAAAAATCTCTGACAAGTCAAAGAAGAATGGGAAGCAAAAAGCCTATTATTCAAAGAACTAGAGTCAGATGAAGATCTATTTTGAAACATAACCAAATAAATAAGGAAACAGAGAAAAGAAACCCTGAATACATTAAATGCCATGTGTGCAAATTGGGAAGATGGAGGCATTTTTGTTAACTTTTTATTTTATTTTCTAGAGCAACCAAATTGCAAAGGCCCAATTTTTGAAGGCAGTGAAAAAACTTAAAGATATATGATTGTGATGGTGAGTGTTTAAAAATTGCTTTTGTTGATCTAGCATTAAACTGGGAAAACAATCAAACACTGTTGGGCGAATGAGTTGTAAAATCTGTATTTTCTGGGGGGTTTTCTTACTCTTATTGTGAAAGATGGCCACTAGTCTCATGTGGTGATGCTCTCACATGATACAACTAATTGCCTTTCATGCTTTGGGAAGGGGCTTGGTTATGCTAATGTATGTTGGGGGAGGACTTTCATGCTAAAAAGTTTTAAAAGGAGGAGCTAGGCCCTGGCAGGTTGGCTCAGTGGTAGAGCGTCGGCCTGGCGTGCAGGAGTCCCGGGTTCGAGTCCCGGCCAGGGCACACAGGAGAAGCACCCATCTGCTTCTCCACCCCTCCCCCTCTCCTTCCTCTCTGTCTCTTTCTTCCTCTTCTGCAGCCGAGGCTCCACTGGAGCAGAGTCGGCCCGGGTGCTGAGGATGGCTCTATGGCCTCTACCTCAGGTGCTAGAATGGCTCTGGTTGCAACAGAGCAGCGCCCCAGATGTGCGGAGCATCGCCCCCTGGTGGGCATGCTGGGTGGATCCCAATAGGGCACGTGCGGGAGTCTGTCTGACTGCCTCCCTGTTTCCAATTTCAGAAAAATACAAAAAAAAAAAAAAAAAGGAGCTAGGAGGCCATTTTTCAGAGGAGACCACTCTGTGGTAGGGAAGAGGAGCCCATGTTGTAGCAGGGCAGGGAGGCCACGTGGAGGAGAGGAGGCAGCCATGATGGCAGAATGAAGGAGAAGCCAGTTTGTGCAGGAGAAGGAGATGGGGAACAGCAGTGAATAAGACTGGTGAGGGCCTTTGATTCTAGGAAAAACTGGAAAGAGTTGGTTTTGGTGCCTCATGTGTTTGTTTTTTACTCGTTGGCTGGTACGAGTCTAGAATAAAAAAAAATGGCTCACCAGTTCTTGGCCCTGTTAATTCATTACCGTCTGTCTGAATTAAATGTGAACCTACATGGACCAGGCAGCTGTGACAGTGGCCGTGGCTACTGGCTTTACAAACTCTTAAAAGGAATCTCTTCTTATTTTCTCTTTCTAATTGAGATTCAAAGTTTATTAACATTATCATTGTGGATCAAGAGATATTGCATTAAATAAGATTACTGATATTTGGTGATGCATGGAATGACTTCCAAGCTTTTCTTCTACCATCCTACTCTTTACCCCATAAGCAAGATTAGTTTAAAGGAAATGCTTCTGTCAGAGAATTGTCTGATCACAGGCTCTAAATTCACTGCTCAGATGTTTATAAATACCAACAGCAAATTCCCAGACAGGGTCAGTATAGACTTTTAAAAAGAGGAGCACAGAGCCAGGTAAGATGAAGGCAATAGATCAACTAAGCTGCAGGTACTGTGTACCTCTCTCCTCTGGGAACAATTTCTTGGTCTGAGACTCCTAATGGCCATTTCCCTGACAATGAATATTGGCTACTCTGTTCTGTTAACTCTTGAAGTTCACCTAGTTGTTGCCTGTGAGACTCTTTAAAAATAACATTAAAATATCTGATTATAGATATTTTTATATTTACATATGTCTATGTAGTTATCATTTTTAAACTGAAAATCTTTGAAAATAACAAGATAAAAATCATGCCTAGGTGTCCATCAACCAGAGTGATCACTATTAACATTTAGTGTGTGTGTGTGTGTGTGTGTGTATATATATATATATAATAGTTTTTCTATGCATAAGTATAATTTTAAGGCATTCAATAGCCTGAACATGGTTAAGTATGTGTGAATATTTTTCCATGCCATTTTTAATATCTGCATGATATTTCATCCTGCAAATATACCATTATATTAACCACTGCACATTGCTGAGCAATTATATTCTTTTAAATTTCATGTTATAATAATTCTTCTATAGACACTTTAGAAAATCATTGGGTAGTACACCCATAACATTTTTCTAAGGATAAACTCTGAAAAGTAAAAAATTTTAAATTGACTTTGCAGTAGTTGATCTTGGTATTTCCATGATTTATGTCTGTGTTATTCAGGATAAGCTAACTGCTGTAATGAACAAGTCCAAACTCTCAGAGCCTTAGTGCAATGAAGATTCCTATTTTTCTCATACTGAGTCTCACAAGGGATGTTCCTGATCAGTGGTTCTCCTGGGTGGCTCTCCTGCAAGCAGTAAACTCAAGATCCAGGCTCCTCTTACTGTATGTTTACACCAGCAAGGGGTCAATAGGGACCATCCTATGCTGATTCAGGAGGTTTTATGGACTGGATTTTTAGATAAAGGGCTTAACTATAATTTCCTAAAAATAGCTTAATACTGGAGATATTTTCAATGTTTAAAAAAGTGGAATTTCCGCTCTGTGCCTTAGGGAATTACCATGGAAGACTCTAAGGCTATGTCTTTTCAACTCAACCAATAAAAGCATAACTCTTTTTAAGTTTACCATATTCTCTACAATTCTGGTCAAGTTTGTTGCCAGTGAAGGAAACCATGATTAGTTACACTGTCCTAATGTGATGGATAATTGCTAGCTCTGCTCTCTTCCCCTTCTGCAGCCTCCTGCAAAACAAGAGGCTCATACTGCCTTATAAATTATTTTCTTATTACTGTAAAAATTAAGGCAGACAAATTAGAGAAATAGAGGGAGAGAGAGGGAAGAAGGGAGAAAAACAGGGAGAAAGAGCTATCCAGGGAGGATAAAGCTAAAAATAGAAAATAAGACAAAGAAAAGAGGGAAATATAAAACGAACACAGGCAAAATGATACAACTGCTTTGCTTTCAAATTATACACTGGTAGAACTGCCTAGTGATGAAATAGTTAGAAATATGCTGCAAAATATGTCTATTGTCAGGCAAACTAGAGAAGAATAGCATAATTTCAGAAAACAAAACTATCATTAGGGACACTGAAAAAGTGAATGGAGAATACAGCGAAGTTTTTGTTTTGACTTAATTCAGTATGAAGACTAGCTTAAAATAGCACGTTCACATTTACAAATTTGAAAGTAAATAGTCATATATTTAAAATTGTCAACTGCCTCTTTCTTCTACTCCAGTTCCCCCCCCCCTTTTTGAGGCACAGACCCAACCAAGAGCCACAGACTATAGCTTCCTGTTTGATGAATGGCTTTGTGGTTCCCACCAGTCTGCTTTCTCTTTTGTTTTCTCCTCTCTCCCTCACTCCTCTCTTTTTCAGCTCCTTGTTACCCAGAGTGATCACAGCAAACTTGACTATTCTATACTAGCTGTTTACTTCTCCCGCATACCATCACCCTTCTACCATTTGCAAAACAATTTCCAAATGATTTTAAGCTAAACAAGAAACTTTATCTTTGAACAAGGCTGACTGATTCAGAAATTTTTAGTTAGAATTTCAAACAAAAACAACTGTAGAGCCACAGAAGCCCTGCTAAACATGCTATAAATCTTGTAGAGATGTAAGAAAGAGAAAAATAAAAGGAAAATATCCTACCAATGGTCCAAACAGCAAAGACTACTTAGTGTGGCCCAAAATTCCATACGATCTGCACTAGCTCAGTGTCCAGCAAGAATAAAAGATAGTACACTCAAACCAGTGAATCAGGACAGATTCTAGTCAAGACATTTCTTGAAAAGGAGTAGGCAGAGTTAGAGAAACCAACAAAGAAACATTTTGTAATTCGGAACTATTAATTATGTGGAGTCATTTCCACCCGAAGACCTGAAGGGACAAAGGGAGGCAGCAGGTACCAATGTTCAGGGAAATTAGGTGCTACCTGATCCTAGCTGTGGCCTTCGGTAGAGAAACTCAGCCAACACTCAGCAGTCTGGCAGGTAGAAAACTAAGGAATTAAATGTACTGACTTCGCTCCCAGTTTTCGGCTGGTGGCTCCCATTGGGTGAACCCAACCGGAGGCCAGAAGTCAAAGGAACTTTTTGAGGCAGAACAGAAAAGGTCCAGTTCCAGGGACCCTGAAAGGAGCCAGGCAAAGAATGGCTCTAGAGTAGCAAACAGAAGTTACTGAGCACAGCTTCCTATGTGGGTTTCTCACTCCTGGGCAAGCCCCACTAGCATCTGTTGAGAGCAGCTGGAGGGAGCCTTTGAAAATATAAATCTCTGTATGTTATTCTAGTGCTTAAAACACCGAAGTGGCTTTTTCTGACACTTAGGATAAATTTTAAAATCCTTACTATAATCTACAGTTCCTACATGATCTCATTGTTGGCTACTTTTCCAATCCAATCTCTAATCATTCTTCTCATCGTTTCTGCTGCTCCAGCCACAATAACCTTCCTGCTTTTCCTCTACACTCCAAGTTCCTTCCTGCTTTGCACTTGCTGGCCTCTCTATCTAAAATCTTTTTTACATCCCCCTTATTGTCTTTAAGGAGTCTTCTCTGATTCATTCATCTAAAATAGTGGCTTTTGTTATATTCTTTATTTCCTAGCTTTAATTTTATTTTATATTTCTTCATAGCAGTTATCACTGCCTGTTTATCACCTCTGTTCCTCTGTTAGAATATAAACTCTATGAAGGCCAGAGCTTTGGCAACATAGGTGGCTGTTGTGTCCCTATGGCTAGAACAGAGCCTGTTACATTATAAATAGTAAATATAAATTGAAAAGTAAAGGGATGCTAGACAATTCTCTTCATCTTTCTTAACTCCAGAGAAATTTTCTTAATGACCTTTTCAATCATTGCATCTCATTGTGCAATACTGAAGACTTCTAATCAGTCTGGGTCACATGCCTACTACTGCTGAGGAATAAAGGGGTTGGGAAGAGGAAAGAGGCAGGGACACTGATGTGGGGGTAGGAGGAGAAATAATTCCCAAAAAGGAAAGCTACCTTATCCAAATAAATGAGAGGAGTCTTGGAAAAGACAGAGCACAATTTATATGAGTTCACTGATTGGCACTAGTCTTAAACAGCTTCAACAGGGTACATATTGATTGTTGGAAATGAGCTATGAGCGATGAGCTTTCTTAATGTTGAAGGGACTTAGGAACTGTGTGCTGGCCTGAAGCGTTTCTATGAATAAAATAAAGGCTCAAGTAAGTATTTGTTGCTTTTGTTATCTATGATGGTGAAGGTGAAGATAATAGGATTATGACCATGTCCAAAAAGTTGCTTTTATTTTTTTCTGTAATACAAAATAAAACTTATTCTTCCTTGAGTTTCTCAGAAACCTTTCTAAATTTCTCTTTCCAGATGGAAAATATATTGTATCAACAAGCAATTATTGACTTTCCCCCTGAGTTTTGTGGTGGTATTTCTTTCCTATTTCCCATAGTAATACATTCCTATTTCAGGTCCAGATTTGATTGAATACCTATGATGTGGGAAATGCTCATGATATATTACTTTTACTCCTTACAATAGTTCTGCAAATTAAGTATCATTATCCACATTTTATAGATGAGTAACTGCATTTCTTATCTATTGCTGTGTAAGAAACTGCCACAAAACTTAGTGGCTTAAAATAAGAAACATTTATTATTTCATAGTCAAGTCAGGACAAGAGATAATGTATCACTGGCCTGCTCTAGAAGTGGGAAATTTAAGATTTGGTTTGCAAGTTGTTTTGGCAGGATCTGTTGAGGGATTAGATGTGGGCCAGGTAGGAAAGCAGAAGAGATCAAATATAAGTTCTAAGGTTGACTTTAACAACTAGATGCCTTTTATTAAATGGAAAAGAGTGAGATAGAAATAGGTTGAGTGAGGGAAATGAGTTTTATTTTAAAAATATTAAGTCTAAAGCACCCATAAGACAGCTAAGTAGAGATGTCAAGGGTGAATTAAGCCTTAAAGTTGTGGAGTTCAAAGAAGAGTTCTATAGGATACACTAGGCCAAGAAATACCTTTTTTAGTAACTGAGGCTTGGGCCCTAAATTCAGTGCAATTTGATAGTGAGGTAGTGTAGATAAATACAGAATATTAGACAAGAGGCAGGAGAAAGAGCAGGTCAGAAAGTTTGCTCTAAATGTCTAGAACAGAGCTAGTTCATTTTCTTGACTTGGGTTATTATTAATTATTATTATTATTAATGTTTTGGGGGGATGGTGCAGGAATCTCTCAGGTGGAGGCAAGAAAACAATATTTCTAGAGAGAGAGAGCATGCCCAGATTCCAAGGACTGTTTCTTCCAGGACTTCAGAGAGCATCAGACATAGATTACTTTGAAACACAGATGATTCCCAAGAGGGAACAGACCTATGGTCTTGTCCTATCTCTCTTGAAGAATAGAAGGAGTTTAAAGAAAGATAAAAGGAAAGAAATATCAGTCCTCTTGCCACCGCCCAGATGTTGAGTTTTGAGCTTCTTTCTTCACATAATGAAAGCTTCTGTCCACTAACACAGTATCTCTAAAAGCATCCTTCACCCTGGGTAATTCAGAGCTGTATTCATCCTCCTTGGTAGTGGAGAAAATTGGAGACAGCCTTACAATTCTGCTCCCTGGAGGCCACCTTAGTCTGTGAGGTGGCTGGGAGCACCCAAGTTGTCATGGTCATAGAGTGGCATTCTACTTTGTCTGACCTCAAACCCTCGGGAAAAGTGAGACTGAAGTTGGTGACCAAGCTCCCTGAAAGTCATCTTCTAGTCACTATCCCTAACAATAACTATTCGCTTGTGTTCTATAAAATATTTCATTCTCCATCATTGGGGATCTGACTGGTGGATTTGTCTCATTCTTCTAGCCTGAAATTCATACAGTTATGACGTCTATTTGCCCTTTCTAAATGACAGTAACACTCAAAATGAAGACTGTGCTGACAATACATTTGTTGGCTTAGTTGCTTTTGTCTTTTCACAAAGTATAGCTGTCCTTCCTCACTTCGAGACTCTTGAGCTTAGATCTAAAAAATAACATAGAAATTGTGGTTTTTATATATCACAAAAATAAAACTGTGAAAATACAAATGTATATGTCAAGCTTACTGCCTTTGATTTGTTTAAAATGAAGGGGAAAGGTGTTAACTAAACCCGTTGGTGCTGATTACTTCATACTGATTTTTTTTTTTTTTTTTTTTTTGCTTTTGCAAAGAGAAGAGAGATGATTTTTTTTCTTTTTACTGAAATATCGCTTCAGTCAAACTAGTCTACTGACTGTGAATTATTTCTGTAAACAGTAAGAAGTTCAGCCTGCTCATCAAACTAAGAACCAGAAAGCATATAAACTTGTCCAGCTTGTATCGCAAATTGCTCCTATTATCAATGGGTAACTAATAATGTTACTTAAAGCCTCTCTACACTGGACCTTTTTGTCACCATCTTGTGTTTGACTTTTTTTTTTTTTTTTAGCCTAGTGAATGCTCTGATTGCATCATCCCACCATCTCCTGACATTTTGCATCCTTTTCCGTTCCTGGCCACAGCACAAATCAAATTCAGTCTCGAAAATGCCCTGCTTTTGGCACACAGCTCACCCACAAATAAGTTCCTGATTTTCTTAATTTAGTTTTAAAGTGACAATAGATGTCTATGTCACTGGGAAGGCTATCCAAAAATCACTGTGGCATATTTTTTCTCTTGCTAATTCCTTTCTCCAGCGTTTGGTGTGTGTCTTTAACTGCCCTCAGAGGCCGTTTTGGTTACAACGCTTTTCTCCTAAGAAAGGCAAGATTCAAGCCATCTTCCTGGTTCAGAGTTTTTTTAAAAAATCTCAATCTGGCCATGTGCTTTGATTTACTCCTTCTGTCTGGACTCACTCTCTGTTCTCTCCAGATACCCTGAGCAGTCTTTCCCATTCATCAACAGCTTTCCCTATTGAGTGGTTCTTTATATATCCTTTTATGGGTCCAGCACTGTCAGAGTTTCTTCGGCAATATTTGTTTTGTATTCAAAGATTACCTGCTGGATATCCTTGAGGCAGTTTGCTGGTGATGGATGATAATGGCAGCGGTGGTCCTATCCCTGCGGTGTCCTCCATAATCAAAGCTGACAATGCAAATGCAGGGCTGTCTGTTTTTCCACTTGTGAGAAACCTCTTACAGACAGGCTGTAAACAGCTTGGGTAGTGTTGGCATGATACTGGCTAACTTTTCTGCCTATTCTTCTTAGATTTTCCACTTATTACTTTGTTCATGTGGACCCCCCATGTTTAAATATGTTACTGAAGGCCTTGGAGTTGGTTTTTATTCAACTTTTATATGGTCAATTCTTTAATTTGGTAACACATGCATGCAGAGAAATTTATATATCTTATGTGGGCAATTCAATGAATTCCAACACATTAAACATCACGGTCAAGATTAAAAAAATATTTTCATCATCCATCCAAAAAGTTTCTTCTACTTTTTATTTAATAAATCCTAACACCCCAAAAGAAACCAGTATTTTGATTTCTATCTCCACATTCTTTTTTTTTTTAAACTTTTTTTTTTAAACTTTATTCATTTTTAGAGAGGAGAGAGAGAGACAGAGAGAAAGGAGAGGGGAGGAGCAGGAAGCATCAACTCCCATATGTGCCTTGACCAGGCAAGCCCAGGGTTTTGAACCAGCAACCTCAGCATTTCCAGGTCAACACTTTATCCACTGCGCCACCACAGGTCAGGCCCTCTATCTCCACATTCTTGAACTTTATATAAATGTAACTGATCAGTATATATCCTTGTGCCTGGTTTCTTTTAGTTATGACAATTTTGAGATTCATCATGTTATAGAGTATATCAGTGGTTTGTTCTTTTCTTGTTGTTAAGAAGTATTCCATTGTGTCAATATGCCATAATTTTTTAATTCGTTCTCCTGATGATGGACTGTTTGGATAGTTTCCAGTTTGAGGCTCTTAAAAATAAAGCTGTTACAAACATTCATAAAGAAGTTTCTTCTGGACCTTCATTTTTAATTCTCTTAGGTCAATAAGTAAGGGTTTAAATTCTGGGTCATAGGGTAAGTGTTTTTCATTTCAAAAGAAATTGCCAAGAATTTTCCCCAAAATGGTACCATTTAATATTCCTAACGGCAAAGTATGAAAGGCCCAGTTTTTCTCCACAGTCTAACATTTAATATAATTTGTCTTAATGTTACCCTCTTGGAACATGTGTGCAGAGTGTGATTCTAGGAGGTGTGGTTCCATTTTCATTTCCCTAAGGATGATACGAACATTTTTGTGCACCTTTTCCACAACTGTTTATCTTCTTTTGCGAAGTATCTAGGTGTCTTGCCCATTTTTATTCCTTTTTAATTTCCTATTTGTAAGGATAAAAGTGCTTTCTCAGCTCTCTCTATATGCCTTAGCAGTCAGGGGCATGTCTATTTCCTTAACAGTGTCATTTGATGAGAAGTTTTACATTTTAATAAAATCTAATATTTCATTTTCTTTTCTTTTACGCATATTGGTTTCTTCATGCTCACTAGGAAATATTTGCCCACTCCAATTCTGTGAAGACATTTGACTCTGTCTTATTTTTCAAAAGATTTATAGATGTAGAGTTTATGGCTAGACCTATAATTCTCCTGGAATTAATTTTTGGTTGTGGTGAAAAGATAGTATCTGTGCTTCATTGTCATATGCTTTACCCATTTTTTAAAGCATTATTTATTAAAAAGATGTTTCTATCACCATTGGCACATTGATAGTAAAACAATTTACTGTATAAGTGTGGGATTATTTATAAATTTTCTCTTCCATTATACTGATCTACTAATCTACTTGTATATCAATACCATACTGTCTTAATTGACTATAGCTTTGAAGTAAGTTTTGAAATCAGGTAGCATGACCCCTTCAAATTTGATCTTCTTTTCAAGTTTGTCTTGACTCTTCTATCATCTTTGTATTTTCATATACATTTTAGAATTGCCTTGTCAATTTCTTATAATTAATTTAAAAAGCCTACCTGACCTGTGGTGGCACAATGGATAGATTGTCAACCTGGAATGCTGAGGTCGCTGGTTTGAAACCCTGGGCTTGCCCAGTCAAGGCACTTACGACAATCAATTACTATCTCTATAAAAAAAAAGCCATCTGGGATTTTAATTTGGATTAAAAAATAAACTGTTGAATTTTTTCAAATATTAAAGTAATATTGATATTACTAATATCTCTTAGTAATATCAATTACAATATTACTGTAGTGTTTTTGTCAGTTTTTGCTATCATGGTAATGTTGGCCTCATAAAATTAACTGAGAAGTAATCCCTGTTCCCCTATTTTCTGAAAGAATTTATATAAAAGTGTTATTGTTTCTTGCATAAAGACTTGATAAAATTTGCTAATCAAAATCTTTATGTCTAAATTTTGGAGTGAGGAGGAAGGAAAATTTCTTATTATATTTTCAGCTTCTTCAGTACAGACAGAGATAACTAAATCTCCATTCTTCAAAAGTTAATTTTAGTAATTTGTATTTTTCAGAAATTTTTTCTATTTTATCAAAGTTATAGAGTTTATTACATATTATTGTTCATTATATTTCCTTATTATATTTTTTCTGTAGTATCCAGAGCTCCTCTTTTTCTTAATGATATTAATGCTTTACATTTTCTCTCTCATTTTGATTTCTTATGTCTACTATTTCCTTCTTTACTTCATTAGCTTCTTTAGATGGAAATTTATGTAATTTTATACCATCTTATTTTTTAGTGTAGATATTTAAAAACATATATTTTTAAGCACTGCTTGAGCTGCACCTCATAAATTTTGATATGTTGTGTTTTAATTATCATTCTATTCAAAACATCTTTCATTAGCTTTATTTTAAATTTTCTAGAAGTATGTAATTAATTTCCAAATCATTGGGGTTTTCTAGAAATATTAATGGTATTAATATGTAATTTAATTGTACTCTCAGCAGAGAATATATTCTTTATGAACTTAACACTTTTAATTAAATGAGACTGCTTTTTTTGGAACAGCACATGGCGTATCATGTGTATGTACAGTACTTAAAAATAACATGTGTTCTTTTGTTCTTTTATCAAGGTGGTTTGTAGTTTCGTACAAATTTATATCCTTGCTGACTTTTATTTACCTGTCCTTTCAACTATTGAGAGAAGCGTGTTGAAATTCCTGACAATTACTGTACATTTATCTATTTCTCCCTTTAGTTTTGTCAGTTTTTTTTGTTCATGTATTTTGAAGCTCATACTTAGTTTACACACACTTCCTAATAAGGTGATGTTATCATCTGCAAGGCCCCTCTCTGTTTCTGGTAACACTTTTTGTCTTGATACCTGTTATTAATTTACACATATAATCTTTCTTATTCTTACTGTTTGCACTGTGTACCTTTTTTCAATTTTCTTCTTTTATATCCCACCTATGTGGGGTATATATTTGTCCCTTTTTACTCTCTTCTGCCTAGCTCTATTGTCCCTGGTAAGCACTTTACTTTTATCTATGTCCATAAGTCTCAGTTTTATAAACCTAACTATGTATAAAATCATATAGTTCTTAGCTTTTTCTTATTTACTTATTTCACTTAGTATAATGTTCTCAAGGTCTATCCATATTGTCATAAATGTAACTATGTTATCATTTGTGTGTGTGTGTGTGTGTGTGTGTGTGACAGAGACAGAGAGAGGGACAGATAGGGACAGATAGACAGAAAAGCAGAGAGATGAGAAGCATCAATTCTTCATTGCAGCACCTTAGCTGTTCATTAGTTGCTTTCTCATATGTGCCTTGACCAGGGGGCTACAGCAGACTGAGTGATCTCTCACTCAAGCCAGCAACCTTGGGCTCAAGCTGGTGAGCCTTGCTCAAACCAGATGAGCCCATGCTCAAGCTGGCGACCTCAGGGTTTCAAACCTGGGTCCTTCGCATCCCAGGTCCACACCCTATCCACTGAGCCACTGCCTGGTCAAGCTGTCATCATTACTTATGGCTGAGTGGTATTCCATTGTATATCTGCACCATATCTTCTTTATCCAGTCCTCTATCGAGGCACACTTTGGTTGTTTCCATCTCTTGGCTACTGTGAATAATGCTGCAATGAACATAGGGGTGCATGTGTCTTTACGTACCAATGTTCTTGAGTTCCTTGGGTATATACCCAGTAGAGGGACTGCTGGCTCATATGGAAGTTTTATTCTTCACTTTTTTAGGAACCATCATACTTTCTTCCATAATGGCTATAATGGTTTACATCCCACAAGCAGTGAATGAGTGTTCCTCTCCAGCACTTGTTATTACCTGTCTTGTTGATAACAGCCAATCTAACAGGTGTGAGGTAGTATCTCATTGTAGTTTGGATTTGTATTTTCTAATAGCTAGTGAGAATGAGCATTTTTTCATATATCTGTTGGCCATTTGTATGTCTTTTTGAAGAAGTGTTTGTTTAAGTCCTTTCCACATTTTTTTAATTGGATTGTTTGCTTGATAATTGCTGAGTTTTGTGAGTTCTTTATATATTTTGGATATTAACCTCTTATCAGATATGTTGTTTATAAATATCACTTCTCATTTGGTTGGCTGTCTTTTAGTTTTGTTGTTGGTTTCTTTGGCTGTGCAGAAGCTTTCTAGTTTAATATAGTCCCGTTCATTTGTTTTTGCCTTTGGGATCAAATTCATAAAATATTCTCTATGGCCAAGGTCCATAAGTTTAGTACTTATATTTTCTTCTATGTAATTTGCTTCAGATCTTATATTTAGGTCTTTGATTCATTTTGAATAAATTTTTGTCTATGAGGACAAGATGTAGTCAAGTTTTATTTTTTTTGCATGTGGCTTTCCAATTTTCCCAGCATCATTTATTGAAGAGGCTTTCTTTTCTCCATAGTGTGTTATTGGTTCTTTTGTCAAAATTATTTGTCCATATAGATGTGGTTTTATTTTTGGGCTCTCAATTCTGTTCCATTGGTCTGTATGCCTGTTTTTTTCTGCCAATACCATGCTGTTTTGATTATTGGGGCTCTATAGTATAATTTGAAGTCAGGTAGGGAGATACCTCCAGCTTTGTTCTTTTTTTTTTTCTCTCAGGATTGCTTTGGCTCTCTGGGTCTTTTATGGTTCCAGGAAAATCTGATTTTTTTTTTCTTCTATTTCTTAAAAAAACTGATACTGAGATTTTAATGGGAATTGAATTAAATCTGTATATTGCTTTGGGTTAATATGGCCATTTTAACTATGTTGATTCTTCTGACCCACAAACATAAAATATCATTCCATTTCATTGTGACTTTTTCAACTTTTTAAAATAATTTTTTATAGTTTTCAGTATATAGGTCCTTCACATGCTTTGTTAAGTTTATTTCTATGTTTGTTGTTATTGTTGCAATAAAAAATATATATATTTTTTATTTTCTGAACTTTGATTTGGGGCATATAAGAAAGCAGTAGACTTTTGTATAGTGATAGTGATTTTATATCCTGCAACTTTATTGTATTTGCTTGTTTCTAACAGTTTTCCAGTGGAGTCTTTGAGGTTTTCTATATACAAGATCATGTAATCTGCAAAAAATGTTTCCTTTACTTCTTCTTTCCCAATATGGGTGCCTTTTATTTCTTTCTCTTGCCTAACTGCTCTTTTTAGGACTACCAGTACTATGTTGAATAAAACTGGAGAGAGTGGGCATCCATGTCTTGTTCTTGATTTAAGAGGGAAAGCTTTCAGTTTTTTACCATTTAGTATGATACTGGCTGATGTCATATATGGCCTTTATTATGTTGAGGTACTTCCCTTCTATAACCCATTTTTATGAGTGCTTTAAACATAAATTGATGTTGTATCTTGTCAAATACCTATTCTGTAAATATTGATAGGATCGTATGATTTTTGTCCTTTGTTTTGTTGATGTGGTGTATTATATTGATCAATTTGTGTTTGTTGAACCATCCTTGTGCTCCAGGAATGAATCCCATATGATCGTGATGTATTATCCTTTTTAATATATTGTTGTATTCTATTTGATAGTATTCTGTTTAGGATTTTTGCATCTGTATTCATTAGAGATATTGGTCTGTAGTTCGGTTTGTTTTTTATTTTTTGTATTGTTCTTGCTAGGTTTTGGTATGAGTGTTATGCTGGCCTCATAAAATGTGTTGGGGAGAATTGCTTCTCCTTCTATTTTTTGGAAGACTTTGAGAAGGATAAGTACCAAATCTTCTTTGAATGTTTGATAGAATTCATTACAATAGCCGTCTGGTCCTGGACTTTTATTTTGGGGATGGTTATTGATAACTGTTTCTATTTCCTCCCTGCTTGCAGGTCTATTTAGGTTTTCCACTTTTTTGTGGCTAGGAAGATTGTATAGTTCTAAGGACTTATCTATTTTTTTCTAGATTGCTGAATTTGGTGGCATATACTCTTTCATAGTATTCTAGTATGATCCTTTGTATATCTATGATGTCTGTGGTAATTTCTCCTCTTTTATTTTGGATTTTGTTTATATGAGTCATTTCTCCATTTTCCTTAGTGACTCTAGCCAGGGGTATGTCAATTTTAATGAGCTCTTTAAAGAACCAGCTCTTTGTTGTATTAATTTAATTTTTTAATAGTTTTTTTCTCTATTTCATTTAATTCAGCTCTAATTTTAACTTCTTTCTTTCTTCTGCTGACATTGAGTTTTTTTAATAATTTTATTTATTTATTTTTTTAGAGAGGGGACAGAGAGAGAGTGGGAGAACGGGGGAGGAGCAGGAAGCGTCCATTCCCATTTATGCCTTGATCAGGCAAGCCCAAGGTTATGAACCAGCAACCTCAGCATTCCAGGTTGATGCTTATCCACCCCGCCACCACAGGTCAGGCACATTTGTTCTTCTTTAAAGTGTGATATTAAGTTGTTTACTTGTGGGGTTTTTTTTTTTTCTTTCTTTTTTTTTGGGGGGGGGGTTAAGTGAGAGGCAGAGAGGCAGAGGCAGATTCCTACATATGCCCCAACCAGGATCTACCTGGCAAGTCCCCTACTGGGTGATGCTCTGCCTATCTGGGGCCATTGCTCCATTGCTTGGCAACCAAGCTATTTTAGTTCCTGATGCAAGGCCATGGAGCCATCCTTAGTGCCCAGGGCCAATTTTGCTCAAACCATTTGAGTCATGGCTGTAGGAGAGAAAGAGAAAGAGAGGAGGAGGCATGGGTGGAGCAGATGGCCATTTCTCCTGTGTGTCCTGACAGGGAATCAAATCTGGGATTCCCACAGGCCAGGCCATCGCTCTACCGTTGAGCCACCAGCCAGGGCCAATCTCTCATTTCCTGATATAAGTCTGTAATGATATAAACTTTCCTCTTATTACTTCTTTAGCAGCATCCCAGAAGTTTTGATATGCTGTGTTGTCATTTTCATTTGTCTGTATATATCTTTTGATCTGTTTTTATTTCTTCTTTAACCCAGTCATTTTCTAGAAGTATGTTGTTTACTTTCCATATTTTTGTGGGTTTCTTTACTTTCCTTTTGCAGTTGAATTCTAATTGCAAAGCATTATGGTCACAGAATACTCTTGGCATAATTTTAATCTTCTTGAACTTGTTGAGTTTAGTTTTGTGGCCCAACATATGGTCTATCCTTAAGAATGTTCTATACACATTGATAAAGAATGTATAATCTAATGTTCTAGGATAAAATGTTCTGAAAATGTCTATTATTACCATTTGGATTAGTGTGTTTTTTAAGGCTAATATTTCTTTATTGATTTTCTGTTTGGATAATCTATTTAAAGTTGTCAATACTGTGTTGAAAACTCCAAATATGATTGTGTTTTTGTATATCTCTCTATTTTGTTCTGTTAGTAGATTTCTTATATATTTTGGTGCTTCCTGATTCGGTGCACATAGATTAAGAAGTGTGATGTCTTCTTGATATAATGTTCCCTTTACCATTATAAATTGTCCATCTTTGTCTCTGGTTATCTTTGTTGTCTTGAAGTCAGTATTGTCAAATATAAGTGTGGCTACACCTGCTTTCTATGGTTATTATTTGCTTGGATAATCATTTTCCAATCTTGCATTTTGAGTCTACTTTTGTCCCTGCTGCTTAGATGTTTCTCCTGAGGGCAGCATTTGATTGGTTTTGCTGTTTTGTTTGTTTTCTTAACAGGTGATAGTCTTGTTTACTGATCTCAGCAGGGGGCTTCCTTGAAACTGTATCCAGGAATGCGATGGGTATAACCTGAGACTCTGAAGGCCTCTTCCACCAACTAATCTCTCTGGGGGCAGGGTGTTTTCTCAGCTTCAGTAGGGGGAGGTGTATCTCAGATTTCCATGGAGACCTGAGTTACTGCCCCTCCTCCCCACTTCTTGTTTTCAGCTGTGTCTTGTTGCACTGATTGGAGCTGGAGAGATGTCTGGAGATCTCTGATCTGGAAGCAATTCAGTACTGTTTTGTGGGGAAGGATCAGTCCCTCCCCCAGCTATGACCACCTCCAGCACAGATAAGTCAGCTTTTTTAGTTCATCTCCTGCATTCCTTAGTCCCTCACAGTCTGTCCCTCTCTCTCTCCTTTCCACTTGGGAGATAAGCTTGTCTTTTCAACACACCTCGCTCCCTGGTCGCCAGGCAAGTGGCTGTGAGCAGTATTTTCTGCTCTTTTCCCTGGAGTGAGATCCCCTCTGGGCTCTCAGCCTCACCCCCCCATTCCTGTAAGCAGGGGAGATTCAGGCACTCCCTACTAGGTTTGTTGTGGCTTCTTCTTTGCTCCTTGGTTTTTGAGAGCTGTTCTTGTAGTCCAGAGTTGGTTTTTCACGCTAATTTTCCTAAATTGATTTGTATTCCAGTTTGGTGGTGAGAGCTGGGCGTCTGTGCATCTGCCTACTCCGCTGCCATCTTCAAGTCCTCTTGGTTTTGCTTTTTGAGCCAATCTACTACTCTGCTTCTTTATGAGTTTAGTTTATTTACATTTATTGTAATTATTGACATTGAGTTTTCCTATAGCCATTTTATGTTTTGCTTTCTGGTAGCTCTGTGTTTCCTTTGGTTCAATTTTCTTAATCTGCCCAGGCAGCCATTACAAAATACATAGACTGGGTGACTTAAACAACAGGAATTTATTTTTTTAACAGGTCTGAAAGCTAAAATCCAAGATCAAGGTGCAGCCAGGTCAGTTTCTGGTGAGAACTCTTCCTGGCTTATAAATACTACCTTCTTGCTGATAATCTCTGGTGTCCTCATTTTCAACACCAGTTTTTTGGACCAGGCTCCACCGCTGTGACCTCATATAACCTTGATCATCTCTTTAAGTAACTTTTTCCAATACAGTCACATGGTGGGTTGGGGCTTTCACATATAAATTTAGGAGCAGACAGCTCAATTCAGTCCACAGCACTAACCATTTACTTTCAACATATTTGTTTTTCTACATTTAAAGCATGTTGCTTGTATACAACATATAATTAGATGCTAATTTTTATGCAGTTTGACCAGTTTTGTTTTTTAATTGGAGTGTTTACACTATTCAATAAAATCTTAGGGTAAGATTTAATTTTACTATATTTTTATTTGTTTTGTTTTTTTCAATCTGTTTTCTATTTTCTTCCTAGCCTTCATTTGAATTCTTTTAGTCAAAAATTACTTAGTATATTATTTTGAATCTTCTTTTGGCTTACTAGCTATATCAATTTTTTTGGAGTTAATATTTTAATCTAACATTCACTTAAAATGTACATATCTCTCAAAAAATATTGATAATTCCATTTAGTTTTTCCCATTCCTTGAGTTACTGTTACTATATATTTAACTACTAATATTTTTATAAATCCTATAAAATAATATTAATATAATATTTTTTCTCTAAAAATGAGGTAAGCAAATTTCTTTAAGAGCAAAATAGTAAACTTTTGGTATAGAGGGCAACATATGGGCTCTCTCAGATATTACTCATTTGTTTTTTGTTATTATTTGGTTCATACTAGGTATTTTTGTTGTTCTTTGTAATACTTTAAAAATATAAAAATAGTCTTAGCTATCAGACCATGTAAAAACAGGCTGTGAACAGGATTTGGCCCATGGGTCATGACATTTGCCTGATTCTATTCTAAAAAGCCATTTGTGTTTTAAAAAAAGATAAGTTTTAATATTTGGCATTTTTAGCATTTTAAATGCTCATTTTTTTTTCTTCCTGCAAATGCGAATTAAGCTAGCATCTTTCCCCTTCATTCTGAGTAAATTCCTTTAACACTTCTTGAAGAGATTTTAGTTATATGAAAATGTTTTCTTTTTATTTAATTTTCAAAGGATATATGAGTGGATGGGGAATCTGGGTTTTACTCTTTCCTTTTCCTTTTTATCTTTAAAATATAATTTAATTCTCTACTGTCACACATTGTTCTGATAAGAAATCAGATATAATTGTTCATCTCTATGTAATGTTTCTTTTCTCTCTGGATTGTTGTGGTACCTAAAATTCTAAAATACCACCTATCTCCCAAAACTGTTCTTCTAATTCTTGGGAAAAGTGAGTATGATGATGTCCTGATTATGTTACATTTTTATGGCAAAAGGGATTTTGCAGATGTAATTAATGTAATCAATCAACTGACTTTAAGTTAATCAAAGGAAGGAATATCTGGGTGGGACTAATGTAAACATGTGAACCCTTTAAAAGCAGAGTTTTCTGCAGCTAGGAGAAGAGGAAGTCAGAGATTTTCAGTGTGAGTAGGAGTTAATGTGCCATTGCTGGCAGTGAAGGGAAAGGGACAACATAAAAAGAAATGCAGGTGATTTCTAGAAGGAGAGGGTTGCCTCTGGCTGATAGTTCAAAAGGAAATAAGGAACTTGGACCTACAACCACAAGGAACTAAACCCCTCCAACACCTGGAATGAACTTGGAGTAGATTCTTCTCCAGAGCTTCCAAACACCTTGATTTCAAACTTGTGAGACCCTGATAGAAATCCAGTTGAGTCCATCTTAACTTCTTATGCAAAGAATTATAAAATAATAAATGAGTATTATTTTAAGCCTCAGTGTTTGTCATGATTTGCTACAAAACAATAGGAAACTATACTCTGTCAAGATATTTGTCTTTACTGCTAGTTTTTAGGAGTTGGACTATGATATCCTTAAGTGTGGTTTTCTTAGTATTTTCTTGATTGGGATTCACTGAACTTATATCCATATATATATTTATATATTTTTTTAATTTATTTAAGAGAGAGCCCTTCAGTCTTGGGGTTTTGTTTCATTTTATTGTTGTTGTTTTTTAGTTTATTGATTTTAGTGAGAGAGAAAGGGATAGGGGTGAGATAGAGAACGAAAGAGACAGGAACATATTGTAGATCTGTTCCTATATGTCCCCTGACCAGGTATTGAACCAGCAGCCTCTGTGGTTTGGGACAGTGTTCTTACCAACTGAGCTATCTGGCCAGGGCTAGGCTTGGTTTTGATATTTGTTTAAGTGGGATTCTTTAGGTTTTTGTCCATAGTTCTAGGACATGGTCCTTACTTAAGGGTATGTTTCTTACTTTTAAGACATGGCCTTTCTGGTATCACAAAAGAATTGCCAAAAAGCTCAGTGTGGTTTCTCCACTCTGGTTGGCCTGGAACACCAATGCCTCCTCCACTTGCATTACCTCCCGTATCTGTGACAGTAGAATTGAGACGGTTAGCACCAGTTTAGCAGAACCGATGCCTAATTTTTTGTTGAGTTTGGTGAACTGGTTGTTAAAATGGCACTTACAATCAGGGTTCTCTCTAAGGTGGGTGCCTAGACAGCCGCTCAATGTGAAATCACAAATTTACATTCCTTACTCTTTTTTAACATTCATCTGTGCAATAGCATATTCTAAGGGCCCGTGGTAATGTTCATTCTGTCCACAGGTGAAAACAATTTGATGGAACTATATTTGTAATATTTATTCATTTCATAAAACCCATTATACCTTTCATGAAATACTACATTTTAATTCTGTTGCCTTTGTTACTTCAGTAAACAAATATATAATGTCAAGAGGCAGTATAAGTATATAAATTATTTGGCAGTGTTGTACATGGAAGATGTGCCTTTGCTTCCCCCATGTATTGCTATGCCAATCATTGTTGCTCAGTCAGGGTTTGATCATTTGTTTGGAAGACACAGGATACAAACAAAAGGGCATTAAGTAGATATTCGTATATTGGGTTTGAGTTCTAGCTTTCCTTCATGATTGTTCTGTGGCTAATACAATTTCTTTCATTCCATTAATGCTCAATTTCTTCATATGTAAAATATAAATAATAATATTTACTTTATAGAGTATCATAAAGTTCAGGAAGAAATGGAAGAAAGACCTTTAAAAGAATCTTACATTTTTGTCTACCTATGTACCCTCTAGGTAAAGAGGAAGTGGGATGGGTTAAAAGAATGATACCTGCACTTGAATCTATATAAACACAATAAATTAAAATCATTAAAAATTAAAAAAATGATACTAGAAAAGGAATAATGATAGCTACATAACAGAAAACACTCAGATAAAAAACAACAGATTAAATTATTGAGATGTGAGCATGTGTGTGGGTATATATGCATGTGTGGGTGATGTCTTTAACAAATCTTTTATACTGTTGGAAAAATCTAGATCAGTTATTCAATCTTTGCTTTTCAAATTTTTGACACTATCTACAGTTGAAGCCAGAGAGATAATTAGTCCTCTTTCTTCATTTAATATTAACCATAAACTTGAAGACAATTACTAATCTATCCCTTAGCCCTGATATCTCTAAGATAAGGCAAATACCACTTGTTTTAACCATTCAGTATATACTTTACATAGAAATTCTTTAAAAAATATTCCTAAAACACTCCCAAGCTTTACAAATACCTTTAATTATTTGAAGTCTGAAATTAGCATACTTTTGTCAGAGATGTCTAATAAAAAGAAAATATGTTCATTGAGAATGGTATCTATAATTGGGATTTAAGAAGATTGTCAGCAGATGTAATAAATTCTATTCTGATTAAGAGAATTATCAGTCCAATACTGTTAATATCTGTTTTATTTAAAATAGAAAATGGGATGTAAAATGAAGATATTCTAAATTTTATTTTTGAAGTAAAATAAAGTGTTTTGAACAATTATATCCCAGAGGGTTATCCAGTTAAAGTGAGAAAAACACAGGCTAAAGGGGTAGACTATTGTCTCCCTTAGACCAGGGTAAGAGAGTCCCTGTTTTAGGAGCCTTTCATTTCAAAAGCCCCCAATGCTAGCCCTTCTCTGTCTACATGCCACAGTGATAAATAATCTCTATAGGGCCAATAGGATGTGCCCAGCCAGAGGCAGCACCTACCCTCACCTGCCACCACCATTAGACCATGTCCTGGTTAGCTGGGATTCTGAAATAGCTAAGCAATCATTACGAGCCAGCTTCCATGGACTGAGCAGGCCTCTAGAGCCCCAAGGCAGACACAATCTCTGGCAAATGCTCCCCGAGGTCTTGGAGTTGACCAGAGTGCATGGGGCATATAAATGGGTCTCAGACATGCCTGGACATGCAGACTGAATTGTCTACATGTATGTCTGTAAAGCCTATATGTTGTGGGATGGAAGCAGAAATGAAAAAGGATGGTGGGCTGCAGACCAGGAGCTGGATGCCAGAGGCTAGCTGTTTTCATGTGTGCTGAGGTGTTCAGAACTAAGAATTTTGTTCAAACTTGATCTTTCAGATTTAGGCGAGATATGTTTGTCAAAGGGGAAGTATGGAACATATTTTATTAACAGTTTGTGAGTCTGGTAAACAATGTTTAAGGTTTTAGACATATGACATGTAGCTTCCATATGCACTCTTGCCCTGAGGATATATTAGGGACAGCATAAAGTGACCCAAGCTTTAGTTCAGCCCCTTGTACCATCCAACCTAAGCTTGAAGAAACTTAGAATTTTGAGGTTCCACTTTTTATATTTGTAAAATACAGTAGCTGAATCTACTTTCAATACTATGTCACTTATTAACTGTGTAACTTTGAGCATATTGCACAAAACTTGAGTCTCGGTCTTCTCACCTGTCATATTTAAGGTTTAGTTCAAGTGATTGTATGATCTATTTTAGTTATACTCTACAAAAACTTAGTTTTTATTAGACTAATTACAGACATTTTGTTAGAAGGAAACATATTAGAGTAATGGCTAAAGTGGATAAAAGTTAATCTGCTTAAATCAAGTCCCTTTTTCCCTGCAGTACCCTCTTTGCTGGTTCATCACCACCTGATAGCTCAGTTTTGTTTCAACTTAAGTTAAAATTACAATTGAAAAATGTGGTTCAAGGTCAAAACTCAATTAAATGGAAATTATAGTTATTTGTTTTAAAAGTTCAGGTAATATTTTACATCATATATCTGTTGGGTGACAGTTGATATGGATTAATTATCAACCTGCTTTCTTTTTTATCATAACTCAAATCTGCTCTGGACAGGAGTGATAATAAGGAAATAATTATGAGCCATTCCCTTGAAGTGGTACACTTGGAGGGCTTCAGATAAAAAGCTTCTTTAAGTGCAAAGCGGAGCCCTTGTTATTATGTAGGAAAATCAGATTAATTGTCTCAATTTGTGTACTAGAGTACAAAGGGCAGCTCCTGGTCAGTCACATTCATTCTTCTCTGCTCTGCATTATACATCAATTACCCATGAGGCAAAGGTTGATGTGCACTTCTTGTTCTGCAAGGGATGGAGAGAGCCCGTGAGGTTCTCTGGGCTATGCAATGGGCTGAGTACTCCAGAGCTATGCTTTTCTGCCTTTAGTTTGCCCCTGAGCCATAGGGTAATCATAGAATTAAGTCTCAAAGGGCTATGCAGTAATTACTAGGAGAGAAATAGGAGGAGTTTTTCAACTGCAGCCTCACAGAACACAGGGATGGCATATGGTGAAATTTTATCTCCTTAGACCAGGGGTCTCAAACTCACGGCCCGCCGAACAATTTTGTGCGGCCCACAGACTAAGCCACGAAGTTCAAAATATTTTGGATAAAATTAAGTAAGCCTAGGGGCCTACTTG
The DNA here is from genome assembly GCF_036850765.1 of Saccopteryx bilineata. Lineage (NCBI taxonomy): Eukaryota > Metazoa > Chordata > Mammalia > Chiroptera > Emballonuridae > Saccopteryx > Saccopteryx bilineata. The sequence continues at coordinate 184,537,380 of NC_089490.1, read as the reverse complement.
TATTTTTCACTTCTCTAGCATCCTAGCTAGATATTAGCTTAGTTAACAGCAGTTGTGATGTGAACTACAGTTTCTGGTCATTTGTGACACTGAGTAAACTGCATGTACGATTGTGCTTGTTGTACTGATTTTTTTTGTTTTCAACTGCAGTGAGAAAAGTGTTGCGTAACAGTTGCCTTTTGTAGACCTAGTGTGGCCCGCCTAACGGCTGTGATCTTGCTCTGTGGCCCACATGCTGAGTTGAGTTTGAGACCCCTGCCTTAGACTCTATGCTTTCAACCTGCTGACATCAACTTCATACCTTCTCTACAACATTTATTTCACCTGTAAGTGAGCTTTTACTTCCACTTCACTAAAAAGTTGTGATGCATAAAGATGATTAACATCAAACTTGCTCCTTAATAATCCCTTTTACATAAAAATGATCAGATGAGCTTCTTGTTTGTGATGAAGAGGTAACCCCCTTTTTGGACATCAAAACCGATAGAAAACAATATCGGGTCCATTCAACAAAAATTAGACTTTCAGATTTGATGAATAACTATGATGGCAACTAGAATGTCATACATCTGTGTGATTTTGGTAGATTATTTACAATTCTTATTTAAAAGGAGATAAAAGACTATAGACAGGCTAGAGTCTATTCAAGGACAATTCTTAAAATATGACTTTATCTTAACTCCAGAAGCAGATTTATAACTTTTATTGTACTGGAGATAAACTGCCCACACATCCATATTTAAAAACTAATGAGAATGCTGGTCATCTTGTTATTTGGGGTGACGGGTGGGAGAGACGTGGAGGGGGGTTGAGAGAGCTGAATTAAATAGTGTTCATTTGAAGGTAAATTGAAGGATTTTTGCAGCCTACTCAAGTTTAATTAAAAATAAATGTGGAAATTGTTTTAGAAGATTGTACACAGTGATTATCTCAAATTGCCATGGGAAATACAGAAATGCCTCATTAAAAACACATTTAGACACTTTTTATATATAAACTCCATCATTTATATTCTAGCTTAGAAAACCTCCTCACATCTAAAAAAAATAACAAGCTGAAATATGTCATCATTATTTTTATGTCTCTTAGAATATTATTATATATGTTCAGACAATTTCTGGTGCACACGGACATCATAAAAATTATTTTAAAGGGAAACTGTAAAGAAAATGAAAAAAACAAAACACCGGACAATTAAAGGATTACTAAATTATCCACAGAAGTGAAACCAGCAATGAAAATTGAGTCAAACCTGGTAACCTCCAAAAATTCAGCTGGGGTGGTATCATGATGCAATTTCTCGGCATTAGGCAAAGGTTTTAGCTCTTTATTTCTAAGCTATATTTGTATACCACTGAAATATCTTGATATTTTTAACTGAAAAATTCAGTTGACCAAAGAAGATCAACTTTATTGATGTTTTATCACTGAATTAAAGAATAGTTTGATGTTCTATAATCACCTCATAGAGCGGCACAAAGCCAGGCTTTCCTCCAAAGCTCCAAAGAATCTGCATTTTCCATTCTAATCCTGAAAAGGAACAAACATCTCAAATGTAGTTGAGTCACTAAAGATGCTAGCAAGAGGTTATGGCATGGACATGACGTGGAAGATAAATAAGTTCAAAATTTTAAGACTGATGGAGTCATCTGTACACATTTTAAAAATTTTAAACTAATATTTTGTGGTTTCAGGGGGAGAGAATATCAGCATTATTATTAGTCATTAATAGCTTTAGAGCTAAGCATGAATGATAGTGCAGAGAAAATATGGGCACAATATAACTAAATTATTATTACTGTTAACATATTGCTTCTTTTTCATTGTATTTTCTATGTGATGACTTTTTATGTGCCAGAATATTTATGACATGTTTCTTCCTGGAAATTCTGCAAGTTGTCACAGTATATGATGACTACAATACACAGACACATGAAATTGAGAAATATTAATCACTAAAAGAGACTTCATTCTTAGGTATAACTATGCATGGACAATTTGATCACTAGGAACGTACCTTGGGGAAATGACCCTTTCTAAGCAATTATTATGTTTTGTATCACAGTCTGCTATTTTCTGTACTAAGGGTCAGTGGAACTTGAGATCAGCAATAGAAAATTTCAGAGGCTCACAAAATATATTGTTGTTTCTTTTTTAATCCTTGATAAGCCTTTGGTAGGGGTTACATTTGTCCAGGGGTATTTTTGGCTTGACCACTCAGACTCCTCAGGCAAGCTGTCCGCTCTGTGCCCTTTACCTGAAGCATATCTTGCTTTCAAGTACATACGGTTCCTGATTTACAGTTTTTTTTACTTAAGATTTTTCAACTTTAGGATGATACAAAAGTAATAGGCATTCAGTAGACATTGTACATTGAAATTTGCATTTTGATCTTTCTCCCAGCTTGTGATATGCAGTACAACATCCCCCTGTGACACTGGGCAGCAGCAGCCAGCAGAGTTAGTTCCTGTCAGCCACACGGTTGTGAGGGTAAACAATGAACTCTTTACTGTGTACTGTGTTGCCAGTGTTTTTTGGATATTGTGTTTTCGCCTCCCACATCTACAAAACACCTACCTGTGTCTCCTGCATCTTGTGAGAAGAGAGAGGCAATTTCTTCTGAGGTGAAACTCAAGATAATTACCCCATGGTAGGCTAATGGAAGTGTTCTGAGCACATTTAAGGTAGGCTAGGCTAAGCCACAATGTTTAATAGGTACTCCATCATAAGCTGAGTAGCATCTGTACTTACTGACAATCAGTACCTGCCAAGCCAGCATTTTCTATTGCCTCCATGAACCCAGACTTTCTAAAGACGGTAGCCTAAATAGGAGAATTTGAAGTTGAAGTATTTTCCTACCTTGTGTATGATACTGGCAGTTTCTGCAGGAAAGATACGCCATGCTTGAGATACTTCGGGCCAATCTCACAAGCACTCCTCACTGGGTCCAGCAAACCATGCTTTGGAGGCACAGCTAGAGGATGGGCCTGAGGGAAAGAACTGTAAATAATCAGGAATATATCCTCTCATCAAACATTTGTCTTTCTCCAACCAATTCACCTTCAAAATATGCATTTTCTCAAAGAAATACAAACAAAATAAAACATTTTAGGGTGGAACCCACTCAAAAAACAGGGCATGACATAACTCCCAAGAGATATCTGAATTAAACATCAACTTATCAGGAGGTCTTTACAGGGAAATAGTCAAACCATCAAGGCAACACATATATCTGTATGTGCTTTTACTGCTTTTCCTAAGTCTAAGTTTCATGGTACACTATGTGCCCACTTGATAGTGCCAAGTGCTGGCAAGAATGTGGATCAATATTTTTCTCATAAACTACAGGTGGAAGTATAACAGGTAGAGCCACATTAAAAATCAGTTTGGAATTATTTATTAAAGTTGAAAATACAAATAACTTGTGAGCAAACAGATATACTCACAGGTAACTATCCAATAAAAACGCATAAATACATGTTAAAAAATATGTGCAATAATACTTATAGCAACATCATTTGCAGTGTCCCCAAATGGAAGTCAACCTGTGTATCCATCACATCCATCAACAACTGAATGAATTAAAATGTGATATTTTTAATAAGATGGAATGAAATTATAAGCAAAGAAATTAAAACAAAACTCAAAACAGGCTAAATAAAATTATGTTCTGTAGTGATGAATAACAGGCGAGAAATGTATGAGAAAAAAAGAAAGAAAATATATATGCTAAAAGTCAAGGAGATGGTCATTGCTAGAGGAGGCAATGCAATAGTAATCCAAAGGGCATATGTGTAGCTTTTCAGGTATTGGCAATGGCGTATTTCTTAAACTAGGTGATAGTATATGGACATTTACAACTATTTGTTTACCGATACATCTGTTTTAAGTATTTATTTCTGAATGTATACTATTTTTCTCGAACAAAAAGCATTAAGAAAGACTCAATATGACTTATTGGTTTGTTGCAGGAGGCAGTTAGTGTTCCTAGAATTCAAAACACATGTATAATCATATCTAAGTCAAAACGTATTGCATAGGGATATATCTAACTAAACTTTTATTCTGAGATATCTATAAATTCACGTGTAGCTGTAAGAAATAATGTAGAGAAAGTCCATGTACCTGTGTTCAGTTTACCCCAATGGTAACGTTTTGCAAAATGATAGTTCAGTATCATGACCAGGAATTTGATATAGAAACAATCAATCTACAGAATATTTCCATAGCCACAGGGATCCCACTTTGCTCATTTATAGACCACATCCATATCTTTCTGTTCTCCCTTCCTTCCTTAACCTTTGACAGCCACTAATCTGTTCTCCTTTTTTCTTTTTTTATCCACATCTTAAGGTAAGAGTATAAATAATAGATTGTACACCTTTCTTTTATAATATAATTTAAAGCTGTAAATTTCTAAGAAATACTGTAGCTGTGTGTCACAAATTTCTTAAATTTAAATTTCATTACTATTCAGTTAAAATGTTATTTCCCTTGAAAATGTTTTAACCTATGAATTTTTTAGGAGTAATTCAAGTTCAAGTAGATAGAAATATACCTATCTTCTTTTTACTGATGTCTAGTTGTGGTTAGGTATCACAGTGCATATGCTTTTAATTCTTTGAAATTTATTGAGATTTGCTTTTTGGCCTGTAGATAGTCTATTCTGGTGAATATTCCATGCACTTTTAAGAAGAATTGTATCAACTTGCTTGATAATGTTTAAATTTAAATATAGTATATTTACTGATTTTTGTCTGTATGCTCTACTAATTTCTGAGAGAGGGATATTAAAAAGCCAATTATATATATTTGTATGTTTAGTTCTGCCAAATTTTTCTTTATGTGTCTTAAAGCTTTGTTTTTTATTTATGATAGATTTAGAGAGAGGGGAAAGGAGAAAGAGAGAAACACCAATTTGTTGTTCTGTTTATTTATGCATTCATAGGTTGATTCCTGAATGTGCTCTGACTGGGTATCAAACCCAAAACCTTGGCATATTGAAACAATGCTCTAACCATCTGAACTACCCAAGTAGGGCTTAAAGCTTTGTTTTTAAGTGCATATGCATTTACTCTTCTCCTCTTTCTGGAGAATTGCTTTTTTATCATTAAAATATACTCCTTTTTGTCTTTATTGTATTAATGTAGCCCCAGCAGCTATATTTTTCTAGCTTTTTAATTTCAATTTAAACTAAATGAATAAACTGAATGTAAAACCAGGATCCAGCTATTTTCTTTTTATAAGAAATGAACTTTAAGAAGATGCAGGTAGGTTAAAATTAAAAGAATAGAAAAAGATTATACACGGAAAACACTAAGGCCTAAGAACACTTACTATGACTTAAATAACAGAAATATATTTTTCTTATTTAAAAGACTGAACTGACATAGTGCCTTTGAAAAGTTGGGAGGTAGGGGACTACTGTTTTCTCATTACAAGCCTGGTAGAACTGTTTGACTTTCATTCTTTATAATAATGTCTAATTTTGTTGATAATAAAAATAATAATTTAGAAAAGGGAAATTGTGAATTTGTGTGATTAAATTATACAGCTTTCAACTAGGATATTGGTTCTCTGGCAAACAGGATTGTGATGTTTAAATTACAAAAGCTGAAGTGATGTCAGAGCAATGGTGGTGTGAGAGATACTCCTGATTTTTCCCTTTGAACTTTCAAGAAATTGAACAACTATAACGCAGTGAAGGAACCCCAGCTGGGCTGAAAGGCATGCCTGAAAGATCCACACAGCAAATGGACTAAGGTGGGATGGGATGAAAGGGGGGGGGATAAAACACATTCGAGGTTGGCTCTGGTGAGGACACAAACCTGAGGTGACTGGGTTTTTTCTTTGCTGGAATATGGGGAGGAGGGAAGCTTAGGCTGTTTGGATTTTGTCTTAGGGGTACAGAGAGGCAAATCCAGAGTGACTGGGTATCTTTCTGCCAAGAGTGGTAAAACAAAGGGGCAGAGAGGGAGATAAACGAAAGTGGTCAGAGCATGGGTTCATGGCCAGTGTTCCTGCAGTCTGCCTGCAGCCCACACTCAGCAGAGACAGAGAAAGCTAAAGTGTTCTCCTCTCAGCCTCCCAGATCCTGCCTCCCTTAACTCGCAGTCCAGAGAGTGGCAGAGACAAACCCCACAGCTAGCACTCCAGTGCCACTCTCTCCTTTAGAGAACAGAGGTGCTTCATGTCTGGTCCCCAGGTTTGGTGTGACATTGGGAGATCAATATAGAAAGTACTCATAAAAAATGGCCACATGATTTAACAGGTTTTATGTTTCAGGATTTGCTCTCAGGAGTATGATGAAGGGGGCCAAGTATCTCCTCCCATGGTCAGAGGCAGGGAGAGAGGCTACACATTATGTGCCCTTTTCAGGAGCCTAGAATAATGAAGCAGGCATTTGGGCACACTTCATATGTAGAAAAACCCTTCTTCAGAACATGCAGTCAACGCAGGGAAATTTCAAGGAATCTTCCAATAAACATGGGCAAATTTGAAAAACAAAACAAAAATACCAGGCCAGATATAGAACATTTTGTTTTTATAGAGTAATGGTTAGTCACTTATCAGAAGTCTCTAGTAAAACTTTGACTATTTCATTGTCTGACCTACAAATATAAAGAAAAAGAAAAAAAAGAAAAAAGGAAAACAACATTTTTTTACCCAGTGGATGCTGTATACAGCCAAGCCTTACTGCTCAGCACAGTCAAGATATCCCAAAGGAATAAAAACCAGAAAGCTGGAGAGACTCCAGAATCTATGAGAAAAGGACAGAGAAGTCACAGGGAAAAAAAAGGGAGGGGGAACAGCAGGACAGAGCAGATGTTGGGGGAGAATGATTTAAACCTACAACGGGTCTCTTGAGATCCTTGAGAAAGTTTTGAGAAGTATCCGAACATAATTTGGAGACCATCCTGGAGAGAACCAGATACTACCTGAGGGAGCCAGGAGGCAGCAGAAACAGAGTCTGTGCAGTGCTCTTTCTAGAGATCGTTACCTTTGAAGAACCGACTAATATCCATAAATGGTTCTTCGAGGACATACCTATTACCTTGAGATTTGAGTTTTAGAGGAGACAACTCATTCTTCCATGACAGACTAGGGCATTCAATGACAACCCTGCTCTGTTCTGCAAGAATGCTCTACTGACTGAGATTGACAAAATAACACCTGGGAATGCTGCACGAGGTGAATGGCAGCGTTGGAAAGAGAAAAAGAACCACTCCTAACACTTCTGCTTCCCAGCAGTTCCTGATTCCTTCACTCTTTTCTTCCCTTTCCAGTATTAGAGCTGCTTTGGGAAAAGGCAAAACTGACCCCTGTGCCATAACCTTTGACTTTACACACAAGTCAAAACGCATTAGCAATGCAATGCTGCTTTACTGCATCTTAACTGCATCGTCCCTCTCTGCTCCCCCACAACTCACATTCTAGCTGTCTTTAGCTCAGCAGCCCGGCACCAGCACAGCGCAGCACAAGCACTTTCTCTTGGCATTATCATTCTCCCTTCTTTTAAAAGTCAAGTTCAATACCACCTCTTCCTGGTGATCCCCTGGTTTACTTGGCCAATCTTCATTACTTGCGGTGCACTGTCCCTGTGGTTGACCTACAATACAAAGCCATTGATTTTATAAAGTTATATTGTGATTATATGTTTATGTCTATAAAGGAGTGGAAAAAAGGAGGTTTACAGTTGTTTATGTGGAAAACAATACAATAATTAACAAGTAATGATACAGGAATAAACTGTTTCACAAACTCAGAACTGTAAAGCTACTTTTGCCCACCCCTGTACTTCTCTCGCTAATTTGAGTTCCTTAAAGGTAGAAATAGAGCCTATTTATTCTTTTCTTTGTCCCAGGTATATTCCATAGTTCCTGACCTAAGAGAAGCACTTCATAAAAGTTTGCTGAAGTTATTAATGAATGCATGAGGAATGGAGATTTTCATAGTGACAGAAAAGAAAGATGCTACAGGGCATTTAAGTTCTTGAGTGTAAATCATAGTCAATTTTGGGGGAAAAGAGCTCTCATTCTATTCTGTTCTTAGTCCTGACTCATTAGAAATTTGTCTTTGTGTCTGCCCCAGTCATCCTTGTGCCTACAGGTCCTTTGTTTCTACTACAACCATACTGTGTTTGCTGGGCAACTGCCTAACATTTCCAACTGTGCTTTTTTAGAGAGGGTAAGTACGCCCAATCCTGGAGAACAGAACAAAATAAGAGAGTGGGAGAAGATAGAATGAACCCAAATACAGAGGAAATTGCCACTGTGGGCATTTTATATTAACCTTTTTCAATGATGGATTATCTATTCTGAGCACAAATATATCAATCAGGGTAAATTATACAGCAAGGGATATGACAGCAGCTGTGTAGCATGTCTAATGATTCTGAGCTCCCACCATTTCTCACTTGGTAAGTACAAATGAACACTAGGAATTATATAAGGTGGTAAGAAGAATACAAATGTGTTAAACACCAAAGTGGGTAAAAGAAGACCCTAAAGATTAAAACTTTGAAGTTACTGGTAAGCTCTGGCCTGGCAGCTCTGTTGATTAGAACATCATTCTGAAATGCCAAGGTTGTAGGTTCAATCTTCAGTGGGACACATATAAGAATCAACCAATAAATGCATAAATAAGAACAAAAAATCAATATTTCTTTTTCTTTCTCTCTTTTTCCCCCTCTTCCTTTCTCTCTCTCTAAAGTCAAAATACATATATATATTTTAAAGGTTACTGATAAAATGACTTCTTGGTTGTTGTTTTGTTTTTGTTTTTTCATTACTACATTTCAGTATCTGAAGCATTCTAATTTTGGGATATTATGACCCTTATTAAGAGACACATGAGGCCCTGGCCAGTTGGCTCAGCGGTAGAGCGTCGGCCTGTTGTGCGGGGGACCTGGGTTCGATTCCCGGCCAGGGCACATAGGAGAAGCACCCATTTGCTTCTCCACCCCCCCTCCTTCCTCTCTGTCTCTCTCTTCCCCTCCCGCAGCCAAGGCTCCATTGGAGCAAAGATGGCCCGGGTGCTGGGGATGGCTCCTTGGCCTCTGCCCCAGGTGCTAGAGTGGCTCTGGTCGCAACAGAGCGACAACCCGGAGGGGCAGAGCATCACCCCCTGGTGGGCGTGCCGGGTGGATCCCGGTCAGGCGCATGCGGGAGTCTGTCTGACTGTCTCTCCCCATTTCCAGCTTTAGAAAAATACAAAAAAAAAAAAAAGACACATGAAAATTAGCTTTTCTTAGTTCTTTAGACAACAGAATTGGTAGAAATAACCACATATATATTACACATATACATACATTTACTGAATGTGCATATAAACAAAAGGAACTAAACACTACAACTGAACACCAAAGAGATGTGAGAATTGCCTACTATTAAATATTCAGAAAAATTTTCACCTAAGATTATATGAACTCATTTCTGTCTAACACAATGTTTGGTGTATGTCTGGTTTCAGCAAATGTTGAAATTAGTTTGTAAAATTTAGACAGAGGATGAAGCATAAAAAATAAACATTTTAAATTTCAATTCATAATGGGTGCTTTTGGATTTTCAAATTTGCTTTCCAACCTTTTGTTGCTATGTTTTAATAGACCTAGAGTATGTCTGGTAAGAGAATCTGTGTTTTAAAAAATAAACTAAAACTGGCCCTGGCCAGTTGGCTCGGTGGTAGAGCGTCGGCCTGGCATGCGGAAGTCCCAGGCTCGATTCCCGGCCGGGGCACACAGGAGAAGCGCCTGTCTGCTTCTCCACCCCTCCCCCTCTCCTTCGGCTCTGTCTCTCTCTTCCCCTCCCGCAGCCAAGGCTCCATCGGAGCAAATGATGGCCCGGGCACTGAGGATAGCTCCATGGCCTCTGCCTCAGGTGCTAGACTGGCTCTAATCGCAACAAAGTGATGCCCCGGATGGACAGAGCATCGCCCCCTGGTGGGCATGCTGGGTGGATCCCGGTCGGGCGCATGCGGGAGTCTGTCTGACTGCCTCTCCATTTCCAGCATCAGAAAAATACAAAAAAAAAAACCCAAAACAAAAAACTAAAACTGTTGGTTGGGTCCCAGGCTGATGATGGGAATGGGCAGAGCGTGAGTCTCACAGAGGAGCTGGAGGGCAGGATGATCACACCAGGAAGGCACTTCCAGATCTCCTTTTCCTTGTTCTTTAAGTGCAACAGCAGGAAAATTTTAAGAACAGAGAGATGAATAAAGCAAGGTTGTTGTTCTTCCTTAATAGACTGCTGATGATACACAACAATATATAGTTGCATTAAGATGTAAATGATTATTTAGTCATCCATTCAACAAGGAATTTTTGAGCACCTATTATGTGCCAGGAGTTGCTGCTGCAGGTACACGAGCTGCATCAGCACATAAAACAAAGACCCTGCCTGCATGGAGCTTATATCTAGCGCAAAGATCGTGACTTCTGGAGGGGTGAGTCTTCAGGATGCCCAGAATATGAAAAGGGTTTTTTTTAAAATCCTTGCATTGTATTCTCTTTTTATTTAACAGTCCATCTGTTGTCCTGAAGGCAAGAGTTAAAAAATGGTAGAAGTCGTGTGAAATGGACACTTAACATTCAGGTTAAAATGTTTCTTTAAAATTAAGTGACAGCCACATCTTGCCTCAGAAGGTAAAATCTCCTGCTAAACTTATATTTCTGTCATATTCCAATCATTCTTTAAGGTGAGAGGACAATTGTGATTTCCATATATGTTCACATTGATACAATAGTCTTCTATGAAGACTTTTTCTTTAACCTTATGGGTTACAGAGCACAGGGATATTACAAGTTTATATCTTTTTTGAAGAGATGAAAATTTTATGAACTATTATTTGTGCTTAATACTATATGAACTTGTCCAGGAATCAGAGCAAGTAAAAAACATCACAGAGTAGAGGCCCTGGCCAGTTGGCTCAGTGGTAGAGCGTCAGCCTGGTGTGCAGGAGTCTCGGGTTCGATTTCCGGCCAGGGCACAGAGGAGAAGTACCCATCTGCTTCTCTACCCCTCCCCCTCTCCTTCCTCTCTGTCTCTCTCTTCCCCTCCTGCAGCCAAGGCTCCATTGGAGCAAAGTTGTCCTGGGCGCTGAGGATGGCTCCATGGCCTCTGCCTCAGGCACTAGAATGGCTCTGGTTGCAACAGAGCAATGCCCCAGATGGGCAGAGCATCGCCCCTTGGTGGGCGTGCCGGGTGGATCCCGGTCAGGCACATAAGGGAGTCTGTCTGACCGCCTTTCCATTTCCAACTTCAGAAAAATATTTATACAAAAAAAAAAAAACCCAAAAAACATCACATGGTAGAAAAATATAAGAATTGTCCATTGCAATGTTGGTTTCCTGAAATATTTGGCTAAATCACCTGTGACTTATAATATGAAAACTTGTATTCATCATTGAGGAACAAATATAAAAAAAGTTTTTAAATATGTGACTTCTAGACACCCATTACTGAAAACCTTTTCAAAGTCAAGTAAGATGGTCATTCTCCATCATACTACAGGACTAAATTTGTGCAGATAGAAATATACAGAGGTTTCAGAATAGATCTTTAGAGCAAAGCTGTGGAAAGTATCAGCAATACCTACTATTGATTAATGGCCATTAGTAGTGAAATTGAATACTGTACAAATTACTTGATTTAATACCCACCACAATCTTATGAGGTAAATCTTGGTATACACACTTAATAGATTGGGAACTCAAGATTATGTGAGCACAAAGAAATGATGTGCACCTCATTCCAACTCCAAACTTTATGCACTTTCCACAATGCAACAATGCCTCTTCTAGTAATTTTGAATGGATGGAAAGATAAACAATTTACATTGCCTTGTTGATGCGTGGTTTTATGAGAATTTCTTTACTAATACATAGTACTTTGGTACTAAGACCAAAAAGCAGGTTGTCAAACTAAGAGCATCTATAAATTTTAAGGGACTAGAAGGCTTTCTGGGTATTTTCAATATACTTTATAGAAAAGAAAACTTTCTCCTCCTTTTTTGTTAACATAGGCAGGCAAATAGAATATCCAATATATTCTTCAGAAACTTATTCTGAGCATCAAATTATAAACAAGAGAACAAAAATAAAAATTCATATAAATACCTAATACAGTTCTTTTAGTAAAATGAATTCATTTCAGGTTCACAGAAAAGTAAAATGCTCTAAAGTTGAACCTATTAAAATATTATATCTATAAAAATGATATTATTTGGCTTATAGTGCATCATAAAGTAATGGAAAGTAGACAAGAATTTGGCCAAAAACTAGGTACAGGCATGCATTTCTGGACTATATGATTTCGTACTTGATGACTTAGGTTTCTACTGTACATGTCCTTAAAAAACAAAAACCTGTATTTTCTAACATAAAACCTCAGCAGGCATGCACTTGGCTAACAAGGAGAAAACTCTGTCCTAGTTTTCCATAATGTATTCACAAAGGGATCTGAAGCAACCAACAGTTACTGCAGAAGAAAAATGAAAAAATGTTGTTCCCTGGCATTTTTTAAACAAACATAAAAGTTCAAGTTCTACAGCTATTAAACTCTAGGGAGGCAACATAAACACAGGCTTATTTCTAACCCACTATAATCCCTGAATCAAACCCAGCCTTCATTCTCTGTTGTAATTTTTCCTGCAACGCCCCAGACAGCAGGAGCTCGTGGCTTAGGGTTGCCAGCCCTGGGTCTCGGTTGGATTTCCACAGTAGCAATATCAGGGCCAAGGCCTTCATTTTATATCTCTCCTGGTTGAGACATCTTACATCCTGCTTCCCTCTGCTCGGAGCCAGGGCTTGTTCATCTCGGAGAACCTCGTTTCTTATAAGTAAGAGAGGAGAACCTCGTTTCTTCTCGGTGTGTGTGCTAAGATGTCTGCGCACGCAGGATGAGACAAGTTACCTAATAAGTACCTTCTTTTCTTCTCTGCTTAGTCTACAGAAAGGCCCTTTTCTTTGGGGGAAAATTACTACTTCTTTTCGTATTTTTTTTTCCCCCTTCGAAAAGGAAGTAGCCTATCCAGGGAGGATGTGGTTGACATAATTGTTTTCCGCGCAAGCAGGGGTAAGGAAATTCGTTTCAAGACATGGTTTGATTTATGCAGGATCCCCTAGGAAATTATAACATGTCATGTAATCATTGTGCTCAAGAAAACCTCAAGGGAACAAAGTCTCCCCTCCGCCTCTCGGCAGGCTGCGTACAAACCCAGGAACGCAAAGTGCCAATGGAACCGCTCTGTCCGTTCTGGGTATGACGCTGCCACCCACTTCTGCTGGTCCTCCTCAGTCAAGATATTTGCCTGCTGGTGTCTGAAATCCTTCTTGCCATCATCAGATGGCTTCCTATAAATCGTCCTCTCAACAGAGAGAGAACAGCTGGCCACCATAACGTGAGTAGTATCCCCTCGGGCTGTTTTAAATATCATATTAGCACGATGGACATGGTGCAACCCAGGAAGCGCAGTTTTCTACATGGACTCAGAAGCCCTGAGGAGGATGAAGTAGGAGCAAACAGTACTCAACGGACTAGTTACATGGCGATAACCAGGCCCAGTCATGACAGGTGAGCAGTGCAAAGCCACAGCTCAATGCAAGGCCAGAAAGGCTTTCTCCCCACTGTAGTCCTGCACCAGCAGTCAAAGGTGCACAATGGGTGATCAACACTAGCAAAGGCCACCATCCCTGACGACACCAAGCTCATTCTATAGAGATAAGTGTTGGTTAGGTAGGTAGGAAAAGAAACCAGGTTAACCAGAAAGATCTATAAGCACACTTCATGAAGCAAAGGTCATTTTTGCTGTTTTGAATTTTACTTATGGGCACTTACTACTTATTAAATAAGTAATGAGAATTAATACTTATCTGCTCTGCAATGGTGATTTGCTCTTTAATTGACTGATGCTTGCAGAGCTCTGTCAGTGAAAGCTGCTGTACATGATACATGCAAATATTTTAAAAAATATAATTCTAATGAGTGAAAATTTAACATTCACCTTCTCCTGTGAAGAATTCCTTTAGCGAGACTTTGAGCAAGGCCCTTCAACTTTGGTCTGGACCTTGATTTTCCCATGTGGAAGTTTATACAATAGATGCTTTCTAAGGTCCCTTTTAATTTTAACATTTTGTCATTCTAATCAAATGTACAGATGGAAACTGACAGAATTTTGGATTTGGAAGAGATTCTGGAGTGGATTATACAGAGTCCTTCCCCTGAAAATCATGGAAGCATTTTTTTTTTTTTTAGGAAAGTATTTCCTCTATTGAATGCTTATTATATGCCAGGCACTGAACCACCTTTGTAACTTCGCCATGAGCATCTCAAAATCTTGTAAGCATGGTTATAATCCTCATGTAAGGAAACCAAGGCTCTGGAAAATTCAATAAATTGTTTAAGCATGCACAGAAAATGGCAGAGCAGGAACTTGAAGGCAGCTCTCTTTGACTCTGACCACCTGCGCTCTTAACCACGACTGGGTGGCCTTTCACAAGGGTTCTCTATAATCTCGTTCATGGCTTGGGGAAAGACTGACCTTGCTCTTACATGCCCCTGGTCACCCATGGACTTCCTGATTCCCTCTGCTCAGAGCCAGGGCTTGTTCATCTCGGAGAACCTCATTTCTTATAAGTAAGAGAGGAGAACCTCGTTTCTTCTTGGTGTGTGTGCTAAGATGTCTGTGCACGCAGGATGAGACGAGTGACATGCCAAGTGTGGGTTAACCTCCTCCGCTCTGGGCTGACTTGTGAGGCTCTCTGTGACGGGTACTTTCCTTTCCCCCCTCCTCCTTTCATTCCTCTGCCCACTATTAAGTAAGCAATTAGTGCAATGGAATCCTTAATTAGCCAATTTAGTCCAGCCCACATAGCTATTTTTGTTTCTTATAAATCAATTAATTTAGCTCACATCTAGGGGCTGTTGTCTTTACAATATCACCACCAGTGTCTATGTATTTCTGTGAGAAATAAGATGGTAAGGAGTATTGCTAAAATAAAATCTCATCTTTCTCCTTGTGGAGTAGGGGCTGGAGCTGCTACTGCTGGAAGTTCCTTGTCTTAACCAGAGGTCTGACCAGATGACTCAGCAGTCATTACAATATTTATTTCATGGGACGGTATAAACAGACAAAAGTGCACAGAGCTTTGCTTATATTGGGTACAAGGGATTTGAAGAAGGAAGGAGCAGCCATTTGGTGGTAACAGCTTCCATGTTTTCCCTGCCAAATTCTATAGGGACAGGTGAACACCATTAAAGAACATAATATCAAAGGCTTATCTTCAAATGACCTTCAGTTGTTAGGAATTATTACTACCTAATTGATCTCTTTTGATTTCTTCTACCATGTCAGCAAGGTAAACTTTAATGTTATTCAATTAAGATTTAAAATGTAGGTCCTAAATATTTCCACAGCTCTACCTTAGAATGGAGAAAGATTGGGAACCACACATATAAACTGGATTTAAAGACAAGTACCATAGGATTTCACTCATTTCACTCATACATGGAAACTAGTGAACAAAATGAACTAACAAGCAAGATAGAGAGCAGGATGACAGCTCACAGGGGGATGCTGAGGGGCTGTCAAGGTACTGAGCAAAATAAAAAATACCATGGATATAGACAACAGTGTAGTTATTGCCAGAGGGAGGAGTAGAGGGAAGGGGAGGAGAGTATCGGGGATAAATGGTGATGGATGGAGACTTGACTTGGGGTGGTGAATACAGAATACAGTGTACAGATGATGTGTTGTAGAATTGTGCACCTGAAACCTGTATAATTTTATTAACCAGTGTCACTCCAATAAATTCAATAAAAAGGAAAAGAAAAGAATTTCTTTAATAAATAACACTAATAGATCAATAAAGTGGCAAGCCCAGGTTTTGATTGCTGCAGTGGGGACTTATCTTCCATGCTAGTTTCTCCATCACAGCGATATATATATTTCCTTTCACTCTGTAGAAGTGGTTAAGAATCAGGGCCTATACATCTTGACATAGCATCATAACAAACTACCTTTTACTCCCCCCCAAAATTAATCAGCAAATTTTCATCTGGGCTGCCAAATTGGGTAAGGCAATAAATAACCTTAGGTAAGCTTGGGTAACTTGTATGAAAACACATTCCTGTTAGAATACAATGGAATCACTATGTCTTCATAACTTTTTCAACTAATTAAAAAGTTACTGTAAGTCTCTATTAGGTAGAAGAATCATGTGGAATTTCTTTAAGGTATAACATTTTAAGGTACAAATTTATCCTAAAGACATATTCAACATTACACATCCAGAATAACATAAAGCTTTTTCCCTTTTGAGACTTGTCAAGATTTCATTTTCCTTCCCCTTAGTTTTTAATCATGATCCTTCCTGTCTAAAAGGTGATTTAAATTGTCCCAGTGATTAGCTATTTGTTCATGCAAATAAATGAAATCTCTGTGAATTCAAATGTTGACATGAAAATCTAATTCTGAGTTCTGACATCTAATATACTACCACAGATAACATCACAACTATCAATTAATTGTATTCCTTTTATATTTTGGTTGAATAAAAATAAAATTTGCACATGACCAAAAGGAAATTTTTGTAATCTTGGAAATATTATTTATTAAGTAAGTGGCAGGAAGGCAGAGAAACAGACTCCTGCATGCGTCCCAACTGGAATCCACCTGGCAAGCCCCCTACTAGGCAGTGCTCTGCCCATCTGGGGCTGCTGCTCTATTTCTTGGCAACTGAGCTATTTTAGCACCTGAGGTGAGGCCATGGAGCCATCTTCAGTGCCCGGTGTCAACTTTCTCAGCCATTCAAGCCATGTGCAGGAGGGAAAGAGAGAGAATGAGATAAAGAGAGATAAAGGGAAGGGGTGGAGAAGTAGATGGTCACTTCTCCTGTGTGCCCTGACCGGGAATCCAACCTGGAACTTCCACATGCCAGCCGACACTCTACCGCTGAGTCAACTGGCCAGGGCCAATCTTGGAAATATTAAGAAAGTTTCCCTGGCATCTAAGTTTTAGAAAGATCCATGGCCTTCGGTGTTACAAGCAGAATGTGACTGCAACCTAAATCATCTCTTTCTCCTAGGTGGAGGGGCTTTTCACCTCTTTGGAATAGTATGTATCATTTATCTATGCTGTAATAATATAAGACTGTCCAAATCCTGTCATTGAAAACAAATGTGTTTGCTTGCTCTCCTTACATATCCACTGTGGGTTAGCCCTTCTGGAAGACCTCTGTCTGCTACATCTCTTATTTATTCAGTGACCCAGATTGACTGAACAGCCCCAAACTGAGATCGCTGAGTTCACGGCGATTTTCACTTCCGCTCACATTCCATTGGCCAAATCAAGTCACAAGTGTGCTGTCCATCAGTGGGGAAGGAATGCATATGGAGGAGCTGTGTAAGCCCTTGGCTGTTGAACACAATGCTAGAAGCATCCACAGAATACTTCAGAATGGACCAAAAGTCATTGTGATGAAATATGCCCTGGAAACCTTTTACCTAACCTGCTTTTCCTCTTAACTACTTGACTGATGTGATCAACTGAGGGATGTTTACTAAGTTGCCAATATTTCATCACTTGTAAATGTGTCCTTACCCTTTGGTAACCTCAGATTATTTTCCTATAAAATGACAATTCAGTAAATTTTCATTATGGATAACCAAGGAATATGGGCCTTTATGTAAAGCTTTCTTTTTTCCTTACAATGAAAGAACACAGTACTACACGAAGCTTTCACATGTATTTTTCACATTAACACCTTACAGTAAATGAATATTAATTTATGTTACTCTAAATTACAATGGAGTGTCTAACCTGCTCTGGAATTACACCTCACAGCCACACAAGTACCTGGGGAGTTGTGGTGGGGTAATGTGATTATCAGAAGTGACACCAGGGAAATAATGTAATTTGTTGCCTAGTATAAAATGCAACTCCATTTTTCTTAGCAGCTTGACAGGTTGAAATAAATTCTTTTAAATTCTATTTATTAGATTTAAAAAAAAATCCCAACAATTCCCCTCTCCTTTCTCATCTGAAGACCTTTAACAAGCAAGTGCAAAAAAAAAAAAAAAAAAAAATCAGCAGGCAAATAAGCTTCCTGGGGACTTTTTTTTTTTTTTTTTTTTTTTTTGAAGAGAAAGCTTTTAGAATTAGTTAGGAGAGCTATATTCCAAATAGCATGGATATTATTCCTGCCTTTATAATTTGTGTTTGGCTACCTTGAGGTATACTTTGAAATTTAAGTTACCAGCAGATAGATACAAAAGGGGGGGAGGGAGGGAGAGGAAAAGAGAGAAACAGGGGGGGGAGAGAATCATCAGAAAGCAACAAGATTATTTCTACAGGTGACATACATTTATCAATGCATGGGAGATTAAAGTGATGTCAGATGCTGATATCTGATTTTTTTTTCTTCATCAGAAAGTAACACCAGTTGACAGTAACTTATACTTAAAAAGGTTTTCCACTATAATCCCTCAACTGGGAATGGTCTCTCCCCTCTCCTATGGCCACCCACCAACCTGCAATCAGTGCAGCTGTATATAAGTAGGCGCGTGGGGTGCCTGGAGCGCTAATGTTCATGGTTACTATGGTGTTCCCTGGGTTCTTATTCTGAGCCTGGGTGCCAAGAACAGACATATCCTGGCACCCTTTGAAACAATGTGTCCAAATGCTTTTGTCCCTCAGGAGTCAGAGTATTCATCTCTCTCTCTCCATCTCTCTCTCTCTCTCTCTAATTCCAAGGCACCATTGTGTATTTTCTACTACTTAGCTGTTTGCATGTTATATCCACACACTCACTCACACACACACACACACACACACACACACACACACACAAATGCTCTTATGATAATAAAACAAAAAATAGAGCAATGTCTCTGTATGATAAAGCAACACAATACATTCATGAACTCACCACTGACAATTAAATGCAGCCTGTGATTTCTTTCCATATCACATCACTAGAATATCCACAGGGGTGAGAAGGACAGAAACAGTATGTCCCAGACATCATCATTATTGCCTTGCCATATCTTACCGCGACATTCAGGGACCACTCTGCACATGGGCCAGCAGCGGGAACCCAGCCACAGGGAGGCCAGGCCGAGACACAGCCTCACCCGCGCAGGGACCCATAACCATAACACTCAAAACTGGGGCTTCTCTCTGAAGAGCATGGGGTCTGTACCCCACATGGGGTACCCCATCTTTTCAGACTGGCACCTCAGAGATGACTCCTCCTAAGTATCTGGCCCTGAAGACCAACATGGCTGGTGCCTAGGAGACCTGGGAGGCTGGGCTGAAAACTCTTAAAGGGGCCACACGCACACTCATTCACCAGGGTGCACACTCACCCTCTGTGTGTAAGGACCCATTTCCTCATATTAAATCATGGTTTGAGGAGTTGATACCTGCTAGAATGCTCTCAGTGTGGAAGGCTGGTGGGCACCATCTTCCCGCTCTCCTTCTGCCTTGCTGAGCTGGCAGGCACCACCTTTTCTTTTTTCTTTTCTTCTATTTACTTCTTTTTCCCCTTTATTTCTTTTTTCTTGTTTTCCTTTTTTCACCGGGCACCATCTTTGCACCACCCTTCTAGCTCCAACCAATAAATGCCATCTTCCCTCTGCCCTCCAACACTCGCCAGAGTGCCCCAGTCTCCCAGAGGGGAGCTTCTACTCACCTGGCATCCAGGATTTTACAGCTGTCAACCAGGGGCACCCTTTATCGCCTGGCTCTCCAGGCCAGGTGGGCTTGTGTTCCAGGGTCCAAAAGGACTGTAACAATCAGAGAGGCAGTTCTTGGCAGACAGCCACCCCCCAAGGCACTGCACAGATGGCAGAATGAAACGAATCTTAGTCTTTTCTAGAAAGAAGGCCATTTGCTTGTCCTGTCGCTTTGGCTTCAGGAGCAGGCTTCTGGTCTGGCACACTCACAGGAGCCTATGAGGTGCTCTCAGAGAAGGAGCCTGGGGAAGCAATCTTTGCCCTCCCCCTCTACCTCACGGCAGCACTCTGGTATTTTCCAGAAAGAAGCCTGTACCCTTCCCTGGTGCCTTGCTTTTTGAAGCTGCTGCCAGGAGACACCTCTACTTAGCCTGGCTTTGTGACTAACCGGTTCATATCTTACCTGTGTTCCAAAGCACTATAACCAACAGAGAAACCGTTCTTAAATAGCTACCACTCCTAGAACACAGCAAGAGGCATGAGATCCAGGAAATCAATCTTTCTGAGAAAGAAGCCTATTAGCTTATCATCACAGCTGTAGCCCGAAAGGTAGGCTTCTCATTAAACACACATCTAAGGGCTGACTACAGTCCTTTCCTAAGACATAGGAGGGCAGGCCCTCTCTTCACGCTCTCCCTCTGCCTTGCTTCAGGGCACCAGCATCTCTCAGAGGATAACACTTCTATGTGTCTATTACCTTAGTTTTCACATCTGGAGTCCTGGTTCTTATGCCTATTTCCCTAGAAGATAACCCTTGGAATACTGGTTGTGGACACAAGGGAAACTTGTGTTCCCACGTTGCATGGACTAACAATTATAGACAGTCCTTAGCAGGCTAAAACCCCCAAGGCACTACACAGACTACAGACTGAAACTCAACTCTCAGCCTTTTTGTGAAAGAGGCCTACTTGCTAGTTATAGAACTTTAAGACTTAGGGGTGGGCTTCAGGCTAAACACACACCTGGAAGTAACAGAGGTGCTCTCAGGAAAGGTAGGCCTTGGGATACCACCATGTACTCTCCACCTTCCTCACTACAGTTCACCAGTATCTCTCACAAACGAGTTTGTTCACACATCTGGAGCTATAATTTTTGTTACTATTGCCCAGGGGACACATCCAGATTTCCTGGAACTTGGGGCCAGTGAAGCTTATGCTTGTTGTCCTACAGAAATATATATTTTCACTCTAAGAATTGTTGTCTGAGAGTCTGACTTCCAATCACTGAACCGAGGTAGTGACTGAGACCCTCCCATTTGAGATATTGACTGGTTTTGGCATACCCTCAACTACTGGGAACCACTGAAAATAAAATGGGCTTCTCAGACAATACAAAAGATAGAGAGACAAACAAAGCTAGAATGGAGTTGAGAGTTACAATTCATTTGCACAAGTCTAACTCTTCAAAACCTGGAGAGGCAGCTGTTTTATATAACATACAGAAACCAAAGCAGAGTCAAGCATGGTGGAAAGATAGAAGAATGTGTTCCAAACAAAAGAACAAAACAAAATCTCAGAGAAAGCCTTAATGAAACAGAAATAAATAATTTATCTGATAGAGTTTAAAGAAGTACCCATTAAGATTAGATAAATACAGTGATAACTTCAACAAAGAGATGAAAATACAAGAAAGCTACAAACAGAAGTCACTGAATAAAACAAAGCACTAAAAAATATACTAGAGTTCAGCAGCAGAGTAGATGAAACAGACGAAAGAAGCAGTAAGCTCAAAGACAAGGCAGAGGAATCAGCCAATCAGATCAGCAGAAAGAAAAATGAATTTTAAAAAGTAAATATAGCTTAAGGGACCTATGGGACAACATTAAGCAGGTTAACATTGACATTAGAGGAGTCTGAGGAGAAGAGAAAAAGGGACATAAAACTTATTGAAGAAATAATGTCTGAAAACTTCCCTAGCATGGGAAAAAAACAGACATCTATATTCAGAAAGCCCAGTGTTACACATAAGATAAATCTAAAGAGATCCACACCAAGATATATTGTAATTAAAATATTAAAAGTTAAAGCCGAGAAGAGAATCTTAAGAGCAGCAAGAGAAAAACAATTCATTGCATATGAGGGAACCCTCAAAGTACTGTTAGCAGATCTTTCAGCAGAGACTTTACTGACCAGAAGAGAGGGGCACAATCTATTCAAAATGATGAAAGGGAAAAAAAAGTTTCCAACCAAGAATACTCTACCCAGAGAAGTTATCATTCAGAATTGAAAGTGAGATAAAAAGTTTTCAGACAAGCAAAAGATTAAGGAATTCATCACCACTAAACCTGCCTTAACAATAAATGCTCTAGGGATTTCTTTAAGCTGAACAGATTTTAGATAGCTTCAACTCTTTGATGAAAACTGAGCAGAATCTAAACATTTCCATTTTTTCCAACTATTTGATAGGCAATATAAGCCCCAAGGTTCAGAAAAGAGGAAGGCCCCACCCAGCAAAAGAATCATTCCTCCCCTGTTAAAATTGCAAATGGCTAGAGAAATAAGCCATAATGATTGCTGCTACAATGTCATATGTGATCAAGTTGGTCTATATTATAAAGGTTCAAGGAGCCTTAACCTCCTTCCAACACCCACTCCCCCACACCCTCACTGTTCTCGACCAAAAGCCAATGTTTTGCTATTCATTTTGGAACATAGTCCAAATATTCTCCTGCTCTCTTGTCTATAGAAACGTCTGTCTTGGGTAATATGTCTATAAGAAAATCCATCTTCATGTACAGCACAACCTAGGAAAGCAATGGCACTGTATATATATATATCCCCAGCTCTAAACAAAACAACAAAGCCAACTTGTATGCAGCATTCTTCCACAGCACAAAAGCACTGGAACTTTCCATGTGAAAGATATAGTCCTGTTGTTGTGGATATGACTCAGGGGAGCAGGGGGAGGTACCGGAGGTGAGGATATGAGAACATGAGACAAGACCTCCAAAGAGAGAAGCCAGAACTAGGATATATGAAGCTTTGGCCCCGTTTTGTGCACAGCTGTGTTATAAACATGATGAACTAGCGTTTCTTGGATCATGTTCAGCCTCGGTCACAGGACAGTGAAGGTGGGGATAAAAATGTTACCTTAGGCCTATCCTTCCCTAGGATGTTTATTTTTAAGAGATTAAAATCACTAAGATCTGTCCTCATTGCTGCAAGGACTCAAAATAGTATGAATTTTGTGAGACTTAATTTCTAGTTGTCCATAACTGAGGGGAAGAGGACTCCCCCTGGCTTTGTCTGCCTTAATCCTCTATCTCAGGACTGGTTGAAGGAGAAAGTCCCCAGACCAGTTCAGTCTTTCTTCTGAGCTCTGGAAGGAGAGAGGAGGAAGCAGCAGTGGTGGGGACTTGGACATACTTCATTCATCCATTCATTCCAACAATCATCAAATAACCTGCCTGATATTTCGGTGAATTACTGAGTAAACTGTGGCCAAAGAGAGATTGAATTAGAAGATGGCTTAATCATATTTCAACAGAAAACAAAGTCTGAAATTAGCAAAACATACAGGCATTTTCTAAAACGTCTTCTTGTTGTATATCTTCAATATAAACTATATATAGATCATAGATCATAACTCAACAGATATTTTATTTTTTCATTCAAGGAGCCACGATTTCTAGGGATAGAGGCCAAATTACAAGTAGCAAAACAGGACTACCGAAGAGCAGTTGAGCATGAGAGCCTTACCACACAGCAGGGTGAGAGCGGAGAGGCAGACCCATGTTTACCCATCGCCTTGGGGCTGCCTTCACTCCTCAGAAAAGCAGCACATTCTCTATTGATTTCCGTGTCTTAATGAACCAGATGTAATTGTAAATGTGAGGGTGGGAACCACACTGAGGGAGATTGATTTTGAAAAGAAACAGACACTATTTCTGTCAGATGCAGGTTTCCCTTGGTGAAGACTGAGTGGGGAGGGAGTAGCAGCTGAGGGGTAAATGTCCCATGTTTCTTGTCAGCTGCACACGAGAATATTCTCTAAGCAGAATTCAGTTTAAAACTGATGTCAGTTGAGACTATCCTGAGCTTTAATATTGAGCCTAAGTGAAACTCCCTTCAGGGATGAGGTAAAAATGTTCAAATTGAATATGATGAACTCTTAAACTTTCTGTGACAGATAATGAGTGAATGGGTTTAAAAATTACACTGTAATCAGAAACCTATCCCCTTAAATAACCTTTTGGTCCTAATGATTAAGTCCCTTAAAACTACTATGAAGGATTTAAGCCTAATATATGTGATACAATAAAAAGTAAGCAAACAAAATTCTTGACAGCCACACCTGAGCAGCCAACAATCTAATAATCTCTGAAGTCCTTGAAACTGACAGGACACCCACTAAATTCATGTGCCATTCCTTGAGTGTAGGGACTCTCAAGGAGGGTGAGGCCAGCTGCTGGCATAGGCAGATCCCTGGAAGATAATGCTCGGATAAAGGTGCCTGGGGACGTCTGTTTCACTCTGTCACAGAATCCCAGCCTATGACATCACCACAGTTCCTGGGTCATGTAGAAAACCACACCCAGTTGCATTTATTTTCTGAAAGAAGTAAACTAAAATTCCCCCTCCATGCTGATAAACTCCAGTGTACTTAATCCAGTGAATGTCCATTACAAAATACAAAAAATGAGGACAACACATTGTTGGAAACTGATTCACTCTCAAAGTAAGAGCCGCTCTGTAGGGTCAGAAACCAGAAGTGCTCACGCCAATGCTAATGAAATGAAACTGAAGAACTAATGGAAATTCTCTAACAAATGTCTGTTATGTTCTCTTTATCTTTGCACTTGAAAACCCATTTGACAGAGAACTCCATGTGTGTTTGTATGTAATTGTGTTTGCAGAGGATTTTTAATAATTCTAAAAATTATGGGAAGGAATAGAAGTGATTAAGAAATTGAAACTGAAAAGCTGGTTATGTCAAAGTTAAAACATGTCATTTATATTTTTATTTTAAAAAATTTTTAAAGATTTTATTTATTGATTTTACAGAGAGATAGTGGGGAGGAGCAGGAAGTATCAACTCAGAGTAGTTGTTTCTTGCATGTGCCTTGACCGGGCAAGCCTGGGGGTTTTGAACTGGTGATTTAAGCATTCCAGGTCAATGCTTTATCCACTGTGCCACCACAGGTCAGGCATTTTTTTTTTACATTTTTTAAAATTAATTTTAATGGAGTGACATTGATAAATCAGGGTACATATGTTCAGAGAAAACATCTCCAGGTTATTTTGACATTTGATTATGCTGCATACCCATCACCCAAAGTCAAATTGTCTTCCATCACTTTCTATCTGGTTTTCTTTGTGCCCCTCCCCTCCTCCAACCCCTTCCCACTCCTTCCTCCCCTCCCCCATAACCATCACACTCTTGTCCATGTCTCTGAGTCTCATTTTTATGTCTCATCTATGTATGGAATCATATAGTTCTTAGTTTTTTTCTGATTTGCTTATCTAAGTGGGAAAAGAACATAGCAAAAGAGGAATACAGCTTTAAAGAATAAAATCTCAATAAACAACTACCTATCAATAATAACCTTAAATGTAAATGGATTAAATGATCCAATCAAAAGACATAGGGTAGCTGCATGGATAAGAAAACAGGACCCGTACATATGCTGTCTACAAGAGACACACCTTAAAACAAAAGATACACATAGACTGATGGTAAAAGGATGGGAAAAAAAAAATATTTTTTTTTACATTTTTATAGTTGATTTGGAAAATGTAGTTTGCACTTCTTCAACTTAATAATTAAAACCCTACACAAGTAGCAAAAACAATCACTTTTTATAGTTGCCCAAGATTTCATTTTTAGGCACATAATATTTTAATGGCCTCTTCAAAATCAAGAAAACTTAGCCTCCCCTTTTCCATATGATAAAGCTGAACAAAGACTTCATTTGGACTCTTGTCCTCCAAAATAATACAACTTTCAAAAGCTACGGTGACAGTGCCACCCACTCACTCTCTGAGTCTCCCAATTGTCTTTTGTTCTACAAGCACTGTGACTGCTAATTTTATTATCTAGTTAAAGAAATAGCTTCTGCCTGACCTGTGGTGGTACAGTGGATAAGGAAGGCATCTACCTGGAACATTGAGGTTGCCGGTTCAAAACCCTGGGCTTGCCCGGTCAAGGCACATATGAGAGTTGATACATCCTGCTCTTCCCCTTTCTCTGTCTGTCTCTACTCTAAAATGAATAAATTTTAAAAATTTTAAAAAAAGAAATGGCTTCCTCAAATACTTTTTACATAAAATTGGAAGTAGAAACTCATTGCTCTTGAATTTCACTCATCTAAATTTCTTTCAGTCTTATAAGGACTTAAATTCTTTAAGTCTGTGAGAGTCAATAGATTCCCAAATTAATTTTTTGAAACTCCATCATCTGTTTTAAAACAATTACAAGCACTTTGAAGACTTTAATTTTATATTACTTTTATTTCTTTTTGCTGTCCTTTCTCCCACCATTATGACTTCTGTTTATTCCAATTTCACTTTCATCATTCCTGCCTCACAGTCTAGTTTTCTTCTCTCTTTCCTCTTTTATCCTTATTTTTATTTTATTATATTTTTGGTCTACATGGCTGGGATCCATTCTAAGCATTTTCAAAATCATTTTCTCCCAAAATTCCTTTCACAGAGTGTTAGCCTATTAGAGAGGTGACAATAATATTGTGTGATAAAGACAAAAATTTATAAACAGTAAGGAACAATTTGTCAGTCTTTCTTGGATGAATGTGCTTTTTAAGGCTGAATTAAATACTGGAATGGTTAATTAACTGTCTTGATAAGAAATGAATCAAAGCAAAGCATGACTAAATAAAGCAGCAGAATACCCACTTTTGAAAATACAGTGTTCATCTCAAGGTCTCTGCCTTCATTGTCAAACCTGTAATAAGGACTGAATTTATTAAAATTGCAGCTCCTTTTCCTTTTTGATAATTTCCTTCCTTAGAATGTATAAGTTACTGGTATGGCAGTGGAAGAAATGCTAAGAAACTGAGGAAGCACTTTTTTATGTCAAAGAACTCTAACAGGTAGAATAATTTTTCTCTTAGTCTGTGACTCACACCAATAATAAGCTCCTATAAAAATGAGTGATGTGTTACTTAGCCTTAATTCTTTAATGTTAGCCTGGATATCAACAATGTAGAATATAAAAGGTGCCTTTGATTTTCGTTTGGAGTTCTTATTTGGTTCCAGGGAAAAACAGAATATACAAGGATATAACAACTAAAAATGAAAGAAAGCTACCTCAAAATAGAAAAAGTCTTCTTCAGGAATATTAAATGGTTATTTCCTCCATACACTAGGAACTTATTGAGGGAAAAGGCTAAGAATTACCTTTTTTTTTTCTTTCTCTCTCTTTTTGAAAATAGGTCAAATACAAAGACAATGGTGAGATTTACACACATTTATGTTTTACCTACCTGGCTTTATGCCTACAATAGCGTAGGCGCTCAGTAAACATTTGTTAAATGAATGAAGATAACTATAAGCATTAAACATTTTAAATGAACACAATCTTAAGTGGATAAGTTGGAAAGATATCTGTAACTTATTTAAGTTATATCCCACACTACCAATTAGTACTTTGTGTACTATTGGCATTCAGGACATAAATGATCTAAATTAATTGTCACAGAATATTCATTCAATATTAACTTCCATCTTTCCCTGATGTATATGTTGAAAGTCCTCTCCTTTACTGTTTCCCAATGAGTAGCCTGAGGAAAAATGGGTTAGTATCAGAACTTATACAGTGAATTTTACAATCACAGAAACTTAACACCCATGTAATTGACTGACAAACCCTGCAGACTACCTAATGTGGAATTAAGATGATACCTTTAGTTTTAGGGCAATTCTTTATGATCCAAATCAAGCCCATGTTAATTAATGACTTAGAACAGTGGTTCTCAAACTTTCTAATGCCGTGACGCCGCAATACAGTTCCTCATGTTACGGTGACCCCAAACCAAAAAATAATTTTGATTCTACTTCATAACTGTAATTTTGCTACAGTTATGATTTGGAATATAAATACCTGATATGCATTATGTATTTTCTGATGGCTTTAGGTGACAACCGCTGACTTAGAATCTGTGTTGGGTTGCTGAAAATCTCAACATAACATGTACAAAGCCCAGGTTTGATGTAAGCTGATACATATTTTGCCAAGAGAATAGTCTTCATTAAAAGCAAAGCACCCTGAAAGTTCTCATACAATTTGAGTCATTGAAGTCACCAAGGTTAATACAATATTTAAGAATTATAGGATCTCCAGGAAGCCTTTTGAGATGTATTTTGCCAAGAGCAAATGAAGTTAAATATCCAAAGCCTTATTTTTTCTGTTCCAAACTATTGACCACATAAGGGTGAAAGAACTTTTAAATTTGGCAAAGTTCCCTCTCCTGGTACTCCAGAAGCAATTATTGATCATTCCAAACAAGTAGCCCACATACTTACCAGCAATAACATAAGTCTCACTGAAAATACTTTAAGCTATTTCTTGTGTCAAGTTAGAAAAGTTGCGAAAAACATTCCCCTTTTACATAATCATAACAAATCAGAATTTCATTTAAAGCAAATGCTTTCTGCTAACTGATTTTGAAAATACACAGTCTGACCTGGGGTGGCGCAGTGGATAAAGCATCAACCTGGAACACTGAGGTCGCTGGTTGGAAACCCTGGGCTTGCCTGGTCAAGGCACATATGGGAGTTGATGCTTCCTGTTCCTCCCCCTTTCTCTTTCTCTCTCTCCTCTCTCCCTCCCTCTCTCTCTCTCATCTAAAATGAATAAATAAAATCTTTAAAAAAAGAAAATACAGAGTAGACTAAAATTTTTACTGAGGATATGGGGGGGAAACACAGAATAAATAAATAAATATATTTATGAATGTGCCACCTGGGAATAATAAGTGAAAATCTATCACAGCTAAAGATGACAGTTAATATTACAAAAGATGACAGTTAATATTTACAAAAAATATATATTTATATACCCTAACATCAATCCTCAAAGTGAAAAAGAAAAATGTAAGTGTAATTTGACAGGCTCATAAAACACTACTTTGATGCACCAAAAGTTCTTAATCAGAAACCACATATTTTTACATAGGGACCATTTGCCCTACAGAGATCTGTTATAATTCAAGGGAGTTAGCAAATTAAGATTAAGAAAAAAGTATATTTTTATTTTTACTAAACTACAACTCAAATTTTAGCATTTTTTCCATTATGGATGTAGGCAACTAACCACGTTATTATTAGCAACATCTATGACTTTGTGCACAACAGAAATTATAGATATTTTCATAATGTCATGTATTATAGATATTTAGCAATTATATACTTGTGATTATTTTGAAGTTATGGTAGTTATTAAACCAACTGCTAGCTCTTATTATTTAATGTTTAAATAAAGAAAAATTATTTGTCACAAATATTTTCTTAATATTTAAACACTATTTCAATATAATTAATTTCCTATATAATATAATGCCTTATTTATTAAAAACATTCCAAGTCAATATCTGTTGACTTGACTAGTCTACAAAGGTAATTATTTCTGGCCTAAACCAACCTAGAGTATGGAATAGTTGTCAACATACTTTGTATATATTTGTGGTGAATATTTTCCTTGATAAAGGGACACTTTAGAACATTCTTTACTACTGTTATATAATTATATACTATGTCAGATTTTAATGAACACACAATGATAAATAGTTGTTCCTTATAAACTAAGTTATAAAAATCCTTAGCTAGATATATAGTTTAAGCAACATATCTACAGCATATTTGGGGGAAATCTAATAGATTTATTTTATTTACTATTTATTAAATAATAAATTTATAAAATAATAAATTTATTTTATTTTATTAGCTATTATAAGAAAATTTGCATTTATTTGAGTCAATTTACCCAGCAGCTAAGTCTTCAAAATACATGACTTTCTTTCCTTCCATTCTATTTATTTTTGCCTCTTTTTCATTATATTCCATGCACTATTTTTGGTGCTGGGGAAAGCCAAAGAGAGAGAGAGAGAGAGAGAGAGAGAGAGAGAGAAAGAGAAAGAAAGAAACCCTTGTTTTCATATTGTTTATATTCTGGTAGCAAGGTTAGTCAGCAAACAGTGTTAAGTTAAAAATAAATATAGCATATTAGACAATGATAAGTGATAAATGTCTGGGTAGAAAAATACAAAGGAGAAAGAAGATATGAAACTTTTGGGCAGGGAGGTGGAGTTTAAATAGCTTGGTAAGAAAAAGTCTCACTGAGAAAGTGACTTTTGAAAGGACACTTGAGGAAAGAAAGAAAGAAGGAAAGAAAGAAAGAAAGAAAGAAAGAAAGAAAGAAAGAAAGAAAGAGAAAGAGAGAGAGAGAGAAAGAAAGAAAGAAAGAAAGAAAGAAAGAAAGAAAAGAGAAAAGAAAAGAAAAGAAAAGAAAAGAAAAAAGAAAAGAAAAGAAAAGAAAAGAAAGAAGGGGAGGAAGGAAGGAAGGGAGGAAGGGAGGAAGGGAGGAAGGGAGGAAGGGGGGAGGGAGGGGACAAGAAGGGGAGAGGGAGAGAGGGAAGATTGGCTACAAGATATCTGAGGTAGGAGCATTCCAGGCAGAAGGAACAGCAAAGGTTGTAACATCGAGAATGTTGATGTCAGGGAGGTCCAGAGGCTGGAAGCACTGGGAAGGTCCTGGGAGGAGGGAATCATGTACTGGGCTATGACTATGGTCTTTACTTTGAAAGAGCAGTGACTGGAAGGTTTTGAACAGAAGGACAATATGTCTAAACCTACATTACTGATTCTATGATGAAGATAGACTGGCGGTGGGGGAGGAAGGGCAGAAGCAGAGAGACTAGTTAGATCAAATGGCAGCAGTTGTGAGTAGATGAGTTTCTGATATATTTTAAGGTAAGCCAATACGATTTGCTGACAATTTGATATAAGTTGTATGAAAAAAGAAAAAGAAAAAAAGGATTTACGCAGTACCATGAGGTTTGGGGCAGATCAAGTAGAAAAATGAAGTTTCCGTGAACTCTGATGGGTAAGCAGGTTTGGGTATTTGTGGCTACACATATTTGACATATGAAGTTAGAGCCGCTTCTTACACACCTAGGGGGAGATATCATGTAGGTGGCTGGATATATGGATGTAGATTTCAAAGGAGAGGTACATACTAGGGCAGGCATGGCCAACATACGGCCTGCTGGCCAGATCTGGCCTGTGGAATGAGTTATGTGGCCCTCGATTAAATTTTTAATATTCTCCGCATGATGCACTGTGAAACTGAAATAAGTGGTACTTTTAAATAGTTATACATAAACTACGATATCTAACCATTGTACAACAATGAAAGTTAAAATCTCAGCTACTCAGAAGCAGAAGCATCTTTGATTATTGGAAATCAAGATATTTAAGAGGATAGTGATACGCGGAAAAGAATTCTGCATGTGAGTAATCTGGGGTTAACTTCCAATAATTGGTCAAATAGGTTCACAATACTTCTTTATTTTTTAAAAAAATTCCAGTATAAAGATTTACAACTTTTGTACTTGTCTGTGCAATTTTTATAAGCAATTGAATAATGGAAAATATAGAAATTTAAAAAAACTTGCCAAGGAATATTTAGTAATCTTCAGTTCAATTTATATTTGTGAACAAACTTTTTCTCTAATGAACCTAAATAAAAGTACAACAAGATCAAGATTGAATGATTTACATTTGGAGACTGTGTTAAAAATAGCTACTACAAGTATAGAGCCAGATATTTAAAAAATAATAGGCAATGCAAAGCACCTCAACACCTCACATTAGTTTTTTTGTTAATTTGTTATACTAAATTACTTATATTTATTCATAAACAAATACATAATAAAGCTTGTTTACTTAAATGAATCATTTTTATATTTAACATTTTTTAATTTTAATATTTCATCTGGCCCGTGAAAAATGTTTTCTTTCTAATCTGACCTGGGGGCAAAAACTGTTGGCCACGCCTGGTCTAGGGATATGAATTTTGGGTCATCAGTATATAGATGATAGAAAGACATGGATCTAGATGAGATTGTCTAGGGAGTGAGTATAAATAGGAAAGACCATAAAAGAGAAGAGGTACAAGGGTAAGGACTTTGAGACAATTCCTTAATTAGAAATGAGGAAGATGAGGAAGAAGCCACCAAAAGACCTAGAAAGAGCATCAAGAAAGATAGGAGGAATACCTGTCAATGATCCCAACAGGTGCCTTCCCATTCCCTGAATTGGAGGCACTATGTGAGCAGTTCAGTCCTGGAAAATACTGTAAGAAAGATGTCGTTTAGTTCAAATGTGTTTAAGATGCTGAGAAATGTGCCATATGTCGTCCATTGATATTCTTCTTTGGTTTGAATTAAGGCTTGCCGGCTGCAGAAAACTAAAAATACATCATGCTGAAAAATGGACACAGAACACTTTGTGTGTATGTTTTTCACAGTTTCCCATGACATTTTAACTAAGTGTGGAAGATATTGTTCTTTTCCTTACACTTGGTATGGCTGATGCTAAATGTGTGGGCATTATACTCATGTCATGTGACTGACACACACAGGATTCTGCCTCCACTGCAGGGATGAACAGAAGGATATTGTGGCTATGAGAGAGAACTATATATTGAGATATAAAGAGTGTCCAAAAGGTCAATGCAAATTTAAGAAGTTATCAGACAAAAGCACAGCTTCTTTTAGGTTCTTCCCTCTTCACCATTAACTCGAATTATACTATTTTTCTTTAATTCAAGCTATATGTATCACTACTGGGAGAGTCAGTTATATTTTGCAAAAATAGCCTCTTCATGTTATTTTGTATTAAAGATAGCACTCAACAAAACTTAACATTTAATTTGGGAAAATCTGATTTGCTTGAGAAATCAAGTTATGCTACCTATGAGTAGACAAGAAGTATGAGGCAAAGAAGTAGAGAGCATACATTGCTTATAAAAACTATATTTAAATTTTGGAAGCCAGATACATTTGATAGGGAAGAAAGACCCAATGTCATGGTAAGATGACAGTAATCTAGGATGTAGCCTTGTGTAAGATCTGCTCCTCTTGTTCGTCAACAGGCATTGATCTTTTCACTAAGCAATATAGCACCTTCCTGGAGGTGAATTATGGAAAGCAAACATGTCCTGGCTGGTTGGCTCAGTGGGTAGAGCATCAGCCAAGTGTGTGGACATCCCTGGTTTAATCCCACCAGGGCACACAAAAGAAGTGACCATCTACTTCTCCCCTACTCCCACTTCCCCTTCTCTCCCTCTTCCACTCATGCTGCCAGCGGCTCAGTTGGTTCGAGCATGGCCTCAGACTCTGAGGATGGCTCAGTTGGTTTAAGTTTGTCAGCCTCAGGCACTAAAATAGCTCAGTTTATTCGAGCATCATCCTCAGACTGGGGTTGCTGGGTAGATCCTGGTCAGGGCATATACAGGAGTGTGCCTCACTATTTCTTCTCCTCTCACTTAAAGGAAAAGTAAAAATGAAAGAAAGAAAAGAAAAAAGAAAAAAAAAGAAAGGCAAACATTAAATGCCTTTGTTCTTCAAGTCATACATATCACTCCTCTTAAGAAAAAGAAGCATTTTGAGAGACCTAAGTTTTGGCTAAAATAAATTTCTGGATATTTTGTAAAGTTAATTTTTTAAAACATTTTCTCTGTTCTACTTTCTGGAATTTGTATCTTAGAGGTTCACACCAAGTGAACAGATAATGTCACATAGTTGGGGGAGGGGAGTGCCCCTCTCTGTTCTTTCTCTCTCTTTCTGTTTGCTTGTATTGGCTGCTTCTGTTTCTGTCAAGCTCTCTCATTTTTTCCCTCTTTCTTCCACAAGCTCTTCTCATATTTCCCCTGCAGTAATATTGTTAACTTTAGAATTAGCTGATTGTTTTCCTAGGTAAGACTTCATAGGATAAAACAAATTATTTTACTTGCTCCTCAGGCTGGGTAAAGATATATTCTCAGGCCTCACTTCATACTCTGTCAAGGGGAAAAATGTCACTACCTGACTGATTTATATTTTGTACGGTAATCATTTGTTCCAGGTAGTGTGTGAGGCATGACATTTGAATTCCAAGGTTTAGGAATACTGATCTGTGAGGTAAAAGCTGTTAACCAGACCCTCTGACATAAACAGGGGTGAGTAAAAGTAGGCTTACAATTATAATACAAATAAGTATACAACAATTAATAATGATACAAGAATAAGCTCACATACTCACAACTATATTATAGCTACTTTTGCTTCCCTGTATTTTCAAAGTTCATTGAGATGACACTATGCAGAATAACACCTCTCATATTATTCTTCTTAGCTATTGCTCTTGATAAATATTAAATAAAATAATAAGAATTGTTAAGCTCAACTCCTACAACCTCCTTCCTGTTAGGAAAATAATATGTCAGAAAGGAAAGCCAGAATTAATGTAACTTAAAGTATACTTAAGCAACAAAAATGAATTAATAACAATTTATAGGAGTTAGCAAGAACGTCAGATTTACCTCATGGAATAAAACTTTTATTTTATTTTTTAATTTCATTTTACTTAAGTATCCCTTTAATGCCTTCAACTCCATGATAAAATTAGGTCAGTGAAGGTGATACAGTTTAATGATGTGATAAAAAGCACCCTAAGGAAATAAAAAGTCAACAATAATTCAACTTGTATTCAAGATTTATAGTCACCCACTTTGTGGCACTGAAGAAAATGCCATTAAGCATTTAATGCAGCTCTTTTTCTCCCTGGAGGCAAACCAAGTATTTATCTCCTTTTACCATGATTAGACAATTTTCACCTTTAAAAAACAATGTCCTTTGTGTCCAAAGCAGAAACATAACAAGAAAACCACAAAGCATTTTCTTCCGAATTTCTTGGGAATTGTATTTGGCGACCCTTCTACTGAGGCATTTCCTGTAAGCACAGAGAGGTGCACTTTTTTTTAATTCTGCTAGTTGGCAGACTCTGATTTGTGCACTTTACTAACTTTAAACTTTTCAACAACTATTTAAATTATGTTTTATTGCCCTCATTTTCCAGAGGAGAACACGAAGTTTTAGAAAATTTAAGTGACGTGTTGGGTGCTATCGTTTGCATTGCTAGAGCTAGGATTTGAACCTGGACCTAGAGCTGGAGCTCTATATGTCATGATAATTTATTTCATCTATTAAATTACATATATACATGTGTGTGTGTGTGTGTGCACATACACATGGTGAACAACCTATACAAGCCAGCCAAAAGAGCAGAATATGGACCTTTTATTCTAGATTCAGAAAGTGAAATACAAGTGAATAGAAGTGATCTTATGATTCAGGCTGAAACGCAGCTGCACTGTTGAGTGATCTTCTACTACTCACATGAGGGCAATTTCCTAGGGCTGAGAGGGGATCAAAATGGGGGGATCTCAGGCTCTGAAGCCTTTAAGCCTGGACTCCAATTCAGAATATTTCTGAAAATGTAATTTTTCTCTCATTACTTTTACCCCAGAGCATATCATGACTAACAGAGAACTGAATAGGTTAAACATTAACAAATGAAACATTAATGATCTAAATTACAATCAAGGAATTAGAAAAATAATAGAGAAAAGTGGAAGAAAGTAGAAATAATAACAAATGAAAGAAAAATTAATCACAAGGAAGACAAAAAATGAAAGCAAAAAACAATAAAAAGAGAGAGAAGAATGAAATAAAAACCCGGTTCTAGAGAAATACTATTAATAATAACAAAACTCTATGAAGGTTGGTGGGGCAGGGAGAGAGAGAGAAAAAGAGAAAAGTAATACTATTGATGATGGATAAATACTGAAAAGAGGTTTATAACTATAGATAATATTGAGGATTTTACAAACTTGTTAAAAGTATGAGAAGCTTTATGATAATAAATTTAAAGATGTTAATTATCTAGAAACATGTTAATCAACAAAATTTACTCATTATAACTAAAAATATCTAAACAGACATATCACAGTTAGTGCTCAACTTACAACCACGTAATTAGAGTAGGCTATATGTACAGTACTGTGAAATGATGTTACAAAAATCTTTACATCTTATTTTATCATAATTTTCTTTCATTATTGTTATATATCATAATATTCTTTGTTCATTTTATGCCATTTGTATCATCTCTACACCATTTTGTTTCTTATTTTTACATTCGTCAGGTTTAAGTAAAACACTGCATTATCAGTACAACTCATTTAATATTTGCAAAACATACAAAATTACAAAATACAGGTGCATACAAAAATACAAAATACAGGTGTAAAAAATATCATAGGAAACACTTTCCCAATTGCAAAACATATCAAAATATATAAACATGTATGAAACATCTTATTGGCCAGCACTGTCATACACCCAGCTGGGCAACACTTGCGCTGCCAGATGCGGAGCAGTCGTGGCTAGCAACTGTGGTCGTAAAGTCAAATGGTCGTAAGTGGCATAGGTCGTAAGTTGATCAATACCTGTAATCATTACAGAAAAATCTACATATAAAAAAGCAATGAGTCCAGATATTTTAATTGGTGTGTTTTATCAAGTTATCAAAAAATAGATAACCTTTTTAAGTAAAACTCTTCCAGAGTTTAGAAAAAGTTTCTCCACTAATATTATGAAACTAGTATGAGTTTGCTAACAATTCAGCAAATAAATAGAGCCAAGAAAGTTATTAGCAATTACCGTTTATGAAATAGACACAAAAATACTATAAAAATAGTAACCTGATTCACACTGTATGTTTGTGTGTGCATGTGTACACATGTGAACACAGATAAGACAACTACATTACTAAACATGTTTTATCCTGAGAATAGTAAGATGATTGAAATTTAGAAAATACGTTAATGTAATATACCAAGTGACAAAGTAAAGAAAGACTTTATATCAATAAAAGCAGTAGTCATTTAATAAAATTCAAAAACAACTTAAGAAAGAAATAATGAACAAAGTAGTAGTAGAAGGTATATTTTGTAATCTAATCAAACCCAGCAAATATAATAAGAAAATGAAAAGAAGAAATGTGAATTATAAATAATATATCTAAATTGAAGTTTGGAGAGTGCTATGATTATATACATAGAAAATCACAGAGATTTATATCGGAACATCAATAAGCTATAACTTCACATCCATAAGATTTGTCCAATATTAAAAGGTCTGATAATACAAAGTGTTGATAAAGTCATGAAAAAATATAAATCCTCATACATTGCTATTGGGAATATAAATTTTTAAAACTATTTCACTATATAGTTACAATTCTTTTGACTATTGGCAACAGAAGCCTTATCTCAAATTGACTTATTTAACATAAAATAACATCTAATATTGCCTGAATTTGGAGTTTAGATGAAAACCAGGCTTTTAATGATCAGGGGATCAGTGAGTCTTTAGGAACCCAGTCCTTTCCAATTCTCTTTCTGCCATTTTTAACATATTAGCTTCTATCATAGACTAGCCTCACTGTTCATGACAAAAACACACCCATTCTTTCACGAATCTCATCCAGACAAACAATATTCAAAAGGAAAAAAGAAAAAAACCCATATTTCTGTAACATCTTTTTAAAAGTGAGGAAGCAATTTCTAGAATCTTATATTTTTTTGGTTAGCATTGGTCATGTACTCATACTCAAACCGATTATTGGTAAAGAAAATGGAATAATAAAATCTTTGGAGTTAGAAATTTTAGTAGCTAAAAGTTGGAATAAATATTCATAAATAAGCAAATAGATAAAATTTTATATTGTTAAACTACAATAGAATATTGTAATAATTATACTAATAAGAGTTATAGGTCATGTTTAGTAAGGTATTCTATGTGCTAGGTAATCTTTTAAACACTTGCCAATGTATATTCATTTTTATATCACAAAACCCTATGAGGTTGAAAGATCTAGTAATAACAAGTGTTGGTACAGATATATGTTATGTATGTGTTTGTACATACTTACCTATATAAATATATCCAAAACAGAAACCTCATACACTACTTAAGTTTTCAGATAAAAAAATATAGCAGCAAAAGAAATTAAAATTTACCTTAAGGGGACACTGAATCAAGAAGACATAACAATCCTTAATATCTATGCACCAAACCAAGGAGCACCAAAATATATAAGACAGCTACTTATTGACCTTAAAACAAAAACTAAAAAAAATACAATCATACTTGAAGACCTCAATACACCGCTGACGGCCTTAGATCGGTCATCCAAACAGAGAATCAATAAAAATATAGTGGCCTTAAACGAAATACTAGAACACCTGGATATGATAGAAATCTACAGGACACTTCATCCCAAAGCGACAGAGTATACATTTTTCTCTAGTGTACATGGAACATTCTCAAGAATTGACCATATATTGGGCCACGAAGACAATATCAGCAAATTTAGAAAAATTGAAATTGTACCAAGCATATTCTCTGATCATAAAGCCTTGAAACTAGAATTCAACTGCAAAAAAGAGGGGGAAAAACCCACAAAAATGTGGAAACTAAACAACATACTTCTAAAAAATGAATGGGTCAAAGAAGAAATAAGCGAAGAGATCAAAAGATATATACAGACTAATGAAAATGACAATACGACATATCAGAATCTATGGGATGCAGCAAAAACAGTAATAAGAGGGAAGTTCATATCACTTCAGGCCTATATGAACAAACAAGAGAGAGCCGAAGTAAACCACTTAACTTCACACCTTAAGGAACTAGAAAAAGAAGAACAAAGACAACCCAAAACCAGCCGAAGAAAGGAGATAATAAAAATCAGAGCAGAAATAAATGAAATAGAGAACAGAAAAACTATAGAAAAAATCAATAAAACAAGGAGCTGGTTCTTTGAAAAGATCAACAAAATTGACAAACCCTTGGCAAGACTCACCAAGGAAAAAAGGCACAAGACTCAAATAAATAAAATCCAAAATGAAAGAGGAGAGATCACCACAGACATCATAGATATACAAAGAATTATTGTAGAATACTATGAAAAACTGTATGCCACCAAATACAACAATCTAGAAGAAATGGATAAATTCCTAGAACAATACAACCTTCCTAGACTGAGTCATGAAGAAGCAGAAAGCCTAAACAGACCAATCAGCAGGGAGGAAATAGAAAAAACTATTAAAAACCTCCCCAAAAATAAAAGTCCAGGCCCAGACGGGTATAGTAGTGAATTCTATCAAACATTCAAAGAAGACTTGGTTCCTATTCTACTCAAAGTCTTCCAAAAAATTGAAGAAGAAGCAATACTTCCAAACACATTTTATGAGGCCAACATAACCCTCATACCAAAACCTGGCAAGGATGGCACAAAGAAAGAAAACTACAGACCAATATCTCTAATGAATACAGATGCTAAAATACTAAACAAAATACTGGCAAACCGAATACAACAACATATTAAAAAAATAATACATCATGATCAAGTGGGATTCATCCCAGAATCTCAAGGATGGTTCAACATACGTAAAACTGTTAACGTAATACACCATATCAACACAACAAAGAACAAAAACCACATGATCTTATCAATAGACGCAGAAAAGGCTTTTGGTAAAATACAACACAATTTTATGTTTAAGACTCTCAACAAAATGGGTATAGAAGGAAAATATCTCAACATGATAAAGGCCATATATGATAAACCATCAGCCAACATCATATTAAATGACAGAAAACTGAGGACTTTCCACCTTAAATCAGGAACAAGACAGGGTTGTCCACTCTCTCCACTCTTATTTAACATGGTGCTAGAAGTTCTGGCCAGAGCAATCAGACAAGACAAAGAAATAAAAGGCATCCATATCGGAAAAGAAGAAGTAAAGGTATCACTTTTTGCTGATGATATGATCCTATACATCGAAAACCCGAAGGACTCCACAAAAAGATTATTAGAAACAGTAAACTGGCCTGACCTGTGGTGGCGCAGTGGATAAAGCGTCGACCTGGAAATGCTGAGGTCGCCGGTTCGAAACCCTGGGCTTGCCTGGTCAAGGCACATATGGGAGTTGATGCTTCTAGCTCCTCCCCCCTGTCTCTCTCTCCCTCTCTCTTTCCTCTCTAAAATGAATAAATAAAATAAAAATTTAAAAATATTATAAAAAAAAAAAAAAAAAAGAAACAGTAAACCAATACAGTAAGGTCGCAGGATACAAAATTAACATACAAAAGTCCATAGCCTTTCTATATGCCAACAATGAAATATTAGAAAACGAACGCAAAAAAATAATTCCCTTCACGATTGCAACAACAACAACAAAAAAAACCTAGGAATAAACATAACAAAGAATGTAAAGGACCTATATAACAAAAACTACAAGGCTTTACTAAGAGAAATAGAAAAAGACACAATGAGATGGAAAAATATTCCTTGTTCTTGGATAGGAAGAATAAATATAATTAAAATGGCCATATTACCCAAAGCAATATATAAATTTAATGCAATTCCTATCAAAATTCCTATGACATTTTTTAAAGAAATGGAACAAAAAATCATAAGATTTATATGGAACTATAAAAAACCCCGAATAGCCAAAGCAATCCTAAGGAAAAAGAATGAAGCTGGGGGCATTACAATACCTAACTTTAAACTATATTATAGGGCCACGATAATCAAAACAGCATGGTATTGGCAGAAAAATAGACACTCAGACCAATGGAACAGAATAGAAAGCCCAGAAATAAAACCACATATATATGGTCAATCTTCGATAAAGGGGCCAACAACACACAATGGAGAAAAGAAAGCCTCTTCAACAAATGGTGTTGGGAAAACTGGAAAGCCACATGCAAAAGAATGAAACTCGACTACAGCCTGTCCCCGTGTACTAAAATTAATTCAAAATGGATCAAAGACCTAAATATAAGACCTGAAACAATAAAGTACATAGAAGAAGATATAGGTACTAAACTCATGGACCTTGGTTTTAAAGAGCATTTTATGAATTTGACTCCACAGGCAAGAGAAGTGAAGGCAAAAATTAATGAATGGGACTACATCAGACTAAGAAGTTTTTGCTCAGCAAGAGAAACTGATAACAAAATAAACAGACAGCCAACTAAATGGGAAATGATATTTTCAAACAGCAGCTCAGATAAGGGCCTAATATCCAAAATTTACAAAGAACTCATAAAACTCAACAACAAACAAACAAACAATCCAATAAAAAAATGGGAAGAGGACATGAACAGACACTTCTCCCAGGAGGAAGTACAAATGGCCAACAGATATATGAAAAGATGCTCAGCTTCATTAGTTATTAGAGAAATGCAAATCAAAACTACAATGAGATACCACCTCACTCCTGTTAGATTAGCTATTATCAACAAGACGGGTAATAGCAAATGTTGGAGAGGTTGCGGAGAAAAGGGAAATCTCATCCACTGTTGGTGGGACTGTAAAGTAGTACAACCATTATGGAGGAAAGTATGCAAAAAAACTGCAAATAGAACTACCTTATGACCCAGCAATCCCTCTACTGGGTACATACCCCAAAACCTCAGAAACATTGATACGTAAAGACACATGTAGCCCCATGTTCATTGCAGCACTGTTCACAGTGGCCAAGACATGGAAACAACCAAAAAGCCCTTTAATAGAAGACTGGATAAAGAAGATGTGGCACATATACACTATGGAATACTACTCAGCCATAAGAAATGATGACATCAGATCATTTACAGCAAAATGGTGGGATCTTGATAACATTATATGGAGTGAAATAAGTAAATCAGAAAAAAACAAGAACTACATGATTCCATACATTGGTGGAACATAAAAACAAGACTAAGAGACATGGAAAAGAGTGTGGTGGTTACCAGGGGTAGGGGAGGGAGGACATAAGAGGGAGGGAGGGAGAGAGTTAGGGGGAGGGGGAGGGGCACAGAGAACTAGATAGAGGGTGACGGGGGACAATCTGACTATGGGCGAGGGGTATGCAACATAATTTAATGACAAGATAACCTAGACATGTTTCTTTGAATATATGTACCCTGATTTATTAATGTCATCCCATTAACATTAATAAAAATTTATTAAAAAAAATTTACCTAGTCACAAGGCTATTAAGTGGCAGAGATAAGATCTGAATCCAGTCTTTAAATAGAAGTTAAAATAAATAAATTTGATTTATATTTATCAATTTCAAAAATATTAAAAGCATAATCTTGAATTTAAAAGGATTTCTGAGAACAGACCAAGTTTGTCAATGGGGAGGGAGTCTTTATGAGTTTACTTGGGAGTAGGCTGTATTGAAGATAAGAAAAAAGAACAATCCCCCATAGTCACATATACAATTATCCAGGAGTAACCATATACAAAGATTTCAAAAAACATATTTGGATCTGGAGAGTTGGGGTTTATCAAGTAATAGTAAAAAGTGGTCAAATGGATATAAGTTGAAAAGAAGGAAGTAGGAAAGAAGAGGTCCTGAGGTTGGGAGAATGGAAACAGAAAGGAGGCTAAGAAAAAAATATCGGAGTGGTTGTAGATGAGAGTACACTGTCTCAGATATGAACAAAAAGTGAGGTTCAAGAACATTATGACTGGTAATGTCATATGCTGCCAAGAGTAATGAAAGTACTTGGTACATCATTATAGTTTTTGGTTACACCCATTTCAAATGCAGTTCTAGTTAGAAACCAGCACCCATGCTTTAAAAAGTCAACAGGAGATGATAGAAGGGTGTGTGAAAATGCAGTTTATTTTTCAAAGGCATTTGGCTGGTGAATATCAAAGCATTTGTCAAAGGGAATGAGGGCTTCTCAATAGAAAAGACATTGTACTAATTTTAGGTTGTGTGAAAAGAGTCTGTAGAGGGAGAGATATAAAATATTGGGAAGCTGGGGAAGAGTAGAATTTACTGTAGGAGCAACATCTGGAAGAAGATGGGAAGCAGTGAATCAGGAGCACAGGTGGATAATTTAGCCTTGAACGTGAGAGGTAATGGAGAAGTGAACAAGAGATCTCCCAGATGAGAAGAGAGACAGATGGAACAAAAAAGGGGAGAAATGAGTTTTATCCTGCTGTGTTTCCAATCAGCTTTTCCCAGAAGGGGTACTTGGCAAGAAAAAGAGGAAACAAACAGGTGGTCCATGGTTTGTTGGCTAAAGTTAATATATACTATAGTTGCTTGATTACTCAGGTCTGAGTTTAAGGACAGAAAAATTACTGCAAATCTATGAATCACATACAGTTGCCCAGACATCAGTCTCCTGACCTGAATTTCTCCCTCCCTTAGTGATTGGAGCTGGAGTGGTGCCTATTTGGAGGCCATTCTGAATTTATATCAAAGAACAAATGGAAACCAGAAAAAAGGTAAAGAAAAGCCTCATTGGATGTTAGTGCCAAAGGTCCCTTAGCAATCATCCACACAAGCTCTCATTCACAGAGGAGAAAACCAAATCTCAGAAGTATACATGAGAGCCTCAAGGTCATCAAATTATCGCTAAGCATGGGTGAAGATTCCCATGCTTCATTTTTATCAGACATATTATATATTTTACTTCTTTAATTTACTGTTATTCCCCTCTTCCCACAGGAACATGATCTCCCAGGAGCAGAAATCTTTTGTCTATTTCACTCACTGCTGTTGCCTTAATCCTCCAAGTAGGCCTGGACTTAGAAGGTACTTGATTTTTGGTTTAGTGAGAGGACTGCATCTAACCAGCACACTTTCTACTTTCTCATTACATTTGCAAGGAGAGCACCTCAAAGTGAAATTGGTACTTCTGACAACCACCTATATGCAAACAACGTTTTCATTACCTATTTCTGCGCTGTGTAAAGAAGGCTCCAGAGCAGAGCAGAATTCAGATCCTAGATTGCTTGGTCTCAGAACCAGGTGTTAGATGAATTCAACCCATGCAATTAGTTCTCCCTTAGAAGAAATTGAAGGAATTTTTGTGGCAATAGCCAATACAACAAAAAAGTAAATGAATACCAAATCAATATCATGTGATGGAAAATATAGAGTTTACATCATGGTGAGCTTTATGGTGTATTTTTTGAACATCTACATTTATATCATTCATGTCTATGGCCATGTTTATGTAATCTAAGAGAAATATGATAGAAAACTTGTACTGGTTCTGTTGCTAGGGAATGAAAATTGTAACTTCTTATGACCCTTCCTCAGATAAATAATAGTCCTCTATTTTTATTTTTTATTTTTGTGTGAAACAAAAGATGAGAAAGAAGCACTGTGAAGCTAATACAAAGGAAAGCATTGGTTGATGCCAAGTGAGTCTGAGAGAGGCTTCTCCTGCTCTCTCTGGAGTCCTCTCCCAGCATGAGAAAGAGGAACACTCTGAACAAGGATATGGCCATCTTGGGGGAACATGTGAAACCACAAAGCAGCATTACACAACAAAGCATTTGTGGAATTAGTTAAGAGAAGCCAGTTTAGGGTTGTAAGTGATGCAGTTGAGTATTTAAAGATTCATATTGCCTGAGACATTCTAGTATTATTTTATAGCCCAAATTCTTAATAGAAAATGTATAGATTAGTAGTATCAGTCTGCTATGCTTTATAACACATCTAGTGGGATGTCATATGGCATACTCAAGTTCCAGAATTTTTGCTGAGATTCAAAGCCAAGTATAAATAATCCTTATTTTCTATGTTGAAAAGCCTATCATCTTCCTGCCAAGGATTATGAAGAAGAGTCAGTTCAGAAAATATTTAGCCACCAACTCTTCCCTCTCCCCAGCATGATGCCAGTCAAAGTCAGAGGAGAGTTCATGGGGAGAGATAGTAAGT
This sequence comes from Saccopteryx bilineata, assembly GCF_036850765.1. Classification (NCBI taxonomy): domain Eukaryota; kingdom Metazoa; phylum Chordata; class Mammalia; order Chiroptera; family Emballonuridae; genus Saccopteryx; species Saccopteryx bilineata. The sequence goes on along the minus strand of NC_089490.1, from coordinate 184,492,840 downwards.
CTTGAGGAGGGAGCATAGTTTGGGTAAGAAATGAAAGAACTGCTTTTTCTTTTTCAAAGCTCAACGGAGACCTCCAAGAGGATCACATAATGATTGACAGTGCTTGCAAGGTGAGTCTGACAACCTGAATCTCAGGGTGCATGCTGAGCTGCCGAAGACAAACTTTCTCTTCTGTACTACCATTAATGTTGTACATAGGCAGAGAGAGTAGACTCTGGAAGAGTGTCTGGGAGTCTGAAGCATAGAGCCTTATCTTTTACTGTTGTCTTCATCCCCTATGAAAAAGAACAAATGTGTCCTTGAAGTTTGGAAGTATACGTGAATATGGAGTGGGTTCCTGACATTTCTGTAACAGAAACACCCATATTTAGCAGCCCATAAAGGAATGGTGGTATATTGTAGCTGGGAGGATGATAGTGCTAATCTTACTCCATTCCAATTTTTTTATGATCCTCCATAGTATCATAAGGACTTCAGTGGTTTCCACAGCTGCATGGAAAGAATCATGAAGGGTAGAAGAAGAGAGTGGGTATTGAGGCTGCTAGGTGGCTCCTGGGCCTTGTCTTTAGGTTCAATTAAGGGAAGTTGTGGTGTCAAATCTGTTGTAAAACAATTCTGAGGAGGTGTTGTTCACAACGTTTGAGTAAGATTAAGTTAATCATGTTTCTGATACAATGTCATATCACCCACATTTCTGCTCTTTTTTTTTTTTTGTATTTTTCTGAAGCTGGAAATGGGGAGAGACAGTCAGACAGACTCCCGCATGCGCCCAACCGGGATCCACCCAGCACACCCACCAGGGGCGACGCTCTGCCCACCAGGGGGCGATGCTCTGCCCCTCCGGGGCGTCGCTCTGCCGCGACCAGAGCCACTCTAGCACCTGGGGCAGAGGCCAAGGAGCCATCCCTAGCGCCCGGGACATCTTTGCTCCAATGGAACCTTGGCTGCGGGAGGGGAAGAGAGAGACAGAGAGGAAGGAGGGGGATGGGGGTGGAGAAGAAAATGGGCGCTTCTCCTGTGTGCCCTGGCCGGGAATTGAACCCGGGTCCCCCGCACGCCAGGCCGACGCTCTACCGCTGAGCCAAACGGCCAGGGCCCATTTCTGCTCATTTAAGGGAAACATTCATTTTCTTCTCAAGCCCTAGTCAGCAAATAAGCTAGTAGTTTTGCTTTACTGTCCCATCAATGTAGAAGGCTAAGACATTCTTTATTGCTTTAATAGGTAAGAAAACAGAACCAGAAACAGAGAGCCAAAGACCACAATATGCCTAAAGAAGGGAAAGAGGAAGTAGAACTTTAGGGTCACCAAAAAGAAAGGATCAATTCTCAGAGCACTAAGCATTAATGAAAGAAATAATGCCAGTTATTTGGAAAAAACAAACCTCCTAACTAACACTGCTGATAAAGGCTTGGTACACAAGCAAGAAAGAAGGATTGGTTGTAATTAATAATAAGGGCAGATATACAAGTGAGCAACAGCCAGAGCAGATAGGTGTGAAGGAAGAAAATGGTATAGAAAACACCAATAGATGACGTCAGAGTAATGGCGGGGTAGGAAGCAATACCGATAAATCTCCCCCAAAACTCAACAAGATCTTCAACCAGAAACAGAAAAACCTATCCTTGGAGCCTCCAGATGTTTTGCAATACACCCGAAGGTATGATCGAGTGAAAAATTGGCTAAATATATAACCAATCCCTGAAGGAAATAGGGAGTAAGAAATGCTCCACCTTCCTCACTAACCTAAACAGGGCGGCTTTCACTGGAAACTGAGAATATAGAAACTAAGGCAGGCAAAGGGGGTGAATAGATCCAGGCTGCGGCACAAACAGCTGAACCAGGCTGTGGCACGGAGATCCAGGCCGAGGAAAAACTGTTCCTGTGACAACCCGGGCAATACAGCTAACATTCGCGCCAAACCCAGACAAAGAAAGACAAGCGGGGCAGCCATTTTACCCGATCTCCTGGTCGGCGCGCGCAAATAGTGGGCGAGAGATTCCTTCCAAAGCCCTGGGAGTATGTGCCTGTGTTGTCCCACAGAGAGGCAGAGTCAGAGGCCTTTGTGTGGGCCGAAAGTGGAATCTCCAGGCCGCCCCAGTGGGAGGGTTTTTTTTTTCCGTGCGGGAGGGGGTTTCACTCAGAGGGTGAGGCCGCTGGTCTGATATCCTGGTCTGCGCGTGCAGATAGTGAGCGAGAAATTCCGCCGAGTGCCTTGGCAGTGCCTGCCCATGTTATCCCACAGAGGGGCAGAGTCAGGGGCCGTTGTGTGGGCCAAAAGCAGAATCTCAGGCCGCCCCAGTGCCTTGAAAAAGCCGCGCACGGGGACGGAGCGAGAGCCAATTCCAATGCTGGAACTTTTCAGTGCGGGCGGGGGGTTTCACTCAGAGGGCGAGACTTCTGGTCTGACATCCTGGTCTGTGCACACAGATAGTGAGCGAGAGTTTCCTCCAAGCGCCCCGGGAGTGTGTGCCCACCCGTGTTACCGGACAGAGTGGCAGAGCCAGAGGTCTTTGAGTGGGCAGAAGCCCTGGCTGATTATGCTAGCAGCTCTGACTGACTGAGCCTTACCCAGAGCCCTGTGCTGAGTGGGAATAGAGTGGGGAGTGGCCAGCTCTTTGAGCCTCTTACTATCCAGGCAGAGGCAGCAGCAACCCCATAGCTGGATTATCAGGCTACTAATTGAGGAAGGAAAGACTAGGAGAGAGGCTCCAGGAACACGGACTCTCTCACTGTCGGAGCCTATAAATGCTAATGAGCCTCGACTGCCAACGTGATTAAAGCACAATACATGACATCACCATAGAGACTTATCAACTGCAAACCTCTACCTGAGCATGCCAAAGGGGCAGAACCCGAGGTACAGAGTCACCGACCAGGAAGAGAGAGAGAAAAGAAAAAGCAAGAAGATAACCTCTCAAAATCAAGAATAATCCGCAGACATTATAACATATCCCATTTTATTATATTTGTTTGTTTGTTTCTCTTATCTTCATTCTTGACTTTTTTTTTTTCCTCCTCCAATTTGGTCGTTTAACTCTCTACCGGTCTTACTCTCTCCTCTCCTTGAACTACACTAACCATAAGTGTTATATCTCCCATTATCTTTTCTTTCCTCTTCCTTTCTCTCTATGAGGGTTGCACTCCAAAACCCTTAACTCTCTCTCTCTCTCTCCTCTTTTTTCTTCTTTTAGTGGTTCCCTCTTTTTTTCTGTCTCTCTCTCTTTCTTTTCTCCCTCTATATTAGTTTCTTCCATTCTCCTTTATGTCTCCTCTCATTCAAACCTCAATAACGAACAAATTATCTTATCTGGGACTCAAACTTATGTTTGTGGCATTTTGGGGGTTTTTTACTTCACCTTTTTAACTCACTAGCAGTGCTCCCATCTCTGGCTCTCCATTTTATCAAGCTCTTGTTCCACTAAATACAATAGTAATTTTTTAATTTGTCCACCCATTTTCCTGTTTCCCTCTTATTCCTCTCATCATAACTCTTAGTCAACCAACACCTAAATGCAAATCATTTTATTCTTGATCCAAATTTTTTCATTATTTGCTTTTTGTGGGTCCATACACCCCCCTTTTATTTATTTATTTATTTATTTATTTATTTATTTATTTATTTATTTTTGCCCCTTTATTATTTTCCCCAATGCAGGTCCCCCATTACAGGCATTGTTTGTTCTATTAAATACAATATAATTCACAGTTCACCACAAGATTTTCTCAAGAAAGAGGGGAGAGGAAAGGAGAGGAAAATGGAGGGGGGGAATAATTTCCTTTTTTAAAAATTTTTTTTAAATTTTTATATTATTTTATTTTTCTTTATTTCATTATTAATTTAAAAAAAACAACTTTATTCGATTTTTTTAACGTTTTATTCTTTATTAAATCTCATTAATATTATCAACAAAACCACCCTCAGATGCCATTAAGGAAGAGAAAATCGAATATCATGGATACAAAAGAAAGAGAGGTAACACATATGGATGAGGAAAAATCTATGGAGAAAAAATTTAATATATTGGAAACCTTGGAGCTAAATGACAGAGAATTCAAGATAGAAATCCTAAAAATACTCAGAGATATACAAGAAAACACAGAAAAGCAATTTAGGGAGCTCAGAAAACAACTCAATGAACACAAAGAATATATGTCCAAGGAAATTGAAACTATAAAAACAAATCAAACAGAGATGAAAAACTCAATTCATGAGCTGAAAAAACGAGGTAACAAGCTTAGCTAATAGAACAGGCCAGATAGAAGAGAGGATTAGTGAAATAGAAAACAAGCAACTTGAGGCACAACAGAGAGAAGAAGAAAGAGACTCAAAAATTAAAAAAATTGAGATAGCCCTACAAGAATTATCTGACTCCATCAAAAGAATAACATAAGAATAATAGATATATCAGAGGGAGAAGAGAGAGAAAATGGAATGGAGAACATACTCAAACAAATAATAGATGAAAACTTCCCAAGCCTGTGGAAAGAACTAAAGCCTCAAATTCATGAAGCAAACAGAACTCCGAGTCTTCCTAACCCCAACAAACCTACTCCAAGGCACATCATAATGAAATTGGCACAAACCAATGGCAAAGAAAAAATTCTCAAGGCAGCCATGGAAAAGAAGAATACAACATATAAAGGAAGGCCCATTAGATTATCATCAGATTTCTCAGCAGAAACTCTACAAGCTAGAAGAGAGTGGACCCCAATATTTAAAGTCCTGAAAGAGAGGAACTTACAGCCACGAATACTATACCCATCAAAGCTATTCTTCAAATATGAAGGAGAAATAAAAACATTCAGAGATACAGAAAAGATGAGGGAATTTATCATCAGAAAACCCCCACTCCAGGAATTACTAAAGGGGGTTCTCCAATCAGATACAAAGAACAAAAAAAAATAAAGCCACAAGTAAAAGCTCCAAGAAGAACACAATAAAACCATATTTAAACTATGACAACAACAAAAAGAAAGGGGGGAGAGGATGGAGATTAACAGTAGCAAAGGACGATGGAGTGCAAAAGTACTCACAAAATAGTGCGCTACAATGAACAGGGTAGGAACCCTTTTCATTACTTAAAGGTAACCACCATTAAAAAAACCACCACAGAAGCACATGAGATAAAAAAGATAGCAACAGAGGAAAGATGTATGGAATACAACCAAATAAAAACAAAAGATAGAAAAATGAAGGAGAAGGATCAAACAAGACACAAAACTAACAGAAAGCAATCTATAAAATGGCAATAGGGAACTCACAAGTGTCAATAATTACACTAAATGTAAACAGATTAAACTCACCAATAAAAAGACACAGAGTAGCAGAATGGATTAAAAAAGAAAATCCAACTGTATGCTGCCTACAGGAAACTCATCTAAGTAACAAGGATAAAAATAAATTCAAAGTGAAAGGCTGGAAAACAATAATCCAAGCAAATAACATCCAAAAAAAAAGCAGGCGTAGCAATACTCATATCTGATAATGCTGACTACAAGACAACAAAAGTACTCAGAGACAAAAATGGCCATTTCATAATGGCTAAGGGGACACTGAATCAAGAATACATAACAATTCTTAATATATATGCACCAAACCAAGGAGTACCAAAATATATAAGACAGCTACTTATTGACCTTAAAACAAAAACTGACAAAAATACAATCATACTTGGAGACCTCAATACACCGCTGACGGCTCTAGATCGGTCATCCAAACAGAGAATCAACAAAGATATAGTGGCCTTAAACAAAACACTAGAGCACCTGGATATGATAGACATCTACAGGACATTTCATCCCAAAGTGACTGAGTATACATTTTTCTCCAGTGTACATGGATCATTCTCAAGAATTGACTGTATGTTGGGCCACAAAAACAACATCAGCAAATTCAGAAAAATCGAAGTTTTACCAAGCATATTTTCTGATCATAAAGCCTTGAAACTAGAATTCAACTGCAAAAAAGAGGAAAAAAATCCCACAAAAATGTGGAAACTAAACAACATACTTTTAAAAAATGAATGGGTCAAAGAAGAAATAAGTGCAGAGATCAAAAGATATATACAGACTAATGAAAATGACAATATGACATATCAGAATCTATGGGATGCAGCAAAAGCAGTGATAAGAGGGAAGTTCATATCACTTCAGGCATATATGAACAAACAAGAGAGAGCCCAAGTGAACCACTTAACTTCACACCTTAAGGAATTAGAAAAAGAAGAACAAAGACAACCCAAAACCAGCTGAAGAAAGGAGATAATAAAAATCAGAGCAGAAATAAATGAAATAGAGAACAGTAAAAGTATAGAAAAAATTAATAGAACAAAGAGCTGGTTCTTTGAAAAGATCAACAAAATTGACAAACCCTTGGCAAGACTTACCAAGGAAAAAAGAGAAAGAACTCATATAAACAAAATCCAAAATGAAAGAGGAGAAATCACCACGGACACCGTAGATATACAAAGAATTATTGTAGAATACTATGAAAAACTTTATGCCACTAAATTCAACAATCTAGAAGAAATGGATAAATTCCTAGAACAATACAACCTTCCTAGACTGAGTCAAGAAGAAGCAGAAAGCCTAAACAGACCTATTAGTAGAGAAGAAATAGAAAAAACCATTAAAAACCTCCCCAAAAATTAAAGTCCAGGACCTGACGGCTATACCAGCGAATTTTATCAAACATTCAAAGAAGACTTGGTTCCTATTCTACTCAAAGTCTTCCAAAAAATTGAAGAAGAAGCAATACTTCCAAACACATTTTATGAGGCCAACATAACCCTCATACCAAAACCAGGCAAGGATGGCACAAAGAAAGAAAACTACAGACCAATATCTCTAATGAATACAGATGCTAAAATACTAAACAAAATACTAGCAAATCGAATACAACAACATATTAAAAAAATAATATATCATGATCAAGTGGGATTCATCCCAGAATCTCAAGGATGGTTCAACATACGTAAAACGGTTAACGTAATACACCATATCAACACAACAAAGAACAAAAACCACATGATCTTATCAATAGATGCAGAAAAGGCTTTTGATAAAATACAACACAATTTTATGTTTAAGACTCTCAACAAAATGGGTATAGAAGGAAAATATCTCAACATGATAAAGGCCATATATGATAAACCATCAGTTAACATCATATTAAATGGCACTAAACTGAAGGCTTTCCCCCTTAAATCAGGAACAAGACAGGGTTGTCCACTCTCTCCACTGTTATTTAATGTGGTACTAGAGGTTCTAGTCAGAGCAATCAGACAAGACAAAGAAATAAAAGGCATCCATATCGGAAAAGAAGAAGTAAAGGTATCACTTTTTGCAGATGATATGATCCTATACATCGAAAACCCCAAAGAATCCACAAAAAGACTACTAGAAACAATAAGCCAATACAGTAAGGTTACAGGATACAAAGTTAACATACAGAAGTCAATAGCCTTTCTATATGCCAACAATGAAACAACTGAGAAGGAACTCAAAAGAATAATCCCCTTCACGATTGCAAGAAAAAAAATAAAATACTTAGGAATAAACATAACAAAGAATGTAAAGGACTTATATAATGAAAATTATAAATCATTGTTAAGAGAAATTGAAAAAGATATAATGAGATGGAAGAATATTCCTTGTTCTTGATTAGGAAGAATAAATATAATCAAGATGACCATATTACCCAAAGCAATATACAAATTTAATGCAATTCCCATCAAAATTCCAATGACATTTTTTAAAGAAATTGAGCAAAAAATCATCAGATTTATATGGAACTATAAAAACCCCCGAATAGCCAAAGCAATCCTAAAGAAAAAGAATGCAGCTGGGGGCATTACAATACCTGACTTCAAACTCTATTATAGGGCCACGACAATCAAAACAGCATGGTATTGGCAGAAAAGTAGACACTCAGACCAATGGAACAGAATAGAAAGTCCAGAAATAAAACCACATATATATAGTCAAATAATTTTTGATAAAGGGGCCAACAACACACAATGGAGAAAAGAAAGCCTCTTCAATAAATGGTGTTGGGAAAACTGGAAAGCCACATGCAAAAGAATGAAACTGGACTACAGTTTGTCCCCCTGTACTAAAATTAACTCAAAATGGATCAAAGATCTAAACATAAGACCTGAAACAATAAAGTACATAGAAGAAGACATAGGCACTAAACTCATGGACCTTGGTTTTAAAGAGCATTTTATGAATTTGACTCCAATGGCAAGAGAAGTGAAGGCAAAAATTAATGAATGGGACTACATCAGACTAAGAAGTTTTTGCTCAGCAAGAGAAACTGATAACAAAATAAACAGACAGCCAACTAAATGAGAAATATTTTCAATCAACAGCTCAGATAAGGGCCTAATATCCAAAATATACAAAGAACTCATAAAACTCAACAACAAACAAACAAACAATCCAATAAAAAAATGGGAAGAGGACATGAACAGACACTTCTCCCAGGAGGACGTACAAATGGCCAACAGATATATGAAAAGATGCTCAGCTTCTTTAGTTATTAGAGAAATGCAAATCAAAACTGCAATGAGATACCACCTCACACCTGTTAGATTAGCTATCATTAACAAGACAGGTAACAGCAAATGTTGGAGAGTCTGTGGAGAAAAAGGAACCCTCATCCACTGTTGGTGGGAATGTAAAGTAGTACAACCATTATGGAAGAAAGTATGGTGGTTCCTCAAAAAACTGAAAATAGAACTACCTTATGACCCAGCAATCCCTCTACTGGGTATATACCCCAAATACTCAGAAACATTGATACGTAAAGACACATGCAGCCCCATGTTCATTGCAGCATTGTTCACAGTGGCCAGGACATGGAAACAACCAAAAAGCCCTTCAATTGATGACTGGATAAAGAAGATGTGGCACATATACACTATGGAATACTACTCAGCCATAAGAAATGATGACATCGGATCATTTACAGCAAAATGGTGGGATCTTGATAACATTATACGAAGTGAAATAAGTAAATCAGAAAAAAACAGGAACTGCATTATTCCATACATAGGTGGGACATAAAAGTGAAACTAAAAGACATTTATAAGAGTGTGGTGGCTACGGCGGGAGGGGGGAGAGGGAGAGGGAAAGGGGGAGAGGGAGGGGCACAAAGAAAACTAGATAGAAGGTGACAGTGGACAATCTGACTTTGGGTGATGGGTATGCAACATAACTGAAAGACAAGATAACCTGGCCTTGTTATCTTTGAATATATGTATCCTGATTTATTGATGTCGCCCCATTAAAAAAATAAAATTAAAAAAAAAAAACACCAACAGAGATAGGGATTTAAATAAGAAGAAGAATCAGATTAGTGTGTAGATATTCTGAAGACAAACACCACTGTAGAGTCCATTCCTCATGCTCCATTTACAGTAACATTGACAACACTTCCATGAGGTGGGAGGATCTCTGTCCTGTGCTCCTTGGATCAAGGCAGACCTTCGTGACTGCATCCTCAAAGAAATACACCAGATATAAGGCTATATGACCTCCAAGTAGAGGTTATTTTAAAATGCTCTGTTCTCTTGAGACACTTACTCTGAAAACCCAGATACCTCGATGTGAGGAGGCCAAGAAGCAGCCTCTGGAAAGGTCCACAAGAGGAGACCCTTACTGAGAGAAACTAAAGAGTCAGGCCCTCACTGAGTTCCAGCTGGCAGCCAACATCAAGTTTCCAGCCATGTAAGTGAGCCATTCTGGAAGTGAATCATCTAATGTCCAGTTGAGCTGATGCCACATGGAAAAGAAATTAGCCTTTCCCACTGAACCTTGCCCAGATTGCAAATTCTGCAATAAATAAGTGGAGGTTTTTTGTTTTGTTTTGTTTTTTTTGACAGAGACAGAGAGAGTCAGAGAGGGGGACAGATAGGGACAGACAGGAAGGGAGAGAGATGGGAAGCATCAATTCTTTGTTGCGGCTCCTTAGTTGTTCATTGCTTGCTTTCTCATATGTGCCTTGAGCAGGGGGCTACAGCAGAGCAAGTGATTCCTTGCTCAAGCCAGTGACCTTGGACTCAAGCCAGCAACCTTTGGGCTCAAGCCAGCAACCTTGGGATCATGTCTGTGATCCCACACTTAAGCTGGCAACCCTGCGCTCAAGCTGGTGAGTCTGCTCTCAAGCCAGTGACTTCAGGATTTCGAACCTGGGTCCTCTGTATCCTAGTCTGATGCTCTATCCATTACATCATTGCCTGGTCAGGCTAAGTGGAGGTTTTTTAAATACACTAAGTTTGGGGGAGGGTTGGTTCATTGATCAGCAGTAGATAACCAGAACAGGACCAGAAAGGGTATTATTTTGGTACCCTGGACTGGCTGAGTTTCTGCAGTTTCTTTAGGAGAAGGAATTGAAAGTTTTGTTCAAGTATTGTGTTTTATATTATTTTGGGATTTCTATAATTTATTACCGCCTTAATAAATTATGTATAGAAAATTCTTACTTGATTATATAGGATTACGTGTTCTAAACTTTCTCTTGGCAGTCCTTATTAAATTTTGGACTAAAAGACACTTTAAGTATAAGTATAGTTTTAGTTCACTATATGTAATGTTCAACTTTAAATAACAATGGTGGTTCAGAACCTGTTACTTCCAAAGTGGTACAGAATGTAAACAATACTCTTCACAAAATTTGGTTTACCTGGGTATGTTTCTGATTAGGTGAATAACATGCTATAGTGATAAAGAGTAGCATGTGGAGAAAATGCTTTCTAAAACATATTCCTCAGAGCAAAGTGGTATATTTACAAAAAGTATAGTCCAGGAGCTTTAAGTAATAGTAGTTAGTATAACGATCCATTAAATGTGTGTGTGTCTAAAATATATACAACTCATAATTTATTCATGTAACAATACTTCAGCAATGATTTATTGGATGCTACCATGAGCCAACACAGGACCTGAGATAGGGACACAGAGGTGAACAAAATGCATTGGTTTCTGATGAGACACTAAGATGATAACCAAATATGTATCTCTCTGAACGTTGAGAAGTATAGAAAAACAATGACAACAATGGCCTAGGTAAGGGGATAACAGGCCAAGTGAGGTGAGTGTGAGCGGTCAAGGTCACTATTTTACATAGGATGTTTAGAAGAAGCCCTCTGACATGGAAACAGCAAAGATCTTCAGGATGTACGGGTGAATTTAGGGGGCTAGCTGGGAGAAAAAGTTTGAGTCAGGGGAACAGCAAGTGCAAACAGTGGAATGAGAGCAATCACAGTGTGTTCAGAGGACTCCAATACATCATGGCTGCAACAGAGCAAGAAATATACTAAAGGTAAGGATAAGGATTGGGAGTGGGAGGCAGATCACATAGAAACAGGACATTATAGAGACCAAAAGAAAGACTTTAGCTTTTACTGACTGATTATAAATATACATATGTTATGAGCTGGATGCTTGTGCCCCCCCCCCCCCAATTACTATGTTAAAGTCTTAACCTCCAATGTGATGGTATTTGGAAATAAAGCCTTTGGGAGGTAATTAGAGTTAGATTAAGTTCTGAAGGTAGAGCTCATGATGGAATTACTGGCCTTACGAAAAGAAGAGGAGAGAGATTTCTTTTTCTCTGTACTCACTCACTGAGGAAAGGCCATATAAGGACACAGCAACAAGGTGGCCATCTACAAGCCACATACATAAATAACCCTCACCAAAGCTATGCACCTTGATCATAAGCTTACTGTGAAAAAACAAATTTCTGTTGTTTAAGCCACCCAGTATATGGTACTTTGTTATGACAGCCCAAGTCAAGACAATATAGCTGTAGCTATGGCGATACACAGTATAACAACATCCAATGGTTTGAGGTCAACATTTAAATACAATTTTCTTGCAAAATCTCCTATTGTTATTCTCCTCTGATTTAGTTAGTCCACTTCCAGCAGCTTATGGTATCAAAGGTGCTAATTACACAGCTCATTGCCTGCATTACTTAATGATGGATTTCAATTACAACTTTCCCAGCTATACTTCTAATACTCTATTTTTTGTGAAATATGAGCAAAAACGTGAGCTTCGGGAGGTATGTATTTCTGCTTAGTGGAAAAGTCACTGGCAAACTGTCAAGAAATTAAAATAAAAAGTATTCTCTAATGTGCATATGACAATTTTACTAAATTGCCCTGGCTTTAAGAGGAAAACAGTATTTTCTTGTTTGCATGGGAGATTCTTATCCATTAGGTAGAAGTCCTGTCTATAGTTATTTGTTTGTTTACTAATTAATTAATTAATTAATTCTCATACTATCAGATGTATCCTCTGTTTAAGATAGATGGGGTTTATGATGGCTTTGTTTCCAGGGTTTAGAGATATCTAATTTCATATATAAGGCGGAGTTGAATTCTGTCTGCTAATGCAGGCTCCCGTGAGTGAATGATTCTTTTTAGCCTCTCCTGTCTACATTTACTGCTCAGCTCGAGTCTCCCAAGCTCTTTAGAAGTTCCATGCCATCTCTGTGACTACTGCTGTGTTCACGGTCTCCAGGTTTCTGCCTTTGTCTTTTGCAGGAGTGCTCAGTCAACACACAACGGTAGATCTTTTAACGATGTCCAGATTCACCTCCCTTCCTGAAACACCGCATATTCTCATCTCCTTCATTGTTTTCCTGGTCATTTGTGCCACTTGTTCCTGTCTTGTCACCGCTTCCCCTTCCTCTCCTCCTCCCCTCCTCTGTCTCCTCCTTCATATCCTCCCCTTCCTTCTCCTTCTTCTGTCATGTCCAGCATTTGTATTCAGACCTTTTGGCTCAAGCTTTTCTAGATCTCTACAAGATTTTCACCACTTTCTGTACAATGGAAGGGGCTGTGGATTATTTCTCAGTCAAGACTGTTTTTAGGAGAGGAAATAATTGGCTTCTTGGCACTTCTCCCTAGTAGACAAACAAGAAGCAAGCAAACCAACAGCGCCTAGCTCTTGGGGTTTCCTTCTGTGTGCCTGTAAGACTCATCTAGTGGCAAAGGGCCAGATGTCGTGAATGTGAAGTTCAGGTAGAAATGGTGCTTTGGAACTTGCTGCTCTTCAACTCTTAACTAACTACAGCGTCGGCTCTGTAAGAAATTTTAATGTCTTCAAATTCAAAGATCGGTTAGATTATGAGTTATTATCTGGTGCCAAGACAGAATGCTAAGAATGAGATTATTTATCATTTGGGGAAAAAATGAACTTCTCATAAAGAACATGGCTCACCTGCGTGGTACCTACCACACAGACATAAATGAGATATTTATGCCTTAGGGAAATCAAGGTCACAGAAATAAAGCAAACTGGCTCTTGCTGAGACTCAAAAACTACATTTTTTTCCAACTTTGTTTAGATCCTCCATCTTTCATGGCAGCTTTGGTTTTTATGCTTATGAGTCATAGTAAGGAAATTTAAAAACAAGGCTGACAAGATTTATGGAAATTTCATTCCATTATTTTTAAAAGAAACAATTTTACTGGAGGAAGGTAGACATTCATCTCTCTCATATGTCATCGTTCGATTGCATTGGGCAGTGTGGCAAAAATATTCATCTGGCTGTTTACAGAGAAGCAAATAATCGTGTTATGTTTAAATTAAATAATTGTAAAGAGCCAACTAATTCTCAGCTTTGAAGTCAATGAGATCTGGCTTGACCCCTTGTTCCTTTCCAGCCTTAAACAACTTATATAATCTCGTTCCCTATCTGAAAAAAATAACATCAGTGCCTACTTCTTAGGGTTATTGTACAAATTAAATGGGAAAATTACACATAAAGTACATTGAGTAGCTCAACTGGCATAGTGTAAATGCTCTGTAAATATTAGATAATGTTATCACTATGATCATTGTGCATTTCCATTCATAACTTCTGCATAGGAGTATACTAATGTGTTTTCCTCCATTCCTAACTAAAAACTTCAGTCAAGACACTCAGCCTTTGTATCCCTCATATATATTTTTCTATATGAGGTTTCTTTTATGTATAGCAGATTATAATAGCTACTTCACCCCAGTAAGATATTTTGAGATCAGCATTTTGTTATTCAAATGATGATATTCAACAACAGAGGTTCTATGATTTGCTAGTTCTACAGTCAGAAGTCTGAATTGGAAAAGGAACTTCAGGGTGCCATAATTCTTTGTTACTACTGTTAATGATATCCGGGATCTATATTAAATTAAAACATAATGATAATGGCTCATTATAATATGCAACCTTTTATGGCGGTCACATAGTTTTGACCTTGGTAATTTCCAAATAAAAGCAGCTGCCTTTCTATTTTTGTACCTTCTATTTAATTATTAAGACCTTTATATGTAGTCAATAATAATAGAATCCAGATATTAGGATTCTGCTAAGTACAGACTTATTATATGGGTAATGTTTTCCTTGTTCTTCAGATAATGAAACTAAGGGTTAGTTTAACCCAGTTTAAAATGTCTTGATCAAAACAAAAATGTAGCAAGGAGTAAAAGGTGACACCAGAATTAAACTCTTGGTCTGTCAAGCACAGAGGAAGTAGCCTTAAACATCACCTATGGCCACACAGCACACTGACCCCTGCTAAGGGAGATTTTTCAGACAGTTGTTATAGGAAAAATTATCCCCCCCAGAAGAACACCACCAAACTGTGGTGTATATGGTATTGCTTTCCTTTTCTCATGCATAATTCAGGTAGTTGTTGACCCATAGGGGCTACACCTGTTACTCTACAGACAGCCTACAAATCTTACAGTATGAATAATAGAAGAGCTTGATGGATTCTTGTGAATTTACACACCATGCCAAGTTTCCAGCAGCCTAGCTGTACCAGTTTCTGTATTAGTTGACACAGGGTGGAATATTTACACTGCTGATTTCTAGGAGCGGTAAACAAGAGCTGTGTGGCAACAAAGGGTCATTTCGCTCATCTATTGGCTAGACTTTATATATATTCTTAAATGGGAGCTAGAATCACTCTTAACAAATAACCTTTAAATCACCCTAGCTGCACTTGATAGATGGAGAAGCCGGGGGAGGTGCTGTATTTTCGAGTGGCTGCAAGACATTTTCTGGGGGTGATTTTTTGCATGTGTGTGCAAAGCTCTGAAGCAAGTATAATTTGTCCAAAAATGACATTTTAAAGATTTACATGAAGTTGGCCTAAACTGAGACATTTTTTTGTGCGTTATGTCTCATATTTTGATAAAGAAATTAATCGTGAAAGATGTAACATCAGCCTGATCAGGTGGTAGCGCAGTGGATGGAGCTTCGGACTGGGATGCGGAAGACCCAGGTTTGAGACCTCGAGGTCGCCAGCTTGAGTGCGGGCTCATCCGGTTTGAGCAAAAGCTCACCAGCTTGGACCCAAGGTCGCTGGCTCGAGCAAGGGTTACTCGGTCTGCTGAAGGCCTGTGGTCAAGGCACATCTGAGAAAGCAATCAATGAACAACTAAGGTGTCTCAACAGAAAACTGATGATGGATGCTTCTCATCTCTCTCCGTTCCTGTATGTCTGTCCCTATCTATCCTTCTCTCTGACTTTCTCTGTCTCTGAAAAAAATTAATTAATTAAAAAAAAGATGTAACATCATTATATATAAATGACAGTCATGCTAAAATGGCTTTGGATGCAGACGGTAAACAATGTCTTTTCTAAATTGTGTTAGGTTTTCACTGTCTTCAGATCACACTGCAGCACATCGTTCCAGTGGCTGTCTGTGCGCATGCGCGTGTGTGCACATGCATAGGCTGCGGGGTGCATGGTTAAGAAATAGAGACTGGTCACCCGGCTCTTCTGCAGTAGAGTTCCTCTGCTAGCCACGTAGGATCTTAGTTCTTAGGTGTTCTATTCTTCTTTCTCAGAGCAGTTCAATCCCCACATGGTGCTACTCAGCACAGTTTCCTGGCGAATCTGCCTCACTTAGTAACATGACTAAAAAGAGGTAGACCAGCCTGACCTGTGGTGGCACAGTGGGATAAAGCATCTCCTTGGAACACTGAGGTCGCCAGTTGAAACCCAGGGCTTGCCAGGTCAAGGCACATAAGGAAGTTGATGCGTCCTGCTCCTTCCCTTTCTTTCTCTCTCTTTATTTCTCTCTCTCTCTCTGAAATAAAAGAAATTGAACAAATAAAGTCTTTTAAAAGAGGTAGACCACATCTGCTATTGTCAGTTACTGATAATAATACCATTAAGATAAGTCTTTGTCTAGATTAGAACCTTGAAACTTTAATTAAAAAAAAATAGTTTTGCAACTTTTAGGCCAGAGTCTAAAACAAGTATGAAAAATAGAAAACTCTTTTTAATTTGGAAATTGGCCTCAAGAAAGTCTCTTGTTTGTCAGTCCAGTCTTCTCATAGAAAATATTTGGAGGTTCCAAACAGGTCTCAGTGCCTATGTAAACACTGATGTCTAAATCCCAAGGGTGCCTGCTGATGGTCACTATATCCATTTGCTTCGGAGTTAACGTTGATGGAAAAAAGATGGAAGAAAGCTACTGTGTGAAGTGAATTACACTAATCTTCCTCAGGGCAAGTGTGAACCTGCTCATTGAGCACGTAAATATGCACTTTATATACACTTATGTGAATAGATGTTTAGGATTTTTAGAAATATTTTTGCAAGCAAAGTAGATAGATAGAAAGAAATAGGTTTCAAATCAATGTATCACAGTGTTACTTATGTCAAAAATTAGACACAGAGTGAATTTCCAAGATTCTGAAAATGGCTCTCCTTATGATAGAACATTTCTATGGATGAGAGCCCTTGGCCCCAGCCCCCATGCTCTTATTTTCCCCCTCTGAGAAGACAGCTGACTATCTTCTCCACCCTTTTGTTTGTGAGGGAACCGCTGCCCTCCTCTCTGCCTGTCTTTCCTTCAAGTGGCATGAGTTGCTAGCTTGTTGGTAAGAAGCTGGTCTTCACTAGTTTGTCTTTTCACTAGTGCTGAAGTAACTTACCTCAAAATTGGGGACCTAGTTTTAGGCCTTCTTCTAAATATATTTTCTCTTTTTCTGGGAATGCCCTCCTTGGGGAACTATAAGAAAGTTAGTGAGAGCCTACCTGGGTCTTTTACCACACAAAGAAATGTCTAGTTCAGGCTCCGGGGTTTTAGAACATATATCTATGCATTTTAAAACATGTCTTAAATTCTGGTAGGACAATTTATAAGGTTGTAGCTATAGTATTGGTGGCCCTTTCTTTTCCAAATAACTTTTCATTAAATTCCTTAACTGCCTGACCTGTGGTGGCGCAGTGGATAAAGCGTCGACCTGGAAATGCTGAGGTCTCTGGTTCAAAACCCTGGGCTTGCCCGGTCAAGGCACATATGGGAGTTGATGCTTCCAGCTCCTCCCTCTTCTCTCTCTCCTCTTTCTCTCCCCCCACCTCTCCTTTCTAAAAAATGAATAAATTAAAAAAAATTAAATTCCTTAACTATCTACATAGATCTTAAATGGAGTTTGTATTAAATTGATAGAAGATTGTATGTAAAATTGTCAACTGTGTAATACAAAACATTTCCATTCAGGACCATCGGATGTGTCTCCATTTGTCTTTTATTAGAGTTTCTCCCCAAGGGAGTATGAGGTTAGCAATAAGCCAGGAGATACTTCTTAGGGTTCTTCCAACAAATTTCATTTCTTTTGTCTTTGGAGCTAAGGTTGCTCCTTTCTTCTGAGTATTAGGAAGGTCCTTCTCACATGAGGGGAGAGGGCAGGGTAGGCCGAAGGTTTGAGTGATCTTCCTGCTTCTGCCATTTTCTCAAACTCCATCAGCTTAAAATATTCAATATCCCAATGTGCATTTTTAGGGGTAGCATATACTGAACCCTGTTAGGTACAAAGGGAAGTCCTCAAATGTTTTTTTCTATATAAGCCTCAAGAATGCTATAGGTCATTTTTTAAAGATCTGAAAACTGAACAGAAATACAATCATCTCTACAGGTAAGTTTTATTTTCTGGGTCAGATCTAATTATTTGTAAAAAAAAATAATCTTTTACTTAGAGTTGTTACAGTAGAAAACTGAGTAAAAAAAGTATTGGTAATAAGCAAAAGTTACTTGTATAATTTAATTACCCGAACAAGTGACACTTTCTAAAGAAAACAAAGAAATCTATTTCAGACTAATATAATGAGTAAACCCCAATAGGGTTCATGCTTAACTCTTTAGGCCCTAAATTTTGACTATGGAGAACTTACAGAAATGTTATTTGATGAGATAGAGAAAGAGTGGGCGTACGAGAGAGATGCTTTTCTATTTACTATCTTCCTTTCTTTCCACTTTCCCAAACATTACATGATAGCCGAGTCTTGCCAATGTAATTCTACTTAATCATTTTTACGAGAATTAAGTTGCCAAGCTTCTCATCAAATATCAACTAAATATGGAAAAATACAGAATCTTTGGTCATATTTAATTTAGTGTTCTAAAAATATATATGTGTATAATATATATCTGTAGTGTATATACAAAGACTGCATTTATATA
This sequence comes from Saccopteryx bilineata, assembly GCF_036850765.1. NCBI lineage: Eukaryota > Metazoa > Chordata > Mammalia > Chiroptera > Emballonuridae > Saccopteryx > Saccopteryx bilineata. Next base: position 184,474,360 of record NC_089490.1, on the reverse strand, counting down.
TACATGCAAAGCAAATGGAAGAAATCAGGATATTTTCTGGTAGTCTGTGCTGACATCAAATTTAACCTTGAGATACTCAGAGTGAAACAGCTTATGATGAAAAGTAGTTAAGAAATTAGCCCCAATTTTTCACTTCATTCAGACTAAACAATACCTATTTCACTAAAATTTCAAGCAAAAAAAAATTTTGTTTTCATCTTATGTTAAAGAAAAAAACATGATGGGAGGGAAAGCTAAACAGATGTGGAGTTGAGGAACTTATTGTTATTTTGAAAAGGAGTTTGCCAGAAATCACAAAATTGGATCATACCACCTATTTCTACAGCTAGATTATTTTCCTCTGCAACTCTGGTCTGGAATAACCTGATAGTTAAACTGTGGCTAAGAGGTCTCTTTCATTCAATGGCATTTTGCTACCCAGCTGTCTTTTTGAGTAAAAAAAAATTGTTAATATGAACAGTCAAAAGACTGGAAGAGGACTCAATCTCATTTTTATCATCCTGTCATCCAGGTGGGTCCTCTGAAGGAACAATGAAGACTGCAGACAGAAAACACTTATAGGAGGTTTACTCTTATAATTTACAGTGAATTGTATTTTGACAGGGAGTTTAGGGCTTTGCCCCTTCTGTTCTAAGGAATCATGCAAAGAATGTGTGAGCATAGGAGTCTAAGGCGGGGTAGTTTGGTAGTGGTTTTTTTTTTTTTTTCAACTAATCAAGAATACAGAGCCAACACTGAAACCCAAGGTCACAGATAATGGAAAATACACCACAGGCATTTTCATCGTTTTTATGTCTTTAATGATGTCTTCATTGTGTCTTGTTGGGTTTTTGTTTTGTTTTCCTTTAACATTCGAGCTGACGCTTCCCTACACTTGCCACTTGCTTCCAGGCTGGCACCAGCACTTCCATAAAATATTTTAATGGCCCCCTGCAGGGCTTCTGTAGTGAAGGGTCTGCTAATGTTTCTATTATGACCCCGGTCTCAGAGATATTTATATCATACTCATCTTAATTTACATTAGATCATGGGGAACATGTCACATAGGTCAGTCTTGGGAGCTATATTTTTGGTACATTTGGAAAAATTATAGTCTAAATTCTTCAGCAGTTGTGTAGCTCTAGAGCACTGAATCTAGTTACAGTAGCATTTGCTGGGGTTTTAGCTGAGTAACTTCCATAAAAGTTAATTGAAATTACCTGAATGAAGCCTTGGGTGATGCTTTGAAAATCAAGACTAACCTTATAATAGCCTTGTTCTCCATTCACCTTCTTCTCTTGTCTTAAATAGTATTTAAGCTGTAGCTATTTAGCTAGAATGTCATCTTATAGATAAAGGTAGAATGACAATAATTAAAAACAAATTGTACCTTAGTTTAATAAAGGATCCCAATAAAATACAACACAAAGCACTTGTTTTGAAATGTCAAGGTGACCTATGGTAGTGATAACAGAAAGATACAAATGCCCATGGATGGCATGGCACAAAGCCCTCAAGAACAGGTACTACCCCAGCATGGCGGTCATGTCCTTGACTTAATCAATGAAAATCAGATGGTACTTTGAAAAATGTTTCAGATCCATTTACTTGTTATAAAACGTGATAAATTTTTCAAAAGGTTTATTCAAATTATGAATTAAAAAATTAAGAATAGAAAAATATAAGTCAAAGAATTTTATAATACCGAAATATGTAGTAGATTGCTTAAAAACTTTAAAAACATTTAGCATTCAGTTATTTTTTAAATCTTTATAGCAATCATTTGAATCATGGAAAGATTTCCATTCTCAAGTTAAGTAACTGAATAATGGGCTGGCAGCATGGACTTTGCAGACAGAAATGAATTTGAATTCCCTACCATTACTTGGTGAGAGTCTGGGGCAAAAAACTCAATATCTTGGAGTCTTAGTTATGAATTTGTAAATGGACAATATAGTGTTACATTTACATGTTGTAGGGGGCAAATAAGATTTATACATAGCCTCACACAATCCTAGAAAATGCACTTAGAATGTTCTTTTCTCTACCGTGTTTCTTTGAGAATATGGGGGCTTACTTAATTACCATAATAGATTGTTAACATAAGAGATAAAATTAAAATATGAGTGTTTTGACTTTTGGCCTGAATGTGCTATACTCCCAAACTTGCTTCTCATAATTAAAAATAATTTACCAAATATTCTCACATAACTTTAATTTACTCATTTTTAAATCAAATTAGAAAAGATTGCAGTTGGAGAAGCGTGATCTAGAACAAAGGATTATGTAACAGATCAAAATATGATCTCAAGAAGGAAAATATCTTTCCTTCCAAATGAATTGGGAAAATACAAGGAAAAAATTATAAAATTTAGTAGTCATGCAACAAAATGTGCAGACTCTACCACAAAGCCTTACAGAAAACAAAAATCTAGAGAATGGAGTTAAAGAAGATAGTGTTAGCCTATATAGATAATAAACACGTGTGACTTTCATTATTGATAGCTAAATCACTCTCTTGTGAGTTAGTTATTTCACTTTATTACCCATTTTATACACAGAGCATCTTCAGAACAGGTCCTGAGGAAATGCTCAAATGACAGTGGAACTATCTGTCTTTATTTGTCTGAGGCAGTCTCTGTTTAGGTTTGATGTCAGTATAATTATTAATAATTCACCTTTTCATCCTCAAAAAGTATCCATATTTGGGTGATAAATTATGTCATCACTCTATTATTTAAGAACACAAACCCTTATACATAAGAATATATAGGGTTCTGTTATAATTCTTTTTTTTTTTTAGAGAGGGAGGGACAGACAGAGAGGAAAGGAGAAAGATGAGAAGCAGAGAAGTATCAACTCACAAGTGCAGCACCTTAGTTGTTCATTGATTCTTTCTCATATGTGCCTGACCAGGGGACTCCAGCAGAGCGAGTGACCCCTTGCTCAAGCCAGCGACCTTGGGCTCAAGCCAGAGACCATGGGGTCATGTCTGTGATCCCATGCTCAAACTGGCAACCCCACTCAAGCCAGATGAGCCCGTGCTGAAGCCAGACTCCTTGGGGTTTCGAACCTGGGCCCTCAGTATCCCACGCCCTCAGCATCTTCTATCCACTGTGCCACTGCCTGGCCAAGCTCTGTCATAATTCTTAACCCAATACTGAGCATCATAATCAATTTGGTCATATAAGTTCATTACTTCTTGTCACAATCCAACTCCCAGAGATTGGGGCTCTTGGAGAAATCGAGTGTGAAACTGAGGATGACTATCAGATATGTACAAAAGAAAGTGGTCTGTGGCAGTAGAGGAGCCACAGTGGGATACATCCACTACATCACAATTAAAGTACTCACATTTTAAAACCATTTCTTTCCAGGTTTTTTTTTTTAATAGAGAGAAAGGAAATAAGAGGGGGGGGGGAACCATGAACCTGTTTTTGCATGTACCCTGACTAGGATTTGAACCAGCAAACTCTGCACTTCCAGATGATGTTCCAACCAATGGAGCTACTTGGCCAGGGCTAAACCATTTCTACTGAGGAAAGATAGGAGAAATCTGAGCATCCAGACTGAGCACCACGATGCTGCAAGTCAATTGCTAGTGTAGGCCCAGTTACACAGGGAAGGCTCAGGTCTGGAGTGAATATGCAATTGTTGATAAAACTGTCATTATTGTTAGTAGTCCTATCACTTAGTCCTGTGGGCCCTTCTGATTAAGGTTCTAGGAAGGTTTCCTATACAGACTGTTTCTGAGAAAATGTTCCACGATATTTTAGTTGAACAGACAGTTCTCTGCCTTAGCTTCTTGGAGTGAACAGATTAACTCATGTATACCAGTTGAATTACGTATTATCTTGAATGATGAGAAGTTGTTGCTTTTTAACAAGTTGACTTACAAGCAGAAGTCCAACTGGTTTAACCTAATATAATCCTATTAAAATAGGAAAAGAAAAATATGAAGTTAATTAATATGGTAAATGATCCTGAAGCATGACAGAGATAGAGAGAGAGAGAGAGAGAGGGAGAGAGAGAGAGAGAGAGGGAGGGAGAGAGGGGGGGAGGGAGAGAGAGAGAGAGAGGAGGAGGAAATGAGAAGTCACTCCACAAATTTACTGAGTGCCTGCCTACTCTACAAGTCAAGAAGCTGTGGCAGGGGCTTGAGATTAAACTGAGAATAAAAACAGACATTATTTCTCCCCTCATGACATAGTCTATAGCAGCGGTTCTCAACCTGTGGGTCGCGACCCCTGCTCTCAACCTGTGGGTCGCGACCCCGGCAGGGGTCGAACGACCAAAACACAGGGGTAGCCTAAAGCCATCGGATGTATTGTATAATAAATATGTATTTTCCAATGGCTTTAGGCAACCCCTGTGTTTTGGTCGTTCGACCCCCGCCAGGGTCGCGACCCACAGGTTGAGAACCACCGGTCTATAGGGAACATAAATTAAGAGTTCATTATCTAGATATTTGTGTTATTTTTAAAGATAAATGCCGATAAAGCTGCTTCTCTTCCTCCTTTTGTTTTATATGTTCCTCCTTTTTTCTTTTTCAAGCTTTGTATCCACTCCAGAATATCTTTATATCAATGTGAAGTTATTTCTCCTCTCTCAGTCTGAAAGTCTACATCATATGGCGCTAATGCACCTGTCACTATGGCTTGTATTTAGTTACCTGTTTTGAGATCTGTGTCTCCTTCTCCTCAAAGCACCAGAATGTAAGCTCTTTATGAACAGAGTATTAAATCTTTTTTTTATGTTTACTATTTTCTTTTTTTAATTATTATTATTTTTATTATTTTTTTATAATTTTATTTTTTTAATGGGGTGACATCAATAAATCAGTATACATATATTCAAAGATAACAAGTCCAGGTTATCTTGTCGTTCAATTATGTTGCATACCCATCACCCAAAGTCAGATTGTCCTCTGTCACCTTCTATCTAGTTTTCTTTGTGCCCCTCCCCCTCCTCCTTTCCCTCTCCCTTTCCCCCCTCCCCCCCCCATAACCACCACACTCTTATCAATGACTCAGTTTCACTTTTATGTCCCACCTACGTATGGAATAATGCAGTTCCTGGTTTTTTCTGATTTACTTATTTCGCTTCATATCATGTTATCAAGATCCCACCATTTTGCTGTAAATGATCTGATGTCATCATTTCTTATGGCTGAGTAGTATTCCATAGTGTATATGTGCCACATCTTCTTTATCCAGTCATCTATTGATGGGCTTTTTGGTTGTTTCCATGTCCTGGCCACTGTGAACAATGCTGCAATGAACATGGGGCTGCATGTGTCTTTACGTATCAATGTTTCTGAGTTTTGGGATTGACCCAGTAGAGGGATTGCTGGGTCATAAGGTAGTACAGAGTATTAAATCTTAATTAACCTGTTCCATACATTATATTCCTAGCCTTAATGTTGCTCAGTACATTCTCACTAAAGCACACTGATGATGATATCTGGTCTGTCTGGGCCTCAACAAATATTATCATATTGATAATATAGAGACAATGACTGTTATTCACTACCCAGAAATTGAATATAGTCACTGAACAGTATGTTTTTAAATCAATTAAAGTAATTTTCTTTTTTTTTATAGATATGTGGCCTTAGTCTTTATTTTTTTAATAGAAACAATTGATGAGAACTATTTTTTATTGCCTAAAATGAAAATAAAATATTTTAATAATTTACATGAATATTTTCCACTCTTTTATGTAATCATACAAGAGATATAAAATTTAACTAAATGATTTTTAACATGATAGAACTTTTTTCTTTTTATGTAAAAAGCCACATAAACCTTAAACTATCTGTTTTTCTCTTATCTCTTTTCCTGAAATGAGACCTTGAATCTAGAACCTATGTTGGTTGTCCTAAGAAGTCAGTGGAAGATGAGGACAGCCAAGCTGGAAGATGACCAAGGGACTTGCCCATGTACAATCTGTCTTGCTTCCTGTCTTTCACAATTTTCATTAAATTGTATCCACTTCATAAACAACATAATAAACAATACATAGGAATTCATTAAATGGGAACCCATATATGTGTATATATTTGTGTATATGTGTATATATATATATACAAATGTATATATAGGGAGATTATGCATACATGTACAACATAGTCTATTGCATTTAGCTTTAGATTTGAGAAAAGATATAACAAAATACTGATATAGTCACATAAAAATTTGTTCCACATTTATGTAATATATTATGTATACATATATATATTTGTTCAATGTACTTCATTTAAAAAGCTTATTTAAACTACTTCTGCCAGTAAATGTATACATTGCCCTCCAAATATACTATTCCAGACAGTGCTTTTTGACATGCATTAAAGTAGTAGTTTTTGAATAGGTTTAATGTGTTTCATATAGAATCTTTCCAAAAGAATCACTACAGTGCTCCTCCAAAACCTGAGGAGACCAAAATCTAAAATTAGGAGTTGAAGAATGACAGGTTTATAGCAAAGTAGGGGACCCTGCCCTTCTCAGAGGACTGTCCCTGGCTCCCATGGCCAACGAGGCTGAGCTCCAGCAGAAGGCCCGTATCTGCTGTCAGGTAAGGGATGCAATAACCCAGCCTTTCACTCTGCTCTTTGCTGGTATTTGGCTGATAAGCAGTGAAGTGATTCACAATGTAACCACTTTGTTGTTTAAGAATAGCAAACTAAATTGTGGTGAAAATTCTATTTGGCATCTGGAGAACATATTTAAATAGTTCTGTATTTAGAGCACCAAAAAGTGTGATCTTAAAGCATTGTTCACAGTGGCCAGGACATGGAAACAACCAAAAAGCCCATCAATAGATGACTGGATAAAGAAGATGTGGCACATATACACTATGGAATACTACTCAGCCATAAGAAATGATGACATCGGATCATTTACAGCAAAATGGTGGGATCTTGATAACATTATACGAAGTGAAATAAGTAAATCAGAAAAAAACAGGAACTGCATTATTCCATACGTAGGCGGGACTTAAAAGTGAAACTAAGAGACATTGATAAGAGTGTGGTGGCTACGGGGGGAGGGGGGAGAGGGAGAAGGAAAGGGGGAGAGGGAGGGGCACAAAGAAAACTAGATAGAAGGTGACAGAGGACAATCTGACTTTGGGTGATGGGTATGCAACATAATTGAACGACAAGATAACCTGGAGTTGTTATCTTTGAATATATGTATCCTGATTTATTGATGTCGCCCCATTAAAAATAAAATTATTTAAAAAAAAAAAAGGTGCTTCTCGTCAACAACTCCTATACCTACCACGAGCTCACAGGGGTCATCGGTTCATGTGCCCGTCCCTTCTACTTTGTGTCTGTCAGCACCAGGCCAGTACTGGCCTATGGTAGGTTATCAGTAATTGTTTGTGAGCTTAATTTTACTCAATGTGGAAAACAGGTCTATCTTAATTTTCATTATAACCTTAAATTAGCTTTCCATTTCTCTGAAGGAAAGATTATAAAGTGAAATAAGAGTAATATGGGAAGAAATAAAATAATCAGATTAATAGTCATTTCAGTATGAGCTAATATTTGCTATGTGCTTATTACTGTTCCAGGCTATTTCCTATCCCATTTGACAGATGAGGAAACTGAGGCATGGAAAGATGAAGTGATTTGCGGGAAAGTCACAATGCTAATAAGTGTCAGGGCCAGGATTTGATATAGGTAATCTAATTACAGAGTCTGTACTCCTAACTGAAGAGTAAGTCTTCTCCAGAATATTATGATAGAAAGCTAAATTATAAAAGTCACTATGAGAAAGGAAAAACTAAAGAATATTCATAACTTTTGCAAATTTGTATAATACTAAAAAATGAAAAACTGAAGTCTAGGATTTGACAATAAAAGTTCTGCTGTAAATGCTTTTTATAGGGGGTTAATCAAGAATAACAAATTCAGCACTATGTGTAGACTATATACCAGTTAGTGTTTAACATGTGCACAGATGTATGCTCATTCAACAGATGTTGAGCAGTGATCGTGTCCAGGGTGATGTGGACAACATGTACAATGGCAATCAATCTACTAAGAGACCTGAGGGGCAATGAGAGATATGTGACTAGCTGCAGTGCAAAAGACCAGCACAGACGTGTGATTGGGAGAGGGAGAAAGTTGTTCACACTGCGGGGTGCTGTATGGGTGGAGACTGGGGGACAGAGAGGAATATTCAAGGGAAACAGATGGTAGTGTGGTGCACAAGGTGCATATAAAGGATTTGCAAGAAGAATCTGGCACTATTGGCAAAGGCCTTGGATTGTAGGACAAAGCAAGGAAGGAGTGTGTGTGTGTGTGTGTGTGTGTGTGTGTGTGTGTGTGTGTGTGAGAGAGAGAGAGAGAGAGAGAGAGAGAGAGAGAGACCATCTTACCTTCTATGTATTATTTTTCCAATGTTTAGCATCCTATCAACCATCAGTTTACTGTGAGGCATGTGAAAATACAAATGCATCAGGTTGTAATGGAAACAACAAGGAATTTGGCCTGAGATAGACCTGAATATGGATATAGGCTCCTTCTCTCTAGTTCTGAGATCTCAGAAAAATTAATATCTTTGGGTTTCGATTTCTTTATCTTTAAAATTGGGATACTACTAACTTACAAATCATGAGGACTAAATTAGCTCAAACCTCAGTGCCTTGATTAACAATTATTAAATATGCATTGTTTACCTAAGGGTATAAATATTGTCCTGCAAACATTGAAAATCTTCTACAAATTTTTAGGGAAGGGAATAGCATAGTAGATACAATATCTTGATTCTGATTTCTGTATAGAGAAAAATAGAGGTTTTCTTTTTCGGACTTGACTGAGAATTCATTAGTAGCTAGTGATATATATTATTTAGTGCTCTATTTCTTTTGCTGCTCCTCAGATGTAAAGAACACAGGTCAGTCTATGGTCATATCATAAGAATTGAGGGTTTAAGGAGGTCTGCTCTAATCCTCACCCCCTGAGCACAGGAGTAATCAGGGATTGCTAGTCTTCCAAGACTGTAGAGGAAATGAGAGTTGGCTAGAAAATACTGTTCTGCTACTGAGCTACTCTCCTCTCCCATTTTACTGTTTCTTATTAGCAAAGATAACCATGGAAACTGTAAATAATAATAGGGGCAACATACCCTTTGGCTACTTGATGGAGCATTCTGTTGTGCTTTTTTGGTTAACTATTTCATGTACACATGTGTCTTTAGGATAGACAGATGTCCACTACTAACACTCTACAGAATATCTAAGAAGAAAAAAAAGGAAGTAGTGACAGTCTCAACATTATGAATTGATTGTATGTTAGGAATCAAAGGTTGAAAATAAGGATGCATGCATTATATGGTAGAAGTGGAATTTTCTATGCGACTGAAATAATTTCCATATACTGAATGCCTACTTTTGTATTTCCTCCCTATATTTTAAAATCTAAGCATACCTTGAAAGGTTTACCTCAATGTATTTCTTTCAGAGCTCAATCCTCTGGAAGTTATAGAAGAATGTATTCCTTTTTTATTATGCTTTTAAGCTCCTGAAATTTTTTTATTTAGCATTGAATTGACTAAGCGACTCATCACTCCATGCTTTTGCCTGTCCAAGTCAGTCTGAGAACTCTTTAGTGACTGTCCCTAAACACTCCAACTTCTCCTGTGTCAGCACATTTTATCCTCTTAATGCATCTGCCCTCTTTCAGGTCACTGGTGCATAAAGGGAGCAGAACTCCATCCTAGTATTTATCCCTGTAACAGTCCATTAGTTAGCCCTGACCAGTTACCATTCTCAATTACCTTCAATCTTAGTTATACAAGCTAGTTTTTCCCTCATTCCCTCACACTATAATTGTTAACCTTATGAGTTCATTTTTCTGTACCCTATTATATTAAGAAATATCTTAAATTCTAGGAAAGTGTACATTCATTGCTCTTATTCCCTTTAAATGAAGGCGTCATGCTCCTTGCTCAAGAAAATGTTATCAGTTTTATAATGCATGGCTTCCTTCAGTAAGTCAATATTCACTCTCTATTTTAATAGTTTCCTAGATACTGTTATTCTCTCCATTCTCCAGTTTCCCTTTTAGAAAAAAGAAATACTGACTTGTAGACTATACTGTACCCAACTTACTGTACATAAGCTTGACAATTTAAAACCTAAGCATAGGTTTAAAATATTTTCAACGTACATCAATATCATATTTCCAAATGAAAATACATTTTATATACTAATGATATTTGCCTGAATTAACTGACAAGCTATGGAAGTAAAACTGTGCTCTGAGAATCGAAACCCGTGGGCTACATGAATGGTTTTGTCAGTGAGCCAGTTCCAAAGGTGCCTCTGTCATTTGATAACTGTAAATAGTTTGAATAACCGAGAAACATTACCTACATTTTATTAGTAATAAATTTGAAGCATTATCTTATTTTTAAGAGATTGCATCTTCACAAGTAACTATATCTAAACCTAGAAATTCATAGTAAAATGTTTTATTTGAAACCCTTCTTAGGCCTGAGTAGAGCTGTCATCTGTTGGTGGCTCTCTTGAATTGCAAGATGTACTTTTGAAGGGTTTATTGACCTCTCAAGGATCAAAATAACAAATGTATGTCACAAAATTTATTTTTTACCATGTTTGTTACTTTTAATAAAAATGGTAAAGATTGCTCCTATTTATTATGTAAGATATTATGCCATTCTAATAACATAGAAACCAGAGATGACCTAAATGAAATTTAATCACTTCCATTTACTGTGAAATAGGAGGGTCACATGTTTTGTTTTGTTTGTGAGAGGGGAGGCAGAGAGACAGACTCCCACATGCGCCCTGACCAGGATTCACCTGGCAAGCCCACTAGGGAATGATGCTCTGCCCATCTGGGCTGTTGCCCTATTGCTCAGCAACAGAGCCATTTTTCTTTGTGCCTGAGGAAAAGGTCACGGAGCCATCCTCAGCGCCCAAGGCCAACTCGCTAGAACCAGTTGAGGCATGGCTGTGGAAGGAGAAGAGAAAGAGATGGGGGAGAGAGGGCAGGAGAAGCAGATGGTACTTCTCCTGTGTGCCCTTACCTGGAATCAAATCTGGGACATCCACATGCCTAGGCTGACGCTTCTACCACTGAGAAAACTGGCCAGGGTCTAGGGTCACATGTTGATTACCTGTTTCCTTCATTAATCAAAGGCTGTCATTATCTTGTCTTCTTTGTCAGGACTTCTGTCTTCTGTCATTAGTTTTGTGCTGAGATAATAGCTACTTTCCACCTTGCGTGGGGATTCTCTTGTTCACAAATCTCCATCCTCCATCACTATAATACTTTGTGTTATACCCTAGTTTCCATTCTATGGAGAAAGTCCCAGATTTCTGTGTTATGCCTAATCATGAGATCATTAGACAAGTTTGTTTGCCACTCTATTCTTTACATTTTGGTATTGTAATAATTCTTTTGATGTGATGCATAACAACCACTTATTAGTTTCAAGTACAAAGGTCTTTAATACTCATTTTCTTTTTATGTTAAATTTTATTTTTATTGTATATGGACATTATAACATATACTATTTTTTCATTGTCCTATAATATATTGTATCCAATTATAAAAGTTTCCATTTGTCCATAGATTAAAATAATTATGTACTAATTTCAGTTAGAGTTTGTTATTTTTTTATATTGTGTAGGGGAAAAGCCACAATCACTGGGATTTGCTCTAGAAGAAGGGGATGTATATTTCAGGTTCTAAAATGCCTCATGGTATTGTTTGATTTGGGGTTTTCCACTGGTGAAGTTTCCACATCCGGTGCTAGAGTTGAAGCTGGTTGGGAAGATCCTATCTTGAGGACAAGATGACTTATATCAGAGAATGAAATGTTCACCTAGGAAATATAAGAGGCCCAGATGTGGCAGGTGGCTTCCATTGTGGAGAAAGGCAGCCTGTAAGAGAATCCTGTCAGTTGGGATGACCGATAGATGTTGGCAGCTGGGATATTTTATAGCCAGTTTTAATTTTTAAAAAATTCTGTGGTGTCATTTCATTACTTATCTTCAAGCCTATGTATTATCTAGGCAACTACAATGTGAAGAATAAAGAAATATCCAAGTTCAAGTTTTAGAGATATTGGTCAAAGAATGCCAGTCTTGGTAGAATATTTGAATTTTAAAATATACTTAAGAAAAATAAAATAAAATAAAATAAAATAAAATAAAATAAACATAGGAAGCCCTAAAAATATTCAGAAATACTTGGACAAGAGATTAGTTTTCTTGAAGTCATATAGGATGAATTTCAGTTTATTTAAAATTAAAGGGGAGGGTAATTTCAGAAAGATCTGTATGTATTGCTTATAAACCCATATGGGTATATTTCTTTTTTTTTTTTTCTAACAGCTACTGTGCAGTTCTTTTCACACAATTTTTAAAATATACATTCTTTCTGTTTTATTTATATATTTTGTTTTGTCTTATAGGATCCTTCTGTGGCTTAATTGATGTTGATTTCTTCCCTTTTTTTCTATAATCCTAATTTATTTACATAACTACCACACTGCTTTAAAATGTGTTTTAATTATTTTAAGTATTGTATTGGTTTCCTATGGCTGCTGCAACAAAGTACCATAAACTTGGTGACTTAAAGCTGTAGAAATTTATTGTCTCTTACTTCTGGAGTTGGAGTCTAAAATCCATGTGTGAGCAGGACCAACATGATCTCTCCGAAAGCTTACACCTTCCCATTTGTGGTGGGTGTGAGCCATTCTTGGCGATCCTTGCTTGTGGGAATACAACTCCAATATTTATCCGTGTGTGTCTGTCTCTGGATTCAAGCAAGGACTACTCTAATCCAATTTGAGCTCATGTTAACTTGATTACACTTACAAAAACTTTATTTCAAACAAGATCACCTTCACAGATTCTGGACACATTCAAACTTTGGAGGACAGTATTCAATCTAGTGCAAGTACATTCTAATATATCTCCTTGTAATATTGTCCTTTTTTAATACAGACTTATGAAATTATAAAATTTATATTGGCACTAGGACTTAATATTCTTTTTTTAAAAATCTGTTTTGAGCCCTGGCCAGTTGACTCAAGTAGTAGAGCATTGGCCCAGTGTGTAGAAGTCCCAGATTTGATTCCCAATCAGGGCACACAGGAGAAGTGCCTATTTGTTTCTCCACCTCTCCCCCTCCCACTTCTCTCTGTCTCTTTCTATCCTGCAGCCATGGCTCAATTGGAGCAAGATGGCCCTGGCACTGAGGATGGCTCTGTGGCCTCTGCCTGAGGTACTAAGAGCTTGGTTGCTGAGCAGTGGAGTAATGCTCCATATGGACAAAGCATCACCCCCTAGGGTTTGTGAGGTGGATCCAAGACAGGGTACATGTGGAAGTCTGCCTCTGCCTCCCTTCTTCTCACTGAATTTTTAAAAAAATGTGTTTCTTTCATTAATTAAGCAAACATGACTATGTGTCAGGCACTGCTTTAGGCACAATGATAAGCATAATAATGTGCCTGGCCTTGTGATACCCTAGTGTGGGTATGGGGCTCACAGACAATAAATGAGTCAATAAGTGAATACTGTCATTTTGAAATCAGAAGAAAATAAATATGAAAAGAGAGAGATTCACTGAGGTGGCATTACTAGGGCATGACATTTGATCAGAGAGAGACCTGAAGAAAGAAAAATCATGTGAACTTTCAGGCAGATACTTGAGGGTAAAGTCACAGCCAATGCAAAGACTTTAAATTATAACATGTGACATAGTCAGGGATTGCAAATAGGTGAGTTTATGTGGAACATAGTTAAATAGGCTTTGATGGGAGACAAAGAGGCATCAGGTTTTTAAGGGTCTTTTAGACTATGCTAGGAAGTCAGATTTTATTCTGTTTAAAAGAGAAAACCATTGAGGGGGTTATAATTTTGGAAAAGATATGGTCTGGCCCTGGCTGGTTGGCTCAGCGGTAGAGCTTCAGCCTAGCGTGCGGAGGACCCGGGTTCGATTCCCGGCCAGGGCACACAGGAGAAGCACCCATTTGCTTCTCCACCCCTCCGCCGCGCTTTCCTCTCTGTCTCTCTCTTCCCCTCCCGCAGCCAAGGCTCCATTGGAGCAAAGATGGCCCGGGCGCTGGGGATGGCTCTGTGGCCTCTGCCTCAGGTGCTAGAGTGGCTCTGGTCGCAACATGGCGACACCCAGGATGGGCAGAGCATCGCCCCCTGGTGGGCAGAGCTTCGCCCCTGGTGGGCGTGCCGGGTGGATCCCGGTCGGGCGCATGCGGGAGTCTGTCTGACTGTCTCTCCCTGTTTCCAGCTTCAGAAAAATGAAAAAAAAAAGAAAAAAAAAAGATATGGTCTGATTTACACTTTCAAAAATATCTTCCACCAGTAGTGTTTGCTACCATTCTCCTTGACTCGTGGAGAGTTAATATTCTCTGTAAGTCAAGATGTTGGAATAACAGGCATAAACTCTTAAATTTCACTGGTGTAATACAATAAAGATTTATTTTTCCCTCACATAAAGTCATGTAGGTCAGCAGTCTCTCTTCCATCCCATGGCTACATGATATAGAACATGTATTCCCTACGGAATCCAAGGCAAGGGAAGAAAGTAGACTAGAGGCTCATGTAAAATATTTTCATGGGCCAGACCCAGAAGTGGCTTATATTGCATCTGCCCATATCCTGTCGACCTGTGCTCAGTCATATGGTACCAAACTCCCAACAAGGGAGTCTAAGAAATGTTGTCCTCTGTGCGTCTAAGAATAGGAAACAAATATTCCCGCCAAACTCGCTGAACCAAGATAACTCTGACCTGTTGCCTTTAGAAGCTTAGGAAGCGGGTAAACATTCTCTCCTTTTCTTCAAGAACAATGATGCAGGACCATCAGCTCTTTCCATGGTTTTGGCATCAAACTAGCAACCAGGAATTTCGTTCATCTGATACTGTTACAAAGCCCACAGACCTACCAATTGATCAGGGCTATTTACATAGGGATGATTGTTCCCTGCTCATTCTGGATCAAATTTGACTTACTACCCCAAACTGGAGTGGCACAAGTCAAAGACATTTATCCAGACCGGAACCTAGAGTGACATTCACCTCACACGCCTTACACCCCAAAAGATGAAGCACTAGGTGTGAACAGAATGGACCGTGAGCAGCCCAATATTTCCTTAATTAAGTGAGCGGATGGTAGAGTACTGTGGAGGGGAGTCATTGCCCTAACTTTTCATAATAGTCAGCAAAATCTTACTTCTCCCCAAATTTTCTTTCTAAGGCTCCTTTTTTCTCTGTGAGAATAAACTTCTTATTGGGATCACAAAGGGAAAATTGTAACTGTGATTTTTGAAGCACGTGCCTCAAGATCAGTAAGTAGTAACACAAATACTGGTGATACAGAGAGTATTTTTTCTTTTTTTCTTTTGGCCAGCCCTTGTGATAAATTCTTTAGAATATGTTTTTTTTTCTGAACCCATGCTACAGATATATGCAGTAGGAACTACTAAACAGTTGTTAAAACTAAGGAGCAGAGAGGTGGTAGCCTTTTTTTTTAGTCACATAGCTAGTGAACAGTGAACCAAGATTCAAACTCATGGCTTTCCAACTCCTGATCTCATGATGTTCATCACAGGAAAAGAATAAAACAAAATAAATGAGCAAACAAAATGTAAACAGATTCACAGACACAGAGAGCACACTGGCATTTGCCAAAAGGGAGAAAGGTTGGGGATTAGGTGAAAGAGATTGAGAAATACAAATTGGAAGTTACAAAATAGTCACAGGGATGTAGTACAGCATAGAAAATACAGTCAATAATGTTGTAATAACTATGCATGGGGCCAGGTGGGTACTGAAAATATTGGGGGAAACACTTTGTGAAGCATATGGTTATCTAATCACTATGCTGTACACCTATACAAAATAATATTAAAAGTAAATTGCGGCCCTGGCCAGTTGGCTCAGTGGTAAAGCGTTGGCCTGGCGTGTAGGAATCCCAGGTTCAATTCCCGGCCAGGGCGCACAGGAGAAGCACCCATCTGCTTCTCCACCCCTCCCCCCTCTCCTTCCTCTCTGTCTCTCTCTTCACCTCCCGCAGCCAAGGCTCCATTGGAGCAAAGATGGCCCAGGCATTGAGGATGGCTCTGTGGCCTCTGCCTCAGGCGCTAGAATGGCTCTGGATGCAACAGAGCAACACCCCAGATGGGCAGAGCATCGCCCCCTGGTGAGTATGCCAGGTGGATCCCGGTCGGGCGCATGCGGGAGTCTATCTGACTGCCTCCCCGTTTCCAGCTTTGGAAAAAAAGAAGAAATAAAAAAGAAAAAGAAAAGTAAATTGCAACCTTAAAGTAAACAATAAAAAAAATTATACAGAAAGGGATAAAACAGATCACTTATTTTGATTCATCAAAATACAAATATTCAGGTTAAAAATTTCATATCCTTTCGTGAATTTTCCTAAACCTTAGAATTCTAGAGTCAACTGTTTGTCTTTTAATGATAAGCAAATTGACTCTGTATTAACTTTTTTTCTTTCCTGACAGAGATGTTAAGTATAAATTTTCTCAAAAATCCTAAGTGCCATGGAAGCATGAGGACTGTACGCCTTCTCTGATAGAATCGATTCCCCCAGATGGCCACCACCTGTTTACCAGCCCTCCCAAGCCATGTTTGTCTTTGAATCTCTCGTATTGCTTTGCAAATAGAATGCTTTCCACAAATGTTTGTTAAATTTGTGAACTGCTATTTCTGTAAGTACTGCATGGTTGAAAATATACAGAAGAGCAACAAGCATTAATATCTTTTGAAAAGATAACATGATGTCTGTTTTTGTATTTCTTGAGAGTGTTGTTTGTTTTTATTCTTACATACATAGTGCATGATCATTGTTGAAAGCTAGAAAATACTGATGTGTTTTGTATAGAGTATATGTCGATATAATATGGGCTTATACTAGTGCACTGCTTTTTGTTTTTAAAATTCGCATTTGATAGCCTCTCAGCTAGTACTTAATTAAAAACAAACTTTCTAAACAATATCTAACATTGTAAGGCTAGTCTGTAAACTTTTCCTAGTGTATTTTTGCCATAGTTTTCTGGACAGACATATGTAAAACCAGGTCTAAATCTCCCTGTGAAAATAGTTTAAAGGTTTTACTAATGTGCCAATAAAATAATTTTGCCTCAAAAATCAACAAGTAATTTCAAAAGTGAGATTCCTTTTCACCGGTAACATGTACATGATAGATTCATGCAGACATTCTATTGGTAAATAGCCAAATAAAAGATGGTACCTCCATTATGAGTGCAGGCAAAACTAAGAAAAACAGTTAAAAAATCATTGAAAAACCCATAAACACTGTTCTCAAGCAAACACACACACACACACACACACAGTCTCATTAACTTCAAACCATAAGAATTTAATTACAGCTAATGAACATATGGGATAAGTGCTGACACTCAATGGTTTCAGTTCAGTGATCACAGAAACAAAGCAATGCTCACAGACGGATGGTGGCGGAAAGCTCAGCAAGTGGGGGCCAGGAAGCTAGATTCTTTCATAACTATGGAAAACAGTTCCAAAATATTCTGACAGAGAAAAAAGAGCTCCAATATGCATCCTGTTCTGAATATGAACAGACCTTCTCCATCACAACCACCTGCCGTCTCTACCTCTAGAAGAAGCTGAAATGTCTGAGGAGGAAGAAGACTGAGCACAGGCGAGAGGGTAGGCAGAAAGGCATCGGCAAAGACACATGGTTCCGGAGCAAAGATACCTACCCCCTAAAAAGAGAAGAAGAGAAAAGAATATGGTGTCAAAGAGAAGAGTCATGAGCTAGAATCAGATGGTAGTCTGTACTAAGAGGTTGTGAATTAAATCCAAGGGTATGGTAATTCACTTAGTGATCACTGAGAAATTAAGATGATGATACTATATGTCCTTTTCTATTTCAATGTGCTGACAATTTGAAACAATCTCATTGAAGATGCAGATCATGAACACACTTGCCTTTTGATATGCTGAGTAACAACGTCAAATTAAAGAAATCACAGCAGTGAGAGCACCACTAGTCGTCTCCAGGATTCTTATCTTGCTGAAAACAAGAAGCAGCTAGTCTGGGCTCCATATCACATTAGCAGGATGTAAAAGCTAGTAAGATCACCTGGAGTTACCAAATAGTGAATACTTTCTCCTATATTACTTGGGATGAACAAACTCCCCTTCTATTTTAGTCATGTCCATAATCGTCAGTTCACTATGTACCCATAACACTGGGGAACAAAATGTTTGTTGCATCCACAAAAACACTTGTTCTTACCTAATTCAAGTGTGCTAATCTCAAATCTGACATTAATTTTTCTCTGTAAGCTACAGTTTTTTTGAAATTCAAGATTTTAGGTTTTTATCGTAAAATTTTCAACATTTAGTTTACATAATGAAGAAGAATGTCTTCTTGGGCATCATCTTTGTGAAAATACAATAATTTATATAATGCAGAAAATACACTAATACACTAAAAGATATGATTGCATCAGAATTTGTCTACAATTTCAAAATAGAACATATTAAAACACTTAATCATAAAATTTGTGCAAAACTTACTTAAATTATATTCAGGCAAAAATTTGCGTTTGTAGCTCTTGCGTTTGTGTACTTGTTGAGGACAATGTTGTTTGATGCTCCAGCAGTAGTCTGCTCATCACTAACAGCTCCAAGATTTTCAGGAACTTATCAAGGTGACTGTTCAGGAAGTGAATCTTAACGCTCATGTTACATCCAATGTCGCGGAAAGCCAACAGCATCCTTTGAACCAGAAGTTCATAGTTTTCTGCTTTTTTGTTGCCAAGGAAGTTCTTTGTAACTGCCACAAAAGACTGCTATGCTGCTTTCTCCCCCTCATTCATCTTCCTGGCAAATTCTTTGTCACGTATGAGGGTTCAAATATGACGTCCATCGAATACACCTGCTTTTATTTTCTTGAAAGACAAGGCAGGAAAAGCAGAAATAATATGTTGATAGCATTCACTTTCTCTATTCAAAGCCTGAACAAACTGCTTCATTAAGCCAAGTTTGATGTGAAGTGGGGGAAAAATGATCCTGTCTCGATTAACAACAGGTTCATTCACAATATTTTGCATCCCTACTTCCAGAGCTTCACATTTTGGCCACTCCTGTGTCCAGTGTTTCTCCTGAGCTCGGCTGTCCCACAAACACAGAAAGCAAGGATACTTCGTGAAACCTCTCTGTTGTCCTAGCAGGAAATTTATCATTTTAAGATTCACACAAATGATCCAGTTGTGCTCCTCATACTTCAGAAAGTCGAGGACAATTTCTATGTCATTCTTACTAAGTCATTCAATTCAGGTTGGCTAAACTGCTGAGGGGTTAATGACTGCTTGGCATCAGAAGAAGACCCATCAGATTCTACAACTATTTCCTCATGCATCTTATCAAAATACACTTGATCACCATGTTCACTTTCTTCATCCTTAGAAGAAATAAAACCATTGAAAACTGGAACTGGGAGTGTCTCAGAGTGTGGGATAGGTCATATTGCTGAAGGAATATTAGAATATGCGATCATATGCTGTTTTTTCTTGCTGATGCCTTTTGTATGGATCAGACAGAAATAACAGTCACTGCTGTGGTCCTTAGGTTCACGCCAAACCATGGGAATACCAAAAGGCATTCCATTGCATTTTCCTTTTGTTCAGTCATGAAGTATTTCCTCACAATTATGACACTCAATATGAGGAGCCCAATTCTTGTCTTGATTGCCAAGGGGAACTTGAAAATAGGCAATATATGCACGAGTCACTAATGATGAAATACTGCACCTTTGAAGTTGGAGTGTGTAACAGCCATATATATAACAGAAGGTGTCAAGACTATACTTACATTTACGCCTACTCGAAGAAGCCATGATTCAATCTTAAAATAAGAGGGTGTTTTTATCAGATAATAATTTTTTACATTTAGAAACAACTACAATTATGTAAAAGTGATGTTTGTAAAACATTAATTTCCTTGTGGTTATGTTCAATCCAAGAGTCGTTGCCCTTTAACTCCAATTTAAAAACCAATGCATGCCATTAACTGTAACAAAAAGAAATTAAAATTGCATAAAAATTAGAGCATGCGCCAAAAAACGGATTTCAGATTTGGAATCAGTGATGCAGAAATATATAGAAACCATTCTAAAACCTCATGCAACAGAAAATGAAAAACAATTGTTCCCCAGTGCTATTTATCAGTTTATATTGGTGATTCTTTCAATTGAATCTGCTCTCCTATTCTTACTCACCTCTGTTTAGATCCATTTAAAATGGCTTAATTTATCTATGAGATAGGACGATCCTAAATATTTTGTGCCTGTGTTCATTACCCATCTTCTTATATGACCTCTACCTCTTTGCTATTGAAGGTGTTCTGTTTAATATGGATACTAATAAATTCATTTAGCTTCTCTGGTTAGGATTTTCATCTTCCTGTCTGTCAGAACTTTACCAATCTTGAAAATAAATCGACACTGACTTTCAAGTATAAACAAAGTTTGGCAATAATAATAACTAGAGGATCAAATTTATCATACAAACCTAGGAAGCCTTAATTTAAATAATGTAAATGGACACTAAATAAGAAAAGACAATGAATTCCATACTACTTTTTAGTGAGCAGTTGGAATCATTGTTTATTCCTCTGACTATAGAAAATAAATACAGCACTAGCTAATGCACTTCCCAACTAAACCTTCCAGTGCACAAAATAGTATAATTCTATATTGATCACTATGGTACTAAATAGGTACACTTTTTACAAATTTCAGTGACGAGTTCCGATTGGAGGGTTGTTTAATCATGAATTTGCTGCTGTTGAGAAAGTATAGTGTGACAGCAAAAGCTACGACTCTTCAAGTTGAACTGCTTGCATTCAAATCCCAACTTTTCCACTCGCCAACTAAGCAACTGTAGTTCTGTTTCCTTTCATGTAAAACAAGAAGAAGAAAAAAAACTAGTTATTGAAGGAATAAATATTTTCAGAACTAACATTCAAGGAATGCTGCTCTTGTTACTTTGATAAATGATTTTAAAAGGAAACAAGTTGTTCTGGAAAGAAAAGTGTCTATGGGGGTAATGTGACAGCCCCTCAGAGAGGGATGCTGTTGTCTTCCTGCTATGCACAGTTCATGGGTTCCATTATCATGCTCTGCGTGTGTTAGACGGACATGGGACTAAAGAGAACTCTTGAAGTAAAGATAAGAGAATATCCCAGTTGAGCTACTTTTCTGTGCGAAGATCTGTTTTGACAATAATATATAATCAAAGAAGGGAAGGTACCAATTAATTATTTATTTGCTTTCATCTTCTGCAAGTCTCTATGTTGTCCTGAATAGATTTTTTTTTTTTTGTATTTCTCTCAAGCTGGAAATGGGGAGAGACAGTCAGACAGACTCCCGCATGCCCCCACTGGGATCCACTGGGCACGCCCACCAGGGGGCGACATTCTGCCCACCAGGGGGCGATGCTCTGCCCCTCCGGGGCGTCGCTCTGTCGCGACCAGAGCCACTCTAGCGCCTGGGGCAGAGGCCAAGGAGCCATCCCCAGCGCCCGGGCCATCTTTGCTCCAATGGAGCCTTGGCTGCGGGAGGGGAAGAGAGAGACAGAGAGGCAGGAGAGGGGGAGGGGTGGAGAAGCAGATGGGCGCTTCTCCTGTGTGCCCTGGCCGGTAATCGAACCCGGGACTTCTGCACGCCAGGCCGACGCTCTACCACTGAGCCAACCAGCCAGGGCCTGAATAGATTTTTTAACTCACCATAAATAGCAAAACTCGGCATACCATCTCCTCCAGCTCCAGCGGCCCTTCCCTGTCCTGTCTCCCTCCCAGCACTCGGGTGTTTCTTCTGGATCCTACCCGGGGTCCTCCTCCACTCACCTCACATTCTGTGCTTGACCTTTGCCTTTTTTTAAATTCTTCCCTTTGGAAAGTATTTACCCCCTTACCTTCATCTACCACCTAAAATATAGACACCTCCCCTCCACATATCTAGCTGCCTTTTCAACATTCTCTGGATGTCTCACCAAGAGTTCCATATCGTTTCTAAAATAAAATACCTGTTTCACATCCCGAATCTGTTTTACCTTCTGAATCTCCTCTCTGAGAGATAGCCTGCCATCCATTCATTAGCCCAAGCAAGAAGCTTGATAATTATCCTGCAATCTTATCGCTACCTAACCCCAGTAATCTCGTTGTCAATCAAGTTCTAAGAGTAATGCTTTAACTCTCTCCCAGACTTACAGCCAACAGGTCTCCTAATTCAACTTTTCATTGTTTCTTCTAAAAATTACTAATGACATCAATGTGCTGATCATCTTCAGGTGTTCCTCTTGTCACACTGCTTTTCATTCGGCAGTCTAAGAGATGGATTCCTCATTGACATCACTCCCCTGTTTCAAATCAGTTTGTTCTTACATTAAATCAACAGGGATCTATTCAGCATTCACTATGTGCCAGGCCCTGCACTGGAACCTAGAGCACCACGGTGACCATGTTCTCTCCTTAATATTCTGAACAGGTCATTTTAAATACATATATACATACACATGTATGTATGTGTGTGTATGTGTGTGTATGTTTGTGTGTGTTTGTATTTATATCTGTGATATATCTGTAAAAGATGCCAAAGATTTCTATTTCAATTTGGAAAGGCATTAAATGTATTCTTGTCTTACTTGTATATTCATTCACTCATCCATCCAGCCACTATTCTTTGATGTCTCTTTAATGCATTCATGATAAAGTTCAAACTCATTAATATTACATACAGTGCCTTCCTGATCTTATACCTGCCTCTCTCTATGGCTACATTTCTTGCTACTTTTTTATATATCATCTGTATTCCAATCACAGGTTTTGTGTGTAATATAATCCTGTCTCCTGCCTGAAATTTGGCATTTCTACCCCCATCTACGGGGAATATCCTTTCTTGCCTTACTCAGGGAAATTGAGACTCACTTATTCAGAGTAATTTGTCTTGACCCGCCACAACTTTCAGGCTGTTAGAGACCCCTCATTGTACATAAATCTATCTCATCAGTGGTCCAATTGCATGATAATTGTTAATTCGCTGATCACTGTGAACTCCCTGACACATCTCCATCATACTCACTTTCTTACACAATGACTGGCAGATAGCAGCAATTAATAAATGTCTTTTGAAGGAATAAATGGCAGAATAAGTGGGTAATTGAACTACCCCATAGACACTTGGGTCACATGCTTGCAGGATATTCAGAGATTTGTTATTGTTTTTTCTTGTCTTTTTTTAAAAAGTTCTTTCATTTATTCTTTTCTTCTAGAGAGTTCTGGAATGGTAGCCTAAATATATCATAAAAATTTTTCCTAAATTGAGAATCAATTTAGCAGCAAAGCTAACTAAATTTCAACAAAATTACTGTCTTTAAAAGTATCAGAAAATGTATTTAACAACAAAAAATTACTAAAAGCAGTAGAAAATAGTTGACCAACCTTTTTTTCCTAAACCTTTCTCATGAGTACATCCTTTTGTGGTAAATAATGAGGCCCATGCATTTTAAAATCTCATCATTTCACTCAAAGGACATCTTACCTCAAAATATTCACCAGTGAAATCAACTTTCCTTCATCTTCCTGCAGTTCTGAGAACTGATAATATCTAATCTCTGGGTTTTTCGTGTCTACTTTCCCTCCCGTTTTCTTAAAAATGGGAGTAGAAGCCCTGGCCGGTTGGCTCAGCGGTAGAGCATCGGCCTGGTGTGTGGGGGACCCAGGTTCGATTCCCGGACAGGGCACATAGGAGAAGCGCCCATTTGCTTCTCCACCCCCCCCTCCTTCCTCTCTGTCTCTCTCTTCCCCTCCCGCAGCCAAGGCTCCATTGGAGCAAAGATGGCCCAGGCGCTGGGGATGGCTCTGTGGCCTCTGCCTCAGGCGCTAGAGTGGCTCTGGTCTTGGCAGAGCGACGCCCCGGAGGGGCAGAGCATCGCCCCCTGGCGGGCAGAGCGTGGCCCCTGGTGGGCGTGCCGGGTGGATCCCGGCCGGGCGCATGCGGGAGTCTGTCTGACTGTCTCTCCCCGTTTCCAGCTTCAGAAAAATAAAAAATAAATAAAAAATAAATAAAAAGGGAGTAGAGGCAGACCTTGGAGATATTGCATGTTCAGTTCCAGACCACCACAATAAAGAGGGCATCATAACAAAGCAAGTTGTAATCTTTTTGCTGCTGGAGGAGCTTGCCTCCAATATGTTAAAAAAAAAAAAAGTAACTACTGTGAAGCACAATAATGCCAAGCGCAATAAAATGAGTTATACCTATGATGTCCTGAAAGTACTGAACACTGAAAACAGGTATAGCTGTTGAGACTAATCTCTTATAGTCAAAACAATGTGAAAATAGTGTCATACCAATATGTCAGGTCATACCACAGCAACGTTCAGCTTCAAAACTTTTCCAGGGAACTTTCTACAGATGGAACACAACTAGGTTGTTTTCTTTGACCATTTCCTAAAGAAATATGACTTTAAAAAATTAGTATGCTTCAAGTCCTGGCCAGTTTGCTCAGTGGATTGAGTGTTTGCCCAGAGTAAAGACTTCCCAGGTTTGATTCCCAGGTCAGGGCACACAGGAAAAATGACCACCTGCTTCTCTCCTCCTCCCTCTCCCCTTTTTCTCTCCCTTCCCCTCCCACAGCCAGTGGCTTGATTGGTTTGAGCGCTGGCCTCAGGCACTAAGGATAGCTTGGTTGGTCTGAGTGTTGGCCCTAGATAGGGTTGCCAGGTAGGTTTTGGTCAGGGTGTATGTGGGAATCTGTCTCTCTTTCCTTCTGTCATATATAAAAAAATTAGTATGCTTCAAATAAAGGGTCAGTTAGCATCACCAGCTTCTAAAAGGCTAACTCTATTGCAAATTACACATAAATGCCTAGCATAGTGAGTGTACTTGAAAATGCTTTGTTGTGAAGCAATAAATATATGAATCCCAGAAAGAATATTATTACCTCATGCAGGAAATGGAAAAATTTATATATGCATTTATATATAATTTTTATGTATAAGATATTACAGATGTATGTATCTACCTAAAGCCAGATGACCAAATAGCATAAATAATATATGGATTAAAATTCAATTTACTTGAAACAATTATGTAATGATCTGAAATCTCTCAAAGTTATACAGAAGTTAAATTTCCATTAGTAAGGAAATGCTGCATTGTTCATTAATTGTTGAAGACTAAGTATGGCTCTTACATAACATTTCATATTTGTAAAGTGTTTTGCAATTGTGTGACAGTTAAATGATAACTGGTCTTATACCCATAATAGAAGAGAATTAGCAATCCTATATTCGGAAGGGCATATTGGAAGGTCTTTAAATAAACCTGGAACCATTTTCATTAACTACATATGCCAGTAAATTATTGAGTCTCTACGTCTTCCATTTTGTGAACAGTCTTTAAAGTTAAAAGATTAAAATACAACGAATGCCTCAATTTTTATTTGGATCTTAGAACAGAACCCGCCCTGATTCCAGAAATCACATATTTCTCTCTAATTAATATTCATTTCAAGTTGTCAATCTATCCTGTATTTTTGTGCCTGTTAGTGTGAGTGAATATCTCTTCTTCAACTCTATACCAGCGATTTTCAACCAGTGTGTTGCAAGAATTTTAAAACATACAATACCAAACGATTTAGTCAGGGACACTGTCCTCTTTTCTCTTAGACAGTCACATAAAAAAAATGACAACAGCCACAATAACTATCTGGGATAACTGAATCAAAATTATGCCTATTTTTTTTTTGTCAGATTGGAAAAATATATATATTTTTTTGGTGAGTGACAGAATTTTAATAATTAGTTTATGAGTGCCATGAGATGAAAAACGTTGAAAATTGCTGCTCTATACTGTGTAAAACCTTAGTCTTTAGAAATGTAATAAACTTTTTGTCTTATGGAATCTTGTATTTTTTATATCAAAGTTTTTTTGGCTTTTGCTTATTATTTAAATGTGTTCATTCTTCAATAAGATTAATCAATATTTTTTTTAAAATATCATCTCTTCTTCCATCTTATATCATAAATAATGTTATT
Organism: Saccopteryx bilineata; assembly: GCF_036850765.1. NCBI lineage: Eukaryota > Metazoa > Chordata > Mammalia > Chiroptera > Emballonuridae > Saccopteryx > Saccopteryx bilineata. The sequence goes on along the minus strand of NC_089490.1, from coordinate 184,448,277 downwards.
TACTTTTATTAGAGATAATGATCTTTAAAATCTTGTATTAGATAGTTTTTTTGTTGTTTAGTTTAGTTTTAAATAAAATTGGGTAAACTAAAACAGGGCATGCAAAACCTACCAAATGGAAGAAATTCTTTAAGAACCCACAAAAATCACACCTTAAAAAATCCTAACTCAGAGTAGGATATTTTGTTGAAAAATAATTGAAAATAGAATTTCTTCTGATATCTGCCTTAAAAAATGGCAATTATAAAATGCACCTACAGTTTAACTATATATCAATGCTATATAGTAATGTGCTTGATTTTTTAATCACAGAAACCAGAACGTTCACATTCCTGATTGGAGTCAGGAAGACCAAGCAGAAGGCCCTGGAAGAGTTTAAATGACATCCCGTCAGGTCTGGAAATAGGGGAGAGCAATGTGGAAGGGAAGGCGAGGTAAGGGAGAGGCTGCTGTTGAACCATCACAGGGAGACAAGCAGGCAGAATAGAAGTTATCAGGGAGAGGACGAAACATTGCCGGAGAACCTGGCAACGGAGCAGTCGTGAGTTTAATTTCAGATGTTTCAGAATTAGGGTAGAGATGTCTGTCAGGTGTATGGAAGTACAGAACTGGAGTTTGGCAAAGGGAGCGAGGAGAAGATGGGGGAGGGATGGATTTACACGTCATCTGTATAGTAATTTCTGTGGGTCTATTTTTAACAGAGATTTGAGTTTGCAAAGTCAAGATGTAAATTCTGTATATTTCTTTCTGGATAGTACTCAGATCAGCTTAGGTAAAAGTGTCCTATTGATTACTATTTTATAAAAGATTATATACAAGTAGAGAAAATTTTAAAGAAATAAAATCACCCAAGGACAACTTAGGACTGTTTTCACTAATTCTTAACTGTTATCACTTGCTACCTATCTATTTGGCTTTCCACATAACATGCCTCAAATACAATCATCTTTAGGAGGCCAAGCCCTTTCTCTTGGGGAAAAAGTTAGGGTTGAGGTTAATCAGAGTCTCAGGGCTCTGGAACAGAGATATTTTAAAGTTCTTTTTTTTTCTCTTTTCCCCCTATCAATAAGCTACTCTTAACTACACACTTGTACCCACTTTAGCAAAAGCATTGTTTTGTTTCTATCAGTATTCTCTCTGCTCTAAGAGTTCTGTCCTAGGCCCACTGATCTTCAAGTTCCCTGTGCTTTCATGCTGTACAGAAGGAGGCATACAAACACAAAACAACAAAATGAAACGCTTGGCACTACATTAGGTGAGACCATGAAACCATAAAACTCCAATCAGCCTAATCAGACAGAATCATCATCTCCTTTCTACCTCAGCTTTTTGACCTTTATAGCTAAATCTAATTATTGTTCATTTGCATTAGATATTTCATCCTCTGCCAGCTCTAACATATAACTGATTTCAGATGCAAAATTCTGAAATATTTGTTTGAATTAGTTTTACTCAAGTATTTAACAATTTTAAGGTACATTGAAATGAAAGCTTAAAACAATTTAAAAATAAAGATGAAAAGAAGTTTAAGGCAGACATTAGGTATGCTCAATATATATTTGTAGCATACATAGTTTTCTAAGTAGAATACTATGAGAAGTTACAAAAGAAACAACTTGGCTCTTCTGTTAGAATTTAACTCGTAGGAATGAACTCTAATGAGAAAAGGCAGCTTTAAGTTAAAGGTCTAAAAATAATAAATGGATAGATAGATAAGTAAATAGACAGATAAGTAAGTAAGTAAGTAAATAAATAAATAAATATAGTTGCTCACACATTTGGGACAGCCTAACAAATAAAAGAATAAGTTCACATCAACTTAAAAGACTACCTAAAAATAGGTAGAGTTGTACCAAACATCAAAGGGATTCATGGAAGATATATGACAAGGTCTAATCAACAGGCATATCTGTGCATTGCTAACTAGTTTTCCTTTGAATATATTTGGAAATTTTATTGTAAGATTTATTAGCAGATCTGTGGTATTTTTGTCTTACCACTTGGAAAGCACTGCTTCCAACATACAAAGGAAGGCTGCTTATTTTCCTAGATGTGCTTAGTTTCAATATCTGCTTTGCAGTTTGCATTCTAGGTGCATCCTGTGTTCTATACACGATCCATGGAGTAAAGACGGAAATGTGTTGTAACACTTGATGTGTTAGCAAAAAATTTTGTGTATCATGCAAGTTATTTATATAATTTACTGAGACTAAAACAGATATAATACATTGCCAATTTAAATCTTTACATAAGAGAGAAGAAAATATGTGCAATTTGCAAGATAGTGCTTGAAAGCTGTTAAATTTGACACATTGCCATGACTTGCATCAATCAATTGTGGATTCTTTGGTGCAAGAGTTTTCCGTTTTACACTCAGTGAGTACACAGCAATACAGAAGGCTTAATATTTTTTTTCTTCATATAGTTCTCTCATTAAAGCAAACTCAGGCAATGCATATTTGAAAATATTTCTTTTCCATGGTGAATATGTGAGAGCAGCAACATAGCAATGTTTTCCTTTTTATCTCAAGATTCCACTTAATATCCTAAGCATCCACGTGCAAAAATGAGTGAGCCCAACCAAGTGGGTGGGTTAATGGGGGTGCTTATTGAAGATTCTGCTGCAGATCAACAATGAAGAATAACAACCTGAAGGCAACGCCTCTCACTGAGGATAAGTGTCTCCTCCAGACAGTGTAGGGCCCTCACCTAGGACAGTTCTCCAGAGGACAATTTTCCCACTTCATCCAGTACTTGACTCAAACCATTAACTTAAGGAAAAGCAGTTGGTGCTGCAGTAGGAGTGTAGGAATGTGAGAACTGGACAGAAACGCACATGGCCAGGAGCTAGTTCATCAGGGAAACTGAGTCTATTAATAACCAGAGGAAGCCAGGCCAACCCGGTTCACTTGACAATGTGTTACTTGGCTGCCATTATTAATTACACTCTTTTCTCTGTCCACTGCTAAGCTCCAATGGGATGGAGTGGGTAGGATAGACACAGGTTGCCAGATTTAGCAAATAAAAACTACAAGAGGCTGAGTTAAACTTGAATTTTGGATAATCTCCCTCTCTCTCTTTCTATACTTTCTATATATGTGTATATACACAGGCAAATATACATATATAGCATGGGGCAAGAGTAGGTTTCCAGTTGTGACTACTTGAAAAACAGTATATTTTTGTATTATCATCGATCCACTATTGTATCATTTTTCCATACGAACTGAAAGCCGACTTCTACCTCACCCTGTATCTATATCAGTAAATAAGTATTTTTCACTAAATAAAACTATCGGTTGTATATCCAAAAATACAAACTTTACTGGGCATTCTACATTTAATTAAGCAAGCTTATATAGGAGGAGACCACAGGGAGTCTTTCCGTGCATGTGAATAAGAAGGGACGAGGACACGGGAGAGCCAAGGCCCTGTCACCGCTTGTGCGAAAACAGCCCCTCATGGACCCCATCCTCCACGTCCCCCTTTCTACACTGATTACAGGCCCATGCTGAAGAGTCCTCATGAATTCTGTACTCTCTGTGAAATAAAGCCTTTTGTGAAACAAGAGCCACAAATACGTTTTACTACAATTTGTTTCCAAGCCGCTTCATTGTAAGGCTCTGCCTTGTGAAAACCTCCTCTTGATGACCTCGCACAGTTTGAATTGTTCATTCGACATACATTTTTCTCTTCTGAGCACACAGTTTGTCCCCTGAAACCAAGAAATAACTGAGACCAATGAGAAAGGAAGCCTTCGAAGTGTCTTGTACTCAGTGTTTTCACATTTTCCAAATGTATGTGTGTATACATATATATACATATATATGTATGTGTGTGTGTATATATATATATATATATAGAGAGAGAGAGAGAGAGAGAGAGACTACTCATCTAAAATTACTTGTCACCATTACATACAATAAAAAAATCCCCCAAACATATTTTGGACAACTCACCCGAGTCAGATGCTATGACAAGATTCTATTACACTCTTAACTTCAACTCATGGAGGGCAGCCAAGCTTTATAAACCCAGGGCACTTTAGCCATCACAGATAATAAGAGGAAGGTGCATTGGAAATTTCAGTCCAATTTGCCATCTAAGTTATATTTGCATTTTGTTTGGCATGCATTTGTTTTATTAGTCTATTGTTACTAAGGCTGTGTGACGTGCAGGGCTGTATCCAGGGGTATTCTAAGTGAGATCGACAGCCACACTGGGTCTGACTGACCTCTTAGTAGCTAGAGGGTTAAGGAGCAGCTCTTCACCATTTCTTCAATGAACTCACACTTTGGCTCTCCCCCATGCATATAGAATGCAGCTCACATAGAGAGTGAGCGCATGATGTGATCTCATCCTGTAGTGGGACATTAGTTTGTTGGCTCTCGCACTTGAAGCAATTTGAATTTCTCAGCAGCCATACATCACCAATTTTGACAGTATATGCAGGTCTGGTCTTAACTCCAGGCCTAATGGATGAAATGAAACTTGGTAAGCACCCAGAGTTGGACAACCTTCAGAATGCTGAGATAGATCAATGTAGGAAAAAAGTCCTTGTGTTCTCCAAAGAGAGTGCTGGTGTTCTCCCAAACTCAGCTCTGCCGGTGCCTGTGGCAGGGCCTTGTTTCAATGAAAAGTCACGGAATTTTGCAAACCAGCCTGTAGTCTCTGAGATGACAACAGCTTCTGAGATTCCAGAATCTTTTGTTCAGCCACCTTGTTCCTCCCGGCAAAGAAGATGGCATTTAAAGAATAAATAATACCTGACCCTCATCATCTAGCAATGAAGAATAACAATAACAATGAAGAATACGTGCACATGCAAAGTAGATTCTCAATAAATATTGGTTCATGCTTCATTATTTCCAAGAGAAAAGACACGTTATAAAACCAGTTCAGCCCTGGCAGGGTGGCTCAGTGAATAAAGTAACAGCCCAGTGTGCCAGATGTTGCAGGTTCAACCCCTGGTCAGGACACATACAAGAAGCAATCCATGACTACACAACTAAATGAAAAATTAAGTAGAACAATAAATTGATGCTTTTCTCTCTTTTCTTTCCTCTCTCTTTCTCTCTCTCCTGCTTTCTCTCAAAAAAATGAAAACTTTTTTTAAATGAAAAAGAATCAGTTCAAATTGTTAGGGTTAAGTTTCTTTCTTTGGGGTTTTACTTTTTGTTTGTCTGTTAAGTTTAAAATTTAATTTCTTTTAATTAAGATTAGTATCCCCAAATTTATTCGTGTTGTATTTGTGTTTCATATGTCCTCTAACAACATAGTTTTTAATGAATGAGTTTTCAGATCATTTGTTAGATGTATTATTTCAGGTGCAATTGTTTTCTAAAGTCATCTGAAATATACAAATTTCTTGTTAGTGAACTTTTTAGTTATTTCTCAGCCAGAAAAAGTATGAAAACTTCTCACACCCATTTTTGTTTTACACACTATAATTTTGACGTTGCCTCTGATAATGATTGATATATAAAAATAAATAAAAGCCATCGACTTGGATACAACAACTTTTTTTTTCTTTTAATGCTGACAGCTGAGTTGGATTTTAGATCAGATCCTATCTTTTGTTTTCTCAAATATAAATCATATTCAGTAGGAAATCTAATAAACATCTGAATGGGGTGAAAACGTTTCGCATAATTGAGTTCTGCTTTCTTTATTAGTTAAGCTGAGCAGGGATGGAGGGCAGGGCTGGCACGGAATGGATGTGACTCGATGTATTATGAAACATTACAGCTGAGCTCTACAGCCCCTGAGCCGAGGTCAAGTGAAGGTGGAAGAGATGACTTCATGCACACTCCTGCCAGGAGCTTGATATCTGATGTCGATTGGTGACAACAAGCCAAGTGAATTTACTAAAATTTGGCACTGTACAGGTTTGGTGCCTCATCTGACTGCATAATTGGCCTACACGCCCCAGATTAAAGGATTTACAAAAACTGAGGCATTATCAGGGTGATGCAAATTTCATTAGAAGGAGAAGTACTTAGCAATATTCACAAACAAGCCCACTGACCTGACTCTGAAGTGCACATATTAATATGAACATATATATTTGACCCCATGAACTTTAAATGAGTATACATTTTACAGTGAAATTTCTTTCTTCCAAAAAACCATCAATGCTGTGTCATGTGCTTGTTTATTTACATGCTGCCTGTCCGCTCCCACATTACGATAGGAGGTTCATGAGGATTGGAATGGTTGTCTGTTTTGTTCACTCCTGTACATGTCCCCCAGCTCATACAAGAATCTCTGGCCCATATGAGGCACTTAAGAAATATTTATTAAATAAATGATAAATAACAGAAATAGAAAACATTTCACTTAGGTTACCGCTGGGTAGAGAAATAATAGGAATAAACTGTGAAGAGTTACACAGGGAACTACCTCACTTGTAACTGTATTATCACCTTAAGAAAGATCTGATATAAATATGCCAAAATATTGAGCTCTGCCAACCTTCTGCCACAGTTAAAGGGGAGGATATAAAATAACATTTTTTAGAGCACTCACCATGCAATTAAAATTTATATATGGTTTGGATTCATAAAGATAAAAGGTTAAAATACCTTTCTTCATGTTTTGTCTTTTAAGATTCATTATTTGCTTTTTTTTAAACTGAATTCTTTTTGGTGGCACTGGTTAACATAATAATGCAGGTTTCAGGTATCTAATTATTTGCTTTCTTATCAATTGAGTCTTTGTCTCAGTTTTGTCAGAAATGGTCATGAGAGCCATCTTTATTTTTTTTTTTTGCTTAATTTATATCTTTTAGTTAGAACACTGAAATTGGTAGTTTCAGGCTCTTCAATAGTCAAAGGTTTGAGACTTACCAATGTATTTGACCAACTTAAATTATTTAATCTCCCCCATGAATTTAGAGTTCAAGTTATTTAGACCAAAAAAAACTATTAATAAAAATGACTAAATAATTTTAATTCTCTATTTTACTTAGCTTCCTTCATCCTTTGAAGACTTTAGAAAGCTTCCTGACACATATTGTAGGTCTTATTCATTTTTGAAAGTATATTTTCTGTCTCTTGGACTATCATATTTTAAAAGTTGAACCAACTTCCAATGATTTTTCTGAATATGTAAATGGTGATGCCAAACTGATGGTAAGCAGATTGAAAAAATCAGTCGTAAATCTCACATATTGACACTGACACATTCAGAGGTAAATAATTTCCTTGGCAACTGTTGACAGTTGGAGACATTTCTTGGCTCTTTATCCTGGCCTCTCCATGCCTCAAGCTTCAAGCAAATTCCTTGGCTTCTGTAGGATGTAGTATAACAGATCTGTGAGTATCCCAAAAGCACCCTTTGAAGGGATATCAAAATATAAAAATCTAGAACATATTATAACACATTTTAAAGAAAAAGCTCTTCTATACAACAACATAAAAAGTAGTTTACTGTTCTTCTCTCCATTCACTCATTGGGAGCTCTGTTTTCTTCCACTGAAATGCTAAGTGAGGAGGAAGAGGGCCCCCAAAAGTCATGCAGAAAAGAACATCAAGATTTTTAAAGCTTGGCCCTAGCCAGATAGCATGGTTGGTTAGAGTGTCACCTTGAAGCACAGAGGTGGCCAGTTCAATTCCCAGTCAGGGCACATACAGGAACAGAATGATGTTCCTCTCTTTCTCTCTCTCTAAAATCAATAACTAAAAATTAAAAAAAAAAATTAAAGCCTGTCCAACTCAAATGTTATTTGAAATATCTAAGGAATTTGCAACTAATCCTATCTAAAGCTTTTCTTGAATATTTTGGATAAAACTTTTCTTTCCTAGGCAGTTTTTTTTTTTTTTTTTTTTGGTATTTTTTGTATTTTTCTGAAGCTGGAAACAGGGAGAGACAGTCAGACAGACTCCCGCATGCGCCCGACCGGGATCCACCCGGCACGCCCACCAGGGGGCGACGCTCTGCCCGCTCTGCCCATCCTGGGCGTCGCCATGTTGCGACCCTCCTGGGTGTCGCCATGTTGCGACCAGAGCCACTCTAGCGCCTGGGGCAGAGGCCACAGAGCCATCCCCAGCGCCCGGGCCATCTCCGCTCCAATGGAGCCTCGGCTGCGGGAGGGGAAGAGAGAGACAGAGAGGAAGGCGCGGCGGAGGGGTGGAGAAGCAAATGGGCGCTTCTCCTATGTGCCCTGGCCGGGAATCAAACCCGGGTCCTCCGCACGCTAGGCCGACGCTCTACCGCTGAGCCAACCGGCCAGGGCCTTTTTTTTTTTTTTTTTTGGAATTTTTTGTATTTTTCTGAAGCTGGAAATGGGGAGAGACAGTCAGACAGACTCCCGCATGCGCCCGACCGGGATCCACCCGGCACGCCCACCAGGGGCAATGCTCTGCCCCTCCGGGGCGTCGCTCTGCTGCAACCAGAGCCACTCTAGCGCCTGGGGCAGAGGCCAAGGAGCCATCCCCAGCGCCCGGGCCATCTTTGCTCCAAAGGAGCCTTGGCTGCGGGAGGGGAAGAGAGAGACAGAGAGGAAGGAGAGGGGGAGGGGTGGAGAAGCAGATGGGCGCTTCTCCTCTGTGCCCTGGCCGGGAATCGAACCCAGGACTTCTGCATGCCAGGCCGACGCTCTACCACTGAGCCAACTGGCCAGGGCTCCTAGGCAGTTTTTATGTATTTCCTTACTTTGTGCCTTTGCCCCTAATGTGCCCTCTGTCTAGAGTAACTTTCATTCTCTTCCAAATGGAATATGACCCCCCCCCCAACTACCACCCCCTCCAAGGCTCAACATGAAGAGAACCAAACCTTCTTGCCAATGCCTCCTTTAATCCTCTGGCAAGGGTCATGTCTCCCTCCTCTGAATTTTCATAGCATATTTATTTACTGATCTAATGACCTTTAGACATTTACAACATATTTAACATCTATCTATGTACTTTAGACAAACTTTTGAAAAAATAGTGGGTATTGTTTATCTTTGCACCCTACATCTTTTTTTTTTCTTTTTACTGAGTGAAAGGATGGGAGGCAGAGACAAACTACCGCATGTCCCCTGACCGGGATCCAACCAGCAAACCCATGAGAGGGTGATGCTCTACCCATCAGGAGAAAAGTTACCTTACTGAATTTAAATCTTTGGGAGAGTTGGTTTCAATAGACTGGGCTTTTATTTATTTTTATTAAGATTTTATTTATTCATTTTAGATAGAAGAAAGAGAGAGAGAGAGAAGGGGGGATGAAGCAGGAAGCATCAACTCCCATATGTGCCTTGACCAAGCAAGCTCAGGGTTTCCAACTGATGACCTCAGCATTCCAGGTTGATGCTTTATCCACTGCACCACCACAGGTTAAGCTACATATTAACCACATAAAATTTTTACATGCAATAGGCTGTCAATATATGCATGGTGAATGTTAAGTGAATACTATCACAGAAAAAATAGCCCCCAAATTATACATTTGATAGTTTATATTTTTCCATTTCTAGCTAGTCTGCCCCTTTTATAAAATAAAGGGTGGAAGATTCAGCCTATCTATTGAATACAAAAAAAAAAAAAAGAGAGAGAGAGAGAGAGACAGAGAGAAAGAAGGAACTTAAAAAAAAAAAAAGAAACACTAATAATAGCTGCTACAAACCAACTGCTACACCTTTTAAGCTCCAGGAATTCAGTACTATCTGATTTCCCAGGAATTTCAGAGCAGTTGAGTGTTTGATTTCACATTAAATTATGATTAACTAACTGATCATTCAAGTTCCTACTTCTCTCTGCATCCTGCTTGGCTCTTAGATAAAAAAGTGGCAACAGAGAAAGCTGAAGCTAAAGCTCTGGCCAAAGACTATATAGGGAAGTAGGTGGGGGTGGTGAATGGATAAAAATGAGATTCTCAGTTTTAATTATTTGTGTCTTCAGTTATAAATTAAAATGGCAAACATCCCAATTAAATCTTTCCCTTAAGTAATCTGAATTTATCTGCACTTTCTTATTTTGTTTTCTGGTCATCCTTGTCTAAACTTGATATACTTTATGACAGTCAATATAATTTGCCTTTCTGATATTTTTCACTAGCCATTACATATTGTACTAGATAAGTTTTCTCAAAATCTTTTTTCTTCTTTCTCGTGGGTTAAGAGTCATGTCCAGGTCTCACAGTAAGTTAACAGTGACTCACATAGTGTGAGTTACAGATCAGCTTTGGAATCAGGTTTTCTTTTCCTAACTCAGAGCTTTTACATAAGTTTTAAGATCCAGATGCCATTAAACATCAGCTCCTTTAAACACATAAATTGTGATTCCATTAACAAAAAATTCAACTTATATGGAATTTTTCCAGAAAACATATGCTACCAAGAGATGAAAGTAATAAGGCAAATGTAATAAAATTTAAAATAAAGGTAAAGAAAACAGTCTGGTAGTTTTCATCAAAAGATTAAGAATAACATTACCATATGACCCAACAATTCTACTCCTAAGCAGAAATCTGAGAAACAAACATATATTCAAACAATATTCTTCTGTACATGAATCTTCATAGCAGCACTATGCATAATAGCAACAACAAAAAAAGTGGAAGCAACTCAAGTGTTCATCAACTGATAAATGGATAAACAAAAGTGATATATCCATACAACTGAATACTATTCACTATAAAAAGGAATGAAGTGCCAATAGTACATGCCACAACATGAACGACTCTTGAAAATGTTGTATTTAAAAAGTAATTCAGTCATAAAAACCAGTATTGTATGACTCCATTTATATTAAGTTTCCAGAATGAGCAAAGTTATAGATTCAGAAAGCAGTTAGGGCTTGCCTATGAGTTGGTGCAGGAAGGGAGAGAAGTTGGGGGGAAATGTGGAGTGAGTACTTGTAGGTATAACTTACTTTTTGGTATATTGAAAATGTTACAAAATAGATTGTGGTGATGGTAGCCCATCTCTGTGAATATACTAAACAGCATTAAATTGTGCACTTTAAATAGATAAAATGTATGGTATGTAAATTATGTTCCAATAAAGCTGTTATATTTTTTTAAAGGTAAGCCTTAAGAGCTTAGCGTCCAATTTATTCACTCATTATTTACTGTTTTATTCATTCATATATATATTCACTTCCAAAGATTAGCCTTCCCTGATGTTATAACCTCTACTTCCATCTCCATCTCTAGACTAACAACATCCTCATTACATGCCTTAATTTCCTTTCACAGAACATATCACATTTATAATCACACTGCTGTCTTTATGACAAAAGCATCATATCTGTCCTGGTCACTGATTTGTCTGTGGTACCTCGTGTCGTGTCCCTGGCATATAAGCATTGTTGCAACAACTGAAATATTGCATGCTAAGTAGAAAGAACTTAAAACATCCTAATATAGCATATGGATATACATAATTTTCTGAAGGTACATGTTATAACAATAAAAAGTAAGAAAATACAAGAGTAATTGTCTCTCAGTTGATATTTTAACTTCAAATCTACAGTTTGTTTAAATTATGCTACAAGTCAAAAGAAGTCATAGATGAAATTCAGGGAAATCATTATATTCTTCATGTTAAGTGAAAAAAATATTTTGTGTATATATATATTTTTTTTTCTAGGAGACTACATATAGGTGTTCATATTTTTAAGTAGATCATTAGCCTCCAAATGATCACTATTAGACCATGATCAGAAAGCTCCAAAATGCTAGTAAAATTTAAAAAAGGAATTGTTCACTTATTTACTGTACCCATCCAATTCAACATCAATTCCTATTGATAATAACACAAATAGTAACTGAATGTGCCTTCTTGTCACTACTTCTACTTCTGTTGCCTTGGTTCCGGGATTTGTGACTTCCTGCCTGGACCAATGTAAAACTACATTAAGAAGCCAAAATGACTCTCCTCACCACCTGCAGAGAGCTGCTCATATTCGTCAGTGAATTAGACACTCACAGATGCTATGCAAACAAACAACCCTGGGGTGACTATATTATACATATCTGCAATTATCAATGTTTTACATTCTTTTTAGTTAGTGCATATAAAAGAAACAGATTTTTATGAACAAAGATCATGATTAATCATCTCTTTACTCACGTCTAAACCACTGTAGATATTGAATAGTTATTTGTTTAATTGAATTAATCTGGAACCAGCAATACCTAATATGTGCTTTGCATATGAGAGAAGTTTAATAACCTGGAACAAATAAATACTTCTATATGCTATGGATCCACGTAGATATATAGTCTATGTTTCATTATTTAGGCTTTCTTCAAAGCCTTCCTGGGAGGAAAAAAGTCAAAAACCTTGAAAACAGCAGGAGTTTACTTCTATATATAGTGCTTTAAGGAACTTGTGTATCTTCAAACCAAAGCAAATCCTATTACCAGAATAAAATCCTGAAATTTAACATAGTCCTGAAAGAAGCTACCTTGAAATTGTCATCTTATTCCAAGGAGATCTCAAGATTATTTTATAGTTTATGTAAATTTATAACTTGAATTCTGAAAGCTGTTTTACTAAGGATTTTTTTTCACTGTGTAGAATTAACCCATTAGGTTTATTCCCTTTTTCACTGTCTTGAAAAGCCTTACTATCTATTTAGCTCTGACTTTATAAAAGACCTTGTACAACAAAACCCGTAGCTGCCCCATCGCGGCACCACAAGCAGTACGAAGGGCGCGTTTTGCTTCTGCTTCTGGTTTCACGTTGGCTGATTACCAGAGGTGTTTATCTCAGAGAGCCAGAATCTTTGTTCTTCCTTTGGTAGACAATACATTTGCAAACAAGGAGGCAAATGCTTATATTTGAAAAAGGATAACGGTATTATAACTAAAGTATGGGAAGAAAAAGACATTTACAAGCTTTAAAGAGCAAACCTGTGTTAGACAGTCAGTGCCCCATCTCCTCCTTGCATTCTGTTCTACGCAATAAGCAGTTGTCAGCTCCAACTCCCCAAACTGCACATTGCAGAATGAATCCCGAGCAATCCATCATCCCTACAAATGAGCTCACTGTGCCTTTCAGGTGGCCTCTTACTTCCTGGCACCCTATACTTCCTACTCAGCCATTAACTAGCTATTGGTCTTAGGCAAATCTATGAAGCTTGATTATATTATCTGTAAAGAGTCTACTATCTTAGCATGTATTTAATCATGGGGATGAAGTAGGTCATAGTAAGGTAGGTTAATTTTTTTTTTTTAATTTATTCATTTTTAGAGAGGAGAGAAAGGGGGAGAGAGAGACAGAAAGGGAGAGAGAGAGAAGGGGGAGGAGCTGGAAGCATCAACTCCCATATGTGCCTTGACCAGGCTAGCCCAGGGTTTTGAACCGGCAACCTCAGCATTTCCAGGTCAATGCTTTATCCACTGCGCCACCACAGGTCAGGCAAGCCAGGGTTTTGAACCAGCAACCTCAGTGTTTCCAGGTTGATGCTTTATCCACTGCGCCACCACAGGTCAGGCAAGGTAGGTTAATTTAAATAACATAAAAATAAAATGGAAAATTCAAAGGAAGGCATTGGTGACTGTTGGGCCAACAGGTGTGTTAGGCTTGCTTGATTGTACTTTGCCTGACTGGTGCATGAGCACGGGCAGCACCACGTGTGTACAATCTGTGTAAGGGTGCAGGTGCTTGCCCTCAAGGCGGCAGATTGTACATTGTGGATTGCCTGCTGCCATTGGGAGGGGCCATTGTTTGCTATTGTTTGCCGGAGAAGGGGTCCTTCCCTAGCCGTTTCATCATCAGCCCAGAGAAGCAGTTTTCCCTGACTGCTTGCTCATCGGCCATTATGAGACTCTAATAAACAGAATGGCCCACCATTTTCCGGCTTCACAGTTCCTTTATTGTCCACCCGACTACAGTGTGAACCTGCACAGCCATGGCCACGGCCACTGGACTTACAGTGACCATCTGGAAGCACTGAACATCTTCAAAATTCTTAAAGCACTAAAGTCTGTCATCTTCTTTCTAATTCCAACTGCCATTGCTTTAGATAGCCTATGTTGTTAGGGGAAATAAATCACTAAATTTCTGATTGATGTTCTTAAAAAAGATTAGCTTTATTCTCAGCTTGTCCTTGGTAAAAAAAAAAAGCATTTTAATATATTTTCCTTACCTGCCATTTCTTACCTTCAGTTCTTCCCAAGCTCTAGATAAGCCCTGTGCTCCTCACTCACTCTGAGCAGATAATCTTTCCTCTTCTACATCATCATTAAAGTTAAATGAATCCATTCCCCCAAACATTATCTTCCTCCTGTTAAGAGAATAAGGTAAAAAAAATGTGTGTGTGTTTGTAATCAGTACTTCAAGAAGTAATAGAGCCAAATGATTTTGCGATAATTCAGACAGATTCATAAGGCAAACAGCCAAAAAATGCCCACTTTTAGAAATTTGGGTATACCTATTATTAAAGCTCATATTGAGAGATTGTATCACTGCCCTCCAATAGAAGATACCTTAAAACAATGTTTTAAGCAGAATTCTGGCTAGATGAATCTTGGGTCTGACTCAAAATGGAATTTCCTGTATTCACAAAAACATGAAGAAAGATTTTTTATATAGTGAGGTGCAGTAAATTTTCAACCCAGGATCCTGGGAAAAATACCAATTTCTAGGTACTATATATTAGAATCTTGTAGCTAGGATAGGAAAAAAAAAAGAGGGGGCTTTATAGACTCTAGATCTAGTTTTAAAAAAACACTTTAAATATTATAATTATATCATTCATGAAAAACAAATATATACTTATTTTAAATTTTTATATAACATACAGAAACACTCTAGATTTTTATGTTTAAAAAAAGGTGGACATGAATTTCAAAGGCTTGAGAAATAGCTATTTTTCTAACACACAGACACAGTTTTTTTAGAACAGCCTCATTGTTAAGCCAATTGTTAAACAGGGGATTTTTGAAAACTTCACACAAGGCTACACATTCAAAAAAGCAAACCAGAAGTACTTCTATTCATATAAAAAAAAACAGAATTAATCCTGACTGAAATCTGAGATTAGAAATCAGTCTCCCATTAAACTAACTTTCATAATATAAATTGTGAACACACAATTCCCCATGTAGAGAAACATTTACATGCTCTCCAGTACTTGCCAGAGACTGAATTGTCCAAAGAAAGTTTCACTCACACTGAATGTGGACCTGAAGAATCTATTACAATCCTGGCCTTGGAAAGTCATGGAGTTCATATAATGGCATATTTCAGGAGGCTCTGCAATTGTGTCTAACCTTGTGTTTTCATACCTTCTGTCCACAGGGCAGAGCACATTTTAATAATGACAAAAGGATTATTGTAATTAAATATTTTACACTTTTAAGCAGCTCTAACCTTAATTCAGTCCATTTTAAAACAAGTACAACAAAAGCATTCCAAACAAAGTATCTTGGTAAGGAGATAAGAGAAAAGCTTAGAGGATACAAGTAGTAGCAAGTAGATATATATTAAAATATTTATAATGTGTTCCTTTGTGTGTTTTTTTTTTGTTTGTTTTTTTACAGAGAGAGAGTCAGAGAGAGGGTTAGACAGGGACAGACAGGAACAGAGAAATGAGAAGCATCAATCATTAGTTTTTCATTGCGGGTTGCAACACCTTAGTTGCTCATTGATTGCTTTCACATATGTGCCTTAACTGCGGTCCTTCAGCAGACTGAGTAACCCCTTGCTCGAACCACCAACCTCGGACTCAAGCTGGTGAGCTTTTGCTCAAACCAGATGAGCCTGCACTCAAGCTGGCGACCTCAGGGTCTCGAACATGGGTCTTCCGCATCCCAGTCTGATGCTCTATCCACTGCACCACTGCCTGGTCAGGCTAATGTGTTCCTTTATTGGGTTAGAAATTTATGTTTTTAAAGTCATTATGCTTGAATTTCCTTTTCTGGCATTTATGCCTACATTCTTGAAAGCTTCCTTAAATCAGCAGGATTTCAGAATAGAATTAATTCTCAATTATTTGCACTAATGGAGAGAAAAAGAATAGAAAACAAAATACTGCAAAAGTAAGTAACTTTATGTAAAAAGGAATTAGTAACCCCAATGGATCAAAATAAAGCTAAAAGTAAAATCTAAAACTATAAAACTCTCAAAAGAAATCATAGGTATAAAATATTACTAACAATTCTGCCTTTAATAACAAAATGGAGCATGATTCTTTTAAGTTACAAACTGAGTAAAGCTAATATATATAATCTTTGCATGGGTACATTTGACATTATAACCTAATGAGAGTTTTATATTCCCCTTACCTTTGAAATAGAATGTTTCTGGATTAATTTTGGATAAACTTTAAAAGGAAAAGCAGGATCCAGTTTACTTAGGTCATAAATAATAAAAATCAAGAAAATTCATCTGCTTTGAACTATGGATCCCTAAATCAGCATGAGTGCTAGCTAATACTGAGATTTTTATTTTAGCCTCTTTGAAGAATTTAAAATAATATTTTGGCCATTCTCTTCTACAGAATGACTTTATCATTGGCTCAAAAAGTAGGTGAAATAATGCTAATAATTCATGGAAGCTATTTTAATATAAATTTATTTGAGTTAGAATACATTCTAGGTAAGTACATTTCTTTTGTCTCTAAACATGTGAGAAGTTTTATGATATAGCAATAGTATTATTAATGTAGTATTTGTTTTTATTTTACACTCACTTGATTTTATACTAAAAAAGTAAATCTTTCAAAAGCAAATATAAAAAGGAAAGAACAGTTTTTTAAAAAGTAACAAATGAGGGTTACTTCAAAATGTATAGTTAATTAATCATAACATTCCAGAAATAATTATCCACCATTAAAATAAAATAAAAACTTGAGAAAGTCTATGTCAAAAGCTCAAAACATAGAGACTTACATTTTTCATCTAACAAAAGAATGTCTAGTAATTCTCATATGAGTTTCTACAGGGCTGGGATCTTAAATGTTTTGTTCACTGAATCCCAGAAATAGGCTGGAAGTTCAATTAAAAAAATGCATTGAATGAATTATAAGGTATAAATACCATATTGTTAATGAGTTGCAGTATTAATGAAGATATATCACTTCAAGATCAAAATGATGTTTCTTGACAAAGGTAATAAATTAGCATATGTTAGTCTTCCTGCCAATGATAATTATGCCTACTTTTACTTTACACTGAGCATAACATTTCTTTCCAAACACAAAATTTGTGTTAATAAAGATTATAGCTTATTATTTTTTAGATAATTAATATGTACTCTTTTCCCATCTGTGATATTTATATATTATTGAATACATAAATATAAATTTACACATTATTAAATATACATAGTCTTAATTATTATGGGGAAAATCAGGTTAACATACAAGCAAACAAACATTTAATAGGTGTAAAATAGAAGGGCAACTTTTGTGTCCTCTTTCCACGTGAACCAGTCACTGATTCATTATTAATACTAATTCCTTTCAAAGTTCTCGCCCAATGGCTTAGTGACTAGCTCCTGAGGCTTGTGTGAGCCTTTGCCCTGCTGGTAAGGAATCTATTTCAGAAAAAACAAATCAAAATACTTTAGAATTCAGTCAAACACTTTCATGACAATTTTAAAAACTGTCATTACATTTGCCAGCCTAACTAGCACACAAACAAAAATAATTTGACAGTTAGCAATAGACAATGGGGTTATTACATATCAGCCTGTCTTTGAGAAGATGGATTGAAAATAATATTTTGTCATGTTTTAGAGGTAGATGAAATAAAATGAAGTTTTTCTACTTAATTTGATCATAAATGTCCCCACATACCTTATAGTAGTACCTTTACTAGTGTCACTCATAAACCAGACTCAAATTGAGGGGAGACTGATCCATTATTCAGAAATGAGTAGAGAAAAAATCAAGAGAAACTGGGAGTCACTGATATCAGTAAGGAGAAATTTTTAAGGAAAAATGAATTCAACAGTGTGAGTGGTTGAAGTGACAAAGAATGACCTAAAATATGCCCTCTTGATTTAGTGACATGGGGATTATTGATAACCAAGGTTAAGAATAGATTTTACTGTAGTTTGGAGATTAATGGAAGTCAGATTACTGAATTAAAAACTGAGAGATGAAGAGTTGAATAAAACAAGGATTAAAAACAATTTGTGAACTTTTGATAATGAAAAGTAATAGTTTGATAGGAATGTAATAATGCCTTTGAATTCTGTTGATTCTTTTCCATCGGGAGCTGGGATATTTGTCTCCCTAGAATTGTTTTCACTCGGTGGATGCTTGACCAATTAATTACGCTATGCTTATTTCCAGAACGCAGTCTTAAGAAAATGGCAGCTTATACTTCCTGTTTCTTAGGACACAGGCACCATTCCGGGAGAAGCCAAGAAAACTCAAGAAGAGGGTTAGTTGAAGCCTCAAGGGATGAGGAGAATGTTAGTGGAAGTTTAAAGAGCTTCATAGTGCTGTTGGTGAGGGTTTAAAATAAATATCATTGAAAGCTGGAGGGAAAGGGACTCATATAATGGCAGAAATTTGGCAACACCGTCACCTTTAGAAATGTGGAAATAGGAATATACCTACTGAATTTCATTATCTAGTTAGGGGGATTTTCCAAGCAAAGTGTTGAAGGTTCCTGCCTGGGTCCCCCTAGCTGTTTATTATAAAATGAAAGACTAGAAAGATTAGCTAAAAAGGAGTTATTGGGTTTTTGAACAAAATTTAGTGGAACTATAAATGATTCAGGATCTGCTAAGCTTAAAAATATAAGTTTCTTATTCTCAAGCTCTCTAGATGACAAAATATTCTCAAATTAAATTTATGACTTCCACAAAAAAAAAGTCAAATATATGGTGGGCCTGAGAGACTCTTTGTTTGAGATGGTATGAAGACCTAAGGCAATGTCATATGGAGCCTTTAAAACACACAGAAGACTTTCTAAACTGTTAAAGGCATGCCTCATAGACCCTATTAAACAACAGGGCTTCAAAGAAAATTAAAGACACAGCTCCTTAGTTTTCCACTGGAGAGCAAGGTTTATCTTAAGTAGATTTTTTTTGTTGTAGTTTTTGACTAGACAAGTGAACCCCAATAAGATTTACACCAAATGTATACAGGTTTGAAGACAATTGTTCTGGAAGAAGTACTACTAGCTTGAACAGAGAAAGTACAAAATGTTAAGAGGCTTTTAGACTCCCAACTTATGTCTTTCTATGTCAAGAAGCAGCTGAGAAAGCAGTTCAGTTGCAAACTCTGTTTTACTGTGGAAAAGAAAGATTGATTGAAAAGAGAGGGCCAAGTGATTGGAGGGTGGACCTACGAGCCACAGAGAATCATTCATAGGGAGCGGAACTGAATTCTAATCAAGGATCTGGAAGCTCGTGCCACGACAGCTTAAAGAATTGCTACGCACCAGCCAACATTGCATCCATTTTCACCATTTGAGAATGTGATCATCTACTGTGGCTGTCCTATGAATATTCCACCACAGTTTACTGGCTGTATGGGTGGTGGGGAAATAACCTGCCTCTTGAGTTCACGGGTCTTCTGTATGAGAGGAGCTGTGCCTGAGGAACCTCCTTTTACGCCTGGACCTGACATTTATGACATGAATCTGAAGCTTCAACCTGAGCCTGATCCTATCGTGGAATGAGACTTTTGGGAGTAGAGGGGTATTGGGAGGGTGTGAATGTATTTTTCATGTGAGAGGAAGAAAAATCAACTTATGGCCATGGGTAGACTGTGGCTTAGACCTTAAGAAACTGGCAGCTTCACTTCCTATCTCTTGGAATGCTTACTCTTGGAATCATGGACCACGTTGTGGGAAAGCTCAAACAGCACAAAGAGAAACTCAGGAAAACAAAAAACAAACTAACTGAAGCCCAGCCTATAACAGCCTCAACATACATTTCTCCTTCTCTCTTACCACATGCAACCGACCCAAGGATTGTTAATATACTATTATAAAAGTTATTGTTAACTTGACCATACACACATACAAAAATGCATATAATGTACATGTACACTATGAACTGACAACAGATAGAACATCAAAAATACAGAAGGCCCCCCTTGCTCCCCACAATACACTCTGCCCCCTCATTCCAAAGGTCACTAATATCCTGAAGTTTGTGTTTAAAAATCACCTGCTTCTCACTAAAATTTTCATATTCATGTGATATATTTATTCACTTACTTTTAAGTGATATATTTACTTGCTTTTTAATTTTTTACTTTATATAAGTGTAATAATACATCATGCATACTCTGTACATTTTCTTCAAATAATTTAAGATCTTTCAATGTTGCTCTGTGCAGCTTCATTTTATTGGAATAATAATTTATAATGCATTTTTTAATATCCTGTTAATATTTGTTTCTGATTTTAGGCCCCCAATGGATCAGAGTGGTGGTTGTGAGAGGCAAGTAGTTTTTGTGTTATTTTTTATTTACATTATGGCATCTTATGATGATCTAAAGTACTTGTGTTAATGTAGCAAATCGACTGTTCTTTTTATTTTTTGGTGTCTTCTGTGTCTTGTTTAAGAAACTTGCACTGTCTGACCTGTGATGGTGCAGTGGAAAAGTTGTTGACCTGGAATGCTAAGGATGCCAGTTCCAAACCCCTGGCTTACCCAGGCAGGGCACACGCAAGAGGCTACTGCTGAGAGTTGATGCTTCCTGCTCCTCCCCGCCCCCTTTCTGTCTCTCCTCTCTCTAAAATCAATCAATAAAATCTTACAAAAAGATAATAAAAAGACAGCTAAACCACTCCAAAAATATAAAAAAATTCCTCTCAATCTTTCTTTAAAAACTTTTATAGATTAGCTTTTTATATTATGGCCTTAATTTATCTGGAATCCATTCTTATACGGTGGGATGTAAAAATCAATATTCATTTTTTCAGTGTTCTATCATAATTTATTTAGTACTTCAAACTTTCCATATAGATGCCCAATTCATCCTCATTCAGAAATATTTATGCCAACTTCATTACAAACTAAATTTCCTCAGACACCTGAATGTGTTCCTGGATTCTCTACTTTGTTTTCTTGTTCAGTTGACTAAATTGTACTAGTATCAAACTGTCTTAATTAATATATTAATATTATATCTTCATATTTCATAGGGAAGGCCTATCCTCACCTTCATCTTATTCTTCTTCAGAAGTATCTTTATTACCGAGCCATTGTTCTTTCATATACATTTTAGAAAATCTTATTTAGATATGTAAAATAATTTTATTGAAATTTTGATTAAAAGTTTATTTAATGTATAGAATATTGCTGTAGACTTTATGTACTCCTGTCTATATAAATAATGTATCTCCTGATTTAGTTATGTAATCTCTATTGTTTTTTTGTTTTGTTTTGTTCTTTTGTTTTTATTATGAGGTAATTTTATTTCTTTTCATTTTAGGTAAAAATAGTAAATACAAGATAATCCTAATAAAGGTAAAAATATATCATTTGGATTTTGAACAGTGCTACCTATGGTATAATTTTGGATTTATAATTTTAAAACTTTTTTTTTTAAATAAACAAATAGAACTATTTGGCTATTAGGCTATCTGTGTTCTCATCTGGCACTTAAGAATAGTATGATCTCTATTATTTTTTTAATAATGATTTATAATATTCTCCAGAAACAGCTTGTCCATCTTTTATGTATTAGTATAAAGCATTTTATATATTTACTGATAAGGCAAATGTTACTTTTTAACAATAAAATTTCAATTGAAGAATAACATAAATACATAAAAGTTCACAATCAAAACTAAAACTCAATAAATTATGAATTGGAAACACATTCATTTAACTAACAAACATGTAAAAATAGAACAGATGACTCCTGAAGGATGATTCTGCTCGCAACACTTCCCTTCCCCAGAAGTACCTATCCTGTCTGGTTCATAAATTTAAAAGTTTACTTTTCTAAACTTCATTTAAATAGAATCATTCAATATGTGACTGGCTTCTTTAGCTCAACATCGTATTTGTGAAGCTCATCAATGCACATTCAGCTTACTCATTTTCAATGCCTTGTGATATTACATGTAGTAATATTCCACAATTTACCGTACTTTTCTAATGTTGATATATAGTTTTGAGTTTGGGGCTAGCGGGAGGAGCAGGAAGCATCAACTCGTAGTACTTGCTTCTCATATGTGCCTTAACCTGGCAAGCCCAGGGTTTTGAACCAGTGATCTCAGCATTCCAGGTCAACACTTTATCCAGTGCACCACCACAGGCCAGGCATATTTCAAAATTTTATCACTAAATACAATGCTGATTCTACATTATAATTGAAGTATATTTTAACAGAATATAGCACATAGATTTTAAATGTGAAAATTAATGATTTTTGATAAATATGTACAGATCCCAGTAAGTTCCCATGTTAGACACAAGTCTAAGCCCCCAAATTTCCCAGGCTTTGGGCTATATACCTTATATATCACTACCCCTCTTGATTGCCAGCAAGATCTGAAAATATGACAGAATATTATTCTCTTGATTATGTTATGCTATATAGTAAAATAGATTTGCAGATATAATTCATGTCCTTAATCAGCTGAATGTCATCAAAAGGGAGGTTATCCTGGGTGGGCCTCACCTAATTAGGTATCTATAAAGTAAACAAAAGGAAGCAGCTGTCTTCTTCTGGCTCATAAGATAACCATCCAACATGACAGGAACTGCCTTTGGAGGAGCCGCAAGGTTAGGACCTCAAGTTCAACCTTTAGGTCTTTGAAAGATTCCTGGCTGAAAGTCAGTAAGGCACAGGGACCTATGTTCTAAACGTACGAGGAACTGAATTCTTCCAACAATAACTGGAATTTGAAAGTGGACTGGACTTTAGATAAGGGCTAAGCCTCAGCTGACATTTTTTTTTTTTTGACAGAGACAGAGAGAGTCAGAGGGACAGATAAGGACAGACAGACAAGAAGTGAAAGGGATGAGAAGCATCAATTCTTCCTTGCGGCACCTTTGTCATTGATTGTTTTCTCAGATGTGCCTTGACCATGGGGCTACAGCAGAGCCACTGACCTTGGGCTCAAGCCAGCAACCTTGGAGTCATATCTATGATCCCATGTGCAAGCCAGCGACCTAGGGGTTTTGAACCTGGGTCCTCCAGTCCTCCGCTTCCCAGTCCAATGCTCTACCCACTACGCCACTGCCTGGTCAGTCTAGCTGACATTTTGACTTAAGCTTTGTACATCCCAAAGCAGAGAACTCCATTACACTATGTCCAGACAGCTCACCTACAGAGATTGGGAGATAATACTAAATTGATGTTGCTTAGCCACTAAGATTATGGTAACCTTTTATACAGCAATAGAAAACTACTACATCCTCTCATGCCTTTTTCCAATTAATTCCCTCATCCTAGAGGCTTTTCTGATTTTCAACAAAAATGAGAACATATATATGAATAAAATATTTTGTATCTTACATCTTTATATTTTGTGTGAATCAGTAGTGCTTTATATTGCTAAGTAGTTTATTACATGAATATATTGCAATCTGATTATTCATTTACAGGGTTTTAGACATTGGGTTGGTATCAGACTGGGAATATCAGATTGGGAATATTATAAAAAAAGCTGCTATTTTGAACATTCTTGTTCACAGCTATTATGAAGTCATATGTTTCATTTCTTTGAAATAAGTACCTGGAGTAGAGTTGTTGAGTCATAGGTCAGGTAGCTGTATGTATATAAGATATTGCCAAATTGTTTTCCAAAGTATTGTATCATTTATCACTCCCGCCAGCAATGCACAATCATGCCAATTCCTCTACAGCTTGCCAATACTTATTATTGCCAGTCTTTTTAATAGATTCTGTAGTGAGACTGCCAGAATTTGAGTCCTGGCATTGACATGTAATGTATGACCTTGAGCAAGTAATTCTCTATCCCTCAGTCTTATTTGTAAATTGAGAATAATAGTAGTACCTGATCCGTAGGGTTGTTCTGATAATTAAATGAGTTTTTGTATATAAACTTCTTAGAATTGTGTTTGATATATTATAGAATATAAATAAACATATTGGTATTTAGAATTTTTACATTTGTATTCATGAAAATGACTACTCTATAATTTTTATAATGTTCCTTCCTTGTATTCACTTTTTAGAGTTATGCTGACTTAATAAGTACTAGCATGTGTTTTTAATGTCTTCTATTCTCTAGTAAATTTCATAAAATATTAGAGCTAGCTAAACCTTAAATAATTGGCAAATATTACCCACAAACTTATGGGATACTATTGTTTTATATTAGGAAGATTTTGAACTCCTGATTCTAATTTTTAATTGTTGTGTGAAAATTTTTCTTTTGGTATAAGATTGGTAAATTATATTTCTCCAGAAATGTATTCATTTTAATCTAATTATTCATATTTATTGACTAATTAAAAAATCATTTAAGTCTTTGTTGCATCTCTAAATATGAATTTAATTCTTTTTTAATATTGTTTCTTTTCTTCTGGGCACCCAGACACTGAGCGTATATAGCCTTTTTGGGTCCCAGCTGTTTGTAGGGGAGTTTTGTTAGATGTCCTATTTTTCTCTGGTTCTATACATTATGTCTCTTACACATGCTGTAGCCATTAAAACTAACACTCAAGGTCTCTAGGACTTGGCAGAGAGCCCCAGAGTGGCTTAGGCACTGGCTCACCTCCAAGAGTTCCTTCTTTCCCTTCATTTTTTGATCCCTGTTGATCCCCACCCTTTAAAATTTTTTTGGCCACCTCAGCTTTTTACTAAAATTCTATCTTAACATTTAAAAAATATTTTGCCCAGATTATTAGTTATCTTCTGCAGTAGGCTTTTTAAAGAGTATCCAGTCTGTCATATTAGTAAAAACAGATAGCAGTTATATTTTCTTCTTAATGATAGACTGTCCCTTTCTCCTGCCTCACTGACAAGCTTAGTCCCTCATTATTTCTCACATGGATTCTGACTTCTCTCTCTTCTACCTTGTGGCTATGTCCAACCGTTCTAAAGTTATCTTCAAGTTGGCAGAAAATCCACATTTCTTGGAGGAAACAGAGATGGAATGGTCAGGAATATACAACTAAAACTGAAGAAGGTCCTCTAAGGAAGTACAGCTGATTCAGGAATAGATTAATCAATATATTGTGTGCGATATAAGGCCATGAAGTTATCTCATTCTACTTTTTAGTTGAAAAGCATAGGTTTCTATTTTGCATTTGAGAAATAAAAATTTCCCCAAGTTCATCACTTGTATTTCAAATCACATCAAGTTATTTGCTTAATCGAAAAAGATCTTTGACAGCAAGTTTCAAGTACTTAAGAATTCATAAGCTTTCTTGTCCATGAATAGAATGAACAGAGAGATGGATATATGCCTCATTATGGAAGTCTTCCTGAATGATAATTTTACTGCAGATGGATAATGATATGTTGCCTCCCTTTGCCACTACTGAGCATTGTTATTAACACTTTGTTTCATTTTCTGTTACCTACAAAGTAAAAAGGAGGAGAGAAGTAAGTAGCCTTTCCTTTCCATAATGAATTTTCAAATTTCTTTTTATCAGTGTTTTAACATGCTGTGATTTTAAAAGCATGTGGTCAGTTCCTTCACTCAATTAATTAAATACTAATTTTAAAACCTGCAATCTTTAATGATAAGTACAAGTTCAAAAAAATAATGAGTCAAATAACACACTACATTATTTTGCAGATTTTGTGCAGTGTGCAAGGCACACGCGCACACACACACACACAACACACACACATCTTTATCAGTGATCCAATTAAAAAAGTTCCTGGCACTTTATGCTCTTAGGCAGAAGGGGAAAGTTTTTGTTGATAATATAGCAATACATCCAATGCGTTGGCAAAATTTCATTTAGCAAAAATCTTTAGATAGTGAAAAGCAAATTTCATGAAGAATATTACTATGGTTATAAACAGATGAAGAAACACAGCTGTTAAAGTGACAGTGTTGATGTAGATGTTTCAGAGAAACAATACGCAGTTAGTAATTCCTTGCCAAAGTCATGGAATGGATAGTACATACATAGATATGTAGGCACAAAACTTAGGGCCGATAAAACCCATTGTCGGAGTAAGGGTTCAGGTTAGGCTTAGATGACTGACTTCATAAAACCCACTTTCTCAGTTTAAGTGTCACCTTTGCTTGCACTTTCCTTATAATTGGCTTATTGTTAAATCTGGGCCAGTCTAACTTGACATATTAGAGCCTTGCTGATTTTGTTGTCTTCCTAATAATTGTTCCCTCTGTCATAGTCATAAATAAAACAGAAACCTTGTAGTACTGTTCACTTCTAGACCAACACTGTCCATTAAAAATACAAGATGAGGCCCTGGCCGGTTGGCTCAGCGGTAGAGCGTTGGCCTGGCATGCGGGGGACCCTGGTTCGATTCCCGGCCAGGGCACATAGGAGAAGCGCCCATTTGCTTCTCCACCCCCCGTTCCTCTCTGTCTCTCTCTTCCCCTCCCACAGCCAAGGCTCCATTGGAGTAAGGATGGCCCGGGCGCTGGGGATGGCTCCTTGGCCTCTGCCCCAGGCGCTAGAGTGGCTCTGGTCACAGCAGAGCAACGCCCCCTGGTGGGCAGAGCGTCGCCCCTGGTGGGTGTGCCGGGCGCATGCGGGAGTCTGTCTGACTGTCTCTCCCCGTTTCCAGCTTCAGAAAAATACAAAAAAATAAAAATAAATAAAAATAAATAAAAATACAAGATGAGTCAAAGGTACAAGCCATATATATAATTTAAATTTTTTCTAGTACATTTTTGAAAAGAAGGAGAAATTAACTTTTAACAATGTAGATCATTTAATCCAATGTCCAAATATATTGTTATTTAAAATATAATAATGTAAACACTATTAATCAGATATTTTACATTTTTTTTCATACTAAGCCTCCAAAATCTTTTTTGTGTTTTTGACTTCCAGTACATTTCACATTGGACTAGCCACATCTCAAGTACATAATATCCATCTGAGGCTTCTGCATTGTCAGTGCAGTTCCAGACAGAAAGTTTTTAAGAATCACAAAAAGCTGGCTTAATGAACTTGAACTCAGCTTTCTCCAGTCTATTCTCTGTGATAATGGAAGGTTAGGAATACACTTAAACTTTTTTCAATCCCGGAAGTTGAAATAGCCATCTGTTTATTACAAATATGTATTCTTTGTTGGCTGTGTGTATTATAACGTACTTGGTTTTAGGGACAGTGTCACCAAGAGTCCTCATTCTTCTGGAACTTATGTTATTATAAGGATAGACAAACCTTATGTGTGTTGTACTAGAAACTTTTCTAAGTGTTCTCTATACATTGTCTCTGGCAAATATCAAGAAGGTACTATTATTGTCTCCAATTTATATATGAGAAAACTGTAGTCAATTAACTCCTAATGTGCTGTCTTCATAGCCCCAAACTTAAGTTATTAATTCTCACCTACAGACTCCTAGGGTAGAGGTTTTCAACCTTGGCACCACATTTCAACCTCTTGTGGAGCTTCCTAAAGTTATCAAATCCTGTGAACCTCCCTCAGAAATTCTGATTTAGTTGGCCTTGCTTTCTAATAAAACTACCCAGGTGGTTCTAGTATTCTGCCAGGATTGTCTTAGGGGAAATAAGGAGGTTTTATCCCATGGTCATGGGAAATGCCTGCAAGTCACTATTGATAACAATTCTTCTCTAACCTGTGCTCCTTATAAAATAATTAGCTTTGGCTTAGTCTGTGACACCAAGTCTCAAGATTTTTGCCCAAATTCCTTTTATCATCTTCTGCTCATATCAGAGATGAAAAATCACTTAGCTCTTGCTAAACGTATTGCTGAGCCCAGAGTTCTCCTTTAAGCTCCAACCCTAATACATAGGACTAAGTTTGCATTTCTGACAATATCCACGAGTTGCTGATGCTATCTATCTATTTGGGCAGGACTCACATTTTGAGAACTACCGTGAGAACTTCTGCTCTGTGGAATGCTGGACTGGAATCCTCAAATTGCCTGTAAGTGATAATTGAATTTGCCTCTTCCTCTATACAGCATGGGGCTTGCTCCACTCTAGTGAGTATGCCCATTCAATTCCTAGCATCTGCCAGTATACCCTGTCTTAGTGGATTTTGTATTTCTGCATCCAGCTCTGTGATGAGATACACTTTACCCTTACAAATATAATACAGCCCAAGATTTTAAGTGCCTGAATCAATGATGCTGGTGTAGATTTCCAGAAAAACTTCACTCATCTACAAACACTGCATGTGAAGCATGTTCAAAGAGGAACTTTGATTGCCCTAGAAACTTAATAGTGCTTTATGGAGAACTCAAAGTATGGTGCTATGTATATTATATTTAGGATGGCATGTTTGATTATGAGAAAAAAAAGGGGGAATGAACAAGCATAAATAAATTATGGAGGGGAGAATGTATCTATTTACAAAAAGGAAATACAAAAAAATATCTTCTTAGATCACCTTCATAATATCTTGCTGTTGATTAGTAACCCACTTATGAAACAATATATACATGTGCTGATATATCTGCTGCAAATAAACCATGACCATCAGATCTCATTGGGGTTAATCAGTTTCTATTTTGTCTTTCTTTGTCATTGTATGGGTTACACATAGGTGGTCCTTGATGTTAATATCCTCAGTTTGGACTCCCGTTCTTTTATGTGCTTCTCTCACTCAACAACCATTGCCACCCTCTAGCCTTCCTCTTCTTCTATGATATAGATGAAAGATGTTAGCTAAATTCTTTGTCAGCTTCTCTTCCCACTAGAGGCGACATAATGCTGCGACATTATCCTGACCAGGAAGATGTAGGCATAAGTTCCTAAGAAAGGTTTTTCTGCTCAAATAAAAAGGTAAAACTTTACAAAAAGACTTTTTTCACCCCTAATCTTTTGCCCTTTGTCATTCCTCCTCTATAGTGAGGTACACATATGGTGTCTCATAAATTCAGATAGCCATCTTGCAACCAAAAAGATAAAAGGAAGTTAGAAGCAGCCCAGGTATTTTATAAACTCTTTGAGCAATCACACCAGTCCAGACATGCCTACAATTGAACTTTATGTTACATAAGAGTGATCATCTCCAATTTCATTCATCATCCCATTGCTCATCAAGTATTTTGTAAATGCCAAATTCAAACCTACTTGATACATATATTAAACTCTTAAACTATCCTTCAAACTATTACATGACTACTTCTTTAAACATTAGCTTATTAATAAGGGATTTGAGCCCTCATCTGCTGATATTGCCAGCCACGCCTTACCACAGGATAAAGGGTCAGACTTTCTCACCAGGCTACAGAAATATTTGCACCTAGGAGTTGAGGGAGATTGTCTTTTCCCTACCCTCCATGTCCCAACAATCAGGGTCTACCACACGGAGAAGTGGCCTTGGAAGCTCAGGAATACTGGGAGTCTGCAGTTTGCTTGCTTGTGATAGAATATATTCTTTTAGCCAATTTAACCTTCTCTTTCTCCTCACCTATATGTGCTCCCCATCTTTGGTGTGTGGAGGATGTGGCTGTTGCATTGCCAGCAGATAGTTAGAAGAGGGTGTTTCATCCAGTTACCTGTGCACATGGTGGAAGCTGTTACATGACATCTACAGTGAAAAAAAGTACACTTCACACTGTACCCATAGTGCAGAAACTCACATGGTTTAGCTCAGAGTTTTGAGATTAAGCACTGCCCAGTACTCCACTCCAGTCCTTTCAGAGATCTCTGGGCAAAGGTGACAATCATTTGGAAGAAGTCACCAGAATAGAAAAACAAACAAAAGTGGTAACACCACCTCTTGTCCTATAGTTTCTTGCCAGTCATTTCTGGTTGCCCTTCATAAAGACTTCCTTGAGTGACAACAAATATTGCCTCTAGCCACTAAGTATGCAGAGATGAGATCTTTTAAAACCTATAAGCCTAACAAAAGTAAAGACATGCCTGGAAACACAAAAACTTGCTGGTCAAGTTATTTTAAATCAAGAAGGGCTTAGTGTACTAAGGGGAAGAGAGTGCTGTGCTCAGCATTTTTAAACCTTTGATGTCTCTGTAGTAGTGGGCTATAATACTTTTTTATTTTTGGTAGGCATTTATTTATTTTTCTTTTTTCTTTTTTAAATTTTATTTAGAAAATTAACTTTAACAAGGTGACATTGATCAATAAGAGTACGTAGGTTTCAAGTAAACATTTCTATACCATTTGAACTGTTGATTATGTTGTATACCCATCACTCAAAGTCAAATCATTTTATGTCACCTTATATTTGTCCCTCTTTATAACTTTTCCCCTACCCTCTCCCTCATGTCCCCTTCCCCCTGGTAACCACTTGACTTTTATCTCTGTCTATGAGTCTCAGTTTTATATACCACCTATGTGTGAAATCATAGTTCTTAGCTTTTCTGATTTACTTATTTCACTCAGTACAATGTTTTCAAGGTCCACCCACATTGTCATAATGTCACTATGTCATCATTTCTTATGGCTGAGCAGCATTCCACTGTATATATGTACCACTTCTTCCTTATCCAATCCTCTATCGAGGGACACTTTGGTTGTTTACATGTCTTGGCCACTGTAAATAACGCTGTGATGAACATGCAGGTGCATGTGTCTTTACATACAGATGTTTTTTAGTTTTGGGGGTAGATGCCCAGTGGAGGGATCGCTGGGTCATATGATAATTATATTCTTAATCTTTTGAGGAACCACCACACTTTCTTTCATAATGGTTGTACTAATTTGCATTCCCACCAGCAGTGAATGAGGGTTCCTTTTTCTCCACAGTCTCTCCAACACTTGTTATTATGTGCCTTGTTGATAACAGCTAATCTAACAGGTGTGATGTGCTATTTCATTGTAGTTTTGTTTTGCATTTCTTGAATAGTTAGGGAAGATGAGCATCTTTTCATATACCTGTTGGCCATCTGTATGTCCTCATGGGAGAAGTGTCTGTTCGGGTCCTCTCCCCATTTTTTAATAGAACTGTTTGCTTATTTGTTGCTGAGCTTTGTGAGTTCTTTATATATTTTGTATATTAAACCCTTATCGGAGCTGTTGTTTGCAAATATCACCTCCCATTTAGTTGGCTGAAAAAGAAGAACAAAGGCAACCTCAAGTCAGCAGAAGAAAGGAAACAGTACTTTCGTCTGAGATTAGTTTCACACAAATTTGCCAAGACAAAGTACCTTTTTTTGTTATCTATGTGCTTCCTAGCTGCTTTATGATTAGCAATACAACAGTCATAGAGCCACATCTTGTGGTATTCTACCTGCTGAAGTGTCACTACACCAGAATTTACATTAAACGAGAAGTGACTATTTAAATGCATCTTAGCTAATGGCAATTGGACCTTTGAGGTCTCACACACTGAGCAGTTCTGATAGTTCTAATGATTTACTCTTTCCATAATTTTGTTACTGCATTTTAGCATTCTAAGCTTAAAAACACAAATTAAGTTTAGCTTTCACATCACTCATTTCTTATCAAAAAGAAACACATTTCTTCTATTATGAAGTGGCCTCGCCATAAACGTATCCTCAGTGGTTCTCCAGGCCACACACAAAAACATTCCGATGGAAGCAGACCAGTTTTTATGGCACTCTTTACATTTTTAAAGTTTTTCTTTTTATTAAATTTATTGAGGTGACACTGGTTAATAAACTTATATAGGTTTCAACTCTATGATACATTATCTATGTATTGTGTGTTACATTTTTAATTCTTTGCATTATTCCTGTAACTTTAGTGGTTTCAACACAGGACAACATTAAGATCTTGGCAGCACAGTGCCATGAATGATGAACAAACCAGGTTAATTAGAAGCATTCTAACTTTTCTTAAGTTGACAATTCTTATGTCTAATAATGCCAGAAGAAAAAGGACATTTTTTTTTTCTTCTGAAGCTGGAAACGGGGAGAGACAGTCAGACAGACTCCCGCATGCGCCCGACCGGGATCCACCCGGCACGCCCACCAGGGGCGACGCTCTGCCCACCAGGGGGCGATGCTCTGCCCCTCCGGGGCATCGCTCTGCGGCAACCAGAGCCACTCTAGCGCCTGGGGCAGAGGCCAAGGAGCCACCCCAGCGCCCGGGCCATCTTTGCTCCAATGGAGCCTTGGCTGCGGGAGGGGAAGAGAGAGACAGAGAGGAAGGAGGGGGTGGGGGGTGGAGAAGCAAATGGGCGCTTCTCCTGTGTGTCCTGGCCGGGAATCGAACCCGGGTCCCCCACACACCAGGCCGACGCTCTAGAGGGCCGACATTTTTTTTTTTTTTTTTTTTGCATTTTTCTGAAGCTGGAAACAGGGAGAGACAGTCAGACAGACTCCCGCATGCGCCCGACCGGGATCCACCTGGCACGCCCACCTTGGGGCGACGCTCTGCCCACCAGGGGGCGATGCTCTGCCCATCCTGGGCGTCGCCATGTTGCAACCAGAGCCACTCTAGCGTCTGGGGCAGAGGCCACAGAGCCATCCCCAGCGCCCGGGCCATCTTTGCTCCAATGGAGCTTTGGCTGCGGGAGGGGAAGAGAGAGACAGAGAGGAAGGCGCAGCGGAGGGGTGGAGAAGCAAATGTGCGCTTCTCCTATGTGCCCTGGCCGGGAATTGAACCCTGGGTCCTCCGCACGCTAGGCCGACGCTCTACCGCTGAGCCAACCGGCCAGGGCCGAAAAATGACATTTTTTATACTCCCAGATGAATAGGTTAGACTGAGAAAAAATATTGTATTTTTTTGTTGTTGTTGTTGCTTTTTAGCAAGAGTCAGAGAGAGGGACAGATAGGGATGGATAGACAGTAAGGGAGAGAGATGAGAAGCATCAATTCTTTTTTGCAGCACTTTAGTTGTACATTGATTGCTTTCTCATATGTGCCTTGATGGGGGAGCCCAAGCCAAGCCAGTGACCCCTTACTCAAGCCAGTGATCTTGGGCTCAAGCCAGCAACTTTTAGGCTCAAGCCAGTGACCATGGGGTCATGTCTATGATCCTACAATCAAGCCATCAACACCACGCTCAAGCTGATGACCTCAGGGTTTCAAACTTGGGTCCTATGCATCCCAGGCTGACTGTCTATCCACTGCACCACTGCCTGGTCAGGCAAAAAAAAAGTAATGTTTATAGTACCTTTATAAAAGTAGAGGGATTTTTTTTGAAGAAGATTGACCCCATGCTATTCTCACTGAGAATTCACTCCTTGTTGCTACCACAGCATCTGCATTTTAATGTAATTTCCTCTTCTCTCTTTTTTTTCCCTATGGTGTGAACTCTTGTCTTCTTGTCCTTCTTGACCTGCGTTGGACAGAAAGAGGATTTTTTCTTTTTTGTGATCCCAGTGATCTCTAGTTGCCTTTTAATGATCAGCATGGACATTTCCCACTTCCCAGGTAACCGCTGAGTTTCTGAGCCAGCTTCTCCCCCTGCACGGCATACTCCCAGGATTAGTTCCTTGCTATTATTTGATGTGTGGGCAGAAAATGCCAAACTGATTTTAACCTTAGCTTAACCAAAGCATCATTAGTCTTAAACCCACAGAAAAGAAAAGATACAGAGAAAAAGACAAATAGGAATGATGTTTTGAGGAAGTCTGAGGCTGTTTGGTATTGGGGGTTATCCTATTCTCTGATTCTCTCAATGAATACCAAGAATTGAGAACATGGGTCTATAACTTTGTATATTTATAATTCCAAAGTACATGTTAGACAGACAATGTTTATCTGGGTCAGTGAGCTCAGTTGATGTGGTGCTAATAAGGCCAAAAGCATGGGTTTTTTCCCCATAGAAACCAGGAAAATTGACTCAGAGAGAAAAACAAACCTATTCTACATTCACAAGTTGTACCCCCAATCTTGGCCAGACATCTTGCAAATGCATGCTGTGAGTAACAAGTAGGGTGAGAAAGTGTGACAGCTTAGAATAATTCTAAACTAAGTGTTCTAGGGATAACTCAAAACTGAGGTCCTTTAGGAAGCAATCAGGATTGTGGTTGATTGGGAGGGTTAGAGTTCACGTGCCCGATAAAATAGGCATAAAGATGCCATTTTTGCCACTTTACACACAAAAAAACACTGTAGAATAATGTTATCCATGTTGATGTACACATTGCTTATTGTAAAGAATTGATCATGAATTTTTGTTTCCAGTACTTTTAGGGTTCATCTCTTACATGATACTCTGCCTCTGGGCCACATACCAGAGGAAATACCAATCTACTTTGGGTTCAGAGACCTGAAAGAAAATCCTGCCTGCATCATTTACTCTTTGCACAGCCTTGGATAAGGCACTTACACTCTCTAAATTGTTTCCTCATATGCAAGAGAGCTATATGGGGAATTCCGTGAGTTAAGGTATGTAAAACTATTAATTTAGTTCCTGGGACACAGTAACCTCTTTACTGATGGTGGTTTGTGTTATTACGTCAGGGGTTGCACATGCAAAATGACTGCTGTAGCGTCAGGTTCATATCAGGAAATCAATAAGATTAGCTCTCATCCTTCTGCCCTGTTTGATCAGTTTCCGTGATTTTCTGTAGGAGTCTTCCTTTCTTCATGGTGTTGCATTTCTTTTATCTATCTATTCTCCCTTTCCAGAGCCTTGACCTTGACCATGTCTCAAGGTCTTTTTTTTTTTTTTTTTTTTTTTTTTTGAGCAATCATTATTTATTTTTGTCATTTATTATCATTGGAAGATTTATGTATCTATTCTAAAAATGTGGGGTTGTTTAGAAAGCCAGATGTGAGGAATATAGGTGGAAGATAAAGACCACTTTATTCCCAGAAGGTCAAATAATTGCCTCTCTCCAGACCTTTTTATTTGTCCAAAAGCTGGTTTCTCTAGTGGCACCACAGTTGACCTATTGGAGTTAATTTTTACCCCTTTAAATGAAACTGAGAGACATGTAAGAATTGGAGGCAAAGAAATGTGGACTTGAGAGGTCTGGGGCCAGCTTGCTCCGTGCAGGCTCAAGATCAACCATCCCACATAGAATAAATAAATAAATAATAGATAAATGAAACTGAGAGGAAGCTTAATGAAAATAAATTGGTGGGCATGGAAGAATCTTATAATGAAACTTAAATCTAGTATAATACATTATGTTTCTCAAAGTATGGTGTTTGTGCAGAGACTCTAATGCTGTTTCCATATTCGGTGATCTCAGTGGAAGAAACAACTGGGCTTGATTTTTCTATGTGCATCTGGGACAATGCACTGGTTTACCTTCAAACCTAGTAGAGAAGAGAAATCTCACTTGCCTCCCTTAGATACTGTGCAATAGAAGGTGGCGGAGATCGTTTCAATTCAGCTATGGGAAAGAGTTCTTTTAAAAATTCAAGAAAGGGCACCTGTGGGTGCAGTCAAAGACCTTCAAAAGAAATCTCACTAGAGCAGCCCAGGATCCAAGGAACTTTACCTGGTTCTGCTTTGGCTGCTCCCAACCAGCTCTGAGGTCAGAGAAACCCTCCCCCTCTTTTTTCTTTTTTTCTTTGTTAACTAAGCGCCATCATCAGATTTCATATATTCTGTTGTTAATAAAATTATTGATCTCAGTTTGTCCCCAACTGTGATTTTTCTAATTTTGATAACCTACTTATGCCCATGTAGATAGTTATATATGACTCTCATTTGCATTTTGTGTTAGTGTAGAAAACTATTGGCAGGAGTCACAGATAGAAGGACGTTACATGCAGGGATGTCTGCATGGAAGGCCTAGCCTAACAAACACAGGTGAATACATTGCATTCTACAGGAACACTGGCAGAAGTGCATATTCTCTGAGCCCACTCTTGGACATATCATCCAATCTGATCTAAAACAGATCATTCTTCAGTCACTCTTTCTTAGTGTTGTCCTTCAATAAAAGCATAACTCACCAGGGGGTTTTTCTCGGATATCTTCCAAAAGATTCTTCTAAAAACTGACAGCTAGGACGTTGCCTTTAGTGTGGGCTGTGAGGCTAATGGTTGGTCTACAACTTAGGAAGGCATGATCCAATATTTTCTCATCACTCTATGAAAAGGGTGGGAGACATGAGGTCAAGTTCATTCATTCCTTCTTTAAACTAACCCGCATTGAGCACTTACAGTTGATGAAACACTCAAGATACAAAGGTTTCCCTGCTTACTATCTAATAAGGAGAGACAGAGAAATATATAAACAGATCATAATACAGAGTTAATTTATGGGGAAATGGCATATTTTTAATACTTCATTTCCTTTTTGACAATATACATGTTTCTCGATACTATTAAAATACAGACCTTTTGGGATGGAGCTAGCATCATACATCTCCTTTAGTCTCAGCATATTCTCTGTCCATATTAGTTTCCCCTACTTCCTTTCTGTTTTTAATTTCCTGTCCTTCTCCTTAGCCCCAGGCACCTAATCAATCAGTCTTATCTCTTGTCCCTTTATAAGCCACAGGGGCAGAGTTATAAGTTTCAATTTGTCTGCCAGCCCCCATCCAGCTCACTGACTAAATATTCTAAAACCTAAAGATCATTTGGTAATGCTGTTGGTTGAATCTCCAATAAAATTATACACTGGGATATATTTGAATCACAGGAAAAACTGGAATATTTTTTTTGATATACCCCCTGAATCAAGGATTCAAATTTTAAAACTAAATATTCTTATAAGGAGAGTCATTTGTGATCCATTTATTCATTAATTCGAACTGCCTTCATTTTTTTTAAATTCAGAGGACCCAGAATACCCTTAAAAATATACCCTTAAAAGGGTATATTTTAACCCAATTATGAAATGTAAAGGATCTCAATTAGTCAAACTAAACTTGTGAATATTCATAAAGTTTTACACGTTCTTTCTCCCATAGAATATCAGGATCTGACCATTCATTTTCTCTTCCCTTTCTTTATATCACATGAACTTATTAACTGTGATTACAATGATCAGAAGTGAAATGTTTAATAGTACTGACATTTAGGTGCTCATAAATGGGTTTGGGAGTTACCATATTATTGAGATTAATAGAAATGATTGACATTTTCTCTTGTTCTGAGCTCATGGGCTCAGTTCCATGAGCAATAGCATACCAGAGTGAGGTTAAGAAGTCCATAAAATTTGAAGTAGGGTCCAGTAGAAATTTTGCAGAGAACCATTAACTTTCAAAGTCCTAGACTTTAAGCATTCTGATCTGAGTTGTCTCTGTACACATTAGGAATTATTCTTTGCCTGTAAACCAACTAAATGTGTTTGTGTCTATATGTATTTTTCCATTTTTTAAATTTTACCTCTAGCCTCTAAAGGAAATTGATTCCTGCTAAAGCACTAGTATGTATGAAGTATTCCTAATCTACAGTGTTCATTCTGTGTACCAATTCTGAGGACAATTTTCAGTTTTATCCTCTGGTTTAAGTTACCTCTCTATAAAAATAATAGCATTAATCTTTACTAAATCTTAAACCACACAGAGATAGCTGTGGAATGAGAACTTGATATACTTTACTTAGGTTTAAATGTAAATGTAGCTTGGTTCTAATTTCAACATCCAGTCCAGCCCTTTAATAAATTGGTGAAAATTCTTAGGAAAATTTTGCTAGATTGGTCTCTTTAAGTTTGAGTCTTCTTTCATTTTTCCAGCACTGCTTTGAGTCTTCACTAATACATAAGTTTCATGAGGTGGGACTTTTATTTTGTTTACTTCTGAATTTCTTAATCCTGGATGGTGCTAAAACTTGTTACTATGTCAACTATCCCTCTATGTTTCATGATGGTAGTGACTCAGGCTTTTCTGTGTAATTGTCAGATGTTTGTTTTATACAGCCTACAAATGAATACACATATACACACAAACATACACACACACACAGAAATACATACATATACTAGAAATATCATTTTTTCTTTTTTTACTAACATATGTTACCATTGAGTTTATTCTAATTTTAAGAAGGAATTTAGCTCAGTATAGTTAGGAAGTTTTTGATCTATAAATAATTTTTACAACTTAGCACTGGTAGTATGGACCAAGATAATTTACCTCTGGTAGATAAATTTTCTTCACTTGTAAAATCTCACATTATATTTAAATATCATGTATTTGAATATGATAATACATATGAAGTAGTTGGTATGTTTTATGTCTCATACATGCTAAATAAATGTAATTAAAATGGTAGAATTGGTTTTTTTCTTTGAGACTGAATTGTTTGAGACATCACACCAACAAGGTTAGGAAATTACTTGGTGGCAAACAGAGAATGCCTGGCCAGGGTTAGTGACTGGAGATCTTGTATAGGTGACAAGGCCTAATCATCTATAGCCTAACTGGGTCACTTTTTTTGGCTTTATTTAATAATCATTTCTGCACAGTTAGTTACCATCAAACTATTTAAAATCAATGGAGTTCTTTCTAGTCAAGGAGTATCATGCAAGCTATGTCTCTATTATTTAAATTGTCATAGCATCCTTTAATGCAAGTTCTAAACAAAGATTCCTTCCCTAATACCATTGTTAAAATACTGGTTTAAAAGTGTTGGTTTTAGCAAAATAAGCAATATGTGTATGAATATTAATCCCCTGGTTCACTGAGACCTAAGTTTCAAAATTGTTTCAATGCCAATTACTCCTAATTTATTTTCTCAGGAATATAGCACTATAAGTGGATATGGTAAACAGTTCTAGAATTATATTTGCATATTTACTTGAAACAGCCCCCACACAATTGCTTCAAATTTCCAAAGTTTGTGTCAAATCTACAAACCTCTGAAAGTTCAATGGAAAAAAAAATGCTGGAAAATCAGAGTTCCTCACATGATGCCCTACTAAGTTGTGTCCCAGAACTTGACTAGGTTCTAAGAAGAGCACTTGGGTTTGGTAAATTGAATCTACATCTCCAGTATGACCCAGCTGTGGAGCTCAAGAGCCTCCCTTCCAACATGTGTGCATTCTCAGTTCACCAGGGTCCACCCTGGACGCATTGCCACCATCCTGGTTATCTTCCTTGCTCCTGAGGCCTTAGATTTGGAGATTCTACTTCCAGAGAGTGGAACAAAGTGACACCATGCACAAGAAGAAGAGCAACTTATTTAAAAATATGAGATTGTGCAAAGTTAAATGTGTAGGACAGAATGGAACATTCTCTGCGGCCATGTGGATAACACAACAGATAAATGACTCCACAGGGGAGAGATGGTGTAGTACAAAGAATCAAAGGCTCTGGGTGGCTGTAAGGGAAGTTCCAATGCTGGCAGCAGCCACGGGGTTCAGAGGTGGAGCCCGGCAATATTATTTCTAAATACATCATATCTTGATGATTTCTTAAGGATGGAATTCATAAACTAGGCAGGACCAACAACTTATTTTATTCTGACTGTTACTTATATCTAGTGCATATTTTTTTTGCTTTACTACTGTCATTTACTTTTGAAAGGCTACTATCATTTTTATTAGTAGATTCACATGACAAATATTTATATAGGATTTATTGTATATGCTGAGTGCTACTCTAAGAATTTTATAAATGGTCACTCAGTATTTCTCAACCAGGGTCAATGTCTGGAAATAATTTTGGCTGTCAGAATTTGAGAGGGGGTGCTGCTACTCTATCTAGAGAATCGAAGTCAGAGCTGATGTTGAACATTCTGTAATGTACAGGATAGCCACTCTTCCTAAACCAGGAATTATCTGGCCAACAATATCAATAGCACCAGTGTTGAAAACCCTACTTTAATCCATTAACCTTTGTAATATTCCTATAAAGTAGATGATCTTATTTTGTTCATTTTATAGATAAGAAAATGAAATGTGGAGAGGTTAACTAACTCGAGGAAGCCACACAGTGTGTGAGTTGCAAAGCTAGCAGTCAAGACTAATTAGTCTGCCTCTACAATCTATTTTCTACCACCATACCAGGCTAACCTCTGTCATGGTTTATATGCAAATTATTTTCACTATTTTGAAATCTCACCAAGAAAGGACATAACTCATCTCATTCCATTTTCTTACCTCCAGACCATAGAGCCCAGACAATGCTGGCTTTGTTCTGTGCTGCTCACCCCTTCCCAGATGCCTTGTTATTCCACTGGGGTGGGCATGTCAGACCCTGGGAAGCCATTCCTACTTGACTGGACTCAGCTCACAATGAGTCCATAACCCTACTCTGCAGTCATTCAATCTTGTGTCTCTTTATTATCCTCTTCATGACTTCTAGGCTTTTGGCTACTTTAGAGCTAATTTATGTATCCTTAGGAAGGCAGGTAATGGATAATGAATTTTAAATGAATCTGTTTTGTGACAGATCAGCATCTCTGAAGAAAGTGTGAATACACACTTTGGAAAATGATGAATTAAATTAAAATCAGCCCACTATTTGTGCATTTTTTATAATAAAGTTTTGTAGGTCCTTACACTTACTTTGATAACACTGAGTTCAATATAAATATATTACTTGACAGTTGCAAATAAATGGATATGAATTGCATGATAAGTCTACCCTTACCTGAAAAATAAAAGAATTCATGTTATCTCCCTGCAGTACTGTGTATGTATTCACTGGGAAAACATAGGATTTCTAACTAATAAGTGAATTCTGTCACATTAAGGATCTGAAGGAAAATATAGCAGAGTGTGTGTTTAAAAAAAAAAGCTACTCTTAAGTTTTCAAAATACTTGGTGTCCATCAAACAATGTGTGGGTGGACAACCTTTTCTCAGTAAATCAGAAATAGGGAATAATAATTAGGGCTATTATTTTTTTAACTTTCATCCACAATGCTGCATTGTTGGGTCTATATGTCTGTTGGGAAACCATGACATTTTAACTATACCTGCCAGGATCCTCTGATGCCAAGTCACAGATGGCCTGTGCTCTGGAATTGCCCAGTGTGACATGCTGTCACTGAATGCAATTCCCTCGTCTTTACAGCTCTCATTCCCATGCCAGCATCATTACCAACCCAGATTGTGTGCAAGGATGCTGAAGGGACCTATACACAGGAGAACAGAAAAGAGAGGAAAGGGAAAGAACCCAATGAGAGAAAATAGGCCATGGTTTGACTTCTCCAGCATGTAGGAAGAAGGGAACAAGTAAAGAAGAAAGTCAGTTGGGCGGAAGAAAACTAGGAGGACACTGCTGTCCTCCAAAGGCCAAGGGAAGAAGTATGTCATAGGAAACACATGTCAAGTACTGTGAGAGAGATTGAGTAAGATGGGCTAGGAGTTGACCATTGACTTGGCAACATGGACACTGCTGACAACAAAGCCCGAGGACCTTTTCTGTTACAAGGAAGACATTACATAACAAAGGATGACCCAGCAGAGAGGGCTCCCTTGTTCTTTCAATTCTGTGCCATCCTGCATCTGATCTCAGCCCCTGATC
The DNA here is from genome assembly GCF_036850765.1 of Saccopteryx bilineata. Classification (NCBI taxonomy): domain Eukaryota; kingdom Metazoa; phylum Chordata; class Mammalia; order Chiroptera; family Emballonuridae; genus Saccopteryx; species Saccopteryx bilineata. Next base: position 184,407,013 of record NC_089490.1, on the reverse strand, counting down.
CTTGTGTCAGAGGTAGTGCCAGGGCAGGAGGGTCACAAGATCAGGCTGAACAGAAAAAGTTGTTTATCTTTGCCAGAAGCAAAGTCATTAATGGGGAGGACTCACATCATGACTGGGAAAGCAGGCCTGAGGGCCGGTGAGAAGTGATTCTGTGTGTAGGTAGGTCAGTTCCGATGCACTTCTTCCAGTTCATTAAAAGCAGTGAACTGCTTCATGTCTCTGCTCATCTCTGAGACCATCTGCTTCAAGCTACACTGAATTCCATTCTTTCTCACTTTCTCAAGGCTTCTGCTACATCATGCTTTTATCAGCTACCTCTCTCTCACCTATTTACCATCTATCTCTCTCTAGATCTTCTCTCTCATCTCTTGCAGGCTAATTCTATCAGCATACAAACAAGCTGCATTGCCTCCAATCTAGACTACAAAGTAAGCAAACCTTACTTGATCCCTGTTGGACAAATGAATTTGTAAAATTTGTATTTTTTGAGTTTGCTCACTTTTATTGTTACAAAATGGTGCTGGGCAGTGCCAGGTATATGTGGTCTGTGAAACTGCAAATTACCTTCCTGCTTGGGAAGGGCCATTGTTTTGCTAATGTTTGCTGGAAGAGAGGTTTTTTGCGCCAGAAAGTTTTGAAAAGAGACAGAAGGAAGAGGCAAAAAGAGAAGCCAAGTTGATAGAGAAAGGGGAGATTTGCAGATGGGGAACCAGAGCTGAGGGGCTTTGTGAGCTCTGCTGAGACTGGTGGGGCCTTGATTCTAGGAGAAACCAGAGATTTTCCTGGTTGTGGAACCAGAAGGAAGTGTTTTCCCTGTGTGTTTGCTCATGGGCTAGTGTGAGACTTTAATAAAGGAATAGGCCACCATTTTTTGGCTCCACTTTTTCTTTACCATTTCTCTAAATTCAATGAGAATCTACATGTGAATGGCCACAACAGCGGTGGCCCCTGGCATTACAATCCTCGAGCCCCTCTAGCTATTGCCCATTCATTTATTCCTTTTTACAGCAGAAATCCTCCACTGGGATGTCCTAGAACTCACTGTCCTCTCTTGTTCATCTCCCCGCATCTGCTCAGCCTGCTCCAGAGTTTATCCCCACGCCTCCACTGAAACAACTCCTGTTAAGTTTTAATCACCTCTGACCCCAGAAGCAAGAGCCAGTGTCAGATGCAGGATGGCAAAGAGTGAGACAGAAAAGGAGGCTCTTCCTGCCCCAAAATGCCTAGACTCTGTCCCGAGTCTCTCTTTTGTTTTGTGACATCCATCCCATAAAAGAAAATGTCTTCAGGTTCTGCCTTCAGTGTTTTCTTGCTTGCCCAAGATAATAATTTAGAACAATAGATTTTGGTTTTGCTTTCTTTTGAGAATTGGGACTTTGGAACCAGCTACTGTTGCTTTTTGTTCATACTTTGCTGCAGTGGAAAGAACAGGAAATAGCGAATGTGGTCTTTGCCCTTCAAACATTGAAACTTGCTGCCTCCAGCCCATCACTCTTCACTGGTGATGACAAATGTCAGGATGACTAAGTCTTTATCAACAGTGATGCTGAGGCCACAACTCTAATTCCTATTTGTATAGTGTAACTTGGCTAATGGGCACTCATCTGGCAGAAGCACCATGGTCTTGCCTCAATTTGGTGAGGAAGACACCAGAATGTAAAAACACTGCTCATTTCTCAGTTGGTTGCAGAAAATTTCTCCTATCAAAACTTTTCTCTCAATACAGTTATCATGTCCTTTGTATCATTTGAGGGTCTCTGTGCATTAATTCCATTACATAACTGCGAGAAAATATGCAAATAGGAAAAGAGCTTCCACTCTCCCCAATAGTTAGACTCAACCAGTCATAGTAAAAGGCCCTCTAAGTCTTTCAGTGAGAGAGCCTGTGTGGTTGATTCACTCGTTAACTGAATTTATTTGGAAATGGAAGATTCCCTTTTGAATGAAAAGATTAACAAATGGTGGGCTAAGCAAATTTTTTGAATTTCAATTGACTTTCAAGAAGTGATAATCACATCTGGTTCCCAGGCAACATCAATTTGAGCTAAAGATAAAGATGGTGCCATATAAGAGAGGACATGAGCTCTTAGCATTGATCTATCCCAATGTATTTGTGAAGAATTAAGAATGCTGCTGTGCGCTGAGGAGCCTTTGAGCCACTCTGATGACTGAGGAAGCCAGCATTAGCCACATAGAATAACAATCCAGTTAGGGTCACAATGAACTTAGTAGGATTTGCAAGGACATCAGGCCCATTACTCGGCCCCTTTTGGCCTTACTTTCCTCATCTGTAAAATGAGGAAAACAATAGGATCTGCTTCTTTAAGCAAAAGACATGTAAGGAAACCAAATTTACCATAGGCCTAATAAATATAAACAAGAGTTCAGTTCCTAAGCATTTCAACAACATTATAATGAAACGACCTTGAATGAAAGTTGCTATTTGAGGATCTGCTGTACTTGTTTTAAGGATCAGGTGACATAATAAATGGAGGAAAAAAGCTTTATGAGTTCTTTACAAATATATATAAGACATTATTATTTGAATTTACTACCGCCCAGAAGAAAAATGACTTTAATGATGTGCATTAAACTAAATAATGCAGAATTTAATTAGTTTAAATTGTGGAATTCTGCATGAAAGACTTTTTAGGTGGGCTGTAGCATTACTTTTAGGCAACAATGAGCCCATGTTAGGGTATATTTAATGAGTACCTAGTGCCATGAAGAAGAAGGGACCCCCCGAAGAGCCCTCCTTGGGAGCAGCTTGGCACTTGGGCAAAGGTTGCTCTTTCCTATCCAGACAGCTATTCATTCTTCCAATAAACCATCCTGGGCTACATGTAGGTGCACCTTGCATTAGGCTAACTCTCCTCATTTGTTACTAGTTTCCATTCTTTTTTTAAAATAGGTTTTAAACCCTTTCAGTGTTTTGCTCCTTTAAAGAGTTTTAGTGTTGTCCAATGTAATTTTTTAAAGATAAAGTTTAAGTTATCTAGACGGGCACAACAAGTTATTTTTTTAATGAAAATTGATGCAAACACTGGTACAGTCTATGTCAATTTAAGTATTAATGTAGACTTCCAATAGCATCTTGTGTGTTATAGCCCATACAATCAACAGGGATAAGGATGCATCGCAAACAGTAGGCACTTGATCTTGTACATTTTCTGAAATGCCCAACAGAGATGTTCCCAAGGGCAGGTGTCATTTGTAACATTTGCCATAATAGTTTATCAGTATGTGGCTTCCTTCTGCATTCCTAGAAAAGGTGAGTCTGATTTCAGGGAAGTTCCTAGCCACTTAGCTGCTTTTAGATGTAGATAGTGTTTGGATTCATAGGTGGAGCTGGAATGAACCAGCCATTTTTCTTTGAAATAATCTCTAGTACTTCAAGAATAATCTACTTTTAGAAAATAATGGGCTCCCAAGTGTCATTCTGTTACCATGAACAGTAATCTTTGGAAGAGAGTTGTTAAATTAACAATACACCTTTGATAGGTTTCAAATGTCCAGGCAGTCTTTAAAATGAAACATATTGTAAAATACAAGCATAATCTAATTTTCATTCATTTTTAAAATCACAAGCATTAGGTAACATTCACTAAATATTGTATTCTACATTTTTTAATGAGGGATAAGTAATAATAGAATAGACTCCAAGAATTTGCAAATTTGATTAAATTGACAAAATGTAAAACAGGGATAGGTATAAAGAATAAATTCAGAGTAAAGAAGCAAGTAAAGATCTACTAATGTTAAATCTCTCAAAGTGTATCTTTCTATAAAATAGTTGATCAAAAAGCTTTCCAATAGAAATTTTAAGAATGAATTTGCAATGTTATGCTTTGGAGTCAGTTAGACCTGAGATTGGATTCTGTTTCTAATACTTACTAGTGTCAATCCTTGTCAAATGATTTAAACAAGCCTCTGTGTTTTCTCTGGAACTAGTATATAATAATGCCTACTCTTTAGAACTGAGAGGAAGTAATATAATAATGTAACTTATGAAAAGCACCTGGTTCATAGTAAACATATATGGCATATGTGTGTATATATGTGTTTGTGTGTGTACATAGTTTCCCCCCCTACAGATATAGAAATTGAGACCCTGACTCATAAATTTACTTCTCTAGGAACACCTATCTTTTCACTAGCAGAATAAACTTTGAATCTAAGATAAATCTTTTTTTTAATCGAATTGCATATTTAACTTTAGAACAAATTAATTTATAATATAGGCCAAATTTGAAGGACTGATGCAAATTTTCTTTTTTTTTTTAATTTTTCAATTCCCTATTTTTTAATTGAATTTATTGGGGTGACAATGGTTTGCAAAACCATACAGGTTTCAAGTGTATAACTCAAAAGCCTCATATGCACACTGCACCATGTGCCCATCACCCAAGGCAAAGTCCCTCTCCATCCCCATTTACCCCCCTTTGCCCCCATCCACCTGCCCCACCTCCTTCCCTCTGGCTATCACTGCACTGTTGTCTGTGTCCATATGTCATATAAATATATCTGTAAGGCCAGAGGCCGCTACCATCGCGGCCATTCACAAGCAGGTTCCCATTAGATTCGAGCAGACAGTAATGAAACAATGAAGCCAAAAACTGGTGGGCCATTCCTTTATTCTAGCCTTGCACCTGGCTGGCAAGTAAACACACACACACACACACACACAGGGCACCAAAACCCACTCACACATTCTCTGGTTCCACAACCAAGAGAATCTTTTCCAGTTTTTCCTAGAATCTAAGGCTCCCACCAGTCTAAGTTACCTCTGGTTCCCCATCTGCCTACATGGCTTCTTACTCTGCCAAACTGGTTTCTCTCTCCTTCCCTTTCATTTTGGCTTCTTTCTTCTTCTCCTTCTTTCTTAAAAACTACCTGCCCACAAAGACCCCTCCTCCAGCAACATTAGCATAACAATGACCCTTCCCAAGCAGGAAGGTAATTAGCAGTTTCACCTGGCAGCGTCATTTTTTAACAAAGTGAGCAAACATAAAAATCACATTTTACAAACTTATTTGCCCAACAACATATATATATATATATATATTTTTTTTTTGCTTAACCCGTTCACCTCCCTAACCCCCTCCCCTCTGACAGTCTGTTCCATGTAACTCTGCCTCTGTTTCTATATATTTTAGGACAAATCTTTTAAAGTTCCTTCTAGATAATGCAATTTTCATAAAGATCAGTAAGTCAGTACAGTTCTCTAATTCTCATTTCTGAAAGCAATCAAATGGCTCTGATTGTTTATTTCTGTATCTGATGAAGTATAATAATGAAAACAAAACAAAACGAAACAAAAATGTGTGTTTAGCATTCAAGTGAAAAAAAGCCATAAACCAGCAGGCTAGAAAACTGAGGAAGTCTTCAAGATGTTTACATTGGAAAAAAAACAATTAAGTTGGAAAGCAGGTTAAATGTGAATAAATAAGACCAACAACCTGCTGGGCCTTTCTTTAGTATGGGTATGTGGAGGGAAATGTTTGTGTCATTCACAATGTAAACCAAACCTTTCAATAGACAGCAAAATATTAGCATCTCCAAAACTTTGATTCATCACTCCAGGGTGTACTTTCCTGTCTCCCATCTTTTGCTTTGGCTTACATGTTTTGCTAGGCAGTAATGGTGGTAATTAATAAGGCCTGTTCCTAAACTTCTTCCAAGGTTTCTTTGAAACTAGCCATCTCCGCTAAACACCAGTTCCCTTGTGTAGCAAGGCAAATGCAATGCCTCTCACAACAGCACATACACACTCTTTCTCCTCTAGTTCGTATAAAGGACAGACATAATTATAAGGTGCAATAGTTGATTTCAAGATGTTTATCATGTTGTTTGGAAAAATGTTTTTTAGAATTAAGTGTCTTGATGAGTGACAGGAAACTCAAAGCATAGCAGCTAAACAAAGGAGTTTCCTAGCACTGTTCTGCAGAGTTATCGCAAACTTAGTGAAGATGAACAACAGAAATATATTCTCTCACGGATTTGAAGGCCAGAAGTCCAAAATCAAGATGTTGGAGGGCATTGCTTCATCTAGAGGCTCTAACAAAGATTCCTCCCTTACCTTTCCCAACTTCTGGTGGCTCCCAGCATTCCTGGCGTAGCTGGATCACTTCAAGTCCTGCCTGTCCTCGCTGTCCCTTTGTCTCCGCGAGCCCGAGGCGTCTCTTCTTCTTCTGTGTGTGTGTCTCCCTTGCATGTCTGCTATAAGAACACTTGTAATTGAATAGAGGGTCCACCTGGATAATTCAGGATGATCTCATCTGGATATTCTTAACTTAATTACATTTGCAGACTCCTTCTCTAAATAAGATTGCATTCATAGGTTCCAGGAGCTGGGATGTGGACATATCTTTGGGGCGGCCATAATTCAGTCCTCTAGAATAATATACAACTTTATTTCTCTCATAAAACCCAGGCAAAGAGCCAAAGGCTGATATGCTTCTCCCTGTGTGTCAGGAACCCAGGCTCCTGCAGTTTCCTGCAATAGCGGTGGTCTTCCTTTCCGATGACCGCGTTACAATCCACACTAGCTGCTCCCAGCATCACAGCTGAGATCGAGCCAGCAAAAGGAGAAATTGGTTCATGAGAGATTTTTCCCAATGCATTGAAAACCCTGCTGTCTATGATGCCCCAGACTCCTTATTATATGGCAAATATACCTATGTAACTATGTTTTAGAACTTGATAAACTCACTTTTCTGTTATTTGCAGCAAACAGGTTCTTTTTTTTTTTTTTTTTCCATTTTTCTGAAGCTGGAAACAGGGAGAGACAGTCAGACAGACTCCCGCATGCGCCCGACCGGGATCCACCCGGCACGCCCACCAGGGGCGATGCTCTGCCCACCAGGGGGCGATGCTCTGCCCATCCTGGGCATCGCCATATTGCGACCAGAGCCACTCTAGCGCCTGAGGCAGAGGCCACAGAGCCATCCCCAGCGCCCGGGCCATCTTTGCTCCAATGGAGCCTTGGCTGCGGGAGGGGAAGAGAGAGACAGAGAGGAAAGTGCTGCGGAGGGGTGGAGAAGCAAATGGGCGCTTCTCCTGTGTGCCCTGGCCGGGAATCGAACCCGGGTCCTCCGCACGCTAGGCCGACGCTCTACCGCTGAGCCAACCGGCCAGGGCAGCAAACAGGTTCTTAAGTGACATAAGCCATGAGCAACATATTCATATCAAGGACACTAAGCCAGATAAAGCAGCATGTCATAGGGGACTGTGCTGGAGTCCAGGAGAGGGAAGACCTCTGTATCCTGGGTGGCCTGGAAAGAGCTGCTTCCTGATCCTTTACAAGGAGTGGTCAGAGTAGGCAATGTGGGAAAACGAACTTCCAGATGACTTCAAGACTTAATTGATCTTTCTTGGCTGTAAAACCCAACACCTAGGGGGTTTTGTCATTACTTGTTACCTGTAATCACTTAACAGCCCAGTAGGGAAATGGCCTTTATAAGAAGGAGCCTATGTTGCACCACCTAACTCTTCATTTGGGTAGTGCAGAGGGACTTCAGCCCGGAAAGGAGAACAAATGGAAGCTAAAATCTACCCGAGCTAGCAGGGCTCTGTCTGAGGAATAGGACATCAGATGTGGATAGAGAGAGTAGCGAGAGGGTCCCAGTGCTGAGGGATACAGAAGACTTTGCTGAACCTGTTGTGATTTAAAAGAAAGGCACCCCACCCTACCCCTGCTGGTCCCACTTTGTGCCCCTTCAAGGAAATCCAGGACAGTCTTACATTATGAAGGCTTTTGGAGGAGCGCTGTAGACAGCAAGCCTATAAGCAGGGGCAAGAGGAAACAGAAAAAATATTTGCACTTCTAAAATTAAAACAACAACAAAAACTCAACAAATGCTACATAGTGCAAATCTCAATTATGATAACTCAAAATTTCCTTGAAGGTAGGTAATTACTTTTACACAGAGTAGAGGTGCTTGAGAAGTTGGATGGGCCCTGAGCTAGCCACAAAACAGCAACTTCCCTAAAAATTACAGAAAATGGGTAAGATGCAGAAAACATAAATGTATCATTAGATCATGGTTGTTTGCATGTTAGTTTCAATAGCAATCTACCTTTTTAAAAATATTGTGCACAGTATGCAAATAGCTATTATTAGTATTTATCCATAAATTATTTTTCCCTGTGCTGAAAGGAACACAAGAGATTCCCTACCTGAGGCGCAGGCACTTGGTGTTTACTTGCTATACAGTGCCATCTGGTGGCAAATGCTGCAAATTTCAGACACAGTGTCCCTGGGCTCCAAGAGACTCACAAGGCCATCTAGTTAGAAATGTCAACTCAATGGAAAATAGGCAAATGCACAATCTTTAGGAACATTTGTCCAAGTTGAAGATCAAGTTACTTGTTAGTAATTCACATTGTTATTCCTAATATGTAGTTAAAATAATCCCAATAAAAGTTAACTGTTGTATGAACAAATTGATTCTTAACAATTATCAGTCTGTGTAACATAGTTTTCAAAGTCCTACTCATACTTATTAATGCATAAAATGGGAATGGATATTATATCTGTTTCACAAATAAAAAGTAACTCAGGTAGATTAAAGAAATTCCTCAAGCTGGCAAAGCTAAAGAAAAATGGTGTTACTAAAGCCCAAACCAAGTCTATCTCTAATCAATGTGTTTTCCTCACAATGATTGTTTCCCTCTGCTTAGAAGGAAATGAAGCAGTTTCGGTTGACAGTGAAGCTTTAGCTGTAGCAGGAAATGGACTTTTGAATTAGGTGGCATTTCATCCAATATGTACAGTGCTATGCCTCTCCTGGTAGAATCTGGAGGAAGATTCCACAAGCTTACTGTGAGTCACTCTGCATTCCTAAAGGTTGGCACATAATTTTTTCTCTTGTTTTCTCTCCAGAAATTGTATTTACATCCATGCAAGTTCATCTCTTTAGTTCTATGTTTTTCTCTGCTGCCCTTTCTTGGGAATTATTCTTTATAACCTTCTTCTCCCCAGAAACATCACCTGCTTTAAAAAAAAAATTTTTTTTTATTGATTTGAGAGAGAAAAAGAGCATTAACTTGTTGTTACACTTACCACATACTTATGCACTCATTGATTGATTCTTGTATGTGCCCTGACTGGGGATCAAACCCATAACCTTTGTGTATTGGGATGACACTCTAACCAACTGAGCTACCTGGCTAGGGTAGCCTTCAGGTGGCCTCTCACTTCCTGACAGTAGATGTATTTTTTTTTCAGAGTTAATCAAAGGATGATATTTGAGGTGGCATCTCTTATTGGGCATCTAGATGACTTATGCCATTCACATTAAGGAGATCTTTTCAACCCTAATATCTGTTTTGGTGATCTATGGAGGGATGACGTCAGAGTAATGGCGGGGTAGGAAGCGATACCAATAAATCTCCCCCAAAACTCAACAAGATCTTCAACCAGAAACAGAAAAACCTATACTTGGAGCTTCCAGATGCTTCGCAATACACCCAAAGGTATGATTGAGTGAAAAATTGGCTAAATATATAACCAAACCCCGAAGGAAATAGGGAGTAAGAAATGTTCCGCCTTCCTCACTAACCTAAACAGGGTGATCTATGGTGTATGACCTTGAAATTTAATTATGGCAATGTTTCAGAGGCTGATGGACAGCTTTAAACATCCTGCTTTAATATCATTAGACAGTCCCAAGTATCAGTACTATAAAAGATTGAAGACCAGTCTACTGTACGTCTTATCTTCATTATGATATGTAGGTATAAGCCTACATTCCTCAGACTCCATCAGAGGTTCTTTATCTTGTGGCTGTGATATTTCACCTTGAATGAAACTGTTGAAACTTAAGGTCATTTTAAAATAAAGTCTACTTAAGTTGATAGATATTGTCCAGATGCTGTCAGTAAATATTTTGGTCATTGCTATATATTTGCCCTTAAATGTGGTCAATGAGTCTTTAACCCATTCCAGGAGGAAAACTGAGACTTATTAATGTTGTATTCACCTAAGATAACTTCCTGGGGAAAAAGTGGTAAATACACATTTTGTAATATTTAATCTTTATTGGTTCATCAAAACCATTTAAAATATTTCATAATGTATCTCAAAATGCAGAACATTTTCTTTCCTACAGTTGCCAGACCACTAAAAAATCTGAAATTTTCTTTTTTTCTTTATGCCATTTATCATGAGCAGCAATAAAGGTTTTGGAATGAGAATTTAGGTAGCAATTTTTGGATGATGTATTAGCCCTTCTTCAGCTACGTTTGCTCTAGAGGGCTGATTAATATAAATGTCAGTTTATTTGTAAACTAGGAATATGGAACACAGAAAAGAACTGATACTGCTGTATCTGGAGCCTTGTTCCAGACCCTAAATGAACTTTTGTTGGGTAATGGCCATGCTGATAAGCACCAGAAGCAATATTGCCTAAAGTGACAGAAAATACAGTGGCATCAATCTCTTCTCAAGGTTAAGAAGTTGCTTATTCTGTTTCAAGAGTTCAGCAAATAAATACAGCTTACAAGGAATTTTAAACTGATCACTCAAACCTGCATATATTCAACTGTTAAATCTAAAGGAAGCTGCGGTGGTGATCAAGCCCAGTAATCACTCTTTAATATCACTGGGGAGATAGCAGCATGAGGAAAAGGATAAGGAAGGAATAAATCAACTGGAGAAATTCTGAGCCAAAGACCTTCATTTTTAAAAGGCAGAGATTAAAATCACCAAGCTAATAAGATCAGCTCAGGGACCTAGAAATGTCAGCCAAAAATATGGAAACTGTATCCCCCCAAGAGTAGGCTTTACTCAAGTTGAATCATAAATAATAGTTATCTGCTGAAAACAGACCGTTAAGCTTGCTGTTTAGCTTAAAGGTAGTATTTAGTTAGAATTCTGTATATGGGATGTCTTATTCATATATTAATATATGTGTCTAATAAATTGGTAAAGAAAGAAACATTACAAAAGAATGTTGCATTGGTTTCTTAGCTTTTTCCTTCTATTTGGTATTCCCTTTTCTGTTCCCACTAACACTGTTTTGCAAACATCTCCCCCAATCCAAGACCCTCAAAGGTCCTCTTTGCCTGTGGGGCAACCCCCCCACACACAGTGCTTCCACTACCAAAGATATATACCATGTATACCATGTATAAGACACTCCCATGTATAAGATGCACCTTAATTTGGGGGCCCAAAATTTGAAAAGGAAAATATTACATAAGGTTATTGAACTTAAGTTTTATTCATCATAAAATTCACACAACTCCTCTTCATTGTCAAAACTGCCATCCATTAGCTTGTCTTCATCTGCGTCTGATGACGAATCACTGTCTTCAACAATGAGCGCAAAACAAGCGCGAAAAAGCAGAAAATGCAAATAAAAAATCTACAACCACTGTATAAGATGCGCCTAGTTTTTAGACCCCAAATTTTTCTAGAAAAGGTGTGTTTTATACATGGGGAATATATGGTATTTTATCCACTGACTTGCAGTTATTCCCAGTAGATTAGAAGTTAGAGAACAAAGTAGCGTCTTAGTAAATTTTATATCTCTAGGGTCTGCTATTCCTAAGAAAGACTAACTCCTCAATACAAAATTGTCAATCTTGATTTCATTCCCTCACTAGGTCTCAACATCGGTGTGTCTTCAACCCAGCTGATCAGCTTATCCCTAGACACTGAGCATCTCCTTCTCTGTGCCTTAGCTCAGGCCATGTCTCCTGACTGGAGGTCCTGGTTTTTCCTTACTTTTTTTTTTTTAATTTTTTTTAATTTATTCATTTTTAGAGAGAGAGGAGAGAGAGAAGGGGGAAGGAGCGGGAAGCATCAACTCCCATATGTGCCTTGACCGGGCAAGCCCGGGGTTTTGAACTGGCAACCTCAGCATTCCAGGTCGACACTTTATCCACTGCGCCACCACAAGTCAGGCCTTTTTCTTACTTTTTAACTCTTTCTTTTCTTATAAGATACAGTCTATGAGACATTGTTTCCCAGAAAACACACACTTTTCTTTCTTTTTCTGCAGCATTTCCTGTTTTCCTCTGCTTTCTTAGTCCTTATTAGTGAATGGTATTTTGTGTTACTCCTTATCTTTCAATTCACAATCAAAATTGCTAAACAGGATTGAGTGTCTTTAAGGAGAAGTGATATCCTGGATTTCATCACATAACACTTATCTAGAACACCACATTAGCACACTCACATGCTCGGTAATTCCGGTAATTCTGGGTTTAAAGAATGCTGGTTCAGTGCTAGCCCAATGATAAGGTAGAATAATAAAAACAAAGCCCAGAGCCTGACAACACAAGAGTAAACCATCAATACTCTCTCAATAAATCCTGTGGAAGTTCAGGATGAAAACAGGCACTACATGATTTGATTAAATTTCTTTTTTAAAGATAATTGAATCATTACAGTGAAAAATTTGTGTAGAAAATTCTACTCTTTATTGAAGATGTAGGAGAAATATGCCACGTTCTCTAGGAAGATGCTGCTTATCCCTTTCCTTCCCATCCTCAGCCAGACTAGATGCAGTGGCTTCTGGAGCTCAATACCCCAAACGTAGCATGTATTTCTCAAGTAGTTTCTTCCTTACTTGGGGTACTAATCATCTCCCTTTGGAGTGTATTTAATTGAACATAATGCATTTTATCCTCTTCTAAGCCATAAAGTATTTGAGGGCAGGGGATCAAGTTTAATTTATTTTTGAAACACTCCCAACAGTCAGAGAATGGCTTCTCTATAGAAGGGACTCAATATATGCATGCATGCCCATATGAATGAATGAACATTACTGTCATTAACAGAGGGATATTCAAGTTAAAATTTTGTATCTGGAGACTAACAACTGATTTTGATTCTCAAAAGCACAGTTTTTAATTATAATGTTTCTGAAATCAGAATACCTGTTACATTTGATGTATACATTTAATATTGTTATTGTTGATTTTGTGTATGTGTGAAAAGGCAGTTATCAATCAATGGCATATCTTAGAATAAATGCTATCGTTGAATTGAGGAACTAGCCTATAGGTCAGAACTTCTAACTTAAGGATGAGATATTGAGTTTACATGTGTCCACATGAGAGAGGGTGTGATTGAGAGTGAGGTAAACTCTCCAGCTTCCCAGAGAGGTACAGAATTCTCTGTTTAATGCATTACTTTCCTGGAACATAACCAGGAAGTATTATTTCCTATGACTGGAATATACTGCAATTTCTGAAAAACTCAAACTGTTTCAAAGAGAACTAGTTGCTTTCCCACTGTTCTTCCAGCATTCCTTGTTCTCAGATGTGACTCTGTTAACCTCCCCAACCCTATTATCACTGTGATTCATGGCCACCTTGAAATAGTGTTGTATTGCTTAATAAGCCCTGCTCTTCTCTCTTTGTTTTTGTTTTACCAGAACTATCTCATTCATGATAAAGACTAGTTACTTTGAATATGTAAAATCTTGGGTCCATAGCTAAAGAACAGTTGGTCAGTTTGCAAATTAAGTCCTTGGTTGCCCAGAGGTCCAGAAAAGAACAGAAATAGTACATCACTTAGTACACCTAGAATTCTAGTTCTAAAAACACATTCCCTGGTGATCGATGTGCTGACAGCATGATGTGAGCATAGCTGTGATCACAGAGGGCAGCAGGCTAGGCTACCTACACTGTAGGGTGGAAAATAACCAAAAACAGAGCACCTTCTTGACACCCTGCCACCTACTTTGGATTGATCCAGGTTTATAAAATGAACATAGGAAAGAAATCACACAGGGTATCAATTGTGGATAACGGCCAGGAAAAATGTTCAAGTGATATAGATCTATAGATGATGTAGATATAGATATAGATATAGATATAGATATAGATGATATATATAAATATAGATAGATATAGATATAGACAAAAATATAGTTATAGATATATAGATATAGAAATAGAGACAGAAATAAAGATAGAAATATATATATATATATATACTCAGGAAGTCTCCAATAGAACAAGGAGATCTTCTATTTCTTAGAAATATACATGGAAAATGCTGTTATTTTTCCCTTTTCACAGCATAGCAGTCTAACAGTGTACTATGTGTGTGTGTACGTATGTCTCAATAGAGATGAGTAGGCAAATGATAAAAAAAAACGTTAAATTGAATTGTTTTTTGATGTTTGATCATTGCTATAAATGGCAATAATTGTCTTTGTGAGCATAAAGAGTTAATGATTTTCTAGCATGATTTCATTTTACATCCCAAAGAATCAGAATACTCCCAGAAAAATGCTACTTAAACGGGCAAAATAAAAGAAGGCAAGAAAGGAATTGACAAAAAACAAGCTTGAATGCATAATGAATGCTTTGCAACTCATTGATAGACAACCCTTAAAACAAAGCATTGTTGTGTGAAATGTTCTAGAGAAAAGAACTCAAGAGTTTATCAAATGAGTTATTGGAAAAGAATTTTTTTTAAATCTGCCAGAAATGTATCAGGTCATTATTGCATCTTATAAATTATTTATTATTCTTAGATATGTCATAAGTCCAACACAAATAAAGGAAAAATGCTGACAAGACAGAAACATCATTGTGAATATAGAGATAACTTTCTGAGGCCTTGCAAAAAAGTTCCAAAAATCTTTGCGCCCTGGCTGCTGCATTTTCACCACTTACGTATTTCGTTCCTTTGTATTTGAGAGTGTCAGCACTTTCCTTTCCCAGCAAGACCACCTATCCCATTTTTCTTCACATGACTAAGCTAACAGACCACAAATGTTTCTGCTGTATATGTATGAGAGAGAATTAACCATGAGAAGTTTTTTAAAAATGTGATAAAGAAAAGAAATCCAATTAAAAAAAAAACACCTATTACTATGTTTGCCTAGTTGATCAGCATCTCTGCAAGATTTTGCTATTGCTTGTGCCTGGAGTCTTACTGAATGAAACAGTGAAGTCTCCCTAGTTTTTCATTATTTGGAAGCAGGCTAATGAAATATTGGAGAAATAGTTTCCTGTTTAATACTGAAAAGACATTAAGTATCTGAATGCAAACTATTTTTCTTTTTATTCACTTTTGAGGGTCTTAAGAGAATGATTATGGTTTTATTATGTAAAAGCAGAAATGTCCAAGTTGCCTGATCACGTGAAGACATGCCATCTTTCATCTCTTGCTTTATTCTTTGCCCATTACTTATTTTAGATTGTGGAAGCACGTTTTTCTCCCCCATGGTCTTACTAGAGAATTGCTAGAACTTGAGCCCAAATTCCTTTACGACTGACACTAAGTTAGCTGTTAGCTAACTTCTTATGACTTCTATTTAATAGGCCCTAACACTTCTCATTTCTTGATTACAAACCTAACCCTTGTTTGTGCAATTTTCAGTTCGCTTCCTTTTCCAATATCACTTACCTCCATTGTGAGCGGCTTCCTTCTCAAATTTTTGTGGTGCTGTCTTTTCCACTCATTTTATCCTTGCCATTGATCACCTTAATTATCTGGATCTGCCAGTTGCTATCTATGTGGCTCTGGGAAAATAAATCCTCTCCCTTCTTCAGTGGTTCTGTTAGAGAGGAATAGCAGATGATCATACCCACAGGTGATTTAGGATCCCACAAAGAATGCATACAAAGCACTACACACTGTACTCAGTCCCTCATGGTGTGACTAACATTACTACTTAGAAAATATGTATATTGTCCTTTTTCTTTGTTAGGAGTTCAATCTTAATTAAAACACAAAACAAGATAAAAAATAAGATGGATGTCTGGGTAGAAGGCCTTGTGTCTGCAATCATATGACTGTTCTTAAGATGATGGTGGCAATGACCAAGAGTATGTACAATGGGCTGTATGAGGAATCTCTGACTGGGAAGGACTTGGGAAAAATATCACCCTCATAATGGAATTTTCAAGATTTTCTTAATGGAAAAGACAGCGATAAAACCCTACTGAGAAGAGGCACTCAGAGGCATACTGTACCTCAGTTCCCTGTTACATAGAATAGCCTCACGGGATCCAAGCAGAGGAGCTCAGGGACCCCATAAATACCATTTATTTTGGACAGTAGAGCTTTGGAAGTAAAGGTGAGCTATAGGACAAAGGGGGAGGGTTCTGTCAATCCATGAAAGCCAGTTGTGGATTAAGGATATTTGTGGGAAACGAAGAGGGTATGTCCAGTGTCATGGGCATGGACACACAGCTCATGGGTTTTTCCTTCAGGCAGCAGGCCTCTTCTTGAAAGGGCATGGAGGAGCAATGCCTGTCCTTTCCCAGGCCGCAGGGGTGCCATTAACCACTGTGAGAAGACTCTGCTGGGACCATGCTCCTCTTTAGGAGAGTGTCAACTACTTATGCAAGGAAACATGGAAAACAAATAGATGTTGAACCAAGATTTAAACTCAGATTGGTTTGGCTCCACAATGCTAAAATAATATAGTTAATGAATAGAAAGTCATAATATAATTGACCGAAGATGTGCAGTAAATGCATTTTAAAAATTTGAGTAATTGTTACATGTACAGTTGCAAAAGTGACAATGTTAATTTTGACAAATAAAATATAGGATATTGTAAAAAAAATATGAAAACTAGAACTATAACCATAGATTATATAAAAATAAAAGCAGGATTTGGGTAAGAAGTTTAAGTATATTAATGTTTTCATTTTGCATCACAGTGAGCCCACAAAGAGCATTTAATTCTTGATGGTGATGAAACACTTGGAAATTAAACTGTAAGGATATACTATGAAAATATGCAGAGTTAGTTAAATAATCAGAGCCATCAAGGCACTCTAGGGCAAAAGCCCTGAGCAGACGAGAGTCCAGGGGCCTCTCTGACCCATACTGGAAACAATACATGCTGGAAACAACAAAACAGCAGGATAAGATTCAGGAACAGAAAATGTTTAGGCTCTCAGAACAGAGATTAGAAGTCAGCATGTTTCTTGTCCTTCATTTCACCCCTGAAAACTTCTGCTGTCTGCTTCTTTAGTTATCTGTACTGCCTAATATCAGTGACCAACCTACTAAGAAGCAAGACAGATATGCCACGTGTATTAAGACATAATAGAGAAAGAAATAAGCATCTCATTTAAGCATAAAAATAAAAATCAGCATCAAGAACTATGAAGGATGTAAGATTTCATTTATCATACTTAAGAACTTATAAGTTGGCCTACTACAATTTCATGGAAGCTGGAAGAAGGCAAAACTTATAGGTCAAAGACAAAGAGCTTTATAAGTATCATGTTTATATCAATTCCTCTTGGCCCTAGAGGGGTGACGTGAAGAGGACCAGGTTGCTGCTGTGCACACCATGCTTTTGCATTACAGCTGAGGAATCCTAAGGCAGAACCCAAATCTTTTATAACAGACCACATTCAAAACTGCCTGGCTTTGTGCCAAAGTAAGATACTAGCTTTATGATGCTGGGAAGTTAACAAATCTGTCACTACTGCAGAGCAAGACACTATCTCTATCTTCCAAGTCTGTTTGCTCTACAATATCCTTGAAAAGATAGCCAGAACCAAGGCCACTGTGCCTGTGCTCATAATATATGTAGAAAGAAAGAATCCTGGGAGAATTGTTTTGAACACACACGGATGCTCTAAATTGCAGATGTTGATTTATAATCGCCCTGCATCTTACCTGTACAACTCTGTGGCAGGCGACAGAGTAAAAAGGAGCCAGGATCTATTTAACAACATGTAATAATCTTCCAAGCAAATCAGGATACTTCAGCCAGTAATGTATCAATCCAAGAATTAATTATTGAAAGTATCATATTTTAAGGAAGAAATAATAGCTGGACAACCTGGATAAAAAATTTAAAAATATAGAAAATTAGAAATTAAGAAAGGTATATAACAGATAAAGATGTCACGAGATTATAAGAAAGTACTATATTTAACTAAATGATAATGTTGATAAAATATATACATTTCTAAGAAAACACAAATTACATTTTTTTGGTATTTGACTCAAATCATTCTGGAATAAATTTAATATGATGGAGGTATTTGATTTTTCTAAACATTAGTTTATCAAATATCATTAATACCTGATATCTCAAGTGTTATGATATATAAATATTATATATAATTCTTCCTCTATGTAATACATTATTTTTAGTTATTATTAGAGTTGAAATTATTGATCAAAAAAGCATGAACATTTTGGGGACCCTTGATAAAACTTTCCGGAAGGACTCTCATTTTTGTACCCTCATGTGGGCAATGCAACTATCTATGGACTCCAGACTTGTACCTCTTCTACTGAAACTCAAATATGTGATACATTCGGATTATTTTCCCAATCCACCAACTATAGAACTTTCCACGAAGCCAAAGACATGGCTGAATACATTTTTTTTTCTTCATGTGTACTGCATATTTGAACTAAAAGACTTACAAGGCACTAGTTGATTGATAATATCTCAGGTATATTTTTCTACCACAGCTTTATAGACTTCTTAAGGCTATGAGTTCTTGGTGCTTTTTTTTTTTTAATCTTCTGATGGCAGTGATATGAATGGAGGCTGGCCAGATGTCAAGGGGAGGCAAAGGGTCCAGCTGGCTTCAGCAGCTTCTGCAACTGAGTTTAAGTCACAGTGTGGGGCAGGCTGAGAAATGGCAAATTAATGTAGATAGTCTTTCAGCAGAACTTTCCCCTCTGCAGACTGCTCTCCTTCTTGCCACTCTGCTGGGATTACCCATAAACATTACTGCACAGGTAATATGGAGAATTTGCTAAATTACCATTTGAGCCACAGGACATTAACCCCCTACTTGAAAAAGAAGAGAAAGAAAGTAGTTCTGACTCTTTTTTCTATTGTCAAGGTGTATTAAAAAAAAATGAGGCAGATTCCTGAAATATTGTCATGAGAATGGCCTCAGTTGTCCAAGGTGCCCTGTTTGTACTCTGAGGCCACATCTAAATGGACCATGGGATTCTCCTTAATCTTTTCATTTTTCTGCCTATAATACTGGGAATTTCCACCTAAAAGGTCATACTAGTAATCCAAGTCTACTGTTCAGAAAAGGTGAGAACACAGAATCCATAGTGTTACTGACAAAGTTTTTTTAGTCATAGGACATGGGCTGAGAACCCATATTACGTACCTTTGGGTAGGTAATGGCTTAGCAGTAGATGATAATGAACTTTGCAGGAATTCGTAGCGAGGGGCAAACTGACACTCAAATATATAATCTTGTTAGCTCAAATTTCTGGAAACAAGAATTTGTTGCTAAGGCTTTGACATTTGTTTTATTTTTCCATTCTTTCCTCTACCTTTTTCTGTCTCACTTCCGCAATTATGCATTCATGAGGAAATTTTCAATTAATTCAAAGGAATCTGTGCCTTTAAGACAACAGGAGGTCACCAATCTTATTTGCTAATGAACACTTAGTAGTAGGCACAATTTCCATGGGACTCAGGTTCTATTACTGGACACAGTTAAATTTTAAATATAAAAAATCCAATGTCTATTTTAGCAATTGACTCAGAGAATTACTTATGATCTCTCAGGTAAAATGAGATTATACCTGCAGTTTCCCAATTTGAAATTTAAGCTACCAGCTACCAAACAGCTCATTTTCAGATATTCATCCCTCCTGTAGCAGTTACAATATTGAAAATAATATAGACTTTGTAGAATCTAAAAACTACTTCTGATAAAAGACACAAAATAATCTCAAGTTTGTTTGTTTCTTTCTTTTTCTTTGGTCCCTCTACATCTAATGGGTCAAGTGTTCCTGGTGCCCACTGTCCCATCTGTGGTGACTGCAGTCTGGCTACATGAGCACAGACCAATCACACTGTGTGCTACCAGATGTTCCATGTCTCCAGATCTTGTCCTCAGAGTGCCATTCAGAGCTCAGTTGACCCAAACGGTTGTAGTGTGAATACTCTGAGCATGAACAGTCAGTGGCATGCCTTGCCCATCCCTCATGTAACTCTGCAGGCATGGACTCACCTATCCTTGCCAGAAGTGGGCAGGTTGCTGTCTGTAAAAAGGCTAGAAGAAAATAACATAGTCTCTGCATTTATTTTGTTTAGTCCAGTTCTGAGCCTTCTCTTTGCCCTCATCTTTTCAACATCTCATTCCTTTCTTTCCTTCTTTGGTCAGCTGAGTTTTTGTAGCCAGACATCTTCTGACAAACATAAAACACAGTGAGAAAAGAGAGTTAGAAGAAGTCTTGAGTCTGAGTTCCACTTGGGGATATGAGCTCATTAATGCAATCTGGACCACATATTCATCTAATGAATGCAGTCTGGAGATTTGGCTCCTGTCACTACTTCCTAAAAGAGGTGGAGTGCCAAGAGGGTAGCAGCTGAGAGGGGCGGGATGGCAGACTGGAGAGTGGGCGAGACTAATTGGTCTTGTCACATAACAGATTAGATTATTACGGCCTAAAAGTAGAAGGGGGAAGAGAAGTTAATCACTGATTTTTTTCCAAGAAGACATAAAGCTGAGCATCCTCATAGAACCAGATGCAGAGATAGAAGCACACGCTTCTTGACAAGAAAACCGGAAAAGCTAAGTGGAAGACAATTTTTAAAAAGGTACAACATTCTGCTCTTCAACTAGATAAGGGAATTGAGAATAGCAAAGTATAATCTGATAAGAATTATGATAATTTTTGTTAATGCGTTAAGGCAAGGACACAGTTTTACTTCGGTAAATCAATCAAATAAATTTTTAAAAAAAGAGAAGAAATCATTGGGGTTGGGGGCAATATTCAAACAATAAAGAAAGATTGACTTCCCAAGAAATTAAAAATAAATATTTCAATGTGAATATCTAATTAAGTTAACCATTCATGATTCTTAACTCTCAATAGGGTAAGGCATCCTAGAATTTCTAATATAAAATTATTATTATAATTCAACTTACCATATGCTCTACACTATAAAACTGTACTTTTAAAGAAAATATTCAGCAAATCAAACTCAGAATCCAGGCTGAGCATCCCCTAATGTGTTCTTAATACTTACAGAGCTACTTCACGTTTGTTACCTGAACCGAGTTCCTCAGGGCAGAAGACCAATGCCTTCCCCTCCACCCTTTCTTCTCACCATTTTCGCTCTCCTGCACCACTTCTTCCCTTGGATCTTTCTGTCTTGCTTCCTTGCCTAACTTTTTTTTTTCTTTTTAACAAATCCCCATGATTTTAATATGACATCGTGAGAAGAAATAGAAAGTGTTGATTTGGGACTAAGATGTTTCTTTAGATTAATGTAGGTTCTATAACATAACATTTTTCCCCAGACTCTGGAATGCTAATAACATAGATATTTCCCGCAGGTCGTTCTCTCTGTTGTCTCTGGCCCTGGACCACTGTTAAATGAGACCCTTTGAGTTTTCCTTATGTCCCACATCAGATCTCCCAAACACCCCTCATGACTGAACATAGTTGCGACCTAACTGATGGCAGCAACCTAGATTTGTCTCTCCTTTCGACTATCGGGAAAACAGACACCCGGAGTCATAGCTTTCTGTAAATAGCTGAGCCTGTTCTGCCACTTTAATAAATAATCGGTGATTTTGTAATGGAAATTTTTTATCTAGTTGGTGGGCCTGGTTTGTCATATTGTATGATGTCAAAGAACTTAAATTTTTTATTTTTTGTAAAGGAAAGTTTCTGATGGTTTCCTCTACTCAATAAATTTTCCCAGTTTTTTCCTCTCTTTCTTTATTCTCAGTTGCAGGAGATTCATTTTCTGTAAAATTGTAATTACTGATCTTTCTAGAAAGAATAATGTTAAGTTTTGTAGGGCACCTTTCATACTCAAGCTCTTCATGGAGCTTTTTGTTTTGTTGTGTGTGTGTGTGTGTGTGTGTGTGTGTGTGTGTGTGTGTTTACCAAGACAAACGGTAAGGTAACATAACGACTGTGAAGGTACAGTAGGTCAACCAGTGCATGTTCAGAAATGGCTCATCTATGAGCTCCAACTAGAGCATTTCTTTCTGTGAGGATATTGGCCAGGAAGCTCTTGCAAGGAAGATTATTATGTTTGCTTTCAGAAATATAAGAGGGCAACTATAGCTTCTAACCTTACGGTCACAGGATTAGAGATGTTGATAAGGAGGGGCAGGAGGGAGCATGCAGGGGAAGAAAGGGACTCAGAGGAGAATGAGGAAGGATACTTCGGTGACCATAAAGTCATGATGAAGTGGGACAAATATAAGAACCAAATCATTCTGGAATAAGAATAAGATTCTAGTCCTCCAGTGGGTTACAGGAAAATACCGGGTATATCACAATAAGGTAAATATTCCCTTAAAAAAATTTTTTTGGTAAATTATTGGAATTATTTTTTGCAGACATTGTTGCCAGACACTGTTTGGTTTTTAAAGACATTAGAGTTTTCTCAGAGATCTTAGCTCAGGAAAAGTAAGCCTCCCCTTCCTTGTGGCCTTGTTGTCTATTAAATTCAGGGGCAGTATTTTAATTAGTTGCTCTGAAAGTCCCAGGTGAGTACAACACAAATAATACTGTCAGCCTGTGACCTATGTGATTCCTTGGCTGATAGAACTGAACTATAGTCAATGTAGCCATCAATCATGTAGAATTGTTTATTTTCCCTTTCACTTTGTATCCCAAAATGACATCTTTAGTTTCCATTAAGATAAAAAGATAAAGGATATGTCTGTTGATATTTATAAATAATGATGATTGCTGCTAATATTACTGACTACTTATAATTATGATAGTGAAATTATCTATCAACCCATCACCTCATTTAATTCTCATAACAATTTTTATATAGTAGGTAATATAATTATTTCTATTTTACATTGAGAAAATTTACATACAAGGGTTAAAAAATTCTCAGGGTCAAAAGACAATTAAGAGACAGAACCAAGAATTGAACACTCAACATTATGGACCCTATAAAGTCCATATAATTACCTTGGTATCCTGCTATTTTAATTGAGTTCATGATATTACATTGTCATTGTTTATGTCTAAGGGGAAAAAGTAGGACACGTTATAAGAAATGTTGGAATGATTGAAGTTATTTTTTGTTTTACTACCATTCACTTGCCATTGTCCCATTTCTGGTCACCTGCTGATAAATAGATTCTTTCCCAGGTAATTAAATTAGACAAGAAACCAGTAGTCACAAGATTTTACTTTGGTACTCTCTGTTTGGACCAGCATTTGTGTTATTCTCAAAGAAAATTTTGTAACTACTTTAGGATCATCTTTCACAGCTGTATTTTGCACTACGGTTCCTATTTTTATGTGTCTGAAGAGAGAGAACTTTAGTCTTGACAAAACTCATATAAATAGCTAGGAATATTTCTCAAAGTAACAATCTAAACAGTTGTACTCAAAGCCTCCAAATTGCAATCTTGTGATGATGACACTGCATTCTTTGTTTGTTTTTCAACACTGAATTTGTCTAAACCTTAGTTTTTACAAAATGGCTTAAAACAACTAAGAAAAAATAACAATAACAAAGATAATAATATAGTGCAAAAAAGAACCAGCAAAAAATATAGAAGGAAAAGATTAGAATGCAGGTAACCTAAATGGCAGGATTAACTCTATTTTACAATTGAACTCTGTCTCTGAGCTTCCTGGACACCAAAACCAAAAGGAAGTAAGAAGAGTTACATTGTTATTATCTCTGGAAAGCATGTTTTAGGTGACATAATTGAGTGCATATCAGCCCTATTATAAACTTTTCTTTATTTCCACACTTTTATTATGTTCATTCCTCCATTTTAATTTTGGGGGTGGATGTAAGAACATTGTTAGATGTGGTTCCTACTTTTTTTTTTAAATAATTTTATTTTTTTAATGGGGCGACATCAATAAATCAGGATACATATATTCAAAGATAACAAGTCCAGGTTATCTTGTCGTTCAATTATGTTGCGTACCCATCACCCAAAGTCAGATTGTCCTCTGTCACCTTCTATCTAGTTTTCTTTGTGCCCTTCCCCCTCCCCCTTTCCCTCTTCCTTTCCCCCCTCCCCCCCGTAACCACCACACTCTTATCAATGTCTCTTAGTTTCACTTTTATGTCCCACCTACGTATGGAATAATGCAGTTCCTGGTTTTTTCTGATTTACTTATTTCGCTTCGTATCATGTTATCAAGATCCCACCATTTTGCTGTAAATGATCCGATGTCATCATTTCTTATGGCTGAGTAGTATTCCATAGTGTATATGTGCCACATCTTCTTTATCCAGTCATCTATTGACGGGTTTTTTGGTTGTTTCCATGTCCTGGCCACTGTGAACAATGCTGCAATAAACATGGGGTTGCATGT
This sequence comes from Saccopteryx bilineata, assembly GCF_036850765.1. Taxonomy (NCBI): domain Eukaryota; kingdom Metazoa; phylum Chordata; class Mammalia; order Chiroptera; family Emballonuridae; genus Saccopteryx; species Saccopteryx bilineata. Next base: position 184,382,757 of record NC_089490.1, on the reverse strand, counting down.
GTCTTTACGTATCAATGTTTCTGAGTTTTGGGGATATATACCCAGTAGAGGGATTGCTGGGTCATAAGGTAGTTCTATTTGCAGTTTTTTGAGGAACCACCATACTTTCTTCCATAATGGTTGTACTACTTTACATTCCCACCAACAGTGGATGAGGGTTCCTTTTTCTCCACAGCCTCTCCAACATTTGCTATTACCTGTCTTGCTAATAATAGCTAATCGAACAGGTGTGAGGGGATATCTCATTGCAGTTTTGATTTGCATTTCTCTAATAGCTAAAGAAGATGAGCATCTTTTCATATATCTGTTGGCCATTTGTATTTCTTCCTGGGAGAAGTGTCTGTTCATGTCCTCTTCCCATTTTTTTATTGGATTGTTTGTTTGTTTGTTGTTGAGTTTTATGAGTTCTTTGTATATTTTGGATATTAGGCCCTTATCTGAGCTGTTGTTTGAAAATATCATTTCCCACTTAGTTGGTTTTCTGTTTATTTTGTTATCAGTTTCTCTTGCTGTGCAAAAACTTCTTAGTCTGATGTAGTCTCATTCATTAATTTTTGCCTTCACTTCTCTTGCCTGTGGTTCCTACTTTTATAATCTTAAATGGTAGAGCTGTTACAAAATGAATATTCATTGTAAAATAAATAAATAAATGCATGGAAAGTATAAAGCTACAGCCTGACCAGGCAGTGGTGCAGTGGATAGAGCATAGACTGGGACGCGGAGGACCCAGGGTCGAAACCCCAAGGTCGCCAGCTTGAGTGTGGGTTCATCTGGTTTGAGCAAAGCTCACCAGCTTGAGTCCAAGGTCGCTGGCTTGAGCAAGGGGTCACTCAGTCTGCTGTAGCGCCACAGTCAAGGCACATATGAGAAAACAATCAATGAACAACTAAAGTGCTGCAATGATGAACTGATGCTTCTCATCCCTCTCCCTTCCTGCTTGTCCCTAACTGTCCTTCTCTCTGTTTCTCTCTGTCTCTGCAAAGTAAATAAATAAATAAATAAATAAATAAAGTATAAAGCTACATGTTTCTGATTATTTCTCTTAGATCATCAATGGTAAGACTCATTAAATAAATGGTCAAAAACTATAAAAAGAGAAACATGGTCATCTCTAAAATAGTGCCAATGAGCTGGTAAGTAAACTTTGATAAACTGAAATGTGGAAGCAATCTTTTCATTCTCAGGTCTCAAAATCTGGCAATGTTTCAGCTCTGTCTCTGATATGTAAGCTTTAAATAGAACATGTAATGGTGCTGAGAATTCTTGAAGTCAGAGGATGAAAATATTTAAGGGACTCCATACCAGTTGTTTTGTTTTATTTAAATTATTGACAAAATTTTTGTTTTCTCTTAGAGCCATAGACCATAAAGTCAAATTTTACAGTTATCAAAAAAATATATTTATAGTCCTGAAAAATTTGTCTCGAACCAGAGACCTCAGCTGGCAACTGTAGACAACATAAAATATATTTTGACAGAGGACCTTTCAGCTATCTCCTAGTGGTTTTCAAGACTTACTTGACACTCAGTTTTTACCAATTCAGATTTCAGTTAACATTTTTGTAACCCCTGAACCATTAAATAAATCATAGTCTTACTAAATCTAGAATCCAACACTACGACAAAATTGTTTCTAGACTTCCCTGGTGAGAGAGAAAGAGAAAGAAAGAGAGAGAGATGTATTTTTGCATTCAACAACAAAAAACAAAATTCATGACGATTTTCTATAAATATCACTTTATAACACTTTTGAAATTAAAATGTGTGTTAACTTGCTCCTGATTTGTATGATAAAGAAAATACTATCCTTTTACAGGTGAGAGAGAAAAAAAAAGTCAGGGAAGAGCAATCCATGAAAACCCCGTAAAATACCAATATTCACTAGAGTTCATGGGATTAGATAAATCAATTTGTTGAAAGAATTTAACTCAACACTTGTGTGCTGCTCCACAGTTTTGATAAACTTTCATCTAATTTAAAAAGGACTAATTTTAAATTTGTGTAATTTTACTTTATGTTCACCTCTCTTTAGAAGCCGTCACTAAAATTACACCCTATAAAGTAAATGAAAATGCCACATTTATATTGGAACATATTCTTCAATTTCTGAAACTACAATAATTCTTCATTTTTTATCAGGGATAATGCCTAATGTCTGTTTTGGGCAAATATACCAGCAAATTAAATGTACTTTTTGGATAACATTTGAAGATAATTTAAAAATGATATGGCAAGCACACATATCTGTGACTTGACTTGCATTATTAGTATCATTTTTTTTTATCACGAGTGAAGAGACTGAATGATTTACTTGGAAAGAGGAGAGACTAAGAAAGCATGAAAAATGTTTTCTGATCAGACATGCTAACCATGTAGAAGAGATGCTAGATTTGATCTATATTATCTAATAAAATAGATTTAGGATCAATAAGGGGCTGTTAGGAAGAGATTGTTTTCAGCTATCTACAAAAATGGCTTTACATTTACAGCTTCATGAGGGCAGAAATGATGTACATCCTTTTAGCAGTGTATCTAGGCACCTAGCAGAATGCCTGGAGAAAAACTAGTTATCTCATCAGCAATAGTTTAATAAATGGAATTAAGATTTTAGAAGAAGGGAGGGAAGGACTTCTCATTACTCTGGAGTATTTTGTCTGCAGAAGACACACTCCCATTCAGAGATGGGAGACCAGGTTTACAGTGTAACAGAAGGCCAGAGAGTCTCACACTGCTGTTATGGTGAGAAAGCCAACCCATGATCTAGTTATATATTGCTTTCTCCCTACTTCATTTATCTACATTCATTTACCAATGTACTTTTTTTAAAAATTAAAATTTTTTGTTTTATTTTTATTATGGTAAAGTATATATAACAAAAATGTACCCTTTAAACACCTTTTAACTGTGCAGTTCAGTGGCATAAAGTACATTAACATTTTTATGCTATCTCTAGAAGTTTTTTAACATTCCATAGTGAAACTCTACACCGGCTGAAAAATAACTCCTTATTCCCTCCCCTCTCCAGTCCCTGGTAACCACTGTTCTACTTTCTGTCTTTATGATGTTGACTGTACTAGGTACTTCATGTAGGTAAAATCATACACTCTTTGTCCTTTTGTGACTGGCTTATTTCACTTAGCATAATGTCTTCAAGTTTCATCCATGTTGTAGCATGTCAGAATTTTCTTTCTTTTTTTTTTTTTAATTATTTTTTTAATTTATTTTTATTTTTATTTATTCATTTTAGAGAGGAGAGGGAGAGAGAGAGAGACAGAGAGACAGAGGGAGAGAAGGGGGGGAGGAGCTGGAAGCATCAACTCCCATATGTGCCTTGACCAGGCAAGCCCAGGGTTTTGAACCGGCGACTTCAGCATTTCCAGGTCGACGCTTTATCCACTGCGCCACCACAGGTCAGGCTCTTTTTTTTTTTTTTTTTTTTTTTTTTTTTTAAGACTATATTTTTAGAGCACTTTTAGTTTCACCATTATTCAAAATTAATTGTATCCCAGCTTCCACACATGCACAGCCTCTATAATTATTAACATCCCCTATCAGAATGATATATATGTTACAATTGATGAACTTTCTGATGCATTATAGTCACGCAAAGTTCATAGTTATTATTAGATTTTGCTGTTGGTGTTACACATTCTTTAGGTTTGATAAAAGTTTAGATGACATGTATCCATCATTTTAGTATCATACAGAGTATTTTCACTGCCTTAAAAATCTCTGCGCTCTTGTGCTCTGCCAACTCATCCCTTCCTTTCCCGTTTCCTGGCAACCACTGATCTTTTTACTGTATCCTTAGTTTTCTCTTTTCCAGAATGTCATATAGTTGGAATCACACAGTATGTAGCCTTTATAGATTGGCCTCTTTCACCTATTAATATTACACTCAATGTTTCTCCATTCCTTTTCATGGCTTGATAAATCATTATTTTTTTTTTTTAGTGTGAGATAATATTCCATAGTCTGGAAATATTACTGAATATTACTCACCTACTGAAAGATATCTTGGTTACTTCCAAGTTTTGGCAATTAAAAATAAGGCTACTATAAATATCTGTATGCAGGTTTTGTGTAGACATACATTTTCAGCGTTTTTGTTGAATTAGATAGTAAGAAAATGTCTAGTTTTGTACTAAACTGCTAACCTGTCTTCCTCAGTGGCCGTATCATTTTGTATTACCACAGCAATAAATGAGCGTTCCTCTTGCTCTGCATCATCACCAATATTTGGCATTGTCAGTGTTTTTTTATTTCGGCCATTTTAATAAGCAGCTCGTAGTTTTTCTAGTTTGCATATCCCTAATGACATGTAATGGAGATAAAATATTATCGATGCTTGTTTGTTATCTGTATATCTTCTTTGGTGAGGTGTCTGTTAAGAAATTTGTCCCATTTACTTTTTTAAAATTTATCTTAGAGAGAGAGAGAGAGAGAGAGAGGGACAGGAAGGGAAGAGAGAGTGAGAGAAATGTCAGTTTGTTGTTTCACTTATTTATGATGCACTGGTTGCTTCTTGTATGTGCCCTGACCAGGGAATAATTGAAACCACAATCCTGGTGTATAGGGATGGCACGCTAAACAACTGAGCCACCTGGCCAAGGTCCCAATTTTAAGAGTTCTTTGTATATTTTGGATAAAAGTCCTTAATCTTGACTTCTCATTATTTTGACCATGTACTTTTAATACAATTTTATTTAAATATTCCAGTTATGTCTCAAGGGTGTCATAAGAAATCAAGGGAGATATCAATGTTTGGTTTAGGCAAGGGCAGCTCCTCTGGAACCAGTACAGGGCTATCAGTAATAACAAGTAAAAGATCACAAATGGAAACAAAAGTCACAGGAGTAAATTAAAGTCCAACCATCGTGTTTCCATAAAACAAGCTCTAAAGATTTTCCTTTGGTATTTCAGCACTTTTATATTATTGAAAAAAATTTTATTCGCAAAGAAATTGACAGAGGAAGTCATATTGAGACCCTAACTCCCATTAGGCTGGTCCGAACTTACAACCGGAAACTAACCACCAAGTCAATTGATTGCTAAGACAAATATGTCAATACTCTCCAGATGACTTTAGCCAGACCTAGAAAATCCTAGTATAATATTCACAAAGTCCGGGATATCATATGAAATTGCATGGCTGATAAAGAACTAGCAAAATGTTACTTTGTGTGAAAAGTCAAGACTCAGACACCAACACTGAGATAACACAGGTGCTGGGATTGGAAAAGATTTTAAAGCAACTGTTACAAATATTCTCCAAAAAGTAAGGTCAAACACATTAAAATGAGTGGAAAGAGATAAGTCTCACCAAAGAAATAAAATATAAAATAAGAACCTGAGAATTTTAGAACTTAAAAATCAATAATCCAAGTTTGAAACTCACTGGATGAATTCAATAGCAGAATAAAAATGACAAAGCAAAGAGTGAACTTGATGACAGATTATGATAATTATCCAATATGAATGATAAAGAGGAAAATAGATTGAAAATAATCAGTGACCAGAGTTTCAGGGACTTGTATGGTGCCAAAAGTTTTAAAATTCTGTGGTGGCTCACTGGATAAAGTGTTGACCTGGATCACTGAGGTCATCGGTTCAAATCCCTGGGCTTGCCTAGTCAAGGCACATACAGGAAGCAACTACTACTAGTAGATGCTTCCTGCTTCTCTCCCCCCTCCTTTCTCTCTGTCTGTCTGTCTGTCTCTCTCTCTCTCTCTCCTCTATCCAAAAATCAATAAATAAAATAAAAAAATTTTGTATCATGAAGGTGGAAAAGAAGAGAGAAAAGAACATTATTCTGAGATATATTTGAAAGAAACTGTTCAAATAGAGAAAGACATAAACCTAGTATAGTAAACAAGGGCTGTTTAGTAATGTTTCTTACACAGATGTACGTTAGTACCTTCTCCATTGATATGAGTGCTTAAACATCCTCTTCTTGCTATGGGAGAGGGAGATACCCTTTCTTCATAATAATAAATTTCCTTTATAAAGGGATAGTTTTTCCTACATGTGCTGGTTCTCAATGGCTTTTAGATCAAAACAATCCATATGCCAAAGAGACATTTTTTCGGATGGCATATTCTAATACCCTTCAGTAATGATAGTTATATGAATGTATATTTAGGCTAAAATTCAGAGAACTATACACTTTAAAACTAATTTATTGCATTTCATTTTGAGTAGTAAAAAGTTTTATAAATATAAAAACTCATTGGGGAAAAGTAAACAAAATATGAAAGGAAACTTGAAAGTTCTTTATTCGAGATCAACATCTAATAAATCACCTCTATCTAGTGAATTCATTTTTAATTTTTCAGTTCAAAATCAAAGTATGTGTAATGATACCTGGCCCAGCATTCTGAACAGCAGGGGTTCTCAATGTTTACTTTTTTTGTCTCAGTTTCTATTAAAAGTCTAAAAATTATTAAGAGCATCAAAAAATTTTTATTTTTTGGGTTATACTTATCACTATTTACAATATTAGAAAATAAAACTGACAACAAATATAAATATTTATTAAATCATTTTATTAGAACAATAAATTGATTATATTAATAAATACCATTTTTAACAAAAACTATTTTTCAATTTAAAGAGCAAGAAGAGTAGAATTGTTTTAAATACTTTCAAGTGTCTCAATGTCCAGCTTAATGGAAAGCAGCTAGATTCTTATATTTGTTGCTGGTCTCTGGGACTCCTGGGAGCTCAGACCATGCTTTGTGAGAACTACTGCTTTATAGAGTAGGATGAATAGAAGAAAAAAAATGTTAGATATAAAATTGTCTCTATCAATGAATATTTATACACAAGTCATAAATATGTTTTAAAATGGTGTTGTTACAGATTCATGAACAAAGCTGAAAGATATTTGTTTCTACATGCATGGGAACACATGAAAATTACTGCCTTAGCTAAAACTAGAATTTACTTCTCTGCCCCCAAATACCATATTTGTTCACTATGTCATGCTGCCTCCCAAATGCCTTGCTAGGGACATTACAAATCCTGCTTTCTCCCTCCACCCTCTATCTATATTGTAAGAAGCACTTCTGGGATCGTTAGATATTTTTAGAGTCTCAAGCACTATTCTGAGTTAGCTTGCTTTTCCCTCATTTTCTTCTTAATTTTTTTCTGAATTATGTCCACCCAAATATTGTCTGAATTTTTCTGAATAACCACAGCTGTTCATTCCCAGGTTGGCTATGACCCCAAAGCAGCAATGACACCAAGCCAATGTTCTCTCCTTGACAAAAGTCAAGAAAAGTAATATTTTATGGATTTTGTTTACTGCTAGATTCTTGGTAACTGAATTCACAAGAGATGTAGGCAAGAGTGAAGATAAACAAAAACAGTAAATTTTTTGGACCTTTTGCTTTGGCATAGTTAAGAATACTGGGATGGTCTAAATATCATTAATAAAGAATATATCTGGATGTTAATGTATTATAAAATTGATGAATTTAAAATGTGCTCAAGAGACTATTTTATTTTCTCTTCTTTATTCAGTAACACACTGATGTAAGAATTGCATTAAACTGCTTCAAATATTTCTCATAGAAGAAAAGGAAAAGAGACTTCACAAACTTCCCAAGTAGCCCATTGTAATAGTTAAGTTTTGCTATATAACTAAACCACCTCAAAATGTATTTATTTAGCTTGTGATTCTGTGGGCCAGCAATTTGGGCTAAGCTCAAATGGCTGGTCCTTCTGGGCTCAGCTGGCCCTATGCATCTACAGTCAGCTGTGAATATTCATTTCTGCTGTGAAAGGCCTTATTCTCCAACAAGCCAGTTCACACATTGGCCCATCACAATTTTGCAACAGAATTAATAACCAAGACTCTCTTGAGGCCTTGATTTGGAATCTGCACACTGTCATGTGAACCACATCCTATTGGCTAACTCAGGTCACAAGGCCAGCCAATATTGGAGTGGAAGGGGAGTAGAATCCATCTCTTGATGAAAAGAACTGCCAAGAAACATGGTAAGAATATGTTTATAGGAAGAAGATTAATACAGCCAGTTTTTCAAACAATCTACCATACCCACTTCATGAGATCCAGAAAGGTACTCTGGCTCAATTTTCAGCATGAGAGAAAGATTTTAAAGATGTTAAAGCAGAAATCAGAAAATGTGTGGGAAAATTTCTAAATACACAAGAAGGGACACTTTTGGAGATGGTGACAAGGAGAGATGGAAAAAACTGAATGCTAAGAAAAATAAAGAGCACTTCAATCTCCACTATGTAGTTATAATAGGGTATCACTAGGGGTAATGGAGAGTGAAATTGAGAAGAAAACTTGGGACGAATTCCAGGAAAGTTCTAAGGGGAAAGATTATTATTTTATAGAATAATCTTGCAGACAAAGCAATATCTTGTACATTGCAAAAGCACAAGAAGAAAGCCTATAAAAACATACTTTTTAATTCCATAAGAAAGAAATTTGCCTTAGACATTGCAAGGCTGGCCAGTTTATTTAACCTTCTTCCTTTCTGTACTTATTTGCTGATGTCATCAGTTTTCAGCGTGTTATTCCTTCCCCCTCCATTTTCACAGTCCTTGGACCAGCATTGATTGGATTGTGCCTGGTGTGTTATAACATCTAGTTGGCCATCCTAATACTGTCACTTCTCTGTCCTGCACAATGTTGAGAATTGAATTTCAAAAGCATCATCTTAGAATTACACTGTCCTTAAAATTTTGGTGTCTTACTTAGGACTTCCCTTGCGAATCAATGGACATTTAGTCAGCTCCTGTCACATGCTAGGTGCTGGATGAAAATTGGATCGGTATATAAAATATCATCACTTTCCAACTGAATAGTTTCTTTTCAACCACTTTAAAGACATTTCTCATCTATTATAATATTTCACTGAGTCACTGTAGATTGACTAAGCAGATGTTTTTCTGCCTTCCATACATGTGGAAACTAGAGCACTATGAAATAGTTGGGAGTGACTAAGGCCACATAACCAGATATTCAATTATCTAATTCCCCAAATTAACAACAACAAAAAATAGTGGAAGGTGGAAGGAAAAGATGGTAAATGTAGCCTTGGCTGCACAGCTCAGTGGATTGTCTACTGAGGTCCCAGGTTTGATCCCTGGTCCCAGCACACATGAGAAACAATCAATGAGTGTACAACTAAGTGGAACAACTTGATGCTTCTCTCTCTCCTCCCTCTTTCTCAATCAATGGAAAGAAAAACATTTTAAAAAGATGGTAACTGTATTTAACTACTTGTTCTGTTTCTATACTTTTTTATTGGAGCCCGTTCTCTCACTCCATATTATGGGCTGAATTGCATACCAACCCCTCCCTTCATATGTTCAGGTCCCAATCCTCAGTGTACCTCAACATAACCACCTTTGGAGATGAGTTCTTTAAAGAGGTGATTAAGGTCAAATAAGATCCTTTGTGTGTGTGTGTGTGTGTGTGTGTGTGTGTGTGTGTGTGTGACAGAGACAGAGAGAGGAACAGATAGGGACAGACAGAAGGAAGGGAGAGAGATGAGAAGCATCAATTCTTCATTGCAGCACCCTAGTTGTTCATCAATTGCTTTCTCATATGTGCCTTGACTGGGGGGTTACAGCAGACCAAGTGACCCCTTGCTCAAGCCAGCGACTTTAGGCTCAAGCTGGTGAGACTTGCTCAAGCCAGATGAGCCTGTGCTCAAGCTGGCGACCTCAGGCTTTTGAACCTGGGTCCTCCACATCCCAGTCCGATGCTCTATTCACTACGCCACCGCCTGGTCAGGCAAGTTAAATAAGATCCTTAAATTGGAGCCTTCATCCAATATGACTGATGCCTTCAGAAGAAGAAGGAAGGCACTGGCCATGTGCATGCACAGAGGGAATACCACGTGAGGACACAGCAAGAAGGCTGCTGTGTTCAAGCCAAAGGAGAGAGGCCTCAAGAGACACCTGACCTACCAACACTTTGATCTTGACTTCTGGCCTCCAGAACTATGAGGAAATGCATTTCTGTTGTTTAATCCCCCTAGTTTATGTTACTTCTTACGGCAGCCTGAGCAGTCCAATACACCCCCTTACATCTCATGTTGTGGTCTTGCTTCCTACTCCTTCAATATTATTATGCTACTCTAATTTCTCAGTTCCTGGTAGTTTTTGCCTCAACATAAAATTTCACAGTTTGAGGGCTTTCCAGGCTCTTCAGAAATGAGAAAGTAAACATATAAGCCTTTGCCACATTATTCTTTCTGTAAGATAAACCCATCAAATGATCTCTGGACTAAAATAACTATTAGGGGTTTTCAAGTAAGGACATGGAAAAAAAAAAAGAAATTTGATCAGGACACTGTTGTTTCATATTACCTCCCTGCTGCTTAAAGCTCTTAGGTCACCAAAGATAAACACTTAGGTGCCTTTGCAATATCCAAATGCTTGACGGGAGCTAGAAAGTGGTAATGAAGGGGGCTGCATCTGCTGTGTGTCTGCAATAACAAAGTGTGTTTGAAAAAAGCATTCACTCCATCCTGCCTGTGCGTATTCTCTGGAAGCACACAATTTCACCAGCAAGTTAGTTTTCAAAACTAAAAACAGGCAGAATGGCAGACGATGCATGGAAAAATGCTAAGCCATGCTTGATCAAGTCTCTGCAGGTCTCTTGTTTCAACTAGTGTCTTTATTGCTTCCTAATCATGTTTGAAGTGCAGCGTTGTCTTCCCCCGCCCCTCCAGCCTTGGAAGGACTGGGTCATTCTCCTTGAAAAAAATGAGATTTTGAAATACAGGGAACAGACGAGACATGGTTTAGTGGTTCTTACAGTATCACACCTCTGGCAAGGGATGATAGGAGAAATAACTCAAACCAATGCCACTAACACCTGCCAGATTTTTGGTCAAATAATGTGCCAAATATTTGACAAAACAGTGATGAATGAATAATAAGAATGTTTAGAAAACATTAAAAATGGCTTAAACATTAAAACTGAGATCTGCTCACTACAAAGGTGAAACATAACTCAGTAGATTAGAGCCACAGTTTAGCAAATAGAAAATTACCAAGCTACTGTTCCTCAGGCAAACGTTAGTAATGCAATGGATAGAGAAGTCTAGGCACATGCTTCTTTAGAAACCTATGAGAATCCTGCCTGGCCTGGGCTGCACTTCTGGTCTGGCATGATGCTCAATTCTAGGTCTCTGGTCAGGAGAACTGCAGGGAAACGAGAATCGCTTCAGGGGACTGGATCTATATGAGTGCTCTTTGGAGCTGACTCCATGGGAACTGGCCAAAATAAATTCTGTATTTCCTTCTTGCAACAAACAAATTTCTCAGGTTACACTGAAATTAAAATGGACTTCTCGATGGAATAGAAACCAGGAGCAGAGACAGTCACTCATCTTAAAAACTTTGAATCAAATCCCAGATGTCCCCAAGGGCCAAACCAACATCTAAGGCTGGTTGGTGGGTAAAGGTGGGTAGGAGGATTGAAGGAGATAACCTTCAATCTATCCCAAAGTGGGAGAAAAGAAACTTGAATCAAAAATCCTTCCTACAAAAATCTACAAATTTATTTTTCTATGCTGCATGCCTATTAAGCCCCTGAATGGTTAAACACTTGCCAGATGAAGTCACTTATTTTGCTTTTCATGGTTATCATGTGGTTGGTAACAGATAAGAGGCCACAGCCTACCCTCCACCTGAAATCTAACATTCTTCCCACTCTATGTACTTCATCAATATGGAGAGGACCAGGGTGTCAGAGGGAGGATAATGATCTGAAGGGGAGGAAAATTTGAAGCTGCCCTCAGTGCCTTGAAGCTTTAAAGTGCATATAAATAATTCAAAATGTAGATTATTAACTTGTTCATAAAGTTAACTTTTGCTAGAAATCCAACATGCTGGTATAAATGAAAGAACTTTTACTCAAAGAGAATGAGAAAACATGGAAAACAGAGAGTTCTGTTTTCAGATTTTTTTTTTCAGCAAAGCACTTTTAAATCTTTGTGGAGTTTTATTTATTGTTATAAAAGAAATGCATGTTCCCAATATTTAAAAAACAAATTGAGCCTGACCAGGCGGTGGCACAGTGGATAGAGCATCGAACAGGGATGCGGAGGACCCAGGTTTAAAACCCCGAGGTCGCCAGCTTGAGCGCAGACTCATCTGGTTTGAGCAAAGCTCACCAGCTTGAGCCCAAGGTCACTGGCTTGAGCAAGGGGTCACTTGGTCTGCTGTAGTCCCTTGTCAAGGAACATACATAAAAGTTGTCAGTGAAAAGCAAGGTGCTGCAATGAAGAATTGATCTTCTTATCTCTCTCCCTTCCTGTCTATCTGTTCCTATCTGTCCCTCCCTCTGTCTCTCTCTCTGTCACAAAATAAAAAAAAATAAAATAAAATAATAAATAAATAAATAAATAAATTGATATAATACAGAAGAAGGTAGAGTAGGACACATGATGCCCTTCCAGTTTTGCTCTCTTCCTCTGAATCTGGGGATAAAACTGTTATCCCTAGAACTGTTAACAATCTGAAGTATACGCTTATGCCAGGGGTCAAGAACCTTTTTGGCTGAGAGACCTATGAACACCACATATTTTAAAATGTAATTCCATGAGAGCCATACAACAACCCGTGTATGTTACACATTATCCAATAAAAATTTGGTGTTGTCCCGGAGGACAGCTGTGATTGGCTCCAGCCACCCGCAACCATGAACATGAGTGGTAGGAAATGAATGGATTGTAATACATGAGAATGTTTTATATTTTTAACGTTATTATTTTTTTATTGAAGATGTGTCTGCGAGCTAGATGCAGCCATCAAAAGAGCCGCATCTGGCTTGCGAGCCATAGGATCCTGACCCCTGGCTTATGCAAATGTCTCTGAATTAACAAACATGCATCCCATACCCCTATGAATTATTCAAGACAGATTATACAATCAGAACATTTTATTACCTTTTTATTTAAGCATCTACCATGAAACCCTTCCAAAACAGAATATGTAGATCTATTTTATTACTTTTAACCACTGCATAATATTCTAGTAAGTGCATTGTAGTAAACTTATTTAAACAAACCTTAAAGATTAAAATGTAGTTTTTTTCCTCCAAAATTACTTCATTAAAAAGAACATAAGGCCCTGGCCGGTTGGCTCAGCGGTAGAGCATCAGCCTAGCGTGCGGGGGACCCGGGTTCGATTCCCGGCCAGGGCACATAGGGGAAGCGCCCATTTGATTCTCCACCCCCCCTCCTCCTTCCTCTCTGTCTCTCTCTTCCCCTCCCGCAGCCAAGGCTCCATTGGAGCAGAGATGGCCTGGGCGCTGGGGATGGCTCCTTGGCCTCTGCCCCAGGTGCTAGAGTGGCTCTGGTCGCGGCAGAGCGACGCCCCGGAGGGGCAGAGCATCGCCCCTTGTGGGTGTGCCAGGTGGATACCGGTCGGGAGCATGCAGGAGTCTCTGACTGTCTCTCCCCGATTCCAGCTTCAGAAAAATACAAAAAAAAAGAACATAAGTACTGCACCTACACAACTAAGTATATATTTTACATTTTCTCTTATAGCACTCATTACTAAAATTGGAATTTATAGTTAAATGGTTATTAGCAATTAAAAATATTGATATATGTTCACAAATTGTTCTCAAAAAGGTGGTATTGAACTCATTTACAATCAGTACTACATAAAACTGCCTAATTCCTTCACTGTCATTCAAACTGGACTGTACCAGTCATTTTGTCTTTTGCTAATTGAATAGGTAGAGTTACATTTCTTGGCTATATTAATTTTTATTTGTTCAGTGAAATTGAGCATATTTTATTTGGTGTTGGGTATTTGTATCTCTTACTTCATATGTTGTGTGTGCATAAACTTTGCTCATTTAATAAATTTTTTCTTCATCATATGGATATACGAAAGAGCTCCTTTTATTTAAAAGATGTTAGCTTACTTTTTAAGCTATAGGCTGTGAATATATTTTGTTATTAATATTTTAGAAGTTTCTTTGTTCATGTAGAAGTTTTAAATTAAGATGTAGTAAAAATGAATCAGCTTCTTTCTTTATGGCTTTTCGATTGTGTCAGGCTCAGGAAATTTTTTCCTAATCTAAGACTGTCATACTATTCAGTCACATCTCATCCCAATATTTCTATGGTTGTATTTTTTAAAAAAGTGTTTAAACCTTTAGCTCATCTAGAATGTATTCTTGTGTTAAATTTGACAAAGAAATCCAACTTTATTTTTTTAATGGTTGTGTCATTGTTCAAAACATCAATGATTGAATAATCATGATTTTTCTCAGTGATCTGCTGTGCTATCTTTATCATACAGTGAATTCCAATAAAGGTTTTAACCTATTTACTGATTATTCTGCACCAGAGGATTATCTCCTCTTACTAGTACCAGATTATTTAAATTTTTGGAGCTTTATAAAAAAAATTTATAATCTGATATGAATATTTGCTTCTGATTATTTTCCCAGAATTTCACATCCAAGTATCAGATTTTTTTGGGGGGGATGAAAGTTATGATGTTTAGGCCCTGTTTGGTTGGCTCGGTGGTAGAGTGTCAGCCCAGCATATGGATATCCTGGGTTCGATTCTGATCAAGGCACACAGGAGAAGTGACCATCTGCTTCTCCACCCCTCCCTCTCTTCCTTCTCTCTTTCCATCTCTCTCTTCTCCTCCTGCAGCCATGGCTCGATTGGAGCAAGTTGGCCCCGGGTGCTGAGGATGGCTCTATGGTCTAGCCTCAGGTGCTAAAATAGCTGGGTTGCTAAGCAATGGAGCAACAGCCCCAGATAGGGGCAGAGCATTGCCTGCAAGGGGGTTTTCCAGGTAGATCCCTGTTGGGGCGCATACAGGAGTCTGTCTCTCTGCCTCCCTGCTTCTCACTTAAGAAAAATAAAAAATTTTAAAAAAGTTATGATGTTTAAAAAAAGCTATGTTTTAATTTACAAAAGGAGTTTGCTTATTTTATAGATTATTTTTAAAAGAATTTATAATAAGTCATCCTACACAAGTATAAGGGTTGCCTCCACTTTTAAAAGACATTACCTCTCACACTTGTAGTTTATCATTTTTTAAAAGAGTTATATATTATTTTATATGCCTAGTTAATTTTACTACTTTAACTGGAATATTTTTATTTAATTACTTTTGCTAACTTTTCACTGATATT
This sequence comes from Saccopteryx bilineata, assembly GCF_036850765.1. NCBI lineage: Eukaryota > Metazoa > Chordata > Mammalia > Chiroptera > Emballonuridae > Saccopteryx > Saccopteryx bilineata. The sequence continues at coordinate 184,367,598 of NC_089490.1, read as the reverse complement.
TGTAAGGTAGTCTCCACTTTAGGCATGCAATCAAAATATAATCTGCAAATAATTTTACCCCACTTGAATATAAACTCTAAGAGTGCGACCAGTTTGTGTTTACATGGTAGTATATCCTAAAAGCCTTTTTATATGGCTGACATTTAATAGACTGTCAATCAGTATTTGCACAATAAATGAATGAAATAAAATTTTCTCCTTTGTACCAACATTTCACATGCTTCTCAAGTAGTCTTAAACATTCTCAATAATGGTGGGCATCACTGTGTTATTTCTGACTTTAATTATAATATTTTAGTTAGCATACATTTTTTTCATATGAAGGAAATTTCTATCTATTTCTAATTCTCTAAGAGTTTTTCTTCTTAAATCAGAAATGGGTACTGAAATTATTCAAATGTCATATCAGCATATGTTAAAGCCATCATTTGTTTTTTTCTCCTTTGACTTATTAATATGTTGAATATTATTAATGTATTTTTAAAGACTGAATCAGTTTGGACTTCTGGACTGAATCCCGATTGGCCATGTTGAATTATTCCTTTAATGTACTGCTGGATTCTATTTGCTATTATTTTATTTATGAATAGCATCAATATTTCTAAGTGAGATTGGTCTTTTGTTTTCTTTCTTGGTCCATTTAAAAAAATATCTGCATTATGGGAGTCAGAAAAGTAGAAACTTTACTTTTTTTCTTTGTGTTACAGAATATTTTAAGTAGTATCCAATCATTTCTGACTTACTGTTCTTCTTCCAATTCTGCTAGTTTGAATAAAAGTTAACCTTGATCCATTCAGGGGAAATCCTCACTCTCTCAGTTTTAAGCTCCTGTTCTGGTATTTGGCCCTTTCAAGTTGGGCAATTTTTTGTAGTTTCTGCCCTGCCTTGATGAGCAAGCTGTTATAATTACTATGTGTGTGTCCTAGATATATAAGCATGTGTTGCAGGTTATTAGAGATCATTATTAGACACTATGCTTTTGCTATAAATAAACATTTTAAAAGGAGGTATCCACTAGAGAAGATCCCTTATCATTCAACTTCTGTACATTTATTGTAACAATTTTGAAACACTACTAGTTACCATTTGAAAGAGGTAAAAGGTAAAATCGGAATGGAGTGAACAAAAGGTGCTAGTACTATGATGCTGAAAATTCTGACATTGTGTCAGTATCTAGAGGCACTATTAAACAGACCAGACTGTTCAAATCTATGGATTGGAACAAACTCTCCCCCCCAATGAGAGTATTCTTTCATGCCAAAATACTAAGATGTAAATAAGTATCAAAATAACATTATTCTGTTGCAAAAATACTATTTTGGTATTTTTTTCAAATCTAAAATCTGGATTACTTCTACCTTAAAACATCTCCAAAGAATGATTTGCTACATTAAATTTTCAACTGGGCCCTGGCCGGTTTGCTCAGTGGTAGAGCGTCGGCCTGGCGTGCAAAAGTCCCGGGTTCGATTACCGGCCAGGGCACACAGGAGAAGCGCCCATCTGCTTCTCCACTCCTCCCCCTCTCTTTCCTCTCTGTCTCTCTCTTCCCCTCCCGCAGCCAAGGCTCCATTGGAGCAAAGATGGCCTGGGCACTGGGGATGGCTCCTTGGCCTCTGCCCCAGGCGCTAGAGTGGCTCTGGTCACGACAGAGTGACGCCCCGGAGGGGCAGAGCATCGCCCCCTGGTGGGCGTGCCGGGTGGATCCCGATCAGGCGCATGCGGGAGTCTGTCTGACTGTCTCTCCCTGTTTCCAGCTTCAGAGAGAAAAAAAAAAAATTCAACTGGAACAAAAGTATATTCCTTCAAAAACATATCTCATTGTTTATAACCCTTCCGATGTCTCTTGCTGTGTTTGTTCCAAGTAGTTGTGTTACCAATGAAGTTGAGCAAATTATATTTATTGTCTATCGCTATATTGAAAATCCTGTTTGGATTTCCTCTTTATTTGGAGGATCCCAAAGGTCTTTAGGAAAGGTGAGAGACGCCCATAGAAAGGGGGTTGGGGTAGATAGTGTAACTAGAGGAGGTAGGAGGTACCCAGTCCCCATTTCAAACCCTTTCCCTGTTGTTTGACCATCTCTTCCCCCGCAGAACTGGATTCCTTCTGCTTCTCTCATTTTTTTTTCTTTCTCTATAACCAGATCTAATCTCTTGGGCTTACCTTTGTTTTCACAATTTATTTGAACCAGAGACTTATTTTTAGTCATCTAACCAAATGAGACATAGGCATGGAAGGCAGAAGAAATTCAAACCTGGACTCTGAGTTTTTCTTAGTGAGAATTGCTTCTGAGAACATATTGACATCACTTAACACTTTGATGGACAAAGCCAAATATTAAGTCTTTGAGTTGTTCTTTCTTGTATTCTCCAGTGTACATTAATGGGTAAAATCCTACAGTGATTACAGTGAGTTGGAAAGAACTACAGGAGAATGTAAGATATGCAGGCAAATGTAAGCACACAGAAAAAAGCAGGGGCCAGTATGTTAATACCAGACCAATGTATTTTTCAAAAGGAGTACAATTCTTTTGAACTTTTATGCATTAATGATGTGTTCTAAATGAAAGCTGTAACTGTTACACAACTTCAATACATTCTCAAATGTAAATTAAAAATAAAAACTAAACCAGCAGAATAGGACAATTAAGCTGTAAAAAATGTTATCAGAATCAGGGATCATAATAAAGAAAAAGAGAGAGAGAGAAGTAAAGAAGGAGGATTAAAATGACTGAATGGGAGACAGAGGGGTCAGTGGAGTAGAAATTTCCCTACTTTGATCATCATTCTTGTTGGTACGTGGAAACCTCATGGGATTCTAACTGGATTTTACCTGAAGACGAGTGCAACTGGTTGCCCAAGTGTGTGGGCAACGAGTAGAACCGAGTGTGAAAGGTGAAAGTTAGTAGAAGAAAGAGTCCTGTGTAAACCTTCCACTGAGGAACAGCTTGCAAGTGGAAAAGAGGAGCAATCAGAAACCAAACTCTACCACTCGTAGCCAAAGTCCACAAGGATGAAGTCCTACATCTCGAGATACCACCTGCAGATGCGAGGTCCTCGAGGCTGCAGCAGGTTTATCGCTGAGGCCCAGGCAGAAAGAAGTACACGGAGAATTATTAGAGATATGGGGGGATGGGTCCAGGAGACAGCTTTGAGACTTGGAGAGAACTGGAGACATTGAAAAACAAAGCCTTCTGGGGAACAGAAGGTGGTGGCTAGCGTCCTCAGTGCCAGCTGACCACATCACAATAGAAAACAAGGTCTGCTTTGCCTCCTTTGGAGGAGGGTGAAAACTGGGCCTAATGGCCAGAGGCCTTGGCATTTAAAAACACTCAGTGTTTGCCATATACAGAAATCAGTATTCAATATTAGTAGCTTAAGACCAAAAATCATATAGAAGTCTAAATGTAATTTTAATTAACTCCCTTTACTTATAATTTACCTATTTGGTTTATAATAGGTACTGTATAGTAGGTATCATAGAAAGATATGTGGTCTGTGCTCCCAGTTCCTTTGTTCCAGCTCCTAAAATGCTTGGAATTTCTTGATAGGGTGATAGAATTGTCTTATGTCCTAATGAGGTACCCTTGGCAAGCCCTTAGATAGCTTCAGAATGGGGGCTTGTGATCAGAAAGACCAATCCCTGATTAGAATTTAGAACCTGCAGCCCCAACCCCCAACCTCTGGGGATAGGAAAGGAGAGGAAGGTTGAGTTAATCTTCAATGGCAAATGATTCAATCAATCATGCCTACCTAATGAAACCTCCATAAAAAGCCCTATATGGCAGGGTTCACAGGCCTTTGGGGATGGTGAACAAATCCATGTACTGGGAGAGTAGCATACCCCAGTTCCACAAGACCTTATGCTCAAGACCCAGTCATTGTCCTATGTAATTCTTCATTTGGTTTAATCATAGGTGTTATAATAAACTCGTAAATGTAAGCAAAATTTCTCCGAGTTCTGTGAGCTGTTTTGGCAAGTTACTAAACCTGAGGAGGGGCTCATGGGAACCCCCAATTTAGTCTCAGTCAGTCAGAAGTGCAGGTAGTCTAAGATTCCTGACTGACATCTGAAGAGGGGACAGTCTCGAGGCATTGAGTCCTTAAGTTCTGCGCTGGTTCCAGATAGTTAGTGTTACAGATGAACTGAATCATTGGACACCTGATTGGTGTCAGTGAATTAGAGAAGTGGTAGTGTGAAAATACCACATACAGTATTAGGTTCAGGAAGGAACCACCTTTCTCAGATAGTCTTTTTTTTTTATTATTAAATTTAATGCAGTGACATTGATAAATCAGGGTACATATGTTGAGAGAAAATATCTCTAGATTATTTTGACATTTGATTGTGCTGTATACCCCTCCCCCAAAGTTAAATTGTCTTCTGTCATCTTCTATCTGATTTTCTTTGTGCCTCTCCCCTCCCCTAACCCCTCTCTCCTTCTTCACCCCTTCCCCCCTCCCCCAACCTCCCGCCCCTGTTGCCATCACATTCTTGTTCATGTCTCTGAGTCTCATTTTTATGTCCCTTCTATGTATGGATTCATCTTAGTTTTTTTTTTTTTCTGATTTACTTATTTCACTCCGTATAATGTTGTCAAGGTCCACCCATGTTATTGTAAATGATCCGATGTCATCATTTCTTATGGCTGAGTAGTATTCCATAGTATATATGTACCAAAGCTTTTTAATCTACTCGTCCTCTGATGGACACTTGGGCTGTTTCCAGATCTTCGCTATTGTGAACAATGCTGCCACAAACATGCGGGTGCATTTCTCCTTTTCGAGCCGTTCTATGGTGTCCTTGGGGTATATTCCTAAAAGTGGGATAGCTGGGTCAAAAGGCAGTTCGATTTTCAGATTTTTGAGGAATCTCCATACTGTTTTCCACAGTGGCTGCACCAGTCTGCATTCCCAACAGCAGTGCAGGAGGGTTCCCTTTTCTCCACATCCTCGCCAGCACTTATTCTGTGTTGTTTTGTTGATAAGCGCCATTCTGACTGGTGTGAGGTGATATCTCATTGTGGTTTTAATTTGCATTTCTCTAATGATTAGTGATGTTGAGCATTTTTTCATATGCCTATTGGCCATCGGTATGTCCTCTTTGGAGAAGTGTCTATTCATCTCTTTTGCCCATTTTTGGATTGGGTTGTTTGTCTTCCTGGTGTTGAGTTTTACAAGTTCTTTATAAATTTTGGTTATTAACCCCTTATCAGACGTATTGTCAAATATGTTCTCCCATTGTGTAGTTTGTCTTTTTATTCTGTTCTTGTTGTCTTTAGCTGTGCAAAAGCTTTTTAGTTTGATATAGTCCCATTTGTTTATCCTGTCTTTTATTTCACTTCCCCGTGGAGATAAATCAGCAAATATATTGCTCTGAGAGATGTCCGAGAGCTTACTGCCTATGTTTTCTTCTAAGATGCTTATGGTTTCACGGCCTACATTTAAGTCTTTTATCCATTTTGAGTTTATTTTTGTGAGTGGTGTAAGCTGGTGATCTAGTTTCATTTTTTTGCAGGTAGCTGTCCAATTTTCCCAACACCATTTGTTAAAGAGGCTGTCTTTACTCCATTGTATTTCCTTACCTCCTTTGTCAAATATCAGTTGTCCATAGAACTGTGGGTTTATTTCTGGGTTCTCTGTTCTGTTCCATTGATCTATATGCCTGTTCTTATGCCAGTACCAGGCTGATTTGAGTACAACGGCCTTGTAGTATAACTTGATATCAGGAAGTGTGATACCTCCCACTTTATTCTTCTTTTTTAAGATTGCTGAGGCTATTCGTGTCCTCTTTTGGTTCCATATAAATTTTTGGAATATGTGTTCTATATCTTTGAAGTATGTCATTGGTATTTTAATTGGTATTGCATTGAGTTTATAGATTGCTTTGGGTAATATAGACATTTTAATGATGTTTATTCTTCCTAACCATGAGCACGGTATATGCTTCCACTTGTTTGTATCTTCCTTGATTTCTTTTATCAATGCTTTGTAATTTTCCAAGTACAAGTCTTTAGTCTCCTTGGTTAAGTTTACTCCTAGGTACTTTATTTTTTTGGTTGTAATTGTGAAGGGGATTGTTTCCTTAATTTCTCTTTCTGACTGTTCATTGTTGGTGTATAAAAATGCCTCTGATTTCTGAGTATTGATTTTATATCCTGCCACTTTGCTGAATTTATTTAATCAGGTCCAGTAGTTTTTTGACTGAGACTTTAGGGTTTTCTATATACAATATCATATCATCTGCAAATAATGATAGTTTTACTTCTTCTTTTCCAACTTGAATGCCTTTTATTTCTTCTTCTTGTCTGATTGCTGTGGCTAGGACTTCCAGGACTATGTTAAATAAGAGTGGTGAAAGGGGGCACCCCTGCCTTGTTCCTGATCTTAAGGGTATTGCTTTTAATTTTTGCCCATTGAGTATGATGTTGGCTGTGGGTTTCTCATAGATGGCTTTTATCATGTTGAGGTATGTTCCCTGTATTCCCACTTTGCTGAGAGTTTTGATCATGAATGGGTAATGGATTTTATCAAATGATTTTTCTGCATCTATTGAAATTATCATATGGTTTTTCTCCTTCTTTTTGTTTATGTGATGAATCACATTGATTGATTTACGAATATTGTACCAGCCTTGCCTCCCCAGAATAAATCCCACTTGATCATGGTGTATGATTTTTTCCATATATTGTTGGATCCGGTTTGCTAATATTTTGTTGAGGATTTTAGCATCTATATTCATCAGAGATATTGGCCTATAATTTTCTTTCTTTGTGTTGTCTTTGCCTGGTTTTGGAATCAGAATTATGCTCGCCTCATAAAAGGAGCTTGGAAGTCTTCCTTCCTCTTGAATTTTTTGAAATAGTTTGAGAAGGATAAGAGTTAGTTCTTCCTTGAATATTTGGTAGAATTCTGTTGTGAAGCCATCAGGCCCGGACTTTTCTTTGTTGGGAGTTTTTTGATAACCGTTTCGATCTCATTTGGTGTAATCGGTCTGTTTAGGTTTTCTGATTCTTCCAGATTGATTTTTGGAAGATTGTATGTTTCAAGGAATTTGTCCATTTCATCTAGGTTGTCTAGTTTTTTGGCATACAGTTCTTCGTAGTATTTTCTTACAATATTTTGTATTTCTGTTGTGTCAGTTGTTATTTCTCCTCTCTCATTTCTAATTTTATTTATTTGAGTCCTCTCTCTCTTTTTCTTGGTGAGTCTACTTAAAGGTGCATCAATCTTGTTTACCTTTTCAAAGAACCAGCTCCTAGTTTCATTGATCCTCTGTATTGTTTCTTTAGCCTCTATGTCATTTATTTCTGCTCTGATCTTTATTATTTCCTTCCTTCTACTACATTTGGGCTTTACTTGCTGTTCTTTTTCTAATTCTTTTAGATGCAGGGTTAAGTTGTTTATTTGAGCTTTTTCTAACTTCTGAAAGTGTGCCTGTAGTGCTATGAACTTCCCTCTCAGCACTGCTTTCGCTGTGTCCCATAAATTTTGAGTTGTTGTATGCTCATTGTCATTCATTTCTAGGAATTTTTTTTATTTCTTCTTTGATCTCATTCTTAATCCATTCATTATTTAGCACCCTGCTATTTAGTTTCCATGTGTTTGAGAATTTCTGAGCTTTTCTGCTGTGATTCATTTCTAGTTTCATGCCGTTGTGATCGGAGAAGGTACTTGATATGATTTCAGTCTTCTTAAATTTGTTGAGAGCACTTTTGTGCCCTAACATGTGGTCTATCCTAGAGAATGTACCATGAGCGCTTGAAAAGAATGTATATTCTGCTGCTTTAGGGTGAAAGGATCTGAAGATATCTATTAAATCGAGTTGATCTATTGTTTCCAATAAGTCTGCTGTTTCTTTGTTAATTTTCTTTCTTGAGGATCTATCTAGTGATGTTAGTGGGGTATTGAAATCCCCTACTATTATAGTATTGCTGTTGATCTCGCCCTTTAAATCCATCAAAGTCTGTTTTATATATTTGGGTGCTCCTATATTAGGTGCATAGATATTTATAATAGTTATATCTTCCTCTTGGATTACTCCCTTTATCATTATGTAGTGGCCTTCTTTATCTCTTACTATATCCTTTGTTTTAAAGTCCAATTTGTCTGATATAAGTATTGCTACCCCAGATTTTTTTTCATTTCTGTTTGCATGAAATGTTTTTTTCCATCCTTTGACCTTCAATCTATGTGTATCTTTTGTTCTAAGGTGTGTCTCTTGTAGACAGCATATGTATGGGTCCTGTTTTCTTATCCACGCAGCTATCCTATGTCTTTTGATTGGATCATTTAATCCATTTACATTTAAGGTTATTATTGATATGTAGTTGTTTATTTCCATTTTCTTCTTTAAAGGTGTATTCCTTTTTCTTTTTTTTTTTTTCTGTATTCTTTTCCCACTTTATCTGTTTGCACCAGGCCCCTTAATATTTCCTGCAGCATTGGTTTGGTTGTAATGAATTCCTTGAGTTGTTTTTTGTCTGGGAAGCTTTTTATTTCTCCTTCAATTTTAAACGATAGCCTTGCTGGATAAAGTAGTCTTGGTTGTAGGTTCTTGTTCTGCATTATTTTGAATATTTCTTGCCATTCCCTTCTGGCCTCAAGTGTTTCTGTTGAGAAGTCGGATGTCATCCTAATGGGGGCTCCTTTGTAGGTGATAACTTTTTTTTCTCTTGCAGCTTTTAATATTTTCTCTTTATCGCTTAGCTTTGGTATTTTAATTATGATGTGTCTTGGTATAGGTTTCTTTGGGTTTCTCTTTAATGGAGTTCTCTGTGCTTCTTGGACTTGTAAGAGTTTCTCTTGCATTAATTTAGGGAAGTTTTCAGTTATGATATGATTGAACAAAGTCTCTATCCCTTGTTCTTTTTCTTCTTCTTCAGGAACCCCTATGATGCAGATGTTATTTCTCTTCATGTTGTCACAGAGCTCTCTAAGTGTTTTCTCTGACTTTTTGAGTCTCTTTTCTCTTTTCTTCTCTGCTTTCATGCCTTCATTCCAGTTGTCCTCCAACTCACTGATTCGATCCTCTGTTGTATCCATCCTGTTTTTAATTCCTTCCATTGTGGTCTTCATTTCTGATATTGTATTTGTCATCTCTGACTGATTCTTTTTTAATATTTCAATATCCTTTTTTATACTTGCTATTTCTTTATTTAGGTTTTCAAACTGCCCCTCCATTGTTGTTCTAAGATCCCTAAGCATCCTTACAATCATTATTTTGAACTCCGCATCTGGAAGTTTGATTATTTCCATATCACTCAGCTCATCTCTCAAGGGTGTCTCTTGTGGTTTCATTTGGGTTGCACTCCTTTGTCTTCTCATAATGGTGTTTTATTTGTAGAGTTGCTTGAGTCTAGGCTTGGTGTTTTCTGCCTCCTGTTTTCAGTTGTGTTATTTCTAGGTCTTCTTGGATTGGTATCAGCTATTATTTGTAATCCACTTTCGGATTTGGGCAGCTTTGAAGTCTTGATTTGTTTGTTTTCTTAACAGGTGATAGTCTTGTTAACTGATCTCAGCAGGGGGCTTCCTTGAAACTGTAACCAGGAATGCTGTGGGTGTAACCTGAGATGCTGAAGGTCTGTTCCACCAACTAATCTCACTGGGGGCAGGGTTTTTTCTCAGCTTCAGTAGGGGGAGGTGTATCTCAGATCTCCATGGAGACCTGAGTTACTGCCCCTCCTCCCCACTTCTTGTTTTCAGCTGTGTCTTGTTGTGCTGATTGGAGCTGGATAGATGTCCGGAGATCTCTGATCTGGAAGCACTTCAGCTCTGTTTTGTGAAAGGTTCAGTCCCTCCCCCAGCTATGGCCGCCTCCAGCACAAATGAGTCAGCTTTTTTATTTCATTTCTTGCATACCTTAGCCCCTCACAGTCTGTCCCTCTCCTTGTCCTTTCCACTTGGGAGATAAGCTGGTCTTTTCAACCCACCTTGCACCCTGGTCGCCAGGTAAGTGGCTGTGAGCAGTAGTTTCTGCTCTTTTTCCTCTGTGAAATCCTCTCTGGGCTCTCAGCCTCACCCTCCCCCCTGCTGTTCCTGTAAGCAGAGGAGATTCAGGCACTCCTTACCAGGTTTATTGTGGCTTCCTCTTTGCTCCTTGGTTTTTGAGAGCTGTTCTTGCAGTTCAGTGTTGGTTTTTCATGCTGATTTTTCCAAAATTGATTTGTATTCCAGTTTGGTGTTGAGAGCTGGGCGTCTGTGTGTCGGCCTACTCCGCTGCCATCTTCCTCAGATAGTCTTTTATCATTATGAACCTGAACTACAGAGACATAAGTAGAATTGGATAGAATGTGAATTATACTGAGATGAACTCTCTGATACTCCTCTGTTGAAATTCCTGTAATTCCTAACTCAAAGAACAACAATTGGGAGCACAACAGAACCCTGACTTCCTGTGTTCCGAGTATTTTCTAAGAAGTCACAATCTTCCTTTCTCTGTATCATCTATATAGTTTTGGTCCTAGTCCCAAGATTAGAATTTAATTGTTGTATTTCTCTTGTAAATTTCAGGATTGTTCTGAGGTCAAGCTTGTTAGGATGTGTCTATTGAAATGGATAACATTCCTAGACTGTGCCGTCATACTCCAAAATATTATGTGAGCAGAAAGGTTCAGGGTGTGAGCAGAACATACAAACCCCTCATGAAAAAATTTGTTATTGATTTTCATAGCAATTAGGGTATGAATTTCAATCAATCAACAAGGATAGCTGTTTGGAACCTTGAACATATTTTTGAGATGAAATTTAAAGAATTGATTCACTCCCTCTGAGTCAGGAGTATGACAATACAGAAAAGGAAGTACTTTCTTCTACAGAATTCCTCTTTGTAGATTATATTATAGGTTTTGAAGTCTATACATTCTGTAGAAGTAAAAAAAAATCACCTTATATTTGTTCTTTCTCTGTTCAAATAAATATTCTGAAGTAAATGTCATTCTTGAGTACTTGTATAGTAAAAAGTCCCTGAAATATTTATCAGTTCTTCCTTTTCTCTTGAAAGTAAAGAGTATGACAGTTTTTATCTATAATGTTGGGGTGAGATAACATTTTTCCTCAATAACTTCCCTATGGAGTACATTTGGAATAAAAAGGAGAATTTTTAACTTGGTACATTCCAGTTGACAATGAATTATTAAATGTAACACATACATGCCAAAGTAAATTTCTTAGGTTTAATAGATGATTTTAGAGGACTTTTAACAATTGAAAATCTATTGCAGTCCTATTCAGTCAACATGCTGACAAATAGTTCCCATTTAGCATGTGAATTATATATTTAAAGATAGAAATCTTTAGCATGTATCCCTTTAAATTACCAAGAATATTTTTACTCAAATTATGTTGATAACATGTACTGAATTGTCTAAGCTTTGTTTAGAATTAATAAATGTATTTTCAAAGAAAAATATATGCTCATTAATTGTGGTTTTACTTTAAAGAAAGAGAAGTGAAGTGCTAACATAACTTTCTTAATATTTATACATTGTAAGGTACCTCTCCAATCCCTGTCACTTATTTCTTCCTCCTTATTCTACACTGAATTTCAATCTGTAACATATGCACTTCAAATGTGTGCCAGAGATAGGTGAACATGTGAACAGGTGTTACTGTTAAAATTAAAACAAAAAAAAATTTAAAAAGAAAGGGTTTATCACATGTCAATTCACAGTAGCATAAAAACACAATAAAATTTCTTTTTTGTTTGAAGTAGAAGGGCCATGTGTAGATTTGACCTATGACTGTTCACACCTATATATGAATTAGTAGAATTTAAAACTTTAGTGTATATCAGTGACCACATATCAATTTCACTATAAAAAAGATAAAGTTGGCCAGTTGGCTCAGCAGTAGAGCGTCGGCCTGGCGTGCAGGGGACCCGGGTTCGATTCCAGGCCAGGGCACATAGGAGAAGCGCCCATTTGCTTCTCCACACCCCCCCTTCCTTCCTCTCTGTCTCTCTCTTCCCCTCCCACAGCCAAGGCTCCATTGGAGCAGAGATGGCCCGGGCGCTGGGGATGGCTCCTTAGGGGCCTCTGCCCCAGGCGCTAGAGTGGCTCTGGTCATGGCAGAGCGACACCCCGGAGGGGCAGAGCATCACCCCCTGGTGGGCAGAGCATCGCCCCTGGTGGGTGTGCCGGTGGATCCCGGTCGGGCGCATGTGGGAGTCTGTCTGACTGTCTCTCCCCGTTTCCAGCTTCAGAAAAAAAAAAAAAGATAAAGTACTTGTATTTTGAAGGCACATACACACAACAATGCAAAGGCTAACACCATAGCACTGTTTAAAACAGTAATTATCTCATTAACAGTTCGTATTGTATTATTCCAAGAAGTAAATTAGACTTTCTAAATAAGCTCTCTAAAAATTTTAACTTACCAAATTCAAGGTAATAAACAAATGTTGAATATACATATATACAATATATTTGCTTTTGGATAGCAGTAGAAATCTGCTTATAAGAAATACCACTGTACTCATGGTAATATAAAACTACAGGCTATAAAAATTTTAGATCAAATACAAATTAAAATAAAATGAGACCTTTCTTTAAAAACCTTTGAAAAACTTTCAGATAAAATTGTTATCTTTATGTAGTATGTATGCTACTCTCAGCAGGTAAGGGGAATCTCATCTTTAAGTGCCCTATATGAACCCTAGAGATAGTCTATGCTTTCATAAAGAAAATTAACCTGACCACCTGACCTGTGGTGGTGCAGTGGATAAAGCTGCGACCTGAAATGCTGAGGTCACTAGTTCGAAACCCTAGACCTGCCTGGTCAAGGCACATATGGGAGTTGATGTTTCCTGCTCCTCCCTCCTTCTATCTCTCTCTCTCTCCTCTCTAAAATGAGTAAATAAATAAAATTTTTAAAAACATGATAATTTGAACATACAAAAGGAATTTTTTTTTTCTCAGAGCATTTTGTGCAATTGTACAAACATATCAAGGTAATAGGAATGGTCTGAACTCAATGGAAGATGGTTGATTGTGTATGTGTGTGTTTTGTTTTTGTTTTTACATAGTGCTTCCATTGATACAAAATCAAGCAGCTTTTCAGAAATGCATGGACAACTCAACAAATGAATGAGTTTTCATGTAGTTCTCCAGCAAGCTTGGACCATCTCCAGAATTCAATCCAATGTTTATGCAAGAACTGTCCTCTGACAGCAGACACTCTTTTCTGGTCAAGCTTGCTGAATTTCTGCTTCATGCAAAATAGCAAAGTGTGTCTTTCCAACATGTGTCCACTTTATTAAATGACTAGATCAGAAGCACTGATTCCTCTTACCCATTCTAATCTCTCAATCTCCAAGTTTGAAGACTTTATCAATCATGTTGAAATGTGTTTGTACAATACTATTTCAGAACCTTTCCAAGGAATCATTTGTTTTCTTTCTTTTGGGAAGAGAAACCTGTGGTGACTACAGCATAGTAAAGAATTTTTAAACTGTATTACTATATCCTTTTTTTTATCAAATTTCACGAATATCTTCATGACAAGACACTGCATAATAGATCTTTTTTTTTTTAAGTGGCATTTCCCACCAGATAACCCCGTTTTAAAACAGGATATCCTGGATGCTCAATAGCTTGACAGGAATTCTTTTTGAATGAAATAGACCATATGTTTTCCAAGATGGAAGACCAAGATATGAAAGATTTGGTGGAAACTTATCAGACTGTCCCTACAAGGATGACGAGAAACGGCAGGAGCATCTCTGAGCTGCACACTCAAGGAGCATATCATAACTGATTTAGGACGTGATAATCCAAACCACAGAAAATATTTAGCTAGTGGAAGGGAGAATACATTTTCTAACTGTGAAGCTATTTAACATTTAGTTCTGTGGAGCAAAAAGTTTATAGGGGAAATTCTTTGGCTTTCCTGCTGAGATAATTCCCTGAGGATATGCCTCTTCAATGCTTATCTTAAAATACACCACTGAATCTTGGAATGGTAATGATTTTCATTGCTTTTATGGGGATTTGTCCATTTTTTTTCAAGTATGAGTATGTGAATTATTTATTTCCCCCAAATAACTCGACAAATATTCACAGACATTATTTAAAAAGTATTCAATTCCTTCATTCTGAGTTCATTTAGCAATAGTATTTTCTTGGTACTATAGCATAGGTAATTAAGAAAAGAACAACATTAATGAACTAAAAATCACTTATATATACCCTGAGTGCATACATGATTGTACCAGTAGTTCTCATTAGGCCGTTTCACCTAGTGTTGGTAACATGCAGTGTACTTGTTATCATTACTAATCAATATCATAAGAGCTTTATTTCTGAAGTTGTCATTTATCAAGTGCCTTCCACACACACTACTAGCACTATACCAGTAGACACTGAAGAAACAGAGATGATCAAGAAAAAATATCTATAAAATACAGTAGTTTTTAACTATTCACTTTTTAAAAAGAACTAATGAAAACAACCTTTTTATAAGCAGACATTTATTAAGTATGTAATATGTTCCAGAAACTATCACTAGCTGCTGAGAATTTTAATATGAATAAGAAAGACATGGTAGCTGCCCCCACAGGTCGTACAGTGTAGCATAAGAGGAAGTTAGTTTAAAATAATTGCAAGAAAGTACAATAAATACTGATTAGTAAAGATTACTAATAGAACAGAACTGGCCAACCAAATCAATTCAAGGTAATCAAGGAGTAAAGCCTTCTAGGAGGAAACGTCTAAGTTGGGATTTAGAAAATTGTTAGCAGCTACAAGATCAAGGTGAAGAGTGGGAGAGGGTACATCAGGCAGAGAAAACACATGTGAAAATCTGGAAGGAGGGGAAGGACCTAAAAGAAGCTTAGTATGCAGGGTAAGTGTGCTTAGCAAGAGTGGCAGTGACAAGAATGGAGGACAGGTAGAAGTAGGGCCAGACCGTAAAGGACCGTGATCGCTACCTTAATGGGATTGGTCTTCATTTTAAGATGAATGAGGAATCATTTCAGGTTTGAAATACAGGAACAATTTATCAAACTTACCCTTGGAAATATTACAGTGGCTGCACTGTGGAAGGTTGATTGAGTAGAAAGCAAGGAGATCAATTAGGCTTTTGTAACATGAATTCAGGTAAGAATAATGATGGTCTGCACTAGAGCAGTGTGGGTGGAGAAGAAAGATTAATTTAAAAGGTATTTAGAAGACACAATGGCAGTTCTAAGTGACTGGTAAATGTGAAAAAGAGAGAATGAAATGGACAAGGCTAGAATAAACCTGTTAGTTTTATAAATTTTTATTTAGGCCACTGGGTATGAAGGTGCCAATTGCATAAATAGGAATCCAGAAGGAAAAACCATTTTAGAAGGTGGGAGTTGAGCTTTGGATATGCTGAACTTGGTTGGATGCGTGTGAGCTCTCTATGGAATAATATCAAACAGTCAAGACTAAATTAAAAGAATGTATTTGGGAGTTAGCACTATCTCAAACCAGTGGAGTGTGCTATCATAGAAGCCAAAAGAGAATTATTAGAGACATGTAACTTGTTACCTGAGAGCTTTATTTTTTCCTGGCTATGAGTTTGTACTGGGCCTATGTGCAGGGCAACTTTAAATTGTCAGAAAGATAATGTCCACCTGAAAAAAAAATACCATCATCCAGTGATATATGGGAAATCAGTGGATAAACAACCCAGCTTGCATGTGCCTTTTTTTTCAGGTGTTCCACATACTGTCCTGGAGTTCCCATGTGGAGTTAAAACCCAGTTGTTCATAGTGTCACAATCCTGCTAACTCACCCTTCATTGCTTACTTCTCTGCCTCACTTAATTACTCTTCCACTTGAGTGCTCTGAAATCATCTGCAAAATTAACTACTTGCACTCAAATTCTTGTCTGAGGATGTACTTCAGAAGAAATGAAAAATAAGCTGGTATAAGAATTTGCCTTAGGAAGAAGTGTCTCAACATAGTATTCTGGGCCGAAATCATTCAGGAATCAAATGGCAATTAAGGACACCATTGCTGTTTGTGGGATGGTTGTAACTCCTGATGTTGCTGTAGAAGAACTGTGACTGAGGCTCCCATGTGCAGTGAACTGGGATGGATGCAGAAAGAAAGAAATACACTGGCTTGTACAATACTCCCAACCTTAAGGTTATGGAGTCTGTGGTAACTATAAGAATTGTATGGAACTATAAAAAACCTCGAATAGCCAGAACAATCCTAAGGAAAAAGAACAAAGGTGAGGGCATTACAATACCTGACTTCAAATTATATTATAGAGCCACAACAATCAAAATAGCATGGTATTGGCAGAAAAATAGACACTCAGACCAATGGAACAGAATAGAAAGTCCAGAAATAAAACCACATATATATGGTCAAATAATTTTTGATAAAGGGGCCAACAACACACAATGGAGAAAAGAAAGCCTCTTCAACAAATGGTGCTGGGAAAACTGGAAAGCCACATGCAAAAGAATGAAACTCGACTACAGTCTGTCCCCTTGTACTAAAATTAATTCAAAATGGATCAAAGACCTAAATATAAAACCTGAAACAATAAAGTACATAGAAGAAAACATAGGTACTAAACTCATGGACCTTGGTTTTAAAGAGCATTTTATGAAATTTGACTCCAAAGGCAAGAGAAGTGAAGGCAAAGATAAATGAATGGGACCACATCAGACTAAGAAGTTTTTGCTCAGCAAGAGAAATTGACAACAAAATAAACAGACAGCCAACTAAATGGGAAATGATATTTTCAAACAACAGCTCAGATAAGGGCCTAATATCCAAAATATACAAAGAACTCATAAAACTCAACAAGAAACAAACAAACAATCCAATAAAAAAATGGGAAGAGGACATGAACAAACACTTCTCCCAGGAAGAAATACAAATAGCCAACAGATATTAGAGGGGGTCTCATGGTGTATGAGTGCCATATGGACTTTCTAGCAAGCTCTGATAGCAAAGTACATGTACTCCCCTAGATTTCTGGAGCAAAGCTGTATTTCCTATTGAAAAAAAAAAAATTCACCTGGCCGGTTGGCTCAGCAGTAGAGCATCGGCCTGGCGTGTGGGGGACCCGGGTTCGATTCCCGACCAGGGCACATAGGAGAAGCGCCCATTTGCTTCTCTACCCCCACCCCCTCCTTCCTCTCTGTCTCTCTCTTCCCCTCCCGCAGCCGAGGCTCCATTGGAGCAAAGATGGCCCGGGCGTTGGAGATGGCTCCTTGGCCTCTGCCCCAGGAGCTAGAGTGGCTCTGGTCGCGGCAGAGCGACGCCCCTGGTGGGCGTGCTGGGTGGATCCCCGTTGGGCGCATGCGAGAGTCTGTCTGACTGTCTCTCCCCGTTTCCAGCTTCAGAAAAATACAAAATAAATAAATAAATAAATAAACAAACAAACATTCAGTGTTCTAAAAGTGACCTTAGCATGCTATTATGCCTCCATAGAGTGACAATGTAATTGGAGCTTCCAGTCATGAGCTGGGTATCACTAGAGCTATCAGGTCATTTTAGGGTGGGTGGGCATAGCAGCAATCTATTATATAATGGAAATGGCATATTTAAAGTTGGATTTAAGTATGGTAGGAAGCCCTACGTCAGTTACATGAACATGGGGCTGACACTACCATGTCACCTACCTCTGTTGCATGTAACTGATGCTCTATTAGCTCACATCTATGACTTTGTTGAGGATTCCCTATGTCCAACTGATGGAAGGAAAGGAAAGAAAACCTGGTTTGTTTCACAGATGAATTGGTTTAATATGCTTGTGTTACTTACTAAGGAAAAACCTGAATTAGTACAAAAAAAAAGCTGACCGTGAATGAGATAATAAAATGAATGGTAAAGAAGGCAAATGACAAATACCAAAGACAGTCTCAGGACCAACTGCAGTAGGACAGAATGTAGCTTGTTCCATGAATCCTCCTGCTGGAAGCCCTTTTATTGGAAACTGTGACCAGCCAAAATTATTTAAATTGCAGGAAAGACTAACTTTATATTTTGAGAAAATTACTGACTATACTCATGATTTATGGGACTTAAAATTTCTCTCCCTTAAGATTTTTTTGAGGCACATGTAAGCAGGGTTACATTTATAGTCAAGGAGAAGGGTGAGTTGGCATTTTCAGTTGTCTTACAGCTTTCTGATTTAGATATGAGGACCCAGATCTCAATTTATTATACATAAATCCTGCTTATGTGTATGTACAATTTTTAAAATGATTTGTTTTATAAAATCATATAAGCATATAAAAAATTTCAATTTCCACATTGATGAAAAATCACATTATATTCATTCAGTTAAGATAAAATAAGAGCTTGTTGTTGTTATCAAACATACACTTCTACAATTTTATATGGACCAGCTGAAAGATTAACTTGGCATGTAGGTACAAATCAGCTTTCATAGATAAACATAAGATGACAAGAGACACTTTTATATTCTAGTGGAGGGATGTGTGCAAGAAACAAAAAAGTATACCTGTCACTGTTAATACTGTATGTGAAGAATTGAAAACTTTGGTTGAAATAAAATATCAAATCATTATATTACATTTTTTTAGTTCATATGAAATTTTGAAATATCAGAAAGGTTCTCCTAAGTATTATATATATTGTGGTAAACAGAAATATATGTATATGCATGTCCATACACATAAGAGCACATACCACTGGTATATACATTCTTCAGGATAGTAAGTCTCTTTTTCTTGGATAGAACGACTCAAAACCCTTTTTTGCAGTAATGTCGGGTCTCTAAGAATGTGACTAGGACACACTCAATTAAATAACTGGTTAGGAGAAAATTTTTTTCTTTAGCATGTGACCAGTTATGGGATCTCTAGAAGTCAAGGATTTACCGGTAGTTCTTCCATGACTCTGCCTGCCTCCCCCAACACACCCACTTCTGGCATCATCATAAAGCGTCTGTTCCCATTTCCAGGCCTGCAGGCCTCCTTAACTATACTCACGGAAGCTAGCTTGCTTCTGCCTCAGGCCTTTGATCTACCTTTTTCCTCTATGTCTTCACTATGACAATTAAGTTCTTCCCACAGGGAAAACAGTACATCAGAAAATATTTACTGATCAAAAAGCACTGCTTAAATAAGTCTACAGATAGCTTTATGTCCTAGTAAGAGTTAATAGCAAGATAAAAATTTTTAAACATTTTTTTTATAAAGATAAAATTTTCTAATTGAAGCTGAGAATCTGTTGAGCTCTGGTTATCGCTAGTAGAGAAGCTGAAAATGCACAAGTTAATATACTGTGACTATGGAGCTTAGATACTATTAACAAGGGGGAAAATGGATCTGATTCTAGGCCTCCATCCACTGTTAGTAACTATATTTCTAGCAATTATTATCCCCATTGAAAAGGTACATTAGGATTTGATGTGCTTGGCATGGCGTGCAGAATGCTAATACTTTCTAAGTGTGGACGGTTTTCTGGGAATCAGCTAGACGCTCAAATAGTGTCCAACACAACTGCCCCTGCAGTGTAGCGCTATTAACCCAATAGTGTGAAGAAGGCAAGTAGTCAGTGGCAGCTATCACTCAACATGGCGATTTTATCTTAGTTATTTCCTTTTTAATATATTCCTCTGACTGAGCCTTTTAAGATATTTTCCTCAATTTTTTTTCAGATGGAAATGGTCTTTATTTTACAAACTTGAAAAATACAGACCATTTGAAAATTTAAAGTATTAGAATCTTAGACTCTCCCTCCTTGAATATTAAAATCGCAATGGATATTCACAAAAGCGAGAGTAAGGAAGTAAAATCATATCAAATGAAGCTGTGGAAAGCAGATGATTACGGAGGGAAGGCAACGTGCACAGTGGAAAAAGCACAGAGAGGCTCTGCAGCCACTCAGCCTCAACCCAAATGCTGCTTTGGGTACTTTAAGTTCAGCTACAATGGCCTCATTTCTTGTAATGTGATGATAATAACCTTCCACAGGAATTTTGTGAGGAATAATGAGACATCATAAAGCTTCCAGCACAATCTTCGTACATGTAAGTTCTAGATAAATAATAGCAATTATTTGAATTATTTTGTTAAGTTTAGTTACATTTTTTATTTTAGAAGACTACATTATCCTGAAATCAATAATCCAGTAGGACAAAAGCATTAAAATTATACAAAGTCAACTTGTTATGGTATTGATAAAGGTTTTTTTCCTGGTTAAATAAAACAAAACAAAGCAATGAGGTTTCTGTTGACATTTTCACTGAACAGATTTCAAGTGAGGTTCTTTGTTTGTTTGTTTCTTTGTTTCTCTGCAAGATGTTGCAAGTGCCATATGGCTACATTAGAAAATAATTCTGAAATTTTAGCTGTAAGGTAAAGTTGGAAAAAGGAAGTAGATTGTCTCACAAGAGGCTTCATGGGAGATAGTGGCCAACCCTGATTTCTCCATGGTGCTAGGATGACCACCTAACTGTCACGCTCATGTATATGCTTGTTATTGTTAAAATGTTTGAGAGTCACAATTACTGAGATGTAATTATGGTAAGTGGTAGTTTTTCTTGAAAAGTTGTGTTTACACTATGGCAGGACAAGTAGAACTGACTGCTATGTTATATAATTTATAAAGCCGATTTACTGTGCATTTGAAGTTTTAACACAGTTCTAAAAGACCTCTGTAAAATTAGACTACCTTCCCACTTGCCCCCAAATTGCTAGGTGTGTGACAGAAACATGACTTTATCCATTCTCAGGGCAGAATCATATTAACCAGTTGATGTATAAAATTAAAATGCCAATTTCTTAATTTATAGTGAATAATTTCTTCAATGAAAACAAAATATTTTAAATCCTTGCATGTAGGCCTACATGCAAATCAAAATACATATATGTTTTCTTGGAAAGAATAAATCACAACAAGAGTAATTAGATTAGTGGAAATAGACTGTATCAGTCTAATATTTAACAGGATGTTCCCCTGAGTACATATCTCCCTCTATCCATGGCCCCACAGCTCTGCCCTCTGTCCCCAGCAAGCTCGTCTCAAGGCTTTCATATAGTTGCTGTCTGCTGGCTCTCTCCCCAACCTCCCATTCTTTCTTGAACCCATTCCAATTAGGCTTTCATGTTGCTAAATCCAGTGGTGAGCTCTCAGTCTACACTAACTTGATCTTTGAGCAGTATAATACTACGTAAAACACAGTTAATGACATCCTCCTTTTTCAGATATTTCGTCACTTGTTATCCAGCCATAACACTCCTGGTACGATGTTCTGATCCATTGTGGCTTTACACTTTAATTCTCAAAAGCCAATCTTGATGTCTGGTTCCATGTTCTTGGCAACACCGAACAGTAGTGAACTTCACTTACTGACTCATTTGTCACGTAGAAAAACTCGTCCATTTCTCCTTATAACAAAACAGCAGCCTGGTTTGGATTTTATTAGTTAGGTTTTCTTACTATCTGAGGAGAATATCAGTCTTCATCTTTGGGGTTATGACATGCAGAAGCAAGCTTCTATACATTCTTGGTTATAAGTCAGTTTCTTTTAACATAGATGAAACAATTGCTCACATATTATTTTGGTGTGGCTATGTCAATTGTTATAATTTACTGTACTCTGTCATATACATGCATATCCCGTGTAAGCCTCTGACAACCTTGTGGAGAAAAGTAAAAATTTCCACTTCTATAAATGAAGAAGTAGAAGTGTGGCAGGTATAATTTGCCCCAAAACCATTCGTATAGGACTATAAATAAAAGAACTACCTCTAGTCAAACCCAAGTTCATCAAACTGCAAAGCCTGTTCCTTTTCTACTCTATCCTATTACTTCTTTTGACTTACTGCATATAGAGCCCTGGCTTTTTGTGACTGTGACCTGTCAAACCAGCCAAGAGAATATCCTTTGTGCAAAGTTGCTTTCTTGTGAGAACCTGTAGCCAGTGCCTGTGGATTCTCATTAGGTATGGCCTTATATTCTAAGCCAAGAAAAGAGTATAATTTATATAAGCCTCAAACCTGCCCACAATTCCAGGCAGGCTTATTTTTTACCTATTTCTGCTCTCTTATTCTTCTTCTTATTATTAGTTTTTTTTTTGTAATGGATTGAGACAGGTCAGTGATTCTCAACTGGAGGGCAATTTAGCAAGCTCCCCAAGGGATATTTGGCGATGTTTGAAGACATTTTTGGTTGTTGCAACTGTGGAAGTACTACTGTCATCTATTAGGAGATGAGAAAGACAATGCTAAACATCCTACAATGCATAGAACAGCCTATAACAACAAAGAATTACCTGGTTCAAAATGTCAGCAGTACTGAGGCTGAGGAATTTTAATCTAGGGCCATGAAACTCAAAAAGTTTGAAGGCTAATGACAGGATTTAAAGTTTGGACACTTTCATTTACTAGCCTTCCTGAACAATTATATTTCCACAGAATGGGAATAATAACATGTACATGACATAGAATATTGTGATGTTTAAATAACACGAAGTTATATACACAGCTTAGAGTACTGCTGGAGACCTAGCAAACACTCCACACATAGTCACAGTTCTGTTAGTAGTAGTGTATTCTCGGTACCTCTATGCCAGAAAAGTGAGTGTTGGTGTTTTTTCCCTAAAGATACCACCTAGCGTTGCCCCTATCCCCCGCCCCACTAAAAATTACTTTGCTGATTTAGGGGAAAACACATTTTGACAGTTAGCATAAATACTCCTTTTTCTTTTCTACCACACTATGTCTGCTCTGAAAATTGAGCATCTGTGATCACTTTACACTTTTTTCTGATTCTTTCTGTGAACTAGCAGATTGATTTTTGAGCTTATCCTGTTGACATTTTCAGTTCCTAGGAAGGAAGACATTTGTTTTGCTCTAAGCTTTGTCCCTGTGGATAACTCTGCCCTGATGGCACCCATCTTTTAGGGATTTCAACAATCTCCCAAATAAACCCAAGTCCATCTGCCAAAGGACCTAAAAGGAGTCAGAAGTGTGATTGAAGGAAATTGAGCCCTTTGGTCTCCATTCCCTCTGGATTTTCTTTTTGTTTGGTTTTTACAAAACTCTGTATTTGCCAAGGAACAAACACTGTTTCCAACAGGTTAATGCCTATGTTCTCAGTAATATGAGAAATGGAGGGGGTGGTGGATAGAGAAGGTTATGACTGGAGAATGTAAGTGGATTAGTTACAGTGAGGGAGAGAAGATATTTCAGCCCCATGATTTAAAATCTTTTTTCCCACTATTACATTTTAATGTGTGGAAATCACATTTATCAAGGAAGGTAGCTTGGTAGAAATGTAGCCACAGGTCAGGCTGAGATTTAAGCACCTCTATGTTTCTCCACGTATTCAGCCTGGCCTAACTGGGTGGTGTGAGCCTCTATCTGTGTCTTCATCTGTATCATGATGGTAGTAATATATGCTCAGGGTAATCTGAGAATTAAGACTACCTGCTTACTTACAAGGTTCACATGCGTAGTATACATTCAACATTCTATCACTGACTTTCCCGCTGCCCCTTGTTCGATTGCAGTCTCTTAACACTTTCTGGAAAGAAGGAAGCCTGGCATGCTCCAACACAGATTGTATCAAGAAATTCTAATCACCTAAAATCTCATTTCTCAAGTTTCTTTTGTTTTTTAGTCTTTTCTTTTACTTGCTGGTTTTCTCTATTTTTTCACAGTTCTCTGACACAGAGTTAGCTAGTGTACAAGATTTAATTTTAATATTCTATTGTTTTACTTTGGAATATTTTGACTAGTGGAACACCATGTTTTGAGAGTTCTAATATTTAATCGGATAAGTTATATTCTGGATTGCAATAAAATTGACAATGCCAGCCTGACCTGTGGTGGCTCAGTGGATAAAGCGTCGACCTCAAACACTGAAGTCACTGGTTTGAAACCCTGGGTTTGCCGGGTCAAGGCACATACAGGAAGCAACTACTATGAGTTGATGCTTCCCACTTTGTCCCCTTTCTCTCTCTGTCTCTCTCTCCCCCCCTTCCTAAAAAGTCAAGAAAAAAAATCGACAATTCCTATGATTTTGCACAATCTAGTGTTAATAAAGCATTTAAAAATCATATTTAAATATATTTCATATACTTTTTTTGTGTATTTTTCCGAAGTTAGAAGCATGGAGGCAGTCAGACAGACTCCCGCATGCGCCTGACCAGGATCCACTCAGCATGCCCACCAGGGGGCAATGCTCTGTCCATCAGGGGCATTGCTCTGTTGCAGCCAGAGCCATTCTAGCTCCTGAGGCGGAGGCCATAGAGCCGTCTTCAGTGCCCAGGCCAACTTTTGCTCCAATGGAGCCGTGGATGCGGGAGGGGAAGAGAAAGATAGAAAGGAGAGTGGGAAAGGTGGAGAAGCAGATGGGTGCTTCTCCTGTGTGCTCTGGCTAGAAATTGAACAGGGGACTTCCACATGCTGGGCCAACACTCTACCACAGAGCCAACTGGCCAGGGACTATATGATATACTTTTAATGTAAAGATATTTAAGAATGGATCCTAACTGGAAGCTTGTTGGGCAGATAAAATATATTATGCTCACTTTGTTAAAGATGCTGCTGCCCACGTGGAAGCCTTTCACCCAGGTGATATTGGTGTGTGTTGGGGGCGGGCTGTGCACAGGCAGGATCCTTGTAGCCTGGAGCTTGGTTTTAGGACTAAGCCTTTCCCACCCTTTTTGATGTGGGATGATGCCATCCCATCATGCCTCAGATAAGTGACTTTGTATTAGAGACTTCCCTATTTTATATATTGGATTAAAGGTTTTGATTTCTGCACTATAAAGTGGGGCAGACTGAGAGCTTGCTCTCTTGGTTCCTGAGATTAGCATGAGAGAAAAGAGCAGAGAAAGGCCACATGGAGGAGGCTAGGAGAAGCAGCCAAGATGGTGGAGTGATGAGTGAGAAGCCAGTTTGTGCAGAGTTTGTGCAGGGAGAAGGAAGGAGATGGGGAACAGAGGTGAATAAGTCTGATGAGCTAGAAACCTTAGGAAACTCGAATAAGTCAGTAGCTTTGTGAGCACTGAATAAGTGGGTTTTGGAGCCCAGTGTGTGTTTTTACTTTCCCACTGGGTGCAAGCTAGTATTAAAGATGATGGCCCACCAGTTCTTGGCTCCGTTGTTTCATTACCGTCTGTCCGAATCTAATGCGAACCTGCATGGGCCAGGTGGCTGTGATGGTGGCTGCGGCAACTGGCCATACAAAGCTAAAAGTAAATATTTGAATTGAAATATTTATACATATAAATACAAAAAAATATATAATTGAGTATATTTCCCATGCAGCATAATCTGCTCTGAGCTTACCAGATACCTTGGCACATTTAAAGAGTGTTTTCTCAATTAAAAATAATATAATCTACACAGAAGCTTTAATGGAAGGTATTAATACAAAATTTTAACCACAAAATGCAACTTAGAAGAATACTGAAAAAAACTTTACAAAAAAAAAAGGAATGAGACCATATTTAAGAAAAATATCAACAACATTGTATTAAAAAGCTACAGCAATTTATTAAATTGTGGGACTTAAAAATGTGAACACCAAAAACAATTTGCTTCTTATCTTCTATTTAATGTTCAAATAATCATTAAAAATGTTTTTGTATGTTACCTTAAAATGTAGAGGCCCTGAATAAGAACATAGAACAGGAACAGAGTTCCATGCCCTGAGGCAAAGGCCACAGTGACTTTACTGACAAAAGTACTGAACACAGCACCATGCTGACTGAATGCAGCACAATAGGGTTAGAATTAGCAATTCTGATGAATCAAAGGGGTGAACAATTTGAGCTCCTTCCCTTGCCCTTTAATATGCTCTAAAGAAGTTCTTCTTCCTTACTTCCTCATTCTCTTCTCATTCTCTTCTCTGCTTCCTGACTTCCTCATGCTTGTTCCTGCTTCTATTTTGTATGTGTCAATAAATATCCACAAGGACTGGGGGTGGGGGCTGTCTCATGAAACCTGTATAGGGGACCGTGAGGCGGTCTTCCCTGGTCCCTTGGTGCAAGCCGTGTGGTCTCGGAGTAGTCATTGCCTCCACAACATTAAGACATATGGATGTATTTTGTTTGTATTTTATTTATTTTGAAAGTAGTTTTCACTAGAATTATTTTATAGTTTTACCATTAAAATAAGATTAATTTGTTGAAAAATAATATTAGTTATTTTTGGTACCCCTTTAACTTTCACAATCATCTTAATTTTTTATGTCACATTGTTTCATCAGCCTCTTTATGATCTGCTAATATCTCATTTTCAAATATCTTGTAGGAAGGCTTGCATTTCTCAGTAAAACTCTTGCTAGTCTATTCTATTGATTAGGCAGACTGGTTTAAGATCCTCAATTCAATTGGCATTTCTCAAAAACCTGTGCTAAGTTTAGGCATGTGGTATATAAAATTTGTTATCAGGAATCTATTTTATTTTTATTTTTTCTGGTGAATTAAAAGTTATGTACATGAAACAACTGATGGAGAAAAACAAATCAGTGCAAAAAAATCTTCAAGAACAAAAATAAATGGTGCAAATTTATACTGGCTGAAATGGAAAATAGCACTAAGGATGATTGAGTTTTCCTTTGTTGGGCAAATAAGTATATAAAATGTGATTTTTATGTCTGCTCACTTTTATGGTTAAAAATGGCCACCACCCACTTGAATAGCACTGCCCAGGTGAAACTGCTAATTATCTTCCTGCTTAGGAAGGACCATTGTTATGCTAAAGTGTGCTGGAGGACGGGTCTTTGTGGGCCCAGGTAGTTTTTTAGAAGAGAAGAAGAAGGAGGAAGAAGTAAGCCATGTTTTTGCACAGTGAGAGTAGGGAGGACGTATGCTGAGGAGAAGCAAGCCAAGATGGCACGGTGCTGAAGGAGAGGCCAGTTTGTGCAGAGAGGAGCAGGGAGAAGGTGTGCAGATGGGGAACAAGAGATGACTGAGGCTGGTGGGGGCCTTTGATTCTAGGAAAAACCAGAAAAGATTCTCCTGGCTGTGGAACCAGAGAAAGTGTGAGTGGGCTTTGGAGCCCTCTGTGTGTTTACTCGCCAGCTGGGTGAGAGACTAGAATAAAGGAATGGCCCACCAGTTTTTAGCTCTGTTGTTTCTTTATCATCTGTCCGAATCTAATGGGAACCTGCATGTGAATGACCACAATGGTGGCAGCCCTTGGCCTTTCATGCTTTATTTATTTATGTTTTCTAATTAAGTGAGAGAGTGGGAGGTAGGGAGGCAGAGAGATAAACACCCGCATGCACCCCAACCAGGATCTACCTGGCAAGCCCCCTATCAAGCAATGCTCTGCCTATCTGGGATGCTGCTCTGTTGGTCAGCAACCAAGCTATTTTAAAGCCTGAGATGAGGCCATGGAGCCATCCTCAGCTCCTGGAGCCACTTTGCTTAAACCATTTGAGCTATGGCTGCAAGAGGGGAAGAGAGACAGAGAGAAAGATGAGGGAGAAGCAGATGATCTCTTCTCCTGTGTGTCCTGACCAGGAATCAAACCTGGGACTTCAACACGCCAGGCCAATGCTCTACCATTGAGCCAACTGACCAGGATCATTCTTTTATCTAGGTGTTTAATATCCACTCACTTTTCCTTCTGGGGAGGTAATGAGAATAGGGTAAAGAACATGGGATTGGGACTCAAAGATCCTGTGTCAATCCCAGGTCCGGCACTAAATTGCTGTATATCCTCACTGCACCTTCCATTTCAGCTTTTAATTTTGTAAAATGAGGGCTTTAGATGGCATAAGTCATACTGGCTCTGGCTGCTTCATTTTATAAGAGTTACTCACATTTTTATTAACAGAGTTTTTTGTTGGTATTTTTCATTTCATTTCAGTATAAGGGAGATTTATAATAAATTCACACTTTTATCAAGAAAATCACCTATTTGAGATTCTGAAGCACCGA
The DNA here is from genome assembly GCF_036850765.1 of Saccopteryx bilineata. Classification (NCBI taxonomy): domain Eukaryota; kingdom Metazoa; phylum Chordata; class Mammalia; order Chiroptera; family Emballonuridae; genus Saccopteryx; species Saccopteryx bilineata. Next base: position 184,339,737 of record NC_089490.1, on the reverse strand, counting down.
AGATGTTTCACAGACATATATTTTCATAGTCTTTTGCAGATTAGCCAGGTATCTTGATTCATGATGAAAAGCTCTAGGGCTTACATTTGCATAAGGCACTATCTATCAGTTTTTCTTATAATTCTATTCCGCTTACTACAATGTCTCTCTCTATATATTCTATTAGCCATCTAACTACATGAGAGATTTTACTTCCAAAGTAACCACTACATCATCATTGAACTTATACTAAATGTATAAATAGTTTAGTCTTTAATATACATGTTATCAAAATGCAGAAAGATTAAATTGATAAATCTTTTCCTATTGCATCTTTTTCATTTTCATGGATTATAAGCAACTATCAGAGCTATAGAATTTCATAAAATTACCATCCTATCAAAAAGAGTTACTTTTCTGATATCCTCGGCTTTTCTTATAGTATTGCATATAGGAATACTATTTATGATATCAAACATTCTTTCACCAACGATAAAACTGCAGTGATAAGAGGGAGAAAGTGGAATGAGGATAGTTTGGGACAGTGTGACATGCCAGGAGACCTGACATCTGGCATGTACACTTATGGAGTGCATCAAAAGTCTTCACTTTGAAAAATGAATCTTAACTTTTAAGTACCTTTATATTCCCTTATATTGGTAGAGTCTTTATTTACTAGTGTTATTTAGCAAAGAGGAAAAGAAGGAAGGAAGGATGGAAGGAAGGAAGGAAAGAAGGAAGGAAGGGAGGGAGGGAGGGAGGGAGGGAGGGAGGGAGGGAGGGAGGGAGGGAGGGAGGGAGGGAGGGAGGATATATGGCTCAGGATTCTCAGTAAAAGACAACAGGGCAGCACCTCCTATATATTGATCAAAAAGAGACTTTTTAAGAGACACAGACAATGCAAAATAAGTTGAAATTGCAGAAGTTCTATGATTCACTCCTATCGTCCCAGAACCCGGCTAGCCAAAACCTGGAAGCTACCCCATAACCACTGACCTCAGAAGCACCAGGCCATGCACTGCCTGAGGTACTGCAGCAGGACCAAGTGCCACGCTCATCCATTATCCCTACATACGTCACTTCCAGAGAAAAATTTTGTATGGGGGAGGCTAAAAATATAGCTTTTGTTTTATTATTATTATTATCATTATTATTTAGAAATATGCTTTTACAATGTGGAAAAATGTGCAAAATCTTAAAGAAAACACAAATAAAAGAAGTCCAATTATGCAATAGGTTTAGTAACTCCAAAATATGAAAGTTTAAGCATTTATTCCAGAAAGAGATATCAGTTTTGGAGGAAGCAGAATTTAGTCAGCATATTTTTTGTAAAATGTTCAGCAAAGCTAGTTGGAATTTTGATTAAGTTTTCTCTCTCTCTTTCTAATTAGTTATTTAAGTGTCATTTTAAAAATGAGAAATTTTTATTTCTTAATATTCTTCCCATTGGAATAAAATACTTTTGAGATGATAATCTATATTGCCTTAATACCATTTCATCTTACTGTACTTCCTTTTCTTGATTGCTTATGTAGAAAAGTCTGAAAATGTTTCAATTCTGTGTCTCCATTGCTCTACAAGTATTAAGTTACCATAGCCTATTTCCTTAAGCTGGACACGGGTGGTTTTTATAAAAAAATGGTTCTCATCAACATATCACTGAAATTATTTACTTGACATGGTTTTTATTTGAATAACAAAACCAAAAGAAAAGTTAAACCCATTTCTTAATTTCAACAAAGATAAAGATATATTTAAGAAATACAAAATAAAATATATTTTCCTTTAAATTGATGCAGAATTCTTAATGAATTCATTGTATAAGGGTATGAACATCAAAATATCAGAGAAACTAAAAAACACTGAATTATTTGGACACTTTTGAAATTACATTTTAAACTAGCACGATGACAAGCCAAGTGAAGCCATCTGAGATTTTTCTTGCTCCTTAAAATAATGATGAATGAAATATACTCCCTGTGGCAGAGAGTAGAATATTCTCTTCTTTGATGTAAAACTAGACCATATTTTCCCCTTGAATTGAGATGGAAGCAGGTCACAAGTTCCCTCCAGTAGTTTGTGAGTGGAAGTGATGTGTTCCAAGTTCAGACTGAAGTAAAGAAGTGGGTATGCCTTTCTCCACATTCTCTTTTTTGTCCACTGCCTATTCGTGAAGACCAGCCCTAAAGAACGGCAATGCTATCGAGATGAATCTCTAAAGGACTCAAGGAGTAGAGGCCCCGCTGACCCACTCTGGGTTTTGAAGTGAGCAAAAAAAAAGAAATAGTTATTATTTTAAGCCACAGGGATTTTTAGGATTGTTTATCAAAGCCCTTAGCCTACCCTGCCTGATGTGCTTCTTTGAACGCAGCATGCTAAGGAAGAAAGTTAAAAATTTGGTGTACCGGCCCTGGCCGGTTGGCTCAGCAGTAGAGCGCCGGCCTGGCGTGCGGGGGACCCGGGTTCGATTCCCGGCCAGGGCACATAGGAGAAGCGCCCATTTGCTTCTCCAACCCCCACCTCCTTCCTCTCTGTCTCTCTCTTCCCCTCCCGCAGCCGAGGCTCCATTGGAGCAAAGATGGCCCAGACGCTGGGGATAGCTCCTTGGCCCCAGGTGCTAGAGTGGCTCTGGTTGAGGCAGAGCGACGCCCCGGAGGGGCGGAGCATCGCCCCCTGGTGGGCAGAGCTTCGCCCCTGGTGGGCGGGCGTGCCGGGTGGATCCCGGTCCGGCGCATGCGGGACCCTGTCTGACTGTCTCTCCCCGTTTCCAGCTTCAGAAAAAAAACCCAAAAAACTTGGAGTACCTATTATTGAAATAAATTGCCAGACTCCAGATGCTGCTCCTTTCTGGGGTACCATGTCAGCAAACCAAAACTTCGATAACTCTCTGGGGTGGTGACCACACAATAAATACAGTGTTTAGATGATGGGTTGTGCATTGTGCACCTGAAACCTGTATAATTTTATTAACCAGTGTCACCCCCATAGACTCAATAAAAAGGAGAAAAATAAATAAATAAATAGAAATAAATAAATAAATAAATAAATAAATAGAAATAAAAGCACTAGGTAACTTTTGTGTCCCTGTAAATGCTCCACTGGACCAGAAATGCAGGATATTGTCAGCTGATTCTCAAACACCAGGCCAACTCTGGGCTTTTAAACTTCTCTTTCTGTTCCTTCTCACCCCACACAAGGTTGACTCTCACCTCAGTCAATTACATATTTTCTTTCTTATTCTTTTTCCAGTCAAAGCTTCCTGTCTTCCACCGCATTTTGCTGTTCTCCAAATGGAGATGTCTACTTCATGAAGTATCAAATAGAAAATGTTTGTGCCTCCTACATGGCCTTCTTAAGGCATTTTTAACATCATTAAAGTTTCCACAATTCATATTAATGCAAAAGTACACTGCAAATTCTACAGCACTTTGCAAAGTTAGTATGTTATTATTATTAACAACATTAATAAAAAACATTGATAGTTACACAGAATTCAGTATTTCAATTATGTTTTGGCATTGAAGTCAGGAAAAAGAATGGATAAAAGGAAAAAATCCCCTTACATATGAATTATATGAGAAGTAGTCAATGTTGTAAGATCATGAACGTTTAACTTTCCACCAATCTAATAGCTATATTTATTAAGAAAAATGTAGATTTATAAGAACATGTAAAACCTAAGACATACCTAATTTAAAAGATGTAACAAACCAAATCTTACTCTTTCTTTTTTTTAATGCACTTTTATTTAATTTGGCTTAGCTATTTTGAAGATTGTGTTACTCTAGTCAGAAGCAGTGTTACAGAACTCAGCTGGGTCACAGGAACTTTCTCACCACTCCATTCTAATTTGCAGTTTTGCTATAATAAAAGCCCTAAATATATTGCTACTGTCTAGACATTTTATCTGAAACAAGTGTCCTTTGTAGTCTCAGAGGACATTTTTATTTCCAGTAAATCAAAATCTGTGAAGAGCTTCGGTTCTTATTAAGACATACCCTTCACAGTCCAGTGATTGCCAGCAGTGGCGAGCCATTGACAGTTCATTTACATATAAGTGATGACTTCCATCAGGTAGTTGGCTCAAAAACACAATGGACATTTAGAGCATATCCAATATTTCTTGTTCTTTGATGAGCACCAAGTGCCAATTTTTATATGGAAACTAACTATTGAAAAGTGAAGGCTTCTTTCCCCTGACCTTACACAGTCTCCTACAGTTTGGGAATGACTGATCATCGCCCAACTCAATGTAAAATCGCACCTCCAAAAGACATTCAGTTTCTACTCCAGTTTGCCAGAAATCAAGAATAATAGTCAAGTGTAGGAAAAGTGAGACAAGAACAATTACATTTTATTAAAAGAAAAAATAAACTTCTGCCCCTAACTATTATAGTCATAACTTAATTTTTGTCTTATTTTTAGAAGGTATTTTTGATATTGTTTTTATATGGTTTTCAAATAAATACATCTGCCACTTGAAATAGTGTCACTTGCTACACAACACTCGTTAGGAAATCCTGTATTGTGGTTTCTGCCTTTCCTTATAACTTCATTGTTTTGCACCAATTTTTTTTAAATAATGGTGGCAAAAACCTAGCCAAATTTTTATCCTAATAATGCTGTAAAAAGGAGCAGGTTGATGATCTATTACCATGCTGTGACTCAACTCATGTTTGATACCTTTCTTTCTTTCTTTCTCTTTCTTTCTTTCTTTCTTTCTTTCTTTCTTTCTTTCTTTCTTTCTTTCTTTCATCCATTTTTTTATTGAGCACTTTCCAGCTATTTTCAGTATTGAAATAAAGAAAAAAATTTCTTTTTAAAATGAAACTTTCTCAATTAACAGCAGAACAAATATGGAATAATTGAATTTCATATAAGCTAACCTCTAACATTTTAGCTAGTAATCACTTCTTTCTCCCTATCAAATGTTTCACTGCTAATATTTTCTGGTTAGAGTGTCAGCATAATGTTTAGCCCAACTTGGTTTTGGTTTTGGGGAGGCCTTAATTTAACGTGATTCTTATAATTGGGTTTTTGAAAGATTTTATCCTAATAACTTCCATATGTGTCTACAGAAAACTCCATTGCACAAAGGAGCCTAAGAGAGATTTAAAAAGAAAACAAAAAACCAAAGAGTCGATTACAGAAGTAATAGATCAGGGGAGAACTGTAAAAATGGAATACCTATCATGCACTTCCTGACTCTGTTCATATCTAGTCTCTATGCTACACTTACAGTCTGGTCCTTTGACTAGTGTTCCTTTGCTTGTTTTACAATCCCATTCCTAGGAGGAGGAAAAGACTGATGGAGGGAGGATGGGTGAATAATGGTTAGACAGATGAAATGAAATTCAAGGCTCTTAAGGATCTGGTGTTAGTCACTGCTGCCATCTTTGCTGAACTAAGGCAGGCAATCAGGAATACTATATATTGTCTGTCAGTTTCCACTTCAGAGTGAGCGATGAGAATAGGAAAAGAATAGCACTATGACTACACTAATAATATCATACAGGTACATTTGAGAAACGATTTCCATAAAATTAAAGTGAGCTTTTGAAAATAGGAATCTTGAAGTTTCTTTATGGTGTTTATTGGTAATGGAACAAAGAGCAGTTCTAAGTTCAGTGAAAAGTATAATTACCACTGGTTTCAGAAGATGTTTTTAGTGAAGAATGCCAAATAAATGGTTCATCCAAAAATACTTATAAATTATAGACTGACTTATTGAAAACCTTCTTTGGATAGGCAAAAATGCTTGTCTTTGCTCCTGTTGACACCAAAAGGAATCCATGGCTGATGTGAACCTATCTCTTTGGGAAGATAACAACATTGTATTGAAAACATTATCTTACTTCTCGAGACAAATGACGTTCTCTCATTTTCTTTTCTCTCATAGACATGGACACTAATTTCCCAACAATCTGGATGTTAGCTCTTTTGAGTATTGGATGTCCACTCACTGTAAGATGAAATATATAATTATATTAATAAATGTATAATTAACATAAAAATGTATCATGTGTTTGAAACTATAAAATATCACATAAAATGAATTAAGCTTGTGCTAAAAGATACAAAAGATTTGACTTGGGTTCATTGTCTTCTATTGTAGGGCATTACATTATATATCATGCCAACAATCTCAGCAAGTTACTGCATGACCAGTGATTTTAGAGAGGAGATGGTGGAAGCTGGAGACCACCAACATACAGCATGCTTGAAATAAATTAGATACAATCTGTGTTTACCATAAAAGTGATACTATTATCTCTTTTGCATTATGATATAATCAGTTCTGATACTGATATTCAAATCAACATATGCCACCATTTATAATATACCATAGATTGCTTGTTTTTGATATATCTTTATGTCTAAAATGACTTCTCAAATAAGAACATATAAGTCACCAATATACTGTGGCTACCACTATACACAGTGCTAATTTATAGATGAGGTAGTACATTTTTGGGATGTGCTGTTATTAAACAAAAAATACAACCAACTTTAAAAAAACAGTTAAAGTTATGAGAAGAACAATCCACATCACTAAAGGGAAATGAATGATGTGCTTTAAAAAAGAAGCAGGTCATTGTTGCTGTTTTTATGTTTGTCTGCAGTGTCATTAGATAACAGGAAGGCTTATGATAAAACAAAATGAAACTTTATTCAGAGTATTTGTAAAATAATTAGTATTAGTAATTAGCATTGCAATTGTGATCATAGAAAAAGGCAACAACCAACTGGTGTCCTAATCTACTAGTAGTACAAGCTAAATATGTTAGTTCTAATGTTAGTTCTAAAGATGAGCTCTTAGGATAAAATGTTTCCTACTGTGAATTTCTTTTTGATAATATGTTATACCAAGGCTATATTTCATCAAACAAAAGATAACTGAAATAGAAGTTTGCTCTAAATAGGTAAACTAGAAGGAAAAGTAAATATAATGTTCTAAGATCTTGTTCTAACACATTTGTGAGTGAATCCAGATTTAATATTTAATGTTAGTTCCTTATTTTTGAGATGGGGACTATATATATCTTGTCTTATTGTTGTAAAGTTTCAAAAACATATATCAAAGGATATATGTGTAAAATGACATTTGATATATATGTATAACAAATATATCATCCTAATGCAAGCTGTTAATAACAGGGAACAGGAGAAGGGGGGTGCATGTGAGGTATACATGGAAATATTTTATACTTTACAGCAATATTTTCCTAAACATAAAATGCCTCAAAAAAGTCTGTTCATTAATAAAAAGATACATGTCTGGCACTTTGTAAGTATTCAAAATATTGTTGCTATGTTATTATTATTTACATTATGATGTTAAAATATATACAGGCTTTATAAACAAATTTTACTAACAGTTGTTTGAGATAATAGGAGACAAATATATTGACCTGTGCTTCCAGCTCCTGTCACAGAGCTTTTAAAGCCCTTATAATTTTCTAAATGACAAGAGCACTGGGAGCATCTTTCATTCTAAGGAGGTGACTTTGAGTGGGTTCCTGGATGTCTCCTGGATGAGGTGTGGTCACCAGAAAGATCAGTTCATGATTAGAAGCTTAGAACTTCCAGCACCCCTTTCCACTTCTCTAGAGATGGGAGAGGAGTTGGAAACTGAGCTAGTAATGGATCGTACCTCCATGAGGACACTTCCACGCAATCTCAATAGCGTGGGGTCTGGAGAGCTTCCAGGTGGATGAGCGAATTTATATACCAGCTGAGGGATATGCCCCAAATCTACAGGGACAGAAATTTGGGATCATGTCAGCTCTTGCCTTACGAATCTCTTCATCTGTTCATCAGTATCCTTTATCATATCCATTAATAAACTGGTAAATGTAAGAAAGTATTTCTGTGAGTTCTCTGAGCTCCCCTAGCAAAGCAAGCAAACATGAGGAGGGAGTCATGGGGAACTTTGATTTGAAGCCAAGTTGGATAAAAGTTGTGGGTAACCTGATAACCTTGTGGGAATATTTTCATGAGGTTGAGTCCTTAACCCTGGGGTCTGACACTATCCAGGTAGGTGGTGTTAGAACTGAGTTAGATTTTAGGATACCTAGCTAGTACCAGAGAACTGCTTAGTGGGGTAGAGAAGGGAAAAACCCACATATTAAAATCGGTGACCAAAAATTTAGCTAGTGATAAGAAGTGGATTAGAAGCAGAATCCTCAATTGTATAATTTGTTGTTTCATACATATTTCAATTAAATTAAAAAAATCACTTCATTTTAAGAAGAATAAAAATGTAAGTACTCATAATGTATTATATATAGTTTCAATGTTTCAAAGTAAATATTCTTGACCTTCATTATTGCCATGACAGAATAGAGTTAGCAATTCTTTCGACTGAAACAAGTAAAATCTTGAATAAAATATTAAGTGCATTTAAACTGCATTGCAGACAAGGGAGAAAATACAGTGGCCAAATACAGTAAAATCAGTGACCCTAGTGGATATTCCAGTGTTACAGCCATTTTTTTTTTTAGTCTGATGTTTTCTGCTGAGCCCTAGATATCTGAACTTCAGTGCAGAAAAGATATTGGGGACAAATGTAAGGCATACGATCCACTCAAAATGAGAAGTTCAGCATGAGACCACAATGGTGGACTAGGGTCCCAATGAACTGTATCATCAGGTTCGGCAGGATGACGGAGAGATGAACATAGGAAGGGCATAGAGGGGAAGGGGAGGGATGGGAAAGAACTTTCTAGAAGGAAAACAGCAAGGAATCTTTCCTGTTTCCATGAAGCTGAGCAGTGCCCCCAAGCTGGCCCTTGGTTTGGGGTTCCAGTTTATGTCATCTGTGTGGTCCAAAATATCTCAAATAAATTTAGAGTTTGTTGGGCCCAAAAAAGAAATGAAAAACCTCTGTAGAAGAAAGCAACTGTAATCAAGGCCCTTAAAATGTCATATTCTATTAACTCCTTATATATAGTATTAAGTGGAAAAGCAGTATCCCCATATCCACAAAATTATCCCACTTTTTAAAGAAGTTATATGCATAGAAAAACACATACAGTATTAAATACCTTTAGGTTTATCTATTTTTTCAACAAAAGGCATTATTTATGTAAAAATAACAATATTAGAAATTTTCAAATTTCTAGATTGAACTTGTGCTAGTAAGTCATTTTTATTGTAAATAGTGAATAAATAATCAGAAGTTAGATATCTTTGTTTATACATTAATAATTTAAAGAAATAATTTCAAATTGGAAAATATTCAAACAAAATAAATAATATGCTTAATATATATTTTATTGCTTATATTTTCAGAAAATGAATATTGCATTTATTTTCTCAAATGTTCAAAGTATGTTTTGCCCTCTGTTGTTCCTTAAACCATCTCCAGATTTTCATGTTCATGAGTCTATTTTATGACTTCTCATGCAATTTCCCTGACCTATGCAAGTTTATATATTATTCTACACTAATAGCTACTTCCTATAAATGCTTCACAATGAATCTTTGTGGAGCTATTTGGAACAAAAATGAACACAAATTGTGTTAGAAAATAAAATACACATTGAGGTCATTGAGAATCTATTGAGTCCTATTTGTTCAAGTTCATGGTAGGAGCTATGGGTGATGTCAAGGGTACCAGCTGAGACCTTTCTGAGTCTCTACTTTCTAACCCCAAACAAACCAATAAAAACAAACAAACAAACAAAAAACACTTCAATTATTATGCTATTCAAAGAAATTCAATTTAAAAAAAAAAATGAAAGCATCTTCCTAACATGGTGTCATGGCCCTATCTACCAGAAGATTATTCTAGTCAATATAAATCAAAAACATAGTCCTAAGTGACAAACAAGAACATATTTCAAAAATTACACTCAATGCTAATATATAGCAGGAGTCTAAGTTTGAACTTCAGTTCTGTGAACTTTAATATTTAAATAAAAGTAAACCCAAGTGTGTGCTGAGGACTTTTATCTTGGTCCAATACACAGAGGCAGTCGATGGAGATGGGTGATTTAATATACTTTGAGCTGTCTCTGGCTTTAAGAAGATTTTGCTCTGACTATCCACTTCCCTCATTCCTGCTCTCTCACCTCCCGGGGAGATTCTGGCCTTTAACTTCATTAAAGGAAGATCCCAGTGATAAAATAACAGAAGTGAAAAAGCTGTTTTCAAACATCACGCCCTGGAGACACAGAGAGCTCCAAGCATCAGGGCTCTGAGATTGAGGTGACTGGGGTTCAAAGGTCAGGAGAGGCGCTTGCGCTTCTCCCTAGGAGGATGGCTTAGGTCTGTGTGGAATCAGCACCGCAAGGCCTGGACAGGTACTGGTGGCCACAGCTTTAGCGAGACACCTTTACCAGGCTTCTTGAGCTTCCAGGTGACCACAGAGGACAATGGGATAAAGGGCCGGAAGATGTGGAAGTCTATGCCACAGCCTGGAGGGGTGTACGTCTGAGCACATGTGAGATATTCTAGGAGCACTCCTGGAAATGGCTGCAATAATGGGGAATGCTTTCAAAGAGATCAGAAGTTGCATAACAGTAGGTAGAAAATTCCATGTGTGACTATTTTTGTGATTATATACATATCTACATACAGATATGTGGGTAGGCATGTACTTAGATTTTGTCTGGAAATAGTAAAGGTTTGCTTTCCACTGCTTTCTGTTTTCAGCTCCTGACTCTGTCATTCAGGCCATAGTAATGACTTCCTTAAGGGGGACTAAAAATAAATCACCTAATTTCTGGTATTTGTCAGAAATTTTGAAACAAAGAAAAATGATAAATAGCGAATAAATATTCTATGCAAAGTGTTTCACTAATCAGCTCCCTTTTGTAATATGTAAAAACGTACATACACAAACACCAAAATCATATACCTATTTAGTAAACATAACTACTAAAAATAAGGTGAATAATTGTGCAACATTACATGTAGAAAAATCCTGGAACAAAGAAGACAACTGCATTGTAAGGAGGAGATTTTAAAACACAAAGCAAAAGCAGTATTTTCTCAAGGAAGGCTTCCACTTGGAAGAGTACGGCTTTCCTCAAAATGTAAACATTTTGTGGGTCCAAGAAGCCAGAATCTGAAGAACTTCGCACGCGGAGCCAGATGGTAGCAAAGCTTGTGTGATGACATGAGCACCCTGTCCAACTCGCAGGGACTCCGAGTTGGATAGCAGACCGGTGGGAGAAGGACGGAGGAGATACTGATAGGCTCTTGAGAAAGGGTCGAACACCGATCTCTTTGTACCTTGCCTGGGGGTTCAGGAGAGGTGTGAGAAAAAGAGAAACAGTAATAGAAAGCACATTCAGTTTATGGAATAATTCAGAAGTACAGGGATTTTGTTGAAAGGGGCTTCAAGCTCCTTAGAAAAAGCCGTGTGACCAATATGGTGCTGCAGCAACAGGTGAGGACATTGTCCAGCCAGAGGATGGTTCTGCAGCCTTTCAGAGCAAACGACAGCCAAGGGGGTATGATTGACAGCACAGGCAGCCAGCGAGGGGCAGGGATCACTCTGAGGCTGACTGTCCTGGGAGAAAAGGAAACGAGAGAGGAGGCCTGGTAGAGATGCGTGCTTGGCAGAGTAAGGACAGATTTAGATGGCATATATGTACAATAAAAGCGGCATAAAAACACTGAAGTAGAAATAGAGCTTTCAGAGAATATTGAGATAAAAGAAGTCACTCTGATTATTCATAGGAAAACATTTTCTATGTGAAGGACGGTGACTTTTCATTTTGTGCAAGCAAGAAATACAAGTTTCATAGAAAGTGATAACAACTCACTAAAAGGGGTGTGGGGGAAAAGAGCTGACCTAGTTATTTAGGAAAACAGTATTTGGTTGCAAACTGGAGGCTAAAGACGAAATGCAAATGGACAGATACAGAAAGAATTACAAATATGTGTACAACCATGGGTTAGGCATAAATACATATTGGTATTACCAAGGTGCTTTCTAACACTTTGAAATTCATATATCTGCCAGCAACATATGACAGTACTTTTATGCTTGTATCCCATTGTATCCCACCAACAATATTAGGTATTGTTTCATTTTACTCTGTTTTAATTTTGGCCAATCTAAAAACCACTACCCATCGAGTGACTATGAGTATCTTAGCATATTTTCCATAGCTGTTGGATTTTTGTTTTGTGATTTGTTCCTCTGCATCTTTTGTCTATTTTTATTATTTTAAGAATTATTTATTTATTTATTCATTTCAGAAAGGGGCAAGAAAGAGAGAGAAGAGGGGAGGAGCAAGAAGCATCAACTCCCATATGTGCCTTGACCAGGCAAGCCCAGGGTTCAAACCCGTGACCTCAGCGTTCCAGGTCAAGGTTTTATCCACTGCACCACCGCAGGTCAGGCAGTCTATTTTTATTATACTGGCCTCTTTGTTCTGAATTTAAAATAGCTCATTTTAGTAAACCTCTGTATTCTGCAGTGCAATTCCATTCCACATCAATTTTTTAATAGACTTGTTTATGGTATTTCTTCATAGAAAAGTTTTTTAAAAAATTTATAAAACCCAAATCATTTTTCTTTTATATTTATTATCATTCCTGCTTGAAGCCTGAATATATGATTCTCTAGACTTCTTTTCAAAATTATAAATTAATTCATTAATTAATTGACTTATTTATTTAGACTGTTGAATTTTCTCAATATCTTCTTTTAGTATCTGTTATTATCAAATGATTTTTCTACCTGAAAGTGTTGATGCAATAAATTATGGAAGTAGAATTCTTAATTCATGAAAAAATGGTAGGGTGGTACAACAATAACCTACCAGGAAATGTGGTGTGGCATTCATCATTTTAGTAGACATTAGAACAGGACAGTGAAGATACAAATTGCTGAACTGCCTCCAAGAAGAAACATTCACAAGACAATTGAAGTGTTCTGATATATGTGCACAGTAGAAACAAGCAGAGAAGGTTCAGACCATTTGTGTTATAATCTATTGAGCACTACCTGAAATTCAATTGATCTTAATAGGATTTAGATAAGGACACTTAATGGACGTACTTTTCAAAGCAGAATGGTCCATATTGCAATAGGAAGTGATAATAATTCTTGTGAGATTTTTAGCTCAGAGCTAACAGCAGGAACTTGGGGATCAGAAGACTAGAATTCAAATACTGGCACTTATAACTTAGCACCTTTGTGATCTTAGGAAAAATGAGCTTTCATTTCTTCATATGTAAAATGAAGATGACAGTTTCTACTTCAAATGAATAATATAGAAATTTAATGAGAAAATACCCATAAAGCACTTGACTTAGATTTGAATACATCATAAATTTTTAATAAATTTTAGATGTTATTTCCTCTCTCTCTCTCTCTCTCTCTCTCTCTCTCTCTCTCTCTTTGTTCTACTTCACTGCAGTAGAGGTTAGTTTATTACCATCTGCCTTAGCATATATTGTGTATATTGTTTTCTAATAGTGTGCTTGCTATGTGAATGCAACTTGCAGACAAGCAAACAACCCTCTTCCAACATTCCAACAGATTGTTTCCTCAACCCTTTTCTATATAAATGTTATGCCTCCCACTGATGTCCCTATATTCTAATGTGAAGACCACTGAACCATAATTTTCCTCTACTTTGATTGGTTTTTAATGCACAATACTACCCCATACCCACATGCATATTCCATAAATTCTGAGGAATATAAATTATTTATTTTGTTCATTCTTCTTGGATAAATCTATCAGGCATATCCAAGTGATCTATCAACACACTGTCCAATTTTCTTGCCCTTTCTCTTCTCCCTTCTTATATGAGCATGACTCTGGAAGTACTGTAAGACCTAGGCTGAAAGGGTGCCTCAAAGTCCCTTCTCCAAGATCTTGAATCTACCAATAACAACTTTTGAGTAAGTATATTTATTAAGGTAAGTATGTAATCCCTTTCCATACAGGGTCCACATCTATGGAAAGGCTTAGAACAGACACATTCATCGGGTAAATATGTTCACAGTTATACGTCACCACTAGATGTCACCCTTAGTCATCGCTAAGCAAACGTGGGGTCCCTTCCTACCACCAAATGCTCTGCAGTCTAGACACACGTCCCACACCAGAGAAATATCTAACAGTAACACTGACTTTGCCAACTGGGAACAAATAATAAAGATTATTCTCCGATGTAAGACCTAGGCTGACTCTGAGTATTTCCTGATCAGGATAGGAGAACCCACTTATCTCCACCAACCAGGACCTCATTTAATAGATTCCCACCTCCAGAGGGTTGAGGCACATCTGCAGTGGTCCCGCCTCCAAGAGTATCCACTTTTCCAAGTTTTACCATCCCAGAGGCTGATGGAATCACTTCCTTTATCCCCTCAGACTGTGTTAGTGACACTAGCAATAACTCAGACAGCTCTCTGATTTCGTGATGAAACCAAGGTTAGTCAACATATCTTTCCCATATAAAGACCCTATTCAAATATGACCCAATTGTTCCAGATTCTCCCAGATTAATTCTACTATTGTTGATAGATCATCAAACTTAATTTTCAGGCTGAAAATACAGCATTTTTTCTCTTTCTCAAATATTCACAAGAACTGAACAGATAAAAATGCTAGCAACTTTTTCTCAGTAAATTAACCGATCCCAGGAACATTTTGGTGGAGCTCAGTTCATGAAAAAGGGCCAGTTCTAAACCTTCTAGGTTCACACTTAGCGTTTTCTGCTTCTAAAGATGGCCATCCCTAGATGTTCCAACCATGATCGAGTCCTGTTTCTCCACTTGACACTTCTCATGAATTTCTCAAGTTCTTAAAAAATTATAATTTGTTAGACCCATGATTAAAAACAATAGCAAAACAAAACTTGATTAACAGAAACTTTCACAGCAATAAACATACTCTTACATTCTCAGAGTTCCAAGTTTATCAGAAATTAATTCTCCATTGAGACTTGGTTAAAATTCATGTCTAGTTGGAAATTTAATAAGCACTTCTTCAATTTAGGAAATGTATATGGTGCTGATAAGTTGCTTTTCTTCTGGCATATCTTATCATGAACAAGGCATTCTAAACACAGTTATAATTAGCACAAGCTCAGTCTTGATGTACCCCTCCTGTTTGCAGCATCCTTTGACCTATTCACAGCCTTCCTTGACCAGAAAAAAAACAAACATGAAATGTATTCTTGGTTCAAGTACAGAGTAAATTTAATGCTGAAGGCAGCAAATTGGATTTAAAACTCTGGGGTGTAGATACCACAATGTAACCCAAACATAAGTCAGGAATCTATGTCATCTAATTTCTGGCATAATCTAAGGTACTGATAAAGAATTTTAATTTTTACTCATTCTCATAAGAAAATGTCCAAAATGTAGCTTCTTAAAAATTCTTTTAAATTAAGCTCTTGACATCTTTTTAACAGTCAATATTTTTACACACTCATACAAAACTCTCTTTAAAACTATTCTCTCTCATCAATAATTCCCAACATCAGTCCTATAAATCTTATTGTCACTATCCTCAAAACTTAAACACTTATGGTAACTTCTAAATCTTTCTTTTTTTTTTTTCTTTTATCCAAATATCAAAAAGTTTCTCCATGGCCATGGTCCTCCCCAACTCTTTTATTCCCATAATGTTGATATGCACAGCTCCTGAAATGCAGCCTTTACTATACATACAGGTCTACCTCCTTCATGCATTGCTCTGGAAAGACATTTTTCTTCCACTAGGAATGATTTTAGGTGAAAACCAGTCTATTCTCTCCCCATTGAATTCTGAAGAATAAAACTCTTTAACATTCTAACTACTATTTAATGTAACGGTTGTGTAGATAAGAAAACTCAGGCTTGGAGGGGCTAAGTAATTTGTTCAACTAAGTAGTGGACTGTGAATGAAAACTCAAGTCAGCATTGCTCAAGTTTGACTTAGGCAGCATTACATAGTGGTTATGAAGACCAACTCTCTTCCACACTGCCTAGGTTTGAATCATCACTCTGCTGCTGACCATCTGTGTGACTTTGAAACAATCCTTCTATGCTTCAGTATTTATATTTGTAAAATGGTGATTATAACAACATTGCTATCTATAGTTGTGATGATTAAATGAGTTCATACATCAAGCAAAACATATATAGAAAATACTATTTATTTATCATTAACCAATATACTGTATTGCCTTTCAAATTTAAAAAAATATTTTACAAATAAATTTATTAGTTAAAATAATATAGATGACTAGTCTTCAACTCAAGCTATAATTATGGAAATAACAGCTTATTTAGCAAAGGGCAAATTCATTAAAATGACTATCCATGTCAGATACTTTATTAGTTAAACCCTCAATCAGAATTGGGAAATATGTAGCAGATGCTTGATGATGATGATGCTGATGATAACAGTAATTGCCAACTTTTATTGAGGCTCACTGTACACTAGGTGCTTATTTGATGCTGTGATAATTATCCCTATTTATAAATGAGCAAACTGAAGCTAACATGTTAAGTAATTTGCTCAAGATTAAGATGATACCAAAGTTTGGGCTTCGGCTCACTGATGTGATTACAGAGCCTTCAGAGTCTAAAGCTGACATTCAAAACTGATTCATTATATCCTAAATTTTTAGATAACTATGTTTCATTTATTTCTAAGTCTAATGCATTTCCTCAGTTTATCTTTACATTTGATTTTACCATCTGAAGTTGTAATACTGGTCATAGACTCAAAGAATCTGTTACTGATAATAAGTTTTGGCACAAAAAATAATTTTTTAATATAAAGTATTCCTTGAATCTTAGACTAAAATGGTTTCCAAAAGATGAGCTATTAAACATATATATATAAACTTAAATGTAATTTTCCCAAGAACTCTATAAGGTAGGCCCATATTAAAATAGAGAAAGAATATAGTCAAGAAAGGTTAAGTCTAAAGTCACACAGAAAGTTAAGTGGTAGAATGGGAAATTGAATACAGATTGTTTTTTTCTGATCACAGAGTGATTTCCACAATTTAGCCTTAGAGCAGTCTTCCAAAATGGATATTGTACCTTAAACTTGCCAGTTATGACTTAAACTCCTTTTCTTATAAACAAACCTAATTTTAATAAAATCTATCTGTAATAATACTCTCAAATGCTTTTATCTTGACTTATTCGATTGTCATCATCTCCTGGTTTTGTGAGACAAAGTTAGTAGCGTTACATCTTAGAATTTTTATCGTTTGACATCAATTGTATTATTAGGGAAGATTTTACATGTGGGATGGGAAAAAGTAGGTTTACAGTTGTGAGTATATGAAACATAATTTACTCTTCAGTTATTAATTATTGTATTTTGTCTTCTTCAATTGTAAACCTACTGTCACTCACCTCTGCATATTATTCATCATGTATGTCTGGACAGCACGTGAATACTGTGTTCCAGTCTAGACAGTTTCATGCCTGAGATAATTTATAATGTAATCTGTGTTTATAAGATATAATAAACAGGTTAAGTTTACTCTGTTTCTTCTCTAAAGGACTGCAAAAACAAAGACCTTTTTTAATCTTCAGAAAGAAAATGTTGACTAGATTGATACTGTTAAAGCAAATTCAAAAACTAATGCAAAATGGTTTCAAAAACCCCTGGATCTTATTTTTGTGTCAGATGCTGTTTGAAGCACTGTATCTGTATTATTTGAGGTATATTTTATCACAGTCCTATGTGGTACAAACCAAATAGTGTAGATGAGATGCCAGACTCCAACACAATAGCAGTCACAATCATAGCAAAGAATCAGACACTAGATAAACACTTTACCTGTATTTTCTCATTCGCTCTTTTTATATACATATAAACATTTATTTATTTATTTATTCATTTTTCTGACACCAGACATAGAAAGTCAGAAAGAGGAAGGGACAGGAACAGACAGACAGGAAGTGAGAGAAATGAGAAGCATCAATTCTTCATTGCGGCTCCTTAGTTGTTCATTGATTGCTTTCATATGTGCACTGACGGGGGTTGGAGGCACAGCAGAGCGAGGGACCCCTTGCTCAAGCCAGTGATCTTGGGCTCAAGCCAGCAACCTTTGGGCTCAAGCCAGTGACCATGGGGTCATGTCTATGATCCCATGCTCAAGCCAGCAACCCAACGCTCAAGCTGGTGAGCCCATGTTAAGCCGGATCTCGGGGTCTTGAAACTGGGTCCTCTGCATCCAGTCCAACACTCTATTCACTGCACCACCGCCTGGTCAGGTATTTTCTCGTTTACTCTTGATCCTAACCCTATTAGACATTATGATTGAAAGTCCCATGTTGCAGATGAGAAAAATCATGGTTCACAGAAGTTAAATAACTTGTACAAGATCAAATATTTAATTAATGACAAGGTCAAGATCCAACCAGCCAACAGATTCCATACTTTTGCCTTTTGTCTGAATATTAATTACCAACATATATTTATATTTCAAACAGATATTTTCATGAACATTATGATCTTAGCTTGGAGATTTAAATATAAACAGTAGTGCAAGCATTTATAAATACTTTCTATTTTTGGATATTAACTCTACAGTGAATATTGTTGATTGATGCCTCCCTTCAACCTTCCTATTGATAGATCTAGAGCAACTGGATGAAAAAAATATTTTTCTGAGATGCCTCTGAAACTAAGAATCTGGCTGTTCATTACCTTCTTCCAATTAACTATACTTTCATAAGATTAGGGAGGCAAAGTTGATGTAGCGATCTTTTTTTTTCTATTCTTCACCCTCCTTTATTCTTTTTAATTTTCTGTTAGCAGATAGAGTCAAGGAAAGGCGAGTTTGCTCCATTGCTATTCCAAAGACTGTAATCTAGATTGCTGGGCGACTAGAAGCATTTGCAGCAGCAGGGGTGGCAGCAACATCTTGCTGATCTCACGCTTCGATTTCTGGATCAGCGATTGAGATATGTTCTTGAATTCCCAGCTCCACTGGCAGCCACCATGGTGATAGCTTCCCTGGTAGGACAGGCCTTCACTGCTCTGAGAGTCATTCCTGGAGTTTACAGTAGAAACCACCCCTTCACATTCCCCACTAACAATTTTTTCAAGTACTTAATTTACTGTATTAGATCCATTGCTTGTTAACATCCCTAGTGTGCTTTTCATTTCCTGTGCTAAGCTTTGACTAATATTCATTGTCTGACATATATTACTGCCATCTGGAAGCTGACGCCTTTTAGAGACTGTGGTGTCTCTGTGTCATACAGTTTTGTCTCTTCATGCATTCCCATCATCTTCCTCATCCCATCCTCCTTTCCTTAATAATCCTGCCCATTCACTACTTCAATACCATTGAAGAAAACCACTTTGGCAGTCAAGTGCAATCTATTTCCTTTGGTTCCAATTTAGGAATGTTCCTATCATTTTGAAATAAGAAGACAATTCAGGAAATAGAATGTTTAGATTTTGACTTGCTTTAAGGCAATCAAAGCAACAAAGTTCCCAATGGAGGAAAGTGTTATTTGTTCGTTTTTCTCTTTTCTGGTGCATTCAAACTGAGAATTAGGTCCTGAGACTCAGATCCTGCCTCCTGCTAATTTTTCACCACTGGTGCTGTACCTTTGCTGTTGCTAATGTTACTACTTCACTTACCCTCACCCTGAAATTTCTGTGTAGGTACTTCACTTGATACTTAGCACTTGACACAAACTATAAATATCTTCAAAGACGTGCATACAAACTAGAATTCAGGATCATGCCAAGTCCCTTGCCTCTGCCACAGTTTTGCACAAAATCCTTTGTGCAAAAACTTAAGTTTTAGAATCTTGTTTTTTTTTCATTATTTTTTAGGATATTCTTTTTAATATTTATTTGTTTGTTTGTTTGTTTATTTACTTTTTTTAGAGAGACAAGAAGTGGGAGAGAGAGGAAGTGGGAGAGATACAGAGAGAAAAGGAGAGATTGGTCTACCGCTCACCTATCCATGCTTCCATTGCCTGACTCTTGCATGTACCCTGACCAGGAATGGAACTGGCCATCTTGGTGTACCAGGAGGACAATCTAATCAATGGAGCTATGAAGCCAGGACCTAGCATATTCTTTGTTATCAAATTTTGCCTAAAAGTTGCCATTAAGGAGGTAACAAATTCAATTAGTTAAAAAAAACTCAGTAACTTCATATCAAAGAATAAATATTGGTACCAGAGCACCTTGCTGAATTTGTACTCAGAAGCACACTAAAATAAATACCATACATATTTATATGTGATGGCTGTTGGGAAGACTATCAGAAGGGTAAACAACATTTGGGAAAACCAACAGCCATTTGTTTCTTTGTACCTGACCAAAAATACATTCAGCTGGTATTTGTGCTACTACATAGATGGGCGCCTACGGCCCATCTGATGCCTCTGCTCTTATCCTCTTTCCCTGCAGAGGGGAGGGAGACAGAGCAATCAGAAACTATGACCACGTCCCAAAATGCCACGGCCAAACCAGGCAAGTATCCTAACAAAGTAGAAAGCCCATTTCACCTTAGCTCCCACTTTGTGCTTCCTGGATGGCAACTGACAAGGGTTTTGTAGAAAAATGAACAAATATTAAGTAAAATACAATTTTCACTTACAAATATATTTAAACATTAATCTGAAAGTTAATCAAGTTAATGCACTTCTGTGACAAGAACTGGGACTTTTTGCACTCTGGTTTCTCTCATGTTTTACAAAAACATCATTCCCATTGTTATTTTCTTGCTGTTTTATGTGTATTTCCTACATATTGTAATTCATTGATTTCCCACTCCATTTATGTTTTGTTAATGTTTCAGTTGGGAGAATGGAATTTCTTTAGTAAATAGCATTTGATGCTGCAAGATTTTTTTAATTTAAATTTATTATATCATAAATAATCATTTAATGAACAAATGAATGTTTATTCCATTTTCACTGATAAAGATAGCAGGGGAACATTTGAGTATTTTGTTTTTAATGATTTATACTGAACATCTACAAACATATTAAAATGTACAAAAAATTATACAACAGAAACTACTCCAGGTCTGTTGGTTCAGCGGTAGAGTGTTAGCCCTACCTGTGGAAGTCTCAGGTTTGAGTCCCAGTCAGGGCACACAGAAGAAGTAATCATCTGCTTCTCCACCCTTTGCCCTTCTTTCTCTCTTCCACTCTGCAGCCATAAAATGGTTCAAGCAAAGTTGGCCCCAGGCATTGAAGATGGCTTCATGGCCTCACCTCAGGCACTGAAGTGGCTCAGTTGCCAGGCAATGGAGCAGTGGCCCAGATAGGCAGAGCATCACCCCCTACTGGGCTTGCCAGGTAGATCCCAGTTGAGGTGCATGCAGGAATCTGTCTCTGCCTCCCCACCTCTCACTTAATTACAAAGAAGGAAGGAAGGAAGGAAGGAAGGAAGGAAGGAAGGAAGGAAGGAAGGAAGGAAGGAAGGACGAGAGGGGAGGGGAGGGAAGGGGAGGAGGGAGGGAGGGAGGAAGGGAGGGAGGGAGGGAGGGAAGGAAAGCAAAGAAAGAGAGAGAAAGAAAGAAAGAAAGAAAGAAAGAAAGAAAGAAAGAAAAGAAAGAGAAAGAAAGGAAGGAAGAAAGAAGAGAAAGGAAAGAAAAGGAAAGGAAAGGAAAGGAAAGGAAAGGAAAGGAAAGGAAAGGAAAAGAAAAATGAAAAGAAAACAACTTCAATTCTACAATGAATATTTTACTGGACTTCTTATTTATTTCTCATCTATCTGTCCCATCTCAGGGCTTTTGTAATAAGATAGCAAGAGAAATAATATTTTAAAAAACCTTTAAAAAGGGTATGATTGAACAGAAATCTCCCCAAAAATGTTTTCAACATTTTGACTTTGCTTTTGACTATCTAAACATTACTATAAGAATTTGTAGAATGCTTGAAAGAAACACTGGGATTATGAGTCCTATCTCAATGTTTTCTGCAGGTTTCCCCATGTTTTCCAATAAAAAAGACTTGTTGAACTGTAGAGAAGAAAGGGTTATCATCCAGTATCAGACTAATATATAATGCTCCTTTCATGCCATCATTCTGCCCTCGATTTTTAAATAATGGGATTTTATAAAAAGACTGAATAAAGGACTCAAAAGCGATAAATGATGGAGAGATGCAAGATGCTATTGCCAAAAACAGATAGCACTCAATTAGCTTTTTTAAAGGCATTCTTATCACATCTCCTCCTAATATTAGCTTTCTCAGTAAACAATAGCCTGCTGCAATACTGCCAGGCTTGCCCAGCTGAGATGATAGCGTGCAGTGACAGATGATAGGGACCATCCGAAATTGTTGATGCTCTTCACACATGGTACTCTCTAGCCCTGGGTTTTTAAGGTTATTCCATCTGTTACTGGTACATTAAACCAGATTAATATTTATGTTGTAAGGGAGATAAGAAATGCTTTTTTTTCTGTAATAAAAAAGGAACTAAAAATATTTGGGGGGCCCATTTTCAGCTACTAACTTTTATCTAAACATGTCTGATGTGTACATAAAAAGCAACCAAGACAAGTTTTCCTGCCTTATAAAAAGTCTTTAATTCTTGTAGTTCTATTCAAGACCTTAGGTAAGGATTTCAGACTGTGTCTGCTACAAAGGAAGGCAAACAGGGGGAAATCTCTACAGTTGTTTGTTTTTTTTTAACAGAGACAGAGAGAGAGTCAGACAGGGACAGACAGATAGGAACGAAGAGAGATGAGAAGCATCAATCATCAATTTTTCGTTGAGACACCTTAGTTGTTCATTGATTGCTTTCTCATATGTGCCTTGACCGTGGGCCTTCAGCAGACCAAGTAACCCCTTGCTCGAGCCAGCAACCTTGGGTGCAAGCTCGCAAGCCTTTGCTCAAGCCAGATGAGCCCATGCTCAAGCTGGCGACCTTGGGGTCTTGAACCTGGGTCCTCTGCATCCCAGTCCGATGCCCTATCCACTGCACCTCCGCCTGGTCAGGCTCAAAAATCTCTACAGTTTAACATCATAATGTCACCATTCATACAAGGTTATGTCAATCTCTGGTTTTTAAATATATAAGTTAATACATTAAACTCCCAGAGCAAATTAAAGTTTAGAATAATATTTTATAAATTGTTCTTTTTCTTTAGAAGGTAGAAAATTTCTAGTTTTAAAACCCCCTCAAAAATAATTATTTTAAATTACCTAACTAAAGAGTGTATTTTGGCTGATTTGATAGGATTGAATCATTCCATCTTTTGAAGGAAATAAAATTGTATTTAAATGACAGAACTAAAGTAAGACATATCATAATCTTTGTAGCATTATAACATTTCCATTTCAATACACAAGGCAATCGCTAGCTTATGATAAACAACAACAAAATTACTACTATTCTCTGTGAGGCTTGAAAGGTCTGGCCCCTTCCAATTTTTCAGTCTCATCTGGAGTGATGTTCACAGGGTTTCCATGCAAATCAACTCTCTAGTTTTCTCCTACCTGAACGAGATGCTGTTTCTCAGTCTTTTAAGGATTCTTCCTCCTTCTCTCTGACTTGGCATCATATTCTGTCCCTTGAACACTCCTCCACCTCTATATCTGCCCTTGTTGTCCTTATCCAATCCCATGTCTTTAAATATATTACTCACAATAATTAGAGGATATTTCAAAATAAATACAAAGCAATACAATATCCCCTAATTTTTGTGAGAAGAATTAGGAGATATTTCAAAATGAACATGAAACAATAAAATATCCCCTAATTTTTGTGAGCAGTGTATTATAAATTTGTTAATGGCTATTAAATATATTTCTCTAGCTTCAATAGCTCCCTGAGCTCCAAATTTGGTGTGAAAGGGGCCCTAAGATGCACTGCATAACAGCATGCAGGGGTGAGGGGAATGAACCCTTTTAATGATATGCTAGATGGCCCAGTGCAGACTTCACACATCTCTTCCCAATTCTGCATTCAGTTACTACCCACTGGTAACTGGAAATTGGCTGTATTGGTAATATTGGGCCTATGAAAATAATTACTAAAGACTGCAAATCCTCGCCCCTCTCCAGAGCTAGCTTAGGAGTACACCACTGCCTGTAATATACCGGAGGGGCCCAGGGAAACCAGGGCCAAAGAGACCCTGAGGAATTCAAATGCTCTTTTTGTGTGTGGGAAAAGATTATCATTTGGTTATCCTTTGAAGATCATTTTCAAAATCATTGCTTGTTTATGTAAAGTATCTTTATATACACAAAGTTCCGAATACTGATCAGCAGTTAGGCTTTGGGATATTTTGCCTTTTCATTCAGATGGAATAACAAGGTTAGAGGAAGCAAATTTAATTACTTGAAAGGAAGTTTTACTAAAATTATTATCTAGATTAAGATCCTATGATACTGGTATCTCTAACCCCTTTCCCCATCCAGATATTTAGATCTGGGAGAAGATATTTAACACAAACTGGCCACTCACATTTTTCCTCCTGGAATTAGTAGGTCATTTAGTTGTTGATAGCCAAGTTGGAAAGTCATATTATATATTCTGTGTGACATTGCTGCAGTGAAGAGCCATGGGTTACAAAGCAGAGGAAATCAAACAGAAAGTGGAGAATAAAGAAAATATGCAAAGAGAAACAGTGCTAAGAGATTTAGTGGGCCAGGAAAGAGAGGCAGAGAGAGTGAGATGGCATTCTATAACCCACAATCCCTGGGCTGTACCACCTGCAATTGGTTTCACATGCTTCCACTGTGTTCTTTAAATATAGTGTTTTTGTGTGTCTAAAAGTAAACTGAATTTTACCCAAAGCTGCTTTTTTCAAATTTCTCCTTCTTCTTCAGATCAGTCCATTTCTCCATCCTTTTTTAGGTATTCGGGATAAAAACCAGTAGACTTTGACTTCTTTTCTCTCACACAACTACATCCAGCTCCACAGCATGTCCTACTGGCTGTATATTCAGAATCTTAATAGTTCTCATCATTTTCATCATCACCAACCTCTTCCAAGCTATCATTCAATCTCTCCCAGATTGTTGCAATAGAGTTTAATAGTCCCTGCTTCTGCTCCTTTTCACCTCCTCTTAACCTTTCCCCCAAGTCTTATCTACACAGCAGCAAGAGTAAATCATGTCATTCTTCAAATCAACACTCCATGAATCTTTCCATTTTCTCAGGCTAAAAAATAAACACTTTAAAATGACCCTCTTCTTTGGCTCTGTAACTTCACCGCCAACTAATCATCTTCTCATTTTCTTCCTTCTAACTACATGGCCATCCTTGCTCTCCTGAAACACTCCAGACACCTTCTTCTTAAACTCTTTGCCTTTTCTGTTCCTGTTACTCCTTAGAATTTCTCCTCAGTTAGCCACTTGGCTCAATTCCCCACTACCCTCAGGTGTTCAAATGTCGCCTTCTGACTGCAGATGTCTCCTGGCTATTCCATTTAAGGCACCACCGACCTCCAGGACATACTATCTCCTTTCTAGCTCCTTTTGGCCATATAGTTTACATGCATGTGACACAGTATGCATTTTGTTTTTATTTCACTCTGCTAGAATATAAACTCTTTCTTAGAAGAAATTTTTGACTCTTTCTATCTCAGCTGCATCCTCATGTGCCTAGAATGGTGCCTAGCATATATAGTAGAAGCTCAATAAGCCCTTGAATAAATGAATGAGTCAATTCAAATAATAAATAAAAATACTTGTGGGGGTGAAGTTGGAGAAATGGCTGAATTGTACAAACTATTTGCCTCCACTGCCCTAATTCAATGGAATATTGCCAACTCTTTGTTTTGTTCTATTTAGATTCTGCATCTGTGTAGATTTCATTTCCAAACTTTGGGAATGTATAGTAATTTAGACAGGAAAAACGTTGTTTCCACGGATGCCTGGTAAACATATTACAATGAAATTGGCACTAGGTCCTAGTTTTAATATGACACCATGGTATATTATCATTCTAATTTCTACTATCAAGTTTTTCCAGTGGCAAAATGGGTACTTTCCTAGTTTGTCTTTTTTTCTAACAGAATTTAGATAAAAAGCTCATGTTGTATTTGGCATCTGATCACTCAGAGCAATTTTCTCAGATAAAAACACAATGTCAGTGAAAAGAAAGAAAAAATCTCCTATAGAATAGAGGGAATAATCCATTGCAAAACTGTCTCTGGCTGCTGGTGAACCAACACTAAAGAATAAAGGACCTATTATGGGATTGTTTGAGTAATATTGATCACATTAAGTTTCAGTGATGCCAGGGGCAGGATCACCCTGAGGCTTGTATACATCACTTAGCACAATGACATATATTTACATTCGTCAATTTTCGTAATGGTTGGTGCATCTAGTTTAGCTCAGAATGTAAAAAAAAAAAACAAAAAAAAACAACAACTTGATTTTATTTTTAGCCTTATTTTGACATTATTGATCATAATTATGAGCAGAAGAAAAAATTATATTGTGGTATCAATACCCTGAAATACACACAAACATATAACCTGATGAGACCATAGTAGTATTAAAATCAAAGTATGTGGAGTCCTCTGCCCTCCTCAGCATATAACAATAACATGTTGTGTATGTCTTGAATTTTTTGTGTCCTCATATAAGATTTTGAAATCTAGTTAGATTGTTAATTGTTTCCAGTACCATATGTAGACACTTTTAATAATGATGTAGGAGATACGAACTGGAGACAAAATGCATAGTCAATATATTTTGACTTACTCATAAATCTAGGAAATTTAGATATTCTCTAGTCATTAAGTAATATTTGAAATCACATGTGGATAATGAATTCCTCTATGGTCCTCCAAGGATAATACAGAGTCCAAATTAGACACTGGAATTTATACCACATGAATGTGATACTGAGATCAGATGGTGAGCACTTTGGCACGTTCAATAAGCCATATTTGACATAATTCTCTTTTTAAATTGTACAATTAAAGTTATGCCACAAATTGAGTGGCTGATTTCAGAAATTTTTAAAAATATTCAGCTATAAAATTGAGTATTAAATTTGAACAGCCGGATATTTTGGCCCACTATCTACAGAAGGGATGGGCTGAGCTCCTCCATGACTGATCTTCACATTCTCTATAGGATATTTTGGAGAATGTCCTATATTAGAAATTCTTCCGACATGTCAGTTTCTATGAATGTGAAGATCTTGCAGGAAAGATGATGAAAAGGATGTCTTCTAATGAAATTTGAGACCTGAGAACAGCAGAGATTGTCGTAGCTCAAATTTTTCACTTCACAGATAAGAAGTTGAGATCCAGTAAAGTAAAGTGACATGGAGCCATATTAGTCATGATAATTGCATTTAAGTGACTGAAGGGGATCCAAATATCCTATCCCAAAATATGTCACTTTGGCCAAAGGATTGGTTTGAGTTGAAGGCAACTGAGAAGCAGCACATGCAGGAAGAATTCTCTGTTCTCCCACTTTCTGCCTGAAAGCAGAAATTAAATTTTCCTTGTGAAGATTTTTTTCCTCCCCTCTCCTGTAACAGGAAGAGAAGTACTTTTCATCTCACACAAGACTGTAGATGGCACTGACTTAACTTCATAACAAGCCTTACTAAACAACCCTTATATGCCATTAGTTGTTACATATATTTTATTTACCTTCTCTAACTCACTAACCCTAGAAGTCCAAACCCCTTTCCCTTGTCTAGTCACTTCTCCAAATTCATTGCCATTTGTTAAAATGGTATATAAGCCCTAGGGTTTAATGGCCTCATTGGGGTTTTTACTTCTTTTCTGTGAGCCACCCCCCCCTCCTAAAAATTTGCACATAAATACATGAATATCAATAAATCACTTATGCCTTTTCTCCTATTTGCAGGTCTCAGTCATAACCTAAGAGGGTAGAGGAAAAATTTTTCTTCCCCTATATGATATACTTGATTACTTGCCACTTGGTTAAATAGCTAGCATTAAGAATATCTTCAGAAACAGCTATTTCTATAGTGTGATTATAATCCAGATGTTGATGCTTCAGCTTTATTACTGTAAAAAAAAAATGTATACATCCTTAACATTTACCAAATTATCCGCTTCAGAACTACATTCCTTCACTGCATGTGTTCGGAAGTGGGGTGAAGTTGGGGAGATAAGATATGGGGTTGCTATTGCCATTCATCATAATAACTGTTATAGAAAGAACGAGAGGGAACGGGAGACTACCATTTTTTTTTATATTTATTTTTTACAGAGACAAAGAGAGAGTCAGAGAGAGGGATAGACAGGGACAGACAGACAGGACCGGAGAGAGATGAGAAGCATCAATCATCAGTTTTTTGTTGTGACATCTTAGTTGTTCATTGATTGCTTTCTCTTATGTGCCTTGACCGTGGGCCTTCAGCAGACCGAGGAACCCCTTGCTGGAGCCAGCGACCTTGGGTCCAAGCTGGTGACCTTTGCTTAAGCCAGATGAGCCCACACTCAAGCTGGCGACCTCGGGGTCTCAAACGTGGGTCATCCGCATACCCAGTCTGACACTCTATCTGCTGCACTACCACCTGGTCAGGTGGAAGACTACCATTTTAATGTTGTAGCTCTAGCTATCATATTCCCCCGTGTATAAGATGCACCTTTTTTCAAAAGAGTCTGGAGTCTAAAAACTGGGTGCATCTTATACAGTAATTGTAGATTTTTTACTTGCTTTTCTTGCTTTTTTGTGCTTCTTTTGTGCTCATGGTTGAAAACAGTGAGTTGACATCAGAAACAGATGAGGACAAGCTAATGAATGGGAGTTTTGACAGTAATGAGGAGCTGTATGAATTTTATGATGAATAAAACTTGAGTTCAATAACTTTAATTTTTTTTTCAAATTTTGGGCCCCAAAATTAAGGTGCATCTTATATTGTATATGGAGCATCTTATACATGGGGAAATATGGGTATATTGTTAAATGGTCTTAGTTTGTCTTATTAATACCTTTAACACAAGTGAGTGCCTATCAGGTCTCAGACACTTGCTAACAAAAGGTAAGTCATGATACCTATTCTTAAAGTCTTATAATCAAATATGAGAAGACGGCTCAAAGACAAGTGTGTACAACGAAGAGACTATAAACAACATGATATCATCCTGTGCCAGAATAATGAGAACAAAGATGGGAGTAGACAGTTACAACGCCATAATGGTTGACAAAAATTACTAGATGTGATGGCCCTTGAGCTCATGAAAAGTTGGTTGTTAAGAGGAAGGTTAAAAATAAGGAAGGTGATAAATAATGGATATATAAATGGATAAATCACAAATTTATCTTCAAGATTCTTAGAAGCCAAGACTTTCCTTCCAAGATACAGACCCAAATATCCAACTGACTTGACAAATCCATCAAGTTCTACATGTTTAACATACAATTTATGACTTTTCCTTACAAACCTGGTGTTCTTTACTATAGGTATTTCATTCTGTTTCTCAAGTGAAAAATCTGTCAAGCTTGACTCCTGCAGTTACCAAACCGTTGTGAAGTTTTTTTCTGCTAATTTTACACCCAAAATATCTTTCAAACCCATTTTCTCCATAACCACCATAATTCAAATTACAATCCACCATTTCTGCTATTGCATTACTTGAGCACTTAGAAGCATGCCTAGTATATACTTAATGCCTAATAAATACATTTTCATAAATATGTAATTAACTAACCTGAATTTCTTGCACCCTGTTTGGTTAACCCTCTAATTCATTTTTCAAGGGACAGGGCAATCTTTATAGTTTTCTAGTATTATTATGTCATTTTCCAATTTAGAACCCATACTGGATTTCTATAACTTTTTTTTCCTCCTTCTTTTCCAAGTGAGAGGAACAGAGATAGACTGGCTCCTACATGCACCCTAACTGGGATCCACCCAGCAACCCCTGTCTGGGGCCAATGCTCTGCCCATCTGTTGCCAGCTCACATTCAGATATTTTTAGCGCCTCACGTAGAGGCTCCAGAGAGCCATTCTCAGCACCTGGGCCTATACACTCAAACCAATTGAGCCATGGCTATGAGAGGGGAAGAGAGAGTGAGAGAAGGGGGAGGGGGAGGAGTGAAGAAGCAGATGGTCACTTCTCCTGTGTGCCCTGACCAGAATTGAATCTAGGACATCCACATCCCAGGCTGATGCTCTACCACTGACCCAACTGGCCAGGGCTGATTTCCATCACTTCTAAAGAAAAAAAATTAATAAGCTTTGAAAGGATCTGCATGAATGGATTGGTTAATGCTCTATCTTGTACAAAACAAGATGAGAAATATAAGTGCATGTGCTTGTAATTTATAACCACTGTATAGGATTTACACTGTGATATCAGCCTCCACACTGAATAATTAGGAACTGAGTGTGTCATACTTCAGTAGATAGGACAGACAAGATTTGGGGAAAGGTAGTGATCTCAGATGCCACACATTTTTAAAAATAAATGTGGTTTTTTTTTTACTATAAATATTTTAAAACACAAAGTAGAGGGAATATATAAATTTCATATACTGATCACATAGATTTAGCAAGTATCAACATTTTGCATTCTATTTTCTTTTTCTTTTTTTTTTTTTAGTTGAAGTATTTTAGGGGACATCATAAACCTTATATCACTTCATTTCAGCATGCTTAATGGGCATCTTTAACAAGATACATGCTTTCTTGCAAACTACAATGTCATTATCATGCCTAACAAAAACAGTAAGACTTTCTAGGTATAATAACTAACAAAAACAACTGGAATTCCTTGAATTCAAAAGCTATATTCCAAAATTTTCAATTCTTTTTTATGTCATTTTTGCCTGACCAGGTGGTGGCGCAGTGGATAGAGCATACCCCTGGGACTCAGAAGACCCAGGTTCAAAACCTCAAGGTTGCCGGCTTGAGCACACGGGCTCATCTGGTTTGAGCATGGCTCACCGGCTTGAACCCAAGGTCACTGGCTTGAGCAAAGGGTCACTCGGTCTGCTGTAGCACACACGAGAAAGCAACCAATGAACAACTAAGATTCTGCAACAAAGAATTGATGCTTCTCATTTCTCTCCCTTCCTGTCTGTCTGTCCCTATCTGTC
This sequence comes from Saccopteryx bilineata, assembly GCF_036850765.1. Lineage (NCBI taxonomy): Eukaryota > Metazoa > Chordata > Mammalia > Chiroptera > Emballonuridae > Saccopteryx > Saccopteryx bilineata. The sequence continues at coordinate 184,308,798 of NC_089490.1, read as the reverse complement.
CCTCTCTCTGTATCTGTCTCTGTCACACACAAAAAAAATGTCATTTTCACACATGAATTATTAGAATCAAGATTCAAACAAAGTCTATACATTGTGTTTAGTTATATCCTTAAATCTCTTACTCTGAAGCAGTCCTCTTTCCTATCTATTTAAAATCTCATCTAATTGACTTTAAACCAAGTTAGTTGTCCAACTGAATTCCTATACTCTAGATGGTTCAGTTTGATTCCTTTGTGGTCTCATTTAACTTATTTTACCAGGAAATTTTCTGTAAATTGAAAGTTAGCTCAAAAGACTTGAATAAATTTAGGTTTAATGTCCTCCTTTTTCTATTCCAACTAAAAAGAATTAAGTGATGCTGTGTTTTTACACAGCATCACAGAGGAGGCATAGAATATCTCATTGCCTCCTTGGTAATACTAAGACAGATGTGGGTTCAGGTGATGACAAACTGACCCCTGTATTATAGAATAACTAATCAGGCATTTATCCAATAGCTTTATCTTTTGATATTCTTTGTCTGAATCAGTTTTTTAAGGATTAAAAAAGATTATTTTCTAACCATATGAATTCTTGCATATTTATTTGTTAGAATTTCTCTGTAAGAACAATGTTCCTTTGTCAACCAAGACTCTTTGTTTACCATGATATGTAGTTCATCTAGTTAAAGCAGAATTATTCTGAATTGTGTTCCTTTAATTGACAATAGCTGCTGGTCCAGGACCTAGTTTGTTTATGTGTGTGGGGTTTTACAGCTCTTTGTTTTGTTTTTCATTTTTCTGTATTTCATCTTTTTCTTTTGAGAAATTTCTTTACACTTTAAAGATTATTTTTAAGAAATACTTATATTTTTTATTGATTTGAATTTATTGTGTTTACATAGATTCTAGTGTCACCCCAAATGCATCCCCCTTCCCCCATATTTCTCTCAACATTTCCCTTGTCCCCCTCCCCACAGTGCCCTCCCCCCTTACCTTCAGGATTATCCCATCCTATCATCCTTTTTCCCTCTGTACTCTTATATTATTGGTTTCTAAGCAATGCTTTGGTTCCTTGTTTGTGTGCCTATCATGTACCTCCTTAAATTTCCTCAGCCACATCTTCTTCTGGGACTGACTGCTTACTTTATGGAATGCCCTGGTGGTATATCTCACTTCCTTTCATAGCACAACCAGATGTCGTGGCCTCTGTTGGTGTGATGTCAGTCTTCATGGTCTCCAGAATGCCTGCCAAATTGGGAATCCCTGCAGATTAGATGCCCAGGCCCCCTCACCTAAATCCAGTCCCACCACCTACTTGCAAACTAGCCTGATGCTCATAGGATCTGGCTTCCACAGCAGCAATTACATAACATACACTGAACAGTTCATCTGAAAGATTGACTCGAGTTCTGTACATCAGACCTCTTCATCTTGAAAAGACTAATTTAAATATTTTATGTAGTTATTCAGTAACTTATGTCAGAGAAAGGGACTTCAATCAAATACCTGTAGAGAATTTGCTTGATTAAACAATTACACTGCCTTGAGGTCTATTATCACTGCCTCCAGACAGGCTTATTTTGTTTTTTTATTGGCCTATAATTTAACAGATACAGAAAACATCTTCGATTTAAAACCCACCAAATAGAAACCAGCTAAGAGAATAGGAACGGTTATCTCCACAGATAGGTACCTAAAGCCGCCCAGTGGAGTCTGAGAATTTAAAAGAGGCCAATTCAATTGGGAAAACATCACAAAGCAAAGCATATAAACATATCTATAGCTAACATTTGTTTCTGCTTTCACATTCCTTTAGGAAACACATGGCAACTAGGAAGAAAATCCCATTTTCATTGCCAGCAGTTAAAGGGCTAACCTGCCTTGGAAAGTTATTAGGGGTGTTGTATGTGTTTTAAAACTCAGCAGGTGCTATTTTGCACAAATGGTAGATTCACTTTTGCAGTAATGATATCTGTTTCTATTATAGAAATATTATTTGCTGAATGTACCTTTCAGGCACAAACCAGTATGTAAATTAATTGACTTCAGGTCTAATGAAGTGCTGTTCTTTGAAAAATGGTTTAAATATAGTACCTTGGAATTAATATTTTTGTTAAGCACAGTTTGTTTCATGCAACAAAAGATAGAAAATATAAAAGCATAAATTGAAAGGGACCCCAAGGGGTTATATACAGATTCTCTTTAACCACTGGAGATTTGTACCTGTCATGGGTTGTCTGTTCTTTGCTAAAGAATGAGAGTGAATTTTGTATTATTCTAAGAAGCTCACTTCAATTTCCTAAAACCATTTCTATCAGGAGACAGAATAATATTTTGGAATAATAAAATGCTATGCTAAAGCAAGTGTTTATAATTAGTAGGAAAATATGACTAAACATTTTGTATATTATAGAACTCCTTATCACCCTGAAAACACAAATATATTATTCTTCAGCTTTTTCTATATAAATAAAACTCACATTTTACTTTTTCCTAATTAGCTTTACTTTTCAGTCTGATTTCATTCTCTCTACTGGAAAGTTGCCAAACTTATCATTACATGAATTTATAACTACTAGCAAATTAGCAAAAACTAGGATGATTGTTGTTAAATTTTTGACATTTTTTATCAGATAAAAGTTAACACCTAACTCAAGCCAACCATATCTAATATGTACACTTTAATTTTCTTTAATAACTTTTAATTTTAAATATATTAAAATATAAAGATGAAAAGATACTACAAGGAACACATTCATCATCAGTTGATCAAATTACTTCAATAATTACTAACTTTTTCTAATAGTTGATCATCTATCACACGCTCATATACATATATATATATATACATGACATACCTAATGATTTAAAAGTTGCAGATACTACAAAATAATACCATCGTCTCACAAAAAAATAACAATTTCCTAATTTTATGCAGTGTCCAGTTCATGATCAAACTGCCATAGTTGTCCCTCAAATGTCTTATCCACATTCTAAAAGTAATTATTTTAATTTTCTGGTTTAGCTCTCCAATTTTTCATTGAAAAATGTATCCATGTGTATGTATTCTTATGTGAAAGGAAGCATGCTGTATGAAATTCTACACCTCATTTTGTTCACTTAAGGTTGTATCCTAGTGATCTCTGTATATCAGTGTATATTGTCATCTTTATTTATTTTCCTCCATGGGATTACTATGATATGGGTTAACATATAGAGAGTGATTAGCACAATGCCTATAGAACAGCATTTCCCATAAATGCTAATTATTGTCCTTTAAGACAGATTATATAAGTCTGGTATTATTGGTGAAAAACATCATTTTAAAGGAAAGGTATATATAAATATACACAAATATATGAAAATTTATTCCAAGATATTTACTAATTTAATGAAATTGATTGTAAATTCTAGATTGGTTACTGGAAAACAGTAGCTAAACTTTTGTTGCTTTTTATCTTTAACTTCAGAAGCTGAAAACCTCTACTATTCAATGTTATAAAATGCAGGTATCAAACGTTACATTTTAATATTTAGATAAACACTGCTGGCAAAATGGGTTAATCAAGTATGATAATTCTAGTAAAGCAACTACTTACACTGCTAATGAAAATGACAATTTTTCTAATGATTACATCATGAAAACTTACCATGATACAAAGATTACTTTTACAAGGGTAGATATTTCCAGGTATATTGAGGGCACTGTAGCCATGCAATTTTGATTAGACATTAAGTATATTTTAATACAAAACTACAAATGCTCCATTGGAGCATGTGGAAAAGGACTTTACAAAGCATTTCTATTGCAGCAGGAAGTTGATTCATTAACATAATTTGTTATTTTAATGATGACTACATAGACAATTTGGGGCTGATGATAATCTGATGTTGTTATTGCTGCTGACACACATATACCCAGGTGCAGAAAGATTAGTAAGATATCTTTGAAATTTAGGATTTACTTGATAAGTGGTACTAATACATAAAGTAATATTTAGGTTCTTGGGGTCTTCTTTTCCCAACAGCTTTCATTTTTCTATATTTCCTACCAGAAAAATACTAGTTCCTATTGTAGGGTTTAGGGAAAGTCATTCCTCATTATCTATCCATATCTTTGTAGAAATTCAAGGCAGAAGCAAAGAATGAGGTCTAAGGGCATAAAATATATAAAGGAATTTATGCTCAGGTGTTTTCAGCTAGAATAATTATGTCTGAGAAATTAGGATTTGCAGGATTATAAATCATTTTGGTAGACATATATTGCTTCTAAAATTTAAAAAATATACATATATCCAATATTAAATTCTAGACCATCATTCATTCCTTTGTTCCATGAAAAACAAAGTGAGGAGAGGCTTAGTTTCCAGAACATTGAAGGAAAATGAGGGAGGAAATAACCATGGACTCAGTCCCTTTCAATAAGCAATGATCCTTTTCCCTTGAAATGACGGTATGGGGATCAATACACCATAAATAAAATAGAAATTGTCTAACAATGCTTTTTTCCACATGTGGAACTATGGGATTGCAACATATATATGGTATACTTATTGAACCTTTATCTGGAGGTCCCATGTCCTATAAATCTTTTAAATAATCATGCCTTTATTTGTATGGTGCTTCACAATTTACAAAGCATTTTCAAAAACATGGTTTTATTTAAACCTCCTAACTTCTGAGTAGTCCCTTCCATTTTAGAAATGAGGAAACCTAGATTTTTAAATGATTCATTCCTAGTAAATGGCCAAGCCAGGACATTAATCAAGGTCTTTCAACTCTATCTCATGTTATTTCTATTTCAGCAGGCTTACTTGCATTTCATTATACATAAAATGTATTGGTTTTTACATTTTTCATTATGATATACTTTATCATAATCTTCAAATGCCATTCTTATTTGAAAAATTTATTAAACAATATATCCAGTATAAGCATTATAAGTGAATGGAATCATTTGATTATCTTAAGCATTTTATATCTTGAGACTAAATTTAGTTGGTGTGCTAGTCTCCTTAAGAGAGATATTTATAGATCGAAACTACCTTTCCAGACTGCTAGTTTCTTTCCAAACAAAATTTCTTTTTACTTTTTTCCCCTGGCACAAGTTTCTGCATGTAACAGCATGAATACAAAGTATGTCCAAAGCACTTACGTAGTTGGCAGAAGTATTTTCTCTTCTGCTATAAATTTATCAAACATTTTTCAAAACAGTAAATCCCTGAAAACAAGGGCTGAATTCCAAATGGGATCATCACAGTTACACCATTTACAATGTTTTAGTTAAGAGAATCTTCAATTATATATTGTAAAAATCCTAAGTTTGAGAGCAATAACAATTTGCTGTGGGTCTGAACAGCGGACTAATTTTCAGCTTCAGCAACTCCATTTCTTTCTTGAAACTTTAGACCAATTTTTCACTGTGGGAAATGCACTTGCTAATTAGTGATAAGTTCCTACATGGGTCCTTTCACTCAGCTTTGGGATATGCATGCCATTACAGACAGTAGCATCATCATCAAATCAGAAGCATAATGGGACAGATGGAGGGGAAAGAAGGAGCTTTCAGGAGTCAGAAGGCAAAACTGAATGCATCTGACATCATTTATAATGTCCTTATGTGTGCAAATTCAATTAGAAGTAAAATATTGATTAGGTAGTTGATGTCACAGATAATACATTATGGAAAAGTAATTAAACATTTTCAATTTTTCATTTTTTAAATATTCACAACATTAGAACAGAATTAAAGATGAGTTAGAAAGTAAATGGTGCTGATGAAGGAGAGAAATGAGTATGAACGAAAAACCAAATTAGTATTTTTTAATCATCAAATGATCAGGAAGCATTTATTAAGTACCTACTAATTTGTTAGGCATCTGACAAACAAAACAGATACAAAGATGGACACGGAGAGTAAGACATAATTCCTTCCTTCGATGTGTTCTCAGCTCTTGACAGCAGTGAACAGACACTCATCCCTTGAAACATCTTGAACCACTGTTCAAATTCACTCAGGTATTTACTTGGATTGTGGGAACATAACTGAGCATGGTAAGGCAATTCCAATTGCCACATTAGTAACTGACCATACAACCAGAATAATTATCAGGATTGTAATACAAATGGCCACTATTATATGTTGATTTATTAAGCTCTTTCCAGATTTTGAATAGTTGATCTTTGTCCTCTATTTCTAAACTGTGCTTGGAAATATTAATTAGGTGGAACTTCAGAAAAGAGTTTCTGGGCTCTTGACTGATGATCAAATAAAAAGATATGTTGATAGCTCAAATGCATATTTAAATAATCATTGCTGAAAACACTGAAATATATAGCAAGAAGAGAGATTATGAAAAGTTCCAATATAGAGCTTAAGGAAATAAAAGAAATACACGAAGAGAAGGCAATGTCTATTTCTTGGTGTACCAAAGAAGTCTAGCAGCTGATGAGAGCGCAAGAGAAAAAGATCAAATTAGACATAAGATAAAGTCAACAGTTAGCAACCATAGATAGATAATGTTTGGAGTATATAAAAGAAATTCCAACATATACTCTGCAAGGGAAAGAATAGTCCAAACTACACTATTATGGAAATAGTCAAATTTACCAGTTAACAGCAACACGTTCTTCTGCAGAGAAAGCTAGGGAACATATTTAACAAAGAGATATATACATCATTCTATATTTTATGTAAAAGAATAATTTAAATAATCTAACAAATTAAATTTTTTTCTAAATTTTTCCATTACGACAAAGCAATAATTCAAGAAATATACAGGTACAATCCATCTTGGGACAGAAAAATTATGATTTGAAATAAAATGACATCATTTATTTAGGGGTCCCTGTCTGACAAATGTGCATGCTCAGAACAGAAAGAACATTAGGTCATAAAAGAAAAGGAGGGGCTGGGGTGAAGAAGATAAGATGGCTTCTACGCATCCAAAAGGGATTGTAAGAGTGTATGAAGTCATTACACATTCAACGAACGGTTCCTAGTGCAGTGCCAAGACATTTGCTGATCAGTATGTTAGTCAACAAGAAACTTCCTGGACTTTCATTCTGGAGCCACTTGGCCTTTATTTTAAACCCTTTTCTAGCTTTGCCATCTGTTTCTTAGCCTGCAAGAGATTAGAGATGAAAATAAGTAACTAGACACATGCACTGCCATGTTCATCGCAGCATTATTCACAGTGACCAACACATGGAAATGACCAAAGTGTCCCTTGATAGAGTGTTGGATAAAGAAGATGTGGTACAGCTTGATCAGGCAGTGGCTCAGTGGATAGAGTGTAGGACTGGGATGTGAAGGACCCAGGTCCAGGTTCAAAACCCGAAGGTTGCTGGCAACCTCATCTGGTTTAAGCAAGGCTCACCAGATTGAGCCCAAGGTCGCTAGCTTGAGCAAGGGGTCATTTGGTCTGCTGTAGCCCCCTGGTCAAGGCACATATGAGAAAGCAATCAATGAACAAGTAAGGTGCCGCAACAAAGAACTGATGCTTCTCATCTCTTTCCCTCCCTGTCTGACTGTCCCCATCTGTCCCTCTCTCTGTCTCTTTTTGTCTCTGTCACATACACAAAAAACGATGTGGTACATATATACAATGAAATACTACTCAGCCATAAGAAATGATGGCATACTGACATTTATGACAACATGGAGGGACTGAGTGAAATAAATAAATCAGAAAAAGCTAAGAACTGTATGATTTCACACATAGGTGGGATATAACACTGAGACTCATGGACATAGATAAAAGTAAAATGTTTATCAGGGGGAGGGGGTTGAAGGCAGGGGGTCAGGGGAGGTGGGAAGGGGAAGGGTGTAAAGAGGGACAAATATAAGGTGATAAAAATGATTTGACTTTGAGTGATAGCATACAATATAATCAACAGTTCAAATGCTATAGAAATGTTTTCATGAAACCTATATACTCTTATTGATCAATGTCATCATTAAGAGAGTTAATTTTCCAAATAAAATTTTAAAATAAAAAAAAGAAAAAGAAAATAATTAACCAGATAAAAATAAGTAAGAGCTGACCTTCAGACATTGAAGGAGGGGACAGAAAATAAAATTTGATGAAAACTCAAAGTCAGTCTCTTAATATTGGAATATACCCTCAGACAACCCTGGAGAAACTGCTGTGCGGGACGGAAATCATTACTTATAATCGTGAAGTTGTTTGGGTTATGCATTCTTTTAATAAATATTGATATCAACTTTCAGTGTTTCTCAACACTTTTTTGTTTTCACCCCTTAAGGAATCTTTTCAGATGTTTATTTTTTCTGATCCCCCTTGAAAATGTAATATGACAGATATATTATTTACTTTTATGTGTACTGTGGTTCTTTGGAGGGTCTTGCATCCTGTAATACCTAAGATTTTTTCATCTTCCAAGAACCAAGCTTTGTCTCCTTGAAGGCCATATCACCCCCATTAAAATGTGTGCTCTGCCTTCAGCCAGGCACTATATTAGGCACTGCAGTATTTAATGATGAGAAGAAAAGACAATGTCTCTGTCTCTGTGGAATTCACTAAGGAGGGAGATAATTAATATAGTCTCTATATAGTGACATATGCTTGGGTAGAGCTTTGAGCTAATATTACTGCTCAGAGAAGAAAAGTCTTTGAGAAAGTACACTTCAATTGAGATCTGAAGGATGGGTAGTATTACCAAGTAAACAGTTAAGGAAAACATTCAAAGTAGAAAGAATAGCATGTATAAAAATCCTGTGGCAGGAAAAAGCATGGTAACAGCAAGCTATTTAAAACCATCAAGATGGATAAAGCAATGAGAACATCAGAGGACACCATGTACAATGAGGCTGAAGAAGAAGGCAAGGGGTTCCAGTCTTGAAATAATTTTAATTATTAAAATTAATAATTTTAATCTTGCCTGACCAGGAAGGCAATGAATAGAGCATCAGCCTGGGATGCTGAGGACCCAGGTTTGAAACCCTAAGGTCACCGGCTTGAGTGTGGGCTCATCTGGCACAGCCTCATTGGCTTGAGCACGGAGTTGCCAACTTGAGCGTGGGATCATAGACATGACCCCATGGTTGCTGGCTTGATCCCAAAGGTCACTGGCTTGAAGCTCAAGGTTGCTGGCTTGAGCATGGGGTTACTGGCTCAGTTTAAGCCCCTACCCCCCATCAAGGCACATATGAGAAAGCAATTGATGAACACTAATGTGCCGCAACTATGAGTTGACACTTCTCATCTTGCTCCCTTCCCATCCCAGTCTGTCTCTTTCTCTCTCTCTCTCTCTCTCTCTCTCTCTCTCTCTCTCGCTAAAACAACAATAACAAACAAAAAATTAGTCTCTATTCTAAGAGCTAGATTAAAAAAAAAAGAATGAGTTTAATCAAAAGCAGAATCAGTATTACTCACAGTAATTGCGCACACACACACACACACACACACACATACTAAACTATGCTTAAAGTATTCTGTTTATAAATGCCTAGAATTAGGAAAGTTGTACAATTTTTATGCTATTCATTAAAATGACTATGTTTTGAAAATTGATGTTCCTGTGGTAGAGTTCAGTTATCTAGAAAATTAGATTGCATGAAACAGTTAATTCTCAAGAGTGACAGGAAAAGCAGGTATTTTTTTTTATTAAAAATTGGACCAACACATTGTGATATATTGTAATAAAGAAAATGAATAATGAATGTGTGCAACAGATGAGTATTATATATAAAGCGTGACAGGTAGACTGGTTACAAAATAATTGATGAAGAATAAATGCAGATAAGAGATATAAGAGGTGCCATCCTAAAAGCTCTAGGAACCTCTCCTAAACGGGTATGTTATTTATACTTAAAGAAACAACGGAACTGTTTCTTTTACCTTTGAATTCATTTATTTTCTAATATAAGAAATTCCTATTAGAAACCAAGAAATTTTATGAAATGATTTCAGTAGTTACTCAACTCCTATTCTTTGATATCCCAACAATAGGAGGTGAGTCTTAACTCAGAAATGTTTATATTTAAGGTTTGATTAAGTTCCAAATAGATTTTTTATTATTATCCTTAGTATGTTTGTGTTTGCGTATGTATGTGTATAATATTGAATATTAATTTACAGAAGCTTTTAAAATTTTTTGAGACTTTTCTGTATTTTAATTTTATTTTTTCGACCATATCACCATAGAGAAACACAAGTGGTGTTCTTCAAGAGCCAGCTGTGCTCCCAATGGATGCATTCAGGCTAACCAGGAAAAAATATGAAAGGAAGGCCAGAGGCTCTAAAAGTTTGTTTCCATGATATTTAAGAAAATTCTCACCTTGCTTCAGTCTAGCTATTTAACATTTTGGTCAGCTATGTGCACACAATATCACCTTTAACAAAGTTTCTTCCTGCAGTTACTTTTATTTTCCAAATGAGATCAAGTTATATAAAGTGATCAACAACTTTCAGCAATCCTCCGGAAGATGGCAGAAACAAAGCTCCGTGCCATCCTGGAATACAGGATGGGCTCCCATGCCAATAGTGGCCCTGAGCCATTTTCAGGGCCCTTGGAAACTACCCAGTAGTGAGAAGCCGGATCAAAACATAGTGATGGAGAATCTCACAAAAGGTCAGTGAAGATGGGGCCTCTAAGGATATTACGAATGACTCAAGGATGGGTCCACGGAGGCGTGTGTGCATCGGAGTATTGAAAGCGCTGGTAGAGGTCGGACCAGCATCCATGCCAGTCATCCCAAAGCCCCGAGCCCTCCGCCCAGCCCCGAATGGCCTCCACTCAGACTTTCTGGCATGCCCTACGGCTGCACACTGAGTCGGAGGATGTGGCCAATCGTCCCGCAATTATCGTCTGGCATTTCACAAAGTAAAAATCCTGGGGTTGCTTTTGTTCCATTGTGTGAGGGCCAAAGTGAAACAAAAGAACAAAAGATGGCAGGAAACTTTTCTTAGTTTCTTCAAAAGATCACTTATCTGAAGTCAATTAGAAATTTGTGTGGTGGCAGAGTGTAGCTGTTTTTATAAAGAAAAGGAGTAGTGTGTTAAAGGACTTGTGGACAGCTCTGAATGTTGTTTATTGATCTGGGATCCTGACCACGTTCCTGTTCTTCCCTGGGGAGCCTCCCCCCAAAACCCCGTTTATAAAAACCCTCCACCTTTTCCTAATGAAAAACACATCTCCGTAGTAAAAAAGCAAGAGGGTAAGGAGGCAATGCAGTAGCTTTTCCTCGGGCTGTCCTTCCCGGCTGGCTGTCCCCCTCACAAAGCACCCTGCAGTCCTCCAAAAGAACCAGTTCTAGAAAGGCTCCAGAATGTTTTTTGCATGCTAGCTCTCCTGGAAATCACAGCATTAACTATTACAGTTTACACTGCAACATTTATATAGTATAGTTATATAGCATGAAGTATGTCCTTAAATTATTAAAATAAGCTTTCCCCCAGTGGGAAAGTTCTAAAACCACATGAGAGATGATGATAGATGATAGACAGATAGATGATAGATAGATAGATAGATAGATAGATAGATAGATAGATAGATAGATAGATAGATAGATAGATGATAGGTAGATGATAGAATATTTTCAGATAGAATATTTCCATATTACACATCATATTATATGCTATATATTATAATATTTAGAATAATATATATTGTCATTTTATCATTTATAAACAATTGGTTAGTCATGGAAAATTTGCATTTTTATATACTAGAACTCAAGACCAAGGATATTAATAGTAGCATTCACATTTGTCATACTTTTTTTTTTAAGCAGTCAAATTGCTCCTATATCTCTGCCTTAAAGTAGCTATTTTCAATGACATTTAGGCTAAAATTAGAGGAAGTCAGACTTCTATTTTTATCTAGTAAAATTTGATTAGGAGGAAACTTTGTGGCTTTAATTGATTGTCGTAAGGAAGCTATCTTACCGCTGGACAATAGTTCATGTAGACCAAAGACCTATATTTAACCCCTCAACAGAGTGGACTTTATTGATTTATTCACTAGATTTTAATTTTACTCTTGGAACTGTGTACAACATCCTGGTGAACAAATGAGCAAAGCTCTCTTTTATTGCTGTTTTAAATTAAGGAAAAGAATAACGAAAATTTAATTATCTTAGTATGTTTTGAAAAGCTTAGAAGTATCCTCCCTGTTGCCATGGATATGGGTGTCCTGTTTATAATAATGGTCTTTTCAAAGAAATTGAAGCTTATTAAAATCACCATTTACAAAGTTGCACTTCTATTGCAATAGCCAATTAAATTTATAAAATTGATGTATCCTCAATATTTCACTTTCAACGGAGTCTTTAGTAATAGGTTTTTTTCCCCTACAATATGTTTTTCAAATGTCATTTTAAAATGATTAATATTTTCTGGCATTTTTAAACAAAATACAGATTCTGACGGTATAGTTTTGTTGGAGAAAACATAATTGTTTCACAGTTCAAAATATGTTTTTCTTTTAACACATATTGTGGCCATGGAAAGCAGGTTAAAAATCTGTCAGTAAAAAGTCTATTGTAGCTATAATTTTTTTGACTGCTTACTATGTGTCAAGCCTTCTTTCAGGTGATTTGTATTTGTTAATATACTTGTATTTAGGGGATGGAAATTTATGTGGCAGCTTTAATACAGGCTGAACAAGTAAATCATGTTTTGACTATACATAAAAATAAAAGTTATCAATTCAATAGTTCATCCAGAGAAAGAGAAGAAAAAGTAAAGAGAAGGAATTTCTGAGATTATTTGTACTAGGTTAGTCTAGTTCCCCTTAAGATTCATTTATTATGTTAAAACTGGTAGTTTTAGAACTAGTTAATAGAATAATGAGAGTAGCTAATAGTTATTTTTAATCAGTCTCTACCATATGTTGCTTAAGTATCTTACATTGTTCAATCCACACAATACCCTTTCCAAATTTTTATTTGAGATAATAAAACTGATGCTGATGTAAGTCAATAAATAGTCCCCAAACACACAATTTATTTAGTAGAGATGTAGGTGAGATTGAATCCAAATTGTTCTGTTTTTCTCTACTCCACATCCCAAGATCTCAAATAACTAAATCATATATATTTCTTATTATTATATAATTAAACTATATAATCTTTTATTACTTCATATATATTTTACATATCTTCATATATAACCTATATACCTTAATATATTAAAATTTTAGCTCACATATATATCTCTTTATATTCTGTAACTAGTTTTAAGAATAAAATAGGAACACAATGGAGGTGGCCACTGTAGATATAATAGTCTTACATTTCTATCCTTTACATCTATAACAAAAAAGAAAATGCAAGCCCAGGTTACCCTAGGCCTTAGAAACTCTTCAAGACTTAAAAAAAAATGAGCTTTTCTCCTCCAGAGTATTTAAATTATAATATGTGTTTATTTTTTGACCATTAAAAGTCCCACTGCAGATTTCTAGAGCCCTCTCAAATGGTTCCTGCTTCTTACGTTGCATTCTGACACCTCTTTTTTTTTTTTTTTCAGAGACAGAGAGGGATAGATACGAACAGACAGACAGGAACGGAGAGATGAGAAGCATCAATCACCAGTTTTTTGTTGTGACATCTTAGTTGTTCATTGGTTGCTTTCTCATATGTGCCTTGACCGTGGGGCTACAGCAGACCGAATAACCCCTTGCTCAAGCCAGCGACCCTGGGTCCAAGCTGGTGAGCTTTGCTCAAACCAGATGAGCCCACACTCAAGCTGGTGACCTTGGGGTCTTGAACCTGGGTCCTCCACATCCCAGTCCAACACTCTATCCACTGTGGCACTGCCTGGTCAGGCTCTGACATCTCTTTTGAGGCGATGTACACTGACGGACATTCAAGCCACGTGTTGGTTTGCCTTTGTATTGGTTTGAAGCAGTAGCAGTATGTATGCAATCTCTGCCCCCACATTTACTTATTCTAAAGTAGTTACTGAACACCTCAATTTGAACACAGTCACTACATCAGTCTCTGTTTCTACACATTTTTAGAAATATTTTAAAATAAAAATGTAGATTATTTACATGCTAACATTTTTGAACCAACCTCATTAACAGAGAATTTTGATATCTATGATGACTGAATATTAAATTCTCTTCACGGAAACCAAGAAGTTGTGTTGAATTTAGTGAAATGTTGACAAGTAAGAATTTCATACCTTAAAATGACTAAACATTTCATACATCAGCAGATAGGTGCAAAATTGCTATCAACTCCCCTCTTCTGTTACAAAATTAATGAGTGTTCAGTGAAGCCATAACAAAGAATTTTCCTCCAGGCATGCTATAAACACATTTCTAGTTCTAGTATGAATGCAAAGTCTGGCCTGCAATCCAGTAATTTAAAATATGCACATAATTGAAGATGATGAATGCCACACAAAGAAATTCTTTTGATTTTTCTCATATTTAAAACCCCTGTCCTACCTTATCGAGTTCTATCTTATAATGAATGTTTTCCTAAGGGAGCTTGGAGGAACAATTAATGATTAAATTTCAGGGCATTCTCATTTCATCCAACTTAAGGACATGGAGCTTCAATAAATCTGAATATCACTGAAGTACACAACCGATACTACTTTATCTTCTTCATAAAAAGATAATTTTGTCCCTAACTGATATCTCAAATTATCTTTGGAGTAAGGGATTTGTTTTCACTATAATAGTTTTTCTGTTGTATAATAATGGTGGGATCTGAATTTCAGTATCTGACTTGTGGCACGTTCATTGTAGTCTCAATGTAAGGAAAATGTAGTGTTGGTAAGGTAGGATAAAAGCCTGTTGCCCTGGCCGGGCAGCTGTGATGGTCAGAGCATCGCCCAGAAGTGCAGAGGTTGCCAGTTCGATCCCCTGTCAGAGCGCACTCAGGAACAGATCAATGTTCCTGTATCTCTCCCTTTCTCCTTTCCTCTCTCTCTAAAAATCAATTAAAGAAAATTTCTTTAAAGCCTATGAATGTGCATACACAGAGTCATAGATTCATGAAATAATCACTGATGCCTTCAAATTCTGTCCATAATGCTCCTTATATACAAATTTAATACTTTCATTTTTATATTTTCCTCTTTCCCTTTTAAAAGCCCCCTTAGAATTTTCTATATTTTATAGATACTTCTCAATTGTATAATATTTGCCACTAATCTTTAATAAGTGAAAAATAATCCAAAAATATTAACCAACTATGGACTTCTCCCTCTAACATTAATAGTGCCATTTAAGAATTTTTTCATATTTATAGAACAACAATCTCAGGTTTCAATTTTAAAATTTAATAAATAGATAAAAATGTTAATGGACTCATGGGACATTAAGTCACAGAGAAAAATACTACAGATATCAGAATTATTGAAGCAAGGTAAAATTAAAACACTGTTCTGTAGATTCTGTAGAAATAATTTGTATCAAATCTAACAAAATTATATTTTATAACATGGACTTTACCTGCTTTCTTCTATAATTCTAATTTTTCACTTGTATTTTATAGTAATATGTGTATCAGGTCAAAAATTAATTCATTTAACATGACTTCTAAAAATGTCAATTATATTGTAAAAAAAAATGGATACTTCAATTAAAATGCCATCATGCTACATTCTCACGATAGTTAAAAATGCATGTAGATAAGAACAGCCTTGAAAATTTGAAGTTTTGTGTTACCTAGAAAAATTATATTGCAGTCATTGGATTGTAAAAAAAGTTCAATCACCATTGCTTATTCATCCTTCTTTGTAATTGATGATACCACTATATGAAAGGGAGTCTACTATAAACTGTAATCTTAGATGAGATACAATTTCCTTAAACCTCAGTTTTTTCTATACTATAGTATGAAAAAATACCTGTTTGCCCTGTTTGTCAATCTACCTATTCCTTACCTCAGTATTACTGAAATAATCACAGTGGTCAATGTGTTTTATTACACTTTGTGTGCATCACATAATAAGTGTAAATGGTCACAAGGAAGACAGCTGTAGCATGAGATCTGTCTTTTGCGTTACTCTGTTTTGTGGCTTCTGGTTTTTAGAACAAGCAAAAGTGCTTTCCTAAGTTTTCTAATTTAACAGCAATGTTCATCCTACTGTATTCATATATTGCAACCATGCCAAAAAAAAAAAGTCAGGAAAGTGATTAATGCTATCTATGCCATCTTGAGATGTGTGAGATTATAGGCAAAATAGTAGTAAATTCTCCAAGAACAACTTTTCACAAACTCATCTATTCAATGAGTTAAAGAATTGGTCAGTAAGATTACTAGACTGGGTAAAAGTATGCTAGCAAAGTGAGTTTAAAAGCCTCCTCATTAGATAATCAAGTGAACATGACCCAAACACAAGTAGTTCACACTAGAACCAGATACATTTTTTCTCATTCAAGCATGAAAAAATGAGGAACAAAATATCACACTCTTCCTCACTCCCTCTATCTCCTCCATCCCTCACTCCCTTCCAATACAAACTTTAAAATACTGCAGAACCAAAGTGATCCTAAAGATTCAGAGAATAACTGACAAATCACCTATTGCTGTATTCAAATGAGAAGGACACAGATTGTGTAAGGGCTTATGGCGGCATAATCTTGATGGGGTTGAACAAAAGAGAGGAGGCCAGTGACCACGGGGTGGACAGTGTTACAGAGATGACAGAGGCAGGCCAACAACACATCAGAAAGGTCTGTTAGACCACGATTAATATTCCGGATTTTAAAATTTAATGAGAAGGCATGGAGTTTTTAGTAAAGGAATCTGTGGAAAATAGACTGTTAGGTTTTCAAGAGAAGATTATTAAAAGACTTTAAATGGACCAGACTAGAAATAATGTGACTTGAATAAGAATGGAGAAGTGGAGAAAGAGCAAGCAATGCTCTGAACGCTGAACAAGTGTGAACCTGGAAGGTGAGGTTCACTGGGCGATTCTAATTCTGTGTATGTTGAAAACCTCTGGAATAAAAAGTTCTCTAAATACAAGGGGGGCACCGCAAAAGTAGGTTTTTACTTTGAAGTACACAAAACACAGTTTATCCTTGTATTATTATTTATTAATTATTGTATTATTTTTCATATGAACAATTGCAAACCTACTTTTGCCCTACCCTATATATAGGATAACTGAGGAATCACTCTTGGCTTTCAAGGGAAAAGAATCACATATGTTTTCTAGTTTTATGAAGGGAACAGAAACATTTTCATAGGTATGTGAGAACTTCAATAATTTTTGAATTATTTTAGACAGACTTCAGCAGATGGAAAGTTATCAAACTCAACAATGGAAGAGTTACGCCTGACCAGGCAGTGATACAGTGAATAAAGCATTGGACTGGGAGGCGGAGGATCCCGGTTCAAAACCCCGAGGTCGCCGCCTTGAGCATGGGTTCATCTGGTTTGAGCAAGGCTCACCAGTTTGAGCCTATGGTCGCTGGCTTGAACAAGAGGTCACTCTGTCTGCTGTAGCCCCTCAGTCGAGGCACATATGAGAAAGCAATCAATGCACAACTAAGGCACCTCAACAAAGAATTGATGCTTCTTCTCATCTCCCTTCCTGTCTGTCTGTCCTTATCTGTCTCTCTCTCTGTCTCTGTAACACACACACACACAAGTGGAAGAATTACAAGAGGGAAAGGGGCGTGGAGGAGGTAGAAGAGGGGAAAGGCGAGATAAATGGTGAAGAAAAGAGACTCAACTTGGTCTGGTGAACATAAAATACAACATACAGATAATGTATTAGAAACTGGTACACCTGAAGACTATAGAATTTTATTAATCAATGTCACTCCAATAAATTAAATTTAAAAATAATGAAAGAGTTGTGTGTAATAGCTTGTGCCTTACTCAGTTTGGAGCCTAAACCCATTGGATTACAGGTTGTGGGATCCTTATTGCAGCCTGATCTTTGTCCTTAGCTTTTGTCGCTCTCCCTATATCAGGAAAGGTATTTCTTATGCTGCATCCTTTACCCACAATTTTGAGAGAATTTTCTTATCAGGTGAAGACTGCTAAGATCTTTTAGGACTCTCCCTAAAACCTGGAGGGTGGATTCCCTGGACACCCACAAATCTCAGTGTTCCTTTCCTTGCACATGAGTTTCTACCTCCTCCTGCCATGTTAGAACTGCAGTGCGTCTGACATACCAATGGGACAGGCCACTCTGCAGCCTCATTGTTCTGGGGCACTTTGGTTCCACTGGAACGGATCTTCCCTGAAGATATTTCTGGGTATTGATTTACTCCATTAGCTTCACTGAAATTTAATTTAGCAATCTTCTAATGTAACTAAATTAGAAGCATAATTCATTATACATCACAGTGAACACTTTTGATGGATGTGTTGCAAATTGGTACATAAAACCTGTTAGACTCAAAGTCTAAAGTTGTGCAGGTGAGTCATCCCCTCTCTGCTCTACAGAAGAGAGATGCTCATTACTGTCTGCTCTTTGGTGATTTGCCCTTTAGGTGAGACTATTCCAAGCTACTGGATATATGTTCAGATGCAAATGCTAAGAAAGTAATACCTATTTCCTTTTAACTTTTTTTTTTATTGGAGGCACTTTGAGGTTTGCAGAAATAAAAACTTGAGTATTGTGGAAGGATAGCAATAGGAATTTGGGTTTGTGGGATGAGTGAGGGTCATTGCCTATATGCATTTGAGCCCACCAAACGCAATGATCGGTTCTGTTATCTTCCAGAACTTCATTAAACAGCCAAACTACCCACAGAGTCGGACACTCTTCTGTGAGTTTAGCTATATATTTTTTCTTGAACACAAGCAGAAGAGCATAGAGAAACTAATTGGCCATTTTCTTTATTGTGAATTGTGATTGATACTCTTCTGCATCTGTTAGATTTACATAGAATGATCCAAATCACAGTTATTCAATCAAGAAAGCTTACTAAACTGACCTATAGCTAATAGTATCTTTCCATACAGACTTGTAACTATTCCTGGATTAACTGTGATAAATATCAATATATACAGATGTGTTTAACTTTTAATAGCATAGTTAATAAATGTCTTATAATTCATTATATGATTAATAAAATACACTCAAAAATCAACAGTAATTATTTCTAGAAAGTGGATATTCCAAGTATTTTTTTAAACTTACTTATTTCGGTTTTATAAAATTTCCACATTGACATGCATTATGTTTATAATCAGAAAAACTGATTTTAAAATAGTATGTGCATATATAATTTTTAGATACCCTATCATTGCAATTATGTTCAAAAAGCAAAACATAAGAAAATACAGCAAAAAGTTCATGGTAATTATGTCTTGGTGGCATACTTTATAGGTGATCATAAGGACTGAAATATATACTTTTGAATAAACGAATAAATTTTCTTTTTTAATTTTAAATAGTTTTTGCTAATGAGCAAATGTTGTATACTTATTAGAAAAACATTAATAAACTGTGACATTGGTGTTGGCCCATAAGAACTAATAGTACCCACCAAAAAGCACATTTTATTGATACCACCACCTAAAATTGCCAATAAAAATACTGCCAATAAATTATTTATATTTATATATTATTGCCAATAAATATACAAGCATTACTATACAAATAATTGTGTATAAGTGTTAGCCTGCTTTTGAACTATTATTTGAATTTTTTATTCTGATTTTCCTTTTCTTTATTTAAAAGTTATATGTTTAAATTTTATATTACCTTAAATACGTTGAAACTATGGACTGAAAAGTCAGAATGCCCTGGTTTCCTGTCACTACTCTACCACTTTTTTTTTTTTTCCAGAGACAGAGAGAGAGTCAGAGAGAGGGATAGACAGGGACAGACAGACAGGCATGGAGACATGAGAAGCATCAATCATTAGTTTTTTGTTGTGCGTCGAGACACCTTAGTTGTTCATTGATTGCTTTCTCATATGTGCCTTGACCGCGGGCCTTCAGCAGACCGAGTAGCCCCTTGCTCGAGCCAGCGACCTTGGGTCCAAGCTGGTGAGCTTTGCTCAAACTAGATGAACCCACGCTTAAGCTGGCGACCTCCAGGTCTCAAACCTGGGTGGTCTGCATCCCAGTCCGTCGCACTATCCACTGCGCCACCACCTGGTCAGGCATGACTCTACCAATTTCTAGCAATTCATTTTTAGGTACATTACCTCTCTATGATTCAGCATTATTATGGTAAGTGGCCCATTAGGTTTCTAGAGAATCAAATAAAATTAAATAAATTTAGTTCAGTCATTTAGTACCATGCTTTGCATGTAGGAAGCATGGAATACATGGAAGGTGTAATTATTTTTTGTCTTTGGTTACTAATAATATAGTGTCTGGAATACAGCTCTAGTTCACTAAACAGAAGTTGATTTGCTTTGACTTTAAAGAATTTCAATTAACCTCAAACTTCAAGCCAGAAATTGAAATGACAAATATGAGGTAAATCTAAAACAGTGAGGATGTATATTCTAGAGCAGTGGTCCCCAACCTTTTTTGGGCCATGGACCGGTTTAATGTCAGAAAATATTTTCACAGACCGGCCTTTAGGGTAGGATGGATAAATGTATCACATGACTAAGACAAGTGTCAAGAGTGAGTCTCAGATGGATGTAACAGAGGGAATCTGGTCATTTTTAAAAAATAAAACATCGTTCAGACTTAAATATAAATAAAACGGAAATAATGTAAGTTATTTATTCTTTCTCTGCAGACTGGTACCAAATAGCCCACAGAGCAATACTGGTCCATGGCCCGGGGGTTGGGGACCACTGTTCTAGAGTGTAAAAGAATTGTTTTACTACTAACATACATAGATTGTACATTGTGCAAGATCATGAAAAACAGAAATAATTGATATTGCCAAAACAGTAAATACTTTGCATATATTTTAGTTCACCTATATATTGGCTATATTCTCAATGTTCAGCCTGCTCTATGATTCTTTTATTTCTCTACATTGCTGCAGGTTTCTGATACATAGTACCCTAATATGCACTACAGAATACGCATTGAGTGAATGAATATATAAATAAATGAAAGTTTGAGTCTTTCCTTTAAATAAGGTAAGATAGGATAATTCACTTTTTGCACAGACATCTAACCCACTTCCACTGAAAAAGGAAAGCGGGCCATACCACCAAAAACAGACAGTGGATAATGATAATATGTTTAAAAACATATATGTGGTACTCATGGTCACCGAGTCTTTCCCATGTATGAATTAAGGAAGTACAGCTAAAATTGTCAGAGGACCTTTATTATTTATTACATGCCACCAAGATAATTTTTAAATAAAATTATATCTGTTTTGTACGAGCAGCTCTCAAGGTATTTATTAAACAATTCCAGTATCCAGGAATCTGCATACCCAGTGAAACTTGGGAGGCTTTAAAATATTTTAAAATTTATCAGCCACTATTTTCCCATAATACATAAAGAGTTAATAGCCTGACCAGGTGGTGGTGCAGTGGGTGAAGCATTGGCCTGGAATGCAGAGGACCCAGGTTTGAAACCCCGAGGGCTTGAGTGTGGGCTCGCTGGCTTGAGCATGAAATCATAGACATGATCCTGTGGTCACTGGCTTGAACCCAAAGGTCACTAGATTGAAGCCCAAGGTTGTCAGTTGAGCCGAAGGTCGCTGGCTTGAGCAAGGGTTCACTGGCTCAGCTGCAGCTCCCCCAGCCCCCTGATCAAGGCACGTATGAGAAAGCAATCAGGCCCTGGCCAGTTGGCTCAGTGGTAGAGTGTCAGCCTGGCGTGCAGAAGTCCCGGGTTAGATTCTGGCCAGGGCACACAGGAGAAGCGCCCATCTGCTTCTCCACCCCTCCCCCTCTCTTTCCTCTCTGTCTCTCTCTTCCCCTCCCGCAGCCGAGGCTCCATTGGAGCAAAGATGGCCTGGGCACTGGGGATGGCTCCATGGCCTCTGCCTCAGGCGCTAGAGTGGCTCTGGTCGCAACAGAGCAACGCCCCGATGGGCAGAGCATCGCCCCCGGTGGGCATACCGGGTGGATCCCAGTCAGGCGCATGCGGGAGTCTGTCTGACTGCCTCCCCGTTTCCAACTTCAGAAAAATACAAAAAAAAAAAAAATAAGAAAGCAATCAATGAACAACTAAGGCACTGCAACAAAGAATTGATGCTTCTTCTCATCTCTCTCCCTTCCTGTCTGTCTGTTCCTATCTGTCCCTCTCTCTGTCTCTCTCAGTGTCTCTGTCTCTCACACTAAAACAACAAAAACAAAAAAACCCCCACAAAAATACATATTAAGAGTTAATAATTTTATTCATTAGTTGATTATGAGTCTAAAATATCTATATTTATATGACATTATCTGTTCCAAATTTTATATAGGTATTTATATGAAGTTATCTATGTTCTAAATTTTAAAGGCTTTAAGGAGAAAAGACAACTCTAGGTTTAGTTGTATATGATTTACATACTTGTGTAAACTAATGTTAGCTTTAAAGGCATTTAGAATGTTCTATGCCCTCCAGGATGAGCTTATTTAACAGGTTAATTTATTCTAATATTATATAATCAAAACAGAATTCGGGCAAACTATATTTGAACTGAGATTAACATAATGACATACCTTTAATAGAAAGTCTTATCAGCTCTCTACAATTATCAAATGTTCTAATTTAACTGACAGTCAAACAATACAGAGGACAATTATAAAAATTCCAAAGTATTATGAAAACATTACACTTCAATCTTGAGGGGAAAGTCATCATTCTTTCCATATTAAATGATATTTAGCTTAAATAAAATGTACATCTAATAAGGATCAGTTTTTGTTTTATGTGAGTTTTTACAATAAAGTATGCTTTCCTATAACTTAATATATGTAGTGAAATAATAAAAGGGATTGAACTTAAAATAGTCCTGCAAAGCAAGATTTGAGGGGCACAAAAATCTGTCATCAGAGCTTTCAAAGAGGTTGGAGCTCACCGTGTTCACAGGAAGTGAGAACTTCTGCAGGGCTGCCCAGCCCTGAGCCTTTGCTTCACCTCCACTCCCAGGGCAAAGCTAACGAAGGAGGGAGCAGTATTTCCTTCTGGTTTTCCTTCAGAAAATATTCAAAGGACAAAACTAGAAGCTAATTTTAAAGCTTAAGGAAAGCAAAAAGGAAAATAAAGACTAGTACAAAAACAACTGTAGTAGTGCTTTCTTTGTCCAGAATAATTATGTTTCTTAAAAAACAGGGTGGTTTGGGAAGCATGTGTGTATTTTTGGTGGTGTGTATGTGTGTGGGGGGGTGAGCAGATAAGACTCTGACCTCTAGTTGTCACCAGTGTTATAATTAAGGCTGTGACCCTGAGCAAACTATGTGTAGCCTCTGTGCTCTCTGATCTTCAATTCAAATGATCACTTTCTATTACATCCTAGCTGGCTCCCTGTAAAAATAAAAGGAGGATCGAGCAAAATGACATATAATGTGGTTTCCGGGGCTTAAATATTCTTGTCACAAGTAGTTTTACAAAATATAAGAAAATATGCCAAAATAATAACTGATTATATTAAAGAAAGTAAACTGTCAGTATTTTCCAATTGAACAAATTTTCTGTAATCCACCTTTATATTAAGTTTATACATAAAATTTCAATGGATAGGCTATTATAGTTGAATACTATTCTCACAAAAATTAGGGGATATTTTATCACTTCATATTCATTTTTGAATTATTAACAAAATGTGAGAAAAGTAAGGGCATATATTTTCAAAAGATTATTTGGTTATTCTTAACATTATTGACTCTGTCACCAATTTGTCATGCTTTATAAAATCCTTGTCTTCTAAGGAATCCTCCACAAAAGACCTCAAATAACCAAAGCAGTCTTGAGGAAGAACAAAGCTGAAGGCATCACATGTCCTGATTATAAACTATACTATAAAACTGTAGCAATCAAAACAGTTTGATACTTGGCCTTGAAACAGCCACATAGATCAATGAGCAGAATAAAAATAAACACATACATATATGGTCAATTAACTTACAACAAAGGGGCCAAGATTATGCGATGTGGAAACGACAGTCTCATCAATAAATTGTGTTGGGAAAATTGAAGAGACACATGCAAAAGACCAAAACTGGACCACTCTCTTACACAATACACAAATATTAACTCAAAATGTATTAAAGACTTCAATGTAAGATCAGAAAAGATAAAACTCCTGGAAGTTAAACATAAGCAGTAAACTCCTTGCCATATTTTTTGGATTTGACACCAAAGGAAGGCAAACGGCACCATAAATAAGCAAAAATAAGCAAATGGCACTATATCAATCCAAATAGTTTCTGTACATACAGCAAAGGAAAACTCAACAAAATAAACAGAAACCAATAGGATAGGAGAAAATAGTTGCAAATCACACATTTGGATATGTTTGGATAATATCTAAAATATATAAACAACACATACAACTTAATAACAAAAAAGTAAACAATCCAATTTAAAAATGGGAAGATGGTATAAAGAGATACTTTTCCAAAGAAGAAATGCAGATGGCCAAGAGATAAATGAAAGGTGCTCAAAATCACTAACCATCAGGGAAATCAAATCAAAACTAAATGAGAGAATGTCAAGAAAAGGAAAGCCTTGTGCACTGTTGGTAGAAATGTAAACTGGTGCAGCTACTATGGAAAACAGTATGGAGGTTCCTCAAGAATCTAGAAATAGAACTGCCATATGATCCAGCAATTCCACTTCTGGGTATTTATCCAAAGAAAATGAAACACTATCTTGAAAACATATAGGCACCTCCATATTCACTGCATCATTATTTACAATAGCTAAGATAGGGAAGCAACCTATGGGCTCATCAACAAATGACTAGATAAAAAAGATGTGGTATGCAAGCAATAGAATATAATTCAGCCATAAAAAGAACAGGAAATCTTGGCATTGTGACAACATGAATGGACATCGAGGGAATTAAATTGAGTGAAATAACTCAGAGAGAAAAAAATACTATAATTTTTCACTTATATAAGGACACTTAAAATAAAACTCAGCCTGACCACGTGGTGGCACAGTGGATAGAGCATCAGACAGGGACGGGGAGAACCCAGGTTCGAAACCTCGAGGTTACCAGCATAAACCCGGGTTTATATAACTTCAGCACAGGCACACCGGATTGAGTGCAGAGTCACTGGCTTGAGCATAGGGTCATGGACATGACCTATGGTCACTGGCGTTAGCCCAAAGGTTACTGGCTTGAAGCCCAAGGTCACTGAATTGAGCCCAAGGTTACTGGCTTGAGCAAGGGGTCACATGCTCTGCTGTCTCCCCCCAGTCAAGGCACATATGAGAAAGCAATCAATGAACAACTAAGGTGTCACAATGAAGAACTAATACTTCTCATCTCTCTCTTTTCCTGTCTATCTGTCTCTATCTGTCCCTCTCTCTTACTCCCTGCCTCTGTCAAAAAATAAGTAAATAAATAAATAAAAATAAAACCCAAACAAAACAAAAAGCTAAATCCATAGATACAGAGAACAAATTGGTAGTTGCCAGAGGCAAGGAATAGGCAAAATGGGTGAAGGTGGTCAGAAGATACAAACTTCCAGTTATAAAATAAGGCAAGAGAATGTAATGTACAGTATGGTAACTATAGATATTTGAAAGTTGCTAACAGAGTAGATCTTAACAATTCTCATTACAAAAAAAAAAAATTGTAACTCCAAATAGTAATGAATGTTAATTAGAATAACTGTGGTGATTATTTTTTAATATATACAAATATCAAATCATTGTTGTATACCCAAAACCAATAGATGTTATGTGTCAATTTTATATTATAAAAACTATTCTAGGTTGTACAGGAATATTAAAAAAGTTTATTAAAGTTAGTTCCCATATCTGGACTTTCCTATATTCTGCCCTTTGCTGACCAAATTGTCTTCTAATCTCTACTTAATATCTCTTACCTACTCATAAAACATTGTCTTTATAAAGTCATCTCTAATACTGTCAGATGTAATCATTCCCATTTGCTAAGATTACAATTGTACTTAATTGCTTTTATTATATCAATTGTTTTTGTGGCTTTTACTGAGAATGACATTTCCCCCACATTCTTAAGTAAAGCCTAGCAGTTCCGCAGCTATGGTAACAAGTTAATACTAGAACTTGTTTTTAATCCTCTTTAACCCATGCCATGTTTACAAGGAAACCTTAGAACAAGCATTGAAGCTGTTTTATCAACCAGTGACACATCACCTCAGTAAACACACACTTCTGAAAGCCAACCAATCAGTGAGACATCCTACTTTTGAAATGAATAAAGCTAATGAATAAAGTCTCACTCCAGTCACGCATTTTCAAAGGCAGGTCAATCAGCAACTCAGTCTTTCCTGAAGATCTTCATAGACTCTGAATCCTGTGTCATTACACTCTCACTGCTACCAGCCAATAATCACGGACTTGATGCTGCATAACAAATGACCCCCAACTAGAAGCCTAAATAAACAAACTAACAAACAAGGGTCTCATATAATTTCTGAGAGTTAGGAATCTAGACTAAATTTTTTAGGGGGATCAGGTCAGGGTTTCTCATAAAGTTGCAGACAAGCTGTTACATCTGAAGGAATTCTGAGGCTGGAGACTCCGTTTTCATCTTCATTACTCACACAGACCTCAGTTCCTCACTGGCTGTAGGCAGATGCCCTCAGTTCATCAGCACATAGACCTCTCAGCACAGCTGCTCTGGTATCATCCTGACATGGCAGCCGGCGTTCTGAGTAGCTTAACCAAGAGAGAGCAAGGCAGAAGCCACAAAATCTCTTATGGCCTACCCTCAGAAGTAACATACCACAACTACTACTATACTCTGTGGGTAAAACCAACCTTGACATAGTGCGTCTGGTTTCTACAAATGCATGAACACCAAGATGCGCAGATCATTGGGGCCGTGTTGCAGACTGGCTACAACTCTTTCCCAAAACCCTATATAATATCACCAGTTTACTTTGCTCAGAGAAATTATATAACCAGCATAACTCTTCTGAAATTTAGCTTTGAGTTTTTAATTTCAGATATTAAGTGTTGCTATAATCCTTTGCTGTTTAGAGAGTTCTTCCAAGATGTTTTCTTTTAAGATCTCCAGTTGGTAGTGTTCTGTTTGACTCATAGACTAATAGGAGTGCTCAATGAGACTGATTGAGCCAAACCCTTCACTGTGTTTGGGATCTGATAGAATATCAGGACCTCTAAGGCAGGGATTAAACTATTGAATAGTTATTTCTCAGGGTTTTTGACAAGCATGAAGTAGACACTCAACACTTGTTGAATAAAAACATGCAGACATAAAATAATAAAATATTATCCTTATAATTTTTATTTTATAAAATTCAACACAAAAGTATTGAATCATCGATTGTTGTGAATATGCAACTCATACCTCCTCTACTTAAAAATGTGATGCCATATCTTCTTCCTCAACGCTTCCAACCTGCTTTGTGAAACTGGGGTTGGCAAAATGGTTTGGGCACTGATTTTTATCATGAAATTCCAATAAAATATGGACTTTACATAGAACACATTTACCTCATTAAATGAGGAAGATCTAAGTCATTAGAATTTTTATTAACTTGATCATAGCTGAAAAACTTGAACCAGATACAATATACAGTATCGTTCAATTTTATTTTTCCTGTTGAGTGATTCCTGTGAGTATATCGAATATTGAAACTTTTAAACAACTGAACTATCTAAAAATAAAATGACATTTTCTCATCAGCAATTACATTAATAAAAATACATTCACATCATTTGCTCTTAACAAAGAAAATCAAAGGGATGGTAAAGAACATGAAAGTAGGGGCTGCTGCCAGATTATGGTTGGTAAAAAAAAAAGAGATCACAGGAATATACCCAAACAACTTTTCAAGTCCAACTGAATTTAATACAGAGTTTTCAGTGACTACATTATTCTCCCCAAGCAAGCAGAGACTCCATAGGCAGAGCAAAGCATAGTACATTTCAATTGATCCAAATTATAATAAACCATAAATAAATATAAAAATATATGGAGCTTCTTTCAAATTAGGATAATCTTCAAAGAATGGGTTCAAACAATTTAGTTTTGACAAAAGTAAGAAGAGTCTACATTCAAAGGAAAATCAGGACAAGTCAGGATAAAAAATTTAAGAAGGTAAAATAAACTATACACATATAAAAGTTATATGACAAAAAAGGAGATAAATATGATGAATAGAAATCTAAGTAACTGCTGAGATGTGTATTTTAAAAGTTTTTTAAAGTGTAAAATATAACCAGAACATGTAGCAGCTAGAGTTATATCCACAATAATTGAAACATATTTGATCATCATATCTTGAGTTTCAGCACTTAAAAAAGAGAAAATTTGAAAAAAAAAAATACTTAGAAATTCCAAAGACAATAAAAATTAGAAAGAGGACTTGGGAGGAATAATATTTTAAATGGCTAATTTTGGAGAAAAGAAAGATTCTTATTAACCTTGCATAGTCTTTATTTTGTAGATAGTAAAAAAGTTAAAACTGCAAGGAAGGGTATATAAGGAAAGAAAGACTTATGTTGCAAAGGAGAAAATTCTAAGAGAGGAGATCATCAAATATCAGACTTGACTGTCAAGGACAATTGTGCAATTGCCAAAACCTTTAAAACTGGGATTATCATCTGGCTAATGTATATCAGGTCTTGCCTGGAGGCAATGGAATAAAGTGAATGGCATGAAAAGACACCTTGTACTTTTATAATGGGTGTCAAAACAGTGATTAGGCTAGGGAATCAGATTCCAGTGTTAATTACATAATTTAATAATCTTATATTATAAAGGTAGCTAAAATTTACTTGTATCAAAGGCCAGAAATGCTATATGAAAAAGAAGTACTAGAAAATTAGGGGTCTATGTTTGTTACTCAGGATCTGAAAAAATTAGAAACCTTACATTAATAAAATAATATGGTTTCAGTTAAGAATGAACCATTAGTTTGAGAAAGTAATTTAATCATTCATTTATATTCCCTAAATGATTCGACTGAAAGATAATGGCTGACCTACCCCTCTCAAGGTATTCCCATCAGAATTTCAGGAGTTCCTTAATATAATCTACAGCTTCCAAGTTTAAAATCTCCACCAAAGTCACAAAAAGTTACTGAAGGAGAGAAACAAGTTCAGTGTATCTGGATCAGGCCAGAAAGCCAGCAGAGCTCAAGGAGACACAACTCAGGAGGAAAGATTACCAAAGATGTGTTCAAAGACTAGCTTTCCAAACTAACCTTTCCCAAATAAGTTTGACAAGACCTATGTTTCTGGGGAAAAAATTTACAGACTTTTTTTTTTGTAATGTTGATATTTAGTATTATAAAATTATGATTCTAAAAAAAATTTTGTGCATATCAAGCAATTTGAAATTATGATTTATGTAGCATTCCAGTTATATTCAAGACACTGTGCTAGGAATTATGCCCATATGAAAGTATGGATATACTAAATATATTCTTGGTTCAAAACCTACATAATTTGTTAGCAACCCATACCATTTATAGAGCATCCAGTAACTCTGTTAACAACTCCTCAGTTCTTGCTGACAATACATCTCTAAATCTATGGAGTGAAATCAATAAACAGGAGTGCCTACATTGTGGAGTATTAATGTTGGAACACATAATAAATTCCTAGAGCTATCTTCCCTAAAATGTTTATAGTACAAGAGTTACTGAGTTTCAGAAAGCTCTTTCTGTAATAGACTGATCTTTTTCAAGGCAAATGCTGCATACTTTCTTGTCAATCAATTTAATAACAACTGTAATTCTAAAAGATGGCCTTGGTCACTTGCTAAAAAGAGAAAATATAAACCTAAAACCTCAGAAGATGGAGTCCGCAACTTACAACATAATGCCACTTGCAAATATTCTTTCTATTTATTTCATTTGAACCAAATGTTCACACATGGCTCTAAACATGTACACAGTTTTTAAAAGAATGTTATGGGTCACATTCTGGAAATTTTCAGGTGGAAAATTAAAAAGAAAAAATAAAACACAAGCAAAGTTTTGACTCCTTTTACAGAACTTAAACACTCCAACATTCATTTTCATAATTTGTTTTTGCCTTTTTTCTCTCCTCTTCTTTCTCTCGGCTATCAGAACTGAGCACTTAAATATCCTAGTATATATATATATACACTCAGCCCATTAAGATCACATTAAATTTGTGACTCTGTAGATAAGTTCTAAAATTCTAGTTTTAAAACTTAAAGAGAAACCATATTGCAAAAATATTACCAACATACAGATTTGACTATCTTGGTTTTTTCAATTTATGTTTTCAACTTTATTTTATAGCTCTATTATATTATAATATAAATGAAATACAGCGTGCATTTAATGTAGAATTTAATGAATTTTGACATATGTGTGCATCCATGAAAACATTGCCACCATCAAGATAATAAATATTTTTGTTATTTCTTCATTTTATAATTCATCATGTCCCATGCTACTCCCCACTCCCATTCCCAAATAACCATAGATATGCTTCTGTCATATGGTTTGGTCTATTTTGTATTTTCTAGACTTTCATATAAACAGAATCAAACATTTGCACTCCTTTTTTTAAAATCTGGTATTTTCTCTCAGCATAATTCGTTTGAGATTCAGCCATATTATAGGTGTATCAATACTGGTGATAGCTTGTTCTTTTACATTGCTAAGGAGTATTCTTCATAGATATATCACAATTTGTTTCATGTTTTACTTTAGCTGGGTATTTGAGTTGTTCCTAGTTTGGGTTTTTTACCAAAAATGTATCTATGAGTTCCCATATAGCAGTCTTTGTAAGATACACACTTTCTTGCCTTTTGGTCAAATTTCTAGGAGTGCTATGGCTAGATCATAAAATAGGTATATATTTAACTTCTTAAGAAAGTGTCAAACTATTTTCCAATGTGTTTTTTACCATTTTGCATTTGCAATGGCAAATATGACTGTTCCCATTGCTGCGTGTCCCTGCCAACACTTGGTGTGTTACCTTTCTAAGTTCAGCCATTATGGTAGGTATGCAGCGCTGCTAACCCCATTGTAGTTTAAATTACATTTCCCTAATGACGAATAACAAGGCATATCTTTTTTGGACTTGTTTGCCATTCATATAAATTCTTCTCTTTTTTATTTTGTGTTTATTTTTAAAATTTTATTTACAGTGATATTAACTCTTCGTTTTGACTAGCTTTCAGAGTCCTGTAACACTACCATGATCAAGAGACAGACCAGTTCCACTAACCTAAGAACTCTCTCAGCCTGTTTCTGGATAGTCAAATCCTCCCACTAGCCTTAAGCCCTGGTAATCAGAGGGTTAATCTATGTCCTTTAGAGTTTTTCCTTTTTCAAAGTGTCACTTAAATGACATCAATATGTAGCTTTTGAGCTAGACTTCTTTCACTTAACATGATGTATTTAAACCCATGTTGCTGTGTATATTGATAGTTCATTCCTTTTTATTGCTGAGTAGTATTTCATTGTATAGATGTAACAAATATTGATTCAGTTCACTAGTTGAAGAATACTTGTACTGTTTCCAGTGTTTGGCAAATGTGATTAATGCACTCACAACAGTTAAAAATAAAAATATATGTAAATATATGCAAAAGATTTGAACAGTAACTTCACAGAAGGAGATACAAAAATGACAAATACATGAAAAGACACTTAATATCAACTAGAGAAATGCAAATTAAAATCACAATGGAACACCGCTATTAGCTATTAGGATGACTAAAGTTAGAGAGATTGATTATACAAGTATTGAGAAAGCTGTAGAGCATATGCAACTCTCATATTTCTACCGATGAGGAATATGAAATGGTATAACCATTTTGGAAAACAGGTTAGTGAAGAGAAAAGAAAACATTTCTATAAATAGTCCTGTATATAAATGTTCATAGCAGCTTTTCTTGTAGAATCACTGTAAAAAAATATGTCTATTGTTAAGTGAATAGATGAACACAGTGTGGTTCCACAATGCTAGTGGAGGCAATGAAGTATAAAATAATCACTTTTTAAAATGCAGGCATAATACTTAATAATTAAAGAGTATTCTATAAGGTCTACATATCACCCCACAGAGCTATATAAAGTCATTTCTTCTTCACTATAAAAGGAAATAACAAGGTTCACTACTTACCTATATATTTGTATCCTTCTTCTCCGTTTACTATGGGTCTCAGCCAAGTTGACCTAAGTTGCACATTATTCTTTATATGGGCACCTTGAGGAGGATACATTGTAAATAACATTTCAATTGCATTGGACTTTTTGATGAGCTCAGAATATTTTTGACAGTCTTCTGTTAAAAAAAAAGTAATATTAAAATTATTTAAAATTTTAGATATTTATAACAAAATGTCTAATGTGTTCTTTTAAGGGATGCAAATCAAAGTTAAATAACTTGAATGCTAATGATCATGTTGACACTATGGATTTTCTTTAGTCAAAAGTACTTCACCAAAAATCTTACTGTTCTGATAGTTTCTAGCAAAAATTAAGAAGAAAGGGCTTTACTAACAGCATCTTCAAACATTATCAGTTAAAGTAATGTTGTCAGTAGCTGTAGAAAAAAAGTAAGATATCAATGAACAGCATTTACAGTCCAGGTACTATAGCATAGCCACATATATTTGAAAATTGACATTAAACATTGATATCAGATTAACCTGGCAAAAAATATTGAGTAAATGTACAGTTCCATAAACTGAAATATATATTAATATTCCTAGCCTATGATCCAGTAATACATATATAAATATTTATATAGCACTTACTATATGCAAGGGATTTTCCCAAAGAGTTTTAAAACATTAACATATTAAATTTTCAAAACACATCTATAAGGTGTTGTTACTTCCCTTCACATGGAGACTTGGAGGCTCAGAGAAATTAAATAACTGCCTAAATCTTTTAGTCTATAAATGATGTAATTGGGTTTTGGATTATTTAAGAAAGCTCTTATTTACAAGCAAAAGCTTGTTAACCATACATGACCTACATGAACAAGTAAACAAATAGAAAATTGGAATTAAAAAATAAAATGGAGCTCTGGCTAGTTAGCTCAGTCGGTTAAGAGCATCGTCCCAAAATGACAAGGCTGCAGGTTTGATCCATGGTCTGGAACAGCTGGATGTTCCTGTCTCTCTCCCTACCTCTCTCTCACAAAATAAATAAATAAATAAAAATAAATAAATAAAAATAAATAAATAAATAAAATTTAAAAAAGAAAAAAGAAAAATATACTGAAAAATCTTTGCTTATGGCCCAGTTTATTATTTCAGGTTTTGGTTGATAAGCCAGTGTCCTAAAATTCAATAAGGCAATCTCCTGATCAGTTCATTTAACATGACTATACCTAGAAACATTTCAAGAAAAAGAGAGATACTGATGTGAATCTCTATGAATAATTCTGTCATTTGCTTCCTCCCTCCCTCCCTCCTTCCCTCCTTTCTTACCTCCCTCCCTTCCTCCTTCCTTCCCTCCTTCCTTTCTTCCTTCTTTCCTTCCATTATTCCTTCCTTCTTATTTTCCTTTATATTATTAAATATCATATTTTATGACATCTCCAGATAACAAATTGGCCTCATAAAGTTGTTAGAATTGAATGATATAAGATATATAAA
Source organism: Saccopteryx bilineata (assembly GCF_036850765.1). NCBI lineage: Eukaryota > Metazoa > Chordata > Mammalia > Chiroptera > Emballonuridae > Saccopteryx > Saccopteryx bilineata. Next base: position 184,275,221 of record NC_089490.1, on the reverse strand, counting down.
ACATTTATAACACAATGTGCATAAGAACTAGAGAAGTATGTTACTAGTTTTCATCTAGTATTATTTCAATAATAAAACAAAACTTTGAGAGTCAGGAAACAATAATAGAATTATGTTCATTAGTTTTAATAAAGCACTTTGTTTTCCATAAAAGCAGATGTTTCCATTTCAGGCAAACTACAATGTCTACACTAAAATATAAGTAGTTGTGAATGTAGAGCTGTCACTTTTGCCTAAGGGCTCATCCTGATTAAGAACTAAGTAGAAACACAAAGTTGGGCTCATGTGTAAATTATTAAGTTCAAAACCAGTCCTAAATGCATGAGAAAGAGTTAGGAGGCTAACAAAGCTTTACTAGTGACCCTGGGTTATTAAACTGGAAGAGTGGTCCTTGTTACTGAAATCAATTACTAACAAGTATTTACAAATATGGGTAGAAATACCCTAATGATTACCTTGACCTTAGCCTGATTAACTTATAACACAATTATGTAACTATAATTATCACCATGGTAAAAATACACGTTATAGTCTTCATATGAACACAAAGTTTATAGGCTAAACACAATGGTGACAGATAATGGAGATTTTCTTCTGTTGGGAATATTATGCATTAATTAAAATGCTAATTTATCTCTCATGGACCACTCACTGGGCACAGGAAGATTTCAGTATGGGGTTGTCAAATGTGAGTTTGAAGTGGTGGTCAAATAATCTATAACCTACTATAAATAACCAATTTCTAAATATACTTTTAATATCTTTCCACTGTTTAGTTAGAGCATCTATTTTTCTCTGCATTCATTTTCTTTGATTTGAAATAAGTAAATGTCATACTTTTTTGTCATGCCATTTTTATCTCAGGTTTTCTATTAGTAAATTTAAAAAGTCAGTTTGTCAGTATGAAAAATTATATGTCTTGAAAAAATAGTGAATCTATAGCATCCCCATATCTACATTAATGAAATTTTATTTTTTAAAGATCATTGAAGAAGGAGAGAAACACTGTATTCATTCAAGACCAAAGGGAAAAATTATTAAGAAGGCAGTTAAACAATATGCCACTGGACGATATAACAAGTAAAAATAAATGCTAGGACCATTGCTTTCTTATGCTATGATTAAATACTGACATTACTTAATTTAAATAAGAGCAAAAATGTTCATTAACATTTGATTGAGAGTAAAAAAAATACAAAATAAGGACATGAATTAATTAACAATTTGTTAAAATATAACAAACTTTCTACTTTTAAATTCCTTTAATTTATGAAAACAGGCACATATTGTCAATTTTGCTAAAAAGTTCTTCACTATATAATTCAAAGGCTAAGTGTGTGAAAATTGTTTCCTTCACACATACCCTTATAAATCCAATCAAATTTCTATTATAAAAGAGAAAATAATTGTTGCAGATGACGTCAGAGTAATGGCGGAGTAGGAAGCGATACCGATAAATCTCCCCCAAAACTCAACAAGATCTTCAACCAGAAACAGAAAAACTTATACTTGGAGCTTCCAGATTCTTCGCAATACACCCAAAGGTATGATTGAGTGAAAAATTGGCTAAATATATAACCAAACCCCGAAGGAAATAGGGAGTAAGAAATGCTCCGCCTTCCTCACTAACCTAAACAGGGCGGCTTTCTCTGGTAACTGTGAATATAGAAACTGAGGCGGGCAAAGGGGGTGAATAGATCCAGGGCGCCGCAGCAAAAACGGCCGAACCAGGCTGTGGCTCAGAGATCCAAGCCGAGGAAAATCTGATCCTGTGGCAACCCGGGCAATACAAGCTAACACTCGTGCCAAACCCAAACAAAGAAAGACAAGCGGAGCGGCCATTTTACCCGGTCTCCTGGTCGGTGCGCAGTTAGTGGGAGAGAGATTTCTTCCTAAGCCGCGGAAGTGGGTGCCCGTGTTGCCCCACGGAGAGGCAGGGTCAGAGGCCTTTCTGTGGGCTGAGGGCAGAGTCTCTGGGCAGCCCCAGCGCCCTGGGAAAGCCACGCACGGGAGGGAGTGAGAACTAATCCCAACGGTGGAGATTTTCCGTGCTGGAGGCTGTTTCACTCAGAGGGAAGGAACCGCGGGTGGCCTCATATCCTGGTTTGCGCGCGCAGATAAGGAGTGAGCGATTCCTCCGAGTGCCTCGGCAGTGCGCGCCCGTGTTATCGCACAGAGGGGCAGAGTCAGGGGCCTTTGTGTGGGCCAAAGCGGAATCTCGGGCCGCCCCAGCGCCTTGCAAAAGCCGCACACGGGGACTGAGCGAGACTCAATTCCAACGCTGCAACTTTTCCCTGCGGTTGGGGGTTTCACTCAGAGCGTGAGACTGCTGGCCGGATATCCTGATTGCAGACAGTGAGTGAGAGTTTCCTCCAAGCGCCCCACAGAAGTGGGCGCCCGCTTGTGTTACCGGATAGAGTGGCAGAGCCAGAGGTCTTCGAGTGGGCGGAAAGCCCGCCTGATTATGCTAGCAGCTCTGACTGACTGAGCCTTACCCAGAGCCCTGTGCTGAGTGGAAATAGAGTGGGGAGTTGCCAGCAATTTGAGCCTCTTACTATCCAGGCAGAGGCAGCAGCAACCCCATACCTGGACTATCAGGCTACTAATTGAGGAAGGAAAGACTAGGAGAAAGGCTCCAGGAACACGGACTCTCTCACTGTCGGAGCCTATAAATGCTAATGAGCCTCGACTCCCAACGAGAATAAAGCACAATACATGACATTGCCATAGAGACTTATCAACTGCAAACCTCTACCTGAGCGTGCCAAAGGGGCAGAACCCGGGGTACGAGTCACCGACCAGGAAGAGGGAGAGAAAAGAAAAAGCAAGAAGATAACCTCTCAAAATCAAGAATAATCTGCAGACTTTATAACCTATCCCATTTTATTATATTTGTTCGTTTGTTTCTCTTATCTTCATTCTTGAGACTTTTTTTTCCTCCTCCAATTTGGCCGATTAACTCTCTACCGGTCTTACTCTCTCCTCTCCTTGAACTACACTACCCATAAGTGTTACATCTCCCATTATCATTTCTCTTCTCTTCCTTTCTCTCTATGAGGGTTGCACTCCAAAACCCTTAACTCTCTCTCTCTCTCCTTTCTTTTTTCTTCTTTTAGTGGTTCCCTCTTTTTTTCTCTCTCTCTCTTTCTTTTCTCCCTCTATATTAGTTTTTTCCTTTCTCCTTTACATCTCCTCTCATTCAAACCTCAATAACAAACAAATTATCTTATCTGGGACTCAAACCTATGTTTGTGGCATTTTGGGGGGTTTTTACTTCACCTTTTTAACTCACTAGCAGTGCTCCCATCCCTGGCTCTCCATATTATCTAGTTCTTGTTCCACTAAATACAATAGTAAGTTTTTAATTTGTCCCCCCATTTTTCCATTTTCCTCTTATTCCTCTCATCATAACTCTTAGAAAACCAACACCTAAAAGCAAATCATTTTATTCTTGACCCAAATTTTTTCCTTATTTGCTTTTTGTGGGTCCATACGCTCTTTTTTTTTTCTTTTTTCTTTTTTTTTTTTTTTCCTTTTTTTTTTTTTTTTTTTTTTTTTTTTCTTTCTCTCTTTTTTGCCCCTTTATTACTTTTCCCCAATTCAGGCCCTCCATCACAGGCATTGTTTGTTATAACTCACAGTCCACCACAAGATTTTCTCAAGAAAGAGGGGAGAGGAGAGGAGAGGAAAAAAAGAGGGGGAGAATAATTTCCTTTTTTAAAAAATTTTTATTTTATTTTATTTTTCTTTATTTCATTATTAATTTTTTTTTAAAAAAAACAACTCTTTTCGATTTGTTATTTTTTTATTTTTTTAACTTTTTATTCTTTATTAAATCTCATTAATACTATCAACAAAACCACCCTCAGATGCCATTAAGAAAGAGAAAATTGAATATCATGGATACAAAAGAAAGAGAGGTAACACAGCTAGATGAGGAAAAATCTATGGAGAAAAAATTTAATATATTGGAAACCTTGGAGCTAAATGACAGAGAATTCAAGATAGAAATCCTAAAAATCCTCCGAGATATACAAGAAAACACAGAAAGGCAATATAGGGAGATCAGAAAACAACTCCATGAACACAAAGAATATATGTCCAAGGAAATTGAAACTATAAAAACAAATCAAACAGAGATGAAAAACTCAATTCACGAGCTGAAAAACGAAGTAACAAGCTTAGCTAATAGAACAGGTCAGATAGAAGAGAGGATTAGTGAAATAGAAGACAAGCAACTTGAGGCACAACAGAGAGAAGAAGAAAGAGACTCAAAAATTAAAAAAAATGAGATAGCCCTACAAGAATTATCTGACTCCATCAAAAAGAATAACATAAGAATAATAGGTATATCAGAGGGAGAAGAGAGAGAAAATGGAATGGAGAACATACTTAAACAAATAATTGATGAGAACTTCCCAAGCCTGTGGAAAGAACTAAAGCCTCAAGTTCAAGAAGCAAACAGAACTCCAAGTTTTCTTAACCCCAACAAACCTACTCCAAGGCATATCATAATGAAATTGACACAAACCAACAGCAAAGAAAAAATTCTCAAGGCAGCCAGGGAAAAGAAGAATACAACATATAAAGGAAGGCCCATTAGATTATCATCAGATTTCTCAGCAGAAACTCTACAAGCTAGAAGAGAGTGGACCCCAATATTTAAAGTCCTGAAAGAGAAGAACTTTCAGCCACGAATACTATACCCATCAAAGCTATCCTTCAAATACGAAGGAGAAATAAAAACATTCACAGATACAGAAAAGATGAGGGAATTTATCATCAGAAAACCCCCACTCCAGGAATTACTAAAGGGGGTTCTCCAATCAGATACAAAGAACAAAAAAAAAACAGAGCCACAAGTAAAAGCTCCAAGAAGAACACAATAAAACCAAATTTAAACTGTGACAACAACAAAAAGAAAGAGGGGGAGAATACGGAGATTAACAGTAGCAAAGGACGATGGAGTGCAAAAGTACTCACAAAATAGTTCGCTACAATGAACAGGGTAGGGACCCTTTTCATTACTCAAAGGTAACCACCATTGAAAAAACCACCACAGAAGCACATGAGATAAAAAAGATAGCAACAGAGGAAAGATGTATGGAATACAACCAAATAAAAACAAAAGATAGAAAAACGAAAGAGAAGGATCAAACAAGACACAAAACTAACAGAAAGCAAGATATAAAATGGCAATAGGGAACTCACAAGTATCAATAATTACACTAAATGTAAATGGATTAAACTCACCAATAAAAAGGCACAGAGTAGCAGAATGGATTAAAAAAGAAAATCCAACTGTATGCTGCCTACAGGAAACTCATCTAAGTAACAAGGATAAAAACAAATTCAAAGTGAAAGGCTGGAAAACAATACTCCAAGCAAATAACATCCAAAGAAAAGCAGGTGTAGCAATACTCATATCGGATAATGCTGACTACAAGACAGGAAAAGTACTTAGAGACAAAAATGGCCATTTCATAATGGCTAAGGGGACACTGAATCAAGAAGACATAACAATTCTTAATATATATGCACCAAACCAAGGAGCACCAAAATATATAAGACAGCTAATTATTGATCTTAAAACAAAAACTGACAAAAATACAATCATACTTGGAGACCTCAATACACCGCTGACGGCTCTAGATCGGTCATCCAAACAGAGAATCAACAAAGACATAGTGGCCTTAAACAAAACACTAGAGCACCTGGATATGATAGACATCTACAGGACATTTCATCCCAAAGTGACTGAGTATACATTTTTCTCCAGTGTACATGGATCATTCTCAAGAATTGACCATATGTTGGGCCACAAAAACAATATCAGCAAATTCAGAAAAATTGAAGTTGTACCAAGCATATTTTCTGATCATAAAGACTTGAAACTAGAATTCAACTGCAAAAAAGAGGAAAAAAATCCCACAAAAATGTGGAAACTAAACAACATACTTTTAAAAAATGAATGGGTCAAAGAAGAAATAAGTGCAGAGATCAAAAGATATATACAGACTAATGAAAATGACAATACGACATATCAGAATCTCTGGGATGCAGCAAAAGCAGTGATAAGAGGGAAGTTCATATCGCTTCAGGCATATATGAACAAACAAGAGAGAGCCCAAGTGAACCACTTAACTTCCCACCTTAAGGAACTAGAAAAAGAAGAACAAAGACAACCCAAAAGCAGCCGAAGAAAGGAGATAATAAAAATCAGAGCAGAAATAAATGAAATAGAGAACAGAAAAACTATAGAAAAAATTAATAGAACAAGGAGCTGGTTCTTTGAAAAGATCAACAAAATTGACAAACCCTTGGCAAGACTTACCAAGGAAAAAAGAGAAAGAACTCATATAAACAAAATACAAAATGAAAGAGGAGAAATCACCACGGACACCGTAGATATACAAAGAATTATTGTAGAATACTATGAAAAACTTTATGCCACTAAATTCAACAACCTAGAAGAAATGGATAAATTCCTAGAACAATACAACCTTCCTAGACTGAGTCAAGAAGAAGCAGAAAGCCTAAACAGACCTATCAGTAGAGAAGAAATAGAAAAAACCATTAAAAACCTCCCCAAAAATAAAAGTCCAGGCCCTGACGGCTATACCAGCGAATTTTATCAAACATTCAAAGAAGACTTGGTTCCTATTCTACTCAAAGTCTTCCAAAAAATTGAAGAAGAAGCAATACTTCCAAACACATTTTAGGAGGCCAACATAACCCTCATCCCAAAACCAGGCAAGGATGGCACAAAAAAAGAAAACTACAGACCAATATCTCTAATGAATACAGATGCTAAAATACTAAACAAAATACTAGCAAATCGAATACAACAACATATTAAAAAAATAATACATCATGATCAAGTGGGATTCATCCCAGAATCTCAAGGATGGTTCAACATACGTAAAACGGTTAATGTAATACACCATATCAACAAAACAAAGAACAAAAACCACATGATCTTATCAATAGACACAGAAAAGGCTTTCGATAAAATACAACACAATTTTATGTTTAAGACTCTCAACAAAATGGGTATAGAAGGAAAATATCTCAACATGATAAAGGCCATATATGATAAACCATCAGCTAACATCATATTAAATGGCACTAAACTGAAGGCTTTCCCCCTTAAATCAGGAACAAGACAGGGTTGTCCACTCTCTCCACTCTTATTTAATGTGGTACTAGAGGTTCTAGCCAGAGCAATCAGACAAGACAAAGAAATGAAAGGCATCCATATCGGAAAAGAAGAAGTAAAGGTATCACTTTTTGCAGATGATATGATCCTATACATCGAAAACCCCAAAGAATCCACAAAAAGACTACTAGAAACAATAAGCCAATACAGTAAGGTCGCAGGATACAAAATTAACATACAGAAGTCAATAGCCTTTCTATATGCCAACAATGAAACAACTGAGAAGGAACTCAAAAGAATAATCCCCTTCACGATTGCAACAAAAAAAATAAAATACTTAGGAATAAACATAACAAAGAATGTAAAGGACTTATATAATGAAAACTATAAACCATTGTTAAGGGAAATCGAAAAAGATATAATGAGATGGAAGAATATACCTTGTTCTTGGCTAGGAAGAATAAATATAATCAAGATGGCTATATTACCCAAAGCAATATACAAATTTAATGCAATTCCCATCAAAATTCCAATGACATTTTTTAAAGAAATAGAGCAAAAAATCATCAGATTTATATGGAACTATAAAAAACCCCGAATAGCCAAAGCAATCCTAAAGAAAAAGAATGAAGCTGGGGGCATAACAATACCTGACTTCAAACTCTATTATAGGGCCACGACAATCAAAACAGCATGGTATTGGCAGAAAAATAGACACTCAGACCAATGGAACAGAATAGAAAGTCCAGAAATAAAACCACATATATATAGTCAAATAATTTTTGATAAAGGGGCCAACAACACACAATGGAGAAAAGAAAGCCTCTTCAATAAATGGTGCTGGGAAAACTGGAAAGCCACATGCAAAAGAATGAAACTGGACTACAGTCTCTCTCCCTGTACAAAAATTAACTCAAAATGGATCAAAGATCTAAACATAAGACCTGAAACAATTAAGTACATAGAAGAAGACATAGGTACTCAACTCATGGACCTGGGTTTTAAAGAGCATTTTATGAATTTGACTCCAATGGCAAGAGAAGTGAAGGCAAAAATTAATGAATGGGACTACATCAGACTAAGAAGTTTTTGCTCAGCAAGAGAAACTGATAACAAAATAAACAGAAAGCCAACTAAATGGGAAATGATATTTTCAAACAACAGCTCAGATAAGGGCCTAATATCCAAAATATACAAAGAACTCATAAAACTCAACAACAAACAAACAAACAATCCAATAAAAAAATGGGAAGAGGATATGAATAGACACTTCTCCCAGGAAGAAATACAAATGGCCAACAGATATATGAAAAGATGCTCATCTTCTTTAGCTATTAGAGAAATGCAAATCAAAATGGCAATGAGATACCACCTCACACCTGTTCGATTAGCTGTTATTAGCAAGTCAGGTAATAGCAAATGTTGGAGAGGTTGTGGAGAAAAAGGAACCCTCATACACTGTTGGTGGGAATGTAAAGTAGTACAACCATTATGGAAGAAAGTATGGTGGTTCCTCAAAAAACTGCAAATAGAACTACCTTATGACCCAGCAATCCCTCTACTGGGTATATATCCCCAAAACTCAGAAACATTGATACGTAAAGACACATGCAGCCCCATGTTTATTGCAGCATTGTTCACAGTGGCCAGGACATGGAAACAACCAAAAAGCCCATCAATAGATGACTGGATAAAGAAGATGTGGCACATATACACTATGGAATACTACTCAGCCATAAGAAATGATGACATCGGAACATTTACAGCAAAATGGTGGGATCTTGATAACATGATACGAAGCGAAATAAGTAAATCAGAAAAAAACAGGAACTGTATTATTCCATACGTAGGTGGGACATAATAGTGAAACTAAGAGACATTGATAAGAGTGTGGTGGTTACGGGGGGGAGGGGGGAATGGGAGAGGGATAGGGGGTGGGAGGGGCACAAAGAAAACAAGATAGAAGGTGACAGAGGACAATCTGACTTTGGGTGGTGGGTATGCAACATAATTGAACGACAAGATAACCTGGACTTGTTATCTTTGAATATATGTATCCTGATTTATTGATGTCACCCCATTAAAAAAATAAAATTATAAAAAATAAAAATAAAAAAAAAATAAAAGAGAAAATAAAAAAATTGAAGCCATTTGATTGTTCAATAATCTAAACATAATTCAGTGGAATAAATATTAGGAGTTAATAAAGAAATATACTAAGGTTTAATTTTATTTTCATGTTGATCTATTTTGCTTTTCAGTTTATTAGCAATAAATATACTTTCAGGTCTTTTGATAATGCAAGTGAAAAGACTTTTTCTTATTTCTGTCTTCATGTAATTGAGATAAAAATAGATCACATTACTATATGTAAATCACATACATACATAAAACTCTAAAATAATTTTGGTTAATAATTCAAATATACTTATAAGAATTCCTGATGAGGAGCATTTTCTTTCTTTTAAAAGCTCATTCGTGCTTGTGTGTAACTTTGTCTGTGTACTGGAAACAATGCAAACATTTTCTCATAAACAATTGCAGTATTATGATTAATATTAACTACTCTATTTTTAAAATATGCCCTTCATTTTTCTTTGAAGGTCTGAGTCTCAGGAAGGGCAAATTAAATCCATTAACATGATTTTACTCTGACAGACTAAAGACAAATGGTGCTCTCACCTTAGTTTAAATGCTCTCACTTTGAGAGAAATACAATATCATAGAAAAATTCATAAAACTTAAGAGCACAGTGGCAGTTTTTATTGGACTCACCATACATAATTCACAAGGTATTTCTTTTCACTTTGTATGAAAGAGTATTGTAATAAAAAATATTGTAATAAAAAAATTTACCTCCTAGGTTGTATAATTAAATTAAATTTGATTTACCCAATTCCCTTGGGGTTTTTTGTTGCTACAGATTGTCACACTTTTGGTCATTTTCCTATATGCATATATATCTTTAAGGGCCAGGGGAATACAAACCAGTCTTTGGGCTATTCATTAGTAATATCACTTTTAAAAAATATATTGGCCTGACCAGGTGGTGGTGCAGTGGATAGAGCATCAGACTGGGATGCAGAGGACCCAGGTTCGAGACCCCGAGGTTGCCAGCTTGAGTGCGGGCTCATCTGGTTTGAGCAAAAGCCCACCAGCTTGAACCCAAGGTCGCTGGCTCCAGCAAGGGGTTACTCGATCTGCTAAAGGCCCGCGGTCAAGGCACATATGAGAAAGCAATCAATGAACAACTAAGGTGTTGCAACATGCAATGAAAAACTAATAATTGATACTTCTCATCTCTCTCCATTCCTGTCTGTTGTCCCTGTCTATCCCTCTCTCTGACTCTCTCTGTCTCTGTAAAAAATAAAAAAATAAATAAAAATAAAAAAAATAAAAAATATATTAAGGAGGGAATTCCAAGATGGCAGTGGAGTAGGCAGCTGTTTCAACTAACACCTCTTAGGATCAAATTGGATTACAACTTAATTAAGAACAATCATCTGGAAAAACCAATTTGAATAAAGGAAGAGGAGTCTATAAGCAAGGGTCACAGAAGAAGTCACACCGAGACTGGAAGGAAGGGCAGAGATGTAGAAAGGGCTGCCCTGCTCCCAGAAGCAAGTAGGGGTGGAGGATCTGGAGGGACTCTCACTGGAAGAAGGTCACTCTGAGAGGGGAGGGCCCTAAACCCCAGACCCAGAGCCCCAGCCTAGAAGAAGCACCCACACAGCATTTGGTAGTGAAAAGAGCTGGGTTTCTGTCTGCAAGAAAGAGACAGAGCTCTGGAAGACACAGGCTACCTCTTAAAGGGCCCGTGCAGAAAATCTTGTTCACACCCAATTACCCAGGGCTCTGGCTGGAGAGGGCTAAGAGGACTGGAGTTGTGTGAAGAGAGTGTGAAGTTAGTGGCACAGAGAGAGACACTATGGGGGATGACCACTGGAACCCTGTGCTGAGTCATTCTCCAATACCAATTAGCAATCTTTCTTGGGCAAAGCAGTCTGCTCTATGTGGCATCAACCTGGGGGAAAGCAACTGCCTCACCTTCGGGAGTCTTTCCTGCCCCACCCTGTAGAGACTGGGCCATTCTGAGAAGCCAGGAAGCAGGGTGCATGTCAGTGACTCAGTTTTCTGGCGTTGAGGCCAGAGCTTTCCCCACACACACCCCGCACACTCCCAAGTCTATGACTGGTGCTTCTGTCTCACAGGATACTCAGTAGAAACTGTCCAGAATGCGGAAAGACCATACCTCTAGGTGTCAGAGGCCACAGCCACTGGACTCCTGGGGCCACACTCTACTAATGGCTGTAAAAAAAAGTCTGGACAGAGACACCTGGGGCTGAGGAGCAAAGCCACACCCACAACCCTTCCTAATCCCTAAATTGATGTAGGATCTAGACTCTACCCAAGGATTTATTTCAGTGGTAGAGCCCAACAAGCAGCCAGCAGACAGAGGCTGTAGAAGGCAGAGCTCAGGAAACCTTGGTCTTTTGTGAAACATCCCCCAGACCCAGTGTGGGTAAAAGCCAGCCTAGGTGAGTGGCTTGGTATTTCCATGTGCACCTGGGCCCAGCAGATGTAGCCACAAACTCTGGATTGCTTGTAGCTCCAAGAAGCTTGCTGAAGTCCAGCGCAGCCTGTTTCCCCCAGTGGTGTGCACCAGGTTCCCTCCAAGGAAGCCCAGGGCCAGCATTCTAGTGGCCAGCTGTGGAGCAACAGTTCAGGACCTAACAAGCCTTGCTGGCAGCAAGTCTTAAAGGAGAGCTCATCACACTGGGCTCAGCTGAGGTGAGGTCTGCTTTCTGCGGTCAGTACTGGCTCAGTGACTCATGTGCACTGGACAGGGCGGAACTTCACAATCAGACAGCCCAAGTACTGGATCTCCTACCCTGCTGGGCTAGGTTCCACAGGGGGACAGGAAAGAGGCTTGCAGCATGGACATTTAATGTGTAGGTTCCCACAAGCCTATTGTTTGGTCCAGTTGAGGGGCTTAGCCACGTTCGGGGGAGGAGGATACAGTCAGCCCTAGGGCAGGACTCTCTGTCTTCCTCCCTGAGACCAGGTGCTCACCAACTGGGAGAATTTCTGCAGAGAGGACTTGTTGGCCCCATCCAATCTGAACCTGCTGCTCACTTCACTGGGGGAAATAGAATTGGAGTCTCCAGCAGTGTCTGAGGGATTAGGCTCTGGAGTAGGGACCACTTTTTCCATACTAAGCTCCTGACCAAGAAACCCCTGAAGTAGGGGGCCCACTACCATGTATTACCAACCTCAGCTTCCCTAACTCATCAAGCTTGAAATCAATAGAGGGGTTGGTTGGGTGAGGCCAGTCTCTTCTCACACTACAATCTTTCTACAGAAGACTCTGTGAGAATACCAGGCAGCTTCAAGAGGAGGTGGAGCAGCTGAAAGGTGGATGCAAATCTTACAGAGCTTGGGGCTTTTACGGAGCTTCTGTCATCTCTAAGTAGGAGGCAGCTGAACCTTATAAACAGGTTGGCCCCTTCTACACTACCCAGGCACAGGAAACACAGGCACAAACAGTGAACACAGCAGTAGCTCCAGACAGGTAGCCCATGGCAGGTTACAAACAATGGTGGAAGCCAACCCAAGAAGACCTAGAACCAATATAATCAGTGGTGGGTGGCAGACAGCACCAACACTAGACTCAGCTAGCTACACAAGCAGCATGCCCAAAGGAGGAGTCCAGCAGGCACCAGACACTGTGGAGAATAACTATGCCCCACAGGACAGACACTGCTCAGTGTCTAATACACATGATCAAGGTTGACCCTTGGAGCCAGCCAGCCTGAAGTTATAACTGCACCCATGAAAGGACCAACTGCATTCAATACTCACATACAACAGGAGGGTAAATATTACCCTCAAGAAGCATTCTTAGAGCAAGGAACTCAAGTGGCCTAAAGGTCAGTACCACTGAACCTATCTTTCTCATAAAGATACCAAAACAAATTTCAAAGTCAGATAGTGCTACCAAATACACCGATAAAATGAACAAAGAAATATGAACCAAATGAATAAACAAAAGAAATCCCCAGAAAAAAGAACTAAATGAAATGGAAGTAACCAAACTACTAAATGCAGAGTTTAAAATAATGATTTTTAGAATGCTTAAGGATCTTAGCACAACAATGGATGATCACAATGAGAACTTAAACAAAAGATAGCAAGCATCAAAAAGGACATTGAAATCAATAAAAAAGAACCAGTCAGAAATGACAAATGCAATATCAGAAATGAATACTACACTAGATGGAATCAACAGCAGGCTGGATGAAACAGAGAACTGAATCAGTGATTTAAGGGACAAGATGAACATAAGCACAGAAGCAGAGCAGCAAAACAAAAGGAGGCTCAAAAAGACTGAGGAAACTCTAAGAGACCTCTGTGACAACAACATGAAAAGAAACAACATCCACATCACAGGGGTTCCTAAAGGAGAAGAGAATGAATGATAGAGAACCTGTTTGAAGAAGTCATAGCTAAAATATCTCTAAGCTGATGAAGGAAAAAGTCACACAAGTACAAGAAGCACAGAGAGTCCCATTAAAGGTGAACCCAAGGAGGTCTATGACAACATACATCATAATTAAAATGCCAAAGTTTAGAGACAAAGATAGAATACTAAAAGCTACAAAAGAAAATCAATTAATTACATACAGAGGAGCCTCCATAGATATAACATCTGACTTCTCAACAGAAACATGTCAGCCCAGAAGGGACTGGCAAAAAATATTCAAAGTGATACAAAACAAGAACTTACAACCAAGACTACTTTATCCAGCAAGGCTATGATTTAAAATTGAAGGAGAAATAAAAAGCTTCCCAGATAACAAAAGACTCAAGGAATTTATTACAATCAAACCAGTACTGCAAGAAATGTTAAGAGACCTGCTATAAAAAGAGCAAAGGAAAAAAGGAATTGAGAGAAAGAGGATTGTAGGTTTAAAAAATGAAATGGCAATAAATAAGTACATATCAATAATAACCATAAATGTAAACAGATTACAAACACTCCAATCAAAAGACATAGGAGCCCTGGCCGGTTGGCTCAGCGGTAGAGCGTCGGCCTGGCATGCAGGGGACCCGGGTTCGATTCCCGGCCAGGGCACACAGGAGAAGCGCCCATTTGCTTCTCCACCCCCCACCCCCTCCTTCCTCTCTGTCTCTCTCTTCCCCTCCCGCAGCCAAGGCTCCATTGGAGCAAAGATGGCCCGGGTGCTGGGGATGGCTCCTTGGCCTCTGCCCCAGGCGTTAGAGTGGCTCTGGTCACGGCAAAGCGATGCCCCGGAGGGGCAGAGCATCGCCCCCTGGTGGGCAGAGCGTCGCCCCTGGTGGGTGTGCCAGGTGGATCCCGGTCGGCGCATGCGGGAGTCTGTCTCTCCCCGTTTCCAGCTTCAGAAAAATACAAAAAAAAAAAAAAAAAAAAAAAAAGACATAGGGTAGCTGCATGGATAAGAAAACAAGATCTGTATACAAAGTGTCTACAGGAGACCCACCTCAGAACAAAAGATACACATAGACTGAAAGCGAAGGGATGGGAAAAAATATTTCATGAAATGGCAATGAAATAAAAGCTGAAGTAGCAATATTTATATTTGACAAAATAGCCTTTAAAATAGAGGCTATAGCAGGCATGGCCAACAGTTTTTGCCCCCAGGCCAGATTAGAAAGAAAACTTTTTTCACGGGCCGGACAAAATATTAAAATTAAAAAATGTTAAATACAAAAATGATTTGTTTAAGTAAACAAAATCTTATTATGCAATTTGTTTATAAAAATATGAGTGAAAAAAATTTAATATACACTATTATTTTAATAAAAATATATTTTAATAAAAATATATTTTAATAAAAATATAATTATTATACATACCATATAAATATACAAACTGTATCACAATCAATCAAAATAATATTTAATTAATAGAATGAGCTTGAAGGGGTTATATTGCAAATAAAATAATTATTTCGTTTTACAAACAGTCTGGACACGTTTTCAGTTATCAACTGCAGCTATTGTCTATGCTACAGTGCCACTTGATTCAGCACACTTGACCACAAAAACAACAAATTGTTTGACCTTGGGTGCGCACCGGCAAACTCCGCCTAAAAGAACATGGGTTTCACATTGTCATTAAATGTCAAACAGTTCATATAGAGTACAGATGAGTGCAAAAGTTGTAAATCTTTATAATGGAATTTTTTAAAAAAATAAAGAAGTATCATGAATCCATTTGACCAATTATTGGAAGTTAACCCTAGATTAGTCACATGTGGAATTCTTTTCCATGTATCACTATCTTCTTAAACATCTTGATTTCCAATAATCAAAGACGCTTCTGCTTCTGAGTAGCTGAGATTTTAAAGTAGTGGAGAATATTAAAAATTTAATTGCAGGCTGCATAAACTCATTACGTGGGCCGGGTCCGGCCCACGGGCTGTATGTTGGCCATGCCTGGGCTATAGTAAGGAATAAAGAAGGTCTCTGCATAATGATAAAGGGAGCAACTCAACAGGAGGATATAACCATTGTAAATATTTCTGTGCCTAAATAAGAGCACCTAAGTATGTAAAGCAGATTTTGATGGACATAAATGGTTAGATCAACAGCAATACTATAATAGTAGGGGATTTTAACACCCCACTCACATCAATGGATAGATCCTCCAGACAGAAAATTAACCAAGAAACAGCAGTCTTTAATGACACACTAGATCAACTGGATTTAATTCATAGCTTCAAAACCTTTCACCTCAAAGCAGTAGAATATACATTCTTTTCGAGTGCTCATGGTATATTTTCTAGGATAGACCACATATTAGGACACAAAACAAGTTTCAGTAAATTTAATAATACTGAAATAATATGAAGTATCTTCTTTAATTATAATGGCATGAAATTAGAAATCAACAATAGGAAAACTAAAAAACATTCAAACACTTGGAGGCTAAACACCATGTTATTAAATTAAAAATGGGTTAACGATGAGATCAAAGAAGAGATTAAAAGTTTCCTGGAAACAAATGAAAATGAACATACAACCTAAAATCTATGGGACACAACAAAAGCAGTTCTGAGAGAGAAGTTCGAAGCTATACAGACGTGCCTTAAAAAGCAAGAAAAAGCTCAAATGACCAAACTAAACCTGTACCTAAAAACTAAAAAAAGAACAACAAATAAACCCCAGAGGAAGTAGAAGGAAAGAAATAATAATGATCAGAGTGGAAATAAATGACATAGAGGCTAAAAAAATATATACAAAAGATCAAAGAAACCAAGAGCTGGTTCTTTGAAAAGGTAAATAAGATTGATGAACCTTTAACCAGACTCATCAAAGAAAAAAAGAGAGAGGACCCAAATAAATAAAATTAGAAATGAAAATAGGTAATAAATGACACCATAGAAATACAAAGGATTGTAAGAAAGTAATATAAAGATCTATATGCCAAAATATTGAACAATCTAGGGGAAACGAATAAATTCCTAGAAACATACAATTTTTCAAAACTCAATCTGGAAGAATCAGAAAACCTAAACAGACCGATTACAACAAATGAAATGGAAACAGTTAAAACCTCCCAGCAAACATCTGGACCAGATGGTTTTACAATCAAATTTTACCAAACATTCAAAGAAGAACCAACACCTAGCCTTCTCAAGCTATCCCAAAAGATTTAAGAGGGAAGACTTCCAAGCTCATTTTAGGAGACAAGAATTATCCTCATTCCAAAACCAGGTAGAGACACTATAAAGAAAAAAAAGCTATAGGCTAATATCCCTGATGAACATAGATGCTAAAATTCTCAACAAAATATTAGCAAATCAGATCCAGCAATACATTAAAAAGATCATAGCCTGACCAGGCAGTGGCGCAGTGGATAGAGCATCAGACTGGGATGCAGAGGACCTAGATTCGAGACCCCGAGGTCGTCAGCTTGAGCATGGGCTCATCTGGTTTGAGCAAAAAAGCCCACCACTCACCTGACCTCTGGTGGCCCAGTGGATAAGGCATTGACCTGGGAACACTGAGGTTGCTGGTTCAAAACCCTGTACTTGTCTGGTCAAGGCTTATATGGGAGTTGATGCTTCCTGCTCCTCCCCCTTTTCTCTCTCTCTCTCTCTCTCTCTCTATCCCTCCCAACTCTCAAAAATGAATAAAAAAGCCCCAAAAAATTAAAAAAAAAAGCCCACCAGCTTGAACCCAAGGTCGCTGGCCCCAGCAAGGGGTTGCTTGGTCTGCTGAAGGTGAAGGCCCGTGGTCAAGGCACATATGAGAAAGCAATCAATGAACAACTAAGGTGTTGCAATGCACAATGAAAAACTAATGATTGATGCTTCTCATTTCTCTTCATTCCTGTCTGTCTGTCCCTGTCTATCCCTCTCTCTGACTCACTCTCTGTCTCTGTAAAAAAAAAAAAAAAGAAAAGAAAAGAAAAGAAAAAGAAAAAGATCATACATCATGGTCAAGTGGGATTGATTCCAGAAATATTCGCAAATCAATATTCGCAAATCAATAAACGTGATTCATCACATGAACAAAATGAAGGATAAAAATCATATGTTATATCAATAGATGCAGAAAAAGCATTTGATAAAATTCAGCACACATTTATGATCAAAACTCTGAGCACAGTGGGAATACAGGGAGCATATCTCAACATAATAAAGGCCATCTATGACAAACCAATAGCCAACATCATATTCAATGGGCAAAAATTTAAAGCAATCCCCTTAAGATCAGGAAGAAGACAAGGGTGCCCCCTTTCACCACTATTATTCAAGATAGTTCTGGAAGTTTTAGCCACAGCAACAAGACAAGAAGAAGAAATAAAAGGCATCTAAATTGAAAAAGAAGAAGCAAAACTGTCATTATTTGCTGATGACATGATTCTGAACATAGAAAACCCTAAAGTCTCAGTCAAAAAGTACTAGCCCTGGCTGGTTGGCTCAGTTGTAGAGCATTGGCCTGGCGTGCAGAAGTCCTGGGTTCGATTCCCAGCCAGGGCATATAGGAGAAGCGCCCATCTGCTTCTCTACCCTTCCCCCTCTCCTTCCTGTCTGTCTCTCTCTTCCCCTCCCGCAGCCAAGGCTCCATTGGAGCAAAAGATGGCCCGGGCGCTGGGGATGGCTCCAGGCCTCTGCCTCAGGTGCTAGAGTGGCTCTGGTCACAACAGAGCGACGCCCCGGATGGGCAGAACATCACCCCTGGTGGGCATGCTGGGTGGATCCCGGTCTGGTGCATGCGGGAGTCTGTCTGATTGCCTCCCCAGTTTCCAGCTTCAGAAAATACTAAAAAAAAAAAAACAAAAACGAAAAAAAACTACTAGACCTGGTAAATGAATTCAGCAAGGTGTCAGGATATAAAATTAATATTCAGAAATCAGTGGCATTTTTATACACCATCAATAAACTGTCAGAAAGAGAAATTAAAGAAACAATCCCCTTCACTATTGCAACAACAACAACAAAAATAAAGTACCTAGAAATAAATTTAACCAAAGAGGTAAAAAGACTTGTATTCAGAAAAGTATAAGACATTGAAAAAAGAAATCAAGGAAGATACAAACAAGTGGAAGCACATATAGTGTTCATAGATAGGAAGAATAAACATTAAAATGTCTATACTACCCAAAGCAATCTCTAGATTCAATGCAATTCCTATTAAAATACCAATAGCATACTTCACATATCTAGATCAAATATACCAAAAATTTATATGGCACCAAAAAAGAACCCAAATAGCCTCAGCAATCTTGAAAATGAAGAACAAAGTGGGAGGTATCACATGTCCTGATATCAAACTATACTACAAGGTCACTGTAATCAAAACAGCTTGGTACTGGCATAAGAACAGGCATAGAGATCAATAAAACAGAACAGAGAACCCAGAAATAAACCCATGCCTTTATGATCAATTGATATTTGACAAAGGAGGTGACAGTATAAAATGGAGTAAAGACAATCTCTTTAATAAATGGTGTTGGGAAAATTGGACAGGTACATGCAAAAAAATGAAACTAGACCAACAACTTAAACCATTCACAAAAGTAAACTCAAAATGGACAAAAGACTTAAATGTATGTCATGAAAACATAAAAATCTTGGAAGAAAACATAGGCAGTAAACTCTTTGATACCTCTTGTAGTAATATTTTTGCCAATTTATCTTCACAGGCAAGTAAAATAAAGGACAAAATAAATAAATGGGACAATATCAAACTAAAAAGCTCTTGCACAGCAAAAGACACCATTAACAAAATAAAAAACCCACACAATGGGAGAACATATTTTCCAATATGTCTGATAAGGGGTTAATAACCAAAATTTATAAAGAACTTCTAAAATTCAACACCAGGAAGGTAAACAATTCATTAAAAAATTGGCAAAGAAATTGCCTAGACACGTCTCCAAAGAGGTCATGCAGGCAGCCAATAGGCTTATGAAAAATTGTTCAACAGCACTAATCATCAGAGAAACGCAAGTTAAAACCAGAATGAAAATACCACCTCACACCTGTCAGAATGGCTCTCATTAACAAATCAACACACAAGTGCTGGCAAGGATGTAGAGAAAAGGGAACCCTCCTGCACTGCTGGTGAGAATGCAGACTGGTGCAGCCACTGTGGAAAACAGTATGGAGATTCCCCTAAAAATTAAAAATGGAACTGCCTTTTTACCCAGTTATCCCACTTCTAGGACTATATTCTAAGAATCCCAAAATACTGATTCAAAAGATGTGTGGGAGACAGGCTGTAAGCTGACAGTCCTTATAGCCTAGGGCTTAGTTTAAGACTAAGTTCTTCTCCACATCCTCCTAAAACTAAGATCTTCTCCACACCCTTTTAAGACTAAGATTTTCCCCACACCCCTGACTGTTGCATGGTGGGGGTGGTACACTCTTATGAGGATTCCAGTTTATGTCTCAGATGTGTGACTTTGTATCAGAGACTTCCTTATTTGCATATAGCTCTGCGCTATATAATAAAGCAGACCAGGGGCTTTGTTTTTGCTCTGGCAAGCTATTGGTGTTGCAGAAACCTCCCCATCCCATCCTTTTTCTTGCTGAGTTTATTTCTTTATTCTACCCTGTTGTCACTCAGGACATGGACAATTACAAGTCACAGTGGTTTGCGGCAGATGTACACACCCATATTTATTGCAGTATTGTTTACAATAGCCGAAATCTTGAAACAGCCCAAGTGTCCATCAGGGGAGAGTGTATTAAAAAGTGGTGGTACATATACACAATGGAATACTACATGGCTGTGAAAAAGAAAGAAATCTTACCTTTTGCAATGGCATGGATAAACCTGGAGATTATTATACTAAGTGAAATAAACCAGGCACAGAAAGACAAATATCATATGATCTCAGTCATATGTGGAATCTAACGAACACGGTGAAGTGAGGAACTGAATAGAGGCAGATGTGGGGTCACAGGGACCAGAGGGACAGCTGTCAGAGGAAAGAGGGATGAGGGGACAGGAAGAGAGAAAGTGAAGGGATTAGTAAAATTATAGATACATAACACATAGATACAGATAACAGGACAGCAAATCCCAGAGGGAAGGGGGAAGGGAGCTAGGAGGAGAGGGGCAAAGTGGGTAAAATGGAGGTCATGTGGTTGGGGGGTGAGGGTGTTATATTAAGTGGAACCCTTGAATCCATGTTAACACAATAAATTTAAAAATTAATAAAAAATAATTTTTAAAAAAGTATATTGAGGAGAAAGTTGGAGTTCATAGTTTTTTATTTTAAGTACTATTGTCTGTCCCACGTTTCTTAACCCCTTAGCAAAATAATAATATTAATAGTAATTGGCAGTTGACTATAACAGGTTTAGCTACACAGCTCTACTCAACAGGTTTGTCAGCCTACCATGCAAAGAAATTATTATGGAAAACCCCCAAAGACTTACCTTTTCTTTTCTGTGCTTAGGACACTCTAGATTCAGGAGGCAAAAATAATACCATGCTATTTCATACACTGAAAAGTAAACTCTAAATAAGTGAGAATCTCTCCTTATGGATTTTATGAATGATTACCAAATAAATGTATATTTTTAATTATTTAATGTATTTATTTGTTTAAACAATAAAGTCTGTATTTTAGAACTGAACCATTCCCTAGCTTTTTGGAGTTCATTTGCCAGGCTAGTGTAGATTTCTCATTAACAATAAAGAGGCCTATAATTGGAGGCCTATACATTGATTATAGAGAAGCTAAAATTAACCTAAATTCTTTCTGAAAAAAGGTTGGATATAAATTAATTAATAAGTGGAAGAATTTAGTTATTTGACAAATGCCTAATTTTCTGCTCAATTTATTTATAGATATCAACAAGTAATAATATCTCTGGTTAAATATGGTATAGGAAAAGCAACTGTTTTCTCTCCTCCTCTCCCATGATCTCTCCTCCAAGATCATGCTTTAATCTACCAACAAAATAAATATATTTACATCTTAGTGAAACATGAAAATTCCCACACTCCAATAACCTTGAAGGATATATGGTAGAATTCAGACCTAAATGAAAAAGAATGCCTAGAATTGATCCAAAATTCCTCAGACCTCAAACAAGATAAAGGTATGTCTAAAAGGAAAAATCACATGTCTGAAGGACCCCTTCAGAGACCTTTTGGGGGAAAGACCCGTGTGTGTGACAAAATATAGGACAAACAGAAAATGTCATTGAGAAACCTAACCCTTGCCATTCCTCAGAATCACAGCGAAGGTGGAGCCAAAGGAAGAAAAATTCATGTCTGTCCCACATGCAAAACACACTCACCCCATCCTAAGGTCCCCTAAAGCCTCTTCCACTTACAGTGTCAAGTCAAAATCCAAAACACCTCACCAGCTCAAAAACCTAAATTTAATCATCTATATAGCCTAAATTTGGTATGAATGAAGCTCTGGATATATTCCATTTGGGGCAAAATTCTTCCTGTGGACCTCTGAAACTTAGGAACCAGTTTTCTGTTCCCCAAATACAACAATGGAACAAGCATAAGATAAACGTTAAAACATTCCCATTGAAAAGAAGAAAATAGAAAAAAATTGTTTTTGAAATCTAGCTGAATAAATTCCTTTAGATTTTAGGGGTTTGAAATAATCCCCTGTGATTTTCAGCTCTGCCCTCTTAACCATCTTTCTTTTTCTTTTTTTCTCTCTTTCTCCCCCCCTCTTTTTCTTCCTTTTTTGTTTTGTTTCTTTTCAAAAAAAAAAAAGTAACATGAATTTGTAGTTAAGAAGTTTAACCAGTCTGTTTCCTGCCTATACACTTATGTTTAGTAATTTTTTTTTATTTCATACTGCCTCAGTTTTTGTTGTCCCATGCTGGAAGTGTTCTTCTGGTATAAATTTCTCAAGAATCTTGTGGTTCTCCCATGTACGTTATGTAGATTCACTCCATTAGACAAGACTCTTCTCCACACATCTGTTCTTGAAAATTCCATCCTCATTCTTGACTTCCATTTAGATGACTGACAGATTCTATGGGCCACACATTTTTTTTCCTCCATAAAAACCTTTGTGTGACTGAATTCTTTTTTCTGTTTGTTTGTTATCTGTCTAAGGTTATTAACAAAAGGTTGTCCAGCCATACTATAAGCTTTATATTTTCCTGATAGTGAATCTCTTAATTTTAGTATCTTTCACAATTTGAATGAGTTGAGAATTTTCCAGAACATCTGGTTCCTTTTTGTTTAACAGTTCTTTCCATTTATCCCCTTGAATTTTACTATAGGCTGCAAAAATAACAAGGTTTCACATTCAAAGTTTTGCTTAGAGATCTGTAGGAATGTGCTGTGAAGACTTGCAGAGTTAGGATGACAGTTAGACAGTGGCAGCAAGGCGCCTTAGGGTAAAAGCCCTAATCGGATGAGAGTCCAGGGACATCTCTCACCCGTTCTAGAAACAGTATGTGTTGGAAACAGCAAAACAGCAGGATAAGATTCAGCAACAGAGAAATGTTTAGACTCTCAGAACTGAGATCAAAAGTCAGCACGTTCCTTGTCCTTTACTTCAGCCCCTGAAAACTTCTGCTGTCTGCTTCCTTGAGTTATTTGTACTGGTTAATAAATATCTGGGTAAGGCTAGTGATGAGGCTTCAGTCCTTTGGTCTGCTGACCAGGGCTACTGCCTCCCCTCAGCCCCTTGGAGCATTTCAGCTGGTCTCCAAGTAGTTTATTGTTGCTGTGACAGAAATCTCTTCAGCTAAATGTTCAAGGTCATAGCTTACAACTTGTACTTTCTACATAATTATAGGACACAATTCTGCTGAACTTTTGTCCACTGTATAACAAGGATCTCTTTTCCACTAGTTTCTAATAGCTTGTTCTTCATTTTCTTCTGAGCCCTCAATAGCAGTACCTTTAACTTCCATATTTCTACCAATAGTCTCATTGTGATTTAGATAGTCTCTAAGGTGATTTCGGGCTTCTCTACTATGCTCCTCACTTTCTTCTGAGACCTTATTAGCAGAATCATTAATGTTCATAGTTCTACTAACAGTCTGTTCAAGACAATAAAGCCTCTTTTTATTTAGTCAGGGTCTTCATACTCTCCTAGCCTTCAACTACTATCCAGTTCCACAATTTTAGATAATCTTTATCAGTCAGTGTTCAGCTAGAGAGGCAGAATCAATAGGAGATATATATTAAGGGCTTTATTGCCACAGATTGTCTTATACAATTGTGGGACTGGTTAGGTAAGTCTAAATTCCATAGAGCTGGCCATCAGGAAGGGCAGGCTGAAATTTGAGGGCATATACTAAAGTTATTACACACAATAAGAAGTTCTTCAGGGAAGCCTCAGCTCTATTTTAAAGGCCTTTCAACTAATTGTATCAGGACTGCCCAGATTATCTAAGATTATCTCCTTTACTAACATCAACTCATTATGCACTTTAGTCACATCTACAAAATGCCTTTGCAGCAGCCTGTAGATTAGTGTTTGAAAAACTGGGAACTATATCCTAGTCAAGTTTACACATCAAAAAGGCAGCGACAAGCTAACTAAGCTTAAGGATAGAGATGTACCCTTTGGGTCTGCCAATCACTTCCAACAGGTGTTAATAGCTGGCTTTTGTTTTCCCAAAACAACATTTAACAAAAAAAGAAAAATACTTATAAAATTTTTTAGAAAGGATGTAATCCAATAGTTTTAAATTAAGCCAAGTATTAAGATACCAAAAAACATTCTCAGGAAATAAAACACTCTTTCTGAAGTATAAAAACAAAAAACAAAAAAACCCACCCAATAAAATACTACGTTTTGTTAAAATAGAGTGCAATAAAATTGAATTAAAATAAAGAACTAAAGAAAGGAGAAGCCATGGTAAAACATAAAGGAAAGAGGGAAAGAAGGGAGAAAGGAAAGAAGCAAGCTAATAAGTACTGAACTCATTTAAATATATAAAGCCAAGAGGCCAAACAACTAGGACTTATGTCTAAAAAGTACATGTTAGGCCCTGACCAGTTGGCTCAGTGGTAGAGCGTTGGCCCAGCATGTGGATGTCCTGGGTTCAATTCCCAGTCAGGGCACACAGGAGAAGTGCCCATCTGCTTCTCCACATCTCCCCTCTCACTGCTCTCTCTCTCTCTCTCTTTCTCTTCTCTTGCAGCCATGGCTCTATTGGAGCGAGTTGGCCCCAGGCGCTGAGAATGGCTCCATGGCCTCTGCCTCAAGCGCTAAGAAGAGCTTGGTTGCTGAGCAACAGAGCCATGCACCAAATGGGCAGAGCATCGCTCCTTAGTGGGCTTGCTGGGTGGATCGCTGTTGGGGCGCATGTAAGAGTCTGTCTCTCTGCCTCTCATCCTCTCACTAAATTAAAAAAAAAAAAAGTATATGTTAGAAACCTTAAAAATATTTCAAAAATCATCAGATATATTTTTTAAATTGAGAGATATTTGGGAGAAGATGTAAAAAGAAGTTTAAATATGATAATTTTATCCATTTATTGCTAGATTAGCAATAGAGGATTTTGATAAGTTAGGAAATATTTTAAGTATTTAAATGTTTTATAGTACGTTTTTTTAATCCCAATAGGTAACATTCATATTATTTTAGCTAAACATAGTGTTGTCTCTAACAATTTAGAAATTTGGTTACTAATGAAAAGGGAAAAGATTTAACATGTATATATTTCTATTGATTCCTTCATTATTCAAATGAATAAAAGACACTTGACAACTCATGAAATATTTTTTTCTATAAATATATAAATAGCATACTTTTCTATAATATATAATATGCCATATTATGCTGGTTTCTAGATCTAAGAAAACATTTATCAATCAGGTTATCTAATAATTGCATTTAGGAATAAAGTGATGTTTAGATAATATATTTCTGATGTTTGAGATAGGATACACAGCAAAATTCTAGTGTTTTGTTCAGGTTGTTTCCTGAAATATAAGACAACTTTGGTTATTTCCCCTTGGGTTTTTTTTCTAAAAGAGCAAAATTAATTTCTTGACTAAAGGTAGGCTTACATTATTTATAAATGTGTAAGTGGTCCACGGTGCTGTATTTAATATCTTTCATAAAATAACAAGCTTATAGGATAAAGTAAATTAGAGACCTGCTATCTCTCTGTTTTAACTGAACCCTAAAGAAGATTTTATAATTATATATAAGGAAACTAAAGAAAGCCAGATTAGCACTAAGATCAGATGAATTGGCAGAAATAATAAACAGATTGTTTTTAGTGGTCCATGGCAAATTGACAGAAGATATTAGTTAAATTGATAACAAAAACGAGCCTAATATGTTAACTTGAGGGAAAGGGGGGATAATTAATATAATGCAGTTCAGAAAATGCATTTAAATTACCTTCAGGAATAGTACAAAGTAAAGAAAAAAAGATAAATTTGACAACAGTACATTAAAATTAAGAGTTACTGCTTATCAAAAAACCACATTTACCCTTAATTTCTATTCTTTGGGGGGTTGGAAATATCCTTTATAAGCATTATATACTAATATGATTTGATTACAGTCACAATGTTTATTTTTTACCTTTAACCCTGAAGCAGTCAAGAGACATTATGTTGACAACTAGCTCCTCCTTGTGAACAATGTAATCTGTACGCAGCCAGCAGGAGCACTTTTTCCTGCACTTTAATGCAATCTTCTTCATGGCTTAAAACTTAACATTAATTAACTATAAGTGACTGAGATGATGATGGCTAAGTGGTTAACATGACTGTCAAAGTAGGATAAATCCATATTCTTGCAAAAGCCCTGTGTTTAGATATGTATTTTTATATAAAAATACATATAAAAAACAAATGTTTGAGTTTCAAAGTATTTAACAGAGAACACAGAATATGTCTATAGTTCTTTCTAATGTGCATTACCAAGCTTTTTAGTTTGGACACATTTGACACCCAGGTACCTTATTTCAAAATTAGGACTGAAATACATATAATAAACCAGCCATCTAGTGGTTACAAATATGATCCTAACAGAAACAAATGATAAACTACAATATATAGCCTCCCTTTGAGGTCAAAATGGCAATTTATAGGGACCTAATTTACGAGCTCCGCTAAATATTGTCTGTGCTTAGAATGATTGTTATCAGCGGGTAGTGACACAAAAAGTTCATGAGCTCAGCATGTCTATCTGTATTGCTACTCTCCGTATCCTTTTCATAGCAGAGTAACAGCTGTCTCTGATGATTTATGTAAAGTCTCTGATCTCAATTCAGATATTTTTAAAAAGTTTATGTTTCAAACAACTTTTACCTGGGATAGCAGTTGAGAATAGAGAGAAAATATATTCTTTTCTTCTTTTCTTTTTTTTTTTTTAGACATGCAGAAATATAGCTGCCCATTTGCCACTCATTTAGGTTGTTATATGATCTGCTACTGAGCTGGTTAGAAAAATGTTTCTCCCTATATGCCCGTGAGATGCATATTCTTGTTGCAAACTAAAGAACGTTTTCTATTTTTCCCTCAATAGTGTTGGCATGTAAGTATTTTCCAAAGAGAACTTCTGACATTATTTTATCTAACTTTCTGAGAAATCACCAAAGACAGAATGTGAGAATTATTTCTACAAGTAGTATTTTCCAAAAAATTATTATGTTGCTGACTAAATGTGCTAAAATTATATTTTAAAGTTGTTTCTCCTACTAGTTGCTACAAAAAAAATTGGAATAGGCCATTCATTCTCTTAGTTTATGACTCTTATGATCCTAAGATGTGTATGTAAGAAAGCTGTCTTTAAAAAGAAATTCATTTTTGTGCAATGAAACAATATGGATTCTTTATATCAAGCTAACTGGCCCATGAAATAATTAAATTCATAAAACTAGGTTTTTCTAATATGCTCCATTCAAAGAGCCAGCTGGCTCTAATATGAACAATATTTACACTTTTGAATAATAGAAATCTATGTCAATGACATATTTTTTAAAAAGTTAAAATGCAAACTGTCATTTTAATGTACAGCAAATTACACTGGCCTGGGGGGGGGTACTTGAGTAATTGTTAAAACAAACTCAAATATAGAATTTTACATGGCACCAAGACTTTAATTTTAATTATCTCTTGAAGTGGTTGAAGGAAATAATGGGTCTTACACATAGCCTAGCTTAGAAAGTGTCAAAGAAAAGAAACATGATTAAATATATCAACTTTGATTTTATTTTCAATTTTTAAATTGATTGCAGGAAAAAGAGGAAGAAAGATTTCCAGTATAAAAAGTTCCTTTTCAATGGCAACATGAAGCCAATAATACAACTGGGGAAATAACTAATATCTATTCCAGAGTTATACTGGCATGGAAGATCTCTTTCTTTCTTTCTTTCTTTCTTTCTTTCTTTCTTTCTTTCCTTCCTTCCTTCCTTCCTTCCTTCCTTCCTTCCTTCCTTCCTTCCTTCCTTCCTTCCTTTCTTTCTTTCTTTCTTTCTTTCTTTCTTTCTTTCTTTCTTTCTTTCTTTCTTTCGTTTGTTCAGTGAGAGTAGGGGATACAGAGAGATAGATTCCCACATGCGCCCCAACCAGATCCACCCAGAAGGCCCACTAGGGGGAGATGCTCTGCCCATCTGGGGCTTGCACATGGCAGAAGATCACTTTCAAAAGAAGAAATTTGTACTAGAAAAGCTTGAATTTTATCAACACTTGGATTAGTCCCAATAGAAAAACCTTGTCTTGCATCATTTTATGAGGTTGCTTACTACACTGCCAAGGAAAAGAAATGATGGATGGCTAAAAATTAAAAAGAGATTCTGGAGAAACTGTATGCACAGAATATAAATGGTCAAATGGCTGAGAAATGAATAAAAGATAAATGCAAGTTCCCTTGGAACAACTTAAAGAAACCCAAATCTAAGCGAGAGGGAAGGTCTAGAAGCCCAAGAGCTGTTAAGAAGCAAGCTTCTGTTCCTCAAGAGACTTGTTTTTAAATAAAATATTACAAATGAGAAAGTAAAGATCCGATACTATAAAAACAGTTGCTCTGACAAACTTTATTTATTACATATATATTATGCAACTCTCTAGCTAAATTGTACTTAAAAGGGCTCATACATAATATCTACTTAAGTCATCTATGAATGCTTTGGAGAGGTTGTTAAAGTTAAGGTCCTACAGATGTGCTGCCCACACAGCACAGATTTGGTTGTTCTTGGGTGGAGCTTGACAGTCTGTGTTTCTGCCATAAGCCAAGTGACATCAATATTGCCGATATCAATAAACATGGAGTGGAAGGGTTCTCAAGACAGGTTGAGTAGCTGATGCAGAGGAAGAGTCATTGTCAGGGATAGACCAAAATCAGAATGACACTTCTTCAGAAAAAAAAAAATGACTCATTCAAAATAATTTCAGGGACCAGTACAGAAAATGGCAGGAAAGCCCCATTATCTCATGGTCCGTGCGTATCCTTGATTATTCTGACGACATGGGAGGGAGAATAAGCTGTGCTGGAGAGAGAGATACAAATGAAAAACTATGCATTTTTGCCCATTGCCACAAAAGCACCCACCTCCTACATACAGTAGAGTGAAGTTAATTTTTAGTAAAGAAACAGAACTATTTCTCTCTGTCATGCTTACCGTCCATGTGTCTTTTTCTCCACCTCTACTCAGAGCTCATCAGTTATCAAGGAAACAGTGACTGGTATTCATGAAAGACAAAGACTGAGGCAAAAGTGCCATAAGTTACATTCAGTCCTCAGAGCTGGGTTTATACCGCAGAAGGACAGCAGCAAAATTAAATCAGAAATTAACTGCTGAATTATTCTGGATTCAACTCTAGAAGGCAGGCTGCTGGTCTCTGCAGGAGAATGTATGAATCTGAGCTGCAGAGAATGGTTAAGCAATGAACACCACAGTGGGAGAAAATGGGTTTGTAGGAGAAAGGGATAAAAAAAAATACAAGTCCTCCATCTCCTTTCTACAAATTTTAAAATACTCCTTTGGTGTGAGGTATTCAGATTACTGCCTTTTAAAAACTGTTAGTAAGAACTTAGTAAAATAGCATAATTTTCTTCATCATTCAGGGAACAGCTTTCAGTTAGAAAATGTAAAAAAAGACACTGATATATATATTATATAAGATTTCCATTTACCTATATGTAGGCAAGGTGAAGACAACGAAACTGGTGGTTTCCAATGAAAATCTGAGCCAGAGCTGTCCAGTCGTGAAGACAAATGATGATCAAACAAAGCACTTTGAAATAAACGACATGAACAACAGGAGTACAGTTTACTGCTGCTATCAGCCATAATTGGGTTTTGGAAAGAAACAGAAGCCGAATGCAATATAGGTAATTAAAGAACAGGCTTTTGTTAACAGAGGCAATCAAGGGGTTGTGATTTTACAGACTTGGAACCTATTATGGTGCCCTGAAAGTAGTCTATTTTTAAACAGGTAGTGTATTTCTCTTTTTTACAACACTGCAGTGTAATCATGGCTAACAGACAGGTTGTTTTCTATTCAAATTATTTACTATCCATTTAGGGCAAAAATGAGCATTTTTCTAATCCAGAACTACCGTTGAATCTATATTCTTCATCCCTGAAAACTGAGGAACAATTGGCTATGAAATGGTGATAGCTAAATTACAAATCCCTCAATAGTGCACTTTTGTAACTACTATCTCAATATGAAGCACATGCATTTTTATTTTGTTTTCCTTTAAAATGAACTCATTGTTCTTTTAAATAAGATGCCTATAACATTTTGATTAACTAACTTAAAGCAAACATGGTATTTCAAAATATGATGGCTGAGAATCAAACTTAAAGTCATAATGAATATAAACAATGATTACAATCATCTTACCAGATGTTCAGGATTTCTGGAGAAATAATATAGACTTAGCATTTTTAAAAAGACTCAAAAGAAAACATAAAAATAATACCAGTAGACCTGATAAGGAGGAACATTTGGGGCAAGTTCCTAATGTGCTACTTGTAGAGAAAGCTTGAATCTCAAGGAAGTAGCTTCTCAGATAAAAAATTAAAGTAAACTGCAGATTTCTTTCTGGGTACAAAGGCTGAATTATAAAGCTTTGTGGTATTGAGTTTTCTCTTCTTATATTGTATATGTAACATTGCTACTCAACTACTACAGTGAAGTATCCATCTCAGGCTGCCATACCTAGATCCCCACAGAAAGGACACCTACTTCTATCTGA
Source organism: Saccopteryx bilineata (assembly GCF_036850765.1). NCBI lineage: Eukaryota > Metazoa > Chordata > Mammalia > Chiroptera > Emballonuridae > Saccopteryx > Saccopteryx bilineata. The sequence continues at coordinate 184,244,388 of NC_089490.1, read as the reverse complement.
GGATTCTGATCAGCACCACTTTCATAATTAGTGGTCTTTTCCTCTTAAAGAAACATTACTCTGAGATTATAATCTAATTCTACTAATTTCTAGACTAAATCATCGTAAATAAACTCCAATCTTCACTTAAAAATCACTCCAAATCCAGCCACTAGATCTTTCTAGTCCCTTTCCCACCAACTAAATGTTTAAGATAGTATCTTTTATATTTCTGGTCCAATTTAGGAGCAAAACCTATCCTGCTTTGATGTTGACAGAGCTCTCTGGTCTAGACACACAGCCCCTAGAGCCTCTCTCTTGCCAGTTTTGTCTTGACATCTGTTGCCTGCTATTACACACTCAGATGCAATACTTTGCTTTCCTATGGCAAAAACAAACAACAGCAAAGAACTGAGCCTTTCTCATGCATTTAACCTATCTAATTGTACCTCTAACTACTATTTTTGATGAGACATTTTGAGATTCTTGTTCTCTAGGTTCTAATTTCTTCATGATCAGTACTACCTAATATGACTTCCTAGATTGACAGAAATGTTCTATATATGTGCCCAATATGGTAGCCACTAGCAACAGGTGGCACTTAAGTACTTGAAATGTAGTTATTATGGTGTTTTAATTTTCAAAACATTGATTAATTGGATACTGTATTGCATAGCTCAGTACCAAGTCCTCCTCTAAACTTTTGGTAGTTTGAAAATAAAAATCATAAACAAAATTATGTAGAAATACTTATAGAGGTTATATGTAGGGTGTGTACATAGAACTACATGTAGAAGAAAACCAACATATTATTTTGTTTTTGTTCTTTGCCTACTTTCATTATATCTATGATATGAACTAGCTTGTACAAGTACCCAAACCATTAATACAAGAATCTATAATATAGTCAAGGTAGGTATGTAAAGGCAAAGGAGAAAGGATATTTAAACGCTAATATTTGTAGACTTTTTCATATGCTATTGGATGTAAGAAAAAAATTCAATGCAGACAGAGATAGTATTACATTTTGATTTTTTAACCATTTAGAAATGTGCCTTCAGAGGCACAGTTCATATAATTAATACACAAGCTTTTAATTAGTCCACAAGCTCTATATATAACCTTGAGACATAGTCACTAAAAACACAGTATTTTTTAATATAATGTGAATATATTAGGAGCCGAAGGACAAATCTGGTACTAAGATGCCCAGGTGAGTACAACCAAAAAGCCAGCACAGTCTCTTCTTAGTCCACAAATATCCAAGCTGTTGAGGTAATTTCTCCATAGGGCATGCTGAGAGATGTGTTTTATGGAGCCAGTTCTAACCCTCAGTGCTCACCTCACTATACAACCCCCCACTGGGAAATGAAGGTGCCTTTGAGCAAAAGTTACTGTAGTAAAGTTGTTCCACCTTATCACCTCCTTTTGGAAAACTCCCCAAAGTAAATGAGAAAGATTCAAAAGAATAAGTTGTAAATAATGGGTATCTCTTCAAAAAGGGAAAAATAGCTTTTGGTCTCCTATTGGCCATTGACTAGGCACTGTGCTTATAGATCTGCCTCTGTGCTATTGGGGTGGGGAAAAGGGGGACAAATGAAAGACTACATGGTAGAGAACTACTAGATGGCAAAGGAAGGTTTATTTTCTTATATGCCCAGTTCCTGCAAGATCAAGGAGTGTAGATAAATTCAGGAGTGAGGATAAGAACATATGACCAAGTTTTGCCCAGACCTTAAAAGAATTATGAAAAGAAATTTGAACCTTATAAAAATATATCAAGATACTAATGATTGAGAGATGTCGAGGAGATATATGTAGTCTAGCCTAGTAAATGTTCATCAATGTCTACGGGGGCTTCTTGGATGTTAGCCTTTTGACAGTGCATCTTTTTGAAGCTCTGACCATAGAAACTGAGTCTATTTACAATAAGTTAGAACAACATATACCATTAACCTTAACACAGGAAGTCAGATAAGACTATTATTGCTTTCCCTACCCTTTCTCCTTTCTAACATTAGAATAGTAACTTTCCAGGAAAAGAAATTGAAGAGTCTATTTAGAATAAGTTAGAACAACATATACCATTAACCTTAACACAGGAAGTCAGATAAGACTATTATTGCTTTCCCTACCCTTTCTCCTTTCTAACATTAGAACAGTAATTGTCCAGGAAAAAAAAATTGAAGAGTAAAAGAACAAATCATGCATTTTTACAATTTTTTATTCCAAGACACTAGAACCACAGTCAATATTATGCAAGAAAAGAGAAGGGTTTAATTTCTGAGCTTGAAATAAAAAATTAATTGGGCAGCCTTACCAAACCAAAATGAGAGTAGTTTAATAATTGAAAGTCACAGAAAAAATTTTAATTATACTGAGAAATCATTAATATAAATAGATTCCTAGCATAAATGAGGTGGTGGTGGTTGATACAAGACAGCTGGAGGTTCCCATTAAAATAAAGTTATCTTATTTTGCTCCCAAATAAGATGGCATCTTATGTAAATCACCAGGGCTGAATAAAAAAAGAATATGTGTGTGTGTGTATGCATTTATTGCAGAAAATATCTGCCCAAATAGCATGAGCAAAAACTATAATTCATAGAAAACAATATAAGGATTTTGGTGAAAATGTAAAGGTCTACACATATATAATGAAATCCCAGGAGAAAAGACAAAACGAAACTAAAAAGTTTTCCAAAAGTGATGAAAAATTTCAAACCAAAAATTTAAGAATTACCAGGAAGTTCAAGAAGTATAAATACAAAGGAATTATAGATAAGCAAACAAAGATAACAAATTTTCTAAAAGCCAATCCCACCATGTTAAAAGAACACAGAAAAAAAACACATTTTCTTCAAGAGAGAAAAAGTAAAACTGACCTGAATTCCTAACAAGCCTAAAGACAATAGAATTCAATCATCAAAATACTGAAAGCAAATAAATGCCAATCTAGAATTTTATACCCAGATAAATTATCCTTCAAAATTGAACCCAAAAAAAATCTATTCAAATAAACAAAAAAAGTGAGAAAATTATTTACAAGCTGGACCACAATAAAATAGTCCTTCATGCAAAAGCTCATATGCTGTCAGCATTGTCCTGTATTCTCTTCACTTTTATTCAGTTACATACTGGAGACAAGAAATTCAAGAGAAAATACACACATAATTTTTGTAAGATATTGCTATGTTCACCCAAAGTTAAGGGTCTGAATGTCCTTCCTGCCATCTTTGATAAATCAATTAATGATGTTCATTCAGGGCTTATTTTAGACTACCTTATATAACAGTTTCGGGTTGTTGTTTTTTTTTAATGTATCAGTTAAACCTAAGCCAGGACTGAACATTAGTCATTTTCTGATAAACTGGCAGGCTGTGATCATATCTGGGGTCTGTTAACAAGAGCTGAGATGCACAAGACTAAGGGAGCCTGTTAAAAATGTAATTCCTTTGTGCTGAGAAGGGAAAAGAGAGAGAATAACCAGGACGTGGGTATTTACTGAGTGTTTATGTTGTTCCACATATTGTGCTAGAAAATTGGAATACACAAGGAAGCAAAAATAGGCATTATCTTTGCCTATTTTTACCAAACCAAATGAGAGTAGTTTAATAATTGAAAGTCACAGAAAACTTTCAATTGGCTATATTACCCAAAGCAATATACAAATTTAATGCAATTCCCATCAAAATTCCAATGACATTTTTTAAAGAAATAGAGCAAAAAATCATCAGATTTATATGGAACTATAAAAAACCCCGAATAGCCAAAGCAATCCTAACGAAAAAGAATGAAGCTGGGGGCATTACAATACCTGACTTCAAACTCTATTATAGGGCCACGACAATCAAAACAGCATGGCATTGGCAGAAAAATAGACACTCAGACCAGTGGAGCAGAATAGAAAGTCCAGAAATAAAACTACATATGTATAGTCAAATAATTTTTGATAAAGGTGCCAAGAACATACAATGGAGAAAATAAAGCCTCTTCAATAAATGGTGCTGGGAAAACTGGAAAGCCACATGCAAAAGAATAAAACTGGACTACAGTTTGTCCCCCTGTATTAAAATTAACTCAAAATGGATCAAAGATCTAAACATAAGACCTGAAACAATAAAGTACATAGAAGAAGACATAGGTACTCAACTCATGGACCTGGGTTTTAAAGAGCATTTTATGAATTTGACTCCAATGGCAAGAGAAGTGAAGGCAAAAATTAATGAATGGGACTACATCAGACTAAGAAGTTTTTGCTCAGCAAGAGAAACTGATAACAAAATAAACAGAAAGCCAACTAAATGGGAAATGATATTTTCAAACAACAGCTCAGATAAGGGCCTAATATCCAAAATATACAAAGAACTCATAAAACTCAACAACAAACAAACAAACAATCCAATAAAAAAATGGGAAGAAGACATGAACAGACACTTCTCCCAGGAGGAAGTACAAATGGCCAACAGATATATGAAAAGATGCTCATCTTCTTTAGTTATTAGAGAAATGCAAATCAAAACTGCAATGAAATACCACCTCACACCTGTTAGATTAGCTATAATTAACAAGACAGGTAATAGCAAATGTTGGAGAGGCTGTGGAGAAAAAGGAACCCTCATCCACTGTTGGTGGGAATGTAAAGTAGTACAACCATTATGGAAGAAAGTATGGTGGTTCCTCAAAAAACTGAAAATAGAAGTACCTTATGACCCAGCAATCCCTCTACTGGGTATATACCCCAAAAACTCAGAAACATTGATATGTAAAGACACATGCAGCCCCATGTTCATTGCAGCATTGTTCACAGTGACCAGGACATGGAAACAACCAAAAAGCCCGTCAATAGACGACTGGATAAAGAAGATGTGGCACATATACATTATGGAATACTACTCAGCCATAAGAAATGATGACATCGGATAATTTAAAAATGTTGGGATCTTGATAACATTATACAAAGTGAAATAAGTAAATCAGAAAAAAACAGAAACTGCATTATTCCATAAGTACGTGGGACATAAAAGTGAAACTAAGAGACATTGATAAGATTGTGGTGGTTACGGGGGGAGGGGGGAAAGGGAGAGGGAAAGGGAGAGGGAAAGGGGGAGGGGGAGGGGCACAAAGAAAACTAGATAGAAGGTGACAGAGGACAATCTGACTTTGGGTGATGGGTGTGCAACATAATTGAAAGACAAGATAACCTGGACTTGTTGATCTTTGAATATATGTAACCTGATTTATTGATGTCGCCCCATTAAAAAAATAAAATTATATTACATTAAAAAAATAATAAAATAAATAAAAAAAATAAAATATGATTAACATGTACTTTTATTTTCCCTGTCTCTCTCTTTTTAAGGGGCCCAATATTTTCTTCTGCACCTGGAGCTTCAACCAACCTTAATCCGCCTCTGGGTACTGTATACATTAGTTATTAAATTTTACATTCAAAAAGAAACAACTAAAAAGTAAAGTGGTAAACAATTTAATTCCAGATAGCAGTGAGGACACAAAGAGATTGGAAAGATAGAGAGTTAGTCATTCAGAAAGGAATTGAAGGACGGAGGGTTCTGGCACCTCACTACATGTATTCAGATCCTGATTCTGCACCTTCCAAAATGTGGCCAGGGGCCAATTTCTTCAGTTATGGGTCTCTGTTTATTAATCTCTAAATGAGGAAAATAATAATACTTATCTCATGGAGTTGTTTAGGAGAATTAGACAAATTAACACCCCAAAGTTACTTAGAACAGTGCCAGGAACAGACTTCTTCGTGTACAGTTGGTATTGACCATTGTTATTATATTAGATAGAGGGAGGAGCATGTGAAAAGCCCCTGAGGCATGTGCAAAGAAGAGAAAGGAGCCATTGTGGCTGGTAGATAGAGAGCAGGAGTTTCAACAGTCTTTGAGAAGAGATGGGCAACTGATCTACCAGCCACAGGACTTGTCTTTCTTTTTTTTTTTTTTTTTTTTTTGGCTATGTAATTAATTTTATTTTTTTAATGGGGTGACATCAATAAATCAGGATACATATATTCAAAGATAACAAGTCCAGGTTATCTTGTCGTTCAGTTATGTTGCATACCCACCACCCAAAGTCAGATTGTCCTCTGTCACCTTCTATCTTGTTTTCTTTGTGCCCCTCCCCACCCCCTATCCCTCTCCCATTCTCCCCTCCCCCCCGTAACCACCACACTCTTGTCAATGTCTCTTAGTTTCAGTAATATGTCCCACCTACGTATGGAATAATACAGTTCCTGGTTTTTTCTGATTTACTTATTTCGCTTCGTATCATGTTATCAAGATCCCACCATTTTGCTGTAAATGTTCCGATGTCATCATTTCTTATGGCTGAGTAGTATTCCATAGTGTATATGTGCCACATCTTCTTTATCCAGTCATCTATTGATGGGCTTTTTGGTTGTTTCCATGTCCTGGCCACTGTGAACAATGCTGCAATAAACATGGGGCTGCATGTGTCTTTACGTATCAATGTTTCTGAGTTTTGGGGATATATACCCAGTAGAGGGATTGCTGGGTCATAAGGTAGTTCTATTTTCAGTTTCTTGAGGAACCACCATACTTTCTTCCATAATGGTTGTACTACTTTACATTCCCACCAACAGTGTATGAGGGTTCCTTTTTCTCCACAGCCTCTCCAACATTTGCTATTACCTGACTTGCTAATAACAGCTAATCGAACAGGTGTGAGGTGGTATCTCATTGCCGTTTTGATTTGCATTTCTCTAATAGCTAAAGAAGCTGAGCATCTTTTCATATATCTGTTGGCCATTTGTATTTCTTCCTGGGAGAAGTGTCTATTCATATCCTCTTCCCATTTTTTTATTGGATTGTTTGTTTGTTTGTTGTTGAGTTTTATGAGTTCTTTGTATATTTTGGATATTAGGCCCTTATCTGAGCTGTTGTTTGAAAATATCATTTCCCATTTAGTTGGCTTTCTGTTTATTTTGTTATCAGTTTCTCTTGCTGAGCAAAAACTTCTTAGTCTGATGTAGTCCCATTCATTAATTTTTGCCTTCACTTCTCTTGCCATTGGAGTCAAATTCATAAAATGCTCTTTAAAACCCAGGTCCATGAGTTGAGTACCTATGTCTTCTTCTATGTACTTAATTGTTTCAGGTCTTATGTTTAGATCTTTGATCCATTTTGAGTTAATTTTTGTACAGGGAGAGAGACTGTAGTCCAGTTTCATTCTTTTGCATGTGGCTTTCCAGTTTTCCCAGCACCATTTATTGAAGAGGCTTTCTTTTCTCCATTGTGTGTTGTTGGCCCCTTTATCAAAAATTATTTGACTATATATATGTGGTTTTATTTCTGGACTTTCTATTCTGTTCCATTGGTCTGAGTGTCTATTTTTCTGCCAATACCATGCTGTTTTGATTGTCGTGGCCCTATAATAGAGTTTGAAGTCAGGTATTGTAATGCCCCCAGCTTCATTCTTTTTCTTTAGGATTGCTTTGGCTATTCGGGGTTTTTTATAGTTCCATATAAATCTGATGATTTTTTGCTCTATTTCTTTAAAAAACGTCATTTGAAGTTTGATGGGAATTGCATTAAATTTGTATATTGCTTTGGGTAATATAGCCATCTTGATTATATTTATTCTTCCTAGCCAAGAACAAGGTATATTCTTCCATCTCATTATATCTTTTTCGATTTCCCTTAACAATGGTTTATAGTTTTCATTATATAAGTCCTTTACATTCTTTGTTATGTTTATTCCTAAGTATTTTATTTTTTTTGTTGCAATCGTGAAGGGGATTATTCTTTTGAGTTCCTTCTCAGTTGTTTCATTGTTGGCATATAGAAAGGCTATTGACTTCTGTATGTTAATTTTGTATCCTGCGACCTTACTGTATTGGCTTATTGTTTCTAGTAGTCTTTTTGTGGATTCTTTGGGGTTTTCGATGTATAGGATCATATCATCTGCAAAAAGTGATACCTTTACTTCTTCTTTTCCGATATGGATGCCTTTTATTTCTTTGTCTTGTCTGATTGCTGTGGCGAGAACCTCTAGTACCACATTAAATAAGAGTGGAGAGAGTGGACAACCCTGTCTTGTTCCTGATTTAAGGGGGAAAGCCTTCAGTTTAGTGCCATTTAATATGATGTTAGCTGATGGTTTATCATATATGGCCTTTATCATGTTGAGATATTTTCCTTCTATACCCATTTTGTTGAGAGTCTTAAACATAAAATTGTGTTGTATTTTATCGAAAGCCTTTTCTGCATCTATTGATAAGATCATGTGGTTTTTGTTCTTTGTTTTGTTGATATGGTGTATTACGTTAACCGTTTTGTGTACGTTGAACCATCCTTGAGATTCTGGGATGAATCCCACTTGATCATGATGTATTATTTTTTTAATATGTTGTTGTATTCGATTTGCTAGTATTTTGTTTAGTATTTTAGCATCTGTATTCATTAGAGATATTGGTCTGTAGTTTTCTTTTTTTGTGCCATCCTTGCCTGGTTTTGGGATGAGGGTTATGTTGGCCTCCTAAAATGTGTTTGGAAGTATTGCTTCTTCTTCAATTTTTTGGAAGACTTTGAGTAGAATAGGAACCAAGTCTTCTTTGAATGTTTGATAAAATTTGCTGGTATAGCCGTCAGGGCCTGGACTTTTATTTTTGGGGAGGTTTTTAATGGTTTTTTCTATTTCTTCTCTACTGATAGTTCTGTTTAGGCTTTCTGCTTCTTCTTGACTCAGTCTAGGAAGGTTGTATTTTTCTAGGAATTTATCCATTTCTTCTAGGTTGTTGAATTTAGTGGCATAAAGTTTTTCATAGTATTCTACAATAATTCTTTGTATATCTACAGTGTCCGTGGTGATTTCTCCTCTTTCATTTTGGATTTTGTTTATATGAGTTCTTTCTCTTTTTTCCTTGGTAAGTCTTGCCAAGGGTTTGTCAATTTTGTTGATCTTTTCAAAGAACCAGCTCCTTGTTCTATTAATTTTTTCTATAGTTTTTCTGTTCTCTAATTCATTTATTTCTGCTCTGATTTTTATTATTTCCTGTCTTCGGCTGGTTTTGGGTTGTCTTTGTTCTTCTTTTTCTAGTTCCTTAAGGTGGGAAGTTAAGTGGTTCACTTGGGCTGTCTCTTGTTTGTTCATATATGCCTGAAGTGATATGAACTTCCCTCTTATCACTGCTTTTGCTGCATCCCAGAGATTCTGATATGTCGTATTGTCATTTTCATTAGTCTGTATATATCTTTTGATCTCTGCACTTATTTCTTCTTTGACCCATTCATTTTTTAAAAGTATGTTGTTTAGTTTCCACATTTTTGTGGGAATTTTTTCCTCCTTTTTACAGTTGAATTCTGGTTTCAAGGCTTTATGATCAGAAAATATGCTTGGTACAACTTCGATTTTTCTGAATTTGCTGATGTTGTTTCTGTGGCCCAACATATGGTCAATTCTTGAGAATGATCCATGTACACTGGAGAAAAATGTATACTCAGTCACTTTGGGATGAAATGTCCTGTAGATGTCTATCATATCCAGGTGCTCTAGTGTTTTGTTTAAGGCCACTATGTCTTTGTTGATTCTCTGTTTGGATGACCGATCTAGAGCCGTCAGCGGTGTATTGAGGTCTCCAAGTATGATTGTATTTTTGTCAGTTTTTGTTTTAAGATCAATAAGTAGCTGTCTTATATATTTTGGTGCTCCTTGGTTTGGTGCATATATATTAAGAATTGTTATGTCTTCTTGATTCAGTGTCCCCTTAGCCATTATGAAATGGCCATTTTTGTCTCTGAGTACTTTTCCTGTCTTGTAGTCAGCATTATCCGATATGAGTATTGCTACACCTGCTTTTTTTGGATGTTATTTGCTTGGAGTATTGTTTTCCAGCCTTTCACTTTGAATTTGTTTTTATCCTTGTTACTTAGATGAGTTTCCTGTAGGCAGCATACAGTTGGATTTTCTTTTTTAATCCATTCTGCTACTCTGTGCCTTTTTATTGGTGAGTTTAATCCGTTTACATTTAGTGTAATTATTGATACTTGTGAGTTCCCTATTGCCATTTTATATCTTGCTTTCTGTTAGTTTTGTGTCTTGTTTGATCCTTCTCTTTTGTTTTTCTATCTTTTGTTTTTATTTGGTTGTATTCCATACATCTTTCCTCTGTTGCTATCTTTTTTATCTCATGTGCTTCTGTGGTGGTTTTTTCAATGGTGGTTACCTTTGAGTAATGAAAAGGGTCCCTACCCTGTTCATTGTAGCGAACTATTTTGTGAGTACTTTTGCACTCCATCGTCCTTTGCTACTGTTAATCTCCATCTTCTCCCCCTCTTTCTTTTTGTTGTTGTCACAGTTTAAATTTGGTTTTATTGTGTTCTTCTTGGAGCTTTTACTTGTGGCTCTGTTTTTTTTTGTTCTTTGTATCTGATTGGAGAACCCCCTTTAGTAATTCCTGGAGTGGGGGTTTTCTGATGATAAATTCCCTCATCTTTTCTGTATCTGTGAATGTTTTTGTTTCTCCTTCGTATTTGAAGGATAGCTTTGATGGGTATAGTATTCGTGGCTGAAAGTTCCTCTCTCTCAGGACTTTAAATATTGGGGTCCACTCTCTTCTAGCTTGTAGAGTTTCTGCTGAGAAATCTGATGATAATCTAATGGGCCTTCCTTTATATGTTGTATTCTTCTTTTCCCTGGCTGCCTTGAGAATTTTTTCTTTGCTGTTGGTTTGTGTCAATTTCATTATGATATGCCTTGGAGTAGGTTTGTTGGGGTTAAGAAAACTTGGAGTTCTGTTTGCTTCTTGAACTTGAGGCTTTAGTTCTTTTCACAGGCTTGGGAAGTTCTCATCTATTATTTGTTTGAGTATGTTCTCCATTCCATTTTCTCTCTCTTCTCCCTCTGATATACCTATTATTCTTATGTTATTCTTTTTGTTGGAGTCAGATAATTCTTGTAGGGCTATCTCATTTTTTTTAATTTTTGAGTCTCTTTCTTCTTCTCTCTGTTGTGCCTCAAGTTGCTTGTCTTCTATTTCACTAATCCTCTCTTCTATCTGACCTGTTCTATTAGCTAAGCTTGTTACTTTGTTTTTCAGCTCGTGAATTGAGTTTTTCATCTCTGTTTGATTTGTTTTTATAGTTTCAATTTCCTTGGACATATATTCTTTGTGTTCATTGAGTTGTTTTCTGAGCTCCCTATATTGCCTTTCTGTGTTTTCTTGTATATCTCGGAGGATTTTTAGGATTTCTATCTTGAATTCTCTGTCATTTAGCTCCAAGGTTTCCAATATATTAAATTTTTTCTCCATAGATTTTTCCGCATCTAGCTGTGTTACCTCTCTTTCTTTTGTATCCATGATATTCGATTTTCTCTTCCTTAATGGCATCTGAGGGTGGTTTCGTTGATAGTATTAATGAGATTTAATAAAGAATAAAAAGTTAAAAAAAATAAAAAAAAATAAAAAATAAAAAAGAGTTGTTTTTTTAAAAAAAAATTAATAATGAAATAAAGAAAAATAAAATAAAATAAAAATTTTTTAAAAAAGGAAATTATCCCCCCCTCCTTTTTTCCTCTCCTCTCCTCTCCCCTCTTTCTTGAGAAAATCTTGTGGTGGACTGTGAGTTATAACAAACAATGCCTGTGATGGAGGGCCTGAATTGGGGAAAAGTAATAAAGGGGCAAAAAAGAAAAAAAGAAAAAAAAAAAAAAAGAAAAAAAAAAAAGAAAAAAGAAAAAAAAAAGAGCGTATGGACCCACAAAAAGCAAATAAGGAAAAAATTTGGGTCAAGAATAAAATGATTTGCTTTTAGGTGTTGGTTGTCTAAGAGTTATGATGAGAGGAATAAGAGGAAAACGGAAAAATGGGGGGACAAATTAAAAACTTACTATTGTATTTAGTGGGACAAGAACTAGATAATATGGAGAGCCAGGGATGGGAGCACTGCTAGTGAGTTAAAAAGGTGAAGTAAAAAGCCCCCAAAATGCCACAAACATAGGTTTGAGTCCCAGATAAGATAATTTGTTTGTTATTGAGGTTTGAATGAGAGGAGATGTAAAGGAGAAAGGAAGAAACTAATATAGAGGGAGAAAAGAAAGAGAGAGAGAGAAAAAAAAGAGGGAACCACTAAAAGAAGAAAAAAGAAAGGAGAGAGAGAGAGAGTTAAGGGTTTTGGAGTGCAACCCTCATAGAGAGAAAGGAAGAGAAGAGAAAAGATAATGGGAGATGTAACACTTATGGGTAGTGTAGTTCAAGGAGAGGAGAGAGTAAGACCAGTAGAGAGTTAATCGGCCAAATTGGAGGAAGAAAAAAAAGTATCACTAATGAAGATAAGAGAAACAAACGAACAAATATAATAAAATGTGATAGGTTATAAAGTCTGCAGATTATTCTTGATTTTGAGAGGTTATCTTCTTGCTTTTTCTTTTCTCTCCCTCTTCCTGGTCGGTGACTCTGTACCCTGGGTTCTGCCCCTTTGGCACGCTCAGGTAGAGGCTTGCAGTTGATAAGTCTCTATGGCAATGTCATGTATTGTGCTTTAGTCTCGTGGGAGTCGAGGCTCATTAGCATTTATAGGCTCCGACAGTGAGAGAGTCCGTGTTCCTGGAGCCTTTCTCCTAGTCTTTCCTTCCTCAATTAGTAGCCTGATAATCCAGCTATGGGGTTGCTGCTGCCTCTGCCTGGATAGTAAGAGGCTCAAAGAGCTGGCAACTCCCCACTCTATTTCCACTCAGCACAGGGCTCTGGGTAAGGCTCAGTCAGTCAGAGCTGCTAGCATAATCAGGCGGGCTTTCCGCCCACTCAAAGACCACTGGCTCTGCCACTCTGTCCGGTAACACAGGCGGGCGCCCACTTCTGGGGGGCGCTTGGAGGAAACTCTCACTCACTGTCTGCGACCAGGATATCCAGCCAGCAGTCTCACGCTCTGAGTGAAACCCCCAACCGCAGGGAAAAGTTGCAGCGTTGGAATTGAGTCTCGCTCCGTCCCCGTGCGCGGCTTTTGCAAGGCGCTGGGGTGGCTCGAGATTCCGCTTTGGCCCACACAAAGGCCCCTGACTCTGCCCCTCTCTGCGATAACATGGGCACGCACTGCGGAGGCACTCGGAGGAATCGCTCACTCCTTATCTGTGCGCGCACACCAGGATATGAGGCCGGCCGCGGTTCCCTCTGAGTGAAACCCTCACCAGCACGGAAAATCTCCACCGTTGGAAGTAGTTCTCACTCCCTCCTGTGCGTGGCTTTCCCAGGGCGCTGGGGCTGCCCAGAGACTCTGTCCTCGGCCCACAGAAAGGCCTCTGACCCTGCCTCTCCGTGGGGCAACACGGGCACCCACTCTCGGGGCCTAGGAAGAAATTCTCGCCCACTAACTGCGCACCGACCAGGAGACCGGGTAAAATGGCCGCTCCGCTTGTCTTTCTTTGTTTGGGTTTGGCGCGAGTGTTAGCTTGTATTGCCCGGGTTGCCACAGGATCAGATTTTCCTCGGCTTGGATCTGTATGCCACAGCCTGGTTCGGCCGTTTGTGCCGCGGCGGCCTGGATCTATTCACCCCCTTTGCCCGCCTCAGTTTCTATATTCACAGTTACCAGAGAAAGCCGCCCTGTTTAGGTTAGTGAGGAAGGCGGAGCATTTCTTACTCCCTTTTTCCTTCGGGGTTTGGTAATATATTTAGCCAATTTTTCACTCAATCATACCTTTGGGTGTATTGCGAAGCATCTGGAAGCTCCAAGTATAGGTTTTTCTGTTTCTGGTTGAAGATCTTGTTGAGTTTTGGGGGAGATTTATCGGTATCGCTTCCTACCCCGCCATTACTCTGACGTCATCCCCAGGACTTGTCTTTCTGATGTAGAAGAGTCCTTCTAGGGTCTCTCAGAAAAATGCTGGGTTAGATTTCATGATAGATATGGGAATTCTTGCAATAACTTCAGGTTATATTTAGGAAAAATTTGGTATTAATTTCATTTGTATCTATAGGTAAAGATGACTGGGGATATTTAGGATGCTTTTTTCAAAACAATGTAACCTCTCAGAGTATGAGAACTGTTTGCCTTAAATGCCTAATACAATAACCATTTAATAAATATTAGTTAATGATGATAAAGGTAAAACTTAGTTTCAATAGAATCAAATGAAGCAAGAACTCCAGATCTTAGACATGAAGAATCATACAGTTTTACTCTGTCTTAAAAAAATATGGACAAGTATGGTTAGAAAGAAAATATCCCAGGAGGAATAGAAAAGAAACTCTTCAGAGTATAAGTGGAGTAATTCATATTTGAATAACTTAATGACAATGGCTAATCACAGTGACAGGATTAGCTTAAGTAGGAGATACAGTTCAACAGAACAAACTGCATAGTTTTCCAAAGTGTTTGCCCCAAATGGCGTAGTGGAAACAGGGAGAAACTCTGCTCTAGGAGTAGATGTCATTGGTTCTGATTCTGCCTCAGGGACCTAAATTATGCTATTTTGGGCTTAACACTTAAATTTAAAAATAATGACAATTATACTCTGTCATTGGAGTTATTTACCGTATGCCAGTCACTGTTCTATGGGTGTGCTGCCTATTCATTCATTTCATCTTCCTAGCAACTCCAGGAGAGAGGCATTTATTATTTTCATTTAAGAAAGATGACCCTGGGACACAAGTAAAGTAACATTCACAAGTCACACCAATTTTAAGTGCCAGAGACAAGTTAAGAACTCAGGGAGTCCCTCTTTTTCTTCTTTCTTTCCTTTTCGGAACTAGACAGTCCTCCTGAAGCCATTAGAAGAGACTAAGCATCATAGGCATTTACAGCAGTCAAGGGGAGCCAGAGTGCCCTTGCCTGGCACAAGGTAAAGGAGGGAAGAGTCTGGGTGGAACAAGAAGGTATCCTTACACAGGGGCAACCTGGCCCAGTACATCAGAGCCCAAGTGGAATGAGGAAGGCAGCTGTGTGTGGAGCCTAAGATGAGGCCCCAGAAGTTGTACCAAAGCTTGAAATCAAAGTGTGGTGCACGCCTAGACCTTTTGTAAAAAATAAGTACCACAAAGGGAATAAGACAATGTCCAGAAAAATAAGTATGCAGAAACATTAGATAATGTATAAGGTATAAACAGCAACAGAGCTATAAGAAAGGCCATTGCTAGATATTCAAGGGTGGTCTTTATATGTCTACTGATATTGAAAATCTTCTGTTCAAGTATCATAAGTATTATTAATATGCCATCAGTAGATCCACCCTTAACCACTGATTTTAAAATAATGCTTTTAAAAATATTTAAATATAAAGATTTTTTTTTTAATTTTTGGCCTTGGCTGGTTGTTGTCCCGTGTTCAATTCCTGGTCAGGGCACACAGAAAAAGTGACCATCTGCTTCTCCACCCCTTCTTCTTCCCTTTCTCTCTCTCTCTCTCTTCTCTGCCAGCAGCCATGGCTCAATTGAGAAAGTTGGCCCTGGGCGCTGAGGATGGATGGCTCCCTAGCATCTGCTTCAGGTGCTAAAAATAGCTGGGTTGCTGAGCAATGGAGCAACAGCCTTAGATGGGCAGAACATTGCCTATAGGGGGCTTGCTGGGTAGATCTTGGTTGGGGGGCATGAAGGAGTCTATCTCTCTGCCTCCCTTCCTCTCACTTAATAAAAATAAATGAATGAATGAATAAATAAATAAATAAATTTTTTTCTTGATACTTGATTCCTTTAACGTATTCTTTTAACTTTGTCAGGGTTTATTTGTATTGCTATACTGTCAAGCACTTCAATGCCGGCATTGGCATTAGAAAAATATATAGTTACCATGTTATATCTACCTACTACAAAGAAAGGCATTCAGAAATAAATATATTAATCTGACTTACAAATATTTATCAATAACCCAGTGCCACAAAGGAGTGTCCTGATTGTAAAACAGGCATAAAAAATAGTTATGCTAAAATGAACAAACCAATTTCAAGATGATAAAAATGCTCTGTATAAAAATACTGTTCATGTTTCAAAAAGTATATTTGGGGTAAACTATGAATTGTAAACAATCACATTTTGAAACTTCTAAATTCATTTTTATATAAATTTTGTTTCTGATCAAGATCTTTAAGTACATTGCGAAAACTGTTAATAAAATCTTCCCAGAGATATTGTTGCCATAAAAGCTAACTTCACGCTGATGTTTTTTTTTGTTTGTTTGTTTTTTTTTGCATTTTTCTGAAGCTGGAAACAGGGAGAGACAGTCAGACAGACTCCCACATGCGCCCGACCGGGATCCACCCAGCACGCCCACCAGGGGGCGACGCTCTGCCCACCAGGGGGCGATGCTCTGCCCATCCTGGGCGTCGCCATGTTGCGACCAGAGCCACTCTAGCGTCTGAGGTAGAGGCCACAGAGCCAACCCCAGCGCCCGGGCCATTTTTGCTCCAATGGAGCTTTGGCTGCGGGAGGGGAAGAGAGAGACAGAGAGGAAGATGCGGCGGAGGGGTGGAGAAGCAAATGGGCGCTTCTCCTATGTGCCCTGGCCGGGAATCGAACCCGGGTCCTCCGCACGCTAGGCCGACGCTCTACCGCTGAGCCAACCGGCCAGGGCCTACGCTGATGTTTTTGAGGTTTTCCCTTCATATACAGAGTACAAACTGCATTAAAAAGTACAAAGAGAAAGGTAACAACTTGCTCTTTAGGTACTGAAAAGAGGTCAACATGACTCAAAGAACTCAGTTCTATACTTTAATTTGTGGAGAAAATCTGGAGGCAGAATAGGTAGATTTAGATAATTGTCAAAAAGAGAAAAGGCAATAGTAGACACTTGTTTTTCAAAAGGTGACATCAGTTGTTCACAAATGTGGAAACCTGCATACATGGGTGATCTTTCCCTATAGGACAGTGAGAAGGTGGACATTAGATGGCATTAATGGCTAGGAAAAACAGAGCATTAATTTTAAATATTCTTACTAAAACTATAGATCAAACAAATTCTAATGATTTATAATAAATGACTCAAAATCTCATCCAGCTAAAAGATTTTGATGATCTAGCCCTCTCCAAATACATTTGGAATGGAGATCTAATTGGATGCTCTATTTGGAGTCTATGCTATTGAAATAGGCTTTTATCAACACTAAATGGGCATAGTAACATATTTCAACAAGGAAACAAATAATAGAATGGGATTAAACAAAGGAAAATATACACCCACGAAGGTGAATTAAGCCTTGGAGGGCTTCAGCTGCATTTTTGTTTAAATTCTGAATTAAACACAAAATGTCCAGCATAGTCTTCCCAACAAGTACATTATTTGATAGAAGCCAAAATGCTGCTTCAATGTATTCTGATTCCTTATTTTGTTACATAATAATATGCTTAAAAGGCAACACATTGTGCGCTTGGGAGCTGTTAGGCATTTATTTACCATGGTGGGTTAATCTCATTCAGTGAGGTATAGAAACTCCATAATGAGTGCTACAGTATATAAGCTAATTGCTAGGATAAAACCAAATGAATAATTACTTAACTCCAGAATGAGGCCTGCGGGAATTTTTCTTTAATAAAGGTTTAATTCACCAGTGATAATGAATGCAATCTCACATACTCCTGAATAACACCATTAACATAATGACTGTGAGACAAAAACTATAATTAGAACTAAACAGAAACGTTAATTACAACCACCAAGGTATTGAATGAAATATTGTTGTTTAAGAAACTGACCTGCCTTGCTGTCATGCTTTATGAGCTCAAGAATATCTCTGTAATTAAATAAATATATTTATAAATATATATATAGAATAGGGTTTATATCATTCTACTATAATGCCCTGAAATGTAATACATATATTAATGAGAAATTGCCCAGAATTTAAAAGATAAGTTAAAACATAAAAATGATTAAAACTCTTGTTCTTTTTATTTTGGTCAAATGCAAACATCAGTATTTGTGTCAAATATTTCAATATTAGAGAGAGTAGGTACCTTCAGTTTTGCGTATTACTAATGTTAGTTCTATGAGCATTAGAAATGTAGTTACTAAAAGTGAACATATTAAAGTTTGAAACATCACTATAATAATTTGAAAAAATATGTTTCATAATCGATGAAAAATGTCAAAGTACTAAAGTGATGATTCTAAAAAGACTCAGCTATAATTCTTAAAATTCTTTAAATTTTCATTACCCAATATATAAATATGTATATAGCTAACTGCACACATAATTGAAGACTTATGTATCTAGATATATACATATTGATAAGCATTTTGAAACCAGGTATCATACTCTATTAACCCCTTGAGTAGTAAGTTTTTTTCATGCTTGCTGACTTCCAGAAGTGAGTTTGTTTTCTTTTTAATAAAATTAGTTCCAGTTACAATTTTATTAACTTAAAATTATGTTTGTTTGATAACCAATTTATGGAAACAAAAAGAACATACATTTTTTTTAATGTTGCCTTACACATTTTTAAAATAAAAATTTTTGTATGATCATACTCTGGATGGTCAGGAGGCACAAGGACGTACATGAACATTCATACTATTCAAAGGGTTAAGCATAAAAAACAATAATAGTAACAACCTTCTATTATTATATAGACATTTTCAATGCTTAGATATACTTAGAAATATTATCAAAAACATAAAGCCATTTGCCTTAAATATGTCTTATTGCCAACTCTATTGGTACCAAGATTTTATAATAAAGGAATCCTTATTTTTTATTAAATTTATTGGGATGATATTGGTTAATAAAATTATATAGGTTTCAAGTGTACAATTCTGTAATACATCATCTGTATATTACATTGTGTTTACCGCCCAAAGTCAAACCTCCTTCATTCACCATATAATTGGCCCCTTTACACTTTACCTTTATTTTATATTATTTATTTATCTATTTTATTTATTTTTTTTAGAGAGGCAGAGAGATAGAGACAGGAACCTGGAACTACACTTTACCTTTATTTTAAGTCTAGAACTTCAATAGAAAATGAAAACATCCTATGAACCAAATCAGTCAGACTGGAAAAATATATCCTGGTTACTCATTATCCTTTTACTCCATTATTTAGTTTAATGATATGAATATATTTCCCACTATTTTCCTATCAATCCCTCCACTTCATTACAATGTATTTTTCAATAGTACAGCACAATTTCTGAGGTCTCATAGTAGTGGCCTAATAATGTATCTGGAAAGGGCCCGTATTCCAACTGTCTGCCATTCCATTAAAACTCCATGCTTTAATGGAATACTGCCTAGTAATAATGTATACGACCGATGTATTTATCCTTCACAGTACTGATTACAATTTTCTGTAACCTGGATGATTGTTTATCACAAGTGGATTGCTAACCATAACATCCACCCTGAAGAAGGGAAGAACCATTAGCTTAGATGTATTGTGTCCCATGCTGCTCTCATATCCTCTTACGCTAATAAAGCATATGAATAGAATGCACTGTTATTTCCAAGTTTCTCTTTTGCCATCCACCATCTTCTGGAATGTGCCTAAAACAATTAGACCTAAATGGCCAGCTTTGACTTTGAAACTCCAAACTCACATTGGTGTTCTAATAGGTGACTATAACTCCTAAATATGTCTTAGACTAAAGACAGTTTTGTTATAGCAGGGAATGTCTTCCTCTTGCACAGCTTTGGATGGGTTACAGAATGTGGGATGGAAAAGGAGGATTAGACTATAATCTAGCAAATTAGATGGGTCAAATCAACTCTAGCACTAAAGGAATGAACCATCATCCTCATTACTTAGATAATTAATTAATTGCCAGGTAGGCACCTCCAACTCAAGGATCTACAAACTAACTCCTGCTTGGTACTGATCTGCAAAGGTATTCTTTCTTTTGCATTTCCTTCTTTCTTTTGTATTTCTTTTGTATGTCCCTCTGTTGATGTTGACACTATCAGTTCAACCACACAAGCAGGAAGTCCAGAATTTTTTCTCTGCATTCTTATATTCAATTGTATAGTAGCTTTTAAATATTTTTAATTTTTTTTAAATTTTTCTTGTCATCCTAAATATCTCATTTTCTTTTTATTGAGGAGAGGGTATAGAAGATAAAATGATATTTAATTTACCTTGAATTAAAATAACTACATTTATACCCATTAAAAGCTAACACTAGGATTTTAAAATAATGCTTTAACCTGTATTTCTGTTAAGCATAATGTTAAGCATTTTGAGAAAATGTGTCACTCACTAACCACCATAAATGTAGATTAAATATGTACTATTAGTTCACCCAAGCAGGTGTGGAAAGGACCATTGTCATATATTAACTCCCCACAACATATACGATGAAACTGCCCCTAACCATATGATCAGAGAGAGACCTCATCTTTCTCACAGTAAAGCAAAACTCTGACTTGCCTGACTTGGAAAGGAGAAGGAAGGGGGTCCTAATGGTTCCCAGCAATGAGGACTTTTACCCTTGGGTGACCTTTGTATATAGTTAGAGTGTGCATTCATAGTCTGAGAAAGATTCACCTTGCTGTGGGCCTTGAAGCATTCTGCAAACACACAAAAAAAATAAATTAAGTTAATTCCAGTATTGTTGCTGTTGCTGGCATTGTCCTTCATTGAGGAGGGAAAAAGGGTGTGGGTGCAAACAGTGGGGAGAACTATCGAGAAGGAAATTTGGAAATGACACAAAAATGTACGTTCTGGCCACAGATTACCGGCATAAAAATATCTGAAGAGGAGACTCATCAAACCACCTATTTTGTTGCATAAAAATTCATAACCAAAGTTAAAGCACATGCCTCTATCTAGGTACAATGCTTTCTTTTTCCCTCCCTTTTATTTTCTGCTGTTTCCACTTCAGAATGTATCAAAACTCCTGTCCACACAGAGCCTGATACTATCCTGACAGTAAAATTTAGCCTCCTCCGTATTTTTAATTAACTCAATCCCAGCAGTGGTTTTTAACAGCTAACATTTTGTGTGAGTTACAGTATGCACACTGCTGAGACATAAATGCAAAGTAATCACACTAATAAGTAGATATAAACATTTACAACAATTGCAACAAGTCTCTGCAACAAATAAGGGTTATAAATAAAAATAACCAGCAGCAAGCCAGGAAATAAATCTCAATACAACAGCATGAGTATGAATGTCATTCAGAACTCTGATCTTTGTTGCCTTTAGTAATTTCAACACCCTAGGTCACTAATGAGCTTGTACTTTCAAAGCCAAAAAATGAGAACTCTGATTAAAAAAAGAAAAAAAGAAAACAAAAGCCAAGACTTCAATTTTCACGTTTGTGCCAAAGACACCAACCAGCAGAGAACTCTAAGCCCTTGGGTGACTGTATCATTTCCATAATAGAAAGAAATTGAAATGCTTCAGTGCAGAACCAAACAAGGCAAGCCTTCACTATTCTACCCAACAAAAAACAATAGGCCCAGAGGTGAGAAGAAGTTGGCCAGATGTGAAGGGCAGAATGAGACCGAGAATGGAGCTGGAGCCACATGAGACAGTCCAGAGCAGAACAAGATGAGGTTGGAGAAGCAGGCAGCGATCAGGGCGTGAAAAGCTTGGTAGGTTAACCAGGGGGAACAGATGTTATTCTAGGCACAATGATGACATGAGAGGGTTTTCAGCATGATAGTACCGTGATATTATTTACGTCTTAAATGTTACTTTGGCAGCAGGTCAGCTTGTGGATTGTAGGAGGCAAGAGTGAAACCAAAAAAAGCAGGAGGTGGTTCAGTGTTCAGGGGTGTGGCTACGTATAGATAGAGGCAGAGAAAATAGTTCAAGGACAGACATTAGAGGAGAGTGTTAAGGAAAGGGAAGAGATGAAGAGTAAGTCCCAGACTGAGATGTGGCCTATGGGAGAATAACAATGTCATTCAGAGACAGGGAATCCGGGGACAAGGGAAAGAATGTAAGCTTACACAGAGTTTAAGGGAATAATTTTCAGGTTTCTGAGCTACACCAAGCACTCGAGTTCTCCTGTATACCACAGAGAGTGGCACCGCCATTTAACAACATTATCTACTATGACACAGAGACAAATACATAAACAATGACTGAAAAATAAGAAATAACAGATAAAATTTATTAAGTACAAGCTAAGCACTGGTTTAAGAGCTTTGCCCATTTAAATCTCACCCAAATTCATGTTACAGGTGAGAAAATTCAGGTCCATAGAAGGTACAAGCCCCAACATCACCCATGTGACAAATGTTAAGAGCCAGGATTCAAAACTGAAGCAGCATGCCTCCAAATCTATGCCTTTAACCTTTTATATAATACAACTATTAAAATGCATACACGTGCATGTATGAACACACATGGAAAGTTCTATAGTAAATGTACATATAACAGAATAAAGATGGATGACAAGTCTAAACATCCAGGATGTGTGAGAGCCACTCTGAGGAGGGCAGTGCAGAACACACCCTGATGGCTAGGTGAGCTTTTTTACAGAAAGGAAGAGCAGGGTGCGGTGGCTAGTTAGGCAAAATAGCTAGTGTGAGTATAAAATGGGTACAATTAAAAGCACCTTAGAGAATCCAAGGAAAGCTTGAGAAATTAATTCTTCTCAGAAATCATCATTTGCCAAAAAACAACTGACAGTGAAAGCAAATATCTATTCTAAATTAGTAAATAGAATGGTTTGTGCAATTCATTTCAGTAATGGTGAGACGCTGGTAGCTCATTACATACAGGATCCCTTAGTACTGTGTGTCCCCCATCTCACAGGAGGAGAAGGTATTTAGCTGTGTGAGATGAAGTACATAGAACAGGTAGTGCTACCCTGTGACTCAGCAGCTTCCATCCACAGACCCTTCTACAGGGAAGTAAACGCCTCTGAGGCATGACCAGTAAGATCACTGTCAGCCTGGGGACATGGAGGACTAAGTGGTGAAGAGAGGGATGTATTGACAAATTCTAGCGCCAAAAATAACAATATCTAGACCCGCCTAACCTGGTTCTCATTTGTATTTAATAGGGTCAGGCACTATCAGCTCTTAGAATCTTGCAAAGATCTCAAAAGTAGGCAAAATAGTGGTCCCTCAAAGGTGTCCACATCTTAATCTCTGCAACACGTAAATATGTAACCTTGCATGGCAAACAGAGACCTTGCAGATATGATTAAGTTAAGAATTTTGAGATAGGAGTCCCTGGCCAGTTGGCTCAGAGATAGAGCACTGGCCCAGAGTATGGATGTCCTGGGTTTGATTCCCGATCAGGGCAATAGGAGAAGCAGCCATCTGCTTCTTCACCCCTCCCCCTCTTGCCTCTCTCTCTTTCTCTCTTTCTCCTCCTGCACCTATAGCTCAATTGGAGGGAGTTTCCCAGGCGTCGAGGATGGCTCCTTGGCCTCTACCTCAGGCACTAGAATGGCTCCAGTTGCAATGGAGCAATGCCCCAGATGGGCAGAGCATCACCCCCTAGTGGGCTTGCCTGGTGGATCCTGGTCAGGACATATGCTGGAGTCTGTCTCTTCCTCCCCTCCTCTCACTAGAAAAAAAAAAAAAAGAAGAATTTCGAGATGGGAAAATTATCCTGGATTACTCGGGTGGGCCCAATGTAATAGAAAAAGAAAGAAAGAAAGAAAAAAGAGTGAGAGCCATAGGGGAGATGTAAACAGGAAAGCAGATAGAATATACCCTTGAAACCAATACAGTAATTTTATTAACCAATGTCATTTCAAAAGATATGATAAATTTAAAAAAAAAGACAAAAGCAGAGATCAGAAAGGCAAAGATTCATAGCCGGTTTTGAAGGAGGAAGGGGTCACCACGGAAAGCCAAGTAATGACCAAAATAACTGGGTGAGGTTGCAAGAAAGAGAGACCAACATTCTATGTCTGCTTATACAACACACATGCTCTGGGATTATTGGACCAGAAGAAAAAGGAATTGAGAAAGAGCAGAAAAGGCAAGAGTGAACGGTGGCAACTGCCATCACTTCCATCATTTGATGTGGCAAAGATTTCAGGCTTATGGCCGATCACACTCACCATGGAACATTCCCAGGCTTGAGATGCCTTGCGAGTGTTTCAATCTATAAAGGTGGCCGCTGGGCAGTAGGATCCCAGCAGCCTAAGGCTCTGATCAGTACCATGAGGCAGAGCAGAGACTCAGAGGAGGCCATGCTACCACTGTTCCCCCTATCAGGAAACCGTGTGACTCAGAGGGTGCCATGCAGGACACACACCGCTCAGAAGCCAGCGAGTGATGGGAAGACAGCAAAGTAAGAATAATCTTAATGACCTTCCTTTAGTCTGCTCCCAAGTTTCCCCTCCCACACTCAACGCTCCAAGCTGCAGGATCTGGAAGAGAAGGAGAAGGGAGCTCAGCTGGGAAGACTGAGGGAGGCGCAGCCCACGCTCACTCCCCACCCATGTTTCCAGCCCACGCTTGGCTGGCTGGCTTGGAAAAGGATGGGAATCTGTGAAAGAAACAAAATGGAAGTTTTGCACTGAAATATGCAATACCTTTTTTTTTTTTTCCAATATGTAAGAACAAAAGGAAGCTGTTGATCTGCTGAGAAAATGTTAAAAGACTGAAAAGCAGCATATCTTAAAATGGTGAATGGAAGAATAAACAAAAATAGATGTTCCCCACAAAGTTCCTATTCTCAATAACTGGTGTTTACCCACGTCGTTGGGTATGCAGAGAACGACTTTTACAAGCGATATCTGGCCAGAAACAAAGTTGGAGACATGATTTATTTCCTTCCAATGAGCAAAGAAAAACACATTCAATTTTCTTAAAGTCCTTAAAACACAAACAGTTTCTGGCTCCTGGAAAGCAGAATGCAGGGAGGGAAGATGTTATGCAAAGAATTAAAATATTTAGGTGCCAATGCTTATGATTATCATATATTTCCCTATAAGTTAAAAATATACACATGTGCACATACCTGCTAGATTTTCTAGAAACAAAATAGTTCAATCGCCACAGTTTTATTTGGCTTCTTTAATTTTCTCCAGAAAACAATATTTTTTCATCAAAATATTAAAAAAATAATTTGCCTTAGTAAAGGAGAATTCAAACACAATAACTCTAATTTAGAAAGAAACTGCTCCTATGTTTGTTGACTAGTCAAATATATTGTAAAACCAGAAAGAGATCACTATGTAAAATCTAGCTCATTAATTACCCTTTGGAAGCAAATGACTAACAGTTTACCTCAACAAGGCAAAAATGCTACCAGACATTTTACTTAAAAAAATAGAAACGGCCTGACCTGTGGTGGCGCAGTGGATAAGGCGTAAACCTGGAAACACTGAGGTTGCCGGTTCAAAACCCTGGCTTGCCTGGTCAAGGCACATGTGGGAGTTGATGCTTCCTGCTCCTCCCCTTTCTCTCTCTCTCTATATATATCCCCCCATCCTTTCTAAAATGAATAAATATATAAAATTTTAAAAAAAATAGAAACAGTGCTTATTATCTAAAAACAGCCCCATAGGCAAGAAGTGAAAGCTCTTAAAGATATGATTTTTAAAACTCCAAACTTTATGTTACAGTAATACCATGCTAATTAAACTGGTTGCTTGGAAATAAATTCAAGATGTCTACTCCACCAGCCACAGTAAAGAAGAAAGGAAGGCCCCGGCTGGTTGGCTCAGTGGTAGAGTGTTGGCCTGGCGTGCAGAAGTCCCGGGTTCGATTCCCGGCCAGGGCACACAGGAGAAGCGCCCATCTGCTTCTCCACCCCTCCCCCTCTCCTTCCTCTCTGTCTCTCTCTTCCCCTCCCGCAGCCGAGGCTCCACTGGAGCAAAGATGGCCCGGGTGCTGGGGATGGCTCCTCGGCCTCTGCCCCAGGCGCTAGAGTGGCTCTGATCACGACAGAGCGACGCCCAGAGGGGCAGAGCATCGCCCCCTGGTGGGCGTGCCGGGTGGATCCCGGTCGGATCCTGGTCGGCGCATGTGGGAGTCTGTCTGACTGTCTCTCCCCGTTTCCAGCTTCAGAAAAATACAGAAAAAAAAAAGAAGAAAGGAAATATAGATTGACTAAAATAGCGGACAGTACGTCAGCTGTGTTTACTTTGGCTACGTAATTCTTATTCAAATACTCAAGCCTAGGGGCTCAAAAATTGCCTTAAGTCAATGGAAGTTCAGACCTTTCCTTGCCCAACAACTTCTGGTAACTTGCTCCATCCTTCGAACACACTGCTCTCTTTCCCAGCTGACCCTCGGTAACACCCTAAGCTTAGCAGACCTTCCACACCCTTTCTGGGGAAAAGTGGTTTAACTGAACAATCAGTTGATGAGCTCCTGTTTTGTCCAAATACAAGCTGGTTGAGAAATTTTATTTCAATGACCTATTTTTCATTTTAGGTTAAAGAATCCATGATAATGATAAAGAATGATTAGACGAGAAAGGTCTCAACTATCAATAAAGGGAGATATCTCTGCACAGTGAACACTTTACATTGTGCCCTTGTAGCAGTCTGCATGATTATTTATGACTTAAGCCAGCAAAGTGGCAAATGACTTGCAGGCTTAAGTTAGGAACTCTTACACAATATAAACCCTTTCTCTCTTATTCACATAGGAAGGAGTGAAAACAGCCTTCTGTTATATGCAGTGAACTAAACCTTCAGATAACTGAGAAGCAATTAAAATAACATTTAAGTATATGAAGAGTTCAAATATTTAGACCCACATGACTGAATCAGAGATGGCTGAAAGCACACTCAAATACGAACACACACTACCCTGAATTAACTTTTTAGAGTCATGTATATATACATGAAACTGTAACAAAAGACTGAGATAGGCAAAAGATGTCTTCTCCCTTTCGTTTTAAGGATGGGTTCCAGAAACCTGAAATGTTGACATCAATCTCAAGAGAAAAATATGGGAAAGGTTTTTAGGCAGATGGCTTGTATATATTTAGGGAAAAAGGAGTCCAACCAGGATCAATAAGAAAATTCAAGTCAATATTTGTTCCTTTTTTATTGTTTTCTGTGTTAGAAGAGTAGAAGGATATCACAGATATACATGGTCCTGATTTCATTAAGATATTCACCCAAATCACATATTATGGAATGTAATATAGAAAGTACAGAACAACGAAATATGCTGCTCTATGTGACTGCTTTCTTTTTTTGGCAATATTGTTTCTCAGTGATTTCAAAGAAGACATGAAAGTCATGATTATCCACTGTTAAAAAACAAAAATCTACTGAGATTCATTTAGCATGAAATCATGAAATATATAAATTTTTTTTCCTACTTTGGGCTTTTTTACATGCTGGTACTTCTGTCTGCAATGATTTTACCCTGCCCTCTCTGTTTGACCAACAGAAAACCTCTTACATTTCCATCGTAGCTTTTTGACTTAAATTATATTTGCTGGAATAACTTCTGCAAGGAGTTGCCAAAATATTTTTCCCATACCTGAGTGACTGAGCTAATCACACTGCATTTTAAACTAATTGTTTACTTGCCCCTCAGTCATCCATACTATGATTGTCTTGAAAAACGAATATTTTTCTTTAAATTTATCATTATCATGAGTGTCTGAAACATAATAGATAATGAGTGCTTGATGAATAAAATCAACTTTTTATGATTCCAGTTAATTAGGATGGTGAGAAACACTTATCAGTACTTGCAGAAGAAACTACATTTAGCTGAATGATAGAAAAGAAAATTCCTAGTAACATGAAAGGTGTTTACCTGCTCATTGCTCCGATTTCTATTGAAATTACCCAGAGAATGTAAAAAGATAAAATAAAAATAGGGGAAATTTTTATCAACAATGAGAAGACCACCAACGTGATAAAATCTTTTAGTAAATTACACAAAAACAATAGCACAGATAGGATCATCTTGAAGACAGGAAATAGGAGATGATTCCCAAATTCTTCTGCTGGGAATCAGCAGGAGGTAAGAAAATCCATACAGAAACAGGTTAACAACCAACTTTGAGGAGTAAACACTGGATTTGTGGATAGCACATGGCTACTCTGGAGTACTCTTGTAGACTCCTGTCTGCCCTCAGGAACCCTTGAGCTGAGTCATCAGCAGACGAGTGGCTCAGCAGCACCAGGAAGGTTGACCACGTGTAAGGCTAAGAGCCAAAAAAAGATACAGAATCCAGAGGCCAGTTCCCAACATAACAGTTTCATTAATAAAGAAGAAATTTCTCTATAGGGAAGTTCCCCCATTCGTTAAAGAGTAGGTTTCTTATAATAAAGTTATAGGGTTTCCTACAACTTTAGCTCCCTCCCACTTCACCTGAGGCTGCTAGATCACTGGTTTTGTAAATTCAGTCTACGAGTCACAAATTTCAAAATATGATAAAGGATATGTATGGCATCGTTTAGGTGATGAGTGCTTATCAAAACACTTATGGGAAATTAGTAGCCCGGAATAGGCTCCTCCTGTTCTATTTCAAGTATTTAAATGTGTGAATATATATGTATATATATATATATTGTATATATATATTCACACATTTATATAAATGTATATATGTACATTTCCCAAAGTTACTCACTATTGAAAACTAAAGTTAATTTGTAAACATATCAACTTTGTGCTAACAATAAAATTCAAGAAAAATAATATATTCTGACACCTGAGGTAAAAAATAAAATGGTAAAGCAACAGACTGAGAAGAATTAAAAAGAGCACAATGAGGTCGGGGAAAATAAAGAAATTCAATTGCAGAACTGATATGTGTATCCAGAGCAGTGAATAAGAAAACTGGTGCTATGGGAAACCTAAATCAATTCTGTAGGGGTCAAAGTATCCAAGCAGCAAAAACACTAGAAGAACAGTGTCCCACAGACATCTGTGTGTTCCTAAAGAAGATTTCAGAAAATATTGAAATAAAAATAAAAATAAATACTAGAAAACTTTTCAATAACAAGAAAAATAAACAATTGAATTAGAAGAACTTTCCTGATTTATAGAAATGTCTGAATCTGTATATCTAAAAGGCTTACTAAAAAAAAAAAAATTAAGGCAGAAAAAGCTATCTGGCAAAAATTCTTATTAATTTCAAAGACAAATAAAGACTCTCCTAACCATCCAGGTTGAAGTAGTTTGAGGAGAGAGGGAAAGCAAAGTGGCTTCAGAATTTTTCCACCAAATATTAAATGTTAAAATGATATGATATCCACAGAGTTTCTAGAGAAAATAACTGTCACCCAAGACTTTGATGTGCAGCCCAATTGTAGGCGGTACGTAAGTGCAAAAGATTGACTCTCTGAATGTAGGAGCTCTGGGTATAGAGTATTAGGTATTTTTTCTATAAATATTACTTGAAAGTGTATGCCAGTCAACCTAGAAGTGAACCATGGGAAAGAGGAAATAAAGAAACTAAAACGGCCAACAAAATACCAAAATATAAAAAGTCATCTGTATCAGGGTAGAAACATAGACAAACCACAAAATATCATCTAGACTGTGGGGAACCAAGGGACATGCTCATTTCAAACCACCTGCACTTTAAAAACTACTTTCTAAGTTAAAAAGTAACCATTAAATCAGGAAGAATAAACATTTAAAGTTTTGACAGAAAATAAGCTGTCATTCTTAGTATATAAAGAATATTTCTAAATTATTAAGAAAAAAAAACAATCGCACCAATTAAACAACTCAACAAATGACTCAAATGGTCCATTAGCAAAGGAGAAATTTCAAGTGGCAAGACAACCTATGTATGAGAAATAGATTTACTCTTACTAGCAACCGAATAAAAATATTTAAAACAATACTGTGACATTGTTTTTCATCTATCAGATTAAAAATAATGAAAAAATATGATACCACCCAAGGTGCCCAGAGTAAAAAAAAAAAAAATTGTATATTCTCATATACAACTTGTGATAATATAGAAATTGTTAGAGTCTTTCTGGGCAGACATTAGAAGACAACATGAATCAAAAGCCTACAGAGGATTTACTTTAACTTAAAAATTCCTCAAAAAATAACTACAAAATATTTGCATAACAGAATGTAAGAATGATATAGGAAAATCACCCATTTATTGACTCAACGAACATTTGTTGATTACCTATTATGTGTCAGGCACTCTTCTAACTGAAGATTTGCACTAATAAACCTGACAGTTAAGATCCCTAATCTCATGGATTTTGCATTGTAATGGAGAAAAGGGGACCATAGGCACATCACTGAAATTTCTGAATATATTACTTCAAAGGCATATAGGAAAGAAAGCAGAAAATTCCTGAAGTTAGAGAACAGCAATGACTTAGATACAATTTAAAAATAATCTTTCTTTAATACATTTCTCGAGAAAGCATTTCTTAAAAATGTGCTATAATAAAAAAGGGGGGAGGGTTCTATTATCACATTGCATTGGCAAATACTTTTGAAAAATCCCAATATATGTTACTAAATTGAAGGCTCTGATATGTTCTAAAAGTAAGATATCTGTTTCATTTCTTTCAATTTTCAAAAACTTGTATGTTTTGAAATGTAGCTCTATAGTTTTTACCAGATCATACAAATATGCTTTTGAAACCCTCTCAGATAGAAAAGTATAAAGATGCAAATATAAATCATCTGAAACCACACCATCCTGAGACAGCCACCACAAACATTTTGTTGCTGACCTTTCTATCTTTCCTTTCTCCATGTCTATATGAACACACAGCCAACATGTGTATTTAGATTGTTCTAAAATACTATTGCTGTTGTAGATGTTTTTTTCTTTTTTTCTTTTCTCTCACCTTTCCATCTTCCATCCTGAAAATCCATATTAAGGATCTGGTTATTGCTTTATGCAAAGTGGCATAATCATGTAGAATTTCATATGGAAAGGATGCAAAATGGAATTGTCCCTACTCAAAGTGGACTGAAGCCTTAAAAAACATGATCAGTGATAAGTGCCAAAACTTTCTAAAGATTTTAAAGAGAGGTCCTGGACACATTTGACTAAGGAGGGAACAAAACTGGACCTGTGAATCTTAGTCGCCTTCCAACTTGAGCCTATATGTAAATATCTACTTATATGAAGAGGTGTTGTCTTAACAAAGAGTAAACTGGCATTTCCTTTTCCTAATAGAGGAGAGGATGCTATCTTCCCACCTACCAAGCCAAGTGAAAGAGTGCTGAGTAGGAAGGAAGGCGAGAGAACAAGAGAGGAGACTCCTGAAGGGGATAGATTACTGCATCACCACTGGGCCTCTCCTGATATTCCTTACTGTCGCTTTGCAGAAGCAAGGATCCAGACTGAGCTAGCTACAGGTGAGGGAGAAGATTTGAATTTATTGAGAGATAGAAGTTTTCATTTTAGGTTAGATTGTTGTTTGTTTGTTTGTTTGTTTTTTGTCTGAAAAAAAACCCAGACTGGAACAGCCAAGAGATCTGAGATCAAGATATAATCCAGGGACTAGGAAGGGATATCTGAGAATCTGCTTGATACTCACTAGGGAAAGGTAAAAGTTATTTTCTTGTTGCATTTCTTTAAAACGATCCTGTCTAATAAACAATAGATAGATATACAGTGTGTCCATAAAGTCATGGTGCACTTTTGACTGGTCACAGGAAAGCAACAAAAGACGATAGAAATATGAAATCTGCACCAAATAAGAGGAAAACCCTCCCAGTTTCTGTAGGATAATGTGGCAGCAAGTGCGCATGCGCAGATGATGATGTAACACCTTGTATACAGCAGAGTAGCCTACGGCCATGCCAGTTGAGATGTGGATGGTACAGAGGAAAGTTCAGTGTGTTCTGTGTTTCGCTAAATTTGAATCCATGACCAAAGTGCAATGTGAATATTGACGCGTTTATAATGAAGCGCCACCACATAGGAATAACATTACTCGGTGGGATGAGCAGTGGAAGGAAACTGGCAGTTTGGTGGAGAAACCCATTCTGGTAGGCCATCAGTCAGTGACGAGTCTGTAGAGGCTATACAGGATAGCTACCTAAAGAGCCCTAAAAAATCTGTGCGTGAGCCAACATTGAACTGCACTGATAGTATGAAACTGGGAGAGTTTTCCTTTTATTTGGTGCAGATTTCACATTTTTATAGTCTTTTGTTGCTTTCCTGTGACCGGTCAAAGGTGCACCATGACTTTACGGACACACTGTATAAACATATATACACACATACATATATATATCAATATATAACTTGTGTAGACCTATCTTCATATACACATACAGTATGTAATTATTAAAGTTACAAGATGCAATCATATTTTATAATTTTTTTATATCTTAGTTTTCTTTTTATAACAATACACTCTGGAGACCCTCACAAACTTATTTCTAAGTCATCAATAATGATTGCTTTCAGTTCTTGGCATTGATGTACCCAGTTTTTCATCATTGCCATATTAAGGACTTTGATTTCAAAATTTTTTACTGCTAAAAATAACCCTGCAAATATGCATTCTTATTTTATACTGACTTTTATTTTTTATGGGATTGTTTTCCAGGAGTCTGTTTGCTAGGAAAATGTATGCATATTATATTCTAATATACTGCCAAAATGAATTCCACAAAGAATATAAGAAAATTTCTACCAGCAATATATAAGCATGCTATGTTCTTGGAATCCCCACTAGCACCAGATATTACTATTCTTTTTAATTTTTAACAACATAATAGGACAAGAGATATCTCATTGAAGTTTTAATTTGCAATTCCCCACTACCAGTGAGGTTAAGCATGTTTATTGGTCATGTGAATTGTTCTTCTGGGAAATTTCTTGTAATGTCATTGGCCTATTTTTCTACTCAGTTCTTTGTCTTTTTCTTATCAATTTAGGAGTCTGTATGGTTTAGAATTTAAATATTTAAGTCCCAAACATTGCAAATATTTTTCACAAATCAATCATATCTTAACCACACAGTATTTTCTTACTCTTTTCAAATAAACATTTTTAATTATTATTTTGAATCACTTTAGAATTATAGAAAAGTTACAAAGAAAGTAGAAAATTTCTGAATATCCCTCACCCAGTTTTAGTTTTTTTTCCAATGTTACAATTTTCCATCATTATAGTGCATTTGTCAAATCTAAGAAAGCAATATTGATATATTACCCATAACTTAACTTTAGACTTTATTCTAATTTCAGCAGTTTTTCCATTAATGTCCTCTTTCTGTTGCAGGATCCAACCCAGGATACCACATTGCATTAATTTGTTACTTTCTTTTCACATCCTCTGGTTTGTAATAATTTATCATTCTTTCCTTGTTTTTCATAACCTTGAGAGTTTTGAGAATTACTAGTCAAGTAGTTCATACAACGTTCCTCAATTGGGATATATCTGATGTTTTTCTCAGGATTAGACTGGGTGATCCTGGAAATGTTACCAGAGAGATGCTCTTCCCATCCCATAATATCAGGCAGCACCGAGTACCACCTAACATCTTTCATGATGATGACCTTCATCACTTGGGTACCACAGTGTATCCAGGTGTCCTCCGTAAAGTGACCATTTTCCCCTTCCATACTTTGGTCTTTGCAAGCAAGTCCTTATAGCAAAAAAATTTTCATAAGCAAGTATATAACTCCATTTCAATTTCTGGGTTTCCTACCCAGAACATTTACTCATGGCTCATGAAATAAAGCACAGCTTCCACAACATGACCCATAAATCCATGGGGAACTTGACCCTCACTATCTTCCTTAGCCTCACTCAGAAATTCCTATTCTGTTATTCTTCCATTCTTCCTCTTATCTCTGGTTTCACAGTTAAATTCCATTCCTTCTTCAGTTATCAATTTATATGTTACTTTTTTCACAAATGTATTTCACAAGCTCTCCAGTGTGGGTCTGGCATGGTATCTCTGTGCTCCTGTGGCATGTTGTCTTCTCCTGTCACAAAACTTATTATTGTGTTGCTCTATCCTCTGTATCTTGAACTGGAATATATATCACATTAAGGCAGTGATAGTGTCTTTCCTCTTTCTTTTGTCTCCAGAGGCTAGCATAGCGCCTGATACATAATATCAACTCAATAAATAATTGATAAATAAAAAAAACAAATGCTGTTTTATAATTCCATAGTCTTTACTAAAATGCCTTTGAAAGATATTTGTATATTTCTCTTGATTATCATTCATTCCTTCATACATTCATTCAACCAATATTTATCACGCCCCTTTTTGTCAGATACATGACAGGAGCTAGATGCCTAGTGAATAAGACAGACATGTCCTCTGGTCATATATCTTTATAAACATGTGCTGCATGAAATCATAAAAATTTTTTACAAGTTAAGGCCATTCCCAAAAGTCAGTCATTCACATTGGGGTTGTCAACACTGACTGATCAACCACTTGGTTTTCATGGATGATGAGTTCTATTTAACAAAAAATGTAAATCAAGTCCTTTTACTCCAACTGATCAACCTCCCTTAGAAAGCACAACTAATTAGCTTATAGGGATCAGGGAAGTAGGGTGGGACTTGGGAAGAAATATGAATGGAGGTGGGGGAAATTATTTAGAAACTAGAGAGAACTGCAGTATTTTGCAGCAATACCATGCAGAACCCAGACCTGCAAATTTTATTTCATAATGCTAAAGTAAGAAAGGTGGCAATAAAAATAGCAATGGCATTTTTAAACACTTTATTACAGATATTTATTTAGCTTAACTTGAGAAAACTCGCAAATATACATTTTAATGAGGAGTTTTTGACCTTTCCTATTAGATTTAATTTATTTATCTTTTATATTATTTTAATATTTTCATTTGATTCTGTGCTGTCAGTTGAATTATTCTACTAAGTCAGAGGTAGAGCTTACAATTATGAAATTCAAGCATACTTGTGACTTATGACCCAACCACCTCATATTATTGCTGACTGGATGAACCTAGACCTCTTAAAATATTAATTGTGTAATTTCTGCTGTGGCCCTTGCTCTTTCTCATAAATATGTGTTTCAAAAAAAATAATAAAGTCACTACAGTCATCCAGTGTTCTGAATAACTATTAACTCATGGAGCTGAACTAAAGTGTTCATAAAATGATTTTACTGAATGTATTGGGGTAACACTGGTTAGCAAAATTATATAGTTTCAGGTGCACAATTCTATAGCACATCACCTGTACATTGTGTTCACCACCCCAAGTCAAATCTCCCTCCATCATCATTTATTCCCCCTCTACCCTTTTCCAACTCCCTCCATCTACCCCTCCACCTTGACAATCACCACACTGCTATTCATGTTCATGAGTTTTTTCCATTTTTTTTTCTTTTTTCATTCAATCCCTCTATCCCCCAACAGCTGTCAGCTTGCTCTCTATGAGTCTATCTCTGTTTTGCTTGTTAGTTAATTTTGTTCATTAGATTCTACATAGGAGTGAAATCATATGGTACTTGTCTTTGACTGGCTTATATTCACTTAGCATAATGCTCTCCAGTTCCATCCATGCTGTCACAAGGATAAGATTTCCTTTTCTTTTGTATGGCCAAGTAGTATTTCACTGTGTAAATGTACCACAGCTTTTCTATTTACTCATCCACTGATGGGCACTTGGGCTGCTTCCAAATCTTGGCTATTGTAAATAATGTTGCAATCAACACAAGGGAGCATATATACTTGCAAATTAAAATTTTGAGTTTCTCCACATGTATTCCCAAAAGTGGAATCACTGGGTCATAAGGAAGTTCCATTTTTAGTTTTTAAGGTAATTTCATACTGCTTTCCACAGTAGCTGTACCAATTTGCCTCCTCACCAAAAGCTTCCCTTTTGTGGATTTATTAATGATAGGCATTTTGACAGGTGTGAGGTGAAGTGTTTTTTGTTTTTTCTTTCTTTCTTCTTCTTTTTTTAAGAGAGAGAGAGAGAGATGAGAAGCATCAACTCATAGTTACAGTACTTTTTAGTTGTTCATTGATTGCTTCTCATATGTGCCTTGACCAGGGGGCTCCAGCTGTGCCAGTGACCCCTTGCTCAAGCTAATGAGCTTGGGCTCAAGCCAGAGACCTTGGAATTCAAGTTAGGAACCCTTAGGCTCAAGCCAGCGACCATAGGATTGTGTTGATTATCCCACGCTCAAGCCAGTGACCTCATAGTCAATCTGGTGAGCCTACACTCAAGCCAAACGAGCCCTTACTCAAGCCAGCAACATCGAGGTTTTAAATGGGGGACCTCATAATTTCAGGTCAAGGCTCTATCCACTGTGCCATGATCAGCCAGGCAAGTGAAGTGTGTTTAATAAAGATATCCTGAGTTTCCTACAGTATGACTGCTTGGATTGCTATGTGAATATAACCAAAATGGATTTAAGCTAAGTTTAGCATTCCTTGTTTAGGTTTTTATTTCTTAAACTATAAATTATCTCCAGTGGTTTTTTCTTTATATAAATAATCTAGCCATGTCCTGGATGCCACATTCAACTACAGAGATAATGAAGACTAATGAACCACCTGCATCCCAAACCCATTCTAGCTATCTGGCAGACCATAAGTCTAAAGTTAGTAGAGAAAGTATATCTGGCCTCTTCATTCCAAAGAAAATCTCTGATATATTTATAATTTCACATCCTATAAATTGACTCAAAAGGTATAGAATAATTTTAAATTTGAACAACATACTCAGTGAGGGGAGGGAGCTTCATATTTCTTAGTATAATAAGCCAGTTTCTGAAGGTAAACAAAATATCTGCAGTTCACTCATCTTGGTTATACTGACCATGTCATCCTGGTGTTCTTGTCAACACACCTTTAAGAGCTATCATTAATTCTCTGAAAATATAAATACACAAAAGAACTATTCTTTCCTAAAGAGTACATGTTATCCATTTAGTTATAGCAAATAATGCAACCTTTTCAAATTGAAGTACTAGAATAATTAAACTAATTTTCTAAAATTATTCTAGTATATTCAATTATGGATTTCAATTATTTTAGAGAAGCAACTCACTGTGTTAATGAAAGAAACAGTAGTAAAAATTATGGTGGAGTTAGAGTTCATGTTTCTGCATTCTATAAGGACTATTAGACAATGTTAATCAAATATTTGATGAATACTAAGAGCCTTTAGGGATAGTAAAATGAATATTACCATCATGACTCTGAGAACTAGGTTGCAGTATAATCACAGTCAGTTAAGGTAAATGTATTTCACTGCCAAAGGGAACATTGATTGTTGAAAAGAGGTCTCAGGAGAACTCTTGGTACTAAATAGAAATAATACTAAAATAAAAATTAAAACATTGAATTTATAATATAAACTACAGAAAACCAAAAATAATAAGTTAGTGTTCTTTAATCTTCAACTCATAATGAATAAAAATATTTAGTAGAGTATAAAAGAGTGGATTAGAATATATCACTTATCATTGCTTTTTATACATTATAATTGTTTCATGTGTCACCCAAATACATCCTTTTCTCTCTATGGCATCCTAAAAGAGACAAAAAAAGAATAAAAGAAACCATGGAAAAGCACACAAATATGAAGAACAGTTAAAACATCACGTGTAAATTAGTTTCAACCATTTCTCATTCACCAAATTGGCAAGTGCACCGGCCACTACCAATGGGAATTCAAATAAAAAAAAATATACTTAAATTTTGCTGATGAAAATTCAAGTTGTTACAGTCTTTCTTGAAAATCATTCTGTAAATATCAATTGAAATTTTAAATATTTATATTTTTTGATCTAACAATTTCACCCTTGAAAATCTATGCCATAGAAGTAAAAAGATGTTTGTAATGACTCCAAACAACAAACAAAGTAAATTCTGAGCTACAGGGGAAAGACTGAATTAGAGTGTATGTATTCATGTCATGGAAAATCATGAAGACATTGAAAAGAGTGAGAGGGTTCTCATGATATATTGCTGAGTAAAAAAAGATTTAGAAAAATGCATGCAATGATTCTAGTCTGTAAAATAAAATATAGCCTTAAACATATACTTTCATATGCATACATGAGCAAGAAGAAGAGCATAGAATTTTCAAAGTTTTTATAACACAAATATAGTATTCATACCATAAAAAAGGGTTTTCTTCACTGCAGAAATGTTTAAAGATGTATATGAATGTGAAAACCCCTTCTCTTCAAACACCTTCTAGTCTGCTTACATGACACAAATAAAAATATATTCCCCACAAATGACAGCTACTCTTCTGTGAAATCAGGACACACTAATCCATGTTCAATTTACAAATAATTAAATATTATAATGACAAAATGGTCTAAATAGACATATGACAATTTGATATTGTGTTTGATGATTAAATGCATTTGTAAACATTGAAACTAGGACATTATAATGAAAAAAATATTTTTATGGCAGTATTTTAAATACAGAAACTGTGAACATGAAGAATTATTATCCAGAACAAAAAGAAAAGATAATCATCCCAGCATACTTTTTTATTTTATTCATTTATACATTTGGCTTATTGCTGAATGTTATCTTCTATTTTAAGGAAGTCATTTATAAAAATATGAAGTAATTAATTTTATTGCTTATTCTTTAACTTCCCAGAAAAACGTCATTACAAATAGGTTAGGTTGTAGGACACTTACAGATCAGCACAGCAAAATGAATTCTAGCACATGCCAAAGTACATTCATATCTGTCCCCTGGAATTCTGAAGTCAGCAAGAACTACGTTATCATAGTGACACAAAACTGAGAAGGGAATCACCAGACGACTTACTGTAGAAAGGTCATGATTATCACTCCCATCAAACAGGAAGCACTAAACTAAGCATGGCTTGGCCATACCAACCAAAGCATATTTAATGGCTGAATTATTTCACCACAATAAAAAGAAAGAATGTAAAGTGACTAACACTTATAAACTTGTGGATGGGTTGCTTTATTTATAGTATGTATATTCCTATTGTCATGGACTGACTGTATGACCCCAAAATTAATATTTTGAAACTCTAACCCTTAATACTATAATATTAGAAATGGAACCTTTGAGAGGTAAATAGGTTTAGATAAGGTTGTGAGGGTGGAACCACCATGACAAAAGTAGTGCTCTTATAAGAAAAAGAGACACCAGACTCCTCTCACCACTGTGTGATGATACAGTGA
The DNA here is from genome assembly GCF_036850765.1 of Saccopteryx bilineata. NCBI lineage: Eukaryota > Metazoa > Chordata > Mammalia > Chiroptera > Emballonuridae > Saccopteryx > Saccopteryx bilineata. The sequence goes on along the minus strand of NC_089490.1, from coordinate 184,205,461 downwards.
AACGGTGACCATGTCAAGTCAGAAAGAGGGCCCTCACTAAGAACCAAATCTGCCAGCACTAGACTTGAGCTCCCCAGCCCCTGGAACTGTGAGAAATAAGTGTGGTTGAAGCTACCTCATCTATGGCATTTTGTTATAGCAACCCAAACTGACCAAAATGCTAGATGCATTGGTGAAATAAATCTGTATTTTTTAATTTCAAGTGTTTGTCTTCAGAAACTGTTACAAATAATAATTTCTTGGATGGAAGCTGACAGCTTCTAGTTTTTATAATTCATTACATGCAGCACTAATAGAACTAGGCCCCACAAAGGAGACTGCATACTCTAATTATCATTCTGTTTTATTTTTACTTCAACAATGAGAATAATGCCCCCTTTTAATATTTAAACATTGCTCTGATTGAGCACTCCAGTTCTGCTGACTCATAACAGACACAGGCGTGCTACTCTTTATTAACTTTCCGTGAACATATTGTCTATAGCAGGTGTCTGATTAACATAACTGATCACTGAAGGTTCAATTTTGGCCTCATAAGAGAGTAGCATTGCCTGGCAGAAGTTCTAGCTTCTTGATAACCTCATGAAGTTGAAACCTATAACTTTCCTTTTTGTTGGGTGACTCATACTTGGTTAGCTATTGTAAGCATGTCCTAAGTTCACCAGATCATTGCAGAATACTATTGTAATATGCCTGAACAGATATGGCATCAGGATACATTAGAGCTCTTTTCACCTTAAAAGCCTTAAAAAACAAGCAAACTAAATAAACACATAAGCCACAAGATGTCCTTTTGGCAGCATCGCAAAGAAAGGTGATGCTGGTGTGACTCCAGGGCCCTCGCCAACCTGAATAACTATAAAATGACATTTTCAATAGATCTACAAAAGATGCACCATGCTTGGAATCACATCCCCAAAAAAACTGAACAGAAGCCTCACGAGTAATAAATTATTACCAGCGCAGTACAAGAGGATTTCCAAAGGCTTGCCTGCAGAAGAGTTTTGGAAAGTTCTGAGAGAAGCAGACAATTTCTGAAGGGTAACTTTTTAGGCCCCAAGACATGAGATAAAGCAACTGAATAATCAGCTTTTTATCATTTCAAGGACTACTATGTGGGTATATGTTACCTTTTTCATTTTTTCCTACTCCATTCATCTTAGAGAAAATAGAGAACATTTTCCTTTTATGTCTGTACCGTAGTACTGGCATGTGTCATTGGCATGTGGCTGGTGACACAACCTCTCCTTGGTCCCATACAAGATTCTATTCTATGAAGTAGATCACAGCAATGAACAAGAAAGACAAAATTCCTGCCGTACTGGAGACCAACAGGCAAGTTAAGGAAATAGACAATAAACAAACCAATATATGGATAACATAAAATCAGATAGAGATATGTGGAGAGAAGAAAGATAAATATTAAAGATAGAGAAGAATAGAGGGCACAGGACAGTGGAGGACAGGGGGGTATTTCAGAGAGAAGAGTGAAGAAAGGCCTTTCTGAGCAAATGACATTTGAGCAGAGATATGAGTCAAACTCTTACAAAGTGATCCATGGGAAAAGAAAATTTAATAGAAGAAATAGCAAGTTCAAAGAATTTAGTGTATTCAAAAAAGTAAAGTCATCAGCCTGACTAAAGTAGAGTACCAATCTCAGCCTCTTCCCTCTAAGACTAACTAGGGTTCCCTAACATGCATAAACTCCTAATATAGCTGTTCCTTTCTTGATGGGAAAGAATAGGTAATCAGTATTCTGAATGTGTTATTTTTCCTTTACCACTCATGCCTTTATACTTTGACGTGTATGTGTGTGTGTGTGTGTGTGTGTGTGTGTGTGTGTGTGTTTTACTGTATATGTACTGCTCACAAAAATTAGGGTATATTTCAAAATGAATATGAAGCAATAAAAAAGAAATTTGGGAGATGACATCAGAGTAATGGCGGAGTAGGAAGCGATACCGATAAATCTCCCCCAAAACTCAACAAGATCTTCAACCAGAAATAGAAAAACCTATACTTGGAGCTTCCAGATTCTTCGCAATACACCCAAAGATGCCATTAAGGAAGAGAAAATTGAATATCATGGATACAAAAGAAAGAGAGGTAACACAGCTAGATGAGGAAAAATCTATGGAGAAAAAATTTAATATATTGGAAACCTTGGAGCTAAATGACAGAGAATTCAAGATAGAAATCCTAAAAATCCTCCGAGATATACAAGAAAACACAGAAAGGCAATATAGGGAGCTCAGAAAACAACTCCATGAACACAAAGAATATATGTCCAAGGAAATTGAAACTATAAAAACAAATCAAACAGAGATGAAAAACTCAATTCACGAGCTGAAAAACGAAGTAACAAGCTTAGCTAATAGAACAGGTCAGATAGAAGAGAGGATTAGTGAAATAGAAGACAAGCAACTTGAGGCACAACAGAGAGAAGAAGAAAGAGACTCAAAAATTAAAAAAATGAGATAGCCCTACAAGAATTATCTGACTCCATCAAAAAGAATAACATAAGAATAATAGGTATATCAGAGGGAGAAGAGAGAGAAAATGGAATGGAGAACATACTTAAACAAATAATTGATGAGAACTTCCCAAGCCTGTGGAAAGAACTAAAGCCTCAAGTTCAAGAAGCAAACAGAACTCCAAGTTTTCTTAACCCCAACAAACCTACTCCAAGGCATATCATAATGAAATTGACACAAACCAACAGCAAAGAAAAAATTCTCAAGGCAGCCAGGGAAAAGAAGAATACAACATATAAAGGAAGGCCCATTAGATTATCATCAGATTTCTCAGCAGAAACTCTACAAGCTAGAAGAGAGTGGACCCCAATATTTAAAGTCCTGAAAGAGAAGAACTTTCAGCCACGAATACTATACCCATCAAAGCTATCCTTCAAATACGAAGGAGAAATAAAAACATTCACAGATACAGAAAAGATGAGGGAATTTATCATCAGAAAACCCCCACTCCAGGAATTACTAAAGGGGGTTCTCCAATCAGATACAAAGAACAAAAAAAAAACAGAGCCACAAGTAAAAGCTCCAAGAAGAACACAATAAAACCAAATTTAAACTGTGACAACAACAAAAAGAAAGAGGGGGAGAATACGGAGATTAACAGTAGCAAAGGACGATGGAGTGCAAAAGTACTCACAAAATAGTTCGCTACAATGAACAGGGTAGGGACCCTTTTCATTACTCAAAGGTAACCACCATTGAAAAAACCACCACAGAAGCACATGAGATAAAAAAGATAGCAACAGAGGAAAGATGTATGGAATACAACCAAATAAAAACAAAAGATAGAAAAACGAAAGAGAAGGATCAAACAAGACACAAAACTAACAGAAAGCAAGATATAAAATGGCAATAGGGAACTCACAAGTATCAATAATTACACTAAATGTAAATGGATTAAACTCACCAATAAAAAGGCACAGAGTAGCAGAATGGATTAAAAAAGAAAATCCAACTGTATGCTGCCTACAGGAAACTCATCTAAGTAACAAGGATAAAAACAAATTCAAAGTGAAAGGCTGGAAAACAATACTCCAAGCAAATAACATCCAAAGAAAAGCAGGTGTAGCAATACTCATATCGGATAATGCTGACTACAAGACAGGAAAAGTACTTAGAGACAAAAATGGCCATTTCATAATGGCTAAGGGGACACTGAATCAAGAAGACATAACAATTCTTAATATATATGCACCAAACCAAGGAGCACCAAAATATATAAGACAGCTAATTATTGATCTTAAAACAAAAACTGACAAAAATACAATCATACTTGGAGACCTCAATACACCGCTGACGGCTCTAGATCGGTCATCCAAACAGAGAATCAACAAAGACATAGTGGCCTTAAACAAAACACTAGAGCACCTGGATATGATAGACATCTACAGGACATTTCATCCCAAAGTGACTGAGTATACATTTTTCTCCAGTGTACATGGATCATTCTCAAGAATTGACCATATGTTGGGCCACAAAAACAATATAGCAAATTCAGAAAAATTGAAGTTGTACCAAGCATATTTTCTGATCATAAAGCCTTGAAACTAGAATTCAACTGCAAAAAAGAGGAAAAAAATCCCACAAAAATGTGGAAACTAAACAACATACTTTTAAAAAATGAATGGGTCAAAGAAGAAATAAGTGCAGAGATCAAAAGATATATACAGACTAATGAAAATGACAATACGACATATCAGAATCTATGGGATGCAGCAAAAGCAGTGATAAGAGGGAAGTTCATATCGCTTCAGGCATATATGAACAAACAAGAGAGAGCCCAAGTGAACCACTTAACTTCCCACCTTAGGGAACTAGAAAAAGAAGAACAAAGACAACCCAAAACCAGCCGAAGAAAGGAGATAATAAAAATCAGAGCAGAAATAAATGAATTAGAGAACAGAAAAACTATAGAAAAAATTAATAGAACAAGGAGCTGGTTCTTTGAAAAGATCAACAAAATTGACAAACCCTTGGCAAGACTTACCAAGGAAAAAAGAGAAAGAACTCATATAAACAAAATCCAAAATGAAAGAGGAGAAATCACCACGGACACCGTAGATATACAAAGAATTATTGTAGAATACTATGAAAAACTTTATGCCACTAAATTCAACAACCTAGAAGAAATGGATAAATTCCTAGAAAAATACAACCTTCCTAGACTGAGTCAAGAAGAAGCAGAAAGCCTAAACAGACCTATCAGTAGAGAAGAAATAGAAAAAACCATTAAAAACCTCCCCAAAAATAAAAGTCCAGGCCCTGACGGCTATACCAGCGAATTTTATCAAACATTCAAAGAAGACTTGGTTCCTATTCTACTCAAAGTCTTCCAAAAAATTGAAGAAGAAGCAATACTTCCAAACACATTTTAGGAGGCCAACATAACCCTCATACCAAAACCAGGCAAGGATGGCACAAAAAAAGAAAACTACAGACCAATATCTCTAATGAATACAGATGCTAAAATACTAAACAAAATACTAGCATATCGAATACAACAACATATTAAAAAAATAATACATCATGATCAAGTAGGATTCATCCCAGAATCTCAAGGATGGTTCAACATACGTAAAACGGTTAATGTAATACATCATATCAACAAAACAAAGAACAAAAACCACATGATCTTATCAATAGACGCAGAAAAGGCTTTCGATAAAATACAACACAATTTTATGTTTAAGACTCTCAACAAAATGGGTATAGAAGGAAAATATCTCAACATGATAAAGGCCATATATGATAAACCATCAGCTAACATCATATTAAATGGCACTAAACTGAAGGCTTTCCCCCTTAAATCAGGAACAAGACAGGGTTGTCCACTCTCTCCACTCTTATTTAATGTGGTACTAGAGGTTCTCGCCACAGCAATCAGACAAGACAAAGAAATAAAAGGCATCCATATCGGAAAAGAAGAAGTAAAGGTATCACTTTTTGCAGATGATATGATCCTATACATCGAAAACCCCAAAGAATCCACAAAAAGACTACTAGAAACAATAAGCCAATACAGTAAGGTCGCAGGATACAAAATTAACATACAGAAGTCAATAGCCTTTCTATATGCCAACAATGAAACAACTGAGAAGGAACTCAAAAGAATAATCCCCTTCACGATTGCAACAAAAAAAATAAAATACTTAGGAATAAACATAACAAAGAATGTAAAGGACTTATATAATGAAAACTATAAACCATTGTTAAGGGAAATCGAAAAAGATATAATGAGATGGAAGAATATACCTTGTTCTTGGCTAGGAAGAATAAATATAATCAAGATGGCTATATTACCCAAAGCAATATACAAATTTAATGCAATTCCCATCAAACTTCAAATGACGTTTTTTAAAGAAATAGTGCAAAAAATCATCAGATTTATATGGAACTATAAAAAACCCCGAATAGCCAAAGCAATCCTAAAGAAAAAGAATGAAGCTGGGGGCATAACAATACCTGACTTCAAACTCTATTATAGGGCCACGACAATCAAAACAGCATGGTATTGGCAGAAAAATAGACACTCAGACCAATGGAACAGAATAGAAAGTCCAGAAATAAAACCACATATATATAGTCAAATAATTTTTGATAAAGGGGCCAACAACACACAATGGAGAAAAGAAAGCCTCTTCAATAAATGGTGCTGGGAAAACTGGAAAGCCACATGCAAAAGAATGAAACTGGACTACAGTCTCTCCCCCTGTACAAAAATTAACTCAAAATGGATCAAAGATCTAAACATAAGACCTGAAACAATTAAGTACATAGAAGAAGACATAGGTACTCAACTCATGGACCTGGGTTTTAAAGAGCATTTTATGAATTTGACTCCAATGGCAAGAGAAGTGAAGGCAAAAATTAATGAATGGGACTACATCAGACTAAGAAGTTTTTGCTCAGCAAGGGAAACTGATAACAAAATAAACAGAAAGCCAACTAAATGGGAAATGATATTTTCAAACAACAGCTCAGATAAGGGCCTAATATCCAAAATATACAAAGAACTCATAAAACTCAACAACAAACAAACAATCCAATAAAAAAATGGGAAGAGGATATGAATAGACACTTCTCCCAGGAAGAAATACAAATGGCCAACAGATATATGAAAAGATGCTCATCTTCTTTAGCTATTAGAGAAATGCAAATCAAAACGGCAATGAGATACCACCTCACACCTGTTCGATTAGCTGTTATTAGCAAGTCAGGTAATAGCAAATGTTGGAGAGGCTGTGGAGAAAAAGGAACTCTCATACACTGTTGGTGGGAATGTAAAGTAGTACAACCATTATGGAAGAAAGTATGGTGGTTCCTCAAAAAACTGAAAAAAGAACTACCTTATGACCCAGCAATCCCTCTACTGGGTATATATCCCCAAAACTCAGAAACATTGATACGTAAAGACACATGCAGCCCCATGTTTATTGCAGCATTGTTCACAGTGGCCAGGACATGGAAACAACCAAAAAGCCCATCAATAGATGACTGGATAAAGAAGATGTGGCACATATACACTATGGAATACTACTCAGCCATAAGAAATGATGACATCGGAACATTTACAGCAAAATGGTGGGATCTTGATAACATGATACGAAGCGAAATAAGTAAATCAGAAAAAAACAGGAACTGTATTATTCCATACGTAGGTGGGACATAATAGTGAAACTAAGAGACATTGATAAGAGTGTGGTGGTTACGGGGGGGAGGGGGGAATGGGAGAGGGATAGGGGGTGGGAGGGGCACAAAGAAAACAAGATAGAAGGTGACAGAGGACAATCTGACTTTGGGTGGTGGGTATGCAACATAACTGAACGACAAGATAACCTGGACTTGTTATCTTTGAATATATGTATCCTGATTTATTGATGTCACCCCATTAAAAAAATAAAATTATAAAAAAAAAGAAAACAATTAGAAGACTGATCAAGAAAGAGAGAGAACAAATAAAAAGTATTAGAAGTTTTTAAAAATAAAAAAAAAATAAATAAAAAAAAGAAATTTGGTTTTTTTTTATTAAACAAGAACATCAGAACAGCAAACAACAAGTCAAAGAAAGTTGTTCGATTATACAAATGAGATACAATACTAACTTTTTATTTCATTGGTGAAAATGCTCTCAATACAAAAGGTTGAAAGTACTGGAGCAGGGGTCCCCAAACTTTTTACACAGGGGGCCTGTTCACTGTCCCTCAGACCGTTGGAGGACCAGACTATATAAAAAACTATGAACAAATTCCTATGCACACTGCACATATCTTATTTTAAAGTAAAAAAACAAAATGGGAACAAATACAATATTTAAAATAAAGAACAAGTAAATTTAAATCAACAAACTGACCAGTATTTCAATGGGAACTATGGGCCTGCTTTTGGCTAATGAGATGGTCAATGTCTGGTTCCATATTTGTCACTGTTAGCCGTAACAAGTGATATGACGCACTTCCAGAGCCGTGACACGTTCATTCCGCGTCACCGGAAGTAGTACTACACGTGAGTGACGCTGCGCTTTCCGGTACCCCCACATACAGTACTCCACTATACTCACTGACCACCAGTGAAAGAGGTGCCCCTTCCGGAAGTGCGGCAGGGGTGGATAAATGGCCTCAGGGGGCCTCATGCGGCCTACAGGCCGTAGTTTGGGGACCCCTGTACTGGAGTATCTGCACGTTTCCTGATCCCTTATCTTAGTTTTTCTGAGCAGTATATGTGTGTGTGTGTGTGTGTGTATACACTCTTAAACAATATAAAATATCGCCTGACCAGGTGGTGGCGCAGTGGATAGAGCGTCGGACTGGGATGCAGAAGGACCCAGGTTCGAGACCCCGAGGTCGCCAGCTTGAGCACGGGCTCATCTGGCTTGAGCAAAGAGCTCACCAGCTTGGACCCAAGGTCACTTGCTCCAGCAGGGGGTTACTCGGTCTGCTGAAGGCCAGCGGTCAAGGCACATGTGAGAAAGCAATCAATGAACAACTAAGAAGTCGCAACGCGCAACGAGAAACTGATGATTGATGCTTCTCATCTCTCTCCGTTCCTGTCTGTCTGTCCCTGTCTATCTCTGCCTCTGTAAAAACAAAACAAAAAACAAAACAAACAAAAAAAAAAACAATATAAAATATCAAGTTGAATACCTAAAATATTCACATAAATGGTATCCTTTTCACTTTTTTTCTTTATTCATTATTTTAAAAATAATATTTATCTATGTTGATACTTGTAGAATTAGTTCACAACCTGAGTAGCATTTCTTACCTAATTCATTGAAACTTTTTATAGGTCTTGGAATAATTCATAATACAATATTTTTAAAAATTATAAAAGTTGGCCAGGCATGTGGAAGTCCCGGGTTTGATTCCCATCTGCTTCTCCACCCTTTCCCCTCTCTTTTCTCTCTATCTCTCTTTTTCCCTCCTGCAGACAAGGCTCCTCTGGAGCAAAGTTGGCCTGGTGCTGAGGATGGCTCCATGGCCTACGCCTCAGGAGCTAGAATGGCTCTAGTTGCAACAAAACAATGCCCCAGATGGGCAGAACATCACCCTCTTGTTGTAGTGGGCTTGTTGGATGGATCCTGGTCACGTGCATGCGGGAGTCTGTCTGTCTCCCCTCTTCTCACTTCAGAAAAATACCAAAAAAATGGGTTTTTTAATAAATATGATAAAAGTATGGGAAGTAAGGAAGTAGTATTGGAAAATAAACAACATTTTGAGGGGTTGCTTTTAAAGGAAAGCAAAGGCATGGGATGGTAATTCAAAAGGAAGAACCAGAAGTTGACGTGGCATCCAAGGAGGGTATCTGTTAGAAGGAAAAGTTCGCAGTATACTCAGATGCTCTTGGGAAATTATCCAGGTGACAAGAAAGAATAATAAAGGAAAGACAGGAAATAATGAGGAGTAAGGAAAAAACAGACAGGAGTAAAATCCTTGATGAGGCCAGAGAGAATGGGGTACTGGGGTCAAGAAGGGATAACAGGGAAAGTTCATCCATTGCAAGAGGAAGAAAAGCAGACTCTGAGGGTGTAGATGCTGGGAGGTTGATAGATTAATAGGTAGGAAGGCAAAGTCATCTTTTCTAAAAATGTCTGCTATATCAATTTTATTAGAGACACAATCATTAGAAAGAAGAGAAAAACAGGTGTTTAAAAGTTTGAGAAAGGCCAAGATGATGTGGAATATTAATCTGAGAGAGGAGGAGACTGAATTATTTCAAAAAATGGAATAAAACTGCCTGGCTATCTGAGTGTCCACTTGATATTTATGAGCAGTGATAAAAGTGAAATAAATCTGCCCTGGCTGGTTGGCTCAGCGGTAGAGCATCGGCCTGGCGTGCAGGGGACCTGGGTTCGATTCCCGGCCAGGGCACATAGGAGAAGCGCCCATTTGCTTCTCCACCCCCCCCCCTTCCTCTCTGTCTCTCTCTTCCCCTCCTGCAGCCAAGGCTCCATTGGAGCAAAGATGGCCCGGGCACTGGGGATGGCTCCTTGGCCTCTGCCCCAGGCGCTAGAGTGGCTCTGGTTGCGGCAGAGCGACGCCCCGGAGGGGCAGAGCATCGGCCCCTGGTGGGCAGAGCGTCGCCCCTGGTGGGCGTGCCGGGTGGATCCCGGTCGGGCGCATGGGGGAGTCTGTCTGACTGTCTCTCCCCGTTTCCAGCTTCAGAAAAATACAAAAAAAAAAAAAAAAAAGTGAAATAAATCTACATGACGTGCTTTCCTCCATCTATGCTATGTTCATGGGTTTGAACTAGGAAGAAAGTTCATTCCCTCAGATTCAGCCTGTTGGAAAATAAGCCTGAGGAGCATAAGGAAGTTAAAGATGTAGGCAGGGTCTCATGGGATGAATCTACGCTGGTAAAGTGAAAGGTAACAAACCTCATGGGTGATAAGCATAGACAGTAAAGTTAATGGACTGAATGTCCCCATGTGGTTACAGATTTATCAAAGAAAGGAAACTAGAAAAAAAAAAAAGCCAGAAGATATAATGAGGTGGCCAAAGATGAAGAAGCTTAAAAGATTGATGTTGGAGGCTTACAGTTATCAGAACTGACAAAATCTAGTTATAACCAAGGAAGTCAGTAGTTAGAATATGATCATTAGAAATGAGGACTGAAGAAAACGAGAACCTGAGTTGCACTGGTTCAAACAAATTTTTTATTATTAACTTAGTCCTCACTGAAAGTTAAAGTTTTTAGATGTGGAGAATTCTAATTAATTAGGAAAAAATTATACAGTTTTAATGATAAAAGGTATAAGGTATAGAGATACTTTTGAAAAGAAAAGGAAGAAATTAAATAAGTTCTGAAAGCTAGTTATTTCTGAATAGATAAGAAAGTTTATTAAAGTTGCAGGTTTGTATAAGTTACAGAAGGTTTGTGCGGGTTGCAGAAGATTTGTGCAGAGTGAAGAAACAAAAAGAGAAGGAACTGAGAAAGTAGATGAAGATGAGGAAAGGCGAGGAAGAACTTTAAAAAAAAAGGATTATCCTGAGAGGAATATAAAAAAGAACATTAGAACATTCTTAGAGGCCTTAGGAGCTTAAGAAATTCACCCAAACTTACAGGTATTACAGAAAGAACCAATGGCCTTCTTAAGCCCCAACGACACAAAGTCAGGAGTCAGGAGGAGAGACTCACCCCACAAGAACAATTGTATACGGCTCTTTTTACTTTTAGTTTTTTGAACATTTCCTCATCTGGACTTACTGCAGCCAAGAGGCATTTTATACCAGCCAAGCAACAGCCTAACCCTCTCATGTTATACTGGGATGTACAATATTAGCTAGACCCAAATGGCAGAATCCAGTCAAATTACTATCCTAGGTCTGAGGGTATGTTACAATTTTGTCATCAGCAGGTCCTCTTTGGATATCAGTGAGGAACGTGAAGACTTATTATGAGTTGAGATCAGCCCCTAGGAAGCAACCTGGTTCCAGAGATTCAGAAGCTGATAGTGAATCCACCTCCAGAAATGAACCCGAAAAAAAGAACACCTAACTCATTCCCAAGCAGCCAGGAAGTGGCTGACATCACCTAGTACACTTTAAACCATCTAATCAGGCACGCTGAAGAAGTTTTGCAAAATACAGGCATGCCTATAACCCCTGAAAACCTGTTTATCTCTCTGCTTGCCCTTCACCTTCCACTGCAACCAAGGCCATGTATTAACAAGATAGTCATCACAGAACCACCTAATCATCATACTCTCTGTTAATCTTTACTAAAACAAAAAAGGGGGTTATGTAGAAATATGCTGTGAAAATATGCAGAGTTAGGATGACAATTAGAGACAGCAACAGTGAGGCACCCTAGGGTGAAAGCCCGGTGCAGATGAGAATCCAGGGGCCTCTCTGACCCTGTACTGGAAACAGCAAAACAGCAGAATAGGATTTAGCAACAAGAAATATTTAGACTCTAAGAACAGAGATTAGAAGTGAGCATGTTCCTTGTCCTTTACTTCAGCCCCTGGAAACTTCTGCTGTCTGATTCCTTGAGTTATTTGTACTGACTAATAAATATCTGCATATGGCTGGGGACAGGGCTTCAGTCCTTCAGTCTGCTGACCAGGGCTGTTACCTCCCCTTGGCCCCTCAGAGTATTTCATCTGGTCTCTGAGTAGTTCATCATTGCCATGACATCAGACCTCCCCTGAAGCTCTAGAGAACTCTTCCTCATGGATGAGTATGGTGTGTGGCTGACTTTGGAGCCCAGGCTGAGGCTTCCTGGTCTGGTGATGAGATTTGTACATACTTATAAATCTCTTTTTTATTAGTCTATTGCTTTAATTAGCTATTACTCTAGAACCTAGGCTGATGTTTTTCATCTGGTGGTGATGTGTAGAGCTATTACTTTAGAACCCAGGCTGAGTTTCCCTATCTGGTGATGTTGTGTAGCTTATAGTTCTGTTGATTCTTCTTCTTTATTCTATTTTAGGTTACAGAAGTTCAAACCCCTTTTGATTTTGCCTTTATTATTTTTTATTGTAATTAATTATAGTGTTTCCCCCTAAAATCCATCCATGAGTAATTGCATCTCTGTACCACCTCCTGCACAGCATAGCAATTGAGCTATTTTTTTTTCTTTTTAGTCCCTGAGACAGAGGCTCCGCAGAGCCAACCTCAGCACCCTGGACCAACTTGTTCCAATTGAGCCATGGCTACAGGAAGGGAAGAGAGAGAGAAAGGGGAGAGGGAGAAGCAGATGGTCGCCTCTCCTGTGTGACTTGACTTGGAATTGACCCAGGACATCCAAAGGCAAGGTCAGTGCTCTACCACAGAGCAAACCAGCCAGGGCCAGTATTACTCTTTACTCTGCATAAAAATCAGAACTTTTTTTTCCCCACAAACAGATTAAGCAGATTAAGATGTATTTACCTGCTAGAAAATGGTTAGCTGATATGGGGCATTAATGCAAGATTGTTATTCTCACTCTGGCTGCAAGCACCCAGGTGAGGTTCACCTGCATAGCGCTTAGGTGGAGTTCCTAGCACTCTTGTTATAGTTCCATCCTCTCACTTCTTAATAAAGTCTTTAGAATTCCAGCAAGGGAAATTGATGGTATAAGTATAAACTTTTAATCCACTCAAATTTATTTGTTATTTTAAAAATCTGGGTACATTAACTTTCATTGAATCAAAATATTTGGAATGCATTTTACAACTTATTTAAATACATAAATATGTTATGAGACCTTTATTAAGATCCACTAGGTTGGCCCTGGCCGGTTGGCTCAGCGGTAGAGCGTCGGCCTAGCGTGCGGAGGACCCGGGTTTGATTCCCGGCCAGGGCACACAGGAGAAGCGCCCATTTGCTTCTCCACCCCTCCGCCGCGCTTTCCTCTCTGTCTCTCTCATCCCCTCCCGCAGCCAAGGCTCCACTGGAGCAAAGATGGCCCGGGCGCTGGGGATGGCTCTGTGGCCTCTGCCCCAGGCGCTGGAGTGGCTCTGGTCGCAACATGGTGACGCCCAGGATGGGCGGAGCATCGCCCCCTGGTGGGCAGAGCTTCACCCCTGGTGGGCGTGCCGGGTGGATCCCGGTCGGGCGCATGCGGGAGTCTGTCTGACTGTCTCTCCCTGTTTCCAGCTTCAGAAAAATGAAAAGGAAAAAAAAAAAAAAAAAAGATCCACTAGGTTAAGTGATTGTTTGATATTAAATGTAAATCTCAATGCTAGAAAATATGCACAATAAATGATAGGTGTACATTTAATTTTGCATCTTCCCTGATTAGTACTATGAATTAGACTCCATAAAAAAGAATAAAGAGGAAGAAAAGATTCTAATATCTGCTTTTATTATAGACAATTATTAGTGCTGATGGGAGTTATTACTAACTATGATACACAGGCTATGCAAATGCACTTTTATGTTTGTACCTCAAAAGATGAAAAGTATATATGAAGATGTGTTTGAAAATAAAGTCCTCTGTATTCAAACAATAGCTATATCTAAATAAAATCAGCTGAAAACTTATATGGTCTTCTATTGTACTTCACATTTACCACTATATACTCTTATATATGTATGTGTGTTGTGTGTGTGTGTGTGTGTGTGTGTGTGTGTGTGTGTGTAAACTGGTAGGTGAAGAATTGCTGGCAGGAATACTTCTAAAAAATGGAAAACCCATATCTTCATGGTAGGAATATGAGATATTTACATTTAAAAAGCCTTAAAAACTATGCCGTCAAAGAACTTGACTCTAAAAACATCTCTTTGCATAATAGGCCAACATGACTCTGATTAAAATTTTAAAAAAGCACATCTACAAAACAGTATTGTGATGCTGATTTCAACATGGAAACAGTCACAGAATTTTAAATTTTGGAAATTGAAATACCAAAGTGAGGTTCTCATGGGCTGTGAGGTAAACTGGAACAAAAAGACGCCGTTAGCATCAGCAGTTGGCTTCTATGCTGCCAAACTGGGGGCAGCCCCCAAGAGGCTTGGTTTTGCCGATCTGAATCAGAAGCTTTCATTTCAGTACTCATGATCATTTATATAGCGAGTGAGAGACCTCATCATGCTGCCTTATGGAGCAGAGCATAACTTTTTTTAAAAGCTAGATTCACAAATGCTAGAAAATGTTCATTCCTGAAGGTGACTTACTGGTAAATAATGGATTGAGTAAGAACTGCAAAACATATGTATTTGTCTTTAAGGGGCTGAAAAATATTTTAAGTCCTTTGGAAGTTTTTGCTTCACTGTGAGAATTAACAGGACTCTGGATCAAATGAAATGCAATTGGAGGGAAAAAAAAGCTTTGATGCTATGTTTATGAGGCTGAAATGAATATACTCTTATATAAAATTTTACATGTCATAAGAATTTCTGATAAAATATTTGGTTTCTTTCATAGCAAAGTTGTTCTCAGCACGAAGTTTATATTCTTGATATTACAGTAATTTAATTCATCTCCAACAAAGACTTGCTAGTGGGTCTCCGCCTGTTAGGAGTACTGGGTGTGTAATCCTAATAAGCAGTGATCTAACAAAAAGGAGCCAGAAGCCTTGCTCTCTAACAGACTTATGAAAGTAATTGTACCTTGACTGAAGCTACACCATTCTCAAACCCCTGCTGCTCCTGCTGATTCTTAGGATGGTTATTTTCTACTTAAAGAAAACAGACAGGCTTTAAAAGAATAATAGCTGGTGTTAAGTAATATTAAAAAATTTAATTAGATTCTCAGCACAGCTTATATAACAATGGTACAAATATTTCAACTCAAATAATAAAAGACTCAAAGGTTTTAAAAAATTATGTAGAATGGTTAATTAGAAAAATGCACTAATTGGAGTAACAACTCACAAGATTACACTGGGATAGAGGGGAAAGGGGAAAATCTCTCACTGGCCATGATCATTCCCAGAACACATCATTAGCACCGGCTTTCGCGGGCTTTGCATAGCCACGGCTAGGGTGAAAGATGGCATTAACAGAGTTGCATAATGTAAGACGAGACAAAATGTCAAGAACCATCTTTTAAAAAGTGTTAGGGGAGAAAGCAGGCAGGATTGTAGGAGCAGCTGCTTGGATTAGGTAGCTGAAGCAAGGTGATGAGAGACAGATCTTTCAGGATTGCTCTTTGCCCCTTGGGTTTGATCTCTAGTTTATTCAAGGGTATTAAAGCTCTAGAGACAAGTGTTTAAATAGCTCCTACTGACACAGAACTGACTTATATCCAAGATCTAATTTGCATTGTGCATTTGGAAACATCCATTTCCAATAGGCAGATGACAGGTGAATAAGGGACTCAAAACAAGAAGAATCCCACAGGGAAAAGAAACCACAGATCTCAATGAATAATCTGGCATCTTTTAGTCAGCAGTTTTAGTAACATTGTGTCCTCTCCAGTCACCCACTAGCAGACACAGATTTTCCACTACTCAGTGTTAAAGCTACCTTGAAAACTCTAATTTGCTTTGCCTACCATCTCATCTCTATCAAACCCTTGTCTTTCTTTTATTATCTAGTTAACTCATTCTAAAATAATTAACTCATCCTTTATTCTACATAACCTTTTCTGATTTCCACACCTAAGACATAATTAATATTAGCATCATTCTAGCAACTTGACAGATGTGTGACCATATAAGCATTTACAACATTGTATTTTTCTAGTTATATATGTGAATGTCCCACCACTCATGAGGAGGACTCTGAGACCTTTGAACTATGTTATATATCAGAGCTCATGTTAAGTGCTCCTAAGATGTTCATTGAATATATCTGCAATAACAATTTTATCATAAAGGATTCTGGATTGCCCCACCAAGGAGGGCCTTCCTTTGGCATGTCTAATGCATTTGCTTTTGCCTTATGACTAATTCCTGAAATTATTAATTAGAGAAGAGAATATGCTTTTAAATCTCACATGGCTGAAAACATTAGAGAATATCTAATAAAATACCAGGAAAAAAAGTGGCACTCTGTTACACAAGGGCCATAGATACCACTGACAAAATCTTTATATATTTGTAATGCATAGAAAGAATCTGTGGATTCATGGAAACATGGCAGGAGACCCAAAAGAGTAGGTGGGACAAACCTCAAACACTTCCAAAATGATCTAGTGTTATGTAACACAAATATCTCAAATCCTGCCAAAGAACTTTATAGCAGTACAGTTCAGAGATTTATTTTGCTAGTAAGGTGGAGGTAACAGTAGAATAGATAATAAACCACAATGTATTTTTTACTTACTTTCAGACATACTGTTCTATTGTTATTAGTTTCACTCATTGATATTTAAATGTATATCCAGTGAAGGTTCTCATGTTTGCATAGCCTTCAGTTTTTAAGATCAGCGTATCCACGCAGCCTCAAGTTGCTTCATTCTCCCGTAGAAAGATTTTCAGATAAAAATTGTGTCCTCAGTCACAAATTTCTTTGTTACCATAGTGATAAGAATAAAGAATTCTTAAAAAGCTAAAAATACCTGAACACATACAGACAGTTTTAGGAATTTGACCTACTTGGTGTCATACTCTGTAGAAGTTAATCAATTGAATTAACTACATATGCGTGAGGTGACATCGTCTACTGAATGAAAAAAAAATGCGTAAGTTGCACATCTGGAATATTATCCATAGTCAGTGTGAATGAAGATGACTGACAATCTAAAATGCATAAAATCAGATTCTCTTAAAAATGAAATAGATTCCAGAAGCAAGCAGAAAACCATTAATTTAGCTCCATTTTAGAATATTACCATTTTAAATGAAAGTTTCTTATGCACCAAAAGGATTTTTCTAACTGGAAGGAGCAACATAATTGGACATGTATTTAAAATTATGCTAAAGTGGCTTCTTTCTGTAAAGCAAAGCTTCACAATTTTAGGCATTATAATAAACTATGTTTTTAAACTAAGTTTTTTTTTAATTTTAGTTTTTATGAGAAACATAATAGACTCAATCATTTGCAGAAAATCTATATTGCAAGGCATTAAGTTAGTTTATGAAATATCAATAAAAGGCAGGACTTGCTGTCAAAAATGTTATAATCATTCATTTTTCATAGCATTGACTTATAAAGTGTCTCTCACAGTAAAATGGAAAGAGAGCACCGAACTTAAATAGACCAGGAAAAAAGTTCCAGCTCTATTAACGAGTTTAGAAAAATTTCTTTCTAAGTCTCAATTCTCTCATATGTAAAAAGAACAGAAATGAGCATATCATCTCCTCTAGAACACTGATATTATGATATTCAAAAGAGATGATATGTGTGGAAATCAATGAATGACATTCAAAAAATAACCTCTATAAAGATGATTAGGTTCAATATTTAAACATTTTCAAAATAATTTTTATTTTCATAATTAACTATACTTAAAATTATTTAAGAATAATAGTAGCAAACATTGATTGAGCACTTACAATGGAAAACACATTTTACATGAATGATGTAATTTATCCCTCACAACAGTCCAATTATAGTTGAGCAAAATGAGGCATAGCAGAGAGAAATTACCCAAAGACATTCAACTGGTATATGGCAGAGTTAGGAATTAAACCCAGGCAAGCTAATTCTATGTCATGCTCCAAATCTAAGCCTTTATGATATAGCCCAAAATAAACATTAGAAAAAATATCTCTATAAAACTTAATTTGAAAAGAAAATCTTATATTTTAAATTACTAAAAATAATCAGTATAAGTTTCTGAAATGCCTAATTACTTCTATTTTGTTATATTTAATTTTTTTTCATTTTATTATTTATTATAAAGAAAAGTGGAAATAACAGTATTATAGATAACATATTATAGATAATCCATATAACAGATTACTACTCAATCATAAATACTATTATAAAAGGTATTTATGGCTTGAAAACTTTTGAGTACTGTTATGCAAAAAGAGCAGACTTTCAAACTGGTAGAAAATAATCTCAATTTTTATAAAAATAATATCTTATGCACAGAAAAAAACCTGGATAGACTTCAATAGATTGCTATTTTTTAGTAATGTTATATATTTTTATATCCCAAAATATTCTATAATAAACATTCAAAGATTTTGTCAACAGGAAAAATGCTACTTAAACAAGCAACCTAATCATAATCACTGAAGCACAAAGTGATTTGAATGCTTCTGCTAGTCTGTAAACAAATGTTTACTAAGAGTCTAGAAAGCATTCTAGATAATAGGGATAACAGCAGTGGCAAAGTCCATAGGTAAAGAATTAAGTAAATTTACACTAAGAACTCATGAAAGAAGAGAACTTCAGACCTATAATGACTATAACTTTGTCACTCTGACCTGAATTCCTGAATCACACCTTCCTACTAGCACATGAACCAACCCTATTCTTCCATTTAAAAAGGTGCTGATATGTTTGTTTACCTTTCTTCTCAAATAAATTCTGCATATATCCATGCATTACCTCTAAACATGGCAGTGACCCATAACAGTAGTGTGAACACAGAAAGAAATGTTGAAAGTAATCTCAAGGAGTTAAGAAAAATTCATTGAGATTTTTTACATCTCGATGTTAATTACAACTCTCTTACTAGTGTTTAGAGAAGGGAGGAATGTCACTTCATTTAAATATTCTCATACAACACTATTCTTTCAATTATTTACTATTCAGAAAATAAATGACTTTTTAACTATAAAATTCTATTATATTGAAATGATTTATGATGTTAGACATTTACATTCTTCAGTTCCAAATCTAACTATCTATGAGAGTTAAAAGAAAGTAAAGGATGGATAAATGGTGATAGAAGGAGACTTGACTTGGGTTGTGGACACACAATACAATATACAGATGATATATTATAGAATTGAATATCTGAAACCTATATAATTTTTAATCAATGTCATCCCAATAAATTCAATAATAATAAAAATAATTAAAAATTAAAATATAAAATAAAATATGGTAGTGTAAAATATACTCAGTTAGGTATAACATAGCAAAAAATATATATTAAAAGCTTAAAAGTCTAAAATTATCTCCTCCGGCCACCTAAAAATAAATCATTGTATAAACTTCTTTTACCCTTTAAATCTGTTTCTTCATATATATTAAAATTAGGTAAAAATAAGTTTATGGAAAAGGATTTATAAGACAAGTTTAATGAAGGCAAGAGAAGAAAGGAATGAAAGAATAAGGGAGTAAATAGGAAGGAAAAAAAAGACACGGAAAGGAAAAGAAGGGAGATGAAAAAGGAGGAAGTAAGAAACTACTTGCCTCTTTGGACCAGGTCCCAAACTTGATCAATTTGCTGCTGAATTGGGAAATGACCACAGTCATTGAAGAATTTAAGGAGCTCACTTCTTTCTAATCCTTGCCAATCTTCCCTCTTAGCAAACATTGTTTCATAGACTAAAGGAGGAAAAAAGATGAAAGAAAATATTTTCTTTGTACAGATTATATCAAGTACAAACCACCTAAAAGTTTCATCTGGATTTGAAGAACTTTAACCCCAGTTTTCTTTTTATGTCTGGTGATAACCTCCATACTTAGGTGTCAACCTTCTACATCAGGTTAGAAGGAAACGAAATTTGGACTTGCTTCCCCAAAGAGAATACTGGCATCTTCTGACCTGGTTTATACAACAGTTGTTTACAGTCCCTACATCCATGAATGACCAAACTTTCAGAAGACATAAATTCTGTGTCAACATTTTGGGGAAGGGCTGATTTCTGCTGACCCATTTCAGTATTCATTGTTTATTATTTTCATCTCTTTTGACTTCTACTAACAATCTAACTACTTGAATTGCTGATTCCACTTTGAACTGATTAGTTTACCTCTGCTTTGGGCCCTAAATGGAATAATGTCTACTTTTTCACTGGCTTCTTGTATTCTTACTTCCTAGTTTAAGGTCCTTGGCTATTCCTGGCTCAAGGCTACCACAGGAAACCACTCAGTTGCGCCATCCCTCACCTATCTCCCAGACTTGGCATTAGACAGGGATTAGGTAACGACCAAGAGAATTGACATATACATTTGTAACTGTAGTTCTACACGAACCTTTTATTGTTTTCTTTTCAAAATGGTGATATTTAGTCTTTATTCTTAAGTATATGGATTAGCTCCATGAAACTGATTGTTAATTAGCCTTTTCAGGATGACATGTTTTGCCTCAGTCCAGGTTTAGTTAGCTCTGAAACACAGGCTCTCAATGACAAAGGGCACCAAAAGAGGTTTCTAACAAAAGTTAATGTACCATGCCTGACCAGGGGTGATGCAGTGGTAGAGCATCGTACTGGGATGCGGAGGACCCAGGTTTAAGACCCCGAGGTCACCAGCTTGAGTGCAGGCTCATCTGGTTTGAGCAAAAAGTTCACCAGCTTGGACCCGAGGTCGCTGGTTTGAGCAAGGGGTTACTCGGTCTGCTGTAGCCCCCCAGTCAAGGCACATATGAGAAAGCAATCAATGAATAACTAAGTGCCACAATGAAAAACTGATGGTTGATGCTTCTCATCTCTCTCCATTCCTGTCTGTTTGTCCCTATCTATCCCTCTCTCTGACTCTCTCTCTCTCTCTGTCTCTGTAAAAAAAAAAAAAAAAAGGTTAATGTACCATCTTGGCATTTAACTTTATGAACTTCAACTTTCTATTCATTCATTTATGTATTCATTCAGTTGGGATGGGGGTCATGAGACACTGACAAATTCAAGCAATATTTAGTGATTGCCTAAATATGAGTAGCTATTCCAGATCTTGATGCACAGCAGCAAAATGAACACAGGTTCATATTTTTTATGTCCATGGCTTTTTTCCTCATTTCAAATAAGCAAACTCGGGCAGTTTGTGTTGGTGGTCCCATCCATATCACCTTGTCCCTTACATTCCAGTGCTTCTGACCTGACTTTCAATTGCTGGCATCTGCATTTCATTGCCTAAGGGCTCCCTCTGGCTGCTGGACTCCACTCTGCCCATCTGAGCAGCAAGCCAGAGTTTCCAGGAAATTAAGGTCCCCACTGGAACAGCCCTGAACCATTGATTAGGGGGAGTTGGGGAATAAACACCCAGCACTTGTGCCAAGTTGGCTGCATTATCCTCTAGTCTAAGGGAATTAAGCTCCAGTTGCCCACCTGGTAATCTGCCTGATAATACACTCTTTTTTTTACTTCCTCCATCCCTTCCCTGTCTCACGTCTCCATTCTGCTAACAGTATTTCCTGGGATCGACTCACAAATAAATCAGTTGTACTTGAATTCTTGTCTCAGGGTCTGATTCTAGAGAAACCCAAACTGACACACAAATAACATCGCTTTTTACTTTTATGTAAAAGTAAATATATTTCTCCTTGAGGAAGTATATATACATCTATTAGTTTTTCCTTGAATTAATCCATTTTAGATGTATCCCACTAGATCAAACTGATGTGCATATTAACATTATGGATTTGTACCTACATTAATAGATAACAATGCCTCTAACCTGCACAGTATGCCCTAAAAGCAAACATTTGGCAACACACTAGCAGAATAAATAGTTTAGGCAAGTGTAATTAGGGTCAATATAAAACAAAATCATGAAAATTAATGGAAATTTCTGGTCATTGAAAGATAAAGCAGGGGTCCCCAAACTACGCCCTGCGGGCTGCATGCGACCCCCTGAGGTCATTTATCCGGCCCCGCTGCACTTCCAGAAGGGGCACCTCTTCCATTGGTGGTCAGTGAGAGGAGCACATTGACCATCTCATTAGTCAAAAGCAGGCCCATAGTTCCCATTGAAATACTGGTCTGTTTGTTGATTTAAATTTACTTGTTCTTTATTTTAAAATTGTATTTGTTCCCGTTTTGTGTTTTTACTTTAAAATAAGATATGTGCAGTGTGCATAGGGATTTGTTCATAGTTTTTTTTATAGTCCAGCCCTCCAACAGTCTGAGAGACAGTAAACTGGCCCCCTGTGTAAAAAGTTTGGGGACCTCTGCTCTAAAGGGTGAATAAGTATTTGCCAGATATCAAATATCACCCAACTAGCAATCAAGATATAGGAAGGACACAGAATTTTCTAAAGAATATAAAGACAAATAACAACTTACAAATTCTATGGACTCTAGAGTTACTTTAGATCTCAATGCAAATGGATGCCTTAGTTGGTAATTCTCTAAATCATTCATTTAGCTAACTCTCTTGTATTATTCAGATCCTATGTTGCACAGAACACCATTGGCCCCCACTGGATTCTTCATATCCTTGCCTCATGTCAGCCTATTCTCTCTTTTTTTATTATTATTTTTATTATTAAGTGAGAGTTAGGGAAGCAGAGACAGACTCCCACATGCACTCCAACCTCCACCCAGACTGGAATCTACCCAGCAAGCCCCCTGCCAGGCAATGCTCAGCCTATCTGGGCTGCTGTTATGTTGTTCAGCAACCAACCTATTTTTAGTATCTGAGGCAAGACCATGTAGCCATCCTCAGTGCCCATGGCCAATTTTGCTTGAACGATTAGAGCCATGGCTGTGAGAGGGAAAGAGAGAGAGATAGAAAGTGATAAGAGGGGCAAGGATGGAAAAGCAGATGGTCCCTATTTTGTGTGCCCTGACTGGGAATCAAACCTGGGACTTCCACATGCCCATCCAACACTCTACCACTGAGCCAACCGCCAGAGCAAATCATCTTCTCAAAAAAAAAAACCACAAATAAAAATGCCAGAGTGATGTGTTCAGATATAAACTGTTCCGTAGTTCATCATTCACAATGCTCGACAGGCTTCCTAACTCCTTCAACGTAAAAGCCAGTGTTCTATAAAGTTAGATGCAACCTGTGTCCCCACGCCCTGCTACTTTTTCTAATCTCTGTTTGCTCTGCTCTGGCTCACAAACTCCATCTAGTACATTAGTCTCCTGGCTTCCTCCTAAGGTAAATGCTTCCCACCAGCCTTTATACTTGCCTCTCCCTCTGCCTAGAGCATTCTTCCTCCCTCACTTTCTTTAAGACTTTTACTCAAATTCTCAACTAGAAACTAACAGAGTCTGTAACAACATCAGTTTTTTTTCTCTTTTAAATCAAAATGAAATGGTTATTTATAGATGCAATAATAATAGTGCAATCTGCAGTTAAAATCAAGGGGAAAATCATGGAAAGAAAGTAAAACAAAAATAAGCATGATTCTAAAAGATTAAAAAATGAATTTAATGACAGAGTTTGGGGTTTGAAGATAAGACTGAGTAAAAATAGTGGGGGCATTTAGTGATCTGGAAGTCACTAGCTAAAAATAAAGGGAGTGGAAAAGAAACAGTGATCTGTGTTATAATTATAAGGTCCTAATAATCTTTTAATAAATATTAATATATCTGTACATTCATACTAGGTTATGGGATATAAAATTACTATGCCTAAAAGGGTGTTATTCAGAAACAATTTCATCACTTACATTTTTTTCTATCCATCCATTCCTCTAGTTCTGTAAAGTTTATAATTTGTCTTGTCCTCCAAAGACCAAGTCGATACTTAACACGATAGATTAGTCTGCAATACAAGTCTATAACTGCTTTCAAATTTGGTCCATGATTCAAAGCCTATAAAATAGCAACATAGACAGTTAGAGCTCCTTATATATGTGTGCTATGATTTTTTCCTTTTCATTTCATCTATCGCACTCAGTTTCCTAACTTATGGGTGTATTTTTTTGTTTTTTGGCTAGGTTGGTTAAACATATGCATTATACAGTCAGATAATCACCCTGAAGTTCAGAGAACTTCATTGAGTTGTTGTTTTTTTGTTACCAGATACTTGTATTTTCCTTAGAATAGAGGTTTCAATGACAGATATTTTCATAGGAGCTTCCTGAGCTGATGTCCAGATTTCTACAACATGTAGCCTATTCATCCAAAATAAATAAATAAATATTTATTAAAGCATTATTCTGTAATGAACGATTCTTGTCTAAGCTATAAACTCTGGATCCTCAAATCACTGTATTTTTTTCCTCTTGAAAACTGTATCTTCATATCTTTTACCTCGTTTTCACGGACTTCAGGTTATTCTTGATGATTTCTAAAAACTGAATACTAAAGAAAACAACTTTTTAACTTATGTGCATATTTGGTCTTATCAGTTTATCTTTTACCTGTAACTATATTTTCTGTACATAAATTTTCTACATCTTAATAGACTTTTAAAAGTTAAAATATTCATCTATTTTAAGTACTTTTTCTAAAGAGCCAGTCCCATTTTATCAATTAAATCATTTTACACTTTCTAGCTCATTAATTCCTTTCTTAGCCTTTTCTATCACTCTTGACTTCTTGAATGAAAAACCTAATTCATTTTTTTTAATTTTTAAATAATATATTTAAAGGTCATAAATTTTCCTGAGTCAGTTTTCCTGTGATGTGCTTTGCATGCCATTTTACAAGTGAAAACACTGAAGAATAAAATCTTTAAGTAACTTTCCTAAGGTCTCTCACAGCTAGGAAGTTACAGAACTGGTTTTGAAATAAAAACAGGAACACTATAGAGACCACATTTTTAATTATATACTATATTCCTCATAATTTATTTAAATTTAGTATCTTTCACCCATTTGGGGATTTTTTATTTTGATTTCTTTCCTAGTATATTTCTTTTCTTTTCTTTTTGACAGAGAGAGGAACAGATAGGGACAGACAGATGGGAAGGGAAAGAAATGAGAAGCTTCTATCCTTCATTGTGACTCCTTAGTTGTTCATTGATTGCTTTCTCACATGTGCCTTGACCTGGGGGGCTCCAGCAGACCGAGTAACCCCTTGCTCAAGCCAGCAACCTTGGGCTTCAAGCCAGCAATCGTGCAGTCATGTCCATGATCCCGCACTCATGCCAGTGACCCATGCTCAAGCTGGTGAGCCTGCACCCAAGTTGGATAAGTCCACGCCTAAGCCAAGCCAGTAACCTTGGGGTTTCGAACCTGAGTCCTCCACATCCCAGTCCAACGCTCTGTCCACTGCACCACCACCTGGTCAGGCAGTATATTTCTTTTTATACCACATAATTGTTCTTGCTCTTGCCATTTATTTTGTTTTGTATAATTCTTTAAAGGTTATTTTTATAATTTTATTTTTTTACCTTCACTTAATTGTGTGAATCTTCTTTAAATTTTTTAATTCTATGCTTAACTCTATATTTCTTAATTTAGCAATATTATCAATGAAATATTATTGTTTAATTTTCTTTTTATTTACTTTCTTATTTTTTTTATTTTTATTTATTCATTTTAGAGAGGAGAGAGAGAGAGACAGAGAGAGAGAGAGAGGAGAGAGAGACAGGGGGGAGGAGCTGGAAGCATCAACTCCTATATGTGCCTTGACCTGGCAAGCCCAGAGTTTCGAACCGGCGGCCTCAGCATTTCCAGGTCGACGCTTTATCCACTGCGCCACCACAGGTCAGGCCATGTTTAATTTTCTTGACTGAAACAAGCAATTAGCATTATGTCACTACTTTCCTCTTCACTTTGCTCCTTCTATCTGAATGTCATAAGAATTCAGGCAGATTCTGTTTCCTAATCGTCTTTCAACATTTAATAACATTTTCCAAGGTTTCTTTTTAATCTGTCTTTTGTTCAATATGTTCCTGTCATTTAAAAAAAATAATGAATTGGTCACACTTTTGGAGTGTTCTGCACCCTATGAATCTTAGTGGGAGGTAAAATTCATCTATAATTTAAAGGTGCAAATCAGATGATCGTGACTCAAGTCTCCTCTGTGGGTAGGATACAGACACAGAACAAAGCTTCATCCATTATCTATACTAGCCCCAGATTTTAAATAGAATGCTTTTAAAAGCAAAATAGTGGCAAATCTATTTGTGTGGTAGAGTAACCTGGAAGCTAAGTTCATTATCATCTCTTAATTCTGAGTTTAGTTCTCCGACCTCTACTCAATATTCTACTCAAAAGCCTAAATCTGTCAGTAGTTTTGTTGTTGTTGTTGTTCTTGTTGTTGTTGCTTGTTTTTGCTTTTTGTTTTGTTCGGGAGTCTTTTGCTTATAATTAAGAATCAAGCAGTGCTTTAATTATATTTTTTAGAACATAAGCCTAAAGGTACCTGTCTGGCGTGTGCTGCTTAGATAAACAATGACCTTTGCTAAGAGAGCAGAGCTTCGAGCAGCCCCCAAAGTCAATGGAGCAGCTTTTCCTCTGAATCTAATAAATTTTTTTTTGGGGGGGGATGCAACTTATCTTATGAGGGACACCTCCTCAGATCTGAGGGATTTGAAAGATTACCAAGAGGTTTTCATGGTTAGGAGGTGGTGGCTCTC
Organism: Saccopteryx bilineata; assembly: GCF_036850765.1. Classification (NCBI taxonomy): domain Eukaryota; kingdom Metazoa; phylum Chordata; class Mammalia; order Chiroptera; family Emballonuridae; genus Saccopteryx; species Saccopteryx bilineata. Next base: position 184,178,739 of record NC_089490.1, on the reverse strand, counting down.
ATTGCAGCCTGCCTCTCCGCCAGTCGTCAGCCTGGAAACATGCCCAGCAACGGGGCTGTGCCCACCTCAGTGTATGAACTCTTACATCTCTCAATACTTCTCAAACAGAATTTATCAGAAAAATGTGCAGATTGGCTTTTATAACAGTAATATTAAAATATAAAACACTCATTGCAAATGAATGATTACAATTTTCCAATTCCTGTTGACTTAAATGGTAAAGATATTATACTCATCACGCTTCAGCATTTTAAGAAATTATTTCAGTGTGCATTGTCAGTCTTTCGTTTGATATGGTCATGTCTTTTTAAATATATATATGGTGAATTAATTGCTTGTGTACATAATTCCACTACCATATGACACTCAGTGGGATTTAATTTCTTTGATTTCCTAGCAAGGGTAGCCCCTTTTCACATTTACTAGAGATTTATGTTTCTTCTAGTATAAAGTACTAGTCTATGTTTTCTACCTACATTTCTATTATTATTATATTTTTATCAGTTTATGAGATAACTATTTCCATGTTGACATTTTCTAACCTTTGTACAATTTTAACAAATGTTTTCCCACAATTTAACTTAAAAAATATATTATAGGCCCTGGCCGGTTGGCTCAGTGGTAGAGCATCAGCCTGGCGTGCGGAAGTCCCGGGTTCGATTCCCGGCCAGGGCACACAGGAGAGGCGCCCATCTGCCTCTCCACCCCTCCCCCTCTCCTTCCTCTCTGTGTCTCTCTTCCCCTCCCACAGCCAAGGCTCCATTGGAGCAAGGATGGCCCGGGCGCTGGGGATGGCTCCTTGGCCTCTGCCCCAGGCGCTGGAGTGGCTCTGGTCACAACAGAGCGACCCCCCGGAGGGGCAGAGCATCGCCCCCTGGTGGGCAGAGCGTCGCCCCCTGTTGTGCGTGCCGGGTGGATCCCGGTTGGGTGCATGCAGGAGTCTGTCTGTCTCTCCCCATTTCCAGCTTCAAAAAAAAAAAAAAAAAATTATAGACCAAATGTCTTGACCGCATTCATTGACTGAACTCTAAACTTGTCTAAACACTTATGTAGGACAATATTCCAAATGATCTTTATGCAAAACCTTGTAAAAACAAAAAGGAAATGTTTTTTAAATTATCAAACCTGTATACAATGAAATAAAATATCATATTCTGAATAGTTACTGTAAATATACAGACATAAACACACACTTAAATATATAAGCCACAGATAACATTAAATGTGCTCTTTGTATCCACTTCCCCACCCACTAAAGAATTAGTGAAGCCCTTAGCCACATACACGTAGCTACAGGACATGTACAAGGGTTTGGTTCTTGTTTTTTTCAGGCCTCTTCTCTGTGTCCCCTGACCTAGGTCAGAATGATGACTTTTATTATTGTCTGAAGCACACACTCTATCATTCTATATTTAATTGCTTAGCATAAAGACTAAGTACACATTCTTGGCCATCTGTATCACTGAATCTTGGTTTCTTCCAATGTGCTCTGTAAAATGTCAGCAGCTACTCCTGGATTGCCACAGAACTGGTTGATGCCTCTCTAAATAACTGTACCTATAGCTCTCCATATTGTCTCCCTGATGTGAGCACACCACAACTGGATCTGTAGATTTAGCTTTTGACAGGACATTCCGATGTCCATGTTGAGACTGATTTAAGAAAAGAATCCACCATTTTGCAATGATTATTGGATACTATTGTTACCAGAATGCCCTAGTCTTTTAAAGTTCCTGGAGCTAGAGTGACTTAAGGTTAATTCTCAAAATTTGAGTATGCCACTGGCTTAGCTGTGCAACTTTAGACAGTTATGTTATCTTTCTAGGCCTTACTTTTCATAATGACTAAAGATAATTATACAGCTAGGAGGAATGACACCACCCCAATTCTTGATCACCAACTTTTTGTGGGTTCCTAAAGTGGCCGGAAATTCACCTGTGTTTTATTAGTCATCACTCTGCCATTTTCTATAAAAACTTAATCTCGACAAATTCTCATACTCATCATCTAAATGCTCACAGAGAATCAACAGACAGCAAAGGAGAAACAAAATTAGTGAAAATATATGTGGTCCTGGCTTTAACAGTAGACCCAGAACTGTTGTTCAATTAAGGATAAATCAGGCCTTTTGCTTTGTCTCCAGCTTGACACAGTCAGCAAAGTAGATTATTCATAGCATTTTCTTAATCCAAAGAAGGTAGACAGAACTTTATTTAGAAAAATCATAGATTTGTTTACCAAGTGATTATTCAAAATTTCTATTTAATTAAATCTACATGAGATATTGTAAACACTTTATAATATTAAATATATGTTTTACCTTGATCCTTAATCTTTGGAATCTTCTGCGTTCAAGCCACCCTTTAACATATGCCTGCATGATAGTGATCGATTTAATTGACTTTCTGGTAAATATCATTGTTTTCCTTTCCTGAAATACTTGGAAAATATCGATATGTGGTCCAATTCTTTTAACTCTATTGTCAAGTTTATTACTTTTACTTTGAGTAGGTCGTACCCTAAAAATAAAATATAAAACTTTTTTATTGTTAATAAAAAAATAAACTTTTGAAAAGTCCTAGATTTATTTCAATGATGAATATACTGAAATAAAAAATATGTTGTGGTTTGTATGCAGACTTCATAGACATTACCTGGACATGTCAACAGAGTTCTCCAAAGAAGGTTGAACATACCAGAATCAATATAACGTACATAACATTAACTTTTCAAAGAAAACCCAAAACACAGTGAACTTGCCAAAGCTTGTTCACAACTATTCAAAAGAGAGAAATAGTATCTAAGGAACAAAAGGTTTTCATACAACAGGGCAAGTTAATCAAAATAACTTTCCTGTCCCAGAAGCTATTAAACTAAAGACTATTCCAAATTTATTTGGCACTGATATTCTGCTTGCCAATTTTCTGTAAAGATTAATTTTATTTTCCAAATGCTATCAACTGAGAAGCACGATAGTGTATGCGTAGGGTCACAGACTACAAAATCACAGAAGATAGGGGTCATACTGGAATCAGTGACGAGCCCTGCAATACTGACATAGATGGCCCTTGCAGTGATGACAAACAGGTTGAAGACACTGGGGACTTTCTGCTGTGAGCAGACTCTCTGTAACCTTGGTAATCTTGTACCTACTTTTTTCCTTTATATATATGTTGTATTGGTTTTATATGGTAGTCAGTTTTTTCAATGTCTTGCAAAGTCCAAAGTCTACTTTCCTTGCAATATTTAGGATACACAGAAAGCTTTTATACTTTTTCATTTCTTTCGTTTCTGCAACTTTCACAGCCAAAGTACCAAAGAGATGCCCAAGTGAACTCACGCACCAGAGCTGAGTATTTTCCTGAAAAGGCACTGAATCCCAGGCCCAACTTTCTTGATTCCCAGAGTGAATAGAACTGACCCTGTTTCTGCGTCATTTTTCTCTGAGTATGCTTTGATATCTGCATTAAGCTGGTCCTTAGTGTGTTTTGTTCTGTTTTAGACAGAGCCACTATTTTTCTTCCCTTAGTGACTGAAATGTTAGGAGTCTGATGTTGATTATTTGACCCTCTAGTCTCTTTGGGTAGTGAATGGTATAAGACAGGGAATCCTACATCAGTCTTTTACATTGACTTTTTTGTTAGTTTGTCTTGAAGCTTGCAGTATCTTCTGAAATGCCCTGTATTATATGTTGGCTGATTATCAGTATAGCTAAAATCACTCAAGATAATTTTTGGCCCACTAGAATGGATAGTACCCCAGATAAAGAAATATTTGTAACAAGTATTACTTGGAGAGTCTTTTCATTTCCTTGACCTTCCTACTTCCAAGGAGTCATAACTGACCAGTGGGATTGCCCAGGTACCGAAAATTGTACTCCATATTTACATTTGACCTACAGCTAATGATGTAGAATTGAGGCTGTTAGCTCTCTTTGTGCTTGTGTGTATAAATGAAAAATGCCCTTGCTCTCTCTGCAAAAGAATGGAAGTTAGCCTTGTATAATTTCTAGTAACTACAGCTCTTTTGTACCTATGGCTTCTTTTTCTCATTCTCTTCAGAAATCTTCTGTAGGTTAATGAGTCAAACATATATCATTTTTTTTCCTCTGGAGACATATGACTTAAATAGGCAAAGCTATTAGAAAAGGCACAATTATGAAGTTTTTTGGTTTGGTTTTTTTTACATTAAAATTGATATTGACTAGCTTATAAAAGAGGCTGATTTTTAAGAGGATTTTTGCTTGGGTAATATAACAATTTTTATGAGTGGACCTTGATGTATGAGATAAACAGAATAAAGATGAAGTGGAAATTATTACTTCTGGCTTATTCAAAGTTTCAAGATCTGCTATAAAATCTAAAGGATTCTGAGTTCATGACTTTTTCTTATTTCTCAGAAAATAAATAGGAGATCTGTTATAAAAAGAAATACCCAAATGAGCCAAAACCCAAAGTTCTATTACCTAACAACAAGGTGTACATAAATCTTAAGTGATATGTGTGATTGATTGTAAGGTGATATATGATGTATATTGTTGAATCTTCAGCAGTGGTCACAAGAGTTGTGGTCTTCTAAGTGGCATTGAATGGCACATAGTTCTCACCTAGAAAGAAGTGGTGTGTGTGTGTGTGTGTGTGTGTGTGTGTGTGTGTGTGTGAAAGAGAAAGAGAGAATGAACTGACATTAATTGGGTTAAAAGCTGTACTTAATATAAATTAGTAAAACTATATTAAGTAAAAATATTATAAATAAATGCAAACATGTTTACAAAATAATGGATTGTTTTGTCTGATTTTTTATTAACTGAAAATAAAGAATTTTATCTTATGCCTTAAACATATGAAAAGCAAACTATTTTAACAAACAATGGGTTTGAAAAGAACCTATAAAACATACCAAATTCAGACAGCTCAGTTTTGATGAGCTTAGTTATAAAATAAAGAAGTGATTCTGAATCCTTGATTATACAATGTGACATACATGATATAAGTAAAGAATAAAAGTAGAATTTGATTTACTTTCTCTCATATTGACAAAGTGATTTTTGAATACACAGTCTGCTCTGAACTTGACAGAAAAAAAAATCAGTACCTTCAGTATCGAATATAAAAGTTCTTATATCACAAAATATTCCTTCTCTCATGCTTATGAATCTTTTTTCTTCTTTGTGATATACTTCTGGCAAAAACTGGTATTCCCAATATTTAATTAACTGTGGCTATCTTTTTTACTCTAAAGGTACTTTTGCTCATACTTTGCCTACTCTGACAATTCTTTTCAAAATTGCTTTCTCCAAATTCAAGCCCCAAATTTAAAAACAGACTGTTATAGTGTCTTTTTAATCTATCTTCTGGCTTTGTCATGTGACTGCAGGACAGTACCAAGGATTTTTCTTCTTCACTAGATAAAAGGAAGGATGCTAGAATCAACAAGGTATATTTGGCATAGCTGTTCTGTAAATGAAACCAAAGATGACCCTTGTATATTAGCCCCTTTGTTGTTTACTTCTTATGCTCAAAAGCATATTGGCTCCAAACTCAAAATAGCTAGACACCCAATATTTTAAATATGGCTCAAATAAACTCTGGGTTGGCTTGGTGAATTGTTCTGACCAACGGAATCCAACAGAAGTGATGCTGTGATGCCTCTGAGTGTGTGTCCCATGAGGCCTTACCCAGTTCCATTCTCTTGGAAGCCTACATTTACATGAGAACAAGCCACCAACTCTCCCAGGGAGGAGAGACTACATGGAGAAGAAACAAGTTGTATGCAACTCCAGTGAGTTGTACCCACTGAATGATATCAGCTGAGTGTGGAGCAGGCTATCAGAATGGCCTCATGAGCAATAATAGCTGTTGTTTTTAAGCCACCATATTTTGTGATGTTATTGTTGCAATTACATGCCTGATTTACATACTGATGTTTATAACCAAAGGCCAATAAAATAACTGTCAAATTGACTTTTAGAAGAATTTCATTTTAGAGCTAAATTATCTCTGTCAAGTAGTGACATTCATGACAAACACTTGACAGGATAAGCTTTTTTAAAACATGACATTTGTCAATGTCCTCACTGTGAGGAATATGTTCTTATTTCAAGGTGCTCGATAACCAAATGCTGGTGAGGTGAATCTATATGTTATCCGTAGAGGACGCCATTCCTTTCTACTCCAATACTGCTGGTTATTGTACTAAATACATATTATGCCGGTCAGTCTTATCTTAATAAGTAGTTTCTGCCTTCCTCACACTTGCCCAAAGCTTTTGATATGAGTTATAGTTCACAAATTATGGCTTATGAAATAAATATAAAAATTGATGCCCTTACAAAAATGTATTTTCTTAACAAATTATAGTAGAAGCAAAAGACTTATGACCACTAGAAGCTTCTCAATTTAAACTGATATCATAACCATGAACCTGCTATAATACATTTTGTCCAGAAACAGACAACTTTATGTCTGCTTAATCCAAGATCTAAGCAAAACAAGAATTATCTGGAATTGAATAAACAGATTAAATTATAATTGATATTATTTTTCTAATAAAAAAAGAGACCACTCACTTTTTGTGAGGAACTATTTATAAATTTCTTTCTCTCTTTTTACTTTATTTGTATAAATTAGAATGAAATAGCCTTTAAATGATATGGAAGTGGTTCCAACTAACCCCTCAGAACTCTAAGGGAAAAAAACCCTAATGAAAAAACATTTTTTTTGAGAGAGAGAGAGAGAGAGGAGGGAGGGAAATAAGAAGCATCAACTCATAGTTGTGGCACCTTATTGGTTCATTGATTGCTTCTCATACGTGCCTTGACGGGGGGGGGGGGGCTCCAGCTGAGCGAGTGACTCCTTGCTCAATCCAACTAACTACCTTGGGCTTCAAGCCAGTGATCTTTGGACTCAAGCCAGTGGCCTTGGGATCATAATGATGATCCTGCACTCACGCTGGCAACCCTGTGCTCAAGCTGGTGAGCCCAGGCTCAAGCTGGTGAGCCCAGGCTAAATCCTTGGGATTTCCAACCTGGGACTTCAGCATCCCAGGTCAATGCTCTATCCACTGTGCCAACAATAGCCAGGCACAATAAAAATTTTAATATAGATCATGTCAGTAAATCATCAGAAATAATTTTATATAAATAAAAACGTATTAATTTATTTTATCTACTAAACACTGTGGCACAAGTTAAATATGTACAAAATGCCTTCATTGAATTCATTATATTATATGTGTTTACTTACAAAGTTTTAACAAAAATTAATACTTTTTTCTACCATGATATAATTGAAAATTCTAAACTGTATCCATATTCTATACTAAAGATATCACAATTAAAGGTAAGTCATTTTTCTAGATATAGTGGCTCCTATTAGAAACATGGACTCACTTATATAAAAAAAGATGAACACCAGTCCTAGATAACCAGCCTAGTTTCTCCTCTTTTTTTTTTTTTTTTTGATGTTTCTCCTCTGTTGCTTAAGGAGTTCTCACCTGCTAAAATGTCAATAACTGACAAGAAATATTGGAAATACTGAGGATAGTAAAAAGAGACAAAGGATGTTTACACCATTATGTATAATGTAGGTAAAACCTGGAGGAAGAAAACAGAAAAATTCCTTACTCCTAATCTCAATAGAGGAACTGACAAGGACAATAAAAATATTTTTGCCACATAAAGTCATTTTAAAAGAATGCAACACATGAGAATTTATTAATCTTCTAGACAGAAGTTACTGATACCTTCATATCATATGATTCTAATTTTGCTAACCCTACAATATGGGCATCTTTATTTTTTCATCAAAGCCTCTTATTCAGTTTGTGTTAATAATACTGGCCCAACAAAACACCAAGTTAATGATATTGAATCAAAAGTTGCTGAACCAACTTATTTAGTCAAAGCTGTGCCTTAGGGCCACCCCACCACAAGGGAGGTGAAAGCAAGCTGATCACCCGTCTTCTCTCCCTTATGAGTAAGTGTACACAGAATATCTGAGTCAAGGGAAGAAAGGCATTTTTTATTCTGTGATCAGTAAACACAGGTAATTAATTCTCTCTAGCACTAATCTTCAAAACAATGAAAATTTTAGAAAGATATATATATATGTATATACATACACATATAAGATATTCTTTATAGTTTCATTTATGATGGGAGAAATTCAGAAATAAATATCTAAGCAAATAGTGTTATATCCAAGGAATACATTATTATGTGATCATAAAAGTGATACTTACAAAAATTATGTAATAACATAACTTGAGAAAATGCTCATGTTTTCTCTAAACCCATGTACCCTGATTGATCAATATCACCTCATTAAAATAAAAAAAAGAGAAAATGCTTATGGTTTCAAAATGATACTGAGAATGAAGATATTAAATTATATTCATTATGTGATTGCAGCATTATATTTTAATGATATCTAAATAAGGCCAGAAAGAAACATGCAAATATTGTTAGCGACTGTATTCATGCAGTGCTTCAGGATTGAGGGGAGCATCAGAACCATCTGAGAAGTATTTTCAAGGAGCTCTTGCTCAGGACCTACCTGCCCTTGTAATATTCAAATTCATCAAATCCTCCAATAAAATATATGCAAATCCCATTTAAGTACTAGGTTGAAAACAAAACTTTAGGTTTAAAGGAAAATGATTATGTGTTTCTTGTTTTTTATTTTGTTCAGACTTTCTGAAATAGACCAATTACCTATTGTGTAACATAAAAGAAATATAAAATAACCAAATCTATTAGTAACAATATTTATAGCAATCTTTTATTAAGTACTTACTTTTGACATACTTTCTCCCTTAATTCTCAAAGTAATTTTTTGGGTAAATGTTACTATTCTGATTTTATAAACTGATGTTCCAATAAATTAGGTAAGTTTTTCAAGACCATGAAGGTTAATTAGCATGGTTAGAATTCAAAGCCCTTTCTGTTATTTGAGTGATAAAATCAAAAGGGGACAAAATTATGTCATGACTTCAGAATGGATGGCCTTAGTAGTCCCCAGTCCTCAATGATTTGGATCATTTAGGTGACTGGCTTTAAGTTTTTGTTCTTTTGTTGGTTATAGTGGTACTGAAAAGATACAGCCAGACCATATATACTGACTATTACAGAAATGTTCAGCTTCGTGTAAGCTAGAAGAATTAGTTGTAAGTAGATGAGATCTGGGAAATATATTGTGACTGTCAAATATATTGTGACTGGAGACCGAGTAACCTGCCTCTGATATAGAAAATGAGTAGGAACTGTCCTAATATCTTCGGTTTACCCTTCCAAATATAATTTTAAAATCTTATCTTTCTTCACAATGTCTTAATGTAATTCTGATATGGAGAGATTTATTATTCTTACAGATCCTTAGTCACTAAAGAGTTTCTATAAAACTCTTTTAGAAAATCTTTGTGAAGATAATAATGTGAGTCATTAGAGCCTAGATGTAAAACCAGTTTTCACCATGGAAGATTCTGCCCCCTTTGTCCCCAAGCCACCTTCAACAAAAGTCACTCTAAGAAAATTGAGAGAAAGACCAGGGCTAAATAGCTGAATTTGACTTTTTCACATGAAGTCTGACAAATCTATAATCAAAGTACCAAATCAAATGGTTTTCAGTAAGGAAAGAAGTCGTTAAGCAAGATTCTATGTGAGAAAAGACACAATAAGTTAATTAGTAAGTTGATCATGTCTAAACATTAGACACAGAGCTTGGCAAACATCGGAACAGGGAATTTCCTTTTAACTACTCATGCTTATATGATAATATATATTAAACACTAAATCAGTTTTAGAGTTTGGTTCAGATATTCCTACTAATGAGTTTTGGCTGATACTGAAGTATTTTGTATGCTCCATTTATAAAAGCACTGTGTGCCCATCTGTTCATAGGTTGAAAGTGATTAAAGGATACTTATTTTGGCTGTTGGAAAAGCCAAATACTTTTTAAGCTTCAAATATGTGACAAAACCAGTTCAGGTTGCCAAGTTCAGAAATATATTAAAAGAGATTTGTGATGCTGCCCTCCCCTTATTCCTCTTCCAACCTGTATTACCAAATGCTTTCCTGATTAGACTAGCATGCCTGTTTTGTCCAAATGCTTTGCAATTTAGTTATAATTTACACACTTTGCGCTGATTTGGATCCTCTGTTGCCAAGCGGTGTCGAGGGCTTGCATTTCCTGTACATGCAGCCTTGAAGTAGAAACACGTGACGCCCTGGTGCTTTGAATGCTGGATTCAAAAGCAACGTGGGTGACACAGGAAACAAGTTTGAGGCCTACTTGAATATACTACATGAGGTCTGCTAAGTTTGAAAACAATGTATTAAATGCAGCATGGGTGATACAGATTTTTTTAAGAGCAGGGATGTTTCTGTGAGTAATACTGTCTCAATTAGTACTCCATTTCCAAATCTTCCCAAGGGCTTAAATGTAGTACTTTGTGCTAGCAGAACCCCTTCTCTTCCGAAATCAGAGTGGGGTTCCTGGGATTACTCAAAATAAGATTCAGTCCTCCGAATGGAAGATAACAACACTTTGACTCAGGTAAAAAGTTTTAAATAATTTAAATATCTGAATGAGATGTGTTCTCTTCTGTGCTTTCTACATTTCTTTTATATCGTGATCATTTGTCACAAAGCTAGCTTACCACAACCCCTCCACCAGGCGCTACCCTCATAAAAACCAAGAGCTGTCCTATTTGAGGAGGCTCCCAGTTCCACAGTAATGTCTTTAATTAGATCATAATAATGGGTAGAGGCTGATACTCTATTTAAACCCTCCAAGAGTATCTGTCTTAAACAATTTACTAACTGAAGTGTGCAAACTAGTACCTATCCAGAAATGCAAATGAAATAAGGAACCAGAAGAATCTCCTCTCCCTGTCCCCACACCTGATTTTCTTCTGAGAAAATGCTCCCAGCCCTGCATGTCCTATCTACAGAAAGATGGCTTCTGTTATTGCTGCTGCTGCTGCTGCTGCTGCTGCTGCTGCTTGGTATCACTATTACAACAGCTCTTCTTCAAAACAAAATAGAGATTTTAAAATTCCAAATTCAGTTCAAAAAATATAATTATTCTTTCCCTTCCATATAAACATTTTGGAGGAGTCCTCTTTATTATGAGTTAAACTGAAATGATCATCTCACATAATAGAAAAGCAAATGCAGAAAGAAAATGCTGTGTTTGGTCCAATTTAATTGTTTCTGACTTTTATGGTAATCTATGATGCACTTTTAGGGAAAATTCTCTTTAATTCAAATATTTAAATCTCTTTTTACTGTACCTACATGTTTTCTATGTAGGGCTCTGAAAAACATTACTTTGAAGATACCTGCAACGAGAAGGGTATTTATGCCAAAGATGTCATGAGAGCTGGTTTTTCTATGGCACAGTGACCACAGCTGTCAATTTTTCACAAGCTTCTTTATGGAAAAAGGAACATGACAAGTTGTCTACTCTTCCTCCCAATTCATTAATTTATTCCCCTTAGGTACTTTCTGCTGTCAACCCAAACTTTAGTCGGTCACGGAGGAGAGTGAGATCTGCCCATTACCATCATCTCTCTCATCTCTGCTAAAACAGGCCAACAATGAATACTGGCACCTGTTCATAGATTCTTTGTCCTTAGAACAGAGCATTAGATATGAAATACATTCCCACAACAATGAAGGCAATTCTAAAAACAATTTGTTATTATACCCAATATTTTATTTCCAGCCACAAATGCATTTTAGGAACTGTCATTTCTAGGAATCAGGGAGACTTTGACCAATGGTCAGCAACAGTAGGTCAAGGTCTATTAGAAAAATGGATGTAGGCTGTCTCCAGAGCAACCTGCAGTAGAGGGAGATTGGACATCGTGTTCCCTTTTTCACATGTGTCTGTCTCCCTATAAGCCCTCTTTATGAATCCTTCATAAAAAAGTAATAGAAAATCTGACTCCCTGCTTGAGACATTCATTTATCCTCATTGTACTTATGGGCAGATTACTGTAGTCTGGAGATGAGACCTTTCTTCCATTATTATGCTTGCTGCTCCTTGGACATTTTCCTTCTGATTCCTTGCAGACATAGGGCCTTCCTCTTGAACCAGGCCCAGCTCCTCTTTTTGCAAGTTACTGATTTCAAGACTTTTCTTCACTCTCGGTTTCATCCTGCAGATGGCACTGATGGGACTATGTCCATCCCATGCTTATGAGTGAGGAAATAGACTCAACACTTCTCTAAAACCCCAGCCATCTCTGTTCCAGAGGACAAAGCAGAAGTCCCCAATTCAGCCTATGGCCTAAGCCAACATGCTCTGACTCAGATTTACCAGAGAGCCCAGCTATCAGTACCTGGTAACTCTGTGTTTTCTTGGGCCCTCATATTGATACACTGCTTTTTCCCTCCAAACAAGCAAAACCAGAAAGGCAGATAGTGCTGACAGGCTGATTCTCACTGATGCTGGACTCTGGACATGTTCAGAACTCTGGGCTAGCAACTGTCAACTGCCCAACCATGTTGCTGCTTGGTTGTACAACTCACTTGAGCAGAACCCTTGAATGAGAAGATAAGTAGCAGAAAAAAGACACCAAAACTCCACAATTAACAACCAAAATGGAGTTCAAAGTTCTTGACAATAGTCATAAGGAAGGGACCAATAAAATGAAAATACAGAAGAAAGTAGACATTCTAAAGGCCACAGGAGTAGTCATTGCCAGGAAAGCCAGGGAAAATGAGGATCATGCCACAGGACACACCAAGGACCTTAAAATGATATCAGGAAAAAGAAATTAATTGAAGAAATTATTTGATCTTGATTCTCCTCTTATACCAGTGAAAAACAATCCTGAAGAAGACTAAAGGTGCAGCTAAATGACATTTGATTTGCAGTTAAGTGTGTGAGTTGGGAGATGATAGCACTTCCTAGGTAGTAGTTTTCTGATAGCTACTTTCCAAGATTTCTCTTTATCCCAAGATTACGGCATGGGGCTCTCATCAATGTGCTTTATCATAGTTCTCACTGTTAACTGCATAACTCTAGCATAAAGCAACTAAGTCATCCTAGGAATTGACAGAGCTGGGGGTGGGGAGGATACTGAACATTGTCACATTTATCCTCCAGCTTGCTACTCAAAGTGTGGTCTGAGGACCAGCAACATCAGCATCACCTGGTGTTTACTGGAAATGCAATATCCCAGCTTGGATTGCTCTCCTTTGCTTAAGTAGAATGAGCATCAACTATAAAGGACAGGGCACATACTGACAGGAGGGAACAGAAGCTCAAACCAAGGAAACATGTAATCAAGTTGAAGCTTGGCTTAGTTAAGTTTTCTGGGCTCAGACAAATAATTGTCCAGATTTCTTTGTTGATGTGCTGTCCTTGAGAAACTGGAGAATGACTATGACATGAGAATACTGGAGAATGGCAGATGTCTTCATTAAAAGAAAAAAGTATAAAAATTGCAAAGTGGGGGCCAGCAAGTTTAATATCAGATTCTATTAGTTATCATTTGGATGGAATGTGAAGAATTAAAGAAAGTAGCAGTGGTGTCAAGAGCAAAAATAAGTAGAAAAAGAATGGCATGCCATCCTGAATTCATTTCCTTTATTTTAATCCACATTTTATTATTATTGTTTTGTTTTACTAGATTGCTATATCAGAAAATGATTTATGATATTTCTGAATTTCAGAAAGGCAATTTTCAAGGTTCTCATAAAATCTTTGAACACACAATATGATGTGGAGAGATGTGTTGAATAATTGGGCATCTGAAACCTATATAATTATGTTAACCAGCGTCACCCCAATAAATTAAGATTTTTTTAAAAAGTAGAGAAATATAGGCTGATGGGGTGATCGCGGGTGACTGGCTGAGACAGGAAATATAGGAGAGAAGACTGGGGGAGGGGAGTACATAAAAATTTTAATTTTGAGAGATGGTTATGAAATATTACAATAACAATATCCAGGAAGCAGTACAGAGTTTGAGATAGGAGGTATAAATGTCCGGAAAGGGAATAAAATTCATTAAAAGGCAGAAAACAATCTGAAAACTTAATTTAGCACTGAACAAATATTCATGTATTTACTCATTCAGTCGTTCATTCACTCAGTATAAGATGCTTTTCATTCACTGGTAAATAAAGTTTTCTGTCCTCAGTGAGCTACTTTTCTGGTAGGAGAGACCAACAGTACTCACAGTAAACAACTTAATTACAGAACACTTGAGAAGGCAAGGTGCGCTAGAGCAAGAGAATAAAGCAGGGGAAGGCCCTGGGGAGTAGAAGGTGAAGGGGAGGAAGATGCAGGTTGAAAGTGCGTCATGGCAGAGGTAGGATTATTAGAAAGGTACTGTGAGCTGATCATCAGAGATCAATGTCACAAGGAGCTAAATCCAGTGTTGAAATGTGATAGCTTTACTTGCAAAACTTTGCAGCTGGTTAATATATATGATATATGATTGTACAAATAATTTCTCAGACCCATGAGGATTAGATACCTTTCCTCCATCGCTGTCATTACCACATTACTTGATCTCTAGGTGTATCTCCCCTTTCTACTCTAAATTCCCAGAGTGTATGCTTGACAATAGACAATAGATGAAGGAGAAAAAAAGGGAAGAGAAAGAAAGGAGAGAAGGGATGAAAGGAGAACAGAATGGGGACACATTAGGATAGCTGAGCAGGTCTCAGGGTTTGTTGGTGTTGGGTTTTGTTTGATTGTACTCCAGTCATGTGATTCCTCCAGAATTTCACCAGGTTTGGTCATGTCATCCATGCTGGAAAGTCAGCCAGAATGTTTCTCTGTATGTGTGTGTGTGTGTGTGTGTGTGTGTGTGTGTGTGTGTGTGTGTGTAATAAGAGACCTTGCCTTTTGGTAAGAGCAAGAAGTAAGTCAATTACAATTACAAAACAGAAGTCAGCTCTTTTCCTGACCTCATGAAGAAAAAGTCTTAGTAAGACATAGTAAAGCCAAAAAAGACCAAGCAAAGATTAAAAACCAATCAATGGAGAGCATAGCCTAAAGACATTACTTCAGTTGGAGGCATCAGCTGAGCTATCAAACAAACATATTGCACTGATGCCCATCATAATCTACAGCCGTGGACTCCACACTTACATGAGCCATTTTTACCATGGACTCCACATTTACCATTCTAATAAAGATGTTGTAAACTATTATATATGAAGTAGTTGATATAAATTGAGAGGCTGAATCCAAAAAGTGAAAGTTGGGTAACAAGGATGGCGTCAAGGAGACAGAATCCAGACGAAACGGTACCAGTTCAAGAAAAAGAAGTGTTGAGCTTCACACAGAGAATTGCCTGAAAATCAGAGCAATCCTTAGAATTAAATGTGATGAAACTGGAAGAGACGCATTATGAATCCCCAGAATTTTCAAGTAGGGGCTATGTGGGCACTGTGTTATGGAGGAAATTTACCCTTTGGATAGGAGTTTTCAATACAGAAATCTCTATGTTTCCTAAAACCCCAATAGTCTATAATTCTCCTAAAACAGAACACACAAAGGGAAATATCATTGGAGAAATATTATCCACAAAAATGCTTAGGCTAGGTACTTACCTAGAAAAAAAATTGTTTATAGGTCTCTAACAAAAAACAAGCTAATATTCCCTTAAAAGGTAACGATACTGCAGAAGAGACCAAAGGAAAGTTATTTAGCAGTAAATTGTAAAACCGTTTTGAGATAAAATAAGAGGACATGACCTTTTACAGGAAAAAATGGTGATGAACAAATGCAGTAATTTTAGAGATATAAAAGAAACATTCAATTACCTACCTAAATCTTCAGACTGAAACGTGAGCTTCATAACTAGATATGCCAGTAAATGTACTATATTCCATTATATCAAAAGAAGAGAAAATTTAGAAATGATAGCAAGATTAGGCCTTTTAGTAACATACTAGTGAGTCATATACTGTTTCTACTACCTTTCTAGTTCCTGTATATAACAAAATAGAAAGAAGAAAATATATAATTATTATTCATTTACACATCTACATGAACATCTGTATGCTTGGCATATTAAAGAATATTAAAAAATAAGAAATAAGAAAAAGACTTTTAAGATCTCAAAGGCTACACTTTACTTATAGATGGTATATCTAAATGACAACATCTTTATTATCCAGAATTGAAATCAATTAAATATTTAGAAGGCTAAAAATGATGACCAGCCTCTGAATTTATTACCATTACAAATTTAATATTATAAATCTGTTGATGTGCTTCCTCTATGAATTAAAGACCCACTCATTGTTCTATTTTATACTTGTAAAACAGTCAATCATTTAAAAAAATTATGGGCTTTAGAAATTCAACAAAAGAAAAATGTATCGCCAAAATCATATTAATCTGCAAAGGATTAACAGCTACCTACAGAAAGACATAAAAAAATAACTTTTATTAAAGGAATGCAGTATGTTAGTTGAAAGAAAAAAAAAAGAAATACTTGCAATATAGTTACAGGTACCCAACAAATTCAAACAGACCTCAAGGAAGACTGTTTATCAAAAAGAAAATCTTTCTAACAGGAAGTGAAATATCATATAATAGTACAGTGGGTCAAAATGAATATAGCTCCTAGCTCACAGTTTTCATTTAGATATTGAGAGTAAAGAGTAAACTCTGTGCATAAATGCGTTACTTTCCTTTATCTAGCAATATAAACTGCTCTTGATTCTTTAGGTTTGAGTATCAAATCAGAGTAAGAGAAAAATGGGTTAGTCCTAGAAAAGTTAATGAGAAGATTAAAAACAAGATGCTAGGAAAAGACAATACCCCATTTCACTGCAAAATATCTGTCAAACTTTTTCGTATAAAAATAAAGATCTATGCTAGGATTCACGTACACATTACATTTTTTTAACTATAAATTAAGTTAAATTGTTTGACTCTAATTCTTTCTGGTTTAGACATTTTAGCTTAGGCATTTTATTTTAAAACACATAAAACTCAGAAAAATATTCTTTTGACAATTTTAATGGAACTAGATTACTTGACTTTATTTAAAATGCTTAATATGACCTTCTTTTACCATAAAGGTTTTAGGTTTTTTTCAACCATTATTTAATCTTATGAATTGCTAACAACCTTCTAAAATTTATGGAGTTATAATAATTTCAAATTTTGTCATTTAAATTGAAATATTGAAGAGACCAATATAATTTTGAAACCAAATAGTTTTGTTGCATAATGTTCATCTATGAAAATTATATCCTATAAATGCTGGGCAAGGATGTGTGTGAAATATTTACAGCAGAATTAGAAAATCAAGGCAATAAGATCACCTCTCATAAAAACACACACATGTACATCAAGTAGCCACTATGTGGAAGTTACAACCTTGTTAACTCATTGCAATTATGCAGGATTTGAGTATTTTAACTCTTTAATAATGCTGCTAATGAAAAGTCTTATGCACATCTATATACACCTTTGTGCAAGCGAATGTACTTAACACACTACTATATCAGCTTTTTTTCTTCTAAAATTTGAGATCTTTACAGTTAAAAAAAACAAAACAGAAAGATGAACCCCAAAAAAAAGAGAAAAAGAAGGAAAGAGAGAAAGAAAGGAAGAAAAGAGAGAGAAAGAGAAAGAAAGAGAGAGAGAGAGAAAGAGAAAGAAAAAAGAAAGAAGAAAGAAAGAAAGAAAGAAAGAAAGAGAGAGAGAGAGAGAGAGAGAGAGAGAGAAAGGAAGGAAGGAAGGAAGGAAGGAAGGAAGGAAGGAAGGAAGGAAGGAAGGAAGGAAGGAAAAAAAGGAAGGAAGGAAGGAAGGAAGGAAGGAAGGAAGGAAGGAAGGAAGGAAGGAAGGAAGGAAGGAAGGAAGGAAGGAAAAAAAGGAAGGAAGGAAAAAATTAAGGAAGGAAGGAAGGAAGGAAGGAAGGAAGGAAGGAAGGAAGGAAAAAATTAAGGAAGGAAGGAAGGAAGGAAGGAAGGAAAGAAGGAAGGAAAAAATTAAGGAAGGAAGGAAGGAAGGAAGGAAGGAAGGAAGGAAGGAAGGAAGGAAAAAAGGAAGGAAGGAAGGAAGGAAGGAAGGAAGGAAGGAAGGAAGGAAGGAAGGAAGGAAGGAAGGAAGGGAGGGAGGGAGGGAGGGAGGGAGGAAGGAAGGAAGGAAGAAAAAAGTAAGAAAGAAAGGTGAAAACTTGCATCCTAGGCAATCATTAAAGAATTAAAGATTAGGACAGAAATAATCATGACTGCCTTATCCACTGCAATATATATATATCCATATAAGGCAACCAGTTCTATTCTCTACCAAGAATAGGACTAGGTGCTCAAATTTGCAGTAATTTCAAGTCAAGTGCAGCAGCAGCATTTTTTAGTTGGCCTAACCTAGTACCCCCACTTTTTAGCAGCCAGTGACTGCCTCCTTAAGAAATACTGCTGAGTGGGTGCCTAAACCAGTCCTATTTGCAACTCGGGAGGGCTCCTGCAAAGACTGTGGGTATGTATAAATGAATTCCATCATCATTTTTATATGTACTTTTTCTGTAACTAAGAACAGAGGGGGAAAACTCTAACTCTGTTGTGTTACTGTATCCTGGCAATGATAACCTATGTGAGACATATTTTTAAAATTAAAATTCAAAAGTACTTTAAAATTGCCCAGTACCTCATTGAAGTTGACACACAACTGATGAAGGTTAGACTCTGCCTCATGTAGACTCGAAGGAAACTGCTAGCTGAAAATATACGGGAAATGCCTCTCTAACAAGAAAAATCCTTTAAGCCAAGCTTTAAAAAGTCCCAACATTTGGAGTCTAAAGTATTATATAATACCTACAATAGAAATGTGCAGGATTTCAAATAAACAAGAAAAATCTAAATATTGTTTCATTTAAATATTTTTAGTGAAATGCATCTATATAAAATTATAAATATATATAGTTTTATATTGTTTACTACACTATGCTTTATTTTCCCATTGTTTTACTTTTTTTCAACCTTTCTCCAAGATTCTATTCTACTAGCACTTTTTAATCACTAGTGAAATTCTTAGATATGCTAATTAATTAAGTAAAGTTTCATTCTATTTTTCTTAAGTAATCATCAGAAAGGCTCTTAAAATTTAAAATATAAACAGAATAAAAGCAGCATGACTCAGTAAGATTATGGGAATTGAGGGTTAGATTCTAGTAAAGTGTTTTTTCTGTTTTATTTTTCACTTTTGTGACCTTGAAGAAGTCACTAATCTTTAAATCTGTTTTCTAAAGTGGAATTTAAAAGGATTGAATCAAGTGATCTATAAACTGTCCTTCAGCCATTATTCTTTAAAATACTTAAGATCTCACTGAAAAAAATTAACTAGATATCCCTGCAAAACTTCACCACAGCTCTTTATGCCCACAACAGATGGTAGACTGTACACAAAAATGTTTAGCATTCAGACTGGTTGGCTGGCTCCAGGAAAATAACTATTAAAAAACAATCATCTTTCAGACGATACAACTTTTTATCATTGAAACTTAGTAACACATATGAGGAAAAAGTACTTCCCAATCAAACTAACCCGATAAAGAATGTTTTCAGAAAACGACTTACACAAGAAGATAAACTGTTTTTAACATAATTGAATACTTTGGAAAATAATTTAAATGTGACAGTTACTATTTGTTTTCTTTAAGTAAGTCTTTCTGTAGGAAGGTTTTTAATAACAAATTCAATTTCTTTAATTGACAGGAGTTACTCAGATTTTCTATTTATTCCTGTATCAGTTTTGGTATGTTGTCTGTTTTTCCAATCAATCTGTCCACTTCATCTTAGCTGTTAAATGTAGTTGGCTTAAAGTTATTCATATGTTCTCTTATTATTTAAATGTCTATAGGGCACAGAGTGATGGAACTGCTTTTATTTTCAAAATTAGTAATTTGTATTTTATCTCTTCTTTATCTTACTCAGTTTTGTTAGGAGCTTGCAAATTTTATTAATCTTTTCAAAAGATGAGCTCTTGGCTTTGTTAATTTGCTTTATTGATTCATTTGCATTTCATTTCTTTCAGTTATCTTTATAGTGAATGTCATAGGCACACTTTAAAAAAACATATTCTACAGTTGTTGGATGTAATCTTCCATAAATGTCAATTAGGTCAACTTAGTTGATTGTTTGTCCAAATCTGCTATATCATTACTTATTCTTCTTACTACTAATTTTCCTATTGTACTAAAAGAGGGATGTAAAAAAAATCCAGCAATAATTATGATGTTGTCCATTTAATTTTTTAGTCCTATCAATTTTTGTTTTATTTATGTCAAAGCTCTATTATTAAAACATATTCTGTACATTTAATATAAATGTTGATGCACTTAAGTTTTAATATGTATACTATTTTCATATTTGTTCTTTATTCACTCCATATGATTCTCTTTTCCTGTCTTCTTTGGGTTAAACAAATAGTTATTAGTTATATTAGTGGTTGCTCTAGGAATTATACTATGCAATCTTATCACATACTGCTAAGAATTAATACTACTACACAGAAAATGAAAGAAACTTGCAAGAGTATAATTCGATTTCTTTTGCTATTATTTGTTATATATATTTGCATCTCTCTAATTTATAAGTACCATAATTATAATTTTACCTTTAAAGGTCAACTTTAAAGAAATTTTTAAATATGTTTTCTTTTATATTGATCATATTTTTTATTTTCAATTTATATCTTCTGTAGATTCAAATTTTTATCAGATGCCACTTCCTTTCAGCATGAAGAGCTTCCTTTAATGTTTGATAAGTAAGATTAGCTGTAAGTAAATTCTCATTTCTTTAATTTAGTTGAAATGGTCTATTTTCAACCTTAACATTATGGGATAGTTTTATTAGATATAGAATTATCAGTTGATATTTTTTCTTTCACCATTTTAAATACATATTTTCATTGCCTTCTGGTTTTTATTTCTTTTATTTTTTTAAATATTAAATGAGAGGAGGGAAACAGATGGAAAGACTCCTGCACACGCCCTGACTGGGATTCAGCTGGCAAGCCATCTACCAGGCAATGCTCTGCCCATCTGGAGCCACTGCTCTGTTGCTCAGAAACCGAGCTATTTTAGGACCTCAGACATGGCCATGGAGCCATCCTCAGTGCCCGGGGTCAATTTGCATGACTATGGGAGGAGAAGAGAGAGAGAGAGAGAAGTGAGAAGGGGAGGAGTGGAGAAGCAGATAGTCACTTGTCCTATGTGCCCTGACTGGTTTTCATTTCTGATGGGACAACATCCATAATTCCTAGAAATGTAACCATTTGTAAAATGTATATTTCCCTCCTCTAGTTATGCCCAACTTTTTCTTTCTCTTCACTTTTCAACTCTTTGATTATGATGTGCCTATTGGTGGGGTTCTTTTTTCTTTCTTTCTTTCTTTTTTTTTTTTTTGTATTTATCTTGTTTAGAATATGATGATCTTGGATATGTAAAGATGTTTTCCATTAAATATAGGGAAAATTCAGCTATTATTTCTTCAACTGCTTTATCTACCACACATGGTAGGCCATTTGATATTAACTTACAGGTCACTCAGCCTCTGTTCATTTTATCCCAATTATTGTTTTCTATTCTTTCAATTAGTCATTATTATTCTGAAAATTTACTTATTTTTTTCAACTGTCTTCTCCAACATGTGGTTGTTCAGTCTATCCAGTGAAAGTTTCAGATCAGATATTACAGTTCTCAGTTCTAGATTTTTCATTTGGTTTTAAAAATAGCTTATATTTAAAATCCAGTTAGCAAAATCAGAGGAGCCAAATCACCAATTTGCTTGGGGCCCCTTTTGCAGGATGTGGCCTGAGCAGCAGAATTAGCATCCTTATACTATTCTTCTAACTGCCTAAATTAGCCATGAGACAAATTCTTTTTTTTTTTTTTGATTAATTTTAATGGGGTGACATTGAAAAAATTGTCTTCCGTCACCTTCTAACTGGTTTTCTCTGTGCCCCTCCCCTCTCCCAACCCCTTCCCTTTCCTCCCCCCCACCCTGTAACCCCAACACTGTTGTCCATGTCCTATTTTCTGCTGCTTTGTTTAATATATAGTTTTTCCTTTATTCCTCCTACCTCAATGTTCCACTCATATTTCAGGCTGGGACCTACTCCTAATTTAGAGCTCTCTTTTTCTCTTTTGCCAACTTCTATTATGAATCTACCTTTGCCACCTAGCTTAGTGTATCCCAAGGTTCTCTTTACCATGCCACAGTCACAGAGCTCCAGGGAAAAGCAACCTGGTCTCAACTCTCCAGAGGAGAACAGAAGCTCCATATCCACGCATGCTGCAAATGGCTTTTCCAGTCTACCTGAATCATTACCAGCTAGAAGCAGCAGTCATTGGGACTTGGACGTGAGCTGCAAAGTATAGAATTGTGACAACAATCCCAGTGCCATGCAGACTTTTCCTGGATGTGGACTTTTCCTGGACTCCTGCTCCTTGTGACAGCTCCTAACAGACTGAACTGGGGTTGGGTTGCATTTGCAGGGATTTGGAATGGTGTTGGTACCAACTTGGACTTGGTGAGCATATTAAGGACACTACTTTTTTATGGATTCTTGTTGTATTGGCCAAGAGTTTGCTTAAAGGCTTTAATCACTGTAAAAAAAAAATAGAAGACTGGATAAAGAAGATGTGGCACATATACACCATGGTATACTATTCAGCCATAAGAAATGATGACATTGGATCACTTACAACAAAATGGTGGGATCTTGATAACATTATACAAAGTGAAATAAGTAAATCAGAAAAAAACAAGAACTGCAGGATTCCACACATTGGTGGGACATAAAAACGAGACTAAGAGACATGGACAAGAGTGTAATGGTTACGGGGGGGCGGGGGGAAGGAAGCAGGGAGAGGGGGAGGGGGAGGGGCACAAAGAAAACTAGATAGAAGGTGATGGAGGACAATCTGACTTTGGGTGATGGGTATGCAACATAATTGAATGACAAGATAACCTGGACATGTTTTCTTTGAATATATGTACCCTGATTTATTGATGTCACCCCATTAAAATTAATAAAAATTTATTTATTAAAATAAAAAATAGCTTATATTTATGCACTGGAATGCTATGTTATTATGAACATCTTTTTTAAGTTCTTGAACATTTATAATAGCTGCTTTTAAACCTTTGTCTGCTAATTCCAACAACTGGGATATCTTTTTTTGATATAAGTTAGATTTTCCTGTTTCTTAACATGTTTAACATTTTATTTATTGTATACTAAACACTGCATTGTACAGTCTCTGGATTCTGTTATTGTCCATGAAGAAATGTTGGGGTGTTTTTTTCTTTCTTCTTTTTTTTTTTAATTCTAGGTGGTAGTGAAATTGCTGATTTATCATCTTAAAATTGTGAAAGCTTGGTTTTATACTTTTGTTCGGGTGAATCAGTTTGTTTAGTACGAAGTGAATCCTTTAGTCCTGGGATATAGTCCACACTTTAGGTGTTGGCCTTCAAAGATTTCTATGGAAAGACTGATGTGTTTACTAAGTTTCTGTGACTAAAATTGGATATTTGTTTATTGGATATTCAAATAACAGCATTGCATTGTCGCATCACTGTATTTGGCCTAGATTCACTATGAGTTTAATTCCATAGTACTTGAATCTTAGCATTGAATGGATTCTGGAATTTTTTTTTCAAATATAAAGAAATTAATGTAGCATGGATACCATATATTATATAACACTCAAATAGGCTCTGGGGAAGTGTTCTCTTATCAAACACATTAACATTAATTAGCAAATATAATTAATATGAATGTATAGATAAAATATGAATATTCCCATGAAGTAGGAAAAGTCAAAACTATGAATAATCATAGTTACTTGTCACCAGAGGTCAGACTTGACACTAAGAGTTTGGGCACAACTTTGGGTCACATCAACTTTTAGTTTCTAGAGCTTTTTGAATTTTGGAATTGTGGATGAGGATGATGGACCCTATATAACTACCCATTTTGAATAATTGAGATGAGGAATAAAGAAGGCTGTCAAGTAAGAAAGGGTAACCTACATAATATATTTAAATAATCCCATGTTTACTGAGGAGTTAGGTCCCCAAACGGGTGGCTGTTGACAAACTTCAGTTTCTAAGGTTTACCTTTTTGTTATTTTTATCTATATGGCTTGGCACAATACTTTGCTTCTCATCTGAACTAAAATATTATTTGATGTATTAATGAATGAATGTATTACCAATGATTAAGGAAAACATAAGTGTGAAAACTATCCTTTTTAGAATCTTAGCTATAAACTTTCTATCTCACTTTCTAATCTATCTCACAGTAATTTTTCATAAAAGTTAGTTGACAAATTTGCTACATAAAGTAGCAGAGCAATCTCAAGAATTTCTCATAGAGTCATTGAAAGATGCTTTATCATAGTTACAAATGAAACATCATGCAATATTGTTCACATTACTGTTCCTAGCTACTACATACTAAACTTCAACCTATGTTTTTTTCCTTATATTTTATTTTGGTTTTTGTTGTTGTTGTTGAGAAAGAGAGGCAGAGAGAGAGACATAAAAACATGGAGCTGTTCCTATATGTGCCCTGACCAGGGAATTGAACTGGCAAACTCTGTGCTCCAGGACAATGCTCCAACCAACTGGACTATCAGGAAAGGTTTCAATTTTTTTATTGATTGATTGATTTTTAGAGAGACAGAGAGAGGAAGAGAGAGAGAGTGGAGCAGAAGGCAAGTATTCATCTGTTTTTCCACCTAGTTATGCATTCATTGGTTGCTTCCCATGTGTGCCCTGACTGGGGATCAAATTTGCACCTTGTCCTTTTGGGATGACACTCCTAACTGGCTGAGTTAACTGACAGGGCCAAGCCTGATCTATTCAATGGTCATTAATACAATAGGAGAGAGAAGGTCTTTTCTCCTTGCCTTGGACAAATTAAATGGGAACACTGAAAAAGATATATTAAAACCTATACTCCTTTAATCTTAGAGCCTTCGGGTAAAGCCAAAAGCAAACACATAATTTTTACTTTCCTAATATCATATAAAAGATATACCTGCGATTCCCAGCCAGGGCACACAGGAGAAGTACCCATCTGCTTCTCCACCCTTCCCCTTCTCCTTTCTCTCTATCTCTCTCTTCCCCTCCCACAGTCAAGACTCCATGGGAGCAAAGTTGGCCCCAGACACTGAGGATGGCTCCATGGCCTCCAACTCAGGTGCTAGAATGGCTCTGATTGTAGCAGAGCAATGCCCCAGATGGGCAGAGCATCGCCCCCTGGTGGGCATGCCAGGTGTATCCTGGTCAGACACATGTGGGTGTCTGTCTGTCTGCCTCCCCCTCTGCTTCTCACTTCAGATAAATAAATAAATAAATAAATAAATAAATAAATGGTAAAAATATACCTGGAACGTGACTTTGCTTCTGGCTTGAAAGATAGTTGCTCTTTTTTCATAAAGGTTTTCTAGAATAAGAGAAAAAAGAGTAAACATAACTAGGAAAACAATATCACAGTCCCTGTAATCTTAATTTTGTTGACGTTCTGTTATATTATTTAAGGGAGACGAACCATTTTACTATAATATATATTATAAGCCTAAACAATGATGCAAATTTGTAAGTATACTCAGAGGACTATGATCACTGAACTCCAGCATCTTTTCATTCCCAAGAATACAATTCCAACTGATCATTTCAGTGAGCAAATATCCATACAAATCTAATTCAGATGAGTATTCATTTACTTACTTATTTGTCTTCTAAAACAGATTTAAGGTAGCTCACAAAATATACAGAACACATGAAAAAGAAAATAAGAAAATCAAGTTAAGGGGAAAATATGTATCAAACAATAATGTCAAATATTTTTTGGTATGTCTTGATGTGTCACACAGATTTGGTTCTGAAATTCCTAGCTATCAAAATGTTGCAGACTGAATTGTGTTCCTCCAAAATTCACACGTTGAAACTCTAATCACTAATATGACTATGTTCAAAGATAAGGTGAGGCTCTATCCAATCAAACTGATGGCTTAGTAAGAGATGACAGGGGTACACCTGCACAGAGAAAAGGCCATGTGAGTACACAGAAAGAAGCAAATATCTGCATAAAGGAGTCAAGGAAAGAGGCCTTGGGAGAAATCAACTTTGCCAGCAACTTGATCTTGGACTTCCAGCCTTCAAAACTGTAAGAGAATTAATTTCTGTTGTGCATGCCACACAGTCTGTGTTATTTCATTGTGGCAGGCCTGGCAAACTAATACACAATGAAGGTAACAAAGAAGTTCTAACACTTACAGAGTCTATAACAGAAGCAAACATGAGCCCTTCAGAAAAAGCCTGGTATTATGTAATGGTCAGCTTCAAGAGTATTTCTTCAACAATCACATCAGAGTTTTTAATGTGGATTTTTTAATATAATCCTTCAATATCAGTCAATAATAGAAAAATGATTCAGGGAGATAGTCCTACAAAACCTCAAAATAACTGGGCCATCACATCTCCGGTCATTTGGTGTGATCCAAAGTTTAAACTACATAATACCCAGAGGCATTGATGAGTTGCATGTATGATTTGTAATCTGTCCTGACAATTATTTTGCACAAAACAGCTTTTGAAAAAATGGTCTTAAGTAAGAGGAATTTGCTGTAATCTTGATAAATCAGTAAAAAGTTAATGGATTTGGATTGTTGGTGCTGTTCTCACCCTCAGAAACTGTAAGAAGTCAATTACAGAACTTGTCTTGGCTATTGATACATGGTGTGCTCATATATAACAAGAAAAGTTCTTACTTTAGTTTTGCCTTGTAAGTTTCAAATATGCTTTTAACCACTATTTGACAATTGAAGCCAAGGAAGTCTCTTATGTAAAAACCTAGGATATATAAAGGATTAATGTAATGAAGAAATGCACAAGGAAATTGTGTTTGTGTTGTAAAAATACTCAGTACAATGGTCCTTCACCTATTGCAGAGGTTAGTTTCCAGATCCCCCAGCCCACCCCACGATAAGTGAAAATCCACAGAGACCTTATATTTATTTTATTATTTATATATATTTTAAGGCTTTTATAAACCCTCCCCACACTCTATAAACCTTTCCCACAGTTATTAACCTTTCCCACACTTATTTTGCTTATTTTAACACAAAAATAATTAAAATAAAAAAATATAAAAATACCTATATACCACAAAATCCTGCGATATAGCAAAAAATCCACAATACAAAATTAGATATATACAATTTTAAAATCCACAATACAGTGAGACCACGAAAAGCAAACTGCGAGGGACAATTGTATTGAGGCACACAATGATTGTTTAAATATTTTAAACAAATCATAACTCCTTGTCTTATACTGTTCCCTCAGATGCAAGCTCTTTGTTCATTGTATTTCATTCCATTCAGTTTTTAAGATCAAAGAGTAACTTTCTTCTATAGTTATATTAGAATGCAGCAATATCCTTAGGATTAGTTTACATCTTCTCTCAAGTATATGTTACTTTTAGAATTCTCAGATCATGTGTTTTTTAAACTATCATCCTAGAAAATGATATTATACTTTTTAAAATTTATATGCAACATGTAGGTGATAAAACCTGGAGTAGGGCCTGTATTTTAAATATTGCTCTCACGGTGTTTCACGTTACATATTCATGGCTACAAAAGCACTAACGGCTACAAAAATTAATTTTAACCTATATATCATATACATACTTTTGCACACAATAATGTGCTTGGCTTGGAACATACTGTCCTTATGTGATACTACTTACTATTCAAACTTACCACCTTAATTTTTTTATTTGTTTCCTTCTTGGCCAGACTGTGTTCACTTGCTGACCATGACAAAGGGTGTCAGATGTGAAGGCTTCTAAGTAAAACAGACTCAGACAAACATCCTTGAGGACAGTTCTTACCAAGATGTTCTCTGATCCTTTCCAGTTACTCTCTTGTAACATCATTGTTTCCATAATCCCATTGTGTTTCTTCCTACCACTGAGAAACTGTTTTTGTTTATTCTCTCTCCTTTTTGCATGTCAATAGCAGTCCTTTATTTAAGGTTCCTGGGGTTTTTTTCCCCATTGGTAGCTGTCTACATACATATTCAAATTTCAAGTCCATTTTGCCTTAATTTCTCAACCTCATTCTCTCTCAAAAATATTTCTTCTCAACTGCCACCTGTTTAAACTTCTTTAAGATCCTAATCTCTCCAAGACAATGCGTTTGATGTGACACATTCTAAATACCTGGCTGACTACCAGAGTCATTTTTTAAACCCCCGTGTCAAAATTTGCAAATTTTTAACAATGTGTGTGGTTTTATTCCAAACCAGTTTTCGAACTCTTTTCCTCCACATCTTTTCTGAAGTTTCACAGTTTAACTGGTACCAAGCTTACTTATAATTTTGACGATATTATTACACATCAATTTCTTAATTTTTGTTTTGGAAGCAAATGTCTCATCTATCAAATCTCCTCTTCTTTCCAAGTCTCATAGAATTTCTTTTTTCCTTTTGATAATTTTTCTAATTTCTTTCATTGTCTAATGATTCATTTTTTTTCAATTTTTTAAATTAAATTTAATGCAGTGGCATTGATAAATCAGGGTACATATGTTGAGAGAAAACATCTTCAGATTATTTTGACATTTGATTATGTTGCATACCCCTCACCCAAAGTCAAATTATCTTCTGTCACCTTCTATCTGGTTTTCTCTGTGCCCCTCCCCTCCCCCAACCCCTCTCTCCTTCCTCGCCCCGTCCCCCCTACCCCCACCCCACCACCCCTGTTGCCTTCACATTCTTGTTCATGTCTCTGAGTCTCATTTTTATGTTCCATCTGTGTATGGATTCATATAGTTCTTAGTTTTTTCTGATTTACTTATTTCACTCAGTATAATGTTATCAAGGTCCATCCATGTTATTGTAAATAATCCGATGTCATCATTTCTTATGGCTGAGTAGTATTCCATAGTATATATGTACCAAAGCTTTTTAATCTACTCGTCCTCTGATGGACACTTGGTCTGTTTCCAGATCTTCGCTATTGTGAATAATGCTGCCACAAACATGGAGGTGCATTTCTCCTTTTGGAGCCATTCTATGGTGTTCTAGGGGTATATTCCTAAAAGTGGGATAGCTGGGTCAAAAGGCAGTAAGAATTTCAATTTTTTGAGGAATCTCCATACTATTTTCCACAGTGGCTGCACCAGTCTGCATTCCCACCAGCAGTGCAGGAGGGTTCCCTTTTCTCCACATCCTCGCCAGCACTTATTCTGTGTTGTTTTGTTGATGAGCGCCATTCTGGCTGGTGTGAGGTGATATCTCATTGTGGTTTTAATTTGCATTTCTCTAATGATTAGTGATGTTGAGCATTTTTTCATATGCCTATTGGCCATCTGTATGTCCTCTTTGGAGAAGTGTCTATTTATTTCTTTTGCCCATTTTTTGATTGGATTGTTTGTCTTCCTGGTGTTGAGATTTACAAGTTCTTTATAAATTTTGGTTATTAACCCCTTATCAGACATATTGTCAAATATGTTCTCCCATTGTGTAGTTTGTCTTTTTATTCTGTTCTTATTGTCTTTAGCTGTGCAAAAGCTTTTTAGTTTGATATAGTCCCATTTGTTTATCCTGTCTTTTATTTCACTTACCTGTGGAGATAAATCAGCAAATATATTGCTCCAAGAGATGTCGGAGAGCGTACTGCCTATGTTTTCTTCTAAGATGCTTATGATTTCATGGCCTACATTTAAGTCTTTTATCCATTTTGAGTTTATTTTTGTGTGTGGTGTAAGCTGGTGATCTAGTTTCATTTTTTTGCAGGTAGCTGTCCAATTTTCCCAACACCATTTGTTAAAGAGGCTGTCTTTACTACATTGTATTTCCTCACCTCCTTTGTCAAATATCGCTTGTCCATAGAGCAATGGGTTTATTTCTGGGTTCTCTGTTCTTTTCCATTGATTTATATGCCTGTTCTTATGCCAGTACCAGGCTGTTTTGAGTACAATGGCCTTGTAGTATAACTTGATATCAGGAGGTGTGATACCTCCCACTTTATTCTTCTTTTTTAAGATTGCTGAGGCTATTTGTGTTCTTTATTGGTTCCATATAAATTTTTGGAATATGTGATCTATGTCTTTGAAGTATGTCATTGGTATTTTAATTGGTATTGCATTGAATTTATAGATTGCTTTGGGTAATATAGACATTTTAATGATGTTTATTCTTCCTAACCATGAGCACAGTATATGCTTCCACTTGTTTGTATCTTCCTTGATTTCTTTTATCAATGCTTTGTAATTTTCCAAGTACAAGTCTTTAGTCTCCTTGGTTAAGTTTACTCCTAGGTACTTTATTTTTTTGGTTGTAATAGTGAAGGGGATTGTTACCTTAATTTCTCTTTCTGACTGTTCATTGTTGCTGTACAAAAATGCCTCTGGTTTCTGAGTATTGATTTTTATATCCTGCCACTTTGCTGAATTCATTTATCAGGTCCAGTAGTTTTTTGACTGAGACTTTAGGGTTTTCTATATACAATATTATATCATCTGCAAATAATGATAGTTTTACTTCTTCTTTTCCAACTTGAATGCCTTTTATTTCTTCTTCTTGTCTGATTGCTGTGGCTAGGACTTCCAGGACTATGTTAAATAAGAGCGGTGAAAGGGGAAACCCCTGCCTTGTTCCTGATATTAAGGGTATTGCTTTTAATTTTTGCCCATTGAGTATGATGTTGGCTGTGGGTTTCTCATAGATGGCTTTTATCATGTTGAGGTATGTTCCCTGTATTCCCACTTTGCTGAGAGTTTTGATCATGAATGGGTGCTGGATTTTATCAAATGCTTTTTCTGCATCTATTGAAATTATCATGTGGTTTTTCTCCTTCTTTTTGTTTATGTGATGAATCACAGTGATTGATTTGCGAATATTGTACCAGCCTTGCTTCCCCAGAATAAATCCCACTTGATCATGGTGTATGATTTCTTCCATATATTGTTGGATCCGGTTTGCTAATATTTTGTTGAGGATTTTAGCATCTATATTCATCAGGGATATTGGCCTATAGTTTTCATTCCTTGTGTTGTCTTTGCCTGGTTTTGGAATCAGAATTATGCTCACCTCATAAAAGGAGCTTGGAAGTCTTCCTTCCTCCTGAATTTTTTGAAATAGTTTGAGAAGAATAGGAGTTAGTTTTTCTTTGAATATTTGGTAGAATTCAGTTGTGAAGCCATCAGGCCCCGGACTTTTCTTTGTTGGGAGCTTTTTGATAACTGTTTCAATCTCATTTGGTGTAATCGGTCTGTTTAGGTTTTCTGATTCTTCCAGATTGATTTTTGGAAAATTGTGTGTTTCAAGGAATTTGTCCATTTCATCTAGGTTGTCTAGTTTTTTGGCATACAGTTCTTCGTAGTATTTTCTTACAATATTTTGTATTTCTGTTGTGTCAGTTATTATTTCTCCACTCTCATTTCTAATTTTATTTATTTGAGTCCTCTCTCTCTTTTTCTTGGTGAGTCTCATTAAAGGTTCATCAATCTTGTTTACCTTTTGAAAGAACCAGCTCCTAGTTTCATTCATCCTCTGTATTGTTTCTTTAGCCTCTATGTCATTTATTTCTGCTCTGATCTTTATTATTTCCTTCCTTCTACTACATTTGGGCTTTACTTGCTGTTCTTTTTCTAGTTTTTTTAGATGCAGGGTTAAGTTGTTTATTTTAGCTTTTTCTAGCTTCTTAAAGTGTGCCTGTAGTGCTATGAACTTCCTTCTCAGTACTGCTTTTGCTGTGTCCATAAATTTTGAGTTATTGTATGCTCATTGTCATTCGTTTCTAGGAATTTTTTTATTTCTTCTTTGATCTCATTCTTAATCCATTCGTTATTTAATAACCTGGTATTTAGTTTCCATGTGTTTGAGAATTTTTTAGCTTTTCTGTTGTGGTTCATTTCTAGTTTCATGCCATTGTGATTGGAGAAAGTGCTTGATATGATTTCAATCTTCTTCAATTTGTTGAGAGCACTTTTGTGCCCTAACATGTGGTCTATCCTAGAGAATGTACCATGAGCACTTGAAAAGAATGTATATTCTGCTGCTTTAGGTTGAATGGTTCTAAAGATATCTATTATATCGAGTTGATCTAGTGTGTCCAATAAGTCTGCTGTTTCTTTGTTAATTTTCTTTCTTGAGGATCTATCTAGTGATGTTAGTGGGGTATTGAAATCCCCTACTATTATAGTATTGCTGTTGATCTCGCCCTTTAAATCCATCAAAGTCTGCTTTATATATTTAGGTGCTCCTATATTAGGTGCATAGATATTTATAATAGTTATATCTTCCTATTGGATTACTCCCTTTATCATTATGTAGTGGCTTTTTTTATCTCTTACTATATCCTTTGTTTTAAAGTCCAATTTGTCTGATATGAGTATTGCTACCCCAGCTTTTTTTTCATTTCCATTTGCATGAGATGTTTTTTTTTCCATCCTTTTATCTTCAATCCACATGTATCTTTTGTTCTAACGTGTGTCTCTTGTAGACAGCATATGTACGGGTCCTGTTTTCTTTTTTTTTTTCTTTTTTTTTTTGTGTGTGTGTATTTTTCTGAAACCAGACTGGGAGGCAGTCAGACAGACTCCCGCATGGGCCGACCGGGATTCACCTGGCACGCCCACCAGGGGGCGATGCTCTGCCCATCTGGGGTGTCGCTCTGTTGTGACCAGAGCCACTCTAGCACCTGAAGCAGAGGCCACAGAGCCATCCTCAGCGCCCAGGGCCAACTTTGCTTCAATGGAGCCTTGGCTGTGGAAGGGGAAGAGAGAGATAGAGAGGAAGGACAGGGGGAGGGGTGGAGAAGCAGATGGGCACCTCTCCTGTGTGCCCCAGCCAGGAATCAAACCTGGGACTCACGCACTCCAGGCCAATGCTCTACCACTGAGCCAACAAGACAGGGCCTGGGTCCTATTTTCTTATCCACGCAGCTACCCTATGTCTTTTGATTGGATCATTTAATCCATTTACATTTATGGTTATTATTGATATGTAGTTATTTATTGCCATTTTATTCTTTAAAGCTGTATTCCTCTTTTGCTATATTCTTTTCCCACTTTGATCTGTTTATAACAGGCTCCTTAATATTTCCTGCAGCATTGGTTTGGTTGTAATGAATTCCTTGAGTTGTTTTTTTGTCTGGGAAGCTTTTTATTTCTCCTTGGATTTTAAACGATAGCCTTGCTGGATAAAGTAGTCTTGGTTGTACGTTCTTGTTATGCATTACTTTGAATATTTCTTGCCATTCCCTTCTGGCCTCAAATATTTCTGTTGTGAAGTTGGATGTCATCTTTATGGGGGCTCCTTTGTAGGTGATAGCTTTTTTTTTCTCTTGCAACTTTTAATATTTTCTCTTCATCACTTAGCTTTGTTACTTTAATTATGATGTGCCTTGGTGTAGGTTTCTTTGTGTTTCTCTTTAATGGAGTCCTCTGAGCTTCTTGAACTTGTGAGAGTTTCTCCTGCATTAATTTAGGGAAGTTTTCAGCTATGATATAATTAAACAAAATCTCTATCCCTTGTTCTTTTTCTTCTTCTTCAGGAACCCCTACAATGTGGATGTTATTTCTCTTCATGTTGTCACAGAGCTCTCTAAGAGTTTCCTCAGACTTTTTGAGTCTCTTTTCTTTTTTCTTCTCTACTTTCTTGCCTTCATTCAAGTTGTCCTCCAACTCGCTGATTTAATCCTCAGCTCTATCCATCCTGTTTTTAATTGCTTCCATTGTTGTCTTTATTTCTGATATTGTATTTGTCATCTCCAACTGATTCTTTTTTAATATTTCAATATCCTTTTTTATACTTGTTATTTCTTTATTTAGATGTTCATAATGACCCTCCATTGTTGTTCTAAGATCCCTAAGCATCCTTACAATCATTATTTTGAACTCCACATTTGGAAGTTTGATTATTTCCATATCACTCAGTTCATCTCCTGAAGGTTTCTCTTGTGGTTTCATTTGGATTGCACTTTTTTGTCTTCTCATTATCTGTGTTTGGATGTTTTGTTTGTAGAGTTGGTTTAGCCTAGGCTTGGTGTTGTCTGCCTCCAGTTTTCACTTTGTTATTTTAAGGTCTTCTTGGGTTGGTATCAGCTATTATTTGTAATCCACTTTCAGATTTGGGCAGCTTTGAAGTCTTGATTGGTTTGTTTTCTTAACAGGTGATAGTCTTGTTTACTGATCTCAGCAGGGGGCTTCCTTGAAACTGTATCCAGGAATGCGATGGGTGTAACCTGACACTCTGAAGGCCTCTTCCACCCACTAATCTCTCTGGGGGCAGGGTGTTTTCTCAGGCAGGGTGTTTTCTCAGCTTCATTAGGGGGAAGTGTATCTCAGATCTCCATGGAGACCTGAGTTACTACCCCTCCTCCTCACTTCTTGTTTTCAGCTGTGTCTTGTTGCGCTGATTGGAGCTGGAGAGATGTCTGGAGATCTCTGATCTGGAAGCAATTCAGTACTGTTTTGTGGAAGGATCAGTTCCTCCCCTAGCTATGGCTGCCTCCATCATGGATGAGTCAGCTTTTTTAGGTCGTCTCCTGCATTCCTTAGCCCCTCATAGTCCGTCCCTCTCTCTCTCTCTTTTCCACTTGGAAGATAAGCTGGTCTTTTCAATACACCTCCCTCCCTGGTCACCAGGCAAGTGGCTGTGAGCAGTATTTTCTGCTCTTTTCCATGGAGTGAGTTCTCCTCTGGGCTCTCAGCCTCAACCCCCCCCCTCCATTCCTGTAAGCAGGGGAGATTCAGGTGCTCCATACCAGGTTTGTTGTGGCTTCTTCTTTGCTCCTTGGTTTTTGAGAGCTGTTCTTGTAGTCCAGAGTTGGTTTTTCACACTGATTTTTCCTAAATCGATTTGTATTCCAGTTTGGTGGTGCAAGCTGGGCATCTGTGCATCTGCCTACTCCACTGCCATCTTCCTAATGATACATTTCTTGCATTGATTAACTATAGACAAACTATGCAAGAAAACCTTTTACTTTCTCTTTAATGCTAGATATATTTGTTTGTTACTACTATTAGTGTATTCTGGAATATGTTTGTTATAAAAAGAGTAATCTATAATTGGCATATTATACCCCCAATACTTACCACCAAAATCTTTTAAAGGATATTTTCTAAATAGTAAAAATTTACTTAGTTTTTAACAGCTTTGTGACCCTACCAGAAGTATATATGAACGTACCATAAAAAGTAAAATGAAAGGTTTACTTAAAAATAGGTAACTGTGAAGGGAAAATCATTAACATATACATATAAAAACTACAAATTACACATTAAAGCATGTGAAATAAATGAAATACTTTTTCTGTCAGGTATAAACATTAACACGCATATTTCTCCAATGGAAGTTAGTCATGTTACTAGCACCTTCTGTGAAATGGCAATGAGCTGCATTTCTTACCCTGCCACAGCTTCTTCTATAAGAAATTGTTTAAACTTTGAACTGAAAAATGTCCATCATGTGCATACATGCAAAACCAGAAGGACCAAGCACACCATTCTGGGACTGTTCATAGTCAATATCTTTGCATTACTGAATTCCAGTGCTTCCAAGAGCACACACAAACCAGAAGAGGGTTTCCAGTACACAATACCACCTCCAATAAATTGTAGTGGGCCCAAGAAATCCATAATTTCCCCCAAATCTTCTCATGGAGCCAGATAAGCCTTTATTTTGAAAGTTGTCCTCTAGTGTGTGATTGCCATTACATTTTCTAAGACACGTAGAGGGATCCAAAAGCTAACGTTGGTCATCCTCTAATGGCCATGGCCTCAAAAAGCCATTCAAGTTTCCAATTAGGGGAGGCTGAAGAAAGTGACCCAACAAATCATAAATTGTTCATTTACCAGTCACTAGACAAAGTTTCCTTAACATCCAAGGGAAAACAAAACTATAAGAATTTACTCTTTTGTATGTAGGAATTTAAGCATAACATAGGAGACAATACAAAGACTGATGAAGAGAAGGGAGCTGGATAGAGAAGTTGACATCCCAATATAAGTCCCCTTGAGGGTTAAAACCTATTCATAAAAGATACAAGAAGGCTATTTCCAGTAATACATTCATAGTAGCAAGTCACATCATAATACCATAACAATGCTGAAAAACAAAAGTGAACGTATTTTAAATGCAAGGATGAGATGATGGGCAAGTAATAAAATTCCTTTCAGGGCAAAAACAACAATAAATCTTTAATTCACTATTGCATGAGTTTTGGAGTCCATCTTTGCCTTGGGGATTTCATGATAATTCCTAACATATAGAGCCTGGGTTTTAATGAAATACATGCCCTGAAGTTGGGAGACAAACACCAGAACCCAAAATATGAAGGAATATCAGAGTTGAAAACACCACCATAAAACCTAGATACTAGAAATACAATATCCTTAGATTATAAGACAGAGTGTTATATTTTCCTTGAAAGAGAAAGAAAGAAATGAGAAGAAAGAGAAAGAGATACCATGAAGCCATGTCTAGCATGGCTTTGGGTAGAGGGAAAGAAATCTCCCCAAAATTAGAGATGGTAATTTTTGGTGACAAGACTTTGTTACTTTGAGAGGAACTGTCAAACAACCTGTAATTCACTTATTCAGCAAATATTTTCTGAGACCTCTGCTGTATGACAGAGTCTATTTTAGGGCCTGGGGCTGCATCATAATCTAACCGTCATCAGCCTCATAAAGACTATATTTTACTGTGAAAGGCCAAGAATAAAGCAATGAAGACATAGATAATGTATTGTCAGGCTGGAATACATTGAAAAATAAAGGCAGTGGTGCTCTTTTAGGTGGAATTCAGGAAAGAACTCTCACAGAAGGTAGCATCTAATGTAGACGTATTATCACATCTGTCTGCTTCTGCCACTGGGAAACACAGAAACTCAAACCTTGCACACTTAATTTCAGGATATCTTTCATCAAGAATCAGAAACAATGAATATATAATAATGATATTTTTCTTATGCAGATAACAGTACCTGTGTGCATCTTCATCTCCTTATCTCCACCATTCATATTCATCTACTACTACCACCATTATTACCAAACTACTTCTATAACTATTACTGTTACTATTACTACTGCAGGTCTATAATTTCTCATTTGAGATTCAGAAATCTAACAAGCTTTGGAAACCAGCAAAATTTTTATGGCACACATAGAAGCTAAATTTAACTTACCTGACCTTTGGTGGCAAAGACTGACTTGAACCAACCAACAAAAGGTCAGTATAATGGGACCTTTACCTCCCATTCAATGGGAATATTCTTATGCTTTAGGAAAAATCTTAACATATCTGGATCACAGGTTTAATTGACTACCACTTATCATCTTACCTTTCTAAAGTCTGAAATTTTCTGAATCCCAAAATACATCTGACTACAAGAATTTCTAATGAAAGGTTATAGATCTGTACAACTACTACAAGCTAAAACTTTCACTGCCATTGTTGCTTGTACTACAATGGTAGCTCTGTATTTGTTATTTCAAATCATTCCAACATCTCATAAGCCTAAAATGTACAACTGAACACTTTGCATCTGATCCATCTATTGTTTAATGAATATACTTGGTTTGTTAAACCTTTTCTTCTGATCACTTAAAAAAATCAAATTACAGCAAACTAAGTGAATATAATATTAACAGCCACAGCAATATCCAAAGCCTGTAACCATAACCTTGAACACCACCACTTCCTATGTCCACAAGCACTTTCTATGTCTATTTGTTATTGTTACTGAAGTTTTCACTCATATTCAACACCTATGTCTGGTGCATTTTGTTTGATGAAAATAAGCTCATTAACGCTGAACCTTCCCCAGTTCACAAATTTATTCCTAAGAATATTACAGGAAGTCGAGTGAGACATGTTCAGTAACAGATGTTTGCCATTTTTGGCTGCCTTTTTACAGTTTTTTCTCTTTCATTACTTTTAAAGAAATTTAGTTAATGTTCCCTTTACTAGAGAACAAGCGTACCTAGCTTCCCATGAGGTTGGTGGAGGGGGGACTCCCCAGGGCAGGCACAGGCTGTTCACTCTCTGAATATCTGCTCAAATGCTCTCTCTACATTCAACTTTTCATTCTTTCAGCCAGGTTTTGGTAATAATCACACTCCAGCTTATCTCAGAAGGAATGCATATTGACTGGCACCTGTAGAACTAGAACTACTGTGGGCACTAATGAAGATGGGTCCAGTGTTCCTCAAATATCTTTCTCATGTGAGAATATTTCATAGTAAAGGGTCAACATGCTTGACAAAATATAGCTGACTCTTTTGGCTTCCACAGTAAAGACAGTGAAGTAACTTCCAAAAGTAAAAATTTAGTGGTCTTTTATAATAAAAGATAAAAGTGTAGATTAAGATTTTTTTCTATTGCCCTGGTGGGTGGGCTCAGTGGTTGAGCATCCACCATGCATGTGGAAGTCCCAGGTTTGATTCTAGGTCACAGCACACAGAAGAGGCACCCATATGCTTCTCCACCCCTCCCCTTCTTGCATTTATTTTTCTCTCTCTCTCTCTCTCTCTTTCTCTCCTGTAGCCATGGCTTGATTGGAGTGAGTTGGCCTCAGGCTCTGTGAATGGCTCCATGGCCTCTGCCTCAGGCACTAAGAGGAGTTCACTTGCTGAGCAACCAAGCAATGCCCCCAGATGGGCAGAGCATCTCCCCTCGTGGGCTTGTTGGGTAAATCCCAGTTGGGGTATATGCAGGAGTCTGTCTCTCTGCCGACCTTCCTTTCACAGAATAAAAAATAAATAAAAATAAATAA
Source organism: Saccopteryx bilineata (assembly GCF_036850765.1). NCBI lineage: Eukaryota > Metazoa > Chordata > Mammalia > Chiroptera > Emballonuridae > Saccopteryx > Saccopteryx bilineata. The sequence continues at coordinate 184,139,950 of NC_089490.1, read as the reverse complement.
ATAAATAAATAAATATTTTTCTTTATAAAATAAATTGATCCAAAAATACAAATTTAAAATTATCCTAATTATTCACCTAACCTTACGTGGTCAAGTAATGGTACATTGGTAAATCTAAGCAACATTACCTCCAAATTTTTCAGAAGTGCTTTCTTTATTTCTTTCTTTTTTAATTAAGTTGCTGGGCAACCAAGCTATTTCAGTGCCTGAGGCAAGACCATGGAGCCATCCTCAGCACCCAAGGCCAAATTGTTTTAATCATTTGAGCCATGGCTATGGTAGGGGAGGAGAGAGAGAGAAAGATTGAGAGAGAAGGAGGAGGAAGAAGGGTACAGAAGCAGATGGGTGCTTCTCCTGTGTGCCCTAACCGAGAATCAAACGGGGACTTCCACATGCCAGATGCTCTACCACTGAGCCAACCAGCCAGGGCCAGAAGTACTTTATTTTAAAACACCGTAAGAATATCAAATATGTTTTGACTGATTTCTTCTGACTATACATCTTAACCTATTTATTGATAAATTTTGCATGGAATACCTGCTTAATTCTTCTCAATAAGTAAAACAGGAGTAAATAATTTTTATCTGGAATTCAGAAATTAATAAAATAAAATAAATCATGGTTATAAAAATACACTATAGGCCCAGATAATATTGCTGGAGGACAAAATAAATATTGAAGTGTGGGTTTTTAACTGCAACTATATATATTAAAGGCATATTTCAAAGTAACTATCTATGTCATTTTATCACAAGAAAATTCAGAATTTTAATATTCATAGCAAAAGAAATATGCACATTAAAATTAAAATGTGAAAGTTGAAGTATGTACAACATTAAGAATCGCTATGCCTTACAGTACAGCCAAAACAAATAAATAAAAAAGTTGATTAAATTGCAAATGGCAAAACAATCATGGTCACTTAGCTATTAACTCAGGGCCTAAATTAATCCCAAACCCACTATAGGATTTTCAAAAAGTAGTTTCATTGCTACCCACAATGACAAAAATACATAGGAAATCATTTGAATAAATAGAAATCTTAAATTTAGTAGTTATGATCATTTGTGCTAATTCTCATAAATATAAAAAAATCAAATCAGATACCTTTTTTAAATACATGCAGCACACCAAAGGAAACATTGTGAGCATGAAAACAATTATAATACCTTCTCAAATGTTTTGGAGGAGAGAAGGCAAAGAGCTTAAGAAGAAATTGTGATGTGGAAACAGCGAGGACGGAAATGGCGCCGTGAGAAGCGCATCCGACAGCTCTCCCCTAAATCACAACAAATTTATCAACTAGAAACAGAAAAATTTATCCTCGGAGCATTCCGGAGTTCCACACAAACTGAAAGCAAAAGGACTGTTATCACTTGAATCTGAGAGACGAGGGTGTGGAGGAAGCTACCGCAGCAGCGACGCTCATTCAAGCCGCGAGGGAGTGCGCCTGCGGTGAGTCAGCCCATATACTTGGGAACCGCGAGCTGCCGCGAGCGGCCGTCACGAGCCGCCACCGCGAGCCGCTGCGAGCCCCCGCGAGCCGCTGCGCCGGGAACCGCCACCGCGAGCGGCCGCCACGAGCCGCCGCGCGCGCGCCCGGTCCGGTTGAGCACCGCTGACGTTCCCAGCGGCCCGCACACTGCGAGTGGGGGTCGCCGGCCACCGGTGCCCGGAGCGCCCCATTCGCGGGCGTGCCTTGGGCATTCCACGCGCCCAGGGCGCCCTGCTGGCCCGCACACCCAGGGGGCTCCATTATCCTGCGCCTGGTGCGGTCCAGCCGCCAGCGGTGGGGCAAGCGGGAGAGGCTTGGGAGATTCTCTCCGTGGGCGGGGCACCTCACCCAGCCATTCAAGCTAACAATCAAGCGTTGGGGGAGGGGCGCGCACAGGCAGCCTAAAATACCTTCGGAAGCACAGCTGCGACCCAATCACTGAAATTAGCTTAACCCATAAAATCTGCGCACCCTCGGTTCTAATTGATAAGATCTCTCTCAGTTCAGCGATCCAAGACAAGAGGCATGATATTTTTTAGTGCCTCTCGCTAAAGGGGCGGGGGCAACTTCTGATTGATAGAGCCTCCATATTCAGGGATAAACGCTAACAAGAAGGACTTGGCAGATAATAAGGTCTATACTACACTAGTCGTAAGCAGAGACTAGTGCCTCTTCTTCCCTGCAAAAACAGGCTACAAAGTGTGGAAAACCTGGGTTGAGAGGTCCAACTAAATGATAGGCGCTGAACAGTCACCTTGACAACAATTGACTCCCACCCCCGCCTGATTACACTGGAGGCCCTGACTCTCAGAGCCTTTCCCAAAGCCTTGCACTGAGTGGGGATAGAGTGGGGATTTCCCAGCTCTTTGAGCCTCTTACTCCCCAGGCAGAAGCAGTTGCAGCCTTATAGCTGGATCACCAGGCTGCTAATTCAGAAAGGGGGGACTAGGAGAGAGAATCCAGGAAAGCAAACTCCCTCATCGTTGGACCCTGCAAACGCCAACAAGCCTTTACTTCCAGCAAGACTAAAGCCAATTATATGACATTGCCATAGAATCCCATCAACTGCAAATCCCTACCTAAGAGTGACACAGGGGCAGAGCCTGGGGTACAGAGTCACCGACTAGGAAGAGGGAGAGAAAAGAAAAAGGAAGAAGTTAACCTCTCAAAATCAAGAAAAAACCACAGACCTTACAACTTGATCCACTAATTTTTTTTTGTTGTTGTTGTTGTTTGTTTCTTCTATCTTTTTGCCTTTATTTCCTCCACCTCGGTCCTTCTATTCTCTGCCCATCTTATGCTTCCCCTTTCTTGAACTACACTACCCATGATTGTTGCATTTTATTTTTCTTCTTCATCCTCACCCTCCTTTAAGGTTATACTCCAAAACACTTAACTCTCACTCTCCCCTCTTTTGTTTTTTTTTTGTTTTTTTTCTTTGTCTTGCTTTATTTTGTTTTTTTCTCCTCCTATTTTATTTCTTCCTTCGTTTTTCTCTTTTTCTTATTTTTTCCTTTCTATTTGTTTTTTCTTTTCTCATTTTACTTTCCTCCCATATAATCCTCAATCACGAACAAATTAGTTAATTTGGGACTCAAGGCTTTTTTTTGGCTTTATTTCTCTTTTTTGCTTTTGTTTTTTTTTTTTCTCTTGTTTGTTTATTTTTGTGGCATTTTGGGTCCTCCCAACCCAAGGTCTCCATTGTATTTAGTCTTCGCTCCACTTAATACAACAGATTTTTACTTATTATTTTTATTTTTTCTTCTTTATTATTCTTTTTTGGTCATTTTTTCTGATTCCCTCTTATCCCTCTCATTATATCTCTTAGTTGACCATCACTTACAAGCAAATCATCTTATGCTTGTCTAAGATTTTCTTCCTTTTTTTTTTTTTTTTGCATTTAGTAGGTCCCTACTCCCTTTTTTTTGCCCCTTGAACTCTTCACCCCAAATCAGGCCCTCCATTATAGGCACGATATTTCCTTGAGGAGGGGAGAGGAGGGAAAGAGAAGAGAGAAAAAAAGGGGGAAATAATAAATTATTACTGTTTTTTTTTGTGGGGTGTTTTACCCTTTTTTTTTTTTCTTTTTACTCTTTATTAATTCTAATTAGTGCTATCAATAAGACCACCCTCAGATGCCAATAAGAAAGAGGAAATCGAATATTATGGATACAAAAGAAAGAGAGGTAACACAAATAGATGTGGAAAAATCTATGGAGAAAAGACTTAACATATTGGAAGCCTTGGAGCTAAATGACAGAGAATTTAAAATAGAAATCTTAAAAATACTCAGAGATATACAAGAAAACACAGAAAGGCAATATAGGGAGATCAGAAAACAACTCAATGAACACAAAGAATATATTACCAAGGAAATTGAAACTATAAAAACAAATCAAACAGAAATGAAAAACTCAATTCACGAGCTGAAAAACAAGGTAACAAGCTTAGCTAACAGAACAGCCCAGATTGAAGATAGGATTAGTGAAATAGAAGACAAACAACTTGAGGCACAACAGAGAGAAGAAGAAAGAGACTCAAAAATAATAAAAAACGAGAAAGCCCTACAGAAATTGTCTGACTCCATCAGAAAGAATAACATAAGAATAATAGGTATATCAGAGGGAGAAGAGAAAGAAAATGGAATGGAGAATATACTCAAACAAATAATAGACGAGAACTTCCCAAGCCTGTGGAAGGAACTAAAGCCTCAAATTCAAGAAGCAAACAGAACACCAAGTTTTCTTAACCCCAACAAACCCACTCCAAGGCACATCATAATAAAGATGACACAAACCAATGACAAAGAAAAAATTCTCAAGGCAGCCAGGGAAAAGAAGAGTACAACATATAAAGGAAGGCCTATTAGATTATCATCAGATTTCTCAGCAGAAACTCTACAAGCTAGAAGAGAGTGGACCCCAATATTTAAAGCCCTGAAAGAGAGGAACTTTCAGCCAAGAATACTATACCCATCAAAGCTATCCTTCAAGTATGAAGGAGATATAAAAACATTCACAAATACAGAAAAGATGAGAGAATTTATCAACAGAAAGCCCCCACTCCAGGAAATACTAAAGGGGGTTTTCCAACCAGATTCAAAGAACAAAAGAAAACAACACCACAAGTAACAGCTCCACCAAGAACACAATAAAACCAAACTTAAACTGTGACAACAAAGGAAAAAAGGGGGGGAGAGGATGGAGATTAACAGTAGCAAAGGATGATGAAGTGCAGAAATACTTATAAGATAGGGTACTACAATGAATATGGTAGGTACCCTTTTCATTACTTAATGGTAACCACCCTTAAAAAAACCACCACAAAAACACTTGACTTAAAAAAGGTAGCAACAGAGGAAAGAAGTATGGAACACAAACAAACAAAAACAAATGATAGAAAAACAAAAGAGAAGAATCAAACTAGATACAAAACTAACAGAAAGCAATTTATAAAATGGCAGTAGGGAACCCACAAGTGTCAATAATTACACTAAATGTAAATGGATTAAACTTACCAATAAAAAGACACAGAGTAGCAGAATGGATTAAAAAAGAAAATCCAACTATATGCTGCCTACAAGAAACACATCTAAGCAACAACAATAAAAACAAATTCAAAGTGAAAGGCTGGAAAACAATACTCCAAGCAAACAACACCCAAAAAAAAAGCAGGTGTAGCAATACTCATATCTAATATTGCTGACTACAAGACAGAAAAAGTACTCAGAGACAAAAATGGTCATTTCATAATGATTAAGGGGAAGTTGAATCAAGAAGACATAACAATCCTTAATATATATGCACCAAACCAAGGAGCACCAAAATATATAAGACAGCTACTTATTGACCTTAAAACAAAAACTAACAAAAATACAATCATACTTGGAGACCTCAATACACCGCTGACGGCTCTAGATCGGTCATCCAAACAGAGAATCAATAAAGATATAGTGGCCTTAAACGAAATACTAGAACACCTGGATATGATAGACATCTACAGGACACTTCATCCCAAAGCGACAGAGTATACATTTTTCTCTAGTGTACATGGAACATTCTCAAGAATTGACCATATGTTGGGCCACAAAGACAATATCAGCAAATTCAGAAAAATTGAAATTGTACCAAGCATATTTTCTGATCATAAAGCCTTGAAACTAGAATTCAACTGCAAAAAAGAGGGGGAAAAACCCACAAAAATGTGGAAACTAAACAACATACTTCTAAAAAATGAATGGGTCAAAGAAGAAATAAGCGCAGAAATCAAAAGATATATACAGACAAATGAAAATGAAAATACGACATATCAGAATCTCTGGGATGCAGCAAAAGCAGTAATAAGAGGAAAGTTCATATCACTTCAGGCCTATATGAACAAACAAGAGAGAGCCGAAGTAAACCACTTAACTTCACACCTTAAGGAACTAGAAAAAGAAGAACAAAGACAACCCAAAACCAGCCGAAGAAAGGAGATAATAAAAATCAGAGCAGAAATAAATGAAATAGAGAACAGAAAAACTATAGAAAAAATCAATAAAACAAGGAGCTGGTTCTTTGAAAAGATCAACAAAATTGACAAACCCTTGGCAAGACTCACCAAGGAAAAAAGACACAGGACTCAAATAAATAAAATCCAAAATGAAAGAGGAGAGATCACCACAGACATCATAGAAATACAAAGAATTATTGTAGAATACTATGAAAAATTATATGCCACCAAATACAACAATCTAGAAGAAATGGATAAATTCCTAGAACAATACAACCTTCCTAGACTGAGTCATAAAGAAGCAGAAAGCCTAAACAGACCAATCAGCAGGGAGGAAATAGAAAAAACTATTAAAAATCTCCCCAAAAATAAAAGTCCAGGCCCAGACGGTTATACTAGTGAATTCTATCAAACATTCAAAGAAGACTTGGTTCCTATTCTACTCAAAGTCTTCCAAAAAATTGAAGAAGAAGCAATACTTCCAAACACATTTTATGAGGCCAACATAACCCTCATACCAAAACCTGGCAAGGATGGCACAAAGAAAGAAAACTACAGACCAATATCTCTAATGAATACAGATGCTAAAATACTAAACAAAATACTGGCAAACCGAATACAACAACATATTAAAAAAATAATACATCATGATCAAGTGGGATTCATCCCAGAATCTCAAGGATGGTTCAACATACGCAAAACGGTTAACGTAATACACCATATCAACAAAACAAAGAACAAAAACCACATGATCTTATCAATAGATGCAGAAAAGGCTTTTGATAAAATACAACACAATTTTATGTTTAAGACTCTCAACAAAATGGGTATAGAAGGAAAATATCTCAACATGATAAAGGCCATATATGATAAACCATCAGCCAACATCCTATTAAACGGCATAAAACTGAGGACTTTCTACCTTAAATCAGGAACAAGACAGGGTTCTCCACTCTCTCCACTCTTATTCAACGTGGTGCTAGAAGTTCTGGCCAGAGCAATCAGGCAAGACAAAGAAATAAAAGGCATCCATATCGGAAAAGAAGAAGTAAAGCTATCACTTTTTGCAGATGATATGATCCTATACATCGAAAACCCGAAGGACTCCACAAAAAGATTATTAGAAACAATAAACCAATACAGTAAGGTCGCAGGATACAAAATTAACATACAAAAGTCCATAGCCTTTCTATATGCCAACAATGAAATATTAGAAAACGAACTCAATAAAATAATCCCCTTCACGATTGCAACAAAAAAAATAAAATACCTAGGAATAAACATAACAAAGAACGTAAAGGACCTATATAATGAAAATTACAAAGCATTGTTAAGGGAAATCGAAAAAGATACAATGAGATGGAAAAATATTCCTTGTTCTTGGATAGGAAGAATAAATATAATCAAAATGGCCATATTACCCAAAGCAATATACAAATTTAATGCAATTCCCATCAAAATCCCTATGAGATTTTTTAAAGAAATGGAACAAAAAATCATCAGATTTATATGGAACTATAAAAAACCCCGAATAGCCAAAACAATCCTAAGGAAAAAGAATGAAGCTGGGGGCATTACAATACCTGACTTTAAACTATATTATAGGGCCACGATAATCAAAACAGCATGGTATTGGCAGAAAAATAGACACTCAGACCAATGGAACAGAATAGAAAGCCCAGAAATAAAACCACATTTATATGGTCAAATAATCTTTGATAAAGGGGCCAACAACACACAATGGAGAAAAGAAAGCCTCTTCAACAAATGGTGTTGGGAAAACTGGAAAGCCACATGCAAAAGAATGAAACTCGACTATAGCCTGTCCCCGTGTACTAAAATTAATTCAAAATGGATCAAAGACCTAAATATAAGACCTGAAACAATAAAGTACATAGAAGAAGACATAGGTACTAAAATCATGGACCTGGGTTTTAAAGAACATTTTATGAACTTGACTCCAATGGCAAGAGAAGTGAAGGCAAAGATAAATGAATGGGACTACATCAGAATTAAAAGTTTTTGCTCAGCAAGAGAAACTGATATCAAAATAAACAGACAGCCAACTATATGGGAACTGATATTTTCAAACGACAGCTCAGATAAGGGCCTAATATCCAAAATTTACAAAGAACTCATAAAACTCAACAACAAACAAACAAAGAATCCAATAAAAAAATGGGAAGAGGACATGAACAGACACTTCTCCCAGGAAGAGATACAAATGGCCAACAGATATATGAAAAGATGCTCAGCTTCATTAGTTATTAGAGAAATGCAAATCAAAACTACAATGAGATACCACCTCACTCCTGTTAGATTAGCTATTATCAACAAGACGGGTAATAGCAAATGTTGGAGAGGCTGTGGAGAAAAAGGAACCCTCATTCACTGTTGGTGGGACTGTAAAGTAGTACAACCATTATGGAGGAAAGTATGGTGGTTCCTCAAAAAACTGTAAATAGAACTACCTTATGACCCAGCAATCCCTCTACTGGGTATATACCCCAAAACCTCAGAAACATTGATACGTGAAGACATATGTAGACCCATGTTCATTGCAGCACTGTTCACAGTGGCCAAGACATGGAAACAACCAAAAAGCCCTTCAATAGAAGACTGGATAAAGAAGATGTGGCACATATACACTATGGAATACTACTCAGCCATAAGAAATGATGACATCAGATCATTTACAGCAAAATGGTGGGATCTTGATAACATTATAAGGAGTGAAATAAGCAAATCAGAAAAAAACAAGAACTACATGATTCCATACATTGGTGGAACATAAAAATGAGACTAAGAGACATGGACAAGAGTGTGGTGGTTACCAAGGGTGGGGGGGGGAGGGAGGACATGGGAGGGAGGGAGGGAGAGAGTTAGGGGGAGGGGGAGGGGCACAGAGAACTAGATAGAGGGTGACGGAGGACAATCTGACTTTGGGCGAGGGGTTTGCAACATAATTTGATGACAAAATAACCTAGACATGTTTTCTTTGAATATATGTACCCTGATTTATTAATGTCATCCCATTACCATTAATAAAAATTTATTAAAAAAAAAAAAGAAATTGTGATGTGGAAGACAGAAAGGAACAATGATGTTTTACATGTTAAATGTTAATTTACTATTCTTTGTTATGTAATAAAATCTTTCAAGTGAATGCCCACTGTCCTCTGACTGTCTAACTTAGTAAAAAAATTACAAAAACTATATAAATTTTCAAGTTAAAAGAACAATATATCCTTAGATTCTTTCAATTTTCTTTTAACCAAAATGGTTCAAATTCTGCAGAGAAAAGTAATAAAATAATATTTTATTAAAATCTAGTCAACTTATTCTATGGTCAAAATTAAGCTGATGTTTAGAAGTTATTTTACTCTCTCCTGTGCTTCCATTACCTAAAAATTAACTACTTATCCAATCTTCTATCAATATTTGTTTTTATCCTATTTTTAAAAGCATATTTAATGCATTGACAAATACAGTAATTTTTGCATCTCATATTTTGATAAATACCAAAGCTGTTTTCTATCAATACAGTCCTCCAAGTCATGGATTTCAAGATTACTTCATACATTATTATAAAGTTAGCAATTTTTTTTTTTTTTATTTTTCTGAAGCTGGAAACGGGGAGAGACAGTCAGACAGACTCCTGCACATGCACCCGACCGGGATCCACCCGGCACACCCACCAGGGGGCGACGCTCTGCCCACCAGGGGGTGTCGCTCTGCTGGGACCAGAGCCACTCTAGCGCCTGGGGCAGAGGCCAAGGAGCCATCCCCGGTGCCCGGGCCATCTTTGCTCCAATGGAGCCTTGGCTGCGGGAGGGGAAGAGAGAGACAGAGAGGAAGGAGGGGGGGTGGAGAAGCAAATGGGCGCTTCTCCTATGTGCCCTGGCCGGGAATCGAACCCGTGTCCCCCACATACCAGGCCGACACTCTACTGCTGAGCCAACAGGCCAGGGCCAGCAATTTTTTTTTAAGAAGAGTTAAATGAAATTGTGAAAGAGAAATTTGGTGATGACAGTCTTTCCTACATTATTGCAATGTATGTTACATGAGGGATTATATTCACAGGTGCTCACTTATCTTGGGTAAATATTATCTTTCAAGATAATTAAGGTATAAATATCTCAGTGCTTCAGAAACCATAAAAAGTAGCATTAGTAGATTTCTCTTCAGGATGCAGTTTCTTTAATTTCACATAAAGAAGTTTTAGGGGGTTATATGCCATTGCTTAAAATAACTAGAAATTCTAAACAAAGAAAAAGTCTAACAATTTTTTTACAGTTGCAGAAATGAAACATTAAAACTAGAGGCATGTAACATTATTATATTATTATTTAGAACTAAAAACATATAAGCACACATAATACATTAAAAAGAAAACAAAAACTTCAGACATAAAAGGGGTAGTGTCTTTTGAGCCACAGAAAGCATAACCACAGTAACTTTCTTTTCTTTTCTTTTCTTTTCTTTTTGTATTTTTCTGAAGTTGGAAACAAAGAGGCAGTCAGACAGACTCCTGCATGCGCCTGACCAGGATCCACCTGGCATGCCCACCAGGGAGCGATGCTCTGCCCATCCGGGACGTTGCTCTGTTGCAACCAGAGCCATTCTAGCACTTGAGGCAGAGGCCATGGAGCCGTCCTCAGTGCCCGGGCCAACTTTGCTCCAATGGAGCCTTGGCTGCAGGAGGGGAAGAGAGAGACAGAGAGGAAGGAGAGGGGGAGGGGTGGAGAAGCAGATGGGCGCTTCTCTTGTGTGCCCTGGCCAGGAATTGAATCCAGGACTCCTGCATGCCAGCCCGACGCTCTACCACTGAGCCAACCAGCCAGGGCCCACAGTAACTTTCTTATTTGAGTAAATTAAAATTTTGATTAGAGCAGCTAAGCTGCAGAGAAGGTTTTAAAAGCAGAATGTGTTACATTTTTTTCTACTCCTATAATCAATGATAGGGTTTTCTGTTCCCTGACTCTACTCCTCTCATAACAGTTCAGAAGGCTTCTATATTGTGAATTTTCCAACTTAATTTTTGTCTTCTGGACTGATTGAACAAACTCACATGACAATTACTACTTTGCATCCATTAGGGTCGATATTATCAAGAAAACAGAACATATAATAAGTGTTATGAAGATGTGGAGAAATTGGAACACTTGGGCACTGCCATTGGGAATGTAAAATGGTGCATCCCCTGTAGAAAATAATACGGTAATTCCTCAAAATATTAAACATAGGGATATCATATGGTTTAGGTTTTCTTACTTCTAGGTATATATCCAAAATAAGTGGAAGCAGAAACTCAAACAATAATTGAACACCTATGTTATTCACAATATCCAAAAGGTGGAAGAAATTCAGGTGTCCATCGATAGGTGACTGGATAAAATATGGTATATACATGCAATAGAATTTTATTCAGCCTTTTGAAACAGAACAGAAATTCTGAAACATGCTACAACATGGATGGCCTTGAAAACTTTACGTTAAGTGAGATAAGTCAGTCACAAAAGGATAAATGAAAATGATGGAGACAGAAAGTTAGGTGTTTGTTGCCAGGGGATGCAGGGAGGGAGGAACAGGGAATTAGTGTTAAATGGGTACAGAGTTTCAGTTTGGAAAGCTGAAAAAGTTCCCGGGATGGATGGTGATAATCGTTACACACAATACAGCTACACTTAATGTCACCAAACCACACATTTAAAATGGTAAATTTTAATTATGTATATTTTACCACAATAATATATAAAAAAAGAGTCTACTTGGAACTTGGTCTTTGATTCTTTCTAGGACTGTTATTATTTTCAAGAGTAAACGAAAGGGGAATCCTTAAGAAAGAAGCCAGTTAGACATCCAATGTCAAAAAATAAAAAAGCAGCGAGCTGCAGGAAAAAAAAAATTAAGGTTGGAATTTTACTCCTTCTTATCCATTTCCTCCGCCCCTATATAGTGGGTTGGCAATAATAAGATAATAGCCTCTAACTGGACTGATGCAAAAGGTCTATTAATGCTCAGCCAGTCTCCATTCTAGTCCACCCCAAAATCTCTAGACAAGTGCACATACCAAAGTACCATCTATTATATCAAAGCCATGGTTAGGAGTCTTTTGTTCTCATTTCACATCAGCAAGTCCCTAATCCTGCACTCAGAGCTCTTCAAAATCAAGTCTATTCTTGCTAGATGTATTCCCCAAAGGAATATATGTACAACGTATTTATTTCCACAGCTAAGAGCAGTCTCTGAATTATTAGCATAAAACAGGGTTAGACAGAGCAGGAAGGCTTAGAAGCAGCGGTTCACTTTTCATCTTTCCTAGAAGAGAATAAATAATATGACCTTCTTATGGGTATTACTTTTGTTAAGAACATATAATGCATTAGAAATATATATCCTGTTAATGACTGTGATTAATGAATACATTCCAAAAGTAGTAGAGTACAAAAACTGTTAAAATTTTAGGAAACATGGTATTTACATAATCTCCTTGCCAAAATTTGTATAATCTTTCTTAATATTGCTCATATGATGTCCTTGCCTAAAACAGAGCTACAATGACTTAGTTTTAGTAAATTTACTCACAAAGAATTTAGCAACGTTAAGTTAAATGACAATTAAAAAAGTTTATGGGGAAAATATAAAGCTCAATGTTTATTTTTTTCATGGTCAGTAAAGAAGTATTCAATAGATAGAAAAAGGAATTATTAAACATATTTCATATATAATGATATTATGGACTGAATTGTGTCCCCCACATTCATATATTAAAGCCCTAACCACCAGTGTGACTATATTTGGAGATAAAGACTTTAAAGTGGTAATTAGGTTCAATGAGGTCATAAGGGTAGGGTTGTGATCCAATATGAGTAGTGTCCTTATAAAAAGATGGAGAGACACCAGGAACACCACAGCAAGAAGGGAGACTTCTGTAAGCCGAGGAGAGAATGGCTCCAGGAGAACCAGGTTTGCTGGCACCTTGATCTTGGACCTACAGACTTCAGAACTTGAGAAATACATTTCTGTCATGTAAGACACCCTGTCTGTGGTATTTTTTTTACAGCAGCCCATTCATACCAATACAAATGACAAATCAAGAAGAAAAATAACATAGTAGTATGAAAAGAGAGAAAAAGGCAGAGAAAGAATGAGATAAACACCTTCATACCCAGAAGAGAACGTGTAGGAGCTGTAATAAACCCAGTCATATCTACAGCACTACAAGACACAATGTTATAAAACAGCATTTTGCAATCTTTTAAGAAATTGTTGCTGAAGATGACAGAATCACAAGTGTCCCCTACAATTTACAAAGACATCTGAGAACGTGCCCAGCTGAACAGATGAGCTGAAAGTGAAGCCCTGATTCCATTTTTGAGTCACAGATTCCCAGGTCCCTTGTTGAGAGAACCCTCAGAGAACCATCAATATGTGGTCATGAAATTTCCCTTGGATTGTTTAGTCCTCTAATTGGAAAACTCCTAACAAATGTCTTTATTCTCTATTGGCCTCTGTAATATTTTCTTGATAGTCTAAGTATCATTACAAAAATAGTTGCTATGGTATTTGGGGCAAACCATTGTGACGATAACTTTGGCTATTAGTGCTCTTCAAATAAAATTAATATATAATACATGCTTAGGTGGTCAACAAAATTTACATAAGCCATTATAACAGAATTGAAGCAGTGCTTCAGGGAAGAAAAAATAAAAAGATATATTTTAATAAAGAATCCATACAGGAATAGAATAGGTCCATAGTAAAATCTCACACGTTATATCAAAATTAACCCAATAATTTTCCAGGAAAATGATAATTCAACTCTATGTCTAGTTTTAGGAATACTTACAGAACTATACTCTTGAAATGACATTCCAGAGAAACTCAGCAAACTAGAGTGACAAGCCCAATGGGAAGACGTTTGTGACACAATTCCTCTCCAATTGTAGAATGGTTTGTCTGTTAGAAATATCACTGTAGGTTAAAACAATACTTATCCAGGGAAAGTACACACTGATCATACTGCTCAATATTACAAAGAGGAAAATAAATCAGCTTTATGGCCCCATTATTCTGTATTAAAATCACATCTTGTCATCTAATCAGAAAGAAATGAAGTGAAAACATTGCCGAGAGAGAGACTTCAATTAATTGGCTTCCTCATACAGGAAAGCCCTCGTGTTTTTATTGCATGCAGTGTGCCCATCAGAAAATTAATAAGCTCCTTCTTCTAACTCCCTTCCCTTCAAGAACATTGACTTCTTTTTTTAAATGAGGCTTAAACTAAAACCATATCTGTGAATAGCACTTAAAAAATAAAAGGACAACTCTTTTCCCTGTTAATACAAGTACTTTAAAAGAAAATTCAGAATTATTATGAAGGCACAAATTTTGAAATTGCAAAGTAAATAAAATTATTAAAAGTATTTAAGATAAATAAATAGGTGAAAAGAGCAAAAGGCTAGCCAGCACATACCCACATATTTCTTCTCTCTCATGGCAATTGGTACATGGGATTTCTGCAGAAAACATGTTTGTTTTTTAATGAGTAAAAGAAGATTTAAGATTTGTTTATTTGTCAGAAACATAAATCATTTTATTTTTCTTTATTTTTAGAGACAGAAACAGAGAGAAACAGAGAGAGGGACAGATAGGGACAGAGAGACAGGAAGGGAGAGAGATGAGAAGCATCAATTCTTTGTTGCAGCACCTTAGTTGTTCAATGATTGCTTTCTCATATGTGCCTTGACCGAGGGGCCACAGCAGAGTGAGTGACCCCTTGCTCAAGCCAGCGACCTTGGGTTCTAGCTGATGAGCCTTGCTCAAACCAGATGAACCCATGCTTAAGCCAGCAACCTCGGGGTTTTGAACCTGTGTCCTCCATGTCCCAGTTTGATGCTCTATCCACTGCGCCACCACCTAGTCAGGCAGAAGCATGAATCATTTTAAAAAGGAAAAAAATCAGTTCAATTCTGCCATTCAAATGAATTAAATTATTTGTACATTTCTATTTTTCTTTCTAATAGGTATTCATATACATATATTTTTTCCTGACACTTTCAGTATACTAGTCATCCATGAACTGGTTAATTTTATATAAATTTAGAGAAAACTCAGGAGTAAGAAATTTTTTTATTCCATTACTTTAATTTATTTACAGAATCATAAGTTAGGTATCCCATAGAGTGGCAAAGTAGTAACATAAAATGTGATGCTATCTCAGAGGCATCCTAATCAAATCACACACACACACACACACACACACACACACACACACCCTAGCCCATTTTAATTTTATTGGTATTTCTTCCATTTCCAACTAAACAAGTCTCTGCCCTCTATCAAAAAAGTAAAACTCTCTAGAGGAAGCAACATAATAAAGAGTATGTTTCAATCACAATTTAATATAAACAAATAAAAATTTTAATGGTAGTAAATGTCAATAATGAGAAGATTGTAAAATATTAGTATCTGAGAAGAGGCTAGCTAAAGAAAGGTCCTGTGTTATACTTGAAGGACTCATAAACTTAGGGGTATATAAAAGGAAATCATAAGAGTTCTCAAAGAAGTACATGATCTCACATTTCTTATGATGCTTTTTTTTTTACTAATTTGAAGCACTCTGGCTCACTAACACTATCCCTTTCCCACCCACTTCTTTTACTGAACTTCTACAATAAGTGTTCTTGCACATTTTATTTTATTCTACTTTATTTTACTTTTTTATTTAGTGAGAGGAGGAGAGGCAAAAAGCTGACTCTCACATGCACCCTGACTGAGATCCACTCAACAAACCCAGAAGGAGGCAATGCTCTGCCTATCTGGGGTATTATTGTTCCATTGCTCAACAACTGAGCTTTAGCTCTTGATGCAGAGGCCATGGAGCCATGCTCAGTGCCCAGAGTCAACTCACTCCAATTGAACCACGGCTGCAGGAGAGGCAGATAGAAAGAGAAAGGGAGAAACAAGAGGTGAAGGGGCAGAGAAGCTGATGGGCACTTTCTCTGTGTGCCCTGACTGGGAATAGAACCAGGGACATCTATATGCCAGGCCAACGCTCTATCACTGAGCCAAGCAGCCACGGCCCTATTCTCACATATTTTAGATAATCGAGCTCTCTTTCCAATCTCCTTTTTAAATGTATGAACTTTTCCAGGGAAGAGCAATATCTTACTTGGAACTTCTCCATGCTTCTAGTTCATTATCAATGTTATTAAAGTAGCTATATAAACACTGGTGTACAAGAATTAGCCTCAAGAGTTTAAATTTCATGGGCAAAAGAAATCTTACTGATGGCTGAAGAGCCCAACCCAAAATGACACTAAATTTTATACAACTCATTTTACCAGGAAGTTCAGAGCACTTCAAATATTTTACCTTGTTTACCCACAAAACAGAGTCACATAGTTCAGAAGGCCATGCATTATTTTTTTTCAGCCTACAGGTATCAGACTAGAAAATATAGCTATAACTTTTCCACTTCAGAAAGCAGTAAAGCCTCCACTAAAATCCTCAAAGTAATCATTCACACACTGATGTTATGCTAATGGCTCTTCCTCAGAAGCCAGGCAGAGAAGGTGACATCCACAAATTCTGGTTTATTCCTCAAAGTCAGTCGAAAGTTATAAGCTCATAGTTTGAAGAAGACTAAAGTCATACATCAAACTAAATCATCACAAACCCTTCACAGAGCCAACAATTTAACAGATAATGCCACAGAAAAATAAAGACTCTACATTTTAGGCAGGGGTCGGGAACCTATGGCTCGTGAGCCAGATGTGGCTCTTTTGATGGCTGCATCTGGCTCGCAGACAAATCTTTAATAAAAAAATAATAATGGCCCTGGCCGGTTGGCTCAGTGGTAGAGCGTCGGCCTGGCGTGCAAGGGGTCCCGGTTTCGATTCCCGGCCAGGGCACACAGGAGAGGCGCCCATCTGCTTCTCCACCCCTCCCCCTCTCCTTCCTCTCTGTCTCTCTCTTCCCCTCCCGCAGCGAGGCTCCATTGGAGTAAAGGATGGCCCGGGCACTGGGGATGGCTCCTTGGCCTCTGCCCCAGGCGCTAGAGTGGCTCTGGTCACGGCAGAGCATCGCCCCCTGGTGGGCGTGCCGGGTGGATCCTGGTCGGGCGCATGCAGGAGTCTGTCTGACTGTCTCTCCCTGTTTCCAGCTTCCGAAAAATACAAAAAATAATAATAATAATAATAATAACGTTAAAAATATAAAACATTCTCATGTATTACAATCCATTCATTTCCTACCGCTCATGTTCATGGTTGTAGGTGGCTGGAGCCAATCACAGCTGTCCTCTGGGACAACACCAAATTTTTATTGGATAATACCTAACATCCACGGGTCATTGTATGGCTCTCACAGAATTACATTTTAAAATATGTGGGGTTCATGGCTCTCTCAGCCAAAAAGTTTCCCGACCAGTTTTAGGGTGTGTGTATTACTAGCTAAATAGTTGCTAGTTTTGAAAGTTAAAACATTTCTTAGGCCCTGGTCAGTTGGTTCAGCAGTAGAGCATCAGCCCAGTGTATGGAAGTCCCAGGTTTGATTTCCAGTCAGGGCACACAGGAGAAACAACCACCTGCTTCTCCACCGCTCCCCATCTCTCTTCTTTATTTAGTGTCTTTTTGAAAAACATTAGTATACCACTAGATCATGTTATTTTCTTATCCTCTGTATGTCTTACTTCCCAATATAGACTTACAAGTCTTTCAGTTGCTTTGTATTCTACAAAAAAACAAAATGCAATGCTGTGTCCCAAGCATATGCTCAATGTGTGTCCCTAGACTGATCTGGCATTAATTGAAAGGCCAATCGGCAAAACCGTTAAGAGTAAAAGGTCCCATACAATAAAACTGACATAAATATCTGAAGGAATGGAATAGCCTTCAAAATGTTTTGTTTTAATTCTACTATTTTTCAGGACCAAATATTATTTTTACCAGACTATCTTCTCTCACTTTCTAGCACTATCTTGATGTTTATAATGATAATAATTTTTAAACACATTTCTATTAGGTGTGGCTTGTTTTATTTCCCATTTTTATTCAAATTTATATAGTTAACAATGAGCCAATTACTTACACAGGTAAGAAATATTTCTAAAATATAATAAACATTGTTATTTTAGAAACATGGATTACTAGGACGCCTGATAGAAAACTGATAAGACTGTATACTACATTGATATCACCATGAGAATGAAAAAAGAAAGAAGAAAGAAGAGGAAAATTCCTAGGTAGTTAAAGCATTCCATTCACCACTTCTGTCATCTTTGTAGTGACAAATGTTTCCTCCATGTTGCAAATGGATAGATTGGTCCAAGTCACCTGAATATCAGCTAAAGTTCCAAAAACAATAGAAGTCAAACTTTTCAAATATACTGTTTCAGAAACCAAATGTTCATAAAAAATATTCTATGCAATTGCCTTCAGCAGAGCCAAAGAGGTCCGAACAAAGTTCTATGTGTCTTTCTGAGGACATAATAGAGCCCAAGATACCGCTGGGTTCCATGGTCCTCTGTCCCTACAGCCTCTTTTCTGCCAAGCCTGTTGTTTCCCTCTATCAATTCCCTTGTAACAAGTAATTCTTTGAGTTAATTGCACATGCAGTTTTAATCCGTAGGTAATTACAAACAATTAATAGTTAGAAGAGAGAATTAGCAGTTCTTGGTCTGATTATCTATATAATTAAAAGGGGTGGTAAACTGGAGTTGACAAATAGCATCTTAATCACTTGAATAATCAAACCCCAGAAGCTTGCTAGGGCAGCTGAATTTCATCTGTCATATTAGTTTTGATTTTAGAATCAATGACTGAAATGTCCACTTAAATCAATTCATATTGATTATTTAAAGTGAAGGAATGGACACTATGTATTCTAAAATTACCTATGTACCTTTCTTTATTTATTTATAGTGAGCTATTTCCAAAAGATTCAGTAAAAATATTCAATAGGCTAACTAACTATGTATATTTACTGAATACCAGTTAATATTCATGTTCTCAAATATTGTTATACAAAAATACTGAGCTGTGGATAAGCCTTTTTGCACTAGCTCTACATAATACTTTTAGTTAAGTCTGTGCTGAGTGACAGCAAGTAAGACATGCCTTTAATACTTTTTCTGGATATCTACTGACATCAGTTGTTTGTAGATACAGAGAAAATACTAAGAAGCAAGATAAACTTAATGTAAGCTAAGAAAAAATATGAGAATTTCATTCTGATTTGGATATAATACAAAACAGTGGTGTCACTGTTGCATTATAGCTTTCTGAATTGCCGAGTATTTGAACAAGTTTGGCAGATGCTTTAAAGCTAATTGTGAATAAAAAATCATTCAAAGAAAATCATAACTTCTGGATTAATATGGCTTGTGACCCTGACAGCCCCACTAAAATACTACAACTCTAAAGAAAATTATAAAAAATCTCAAGGTCACACAATGAAATCTAACCATGCATTAATTTGAAGATGAAAAAAAATGTTCTTTAATTAAAATGTTGAAAATGAATTGTAGATAGCAATCAATGACCTTTACTACATAATAATAAAACTCCCAGTCCTGAAAAGATGTTAGAAAGACATTAGATGTCAAAAAGACCTGAAAGATGTTAGAAAGAGTCTTAATAGCTCTCAAGAAAAGATAAAGGCAAAAAGAACAAAAACCATTTCACTACAATGTGGGTGCTGCTTTTGAAGGTCCAATTCTTTCTCCATACCCTCAGCTATCATAATCTATTTGGAGAGTACAACTCCAAAGAAAACCACTAGGAAAAGAAGTTATTCTGACTGTAGTGTCAGGATTTAATACAGTTCTGTAAGGAAAGAGCTCTGTTCAGAGGGTTGGGCTGGCAGGTCTCGATAACAATGCATGAAGGGTGTTGTAATTTTTATATACTGAATAGTTAAACATAATAAAGAATGAAGGAGTCGAAAAGTCCACACCTCAGCTGAGCCAAACTGCTCCAGATGGATGTTTGCAGGTAACTGGGAATTAGGTAGAGAAGCAGGCATGAATACCTACTTATCAAATATAGAACTAGAAAAGGTAATAGATGCACCCAAGTGATGACAGAGCAAGGTTGGGAAAAATCACATGTTCTATTATTACTCATTTTGCATCCATCAATTTCTCCTTATTCAAGGCAGAGTAACCACATGGGTGCCTACACTAATCCTAGCAATACTAGCGAACATTTATTGAGGACTGGATTGCTAAACACTTTACATACATTACCTGATCTATTCTGCTCAATAACACTATAAGGTGGATGCTGAGTCAATCCTCAGTCTAACAGAGGAGAAAACAAAATTAAGTCACATGCCTAAGTTCAGCCAGCTAGTAAGTGGCTGGGTGAATCCAAGTCATTCCAAATTTGAAGCCTATGTTACTGTGACACAAGGGGAAAGGTGCCTGTGGTAGACTGAATGAACAATGGCCTCAGAGAGACACATGCCCTTATCCCTGGAACCTGTAAATCTTAGCTTTCATGGCGAAAGAAACTTTGCAGGCATGATTAAACTAAAAATCCTTAAGTGGTAATGAATAAAGGATTGACTTGAGGGTACAGTGAACACACAATATGGTGCACAGAGATGTGCTGTAGAATTGGGTACCTGAAACCTCTATCATTATGTTAACCAATGTCACCCCAATAAAATTAGTTTTAAAAAGCCTGATAATCTTCAATTATTCTGGTGGGCCCCACATATACTCACCTGTATCCTTACATGAGATTTAAGTACAGAAGTGGAAAAGGAAATCTGAAGACAGAAGCAAGAGATTGGAGTGATTTGAGGAAGAAGAGGTCATGAGGAAAGAAACACCAGCAGTCTTTGGAAGCTAAAACAGGTATAAAATGAAACAAAATGAAAAAACAGATCCTTCCCGATAGTCTCAAGAAGTAATCAGTCCTGCAGATATCTTGACTTAGCCCAGAAATTGATTTTGAATCTCTGGCTTCTAGAACTGTAAGGGAATAAATCTGTGGTGTGTTTAAGCTAGCTAGTTTGTGGTAAATTGCTAGAGCAGCCCTGGGAAACTAATATAGTCTTCAATTCTAAAAAAAAAAAAAAAAAAGATTTTTAAATCTTAAAATATTCTGTTAAACCCAGAAAAAATGATTTAGAAAAGTATCAGCATTCTCACTCTGTCATAACAAGCCAAAGCTTTAAAATAGAGGCCAAAAGCAAAAAGGAGAAAATGAACTACAACTTTAAAAAAATAACACGTATAAGATAAATAAATATTGAAATGAAAGTTTTTAAAAAGGGAATAAGTGCAAGAAAACCAAAGACATAATGGCAGAATTAACATGTACTTCAGAATGAGCAGGGATGTTAGAGACAGTGCAGAATATCAAACGGCTGGGTTTGGCAAGCGCTCCAAGAATGCAGAAGAAAAGTATGCAAAGATGAAAATTACAAGAGAGAAGATTATAGATTAAAGAGGAGGAAAAAAATATCCATCAAAGGAATCATACACATTACTGAGGATGAAACCAGAACAATCAGAGATGAAGAAAACACACACTATTGAATAATAATTTTCTGAGCTGAATAAAAAAGATATGCGTATTCTCAGTGTTTGGGCTCATTGTTTTAGGAAAAATTAATTATAAGTGATGTGTATGCAAGTACTTTCTGCAAAATGATAAGAATAAGAAATTGTAAATTATAAGAATATAAAAAAAATCATACATATTTAGAAAGACAAAAAAATCTCAAAGGTGTAAAACTATGTTTGTCCTCAAAATTTCTTCTAAGAAACAGCCAAAGAACTAGTAAATAGTAGAGCACCACCAACAGAATTTTCAGGAAATAGGAAAGTTGTAAAACCAAAATTTTGCAACCAAATTGTCTTCAATATATAAAGGCCAGAAAAAAATAATCATTTTCAAATATACCAACAACCTGAAAAAATCTCAGGAAAATCTTGAATTCTTGTTTAGACAAACAAACACTTATCTGAAGACCAAGACAAGAATCAAAATTAAAGACAAAAGAATTGAAAACCCGTGGCAGAAGAGTACTAGCCATACCTCTGATAACAGTAGACATAATTCTAATACGATCACATGTAGTCACCTAGATTCCATAGCTAGGACTTAAAACTTGGTCCTACCAGGCTTTATCTCATAGTTTCTTTTCCGCTTGTATTTCTTTCCCTGGAAACAAACAAGTTGTTTCCTAGGGTACAAACTTACAGTTCAAATGAAATGGTCTTTCAAATGGAATCTTGGTCTATGGTGATCAAAAACAAGAATCAGTAACTCATGTCAAGCACTTACAATGGCTAAATCTTTGAAACACGTACCTAGAGACCCAGTAAAAAAGACAAGAATAATGATGAACAATATAATGGCTATTCTACTCTCAGAGAACCTTCTTTCCTTCTTTGTAAAAATTCAAATTCAATTCACCTGAATCATGACATGCTTTATAGCACAGTCAATATATATACCTGGAAAAGAGATCATCAAAAATTCACCAGAATTTAACAGTGAGTATCTCTGGGTGGTGAAATATTAAAGAATTGTCATTTTTTGGTTTGTTTGTTTTTGTGATAGTGTTCTGAATTTTCTAAATTATCTGTAATTAATTATAATTAACTACATTTTAGAGAAAACACATTAAAATAGTCAAAATTAGGTAGAAAACGATGAACAAAGCAAACGAGAGAAAGCATCAAGAACTTATAGGGGAGGCATGAGATTGAGAATAAATTTTACTTCTTTTTCCCTAATAAGGGCATTTCATACTCGCAACAAGAAAATATTATTTGTTTAAACTTCTTTTAGCAAACATACATGCAAAAATAAATGTTTTCTATAAATCTGCCCTCAATGACCACAACGTGTTGGGGGATAGGTGGGAGCTACAACACCTTTACACGTACGCTCCCCTCCGTGAGAGGGAGTCTGCTGTGTCACAGCAGCTCTGGAGAACTTTGGTTCTCAAGTTTAGAAAGTAAAGACTCTTGATTCACTTAAGCAGCAGCCCAGGTACCAGCTGTCTCGGATTTGCTTCTGCAATGCAGAGGCGGCTGTGTGAATATGTGACCTGAAAATGCCTCCTGGTGGCAGCTCTCCTGCCATCTTTGCCCAGAAGCACTGTGACAAAGACAGCTCATGCTGGCACCAGACTGCAAACTCCAGAGGGAAGGGACTGTTTTATTCTCTGCACAACCACAATGCTTGGTAAAGAATAAGTGTTAATAATTTTGAACAAATGAATTTTAAAAAGAGCTGGAGTGCGCATGTGTTACAGATGACAATGATGTCACATATTTGTAAGGAGGAAAAAAGAAGTACAAAAGAAACATTAAAAAAGGTCTGTTTGTCTCATATAATTTTAATTTTTTTAATTAAGTCTTACAGTTTTATTATTTATTGATGTTCAGACCATGTGGATCTTACCTATTTTAGTCAAGGTTTTGGTGTCCACACTCAAACGTGCTTGATGACAATGAAAATTTGAAAAGACTTCTGGGAAATCAATTTGTCAGTAAGAGAAGTATTTTAAATATTTATATTTTTATGTAGGATCAATTTCTGTAAATCTTTTTCATATGGAAGTAATCTGAAGTGTGCCAAAATATTCTTTAACAAAAGTGGCTTTTATAGAATTATTTGTAATAATTATGCAGAAGTGAGTTAACATTGCAAACTTTTGACTTGTATTCTTAGGTAGTCTTGCAAGGTTGACCCTTGGCTGGCATCTGTAAACTGAGCAGTTCCCTACACTGATGTAAATCTTTCCCAAAAAGATGTATCACCCTGCCTGGCATGCAAACAATACTGTTTCTTCAGAATAATATTGGAATATGCTAAGCAGAGGACGCCTATGTGGCCATTCCCCAATCAAAGCCTTGGGTGCTAAGTCTGTAATAAGTTTCTCCAGTATACAACACTCACACATGTCATGACTCATTTCTGGAGGAATTAAGTGCATCTGTGTGACTCAACTGGAAGAGGGACTCTTGGAAGTTTGCTCCTGGTTTGCTCTGGACTTCACCCCGTGAACCTTTTCCCTTTCTTTATTTTGATTTATATCCTGTAACTATTATAAACTTCGCTGTAATAAAACTATATACTGAGTCCCATGAGTCCTCCTAGCAAATCATTGAACCTGGAGGTGGTCTATGGGCCCCACAACACAATAACAACATTGGAAATAACATAAATATCCAGTAATAGAAGATTGGCTAAGTAAATTATAATATATACATGCATTGGAATATTTTATAAAAGCAAGAATTTTGCTTGTGAAGATTTTTATAAGATAACTATAATACAGGAAATTGAAAATATTACATATCTTATGTTTTTAATTATGAACAAAAAAATTTCATAAACAAAAGGACTAAACAAAAATTTACCAATATGCTGAAAGTGACAGCTTCTGGTTTGATGAAAGTGCTATATTCTACTCTTTAGTTTTGCTTGGCCTTGGCAGAATATGGGGTTCATAAATCCTTAGTACCTAACTCACATATGGCCACCTTTTGAGGAAAGCTGTCCTCATTGTTTTTCCCCCATACCCATTGCTGTAGGACTTCGCCCATGGTTGACCTGAGGAGCCCGACTTGTGGCCTTAGCTTTCAAGGATTGGGTTAGGAAGCAGTTCATCAGCCTGAGACAAAGACATCTGAGCCGGACATGAGAGTGAGCACATGGAACATGTCTGGCTCCCACTCTGCCCAGTTTGGTTTCTACACCAAATGGAAACAATCTGACATAGTCAGATCTTATATTTTAACAGTTTATATGCTGAGTCAATGAACAGAAGCAGGTTGTTAGCCAAGAAGTTCAGCAACTTCTCCACTTCTCTCCAAAGCTGGTCGGTACTCCCCATGTTGGGAAATCTGGATCATAAAATGACTGTGGAGCTGAGGGGTGACTTCCCATAATGACTTCACACACGATCCATCACTGAAAGAGACAGGCATGTGCCACTTTTCATCAGTTAGAAGGAGACTGACATGAATGTTTGGCTTTCCAGGAGGTCTATAATGGAGATAATTTGTTTTGTAACATGAAAGAATGATTAAGTTTCCATAAACAAAACCTATCTACCAAATGTTTTGTTGCAAATCTTGGGTATTTTATTTATTCACAGGTTACGCACAAGCTAGAATTATTGAATTATTGTGCAAATTATGGAATTGGCTGGCCTTTTTAGAAAATAAAAATAAGAATCTAATTCCCTAACAAAGATTGTTAATTTTTAGTTATTTCCGTCTGTCTTTGATCATTGGCTTGTTAAAAAATTAAGTTCATTAATGTATTATTATCTTTACTAAAAGATCTTTAAAGCAATATATTCAAGGGAGGAAATAAGATTTTGGTGGCAAAACAGAAGGATAATTACAGAACAGCATTTTAACCCTGCTTATGTCTGAGTATTTATTCCAAATGTTTCACTCCACTCTTTTCTACTCTCCTAGTCATAGCTAGGAGAGAGCTAGCTTCTCACCTTATAAAGTAGAAACCATATATGGTGACTGGTAACTGGACAAAATTACAGAGTACTGTACATAATTAAATTAAAAATTCATGTAAGTACAAAGAGATTCACAAATACCAATTCTATAAAGCCAGAGCAAACATCACACATGAATCCAACAAACAAGATTAGTGAACTAAGCCAACAACAAGAACTTTCCATTATGATGATTAACAGTTAACAATTATCGGGTTTAAGGATTAGCCAGTTTCTACCTGTTCTCTTCAATCCTTCAACCACTACCAGAAAGGAAGCAAAGATAAAACATAAGTGTTTCTCCTTGTTAAAAATGTAAGTAAAAATCTAAGTTCTCAGTGGATGATGAAAATTCTGAATATTAATACGTTAAATGTTATCTATGAAGATTAGCCATGTGGACCCTGTATCCATTATTACCAATAAATGAAAATTGACTGTACTGATAAAATATTTCACAGATGCTCTGTCTTCATACTCCTACACATCAACAGATCAAATTCAACAAAATTTGGTTCCTTTCAGAAACATAATATGTATTATTTAGCAGCAACTTTATGAATAATTGAGGACAAAATTAAGTTTATTTATTAATTTATCTTACAGGCTTTGCTAACTACTATGTCAGTATGAATCTTTCCTCTTGTTAAAGTGCTCTACTTGCCTTAACCTAAGAGTATTGAAGTCCATACTGGTCATTTATTCACCTAGGCCATAGTCTCTACCTATGGTGGTTCATTTTATATGTCAGCTTGTCCAGATATTTGGTCAAATATATCTGGATGTTTTTGTGAAGGTATTTTTAGATGAGATGAAGATTTAAATCTGCTTTCAGTAAAGCAGATTGCCCTCCATAATGTGGTTGGGCTTCGTACAATCAGTTGAAATCCAAAAAAAGAAAAGACTGACAGACTGCCCTGAAGAAGAGAGAATTCTGCCAGCACTGACTACCTTCAGTCTAGAGCTGCAACAACAATTTGTCCCTGGCCTTGAGCCGACAACCCTCACTGCACGATTGAACTTGCTAGCCTCTACAATTCCATGAGCTATGCCTTAAAGTTGTAGGGTGAGTCGAGAGGGGCACAGACTCCTCCTTACTGCCCTGTGCCCAGGGGTCCAGGTCAGGGTAGGGTCATCCTTGGGCTCCTGTATTCCCAAATTCATTTCTCTCCCTGGTCCTATCCCTTACCCCTCTGGATTCTGGGGTCACCATGTCACCACTGGGGAGCAAGATCTGACCTTTGTTCCTCTCTGGGCCTCCTTTCCCTGGAGTGTGATACTTTTTGTCTTCTATGGTGGAGCTTCATGAGTATTTGAACCCAAGTTCTATGTCATCTTCCTCCTTCCTCCTCTCTCCCCTGGAGGGGGACATGTTTCTGAGGCCTGAGGAGAACCAACTACCTTGTGCTAGAGCTTCACCTTTTTCCCCATCTCATGTCCAGAGATATAGCCCCATGGGGGGAGGACCTCCCAGTAGGAAGCTGTGGGCAGCTCCATGCTGGGAGGGTGGGCAGCTGGAGCTGCAATTGCAGCATAGGGGGCGGGAAGAACAAACCATGTACATAAAGGATGTTTTAGATAAGCCTGCTTCTGCTTGTCTTTTCATTGGTCCTTGGAAGAGTGCCTGAGCATGGCCATCCTCGGGCCAAAGTCAAATATAGAAAGTCACATACACACACACACACACACACACACACACACACACTATCTTCCTCCATGTCAATTTATTAATTCTAATGTACATTAAAAAAAAACCTATGGTATTAGAATTACACAAAATCTTCTCTCTTTTAATTATGTACTATTTCAGAAGCACTAAAAATTAAAAAAAAATTATAAATACCATTTTAAAAATTCATGTTCTACAAATTACATGTGAAAAAACTTTCATTCACATATAATTTGATTAATATAATTGAGGCAATTAAGGTCATAAGAAACAAGAATTTCTTCTATGTATTTGTATTTTTATAAGTGGGAAATAAATGGTGTCATATTTTTAACACAGAAAAGAAAATGCATCCGCCTCATATATATTTATTTATTTATAATTTTTCCACTATTTAAGAGTGGGTGAAGAAAGGGGAAAGAAGAGAGAAAGAGAGAGAAGCATCAATTCATTGTTCCACTTAGTTGTTTCATTTAGTTGTGCACTCACTGGTTGCTTTTCACATGTGTCCTGACCGGGAATCAAACCAGCAACCTAGGCACTCAGGGATGA
This sequence comes from Saccopteryx bilineata, assembly GCF_036850765.1. NCBI lineage: Eukaryota > Metazoa > Chordata > Mammalia > Chiroptera > Emballonuridae > Saccopteryx > Saccopteryx bilineata. The sequence continues at coordinate 184,112,243 of NC_089490.1, read as the reverse complement.
CACTCTATCTACTGAGCCACCCAGCCAGGGCTGCATCAGTCTTTTAAATATTTTTTCAATGTATTTCCAAACCAAATTTTGCCCACAGAGAAATTTAAACCAAAATGGAAACCCAGTAAAAGAAAACATCATATTCAATTATCCTTATTTCTATGCTTGAGCCCTCTATTCCTTAGGTCAGATGAGCTTGTAAAATATTTTATGACATGTGTAATATTCTATGGTGATGAATTATTAATTCCAATTTTTAAAACATATGCCAAAATACTAACTTGGGTGTAATAAAAAAAAAGGGGGGACTGCTAATCTGGTTAGAAAACTAGCTTATTAAAAAGGCCTATAAAAAATAAGATCTTGCTTTATTTGTATTCTAAAAATTAGTTCAAAAGTCAGTCACTGTAAGTAAATTCACCAACAATAAAATTTTAGCTGTCTATGAACAAAGATAAATTCTCAATGTGTATGTTCAAGAAAAAATATTCCAAATAGCGAGTACAGAGAAAAATCACCTTCGTAAAATACTCTCACCAAGATTTGCTTTATAGGACTGAGGGTACAAGAAATTAGTATGACATTTAATAAATGACACTTTAAAGAACTGTTTAAGCCCCAGTGAATCAAGTCAAACCACCTCAACTTTTATTTGTTTTGAAGCCATAGCATTGTAGTATATTTTGCCGGCATCGTTTCACTACCTCATGGTTAAAAGATTCATATGTACGAAATGCTTGAAAGAAACATCCCTTACATACTGTATTTCCCAGTGGGCATAGCTTAGCATAAATTGATCAAAATGAAGGGTCATAAAGTAGGAAATCCATTTTCATACCCATTGATGTGTAATTGAATAGATTCTTTGAATAATTGCTAAAAATTAATTCCAACTTAAAAGCAGTGAAATATTTTACCTTCTGCAAAGCAGTCAGGAATGGCAAAATTATTCTTTTTCCCCTTTAGCAAAGGACTGAAATTCTGTGATCTCAACCGTTATTGCCCTCATCTATCTAAACTATGAACCTTCTCATGCACTGCACAGGAAAATCTGAGAGCTCCTTCAAAGCTCAGTCATCCAAACACAACAGAGATTCTCATTGGTTCAAAGTATATTTCAGAACACTAGAACATTGTTCCAGGATATTAAATTTGAAGAATGACTGGCTTTTGTTTCTCTGTGAGTTAGGACACAGTAATGAAGAGTTCTCTTTGATTTAGGAAAGATTCAAATATATATTTAGGGCACACAAACATGTCTCCTGGCTCATAAAATTTGCCTCACACTTTTTCATATGAAAGAAAAAACATATACGTTTTGAAATTTGGAATAATAAATGTGGTAGTGACCTAGCAGAATTCACATACAACATAGTACCTACCCTTGAGGGGCTTATGTTCTAAGACATTTATAGTCAATAAGAGTAATCTACAGATCAATGCTTACTTTTACTTTTTAAAAATTTTTTTTTCAGTGGTAGAGCATCGGCCTGGCATGCGGGAGTCCCAGGTTTGATTCCCCGCCAGGGAACACAGGAGAAGCGCCCATCTGCTTCTCCACCCCTCCCCCTCTCCTTCCTCTCTGTCTCTCTCTCTTCCCTTCCCGCAGCCGAGGCTCCACTGGAGCAAAGTTGGCCCTGGCACTGGGGGTGGCTCTATGGCCTCTGCTTCAGGCGTTAGAATGGCTCTGGTTGCAACAGAGCAACGCCCCAGATGGGCGGAGCATCGCTCCCTGGTGGGCATGCCGGGTGGATCCCGGTAGGGCGCGTGCAGGAGTCTGTCCAACTGCCTACCATTTCCAACTTCAGAAAAATACAAAAAAACAAACAAGCAAAAACAAAGAATAAATAAATAAAACTTTTTTTAAAAACCATAAGTGGTATTCACCACTGCTCTACTCAATCAAGTAAACAATACAGGATAAGGCAGAAATAGTTTTACAGCTATTTGAATGGAAAATAATTCAATAATTAATAAATAATAATATAAGAATAAACTCTTCTGTTTTGCATACTCACAACTGTACACTTATTTTTGCCCCACCCTATACTTACTAAACTATAGGCATAATAATATAGTTCTGTTTTCCCCAGTGCCAAAGAAACTATTATACCCAGTATTTCAGTTCAATAGTTGGTGTTGTTTTTATAATCTACAAGCCCAACAGGTAGTTATTTCATATTTACTAAGTGCAGCTAAATGCTGAATGCTTACTCTGTGCGAGGTATGTGCTTAGTGTTGAAAATACAAGATGAACAAGACACAACTCTAGGCTTTGAGAAATGTCCAGTCTAAAAGGAAAAAGTAAGTAAACAAAACTTACTGCCACTTTGCGGCTAAGTAGTTAATAAACATGTCATGGAGGCTCACTGAGGGATGAGGCGACTCTACCATGGAAGTCCAGGGACAGTTTCACAGGTGACGGGCACTTGAGCGGGACTCTGGCATCCAGCTCCCTGCACTCCTCCATCCTCTCCTAATGTGGGCACCAGGCATCCCAGGCCTCCCCCCACAGTAGCATGCTCACTCCCCTGCACACACTCATGCCCCCGTGCCTGTTCCTGCCTGAGGCTCACATGCAACACATGCTCACAGCAACTGGCTTCCTGCTGACCCAGTGACCTTGGCCCAGCTCTGTCTCAGGCACACAATTAACTTCTCTGCCCTTAGTGGGCTACAACTCCACCTTCTCCAGGGAGGTCTGACCTCAGCCTTCAGGAGGGGGCCCTTCCAAGTTTCCATTCCTGGATACTCTCTCTCAGCTTTAGGGTACCCTGCAGAATTCTCTTGTATCTCTTTTCTCCAGGCATGATACTATATTAAACTTGCCTTGTATAAATTACTATATAATATATGTCTCCTACCACAAATCAAGTCATGCCTATGAACAGACAAGACATGGATGGATCCCCTTGGAGACTTCAAGAAGAAGTCTGCCAACCCTTCGGTTTCAGAGTTCTAGCATCCCGAACTGTGAGACAGTAAGCTTCTGTTGTATTAAATCACTGAATTTGTGGTAATACATATGGCAGCCCTAAAACACTAAGATACCCTATTAAAATGTTATTTTTAATTTTATATCTTATCAGTAACTTTTGAAGAAGTTGTAAAGCTAGTATCTAACATAAAAGAATAGATAGGTAATAATAGGTTTTGTGTTTTACATTAATGTATGGACTATAATTCTTTCGGTGAAGCTTGTTCCCCACATTTATGTTAGTTCCCCAAAATATAGCTTGTAAATTCTGGAATTAAAATACAGTCCTTGCCCCTTCTCTTGGAAATAGTCTGAAACCAATAGTAAAAATAAAAAATGAGAAAAGCAAACTCCTCAGATAAAGTAGAGACAACGGCCACTCTGAAGCACATTAGATGAGGAAAAAAGCTTTCGTGTATAAAGGCAGTTTCAACAGGGTGAAAGGAGAGGAAGTGCAAGATGCTCACCTCTGCAGATCTCAGACAATGCAGAGCATTGCTCTCTACAATAAGTAGCCATAGCCTGGGGAGCAAATAAATCCCTTTGGGGGGAAAAATGGAACTAAGGTGCTTATTCTGACAGAAAGTCACTGGACCGCATTTTCACCAGGTATCAAGAAATTGAGAAGGCAAGGCTGAATGTAAAAAAATCACACATATGATACTGGGGTCAAGGAGAGAGAGTCAGGAATGTGGGCCGTCCTTCAGAGTGGAAACAAAATGGCCGGGGAGATGTCAAGGCAACAGCCATGCGCACATACAGACCTGCGTCATTCAAGGTGTTTCCCCGAACCTGGAGCACTGCTCCAGCCACTTTCACACACAAACCTCCTACAAAAGGCTGACCCAGGGAGAACCCAGCACATTCAACATGAATAATGAAAAAATGTTTAAAGAACTGAAACAAAAATTCTCCAGACACAAATAAAATGGAAAAGATGGTTTAAAAAAACAGGACCCTAATGAATACCATGAGCAAAATGTTGCCAGAAAAAAAAATGATGAAAATTATTGCCACAAACAATGTAAATATTTTGACTAAACATACTGCCTAAGGTTTTTGGAGAACAAAAGGGTAATTGCTTCTATTAAAAGAACCCCCCAATAAAGGATATAAAAGCTCAAGAAAGATAAAGTGAGACAATATAAATAACTACATGACCTGATGGATAAAAAATAAAATAATTTACAGAAATGAAGATAAACTATGAGTTACTGCAAACAGGATTGGCAGATGTAGAAAACATGAAACAATAAAAAAAGGAGTTTAAAGGAATTACAAGAAAAATGATAGACAAGAAAAGGCAAAAGAAGAAAAGAAAGTAACAGAAAAAAACTTATTAAAGACAGTTTAAGAAGCAGTTACTGAAATAAAATAGGATAGATACTTCAAATTGTAGAACATGCTTTATATCAGGAAAGAATTTGTCACAGTATGATGTTCACCAAAACATATCTCAGAAATATTATTGGGAATCAAAAATAAAGAATCCTTACAATTGCCAGGTAAAAAGAACAATAGAACTATAACAAACAAAGCCACATGCTACAAGGCTAGAAAGTAGAAAGTTAAGTGTGACCAAAGATTTTTATGCTAGCCTAGATGACACAACCAATAACTAACTAAAGTTTTGAGAGGGAAATGAAGTTTATACATTATGTAAGTAGCTGATTTCAACATCTTTTATTCACCAAGAGGGAAGAATTTGGAATTAGTAAACCACATTATCAAAAATATATAGATACATTTAAAGTATAAAGGTATATACTAAGAGAAAAGCATTTAACAAAATGTGGTGGTGGGTGAAGGAAAGGAAGAAAAGAATAAACAGAGACATGAAAATTCCTCTGTTGATGGAGGGGAGTCACAGTTATATATAAAGAAAATATGACTCCTACTTACGAAGTGTTAACTATAATGGGAATTGGCCTCCTGTCGCAAACAACCAGAAAACTAGACAAGCTTTATTGTAAACATATGGTAATTAGAAAATTGCGGTGCTCTTCCAAGGCTAGGCAAACAAGATCCATGGAAAGGAACAAAAGCACAGAAACAGACCTAAGCCTATGTGACATTTTGTATGTGACAGAGGTGGCCCTGACGATCCCTGGGTAAAGAAGGGATTTTTTTACAGTAAAAATTGCTAGGACCATTGAGTGTCTCCATGACAGGAAAGGGGGACAGAATGAGGAGGGGATGAAACTGGACCCTTCTCTCTTACCTTGCACAAAAATCAGTTCCAATAAGCTTAAAAACCTAAAAATATACATAAAAGCTCTAACTTTTTCATTTCATTTTTCAATTGCAGTTTATATTCAATATTACTTTGTTTTAGTTTCAATTGTACAGCATAGTATTTAGACAATCCTATACTTTACAAAATGCTCCTCCTGACACTTTCAGTACCCACCTGGTGCCATACAGAGTTACTGCAATATCATTCATCATATTTCCTATGCTGTACTTACATCCTCATGACTATTTTGTGACTACCGATTTGTACTTCTTAATCTCTTCCCCTTTCTCATTCATCCTTCCAACCCCTTCCCCTCCAGCAACCATCACTCTGTTCTCTGAATCTATGAGTCTTTCTGTTTTGTTTGTTCACTGTTTTGTTCTTCAGAGTCCACATATAAGTAAAATTATATAATATTTTTCTTTCTCTGTTTTATTTATTTCACTTAGCTTAATACCCTCTAGGTTCATCCATCCTGTCACAAATGGTAAGATTTCATTATTTTTATGGCAGACTGATATTCCATTGCATATATGTACCACCAGTTTTTTATCCACTTTTCTACTGATGGGCACTTGGGTTGCTTTCATAGGTTGGCTATTGTAACACTTATACATAGGGGTGCATATATACTTTCAAATTAGTGTCCCAGGTTTTTTTTGAATATGTACCCAGTGGATCACTGGGTCATAAGGCAATTCCATTTTTAATTTTTTGAGGAATCTCCATACTGTTTTCTATAGTGGTAGCTCCAATCTGCACTCCAACCAACGATGCACAAGGACCCCTTTTTCTACATCCTCACCAACACTTATTATTTATTGACTTATTGAGGATAGCCATGCTGACTGGTGTGAGGTAATATCTCACTGTGGCTTTAAATTGTATTTCTCTGATGATTAGTGATGTTGAGCACTTTTCATATGTCTATTAGCCATCTGTATGTCCTCTTTGGAGAAGTGTCTATTAAAAATTATAATAATTTAGAAGACAATTTTGCACATTAGTTCAGTGACCTTTAGGTAGCAAAGAAATTCAGTTTTATAAACAAAATACCAAAATAAATAGTCCTAAAGGAAAAATTGATAAATTCAATATCTACTTGTCAAAAGATGCCATAAAAGAGTATATAAAGACAAATGAAGATGGAAAATTTTTTTCAACACATGCAATTGACTAAGATTCAGTTTACAAAATTTTATTAAGAATTTTTAAAACTCAATAAGAAAAGGGAGACAACCCAAAAGGAAATTAGGGGAAAAAGAATTTGCACAAGGTTGTTGAAAAGAGAACTCTAACTGGCCAAGAAGCATATAATAAGAATGCTCAGTCTCTTCAATTATCAAAGAAATGCAAATGGAAATATAAAAATAAAAATTTAAAAAGTGAATCCCAACTGACTGCTACAAATGTACAAGTTTAATGATTCCAAGAGATGAAAAGGATGTGAAACAGTGGGAATGTTCATTTTCTGAAAGTGTGAATGTGAATTAGTAGAGACCTAGAAATATTGTTTGGCATTATTGAGAAGTTGAAGTTATACATAACCTGTGAACCAGAAAATTCTCTCTTTGGTGTATGCCCTAGCCTAGTTCTCTACACATACACACAGGACACACACATACACATACACACACAGTATTGTTCATAACAGTCCTAAAGTAAAAACAACAAGAATAGATTTAAAACTTTATATTTCTAAAATGGTATGCTGTACAAAGGTGTAAATGAACAGGCTATAGCAATTTGTAACAGCATAGACAAAAAAGGAAGCAATGTTGCCTTGGCTGGTTGGCCCAGTGTGTGGAAGTCCTAGGTTTGATTCCCGGCCAGAGCACACAGGAGAAGTGCCCATCTGCTTCTCCACCCTTCCCCCTCTCCTTTCTCTCTATCTCTCTCTCTCTTCCCCTCCCGCAGCCAAGGCTCCATTGGAGCAAAGTTGGCCCGGGCGCTGAGGATGGCTCCATGGCCTCCACCTTAGGTGCTAGAAGGGCTCTGATTGCAGAGGAGCAATGCCCCAGAGGAACCAAGCATCGCCCCCTGGTGGCAAGCCGAGTGGATCCCAGTCAGGCGCATGCGGGAGTCTGTCTGTCTGCCTCCCACCCCTGCCACTTCTCATTTCAGAAAAATACAAAAAAAAAAGGAAGCAATGTTGAGTAAAACAGGTGAGACAGGAAATACATGCAGTCTGGTCTAATTACATAAATTTTTAAGTATAGGCACCAATAATTTATCATCACTCTGGATGGTAAAAATAGAGGAAAAAAACACAGAAATTGTTAACACAAAACTAAAGCCAGTGAATGGCTCTGAGGGGTGAATAGTGTTCCAATTGCAAAGTGCTAAGGTGTGGGGGTGATGACTGGGCACTGAGAATACTCTATTTTATGACCCGGGTAGTGCTTACACAGGGCTGACTTCATAATTATTCATCACGTTATACCAGGTTTTCATTCATTCAGCAGTCTCTCTGTTTGTTGTGATGTTTTTATTGTTCTTTAATGTTGAGCTTCCTTAAGCATGAGAATACTGGCCGGACAAGTGCAAACCAGCAAGGGTATGTGAGCCAAATGCACTCACTAGACTCCTTCTCCTCCTGCACCCAGGGGAACCTTCGGGCAGAGGACAGCTACACTCACTAGGCTGGAACCTGTGGTTGTCAAGCCCCGTATCTTGGGAGGAGGGAGGGAGAACAGGAGGTGAGACCAATTACGAACCAAGGCTCTAAGCTTACAGGGCATATTCATTAACCTATCAGACACATTTACAAACCACAACTTTAAAGGTAAAATTATTAATAATTTCAAGATGGTAACCACAGAGCATTAAAACCACAAGCGCTGAGCTCCTTAGAGTCCTGTGTAACTGCAGGGTTGCACACCCATGAAGCCAGCCCCACACATACATATGTTTTCTACACATTTGTGCATGTTAATTATATTGTGTAGATGTAGAAGAAGAGAATGAACAAATCATGCTTGTTGCCTCTGCAAATCCCTGAGCCATGGGTCAGCTCTAAGCAGAAGGGAAGTGAGAAGAATGGAAGTGACTGTGCCATTCACGTTTTAAATTGGCTATTAGACTGAAACCCGTTTACCAAGAAGTTCCTGTATCTGAATGCAGACCTGTGTGGGGTTTTTTTTGTTATTGTTGTTATTGTTGTTTTGTAACAGAGACAGAGACAGAGACAGAGAGAGGGACAGACAGACAGAAAGGGAGAGAGATGAGAAGCATCAATTCTTCAATGGCACCTTAGTTGTTCATTTATTGCTTTCTCATGTGTGCCTTGACCAGGGCTACAGAAGAACGAGTGACTCCTTGCTCAAGCCAGCGACCTTGGGCTCAATCTCATCAGACTTGCTCAAACCAGATGAGCCCATGCTCAAGCCAGCAACCTCAGGATTTCAAACCTGGTTCCTCTGCATCCCAGTCCAATGCTTTATCCACTGTGCCACCGCCTGGTTAGGTTAAGAACTGTGTTTTTAAAGGCTGTTTTATAAATGATTTATAATTAAGATCAGGGGCAATTAATTCCACATCATGCTAAGCAATTTGACATAATTATCCTTGGCTAAATCTTGATGCCCAGAAACTCCTATTCTCTAATAATAGTTCCTTCCTTTCTTAATCACTTATAATTAAAAAAATAATCTACCATGTTTGGTACACTTCTTTTAGATCCAATAAAAGTAAATACAAAAAGATTACATCATCTCATATGACTTCATTCAGATTTCAGAAAGGAAATGGGTTTAAAAAAAAAAAAAAGCAGCAGCCCTGGCTGGTTGGCTCATTGGTAGAGCATCGGCCTGGCATGCAGGAGTCCCGGGTTCGATTCCCAGCCAGGGCACACAGGAGAAGCACCCATCTGCTTCTCCACCCTTCCCTCTCTCCTTCCTCTCTGTCTCTCTCTTCCCCTCCTGCATCCAAGGCTCCATTGGAGCAAAGTTTGCCCGGGCGCTGAGGATGGCTCCATAGCCTCTGCCTCAAGCATTAGAATGGCTCTGGTTGCAACAGAGCAACGGCCCAGATGGGCGGAGCATCACCCCCTGGTGGGCATGCCAGGTGGATCCCGGTCAGGCGCATGCGGGAGTCTGTCTGATTGTCTCCCCATTTCCAACTTCAGAAAAATATAAAATAAAAAAAATTTTTTTTTTAAAGGCAAGTAGGGGCTATGTTAACCTCTCTTAATTCTGAAAGGCAAATAAAAATATTGCATGCCTACCAAAAGAACACTGACGTTAGGAAGGATAAATATCCCAACCAGCGTCATCTGGCTAGGAAGTGGATATATAGTTCTATCTGACCACCAATTTCTTCTATGACCTTTCTTTGGTACCTTTTTTTTCTTCTTTTCTTTAAACATTTTCTGTCCACTTACTACATGCCAAGCATCATCACAAAAATGAGTGACCAAGGTTCAGTGTAGCCCACATTCCAAGGCTGTGCTGTCAGTATGGTTACACATGGCTAGGAGCACTTGAAATGTGGCTAGCATGAATTGAGGCATGCTTTAAGTTATATTATACATAAGATTTTCAAATATTTATAAGAAAAAGACAGGACAACCTGACCAGGTGGTGGCACAGTGAAAAGAGCATCGGTCTGGGACACAGAGGACCCAGGTTCAAAACCCTCCGAGGTCACCAGCTTGAGTGCAGGCTTATAGGGCTTGAGCATGGGCTCACCAGCTTGAGTGTGGGGTCACTGGCTTGTGCGTGGTATCATAGACATTACCCCATGGTCGCTGGCTTGAGCCCAGAGGTCACTGGCTTGAGCCCAAGGTCCCTGGCTTGAGCAAGGGGTCACTCACTCTGCTGTAGCCCCCAGTCAAGGCACATATGAGAAAGCAATCACTGAACAACTAAGGTGCCACAACAAAGAATTGATGCTTCTCATCTCTCTCCCTTCCTGTCTGTCTGTCCCTTTCTGTCCCTCTCTCTTGACTCTCTCTCTCTGTCCCTTTCAAAAAAAAAAGGACAGGATATAAAATGTTACTAATAATATTTCATATTAATTACATATTGAGATAAATGTTATATGTATCAGGTTAAACGAAGTGTGTGTTTAAAATTTATTTTACCTGGTTTTCCTTACTTATTTAAAATAGCTACTAGAAAATTTGTGATTATAAGTGTGTCTCACATTTTATTTCTATTGCATATGACTGGTGTGCTCTCTGTCTTGCTCTAGGACATGTAAATAAATTACCTACTTGTAATTTTAAAATGTGTGTTTCATAATTTTTTTTGAATAATATCTTTAATCCACTATGGAATGTAACTTCCTGCCACCATCAATATTTATTGACTATATATTCAGCCTCTCTGGAAATTTCAGGAATTAGCTTAACTAAAATTAGCTAAACCCTACTGGTTTTCCCTTTCCTGACAGTGCACAATGAACAGAGAAATGCCTGGATTCGGGACACTGGCATTCTTGCAGTGGATCGAAAACAGCTTTTTTACATCTTCTAAGTATCTCTTGGAGATTTGCTGAACACTTTTAATATAGCATTCATTTCTCTCAGCATGAAAAATTTTGATTGTTTAGAATGTGGTACATTAAATGTATTTTTCTACAGATGAGGCAGGATGTGTTTTCAGACAATAAAATACTTGTGTTTTTATGAAATGTCTATTAACGTGAGCAGTGGGGAACTATACAAGACAGCTATCTTTTCTATTATATTGTTAAATACTGAAAGAGCAATATAAACTAAATTATAATTCAGCATAAAGGCTCACACTCTAAAATTATGTAGGATGCAATAACATTATAAATAAGCTTGTAAGCTTGATTGAAAATGTAATCTTGAAAAATTCAAACAGCAGTAATGCCAGATTTAGACTTCAGAGAATCAGATGGACCAAAACTCTCAAAAAACATACAAATAAACACTATGCTTTAGTTCATAACATTGTATGTACTACAATATACTCATTCTATAAGACCATCCTATATTGAATCACTGTTTTACCTTGAAATATAGCCTTAAAATATCTCAATTTTATATCTAAGGAGGAAATATTTACAGATACATGTAAAACAATATAAACATATATAAAGCAATATAATAAAATGAAACAAGATCAGAATCAGAAGCCTGAAAGTTGTAAGACTTGAGTTAGTCACCAACTTTAGGATGTTTGGTTTTCTCATCTGAAGAATAGAAAAACTTCTGTCTTCAAAGACTCATCCAGTTTTTTGAGAGAAGATTGCATCACACTAATTAGATAATAATGCCATGTATAACAATATTTAGACAATGTTTATTGTTATGAGTAAATGCTGAAATAAAATCAAGTAACAATATTTGGGTCTCAAAAAGAACTGCTCAGTCAGAGCTGACCAACATAAAGAGAAGAAAAATAGAATGATTCATGGCAGGGGTCCCCAAACTACGGCCCCACGGGCCACATGCGGCCCCCTGAGGCCATTTATCCAGCCCCCGCTGCACTTCCAGAAGGGGCACTTCTTTCATTGGTGGTCAGTGAGAGGAGCATAGTTCCCAATGAAATACTGGTCAGTTTGTTGATTTAAATTTACTTGTTCTTTATTTTAAATACTGTATTTGTTCCCATCTTGTTTTTTTACTTTAAAATAAGATATGTGCAGTGTGCATAGGGATTTGTTCATAGTTTTTTTATAGTCTGGCCCTCCAACGGTCTGAGGGACAGTGAACTGGCCCCCTCTGTAAAAAGTTTGGGGACCCCTGATTCATGGGAATTCATGAAATAGAAAGCAATGTGCTGTAGAGAAAATCAGTAAAGATAAAAACTGGTTTAAAAAAAAAATTAAGGTGGACAGACCTTAAGCAAGACTAACCAAAGAGAAAGAAAGAAGGAGGGAAGGAGTGAGGTAGGGAGTGCCTAAATAATCAATATCGAAAATTAACAAGGAGACAGCTTGTTACAACTGCCCACAGTTACACAAACTGTGGACAACCAAATGGCAATACTTTAGATAATGTAGACATATTCTGATGAACATAGTAATAAAACTAATAATAGATAAAAGTAGTTTTATCAGTCCTAACTTTATTAAAGACATTTAATCTATGAATTTAAAATTCCATATAAAGAAATCTCCAGACCACCTGGCTCTACTATTGACTTTTTCCCAACATCTAACAACAACAAAAAAGAGCACATATTACATGAATTATTCTTAACAAAAAAAAATTTTTTGTGTTCATTATAATATAAAATAATACAAAAAATAAAATAAAAGAGGGAAATTCATAGACAAGTAATGATTATGCATCACAAAACAAGGAATTCTATTAATCTAATTCTGGATACCTGAGGCTTCACAATAAATGCATACATATATACAAGATGGATGGATGGATGGATGGATGGATGGATGGATAGATGATAGATAGATAGATAGATAGATAGATGATAGATAGATAGATAGATAGATAGAAATGATGCCCATTTTTTGCTGTTTATTTTTCTTTTCTTAACTAGGAAAGTTCTAGGCCACTGGGAATAGATATGAACCCTAAAAACAAACTATTCTAAAAAACATTAAACCCCTATAGAATTAGCCTTCCTTATATTTTCTGGTTTTATTATTTCATGATTTCTTGTCAGTTCAGCCAGGTATTAAAGTTATCTTTTAATATTTAACTAGCTTTTTTAGGTGTTCTGCAACCTAGAAATCTTTCCTTGCATAGTTGTTCACCATTTTTTTCAGACACACACATACACACATACACACACACACACACAGAGCTGTATTTTTTCAGCCATAGTTTTTATTCAAAATAAAAAATCTATTTGAGTTCCATGGGTGAAAATATTTATTCTAACAAACTAGATGACTTTCCTTATTTAATAGAAAAGTGAATTTAAAAATTGGTACCACTCTTTCAGAAAGTAAAATAGCAGTATGTTTATTCATCCAGTAAAATATTGTAAGCATATCTGGATCTAAGGGATCTGGTAGTAAAAAAAGAATAATAAATTAATCAAAACTACTGGAATTCATGGAGACTACATTCTAGCAGGTGGAGGCTGACTAAACCAGGTAAGTAAAATAGACAAAAATGTCCCAAGGCTTTAAGTATTAGAGATGCAAATAAAACAGAAGAGGCAAGTGGGTCTGGGAGGTATGGTTGCCACTATGAAAGGCTGGTCACCGATGTCCTTACTGATAAGGAGGCATTTGGACAAAACCTAGAAAAGGTGAAGAAATAATGCCTGTGACATTTAGGGGAAAGAGAACAACAAGTAAAAATTTCTTGAGTTGGACTCATTAGGTTAGAACTGTTACTAAGAATTCAGGCAGAAATGGTGATGAAGCAGTTGAAAGTGAGCTGAAGTTCAAGAGAATAACCAAGCGGGAGATGTAAATCTGAGGTTGTCAGAATATGAATAATACTCAAATCCATGGATGGATAAAATTACCAAGGGAATAAGTAAAGCTAGAAAAGAAATCCAAAACTTGATTGCCAACCCACCAATGAACATTGGGGGTCCCAGGACACTCACTGGGAGCTTAAAATATTGTTGTAGTAAAGAGGTGAGCTGGTTGAATGGGGGTGCTCTTCCATGTGAGATTTTTGAAAATATTTCAAAGGTCTCTGAGCCACTCTCAGAGAATATATGTATGATAGTATGTGATAGAAGGCAAAAATCATTGGAGGAAAAGAGCTTTGGGAATTGACAATCCTATGAATGAGAGAACATATTCGTTGAGATACCACCTCACCCCTGTTAGATTAGCTATTATTAACAAGACAGGTAATAGCAAATGTTGGAGAGGCTGTGGAGAAAAAGGAACCCTCATACACTGTTGGTGGGAATGTAAAGTAGTACAACCATTATGGAAGAAAGTATGGTGGTTCCTCAAAAAACTGAAAATAGAACTACCTTATGACCCAGCAATCCCTCTACTGGGTATATACCCCAAAAACTCAGAAACATTGATATGTAAAGACACATGTAGACCCATGTTCATTGCAGCACTGTTCACAGTGGCCAAGACATGGGAACAACCAAAAAGCCCGTCAATAGATGACTGGATAAAGAAGATGTGGCACATATACACTATGGAATACTACTCAGCCATAAGAAATGATGACATCAGATCATTTACAGCAAAATGGTGGGATCTTGATAACATTATACGGAGTGAAATAAGTAAATCAGAAAAAAAAAAACAAGAACTACATGATTCCATACATTGGTGGAACATAAAAATGAGACTAAGAGACATGGACAAGAGAGCGGTGGTTACCAGGGGTGGGGGGAGGGAGGACGCAGGAGGGAAGGAGAGAGAGAGTTAGGGGGAGGAGGAGGGGCACAGAGAAAACTAGATAGAGGGTGACGGAGGACAATCTGACTCTGGGTGAGGGGTATGCAACATAATTTAATGACAAGATAACCTAGACATGTTTTCTTTGAATATATGTACCCTGAATTATTAATGTCATCCCATTAACATTAATAAAAATTTATTAAAAAAAAAAGCAAAGTTATTATAAGACTAGTGCTAGAGAAAGGAAAAGCATCACGGGGCTAAAGATTTTAAGATAGGAAAGAATGGATACAAATCAACAGATAACTGCGACAAGGAGAGGTGATGAAGGATATCATTTGATTACAAGAGATTCAAAGCTGGGAGTTTTAAGGAAAAAGAAGGGAGGAAGATCTGGAAACAGCTTGAGGGGTAAGGAGGTGACCCCTCCTCCCATCAGCAGTCCCAGAGGCATGGGAGAGAAGATCATCACCACCCCAGAGGGCAGCTGAGGAAACGTTCTCAGAGTTGGGAAAGCAGCACAGATTTCAGTTAACCAAAAGAGTGAAGGGAACCCTGAGAAGAGATTAAGGATTTAGGGTGTTTGTTAGTTACTGGTTATGAGTTCAGGGAGAACAGTAAATAGGATCCAGGAATGGAAAGAGTGAGGGATGAGGTCAAGAGAAAAAACATACAGAATTATATTGGGAATGCGGGTTGGGTAATAAAAGGTAATAAAAGGTGATCTGGAAGTTCTACATGTCATGCAGAGATTGATGTATGACAGAGTTAAAAGACATACTTAGAGATATTTGTCCTGAGGGTCTCAAGGCTGTGAACTTAACAAGTAAGATTAGGTAAAATATCTTGCCAAGACCAGAGTCTGGGGGTGTGTCTTTGCCTCTCTTGTCAATGATTATGTAAGAGGGTTTTAATATCTGAGCAGCAGCTGTACTGAAAAAAGAAAATTTTCTAACTTTTTCATCCCTTTTATTGAGGACAGTTTCTTTTCTTGAGGATTACAGATGATGAAAGCAATGCTCATAAAACTGAAGGGATTTGTGCCAGGCCACCCGAGCTGGTTCTTACGGAGAGCAATGTGGGCTTCTTTGACACGTCTTCCTTTGCTCCAGTGCTTACTTTTCAAAAAGTCCGTGAAAGCTTTTCTGCCATGCACCTATTCCCTCAGAACCATAAAGATGGGGAAACAGCACTCAAATTACTGGTGAAAGGGGCACTTAAGTAATGTAAGTTTAATTTATTAAACTAGGAGGATAAACAGGCAGATTCAAGGTCTAGAACACAATGCTTACTAATGAGAATGGCAAAAATAGCTGAATCCAGAAAAGGTCACAGGGACTGTGTTTACACAGGAACAATAAACCTCACTTCCTGAGTTTGGTGCTGGGCTAGTGGAAGTCAGCGTTGTAATGAGATATGCCTTGTGCTGCTGGGAGAATGCTTTTTAGAATAGGGTCAAAGCTAGATCTCCAACACCAGGTTTTCAAAACTATTAGGCTTTACAATTTATATCTAGGGAATTTTGTAGCTAAAAATCATAGTTCAATTTTATTCAACACCAGGATAAATGTTGTACACTTTACAAGTATCATCTAAAACTTTGAGGTTGGTATTGTTATTATTCCCTGTTTAACTAATGAATCACAGATTGAGGAAGGAACCTGGATGAGGTTCCCTGGCTAGAAACTGGCAGAGCCAAAATTCTAACCTCATTAGAGTAACTCCAATGCTTTCTCTCTTAATTACTGATCTATACTGTTTTAAAAGATAAGGCTTCAATCAGTGTGAGATACATACATATAAAATGCATTATGAATAATGATATATAAGTCAAATGGATAGATATGACTTTGTCTTAATTCCCATGTTTTAATTTTCTTTTCTTTTTCCTTTAATAATTTATTTATTCTAAAAAAAGAACTGGGCAATTTTCAGTTAGGAGCCCAGTAAATTACCATACACCCCAGAGAAAACCGCAAAATCTACATTCTCTTGCAATATGAGCTCCATTCTATTCTTGACTAGGCCTCATGACTGTTACAGACATTCAGTGAAGCTGTAACTCACTAAACAGAGTTATACTAATGATGTGAAGAAAGAGCTTTGGTGTGCAAATTTTTAGATTATAGCCTTAAAATGGACTAAAAATTAACATACATATAAACAGTACTCATTATTTTTTACCCAAGTCACAAAGCCAGGACCACACCCAGGTTATTCAAAAAGGAAATCCACATATTTCACAGTTTACTAATAGCTTATATAAAATAAGTTGCTGGATATTAACCTGAACATAATTTTGCTCTTATCAAATAATGTTCTAATTATAAAAGAAGTGGTTTGTCTGTAAAACAAGGCAGTGATGAAATTCCCACTCTTATTTGCTTAAAAATACATTTCATTTTAAAGAAGAGAAAAAAGAATGGCTACCCTATGGCATATGGAAATAGTGATTTTTATTGCAATTTTTTATACTTCCAGAATGTTCAACCTTCCAGCTCCCCATGAAGTTATGAGTACTGAGAGACTTACATCATAAAAATGATAATCTGTCCAACAATTTAGTTTCAAAGCATATAAACTAAACTGCATAACATTTTTCTTAGTTTAATGGTATCTCTGCAGTCTACATATAATCAGTAAACACGAACTAAAAAAGAGTGTCTGGTTCTATCCTTTCACATGTTTATATTCATTACTGTTATTATTGTATATTTTACTTTCCCAAATTCTTTTTTACTTTAGCAGTTAAAATGTTTTAGCTCTCATGCAGAAACAAGCACACAGATACTTAGAGAAATAGATTCCATTTATTCCTTTTAATTTACCTTCATTCATTCATTCATTCATTCATTCATTTATTCATTCATTCAACAAATGTTCATTATCGCCAAATATGTGCTAGTCACTCATCACTGTGATAAGTACAGCGAGTCTTCAGTTTCCATAGTTATGGTTCTATTAGTAAATATTTCAGATATTTCAGACTAACACCATGAGAATTCCTGAACACTTCAATGAGCTAAGAAGTTCCCCCACAAGGCAAAGACACAGGCAATTGATCCAAGGTGGACGGTATTCAAAAACAGAGGCTCCTGTCAACCTTTAGGATGACCCTGAATAAACTCTAAATGTCACAGAATTCGTAGAACTTTTACTTATGAGGTAGTTAAGCGCTGTAAACCTCAGCTTTCAGGATTATCAGATTTCAAGATTATTATCTATTAAAACAATTTTATCTGTTAGACCTATCCTTTGTGAGGAATTTTTTACATCATTTACTTCACATACATATTCAATTCCAGGCCCTGGCCGGTTGGCTCAGCGGTAGAGCGTCGGCCTGGCGTGCGGGGGACCCGGGTTTGATTCCCGGCCAGGGCACATAGGAGAAGCGCCCATTTGCTTCTCCACCCCCGCCCCCTCCTTCCTCTCTGTCTCTCTCTTCCCCTCCCGCAGCCAAGGCTCCATTGGAGCAAAGATGGCCCGGGCGCTGGGGATGGTTCCTTGGCCTCTGCCCCAGGTGCTAGAGTGGCTCTGGTGGCGGCAGAGCGACACCTCGGAGGGGCAGAGCATCGCCCCCTGGTGGGCAGAGCTTCGCCCCTGGTGGGCGTGCCGGGTGAATCCCGGTAGGGCGCATGCGGGAGTCTGTTTGACTGTCTCTCCCCGTTTCCAGCTTCAGAAAAATACAAAAAAAAAACAAAAACAACAACAACAAAAAAAAAAAAACATCTAAGCTACGGAGCAATATAATAACAACAAATTTTAAACAACCTATTGCATCTATTTTAGATTCTAATATTATATTCACAAATATTAATAGTTTGGGAGAAAATCGGTTGAATTGATAGAATTGGGTTTTATGAACTCCACTTGATGCTGGAATTCCTTCTATAATAATTCAAACAAGTAAAGGCTGATAAAATTGTAGTTAGATCAAGGAAAATTCTTGCAAGAATGAGTTGAGAACCCAAGGAGAAGTTAATTCGGCAAATTTTCAAAAATTTCTTCCAAAATTAATCAAAGTGCTACTCTACAAGAAGAGTTTCCTCTTAATGACAGCTTGAAGCTCAAGAACATGAGTAATAAATTAAAAAGAGGGAAAAGTACAAAATAGTTTCTTTGAATCAATAGCTCCCTAGGTCTTCAAGTAGCTCACTAAGTTCTAAAGAGTTTCTCAGTCACACTTAAGAGGATTTAAAGAATTATTTATATTTTCCTTTGAAGAATGACAGTCTTTAAAATAATAATAACTGAACTATTGATAAACTTTTAAAATTATAAGAATTTATCCTTATAATTTTCTAATACTTTCAAAGTTCCTATACACCAAAAAACATTCCAAAGGAGCTAAAAATTTATCAGTGGTTCTTTCTGAAATCTCCATTGAACACAGTATTTGAAATAAAATAGAAGCAAAATGACTGTTCAGTACTAGCTGAACACTTTGTATTTTAAATGAACGCAAAATAATGAAAATCACTGCTATCACTATTTATACAATAAGACTCACCATTTTTTTTCAGAAGCCCCCTGAATGAGGAGGTCCTGTGTTGTAAGGGTAAGCCAAGTTTAGTGATGGGGAAGGCATATGAGTCCAACATTCTGTTTCAAAAATATAAAGTTAGAGTTCTGAGTAATTTAATAGTCTCTGTTTGGAATACAAACTTTCAACACTAATGTTATAGGGTCAGGTACTAAGCTTGTTTCCTATCAACAGACAAGGGCACATCATAGGCCCTCTATAAATATTTATTATTGAATGAAGACAAAACAATACCAAAATTTTCACAGCTCTGAGCATGGATAACAAGTAGTAAGATTTACTTTCTGAACAACAACAATAAAAAAAAAAATCTTAAAAAAATCAGAAAAATGAACATGCATCATATTTATTCTCTATTTTGCAAAATATTTTAAGTAACGTGTTTTCTTATCATGACTTGGAGACCCTCAACCAAGTCAGAACGAAAAACCAGTAACGATATAGAACCTTTAGAAAATGTGAATAAGTGAAAGGAAGGAAATTTAAATTATCCTTAATTTCCCATCCTAACATTTTAGCAATTACAAACCCTTCAGTGCCTCATAGTTGCCAAACATTCTACTAAGCCCTTTATGTGTCTTTTCACATTTAATTAACATTAATTGGTTATTGATGATCATTATACTCATTTCATAAATAAACTAAGACATTTAACAGATTATGTCAGCTAGAAAAGGATGGAGCCAGAATTTGAATCCAGGCAATGAGTAAGAACTTCAAGAACTAACCTTATTTTTTTAAAAATTTTTTTTATTTATTTATTTTTAAGATAGAGGGAGGAGGGGAGAGAGAAACATTGATTTGTTGTTCCACTTATTAATGCATTCATTGGTTGATTCTTGTATGTGTCCTCACTGGGATAAAACTCATAACCTATATCGGGACAATGCTCTAACCAACTGAGCTACCAAGCCAGGGCAATAACTAAGGTTCCATTACTACTTTAGACTGACATCATTTGTCACAATTAAACTGTGCAATATATTCCACACCTTTTCTATGCTTATGTGTACATAACTTTTTAGCTTATTTTTGCACTTCATATCATGAATACCTTTCTTTGTAAATGTACAAAGATGCACATGGTTATTTTGGCCCATTACATAGCATTCCATGCTATGGATTTAACATACTGATAGTTTATTTATAATTCTTCTTTTGCTGGACATTTGGGTTATTTCCACTCCTTTTTTATTAGCAAGGATAAAGTCTTTTGATCATTCATATTTGCATACTTATCCAATTACTTATCATAAATGCCTAGAAATGAAACTGCTAATTTACATGTTATAAAAATGTTAAAGAAATTTTTAGGATGTTAAAGCATTTTGTCCATCAAAGAGTTGGGTCTGTGAGAGAAGAGAGTGTGACTGTCCTATTCAGAGCTTTACATTAGGCACATAGTAAGCACTCAATAAATAGTAAATAAATGACTGATTATAAGATCCATTAATCTTATCACTCATGCGATCACACCCATGCAGGTAGTCAAACAACTGAGGTATCGCTAATATAACAAAATCATATTGCCAACGTTCACTTGCATAAATTATAGAATGTATTTATAGAAATGCAGTTGTCATACCTCTAAATGTATCAAATATCATCAACTAAAAATCTACTCTAATAAATGAGTGAATAATAAATGAATTTCCTTGATGGTAAATCAACATTTAGAATTCATTCCCACTTATCATTATTGTCTTAAAAAGAGTATGTTAATGTATGATAATCTTTGAAGTTCAAATTTAAAGGTACATTAAAGAACTTCACTTTCTTGAACTTAAATTTGAAAAAGCAGAAGTATTCAAATTTGTTTTTCCTCTGCAAGACAAATTTAGGACAAGAAAATAAGTCATACATTTATAAGATTCCATACTATTTCTTCATGTACTATCCAAAGAAATTTCTTTCACTGGACCAATATATTTATGGCCTACCTAAGAATATTGTGCCACATTAAAAATTAGTTCTTTCCAAGGCATTTTCAGGGGAATACAAATAGTTTATGTACAAATTCTCTCACAGGGGTCTATTTCTTTTATTTCTTTTTTTTTAACAGAGATAGAGAGAGAGAGGGACAGATAGGGACAGACAGGAATGAAGAGAGATGAGCAGCATCAATCATTAGTTTTTCGTTGTGACACCTTAGTTGTTCATCGATTGCTTTCTCATATGTGCCTTGACCATGGGCCTTCAGCAGACCCGGTAACCCCTTGTTTGAGCCAGTGACCTTGGGTCCAAGCTGGTGAGCTTTGCTCAAACCAGATGAGCCCGTGCTCAAGCTGGCAACCTCGGGGTCTTGAACCTGGGTCCTCCACATCCCAGTCTGACGCTCTATCCACTGCACCACTGCCTAGTCAGGTGGAGGGGAGGGGGTCTATTTCTTGAACAGAAATCTTTTGAGAGTCTCACAAAGAGTTGGTCAATTGCCTATCCCTGCATTGTTAACAATCCCACCTGACTTCCTGACTGATTCTGTTTTCCTTTTTGTTGCTTATACTCTCATCACTAAGTTTCCTAATCTCAATTATATGGTGAACTAGATGTCAATAAAAATTTCAGTGTCATGCAAAAGAATGAAACTGGACTACAGTCTCTCCCCCTATACAAAAATTAACTCAAAATGGATCAAAGATCTAAACATAAGACCTGAAACAATTAAGTACATAGAAGAAGACATAGGTACTCAACTCATGGACCTGGGTTTTAAAGAGCATTTTATGAATTTGACTCCACAGGCAAGAGAAGTGAAGGCAAAAATTAATGAATGGGACTACATCAGACTAAGAAGTTTTTGCTCAGCAAGAGAAACTGATAACAAAATAAACAGAAAGCCAACTAAATGGGAAATGATATTTTCAAACAACAGCTCAGATAAGGGCCTAATATCCAAAATATATAAAGAACTCATAAAACTCAACAACAAACAAACAACCAATCCAATAAAAAAATGGGAAGAGGATATGAACAGACACTTCTCCCAGGAAGAAATACAAATGGCCAACAGATATATGAAAAGATGCTCATCTTCTTTAGCTATTAGAGAAATGCAAATCAAAACGGCAATGAGATACCACCTCACACCTGTTCGATTAGCTATTATTAGCAAGACAGGTAATAGCAAATGTTGGAGAGGCTGTGGAGAAAAAGGAACCCTCATACACTGTTGGTGGGAATGTAAAGTAGTACAACCATTATGGAAGAAAGTATGGTGGTTCCTCAAAAAACTTAAAATAGAACTACCTTATGACCCAGCAATCCCTCTACTGGGTATATACCCCAAAAACTCAGAAACATTGATACGTAAAGACACATGCAGCCCCATGTTTATTGCAGCATTGTTCACAGTGGCCAGGACATGGAAACAACCAAAAAGCCTGTCAATAGATGACTGGATAAAGAAGATGTGGCACATATACACTATGGAATACTACTCAGCCATAAGAAATGATGACATCGGAACATTTACAGCAAAATGGTGGGATCTTGATAACATGATACGAAGCGAAATAAGTAAATCAGAAAAAAACCAGGAACTGCATTATTCCATACGTAGGTGGGACATAAAAGTGAAACTAAGAGACATTGATAAGAGTGTGGTGGTTACGGGGGGAGGGGGAGGGGGGAATGGGAGAGGGAAAGGGGAGGGGGAGGGGCACAAAGAAAACAAGATAGAAGGTGACAGAGGACAATCTGACTTTGGGTGATGGGTATGCAACATAATTGAACGACAAGATAACCTGGACTTGTTATCTTTGAATATATGTATCCTGATTTATTGATGTCACCCCATTAAAAAAATAAAATTATTAAATAAAAAATAAATAAATAAATAAAAAGAAAAGAAAGCAAACCTAAAAAAAAAAAATTTCAGTGTAATGACATTTTATTTGTTCCATTTAAGCACAGGTTTTCTAAAACCTTGAGTCATCATGTCTCAAAACAATTATTTGTCTTTTCTTCTGCGTTCCCATCACACTTCTAATATTAATAAAATGAAGTTAACTGCTAAGGTAGGAAACAAGTTACCGCCATAAACTAGCTGTAAAGACAAGGCAGCCCAGGCAGATTTAAGTTCAGGTTTTATGTGCCCCAGGCTGTCACTGCAAGTACATGTACTTTCTCTTAATTTCAAAGACTGTTGATCTTCCCCATTAAGCAAGGCATGTTTTTATTTAAAAAATGGGACATTAGGATGTAGAGAGAACTCTATGTTCTACCACTTGCAGAAAAAAATTATTATTTGGTAAATATCCAACTCTCTCGAGAAAGACATACTGAAAACTATTACATATGATCAGATTTATTGTTAATGTGTCCACTTGTCCCTAAATCATTACCATTCTTCCTTGGATTATCAACACCATCTAAATATACTGAAAACTGTAGATTTTCAAATTAATGTTTCTATTTATTAAAATCTTACTTGAAATTCTAAACTATTTAGTTAAATTATTGTATTAACTATTCTTTTAATAGCTACCGCTCTGCTAAACCAACTCAGACCTTGTGTTAATATAAGTAAAGGCAGAAAGGAAACTTTTATAAGCCAGTAAATTCCCAATACAATCATTTCTTTCCTTTACAATTAATATGTTATCATGAATAAAACTAAATCCCCAGTATTAAAGATCTCCATCTATTTCACTCTTCCAAACTTGAGTATCTGATTACACGTAAGCCAAGAGGATGGTTACTTCTGAGCAAGAATCTTCTAGTATTAAGCACACACAGTTTGCAGCATAAATACTGGAAGATTAATGACATTCTGTATAGCCATGGAGATGTTTTCTCAAATTTCTGTTATTTATAATTGTGCCAATTACCTTAAATTTCTGACCATGTATAATAATGAATTAATGTAAAACAAGGCTCTGAAAAAAGAAAAACATCTTGACAGAGCATTATTTACATTCTACATGTATAAATGTTCTTACAAAATGTGCCGAAAGGCATTAAGAGGGTATGTTTGTAGCTTTAGGGCCAACAATTATACACACAATTGCAAAATTATCTTGAAAAATATGATGCTATTTAGTGGAATAATTTAGCAAAATAACTGACCCATCTCCCCACACCTTTGGAAAGCAAAAGTAATAATACTCAAAATACCTGGCTTCTAACTGTGCTTTGTAGGATTAGCCTCACTTTCGTTAGGAAAGGAATAACTTTAGTAAATCAAAAAAAGAAATATTATAATTTAATTTAGCTCCATAATTGCTGCAGATGAGTTATTAAGATCCCAAACTTATGTAATATTATCATAAAATATGGCGTTTTTCTCAGGAAAGTCACAAATTGGATTTGAGCTTATGCACTGTAAAACCCAGATGGTTTGCTTAGCTACTCACACATCCTCCAGTTCAAAAGTTAATTGAACTGAAAATGAAAATTTTGATAATTGATATGCTTTGAGGGACTCAAGCAGAAGGATAAATTAGCCTCATGCATGGGCTGTTAATAGATTTTTTAAAAACCACAAGAACTGGTCAGGAAATATTGGCAAAGTAGACGAAAAGAACATGTTTTTTATAGGCTAGCTTATCACACATTACCTGGACTTCTCGTGGTGCTGCTGCTTTTCTTTCTCCATTCTTTTACCCACGGATTCAATATCAGTCACTATTTTACCCAGTGTAACTTGTTCTGGAATTTTAAAAAAAAATCTTTAATTATACACTGTTAGTTTTCAAGTTATAAGTGCATTTTTCAAATTAAATTGCAAATCACAGATTTTTTTTAATAACAAGTAGTACCATATTTTTCAAAAAAATTACTAACACAGGGGTACTCTAAAAACACATTCCAGTGGTTGTTTTCACCCCATGCTCCTCAGATGTTTTGCAATTACTAAAATTTAGCACTGAAAGTATGGAGTAAATGAACTCCATATATCAAGGAGAGAGCTCCCCAAGAAATGGCGGCAGCCGCACAGCACACCCCAATGGGTGCAAATAACCTCGTTTATACAGATTGGCATTATCATCATGATTATCATGAGGCTGAGTTTTTAAGGTGAGCCTGCTATTTTAAAATAATTTAGCAGTCATGAGTTAATATAAATAGAAACACTGAATGCTCCAGGAATCTCACCCATTTGATAGAAAGACATGTCCAAAAAAGGCAAAGTTTCTGCTTTAAAAAAAAATAAATCGAGTTCCTGGAGTCCAAAGAGAAAATTACATAAATATTTTCAAAATACTTATTACTTTCTATTTTGTACAGGCAATGGGACTAATATATAGTTTGAAACATGACAACAAAATATTGTCACACATCAAGTACCTTTTCATCTACTAGTTCAGGTCTGTTAAAGACGTATTAAAGATGAAACAGGAGATAAAACCCTCTGTTTTAGACTTATTTAGAAACTTGTGGTTTTCGAATGCTAACAGACAGAAAAGCACAGCTGATCACATTATGCAATTTAGATTGAAAAGGTGCCCTGGCCAGTGGTTCAGTGGATAGAGCATCGGCCCAGCGACATTGCAGGTTTGATTCCTGGTCAGGGCACACATAGGAAGCAACCATCTCCTTCTCCCCATCCTCCCTCTTCCTCTCCCCTATCATCCTCAGGCTCTAAAAATAACTCAGTACTCAAGTTTCAGCCCCAGATAGTTGCAGGGGGGGGGGGCAGGGGAGGATCCTGGTCAGGGCGCATGCAGGAGTCTGCCTCACTATCTCCCCTCCTCTCACTTAAAAAAGAGAAAAAAAAAGAAATAAAGAAAATGCATAGCATGAGATATAAAAATTTTGGAGAAGAACAGATCAATATTTGTTGACTCTTTCTAATATACCAGGACGTTAGTTAGCATTCCTTATGAATCATCTTATACTTAAGCTTCATAACTGTTTGGTGAAGTACTGTGATTACTCCCTTTTCTATATGAGAAAAGCAGATGACCCAAGATATTGTAAATCAAAAGGTACAGAGCCAGGAAGTGAACCTTGATCCCTCTGACTGTAGGTTCGTTCACCCTTCATCACTCTGTTCTACTGCCCTCAGAGCTCATGGGCCCTCAGGTACCTATCAGGGAAAGAGGGTACTCTCCGCCTTCCTTACTTTGGAGGGTAACTATAGAGCTCAAAAGACATACTTCCTGTAAAGCTACATGGTAGACTGAGAAATATCATACTAAGATAAAGTAGAGAAAAAATTTATAAGTCTGAGTCTAAAAAATAGAAACACTTGGTTTCAGCCTGGTAGCTCAGTAGGTTAAAGTGTCGTCCAGATATGCCAAGATTGTGGATTCAATCCCTGGTCTGGGCACATAGAGAAATCAACCAGTGAGTGCATGAATAAGAATATTTGTCACATGCTAAGCATGCTAATTGATGCATATAGATTATCATATTTTATTCTCACAACCATACCATAAAGTAGGTACTATCTTTATTTCCATTTCACAGATAAGGACACTGGAGCAAAAAATAGAAGTTAACTTTTCTGAGGTTATATAGCTAGCGAGTAGGTAGAGTCAATATTCAAACCCAAGCAGGTCATCCTTCAAGCCAGCATTCTTAATCACAATATACTCAATATGCATATTTGTTTGGTTATTTAAGTATATTTACTTAGTTGAATATGGCTGTGCTAACTCCTAGGAAGGAACGATGTAGGATATATCACATTAATTTCTTTTTTACTCAGTGTCTTATATATAATTTATTTCCATCTTCTTTTTGATGTTCATAATGCCAAAATTGGCTGGCCATCTCCTATAGCATTTTGATCTATCTCCATTAGTTTCTGAACACTCCTTCTTTCCGCACAATAAGAGTTCTAGGCTCACTTTGTCCTTTCGCTGTCTTTGACCTGAAATTGAGTTTCCAAGAAGCAGTGATCATTATCTCTTCTAAAACTATCTTGCTCCCCATTCTCTAGTTTCCTAATCAGAAAATTCTGGTAAGATTCATGTCAAAAGTGCTCAATATACTCGACAGAGCCCTTAATGTTTGATATTTTCCATCTCTTTGTGCTTCATTTTATAAATTTCTTATTTATTTATTTATTTAAGCAAGGGAGACAGAGAGAGGAATAGAAAGGGACAGGAAGAATGATGAGAAACATCAATTCTTCATTGCGACACCTTAGTTGTTCATTGATGACTTTGTCATATGTGCCCTGACCAGGGGACTATAGCAGAGGAGTGACCCCTTGCTCAAGTCAGCGACCTTGAGCTAAAGCCAGCGACCTTAAGCTTCAAGCCAGTGACCTTTGGGCTCAAGCCTATGACCATGGAGCCATGTCTATGATCCCATGCTCAAGCCAGTGACCTCGCGCTCAAACTGGTGAGCCTGCACTCAAATCAGATGAGCCTGCGCTCAAGCCGGCAACCTCAGGGTTTTGAACCTGGGTCCTATGTGTCCCAGGTCAATGCTCTCTATCCACTGCCTGATCAGGACATTTTATAAATTTCTTAAAGATACCTTCTCTAGTTTAATAATTCTAACTTCAGCTTTATTAAGTCTGTATTTAAAACTTACTAAATTTCTGACTTAAATTGTACATATACTTCAAGAACTTCTTTGGTTCTTTCTCAAATCATCCTGAACATTTTATAGTCTCTAATTTATTCATATTTTTATACTTTTAGTTTTTAAACATATTAAGCACGCTGCTTTTCTATTCTATATCATAAAATTCTAATGTCTATGGTCCTTGTAAATTTTATTTTATTTGGGGCCAGATGAAGGACTAAGTCTCCACTCACAGTTGCTGATTTCTCTTTTATTTATTTTTTAATTATAAGCTCATATTCCATAAGAATGGGAATTATTTGCAAGCTGGGATTAAGATTCATTCCTGAAGCAATAATTTATTTTTCCTCCAGGCAGTTGAAAAAACTTTCAACTCACAATGACATTAAACTAATTTCTCACTTAGGGATTTCTAAGATACAAGTAATATGGATTCTGATTCAATCCCAGGTGAGCTCGTTTGTGGTTATAAATTATAAGAGGAAACTTTTTTTCCTGCTTTCAAAGCCAAGAGGAGACATTCAAGTTTCTTTGCAATTTCCTCCTTACAAAGGAAGACTTTATACTCTCAGAGTTTATCTTTCATTGATGGCATCACCTCCTAGGGAGACTCAGATCTGGGGAGTCTTTGCACTGACCTCCTATCTTGCGTGTGACATGAGTATTTATTCTGAGCCTTGCTCATGCAATGAAAATGAAAGCTCAAGGCTACTAGATGTATGCAGCAACAGACTCTGAGCTCTACCCTAAATCTTCAGATTTGTCCTTTTATTTTTCCCACTCTGGATTTTCAGGTGCTCTATAAAAATGTGTTGAATAAAGTAATGCCTTAAAAATTTTTTCCCATTTTGCTAGCCATTCACATTTTAAGACGCAAATCTGGAAATACTATTTGGTATAAACATTGAAATAATTTGCAATACTCATTATAATACCTAATGCACATCAAACATTTGTTACATGAATCAATAAGTAAAAGAGTTAACACTCATTATTCAGTTACTCAAGATGTTTAATATCACTACTTACTATAAGTTCGCCATTCCTTCTTCAACCGACGCCCATTTCTGTCCCAATCGTCATAACAAGTAGGAGCTCTGATTCAGGTGGCTAAAACAGCCAATCTTAAATACAGTAGTCGTTAAACTGGACTAATTTAAGTTACTAGGAACTAGTTTTCTAAAATTTAGAAAGTTTCTTAAATTATAGCTGGTAGATAATATGTTTCAGGTATGTAATACAGTGATTCGACATTAGTATACTTTACAATGTGATCATCACACTATGTCTAACAATCAACTATCACTGTGCAAACTTATCACAGTATTATCGACTATATCCACCCTCACATCTTTCATTCATCTTCTCCCCCTCCCCTCTGGCAACCATCAGTTTGATCTTCTTTTCTATCAGTCTCTTTTTGTTTTGTTCTGTTTTATTCATTTGTTTTGCTTGTTTAGATTCCACATAAAATGAAACCATATGGTATTTGTCTTTCTCTGTCTGACTGATTTCACTTAAGACCTAGAGGGTATTATGCTAAGTAGAATTTAGAGTTTTAATAATGCAGAAATTGGATACCATAGAAGGGAATGTGTTCCTATCACAGGTGTCTCCTGGCAGAGCATTGATAACTTTCTGGAGAACATTATAGAGGGGAATTTATACTATAAAAATAGTTGGGCTATTCGATTCCCGGCCAGAGCACACAGGAGAAGCGCCCATTTGCTTCTCCACCCCTCCGCCGCGCTTTCCTCTCTGTCTCTCTCTTCCCCTCCCACAGCCAAGGCTCCATTGGAGCAAAGATGGCCCGGGCGCTGGGGATGGCTCTGTGGCCTCTGCCTCAGGCGCTAGAGTGGCTCTGGTCGCAATATGGCGACGCCCAGGATGGGCAGAGCATCGCCCCCTGGTGGGCAGAGCGTCGCCCCTGGTGGGCGTGCCGGGTGGATCCCGGTCGGGCGCATGCGGGAGTCTGTCTGACTGTCTCTCCCCGTTTCCAGCTTCAGAAAAAAAAAAAAAAAATAGTTGTGCTAGAAGAGATTCTGGCTGTCTTGTGTAGAGAGACTTAATTATACTATAAAAGTGCCTCACATGGGTTAAATCCAGATCCTTTACCTTTAAAAAATGAGATTTTTAGGTTTTGTTTATTGAAGTGATTATAAAATACTTTTTTCACCTGGCTCTTTTTAAGACCCACTACTTAAATTGCATTCAATTTTATGAAGTAATTATAACAAAGTTTAAAACTTAATGTTTCAAATTTATAGACAGATTCATTAGTCAAGAATGACAGATTGCAATTTACTGACATTTCACATTCTAGTGTGTGGGCTTGGTGGATGTCATATGATTTTCTACTGTTGGAATTTCCAGCACATGTGTGTTATATAGAATGCCAAGTCCTCACTAGATTGTGAACTCTTTTGTGGTCTCTTGAGGACAAGGATTGTGTTTGTATCCAACAGTGGTTTATTCAACCATTCATTCAAGAAATATTTACCAAATACCTATAATGTGACGGGCAGTCTGCTAGGCCTCAGAAATGTGAGAAGTAACCTGGGGGATGAAATTATCCAAATAATACTAAAATTTTTTCAACACTAAGCTTTTCTCCACATCCTTGACTGTTGCATGATGTAGGGTGGTATTCTCTTATGAAGAATCCAATTTATGCCTCAAATGAGTGGCTTTGTATCAGAGACTTCCCTATTTGTATATTAGATTAAAAGCTTTAATTGTCTATGCTATATAATAAAGCACAGACCAAAGACTCGCTCTAATATTGCCATCAGCATTGAAGAGGCCTCCCAATCCCATCCTCTTTTCTCGGTAGGTCTATTTTCTTAATTGCACACCGTTCTCCCTCAGGACTCAAAATTACTAGCCACGCTGATCCGCGGCAAGTGGCACCCAACGTGGGACCTGGGTACAAGAAACTAAACTAAAGGCAGGTGACAGAACTCCCCAAGTGTGCACAGTGAGTTTTAGGGGAGAGTATAGTCGGGAGCAATATATTATGGGAGAGCTAGGATCAAAAATAAGGGACCTTTTTTGTAGAAATGTTTCCATATGAGGACAAATTATTGTCTGAAAAGTATCAGGGTGAGCCAGAAACAGAGGAATGTGAATATGAGAACAACTTGGGCTCTGAGAATGACTCGGATGATAAAAATTTTGAGGCTATGGATGCCTTAACCGTGGGGCCTCTGCCACCCTCGGCTCCTTCCTATATTCAACCTTCTGCTCTTCTGTACCCTTATTGGGCTAATTCCAAAGTCTATAACTCAAAATCTGGAAATACCCACTCCAACAATTTATAGACCAATTGAAATACAGGGGAAACAATAAATGGCCTTACCTGTTTTCCTATTGTAGAAAGACAAAATGATGAGGGAAAACTAATGCAATAATATGAACCTATACCTTTTTAAACTCTGAAAGAACTTAAACTTGCTTGTGCTCAGTATGGTCCTACTGCTCCTTTTTCACTTGGTTTATTAGATACTATTAGTGCACAGGTTCTTCCCCCAAATGACTGGAAGGTGATTGCTCGTGCTTGTCTCTCTGGGGGTGATTATTTGCTATGGAAGTCAGACTTTCATGAAAAGGCTGTGAAGCAGAATGAGAAAAATCAGCAAGAGGAGGTTGCTGTTACTATAGATATGTCAACTGGAGAAGGACAATATGCCTATATGGCAATTCAATTAGAGTATTGACCAACCACTTACGATATAATTAATCAGATAGCCATACAGGCATGAAATGCCTGCCTACTCCAGGGGCAAAATGGAAAACTTTGGTAAAATTAGACAAGGCGCAGATGAGCGATTTCAAGAATTTGTTTCACAGCTAATTCAAGCAGTCAGAAGAATAGTAGAGGATAAAAATGTAGGAAAGATTTTAATAAAGTAGTTAGTGTATGAAAATGCTAATTTGGCTTGTCAGGCTGCACTTCGGCCTCACCACAAGAAGGGAGATATAGAGGGCTATATCAGAATGTGTGCCAATGTTAGGACTTCATACATGCAAGGTCTTGCTTTTACCACAGATGTTAAGGCAAGACTTCTAGGACAATACTTTGATAAAAGGCAGAACAAACAAAAAAAGGATGGTCAGGGAAATGTTAAAGACATTCAAAACAACAAAGACTCTTTTATAAATTCTGTTATATTGATTAAGAATTTGCTTAAAGACTTTAATTCCTGTTATGTAAAGGCTTTAGTTGTCATGCTATATAATAAAGCAAAGACCATAAACTCACTCTCTCTAATATTGCCATCAGCATTGAAGAGGCCTCCCAATCCCATCCTCTTTTCTCAGATTCTTCCTCAAAACCCAAAATTACTAGCCACGCTAATCTGCAGCACTAAGGTGAGCAAGAAAGGCATTTTAGGTCAACAGAATGAGTTTACTGCTCCACTTTGGCCTTTGGTAAACCACTTAGCCTTTCTGAGCTTTAGTTTCTTCATTCTTAAAATTGGCACTTCTGAGCCTTGAAAATTAGATGGCAATACATTAAATAAGTTAACTGCATATGAAGCACTGTTTATAAGCACTCACAAAATGGGGAACTGCTACTGTTGTCATTAATATTTTTACAGTCTCTTTGCCTTTCACTGAGACAAACCACAAATTCATCAATGCTACATTACCTAACAGAACTCCCGTGTCCTCCTGAGGGACCCTAGGAGAACTCATCCTCCCTTCCTATTGTGTGTTTTCTAGGGAATCCAGGAGATTTGGTAAATCCCTAATCCTTCTGAACATGCTTCCTGTAAGTGAAATGTACAAGTATCCCAACTGCCTCCCAGAAGCAAGTAAATGCATAAGGATGGACTAATATAGGCCCTGAATCAGATGCTGGGAACTCAGAGAACTCATTTGACCCTAGCCGAGATACTATCTGAAGAAACCTAGGAAGGTAGCACTCATCAGAAGTGGATGACAGACATAATGACAAACCAGTGTCAAACTAATGATATTGACAACCGAGGAGAGGGGAATACAAGCATTTATGGAGAAGCCTGAAATACCACAGCTCCTTATTACAACCAGTTAGTAACCTTGACATAGCAAGGAGGATATTCATTTATAATTTTACTCTCACTGCAGATATTCATGGGGTAAAGGGTGCAATTACTGAGCAGGGCTGCTAAATATAGAAGGTGGTAACTTTAGGACATTAGGGTATGCTTGTAAATGAAGAGTTTTTTGGGGGGTCCTTTTATTTGAATTTAGTGATGTGACACTGGTTAACAAATTTATACAGGTTTCAGGTACATAATTTCATAACACATTGAGTAAAATGAAAAAAAGTGATTCTTTTTATTTACTAATTTTTGTGGCGCTCATCACGCTGCATCTCGCATGGTGTTGTCACTTCTCTCGCATGCGCACATTGAGTTACTGAGCGGTGCTGTGCAATGTGTCTAACACGCTCTGACACTTCCATTTCATACTTCACAGTTTTAGTGTCACTTTGAGGTTTGAAATGTTTCGCTGTTATTTGCTATATGTGGGTGCCAAAAAAAAAGTCAGCCTATATCACTGAAAAAGTTACTGCAAGAACAGAAAATGGTTAGAGTCTGATGGGAATGTTTGTCCCATTAACATTCAGAACTTTATCAAGAATCCATTTATTTTTTTATCAAAATCTAATTTATGTTTTATAGATGCATGGGTTCATACTATTATTTTGCTCACCACATACAGTTCTTATAAATTTAAATATAAACTTTTATTGATGTAGATAAGTCTATAATTAGAATGAAATTGAAAACACCATGCGTCTTTTCTAGCCTATAGCTTGCCCATATGCTCAACATAAACCCAAAAGTCTCAATCCAGTCACCTGATCTAATCCAGTATAAATATTGAGTGAATGTCTATGTATATATCTCTATATATTCTGACACATTTCCATTTAATGTGTTAAAGTCAACTTATTTAAACAAAGGCAGAACAATATACATCTGCCACAAATACAAACAC
The DNA here is from genome assembly GCF_036850765.1 of Saccopteryx bilineata. Lineage (NCBI taxonomy): Eukaryota > Metazoa > Chordata > Mammalia > Chiroptera > Emballonuridae > Saccopteryx > Saccopteryx bilineata. Next base: position 184,078,751 of record NC_089490.1, on the reverse strand, counting down.
ATTCAGATGGATCAGATACAACAATATATTGATCAGCACCTGCAAATAATGACAGGGATTTCACCATCAATTTTTGTAAAGCACTGACACTAGACAACTTTTTATTTCTGACTATATTTTCTTCCTGATGACTCCCTTCATTTACATTCAAATATTTTACTTTGATATTTTTATTGTCGGTTTTGCTCTTCACTGAGACAAAACATAAGTTCATCTGCACACACTTTACCTACCAGTTCTCCTGTATCCACTAGGAACGTCATCTGAGGGATCGTGGAGAAACTCATCTTTCCTTCCCATTGTGTCTTTTCTAGGGAGTGGAACATTTTAACATTTGATAACCCAAATACTGTATGTAGTTTTTTTAACTGTTCATTTATCAACCAAACAATTAAATAAACAAATAAATACAAATACATTAAGATGCAACAAAAAAAGAGGAAGTTTTCACACGAGGATAAGCACTTGGCACAAATTAAAAACTAAGTAAAGATTTCTCCTTTTCTTCTTGTTAATCCAAATTCGGAGGGACCCGAATTATGGAAGACAGAAGCAAGGTCCGTCGTCTACACATTAAAGCTTTATTGTCTAGCTTGGCCAAGCGGCGGGAACTCCGACAGAAATCTGACGGAGAGTGCGCCGGCCCTTTGTTCTACTTAGTTTTTATAGTTTTATAAGTGGGAAGTACAGAAGCAAAAATTGTAATTAGGAGCCCCTTACCGCTATTGGTTATAGTCATATGTCCTTTAACATGATAGGACCACGTTCAATTTGCAAACCATACATCATTTTGGAGAAAACAAAATTTACAAGTCAACACAACGGTAGAAAGATGTCTTTTTACATATTAAAGGCTTTCCTATATTATCTAGTGTTTATCTGCTATCTCTCTGTCCAGAGTCACACACGCATTTACATAGGAGAGGTAGTTTCAGTGGGGACAAATGCCCGCAAATGGCTCATTGCTATAAGAAAAGGTTTATTTTGGATTTTCTCTTCCTGCACCTGGCTAGCCATTCACCCCTTTCCCCACAGGTGTGGTGGAATGTCTGGGAATTCATGTTTCCTTCCCTTTTCATTTACAATACAATAGCAAGAGCCATCCTAGTTATGCTAATCACACAGCACAGAGACTATTCTCACAATTTCTCTTAACCCAAATTAATAAAATGTTCTCCAAGCCTCCTAAAATATTAATATTAATTCTGTAGCCTTTGGTACTTTACAACACCTGCGGGTGAAATGGCTCAGTGGCTCCTCACTTCTCCTTGTCTTTCCAGCCACACAAGATGCCTCCTCAAGTATCAAGTCTGGTTTGTTTCATTACACACAGAAACTGAGAGCCATCGGTAAGCACAGAAAGAAAACAAAAGAGGCAAATACAGATGGAAACTCAAGTTGTGATATGTTCAGGCGTGCACTAAGTTTTCAATATATAAAGTATTTTCCATTGACACTTGAAGAGAATTTTTCCCTGGTAGGAAGAGGGAATGTATGCTTACAGTGTGGCTATCTGGGAGATTACAATGAATGGCTAGAAAGTAAGAGATTAATTTGTTAATCTAGTGCTTACCATAGGAACAAATAATGACTAATAACGCTGACATGTTGCCAGCACTACTAAAAGTTCCAAGGGCCTGCTTTAAATATTCCGGCAGGCATCCAGGGTAATCCTGAAAGTGGGTATGTAGAGACAGGGCCAACTTCCACAAAATGGGCAATTGACACAAGAAAAGCTGATCGAGACAGAATGCTAACATGGTCTGCTTTGTGTTCCCAGCTTAATCGAAACTCTAGCTTGACAAGTCCACACTCAACAGGCAAAACTGTCTCTATTTACTATATTTTATTTTATACTTGCAACTTGCTTTTGCACACACAATTACATGCTGAGCATAATAAAATAAAACACCCAATAGCACATACAACTTATTTATTGTAAGGATAAAAGTAGGCTACTAGGAAGCAATAATGGTACAATATTTAGAAGGTTTGGGCTTAGTTTGGTTACCTATATGAACTACCAGTATGGGGCATTCTGACCCTGGATTTACCATTGCCCCAAAGTACTGAAATTGCTTCAGACAGCCTCATGACATTAACAACGTCTTCAGAATAATTAATTGTAATTCAAGTTAAAATTAAAATGAACACTTCCCTGTGGCATGTTTAGAAGTATTGTAAATGGGGGAGTGGGAGAAATGGATTACAAAATACACACTAACTTCATAACTCTCACAATTCCCTGCAAAAGGTAGCAAGTATTGGTTTAGACCAGGGGTCCCCAAACTTTTTACACAGGGGGCCAGTTCACTGTCCCTCAGACCGTTGGAGGGCCGGACTATAAAAAAACTATGAGCAAATCCTTATGCACACTACACATATCTTATTTTAAAGTAAAAAAACAAAATGGGAACGAATACAATATTTAAAATAGAGAACAAGTAAATTTAAATCAACAAACTGACCAGTATTTCAATGGGAACTATGCTCCTCTCACTGACCACCAATGAAAGAGGTGCCCCTTCCGGAAGTGCGGCGGGGGCCGGATAAATGGCCTCAGGGGGCCGCATGCGGCCCGCGGGCCGTAGTTTGGGGACCCCTGGTTTAGACAGTAGGCCAAGGCATGGTTGATTTATGCATTCGTTGGTTGATTCTGTATATGCCCTGCTGACCGGGGATCAAGCCTGCAATCTTGGCATATTGGGATGATTCTCCAACAAACTGAGCTACCCAGCCAAGGTAATGAATTGTGATTTGCCTACATTTTATTTAGTTATGAACATGTTGCTCTTTGTATATCAAACTTTCTTTCAGATGCTATGGGGCTAACAAAAAGTATGAAATATATGGCCTAAACCCATAGTAGAATCAGAGAAAATTACCTTATACAGAATAAAAAGTTATTTTAATAATATATAGAAAGTAATAATTAACACCCAGGCCAGATAGCTCTGTTGGTTAGAGCATCATCCCAAAGCGCAGAGGTTGCTGGTTCAATCTTTGATCAGGGCCCATACACAAACATATTGTCGTTCCTGTCTCTCTCTCTCTTTTCTTCTCTCTAAAACTAATAAAATAAATATTAAAAAAGTAACAATTCATAATATCCTTCTGAATGCCAAACGGAAAATTATTACTGTTAGAAAATTGGACTGATGGTCAATTGTTGAGTAGCGGAGAGAGTTGCAATTAAAATGTTAGAATATGAGAGAGATAATTCATTAGCTCCTAATCCTCTCTAGCACCCTTTCCCTATTTCATAACTCCACACTCACTGCTCCCTAGAATGAGAAAGACTTTCTTGTATGTAAGCACAAGAGAGGTATATTTTCAAATGCATTGTCTTTGTGAAGAATATGAAAAATTATGGTAAGAGTCGCCAATTTTTCAATCTTTATTTTTGCACACTGCTATTAGTGAAAAAATGGGAGGTAGATGTTCCAATATATGTATAGTTGTTTATAAGTTACATTTACATTGTACTTCATTAAGATGTCATGTATAGTATGTAATTTTTAAAGAGACACAGTTAGAAGTTATAGAAAAACGTGAATAGGAGCTTCTTCCTATATAATCAGATATCAGCTTGTTCAACCCTTGGAATAAGCATTTCCTACTATGATGCTAACAGATTAGAGCAGGGTTTGCAAACTACCAGAGCCAGGGCCAAAGTCAGCCCATCCATCACCTGTTGTCGATAAATAAAGTTCTGTTGGAACACAGCCATGTCCACATGTTTACCTATTGTCTCTGGCTGCTTTCGCCCCTACGAAAGCAGAGATGTGACAGAGACCATATGGCCCACAAAGCCAGTTATTAACTGTTTATCCTTTCCAGAGAAGGTTTGCCAACCCTCAGATTGGGGTTGATTTCAAAGCACCTAAGAAGGAAGAGTTCTAAAGACAGAGGAGTAAGACCGAGCATCTGAGATGGACAGAAAGAAAAGAGACAGAAGTGACAGATCTGCGAGGCAGGCCAATCAGGTTGCAAAACAGGCCCATGAGGAAGTCTTTAGCAGGATAAAACTATTAGAGGAAGGCTGCCTATGGCATCACAGAGCATATGAACAGAACTTAAATACTGGTGAAAACTAAAAAGAAAGCAAGAGGCATAAAGTACCATCTTTTTCTAAACTGCTATTTCTTGTAACACCACAATCAATGGACAGAAATTTCTCTCCATCTCAATACATCTTTAATTGGTATAACTTTGATCTATTCCAGTAGTTGCCATAATATTTAAAACAGAGGCTAAGGAGATGTTTAAGATATTAATAGACAAAAATAATATTATTTAACATAAAGAATAAATACCACAGATTTTATTTCAACATATCTCTCACAGATACATGCCCACCCACACACGCCTAATTCTAGTACTGGCATCCTCCAGAAAAACTCTTTGACTGTGACAGAGGTTCACTTAAATATGCTATTAAAGATAATGGTTGGAATATGGAGGGTAAAACATTCAAGTTCCCAATAATCTCTCTTTTCTTTAAACTTTTATTCTGACATCCTGAATATTCTATATTCTAAAATCTTCTGAAATACTGAAGATTTTATCTATTCTCCAATATTGGTTTTGACTTTCCCAACTAGAGAGGACAGAAATGAACAAAGATGTTTAATATGTTTTTGTATGCCTCCTGTCAATTAGCATGGGCATGTGATAATAAGCTCAATAAAATTTTTTTAATTACTGATTGATTCCTGAGAGCTTATCTGCAAAACGTGATGTTACATGTCAAATCTGACTTTCTCACTGATTTTTATTCACAAAACAGAATATTCTTTTAGAAAAATAAATAGTGTTTGAAGATGAAGCGGAAAAAACACATGACTAGGAGTTTGTAAATTTGGTTCTAGTCACAGCCGGTTTGACAAACTATCTTGATTGACTCAAGCAAGTCATTGAATCTGCTTTGTCTCTCTTTCAGCAAAATAATGGGTTAGAGCAGCTGACATCTAATATCCTATTTAGCTCTAAAAATGTACATGACAAAATCATATTAAAGGATATAGAAAATCTTTGAAAACCATGTTACACAAGTCAGGCATTGCAAAATGACAACTGGAAGGCCAAATCCAGAGGTGAACATAGATTTGAGAGGGGTGGGGCATACAATGATCAGGACATGTTAAGTCAGGGTGTGTCTGGATGGCTGTGCTCTCTCTAGTTTTCGATAGACTCCATTCTTTCCACTGATCACACTAGCTATTGCACAGTTATCTACCGATCTTAAAAAGGCATTTAAGTTTCTCACCCATGAGTTGAAGGAAGTATAATTCTATTCTCATTTTAGTACCTAGATTGATTATCCTGAAGTACTATCATTACTAAACAGGACTGTGGAATACAAAATGAGAAGGCACTAAGCTTCTATCAATATTCTTGAATTCCTTTTCTTTCAGAATACAATGCAATGCAGTGACAAAAACACTGAGTACAACAATACAACAAAACTTGGGTTCCGGTCTTCTCTTTACCACTAATAAGAACTTTGACCTTGGGTGGCAATTCACCCAGGCTCTCTGGACCTCTGCTGTCTTATTCACAAAATTGAGATGGGGAGGTTAGACTAAATTGTGTCTGATGTACATTTTATCTCTGCAACTTGGCAATTCTATGACAACAGACAATTGCACTGTTTTGAGCCTATTTCTTAGAAATCTGAAAGCTACAGGTCTTTAAAAATAAATAGATGTATCTAACGTTAAAGGGAGGAATAGATGTAGGAACACATTAGATCAATAGAATCAAAACACAGCAATAGAAGAGCAGAAGGAGTATGCATTTCCTGGAAAGTAAGAAGCACTAAATAAAATAATGGAAAAGCCTTCGCTGAAACGCAGAGCCAACACGGACTGAAAATCGTTTAGCTGTGATGCAAACAGTCTAATGGTAATAACATTGGACTATGAATTAAAAACACTGTGTTGTGATGCCTGCTGTGCCATTTGTTTGTGATTTTAGTTTCTTATTTAAATACACTGAGCCCCAAACTCTTCATCTACTAAAAAGAGGAAATGATAATGCTTGGAAACTATAAATATATGTACATAAACTTAAAAAGTTTATACATATTATAAGGTACTTATTTATGCTTAGAGACTTATGGCTTGTCAGTTAACTGTCATGAGTTCCTCAGTGTTGGACGAGGCAATCCACCATGGGTCCTGAGCAGCCCTGACAATTGTAGTGGGTGCCAGAATGTCAGGCTCTGCCCACTCTTTGCTTTCCGGCCAGTTCGTTTCTCAGGGTAGTATTCCAGAAAGCAACCTTGAGGACTGAGCTAATACCTCCCCTGGGACAAAGAACACGCTTACTCTAAAAGTCATAGATTCTCCAAGCTCACATCCCTCAGCAGTCACACAAACCCACTGCAAGTACAGCAGACACCAGAACCTCTCCCCATGGCCCCATGGGAGAGGGGAACTGACAGAGACATAAAGCTTAGTCTGCATGACATGCTGTGAGTACGAATATCTTGTCTCTGACAGGTCCTGATTCTGTGTTCTCTCCCTACACCCATAAAACTGTGGCAGTCTAACTTTTTAGCTTGTAAATAGGGGGAAGTTCAGAACCCTCACGGACTCTGTGAAGACGTTTAGCAAATGTATGATTGTTGCATGAATGCCAATTAGTGTATCTCATATGTATTTCATTACCTTTTTTTTCATTGACTTTTTTTGAGGGGGTGGAAGGGGAAGAGGGGGGGAGAGAAGCATAACTCATTATTTCACTTAGTGGCTCCATTTAGTTGTGCGCTCATTGGCTGCTTTTTATCCATGCCCTGACGAGGGGTGGAGGGGACACTTTATTCACTGAACCACTCAGCCAGGGCTACCTTTGCTTATTATAACTCTAAGGTAAGTTCATTATCTATCCTTAGAATAGATTTCTATATTTTCATCTAGAACAAGGAAAAGAATTGTGGAATGTTTGTGCTCTTCCTTCTTCCTGGTTCTCACGAATTATTATCTGTTAGGCAATTCACTGCACTTACATCAACATCCCATCCTGCCAACCACTCAAGATAACTCATGGCAATGCCAGCACCTCACATTCTTTCTTCTTCCCTCACACAGTTACAAGGTTCCCCACATTAAAGATCTTATAGCATCATACTAAGGTTCTGATCCTGAACTAATCCTAGATCTGCCATACTAATTATAAAACAAGTTACTGTAATATTATCTAGCACCAAAACCCAAAATCTAGTCTCTTTGTTGAAACTTTACAAATGATACTTCTGTGCCTTAATTGCACTTCAAATTGTTACAGAAAACAGAGCTGAAAAGACCATAAAATTGCTCAGGATCATAGACAGAAACTTGGGAGATTTAAGTGCCACCTTCTCCATGTTTTGTCAGCATGTAAACATAATTGCAGGTGCTTAGAAAAAAAAAAGATAAGTATCAATAAAAATCTTACATGCTGAATGCCAGAAAAGCAATAACACTTCTATTATAAGCTATTTTATGTGATAATTGCCTTTTGAGAAATAGGGATAGGGATATTATCACTAACAGAAAGACTTTAAAGAAATGCAAATTTCTGATTAGAATCATTTTCAAGCAAAGTAAACAGCTATTTGTAAATGATTATTTCTTTCTTTGTTATCTCACCAGCTCTTAGCTTTCCTCACATTTCATACCATTATTTGTCTTAGGGACAATGATCTAAAACTCCTTGACACGCTTTCTCACCTTGTGTTAGGAGTGACAGTTTTCCCATGCCTAAAACTAAGTCTGCAGGACGGGACAAAAGCTGCTCGCCAAACCAAGATACGTCTGTCCTCAAATGGATCTGGCACTCTTTCCGTTGTTTATCTACACAGACTTGCCAATGATATTAACCACCAGACAGAACCGGAATCTGACTCATTTGGAGCCAATCACGAAGCTCTAGGCTGCAAAGCTGACCAGTTTAGTGGCTCGTTGCAGAGGCAGAAACCAAGGTGAAATAGAGGATGGAACCTGGCCTCGCTCCTAATTAAGTCGCTTCTGCTGAAAACCCAATTTCACAGTATATGTGATGCCAACAAAATTTGTCACAGTTGTTCCCTAGCAGTTTATTAAGTAGTTAAGGTTTTAATAACTCTTTTAAACCACATGATATACATGAAATTTTAAATCCAGATGCACACTTGGGCACCAATATAGTTTGAACACACATAAAACTAGAGCATTACTTTTCTTCTTTTTTTTTTTTTTTTTGTATTTTTCTGAAGCTGGAAACGGGAGAGACAGTCAGACTCCCGCATGCGCCCGACCAGGATCCACCCGGCACGCCCACCAGGGGCGACGCTCTGCCCACCAGGGGGCGATGCTATGCCCCTCCGGGGCATTGCTCTGCCGAGACCAGAGCCACTCTAGCGCCTGGGGCAGAGGCCAAGGAGCCATCCCCAGTGCCCGGGCCATCTTTGCTCCAATGGAGCCTTGGCTGCGGGAGGAGAGAGACAGAGAGGAAGGAGGGGGGGGGGGGGGTGGAGAAGCAAATGGGCGCTTCTCCTATGTGCCCTGGCCGGAAATCGAACCCGGATCCCCCGCACGCCAGGCCGACGCTCTACCACTGAGCCAACCGGCCAGGGCCGAGCATTACTTTTCAAATAACCACCAGGTAGATGTATCATCCCAATCTTCAGATTCCCGACCAAGTGTAATGATCGAATACAATCTGTTGACTAAAGGGAAGTAAAGGTAAGGAGAGAGCGCACACAGCCCCTTCGTGTTTCCAAGGAAATATTCTTTTTGCAAATGCACTTTGTACCCGCTTTACGTTGGTAGACATCCATCAGCTTTTGTATATTAGCATATATGCTCTCAGTAGTCTTTCAATGAGTCTATCATAATGTGCCTAGAATTTTATAGTTTCCATTATGTTTTCACATAGAAATCCCATTCGGTCCTCCTGCAATATAGTCAGCGGGTATTCTTATCTGCACCACTTAACAAAAGAGGGAACTGAAGATCGACACGTTCAATAATTTGGCCAGGATCATGCAGCAAGAGAACCAGACTTTCGTCTTTTTAAATTTTAGTTTCTAAACCTCAGCTGCTTCTTCACGCAGATGCAGAACAGTTATTAGGTGACACATATATTAGACTCAATTATCACTCCCGTACAGACCTCAGTTCCGACTGTGTTAACAGCATGTGTTCACAAGCGCGAGGTCTTCTTGATACCCACCCTCTCCAGACACAAAAGCTGCTCCTTGAAGATTTCCTCCTGTTCAGGATGTTTCTATCAGGACTCTCAACACAGGAACAAACTAGGAAGATGTAAAAGTCACTCTGGTTTCAAGAGGAAAATTTAAAAAAAAAAAAGAAAAGAAAAGAAACTTGGAGGCCAACTCCAAAAGTATGTAACCTCTAAGGACAGTGAAAATAGACACTTAAAAAACATTTCTTCTTCACAGCCAGAGTGTCCCAAATCTGTAGATCTGGACAATTAAAATCTGTGTAGAAAATAAATGACTAGAAAATCTATACATGCATTTGATTTTACTGCTGGCACTATAAAACTTTTCCTAAATATAATTATGCCTATAAGAAAATAAAATTCGCTGCAAAAGGCAAACTTGAGCAAATTGGGGTTCAGGCTATTGTGCTTGTTTCGTTTCTATTCAACCAGGTGAAAGCCTATGTACAAATTAAAATCAGGCTTCATTTAAAATCCAAGCAAAGAAATGCCTTGGGCAGTATAAACCCAAGATCTGGTCATTCTAGCTTTGGGTCCTAGAGTTGTAAACACATGGTGTTATTGCTAAGTTCTAACTACTCACATAACAATATTGCCTAAGAGACTGTGTGGTAGATGCTTTGTCTAAGAGACTGTGTGTTAGACTTTTGTTAGACACTGGGAACATCTTTATGGCTATTTCGGGCAATTCATTATTGTTAGCCCAGCAAAGCAATCATGTCCTTGACATTTTTACAGAAACGATCAATTCTTTCTCCATCTTCTTTCTGCTCCATCCACTCAAGGAAATAATCATGTCCCATTAATGAATGTGGAATTACTAGAAAGGATTTTCTAGGAAGATGTAGAAACAGTCACCATTTTCACAATAAAAAGAAGGGAGAAAAACAACTGCCCAGGCTCATTGCAAGTTCTAGCCTTTAAAATAGCTGTGTAACACTAGTTATCTTTTTCCATTTCACTAACAAAAATAAAGTATATTCACTGCCTAAGATTTTTTGATCTCTTCAATCCATAGTACGAATAGCCTTTCAGATGTCATTTCTTTTCTATTAAAATTTCTAACTGAAATGCATCTAAAATTGTGATTTTGGCCAGACAGGAACATGGGAGCAGTAGCAATAATCAATTATTTCACAACCGATTCACACAAGCAATCAGTGCTGAATTACCTAGCTGTCACCACTCCCTGGCATCCTTTGCCTTCACCCACAGGTTGCCACTATGAGGACCGACTAAAAATGACACTGCCACTTGGGAACATCTTTGGAAGAACCAGGAAAGCATGCTTTTGCTACAGGACATCAATGACACTGGCATCGTTCTCATTATTATCTAAGAATAAGGTTGGATGCTTTAAATGAGACTTTTATTTCTGAAAGATGATAGTTCGTCATGAAAATAGAATAGCCTGACTAGGCAGTGGTGCAGTGAATAGAATGTCAGCCTGTTTTGCTGAGGACCCAGGTTCAAAACCCCTGGGCTCACCAGCTTCAACATGGGGTAAACGGCTTGAGTGTGGGATCATAGACATGACCCCATGGTCGCTGGCTTGAGCCCAAAGGTCACTGGCTTGAAGCCCAAGGTCACTGGCTTGAGCAAGGGGTCACTTGATCTACTGTAGCCCCCAGGTCAATGCATATATGAGAAAGCAATCAATGAACAACTAAAGAGCTGCAACGAAGAATTGATGCTTCTCATCTCTCTCCCTTTTTGTCTGTCTGTCCCTCTCACTCTCTCTGGCTCTCTCTCTCTCAATAAAAAAAATAAAATAGAATAGCCTTCCAAAGCAGAAAAAATTATCAATTTTACGGGCAAACTGAGATATGGGGAAGAAAAGTGACTTGGGTAAGGTATACAACAATTTAGGAAAAGATTCTGTAGCACTTTCTTATTTTCAGAGGACTTGTAAGACCCTCATTCCCCCAAGTACCCCAAATTGCTCCTGAGAAAAGGGTGATGAGGGGAAAGAATGCAAGATACAGTATCAGAAAGACCTCAGACCCAGGTTCTGCCATTGACTCTTCAGGACGGCAGCTTGGGCGTGTCTCTCTCTGCGCCTCTGATCTGTCGAATGTAACTTATAATATGACTATCTTGTAAGACTTTGGACAATGTATGACTTTACATAGTTATCTAAGGAGTCGCTTAGTATATGCTCTCTTTCTGCTCCTCTGTCCTATTCTCCATTAATTGACTTCCAGTAGAAAATCAGTGAAAGCTTTTCTTAAAACCACAATCAGCTTGTAGAGATTTCCAAACTTTCACTGAGAAATGAAAAACCAAGGTTCATTTATTTCAGAGCTACAACCAGGTCTTCCTTCTCTCTCTGAATTCTATTTAAAGGCCACACGCTTAGTGGCTCAGCGTATCTGGAAGCCAAGAGCTTAAGTAGAAACTACCATCAACTCAATTACATAGAAAGTACTAACAGGTACCTATTAAACTTATAATGGTCACACATTACAAGTCTCCATGAATGTCTCTACTATGACTTTATGAAGTTTATTGTTTTTTTATTTTTTTGATCCATCTTAAGTATAGTCAGAGTACTCACTGAACTTCTGCAATAGCTAAAAAATAAAATAAAATTTCTCTAAAATAATGTTTTGATTCATTAAGTGTGCTGGGATCAAAACCAGATGAATCTGACAGTGGGCTCGTTCCCTGGTTCTCAGGCTGCTTCAGAGCCGTGCCAGCTCCGAGAGGGGATGATCAATGTCACACATTCGGCACTTCAGGCACTAATAGATCCTTGGCTCCAGGTTTCCCAGTGTTCGGAGGCAGTGCCAGAACACACAAGCTGTGACAGAATCATTTCGGAGGCATCCATGCAGGCCGGAGAAATGAATAACTGCCTTAGGCACTCAATAGCTTGGGCAACAGCTGTTTTACACCGGACGGTAATTACAATTGATCTCTTTATTCTTTACAGTAACTGTCACGCTTCACACACACACACACACACACACACACACACACACACGGCATCTTCTTAAGGTGTAACATGGGAATCAGCACCCTATAACAGAAGTACCCACTCAATGGGACATGGAATAGTTTGAAAAACCACCAGGCCTGCTTCAGCTTGGTTAGTAACTTACATACATCCTTACACTCGCACCACCTTCATTCCATTATTCAACAAATATTTATAGAACATCTTTCAGGTTCTAAATGAGCCCATCATTCTTCTCCTTAGGCATATACAAATGCAAACAAGATAGGATTCTGCTAGAAAGGTTTACTTTCAAGCAGAAAATACAGATCAATACTCAGGCAAACAAGAGAGATGGCCAAAGCTACCCCCCCTGACAGCATTTGTATCCATATACTCTGTGCGCCCTCTCATTACTGAAGGTGAAAATAACCCACATTCCAATCTAAGGCCAACTCCCCTACCTATGGAACAGTTCTCATCCACGCTCACCTAAGGGCCTTGCTCCCCCACAATTCTCCCTTCTCTGTCCTTGACTAGCGATTTTTTCCTCTCCTCTTGATTGTTCTGATCAGAAATGTTGTCACTTCTTCCATCTTAAAGCCAACAAACCAAAGAAAATTACTCTCTCTGCTCTTACATCCTCCAATATGCACCTAATTTCTGTGTTCTCCTGTATAACACCTTGAAATTGTTCTGACACTTGTCTAATCTCTCTGCCTGTTCTCTTCTGAATTGACTGCTCTACCAACACAGCAGGCGTGGTGGTCCTTACTGATGATTCTCTTGCTAAGTTCAATGTCAATATCCAGTCCTAGTCTTGATCTATGAGCAGAATCGGACACCTTGATCCATCACTCCCTCATGCTTCAAACACCCTCTTCTCTTAGTTTCTGGCTCATCTCAGTTTCCTGTTTTGGGATTTGTTTTTGCTTTTTCTTCCTCATTTGCTCTTTCTCAGTCATCTAAGCTAGTTTCTCTTTTCTCTGACCTCCAAATACTCCATGGCTTAGTTCTTGAATTTTTCTAATTCCTCTGGCCATATTATGTAGCCTCCAGACATTCAATAATACATATAAGTAGAGGTATTCCAAAGTCATACCTGAGCCTAGTCCTCTGCCATGAACTCCAAAACCAGATACAAACTTACTATTCAATATCCCCAGTTAGATGTCTAACAGACATCTCAGACTTCATATGATGACAGCTGAACTCCTGGTCATAAGAATCATATCTGTTCCTCCCACAGACATCCCCATCTTGGTAGATGGAAACTTTATTCTCACTTACTTGGGGCAAAAGCATTTAGGGTTTAAATTTGTTTTAAAGGTATAATCTTCAACAGGAGTGGCTGATAAGTGGACCATCTTTGACCCTCCACTTTCACTTCAATAACCATTTCATCAGGAAATCTTGTTGAAGATTCTACCTTTAAAACAAACCCAAAACTTAAATACAGTGGTACCTTGACACACAAGCACTTTAAGTCATGAGCAGTTCGAGAGACGAGCAGTCACTTGTGGGATTTTTGGCTTCAAGTCATGAGTGGATATTTGAATAATGAGCTTTCACCACCCTCCACTAGATGGCTTGCTGAACGTTCTGAAAGGGAGGAAGAAACACACTTCCATGGAAAGGTTTTTGTTGAAACGGCCTCTAAGTGAAAGAGAGGAAAGTGTGGCAAAAAAGCCAAAACTCAGTGAAGAAAATGATGATTATTAAGCAAAATAAAAAAATAGCAATTAAGTCTAGTGATAAAGTCATATATCATACGTAGTATGTAAGTTAAATTTTGCAATTAAATGTAACGTTAAGTGTCTAGAGAGTAAGTTATGTGTAAGAAACAAAGCCCTCCTGAACCAGGAAGCTTTTCTTTTAGTTGGAGAGAAGCTTGAAGGACATTTTACGTTTTGAGCAAAGTGCTCAGAGAAGGGCACCTTGTAATTGTTGAAATTGTATGACTTGTACTGTTACTGTAATTCCCTGCACAAGAATGCCTGTAGTGTAGATTGCAAAGCAAGCAAAAGAGGTAAAATGTTGGCCAAGTAAGTCTGTAAAATATGAGTTTTATGTTTGCTCGCTTGTGGTTTACAATGGGGGCTGGGCAGCACCAGCTAAAAGTGGTCAGTAAAATTGCAAATTACTTTCCTGCTTGGGAAGGGCTATTATTTTGCTAATAGAGAGGTTTTTGTACTAGCAAGTTTTAAAGAGAGAAGGAAAGAGAAGGAAGATTCCCCCCAACACACACTCCTCCTCCACTGAGAAGGAAGAAGCAAGAAGGAATGCAGGGGAATGGGAGCCAGCAGGGAATTATCCGAAAATCTCCTTCCTCTCTCCTTTTCTTAAAAGTTTTTAAGGCCTTAATAGGCGATTTCCTCTGCTTATTCTCTGACCTCACCTAAACTCACCCCTCCCATCCCGGAGTTTTGTGATTGACGTGTACCTCAAGACAAAGGGATCAGGAGCCCCTTGCATGTAAACCTGTGTTCTGTAAGGGGTACACATACCAGATGTAAGAAATCTAACTTCAGGGAGCACATGCTCCTTCACCAAGTTTTCTGGGCGTTGTTGTCCTCCTTTGATTCTTGCAATAATGTTAAGCGATGGAGCACAAAATGAAAATCCCCTCCGCCAGCATCTTCACCTGACCTTGAATCAATACACTTCATAAACCAGTTTATTTCTTTACATTCTCTCTTATTGTGTGTGTGTGTGTACATACTTGTTACTTATAAAGTACATTTTCTTATTTAAAAGCATATAAAACAAAAAATTCTTGTGGTTTTTGGGGGCCGGAATAAATTAATTGCATTCTCATTAATTTAAATGGGGAAATTCTATTTGACCCACAAGCAAATTGAGTCACGAGCTCAGCCTTGAAACAAATTAAACTTGTGTGTCAAGGTAACACTGCACCTGCTATCACCCGAATCTAATGCACCATCTCACTATATCTACTTAGCAGTAAGTAGCCTCTGATTTTCCTGTCTCTAACTTCATCTCCCCATCAGTGAATCCAGATATTATGGGGACTAAAACTTATAAACCCGTGGGGCCATACTAAACAAGTGCCTACAAAAGCATATATACAAAATACCGTGTGGATGTGAACATTTAGAATTAAGAGTAGACTGCCACCACAGATAAATTCTAAAAAACTGACAATACCAAAATATATAAAGAACTTATACAACTCAACACCAGAAAGACAAACAACCCAATTTAAAAATGGGCAAAGGACCTGAATAGACACTTCTCCAAAGAGGACATACAGATGGCCAATAAACACATGACAATGTCACTAATCATCAAATAGATGCAAATTAAAACCACATTGAGATACCATCTCACACTTAGTCAGAATAGCTATCATCAACAATCCCACAAAGTACAAGTGTTTACAAGGATGTGAAGAAAAGGGACCACTTGGGTACTATTGATGGGAATGCAGACTGGTGCAGCCACTATAAAAAGCAGTAGGGAGTTCCCTCAAAAAGTTAAAAATGTTACTGCCTTTGACCCAGCTATTTCACTTCTGATAATATGTCCTAAAAATCCTAAAATGTTAATTCAAAAGAATATATTCACCGTATTATTCATTACAGCATTTTTTATAATAGCCAAGGTCGGAAAACAGCCCAAGTACTCATCGCTAGATGAATGAATAAAAAAAAAGCAGTGGTACATTTGCACAATTGTACACTACTCAGCCTTAAATAAGAAGGAAATCTTACCTTTTGCGACACCACGGATAGACCTGGAGATTATTATGCTAAGTGAAATAAGCCAGTCAGAGAAAAACAAGTATCATATAATCTCATTTACACATGGACTCTAAAGACTAAAATACACTGATGAACAAAATATCAATAGAAACAGAGGCATGGACACAGGGAGTACACTTACAGCTGTAAAAGTGGGGAAATGAAAGAAGGTAAAGGGAGCCTGACCAGTCGTTGGAACAGTGGATAGAGCATCGAACTGGGATGCAGAGGACCCAGGTTCAAAACCCTGAGAATGCAGGCTTGAGCGTGGGCTCATCTGGCTTAAGTGAAGGCTCACCAACTTGAACGTGGGATCATAAACATGACCCCATGGTCGCTGGCTTGAGCAAAGGGTCACTTGCTCTGCTGTAGCCCCCTAGTCAAGGCACATATGAGAAAGCAACCAATGAACAACTAAGGTGCCACACAAAAAAAATGATGTTTCTCATCTCTCTCCCTTCCTGTCTGTCTGTCCCTATCTGTCCCTCTCTCTGTCTCTGTCAAAAAAAAAAAAAAAGTCCTCAAGACTTGATTTCTCTGCAGCAATCAGCTCACCCTTTCACACTGACTTTATTCCAAAATTCCACACTGTGTTCTTTGGTGCCACCAAGCCCACATCATCCTTGCTGGTTTAGGGACAACATCTCCACCCTGTGACTATGGCCAGGAAAATAAGCTCTTCTCATTGGGTATCCCAGAATCACATGACCACCCTGAAGCTAGGGGTGGGGGTGACAGACCTCCCCAAACTACACACCATTAAAGTGGGAGAAGTGTTTCTCCAAAGTTAAACCAGAGTGCTGTTACCAAAGGTAAAGATAAAGGATGCCAACAAGCCCAAAACAATAAATGTCTGCCGAAGGTTTTCACTACACACAGAAAACCATTTCTAGAAAGCAATGACTCTTATTCTATTTCCTCAGAGAAGATGGGTTAATTTTCTTATACATAATGCTGATGTACAAATGGCCTAGGCAGGAGCCTAGCCCACTGTATAATATTTCACTAGCCTCCTAACTCTTCTCTGCATGTGGTCTTTGTCAAGTGTAAAACATGGAAAAAATGTCCTAACTCAGAGAAAAGCTCTGCAATTCACTACTCTATTTCTAAAATTTCAGTTACTCCCTAAGTAATCCTCTCCAGTGGGGTCGGCAAACTCATTAGTCAACAGAGCCAAATATCAACAGTACAACAATTAAATTGTTGTTGTTGTTTACAGAGACAGAGAGAGAGTCAGAGAGAGGGATAGATAGGGACAGACAGACAGGAACAAAGAGAGATGAGAAGCATCAATCATCAGTTTTTTTGTTGCGACACCTTAATTGTTCATTGATTGCTTTCTCATATGTGCCTTGACCGTGGGCCTTCAGCAGACTGAGTGACCCCTTGCTCAAGCCAGCAACCTTGGGTCCAAGCTGGTGAGCTTTGCTCAAACCAGATGAGCCCGTGCTCAAGCTGGCAACCTCGGGGTCTTGAACCTGGGTCCTCCACATCCCAGTCTGACGCTCTATCCACTGTACCACTGCCTGGTCAGGCTGAAATTTATTTTAAGAGCCAAATTTTTTAAACTTAAACTATATAGGTAGGTACATTCCTTACCAAGTAGCGCCCACACGTAGTGTTTTGTGGAAGAGCCACACTCAAGGGACCGAAGAGCCGCATGCGGCTCGTGAGCCGCGGTTTGAGGACCACTGCTCTAGGCTAACAATAGTTAGTAGAAGATCGTAAATAATGCATTTCAATTGTCTCATATTTAAGATACCATCAATTTATTAAAAGTTAATGAACTTGGTGGCTACCTCAGAGTAGTAAGCCATGTCACTACAAAAGCAATGAGAGTCCTCTCTTCCCTGTGTCTCCATCCTGCATCTGTCTATTTCAGAGCTTACCAGGTTAGTACAAAAAGAGAAAAAGCATCAAGATGACTGTGCTGAAGACATTTGTCACACAGATATATAATTCTATTCATTTATTAATTTTAAAAATTCTGTTTAGGTTTTTTTCTTCAAGAGCATAAGCAAGCAAAAGAAATAATCTGACAAGAAATAGAAAACACAACAATCTAAAGCAGGCAGAAAATAAGAAAAGCAGAGAAGCAGTTGCAAAATTCTGTGTAATGACCTCTAAAGACATTATCCCAAATTTATTCCCTCCTTTACACATTCCTTAATTAGAGTGTGCTTTTATAACATGGAGGAAGATTAGTATGTTTCAAGTTCCAAAGCTTCAAAAAATAAATTATTTTGTAATACCAAATTCAATTTAATTTTCCATTTCATTAAAATAAAAAACCTCTAAGTTTCTATATCTCTTATAAACTTTTATAAAACCTGGTCTTAAATTTCTCCAAGTAATATTGTGGGAATGAGTAAAATGCACTTTTGATGTTTCTTAATATTATACACACACTTAAAATTGTTAAAATGTAAAACAGAAGATTTTATAAATATTGTTGATCAAAAAATTGTTCGGTAAGTTGTCACCCCTATGAGCAAAGAAATAAACATAGCACAGAGTAATTTTCTGATATTTTTTCCAGTGCTTTCTAGCCATGCAGTTATTTTAAAGCATTATTAAAATTCATGATGGCTTCATTCTATATATAAAGGAAAAAATTTATGATTTGGAGACCAAAGAACACACATCTACTCCTTTCCAAACAAGTAACAATCCAATACCAACCCTAAATGTATTTGCTTGACATAAATATCATAAAATCTCATTGAGTTTAATTAAAAACTGTTTTCACATTGGAATAAATTGAAATAAGACGTATTTTTTGTACTCAAGGGAATGCATAAGTAGATGAGTACTATATATTATATGGTAACTATAAACTAATATTTAACATATATCACAAAAACTGATTTTTACATGTGATTTCTAATCAAGATTTATAAATTGTTGGCAGTATGACAACAGAAAGCGGTTAAGCATTACTGTAGGAGATCTATATACTCAAAGAGGAAATCATTTCATACTTTTTCTGATTTTGTTCTATTAAGTAAAAAATGAATATGTATTATATGCAAGCACAAAAACATATTTACTAAAGGTATTTGATATTATAATTGTTGCAGTGTCCTTTTCATGTTGATATCCTTGAATCAAACTCAAGGAATCTTTGGCCTGTTTTCACATAAAATGTTCAACCCACAGAAGATAATGCAGCCACATTTGTCAGGGCAGCAAGAGTGAAAAGCACACACATATACCACACACACAAGATGGACTTTTCTTTCTAATCTCACAAACTTTAATCAAGTTCTGGAATTAATGCCCCTGATATCTTAGATCATGCTTCCTTTCATAGTGAAGTGAATATTGAGAATATGTTTAAAAACATCAATTCAAGTAACAGACTTAATATAGGCTTTCTGAGATAAGAACTCTGAGAAATAAATTGCAATTTTAATTTACATATACACTCTAAGATCAGCACTTCACAGCTGTCTGATGGAACGCAAGCAAAGGCTCCCAGGAAAATGTCTCTGACTTCAACAGAGCCTGTGGTAGGATTTTCAGGAGGACCACAGTCCTCCTTCTGCTCCTGATAAAACCTTCATTCCTTTCTTACACCCTCACCCCTAACATCCTTGGCCTTAAGATAACAACCCGCTAAGGTGAAACATTCCCAAAAAGAGACTATTATTTGAACGATTACTCCCCTTCTTTAAGGGAACCCTCAGAACTACTCTTCTCACTCTCTTGGCTGTTTATCTTAACCTCCACAGACCCTCAACCATTCATCCTTTCTCCAGTCACTTCCCCAAACTCGTCATTGTGAAAAACAAAAAAAACAAAAAAAACACAAACCCATAACTATTCTTTTTTTCTCTTGGAGGGGTATTTTTCATAGCAAACTATCTTTCCATAGTCGTGCACTTTCACACATGCCCACTTTATGGTTAGTTAGTTCACTTTCTCTTTTTTCCTCAAAACTCTAATATTTCCCATTCCATCCTTAAGTGAAAACCTCACTTCAGATTTCAATGGAGCAATAATAGAAGCCATCCTACCACCTAATTTACCAATCAGCCTGCGTCTGGGCCCGTGCCTCTGCCTTCCTCCTGGGACAATGGATGAGCATGCCTTGCTTCTGTTGAGGGTGTTTCTCCTCCTCGATTGAAGTGTGAGTAACATATTTTACACTCTCCTGGTTTCCCTCCTAGCTGTTCTTTTTCTGTCTCCTTTGCTGGGTACTCCTGTTCCTGTCCTCTAAATGTGGGGAACTCCCAGGACTTAGTCCTTGGATTTTTTCCCTCCAACTACATTTCCTTCTTATATGATCTTATCTAAGCTACAGTTATAAATAAAATTTATACTTGTGTGCTATCCAGAGTGGCTATACAATATTCAGGTTATTGTATAGCACCTGAAATGTGCTCAAATCTATTTCTAAAATATACACTAGATTTTGGAGACTTAGAATGAGAACAAACGTAAAATAACTAATTTTTATACTGATGAAATAATAATATTTTGGATTTATTAGGTTAAATAAATCTATTTTACCTGTTTCTTTTTATTTCTTTAATGGGGCCACTAAAAATTTTCAATGACAATATTTTTATTGGACAACATTGATGTATACATTAATAACTCCAACCTTTACCATTAGCCTGCACTTCTATAACAGACTAGCCATTGGATATCTTCATTTGTACATGGACTACATGCCTCAAACGTAGTACATCTAAATCTCAACTCTGCATCTCCATCTCTTCCCCTCATCTCAGAAACTGGAGATTCTCACCTTCCAGTTCATCAACTCTAGAGCTTAAGCATCATTCTTTCCCTCACATTCCACACCCAGTCTTTCAGCAAGTACTGACAGCTCATCACCAAAAATAAATTTTAAGAAAGTATTTTAAAGAAGTGAGCTTAGAAAGCAGGAATAAATGATGAGGAAATAAAACAAGGAAGAAAGGAGAAGTAATATAAGAATTGGGGGAAAAGAGGGAAGTTGGGCTGTCACTACAGGGAACTAGTTGCTTAACTGCTTGACACCTTTGAGAAGCTTTATAGAATGTAACTGAGACCCTTCTGCCCGAGTAAAGAAAGGAGGAAATATTTACCCATTTGTTCTCATCCTCCCTTCCTGGTGGCACACGTCTCAGTGCTAAGCCCATTCCTGTGAGTGTCCTAAGTCAGGAAGGAGTCAGAAAGGCCCAGAGCTTGTTTTTACTACAGTATTGGTAACACTCGATTGCAACTGTCTATTCATCTTCCTTCGTCCAACCACATACAAACTACTTACATCAAATTACAACCTCTTGAGGACAAGTAGCGTATCTTTCATCTCTATACATCTCACATAATAAATAAATGTTGGTTGAACAAATGCATAAACCCCACAATTTCAGAATGGCGGTGACCCCCAACATCTATCTATCTTCATTGACCTCTCTCTGAAGTGCCAGATCTGCATTTCCAACTGTCTAAACATTATCTTCATACACATGTCTACCCCACATGTCTAGAACTAAATTCATTATTTTCCCCATCTCTTTCTCCATAGGACCAAAATCTACTTCTCCCTCTGAATTCCTATCTGAACCTAATGAGATCTATTCGTCTTCTAGGCTAGAAAACGCAACATTGCTCTTCAGAAATTCTTTAATTAGATGACCTAGTGACAGCCAGGTTAAAAACAGTAGACAGAATTTTCTTTCTGCATTATTTCTCAGAGCTTTCAGTATATGAATGTTCAACATGAATCTTCAAGAAATTAACGTGTGTGTATGTGGGTTTTTTTAAATCTATCTTACCAAAGCACCCTTTTGTCATGGTGGATCACTCAGGACTAGAATCTGAAGACTACTTTGAGAAACGCCACTGTAGCATCCCTCCTCCACACTTCATGCTTCACTATTGCCCTAATTTAAGTCCCTGTCATGTCTTACATGGACCATCTCGTTACTGATCTCTCTGCCACCATTCTCTCCAGAGCTCCTGCTACCAGTTTGTTTGTTTTTTTCTAACAGACAGATTGTGTCATACCTCATCCCACCCCCAACCCCAGCTTTAAAATCACCATTGGCTGGTCAGGGGACATACAGGAACAAATCGATGTTCCTTCTTCTCTCTCTCTCTCTCTCTCTCCCTTTCTCTTTTACTAAAATCAATCAATAAAAGTTTTTTTTAAAATCAACATTGGCTTTCCATTACAAATAAGTTCAAGTCCTAGACTTCATATTATATTACCTTCAAAATCTAGCTTCATCCATCTTCCCAACTTCTTTACACAGCTGTCCTTTCTCAACACGTCACGTTCTTTTGCCCTTGAGAGCTTCATTATTTTCCCACAACTACTCCAAATGGCCTCTCCTATTTCCACTCATCCTACCTCTAACAAACTTCTCCCTAAAACCCATTTTTAATGAAATCACTTTTGAGAAATGTTCATTCCAGCCTTTGGTTGGTTATTCCTCAGTGTTTCCATAATGCTTTGCACATACCTCTATTATAGCCATTGCCACACGGTAGGATAAGACACTACCTATGCGCGTATCCCTACCATTACTTTTGAGTCATTTTTTAGGGGGGAGGGTTGTATTTTTTTGAAGTGAGAAGCAGGGAGGCAGAGAGACAGACTCCCACATGCACCCGACCGGGATCCACCCAGCATGCCCACCAGGGGGCAATGCTCTGCCCATCTGGAGCATCACTCTGTTACAGCCAAAGCCATTCTAGAGCCTGAGGTGGAGGCCATGGAGCCGTCTTCAGCTCCCAGGCCAAATTTACTCCAATGGAACCTTGGCTGCAGGAAAAGAGAAACAGAGGAAGGAGAGGGGGAAATGTGGAGAGGCAGATGGGCGCTTCTCCTGTGTGCCTTGACTGGGAATTGAACCCAGAATTTCCACACGCTGGGCCGATGCTCTACCACTGACCCAGCCAGCCAGGGCTTCTTTGAGTCTTTTAATCTTTGTTTCTCTAGCTCCCAACATAGTGCCTACACAGAGCAGGATTTGAATGAAAAAAAAAAATCAAATGAATGAATAACAGAACAAGCAATAACAAAGAGGAAAATGTAGATGGATTTTAAAAACATATAAGTAAAAATGTGTTTTAAGAGGTCATTTATTCCAGCCATTAGTCTCAGGAAAACAATATCACTTTGCTTAAATAGACCTTCAGGTTCCACCTTACCAAACTCCTGCTTGAGAATAAACCTTTACTACAATTTTCCTTAAAGGAAAACTCAGTAATTCCCAAAACTCCTTGTAGGGTTTTGGAGGAACATATCACAGATAGAATTGCTCAACAATAGAATTCAAAGCCATAAGCCTCTGACTTGTCTACTAACAGAGACCTCACCAGTCTCTGAGGATTTGTATTAGAAGGAATATCACTCTGTTGGAAGACATAGCTAACCAGTTTTGTTCCTTTTCTATTAGGATGCTCTCTTCTCAAATTGGGGTGCCCCCCAGGTTAGCAGCTCTTTCAATCATGCCTCCCCACCTTTCACTGCTAAAATGTAAAGTCTGGAATTTTGTCTGAACAAGGACATTCCATTATAAGTACACTAGACGCAAACAGTTTTTCCTGTTAGTTTGCTGAACTTCTTTGCTCCACCAAAAATACATACCTTTTGTAATGAGCTCCATAGATCCCTTGGATTTTGCTTTTACATTAAACATGCATGGTTCCTTGAGAGAAGTTTGTTGTGGGGGCTCTTTACAATTTCCACCTTTAGAAACATCTTTTTCAAAACAAAAATGTCTGTGTGCTGTCTGCAGTTCTTGGACCACATCAAATGTATCCTTTTTTTTAACCTCCAAAGGGATGAATTTGCTAGCTTTCGGTTTTTGGTGTTTATTTCTAAAAACATTTATAGAAGTACCTTGAACTTTGTTCTGTGAATAAATCAAAAATAATTTTAATTATATTTAATTGTCATATTAATTATATAATAAAAGTATATAATAAATTATATTAATATAGTAATAAACTTATACACTAAGTACATTTTGCAAAGTACCTAATTGTATAAAATATTTACCGCAATGCATATGGCAGTACTCAAACAAAGCAGATGTTATCCTACATCGTTCTCAAAGTCACCCATAGACATGAGGTTTGCATTCCACTTCAAAAAATATAAATTTAGACTGACCTGTGGTGGCGCAGTGGATAAAGCACCAACCTGGAATGCTGAGATGGCCAGTTCGAAACCCTGGGCTTGTCTGGCCAACACACATATAAGAAGCAACTACTACTAGTAGATGCTCCCTGCTCCTCACCATGCCCCCCTTTCTCTCTCTTCTCTCTCTAAAATCAATAAATAAAATATTTTAATATATATTTAATGTAGTAATTTTCTCCTCAAATATGATATTTCCAAGTACAGCTTTAAAGTCTATTTTAAAATAGAAGTTTTCAACTGGACATATAAGAATTTGATTATTTTCAATCATCTTTGAAGAATTCTCAAATGTCCATAAAATACTAACTTTTCCAAAACTCCCTCTGTTGAACCATAAATAACGGCTCATATATGGAGGCAGATTCTCAAGAAAAGAATATTAATAATTAGACATGTATTTTTTATCATTTTATTCTCTTAAATGCTTCTTAATTTTGACTACCTTAAGCAATTAAAAAATAATATAATCCCAGATCTCTGACAAATAATTCTTCAATTATACTTGTTCTAGTCTAGTCATTCTCTGGCCCATAAAAAGGTTTAGGCAAGTTCAAATTGTTGCCAATTCAAAGTGCCAATAAGGAGGTAGTTTGTTTTGTCAAGCAGCCCAAGATGTAATATTATGCTGTTATTAGATTAAACTCTAAATATAGATCACGGTTCTAAGGCACATCTATCTAACTCAAGACTGAACTTTTCATTCCATGTACTTGCTAATGATAATCAATGTAATTTAAAAGTATTTTTTGATTAGAAGAAAAATACTGGTTTTTGTTGACAATGGTGATTACAAAATTAAAACCACTTATAGCCAGTCTCAACAGAGAGGACCATTCAAAACAAACATATGTAAAAATTATAATCCCCTTCCTCCACAGGAAGCATTGAAAAATATTTAAAATCATTTTTTCTTTACAAAACAATCTTCACTGAAAAAATTAAACAAAATTATGGGCATATTATAGTTACAATTGGGTAATAACTATATCTATGTATCTGCAAAGACAATATTAGATCAGAACACAAATATAGCATTGAGGGAGATATGCCATTTCCTTTTTTTTTAAGTTTGAATATTCTTATGTCTTCTCTCAACAAAAACACTTATTGAGTGCTACCATGTACCAGAGAGATAAGACAGGCAAAGGTTTTATTTAAAATTCAATTGTTTAAAAAGGTATTCAAAGGAGATTAGGCTAGTATGACACAGAGCAGTGGTCCCCAACCTTTTCTGGGCCACGGACTGGCCTTTAGGGTAGGACAGATAAATGTATCACGTGACTGAGACAAGCGTCAAGAGTGAGTCTTAGACGGATATTACAGAGGAAATCTGGTCATTTTTAAAAAATAAAACATCGTTCAGACTTAAATATAAATAAAACAGAAATAATGTAAGTTATTTATTCTTTCTCTGCCGCCCGGTACCAAATGGCCCACGGACCGGTAACCGGTCCGCGGCCCAGGAGTTGGAGACCACTGACATAGACTACATCACTGAAATCCTCTTTCCTCTCCTGTCTCCCCAAAGGCCCATGTGTCACAATACCTTCTGCTCCCCAAAATTTCTCATCTCCTCTGTAGATGCTGCCCACCAAACTTTCACCCTCTGCTTACTCTCCAGTCTCCTTGCCATCCACTTCCCTTCCATTTCTTCTTCTCTGACACTCCAAATCTATGCCATTCAGTAAGTATTTATTGGGCCAGGAACAATGCTTGTTGCTGAAGAAGCAACATTCAAAAAAGACAGTCACTGCCCGCAAGGAGCTATCAGACTGTCACCTGCTTCAAACACAAGGTGATGTGGAAGAAGATTAGGTAAATACATCGTGCTCGGGGCAGAGAGGAGACATCTCACAGTATCTTTTACTAATAATGTTTCAAGAAGGATATTTAGTTGAGATATTTAATACAAATATGCCTGTTATAATTCATCAAAAGAAAACATTAAAATTTGAGTATGTAAATTAATTATATTTGTATAATTATATAATCCATATAGCAAAAAAAATCTTATTTTTCAATACAATCTGAAATCAGTTCTCATAGGTAGTAAGGATTTTATTTTCTTTCTGTTCTACTCAAAATCTATTAGGGTTCAACTGTAGTAAACAAAAATAGCTATTAGTTTTCTGAAAAATGTAATGTTAGATAAATGCAAAGCATTAACCTCATTTATTTTCTCATGATGTTGGGCAATGAGAGCTTTAGCTTCCTGAAAAAAATCTTTCTTGATGACCTCTAACACAGGACCTAAAATAGAAACAGAGAAATTTTTTAAAAATGTAATCGATATATTTCTTAATCAAAAAATGACAGAACTATGACATTAAAATTTGGGAACAGTTATTAATCTTGCAGGACATTATTTTAAAATGAATTTTTTTTTACCCTGGCCTGTTGGCTCAGCAGTAGAGCAACAGTGCGACATGTGGAAGTCCCAGGTTCGATACCCAACCAGAGCACACAAGAGAAGCGCCCATCTGCTTCTCCACCCTTCCCCCTCTCCTTCCTGTCTTTCTCTCCCCCTCCTGCCGCCAAGGCTCCATGGGAGCAAAGCTGGCCCAGGCACTGAGGATGGCTCTGGTCACAACAAAGCAGTGCCCCAGATGGGCAGAACATTACCCCCTGGTGGGCATATCAGGTGGATCCAGGTCAGGCGCATGTAAGTCTGTCTGACTGCCTCCCCACTTCTAACTTCAGAAAAATACAAGGGAAAAAAAAGTGAATTTTTTTTTTTTTTTCAGTGAGAGAAGGGGAGGCAGAGAGATAGACTACCACATGTGCCCCAACCTGGATCCACCTTATATGCCCACTAGGGATTAATGCTCTGCCCACCTGGGGCCATGCTCAGAGGCCAACTCACTCCAATCAAGCCATGCCTGTAAGAAGGGGAGAGAGAGGGAAAAGAGAAAAGGGGGAAGGAGAGGGGTATTGGAGCAGATTGTCACTTGATTCTCCTCTGTGCTCTGACTGGGAATCAAACCCAGGACTTCTACACACCAGGCTGACACTACCACTGAGTCAACTGGCCAGGGCCTAAAAAGTGAACTTTGTAAGTGGACATTATAAGTGAATGAGAAATAAGTTAATATAATTCTCATTTTATGTAATATTTTGCTTTTCAAAAATCAGCTTATATAGTCAAAGTGATAGATCATCCTAAATTTTTAAAATTTAAGGAAACCAATGAAAGCACACAAAAATAAAATCTCAAATGGTCCTAAAAGTTTTTTAATGTTATTATACAGAAGACATAACAACACGATTTGGGCACAAAAATTATTAACAAGTCTATTTGTATTTCTATACTTGAATAATTCATATGGCTATACATTTTTCAATTTAAGAATTTTTCAACTTAAAATTTGTTGATTAAATCATGCTGCAAAATAAAACTCCTCAATAGGTTTATTAAATAGGAATAGCATTGAAATAAAAGAATACAGAGCTACAAATGGATATTATAACTCTTATCTCATTTATATTTTCCTAAAATTCTTAATTTATTCTTTTTCCTGAATATATGGAATTTTATAACCCCTACATAGTCTTAATTAGTCTTATCTAAGATTTCTTCCTTATATATTTCCTTTATTATCAGCTCATTGTGACATTTAAAAATGTTTTTTGGCTTTCTCCTCTTACCCTGGACTCAGTAAAATTAAAATATATTACCCATTGAAATTAACTTTTTGTTTTGTTTTGTTTTGTTTTTGTTTTTTGTTTTCTTCTTTTGTTTGGTTTTGTTTTGTTTAAATACTGTATTTCCCCATGTATAAGACACTACTTAATTTTGGGGACCAAAATTTGAGAAAAAAATGTATTACATAAAGTTATTGAACTCAAGTGTTATTCATTATAAAACTCATACAACTCCCCATCACTGTCAAAACTCCCATCATTAGCTTGTCCTCATCTGTGTCTGATGATGAATCACTGTCTTCATATATTGCCCCATCCTCAGTTCCATCTATGGCATTTGCAATGCCACACTTCTTTTTTTTTTTATTATAATTTTATTTTTTTAATGGGGCAACATCAATAAATCAGGATACATATATTCAAAGATCAACAAGTCCAGGTTATCTTGTCTTTCAATTATGTTGCATACCCATCACCCAAAGTCAGATTGTCCTCTGTCACCTTCTATCTAGTTTTCTTTGTGCCCCTCCCCCTCCCCCTTTCCCTCTCCCTTTCCCCCCTCCCCCTGTAACCACTACACTCTTATCAATGTCTCTTAGTTTCACTTTTATGTCCCACCTACGTATGGAATAATGCAGATCCTGGTTTTTTCTGATTTACTTATTTCACTTCGTATAATGTTATCAAGATCCCACCATTTTGCTGTAAATGATCCAATGTCATCATTTCTTATGGCTGAGTAGTATTCCATAGTGTATATGTGCCACATCTTCATTATCCAGTCATCTATTGACGGGCTTTTTGGTTGTTTCCATGTCCTGACCACTGTGAACAATGCTGCAATGAACATGGGGTTGCATGTGTCTTTACGTATCAATGTTTCTGAGTTTGGGGGGTATATACCCAGTAGAGGGATTGCTGGGTCATAAGGTAGTTCTATTTTCAGTTTTTTGAGGAACCACCATACTTTCTTCCATAATGGTTGTACTACTTTACATTCCCACCAACAGTGGATGAGGGTTCCTTTTTCTCCACAGCCTCTCCAACATTTGCTATTACCTGTCTGGTTAATAATAGCTAATCGAACAGGTGTGAGGTGGTATCTCATTGCCGTTTTGATTTGCATTTCTCTAACAGCTAAAGAAGATGAGCATCTTTTCATATATCTGTTGGCCATTTGTACTTCCTCCTGGGAGAAGTGTCTGTTAATGTCCTCTTCCCATTTTTTTATTGGATTGGTTGTTTGTTTGTTGTTGAGTTTTATGAGTTCTTTGTATATTTTGGATATTAGGCCCTTATCTGAGCTGTTGTTTGAAAATATCATTTCCCATTTAGTTGGCTTTCTGTTTATTTTGTTATCAGTTTCTCTTGCTGAGCAAAAACTTCTTAGTCTGATGTAGTCCCATTCATTAATTTTGCCTTCACTTACTTCTCTTGCCTGTGGAGTCAAATTCATAAAATGCTCTTTAAAACCCAGGTCCATGAGTTGAGTACCTATGTCTTCTTCTATGTACTTAATTGTTTCAGGTCTTATGTTTAGATCTTTGATCCATTTTGAGTTAATTTTTGTACAGGGGGAAAAACTGTAGTCCAGTTTCATTCTTTTGCATGTGGCTTTCCAGTTTTCCCAGCACCATTTATTGACGAGGCTTTCTTTTCTCCATTGTGTGTTGTTGGCCCCTTTATCAAAAATTATTTGACTATATATATGTGGTTTTATTTCTGGACTTTCTATTCAGTTCCATTGGTCTGAGTGTCTATTTTTCTGCCAATACCATGCTGTCGTGGCCCTATAATATAGTTTGAAGTCAGGTATTGTAATGCCCCCAGCTTCATTCTTTTTCTTTAGGATTGCTTTGGCTATTCGGGGGTTTTTATAGTTCCATATAAATCTGATGATTTTTTGCTCTATTTCTTTAAAAAATGTCATTGGAAGTTTGATGGGAATTGCATTAAATTTGTATATTGCTTTGGGTAATATAGCCATCTTGATTATATTTATTCTTCCTAACCAAGAACAAGGAATATTCTTCCATCCCATTATATCTTTCTCGATTTCCCTTAACAATGGTTTATAGTTTTCATTATATAAGTCCTTTACATTCTTTGTTATGTTTATTCCTAAGTATTTTATTTTTTTTGTTGCAATCGTGAAGGGGATTATTCTTTTGAGTTCCTTCTCAGTTGTTTCATTGTTGGCATATAGAAAGGCTATTGACTTCTGTATGTTAATTTTGTATCCTGCGACCTTACTGTATTGGCTTATTGTTTCTAGTAGTCTTTTTGTGGATTCTTTGGGGATTTCGATGTATAGGATCATATCATCTGCAAAAAGTGATACCTTTACTTCTTCTTTTCCGATATGGATGCCTTTTATTTCTTTGTCTTGTCTGATTGCTCTGACTAGAACCTCTAGTACCACATTAAATAAGAGTGGAGAGAGTGGACAACCCTCTCTTGTTCCTGATTTAAGGGGGAAAGCCTTCAGTTTAGTGCCATTTAATATGATGTTAGCTGATGCTTTATCATATATGGCCTTTATCATATTGAGATATTTTCCTTCTATACCCATTTTGTTGAGAGTCTTAAACATAAAATTGTGTTGTATTTTATCGAAAGCCTTTTCTGCGTCTATTGATAAGATCATGTGGTTTTTGTTCTTTGTTTTGTTGATATGGTGTATTACGTTAACCATTTTACATATGTTGAACCATCCTTGAGATTCTGGGATGAATCCCACTTGATCATGATGTATTATTTTTTTAATATGTTGTTGTATTCGATTTGCTAGTATTTTGTTTAGTATTTTAGCATCTGTATTCATTAGAGATATTGGTCTGTAGTTTTCTTTTTTTGTGCCATCCTTGCCTGGTTTTGGTATGAGGGTTATGTTGGCCTCATAAAATGTGTTTGGAAGTATTGCTTCTTCTTCAATTTTTTGGAAGACTTTGAGTAGAATAGGAACCAAGTCTTCTTTGAATGTTTGATAAAATTCGCTGGTATAGCCATCAGGGCCTGGACTTTTATTTTTGGCGAGGTTTTTAATGGTTTTTTCTATTTCTTCTCTACTGATAGGTCTGTTTAGGCTTTCTGCTTCTTCTTGACTCAGTCTAGGAAGGTTGTATTGTTCTAGGAATTTACCCATTTCTTCGAGATTGTTGAATTTAGTGGCATAAAGTTTTTCATAGTATTCTACAATAATTCTTTGTATATCTACAGTGTCCGTGGTGATTTCTCCTCTTTCATTTTGGATTTTGTTTATATGAGTTCTTTCTCTTTTTTCCTTGGTAAGTCTTGTCAAGGGTTTGTTAATTTTGTTGATCTTTTCAAAGAACCAGCTCTTTGTTCTATTAATTTTTTCTATAGTTTTACTGTTCTTTATTTCATTTATTTCTACTCTGATTTTTATTATCTCCTTTCTTCGGCTGGTTTTGGGTTGTCTTTGTTCTTCTTTTTCTAGTTCCTTAAGGTGTGAAGTTAAGTGGTTCACTTGGGCTCTCTCTTGTTTGTTCATATATGCCTGAAGTGATATGAACTTCCCTCTTATCACTGCTTTTGCTGCATCCCATAGATTCTAATATGTCGTATTGTCATTTTCATTAGTCTGTATATATCTTTTGATCTCTGCACTTATATCTTCTTTGACCCATTCATTTTTTAAAAGTATGTTGTTTAGTTTCCACATTTTTGTGGGATTTTTTTCCTCCTTTTTGCAGTTGAATTCTAGTTTCAAGGCATTATGATCAGAAAATATGCTTGGTACAACTTCGATTTTTCTGAATTTGCTGATGTTGTTTTTCTGGCCCAACATACGGTCAATTCTTGAGAATGATCCATGTACACTGGAGAAAAATGTATACTCTGTCACTTTGGGATGAAATGTCCTGTAGATGTCTATCATATCCAGGTGCTCTAGTGTTTTGTTTAAGGCCACTATATCTTTGTTGATTCTTTGTTTGGATGACAGATCTAGAGCCGTCAGCGGTGTATTGAGGTCTCCAAGTATGATTGTATTTTTGTCAGTTTTTGTTTTAAGGTCAATTAGCTGTCTTATATATTTCAGTGCTCTTTGGTTAGGTGCATATATATTAAGAATTGTTATGCCCTGGCTGGTTGGCTCAGCGGTAGAGCGTCGGCCTAGCGTGCGGAGGACCCGGGTTCGATTCCCGGCCAGGGTACACAGGAGAAGCGCCCATTTGCTTCTCCACCCCTCCGTCGCGCTTTCCCTCTCTGTCTCTCTCTTCCCCTCCCGCAGCCAAGGCTCCATTGGAGCAAAGATGGCCTGGGCGCTGGGGATGGCTCTGTGGCCTCTGCCAAAGGTGCTGGAGTGGCTCTGGTCGCAACATGGCGACGCCCAGGATGGGCAGAGCATCGCCCCCTGGTGGGCAGAGCCTCGCCCCTGGTGGGCATGCCGGGTGGATCCCGGTCGGGCACATGCGGGAGTCTGTCTGACTGTCTCTCCCCGTTTCCAGCTTCAGAAAAATAAAATAAAATAAATAAAAATTAAAAAAAAAAAAAAAAAGAATTGTTATGTCTTCTTGATTCAGTGTCCCCTTAGCCATTATGAAATGGCCATTTTTGTCTCTGAGTACTTTTCCTGTCTTGTAGTCAGCATTATCAGATATGAGTATTGCTACACCTGCTTTTTTTTGGATGTTCTTTGCTTGGAGTATTGTTTTCCAGCCTTTCACTTTGAATTTGTTTTTATCCTTGTTACTTAGATGAGTTTCCTGTAGGCAGCATACAGTTGGATTTTCTTTTTTAATCCATCCTACTACTCTGTGTCTTTTTATTGGTGAGTTTAATCCGTTTACATTTAGTGTAATTATTGATACTTGTGAGTTCCGTATTGCCATTTTATAGATTGCTTTCTGTTAGTTTTGTGTCTTGTTTGATCCTTCTCTTTCGTTTTTCTATCTTTTGTTTTTATTTGGTTGTATTCCATACATCTTTCCTCTGTTGCTATCTTTTTTATCTCATGTGCTTCTGTGGTGGTTTTTTCAATGGTGGTTACCTTTAAGTAATGAAAAGTGTTCCTACCCTGTTCATTGTAGCACACTATTTTGTGAGTACTTTTGCACTCCATCGTCCTTTGCTACTGTTAATCTCCATCCTCTCCCCCCTTTCTTTTTGTTGTTGTCACAGTTTAAATTTGGTTTTATTGTGTTCTTCTTGGAGCTTTTACTTGTGACTTTATTTTTTTTTGTTCTTTGTATCTTGGAGAACCACCTTTAGTAATTCCTGGAGTGGGGGTTTTCTGATGATAAATTCCCTCATCTTTTCTGTATCTGTGAAAGTTTTTATTTCTCCTTCATATTTGAAGGATAGCTTTGATGGGTATAGTATTCGTGGCTGAAAGTTCCTCTCTTTCAGGACTTTAAATATTGGGGTCCACTCTCTTCTAGCTTGTAGAGTTTCTGCTGAGAAATCTGATGATAATCTGATGGGCCTTCCTTTATATGTTGTATTCTTCTTTTCCCTGGCTGCTTTGAGAATTTTTTCTTTACTATTGGTTTGTGCCAATTTCTTTATGATGTGCCTTGGAGTAGGTTTGTTGGGGTTAAGAAAACTTGGAGTTCTGTTTGCTTCATGAATTTGAGGCTTTAGTTCTTTCCACAGGCTTGGGAAGTTCTCATCTATTATTTGTTTGAGTATGTTCTCCATTCCATTTTCTCTCTCTTCTCCCTCTGATATACCTATTATTCTTATGTTATTCTTTCTGATGTAGTCAGATAATTCTTGTAGGGCTATCTCATTTTTTTTAATTTTTGAGTCTCTTTCTTCTTCTCTCTGTTGTGCCTCAAGTTGCTTGTCTTCTATTTCACTAATCCTCTCTTCTATCTGGCCTGTTCTATTAGCTAAGCTTGTTACCTCGTTTTTCAGCTCGTGAATTGAGTTTTTCATCTCCGTTTGATTTGTTTTTATAGTTTCAATTTCCTTGGACATATATTCTTTGTGTTCATTGAGTTGTTTTCTGAGCTCCCTAAATTGCCTTTCTGTGTTTTCTTGTATATCTCTGAGTATTTTTAGGATTTCTGTCTTGAATTCTCTGTCATTTAGCTCCAAGGTTTCCAATATATTAAATTTTTTCTCCATAGATTTTTCCTCATCTATTTGTGTTACCTCTCTTTCTTTTGTATCCATGATATTCGATTTTATCTTCCTTAATGGCATTTGAGGGTGTTTTTTTATAGTATTAATGAGATTTAATAAAGAATAAAAAGTTTAAAAAATCAAAAAAAGTTGTGTTTTTTAAATTAATAATGAAATAAATAAAAATAAAATAAAATAAAAATTAATAAAAGGAAATTATTCCCCCCCTCCTTTTTTCCTCTCCTCTCCTCTCCCCTCTTTCTTGAGAAAATCTTGTGGTGAACTGTGAATTATATTGTATTTAATAGAACAAACAATGCCTGTAATGGAGGGCCTGAATTGGGGAAAAGTAATAAAGGGGCAAGAAAAAAATAATTAAAAATTAAAAATAAAATTAAAATTTAAAAAAGGGGGGTATGGACCCACAAAAAGCAAATAATGAAAAAATTTGGATCAAGAATAAAATGATTTGTGTTTAGGTGTTGGTTGACTAAGAGTTATAATGAGAGGAATAAAAGGGAAACAGGAAAATGGGGCGACAAATTAAAAAATTACTATTGTATTTAGTGGAACAAGAGCTTGATAAAATGGAGAGCCAGGGATGGGAGCACTGCTAGTGAGTTAAAAGGGTGAACTAAAAACCCCCCAAAATGCCACAAACATAAGTTTTAGTCCCAGATAAGATAATTTGTTCATTATTGAGGTTTGAATGAGAGGAGACGTAAAGGAGAAAGGAAGAAACTAATATAGAGGGAGAAAAGAAAGAGAGAGAGAGAAAAAAAAGAGGGAACCACTAAAAGAAGAAAAAAGAAAAAAGAGGAGAGAGAGAGAGAGTTAAGGGTTTTGAAGTGCAACCCTCATAGAGAGAAAGGAAGAGGAAAGAAAAGATAATGGGAGATGTAACACTTATGGGTAGTATAGTTCAAGGAGAGGAGAGAGTAAGACCAGTAGATAGTTAAACGACCAAATTAGAGGAGGAAAAAAAAAATCAAGGATGAAGATAAGAGAAACAAACGAACAAATATAATAAAATGGAATAGGTTATAAAGTCTGCACATTATTCTTGATTTTGAGAGGTTATCTTCTTGCTTTTTCTTTTCTCTCCCTCTTCCTGGTTGGTGACTCTGTACCCCGGGTTCTGCCCCTTTGGCACACTCAGGTAGAGGTTTGCAGTTGATAAGTCTCTATGGCGATGTCATGTATTGTGCTTCAGTCTCGTTGGCAGTCGAGGCTCATTAGCATTTATAGGTTCCTGGAGCCTCTCTCCTATTCTTTCCTTCCTCATATAGTAGCCTGATAATCCAGCTATGGGGTTGCTGCTGCCTCTGCCTGGATAGTAAGAGGCTCAAAGAGCTGGCAACTCCCCACTCTATTCCCACTCAGCGCAGGGCTCTGGGTAAGGCTCATTCAGTCAGAGCCGCTAGCATAATCAGGCGGGGCTTCTGCTCACTCAAAGACCTCTGGCTCTGCCATTCTGTCCGGTAACACGGGCGGGCACCCAGTTCCGGGGCGCTTGGAGGAAACTCTTGCTCACTATCTGCGCGCGCAGACCAGGATGTCAGACCGGAAGTCTCGCCCTCTGAGTGAACCCCCCCGCCCGCACTGAAAAGTTCCAGCGTTGGAATTGGCTCTCGCTCCATCCCTGTGTGCGGCTTTTTCAAGGCGCTGGGGCGGCCTGAGACTCCGCCTCGGCCCACACAAAGGCCCCCGACTCTGCCCCTCCGTGGGACAACACAGGCTCCCACTCCCGAGGTGCTGGGAGGAGTCTCCTGCCCACTCTCCATGCGAGCTGACCAGGATGTCAGTCCGGAAGTCTTGCCCTCTGAGTGAAACCTTCCACTCGCCCTGAAAAGTTCCAGCATTGGAATTAGCTCTCGCTCCCTTCCCGTGCGCGGCTCCCTCAGGGCACTGGGGCGGCCTGAGATTCCACTTTTTGGCCCACACAAAGGCCCCTGACTCTGCTCTTCTGTGGGATAACACGGGCAGGCACTGCCGAGGCACTCGGAGGAATCTCTCACTCACTATCTGCATGCGCAGACCAGGATATCAGACCAGCGGCCTCACCCTCTGAGTGAAACCCCCGCCCGTACGGAAAAGTTCCAGCGTTGGAATCAGTTCTCACTCCCTCCCCGTGTGCAGCTCTCCCAGGGCACTGGGGTGGCCCGGAGGCTTTCGGCCCACACAAAGGCCTCTGACTCTGCCTCTCTGTGGGGTAACACAGGTGCACCCTCCCGGGGCTTTGGAAGGAATCTCTCGCCCACTATCTGCGCGCGCCGACCAGGAGATCGGGTAAAATGGCTGCCCCGCTTGTCTTTCTTTGTCTGGGTTTAGTGCGAGTGTTAGCTGTATTGCCCAGGTTGTCACAGGAACAGTTTTTCCTTGGCTGGGATCTCCGTGCCACAGCCTGGTTCGGCCGTTTGTGCCGCGGTCTGGATCTATTCACCCCCTTTGCCCGCCTTAGTTTCTATATTCTCAGTTTCCAATGAAAGCCGCCCTGTTTAGGTTAGTGAAGAAGGCGGAGCATTTCTTACTCCCTATTTCCTTCGGGGTTTGGTTATATATTTAGCCAATTTTTCGCTCGATCATCCCTTTGTGTGTATTGTGAAACATCTGGAGGCTCCAAGGATAGGTTTTTCTGTTTCTGGTTGAAGATCTTGTTGAGTTTTGGGGGAGATTTATCGGCATCGCTTCCTACCCTGCCATTACTCTGACGTCATCTCTGAAATTAACTTTTTAGTCTGGTCAGTGAACTCCCTGTTTCTGTAACTCAATCTCCACAAGTACTCTTAGGATCAAGACTTTTTCTCTCTTTACTCCATCTTCAAGCAAATCAAAACCATAATGAGATACTGTCTTAGTCCTTTTGGGCTGCTATTACAGAATGTCACAGGCTGAGTGGCTTACAAAACACAGAAGTTTATTTCTCACTGTTCTGGAATCTGGAAGTCTGAAAACAGGGAGCCAACATGGTCAGGTGAGGACCCATTTCCAGGATGCAGACTTCTAGTTGTACTTCTAGGTGGTAGAAAGAACTAGAGAACTTGGTGGGGCCTCTTTCATAAGAGAACTAGTCCAATCACAAGAGCTCTACCCTCAAGACCTAATCACCTCCCAAAAGTCCCATCTCCTAATGTCATTATCTTTGGAAGTTGCAATTGCAACATACATATTTGGAGAGTGTGGACACAAACATTCATACTGTAACACATACTACCACATTCCCCTCAAAAGAGCTAAAATTAAAGACTGATACAGCCAATGTTGGTGAAGCTGTAGAGCTACTGGCACCCTCAAGGTATCGTTGGTGAAAATGTAATTTCTTAAAAATGAAATAATTGTCACTGGATTTTGGTAGAAATGTAGCTTTATAAAAACTATCCCCTCTTCATTCCAGACAAGACCATAGAGCAGATCTAACCTTCATTTACAGCAAAGATCTAAGATGCAGAAGGCCCCAGAGTCCTCTAAAGTTGCAGTCATGCTGGGAGCCCACGGAGACACAGGTCTTCTGAATCACTTCCTGCTTTTTGCTACACGTGTGCTTCCTTCCTTGATGCCAAGCACTCCTTGTGAGTACTGGAGACTCCTTTAGCATGTGGTTGGTTACTCTAGCAAAAGGCTTGCATTTCACTGACACTTTCCACTACTAACTCTATAAAGATGCTCCCCCAAATTCATATATTGAAATCTAATGCTTAATGTGATAATATTAGGAGCTAGTGCCTTTGAGAGATGATTGTCATGAGGGGACAGTGCTCAGGATTGGGATTAGTGCCCTATAAAATAGATCCCAGAGACCTAGGTAGTCCTTTCCACCAATCTGAGCCCATAGTGAGATGTCCTCAGTGAGAAGCAGGTCCTCACCAGATATTGAATCATTGGCATCATGATCTTGGACTTCAAAGTATCTAGAATTGTGTGAACTACAGTTCTCTTGTTTGTAAACCACCCAGAATATCCGTATTTTCCCAGATAAGATGCACCTTTTTTCAAAAAATTTGGGGTCTAAAAACTGGGTTCATCTTATACAGCAGTTGTGGCATTTCAAATGCCATAGATGAAACTGAAGACAAGGCAATATATGAAGATTATGAAGACAGTGATTCGTCATCAGACACAGGTGAGGACAAGCTAATGGATGGGAGTTTTGACAGTGATGAGGAGTTGCATGAATTTTATGATGAATAAAACTTGAGTTCAATAATTTTATGTAATACATTTTTTTCAAATTTCAGGCCTCAAATTAAGGTGCATCTTATATAATGGGAGCGTCACACACATGGGGAAATACAGCATATTATTTTTATAACAACTTAAATAGACCAAGACATTTTCATTTCCAACCAGCTATCCTGCACTTTTGCTGTATTTTAATGTGCTGATAGTGTTGGTCCCATGTTCCCTTTCATATCTAAAAATGAAAAACTAATGCTATCTTTCATCATTAAAATACATCTCTCTGACAAAAAGTAAATAAATATAAATAAGAGATTAGACTTTGACAGAGGAGCTAAATTTCCAAGATAGGATTTTCTTCCTTGCTGGGTTCTTATTGACCAGTGTGTCTGATTTTCCCCATTTCCAGAAGTCACATGCTGCCTGTGAACTGCAGAGGAGCTGATGTGCACTCTGGCAACACTAGGGGCCTTGGAGACAGCAAGGTGCCATCTCATCTAGGTGCCACCCTACAGACAGGTCATGAGGTTCTTGAACAAAATAAGGACTGGGATTGTCTTAAAAGAGAGAAAAAAAGGCATCCACCAACAGAGAGCAATTTCACATGAATCCTGAAATGGATCCACTGAAGGTTTATTGACCCACTGACCCCAAGTCAGCAGCCCTGAGCCCACATCATCATTTCAGGTGCTGCAACAGCTGTTCTGATTTTCTCCTGTGACTAACAATCAGTCTTTGAACCGAAGAGTTAAATTCTTAAGGTAGCACAAATCAATTCATATTTTAATGCTTTAGAAAAAAACAATGCTAGAGTATGTTCTTTGTTTTTGCACTTTCCAAGGATATGTATATATTCAACAAATGAATCTACAATCACAAAAATTAAACAACTTTGACGTTAAGAACCCAATGAGTTAATAATCTTTGTTCCTTTGTTTACAACGGGGTAAGCATATAAGTATGCAGCTTTTACACATTCGAGTGCACATTATAACGTTATTAAAAGGAAGTTGTCAAGGTCTGCTCATTCTCTGTTAAAAAAAATTAGGTTTTGTTTATTTGCAAATACACATCCATAGCACATAGAATGAGTTTTAAGAGCTCCTATTCCTGAGTCACACTATTTGGCCTTGAATTCCAATGTGCACCTGAACCTTTGTTTTTGTCCTAAGCCTTCATTTTCTCATTTGTAAAATGAGGATAATAAAAATAATATATCTTACACAGAATTGTTGTGAGGATAAAATTGGACTTGGTTACAGAGCAGTTAGCAGAGCACCTAGCACATAATAAACTTCCAATAACTGTAAACAATTATTATTACCATAGTTATTGTTGTATTACTATCATTGGGCTAACTATATGATTAATTTAACCAGTCAATCCTCATTTCTTCAATGTTGCAAAGATAAATTTCAATTTTTTAAGTTAGTTTCAATGAATTTGGTCTTATTATAGTTATTTTTTCCAAAATTAATTAATTAATAGTTTTGCAAATAATAAAATCTCCCCATACTTTGGATTCTTTAAGTTATCAAAACCCCACATAACAATACAAATTATTATGAGCAATAACAAATATTTTATGATCAAGTTCATGAAGAGGTTAAAAAAGTCATATTAAACTTATCTAAAACATGAGTGCAAATATTAACATTTCCATGGGAAAAGAAAATGAATCTCTAATGTCAAGTGATTTCACTAATTTAAAACTTTTCCTTGTTATTTTATATATATTTTTAAATTCACTCATATATCATCATGCTATTGATCATTCATAAAACTTCAGCATTCTCTTAATGCTTTAGAGCAGCAGTTCTCAATCTGTGGGTCGCGACCCCGGCAGGGGTCGAACAACCAAAACACAGGGGTTGCCTAAAGCCATCAGAAAATACATATTTATTATACCCACAGGTTGAGAACCACTGCTTTAGAAGGTTCTGTTTAATTGTCCTAGTGAATCTCTGAAGTGAACACATGAAAACATCAGAAGATCTAATTAAGAAAACTATGACAAGGAATAAGAGCCATTGGCCATCTCTTGGTTGTAACCACTGGGCAAGTCTTTCCTATATCCACATAGGCCTAGGGACTAACAAACATAGCTTCTCTATAGCCATAACAAAAATAAATAACCTTCCTCAGAGGGTTTCCATTGTTCCTACAAACCAACTGCACTCTTCAGAGATGCCACAAAAATTCACTCAGAAGATACGCTGGGCTTTGGCCAGATGGCTCAGTGGTAGAGCATTGGCCTGGTGTGCAGGAGTCCCAGGTTCGATCCCCGGCCAGGGCACACAGGAGAGGCGCCCATCTGCTTCTCCACCCCTCCCCCTCTCCTTCCTCTCTGTCTCTCTCCTCCCCTTCTGCAGCCGAGGCTCCATTGGAGCAAAGTTGGCCCAGACACTGAGGATGGCTCTATGGCCTCTGCCTCAGGTGCTAGAATGCCTCTGGTCACAACAGAGCAATGCCCCAGATGGGCAGAGCATCGCCCCCTGGTGGGCATGTCGGGTGGATCCCGGTCGGGCGCATGCGGGTGTCTGTCGACTGCCTCCTTGTTTCCAACTTCAGAAAAATACAAAAAAAAAAAAAAAAGATACACTGAACAAAGATGCACAGCTACATGGCTAAGGCCATGCTTGCCTGTGTAAGTCAGAATAGGTGCCTTGAATGCCTGTTTGATTCTATAGGAGTTAGAAAAGCCTACTTGAAACTCAAATTACACTCAGTCAGAATGTATTCATCAAGCACCTACTAAGTCCCAGATGCTGTTTTGGTGCTGTCTGTACTGAAAGAAATAAGGCAATCAGTATTTTGTATTCCAATTACATATACCCTCATGCCAGAAAAAAACTGAAAACAAATGCCATGACACTCAGCAAGATTTGTGCTGTGACAGAGTCACCAACACCCCAACTGCCAGTTCACTAATGTAAAAACTTTCCTTTAAAGATAGAAAGCTTTACACTGTATTATTAGAAATAAGATTTGAAACAGAACTATCCCAAGAGAAATAGCATAGTCGATCAAATCCAGACTAAGGCAGTGGTTTTAAAATTGTGAATCACCAATTTTAATGTGCCTTAGTGGTTCTTCTTCTTTCCATCAGATCTTATTGGTTTTACCTATTTGAGTTCTTCTTGTTATTCTGTAGGGAAAAAAAATTCTTTAGCTAAAAATAAACATACATCAAACAAGTAATAAAAAAAAGCAAATATTTGAATATTGGTGCATTTGCAGAAAGATCGAAAAGCACTGTCAGATGAAAGGGAAAGTTCGGAGAGGGATGCAGTACAGTGCACCTAAAACTAAGACCATTTAAGTCATTCTGGTCAAGTTGTTGTGGAAGCTAGAAAGGGAATGGAGGGCCTTTGAACAGAAAACTCAAATAAAATAGTTTATATTGAATTCCATTACATACAACTAAAGAAAACAATTTTTTTCTAAGCTCTTATAAAAAAATGTAAAATCCACATTTCAAGTTGCATATGACTATCATTTCTTAAAACCTATATTCAACAATTAAGACCCAACTCTTCAGTTCCAACTTAAAGATATTCTGCTGAGTTTTCTCTTACGGACACTTATTTTCCTCACTTCCCACTTTGGTCTTCTTTAGCCGAGTGTTTTATCCTCTTTGCAACACTAAATGATGAATAGGTTTCCTACACACCTCAGGGAGATTTTTACAGTGTACTCTTCCAAAAATCTATGTTCATGTTTCTCAGACTTGGGAGAGGTTGCTAAGAAGACATAGGAAAATTTCAAGCTCATACTATCAAGACTTCAAATAGAATTTAAGTAATTATGGGCATGACTGAAAATCAAAATGAACTAGAAAGCAATCTATGCCTGGATTTTCCTCTCTTTCTGCCTTCTCCATCTTGAAAACTGGGCTATACTATCCAAATAGAGAGTCAGAGTGATCCACACAGCTGTCTACTGGTAGCCCTAGGCAGAAGCCAGCTATCCCATGTTCATACTGCCTGGGGTCACATGAGCCAAGGGGAGGGAACAGAACAGGAAATCCTAAAAAATGTTTCTCAATCATGCTACATAAGCCTCAATTTAATATTACTTGTAGTGTTGCTAATTCTAGATCATCTCTAAAGGAAATATAATGCAAACTGCATGTATAATATAAAATTTTCTAGTAGATATTTTATTATTTTTAGAAAGAGAAAAGAAGGGAGAGAGAGAGAAACATCAACTTATTGTTCCAGTTATTTCTGCACTCATTGGTTGATTCTTGTATGCAAACCT
Source organism: Saccopteryx bilineata (assembly GCF_036850765.1). Lineage (NCBI taxonomy): Eukaryota > Metazoa > Chordata > Mammalia > Chiroptera > Emballonuridae > Saccopteryx > Saccopteryx bilineata. The sequence continues at coordinate 184,036,516 of NC_089490.1, read as the reverse complement.
AGAACTCTGGCATATCAGACCAATACCCTAACCAACTGAGCTACCTGGCCAGGGTCTCTCGTAGTCACACTATAAAAGTGAAAAATAGGTGAAATTAACCTTTATAACATGTAATAATTAATTGTTATAGAATATTTTATTTAAACAAAATATATCCAAATATTATCTATTTCAACATTAATCAATATTAAAAATTAATGATATTTTATTTTTTGTTCTATCTTTAAAATCCTGTATATATTCTGCACTTTCATACATCTCAATTCAGATGTTAAATTTTTATCAGAAATACTTGATATATATTTAGGTTTCATAAAATGTCTACTTGAAAAAGTAGATGCACATACCCATGTTGCTCCAAACATGCTAAAAATTTTCCAATAACTGTATTAGTTTTTTATTGAAATTAGCATGAATTAAAATTAAGTATCCAGTTCCTTAGTCTCACTAACCACGTTTCAAGCACTGAAGAGCCGTATGTGGCTAGTACTTATCATATTGGACAGCCCACTAAGTTAAAAGTTGCTATAAGTTGGTTAAAAGTTAAAATGAGATGAATTTTTGCAAGGTGTGCAAATAAATGTAGTGCTCTGAGGGTTCATAATTAATGAAGACTTCTCTTAAAAGCTGCTGGACTGTCAAGCTTGTGCACCGAGGTGTAAGGTCTGTGGGGACACCCACCTGCTTTCTCAGGCATAGCCTCAGCCTCACTATGACGGGCAGTCAGGATGATCTTCTTTTTTGAAAGCTGGGCTCCAAGTCCCTAAACACAATTACATTAATTCAGTTATTACTTATGTTTAGCTATTTCTTCCATTCACAAAGGAAGGAAGAGGATGATGAATGATTAACACTTTTTATGTATCACTCCTTTGCTCTCTGAAACCTTCAGTGACTTTTCCTCCAAAAGACAATACTAGCTAACATGCAGTAGGGAGCTGTGGATTAGCAAATGTTATTACCTTACTGGTTCCAAACAACCTAATAGAAATTGTTGTCCCACTTTGGGCAGATGTGGAATTCAAAGAAGTGAAATATACATTGTTTAGTGGCATGTCCAGATCTCAAATCCAGACCTTTGTACCCAAGTCCCTGTGCAGGGCCATCTGATTTCTATCTTCCAACTAATATCCAATTAATACCTGCCACATGCCTTACACACTCTTGCCTTGAGCTGACACACAAGCTTAGATTCACGCTAGTTTCCTACTCAGGGTGCCCTTTACTCACGTCTATGTTTGTACTCTAATCATCCTTAAAGCATATGCTCAAATCTTATTTCCTTAGTTTTTGGATTTTTATTTTGGTCCAGTAATCTGTTCTTCCCTTAAATATAGTAGTTATTTTGTCCATGCCTCTCACTTGAAACTTATCATATGCTTCTGTATAAGGAGCTAAAAAGACAGATTGATGGATATAAATAGAAGTCCTATAATCCCAATTAGACTCCAAGTGCTTTCATATCCAAGCTATATTTTATGTCAGTCATCCTCGACCCTGAATGACTAAATTGCTGGAGGGGAGTAGGCTGGGTGTTAAAAATATATCAAAGTCTAGAATAGGGTCTAGTCACCTGCATTTTTTAAAAACAGCCAAGTAGTCAGTGATACCAATGCATACAACTGTGTACTCACACTGCTTTGTAATCAGAAATGGAATATTAAGTGTAGATGAAGCCCCATGGAGTCTCTTGTTTTAAAAGTCTAACAATAATTGTTAGGTTAGCTTACCAGACCATCACACTATGGTGATGTATTCAAAACTTATTTAAAAATTTGGGGATTATTTTGAGTAAACCCATAAACCAGCTTTGCTCTATAGAAGGCATGACTGTAACCACTCACTTTTAAATAAAAGGCTTTATCACTTTTCCTCAGTTTTTACCCAGAGGGGTAAAATACTACAGTTACAGTTTTAAAGTAACAAATCTAGAATGTCTGAAAATAATTAATTCTCGAATTGTCAGCATTACACCGCAGGCAAGACCACAGAACATGTACCTCATCTGCCTAGGGCCCTGGTCGGCAAACCGGCTCGCAAGCCACCTGCGGCTCTTTGGCCCCTTGAGTGTGGCTCTTCCACAAAATACCACGTGAGGGCGCTACCTCGATAAGGAATGTACCTACCTATATAGTTTAAGTTTCAAAACTTTGGCTCTCAAAAGAAATTTCAATCATCGTACTATTGATATTTGGCTCTGTTGACTAATGAGTTTGCCGACCACTGAGCCCTCGTCCAACAAATGACCTGGGCTAACTTAAAATACTGCACCTCCCTTAGTGAGTGACGATCAGATCTTCAGGTCCAGCTTAATTACTGTCTTCTTTCCATTTAAATATTTTTTAAAAAACCATACATACATAAAGGTGTTTTGTCTGCCATCATTTCCTTGTTTTAATCCTCATAAAAATGGACTCCTCTCTGACGCAGCTGGCTCTTCCACCTTAATTCAGTGTGCCAGGGGTGTCAGCCTGCATTAAAGTGGCTGGCAAACAAGGTATCCCACTGTCCTTTCAATGTAGAAAACTAGTCAAGCATCCTAAGGGGTACTGGCATGGTAGTGCCCCCGCAAACCCAAGGTGAGGCGGACGACCCTGAGAAAGAAGCTGGGGGTGGAAGAAAGCCCTAGAGGATGAAGTTGCTTAGAGGTGAGCTCACTAACACCTAATACCAGCAGATAGCGTCCCTCTCCACTGTGAGCCCCCAGCAGACAGATATGGGACTCTGAGTGCCTTCCAGTGCACTGACCAATTAACAAGTGCATTTGTGATGCCTGAGTTGTACAAGGGGCTACCATCTCTTTTAGAAGAAAAGGCAAAAGCATCAGACAACTTTTTCCAATAAAGTACAAAGAACTGAATGCCAGGTGTCGAAAGAAAGTACGTGAGCTTTTTGAAATAAGTGAGTGCCACGAGTTCAAAGAAGATGAGGTCACTAAGGGCTAAAAAAGCGACCTTGAAAAGGGTTCGTACGAGACTAGCTAACCTGGTGCATGCATACAGAAACTGTGAGCAACTGCTCAGGACAGGCATCAACCGGTTATAACTAGATGCTGGCCAGCACACCCTTATGGTAGGTATCAAACCTCGGTTCTGAGTGGGTCAGATTGGTTGACTTCAAAGGAACAGAGAAGCAGGCAAGTGAGAGAAATCGCTCCAGTGACCGCAAGGAGGTGAGGGCACATGTGGTTTGGGAAGAGCAAGTCTTGGCTCTATGTGACTTAAGCAGATGCTTGGATTTTATTCTGCTGAAACAGGCAACAAACTTTCCAAAGTTCTTGAACAGGGCACAGGCATAACCAGTGTCCTGGAATGTAATTCCCATGAAGGCAAGGACTCTGCTTTCTTCCCTGCTGTATTCCCAGTGCCTCGAACAGGGCCTAGCATGTAGAAGAATTTTTTTAAAAAACCCTTGTGCAATAAGTAATTACGGCAACAGCATGCTGGACAGGGATGCCCTACGTCCCATGTCTCTGTGGGCACATCTGTGGAGAAGTCCTTTCACCCTTTCTCCTCCAGTAGAAGCAGCTTAGGGCCCTCCTAAATTGGGTTACAGGAAGGCTAAAGATCGCCAATTCCCTTTCCACATGGATAAAAGGAAAACAGAAGTGGAAACAGTATTATTCCCCTACCTTATCTCCTTAGCTTGACATTCCTAAAGCAGATGACTGACAAGATTTTATCATGGCATCCTATATAAATAAGTATCCTAATAACAAAAGACTGCCCGATGGTGTTGAGCAGGACTTGGGGAAACAGGCCATAGTCCAGGGATCTAAACAAACAGTTTCAGCAGATCATATAAGGGTAAATGAGAGCAAATTTTCATTTCTTCTAGCCCGAATTTTCTCCCCATTGTCCCTTCACCTGAATCCTCTTAACTTTCAGTCATATATTCACCCACACCCCACTTCTCCATATTAAAAACTGTACCTATATCCACCAAGTGGCTCAAGGATTGTCTTTAATTCCTTCTCTATTTTTACCTCCCACATTCAACTCATCAAGTCTTCTACATTGTAACTTCAAAATTTATCTACTTTTTATAATCTTCCCTCTCCTAGCCACAAGCACTTCATTCCTAGAATGCTGAAATAGTCACCTAACGTCTCTCTTGATTTAAACCCTTACCCTAGTCCAATTTATTCTTCACATCACAGGAGGAGCTGTCTTCTTAAATGTGTATCAGATCACATCATTTCCCTTCCATGGCTTCCAACTGCATTTAGAATAAAACCCAGCTTCTTGTCCTGGACTCTTCTCCTCATGCAACTGAGTCAATATGAGTGGGAAAATATAGGACTGGCTTCCCACAGCTCCACCAGGACTGAGTCAGGAGATTTCTTTGATTTCTCTTTAACCTAGATCCCTGTTTGCAAAACAAAGTTGCTTGGCACCAAGACCTCAAAGACCCATCAGTTTCTAAAAGTCTTATTTTATTGCTTTTGGATGAGTTGTTAACTAGATCTTAATCTCAAACATCAACTGCATGGTTCAGAGTTCTTGCATTTCTCCCATCCCTTTTTATTTTTGTCTATTCTCCAGAACTCAGGAGCAGAATAAAAAAAAAATTTTTTTTTTAAAACCAGGCCTGGTCTCTTCCAGCCATGTCCCTCATTAAAATGATCCCCATGTGCCTCTCAACCCTGGTCACCAGGACCTCCTCTTATATGTTTTGTCCTTGTTACCGTTTCCATTCTCTGATAAGTGTGAGCTCTTCTCCACTTTTTCTCTTCAAAGTCAACAAGAACTTTTATTTAGGTCACTTTCAAGATTTGCTTCCTGACTGACTTCCCCCTGCAAAGTTTCCTCGTCCCTCTAACTAGGTCCATTATGCCAGCACCAAGCAAGAGGGAGGAGAAAAGAGAAGGGAGAGCAGGTAAAGGAAACAAAACAGAACAAGTCCTAACCAGGTCCAACCCAACAGGGCCAACATTAGGTATCTGATAATGGGTAAAAAGGTAAACCAGATGATAGAAGAATACAAAATTCATTAATGCACATAAAATTATGGATCAAATCAGTCCCATAAAATGAGTTGGGAAGAAGATGCTCTATGAATTCATGACCATTCACATCAGGTAAGCTGGGATTCTGGGAGCCATGTACAACAGCAGCAAGCTGGTGGAAGCACACTTGTTTCCTAATGCAGGAACCTCCCTCGGATTCTTTAATTAACTTAGGTTACTGTATTTCTCAGAGCTGGGAAGTGGGAAGGAAAGAACATAATGGAATCATCAGGGTATTCCTCCGGCTGACACAAACATCAGCATCTCAGAGCGCCCGGGAGAGAGCTAACCTGGATTTCAGTCGATTTCTGCCACTGCCAAAGTATGTGATCTGGGTCAAACCACTTAACCCTGCTGAATCCCACCTCTTCGTCTGAATGTGAAGGATTTAAAATAGGTACACAATGTTAAAAAGAGCAGCTTCAGCCTATGTTTGAAGGAACCCTCTCTCAGAAGTCCATGAGGACAACAGATGAAAGCCTGGCTGTTCTGATGGACAAGGGTCTCGGAGCCTTTCCCTCAGCATCTTGTCAGGCCAACACACCCAACCTCAGGCTTGGAGAGCCCAGTTGGTGATCTCACAGGTGCCTTCTGAATAGAAGTTTCAAATGTTTCATACAGTGGTATACTCTATTTTCTTGTGCACTTGCATGGACACTGATACTAATTAAGAGATCCCAAATATTCCTGGGGTTAAAAGAAATATTTAAATGTTTAAACCACAAAAAAAGCTGTTAATTTCTTTTAAAAAAGTTTATTGAAAAAATTAACTTTAACACAGTGTGATCATCATGAGTACATAGGTTTCAGGTAAACATTTCTATAGCATTTGAACTGTTAATTATAGTGTATACCCATCACCCAAAGTCAAATCATTTTCCATCACCTTATATTTGTCCCTCTTTACACCCTTTCCCCCACCCCACCCCCTGTCCGCCTCTCCTACACCCCCCAATAACACTTCACTCTTATCTATGTCCATGAGTCTCAGTTTTATATCCCACCTATGTGTGAAATCATACAGTTCTTAGCTTTTTCTGATTTACTTATTTCACTCAGTATAATGTTCTCAAGGTCCATCCATATTGGCGTAAATGTCACTATGTCATCATTTCTTATGGCTGAGTAGTATTCCATTGTATATTTTTACCACATCTTCTTTATCCAAACCTCTATTGAGGGACACTTTAGGTTTTTCCATGTCTTGGCCACTGTGAATAATGTTACGATGAACATGAGGCTGCATGTGTCTTTACGTACCAATGTTTTAGAGTTTTAGGGGTAGATACCCAGTAGAGGGATTGCTAGGTCATATGGTAATTCTATTCTTAGTTTTTTGAGGAACCACGATATTTTCTTCCGTAATGGTTGTACTAATTTGCATTCTCACCAGCAGTGAATGTGGGTTCCTTTTTCTCCACAGCCTCTCTAATGTTTGTTATTATCTGTCTTGTCAATAATAACCAATCTAACAAGTGTGAGGCAGTATCTCATTGTATGTTTGATTTGCATTTCTCAAATAGCTAGTGAAGATGAGCATCTTTTCATATATCTGTTGTCCATTTGTATGTCCTCTTGGAGAAGTGTCTGTCTAGGTCCTCTCCTGATTTTTTAATTAGATTGTTTGCTTGTTTGTTGCTGAGCTTTGTGAGTTCTTTATATATTTTGGATATTAACCTCTTATCAGAGCTGTTGTTTGCAAATATCATCTCCCATTTAGTTGTCTGCCTATTTGGTTTGTTGTCATTTTCTTTTGCTGTGCAGAAGCTTTTTAGTTTGATATAGTCCCATTCATTCATTTTTGCCTTACTTCCTTTGCCTTTGGGGTCAAATTCATAATTTGTTCTCTATGGCCAAGGTTCATGAGCTTAATACCTGTGCTTTCTTCTATGTAATTTATTGTTTCAGATCTTATATTTAGGTCTTTGATCTATTTTGAATTAACTTCTGTGCAGGGGGACAAACTGTAATCAAGCTTCGTTCTTTTGCATGTAGCTTTCCAATTTTCCCAGCACTATTTATTGAAGAGGTTTTCTTTTTTCCGTTATATGTTTTTGGCTCCTTTGTTGAAGATGATTTGTGTGTGTGTGTGTGTGTGTGTGTGTGTGTGTGTGTGGTTTTATTTCTGGGTTTTTTATTCTGTTCCATTGGTCTATATGTCTGTTTTTCTTCCAATACAATGCTGGTTTAATTATTATGGTGGCTCTATAGTATAATTTGAAGTCAGGTAGTGTGATACCTCTGGTTTTCTTCTTTTTCCTCAGATTGCTTTGGCTACAGAAGCTGTTAATTTGTTTTCAGTTCTCAGGTTATTTAAAAAGAGAAATTAACCTGAGAGGACTCTCACATTATATTTTAAAATTCCTTGTAATATTCTTTTTGGCTAGCATAAACTGATTTATTTCATCTTTGCCTCAATGTGAGAGAAAACAGTCCGTCTTAGCCGTATTCAATAAGCTATGTAATTTTTCTGTGATTTTAAGGTTTTTAAATAGAGCTATATAAAGTAGGATTTGACAATATATGCACATGTACACTGAAGGCCCTGAGAATCAAAGATTACCAACATAAGATGACACGTAGGAGTTGGTTAGATAAGACTGTCATTCCACATGAGTAAGTGGAGTAACAACACAGACAATATAAATAACTTCTACCAGACAATGAAAAAGACAATTGTTTATAATAGTAGTCAAATTATTTCAATTGACACTTTGTGAAAGGGATTTTCAAATGGGAAATCAGCATGTGAAAGGATGCTCAAATCTCATTGGTCTTCAAGGAAACAAAGTAAGACAACAACCACCATACACCCAAACAAATGGCTTCATAAAATACTAAGTGTTAACAAAAACACACAGCTCCTGAAATATTCATTCACTGACTGTTGGAATGTACATTGGTAATCTTTGAAAATCCATTTGGCAGTATCTTCAAAAACTAAATCTATACCTAACTATGACTCAGCACTCCCACGCCCAACAGACATGCTTTATAATTTGTACTGAAAGAAAAGACACAGACAAGAATGATCATAGCAGCACTATTTTGTAACAGCCCCAAACTAGAAGCAACACAAATATCCAATGCCAGTAGAATAAATCAATAAATTGCAGTTTATTCATACAATGGGATGTTTCATACAAGTGAGAATGAACTGCTATAAAAATAGAAGTGAATCTCATACATCTAATCTCAAGAAAAAAGAAGCCAGTAAAAAGAGGACATACTGAATGCTTTTGTTAGTATCAAGTTCAAAAACAGAGAAAACTTATTAATGGCAACAGGAAACAAGTTAATAGCGACCTTTGGGGAAAGGTTGTAGTATCTGAGAGGGACACGAGGAAAGGCTCTTAGGATTCTGGCAATGTTCTTTTTGCTTTATTGGATGATGGTTATATAAGCATGTTCACTCTGTGAATATTCATAGAGCTATACAGTAAGAAATTGTGCAAATTTCTGAGTATATCTTATGTATTTCTTTATAAATAACAGTAAATTTTAATGTTTATTACTTTTTCCAGGTCACCTATTAAAACTGAAAATACTATCCTCATCATTATAGACTGTCTCATTTCTCTTCTTCTCAATTTTCCTCAAAAGACATATGAAGCATATAATTTGCTAAATCTAACAATATCTGCACTAGATGGCAAGCCTTACTAGTGAAGGAGCTAGTCTTTTAAATTTCTTTTATGTTTTCCATAAGACTAAGCACATGGCTAGCCATGCAATTAGTACCACATAAAAAGCAGTTGATTTGAATTCCTTCAAGGAAGTCCTGAATTGCTGCAATCTTCTTAGTTTTCACAGAGTTTCTAATATTTATTTAGAAATCGCACTACTACTAAATTTTCCAAGTAACTTGTCATGATTTTTGCAGTGTGGCTAATAAACTTGAATTGCTTAAGTTTATACATTTAGTTATTTTGATAGAAAGATCATAATTACCCAAATGAGAAAAGGAGCTAATTACTTTGGCCCCCAAAATGAATGGTAATCATAAACACGCACACACACTCACACACTGATTTCAGAAAAGCTACATTCTTCTATTTTCCATTTTTATTCTACATATTTCTCACCTCAAATTCCCCTTCAGTCTTTGAGTTCAACCTTAAGACGCTGGTAGAAAAGGGTAGCAGTAGGAATTGTAGGGAGATTGAAGCTTTTCTTGAATAAAATTTGAAATTATTAAAAGCAAACTCTTTATCAAAAATTATATTTGGGGGAAATTTTGGTTACAACATACATTCAGGAACAAAAAGAGGCAATAGAATATATCTTATTTCTTATTCAGTATATTAAACCAGAAATGCTTTCAAAATATTTTATGAAGATTCCTATATCAAAGCATACAGTCATATCTTCAATGATAATCGTGCCATGTTGTGACTCTGTTTTTCTTGTGGTTTTCATAGGATAAAACAGTGCTGTTATAAAAGTACATGTCTCAGCTATTAATCACACATGCCTTAAATAGAAGTCATTGACATTTGATAAATTCACAATAAAGAAAGAAAACTTGTTATATAAATCAGTTCCCACTTAGATGTTAGGAACATTATATAAACAATTAAAGACAACAATGAAAATATCATAAAGATAATTACCACAACTTTAATAAAATAAATTAAGGGCCAAAACTGTTAAGTGGTTGCAATGGAATTTTTCTGTGCTCAAAAATACTAACTAATATTATTTAAAAAGCTGGAGCTAGAAATTTGAGCAAAATCATGAAATAAGGTAAATCTTGGCATCTGCTTACAGATTTCTTTTTTCCCAATGACCTTGTAAAAACTAGCTAACATTTATTGGCTATGAAATAGTTTTGGAAAGTTTATATTTAAGCATCAAGTTCAAGTAATATGATTGTTTTCATTTAAAATTGGAAACAATCACAGGAGTTGTATTCTTGTTAGCCCCTCATGTTACAGATGAGGAAACAGCAGCACGGGGATGTAAGTGACTCATTCAACTCAACACTGAGCTTGTGAATGAACTGGAACCAGATTAAGTCCCATGACTCCTGAGAAAGCACAATTTCCCCTAGCAAAATGCTTTCCTGGAAACAGTATTTCCCTGCATAAACCCATGTCTTTACCATGTCTTTACCTTCTACCTCCTCTTTGAATCAGTCCTTTCTTCTTTTTTTTCTCTACTTTGTTCTAATGGAGACAATATAACAACTTGGTGAAGAGCAAAGACCCTCATCTCAAGGGGTCCTGGATTCTAACCCAGGCTTCTCCACTTTCTGGCCATTGATCTTAGGCCTCATGGGACCAATTTGTCCCAGTTTTTTAGCACTTTACTGGTGTTAAAACTAAAGATTAGTTAGCTAACTCCCTGCAGCTAACTCAGTCCCAGACAAATTAGGACAGCTTAAGTTTGAGTTCTTTTATCTGCAAACTATGAAAAACCATCATCTTGAACTTCATCATGCTGCTGCAAAACCAAATGAATGAATGTATGAAAACATTTAGCACAGGGCCTAAGCCTCACCCACAGTAAGCATTCATTTCCCTATCCGTCACTTCTGCTTGAGTCTCTTTCCATATTGGAGATTTGGAAGTCCTTTAAAACAGAGGTGATATGTAAACTCAAGTGAGAATGAATTTCCTTAGAAACTGGACAAGCAACAGTCTTGAAGAGACTAGAAGAGCATACAAACAAAGGAAACATTACTGTTTACTCAGGTCCCCTCAGTGAACATAGTCATAGGAGAATTGCAGGGCCATGGCCTGCATGGAAGGGGTCAGTAATATACTACTCACAAAAATTAGAGGCTATTTCAAAATGAATATGAAGCGATTAAAAAAAGAAGCATTTGGCCCTGGCCGGTTGGCTCAGTGGTAGAGCATCGGCCTGGTGTGCAGAAGTCCCGGGTACTTCCCGGCCAGGGCACACAGGAGAAGCGCCCATCTGCTTCTCCACCCCTCCCCCTCCTCCTTCCTCTCTGTCTCTCTCTTCCCCTCCCGCAGCCAAGGTTCCATTGGAGCAAAGATGGCCCGGGTGCTGGGGATGGCTCCTTGGCCTCTGCCCCAGGCGCTATAGTGGCTCTGGTCGCAAGAGAGCGACGCCCCAGAGGAGCAGAGCATCGCCCCCTGGTGGGCAGAGCTTCACCCCCTGATGGGCGTGCCAGGTGGATCCAGGTCGGGCGCACGCGGGAGTCTGCCTAACTGTCTCTCCCTATTTCCAGCTTCAGAAAAATACAAAAAAAAAAAAAAAGCAGCATTTGATTTCTTTATTAAACAAGAACATCAGAAAAGCAAACAAGTCAAAGAAACTTGTTCAGTTATGCAAATGAGATGCAAAACCACCTTTTTTCTCATTGGTGAAAATGCACTATACAAAAGGTGTAAAGTACTGGAGTATCTGCACGTTCCCTGGCCCCGTAATATCTGTGAGCAGTGTGCATTCCCCTTGAGTCTATAAATACAGATCTGGATTCTATAAATGATTTTTTATAAAATAAGAAAGAGGAAGTAAGAGATAATAGGTATATTTTTTCTGCTACATAGGATAACTTTCAAAATGTGAAGAATCCCCAAAAAAGCTAAAAAATGTCCCTAACTACCACAACAAAACCCTGAGATAAATAACACACTGAACAACAGATATCAGAGCAACTATCTTTTTCTCACTAATAATCTTGTTGAAAGCTTTTCCCTAAGGAATAAGCCACGCATAAATAAGTAAGAGCTATACTTGCAGTCACAGTCTGGAATCTAAAGGAGAAAATAAATGCAGAGTGGTAATGGGCCTAAAGCTGTGGATGCTGCCCCAGCTCTCAGACGCAGGCAGAGGCAACCTGGAGTCCAGGTCCAGTGGGACACCAGAACTCGACACAATCCCCATGTGAGGTAGGAGATCAGGCCATCGAATGAGAGAAGGGAGAAAATACAACTTCCCACTATTCCTTGGGGCAAGTTCCCTACGTCTGGAGACTGAGGATACAGACATGTCTCACCACTAGAACCTAGCCATGCCAACCACTTTCAGAGACAGTATTTGAAATATTGTCAATATCACAGGAGCCACAAGAACCAATAGAATACTTGGTTCTGGGATGGGAAATGCAGGGACAAGTACAGTACTATGAATCAGAAACCAACAACTGTCTGCAAAACTAAAAAGAAAGCAGACATCCTGAGCATGAGGACTAATGATGATGGTAGAAAAGAAGACAGAATCAGTAACCCATCATATGTGGCTAAAGAGTAACTCTGCTTAACACCAATAGAAATTCTTTTTTTCTAATCATACAATTATTTCCTTTCCTCTTCTCATAAAACCCTCTTTTCTTCACTCTGTAATTGGGCCCACTATTTGGGTTTCTGCCTGAAACCGTGCTCCACAAATTGTAATTCTTTCTTTTTCTGAAACAAATGCTTGTTGCTTTCCTTTTGCCTTTTTAAAAAATTGGCAGTAAAGATAGTTTCCTTTTTTAAGTCTATTTCTGAAAAAGTCATTGATTCATGGGTAGATCAAAATGAAACTTATGAAATATTTACAATGGGGAGCAAATGAAAGCACAACAAATTAAACCTGTAGAGTGTTGGCAAAAGTAGTACAGAGACGTAAATTCATTGTCTTAAATGTATTTATTAAAATGAAAGAAGAAGTTAAATACTCAACTTGGACCAATATAAAGAAAAAATTATTAAATGCACTGAAAGTAGAAGAAACAGAGATGAGAGCAAACTGAATAGAATAAAAAACTGCAAAAACTGACATAGTAGAGATTTAAAAATGACGCAGTAGTTGACTAAGAACTCTATACAAGATTAAAATAATATAGCAGAAAGCTGAAAGTGAACTAAATTGTTCTTTTATACATCTGAATAGCTCATTATCAGAAATTAGGTATTCATTAAGAAAGCACAGCTGATCTTCCTCCAAAGAAGGACCCATAATCCAACTACCTACAAAAGGTGTTTTTCCTTAATTCATGTGCATTATATCTTTTAAAATACTAATTTTGTTTTTTTGTTTGTTTGTTTGTTTTACAGAGACAGAGAGAGAGTCATAGAGAGGGATAGACAGGGACAGACAAACAGGAACAGAGAGATGAGAAGCATCAATCATTAGTTTTTCGTTGCGTGTTGCAACACCTTAGTTGTTCATTGATTGCTTTTTCATATGTGCCTTGACCATGGGGCTACAGCAGACCAAGTAACCCCTTGCTGGAGCCAGCAACCTTGGGTCCAAGCTGGTGAGCTTTGTTCAAACCAGATGAGGTCGCGCTCAAGCTGGCGACCTCAGGGTCTCGAACCTGGGTTCTCTGCATCCCAGTCGATGCTCTATCCACTGCACCACCGCCCAGTCAGGCTGTTTCATTTTTAATAAATATTATATATTATACAAAGCCCTGGCCAGTGGATATAGCGTTGGCCAGGCATATGGACATCCCGGGTTCTATTCCCCTAAGGGCACACAGGAGAAGCAACCATCTGCTTCTCTCCCCCTCCCTCTCCCACTCCCAAAGCCAGTGGCTCCATTGGTTTAGGATGGCCCTGGGTGCTGAGGATAGCTCAGTTGATTCAAGCATTGGCTCCAGACAGGGTTGCCAAGCAGATCCCAGTGGGGGTGCATGTGGGACTTTGTCTCACTATCTCCTCTTGTCTCACTTAAAATATATATATATTAAAACTACCAATGAACTCAGTGTGTTGGTTTTGTATATTTTATTTATGTGTATGTATGCATTTATTAATATTTGACACATTTCTTGCATATTTTTGACATATTTCTACGTCAGACTCGATTAAATAGAGTTACATTTTATTTTATCTTCTACAAAGTAGCACTACAGAATTAATTGAAAAAGACATTCTTATTTGCATGGTCTCTTCACAAGAAGATGTGAGCATTGAAGAGAAAGGCTGCAGTTATCTCTACATTATAAAGGTATCTTGATCTTATAGGCTCTGCTCACCAATGCCAGTAGGAGAACTATATTTAATTTTCTTGTTATTTAATAAGTTTTAGGTAGTCTCACATGAGAGACTAGAAAAAATAATTTCTAGTTGAGATTAATTTATATAAAACTTCTTCAGTTGTAATTTAGGGATAAGTCTCTCTCCACAGATCTATACAACGTCTAACAGACAAATCTCAAAAGATGTTTTATTTAAATCGCCTTTCCTAATTACTCTCATCAGGGGTTCCCAAAGATGTTAATCCCTTTGCCATGCAGCAATTTTCAATAGTAGCTTTAGTAACAATGTTAAATTTAAATGCATATATGCATAGACTGTACATGCATGCTCATGCATGCACATGCAAAACACAGAGCCAGCTCCATTCTCTGGTACCACCATCTGAAGTAATGAATGGTAATTGAATGCATTCAATGAGTGATTTTAAATATAATTACTTCTAATCCAATATTGACTGTTAAGCTAAAAATATGGCAACTTCCTATTTATACAGAGTCCATCATTATCAATGTCATCAAAAAGCAATAACATGAACTATATATCAGGCTGCTGGTGTACATTATGGCATGATTTATATAACGTCAGAAAGTACAAGCAAAAGCAAAGCATTGCAATCTTTGCATAGTGTCATGTTTTTACACATTGAGTTAAGGGTGAGTATGAAAATGCATGGAAGAGGTGGGATTTTTGGACACTCATAAAGGAGGAAAAGAGGCTCAGAGAAGTACAGAAACTGATGTGCTCCTCCCCCAAACTAGAGCATCAGAGAGAGTCTCAGAAAGGTTTGTAAAATAAGAGCTCCAAGGTCTGGTCTTTGTTATGCTAAAACCCTTTAAATCAGGCTTTTATTAAAGAACCACAACAAGACTCTGCCCTGACTACCCATAATCCCAATTTCTTAGATAAAGACATGAGGGTTTGGCAAGGTCGAATAACTTGTTCAAGGACAAAGAGAGCTACTGGTGGCAGAGCCAGGATTCAAACCAGGGCCCTGTGACTCAAAAAGTCAAGCTCTTAAACTTTGGACATGTTGCCTTTCTTGCTGTGAAAAGGATGAAGACCAATTCCCATAGAACAGTACAAGAGAAGAATCAGGCCTGACCAGGCAGTGGTGCAGTGAATAAGGCATCTGCCTGGAATGCACAGGACCCAGGTTCGAAACCCCAATGTTGCTGGCTTGAGTGTGGGCTTATCCAGTTTGAGCACGACTCACCAGCTGAGCACGGGGTCTCTGGCTTGTGCATGGGATCACAGACATGACCCCATGGTTGCTGGATTGAGCCCCAAAGTCACTGACTAGAGCCCAAGGTCACTGGCTTGAGCAAGGGGTCACTCACTGTGTTGTAGCCTGTTGGTCAAATAAGTTTATAAATGTGATATATATGTTTTCTCACTTATAGTTTGCATTGGGTGTGGGGGACATGCTGTAAGCAGGCAGGGTTGTTATAGCCTAAGGCTTATTTTTAAGACTTTCCAATTCTTTTAATACTAACATCTTTTAAAAACCAAGCTTTTCCCCACACCCTTGACTGTTGTATGATAGGGGGTGAAGCACTCTCATGAGGAATCCCATTATGCCTCAGAAAAGTGACTTTGTGTCAGAGACTTCCTTGTTTGTATATTGGATTAAAGGTTTTGATTTCTACACTATAAAATGGAGCAGAGGAGCCCATGCTGGAGGAGAGCAGAGAAAGGCCACGTGGAGGAGGGGAGAAGCAGCCAAGATGGCAGAGTGCTGAAGGAGAAGCCAGTTTATGCAGTGTTTGTGCAGAGAGAAGGAGATGGGGAACAGAGGTGAATAAGGCTGGTGAGGTAGAAATCTTTGATTCTAGGAAAGTCGGATGAGTCAGAGGCTTTGGGAGCCCTGAATGGAAAGGGAAGTGTTTTTCCACTGTGTGTATTTCTTGCCCACCGGGTGCAAGTAGGATTAAAGCTAATGGCCCACCAGTTCTTGGCTCCGTTGTTTCATTACTGTCTGTTGGAATGAAATGCGAACCTTGCATGGGCCAAGCAGCTGTGATGGTGGCTGTGGCTACTGGCCTTACATTTGGCATAGTGTGTGGCAGGATTCGAATTAGATTAGTATGGAGCCACCATCACCTTTGAGCAGTGGAGTAGAGGACTGGCTGCTGTTATGGTTCCCCATGGCTGTCCTTTTGGGGACCGTAGGCTGGCTGAATTTTACAGCCATGCATGAGGAAACCAAGAGCTCTGTGGAAGAGGCTGCCCAGGACCTGAAAACTGAGCAGTGGAAGGAGCTAGAGCAAATGTGGGAGAAAGAGATGCCAACCCTGGAGCTGGAGCAAGCACTAGAGGAGGCTGACCAGGTTTGCGAGATTCACTTTGAAATGAAGCAGCTGCTGGAAAAGGAATCTCAGGTTCATGAGTTGCAAATTGCCCTGGACATTGTGGAGAGCCAGCAGCGG
Organism: Saccopteryx bilineata; assembly: GCF_036850765.1. NCBI lineage: Eukaryota > Metazoa > Chordata > Mammalia > Chiroptera > Emballonuridae > Saccopteryx > Saccopteryx bilineata. The sequence continues at coordinate 184,020,140 of NC_089490.1, read as the reverse complement.
CCAGAGGCTAGGGCTGACGCTGAGGCTGAGGCCGAGTCCAGAGCTGCAAGGCCAGCAGCAGGAACTAATGTTTCCATTTTCACTTTGGAGGATGAGGAGAATCAGGCTGGAGTTGCAATCCGCAGTCTCCAGAAGATGAGAGCCCAGCAGCAAGGAGTACTTACTATGCCCCTGGTAGGTCTGCGATTTTGGGACATAGGGGTGAATGCCATCATGCTCTCCAGAACAGAGATGGAAATGCTGACTGCCATTGCCATGTGCTCCTCTTTGGGACAGTGCAAGACATGCCAGGGTGGCTGAGGCCTCATGTGCATGGACTGACGTTGGGAAGATAAAATATATTATGCTCACTTTGTTAAAGATGGCACTACCCACGTGGAAGCCATCATCCAGGTGATATTAATGTGTGTTGAGGGCAGGCTGTGGGCAGGCAAGATCCTTGTAGCCTGGGGCTTGGTTTTAGGACTAAACCTTTTCCACCCTTTTTGATGTGGGGTGGTACAATACCATCATGCCCCATGTTGGGCAGATAAAATGTATTATGCTCACTTTGTTAAAGATGGAGGCCGTCACCCAGGTGATATTAATGTGTGTTTAGAATCCTTGTAGCCTGGGGCTTGGTTTTGGGATTAAGCCTTTTTGATGTAGGGCGGTACAATCCAATCATGCCTCAGAGAAGTGACTTTGTATTAGAGACTTCCCTGTTTTGTATATTGGATTAAGAGTTTGGATTGCTACACTATAAAATGGGGACGAAGTGGGAGCTTGGGCTCTTGGTTCCTGAGGTTAGCATGAGAGAGCAGAGAGAGTAGAGCCAGCAGTGGGAGGAGGCCACATGGAGGAGGCCAGGAAAAGCAGCCAAGATGGCGGAGTGCTGAGTGAGATGCCAGTTTGTGTAGAGTTTGTATCTGGGATAAGGAAGGAGATGGGGAACTGAGGAGAATAAGGCTGGTGAGCTAGAAACCTTTGATTCTAGGTAACTCGGATAAATCAGTAGCTTTGTGAGCACTGAATGTGACTGGGTTTTGGAGCCCAGTGTGTATTTTTACTTGCCTGCCAGGTGCAAGCTAGATTAAAGACTATGGCCTGAGAGAGAAGATGGCAGCGGAGTAGGCGGATGCACAGACACCCAGCTCTCAACACCAAACTGGAACACAAATCAATTTAGAAAAAATCAGCATGAAAAACCAACACTGAACTGCAAGAACAGCTCTCAAAAACCAAGGAGCAAAGAGGAAGCCACAATAATCCTGGTAAGGAGTGCCTGAATCTCCTCTGCTTACAGGAAGGGAAGGAGGGGGGTGAGGCTGAGAGCCCAGACAGGATTTCACAGAGGAAAAAGAGCAGAAACTACTGCTCACAGCCACTTACCTGGCAACCAGGGAGCAAGGTGGGTTGAAAAGACCAGCTTATCTCCCAAGTGGAAAAGACAGGGAGAGGGACAGACTGTGAGGGGCTAAGGTATGCAAGAAACAAAATAAAAAAGCTGACTCATTCGTGCTGGAGGCGGCCATAGCTGGGGGAGGGACTGAACCTTTCACAAAACAGAGCTGAAGTGCTTCCGGATCAGAGATCTCCGGACATCTATCCAGCTCCAATCAGCACAACAAGACACAGCTGAAAACAAGAAGTGGGGAGGAGGGGCAGTAACTCAGGTCTCCATGGAGATCTGAGATACACCTCCCCCTACTGAAGCTGAGAGAAAAAACCCTGCCCCCAGTGAGATTAGTTGGAGGAAGAGACCTTCAGCGTCTCAGGTTACACCCACAGCATTCCTGGATACAGTTTCAAGGAAGCCCCCTGCTGAGATCAGTTAACAAGACTATCACCTGTTAAGAAAACAAACAAATCAAGACTTCAAAGCTGCCCAAATCCGAAAGTGGATTACAAATAATAGCTGATACCAACCCACGAAGACCTAAAAATAACACAACTGAAAACTGGAGGCAGACAACACCAAGCCTAGACTCAATCAACTCTACAAATAAAAAAAAAAAAGAAGAAGAAGATGAGAAAACAAAGGAGTGCAATCCAAATGAAACCACAAGAGACACTTTCGAGAGATGAACTGAGTGATATGGAAATAATCAAACTTCCAGATGCGGAGTTCAAAATAATGATTGTAAGGATGCTTAGGGATCTTAGAACAACAATAGAGGGGGAGTTTGAAAACCTGAATAAAGAAATAGCAAGTATAAAAAAGAATCAGTTGGAGACGACAAATACAATATCAGAAATAAAGAACACAATGGAAGGAATTAAAAACAGGATAGATAGAGCAGAGGATCGAATCAGCGAGTTAGAAGACAACTGGAATGAAGGCATGAAAGCAGAGAAGAAAAGAGAAAAAAGACTCAAAAAGTCAGAGGAAACTCTTAGAGAGCTCTGTGACAACATGAAGAGAAATAACATCCGCATCATAGGGGTTCCTGAAGAAGAAGAAAAAGAACAAGGGATAGAGACTTTGTTCAATCATATCATAGCTGAAAACTTCCCTAAATTAATGCAAGAGAAACTCTCACAAATCCAAGAAGCACAGAGGACTCCATTAAAGAGAAACCCAAAGAAACCTACACCAAGACACATCATAATTAAAATACCAAAGCTAAGCGATAAAGAGAAAATATTAAAAGCTGCAAGAGAAAAAAAAAGTTATCACCTACAAAGGAGCCCCCATAAGGATGACATCTGACTTCTCAACAGAAACACTTGAGGCCAGAAGGGAATGGCAAGAAATATTCAAAGTAATGCACAACAAGAACCTACAACCAAGACTACTTTATCCAGCAAGGCTATTGTTTAAAATTGAAGGAGAAATAAAAAGCTTCCCAGACAAAAAACAACTCAAGGAATTCATTACAACCAAACCAATGCTGCCGGAAATATTAAGGGGCCTGGTGTAAACAGATAAAGTGGGAAAAGAATACAGAAAAAAAAAAAAAAAGGAATACACCTTTAAAGAAGAAAATGGCAATAAACAACTACATATCAATAATAACCTTAAATGTAAATGGATTAAATGATCCAATCAAAAGACATAGGGTAGCTGCGTGGATAAGAAAACAGGACCCATACATATGTTGTCTACAAGAGACACACCTTAGAACAAAAGACACACACAGATTGAAGGTAAAAGGATGGAAAAAAATGTTTCATGCAAACGGAAATGAAAAAAAAGCTGGGGTAGCAATACTTATATCAGACAAATTGGACTTTAAAACAAAGGATATAGTAAGAGATAAAGAAGGCCACTACATAATGATAAAGACAGTAATCCAACAGGAAGTTATAACTATTATAAATATCTATGCACCTAATATAGGAGCACCCAAATATATAAAACAGATTTTGATGGATTTAAAGGGCGATATCAACAGCAATACTATAATAGTAGGGGATTTCAATACCCCACTAACATCACTAGATAGATCCTCAAGAAAGAAAATTAACAAAGAAACAGCAGATTTATTGGAAACACTAGATCAACTCGATTTAATAGATATCTTCAGAACCTTTCACCCTAAAGCAGCAGAATATACAATCTTTTCAAGTGCTCATGGTACATTCTCTAGGATAGACCACATGTTAGGGCACAAAAGTGCTCTCAACAAATTTAAGAAGACTGAAATCATATCAAGCACTTTCTCCGATCACAACGGCATGAAACTAGAAATGAATCACAGCAGAAAAGCTCAAAAATTCTCAAACACATGGAAACTAAATAGCAGGGTGTTAAATAATGAATGGATTAAGAATGAGATCAAAGAAGAAATAAAGAAATTCCTAGAAACGAATGACAATGAGCATACAACAACTCAAAATTTATGGGACACAGCGAAAGCAGTGCTGAGAGGGAAGTTCATAGCACTACAGGCACACTTTCAGAAGCTAGAAAAAGCTCAAATAAACAACTTAACCCTGCATCTAAAAGAATTAGAAAAAGAACAGCAAGTAAAGCCCAAATGTAGTAGAAGGAAGGAAATAATAAAGATCAGAGCAGAAATAAATGACATAGAGGCTAAAGAAACAATACAGAGGATCAATGAAACTAGGAGCTGGTTCTTTGAAAAGGTAAACAAGATTGATGCACCTTTAAGTAGACTCACCAAGAAAAAGAGAGAGAGGACTCAAATAAATAAAATTAGAAATGAGAGAGGAGAAGTAACAACTGACACAACAGAAATACAAAATATTGTAAGAAAATACTATAAAGAACTGTATGCCAAAAAACTAGATAACCTAGATGAAATGGACAAATTCCTTGAAACGTACAATCTTCCAAAAATCAATCTGGAAGAATCAGAAAACTTAAACAGACCAATTACACCAAATGAGATCGAAACAGTTATCAAAAAACTCCCAACAAAGAAAAGTCCGGGGCCCGATGGCTTCACAACGGAATTCTACCAAATATTCAAAGAAGAACTAACTCCTATCCTTCTCAAACTATTTCAAAAAATTCAAGAGGAAGAAAAACTTCCAAACTCCTTTTATGAGGCGAGCATAATTCTGATTCCAAAACCAGGCAAAGTCCACACAAAGAAAGAAAATTATAGGCCAATATCTCTGATGAATATAGATGCTAAAATCCTCAACAAAATATTAGCAAACCGGATCCAACAATATATGGAAAAAATCATACACCATGATCAAGTGGGATTTATTCTGGGGAGGCAAGGCTGGTACAATATTCGTAAATCAATCAATGTGATTCATCACATAAACAAAAAGAAGGAGAAAAACCATATGATAATTTCAATAGATGCAGAAAAAGCATTTGATAAAATCCAGCACCCATTCATGATCAAAACTCTCAGCAAAGTGGGAATACAGGGAACATACCTCAACATGATAAAAGCCATCTATGACAAACCCACAGCCAACATCATACTCAATGGGCAAAAATTAAAAGCAATCCCCTTAAGATCAGGAACAAGGCAGGGGTGCCCCCTTTCACCACTCTTATTTAACATAGTCCTGGAAGTCCTAGCCACAGCAATCAGACAAGAAGAAGAAATAAAAGGCATTCAAGTTGGAAAAGAAGAAGTAAAACTATCATTATTTGCAGATGATATGATATTGTATATAGAAAACCCTAAAGGCTCAGTCAAAAAACTACTGGACCTGATAAATAAATTCAGCAAAGTGGCAGGATATAAAATCAATACTCAGAAATCAGAAGCATTTTTATACACCAACAATGAACAGTCAGAAAGAGAAATTAAGGAAACAATCCCCTTCACAATTACAACCAAAAAAATAAAGTACCTAGGAGTAAACTTAACCAAGGAGACTAAAGACTTGTACTCGGAAAATTACAAAACATTGATAAAAGAAATCAAGGAAGATACTAACAAGTGGAAGCATATACCATGCTCATGGTTAGGAAGAATAAACATCATTAAAATGTCTATATTACCCAAAGCAATTTATAAATTCAATGCAATACCAATTAAAATACCAATGACATACTTCAAAGATATAGAACACATATTCCAAAAATTTATATGGAACCAAAAAAGGACACGAATAGCCTCAGCAATCTTAAAAAAGAAGAATAAAGTGGGAGGTATCACACTTCCTGATATCAAGTTATACTACAAGGCCATTGTACTCAAAACAGCCTGGTACTGGCATAAGAACAGGCATATAGATCAATGGAATAGAACAGAGAACCCAGAAATAAACCCACAGTTCTATGGACAACTGATATTTGACAAAGGAGGTAAGGAAATACAATGGAGTAAAGACAGCCTCTTTAACAAATGGTGTTGGGAAAATTGGACAGCTACCTGCAAAAAAATGAAACTAGATCACCATCTTACACCACTCACAAAAATAAACTCAAAATGGATAAAAGACTTGAATGTAGGCCGTGAAACCATAAGCATCTTAGAAGAAAACATAGGCAGTAAGCTCTCCGACATCTCTCGGAGCAATATATTTGCTGATTTATCTCCACGGGGAAGTGAAATAAAAGACAGGATAAACAAATGGGACTATATCAAACTAAAAAGCTTTTGCACAGCTAAAGACAACAAGAACAGAATAAAAAGACAAACTACACAATGGGAGAACATATTTGACAATACGTCTGATAAGGGGTTAATAACCAAAATTTATAAAGAACTTGTAAAACTCAACACCAGGAAGACAAACAACCCAATCCAAAAATGGGCAAAAGAGATGAATAGACACTTCTCCAAAGAGGACATACAGATGGCCAATAGGCATATGAAAAAATGCTCAACATCACTAATCATTAGAGAAATGCAAATTAAAACCACAATGAGATATCACCTTACACCAGTCAGAATGGCGCTTATCAACAAAACAACACAGAATAAGTGCTGGCGAGGATGTGGAGAAAAGGGGACCCTCCTGCACTGCTGGTGGGAATGCAGACTGGTGTAGCCACTGTGGAAAACAGTATGGAGATTCCTCAAAAAACTGAAAATCGAACCGCCTTTTGACCCAGCTATCCCACTTTTAGGAATATACCCCAAGGACATCATAGAACGGCTCGAAAAGGAGAAATGCACCCGCATGTTTGTGGCAGCATTGTTCACAATAGCGAAGATCTGGAAACAGCCCAAGTGTCCGTCAGAGGACGAGTGGATTAAAAAACTTTGGTACATATATACTATGGAATACTACTCAGCCATAAGAAATGATGACATCGGATCATTTACAATAACATGGATGGACCTTGATAACATTATACGGAGTGAAATAATTAAATCAGAAAAAAAACTGAGATGAATCCATACATAGAAGGGACATAAAAATGAGACTCAGAGACATGAACAAGAATGTGATGGCAACAGGGGCGGGGGGGTTGGGGGAGGGGGGAGGGGGTGAAGAAGGAGAGAGGGGTTAGGGGAGGGGAGGGGCACAAAGAAAATCAGATAGAAGGTGACAGAAGACAATTTAACTTTGCGGGAGGGGTATACAGCACAATCAAATGTCAAAATAATCTAGAGATATTTTCTCTCAACATATGTACCCTGATTTATCAATGTCACTGCATTAAATTTAATAAAAAAATATTAATATTAAAAAAAAAAAAACAAAAGACTATGGCCTACCAGTTTTTGGCTCCATGGTTTCTTTACCGACTGTCCGAATCCAATGCGAACCTGCATGGGCCGGGCTGCTCTGATAGAGGCCCTGGCCTTGGCTTCTGGCTTTACACCCCAGAGAAGTGACTTTGTATTACAGACTTCCCTATTCTGTATATTGGATTAAAGGTTTTGATTTCTACACTATAAAATGGGAGCAGAACGGGAGCTTGCTCTCTTGGTTCCTAAGATTATCATTAGAGAGCAGAGAGCAGAGAAAGGCCATGTGGAGGAGGCCAGGAGAAGCAGCCAAGATGGCAGAGTGTTGAGTGAGAAGCCAGTTTGTGCAGAGTTTGTGCAGGAAGAACGAAGGAGATGGAGAACAGAGGTGAATAAGTCTGGTGAGCTAAAAACCTTTAATTCTAGGAAACTCAGATAAGTCAGTAGTAGTTTGTGAGCACTGAATGTGAGTGGGTTTTGGAGCCCAGTGTGTGTTTTTACTTGCCCACCGGGTGCAAGCTAGAATTAAAGATGATGGCCCACCAGCTTTTGGCTCTGTTGTTTATTTGCTGACTGTCCGAATCCAATGCAAACCTGCATGGGCCAGGCGGCTATGATGGTGGCTGCAGCTACTGGCTTTACAACTGATTTCTTGGACTACAACCAGAGTGGGCACTGGCTCCTTTGTTGGATGGACTTACGGATTTTGGACAATGTGAAATACCCAGATGGGTGTGGGGAGCGGCTTTGCTAGAGGCCCTTCCCCTGCCCCAAGAAGTTTTTCCCATAGCTAGAAAGAAGGCCGAGGACATTTTGCACTTTTGGCAAAGTGCTCAGAGACTGGTGAAATGTACCTTTGTAATTGTTGAAATTGTATGATTTGTCATGTTGTTGTAATTTGTGTAATTTTCCTAATTTCCATGTGCAGGAATACCTTTGCTTTAGATTGTGAAGTAAGCAAAAGGGGTGCAATGTTGGTCAAATAAGTTTGTAAATATGATATATATGTTTACTGGTTTATATAATAGTTTGCATTGGGTGTAAGGGACAGCCTGTAAGCAGGCAGGGTTGTTATAGCCTAAGGCAGGGGTCCCCAAACTTTTTACACAGGGGGCCAGTTCACTGTCCCTCAGACCATTGGAGGGCCAGACTATAAAAAAAAACTATGGAAAAATCCCTATGCACACTGCACATATCTTATTTTAAAGTAAAAAAAAAAACGGGAACAAATACAATATTTAAAATAAAGAACAAGTAAATTTAAATCAACAAACTGACCAGTATTTCCATGGGAACTAGGCTCCTCTTACTGACCACCAATGAAAGAGATGCCCCTTCCAGAAGTGCGGCGGGGGCCGGATAAATGGCCTCAGGGGGCCGCATGTGGCCCGCGGGCCGTAGTTTGGGGACCCCTGGCTTAAGGCTTAGTTTTAAGACTAAACCTTTCCCACTCTTTTAATACTAAGATCTTCTCAATATTAATCTTTTCCCCACACTCTTGACTGATGCATGATGTGAAGTGGTGCACTCTTATGAGGAATCCCATTTATGCCTCAGATAAGTGGCTTTGTATCAGAGACTTTCTTATTTAAAGGCTTATTTAAAGACTTTATTTTCTACACTATAAGATAAAGGAGATGGGGGGTCTCTCTATCTTTCAGAAATTAGCATTACAGAGGGGAGGCAGCTAAGATGGCAGAGTGCTGAAGGAGAAGCCAGTTTGTGCAGTTTGTGCAAAAAGTTTGAAGAAGGAGATGGGGAACAGAGGTGAATAAGGCTGGTGGGTCCTTTGATTCTAGGCATACTGAGATGAGTCAGTAGTTTTGTGAGCGCTGAATGAGTGGGCTTTGGAGCCCAGTGTGTGTATTTTCTCGCCTGCCGGGTATGAGCTATGATTAAAGGTCATGACCCACCAGTTCTTGGATCCATTGTTTCATTACCGTATGCCCAAATCAAATGTGAACCTGCATGGGCCAGGCGGCTGTGATGGTGGCTGCAGCTACTGGCCATACACTCATATATATTTTAAAGAGGAAATAGGGAGAAGTAAAATATAATGAAATGATTTTCATTAATCAAAATCATCTATCACCAAAATACCAACTTCGTCATTTCTTGTGGTAACTATCATGATCTTCATGGCATTGCTAAAACACTATTATCAGAATATTAAAATGGAAGCCATCTTGACTAAGAGACCTTGGAATGCATAGATTTTTATAGTTCTGTTGAAATTCTTATTTTGTAACTGACTTTTCAAAGATCCATGAATGTAAAGGCCCTGAATAGGAACATAGAATAAGGGCAGAGTTCTGTGCCCTGAGGCAAAAGCCACAGTAACTTTACTGGCAAAAGTACTGAATGCAGTACTTTGCTGAATGCAACACAATAGGAATAAAATTAGCAATTCTGGTTAATCAATAGGTGGGGTAGATATCTGAAAAGTTAGCTACTTCCCTTACACTTTGTCTACTCTAAAGAAGTTCCTCTTCTTGACTTTCTCATTCTCTTCTCTGCTTCCTGACTTACTCATTCTCATCCCTGCTTCTATGTTGTGTGTATCAATAAATACCTGTAAGGCCTGGGGGTCAGGGCCTTCTCACGAAACCTTGTAGGGGACTGTGAGGCGGTCTCCCCTAGGTCCCTTGGTGCACATTATGTGGTCTCTAAGTAGTCATTATCTCCACAACACATGAAATATAAACACTTTTATTCATTTCAAAATATTTTTATATTATACTTTCCATTATATTTAACTGTATTTTACAAGGGTTTTTTTCTGGTGTCATATTTCATTCCTGTCATTTCAAAATTACACTATATGAGTCACTTCTAAAATACAGGGCTGTAAATAGAAAATTCTACCTGTGCATAGTGTAGACATTAGTCTTAGAGAGTTGATATTTCCTGGACTTCTCACTAGTTTCAATAGTGTATCTTTTTTGAAGAACTAGGTCTTCTCGCCACTGATATGTTGGTTAGCGTGAATATGTCAATATTGTCACCCCATGTTTTAGCTTGTGTTGGTCAAATAAGTTTATAAGTATGATATATATGTTTACTCACTTATAGTTTGCGTGGAATATGGGAGACAGGCTGTAAGCCAGGAAAGTCATTATAGCCTAAGGCTTAGTTTTAAGACTAAGCCTTTCCCACCCTTTTAATACTAAGATCTTCTCAATACTAATCTTTTCTCCACACCCTTGACTGTTGCATGATGTAGGGTGGTGCATTCTTATGAAGAATCCCATTTATGTGTCAGATAAGTGACTTTGTATCAGACTTCCTTATTTGTATATTGGCTTAAAGGTTTTGATTTCTACACTATAAAATGGGGCAGACTGAGGGCTCACTCTCTCTTGGTTACTGAAATTAGCATTGCAGAGGAGAGGCAGCCAAGATGGCAGAGTGCTGAAGGAGAAGCCAGTTTGTACAGAGTTTGTACAGAGAGAAGGAGATGGGGAACAGAGGTGAATAAGGCTGGTGAGGTAGAAACCTTCGATTCAAGGAATACTCAGATAAGTCCGTGGCTTTGGGAGCCCTGAATGGAAAGGGAAGTGTTTTCCCACTATGTGTATTTCTCATGCACCCGGGTGCAAGCTAGGATTAAAGTTAATGGCTCACCAGTTCTTGGCTCTGTTGTTTCATTACCGACTGTCTGAATCAAATGCAAACCTGCATGGGCCAGGCAGCTGTGATGGTGGCTGTGGCTACTGGCTTTACTCTGGGAATATGTTGGGCAGATAAAATGTATTATGCTCACTTTGTTAAAAATGGCGCTGCCCACGTGAGGCCGTCGCCCAGGTGATATTAATGTGTGTTGAGAATCCTTGTAGCCTGGGGCTTGGTTTTGGGATTAAGCCTTTCCCACCCTTTTTGATGTGGGGTGGTACAATCCAATCATGCCTCAGAGAAGTGACTTTGTATTAGAGACTTCCCTATTTTGTATATTGGATTAGAGGTTGTGAAGCTACAATATAAAATGGGGACAGAACGAGAGTTTGCTCTCTTGGTTCCTGGGATGATTAGCATGAGAGAGCAGAGGGAGCAGAGCAGAGAGCAGAAAGAGGCCATGTGGCCAGGAGAAGCAGCCAAGATGGCAGAGTATTGAGTGAGATGCCAGTTTGTGCAGTTTGACGCTGGAGAAGGAAGGAGATGGGGAACAGAGGAGAATAAGGCTGGTGAGCTAGAAACCTTTGATTCTAGGAAACTCGGATAAATCAGTAGCTTTGTGAGCACTGAATGTGAGTGGGTTTTGGAGCCCAGTGTGTGTTTTTACTTGCCCACCGGGTGCAAGCTAGAATTAAAGAAAATGGCCTATCAGTTTTTGGCTCCATTGTTTCTTTACCGACTGTCCGAATCCAATGCGAACCTGCATGAGCTGGGCTTCTGTGATAGCAGCCCTGGCTTCTGGCTTTACAGAATATTAAATGATCTGTTGATCTGTGTTATCACCATTGTTGATCATTATTCTTTGTCATTAAGATGACAAATGGGGTTTTGGAGAATTTTAATCTTTATAAACAGTCTTTTGAAAACTAAGAGAATAAATGGAAGTGTGGGGAGGACTATAGGGGAATTTAAAAAGAGAGAACATAAAATGGCTTTTTAGAAATGTAGATGTACTAAGGAGATCTGTTTTAGAGTTTAGAGTATTTACTATTTTTAACTTACATATCTGGCATAATTTTAGTTATAAGGGCCTAGAAAAATCTATATAAAATGAGTGTGACTAATAGTCTCATATATCAAGGAAAGTTACTCATAGCCCTGATGTAAGAAAATTTTTAACCACTCCTAAGTTCCTAGAAAGACAGATAACTAAACAAGAGATGAGGTTCTTCTCACACATCCTGCATTTTGCTTCAAATTAAACTTTTATTCCACACACACAAAAATGTGAAGGGGTGGATAGATTACACTTTTAGTAATCAGGCCTTCAGCAGAGATATAACTTCACAAGCATTGTGAAGCCTTTCTACAACTTGGAAACTGGATTAACTGCAATACCACAAGGCAATGACCTTGCCCAATTCACAATCTCTGTGATAAAAACAAACAAACAAACACAAAATACAGGGTTAGAAATTGAAAAGTTAACTGACTAAATAAATCATTGATAATGAATGACTCAATTTTCTAGTCTGTCTTTGGATTGCTACAGGCATAATAAATTACACCTGTAACAACCAACAGTCAACAAGAAAAAAAATTAAGTAGCAATATTATACCAATAGCATTGCATCACTTTAAAAAATTCTGGACAAGTGGATTTTAAAGTTAAAATAAAATCTCATGTAGGAACAGTTTTCTGAACAGCCCACATACCTCTTGTGAACTTATGTGCTGCCAAGAGTTAAAACATGTAAAATCCAGCCCATGACATTCCTGTCTATAATTGGATTATCCCAATATTTTTCTCCACCCCTAATCAAGGTAAGGTTATTTGACAACAGGAGCACTTAAACAGAGACCAATCTCATGAAGAAAAGAGTCATGAGATTTGGCAATTAAATCACATATTTACTGAAGGCTTAATATGTGTGAATCCTCTATGGTATTACTTGGCACTAAGATGAACAAAGCATCTGACAAACTTAAGCCTTTGAGCATTTTCTCTAACTTATTCACCAGGACAACTGAATTCTTTGCAGCATCTGAGACTAAATTTAGAAACGTATTTATGGATAATTTAAATTAAATCAGGCACTTTAGGAGATGTCAATTTATCAAGAGGATATAGCAGTCCTAAAAGTTTATGCACATAATGACAGAACTTCAAATTAAAAGGCAAAACAGGGGCTCAGAAGATGGCAGCAGAGTAGGCAGACGCACAGACACCCAGCTCTCACCACCAAACTGGAATACAAATCAATTTAGGAAAAATCAGTGTGAAAAACCAACTCTGGACTAAAAGAACAGCTCTCAAAAACCAAGGAGCAAAGAAGAAGCCACAACAAACCTGGTAGGGAGTGCCTGAATCTCCCCTGCTTACAGGAACAGAGGGGGGGTGAGGCTGAGAGCCCAGAGGGGATCTCACCCCAGGGAAAAGAACAAAAAATGCTGCTCACAGCCACTTGCCTGGCGACCAGGGAGCGAGGTGTGTTGAAAAGACTGGCTTATCTCCCAAGTAGAAAGGAAAGAGAGAGGGACAGACTGTGAGGGGCTAAGAAATGCAGGAGATGACCTATACAAAAGCTGACTCATCCATGCTGGAGGCAGCCATAGCTGGGGGAGGGACTGATCCTCCCCACAAAACAGTACTGAATTGCTTCAGAATCAGAGATTTCCAGACATCTCTCCAGCTCCAATCAGCACAAAAAGACACAGCTGAAAATAAGAAATGGGGAGGAGGGCCAGAACTCAGGTCTCCATGGAGATCTGAGGTACACCTCCCCCTACTGAAGCTGAGAAAACACCCTGCCCCCAGAGAGATTAGTTGGTGGAAGAGGTCTTCAGAATCTCAGGTTATACCCACCGCATTCCTGGATACAGTTTCAAGGAAACCTCCTACTGAGATCAGTAAACTAGAGTATCACCTGTTAAGGAAACAACAAATCAAGACTTCAAAGCTGCCCAAATCCGAATGTGGATTACAAATAATAGTTGATACCAACCCAAGAAGACCTAGAAATAACACAACTGACAACTGGAGGCAGACAACACCAAGCCTACACTCAACCAACTCTACAAAAAAAACACAGACAATGAGAAGACAAAAAATTGCAATCCAAATGAAACCTTCAGGAGATGAACTGAGTGATATGGAAATAATCAAACCTCCAGATGCAAAGTTCAAAATAATGACTGTAAGAATGCTTAGGGATCTTAGAACAACAATGGATGATCATTATGAACACCTAAATAAAGAAATAGCAAGTATAAAAAAGAATCAGTTGGAGACGACAAATACAATATCAGAAATAAAGACGACAATGGAAGGAATTAAAAATAGGATGGATAGAGCTGAGGATCAAATCAGTGAGTTGGAGGACAACTGGAATGAAAGCATGAAAGCAGAGAAGAAAAAGAAGAGACTGAAAAAGTCTGAGGAAACTCTTAGAAAGCTCTGTGACAACATGAAGAGAAATAACATCTGCATCATAGGGGTTCCTGAAAAAGAAAAAAAAAAAGAACAAGGGATAGAGACTTTGTTCAATCATATCATAGCTTAAAACTTCCCTAAATTAATGCAGGAGAAACTCTCACAAGTTCAAGAAGCACAAAGGACTCCATTAAAGAGAAACCCAAAGAAACCTACACCAAGACACATCATAATTAAAGTAACAAAGCTAAGGGATAAAAAGAAAATATTAAAAGCTGCAAGAGAAAAAAAAGCTATCACCTACAAAGAAGCCCCCATAAGGATGACATCCAACTTCTCAACAGAAACACTTGAGGCCAGAAGGGAATGGCAAGAAATATTCAAAGTAATGCAGAACAAGAACCTACAACCAAGACTACTTTATCCAGCAAGGCTATCATTTACAATCAAAGGAGAAATAAAAAGCTTCCCAGACAAAAAACAACACAAGGAATTCATTACAACCAAACCAATGCTGCAGGAAATGTTAAGGAGCCTGTTGTAAACAGATCAAAGTGGGAAAAGAATATAGCAAAAAAGCAATGCAGCTTTAAGAATAAAATGGCAATAAACAACTACATATCAATAATAATCTTAAATGTAAATGACTTAAATGATACAATCAAAAGACATATGGTAGCTGCGTGGATAAGAAAACAGGACCTGTACATATGCTGTCTACAAGAGACACACCTTAAAACAAAAGATACACATAGATTGAAGGTAAAAGGATGTAAAAAAACATTTCATGCCAATGGAAATGAAAAAAAAGCTGGGGTAGCAATACTTATATCAGACAAATTGGACTTTAAAACAAAAGATATAGTAAGAGATAAAAAAAGGCCACTACATAATGATAAAGACAGTAATCCAACAGGAAGTTATAACTATTATAAATATCTATGAACCTAATATAGGAGCACCTAAACATATAAAGCAGACTTTGATAGATTTAAAGGGCAAGATCAACAGCAATACTATAATAGTAGGATATTTTAATACCCTACTAACATCACTAGATAGATCCTCAAGAAAGAAAATTAAGAAACAGCAGACTTATTGGACACACTAGATCAACTCGATTGAATAGATATCTTCAGAACTTTTCACCCTAAAGCAGCAGAATATACATTCTTTTCAAGTGCTCATGGTACATTCTCTAGGATAGACCACATGTTAGGGCACAAAAGTGGTCTCCACAAATTTAAGAAGATTGAAATCATATCAAGCACTTTCTCCGATCTCAATGGCATGAAACTAGAAATAAACCACAACAGAAAAGCTCAAAAATTCTCAAACACATGAAAACTAAACAGCAGGTTGTTAAATAACGACTGGATTAAGAATGAGATCAAAGAAGAAATTAAAAAATTCCTAGAAACAAATGACAATGAGCATACAACAACTCAAAATTTATGGGACACAGCAAAAGCAGTACTGAGAGGGAAGTTCATAGCACTACAGGCACACTTTAAGAAGCTAGAAAAAGCTCAAATAAACAACCTAACCCTGCATCTAAAAGAACTAGAAAAAGAACAGCAAGTAAAGCCCAAATGTAGTAGAAGGAAGGAAATAATAAAGATCAGAGCAGAAATAAATGACATAGAGGCTAAAGAAACAATACAGAGGATCAATGAAACTAGGAGCTGGTTCTTCGAAAAGGTAAATAAAATTGATGAACCTTTAACTAGAATCACCAAGAAAAAGAGAGAGAGGATTCAAGTAAATAATATTAGAAATGAGAGTGAGAAATAATAACTGACACAACAGAAATACAAAATATTGTAAGAAAATACTATGAAGAACTGTATGCCAAAAAACTAGACAACCTAGATGAAATGGACAAATTCCTTGAAACATAAAATCTTCCAAAAATCAATCTGGAAGAATCAGAAAACCTAAACAGACCAATTACACCAAATGAGATTGAAACAGTTATCAAAAAGCTCCCAACAAAGAAAAATCCGGGGCCTGATGGCTTCACAACTGAATTCTACCAAATATTCAAAGAACTAACTCCTATTCTTCTCAAACTATTTTAAAAAATTCAAGAGGAAGGAAGACTTCCAAGCTCCTTTTATGAGGCAAGCATGATTCTGATTCCAAAATCAGTCAAAGACAACAACACAAAGAAAGAAAATTATAGGCCAATATCCCTGATGAACTTAGATGCAAAAATCCTCAACAAAATATTAGCAAACCGGATCCAACAACATATGGAAAAAATCATACACCATGATCAAGTGGGATTTATTTTGGGGAGGCAAGGCTGGTACAATATTCGTAAATCAATCAATGTGATTCATCACATAAACAAAAAGAAGGAGAAAAACCACATGATAATTTCAATAGTTTCAGAAAAAGCATTTGATAAAATCCAGCACCCATTCATGATCAAAACTCTCAGCAAAGTGGGAATACAGGGAACATACCTCAACATGATAAAAGCCATCTATGAGAAACCCACAACCAACATCATACTCAACGGGCAAAAATTAAAAGCAATCCCCTTAAGATCAGGAACAAGGCAGGGGTGCCCCCTTTCACCACTCTTATTTAACATAGTCCTGGAAGCCCTAGCCACAGCAGTCAGACAAGAAGAAGAAATAAAAGGCATTCAAGTTGGAAAAGAAGAAGTAAAACTATCATTATTTGCAGATGATATGATATTGTATATAGAAAACCCTAAAGTCTCGGTCAAAAAACTACTGGACCTGATAAATGAATTCAGCAAAGTAGCAGGATATAAAATCAATACTCAGAAATCAGAGGCATTTCTATACGCCAACAATGAACAGTCAGAAAGAGAAATTAAGGAAACAATCCCCTTCACTATTACAACCAAAAAAATAAAGTACCTAGGAGTAAACTTAACCAAGGAGACTAAAGACTTGAACTCGAAAAATTACAAAGCATTGATAAAAGAAATCAAGGAAGATACAAACAAGTGGAAGTATATACCGTGCTCATGGTTTGGAAGAATAAACATCATTAAAATGTCTATATTACCCAGAGCAATCTATAAATTCAACGCAATACCAATTAAAATACCAACGACATACTTAGATGAATAGACACTTCTCCAAAGAGGACATACAGATGGCCAATAGGCATATGAAAAAATGCTCAACATCACTAATCATTAGAGAAATGCAAATTAAAACCACAAATGAGATATCACCTCACACTAGCCAGAATGGCGCTCATCAGCAAAACAACACAGAATAAGTGTTGGCCAGGATGTGGAGAAAAGGGAACCCTCCTGCACTGCTGGTGGGAATGCAGACTAGTGCAGCCACTGTGGAAAACAGTATGGAGATTCCTCAAAAACTGAAAATCAAACTGCCTTTTGACCCGGCTATCCCACTTTTAAGAATATACCCCAAGAACACCATAGAATGGCTCCAAAAGGAGAAATGCACCCCCATGTTTGTGGCAGCATTGTTCACAATAGCAAAGATCTGGAAACAGCCCAAGTGTCCATCAGAGGACGAGTGGATTAAAAACCTTTAGTACATATATACTATGGAATACTACTCAGTCATAAGAAATGATGACATTTGAATCATTTACAATAATATGGATGGACCTTGATAACATTATACGAAGTGAAATAAGTAAATCAGAAAAAACTAAGAACTATATGAATTCATATATAGATGGGACATAAAAATGGGACTCAGAGACATGAACAAGAATGTGATGGCAACAGGGATAGGGGGGTAGGGGAGGGGGGGCAAGGAAGGAGAGAGGGGTTGGGGGAGGGGAGTGGCACAAAGAGAACCAGATGGAAGGTGATGGAAGACAATTTGACTTTGGGTGAGGGGTATACAGCACAATCAAATGTCAAAATAGCCCTGGCCAGTTGGCTCAGCGGTAGAGCGTCAGCCTAGCATGCGGAGGACCCGGGTTCGATTCCTGGCCAGGGCACACAGGATAAGCGCCCATTTGCTTCTCCACCCCTCCGCCGCGCCTTCCTCTCTGTCTCTCTCTTCCCCTCCCACTGCCAAGGCTCCATTGGAGCAAAGATGGCCCGGGCACTGGGGATGGCTCTGTGGTCTCTGCCTCAGGCGCTAGAGTGGCTCTGGTTGCAACATGGCGATGCCCAGGATGGGCAGAGCATCGCCCCCTGGTGGGCAGAGCATCGCCCCATGGTGGGTGTGCCAGGTGGATCCCGGTCGGGCGCATGCGGGAGTCTGTCTGACTGTCTCTCTCTGTTTCCAGCTTCAGAAAAATGCAAAAAATAAAAAAATAAAAAAAATGTCAAAATAATCTGGAGATGTTTTCTCTCAACATATGTACCCTGATTTATCAATGTCACTGCATTAAATTTAATAATAAAAAAAAGGCAAAACACTAATAGAACTTCAGAGAGAAAAAGACGAAACCACAATTATAGTTGGAGACTTTAATATCCCTCTATCTATAATTGATAGACAAAGACAGAAAATTGGTAAAGATAAAGGAGACTTAAATAACACTATCAAGCAACTTGACCTAATTAACATGTATAGGAAAAAAAGAATAGCAAATTAAACCTGAAGTAAGCAAAAGACTGACTTAAAATAATTGTCATGCTTAAATATTAAAGTCTCTTTAAAATATACTATTACAAGCTAATTAATTTATTCATTTTCATTGTGAAAGTTATCTCTTCAAGTCATTATAAAATGAAATTTCTTTCTCATTTTATTTGAAAGACTTAGAACTAATAAAATGCTTTCATCCTTCTTTTCTTATGGCTGAGCAGGATTCCATTGTATATAAGTACCACATCTATTTATCCAATCCTCTACTGAAGGACACTTTGGTTGTTTTCATGTCTCTCTCACAAATCAATAGGATAAAAAAATTTAATTACAATTAAAGACTTTGTGAAAGAGTCTAATATCACTCGCCAAAGTGGTAAATTGGTATTAGGAGTGTGCTCTCTTAACCACTCTATCTCTATTATTTATTTCTTTACATTCACTGTTTTCTGTTTGTTAACTAAACATGCAATTAAGATTTATAATAGCCTGACCAGGCAGTGGCACAGTGGATAGAGCACCAGACTGGGATGCAGAGGACCCAAGTTCAAAACCCCGAGGTCGACGGCTTGAGCATGGGCTTATCTCGCTTGAGCCAGGCACACCAGCTTGAGCATAGGGTTACTGGCTCAAGCATGGGATCATAGACATGACCTATGGTCACTGGCTTGAGCCCAAAGGTCACTGGTTTGTAGCCCAAGATTGCTGGCTTGAGCCCAAGGCCATTGGCTTGAGCAAGGGGTTACTTGCTCTGCTGTAGCCCACCGGTCAAAGCACCTATGAGAAAACAATCAATGAACAACTAAGCAGACTACAGAGCCGCAATGAAGAACTGATGCTTTCGTCTCTCTCCCTTCCTGCTAGTTTGTCCCTATCTGTCCCTATCTCTGTCTCTGCCACACACACACACACACACACACACACAAAGATTTATAATATAATTGTCATCTCAGCATCCCTGAAATTCCAATCTCTAATAATAATAACAATAATGCCGAGCTCATCCACACATATAGTCAGGGAGTCCTTGGGTTACAAGAGTCTAGGCATACAACATTTCAAGTTTACCACACTCACACCCATAAAAACTTAAAAAAATTGAGACATGTTTTCACTTATGCCATTAGCATCATACTTATGGACTAAGTGGCCAAACTTGTTTGGTTGCACCTGGCGGAAGAATACGCAGCAACGCAGCATATGATGAGGGAGGTGGCATCCCCCAGTACACTTACCTGCGCCATTTTGAACTGTTGAAAGCTCAAGTGTTCTGTCTGCGTTAGGCTAGGGTGTGTTTCAACTTACACTCAAATTCAGGTTACATCACTGCAATAGGAACGCAACTGTGTCATAA
Source organism: Saccopteryx bilineata (assembly GCF_036850765.1). NCBI lineage: Eukaryota > Metazoa > Chordata > Mammalia > Chiroptera > Emballonuridae > Saccopteryx > Saccopteryx bilineata. The sequence continues at coordinate 184,000,112 of NC_089490.1, read as the reverse complement.
CCCGAGGATCCCCTGTAACTGTTCCTATATTCTGCTCTATCATGACTTCTGAGATAAATGACTTTCACTATAAGAGAATGAGCCATAAATATCTCTAAGCTTCAATATTGTAGATATCTGGTTAAGTTCCTCATCCAAAAGATTTATTTATAGAAAATAGACTTTACTGACAAGGTAAGAATCTGCTTTTTGTTATTATTGTTACTGTGGTAAAAAAATAAAACAACATAATATTTACCCCCCTTAACCATTTCAGTGTACAGCTGAGTAGTGTTAAGTATATTCACATTGTTGCAAAACAGATCTCCAGAATGGTTTCATATTTCAGAATTAAAACAACATGTGTTAAACAGCACTGTTCCCTCACTTCCTCCTCTCTGTTCCTGGTAACCACCATTCTACTCTGTTCTTAAGACTTTTCTTTTTGACACACTCAGAGATACAGAGAACAGACTAATAGCTGTAAGAGGAGAGGGGGGCTGGGGGGCTGGGTAAAATAGGTAGAGGGATTAAGGAAAAAACTACCCAATAAAGACAACAGTATGGTGACTACCAAAGGGAAAGGGGATGGGGGAGGTAGAAGAGGGTAAATGGGGGATCAGTGGTGATGGAGGGAAACTGACTTTGGATGATGAGCATGTGATACAATATACAGATGATATATTATAGAGCTGTACATTTGAAATCTATATAATTTTATTAACTAATGTAATCCTCAATAGTCAATAAAAATTTTTAAGAATTTCATTTTTGTATATATTTTCCCTGACCTTTTTTTTTTTTTCTAATATGTTTGTGGAAACAGGAAGAAAACGTAGACTGATATTTCATCTCATATCTGTTTTTTAAAACATCAGTCATTATTCAAATAATAGGTTTCTCAGAATGCCATAGTATATATTATTTTAATGCTACCACAACTGTAAAAGCAATGTGGATAGTATTGGGCTTTCTTTTTTCTTGCCATACCTACAAAGTGGTTGTTGGGGAAAAAAAAATCTAAGAAACATTTAAGCAGTCTTTTCCCTAGTTTTGTTCAAATATAGCAAGGGTATAATTAGCTAGACAAGCTGCCTAACTCTGTAATATATGTCATCTCTTCAAGTTACAAACCTGAGCAGTGACAACCCTTGCAGTGAAATAAAAATCTCCACTTTTCAAAAAAATTACATTCAGTAAGATGAAGTAAAACATGTCCAATCTTCTCTTTCCCAGGAGGAAAGTATATATAAGAGAGAGGTTAAAAATTCTTTTTCAATTATTTTTAATTTAGCAATTTAAGGTGCTACAATAATGAGACATTCATTTTTCTTGCCACCAAGTAATCACTTGCACATTATTGGACAGCTGCATGGGTTTGACTGCCTCACTGCCACTTAAAGAGGATCTTGGGAATAAGCCAAGATGTTTCTGAGGTTCTTTTTGCTCAAAAAAAAAAAAAAAGGCCTGACCTGTGGTGGCGCAGTGGATAAAGCATCGACCTGGAAATGCTGAGGTCGCCGGTTCAAAACCCTGGGCTTGCCTGGTCAAGGCACATATGGGAGTTGATGCTTCCAGCTCCTCCCCACCTTCTCTCTCTCTCTCTCTGTCTCTCTCTCCTCTCTCTCTTCCTCTCTGTCTCTCTCTCTTCCTTTCTCCTCTCTAAAATGAATAAATAAAATAAAATAAAAATTAAAAAAAAATTTAAAAAAAAAAAAAAAAAAAGTCCAAGATGCTACTTTGGTAAGGCAGCAACTCAAGAATTTCACTTTAGATTACTCTTCCTTTTTCATTAATATTCAACAAATAAATTATTCTACCCCTAAATTCAAAGTTTCTAACCTTTTGATGTTACCCATGTTCTTTGACACTTAAGGTTAAATGCAAAACTTTCTCTGAAATGAGTATCTGATTGAATACTGCTTCTCCAAAAACAAGTGCCTCAGGATATGACCTAGAATACACATTTCTGAGACCAAGTAAAGAAGTGAAGCCTAAAATGTTTAAGAGCTACACAAGAGGAGTCAGTAATAACCCAGCAAGTCATGCACCTCAGCTCAGCAGAAACTTACATCTGCTGATAAAGAGGCAATGGATCACCAAAACAACCAGAACTGATAAATCTGAGAGAAGACCATCATCTTTTCATGTCTGATCTTATAACGGTCTTTTCAGTCCTATTTGTCAGAACAAGCTATAGACTTATTATGTGTTGTACAAGGCTTTTAACCAAATCAATAATTCTAAGTGCGTATTTTCAGTTCATTGCAGTGCTAATCTTATATAATACATTGCTTGCACACATTGACAAGAGTCACACAGCATGTAGCTAGAAGTTTCTCCTACTCAAACTATTTTTTTCAGATATCAACCAACATAATGATGTTGATCACAAAACACTATCATGGCATTTAATACCTATCTTTAAAATAATCATTAATTCAAGCATTACAAGCAATCTGAGTGAAAGGCCCTGGGCTTGGTGGTACAGGTGACTCAAAGATGGATAACTATCCCTGCCCTCAGTCAGTTTTCAATCTACCAGGATGACAGCTACATTTCAGGTGACAAATATATTATTCAAACTAGGGTACTTTGACAGTAAGAAATATGCTTTTAAAAATTAAGCCAAGGAGACCTGAAGATGGCAGCAGAGTAGGCAGATGCACAGACTCCCAGATCACATCACAGAACTGGATTATAAACTAATTTATAAACAATCAGCGTGAAAAACCAAACCTGGACTACAAGAACAGCTCTCAAAAACCAAGGAGCAGGCCCTGGCCTGTTGGCTCAGTGGTAGAGCGTCGGCCTGGTGCGCAGGATTCCTGGGTTCGATTCCTGGCCAGGGCACACAGGAGAAGTGCCTATCTGCTTCTCCACCCATCCCCCTCTCCTTCCTCTCTGTCTCTCGCTTCCCCTCCCGCAGCCAAGGCTCCATTGGAGCAAAGTTTGCCCAGGTGCTGAGGATGGCTCTGTGGCCTCTGCCTCAGGCGCTAGAATGGGTCTGATTGCGGCAGAGCAATGCCCCAGATGGGCAGAGCACCGCCCCCTGTGGGTGTGCCAGGTGGATCCCGGTCGGACGCATGCAGGATCTGTCTGACTGCCTCCCTGTTTCCAAATTCAGAAGAGTACAAAAAAAAAAACAAGGAGCAAAAAAGAAGCCACAACAAACCTGGTAGGGAGTGCCTGAATCTCCCTTGCTTACAGGAACAGAGTGGAGGGTGAGGTTGGGTACTCACTCCAAGGAAAGAGCAGTAAATACTGCTCACAGCCACTTGCCTGGTGACCAGGGAATGAGGTGTGTTGAAAGGGTCCACTTGTCTTCCAAAAAGAAAGGAGAGAGAGAGAGACAGATAGTGAGAGGGAGAGGAATGCAGGAGAGGACCTGAAAAGCTGACTCATTCAGTGCTGGAGGCAGCCATAATTGGGGGAGGGGCTGATCCTTTCACAAAGCAAAATACAAAAGTACTTCCAGGTCACGGAGATACAGACATCTCTCAACCTCCAATCAGCACAACAAGACACAGCTGAAAACAAAAAGTAGGGTGGAGGGGCAGTAACTCAGGTCTCCATGGAGATCTGAGATACACCTCCCCCTACTGAAGCTGACAAAGCAACCGGCCCCCAAGAGAGATTAACTGGCAGAAGAGGACTTCAGAGCCTCAGGTCACACCCACCGCATTCCTGGATACAGTTTCAAATAAGCCCCCTGCTGAGATCAGCAAACAAGACAATCACCTGTTAAGAAAACAAACAAATCAAGACTTCAAAGTAGCCCAAATCTGAAAGTGGATTACAAATAATAGCTGAAGCCAACCCAAGAAGACCGAAAAACAACACAAGTGAAAACTGGAGGCAAACAACACCAAGCCTAGACTCAACCAGCTCTACAAACAAAACACCCAAACACACAGACATAATGAGAAGACAAAGAAGTGCAATCCAAACGAAACCACAAGAGAAACCTTCAGGAGATGAACTGAGTGATATGGAAATAATCAAACTTCCGGATGCGGAATTCAAAATAATGATTGTAAGGATGCTTAGGGATCTTAGAACAACAATGGATGGTCAACACGAACACCTAAATAAATAAATAGCAAGTATAAAAAAGGATATTGAAATATTAAAAAAGAATAAGTCAGAGATGACAAATACAATATCAGAATTGAAGATGACAATGGAAGGAATTAAAAACAGGATGGATAGAGCTGAGGATCGAATCAGCGAGTTGGAGGACAACTGGAATGAAGACATGAAAGCAGAGAAGAAAAAAGAAAAGAGACTCAAAAATTCTGAGGAAAGTCTTGGAGAGCTCTGTGACAACATAAGGAGAAATAATATCCACATTATAGGTGTTCCTGAAGAAGAAGAGAAATAACAAGGGATAGAGACTTTGTTCAATCATATCATAGCTGAAAACGTCCCTAAATTAATGCAGGAGAAACTCTCACAAGTTCAAGAAGCACAGAGAACTCCATTAAAGATAAATCCAAAGAAACCTACACCAAGACACATCATAATTAAAATACCAAAGCTAAGCAATAAAGAAAAAATATTAAAAGCTACTAGAGAAAAAAAGCCATCACCTACAAAGGAGCCCCCATAAGGATGACATCAGACTTCTCAACAGAAACACTTGAGGCCAGAAGGGAATGGCAAGAAATATTCAAAGTAATGCCAAATAGGAACCTACAACCAAGACTATTTTATCCAGCAAGGCTATCATTTAAAACTGAAGAAGAAATAAAAAGTTTCCCAGACAAAAAAAAATTCAAGGAATTCATTACAACCAAACCAACGCTGCAGGAAATGTTAAGGGACATGATATAAACAGATCAAAGTGGGAAAAGAATATAGCAAAAGAGGAATAGAGCTTTAAATAATAAAATGGCAATAAAAACTACATATCAATAATAACCTTAAATGTAAATGGATTAAATGATCCAATCAAAAGACATAGGGTAGCTGCATGGATAAGAAAACAGGACCCATACATATGCTGCCTACAAGAAACACACCTTAAAACAAAAGATGCACATAGGCTCAAGGTAACAGGATGGAAAAAAACATTTCATGCAAATGGAAATGAAAAAAAAAGCTGGGGTAGCAATACTTAGACAAAATGGACATTAAAACAAAAAATATAGTAAGAGATAAAGAAGGCCACTACATAATGATAAAGGGAGCAATCCAACAGGAAGTTATAACTATTATAAATATCTACGCACCTGGCCCTGGCTGGTTGGCTCAGCGGTAGAGTGTCGGCCTGGCGTGCGGGAGACCAGGTTCAATTCCCGGCCAGGGCACATAGGAGAAGCACCCATTTGCTTCTCCACCCCCCCCCTCCTTCCTCTCTGTCTCTCTTCCCCTCCCGCAGCCAAGGCTCCATTGGAGCAAAGATGGCCCGGGCGCTGGAGATGGCTCCTTGGCCTCTGCCCCAGGCGCTAGAGTGGCTCTGGTCATGGCAGAGCGACACCCCAGAGGGGCAGAGCATCGCCTCCTGGTGGGCAGAGCGTCGCCCCTGGTGGGCATGCCGGGTGGATCCCGGTCGGGCGTATGCGGGAGTCTGTCTGACTGTCTCTCCCTGTTTCCAGCTTCAGAAAAATACAAATATATATATATATATATATATATATATGCACCTAATATAGGAGCACCTAAATATATAAAGCAGACTTTGATGGATATAAAGAGCAAGATCAACAGCAATACTATAATAGTAGGATATTTTAATACCCTACTAACATCACTAGATATATTCTCAAGAAAGAAAATTAACAAAGAAACAGCATAATTAAAGGACACACTAGATAAACTCGATTTAATAGATATCTTCAGAATGTATCACCCTAAAGCAGAAGAATATATTATACATTTTTTTCAAGTACTCATGGTACATTCTCTAGGATAGACCACATGTTAGGGCACAAAAGTGGTCTCAACAAATTGAAGAAGATTGAAATCATATTAAGCACTTTCTCTGATCACAATGGCATGAAACTATAAATAAAACACAACAGAAAAGCTCAAAAATTCTCAAACATATGGAAATTAAATAGCAGGTTGTTAAATAACAAATGGATTAAGCATGAGATCAAAGAAGAAATAAAAAAATTCCTAGAAACAAATGAAAATGAGATAATGAGCATACAACAACTCAAAATTTATGGGACACAGCGAAATCAGTACTGAGGAGGAAGTTCAGAGCAATACAGGCACACTTTAAGAAGCTAGAAAAAGCTCAAATAAACAACTTAACCCCACATCTAAAAGAACTAGAAAAAGAACAGCAAGTAAAGCCCAAATGTAGTAGAAGGAAGGAAATAATAAAGATCAGAGCAGAAATAAATGACATAGAGGCTAAAGAAACAATACAGAGGGTCAATGAAAGTAGGAGCTGGTTCTTTGAAAAGATTCTTTGAAAACAAGATCGATGAACCTTTAACTAGACTCACCAAGAAAAAAAGAGAGAGGACTCAAATAAATAAAATTAGAAATGAGAGAGGAGAAGTAACAACTGACACAACAGAAATACAAAATATTGTAAGAAAATACTATGAAGAACTGTATGCAAAAAACTAGACAGCCTAGATGAAATGGACAAATTCCTTGAAACATAAAATCTTCCAAAAATCAATCTGGAAGAATCAGAAAACCTAAACACACTGATTACACCAAATGAGATCAAAACAGTTCTGATTCCAAAACCAGGCAAAGACAACACAAAGAAAGAAAATTATAGGCCAATATCTCTGATGAATATAGATGCTAAAATCCGCAATAAAATATTACAAACTGGATCCAACAATATATGGAAAAAATAATACACCATGATCAAGTGGGATTTATTCTGGGGAGGCAAGGCTGGTACAATATTCGCAAATCAATCAATGTGTTTCATCACATAAACAAAAGGAAGGAGAAAAACCACATGATAATTTTAATAGATGCAGAAAAGGCATTTGATAAAATCCAGCACCCATTCATGATCAAAACTCTCAGCAAAGTGGGAAGACAGGGAACATACCTCAACATGATAAAAGCCATCTATGAGAAACCCACAGCCAACATCATTCTCAATGGGCAAAAATTAAAAGAAATGCCTTAAAATCAGGAACAAGGCAGGGGTGCCCTCTTTCACCACACTTATTCAACATAGTCCTGGAAGTCCTAGCCACAGTAATCAGACAAGAAGAAGAAATAACAGGCATTTAAGTTAGAAAAGAAGAAGTAAAGCTATCATTATTTGCAGATGATATGATATTGTATATAGAAAACCCTAAAGTCTCAGTCAAAAAACTACTGGACCTGATAAATGAATTCAGCAAAGTGGCAGGAATAAAATCAATACTCAGAAATCAGAGGGATTTTTCTATGCCAATAATGAACAGTCAGAAAGAGAAATTAAGGAAACAATCCCCTTCACTATTACAACCAAAATAATAAAGTACCTATGAGTACATTTAACCAAAGAGACTAAAGACTTGAACTCGGAAAATATAAAACATTGATAAAAGAAATCAAGGAAGAAACAAACAAGTGGAAGCATATACTGTGCTCATGGTTAGGAAGAATAAACATCATTAAAATGTTTATGATACCCAAAGCAATCTATAAATTCAATGCAATACCAATTAAAATACCAATGACATACTTTAAAGATATAGATCACATATTCTGAAATTTTATATGGAACCAAAAGAGAACACGAATAGTCTCAGCAATCTTAAAAAAGAAGAATAAAGTGGGAGGTATCACACTTCTTGATATCAAGCTATACTACAAGGCCATTGTACTCAAAATAGCCTAGTACTGGCATAAGAACAGGCACATAGATCAATGAAACAGAACGAAGAACCCAGAAATAAGCCCACAGCTCTATGGACAACTGATATTTGACAAAGGAGGTAAGAGCATACAATGGAGTAAAGACAGCCTCTTTAACAAATGGTGTTGGGAAAACTGGACAGCAACCTGCAAAAAAAATGAAAGTAGACCACCAACTTACACCATTCACAAAAATAAACTCAAAATGGATAAAAGACTTAAATGTAAGTCATGAAACCATAAGCATCTTAGAAGAAAACATAGGCAGTAAGCTCTCCGACATCTCTCTCAGCGATATATTTGCTGATTTATCTCCATGGGCAAGTGAAATAAAAGATGGGATAAACTAATGGGACTATATCAAACTAAAAAGCTTTGGCACAGCTAAAGACAATAAGAACATAATAAAAAGACAAACTACACAATGGGAGAACATATTTGACAATGCATCTGATAAGAGGCTAATAATCAAAATTTATAAGAACTTGTAAATCCTAACACCAGAAAGATAAACAATCCAATCAAAAAATGGGTAAAAGAAATGAATAGACACTTCTCCAAAGAGGACACACAGATAACCAATAGGCATATGAAAAAATGTTCAACATCACTAATGATTAGAGAAATGCAAATTAAAACCACAAATGAGATATCACCTCACACCAGTCAGAATGGCGCTCATCAATAAAACAACACAGAATAAGTGCTGGTGAGGATGTGGAGAAAAGGGAACCCTCCTTCACTGCTGGTGGGAATGCAGACTGGTGCAGCCACTGTGGAAAACAGTATGGAGATTTCTCTTTTTTTTTTTTTTTTTTTTTTTTTGAGATTTCTCAAGAAATTAAAAATCGAACTGCCTTTTGACCCAGCTATACCACTGTTAGGAATATACCCCAAGAACACCATAGCACTGTTTGAAAAGAAGAAATTCACCCCCATGTTTATGGCAGCATTGTTCACAATAGCAAAGATCTGGAAACAGCCCAAGTGTCCATCAGAGGACGAGTGGATTAAAAAGCTTTGGTATATATATACTATGGAATACTACTCAGCCATAAGAAATGATGACATAGGATCTTTTACAACATCATGGATGGGCCTTGATAACATTATACTGAGCGAAAGAAGTAAATCAGAATAAACTAAGAACTATATGATTCCATACATAGGTGGGACATAAAGATGAGACTCAGAGACATGGACAACAGTGTTGGGGTTATAGGGTGGAGGGAGGAGAGGGAGGGGGTTAGGGGAGGGGAGGGGCACAAAGATCATGGCTTTTCAGCATTTGCCATATTCCCCCCTTAATCTATAGACAGACAGCAAATATTTACTTATGGTGTTTCCACTATAAAGACTGCTGTCTTAGGAACAAATGCTGATGAACTATTTCAGCAGTTCCTCCTTCTTCAAAGACTTATATGTCAACATAGAGCTCCATGTTTCATAGGACATACTCAAGCTCACTCCATGCTCCCTGGAGCTTTAGCACAAGGGAAAGCCCTTTTTTTTTCTTTTCTGTTTTTTTTTGTTGTTGTTGTTGTTGTTGTATTTTTTCTTTTATTTATTTTTTTTCTGAAGATGGAAATGGGGAGGCAGTCAGACAGACTCCTGCATGCGCCTGACCGGGATCCGCCTGGCATGCCTACAGTGGGGGGAATGCTCTGCCTATCTGGGGTGTTGCTCTGTTGCAACCAGAGCCATTCTAGCACCTGAGGCAGAGGCCATGGGGCCATCCTTAGTGCCCGGGGTGACTTGCTCTGGTGGAGCCTTGGCTGCAGGAGGGGAAGAGAGAGACAGAGAGGAAGGAGAGGGGGAGGGTGGAGAAGTAGTTGGGCGCTTCTTCTGTGTGCTCTGACTGGGAATCGAACCCAGGAATCCTGCACACCAGGCCAATGCTCTACCACTGAACCAACCGGCCAGGGCCTAGGAATGCCCTTGTTGATCAAGCTACCCAAAAGAAAATTATATGGAGCAACCATGACAGACCAAACAAGTCAGTCTCATACTATTCATCACCAGAATGCTGCAGCCCGGTGTAAACAGTTTTAACTTTCCCGGGAAGCAGCATGGCAGATTGGGAAATCCTGTCCAAGGGGTCCTATACTGCCCCTTCATTTGGAGTTAACCCTCAAGAACCCCTACCAGGACAACTTTGGCAGATGGATGTTACTCATATACCTTCATTTGGCAAACAGTCGTATGTCCACATTACAGTGGATACATATTCCGGACCTATAGTAACCTCTGTCAGAACAGGAGAGGCTGCTAAGCATGCTATAGCTCATGGTCTGCATGCATTGTTCTATTATTGGATTTCCTAAACTGGATAAACTGAAAATGCTCCTGCATATGGAGCAAAATTATTTACTGTATTTTGTCATGCTTACAATCTTTAAAGTTAAAATATTATTAAAGTGTACTCAGCAAACATTTTAAGGTCAATTAAAAAAATTTTAAAGGGGGTAGTCATATCCTGGAACTCCTACAGGTCTACCATATCATCCTTTTTACTTAAAAAAAAAAATTTACATTTCTTTTGAATGCTGATGAACAGGAGACACCAAATCTTTTTTGCCTGCAAACTACTACATTCTTTATTACATCCAGCTAATAACACTGTTTTGTCTTTTTCCAAATAGCTCCAGATATATGGAAAAGATTTATATAGGCGGATGGGGATCCTCAAACCCCTCAGTGAGATCTCCTGAGCATGGCTTTTAAGATACCTAGAGGCAGAAAAAGCCCAATAGAGATCAGGGGAACTACCAGCTTTTAGGATACACCCTTAAAGGCTCCAACACCCCAAAGGGGTCTCATAGGATGCCATCTGGGTCCTGCTTCAATAGTGGAAAGGAAGGTCATTGAGCTAAGGCCTGCCAGGCTTACTCGCCTCTGCTGTGAGGAAACAGGGATACTGGAAGGTAGGTTTCCCCCTTGCTTCTCTAAGATAGGGTTCAGTCTCTTCCAGCCCTGCTCCAGCCACCTATGACCTAACCTTGCCCAGAAAGCTGGGGTTTGCCACTGAAGGCTGAAGGTGCCCAGGGCCGTCGGTCCCATCTATGACACTGGACGAGCCTAGGGTATTTCTTCCAAGAAGCAGTAAACTGATCTCATTTGCACAAGGGCCAATTAACTATGTTTTGCCTGAATAGTCAGGTTTTTTATTCTTCCCTCAAAGATCTCTGTTGTGGGTGTTGATAGTCCTATTTTCTGCTGCTTTGCTTAATATATAGTGTTTCCTTTATCCCTCCTACCTCAATGCCCCACTCATATTTCAGGCTGGGACCTACTCCTAATTTAGAGCTCTTTCCTCTTTTTGCCAACTTCTATTATGAATCTACCTTTGCCACCCAGCTTAGTGTATCCCAAGGTTCTCTTTACCATGCCACAGTCGCAAAGCTCTAGGGAAGAGCAACCTGGTCTCATCTCTCCAGGCAGAGGAGAACAGAAGCTCCATATCCACGCATGCTGCAAATGGCTTTTCCAGTCTACCTGAATCATTACCAGCTAGAAGCAGCGGTCATTGGGACTTGGACATGAGCTGCAAAGTATAGAATGGTGACAATTCCAGTGCCATGAGGACTTTTCCTGGATGTGGACTTTTCTGGACTCCTGCTCCCTGTGACAGCTCCTAACAGACTGAACTGTGGTTGGGTTGCATTTTTCAGGGATTTGGCATGGTGATGGGGCCAACTTGGACTTGGTGAACATGTAAGGACACTACTCTTTTATGGATTTTTGCTGTATTGGCCAAGAGTTTGCTTAAAGTCTTTTAATCACTGTAAAAAAAATAGAAGACTGGATAAAGAAGATGGGGCACATATACACCATGGTATACTATTCAGCTAGAAGAAATTATGACATCGGATCACTTACAGCAGAATGGTGGAATCTTGATAACAGTATGTGGAGTGAAATAAGTGAATCAGAAAAAAACAAGAACTGCAGGATTCCATACATTGGTGGGACATAAAAACGAGACTAAGAGACATGGACAGGAGTGGAGTGGTTATGGGGGGTGGAGGGAGGGAAAGAGGGAGAGGGGGAGGGGGAGGGGGAGGGGTACAAAGAAAACTGGATAGAGGGTGACGGAGGACGATCTCTCTTTGGGTGATGGGTATGCAACAGAACTAAATGACAAGATAACCTGGAAATGTTTTCTTTGAATATATGTATCCTGATTTATTGATGTCACCCCATTATAATAAAAATTTATTTATAAAAAAAAAAGCTTTGGTACATATATACTATGGAATACTACTCAGCCATAAGAAATGATGATATTGGATCATTTACAATAACATGGATGGACCTTGATAACATTATACGGAGTGAAATAATTAAATCAGAAAAAACTAAGAACTACATGAATCCATACATAGATGGGACATAAAAATGAGACTCAGAGACATGGACAAGAATATAATGATAACAGGGGGTGGGGTGGAGGGGTGGGGAGGGGGCGAGGAAGGAGAAGGAGGGGGTAGGGGGAGGGGAGGGGCACAAAGAAAACCAGATAGAAGGTGACGGAAGACAATTTGACTTTGGGTGAGGGGTATGCAACATAATCAAATGTCAAAATAATCTGGAGATGTTTTCTCGGAACATATGTACCCTGATTTATCAATGTCACTGCATTAAAATTAATAAAAATAAGATAAAAAAAATTAAGCCAAAATAACAGACATAAACAAATTTGTCCTAGGAAAATTGGGACATATAGTCACCCTGACACTGGTATACAATATTTTGCAGTTAACTATTTTTCAAAAGTCTTTTTCTTTTCCTGAAAACAGAGCTATGAGATAAGTAGAATAACACTATCCCTACTTTTAGATGGAAAAACTAGGGCTCAGAGAAACAAAAAGATTTACCTAAGGTCACATAACTAAACAAATGAGGGGTTCAAGGTGAGCTGAGGTTTTCTATTGATAATGTCAAATCTAATATTTGTACACTATCACACACTGCTGCATCAATAACTACCCACTAGTTGGATAGCTAAATTCTATAACCACAATTTATGGGAAGCATGGCTTTTCTGACTATAATACCCATATGGAGATGTAAGGAGGAAGAAACATTGATAAGTTGGACAGTATTATCATTTTCACGGTAAGGTTTATATTGATAAATGAGGGGAAATTAAAGAAAACTACATGATAGAAGAATGACATATAAAAAATAAAACTAGGCCCTGGCCGGTTGGCTCAGTGGTAAAGCGTCGGCCTGGCGTGCAGAAGTCCCAGATTTGATTCCCGGCCAGGGCACACAGGAGAAGCACCCATCTGCTTCTCCACCCCTCCCCCTCTCCTTCCTCTCTGTCTCTCTTCCCCTCCTGCAGCCAAGGTTCCATTGGAGCAAAGATGGCCCAGGCGCTGGGGATGGCTCCTTGGCATCTCCCCCAGGCGCTAGAGTGGCTCTGGTTGCAACAGCGACGCCCTGGAGGGGCAGAGCATCGCCCCCTGGTGGGCATGCCGGGTGGATCCCCGTCGGGTGCATGCGGGAGTCTGACTGTCTCTCCCCGTTTCCAGCTTCAGAAAATAAATAAATAAATAATAAATAAATAAATAAAAACTAACACTATTTCAAGTAAAATAAGAATGTGAAGGGGGATGTCCTCATCACCATTATTATTTAAAATTCTCTTGGAAGTTGTAATGACTAAATACTAGATAGAAAGAAATAAAATTGCCTCTTTATGCTAACAGAATTGTATAATAATAGTGATAATGACTGGGATTTTTAAAAATTGGTAAGATGGCCCTGGCCAGTTGGCTCAGCAGTAGAGCGTAGGCCTAGCGTGCGGAGGACCCGGGTTCGATTCCCGGCCAGGGCACACAGGAGAAGCGCCCATTTGCTTCTCCACCCCTCCGCCGCGCCTTCCTCTCTGTCTCTCTCTTCCCCTCTTGCAGCCAAGGCTCCATTGGAGCAAAAATGGCCCGGGCGCTGGGGATGGCTCTGTGGCCTCTGCCTCAGGCGCTAGAGTGGCTCTGGTCGCAACATGGCGATGCCCAGGATGGGCAGAGCATCGCCCCCTGGTGTGCAGAGCATCGCCCCCTGGTGGGCATGCCGGGTGGATCCTGGTCGGGCGCATGCGGGAGTCTGTCTGATTGTCTCTCCCTGTTTCCAGCTTCAGAAAAATGAAAAAAAAAAAAAAAAAATTGGTAAGATGGCTAGATGGAAGGTAAATGTTTTAAACAATAAGCTCACTTCCTATCAGAGCCAGGCCCTCTAAACCAACCACTTCTCATTCTATATAGACTGCTTTCCAGTTATATGAGATTGTTACTATCTTAAACAGAATACCTAATATCTGACTCTAAAATATCTGTTGGATGGTTTCTCCAAATTCCAGAGCAGTCATAAGAATAATGATTTATCTTACATTTATGACCAATAGGATATAGTAAAATCTTCCCTTTCAAGACAAAGAGACTTGCGTCTATGACAAAATTCTACTCCCACTCTTAGAGCCACTGGCAGCAAATTTCTGGATATTTTTAAATTTTATATTTGTCTGTGTCCAGTGTTTAAGAATGTATAATTACTGACATACAACATTAGAGCATTCAATGCAGATAAGGAAAAAAATGTCCATGATAAAACGACATTTCTGTGTCTTTTTTTTAATTGTCCAGTTTAATATTAGCTCCCTAACACCTGGGTGTAACCTGTTTGATGTGCCTCTCTTTCAATCTTTATGATCTTTATTTTTAAAAATACAGCAGTTTATACAAAACTCAAAACCAGATGCTTTATCATAAGGTGACCAATTTTTACAATGAAAAGGACAAAAATAAATTGAAGAAAACAGTATCGTAAATAAAAGAAACATTTTATTCATTGCAACAATAATACACTGTATGATAAATGCATAATAAGAACATTTGTAATATTTTATATTGTAATTATGCTTACCTGCCTATTAATTTTTAATAATAACCGTAAGAAAAAAGTACTTATTTAGCTACAAATACGTCACATCACACACAATGAATGGATCGACTCTGAATGGATCAAATACAGACATATACAGATTAGTCTTCCAATATCAAATGTAGGAGGGCACTTTTCAAGGGAGGATAGAACTTACAGAAGAAGGACTGTCCTCCCTAAAGGAGGATGATTGGTCACCTTATTTATCAATGAGATTTACATGCATTCCTTTTAAGAATGCTGTTAATATTACAAGACTTTTTATTGCTGTGTTACGATGTATTCCCTGAGACAGGTCATTTTTTTGTATCAATAATACGCATACAGGACTCTCCCTGTAGGCTTGATGAGCTGAGCAGCCATGTGCTGAAGTCCACATGGCAGAAAACTGCTGCAGTCTCTAAGAACGGCACGTGCTCTCTAGATTCTGAGAATCTCCAGCCAACAGTCTGCACAGATTGGACCCCCCAGTTATACAGATGCAAGGAAATGGATTCTGCTAACAACCTGAATGAGCTTGGAAGTGCATTCCTCCCCAGTCAAGCCTCCAGTTGAGATACAGCCTGGCCAATACAGTGAACCTTGAAGGACCTTGAAGCATAAAGCACATTCAAAAAGCACCATGCCCACAATCCTGGCCCACAGATGCTGTGAGATAATAATGTCTGTGTTGTTTCAAGCCACTTAATTTGTGATAATTTGTTACACAGCAACAGGAAACTAATACACCTTCTAATGGCTTTCTGTCTTAGAGTAAAATCCCAAGTTGCTTCCACAATTTGGGCCCTTGCTACCCTCTGTAACATCATCTTCTTTCATTTGCACCATTGTACACTTTGCTTTAGCTACGATGGCCCCAATGCTTGTCAGATATGACAAACCTGCCACTGATTCGGGGCCTTCAAACATTTTGCCTGGAATGTTCTTCCCAGATATCTGCCTCAGGTACCTACTAAAATATACTTTGTTGGTAACAATCCCTATTTTAAAAAAAAGAAAAAAAATATATATATATATATAAAATATCTCATACTTTTTTCCCCTACTCAACCTGGACTGCTAACATCTGACTGCTTTATTTTCTCTGTAGTCCTCACATATCACTACCTGATAATGCATTTAATTATTTATCTGTTTATTTCTCCATGTACCAGAATGTAAAGTCAAGTTCAAGGGGGCAGAGACTTTGCTTTAACTGCTGTTTATCTATGTATGTGGAACATTCACTGAATGAAAAAATGATAAATAAGCTAATGAATTAATTAATTAATTGAAGTGAATACACTAAGATATTGAAGAGATTAGAAGTTAATAGATATAAATTGTAAATGGAATGATTTAATGTGGAGATAAATTTTACTTAATAAATGGAGCAGAAAAAACATTCAGAGCTATAATAAATAACAATTTCCCATTTTCTCATGATCCAAATAGGAAAAAAATTATATAATTTTTCTAATCATGGGAATTAGACTAACATTTTACTTTTTCATGGCAATTGCCAGGAGGAGTCTAAGGGGAAGAAAGTGTGAGCTTAGGATTTCATACTCATTCAACTTTTCCATTGACATTCAGGCAACTAACTTAATTAAGCATACAAAAATCACATGAAATATAATCTCTACAACAGCTTTATGAAAAGTAAAATTCTTCCAATTAAGAAATGGATGAAATTAGGGACTCAGAAATAAAAAGCAAAGATGAATAGATAAGTGTTAGTGGGCACTGAATCATTCTAAATACATTTTTTTAAAACAACTAAAGCAATTTGTTAGAAAATAGAATTTGAATGTTATAAACTTTGACAAAGAAAAATGATATAACCACCAAAGCTGAAAGATTTATTCAGAAATGGTTAGAAGAAGCAAGAGTATTTAATCATAATTCATATGAGGAAAAATATTTTAATTATCTCAAAAATTAAAGCATGAAATTTTTTAAAGAACTCAAGCAACTTAATTTATCCTCCATAATAATTTTATTAACCTTAGAACTTTTAGGAAAAAAATGTTTTACTAAATTTTTCTATAGATTGTCAGAAAGTAAGTATTTAGGCTTTGTGGGTGACATAAAGTCTCTGTGGTATTTGTATTTTTGTTTCTTTTCCAAACCTTTAAAAATGTGAAAATGACCTGAGCTCCACAGCTATACCAAAAGTCCATGGGCTAAATTTAGCCTGCTTATTGGAGTTTATTGGGATGTAATACTGGGTCAGAATTCTGTTCTCTAATTTTCCCTCTAAGATCTTTTGATTTTGTTAAAATTAAGTAAAACTAAAAGCTGCATTTATATTTCAAAATTATATGATAATGTGTAGGAGTTCCGCTTTTAGCCAAGATGTATCTAACAGGTGTAATTCACAACATCTGACATCTAATCAAAATTATCAAGCATGCAAAGAACTAGGCCAATATAATCAGTAAGAAAAAAAAGTATCAAATCCAACCCAGAAGTTACACAGATGATAAAATTAGTAGACAAGAACATAAGAATTGCTATTATGACTGTATTCCATTGTTCAAGTAGCTCAAGGAAGGACTGAATATGCTAAGTAAAAATTTGTAAGATATTGAAAAGACTTATATCAAACTTCTAGAGATGAAAACTATAATGTCTAAGATTTTAAAATTTATTATACGAAATCAATAGAGATAATAAACATTGCAAGAAGAATGATTAGTTAACTTGAAAGCATATTGATAGAAATTATCCAAAATGAACCACAAAGAAAAAGACTGAGGGGAAAAAATAAAGTACTAGTGAGTTATGGGAATATATAAAGTAGCCTACAACTTTATTGATGTTCTGTTAATCATGTATTTCATTGTTTCCCTAAAGATGGGAGAGAGACCTTAAGAATAGTTAAAGATAACATGGCTAAAATTTTTCCAAATATGATGAAAACTATATAACTGAAGATCCAAGAAGGTCAATAAACCCCAAGTACACACACACAGAATTAACCACAACAAACTGTTTAAAACCAGTGATATCTTAAAATAAGCCAAGGAAAAATACAAATTGCAAACGGAAACAAAGATACAAATTGAACCAATGAAAAGCCACAATGGAGTGGAGCTACATTTTTAAAGAATTTAAAGAACTGTCAACCTAAAATTCTAAACCCAGGAAAACTATCTTTTAAAAGCAAAGATATTAGAATGGCTAAAATCCAAAACACTGACAACACCAAATGCTGACAAGGATGTGGAACAACAGAAACTCTCATATATCACTGGTGGGAATGCAAAATGGTGCAGCCATTTTGAAAGACAATTTGACTAACAACAACAACAAAAAGAAGTAAGACAATTAATATCAGGATTGAGAAAGGTGACATTACTGAATGTTTAATGTAAATTAAAAGAGTAATAAGAGAATGTTATCAAAAACTTTGTGCCAGTAAATTAAACCATTCTAATGAAATAGATAGATTCCTTGAAAAACACAAATTACCAAAATTCACTCAAGAAAAAAACAATGACTGAATGGCAAAGAAATTTACTAAAGAACTCTAATTTGCAGTTAAACATTTTTCCGAAAAGAAAACTCTTCGTTCCAATAGATTCACTGGTGGGGTGTGCAAATCCCAGGAGGTAGGGATAGTTGGAGATCATCTTAGAGTCTCTCTGTCACAAACAGTATATAGTATGGACCCATTTTAATAAAATATTTCTCCCTGAATATCTGTCACTCACTGATCTGGCTATCCATTCATCTGTAAAGTAGATAATAATCATTTAATAATGAAGGCTATTTCTGAGTGGGGATTGAGGCAATTTTCAACTCTCTTCTTTGTAAATTTTTAGGGAACTGATATGTTTCCTTTTTATAAAACATTCTGTTAGGATAATAAAATCATTATTCTTTTAGAAAATAAAAATTGAAGACTCAAGTTAGTGCAATGTCATAAAGGTCAATGAACAAGAGTATTTCAAAAAAAGGAATACATGATCAACTAATAAATTCAGCAGAAAGTGCAATAAGAGAGCTAAGGAAAGGCCACCTGGTTTAGTAACTGGGAAATCGGTACAGCTTCTATAATACAAAGTGGAGATGGAGTAGCCAGCTTACAGGGTGTTAAACAGTGAGTGAGTGGTGAGACCACAGAGAATATGGCTTCAATCATTTATTTGAGAAATTAGGGTCTAAATGATGGTCCAGACCCCAGTGTTGTGGTGAAGGAATTGGAAAATTGTTAAACTTTACTTTAAAAAAATAACTAAATGGGACACCTAATGTATGTAACTGTTAGAAAATATCAATAAAAAGAATAATACCAGGCCAACATCCACAAAAGGAAAGAATGAGTTTTTGTCCTTAGGAGACAGAACAAAATTCTAATTTCCAGAAGAGCAAGTGGGACTACAGTTATCCTGGACATGAGTAAAATATTTTTTCCTACAAAATAAAATAGCTAAAAAGGACTCCCCAAAAAATACATTATAAAAGTAGTTAATTAAACATAGAGAATAATGGAATTAAATTAGTCTTATTATATATATTCTGAAGACTGTATATCCTTTACAAGAGTGCGTTGCATACATTACCCAAATGTCTTAAATCTGCTTTACAAAATCTATGTATAGAATTTCAAATTGTTCTTTAAATATGTTAACTATAGATGCAATGGAAATCACCACATCCTTAAGAGTAATTCTTTTAAACAAGGAAATCAGTAAGTTGATTTCAGTAAATGTAAAAAATTTTCAGGTGTATCATATTAAAATTCATATTCTATAGACATTTTAAGATAACTTTTAAATTAACGTTATATTCAGACTCCTTTAAAAATACTCCTGAATGACTAGAAAAGCCATATTATCAATGAAAATACCCACTGTTACATTATGATTTATCTATTTGAATACATCAGAATTTACCAATTGCAATTTCCCCAAGGATATTTTTAATGTAAGCATACCTTGGAGCTAAATTGAAAAGTAGCAGATGATGCT
This sequence comes from Saccopteryx bilineata, assembly GCF_036850765.1. Taxonomy (NCBI): domain Eukaryota; kingdom Metazoa; phylum Chordata; class Mammalia; order Chiroptera; family Emballonuridae; genus Saccopteryx; species Saccopteryx bilineata. Next base: position 183,980,400 of record NC_089490.1, on the reverse strand, counting down.
GATGGTTTTGCCTACTAAGGTTTTCTGCTGGAAACTGAATGCAGAGAGCCAAATGAATCCTTTGAGTCTTCTCTTTATACTTCATATTCTTCACTGACAAACTTTCCATATGACCCCTGGACTCGTAGCTCCAACCTGGCGTGTGTTCTCAGCATATTTAGCTCAGTTCAGGCTCTTGGTATATCTAGTTTTAAAACAGAGAGGTGACTCATTGTATCAGTATCTATATTTCTTCATTAAAGAGATGGCTGTAGTGATCAGTATTTTAGTCAGTGTGTCATGGTATATAGCTTTCTGCTAATTGATACATGTCACAGAAATATCTGCTCAAATTGAGTAATCACAGCTGGGGCAGAAAACAGCAAGAATTGAATCAAGAGATAAACATCGTAATTACATATCAATGTTGGAAAGTGCATTTTTTATACTAAAAGGCTAAATATACTACTGTAAAAAAGAGCTATTGATTTCAAAAAATATATCACTCATCAAACCAATAAAGTCCTTTGTACCAGTTATTCTTAGATCACTATATTACCTTAGGCTAGCCATACTTAGAGTGTTGTTTCAATCGTTCAGAAAATGTATAATTTGGCATTTGAGGTAATTTGATTTTTATTTTATCTTCTATCATTGTTGAATAACCTAATATTACAAATTTTGTATTGCCTGTCTTCTATAGACAAAGAAAATGAGAACTCTTTCTGTGTTAGTAAAGTAAAAATTTAAGCTCAGCAAAAGGAGAATGTATAGGTTCATGAAATAAAAATTCTAACCTAAAATACATCAGGCATGGCATGATCTGGGAATTAAAATTTTCATCATGACTCACTGTCTCTTTCCATATTACAGGCATTATCTATGTTGGCTCCATCCCCAGCAAAATCTCTACACACAATGAAAAGATGACTTCCAACAATTGTAGGTTTACACTGTCAGAGCTCAGTATACTCTGATTGCCTTTAATTTAGCAAAGATCATGGATAAATTATCGTTAGCTCTGAAGACCTTGGCTTGGGCCACATGTCCATCCTTGACCAAATCACAATGTTCTCTTTGCTCAGAGGTGGATTATACTCTCTCCTGAATATATACCCGAACCACATGGACTGAATGTAAATGGTATGTAATTCTCCAAGGAACATCAGAGAAACCTCACTAAAAGATGATAAAAAGAATTTTGGTACCAGCAACGGAGGTTTTCACTATCCAAGGCTAATCATGTGCATAAACTGTAGCCTCTGCAAAAACACTGTGATACAATATCCTTTGATTTTGTGATATCTGGAATTCATGTGTCAAAATATCCATTAGAGATTAGTATGTTCCTGTCTGATAGAACCTGTCAGAAGAAAGAAACCAGGCTCCCTAGCAAAACATTCTGTGTTAAACGTTTTTAACCTGAAGGAGGTAAAAACAAATAAACAAGAAAAGAGATAATCCTGTTGAGACTCATAGCTATATGCTGCACCAACCCAATGAACAGAACTTATGGCAGATATAAGTTTCTACTACACACAAAATGTAACACAAAACAAAAACAAATAACTCTTGCTGATATACCCAGAAAATGCGTTTAGGAAGAAGTCTACTTCTAGGATGCCTCACTCCTTTACCTTTCTAATTCTTAAATCAGAGGCCTCTTACCCCCTCCCCCCAACAATAAATTCAGTCCTATACCAAGTTTAATGATGAGGAATTTAGGGATCCCAGCTATGCAATTCTGTACTGATTCTGGTTTGGAAGGACAGTCACACATATTATATCAGCTGGACATCTCAGAGAGCCTCAATGAAGTGTTAACAAGTTGATAAGCAGAGAGGATACCAAAATCCAAGAAGAAGGTTCTTTCCAAGCACGTTCAACAAGAGTTGATCATGGAAATGTCTACCGTATCTTTGGCAGTTACTAAAAAGTATAATGGTATGATATTCTCATAAATGCTCACCCCTATTAATTTAAAATCTATTCATGCCACTGGTTGATTTAAACCCTTCATGGCTTCCTATTGTTCTTGTTATAAAGAAGAAAACAATTTAGAAAGGCCAACTTTATCATGAACCTCTTCTTAAACTCCCAAAACAATGCCCTTGCCAGTTTTCTTCTTCGTATCTGTTCTGGCCACATTTTCATCTCTCATGTGCCATGTGTCCTTCTCCCACAGGCTCTCTGCACTTGTTCTTCCTTCTGGAATGCTCCCCCATCACTGCTCAGTAGTGAGTTTCTGCTTTCCCTTTCCACCTCAGCTGAAGCTTCTTCGGTTACTATCACTAGTGCCCAAAGAACTGTGCTGTTTCTTCAGAGCAGTCATCATAGTTGTAGCTGTCCTCTCAATATTAACATGTTATTTGAAAACTATCCATTTTCTCCAATGAGACTGTAAACTTATCAAGAGGATGAACTGTGTTTATTTTTATTCCAAATTGAATCTACAGAACCAACGTACTACTTACACAGAAAATCTCCCAGGAACTCATTGGCGCTTCCAGGGGTTGTGACAGATGTTAGTTGGTGGCAGCAAAGTCTTTGGAGTCAGAAAGACCTAGCTTCAAACCCTATCTTCATATTTACTACCCCATATAACTTTGCACTGGGTTACCAAATCTCTGAAATTGGAGTTTCTTCATTTTTACAGCAGGAATAATAATAACCATATCATAGATTAATTCTGGAGATTAAAGAGTAACATAGTCAGCAAGTATAAAGGAACAATTCCTTCTCAAGGCCCATCACCATTCAAATATACAAGTTCCATTTGGAAGGAAGGTGAATGATGTTGTGAATTTAATTAAAGAGTCTAGTCAATAAAAGCACATAAGTATAACCTTTTACTATGAATCAGGTACCATAATAGGATAAACTCAAATAAAATGTGTTCTCTGATGCAGGAAACTGTGAAATGTTAGTAGAATGAATAATTCATATGAAATAATTTGTAGGGGTAATTAGATAATAATCTGGTCTTAAATTAAATGATAAAGACTAAGTGGGAGAATTCTTGCATAAAGATGAAATTCTCCCTAGAACATAGGCTGAAACCATAGTATAATTTTTAAAAATAAAGTAAAACAGCACAGGTCAGCAACTATAAATTCTGCTCTGAGATAACCCAGGGGTCAGGCCACAGGCCAAGGAAAAACATACACTCCTTGTCACCCACTTCCCTCCAGCATCAATTAAATAGACACTAAATTTAGCTCCTACACATTTGTGCTAATAAAGTACAATGACTTGAGGTAATTAACTCAGTTGTTCAATTTCAATGGTTTTTATCTTTTAAATTTATCATCTCAATATTAACATGAAGACAAATATTATGAATTTATACTCAATATTCTCTTCTATGTTATATTATTGACTTAATTTTAAAAAGAGTAATGGTTATTTTAGATAATCAAACCTTCAGTAATTAAAAAGCAAAGCAATATAAAGTGCAAATAATTTTATGCAGGCACCAAAAATTCAATAAAGGGATTAGTAATGAGACTTATGCTTCATATTTCATTGCCTATAAATAGCTTTCATAGGTAACACACTTGACTAAATTTTATTACTGTCTTTTACTGTTTTTCTCCATTTTTCTTTCATTGACTCTAATTATCCTCTCTCTTACCTAGAAATTTTTTTAATATGCCTTCTGCAGTCATGCTGTTGAATTCCTGAGAATTCTAAAAGGTTCACTGCATGTCAGAAACATAACCATACTTCATTTGATGTCCTTATTTTACATCATGGGGATGTTTAGCTGAAGAGCCTATTATAGAATAAGAAGCAAAACTCCAGAATCCCATTAGATCACTTGGGAACTGTCTTTACTGCAAACAGTACACATTTAAACTATCACACTAGAATCCTCAATCTTAAACTCAACACAGAGATTAAATACCCATAGAAAAATAAATATGAGCTGAGAACTAAAGTTGTTTTTCCTTCCACAACATGAAGAGAGTATGGACACACTGACATCAGGAATGGGCTAACCAGAGACTAAGTGATGCAAACAGTATGCCAAGCAAAACTCAGCTTTCCGCCAAAGGCTTTCCCTGAGAGGTGAATAACATTTTCCATAAGTCTGTGAAAATTGCAGAACTGGTTTGGTAATGAAATACTCTTAGCGACTTTTTAATGTATGATTTAACATTTCTGTTCTCTACTGAATAGTATAGGTTGTGTTAATTACATCAGAGGGAAGCCTATATTTATTATTCATTTGAAAGATTCACTGTTTTTATTCACTTGAGAAAATTTTACTGTATGTAATAATGAAAATAAGCATTTTTAAATGTTTGACAGTGTAAGACTGTTTATACAATTACAGTGCACTTCCATAAGATAAAAATTAAATGTAAAATTATCAGGCAGAAGCACTTTATATTATATGACCCTAAATGCAGAATATTATCATTTAAAATGTCATATTATAATTTTCCTGAAGCTACATGTTCAGGCCAGTTTATGATTGTAAGGTTAGATAGCCATGGGAAGAGAGTAAATTTTTTAAAATATTTTCTGTCCAATTGTTCCTGAAATGCATCATTGGTGATTTTCAGACAATAGAAAATTTTAACAGAGTAATCCCTACTTTTGTCTTTGACCTATTGCCAGCTACTTTCTTCTGTTATTATTGGTACTCAATGTGTTTACAAACAGAAGCCATAATTGGCCGTTTTTATTTTACCAGATCATTTCCAGAGATTAGAAAGCAAAGAGTCGAACCAAGTTATGAAAAATATGTTGAAAAATTATCATAAGTCAGGCAGTGATGCAGTAAAGTGTTCAGGGGAACAAAGGCTTCCAGAAGTTTTCAACCATAGCGTAAAAGCAGGTTTTACATGGGACCCCATGCATTTCAGCAGGAGCAATGTTCACATTCAGGAGACTATACTGAAAAGACACATAAATTGTCTCTGTCCTTGATTGGACATCTCTGACTTTGGAAAATTAAATTTTACATTCATTATTTATGAGCTCAGCACAAATCCCTTGATAGAATTTCAGCCTAATTAAGAAGTGTTAAGAGAAGTTTGCATCGCCTTACTAGTTCACATAAACATTTCCCTGCTATAAAAAGTAGGTACCAGGTATGAAAAGCTGGTACAAAAAGAAACTGGTATAAAAAGCCACCTTCTGACTGAGGAACACTAGTGAATACATGGCATTTATACCCAAAATCATTGAAAGCAATTCAAATTTGTCTTTCTCTTATAGTTTTGAGTTCTAAGTGTTCAGGATCAGAGCTACCTTAAGTTTCTTCCGTGCCAAACCAAGTAGGAAACAAGACATTTTCCTTTTCTACTCTTCACTGTTAGGCATCTGTTTCCCCACAGTCTGTATGTTCATTCCCTTTACTCCTCCTAGCGCCTCCTCCCTCTAATTTCACCAGCTTCTAACTCCCTGCTATCCTTTCCTGTTTCATAACAAGGAAAGCAGGCAGAACTAAATATTGTTAGAAGTAAAATTCATTTAAAGCATACATTATTTTAAATATGGGTGTCAAAAGTTGGTTTTGAGTTTTTCTACTTTTGCCAGAACACAAATTTGCCACAACAAAACTTTCACATGCTCTGTTGTAATTCTTTCAATTATGGCTTCATGCTCTTGGGTTTTAAGATTTAGTCATTCAGCAAGTATTATTGGGGTCTGTCCAGTATTCCATTCATATAGAGTCTTTAAGGAATAAAGGGGTTGGGGGATTGTATTATATACCGACACCTGCTTTCAATGTTCCTACATTAAAAAAAAAGAAAACCTAAACATTCAAATTACAAGACAACATTCAAAACGCATGCTAGTATTGAGGCAGGACAGAAGCCCGAGCACAAACATTTACATTTCTCCCTCTAAAATCACACTATAATAAAACTTATAATGTAGAAAAGGAAACATAATAACAAAAAGTGAATAAAGTAGAAAAGCAGAGTAAGCAGTAAATTCTGAGTGGTCTACCATGTTTAACAGATTTAGGGAAGACAGGACGAAGATGGGAATATGGTGATGTCAATGTGTGATGAGGGCTGCACAAAGGGTGGGCACCCAGAGAAGGTCTAAAACACAGCCAGAGGCATGGAAGGCAAGAGTAGGTTGAGCTGCACCACTGAGGTATTTGAATAAAGGATTTAGTACTAAACAGCTGGGTAATTCCCTTCTACTCTCACTTTCAGGCCACTGGCAGAAATACCACATGACACAACCCATCACCAAAGAATTTATTTATTTGGAGGGGTGGGGGGTAAGAGGAAGGGAAAGAGAAAGAGGGGAAGGGGGGAGGGCAAAAGAAGGGGGAAAGGATGCCTGACCAGGCAGTGGCGCAGTGGATAGAGCATCGGACTGGGATGCCGAGGACCCAGGTTCGAGACCCCGAGGTCGCCAGCTTGAACGTGGGCTTATCTGGTTTGAGCAAAAAGCTCACCAACTTGGACCCAAGGTTGCTGGCTCAAGCAAGGGGTTACTTGGTCTGCTGAAAGCCCACTGTCAAGGCACATATGAGAAAGCAATCAATGAACAACTAAGGTGTCGCAATGCACAACAAAAAACTAATGATTGATGCTTCTCATCTCTCTGTTCCTGTCTGTCTGTCCCTGTCTATCCCTCTCTCTGACTCTCTCTCTGTCTTTGTTAAAAAAAAAAAAGAGAGAGAGAGAGAGAGAGAAGGGGGAAAGGAGAGAGAGAGAGTGAAGCATCAACTCACTGTTCCACTTAGTGTGCACCCATTGATTGTTTCTCATACGTGCCCTGACTGGGGCTCAAACCAGTGACTCTGGGATTGAATGAGCAACCTCGGTGCTCTGCAACAACACTCTACCCAGTGCACCACTGGACAGGATCCATCACCAAATGATTTAAATGATTTTTCTTGGAAGAGCTATACTACAAAGAAAACACCAGAGTGTCTGTCTACTATATAGTGACCATCTTAAATTCAAGTAAATCTACCAGTCAACATGCCTACTCACCTACATACATAGTTTATTACTTAATTCTTTCATTAAGGAGTATACAATGTCAAAAGAAAATTATGACAGCAAGTTATAATAATCCAATTTCCCCATTAATAAGTAATAATGAATAATAATGCATTACTGAACATTTGAGGAAAATTAATAGCACAAAACAAGTTTTAACCCTTTGAGTAGTGAGTTTTTTTCATGCTCGCTGACTCCCAGGAGTGAGTTATTTTTTTTTTCAAAAAATTAAATTAGTTCCAGTTCCAGTTTTATTAACTTAAAATCATGTTTGTTTGATAACCAATTTATGGGAACAAAAAGAACATGTATTTGCCTTTTTTAATGTTGCCTTACACATTTTTTTTTTTTTTTTAATTTATTTATTTTTTACAGAGACAGAGAGTGAGTCAGAGAGAGGGATAGACAGGGACAGACAGACAGGAATGGAGAGAGACGAGAAGCATCAATCATTAGTTTTTTATTGCGCATTGCAACATCTTAGTTGTTCATTGATTGCTTTCTCATATGCGCCTTGACCGCGGGCCTTCAGCAAACCGAGTAACCCCTTGCTGGAGCCAGTGATCTTGGGTTCAAGCTGGCGAGCTTTTGCTCAAACCAGATGAGCCCACGCTCAAGCCAGCAACCTCGGGGTCTTGAACCTGGGTCCTCTGCATCCCAGTTTGACGCTCTATCCACTGCGCCACCGCCTGGTCAGGCGCCTTACACATTTTTAAAATAAAAATTTTTGTACGATCATACTCTGGATGGTCAGGAGGCATGAGGATATACATGAACGTTCATACTACTCAAAGGGTTAAAAATTGGAATATCCATATAATAAAAAATAGGATTGTGTAAAGGAAAAAAGAATAATTAGAGACTATATATATATATTTTTTAATTTTTTTGTATTTTTGTGAAGTTGGAAATGGGGAGGCAGTCAGACTCCCGCATGTGCCCGACCGGGATCCACCCAGCATGCCCACCAGGGGGCAATGCTCTGCCCATCTGGGGCGTTGCTCTGTTGCGACCAGAGCCATTCTAGTGCCTGAGGCAGAGGCCATGGAGCCATCCTCAGTGCCCGGGCCTCTTTGCTCCAGTGGAGCCTTGGCTGCAGGAAGCGAAGAAAGAGACAGAGAGGAAGGAGAGGGGGAGGGGTGGAGAAGCAGATGGGTGCCTCTCCTGTGTGCCCTGGCTGGGAATCAAACCCGGGACTCCTGCATGCCAGGCCGATGCTCTACCACTGAGCCAACCAGCCAGGGCCTAGAGAGTATATTGTTATATACTCTCTATATATAATAATAAAAATTAAAAGTATGATAACTAAAACTAAATTTCAATGAAAGAGCTATAAGATAAAGTTTAGAAAATCATAGAGTAAAAAATAATAAATTTAAAAGTTAAGATAGATATAGTTATATATATATATGGAAGTAGATATTTCAGGCCTTATTGTTCTTTTTTTTTTTAATAATCTTATTTTTTTTAATGGGGTGACATCAATAAATCAGGATACATATATTCAAAGATAACAAGTCCAGGTTATCTTGTCGTTCAATTATGTTGCATACCCACCACCCAAAGTCAGATTGTCCTCTGTCACCTTCTATCTTGTTTTCTTTGTGCCCCTCCCCACCCCCTATCCCTCTCCCATTCCCCCCTCCCCCCCGTAACCACCACACTCTTATCAATGTCTCTTAGTTTCACTTTTATGTCCCACCTACGTATGGAATAATACAGTTCCTGTTTTTTTCTGATTTACTTATTTCACTTCGTATCATGTTATCAAGATCCCACCATTTTGCTGTAAATGTTCCGATGTCATCATTTCTTATGGCTGAGTAGTATTCCATAGTGTATATGTGCCACATCTTCTTTATCCAGTCATCTATTGATGGGCTTTTTGGTTGTTTCCATGTCCTGGCCACTGTGAACAATGCTGCAATAAACATGGGGCTGCATCTGTCTTTACGTATCAATGTTTCTGAGTTTGGGGGGTATATACCCAGTAGAGGGATTGCTGGGTCATAAGGTAGTTCTATTTGCAGTTTTTTGAGGAACCACCATACTTTCTTCCATAATGGTTGTACTACTTTACATTCCCACCAACAGTGTATGAGGGTTCCTTTTTCTCCACAGCCTCTCCAACATTTGCTATTACCTGACTTGCTAATAACAGCTAATCGAACAGGTGTGAGGTGGTATCTCATTACCGTTTTGATTTGCATTTCTCTAATAGCTAAAGAAGATGAGCATCTTTTCATATATCTGTTGGCCATTTGTATTTCTTCCTGGGAGAAGTGTCTATTCATATCCTCTTCCCATTTTTTTATTGGATTGTTTGTTTGTTTGTTGTTGAGTTTTATGAGTTCTTTGTATATTTTGGATATTAGGCCCTTATCTGAGCTGTTGTTTGAAAATATCATTTCCCATTTAGTTGGCTTTCTGTTTATTTTGTTATCAGTTTCTCATGCTGAGCAAAAACTTCTTAGTCTGATGTAGTCCCATTCATTAATTTTTGCCTTCACTTCTCTTGCCATTGGAGTCAAATTCATAAAATGCTCTTTAAAACCCAGGTCCATGAGTTGAGTACCTATGTCTTCTTCTATGTACTTAATTGTTTCAGGTCTTATGTTTAGATCTTTGATCCATTTTGAGTTAATTTTTGTACAGGGGGAAAAACTGTAGTCCAGTTTCATTCTTTTGCATGTGGCTTTCCAGTTTTCCCAGCACCATTTATTGAAGAGGCTTTTTTTTCTCCATTGTGTGTTGTTGGCCCCTTTATCAAAAATTATTTGACTATATATATGTGGTTTTATTTCTGGACTTTCTATTCTGTTCCATTGGTCTGAGTGTCTATTTTTCTGCCAATACCATGCTGTTTTGATTGTCGTGGCCCTATAATAGAGTTTGAAGTCAGGTATTGTAATGCCCCCAGCTTCATTCTTTTTCTTTAGGATTGCTTTGGCTATTCGGGGTTTTTTATAGTTCCATATAAATCTGATGATTTTTTGCTCTATTTCTTTAAAAAATGTCATTGGAAGTTTGATGGGATTTGCATTAAATTTGTATATTGCTTTGGGTAATATAGCCATCTTGATTATATTTATTCTTCCTAGCCAAGAACAAGGTATATTCTTCCATCTCATTATATCTTTTTCGATTTCCCTTAACAATGGTTTATAGTTTTCATTATATAAGTCCTTTACATTCTTTGTTATGTTTATTCCTAAGTATTTTATTTTTTTTGTTGCAATCGTGAAGGGGATTATTCTTCTGAGTTCCTTCTCAGTTGTTTCATTGTTGGCATATAGAAAGGCTATTGACTTCTGTATGTTAATTTTGTATCCTGCGACCTTACTGTATTGGCTTATTGTTTCTAGTAGTCTTTTTGTGGATTCTTTGGGGTTTTCGATGTATAGGATCATATCATCTGCAAAAAGTGATACCTTTACTTCTTCTTTTCCGATATGGATGCCTTTTATTTCTTTGTCTTGTCTGATTGCTCGGGCTAGAACCTCTAGTACCACATTAAATAAGAGTGGAGAGAGTGGACAACCCTGTCTTGTTCCTGATTTAAGGGGGAAAGCCTTCAGTTTAGTGCCATTTAATATGATGTTAGCTGATGCTTTATCATATATGGCCTTTATCATATTGAGATATTTTCCTTCTATACCCATTTTGTTGAGAGTCTTAAACATAAAATTGTGTTGTATTTTATCGAAAGCCTTTTCTGCGTCTATTGATAAGATCATGTGGTTTTTGTTCTTTGTTTTGTTGATATGGTGTATTACATTAACCATTTTACGTATGTTGAACCATCCTTGAGATTCTGGGATGAATCCCACTTGATCATGATGTATTATTTTTTTAATATGTTGTTGTATTCGATTTGCTAGTATTTTGTTTAGTATTTTAGCATCTGTATTCATTAGAGATATTGGTCTGTAGTTTTCTTTTTTTGTGCCATCCTTGCCTGGTTTTGGTATGAGGATTATGTTGGCCTCATAAAATGTGTTTGGAAGTATTGCTTCTTCTTCAATTTTTTGGAAGACTTTGAGTAGAATAGGAACCAAGTCTTCTTTGAATGTTTGATAAAATTCGCTGGTATAGCCGTCAGGGCCTGGACTTTTATTTTTGGGGAGGTTTTTAATGGTTTTTTCTATTTCTTCTCTATTGATAGGTCTGTTTAGGCTTTCTGCTTCTTCTTGACTCAGTCTAGGAAGGTTGTATTTTTCTAGGAATTTATCTATTTCTTCTAGGTTGTTGAATTTAGTGGCATAAAGTTTTTCATAGTATTCTACAATAATTCTTTGTATATCTACGGTGTCCGTGGTGATTTCTCCTCTTTCATTTTGGATTTTGTTTATACGAGTTCTTTCTTTTTTTTCCTTGGTAAGTCTTGCCAAGGGTTTGTCAATTTTGTTGATCTTTTCAAAGAACCAGCTCCTTGTTCTATTAATTTTTTCTATAGTTTTTCTGTTCTCTAATTCATTTATTTCTGCTCTGATTTTTATTATCTCCTTTCTTCGGCTGGTTTTGGGTTTTCTTTGTTCTTCTTTTTCTAGTTCCTTAAGGTGGGAAGTTAAGTGGTTCACTTGGGCTCTCTCTTGTTTGTTCATATATGCCTGAAGTGATATGAACTTCCCTCTTATCACTGCTTTTGCTGCATCCCATAGATTCTGATATGTCGTATTGTCATTTTCATTAGTCTGTATATATCTTTTGATCTCTGCACTTATTTCTTCTTTGACCCATTCATTTTTTAAAAGTATGTTGTTTAGTTTCCACATTTTTGTGGGATTTTTTTCCTCTTTTTTGCAGTTGAATTCTAGTTTCAAGGCTTTATGATCAGAAAATATGCTTGGTACAACTTCAATTTTTACCAAGCATATTGGTAAAACTGAATTTGCTGATGTTGTTTTTGTGGCCCAACATATGGTCAATTCTTGAGAATGATCCATGTACACTGGAGAAAAATGTATACTCAGTCACTTTGGGATGAAATGTCCTGTAGATGTCTATCATATCCAGGTGCTCTAGTGTTTTGTTTAAGGCCACTATGTCTTTGGTGATTCTCTGTTTGGATGACCGATCTAGAGCCGTCAGCAGTGTATTGAGGTCTCCAAGTATGATTGTATTTTTGTCAGTTTTTGTTTTAAGATCGATAAGTAGCTGTCTTATATATTTTGGTGCTCCTTGGTTTGGTGCATATATATTAAGAATTGTTATGTCTTCTTGATTCAGTGTCCCCTTAGCCATTATGAAATGGCCATTTTTGTCTCTGAGTACTTTTCCTGTCTTGTAGTCAGCATTATCCGATATGAGTATTGCTACACCTGCTTTTTTTTTGGATGTTATTTGCTTGGAGTATTGTTTTCCAGCCTTTCACTTTGAATTTGTTTTTATCCTTGTTACTTAGATGAGTTTCCTGTAGGCAGCATACAGTTGGATTTTCTTTTTTAATCCATTCTGCTACTCTGTGCCTTTTCATTGGTGAGTTTAATCCGTTTACATTTAGTGTAATTATTGATACTTGTGAGTTCCCTATTGCCATTTTATAGATTGCTTTCTGTTAGTTTTGTGTCTTGTTTGATCCTTCTCTTTCGTTTTTCTATCTTTTGTTTTTATTTGGTTGTATTCCATACATCTTTCCTCTGTTGCTATCTTTTTTATCTCATGTGCTTCTGTGGTGGTTTTTTCAATGGTGGTTACCTTTAAGTAATGAAAAGGGTCCCTACCCTGTTCATTGTAGCGAACTATTTTGTGAGTACTTTTGCACTCCATCGTCCTTTGCTACTGTTAATCTCCATCTTCTCCCCCTCTTTCTTTTTGTTGTTGTCACAGTTTAAATTTGGTTTTATTGTGTTCTTCTTGGAGCTTTTACTTGTGGCTCTGTTTTTTTTTGTTCTTTGTATCTGATTGGAGAACCCCCTTTAGTAATTCCTGGAGTGGGGGTTTTCTGATGATAAATTCCCTCATCTTTTCTGTATCTGTGAATGTTTTTATTTCTCCTTCATATTTGAAGGATAGCTTTGATGGGTATAGTATTCGTGGCTGAAAGTTCCTCTCTTTCAGGACTTTAAATATTGGGGTCCACTCTCTTCTAGCTTGTAGAGTTTCTGCTGAGAAATCTGATGATAATCTAATGGGCCTTCCTTTATATGTTGTATTCTTCTTTTCCCTGGCTGCCTTGAGAATTTTTTCTTTGCTGTTGGTTTGTGTCAATTTTATTATGATATGCCTTGGAGTAGGTTTGTTGGGGTTAAGAAAACTTGGAGTTCTGTTTGCTTCTTGAACTTGAGGCTTTAGTTCTTTCCACAGGCTTGGGAAGTTCTCATCTATTATTTGTTTGAGTATGTTCTCCATTCCATTTTCTCTCTCTTCTCCCTCTGATATACCTATTATTCTTATGTTATTCTTTTTGATGGAGTCAGATAATTCTTGTAGGGCTATCTCATTTTTTTAAATTTTTGAGTCTCTTTCTTCTTCTCTCTGTTGTGCCTCAAGTTGCTTGTCTTCTATTTCACTAATCCTCTCTTCTATCTGACCTGTTCTATTAGCTAAGCTTGTTACTTCGTTTTTCAGCTCGTGAATTGAGTTTTTCATCTCTGTTTGATTTGTTTTTATAGTTTCAATTTCCTTGGACATATATTCTTTGTGTTCATTGAGTTGTTTTCTGAGCTCCCTAAATTGCCTTTCTGTGTTTTCTTGTATATCTCGGAGGATTTTTAGGATTTCTATCTTGAATTCTCTGTCATTTAGCTCCAAGGTTTCCAATATATTAAATTTTTTCTCCATAGATTTTTCCTCATCTAGCTGTGTTACCTCTCTTTCTTTTGTATCCATGATATTCGATTTTATCTTCCTTAATGGCATCTGAGGGTGGTTTTGTTGATAGTATTAATGAGATTTAATAAAGAATAAAAAGTTAAAAAATAATAAAAAAATAAAAAATAAAAAAGAGTTGTTTTTTAAAAAAAAATAATAATGAAATAAAGAAAAATAAAATAAAATAAAAATTTTTAAAAAAAGGAAATTATTCCCCCCCTCTTTTTTTCCTCTCCTCTCCTCTCCCCTCTTTCTTGAGAAAATCTTGTGGTGGACTGTGAATTATAACAAACAATGCCTGTGATGGAGGACCTGAATTGGGGAAAAGTAATAAAGGGGCAAAAAAAAAAAAAAGAAAAAAGAAAAAAAAAGAGCATATGGACCCACAAAAAGCAAATAAAAAAAAAATTTGGGTCAAGAATAAAATGATTTGCTTTTAGGTGTTGGTTGTCTAAGAGTTATGATGAGAGGAATAAGAGGAAAACGGAAAAATGGGGGGACAAATTAAAAAATTACTGTTGTATTTAGTGGAACAAGAACTAGATAATATGGAGAGCCAGGGATAGGAGCACTGCTAGTGAGTTAAAAAGGTGAAGTAAAAACCCCCCAAAATGCCACAAACATAAGTTTGAGTCCCAGATAAGATAATTTGTTTGTTATTGAGGTTTGAATAAGAGGAGATGTAAAGGAGAAAGGAAGAAACTAATATAGAGGGAGAAAAGAAAGAGAGAGAGAGAAAAAAAGAGGGAAGCACTAAAAGAAGAAAAAGGAAAGGAGAGAGAGAGAGAGAGAGTTAAGGGTTTTAGAGTGCAACCCTCATAGAGAGAAAGGAAGAGAAGAGAAAAGATAATGGGAGATGTAACACTTATGGGTAGTGTATTTCAAGGAGAGGAGAGAGTAAGACCGGCAGAGAGTTAATCGGCCAAATTGGAGGAGGAAAAAAAAGTATCAAGAATGAAGATAAGAGAAACAAACGAACAAATATAATAAAATGGGATAGGTTATAAAGTCTGCAGATTATTCTTGATTTTGAGAGGTTATCTTCTTGCTTTTTCTTTTCACTCCCTCTTCCTGGTCGGTGACTCTGTACCCCGGGTTCTGCCCCTTTGGAACGCTCAGGTAGAGGTTTGCAGTTGATAAGTCTCTATGGCAATGTCATGTATTGTGCTTTAGTCTCATTGGCAGTCAAAGCTCATTAGCATTTATAGGCTCCGACAGTGAAAGAGTCCGTGTTCCTGGAGCCTTTCTCCTAGTCTTTCCTTCCTCAACTAGTAGACTGATAATCCAGCTATGGGGTTGCTGCTGCCTCTGCCTGGATAGTAAGAGGCTCAAAGAGCTGGCAACTCCCCACTCTATTTCCACTCAGCACAGGGCTCTGGATAAGGCTCAGTCAGTCAGAGCTGCTAGCATAATCAGGCAAGCTTTCCGCCCACTCAAAGACCTCTGGCTCTGCCACTCTGTCCGGTAACACAAGCGGGCGCCTACTTCCGGGGCGCTTGGAGGAAACTCTCACTCACTGTCTGCGACCAGGATATCCAGCCAGCAGTCTCACGCTCTGAGTGAAACCCCCAACCGCAGGGAAAAGTTGCAGCGTTGGAATTGAGTCTCGCTCCGTTGCGCGGCTTTTGCAAGGCGCTGGGGTGGCCCGAGATTCCGCTTTGGCCCACACAAAGGCCCCTGACTCTGCCCCTCTGTGCGATAACACGGGAGCGCACTGCCGAGGCACTCGGAGGAATCGCTCACTCCTTATCTGCGCACGCACACCAGGATATGAGGCCGGCCGCGTTTCCCTCTGAGTGAAACACCCTCCAGCACGGAAAATCTCCACCGTTGGAATTAGTTCTCACTCCCTCCCGTGCGTGGCTTTCCCAGGGCGCTGGGGCTGCCCAGAGACTCTGCCCTTGGCCCACAGAAAGGCCTCTGACCCTGCCTCTCCGTGGGGCAACACGGGCACCCACTCTCGGGGCCTAGGAAGAAATTCTCGCCCACTAACTGCGCACCGACCAGGAGACCGGGTAAAATGGCCGCTTTGCTTGTCTTTCTTTGTTTGGGTTTGGCGCGAGTGTTAGCTTGTATTGCCCGGGTTGCCACAGGATCAGATTTTCCTCGGCTTGAATCTCCGTGCCACAGCCTCGTTCGGCCGTTTGTGTCACGGCCTGGATCTATTCACCCCCTTTGCCCACCTCAGTTTCTATATTCACAGTTACCAGAGAAAGCCACCCTGTTTAGGTTAGTGAGGAAGGCGGAGCATTTCTTACTCCCTATTTCCTTCGGGGTTTGGTTATATATTTAGCCAATTTTTCACTCAATCATACCTTTGGGTGTATTGCGAAGCATCTGGAAGCTCCAAGTATAGGTTTTTCTGTTTCTGGTTGAAGATCTTGTTGAGTTTTGGGGGAGATTTATCGGTATCGCTTCCTACCCCGCCATTACTCTGACGTCATCTCCCCTTATTGTTCTTTAGTAAACAATTGTACAGGCTATAATTTTAAAGAACTACAAGACAAGCAACTCATAATCAAGAGACTATATATTCAATAGAAGCAAGATACAATGGTTAAAAAGATGCAGTATTCCAGAGATAAATGGAAACTCTAAAAAAAAAACTAAAGGGAAATTCTAAAACTGTAGAATTTAAACTGGGCATAGATAAAGAACAGATGGATAACACTTCAATTTATTTTGAATATCACCTTTCACTTTTAGAACTATCTGGATTTGGATTTGATAGTAAATTATATGATCACCCTAGCTTTTATATATGGAGCTGTAGCTTCTGACCTTCCAGATTTGGTTTTGCCAAACTAGTATGAATGAGATCATTTATTTCCTCATAGGTAATATGTCTGTAATTAAGATAAAAACTCAAAAGTGGTAGGTGGCGTCTGGATTCTATCTTAGCTCTCAGTTTTCCACTGATGAGATTAACCAAGAATATGTTCACTTGCTTTTCTACTCACATATGCCACTCTATAAGAACAAATCTAACAACTCCCAAAATAAACAGATTTCAGAGGCTTTATAATTTAGAGCAAGCTTTAAAAAAAAATAGAAACACCTGCTTAAACTAAACTATTTTTCAAGCCTACCAAGTATATACTACATTGTGCATTATTCTTGCCCATAGCAAAACACAAAGAGAAAACTACATCTCTGAAAGAAATACTTCTTTCAATCATGAGCTGCAGAATTGCTTTACTTAATAATTCTGAGATCTCTTTGCTTTTGACAATAATTAGTCTCATAACCCTGATTATGTTTCCCTGAGTTTAAAATAAAAACAGTTTAATTAAATTGCTTTCTTCTAGTTAATGGAGATTTAATGAACAATGTTTAATTAAATTAAAAATATGTTTAATTGTTTAAGCATTAAGCAATTGTTTAATGAATAAAATATAGCACTTTATATGTTTTACAGTTTTATTCTAATACAGTTTCTGATTTTAAGGATCTATATTCTCTTTCCCCAATTATTCAGATATATATAACAGAAAACATAATACAAATCCCAAGCAAAAATACAAAACCATATATATCTTTATACTACTCAGTAATATTAACTTGAAAACCTTTATTATGGAAAAAGGACTTAGCCAACAATATAAGTTGCAAGTTTGTCTTTGCCATTTCCCATTTTTCTTTCTTCCCTCCTCTCATAGCTCCTGTGTCTCTTCTTCCCAACCCAGGTGTCCAGTGTCCTAATGCCATCCACTGGAAGTCACAAGTGAGCCCACCTAGTGCCCTCTGATCAGCCTTCCACTGAAGGACCTCAGAGACAGCACTTCCCTTTCCCTCTTTCTGACCCCCATTAAAACCTCCATTCACTAGGGGGAGGCAATTTAATTAAACTAAGCCACAATGGATTATGCATGATTGATTAAAAAACTACTTAACCCTCCTTGGGATATTTTTATTTTAAAAGAGGACTTATCACCTAAGGAAACCTGTAATAAGCAGAACACGACACAGTTTGAAAAAGTAAGGAGAAATATATTGGCTTCTGCCATGGAGATATGTTTTGACAGAAGTTCCTTCTGAGGGTCCCTTACATTATCCCTGTTGGTGGCCACCTAATCAGTCTCAAATTCTGACTAAGAGAATAAAACGTTGACTGAAATGCCCTTTTCCAGTTTTATCAGTGAGCAGCAAAGTACTCTCAAAGGAAGGCATCTGACTTTGAAACAGACTTCAGAAGTTGAAGTACAGTTTATTACTCCTCTGGGTGAACTGAGAAATACAAATGCTTCTTTTAACTTGGAGTCAGACTCCCAACAGCCAACATTAAACACCAAATATCACCATGACAAAGGTCAAATCCTTTGCTGTTTGGAAATGACCTGACAGGTACTCTTTTTAGATGAATTACATGTTTTTTAACTTTTAACTGGAATATGGGAATGAGCCCCAGAAATATATCATATAACCCCATCTTGCAAAGATGCAAATGAGAATATAATGGCAGCAGAGGAGCCTCTACAAACTTCACAGTAAAACTGAGCTTCTCAGCTCGCCTATCCTTCTAGATCATACATACACAGACCACACACACACACACACACACACACACTCAAGCAGTGATAGGAAAATTTTTAAGTCCCCAAATATTATTTACAGAGTATGCTCTTAAAATTTAGCTACATATCATTGAAACATTTTAAATAACATTGATAATTAAAATGCAGGTGTAACTTTATTGTTGATAAAATAGGTTAAAAGTAATGACAACTCCCTTTTTGTTTTGAATGACAGTTTTTTTCTAACTTATCCCAGATATAACATGCACAGAGAAGAAACTGTTTACTCTTTGACTCCAGTTTGATTGATATAAATTGAAGCTTATCTTCCACTATGGCCAATTAGAAAGTCTGCCCTCCTCCACAACAATGCAGACTTCCACAGTTGTGATAAAAAGCTTCCAGTATTTTTCTTTGTTATAATAGTTGTAAAAATCAGCAACTTGACCCTGGTTATAGTAACCTGCATTAATATTTCAGAATTCTGAGCATAGTTATGCATAAATCTCAGGCAATAATAGCAACTGGTAAACTTTTTCACTGCATTAAAATATTATACTTTGTCTTAATTTTCAAAATTTATGTGTGTGCCTGGATAGAAAACTATCACACAAGAACAACATAGTTGCCCTAGCTACACCACAAACAATAAATTTTTAATTGATATTTTTCCTTTAGCCCACCAAAAAGAAATCCCTTTTCACAGCTAAGATAACTTTCTACACCAGACCCTGGTGCACCATTAGTTTAAGATCTGTTTTCTGAAAATTTTCCATTCAAAGGTGCAGCTTCCTGTTCAAATGAACTCATTTGAATAGGGTGTTCCAGGGCAACATAGAGTACTGAACAAACATGTCTAATTTGACCTTTTTTAAAAAGATCTGAACCCATAAGAATGGAAAAAATAGGAGTGGAGACGATGACAACTTAATTTTGGAAGAGAGAAAGCAGGTGCACAAGTAGTAATTGGATTATCGAACTCAGAAAAACTCAATCTGATGTGGGCAGCAGAAAAAAAAAAAAGAACTAACTAGTTACACCACATATTCCCCAAATGCTCAGCAGCTGGTAGCACCAACTTCTATCAAAATGTGGACAAATATGGGTAGTCAGGTGAGAACCTAAAATAAGAAGAACTGGATAAAAGCTATTTGAGAATTAGTTAGATAACTACATGCCTTTCCCTACTCTACTTTGCTGAGTGTTGGCCCTCAGCCCTCAGCCCTCACCCTTAGCAACTCCACCACTCCCACTGATGTCTGGAAAGGGTAAAGCAAAGGTCTTTAAACTGAGGGTATCCCAAACAATGACGGACGTGGGAAAACTACTGGAAATAAGAGTATTAAGTAATTGTACATATGGGAGGCAAAGTATTGAGCCATCTTCTTTCCACCTCACATAGCCTTTTTCCTAGTGCTAGAAGACCAGCAGCTAGAAAGGAGATTAGAACACATTTCTTTAGGGAGTTTGATCAACCCAATTAATGACCCATCCACATCACCCACAGTAAACCTCAAATGCTCAGAGCTTCCAGGCAGCTTTTTTAGTGCCCTACTTAGGGAAGACAGGTAAAACCAAACAATTTATTTATAAAGCAACTTGGAGGGCACAGACTATCAAGGAGAAGAATTTTTTTTAAAAATCAGAGCAGTAAGTCACAATAATTATGATACAAAAGACCAAAATGCCACAAATAAGGAAAATTCAAAGATGAACCATAAAAAGAACTTTCAGAAACTAAAAAGCATGATAGAAGACATTTACAAATCACTATAAGGGTTAGATGATAAAATCTGAAGAACTCTCCCAGAAAAAGAATCTCAAACACTAAGACATTTTTTAAAAAAAGGAAAGGAAAGGAAAGCCAAGATACAAAAGGTGGGAGGCCCGAATAGGAGGTTGAGCACCAGGAAAGCAGGGCTTCCAGAAGACAGAGAAAATTACCAGGAACCTAATTCAAGAATATTTCTTCATCTCTCCAACCAGACCAATTGAAATTTGAGAAAGAATTGAGCTGGTGCCCTTCGGTGCCATTTTTCTGTATGTTTAATTTTAAGTAGAAAGCAAATCTGGATTGCACCAAATCTCTAAATCAAATAGAATATTTTTTACTTAAATTACTAGAATCTGATCTGAATCATCCTTATACTGAGCCTGAACAAACTGATCCATCTTTCAATAAGGAATACCTTTAAGAAACTTTCATTGGTTAGTTTTCAATAATGTTCTCCTCTTCATAGAAAAAAAAAAAAAAGCAGCAGGCACCCACATAATCATTCCACAGTGTTTAGCACAGATTGCCTTTTAGACTTTTCACAACCTGACAAAGTACAAAATCCACTCTGACCTGTTTAGAACCCCAAAGCTTCATTACAAACCTCCCCAGAATCGGAAATTTGCAATTCATTAGGAGCATGCTGGGATCCACAGGCTTCGTGAAGTAGTCGCCTGAATGGTAGGAGGCAGCTCAAAAGAACCTTCTGAATTCAGAATTACATTTCTAAAAATACACAGGAGAATCTTTTGATAAGCTTAGGATATGGAAAACCAAACAGGGCCTAGGTCCTAGGTTATTTAATACTCATTAGAATAAACCTTTTGCATATTCCCCAAACTTCTCAAGTACACAGAATGATGTTTAAAAAATTGTAAGGCGTTTCAAGATGAAATATTGAAGTGAAAATTTCTATCACATACTGATTTCACTCCAAAATGCTAATTTATGTTGATATTTCCATATTAGAATTCATACTAGAAACCTGTGACTTCCTCCCCTTGAAAACATATAATTAGCTATTCTATACTGGAATCAGCACTACAAAATGATGATCTCTTATCTCCAGAATTGTATTTCCAACCTGTTTTAAAAGAATAACCCCGTCTTTATCGGGCTCATTATCTTAATTAAGTCTAAAAGGGTAATTACTTGAGAAGGACAAAGTGATGTTTTTATACTTAGTCACTCCAAAGGAATAGACTGATAATATTTTTGAGTATGATTTTTATAACTCTATGACAACTTTTTCATAACATAGGACAAATATCAATCAGGTGTGCAGAATAATTATTCAATCACTATTCACCTCTGTTCCATCTCACTTAGGAACAGTTAAGAATCATTTCTATGATAACTTCTTTGATATGTCTCTTTGACTTCTCATTAGCAATTGACTCAATGGACAGAGACCATAATTGTAAAAAATGTATTATATACTCACATATATCCTATATATTAGCACTTTGGAATCTAAATATTAACACTAAAATTAAAATCTGAGGGTTTTCTCATGCCTTATTTAGTATGTATTTTTCAAGAATTTAAATATGTCTGCGGCCAAGTACACTAAAAATTCACATCTAAACATGACTTTAGCAATAGAGTTGATTCCCTTCCCCCAGGATCAAAATGATATTTATTTTCTATTTTCTTCACTTTTCATTTTATTTTTTATTGATTTTAATTTATTGTGTTTACATAGATTCTAGCATCACCCCGAATGCATCACCCCATCCAGTTGATTTTTTTTAAAGCAACAAAAACAATAGTGTCCTACTCTTGAGAAAAGCATGACTTTATTGTCTTTTTTTAAAAGAAGCCTCTCAAAATGGTGGGATCTTGATAACATTATACGGAGTGAAATAAGTAAATCAGAAAAAAACAAGAACTACATGATTCCATACATTGGTGGAACATAAAAACGAGACTAAGAGACATGGACAAGAGTGTGGTGGTTACCAGGGGTGGGGGGAGGGAGGACATGGGAGGGAGGGAGGGATAGAGTTAGGGGGAGGGGGAGGGGCACAGAGAACTAGATAGAGGGTGACGGAGGACAATCTGACTTTGGGCGAGGGGTATGCAACATAATTTAATGACAAAATAACCTAGACATGTTTTCTTTGAATATATGTACCCTGATTTATTAATGTCATCCCATTACCATTAATAAAAATTTATTTAAAAAAAAGTGTTAACAATAAATACTTCCACTTTAGACTAAAAAAAATAAATAAATAAAATTAAAAAAAATAAAAGAAGCCTCTCAAAGAAGCACTGGTCTCTACTGACATCAGTCATCACAACTCAGCATTAACACTAAATGTATTTAATTTGGCAAAATTCTTTAACTTTTAAATGGTAATTTTTATGTAGCCTAAATAAATAAAAATCAACTCACAAGGTTACATGGGAATATAGTTTGTAACTGATGTTCATGTGTATGCAATGCTACTTAAAATCAGACATTGGTCAGGAAGTTTTAATAGTTTTTTATACATAATGTGGTATAATAGTAACCTCATTTAAAAATTTTTCCTACTTAAGCCATTTGCTGTTCTTCCTATAAGGCAGAGAACTCCAAGAGCTAACAGACAACATTCTCCTGCCTTTTAAAACAGAAAACATTGTTGACTATATAGTTCAACATCTATAAGTAAAAGAACTCAATAATTTTGTGAAATCCTAAGAAAATGTACTTCTTTGGACAAATTCCTTGAGAAAAGAAAATATGTCTTGCAGAAAAATTTAAAAACTTTTAAGCAATGAATTCGTGTTACTTATTTACCTTTTAGCCTTTGCTCCAAGAACTTCAAAAAACAAATTCACTGCCCCAGTTACGATGATCTCAGTTGCTTACTAATACCTAATCCCTGTATACCTCCTTTATATTTTTATCTTTAGTTATCCAACTTTACATAGTTTTCAATTTTTAAAAGCAATTCCAAGTAACTAATGAATAACAAATAGTTTTCTAGATCCTGTCAACTCTGTGATTATGTCCCACTTCTCACAAAGGCCTCTTTTCATTAGATACCAAAAGAGTTCTAGAATCAGAATATTTCCTTTGTTATATACAAGATAATGATTGGCTGTTTCTATTTCACTGCTTATATCAAGGTGAGTTTTCTGTTCCAGACAATGTCACAGTGACAATAAACTACTCGGAGACCAGATGAAATGCTCTGAAGCCAGAAGAAGGCAACATCCCCAGTCAGCAGACTGAAGGACTGAAGCCCTGTCCCCAGCCTCACTCAGATAGTTATTAACCAGTACAAATAACTCAAGTAAGCAGACAGCAGACACTTTCGGGGGGGGGGGGGGGGTAAAGTGCAAGAAACATGCTGACTCCTAATCTCTGTTCTGAGAGCCTAAACATTTCTTGTTGCTAAATCTATCCTGCTTTTTTGCTGTTTCCAGCACCCACTGTTTCCAGTACGGGTCAGAGAGGCCCCCGGACTCTCGTCCTCTCAGATGAGACTCCCTTTCACCCTAGGGAGTCTCACTGTCTCTGATTCTTCACAGCATACTCCTACAAGAATACAGTCTCAACTCCTTTGGGAAGAACACCAAATCTAACCATGGGAAACAGTAAAAGTTCTCACGGAAAAGACTCTACTTTTAACAAGTAAGATTTAAAAGAATCAATAAAAGTTGACTAAAAGATTGAACATTCCTTATGTTTTATTTCTTAAAATATTTAACATCAATGTAACAGAATAAAAGTACAGCTGTCTATGATGATTAAAACTTCCATATTTGTAAATGCCAAGTATTAAACTGTCTCAAAATACTTGATTGTTCTCAATGTTGTATTCAAATGCAACATCAAATGCAAAACTATCAAATACTGCATAGTTGCCAGACATAGAATTTTGAAATAACATCCCAGCTGTCTCTGACAGGTTGGCTCAGCTTAACTGGGCTTAGTTGTAAATGGACTACATCCTGTGATTTGCACCTTATTTTAATACACACACCATGATATCTTCAAGATGGATATGTTGCAGTTTGTCATTCTTCTCTCTTTCCTGAATTATTAATGTCAAACAGTGGTCCTAAAGTGGGGTGATTCTTACCCCCCCTGGGGATATTGGCAAAATTTACAGACATTTTTGGCTGTCACAACTGGAGGTAGTTGCTACTGGCACCTAGCTACCTCCAATGAACAGAAGAGCCTCCTGACCATCACCAACAATAAAGAATTATTCAGCCCAAAATGATAACACCAGGGAGGTTGAAAAACCCTGCTACAAAGACTAACACTCCAAAGCTCCTGATGTTGTTATGCCTCAGGTTTCAGTAAGGAATCTCAGAAGCAAGGAGAAAGGAGAGCTCAGACTAACACATAACTGCTTCTTTGGTCAATTTAACCCTGGAAGTTATTTTACATTTTGACATTCAAATCCCATATTCATTAAGCTTTTCTTCTAGTCACATCCTTTCGTTCATTCAAGAATATTCTTTACGCCATTCCAGACCAATGCTGGAAGAGTCCTCTGTGTGATAAAATGCAGTACAATTTTTAATAAAATCCCTCAGAGTCATGTATATTCTGAACAAAAGTTTAAAGAGAAGCTAATTAGAACACATTTTATCAATACTAGTTCTTCAAACTATTTTAAACTATTCTTTAAACCATTTAACTTTTTACTCCCCAAATGAAGCTGATTATTACCTGTAATTTTCACGTTTTTATAATACTTCTGACAGGTCTTTGAGATTTCATCACTGATCCATGAAGAGAGATTCTCTAAAATACAAATCAGATGTCCTCACAAGATTAAAAATAATAATAATAAATAGTGTCACAATAGAAATAACAGAAGTTGAAGTTTTCTGATCAGATGCCTTCAATAAAATATGAAATAGCCAAACTTTAAGCTATGCCTCAAATTTATAAGCTCCCAAGCTATTCAAATATAAAGTAAGCACTAACAAATGGGCAACCTTGTCCATTGCAAGGCTTATAAATCAAAATCACCAAGGTAAGTTAACTGCATTTCCAGTGGGTGCAGATTTATCACCAGAGGCCTGATAATCATGCAACCACTAAGAAAAGCAATATGTTTTCCATGACCTTGGTCATAATTCACCAACACTGACTTGTAACTTTCACTATTATGTCATGCTGAGCACAGTTTTAAAAAGATTTCAGGACTTTTGGACTTCTGCATATGTTCATCTGTTGATTTTTTTATTTTTATTTTTTGACAATAGAACTGAGTATAAAAACTATAAAAATTCGATACCTGAAAAATAGGACAGTGAATTTTAAAAAATAAAGAAAAGCAAGACTTACATCTTTTGGAATTTTTCTAAAAATGTGAAACTGGCTTGAAGCTTGAGTTCATCCAAAGGCAGAAGCCTCCAAACTCCCCCACCTTGCCGGCACTTACTGTATCGCTTACATTTGGCAATTTATTTAGTTGACTTCCTCATACCAAACCGGTAATAAAACAGGCAGAAATGTCATCCAGGTTGAAAGAAGGTCAGAGAAGCTTTCAAGCACTCCATTCTGTGAAGAAAGGCCTGTCTGCCACAAATGTTTCCAAGAAGAAGAAAATGGTTAAGAGATACTGATATCTTCCTAGGCTTTTCAGAGACTAATGGAAAGTATAGGAAATCCCTTCAAAAACACAAGATGGAGGAAACACGAAATAGTTGTTGCAACGATGGACAGGTCAAGGTATAGTTACCAAACTTGCACTTCGGCTCCCAAGGTTAGAATGAAAGACAATAGAAATGATAAAAAAAATTTTATATCTAAGTAGAGATTTTTTTTTTGTCTTAGGACAATAGGTTACGTATCCAGAGGATAAAAATGCTGAAGTGTACTAGTTGAGAAATTGCTTAAACCTGAAAGCCTGAATTAGAATCTCAATTGGACTTTTTCCTGGATGTATAACTTTAGGCTAGCTATATAATCACTCAGAGTCTCTGTTTTTTGCCATTGTTTTTGTTTTGTTTCAGTTTTGGTTTTAAGCTGTAAAATAGAGATTATAACATCTATCTTCCAGAAGGATTATATGAGCTAAAGTATGGAAAGGGACTGACACATACATTATATAAGGAAGTGTATGGAATTATTAAGTCTCTAATAAAGTAAGTCATAACCTATTTACATAGGGTCTATGTCAAAAGACAAAAAGCAACAACAGAGAGAAGGTAGACAGGAGCCAGCATACTGGGCTCCATACACCTGTCTGGCCCTGAGTTCTGAGGATATCCCAGAAAGCAATCATTAAGGAGCTTTTCTGACTGCTGGGTAGGAAATGAGTCCATTGGAAAACTTAAGATTCTAACAATAGTAGTAACTAATATGCCAGACACAACAATCCAATTGAGGTAATTCTATCATTACCTATTAGTATTTTCATTCTATAGCTGCAGGAACCAATCAAAGGCAAAGAAATTAGGGAAATTACCCAGATTACAGGTAGCAAATGGGAAGTGTGGAGCCTAAAGATATACTAGAGCCAAAAGCAATCCCAAGAGCAGGCAGCAATGGACATAGCATGGGTTCTGCTCATAATGAGACCTGGATGCTATGAGGGTGTCCCTTTTATGCTTGTAAACTGGGTCTAATCATTCATCTAAACATACATGTCCTTTAGCACCTACATTCCATCACTGGGCCAGGATATGATCCTCCAAGCAAGGCTTTTGGAGAAGTTTTAGCAGAGAAGTAAAGATGAACCACAGGACTGGATTCCAGGCAAGTCAAGCTTGAATGAATAGAATGGCCACAAACAAGTATACAACACAAAGATGTTGAAGAGACTGTTTGTGGTTTTTGCCATACAATATCCAGGAAAGTGCCAAGGATTGAAACTGAAGAAGCCTATTTTGACACCAGCAAAAAGGACAAACATAAAGTCTGGAAACAGCAGGCAAAGCCAGGAAATTAGAAACTAAATATACTCAGGAATGAATTAGAAAACCAGGAGTAAAAGTGGAGAAAAATGAAAGGATCCAGAGATTTTTGCCTTGAATGGGGGATTTAGACACACTAATGAGTAGAGAAAGGAGACAAAAAGCCAGTGGTCAACCTTCAATCAGTGGGTGATGGAAGCTCATGGATTAGAAACATGTATATATTGCAAAAAACACCATCATAATAAGGTTAGTTAATATCTCCTGTCCCCTCACATAGTTACAATTTTTGTGTGTGGTGATAACACTTAAGATATACTCTCTTAAAAACGTTCAAGTATATAATACAGTGTTAATTGCAGTCACCATGCTATGTCAAACAATGGCATATTTAAAACAATACAAATGCACTTTATTTTATTGATCAAATTATGGTGTTTTCATACTATGAATTGCTATTTATTCATTTAGAAAATAAAGTGGGTCGACATTTAGAAAGTTTTTCATGACACACTATCATCTGATTAGGTACAAAATAATTATTAATAACAAAACACTTTATGTAACTAAATGTATTTCTTTAAGTCTGTAAAGGTATAACTGAAAAAAGAAGAAAAAGAGTTTGATAAAATAAAAATCATGTTTTATAAAAACATGGTTGTATATAAATGGCTGTATTATGAATATTGTTTTGTTTTCTTCTTTTTGTTTCCCTGGTTCCTAATTTTTCTTTAATAAATATGTTTTGCCCTGGTAATAATTATTTGATTTCTTACAATGAAAGAATCTAGATTAAAATATCCATCTTTTTAATGAATCCATAAACATTAATTACAGAAAACCAATCTGTTTTTATAGAAGAATATTTTTTTGCTGTTAATTATTTTTTATATTTAGGAACATCTATTAGTCATATCTAGAAATCTAAACTCAAGGGACATAGCTAATACAAAATACTTGATCTAACCATTTAATTTCAGCCTTTTCAAAGTACAATTATGTCCCTTCACAAGTCAATTTGTTTATAAAAAACAGATGACTCAATGTTAGTGTCCAATACATGCTGTTGATTGGCCGATTTATTTTCCAATGTAGAAAAATGTCATAATGTCTACATATACTAAAATATGATAACAGATTAATTATTTACTGAGTGAATTGTAACTACAGAAAAAGAAAATAAACAGGATAAAAATAAATTGACCACATCAAGAATTTTGTGTAAATATAAAAGACAACAGGTTCTTCTGTTCATAAATGATAGTTGGATACTTCTGCAATTAATTTTTTAAATTTCAAATCATGTTCTGGAAGCACTGTCTCAAAACAAGTTTGTTATTTTAGTCTCCATACTCATTGAGTCTTCATTAAAGAAGCTGCCAAACCCCTACCAGCTGTTCCTTAGGAACAAGACTAAGCTAACAGCAGATATTTCTTTTTGAACTGTTAAGATATTAAAAAGATAGAGTTGAACTCATGTAAATCCATTACACTAGAGTGGGGTACAGCATTACCATCAGGAATTTGAATTTACAGTAAAAATTTAAAACATCTATTTTCTTTCTCTAAAATGCTCATCTTTTTTAAGTGTTCTGGTTGTTCTTAAACATTAATTGTGATAAGGTACGCAGTAATTATCATGCTCTCTTCTGCATGGCCCTTTCTCATGTTGTCAGAATCGTCCTTGGAAACATTAGTGAAACTTGAATAAAAACAAGCACAGCAGGATAGCTTGTGGTACCCAAGCCTCACTTCCTTACCTACCTGCCCAGACTTGATCCACAATATCAGTGATATTTACAAAGATTCAAGTTAATAAGAGAGAAAAAAGTAAACATGATTATTAGATTGCTAGTAAGACTGTAAATTATCAAAACCACTCTCCAGAGCAATACACAGCAATGCTCTTTTAAATCTTCATGCCCTTTGACTGGGTAATTCTTTAAATTATTTATATTCAACTAGGGTCAGCCCAGAATTATCAAATCACAATAGATGAATTTTTTTCCAGCTAGATATTTTCTAACGTTGGTCAGATGGTACTGTCAGTGAGAAACAACAGTATTAAAGCCACAGTTGCAGGAGAAAATCCTTTAACCTAATGATCTCCACTGATTCTCAACCAAAACTCTAATGGTTGTCTGGAAATATGGAAGTGTTTGATGGTCCTAATGGGTGGGGCAAGGATGCTACATGCCTGCAATGAATGGATTATTTCCACATAAAAAAAGATTTTTCTGTGCCCAAAAGACCAGTACTTGGAATTGGAGCTCTGCCCAAATACCCTCTTCAAGGCCAATGAACCCCCCTCACACACACAATCACACACACACACACACACACACACACACACATTGCTGGGTATAACATTTGCTTATGTTTAACAGCTATGTCCTTCACTGGGCATTGCCCACAACTGCAGAGAATTATCTTGCCCAAGGTTATTCTCTCTCTCTGAAAGAGCCCAGAGGGGATGCCTGTCTGATAAAGGATGCAAAGACCTGGCTCCTTAACTTCAACTTTGATTAATTCTATAGGGCCTTCTTATTCCTATAGCTTACTATAGGGTTGTCTCAGAAGACTTAGCTACTATCTGATTGCAGATCAGTTTCTGCCTCAGCCCAATCTTGTCCTCCTAACTTTATCACAGGAGTATCTTCTCAGAACACATGCCAATATTTAACTGCACTCAACTCTCCCTCTCAGAATCTACTTCCAAAGAACCCCACTTTTGACAATCCCCACTGACAAATGCAGCTTTAATTTATCTCCTCATTTTCCACATAAGTCAAGAAGGGCCTAGAGAAGGGAAAGAGCATGTTCAAAGTAGAGAAGTAGCTAGTACAGCACTCATGGCACATATTACACCTTAAAAACTGTAAGAAGCCTGAGATTAAGAGAGAACTGAAATAAAAAAAAAATATGTAAAGATATTTATTATGGGAATTAATAAGTGTTCAAAGAGAAGTAGAATGAGAATTTATATTTGACTCATCCAGATATTTTAAAGAATAGAGCCTGAGAATCAATATTACTACTTCAGTGCAATATAGAATTCCAAGAAGACTGCCAAAACACTTCATTTTAGGGGAAGATTATTTCTAGATTCCCTAACTACTACCAGACTGCCTGAACTATTGATATTTAGTGTTAAATATAAAGGTAAAGCCAAATAATAATAATTAGAAAATTTCTTCTTAGTTTGGCTGGATAGTTTCGTTGGTTAGAGCATTGTTCCAAGGTGTAGAGGTCGGCAGTTCGATCCCTAGTCAGGGCACATACAGGAACAGATGTATGTGCTCTCTCCCTTCCTCTCTCTAAAAGTCAATAAAATAAACATTTAAAATTTTTTCTCTTAAAAGCAAACAGCTGGTAAAATATGAAAATTATCCAGTAACATGAGAATGAATAAGCACAAACCAATAAATAAAATTCTCTTTATTTATAACACATACTCCTTTCTTCAGAAAATGTAGCTAGATATAGACACCCACTATTCATCAAAGAAGCCTTTTTTTTTTTAAACTTTTTTTTTCTTTATTCATTTTTAGAGAGGAGAGAGAGAGGGACAGAGAGAGAGAGACAGAGAGACAGAGAGAGAGAGAAAGGGGGAGGAGCTGGAAGCATCAACTCCCATGTATGCCTTGACCAGGCAAGCCCAGGGTTTCGAACCGGCGACCTCAGCATTTCCAGGTCGACTCTTTATCCACTGCGCCACCACAGGTCAGGCAGAAGCCTTTCTTATTTCCAGTGGTCTCTTCTGAGCCATTTGTCGTCTTGGAAGACACAACTCTACCATAGCCAATTCTTCTACTCTTATTTTAACATAGTATTATAATATTTTTAATGGAAACTGTTATATTTACAATATCTTTCTTCTGTCCCAAGTGTATAAATTTCCCTTATTATTTTCCAAAATCATATAGAAAGAACTACAAAACTGCTGAAAGTTTCAATTGTGATGTTCACAACCACCCCTTCCCTGAACACACACACACAAAAATAAAGCAAACTATACAAAAAATATTTCTGAAAGATTTTTTTAATGTAACATCATACTTGAAATGCCAAATTAAGTTGAAAATGACTGACTTTATTTTTCATAAAAAAAAAACACTGCCTTTATCACATTGGTTTTCTTAATTTCTTCAGAGTCAAAATTAGTATTTAAAAGACAGGGAATAAAGCACATTGAATGAATAAAATTATTACCAAAGCAAACATGATCAAGATAATTTTCCTCAAAGCCTCATTTGAAAAGAATTTTATATTTTAAAATAAAACACAGAAGATTTTTGCATTTTTCAAAGTATTGTACCATACTTAATGTTTATTTTAAAACATTTTGAGTAGTATTTTTAGCCTATCCATGTCAAAAAACAATATTGAAAAGAAGATTTATACTAACTTATAATAAAAAATTTTCTGCTTTTCTTTCTTTTTTTATTTTTCTTTTTTATTTTTCTGAAGTGAGAAGCGGGGAGGCAGAGAGGCAGACTCCTGCATGCACCCAACTGGGATTCACCTGGCATTTCCATGAGGGGCGATGCTCTGCCCATCTGGGCTGTTGCTCTGCTCCAATCTGAACCATTCTAGTGCCTGAGGTGGAGGCCATGGAGCCATCCTCAGTGCCCAGGCCAACTTTTGCTCCAATGGAGCCTTGGCTGCAGGAAGGGAAGAGACAGACAGAAAGAAGGGAGAGGGGGAAGGGTGGAGAAGCAGATGAGCGCTTCTCCTGTGTGCCCTGGCTGGGAATCAAACCCGGGACTCTCACACACTGAGCCGATGCTCTACCACTGAGCCAACTGGTCAAGGCCAAAAATTTTTCTGCTTTTCAAAGTCCAAGAGTAACATTAATAAAATACTACGTTTCTTTTTATTATTAGCTCATGTTCTGAAATTAATTCTGTCCAATAGCATCAGGGAAAAGTACTAACTAGAATTTACTATTAATAATTTTCTCATTGTCTTGGTCATCTACATGAAGTACAATTGGAAGCATTCAAACATAAGGACTTACTCTTTGAAAGTTAAATGATGCCAGCATTATTGCCAGATCCACTCTGTTATATAAACTACGGTTATGCATCAAAGAGCACCATGGTATTATCTGTCTCATCCTCTGATTTATTGGTGACACTCTCTTCATATTGCACAGAACAATCATATGTTTAGTTAAGTCTGGAAAAAGTAACAAGCATTCCTCATTTTGGGGGGAACAACATGAACCTCCTCCTGTGTTAAACATGTCCCCATTTATAGTTAAATTGACAATTCAAAGGCTAAACGAGAGAAGTCAGGACAGCTTGACTTTGTTGGTTTCCCAGTTGTACAGCTTGCATCTCTCTATTTCATCGAGGTAACAGGGCACCATAACAGGGACAGATTGTTCCATCAGCAGAATAAAAATTGAACTGACAGCAGCTTTCTCTCTAAAACTGTGACTGTTTTCCAAATGTGCATGCTCTAGTTAGGGCTAAGGTTATTTATTCAAATGCTAATAGAAGTTATTGTTGCCACTAACTAAGTTGAATTTAGAAACTGTTCTTTTCTCTCCTGCCTAAAGGATCCGGTCATAGTCTTAGATCATTTCTTTTTGGCTGTTAGGTTCTAAACCAAATATCCTCCTGTGTCTGTGTGAAATTGTGATTTGATATGGATCACTCTGTTTAGCTTGGCATCACTCCACAAACACTCACACAGTTAGAAAATAACATTTCCTCGATATCCTTATCATTATGATTTAGTTCTTCTCTACTAGGTCATTTTTTAAGGCCAGTTTTATAATCAAGGTAACGAAAAGGCTGGAATCCCTTGGGTCATAGAGAAAGCTTTCTGGTAGATATACTCTATTAAATCTCTATTAAATCTTTCCTGGCTTTCCATTGTCCTTGCAATGCAATACCACTTAATTTGGCTGACAGGCTTTTCCCCATCTGTCTTCTACTTACTCTTCCAAAGCTTCATTTCCCCCTTGAACGGTAGTGTCCTCAGCTTCAGTCAACTTTTCCCTTTCTGGAAGGCCTCATGTGCCTTTTTGCCTTGGAGTCTGTATATACACTTCTCTCTCCCTAAACATTTCTTTTTATAGGGACAGAGAGAGACTCAGAGAGAGAGAGAGAGAGACAGGGACAGACAGACAGGAACAGAGAGAGATGAGAAGCATCAATCAGCAGTTTTTTGTTGTAACACCTTAGTTGTTCATTGATTGCTTTCTTATATGTGCCTTGACCACGGGCTTTCAGCAGACCGAGTGACCCCTTGCTCAAGCCAGCAGCCTTGGGTCCAAGCTGGTGAGCTTTGCTCAAACCAGATGAGCCCACGCTCAAGCTGGCAACCTCGGGGTCTCAAACCTGGGTCCTTCCGCATTCCGGTCTGATGCTCTATCCACTGCACCACTGCCTGGTCAGGCTCTCTCTAAACACTCTTGCTAGTACACCCACACCTCTGTCCAGCCTCTTCTCTCTCTTTCTCTCTGATATTTATATAAAATATCATATATATTTATATACATATTATTGTTATATATGAAACAAGTTTTATGTTTATATATACTATATACATAAGTATATATATATGTGTGTGTGCGTGTGTGTGTGTGTGTGTGTGTGTATATATATATATATATATGGTCTACCGTAAAGTTCTGTCTGTTTTTAGAATAAAACAAAATACAAATTCTTCTGACTTAATTCATGTGGCACCCATCTTGAATATTTCCACACCAATCCTATCTTCCGAATATGGTCCAAAATGGTTTCCTGAGCTGAATTAAGCCTTTCTGCGATCTCCGATGTTGTCAGAAAAGGATCTTGCTCCAACATGGTCTTAACATCATCATCATCAATCAAAGATGGTTGCCCAAAATGTGGCTTATCAGAAAGGTCGAAATCACCTGTTTCGAATTTTTCGAACCATCTTCTGCATGTCCTATCAGAAACTGTACCTTCACCAAACACTTTCAATAAATTTCTACATGCTTCTGAGGCATTTCTTCCTTGTTGAAATTCATAAAAATACAGTGGCGTAAATAAACTTTATCATTAGCCGTGGGTACACTATTGCTTCACACATAAGACTAACATGAATCAACTTTGTTTTAGTTAATTTGCTACATCAGTATGTATACATTAAGTGATAAAAATAGAGAGACACATATGCGCCAAATAAACATGTGCTTACGTGTCAAAACTTGTGATAGAAACAGACAGAACTTTCCAGTAAACCTTATATATAAGCAATTTCTCCAATGTCAGATAGAATTAATGCCACCATCAAAAGACTTGTCTCTCTCAAAACATCTCCCTTACAAGGCTATTCTTGTAAAGATGCAAATATAAATTTTACCAAAATTGTAAAAGCATTATTTGCATTTAATAAACTTAAAAAAGTAAGTGATATGGCTTGTTTTGTGAATAGGTCAAGCAGTGAACAGAGCCCCAAGGTAAGAAGCGGAGGCCTGGATGGGAAACCCCCTAAGAAGCCCTGATCATTTATATTAATATTAACTCTACCAAATGGGCGGCCGCAGATTGGTATTCATCTGTGAGTTCTTCATTACAGGATAGTGAGGAGACAGGGGCTCACACTAGAAAGGGAATCACATGCTGCTCCCTCCACTGAGAAAGTCTTGCTGCCAAGAAAAAAAAAGTTTAGCTGAATTTAACAGCGAGTTTAGTGACTTTGCATAGCCCTGATCTAGAGCACAATTTGTAAACCATAGAAAAAGAACTGAACATAATGGAAAAGTCAATAAAAGTCAGATGATAATTACTAAATAAAAATGTTGAATCTGTCATTTCTATGCAAGGTCAGGCCCTAACTGCATTCTTTATTTTATCTTACCCCTGACATACTAATCCTAGCTATGATACTAAACAGATAAGTGAGGAAAAGGCTCTTCATTCCAAAAACATGAATAAAACATTAACATTATCTTAAAAGTAAAGGGGTTGCACTAGCTCAGTGGTTCTCAACTGAAGATGATTCTTCCCTCCTGGTAGCATTTGGCAATATCAAGAACTTTTTAATTGTCTCAACTGGGATTGGGGAAGGACTGGCATTTAATCAATAGAAACCAGGGATTCTGGTAAACATCCTATGGTGCTCAGGACTGCCCACCCCACCCCCTAAACAAACTTATCCAGTTCAAAATCCCAATAGTGCTGACACTGAGCAACTCTGTACTAACCAGATGGTCTCTAACGTCCCCTTCATTTCTAACATGGTCTGATTCCTTATTTTGATGTGCAC
Source organism: Saccopteryx bilineata (assembly GCF_036850765.1). Classification (NCBI taxonomy): domain Eukaryota; kingdom Metazoa; phylum Chordata; class Mammalia; order Chiroptera; family Emballonuridae; genus Saccopteryx; species Saccopteryx bilineata. Next base: position 183,945,208 of record NC_089490.1, on the reverse strand, counting down.
AAGAACTGTATTCACCTTAGTAATCTAATAGCAAGTGGCAAGTGACTTTTTTAATGCTAATTACTGCAGTGAACTATACTTAGGCTATAAAGAGAATAGGGTAATATAATTTCAGTCTAAATTCAAAAATTGATATGGTTTTAATGCTCAGTAAACATTCAGAATTGTTGATGATTTATTCTAACTGAATAAAAAAAATTAACAAGGGAGTAATGCCAGAATCTTCTGCCTAAAAGGACTTATTTTTCTCTATCAGCCATTTGTTTAATCCCGTTGTATAAGAAATTGAAAAACATTCAAGAAAGCTAGTTTCAGTCAGCACCTCTGTCCTGATCTATTACAGAGCCATAGCAGGTTCTATATTCTAGGTTTTCAGGTTTTTTGTTTGTTTTCACAGGAAAACTGAGATACCACTTAAAGGCTACAACCAAGAATGTTTGGCACAAAAATAAAATAGTTCACTGTATGCCTTGAGAACTTTAGTTAAGATTTTCTGCAGTTAAAAAAGAAATTACTATCATGAAATCAGTTTTACTATGATGTTCTATATGAGTACTCAGGATATTCTTTAAATAGAATGAATAATCCTTTCAGATATATTTTATACTCAATAAAAAAGGAAAATTTTTCATAGAGTAACTTTATTTAGTTAAAACACTAATTCAAAAGAATACATATCTTATTGCATATAAAAATTATTTCCTGGTGATTTATAATGCTTATTTGCTTAATGATTATCATCATGTCTTTAAGAGTCACCAGAAGTCAGATTTAGGGCCACTTTACTTTGGTGAAAGAAAAGACTAAAGGTTTTCACAAAAGATGTCAGTTGTGTCCCCAGAAATATACTCTTCTATTTGATCTGTTCCAGCTTTCTCAGCTGACATTTGCATACTTGAAAAGAAAAAAGAAAACTTTGAGTTCCCAGGATGGTCTTTTGTCTTTGGTTTTTTTCTGCAGAGAGAAGTGATCTTGTCCCTGCACCCTCCACTAACGGTTTGCCAAGTGGTTCCAAAAGCATTTATCCCCAAATATTTGGATATCGCTCTTAAGCGTTCATCAAAGTCAATAGATCTTTTATGTTCATACGCATAACCAAATAGGGTTTTGTGAGCCTTACATAAATATTAATGGCTACATGCTAAGCATCAGATGCAAAATGAGCAATCATGACTATTATTTAAATTTAAAGGTGCAGGAAAGAAATCCAAGGCCATCTGTAGGAACTGGAGAATAGATCTTAAAAGGCAATGTGAATAACTAGAATGGGAACAGATAAGTTTTCAAATGTAGGAGACTGAGTAATGACATCAAAATAAAGCAATCGTGGCATCCTGACAAAATAAATAACCTTGTTTTAACCCTTTAGTAAAAGGTAGTGCAAACAACTAAGTCTCTGTCGTCCCAGCTCTGCCTCTGTGAGTAACTTCATCTCTGTACATTTTGATTTCCTCAACTAGCAAACATGATTTTAAAAGTATTGTACTTACTGCAGCATAAAAAATATAATCAATAATATTGCAATAACAATGTATGCAGGTACATACATTGTATGATGCCAGGTGGGTACTAGACTTATTGGGAAGATCACTTCATAAGTTATAGAAATGTCTAACCACTCTGCTATACACCTGAAACTAACATAATACCGAATCTCAATTGTAATTGAAAATTTTTTTTAACTTTATTTATTGTACTTCATAGTATCAGTCTACATGTTAATGAGTTGGCCCAGTGCCTGATACAGAGCATGTGCTTAATATATACTATTATTCAGAAAAATAATATAAACATTGCTCAAAGGTCTAGACCAGGCATTGGCCAACTACAGCCTGACCCACAAGCCAAATCCAGAAGGCCACCTGTTTTATAAACGGTTTTCTTGGAACACAGTTGTGCCGTCATTTATTTACATATTATCTAGGGCTGCTTTTGCACTCTAACAGCAAAGATGAGTCCTTGTGAAAGAAACCATATGGCCTAAAAGCCTAAAAGATTTACTATCTAGACCAGAGGACCCCAAACTTTTTACAAGGGGGGCCAGTTCACTGTCCCTCAGACCATTGGAGGGCCGCCACATACAGTGCTCCTCTCACTGACCACCAATGAAGTGCCCCTTCTGGAAGTGCGGCGGGGGCCGGATAAATGGCCTCAAGGGGCCGCATGCGGCCCACAGGCCGTAGTTTGGGGACACCTGATCTAGACTTTTACTGTTTCTAAGGATATGTTACCCTGGAAAAAAAAAGACAACAAACATGCTGATTATCATGAAGAAACAGAGCACGGGTCCCTCTGTGTACACGTATGAGAGCTTTGACAGCCTTCTCCTGAAGGATTTTGGTTTGAAAGGGGGAGGCAGACAGCGGAGGAACAGAGAACAAGCACGTCCCACAAGGATGAAGGGGAAAAAACATTTCTCCTCCAAAATGGGGTTCTAGCAAGGGAAAGCCACTGCCATGGTATTTCTTTTAGGGGGTTAAAATAAGATCATTTTCAACACGTTCAGGAGAGACTCCACAGTACTATAGTTGCAGGCACAAGAGGCGGAGCGAGATGTCCTGGGAGCAAGTCCTGACTCTGCCATTAAGTAGCTGCACAACCTTGGCCAGTTCATGGATCTCTCTAGGGCAACGATGAAATCAGTTACTGAAAGCACTGGCTACTTAATGACAGCGATCCATTTCTACAAACTGAATATAGTGGCCACAAATGTTCACCAGACCACATTATTTTTTTGTGTCCTACCTCACACACCCACCAATTGCTTCACACCGCTGTAACCTGAGTCCGCGATAACCAGATACAGACAACACTAGCCCCTCCTGTGTGCGTCAGTTATACTGAGGCTTTCATCACTGCTGTCTGCTGAAAATGAGCTTCTGAAGGTTGAGAATACAGAATTCTATCTGAATATTCAAAGGAGATACATATATGTACATATATTTTATACACACACACACACGTTTCTTTTCAATAACTGAATGGCAGTGGTGGGAACTTACAGCCAGACTTCTGGGGGCCTCCGCAATCTATGCCATCTCTTGTTGCTCTAGGGTTAAAACAGAAGTGAGAGAAAACCTGTCAGAAAACAATGGAGTCGGAGCAGCAGTTGGGAAGTTAGAGTGTGCTCTCTAGGTTTGGTGGCATTCCTGATCTTCAGCAAAGGAAAATACCAGTGTCCAGGCAGTTGGAAAACCCTGGGCCATTAGTTTAGGGCCACTTCCTCTCCATTCCCTCCTCTTGTGAGACCCAGAGCCTCCTCTGCCTCAGGAATCGATATTTTCCTCCCCGCTCCACCCCGCTCTCCCCCAACAGCCAATCCCATTAAGTGCTGGTCCTGCAGGGCTCAGGGCCGGGATGTGCTAAATTGTCTCAATGACAGATGCCTACTTGGAGGGAGGAGGAAACAGGAAAGTCAGAAAATTCACCTTGCATTCTTATTGCCACAATAGTTACCTTCCTTATGTCATTTTTGAGAACACTCCCAAATAGAAAATGAAAAGTAATATGAAACAAAATTTTTTTCATTTAGCAAGAGAATTTTTCATGAAAAATTTATTATACAGAAAATTTCAACTTAGCACAAAATTAATTTTGCTTCCACTATGAAAATAAGTGCTTACTCTAAAGATTTCCAATTTTTTTTGGCTCTCAGTAGCCTTCATATCCCAGTATCTTTTTCAAGCCCCTATAGACCAAAAAAACACCAAACCATTTTGCGTATTAAGTAGTAAAGTCGAAGCAACTGAAGTATTTATATGCTATTTATATACTTAGGCTTTGAAAAATAATAAACATTAATGGAGAGAAAATATTTTATTTTATTCTTATGTTACAACAAGTGTTTACTAATATGACTGTGAGCTTTGGAGCCCACAGGATTCTCAAATCTTAGAATCAGATTACACCTCACCTCCCTTTCCTATTCCATACTGATGTTTACGTGGTCATTTCTCTTCTCAAAGGAATGCCCAAAGCCCCAGCTTTGCAAAGATATGGCATCACTGAAAAGAATGTAGAACTATCTAATATGGGAACTGTGAACTACTTTAAGCTAATAGTCTGTGCAATTTCTGACAGATGACAAGCAGCCTTAAATATCTGAAATATCCTACAGTGACCTTGTGAGTTCATTTCAGTGCTGCAGGGCATCTTGGCATATGGCTTGAGGGCCAGGGGTTTAAACTACATGTAATGAAGCATCATAACATGACACTGTGAACAAATCTGTCAAACAGGAGAGTGTGTGTGCATGAGTGTGTGCAGACACATTTATGTTCACATCTTGGGGTGCCATGTTGATTGTGGGAGCAATTCTTATACCTTTAAGTAAGTTGATGGTCTCAGAGTGAGATGTCCATCCAGCCACTACAATTTGTATCTTCTCAATCGAATTTCTTTTTACTCCTCTGAGCAGGCAAGTTTTCTTGGTCCCAGACCATATTTTCTAATAATCAGTTTACTTAAGGAGAAGAGTATCAAGGAAAGATATATTAATTATGAGAGACAGGATTTCTCCTTGCATCCCTAGAATGTGGGATTGCTTTGTCATTAGTGCCAATCAATCTAAATTATCAAATTAAAACAATGTTATTATGTCAAAAGCTGATTTTAGAATTCTATTACAGCTTATTTTGAAGAGAACCACAACAGTGGAACAAATACATGACCATATTTACTCATTCTGATTTACATACACCTCTGGATGAGTCTGAATGTCTTGTATATAAAAAGGAAAGATCATATTTATTTTAAACCATAACTCAGAGGATACCCTGCAATAGCTCTTCATGTTGTGATTATTCACATACTCAGAAAAATATATTGCTTTTCAGAGACACCGAGTATATGTAGATTAAGTATGTCCACATTATGACTGGATCGTTTGTAACAAATATAAAGCTAAGTCATAAGTAATTCAAAAGGGGTCTAAATTTCTTTTTTCTGAGTTGATCCAAATAATCACAACTACATTTTAGTGACTACGACTTTACACAGCTGTGCTAAAGGGCTTGCATTTCTTCTCATTTCTCCAAATAATCTTTGGAAGCATTTGCTGGTGGATATAGCAAACAAATTTTATCATTCTAATTTCACTTTGGTCTTGAACATGATTGTTTTTCTGTTTACTCTCCAATATTCCTTTAGCTCACTGGGACTAATTTTTCAACAAGTAAATAACCAAATTATGCAATTATCACTTTTCTGTGTGTAGAAAAATGTGATAGGGTTTAATTTGGCCTACTATAGGCAGTTACAAAATCTGTCATCAGTAGAATCTATATTTGCAGGCATTTTAAAGAACATAGGCCAAGTAATGTTTATTACTGTAATCGTGCTCACTGTAACCTCCTCTAAGCCCTTGGATATTTTGTTCTGGGCTCTTATTTTACCTCCAGAGCTGCTGCATGTTAAGCTTGTCCGTCTCATACTAAAACTGGTCAAGAACAAAAGTTCTCTAGGAAAAACTGTGCTATAAAAGAATGGAAACTGGTATTTGGTTCAATCCTTTTTTATTTCTAACATTTAAAATCAGAAGTGCTAAATGAAATTGGAAGAGTCCCCAATTTAATTCAATTTCTTAAATTAAAATAAAAGAGGACTTGTGCCTGTAAAATACTCACCAGAAAGACTTTCTATAAATTTCTCAGAAGAATATGGCATAAAGTAGCACTGTGTAAGAGTTAATTATCATTATTTTTATTATTATTATTGCTTTCAGAGTTCTGCCTCTCTTCAATGAATGAAGGGCTGAAGTTGACAAAAATTAAGAGAAATGGAAAATATCTCAAGTTATTTCAAAATAGTGTCTCTGCCACAGAAATAATGGTGGAAGGAGGGTAGAGCCAGCCAGGAAAGAATATTGTTTCCCATATGCCCTGCCTCTGAAAACATCCTTATATTCCGTTATGAAGATCACCGTCTCTTCTAATATTTGTAGAACCTGAGGGAGTGCAAAGTTATTTAGTAAATATACCTGTGAATGTCTTCAGGGGCTGGACCCAAGAACCAGCCTCACCATGAATTTATTTTTTTGTCTGGCCTACATCCCTAGCATCTGAAAAATAGCATGAAGTGGGAGAGAGAGCTGTACCTTACCCATTTCTTCCCACAATCTCTCTATTGTCACCCTCATGTAGAATAGTTCACCTATTCACCAAGTTCCCCTTCAGAGTACGAGCTACCCTCTATGCTTGGTGGTAGCTCCTTTTGTACAGATCAGAAGTCCCTCACTTCCTTTCAAGGTCAAGGGACACTGGGTAAGACTTACAAAAACACACAGGCCAACTTTCCAGGACGAGATGTCAGTGGCCCCATCTTCATACACTGAGTCACTACCTCACTGTCTCCTCTCTTTACCGAGGGCTCAGGAGTACTGTCCAGCTAACCTCACCTGGGTGAGGGCCTTCTTCTCCAGCTCTGAGTCCCATTAGCCGAAACCTGGAGCAGAGAGTCAACGGTTGGTAATAATCATTTTAGCAACCCACCTGGGTGTATCTTGTCGTGTATTTGGCAGTATCTTTAGTGGCAGATGGTAATACAAAAATCACAGTGTTATAGTTCCTCTTCTTGTTACTCTAGCAAAACACTTGTACCTCTAAGCAATGATTTGTCTGTCCAGATCACTGTGAGAAACCCAGTGGTTCCCAATCCTTCTGGTTTTAAGAGCTCTTCGTGCTCTTTAAAATTATTGCATATCCCAAAGATTTTAATTTATGTGTGTTGTATATACTGATATTTATGTTAACAATGAAAATAAAGACTATTTTAAAACAAAACAAAAGTTCTTGAATAAAAAACGAAAGCATACATTTATTTGGCCACTACAGCAATGACATTATCTCTGTACACTTAGGGAAAAAGCATACTGGGAGCTTTAGGAGAGCTCTCATGCCTAGGGACTTTGACACATTCCCATCATACACAAAAAGGGTTGGTCTTAGAAATCCTCAGGATTACATATAAACATTAAAATTACTTTCTATGCACCCTCCTCTTCCTAATATATCTTGGAGAATTATGGGAAAATTATAATGTTTGGAAAATTCTAAAAAAAAGCTAAAAACTTTAAATCTTTCCTTATGAGTAGTTACTTCCCAGGAGTTTGAAGGTCACTGGCAAAAAATCTCTCCAAGTCCAGCTCCATCTACATTCACTGATATCCATTAATCCAGACACGATCTCTGGAAATCCTCATCCGTATTCCATGTACCAATTCTGTAACAAAGACACTGACATTGTCCCAAATGTAGACATTTGTCCTAATATGCCCAGAGCCTGGGGTAAAAGAATATTTCATGGCCCACCACATTTATCTTCCCACTTACAGCTTTTTCTGCAATGAACAGGACCTCAAACACATCCACATGCACACCCCAGCCCACAAAGCCAACCTTCATCCACACCTCTCCAGACAACAATGCAGAGCTCACCCTTTGGGTCTTGGAGTGCACATACCAGTAGCATCGTCTGTCCCTAGGATACCCAGGATGAAGAGGACTGTGCTGGCTTTGGGAGGAGGCTGCAGGCCATTTGTACAAAGTGTTCCAAAATAATCTAAGTTTGTTCTAGAGTGGAGGACACCGGCTCTGGTTAGACACAGGTGCTGATACTGCAGTCTTCTCACCCTGTAGGAAGAACCCACAGAGGAGGACAAAAGAAGAGACTTACTAACCTCGAGGCCCTAAGCAGAAGCCTGGTTTCCCAGCTTTAAATATAACCTTGCTAAAGAGCCATGGTTCTACTTCTATGAGTGGGAATACTGGTTGTATATGTACATTGCATAGAATTACAAAAATCCTGGAGAAGATCTCAAAAATCAATCAAAGCATCCTTAAAGCCCTCTTCACTTTTAAAGACCATATCTTGGTAATTTAATTCTCAACAAACTAATTAGTAGAAACTAGGCTTTCTCAAAAGTTTCTTTAGTTTTTCTGAGGTTCATGAAAATGTTACATCATGTATTCCACAAATCAATTTGTCACTGGATTCACCACTCTGTCTCCACCTGGGCTACATCCACCACCTACAAAGCCATGAGAGAGGTTCTACTCTTCACATTGTCCATCAAGATTCAAGCCAAGGGTGCTGACTGCAGAGATTCCTAACACTTCCAATCTTTGGGATCTCAGATTTATTCTGAGATCCTCATGAAAAAGAGTGACATCGTATCCACATTTTGGGATACAATCTGGGTCACACATTTTGTCACCGGAGTCCCTAAACAACTGTATTTATGCCCAAATATCAAAAAGTTTCTCTTGTATAGTTCCACACATTTCTAGACTTCTCTACTTTGGCTATAAAACTCAAAGTCAATACCACTCACTGAAATAGAGGCAGACACCATACTTCAGTACCACAACCCATTCATTTAAACCCTTCATGTCTCTATGTCTCTTATAAAACAAAATCTACAGATATGTGAATGGATATAAATAGATATAAGGTTTGACATGTGCCCTCTTACAAAGGTATTAAGAACAATTTGAAGCCTGACTGTTCATGTAATGTAAAATATATAGACAAAAAAAAAACTTTTTCTAAACATATTAGAAAGAAAACAAAAATGCAAGAGTTTGAAATACTGAAATAAAAAAGAAATGTAGTTTAATATTTTTTTCCTGAGGAATTGGTTGTTTAATGAAATGGTAAAAATGATAGTTACACCAGTAAATGGTTCATGAAAATCTACTTTTTTTTTTTTACAAGGACAGAGAGAGAGAGTCAGAGAGAGGGATAGACAGACAGGAACGGAGATGAGAAGCATCAATCATCAGTTTTTCGTTGTGACACCTTAGTTGTTCATTGATTGCTTTCTCATATGTGCCTTGACCGCGGGCCTTCAGCAGACTGAGTAACCCCTTGCTCAGTCCAGTGACCTTGGGTCCAAGCTGGTGAGCTTTTTGCTCAAGCCAGATGAGCCCGTGCTCAAGCTGGCGACCTCAGGGTCTCGAACCTGAGTCCTCCACATCCCAGTCCTATGCTCTATCCACTGCGCCACTGCCTGGTCAGGCGACACCAAATTATTTTTAAATGCAAAGGTTTAGTTGACAGGCATTGTGTAGGTATTACTTCTATTGTTAGTCAATGTATTAAAAGTAGTACAAAAACAACAATGACAATATCCTGACCAAGAAAACATATGTACCTCAACATATATAAATACAAAAATCATTTTTTTCTGTTGCTATATACATTAAGCACCTGTTTTTTCCACATAGCATATTTTATACAACCAAAAGTTTTCACTTTGTATTCTCTTTGCACTTTGTGTAGTAAAATGGTGACTGAACTACAACCAAAATAAAGCTTAAAAATGTCTTTACAGCTTTTTAAAATGTGTGGCTTTTTCAACTTTCATTTTTGTTGTCTAGTCATTATTGAGAGATGTAATTTTTCAATGTGTACTTATGTTAATAAGCAAGTTGTAGAGCTCAACAAAAATTTTCCATTTTTCTCTTGTTCATGGCCATTTTAATTCATTTTTAACAGGTTCCACAGTTCATATAAAAGAAGTAGATATAAGATGTTTATGTCCAGGACATTTTGGAATTTATATGCTGTTCTCTAAAAGATGACTTGATTTTCTAATAACAAAAGTTGCCAACCTGTTAACGGGTGACCAACTGCTGAAACCTATTTTTCATTTCATCTTAAATGACACTGTTTAATTTTGGGCCCTGGTCAAAATACTACAAATTAAGCAGTGTTATAATTCTGTTTTCTCTGATTCAGAACTGGTGATTCATTGCTGATTAGTTAATGTTCTTACCCTGATACACATTATATGAAATGGCTCTAGGTTTTAATTACCATATTGATTCCAATACACTAACCGTCAGTGATCATCCTATAGAGAGCATCGAGTCTATTTTAAAAGAGACTCAGAATATTTTATTATATTTCCTTCTAATTAACTGTTTTTATTATTGGAAATATGGGAAGCAAACGGAGTCTTGGAGAATCTAAGTCAGAAATCTATCCAAAAGTGATTTAAATTGATATAAAATCCATCTATGGAGACAAGATTGGATTTAAAAAATGCCCAAGTTTTATTGGTAATACGATATGCGTAGGGAGGGAGTGACAGGAGAATGTGGCTTGGGGGGTTGATTCCCTCATTCTTTCCTGCTCTCCTTCACATCAGTCAGATCTGCATTGTATCTGAGGCTCTCAGAGCCTCCTTTAAGATCCTCTCCATTGTATTCCTCACTAGTGTTTCCCTCAATAAACTTGTACATCTAATCTTGTCTCAGCATGTACTTCTGAAGGTTTTGTCCACGTGTGGGCCAGAGCACTTGCAGGGTGAGTTTATAACCCTGGATCTATGGTGACAGGAGCAATAATAGAAACCAACTGGTAGTAATTTTCCCCTTATCACAGGCTTTAAGCAATTTGGTAATGTTTTACCTTGATATTATTATATAATATTTGGGTTTTATTAAACTTGGTTCTCTGAATTTATAGTTTGTATCAAAATTGGAAAAGTTTAGCCATTATTTCTCCAATTATTTTTGTGTCCCTTTATTCAGGGTGTCCAATTTCACTTATTTTAGGCTTCTTAAAGTTGTCTGCAGCTCAGTGATGCTGTCCTTGTCTTTCTTGTTGGTAGGTATTGGGTGGAGATGGGAGGTTAGTATTTTTCCTCTTTGGATTTCATCTTGGACAGTTTCTATTGCTATGTCTTCAAGTTTACCAATGTCTTCAAGTTCACTAACCTTTTCTTCTGAAAATTCTAACCTGATATTTATCCCATATAGTCTATCTTTATTTTTTAAGTGAGAAAGGAGAGGGAGATAAGGACAAACAGGGACAGACAGACGGGAAGAAAGAGAGATGAGAAGCATCAATTCTTCCTTGCAGCACCTTAGTTATTCATTGATTGCTTTCTCATATGTGCCTTGACCAGGGATTACAGCAGAGCAAGTGACCTCTTGCTCTAGCCAGCAACCTTTGGGCTCAAGGCAGCATCATGGAGTCATGTCTATGATCCAATGCTAAAGCCAGCAACCCCACACTCAATTGGTGACCTTGGGGTTTCAAACCTGGATCCTCAGCATTCCAAGCCAATAGTTTAATTTTTAACTCGGACATGTTATATTTTGTGTCTAGAAATATACTTGGAATTTTTTTTTATCTTTTGTATCTCTATCTTTGTACCTCCTTGAATATGTGCAATATAGCTATAATAACAGTTTTAATATGCATATCTACTACTAATTCTATTATCTATGTTATTTCTGAGTCATTTTTTATTATTAAATTTAATGCAGTGACATTGATAAATCAGGGTACGTATGTTCCGAGAAAACATCTCGATTATTTTGATTGTGCTGTATACCCCTCACCCAAAGTCAAATTGTCTTCTGTCACCTTCTATCTGGTTTTCTTTGTGCCCCTCCCCTCCCTCATGCCCTTTCTCCTTTCTCACCCCATCCCCCCCTCCCTCAACATTCCCACCCCTGTTGCCATCACATTCTTGTTCATATCTCTGAGTCTCATTTTTATATCCCATCTATGTATGGATTCATATAGTTCTTAGTTTTTTCTGATTTACTTATTTCACTCTGTATAATGTTATCAAGGTCCATCCATGTTATTGTAAATGATCCGAATGTCATCATTTCTTATGGCTGAGTAGTATTCCATAGTATATATATACCAAAGCTTTTAATGCACTCATCCTCTGATGGACACTTGGTCTGTTTCCAGATCTTCACTATTGTGAACAATGCTGCCACAAACATGGGGGTGCATTTCTCCTTTTGGAGCCATTCTATGGTGTTCTAGGGGTATATTCCTAAAAGTGGGATAGCTGGGTCAAAAGGCAGTTCGATTTTCAGTTTTTTGAGGAATCTCCATACTGTTTTCCACAGTGGCTGGACCAGTCTGTATTCACACCAGCAGTGCAGGAGGGTTTCCTTTTCTCCACATCCTCCCTAGCACTTATTCTGCGTTGTTTTGTTGATGAGCGCCATTCAGGCTGGTGTGAGGTGATATCTCATTTGTGGTTTTAATTTGCATTTCTCTAATGATTAGTGATGTTGAGCATTTTTTCATATGTCTATTGGCCATCTGTATGTCCTCTTTGGAAAAGTGTCTATTCATTTCTTTTGCCCATTTTTTTTTTCTTTTGCCCATTTTTGATTGGATTGTTTGTCTTCCTGGTGTTGAGATTTACAGTTCTTTATAAATTTTGGTTATTAACCCCTTATCAGACGTATTGTCAAATATGTTCTCCCATTGTGAAGTTTATCTTTTTATTCTGTTCTTATTGTCTTTAGCTGTGCAAAAGCTTTTTAGTTTGATATAGTCCCATTTGTTTATCCTGACTTCTATTTCACTTCTCCGTGGAGATAAATCAGCAAATATATTGCTCCGAGAGATGTCCAAGAGCTTACTGCCTATGTTTTCTTCTAAGATGCTTATGGTTTCACGGCCTACATTTAAGTCTTTTATCCATTTTGAGTTTATTGTTGTGAGTGGTGTAAGCTGGTGATCTAGTTTCAATTTTTTGCAGGTAGCTGTCCAATTTTCCCAACACCATTTGTTAAAGAGGCTGTCTTTACTCCATTGTATTTCCTTACCTCCTTTGTCAAATATCAGTTGTCCATAGAGCTGTGGGTTTATTTCTGGGTTCTTTGTTCTGTTCAATTGATCTATATGCCTGTTCTTATGCCAGTACAAGACTGTTTTGAGTACAATGGCCTTGTAGTATAACTTGGTATCAGGAAGTGTGTTACCTCCCACTTTATTCTTCTTTTTTAAGATTGCTGAGGCTATTTGTGTTCTTTTTTGGTTCCATATAAATTTTTGTAATACGTGATCTATATCTTTGAAGTAAGTCATTGGTATTTTAATCGGTATTGCATTGAATTTATAGATTGCTTTGGGTAATATAGACATTTTAATGATGTTTATTCTTCCTAACCATGAGCACGGTATATACTTCCACTTGTTTGTATCTTCCTTGATTTCTTTTATCAATGCTTTGTAATTTTCTGAGTACTAGTCTTTAGTCTCCTTGGTTAAGTTTACTCCTAGGTACTTTATTTTTTTGGTTGTAATAGTGAAGGGGATTGTTTCCTTAATTTCTCTTTCTGACTGTTCATTGTTGGCGTATAGAAATGCCTCTGATTTCTGAGTATTGATTTTATATCCTGCTACTTTGCTGAATTCATTTATCAGGTCCAGTAGTTTTTTGACCGAGACTTTAGGGTTTTCTATATACAATATCATATCATCTGCAAATAATGATAGTTTTACTTCTTCTTTTCCAACTTGAATGCCTTTTATTTCTTCTTCTTGTCTGACTGCTGTGGCTAGGGCTTCCAGGACTATGTTAAATAAGAGTGGTGAAAGGGGGCACCCCTGCCTTGTTCCTGATCTTAAGGGGATTGCTTTTAATTTTTGCCCATTGAGTATGATGTTGGCTGTGGGTTTGTCATAGATGGCTTTTATCATGTTGAGGTATGTTCCCTGTATTCCCACTTTGCTGAGAGTTTTGATCATGAATGGGTGCTGGATTTTATCAAATACTTTTTCTGAAACTATTGAAATTATCATGTGGTTTTTCTCCTTCTTTTTGTTTATGTGATGAATCACATTGATTGATTTACGAATATTGTACCAGCCTTGCCTCCCCAGAATAAATCCCACTTGATCATGGTGTATGATTTTTTCCATATATTATTGGATCCGGTTTGCTAATATTTTGTTGAGGATTTTAGCATCTATATTCATCAGAGATATTGGCCTATAATTTTCTTTCTTTGTGTTGTTGTCTTTGCCTAGTTTTGGAATCAGAATTATGCTCGCCTCATAAAAGGAGCTTGGAAGTCTTCCTTCCTCTTGAATTTTTTGAAATAGCTTGAGAAGGATAGGAGTTAGTTTTTCTTTGAATATTTGGTAGAATTCACTTGTGAAGCCATCAGGCCCCGGACTTTTCTTTGTTGATAGTTTTTTGATAACAGTTTCGATCTCATTTGGTGTAATCGGTCTGTTTAGGTTTTCTGATTCTTCCAGATTGATTTTTGGAAGATTGTATGTTTCAAGGAATTTGTCCATTTCATCTAGGTTGTCTAGTTTTTTGGCATACAGTTCCTCATAGTATTTTCTTACAATATTTTGTATTTCTGTTGTGTCAGTTTTTATTTCTCCACTCTCATTTCTAATTTAATTACTTGAGTCCTCTCTCTCTTTTTCTTGGTGATTCTAGTTAAAGGTTCATCAATCTTGTTTACCTTTTCAAAGAACCAGCTCCTAGTTTCATTGATCCTCTGTATTGTTTCTTTAGCCTCTATGTCATTTATTTCTGCTCTGATCTTTATTATTTCCTTCCTTCTACTAGCTCTGGGCTTTCCTTGCTGTTCTTTTTCTAGTTCTTTTAGATGCAGGGTTAAGTTGTTTATTTGAGCTTTTTCTAGCTTCTTAAAGTGTGCCTCTAGTGCTATGAACTTCCCTCTCAGGACTGCTTTTGCTGTGTCCCATAGATTTTGAGTTGTTGTATGCTCATTGTCATTTGTTTCTAGGAATTTTTTAATTTCTTCTTTGATCTCATTCTTAATCCATTCGTTAACAACCTGCTATTTAGTTTCCATGTGTTTGAGAATTTTTTAGCTTTTCTGTTGTGGTTCATTTCTAGTTTTATGCCATTGAGATCGGAGAAAGTGCTTGATATGATTTCAATCTTCTTAAATTTGTTGAGACCACTTTTGTGCCCTAACATGTGGTCTATCCTAGAGAATGTACCATGAGCACTTGAAAAGAATGTATATTCTGCTGCTTTAGGGTGAAAGGTTCTGAAGATATCTATTAAATCAAGTTGATCTAGTGTGTCCTATAAGTCTGCTGCTTCTTTGTTAATTTTCTTTCTTGAGGATCTATCTAGTGATGTTAGTGGGGTATTGAAATCCCCTACTATTATAGCATTGCTGTTGATCTCGCCCTTTAAATCCATCAAAGTCTGCTTTATATATTTAGGTGCTCCTATATTAGGTGCATAGATATTTATAATAGTTATATCTTCCTGTTGGATTACTGCCTTTATTATTATGTAGTGGCCTTTTTTTTTTTTTTTTTTGCATTTTTCTGAAGCTGGAAACAGGGAGAGACAGTCAGACAGACTCCCGCATGCGCCCGACCGGGATCCACCCGGCACGCCCACCAGGGGCGACGCTCTGCCCACCAGGGGGCGATGCTCTGCCCATCCTGGGCATCGCCATGTTGCGACCAGAGCCACTCTAGCACCTGAGGCAGAGGCCACAGAGCCATCCCCAGCGCCCGGGCCATCTTTGCTCCAATGGAGCCTTGGCTGCAGGAGGGGAAGAGAGAGACAGAGAGGAAGGCGCGGAGGAGGGGTGGAGAAGCAAATGGGCGCTTCTCCTGTGTGCCCTGGCTGGGAATCGAACCTGGGTCCTCCGCACGCTAGGCCGACGCTCTACCGCTGAGCCAACCGGCCAGGGCTGTAGTGGCCTTTTTTATCTCTTACTATATCCTTTGTTTTAAAGTCCAATTTGTCTGATATAAGTATTGCTACCCCAGCTTTTTTTTCATTTTCATTTGCATGAAATATTTTTTTTCATCCTTTTACCTTTAATCTATGTGTATCTTTTGTTTTAAGGTGTGACTCTTGTAGACAGCATATGTATGGGTCCTGTTTTCTTATCCACGCAGCTACTCTAAATCTTTTGATTGGATCATTTAATCCATTTACATTTAAGGTTATTATTGATTTGTAGTTGTTTATTGCAATTTTCTTCTTTAAAGCTCTATACCGTTTTTGCTATATTCTTTTCCCACTTTGATCTGTTTACAACAGGCCCCTTAACATTTCCTGCAGCATTGGTTTGGTTGTAATGAATTCCCTGAGTTGTTTTTTGTCTAGGAAGCTTTTTATTTGTCTTTCGATTTTAAACAATAGCCTTGCTGGATAAAGTAGTCTTGGTTGTACGTTCTTGTTATGCATTACTTTGAATATTTCTTGCCATTCCCTTCTGGCCTCAAGTGTTTCTGTTGAGAAGTTGGATGTCATCCTTATGAGGGCTCCTTTGTAGGTGATAGCTTTTTTTCTCTTGCAGCTTTTAATATTTTTTCTTTATCGCTTAGCTTTGGTATTTTAATTATGATGTGTCTTGGTGTAGGTTTCTTTGGGTTTCTCTTTAATGGAGTCCTCTGTGCTTTTTGAACTTGTGAGAGTTTCTCCTGCATTAATTTAGGGAAGTTTTCAGCTATGATATGATTAAACAAAGTCTCTATCCCTTGTTCTTTTTCTTCTTCTTCAGGAACCCCTATGATGCGGATGTTATTTTTCTTCATGTTGTCACAGAGCTCTCTAAGAGTTTCCTCAGACTTTTTCAGTCTCTTTTCTTTTTTCTTCTCTGATTTCATGCCTTCATTCCAGTTGTCCTCCAACTTGCTGATTTGATCCTCAGCTCTATCTATCCTGTTTTTAATTCCTTCCATTGTGGTCTTTATTTCTGATATTGTATTTGTCATCTCCAACTGATTCTTTTTTATACTTGCTATTTCTTTATTTTGGTGTTCATAATGACCATCCATTGTTGTTCTAAGATCCCTAAGCATCCTTACAATCATTATTTTGAACTCCGCATCTGGAAGTTTGATTATTTCCATATCACTCAGTTCCTCTCCTGAAGATTTCTCTTGTGGTTTCATTTGGATTGCACTTTTTTGTCTTCTCATTGTCTGTGTTTGGGTGTTTTGTTTGTAGAGTTGGTTGAGTCTAGGCTTGGTGTTGTCTGCCTCCAGTTTTCAGTTGTGTTATTTCTAGGTCTTCTTGGGTTGGTATCAACTATTATTTGTAATCCAATTTTGGATTTGGGCAGCTTTGAAGTTTTGATTTGTTTGTTTTAACAGGTGATAATCTTGTTTACTGATCTCAGCAGGGGGCTTCCTTGAAACTGTATCCAGGAATGTGATGGGTGTAGCCTGAGACTCTGAAGGCCTCTTCCACCAACTAATCTCTCTGGGGGCAGGGTGTTTTCTCAGCTTCAGTAGGGGGAGGTGTATCTCAGATCTCCATGGAGACCTGAGTTACTGCCCCTCCTCCCTACTTCTTGTTTTCAGCTGTGTCTTGTTGCGCTGATTGGAGCTGGAGAGATGTCTGGAGATCTCTGATCTGGAAGCAATTCAGTACTGTTTTGTGGGGAAGGATCAGTACCTCCCCCAGCTATGGCCGCCTCCAGCACAGATGAGTCAGCTTTTTTTAGGTCATCTCCTCCATTCCTTAGCCCCTCACAGTCTATCCCTCTCTCTGTCCTTTCCACTTGGGAGATAAGCTGGTCTTTTCAACATGCCCTGCTCCCTGGTCACCAGGCAAGTGGCTGTGAGCAGTATTTTCTGCTCTTTTCCCTGAAGTGAGATCCCCTTTGGGCTCTCAACCTCACCTCCCCCCCCTTCATTCCTGTAAGCAGGGGAGATACAGGTGCTCCCTACCAGGTTTGTTGTGGCTTCCTCTTTGCTCCTTGGTTTTTTGTTTGTTTGTTTTTCATTTTTCCAAAGCTGGAAACGGGGAGGCAGTCAGACAGACTCCCGCATGTGCCCAACTGGGATCCACCCGGCATGCCCACCAGGGGGCGATGCTTTGCCCCTCTGGGGCATCTCTCTGTTGCATCCAGAGCCATTCTAGTGCCTGAGGCAGAGGCCACAGAGCCATCCCCAGTGCCCGGGCCATCTTTGCTCCAATGGAGCCTCGCTGTAGGAGGGGAAGAGAGAGGCAGAGAGGAAGGAGAGGGGGAAGGGTGGAGAAGCAAATGGGCACCTCTCCTGTGTGCCATGGCCAGGAATCGAACCCAGGACTCCTGCACGCCAGGCCGACACTCTACCGCTGAGCCAACCGGCTAGGGCATTCCTTGGTTCTTGAGAGCTGTTCTTGTAGTCCAGAGTTGGTTTTTCATGCTGATTTTTCCTAAATTGATTTGTATTCCAGTTTGGTGGTGAGCTGGGCGTCTGTGCGTCCGCCTACTTTGCTGCCATCTTCAGGTCCCCCAAGTCAGTTTTGACTAATTGATTTCTTCTTATTATGGGTTATTTTTTCCTGCTTTTTTGCATATCTATAATTTGATTGGATGACAGACACTGTAAATTTTTACATTTTTAGGTGTTCTATATTTTTGTGTTCTTTTAAATAAGCATGAATTTTGTTCAGAATACAGTACATGTGCTGGGAAACTGATTCATTAAGGCTTTCTTTTAGGGTTATTAGTCAGGACCAGAATAGACTTTATTCTATGACACGAGTCAGCAAACTATGGCCTAAGGACCAAATGTAGCACCCGGGGTGTTGTTGTATCATCCATGGGAAGGAGAAAAATCAACAGAAGCCCTATGTCATACACAAAGACTAAATTATTTACTACCTGGCATGTCATAGAAAAAGTTTGCCAATCCCTAGCCTAGGGCTAACCTTGGCCCAGTCTTGAAAAAATACCCTGATAAATTACAAGAATAACAAAGTTTTCTATTCTGGCTGGTAAGAATATAAATTATTCCTGGTCTACCTAGTAAATGCAGGTTGTTTTCTCTGCTCCTCTTGGCTTGTTCTTTCCCTGGCCTTGACTAGTTTTATCACATACATATTCTGATATGTACACACTCAGCTGACAACTCAAGGGAGACATCCTACATATCTCTGGAGCTATGTCTTAGTACAGCTTCCTGCATTTCAGTGCTCTGTTTCATGAATTCTAGCCTTCCCGGCCTTCTCTGACTCTTAGCTACTCTCCTCAATTCAAGGAGACTTCTGGACTCTTCTTCTCAGAACTGCATCCTGGAAATTCTCTCTAGTCAGCAACTGAGTTTATTGCAGTCTCTGTCATTTGTCTTCCTATAGTCTCTCAGGAATCACCATCCTGTAACGCCTGATGTCTGATGTCTGAAAACCATTGTTTCATATATTGTTTTGCCTGGGTATTCTATCATGCGTATAGGTAGAAGTCTCTGTTATTCTGCTTCAAATCCCTGGTTCTCCTAACTGAAGAATATTCAGAGACTCTACAAGACAAGTGCCTAAAGAAAACAGTAACCATTCTATTCTCTGTACCTACTTATCTGTGCACCATTATTTTCTAAGCACAGTGAAATAATAAAAAAAATTGATTGCTGATAGCTCTAACTTTTCTCTATAATGTTCAATTTTAAGTTAGCTCTATCTTCTCTCTATAATGTCCAATTTTAAGTTTCCTGTTTGTCAAAGTAGCCTCATCATCCTCAATGAATTTTTTTATAAGTAAACATCATAAAATTTGATCTTAAAAGAAATATATCCTAATACAATAATTTGTCTATATTGGTATTATGTGAAAAAAAACATTTAAGTAAAAACAAGGTTCTGATGCAAAACAAAAAAGTTTGAAAATACTGTTTAAAAAGAAATATTCTTAGGTTTGTCGTATTGATATCTAAAGAAAAAAATGCTAAGACATAAGGAAACAAAATCCAGCTCAGAGTTTAAGAGCCACCAAATGGGTGAGAAACTCTGAATTCCAACACTGAAAAGGAAAATTGTTATATTTCAGTATCTTTCAGGTACAAATATTCTTATCTCTAGAAGTATTGTTTGGGTTGAAAATTCTTGATATTATTAATCTGACTACCTAATAGCTTAACATAGTTAATTATATAAAATATGGACATTCTTTGCCAGTGTTTTAAAAATATCTGAATGTTTTTTATCTTTTACAGGATTTTATGCATCTAACCTCTATTTCACTCAAACTTTTTACCTTTTTTTTTTTCAAGACAGGCCTAGGCCATTGAAGACAATCTTTACCAGAATTAACATTTGTCCTATACTCTTTGTGGCTTCTCTGTCCATCAATAATAAAATGAACAGCATTAAATTACATCCAGAGGTTGATTTATAGTGTCAATAAATTTGCTATCTTCAAGGAACTCCTGACTACAAAATTATTATCTAATTAAATTAAAGGGTAAAAGCACAAGAGCCTTTCTAACTCAGGTCACAATAACCCAGCAATGAAGAGAGTAATAACAGTCCATTAAAAATCCCACCAAATAAAAATAATACTTAGGTCCTTGGCTGTACTCATTAGATAGCCCCTACAGCCCTTATGTTGCTCTGGGCTAATAATTTATGATTCTTTACTATGAAAAAGAATTTTATTTCCAAAACAATCTATCAAAACTACTATGAAAAAAAATTATTTCCAAAACAATCTATCAAAACATGAATAATTAAATTTTTACATGAAAAGTTCATTTGAAAATAATTTCATTGCTTATCACAATAGAAGGAACAACTATTCTGATATAGACATTCTGAAAGCTCTGTTTTAAAAGGCTAATTTAGAAACTGAAAATCCAAACCTTTAACTATGGACATCAGTTTATATTCTTTATAGAATATAAGCATGAAGTATATTTACAAAGAAGCTTTGTTCATGACTTATTTTACAATTTAAGCTCTTACAGAGATACAATATATTTTTCTTCTTAAAATTATAGACACAGTTTTTATAAGGAAATACATAAATATCTCATCAATTGTTCACAAAGGGGGAAATAAAATATAAAGTGGATTAATGTATTGAGCAGGAGGACATATCTCTCTAAACTCATGGACACAGACAACAGTGTGGTGACTGCCTGAGAACGGGGAAAGGTGGTTAGAGGATGTCACAGGGGAGATAAATGGTAATGGACAGAGACTTGACTTGGGGTGGCGAACACACAGTACAGTGTACAGATGACATGTTGCCTAATTGTGCACCTGAAACCTGTATAGTTTTGTTGACCAGTGTCACCCCAATCAGTTAATAAAACAGGAATAACTTGTTTAAAACTAAACACATGGAATGAATCTAATTCTTTGAGGAATTTTTATTTTAAAACATTGCTACTATATTCTGATGAATAAAAGCAATGCAAAGCCAGGGAAATTATTGTACTACGATGGCATCATACAGAATGTGATCAGAATACACCAACAAAAGTCGAGAATGATAAATAGCTTACTTACTAAAAGTAGCCCAATTTCTCTGTGGTGTTTAGTTCTCAAAAATCTCTAGAGAACTCGAGCAGAGAAAATTTTTTTAAATTAATAACCCATAGCTAAGAATAGTCTATAGTATATTTTTATGGCCCTTAAAAATAGAAAAGAATGAGAAAAAAATAAAATAAATTTGCCAGTTTTACTACAAAAAAGTATGAAAAAAATAATCTTTCATAGGGGGTTATCACCAATATTTATCTGGAACATCTTTATTTCCAGGTGAGTGTTTCTGAAAAGCATACATGAATACACTACTCTTTTGCAGCTAAAGAGCTTCTAGCAACCAATTTTATATAACAGGTTTAAGATCTCTATGTTTGTTTGTGATTTGAAAAGCATATAAGCCAGTTCCAAGTAGAATGATATATCCTTAAATGCTTTTGAAAGAATTTGCCTGGCAACAACTTTTAACATCTTAGAAAAGAGAAATTACTGACTCTAGCTATCTTCCCCAGGATCATCATAATCATAAATTATTCACAAGAATACCTGGATCAGTGCCTAGTACAAAAGAGATGATCAATAAATATAATACCTCCCCCTTTTTTACTCTATCCATACCTCTACCCAACCACTTGCTATGCAGTGGTTTCCCTAAAGAGATTAAGGTCCAACAGACTGACTCACTATGCAAGTAGCTCTATTTTTACCTGCCTTACATATTGGTGTCTACTTAAGAATTTGTGTGAATAAAGGGTTCTAGTAGCACTACTGGAAGAAGAGGAAGATGTAAAATCCTGTCCCATTTTTCTCTTTCCAGGTTGACCTTATATCTTCCTACAGCTTCTATTATCCTCTATACAATGATGCTCAAATCCTTCATCTCCATTTTCCCCATAACCAATCAGTCACAAAGTTCCATGGATCCAAAATATCTCTACTCCCACTCTACTCCACTCTTACTTCCGTGGCTTTAGTTCAGGTCCAAATTATTTGCTGTGTGGACTGTTGCAATAGAATAAAATAGAGAGTCTATTCCAATTTCATATAACAAGTTTAAGATCTGTGACATGTAAGCTTCTCTGGGAGGGGAGCTTTAGGAAGCAGCAGTTCAGCCATGAGGTGATGAAGACTTAGCAGCGATGAGAAGGAAAGGGTGAGTGTGAAATAAACCACATAGAAAGATCTTAAAGATTTGTTAACTGGCTAGTCATGAGGGAAAGAGAGAGAGCAAGGAATCAATGTGACCAAAATTTTTAGGCTAAGTAAATTGGAAAATGCCTACAGAAAATCTATTACAGAAGAGAGTCATTAAAGAAGAAGCAGGAAATTGACTTGAAAGTAGAAGGAAACCAGAACCTTGCAGCAATTAGAATTAAAATAGCAATTATAAAGTACATAATTTACACAAAATACCATCATACAGTACATAATTTACAATTATATTTATTATTAAAATTCTGTTTTTCATTATTACTATGATTATTCTACAAAGAAATACAAAGGCCATGGGGGAATAATTAATAACATGAAATGATAAAACATTAAAAAGACATGAAAACAGAGAAATGTTTACTGGATTTGCCAATGAGGAGCCCATCAGTGACTCAGAAAGGGGGAGGGGGAAGGAAGCAAGTCTACAAGGAACCGACACGTGAGTGGGTGATGAGAAATGCAGGCAGTAATAGACTTTAAGAAGTATGTGAAAGAAAGAAAAATTTAAGAAAGGAAAATATTATGATAAGATGGCTGCTTAAAGGGATTATAAGCCATGCAAAGTTTGTAACATTTTAAAAGACAGTGAATAGAAAAGAATCATTTATTTTACAATGTAGGAAAATTTACCTTCTCTATAAATAAGTCACAATAGAAGACAGCAGCCTCCCATATCTTAGAAGATACATAAAGAAATCTGTGCTGATGTGACACATAGATTATACCCCAGCTAGATGGACAGTCTCTGAGTCACTGGCATGGAGGGCAAGGGCAGGGATATTGCAAAGGTATCTATCACCTTACTAAACAGAGCAAAGAATGTCACAGGTCTGCTACCTTCCAAGCTAGTATTTTCCTTTATATTTTCAAATTAACATTCTAACAGCGTTTTAAAAAAATAGATTCTAAATGAAGTTATTTGATGACACCAAATAGTTAGAATATGGCATCCATCAAATAATGTATATTAAATTAAGTCAAATGTCGACACAAACTTTAATCACCTAAATGGCCAGATGATTGACAGCATATCTGATATTCAGCATTCATGAAATTATCACCTAAATGAATTCACACTCTCAATTTTAGCAAAAGTCAAAATAAAATCAGAATAAAGGGCAATCATCCCAAACACATGCAGTTTCCCGACTGGCCCTCACCATTCCATTCAGAGAATGCTTGAAACCTGCCCTTCAGTTCATAATAATAGCCTGCCAAGTGCTCCTAAAGCAAGTAGAAAGGATGGGGAAGTGAATTTATGATGTGAGGAGGAGATATTGTATATTTGGAAAATTCTATTTAAATAGCCCAGTTGTAACAGATCCCCTCCCCAGATCTCCATTCTGGGAGACTGAATAGCAGTAATTATAATGGGTGGGCTGAGAAAGTCAACTACACACAAACTGACAGAAGAAGCATCCCAGGAACGTCATTATTCCAACAATAATGTCTTTATTTACATAGCAAAGTGGGTATATTGTGTTCAGCAAAGCTTTTCAAGAAGCAGAAACATGCTGCTAGAAGAATTTCCCACCACCACAAAGAACTTCTAATTTAAAGATACAAAAACCAGTGCAACAATTAGTTCAATTAGTTCTGTAATCCCCATGGAAAACAGCTAAACAGCTTCCTTCATGAGCCTTGCAAATCACAACCACAGCAAGTTAACAGGTACAATCCTATATGGGTCGACTACTTCTCAGAATGAGGCCAGGAACTTGGAAATTCAAGATCATATGTTAGAACTAGAGAGAAGTGGACATCTAATAGCTTTGTATCAAAGCTAAATTTCTTAGAAACTCTAAAAGCAAATGTCAAGTAATGATTGTATATATCCCTGCATCTTGTTATACTGTTCATATGGGTAGTCTTTGAATTTTCTGGCCTATTTTATGGCCAGAAATGATCAAAGAGACTCACTGATTAAAAAGAGTCATTGTAAGCGTGTGTGTTGCGGATTTTGTTTGTTTGTTTTTTCTGATTCTAAACTGAAGTCAATTCTCAAAAGAAAATTTTTTTTCCTCTGAACTACCGCTGAACAAGGCTAACAATGGCTATGTAACTGTACTCTTTCCAACAGTCTGCTACCAATTCGTAACACATAACCTGAATAAATCACCAGTCCTGATATACTATCTGAAGCCAAAACTGTAGGAGTGGACCCCTTATAATCAAATGTGTACCCTTCACAGTGTCATTTTCTCATATATCAAATGAAGAGGCTGAACTAGATAGGTTCAAATCCTGGCTCTATTATTTCACTTTTATAATCTTGAAAAACTGACTTAACTTCTCTATGCCTCAGTTTCATCATCTGTAAAATGAGGGAAGATAATAGTGCAAAACTCGTGAAATAAATACATAAAAGCAGCTCAAACAGGGCCTACCTGGTAGTGACTGCTCCATAAACATTCTCTGTGGGGACCAGGAGAACCCTTGAAAGCACCTGCCAGCTCCCAGAACTGCAATTGTATAAAAACCATGTGTCAATTGTGCTGTTGGCTTTACTTAGGAATTAAAATTAGTGTCAAAAGAAAATAATTCTGATGAATTATCACTTTCTAAATATTTGGGGCCATCCTAATGGAAAGACCAAATGTATTAGACTATAAGGTGTTTTTAATCAATATCTTCTCATCACAGTTATATCCTTAAAATAAAATGCTACTTCCATTAGAAAAATAATGTAGTAAGAGCCATATTTGAGGCTTGTTTTTCTTCATTATCACTCTACCATTTGATGTTTCTCTCTTTGCTAAGTGTTCATAACTGTGGAATTACCAGAGTGATTCCAAAGAATATAAACTGGTAGGTCCTGTAAATGATTATTACCAAACAGTCTTCATGAAGAATGTCTATAAAATTAGGGTAAAGAACTTAGTCGTTGACCCTCTTTCTAAGGGCCCCAACACTTTTAGAAAATAAGAGAAAAACATTTTAATGCATTTCAAATTATCTCAAATTAATATACCTTCATTGAATCACTTGCAAATAGTAAGAAGTGTTCTAGAAACCATGAGTATATAAGTAAATACATAGTACCTTCCCTCAAAGAGCTTATGGTTAGACAGTCCCACAAACCAGCAGTTACAATGCAGTGTGACAAGAGAAGTATTAGAAGTGTGTATGGGGTACAAAGGAGCATGAAAGAAAGAGGAACAATGTCTTCCTGGAACTGCAAAAAAAAAAAATCACAAATGGAAAACGACGGAAAAGAGATTTTTCTCAGCCTGGAAAGAATGAGAGGGCATTCCAGGCAAAGGAAATGGTATCTGCCCAAACCTAGAGGCATGAAAGGGTACTGGCTACTTGACATGCTGCAGAAAGATTGACGTTGCTAAAAGGTAAGTAAGATACACGCGGAGAGGCAGAGCTAGCAGAGGGAGGCGAGTGCCGGATGGGAAAGAGACAGCCATGCCGGGCTACAGAAGTCAGACTTCATTCTACAGGTCATGCACAAAGAACTAGGATAAAAGGACTATCATTAGCTGATTTCAGGTTTTGAAAGTTCACCTTGGTCACAAACAAAGCCTGGATCAGAGTAGAGGCAGAATCAGAACCCCTGGCTGGAGGTGGTGAGTGCCTAAAATTAAGCAGTAGTCATAGGCAACAGAAATGAAGGAATGTTTCAACACACATCTGAGGAGGCCAATTTAAAGAATTTGGTAAATGATTGGATTTAGGCCTGAGAAAGAGGCAGAAAACAAGAATAATGCCAAAGTGTTTAGCTTGATTAAACCCGGTGAAAGATCAGGGCAGTAAGAGGGAGTTTATGACTTCGGGTAAGGATACATGATGTGTCTGTGGAATTCCCAACTACAGACATTGAATCCAGAGGTCAGGAGAGATATCTGAGCTAAAATAGAGATGCGAAAGTATAAAGACCACCAGGGGCAGTTAAAGTGATGGGCATGAATGAGTGTACCCAACTAGAGTGTAGATGAGAGGAGAAGAGACCAAGAAGTCAGTCACAAAAAGGTGAGCAGAGGCAGCAGAATTCCTAAGGAGAGCCTGGAAGTCACAAGACCATGGAGAGGAGAAGCAAGTGGTGGCCGGCATCAAATGTTGCTGCCAGGACAGGAAAAATCACAGGAAACAAACAAAAAACCACTTACTGGATTTGAGAACTAAGAATCCAATAGTAAGTTTCAGGGCATGGGATGGATAGAAGCTAAATTT
Source organism: Saccopteryx bilineata (assembly GCF_036850765.1). Classification (NCBI taxonomy): domain Eukaryota; kingdom Metazoa; phylum Chordata; class Mammalia; order Chiroptera; family Emballonuridae; genus Saccopteryx; species Saccopteryx bilineata. Next base: position 183,918,837 of record NC_089490.1, on the reverse strand, counting down.
CTTGGGTTGATGATTAAATAGCAAGTAAGAGTAAGAGTAAGTAGACCCAGCTCTCTCTGGACTGATATACACATGGTTTATTTCCTACATATTGCAAACACACTCTGTTAAACCATGCCAGTACTCAGTAGCTGTTTATGGTATATGACTATCTACATGGTATAAGATTAAGGATGCCAGGAAGATCCCTTTTCCCCTGCAAAGACCTTTCCACCAACTACCTAGTGCCTGAAAATCTGACAGAAGACAAAACATTTCTTTCATAAAATACTTTGAAATTAACTAAAAATGTAAATTTCTCCAGAAGATGTGAAACATGGACAAACTCAATTTAAGCTGAAAATGACCCTACCCAACCATTTTCTGAGATGAGATCTGTTTGGGCAAAGTGCCAGGAAGAATCTAAGAGAGGGAACAGAATGGAGGGCCTGAAACTGCTGAAAACAAACTCCTGGTCCAAAATTATATTTAGGGCCACCTCTGCCTTCCATGGTTTTAGAGGTCACATTGTCATAAACAAAAGGAGGCAGGTTCCTAACCATTCCTAACCATTGTCCTTGTTGCAGAAAGTGCAAATTGAACTGCGGTGGCGCAGTGGATAAAGCCTCGACCTGGAATGCTGAGGTCGCTGGTTCAAAACCCTGGGCTTGCCTGGTCAAGGCACAGAAAGTGCAAATTATCCTGATTAATAATTCTGCATTGTCTAAATGCTTTACAGCCTTAAATAAAATGTCTACCCTTATTCCCCAACCCACATAATTGTTTTTAGCTTCCATCTAATAATCTTTACATATTTAATTTGGTTTTAGGGTTTTTTTTTTTAATATCTCTTCAGCATCAGTTAATTTTTTAATTGCCAAGAAAGGTTTTTGAAATCTATTATGGGTATTCTGATATGGAACTATTAAGCCTGAACATATATACTAACTTTCAGGTATTTTTGAAAGCTGTCATGAAGTCTTAACTTTTTAAAATACTCCACTACTTTCATGAGCTCTCTTAAAAAAAAAAAAAAACCACCACTCATCAGAACCATTTAGAAAGAAATATGACATTAAAAGGAGGTAAATTTTCTACATATTATAGTGTGCTTTAGTAGTGCTCTCTCATTAAGTCTAAATCTGTCTTCCAACCAGTGTGAAGTAGTCATGATTTATTTGAGCCTGATGGTAAAGGTCTATTAAAACAATAACTTGAAAATAGTCTTCATAGCCAACTTGCCACTCATCAAAGAGATTAGGGCAGGAATTCCACAGAAGACCGTGAGTCTCTCTATATCAAGGCAATGAGCAACCAAAGGGACTAAGGCTGTCTAACACTTCATGCACAGAGATCTTCACTCTCAGATTCTCAGAGAACTGGGGACTTCTTGGAAACAGCCCACTGGAAGTGGATGCTCCCAAAGGCTCTGCTTGAGGCAGGCCAAGAATCATCATCACAGACTAGCTCTGCATTTAAAAAATCAAATGTGACAGTTGGACAAGGAAAACAAAAAGAAGGGCTTTGAATTCTTTAGAATAATACACAACAGAGTTGTTTATAACAGCTCGCCAGGAAACAGAGTTAGACATTCTGAGGGTTAAACTCATGTCCCCCAAGTCGTAAGAGATACATAAGCTGTAAGGAGAGTTTTCACTATGATTATATCTACCAAACTAATACTCCCTAACCTTCCCAATGCTAAATCTAATACTATGTTTAGTACTCACCTTTCCTGGCCTCCTTCAGTATTTTCTGTTTGACGGTATTACATTTGACCATCTCTTTCATTGCTTTCAGAGCCCCATTGATTCCTTCTTCTTCTCCTCCCTCTGTGATCATTTTCTCTCATCCTTCCTAAGTGACCTCAACCTCGACCCCTCGCAGTTCCCACGTGGACATATTGGTCTTCTTCTCCATTTACGCACCCCCGCTCTCCCATTATGATCTCAGCTACCACCGACAGGCCTGTGAGTGGTAAATCTTCAGCTCCAGCCCCAATCTCCCCCAAGATCCAAACACAGACCTACCTTTGTGCTTCGCAGGTTCTCTTCACATGTCATAACCAAAACTAGTTTTAGGGTTGCCCTCTCTCTTTCCACTTCAAAAGCTGTTCTTTCTATTTTTCTACCTCAGGTTATGATGAGATGCCAAATGTAAAATCCTTGGAAGAGTCTGTGTTTCCTCCATTTCTCTCAGTCCTGACACCCCAGTGAGTCACCAAAACGTATTAGTTCTGTCACAGAAATACAATCTCTCTCCTCTGCCTTAGAGCAACCACTTCTTATCTTTCAAGTGGATGGATGAAATAAGCTCCTCCCTGGTCTTCCAGCCAGCAACTGCTCCCCATCCTGCAAGCATTCGCACACCTGACCCCAAAAGCAACTGTTGCTCCTGACATCCTCAGAATGAAGCTCTCCACTCACCTGCTCCACTTCAACGGCATTAGATGAAGCCCCTTAGACAGGCATACAAGACCCTCAGTCTGGCCCCAACCTCTCCAGCCTCAACTACTGAAGCTCTCCTCACAAAGTCTATTTATGTTATCATGTAGGACTTCTCACTTACTCCCTCTGAAATCTTAAACAAATGTTCTCACTGAATGACCAACACTTCCTAACTGTTCAAATTATTGACTGCCTTCACACACCTATCTCATTTCTTCCCTCACTGAAACCTCTGATCCTGCCTTAATAACCCATCTCCATTTAGTTCCTATCTATTTAGCTTCCTTCTGAGCAAAAGATCCATCCCTAGACTCCTCCAGTTATGTCCTCAGTATTTGTTCATCTCTCTTATAACCCCTGCTCTTATCCTACAAAAACCCAGCCCTGGATCAATCGAAATATATAATTTCTTCTCTCCTATTCCCTGGGGGTAATCACCTTTATAATTTCCGCTCTCAGAAATAAGTGCATTAAATTTGATGCTTAGAATAGCTTAGAATAGATCAGAATCAGGCAGTGGAAAGTTCCCATCCCTTTTTTTTAGGCAGGCAGCCTGGGAGACTCAAAACTGTCCTCAGAAATTTTGTGAAAGGTTTGCCTCATAGTCTCTGTACCAGCAATCTTGGAGCACCTCTGCTTGGCAACTGTCCCCACGAGTGGGTTTAGCAGTCCCCAGCCATCTGCACTTGCGTGGATTACGATAAGGACTCATTTCCTTACCTCCTCAGGGGATGTCAAGGGTACTCTTTTTTTCTTCTAGCAAAGAGTACGTCAATCCTGAATCATTATCACCAAAGGAATTTTAGTTTTCTTCTGCCAACATCTGTACTAGCCTATTGGCCAATTCCAAAAAATAAAAATAGTAATAGTAAGTAGCTTTGTTTTCACACGTGATCATATAGCACTATTTTGAAAGCATCAGTGGCCATCTCCCTCTAGAAGGCCAAAGACACAGCCTTCCGGAGAGAATGGGGAAGGCGAGGAAGGGCAGCAGAGGGACCCCCAGCACACCAGAGGGGGGAAAGGAGGAAGCCATGGATTTGACTTATTTTTCTGGCAGCATTAATTTATGATTCTTGGAAACTTTTGGCAGGAAGGTGGAAGGAAGGATTTCAAGAATTCATAGAATTATTTTTAAAAAAAAAAGAAGAAGAGGGGGATGTACAGTGCCTCATTTTTATAGATTTAAAAAATGAAGAAAAGTAAAAGGGGAAAGAGGCTAATATTTACTGCAGTGCCAGTGTTTGTCCATTCCTTTATATTTGTCATTTCACTTATCCTTTTAGAAAGTGTGCAGTAATGACATCTCTGTTTTACAAGGATAGACATTAGAATCAGCAAGGTGCCCCGGTGGGGTGGTTTGGTTGGTTAGCATATCATCCCCATACACCAAGATTGCAGGTTCGATCTGGATAAGGGCACATATAATCATCAACCAATAAATCCATAAATAAGTGAAACAGATTGATATTTCTCTCTATCTCTCTCTCTCTACCCCCCTCCCTTCCTCTCTCTCTCTCTCTCTCTCTCAAAAATAAATATATAAAAAGAAATTTTTTTTAAGAATCAACAAGGTTATGTTTTCTAAGGGCACACAGCTAGTGAATGAAAGAGACAAGATTTAGTTCAGATATTTCTGGATCCAAAGCCTCTTTCTTTCCACAAAGAGGTAGTGGAAGGTTAAGAGATTGTCCCAGGCAATGTAACCAGTTAAGAAGGACAGCTAGGTCTCCTGACTGCCCACCTTATAGTCCGTGAAACGCTGCAATTTCAATGTTTTTAACTGAAGGCAGATGATACTGTTAATGAAATGATCCCACTCATGCAGCATGGGGAACATCTGTTGTTTCTGCCTGCCCAGCATTACTGTTTCTCACCTTCCCTCCAGCTCCTGCTTCACATCTGCCCCAAATTCACCGTGGCACTGGACCCGTCACCGACTCGCGCTTCAAAATTTCCCTTCTCATTTCATTTTCTCCCCTCGGAAAGGCTCTGACCTTTCTCTTATTCCCAGAGGACCCACGTATCTTCTTAGAAACTGATACCTTCATTTAAGATTTGGCATCATGAAGCAAAAACAGTCATAATTATCAGAGGGGAAAGAATTCCAGGCAGAGGGAGCAGCAACTATGTATAAAAATCCCTTGTGCTAGAAAATTACACAATCCAGAAGAGCGTAAATTAAAACTGCCCCTCCTTAGAACCCTGGCTTTCTAATCTAACCCCAAACAACTACTGTTACAGTTCTTGTAAGCTCATCACGTTGTATACATTAAATATGTGCAGGTTTTTGTATGCCAATTACACCTCAATAAAGTAGTTTTTTTAAAAAAATCTCTGTGATGCATGCGCACACGCGCACGCACACATACACAATCCCAAGGTGGGAGCAGATAATTGAAGAAGGGCAAGGAATTCAGTCCCCTGCTGCCCCTGGGGACTTAAGCTGTAGGGAGGGAAGCTCCTGGTACAAAATAGGAAGTTACTGCAGACAGGGGTATAGATCGCTTCCAGGGGTAGTCAACCTTTTTATACCTACCGCCCACTTTTGTATCTCTTGTTAGTAGTAAAATTTTCTAACCGCCCAGTGGTTCCACAGTAATGGTGATTTATAAAGTAGGGAAGTAACTTTACTTTATAAAATGTATAAAGTGGAGTTACAGCAAGTTAAAGCATATAATAATAATTACTTACCAAGTACTTTATGTTGGATTTTCGCTAAGTTTGGCAGAATAAATCTTTATAAAACAACTTACTATAGTTAAATCTATCTTTTTATTTATACTTTGGTTGCTCTGCTACCACCCACCATGAAAGCTGGAACGCCCACTAGTGGGTGGTAGGGACCAGGTTGACTACCACTGGTTAGGCTGATAGGTATTGGGGGTGGAGAAATCAACATACACTAGTATAATTATATGGAGCGGCTCTTTCTATAAAATAATAGTCAAAGAGATAAGGTGGCCTCATGAATGAGAAGAGATGGTGTCACCTAAAATGAAATTCCAGGCTTCCTGCAGAAAGGTCCATGGTGACTGGGCAGCAGGGTGACCACCATGGAGAGTGGAGGCCCTAGCAGTGTGAGGACGGCCGGCTTTGACTCCACCGCTGGAGAGGTCCTGCCACTCTGGTTTCTTTTCTATGCTCATGAACTTCATGGAAATGAAATAACCCAAACAAACAAGAGTTTTGTAAAAGCATTAGCTCTAACATGCAATCTGCATGCTCCATCTTTGATGTGGCTGATTCTGTTTTCTCCAATAGTCTAACTTTTCCCAAACATTTTGCGGAGAGGCAGAAAGATAATTTGGGTTGGAAGACTGTTTCATATAGCAGATATTCCCAAAGATGCTAAGGGAAAAGGAGTATGTCAATAAAAAGCAGTATACCTAATCTAGGAACCTGAAGGGCCCTGAGGGAGGGTTGTACCTGACGCAAGTAAAATACATTAAAACAGTCTAAACCAGTGGTAGTCAACCTGGTCCCTACCGCCCACAATTGGGCATTCCAGCTCTCATGGTGGGTGGTAGCGGAGCAACCAAAGTATAAATAAAAAGATAGATTTAACTATAGTAAGTTGTTTTATAAAGATTTATTCTGCCAAACTTAGCGAAAATCTGACATAAAGTACTTGATAAGTAATTATTATTATATGCTTTCACTTGCTGTAACTCTGCTTTATAAATTTTATAAAGTTACTTCCCTACTTTATAAATCACCATTACTATAGAATCGGTGGGTGGTTAGAAAATTTTACTAACAGAGATACAAAAGTGGACGGTAGGTATAAAAAGGTTGACTACCCCTGGAACAAACGCTTGATTTAAGAAATGCCTTGACAATGAGTTGCTTTATTGAGTGGCCTTCTTCTATTAATGTTCTGATTAACAATAGATCATAAATTTAAATTTCCTATCTTAACCCCACTATAAGCATTTTAATTCTTATCAAATATTTTTAAGATAGAGAACAAAGACCACATTATTAAATTCCATTGACCAGTGTTAAAGATAAGCTGTCTAAAGGCCATTAAAATACATATGCTTAAATGCTTCTTTATTTCACAAAGTTGGAAAACAAAAAGTGAAAAACTTTGCCACACTAAACATATACATGCCGAACTGCAAATATGTATGGGGAAGTCGTCACTTAATAACAGTCAGGAAAACTCAAAATACCTAAAACCAATTTAATAATAACTATTATTCACATGAAAGCTCTGAGTTTAATACGACGTCTATATTTATGTGAACTTTAAGTGATCACATTTGATGGTCTCATTTCATCGTAAAGCAATGTCCTATATAATGACGTTATCAACCTCAGAAAAACATATAACTGCTGTAACAGGATTAGCTTAAGCCTGCTAAATTAGCAGTTTGTCACTAATTTGCTACGACACTAATTTTTGCAGAGTATAAACACCATGTATAGCAATCCACCTGAATTTACTGGGATTAAAATCTAGGCCTTTCCTTCAACAACACTGCCACCTTCTGTTTAGTGTGGTCTTTACTTTTATTTCTATTGGCTTCAAGAGTGATAAAATTTACTTTGGACTCTAACTGCTCCAACATACACACACATTCAATAGATTAAAATAAAAACATATAACAGAGCCAAAGGCATTAAGTCACTTGCCCAGTGTCCTACAGCCATATTTCCCAACTTGGAACTCACAGATTTTAAACTCTCTCTGGTTCTTTTCCCATTAACTTGGCTGTTATTAAATCATACAGAGTGGAGATGTTTTATCAAGAGCTTAATAATGGTTTTCTCCAAGCATGAGATTTGCTTATTTACATTAAATAAATTTTTACCAGGAATGAACATTATACTTTTAATTTTTTTTTTTTTTTTTTTTGTATTGTACTTTTCTGAAGCTGGAAACCGGGAGAGACAGTCAGACAGATTCCTGCATGCGCCCGACCAGGATCCACCGGCACGCCCACCAGGGGGCAACGTTCTGCCCACCAGGGGGCGATGCTCTGAGGGCGTCGCTCTATTGCGACCAGAGCCACTCTAGCGCCTGGGGCAGAGGCCAAGGAGCCATCTCCAGTGCCCGGGCCATCTTTGCTCCAATGGAGCCTTGGCTGCGGGAGGGGAAGAGAGAGACAGAAAGGGGGAGGGGTGGAGAAGCAGATGGGCGCCTCTCCTGCGTGCCCTGGCCGGGAATTGAACCCGGGACTTCTGCACGCCAGGCCGACGCTCTACCACTGAGCCAACTGGCCAGGGACTATACTTTTAATTTTTAAAGCCTGTGTTTGTTCAATGTGTGACCTTAAATAAAAAATTATTCAGCTTTAAAAGATTTGTATTTGTTCAGTGTATGTCCTTAAACAGAAAAAAATGTTGTGGCCAGAATAGCAGGTGATAACTAAAACTTTTTCTTCACTCTCCTCCATTTTCTTCTCTTCGATTATAAAAACTTTTGTCAAGTAGAGCACAATTCCAATGCTAATGAGAAGGTTCTAGAAAAACAAGGGACAAGATCTACATCATATATTTTTAAGAATAATTGAAAAAAAAGAATAATTGAAAAAGAATTGTGTTGTGAAACTTTATTAGTATATATATACACATATATACTAAGACATATATATATGTCTACTATTTTATAGTTACTATTAAGTGAACTATTTTAAAGTTAAACTCACATTTAGCAATTTTTAAAGTTTTGTATCAACTTAAATGTCTCATTCAGCTAGGCTGGGTGTAAATAGGATTAGTGTATCTGGTATAAACAGTGATTCTAATATATTATATATTTGTTAAAATTTTGTTAAGGATCTTTGTGTTTATCCTAATGAAGTATACTGATCTGTAGTTTTCTTTTCTTATGTTATCTGGTTTTGATAGTAATGTTGGCCTCATAAAATGAGTTTAACCTCCTCTTCTGTTTTCTGGAAGACTTTTTTTTTTTTTTAATAAGATTGGGAACATTTTCTTCTTACATGTTTTCTAGGCTTCGTCAGGAAAACTATCTGGGACCGAGGTTTAATTTGAAGCAAGATTTCTATTTATGAATTCAAGTTCTTTAATATATTATAGATCCATTCCTTCTTTCAATTTCCATTTAAGTTCATTTTGCTAAGTGGTGACTTTCAAGGATTTGTCCGTTTCATCTAAGTTGTCACACTGATAAGCATAAAGTTTTTATAAATATCCTCTGTTATCCTTTCAAATTCTATAGAACCTATAGTGATAGCCCCTCTTCAATTTTTGATGTTAGCAATTTATCTTGCTTGTTTATGATTAGTCTGGTAAAAGTTTTATCAATTATATCCGTCTTTTCAAAGAACCAGTATTTGATTTTATTAAATTTATCTACTGTTTGTCAACTTTTCAGTTCACTGATTTCCTTTATTTTTTTTTCCTTCTACTTACTTTGGGTTTTTTTCTAGATTCTATTGGTAGAGGCAGAGATCACTGAATTTAAACCACTCTTCTTTTTTAGGATAAGTATTTTTAGATAAAAATGTATCTCTAAGCCCTGTGTTAGCAGCAATTTACAAATTTTGATATATTGTTTTTAGTAACATTTTAGTTCTATATACTAATTTCCTTTGCTTTTTTTTTTCTTGAAATCATGTGCTTTTTAGAGTATATTGTTTCATATTTAAATATTTCAGGATTCTCAAGATTGCTTTGTTACTGATTACTAATCCAGTTGTGGTTATAAAACAAACTTCATAATTTCAATTTTTTTAAGAACAGTTGAAAATTGGTTTACAGTCTAGCCTATAGTCTATCTCAGAGAATGTTTTGTGTGCACATAAAAAGAATGCAGGCCCTGGCCAAGTGGTTCAGGAGATAAAGCATCATCCAGGCATGCCACAGTACAAAAAGCAATCAATGAGTACACAACTACCGTATTTCCCTCTGTAAGACGCACTTTTTTTTGAAAAATTTGGAGTCTAAAAACTGGGTGTGTCTTATACAGTGGTTGTAGATATTTTTACTTCTTTTTCTCATTTCTTTGCACTTGTTTTTGCGCTTATTATTGAAGACAGTGGTTGGACATCAGATACAGATGAGGACAAGCTAATGGGTGGGAATTTTGACAGTGATGAAGAGTTGTATGAATTTTATGATGAATAAAACTTGAGTTCAATAACTATGTAATACATTTTTTTCCAAATTTTGGGCCCTAAAATTAAGGTGCGTCTTATACATGGGATTGTCTTATACATGGGGAATTATGGTAAGTGGAAAAACGACTTGATGCTTCACTCTCTCTCCCTTCCTCTCTCTCTCTCTCTCTTTCTCTCTCAAAACAGTAGGAAAAAGTCTTTTAAATACTGAATATTGTTTAGATGAGTATTTTATTAATGACACTTAGATCAAGTTGGTTTACTTATTTTTAACATATACCAACCCAATATTTAAGCAAACATTTACTTCTTAAATTTTGTTTCAATAATTTTTACATCATTTGACGAAATCATATGAGAAAGCAATCAGTGAACAACTAAGGTGCTGCAACTACGAGTTGATGCTTCTCATCTCTGCCTTCCTGTCTGTCTGTCCATCTCTCAGTCTCACTAAAAAGAAAGAAGAAAGAGAGAGAAAGAATTTACTCCTAGAACTTTATTATATTATAATCAAATTATTTATACACTGATGAATCATTACTGAATTGAAGTATAAGAATATTCCAGATACAACTCCTGTGCGATCACTCCTACTCGCATGACTTTATTTCTAATGGAAGGTTCATTGTTGCTCAATAGAGCAAACATCTTGCTGAGAAGCTTTTACCTTTTAATATATAATTATGAACACATTTTGACAACTGAGTGCAGATAACAGGAATTGTGTTTGGCTCTTACTAGCAACTTAAAGGGGAAAAAAACTTACAGTAAAGATCATTAAGGTAATTTACCACAACTTTTTGTCATCTATTTCACAACTGAGGAGAAAAAATAATAAACTTTTCTTTAAAAATCCAAAGATTTTTCAATATAGAAATAAAAATTAGCGTGTCCTAGTTAATGGAAATAGTTTGGGGTAATTAAGCCTTATCATACAAAGACAAATAGCGGCTTTCAAACTATTAAAATACAGTAAAATAAGCTTAACACCAACACTCTACTGAATATAATTTGCTTTCTGGATGTTCAATGGCTTCAGACTCTTAAACTTCTAGGTTGTTGTTATAAAAGCAGTAATCACTGGCTTATACATAAAAAAGAAACTGGAGCTTCTACAGTGCTCAGTTTGTTCACGGTGGTGCCGGCCATGCTAGCTGACCTCCTAAAGGAAAATGCCAATCCCCACAGCCTCTGCCAGCCCAGTTATGTTTCAAACCCAGTTATGTTTCAAACCTAGAGCAGCACCTGCTGATTGGACCAAAGTAATCATTTGACCTATAAGAAATCAATCCACAGTGTAGACAGCAATATATACTGTGCCTTGACAAGAAAATATATATATATATATGAACCTCTATCTTAGGGGATTTAAACTTGAAAAAATAAAAAAATAAGAGAATATTGAAGCTGTCAGAGAAAGGCAATAAAGGTGTATGGGAAAATATAGACCAGAGGAAACTGTGACAGCTGAATTTATGAGTAAGCAGAAGGCAGAAAGTAGAGAAAAGATATATAGAAAAGGGAGGGAGAAGATTACAAAAATAGAGTGACAAGAATGGAGCAGAGATATGAAAATTAACTGAATAATTTTAATAGTAGAGCCCTGAACTCAAAATCAGTGTCCAAAACTGGAGCTTCCTGGGATTCTGAGCCGACATCTAGTTCTGGCATCCTCTTGAGTTTTAGGTCCTGTTTGTGTGCTCCCCTTCCCTCAAACTCCCTATATAAATTAAGCTTCAAATATTTTCAATCAAATCAGTACATGAGAACGAATAGTCTCGACTATACTGCTCCATGGTATCCGAATTGTCTTTAATAAGCCTCTGATGATAAGTCATTTATTTCTCATTGATCTTTCCCTCATAAAAGATTAATAAAGTAATAGTAGTAATGTTTATTTTAATTACTGGTTATTTGGGATTTTATTTTAAGTTGCATGTGAACTCTCTGTGATGTAATTCTTAGGTGAAGGGCAAACTGAATTAGGAAATATAGAATTTAGATTGAAATCAAGGCTAAACTCTTAATGTAGACCTCAGTCAGTTCCACAAAGGTACTACTGTTACAACTATTTTTGAAAAATTCAGGTACCACGGGGGTCTAATATTCTCCAGAAAAAATAAGTTGCACCTAGTTTTGGTATAGTTATATATTAAGTTCACAAATCCTTAATTCCAATGTATGAAATATAAATGAAGAAATCATATAAAACTGTATACAGGCACAATATCCAGATTACCAAATCTGAGAAAGAAAGAAATAAAATAAATACAGTAGAAATGTCAAGATAGGAAAAGGGAGGGAGAGAAAAAAAAGCAGTGAAGTGAGGAAATTCTAAAGGTGAAAATTATGACTCCAAATCTAGATATAAATATACTTTGGATGCCACAAGGAAAACTGGGTAAATAAGACCTAGAGAAAAGGCAGGCTGGAGAATGAAAAAAACTAATACTTCATCCTTTCCCTCTCAGATTTCTTTATGAATAGGCAGTAAATGTTTGTGTTATAACAGATTTTGCTATAAAGAGAAATAAAGGGGGTGTTTGTGGTCAGTGCTGAAAATATTTTATCTGGAAAATCCTAATTACTGTTTGTTAAATTATGTTATATACTTACATGCTTTTTATGGTATGTCTGAGACCCCTAGACCTATGTGATACTCTTTTCTATTTACTCACTACAACTGGAGGTTCCCATGAGGCCTTGGCTTTTTCATGTTATCCTATTTCCTCAAGATATGTGATGTTTTGTACTCTGTAAAGAAGAAGTCAAATCACCTCACAGTTATATGCAGCTAGTTGTGAATAACTCAGATTTTGACTCAAGAGGGTCTTTACCCACTCTCCCTTCACATTAGATTCCGAGGTCATTTTATAGGAAGATGTTACTGACTGGCCTTGCCCACCTCACTTCCATAACCATAAGTACCACCTGATCTCAGAATGCAGTAGGTAGTAGTGTTTACAAACAGAAATGGATGCTGGACACAGTGATATAGTACTGACATTAGGGCTAAATAGGCTTTAACTCAGGGGTCGGGAACCTTTTTGGCTAAGAGAGTCATGAATACCACATATTTTTAAATGTAATTCCATGAGAGCCATACAACGACCCATGTACTTTACGCATTATCCAATAAAAATTTGGAGTTGTCCCGGAGGACAGCTGTGATTGGCTCCAGCCACCCACAATCATGAACATGAGAGGTTGGAAATGAATGGATTGTAATACCTGAGAATGTTTTATATTTTTAACGTTATTTTTTTTTATTAAAGATTTGTCTGCGAGCCAGATGCAGCCATCAAAAGAGCCATATCTGGCTCACAAGCCATAGGTTCCCGAACCCTGCTTTAACCGAACATAACCATCACCTATTTTATGGAAATGCATTCTATATCTTAGTCAATGAGCCAATATTTTAACTTTTGGAAGGTGCAAGTTGGGTCCATATGCACATGTGCGTATGTGTGTAAGACCTAAGAGAGACTTCAAGATCTTCCCTGGGAATATACACAGAGCTTTTAAAAAGTTTAAAGGGAGGGGTGACTTAAAGCTTTTCTTCACTTAGAAACATTGCATTAACACATTTGTTTTGAGAAGTCAAAGATTTTACCCAATTCAGAGAAATGGTATTTTTACACATTGCCTTAAAAGGTGAGCCCATAAAGGAAAGGACCAAGTGCCTGTGACATTTTAAATGTTAGAAAGTTTTGTAAAGTTTAAATGACAGGGTAAATAAATTTTTTAATGGCAAGAGGGAGGAAAACCGAATTCACTTTTTGAGGCATCTATTAAATTAAAGTGATTTTTAGCACACTCTGCATTCTCCTTGCTTCAAAGAGAAATAAGAATTCAGAGACTAGCCCTTTTTTATTCCTCAGAGAGGCATAAAGAACAATGACTGAAATGACTTTGAGAGGAGAAAAAGAACTGACAGCCAGCCAGGAAAAGGGATACTGCTATGAAGAGAGGACTTAGAAGGAAAAAAATATATCTTGGATAAACGACATGAAAGTGTATGGAAAATGGAGAAACAAGCACAGAAGGATAGATGTGTCAGGGGAAATCAGAAACACTACAAAAGTTTTGCATTCAAAACATAAAATATAATGGCTACAATATTGGCCAGAAATAAACTCTCAGGAAAATTTATATTATTCTAGTGCCTATAAAATATGCTCATATTATAAAATTCTATTAGTCTACTCATTATTTTCAAATCTAGCATCATGACTAAATAAAGAGTCATTCATGTTTGCTGTATTTATCACTGATCCTTAGTTACTAAAAACTCCAATTTGCCTTTTATTAAAACACAATTAAATGGGAAACAAAGTCTGGACTCTTAATAAAACACACTTGCTTCCTTTTCCCATTGCATTGCAGGAATTATTTCATGAGCAAATGTCCAATGAAAAAATTGGAGGTGAATTCTCTGCACCCATCTGAAACATATTTTTCCATTTTTTATGAACTTATAAACTGACAATAGCAACTATCAAGCACAAGTTTTGTAAAATACAATCTTAACAAGCCCCATTACATATACTAGCAGGAATCCCCAAACTCAGCCCAACAATGAAGCTAATCTCTCACTAATTGCAAAGTAAGTCTATCCCTATTGGCATGGTTTCATTTCCTCGGGACCTTCCAGTGCAAGTGCCTATTTGCATTATTAAAAGTCACCATATTGCATAAATCCACAGTGGCACCATCACTGTGGGACCAACATAAATGGTACCCCCTGGAGTTGTGAAGTAGATAGGCTATTAGACAGTACAAGAAACCCTAGCAGTATTTATATTTACCACAGTCAATTTTCCTACAGCTCTGTTCAGATAGCTGTTTAAAAAATATATCACAATAATAAAATGTATTATTAAGTTGATTCTCAGTCTTGGTCATCCATTTCCCAGTAAGACATTATGAAAAAGAACATCAGCTTTCCTTCAGACATATTTAGTTTAAGTCTCAAATGTGCCACTCACTGCCCATGAGATTTGATAAAAGCTTTCTAGCCCCTAGGTCCTACTCATGTCTAATAGGACAGCCATCTCTCACAGGGCAGCTATGGGCATTACATGTAAAAACATACTTCCTGACATCGAATACATACCCAATGAATACTAGTTGCTGTTATCATGCCACCAACATATTCAAACTTATATATTTGGAATACAGAAAAATTTCAGAAGCTAAGGGGTTTAGGGTTTACATAGGGACTCAGAATTTAAAATTATGCCCCTGATTAGGTAATTTTCATAAATAACACATCTAGTGTTACATATGTTTATGTGTGCATGTTAGAATTACAACATAGAGATTGGTACATTTTCATAGGCACATACAGCAATCATTCTCTATAAAACATAAATTTAAATAAAGGGACATTAATAAATGTAACAATAGTTACTAAAAGGTTGTGTTCAATCACCAAAAAGTACAACCCTAGGCTCAGATGACTCTACAGAAAAGAGGTAAGTTCCACCAAAATTCAGAAAACAGGCGTTCTAATATTATACAAATTATTTCACTAATTTAAAAGGGACATGGGCCCTGGCTGGTTGGCTCAGCGGTAGAGTGTCAGCCCAATGTGTGGAAGTCCTAGGTTCGATTCCTGGTCAGTGAGACCAGGAGAAGATATCATCTGCTTCTCCACTCCTCCTCCCTTCTCTCTCTCTTCCCCTCCTGCAACCATGGCTCGAATAAGCAAGTTGGCCACAGGTCTGAGGATGGCTCTGGGACCTCATCTCAGGCACTAAAATAGCTCTGTTGCCAAGCAATGGAGCACTGGCTCCAGATAGGCAGAACATCAGCCCCAGAAGGGGGTTTCTAGGTGGATCCCAGTCAGGGCACATGCGGGAGTCTGTCTCTCAGCCTCCCTACCTCTCATTTGATAAAAAAAAATAATAATAAGATAAATAAAATAAAATAAAATAAAAAGGGACATGGTACTATTGGTACTCAACTTATTTTAAAAAACTAACAATAATCTTGGTACAAAATCCAAGGTATTTTAAAATAGATAATTATAGTTTAATTTCACAAGCATGGACACAAAATCATAAACAAAATATCAATTCCAAGCCAGCAATGTGTTTAAAAAATTAACTATGTCCTAATTATAACAGTAATGTAAGAGTGATTGTCATAAAAAATATTTTTATGATTTTGACCACATAAATGAATTAAAAGAGAAAATTATATGACCATTTCAATAGATAGGGGGCATCAATAACATTCATCTTACCCATGACCAAAAACAAAAGTAAAAATAACAACAGAAAAAAAAAACCTCTTTTAACAAAATAGTACTGGAAAAAAGAAAAAAACTTCATTGATCTAAAAAGATATGTACCAAAAACTTAGTGAATATCATACCTACTAATGGGAGGTCTGAAGCAGTCTCTTAAAAGTCAAACAAAGACAAGGATATAATTATTATTGGTTCTATTCAGTCATATACTGGAAGTCCAAACCAATGCAGTAAAATAAAACTAAAACAAAAGATTTAAGGATTGCAAGGGAGTGAGCATAGTGTCATTGTTTAGTAATTAATATGATTTTCAGCCTATAGAATTCTAAAAGAATCTTGATATATTAAAATAAAAGTTCAGCGAAGTGTGAGGTAAAAAAAAGTGCTACATATAAAATCTACAGCATTCACACATACTTGCAATAATTAGAAATTAATTTTTTAAGATCCCATTTACAATAACAAAAATTAAAGTTACATAGAAATGTTTTTTTATTTTTATTTAATTTATTGTGTTTACCTAGATTCAAGTGTCCCACCGAATGTATCGCCCCCCCAGTCCCATGTTCCCCTCGACACCCTCTTGCCCCCTCCCACCAACGCCTTCTCCTCTTCCCTCAAGGATGTCCTGTCCTGCTCTCTATAATGCTGTGTTATGTATATATAATTTCACTAACCTCTTTTCCTTCTCTGATCCCATTCTCTCATCCCCTTTCCCTTGACCACTTTCCCTCTGGTCCCTTTGATCCCACCTCTGCCTCTATTCTGTTCCTCAGTTCACATTGTTCATTAGATTCCTCAAATGAGTGAGGTCATATGATATTTGTCTTTCTCTGCCTATCTTATTTCACTTAGCATAATAGTCTCCAGATTCATCCATGTTGTCACAAAAGGTAAGACTTTCCTCTTTTCATGGCTGCATAGTATTCCATTATGTATCATATATGTACCACTGCTTTTTAATCTACTCGTCCACTGACGGACGCTTGGGCTATTTCCGGATCTTGGCTATTGTAAAAAATGCTGCAATAAACATGGGCGTGCATTTCTTCTTTTCAATCAGTGATTTGGTACTCTTAGGATATATTCCTAAAAGTGGGACAGCTGGGTCAAAAGGCAGTTCCATTTTTAATTTTTTGAGGAATTTCCATACTGTTTTCCACAGTGGCTGCACCAGTCTGCATTCCCACCAGCAGTGCAGGAGGGTTCCCTTTTCTCCACACCCTCGCCAGCACTTATTATGTGTTGTTTTGTTAATGAGCACCATTTTAACTGGAGTGAGGTAGTATCTCGTGGTTTTAATTTGCATTTCTCTAATGATTAGTGATGTTGAACATTTTTTCATCTGCCTATTGGTCATCTGTATGTCCTCTTTGGAGAAGTGTCTATTCATTTATTTTGCCCATTTTTTTATTGTTTACCTTCCTGGTGTTGAGTTTTACAAGTTCTTTATAAATTTTGGTTATTAACCCCTTATCAGACTTATTGTCAAATATGTTCTCCCATTGTGTAAACATATTTTTATTTTGTCTTTTTATTTTGTTCATATTGTCCTTAGCTGTGCAAAAGCATTTAGTTTGATATAGTCCCATTTCTTCATCCTGTCCTTTATTTCACTTGCCCATGAGATAAATCAATATATTGCTGCGAGATATGTTGGAGAGCTTACTGCCTATGTTTTTTTTCAAGATGATTATGGTTTCACAACTTACATTTAAGTCTTTTATCCATTTTGAGTTTATTTTTTGTGAATGGTGTAAGTTGGTGGTCTAGTTTCATTTTTTTGCAAGTACCTGTCCAATTTTCCCAACACCATTTGTTAAAGAGACTATCTTTACTCCATTGTATGCTCTTACCTCCTTTGTCAAATATCAATTGTCCATAAAGATGTGGGTTTATTTCTGGGTTCTCTGTTCTGTTCCATTGATCTATGTATTGTATATATGACTGTTCTTATGCCAGTACCAAGCTGTTTTGAGTACAATGGCCTTGTAGTATAGCTTGATATCAGGAAGTGTGATACCACCCATTTTACTCTTCTTTAAGACTGCTAAAGCTATTCGTGTTCTTTTTTGGTTCCATATAAATTTTTGGAATATTTTTTCTAGATCTTAGAAGTATGCCATTGGTACTTTAATAGGAATTCCATAGAATTTACAGATTTCTTTTGGCAATATAGACATTTTAATGATGTTTATTCTTCCTATCCATGAACACAGTATATGTTTCCACTTATTTGTATCTTCCTTGATTTCTTTTATCAATGTTTTATAATTTTCCAAATACAAGTCTTTAACCTCCTTGGTTAAATTTACTCCTAGATAGTTTATTTTTGTTATTGTTGCAATAGTGAAGGAGATTGTTTTCTTAATTTCTCTTTCAGACAGTTCATTGTTGGTGTATAAAAATGCCTCTGATTACTGAGTATCAATTTTATATCCTCCCACATTGCTGAATTCATTTATCAGGTTCAGTAGTTTTTTGACTGAGCTTTTGGGGTTATCTGTGTACAATATCATGTCATCAGAAAATGATAGTTTTACTTCTTCTTTTCCAATTTGGGATGCCTTTTATTTTTCTTGTTGTCTGATTGCTGTGGGCAGGACTTCCAGAACTATGTTGAATAAGAATGGTGAAAGGAGGCACCTCTGCCTTGTTCCTGATCTTAAGGGGATTGCTTTTAATTTTTGCCCATTGATTATAATGTTGGCTGTGGGTTGTCATAGATGGCCTTTATCATGTTGAGGTATGTTCCCTGTATTCCACTTTGCTGAGAGTTTTGATCATAAATGGGTACTGGATTTTATTAAATGCTTTTTCTGCATCTATTGATATTATCATGTGATTTTTCTCCTTCTTTTTGTTTATGTGATGAATTACATTGATTGATTTGCAAATATTGTACCAGTCTTGCCTCCCCAGAATAAAACCCCCTTGATCATGATATATGATTTTTTTAATGTATTCCTGGATCCGGTTTGCTAATATTTTGTTGAGAATTATAGCATGTAAGTTTATCAGGAATATTAACATGTAGTTTTCTCTCTTTGTATTGTTTTTGCCTGGTTTTGGAATGAGGGTTATGCTCACCTCATAAAAGGAGCTTGGAAGATTTCCCTCCTCTTGAATTTTTTGAAATAGCTTAAGAAGGATAGGAGTTAGTTCTTCTTTGAATATTTGGTAAATTTTGCCTGTGAAGCCATCTGGCCCAGGGCTTTTGTTTGTTGGGAGTTTTTTAATAACTGTTTTGATCTCATTTGTTGTAATTGGTCTATTTAGGTTTTCTGATTCTTCCATATTGATTTTTGAGAGATTATATTTTTCAAAGAGTTTGTCCATTTCACCTAGGTTGTCTAATTTTTTGACATACAGTTCTTCATAGTATTTTCTTACAAATCTTTGTATTTCTGCTGTGTCCATTGTTACTTCTCCACTCTCATTTCTAATTTTATTTGAGTCCTCTCTCTTTTTTTCTTGGTTAGTCTGGTTAAAGATTCATCAATCTTGTTTACCTTTTCAAAGAACAAGTTCTTGGTTTCACTGATCGTTTGTTTTGGTTTTTTTTTAGCCTCTATGTCATTTATTTCCTCTCTGATCTTTATTATTTCCTTCCTTGTACTTCCTCTGGGCTTTATTTGTTGTTCTTTTTCTAATTCTTTTAGATGCAGGGTTAAGTTGTTTATTTGAGTTTTTTCTTGCTTCTTAAGGTATGGCTGTAATGCTATGAACTTCTCAGTACTGCTTTTGCTGCGTCCCATAAATTTTGAGTTGTTGTATGTTCATTTTCATTTGTTTCAAGGAAATTTTTTATTTCTTCTTTTATTTCATCATTAACCCATTTGTTATTTAATAACATGCTGTTTACTCTCCAAGTGTTTGAATGTTTTTCAGTTTTTCTATTGTAATTGATTTCTAGTTTCATGCCACTGTGATCAGAGAAGATGCTTGATATAATTTCAACCTTCTCAAATTTATTGAGACTCATTTTGTGTCCTAACATGTGGTCTACCCTGAGAATATACCATGAGCACTTGAAAAGAATGTATATTCTGCTGCTTTAGGGTGAAAGGTTTGAAGATATCTATTAAATCCAGTTGATCTAGTGTGTCCTTTAAGGCTGCTGTTTCTTCATTAATTTTCTTTCTTGAGGATCTATCCATTAATGTTATTGGGGTATTAAAATCCCCTACTATTATAGTATTACTGTTGACCTTACCACTTATGTCCATCAAAATCTGCTTTATATATTTAGCTGCTCCCATATTAAGCACATAGATATTTATAATGGTCATATCTTCCTGTTAGATTGTTCCCTTTATCATCATGTAGTGACCTTCTTTATCCCTTACTGTAGCCTTTGTTTTAAAGTCTATTTTGTCAGATATAAGTATTGCTACCCCAGCTATTTTTTCATTTCCATTTGCATGAAATATTTTTTTCCATCTGTTTACTTTTAGTCTATGTGTATCTTTTGTTTTAAGGTAGGTCTCTTGTAGACAGCATGGATCCTGTTTTCTTATCCACACAACTACTCTATATCTTTTGATTGGATCATTTAATCCATTTACCTTTAAGGTTATTATTGATACGTAGTTGTTTATTGCCATTTTATTCTTTAAATCTACATTCCTCTTTTTCTAGACTTTTTTCCCATTTTTATGTTTACAACAGGCCCCTTAATATTTCTTGCAGCACTGGTTTTGCTGTGATGAATTCCTTGAGATATTTTTTTGTCTGCTTTTTATTTCTCCTTCAATTTTAAACAATAGTCTTGCTGGATAAAGAAGTCTTGGTTGTAGGCTCTTGTTTTGCATTACTTTGAATATTTCTTGCCATTTCCTTCTGGACTATAGTGTCTCTGTTGAAAAGTCAGATGTCATCCTGATGGGGGTTCCTCTGTAGGTAACTGACTGCTTTTCTTTTGCAGATATAGTATTCTTTCTTTCTCTCTTAATTTTAGTATTTTAATTATGATGTGTCTTGGTGTAGTCCTCTTTGGGTTCCTCTTTAATGGGACTCTCTGTGCTTCTTGAACTTGTGTAACTTTTTCCTTTATCAAATTTAGGGAAGTTTTCAGCTCTGATTTCTACAATCAGGTTCTCTATCCCTTGTTATTTCTCTTCTCCTTCAGGAACCCCTATGATGCAGATGTTGTTTCTCTTCATGTTTTCACAGAGCTCTCTTAGAGTTTCCTCAGTCTTTTTGAGCCTCTTTTCTTTTTGCTGTTCTGCTTCTGTGCTTCTGTTTATCTTGTCCTCTAAATCGCTGATTCGATCCTCTGCTTCAGCCAGCCTGCTTTTAATTCCTTCTAGTGTAGTCTTAATTTCTGATATTGTATTTGTCATTTATGACTGGTTCTGTTTTATTATTTCAATGTCCTTTTTGATGCTTGCTAGCTCTTTATTTAGGTGCTTGTTATGTCCATCCATTGTTGCTCTAAGATCTTAGAGCATCCTAACAATCATTATTTTAAACTCTGCATCCAGTAATTTGGTTACATCCATCTCATTCAATTCTTTTTCTGGGGATTTCTCTTGTTAATTCACTTGGATTATATTTCTCTGTCTTCCCATTTTATCTGTGAATAGACTCCTCCTTTAGATGTGCTGTTTGTGTAGCTAGCTGAGTCTAGGGTTGGTGTTGTCTGCCTCTAGTTTCCAGTTGTGTTGTTTCTAGATCTCTTGGGTTGGCATCAGCTGTTGTTTGTAATCTGCTGTAGGCTACTTGTCTGTTGCCACTGGTTTTTGTTTAGGGTTTTGTTTGCTATTTGTGTCAGCATTTTTTATGCCTTAGCTGGGTCAGGTGTGAGGAGCCCTTCCTTAAGATACCACTCTAACAAGTGTTGTTAGATTCTTAACTGATGCTCTCCATATCTGGCTGCTGGATGTGATAGCCCCAAACCTCTCTGGCTGGAACCTGGTGCAGACCTGGTGGGGGTCACTGCATATAACTGGCCCTTAACAACTTTCTTGGAGCTACAGGAGATCCAGAATTTGTGACTACCTCTGCTGGGCCCAGGTGTTCTTGTAAATATCAGTTGCACTTCTAGGCTAGCTTTTATCTACTCTTGGCCTGGGGAAAGTTCATTTAAAAGTTCAAGTTCCTCTGAGACCCACTTTCGGCCGCCTCTTAATGCTGGCTGCTTGTTGGGCTCAGCACAGTAATTCAGGAATTAGGAACAGTATTGAGTATGTATGGCTTGCCCCTTAGCCTCAGGTGTCATTCTATCCAAACTTTTTTTTTCTTCTTTTTCAGCCCTCAGAAGAGTATGGTCACAGGAAACCAGTAGGTTTGGCCTCTGTGCTCCCAAGGTGTGGTCTGTACGCTGCCACACTGCCTTGGCCTCCACTGCCGCGGGCTCCTGGGCTGTCCTGGCCCCCACCGCCAAGGGCGTGTGGAGGGTGGTGTAGCTCAGATGTCAGCATTCAAAATCTATGTCCCTGAATTGCCCCTTGCTTCTAAGCAACTCTTTGCTCTGATCAGGAGAGCCTCTGGTGGGTGGGGTAATTGCTTCCCTTTGCTGGTATTGCTGCTCCCAGGAAAAATGGTCACTTTAGATTTGGAGACTGTCTCAGCACAGGGGTTAGGGTGTCTGTCCTCCACAGTATCTCTCCCTGTGCCTCCGAGATTACAGTCTCTTCTCACAACCCCAGTCGTCTCAGCTGTCCCCTCTCCCAGAGCCCCAGATTAGTGGCTGTGACCAAGGTTTTCTGCACGGTCCCTTTAAGATGAAGCCTGGGTCTGAGAGTTCTGTCTCTTTCTTGCAAACAGTATCCTAGCTCTTTTCTCAGCTAAATACTGTTCATAGGCCTCTTTTAGTCTCTGGGGCTCTAGGCTGGGACTCTGGTCTTGGGGCTGAGGATCCACAACTCTCTGGGCAACCCACCCTGTGTGAGAGTCCCTCCAGGCTGCCGCTCACTCCTGGGAGTAGTGCAGCCCTTTCCACATCTCCGCGCTTCCTACCAGTCTTGGTGTGGCTTCTTCAGTGGTCCTTGGTTATAGAGTCCTCTTAGTTTAGTCCAAAGTTGGTTTCTCAATATGATTGTTCTTAAAATTAACTTGTAATCCATTTTGGTTCTGGGAGGTGGGAGTTTGGACTGTCCGCCTACTCCGTCGCCATCTTCTCTCTCCAGAAATATTTTTTAATTGGGTTGCACTTATATGGAGAAAACTTACATAACATTATTGTAAGGTAGATAAAGATAGCCAAAATAAAAGAGGAAAATATGATGTTGATGGGTAAAAAGAGTCAAATTCTGGAGATTTTTCATTTTGCTCAAATTCATAAGTTAATGTAATTCCAATTAAAATTCCAAAAGATATATCTGTGGACCTTGAAAAAATTGATCTAAAATTTACATAGAAAAGCAATGGGCCTGACCTGTGGTGACACAGTAGATAAAGCATCAACCTGGAATGCTGAGGTTGCTGGTTTGAAATCTTGGGATTGCCTGGTCCAGGCACAAATGGGAGTTGATGCTTCCTGCTTCTCTCTCTTCTCTCTCTCTCTCTTTCTCTCTCACTCTCTTCACTCTAAAAATGAATACATAAAATCTAAAAATAAAGAAAAGAAAAGCAATGGAATGATAAAAGCTGAGAAGGTTTTGTAAACAAAAACAAGCTGGAGTAATTTTACAGAGTAGGAAGAGAGCAACACATTACAAAACTCTAATAATTAAGACAATGGGGTCTTGGTGCCTTAGCCCAATGAAAAAGATCAGAGAGGCCCTGGCCGGTTGGCTCAGTGGTAGAGCGTCGGACTGGCGTGCAGAAGTCCCAGGTTCGATTCCCAGCCAGGGCACACAGGAGAAGCACCCATCTGCTCCTCCACCCCTCCCCCTCTCCTTCCTCTCTGTCTCTCTCTTCCCCTCCCGCAGCCAGGCTCCATTGGAGCAATGATGGCCCGGGCACTGGGGATGGCTCCTTGGCCTCTGCCCCAGGCGCTGGAGTGGCTCTGGTCGCAGCAGAGCGACGCCCAGGAGGGGCAGAGCACCGCTCCCTGGTGGGCAAAGCGTCGCCCCCCGTGGGCTTGCCGGGTGGATCCCTGTCAGGCGCATGCAGGAGTCTGTCTGACTGTCTCTCCCCGTTTCCAGCTTCAGAAAAATACAAAAAAAAAAAAGGAAAAGATCAGAGAACTTGGAAAAATGACTGTTCAGTAAATGATTGTGGGACAGATAACTGTATAAACATATGGAAAATAAATAAATTTGGCAACCATATATAAAAGTTTTCTTGTGATTTAAAAGACGAAAAACCAAAAATTAATATATTTATGAAATAGGGATGACAATATTTACATCTTCAGAATAGACAAATATTTTTTAAACAGGGCACCAAAAGTACAAACAATAAAGAAGATACTTATACCACTAACTACATTTAAAAATAACATTTGAGTACAAAAAAAGCCACCTAAACATGCAAAGACAAGCTATAGGCCAGAAGAATATTCAACAAATAGCACCACTAATGGACGGTATCCAGAATTTACCAAGATCTCTGGGGAGAAAAAAATAGCTTGATAGAAAACTAGCCAAAAAATATAAAAAGGTAAGTTAAAGAGAAATAATTATGAATAGCTAATGAAAAAATGAAAAGATTCTCATCCTAACCAGTAATCTGGAAAATGTAAATTAAAACCACGATTGTGAGATCATTTCATACCCATCATCTTAGCAATAATTTAAAGTATGATAGCACCAGGTGTTGGCAAGAATATGGAGAAAAGAACTCTCGTAAACCGCTGATGGAATTACAAATTGGCACATCTTAGAGAAATATTTGGTAATATCTAATAAAATTTAATATAAGTATGTTTATTTCATCTCAACTATTCTACTCCTAGAACAGGGCACATACCCTAGAGAAACTGTTACAGAGGGTAGCCAAAGGCACCTGTATGCAATGTTCTTTATACTGTTATTTATGATAGCAAAATATTGAAAATAACTCACATGTCTATCAACAGAAAAATTGATTTTAAGAGTGTTACATGGTTAAAACAAAGTAATAATTTTTGTTATATTAATGTCTTTATGTTTTTTTATATTTGTAATATTTCCATTATTAAAAAGCAGGAAGAGCCTGACCAGGCTGTGGTGCAGTGGATAGAGCATCAGACTGGGATGCAGAAAGACCCAGGTTCGAGACCCCAAGGTTGCCAGTTTGAGCACGGCTCATCTGGTTTGAGCAAAAGCTCACCAGCGTGGACCAAAGGTCGCTGGCTCGAGCAAGGGGTTATTCAGTCTGCTGAAGGCCCACGGTCAAGGCACATATGAGAAAGCAATCAATGAACAACTAAGGTGTCGCAACGAAAAACTGACGATTGATGCTTCTCATCTCTCTTCGTTTCTGTCTGTCTGTCCTTATCTATCCCTCTCTCTGACTCTCTCTGTCTCTGAAAAAAAAATCAAAAGGAAAAAAAAGCAGGAAGAGGATAAATAGAATAGTTATATTTGAAAAAGGAAATATTCTATTTCAAATCTATGAGCCATGCTAGAAAATTACCAACAGAAATTATTGCACAATAAATTTGGAAACACTTCAAAGGCATTAAAATGCATGATCTGTAAGGAACAAGTTTCATCAGACTCACCTAATTTTGTAACATGACAGAATAATAGATCTAGTGGATGAAGAGGAAGAAATAGATGCGATGTTCCAACTTTAGCAAGACTCTTATCCTATGTCATATGGTAGTCTCATTAAAAAAGAAAGGAGAGAAAAAGAAAGAAAAAATGATGGGAAGGAGGGAGGGAGGAAAGAGAGAAAGGGGAGGGGAGGGAGAGGAGAGGAGAGGAGAGGAGAGGAGAGGAGAGGAGAGGAGAGGAGAGGAGAGGAGAGGAGAGGAGAGGAGAGGAGAGGAGAGGAGAGGAGAGGAGAGGAGAGGAGAGGGGAGGGGGGATTTTAAGTGAAAGTGGGGATAGCATAGTCTAGATCTGAATTCAAGCCAATAGAATAAGTTTACACAGCACACAAGAAGATGGATTACTCTTTAAAGACCACTACCAACCTTTGACAGCAAAACTAGAGGCAATTCTACGTTCACATGTGCCTTGGCCTCAGTAGTAAAAAAAAGAATAAAGACATTAAATGTGCAGTTGAAGTCTAGGAGGAATTGAGAAGAGCTCGGTCACATGGTTATACATTTATTAAATTAAGAAAGTAGTCAAAACCAACCTAATATTTTAAGAGAGGAAACCTAGAAAAACAAAATTAAAATTAATGTTCTATACATAAACAATGAAAATAACGGAAGCTCTAACAAGAAAGCCCAGCTCATAGTCCTTCATGTGAAAGACAACATTGGAAAAAAAGAAAAAGAAAAAGGAGTGATTGTTCATCAAGTAATTAACTGTATGAGAGACACAGGATAGCAAAGGAAGGACCATCTTCTCATGGCTGTGTCTCCATGCAGGCAAATGCACCCCAGAGACCAATCGTCGTGGTGACAGGCCAGATGGACTAACCAGTTGAGAGTAGAAATCAATTCAGAGATGACCTTGGATATCAAATTGGCTTTTGAACTTCCACATGTCACAGTGATCTAAAAATCAATAGCAATGACAGGATAAGGAAACAGGAGCCTACCCTGAAGGTATGTTTGGTTATTCTCCTTTTCTGTGTCTACTTCCATATCTTCACCTCTTAACAGCAATGTAGAGACGTGAAGATGGACAGAAAGATTTTTCCATATCAGCAAGTTGTTATACAAGTATGCCTATGAGAAAAAAATACATGTTTTTTTTAATTTATATTATTAGAGAATTGTATCTAGTCATTTCACATATATGAAAAGCTTTCCACAGAATGCAGTTCCCTGCTGTTTTGCTTCTAGGAAAAAGAAAATAAGAGCTTAGCTGTGCAACACAAGATGTTTACATCAAAAATTAAAAGTAACTTTCTAATAGAAAGTAGCTGATAAACTTTAGAAAAAGTCTGTATGAGAAGTTGCAGAATATCCTTTTAAGAAGGTATATTTTAATAAAATATATTTTACCAGATCTGGATCATTCTCTCATGATTTCTCTCAGTCCTGAAACAAGAATATTTCTAGAAAGACCTCTACCCATCCTTCCCCAGAAAGACTAAAAATTATTTGCAAAAATATTTTAAGAGAAAAAAGTCATTATAAATTAAGTACTTGGCAAAGTAAAGTATGCATTGTGCAATGGAAGTGTTTTACCTTAAATTATACATCCATGTTCTAAAAGAAAGATCAGCATTAAAGCCTGTAAAACAACTAATACTTCACAGAAAACTGTATAATTTCACAAGCCATCTGCCCACAAGTCATATTTTCTTTGTTAACTTCCTGTGTTTTCTTAACTATTTTGCTAATATTTGCATAAAAGCAGGACCTTACTTTCATGGAAGCACAAATATCCAATTGGTGTTTATAGTATTACACAATCGTTGAAATTACACTGAACAAAAAGTATATATTTATGTAATTCTCAGGAGTTTGCTTGTGGGAAGGGTGAGCATTCCCAGAATAAGTACTATGTGTGTAGTCAACACCATGATGGCTGGTGTTTCTCTATTCTCCAGTATCTGTCTTTTACCTGAGGAATGGGCTCCACTCTTCCCTTCCTAAGGCAGAGTGCAAACAGAAGAGCAGAGGAGAGAGGGGCATATGTGTGCCTAGGGGGAGATGGACCCCCTCTTTGTGACCCTACCCTTGCTCTCTTAAAGGAGCCAAGTAGGTCACTGCTTGCGCACAAACACATTCGAATTACAATGGAGGGGTTTTCCCAGTTGAGATCAGGGTCCAGCACAGAGCATCCTGATGTCCTAGACTAAGAATAAATGAAAGTGGTAAATGTACCCCGAGTACAAGACTTAATCTATACTTTGTAACCTGAGGAGTATAAAAGTTAAGGCCAAATTTTACCTTGAAGCAGAAGAGAAAACAGTGACAACACCAAAGAAGGCCGAAGAGATTTCTTCCCCTTCCATCCTTGCCAAGGCTGAGCCTGGGCTGAGAAAGAAGCCCCCACCCCCACCCCGGGGCGAGGAGAAAGAGCCTGCATCACCTGGATTTTGTTACCTGCAGGCAAACGGAAGAAACAAATTTTAGCCAGCTTAAGGCTGGGGGGGGGGTCTTTTACCACAACATGAGGTTACTGCTGGAATTTTTTAAAAGACGAAGGGGAAAAAAAAGATTTTTAGAAAAAAAAACAACAATAGGCATTTAGGAACAAACAGACAATCCCTTCACAACCTATCATGAAGAACGTGTCCCAGTCTACTCAGCTGCCACTCAGGACATAATGCAAATCAAGGAGAAAGAACCCAATCTGGAGTCTGTGCTCACCCTTTGGACAGGAGTTCAAGGGGCGCACTGCCTGACAGTTGCATTGACACCGAGTTCCACAGGGCAGGGGTCATCCTCCGGAAGGAAAATGGAGCTGCCGTTAGAAGTAGGAATGGGTGATGGACAGACAAAATCAAAGGAAGCATCAGCACTCACTGCCAGAGGCCAGGGGCAGCTGACAGGAAAAGGGAGGTCAGGGCTTGTGCATAAACTCACAGTACAGACCCTCAGGTTACAGAGACAGCAGGTTTACTTGACCCCTCTCTGATGACTCTTAGCATCAGAATGCAAGAATATTCTATCTCCCATCTTCAGGCCCAACATCTCATTTCAGTGATAGAATTAAAGGCACTTCTTCACCCCACACTCTCCCTCCAGTGAAACCAGACAGACCATTTCAAATATGATCTCATTAACTCACTCATTCACCAATGCCCCTTAGAAGTGTCATCATTTGGGCCTTGACCATCAGCAACTATATTTTTGAGGCACAACTCCAGTGCCTGAATGAGCTATTGAAGCAAATGTGCACGCAAAACCATGTCTAAAGACTTCCCAGTTGATCATGGTTACATTAGAAATGGAGGCATTTTATCCAACTCCAGACCCAACCAAACATCACACCAAAAGTGAGAGTTCTGAGGCACTCGAAACAGTAAAACACTTGAAGTTTTTGAAAATGACAACTCTAGAAGTTAATACATGTGTTTACGACACTTTCAAACACACCCAAAGTTAAATGTCGTGTGAAAAGTGCATTATTAGGTCATTGTTTATATGTAAGTATAGATGTCAGCACTATGCACACAGCCACTTGGTTTCAAGTGGTACTTACCTTAAACAGACCACCCACTTTTATTTTTTCTGGCTCCCGTTCTTCATGGGAAGTGACCTGAGATGCATGTCTGCACACACATATCCAGGTACTGACACAGGCACCTACATGACACCCAGCATGTTCTCACACTCGACGTGGAACCCCCGTGCATGCAGCGTGTACATGACTCACTGAGCAATGAAATCTCCCTTGTCCTTCCTCAACATAAAGAGCATGAAGTAGTCATCAAAATATAAATAGATAAATAAAAACAAGGACTTGGCAAAAAGCTAAAAATAATAAGAAAAATTTGAAGGAAGATTATAAAGGCATGGTTCAAAGGGAATAAAGCTTTCCAACACCGGAAGAAAGACACATTTCCAAATCTGAGTAGTCAAGCAAACATGATGAACTATACCTCAATTTATAGCGGCTAAGACAGGGGTTGGGAACCTTTTTGGCTGAGAGAGCTGTGAACGCCACATATTTTAAAATGTAATTCCATGAGAGCCATACAATGACCCGTGTATGTTACGCATTATCCAATAAAAATTTGGTGTTATCCCAGAGGACAGCTGTGATTGGCTCCAGCCACCTGCCACCATGAACATGAGCGGTAGGAAATGAATGGATTGTAATACATGAGAATGTTTTCTATTTTAACATTTTTTTTTTTTAAGATTTGTCTGTGAGCCAGATGCAGCCATCAAAAGAGCCACATCTGGCTCACAAGCCATAGGTTCTTGACCCCTGGGCTAAGACTACAGTGAAACCTGGACAGACCACCAAGTAAGAAGTCTGCTCTGGAAAAGAAAAATAGATATTTTTAATGAAGCAATACTACTTTCAAATACTTATAACAATCCTTGAAGGCTAATAAATTGTAAATATGGAGAACCTGGATTTAATGAAAAGATAAGCAGAATTTCTTGTCTAGCACTCAGATATTCTTATTGCATATAAATGTGTATCAAATTTAAATAAGATTTTTTAAAAGTATAATCTGTCATATTGGTGTGTTTTTTTATACTTAATTCCAGAAAATCTATAGCAAACATGCTTTCAGTTCTACATTTCCATGTATTCAGACATTTAGAGTCACAAATGTTTCAAAACTGTACCAAAAAGACACCAGCTTTCTGTAATTTGAAAAAGCTACAAAGCACCATATTTCGCCAGCCTCAGCCCATGACCTCCACCACCACCAATCAAAATGGTCTGAACATATTAGAGCAGTTGCAGGAGGGATGTCAGGGATCACTCACTCCCTTCCTAACAGATGATACTATTGATTAGCTGTAGGGAGAACAGCGGTGTAGTGGTTGCTAGACAGGGAACAATTTAGCCCTAATTGAAGTAAGAGCTTTGAGAAAGCAAAACGGGCCAAGAGTGCTTTAACTCATACTAAATACCTGTTTCATAGTTTGGATGACATTTTATTTCTCTAGAATCTCTTTATTCCTGAAAATCTTCCTGGAGAAAGTTGGTCTTCTGCTCCCTAATACTGGATTAAGTTGATCAAATCCAATTAAGAATATGGCTTCCAAATGTAGAAATTGGCTTCAACTGAATAATATGCAGATATATTTCACACAAATCTGTGTTCTCTTTTTTCCCTTGCCTTGAATTAACTTTTTCTTTTTGTGGTAATAAAATAAAATATTGGTCATTTTAACCATTCACATGTGTATAATTCAGTGGCATTAATTACTATCCACAATGTGCAATTATCTATATCCAAAACTTCTTCATCACCTTAATGGGAAGCTGTACTCATTAACTTAACAGTAACTCCCCATTTCCCCTCCCTGCCTCTGGCAGCCTCTAACCTACCTTTGGTTTGTGAATTTGCCTGCTCTATACAGAGAGGGGCAAAAGTAGGTTTACAATTGTGAGCACACAAAACACAAGAGTTTATTCTCGTATTATTACTTACTATTTTCCATACGAACAACTATAAACCAACTTTTGCCCAAACCAGCATATTTCACAAGTGGAATCATACAATATTTGTCTTTAGTACCTAGCTTATTTCCTTTACTGTAATGTTTTCAAGGTTCATCCATGTTGTAGCATGTACTAGAACTTCATTCCTTCGTGTGGCTAAATAATACTCTATCGTATCAATTTACTACCTTTTGTCTCTCTTTTCATCTGTTGGTGGACATTTGAGGGTTGTTGGTTTTGGGGTTTTTTTTTTCCTGGTTTTTGGCTGTTGTGAAGAACGCTATATTAAAGATTGGTCTACACGCATGCTTTTGGGTCCCTGTGCCCAGTTCATTTCATTTCTACCTAGAAGTAGAACTGCTGAGTCATATGATCATCTGCACAGCTTTCTGAGGGACCACCGATGTATTTTCCACAGCAGCTGCACATTTATATTACCACCAGCAGGTTTGTGTTGTGTTGGGGTTTTTTTTTTCCTTTTTTTTAAGCAACTTTTTTTAAAGCCTCAGAATCGCCCAAAAGAGAAGGATACAGACCTGGCTTGTCTCTCAAGGAGCCAGCCTGTGTGATCTCTCATCTTATCATGCTGTCCCGCTGACTCTGACAAATGGACTGTAAGTGGTCCACATTTTATCACTTGAGCTTATTTTTATATTTTCTATTACACAGACATATAATTAAGTACATATTTCTCCTTTTGGGTCACTAGCCCCTATTATTTCCATTTTTCCCTGCCAGGGTTGTGGGAAAGCATTATTTTGGCTGGATGGAAGGAAACATGTCCAAGGCCTACTATTAGTCACCCTGCATATACGCCGCAGGCTTTCTCTGTTCCCCTGAGTACCCAGGTCCTTCCACCTCCCCAGACTGCGGTTACACTTTCCAGTCTTTTTCCGCCTTGAACAAGTTTTCCCATGTCGTCCCCCGGAGCTACGGCCGGCTGCTCTTCCTGCTTCTGGCAGACTGATGGCCCCCTTAACAGCGTGGTTTTGCTTTACCCATAGGAAGAATTTCTCCTGCATTAATCTCTTCCTTTAAAATTTCAGGAATAATTCCACTAAATATACATACACTTCAATGGTTACTAGGAGTGTGACTTCACATGATTACAGCCAAAAGATGGCATTTTTCTTTTTTGAAAATTGCACTCTATACATATTTTTGGCCCATTATGTGCCCCAGGCCAAGGAGTTTCTGATTGTTTCAAGTTCTCAGAGAACGAGAAGCCCACTAGAGGGCGCATTCTCTCTGTGCTCCCTCTTCCATTGCCAACCCAGCTAAGAGGCAGGTAAAAATCAGAACGTTTTTACACAAGTAAAACAAGTGACCTACTCTCCTTGGGTGAAAATGTTAATGAGTTCCAAAATATTGCAGTAACCAATCAAGATAAATAATACCTATATATATTTTAATACATAAATTAATGCAAAATTACACATGATAAACAACAGATCAAAAATTTAAATAAAAACAGGCTTAGCATTACTGAGCTTTCCTTCTGGCTCTGGCTACTATGTGATTCAGCACAGTGCTAGTGGCCAGAAAAGTTTTGTTTGTTTGTTTGTTTTATAACAAAAGAAAAGCAGAATCACTTTAACATTTCTATGGTTCCATTATTCTACTTCCCCAAATTTCTCTCCCATGGAAATCACTCCCACAGAGCCCTGGGCAAAACCGTGAACCAAGTCAAGTTTATCCTCAGTGGATTCTAGCTCTTTCTTTTTCCCCATTCCCCCCATCCAGATACCTAAAATAGGCCAAACTGCACCTCTCCTAGCCTTTGTGTATCCCCAAAGCAAAACAAATACAAAAACCCGAGATAGAGAAATTAGTCTTAAATAAAATCATAAAATTCTGTAATAATAAAACAGAGAGTCACCAAACCAATTCCCATTATATTACTAATAAAGTAACGGGGCCCATGAGGTTAAAAGTGACTGTGCAACAAGTTACACTAGAGGCTAAACAGAGACTAGAAAACCACTTTCACGCACCCACAAAATTGAAAGAGCTTAATCTTTACTTTGTGTTGCTGACTTTTGTAGAACATAAAATTCAGAAATCACTGAGATGTAAAACTATTTGATTTCTGTCTTAGGGTTTATTACACAATTGCTATCATTAATGATTTCAAATATTTATCCAGTGATGATTTTGTGTCTGGAGTATTATGTTAAAAACTTGAACTCTTGGTGTAGGAGGTAAAATTCCAAATAATCATCTAATAATGAAAAGAAGAAAGCTCATGGGAAAAGAAACTGGGCAAACACAAATGGGGAGAATATGCAAATAAGCAATAGCAGTTGACCACAATTAAAAGAAAAATTTTTTAAGAGCCAGCACTTAAGTGAGTTACAAATTTTGATGTTACAAAATGTTTTCAGCCTGACCAGGAGGTGGTGCAGTGAATAGAGCGTTGACCTGGGACACTGAGAATCCAGGCTTGAAACCCCAAGGTCGCTGGCTTGAGCGCAGAGGCACCATCTTGGGCGTGGGATCATGGACATGACCTCATGGTCGCTGGCTTGAGCCCAAGGTCGCTGGCTTGAGCAAGGGGTCACTGGCTCAGCTGGAGCCCCCAATCAAGGCACATATGAGAAAGCAATCAATGAACAACTAAAGTACCACAAGGTGAGACTTCTCATCTCTCTCGCTTCCTGCCTGTCTGTCCCTGTCTATTTCTCTCTCTCTCTCTCTCTCTCTCTCTCTAATAAAAAAGAAAAAATCTGGTATTTCAGTAATCAGGATATCTGCAAGGTTTGGCCCTGAATGCAGTTGGATTTTCTAACAAGTAAGAAGTCCACCCTTATCCCCCGGGTAATACATTCCAAGATCCACAGTGGATGCCTGAAATCACAGGTAGCACCAGCCTCTCTTTTCCTATGATGCACACAAGCACACCTATGATGAAGTTCGATTTATAAATTAAGCACAGTGAGAGATTAGCAACAATATCTAATAATTAAACAGCAATTATAACAATATACTGTAATAAAAGTTATGTGAATGTAGTCTTTCTCTCTCTCTCAAAATGTTGTACTGTACTCACCTATTTACTTACAGAAGAACGTTATAGCTTCTCTTTGGCATATTCGAATTGCCAGCATCACTACAATTGTGGTTTGAGGCCACTATTAAGTAAGACAAGGGTTACCTGAACACAGCACTGACACGACAAGCACTGATAATTCACGAGGGGAGCGTGGAGCGTCAAGACGGGGGAGGAAGGCGTGAGTCGTATAAGCGGGCAGGTGGCCGGGCACTCACGAGATTTCATCACCCCACTCAGAATGTCATGCATTTTGAAACATATGAATTCTTTATTTCTGGAATTTTCATTTTAATATTTTTGGACTGTGGATAATTGAAACCATGGAGAGGGAAACGGAAGAAAGCAAAACAGATACGGTATGTCCCTGGAACCCAAAAGGGTATCACGGCTTCAGACTTCTTTCTCTTTCTGGGCAGTTCCTCGGTACTCTCTAGTGTAAGATATAAAATATATTTACATATATCATATTCAAATAAAGGCAAACACAAACCATTCGCTAGAAAATGTCACTTTACTTGACTACAATAATGGCAGGGGGAAAAACTGAGTAGAGCCAATCCAGTACGGCGAGAAACATCAAATGCAGTTTATGGATTAGAGGATGGAAAACAGGTGTATTTCTTATTTTTCTGAGGTTTTCCTGAAACTGAGAACTCTGAATCCAGGAATTTTAACTGACTTTTTTTTAATTGAATTTATTGGGGTGACGTTGGTTCACAAAACCATACAGGTCTGAGGTGTACAACTCAACAAAACCTCTTACGCACATCACGTTGTACACCCACTGCCCCCAGCAAAGCCTCTCTCCATCCCTATTCATCCCCTTCGCCCACCTCCTACCCCCACCCCTTTCCCTCTGCTCTCACCACACTGCTGTCAGTTTACTAGAGTCCACCT
Organism: Saccopteryx bilineata; assembly: GCF_036850765.1. Lineage (NCBI taxonomy): Eukaryota > Metazoa > Chordata > Mammalia > Chiroptera > Emballonuridae > Saccopteryx > Saccopteryx bilineata. Next base: position 183,884,032 of record NC_089490.1, on the reverse strand, counting down.
ATCAGTGAGAGCATATGGCATTTGTTTTTATCTGCCCGGTTTATCTCACTTAGCATAATAATCTCCAGGTGCATCCGTGCCAACGCAAAAGGTAAGATTTCCTTTTTTGATTTCAGCTGAGTAGTATCCCATTGTATAAATGGAACATAGCTTTTTTATCCGCTCATCTACTGATAGGCCCGTGGGCTGTTTCCAGATCTTGACTATTGTAAATAATGCTACAATAATCATAGGGGTGCATACATTCTTTCAAATTCATGTTTCAGGTTTTTTCGAATATATTCCCAGAAGTGGAATGGCTGCGTCAAAGGGCAATTCTATTTTTAACTCTTTGGGGAAATTCCATACTGCTTTCCACAGAGCCTGCAGCAATCTGCATCCCCACCAGCAGTGCACAAGGGTTCCCTTCCCACATCCTCACTAGCACTTGTTTGTTGACCTATTGATGATAGCCATTCTGTCAAGCATGAGAGATATCTTTATGTGGTTTCAATTTGCATTTCTGATGATTAGTGACATTGAACACCTTTTCATATGTCTATTTATCATCTCTTTGTCATCTTTGGAGAAGTGTCCATTCAGGTCCTTTGTCCATTTTTTAATTATTTGTCTCTCTAGTGTTAAGTTGTATAAATTCTTTATATATTTTGGAAATTTAGCCCCTTATCAGATGTATCATGGGCAAATATGACTATTTTTTTTACTACAATATTGCTTTTATTCTGTTCATTTAAGTGATTGACTATTTTCTGTAAACTCTCAAAAGCCTAAATATTCTTTCTTTAATAATCAGAAGTTTTTATTTAAAAATCTTTAAAACATTTAGAAGTAAACTACATTTTTTATATTGTTGCCCCAAGTTATACTTTTAAATTTAAAATAATGATCATAATAATTGTTGAAGTTCTCTCCAGCAATGTATAATAAACTAACAATGACAAGAACTGTGGAGAAATCTAAGCCAATAGGTAATGTATACATTGAACTCCACCTATCCCGCCCACAATTCCCCCTACCCTACTCCCCACATTCCCTCCAAAACTTGCCAAGACATCCTTTTTTCACTCTGTTGTTTTACCATATTTTCAAAATGCCGGGGAAGTCTACATTTCTTTCCACAATCTAGCCAATGACTTTACTCAGCATTCCTTATGTCATTGAACACATTGTTTTACTGTTTTGTTTGTTTTTTGTTAATTTTTTAAATTATTTATTCATTTTTAGAGAGTAAGGGGAGAGAGAGGGAGAAAGAGAGGGAGAAAGAGAGAGAGAGAGAGAGAGAGAGAGAGAGAGGAGATGGGGGGAAGCAGGAAGCATCAACTCTCATATGTGCCTTGACCAGGCAAGCCCAGGGTTCAAACCTGTGACCTCAGCATTCCAGGTCAAGGTTCTATCCACTGCGCCACCACAGGTCAGGCTGTTTTTCTGTTTTTGTGGAGCACATTTTTCCTTGCTGCTACCCTGGCTTTATACTTTCCTTGATAGTAATTTCACCGGTGCTTCCTCAAGTGCAAGTCTAACATCACTAGTGATTATCTATGTCTATTTTCCACATTCTTACTAGAAAGATACCACCACCACACAGATGCCATATGACAGGACTGTTGGTTGTTAAATGAGCATTTCAGGGAAAGTAGGGAATATCACATACCAGCATCAGAACATCACATTAAACTTGGAAATATATCTTATTATTGAATATGACCTTCAAATATTTCATTCTGCACTTGGTGGGCAGAAGTTTCTAGTATTATTGATAAACAGTAAGCAGGTAGCGAAATGGAACTAAATGTACTATAGCTACATGCAAAGCTGTGTCAACAACAAAGAAGTGCCTGAGATGTTAATACAAAATTGCTCCATGTTTCATTGCTCATTTGAAGCAAAAATGTTAAAAGATGGCTCAAGGGTTGCTCATTCACAATCAATATTCCCTGAGCTGTACTCTAATAAACAGAAATTATGAGATCAGGTCAAGCATACTTTAAGTGGACTAAAAGCATTGCATAAAACTAAAGTAAGCTTTTATACTACGGCTGATATGCTGATTAATTCTTATTCAAACAAAATGTTCCTGAAAGTTTCCTTCTAGATACTTAGTTTAGAAATTAAATATTGGAGTACTTAAGTGATTCTAATATCATTTATGCATGCTTGTATAAAATGAGGAACGTAAAGTATATAAAATACAACAATGCTTGGGCATAAAGGATTTCAGTCTTTTAGTCTTTGAATGAAGTATACAGTGAATGTATTGATCTCCATTCTGACCAAAGCTGAAGAAATGTTAAATAAAATAAAAGCAATAATAATCTTGAAATTATGATTATCATGCTTATATGAAAGCTAAAAATAATGTATTTATTCTAGATATTAAAAACTTACTAATGGTATTCCCCATATTCAACTTACTTCCAAAAAATAATTTTTGATAAGTAGAACAAGATCTTATATAGCAAATTTAAGTAAAATGATAGGAGTTACGATGTTATTAAAGTTTACTGTGCTCTCAGGAAACTTGTCCAGGAAGTGTATGTTATATGTAATGATCTCAGGTTAAGGGTGTTTGATAGAATACCAAACCTACCTATTTGGTTTCATCTGACCACCAACTACAGCCTTGGCCTGCAATTTATATATGAGGATCTGGGAAAAGACCTCTGGCCACTAACGATATTTTGTCCTGGATAGAGACTCATTCAGCCGACCTTTCTCAGGAATCTGAATACAAGATCATATGTATATATGTATACACACACACACACACACACACACACACAGAGTTTTGATAACTGGCAATGAGGGCAAAACCCAAGTAACAATATTAAACCAAAATTAAAGGGCAGTATGTCATATATTAGCAATTCAAGTAATTGCATTTAATGTCAACTAAAATGATTCTACATTGTTGCATCACCCAGCTCCCACAATAATCTTGTTACCTTTTTCTGTATATTTTGGGAAATCAAGTTTTCTCAGTTCCCCCTTACTGCCATCTAGCTCCTAACCATTACTGTCAGCTCACTGGAGACTTCTATTTACTTGCTACTAGCCCAGACTGGGAATAACTTTGCCTCTATTACGACAAACACCTTTAACCTGAGACCATTACATGTGACATGCATTTACTGAAACCTGGGGATAATGGATGGTAATTAAAATTGTAAAGCAGTTTATACTGAATGTTCAGTAGTACCCATTTCTCTAGCGATTCATTTGCCATTCCCTGCCACAGGTAACCTCACTGGCCATTTCTCTAGGTAAGCCTGTCTTTTCTCCATTCTGCTGAGGCCCCTTTTTCTTCAGGCTCAGGTGCATAGAGTGCAAGGCAGGTCAAGTATGTGAGAAAAGGAAAGTGAATATAAAAATAGTTTTTACTTCCATAAAGAAATTTGTTCTTAAACACATGGTTTTTTCAGTCTTTTGTTTTTCATATTTTTTCTCATTCTTCAAGCTACTGTAAGAAAAATTATTTATGGCCCTGGCCAGTTGGCTCAGTAGTAGAGCATCAACCTGATGTGTGGAAGTCTCAGGTTCGAGCCCAGTCAGGGCACACAGGAGAGGTGACCATCTGCTTCTCTTCCCCTCCCTCTCCCCCTTCTCTCCCTCTTCCCCTCCTACAGCCAGTGGCTCGGTTGGCTCTAGCATTGGCCCCGGGTGCTGAGGATAGATCAGTTGGTCTGAACATTTGCTCCAGACTCCAGTGCCAGGTAGGATGTCAGCCCAGTGTGGCTAATCTTCTGACTTTTCAAGAGAAGCCAGAAATCTAGTCTGTAAAAATTTTTCCTAATTTTTAAACTCTGGATACTACTTTAATTTTTAAAAAAATGCCATGTGAGTCAAATAAAACTCATGCAGTGCCAAATCCAGCCACAAGAAAACCCCATCTTCATCTCACCTTCTGGCAGAGTCTCTCTCCACTATTTCAATTGCCAAGGGACAACTCTAAAACTCCTGTTTTAAATATTGAAATAACCCAGTTTGAAGTAGCTTTAAAAAGAAAAATTTACTAAATGCCATCTCATGGCTCCCAAGCAACAAAATGTGGCTGGGTCTTGGGCACATTGGGTCCAAAGACTCAAATCCCATCAGAACTTTGTGGTTATAGTGAACACTTTTCTCTGTACAGCTGCCTCACTTTCCCTTTATCTATCTATCTCTCTCTCTCTCTCTCTCTCTATCTCTCTCTCTCTGATTTACTCATATCTTCTGCCTAGACAAAGGCAGCCATAGAAAACTCCCAAGCTTCTCATTTTTCAGGAATAGGATCCTAAAGAGAGCTAGCCAATGCATTCATAATTTCTAAAATTCCCAGGGAAGGATTCTGACGGTTCCAGTTTGGAGTAGGTGTCTAAACTGGAACCAGTCAAATGTGACCAAAACGGAGTCTCATTACAAGTGGTATATAACAAGAGAATATTGCACAAAAAAAAAATAAAGAAAAAGAAAAATAGGTATTGCTATGCAAACACACACCTACTCCCATACACCTTTATATAATAGCACAAAGGAGCCTATAATTCAGGGGAATTATAGGCTGAGAGAATAATTCAGGGGAATTATAGGCTGGGAAACTTTTTGGCTGAGAGAGCCATGAACGCCACATATTTTAAAATGTAATACCATGAGAGCCATACAACAACCCATGTACTTTACACATTATCCAATAAAAATTTGGTGTTGTCCCGGAGGACAGCTGTGATTGGCTCCAGCCATCTGCAACCATGAACATTAGCGGTAGGAAATGAATGGATTGTAATACATGAGAATGTTTTATATTTTTAACCTTATTTTTATTAAAGATTTGTCTGCGAGCCAGATGCAGCCATCAAAAGAGCCTCATCTAGCTTGCATGCCATAGGTTCCCAACCCTTGCTATAATTAGTACTCAGATGTGTGATATACACAACCTAATCTACAACACTTAAAGATTTAATATAGCTTGAAGATAATAGAGGAAAACTTTCTGAAGGATGAGTGACATGCATTGTCCTCTGACACGTACGTAAGATTTTGTTTGACAGCAGAGAGCCAATGGATCAAAAGGCTCAGCAGTCACAAACTGAGACATCCAAATCGATTCAACAAAACTTGGCAGAGGCCCTGGCCGATTGGCTCAGCGGTAGAGCGTCGGCCTAGCGTGCGGAGGACCCGGGTTCGATTCCCGGCCAGGGCACACAGGAGAAGCGCCCATTTGCTTCTCCACCCCTCCGCCACGCTTTCCTCTCTGTCTCTCTCTTCCCCTCCCCCAGCCAAGGCTCCATTGGAGCAAAGATGGCCCGGGCGCTGGGGATGGCTCTGTGGCCTCTGCCTCAGGCGCTAGAGTGGCTCTGGTCGCAACATGGCGACGCCCAGGAGGGGCAGAGCATCGCCCCCTGGTGGGCAGAGCGTAGCCCCATGGTGGGCGTGCCGGGTGGATCCCGGTCGGGCGCATGCGGGAGTCTGTCTGACTGTCTCTCCCCGTTTCCAGCTTCAGAAAAATGAAAAAAAAAAAAAAAAACTTGGCAGAGATCTGTGCTGTATGAGGGGTTGTACAAGAAACCAAGGACCAGAGATGGTAGGGAAGAAAGGGTTAGGGAATAGTATGCTTATTCTGACTGGCTTGTACTTGTTTGGAAAATGAGCTCAGAAAATATTAATAGATTTTTGTCAATATTGAGGAAAGTTTCTAATTTCATTTTATAGGATATTATACTCAACTCTGACTCTTAAACATTTTATCAACTTGAATGAAGGCCTTTAGAGAATGCTTACAAAATCTGTCAAGAAGAAAATTTGAGGAAGCTATTTAATAAATCAAAAATACTTCAAAACGTTAAAATAAGAGACTAAAGCTGGCTTAATAAAATGTTAGTAGTAATCAATACACTAAGGATCAAAGTGAAAACCTGTCTAAGGCTCAAAATGTGGCAGATCTGCAAGACAGCCATGATGTGGGGCAAAAAAAAAAAAAATCTATGATCTTTTGTCAACTGCAGCATTACTACAAGCCAGCCTTCGGACAAGGTGCTGACATATCAGATACAGTCTTTAACAGAATTACTAGAATTACTGCATCCAGGACAAGATTGTCAGTAATGGCACCACTGGGTCTGATTACATCTAGGTAATTCTGTTCAACTCTGGATTCTGCATTTAAAGGGCACATTGACAAACACTTCCAACGAAGGGAAATAGAAAGTGGAAGGGTCTGGGAACCATATTCTAAGAACAGGTAAAGGGGCCTAGAGGTGGGAAAAAGAACCCAGCAAGAAAAGGGGGTTAGGAGAATAAGAACTTTCTGAGGGTCTCTAGCAGATGGAACAAGTACCAAAGAAAAGAAGTTACTAAGAGGCAGGGTTGGGTTTGCTTTGAAAAAGAAGTCATAACAATTACTGCTGTCTGGAAAAAAACAAAAAAAAAGGAAGAAGAATTGCCTTTTTAAGTAGTAAACGGGAAAAATGTCTAAAGACTAGTGGATCATATCCCTGCGGTGGAGGAGGGTTTGGGCTCGAGGACCAAGCACTCTCTTCCAGCGCTCTAGAGCCCATTCTTTGCTTTTTCTAGACATGTTTACATATACTGGTGGGGGAGCTCCTGTAGTCCAGCTGAATAAAGGAGGCAGCCTAAGTCCATTATCTTCAACACACTTAGAATTTGACAACCACCATCTGCTTGGACAAGATATTTGACAAATTTATTTTATTCTAAAAACCTCAAATGAAATTTACCCAGAGAATAGATATATTAGTATCAATACCTGGACTACTTAAGTAGGAAAGAACCTAGGAGATCCAAATGTAAACATTTTTGGCCTGAAGATCAAAACCATACTAGTGTCTATAACTCGTTTCAGGACAAAATGAGGACTCCTGCATGCTCTTCTGTGCAGCATTAATAAGCTGCTGCTGACTCGAGGCAGACTCTTCCAACAGAAACGGGATCTGAGAACCAGCTCTATTGCTTACGGGTCGTTATTGAGTTGGGCACGTCGTTAGACTGTCTCGAGCCCAATTTCTCACCTTGAAAGTGAAGCTATTAATGCAATAATAATCTCACATACCTTACCTTTTAATAAATGTGTAGAGATTAAGCTAGATAACACATGTGAAAATATTCATAAACTGTAAATACTAGCTATTACATAAAAAGAAAAAAAAAGAATATATTCAATTACAAATTTCTGCAGCTGGGATTTCTTACACTGAAATGTTTTTAATGTTCCATAAAATTCCTGCTTCCACCTGCAAGGTTGCCAGGTTTTACTACACCAAGTTGCATTTTGAAGAAATAACCATTCCCTAATTATGGTTGTTTCCCATATTATACGAGTGACTGTTACACTTTAGCATTGAGTTTAGCAGCTGGCACAGCTTGAATGCTTTTTACTCAGACCACATACTGTGGCATAATATCCTTTCATTATATTTCAGTGTTTCATATTAATTTTGCACTTCTTAATTGTCCTTTATAGTATTTCTGTCTTTTATTAAAAAATAAGTTATGGAGTCAAATAAAACATATTCTGGGCCAGGGGCTACCACATAATCAGAAGTTCAAGTTTTCCAAAGAGTCACTCAACAATTTTATTAAAAGAGGAAACTTTTATAAAAGATAATAAAACTGCTCCACACCAAAGCTGAGATGTTAATCTATTTATAAAGAAGAAGGGAAGGGTTAGATATTGCTGAAACAAAGGGATTTTGCACTTGTGGTGTTTTAAATAATTTTACACGCACAGTATGTTTTTAAAAGTTTACTGATCCCACATTTAGTAATCAGCTCCATGGGATGTCTGGCAGAAACTCTCTGCCACCACAGTTTACATCGACCATCTGTGTCTGCAAGCAGCTTCCAGATATCCTGCCACCTGACTGTCCCAGCTCTTCTCACTTCTGTTCACAAGTTTCTTTTCATTTTTATCGTATACTATATCTGCCCGAGAGAGGAAGAAAATATTACCAAAACAGTACAGTGTTATGTACTTCAGAAACCAAAATAAGATCGAAGAACTTTTAATAACCAATTTGATGCGTGATGGATGGACAAAAGCTCTTGTTCTTCGTAATGAGCACATCTCAGCACCAGAAAACTTGTACGGAAGGAGGGGTCTTGAGAGAGTGTTTAGTCCATGGCCTTCCTTAGACAGATAAGGGAACTGAGGCCCTGCAGACTGATGTCCATGAGCAGAGATGACTGGAGGGCGGCTAACTCCCCCGCCGGTGCCCTTCTCAACACATCACTCCACTCCAGCATTCCTTCGTGACTGGTGCCTTCTTCCACTCTGGTTCCAAAGCACAGCCTCTCCATTAGCATGTGGCTTTGGAGATTAGACTTACCTAATAAGGAGAAAATTTCCAAATATTCCCCCAAATTTCCAAATGCTGGCTTTCCTCACAGAACTCTTGTCACCAACTCCCAGAGTCACCCACTGTCCACAAACTCTTTGTTTCCCAGTTGAAATATAATTGACACATTACCTTATATTATCTGAGGCATGCAATACAACAATTCGGTGTGTGGTGTGTGTGTGTTTTGAAATGATCACCACAATAAGCCTAGTTAATAACATGTAGCTACAGTTGTTGTTTTCCTTGTGATGAGAACTTTTCAGATCTACTCTCTTAGCAACTTTTAAATATACAATATGGCACAAACTAGAGTCACCCTGCTGTACATGATTATATCCTCAGGACTTAGTTAATTTATAACAGGAAGTTTGTATCTTTTGATTCCTTCACTCATTTCCCCCCATTGCCTCTGGCAATCACCCCAAGTTACCAGTTACCAGTTAGTTACCAGTGGATTGGAAGAAGGGCAAAATAGTTGAAGATCAACTGTATGATAATGGATGTTAACTAGACATACAGTGATGAACAACACAATGTAGTATATACGAACATACAATTACTACATTGTACACCTGACATATATGTAATCTTCTATACCAATTTTGATCATATATACACATACAAAAAAAAACTATACTGAAAAGAGAATACAAAAAAAATTTAGCCAAACTGAAAAAAAAAATGTAGCGATGATTATAACAATTCCAAAGTAAATTAATGCAAACACAGTAAAGAGAATTGGGGAAAGAGCTAGCTAGCTACTGAATACTTTTATAAAGTGTCAAAAACAGCTAACAAGAAAATGGTAATATTAATTAATACCAACTGGCTCCTTAAAAAATAGCTAGCAACCCCTGTCAGGAAATGTGATTACTGGGTCAAAGTCCAGATTCATGTAGCACTTGGAGTAAATCCTGCATCTCTCCACATTCTGGACCGTGAAGAGCCCTCAGATGGAGCAGTGATCTTGCTGAGCATAAATTGTGCCAGGCCCTGGGCGACTTCCTCATCTTGTATTATCTCCCCAAAAAAAACTGTGGAGTGTAACACATTAATGTTTCAGGAGGTGGGGGTAGGGGGGTTAGGGGAGGAATTAGATTCTCTGTGTTCAAATGAAAATGTGAGTATTTGAGTTTAAATGTCTAAAAGATGACAAACAGGACTTTTCAGAACAAAATTCTCTTTTTAAAAATCATTTAATTTTAAAAGTAATGCCCATTTATTTCATAGAACTTAGACAAGACAGACATGAACATAGAAATGACATCAAATCCACCCAATAATTCCCTCTATCCTGAAAAAAAAATGACTAAATCATGGTTTTTGCAATGTGGCTATTGCACCAGGACTATGATGACACAGCTAGTGAGAAAGGGAACACATTGGCTGTGCCAGATGTACCAATGACTAAAACTAGAAAAATGACCCTAAGGTCCAGCTGCGTGTAGCCATGAAAACCAATTCCACAACACAGGTCCTGAGAACAGAGAGGACTCCTGTCCTTAAAAACCCATCTTCCTCTTCTGGTGCAGACAGGGATTTTTATAAGGAGAGAGAAGGAGGACAAATAAGCAAAACTAGAACAAAGAAATCAAAAGGAGGAGGTCGAGAGTTCTTTGCCGAGAGGATTCAGCACTATTTGTTCAGATAAGTGAATGAAGGTCCCACATCTCTCCAGAGCTGGCACATCTGAAGGTCTGAGTCCATTCTGTTGGTTATAAGTTAGCACATAACTTATAAATTAGGATCTTTGTTTCATGTAACAAGTGTCCACAGATTCCCACAGTCAGGCTGTCCCGGTCCTGAGCAAGAACCAGAACTGCACACCTCAGTGTGGTGGGAGTGAGGAGAAACAGAGGGAGAACTTCGAGGTGTAGCCCCGGTTTATGCTTATTCTTCGTGCTGAGATATTAACCCTGTGCATCAGCCAAGAGGAACAAGCCTTTTAACTGTAATAAGAACTTAGAGGTGAAGCACAGGATTAATTACATGCTTTTAATTGGTTATGGAATACATAGTTGTGATCACTAAACTAGTAATATTGAATCATGGTTATAAGAGCAACAAAGTGGATTTAACATTTTATAGAAATTATTTTATAAGCTTACTTTGTTAGTACCTCCTTACTTAGGTCTATTTGATGGCTAGTCAGACTAATATAGCTAAATCAATAATATAGCATATTTATTGCCAGTTACATGATGTTTAGGGCAAGACAAAAGGGGTTTTAAAAAAAAGTGTTCTAAGGAAAACTTTAAGGGTTATTGTGACAAAAACTAGATGGAATTCTGTAAGAGACTTCACACCCTGTCACACTCAACAGGCTCATAAGGGTGGAAGATGAGATGTTCACCTTTGTATCGTTAGCATCTAGCACACCTAGAAGAAAGGATAAAAGGAAATTCTTTCTGTTCCTCACCTGAAAGACTTGCTTGTGTGAGAAACAGTGTGATTGCATATTGGTGAAGCAGAATGTCTGTAATTGCAATTTTTTTTAAGACAGACAGGAAGGGAGAGAGATGAGAAGCATCAACTAATCGTGTGATACTTTAGTTGTTCATTGATTGCTTTCTCATACGTGCCTTGACTGGGTGGCTCCAGCAGAGCCAATGACCCCTTGCTCAAGCCAGCGACCTTGGGCTCAAGCCAGCAACTTTGGGCTTCAAGTCAGCAACCTTTGGGCTCAGGCTAGCGACCATGAGGTCATGTCTATAATCCCACACTCAAGCCAGCAAACTCATGCTCAAGCCAATGAGCTCCCCACTCAAGCCAGTAACCTCAGGGTTGCAAACCTGGGTCCTCAGCATCCCAGGCCAATATTCTATTCACTCCACCACTGACTGGTCAGGCTGCAATTTTTCCATTTAAGATTCAAATTCTACACCTTTTTTTGTTTGTTTGTTTTCTCAGTCCAAAGCATTATAATACACAGCACATCTGCCCTTAAAGCCCTCTATTCCAGGTGGCGTATCTCTCTTTGAGGTATTCTCCAGAGTCCTCCCTGCACTTGAATGTTGTGTCTGTCATAGACTCCCTATTTTAAGTAAAAAAAAAAGTCACAAACATACACAAAAATTGAAAGATACTTGTTCAGCCATTTCCTCACAATATAGTAGCTTACAATGAGACATGGGTAACAGTGATCAAGTTCAGGTCAATGCAAGAAATATTGATTACATGCTATGTGCCAGCAACTTTCCTAGGTATGAGTATATAAAAAATAAGACTTTGTCCCTGCTCTTGAAAACCTCAGTCTGAAGAGGGGGATAGGCACAGAGATTATTTTAGTACAATGTGTGTAGTGCAAGTGTCTCTGGTACCTGGAAGACAAAAGAAGGGCACTGTTCATTTCTTTGTATTAATTTTCCCCTATTTATAAACTTACTCCTCAGTGTTTTTTTTATTTGGGGGTTTGGAATTATTTTTAATTTGTTTAGTACTTATATATGATAGGCATTATATTAAGTAAGATGAATGTTACTTTTACATTATAAAAGTGAAGAAAATAAAACTCAGAGTTTAATTCACCAAATGATAGAACTAGTAAAATGACAAAGTTAATGTTCAAATAATAATCTTTTCTCCAAAATTTATTCTTTTTCCCAGACACCTACCGCTCTCAGATCAATGCAGTGGATCGTGACTAGAATGGCAATCACCACTGTTGAGGAAGCAGTAACTCTGGTTGGTGATGCTATATCACAGCCTTAAACAATGCAACTTGCTTGAGAATTATGCTTATCTGGGCCCTATTCACTCAGTCTCACACATTTCACTTCTTAATATATACCCCTTGTGACAAAGTAGTTGTGTCTGTTTTAACCCATGTAATAGTCACTTTTGGGATATCAAAATCAAAAACTTACAGAAGAAAAGAATGCTTGGTTTCCTTTAGCTATATAATCTCCTTTGGTTAACAATATCCAATAATTACCATTGCCTTTTTAGAAAGATTTCCATCTAAACGTAAACCCTGGCATCCAAAGCCTGTCATAATCTTCACCACCATGGTGAAGCCTATCTTCACAAAGCACATCTGGAGCCCTCTTTCTCCTTACATGACATTATTTATCAGGAACTTTTCACTTACACAGAGCAAAATAGGACATAGTTCCATATATGAACATTTGAATTACTGTTGTCAATATGGAGAACCGTTTTATTATGATAATGTTATAAAATGACAAAATACTTTCTTTCCCCTTTAGTTTACTACTTTTACTTTCATCCCTCCCACACATATTTAACTAACTTAAAAGAAAATATTAGACTTTATTAAAAAATCAATTTTGTAGTATTCTGCCTCAAGATTGAAGAACTTTTAAGTTTTCCTCTTTTAGGATCAAGTTCAGAATTACAAAAATTTTTTATTCAAATAGAATAATAATGTTACAGCTGTCATAAATTTGAACTGATCTACAATTTCTTTCTTTTTTTGTTGTTGTTCATTGAAGAATGTGTAGAAATTTATTTAAAGTTTCTCAGAGACAAAGGTGGAGGTATTGACACTATACATCAGAACAAAAACTTAAAAATCTCTCATAGATCCAGAGAACACACTGACAACTGCAGAGAGCAAATAAAGGAAATATATTTTATTATAATTTTTTTTACAAAATCCACATATGTACACAGTAGAACATTAGCAAATAGAGACAAATTTCAAATTAAAATACCATGTTTGTACCACCAAAAGGTTACTACTCTTCACCTTTTAGTATATATCCATGTTTTATGTGGGAATATTTTTCTCGATTTATTTTTAACTCAGATAAAAAAGTTATTTTTACTATTAAATTTATTAACCATACTTTATGTCTGTGTTAATAAGAAAGTAAATTCTATTGTAAAGAGAATATCCAAGAGAGGGAGCAGAGGAGAAAAACAGAAAGCCATGAACTTCTAAGGGGACACAAAATCATTCGAGGGTGAGTTGCTGTCTTTTAGAAATAACTTTATGACCACGAACTGCTTGGCAACACAGCTGGTGGTTGTCAGTCCAGACAAGCTAAAGAAAAACGTCCAAATTGCTTATAAACCAAAATGGAAGTGTTTTACACACCCTGCAGAACAGAACGAAGCCTGGAAAAGGAATGGGGGCAGCAAGTCTAAAGTAGAAGAGGAGACCGTTTATTCTGTACTTCCAGCTTTTAAATGACAATGAAGTTGGCGTTTCCCTTGATGCCTGACCCTCTTCTAAGCACCTTACATGTGAAAATGCATTGTATGCTCACATAAACCCTAGGAGATCAGGGTTTATGTGAGCCAATAAAATGAGGAAAATGAGGCACAGAAAAGCTAAGTAACTTTCCCAAGTTCACAGAGCCAATTAATAAAGGAGTCAGGAATCAAATTCTGGCAACATGGCCCCAGAGCTTGATCTCCAACAACTTCTCTCTTCTGCCTTTTAATTGTCAATACCTGGGAAGGCCAAACAGAGAAATGGAGAACAAAACACCTGCAGAAAAATGTCTCAGGTAAAGCTAAGGAAACACAGTTTTCCAAAATAAATGGGCGACTTAGAAGGGCAAAGCCTACCATCATTTGTTAGGGAGTTTCCTGACCGATAGATATACCACCTTTGCAACCCTGCAGCTCTGAAACACAGCCCTGACTCCTCCATCGTTCAAATCTCCCACAAACAGCTGGTCAGATATTACCAATAATTAAAATGTGCCAGTATCAGATCTATGGTAAGTTACATTTTTTTAGAAGGGAGGAAAATGACAGGGGGAAAAAGTCATGCGTGAGAGTCAAATACCAGATAAATGCAGGCACAGAGACAATGAAAATTATGACCAAAACTTTCTGTGACATCATTAAAAAATATATATTAGATTAGTAATAAAGACTTTTATAAAATAAGAATTCAAAGAAAAGATACAAGAGTTTGGAAAAGTTGGCAAGATACCAGAGAGAGGTGAAAGTGATCTGGCAGATCTTAGGAAAAAATTTAAAAAGAAGATAAACAACCACAGAAATGAAGACTTATTTTGAGACAGTAAGACGTGCTAGAAACAGAATAAAGAATACAAAAGACAGGATGAGAAGAGTGAAAAAATGCAAATAAAGAATACAGAGAAATGATTAAATAGCAAAGCCCAAAGAAGGTCCACCGCAGGTACCTGATATTAAAGAGAAACAAAGTTAATTTTTAAGTTATAAGTCCAACTTAACCAAGTGGTGGCGTAGTGGGTAGAGTAGGTAGACCATTGGACTGGGACACAGAGGACCCAGATTTGAAATCCCAAGGTCTCCAGCTTGAGCGCAGGTTCATCCAGTTTGAGTGCAGGCTCACCAGCTTGAGCGCAGGGTCGCTGGCTTGAAAGTGAGATCATAAACATGACCCCATGGTCGCTTGTTTGAGCCCAAAGGTCACTGGCTTGAGAAAAGGGTCACTTGCTCTGCTGTAGCCCCCCCATCAAAGCACATATGACAAAGCAATCAATGAACAACTAAGGAGCCACAATGAAGAATTGATGCTTCTCATTTCTCTCCCTTCCTACCTGTCTGTCCCTATAAGTCCATCTCTCTGCCTCTCTGTCTCTGTTTCTCTTGCTAAAAAAATAAAAGTTATAAGTCCAGAATATTATGCTAAGTGAAATAAGACAGAAGAAGTTAAGAACTATATGATTTCTCTTATATGTGGGATATAAAACTGAGAGCAACAAATGAATAAACAAGAAAAACAAAGACTCATAGACACAGACAATAGTATGGTGGTTCCCAGAAGGAAAGGGGTTGGGTGCATAATAAACAGTGAGGGGATCAAACATATGAAGACAGAAGATGATCTGACTGTAGATGGTGGTTACCCAATGCAATATAAATATCTTGTATCATAAAAATGTATACTAGAAGCCTATATAATCTTATTAGCCAGTGTCACCCCAAGAAATTTAATTTTAAAAAAGTTATAAGTAAGAAAAAAACAATAAATTTTAAATTTTTAAATTTAAAAGACTTAAAGATACACTCTGTCTAGGAAAAATTAGCACACACAGCTTAACACCCAAACGTATCCAAGTAAAACAAAAGGACTTCAAATAAAGAATCCTTTAGGCATTGAGGCAGGAAATAACAAGCCGCCTACAAGAAGAAGAGTCAGGAACAACTCGGATGTTGCGTCAGCAACATTCAACACAAATACATAATTGGGAAATACCTGAAAAATCTTCAGGAAGGCAAAAGTAACCCAAAGATTTAATTTCTAACCAAACAAACCCTAAATATAAAGATAATAGAAAACATTGTTTTCCTTTTTTTGGATTTTCAAAAGCTCAAAGAATACATTTCTTCCTGAATCTTTCTGGAAGATGCTATTAGAGAACAAACCAAGAACTGCAAGATGAATAGAGACTTCCAATAAAAAGAACTGACTGTGAACATGGACTCTAGACATAGGAGTAAAATTAAAATAAATCCAGAAATGTCCAAGTGGGCACTGGTGTAATTATGCTCATGGCCGAAAGTCATCCATTTTCCTCCTTCTTCCCCTGTCACACAACTCCTGATTTTTAGCTGCATACATGGTTCCGTGTCCCTGACTCCCTCCCATACAGTTCACTGTGGCCTTGTGATTTAAGTTCTAACCAATGGGATGATACAAAATTGGTATGGGTAGCTTCCAGAAAGTGTCCTTAAAGGTAAAGGATAGATCTTCCTTCATTTTTTTTCTTCCTTGCTGCTAGCTCAAATCCCATGTTTTGTCTGGAGCTCCAGTAGCCACCTCGGCTATAAAGTGACCGTGGGAATGGAAGGTCATAGTGAAGCAATGAAATAGATAAAGCGTACCAGATAGAAGGTGACGGAAGACAATTTGACTTCAGGTGATGGGTATGCAACAGAATCAAATGTCAAAATGACCTGGAGATGTTTTCTCTGAACATATGTAACCTGATTTATCAATGTTACCCCATTAAAATTAATAATAAATTTAATAAAAAAAAGAAATAGAAAAAGCATGAATCCCTATTACAGTAGAATATTTTACAGACTCTGGACCTACTACTTACTACCTCCATGGGACAGAGATATAAACCTCAATGTTGCCAGTGTTCTGTAATACAACGTTTTTGATGTATATTTATTATTCTCAGCTGAACTGAGTCCTAATTGATACAGCTCCCTTTGTCCTAGTATCATATCTTACACTAAAATAAATTCCAGAAGTCTTAAATATTTAAATGCTACAAAGAAAAACCATAAAAGTATGAGAAAAAAAAATGAAGAAAAAACATTATAAATAATTTTAATAATTTTTAAGTAGGCCTTTCTAAATATAGCACAAAACTTAGACAACATAAAATGAAAGGTTTATAAATTTAATTACATAAAAACTCTGCATGACAAAAACAAAACAAAACACCATAACCAGGTTATAAGACAAAGAAATTGGGTAAAATATTTACAACACATTTTGCATTAGACTAGGGCTAAATTTTACTGGCTATGTTGGTCAATAAACACCAAACAATAACCCAGCAGAAAAGCTGGCAATTATTAGGAATATAGGGTTTATACAAAAGGAAATATGACTAACTCTTCACCATAGGAAATGCTCTATCTTATTCATAATAAGAGAGGTATCATTTTTCTGCCTATTAGATTGATGAAAATCAAAAACTTTGATACTATATTCCTCAGAAAAGGTTTTGAGGAAAAGATAGTTACATATTACTGAGTGTAGTAAATTGGTACTACTTATACTGAGAGCAATTTGACAGTATATATCAAAAGTACAAGTGCACATACTTTAACCCAAAAATTCTGCATCAAGAAATATATCCTCCAGTACAGGTGAATATTTCCCAAACGATGCATGTCCAAGGATATCCATCATTGCATTATTTGGAAAGATTGGAAAGGGACTAAGTGTCCGTCAATAGAAACTGGCCAAATATAGAGTAGTATAATTACAAATAGATATCCTATGCATCTGGTGAAAAGAGCTCTCTACACACTGATATGGAATGAAAAGAGATACATTGTTGGGTGGAGGAGTGCATAAAAATACCTGGGTTATAATTCCTTTTGTGTTTGAAAAAGCAAACTATATACATATTTGTTTAAGTAATGAATATCTTTTAAAATATACACAAGAAACACATAACATAGGTTGCCTCCAGGGGGAAGACTCTAGGTAGGTAAGAGAAGGAGAGCTTAACTCTAATAATTTACACCTCTGTGCATGTTATTTATATTACAAAATGTTCATGTAGAACCTACTCAGATTAATTATTTGATTAGTTTTATTTGCAAAAAAAGAAAAAAAGAAAGTCTCACACCATGAAAATAAAGCTTATAATTTACTATCTGTTCCAACATAAATGTTTCAAAAAAGATATTTAGACTTTTAATCTCATTGCAGTCAAATATAAGGCAAAGATTAAAATGAGGTAGCTCTAGAGAAGATAAAATGTTAAAAATTATTTGTTAATAATAAAAATTTAAAATAAAGAGATATAATTTAATTGTATAAAAGCAATAGTTACAGAAATTCCAAAATAGTCTCCCAGTTCTTCCATTTAAAGAAAATCAATAAATTCCATGAGCGCAAACTCTTTGTCATGTTCCTGGCCAACCCCAGACCTGGCACAGAATATGGGCACAGCAAATATTTACAAAACAAATAAAGGGTTTAAATGGAATTATACGAAAAGAAACAACCAAAAATGTAATGTCATAATGTATTATTGAAATTTGTTGTAACCAGCTTTGCCTTTGTAAATATAAATGCAAGTTTTTGCCGTTCCACCTTCCATAGTATCTAGGGTTCATGACTTGTTACCTGTCACATTTACCATACTGTTTGCTCTAAAGAACAGACTGTAAGGTTTACAATTTCTATGGCAAATTTTCATGTTGTGTCACTTGCTTTTTTCACATACACACACACACACACACACACACACACATGCTCACACTCTTCTCAATTTTACTGTTGTCGGGCTGCTCACTTCTCACACCAGCTGCTCCTTCCACCTGCTCCCCCAAAACATAATGCAAAGCCTCCATCTGATACACAGAAGGGACATCAACTAAGAGAAGGGTACATTTCCAAGGATGATTCTGTTCTCGACTGAGGCAGAGGGTGTTAAAAGAGCTCAGAAGCTAGATAGCAGGCAGCTAATAGGATTTCAGTTCAGACACAAAAATAGAAATGCACTGGTTTCTATCACAAAGTAGAGAAAGTTATGATCTTGGGGAGAATTTTTCCTTTTGGATGAAGTTCAAAATCACAGATTACTCCTTAAAATGAAGGCATTTTGTGATGAAAACTTTAGTCTTTTCTGAGAATGCCATGAGATTCAGTTAGAAATATCAGTGTCTTGGTTTCCAACTTGTGCTGAGATTGAACAAGGACATCTTACACATATTTCTTATCACACAAATTGATGCAAAGAATTTGGGCACTCTGAGGCTTTAGAAAATATGAGGGGAACATAGATATTTTTTCTAGAGACACTTTCAAAAGTTGCCCATAGTAAAGTAGAATTGTTTAGCCTCAAACTAGAGTATAGAATTAAAAAGGTAATTCATATATATTTTTAGTTTGTTAAATTAAATGAGTTACTGACATAAAATTATCCAGGTATCTGCTTCTTGTTTTTCTTTTATGGGAGTATAGCTTACTTTTGTTCAATTAAATATTTTTATTTTTATTCCAACTTATCTGCTATGGGAATTTAAAGCAGAAGAGAAAAAGGAAGACCCAGACAAGTCAGTGACAAGGGCAAGAACCGTTGCTAAGAATGAAAGCAGCAGAAGCTGGGAGAAACCAGATTAAGTATCGAGAACAGAGGCAAAAGCTGTGGTGGAGGGTCAGGTTGTCACAGAGGAGAGTAAGTGGCTATCTGAGCCGCATCCTGTGGCTCAGCTAAATCAAGATAATAATATGAAAAGAATTCTATGAAGAAGCAAAGGTGTTTTTTCAAGTACAGCACTACCAAGTGGAGGAAAAGGGAACTACAATGATATACCCAACTGATTCCTGAGGGTTTCATTCACATATTATCCAACAAATATTAATTGATGACATTCTCTGTGTGAAACACCATGTTATGTACTGGAGTAAACAAAACAAATATGGTCTCTAACCTCATGAGGTTTATATTGTGTCGGGGGTAGGATGGACAGATCAAATATGTCAAGGTCCATCAGCAATTCAATTAAGTTTCCAAGGCAACTCAAAGATAACCCCTACCATACCACCCAAATCTACTCTACACTAATAAGAACCTAGCTTCCAGTCTCCTCCAGAGAACATGGGTGAGACAAATGAGAATCAGGTATAGCTCTTTGTTAACTAAGCAAATGAGGTAGGGTTTGGGCCCAACACCTTTGTCCAGATTGCAAAAATACCGTTTATTTATTCTGTCCCCAACATATCCCCCTTTTTATTTTTATTTTTTTTAAACTTCAGTTCATGTGCTGTGATTCATACTCATCTGAATTCCCATGTTCCAATTTGGAGGCAGACTAGAAAAATATAAAATAAACAACAAAATTGGAATAGCCAATTCTAACAGATACTATAACAAGTGTCCTGATACAATGAAGTGATTAAAGCCTATTAGATTATCAAGCAAAGTCACAACTAATACAGCAGGAGCTACATAAAATTCTTACAGTCTTAGATGTCCTTAACATGTTAATATAATTTCACCAAGTCCATGTTGATACCATCACCACTTCATATTGTTTGTAAATGTAACCCAACCCCACCTCAGTCTGAGAACTGTCCCAATGAACAGGAGTCACACACATTCAGGAAAAGTCCACAGGCACTGGAGTTGTGGTCACATTTCCACACTTTGCAGCTAGAGTCCAAGTCCAAATGATCACTGCTTCTAGCTGATAACAATTGAGATAGACTGGAAAAGCTATCCACAGCACATAAGGAGATGGAGATTCCATTTTCTTTAAACTGGAGAGATGAGCCCAGGGTGCCATTCCCTGGAGCTGTGCAGCCGTGGCATAGTGAAGAGAACCTTAGGATAAACTATGCTGGGTGGCAGAGGTAAATTCATCTAGATTAAGAGCAGGTCCCAGCCTAAAATAGGCATGGGGCATTAAGGCAGGAGGAATAAAGGAAACACTATATATTAAACAAAGCAGCAGAAAATAAATACTATCAACACCCACAACAGAGATCTTCGAGGGATGAATAGAAATCCAAATATTCAGGCAAGGCATAGTAAGTGGCCCTCGTGTCCACAAGAAACAAGATCAGTTTACCTGCTACTTGGAAGAAATACCCTAGGCACATCCACGATGACATAAGATGGGGACCGACAGCCATGGGCACCTTTAGCCTTCAGTGGCAAGTCCCAGTAGGCTGGGCTATGTTAGGTCATAGGTGGCTGGAGCAGGGCTGAAAGAGACTGAACCTTCCCTTAGAGGAGTGAGGGGGCAGCTTACCTTCTAGTGTCCTTTTTTTTCCACAGCAAAGGTATGTCCCTAGAATGGGCAGAGAAGCCTGGCAGACTTTAGCTCAATAACCTTCCTTTCCACTCTTGAAGCAGGGCCCTAATGAGTCCTATGAGGCCCCTTTAGGGTGTTGGAGCCTTTAAGGGTGTATGCCAAGAGCTGGTATTTTTCCTTATCTCATTTGGGCTTTGTCGGCCTTTTCTTTTCCTCTTGGTCATTATAGACCTTAAAAGCCATGCTCAGAAGATCTCACTGAGGGTTTTGAGGGTCCGCATCTGCCTATATAAACCTTTTCTGTATATCTGGAACTATTTATAAAAAGACAAAACAGCATTACTAGCTGGATCAAATAAAAGAGGGTAGAAGTTTGCAAAAGAAAGAGGTTCGGCATCTCCTGTACATCAGCATTCAAAAGAAATTTTTTTAAGTAAATAGATTTGCAGGAGTTCCAGGATATGACCAAAATATAATAAATGCATTTTCAAGTAATATTCCCATGCTTATCAAAACATTTCTACCCCATTAATTAACAGACAATTTAAAGAGTAAAAAAAAAATTACACCTGCTTCAAGCTTTGAAGCTGCAGCAACTTTAGCTTAGAGCAGTTTGGCCAAATTAGGAAGTCTTTAGGATCTACATTTCATTTTATTTGAAGTTAATGAGTGTGCTTTACTTGTTCTAATTAAATTTTTTAATTTGTAGGGATGATAATTTTATTTTTACAATTATTAGAGCCAGCATTTCCAATTTTTGCATGCAAGAACAAATTCAGGTCTTGAAAACAGACACATTTAGACATTAAACAGAGACTTCACATACAATTACACAAATCAAGAGTGAAACCCAGGATTTTAGAGATTAGAATGTGGCCTGCTTGATCTTATATAGGGCTGTTTTAATAGGAAAGTGGTAAGGATACATACTAAACAGAAATCTCTCTTGAAAAATCTCAAGTCAGCGTATAAGATTTTTGTTTAGGCATATCCAAACAGGCTCCCCCTTCACCCTCTTTCCAGGCATGGAACAGGAAAGAAACAAAATGATAGTTTGGAAAAAGTTAGAGAATAATGGGAAAAAGCTGTAATTTTCCCAAACTCTTACGTCTTTTTATTTACTAAAGCTCAAATTCTAATAGCTGCTGCAACTGGCAGCCTAGATTAATCATGCCGACTCGTGGGCCGCCGAAGCCTCCAACTCAATCCCAGCCAAGCGACAGACCTAGTTTACCAGGGTGGGGAAGGCTTCCCCGTTCACCTCCCTGCTTTACCTTCCCGTTGGCTGCAGCCTCTGCCAGTCTGGGCCCAACCCAGCCGCCGCATTGGAAACAAGATTCACAGGCAGAAGTATTTCCCTGACCTTCTTTCTTTCATTTGTTCTGCCTTTTATCAAAAATTCTTGGAATCCTCACCTTAAGGGCTGTGGCAAAAGCAAGACCTACAGCTCAGATAAGGGCCTAATATCCAAAATATACAAAGAACTCATAAAACTCAACAACAAACAAACAAACAATCCAATAAAAAAATGGGAAGAGGATATGAATAGACACTTCTCCCAGGAAGAAATACAAATGGCCAACAGATATATGAAAAGATGCTCATCTTCTTTAGCTATTAGAGAAATGCAAATCAAAACGGCAATGAGATACCACCTCACACCTGTTCGATTAGCTGTTATTAGCAAGTCAGGTAATAGCAAATGTTGGAGAGGCTGTGGAGAAAAAGGAACCCTCATACACTGTTGGTGGGAATGTAAAGTAGTACAACCATTATGGAAGAAAGTATGGTGGTTCCTCAAAAAACTGAAAATAGAACTACCTTATGACCCAGCAATCCCTCTACTGGGTATATATCCCCAAAACTCAGAAACATTGATACGTAAAGACACATGCAGCCCCATGTTTATTGCAGCATTGTTCACAGTGGCCAGGACATGGAAACAACCAAAAAGCCCATCAATAGATGACTGGATAAAGAAGATGTGGCACATATACACTATGGAATACTACTCAGCCATAAGAAATGATGACATCGGAACATTTACAGCAAAATGGTGGGATCTTGATAACATGATACGAAGCGAAATAAGTAAATCAGAAAAAAACAGGAACTGTATTATTCCATACGTAGGTGGGACATAATACTGAAACTAAGAGACATTGACAAGAGTGTGGTGGTTACGGGGGGGAGGGGGGAATGGGAGAGGGATAGGGGGTGGGGAGGGGCACAAAGAAAACAAGATAGAAGGTGACAGAGGACAATCTGACTTTGGGTGGTGGGTATGCAACATAATTGAACGACAAGATAACCTGGACTTGTTATCTTTGAATATATGTATCCTGATTTATTGATGTCACCCCATTAAAAAAATAAAATTATAAAAAAAAAAAAAAAAGCAAGACCTTGCATGTATGAAGTCCCAACATCAGCACATATTCTGATATAAACTTCTTTCTCTATCACTATTCTTTCAACTGCTGGAATCAGCTGTGAAACAAATTCTTGATATTGCTCATCAGGACTTTGCCTGATATTGCCGAATTCCTCCATTTTTTCTCCTGCATCTCGAGCCTGATCCAAAGCTTGTTGGAGTGGGGATCTCCAAGGGTCTGAGACAAAGACTTTGGGAGCAGAGAGCTGCGGAGGCACAGAGTTTAAAATGGCCAAAGCTGTGATATTCTCATCTCCCGAGTTATTCTCAGACTCCAAGTTTTTCTCATATTTACATTCCCTGTTTCTACCTCATTCTATTCAAACAGCTTCTTCTCAAATAAAAATATTTGTACAAAAAGAAAAAGGTCCCTCACTTTTGATCCTACAATTCCCATATTTATTTTTCTCCCGAATTATTTCTTATACTTTCTCATCAATCTTTACTTAAAAGCTTTACTCTCTAAAAGCTTTATACTTATTTTGTGTGACTTTATTATTATACTCTCCCCCCAAACTCTACTTAAAAGCTTCACTCTCTAGAAGCTTTATACTTATTTCATGTGACTTTATTATTATACTCTCCCCCCAAACTCTACTTAAAAGCTTCACTCTCTAGAAGCTTTATACTTACTTCACGTGCACACTTCTGGGGAGTTCCATTACCTCTCCTCTTTCCCTTTTTCAATGGCCCCACGTTGGATGCCCATTGTCATGGTCCATCAGCAATTCAATTAAGTTTCCAAGGCAACTCAAAGACAACCCCTACCATACCATCCAAATCTACTTTACACTAATAAGAAACTAGCTTCCAGCCTCCTCTGGAGAACATGGGTGAGACAAATGAGAATCAGATGTAGCTCTTGAGGTGGGGTTTGGGCCCAGCACCTCTGTCCAGATTGCAAAAATACCCTGTTTATCTATTCGGCCTCCAACATAAATAATTAAGTAACCTGATTAAAAAGTAAGCAAAGAAAATATTGGTGATGGTGGTAGTATGGTGAAAGAAACAAGCAGGATGCTCAGAGATAGAACAGGAGAGGGGACCTATTTTAGAGAGAGCTGCAAAAAATAAAAAAGGCTGCCTGAAATGAGATTGAATTGCAGTATGAAAGATAAGAAGAAACCAGCCATGAAAAAAGAAATAAAGAAAAAGGTTTTAAGACAAAGCACCAGAAGTAAGAAACACTCAACCCTATTCAAAGTACTACAAGAAACTTCACATGGCTCCAATCTGGGGCTCCTCCTGCAGCTACCTCCTCCATCACACTTGACACCACAGCTCACAAGCATCCAGAAATCAGAGCTGCCTAGAGGAGCTAAATTGTTCCTCTTCTTTTATTCCTCCTTGAGAAAGGCTTCTAAATCATGACCTCAAGCTGATGATAAATAGGATGGAAATTTTCTTTAAAAGTTGTCTTTTGTTTTGTTTTGTTTTAGTATAATGATATACTTTAAATACTGCAAAACAGTGGGAAGTTGTCTAATGAATGCAGATGAGTTTGTATGTCTCTACAATGGCCCACCCACCTGATTCAGAATCAGAAGCCCTGCTCTAAAATGTTACCATGGCATCCATCTGCAAAGCACACAGCTAGCTCACTTACCACCATCTGGGTTTCCCTGGTCGGTCTCTGTGGGGAGAGGTCTTATGTGTAGCCACACAGCTAGAAAGAGTCAGCAGGCAGCCTAGACTTGATAAGAGGAAAAAAAAATGCTCAAGATTAAATTAATCATGCAGTTTGAAGTCCACTGCTCCCTTGTGGTCACCGGTGGTAATGCTAATACTTAGAAAATATATTATTTTATATATAAAAAATGTTTGAATCTTGGACCACAAATCAGGAATACAAGAAATGTCACATTTCTTTATTTCCTTTCTGTGAACTTAAATCAAAATCTCTGTCCCACCAGGAGGCAGGAAATCCAATTTTATTTATTATGAGGTTTCTTTCCTCCTACTCACTGCTACCAACCAAGGTCAGGCAAAGGTCTCCAGGGCTCATTTAGAGAGATCAAAAATGACTTTTTTTTTAATAAGGCTCTGGAACCACACTACCTACATTTGTAACTTGGTTCTGTCACTTAGCAGTGACACTGGGTGGCTTAATCTCTCTCACGATTAATGGGGGTAATGATAGAAACTACCTCATAGACAGATGATTTAATAGATACAGTGTTCTTAGAATAAGAATAATGTTTGACCCTTAAATGTGCAGCAAATATTCATCATCATCATAATAATCATTTTTACATGATGTAGAAGTTTCTGGGACTTCCCTGAAGTAACTGATTCATTCTGGTTATCAGAAATGCTCAACTGAGCACTAAGATTGTCCTCATATCCCAAGGCCCTGGAATGTGGATCCTGCCCCAGGAGAATATCTGAGAATGAGCTACAAGCCCTTACCAATAGTCCAACTATTCCACAGGAATCTCCCTACGAGCACCTCTCCCTCTTCCCTCTTAGAACCCTTCAAATCCTCTCCTCTGAGAGCCACACAAAATGTGAGTTCAGTCCTAACAACAATGACAACAAAACTCAGCTTCAGAAACTTCAGGCAATTTCTGCTGCTCAACTAAAAGGCTGGCTAGTTGCTTGGGAAGGGGAAATGGGATGGTACAGGGAGAATGAATAGAAATCTTTCTTTTTCTGCCACACTGACTGTCATGTTGTTGTAGGTGAATTGGGTCAAGTGCCATTAATTGCTCTTTTTCTTTTCCCTGAAGGAGATCACTTGACCTCTTTCAAGTCTCAGTTTCCTCATATCTAAAATCAGGATAATAACAGAACCTAATTCACCGGGATGGTGTGTGGATTTGATAAAATGTGTGCATCGCTAGCAGCAAAATTCCTAGCACAGAGTAAGCACCCAACAATCACTAGTTCCTTCCGTCTATTTTTCCTTTTCTATAGAGACTACCACCTTTCTTTCTTTCTGACTTGCAAATCTCATAAAAATCATCCCTTTGAGTTTAGGTAAAAGTGTGGTCTCAAAACGACAATAATTAAATACAATTGAGTTACTGAGAAAGGAATCATGTTGGGGGTTTTTTGTTGTTGGGTGTTTTTTTTGCATTTTTCCGAAGCTGGAAACGGGGAGAGAGTCAGACTCCCGCATGCGCCTGACCGCACGCCCACCAGTGGGCGACGCTCTGCTCACCAGGGGGTTGATGCTCTGCCCCTCCAGGGCGTTGCTCTGTCGCGACCAGAGCCACTCTAGAGCCTGGGGCAGAGGCCAAGGAGCCATCCCCAGCACCAGGGCCATCCTTGCTCCAATGGAGCCTCGCTGCGGGAGAGACAGAGAGGAAGGAGAGGGGGAGAGGTGGAGAAGCAGATGGGCACTTCTCCTGTGTGCCCTGGCTGGGAATCGAACCCGGGACCCCTGCATGCCAGGCCGACGCTCTACCACTGAGCCAACTGGCCAGGGCCCATGTTGGGGTTTTAATCCTTTCCTGAGAACATGTTAGTCTGGACTTGGTGTGTGTGTGCATGTGTGTTTAGTAACTAGCATACTGTTTATCTTATTAGTCAATTTTAAGGAATTAGCAAGAATTTCCTAGGAACAAAGAGGATCAGACCTGAACGTCTATAAATAGATAGAAGTGACTGAAGGGGAACAATGCAGAGGCCTTTAACCAAAGGATAAATATTAGATTGTAAGGGAAAGAAAATGAAGACATAGTTTTCTGAATGCAGAATTCTGTCTAGAATCAGCCCTGGTAACCTGCATGGGAAAACAAAACAAAACAACACAGATCACTGTGTCGACAAGCTGTCTTTTAATCTACTCTGCTCAAGTATGTCAATAAGAACTTGCAAGCAATACTTCTTGTCTTATGAGAATTAAATAGATTCTCTTTCATGACAAGATTTGTCTGAGATGACAGAATTCAATTCAGTTCAACCAACATCCATCATGCCCCTATTATGGGCCCTCACACTGTAAGTCGTCATAGTGACAGTGAATCAATTCTCTCTACTAATAATCAGCTCTGAAAGGTCCACTCTAAAGACCAAACAGGGTTCAGAAGTAATGTTTTATTCACATAAATTTAGTGATATTTACACAAAATGTATTGTTTCTGTTCTACTTACAGTTGTACACAACCTGTACAGCTAACAGGTTATGACTCTCAAAAGCCTACAGTACTTCTGCAAAAGAAAAGTCAAGACTATTGTGATAACCCAAGCCCAGCATACTGGAGGACTATGGAAGATAATGGAAACTTAGAGTGCACAGAGAACTGAAGACAGGCATGATGGCATGGAAGGCTTCAAGAACAGGTAACTGGTAGCCTGTATGATGACAAATGCCAAAGGAAAGCCAGGGTCTGGATGACCATGACTGTCTTGGTAGCAGAGCGGAGGAGGAACAGCTGTAAATAGTACTGTGTGTTTTTTTGGTTTTCCACTTTGTTTGTTGTCAGTATTGATTTTTGTGTGCTGATCTTAGATTTTATGACCTTACTGAACTCACTTATTAACAGTAAGACATTTTGGTTGGTTGATTTTTTTGTTTTGTCTTGTCTTGTTTTAGTAGATATAAAGGAAGCGAGAGAGAGAAAACAGTTTGTTGTTCCACTTATTTATGCATTCATTGGTCGATTCTTGTATGTGCCCTAACCAGAGATTGAGCCCACAACTTTGGCGTGTTCAGACAATACTCTAACCAACTGAACTGCACAACCAAGGTTGGTTGGTTTTAGAGTCCTTGGGATTTTCTACATAGACAATCATGTCATCTGCAATTAAAGACAGTTTTATTTCTTCTTGTCCAATATGCATGTGCATTATTTCTTTTTATTGCAGCCAAAATGGCGGAATGTTGAAGGGGAAGCCAGTTTGTGCAGAGTTTGTGCAGAGAGGAGATGTGGAACAGAGATGAATAAGGCTGCTGAGCTAGAAACCTTTGATCCTAGGAAAACTCGGATAAGTCAGTAGCTTTATGAGCACTGAATGAGTGGGTTTTGGAGCCCAGTGTGTGTTTTTACTTGCCCACCAGGTGCAAGCTAGGTTAAAGCTAATGGCCCACCAGTTATTGACTCCATTGTTTCATTACCGTCTGTCCGAATCTAATGCGAACTTGCATGGGCCAGGCTACTGTGATGGTGGCCGTGGCTACTGGCTTTACACTAGGACTTCAGGCACTGTGTTTTCAGGAATACTGAGAACAGACATCTTTAACTTGTTTCTGATCTTAGAGGAAAACATTTGTCTTCCACTATTAAGTTGGATGTTAACTGTTGATTTTTATTGATGCTCTTTTTGAGTTTGAAGTTTTCCTGTATTCCTAGTATATTAAGAGCTCTATCATGAATAAGTGTTGAATTTTGTCAAATATTTGCTTTTTTTAATAATGTTCTTTATGTATTTTTTTAATTTTTTTAGATTTTATTTATTCATTTTAGAGAGAAGATAGAAAAAGACAGAAAAGAGTGAGAGAGAGAGGAGGGGGGGAGGATCAGGAAGCATCAACTCCCATATGTGACTTGACCAGGCAAGCCCAGGGTTTCAAACTGGTGACCTCAGTGTTCCAGGTGGATGCTTTTATCCACTGCACCACCACAGGTCTTTTCTTTTTTTCAGGAACTGGGTATAATAATGTGATTTTTCTTCTATAGCCAGTTGACTACCTTGATTGAGTTTCAGATGGTGAACAAAATTTTAATATCTGGAATAAATCTCATTTGGATGAGACATATTATTCTGTTTATGCATTGTTCTATTTGATTTGCTAAAATTTTGTTGAAGATTTTTATATCTCAGTTTATGAGAGTTACTGGCCTGTAGTTTTCTTTTAATGGCATTTGTCTAGTTTTTATTATTTTAACTATGTAGGTCTACTCAGGTTGTCTCTTTCATCCTGGCTGAATTTTGGTAGATTGTGGTTTTTGAGGAATTGGTTCATTTCTTCTAAGTTGTCAAATTTATGAGTATCAAGTTGTTCATAGTTACTTATTATCCTTTTAATAGTTTGGGGTCTATAATTATAGTCCTTGTCATTAAAAATATTGGTGATGACCCTGGCCGGTTGGCTCAGTGGTAGAGCGTCAGCCTGGCATGCGGAAGTCCTGGGTTCAATTCCTGGCCAGGGCACACAGGAAAGGCATCCATCTGCTTCTCCACCCCTCCCCCTCTCCTTCCTCTCTGTCTCTCTCTTCCCCTCCCACAGCCAAGGCTCCATTGGAGCAAAAGATGGCCCGGGTGCTGGGGATGGCTCCTTGGCCTCTGCCCCAGGCACTAGAGTGGCTCTGGTCACGACAGAGCGATGCCCCGAATGGGCAGAGCATCACCCCCTGGTGGGCGTGCTGGGTGGATCCCGGTTGGGCGCATGCGGGAGTCTGTCTGACTGCCTCCCTATTTCCAGCTTCAGAAAAATACCAAAAAAAAAAAAAAAAATATATATATATATATATATATTGGTGAAATATATATATATATATATATTGGTGAAATATATATATATATATATATATATATATATATATATATATATATATTTTGGTGATTTGGCCCTGGCTGATTGGCTCAGTAGTAGAACATTGGCCCAGTGTGTGGCTGTCCCAGGTTTGTATCCTGGTCAGGGCACACAGGAGAGGCACCCAACTACCTCTACAACCCTCCCCCTCTCACTTCTCTCCCTCTCTCTCTCTCTTCTCTTCCTAAAGCCATGGCCAGTTGAAACAAGTTGGCCCTAGGCACTGAGGATAGCTCCATGGTCTCTGCCTCAGGCTTTCGGAAGAGCTTGGTTGCTGAGCAAAAGAGCAACACCTCAGATGGGCAGAGTATCGCCCCCTAGTGGGCTTGCCAAGTAGATCAAGGTCACAGCACATGTGGGAGTCTGTCTTTTCCTCCCCTCCTCTCACTGAATAAAAAATAATAATAATAAATTGGTAATTTGTTTCATCTCTATTTTTATCTTTGTCAGTTTTACTGGAAGTTTATTAATTTTATTAACTTTTTACAAAGAACCAGCTTTTTGCTTCATTAATCTTTCTAACATTTTTCTATTATGAATTCTATCTATTTCTGCTACCATGCTACCTTGATATCTGCTGTCCATCTCTCTGCCCCCTTCAGGTTTATTTTTATCTCATCTTTCTAATATCTTGAGGTAGGAACTTAGATTATTGATTTGATATTTTTCTTCTTCCCTAATATAAGCATTGAGTCCTCTCAGAACTGCTTTAGCTGCATCTGACATATTTTGATACTGTACTTTCACTGTCATTCAGTTTTATGTATTTTTAAATTTCCTTTGAGATTTTCTCTTTGACCCGTGTATTTTTTATTGATTTTAATTTACTGTGTTTACATAGTGTTGCCCCAATGCATCCTTCCTCCCCCATATTCCCCTCAACATCTCCCTTGCCCTGCTCCCCATAGTGCCCTCCCTCCTTCCCCTCAGCTTTATCCCATCCTATCATTCCCTTTCCCTCTGTTCTCTTTTCCTCTGGTCCCTTTGATCTCTCCTCTGTCTCAATTCCATTCCTCAGTTCACATTGTTCATTGGATTCCTCAAATGAGTGAGGTCATATGATCTTTTTCTTTTTCTGCCTGATTTATTTCACTTAACATAATTGTTTCCATGTCCATCCATGTTGTCGCAAAAGGTAAGATTTCATTCTTTTTCATAGCCCCATAGTATTCCACTGTATATAGGTACCATGGCTTTTTAATCCACTCGTCCACTGATGGACACTTGGGCTGTTTGAAGATCTTTGCTATTGTGGACAATGCTGCCATAAACATGGGGGTACATTTCTCCTTTTGAAACAGTGCTATGGTGTTCTTGGGGTATATTCCTAAAAGTGGGATAGCTGGGTCAAAAGGCAGTTCGATTTTTGTTTGTTTGTTTGTTTGTTTTTTGGGTTTTTTTTAATAAATAAATTTTTATTTTAATGGGGTGACATCAATAAATCAGGGTACATACATTCAAAGAAAACATTTCCAGGTTATCTTGTCATTTAGTTCTGTTGCATACCCATCACCCGAAGAGAGATCGTCCTCCGCCACCCTCCATCCAGTTCTCTCTGTACCCCTTCCCCTCCCCCTCTCCCTCCTTCCCTCCCCCCACCCCCCATAGCCACCACACTCCTGTTCCTGCCTCTTAGTCTGGCCTTTATGTCCCACCAATGTATGGAATCCTGCAGTTCCTATTTTTTTCTGATTCGCTTATTTCACCCCGCACAATGCTACCAAGACTCCACCATTCTGCTATAAGTGATCCAATGTCACCATTTCTCCTAGCTGAATAATATACCATGGTGTATATGTGCCCCATCTTCTTCATCTAGTCCTCTATTTTTTTTTACAGTGATTAAGAGCCTTTAAGCAAACTCTTGGCCAATACAGCAAGAATCCATAAATGAGTAGTGTCCTTAACATGTTCCCCAAGTCCAAGTTGACCACATCGCCATGCCAAATCCCTGAAAAATGCAACCCAACCACAGTTCAGTCTGTTAGGAGCTGTCACAGGGAGCAGGAGTCCAGGAAAGTTCCCCACAGGAAAAGTCCGCATGGCACTGGAATTGTTGTCACCATTCTATACTTTGCAGCTCATGTCCAAGTCCCAATGACTGCTGCTTCTAGCTGGTAATGATTCAGGTAGACTGGAAAAAGCCATTTGCAGCATGCGTGGATATGGAGCTCCTGTTCTCCTCTGCCTGGAGAGTTGAGACCAGGTTGCTTTTCCCTGGAGCTCTGTGACTGTGGCCTGGTAAAGAGAACCTTGGGATACACTAAGCTGGGTGGCAAAGGTAAATTCATAATACAAATTGGCAAAAGGAGGAAAGAGAGCTCTAAATTAAGAGTAGGTCCCAGCCTGAAATGTGAGTGGGGCATTGAGGTAGGAGGGATAAAGAAACACTATATATTAAGCAAAGCCGCAGAAAATAGGACTATCAACACCCACAACAGAGATCTTTGAGGGAAGAATAAAAAACCTGACTATTCAGGCAAGACATAGTTAAGTGGCCCTTGTGCAAAAAAAGGCAGTTCGATTTTTAATTTTTTGAGGAACCTCCATACTGTTCTCCACAGTAGCTGCACCAGTCTGCTTTCCCACCAGCAGTGCAGGAGGGTTCCCTTTTCTCCACATCTTTGCCAGCACTTATTCTGTGTTGTTTTGTGGATGAGCGCCATTCTGACTGGTGTGAGGTGATATCTCATTGTGGTTTTAATTTGCATTTCTCTAATGATTAGTGATATTGAGCATTTTTTCATATGTCTATTGGCCATCTGTATGTCCTCTTTGGAGAACTGTCTATTCATTTCTTTTGCCCATTTTTTGAAGGGGTTGTTTATCTTCCTGGTGTTGAGTTTTACAAGTTCTTTATAAATTTTGGATATTAACCCCTTATCCAACGTATTGTCAAATATGTTCTCCCATTGTGTAATTTGTCTTTTTATTCTGTTCTTATTGTCTTTAGCTATGCAAAAGCTTTTATTTTGATATAGTCCCGTTTGTTTATCTTTTTTTTTTTCTGAAGTTGGAAACAGGGAGGCAGTCAAACAGACTCTTGCATGCGCCTGACCAGGATCCACCGGCATGTCCACCAGGGGGCAATGCTCTGCCCATCTGGGGCGTTGCTCTGTTGCAACCAGAGCCATTCTAGCGCCTGAGGCAGAGGCCATGGAGCCATCCTCAGTGCCCAAGCCAACTTTGCTCCCTTGGCTGCGGGAGGAGAAGAAAGAGACAGAGAGGAAGGAGGGGGGAGGGGTGGAGAAGCAGATGGGCGCTTCTCCTGTGTGCCCTGGCTGGGAATCGAAGCCGGGACTTCTGCTCGCCAGGGCGACGCTCTACCACTGAGCAAACTGGCCAGGGCCTGTTTTTCCTGTCTTTTATTTCCCTTGCCCATGGAGATAAATCAGCCAATATATTGCTGCGAGAGATGTCTGAGAGCTTACTGCCTATCTTTTCTTCTAAGATGTTTATGGTTTCACGACTTACATTTAAGTCTTTTATCCAATTTGAGTTAATTTTTGTGAATGGTGTAATTTGGTGATTTAGTTTCATTTTTTTGCAAATAGCTGTCCAATTTTCCCAACACCATGTGTTGAAGAGGCTGTCTTTACTCCATTGCATGCTCTTACCTCCTTTGTCAAATATCAATTGTCCATAAAGGTGTGGGTTTATTTCTGGGTTCTCTGTTCTGTTACATTAATCTATATGCCTGTTCTTATGTCAGTACCAAGCTGCTTTCAGTACAATGGCCTTGTAGTATAACCTGATATCAGCAAGTGTGATACCTCCTACTTTATGCTTCCTTTTCAAGATTGTTGAGGCTATTTGTGTTCTTATTTTGGTTCCATATAAAATTTTGGAATACGTGTTCTATATCTTTGAAGTATGTCATTGGTATTTTAATTGGTATTGCATTAAATTTATAAATTGCTTTGGGAAATATAGACATTCTAATGATGTTTATTCTTCCTAACAATGAGCACGGTATATGCTTCCACTTATTTGTATCTTCCTTGATTTCTTTTATCAATGTCTTATAGTTTTCCAAGTACAAGTCTTTAATCTCCTTGGTTAAATTTACTCCTAGGTACTTTATTTCTTTGGTTGCAATAGTGAATGAGATTGTTTCCTTAATTTCTCTTCCTAACAGTTCATTGTTGGTGTATAAAAATGCCTCTGATTTTTTTAGTATTAATTTTATATCCTGTCACCTTGCTGAATTCATTTATCAGGTCCAGTAGTTTTTTAACTGAGACTTTAGGGTTTTCTATATACAATATCATATCATCAGGAAACAATGATAGTTTTACTTCTTCTTTTCCAATTTGGATGCCTTTATTTCTTCTTCTTGTCTGGTTGCTGTGGCTAGGACTTCCAGGACTATGTTGAAAACAGTAGTGAAAAGGGGCACCCCTACCTTGTTCCTGATCTTAAGGGGATTGCTTTTAATTTTTGCCCATTGAGTATGATGTTGGCTGTGGGATTTGTCATAGATGGCCTTTATCATGTTGAGGTATGTTCCCTGTATTCCCACTTTGCTGAGAGTTTTGATCATGAATGGGTGCTGGACTTTTATCAAATGTTTTTTCTGCATCTATTGAAATTATCATGTGGTTTTTCTCCTTTCTTTTGTTTATGTGATGAATCACATTGATTGATTGCGAATATTATACCAGCCTTGCCTCCCAAGAACAAATACCACTTGATCATGGTGTATGAGTTTTTTTCATATATTTCTGGATCTGGTTTGCTAATATTTGTTAGGATTTTAGCATCTTAGTTCATCAGGGATATTGGCCTATA
Source organism: Saccopteryx bilineata (assembly GCF_036850765.1). NCBI lineage: Eukaryota > Metazoa > Chordata > Mammalia > Chiroptera > Emballonuridae > Saccopteryx > Saccopteryx bilineata. The sequence continues at coordinate 183,849,570 of NC_089490.1, read as the reverse complement.
ATTATCATTTTTTCGTGTTGTCTTTGCCTGGTTTTGGAATCAGAATTATGCTCGCCTCATAAAAGGAGTTTGGAAGTCTTCCTTCCTCTTGAATTTTTTGAAATAGCTTGAAAAGGATAGGATTTAGTTCTTCTTGAATATTTGGTAGAATTCACTGTGAAGCCATCAGGCCCAGGATCTTTTCTTTTTGGGGAGTTTTTTGATAGCTGTTTCGATCTCATTTGCTGTAATTGGTCTGTTTAGGTTTTCTGATTCTTCCACATTGATTTTTGGAAGATTATATGATTCAAGAATTTGTCCATTTCATCTAGGTTTTCTAGCTTTTTGGCATACAGTTCTTCATAGTATTTTCTTACAATCTTTGTATTTCTGTTGTGTCAGTTGTTATTTCTCCACTCTCTTTTCTAATTATGTATTTGAGTCCTCTCTCTTTTTTTCTTGGTGAGTCTCGTTAAAGGTTCATCGAATCTGTTTACCTTTTTCAAGAACCAGCTCCTGCTCTCATTGATTCTCTGCTATTGTTTCTTTAGCCTCTATGTCATTTATTTCCTGCTCTGATCTTTATTATTTCCTTCCTTCTACTACATTGGGCTTTACTTGCTGTTCTTTTTCTATTCTTTTAGATGCAGGGTTAAGTTGTTTATTTGAAGCTTTTTCTAGCTTCTTGAGGTATGCCTGTAATGCTATAAACTTCCCTCTCAGGACTGCTTTTGCTGTGTCCCATAAATTTTGAGTTGATGTATACTCATTATAGTTTGTTTCTAGGAATTTTTTTTTTTATTTTATAATTTTATTTTTTTAATGGGGGTGACATCAATAAATCAGGATACATATATTCAAAGATAACAAGTCCAGGTTATCTTGTCGTTCAATTATGTTGCATACCCACCACCCAAAGTCAGATTGTCCTCTGTCACCCTTCTATCTTGTTTCTTTGTGCCCCTCCCACCCCCTATCCCTCTCCCATTCCCCCCTCCCCCCCGTAACCACCACACTCTTATCAATGTCTCTTAGCTTCACTATTATGTCCCACCTACGTATGGAATAATACAGTTCCTGTTTTTTTCTGATTTACTTATTTCGCTTCGTATCATGTATCAAGATCCCACCATTTTGCTGTAAATGATTCCGATGTCACTCATTTCTTATGGCTGAGTAGTATTCCATAGTGTATATGTGCCACATCTTCTTTATCCAGTCATCTATTGATGGGCTTTTTGGTTGTTTCCATGTCCTGGCCACTGTGAACAATGCTGCAATAAAACATGGGGCTGCATGTGTCTTTACGTATCAATGTTTCTGAGTTTTGGGATATATACCCAGTAGAGGGATTGCTGGGTCATAAGGTAGTTCTAATTTTCAGTTTTTGAGGAACCACCATACTTTCTTCCATAATGGTTGTACTACTTTACATTCCCACCAACAGTGGATGAGGGTTCCTTTTTCTCCACAGCCTCTCCAACATTTGCTATTACCTGACTTGCTAATAACAGCTAATCGAACAGGTGTGAGGTGGTATCTCATTGCCGTTTTGATTTGCATTTCTCTAATAGCTAAAGAAGATGAGCATCTTTTCATATATCTGTTGGCCATTTGTATTTCTTCCTGGGGAGAAGTGTCTATTTCATATCCTCTTCCCATTTTTTTATTGGATTGTTTGTTTGTTTGTTGTTGAGTTTTATGAGTTCTTTGTATATTTTGGATATTAGGCCCTTATCTGAGCTGTTGTTTGAAAATATCATTTCCCATTTAGTTGGCTTTCTGTTTATTTTGTTATCAGTTTCCCTTGCTGAGCAAAAACTTCTTAGTCTGATGTAGTCCCATTCACTAATTTTTGCCTTCACTTCTCTTGCCATTGGAGTCAAATTCATAAAATGCTCTTTAAAACCCAGGTCCATGAGTTGAGTACCTATGTCTTCTTCTATGTACTTTAATTGTTTCAGGTCTTATGTTTAGATCTTTGATCCATTTTGAGTTAATTTTTGTACAGGGGGAGAGACTGTAGTCCAGTTTCATTCTTTTGCATGTGGCTTTCCAGTTTTTCCCAGCACCATTTATTGAAGAGGCTTTCTTTTCTCCATTGTGTGTTGTTGGCCCCTTTATCAAAAATTATTTGACTATATATATGTGGTTTTATTTCTGGACTTTCTATTCTGTTCCATTGGTCTGAGTGTCTATTTTTCTGCCAATACCATGCTGTTTTGATGGTCGTGAGCCCTATAATAGAGTTTGAAGTCAGGTATTGTTATGCCCCCAGCTTCATTCTTTTTCTTTAGGATTGCTTTGGCTATTCGGGGTTTTTTATAGTTCCATATAAATCTGATGATTTTTTGCTCTATTTCTTTAAAAAATGTCATTGGAAGTTTGATGGGAATTGCATTAGAATTTGTATATTGCTTTGGGTAATATAGCCATCTTGATTATATTTATTCTTCCTAGCCAAGAACAAGGTATATTCTTCCATCTCATTATATCTTTTTTCAATTTCCCTTAACAATGGTTTATAGTTTTCATTATATAAGTCCTTTACATTCTTTGTTATGTTATTCCTAAGTATTTTATTTTTTTTGTTGCAATCGTGAAGGGGATTATTCTTTTGAGTTCCTTCTCAGTTGTTTCATTGTTGGCATATAGAAAGGCTATTGACTTCTGTATGTTAATTTTGTATCCTGCGACCTTACTGTATTGGCTTATTGTTTCTAGTAGTCTTTTTGTGGATTCTTGGGGTTTTCGATGTATAGGATCATATCATCTGCAAAAAGTGATACCTTTACTTCTTCTTTTCCGATATGGATGCCTTTTATTCTTTGTCTTGTCTGATTGCTGTGGCGAGAACCTCTAGTACCACATTAAATAAGAGTGGAGAGAGTGGACAACCCTGTCTTGTTCCTGATTTAAGGGGGAAAGCCTTCAGTTTAGTGCCATTTAATATGATGTTAGCTGATGGTTTATCATATATGGCCTTTATCATGTTGAGATATTTTCTTCTATACCCACTTTTGTTGAGAGTCTTAAACATAAAATTGTGTTGTATTTTATCAAAAGCCTTTTCTGCGTCTATTGATAAGATCATGTGGTTTTTGTTCTTTGTTTTGTTGATATGGTGTATTACATTAACCATTTTACGTATGTTGAACCATCTTGAGATTCTGGGATGAATCCTACTTGATCATGATGTATTATTTTTTTAATATGTTTGTTGTATTCGATTTGCTAGTATTTTGCTTAGTATTTTAGCATCTGTATTCATTAGAGATATTGGTCTGTAGTTTTCTTTTTTTTGTGCCATCCTTGCCTGGTTTTGGTATGAGGGTTATGTTGGCCTCATAAAATGTGTTTGGAAGTATTGCTTCTTCTTCAATTTTTTGGAAGACTTTGAGTAGAATAGGAACCAAGTCTTCTTTGAATGTTTTGTAAATTCGCTGGTATAGCCGTCAGGGCCTGGACTTTTATTTTTGGGGAGGTTTTTAATGGTTTTTTCTATTTCTTCTCTACTGATAGGTCTGTTTAGGCTTTCTGCTTCTTCTTGACTCAGTCTAGGAAGGTTGTATTTTTCTAGGAATTTATCCATTTCTTCTAGGTTGTTGAATTTAGTGGCATAAAGTTTTTCATAGTATTCTACAATAATTCTTGTATATCTACTGGTGTCCGTGGTGATTTCTCCTCTTTCATTTTGGATTTTGTTTATATGAGTTCTTTCTCTTTTTTCCTTGGTAAGTCTTGCCAAGGGTTTGTCAATTTTGTTGATCTTTTCAAAGAACCAGCTCCTTGTTCTACTAATATTTTCTATAGTTTTTCTGTTCTCTAATTCATTTATTTCTGCTCTGATTTTATTATCTCCTTTCTTCGGCTGGTTTTGGGTTGTCTTTGTTCTTCTTTTTCTAGTTCCTTAAGGTGGGAAGTTAAGTGGTTCACTTGGGCTCTCTCTTGTTTGTTCATATATGCCTGAAGCGATATGAACTTCCCTCTTATCACTGCTTTTGCTGCATCCCATAGATTCTGATATGTCGTATTGTCATTTTCATTATTCTGTATATATCTTTTCATCTCTGCACTTATTTCTTCTTTGACCCATTCATTTTTTAAAAGTATGTTGTTTAGTTTACACATTTTTGTGGGATTTTTTCCTCTTTTTTCGCAGTTGAATTCTAGTTTCAAGGCTTTATGATCAGAAAATATGCTTGGTACATCTTCAATTTTTTCTGAATTTGCTGATGTTGTTTTTGTGGCCCAACATATGGTCAATTCTTGAGAATGATCCATGTACACTGGAGAAAATTGTGTACTCAGTCACTTTGGGATGAAATGTCCTGTAGATGTCTATCATATCCAGGTGCTCTAGTGTTTTGTTTAAGGCCACTATATCTTTGTTGATTCTCTGTTTGGATGACCGATCTAGAGCCGTCAGCGGGTGTATTGAGGTCTCCAAGTATGATTGTATTTTTGTCAGTTTTTGTTTTAAGATCAATAAGTAGCTGTCTTATATATTTTGGTGCTCCTTGGTTTGGTGCCATATATTAAGAATTGTTATGTCTTCTTGATTCAGTGTTCCCCTTAGCCATTATGAAATGGCCATTTTTGTCTCTAAGTACTTTTCCTGTCTTGTAGTCAGCATTATCCGATATGAGTATTGCTACACCTGCTTTTTTTTTGGATGTTATTTGCTTGGAGTATTGTTTTCCAGCCTTTCACTTTGAATTTGTTTTTATCCTTGTTACTTAGATGAGTTTTCCTGTAGGCAGCATACAGTTGGATTTTCTTTTTATCCATTCTGCTACTCTGTGCCTTTTTATTGGTGAGTTTAATCCATTTACATTTAGTGTCATTATTGATACTTGTGAGTTCCCTATTGCCAATTTTATATCTTGCTTTCTGTTAGTTTTGTGTCTTGTTTGATCCTTCTCTTTCGTTTTTCTATCTTTTGTTTTTATTTGGTTGTATTCCATACATCTTTCCTCTGTTGCTAGTCTTTTTATCTCATGTGCTTCTGTGGTGGTTTTTCAATGGTGGTTACCTTTGAGTAATAAAAAAGGGTCCCTACCCTGTTCATTGTAGCGAACTATTTTGTGAGTACTTTTGCACTCCATCGTCCTTTGCTACTGTTAATCTCCGTCTTCTCCCCCTCTTTCTTTTTGTTGTTGTCACAGTTTAAATTTGGTTTTATTGTGTTCTTCTTGGAGCTTTTACTTGTGGCTCTGTTTTTTTTTTGTTCTTTGTATCTGATTGGAGAACCCCCTTTAGTAATTCCTGGAGTGGGGGTTTTCTGATGATAAATTCCCTCATCTTTTCTGTATCTGTGAATGTTTTTATTTCTCCTTCGTATTTGAAGGATAGCTTTGATGGGTATAGTATTCGTGGCTGAAAGTTCCTCTCTTTCAGGACTTTAATATTGGGGTCCACTCTCTTCTAGCTTGTAGAGTTTCTGCTGAGAAATCTGATGATAATCTAATGGGCCTTCCTTTATATGTTGTATTCTTCTTTTCCCTGGCTGCCTTGAGAATTTTTTCTTTGTTGTTGGTTTGTGTCAATTTCATTATGCTATGCCTTGGAGTAGGTTTGTTGGGGTTAAGAAAACTTGGAGTTCTGTTTGCTTCTTGAACTTGAGGCTTTAGTTCTTTCCACAGGCTTGGGAAGTTCTCATCAATTATTTGTTTAAGTATGTTTCTCCATTCCATTTTCTCTCTCTTCTCCCTCTGATATACCTATTATTCTTATGTTATTCTTTCTGATGGAGTCAGATAATTCTTGTAGGGCTATCTCATTTTTTAAATTTTTGAGTCTCTTTCTTCTTCTCTCTGTTGTGCCTCAAGTTGCTTGTCTTCTATTTCACTAATCCTCTCTTCTATCTGACCTGTTCTATTAGCTAAGCTTGTTACTTCGTTTTTCAGCTCGTGAATTGAGTTTTTCATCTCTGTTTGATTTGTTTTTATAGTTTCAATTTCCTTGGACATATATTCTTTGTGTTCATGGAGTTGTTTTCTGAGCTCCCTATATTGCCTTTCTGTGTTTTTTGTATATCTCGGAGGATTTTAGGATTTCTATCTTGAATTCTCTGTCATTTAGCTCCAAGGTTTCCAATATATTAAATTTTTTCTCCATAGATTTTTCCTCATCTAGCTGTGTTACCTCCTCTTTCTTTGTATCCATGATATTCGATTTTCTCTTCCTTAATGGCATCTGAGGGTGGTTTTGTTGATAGTATTAATGAGATTTAATAAAGAATAAAAAGTTAAAAAAAATAAAAAAATAACAAATCGAAAAGAGTTGTTTTTTTTAAAAAAAAATTAATATGAAATAAAGAAAAATAAAATAAAATAAAAATTTTTTAAAAAAGGAAATTATTCCCCCCCTCTTTTTTTCCTCTCCTCTCCTCTCCCCTCTTTCTTGAGAAAATCTTGTGGTGGACTGTGAGTTATAACAAACAATGCCTGTGATGGAGGGCCTGAATTGGGGAAAAGTAATAAAGGGGCAAAAAAGAGAGAAAGAAAAAAAAAAAAGGAAAAAAAAAAAAAAAGAAAAAATAAAAAAAAAAAAGAGCGTATGGACCCACAAAAAGCCAATAAGGAAAAAAATTTGGGTCACGAATAAAAATGATTTGCTTTTAGGTGTTGGTTTTCTAAGAGTTATGATGAGAGGAATAAGAGGAAAATGGAAAAATGGGGGGACAAATTAAAAACTTACTATTGTATTTAGTGGAACAAGAACTAGATAATATGGAGAGCCAGGGATGGGAGCACTGCTAGTGAGTTAAAAAGTTGAAGTAAAAACCCCCCCAAAATGGCCACAAACATAGGTTTGAGTCCCAGATAAGATAATTTGTTTGTTATTGAGGTTGAATGAGAGGAGATGTAAAGGAGAAAGGAAGAAACTAATATAGAGGGAGAAAAGAAAGAGAGAGAGAGAAAAAAAGAGGGACCCACTAAAAGAAGAAAAAAGAAAGGGAGAGAGAGAGAGGTAAGGGTTTTGGAAGTGCAACCCTCATAGAGAGAAAGGAAGAGAAGAGAAATGATAATGGGAGATGTAACACTTATGGGTAGTGTAGTTCAGGGAGAGGAGAGAGTAAGACCGGTAGAGAGTTAATCGGCCAAATTGGAGGGAGAGAAAAAAAAGTCTCAAGAATGAAGATAAGAGAAACAAACTGAACAAATATAATAAAATGGGATAGGTTATAAAGTCTGCAGATTATTCTTGATTTTGAGAGGTTATCTTCTTGCTTTTTCTTTTCTCTCCCTCTTCCTGGTCGGTGACTCTGTACCCCGGGTTCTGCCCCTTTGGCACGCTCAGGTAGAGGTTTGCAGTTGATAAGTCTCTATGGCAATGTCATGTATTGTGGCTTTATTCTCGTTGGGGAGTCGAGGCTCATTAGCATTTATAGGCTCCGACAGTGAGAGAGTCCGTGTTCCTGGAGCCTTTCTCCTAGTCTTTCCTTCCTCAATTAGTAGCCTGATAGTCCAGGTATGGGGTTGCTGCTTGCCTCTGCCTGGATAGTAAGAGGCTCAAATTGGCTGGCAACTCCCCACTCTATTTCCACTCAGCACAGGGCTCTGGGTAAGGCTCAGTCAGTCAGAGCTGCTAGCATAATCAGGCGGGCTTTCCGCCCACTCGAAGACACTCTGGCTCTGCCACTCTATCCGGTAACACAAGCGGGGCGCCCACTTCCGGGGCGCTTGGAGGAAAACTCTCACTCACTGTCTGCAACCAGGATATCCGGCCAGCGGTCTCACGCTCTGAGTGAAACCCCCAACCGCAGGGAAAAGTTGCAGCGTTGGAATTGAGTCTCGCTCCGTCCCCGTGTGCGGCTTTTTGCAAGGCGCTGGGGCGGCCCGAGATTCCGCTTTGGCCCACACAAAGGCCCCTGACTCTGCCCCTCTGTGCGATAACACGGGCGCGCACTGCCGAGGCACTCGGAGGAATCGCTCACTCCTTATCTGCAGCGCGCAAACCAGGATATGAGGCTGGCTGCGGTTCCCTCTGAGTGAAACAGCCTCCAGCACGGAAAATCTCCACCGTTGGGATTAGTTCTCACTCCCTCCCTTGCGTGGCTTTCCCAGGGCGCTGGGGCTGCCCAGAGACTCTGCCCTCAGCCCACAGAAAGGCCTCTGACCCTGCCTCTCCGTGGGGCAACACGGGCACCCACTTCCGCGGCTTAGGAAGAAATCTCTCTTCCACTAACTGCGCACCGACCAGGAGACCGGGTAAAATGGCCTCTCCGCTTGTCTTTCTTTGTTTGGGTTTGGCGCGAGTGTTAGCTTGTATTGCCCGGGTTGCCACAGGATCAGATTTTCCTCGGCTTGGATCTCTGAGCCACAGCCTGGTTCGGCCGTTTTTGCTGCGGCGGCCTGGATCTATTCACCCCCTTTGCCCGCCTCAGTTTCTATATTCACAGTTACCAGAAAAAAGCCGCCCTGTTTAGGTTAGTGAGGAAGGCGGAGCATTTCTTACTCCCTATTTCCTTCGGGGTTTGGTTATATATTTAGCCAATTTTTCACTCAATCATACCTTTGGGTGTATTGCGAAGAATCTGGAAGCTCCAAGTATAGGTTTTTCTGTTTCTGGTTGAAGATCTTGTTGAGTTTTGGGGGAGATTTATCGGTATCGCTTCCTACTCCGCCATTACTCTGACGTCATCCCGACATTCACTAGGAATTTTTTTATTTCTTCTTTGATCTCATTGTTAACCCATTCGTTATTTAATAACATGATATTTAGTTTCCAAGTGTATGAGTATTTTTCAGTTTTTCTGTTATGGTAAATTTGTAGTTTCATGCCATTGTGATCAGAGAAAATGCTTGATATGATTTCAATCTTCTTAAGTTTGTAGAGACCTCTCTGTGCCCTTACATGTGGTCTATCCTAGAGAATGTACCATGAGCACTTGAAAAGAATGTATATTCTGCTGCTTTAGGGTGAAAGGTTCTGAAGATATTTACTAAAGCAAGTTGATCTAGTGTGTCCTTTAAATCTACTGTTTCTTTTTTTTTTCTCTCTACAGAGACAGAGAAAGAGTCAGAGAGAGGGATAGATAGAAACAGACAGACAGGAACGGAGAGAGATGAGAAGCATCAATCATTAGTTTTTCTTTTTTTTTTTTTTCTTCTTTTGTATTTTTCTGAAGTTGGAAACGGGGAGGCAGTCAGACAGACTCCCGCATGCACCCGGCTGGGATCCACTCGGCATGCCCACCAAGGGCAATGCTCTGCCCATCTGGGGCATTGCTCTGTTGCAACCAGAGCCATTCTAGAGCCTGAGGCAGAGGCCATGGAGCCATCCTCAGCACCCAGGCCAACTTTGCTCCAAAGGAGCCTTGGCTGCAGGAGGAGAAGAAAGAGACAGAAAGGAAGGAGAGGGGGAGGGGTGGAGAAGCAGATGAGTGCTTCTCCTGTGTGCCCTGGCCAGGACTTGAACCTGGGACTCCTCCACGCCAGGCCGATGCTCTACCACTGAGCCAGCCAGCCAGGGCCAATCATTAGTTTTAAGCTGCAACACCTTAGTTGTTCATTGATTGCTTTCTCCTATGTGCCTTGACCGTGGGCCTTCAGTAGACCGAGTAAGCCCTTGCTTGAGCCAGCAACCTTGGGTCCAAGCTGGTGAGCTTTGCTCAAATCAGATGAGCCCACACTCAAGCTGGCGACCTCAGGGTCTTGAATCTGGGTCCTCCGCATCCCAGTCTGACTCTCTGTCTACTGCGCCACTGCCTGGTCAGGCAAGTCTGCTGTTTCTTTGATAATTTTCTTTCTTGAGGATCTATCTAGTGATGTTAGTGGGGTATTGAAATCCCCTACTATTATAGTATTGCTGTTGATCTCACCCTTCATATCCATCAAAGTCTGCTTTATATATTAGGTGTTCCTATGTTAGGTGCGTAGATATTTATAATGGTTATATCTTCCTGTTGGATTGCTCCCTTTATCATTATGTAGTGATCGTCTTTATCTCTTACTATATCCTCTGTTTTAAAGTCCATTTTGTCTGATATAAGTATTGCTACCCCAGCTTTTTTTTCATTTGCATTTGCATGAAATATTTTTCCATCCTTTTACCTTCAGTCTATGGTATCTTTTGTTTTAAAGTGTGTCTCTTGTAGATAGCATATATATAGGTCCTGTTTTCTTATCCATGCAGCTACCCTATGTCTTTTTTTTAATCCATTTACATTTAACATTATTATTGATATGTAGTTGTTTATTGCCATTTTATTCTTTAAAGCTGTATTCTTCTTTTGCTATATTCTTTTCCCACTTTGATCTGTTTACAACAGGCCCCTTAACATTTCTTGTAGCACCGGTTTGGTTGTAATGAATTCCTTGAGTTTTGTTTTGTTTTTTGTTTTTTTGTTTTTGTCTAGAAAGCTTTTTATTTCTCCTTCAAGTTTAAATGATAGCCTCGCTGGATAAAGTAGTCTTGGTTGTAGGCTCTTTTTCTGCATTACTTTGAATATTTCTTGCCATTCCCTTCTGGCCTCAAGTGTTTCTGTTGAGAAGTCAGATGTCATCCTTATGGGGGCTCCTTTGTAGGTAATAGCCTTTTTTAATCTAGCAGCTTTTAATATTTTCTCTTTATAACTTAGCTTTTGTATTTTAGTTATGATGTGTCTTGGTATAGATTTCTTTGGGTTTCTCTTTAATGGACTTTTTGTACTTCTTGAACTTGTGTGACTTTTTCCTGCATCAAATTTAGGGAAGTTTTTAGTTATGATTTGATTGAACAAAGTCTCTATCCCTTGTTCTTTCTCTTCTTCTTTAGGAACCCCTGTGATGCGGATGTTATTTCTCTTCATGTTGTCACAGAGCTCTCTTAGAGTTTCCTCAGACTTTTTGAGTCTCTTTTCCTTTTGCTGCTCTGCTTCTGTGCCTTTGTTTATCTTGTCCTCTAACTCAGTGGTCCCCAACCTTTTTGGGGCCATGAACCGGTTTAATGTCAAAAAATATCTTCACAGACCAACCTTTGGGGTGGGACGGATAAATGCACAAAATAAAACTATGCGACCGGCGTAAAAACTCTGGTATTTTTAAATATAATTGTCAAACTTACTATATTTATTGGGCTAAGTTAAAGGAGGAAGGAGCATGTCCTCATTATTCAGGCTGTATTTAAATTTGTTATTCTGACATTTCATGTCTGACATCAATATGTAATATAATAGGTTCAGTCTCGCTACCATTCATGAACCTATGACAAAAATAAACATGAATCCACTGTGTACTCATATGCAACTTTATTAGAAGCATCCTCTTAACATTGCACCAACATAACATGAGTAACATCCTCTCTGCCTCCAAACACTTTCCATTCGCTATGATAACATTTAAACATGCCTTAAAAATAAGATACAACACAAAAACAAATATAAAGTGCATGAAAAATACAACTCATCATTGTTATGAATATTGTAAGTTAAGGGTTATTTATTATAATGTTTATATAGAATGAGAGATAGTAGCCTATTTCTCAACAATTATAACACTAAATCAGTGGGAGCCTTGAGCTTGTTTCTCTGCAATGAGACGGTCCCATCTAGAGGTAATGGGAGACAATGACACCCGAAGTGTGTTGCTTTTGTCCAATCTATTTCATAATTTTGTTTTGGTTGCTGTCACTGCAGAAAATCCCACTTCACACAAATAGGATGTCGGAAATGGCAACAGGGTTTTTAGTGCTTTTGTGGTGATCTCAGGGTATTCTGCCATGACTTTAATCTAGAACACTGGAAGAGTTGTAGTCTCAAACATATTTTTAAGGCTGCCATCATTTGCGATCTCCAGTAGTTGATCCTCTTCTTGCATAGACATGCTGGATTCACCTGGTTTGTTGACAAATGGATCACAGATCCATTCCTTGGCAATTCGTGGGTCTTTTGTGGTTGGGAAGTAGCATTCAAACTCTTTTAAAAGCAAATACTGGTGATTCTGCACCAGCTGGGACAATGAATGCTTGGGCTCAGTCTCTTCCAAAATTCCCGTGAATGTTTGAAACATGTCAAATATATCCCTGTTCATGCATTGTCCCCACAAATCCAGTTTGGCTTTAAATGCAGTTACTTTATCTGCCAACTTGAAGACAGTTGTCATTTTCCCCTGAAGTGACCAATTGAGTTCATTGAGGACTTTGGGTGATGGGAATGCAGCATAATCAAATGTCAAAATAACCTAGAGATGTTTTTTTCTGAACATATGTACCCTGATTTATCAATGTCACCCCATTAAAATTAATTAAATTAAAAAAAGATTAAAAAAATATGTCACACAAATAAGCGAGTTTTGTGACCCATTCCTCATCAGTGAAATGTGCTGCTAGCGGTGACTTTTTTTCTGAGAGAAATCTCTGCAGCGGCTCTCATAATTCAAACACTCTGGCCAGGGACCTCCCTCAGGATAACCGTCTTATTTCTTCTCTTATAAGAGAAGGTGTCTGTGCTCCACGTTCATTTCCTCACAAAGCTGCTTGAACAGGCGTGAGTGAAGGGTGTGTGCTTTGATGTGGTTAATAACTTTAATAACATCAGTCAATACACTGTTAAGTTCTGGTGGTATATTTTGGCTAGCCAGCATTTCCCTGTGAATGACACAATGCGTAAACTCGCATTCAGGTGCAACCTCCTTTATCCGAGTAGTCAAACCAGACATCCTTCTGGTCATGGCAGCAGCTCCATCTGTGCATATGCAGACACAAAAAGACCATTTCCGTTTTACTGATATATAGTCATCCAGCAATTTAAATAGTTCTGCGGCTGTGGTTTTGGTTAGCAATGATAGTGCACATAACATATCCTCATGCATATCCTCTTGATAGAGATAACGCACATAAACAGGTAGCATTGCCTTGTTTTCAATATCTGTAGATTCGTCAACCTGAAGAGCATACCACGGTGATTTATTAATCCTTTCCAACAATTGTAATTCAATGTCTTCTGCTATTTTCTCGATGCGCCATGTGATGGTGGTAGCCGAAAGAGGCATCTGTGCTATCTTTTTAACCACAGCCTCTCCTAGAAGTTCACGACAAATGTCTTTAGTGGCTGGAAGGATTAATTCTTCACCAATGGTGAATGGCTTCTTAGCCTTAGCAATACGATTAGCCACCAAGTATGATGCTCTCAGTACATTCGCATTTATTGATGTAGTGGCCACCAATAATTGTTTCTGTCCTTGTTCATGCTTTTTTCTTTTGAAATGCTCAGAAGGCTTGTCTTTTAAAGTAGGGTGCTTGGTCTCCAAGTGGTGAAGCAGTTTTAAAGGCTTCATTGCCTCATTACTTAGCCAGTCGCCACATATTATGCAGAGCGGCCTTGGTGCACGAGAATCACCAGTTGCGATAAATTCATACTTCAAGTAGGACTCTTGGTATTGTCTGTTAAATGAAGCCTTCTTTTTCTTTGAGGTCATAGGTTCTTCTTCTGTCTCCTCACTGGCCCTTTTCTACTTCACAAAAAAACTTTCGATGGAATTTTGTCTTTCACTCATTTTGCTAGTTTATGGGTTTAATTTTAGCGGTAACGTATCATGTGACCGAGACAAGAGTCAGGAGTGAGTCTTAGATGGATGTAACAGAGGGAATCTGGTCATTTTTTAAAAATAAAACATTGGGCCCTGGCCGGTTGGCTCAGTGGTAGAGCATCGGCCTGGCATGCAGAAGTCCCGGGTTCGATTCCCGGCCAGGGCACAGAGGAGAAATGCCCATCTGCTTCTCCACCCCTTCCCCTCTCCTTCCTCTCTGTCTCTCTCTTCCCCTCCCACAGCCAAGGCTCCATTGAAGCAAAGATGGCCCGGGCACTGGGGATGGCTCCTTGGCCTCTGCCCCAGGTGCTAGAGTGGCTCTGGTCACAACAGAGCGACGCCCCAGAGGGGCAGAGCATCGCCCCCTGGTGGGCAGAGCGTCGCCCCCTGGTGGGCATGCCGGGTGGATCCTGGTCGGACGCATGCGGGAGTCTGTCTGACTGTCTCTCCCGTTTCCAGCTTCAGAAAAATACAAAATAAATAAATAAATAAATAAATAAATAAAACATTGTTCAGACTTAAATATAAATAAAACGGAAATAATGTAAGTTATTTATTCTTTCTCTACGGACCGGTACCAAATGGCCCACAGACCATACCAGACCATGACCCGGGGGTTGGGAAACATTGCTCTAACTCACTGATTCAATCCTCAACTTCATCCATCCTGCTTTTAATTCCTTTCATTGTGGTCTTCATTTCTGATATTGTATTTGTCATTTCTGACTGATTCTTTTTATTATTTCAATGTCCTCTTTTATACTTACTATCTATTTAGTTGTTTGTTATGATCGCCTATTGTTATTCTAAGATTTTTGAGCAGCCTAACAATCATTATTTTAAACTCTGCATCTGGTAATTTGGTTATATCTGACTAATTCAAGTCCTTTTCTTGGGATTTCTCTTGATTTAATTGGGTTGCATTTCTCTGCCTTCCCATTTTGTCTGTGTATAAGAAGGGTGTGGCCATTGTAGTGCAATGGGTGTGGCCTCTGTGTTCCCTAGGTGTGGTCTGTCTGCAGGCCCACCACCCTCTCTGCCACTGCCTTGGGCATTCGGGTATGGACATTGCCAGCACTCACCGGCTGCAGCTGTCTCTGTGGTTTCTGCCTCTCCTCCACGGGAGGGGCTGTATTCACGTGCCTGGGTCTACAAGCCTCGGCCTTCGCCCTGCCACTGCGGGTGAGACTACGCACCATGCCTGGGGCCGCAAGCCTCAGCACCACAGGCAGGGTTGAATATTTTTGTTCAGCCACGGGTCTCTACCTGTTCCCAGGCTTTCGCCCCACCCCCCACAGGTGGAGTTGCGCTCACAGGTCGGGCGGAGGCCCTGGCTCTGTGGGCCAGGTGGGTCTGCGTGCCCATGCTCAGCCCCGGGTCTCTGCAGATCCCAGGCTTTCACCTTTCTCCTGTGGGCGGGGTTGCAGGTGGGCCTGCATCCGGCCAGACCGCTTTCATGTGCCCCTTCCACCCCCACCGGGCGAGACTGAGCTCACGCCGGGCCTCAGTCATGGCCAGCCAGGCTTCTGCCCCCACCAATGGGACCGCGCTTCTGCGTCCCATGGCTGCCCACCCTCCAGCTAGCCCACAGCAGTGTGGTTGGGGGCACTACACCTCAGACCCTAGCACTCAATACTTTATTCCTTAAGGCTTCCTCCTTCTAAGCAACTCTGCTCAAATGCCGCAGAAGAGCTTATTTGGCTGGTGTACTGCTTCCCTTTGCTGGTATTGCTGGTTACAGGGGAAATATTTACTTCATATTTGGGGAGTGACTCAGCCTAGGGGTTAGGGTGGCTGTCCCTCAAAGTGTTTCTACCTGTGCCTCCTAGATTACACTCTCTTTCTGCTACTCCAGTCCTCTCCTCTCTCCCGTCCCCCAGAGCCCGGGTTGAGTGATTGTGAAAGAGGTTTTCTGCATGGTCCCTTTAAGAAGAATCCTGGGTCTCAGAAATCTGTCTCTTTCTCACAAACAGTATCTTGACTTGTTTCCAGCTAAATATTATCTATATGTTTCTTCTAGGCTCTGGGACTGTAAGCTGGGGCTTTGTTCCTGGGGCCCAGGGCCCTCCCCTCTCTGCTCACTTCCCACCATGCGAGTCTCTCTGGGCTGCTCCTAGGAGCTGGGCAGCCCTCTCCGCATTTCCACTTTTTCTACCAGTCTCTGTGTGGCTTCTTCAGTGTTCCTTGGTTAAAGAGTCCTCTTAGTTTAGTCCAAAGTTGGTTTTTCAGATGATGGTTCTTAAAATTAAGTTGTAATCCACTTTGGTTCTGGGAGGTGGAAGTTGGTACGTCCACCTACTCCATCGCCATCTTGCTCCCCCTGACTCGTGTATTAATGAGATGTCTTGTTTCATTTCTAAGCGCTTGGAGATTTTCCTGTTGTCCTTCTGTTAGTGATTTCTAACTACATTACTACATTATGGTCAGAATGCATATTCTATGTGATATCAAGTCTTTAAATTACTTAGTGTTTGTTCTTTATGATCCAGGATATGTTTTATCTTGGTGAATGTTTCATGGTGCTTGAAAAGAATGTATACAGGTATTGATCAACTTACGACCTATGCAACTTACAACCATTCAACTTTATGACCACAATCACTAGCCACAACTGCTCCACATCTGGCAGCACAAGCGTTGCCCAGCTGGGCGTATGACAGTGCATACCAGCTTCCAGCAGCACTACCATCTCCGCATGCACCATTTCAACTGTTATCCCAGACTCGGTATAGCAATTTGTGTTTTGTGTCTTGGATATTTTTCATCAAACCCCTCCCAAGATGTCTACCAAGAGGAAATTGTCTTTGTCTATGCCTCATCCTACCAAGAAGGAAAGAAAGAAACAAAATGGTGTAGAGATGATACAAATGGCATAAAATGAACAAAGAAAATTAAGATATATAATAATAATGAAAGAAAATTATGATAAAATATGACTTAAAGATTTTTATAACATCATTTCACAGTACTGTACATATAGCCTACTCAACTTACGACCAAATCGTGTTACAACCAGTCTGTCAGAACCAATTGTGGTCATAAGTCGAGCACTAGCTGTAGTCTGTTTTTGCTGGATGAAGTATTCTGTAAATATTAATGAAATCCTATTGTTTGATTGTGTTGTTCAGCTCTGTCATACTTTTATCAGTTGTTAAGAGCCTGACCAGGCTGTGGTGAGGTGAGTAGAGAGCATCAGACTGAGACACAGAGGACCCAGGCTCAAAATTTCAAGGTCGCCAGCTTGAGCGCAGGCTCATCTGGTTTGAGCAAGGCTCACCAGTTTGAGCCTAAGGTCACTGACTTGAGCAAACGATCACTCGGTCTGCTCTAGCCCCCCAGTCAAGGCACATATGAGGAAGCAATCAATGAACAACTAAGGAGCCACAACAAAGAATTGATACTTCTCAGCTCTCTCCCTTCCTGTCTGTCTGTCCCTATCTGTCCCTCTCCCTGGCTCTCTCTGTCACACAAAAAGAAAAAGAGTATAAGGTTGATATACAAGCAATCTGTTTTTCTAACAAGCCCACCAGGTGATTCTGATGTGCACTAAAGTCTGGAACCACTGGCCCAGAGCAAAGTAACTCAACAAATTTAGCTGAATTGAGTAGAACTTCACTATTTCATAAACTGTAAGTTAGAACTTTTTAATGAACTCAATATTGTTTCTCAGTGAGTACAAAAACGATATTTCACATTAGAAAGGTAGGAATATAAGGAAAACTCTCACCCTAATTATTTTCCCAAATAAAATTAAAACAAGCAATCAGTTGTGCCACAACTACCTCCTGTGGACAGGTTTACTGCAAGAAGAACTGTATATGGGGTAGTATCCAGAAAACTTTGGAATTTTAACCAAGGTCAAATTTTCTTTTTAAAGCAAAATTTTAAAGTTATGTGAGGATCCATTTAACGACTTAATTCATCATTTCCGATACTGGTCAGTTTATTTACATGTGAATTTAGTTAATTAGTATTTATTGATCTCCTCTTATGATCCAGGAATTGTATAAGGCACTAAAAATAGAGGAGAAAGCCAGATACATGGTTCTCTATATACATAAATAATTATTCAATGTATAAATGTAATAAATACTAGCAAAAAGGACAAAACACTAAGATAGCATTAAGAGCAGGCCTAACCTGGTCCAAAAAGATAAGGGGAGTTTTCCTGATTACCTGACAGGTAATATGAAATTTAAAGGCGGAGTTAGACTTGACCTAATGAAAAGGAAGGACATGAGGTTAAAAATCAAGGAAGCTCCATTTATAAAAAGCTAAAAGAAGTATCTTGGCCTTACACTTGTAGTAGTAGTAAAGATATACTAGCAAGAAAATCCAGGGTGGCGGCAGGATCTAAAGGAGGTACCCATCCATCTACCTGAAACGGTCCATATGGAGATCACAGCTTCCAGCCCATCAAGTACATCATAACAAGTCCGTGAGACTGAGCACCTATGAGAACACAATAGGTTCTCTTCACCAAACCCTACTGTGTTCTGGGAACAGTACCAGGAGCCCGCAGAACATTCAACCCTGGAATTTCTCTGGTCTGATCAACACCATATGGTTCTACTTGGATGAAGGCCATGTATGACTTCTTTCCCAGTCAAAGAAGAATGGGAAAGTAACCAAATTCGGCATTTGGAGACCTTCCTCCATGAACCTCTGGGCATTGGGGATAACCAGCAAGTAATCCAAACACAGGGAAGAAAATGATCATTTGTCAAGTGCTTACTGTACATCAGGCACTTGACAGCATTCTCTGTGTTTATCTCTTCTGCCCTTACTATAACCCTGGGAGATGGGCATTATTTTTCTCATTTTAAGACATGGAAATCAAGAATCAAAAAAAAAGG
Source organism: Saccopteryx bilineata (assembly GCF_036850765.1). Taxonomy (NCBI): domain Eukaryota; kingdom Metazoa; phylum Chordata; class Mammalia; order Chiroptera; family Emballonuridae; genus Saccopteryx; species Saccopteryx bilineata. The sequence goes on along the minus strand of NC_089490.1, from coordinate 183,831,221 downwards.
GGGGGAAGTAATTTTCTCATGGTAAAAGATAGTAAACAGGCCCTGGTCGGTTGGCTCAGTGGTAGAGCGTCGGCCTGGCGTGCAGGAGTCCTGGGTTTGATTCCCAGCCAGGGCGCATAGGAGAAGCGCCCATCTGCTTCTCCACCCCTCCCCTCTCCTTCCTCTCTGTCTCTCTCTTCCTCTCCCGCAGCCGAGGCTCCATTGGAGCAAAAGATGGCCCAGGCGCTGGGGATGGCTCCTTGGCCTCTGCCCCAGGCACTAGAGTGGCTCTGGTCACGACAGAGCAACGCCCCCTGGTGGGCGTGCTGGGTGGATCCCGGTGGGGCGCATGCGGGAGTCTGTCTGACTGCCTCCCCGTTTCCAGCTTCAGAAAAAAAAATGCCCTGACTGGTTGGCTCAGCGGTAGAGCGTCAGCCTGGCGTGGGGGGGGGGGGGGACCGGGGTTCGATTCCCTGCCAGGGCACATAGGAGAAGCGCCCATTTGCTTCTCCACCCCCCCCTTCCTCTCTGTTTCTCTCTTCCCCTCCCGCAGCCAAGGCTTCATTGGAGCAAAGATGGCCCCAGCGCTGAGGATGGCTCCTTGGCCTCTGCCCCAGGCGCTAGAGTGGCTCTGGTCGCGGCAGAGCAACGCCCTGGAGGGGCAGAGCATTGCCCCCTAGTGGGCAGAGCGTCGCCCCTGGTGGGCGTGCCGGGTGGATTCCGGTCGGGCGCATGCGAGAGTCTATCTGACTATCTCTCCCTGTTTCCAGCTTCAGAAAAATAAAAAAAATAAAAAATAAATTAAAAAAAGATAGTAGCCCTGGCCGGTTGGCTCAGCGGTAGAGTGTCAGCCTAGCGTGCGGAGGACCTGGGTTCGATTCCCGGCCAGGGCACATAGGAGAAGCGCCCATTTGCTTCTCCACCCCTCCGCCGCGCTTTCCTCTCTGTCTCTCTCTTCCCCTCCTGCAGCCAAGGCTCCATTGGAGCAAAGATGGCCCAGGCGCTGGGCATGGCTCTGTGGCCTCTGCCTCAGGCGCTAGAGTGGCTCTGGTCGCAATATGGCGACGCCCAGGATGGGCAGAGCATCGCCCCCCTGGGGGGCAGAGCACCGCCCCTGGTGGGCGTGCCGGGTGGATCCCGGTCAGGCGCATGCGGGAGTCTGTCTGTCTCTCCCTGTTTCCAGCTTCAGAAAAATGAAGAAAAAAAAAAAAAAAAGATAGTAAACAGCCACGTCAAGAGCTGAAACCAGCGTCTTGTGTGAAAACAAGCTGGACCCATTTATATTTGGAGCTGCTGGCTGGGAGCTCTGTTCCACCCCAAGGACACCAGTTGGATTTTTCTTCCACTCCATTGTATCTTTTCTTTGCCCTCCTCATTAGCCCCTAGATTTATTCTAATCCCCTCCCATTCCAGTACCTGCCCCTCTCCTGTTCTCCCTTTTATGTGCACCAAACTCCTTCTGGAATACTCCATTACCAAAGCAAGATGATCCCCCTCCCAATCAGCAAATCCTGAAAGCTAATAATAATCATAATACCAAGACTTCATAATGCTAGCCATAGCACGCTGAGAAAGTCCACATCTGTTATTCTGCCTTCCTTCCTTTATCACTGTAACGTTAAACAGGACTTTAGGATTCAGAGTCTAAACGGAAACATTTTCGGCTCTGCTCCTGATAGATTACTCTGTTTCAAGATCTTATTGCTATTGTATTGGTATGATTTTATTTGGATTCTAATATGACTTTGGGGGAATGAGAGATCTGTAAAATATATTTATATAGCTGCAATAAAAGAATTGAGATGGCTGTGAAGGGAACAGGAGAGAACCAAACAGCAAAGATCCTGGGAGTTACTGTGGATATTCTATTTCTGTTATCTAGTATGGAACCCATGCAGGAACAATTTCCTAAAGTACACAGATAAAAAGTGAAAACCCAGAATATAATTTCAGTGGGGAATAAGATTGGTGTAAAAGAGAGAGAGAGAGAGAGAGAGAGAGAGAGAGAAGAGAGAGAGAAAGAGATTATGTATAGTGGACTTTTTTTCTATTCTACACAAAGAAAGATATATAAGGTACAGTGAACTGTGTTTTCCAAGTTCTAGTGTACACATTAATAATGACTTCAGATTTTAATTGTGAAACACACAAACACAATTCATCTGGGTGGTAATGGGAACTATCAAGTAGACTGAGTATAAAAGCATGTGAATACTATTTGCAAGATGAGCGGTTTAGTCTGATGAAGAACACTAAAAATCTATGTAGCTCATGTATTTTATTTTCTCGCTCTAGAGCAAAGCACCAATAAGCATTAGTTTAAAATGATCTGATTTCAAATGTTGTTTCAAACAAAGTTTTATTTTTAATACTTCAGAGGAACAAATATTATACAAACACCAGCGCTAGGTTGGTGTCCCTCCCCAAAAAGTGGAGTCCTGGAGAGTTGGAGTAACAGGATGAGAGAGCCAGCCCCACTTACCCTGGTCACCGCCTGGCAATACTGGCAGAGTCTGATACTGTTGAAAAGTAGAGTAGATTATTTGGCTTCCTGTATGGTATTTACTTGAATCTCTACTTTATATTTAGAACATAGATTTACACCTTCTGAAGAAAGGAAAGCTGCCAACAGAGATACCCTATTAGCCTGACTCCTAGAAGCTTAAATTAAAATGCTCTTTCAATGCTAAGAAACAGAAAAGAGAATACTCTCAGTCTCCAGATTAGAAAAACCACAGTGGAGAGGCTGTTCTCTGCTCTTAGAAAAAAATTCTAATATTCTACCTTTATCTTGAATCACCAACTTTAGGCAGATATTTCAGTGGATGGACCTCAACTGATTAATTTGTTCAGTTACTGACAAAAAAAGTGTGCATGTTTATGTATGTGTGTGTTCATGTATAGCAGTATTGATACTTAGGTAGAGGAGGAACCGTGACACCCTTAGTTAAATAGCAGATGTGCTCAAAGCCAAATCTTGACACCTATACGTCGTGTCTGTACCCACCTCCACCCACCAACACCTCTCAGTGTATTTATTTTATAAGGAATCGCCTTGATAACCATACTCATATTTAATCAACATGGGAACAAATATATAAAGCCAATGTAATTCAGCAAATGTTTACTGATCACTTATATGCTGTGAGCAGACATATTCTAGAGACATCAGGACTGTAGATATGAGGGTGAATAGAACACAAGCAGTAAATTCAAGAGCTCATAATGAATCTAGACCTTAAAACACTTCATCAGCATGCAAACTCGATTACTGGCTTTGCATGATGTTGCAGAAGTGAGGGGAACCAGCCTTGCCTGAGTAATTATGGTGATAGAAATGTATTAGCCTCAGAAGCTACTGAGGCCATCCACTCTATCCCAGTACAGTGTAAAAATATATAACTATATATATTTCTTCAACTAAGGAACAGTTAAGGAGATGAAGAGGACACTTCAGGTGGAGTAAGCCACATGAGCCATGGGAGCAAGAGTGTCATATGAAAATAGCGAAGCCCTTCATAGTCAGGCTGGTCTAAATTGATGTATGAGCAATTAGGAGTCATTGAAAGGTTTTCATGGTTTCTGTTTGGGCAGGAGAAATGAGAACACCAGATGCCCATTTTAGGGACACAACTCTGGCAGCACTGGGCACAAAGATGGGTATAGAGAAGTAAATGGAAAGCAGAGGGAGAAGTTAGTAGTCTACTTCCATAGTGAAAACATAATATACAATGTGTCTGTAAAGTCATGGTGCACTTTTGACTGGTCACAGGAAAGCAACAAAAGATGATAGAAATGTGAAATCTGCACCAAATAAAAGGAAAACTCTCCCAGTTTCATACCTATTCAGTGCAGTTCGATATGGGCTCACGCACAGATTTTTTAGGGCTACCCCGTATAGCCTCTACAGACTCGTCACTGACTGATGGCCTACCAGAACGGGGTTTCTCCACCAAACTGCTGGTTTCCTTCAACTGCTTATCCCACCCAGTAATGTTATTCCTATGTGGTGGCGCTTTGTTATAAACACGCCGATATTCACATTGCACTTTGGTCATGGATTTGAATTTAGTGAGCCACAGAACACACTGAACTTTCCTCTGTACCGTCCACATCTCGACTGGCATGGCCGTGGGCTGCTCCGCTGTATAATCGGTGTTACGTCATCATCTGCACATGTGCACATGCTGTCACATCATCCTACAGACACTGGGAGGGTTTTCTTTTATTTGGTGCAGATTTCACATTTCTATCGTCTTTTGTTGCTTTCCTGTGACCGGACAAAAGTGCATCATGACTTTACGGACACACTGTAGGATGGAAGCAGAAGTAGAAATTAGGTAAGTTTTAAGGAATATAATTTACAAAAACAATTCTGAAAGAGATAGAAAACCTAAAGAAAAATTAAGGTAAAAGAAATAGAAAATGTCTAGGAACTACTCACTACCACCCCATCAACACACACACACGCACACAAACCACCACCTGTAAAAGTACCTAATTCAGATTATTTTATAGGAAAAAAATCTACCAAATTTTAAAGACAAATATTTCTAGTGCTAGGTAAAATATTTCAAAGTATAGGCACAAGGTATCTATAAATAAAAAATTGTAGTAATACCAATGCAAAACAACAAAAAGAAAGAAACTGCAGATGAACATTTCAAAAATATCAAATGCAAACTGCCTAATTAAAATATCAGCGAACAGAATTCAGAATTATATTAAGTGAACAAGTGGAATTTATTTTAGGGATGAAATATATATGGATATTTAAGTCACCAATATATATATTTAGTGTTAGGAAATTTTCAAGGATCATCTCCAAATAGTTTGCAAAGGCATTTAATAAAATTTGGCATCCATCTGTTTATATCTTTTTCCTACTTTTCTACTGGGTTATAAGTCTTTTATATTAATTTGCAGAGTTCATATGGGAAGAATATTAATTTGTAGGATTGCTTTGTATATTCTAATGCAATTCCTCTGTGGCAAATATTTTCTCCCAGTCTGTGGTTTGTTTTTTAATTCTCCTTATGGTTTCTTTTGAAGAACAGAGGTTTTTAATTTTAGTCTAATCAAATATATTAATATTTTTCCTTTTCTTTCTTGTTATTTAATCTAAGCATCATTCTCCAAAAATTCTAAAGTTTTATGTTTCAGCATCTGCTGTTAATAAAATTAAGCTTTTAATAAAATGAAACCCGTAGACACTTCCTTTAACATAATAAAATCTATACATCCAATTATAAAGCTAGTGTTATGCCTAATGAGAAAAGTTAAGAAATATCTTATAAAAAGCAAAACCTTACAAGGATGTCCTTTAAACCACCACTATTCAACATTTTTTCTGCACGTAATAGGCAAAGTAATTGGATAAGAGAAAGATACACAAAGTATATGAATTGGAAATGAAGAGGTTAAATTATTTTAATATAGTAGGATCATATATCTGGAGAAGCTAGGAGAATTTATTAGAAAAATTATTACAAACAACAAGAAAATTCTTCAAAGTGACTAAATCCAATACTAAGATTCAGAAATCAACAGGTCATTTATAAAACCAACCAGCAGTTAGAAAGTCTAGCCATTTTACAATAGAAATACACTTCTTAAAACATGAGAGATCTGAATTATTAAACATTTTAAATGCTATGAAGGTCTTAAAAAAAAGACTTGAACAACTGGGAAGTCATATCATATTCTTTGACAGCAGGATTAAAAATCGTGAGGTTGATACACTTGTAAATATAATATAATCCTATTATAAATATCAAAACAATTTCTTTTAACTAGACAAGCTGCTTCTAAAGTTTAGATTGAAAATATACACATAGATAAGATAATTCTGAAAAAAGAAGAAAAAAGAGGAAAAGCTAGCCCTAAAGATATTAAAATGGACCTATATAATAATGTAATAGTAATTAAAAATGAGATATTGAAACATAATCAAGCAGACCTAGCAATTGAACAGAAAAAAAATGCCAGAAAGAGGTGCAAAACATGTAAGAATTTGTTATGTGATAAAGGCACTGTTTCAAATTGGTTTGGGAAAGATGGGACTGAAAAACAAACAAGCAAAAAATAAAATAACAGGGGAAAATGGCAAGCACAAGATGTTGCCAAAATGGTGGTATAGGAAAGAATGACAATTTCTAGGGCCCCTGCAGCTGCTTGTGGGCCTGGATAAGGCTTTATCTTCTACCACTAGCCTGGAATATTCCACTCACCTGCAGTTATTCCTTCCAGCTGTGTACTTGCCAAACCCCTCACCAGCCTCCACCCCCAGGTGCCCATGGTGAGATCTAGCAGCCACAGTATTGCATGCCAATGACCGGGGACTCACAGTTAGTTCTGGCCCTTGCTGCCTGTCTTGGCCCCTAACGCTATGTGTATGTCTGCAACCCACTCCTGCCACTACACAGACACCTACAGCTGGCCTCTGCAACCAAGTATGTGCACACCACTGACTGCAACCAGCACTGCTTCCTAGGCTGGACCTAAAGGCAACACTGAGGACCCCGTAGTCCTTGCAGCTACTGCAAACCAGTCCACAGTGCTGTGGACCTCAGAGGTCTGAGCCAAAGGGACATCATGCCTGCTCAGATCTGGTGCCATCATACATCCCTACACTTGGCACCCTTCAACACTAGACCCAGGCTTACAGCATGCTCCAGTACACCCTACCTACAGGTGTCAGTCCATAAAGTCTCAAAGAGGTGATTGCTTCTTTAAATTCACAGACATCTAGCCAAAGTTATAGGGATCATAAAGAATCGTGAAAATGTGACTCCACTAAAGGAATGTAGAAACCTCTAGAAATGGCCTCAAAGAAATGGAGATCCAAGAATTGCCTGCAAAGAATTCCAAATACTTATTATAAAGATACTCAGAGAGCTATAAGAAAACACGGATAAACAATTTAATGATATCAGGAAATAATACAAAAACAAAATGAGAAAATCAACAAAAGAATAATCTAACAAACAAAAGCTGAGTTAGGCCGTCAGCATTAGACCTACCTTACAAGAAATGCTGAAAGAAGTGCTTCAAATTGAAATGACAGGGCACGAGTTAGCAATATAAACACTTGGTAAAGGGAAATATATAGTCAGATTCAAAATATTCTAATACTATAACATGGGGGTGTGGTAACTACTTAATTCTAAAGATTAAAGGACAAAATTTTTAAAATATATCTATGATAATTTGTTAATGGATACATGATATAAAAGATATAATTATAACATCAAAACATAAAAGGGGGAATAAAAGTGTTCTCTTGGTGCAAAGTTAAATTGGTTTTTTTGTTTGTTTATTTGGTGAGAGTGACAGAGAGAGGGACAGAGGGACAGATAGGAATAGACAGTAAGGGAGAGAGATGAGAAGCATCAGTGCTTCACTGTGGGCACCTTAGTTGTTCATTGATTGCTTTCTCATATGTGCCTTGACCAGGGGCTCCATCTGAGCCAGTGATCATAGACTCAAGCCAGAAACCATAGGGTCATGTCTATTATCCCATGCTCAAGCCAACAACCCTGCACTCACATTCAAGCCAGATGAGCCCATGTGCAAGCTGGTTACCTCAGGATTTTGAACCTGGATACATCTGCGTCCCAAGCCCATGCTCTATCTACTGTACCACCACCAGGTCATGCAAGAGTTAAATTGTTATCCATATAAAATAAACTGCTATATCTTTAAGATGGTTTGCCTTCTGGTAACCATAGGCAAAAATCTACCGCAGATTCACTAATGATAAAGAGAAGTAAACCTCTATAGAAAAGTATCAATTCACAAACGAAGGCAGCATAAGAGGAAGACAGGAACAAAGAAACTACAGAACAGACAGAAAAGAATAAGATGGCATTAGTAAGTACTTACCTATCAATAATTACTCTAAATGTAAATACAGTCAATTCTCTAATCAAAAGAGAGTGGCTGGATAGATTTTTTTTAAATGGCACAACTATATGCTGCCTACAACAGACTCATCTCAGCTATAAGGATACACATAGTCTCAAATTGAAGGAATGGAAAATTATTTCATGCAAGTGGAAACCAAAAAAAAAGAAAAAAGTGAAAGTAATTATACTTATATCCAATATAATAAACTTTAAACCAAAAATGGTAATAAAAGAAAAAGACCACTGAATAATAGTAAAGGAGTCAATTCATCAAAATATAAAATAATTATAAATATATATACCTCTAATATTGGAGCACTTAAATATATTAAACAAATACTAATGAAAATTAATTGAGAAATAGACAAAAAAATAATACTAGTGGAGAACTGCAATACCACCACTTTAAAAAATAGATAGATCATCCAGACAGAATATAAATAAGGAAATGTTGGACTTGAACCATACTGTAGACCAAGTGGACCTTAAAAGACCTTTAAGAACATCCCATCCAAGAGCAACAAAATACACATTCTTCTCAAGTACATACAGAAGCTTTCCAGGATAGGTCATATGATAAGTAACAAAACAAGTCTTTGTAACCTTAAGAAGACTAAAATTATACTATCTGTTCTGACCACAATGGTATAGAACTAGAAATTAATAACAAGCAGAAAGCAGAAAAAATCACAAATATGTGGCAATTAAACAACACATTCCTAAACAACCAATGGGTCAAAGAAGGACTCAGAAGGAACATCAAAAAATATCTTGAAGCAAATGAAAATGGAAACACATTCAATGGGATGTTGCAAAAGCATTTCCAAGAAGGAAGTTTGTTACAATAAATGTGCACATTAAGAAGAAAAAGAAAGATCTCAATTAAATAACCTAAGGCAAGAAACTATAAAAAGAACAGAAGGAATGAAATTACACAGATCAGTACAGAAATAAATAAAACAGAAACCAAAAAATAATTTTAAAAAAGATCCATGAAACAAAGAGTTAATTTTTTGATAAACAAAACTGACAAATCTTTAGCTAGATTAAGAAAAAAGAGAAAATACTCAAATAAAATCCAAAATGTCAGAGGAGATATTGCTGGTTGGCTCCGTGGTAGAACATCAGCCCAGCATGTGGATGTCTTGGGTGCAATTCCCAGTCAGGGCACACAGGAGAAGCACCCATCTGCTTCTCTACCCCTCCATCTCTCACTTCTCCCTCTCTCTCTCTTTCTCTCTCTTCTCCTCCCTTCCTGCAGCCAGGGCTCAATAGGAGCGAGTTGGCCCCAGGCGCTGAGGATGGCTCCATGGCCTCTGCCTCGGGTGCTAAAAAAAGGCTCAGGTTGCAATGGAGCAATGGCCCCAGATGGGCACAGTATCGCCCCCTAGTGGGCTTGCCAAGTGGATCCAGGTAGGGGTGCATACAGGAGTCTATCTGTACCTCTCCTCCTCTCACTAAAAGAAGGAAGGAAGGAAGGAAGGAAGGAAGGAAGGAAGGAAGGAAGGAAGGAAGGAAGGAAGGAAGGAAGGAAGGAAGGAAGGAGGGAGGGAGGGAGGGAGGGAGGGAGGGAGGGAGGGAGGGAGGAAGGAGGAAGGAAGGAAGGAAGGAGGAAGGGAGGAAAAAGGGAGGAAGGATCAGCAGCAATTTTACATACTAACAACAAATTAGCTGAAAAAGAAATGAAGAAAATGATCCCACTTACAACAGTATCAAAAACAATAAAATACTTAGGAATAAACTTCACCAAGGAAGTAAAATACCGGTACACTGAAAACTAGTAGACTGATGAAAGAAATTGAAGAAGACACCTACAAATAGAAAGATAGGATATATTTTTATGGATTAGAAGAATTCATATGGTTAAAGTGTGCATGGCAACCACCAAAAAGAAAAGGGTTCAGATAAACAAAGCAATACTCAGAAAGAAAAACCCTGAACTTCAAAATTCATGAAGCAAAAAGTAACAAACCAAAAGGAGAAATAAATCCCCAATTTATAATTAGATATGTAAACACATATTCCCCAGTAATGTCTAGAAGTGCACAGAATACTTGCACACCACCATCAACCAACTTGACCTAATTGATATTGATAAACCACTATACCCCAAACCAGTGAAATAAACACTCTTTTCAAGTGCCAGTGAAATAGTCACTCAATAAATTTCAGGGGAAATTGTACACAGACTCCGACCAAAACTGCATTAAATTAAAAAAATCAAAATCAGATGAATATTTGGGAAAACTCCCAAATACATGGTAATTAAATAACATATTTGCAACTCACCAAGTGTGAAAGAAAATATAATAAGGGGAATTAGAAGGAAAATTATAGGTTTAAACGCTTAGCCATAAAAGAGAGAAAGTTGAAAAACTAAAATTAATTATGAGTCCATCTTAAGATGGTAGAAAAAGAAGAGCATATTAAGCCCAAAGTATGTAGAAGGAAAGAAATAATAAAAATAACATTAGGAGTCATATTTATATATATATAAATATACAATATATATATATAAAACAGAAAAACAATAGAAAATATCAACAATTTCCAAATTTTGTTCATTGGGGGGAAGATCAGTAAAAAGTAATAAACATCTACTAAACTGTTCAGAAAAAAAAAGAGAAGACACAAATTATCAATATCAGAAATTAAATCTTCCATAGACATTAAACAATTAATAAGGGAATATTGCTGACAACTTACACTAATAAATTCAACAACATAGATTAGATAGAAGGAATTCTTTGAAAGATACAGACTAGCAAAGCTCTGTGGTATATCAAAGCTCCATGGCCTAGGTTGCTTCATTGATTAATTCAAGGAAACATTTAAGGCAGAACTGATACCAATCCCATACAAACTCTTCCAGAACGTAGAGGAATGCAGAGTCAGTACCAGATGTCCTCAAATAAAAACCTCCTTCCAGCTTCTCCGTGGCTTTTAGATTCAGACAAAAGCACAGATCCACTGGGAATGAATACAGATTACGTGAAAAGAAAGAGTAGAAAATACTTACAAATATCCTCAGCCCACTGCGTTATACAATCTGAAATCATCACCCCACACGGCTTCGTGGGTGTGTGCTTTCATAAGTGGTTTTTAAGACCCCTCATTGGCGATTCTGACCCAAGGCTACCTACCTACCATCCCAATGCAGCACTGAGTCCTGCACACTGAGAAACCTCAGTCCCAGGAAAACCAGCGTGGCGGCCGCCCTCGCTGACCCTCAATTTCATTGTTCTGTAAACCCAAGACATATTTTAACTATCCAGGAAATAGGACTTCTTTCCTTTTGCTTCTTTCTTTCCTCCCACATATTCCAACCAAAAGAGAAGTTAATGATAAAGTGTAAAATATTGGCCCTAGGGTATCGTTCTTATATCCTCGTTTCGGAAACTCCAGCCCCTCCTGGTTTCAAGTAATAATAAACATGAATTTTTTTAAACGTTCTAAGGGAAAAAAAGAAAATAAGAAAAAAAAAACCTATAAGGGGAATTTTTACATCACAAAACTTAGAATTCAAAGCATTGCTTTTCTGCAAACTTAAGAATTTTAACAAAAGCCATTTGGAAAAACAGTCTTTACAAGGTAACTGCATCCAGTTGCATTCAGTCCTAAGGTATGACTGTATTTGCTTCTTACTGACACCAGATGGCAGACATGAGCGCTATTTGTTTGCTTCTGCCCTGGTAAGATTCTGAATTGAGTTAGATTTTTCTCAGTTCAAAGTCATAAATCAGAAATGTCCTTAGAGTGACCTATGGATGTAAATTACCAGAATTTATCATCTGCTGTTACATATGTGGGATCTTTCCTGATGTTCTGCCTCAGAGAGTCATTTATTAAGTGTGTTCAAAAGGAACTTTTTCCTTTGAGGCCCCACAATGTGGTCACTGCAGTGGAAAGCATGTTTCCATACTTAATGACCTACCACTCTCTGGGCAGGGGACAAAAATGAAGAACACTTGAGAGGTATGAGAAGGAGCAAAAGGACAGGGCTGGGTAATGCATTCCATGTCTTAACATCTGTTACAGTCCCTGCAATGAATCTATAAATCAAAAGATTCAAAAATGCATCTTAAGAAGTCCCAATTTCTCTTGACTTTCTAAATTACCATCTTTGAGGAATAAAAATCTTTATCTGTTCTTGATACAAATGTATGAGGTTGCTTCTTTCCATTTGTTATATTAGGGAGCTGTAGTGGGGCAAAATTTATTCACATTACACTGAAATGTGCAAAGAAAATGTAGCTTTTTTATTTTTCTAGTATCTAGCTGGTCTGGCTTACGAACTGCTTCGTGGGTAATCCTGTCACCTCGCACTCAGTACAGTAGTCTGCTTTCCGTCTGCAAGAGTTCTTCTCAGGTAAGACTCAGTCTTTTCAGAATTTTTCCCCTTCCTTCCCCTCCCACCTCCTCTCCAAGGTGGCATCTTGGGATGGGGGTCAAGAAAACGTTGCCCTTCCTGGAGACCTTGTGGTGTAATAAGGGAAAAATTCAAAGATGTCCTAAATAAATGACAGTGGGCCAGAGAGTGAGAGAGACAAGAGTAATTAGCCGGTTAGTAGCTTCAGGCTGACTAACAAAGCACTGCTAGAGCTCAGAATCAAGTTCCAGGTGGTTAGCTCCAGAGGTGACTGACACCCAGTCAGTCACCTGCTGATGCATGAACTTTCAGGACTATTGCCCAAACCAACTAAAAGTAGTAAGTCTTTCTTTACGACCTACCTGTTATCCTATCCTAAAACTGCCCTCGCTTCACCTTCTCCCACCCCCTTATTTGTAGCCCATGTAAATTTTTTCAAAACAACTTACATCTTTCTTCCTCAAAACATAAAGTATAGAAGAGCCCATCAATTGCAGGACAATGGACGTGTCTTTCCCACCTAGCCCTGCTGTTGGTGGTTTAGACTTCATGCCCCGGGACCTGGTCCCTTTTTCTGGCTAGCACATGACTCAATAAACCCCATCTTTCAGAAAAGCTTTCAGTCTCGGAAGTTTTGTTTAACAGGTGTTCCCCAGGCCCTTGCTGGCCTTGAAGGCAAGGGCGTATGTTCTGCACCTGGCCAGACTTGCCATGCTGACACCACACCTGACATCCACTCTCTCTCTCCCCATTCCCTCAGGGCTCTGCAGTCCTCCCTGCAGACTTAGCCCCAGGTCTTTTCTCAACTGAATATCCCCCCTGAGATGGGGCTCTGGCTGCCAAATGGTCCACTCTGCAACCTTTGGTTTCAAGATCACCTCGCCTCATTGCCGCTACATTCCTGGTAAGCTTACCAGCCCTCCTCCCCCTCCAAAGGACAGGCCAGGACATACAGGTGCCTTCCACCCACATTGGAAATACAGGAATCTCTGGGGAGCCAGAGTCAGGCTCCTCCTCTGCCCTGAATCCTGCCAGGTTGTAGCTGCTCCTGGGGTACCAAATGGGAAAGAAGCCGAGGACCCCTCTGCACTTGACTGCAAGCTCTGTAGTATTCACGCACATGCACGCACACGCGCATGGACACATACATGCACACACACACACATTCTGGGGTTCTAGCAAGAAGCAGGGAAGCCATGACACGTCCTGGATGTCTGACTGCTTCCCTGCCTCCCTTCCTTCTTCTCATCGTCCATCCACCACATGTGAAGGAACAAACTCACACTTCCTTGTCCTCCCTTGGACCTTCCAGTATCACTTCCACTGAAGGCAGCCATGAAGCCTCACTGCACGGCCATGTGGTCTACTTATGACTTCATGACTATTTTGTTCTACTAAACCTGACTCTTGATATGTTAAAGTTAGGTCTTTGGAATTTAGAAACCCTGTCTCTCTGTCCAAAAGGCCTTACTTTTCAAGACCTTTGCCTCTGACCTAATGTAGTCAAGAAGCCTAGTGTTTCCTCTTTGTTCTTATCCGGTATCCGGGTCCTTCACCGGGGAAGACAGGCATCATGGGACAGCCTCCCCTTTCTGGGCTGAGGCTAAAGGGGAATAAGTTTTAGAGACAAATAAATACCATTTTCAAATATTATCACTTGAAGAGGCTAAGAACTTTATGTGGGACGTGTTTAAAATAGGACTTGTCACTTAAGCATGGCTCTTATCATTATCAATATTATTATCAAATGCAAAGTAAAAGGCCTATACACCGGAAATCCGGAAACCAGATAAATTGTCATGTTGAGATTGATCAGTATAAAAACTTACTGTTCTGACCCAAAATACCTTTGAACTTCCATTTTAAAAATGTGAAAGGCACAGGAGGTGAGAAGAACTGAAGCATGCAACCAGAACATATTTTGCATTGGGTTTGAGAAAGAAGGCTGCTCGCCCAATCTAACGTCTGTAACAAGTAACCTCCTACTCTCTGTATCTAGATCTTGATGGCCTGGTTAATGAACGTTGTACTTAAAAATGACACCGACACAGTTCTCCCGAAATAAACAGAAATAATAAAGCTAGCTGCCTCACCTCAGAAAACAAAGGCCAGCACAGCACATGAGGGATGTTAAAGTAGCTTCAACTGGCAGGTAAAATGACAGACATCCTTGTGAAAGAAAATCCTGACTCCTGGTGGTGGAGTCGTTTTGGCAGGAGGGACAAAGAGAAGCTACCCTGTTAATGACAGCTAATGGAAAGTTGCTTCAGCTCTAAGTTTTATGGCCAAAACATTCAAATTGAAATGTACACGTTGCTTCTGTTTTTGCTCAGTGTGACAGTTGCTGGCCCAGGTCCATTAAGCAGACAGGCCCGTGTGTGAATCCGCTGGGTGAGGCCGTATTAACCTCTTTGACATTGGCTTACTAACCCAGTGGCTCTTGTTTCTTCAGTTAATGTGGGTTTGTTGTTAATGTTCCCAGCCTTCCAAAGAACACACTGCTAGGTGCCACCGAACCTTTGGGAATAATTAGACTCTTTGTTACAACATACCTAGTATCTTAGAAAATCAATGACAATCCAAATGTATGAGATTAAAGTAAAAAAAAATCAATATGCTGGAAGGGACAAAGTATAATCTCCTGCCATTTAGATATTTCAAACGTTATATTATTTTAAAACAGAACCATTTGGGGGCCTACTTTTGCAAAGTTTGGATTCCATAAAAGCCCTCGGGGCTTAATTGTTATGACATCTTTAGTCATCACTTAACAAACCTGAATTCCTCGCAGGGCTTCTTGGAGCCACAACGTATAAAACAGGATGGAGAGAAACAGCAGCGGCTGTAATTTATCACCCGCAGGACTCTCCCAGGAGCGAGGTTAGATCCCCTTGAAAGGCAAAACGCATAGAGTGCTGGACCCTAGCCTGCGACTCTTCACAGCGGAGGGTCTGAGTGCTTCCTGTGACTCTGACTGTGACCTTCAGACCGTGGTTTTCGAGCTGTGCTCCCAGGGCCCTCCCCCCGCCCCAGGTTCTCCTGCAGCGCCCACTGTGACGACCCCAGAGGGCGAGGTTTACATAGCAGGCCTTCAGTTACTCAGAGGGAAGCGTGTTTCTGCTCTAAAGCCACTAACTAAAGCCGGTTGTGCCCACCTCCCAAACTAGTGTTAACCAGGAGCATGTGTTTTGTGAAAACAATCAGAACAGGTCACATATAAAATATCTTAATGAGGGTTACTTGGAATATAAAAATAATGACTGGTACACAAGACATACATACCAATTGCTCAGTGCTATCATTTTTGATCCCAGACACATATTTGAATGACTGGGACACGTTAAAAATTTAAAAAATAAAATAAAAATCCAGGGACCCAATTGAAATGGTTCTGACTTAATTGGTCTGGAATGGAGTCCAGGAATTAGTATTTTTTAAAGTTTCCCAGGGGATTCTAATATGCAATGGGAATGGATAACCACAGTATTGCAATAATGCCAAGAAAGAGATTATACCCACCCACCCAGAGAGCAGGGGAGGAAGGGAACCTAGAGGATCCAGCAGCGTCCGGACAACCGGACGAGCCTCCAAGCACCTGCTGTGCACCAAGGCCATGGAAGTAGCTGCTCCGACTCCTAAATATCAATGGAAGCGTTTTCATCCATGTGTCTGAACTCAGTGGTGGGATTCAAATAATTTAACAATCGGTTCTCTGCCCTAATGACTGTATTAAGTATAAAAAATGATATATCGAAAAGTAAAGGTAGTTTATTATTTCATGCACTTAATACTTAAATAAGAACAATAAAAAGGTACACAGAACTATATTATGTTATAAAAAAGAGTTTTAAAATATTAATGAAAACACATTAAATAATACCTGACAAAAAACAATACAAGTTGTCACCCCTGGTTGTTTGGCACTTTTTCTCTTTACGTTATGTTTAGAACATACATGAGGGAATTAAAATGTAGTATTTCATTAAAGGTATAATGAGTATTTTGAAATGAATAAATAAATATTACAAGCATTGTTCCATCAAATATTTTTCACCTGTGGACGGAATGAACATTACCACGGGCGCTTAGAATACGCTGTTATGCAGATGAACGTTAAAAAAGAGTAAGGAATGTAAACTTGTGATTTCCACATTGGGCGGCTGCCCAGGTGCCACCTCAGAGAGAACCCTGATTCAAGTGCCATTTTAACAACTGGTTTGCAAACTCAACAAAGAATTAGGTATCAGTTCCGCCAAACCCGTGTGAAGCAGCTGAATCCTGGCACTGTCTGAATGGCATCATCATTTGCTTTGTCACAGTATTTTCAAAACATATAATCTTAAGACTCACCAGAGTCTGGAATCTTAAAACTAAAAAATCCAGGCTTTCCTCTTCTCAACTCTGATTCAGTAGGTCCACACTGCAGCGCAGGAATCTTCCTGTTTAACAGCAGCCCAGGTAATGCTTATGATTCGGCAGGCTGGTAAACCCTGCTCCAGGATCTAAATTGCCAAGAGAGACTCCTACAGCCAGTCTTCAAATCTCACCATTTGAAGCCAGCACACACGTCAGTTCTAGAACAATCTTGTCATTTCCTGTACCATTCTATGCTGCCTAGCATAGCCCAACTGACTACATGTTCTTAAGTTATTTACTGAGTTCATGTGTTCCTGTTTTAACTCTCCACCCCCTCTGGAAATGCAGGAATTGGGACTGGGAAGTAGAGGGCTCTATCTGGTCTTAAGGGAGGTTAGGAAAATCCAAAAATTTGGCTAAACAAGAATAACGGAAGGACAAAGTCATATTTGGAAGTCAAGTCGGCAAGACAACTGAAAAGCCTTTCTGAAACATGCTAGCCCCTGTGTGTGCCTGCTGGAAAGAAGCAGAGGTAACAAGAAGTAGTGAGCTGACATTTCTGCACATGTGTCGCTAAGAGCTTTACATATATATTTTTGTTGTTGTTGTTGTATTCCTCTGAAGCTGGAAACGGGGTGACAGTCAAACAGACTCCCACATGCGCCCGATCGGGATCCACCCGGCACGCTTACCAGGGGGCGATGCTCTGCCCATCTGGGGCGTTGCTCTGTTGCAACCAGGGCCATTCTAGCACCTGATGCAGAGGCCACAGAGCCATCCTCAGTGCTCGGGCCAACTTTTGCTCCAATGGAGCCCCGGCTGCGGGAGGGGAAGAGAGAGACAGAGAGGAAGAAGAGGGGAAGGGGTGGAGAAGCAGATGGGCACTTCTCCTGTGTGCCCTGGCCGGGAATCGAACCCAGGACTCCTGCATGCCAGGCCAATGCTCTACCACTGAGCCAACCGGCCAGGGCCAAGCTTTACATATATTATCTCATTGAATCCACATAGTATCTGGGCCACATACTACTGTCAACCCAGTTTACAGAGAAAAAGACGTAGATACGTAAACTAAGTAACCTGCCCAGTGACACACAACAGTGAAGTAACATAGACCCAGGAAGCAGGCCCAGGCCCACTAGTCTCTGAACCACTGAGGAATACTGTCTCCCACATACAGAGAACAGAACAAACAAGCAAGTGTAGGGAGGAGCCTACAGGTTTTATTATCATCTCATCCCCTGCTTCCAGGGAACAAGTGACCTACAAAAACACCTAAGCTTAGACTGGAGTCTAGTGCTCCAGAGAGAAGCCCCAGGTGTTCGTGCATCTTCCTGAACTTATTTGTTGGGAATTTTTGGTTCATGTTGTTGAATTTGTTTTTAAAACTTGGTGAACAAAAGTGCACGCTCATCAAATGCAACTGACTTAAAAGGGACTGTCTTCCCAAGTATGAGATGTATTTTCTGACCACCTCGATTGCCTGACAGCGACAAGGCCGGAATCCTGATACCTAACTGAGGTTCTGTGTTCTGTTTCACATTAGCATTTCATCATGATTCTGAGAGATGGGGCTGTCCTCTCGGATGTGTTTCTTGCAGTAAAGAGGTCCAAGGAAAATGATAATAAAAACCAAAAAGAAAAAAGAACATCTGCCCCAAACAGGTGTCTTTACCTTGCTGAGGAATGTGAAAGGAAATCCTTTAGAAGAGAGACTATGTCATAAGGCGCAAAGGAAAACAAATGAATGGGGAGCTGACCCCCAGGTTTACCTCTCTGTGAGCCGTGTGACCCAGATTAACGACTTCTCCTCTCTCAGCGAGGAGGCTCAGTCCTAAAACAAGGGCCGGCCAGACCAGAGCCACAGGCCAGATCTGGCTCCATTAGACTGTTTTTTAAGGTCCTGCTTTCAAACAACAATTCTTATGGTTTTTATGTTTGCTTGTTTTGTTCTTTAGAGTTTGTTTGAGGAAAGAAGAGGAAGAACATTCAACAGAAATCCTACGGGTCCTGCGAAACCCACAATATGGACTGTCTGGCCCTTGATAGGAAAAAAAAATTGCTAACCTAACACCAAGATGATACAATCTGCTCAGTTTATCATAAACAGCAAAGCCAGGAGGAGCTGCAGAACCTATATTTCAAGCAGGCCTCTCACCAGCTAATTGACCAGCTCCCAAGCAGCCTCTCAGCCCTTGAAATTCAAAGTTGTGCTTCAGCAAAATTTCAAATGACCACAGGGTCCCTCACAAATGAGAAAACCGTCCAAGAGTCATTCCGTTAAAGGCAAAGTTGAAATGACATAAATTATTGCTAAGTACCCTGTAGTCCAGAGGTCTAAAAACAGGGAAAGAGAGAAGACTGGGATCCCTGGTCCTCTGAAATGTCACATAGAAACATAAACGGAATAAGTAAGCCCTGGTATTGTTCTAGAGAAGAGGGGTCAACCGAACGCTCACTTGACCTTTCCCGGGCACAGCAGCCCCAAGGGCTCCTTGGAGGACAGACAGTTCACATACCCCGATGGTGAGAAAAGAAATAGACTTGGGTCTTGAGGGCCTTCACAGAATCCCAGCTCAGCCAAAGTTACTATTTGGACAAATGTAAACAAGACCCATTCCTTCTCTAAACCAGATCCCCCAGTTTCAAAGGGTTATCATCTACGTGTCTTCTAGACTTGTTTTTTTTTTAACACTCGTGTTAATGTATGTAATGCAGCTATGCCACAAAGAATAGTCTCTGTCTACACATTTATCAATGATATATAATTTAATTTGTTCAACTTTTCAAATATAGATCTTATGTTTTTTATTTTATGTAAGTGTAAATGATTTTATCTCTATCATACGTATTTCTTTATTTGGTTGTTTTTTGTATTTTTGTGTGTGTGTTTTTTTTTTTACAAAGTCGAGAGAGGGATAGATAGGGACAGACAGACGGGAACAAAGAGAGATGAGAAGCATCAATCATCAGTTTTTCGTTGTGACACCTTAGTTGTTCATTAATTGCTTTCTCATATGTGCCTTGACCGTGGGCCTTCAGCAGACCTAGTAACTCCTTGCTCAAGCCAGCTACCTTGGGTCCAAGCTGGTGAGCTTTGCTCAAACCAGATGAGCCCGCGCTCAAGCTGGCGACCTCGGGGTCTTGAACCTGGGTCCTCCGCATCCCAGTCCGACGCTCTGGTCAGGCTATCATATGTATTTCAAAACCAGAACAAAATGAAATTAGCTGACAATAACATGGTAAGAGGTGTGATGGAAATGCTGTATAACCAGATAACTATATTATAAAGTCTAAAATTGCCCCTCCTTAGCGTGGTTAGAGAGAATGATGTGTTTCAGCCGGACTGTGGAGAGCTTTTCCTTTCTCTCCGGCTGCCCCGCCCACCCCTCACTGTTTCTTCTGAGGGGCTTTCGTACCAGCCACAGAGAAATCGGGCTTCCACCCAAGAGGAGGGGAAAGAAAACAAAAACAACTCCACTGTACAGCAGAAAGGAAAATGAGTCTGACAGATTTATTCCTTTTTGCATTTCCTGTTGCTGCTTCCCAAGGCCGGCTTTCAAAAACCGGACTTCATCCCGGGAGAAGAACCCCAGCAGCGGGGCAGCCCTCTCTGAGAAAGATCGGCCCCTCCCTCTTCATTTCTGGAATTTTTTCTTTTAAATTTTGGAGCCAAAACAAGCCCCAGGTGTCCTGTGTGTCTAATGCTAACATGTAATAATCTCTTTCCTCTATTTGTATAAGACTTGAGAAAAGAAAGAGGAGAAAGACGTCAGAGTCCTAAGGATAAGGCCGGGGAACCCAGAGGCCCTCCAGAGGGAAGAGGAGAGCCACATGCTATTTTCAGAACAAACAGACATAATGACAAACTAACACTTTGGAGAAACTAGAACCATTCTCACTCATGTGTCTGTTTAAAAATGTATGTTTTGTAAGTACATGTAAGTGATATCCCAAAGACAGATTCAGGAGATTGCAGATAGGCATGCCCAGAAGGGCAGACTGGAGCAGAGGATGAAATGATTCCATGGGGGCGGAATGGTGAACTAATGTATATTACATGTCAAAGTTGCTGCCAATTGAGTATGTTCTTATAAAGAATTAATGTTTCACTCACATTCAATACAGTTGACTTGCTCCAGCTGAAATAGACCTAGATAGCTATTTATTATCTGAATGGCTTTAACACAGTATTCTCTACCCTGCAGCTGAAGTTATTGAGTCTAACATGTGGTATCCATTAGTTGAAATCCTGGAGTGTAATTGTCTAGATTTTAGGCATAAAGCATTGCAATAAAATTTTGCATTTAGAAAAAAAAAGATTTATTTGAAATCTCCTGAGTTCTGCCACCAACATAGTGGAAACAACATCAGTTTTCTTTTCCTTTGGCCTAAACTATACATTTCGTTGGCTTTTTGATAGGCTATTATGTTTAGAAAAATTAAAGGTACTTTTGCAAAAAAAATTTTTAAATAATATTTAGATATCCTTTCTGGAAAATCATTTAAGAAAATGAATTCAATCCCTCTTTTAGTAGAGGAAATAGTGATTTCTATACCCTGGGCATTTAATTCCTTCTCAATTTTTTTTTCTCTTTCTCTTTCCCAATTCCTTATCCCACCCTCTTATTTGAGAATTATAATTATATAGGAAGAAAACAATGTTTAATACCCTATAAAATAAGTTAAACTTCATTAATTAGCAAAATAGTATATATTTGAACTCTTTTAGTATAACTAGGTTTTACAATCTATGTTTTTGGACTTTTGGGGGTTTTTTTTACAGAGACAGAGAGAGAGTCAGAGAGAGGGATAGACAGGGACAGATAGACAGGAACGGAGAGATGAGAAGCATCAATCATTAGTTTTTCGTTGCGCATTGCGACACCTTAGTTGTTCATTGATTGCTTTCTCATATGTGCCTTGACCGCGTGCCTTCAGCAGACCGAGTAACCCTTGCTCGAGCCAGTGACCTTGGATCCAAGCTGGTGAACTTTTGCTTAAACCAGATGAGCCTACGCTCAAGCTGGCGACCTCGGGGTCTCAAACCTGGGTCCTCGGCATCCCAGTCCAACGCTCTATCCACTGCGCCACCGCCTGGTCAGGCTATTTTTCATTCATTTGTTTTTTATTTTCATAGTGATGAAATTTAATGTCAATGGCTTAAGGAAAATCCAGGAACATCTTTAAGAGTGAGTTTTAGGGAATAGTTTAGTTTTTCCTCAGCATCTCTACTTCCAAAACAGAAAAACTCTGGATTTAAATTTTTTTTTTACATTTTTAAATTCTATTTATTTCTTTTTATTTATTAAAAATACACAAGTGGTTTCTAAAGTTATTAATATAAAATGTTCTGTGATGAACAATTTTATCTTTTTTTATAAATAAATTTTTATTTTAATGGGGTGACATCAATAAATCAGGGTACATATATTCAAAGAAAACATTTTCAGGTTATCTTGTCATTTAGTTCTGTTGCATACCCATCACCCAAAGAGAGATCGTCCTCCGTCACCTTCTATCCAGTTTCCTATGTACCCCTCCCCCTCCCCCTCTCCCTCCTTCCCTCCCCCCACCCCCCATAACCACCCCATGCCTGTCCATGTCTCTTAGTCTCGTTTTTATATCCCACCAATGTATGGAATCCTGCAGTTCTTATTTTTTTCTGATTCACTTATTTCACTCCGCATAATATTATCAAGATTCCACCATTCCGCTGTAAGTGAACCAATGTCATCATTTCTTATAGCTGAATAGTATACCATGGTGTATATGTGCCCCATCTTCTTTATCCAGTCTTCTATTTTTTTTTACAGTGATTAAAAGCCTTTAAGCAAACTCTTGGCCAATACAGCAAGAATCCATAAAAGAGTAGTGTCCTTAACATGTTCACCAAGTCCAAGTTGGCCCCATCACCATGCCAAATTTCTGAAAAATGCAACCCAACCACAGTTCGGTCTGTTAGGAGCTGTCACAGGGAGCAGGAGTCCAGGAAAAGTCCACATCCAGGAAAAGTCCTCATGGCACTGGAATTGTTGTCACCATTCTATACTTTGCAGCTCATGTCTAAGTCCCAATGACCGCTACTTCTAGCTGGTAATGATTCAGGTAGACTGGAAAAGCCATTTGCAGCATGCGTGGATATGGAGCTTTTGTTCTCCTCTGCCTGGGGAGATGAGACCAGGTTGCCTTTCCCTGGAGCTCTGCGACTGTGGCATGGTAAAGAGAACCTTGGGATACACTAAGCAGTCTCAGTGTGGCTTCTTCAGTGTTCCTTGGTTGAAGAGTCCTCTTAGTTTAGTCCAAAGTTGGTTTTTCCAGATGATAGTTCATAAAATTAGTTTGTAATCCACTTTGGTTCTGAGAGGTAGATGTTGGTACGTCCGCCTACTCCAGCGCCATCTTGTCTCTCTTCGGATTTAAAATTTTTTTAATGATAAGTAAAATATTTAAGATAAGGTCTCCAACTATTGACTACCTTCCTTAAAACTATACTACCACCAGCTCCACAACAATCTAAGGAGGATGCAACAGAAAAAGGTCACAGCAAAGAACCCAGAATTTCAAATCATAACACACATCTGAACATTGACTAAAATTAATGCATTGCTTTTTTGTTTTTTTTTAAATATATGTTGTTTTATTTGTAGTAAAGCCATACACACACACACACACACACACACACTTTAAAAAGAGAACTAGTACATGCAAAAGAATGAAGTTGGACACTTAAACTACAGCATATACATAAATTAACTCAAAATGCATCTATGACTTAAAGTGAGAACTAAAATTATAAAACTCTTAGAAGAAAATGGGGGAACATCTTCATGGCAACGATTTCTTTGATATGACACCAAAAATGCAGACAACAAAAAGAAAAAGTGAACTATAACAAAAATGAACACTTCTGTGCATCAAAGGACATAACACAATGAAAAGGCAACCTCTGGTAATGGGAGAAAATATTTTAAAGTAATATAAGGGCCTGACCAGGCAGTGGCGCAGTGAATAGAGTGTCGGACTGGGATGCGGAGGATCCAGGTTCGGGTCCCTGAGGTCACCAGCTTGAGCACGGGTTCATCTGGTTTGAGCAAAACTTACCAGCTTGGACCCAAGGTCGCTGGCTTGAGTAAGGGTTACTTGGTCTGCTGAAAATCCACGGTCAAGGCACATATGAGAAATAATCAATGAACAACTAAAGTACAGCAACGAAAAACTGATGATTGATGCTTCTCATCTCTCTCCGTTCCTCTCTGTCTGTCCCTATCTATCCCTCTCTCTGACTCTCTCTCTGTCTCTGTAAAAAAAAAATATATATATATATATATATATCTGATAAGGGGTTAATATCCATAATAAATAAAGAACTTCTACATCTCAACAGTAACAAGAAAATAACCCATTTAAAAGTGGGCAAAGGACTTGAATAGAGAAATGTTTCCATTTCTCCAAAGAAAACATACAAATTGCCAACAAGTATTTGATAGTCAACATGGCTAATCATTAGGAAAATGCAAATTAAATATCACCTCAACTCATTAGCATGGCTACTATTAAAAAAAAACACTAAACATTAGCAAAGATGTAGAGCAATTAGAATTCTTGTGAACTGTTGGTGGGAATATAAAATGGTTCAGCAACCATGAAAATCAATGTGGCAATTTCTAAAAAAAATTAAAAATAGAATTACCATATGATCCAGCAATTTCACTTCTAGGCATATATCCAAAATAATTGAAAGCAGGTACTCATATAGATTTGTGTGCCCGTGTTCATAGCAACATTATTCACAATAACCAAGAGTGAGAAGCAATCCTAATGTCTGAAATGTCCAAACAATTGATGAATGGATAAAAACAAAATGTGGTAGATATACACCATGGAATATTATTCAGTCTTTAAAAAGGAAGGAAATTCTGGCATGAGCTACAACATGGATGAATCCACAGGGAAACATTATGCTAAATAAAATAAGCCAGACAGACACAAAAGAGCAAATGTTGTATGATTCCACTCATATGAGGTACATAGAGTAATGCAATTCATAGAGACAGAAGTAGAGTGGTGATTGTCGGGATTATGGGGGTAGGGAGGAATGGGGACTTATTATTTAATAGTACAGAGTTTTACTTTGGAAGATAAAGTTCTGGAGATGGATGGCAATGATGGTTGCACAACAATGTGAATATATTTAATACCATTGAATTGTACACTCAAAAATGGGCAGAATGCTAAATGTTAGGTTATATTTACACAACTATATACACATACCTATACAAACATGCTTATGTATATAATTTCCCTCCCTCCTGCCATCTTCCTAAAATAGCAGGGAGTTTTTTTGTTTGTTTGTTTTTTGTTGTTTTTTTACAGGGACAGAGAGAGGGATAGAACGAGATAGACAGACAGGAACGGAGAGAGATGAGAAGCATCAATCATCAGTTTTTCGTTGCAACACCTTAGTTGTTCATTGATTGCTTTCTCATATGTGCCTTGACCGTAGGCCTTCAGCAGACCGAGTAACCCCTTGCTCAAACCAGCAACCTTGGGTTCAAGCTGGTCAGCTTTGCTCAAACTAGATGAGCCCACGCTCAAGTTGGTGACCTCGGGGTCTCAAACTTGGGTCCTTCGCATCCCAGTCCGACACTCTGTCCACTGCGCCACCGCCTGGTCAGGCTAAAATAGCAGTTTTTATTGAAGCAAATTTTTATCATGAGTATGTGAATAATGTTCAGAGATGCATCTTATGGAATGCAATGATTACACTCCCTATTTTATACAGCCTTTTATTTTTCCTAGAATTAATACTTGCCTCAGAGTTGTGTTGGTGAGGGGGTAGAATGAGTTTTTTTCTATGCAATTCTTTTATTTATGTAATTCTTTTTCTGTATAATTTCTTTTGTAAATCTCCAGCAGCACTGTAAAATTCTTTTTAATACAATAAAAACATTAAGTGATCTGACAGTTTTATTTTTCTTGGAGATGTTTGTCCTACAATACACTGTGCTCCCACTCCCTACTGCACAGCTGTCAGGTTAGGACATCTATTCACTAGCATCCAAGGAGTTCCTTTTACCTCCAAGATTCAATGCTGCTGCTCCTCTTCACTGGATCTCACAGCTTTCTCATTCTTGGTTTACTTTCTTCTTTTGATGGGAAACATTTCCAGAAGCTTCCTTAGAAAGGACATATTTTTAAACTTGCTTGTAAAAAAGAAATTACTTTATTGTGAACATCCCTGGAGAAAACAAGTTGATGATTCTTGAATTTAACATTGAAAATAATTTTTACTCCAAAAGTTGGAGGCACTTCTCATGGTTTCTTCCACTTAGGGGTTGCTGTTGAGAAATTCAATGCCATGCTGAGTCCTGACTGTTTACATATGACTGTATTTTCTTTCTAGACATGTTAAGGATCTTCTCTTCACTCAGTTTCAAAATGATGTGCTTTGTTTTAAGTCTCTTTCCCACCGATGTGTTGGGTACTTAGGAGATACTTTGATTCTGGTATTTTTTATCCTTCCTTTCTTTTTTCCTTCCTTCCTTCCTTCCTTCCTTCCTTCCTTCCTTCCTTCCTTCCTTCCTTCCTTCCTTCCTTCCTCCCTCCCTCCCTCCCTCCCTCCCTTCCTTCCTTCCTTCCTTCATTCCTTCGTTTCTTTTTTTGAAAGAGAGAGAAGGACCAATTCATTGTTCTACTTAGTTGTGCCACTGATTTCTTCTCATATGTGCCCTGACCAGGGCTCCCACCGGCGACCTTATGGGTCCAGCTGGTGCTCTTGGGATCAAGCCAGTGACCCTAGGATCTAGCCGGCAACCTGGGTGGTCTGAGACAAAGTTCTATCCACTGACCCACTGGCCAGAGCTATTTATTAATTTTATTTTATTATTTTTTTTTTTAGTTTTTTCATCTCTAGAAGCTGGAAGAGGCAAGGAAGTGGATTTCTCCCTAGAACCTCCAAAAAGAACATAGCCTTGCTGAACCATTTTGGACTTCTACTCTGCTAAAAAGTAAGATGATAAATTTGTTTTGTATTAAGCCAATAAATCTGTAATAATTTGTTACAGTAGCAATAGGAAATAACTGCATAGGCTTAATTTGATAAGGTTAAGAACATACAATCAAATGGGTAATTTTTTAGAAATAGAAAAGGAAAACTATTTCCTCCACCTACGACTACTGATTCGCTTTGTGTGGATATCTGCTTGGTGGAGATGAGAAACTGAACAAAAGAAGAGATAGTAGGCTGGCAGAAATGAACAGATCCACAGGGAAACAGCATTCTCTGTTTCAGAGATCGCTGACAATTATTCTTTGATTATCATATCTACAAGTTACTGACCCTGGTAATATACCATGAGCGGCAGATATCATTTCAGGCAGAGGTTCCCTGAGACCTGAGACTTAGTTCAAAGGCTCACTGAGATAAATGGCTGTACTACATATTCCCTTGCTTATCTGCTCATTGTCTACCTTGGCACTCCAGATGGGAGAGAGTGTCTGCCCCCTGCCTTACCTGACGTCCTATGCCTGAGACATAGTTGACCCATGTATGTGTTGAATAAGAACAATGATCATGTTTTCTGATCCAGAATTCAGAAACCTATTGTGATGAAGATCTGAAATGAGACCTGATAATAGCAGTGTCTCCAGGAACATGAGGCTGACCCTAGAGACTAATAACCAGGAAGCCGGCTCCTCCCCACTCTTACAGAGGTTTGAGGGTTATTATTTAACACCAGCTCTCTGATAGACCTCTTTTGCAGACTCTTTTGCTACTACAGTCTGTATTTGCTCATCTGCACCATTTGCAGTTTTGCTTTTATTAAAGTATATTGGACATACAATATTGTATTAGTTTCAGGTATATAACATAGTGAATCAGCATTTATATTCCTTATGATGTGATCACCATAGGTCTAGTACCCATCTGCCATAATATAAAGTTATTACCATATTATTGGCTATATTCCCTATAGCGTACATTACATCCCTGTGACTTATTTATTTTATAACTGGAACTTTGTAGCTCTTACTTCCCTTCACCTTTTTCTCTCGTTCTCCCACCCCTTCCCCCATGGCAACCATTAGTTTGTTCTCCGTGTCTATGAGTCTGTGTCTAGCTCTATCCATGTTGTTGCAAATAGAAAGATTTCATTTGTTATAGCTGAGTAATCTTTCTTATCCATCTGACTGTCAATAAATAGATGCCTATGTCGTTTCTGTATCATGGCTATTGTAAATAATGCTGCAGTGAACATAGGATTGCATATCTTTTCCAATTAGTGCTTTCATTTTCTTCAGATAAATACCCAGAAATGAAATTGCTAGATTGTATGGTAATTCCATTTATTTATCTATTTATTTATCTGTTTATTTATTTATTTATTTATTTATTTATTTTGAGGAAACTATGCTGTTTCCCATACTGGCTGTACCAATTTACAGTCCTACCAACAGTGAGTGAGGGTTTCCTTTTCTCCACATCTTTGCCACCACCTGTTAGCTGGTGACTTTTTGATAATAGCCATTCTGATGGTTGTGAGGTGATACCTCCTTGTGGGTTTTTTTGTTTGTTTGTTTGTTTTTGTTTTTTTGTGTTTTTTTGTACTTTTCTGAAGCTGGAAACCGGGAGAGACAGTCAGACAAACTCCCGCATGCGCCCGACAGGGATCCACCCTGCACGCCCACCAGGGGGCGACGCTCTGCCCACCAGGGGGCGATGCTCTGCCCCTCCGGAGTGTCGCTTTGCTGCGACCAGAGCCACTCTAGCGCCTGGGGCAGAGGCCAAGGAGCCATCCCCAGTGCCCGGGTCATCTTTGCTCCAATGGAGCCTCGCTGCGGGAGGGGAAGAGAGAGACAGAGAGGAAGGAGAGGGGGAGGGGTGGAGAAGCAGATGGGCGCTTCTCCTGTGTGCTCTGGCCGGGAATCGAACCCGGGACTTCTGCACGTCAGGCCAATGCTCTACCACTGAGCCAACCAGCCAGGGCCCTCCTTGTGGTTTTGATGTACAATTCCTGGTGGTTAGTGATGTTGAGCATCTTTTCATATGACTATTAACCATCTGTATGTCATCTTTGGAAAACTGTCTTTTGAGGTCCTTTGCCCATATTTCAATCAATTTTTTTTAATTGTATGAGTTCTTTATATACTTTGAATATTATCCCCTTATTGGGTTTATCATTTGTAAATATCTTCTTCCATTTGGTAGGTTATCTTGTTGTTGATAGTTTCCTTTGTTGTGCAAAAACTTTTTTAATATTAATTTTTAAAATTAATTTGAGAAAGAGAGAAAGAAACATCAATTTGTTGTTCCACTTATTTATGCATTCATTGGTTGACTTTTGTATGTGCCCTGACCAGGGATCAAACCCACAATCTCTGTGTGTTGGGACAATGCTCCAACCGAGTTACCTGACCAGGGTGTAAAAACTTTTTAGTTTAATGTACTCCCATATGCTTATTTTTGCTTTTGTTGCCCTTGCCTGGGGAGCCATATTTTAAAGTATATATTGCTAAGACCAATATCAAAGAGTTTACTGTCTGGTTTTTTCCTCTTAGGAGTCTTATGGTTGGCTTCTGGTCTTACATTGAAGTCCAGTGGTATCTAAGTCTTTGTTTATCCACTCCATCACAGTATCACTGTGCAGTC
Organism: Saccopteryx bilineata; assembly: GCF_036850765.1. Taxonomy (NCBI): domain Eukaryota; kingdom Metazoa; phylum Chordata; class Mammalia; order Chiroptera; family Emballonuridae; genus Saccopteryx; species Saccopteryx bilineata. Next base: position 183,801,961 of record NC_089490.1, on the reverse strand, counting down.
TGGAGCCGCCTACTCACTGCGGAAGCCCTGCCCCCCACCCCTCCCGCTCTGCCATGTCAGGTGCTGGCGCTCTGCCTCTCTTCCGCGAGCAAGCCCTCTGCTTCTCCCTATGGGGGCGTGTTCCATTCCGAAGCTGCATTCTCAATGCTCTCCAGCAGGAGTCGGCAGCTGAGACCCACAAGCCAGTACAGCCCCCTGTTTCTTTTTGTAAAGTTTCACTGGAACACAGCTGTGCTTATTTGTTCATACATTGTCAGTGGCTGCTTTCAAGTCACAGCCTCAGAGTGAAGTAGTTGTGATAGAGATCATATGGCCTGCCAAGCCTAAAGTATTTTCTAACTAGTATTTTAAGGAAAGGGTTTGCCAGCTTTAGCTCTGTGCATCTAGATGAGAAGAGGGTGTTGATCCTGCTGCCATTGGAACAGACTCTTTCTTCCTGTTTGAAGTAAAACTGAAAACTATTCCCCAGTTGTATAACACAAAGACATCTACTGTATAACGGTGTCACAAACCACTGCCTAACCCCCGAGTGTCTTGGAATATTATTGTTTGTTCACATAACGCAAAATAACATACACGTTGCAATAATTTTTTGAAATGTTTACACATTCTAGTTCTTTATTGAAGAGACAGTTCAGATCCATTTGGATATATATATATATATATATATATATATATGCAAAGGGTAGGATGACAAAATATGTAATTTTTCAAATATTTTATTTAAAATATACATTATATTAAGCTTTAAGGTCATAATGTAGAAAGTTTTAGTAGTTGCCTTTAAAACTACCATAGAGTTTTTCCTGTGTGGGCTTATGCCAACCCTACCATTTAATTTCTGTTATGCAATATATTCATACACATCTATAAATATATGGCAAGAGTGCTGAGCAACAAAAATAGTAGACATTTGTTTTTTTTAAAAGTATAATACAGATGCAGAAAACAAATATATCTCAAGTGCACAAGCCACTAGATAATTAGCACCCAGATCTCAAAACAGAGTATTACCAGCATCAGCTAAAACCTCCCTTTCAGGCTGTGCCAAGGTTAACTGCTCTCTTGATTTCTAACTGCATGGAAAAATTTTGCCTGATCTTATACTGTATATGGACAAAATTATACACAATGTTTGCCTTTGTGTCTGGATTCCTTCATTGGACTTTTTTTGTGTGTGTGACAAAGCTGTGTTATTGTCATTCATTCTCTTTGCTTTACAGAGTTCTGTAGAGAAACATACCACTTAAGGTCATTCACTCTACTGCATATTTGCCTTCAGATAGGCTGGCTGTTGTATGAAAGGAGACAAGATTACAATAATTTTTAAAGTGACATACAAGGAGAAGCTATTTTATTATCAGATAAAATGGACATTTCAAGTTGCCTGGCTAACTATGAATAGGTATAAAGAAACATCTATTTTATTTTTATTATAGGTGAAACACTTCATTGATTGACAGAACTTCTGATCACATATTTTCAGAGATTCTGGGGTTCAAACTGGTCACTCCACAATAGCTATTCTGGAGAACTTCAATGAGAATCCTATTTGCAAAGCTGGTTTCCCATAGCAAGTACCTGTATATATTCTTTTGTAATAATTGGAGCCTTTTGTAATAATTAGTTTTTAAACCTATGCACAATAACATTGAAGCAATGGGACAAAAAAACCTAAATCCCCTCTCTTCTCTAAAACTCCCCATATCTGTCACTGAGTCTATAGAAATTTTGTTCCCTCCAGTCAGCATTATTTATACATTGCCCCAAATTTGCATGTTATATGGGAAATTATTGAACCCTATTACTTTAACATTTTTTAAATATCTAGTTAATTCTACAGCATAAAGAACTGAGCATCAAATCCAGATTCTCAGAATATAAATGACCTGAGCATATTTCTCTACCTGGCAGAAGGTGGCACTAGAGTTATGCTTGCAAAACCACTGCTAAACGTCTAGTATTTCATTAGCCAGGTTTCAAACAGCTCGCTAGGATGGGAATCATGATATATACAAATCCGTTTGTAGTCTTCAAATATATTTACCAGAATCAAGGCCATGTCAATCAAACTTCTCAGAATCCTTTTCCAAAAACATGTTGTAAATTACTCATTTTACAAATATTTATTGATCCCCTACTATGTACAAAACAGCCTATACATATGTATGTATGGATGAATATATATACCTATATATATTACTTTTATTTATATATTTTAAAATAAATATATTTATTTTATGTGTATGTATATATATATATATCAATAAACCATATAGATATTGAAAATTACCTTCTAACGGTAGAGACAAACATCAGATAAGCCCTAGTCAACTACCTATTTAAATGACAGTTGTCACAGTGTTACAAGCAGATGTGCAACATGTGATGACAGGAGATGAAAGTAGGCCTGAGCCAGGTGGGGGGCAGGGTAACAGGTCTTTCTCGAGTGCTTCCTGAAAATGCTCATTCTCTATTCCTAAAATGTCACTCTTTCTAGACCCTAGTTTTGTTTCTACTCTTAAATACCACTCAATAATGAATTACACTAGTACAGTTTTGTCCCGTATTCCATGAGCTCATCCAACACCGTGTAATTTCCCTTGGTTTTGCAATGCTAGTTTCCTTTGAGTATTCAATAGGGCAGTTCTCACCTGATGGCAGGACCACCCCTGTGGCAATGATTTGAAGGGTGCTCCTGGCGTTCATGAGTGACAGCCAGGATACTCACTCATTGTTCCTGGCACCTGGCCAGGTGTGGAACCCTCCTGCACAAGAAAAACTTACTCTTCATCCTTCATAACTTTCCAGGGCCCCACTGGTCATTCATGAATGCAAACAGCCTGCTTATAATTATGTCATGTCTTACATGTAAACACATAGTCTGTTGCGTGGTTTTTAATGTAAACTAAATTTTCCAGGAATACAACATGAATATAAATAGAAAGAATACTGTACTTTGTTTAATTTGAATCTGTACCAAAAATTCTTTATTATTTCAGAAAAATTCTTGTACTAATGGCAGTGCCATGGCTGGCATTTGAGTTACAGTTTGCCACACCCTGCCATTCTGCTTGTATTGTTGGCACGTCCATGAAGATTCTAAAGATGGATGTAAGCATCTCACCACTTAATGTCTTCCAGTGCAATCAAGTCAAAGCATTCATACATTGAAATATAGATTATTTCATTAAAAGTTACTTTCCTTGAAATTCTCCTTTACATTAAAGCCAGGTAATTTTTTTTATTATTATTATATGTGTAGGGAGCTTATATAATCAGTGAGTTTCATTTCAGGATAGTAAAGAAGGCATTACATAATATTTATTTTTAAAAGAGTTCATTGGTTCTAATGAGGGGAGAACTAGTGGAGCAGAAACTAATAGGAAACCAGGAGACAGTGAGACCTGGGTTAAATACCTACCCCCACCCCACCCACCACCCACCTTCAGTACCGTCTCTGTGTCCTTGGGGAAGTTCTTGAGTATTTATCATCTTAGTGTCTTCATCTATGTAACAGGACACTATAGAACCTATCTCACAGAAGTCCTGCTGTTTCTCTGAGGATTAACTGAGATAATATTCAGAAAATGTGTATCACAATACCAAGCACATCATTAAAATTCATTCAGCCTAAGTCGCAACTGACAATACTTTAGAGCTTACTTTCCAAGTCAGTTGAAGTATACTGGTGTCTTTCCTCTGAATGCTAAACTCTCTGTATTCTGATTAAGAGTCCAGCCTGACCTGTGGTGGCGCAGTGGATAAAGTGTCGACCTGGAAATGCTGAGGTCACCGGTTTGAAACCCTGGGTTTGCCTGATCAAGGCACATATTGGAGTTGATGCTTCCAGCTCCTCCCCCCGTCTCTCTCTCTCTCCTCTCTCTCTCTCTCTCCTCTCTAAAATGAATAAATTTTAAAAAAAAGAGTCCATATGGTATGTACACTTTTTAAAAATTTTTTAATTATTGTTATTTTAGGTTTTAATCCTTCAGGATTAAAGCCATCTGGCTTCCACGCTGATTCCAGCTACACCCTACCCCATTATGTTAATTTACATTCCTGTTCCCTCACTCTATAATCAGGGAGAATACATAAATGTATTTGATGACCAGAATGTGGTAAATAGAAGTCAAGATCTTATATTTGATAAGGAAATATTCTTGACCCCATTTCTTCTATAATCCACAGATCTTTATCAGCCCCAGACATTTGTCAGAACCAAGTAGATCCATGATGGCGAACCTATGACACACATGTCAGCACTGACACCCGTAGCCATTTTTGATTACACGTGGCCACATGCAGCCACATACCAAAGAAGTATGGGGCCACATGCCGAGAAGGACATTTCATTCTTGGCTGCTGCATGGCCAGGTGCAGTAGCCTAAGATAAAACATTTGCTGTAGTGTAGACACTCTGTGCTGGAGGTCTGTAGGCCAAAACAACAGAACTCTGACGAGATCGGGCGCGTTCAGGGTGGTATGGCCGTAGACAACAACAGAACTCTGGCACAGAGCGTCTAGTTCTGGGACTTCCAGTTAGGCCGTTAGGGGATCTTTGACCTCATTTCTGGCCAGTGGAGCAGGGAGCAGCGGAATGCCGCAGGGGACGCACCTCTGGGGGCCCTGTGATCACCATTACCCGCAACCACATAACCATAGCAACCATCATCCAATCTACTGTTCTGGGGTGTCGTGGATTTCTAATTGACCATCATTACTGAGATAAGTGAGGGGGAGCTGGGAGAGGCGAGGGCCTGTGCTATGGGTGCCATTTTCCGCCATTAGAAATAGCAGCAGCCATCTTAATTTACAGAAGATGCAACTTGCAGAATATCAAGACAGCATCTGGGCTCAAGTGTTTGTCGACTTGAGGTCAAAGCTTGAGAATCTGGAAAGGTGTCGCTTGGAGAATCAAGAGGAGTGCCACTACGAACAGGAAATTTGGAGTTCCTGGAACTGATTACCAGACACTTTTAGCACCCTGAAAAATATAGCAATGGCTTTACTCACAATTTTTCCCTCTACATACTTTTGTGAGACCTTATTCTCAGCGTTAAATAATATCAAAACCAACAAAAAAAAAAAGAGATTGACAGATGAAGTTAGTAGTGCTTGCTTGGGCTTGAAATGTACAAAATATCAACCTTCAATTGAAGATTTAGCCAATGAAATTCAGCAACAAAAAAGTCACTAATAGGCAGGTTAGTTAAAGAATGTCCCTTACCCGTCACTTATCTTAGTTCATGGCACCCCACACAAGTTAAATAATATCAAGACCAACAAAAGAAACCAACTGACAGATGAACAAAGAAGTCACTAAGCAGGTAAGTTAAATAATTAGTTCTTGGTTTATTAAATACAGTTATATATTACAATTATACATTTTTGTTATTTAAACTATAAATATCGTGAAATTATGGGTTTTTTCTCGAAGTGACACACCACCCGAGTTATGCTCGGTTTTTTGGCGAATTTTGACACACCAAGCTCAAAAGATTGCCTATCACTGAAGCAGATCATTGTCCAAATGAAAATTATTGTCAAATAAATTAGGTTGAAAATACAATTGATATTATTCCTGTACAAACTATTAAGCTTTTTTATAACCCTGAATAATTCATTTATTCAACAAATATGTGTTTGGCTCTTAGGAAATGTGCTGGGGGCTGAATTGAATAACTTTCAACAAATATGCATTGGCATGATAGGCTCTGGGCCAGGTGCTAAGAATAGAGAGATGAATAAGATATGGTCTGTGTTTCAAAAGTCTGAATCTACCTGACCAGGAGGTGGTGCAATGGATAGAGTGTTGGACTGGGATGCGGATGACACAGGTTCGAAACCTCGAGATCGCCAGCTTGAGAATGGGCTCATCTGATTTGAGCAAAGCTCACCAGCTTGAGCCCAATGTCGCTGGCTCGAGCAAGAAGTCACTCAGTCTACTGTAGGCCCCTGGTCAAGACACATATGAGAAAGCAATCAATGAACAACTAAAGTGCCACAAGGAAGCATTGATGCTTCTCATCTCTTTCCCTTCCTGTCTGTCTGTCCCTATCTGTCCCTCTCTCTGTCTCTCTCTGTCTCTGTCACACACACAAAAAAAGACTGAATCCATATGAAATAAACCAGCAGAATTTGAAATGTAAATAATCTTTATTTGTCTCAAGGACAACTTGTAAGATAGAAAGTAAACTAATTCTTGAGTAGCTATCATTATCAAAATACTATAGAGTACTACACTGTCACATACACTAACATTCATTTTAATTTTACTCTCTATACCCAACCTATGAGACAAGTATCATATTCATTCTTGGTTTTGTTTATGGACAAATCAGCTTAGGGAGACTATATAACTTTTCTAAATTAGTAATACCAAGAGCCAGTTTTTACTGGGATGGTAACTATACATTAAATTGCATTTCATCTTTACAAAAAAATCCTAAAAGGTAAGGACTGTTATTGTTCATAGTCTATAACATGAAACAGTGAGTAAGGGAAATTTACTTCTGTCTTTCTTTTTTTTTAGTTTTTTTTTTTTGTATTTTTCTGAAGCTAGAAACGGGGAGAGACAGTCAGACAGACTCCCGCATGTACCCGACAGGGATCCACCCGGCACGCCCACCAGGGGGTGATGCTCTGCCCACCAGGGGGCGATGCTCTGCCCACCAGGGGGCGATGCTCTACCCCTCCGGGGCATCGCTCTGTTGCAACCAGAGCCACTCTAGCACCTGGGGCAGAGGCCAAGGAGCCATCCCCAGCGCCCGGGCCATCTTTGCTCCAATGGAGCCTCGGCTGCGGGAGGGGAAGAGAGAGACAAAGAGGAAGGAGAAAGGGAGAGGTGGAGAAGCAGATGGGCGCATCTCCTGTGTGCCCTGGCCGGGAATCAAACCCGGGACTTCTGCACGCCAGGCCGACGCTCTACCACTGAGCCAACCAGCCAGGGCCGAGTAAGGGAAATTTAAGTAAATGTTGCAATTTCACACAATTAGCTATGGAACCAATATATGGTCCAGGCCACCTGCTTCTCAAGCTCGTGCTCCTGACCACTGCATGACAATTATCTACCATCCTGCAGATGAGTAGGAGAGACAGAAAGAGAACTCCAGCTTGCTTGACTTCAGTCTCCATGTTCTCTCCACCAGACTGCTTCCTCTAGCTCGGGTCCATGTCTGGAGACCATGGAGGAGCTATACTCCAAGACTTTTTGAACTTAATAAAATGAGATTGAAAGGGAACTGTATATAGATGGACCTGAACAGAATAGTTTGTGGCAGACCAATGCTCCTACCAATTCATCCAGAAAAGTCAAGTGAAATACAAAACTCATATCTTTTTAAAGCATCCAAGAGCTTCAGGTGTAAGGGGAACCCAAGGACTAAAATTCTGGAAAGAAGACCGCCTCTCGGAGATAAGCCGAGGGGCTGAGCCTCTTTTGTCCTGAGGGGAGTTAATAATTCTGGCTGGAACTGGAGACTGAGATTTGGAGTTTGGACCAGGCAGAGGCTTTGCTGTGGGTGGAGAGAATGGCAAGCTGTTGACAGTTGCTCCAGGATTGGAGTGCCAAAAATTGGAGACACTTCAGGAACCTCAAACACACAGGGTTTATCACCCAAGACTTCACTAATTCTGAAGCTGCATGAGGCAAGAACATAAAAATCTAAATCTAAAACCTCTCATAAGCAGAGCCAACTTTCCCATTGTCTTTCTCAGAGCTAAGGAAACAAAACGGTGCCATGCTCTGAATGAAAGCCCTGCAGGGTCATGTCCTAGGAAAGAGAACAATCGGGGGCATAGCTGAGTCCTATTACCTTAATAAGCTTGGGCTGCTATACAAAGTACAATAGACTGGGTGGCTTAAAGCGCAGAAATGTATTTCCCGCAGTTCAAGAGACTGGGAAGTCCATGATCAAAGTGCTGCCCAGTCTGTTTCTGGTGAGAGCTCTCTAACTGGCCTGCAGATGGCCGTCTTCTTGGAAGCCCGTACATGGTGGAGAGAAAAATCTTTCTCTCTCTTTCTCTTCTTATACAGCGACAGTCCTATGAGATTATAGCCTCACCCTTATGACCTTATTTAACCTTAATCATCTCCTGAATACCCTGTCTCCAAATTTAGTCACTATAGGGGATTACGGCTTCAACACATATTTGGGGGTGACACGATTCAGTCCAATAGTACTTATCAGAATGCAGGCTGACCTCAATACACCTAAATGCGGGGAAGTAAAATAAATAGAATGTCCCAACAACGTTGTAAAAGGCAGTAGCCTATATTTGTATAAATTTAGACTGTGTAAATTATCTACAAAAAAAGGTTGAATATATTTTTCTCATTGCTGAACCTTCTACCTCAAGCTGTAGAGCTCTGAAAATAAAACACAAGCAATTAGAAAGTAGCATAAACTTTCAGAACAACTGATTCTATTTTATAGTATTCTTTCAAATGCCAACAAGTTATTCGGGGCAGTGAGATCTTGCTGCAGAGCAAGGTGTTTGCTCAACTTGAGATTTCTGAGCCTGTCATTTGTGACTTTAATTAGTGATTTCCTGAAAATACTTATTCAGTCTCTGAGTCCCTTTCATCAGACAACTCGGTGGGGTCTTATTTCTTCATTTGCTCTTAGGAAAATGTATCAATGCCTTATTATTGTAAGGAAACACTTAAATGTTATAGCTAGCAGAAAATCTTAACTGATTCTAACGTTGTGTTGAAGTCAAGGGTGTTTCTTCCTAATTTGGAGTCAGCCAAGTTCAGACTCCAGACGCAGGGAAAATGCAGGACAGGGCTATCAGTCTTCTTTGTTCAAAACAGATGACTCTGTAAGTATTTGCCTAGTTAAAAATAGCAGCATTCCTTCCCCCGAGTTATCAGCTGGACAGTCTAGCCTGCTCATATTTTTTTAACCCAGTCAGGGGAATTAAGGTCAAAAGGCTATGTACTCAGAATTAAATTTTTTTTCACAATAGATTATACTGAAATATTTGTCTACCTTTGGTATTTTTCTTCTATGATAAAATTTGCCTTAAAATGCTAGCGAACTGCTTCTCTTTCATCAGTTTTCATGTTGGTAACAGAAACACTAATTTGTTTCCAGCAAATTGTTGGTTTTCTTTATAAACATTTCTAATAATTCAAATAACAACAATCTTGTGTAAATTCCATCCTTTGATGACTATCTGCTATGCTCTATATCATTTAAGCAGTATATATAGTCTCACTGTTGTTTTATTTACATAATTTCCATTCTAAAATAGATATATCCTTTCACTTGATTCAGATAAAAACTTGTCACATCCTCACTTACTTTTTTTTTTACTTTCTTATACCTACTTTTTATTCCAGCTCAAGAATTTCATGCAAAATTAAATGAGTATATGTTGTTTAAGGATAGCGTGTTTCATAATAATGTATCAGTGCAATATTCCAGACTCTTCTATCTCCTCCCCATTAATCTATGCTCTGACCCATCCCCAACGGCAAAGAAAGATAAAAACCACCCAGCGCAAATAAAGTTATGTATGAACTTGTAAAATAAATGTCAAAGCTCTCTCTTTTAAAATTCACTTATAAGTTATTGCCATTATAAAAGAGTTACAGTGAAAGAGGAGTTGGTAGCCTGACTGTTGGCTCTTAAAACATTGTGAGTATTGAGGAGATATTTATCTTCCAGCTGAGATTTCAGGGGCTTCCAGAAGCCTGCCATGTGGTGGGTTTGATTTTGATAATTCATTAGATATGCTGACTTAATCAAATGTTGTTAGCAACGGGGTTCATATCGCTTCTCCTGTTAATGCCCAGGAGAGGTGGTACAAAAAAGCAGCATCAGATAATATATGTCAGTGTGGTTCCTGATTCCACAGATAAAGATCACACTGTCGGTACTGTGGATAAATAATCAGCACGGTTGATTGTGATCTTAACAATGCTGCACAGTTGGGGTCCAGGCTACCTGAGATCATCTTTCTCCCCCGGGTGCTTCACAATAACCCAAAGGGCAATGGAAGGCTATAAACTTTGTCAAAGACACATGGAGCCACAGGGAGCTTTGAGGGTCACTGAAGGGCAAGTATGCTTTGTGCACCGTTTGCACCCTTTCCTCTGTGATCACTGGTGATGAGCTGGGGCATACTTCCTCTAATGATTCCCCAAAGGAGGGTTTTTTCCATCAAGTTCATTCCCTTGACCTACAGATCAAGCAATGAAATTAGGCTGTTCAATAGCAGCAAGGCCAGGAAAGTTTATGCTTCTCTAAATAGCTGCAATGCTGCATGCATCATATGATTCCTGAGCTCAGATTGCTAATATAGAATTTTTAATTAATTTAATGAATTTTTAATTAGGACATAGAGGTGAGATGACCTTCGATCCAGGAGAAAACATAAGTCAGCCTTTTCAACTTTCAATAGAATGGTAAGCTTGCCTTGCACATTGTGATACCCAAATCAGGAAGCCTTTCTTGAAACAATAATGCCTGATAGTTGCACTCCAGGATTTTGATTTAATGTGAACAGACTGCTCTACAGCTTCTGCCAAAAGGCAACAGAGATGCGATATTTGAGCAAGATAGTTTATCCATCCATCTCTTTAGGTATTCTAAACTGTCCTTTTCATCAGAATAGATCCACAGAAAGCTATTTACTTGGATTGCACATACTCAGGCCCTTGAAGAACTATCTTCAGTGAATTTACTTTGTACTGTTATGCGCTTGGCAATTATTAAAGATCAGTTTAAGGAATACCTACCCGAAAACATTTCCAGCAACCTGATATGGTAAAAAGAAGCCTTAGAAGGTATTAGAAGTCAGGAGTTAGGGACCTTGATTTTTAAGGCTCCATGATGCCCCATATTGGCTGAGTGACATCTCTAAGGCTCAGCTGTCTCATAATAATAAAGGGGAGAAATGCCTATATTAGGTAATAATTGAAGTCAGTGAGATAACATAGAGGTCTGACACAGAGTAGATGATAAAGTGTGAATTGAACCTACATCTTGCATGAAATTTGTTGCTTTTATGTTATTTAACAGTCCTTCAAATAAGAAACCACTACTGAGAAAATATTCATTCTTTTTTGAGGATCATTCTACTTCTTTATAAAAGTAAAGAGAAGCATGCAACTTGTGTCTTTTTATACTTGGCTGACAGGAAAGAAATAGCTAAATTTAATAGTTAAAAAGTGATGTTTAGGCCTGGCCGGTTGGCTCAGTGGTAGAGCATCAGCCTGGCGTGCGGAAGTCCCGGGTTCGATTCCCGGCCAGGGCACACAGGAGAAGCGCCCATCTGCTTCTCCATCCCTCCCCTTCTCCTTCCTCTCTGTCTCTCTCTTCCCCTCCAGCAGCCGAGGCTCCATTGAAGCAAAAGATGGCCCGGGCGCTGGGGATGGCTCCTTGGCCTCTGCCCCAGGCGCTAGAGTGGCTCTGGTTGTGACAGAGCGATGCCCCGGATGGGCAGAGCATCACCCCCTGGTGGGCGTGCCGGGTGGATCCCGGCCGGGCGCATGCGGGAGTCTGTCTGACTGTCTTCCCATTTCCAGCTTCAGAAAAATGCAAAAAAAAAAAAAAGAAAGTGATGTTTACCTAAGTGTTTTTTATTGTTCCATGCAGTATGTATGTATGTATGTATGTATGTATGTATGTATTTATTTATTTATTTATTTATTTATTTATTTATTTATTTTAGCAAGAGAGACAGAGAGAAGGACAGACAGGCAAGAAGGAAGAGAGTTGAGATGCATCAATTTTTTGTTGTGACACCTTAGTTGTTCATTGATTGCCTTCTCATATGTGCCTTGACTGAGGGCCTTCAGCTGAGCTAGTGACCCCATGCTCAAGCCAGCAACCCTGGGCTTCAAGCCACCGACCTTTGGGCTCAAGCCAGTGACCTTGCACTCAAGCTGGTGAGTCCATGCTCAGCCAGTGACCTCAGGGCATTGAACCTGGGTCCTCCACGTCCCAGGCCAATGCTCCATCCACTGCACCACCCTCCCGATCAGACATATTTTCTTTTTTTTCTTTATCGTGCTATCATGGCGTTGAAGACTCAGGAAATGTTTAGCTAGTTTTTTGCTAGGTTATAATCAGTATCCTCTGTCTTTCTCCACCATGACTTTCCTATGCATTCATTATTGTCCTAAAGCCAGCATCATACTCCACCACACCACACTCAGAAAAATGATCCTATATGTGTATTGGTTTTCTAGGATTGTAACAAGGTAGCATAAACTGGGTCGCCTCCAACAACAGAAATTTATTCTCTCACGGTTCTGGAGGCTAGATGTCCATAATCAAGGTGCCAGCAAGTTCTCGCTCCTCCCTCAGGGAATGAATTATTTCCCTATCTCCTGACGCTGGCTGTCAATCCTTGCTCTCCCATGGCTTGCCAACTGCATCGCTCCATTCTCTGCCTCTGTTGTCACGTGGTGTTTTTCCTTGTCTTATAAGGCCACTAGTTGTATCAGAGTAAAGTCCACCTAAATAACCTCACCTTAACCTGATTGCATCTACAAAGACCCTACTTCCAAATTAGGTCCCATTAACAGGTCAACAAGACTTTTGGTGCAAACACAATTCAACACACAGCAACTTCCTGCTCAAAGAAGGCAGATATATTGCCTTTATACACACAGCTATCTACTGTGACCCCAATCTGACGTGCTTCCTATAGTATCAGAAGACAGTTCTCTCCTCCATTCTATAATGGGTGCTTTCACCTGATCTCTGGGTTCCCTCTCCTCACCAATTATCCCCTCCCTCAATCTCTATCTCAGAACTTCTCTTCCCCCTATTGAATTCTTTTGATTTGTTCTGCAAATATATGTAAGCCTTCCCCATTTATCAAAATATATATACTATATATATATCCTTATTTTAAATTTATTTGCTAGTTTGAAACTGCTTTTGCCATTACTAAGTTATTCTCCTTTCCTTTGGAATCCATGTTTATGGAAAACTTATTGAACCCAAAACATATGAAACCACTGCCTCTACATTCCTACCACATGTGTTCATTCCACGAGGAACCATTGCATGGAAAGGCACAGTTGTCCCTGGCACTGGGTTCACAGCAGATAGATGTAGCGCCTCATTTCAAGACAGCAGACACCAAACAATAGAAATAATACTTACACATCTTCATTGAGGAGAAGTTCCAGAGCTTCCTGAGGAAGCAGCATGACCTCATAGAGAATTCAGAGGAATTAACTATGTGGGAAAGGATTGAGAGTCCACGCTCAGGGATTAGTGAGTGAGAAGACCATGAGGCAGAAAGAAATGTGGTATTCCCAAGAAACTGAAAGAAGACTCTTGTGACTTTATTGTGGAGAATCAGGAGAAAAGAACAGTTTAAGGGACTATTATAGGAATCCAACCAAGTCACTCCATAATTGCATTATAGTGATGACAGTGGAAATAGAGTAATGGAAATATTAAAGAGAGAAAATCACCTTTACTTGCTGGTTGATTACCTAGGTGGGGTGAAGAATAAGGACATGCATAGCCTGACCCTAGGTTTCTGGCTAGTCAGCTGGATAGATAGATGTTAGTGTCATCACTGACAGAGGAAACTGATTTTGTGGTGGGTGTCAGGTTTGGGAAAATGATAAGTTCCAATAAGAATGTGTGACTCTCAGGTACCCATGAAACTTCCAAGTGGTAATAATAAGTAGGCAATCCTCACCTTTAGTATAACAGCTTAATCCTGCCAATAACAAGTGTGTACAAACACACTCACTAGACGGAGCGGAATGTCCATGTCAGAATTCAGCTCATTGAAGTCTGTAGTGTGACATGCTGGTCATTCTGCCTTATACAAGCACTCTTCATCTTTGGTTTCTACTTAGAACACTGTCCTCCTCTGATTCTTCCTGCTCTGGTTTGTATCCCTCTGCCTCATTTTAACATGTTTGAGCTTTTCAGAGGGACAGCCTTGGCCCTTATCTGACTCTTTCTCTCTCTCACTCTCTCTCTCTCTCTCTCTTTTTCTGTTTTTCTTCCCCTTTATCTTTTCTTATTTACATTCTCTAACCCAAGGGTCCCCAAACTATGGCCCACGGGCCGCATGCAACCCCCGAGGCCATTTATCCGGCCCCCGCTGCACTTCCGGAAGGGGCACCTCTTTCATTGGTGGTCAGTGAGAGGAGCATAGTTCCCATTGAAATACTGGTCAGTTTGTTGATTAAAATTTACTTGTTCTTTGTTTTAAATATTGTATTTGTTCCGTTTTGGTTTTTTACTTTAAAATAAGATATGTGCAGTGTGCATAGGGATTTGTTCATAGTTTTTTTTATAGTCCAGCCCTCCAACGGTCTGAGGGACAGTGAACTGGCGCCCTGTGTAAAAAGTTTGGGGATCCCTGCTCTAACCAACTCACCCTTACTAAATTCCAAACAGGATCTTGTGTGTGTGTGTGTGTGTGTGTGTGTGTGTGTGTTTGTGTGTGTGTGTGTGTGTGACAGAGACAGAGAGAGGGACAAATAAAGACAGACAGACAGGAAGGGAGAGAGATGGGAAGCTTCAATTCTTTGATGCGGCACCTTAGTTGTTCATTGATTGCTTTCTCCTATGTGCCTTAACGGGGTGGGGGGCTACAGCAGAGTGAGTGACCCCCTGCTCAAGCCAGCAACCTTGTACTTCAAGCCAGCAACCTTTGGGCTCAAGCCAGGGACCATGGAGTCATGTCTACGATCCCACGCTCAAGCAGAGGCGGATTTAAGAGCATGTGCACCGGACACACACCCTGGGCCCCGACTTCTAAAGGGCCCAGCAAAACCCCAACTTTACACTTTTTTCTAATGACACCAAGTTTGGTTTCATATGTGTAATTTTAACATTAATAGTACATAGTATTTTTTTATTTACTTAAAAATATGGTTAACATGTATTTTTATTTTCCCTGTCCCTTTCTTTATTTTTATTTTTTATTTTTTACATTTTATTTATTCATTTTTTTTAGAGAAAGGAGACACAGAGAGAGAAAGAGACAGAGAGAGGAAAGAGATAGAAAGAACAGAGGGGGGAGCAGGAAGCATCAACTCCTATATGTGCCTTGACCAGGCAAGCCTGGGGTTTCGAACCAGCGATCTCAGCGTTCTAGGTAAACACTTTTACCCACTGTACCACCACAGGTCAGGCCACTTTCTTTTTTTTAAAGGGCCCAATATTTTCTTCTGCACCTGGGGCCTCAACCGACCTTAATCTGCCTCTGCGCTCAAGCCAGCAGCCCCATGCTCAAGCTGGTGAGCTTTGTTCAAGCCAGATGAGCCTATGCTCAAGCTGGTAACTTCGGGGCCTTGAACCTGGGTCCTCTGTGTCCCAACCTGATGCTCTATCCTCTGAGCCACTGCCTGGTCAGGCCCAAACAGGGTCTTAAGTTAACAAATTCTAACTCTGTTTATCCAGTCCATCGTCCCTCAAGACATTCAGATGAGATTCTTCTACCTCAATTTTCCACAGGTAGCTCAGATTCATAAGTATAACCCAAATTACTGTCCACTCTTTTCAGACCGGATCATATCTTCTCCCTAATAGTTTTCCTCACTTAATAGCATCACAAGGTGAATGAGAAGATGAGAGGTTCTCTTCCTCATCACCAAAACTCAGTCCATTTCTAAGTTCTCATAATTTCACCCAGGAAGTACCTCTCCCCTCACCCTCACTGCACTACCATCTCTCACATGAACTGTGGCAATCATTGTCTTACTTAAGGACCAGTATACATTTTCTGTAAAGGCCCAGATAGCAAAATTTTTAGGCTTTGCAAGCCATACAGGTTCTGTGACTACTATTTAACTCCACTGTCATAGTGCAAAAGTAGCAATGGGCAATGTGTAAATGAATGGAGATGGCTGTGATCCAATAAGACTATTTATTTATGGACACTAGAATTGAATTTCATGTAATTTCATGTGTTATAAAATACTCTCCCTTTCCCCCCACTTAGAAACATGAAAGCCATTCTTAGCTCTCAGGCTGTACCAAAGCAGGTGACGGGCAAGATTTGACCCGTGGGTCACAGTTGGCAAACCTCTAGGCTATCTGGTCTCTCTCCCTCTATGGGACAGCCAGAAATGATTCTTTAAGCACCTCTGAACATATATATGTAAGTCTCCTTCTAAAAACCTCTGATGTCTCCTCTGCAACACAACCATTAGACTGATATACAAGACTCTTCCACCAGGTGGCCCCAAACTTACTTTCTAAACTCATTTCTTACTACCATTCCCAACTTCAGGCTGTTCCCTGAACCACTTGTTCTCTTATGGCTCTGTGCCTTATATTAGCTCCAAGTTGACTGAAGCCAGTTTGGTCAGGCTCAACTCTTACATGCTTTAGGGTAGAAAACGATAGCCCCAGAACACAATTATAATGAAAGCAAGTCTCAAACAAAATTCTTCCACAACAGACATTTATTAGTAAGTAGTCATAAAACAGTGAAACAATGTCTTCAACTTGAACATCTGTGAAGTGTGAGCTCTTTGTCACATTATCTCACTTGAAAGTTCCGCTGAGGAAAGTGAGACAGTCCTGGTGGCAAGATTCAGCTAACTATTGATATATACTAAAGATTCTAAGGCCCTGGCCGGTTGGCTCAATGGTAGAGCGTCGGCCTGGCGTGCAGGAGTCCCGGGTTCGATTCCCGGCCAGGGCACACAGGAGAGGCGCCCATCTGTTTCTCCACCCCTCCTCCTCTCCTTCCTCTCTGTCTCTCTCTTCCCCTCCTGCAGCCAAGGCTCCACTGGAGCAAAGTTGGCCCGGGCGCTGAGGATGGCTCTGTGGCCTCTGCCTCAGGCGCTAGAATGGCTCTGATTGCAGCAGAGCTACGCCCCAAGATGGGCAGAGCATCGCCCCCTGGTGAGCATGCCGGGTGGATCCCGGTCGGGCACATGCAGGAGTCTGTCTGACTGCTTCCCCTTTTCCAGCTTTGGAAAAATACAGAAAAAAAAAAAAAAAGTTTCTGGCAACCAAAAATCAGGAAATAAGCCCTTAGACCCAGAACTGATTGGGGATTAAATCTGAGGTGCCATTCTTAAGAGTAAAAACACCTTTCTAAATTTCTGTACCCCATTCATTCTAAGTAGGAGCATCTCCAAATTATATTCACCAATCCACATATCTCGAACACCACTAATTTAACCACTGAAAGCCCATTTCTAACATTTTATGCTAATTAAGCAGCCACTAATTTCACCATTGAAAGTCATATAACATTTATTATAATATATATGATATATATCTTGCTCTCTAGCTCTCTCTCTATATATAAAATATTCAATATATACCTATCTCATGATAGATATATACCTAATAGATATATCTGATTTTATAAGAGAGAGAGAGAGAGAGCCTATAGTTATGACCAGGGATGAAAATAGCTGAAGCCACCTCTAGAATATAGCCTTGTCATTAAATAACAGTATACACAATCCTTGGATGTGCATAATCCAAATTAGATCAACTGATGACTTCATCCCTTAAAATATAGTTTTAATTAATAACTATTACATTGCTATGTACATAATATCATATGACATTTCCTCTACCTGAAATATTCTTTCTTCTTTGCCTAAAGAAAGCCTATCCTTAGTTGAAAATTGCCTGTTTTTGTAAAGACTCCTCACAAAATTATAGGCATTGCCTGTGATGGTATTGGTGTAACCATTTTGAGGCTCAGGGAGTTTAAGTGGTCATCCCAGATTAGGTGACAAAGCCAGAAATCATACTCGGGACAATCATGCTGAGAATGAAACTGTGGGGACATAATAAACAGAAAAAATCTAATAAGTCCAATTCAAAGCTACCTTAAAATTTGTGCTGTCCTTGCAGTGACTATTTGCTTGGAGATAATTGAACTGAGATAAAATATAGAGAATTTTGAGAAATGTGTCTGACATACTTGGCTGAGAGCTGTGATTGTATTGCACAGGTTTGAGATGAAACTGGTAGTATATTATGTCTTTTCTATTAGGTACGTACCAAAGCTCAATAAAGTCCTTTCTGTGCAATAATCAAGATGCCTTAGTCCCTTTCACCTAAAATAAATGCATTGATTGACTTATGTCAAGTAGCCTGGCATATAATGCATACTCAATAAACATTGAATAAGTGAACTGCATGGATTACCATTTCCTTCACAGTGACACAATGCTAAGCTACCAGGCATAGCTCCTAGCTAATGCTCTTATAGAAACAATTTCTTTGATATACTTCTTATCATTTGGCTAAGATAATGTGAAGTTCCTCTTTCAGAATTCACTTAGTCAACTGTTATTGAACCCTTATAGGTACTGAGAAACAATGTAATTTTTCCACACAAGGCATCTTTCAGAGCCTTGCAAATAACTCATGCAAATGGTTATTTAGATTCCTTGGTTTCCTCTGACATCTTACCTACGTCTAATATAAGACAGAGACAGTGTGGAAAAACTCACCATTACCTATTTAGTCATCTGGGAAAGATGAGTCAGGGCAGTTATAAAATGCCAGAACTTTCAGCCACCATAGACAACTTTCAGCCACCAACTTCCCCTGTGACAAAAGGATCAAGGCATCCACGTTCACAGTAATTCTGTCCAGCTCACACACAAGTCCCAGGACATAGCAACTCAATAAAAGACTCCAGAGCTCCTCACACAGTGACCTAATTAAGTATATAGGGTTTTCCTTATAAAAGGGTCACTATGAGGCATTTGATCAATACAAAATAAAAAAGCATAACCAGAAAGGTGGTTGTAGAACTTCTTCACCATGCTGACGATGGCAAGGGTTTCTTTGTTGGTCTTACGTTCTGTGGATGACACAGGTTTTAACTAGTAAGCAATTGACAACTCAATGTTTTCTCATGTTTTGTGTCTTCATACAGCTATAACTCTGTTGGGAGACATTTGGAGATTATCAGAGTAGGAATTTAAAATAACCATGATGAAGATGCTAAGGATTCTAATAAAAAATGTGGACAACATGCAAAAAAAAAAAGATAGGTGATAAAAGCAAAGAGATGGAACTCAAAGGAAGGACCTAAAGGAAATGCTAGAAATCAAAAATACCATAACAGAGGCCCTGGCCGGTTGGCTCAGTGGTAAGCGTCGGCCTGGCGTGCAGAAGTCCCGGGTTCGATTCCCGGCCAGGGCACACAGGAGAAGCGCCCATCTGCTTCTCCACCCCTCCCCCTCTCCTTCCTCTCTGTCTCTCTCTTCCCCTCCCGCAGCTGAGGCTCCATTGGAGCAAAGATGGCCCGGGCACTGGGGATGGCTCCTTGGCCTCTGCCCCAGGTGCTAGAGTGGCTCTGTTTGCAACAGAGCGACGCCCCGGAAGGGCAGAGCATCGCCTCCTGGTGGGCAGAACGTCGCCCCCTGGTGGGCGTGCCGGGTGGATCCCGGTCGGGCGCATGCGGGAGTCTGTCTGACTGTCTCTCCCCGTTCCCAGCTTCAGAAAAATACAAAAAAAAAAAAATACCATAACAGAAATTAAGGATGCCTTAATGGGCTCATCAATAGGCTGCACACAGACAAAGAAAGAACCAACAAGCTTTAAGAAATGTCAACAGAAATGTCTAAAACTGAATCCAAAAAGAAAAAAAAAACTTGAAATAGAAAAAACTGAATACACTTCAACTGTGGGATAATTACAGAAAATATAACATACACATAATGGGTATACCAAAAGGAGAAGAAAGAGAGACAGGAATAGAAGAAAAATCATGGACATTAATGACTGAGACTTTTCCAGGATTAATGACAAACATCAAACTGCAGATCCAGGAACCTCAAAAAACATAAATATATACTAAAAAATCTACACCTTGGTATCTCATTGTTAAATTTCAGAAAAATCAAATCCTTTTCTATCCCAAACCACCAAAGTCATTTCTGTTTTCTGTACTGCACATCTGGTATGTGACATTCTTACTTAATTTTTTAAACCTCAGTCTCTTCTGATATAAGATGACTCAAAGAGATGTTGTGAGAATTAAATTAGATACTATATCTAAAATGTGTAGCATAGTGAGAGATTGATAGACCTATATTTCTACATGTAAAGAGAGAGAGATGTTTGCTCAAAATGTGTTAGTTCTAGTCATCATTATTATAGATGATGAGGCACTGGCCCAGAAATTCTTTTTTTTTTTTAATGGCAAATTACTGATCCAAGCCTGAGCCAAGCCTCCTGAGGGGTTACATGACCCCGAGTGTGAGTGTGAACAGTTGTCTGGGCAGGAAGCCAGAGAGAGCATTCTATTAACTTCCTTAATTCTCGGGAACATGCTCTTCTGGGTACCTCTCCAGGGCGCTTGCGACTTCTTTGCCAACTTTCGTCACCATATGGCCCAGTCCTGTACCACATGGCATTCATTCTTTCTAGTTCATAATGTCAATAGTTCCTTTAACTCTATTCCAAGGGTCTTTCTGAAATGATCCACTCTTGGCCTTTTTTTTTTTTTTAATTTTTCTAACTCCAGGTTTTCAACATTTTTTTCTGTTCTTATATTTTCCCTTTATAGGAGCTAATATAGGTATAAGCGCATTTTCTCACACGTATGGCATAACATTTGGAACACAGGTGAGTTTGTCTACCACAGAGACAGTCTCGTGCCTCTGGTTAGGATATGTAGAGCTGACATTGTGTACTGCAAATGCGTGGCTCTACCCTCAACAATTCCTGGAGCCCTGCTCAGCGCATCTTGCTGGAAGTCACAAACATCCGCAGCCTCAGTGCCTAGAGAGAAACGAAAGGATTCCTTTCTTCATTTGTACTCTTGAAGAGCATCGAGAGAGGTGGGCACTCCCTGTGCAGCCCACTTCCCACATCTCTTCTCCCCAGCTTTCTCACAGGCCTCAGTTCTTTCTAAGCTTCTCGCCCAACCGCATCCTCCAAACTA
Organism: Saccopteryx bilineata; assembly: GCF_036850765.1. Classification (NCBI taxonomy): domain Eukaryota; kingdom Metazoa; phylum Chordata; class Mammalia; order Chiroptera; family Emballonuridae; genus Saccopteryx; species Saccopteryx bilineata. Next base: position 183,781,084 of record NC_089490.1, on the reverse strand, counting down.
GAACTTCTCCCAGGCTACCAAGTTTCAGTTTCCCTCCTGGTTTGGTTTTGTTTTTCCCCTATTGTCTCTTTATAACGTTGGTTGTGTCATCCTCTAAGCTCAGGTCCCTCTCCCCCCCCCACACACACCCATTTCTCCTGATTCTACATCACACACTCTAGGACCTAGCTGAGAATGAAAACACGAAAAACCGGAATTGTTGTTGGCTTGTACAGTAGGAAAGGGCCTTAACTGGTGGAGACAAAAGAACACTCAGCTATAAAGGAATCTGAGTGGTTGGAGTTCCTTCCTGCTGCTGCAGGCTGATTATCCTCTCCTTCCTGCCTTCTCCCACCTTGGTTGTTGAGAAGCTTCTGCCTTGGGGCTCAGCCAGCCTGTGAGGCAGACACGCAGGCTCAGCAGTAGGCGTCACCTCTGCCTCCAGCCCTTACTGCCCGCTGGGGGGCCTGTCCTGCTCTATTCTTCTCTTGCTTCCCTCTGGGGCTTGCCCTGACCCTTTCTGGCTTTAGAAAACTAAAAACACTTCCAAGACAGGAAAAATGAGGCCCCTAAATGTAACTCTTCATTGTCCCTAAAAATGGAGACAATGTATATGACCCTCCTCTCTGCCCCCTGGAAGTACTCATTTTCCTGGAAAAGGAAAAAAGGGAAAAAAAAGGAGGGCTTTGGCATCATTCTTCTCCCAGCCCTTCCCAGCTCTCCTTCTGGATCATCAGCCTTTGATGCATTAGCCAAACCCCACTTCTCTGAAGAGACAGGGTGATCTTCTGTCTCCCCAACATATTATCTTGTGCAAAACTCATTTGCTAATATAGCATTATTCCTATGAGTCCATGTTAAGCGACAGCAGAGAAACAGAAAAAAAGAAACTTTTTAATGTATATACAGAAAGATCTAGAATGTAATATAAAGTGCAACTTTATATCAACTGACCCAGGTTCCACAAATATATATATATATATATATATATTTATTTATTTATTTATTTATTTATTTATTTTTCTGAAGCTGGAAACGGGGAGAGACAGTCAGACAGACTCCTGCATGCGCCCAACCGGGATCCACCTGGCATGCCCACCAGGGGGCAATGCTCTGCCCACCAGGGGGAGATGCTCTGCCCCTCCGGGGTGTCGCTCTGCCGCGACCAGAGCCACTCTAGCACCTGGGCAGAGGCCAAGGAGCCATCCCCAGCGCCCGGGCCATCCTTGCTCCAATGGAACCTCGGCTGCGGGAGGGGAAGAGAGAGACAGAGAGGAAGGAGAGGGGGAGGAGTGGAGAAGCAGATGGGCGCTTCTCCTGTGTGCCCTGGCTGGGAATCGAACCCGGGACTTCTGCACGCCAGGCCGACGCTCTACCACTGAGCCAACTGGCCAGGGCTCAGGTTCCACAAATCTTAATATTGTGGTCTATTTGCTTTAGAGCCTTTTTTCTTTTCACCTTTGTAGGTGTAGTTAAAGCCCTTCCCATGGTCCCATTCCTCTTGTTTCTTTCCAGGGGTAACTATGATCCTGAGTTATCAAAAGGGTGCTTTTGTTTTTCTCCTACATTAGACTAGAAACTCACAAGGGCCAAGTCTGTTACCCTATTTGCCTGAAGCTGAAGCAACTATCTGTTGGTTTTATAACCAACTGAGTGAAAGCAGGAGTTCAGCCCTCAGGAATTCTGGGTATATCCAAGGTGTACCTTATGGGCACCCAGCATGCACTTTGTCACAGCACATGGTAGCACTTAGTGTAACAATAATAATAATAGCTAACATTTATTAAAAGCTATGGAGTGCTTACTTTGTGCTGACCATTTTAATGACCACTTCACCTCTAAGTGTTTAACAGTAACAATTACCAATGCAGTGAATTGTTCCTAATTTAGCAGCAAAGGAATGGAACCATAGAGAAGAAACACATCACATTTTCCCTGGTGAGAAATATGAATGAACCCAAACAACGGACTCCGGAACATGAAACCCTTTCTCATACTTTGTCTTTCAGCTCTGCTCTTCTACTTGGCTCCAATTCCCGACACATTTTCCAAGTTCACAATTTGCCAAGCCATATGGAGATGCCTCAGTAGTGCCCCAGACCCTTATGAGAATGTCATTGCCTGGACCACAGCTTGTGGCTTGTTGTATGTGCCCAAGCATAGCAGCAGGTTTTAGGGAGGGACTTTCCTGCACCAGGATGACAGCTCTCTGGACCCAAAGAGATTAGAAACAGACCCCTCCAATACAGACTTAAAATCAAATGACCCTGAGAAACTATCCCATTATTTCTGGAAGTTTCAGTCAAAGCAAGAGTATTTAAAAAGGGGAAGGGAGGGGGACTTCCCATTTTGGCAAGATAAATTAAGTCCATGGCTGCCTATCCCTCCCACTGACTGAAACTTAAAACTTTGGATGTGATCCAGAAAGAAACTGCCCAAAGACTGAGAAGTAAACAATAGCAGGAAGGCTGGAGAGAATATTTTAAACTTGAAGAACAAAATGAATAATGGTGAATTTCTTGATTTACTTTTTCCCATCTCACTTATCTCCCAACTTTGACCAGAGGGCAGGCTAAATCAGGGCAATATTTAGTTCAAATGACAAAAAAACAAAACCAGAAAACTCTCTAAGAGAAGCCCACCTTTCCTGTCAGAAGACTAGAAAGAGGGGTCTTTGGAGCTGGAGACACCCACATAGCTTCCCTAAGCATGGGTCACTCCTTGCAAAACTGGCCACCTCTTACAGCTGACACCTGATTCGAACCAGTTCCGGTGATTATCACCCCTTTGCCTGTGCTTCTGTCGCCATGCTCCCTGAAAGCAAGCGCCAGCCACCACCAGTCTCCCCATAACTCCTACGGCCAGTTTGCAGACTTGTACGCTAAGTGCTGAGGGGGAAAGACAGGTGGCGATCCCCTGGTGATCCATCTATGGCGCCCTCCCTCCCACTTCCTCTTTCTCCCAGTTCCAGGACCACAAGGACTTTCAGCGAGTCTGCTCCGAACTTTTCCAATGGGGAAACAAGATATTAGTCTCCCCCCTTGGGGTGGTGAACACACAATGCAATATACAAATTATGTACTATAGAATTGTACACCTGAAACCTGTATAATTTTATTAATCAATGCCACCCCAATATAGTCAACGAATTTTTTTTAAAAAGAAAAGAAATCAAACCAACAATAAAAAAGAGACTAGTCTTCCCTTCTTACATACATCTCCATGTCTTTATAAGTGAGTCTCCGAAAACTTTTCTTTTTTTTTTTTTTTCTTTTTCTGAAGCTGGAAACGGGGAGAGACAGTCAGACAGACTCCTGCATGCGCCTGACCGGGATCCACCTGGCACGCCCACCAGGGGGCGACGCTCTGCCCACCAGGGGGCGATGCTCTGCCCCTCTGGGGCGTCGCTCTGCCGCGACCAGAGCCACTCTAGCGCCTGGGGCAGAGGTCAAGGAGCCATCCCCAGCGCCCGGGCCATTTTTGCTCCAATGGAGCCTTGGCTGCGGGAGGGGAAGAGAGAGACAGAGAGGAAGGAGGGGGTGGAGGGTGGAGAAGCAGATGGGCGCTTCTCCTGTGTGCCCTGGCCGGGAATCGAACCCGGGTCCCCCGCACGCCAGGCCGACGCTCTACCGCTGAGCCAACCGGCCAGGGCCGGAAACTTTTCTTGGTTTCAGATAAGGGGAAGCATTTCTTCACCTCCATGGAATAGGGGTAGTGTTCAATGACCATTGCACATCACCCCATAAAACTACCTCCTCTCTTCCGTGGATTCAGGGTGTGGGAGCTAGAGTGGTCAGAAAGCCAGATCTGGAGCATCTGGGAGAACTTGTGGTGGAGGCGCTATCCCTAATTGTAAATGGAGAACGGGGACTACTTGATAGCGTTTGTTTTCAGCTTTTGATCTTAGTCACAATTTGGGGACAACAAAAAAAAAACAGATCAGACACCTTCATGCAAAACCAATTATTGGTATAGGAAAAGAATTGATTCCAGTGTACAATAAAAAAAAAAAAAAACCAGCAAAATTTTCAAGTGGTTCTACATCCATCCCAGATTGACTCTCTCTAGCCCCGTGTTAGGTTCTAATCAAATGTTTTCAAAATGGGCTTGAGAACCTTAAGTGTGGTGGGGGGAGTAAAATTACTTTAGTATTACTTTAGTTAATCAAGTGGGTCATGACCGGCATCATTTGAAATAAAAAAGAATAGAATACATTGCGTATTATGTAAAATTTCGGTGTGGAAAGCCACTGGTTTAGCTGGTAGGACAGAGAAAGACGTCAACTATGCACACCTGGGAGAGAATGTGTCGAGCTGAGAGCTCCACAGAAGAATCTAGGGGGAAAGGCACCTATTCTCTTCCTTAATGAGTGCTGGCTCCAGAGAACCACGGAAAAGATATAAAAAACAAAGACAGTCAGGATGTGGCATTTGAAATTTCTTGAAGATAGAATATACCATTTCCTCAAATCCATTCATATCCCTTCCAAGTCTGAAAAGTTCCTGGGAAATACTGTTAAAAATTGCAAATATAACAGCAATAGTTTTTACTTTATTAAGTTTCTATTTTTATTACTTACTGATTTTTAGAGAGACAGAGAGAAGAAGAGGAAGAGAGAGAAAGAGAAACATTCACTTATGGTCCCACGTAGTTGTGCATTCATTGGTTGCTTCCCCTTTGTGCCCTGACCAGCAATCAATCCTGCAACCTTGGCTTTTTTGGACAATGCTCTAACCAACTGAGCTAACTGTCCATGGTAACAACAACAGTTTTATAGTATCCCTCCTTCCACTAATAAGAACTTCCAGTTCCCAACTAACTCTCAGTTATATAAGCTGCTCGACTAGACTCTAAAAGAGAAAGATGTTTTTCTTTTCAAGGTTAAAAGCCAAAAATCAAGAAAGGCCATTTTAGAAATTGTTTCCTTGTATAAAATTGTGCCCACTTTAATAAATATTGATAGCCAGGTATACAAGTCACTGTTGGTGACAGAGATTAAATAAATGAGACATTTTCTATTAAAAAGAAAACTATACCTGAATTTCTATGGGGGGGGAGTTATTGATGATACCAATTCAAATTAATTAAGAAAGACTTAGCTTGACTTTTAAAATTTTTATGTTTAGATAAAGCTGAAACTCAAAGCAAAATTCTAGTGGGGAGAACTCCTAGAACCAGGTAGGATAATCTCATTTCATAAATAGCTATACACCAAAACCAAAACACTTCCTCAATGCTACCTTTAGAATTTTATTATTCATCAGGTGTTTTGTACCTGGTGATACACCTGATGTATTATTGCTCACTCCAAATAGCCTAGGGCAGTGGTCTGCAAACTGCAGCTTGCGAGCCACATGTGGGTCTTTGGCCCCTTGAGTGTGGCTCTTTCACAAAATACCATGTGCAGGTGCTACCTCGATAAGGAATGTACCTACCTATATAGTTTAAGTTTAAAAAATTTGGCCCTCAAAAGAAATTTCAATCGTTGTACTGTTGATATTTGGCTTTGTTGACTAATGAGTTCGCCGACCACTGGCCTAGGGATATACGTAGTATATCTAGCACCTAGAGGTTGGACTATATATATAGCATTTCACTTTTTCATAAAGTTTGGTAGCTTATGGAGGCCACGCTTGGTTGTACTCAGAGAATCAGTGAGAGACATTCTGTTGCCTTTTGGCTTAATGAAAAAATTAGCCTGAATAACCAAAACAATATAAAATAAAATTCTTGGCCCTGGCTGGTTGGCTCAGTGGTAGAGCGTCGGCCTGGTATGCGGAAGTCCCGGGTTCGATTCCCGGCCAGGGCACACAGGAGAAGTGCCCATCTGCTTCTCCACCCCCCCACCCCCTCCTTCCTCTCTGTCTCTCTCTTCCCCTCCCGCAGCCGAGGCTCCACTGGAGCAAAGATGGCCCGGGCGCTGGGGATGGCTCCTTGGCCTCTGCCCCAGGCACTAGAGTGGCTCTGGTCGCCTTGGAGGGGCAGAGCATCGCCCCCTGGTGGGCAGAAAGTCGCCCCCGGTGGGCGTGCCCGGTGGATCATGCCGGTCGGGCACATGCGGGAATCTGTCTGACTGTCTCTCCCCGTTTCGGGCTTCAGAAAAATACAGAAATAAATAAATAAATAAATAAATAAATAAATAAATAAATAAATAAAAATTTTAACTGGCTCAGTGGCTAAAGCATTGGCCTAGAACACTGAGGTCACCTGTTCAAAACCCCTGGCTTGCCTCGTCACGGTACATATGGGAGTTGATGCTTCCTGCTCCTCCCCCTTCTCTCTTTCTCTCTGTCTCCCTCTCATTCTTTGTCTCCCACTCCTTCTCTCTCTCTCTCTCTCCCCTCTCTAAAATGAATTTAAAAAAATTTTTTAAGTCATTACATTAAAAAAAATCCCAAATCATTTTGCCTGACCAGGTGATGGCAGAGTGGATAGAGCATCGGCTTGAGATGCTGAGGACCCAGGTTCGAAACCCTGAGTTTGAGCTGGCTTTAGTGCAGAGTTGCTGATTGAGTGTGGGGTTGCTGACTTGAGCATGAGATCAGAGACATGACCCCATGGTCGCTGGCTTGAGCCTAAAGGTCAGTGGCTTGAGTCCAAGGTCACTGGCTTGAGCAATGGGTCACTTGCTCTGCTGGAGCATGCCCTCTGGTCAAGACACGTATGAGAAAGCAATCAATGAACAACTAAGGAGACTAAGGAGCCTCAAGGAAGAATTGATGCTTCTCATCTCTCTCCCTTCCTGTCTGTCTCTCTTTCTTGGGAAAAAAAAAATCTTAACTATTCATGGATAGTGTTGCGCAAATGAGTTTGTAAAATTTGTGTTATTTGAGTTTGCTCACTTTTATTGTTAAAAATGGCACTGGGCAGTAATTACCTTCCTGCTTGGGAAGGGCCATTGTTATGCTATTGTTTGCTGGAGGAGGGGTTTTTGCACGAAAAAGTTTTAAGAAGAAGGAGAAAGGAAAGGAAGGCAGTCAATTTTGCAGAGTGGGAAGAGAAGGAAGCCAAGATGGCAATGTTGAAGGAGAAGCCAGTTTGTGCAGAGAGAAGAAGGGAGAGTTTGTGCAGATGGGGAACCAGAGGTGACTAGGACTGGTGGGGCCTTTGATCCTAGAAAAACCCGAATGTGTCAGTAGCTCTGTGAGCTCTGAATGAGTGGACGGGAAGTGTTTTTCCCTCTGTGTGTGTTTACTCACTGGCTGGATGTGAGGCTAGAATAAAGGAATGACCCACCATTTTTTGGCTCCACTGTTTCTTTACCATCTGCCTGAATATAATGGGAACCTGCACGTGCCTGGCTGTGATGACAGCGGCTACTGGCCATACAGATAGTGACTAAACTAAAAGCAAAAAGGAGGGAAAGCCTAACTCACTGCTGGAAGGGCAATAGACATTAATTAAATACTTGTTGAATTATATGAATTTGATTGTATTTCCAACTCTGGCTTCCTGAGTTTATTGTCAGCCCCACTGGTTACTAGTGTTATTATTCTTGGGTACTTCTTTAACTTCTCTAAGTCTTGATTCCGTATTCATGAGATCTTGTTATAAAGACTAACTGAGATAACCCATGGAAAGCTCTTAACACAGTGCTTAACATACTTTAACTGCTTTTGAATAATAATGTTTTTATTTTTATTATTATTATTATTATTATTATTCCATTTCTTAGAGGTTCTTGCTAGCTATTTTAACAGCTAATACCATGCTGTTAAAATAGCTCTATTTATAGTGTGGGGAGATAAAACAGCCTACTTTTTAAAAGTGGTTTTTTAATGTTGCTTTTGTCATTTCTTTTGTTAAACTCAATGTTCAGGATGACTTACTTTTAGAAGCATGTGAACTTAACATTTATTTTCATCACAGTTAGAAAAGATGTGTTCTGCCCTTCCTGTAGGCAGAAACTTAAATCCAAATGAGATTCTACAGTGGAAAGTAACACTCCCAAACAAGTACTCTTCAGGCTTCTGCCAGATGCTACTCTGTTAGCTTTTAATGCATTCATTTTGGCATCCTTATATCCTAGTATTAGCTAACACCAAGAAGATTCAAGTGTATCAAGATTCTTGTATCTTTTCATTCCTGGGCCCTCCCCCGCACCCTTTTTTCAGTTCCAGAATCCACTCCCTGTAATGACGAGGTTTCTGAATGTATCTGCCTGCCTGTGTGAATCCAAGACTAATTCTCTTCTGAGACAGTAAATGGTTAGGTGTGTTTTCTTTTTCAGTATCAAACCTCAGTTTCCTCACCTGTAAAGTGGACATCCTAACAGTATATTCTTAGCACAGAAACTTATATATTTTTAAAAAAACTTAATATTTTTTTAATTTTAGCAATCATGATTATTCTATTTTTTTAACAAACTCCATCCTGATATTTATGCTTTTTCTCAAAGACCACAACTCTCATTTGCCCTTCTGGAGTTCTACAATCCCCCAACTAGGCAGCTGTCCACTAAACCTATGACTACAGTTTGGTTGAAATTATTCCTTAAAGGACTAGGACAATGTCTTCTTTTTTTCATATCTACTACCAAAGCTAGCATAAATGTTAACAAAACTTTAAAAATAATTTTCTTTTATTTAAATTTGCCAAAGTCACAGAATACTTTTTCAGAAGCTGCTTTTCTTTTTTTGTGTTTATTTGTTTTTTAATCATGATAGAATAATTGTATGGAAAGAGGCTGCTGCCATCACCATCATGGCCATTCACTTACAGGTTCCCCTTGAATTTGGACAGATGGTAAAGAAACAGTGAAACCAAAAAATGGTGGTCCATTCCTTTATTAAAATCTTGCACCGTAGCCCTGGCCGGTTGGCTCAGTGGTAGAGCATCGGCCTGGCGTGCAGGAGTCCCAGGTTCGATTCCCAGCCAGGGCACACAGGAGAGGCGCCCATCTGCTTCTCCACCCCTCCCCCTCTCCTTCCTCTCTGTCTCTCTCTTCCCCTCCCGCAGCCAAGGCTCCATTGCAGCAAAGTTGGCCCGGCACTGAGGATGGCTCTGTGGCCTCTGCCTCAGGTGCTAGAGTGGCTCTGGTTGCAACAGAGCGATGCCCCAGAGGGGCAAAGCATCGCCCCCTGGTGGGCATGCTGGATGGATCCCGGTCGGGCACATGTAGGAGTCTGACTGCCTCCCAATTTCCAACTTCAGAAAAATACAAAAAAAAAAAGTCTCGCACCGACCGATGAGCAAACACACAGGGAAAACACTTCCCATAGGTTCTACAACCAGGAAAATCTTCTCCGGTTCCTTCTAGAATCAAGGCCCCACCAGTCTCAGCAGAGCTCGTAAAGCCCCTCACCTCTGGTTCCCCATCCACACACCTTCTCTTTCTCTGCACAAACTGGCTTCTTCCTCAGCACTCTGCATTTTCTCTGTTCTCCCTGCAAAACATGGCTTCTTCTTCTTCAGCACTCTTCATTCTCTCTTCTCTCACTCTGCAAACATGGCTTCTCCCTGCCTCTTCTTCTTCTCCTGCCCTTTTCAAAACTTTCTGGCATGAGCCTGACCTGTGGTGGCGCAGTGGATAAAGCGTCGACCTGGAAATGCTGAGGTCGCCAGTTCGAAACCCTGGGCTTACTTGGTCAAGGCACATATGGGAGTTGATGCTTCCAGCTCCTCCCCCCTTTCTCTCTCTCTGTGTCTCCTCTCTCTCTCTCTGTCTCTCCCTCTCCTCTCTAAAATGAATTAAAAAAAACACACACACACACACAAAAAAAAAAACCAAAAAACAAAAAAAACAACTTTCTGGCACGAAAACCTCTCCTCCAGCAAACATTAGCAAAACATGGCCCTTCCCAAGCAGGAAGGTGATTTGCAGTTCTACAGACCCACATGTGCCTGGCGCTGCCCAGCCCCCAATACAAACTATAAGCAAGCAAACATAAAAATCATATTCTACAAACTTATTTGACCAACAATAATATAGACTCTTTTGGGGGAAAAAAAGTGAGAAAATATGAACCAGTTAGAAGAAATGAAAATTCCTTGGCCCTAGATTAAAGACATCTCTAAGGAGGGGGGGAAAAAAACCCTTAAACCAGAAGGTTTCCCAAGATAATGATTTCCTTTATGCTCAGTAATTTTAAAACAATATAACTTATTTGGAAGGGATTCAGAACTTTAAAATTGTTTTGAAACTGCATAGTAAACAAAAATCAACAATTGATGCTGCCAAGTTCAAATGATATAAATTTGAGTCCATAATAATATTTACTCAAAATCTATGATATTGAGGAAATGTTTGCTTTAATAATACAGTTCTCCATTTATAGTGTGTGGGGAGGCAAACTTTTTTTTAATGATATGGGGGTCCTTCTGTTAAAACCATTTATAACCATGAAGTTAGACTAACATATTTTGAGGGAGATCCTACTGTCACATGGCCACAAACACTTGGAACCCACATCACCACATAAAAAGAAACAGTAGAACCACCCAAGGAAGTTCAACTCTTCACCACGTTTTCCACCTTACATTCTGCTAGCTGCTCCAATGTTATTCTGCTTGATGGGGAAGCCAGACCACTCTGCAAACTCAAACCAACCAACCGTTTCCTTGCCAATAGCAGTGGCTAAGACATTAGGCCTCAATATCTATATCCTGGCTCATTTACTTACTACACATGTGGCTTTAGGTAAGTCACCTCTCAGCATATTTCACAAATTCATTCATTCATTCGTTTGTTCATTCATTCAGTGAATGTTTTGAGCATATACGATAGCCAGGCACTGTGTTGGTCATTAAGGATATAATCAAAGGTGTGCAGAAAGTGGACATAGTCTTTGAGTTAAACACCATTGTTAATCGTCTTCACTACAACTATTCCACAGCTCACTGCATGACATGACTTCAGTTCCTTGAAGCACCTTTTTCATATATAAAGTGGCTGGTTTCCTCTATATTCACTCAATGATCTCTTCCAGCCCTGTGATTATATCTACCTCCGTTCCGAGTGTTCTCTTAAACTTCTACCTTGCGCAAGCACTAACTGAAACTGAGCTAGAGAGAGAAGATAAAACATGAAGACAGGCTGAAGCCTGCCAAAGCTATGGGAAGAGTGAGCCATGGTTTTCATAGCATGTCCATGGCAGAAGTACAAGTTGTCTTGACCCCTAATATGTCCCCTACCAAAGCATCTGTCCATGGAGGGGACGCAGAACCTACAAAATCACCACATGCTCTTCCCAACCTCCCAGAGTCTTATACTCATCACACTGGCTAAAACAAACATCAAGGTCAGAAAGAGATCACAAAAGAGTGAAGATGCCCTCTGTCTTGAGGAAGGAAGAATGGCAAGTTCATATAATTTGCCTTGGTAATGGGCTGCATGTAATACTTGGAGCTTGACTGTGAAGAGAATTTGCTACTGTGGGTGTATATATTTCTATTTGACTGTGGTCATTTTGCATTGCTTTGGATCCTGTTGCATTCTCTTAGCTTAGGTCACACCTGGGTAGTAGGCTATTTCTCTCTTGAAGGGTGCAGGAACTCCTAATGTCATGCACAGAAAAAGGTAGACCTTGAAGAGGATTGAAGGACCTGGGAGCAGGACTGAAGCAGGCAGGAAGGAGAAGCTTGCTCTTCTGCCTGCCTTTTCTTTTTTTTTATTTTATTTTATTATTTATTCATTTTAGAGAGGAAAGGGAGAGACAGAGAGAGAGAAGGGGAAGAGGAGCTGGAAGCATCAACTCCCATATGTACCTTGACCAGGCAAGCCCAGGGTTTCGAACCAGCAACCTCAGCATTTCCAGGTCAACGCTCCATCCACTGTGCCACCACAGGTCAGGCCAGCCTGCCTTTTCTTAACCCATACTTTGATGAAGCTAATAATAGCCCTCCCAGTAGAAGGAAAGAAAGTCTTTCAAATGGGATTTAGGAAGGGGTTGTGCATGGAGATTTGGAGCGAGAGATTAAAGGGACCCTTAATTTGCCCACATTATCTGGATACATGTTATTCTAGTTTTAATTTCCTTTTATTATTCCCCATCACTAGGATTAAAAAAATAGTCATATATAATTGGTTGATCGATTTTTTAAAATAAAGATACCAGTACAATTCAGTGGAAAAGAACCATTTTTATAACAAACTGGAACAGTCAAATACGCATATAGAGAAAAATTGAACCTAGACCCCTGCTCCATTCCGTGTTTAAAAGGGTGGATTATAAACCTGAATATAAAGTTTAGACACCATAGCATTCTAGAAAAAAACAAAACAGGAGAATAATTTCATGACCTATCCTAAGATTTCTTAGGGCACCAAAAGCACTAACAATAAAAGAAAAAAATGATAATTGGATTTCTTTAAAATTTTAAATTGCTATTCAACCAAAGACACTGTGAAGCAAATGAATAGGCCAGACACAGTCTGGGGGGAAATATTTATAATACATATATGTGATTAAAAAATTATATGTAAAGAATTATATGTGAAGCCTGACCAGGCGGTGGCATAGTGGATGGAGCGTCGGACTGGGATGCAGAGGACCCAGGTTTGAGACCCCGAGGTCACCAGCTTGAGCTCGGGCTCATCTGGCTTGAGTGCAGGCTCATCAGCTTGGACCCCTTGCTGGCTCGAGACGGGGGTTACTCGGTCTGCTGAGGGCCCACCCGCGGTCAAGGCACATATGAGAAAGCAATTAATGAACAACTAAGGTGTCACAACGAAAAACTGATAATTGATGCTTCTCATCTCTCTCCATTCCTGTCTGTCTGTCCCTATCTATCCCTCTCTCTGACTCTCTCTCTGTCCCTGTAAAAAAAATAAAAAAAATAAAAAAAAAAATTATATGTGAAGAATTCTTAGCAATTTAAAAATAAAAATAACAAAGTATTTAAATAGATACTTCAAAAGATATACCAATGGTCAATAAGCACATAAAAAGTTATTCAGTATCATTAGTCATCAGTGAAATACAAATTAAAACTATAATTGCATACCCACTCAGTGGCTAATATCAGAAAAACTAGCAATGAATTAACATTAACAAAGATGTGAACAACCATTTTGAAAACTACCTGACAGTTCTTAAAATTATACATAAACCTGCCATATAACCAAGTAATTCCACTTCTTAGTATTTACCCCAGGGAAATTAAATAGATGTTTACAAAAAAAACAACAAAAAATCCTTTTACTAGAAAGTCATAGCAGCCTTGTTTTTAGTAGTCAAAAACTTGAAATAATTCAGATGTCCAACAGGGTATGGAATACTATTCTGCAATGAAAAGAAACAAACTTGATAAATTAACAGCACACACAGCTCACAAAAGTTAGGGGATATTGTATCACTTCATATTCATTTTGAAATATGCCCTAATTTTTGTGAGCAGTGTAGATGCATCTTGCAAATGTTATTATTGAGTGAATGAAGCAACACAAAAGAATACATAGTGTGTGACTTCAGTTATAAAAAGTCCCAGACCCATGGTAACAACCATGTCTATGGTAATAAAATCAGAAAGTTGTCGCCTGGAGCAGAAAGGATTGACTAGAAAGGATAAGAAATGATATTCCGGGATGATAGATATATGCTAGATCTTGATTTGGGTGGTGTCTCCAGGAGTCTATGCAGTTTTAAAAGTCATCAAACTGCCTGACCAGGTGGTGGCGCAGTGAATAGAGCGTCAGACTGGGATGTGGAAGGACCCAGGTTCGAGACCCCGAGGTTGCCAGCTTGAGCGCGGGCTCATCTGGCTTGAGCCAAAAAAAGCTCACCAGCTTGGACCCAAGGTCGCTGGCTCGAGCAAGGGGTTACTCGGTCTGCTGAAGGCCCACGGTCAAGGCACATATGAGAAAACAATCAATGAACAACTAAGGAGTCCCAATGAAAAACTGATGATTGATGCTTCTCATCTCTCTCCGTTCTTGTCTGTCTGTCCCTATCTATCCCTCTCTCTGACTCTCTCTCTGTCCCTATAAAAATAAATAAATAAATAAAATTTTAAAAAAAATTTTTAATTTTTTAAAAAGTCATCAAACTATTCACTTCACTTAATATCTATGTATTCTACTATTTGTATATCATCTCAAAAATTATAAAATTAAATACATACATGAAACTATACAGGAGGTTGGAATAATTTTACCACTTTCTGCTCTAACCCACCTATACAATAGTAACAAACATTTAGAAACTAAGATCAAGGGAATATTTATGTTTTACCTGAGAGAAAAGCTCTCTGACATATAAAAGCTTGTTAACACATGAATAAGGGTAAATATATCAGACTTGCTAGCTATCACCTTGAAGCTAGCTCAAGGCCATCATCCATACCCCCAATTTTTAGATTCATTGATTGCAGTATCCTCAATTCTTATCTCCCTCCAATCTGTTCCTCGACTTACAGTCAAAGAGTTTTTTTTATTGTGAAGATGGCAAAATAAGGCAATGACTCCCAATTGACTACAAATAAAACACAAACTTGGTTGTAGTGTGGTGTGTGTGATTCTACATAACCTCATCCCTAAATATCTCTCTAGCCTCATCTCCTACCAGTCCATGTTTTGTATCTTAAAGTCTTATAACCACAGTTGTTAATATGTCCTCATACACACAGTGACACTTAAAACCTCCATGCCTTGCCCATTGTCATACTCTTCCTTGTGCCCAGAGTGCCTGGTCAGCCTATCTTATTCTGAATAACCAACTAATCCTTTTCAGGCTTGGCTCCTGTGTCCTCTTCTCAGAATGTGTTCCTCGAATCACCACAGCCTCACAGGACCTGGTATTAACCCCTAGCTTAGCACTTAGACTATTTTTATTTCATCTGCAAACCCTTATGGAGCGAATGTTATGCCCCATGCACTGCTGGAGCTCCTAGAACATATCGTTAATTCAACAAACTGTTTTAACTTCATGTCATTCCATTTGCAAATTTGTGTTGTCCAGCTTAGCCACAAACTCCATGAAGTTCAGCCACAGTTTATTCACGTTTGTGCCTGTAGCACCAAGCACTGTGCCTGGCCCATAAGATCAGCTCAGCATACATTCTTGCGCATTGGAATGAAACAAATGGTGGGCTAGGACATGAGATCACTCAGTAGGAGCTAAGATGAGGAAGACTGATTCAGAACCGCCTTCGAGGCACAAGCCCCAGAGGAGGACCATCAGCTGTCGAGAACATCCCGTGGGTCTGGAAGCCACAGGAGATGGAGTGCAGAAACCAGACTTCACTGACTCCAGGATTTTGCCTAGAGCTACCCATACATGAAACAGCCAGGAATAATTTCAGGACCGCATGAGTGCTGAGTTTTCAGTGGTGGCAGATCCCCGCTGACATCCCACCCGAGGATGTTTGATGGCCCCCCTGGATTCTAAACCAGATGTCTTTGGATGGCAAGCTAGTTTCTCTCACCTCGGGGTGGCCGGAGGGGAAGTTGGATTAGAGGTAGGTGGGCAAATAGGGTGAGGGTTTTAAAAATTATATTCCATGACTGATTGCCCAAGATTATGTATGAGGTGTGATTATAAAGTAATGAGAACCATTTTCATGTGTGACTTGTCTTATGTTTTAATCACACCTCATATATGGAATGTGTGTCATTTTATACAATGTTTGAAAATTACCACAACCTAAGGTATTTGGCAGGAAATGTTAAATTGTTATTAAGTGCTCCTTTGCAAGGTAACCATACTCTTGGTTTCTCGTCAGAGCATGTATATAATCACAGGACTATGAAGAGACTTTCCTTATGAAAATATGTAATTCCAGACATGTCACTTAAGAAGAGAGAAACATCATTATTTATAAAGTTGTGGTCATCTAAACACTCCAACACCTTTTGACAATAGTTATAAATTATGTGGCAGTAATAATAAAAATAGAACTTTTTATAAATATAAAATGGACATATATTTAGAATTAAAGAGAGAAGTCAATTAAAATTATAAAAGTGAGTATAGTAAAGGATTTTTATACTCAATAAATATAATAATTCTTGCAATTATTTATCCTTATTATCCAAAAGTCTTCCAATTTAGGTGGAGATTGAACAGACATTGTTTTTAAAAGAATACTTATAGCCTGACCAGGTGGTGGCACAGTGGATAGAGCGTCGGACTGGGATGTGGAGGACAGGTTTGAGACCCTGAGCACGGGTTCATCTGGCTTGAGCAGAAAGCTCACCAGCTTGGACCCAAGTTCGCTGGCTCGAGCAAGGGGTTACTTGGTCTGCTGAAGGCCCGCAGTCAAGGCACATATGAGAAAGCAATCAATGAACATCTAAGGTGTCGCAACAAAAAACTGATGATTGATGCTTCTCATCTCTCTCCGTTCCTGTCTGTCTCTATCTTTCCCTCTCTCTGACTCTCTCTCTGTCTCTTTAAAAATAAATAAATAAGTAAAAAATTAAGAATACTTATAGCTGACTAAGCAAGAGAATAACTGTATCTTAAGAGCCTAAAATTTGAAGTGAAAGATGTCAAATGAAAAAAAAAGAAAAAGAAAGGAAGGAAGGAAGGAAGGAAGGAAGGAAGGAAGGAAGGAAGGAAGGAACGAAGGAAGGAAGGAAGGAACGAAGGAAGGAAGGAAGGAAGGAAGGAAGGAAGGAAGGAAGGAAGGAAGGAAGGAAGGAGAAAAAGAAAGAAAGAAAGAAAAGAAGGAAGGAAGAAAGAAAGAGAGAGAGAGAGAAAGAAAGAAAGAAGAAAGAAAGAGAGAGAGAGAAAGAAAGAAAGAAAGAAGAAAGAAAGAAAGAAAGAAAGAGAAAGAAAGAAAAAACAGGCAATGATGAGGCTAATATGTGGTAATTGGATTCTGTCTTTGGCAATATAATTTTTTTTTTTTTTTTTTTTTTTTTTAGCGAGAGAAGAGAGAGAGAGAGAGAGAGAAGGGCAGACAGGAAGGGAGAGAGATGAGAAGCATCAGTTCTTTGTTACAGTACCTTAGTTGTTCATTGACTGCTTCTCATATGTGCCTTGATTGGGAGGGGATAAGGGGGGATCCAGCAAAGTGAGTGACCCCTTGCTCAAGCCAGCAACCTTTGACTCAAGCGATCTTTGGGCTCAAGCCTGTGACCATGGGGTCATGACTATGATCCCATGCTCAAGTCAGCAACCTCATAATCAAGCTGGTGAGCCTGCACTCAAGTTGGTGACCTCGGAGTTTCAAACCTGGGTCCTCTGCATCCCCGGCCAATGCTCTATCCACTGCGCCACTGCCTGGTCAGGCTTGCCACATGGAATTAAATCCCTATCAATATTAGATCTTGAGACATGAATGTGGTCAACCCAGCATGAGAAGTAAAAATGCCAGCAGAAACTACAGTCGCACCTGGCAAACTATGAAAAGGAAAATTCAAAGAGCCACTTCATCTGGAGAACGTAATTTTCAAAATGACTGAGAGCAATAGTTCTCAGACTTCCTTGTTCATAGAAATCATCTGGAGTATGAATTACTTATTAAGGGTAGAACAAGAATCTACATTTTATTCTTATACACGTGGTCTTCTGACCACATTTTTAAAACCGCATATAGAGTGGGAATTCTTATATAATTGTGGTCTTCTCATTACAACTTTACTACCTAATCTAACAGCAACAAGACTGAGATACAGAAATTCAGCAACATTTATGGAAGAAATAAGTCCATTTAAAAGTACTGCCCCTAAGTTTAATTATTGGAGGGGTTTATATTTTTTTAGGGTATATAGGAGAATGCAGTGAAAACTTCTATTTCTCCAGACTATGATTTATGACTTGCAAATCATGAAAAAAATAGAAAAAATAACATAAAACCTAGGTTTCAGTTTTTAAAACTGGAGGTTATAATAAATAATCAAGATGGAGAGACCAGTGTTGCCGGAGGTGATGATTCGACATGGAAAGCAGGTTGGAGGCATTCATGTTTGTATGGATCTAATATGAGTATGCAAATAGCAACTCCTTGCTGAGAAGTCATTTTGCAAATCCTGCCCAGAATTGCAAATGTGAGCTCAGAATGTACTCCTCCCACAGCCTCCAAAAGGGTCCAAGGCCGAGCCAGTCCCATCTGCCCAGGGATTCCACCACTTGGAAATGGGAAGCTGCTGCTTCTTTGGTTTATGTTCATGTGGAACTCTAGAACAAAATTTAAAAATTGGCATCTGGGCTTAATTCAGCTTCAATAGAAAACTTGAGGATGGTGTTTGAAATAATGAGTTAGAAGGATACATTTCCCAAAATTCCCATTTGAGTTCTTGTATATGTTTTATTATAAATATGTCTGTCACAGAAAAACAGGAGACTATTACTTATACTAATATAAAATGGGATTGATGAATAAGGTGTTGTATAAGCAAATATAGGGGAGAAAAGCTAAATTGTACTTCAGTTTCAGTGTGTTTCCACTTAGTAGTAGCTGTGTATGCATAGTTTGAAAACATATATATATATATATATGTATTTTTTTTTTTTTTTTTTTCCCTGAAGCTGGAAATGGGGAGAGACAGTCAGACAGACTCCCGCATGCGCCCAACCGGAATCCACCCGGCACGCCCACCAGGGGCGATGCTCTGCCCACCAGAGGGAGATGCTCTGCCCCTCCGGGGTGTCGCTCTGCCGTGACCAGAGCCACTCTAGTGCCTGGGGCAGAGGCCAAGGAGCCATCCCCAGCGCCCAGGCCATCTTTGCTCCAATGGAGCCTTGGCTGCAGGAGGGGAAGAGAGAGACAGAGAAAAAGGAGGGGTGTGAGTGGAGAAGCAAATGGGCGCTTCTCCTATGTGCCCTTGCTGGGAATCGAACCCGGGTCCCCCGCACGCCAGGCCGACGCTCTACCGCTGAGCCAACCGGCCAGGGCCAATATATATATTTTTAATTAATTAATTTTTTTAAATTCAGTGAGAGGAGGGGAGGCAAGGACAGATTTCTGCATGTGTCCCAAACAGGATCCACCCAGCAATCCCGTAGAGGGTGATTCTCTGCCCATGTGGGGCATTGCTCCGTTATTCAGCAATCAAGCTCTTCTTAGCAACTGAGGTGAAGGCCATGGAGCCATCCTCAGTGCCCAGGGCCAACTCGCCTCAATCGAGCCATGGCTGCAGCAGAGGAAGAGAGAGAAGCGAGAGGGAGAGGGGTGGAGAAGCAGATGGTTGCTTCTCCTGTGTGCCCTGACCAGGAATTGAACCCAGGACTTCCACACATTGGGCCGACACTCTACCACTGAGCCAACCAGCCAGGGCCAGTAAACTTATATTTTTTAAATGGCACAAGGGCGATGCTTCCTTTCCAATGTTATTATTTGTGAGGGGAAGGAAGGAACACATGTTTAAAAATGTACAGTTGCTGTGACACAAGGACACATTCAGAATCACTGAGGGGCAAGGCAGAGGTAAGGCGTAAGTCAGGTCCTGCGCCAGGGCCTTTTAATAGCCACTATAGGTGATTATTATGTATTGCCAAAGATTGATAATGACTGCTCTAGTGTTTCCTCTTCAATTGTAACATATATAGTACGTGAACATTCAACTTTTTAATGCTAGGCTTATATAGTATCTATCATATGAATACTCAAACCTTTATTTAACATTATGACTGCAAACCAACAACCTGTTATTGTCACTGTAGTTAGGGGAGGCTGTGCAGATGGGATTGGAGAAAGGAAATGGAGGCCCAGGTAAGAGACTGTTCCAACAGTCCTGGAAATAAGCCAGCAGCCAGGCAACAATATCATAAGGGGCAGGTGTAAGAAACAGGAGGGAGGCAGACGTGACAAGACTTGTTTACCGACGCAGGGACAAGAAGAAATTCAGGGTGGCTCCAAGGTCTCTGGTTTGGATGAGTCCATGGATGCTCTTAAACTGAATTTTCTCACTTAACAATATTCAGATCTGATCCTCGTGTGGCCGGAGTACATGCTTAGGCAAATGGACATCAACAATATTCAGATCTTACCCATCCTGCCCAAATCAGCAGAAATACCGCTGTTTTCCTGTGCTCCCTGCTGTTCCTCATAGGTAGTGGTTTCTCTTTCTCTCACCCTTCGAACTGTACTGTATTCCTCTGTGGTGCGTGTCATTTCTCCCCAGTGCTGAAATATGAGCTGTAATGTAGACACCATTTATATAATAGGGGTTCTATTGTAAGTCCTTTTCCTACCTAAAACCTTGAATTCTGTGCAGTGAATAAATACATGTTTGCCTTTTATGCCTCCTGAAAATTTCCTTCCAATGTCGATCTAAAGCCAGTATTCCTAATCTTGTGTGTGTGTATTATCAACCCTGTTGACAACCTGGTGGCAATCGAGGGAGGCTACAGATCCCTTTCAGAATAATGTTTTTAAGTGCAAAAAAATGAAATACAGAGAATTACAATTACACTGAAACCAATTATACTGAAATATAGTTATCAGAAGAGTTTTGAAAAACAAATGTCTAATATAATACTTAGTGTTTTTATTAATGCATTATATAAGAAAATACATTAAAATATAAGCAAATTACAAATAAACTTATCAATGGGAAGGCTGTTGTTAGAAAAGAAATTAATTGTTAATGGTAGAAAGGTCTTTGAAAAAAACTATAGGCATGCCATATTGGGTAAACAAGTCATTTCAGTTTTTGTTGTTATTTGTTACAGGTGTTGAACACGTTCACTTGTAAAGATAAATCCTTGCAAATAGATAAAAACTTTTGCAGCTACTTGACAAGACAGGGATATAGATTCTGTCAAGTAACACCTGAATTCCCCAAGAATTTTTTTACTTAAACTACAATTGTAGTTTGGTTCTTTATCCTAAGACTAATGAATTCCTCTGACGAGATTGTCATCTTAATACACTTGACACCAAAGAGAAAAGGGAATGACGGTCCATGGTCCATGGTTCAACTTGGACGCCGTCAAGCTAAAATAACTTGTAAGACTTTTTTGAAATGTTTTCAGATGTTTGCAAACTTCTCTTCCCCAAGAAATTGACACACAAGTCTGTGTCTCATCTTCACGGGGTAAAGCATCTCCTCAGGCACGGTGGGTGATGAGGGTGTTCCACATTAGCAGCATAGGCAGGAAAGTCTGCAGGTTCCCAAGAGTATACATTAGGTGGCTTCAGAATCCATGTACTGTGTTCAGAAGATGCTGTTGCTTTACAGAGAATTAAGAATTCTTTTTTAAATGGTCTAGTTTTATAATTTTTTTTTTTGTATTTTTTCAAAGTGAGAAGCAGGGAGGCGGACAGACAGATTCTGCATGTGCCCGACCAGGATCCACCCAGCATGTTCACCAGGGGGCAATGCTCTGCCCATCTGGGACATTGCTCCATTGCAACCAGAGCCATTCTAGTGCCTGAGGTGGAGGCCATGGAGCCATCCTCAACACCTGGGCCAAATTTGCTCCAATGGAGCCTTGGCTGTGGGAGGGAAAGAGAGAGATGGAGAGAAAGGAGAGGGGAAGGATGAAGTAGCAGATGGGTGCTTCTCCTATGTGCCCTGGCCGGGAATAGAACCTGGGACTTCCACATGCTGGGCCAACGCTCTGCCGCTGAGCCAATCGACCATGGCCTAGTTTTATAAAATTTTAAGAAATAATTTCTCATATTGACCAACAAACCATTGTAGATAGGGAAATCCTGTACACAAGCAGCATAAACATCTGAGACACTGCCCTAAAGAATACATGACCTCATATTTGCTGATGGTACAGAGGTGACCAACAGCTGGCCAGCAACATTTCACAGTATCTGCAGTATCTGTGAATGTTATAATTTTATGTGATCTTTCTAATTTAGACATCTCAGTGATATTTCGCAATATCTCCAATAGCTCAATCCAGTTTGAGATATCAAAGATACCATGCTTACTACCTTGACCCCCCCACCCCACCCCTGGAATATGATGTCTATCTCCTTCTGAAAACAGGATCTAAGAATGGTAGGAGAGACAAACAAGAACGTTGGAGTCCCCGGAGGAAAAAAAAAATCCAGGTTCTTTGGGAATACAGGTCAGAAAGGCATTTCATAGAAGAATAAAGTAGATATTAAAGTTGAGTCACTTCTGCTATAAATATTGTTGGGCTATAAGGGCAGGAAGTCAAGTTTTTTCAAATCTCAGGGCGGGTTTTTTTCACAGCCCAATGCAATTACCACTATGATACAACATACTTCTTCAGCTTTTAACCAAGTCAATTATTATTTTATTCATCATAATACAAACATAGACTCACTGTAACATATGTAGAAAACATGGCTTGAAATAGTGTCCCATCAATCTTTTCCCATGCCTGTAGGCCATCCATGTTTTTAGGCCTCAGCTATGTCAATAGAGCTGTTTCTGATTAGCAAAATTAGCTTCCACTCCCTTTTGTGTTAATATGTAACATGAAAGTCTTTTTTTTTTTTTATTGACTTCAGAGAAAGAGAGAAACATTGATTTGTTATTCCACTTATGTATGCACTTATTGGTTGGTTCTAGTATATGCCCTAACCGGGGATTGAACCTACAACTTTGGTATATTAGGACAACATTCTGTCACACTTCTCTTGGAAGGAGCCAGTTTGATTCAGACATCCACTCCTAGCCCACTCACTTTTGGGAAAGAAGCTCATTTCTGTGAGTCTTTCAATCACCCAGAACAAGTTGCTGCTTTTGTTCCGTGTTTTTATTGGCTTCACTGTGAAATAAAGATAAAATATCTATCCAGCCTATGAAGGAAAAGAACAGGGAACCTAGTCGAGGAAGACAGAAAGAACATCTTTTAGAAAGTGACTTTTAAGCTGATATTAGAAGAAAAAATAGGAGTTAAGCCAAGAAAGAGGGTAGTAAAGAGCACCCAAAGCAGAGGGAACAGCATAAGCAAAGGCCCTGAGGAAGAACAAAGGTTGGCCTGTAGCTGGGCCTTAGGACAGGTCAGGGTAGGGTGGGTGGCCAATTCAGGGCTGGGTATGAGTGGCAACAAGGCTGGAGCCATTCCTGCACAAGACTTTACAGACTATGGTAAAGGCTTTGATTGTTATTCTAAGAGTAATAAGAAGCCATCACTGAATGGTAAAATTGCTCAGGGAGTAGATGCAATGAAAATTAAGAGTCAAGTTAGCATCATTGGGTTCCAAATTAGAATTAACTACAATGTAAAAGGTGATACAATCAAGACATCTTTTCTTTTGCTTTACATTGCACTTTGTGATAATAGGTATAATGCAGAGGAAGATCAAAAGGTCTCAATCTTGTCAGATCTACAATCTAGGGATATTATCATCAGAATGCTTTGGTTTGGCCTCCCTCTATTTAGCTGAGATTCAAGTCAAATTTGAACCTGGTCTTTTAAGATTCTAATACAATTGGCCCTGGCCGGTTGGCTCAGCGGTAGAGTGTCGGCCTGGCGTGCAGGAGTCCTGTGTTCGATTCCTGGCCGGGGCACACAGGAGAGTCGCCCATCTGCTTCTCCACCCTTCCCCCTCTCCTTCCTCTCTGTCTCTCTTTTCCCCTCCCGCAGCCAAGGCTCCATTGGAGCAAAGATGGCCCCGGCG
Organism: Saccopteryx bilineata; assembly: GCF_036850765.1. Taxonomy (NCBI): domain Eukaryota; kingdom Metazoa; phylum Chordata; class Mammalia; order Chiroptera; family Emballonuridae; genus Saccopteryx; species Saccopteryx bilineata. The sequence goes on along the minus strand of NC_089490.1, from coordinate 183,757,666 downwards.
CTGTTAATGGCTCTGTGGCCTCTGCCTCAGGCGCTAGAGTGGCTCTAGATGCAACACAGCAACGTCCCAGATGGGCGGAGCATCGCCCCCTGGTGGGCATGCCAGGTGGATCCCAGCCAGGCGCATGCAGGAGTCTGTCTGACTGCCTCCCCATTTCCAGCTTCGGAAAAATGAAAAAAAAAAAAAAAAAAAAAAAAAGATTCTAATACAATTATCTCAAATTACCTATCCCACATAGTCCAGTCTTCTAGAATCTAAGATTTCTGCAGATTCTCAGGGACTTCAGTTCACCTGGTCACTCTGGCACATGAAGTTATTCAAGGCATATCTTGTACATTTTCTACTCAAACCTTAAAGCAGCCTTAACTAACTTCTTCCTTCCTCCCTCCCTCCCTCCCTCCCTCCCTTCCTTCCTTCCTTCCTTCCTTCCTTCCTTCCTTCCTTCCTTCCTTCCTTCCTTCCTTCCTTTCTCCCTTCCTCCCTTCTTCCCTCTCTTCCTTTTTCTCTTCTTCCCTCTCTTCCGTCCTTCTCTTCTTCCTTTCTTCCTCTTCCTCTCCCTCCTCCTTTTTTCCCTCTGTCTCTCCCCATCCCTCCCTTCTTCCCTCCTAAAAGTCATGAATTTGTTCATTGTTCTAAGACCTCCAATTCCAATCCAGGATTTCAGGATTCATCTTGTTTCTCTCTTTCCAAATCTACAATTCCCTTTCTTACAATGAAAAAACTGGCTCCCATTATCCTCAATATATTGACTCATTTGCTTATTTGTAGAACACACAGAAAATTGTTTCAGAATTGTTAAACCATACTACTAAAAAAACAATCTTATGCATTAAAAAAAATAAATAAAGAGACTACAGTTCAGAATGCTTAAATGGTCTGCTTGAGTTTAGTAAATGTCAGAGCCAAGATTATACTTCTATTCTTCTAACTTCCACCACTTCAGTTTTTTCTCAAGACACAAAACAAAATAATAACTCTAAATATTGTATCTCTCATTAGAATTCACCAGTCCTACACTTCCAAACAGTACTCAAGGTGTCAGAAACATAAGGAAGTGTGGATGTTGTTAGTGTTGAATAGACTCTTTTGGGTCCATTCCATACTTTCCATAAAGCAAACATTAAACTATAGATGCAATTTTAAATATGCCTTCTGATTTTTACTGCATATGTTTTGAAAAGTTAGCCAATGGTATTAGTGAATTAACTCCAGTTAGGCGGAAATAGATTGTGGTAAGCTTGTTTTGACACCCATGAGCCTTTTCTCTACCTTTCACCTATTCACACCCCAAAGTAGGCCAAGCAGTGAGGGTGAAAACTTAACCCCTTGTCCAGATGAGTGGGGTGCTAGAGAGTCACAGGGTTAAGCCTCGAACATTTGAGATCTTGCAGGAAAAATCTTATATAATTTAAGGTTGCTATTTAACTGCATTGTCACCTTTGTGTGGCTGCTAGAAACACCAAATGCAGGGCCCAGTATCAGTAGGCAGGTTGAGGCCTGAAAGTATAGATTGAAAATAGAAGCAGTTTAGCCTGACTTGTGGTAGTTAGTGTAGTAGATAAAGTGTCAACCTGGAATGCTGAGGTCGCTGGTTTGAAACCCCAGGGTTTGTCCGGTCAAGGCACTTACAAGAAGCAACTATGAGTTGAGGCTTCCCACTCACCACCCCCTTGCCTTTCTCTCTCTCTCTCTCTCTTTCTCTCACCTATCTCTAAAGAAGGAAAGAAAATAGAAGCAGTTTTGTTTTTGTTTTTTCCTTGAGCAAGAATACCTAGGTAAGAAGCATTGTAGTGCCTGACCAGGCGGTGGCTCAGTGGATAGAGCATTGGACTGGGATGCAGAGGACCCAGGTTCGAGACCCCGAGGTTGCCAGGTTGAGTGCGGGTTCATCTGGTTTGAGCAAAAAGCCCACCAGCTTGAACCCAAGGTTGCTGGCTCCAGCAAGGGGTTACTCGGTCTGCTGAAGGCCTGCGGTCAAGGCACATATGAGAAAGCAATCAATGAACAACTAAGGTGTTGCAACGCGCAATGAAAAACTAATGATTGATGCTTCTCATCTCTCTTCGTTCCTGTCTGTCTGTCCCTCTCTATCCCTCTCTCTCTCTGAAAAAAAAAAAAAAAGAAGCATTGTAGTTAGAATGTATACATTGAGTACAGATGCACTAGAACAGCTTGGGTATTATACTGCCCCCAAGTCTATCATTGCTCAGTCTTTGAAGCAACCACAATGATAGCATGATGGCGAATCTGTGATTAGAAGATGTGTCGTACCAATACATTGTTGCAAAACGAAGTGGAAAATCTCACGCTTATTTTCTGTGGAAGAAGGAATAAGAGGATTTTCCCCCCAACGTTCAAAGTTAGAAGGTGGTGGGGGTTAACAGGAAAGGCTGCCCTCTCACTTAGTGGGCCCCTGGAGCACAGCTCTGCCAACTTCTCCTTCCTGGGCCTGCCTCATGCCACCAGGAAAGAGACACAGCAGAGTACAAAGTAAGCAGGAGTTCAGGAGCTGTCATGTATTACTTCTTTGAAAAAATAGCCATTGGGCTTGACCAGGTGGTTGCACAGTGGATAGAGCGTCAGACTTGGATGCAGAGGACCCAGGTTCTAGACCCCGAGGTCGCCAGGTTGAGCGCGGGCTCATCTAGTCTGAGCAAAAGCTCACCAGCTTGAGCCTAAGGTCACTGGCTTGACCAAGGGGTCAATCCGTCCGCTGTAGCCCCCCGGTCAAGACACATATGAGAAATCAATCAATGAACAACTAAGGAACAGCAACGAAGAATTGATGTTTCTCATCTCTCTCCCTTCCAGTCTGTCTGTCCCTCTCTCTGACTCTCTCTGTCTCTGCCAAAAAAAAAAAGAAAAAAAAAAGCCATTGTCTTTAAGGCCTTTATTTATAAAAAGGATTTTTTTTATAATTTTTTTTAAAATTTTTTTAAATTTTATTTTATTTATTCATTTTTAGAGAGGAAGAGAGAGGATAGAGAGACAGAGAGAGAGAGAGAAGGGGGGAGGAGCTGGAAGCATCAACTCCCATATGTGCCTTGACCAGGCAAGCCCAGGGTTTCGAACCAGCGACCTCAGCATTTCCAGGTTGATGCTTTATCCACTGCGCCACCACAGGTCAGGCTATAAAAAGGATTTTTAAGTTGACTCTCAGGGAATACAGCTTCCCCCCCTCCAAAAAATAAAAAAATTAAAAAATTAAAAAAAAAATCTGTAGATAAAACATAACACTGTGGTCTGCTGAGGTTGGTGGAATATCATCTCCAACATCAGTCTGCCTCCCACCCTCTCCAAGGACATCAGGACAGGGGTTGGAGCCCAGAGTGTCAGGCCTTCTCTGCCTCCATGGCAGCCTGGGAAAAAGCATACCTGGCCAGCTCTGCACCAGTTTCTTAGGACATCAGTCAATGATGGGGCTCCCCTTTCGGCCTCCTACCCACGGCTGGCAGGTGACTAGCTCTCCACAGCCAGCCTAGTTGTTGGTGCCCCAAACTGGCTTAAAACTAACTCTTGCTGAAATGCCCATTGATAGATGAATGAATAAACAAAATCTGGTATAGACATACAATAGACTATTATTCAACCTTAACAGGGAAGGAAATTCTGACACATGTTACAACATGGATGACCTTAGAAAGCATTATGCTAAATGAAATAAGCAAGACACAAAAGGACAGTTACTGTATGATTTCACTTACATGAGGGACCTAGAGTGGCCAGGTTTATAGAAACAGAGAGTAGAGCAGTGGCTGCCAGGGGCAGGGGGAGGGGAGAATGAAGCGTTATTGTGCAAGTGGAGCAGAGTTGTAGTTCTGAATGGTGGGAAAGTTCTGGCAATGGATGGGGATGATGACTGCATAGCAGCGTGAATGGATTTGATGCCACTGAACCATACACTTAAAAATGGTTAACATGGTACATTTGAATGTTTATTTTAGCACAGTTTTTAAACAGTAGCTCTTGTTAAGTTGAAGTGCGTTCTCATCATCTTAAATTTTATTCAGAGTAAGAGGATATGAATAATGAGACTTAAGTTCTTTGGGGGACCTTGTTTTTCTCATCACAAACCTGCATTTCTCTCTACCTTTCAGGAAAGTTAGTCCTGTCTCTTTAACCCAATTGAGATACCTTGAGCCCTTCTAAAATAAATCCCCAAGTTCACTTTTTTGTAGCTGCTCTTCTAAGTGAGCGGTGGATAGGTCCCTGGGCCATAACCCTGGACAGATGCCTTTGGGCATCTCCTTTACAAGACTGACATGCCCCTTTCCTGGCAATTTTAGGCCCTAGTCAACCCTGCCTGTTCCACAAACTCTTCCCGTAACGTCCCCATCAGAAGTAGTCTTTCTTCCTCTTTTTCCCATGTAACATCTTTTGTGTAGTTATGTTGTAGAATCCCCTAAGGCGCTTATGTGTGTCACAGGAATGTGAGCACTCCGAGAGCAGACAGGTTCAACTATGTGATATTGGAACAATTTGACCATTGTTGTTTGACCTATAAAAACAAAAAATTTACGACCTGGAATGCTGAGGTCGCCAGTTCAAAACCCTAGATCTGCCCAGTCAAGGCACATACGGGAGTTGATGCTTCCTGCTCCTCTTCCCTTCTCTCTCTCTCTCTCTCTCTCTCTCTCTTCTCTAAAATGAATAAAAATAATTTTTAAAAATATATTTAAAAAATAAAAACAAAAATTTTATATAATTCAACTAAAAGCTATTGTACTCATTTATTATTGTATTAAAAATAAATAATTGGATGACATCAGAGTAATGGCGGGGTAGGAAGCGATACCGATAAATCTCCCCCAAAACTCAACAAGATCTTCAACCAGAAACAGAAAAAACTATACTTGGAGCCTCCAGATGCTTCGCAATACACCCAAAGGTATGGTCGAGTGAAAAATTGGCTAAATATATAAACAAACCCCGAAGGAAATAGGGAGTAAGAAATGCTCCGCCTTCCTCACTAAAGGAAAGGGCGGCTTTCTCTGGTAACTGTGAATATAGAAACTGAGGCGGGCAAAGGGGGTGAATAGATCCAGGCCGCAGCACAAACGGCCGAAACAGGCTGTGGCACGGAGATCCAAGATGAGGAAAAACTGATCCTGGGGCAACCCGGGCAATACAAGCTAACACTCGCGCCAAACCCAAACAAAGAAAGACAAGCGGAGCGGCCATTTTACCCGGTCTCCTGGTTGGCATGCGCGCAGTTAGTGGGCGAGAGATTTCTTCCTAGGCCCCGGGAGTGGGTGCCCGTGTTGCCCCACGGAGAGGCAGGGTCAGAGGCCTTTCTGTGGGCCGAGGGCAGAGTCTCTGGGCAGCCCCAGTGCCCTAGGAAAGCCACGCACGGGAGGGAGTGAGAACTAATTCCAACGGTGGAGATTTTCCGTGCTAGTGATGGTTTCACTCAGAGGGAAACGCGGCTGGTCTGTGCACGCAGATAGTGAATGAGAGATTCCTCCGAGTGCCTCGGCAGTGCGCGCCCGTGTTATAGCACAGAGGGGCAGAGTCAGGGGCCTTTGTGTGGGCCAAAGCGGAATCTCGGGCCGCCCCAGCACCTTGCAAAAGCCGCGCACGGAGACGGAGTGAGATTCAATTCCACCGGTGGAAATTTTCCCTGTGGTTGGGGGTTTCACTCAGAGCGTGAGACTGCTGGCCGGATATCCTGGTTTGCACGCGCAGACAGTGAGTGAGAGTTTCCTCCAAGCGCCCCGGAAGTGGGCGCCCGCCTGTGTTACCGGACAGAGTGGCAGAGCCAGAGGTCTTTGAGTGGGCGGAAAGCCCGCCTGATTATGCTAGCAGCTCTGACTGACTGAGCCTTACCCAGAGCCCTGTGCTGAGTGGAAATAGAGTGGGGAGTTGCCAGCTCTTTGAGCCTCTTACTATCCAGGCAGAGGCAGCAGCAACCCCATAGCTTGATTATCAGGCTACTAATTGAGGAAGGAAAGACTAGGAGAAAGGCTCCAGGAACACGGACTCTCTCACTGTCGGAGCCTATGAAAGCTAATGAGCCTCGACTGCCAACGAGACTAAAGCACAATACATGACATTGCCATAGAGACTTATCAACTGCAAACCTCTACCTGAGCGTGCCAAAGGGGCAGAACCCGGGGTACAGAGTAACCAACCAGGAAGAGGGAGAGGAAAGAAAAAGCAAGAAGATAACCTCTCAAAATCAAGAATAATCTGCAGACTTTATAACCTATCCCATTTTATTATATTTGTTCGTTTGTTTCTCTTATCTTCATTCTTGATACTTTTTTTCCTCCTCCAATTTGGCCGATTAACTCTCTGCCGGTCTTACTCTCTCCTCTCCTTGAACTACACTACCCATAAGTGTTACATCTCCCATTATCTTTTCTCTTCTCTTCCTTTCTCTCTATGAGGGTTGCACTCCAAAACCCTTAACTCTCTCTCTCTCTCTCTCTCTCTCCTTTTATCTTCTTTTAGTGGTTCCCTCTTTTTTTCTCTCTCTCTCTTTCTTTTCTCCCTCTATATTAGTTTCTTCCTTTCTCCTTTACATCTCCTCTCATTCAAACCTCAATAACAAACAAATTATCTTATCTGGGACTCAAACTTATGTTTGTGGCATTTTGGGGGGTTTTTACTTCACCTTTTTAACTCACTAGCAGTGCTCCCATCCCTGGCTCTCCATATTATCTAGTTCTTGTTCCACTAAATACAATAGTAATTTTTTAATTTGTCCCCCCATTTTTTCGTTTTCCTCTTATTCCTCTCATCATAACTCTTAGACAACCAACACCTAAAAGCAAATCATTTTATTCTTGACCCAAATTTTTTCCTTACTTGCTTTTTGTGGGTCCATACGCTCTTTTTTTTTTTCTTCTTTTTTTTGCCCCTTTATTACTTTTCCCCAATTCAGGCCCTCCATCACAGGCATTGTTGGTTATAATTCACAGTTCACCACAAGATTTTCTCAAGAAAGAGGGGAGAGGAGAGGAGAGGAAAAAAGGAGGGGGGGAATAATTTCCTTTTTTTTAATTTTTATTTTATTTTATTTTTCTTTACTTCATTATTAATTTTTTTTAAAAAAACTCTTTTCGATTTTTTATTTTTTTATTATTATTTTTATTTTTTTTAACTTTTTATTCTTTATTAAATCTCATTAATACTATCAACAAAACCACCCTCAGATGCCATTAAGGAAGAGAAAATCGAATATCATGGATACAAAAGAAAGAGAGGTAACACAAATAGATGAGGAAAAATCTATGGAGAAAAAATTTAATATATTGGAAACCTTGGAGCTAAATGACAGAGAATTCAAGATAGAAATCCTAAAAATCCTCCGAGATATACAAGAAAACACAGAAAGGCAATTTAGGGAGCTCAGAAAACAACTCAATGAACACAAAGAATATATGTCCAAGGAAATTGAAACTATAAAAACAAATCAAACAGAGATGAAAAACTCAATTCACGAGCTGAAAAACGAAGTAACAAGCTTAGCTAATAGAACAGGTCAGATAGAAGAGAGGATTAGTGAAATAGAAGACAAGCAACTTGAGGCACAACAGAGAGAAGAAGAAAGAGACTCAAAAATAAAAAAAATGAGATAACCCTACAAGAATTATCTGACTCCATCAAAAAGAATAACATAAGAATAATAGGTATATCAGAGGGAGAAGAGAGAGAAAATGGAATGGAGAACATACTCAAACAAATAATAGATGAGAACTTCCCAAGCCTGTGGAAAGAACTAAAGCCTCAAGTTCAAGAAGCAAACAGAACTCCTAATTTTCTTAACCCCAACAAACCTACTCCAAGGCATATCATAATGAAATTGACACAAACCAACAGCAAAGAAAAAATTCTCAAGGCAGCCAGGGAAAAGAAGAATACAACATATAAAGGAAGGCCCATTAGATTATCATCAGATTTCTCAGCAGAAACTCTACAAGCTAGAAGAGAGTGGACCCCAATATTTAAAGTCCTGAAAGAGAGGAACTTTCAGCGACGAATACTATACCCATCAAAGCTATCCTTCAAATATGAAGGAGAAATAAAAACATTCACAGATACAGAAAAGATGAGGGAATTTATCATCAGAAAACCCCCACTCCAGGAATTACTAAAGGGAGTTCTCCAATCAGATACAAAGAACAAAAAAAAACAGAGCCACAAGTAAAAGCTCCAAGAAGAACACAATAAAACCAAATTTAAACTGTGACAACAACAAAAAGAAAGAGGGGGAGAAGATGGAGATTAACAGTAGCAAAGGACGATGGAGTGAAAAAGTACTCACAAAATAGTGCGCTACAATGAACAGGGTAGGGACCCTTTTCATTACTCAAAGGTAACCACCATTGAAAAAACCACCACAGAAGCACATGAGATAAAAAAGATAGCAACGGAGGAAAGATGTACGGAATACAACCAAATAAAAACAAAAGATAGAAAAACAAAAGAGAAGGATGAAACAAGACACAAAACTAACAGAAAGCAAGATATAAAATGGCAATAGGGAACTCACAAGTATCAATAATGACACTAAATGTAAACGGATTAAACTCACCAATAAAAAGGCACAGAGTAGCAGAATGGATTAAAAAAGAAAATCCAACTGTATGCTGCCTACAGGAAACTCATCTAAGTAACAAGGATAAAAACAAATTCAAAGTGAAAGGCTGGAAAATAATACTCCAAGCAAATAACATCCAAAAAAAAGCAGGTGCAGCAATACTCATATCGGATAATGCTGACTACAAGACAGGAAAAGTACTCAGAGACAAAAATGGCCATTTCATAATGGCTAAGGGGACACTGAATCAAGAAGACATAACAATTCTTAATATATATGCACCAAACCAAGGAGCACCAAAATATATAAGACAGCTACTTATTGATCTTAAAACAAAAACTGACAAAAACACAATCATACTTGGAGACCTCAATACACCACTGACGACTCTAGATCGGTCATCCAAACAGAGAATCAATAAAGACATAGTGGCCTTAAACAAAACACTAGAGCACCTGGATATGATAGACATCTACAGGACATTTCATCCCAAAGTGACTGAGTATACATTTTTCTCCAGTGTACATGGATCATTCTCAAGAATTGACCATATGTTGGGCCACAAAAACAACATCAGCAAATTCAGAAAAATTGAAATTGTACCAAGCATATTTTCTGATCATAAAGCCTTGAAACTAGAATTCAACTGCAAAAAAGAGGAAAAAAATCCCACAAAAATGTGGAAACTAAACAACATACTTTTAAAAAATGAATGGGTCAAAGAAGAAATAAGTGCAGAGATCAAAAGATATATACAGACTAATGAAAATGACAATACGACAGATCAGAATCTATGGGATGCAGCAAAAGCAGTGATAAGAGGGAAGTTCATATCACTTCAGGCATATATGAACAAACAAGAGAGAGCCCAGTGAACCACTTAACTTCCCACCTTAAGGAACTAGAAAAAGAAGAACAAAGACAACCCTAAACCAGCCGAAGAAAGGAGATAATAAAAATCAGAGCAGAAATAAATGAATTAAAGAACAGAAAAACTATAGAAAAAATTAATAGAACAAGGAGCTGGTTCTTTGAAAAGATCAACAAAATTGACAAACCCTTGGCAAGACTTACCAAAGAAAAAAGAGAAAGAACTCATATAAACAAAATCCAAAATGAAAGAGGAGAAATCACCACGGACACCATAGATATACAAAGAAATATTGTAGAATACTATGAAAAACTTTATGCCACTAAATTCAACAACCTAGAAGAAATGGATAAATTCCTAGAAAAATACAACCTTCCTAGACTGAGTCAAGAAGAAGCAGAAAGCCTAAACAGACCTATCAGTAGAGAAGAAATAGAAAAAACCATTAAAAACCTCCCCAAAAATAAAAGTCCAGGCCCTGACGGCTATACCAGCGAATTTTAACAAACATTCAAAGAAGACTTGGTTCCTATTCTACTCAAAGTCTTCCAAAAAAATGAAGAAGAAGCAATACTTCCAAACACATTTTATTAGGCCAACATAACCCTCATACCAAAACCAGGCAAGGATGGCACAAAAAAAGAAAACTACAGACCAATATCTCTAATGAATACAGATGCTAAAATACTAAACAAAATACTAGCAAATCGAATACAACAACATATTAAAAAAATAATACATCATGATCAAGTGGGATTCATCCCAGAATCTCAAGGATGGTTCAACATACGTAAAACGGTTAACGTAATACACCATATCAACAAAACAAAGAACAAAAACCACATGATCTTATCAATAGATGCAGAAAAGGCTTTCGATAAAATACAACACAATTTTATGTTTAAGACTCTCAACAAAATGGGTATAGAAGGAAAATATTTCAACATGATAAAGGCCATATATGATAAACCATCAGCTAACATCATATTAAATGGCACTAAACTGAAGGCTTTCCCCCTTAAATCAGGAACAAGACAGGGTTGTCCACTCTCTCCACTCTTATTTAATGTGGTACTAGAGGTTCTAGCCAGAGCAATCAGACAAGACAAAGAAATAAAAGGCATCCATATCAGAAAAGAAGAAGTAAAGGTATCACTTTTTGCAGATGATATGATCCTATACATCGAAACCCCAAAGAATCCACAAAAAGACTACTAGAAACAATAAGCCAATACAGTAAGGTCGCAGGATACAAAATTAACATACAGAAGTCAATAGCCTTTCTATATGCCAACAATGAAACAACTGAGAAGGAACTCAAAAGAATAATCCCCTTCACGATTGCAACAAAAAAAATAAAATACTTAGGAATAAACATAACAAAGAATGTAAAGGACTTATATAATGAAAACTATAAACCATTGTTAAGGGAAATCGAAAAAGATATAATGAGATGGAAGAATATACCTTGTTCTTGGCTAGGAAGAATAAATATAATCAAGATGGCTATATTACCCAAAGCAATATACAAATTCAATGCAATTCCCATCAAACTTCCAATGATGTTTTTTAAAGAAATAGAGCAAAAAATCATCAGATTTATATGGAACTATAAAAACCCCCGAATAGCCAAAGCAATCCTAAAGAAAAAGAATGAACCTGGGGGCATTACAATACCTGACTTCAAACTCTATTATAGGGCCACGACAATCAAAACAGCATGGTATTGGCAGAAAAATAGACACTCAGACCAATGGAACAGAATAGAAAGTCCAGAAATAAAACCACATATATATAGTCAAATAATTTTTGATAAAGGGGCCAACAACACACAATGGAGAAAAGAAAGCCTCTTCAATAAATGGTGCTGGGAAAACTGGAAAGCCACATGCAAAAGGATGAAACTGGACTACAGTCTCTCCCCCTGTACAAAAATTAACTCAAAATGGATCAAAGATCTAAACATAAGACCTGAAACAATTAAGTACATAGAAGAAGACATAGGTACTCAACTCATGGACTTGGGTTTTAAAGAGCATTTTATGAATTTGACTCCACAGGCAAGAGAAGTGAAGGCAAAAATTAATGAATGGGACTACATCAGACTAAGAAGTTTTTGCTCAACAAGAGACACTGATAACAAAATAAACAGAAAGCCAACTAAATGGGAAATGATACTTTCAAACAACAGCTCAGATAAGGGCCTAATATCCAAAATATACAAAGAACTCATAAAACTCAACAACAAACAAAGAAACAATCCAATAAAAAAATGGGAAGAGGATATGAATAGACACTTCTCCCAGGAAGAAATACAAATGGCCAACAGATATATGAAAAGATGCTCATCTTCTTTAGCTATTAGAGAAATGCAAATCAAAATGGCAATGAGATACCACCTCACACCTGTTCGATTAGCTGTTATTAGCAAGACAGGTAATAGCAAATGTTGGAGAGGCTGTGGAGAAAAAGGAACCCTCATATGCTGTTGGTGGGAATGTAAAGTAGTACAACCCATTATGGAAGAAAGTATGATGGTTCCTCAAAAAACTGAAAATAGAACTACCTTATGACCCAGCAATCCCTCTACTGGGTATATATCCCAAAAACTCAGAAACATTGATACGTAAAGACACATGCAGCCCCATGTTTATTGCAGCATTGTTCACAGTGGCCAGGACATGGAAACAACCAAAAAGCCCATCAATAGATGACTGGATAAAGAAGATGTGGCACATATACACTATGGAATACTACTCAGCCATAAGAAATGATGACATCGGAACATTTACAGCAAAATGGTGGGATCTTGATAACATGATACGAAGCGAAATAAGTAAATCAGAAAAAACCAGGAACTGTATTATTCCATACGTAGGTGGGACATAATAGTGAAACTAAGAGACATTGATAAGAATGTGGTGGTTACGGGGGGGAGGGGGGAATGGGAGAGGGATAGGGGGTGGGGAGGGGCACAAAGAAAACAAGATAGAAGGTGACAGAGGACAATCTGACTTTGGGTGGTGGGTATGCAACATAATTGAACGACAAGATAACCTGGACTTGTTATCTTTGAATATATGTATCCTGATTTATTGATGTCACCCCATTAAAAAAATAAAATTATTAAAAAAAAAAGATATAAAAGATATAAAAAAAATTGCACATTATTCATCACTGTGTGCTTCATAGCCTATACTGCAATATTTTGTGAAGAATGCACAGAGATCTCGGGTGAATGACAGACTGCACAAAACAGCGAGATGAGTTTCTGGGAGTGACAGATGGTTCTCAGAGAGGAGGGGAAGAGAGCACAAATGTCTAGGTCCATGTTTAAGCTGGAGAGGACAGAGGGAACCTCTGCTTTGCACACGTATATGTAATTTCCCGACTGTCTGGTATAATCGTTACTTTCTCCACTCGGCACGTAGGACACTGAAGCTTAGAAAAGTCTGATAACTTGTCCAGGTTACTTGGCTAGCATGAGATTCATTGCTTGTCATACTCCAAATCTTTACATCATGCTAGGAAGCTATTTCAGTTGATGAAAAAAAATGTTTTCTCTCTCTAGAATAATATTTGTGGCTGGCCAATGGTCATCAGGTGATCATCAGCAGGTACGTCAACACTCCTCTCACCAACGAATGAAAACAGTATTTTTTTTCCAGGGCTGGGCTGACAGAACAGTTGTGTATCTGACTGATCATAACATCCACTTAAATATAAATGGGTGTGCAAGGCCCAGCACGTGCACACCCGTAATTTTGCTTGCTCTACCTGCTTGCTTAATGAAAACCCCAGCCAGTGCCACTCAACTCTAAATTCCCAGGGCCTCCAAGACTCTCCTTGGGGGAAGGCTAGGCTTGGATACAATCTTCATTCCCCCCATAACAGCAGGACCACAGAAGCCCTGTACCCAGGCCGACCTTGACTGGACCTATAGAAGTTCTTTCTGCTCAGGTAGAGTCTACTACCAAGCACACAATCTGGCTTCCCTACTGGGGCTATGAAATTCAGCTCGTAAGTGTTACAGGAAGATTAACACTAATTTATTCAAAAGAAGTGTATTGTAAGAGTTTGTTTTGTGTTAGACTTTGTCTAGATCTTGGGAAATCTAAGGTAAACCAAATTCCCAGCATTTTAAAAGTTCTCCTTTTCTTGGGGACTTGGAGCTTGTGCTCATAACCCCTGTGCTATATTGCCAATTTCAGTGGCCATCTATTATATGTATATTCTAATTTCCATTAGAATATTTGGTAAGAAAAGAGGAACTAAATATACAGGGATGGATTATAACAAAAGCAGTTCCAAATGCTGCATCTTCAAGAGTTCTGATATATATCATCCCCAAATAACATAGGCAGGTGTGTTAGGCATGATTTGGTGAAGGAAAAAGAAAGCACTCCTCATATTTTAAACAAAAAAGGACTTAACACAAGGAATTAGATGCTAATAAAATGTTTGGTAGAGCTTGGTCTGTAGAACTGAATCCTAAAACCACTTCTTAGAACCAGCTCATTGGTAAGCCATTCTGCAGAAGCTACCATTTGAACAAGTGTGTTCAAGAGCACATGGTCATAGCTGGAGTGGAGAAATTAGAAAGTGGGAGTCAAGAAGCTGAATGCAGCATTCAGCTTCCTCTCCAAAGTAATTCCTCTCAATACACAGAAGGCTGGGTAATGAAGATGGTAACATTATGACCTGAGAGGTTTACATTTCATAAACTTGTTAGCCAATGGAAAAGGCAAAAGGCAGGAAAATAGCCTCCATTTTACTTCTACCTCCCAAATCTTATGCAAGCACAAAAAATTGAAGGACTCTATTATGGGAAATAAAAACTCAGTTTTCCAAACTTTGTAGTCCAGGAAAATATACTAAAAGACTGATTACATAAAAATTAAACTGATAGTTCACACAGAAGGAAAGGCTGAGTTTACCATGTTCAGCGATCACTATGGAATTACTAGTTAAATCACATCTTCAGCTTAGTGTCTAGTATGATGTCTGACACATATTGGATGCTAAGCAAATATTTCATAAATAAAAAAACGAGTCAATAAATAAATGTATTGTGGATATTATAAAAATAAACCATAATGGCTTTTTTCTTTTATTATTTAAAAGAATTATTCTTAAATGATGCAGTGATGGTTGGCTGTTCTCTTATTTCAAATACAATTAAAATATTCTTATTGTCTCACCACTTTTGTTTCTACCTAAGGAACTTTTAGAAAACTCAGCAATTGCCTGACCAGGTGGTGGTGCAGTGGATAGAGCGTCGGACTGGGATGCGGAGGACCCAGGTTCAAGACCCCGAGGTCGGAGCTTGAGCGCGGGTTCATCTGGTTTTTTGTTTTTTTTTTTTAAGTTTTTTTTATTTTGCAAGTGTGTGTGATTCTTTTTTTTAATTTTATTTATTCATTTTAGAGAGGAGAGGCAGAGAGGAGAGAGAGACAGAGAGAGAGAAGGGGGGAGGAGCTGGAAGCATCAACTCCCATATGTGCCTTGACCAGGCAAGCCCAGGGTTTCAAACCGGCGACCTCAGCATTTCCAGGTCGACGCTTTATCCACTGCGCCACCACAGGTCAGGCGGTTCATCTGGTTTGAGCAAAGCTCACCAGCTTGGACCCAAGGTCGCTGGCTCAAGCAAGGGGTTACTCGGTCTGCTGAAGGCCCGCGGTCAAGGCACATATGAGAAAGCAATCAATGAACAACTAAGGTGTCGCAATGAAAAACTGATGATTGATGCTTCTCATCTATCTCCGTTCCTGTCTGTCTGTCCCTATCTATCCCTATCTCTGACTCTCTCTCTGTCTCTGTAAAAAATAAATAAATAAAATGGTTAAAAAAAAAGAAAACTCAGCAATTAAAAGAATGTTTTAAAAGTTGAAGAGACCCTGGCCGGTTGGCTCAGTGGTAGAGCATTGGACTGGCGTGCGGGAGTCCCAGGTTTGATTCCTGGCTAGGGCACACAGGAGAAGCGCCCATCTGCTTCTCCACCCCTCCCCCTCTCCTTCCTCTTTGTCTTTCTCTTCCCCTCCCACAGCCATGGCTCCATTGGAGCTAAGTTGGCCCAGGTGCTGAAGATGGCTCTGTG
The DNA here is from genome assembly GCF_036850765.1 of Saccopteryx bilineata. Classification (NCBI taxonomy): domain Eukaryota; kingdom Metazoa; phylum Chordata; class Mammalia; order Chiroptera; family Emballonuridae; genus Saccopteryx; species Saccopteryx bilineata. The sequence goes on along the minus strand of NC_089490.1, from coordinate 183,742,153 downwards.
GCCTCTGCCTCAGGCGCTAGAATGGCTCTGGTTGCAACAGAGCGACACCCCAGATGGGCAGAGCATCGCCCCCTGGTGGGTGTGCCAGGTGGATCCTGGTCGGGTGCATGCGAGAGTCCGTCTGACTGCCTCCCTGTTTCCAGCTTCAGAAAAATACAAAAAAAAAAAAAATTGAAGAAAGTCAGATTTTTCTTCTTCCTTTTATTGGACAATAGGCTCATTTTCAAACTTTCGTGGTTGTTGTTGCTAAAGGTTTCCTCCAAGAGGAAGTCCTCCTGTTTTATTTATTTTTAGATTGAATATAGAGAAAGCTTTTGAAAACTAGACTCTCAAAAGGGAACTTCTAGGCAATGAATGGCTCTTTATTCAGCCCAGGATAGCGGCAACTTTGAGTATGTTATAAGAAATAGCCCTTACCCTCTGACCCTCTTAGTTCTGCCCAAGACCACAATACAAAGCATTTCTCAGGACGACATTTCACTCTTTCCCCGTGGCAGATGGACAACCAAATTCATTTACCTCCTCAACAAAAAGTTACCTACATGTCTTCCTTTCTTAAATTGGAACCAGTTAGGATTGTCACTAAGTTATATAAATAGTTAACATAGAATATTAGAACCAAAAGGAATGGTAAGAGTCACATCATTCTACCCTCTTGTTTGTAGGTAAGGGAACTGAGATGCAGAAAGGTGCAGTATTATTTTTATATACTCAGCATCTCCTTATTTGGGTGACATTCTCTCACATGCTGTTGTTGACCCCGTAAGTATCCAGCATGAAGGACACACAGAGCTCTGTGAGAGGTCTTGCATGGAAATGCCAGAGTGTTTTCAGCCACACACCCCAAGACTACATCTACTAAGCCATACACAAGTTTAGGCACACAAAACTATAATCCACTTTGCAAAATGACATCCACTTTCATGATTGCTCATTCCTTACTTGAGATTTCCTCCACCAGATTCTACTCCTTCCTCCCTTCCTGTCAAAATCCTATCCATTCTTCAAAACTCAATTCAGTTGTTAATTTTTGCTATGGGCTGAATGTTTGTGACCCCAGCTCCCAAATTCATGTTGAAGTCTTAATGCCCAACTCGATGGTCTTAGGAGGTGGGAACTGTAGAGCCCTCCTAAATAGGATTAATGCTTTTATAAAAGAGATCTCACAGAGTTTCCTTTTCTTTTCCACAATGTGAGGATAAAAAGAGAAGTCTGTCATCTGAAAGAGGGTCCTTACCAGACCATGCTGACACCTGATCTTGAACTTCAAGCCCCCAGAACTGTGAGCAATAAACTTCTGTTGTTTATAAACTCCCCAGGCTGGGGTGTTTTGTTACAGCAGTCTTTTTTTTTTTTTTTGTATTTCTCTGAAGCTGAAAATGGGGAGGCAGTCAGACAGACTCCCGCATGCACCCGACCAGGATCCACCCGGCATGCCCACCAGGGGGCGATGCTCTGCCCATCTGGGGCGTCGCTCTGTTGCAACCAGAGCCATTCTAGCACCTGAGGCAGAGGCCACAGAGCCATCCTCAGCGCCCTGGCCAACTTTGCTCCAATGGAGCCTTGGCTGTGGGAAGGGAAGACAGAGACAGAGAGGAAGGAGAGGGAGAGGGGTGGAGAAACAGATGGGCGCTTCTCCTGTGTGCCCTGGCTGGGAATCGAACCTGGGACTCCTGCATGCCAGGCCGACACTCTACCACTGAGCCAACTGGCTAGGGCGACAGCAGTCTTAAAGGGCAAGGACAGTTATTCAATTAAGACTCTCAAACACTGCAATCACAATTGATTACCCCTTTTATGAATTTTCATAGGATTTTCTTCACTTCTCTATTTTGACGTGTATCAGGCTGACTTCTGGTGGGGTTGGTACTATGTAGTTGGATACACATCTATGTTTGTTGTGGTTCCAGCAATATTGTGAACTAAGCTAACTTAAAAGCCCTCTTGCTATAAGACCTTAGGAACCCTGGAGAAAGATAACAAAAAAACAAGTTATTTTTAGCTGCTCTTTCCAGAAAGAGGGGAGTCTTCCAGACGGGAGTCTTCCAGTGCCAGAAACACAGAGGGAACTGGAAGCCAGACTGATAAACATGAGTATTGAGGCTGCAGGGATCCTGGGAGGTTGATGGAGGCAGTGTTATTGATTTGGCAATGACCAGAGATTTTAATGCCCCTTAGGAACAGATGCTTTCTGAGGCCCAGCTCAAGGGGAAGGCAGGAACAGAGATGCCTACATAAGGCTAGGACTTTCCAAAGCTACAATCCCCGTCTAAGAGGATTATAAAACTCAGCCTACAAGATAAAATAACAATTCTGTTTAGAAAAAAGCAAATCTTGTGTGAGAAAAAAAAAATCCAAGTCTATTGTTTTCACTGATGTGAGTCTAATTTTTTCTTTTTGGTCTTGTAGGAAAGCTCAAGCCTAGAAATTAATCATGGTCCTGAGCCAGTGCTGCCGCTCGGACACCTGAAGGGATGTTAATATTAAACTCTGCTACCCATGCAGCAGGGGATGGCCACAGACAAAATGAGACTCACTAAAGGGAAGATTATAATAAAAATTCACAAAGAATGTATTAAAAATCAGGATATAATAAATAGATTTTCATAATAAGAACTCACAAAGAGTGCATTAAAAAATCAGGGATATAATATACAGGAGATTTTTATTTTCATCTTCAAATTTGCTATATAGAAAAAATGTATATAAAAGAGCCTATAATTATATTTTTAATTTTGAAAATATAAAAGGCATAAAAATATAAGTGGCGCCCTGGCCGGTTGGCTCAGCGGTAGAGCGTCGGCCTAGCGTGCGGAGGACCCGGGTTCGATTCCCGGCCAGGGCACACAGGAGAAGCGCCCATTTGCTTCTCCACCCCTCCGCCGCACTTTCCTCTCTGTCTCTCTCTTCCCCTCCCGCAGCCAAGGCTCCATTGGAGCAAAGATGGCCCGGGCGCTGGGGATGGCTCTGTGGCCTCTGCCTCAGGCGCTAGAGTGGCTCTGGTCGCAACATGGCGACGCCCAGGATGGGCAGAGCATCGTCCCCTGGTGGGCAGAGCGTCGCCCCTGGTGGGCGTGCCGGGTGGATCCCGGTCGGGCGCATGCGGGAGTCTGTCTGACTGTCTCTCCCCGTTTCCAGCTTCAGAAAAATGAAAAATGAAAAATGAAAAAAAAAAAAAAAAAAAAAAAAAAAAAGTGGCAATTCACTGTGGAAAAATATAGAAAAATTTTAAAAGAACAATTTAGAACTTCTAGAAATGAGTAGTCATTTAAATTTACCTTAGATAAAGAGGCCCAGCTGAAGAAGGAATTAGTAAATTTAAAGATAGATCTGAACAAAATTTTTCTGAATGTGGGACAGAGATAAGGAAGTAGAAAATATAAAAAGGAGTGGAGAATAAATTTCAAGATCCAACTAATATCTAATAGGAATTCAAAAAAAAATCCACAAAATATGGGAGGTAAAATATTTGGAGAGATAATGGCTGATTGACAAAATCAATTGTTAAGTAATATATTTTTCTCTTTTACCAGATAATTGATTTCTTTGGGGCATAAACTTACAATTATTTACATTTATATTCTCAGAGCATTAGAAGAGTTCATTAAATACTGACTTACAAATCTCAATAAAGGACAAATAATAAGAAGCAAGATGTGACAGATGCCATTACAGAGGTACTGAGAAAGTGCTCATTGATGAAAAAATCGTAGGGAGAAATGACTTCCAGCTGGGATTATTAGAGGAGCATCCGTGCAAGAGGTCAATGGGTGCAATGAGAGAGGAAGGGGCTGGACATTCCTCACAGGATGACCTTTGAATAAAAGCTAGTAGAAGTCCATTTTGGTTAAGGTGTATCTATAAGGATTACGTAGTTGTAGGAGATGGAGAAAATTAGAGCCAGATGAGGCAGGCCTTGAATATCAGACTAAATATTTGGGACTCGTAGATAACTCATTGCTGAAGGTTTTTCATCAGGGTGACGAGTGCTGAGAGTGGAGCTGTTGTTTGGGAAGATTGATCTAACTGACAATTACATACACTGTGAACCTACAGGAAAGACAAAGGAATCAGGAAAACCAACTCAACTGCGTGTCATGAAGAACTCTTGATAGTGACAGAAAATGCAACTCAACCTGGCTTGAGCAAATAAGTTGTATTAGATCATGTAACCAAAATGTCCAGGGTAGATCTTCTCAGGTCTGTCTTTATGCAGCACTGTATAATAAAGAATTTAGTCTTTGTCTCTGGCTCCTGGGAGGTAACCTCTAAGTCAGGGGTTCCCAAACTACAGCCCGTGGGCCGCATGTAGCCCCCTGAGGCTATTTATCCGGCCCCCACTGCACTTCCGGAAGGGGCACCTCTTTCATTGGTGGTCAGTGAGAGGAGCATAGTTCCCATTGAAATACTGGTCAGTTTGTTGATTTAAATTTACTTGTCCTTTATTTTAAATATTGTATTTGTTGCCATTTTGTTTTTTTACTTTAAAATAAGATATGTGCAGTGTGCATAGGGATTTGTTCATAGTTTTTTTTAAAGTCTGGCCCTCCAATGGTCTGAGGGTCAGTGAACTGGCCCCCTGTGTAAAAAGTTTGGGGATCCCTGCTCTAAGTCCTTGGAATATCCTGAGTTATAGGAGTACTTTTGTTATTCATGGTAGACCCTGACAGTTTATGCTAATGAGGTCCCTAGTTTATTCTAAGGAGATGACTAATGGCCAGAGAGGGCTGGCCGGCCCAAAGACAACCATGTGGGTAAAGAATTGGGGATTTGAGCCACGTGATACCAGCCTGACCTTCCCAGAGAGGAGGAGGGCTAGAGGTTGAGTTTGGTTACATGGCTAATGATACCATCAATCATACTTACATAATAAAATTCCAGGAAAAAATCTCAAGACAGCAAAGCTTGAGTGAGCATCGCTGGTTAACAATATTCTGAGCATATCATTACACATCGATATGTTGGGAGGGTGGTATGTCCTGACTCTGCAGGGAGAGGACACAGATTGCATTTTAGACCCTCTGACACTTTGTCCTATCTACCTCTCGTGGCTACCAACTGTCCTTCCAGCTATAATAAAACTGTAGTTCATAAATATAGTGCTTTTCTGAGTTCTGTGAATCATTCGAGTGAACGATAAAACCTGAAGGGGGAGTGTGATCCCTGAATTTGGAGCAGTTGGTCAGAAGCCTAAGTGTCCTGGGAACCCCAGAGCTTGCTGTTATAGGAAGTGAGAGCCATCTTATGGAGGACTATGCCCTGAACCTGCGAAGTCTGGCTTAACTCCAAGACATCACTGTATCCAGCAAGGCATAGACCCTGAGGTCAGATGATATTTGGCCTGCTCCCAGTGACCCAATTGAGTGGTGATAAGAGTGAAAATAGGTATGAAGTTTGAGCCGTAGCCAGGGCCAGATCATGGGGGCAGGTACCTCTTAATGCAAGTGATTAAAGGAAACATCATCGGTAATCTTCCAAATCGAAATTGAGCTCCATAGATATGATCGGAAAGAAGAAGAGCACATACATCAACTACTTCATATGAACAGTAAATCATGATCAACATCATTTATTTCAGATAAGGCTCTGGGAAGTGTCAATAAAAAACTACTTTTTTTTTTTTAAACCTAAATACATAGCTAAAAGAACATAGATTTACTAAAGGGTACTGACCCAGTCTGAATAGTATCATTATTCCCATCTGTTTTAGTATTTCAATATTACAAATAGGTAGATGGGGTAGAGAACACTTTTCCTCAAATAGCCAGCTAATTTGCATGAGAAACCTACTGTTCATTAAAAAAATCATTCAGTTTAAACTCTAAATCCTCTGTGATTGAGGAGTACTGAAAGCTTGAAATGAACAGTCTCTAAAGTTAGCATACCATGCAGTCAGTTTCCCTTGCTGCTGCTTGATCTTCCCTGTCTTACTTCCTCATCTATAATCTGTTTATTTAACGAGGTCATTTCTACTTAGTAATCATTATACAAGCTGTACTATCCTTTAAATCTTCATTATCATCATTATTTTCATCTGACACGTAGAATGACATGAACATAGTTTGTCACATTCAGCATTTATATAAACATGGAATGTGCTACCGAGTAAAAGGAACTATTAAAAGCAGGATTGATTTTTAAGTAATTTTTTTTTAATTGTGAAAGAAGAAAAATGCTTAGGTTTAAAAAGTAATTTTCATATTGGGTTTGGGAAATTTGATTCTACAGAAACAAAACAGGAATACTATATAGTACTTTCCCATGGTCCTTTACTTTCGATACGATTGAAATAGTTGTTGGCAATCACTCAACTCTGCCTCTGTTCCTGCTTCGGAAAGGTGACATAGTACTAATTCTTGCTTAAATTTTCTTCTTAGGGAGATTTAAGAGAAGAAAAAATGCACAAAATTTTAAGAAAACTAGTTGTTAATGTAATTTTAGTGTTTTTGCTATTTTCATTTGAGCAATTATTGCAACTAAACTAGGAAATGACAAAATAACTGAGCATAATTTTGACTATATAGAATTTACATGAAAAGTAGGAATCTTTGTCCTAGATACTTTGTGGAACTGAAATGTACCAGTAGAAAGCACTAACTATTCAACCACAGTTTTCTCAAGACAGAAAAAGTGCTTGTGTGCTATGCACATTAAAAGTGTGCATATTTGAGCCTGACCAGGCAGTGGTGCATTAGATAGAGCGTCGGACTGGGATGCGGAGGACCCAGGTTCGAGACCCCAAAGTTGCCAGCTTGAGCGAGGGTTCATCTGGTTTGAGCAAAGCTCACCAGCTTGGACTCAAGGTCGCTGGCTCAAGCAAGGGTTTACTCGGTCTGCTGAAGGCCCACGGTCAAGGCACGTATGAGAAAGTAATCAATGAACAACTAAAGTGTCGCAACGAAAAACTGATGATTGATGCTTCTCATCTCTCTTTGTTCCTGTCTGTCTGTCCCTATCTATCCCTCTCTCTGACTCTCTCTCTGTTTCTGTAAAAAAAAAAAAAAAAAAAAAAAAAAAAAGTGCGCATATTTGATGATTTCTTCAATTCATCTGGTATTTTTATGTAAGGAATAAGCTTGAATTTTTGAAAGAATTAACCAAGGATTTTTTTTTTTTGTATTTTTCTGAAGTTGGAAACGAGGAGGCAATCAGACTCCCGCATGCACCCGACCGGAATCCACCCGGCATGCCCATGAGGGGGCGATGCGCTGCCCATCTGGGGCGTTGCTTTGTTGCAACCAGGGCCATTCTAGCACCTGAGGCAGAGGCCATGGAGCCATCCTCAGCGCCCAGGCCAACTTTGCTCCAATGGAGCCTTGGCTGCAGGAGGGGAAGAGAAAGAGAGAGACAGAAGCGAGAGAGCAAGAGGGGTGGAGAAGCAGATGGGTACCTCTCCTGTGTGCCCTGACTGGGAATCAAACCGGGGACATTCACACACTGGGCCGATGCTTTACCACTGAGCCAACTGGCTAGGGCCATAATCAAGGATTTAAATTTGAATTTTCAGAACCCAAAAGGGTAGTTTAAATCATCCCCTCATATATATTTGCAAAGAAATCACCAATGTATTAGTAAAGTACTACACGGATCATGGCTGAAAAGGAGAGCAAAGCTCCCAAGGTGAGACAACAGATAACAGAACAGTTTGTCAGAAGCTTTTTTCCAGTCTGGGTACAGGTTACAGGGTAGGGTGGAGAGTTATTTTTTGAACAGCTTTGCTTTATGCCCTTTTCCATTAAAGCTTGACAGAAAACACTAGAATGTGTAATCATTAAAGAAATAAAAAAAAATAATGCTCAGTTTCAAAAATTCAAGTTCATCGTCACCAGACCCTTTCACTGAAAAATAGTTATTTCATCACGTTGGCTTCTGAGAGAAATGCTTGGCACATCGTGACCAGCAGTGATGAGAACATGAGACAGCAGAAAAGTCTCAGCAAGTGCAGTCTAAAAGGTTTATCAGCATCCTTTACATATTAATAAGTAATGGAGTAGCTGGAATACTGCCTTTAAAAGCAAAAGTTTCTGGCCAAAATTAATGACTAGCCAGGGCATTTGAGAAATAAAGTAGCCTGAAGCAAAACCAGGAGACAGTCAAGGCAAGTTTCTTAGGGAAAACTCCACAAGGGAAGTATAAATGTAATGAAATCTCATTTACACAAATTACACTAAATAAAAATTTGCATTTTATTTCTTAGTCAAGGTGGAGGTGGGGTGGTGACCTAGGGTGGGGGAGTTACCATTTGACTGAAGGCAGCTCTGAAACTGTTCCTTAATTTCTGTGATCCAGAGATGTGCCAAGAAAACACACAGATCATCTGATCAAGCCATGGTACAGTAGATAGAACGTCAGACTGAGAAGTGGAGGACCCAAGTTCGAGACCCTGCGGTAGCTAGCTTGAGCACAGGCTCATCTGGTTTGAGGAAGGCTCACCAGCTTGGACCCAAGGTTGATGGCTTGAGTAAGGGGTCATTTGATCTTCTGTAGCCCCCCTGGTCAAGGCACATATGAGAAAGCAATCAATGAACAACTAAGGTGCCGCAACGAAGAATTGATGCTTCTCATCTCTCCCCCTTCCTGTCTGTCTGTCCCTATCTGTCCCCCCCCCCCTCTCTGTCACAAAACAAAAACAAAAACCAAACAACAAAAAAACCCCATGCAGACCTCTCCTTTGTGTCTGGTTGAGTTTTCTGCCCACATAGTTTTTAGAAGCCCCACCTTGGATATTGCCAACAAAATTTTCACACCCATTAGGTGTAAAATTTAAAAGTATTGTATATCAAGAGCAGAAAGAGGCCATTTCTATTCAAAAAGAAAAAAAAATGGAGAAGAGATTTTGGATTGAAATTCTTGGATTCTCTATAGCATAGAAATAAAACTATTTTAAAAGTACTCAGCACAGCCTGACCAGGCGGTGACACAGTGGATAGAGCGTCAGACTGGGATGCAGAAGACCCAGGTTTGAGACCCCGAGGTCGCCAGCTTGAGCGTGGGCTCATCTGGTTTGAGCAAAAATTCACCAGCTTGGATCCAAGGTCGCTGGCTCCAGCAAGGGGTTACTCGGTCTGCTGAAGGCCCGCGGTCAAGGCACATATGAGAAAGCAATCAATGAACAACTAAGGTGTCACAATGTGCAACGAAAAAACTAATGATTGATGCTTCTCACCTCTCTGTTCCTGTCTGTCTGTCCCTGTCTATCCCTCACTCTGACTCTCTCTCTGTCTCTGTAAAAAAATAAAATAAATAAAAATAATTAATTAAAAAAACGTACTCAGCACAAAAGTTTTTACTTAAACAACTGTTTGATTAAAAGGGCTTAGAAAAAGGTACAGAGAATTCACAATCAACAAAGAAATAAGGTCAAGGGGTGTCCACATAGTGAAGGGTCAGGGCCAGGGACTCTAATGAAGCCCTTTATAGATCAGGACCCTGCGGAATTGGTAGATTTTTGCAACCACAAAGGAGAATCAGGCCATCTCTGGAAGAACAAATGATTAGCAAATCAGATATTGTTCCTTGATCAGAAAAAAAAAAAGGTATCTCAACAAAGGAAATGCCAGTTAAAATATTTTACTCAAAAAATCCTGCACTCTCTTGAAAGGGGAGAATTTTAAACCATAATGTAGTCCAAGTTAATTAATAGTTGCCTACTTAGAGCCCCCAGATTTCATTTGCATTAGAATTGTAATGCTAACACTATTTTGTCCACCTCAATAAATCTTCAAATTTTTGTCAGCTGGATCTTGATATGTACTATGTTCATTAAGGAAATATCTTATGAAAAGTGATTGTATCTTAATTCTTATATGAGAGTCAGGGATACAATTCTTCAAATAGATTAATGCAAACATCAGGAACAAAAAATAATTTTTTAAACTAAGTAACAGCTATGAAAATACTTTCTCTTCTTCTCCTACCCATGTTGAAAAGCAGTAATCTTTGTTTAATTTAGGGATATAATGTTAGGGAATAATGTTAAAATACTGGCATATTATATCATTGTATTCACTATTTTAAAAGGGCCAAATCTTTCATCAAGGGTCTTTGAGTGAGAAAATGTATTTATGTCAGTATTTATAAAGCCTAGAGATTTAATGATTGAAGCCTATGCCACTAGCTTGTACAATGACCCCACTGATCCCTAACTCCTGGTAGTCATATCCTTGTATAGTCTCCTCCCACACTGACCTGGGCTTACCTGTAATTTATAGGATATTTTGGGAATGGCATTATATGACTTCCATGGCTACATCATTAAAGATACGGTTTTCATCTTGTTCTCTCTTGGATGCCTGCTCTGGAGAAAGCTGACATGTGACAACACTACAGAGATTTTATAGAGAAAACTTCATGGCAGAGAACTGAGGCCTCCTAACAGCATTGGTGTGAGTGTGTCATCCTGGAAGTGGACCTCACAACCCCACTCTTCAGATGAATGCAGCCTATCGGTCAAAAAGTTTTTAAATATGATATATGTTTGCTCGCTTATAGTTTGCATTGGGTGTGGGGGACAGGCTGTAAGCAGGCAGGGTGGTTATAACCTGAGGCTTAGTTTTAAGACGAAGCTTTTCTCCACACCCTTCACTGTTGCATGATGTGGGTGGTGCACTCTTATGAGGAATCCCATTATGCCTCAGATAAGTGACTTTGTATCAGAGACTTCCTTGTTTGTATATTGGATTAAAGGTTTTGATTTCTATACTACAAAGTGGGGCAGACCAGGAGCTTGCTTGCTCTCGGTTCCTGAGATTAGCATTAGAGGAGAGAGCAGAGAAAGGAGAGCAGAGAAAGGCCACATGGAGGAGAGGAGAAGTAGCCAAGATGGTGGAGTGCTGAAGGAGAAGCCAGTTTGTGTAGAGTTTGTGCAGAGAGAAGGAAGGAGATGGGGAACTGAGGTGAATAAGGCTGGTGAGGTAGATACCTTTGATTCTAGGAAAGTTGGATAACTCAGTGGCTTTGGGAGCCTTGAATGGAAAGGGAAGTGTTTTCCACAGTGTGTATTTCTTGCCCGCTGGGTGCAAGCTAGGATTAAAAGTGATGGCTCACCAGTTTTTGGCTCCGTTGTTTCATTACTGTCTGTCTGAATCTAATGCAAACTTGCACGGGCCAGGCGGCTGTGATGGTGTCTGTGGCTACTGGCCTTACACAGCCCCAGCCATCATCTTGACTGTAATTTTGTAAGACCTTGTGGAAAGCAGTCCCTAGATTCCTGACCCATCCAAATTGCTAAGATAATATGTTTATTGTTGTAAATCACTAAGTTTGGGATAATTTGGTACTTCAGCAATAGACTGCAAAGTCTTCCCCCACCCCCAGGAAATGCTAATAGAAAAACAAATGAATACACTCATTTTAAGACATTTACAAAGTCAATTAACAGTGATAAGGTGCCAAGGAACTGTAAAACTTAGCATTAGCAACACCATTTTAAAGAGGAAAAGTCAAGCCTCTTACCTTCTCCTTTCTGTGGAGAAAGAGAATAATGCAGGAGCTTCCTGATTTACAAGGGCAACTGGGTCATCCAGTCAATAGTTTAGCTAATTCCTGGAATTTTCTGAAAGGGTTCCTGGGGCCACTTGCCACACAGAGCAAAGAAGATAGAACTTATCTGAAAACAATGTTTATATACCTTAATCAAGAATTCCTACACTCAGACTCACCCTAAAGTCATGGGAGTAATGTATACCTCTAGACACAGGGATCACGAGCCTCTCCTTACCCACCCCAACTGGAATGTGATTTGGTCTATAAAATCAGCCACAGAATGGTAGGGACTTTCTACATGATTTGGGATTGTGCCCCACGTAGCTAACCAGCTAATTAATAAACTCTTCAAAAATTCATTTGGACTTGATGTCTTTGGGGAACTCGCTAGGTACATTACAACATAACCTCTGTGGTTACAAATAGTTCAGGCCTTCTCAAGGAATTTGCCACTGAGTTCTTTATTTCTCTAAGTATTGTACCAAGACCACCAGTGTTGGCATTATCTGGGAATTTGTTAGAAATACAGAATATCAAGTTCTACCCCAGACCTACTGAATCAGAATCTGTATTTCATGAAACTCCCCTGGTACATGTATGTACACCAAACTTTGAGAAGAAGTACTATTTGACTCCTAGTGAAAACCCTAGCTGTATATTACGAGAACTTTCAAAAAATATTGTTGGACCACTCCCATGAAGGAGAGGTGGAAACCACAGCAACAGCCCCAGTGGGCAGGCACCAGAAATGCCCATACCCGAATGCCATAGGCAGCAACAGCAGAGGGAGTGGCAGGCCTGCAGACAGACCACAACTAGGGAACACAGAGGCCACACCCAGTGGGCTCCAGTGGCCAAAACCTTCTTTTACACAGAAAAAATGAGAAGGCAGAGAAATGCAACACAAATGAATCAAGAGAAATCCCCAAAAAAGGACCTGAATGAGTCAGATATAACCAAATTGCCAGATGCAGAGTTTAAAATAATGATTGTTAGGATGCTCAAAGATATTAAAACAACAATAGATGGTCATTATGAACACCTAAATAAAGAAATAGCAAATATAAAAAAGGACATTGAAATAATAAAAAGAATCAGTCAGAAATGACAAATACAATATCAGAAATGAAGATCACAATGGAAGGAATTAAAAGCAGGATGGATGAAGCTGAGAATCGAATCAGCGAGTTAGAGGACAAGATAAATAAAGGCACGGAAGCAGAGCAGAAAAAAGAAAAGAGACTCAAAAAGTCTGAGAAAACTCTAAGAGAGCTCTGTGATAACATGAAGAGGAATAACATCCACATCATAGGGGTTCCTGAAGAAGAAGAGAAAGAACAAGAGATAGAGACTTTGTTCAAACATATCATGCTGAAAACTTCCCTCAATTAAGGCAGGAAAACATCTCACAAGTTCAAGAAGCACAGAGGACTCCATTAAAGAGAAACCCAAAAGAAATCTACACCAAGACACATCATAATTAAAATACCAAAGCTAAGTGATAAAGAGAAAATATTAAAAGCTGCTAGAGAAAAAAAAAGACTATCACCTATGTAAAGCCAGAAGCCGTGGCCAGGGCCACTATCACAGCAGCCTCCTGGCCCATGCAGGTTCGCATTGGATTCAGACAGTCGGTAAAGAAACAATGGAGCCACAAACTGGTGGGCCCTCATCTTTAATCCTAGCTTGCACCCAGCGGGCAAGTAAAAACACACACTGGGCTCCAGAACCCAATCACATTCAGTGCTCACAAAGCCACTGATTTATCCAAGTTTCCTAGAATCAAAGGTTTCTAGCTCACCAGCCTTATTCTCCTCAGTTCCCCATCTCCTTCCTTATCCCAGATACAAACTCTACACAAACTGGCATCTCACTCAGCACTCCGCCATCTTGGCTGCTTCTCCTGGCCTACTCCACGTGGCCTTTCTCTGTTCTCCTCTGCTCTCTCTTGCTAATCTCAGGAACCAAGAGAGCAAGCTCCCGCTCCATCCCCATTTTATAGTGTAGAAATCCAAACCCTTAATCCAATATACAAAATAGGGAAGTCTGTAATACAAAGTCACTTCTCTGAGGCATGATTGGATTGTACCGCCCCATATCAAAAAGGGTGGGAAAGGCTTAATCCCAAAACCAAGCCCCAGGGTACAAGGATTCTGCCTGCCTTTAGCCTGTCTGCCCCCAGTGGGCAAGTAAAAACACACACTGGGCTCCAAAACCCAATCACATTCAGTGCTCACAAAGCCACTGACTTATCCGAGTTTCCTAGAATCAAAGGTTTCTAGCTCACCAGCCTTATTCTCCTCAGTTCCCCATCTCCTTCCTTATCCCAGATACAAACTCTGTACAAACTGGCATCTCACTCAGCACTCCGCCATCTTGGCTGCTTTTCCTGGCCTCCTCCACGTGGCCTCCTTCTGCTGCTGGCTCTACTCTCTCCGCTCTCTCATGCTAACCATCTCAGGAACCAAGAACGCAAACTCTCGTTCCGCCCCCATTTTTATTGTAGCTTCACAACCTCTAATCCAATATACAAAATAGGGACATCTCCAATACAAAGTCACTTCTCCGAGGCATGATTGGATTGTACCACCCCACATCAAAAAGGGTGGGAAAGGCTTAATCCCAAAACCAAGCCCCAGGCTATAAGGATTCTCAACACACATTAATATCACCTGGGCCACGGTCTCCTCGTGTTATCTTTAACAAAGTGAGCATAATACATTTTATCTGCCCAACAAATAAAATGGCAATAAACAATTACATATCAATAAAAAAAAATACTGTTGGAGAAGCCCATGCCCAGAATTGATGATTTAATTTATTTGGGTTGAGTTCTAGCATGGCTGTGGATCTAAATATCCTTCAGAATTTTTCCCCTAGAAAAACTACATCAAAGTTTCAGATCAGTTGGGACTTCCTAGCATGCTCCAGTTCTGGTTCTAGAAGTCAGGTATACGTAGGTGTTAGGCAGATAAAATATATATATTATGCTCACTTTGTTAAAGATTGTGCTGCCCACATGGAAGCTGTCGCCCAGGTGATATTAATGTGTGTTGGGGCCGGTCTGTGGGCAGGCAGGATCCTTGTAGCCTGGGGCTTGGTTTTGGGATTAAGCCTTTCCCACCCTTTTTGGTGTGGGGTGGTACAATCCCATCATGCCCCAGATAAGTGACTTTGTATCAGAGACTTCCCTATTTTGTATATTGGATTAAAGGTTTTGATTTCTACACTATAAAATGGGGGCAGAACGGGAGCTTGCTCTCTTGGTTCCTGTGATTAACATTAGAGGAGACAGCAGAGAGGAGAGCAGAGAAAGGCCATGTGGAGGAGGCCAGGAGAAGCAGCCAAGATGACGGAGTGTTGAGGGAGAAGCCAGTTTGGGCAGAGTTTGTGCAGGGAGAAGGAAGGAGATGGGGAACAGAGGTGAATAAGGCTGGTGAGCTAGAAACCTTTGATTCTAGGAAACTCGGATAAGTCAGTAGCTTTGTGAGCACTGAATGTGAGTGGGTTTTGGAGCCCAGTGTGTGTTTTTTACTTGCCCGCCGGGTGCAAGCTAGGATTAAAGATGATGGCCTACCAGTTTTTGGCTCTGTTGTTTCTTTACCGACTGTCCGAATCCAATGCGAACCTACATGGGCAAGGTGGCTGTGATGGTGGCCCTGGCCACTGGCTTTACAGTAGGTATATGTCCCTGAAAGTGGCGTGGAGGAACTATGGATACATGTCAGTTTGAATTTGCTGTCTAGGGCCACTCAGAACCAGGTGTTGAATACCCTAATGTTTCAGGGAAGCTTACACACCTGTCAGATTAGGACCAAACATTTTTTTAGTTTCATCGTTCCTAGATGGCAAAATGGAAGTAATTAAGGTTTTCACAAGCCTTTGGAAACTTTACTGTTGAGCTGACACCACTAAATAAAGATTTCCAATATGATGGGTGCTGTTGGTTAAATGAGTTTGTAAATATGATTTATAGGTTTGCTCGCTTATAGTTTGCATTGGGTGTGGGGGACAGGCTGTAAGCAGGCAGGGTCGTTGTTGGGCAGATAAAATATATATATTATGCTCACTTGTTAAAGACGGCGCTGCCCACGAGGAGGCTGTCGCCCAGGTGATATTAATGTGTGTTGAGAATCCTTGTAGCCTGGGGCTTGGTTTTGGGATTAAGCCTTTCCCACCCTTTTTGATATGGGGTGGTACAATCCAATCATGCCTCAGAGAAGTGACTTTGTATTGGAGACTTCCCTATTTTGTATATTGGATTAAGAGTTTGGATTTCTACACTATAAAATGGGGATGGAGCTGGAGCTTGCGCTCTTGGTTCCTGGGATGATTAGCATGAGAACAGAGAGAGATCATTGCAGAGAGCAGAAGGAGGCCACGTGGAGGAGGCCAGGAAAAGCAGCCAAGATGGCGGAGTGCTGAGTGAGATGCCAGTTTGTACAGAGTTTGTATCTGGGATAAGGAAGGAGATGGGGAACTGAGGAGAGTAAGTCTGGTGAGCTAGAAACCTTTGATTCTAGAAAACTCGGATAAGTCAGTGGCTTTGGGAGCACTGAATGTGAGTGGGATTTGGAGCCCAGTGTGTATTTTTACTTGCCCGCCGGGTGCAAGCTAGGATTAAAGACTATGGCCCATCAGTTTTTAGCTCCGTTGTTTCCTTACCGACTGTCCGAATCCAATGTGAACCTGCATGAGCCAGGTGGCTGCTGTGTTGGCAGCCCTGGCTTCTGGCTTTATAGTCGTTATACCCTAAGGCTTAGTTTTAAGACTAAGCCCTTCCCACCCTAAGTGACTTTGTATCAGAGACTTCCTTGTTTGTATATTGGATTAAAGGTTTTGATTTCTACACTATAAAATGGGGTATAATGGGAGCTTGCTCTTTCTCGTTTCCTGAGATTAGCATTAGAGAGAAGAGCAGAGAAAGGCCATATGGAGGAGAGGAGAGGCAGCCAAGATGGTGGAGTGCTGAAGGAGAAGCCAGTTTGTGTCGAGTTTGTGCAGAGAGAAGGAGATGAGGAACAAAGGTGAATAAGGCTGGTGAGGTAGAAACCTTTGATTCTAGGAAACTTGGATAAATCAGTGGCTTTGGGAGCTGTTGGGCAGATAAAATGTATTATGCTCACTTTGTTAAAGAGGCCATTGCCCAGGTGATATTAATGTGTGTTGGGGTGGGCTAAAGGCAGGGAGAATCCTTGTAGCCTGGGGCTTGGTTTTGGGATTAAGCCTTTCCTACCCTTTTTGATGTAGGGCGGTACAATCCAATCATGCCTCAGAGAAGTGACTTTGTATTAGAGACTTCCCTGTTTTGTATATTGGATTAAGAGTTTGGATTGCTACACTATAAAATGGGGATGAAGTGGGAGCTTGGGCTCTTGGTTCCTGAGATAATCATTAGAAGAGAGAGCAGAGGAGAGCAGAGAAAGGCCACGTGGAGGAGGCCAGGAGAAGCAGCCAAGATGGTGGAATGCTGAGTGAGAAGCCAATTTGGGCAGAGTTTGTATCTGGGATAAGGAAAGGAGATGGGGAACAGAGGTGAATAAGTCTGGTGAGCTAGAAACCTTTGATTCTAGGAAACTCTGATAAGTCAGTAGCTTTGTGAGCACTGAATGTAACTGGGTTTTGGAGCCCAGTGTGTATTTTTACTTGCCCGCCGGGTGCAAAGCTAGAATTAAAGACTATGGCCCACCAGTTTTTGGCCCCGCTGTTTCTTTGCCTACTGTCCGAATCCAATGCGAACCTGCATAGGCCGGGCTGCTGTGATGGTGGCCCTGGCCCTGCCTGCTGGCTTTACAGGAGCCCTGAATGGAAAGGGAAGTGTTTTCCCACTGTGTGTATTTCTTGCTCGCTGGGTAGAAGCTAGGATAAAGGTAATGGCCCACCAGTTCTTGGCTCCATTGTTTCATTATCGTCTGTCCGAATCTAATGCAAACCTGCACTGGCCAGACGGCTGTTATGGTGGCCATGGCTACTGGCCATACTGGTGCTAACAAATGTTTGACCAATTAAGTAGTAAGTAGCTCAAATTGGCAACTGGAAGTACCACTTGTATGTAAGAGGTGGGGAAGAGGAATGCAGGGATTGTCTGAGTGGTTTTTTGTTTTGTTTTTCCTAATGCCTCCCTAGTGACAGAAACAATGCCTGGCATGCTCTTAATATTTGTAGGTTAAATAAATCCCTCAAAAAACAATTTTTAAAAACTAAGTAACAGCTATGAAAATACTTTCTCTTCTCCCCCTTCGCCTGTTGGGAAGCAATAATTTTTGTTTAACTTAGGAATCTAATGTTACGGAATTCATTCATTCAAAGTTATTGAACATGTCATGCATGTTAGTGAATCTGCAGTGGGTATTGTGGAGGCTGTCTTACAAAAGGTTTTTTTAAATAAAGCTCCAAATATGCTTTGAAAAATTAAAACTTGTGCCCAGACTCAGTGTCATGTTTCAAATTTCTTGCCTAGTTTGCCTTCGGTTCCTCATTTGGAGGCTGGCTGAAGGATGTGATCCTTGCCCTTGAATCTCCTTCCTTTGTGGTTTTTTCGGTCTGTGCGTCTACGTTTCCCAGGCGGAGGAGCGCGTGCCGCGGCTGCGCCCATTGGCGCGCGCGGCGGCGCGGATTTGCAGTTGCAGGCGGCCGAGGCTGCTAGGACCCAGGGGAAGCCGCTCCTCTCCGGCTGCAGTGCCTCCAGGCCGAGCCGTCCCGCCCACTTCTCGCCCCTCTCCTTCCCTCCTTCCCTCCCGGGTCTTGGCATCTCCTGGGGGCGGAAAGCCCCGCCAGCCCTGACAGCGGGCTGGTCCCGCGCCTTGGTGGGGTCCGGGCGCGGATGCTCGCTGGTGGGGACCGCGGGCTGCATCATTTCCCGCTAGGACCGGGCCCGGCTCGGCTCTCCAAGCGCAGCGCGCACCGCCCCGCGGGCCAGCCCGGGGACCCGCGCACCCGCGGCTCCGCGCGGGCCGGGGTCTGGGCGCGTGGGCTGGGCCGGGCGCACCGCCCCCACGGGCCCGCGGCGCGGCGTGGCTTCCCGGCTCCTCCTCTACCCCAGCCTTCCTGCTGCCCGCAGCGCTCCCGGGGGCAGCCGGCGGATGCGAGCCGCCGGGCGCCCGGACTTGGCGTGCGCCTGCGGACCCGGGGCGAGCCTGGGCCGGCTCCCGAGCCGGAGTTGTGAGGCGTGGCTGGGTGGAGGAGGCGCTTGCGGGGGGCGGGGGGCGGGGGTCTCCCCGGCGGGCGGGAGGGACCGAGCCGGCGGCGCCGGACAATGAGCCGGGCAGCAAGACGCTGCGGCCACTTATAGGGGGAGGCGGGCCGGCCGGTGCCTCCGCGCCTCAGCGGCCCCGCCTGCGAGGAGAGGGCGGGATGCCAGAGCCAGGTGTCCCGGCGCTATAAGGCCCGTCAGGGCCGGGCGTCCCGGCGCTGGTTCTCGCATTCCCACTGGGCTGCCTGCAGGCTTTGGCTGGGGACGGGTCATTGCGGGGAGTCCTCGGAGCAGCCGCGATGGCTAGCACCAGGAGCATTGAGCTGGAGCACTTTGAAGAACGGGACAAAAGGCCGCGGCCGGGGTCGCGGAGAGGGGCGCCCAGCTCCTCCGCGGGCAGCAGCAGCTCGGGCCCCAAAGGGAACGGGCTCATTCCCAGCCCGGCGCACAGTGCGCACTGCAGCTTTTACCGCACGCGCACCCTGCAGGCCCTGAGCTCGGAGAAGAAGGCCAAGAAGGCGCGCTTTTACCGAAATGGGGACCGCTACTTCAAGGGCCTGGTGTTTGCCATCTCCAGCGACCGCTTCCGGTCCTTCGATGCTCTGCTCGTAGAGCTCACTCGCTCCTTGTCGGACAACGTGAACCTGCCCCAGGGCGTCCGCACCATCTACACCATCGACGGCAGCAGGAAGGTCACCAGCCTGGATGAGCTGCTGGAAGGTAGGAGTGGAGGGCCGGACGCGGCAGGTGCGGCCCAGCAGGTGCAGCGGCTGCGGGCCCGCGCGTGTACGCCTACCCGCGCTGGGGGGAGCCTGCGGGGTGCCTTCTAGGCGGGCACAGGAATTGTAAGGACATGTGTGCTTTCCCCTAGGTTTTGTGTGTGGAGTGCCCTCCCACCTATACTCTGTCCTTCCCGAGAGGTTTACCTTTAAAAAAAAAAGAAAAAGAATTCTAACGGGCTTTGGTGACATCTCTTAAAACTGCGAACCCGTTTTGTTTTATTTTGTTTTGTTTTTGAAGTAAAAGCTATTTGAAAAAGTGACTTGCCAGTGAGGATCCGCGTAACCCTTTAGTTAGCAAGCTGTTTGTTCAGTCCTCTCTGTGTGGACCTCAGTGTAGGCACCTGTGGTGTGCCAGGCTCCAGGGCCCTCTTGTACCTGCTCTGTTCAGAAGCTGTGGTTGTGAAACACTCTGGGTAGGCTTTCCAGGTTTGGTTTTTAGCAGGAGTCATGAAGTCTGGAGAGGGGATCATAGAGTATGTCTCTCAACCTTGGCTGCATCTTGGGTCACTGCAGATTTTAAAAACTACAGGTGCCTCCCCCTCCCCATATACACACACTTTGCTCCATGTTAGGATATAATTGATTTGGGTTGTGGTCTGGGTATCCAGAGTTGTAAAAGCACCGCAGGTGATTTGAATTTGCAGCCAAGTTTGAAAACCACTGTGCTACCGGGTTTTCCACATTTGGGTTGGTGATGAGGTGAATCAGGGTCAATCTCTCTTGCCTTCTCTGCCACTGAAATTCACTAGTTAGGATGCTGATTAGAGGCCATTGGCATCAGCTGTTGGTTGTCAAAGACTTCACTCGGGTGTCAACCCTGTTTCACTTAAAGGGAATGATTGGCTGCAGGTTGTGTCAGTCCTTGAATTCCTGCAGTGCTCTTCTGTCCTTTCAGGGGAAAAGAAAAGGCATTACTGAGTATAAGCATACTGAATAGGCTTCGCAGGTTGGGTCCCAGACCACCACAATAGAGCCACTATTGCAATCAAGTGAGTCGTGATCTTTTCGCTGGTGGAGGGTCTTGAAGAACACAACACCTGTGAAGGGCGGTAAAACCAACTGCCAATAGAACAAGGTATGCCTGTAAGTAAAAACCCATTTCCAGATCTAAACAGCACCTGTAAAGACCAGACAAGCACCCCCCAAGTATCTGCTGACTGTGTGTTTACATACAGTCTACTCTCATGTGTCTTTCTTAAGGTATATGGCGCATTCCATGTAGTCATAGCGCTATTGGCTTGGCAGGGAAAGGAAACTGAACTGTTCGCCAACTATTTTTCTTACATTATTTCATCATGGCCTTAGGTTCTAAAGGCGTTACGCCCACTTTACACACAAGGAAACTAAAGCAACAGCCAATAGCCTTGTCCCACAGGACCTGTAGTATATGCTCTTTCATCTACAGTTCACCTCTAATAAACTGGTGTGGCCACCCTGAGGAGGCCTGGAAGTGGTTGAGTTTCTCTATTTATTCACAGATACCAGAGGTTTTCTCTGCTTTGGCTAGATGAGGACTCAGTCAAAATTAAGTTGTTTCTTCAGCCTAAGTGTGTTATAGACTTCTCACATTCTCTTGGTCATTTGTGTGTTTTGGTTTTAAAGGCTTCCTAAGGAGGCTAGGACAACCAGAACAGTATAACTAAAGATACATTGTTTAAAGGGCTTTATAGCTTTTCTTTATGTTGTTAAAAAATTTAAGTCAACATTTGTCTACATATTTCAAAACCGAGTAACAAGTTTTCTTACACTAGATTAGCGGCCCTGTGGAAAGATCAAGGCAATGCCTATGGATTTAGCATCCATTACTCACCTGCTCTTGGAATACTGTGCCTGCTGTGGTCTGAGGATTTTACGATCTTTTCTCTGAAGTAATTTTAACAGTGATTTGCTATGTGAAATGAACTCCAAAGACGAATGTCATCATAGGGGAGATGGTCAAGATGACTATTATGCACATTAATTATTGAGAACACACACTATACTCTTAAGTTTGTCATTGCCCAGATGGTACATAGTCCACAGAGTCTAATTCTCAAATAGTAGTTTCAACTATATATGGAAGGTTGACACATTTTCTTTCAGTTAATCATGTATTCACTGATTTTGGAAGATAGCACCCATAGAGTCCCAATTATACCACCATGTGATTAATAATGTAACACAAATATTTGCACAACAGAAACATTTTCTGGGTCTAGCCAATTGCCTACTTCTTTCAAGCAGTATTTAGTTACTGTGAAGGAAGAAAATTTATGCACCTCTTTGTCATAGTGGCATTCTCTTTGACAATGGATCTTTGTCTAAGCCTTGAATTTTCCAGTAATGAGTGGAATACCCTGTTGCAAGAGAGTTTTTAAAGAAAGAATCATCAATGCTTAATGACAATCATTCAAGAACTTAAATAGTTTCAACTTTTAATTTTTTAATTAAGATTGTGTGCTCTAGTGTTTAGATTTATCATGCAGGAGAACTTAGTTTTTATTTGCTAAAAATAGATCTGTAGTATTTCCCACATTGTCAAAATTGACTTTATTTCATCTTGGTTCATCTTTTTAAATCTAGATTCTCTGATAGTATTTTTTACACCATTAAGTTTGACTGTTCTTCTCTGCCTCTTCTATCCCACCTCTTCTATCCCACGAAGTTGGTGGTTTAGGACAGTGGTCCTCAACCCCCGGGCTGTGGACCAGTACTGGTTCGTGGACCATTTGGTACTGGTCCGCAGAGAAAGAATAAATAACATGAAACGTTGTCAGAATAACAAATTTAAATACAGCCTGAATAATGAGGACATGCTTGTTCCTCCTTTAACTTAGCCCAATTAATATCGTAAGTTTGACAATTATATTTAAAAATACCACAGTTTTTGCGCCGGTCCACATAATTTTATTTTGTGCATTTATCCGTCCCACCCTAAAGGTTGGTCTGTGAAAATATTTTCTGACATTAAACCAGTCCGTGGCCCAAAAAAGGTTGGGGACCACTGGTTTAGGAGACACTGTTTCCTACATTGTTTTAGTAGTGAATAGAGAAAGTGATGACTCAAGCCCGCTGGCCATGAACACTCAGAACTCCAATCCCATTGAACTCAGATGACAAAAGAAATTTGCATGGCCCAGATTTTTTTTCCCTGCCCTTGACCTTGAGAGTCTCTGGCAACTAAAACAGTATTCAGGTGGTGGCTGGCACTCCTCCTGTGCTACACTAGAGCAGCAGGCATCATCAGCCTATTGGTTTACCTCACCTTGCTGGATTAAACTCAGTGAGTTGGTGGCTGGGTATCCCGGTAATCCTGTTTGTTCTTTAAAACTGGAAGGGGATCTTCTCACAGAGGTTATTTGTTAAAACCATCAACATTGGGAAAATCAGGTTGAGCTGTGTGAAGCCATGAGCCAGCCAAGTTCGTACCATCTCTGACACATCACTGAGGGTGTCCAAATGACTCATTCCTGAATTCTCACATTCAGGGCTAAGCGTCAGAACTCCCGGTCTCATTTTGTTCTGTGAGTGTTCTCCCTTACTGAACGCTTTGGTTGTGTTTATAAGTGTTTGATATCCTAAAGAGAGATGGGGTCCCTGGGTTCTACTACCTGTGGATTTGAAGAAAACTCACTTGAATTCTCTGGGCCTCAGTGTCCTTTTCTGTTAAATGAAAAGTTGGCAGATCCTCTTAAGTTAAATCCCTTCTAGTCTAAAAGCATGTGTCCTTTCATAACCTGGGTGGCTATTACTGAATATATGATGGCCTGGGCTGCCTTTTCCTACTGAGAACCTGTCTTCCAGAAAATTGACAAGGCTGCTGGTGTCCTACAAGCAAGGAGTGGGTGTGTGGCCCTGACGTGATTGACAGGAGCCAAAACAATTAATAGCTCCTAGTCTCTGCCTCTCTCATTCCAAAGTAAAATATTGTTTTGTGTTATTTCTGCCTGTTACCTCTCAGTCAACAGTAAATAAGCTGACTGAATATTTTGGCATGTGGGAGATTTTTTTAATGCTTTTGATAAAGGATACTTCCATTCTTCAGGTTAACTTGAAAAATCACATTCATTACTTTGAATTTAAGAAGAATAAGACTCTAAAAAAATTAAGCACTTCAGATTTCTGAGGTTCTCTTACTAAACCTAGTTTATTGAATTATTTGGTTAGGTCAATCTCTTTGAAGATGATAAACTAAAATAAGTTACTGAGAGAGTTTCAAGTAAAAAATGAGTCTGTATAAGAACCCATCTCATAGGTTTTTTTCCCCCTGAAAGGTAGATTTTTATAGTGATAATAGAAACTGAGCTCATGGAACTGGTTATGGGATTATGTTTCTTTCCTCACTGTGAGTTATATTTGCACACTTAAGTCAAAAGCTGTCCACATTAAAAGCGCATGTGATGATTGGACATGGCAGCTTAACATTGAATCTTAGGTCTGTAAAGCCTTCTCTACCTGGTAGAATTCTAGATTCTCTAAGACCAGCTTCACCTATCACCTCTCTGTGGAGTCTCTTCACAGACCTCAGGGATATCAGTCTCAAATAGTTGTTGACTGAGAGCATATTTTGCTGTTGCAGGTGCTGGGGGGATAGTTTCTTACTTGAAGATACTCGCATTTAGCCTGACCGGTAGTGCTCAGTGGATAGAGCATCAATCTGGAATGCTGAGGTCCCGGGTTTGAAACCCTGAGGTCAAAGCTTGAGCACAGGCTCACCAGCTTGAGCGTGGGATCATTGACATGATCCCATGGTCACTGGCTTGAGTCCAAAGGTCTTTGGCTTAAAGCGCAAGGTTGCTGGCTTGAGCAAGGGGTCACTGGCTTGGCTTGAGCTCCCCGATTGAGGGACGGATGAGAAGCAATCAGTGAACAATTTAAAGTGATGCAACTACTAGTTGATGCTTCTCATCTCTCTCCCTTCCGGTCTGTTTCCCTCTCTGTTTCTGTCTCACCTCTCAGAAAAAAAATGGTGCTCACATTTAGAGGGAGAGAGGTAGCTAATATGTGCACACGCACACACACACACACACACACCCCTACAGTTGTTCAGTGAAGGTGCTGTATTGCTGCACTGGCCAGGATGATGAATACAGCTTTCCAGAGGAACAGATGTTGGAGCCAAGGCCTGAGGTCAAGCTTTTAACTCTTCCCTCTACTCCACAGCCCTTTTCTTTGCTTCTGTTATAACACTTACCTTTGTAATTCATGGTATACTGGGTCTGTCTTTTGCACTAGACTGAGAGCATGGTGAGGTCAGGGATCCTGGACATGCAATAAATTCATTGAACACATAGCCCAGAAAAGTAATGTACTTCTAAATAAATGATTTTTACTTTCAAATAATAAATTTTACTTCTAAGTAAATAGTACAGAAACTGATTTTATTTCCCCTGGCTGTCAAGGGAAGTTTTGTATGAGTTCAGCTTGAGTTGGGTTGTTCCTATGTATGTGAAAGCACGTATTTTGAAAAATTGGAAGAAGAAAGAATTTTTTTTTTTAATTTTTAAAATTATTTATTTATTTTTACAGGGACAGAGAAAGAGTCAGAGAGAGGGACAGACAGACAGGAATGGAGACAGATGAGAAGCATCAATCATCAGTTTTTCATTGTGACATCTTAGTTGTTCATTGATTGCTTTCTCATATGTGCCTTAACCACAGGCCTTCAGCAGACCGAGTAACCCCTTGCTTGAGCCAGTGACCTTGGGTCCAAGCTGGAGAGCTTTTTGCTCAAGCCAGATGAGCCTGTGCTCAAGCTGGCAACCTCGGGGTCTCGAACCTGAGTCCTTCTGCATCCCGGTCTGACGCTCTATCCACTGCGCCACCACCTGGTCAGGCAAGAAAGAATATTTTTAAATCCAATTATATTTCAGTTAAATCAAAGGTGCGGTGCTCACTTACCATTGTGGGAGGAATGCCTCTTCCCTAGTACCTGCTTCTGTAAATTTGATTCTTCATCTCATTTCCTTATAACATGGAAATTCAGACATGCAATAATATAGCGGCAAATAACTCTTTCCAGAGGTCATGGGAAGTGAAATTTTAATTTGGAGAATAAAGAATTCTAAAGGGTTGAGGGAAGGAAGGGGGGGATGTTTGGGCGATCATTTATAAGATTAGAGTATGCCATAATAATATTCTGGTAGTTATAAGAAAAGATAAATATTTTATGAGGTTTTGAGCTGTGGAAATGGATATTTCATGTGAGCGAAAGGAAACTCGGTTCCCTTGGGCTGTGGTGGTCAGACGACCTTCCTCACTGCCTGTGGAGCTGGGACCTGCTGCAGGCCTGTCGCTCTCGCTGGCTCTCTTTCTCCCCACCCCACCTGCTCATGCTCCCGCCACTAATACTTTTTATTTATCTCTTCTGATTGAATAACCACCCTAAGGGATAGGGATTCTTTTTCTTCTCAGCACTATTACCATTTATTAGATGTTTTATACGCTGTCCTTGTGTGAGGGATTTTACATGCTTCATCGCGTTTGATGCTTATGGCTGCCCTGTCTTCCTCATTTTACAGATGGGAAACTGAGACTCAGAGAATAAAGAAATGACCTAAGAGATGGGGCTAGAAATTGAGGCCTTTCTCCCTCCCTGGCGTTTTGAACTTCTGTATTTTGAACTGCTGTGCTATCCTCCGCCTGTGGGGAAACGGGCTCATTCCGACCCGAGGTTTACACAGCTCCTGTTACATCAGCAGTCCGGAGCACCACCACCACGCAGCCAAACCTGCTTCCACTTGGGTTTTGGAAGTAAAGATTACAGTAGTTCATCCCTTACTGCAGGCATAAAGAAATTTTAGGATGTTTTCTGCATGGTTCCCGAAATAAAACACATCATCTTATAACCTGCAAAGTAACGTGTCTGAATTCAGATTCTGCAGAATTGCCTCGCCTGACCTTGGTTTTTCTCATCTGGTGAAAATGAAAGACAGGTTAGGAAATTGCTAAAGCACCTTTCTCCTTTAAAGTTGAGTGACCTTGGGAAATACCTCTGACTCCATCTGGCTCCATGTTCTTTAAAAGTTGGTTCTGTTTTTTGATTGGATGTTGTTATCCAGGCTTAGACAGAATTCTTAGAATCCCCAATAACCTATAAAAGTACCTTCTTCATAGAATGTTCTCAGCGAAGGAAAAATGACAAACCCAATGAGGGCTGGGACCATAGTTGTCTTATTTTTTATCCTATGCCACAAACACTTCTGGTATATGATGTTTGATAATTACTTTTACTTTTGTCTCATATATATTTTAAAAGGTGAGAATAGGTGGATATAGCTATTTTAAAAATCTTTTTCAGTTAAGATAGCCAGCAGGACAGTTGCTAGATTTGCAGAAGTAGAACAAGTTATGCAAAAATCAAATATTCATTGTCCCTCCATATTTCAGTTTTTAAATAAGTTTCTGTTCAAGAAAAAAGATGCAGTATATTTTAACAGTTTGTAACTTTCACTAGTGTCTGAGATACCTGACTTGATTTCTCTCTTTAGACACCTGTCATAACCACATTCTTGTACCTTTATTACTTCTGTGTGTGTTTAAATCCTGAGATTATTCTGAGCCCCTAATATGTTCAGTGTCTACTTTGAGTTAGTTCTTTGTACCTTTATTACTTCTGTGTGTGTTTAAATCCTGAGATTATTCTGAGCCCCTAATATGTTCAGTGTCTACTTTGAGTTAGTTCTCTGACATAGCTAATACCTAGTTTTAACTTTTGCATTCTTAAGCAATGTCTTTAGCAAATTTATTTCATATATAGATTTAATATAATGAGATGCCTTTTTAAATTCTATGAGTTAGAAGTATTTTAAGGCTAAAAGTTTTATTCCTGGCATCAGATGTCCCAGGTTCAATCCCTGGTCAGGGCACACAGATGAAATGACAGTCTGCTTCTCTTACGCTCCCTTTCCCCTTTCTCCCCCTCTCCCCCTCCTGCAGCCAGTAGCTCAGTTGGTCTGAGTGTCAGCCCCAGGCACTGAAGATAGCTCAGTTGATTCAAGATCAGCCCAAGATGGTGTTGCCAGGTGGATACTGGTCGGGAAGCTGCAGGAGCCTCTCTCTATCTTCCCTCCTCTCACTTAAAAAAAAATATTATTCCTTAAAACATGCTGTAATTTTTAGTCTAGTCCAGAATATTTTTTCTGTTTGCCATGACTTCTCCAGCCTACAACAATAGACTAGACTCATTGTGTAATTTGTCAGAAGCTACTACTTTATAGATGACGATGTGGGGAAATAGTGGTTTGTGAGATCAGCTTGAGTACTTTTGATTTAACATTTACTAATATCTTAAACAAAATGACTAAAATGATCTATAAGTATGACTTTTTGTTTGTGTTCATTAAATTATAACCACTTGCAACCAAAATACATCACAGAAGTTTTGAAATACTAGTATTGATTTATCCCTTCCTTTGCTCTGTATGTTTTTCAAACTTTGGGTTATATTGATAAGTTTTATTTTTATTTTTTTACAGAGACAGAGAGAGAGTAAGAGAGAGGGATAGATAGGGACAGACAAACAGACAGGAACAAAGAGAGATGAGAAGCATCAATCATTAGTTTTTTGTTGTGACACCTTAGTTCATTGATTGCTTTCTCATATGTGCCTTGACCGCAGGCCTTCAGCAGACCGAGTAACCCGTTGCTGGAGTCAGCGACTTTGGGCCCAAGCTGGTGAGCTTTGCTCAAACCAGATGAACCCGTGCTCAAGCTGGCGACCTTGGGGTCTTGAACCTGGGTCCTCCGCATCCCAGTCCTATGCTTTATCCACTGTGCCACTGCCTGGTCAGGCTATTCTGATAAGTTTTAAATAACAATGTAATTCTTTTTTTTTTAAGTGAGCCTTTATTGAGCACTTCCTCTGAGTCTGGTGCTGATATTCAGGATCTGAATTACTTCTTACAGCAGCGATTGAGGCTCCCTTTCCCAGTACCCTAGCTCATCATCTTGGTTGTCTTGCTTCACAGTATTTTGCTTCGTCTGCTAAAGAATCAAAAGGATTTATGGAAACTTAGTACTGGTTATGCTCATATTCATCAAGTCTCTGTGTGAGATGGAACTTGAGCAATAGGCTGATATTAAACTCATCTCTTGTTAGTTTAGTGATCAAAGGTAATAGCTGGAAGATTCCATATGAGCCTCCTAATGTACATAAAAAACTGACAGAAAGTCCTCTAACATGCAGTGGCTCTTTGGTATATAGAAGTGGCCCTCAGCATCTTAAAACAAAATGTGTGTCTTTGTAACCCTCCCCCCCATCAGTAATTCTAGAGCCACCATTTGGAGCTACATAAGGTGCATCCTGCTTGTGCATGGCAGCCCTTCAGATGTTTTGAAACCGTGGTCATGCTTTCCTCTAAATTTCCTCTTCGCTTCCCAACCCCTAAACATCACCTCTTTTCTGAGTCCTTCATCACTTGCACTGAAGCTTTTCAAGCCATCCTCATTACCAAGCACTTGCTTAAAATGGGACCAGGGCTTTCTCTTAGATCTCACAGTGAGATGAAGGGGAAGGTGTTAACAGAGGTCTCCAGAAGTTGATGAAACTCTGTCGAGGAAAGTTTTACCTGTGCTTGATGAGCCAAGTGAAGGACTGACCCTATATCCATTCTACCCCAGTGTATTTGCAAATATTAGATGGGCACATTTTGGTCTGAAGATCCCTCTCCCTCCCTCCTTCTCTCTCCCTCCCTCCGTCTCTTTCTTTCCCTTCCTCCTTCTCTTTCCCTTCCTCCCTCCCTCTCCCTCCCTCCCTCTCTCTCCCTCTCAATATCCTTTAGATTTCAGTGTTTCCCAACCTTTAGCAATGTTTGGGATACTTAAAAATAAACAGTGTAGAAAGCTAACAGCCAAGTTGCAGAAGCCCAATATTGCCTTCATTACTTTAATTACATTGTAACTTAAATATTTATAAACATAAAGATAGGTATACTTAGGCAGATAGATCTTACATACCAATAAACCAAAACAAATTGATAGTGTAATAAAACTGTATAACCCATAAAAATACAAAATAGCAACATAAAGCTGCAGATACTATTTGCTCAGATTAAACTGTTGTCCCTGACAGGACCATGGTGCTGAGTGCTGCGTTCTGTGTGCCGGTCTTTCAGATGGTCATGTGATGAATTGCTTTTGCACTGCCAATGAGCCTTTCATTCCTGCTTAGTACAGTTATGTTCTCTGACCTTAATTTGTTGTGCACATGTCTTTTACATACATTATGTCCACTTTTTCCTTGTTAACTGCTAGCAAAATTAAACCACTTGATGCCCCGGCATTGAGACTGTGGACAGAGTAGTAGCTTGGCTGTACTTGATTCAGAAGCAGTTGTTCAGATGTTCCAGAATTGGAGGATATAAACATTTGAAGTCTTACCATCAGAATCAGCACAGAATTACAATAGCCATGGTGAACTCTTGTAGATTGTGGAATAGAGTTGGCTCAGATGTCAGCAGCAAAAGGAGTAATGGATGTGATCTGTAGGTTCCCTCCTACCAGGGGACGAGCGACAATTTCTTTTTCAGTGAGTAAGCTTCAAAGCTTTTGATTAGTGAGTAGGACTTTTGTTTACATAACGTCTTTGATGTTAGGTTGAACTCCCCCTAAATTGTGATAATGAAACACGGATTTGTGGACACAGTTCTTCATAGAGACTCAAATGTTCGAAGTAGCTTTGGTACCCCTTTATTATGGAAGGTACAGACTGAACAGTTGGGTGTGACTTTGTGGAATGACTTGTTTCAGCCACTTGCCTTCAGATACATTGAAAGAGCATTGGTCTCAGAGGTGAAAGATCCCACGTTCTGCCCGACAGGGAAGGCCATTCTGTTCATTTTGTGAATGTGATAGTGTGAGTGGGATGAGACACACAGCAAGTAAGTACAGAGGGAGCGACTCCAGGACAGAGGTGCGAACTTCGTGTTACTTTACTGATGCTCAGAAGTGTAAGTTCTGCACACTGTTCAGTTCAGGCAGGAAACAAAATTAAGTTGTTTGCCACACAGTAATAAATTAGTCTTCACTTCTCCTCGTCCTGTGTTTCAGCGGGTGTGAGAACTCGGCTCTAATGTGCTGTAGGTGGAGATAGGCTCATTATAATCCACCTGTAAGGGAACCTCAGTGCTGATGAAGCACGTCAAACCATCCTGTGATGAACCGTACCCAGCTTTGTTTTCCTTGGTTGCATTCCTTTGGAAGTAATTTGTCTTACTTTTGGAAGTAAAAAAGAATTTAGGTTCCTGAGATTTTATTGTTGTTGTTGCTGATATTAGACCTGAAGTGTCTTTTTTATTTCTCTTTGCCTTTTTTTTTCTGTGTTACCATATTTAAATCTTTGGGTGGGAATTTCTCTAAGCTGGAACAGTCCTTGTACTATAGACTTGTAAACAAGTTTTCCTTTCCATTATAAAGTTCAGTGTTTGCTTCCACTCAAGAGTTAGGTTAGGTATAGTTTCAACATCCAGACTTTGTGTAACTAATTTTCTGCCATGAATGTCAAAACTGTTTATAATTACAAACTATCAGTGGTGTTAGATAGTTAATGTAAATATTTTAATAGAGGGGTGAGAGAGTTTATAGTAACTGATAGAAAAATCGGCTAACATACTGTTTGTTGACACTCCAACTGCATATGGTTGCATGGGCTATAGGTTGCATGGAGCTATTTATAATTTCTGATAGTAACTTGACATTTTAAATGATGATTATTGTGATTTAGCTATTAAAATATATTGAACATATTATATATATGTATATATAATACCCATGATATATATAAATATTCATGCATATATATGCCGTTAATTGAAAGAGACATTTATCGAACTAAAAAGGTTCCTTGGACTCTTGA
The DNA here is from genome assembly GCF_036850765.1 of Saccopteryx bilineata. NCBI lineage: Eukaryota > Metazoa > Chordata > Mammalia > Chiroptera > Emballonuridae > Saccopteryx > Saccopteryx bilineata. Next base: position 183,710,862 of record NC_089490.1, on the reverse strand, counting down.
TGCTTTGGTGGTTTGAAGTGAACAAAAGAGTGTTGGTGGGCACTTGACAGCCCTCGTGTCCTGCTTGTTTTCCCATATGCCTTAGCTTGCCTTGTGTTGGACCAGCATGCCCTAAAAGTCCCTCTGGCCATGCATGACGTCTTGCAGGAGCCTGACCCTGAGCCTCTCAGGGTCATTGTGTATAAACAGTTATACTGTGCAAAAGTGATGCAAACCCAAACCATGAGATGGGCCAGGTTGTTTTGTAAATAGGCATTTTTTTCATGACTTTGACAAACATGTTGTGAGTACCTGTTACATACCAGGTGCTGTGCTAGATGTGGGTGATACGAAAGAGGTACAGTCAGTTTTTTCAAGGAGCTAACAGTCTAGACAATGGTTTGTAATGAGGGATTGCTTTCAGAGTTATTTGGTGGAATTTAAAAAACCTTACCCACGTGTTCTGGGACCACCTTCTAGTGATTCTGAGTCAGTTGCGCTGGTGGGAGGCCTGGGCATCTGTCCTTGATACAACAAAGTCACCCCCAAATTCTCCATTCATAACCGTGGCAAAAGACAAAGAATAAATGATTATGAGAAACTTTTTTTTTTAACTCACTGAAAGCTTACAGTACAAGAGTATCCAAGAGTGACATAATTTTTAAAGTTTTATTTAGTCTGACTGGTGGTGTCGCAGTGGATAGTGTTGACCTGGAGTGCTGAGGTCACTGGCTCAAGCTGGGGGTCACGGGCTTCAGCTCCAGATGTGGGCTCCTCTATCCTGAGGTCACAGGTTTGGACCCCGGTCAAGGCCATCATGATGAGCCGTCAGTGGATGTACAGGTACATGGAACAATGAGTTGAAGCTTCTCTCTCCTTTCCTTTTTCTCTCTCTCCCTCTCTCTCCCCCCTCCTCTACCTAAAAAAGTCATTAAAATAAATTAAAATTTATTTTAAAGTGATGACCCATATACCTACAGAAAGGTCATAAAACATACATGCACAGCCCAGTGGGTTATCAGAGAAGAACACCTTTATGATAAGCGGCCATGTCAAGAAATAGGATTGCCAGCATGAGACGCTTTCACTGCATCCCTTCCCAGTTTAACTCTTCAGGATGTTAGCTATTAAATTTAGCTATTAAAATATATAGAACATATGTATATGTATATACATATACATATATGACAGTAGCGTGGCTCTTGCTCTTCTCGTGTTCTTGCTAACAATGAAGATGTCCTTAATCAATATAGTTAAATTTTGTCTGTTTGGAACTCTGCAGAAATCGACTCCTACTGCATATATTCTTTTGTCACCTTTTGCTCGCTGTGGCGTCATGCAGCTTGTCTGTTCATTACTGTGTAGTAGTGCACTGTATGACCACACCAGAATCTATGCTGGGCATGGGGATTGAGTCTCCTCTTTGACTACTGAGCAGTAGTTCTACGAACATACATGTATATGTTTGTATATATAAATAGATAACATTCTGGTGACCATATGCATTAATTTCTGCAGGGACTTTTCCTGGAATGGATTTCTGGGTCATATGTTATGTATGCTGTCAACTTAGCAATAAATAATGCCAACCCTGATTTTCTAAGTGATTGAACCAATTTAGAATCTTCCCAGCAGTATGTGGTAGTTCTGCTGCTTTCCTTTCCTGCCACTGGCAAGTAATCTTGGCAGATCAGTAAAAAAGAGGCAAGGCAGGAGGAGGAGGAAGGTCATTTCAGGTACATAGGAAGGGGTGAGAATAAGAGTAGGAGGAGTTTGAAGGAATCTGCGAATACACTGGCATGATGCTAACCAAGGAGCCTGTGAGAAAGGAGTGGGAGATGAGGCTGCAGCGTGTGGTCTGCTGAGGAGTTCTCTTGTGTTCTGAAGGCAGGGAAACCGGCGGGAGACACCGGATTTACATTTTACAGAACTTGCTGTGGCAGCTAATTGTAGGGTGAGGGGGTGACGCCGGATACAAGGAGTTTAAATAGTCTAATCCAGAGAGGATGAGAGAAGGCAGGGTTGAGGGGGGTAGACTTCAGATGTGCTTAGGGCAAAGTGAACAGTTTGCCAATTCTGTAGAATGTGGTAAAAGGGGAAAGAGAAGCAGAAGATTTCGTTAGTGGTAATTTCATTCAATAAGTTGTAGAATTCAGGAAGAAATGAGTTTGAGTTCAGTGTGGCAATAATGGGGCATGAAGTTAAGTTTTATCCATGTATTTATTCACTAGAGATGTTCTGTAAGTGACTTGAACTCAAGAGAAAGGAGTTGGCTGAGGGTACCCTCATTGTTTTGGGTTGTCAGGTGGTGGCTGAAGTGGGGGGAGGGTGTTGCAGCTGCCCATGTAGAATCTAATGGGGAGGAGGGGTGCTTGGATGGGGGGAGACAGGGATCCTGGAAAGCAGACCCAGAGGGAGCAAAGTAAGAGGTAAAATAAAATAAATTAGATTATGGACGCCAAAGGAAAAGGATCTGCAGGAAGAGAATTGCGACTGCTGTCCAGTGCCCTGAGCAAACCCCGGGTGCATTGGAGAGGTGTGCCATGCATCTAGCATTGAGGAGAGACGTACTTGGGGATCAGGGCAAGCAGTATTTCAGCCAGTGGAGCGCAGGTGGCAGAAGTGATGCCGCGGGGGCTTAAGGGCAAATACTGGGTGACGAAGTAGGAAAAAAGGACAAGTGCTTTTTAAGATTTTTTATTACTTTTCAATTGCAGTTAGCATTCAATATAATGGTTTGAGGTGTACAGCAGAGTGATTAAGTATCCATCTAACTTATGAAGTGACCCCCTCATCCCCCAAAAAGTCTAGTACCCACCTGGCACCATGCACAGTTTTTAGTGTTGACTGTATATTCCCTATGCTGTACTTTGCATCCCCATGACTCTGTGTAACTGCCAATTTGTACCTCTTCCTTTCACGTGTTTCTCACAGCTCCAGAACCCCTCCCCAAATAGCAACTATCAGTTTGTTCTCTGTATCTATGAGTTTCTTTTTGTTTTGTGTGTTCATTGATTTGTGTTTTAGATTCCACATATAAGTGAAATCTTACGGCATTTGTCTTTCTCTTTCTGACTATTTCACTTAGCATAGTACCCTCTAGGTCCACCCATGTCACAGAGGGCAAGATTTTATTCCTTTTATGGCCAGGCAATATTCCATTGTGTGTGTGTGTGTGTGTATACGTCTATATATATTAGCATGTGTGTATATGCATGTGTAGGTATACACACACACATATCATACATATGCATAAACACACACATGCCCAGAAATGGGATTACTGAATTATATGGTAGTTATATTTTTTGTTGATATATTGCTTGTTGATATATTGATGATAGCTGTTCTGACAGGCTTGAGGTGCTGTCTCATTGTGGTTTTAATTTGCATTTTTCTGATGATTAGTTATGTTGAGCATCATTTTATATATCTATTGGCTATCTGTATTTCCTCTTTGGAGAAATGTCTGTTGAGGGTATTGGCCCATTTTTAATTGGATTGTTTGGTGTTAAATTGTATGAGTTCTTTATATATTTTTATATTATCTCCTTATGGGATATATCATAAATGAGTATCTTCTCCCATTAAGTGGACTGCTTTTTTGATTTGTTGATTGTTTCTTTTGCTGTGCAGAAGCTTTTTAATTTGATGTAGTCCCATTTGTTTATTTTTTCTTTTGTTTCCCTTGTCCAAGGAGACGTGGCCAAAAAAATATTGCTAAAAGCAATGTTAAATAGTTTCCTGTCTACCTTTTCTTCCAGGAGTTTTATGGTTCAGGTTTTACATTTTAATCTTTCACCCATTTTGATTTTATTTTTCTATGTGGTATAAGGAAGTGGTCTACTTTCGTTTTTTGCATGTATCTGTCCAGTTTTCCCAGCACCATTTATTGATAGAAAGTCTGTACCCCATTGTATATTCTTGCTCCTTTGTCATAGATTAATTGACCATATAGTGGGGGTTTATTTCCGAGTTCTCTATTCTGTTCCATTGTTATATGTGTCTGTTTTTATGCCAGCACCATGCTGCTTTGATTATAATAATAGCCTCAAAGTACATATGATTTGATAGTAGATATTGTCTATGCCTCCAACTTTGTTCATCTTTCTCAAGAGTGCTTTGGCTATTCAGGATATCTTGTGGTTCCATTGAGGAGTGCTCTATAACTTGGGAGTGAATAGAAGCCAAAAGCATGTTAGGTTGAGTGGGATGAGGAATGAGGAGAGGGGAGGACCTGTGTGTGTGTTCAAGGTGGGAGACACTGTGTATAATCCTGTAGAGAGGGTTGTCTAGTTTAACAGGAGAAAAGAAGAATGCCTTGAAATCTCAGCCTGTGGAGAGGGAAGGACCCAAGTCCTGGCTCAGAGACACAGTAGTGAACAGGAGGAGAGTCCCCTTATCACTGAATAGGGAGAGAAGTTACGAAAAATTGGCACAGAGTAAAATATATTTGTAAGGAAGAAGATTTTCAGAGAACAAGAAATTTGTGAATTCCTAGTTTTTAATAGTGTCTTACCTTTTTTTAAATAGTCAATTAATTTGATTAAGGGTGAAAATTAATGATTAAGAAATACCCAGTTGTACTACACAGTTATAGACACTTAGTTTGTCAGCCTGCTAAATGTAAAGTAATACAACATGTCTTTGAACAAATGTCAATGGGAAAAAGCCATAATCATGCCTCAGGAGATAATAACAATAATAAAAAATAGACTTGCTGTTTTTTTCCATGCTTGAAAGCAATGAAGTTATATAACCTGCTTATGCTTCTAACCATCCTTTTTCTGTACAGAAAGCAAATCCTCTTTGTATGTAGTATTCTCATGATCATAAATTTCAAAATGATTTTCTCATAGTATCTTATGGTCAAAGAACTGTTACTAAAGAGAGAGACTGTATCTCAGTTCTCTTCAGCCAAAGTCCACCAGGACTGTACATATAGTTGGGCTTATTCAATACAGCAAAGATACAGAGACATAATAGGTTACATTGGGGTGTCTCAGGAAGAGAGCGTTAGACCTATCATAGAATTTGGACTTCAGTTGGGTAATTTCAGGATTATCTAAGGAAGCAGATGATCATTCTGCAATATGTGCTTTCAGAAGGAAGGGCATTTCTATAATTGGGTATCTCATTAAATCTTATAGGGAGAGCAAACTAGAATAGGATTGAGGAAAAATCTATAAATGGTAAAGAAGTGACAGTCACTAATTGAGTGTGGGGGAGCACAATTGGTATTTCTGGGTTGCACAAACATATCACTTTGTTATAGGTTCAGAGCGCCTTTGCTTGACACAGATACTCTGTGAGATTATATCCCACAGGAGAACACAGGTCTGACTGTGAGTGTCAGACCAGCTTGTAATAACATTGAGTCTTGCTGTGAATATCAGATCTGTTCTGGACCCAGGGACTGTTTGATTTTTTTGTATATTCATCCATTCATTTATATATACATTTATATGCTAGTTTAACTCTAATTTTTAATGAGCTCTTACCCTTTCCTTGCTTTGGTAAATGCACTCTTAACATGAATTGGTAAGAGTTAAATAAATTATCTCAATGAATTTTTATCAGTATATCAAGACTTTTATTTTAGAATATATTCTTTCAGCATAAAATGTACTTCCATTTGGAAAACTCGTTATATTGCTAGGGAATGAGCAGGAAACAGAAGAGGCTTACATTGATCCAGGTGGAAAGTGGGTGGTGATGGGGGCAGACAGGAGGGACATTTTTAGAAATATTAAAGGGTACAGTGGACAGAACTTGATGTCAGGATGTAGTGAGTATGTTAAGGAACCAGAGGAATGAAGGATGACACCTCAGTTTCTAGCTGAATAGTTTGAGTAGAAGGTGAAGTTGCTCACCAGGATGGTAAGGAAGAGAGCGGTGACATGTTGGCAGAGGAGTAACTTTTTTTTTTTTGAATGAGAGAGACGAAGACAGAGAGAATGAGAGACAAGAAGGGAGAGAGATGAGAAGCATCAATTCTTCGTTGTGGCACCTTAGTTGTTCAGTGATTACTTTCTTATATGTGCTTTGCCTGGGGGTTCCAGCTGAGCCTGTGACACCTTGCTCAAGTCAATGACCTTGGCCTTTGGGCTCAAGCCAGCGACCATGGGGTTATGTTTCTGATCCCACAGTCAAGCTGGCGACGTCAGGGTTTCGAACCTGGGTCCTCTGCATCCCAGGCTGACACTCGATTCACTGTGCCACCGCCTGGTCAGGCAGAGGAGTAACACCTTAAACAAGAATCCATATAGTAGCATGAATATGGTTGGGGGAGGCCAGTTTCTTCTAATCAATCTTGTAGGTGCCTATTATCTAACAGAGTAATAATTCCATTAACAGCAGGAGCTGTAACTGACCCAAGGAACCAAAATTTTAAATTCTTTCGTCAGCCTAAAGGCAATCTCTTCCTGTAGGCAAATCAATGTAAGTGACAAAATTACAATCAGATTGTTTGAGCTGGGTGGGCACATAATGAGGGAAGCTAGCCTGGGTATTGTGGTGTCTATTGTTATCAAGGACATAGTATACTTTAGGGTTTTATGTGTCCAGTATAGGAAAATACAATTCTGACCTCAAAATCACATCCTGAAATTCTGTGTTGAAATGTTCAGTACCAAGGATGCCAAAGTGGGTTTCGTATCATGTCAGCACCTAGCAGACGGGCTGGTGCATAGTAGGTAGTCACTGCATATTATGAAGGTCAGTCTAGGCCTAACAGAAGACTACTCTATGAATGTCTCCTGTGGATGTAAAGAAGGGGTGAGGCTCTGTCTAGCAGGCATTGGCCAGCCTTGATTCAAAACTTTGCATAGTTATTAGTGGAACTTATCTAAAAGTTTTAAGTAGAAACATTGTGAAGGGAGGAAGGGCTAGAAGGAGGGCATTAACATTTATCTGTAACCATATGCAAACAAAGTAAAAGACAGGCTGCTTTGACCATTTTTTATTCTGACATATGAACTCATGTAAAGAGGCAAAATACAGATATTTTTAAAGGAAAATTTTTATTGTGTTGATGATATTGATTAATAAAATTATATATAAGTCTCAGGCGTACAATTCTATAACACAGCATCTGTACACTGGTGCATTGTGTTTGCACCACTGCAAGTCAAGTCTCCTTCCATCACCATTTATCCCCCTTACCCTGTTCTCCCTCCCCCACCCCTGCCCTCTTGTAATCACCATATTGTTGTCTGTGAAAGGGTTTTTCTTAATCCCCTCACCTTTTTTCACCCAACCCCACAACCCCCATTCCTTCTGACAGCTGTCAGTCTCTTCTCTGTATGCATGAGGCTGTTTCTATTTTTACAAATTTAAAAGGCGTCTTTTCAGTTAATACGCTGACTGTGCAGGGACTAGGTTGACCGAGGAATCTGACATGAAATTTCTTATTTTGCTCCTTTGGCCATCGTCTCTTCTCTCTTTATATTGGGAAAGGCTTTTCTCCAGCTAACTTCTCTCTGCTCTTCGGGGAAAAAATTACCTTCTTTTGTTGGTTTCTCTTTTTTCTTTTATTTTAATATTTTGGATCAGAACATACAATTTTTATCATAGGTTACATTAGTAAGAGCTTTTTATTTTATTTAATTAATTTATTCTTTTACAGGGACAGAGAGAGTCAGAGAGAGGGATAGATAGGGACAGACAGACAGGAACGAAGAGAGATGAGAAGTATCAATCATCAGTTTTCCGTTGGGACTCCTTAGTTGTTCACTGATTGCTTTCTCATATGTGCCTTGACCGTGGGGCTACAGCAGACCGAGTGACCCCTTGCTCGAGCCAGCGACTTTGGGTCCAAGCTGGTGAGCTTCTTTTTGCTCAAACCAGATGAGCCCGCGCTCAAGCTGGCGACTTCAGTGTCTCGAACCTGGGTCCTTCCGCATCCTAGGCTGACGCTCTATCCACTGTGCCACCACCTGGTCAGGCAGTAAGAGCCTTTTTAATGTGAGAATTGCTTTCTCTATGAAGTTAAAGCAAAATCATGATAGTTTATTTTTGCTCACTACTACATGCATTTGATACATAGTTCTGTTTTATTAAATTTATATCTATTTTTGAAATTATGTGACATTTCCCCAGATGATTACACTAGGAAAAGTGATTTAGATAAACCTAAGAGGTGAAAAATATCTAAATGGTTATGGTCGGTCTAGATTTCAAATGACTGGTGTGGACACAGCTTTAAAGCCTCTGACTGTCCCTTGTTTTCTTGGATGGGGATCCAAGGAGACATTACTCCACTTTTCAGACCCTCCTGTGTGCCTGATCTGCTGCTGAATTATTCATCTGCTTCTCACTAAACTAAATCTTTTAGTTCTCCAGGAATCAGGATTTTAAGAACTTCCTGACAATAGTTAAATATAATATTTATATGAGTAAGTTTTCCTCAGGACTTCCCTTAACTATTTTGACTATTTTTGTTTTAAGCATTCGCAGCATTTAAGGGTTGTATCATGTAATTACAGTATTAAGAATAAAACTATTTTACAGAATGGGGGAAAAATAATGGATTCTTTTTTTTAAATTAAATTTAATTTTTTTTACAGAGACAGAGAATCAGACAGGGATAGATAGGGACAGACAGGAAGGGAGAGAGATGAGCAATCTTGGGTCCAAGCTGGTGAGCTTTGCTCAAACCAGATGAGCCCGCACTCAAGCTGGTGACCTTGGGGTCTCGAACCTGGGTCCTCCGCATCCCAGATCGATACTCCATCCACTGCGCTACAGCCTGGTCAGGCATGGATTCTTTTTTGAGTTAGAGGATATCTTAGAGAAAATCTTGGAGTGTAACCATCTTATCTTGTATGCCAAAAAGTTGAGACAAAGAGATTTGGGTAACCTCTGAATCTCCCAAAAGAAAAATTATGATTTTTTAACATATAATTATGCTTGATCAATGAAAAAAAAAATTTTAACACATAACTTTGGAACTTAAAATTAATGGACATTGACTCCATTAACCAATTGACAGTAGAGTTCTTATGTTTTTCTTAGTAAAAATTGAGCAGAAGACTGTGTAATGACATATAATTTTTTTAAAAATTTTATTCATTTTTAGAGAGGAGAGAGACAGAGAGAGGAGAGAGAGACAGAGAGAGAGAAGGGGGGGAGGAGCTGGAAGCATCAACTCCCATATGTGCCTTGACCAGGCAAGCCCAGGATTTCGAACTGGCGACCTCAGCATTTCCAGGTAGACACTTTATCCACTGCGCCACCACAGGTCAGGCCCAATGACGTATAATTTTAATGACTTATATTCTTTCCCATTTAAGTAGATACAGAAAAGGGTATCTCTTTAATTTATTTTAAATCCACATTTTTTAATTAAGAAAAATGCCTGTCTTTGAGCTGTCAAAGCTATTCTTCCTTTTTGTAGTGCTTCATTAATTGAGTAAATGATCCTATAACAGAACATAGCATAATCAGCTATGTGATCATTCTTTGATTAGGACTGAAATCTATAATTGAGAGGAGGAAGCAAACAGTTTTCTTTCTTTTTATGAATATATTATTTTGTGATATAATTATTTCTTCCAGATGAATGTTTGACAAAAGTTAGATTAGTTAATAGACTTTAGAACTAGGAAGTACTTTGGGAATCATCTGGTTCAACAACTTCATTTGACAGATGATACTGAGACCCAAAGTACAGAGAAATGATCCAGGATGACACTTCTGATCAGAACAAAACCCAGACCTCTCTTATTTTCTTTGCCCCATGTTGTTCATCCCATGACAGACTTATTGTCAAAACCAACCTGTATGCTCTAAAAACACAGGGCGGGTGGGGATGCTGCCAGGGGAGAAGGACGTGAATGCCTGTCAGCGGATCTGTTAACCTAGGAGTCTGCTTAATGGGCCTCCAGCATTTGTTCTTCCGTGACTGGGAAATGACACTAATCAAACTGATTTTTGCTTTTTAGGTGAGAGTTACGTGTGTGCGTCGAACGAACCATTTCGTAAAGTTGATTACACAAAAAACATTCATCCGAACTGGTCCGTAAACATCAAGGGTGGGGCAGCCCGAGCTGTGGCTGCTCCCTCCTCGGGGAGAAGTGAAGTGAAGGAAAGCAAGGACTTCATCAAACCGAAACTAGTGACTGTGATTCGAAGTGGGGTGAAGCCTAGAAAAGCCGTGAGGATCCTTCTAAACAAGAAGACTGCTCATTCCTTTGAACAAGTCTTAACAGATATCACCGAAGCCATTAAACTAGACTCAGGAGTGGTCAAGAGGCTTTGCACGCTGGACGGCAAGCAGGTAAGACGTGTCTAGCCCCCGGCTCTCCATCTTCCTTTGAAATCCTCCTTGGACTGTGGTGGTTACATGTTTGATGATAGGAACTTGATCGTCTGCTAGATATTATTTTAGTTGTCCTACTTGAGGGTTGTGCGTGGGTTTTTGTGTTTCTGTGTTAGCCTTTATCATGAAAACTGTAAGCCACTTGTGAAATCCATCTCTACTTCTTATGGTCACTGGAAGGGAAATGTAAGCTTCTGAGGGAAAAGTGTAATTGTAGAGGCTTCTTCCCACATTAAGTGGGATGCTCTCTATTTAAGAATAAGAACATCCATTGGCTAGTAAAGTCATTATGGGTTTGGGTCAGCCACAGGAGTCAAAATTAAAGATATTATCATTTTTAGAAAGACCTTCCTCCCCATTCACGTATTCTATGGGAAATGCATTTAAAAGAAAGTACTTATATAGCAATGTCCATATGAATTTCAGAGGGAAGAATGGAGGTAATTAATCATCATTTCTGGAAAGAAAAACAACAACAAGAAAACACACACACATAAATTGCACAGGAAAATGCATGCCAAGTTATGGTAACAGTATACCAGGAGATCTAATGGGCTAAAAAAAGGGGGAGGCAGATTGCAAGAATGCATGAATAGCAGCAGTTACACAAATACCGAGTTTTGCTACAATCAGATTATCATTCCTAAAGAGAAACATGTGGTTTCTGGAGTGTATTTTTTCCTAATTTCAATAAGGTTAAATTGTTTATATTTGCATTGTATAAACATAGTTTCCAACACTCAATTTGTTTTTTCATTTCATTTTGTTTCTTTACTTGAAAATAACTTATTTTGAAGTGTTTGGCTCATGTAGTGCTGAAAATGAATAATGGGAAACACTGGAGCAGTGTCTTCTGGGGAAAAAAAATCTAAAACCATATCTAGTTACTAGGTTGCTTTCTGAATCATTAACAAAATTTAAAAATTAGGTTCTAAAGATTCCAGTAGAGTATAGTGAAGTTACGACTTTTCAAGGTTAATTAGAGTAATGATTAGAAGGCAGCCTGTCCCTGGACAGGCTTATAGTATTACTGGAAATAAGACACTTTTGAAGTTGAGTGAATAGCACCGTACAACACAAAACCCTAAGATTTATTCTGCAAGTAATTAAAACTAAATTAGACCATGAGACAGAAAGGAGATTGGATAAATAGCTAATTTTTGGTGAATGTGGGGAAGGCAGAAACTATAAAGATAAATATTTAAGATACCCAACAAAAGGAAAAATGAAAATCAGAAGTATGCCAAATTAGAAAACCTAATTGGCATGTAAACAATATATGCAGCCTGACTAGGCGGTGGCGCAGTGGATAGAGCGTCGGACTGGGATGCAGAGGACCCAGGTTCGAGACTCCAAGGTTGCCAGCTTGAGTGCGGGCTCATCTGGTTTGAGCAAAGCTCACCAGCTTGGACCCAAGGTCACTGGCATGAGCAAGGGGTCACTCGGTCTGCTGAAGGCCCGTGGTCAAGGCACATATGAGAAAGCAATCAATGAACAACTAAGGTGTCGCAATGCGCAAGGAAAAACTAAGGATTGATGCTTCTCATGTCTCTCATTCCTGTCTGTCTGTCTCTATCTATCCCTCTCTCTGTCTCTGTAAAAAAACAAACAAACAAAAAAACAGTATATGCAGAGGAGATTTTAAAAATTGAAACTTGGGTTTGGAAATCTCCAAATGAATTTTCTTAAGGGAAATTTTAAGTGAAATAAAGAAGTTGAAAATCTAATTAAAATAGTAATCGTTGAAATTTTAGTAGTTCTTCAAAAAAGCTCTAGGCTAGGAATATTTAGATGTAAAAATGTTAACTAAAGCACAAGCAAGTGCAAGTCATTAACATTAATTAAAGAATAGTGCACTGCTATGAGCAAGATTCATGACTAGAATTCAAGGATGGCTTACTTTTTAGAAACCTGTCAATACATGGGATCTAGAAGATAAAGTTATTGTACACGTAATCCCAAAAAGATGTCACAAAAGCATTTGACAATATACAAAATCTGTATTCAGTTAGAAATTTAGTAATACAAATGGAAGGCAAATTGTCTGACTCAAAAATCCTATCTGAAACCATAAATCTGTGTATATCGGTATACAGATGAGATACTGGAAGTATTTGTATGATAATTAGGTCAAGGTAAGGATGCCTAATAACACCAGTATTCTGCCTTCTTTTTTTTCCCTCTCTTTTTAAATTTATTTATTGATTTTAGCCAGAGAGGAGGGGAGAGAAAGAGAGAGAGAGAGAGACAGGAACATTGATTTGGTCCTGTGTGTGCCCTGACTGGGGATCAAACCGACAACCTCTGTGCTTCAGGATGAAGCTCCAACCAACAGAGCTATCCGGCCAGGGCAAATTGTATTTTTTTTTTTTAGAGTTTATTAATGTTTAGAGAGAGAAAGAGAAAATGGGAAGAGGAGCGGGAAGCCTCACCTCCCGTATGTGCCTTGAGCAGGCAAGCCCAGGGTTTTGAACTGGCGACTTCAGTGTTCCAGGTCGACTCTTTAGCCATTGCGCCACCACAGGTCAGGCTCAGCATTCTTGTAAACATTTCTTCCTGATTTTTATTTATAGTTTAATTGCAATTTCAATAAGAATCTAAATGAGTGTTTGTGAGGAGGGATACCTGACAAAGTGATTTTAAAAGTTAATATGGAAAAATAGGCAGGCAGATATTGGAAATAATGATTAATGGGCTCTCATGCTAACAGATATTAAATCATCATTCTCATACTATACCAAAAATAAATTCCAGGTGTTTTAAAAATATAGATGTCAACATGAAACAAAAGAACTAAAGGAAAAGATGTCAATAGTTGTGTTGAAATGGGAAAGGATTTTTAAGCAAAGAAGTAGTAGGAAGATCACAAAGGGAAAGATTGATTAGACGACATAAAAATGAAAACTTTCTAGATGTCATAAACAAGGGTTATATACTTTTATATTAAGTTATAGTAGTTTAATATGAAAAAAACTTAACACTGCAATGGCAAGATGAACCAAAGACCAAACAATTTGAAAAGGTAGAATTATAAATACTAGGTATAAAAGATTCAGTCTCACTAAATAAATATGATATGAATTAAAGCAATGAAATATTTTTAATATTTAAAACAGATATGTTTTTGAAAAAGAAAACATTCATTTTAAATATGCACTGAATTACCATTCTCAAAAGAATGATGGAAGTGTAAATTTCATAATCTTTATGGAAAGCAATTTGTTTTGTACAACTATATAAATGTTCTTACTATTTGAACTAATATATTAACTTAAAGGGATTTATCTTAAATAACCTTAGATGTGAACCTAATTATGCATGAGAATTCATCCCAAAAACAAGAGCAAAAGACTGGAAATCATTTAAAAGCCCTAAACTAGAAAACAATTAAAATAATATTACCATAAAATTCTTAGGAGTAGCCAATGAAAATTATGTTTGGGTGACTATTTAAAGACATGGGAAGAGGTTAAGTGGAAAAAACAAGACAAAAACTCTATAGTATGGTTTCAATTTTATGTTAAAAAAGAAAAAGTACAGGAAGAATTTTTTAAAAAACGAATTCCGAAGGAAACCCAATTATAGTTGCCATCAGAAATCCAGCACTTGCTGTTCTGATTTCTACTGCTCCTTCCTCGTGTCTATTGGAAAGCAAAAACTCAAGCACTGAGAAAGAAAACAAAGACTGATTTCAATCAGATTGTGGAAATTAAAACATTATGAGTTAATCCTTGAAATTGTGACATGTGGCTATAATGTTACAAGCATCACTTTTGTCACTGTTCCTGTTTAAACATCATTTCCCATGTGCAACAAAAAGAGATTCTTTTAAACATTTAAATAAAACATTTCTTTATACATAGACTAGATTTTATTTTTCCTTGGCATAACTTTGGATATTTTCAGAGTGCCAGGTATCCTTCAAAGCGGTAGTTGTATTGGCAATGATTCAACATCTGTACTCTAGGTGGGCTTGCAATGTAAAACTTCATGTGTTTTTTGGTTGAGATATGTTATAACTATAAAGAGGACATTAAATCTTGCTTTGAAGTAGTGTAAGAAATTTGTCTCATGCTTAAAATTAATGCAGATCCTTAAATGGGCAGTGTTCATTCCAGTTTAATTTTATAATTATTTATTTTACGGGTGTGTAAAACTCTGCTCTCTGAAAATTCTCAAGAAAAGGACAACTTTGCTTAGGAGAAGAGAAAGGAATGAGAAAAAAAAACTATGATATGTTCATGAGTTGTTCCTCCACTAAATTTTAGGCTGTCGGCCTCAAACTTTTACGTTTTTTTCGTGGTTACTTCCTAACTAGGTTTGTTGTTTTCATCTTAAATAAGTCTAATCTTTGACACAAGCACAGAGCTTAAACAATTTATAGGCAGTTCATTATGAACAGTCACCAATTCCATCCTGATATCTATGTTAGAGGTTGAAGGGGCCTTGGTTATCTTTTTATGGGCTTAAAAGATTTGCTGGCTGAAGAAGGAATGAAGGGTGTATTTATTATAAGCTGTAGCATTTATGCCGGTAATGCAATGTCCCTTGAATGTTCTCTTCTGTCTGATTGAGTGATCACATCTTCCATTTCCAACATCTGACTTGGTTGGTACAACCAACTCATGTATTTTATGTCTCTTGTAAAAATCACTTCAAATAAAATAAAATTTTAGGATTTTATCCATATTCACTCTTGGGTTCCCTTTAGGGCAGAGCATTGGTTCTCAGCTGGGTACGTTTTTGCTTTAGGGGACATTTGGCAGTGTTTAGAGTCATGTAACAATGTCCTGACTGGGTACGAGGATTCTACGGGCATGTAGTAGATAGAGGCAGGGATGCTCACGGTCCTGCAGTACGGCGGGACAGACACATCGTAGTTCTTTGGGGTCTAAAATGTCTGTAGTGCTATGATTCAGAAACCTGGTATGAAGTAGGTGAAATAAGTCAGAAGGAAAATGATACTTGTTTGAATGTTAACTTTGTCAGTTAGGCCACATGCTAAACTTTATTTGGGTACTTACAGATTTTCTCACTGTACACTTTTATCTAATTGAGGCAGGTGTGTTAGAATGCCATGGTGAAAGTCTGTATTGTCTTGGATTTCCATTTGTTTGTCTTTGTTGTGTGAGGCTGATGTGCAGTTGGTTAGTACATCTTCACAGTGGATTAAATAAAGACGTCTCCAGTGGTTTTATGTGTATTTAAAGAGACATTGTAAAAAAAAATTATGATTTACTCCTGTGCAGTTTTAAGTATTTAATACTTAAAAAGTGGTGTCGTGCCTGACCTGTGGTGGCGCAGTGGATAAAGCGTCGACCTGGAAATGCTGAGGTCGCCGGTTCGAAACCCTGGGCTTGCCTGGTCAAGGCACATATGGGAGTTGATGCTTCCAGCTCCTCCCCCCTGTCTCTCTCTCCTCTCTGTGTCTCTCTCTCCTCTCTAAAATGAATAAATAAAAATAAATAAATAAATAAAAATGCCTTCTAAAAAAAAAAAGTGGTGTCGTGATTATCAATTTCATAAGTATACAACCTATGTATTTATAGATGGGATGACTAGAAAAAAATCTAACTAGAAGTCATGACTATTCTCTTAAATAATTTTCTAAACATGCAATTAGTTTAAATTAATTGCTTTACTTTTGTTTTCCTTTTGCCAATGAAACTTTGAACTTTTAAGTTAAAGAAATTTTATAGGACAAGGGTTACTTTTTTAAATTTCGAACATCAGAGTGACTTTCTTATAATAAACTGTAGCAGGGGAGTTCTTTTTAAACATGTATTTATTCTGTTAAGGGACTAAGACGTCCAAATATAACTTTTGTCCACATGTGTAAAAAATTCTAACTTTTAGCTTTCCCAGAAACAGCAGAGTTTTAACATAAAAGAAACATATTTAGTGGAATTTTGGAACAAGTTGATTCTTGTCATGGGCAGAGGCAAAACAGACTCAGAAATTGCTAGCAGTTGATGCTTTGGGGGTAAAATACTTCCAGACTTTGGGCCCACTGCCAACCTTAGGATGCCCACGTGCAATAGGTTCTCCTTGAGGATTGCAGAGTGCCTCCATCTTATCAGTCATCTCAGGGTTTGTAAGGTTTCCATCCTTACTTTTAAAAAGGTTTGTTTCATAGGTAGCTTAATAGAAATAGTTTTGTTTGGTACCTAACTTTAACTTTTCTGGCACCACAGTCTCTAGTAAAGGTTCATTTCTTTATAATAATAACCTAACCGTTCTTATTGAAAGCAGTCTTTTCTCAAAAATTGCTACATAGTAATCAAACAGCGGTTGATACCTATTCATAAATATTTTCTACAATTCATTTAATCCTGATACAATTTTTCCTTGAAGTAGATGAGGACAGAGTTTGATTTTAGTTATCACATTGCTTCCAAATACCTGCTTTTTTTTTATTTTTATTTTTGGTACGTAATAGAAATCCAGAAAACTGTGCTTTGTCTAACTAGATGCATTCATACCTGTGAAATGCTGATCACACTGATCTGTCTTAAGTAATGATGGAGAATTGTCCCAATTAGAAATCAACAGACTAAAGAGTAACTAGTGGGATTTTTCAGTGTGGCAGGAAGTCCAGGTAAAGAAAAGGAGAAAACATTCAGTTTGTCCTTTGATCCCTGCTCTAAGCAGAAAAGGTCAGGGGAGGCCTAATCTTTGTTTTTGATTTGAGGAACACCTCTTCAAAGAGTGATCTAAAGAGTGCAACAGAGGAATAAAGAATTTAGTTGAAGTAAAGTTGTGATTGGCCACTCTGGTATCCATTGTTTGAACAGTTCCCCGACCTTTAATATTATAATATTTTCACCCTTTTAGTGGGAAACTAGAAGAGAACACTAGAATCCTGTCAGTAGTTACTGCGGTTGCAAACTAGAAGATATATTTAACAAAAACAATTTTAACTTGCAACAAATCACGCAGTGTAAGTGTAGGCGAAATAAAAATGACATCACTGCCAACTCTTTTGTGTTTCCTGATTCATTCTTCTGATGTGTAAGCTAAAGTAATGTATGGAGCATAAAGATTGTGTTAAATTCATTTCACTTTTGTTAGAAATGTATTTTTCAGTGGTTCTAATAGTTATGAAAATACATATTTTGTGACATATGTATTCTACACTGCTTAGAATGACAGCGAACAGCTTAATTAGGTCATCGAGAAAGCTCGACGCTTCCTACGTCAGGAATTACGGTAGTTCATTCTGTTAGTCCTTTCTGCTCATCCTCACATCAGCCTTGAGCGTTAGGTGTTCTCATTCTGTTTCCAATGGGGAAATTGAAACAAAGAAATCAAGTGACCTGTTCAAACTCACATTGCTGGCGGGGCTGGGTTCATACCAGGAAGTGTGTGTGATTCTAGACCTAGCTTTGTGCAGGTGAGGTCGTCAGTGATTATAATGAGGGACAGGAAAAATGACTAATCAGGTTATTTTATTGTAACTTTTTTTTTAAAGGTTGTAGAGTGATGCGATTTTACCTGGGGTTTATCTAAATGTGGTAAACTTTTTCAGACCCTACTCAAAGAATAATGAAAAAAACAGGTTGAGGAATGATAATGCACTTGACAAAAAGATGGTTTATTTTATAGATTTGATTTTTAAAAATTAAAGCCTGCGGCATTGCAGATTATTTAGAAAATATAGGAAAAAAATCACAATCCTTCCATTTTAACACTATTTTTACAATTAAGTATTCCTATCTATATTTTCATATGTGTGTGCTTTATTTTTTTAAAGGGAAACTACCCCAGTAAAATTACTATACTTCTGCTGGAATAATTTAAACAATTCAGAAAAATGCAAAAAATGCAAGTTTCTTTTTATAACTGCCTTTCTTCATAAATCTCATTCTACTTCTTAAAGGTAACCACTAATCACAGTTTTGTTAATGCAATTTAAATACATATGTGCACACGGTTTTTATATAACGTGGCTTTTATGTGTAATTCTGTATCCTGTTCTTTTTCACTTATTAATCGTATTCTTCCATGTTATGTAGTCTTCATATGTCATACTTACGTAAGTGACTGAATAATGTTCCATTGGCCTGATGTATCCTAATTTATTTAACCTATTGCTAGACATTTGGGTTTTCAGTTTTTTTTATTTTTTCAGTCTCTGGTCATCTTGCTGCCGGTAGATGTTAACCTGTTTTGGATTATTTTCTTTGCTTAGGGTAGATTCCTAGAGGTCGATTACTAGAAGAAATTCTTAAGTATTGTATTTTCAGGCTTGAGAGAGACTATCAAAACTGTAGACAAAAAGTTGTCCTAGTTGGCGATGCCACTAGCATGTGCTGACGTATTTCTGTATCTGGGAGAGACTTAGTCAGGATTAATTGGGACAGCCAGGCACAATGTTCATACTCAATTTGTTGCATGGAAAAACACACGTTCTGTGAAATTGAAACCCACATGTGTTCCTCTTACCACTTCTACCTCTGCTGCTTTCTGTTCTAGAAAATAGTTTAACAAGAAAAGCCAGTTGACAGCTAGTGCTGACCTACTAGTCTTGAAAATGTTCATTTTCTTCCTGAGAAAACAAAAAGGAAACTTTTTTTTTTTTTTTTTTTACAGAGACAGAGAGTGAGTCAGAGAGAGGGCTAGACAGGGACAGACAGACAGGAACAGAGAGAGATGAGAAGCATCAATCCTTAGTTTTTCATTGCGCGTTGCAACACCTTAGCTGTTCATTGATTGCTTTCTCATATGTGCCTTGATCGCGGGCCTTCAGCAGACCGAGTAACCCCTTGCTGGAGTTCAAGCTGGTGAGCTTTGCTCAAACCAGATGAGCCCACGCTCAAGCTGGTGACCTCGGGGTCTCGAACCTGGGTCTTCTGCATCCCAGTCTGATGCTCTATCCACTGTGCGATCACCTGGTCAGGCAAGGAAACTTTTTTTTTTAAGCAAACAGTCCACATTATGAAACTATGTGGCCTTAATCATGAACTAAAAGACCTAATGCTTCAGTTAGTGTTTTCTTTATAACCTTTGTAGATGCCAGAAATCCTATGAGTAGATTACCAGTGTTTAGTAAATTCCAGTAGTGTTTGCTTTGTGATATTCTGATTCAGAATTGAGTTAAGATCACTTGAAATAGATGCTTTGTCAAGTTAATAGACGAAGTTTTGGTAGGTTACGGCTAACCTTTGGATTTGTTTTGTAAAATATCATGAATGTCTGCTAATCCCAATTTCTACAATATGTATAATATAGATAATATTTAACAGGCTTCACTGGATTTTATGAAAGGGTCGTTTACTCATCATGTCTTATGGTATTACCGAGGACAGGTGCAAAGTCAATATAGTATTTCAGAATGTATAACTGATACAGGGTATTATTTAGTCTAGCGTGCTCATGGTAAAGAACCTGTTGAAATCTGTGCTGCTCTTCCAGGTAAAGAGCCTGACTCCAAGTTTTGTGTATGACCAGCTTGTTTGCAGATCACAGTGCAAATCTAAGAACCTCTGCTTTGGCCTGTTTTAGTCTGTTCCCTCTAGTTGGGGGAAGTATTTGTTTTTAGCCTTGTAGTCATTGACTTTTCTGCAGAGCCAAAAGTTAAGCTTAACCATGGTCATCCCCATTCTTAGGGTGCTGCCACATAGAAAAGGAATTAATTGAACCTAAACTAAAACTTATTTTGTGGAGGAAAATAGTGCTAGAGTCAGCATTGGCTCTCTCAGTAACCCTGTGCAATTTTCCGGATTTAAAAATTAACCTTTTGTGGGTGTTTTTTTTTTTTTTTTTTGAAGTAAGGAAAAACGCCACACTTCAAACAGTAAAACTAGTTTTCAAGAATATTCTCTGTATATTTTTAAAACACTTTAATTGTAGTGCGACACAGCTGCCAGACTCCCAGCAGTGTTGGGAAGTTCTGCCTGTTGTCGTTCGAGGTCCGCCTCCACAGACGTTTTACTCTCTGAGCGGGAAGGCTGTTAGGAAGAAGGTTGACCTGAAAGGAACATTCTGTTTTTCCTTCCGCACTTAGGCTCTTCCCAAGACTTGGTAAAGTAAAAGTTTCATTTAAAAAAGTTTTTTTTTGTAATGGTTTATGGCAGGTTTCTCTAAATGTGAACATTAAGACATTTGATTGTATTTAAAAATACTGCTCTACCCACATGCTCAGTCATGAAAATGCCATTGGAAGTATGAGTTACGGAAGGTATTTAAATACCTGTGTATTGGGACTTTATTAAAACTGACATTAGTTACATGGTTGTGTTTCTGAAGGATTAAGTTTATTAAACACCTAATCTTTAGGATCACTTATGCTATATATTTTCAGTGGTAAAATACGATGGCTGACACATGCCATTGTGAAAATGCAAATTAAAAAGTTTTCTTTTTAGAAAAAGCAGAGGTTGTGTAAATGGAAACTTGTAAAAGCCCAGTTCGGTAACCTAATCCAAATGTTAACATTTTATGTGTTTTCACTTAATATAGTAGTCCATATTTTTACATGTACATAAAAGATAAAAGCTTTAAACTTTTTTGAAAGTTTTAAAAGTGATTTTTTACTTCCAGAGCATTCTTGCTTAAGCAGCACCAGTCAGTGTCCAAATCAGTTCTTGAACTTCCAGGAGTTAAGAGATCTGTGGTCAGTGTGATTTGTGCCTCCAAGAAACTAATTACATGCACTGGGGTCAGCAAATACTACTTGAAATTTGTCTTAAAGATATTCATTTCACAATAGCACTATAGGATTGAATGAGATGAGATTCATGCTTCTGCAACACGAGGGATGTCATTAGAGCTGTTTTAATGATGAGAAGGTACATCATTAGCGCCAACTATTGTGGAAGACTATTTACATGTGTCGTCATTTATTTTTGGTTTTTTGTTTTGTTTTGTTTTGTTTTTGTATTTTTCTGAAGCTGGAAACGGGGAGAGACAGTCAGACAGACTCCCACATGTGCCCGACCGGGATCCATCCGGCACGCCCACCAGGAGCGACGCTCTGCCCACCAGGGGGTGATGCTCTGCCCCTCCGGGGCGTCGCTCTGCCGCGACCAGAGCCACTCTAGCGCCTGGGGCAGAGGCCAAGGAGCCATCCCCAGCGCCCGGGCCATCTTTGCTCCAATGGAGCCTTGGCTGCGGGAGGGGAAGAGAGAGACAGAGAGGAAGGAGGGGGAGGGGTGGAGAAGCAAATGGGCGCTTCTCCTATGTGCCCTGGCCGGGAATTGAACCCGGGTCCCCCGCACGCCAGGCCGACGCTCTACCGATGAGCCAACCGGCCAGGGCCTGGCAATATCTTTATGCAAGAATGCTACAGGGCACATCCAAAGAGCTTTTGCCCTTTGGTTTCTTTTCCTTTTCTTTTCTTTCTTTTTTTGTTTCTTTTTTCTTTTTAATTTTTAAATTTATTTATTTTAGATTTTTGTATTCATTTTAGAGAGGGGGGACAGAGAGAGTGAGAGAGAGACAGTGAGAGAGAAGGGGGGAGGAGCAGAAAGCCTCAACTCCCATATGTGCCTTGACCAGGGAAGCCCGAGGTTTCGAACCGGCAACCTCAACATTCCAGGTCGATGCTTTACCCACTGCTCCATTGCAGGTCAGGCCTCTTTCTTTTTCTTTTTCTTTCTCTCTCTTTCTCTCTCTCTCTCTCTCTCTCTCTCTCTCTCTCTCTCCCTCCCTCCATCCCTTCTTCCCTCCATCCCTTCTTCCCTTCCCTTCCCTTCCCTTCCTTTCCCTTCCCTCTTCTTATCTAAGAGAGAAGAGGGGAGAGACAGAGACAGACTCCCACATGTGCCCTGACCAACATCCACCTGGCAATCCCCATCTTGGGTTGATACTCTGCCTATCTGGGTCCATGCTCACAGCTGAGCTATTTTTAGTGCCTGGCATGGAGGCTCCACAGAGCCATCCTCAGTGCTTGAGCTTATGTGCTTGCATCAGTTGAGCCATGGCTGTGGGAGGGGAAAAGAGAGAGAGAGAGAGAGAGAGAGAGAGAGAGAGAGAAGGAGAAGGAGAAGGGAGTGGGAGGGGAAGGGATAGAGAAGCAGATGGTCGCTTCTCTTGTGTGCCTTGACCAGGAATTGAACCTGGGATATCCACATGCAGGGCTGATGCTCAACCCCTGAGCCAACTGTCCAGGGCTGCCCTATGGTTTTAGTTAGACCTCTTGGCTATGACTGTATTTATCCCTGGAGGCTGCCTTTTCCCCAGGCACATTTAAACTGTCAGAACTAGTTTTTAAGATTCAAATAAAGATCAGTTTCACTACTTTATAATTTGTAAATTGTTTACCAGAACCCATTATAGTATGATTACTTTTTAGTCTTTAGGCTTGGCTCTGTATAGCTTCCTAGACTTTTCCCAAAAAAGTCACCCTTATATTCACCCTTAAATAACAGACTTCATTAATTTTATTCTATGAGTTGTTATAATTCCTGACTGTCATTTATCTTATGGCTTGTGAAAGCCTTGATTTGGTCAATGGAACCATTTTCAAGTTGGATCCTTTGTCTTTTTGACATTTTTTAGGATGGTAAGAATGAAAGAAAACTATGTCAGGTTCATAATTAGACCTGTAGCAAACTAAAATCCTATAGTAATTCTGTATCCCAACAACTCTAGATCCTCTGTTCTCAGGTGTCTTCTAATGCACATTCTCATGTGTGTCTGCAAACTTGATTTTAAAATTTTTATTTATTGGATTTAAAGAGACAGAAAGGGAAAAAGAGAGAAAGAGAGAAACATAGATTGGTTGTTTCACTTATTTATGCATTCCTTGGTTGATTGTTGTATGTGCCCTGACTGGGGATTGAGCCTGCAACCTTGACTCCTCAGGACAACACTCCAACCAACTGAGCTACCCGGCCAGAACCAGACACGTGATTTCTATTCATTGTACACGGCTCCTGGTTTCTGTGCAACTCTCTTTATGTCTCAGCATGTTTTTCATTACCCCTAGACCCATGCTGGTGAACCGTTTTATAAAAACCGCCCACTTTTGCAGTGCTGGTCAACCTGTTCCCTCCCGCCCACTATGTTCCAGCTTTCCTGGTGGGTGGTAGCCAAGCAACCAAACAGTAGCTAGATTGGCACTAGTGGGTGGGAGGGACCAGGTTGACCAGCACTGCAAAAGTGGGCGGTTTTTATAAAAAGGTTCGCCAGCACGGCCCTAGACACTAGGGCCTAAGCTCTGTCTCATTGAGTCGTTGGTTATTGCCCAATATAAGAGCATCATCATAGGCCATTAGCTTCCCGGTGTTGACCTATAATGACTGCTTTTAGGAAAACACTCATGATTTGTTTTTGAAGAGTTGCTGTGGTATGAGTCATCTGGGCTGTGTGCAGTGCACTTGGCTCATAAGGGGCCTGAGTATTGAGGGCATCTAGGGGATCAGTGATTATCTGATGTAGTGGTTATTGACTGGATGTTACTTTGCCCCTGAGGGGGGCATTCAAGGAGGGGTAGAGTGTGCTACTAACTATCTGGTCCAAAACATCAATGTTGCCGGTATTGACAAATCATAGCCTAATTTAAATGATAAAGAGAGAAAAGAAAAAGGGGTTTTGAAGGAAATGCAAGTGGTTTGGAGTGGCCAGTGTAAGGGATGTAGGTATGTATGTCTGGTGGAGAGTAGATTTTTGAAATTAAAAAGCTAGGCAAAGGCAAGATCGTGCACAACATACACTGCATTTCCTGGGGTAGAAACCTCACCCACCGGGCTTCGGGTAGGCATTGAAGAATTGTAAGGATCAGATGTGCGTGGGAGCAAGTTTCCTCTGGGGAGTGAGAATTGAGTTCACAGAAATGATCAATTGTAAAGGAATGAATGTCCCAAGGTGTGGGAAGCTGTTTCAGATAACATTACCTCAAAGTTGTAATGTGTTTTACAGTTCCCTGAATGCTTTTGGGAAATGGTTCCTAAACTCCATTCCAGATAGGAAGCGGACATTCCCAAAGAAATTTAAGTCATTTCAGAGGATAAAGATTTGGTTTTAGTAGGAAGTGAGAAATATGGTATGGGTCAAAGTTTGTGGACAGAAAGTATGATTTGTTTAAGGATTATACCAAATCGCCTGACCTGTGGTGGTGCAGTGGATAAAGCAGGCATGGCCAACATATGGCCCACGGGCCAGATTCGGCCCATGTAATGAGTTTATGTGGCCCACGATTAAATTTGTAATATTCTCCGCTACTTTAAAATCTCAGCTACTCAGAAGCGGAAGCGTCTTTGATTATTGGAAATTGAGATATTTAAGAAGATAGTGATACGCAGAAAAGAATTCCGCGTGTGACTACTCTAGGGTTAACTTCCAATAATTGGTTGAATGGATTCACGATACTTCTTCATTTTTTAAAAAAATTCCATTATAAAGATTTACAACTTTTGTACTCGTCTATACTTGATACGAACTGTTTGATGTTTAGCGGTGATGTGAAACCCACATTCTTTTTTTTTTTTTTTTTTCATTTTTCTGAAGCTGGAAACGGAGAGACAGTCAGACAGACTTCCGCATGCGCCCGACCGGGATCCACCCGGCACGCCCACCAGGGACGACGCTCTGCCCACCAGGGGGCGATGCTCTGCCCATCCTGGGTGTCGCCATGTTGCGACCAGAGCCACTCTAGCGCCTGGGGCAGAGACCACAGAGCCATCCCCAGCGCCCGGGCCATTGCTCCAATGGAGCCTTGGCTGCGGGAGGGGAAGAGAGAGACAGAGAGGGAAAGCGCGGCGGAAGGGTGGAGAAGCAAATGGGCGCTTTTCCTGTGTGCCCTGGCCGGGAATCGAACCTGGGTCCTCCGCACGCTAGGCCGACACTCTACCGCTGAGCCAACCGGCCAGGGCGAAACCCACATTCTTTTAGGCGGAGTTTGCCAGTGTGCACCCAAGATCAAACAATTCGTTATTTTTGTGGTCAAGTGTGCTGAATCAAGTGACATTGTAGCATAGACAGTAGCTGCAGTTGATAACTGAAAACGTGTCCAGGCTGTTTGTAAAATGAAATAATGGTTTTATTTGCAATATAACCCCTTCAAGCTCATTCTATTAATTAAATATTGTTTCAATTGATTGCGATACAGTTTAGATATTTATACGATATGTAATTATATTTTTATTAAAATAATATTGTATATTAAAATGTTTTCACTCACATTTATTCATAAACAAATTACATAATAAAATTTTGTTTACTTAAACAAATTGTTTTTGTATTTAATTAACATTTTTTAATTTTAATACTTCATCTGGCCCGTGAAAAAAAATTTCTTTCTAATCTGGCCCAGGGGCAAAAACTGTTGGCCAGGCCTGGGATGAAGTGTGGACCTGGAACACTGAAGTTGCAGGTTCGAAACCCTGGGCTTGCCTGGTCAAGGCACATAAGGGAGTTGATGCTTCATGCATTTCCCCACCTTCTCTCTCTCGCTCTCTCTCTCTCTCTCCTCTTTCTAAAATGAATAAATATACAATCTTAAAAAAAAATTATACCAAATCTTTGTAGTGACTGGAAATAAGTGATATTTTCAATTTTTGGACTTAAAAAAGAGCATTAATTTTTCTTGTGCTTTTTATGCTATTAAACTGTTTGAGATGTTTGCGGCAGGAAGGGTATCGGGATTATTATTCAGAAGTAATGCTACAGTGTACAAAAACACTGCCTTTTCTTTTTTATTTATTTTTTAAATTTAAGTGTAATTCATACACAATCTTATATTGGTTATATTAGTGTCAGGTGTACAATATAGCGATGGTACATTTTTACACCTTACAGTGTGGTCATGCCACTAATTCTAGTACTCATCTGTCACCGTGTAAACTTACCGCAATAAGGCTGCCTTTCCTGATGTGCTGCTGGAGTTGTGAACGCTTTCCGCTCCTTTCTCGGCGTACACCTGACATGATGAGGCGGTTGGTGACCAGGAGGCAAATTTGTGTTGGAGGAAAACCTGTTATTGTCATATGAAGCTACTGTAACATTTTATTCCTAATCACACATTTATTTAGGGATGACTTAACAATGTAGTCATTATGACCACTAAGAAACTTGGATACAATGATGCTTTGTAGTAGCAAAAGAAAAGAACCCTTTTTCTTAAAAATCCTGGAGTGGCATAGAAAATAAATGGTCTAGTCTGCATGAGTCAGTCATGCTATGCTCTATTGGAATGCTTTTTTTAAAGAAAATTTGATGCCTTATAAAAATGTAAATGTTCCTCTGGTTTAGCTAATAAGATATGTTATCAGAAGCATATTTTAAAAAATAATTTACTGAAGACCTAACTCTGCTTTATTTTAAAAATCGGTAATGATTTGGCTTTTTGTGCAGTTGTATTTGCCGTTTTCATGCTGGTATAGATAGGCTAGTTGGGTGACACGTACAGTTTTGTGTTGTATAATGATTCCTGGTCAATGGCTTCCTCAAACTGTATTATAGCAACTTAGGCTTTGATACAGGGAAATTAGAGCAGGATTAAGTCTCTGGACATTTTGCCAAGAGGCTTTAAAATATATATATATATATATATATGTATATGTATATATATATATAATATCTGTAAAAATTATATATGTAATGGATGAATGAATGTATGTGTGAACCCTAATGCTTCCTTAAAGGTACACTGGTAGACTGGGTGTTTGCCTAACAAGGAAATTTTATGCAATGTATGTATGTATGTATATATGTATATGTATAAAATCTAAAGCAAAGCTGTGTGGTGCTTAGTGTGGGTTCCCTGGAAGTCTCTGAGTGCCAGCTCCTTCAGAATGCAGATGAGACAAGGTCCTTGCTCTTGAGGCGCTTACACTCTGTGGGAGGAAGTTGAAAACACATGACATAGACAGTGACAAAGGGCTAACAGATACTGCTATTCAGCTGTAGGACAGAAGTGAGAACTAGTGGAGTAGGGAAGAGTTTGTGAAGAAACAGAATATGAACTGGGCTACAGCTGGGGAGACTGATGTAGAGACACTGTTTCCACCCCCTCCACCCACTCACCCACCCCTCCACCCCTCCCAGCCACACACTCAGCAGCAGGGGATAAAAGCAGGATTGAATGCCAATGGTAGTGCCAAGGGGAATGAGGGTAACGTCAGGACACTGTTGGAAATGAGTTGGTAGAAATTTGGTGGTGGGGGGAGTAGATATAAGTTTAAACAGAGAGCTATGTGGAGTGAATGAATGTCAGCTTTTGATGTGACAACAACGTAAAAAAAAAAAAAATACAAAACTATGGTTCGGGGTCATTTTGTCACTGGCCTGATGCTAAAATGGAAAGAGGAGGACTACGCAGCCAATCGGGAGATGCTCCCAGCTGTCTAGTATGATCCAGGGGAGCATGGCAGATGCCGGGCAGAGGCAAAAGGTGTGAAGCAGAGTTCAGGTTGAGTGCAAGGTCTCTAGCTTGGACCACTGGGGGAATTGGCAAATGTTAAAAGCAACACAAGATTTGGCCCTTGGCTCAGTGGTAGAGCGTCGGCCTGGCGTGCGGGAGTCCCGGGTTCGATTCCCGGCCAGGGCACACAGGATAAGTGCCCATCTGCTTCTCCACCCCTCCCCCTCTCCTTCCTCTCTGTCTCTCTCTTCCCCTCCCGCAGCCAAGGCTCCATTGGAGCAAAGTTTGCCCGGGCACTGAGGATGGCTCCATGGCCTCTGCCTCAGGCGCTAGAATGGCTCTGATTGCGGCAGAGCAACACCCCAGATGGGCAGAGCATTGCCCCCTGGTGGCATGCCGGGTGGATCCCGGTTGGGCGCATGCGGGAGTCTGTCTGACTGCCTCCCCATTTCCAACTTCAGAAAAATACAAAAAAAAAAAAAAGGCAACACAAGATTTGAAAGGAGCTACTCCAGTGCGCTTTATTGAGTTGTCAAGCCACAGAGCTGGCTCCACGTCATACCACAGAAGTGCCTGAAAGCCCTGGTGTCCTAAGGTGCCACTAAAGGTTGAACAGGCAGAAATACTGAAGATTCATATTTCTTGGAAGTTTTTTATAGATCTATGGATATAGATATACAAATACCTGTAAATGTGTAGCTTCTACACTAAGTTGGTCATTTTATTAAGGTGACATGGCAATTTGTCATTGTGAGGTGGAAAAACAACCTAGTTAATGTTCATTGAGGAATAAAGTAAATTAATTTTTTATGTTTATTTTATTTTTTAGTGAGAGAGAGAGGAAGGGAGAGAGATGAGAAGTATCAACTTGTAGTTGCATCACTTTAGTTGTTCATTGATTGCTTTCTCCTATGTGCCTTGACCAGGGGGCTCCAGTTGAGCCAGTGACCCCTTGCTCAAGCCAGTGAACTTGGGCTTCAAGCCAGCGACCATGGGGTCATGTCTATGATCCCATGCTCAAGGCAGTGACCTCAGGGTTTTGAACCTGGGTCCTCTGTGTCCCAGGTCTAGCTTATTTATTGATGAGAGAGAGAGAGAGAGAGAAAGGCAGGAAGAGGAGTGGGAAGCATCAACTCATAGTTGTTTCTCATATGTGCTTTGACCAGGCAAACCCAGGGTTTCAAACCAGCATCCTCAGAATTCCAGGTTGATGCTTTATCCACTGTGCCACCACAGGCCTAAATTTATATTTTAAACGCCCACTTTATTGTTGACCTAATGGGGTAGAAAGAACATTCTTGTTGATTTACATGTCACAAATTGCTTGTGTGGGAGTTTTTTGTTTTTTTAAGTAGGCGGAGTTTTTTTATGTGTGAAGAAAAACATTTTCTTTAAAGTACAATTTAAACCTAGTTTAGCAAATATCCTTATTTGGATGTGAGGCTAATGTGACCCCAGAAAATGTGACAGAGAACTACATTGTGATTGGAACAAATTTTGCAGAATAGCTCTAAGAACCTGTGACACTCTCCTGTGAATAAATAGCTGAGGTCCCCTCTTATTGTTTATCTGGGTCCTGTATCTGAGCCTACAACAGGTTTCCAGAGGGTCTGGGTCCAGAGTCACTGGTCCTTGTCCCAGACCTTCCTATTAGAGGTAGAAATGCTGTAGGAGTCCCAGGGAGACAGGCCCCAGCACTGGTGCCTCCTTGTTGCACCTGGGCAGGCCCCTCTGTTCCTCATCTAGGTGACGTGCGCTGCCCTCCTCCTGGGCAGAGCTGAGCTTCCCTTCCTAGGGACTCACCCACCGAGGAGCAGGGTCGAACCCTGTGGGCAGGACCACCTGCATAATTTGTGGGCGGTGCACAATGAAAATGCAGGACTCCTTATTCAAAAATTACTAAGAATTTCAAGACAGCAACATCAGAATATGAAAACAAGTATGAGACTGTGTGCACCAGCACAGGTCACACACCCTGGACTGGGGTAAGCTGAGGAGTCCTCGAGCTCTCTCAAGTCGTGTGAGGCACAGGTGGGCTGCCTTGCCTTCCTTGCAGTTGCACAAGGGTAGAGACCGGCTTCTCCCACCTTCTCTTCACACACCTGTCCGTGATCCAGTGTTAGGAGAGTGGACGTTCCCCTCATCCCCTCGGCATGCAGGTTGATTCTGTTCTTAGGAGCACTCTTTCTAGAGGCTTGGCTGACTTCTGACATTCTAGTGCTACAATGTATGCTACAAAATACAGGAGAAGACACAAGCCTTCCTGGGAGAGGAGGGCTGTGAATTAGGGTGTGCTGGTGGGACTGAGCCTTGTGTGGGGAGCAGTATTATTTATTTGAAGGAACAGTTGCAATACTGGGGAGCTCTCCTTGCCAGGGATGGTACAGTTGGTTTTTAGTATTTGCCGTATTTGATTCTATAAAGTTGTGCAAACTCTGAATTAGTGAATTCTGATGCATTACTCCCAGGGGCAGGAGAGGGCTAGGTTCCTGTGAGGTGTGGTCACAACTTGCATCAGTCAGACAATGTATAACCTGGCTTTATGTATGTTTCTGTTTAAAGATAATTTTATAAATATATATAAAACATACAGATAATTTTATAAATATATAATATATTCTGCTCACAGAAATTAGGTGACATTTTGTAGCTTCATATTTATTTTGAAGTATCCCCTAATTTTTGTCAGCAGAATATTTATATTGTTGACTCCTTTACATTGAACGTATAGCCAACAGCACTGTGATAAAAACCTGGATGAAGCCCTGGCCGGTTGGCTCAGCGGTAGAGCATCGGCCTAGCGTGCGGAGGACCCGGGTTCGATTCCCGGCCAGGGCACACAGGAGAAACGCCCATTTGCTTCTCCACCCCTCCGCCGCGCTTTCCTCTCTGTCTCTCTCCTCCCCTCCCGCAGCCAAGGCTCCATTGGAGCAAAGATGGCCCGGGCGCTGGGGATGGCTCCTTGGCCTCTGCCCCAGGCGCTAGAGTGGCTCTGGCCGCAGCAGCATCGCCCTCTGGTGGGCAGAGCGTCGCCCCTGGTGGGCGTGCCGGGTGGATCCCGGTTGGGCGCATGCGGGAGTCTGTCTTACTGTCTCTCCCAGTTTCCAGCTTCGGAAATATACAAAAAATAAAAAAATAAAAAAAAATAACATGTCCAGCTATTAGTAGGTTACTTTTATGTTAGATCAAGTCATCTTGTGTAAACCAGTCATAACCAAGTGAGGGATTGCAAAGAGTTCCGGTAGGAACAGAGCAGAGGGCTCTGCATGCCTTCAGAGGAAAGGAGAAGGCCCCATACGTTGTCCAGTCTCTAATTATTTTATGATTAAAGCAATTACTTTGGAAGACAGAATTCAGTATTTGTGATACAGTGTTGAAATTTAGGAAATCAGATGACACATTTTGATAGCATTCTCTTCTGAATGTCACTTTTGTGTTGCAAATATTTTGAGATGTTCCTGTGGTGGGAACTATGGTGTAAAATGAACAAATTAGATAAGATAGTGCTTGCTAGGTTGACAAGGTAACTGAAAATGTCCTGAAGAAAATTTTAGTCACTCATATGAAGCAGTTTATTGTCTGTCTGTGTGAATGTGTGTACTGAGGGGCTTAGTGTTGTTTTTTTAATTTTTGTTTTGTTTTTGGTCTAAATTGCCTTCTTACCTCTAAAACAATTCTGTACAATGATGGCACAGTACCTAAGAGGCTAGGTAGTATCTATAATTTATTTCTTGCAGCAAAGACTTTAAAATATTTAAAAAAAACTTTTGTTTGTTTTTCTGCCTTCTAGAACTGCATCCTGCTTTCTGCAGCCTGGGATGCTACTGGCTACAGTTTGGTTTGTAGCTGTTCTTCCCAGCAGACCCCCTGAAACCATGTGTTCTTTCTCCTCACAGCCTTCCGCTTCACTAAGGAGACGGGGTTAGCAACTGCTCTGCTCTCCCTAGTAACGCGGCCTTGCTCTTTAAAGGCATACATCTTTCTAAATAACTGCTCCCTGGCTTACCGAAACCACATGATAATGTCAGACTGTTGACTAGGAGGAAATCCCAGCTTCATTAATTTTATAGTGAAGTGGTTGCTTAGAATACTTTTAAACAATTTGTGGGCTAAATTTTAGAAGATTGGTTTTCTAAATTATTATTTTTTTCTATTCTCTGGAGAATTGGTTCCAAAAATAGCAATAGCTATCTCTCTCTTTTACTCTATCTATCTATCTATCTATCTATCACCTATCTATCTATCTTTCAGATTAGATTTGGCAAAAGCTTACTTCTTGGAGATTCACAGTGCACATTAGCACATGAAAAGCTTTGAGATGTCCTGCAGTGAAGAAACTGTTAGAATGTTTTCCAGATTATTTGGTCATGGAACCCTTTCATGCAGAAGAATACCCTGTTAATATCCCCTTGGCCTAGTGTTCTGTAAAATGCTACCCGATATTTGAAAAATCGGCCTCTTTACCAAATGATTGCTTCTAGATCTCCATCTGTGATCATATTTTCCTCCACACCCCCTCTGACCCCCCTGCCATGTTCCTCCTACCTCTCACATCCACCCTGGTCCTGACAGTGGCTGGACTTTATGCTGTACAGCCAAGTCTGCATCTCATCCCGGGGCCTTTGAGAGATCATTGCTTCAAATACAGTTTCCATGGCAGCTTTGTGAGAGCTCCTGGTGCTGAAATGCTTTGCTTTAGCAGGGGTCCCCAAACTTTTTACACAGGGGTCCAGTTCACTGTCTCTCAGACCGTTGGAGGGCTGCCACATACAGTGCTCCTCTCACTGACCACCAATGAAAGAGGTGCTCCTTCCAGAAGTGCTGCAGGGGGCCGGATAAATGGCCTCAGGCGGCTACATGCGGCCCACGGGCCGTAGTTTGGGGATGCCTGCTTAGAGATACAGAATGAGAATTTTGCAGTTGGACAGACCTGTCCAAAGGGTTTGATTCCTGGGCTCACCATTTATTAACAGTGTGGCCTTTGTCCAAGTACTTGTTAACCTCATTGTTCTCTTTTCTAAACGTGAGTAAAGAAAGATTTATGCTAAAGCACTTAGCACAGAGCCTCACACGTAGTACTTGACTGGTAATTGTGGTCATTAGTGTCTCTGTAGGTCCCGGGAATCATCATTGCAAAAACTGCCTGCAGTTGACTGAGGGTGGCAGGGAGGAGTGTTTGGAATCTATTGTTCCAGCAGGCTAGATTATTATTGTCATTCTTCACTGTGAACTTGACACGTCATAAGTCCTTTTGTCCCATGGACTTGGAAGCCCTCTAAAAGTGGAATTGAGGCAAAGTCTGGACCATGAATAGGCTGGGCTTTCACCTTTTGGGACTGTCAATCAGAGGTTCTTAACCCATGAGTACACACATCAAATCAGCTGTGATGCTAAAATATATCCATCAGCCCCATGCTCCAGGAGGTTCTCATTCACAGGCCTGGTATAGGGCCTGTACAGATAATTTTATAAATATATACAGGTCTGTGATCTCATAGAGTTAGAAAGTAGGACTAAAAATAAAAATGATCCAAAGTTGTCAAGATTAAGTAAGGTATTGGTGAAATGGCCCAGCACATTACTGCAGTTCAGAAGTTATATCCGTTATCTTTTGTTGCCTAAAAAATCACCCCAGACTCAAGGGCATTCATAAGTAAGTGTTTATTTCTCATTCTTGCAATGCTGACCCCAGTGAGCTGCGAGGGAGCCGGGAGTGGGATGAGGCTGGCTGGATGGGTTAGCCGGGGCCGCCTTCCGCCACATCGCTCATCCCCCTCCCGCCAGCAGACCGGCCCTGGTGTTCCCATGGTACAAAAGGTCCTCGAATAATGCCTCTTCATTCAACTTCGTGAGAAAAATAAATCCATTCCCAGCTGGGGCTACTGTCTGTGGGGTTTGCACGTTCTCTCTATGTCTATGTGCATTTTCTTCAGGTATTCTGGTTTCTTCCCACATCCCAAAGGCATTAGGTGAATCAGCGTGTCTAAACTGTCCTGGTGAGTGAGTGTGGGTGTGTATGTGAGTGATCCCTGAGTGGAAGAGTGTGCAGGCAGAGAGGCTGGGAGGGTCCAGCTACCCACAGCCCCAGACTAGAAGAAGTGGGTTGGAAGGTCATTTTCTTAATTTGTTTTTATTCCTCTTTCTTAACTATATGTCTAGCTCACATTTATTTCAGTGTTTAATGGTAGAAAGGTTTTGAGTCTTTATTTAGAAGTTTGATGATAATTTTGTGATCAGAAATATGCTGTGGGAATTTAACTCCTGTTTATATCAATTGGCCTATTATAAAAATTGGTTTTGTTATACATTGTTTCACAGAAAGTCTCAATTTCCAAAAACCTGTTGAGGATGATAAGTGAGGATTCAACTATGTATCACAATTACAGGGAGCCAGTAGAAATACTTGTGTCCTCTTGAAGCTAGACTTAAAACATTACTTCTGCCTCATTCTGTTGGCACAGTTCAAAGTGAGTCATGGCCAAGCTCTTATGTCAAGGAGCGATGAGTTAAATGCAAGAGATATGTGTGCAGGGAAAGGTGAAGAAGAGGAGACAGTAGTACAATTGATCAGCCTGAAACATTGCATTTTAAGATAGAGTAATTGGGTACTATATCTGATACTACATTACGGCTATGTGCAAGAAATTTTTATCTCTGCCTGTTATTCTGTCTACCCTTTTTTATAGGTTAGTTACTAAGAACAGTGGTAATAAAGTATGTGAGAGTAGCTTCAAGGTTATCAAGTATCATAAACCAGTAATAAATAGGGGTAATGTCTCTAAGCTCTTGAGCTCCACACAAAACCGCCCGGTCACACTAGCAGTGGGATTTGAGCGGTGTAGGGATCTCCTGTGCCTCAGCTCCTGCTTGTTTAACCACGAGACTAGCACTGTTACCTCCCCTTTGAGGTGGTTGGGAGGATTCTGTGAGATGCAGTCTGCGTCAGCCTCTTAGCTGGGCACAGTGCCTGCCCAGTGTGAGTGCTCAGTAAGGGTTACATTTTGTTTCCTACAATAAATAAAATATAAAGTTGCCATTTGGCTAACTAAGGCTCAAGAGTCTCTAAAGCGAGTCTAAGATATCTGGGACATTTTGTGAATTTAAGAATCTGAATGGAAAAGTTTGAAGGGTTAAGCCAGCTTTTGGATTTTTCGGGTCTCAGTTATTTACACTTGGGAAGTATTTTGCAAAAAGAAATAATCATTTATCACGGACCCGCCATGGGTACAGTAATGTCTTATACCTCGCAAAAAACCTTAAGATGTGGTCGCCACCCTCGAGAAGCTAGCAAGCAGTGGGAGAAAGCAAAATGGTCACAGCTAAGTGCGGCAGCGTAAAGTGATACGGTGCAGACTACCAGCTGTGTGGGGGTGTCTGTCCAGACTGCTGGGCGGATACCAGTGCACAGGTATCCTGAACTTAGTAGCCTCGGTTCAGCCGGCCGCGCAGTGGTCAGCCACAGCCTCATGCGGTTGTATACTCACTCACACAGGGACAAAGAATGAATTGAACCATGGCTTTGACCAGGCATGTCTGCAGTTGAGCTGAGAATCCATAGAGGGAGGAGAAGGGGGGTTTTGTAGTTGACCTTGCAGCGCTTCGGAAGACTCTTCAGGAGATTGGGGGGGGGGGGCACATCAGCACATGCTGTGGGTCCCCTGCCAGAGCATCATTAATGAGGAAGCATGTTGGCCCATGCCCAGAGAGGCAGAAACGGGTGTAGTCAGGGTATGGTGGCTCTGCATTGCCAAAGCGAATGCCTTTGGAACCAAAAGTATCAATATATTCCAGTATACTGAGCCTGATAGTTGGTGC
The DNA here is from genome assembly GCF_036850765.1 of Saccopteryx bilineata. Lineage (NCBI taxonomy): Eukaryota > Metazoa > Chordata > Mammalia > Chiroptera > Emballonuridae > Saccopteryx > Saccopteryx bilineata. The sequence goes on along the minus strand of NC_089490.1, from coordinate 183,675,442 downwards.
AAGCTTTTTTTTTTCTTTAAGTATAATTTCAAAGTTTATACGAAATACATTTTGTTTGCCTGTTTCATATCCAAGTGAACTTATTTGTTAGTACGTTTTGGCAAGTGTCACAGGCAAAATATGCCTCTAGAAAGTCACTCCTTAGTTAGAGTTTAGCATTATAATAGTCCATAAATATGGGTGTGAGTCTATATCTCAATAGAGTATAAAAATGAAGCTTTAATGAAGCATTGTGTCTAATAGAATCAAGGACTCTGGTAATAAGTCAGAGAGGGGAATGTCAAAGATCATTTTTCCTTTTGAAAAAGTGATGATTTGTTGGTTTATCATCTGTTTGCTATATGTTAGTTCGTATTTTTATAGAATTTTAAATTCCTACAGAATGCATTAGCCACCTTTGAGCTTGTTCTTTCCAGCTCAGGGAGGTAAAAGAGGAAATAACCATGTAACAAGCCTCCCCTAGTGAGAATGGAGGCTTCCTGTGCAGCATCATGGGTCTCCAGGGCTCAGGGGGCTGTGACAGTGCCAGCAGAGGTGTCCACAGGGTGGAGGTCAGCCTCGGTGATGCCTGTGCTGGGCAGGAGAGTGTCTAAGCCACTGATGGACACACTTCTTGGAAGGAACGGACCTTTTCACAAAATGCTCTGTGGTCTCCATGAACTGTACTGGCACAGGCTCGGGGGTGAAGATTTGTCTGTGCTAGTGAGACAGTCATTGTCTTCTGTTCATCCTTCCTCTGCTCTTCCTGTTTGCTTCACAGGAACCCAGGAGAAGGATGCTGCTCCATTGTTTATTTAAAAAATGTTTTTGTTAGTTTTAGTGTGTCCTTTAAATACTGAGATGGGGAATGTAACATAAGAGGTACAACTAATGTGTTGATAATAACAGTGGCATGGTTGGACCTTGGTAAATAAAATAGATGTGCTGGAATATAGCACACATTTCTCGTAGGTGTGCACCTAATGGTTTTCAAGGCTTTGGTAGTCTGTAGAGAGAAACAGGTTGGGAATTTTACATATTGTTCAGACTTGTAAAGTGTTTCCCTGCAACACTGTCTCCTTAATCATGGGAAAGAATAACACTGCTTCATCCCGATTCACTCTCTTCCTTAAAACATGCAGATTCAGCTCATTGGCTATATTTTATTTGTGGATTTAAAACCAAACTACACACTGTGTGTGGCTTTGAATGATCTGGTTTTAGAGTGGTAGAAGTTGACATGGCAGTCCCTTAACCCAAGAGGCTTTTTTCTTTTTGGGGTGACGCTGGCTAACAAAATTATACAGGTTTCAGGTGCACGATTACAACACCTCATCTGTGCAGGTCAGGCCCCCTTCTGTCCTGCACCCCCTCTTTACGCAGTCACCACACTGTTGTCTGTGTCCATGAGTCTTTCCTCTCTTTCTTCTTTTGCTCTACGCCCCCCCCCCCCACCCCTCCTGACAGCTGTCAGCCTGCAAGAGTTTAATTACACCTTATTTCTTAATTCTAAATCTGGACAGTATTTCATGAAATTCTCTGAAGTTTAACCTCATAAATATTCTAGGATGATTCATGCTTAGCCTTCCTTCCCCAGATCATGACTCATTTTCAAAGTTGTATTTGAAAAGCTTTGTAAGTTAAGGTGAAATATTTAGAGTTTGGCACTTGGCTATTTTCCTGAATACTCAATTAGTCTCTGCCAGCAGTGAGTGTGATGACAGGGTTAGGCTTTATTTCTCAGGTGCTGCTATTGGTGTTTCATTTTGCAGATGTAAATAGGGGGTTAGAACAGAGTGCTGAAACAGAAGAATAAGCTCTTAAGGTTTGGGTTCTTATGAGATGGATACCATTCAAGACACCTGGTCCTTAGGGTTTTGTTAGTTTCTTAGCATCTGACCTACTGTATCAGCGTCTTTACAAGTCCAGTCTATTGGGAATATTGTCTCTCTTCATCTCAGAGTTCCCATTGAAAGTATCTAAATAGTTCATGGCACAGAGAAGAATCTTAAAGATATTAAGAATTAGTCTCTGGCTGGGTTGTTAAGTGTCATCAAGGCACGCCAAGGTCACAGGTTCGATCCCTGGTTAGGGCACATATGAGAAGCAACCAATGAGTGCACAACAAAACGGTACAACTAAGTGGAACAAGTTAATTCTTCTTTCTCTCTCTCTCTTACTCTGTCTCTCCCCTCTCCCCCTTCTCCCCCTCTCCCCCCTCTCCCCCTCTCCCCCTTCTCCCCCTCTCCCCCTCTCCCCCTTCTCCCCCTCTCCCCCTTCTTCCCCTCTCCCCCTTCTTCCCCTCTCCCCTCCTCCCCCTCTCCCCTCCTCCCCCTCTCCCCCCTTGCCCCCTCTCCCCCCTCTCCCCTTCTCCCCCTCCCTCCTCTCCCCTTCTCCCCCTTCTCCCCCCTCCTCTCCCCTTCTCCCCCTTCTCCCCCCTCTCTCCCCTTCTCCCCCTCTCCCCCCTCTCCCCTTCTCCCCCCTCTCCCCCCTCTCCCCCTCTCCCCCCTCTCCCCTTCTCCCCCCTCTCCCCCCTTTCCCCCCTCTCCCCCCTTTCCCCCCTCTCCCCCCTCTCCCCTTCTCCCCCTCTCCCTCCTCTCCCCTTCTCTACCTCTCTCCTCCTACCCCTCTGTCCATCTCCATCCTCTCTCCCCTTCCCTCTTCTCCCCTCCTCCCCTCCTTTCCCTTCTCCCTTCCTTTCTCTCAAATCAATGGGACAAAAATAAATATTAAGTATTAGAGCATGATAAACTTGAGGTACATATCCATTTCCTAGCAGAAAAAAAATCTGAAGGAAAATGTGACTTCAGAGCAAATGCAAACTACTTTACAAAGGTTTGAAAGATGCCTTTGAAATATTTTTTGTTTGTGCAGTTTGTTAACTTTGCTTTCCAAGATGAAGAATCTTTCCTCATGAGAGTAGGATGATTTCATGCTCTGGACTGTGATGGTTGTGGTGAGCCATACAGTGATGATTATAACACACTAAATTGGCTCAAACTCTGGTTTGAGGTTTAATGCTTGACATGTTAAATGCTTCAGTCCTCTTGTAGGAAAAATTTCTGTAACAATGAAATCATACCACATTAAACTATTTTAGCCTCTTTCTCTTAGAAAGCAGATCATGAAATGTCTGAATTTTTGTTCTCATTAGTAATGAAAAAAGTTAATGAAACTGTCATGAGTAAAAACAATTATTTAGTGGTTTTCATTGAATTCTCTGCATTGCCACATATTTTTCTGTGAGTGTTTCTTTCATCATTCCCTTCAGACTCCTTTTCTATAAATCTGCAGTCAGTTTTCAGGAGCACATCTGTCATCGTCTTGTGTATAATTAACACAGTGTCTTAGCTGGTGCCATCTGAATTACTCAGCAGGGGTGATTGGGTAATTTGAGATGTCATAATTGACCCCAGACCTTTCTTCTCTGAAAAGTAGTAGTAGATAATGGATTCTCAGCCATTGCACCCTTTTAGTTGATTAGCATATATGAAAAAAAGGGGAAGGAAGGAGGAGAGAGGGGGGGAAGAAAGGAAAACAAAGAAAAGAAGTCTTCCTGGCTGCTTATAGTTTCTGTTTATTTATTATTTAGCATGCTCAATATATACAGCATTTATTTCCTTCACTCTTACTTCAAATTAGAGTCCTTTTTCTCTGGCATTGGTTGACATCAGAGTTGACTTCAAGCATTTTATTTATGGAATCTGTGCTGAAATTAATAATGAGTCAAGCTTCAGGGAAAATGATATATTAAATCAAGGATTTGGATACCCCTGAATACAAGATTCTATGCTTAACAGATGGAAAAATGCCTAAGTTGAGGTTCATAACTTGAGTGAATTTGTATTTGAGTTGTCAAAATAAATATAAAAAAAGCAGCCTCATGAAGGACAAAAGTTCTCAGCTCTCTGTAAGATTTTTCTTAAGAATAGCCTTGGAGAGGTTGCAGACAGTGAGATGTGATTTCTCAAGGAATACCGACTCAGTTTCCCAATCTCCCTTGGGGTTGCCTTTATTTCCCTCTGCCTCACCCAGCAGCACCCCCATGGATAGTCATGGGGTTGGCATGCCTTAGTGGTTATAGGAGCCAGATTTGGAGTCACAGTGCTGGGCTGGCATCTAGGACTGGTTACACCATCTTTATGAACCTGCTTCTTTACTTGGAAAGGGGATGGTAATAGAGATGTCCCTGAGAGTGCCTGGTGCGCAGATAGATGTTGAGTAAATGTTATTACTTTTAAAGTGGGTTTCCTTTAACACTCAAGTGTTTACAGAAATATTTTGTTGGTGTTATTCTTCACCTTTGCCATTTGGGACAGACTGGCATTGTAGGAAATGATTTTTTTTTTTGGATAAAATAAACAGGACCCCCTGTGTGGCAGCGACTGCGCTAGTTGGTTTAGCTCTGTTATTTCACTTACTATGATGGCTTTAGCCTAGTTTTATTGACAGCAAAATAACTTAACCTCTTTGAATATGTTTCCCTGATGTCAATCAACTAATGTGTAATTAAAGCAGGAATGCCAACTCTTGATTGTTACTGCAAAAGCTCATGTTTCGTCTACAGTGCCTCGTTGAAGTAGTTATGAAGTGACTCTCAAAAATGCAGAGTATCAAAACTTTCTATCAAAAGAGAATTTTTTATCAAAGTTTCTAAGGCTTCCTTTCTGGAATAGTATGTATCACTTCACACACAAAATTCATTTATTCAAATAATATTTCGGGATGAAATTTTGAGCAAAACATTTTTTACTTTGTAGCCTTCTGTTCATCGTCAAATAGTGGTGGCCATCTGATTTCTGGCTCAGTGATGTCAAGGGTACTTGACCCATTTTGAGGTAAAAATGGTAAGATATTTAATTCGATAAACTCATTTGCTTACGCTAAGATTTACTGGAGAAAAATTCTATATGTTCTAGAGTCTTCCCACTCAAGGTGCAGTTCAAGGATCAGCATCAGCATCACAAGGTAGTTTTCACAAATGCAGAATCTCAAGTTGAACCTTCAGCTTTCTTGCAACATACTCTACCTTTTTATAGTCTCCAACTAACTTGTCTGCATTCATTTCAGACACCCTCCTTTAGAAAGCAATGCAGGAAAAAACTGTCTTCTGATTACTTGGCCAGTTGTACTGAGTATAAACATTCAGAAGAGAAGAAGACAAAAACACAGTTTATTTCCTAGATTAATTTATAAACTAGTTGATGAGCAATATAATACAGTAATTGAAAGCTCTGTCATTCAATTAAGAGCTGGGTTGTTAGAATCCAACTTCCTAGCTCAAGTCATAGCTCTCTTACTTAGATGTGTGAGTTTAGGCAAGTTCCTAACAAAGGGTTATAATGACAATTAAATGCTACCATATATGATCAGTGCTTAGGATAGTGTCTGCTACATAGAGAGCCTTCCATAGGTCTTGGTTATTAACTATTAAAGTAGCCTTAGATACATGTAAGAGTTTTAATTTGATAAAAGTTCAAGTAGTTAGAATGTGGCATGATTTGATGTATTTGGGAAGGGAGAGAGTCATACAGTGAAAATAAGCTTTTTTGTTTGTTTTCCTTTTTACTGAATGTATTGGGGTGACACTGGTTAACAGAACTATACAGGTTTCAGATGCGCAATTCTACAACGCATCATATGTGCACTGTATTGTGGGTTCACCTCCCCAAGTCAGGTCTCCTTCCATCACCATTTATCTCCTATACCCTCTTCCACCTCCCTCCACACCCTCTGAAAGTATGTTTTAAGGCTTGAATTCTAGGTCTAGCTGTACCTCCAGCTGGCTACAGAACTTAGGACAAGTCATTGAAGGCTCAGCCAGCCCATCTGCAAAATGGAGGCGATAACACATGCCTTGCTTATTTGATATCGCTTTCTGAGAGTCAATTAAAATAATGAATGTAAAAATTGGTTGCACACTAGAAGGCAGCGAGTGGAAATTGATATTCCGAAGGCCCTTTTTGTATAGAGAGCTGGAGCTGTGACCTACTTAAAGCTGGGCATATGAAAGACTCGATTTAAAGCACATTCTCTCTATATCATTGTTATGATAAACACACTGAAATAAAAAGGTAAGAAAGCATAAGCCTCAAAATTAATGGTATAACTGCTTTGTCCCATTGTGGTTGGTGCGTGCTGGCTCCTGACTCTGATGTGGTTATAATTGGTTCTATTCCTCTAATGTAAATTGTATGGCCTTGTTATTCAACCCAGTTATGGACAATTAATTGTATTGGTAAAGTGGGCCACAGTGGGCACAGCCGTATGTCCTAGGAAGTTGCCTGCCTGTGCGACGGGGCTGGAGGTACTCAGGGTCAGACACACGATCCATTGTGTACCCAGTGATAGGCATGTCTCAGTTCGGGGAGGACACTGTCAGTGCATCCCCCTTCTTTGCAGCCATGATGTTTTTACATTTCATGGAGAGTTGGAATACACAGGTTAAGTGAAATACCAACATGAGCAATAGTCATTGGTAAAATGTTGAAAAAATATACTGCTAACAAAAATGAGGGGATATCTCAAAATGACTATGAAGCAATAAAATATCTCCTAATTTTTGTGAGCATAACTAGGAGATAGTTCAAAGCAAATATGAAGCAATAAAATATCTCCTAATTTTTTTTTAATTTTTCTTCTTTTTTTAAAAAAAAGCTGGAAACGGGGAGAGACAGTCAGACAGACTCCCGCATGCGCCCGACCAGGATCCACCTGGCACACCCACCAGGGGCAAAGCTCTGCCCACCAGGGTGCGATGCTCTGCCCCTCCGGGGCATCGCTCTGCCGTGACCAGAGCCACTCCAGCGCCTGGGGCAGAGGCCAAGGAGCCATCCCCAGCGCCCGAGCCATCTTGGCTCCAATGGAGCCCCAGCTGCGGGAGGGGAAGAGAGAGACAGAGAGGAAGGGGGGGGGGGTGGAGAAGCAAATGGGCGCTTCTCCTATGTGCCCTGGCTGGGAATCAAACCCAGTCCCCTGCACGCCAGGCCGACGCTCCACCGCTGAGCCAACCGGCCAGGGCCAATATCTCCTAATTTTTGTGAGCAGTATACTTTGTCCAGTGTTGACTAGGGTAGGTGTTAGAATGAGGGCTGCCCTGGAGGTTGAGCGATGGTGGGGTTAAAAAGTTGCTCATGGTGAGAACTACAGTAGAAATCCTCTTACTTTAATGTATTGATACAGTAGTTGATTGGTAGATGAAAAGTCTTACCTGAAAGGATCATTAAAATATTATGTTTTTTATAGTAGATTTTAACATAAAACATTAAGTACACTCTGATTCTCCAAATATTAATAATTGATTTACAGCCAAGGTCTTTGCTTGGAGTGTGATCAGCTGAAGAAGGTTCTGCCTCATTGCTTTTGTGTAAATTGCATCTACAATGTAGAGCCTATAATTGCTGGCTTCAGTTCTTTAGAATGAGACCTTAGATCCTGTGAGCCAATCGGAGGGCAGGATCCATTTAAATTTTTATTAGACCTCAGCGCCCCAAATCCAAGATGTCTTGAGAGCATTCAATTCAATAACAACTTATTTTAATAAGCTATCTCTTTGTGGAGCATTTCCAAATCATTCAAATTAATTTCCATTGGAAACTTTGTTTTCATACTTACATGTATGATTTTAACAAGCACAACATGGCATGAGTGGGTTTGGGAAGAATCAAAACCGACTCTTAGTATGTAGGCAACTCATCCGGTGGAAGCCGATGTATTCGGGGCTCCAGGAAGTAGTGTGTGAGTACTGAGCTCTGAGACGCTCTCATTAACCCAGGCTGTATGTCTCACAGAAGAAAGGGAGATCATCGTGGTGAGAGGATCAGCCAGTTTTTATTGTGGTTTGCATTTTGGCAACTGCATGTAGGATGCCTGGCATGAAGTGAAGTGTTTTGTGTTCTGGCTTTTTTGGAGGTTTTTTTTTTTCTTTTTGCTTGACGTTTTGTGAAGTTTAAGATCATTTGGCAAACATGTGCTATTTCACAACATAAAAGCTTTTTTTTTCTCATGGGGCAAGAAGCAAGAACACATTTTTCTTTGCTACTGTGAACGTCTCTCAGTCTTGGCATTGGAATTGGGTTTAATATATAAAATCTGTACTGATTCTGGACTTGAGTGGAAGAAATCTTGGCGGATTGGTGGGGGATGGAAACAAGGTAATCCAGTGACTTTTAAAAAGCTACTGAAATGTGCATCCAGTTCTTAAAAACCCAAAGGAAGCTGTTTTTAGCCCCCCCCCAAAATACCACATTTTAGGGTTGCTTGTGATCTCAAATGAATGTTTTTGCTTTTTTTGTTCAAAGAGCATTTTTACAAAGAGCACACAGTTGAAGTTCCCGTGAGTGCATGTAGAACAATACGCCGACATCAAAGATGGAGAGAGGCGCTTTTCACTCCCCTGGAGTTCCACTGTTAATGGGATGTTCAACTAAATGTGCTTGAGATTACATTTTTTTAAAGAGAGAGAACAATTTATGTCCTTTAAGTCCTTGGTCCCCAACCTTTTTTGGGCCACGGACCAGTTTAATGTCAGAAAATATTTTCACTGACCGGCCTTTAGGGTGGGACGGATAAATGTATCATGTGACCGAGACAAGCGTCAAGAGTGAGTCTTAGACGGATGTAACAGAGGGAATCTGGTCATTTTTTAAAAAATAAAACATCGTTCAGACTTCATTATAAATAAAACGGAAATAATGTAAGTTATTTATTCTTTCTCTGCGGACCAGTACCAAATGGCCCACGGACCGGTAGCAGTCCATGGCCCGGGGGTTGGGGACCACTGCTTTAAGTTACGCATCTTCTCACCATTTCAGAAAGATCAACTCAGATGTTCCCGGACTTGTGATTAGGTTGTGTCCCAATAAACCCGCCGTAAGCTACAGCTATTTAATTCACCTAACCTACCGATCATAACTGAGTAGAAACTAGCCAGTTCCTACTGAATGTGCTTTCACTTTGGCACTGTTGTAAATTTTTTTTAAAAAAATCATAAAATGAACCATAATTCGGGAACCATCTGTGCAGTAGTCTTTCACTCTCTCTGTAGTGAAGATATGCGGTCCCTTGATGGAAAGAGTGCTGGAACTGGAGCCGGAAGCCTAGATTTCAAACCCTAGGCTGCATGATGTCTGGAGTAGCATTTAATCACTCTGAACCTTAGTTTCTTCTTCGGTAAAATGATGGCAATAAGGCCTCTTTCATCCATAAAGCAGGAATGATGATACCAACTCACAGGGCCGTTGTCAGGATTAAGTGAGATATAACATATTAAAAGCATTTAGCACTGTGTTTGGCACAAAGTAAGTGCTTGATGAATGTGGCATTTATTGCTTTAAAAACACAGAGGTGATTGCTCCAGGCCTTTATACCCTTGAGCCTGACACTTCTATTTATGTGAGGCTGAATGCCTTCTTGCTGAATAATAGCACTTCTGGACACATTGTTCAAGCCTGTTTCCTTCCATCTCCTGCCTAATGCCCTACAATAGAGTGAAAATTATAGCTAAGGGACTAATAGCCAATTGCCTGCTGCATCCTGGCCTTTGTTGTCTAGTGAGCGGCTGGCCACTGATGAGCTGTGAATTTCTCTCCTCCTGTCCTGTGGAGCTCCATGTGGGAACCTTCCCTGATGACATTGAGGCAGGCAAAGCTGAAGAGGATGGCCAGGCCCCCTCTTTCCTCCCCTCCCTACAGTCCCCAGCAGTGAGGCCGTGGCAGCATCTTCCTGGCCCTAGCAGCCAGCACCTGCCCCTTTTGGGAAGGGCTCTCGGGGTAGGCTAACCTCAGCACCCACTGCCCTGCCAGTCTCCCACTCTCCTGCCGCTCTCCACGTGGTTGTGTTTTATTTTTTGTTTTTGTTCTGTTCTTAGTGAGGCTAATTATATCCTGAAGAAACTGTTCCCAAAGGAGTTGTTCGCTGATATTTTCTCATCCCTCCCAAAGCACACACCCCCAACCATACAGGCAGGAGGGGGAAACATTGTGCACAACATTATGTGACCTTCATTTCTGGGGAGGGCAACCAGCAAAGAATTTGCAGAGGAAGGAATGATACGTGAGTCCAGACGCATCCTGCCCACAGAAGAGTCATGATCTTTAAGTGGACGTTGGGAAGGCCACATAGCCTCTGCAAGCCCCAGAAAGGATTACACTAGAGCAGCAATTTTCAACCGGCGTGCCGCAGGAATTTCTAAGACATGCCACACCTGACCGTTTAGTCAGGCACACTGCCTCCTGGCCCTTAGATCATCCAATAAGAAATGACAATAGCCAACACAACAACAGCTGTCGGGTGTGAATGAATCGAAATTAAACTCATATTTTTTGCTGATCTGACAAAAGAAATAATACATATTTTTGGTGGGCTGCAGAATTTTAGTAATTAGTTTGTGAGTGCCACGAGATGAAAAAGGTTGAAAGCCGCTGCACTAGAGTGAAGACAGGCTAGCTCCTTGCCTGAGGCAACTGGAATTTTTCTGTAGATAAGGACTGCTAAATTAATTACTTTGGAAGTCTAGGAAAATAACAGTTTGAATGGTTTATTCCTCAAGAAGCTTGAAATGGAAAATGTGTCTCTAGATAAGACCTAAAAAGCACCAGTGAAATTTTTCCAGTAATTATGGATTAAAAAAAAATGTATTCATGTGACTCTGGTTAAGATGTATATAGACAACGAAATGAGGTGCTATGTATAATATTATGCTGTTGTAATAGCAGCTCATTCAACTCACATATTTTATGTCACTTTGCATCATGTATTCAACTCTTTGATGGAGTGTAGAAAGCATTTTTATATATTATTATATTTTTTATTTCTCTCTATATTTAATGAGAACAGGGAGAAAAAACCTTTAAGGGAAAGTGAGCGTAGCAACCACAAGAGTTGGATCCCACAAGTCTTCAGGATCTTAGCCTTTGTTAAATAACAAAACTGAGTGGGGAGTGCATACATAATTTGAAAGCACTTGTGTGGCATAAATGATTTTTTTAACTCTGTATGTGCATCAGCGAAAGTGAAAGCCCGAAACAATGAATTCCCATAGACTGCCCTTAAAGTAGCCCAATGACATCTTAGGTTGAATTTTTGAAAATGAGTATAATGGCTAAGACCGAAAAGATGCATTATCGGTACCCAAAGACACATTTAAAAACTAAAACCCACCACTTTTTATTTAAAAAAGAAAGACAGAAAATAACCTTTTGTCTTGCTAGTGTTTGACTATTTAAAAAGTGCTTTAAATGCAACAGGCTTACAAGAACAACTTCAAGAACAATAATAATCCATTTGTCAGTGAGAAGAGCTAAGCAATGAGCTTGGTAAAGAACTGAAGGTATTAAACAAAAATACTGCAAGAACAAAGAAATGACTCATTCTGACTGTGAAAGGCTCTTCCCTCCTTTCAACGTTGGAACCCTTAAATAGGTCTTAGACAAAAAGAGTAAGACTTGCACTGGTGACAGAGGAAAAGAATTTTAGGTGACCTGAACAAAAGCACGGAGGTGTGCGAGTCCATGGGGCACTGGGCGGTTGGTGGAAGAGTTCACCATTGCTCTGTGTGCTTTTCCTCTCGTGGTCCCTGGGCGGCGTCAGGACTATTCTGACATAGATCCAGGTTCCCCGTCATTCCTTCAGCAATCATTTTTAAAGGAACTCCAGCATCTTAGCGTAATTTCAGAATGAAAATATATTTGGAGACAGTGCTCTAATTGCACTGACCGAAGGCCATCCTGGATTGAGTGGAGACAGATGGTTCCCCAAGGGAGAAATGTGTTCTGTTATCAGAAAAGTGGGGACGTATATGCTGGGTGCCAAACCCCAGCTTGCTAAATGGGCATGGCTCAAAAACTCTTCTTTTCTGTGGTCTTCTCCTGAGCTCCCTGAACTCAGCATTCATTTATTCAGTTCAATAGTACTAATGCCCATTTTGTACCAGAAATCTTGCTATGTATTAGAGATGTAAATTAAGGAAATTTGGACCCTATTTTCTCAGGATACTTACCGAGAAGACGACTCAGGCAGGTCTAAGAGGATATTTAAATGTTCTATTGTACTGATGAGGTTTCGTATCAGGACACTTCATTTCTGCAAAGAGATTTAAATTTCAAATCCAACTTGAATTTGTATGTGGAATGATGGTGTGAACATTATTCTTTGGTTTTGATTATTTTTTTTAGGGAGGAAGCAAGCATTCATATGATTGCCATGTGCCTTTAAACATGTGAAGGAAACTGATCAACTAATTGTAGAAGCTTCTACTTCATAAGCGTACAGAAACAGAAGTGGGGTGAGGGTTCTTTATTTTTGTGGTCTTTGTTGTTTTAGAAAGCTAATTTTTATATGCATTAAACAATGTGTGTGAATGCACATTCTCATTTGAAAAACAGTAACTCATGAAAATGAATTGAGAAAGTGAATTCAGAAGGTTGCACTCACCAGCCTCACCCAGACACAGATAAATATGTGCTGCATAATTTTCTCATGGATCCAGACGTTTGTTTCCTTCTGTATAGTAGCTGAAGTGTAGAATTAGTCCACATCAATTTCAGGGTTGGAATGTGTTTTTCAAGAGGCTAGGTCCTTGTATATAGCAAAGCACTACTTGATGAAAGAGAGGGCAGTAGGGCTATCTAAAGAGGTAATAAACTGCTTGCAGCCTGTCTGCAAATGTGTTGAATGGTCACCATGGTGATCTGGGCCATGGGGGTGCCCCTGTGGGGATCAGGAATGACGACAGGGAGACAGAGAGGCTGACTGGTTACTGACAGGCAAGTATTGAGAAAGGCTTCCACGCATCAGGGGGGAAATCTTAAGCGAAGTAGGTTATGCTGGGCGTTGTACATCAGAGTGGGCATTTGAGTGTTGATCCTAGGAATAATGGAGAAAGGACAGCGTCACGGCTGTGCAGATGGGTGGACAGAGGTGCATTCAGGAAAACGGGCAGCCCTGAAGGAAGGTGAGACATGTAATTGAAGTCATGAACAAACTCATCCGTACAGAGTGTAAACCAGGGAGACAGGAGGGGTCCAGGACTGACCCTGGAAGGATTATAGCAGAAATGGACAGAGGGAGGAGGAGAGATGGAGGATCGGCTGGTTGGGGAGAAACTGGTGAGCTTGGAGGAAGCCGAGGTGTAAAAGAGTCTCTCAGGCAGGAGAGACGAACAAATGCTTCCAGGAAATTACTGTGGGATGCGTGCTGAGACACGCCCACTGGATTTGGCTGTGCTCGCTGGTGACCGGGAGCCAGCTGTGAAGCGTGGTGGCAGAAGCCACAGCTGAGTGCCCCCCGCTGGGAGGAAATAGAGCCGGAGAAACAGCCTTCCAGGAATGTGGGCGTGAAAAGAGGGTGGACAAATGAGGAAGATTAAGTGGGGCTTGTGGGGGCTTCTTGTTTCCGAGGTGGGAAGGACTTGAAATCTGTAAACGCTCTTGCAGATGATCCCATAAAGAAGTAAAAATGGAGAAGGAGGGAGCGAGGGAGGGAGGGAGGGTTTGAAGGTGGAAAGAATAGGTGTGTAGATAGATTCCGGGGAGTCACTGTTTCCTAGTGTGTTTGTGCTGTGAAAACTACAGTAGCCACTTGTGTTTTTAGTGAAAGAGAGAGACAGACAGACAGGGAGAGAGATGAGAAGCAGCAACTCATAGTTGTGGTTCCTTAGTTGTTCATTGATTAAGTTTTCTCATATGTGCCTTGACAGGGGTGGGGGCCTCTAGCCGAGCCAGTGACACCTTGCTGAAGCCACTGACCTTGAATTCAAGTTGGTTACCTTGGGCTTCAATCCAGAGACCTTTGGGCTCAAGCCAGTGACCCTGGGGTCACGTTTGTGATCCTGCACTCGAGCTGGTGAGCGCATGCTCAATCTGGTGACCTTGGGGTTTTGAACCTGGGTCCTCAGCATCCCAGGCCGATGCTCTATCTGCTGTACCACTGCCTGGTCAGGCTACAACAGCCATTTTATTAGCCACTTCAGTGTTTCTCAACTTTTCTTTTACATTGTCACTCTCTCAGGAGAAATATGTAAAGTAATAGACACATTTATTAATTCCAAATATTTTAATTTCACTCTGACAAGATAAACTAAATACTAAGGCACAGTTTTGTTAGGTAGGCTTTTAACTTTGGAGGGCCACAACTTGTTTTAATATCTAAGATAATTTTGCCCTCTGGATTAATTTTATAGGGTTCCCATAACAAAATACCACAGACTGGGTGGCTTGAATGACAGAATTTTTTTTTTCTCAATGTTTTCCTCCAAGTCCAGGATCAAGGCATCGGCAGGCTTGGTTTCTCCTCAGGCCTCTCCCTGAGTTGCTGATGGCCGCCTTTTGACTCTGTCCTCACATGGTCTCTCTTCGGTGCCTGTACATCCCAGGTGTCTCTCTTTATGTTTCCAAATTTCCTCCTCTTCAGAGAACACCAGTCACACTGGATTAGGGAGCACCCGTTGGAACTCATTTAATGTGATTTACCACTTCAGAGACCCTATTTCCAAATACAGTTACAGTCGAAGGTACCCAGTGTTAAAGATTCAACATACGAATTTGGGGTTGGGGGAGTGGGGACACAAATCGGTCCATAAACCCCCCCCAAGAACACCTGTTCTCACCTTTCTTAGGGCCACTGTTGCCCCTCTTGAGAATACATGAACTGATTTGTAAAGATGACTCCAGATTTTGTTCAGTGGACTGAAGAACAGGGATGGGAAGACACGTTCCTGTTAGAGCAGTGGTCCCCAACCCCCAGGCCGTGGACCGATACCGGTCCGTGGGCCATTTGGTACCAGTCCACAGAGAAAGAATAAATAACTTACATTATTTTTGTTTAATTTATATTTAAGTCTGAACGATGTTTTATTTTTTAAAAATGACCAGATTCCCTCTGTTACAACCGTCTAAGACTCACTCTTGATGCTTGTCTCGGTCACGTGATACATTTATCCGTTCTACCCTAAAGGCCGGTCAGTGAAAATATTTTCTGACATTAAACTGGTCCGTGGCCCAAAAAAGGTTGGGGACCACTGTGTTAGAGCACCTGATATACAAATACCAGGCATGTCCAAACTGAAATGCTGTAATGAGATATGTGATAGATACACTCCTAATAGACTGAGTTGAGGAACGAATCTCTGTTGAATGAAGTGTTGGAGTGACTAATTCTGCTGAAAGAAGGTTAGGAAAAGCTTCCTAGGGAAGGAGCCATTTGAGGGGGATCTTGAAGGGTGAATTGGGTTTTTGAATCTATAAAAGGTCATTTCAAGCAAAAAGAAGAGTTGAACCACTGGCCTGAAGGAGTGGAAGTACGTGACTTATTGAAAGACTCGCAATTAGTAGAGTGTGTGGTAATCTTAGGGGAGAAGAGGGGAAAAGAAATGATATGGCTAGATTCTGAAGGACATTGAGTAAGATTTTGCTAGGGATTTGGATTTTTTTCCTTAATCAATGAGGAATTAACAAAGAAAGTGGGAAGGAAGTCATGTAAAATGCTTAGACCATGCCCTCCAGAAGGGAACGGCATCCTAGATATGAACCCGAGAGTGGCTGGTGGGCAGATGTCAGGCTTCCCAGGTGAGCTGTGGGGACACAGGGAAGAGGCCCTCCTATAGAAATCCCACCAGCTCAGAGGTGCTTGCATACACACAGTCCATGCAATGGCACGCATTTATATGTCTGTCCCAGCACTTTATCTGCCCTCCGCATGTTCCCTAAGGTGGCTTCTCTTGACCATCTGCCACCCTCAGGGACCTACTAGTCATCTCTCACTAACTTGGAACCAGACACAGTCACCTTACCAGGAAGGGATGGGTCAATGGAATGTGCCACTTTGACATGTGTGCCCTGGCATTTGAGGGAGGGGGTGTTGGGAGCTTTTGTATGTACAGGAAAAGCTATGACCCGTGGTAGCTCCCCCTGAATAGAACTTTCATGACATGGAACAATACTGTAAATTAAAATCTTCATTGAAGGAAGGGAACCATTTTCTGATTTGCATAAAGGTAAATTGGTAAGTGACAGCGTGTAAAGCCAGTATCCACGGCTGCCATCAAAGCCGCCTGGCCGACACAGGTTCAGGTTTGATTTGGACTGATGGTAATTAAACAGTTGAGCCATAAGCTGGTAGCTGGTGTTCCATTGTCCTTTATTCTAGACTCACACCCGTGGGCGAGAAATATACATAGCGGGAAATACTTCCCTTTCCATTCAGGCTCCCAAAGCCACTGATTCATCCAAGTTTCCTAGAATCAAAGGTTTTCTACCTCACCAGTTTTACTCACCTCTATTCCCCATTCCTTCTCCTAATCCACCATTCTGGCTGCCTCCTCCACATGGCTTCCCTGCCCTGCCTCCATGGGCTCCTCCTAGAACTTAATCACTATTCCCCAGAACAACACAATCTCTCCTCAAATGGCCTCCTGGCTCCTCCTTTTAAAACCTTTGGCACGAAAGCCCTTCCCCAACACACATTAGTGTAATCACGCCCATCCCAAGCAAGAAGGGCAACTAATATTATCACCTGGGCAACGGGCATCCACGTAGGCGGTGCCATCTTTAACAAAGTGAGAAAAAATAACTTTATCTGCCCAACACAGCGGTAGTGATCTATGACCAGGAGAGTGTTTTAGGAGAGTGATTCTTGGTGACAAAACAAATCCTGATCAGATAGGAATTGGGACTTGGGGTGAGGAGGTGCCCAAGAGATAAGAATATGTTTCTTTCCCTCATAACTAGAATGACAGGAATCCCTAGACAAGAAACTTAGGAGAGGGAGCAGCATGTAAAACGCTCAGTGGTCCAGCATATAAAAAAACAGTGAACAAGTGTGATTTCCTTTTTCCTTTCCCTCTTGTTTGCAGACCCTCCCCGTTATCTTTCAGGGTGAGGAGTGCTTTCAGAGGAGGGTTTTTCCCCCTGGTAACCATGTTTGTCATTTTGTAGCTTTTAAGATTATTTACATTCAGTATTCTAGCACCACGTTGATCAGGAGGCCCTGAGGATGACAGTGAACTTCTGGTATTTTAGAATTCTTGACGTCTCTGGGAGATTAAAAGCCTAACATTAAATGGCTTGCTCCAACTTCTACAGGGGTGTTGTGAGACTGAGGAAATGGCAGTAGAATATTAAAGAGCTAAGCAGCTTGTCTTGTATCCACTGGATTGGGATAGAGTCAAGTCATGATCCTTGTATGCTCAGAGACTCCAGGACGGAAGCTGGACAAGGGGCTCCGGGGGCAGATCATCCCGTCCACGTGGAAAGGTTACCAGTGGATTCAGTTCTGAGAGAAGGAATGGGAAGGGGGGAAACATTTGTGTTATTTGGTCATAGGTGGGAGGACCCTTAGAAATCCTCTTGTGTTCATTTTATTAGTGAGCAAATTAAAATCCAGAGAGGCTCTGACTTGATTGCAATAACATAGTTCTTGGGTGGCAAGACTGATGATTCCAAATTCAGTCGACCCCCCCCCCCCAATCCCATCTAACTGCTTTAAGTTTAAAAAAAACACAAGCATACAGACACTCATGGAGCTAGTCAAAACCGTTCACATGAAAAGGAAATGAGAAAAAAAGGAGGAAAGCAATATATAGGTCACACATCTGATTGCCTTTTAGGAACTTGAAATTATAGAGATTGTGAGCTTGAGGGTGGAGAGAGCTTCGTTTAAGGGCCAATGGGTAGCTTCCCTTTTGCAATATAAGTCAGCATAGAGATACCTTGACTTTGGCTATCTTTTCAGCTCAGAAGGGTCTTGTAAAACAGTAATAAATGTGCTTTCCATTTGCAGTTTCAGCTAACCTCTATAACTTAGAAAAATGAATGGATATTGGTGAGTCTGAAGCTGAGTGAGCCACTCGATAGGTCTTCCCTCAAGAGCTAGACATTAGTCTGTGTTTGTGCACTTAGAGGGTAATAGATCTAGGATGTGCATTACACAGAAACAAAATACAAATTTTTCAGTTCCCAGAGGTCTAAGATCTTTTCTCCTTCTTTAGATCATATCAGATAATTTATAAGATGTGAAACTGATAAAAGACAACGTAACGCCCCATAATTCAGTACAGTAACTCACAAAAGATCTCTGGAATCAGTTTGGGCGTCTAATATATTAACAGTTTGTGAGGAAAGGAAGGAAACCAGATCACATACATTTAAAAGTAGGCACAGATGCGCCTGGAATCCAAAGAGAGGTGCTTCCAGTCGTGAGTATTTTATTCCATCGGCAAATTGCAAAAGGCTGGGGAAATGGGAGATGAGAGAGAATGGTGTGTGAAGTTATTTTAGAGCTGGGTTGTCCGGGGAGCTTCAATGAGAAAGAAGAGCCGAAGGGTTTTTTTTTTTTTTTCCCCAAATCCTTACATCAGCTGCAGGGTGCTGCCTCAGGGTTGAGTCCTGTGTCTTGCCTGTGCTTAGGGTTTACAATTGTTCCCAGGCTCAGTCAAGCCTCAGCCAAGTCGTGAACACTTCTACTGTGGCTTCTCTCCCTGTCACCACCTTCCGTTTATTGATTTTCATTTACTTTTAACATACTACAAGTAGAATTATTAGGGACGCAGGGGTATCTCCATACTCTGCAATTTCTTAAGGGTGGAGCTTTAGGACAAAGTCAATTAAATATTCTATCCTCCTCAAGATATGTGCATGGCCTTCCTTCTAAAATTTCAGTTCCATATTAACAAAGAGTAGAATGTGAATTTTCGTGAACATGATAAGTATCTAGATATTTGAATGTATTTTGGTGGATGTGGTTTCAAATCAAATGTACAGGTAATGTTCAATGATGTTTTTTGAGCTTTTTCTCCTAAGGGCTATTGTTTTAAGGCTCTCCTTGCTATAGATAATTTTGATTCTGAGGGTACTGATGTGAGTCTAACCTGGAAGTAGTTCTAACGTTGAGGGCAATAGCTCAGATCCAAATTCAGAAAAAAAATCTTTCATTCCCTTATTCTGCTTCCTGCTCCCCCCGTGCAGTTTATATTTATTGCGGCGGTAGAGTTATCTAGTGGGTAATGGTGCTGGGAATCAACTCTGGCTGTGCGACACAGCTTCTTCTTCTAAAATTGCAAAATAACAGTTGTTTAGTTATTCTGTAGGGAAGTCACCTCATCAGATAGAGTCTTATCTTTTGAAACCAGACATTTAAATAATTCATTTCCTTTTATTCAATAACAGCTAAGTCATATACTACTTGTCCTGTAGTCCTGTGCTGTGTGACTTGACTATGTAATTTAACTTCTCTGAGTCCCTCTCCTTACATATCTAGTGAGGATAATTGCTGTGCTCACTTTTCAAGGTGGTTCTTAGGATTAAATAGAAGAACTTTCAGGAAGTGTTTTCTCTGGTACATGGAAAGAACTCCATAAAAATGAGTTATTTTTTAGTACTTTCTATGTAACAAAAACGTTGTGTTTGAGATGCACACTTATTAAATTTGTCTCAGATTTTTCTATCTCTAAAATACTCTGGCTCGCATTTCCATTCAAACCTCTTAATAAGAAAATGAAGGACCATGATTAAAATGAAGTATCACCAAAGTTCTCATGGATTTTGAGTAGTTAGGGATTTTATTTATTTATTTATTTATTTATTTATTTTCATTTTTCCAAAGCTGGAAACAGGGAGGCAGTCAGACAGACTCCCCACATGTGCCTGATGGGGATCCACCTAGCATGCCCACTAGGGGGTGATGATCTGCCCCTCTGGGGCGTCGCTCGGTTGCATCCAGAGCCATTCTAGCACCTGAGGCAGAGGCCACAGAGCCATCCTCAGCGCCCGGGCCATCTTTGCTCCAATGGAGCCTCGGCTGCGGGAGGGGAAGAGAGAGACAGAAAGGAAGGAGAGGGGGAGGGGTGGAGAAGCAGATGGGCGCTTCTCCTGTGTGCCCTGGCCGGGAATCGAACCCGGGACTCCCACATGCCAGGCCGACGCTCTACCGCTGAGCCAACCGGCCAGGGCCTAGAGATTTTATTTTAAATTTTCTAGGATTTCCATCATTAAGGACAGTATAAACCATTAAACCACCTTTTCAACCCTTTTGTCATCTCTGATTTATTCCCGACATTCATAGTTTTCATGCCCGCAATGTAAAACACATCCTGCAGTGTTGCTCTGGAAGTGAGGGTAAAAGTCTGCTGCTCTCCGAGACAGTGGATCTTAACCAGAGAAGCATAGTAGGATCACCTGGGGCAGGTTTTGAATGCCAGAAATGAAGTACAGATGCCTGACCCCGTGCCCTAGAGATCAGATGGTCTGGGCAGGGCCCGTGGCATCAGCATTTTAAAATTGTGCAGCTGTGGTGGAAACCACTGCTCGAAGGAATACTCTTTGTAGTACACATGCCTTCCCCACCACCTGCCCTTCCTCTAAATCAGAAGCCTATATAACTCAGGAGCACACTGCAGCAATTCTAGATACTCTATCGATTCATAGCTGTTCATTAAAAGACAAAAAAAAAGTGTATGTATTGTTTAAAAGAACTTGGAACCTGTTTTTATCAAGTGTAGATTAACCGTAAAATGTCTCTTATGGGAGTTAGGATTTATTGCGAGTTGCAATAATACTGTGTAGAAACAAAAATTCCCTTGATTCTTATCACCCAGTAAGACCCTACTGTTCTCCTTTACAGGTTTGTATCACACTGATTTAGGAAAACAATTGTTTTGATTTACTTGAGTAATCTCTGATTTATAGACAAGAAATGGGTTCAGTTATCCGGAGACACGTTCATTCATAACCTTGGGGATGGTTCCCTGAAGGCATTACTATCCCTTCATCTCTAATGATGGAATATACATACTTTCTAGGAAGGAACTTCCTTGTTTAAACACACAACTTTTAACAACTCTGGACTGTGGGGCTTTGTAATTAAATGAGCGGTCATTGAGCTGTGAGTGTTTATTCTGTGGTTTCTTCTGATCTTTGCCTGCCTATGGGTGCTTGAGCACTATTTCTGTTCTGTAGGTCTAGCAGCTGATAGAAACACCACGGATGTTTGCTGAAATTAGGTGGTAATTTTATATACAATTGCTGCTGATTGGATTGCCCAGGGTGGAGGTTTGTTTTTTTTAATTTGTCTTCCCACATAAAATTGGTTAGAATGGGCAATTGCTTTTAAATATGCAGCCTGTAAGCCACAGTTGTTGTCATGAGTATCTGTGCACTGTATTAGCTTGAACACATGGCAAACATTTTATGGATGGATTAGTGAATGTTGCTTGGAGGAAAGAAGACATAAATTGACCGGTAAAAAAGAAAGAATGGAAACCTTGATCCTTAGGGTGTTACATTTGTAAGTCTCCTGTTTAGAACAAAGGGGGGGCTAACCCTGAATCCTGTGGTAACATTTACAGTGTTACTGGCACTCGTTTTAATTGGCTCACCCACTGTCTGAGTCTGGATTCTAATCACTGCAGTGAGGTTAGACACTAATCCAAACACCATCTTTGTTTTAAAATCTCACCAGAGTTCCACTTTGTTTTCTAGCATTCTTGGTTGCTTGTGGAACAGAGAGTGTATTTCCCTGGTGTGTTATCTCTGAAGGGAGGAAATTCTGGGTGCTGACTTGTATGAACAGTAAACATTCTCCTGTTTTCTTTGTATGGCAGATGACTGCCTAAGGTAGATTAGTGCATATTTTTATCTTGAGTTTGTAATTAGAGCAAGGCCTCCCAGCAGTGATGAAAAGTCCTCTCTGCTCACGCAGTCTTTGTGTACTGCCGTGAAGAGGTGGGCTGTCGCTGGGCTGACTGCTGGTCCTTTTCTGATTGGGAGACAATCTTCAAAAAGCAGCATTTCTGACTTTTTTCAGACCCTTTCCCCAATGGCAGGAAGCCTTGCCTCCTTTTCAGAGTTATTCCTTGTCAGGGGGATGAATGGTGGGCGGGACAGTGCCTAATGATGACTATGATCATGTAAAACAGCCCTGATTAAAGAGTCCCTTGGTGGGCCTGTCTGGGTGCATTATTCTCTTGGGAGGCACATTAACTGGGGTGGGTTTGAGGGCATTCTCTTTCATATTCAGGAGATAAATTGCACTCATCAGAGGACTATCAGTTCAGGCAATTTGGAATGTGCTTTTCTCATTTCAAGGGAAAAAAAAGCCAAAAATTGCTTATTTCAACTGGAAAGAGAAGTGAGGAAGAAACATCTCAGAGCCTGGCATCAAGCCTATAAGACGGGAGCTCTTTGGGCCTTTGCAAGAGTGATATCCGTGGTTTATGAAGGACAGGCTGTCTGTGGCTACCCAAGACACTGTGAGACTCCTTTTATGTATTTAATACTCATGGAAGGTTTCCTATAAAGTGGCAGAAGAAAATGGTTTATGTCTGCCTTCGAACCTTGCACCCATCTGCTCGTTTCATGTCAGCTAAGATACAACAAACCGTAGTGAAGACATTATTAACAGAAGCTAATTTGAGACTTAAATCTAACACTTGAGTGGAAAAGCTAGAAAGGCATTATATCTGTGGTTTCCCATACCCTCCCCTGAGAGGGAGAGGGCTCTAGTTCTGTGCAGTGCTGCCGTTAGGTTATTGGCCTGCCAGGACGGGAACCAAGATCTGAGTTTGGTAAAGGTGGCAGCTGTTGCAGTCCTACAACTCAAATAGCCTTCCGTTAATACTTATAGGTTAGTAACTTTGTAACAAGTTGGCAGCAACACTTAGAATAGCATGTGTTCTTGATGTAGGCAGTGAGCTAGAAGTGGCTCATCCACATTTCTTACTGATCAACTCTAGATATTAGCTTATTCTGACTATCGAACTGATTGTCAAACTGAGCTATCTCACTTTCTCCAAGGTGATGTTGCCTTCTTTTTTTAAAATTTTATTTATTTATTTATTTTTATTTTTTATTTCTTTACAGAGACAGAGAGAGAGCCAGAGACAGGAATAGACAGGGACAGACAGACAGGAATGGAGAGAGATGAGAAGCATCAATCATCAGTTTCTCGCTGTGACACCTTAGTTGTTCATTGACCCCTCCCCCACATGTGCCCTGACCGTGGGGCCACAACAGACCAAGGAACTCCCTGCTCAAGCCAGCGATCTTCGGTCCAAGCTGGTGAGCTTTTTGCTCAAACCAGATGAGCCTGCGCTCAAGCCGGTGACCTTGGGGTCTTGAACCTGGGTCCCCCGCATCCCAGTCCGGCGCTCCATCCACTGCGCCACCGCCTGGTCAGGCGGTGATGTTGCTTTTGAAGGTCAAAGCTAGATGATCTGGTTTGATCTGGATATATAATATTTAATAGATACATTATGAGATTCCTGGGGCTCAGTAAGAGCATGTTCTGCCGTCACTGCACATAGGAAGCAGAAGGGTCCATCTCTGGAAGTCACCGTATTTGTGTTGGTCAGATGTCACACATTTTTGTTTGAGCTTTTGACTTAAGACAAAGACTTTTGGCTCCTCTGTGCCCTGCCCTGGCCCCTCCTCTCTCTGTTCTAGATAAAGAGAGTGGTCGTTCACACCCAAGAGTCCTAGCTCTGATTGGAGAAATCTCTCATCTGACATAAGTAGACCCTTTCTTTATGGAAAATTACTAAAATGTGTCCAACATAAAAATTAATTTCTAAGAAATCTCTGCACAGGACCAAACTGAAGAATGATATTCATTGACTGAGGCTGATAGATTTGTCAGATTTAGGGGGAAAATTATATAGGACATATTTATACTAAAGAATGATTTGTTGCATATCTGGAATTTGCATTTAACTGGGTGTCTAGCATTTTATCCGACAACCCTAAATGCAGTTAGTGTTAAAAGAAAAAAAAGTCAAAGAAAAGAATACTCCTGCTGATATTTGGAGTGTGGAAGGGAGGAAATCAGTAAAAGTGTTCCCTGATTACTGCAATTGCAAGAATAGTTAACTGCAGCCCAGTTTACAAGAAACTAGAATTTTTCAAAGTTAGATGAGAAACAACGAGAAAAGGGAAATGGGTGGAAAATACATAGAAGGAATTGCATGATTTATAGAAGAAGAAAGTGTTCCCTTTGATCTTGGGAAATGAAAAATAGCATATCACAGTGGGAAGGTTCTTTACACATTACTTGGTCTGGTATCTTCATTTCCCCTAGAAGGAAATTGAAAGTGATATATTAAGAGGCTAAGTTACCTGGCCACATTTTTCTAGTCATTAGAAGCAGAACCCAGGCTGAAGCTTGGTCTCTGACCCTTCCTTTCTGAAAAGCTGTACAGTAAGACTTTGACATACCGTAAGTTTAGAGTTAATCCACACACAATCAAGTACTTCTGATAATGGAGACATCTAAACTAAAGAGAGCTTTCTTGTGTAAAAGTGGTTATTGCGGAAATTGAAGCAGCACTAACCAAAATACCTTTCAGTTTTAGTAACTGCACTGTCTCTTCTATAGTGGCCAGGATGACAATGTTCTCAGCATATATCTGATTTATATGGGCTCCTATACATAGCATCCCAGTTTCTTTAGGAACTAAGGGAATTTGAGTTAAGAGATCTCTGGTAACTTCTCAATCTATAACTGAAAAATCTATATTATCTGACTCTTTCGTAAAGAATTTATACCATGTAAAATAGAGATCATTATAAAGTGGGCCAAAAATCATTTCAGTTAATATAACTAAACTTCAATATATTTGATGTAGAAAGTCTATGTCATCAAGGATAGCAGTATTAACTGGATTGAATCTTCCTGAAGAATATGAGTTGACACAGGCTTGAGGAGGCAGAAGAGTTTGAGGGTTAGAGTTGGGGATGGAAGGGCGCAGAGGTAGGTAAAGCATGAACATGGCACAGAAATGAAATGGTCACGGACTGTTCTAGAAAATCAAACATTGGCTACAACATAAAATTTGTGCTTGGAAATAGTGTCAGGTAGCATTACTACAACCTCTCCATTGTCCTGTCTCTCTTGCCCCTAATTCTTTTACAATTAGACTTGAACCCTGCACTTTGGCTAGTCTGGGCTACCCACTTGACCTCCTCTCTAAGGAAGCTTTTTCAGAGTCTTCCAGGCCACTCTACGGCCTGGATAGACGATAAATGGACAAATGAGTCCATCTTATGGTACCTCTGGAATATGGCTCAGTCATGTGAAATTATTCCACTTTTTGTATGCCTCTGTCTGATCTCCTGCTTTAAAGACAGTGTCATTTATTTGTTACTTCCCCAATACCAAGCGTAGTGTTTTGTGCATGGTTAGTGTTCAATAACATAATTTGTCCGAGTTGTTTGTTGTTCTGTGTTGAAGACCTGGCTTGACTTTGTAGATAATGTAAAAGCAATGTAAATGCTCTTTGAGCAAAGGGACCTTCTTTTCTTCTTGTTTTTTCCCCCCTTTCTTTCTTTCCTTTTCTTAAGCCCTTTTTGTGTCTAATGTGCTTCCAGGACTGTGTCCCTGATCTCAGCAAACACATGTGTGGAAACGTGCACGTGTGTGACGGGAAGGAATCTACGATCATGTGCCCCAAGCTCCGACTTTTATGAGTGAGAGAACTGAGACCCAGAACTGAGGACACCAAACACATTTTAGGCGTTAGAATCCTGCTGTCCTCACTCTACTGGGTGCTCTTTTTCTTTCTAAGTTGCCTTCCTCTTTCTCATCTCTGCCTGGCAGTACGAGGAAACATTACCTGGGTTCCAGGTGTTTGGTTTTCTCTTTATGGCATGCCCCTCTTCTTTTTCTCTTATAGGAGCAAAGGAGGAAGCAGGGCGCCTGCTTCTTCCTAACTCTGCCGCTGCAGTTGTGCCTTAGGGGATTCACTTATTTTCTTTAAGCTTCTGTTTCCACATCTGTAAAATGGGGTGACTGTGGAGGTCGGTGTCATAGACATGCTAGATCCCTTCTAGTTATGTTTAGTAACTCAGCGATAGTTCGGGAATTATGTTGACAGTTGAAGGTTAAGAATGTTCTTTCTGTTCCTTCTCTTCCTTTCCTCTTATGAAGTGATTGCACAGCTTCTCTAGAAGTGAGGGGTGAGGCTGTGTGGGAGTGAGTGTGGGGGGGTGTTCACTGATGAGTTGGAGCCATTCTGTGACACAGACCTGGTGGCTTCCACGTGCCGCCCCTTCCTTCTCCTGGTAGCCCTGGATGGAGAATCCAGCTACCTCAATGGGGTACTGGTGGACTTCGAGACATTAGGAATCCTTTTAGTGTCCGATGGCCTGTCTTCAGTTTCTCTTTTGTTGTGGTCTCCTTTGGTGTCTGGATGTCTGTGGAGCAAACACTGCAGAGAGCACAAAACAGGCTCTTCCTGAGGCGTCTGTGTGAGAAAGCCACACAGCTCCCCGTGGAGGGAGAGAAGTGTGTCCTCTCCACCTCTTTGTAAGTGTTGAGCCTACTCAGAAGAATGAGTGGGGTTTTTTCCCCTAGAAGGAAAAGCCTACACTGTTGGCAGCAGAACTGAAATAGAAAAATTGAGCTTGACCTATTCCCTTAGCAGTACGAGACTTGCATTGTCCTCCCCTGCAGTATGAAAATCCTTGAACTTGGAAACTGACAGCTGCAATCAGACACTTGAATTGAGGGGAACGTCATGAATTTTAATAGGTGTGCTGCTCCTGGATGAGGTTGGGAAAGGAAGGAGAGCCAAGCCAGTTCAAACAAAGGAAAGGGGGCGGGGTGGGGGGTTTCCTTGCGCAACCCGCAGTGACGAGAGTACGTATATTCAAATTATTTATCCCACAACGATGTTGGTGATTTAAGAGGGAAGGATTGCTCTGAACTCTTGTGAAGTGGGAGAGGTTATGAATCTTCTGTGATTATTAATCCCACTGTACTTGAAGGCAAGGAAGGCGGGTATAACAAAACAGGACTTATGGCAGGAAGTCCTCAACACTGCGCTTCCGCGGGACGATGGGACGCGGGAAATGAGACCAGGGACTCGCCGCACCACCACGCAGATAGACAGACAGACGCGCTTCCCTCCTGCAGGTGCCCGCCCACACAGCCAGTCAGGATGTCCTTCCCACCGGCCCTCTCTGTTGTGCACAGCACTTCCCCTTCTGAGAAGCCACCAGCATCCTGTTTGTCCTGGGCTGGGAGTGCTGGGATCTCTTCCCATTCAGACCTCTTCACGAGGCAATTGCTCACCGGCATCAATATTCCCAAGGTGGTCTAAGCAGTGAGGAATGTAGAGATAGGGTTCTCTATTATTTTTTAAATTTATTGGGGGGGGGGGGAGAAAGAAAGAGAAAGAAAACGAAAGGCAGGGAGCGGGAAGCATCAACTCCTAGCCGCTTGTCATCTGTGCCTTGTGCCTTGGTCGGGCAAGCCCAGGGTTCTGCACCAGTGATTTCACTCTTCCCGGTTGGCGCTTTATTCACTGCGCCACCACAGGTCAGGCAGGGAAGGTTCTCTTTTTGTAGCGTGGTCCTGTGGACTTCTCTAAAACTCTGCCTACCGGGCCACACCCAGTTGTGTTTATCTGAAGCTTGGACTGCCCTTGGAAACGAATGCAGCCATGAGCCACTTTTTAAAAAAAATATTTAAAAATTTTAATTGACATACAATATTACATTAGTTTCAAGTATACATAATGATTAGACGTTTATATACCCCTGAAAGTTCACCCCTTAAAGTTCACTTATCACTGTGATAAGTCTAGTATGCATCTGGCACCATACATGGTTATTACGACATTTTGACTGTATTTTCTAGGCTGTACTTGGCATCCTGTGACTAACTTTATAACTGGCACCTTTTTTTTTACCACCTCCCCCCTTTGAACTTATTTGTTTTATGGCATGCTGTAATTTAGAAGGAAGACCTGAATTTTTAAAGTAGAAGCATACTCATTGCAGAATGCCATGCTTCTGAATAAATCATGACATAATTTTTTATTTTTATTTTTTACAGAGACAGAGAGTCAGAGAGAGGGATAGATAGGGACAGACAGACAGGAACAGAGAGAGATGAGAAGCATCAATCATCAGTTTTTCGTTGCGACATCTTAGTTGTTCATTGATTGCTTTCTCATATGTGCCTTGACGGGGGGAGGTGGCGCTATAGCAGACCGAGTAACCCCTTGCTCAAGCCAGCGACCTTGCGTCCAAGCTGGTGAGCTTTTGCTCAAACCAGATGAGCCCGCGCTCAAGCTGGCGACCTCGGGGTCTTGAACCTGGGTCCTCTGCATCCCAGTCTGACACTCTATCCACTGCGCCACTGCATGGTCAGGCAACATAATTTTTTTTTAAGTGAAAATGACACTTAAAAAAAAACTTTGTTCAAAAAGTTCCTATGTTGGTGAAATTACTTAGCCCAGGAGGATTTCAGCCAAAGACAATTACCTGAGTTGACGGTTCAAATATTATTAGGGAAGGACTAAAGAGACTGCCACACACTGAATAGAATCTGTGTCCTCCTGAAATGTAATATTGAACATGGAACTGACTTCTTGGCCTGTAAGCTAGTCTTTCTTCTGTAGCTGGAGGGAAATAAGATGAGTATTTCTCTCCTTTTTTAAAATTTTATTTTATTGAGAATCAGGGAGGCAGAGACAGACTCCCACATTTGCCCAATCAGGATCCACCCGGCAAGCCCACTACCAGGCGATGCTCTGCCCAGCTGGGCTGCAGCTCCATTGCTTAGCAACCGAGCTAATTTAGCACCGGAGGTGAGGCCATGGAGCCATCCTTAGCACCCAGGGCCAACTTTGCTCAAACCATTTGAGCCATGGCTGCGAGAAGGGAAGAGAGAGAGATGAGGGGAGGAGTGGAGAAGCAGATGGGCGCTTCTCCTGTGTGTCCTGACCAGGAATCAAACCCGGAACTTCCACACACCAGGCTGACGCTCCATTGCTGAGCCAGCCGGCAAGGCCCAAAATGGATATTTCTATGGTGGGAAGGTTGGGACTCCAGCCAGATTAAGGCAGAACATGTGAGACATAAAGACAAGGAACAGGGCTGTCCTCTACCTGATTGGAACTCGTCCTTGGTCCCCTGCCATGTCTGGTCATCAGCCAGGGGTGAGGACTTTGTGGGCTATTTGGACCAATACTCACATTGGTGAAGGCTTTAAAAATTCCCTGATGAATGTATCGCATTATAATTGATGAGCATTTACAGAACGTGTTGGGCTATGTGGAGAATATATCATGGGGACCGAAACTCGTTCTGGCATTTCTTCACATTTCACTAAGGGGAAAGTGTTCCTGCCTCTCAGCACAGGAGAGGACCTTTCCATCTCAGCCCCTCCTGGTTCCCCAGCGCACATTTTCTGTCCATGGTGCTCCTGACACTGAGGTCCCGGTGGGGTTCCATTGATCTCCGTCCTTCTGTATGCTGGGAGTACTCCCTTCAAGTTGCTATGAGCTGTGGTGGTGGAGGGTGGGTGGGCGGAGTTTACTGAGATAATAACATGTGCTGACATTTGGGATTCCGCTGATGTTTCCATCCTTACCACTGTGCAGTCACACCTTCCTCTCCTCCTCTCCTCATCTCCTCTGTGTTCTGCCTCAGCCCTCGGATTCCCCATAGCCATCCCTGCACATGTGCTGGTAGCGAATGCTGCCCCCGCCCCATGGGTTTAAAGCTACGAGCCACTGAACGGGGATGACCCTGCCTCTGCGCTGCTTATCCAGTCACTGGTCCTTCAATAAATACTTCTCCAGTGTCCACACTTGGGTGGGCACGATGCCGGGTATTCCGGGTACAATGGGGAGAAAGATAGACACAATCTCTGAGTGCTGGCTGTTTCTCCCGTCCTGCTCGGCTGCTGTGACCTCGTGCTGACCTACCTCAGCCCCCATCCTGATATACTCCCTCTGCCGGGGTCCACCTGCCTGGGTTCCCGAGGTATCTTGCCACGCTGCACAATGCAAGGTTCACTTCTGCTCATACTGATGGAGAAATAACATACCAGAACTTTTTCCTGGAGAGAGGTTGGCTTGGCGGCCTTAAAGCTGAGACCAGGCTGGGTATTCTCTGGGTCACTCAGGTGCCACGATCGATTGGCAAATGGCCAAGAAGGAAGGAGGCTCTGCAGGCCAAATAACAGCCTCCTTGTTGGGAAGGGAGTAATCAACCCCAGCTGGAGAAACGAGCCCATGTTCCCTTTGCTTTTCCATTCAGATCTAATCTCATGACATGAGTTGCTGACATGAGTAGCATTCTTGCTCAGACTTGTGGCCCCAGGGAGGGGATGGTTATTTAAGACAGCTGGCTCCCCAAGCAAGACATATAACTTGATTATAAATGCTTACAGACAACTTCCCTTACTCACTGGTCCCGGTCCCAGTTTAATTGACACCCCTGGAGATTTGAAGAAAAAAAAAAAAGAGATGTTTCTTTGAAAAAATAGCATGTCTCTGGATACAAGAAAAAAGATAAGACATTCTGCGTGCACACAGTTCATCAGTATTTCCCGGCTCGTGGAATTCTTCAGGGAGCGATGCCTTTTATGCATTCACTGTGTAACAGGAGTTTCCTGTGCCTTTAAAACCTGCCTTGTGTTATAGTATAGAATAAATCTGGCATATAATTTTGTTTTTTCTTTCTTTGCTTGGTCTTTAGAAATGGACTATTTTTGTAGATTAATGACTTGAAGTCATCTTGCAGGGTTTTTTGGGGTTTTTCCCCCCCTGAAAGCTTAGATTTAGCTCTACCATGAATAATTTTAAGTTTCAGTAATTTACAGTTTCTTTCTTCCAGAGTTTATGCTTTTTTTAGGTCACTAACCCAGTTCTTTGGAGTAATAGGCCTGTATCTCTAGGCCTAAATGTCAAGCATTTGTTAAACTCTCCTTTCTCATAATGGGAGATGAAGTCTGTGAGTAAAGAATGAATTGCTTCCCACATTTTTCTTCCATCTGAGAACTTAGTCACTATAATGGTTATCATGTAAGAAGTAGAGCAGACGTTCTGAGGAAATCACATTTATGTGAAAGACTTCGGAAGTCTTGAAGGTATGTAGAATTTATCTTTGCAACTTATCAAAAGTAATCATGGTAAATGGTAATATGATAGTATTTTTTAGAAACAAACTTTAGGAATAGATCACTGAACTAAAAAGGGGGGAATTAGTAAAACAAACAAACAAAAAAATCCCCCCAAAACTAAGACCTTGTTAGGTTTCAAAATCAATACTGAATGGAAAAAAACAATTTCAGGATATATTTAGTATGATATAATTTATATAAAGTTTTTACAGCATACTCAACGATATTCCTGGATATTTACCTCTGTCCCACAAGGTCTAAACACATGACTTGGAAGGATACAAGAAAATACTTAATGGTATTTTTCTGGGTTTGTGGAAAAGGGAGGAAGGAAGGAAGGAGGGAAGGAGGAAGAATTGGCCTGGGGACCGGGAACAAAAGAGATTTTAACTCCTAAGGTATTATTATTTCCATATATTAAAGGGATCTGAGGCTAACATGACAAAATATTATTTGTTGATTCTGGGAGCTGGACATTATTTGCTGTACTCTTTGGTACTAAATTACTTAATATAAAGTGATATACATACATGTATAATATATATACATTTCCTTAAAATGATACCAAAGAAAAGATTTTTCTACCTTCATTCTGATGTTCTACGTAAGTGAGAGTGGAGGTGCACAGTCAGTAGACATGGTCCTTCTATGGTGTTTCCATATTTTAGAGCAGGTCTTCATAAATCCATAGAATCTGACTGCTGAGTTCTCTTGCTCTAAATTCTCCTAAACTAAGTACTCGTTCCAACAACTTGCGAACCAGTGATGTATATGTTAGGGGTAACATGTTCTGGCTGTATTTCAGGAACAGGTGCCTTTTCAACAGAAAAATCTAATTTTGGTCTTTGCCTCAACCACTATCAATTTCATTTTTTAAAATGTCCTGCATAATTTGAATGGTTGGCATGCTTTCCGTTTCTGACTAGCCACAGGCATGTAACTTATTCAGAGGGTTTCTTTGGCTGTAGCGGTGAGACCTTTATCCGCAAAGAAGGCCACACCGGGAAAAATTTGTCTCATTGCTTCTCATGTGCGATTTATGTTGGTTTGAAAATGAAGGTTTTGATGTAAATGAAAATTTTGATTTCTTGTTGTGAAAATAGCTGCAGCTAGATAAATCGAAATTTTATGGGGTTTTGGGTTGGGTTTTTTGTTTGTTTGTTTTTTGCAGCAGTGAATACCCCTCGGCTGTTTATTTTGAACTCAAAACTAGCCTATTCATCTGGCTGCACCACAGCTTGAAACTAGGAAGTCTGCCCAGGGGACTTGGTCATCAGACAGGGACATTTGGGCACCAGCGTTTATGTTCTTTCTTTCCAATCCTAGTCGCTAACCCTCACCCAGTTTACTTTTGCTTTACACTTGCTTTTCCAAACTAGACATACCTCTCCCTAAGCCCACCAAATGATAAGTGCATAAAATTAGAAGTGGGCTGAGGGACTGCTGGGGGGTTGTTGGGGCGATCTTTTTAATATGAGGGGTTCAAGTTCAGCACCCACTGGCAAGGGAGGAAGAAACTAATTTGATTAAGATGAAAGAAATGTATAAAGAGGACATGATTTTTTTTTTTTTAACTTAGGGATGATTTTCCTATAAACCTAAATAGTCCTACTAAGAAACGGGCTGTGCTGTTGGTGCCGATGGCTGGTGATTCCCACCACCAGCGTAGAGTCAGCCTGCGAAGGTTTTTTTCATACCACCTTGATAATGGTTCTTTTGGTCTGTACCCAGGAAGGGGCTTAGCTACCTGGAGGCGCTCACCATGTACTAAACTGAATGCTCAAAGGCTAGACTAATCTGATGATATATTCTTGTATGCAGAGACTACGGTGTGTCCGTAAAGTCATGGTGTACTTTTGACTGGTCACAGGAAATCAACAAAAGATGATAGAGCCTGACCTGTGGTGGCGCAGTGGATAAAGCGTCGACCTGGAAATGCTGAGGTCGCCAGTTCAAAACCCTGGGCTTGCCTGGTCAAGGCACATATGGGAGTTGATGCTTCCAGCTCCTCCCCACCTTCTTTCTCTGTCTCTCCTCTCTCTCTCCCCCTCTCTCTCCTCTCTAAAATGAATAAAAAAAATTTAAAAAAAGATGATAGAAATTTGAAATCTGCACCAAATAAAAGGAAAACTCTCCCAGTTTCATACCTATTCAGTGCAGTTCGATGTGGGCTCACGCACAGATTTTTAGGGCTCCTTAGGTAGCTATCCCGTATAGCCTCTACAGACTCGTCACTGACTGATGGCCTACCAGAATGGGTTTCTCCACCAAACTGCCAGTTTCCTTCAACTGCTTATCCCACCGAGTAATGTTATTCCTATGTGGTGGCGCTTTGTTATAAATGCACCGATATTCATGTTGCACTTTGGTGACAGATTCGAATTTAGCGAGCCACAAAACACACTGGACTTTGCTCTGTACCGTCCACATCTGGACTGACATGGTCGTGGGCTGCTCCACTGTACACACGGTGTTACATCATCATCTGCACATGTACACATGCTGCCACATCATCCTACAGAAACCGGGAGGGTTTTCCTTTTACTTGGTGCAGATTTCACATTTCTATCGTCTTTTGTTGCTTTCCTGTGACCGGTCAAAAGTGCACCATGACTTTACGGACACACTGTATATCTCTGGAAAATGTTGGTGGTTTTGTCTTCAGGATAAAATTTTAAAGGTTATAATATCAATACATATTTCTCTTAAAATTTCTAGTTTGGCAGCCAATGGAGTCCTGTTCTAAAACCATATGATTCTAACTTGTGCTTTTAATTTGTTTTTAGAAAGAGCTAGCCAATTTGTTTGAAGATATCAATTTCAGAACATACTCAGTATTCTCGAAAGTATAGGAGGTTGGCCCGAACTTGTATTGACCTTTTGACATTACTTAGAAGTTGATCCTTAAAAAAAAATTTTTTTTTCTAGATATAAGCTTACATACTTGTCATTCATTTACTTCATAAAAGTAGACAGAAAAATGGTCTAGTTATTTGGGTTTTAGGCAAGTATGAAAACTTCCCTGACTTATCTCAATAAGCTGTCTTCTGTTGGTTTTCGTAGATTGTAAATCATGCTTTTTTCTTCTTAAGGTAGGCAGTGTGTGGTCAAGTACAAAGGCTGTGTTCCAAGTCAGACAGGCTGAATTTAGATCTCGGCTCCTCCCTCACTGATTGTGACCTGGAGCAAGTTACTTAACCTCCTTGAGCCTTTGTTTTTTTTTCTGTGAAATGGGAATCATAATGCCAACTTCACAAGGTGGTTTTGAGGGCTAAGTGCAAGTCCCATGTAAATGAGACTCCTTTTGTACCATGTATAGTTAGGTATTCCATGCTGGTTCCCTTTCCCTTCCTGTTGGACACACACACACACACTGGGTTAGAAAATTGTCGCCTTTTATGTTGGTTCTCAGTCACCTCTCCTGTAGCACGTATGGTTTTCTTTTTTTTTGTTTGTTATCTAAAGATAACTGAGTTCTACAGAGCACTAACTCAGGTTCTGGTCATATCTGTTTGTAAACATTTAGCTCGAGATTCTCACCCTAATAAAGGCAATTAAAACAAACAAAAACAGCGGAAATCTCACACGGTGGTTGGCTTCATAGGCCTCCTCTGCCTTCCTCGCCTGAATTCTTCTAAAATTTTACTTCAGCCTGCCCTTGGGGGAGAGCTCTAGAGTAGGTGTGGAACTTTTTTCCTGTGGGAAGTGAGACCAGGGTCATCAGTGGGGGTGGTGAGAGGTCAGCTTAGAAATTACCTTCTTTATGGGAAGCATGATCATTGTCTCTGCTCCCAGAATACATTTGGTAGCTGAATATTGATGCATTTTTCAAAATCTTTACCTCCTATTGATAGAGGTATATTACCTGAAACCAATTCTTTGCTCTTAAGATTCCACAATTAAATCATGATTAATGAGTAGTCATTACAAGGAGGCTACAGTGGGGGAAAGATGGTGAGATTCAGTGATTTTTCATGGAAGCAAACTGCATGTAGGGAGTCGTCTATAGATGCAATTAAGAAGACTTTTACTGTAAGTACTGTCATCTTTTAGCTTCAGCGCTGTTTCCATGGCAACCAGATGATTGCTGAGTGCCTGGCTGAATGGTTTTACAAGAAGCTGAAAAACATTGCTATTCTAAGTAGCTTGCTTTTTGCTGTGCAACGGGATCCTTCCCTTAGTGTAGGCCAGCCAACATTTACTGGGAACAGAGTGAGGTATTTATGCTAATTATATTCTGGGCAGAGCGCAAATAAATGGGGAGAGAATCTCGGGTCCTGCTTTTACTGATCTGTGGGTTTCAGTTTTTCTGGTTGCTGTTTCTAGCAGTTTGGAAAAAAAAATGACTTACACGCTTCTCTTTATTTCAGATACAGTTCCCCTGTTTAAGCAGATCTTATATTCTAGAGATAGAACTGATTTTAAAAAAAAGTGGCCCTGGCCGGTTGGCTCAGCGGTGGAGCGTCGGCCTAGCGTGCGGAGGACCCGGGTTTGATTCCCGGCCAGGGCACACAGGAGAAGCGCCCATTTGCTTCTCCACCCCTCCCCTGCGCTTTCCTCTCTGTCTCTCTCGTCCCCTCCTGCAGCCAAGGCTCCATTGGACCATTGGAGCAAAGATGGCCCGGGCGCTGGGGATGGCTCTGTGGCCTCTGCCTCAGGCGCTAGAGTGGCTCTGGTCGCAACATGGCGACACCCAGGATGGGCAGAGCATCGCCCCCTGGTGGGCAGAGCATCGCCCCTGGTGGGCGTGCCGGGTGGATCCCGGTCAGGCGCATGCGGGAGTCTGTCTGACTGTCTCTCCCTGTTTCCAGCTTCAGAAAAATGAAGAAAAAAGAAAAAAAAAAAAAGTGAAGGTTGTGGGTGTCTGGGGTAATGTTAGTTAGGATGAAGTCAGTCCACTGAGTTTATAGCTTTCAGGAATCTACAAGGGCCGTCTGTTTTTTTAAGCTGTCCCTACCAGCAATAGATGGATAATGACTTTGCCTTTATTGTATGTCAAAATTATTGTTTGAATTTTCTTTACATCTTAAAGCACTGCATTTCTATTTCTTCATATGACAGAAAAATTACATATGGTAGAAAAACCCCTGGGGGGAGTTCAAAATTAAGGAGTTTCTCTTTAGACCAGGGGTCTCAAACTAGTGGCCCGCGGGCCACATGCGGCCCGCCGAACAATTTTGTGCGGCCCGCAGACTAATCCACGAAGTTCAAAATATTTTGGATAAAATTAAGTAAGCCTAGGGGCCTACTTGTATTTTTCATTTCTCTAGCATCCTAGCTAGATATTAGCTTAGTTAACAGCAGTTGTGATGTGAACTACAGTTTCTGGTCGTTTTGTGACACTGAGTAAACTGCATGTACAATTGTGCTTGTTGTACTGATTTTTTTTTTTTGTTTTCAACTGCAGTGAGAAAAGTGTTGCGTAACAGTTGCCTTTTGTAGACCTAGTGCGGCCCGCCGAATGGCTATGATCTTGCTCTGCGGCCCACATGCTGAGTTGAGTTTCAGACCCCTGCTTTAGACAATGTATGCCTTGAATTGTGACCATTGCTCAGGAAATACAGTAAGGATATCAATGCAGTTCCATTAAAAGCCTCTATAATAATTTAAGTTTCAAATATAAGCCTTTTACTGTACTTCCTTTCTGAGCTTCTTCGACTCTTCTTTAGAAGTGAGCCAGAAAAAAAAAATTTTTTTTTTGTTTAACTACTCTTCAGTAGAGACAACTCTTTAAAGCTGAGTAATAAAAGTATTTAATTTCAACAGGAGGTGTGGACTTCTGTATTTTTGGAATTAACCTCTCTCCCTCCCCACCCTCTCCCTCCCCTTCCCTCCCTCCCACTCCCTCCCTCTCCCTCCCCCTCCCTCCTCCTCCCTCCCCCTCTCCTCCTTCCTCTCCCCCCTTCCTCTCTCCCTTCCAACCCCCTTCTCCCCTCCTTCCCCCTTTCCCCTTACCTCCCCTCTTTCTCTCCTCTTCCTCCTCCCCTTCCTTTCCACTTTTCTCCCCCCCTTCCTCCCCTCCCCCTCCCTCCTCTCCCCCTTCCTCTCCCCCTTCTTCCTCCCTTTCTCCCCTCTCCCTCTCCCTCCTTCCTGTGCACACAAGATACACACAGTTAAAATGAAAGAAAATCCACACAAAATTCCAAGGTGTATTTTATACTCCTAAATATCCATCATAACATTTTTTTTTCCTATAAAATGTGGCCCCTGTTCTGCGAGATAGAAATTTCAAGGGTGCTAAGATTTTGACCCTGACTACATTTAGATAAGTTGATGCCTGTATACATTAGTGTCTCACTGAAACCCAATGACGTTCCTTTTGCATTTTTATCAGGTCTTGGAAATTTTCAGCAAAACATGTTAGGGAAGTATCTCAGGAGCCTGTTGTTTGATACAACCTCAAGTCTCTGAGCAGCACCAAATGGAAGATTGAATAGCAAATTGCTTTGACTCCCCTCCCCTAAATGGTTCTAGTAGTAGATTTCACAAGTCATTTTTCTCAAATCACTCTGAAATAATGGTGAAAGAAACTGTTTATTGACTTTATTGGGGTGTCATTGGTTCACAAAATCATACAGGTTTCAAGTGCACGACTGAAGAGACCTCCCCTGCGCACTGCGTCTGGCGCCCAGCAGCGCCACAGCCCCCCACCCCGTCCCGCCCTTGCCCACCTCCACCCAGCCGCCACCCTCTCCCTCTGGCTGTTACCACACTGTTGCCTGTGTTCCTGTGGTTTCTTCTTAATACCTTTACTTTCTTTCATTTAGTCCACTAACCCCCGTCCCCTTTGACAACTTGCCAGTCTGTGCCAAGTGTCCACGCCTCTGTTTCTATTTTATTCATCGGTTTATTTGGTTCATTAGATTCCACAGATCAGTGAGATCATATGGCATTTGTCTTTCTCTGCCTGGTTTATCTCACTTAGCATAATAATCTCTAGCTCAGTCCATGCTGT
Source organism: Saccopteryx bilineata (assembly GCF_036850765.1). Taxonomy (NCBI): domain Eukaryota; kingdom Metazoa; phylum Chordata; class Mammalia; order Chiroptera; family Emballonuridae; genus Saccopteryx; species Saccopteryx bilineata. The sequence goes on along the minus strand of NC_089490.1, from coordinate 183,637,608 downwards.
CGCACTAGGGTTCCCTTTTCTCTACATCTCCACATCCCTGCCAACATATAGTTTGCTGATTTTTTGGATATAGCCATTCTGACAGGCATAGGGTGATATCTCATTGTGCTTTTAATTTGCATTTTTGATGATTAGTGAAACGTTGAGCATTTTTTCATATGTCTATTTATTATCTGTCCTCTTTGGAGAAGTGTCTATTTAGGTCCTTAGCCCCCTTTTTTTTTTTTTTTTTTTAGAGAGAGAGAGAGGGATAGACAGGGACAGACAGACAGGAATGGAGAGAGATGAGAAGCATCAATCATTAGTTTTTCATTGCGCGTTGCAACACCTTAGTTGTTGATTGATTGCTTTCTCATTTGTGCCTTGACTGCGGGCCTTCAGTAGACCGAGTAACCCCTTGCTGGAGCCAGCAACCTTGGGTCCAAGCTGGTGGGCTTTTTGCTCGAACCAGATGAGCCTGCGCTCAATCTGGCAACCTCGGAGTCTTGAACCTGGGTCCTCTGCATCCCAGTCCAATGCTCTATCCACTGCGCCACCGCCTGGTCAGGCCTTAGCCCAGCGGTTCTCAACCTGTGGGTTGCGACCCCGGCGGGGGTCGAACGAGTGTTTTGGTCGTTCGACCCCCGCCGGGGTCGCAACCCACAGGTTGAGAACCGCAGCATTAGCCCATTTTTAAATTGGGTTGTTTGTCCTTTTGATGTAGAGTTGTGTGAGTTCTTTATATATTTTCAGATGTGTTATTGGCAAATATGTTCTCCCTTTTCAATTTGTTAATGGTTTCTTTGTACAAAAGCTTTTTAGTTTGATGTAGGCCTAATTGTTTATTTTTTCCTTTGTTTCCCTTGCCTGAGCAGATAGATCTGCAAAAATATTGCTATGATAAATGTCTGTAATGAAAGATATTTAATTTCTCAAAGAGCTTATTTACATGATCTAAGATGAATTTTTAGAAAGTTATTTCATGGTATCTAGAGCCAAATTTTGATCAAGTATTTGCTGAATAAATTTCCTTCCTTCTTCCCTTCCCTCCCCTCCCCTCCCCCCTCCCCTCCCCACCCCTCCCCTTCCCTTCTCTTCTCTTCCCTTCCCCAGAGAGAGTGAGAGTGAGAGAGAGGGATAATCAGAGAGAGGGATAGATAGGGACAGACAAGAACAGAAAGAGATGAGAAGCATCAATCATTAGTTTTTCATTGTGACACCTTAGTAGTTCATTGATTACTTTCTCATATGTGCCTTGACTGTGGGGCTACAGCAGACTGAGTAACCCCTTGCTTGAACCAACGACCTTGGGTCCAACTGGTGAGCCTCTCTCAAACCAGATGAGCCCCTGCTCAAGCTGGCGACCTCAGGGTCTTGAACCTAGGTCCTCTGCATCCCAGTTTGACGCTCCATCCACTGCGCCACTGCCTGGTCAGGCAACTGAATAAATTCTTTAAGGAGTTATAGGATTTAACTGGTATCTTCAAGGAATTTATAGATTATCTTGGCATAGAAAACCAACATCGAAAATCTTGGAACAAGGGCTACTTTGCATGATAATGGTTATAGGAATTCATAGAAAGAGTGTAGATGTAGCATCTAGACAGGGTTACCTACAGGAAGTGGAGTTCAAAGTATTTTTTAATTCAACAGAAATTCATTGAACAAACCCTGTGTACTTTGTGCCATGTGTTCTTCTAGAATTATAGTGACGAGCTCGACGTGATCCTGTTTGTATATAGCTCAGACTAAACATCTAGACGTAAAACCAGATAATTACCCCAATGATAATGTCTGTGTTGGACAAATTACAGAGTTTTGAGGGAACACCTGGATTCGGAGGGCACAAAGATTTTGTTAAAGATTTCTTGGAGGAGATATAATGCTGAGCTCAAACAGAAAGAAATCTCAAATGGGCATAGCTATTTACCCACTTAAAATAGTGTTCCTTTTTTCACCTTTCTTAAAAGAGCATTTCACCCTTCCAAAGAAGTCTCCTAAAATATAAATGTGTAAGCTTTTATAAGTAACTAAGATAGACTTCAGAAGTTTGTAGGAAGAAGGGCTCTTGAAGAAATCCAACCTGCTTACCATCAACTCCTTTGTAACTCTGGAAAGGGAAAGAAACAAGATGTCCAACGAGTTCCAAAGGGTCAGGACATGGGGACTTCCTCTGGTTCAGAATGTAGTTCCAGGGAAGACGACACTCTGTGTTTTCCACTATTTTTTCTTTTGAGGAAAGGGTTTATTGTGTTCCTTGTATGTACATAGTATTTGTATCAGACCTCAAGCCTTTGTATCTGTTTCTGTAGTCATTCACAGAGACCAAAAAGGGAAAGAAAAAGAAAAGTGGTTGTGGCAATCTATTAAGAACCAGGGCTGAAATTATGGCCGCCACCTCTTCCTCCTGACCTAATTAATCTGTCTACTGAAGGACAGAAAAATTACCCTTTTAAAATGGCCCACGTTCATTTAGAAAGATTAGATACACCCCCAAAGATACATTATTCCGCAGTTGGATGTTTCCCCAGTAGACCCTGCTGATAGCTTTAATTTTGTACCTTAGCAGAAATATTCTTTTCCCCTCATTTGTTTAAAGCTTCCTTTCATAAGCCACATAGTATCCATTATCCCTAAAGAGCTTCTTGCATTGAAGAAGGAATTAGAAGCAAATAGTAGGTCTTCCAAACTGATACCCTTTTCCTTATCCTTGTTAAGAATGACTTAGAGACATTACTCATGGTACTGATATGTTTTTATTTCTGAGTCAGATTTAGTGATACAGCCCATAACTCAAGATAAATCTCGGTGTTAAATTTTATGATAAAAGGAGTCAACAGACCACCAGAGTTGATGAATAAGAAATATGTTTTTTTAAGATAGAATTATTTAATAGTCTAAATATATGAAATATTCTGTAGCTATTGAATATTTTATTCTATGGGATACTGTTTTCATCAAGTAAGTTCTTTTTTGTATTTTTTCCTATAGCAGGTGCTCTATTACAGCATTCTCTTAGTGTCACATTTTGAACTATAATTGTTCATTTTTTTGTCCATCTTCATTGTAGACTCTGTGCTTCTTATCATCTCTTTATGCCTGGCATATAGTTGGTACTTAATTAAAGTTGAAATGCATGCACAGTAGTAAATTAATGTGGCTCCCATTGGTGAGAGAGAGCTACCTTCATTTACATTAGACTCTGGGCAGTTTATTAGATGCTTCACTTTAAAAAGTATCAACTGGTTTGGGGCACTGCTAGAGAAAAATGAAATATGTAGTCACATATACTTGTCAGATTTAAGTGTGAGCAAATAATAATTGCATTACATGGAGGCGTAGTATTAAATATTATTTTAGCATGAAATTAGATTGATATGCTTACAGTTCTGTTTACATTATCTAACAATGTTGATACTGATGTGTATATAGCATTATCTTGTCCATGAAGGAAGCCCCTCGGTGGTGTGGGGTCACGCTGGAGCCTGTGAGAGACTGACAGTGACATTGTGATCTTTGTTTCCACGCCTGTGAGAACAGTAATGACTAGGGGAGCAGAGAAGATGGGCGGTTAGGAACCGTTTTACTGTCCGGGTGCTGCAGTGCTGTGTTCCGGACACCCTCACTTCACTTAATAATGACCCCACAAAAAAAAGGAAATATTGTACTTATATGCCTGGCACCCATTCCAAGCAGTTTTCATATAATTAATCCTTGAAAGAACCAAAGGCCAACTGCTCCAGAGGTACAGAGAAGTCATGGCCACGGTGACTGCATGAGAGGAGAGTGAGGAAGGGTAGATGGTAAAGACCACTGAACTGGGAGCACAGGGCACCGTCAGCCCCAGCCTTGCCACGCATTGCATTCATCAGAAACCCGGAAAACGTCGCCTTCCCATGTGTGTCCATCCTTGACGTTTCCCGCAGAATGGGAATGTGGACGCCGGCTCTCAGAGCCTCATTCGGTTGTGCTGAGGCCCGGAGACACTCCGTGAAAGTGCTTTGCAAATAGTGCGATTCTCAGGCAATGTAATACAGTGGACAGCTTTTCATTCCAACTGATTGTCGTCAGTGAGGCTTGACAGTGTATTTAATTTTGCTGACTTTTTGTGTGTGTGTGTTTTTAGGTGACTTGCCTGCAAGACTTTTTTGGTGATGACGATGTTTTCATTGCGTGTGGACCTGAAAAATTCCGTTATGCCCAGGATGACTTTGTCCTGGATCACAGCGGTAAGGCAATTCGTTGACCAGCTCTGTAGCCCTGGAATGGAAGCTTAGGATGTAGTCACTTGGTGCATGTGAAGTGGTGTTCTAGGCATCTTTGAAGAAAGATGGCATTGGCCGTATTCCTTTTGAATTAATGGGAATAGGGAATGAAATGAAAGGACTATAGTTACCTGGTTAAAAAAAAAGAAAACCTAATTCAGTAGTTAAGTAGTTTTCACCTTCTAGTAATTTGATACTCTTTTCACTGTATTGTTTGGTCTCAGAAATGAATTTCCCATCCTCTTTCAGAATGGAGGCTGGCTGTGCCACCTTAATTGTAAGGATAGTGTTGATCTTGAAACTGTTACTTATACATTTTCTATGTCTATAAAGAGATATACAAAAGGATATGTAAATTTTAGTAGTGATTATCTCAGGTCTCTTTTTACCTTTTTGTTTTGCTTGCAACTTTAAAAAAGCAGTAACATGCATTATTTATATATGCAGAAAAATATAAGGCAGTTTTCATCAGTGAAATAGGATAATCTTTTTCTCTTGATTTCAGCCAATATATGGAGTTTTCAACTATTTAGCAATAACCTCTGTAATTTCAAATGTTATTGTTTCTGGGAATATTGCTTTACTCTGTTGTCTTGAATTATATTAAACCTATCACAGTAATAGTAATTGTTTTCACTGATAAAGACAATTTCATCTTTAATAAGGTAAAGTCATACATACCATTACACAGAAGAGAGGGATGTTAGAAATATAATCTCACTCTTCAATTTCATGAGTGAGGAAAGTTATTTTTTTTTAAATTAGACTAAAGGTAAGACCCCTTTCAGTAGATAGTCCAGAATTAGCGAAACATATTACCAAATAAATATCATGATCCAATGACTTTTAAAAAGTCAAGATGGTCCATTCTGTGGTACTAAACATCCCTGTGTATTTCTTTCCTGTTACATTAAGTTGCCACGGGATAGCTTATCTACCTTATAGTTGGCCTTCATTGGTCTACTCTTTCTGTTTTTCTGTTCTGTTTTTCACTGCTGCCAGATTTCTTTGAGTGTTTTTGTACTGTCTTGTAGTCTATTGGGCTGGACCTGTAAACTGGTAATGTTGCTGGACAGTCCTTACAGAATTGGAAGTGATGTCCTTTTGTACTATCTATGTTAATGATCTCCACGCCTCTCGCACATGATTGAGGTTGACTGAAACAGGCATCTACAGACCATCTGTATTTTACATCTTTCTTGACTTTAGCATAATTTCATTTTATAGTATTTCTTTAGTGTGAATCTCGGTCACTTTGAAAGTTGAGACACTGAAATTCAAGATCTCTAGGTTATACAGTTAGTTTGGAGAGTAACAAAAACAACAACAACGAAAGATTTATTGAGCACTTACTGTGTACGTACCAGGCATTGTCCTCAGTTTACATGTATGTTGTAAAGTTGCCTGAGCTAGTTGGATCATTGGTCAGTTTTTTTTGTGTCGTGGTTGGCTGTGGATAGATGCATTAGAGATAGGTGAAAAGCTACTAATTGTTTCCCTCTCAATTGCTCATTTCTTATCTTTCTGCCAACTGGAGATAATAATAGTGGCCTTTTCATAAGATTTTGTGAGGATTAAATGAAGTAAAATATACATGAAGTAGTTAGAATGGTACCCGGTTACGTAGTATGTGCTAATACTGTTGTCATTAATGTTATTATACCACCAGCATCAGATCATGACATTTTATAATGGAAGCGGGTCTCAGACCTAACTCTGCCTCAGGGACACTTATTAGGAGGCAACTTTTTTTTTTTTTTTTTTGGAGGGGGGGTGGAGAAGCAAATGGGCGCGTCTCCTATGTGCCCTGTCCGGGAATTGAACCCGGGTCCCCCGCACACCAGGCCAACGCTCTACCGCTGAGCCAACCGGCCAGGGCCTAACTTTTTTTTTTTTTTTAATCAGTTATTTAACTTGTGTTATAATCCTGATGAAATCCCAATTCTCTGTCCTTTTAGATTTCTGACATCTTGTGTTAAAAAGCCATTCAAACCACTTAACCTAATGTTAGTTGAGCAACACAATTCTAAGAGCTGGAAGCAGGACTGGCTGATGTTCCTAAGCCTATGTTGTGGTTCTGAGGTTTGATAGAGTGACCTTGTCTTTTTTTTTTTTTTTTTTGGTATTTTTCTGAAGCTGGAAATGGGGAGGCACTCAGACAGACTCCTGCATGTGCCTGACCAGGATCCACCCGGCATGCCCACCAGGGGGCGATGCTCGGCCCATCTCAGGCGTCGCTCTGTTGCAACCAGAGCCACTCTAGCGCCTGAGGCAGAGGCCACAGAGCCATCTTCAGCGCCCGGGCAAACTTAGATCCAATGGAGCCTCGGCTGCGGGAGGGGAAGAGAGAGACAGAAAGGAAGGAGAGGGGGAGGGGTGGAGAAGCAGATGGGCGCTTCTCCTGTGTGCCCTGGCCGGGAATTGAACCCAGGACTCCTGCACGCCAGGCCGACGCTCCACCACTGAGCCAACCGGCCAGGGCTGAGTGACCTTGTCTTTAGGATGTTTCTAACCGGTCCACACACCACTCCTTTCAACAGTGTAATACTTGGTAATGTTCATAATGCTAATGAAGTAAGCTGAAGTTGTTACAGCCCCCTTTTGTGTAAGGTTTTGATTAGAGTCTTTCAAATGCTCACTGCCCTCCCCTGGTGTGCGTTTGTTTTCTTGATTAGTGTACTTCACATGTTAGTTTATTGTCCCTGGGGTATACATTAAAACCAACCCACATTTTAATCTTCCTACATAAAGTATTTTAACATAAATTACAGATGGTATGCTATCTAATTTAATCCTTAGAACAAACCTTTGCAATAGATTGTAGTCTCATTCCACTTTCATAGGGGAAAAACTGAGGCGTAGAGCCTAACGAAGGTCCCCTAGTTCAGTGGTCCCCAACCCCCGGGCTGCGGACTGGTACTGGGCCGCGGACTGGTACTGGGCCGCGGACTGGTACTGGGCCGCGGACTGGTACCAGTCCGCACCGGTCCATGGCCATTTGGTACCAGTCTGCAGAAAAAGAATAAATAACTTACATTATTTCCATTTTATTTATATTTAAGTTTGAATGATGTCTTATTTTTAAAAAATGACTAGATTCCCTCTGTTACATCCGTCTAAGACTCACTCTTGACGCTTGTCTTGGTCACGTGATACATTTATCTGTCCCACCCTAAAAGCCGGTCTGTGAAAATATTTTCTGACATTAAACCAGTCCGTGGCCCAAAAAAGGTTGGGGACCACTGCCCTAGTTGACAAAGTCAAATCCATGAATAATCCAAATTCTGCAATGACTTTAAGAGCCATATTCTCCATTATTCTAATTAGAAATGCATGCTTTAGCTGCAATTAGCTTTAGCTATTGATGGGAAGACCGAAGTTATTGTTTAAAGTTAGTTTCCTCATTTTTCATGCTCCATGCTTTGGAAAGATGGAAAGTAAGACAGTAAGGGATTCATAAATTGGAGTCCTACATACCCTTTCAATGTATGATAAAGATTTGGGAGCAATAATCAAAGTGAAGCCTTTGCTTATCAGTGCTACTGTCTAAAAAATGTCACACATATTTAGATTAGGAGATGTGTGGGTTTGTCAAAGTGAGGACACTGGGATTCCTGTATCCATCCGGAGCAACGTGGCGTGTCTCCTGTGCAGCGTCACGTGTCCTTTTGGGATGGTACTGGAAAAACGACCAGGTAATGAACGGTCTAGCCTAGTTGGTCAGCTGCTTTCCCGTGTGATCTTCCTGTGGCTACTGTTAAAATCAGATCTGTGTAATGCACTTTTCCTTCTTTTCTAGAATGCCGTGTCTTGAAGTCATCTTACTCTCGCTCCTCAGCTAAGTATTCAGGATCCAAGAGCCCTGGGCTCTCTCGACGCAGCAAATCACCAGCCTCAGGTAGTTAATGGGACAGGCATGATGGTCACAGGAGGGAACATATCATTCTCCTTGTGTTTTCTTTCATTATTATGAATTGGTAGTCTTTCCATTGCTTGTGTACAGCCAGGTTCCTGAACAGCATGTAGATGAAACATGATTTTTAAAACCAAAAGTCGACCTCTGTTCCTTAGCTATATGTCATCTTGTTTTGTTCTGACACTTTTTTTTTTTTTTTTTTCCCTGAAGCTGGAAACGGGGAGAGACAGTCAGACAGACTCCCGCATGCGCCTGACCGGGATCCACCCGGCACGCCCACCAGGGGCGATGCTCTGCCCACCAGGGGGCGATGCTCTGCCCCTCTGGGGCGTCGCTCTGCCGTGACCAGAGCCACTCTAGCGCCTGGGGCAGAGGCCAAGGAGCCATCCCCAGCGCCCGGGCCATCTTTGCTTCCATGGAGCCTTGGCTGCAGGAGGGGAAGAGGAAGACAGAGAGGAAGGAGTGGGAGGGTGGAGAAGCAAATGGGCGCTTCTCCTATGTGCCCTGGCCGGGAATCGAACCCGGGTCCCCCATACGCCAGGCCGACGCTCTACCGCTGAGCCAACTGGCCAGGGCCCTGACACATTTTTTTTAGAACAATCTTATTATCTCAGTTCTTCTACTGATATTTACATGTGGTTCACATTTTGACCACCATGTACTGCAGTTAAAATTTTGTGCTATCTGGTTGTAGATATATATTTTTTCTCTTATTGGTTTAAAACTTACACATGCGCACACCTAACATAATAGTGTGTTTACTTAATCGGTTTCCATGGGCTTTTTCTTCATCAGGCAATTTAATAATAGCAACAGTTATTCTTGGGAAGAAGTACCTAACAGTCAGACTTCACTGTAATTCAGTTTCTCTCAGGTCCTAAGCCTATAAATTTGTCATAATTTTGACCAGTTTGGCATTTTAAAAGGATAAAAACATCTATAACCACCCAGATAAATCGATCCTACCAGCTTTGTTTATCGTATAGTTATGAAGAACTGTGTTAATATTATTTCCCATCCAGGAAAGGATTGTGTGTGTGTGGGGGGGACCCCATGATTTTACCTGGGGGAATTCCAGAGTGTATGAAAATAGAATCAGTTCAAACTGCCGCAAGCATCACAGCGGCTCTCCCAGACTGAGTGTGGGGGCCGTCCTGCTGCTCCCTGCACCCCCTCCGGCACCGCCCCACCTGCTGGAGGCCGGGTTGTTTCACACTGCTGTCCGTGTACACGTTTAGACCGGCTGAATAACCGCTCCCCTTACTGTCTCCTCCCCTCCTGTGGATGCTGCGTGTGCACAGTCAGGAGGGGTGGCCACTCCTCCAGTGCCTACGCTGCCTCCAGATCCCCAGGTGAGCCCTGCTTGTCACGGCTTTGCCACGCCGCTGGGTTTCTGTTGTCTTTTGCCACTTTTCTGTTGCCTTTGCTCCGTTTCCATGACTGTCTCTGGCGTGTACCAGTGTGCCTCTGTGCAGGACAGGATGCTTCCCGACGTCCCCAGTGCCCAGGGTGCCCCAGCCTCCCGCACTGCCTGGAGACCCGGCGTGGTCCGCGCTCCGCCAGGCCCTGTGTGTGATCGGGGAGGCGCGTCGCCTCCAGGGGGTTATTTTCTAGTCAGATTTGGAGCATGCCCTATTACTGGCAGAGCCTCACGTTTGTTGGGAATACGAACATGGCCACAGACGCCCTTGTATTCTTCTCTCTCACGTTCCTCCCCTCCCCACCTCTGCTTCACAGGCCCAACACTTGCTCTTTCCAAAAGCATTGACAGTGTGAGTGTTTTTAATTGAACACATCTGTCTGCGTTAAGCTTATACCAGGCTTTCTATCAAGTATCTCACACTCTGACGTCATATGAAATTTGCATAAACACACCAAACTGAGTTTCCCATATGGAAGATGTTGATTTTTGTCAAGTTCTTAGCTTCTGTTTTTGTCATGGGTTTACAGGTGCTTATTATCTAGTATGAAAATAACGAAATAAGGGTGAGAAGAGCGGTTTAAGAGTTGAGTATTCTGATGAGTTCAATTTTGTCTCCCTGAGGTTGAAAGAGGGAAATTCACATACTGAACTCAAAACATGCTTCAGAGCCACACTGGTCTCGCAGACCAGTTCCTTCATAGCATAGTCTAATGCATGCATGCATCTTTTTTATTTGAATTTGGAATGCTTAGCAATTGATTCAAGAAAGTCTTCACATTGCAGTATCCCAAATTTTTAACAGAGTTTGTATGTGGATTTGGGTTAGTGGGATAGACCTTATATAACTGAAGGGTTGTGAGATGTTTAAATCACCTTTCAGAGGACCAACAGCTACTTTGTAAGAGATGAACTCAAAAGTGTGTCCATCACACACCACAGTCTGGAAAACTGAGACCCGGGTCAATTACTGGGATTTCGCTGTAATTCTGAAGAAAGTTACTTTACGTATTTATTCATATTATGTTCTCTCCTACTTTTGGCAAGGAGAGAGTTTTTGTTTGATAGTTATTAAAAGCCACAGTACCCAGAAGTGTAACTTGCTTTTATAGACTGCTTTAGCTGTGGTGTATCTCTTACGATTTAAAAAAAACCCCAGGGGCCTCATTGGAATTTCAAACAGAGCTAGTAACTTTGTACACACAATATTGTGCTTTTTTCAATCTTGGGACAGAAATTCTTTCGTAAGTGAAGTCTTCTGGTCGACTAAATTCCTCATCACAACCCTAACTTATTATAATGGCTAAATAGTGTATAATATGCACACAGACATTAATCTGGAAAATGTAAGTGGGTAAATGGTTGCTATAATTGGGAGTCTTCAGAATTCTCACTTTGGGTGTGTTGCTTATGATTCTTTCTTAATCAGCCAATATTTTAAAAAGTATTCAGAGCAAACAAGCAAACAGTCAAGTCCTCAAGGGGAGGAGTGGATAAAAGCCTTACTTCAGGAGGGAAAGGCTAGCGTGTAGTGAAGGTGCAGGAGCTTCATGATGCTGACTGGCCCTTGCACACCTTCTGGTTGGTGGCAGGAGTGTCAAGGGAGACGGCTCGGTGCAGGCCTGTCCTAGGTCCCTCGTACCCTCACAAAGACTCTGGACAAATGTGCAAATAAATGACATTAAGGACTACTCCTTACAGATTTTGTTTTAGAACCTTCCCAGTGCTACCAGGAATTTAGAGGGTTACATGTGACTTAATATCTCTGCAGTTCAGAGTGATTTGAGGAGAAATGCGAACATGTTACTGACACCAGTTAAATCCCTGCCAGGGAGTTGTTTTTTTTTTTTTTTTTTTTTTAAAAGAAACTAGGTTTAGGCAAGGGCTGCATTGTTAGGGAGATTGGTCTACCACAGCGGTCACCATTTGCAGGAGTTAATTTTCTCCTTTAATCCCTTTGGTATCAGCGCAGTGTCTGAATATTGCCGGAAGCTGCCAGCCCTTGCTGAGGAGGAGCTGGTGGCCCGCGCAGGTGGCTGTGTGGGACATGGGAATGAAGGTCTAGACTCACAGCAGGTTTGCCATTTCACTGTTTGTAATCATCTCTATTTTATGTGCGTTCCTGCCACCAGTTACAACTAGAGGTCCAGGACCTCTCCCTCCACTCAAGGACTGGAATCACCTCACCAGGACCCTTAGGCCGACATTTTGCTTTTTATACTTATTTAGCATCATTTAAAAGAATAGCTGTCTGCTCCTTCATATTAAAAAAAAGCAAAGAAGGTGGACTTTGCTTTTAGAGATGAATGGCAGTTTTCCTCTACTTTGGGCAAAAGCATCGAAGATTTATAATAAAAGGGGGTTATAAATACTCCTTAGCAGAGAGAAGAAATTGCACCAATACTACATGTTAACCACCAGCTCTGTGAAATTACAGCAGAAATGGGGCCAGGGGATACAGTTAGGAATAAACCTGAGTCAGACTGGACTGTCTGAGCAGCTTTCTGTAGCCTAGACTCTGTGATTAACCTTTCCCTGTAAGCGAGCGGCACATTGAGCCTTCAGCCTCTGAAGTGTATGTGGAAGTTTGGAGGAGGGTGAAGAAAAAAACATCAAATTTGCTAAAGAACAGGAAAACTAATCTGCGAAGAAAAGGAATTAGGAATATCTAGATAAAAAGGAAGTTGAGTTTTCTTTTAAATGGCCTTCAAACAATTAAGTAAATATTACAAGGAAAATGACCCTTAATTTTCCCTTTCCATTAAGAATGTACTTAAAAAGTGTGTTTGGATTGTGGTGGGACTGATTTGGGATAGCCACAGAATGTCTTGGTTATTCAAGTTGGTATGCGGCCAACAAGGGGACACTGGAGGTTATGGGACAATCTTCATAGTGAACCGTTACAGAGATAACAGCCCTGGGACAATCTCCGTACTGAACCATTGCAGAGATAACAGCTGTCCATCTGCCTCCCCTTGCTGGCAGGCAGGCTGGCTATACGGACAAGTTCTTGTTCACATCTCTAGTTTTGTGATGTTCTATATCTTTGTTTATGTCACTATTGGAAAGCTAGCATTAAACACAATCCCAGCTCCACTCCTTGTTTGTCTAATGCTTTGTTTGTACTGTAATACGGTAAGATGCATTATTTTTGCTTTTTGCTGATTTGCCGTCTGCTCTGAGCTGTAAATGGATGGAAGCTTCGTGCATGTGCGTGGTGTTTGGATGCCGTCTGGCTGTCTTGTGTTTTAATGACCTCTGTCTCCTTTGTTGTCTCCCGGTCAGTTAATGGAACCCCCAGCAGCCAGCTCTCCACTCCTAAATCAACGAAATCCTCCAGCTCCTCTCCAACTAGCCCAGGAAGTTTCCGAGGGTTGAAGGTATGAAGTAGCCTACAGGGCCTGTTTGTTATTTGGTTATTTTGAGTTGTGTGCATTTGTTCAGGGGCTTGGTTGCAGGAACAAATCAAGAAGGAAAAAGGTCCGATTAGAAGACATGGCTTTGCATCCTGTGTCCTGCCTCATATTGTTTTAGTTTTAGTCATATTGGCTAAGTCAGTGAACTCTTTTGAGCTGCACTGCTCCCATTTCTAAAATGGGGCTATAAGGTTGTGGTTGGGATTGAGTAGAATGTGGTAAAATACTATCAGCAGTCGTTTTCCTGTTATTAGCAAAATGCCTCGCAATGATGAAGGCTTGGCGAACTCAATGATTGTTCTTAACAATCTCATTTTGAGTCGTGAACTTAATATAGCTGGCATCACTTGACTGTGAAAGTCTAAAGTAGTGTGAAATACTATAAAATTACATGCACAAGTAGCACACAACAGTATGTTCATTCTGGTGACAGATTTGGCAGTAAACCTTAGGATTTGCATGTGATGTCGTCACATAAATGGTAACTTAACATGATTACCGGTTGGTTTACCAGGCATTTTATCCAATAGGGAGGAGAATGATGAGCAAAACTAAATTTGAAAAATTTCAACAAGCTTAATTTGAGTAGTTCTCAATTTAAATTTGCAGGAGAAAATGTTCCTGGGACAATAGCAGTCAATTGTTGAGGTTAAAGATTGGTGGTTTCCTCCGGTAGAAACACTCAGGTAGCCTTCCCAGGGATATACTCCAAGAACACTGAGGTGGGCCAAGTGCCACCGTGTGTGTATATGTGTCCATTAATTTTTAGGTTTACCAAAAGACCTGTCAGGGAGGCTGGGGAGACTAGTTCCCTTCTTACTTGAAAGCTGATGTAGAATCACCAAATTTTCCATTAAATATTAGCAGCTAGTATTAGCAGTTCCTGCCCCCGCTGATCAGCTTTTAGGACACAATGTTAAACATCTCTGCTCCTGTCTATTCCCAGGGGTCGTGCCTGGTAGAAATTTCATCTCGTTACAGTTCCCAGCAATCTGTATGTAGTATATATTGCCGTTGAGACAAAACCCTGCCTTTGAAATAGCTACAATGCAGTCACGTTTAGTCACTGTACAAAATAACCCTCATTTCGATGTCATTGTAAAAACTCCAGTCAGCATCTGTCCACATTTGCATTCTCTCTCTATTCAGCGGCATTACGAACGGAGAATTACAGGTAATTACCATGTGTTAGTGCTATGCTTTTTTCCTTCCCCTCCATTTAAAATAGCTTATTAAGATCAATTAAGAGGGGATGTCTGACAATGGAGGACTGTTTTTCATGGGCAGGAACCTTTTACCACTATTTATCCTAGTTAGAAGCTTAACGGCTTTGAGGATGATCTTTTCCCAGAGAACTGACAAAAGCAAGAGAGCTAAGCGGGGACAGCACGTGCGGCGGGGACGTCCGTCCGTGTCCCTCTGTCAGCGGGGTGCCGCTTTGGGCAGGTGGTTTTTGTTTGTTTGTTTGTTCATTGTTTTTCTATCTAGGTTTTACTTACTGATTAAGCAAAAAAAGTGAAAGGTAAGTAGAATTTGGTGTCCTGTTACAATTTATGTCCCCTTTGTGCTAATTTCTGGGAATCATTTTGGTGTTTTGGTGGGAACATTGGAAGAACTGAGAATGAAAATGGAGTGATGTGTCGGCATGTTGGGTCTCTGACCGCAGTATGTCAATGACATTCTTGTTGCCTTGTTGAAAAAAATGAGAAATGCAAAAGCAGCCCTCTCTTCCACAGAAAGTACTCCTAGTTTTCTCAGTGATACTCTCGAGAGGAAGACAGCTCGGCCCTGTTTACATGCACTCATACAAAGAGCTTGCTCTCTCGTGGGGCTGGACCAGTCAGGAGGGAACACAAAGCTTCCCTCCAATTGTGAATGGTTTCTGCGGGATGGGAGTGTAAGAAATCTGGTGCTGACCAAGTAAGGGTCTTCAAACCTAAACCGGAGACACTTTTAAGGACCACTGAGGATGAGTTATACCCCAGTTATAATTTTTTGGTTTTGTTATATAGTTACCGAAAACCATTGAATGTGAACCCTGGAAGTGGTCTCAGATCTTTCCGTTTTGTGTTCATTTCATGATTGGAGAAACTGAGGTTCAGAGATGTGTGATCCGCTCTGGATCCCCACAGCCAGTTGGGATCTCTGACCCGTTCAGAGTCTGTGTCTCTAACCTCTGAGTCCCCTCCCCCAACCCCCTCCCTGGTGGGTCTGCTTCAGTGACCCCAACACGGGCACTGCAGGAGGAAGCTTGTCTGATTCCTGTGGGAAAGCTAGGCCCTCAGCCTTTCGGGAGGAAGAGTTTGGGGGTGACTTGCTTGCTGAGTTGCTGGGTTGGGTATGCACAAATGCTGGAATGAAAAGGGTTGAGAGGTTAGGAAGGGGCAAGGAGGGGAGGTTTGGGAAGGGTGAGGGGCCTGCTGGCGTGGAGGAGAGGCTGGCTGAAGGGAGGCGGAGAGAGAGAACAGCTGGCAGCTCTGTCTGGGAGGCTGTTAGGTACCTCCTGGGAGCTCTTTCAAGTGCAGTGGTCTGTGTACACGGTGCACCCAGCACTCTGACCCTGTGACAGCACTCACGGGAGGGGAGGGTTATTGGTATTCTCCGGAAGCTAGCGGTGGAGCTGAGTGTTGTCGAGACGGGCACAGGTTGGAAACGGCATGGTCCAGGCCCAGCGCATGTATGAGTATGTGGATCGGAGATAACGCAACACGGCGGGGCTGGGATGGAAGCCCTGTTGTGAGGCGGAGGGCGGCCTCGCCGGATCTGAAAGCAGAGATGATGCTTGTAACTGTTCTAGCCTCCAAGAGAGCAAGCAAGGCCAGTCTGTGAAACGGTTGGAAACAAGGTGGCTAGACCGAAAATTCATAAAATGAGATGCTAAGGCCACCTGGCAAGTTCCCCGCTGGGCCTCTTTCTCAGAACCTGTTCCCCCAGGCATTAGAATTGGGCTTTGCTTTTGGATGGATTTAGGAAATCTGGCTTCCTAAAGGGCAGTGCCACTCATGGGGATAGTCACCCAGGGAGGAGGCATTTCTGCAGGACAGACACGCGCCACCCCCACCACGGTGGTGCCAGGGCCCCTACTGCAGCCTTCGCGGGGGCCAGTTCCCGCCCAGCTGTGCTCGGCCTGTATGGGGAGGTGAGTAGCTTCTCAGGACTCTGGTTTGTTTTTCCCTTTTCTTTCCTTTTTTTTTTTTTTCTGGCTCTTTATTAATTAAAGTTTTCCAGAGTGCCTGGGATTAGTATTTGATTGACTGCCCACTTAGCTGTGTGACCGTGAGCAAGTCACATCACCCCCTATCGAAATGAGGGGATTCCTGGGACCCATGTCCTGGCAGTGAGAGTAATTGGTTAAATATAGAGAATGCCTTAGGATGGTTTTGTTATTCTTTCTTCTTGTAAGCCTCGGGGTTTTCCAGGTTCAGTTTTCTCATGAAGGAAGTTTCACTTGGGAAAAAAAAAATGGATGCGTGGTAGGAGTGTGTAGGAGAAGAAAAGAGCGAGAAAGTCAGACTCTAGGTTTTCTTACCCCCTTCGCTTGTCTCTCCGGTTTTCCCTCCCAGCCCTGCCTCTCCTCTCTGCTTTCCTGCCCGCTCTCCGCTTTCCAAGTTAGTAATCTAGTGACAGTTCTATCAACTGTAAGTTACCCCTACGTTTAGCAACTTAAAACAACAATACAGTGTTCTCAAGTGGTTGTTGCTGGTCAGGAATCCAGGAGCAGCTTCCCTGGGTGGTTCTGGCTTAAGAATTTTGATGACGTGGTCGTCAAGATGTATACCAAGCCTGCAGTCATCTGAAGGCTTGATTGGGCATCGAGGGTCCCCTTCCAAGGCGACTCACTCCTGGAGTGTCAGGCTGATGCTGGCTCTGGCAGGAGGCCTCTCTTCTTCAGTGCTCGAACCTCTCCCGAACTGTCCTGAGTGCCTCGGAGCAGGGCAGCTGGGCTTCCTCAGAGCAGATCTGAGTGCCATGTGGGAGCTCTTCTCTCTGTGACCCAGCCCTGGAAGTCGGACGCCATTCTTGCCCGAATATCTCTTAGTGGGTCGCACAGCTCAGCCCAGTTCAGCGTGGGAAAAGACCAGGCAAGGGCCAGAAAATCGGGGGGGGGGGGGGGCTCAGGGGAACCATGTTGGAGGCCGGCGACCACCCCCCTTCTCTCTGATCATCCCTCTTTATCTGCCACCCACACTTTCTCTCTTTGGCTGCCCTGCCCCCCTCAGTGACTTTCTGTAGCAGGGGTCTCCAAACTTTTTACACAGGGGGCCAGTTCACTGTCCCTCAGACCATTGGAGGGCTGCCAAATACAGTGGTCCTCTCATTGACCACCAATGAAAGAGGTGCCCCTTCCAGAAATTCAGTGGGGGCTGGATAAATGGCCTCAGGGGGCCGCAGTTTGGGGACGCCTGCTACAGTGTCCTTTTGCAGGACCAGAACAGCCTCTCTTCCCATCAACTTGACTGCTTTCTTCTCCTTCCGGTCCTCTTGATCTCCAGACCCGTCCCCTCCCTGCCCATTCTTTTTCTCTCCCTTTCAAATCCCAGAATCCCACCCCCACTGGCGTGTTCTTCCCCTGACCCCCATCTTCCTGACCCTGTGCTTTCCCCATGACCTCGCCCACGGTCTCCGGTTTCTTCTGCCCACGCTCCCGAGTCCCTTCCATTGAGCGATAGCTGTCCCTGCGGGAATATGTTCCTATGCTTAAATCACAGTGTATTCTTTGGGACAGATAGGCAATAAAGAGTACTAAATGTGTCATCAGCTGCCAGACGGATGAAGAAAGCATTTCCCCCGAAATTTAATTCATCATCCATGTCCCAATTTAAGACTTTCAAGGCTGGAGTGACTTCAGGCTTCAGAGTCAGGGGCACATCTGTGGACTCTGAAGGGTAAAACGTCTCACAAGTCGGTGCTGCCATGTACGCCCAGAGGCCGTCTACGTGAACATTCTTGTTGGTTGAAAGAAGAAACAAAAAAAGAAAGTACATTTGGAATGTTATCCAACATCTTGAGATTATAAACTGTCTGGTGTGCTGATATTTTATCTGGTGATGTCTCCTGGGTCTGCTGGTGGTGAAAGATTTCCCAGATTTGTGAAGTGTGATGAAAGGGCTGGTAGTATCTCATCCTGATTGGCAGAGAGAAATGTAACTCTTTGACCTCCTGACCTTCAAAACTTTTTGCAGAGCTGTGAAATGTAAACCACAGTAGCTGCTGACCTTAGATGTTTTTTTGCTTTTCCCGGGAGCTTTGGTTTTTCTTTGGTATTTAAAACGAGTTAATGGTCTTTGGTACTAAGAGACTGACTCCTTCTTAGGTTCTTTTTCTTACCCCAGAAAAGTTCAGTAGTAGTTTCATCTTTGAATGTAATGGATTTTATTGACAGAATAAAAAAAAGAAAAAAGAAGAAGAGGGACAAGGCAGTTTTGAAGACTTCAGTGCCCTAAGAAAATAAATCATATTAATGAATCTCAGACTCAGTGCAGGACAGTGATTTGCACATTGTAACTGCTCAGTAAGCAGAGGCATTTGGTGGGTCGAGGACTCCACAAGGCTGCAGCACACCTTTGTGGGCCTGGAGTTGGCTAAGCAAATCAGTGCATTCATAGAATCAAATGTAAAACTTTATTTGAATATAAGCCATGCACGTTCATCTTAAATGCCCCCTTATTCAGGGGTGAGATAGTACCAAAAAATTCTTCCTGCACGTTTTTTTGTACACTAGAGATAATTGGACAGAGCTCAGAATTTAGAGTTGGAGCGTATTGCAGTAAAGGGTCCTGCCCCGGTGGCCAACAATGGTCGCCTTCACAGTCGGAACTGAAGAGATAGACATCTCTTCCACCACCGTGACATCCTAGGAAGTGCGGACAGCTCACGGTGAAAGCAGGCAGACTTTTAACAGGTAGCAATGGCCGTACCGCCCGTCTGCTGCTCAAAATCTAATAAGCCAACCCTTTGCTTGAAACGCTCACTTACAGGAAGATGCTGAGAATCTCTGCTGATTTTAGCAGGCCATGTAGTCAACTGAGGTGGCAAGGATACCCAGAGGAACAGAGAGGCACATGTCAGCCCGTTCCACATGCCCTTTTCTTTTCTTTTCTTTTCTTTTTTTTTTTTTTTTTTTTTCTGAAGCTGGAAACAGGGAGATACAGTCAGACAGACTCCCGCATGCACCCGACCGGGATCCACCCGGCACGCCCACCATGGGGCGACACTCTGCCCACCAGGGGGCGATGCTCTGCCCATCCTGGGCGTCGCCATGTTGCGACCAGAGCCACTCTAGCGCCTGAGGCAGAGGCCACAGAGCCATCCCCAGCGCCCGGGCCATCTTTGCTTCAATGGAGCCTTGGCTGCAGGAGGGGAAGAGAGAGACAGAGAGGAAAGCGCGGCGGAGGGGTGGAGAAGCAAATGGGCGCTTCTCCTGTGTGCCCTGGCCGGGAATCGAACCCGGGTCCTCCGCACGCTAGGCCAACACTCTACCGCTGAGCCAACCGGCCAGGACCTCTTTTCTTTTTTTTTTTAATGTTCATTTTATTGATATCAGAGAGAGGAAGAGACAGGAACATCATTCTTTTCTGTATGTGCCCTGACCCGAGACCAAAGCAGCAACCTCTGTCTGTACGTGGTGATGGTGCGCTAACCAACTGAGCCCCACCCAGCCAGGGAAGCCCATTTCTTACACCAGTGTTTTTCAACCTCCTGTCCGCGGACTGGTCTGACAGAAATTCTATGCTGGTCCACGAAAGAGTTAACCATCATGATGTGTGAAGATGGTAGACCCAGTGATCTTGGTTGAATTCATTTATGCTTAGGGTGATTTCTGCCTTTCCATTCGCAAAATAATTCTATTTTCACCTGTCTCCAAGTGCAAAAATGTTGAAAGCCACTGTCTCAGACGACTGAGCTGGTGACTCTCTTAAACCTTCTACATGCACAGGTAGGGGCTCTGTTTATCCATCACTATTAACCAATCACAACTCTTAAGGGCCACTAATTTTACCAAAGGAGTCTAAGTCAAATATAAAAAAATAAGTATATAAATATATATATAAAGTATATATATAAATACATATAAAAATAAAATATATGATATAATAATTATGAATTAATTGCTTACATATCTCATTACAAATACTTAAGTATTTCAGAGTGAACTATCACAAATTCTAATATAGACCTGATAAAGCTTTCTGTGTTTAAATGCATGCCTAATTGAGCATTTGTAGTAATTTACACTGGCTTCCCTTCTAATAAATGCAATTGATGTTTCTGACTGTTTTTATAAAAAACAAATGATGAAGCAAACTCTGCTTGCAAGTAATATCTAGTATGCTGATTTTAAAAGATCTTTGGTATATTTCAGAGACCTTTTTATTTTTTTTTTATTTTTTTTTTTTTTTCCATTTTTCTGAAGCTGGAAACAGGGAGAGACAGTCAGACAGACTCCCGCATGCGCCCGACCGGGATCCACCCGGCACGCCCACCAGGGGCGACGCTCTGCCCACCAGGGGGCGATGCTCTGCCCATCCTGGGCGTCGCCATGTTGCGACCAGAGCCACTCTAGCGCCTGAGGCAGAGGCCACAGAGCCATCCCCAGCGCCCGGGCCATCTTTGCTCCAATGGAGCCTTGGCTGCGGGAGGGGAAGAGAGAGACAGAGAGGAAAGCGCGGCGGAGGGGTGGAGAAGCAAATGGGCGCTTCTCCTGTGTGCCCTGGCCGGGAATCGAACCCGGGTCCTCCGCACGCTAGGCCGACGCTCTACCGCTGAGCCAACCGGCCAGGGCCTCAGAGACCTTTTTAAAGAAAAAAAAAATTCCTTAAGCTCTCCTTATGTGAAGAAAGTTTGTAAATTTATTTATCAATTTGTACAGGAATGTGACTAGGTCTGTGATCTGAAAGCATATTCTAAATATACCACAATGGATATTTTGATCAGTGAGTCTCAAAATATCAAATGATATTTTGAGTGGTATCCCTAGGTTAGTTTGACACTCTTGAAAGACTTCTTTTCTCCGAGGGGATAATGTGAGATTATCCAAATAGCCCCTGGGCTCTGCAGTCAAACCTGGGTTTTGAGGTTTTGATTCATTTGCGGTGGCATTTGGGCAAGTTATATAAAACCTCCGTGATCTTTGGTTTCTCCATAAATCAACGGATACGATGATGGCAGTTCGTAAAACATCTACTCATTTGGGGACGTGGCACAAAGGAGGCACTCAGTACATTGTAATGAGTGCCGTCTTCCCTTTTCTTACAAAGAGAAAGTTGTTCTTTGACAATGATTAGATTATTGGATGGGTGACAGAGAACTGTCATTTGTAGCTGAGCAATAAGTGACACTTGCTGCCAGAAACTCCCTCCACAATGCTCTCAACCTTGGCCGCACATTAATCTGAATCTGTGTACGTATTTAAAAAGAATACTGATGCCTGGGCCCTACACCCCAAAGATTCTTTAATCTGGGGACCCGCTTGGCAATAGAATATTTTAAACCTTTGCAGTATGTACAGCCTTTCCTCACGTACAGCCAAGGACTGAGAACAGCTGCTTTAATGCAGTAAAACTACCCTGAGGATATAGTTCTAGAGCTTCAAAGTATCATGTTGGATGAAGAGCTTTTCCAAGAAGTGTCTTGTAGACCAGAGGCGTGCCTATCACTAAATGTGGCCCGTTGCCGGTTTTCTAAGTAAAGTTTTATGCAAACACAGCTGTGCTCATATGTCTCCTCCGGTCTGGGCTGCTTTCCTGGTACAACAGCATGTTGGGGAGGTGTGACAGAGACAGAGGCTCAGAGAGTCCTCCCTGGTCCTTTAGAGAAAAGGCGTCTGACTCCTGCAACAGACCACTTAAAAATGGAATCATAGCACCGTTTTCCAAGACGCACTCCTGAAAGTGTAACTCCACAAGCGTTATCTCCTAAATTCTGTTCAAGCCCTTCCTTCTGTGACAACTCAAACTCGGGTCCAGCATTGTCCTCGGGAGTCGATAGTTAACATGCTGCAGTGCGTTGAGGCGGCCATTGTTTTGCTCCCTTTTAGAAGTATTGCCTATTGCTGAACAAGACTTCTCATGTTTACTTTAGTACTTACCATTTCTCTTTACATTTGTAAGTCTTGTAGAAATGGTAATAATCCACTTATCAAAGAAATTCCATGTGGGACGCTCTGACTTAACTCGCGGGGCTAAAATTGCAGAAAGCTAGAATGTTATCCTTATTATCAAATGTACTCACTCAGCCGGGAATGCCCTTTGAAACGGTGCTGACAGTTGAGAACACTTTGTAGCTTTCCTGCTCTGTTTTTTTAAGTCTGTATTTTTTTTTAAAAGTTTTTAGCGGAGGTGGATTCTGACACATTTCACTTCCTTGCTTACTCATAAAAATGGAGCTGCCCCCGCCCAAGGAGGAGGTGGGTTGGGGGCAGCGAGGCAGGTCACAAGGGACGTGTTCATCAGTATCTCCACAGTGTTTTCCTCACTTTCCCTCTTTGGCCAATCGGGACCTCATTAACACCTGTGCCCCCCCCTCTCCCCGCCACCCAAACCCAATGGCAGCTCTCGGAACCAGTTAGCACTTATGGAAGCTGTCTTGGGAGAGCCAGATGCTGTCACCCAGGCATGCTTTGTTGAAAGCGACCTCCCTAAAGGAGAGCATCCGGGCACTGCCTCGCTGCTGTGTCAGCACCGTAGTTGCGGATGGAAGCATGGGAGCCCATTAGCATTTTAAGAGATTTAATATCAGTCTTTACTAGGACAATGGGAGTGGGACAAGCTTCATCAGGAGTGCTGTCTTTGAGTCTCTCTAGGGCTGATTCAATCCTTGCTCCCATAAGAGAATCATTCTCTCCCAAGGAACAAGGAACACATCAATTGTGCCTGGTGGAGAGAATTGTTTAGGCATAGTGTGGTCCCCTGGGTTTTCGTGGTTCTGTCTGCCTGTCCCTTGGGACCGTGGAACCGCTCCGCTTCCTAGTCCACAATAGATGCTTCCCATGTGCCAGGGATCCATCCAGAGATCTCGGTGAAGGACCCAGCTTTTCTTGAACCCTCAGATTGCCGAGCCTCATTCTCGGGAGGTCCAGTGAACTTCATCGCTGGCCGGCTGTGATTTAAGCCATGATCAAAGGGGATCTTTCCATTTGTCTTTTGAGAGAAAGCTTTAAAAAAGATGACATTTCTTTCATCTTTATTCTGTTAAGAATTTGGGCGATGTGGATTGAGTTGGGAACTCTTGTTCCCTTGATGGACAGTTTTCAGTTAGAAGAGAGACAGACTTGGGAATGGATTATTAAGCAAAAGGTCTCTTCTAGCCATCGTACATTCAACAATGTAAAAGCAGTTCTCAGTCGCCCCCCTCACGTTGTGAGGCTCAATGTAAGATAGACATTTAAGGAAAGATGGTAATGACTAATACTGGGTTAGTGTTCTGTGTCAGTGACTGTGCTAAGTGAGCTTATATCTATGAACTAATTTTAATTATTTAAATTAAATCTGGAAAAACTTCTACTGTCCACCAATGACCTTGCACTATGTGCTGCTACTGTCTGTATATTCAGAGAGAAAAAAAAACTTGGAAAGTTTAAGCAACTATTTTTTTTAAAAAAGAGGAGTTTGAGTTAATCTAAGTATAAAATGTATGGGGGGAAAATGTAGGGGGACACAGGCTGTGTGGGTGGGTACGGGGACATGACTGCCACGCTGAAGGGGTGCGGGTTATTCTGTTGGTAATGAAGACCCCGTGAGGTTTGGATCCGAGGGCTGGTACCAGCATGGTCCTGAGGAAGCGTCTCTGGCACTGATGCTGGGGTGGGTGAGGCCGAGGAGGCCCCTGCCTAGAGCAGTGTGAGGGGACCGGGCGGCGGGCGCTCTGTGGACGGAACAGCATGGGGACTCTGGTGCTTTGCTTTTCCGCCCCCTTTCCATCCTCTCTCTGGGCCTTGGTTTTAAACAGTGCAACTTTTAAACATTCTGGCATAGACTCCTGCTTATTTTGAAGTTATTTCAGTGGTACAACAAACAAAAACAGTAAAACAACAAAACAAATGAAAATGCTGAATCTGGGAAAACTTCCACTGTCCACCAGTGACCGTGCATTGTGTCATCCAGAGGGCATCCCGCCTGCCCTCTGGGGTCAGGTGTGTGGATGAGAGCAGCGTCTCCATCAGTGCAGGGTGGCCAGGAAGGACGCACAGGCACACCATGTTCCCCCACAACTGCTTGCCCTGCCCGAGTGAAGAAAACGATCTGGAGGCACGTGTTTTACCCCAGAAGAACTTCTGATCTTGTTTGAAGGAATAGGCGTTGGGCTGTCCTAGGTGTTGAACCAAACTCAGCTTAGCCCTGGAGGTTCCCCACACCCCCCTGCAGAGAGCAGACCCACTGGCTCCCACTTGGGGGCGCTCTGGGGAGGGCGCTCCTTGCCCTGGACCCGTGTCCCTTATCCCTTCAGTTAGCAAGCCTGAGTTAAACTCTGTGTACCAGACGCTGTGCTGCATGTGAGGGACACAGTTGATGAGGACAGCACAGCCATCGTGGGCAGAAGCCTCCAGGGTGGTGTGGCACAGAAGCGAGTAGGCAAGCATACCAGTGCAAACACCGTGGAAGGTGCTTCTCAAGCTGTGGTGGGTCCTTGACTGCGTAAGCTCCTGGGAGGAATGAGAGAGAGAGAGACAAGGAGAGGAGGGAAATGTCAAAAGTTTGAGTGTAAAAGCCTAAAACCCCTTGGGGGTTAAGAAAAAAAATTCTGTAAATCTACAGAATAATAAACAATATGAATAATATTCATGTAAGTTTTTCAGTTGACCTAAGAACTGGAGATATTTCTGAGTTTGAATGGAAACTTCAGATTTTTGTTAAATTGGAACCTATTTTTTAGTTTTATTGTTTATTACCCTCTGGTTCCTTGTAATGAATATCCTTACAGTGCTCAAGAGGGATTCCTGCTGTCTGAGGGTCGGTATAGAGAAGGTTGAGCCAGGCCTGCACCCTGGGCCCTGAATTCCCAGGAGGTGTGGAAGGTGGTGAAGTCCAGGGCCTGGGCCTGGAGTTCTGGGAAGGGCTGGCCCGTCACAGGGGCTCCCTGTGGCTCTGAGGTGTGGGGGTTCGTTACTGACTTTCTTGGAATAACCTACGTTCTAAGCCTTATTTTGCCACTCATAAGTTCCTGGTGGAGCTTTGAGCCTTATAAGTCTCCTTTACTTTATTGCATTGAGGTAAAAAGTAACATAGTATCAAAGAGAGTAACACACTGTCAAATTTCCCTGGTTTCTAATCCTAATAGAAAATACTGTGAGGAAAAAGCACGTTACTGTGATGTATAGAGGGAGAATGAGATGAGAAACAAGGCAGTGCTTCCTCTGTTTCTGTGTCATTGTATTTTTACATTCTCTCCGCATTTCTGTGATCTAAGGGTTAGCTAGCTAAAGAATGATAGACTTTTCCTGATGAATAATGGTCACTCTCCTCTTTCAGCAGATTTCTGCGCACGGTAGATCTTCCTCCAACATCAATGGCGGACCCGAACTTGAACATTGCCTGAGTCCTGAAGGTAGCTCTCCATCTGATGGTTGCTTTTATAAAGCAAGTCATAGTGTGGAGTTGCTGGCCACCCCAAATCCGCTTGTGCTGAGTTCTCATCCTGAGCAGGGATGTGATCATGTCCCCAAGTTAGCCTTTGTGGGTCGTGTATTAAGCTATTCCAACTTCACTATTAGTCCCGAGCCTCCTTTATTTTTCCTTAGTGGTGATCTGCTCACAATTCCTAAATGGAGACTTCTTTTCTCAATTGGTTAACAAAACTGTTTCTTTATGTGATTGTGCAGTGTACTGGGGACCGGGGACCCAGTGTGAAAAGTAGTTGATCTTAAACACTTCTTTCTCCTGTACCCCCCCCCCCCCACTGCCTACCACCTACCACCCACCACCCACCACCTTTCTGAGAAGACTTTAAACCAGGAATTAGATTTAACAAGGCATCCTAGCCAGCTGGAATTTTCTTGACTAGAAAATCTTGAGGAGAAATTTTGAGAAAATTTCTAAGATCAAATCCCAAACAACTTGGACCAAGAAAAAAAAAAAGTTGAAAGTTTTAGTTAGGCTTCTTTTTACCCAAAGCTAATCACTTATTTTAGCTGTTATTTCAGGGATTTGTTACAGTTATTGATTATGTTGGCTTCTGATTTCAACCAGTAAATTCAAAAGATCAGCGATTCGGGTGTTCTAGTCAGACAGTGTGCTCAGAGACTTTCCTTAGTTTTACAATAGATTTAGAAAGAAATATGTTGCAATTTATTATTTTACAAGTACGTAGGAATCAAGATGAAATGTTGACGCATTCTTTCAACGTCACATTTATTCCTGTTTGTAGGCGTGAATGGTAACAGGTGCTCTGAATCAACAACTCTTCTCGAGAAATACAAGATTGGGAAGGTTATTGGTGACGGCAACTTTGCAGTAGTCAAAGAGTGCGTGGACAGGTGAGTGGACGATGAGGGTATCATTTTCCACCTACGCAGGCGTTTCTCCCTGGATGTGTTCCTTACCTAAATGAACAAAGGGCCTTCTGTCTACCTTTGGAGCCAGCTGTTTTGCATGCCCACGAGCAATTTGACAGGAAAAGCATATGTATGCAGGTGGAGTATAAATCTGCTTTGTATTCAGTATTTGAATTCAGCACTATGTCAGGTCTCATGTCTGAGCCAGAGAAAAATGGGAAAGCATAATTTACTTAAAATCCAATGTCCTAGACCAGTTGCCTGCACTAGCCCCTGCTGTCTGTATGTTAACCTGTTTGATCCGCTCGGCCACCCCTCAGTTAACACTTCATTGCATATGCTGGTAGTTCCGGATGCACGAGCTCTGACTTTAAGAACAGTATCTTACACTTTTGCCTATATTAAAATTATATTTTTGTTCAGCTTTGTTTTTAGGCCCTAAGTTCTCAAATGGTAAGAAAGAAACCCTTCCTCTTAAATTCCAGGCCTTTTGTGAACAGTGCTAGAACTGGGAAAGACCGATGAGCGTCTTTGTGTCCAGATGCCGCTTTCCTTACCTGTTCTGAGCGGTCAGTTTTTCCTGTTTGTGGGGGATTTTCCAGAAAGCTCTGGAAACTACCATTTTCCCCTTCTGCTGCGTCCCCCCTCCCGGGGGGGACTCCAGTGCTCCTTCTGTTGGTGCACAAAGCGCCCCCTGTCCTCAAAGCCCTGTCACTTGGGTCCGGAACACAGACTGTCCCCCAGGTGACACATGCAGCCTCTCAAATGTGACTTGCACAGGCTTGTTAGAAAGCCGAGGCAGGCTTTGGTTGATGGAATGGGGGAGCAATTGAAATAAGTTACTTCTCCAAGGTGGCCTGACTGGTGTGTCCTGTGGCCACCTGGCAAACGCAGCTGCACTCAGGAGAACTAATATATTCTGAGAAGACTGCAGTGTTGCTTGTTGAACTGTTTTCCTCTACTCAAGGACATTATGTTACCCTGTTCAGATTAAAATACGGTCAAGGGGAGTCAGTGTTAAGTAACAGTATCAAGAGAGTCTTGTGTCCAGATAAATGGTCTCCCTGATACTAGAAACGGACGTTGAAAGGTGTGAATAAGATGGCACCCGCTGGAGTTTGGGCTGAGAAATAGATACAGAGAGTCTACAGCAGGCATGGCCAACAGTTTTTGCCCCCGGGCCAGATTAGAAAGAACCCTTTTTTCACGGGCCAGATGAAATATTAAAATTAAAAAATGTTAAATACAAAAATGATTCGTTTAAGTAAACAAAATTTTATTATGTAATTTGTTTATGAATAAATGTGAGTGAAAAAATTTTAATATACAATATTGTTTTAATAAAATATATTTTAATAAAAATATAATTACATATTGTACGAATATCCAAACTGTATCACAATTAATCAAAACAATATTTAATTAATAGAATGAGCTTGATGGGGTTATATCACAAATAAAACAATTATTTCGTTTTACAACAGCCTGGACATGTTTTCAGTTATCAGCTGCAGCTATTGTCTATGCTACAATGCCACTTGATTCAGCACACTTGACCACAAAAGTAACGAATTGTTTGACCTTGGGTGCGCACTGGCAAACTCCACCTAAAAGAATGGGTTTCACATCACCACTAAACGTCAAACAGTTCATATCGAGTACAGACGAGTACAAAAGTTGTAAATCTTTATAATGGAATTATTTTAAAAAATAAGTATTTCAAATCCATTCTACCAATTACTGGAAGTTAACCCTAGATTAGTCACATGCGGAATTCTTTTCTGCATATCACTATCTTCTTAAATATCTCGATTTCCAATAATCAAAGACACTTCTACTTTTGAGTAGCTGAGATTTTAAAGTAGCGGAGAATATTACAAATTTAATTGCGGGCTGCATAAACTCATTATGCAGGCCAGATCTGGCCCACAGGCTATATGTTGGCCATGCCTGGTCTATGGGCTTTTCAGCTTTGAATTATGGACTAATTTGATTACTATTAGATACTAATAGATTAACTTAAAGATGTATTAATGGTAGGAAGTTTTCAGTCACTTTGATTCGTTTCTCCTAATTTTATTGTGCCTCCTAAAAGAACAATTTTCAGATTTAAGTAAGAAAAAAACAAAACACTTTTTTTGTCCATATCTGATACAATAGAGTTTTTAAAGCACTTTTAATATGTAAGTTATTTAAAACATTATATTAATATTTATAAAGGAGATCAACAGTGTGGCTCTGAGCCTCAAACCAACGCAGCTAGTAATTGTCCAGGTCCTGAGTGAGAACAGTGCAGAATGAATAAATAGTCTCAAAGGGAAAAAAAATGGGATTGGGAGGCTTCTGCAAGCTGATGGCAAGCCAGAGCCAGAGGCTCCAGTCTGCTTTATTATATAGTGTAGACTGAGAATTCAAGCCTTTAAGCCATATGCAAATAAGGAAGTCTCTGACACAAAGTCACTCATCTGAGGCATAAACAGGAATCCTCATAAGCAGGGGTCCCCAAACTTTTTACACAGGGGGCCAGTTCACTGTCCCTCAGACCATTGGAGGGCTGGACTATAAAAAAAAACTATGAACAAATCCCTGTGCACACTGCACATATCTTATTTTAAAGTAAAAAAACAAAACGGGAACAAATATAACATTTAAAATAAAGAACAAGTAAATTTAAATCAACAAACTGACCAGTATTTCAGTGGGAACTATGCTCCTCTCACTGACCACCAATGAAAGAGGTGCCCCTTCCGGAAGTGCGGTAGGGGCCAGATAAATGGCCTCAGGGGGCCGCACATGGCCCGCGGGCCGTAGTTTGGGGACCCCTGCTCATAAGAGTACACCACCCCACATCATGCAACAGTCAAGGGTGTGAGGAAGCACTTAATCTTAAAAAGGGTGTTTGAGAAGATCTTAGTCTTAAAAGGGTGGGGAAGAGCTTAGTCTTAAAGTAAGTCCTAGGCTATATGGACTTTATCAGCTTACAGCCTGTCTCCCACAGCTCTGGGTTTTTTCTTTTTGAGGTATGTTTCTTTCTGAACCCCCTCCCCAGCATCCTCTCTGATGTGTGGAAGGGGAGCCAGCCTTCCTTCCCTCAGTCAGCGCAAGAGGCAATCAGGGCTGATGCCAGTATCTGTGATTTATATCCCAAGCAGCCTTCTTCTGTTTGTTCCACAGGTCCACTGGAAAGGAGTTTGCCCTGAAGATTATAGACAAAGCCAAATGTTGTGGAAAGGTACAGTATACCTAACTTTTGAAAAGGAGCTGAAAAGCCTCAGTGAGGTGTTTATTGCGCTGCAGAATTTAAGTGGGGATTTGATAAGACCGTAATAGTGGGGGGGGGGCACTATTAAGCTTTTTTTTTTCTGGGCCATTTTTTAAAAACTTAAATCCTAAAACAGTACATTGATTTGATCTTGGTTCTCACTATCAAAAAAAAAAAAAAAGTAAGTTCTCTTCTCTGCGCGATGCGTTTTTCAAACTAAAACACAGTGACACACAGAAGGTATGTCAAGAACTGTGTGGAGTCTGAGACTTGACCATACTTTCAAACTAATAAGTTAGCCATCCTGCTTTCTTTCTTTTTCTTTTTTTTTTTTTTTTTTTTTTTTGTATTTTTCTGAAGCTAGAAACGGGGAGACAGACTCCTGCATGCGCCCGACCGGGATCCACCTGGCACGCCCACCAGGGGGCGTCGCTCTGTTGCGACCAGAGCCACTTTAGCGCCTGGGGCAGAGGCCAAGGAGCCATCCCCAGAACCCGGGCCATCTTTGCTCCAATGGAGCCTTGGCTGTGGGAGGGGAAGAGAGAGACAGAGAGGAAGGAGAGGGGGAGGGGTGGAGAAGCAGATGGGCGCTGTGTGCCCTGGCCGGGAATCAAAGCCGGGACTTCTGCAGCCAGGCCGACGCTCTACCACTGAGCCAACCGGCCAGGGCTGTCCTGCTTTCTTGATGCTGGCAGAAGACACAAGCTTCCTGGGTCAGGGACAAAAACACTTGATTACTCGTGGTTCCGCAGACAGCATGCGCTCTGTGTTTACATTGGTTCCTCTCAACTCCCCGAGTTTCACGGGAGGCAATGTAGTGGCCTGGCTGGATGCTGTGCACACATGGGTTTGAGTCACAGCAGAGGATCCCCAAGTTTAGGAAACTCCCTATCTTAGGAGGGCCGCTGGGAAACCTGATCAACCTTTGCCCCAGGGGAGAATACTATTTTGATAATCGTGGTTAGAAAACAAATGTGCTCTCTGCCCGTTTCTCTTTGCTCCAAGGGTGTTTACTATACAAACTTATTCTTGAAAAGATAGTTTGTAACAAAAACTGTGCAGAACAACATGGTTTGTCTCCCCAACCAAATGAACTCTTTTCTTCTCTATTCCCAAGCTAGGGTAGGGAACGAACGCTACAGGAGTCCTCCTGTTTTCACTGTTTGAAGAGATGTATATTCTATAGCAGGGACAACAAAGACCTTTTTTTTTCTTTTTTCTTTTTTTTTTTTTTCTGAAGTTGGAAACGGGGAGGCAGTCAGACAGACTCCCGCATGCGCCCGACAGGGATCCACCTGGCATGCCCACCAGGGGGCAATGCTCTGCCCCTCTGGGGCGTTGCTCTGTTGCATCCAGAGCCATTCTAGCGCCTGAAGCAGAGGCCATAGTACCATCCTCAGCACCCGGGCCAACTCTGCTCCAATGGAGCCTTGGCGCAGGAGGGGCAGAGAGACACAGGAAGGAGAGGGGGAGGGGTGGAGAAGCAGATGGGCGCTTCTCCTGTGTGCCCTGGCCGGGAATTGAACCTGGGACTCCTGCATGCCAAGCCGACGCTCCACCACTGAGCCAACCGGACAGGGCCAACAAAGACCTTTTTAAGATTCCTTTTTAGAAGCCTAATAGTGACAAGAGCAGGTTTTAGAACTCACTCCAACACTGGGAGCTACTAGCCACTTGTGGCTACGGAGCTCTTGAATGTGGCTAGTCTGAATTGAACCACACTGTTAAGTATAAAATGCACGACAGATTTGAAACTTAGTATTAAAAATAAGGATGTATGATACATCACTAATATCCTTTGTATCTGATTACATGTTGAAATGATATATATATATATTTTTTTTGTGTGTGTGTGTGTGTGGCAGATACAGAGAGAGAGTCAGAGAGAGGGACAGATAGGGACAGACAGACAGGAATGGAGAGAGATGAGAAGCATCAATTCTTTGTTGTGGCTCCTTAGTTGTTCATTGATTGCTTTCTCATTATGTGCTTTGACCCGGGGGCTATAGCAGACCGAGTAACCCCTTGCTCAAACCAGATGAACCCGCGCTCAAACTGGCAACCTCAGGGTCTCAAACCTGGGTCCTCCACATCCCAGTCCGATGCTCTATCCACTCGGCCACCACCTGGTCAGGCAAAATGATAATATTTTTTGATACATTGGGTTAAATTAAGGAATCTTAACTTCACCTACTTTATATATATTTTTAATGCATCTATGAGAAAATTTAGACTTATGTATGTGGATCATAATTGTAATTCTGTTGAACAATGCTGCTAGATTGTGTAAAGTTTAATCTTTGCCTCTCTTTACTGTGTGACCTTGGAAAAATTACTTAACACCTCTGTACTTCTGTTTCTCTCTCTAAACCAGGGGTCTCAAACTCAACTCAGCATGTGGGCCGCAGAGCAAGATCACAGCCATTCGGCGGGCCGCACTAGTTCTACAAAAGGCAACTGTTATGCAACACTTTTCTCACTGCAGTTGAAAACAAAAAAAAAATCAGTACAACAAGCACAATCGTACATGCAGTTTACTCAGTGTCACAAAACGACCAGAAACTGTAGTTCGCATCACAACTGCTGTTAACTAAGCTAATATCTAGCTAGGATGCTAGAGAAATGAAAAATACAAGTAGGCCCCTAGGCTTACTTAATTTTATCCAAAATATTTTGAACTTCGTGGATTAGTCTGCGGGTCGCACAAAATTGTTCGGCGGGCCGTGAGTTTGAGACCCCTGCTCTAAACTATGGTTATTAGTAGTACCTAAGACAAGATTATTAGGAGGAGTAATTGAATTAAAACATGGGAGACTTGTAGAAAAGTACCAGTATATAATAAGAATATAACACAGGTTAACTGTTAACCTTATTAATATGAGAAATTGAGAATTTATAGTTAGGAAGGTTTTATGTGATAGTAGTGATTTTATATCTACTGAACTCCTAAACTAGTCTTCAGTGGACATTTATAAATTTGTGTATTTAATACAGGGAACTTAAAATATTATGGTAAAGTTTTAGAAAAATCTTCTCAGAGCCCCAGAATGGAAAATCTAAGAGGCAAATTTATCATATGTGCTTTTTTATTTTTATTTTTTACTACGCTGAGACAGTTGAGGAAGGAGACACTGTGCAAACACCCTTCTTTTCTTTGAATAACTGAGGTTTTCCTAATTTTTCTTCAGTTCCATGTGCTTTCGCTTATTGTTCTAACCAATAATGTTAAAATTTTCAACTGTAAAGCCTTTTCTCTGTGTTGGTAAGCATAGCTCTTTTCATCTGGAGTTGTGTGGTCTGAGCAGAAGGTGTCATCATTTCGGAAGCCAGGTTCTAAGCAACTGTATTATTTTTCAAAATAGTAAAAAAAAGGTAATAATCATAATTGCTGTGGTAGGGCTATTGTTTATCTGATTAACTTTTAGGCAGCTGTTTTAGTAGTTGAAGAAAGAATCTTTCAGTGTGCAAAAAATTCCAGCTTAGGTCACTAGGTGCTGAGGTAAGAAACAGGTCACTTCAAATACTGGCTCTTGTTTTTCCTTGCTTTTGGATGGCATTCTATTTCATAATTCATGATCATATATTATACTTATTTGTATCCTCACATGTTTTTTTGAACAAGTATTTCCACATTGGCTATATAAAATTATAATTTCAAAACTTGATTCATTCCAAGTAAGTTGATTTTCCCATTAGTTTCTATTCTTAGAAAAAAGGTGTAGAGAATTTGTTGCTTAAAACAAAAGTTAGAGGCAGGCAATCAGCCACTGTACTGAGTATTGTTGGTCACATCTGCTTTGAGGGCTGTAGGCAGAAAATTAATAATGCTGGAAGTAATATCTGCCCTTTATTAAAGTGTATAATCTACCCAGGCTTGTACTGTTGGGAACTTTCACATTACTTTTAATGACTTGCAAAGCAGTTGTACCAGTTTTACAGATAAAGAGAGATTCAGGTTAGATAGCTTCCCACAAGTCACACAGAGGGAGAGCCGTGACTGGAATTTTGGACTACTCAGTCACTCAGCCTGTACCTTGGCCGATCGAACATGCTCCCTCTCCAAGTTAAATTTATTCATTTGCTCATATAATAAGAACTTGGGGTGAGGGGAGAAATTCTTGACCTCTCTGATCTTCTGTTTGCTTTTCTGTAATATACCTGAGCATGAGTAGATAAATTTCCTCATTTTGCCTAATATTTGATATGTGTGTAAGATCCTGTGCTAGGAACACAGTATTTTAACATCTAGGTTAATGTCAGGTTCTACAGAGAGTGTTATGGGAGCTTGAGGGGAAGCATATGAGTGAGAAGTAGGTGATCAGGGAGGATGGATGGCACAGAGCAAGAGGCGTTGGCATTGGCCTTCCAGCAGTGGGTGGGATTTCAATAGGAAGCCACAAAAGGGGGGCCTGCCAGGCGGCCACAGCCCGAGGATGGCCCAGAGGATGGAAAGCATGTTGGGTTCCACAAAGTAGGAGACTGTTGCAAGATCTGCCTTGCAGCCAGATTTATGGAGGCTATTGAGAAGGCTATGGTGTTTGTAAATTTGAGAATTCTTCCATGTCTAATATCCTAAATAATATTTATTCTAAATGAATATTTATTGAAGTCCCACAGTGTCCAAAGCTCTGAGCTTTCTGTTACAGAGCTTAGATGTGACGTCTTCCCTTCTCTCCCCACTGTTTTGTGTTCATTGTCCATGTGTTATGAGCCCGGACAGGATGTAAATCCAAACAAATATTGTAGTAGTTTCCTAAGGCTGGTGGAATAAATTACCCACAAACTTGGTGGCTTACCACAACAATAATGTATCCTCGCACAGTTCTGGGGGCTGGAAGTCTGAAATCCACACTGCTTCTTGATGGCCTTAAGAAAATCTGTCCTTCCTCTAACTCCAGAGCTCCTGGTGGCTGGCGGTGTTTCTTGGCTCCTGGCCACATCACTTCAGTCTCCGCCTCCATCTTTACAACACTTTCTCTTCTGTGTGTGTGTGGTGTGTGTTTTCTCTTCTGTGTGGGCCATATCTCTCTTATCTCATGAGGGCAGGTGTGACGGCACCCAAATAATCCAGAGTTATTTATTGTAGAAGCCTGTATCACATCTGTAAGAACCCGCCCTCCCCCCCAACAAGGCAATATTTACAAGTTCCAGGGACTTGAAATCTTTGGCCATTATTCAGTCTACCACATATCTGTACCACAGAAATCACATGTAGGGATTGAAACACTTGATCCGACTGTCCCGTCCTCAGCAGGACTCTGAGCAGCAGCGACAGTGCCGTATGCTCGCGTTGGTCGGAAGCGTGCATGGCGTGTGCGCTCATTCACTCCCGCACTCAGGACTCGCGATGCTAGTTACTGGAGAGCAAGAAAAACCGAACCCTCCCAGACAGCAGAGTGAGAGCTGTGGACCGGAACAAGCACAGAGGGGAGGGGAGCCAGTGAGAGGCATACCTAACCTAGCCCTGGCTGAGCAGGGGGGGCCGTTTAGAGGACGTGAGATCTAATCTTGTCCCGTGGAATAAACACGAAGTAGGGAAAGAAAACGCCAGACAGGGAAGCTGCCTGTGCAAATGCCGAGAGGTCACAAAGGGACTAGAAGTGAGTGGGTGGGTTCAGAGGCTGTTGAGAGGGTAGACCTGGCAGGGACTGGTGATGCAAGGATGGGTGGGCTGTAGCAGAGGATGAGGGAGGGAGCGCGCGGGGGGGGGGGGTGTTCCTGTTTGCGTTGGGCAGCCAGGCCCATCCAGCGAGAGGAGACACGGGCGAAAGCACTGTGTGAAGGGGTTGGGAAGGGTGGAGACACGATGATTAGTTTGGTTTGGGAGAGTTGTTTATTCCCTAACCTCCCTCCCTCCCTCCCTCCCTCCTTTTGTCTGTCTATCTCTATCTTTGTCCTGGTTGTGTGTGAAAAACAACCATGGCCAAAGATAAGGCAGTATCCTTTGCCAAGTTAGCAGTTTTCTTTACCATTTGCTCTCACCCAGACCGTGGACCACTGCCATGGAAGGATTCATATGCAAATTCTTTGGAGTCAGAACCATGAATCACTTAACATAAATAATGGCAGATGATCGAGTAATGTAAGTTCAGTGCAGTTCGAGACAAAAGTGGTGTTCATGTTGTATTTAGAAACATTTTCCTGGAAAATATAACCTAGAGAGTCTTTTTTACGTATTAGAAGCAAAGATTACATGTGGGTTCCATTAGAAATGGAGGATAACACTTGTAGAGCTTTGCATGAGTTGCTTTTGTTTTGCTTCTGAGGATGATTAGTTTTAAGAAGTGGGTTGTTCCTTTATAGACAACTGTACAAGCACAGTCAGAGGTTGGGAGCAAAGGCTAACGGCTCCCACATCCCAGCAGTACTTGCTGTGTGCTTGGAATACCAGTCATTGCCAAGTAGGACACAGTGAGCTGAGATGATCAATAATGACAGAGACGATGTTGCTGTACTATTTGAAACATGCCACTGCTGGTGGTCCTGGGGGAAGTTCCGTATGTGATACACCCAGAAGACTTTCCGTTGTGCCTTTTATCCAGAAAGATCATTTTAGGGAGGTGTAGTCTCCTTAGGTAGCACACCTGTTATTGTAACTGCAGTTTGAGAAAGCTCTTGGTGATGGGGACGATTGCAGGTACGTCACTCTAAATTAGCGTCACAAACAGAGGTAAATTTACAGACTCTTCCAACTTTGGTGGATCTGGGGAGGAGGGAGAATTGAAGTGATAAATCCATTTAGCTTTCAAAAAAAAAATGCCTCTTTTATGACAGTGGTAGTGACTTTTGTCGTTTGTCTTGGCTTCACAGAGAGTGAGATAAATTCACTTGCTCACCTTTAAATGTTCACAAAAGTACGGCTAACCTGATCTTCAGTGTGAATAAGGACATACAGGGCACAGATGATGCAGAGGCTTCGGAATAAATGTCAAATGTAGGATGTTTGCCAAGCCTCTGTCTCTGTGACTACAGGAGGTGGCCTGCTCAGCTGCGTCCCTAGGGAGGGCAGGGAGGGACAGGGGAGGGGGCTGTCTGCAGCCAGGACTCCTGCTGCTCTGTAACTTAGACATAGGGATGGGAGACAGGCAGGTGGTCCTGTCCCCAGACTCCCCGGCGGGGTGTGTTAGGGTCTGAGAACCACCGTTTTTTCCAGGAGATTTGGAAGCATTTGCTGAGCCCTGCTCAGTAAAGGGCATAGATTTTCCTTCTGCTCAGAGAGCCTGGGGTGGTTCTGCCTGGCTGCCCAACTCAGCGAGGTATAACTTCTAGTTCCGGTATTTTCAAGGAATTAAATACATACAGCTTTGCAGTTGTCTTTTTCATTTTGAAAACTTCCAACTTTTACCGAAGCAATCCCCTTTGAAAGGATGTATGGCACAAGGAAAAAAAATGAGGGCTGGGGCGTCAGACACCTCAGGTTCGCATTTGACCTCAAAGAACTATTCTAGGGATACAGTGTTAAGGTGTTGCACGAATACCTTGCACGGCAGTGGACAGTGACAAGATTCCTAGTTAGGGTTGGTTCTTTCCTCTCTCCTACCTCTGATTAGCGTCTGTACTGTCATTTGCTGACATTTCTTCAGTGACACTTGGACAAGCACCATGCGTTCAGTGCATAGGAAACACAGCCCAGCATCTCCTACAGATTTTCTCTGTGGGTTACTTACTGTTGTTGCTTATACTTTCAACTATTGTCAAGAAGCATTGGAGATGGCTTCGAGCAAACATGCACAGACACATGGATGCATGAGGATAGGGGAGAGGGACCGTGCATGTATCCTGAACTGGAGATAAGATGGACAGTGTATGCCCACTGCCACGGAACACTGAATTTAGGTGGGGTTTTTTTAATTAATTTTAATGGGGTGACATTGATCCATCGGGGTACATATGTTCAGAGAAAACATCTCCAGGTTATTTTGACATTTGATTATGCTGCATTCCTATCACCCAAATGAATTTAGTTTTGAAATTCATAATAGCAAAGGCAAAAGGGACAGTATAGGACAGTGATCCTCAACCCCTGGGCTATGGACCGCTACCGGTCCGTGGACCATTTGGTACCGGTCCAAAGAGAAAGAATAAATAACATGAAACGTTGTTAGAATAACAAATTTAAATACAGCCTGAATAATGAGGACATGCTTGTTCCTCCTTTAACTTAGCCCAATAAATATCGTGAGTTCGACAATTATATTTAAAAATACCACAATTTTTACGCCGGTCACATAATTTTATTTTGTGCATTTATTCGTTCCACCCTAAAGGCCAGTCTGTGAAAATATTTTCTGACATTAAACCGGTCCGTGGCCCAAAAAAGGTTGGGGACGACTGCTATAGGGGATATACACATGCACATATACACGGATATATAATATTGTGTAACTAGGTAGCAGATGATGTCTCTGATAGGGTGAGTTTTATATGAAAACTGTATTTGAATATCTAGAATGTCTCAGGGAAGTTAATTTTATAGAGTGTACCCTAAATTCAAGGTAATTTATTATTACAGTTACTGAGGATCGGCCAGTGTGCCCTTAGTGAGAGGTTTTCGTGTCTCATGATAAGGTAGAGTAATAGTAATTCATGATTTCTGGTTGGTGGGTTGAAGATAATTCCTTAATTCTGTGAGTAAACATTTTGCTACAGTGCTGATCCCAACTGCATGGCGCACCAGGACTGCTACCCGTGTGGCATTTTCAGAGGCAATGTGAGTAGGGTCCCCATGGTACTGTATGTTTTCTGCTTTCTGAAATACAAGAGGATGAGGATCATCCTCTGGTAAATGATTTCATTGCCAGTCCTAGATGAAGAAAGTTGTTTTTTCACGACTTTCAACCTCAGTTTCAAATTCATATTAGTAATGGTTTAAAAACAACAAATTTTAATGCCCAAGTCATATGCCATGTTTCCTTACATGCCTGGGCTTCCTGCTGAAATGACAAAGCGGTTCCTGCGGAATCGTGAAGCAGTGCTGTGTGCCAGGCTTTTGTAGCATGCCCCCTCCCGTGGGGTTGGAGTAGCGGAGAGCCAGGGACGCAGCGTGTTCTGGGGCCAGGACGCAGCACTGGGCCCTTTTGAGGGATGTTTTGAAGGATGCCTGTTTTACTTGTTGCTGGTGATGATGAGGGGTCTCACTGACTTGTCCTGTCGCTGTGGAAACCAGCAAGGCCCGGGTGTGGTTTGTCTCTGCACTGAGGGAGATGCGTCCTTTGACACCCGCTGTCCAGTCTGTGGTGTTGCCCAGAACCCAGGGAGGGAGCGGAGGCTTCTGCGCTGTCTGACCCACTCCTCTCCATCCTCCGTTTGACAGGAGCACCTGATCGAGAACGAAGTGTCCATCCTGCGCCGAGTGAGACACCCCAACATCATCATGCTGGTCGAGGAGATGGAAACAGTTACTGAACTCTTCCTGGTCATGGAACTGGTCAAAGTAAGAGCGTGGGGAGATCTTGGGAGATTTCCTGGGTGCCAGATCCCAAGACTTAACCATCTTCTTTTATTTATTTTATTTTTTTTTTTAGAGAAAAGATAGGGACAGATAAGAAGCATCAACTCATAGTTGTGACACTTTTAGTTAATTAATTGCTTTCTCGTATGTGCCTCTACCGGGGGGCTGCAGCTGAGCTATTGACCCCTTGCTCAAACCATTGACCTGGGCCTTCAAGCCAGCAACCACAAGGGCATGTCGATGATCCTGCGTTCAAGCCGGATGAGCCTGCACTCAAACCGGATGAGCCCTGGCTCAAGCCGGTGACCTCAAAATTTCAAACCTGGGTCCTCAGCATCTCAGGCTGATGCTCTGTCCACTGTGCCACCGCCTGGTCAGACAGACTTAACCGTCTTGTTGAAGTACTTAACCAGAAAACTGTTTTGTGACCTTAAAACTTTTTTTTTATAATCGTCCAATTTTGAGGCTTTTTTTTTTATCTTACCTGGGCAGATGAACCTTCTTTGTTACCTTTGTGGGATGGCCACTCTTGAAATTTTGATAAGTCCTTTTGTGTCCTCTAGGGTGGAGACCTCTTTGATGCAATTACCTCTTCAACCAAGTACACCGAGCGTGATGGCAGTGCCATGGTGTACAACCTGGCCAGCGCCCTCAGGTACCTCCACGGCCTCAGCATCGTGCACAGGGACATCAAACCCGAGAACCTCCTGGTATGTCCCTCTGCCTTTTCTGTCCCAACTCACACCTCTTTTCCTTTACAAGGACCGTAGTCTCATGCAAACAGTGACATTTTAGAGTCTGTACCAGTCCTGAGAGCAAGACTGAGAGAGTTTACATTGCGAACATCAGTCTGATGCAAGCCAGTGACCACGGAGTATTAATGAGTTTCTTCGGTTGATCAACATTTCTGCATTTCTTGTTTATCAGACATCAGAAAGCATGTTTTCACTTATGTTTCATTGATGGTCCTGACTGAAGAAAGGTGAGCAGGGAAATCATTCTGAAGAATAAATTGGAGACAGAATTAGAATGTGAAGGGTCATTCATGTGCTGGACATCTTTGGGCATGTAGTTCATTCGTCTCAGCTTTACCAACATGGAAATTGAGACCCAAAGATGCTAATTTTTCTTGCTTAAAAGTCTCATTTGCCCCATTGTTCTACAGAAGAAAGTCATACTGTGACACTCACAGCGCCTTGTGATCTGCCTCCAGTTTGCCAGCCCTTCCCTTCCTGTCCGGCCAGGTGGCAGCCACCCTCAGACCATACTGAACACCCGTTCCTGGTGGCCTTCCTATCTAAACAAAGCTTGCTGATTGGGCCCATCCTTCTGTCAGCACTGTAGAGGAATTTGGGGGAAGCTGCTTGTGGAGTTGTGCGTGCATATACCCCCAAACATACACAAGACAGTCGGCTTCTCTGGTTCTGCCTTTCAGGGCTGAGCTGTCCTTGTCACTGCGGTTTAGAAGGCGAGTCTATCTGAATCCTCTATATCATGTTATTCCAACACCAGTTTCCCCTGACCCCGTACAGCAGCTAGTTACAACTTGGCTTTATGAATAGCATTATACCTCCTTTGCTTGTGTCCATACTGGTCTCCCTGCAACGGGACACACACACTGATCGTATAAGATAGTGAGCAGAAGGGCGTGTCTTCTTTGACCTTCCCCCTGGGCAGCGTCGGCTGGGGCCGCCTCTGGCTTCCGCTGCAGTTGCATGGGTGCTGATTTTACCATCACGTGTCTGTCTCCTAAGCACCCCAAGGGGCAGGTGTGTGTCTCAAGCACCTTTAGATCTCCAGTGCCCCGAGCAGTGCCAAGTGATACCACGGTGTGAGGACTGCACGCTTGGCGATGGGTCGCTGACGACCACTGAGCGCGCCAGCCGCGGGCACTGGGGCTCGGTCTTCACAGCCTGCGTCCTGCCTGCGCTGTGCAGATAGTTGTTGAGAGGCGTGTGTTGAGGAGAGCCGGGGGCCCTGCTGGCGACACCGCCCATCAGAGGGTCTATTTCCCCCTTTGGGTAACACCATCTGAGGATTTCTGAGCGACTGTGTGAACAGCTGTGAGTTGTTTCCTCACTGTATTCTGCCCGGAGGGATCTAGCTTTCTTGTCCGCGTGTTCCTCTTAGGAAAACAAAGAGCCTGCCCTGTGGAGGAAGGCTGCAGGTGGGATTCGGTGTTGTGAACTTGAAAGAGGGATGGAGACCTGGTTGTCTCTTGGGCCTCAGGATGGCAGTGAGGCGAAGGTGTTCGCTCCCCATCACAGGCTTCTCACCTGCGGTGGCCTCGCCGTGTCCCCCACACGCAGGGTCCTCCGCCCTCTGGCTGCGTTTGGCCAGGGCCTTCTTCACAAGCTAAGGTGACAGGACATTCCCCATGCGGCCTGACACAGACACTGTGCTGTGAATGAGGACACCCCCTGTGCTGGCCCCCTGCACCCCAGTGGCCGCCACGACGGACAGTTTCTGTGGCTGATGGAGCCGCACCGTAGGTGCCCAAGAGCCACTGGCCGCCGTGGAGCCAGCCCGACCACAGCACTGGTCGTTAAGGCTGCTAGGCAGTGGCCCGAGATGTCGGTGAGCGTCCCGTACAGCACAGCGCCCGCTTCCCGGCTCCCCGAGTCCACCCTCCCCCCATTTCTTCTCTCCCCCACTCAGTCTGCAGGGCGTGGGAGTTTCATAATCTGACACCTTGTTACACACCAGGGGAAGAGACTGCAAGGGGGAGGGGTGTCCCCAAATGCAGCCAGGACGTCAGAGTCAAGCTCCTCGTCTGTGTAGTCTGGCCTAGCCCGTGTGGTCCCCTTCCCACCACCTGCGCCAACCCCCTGGTGCCACCCGAACGGGAAGAGGAGAGAAAGAAGGTGACAGCGGATGTCTGGATGAAGCTAACTGTGTGAAACGGAGAGGAGGGTTGTCTCGGTCAGCCCTCGGATGCCCTTAGCTGCACACACCCAAGTAAAACTAAAACACGTGGCTGCCCCCAACCAAGCAGAATGCGGTTAGAGCCCTGACCGGACCTCTCCGCAGAGCCTGGACCTCGTCGGCAGGCTGGCGCTGGCCGGGGCGAGAGAAGTAAACACAGTCACTGTCAGCCGCCTCCTGCTCCCAAGCCATCAGTTTCTAAACACCGGGAGCATTCAGACGTCTGATTTGCATCCCCTCCTCGGTCCCGGTCGCGGTGTCATAATTTAAAACCCTGCCGTCAGAGCCGTACGGGTCACCGTGTCAGGGAGCACAGCGGTGGCCATTAATGCCCTGAGTTACAGCCTGGCGGTGCCCTGTCAGTTAACTGCGAGGGACCAGTGATAAATTCCGCTTTCCGGGAGTCCCGGGGCTGGGGCAGAAGAGGGCTGGTTCTCACATCCGAAGTCCTGCTAAATCATCGTGGTGACATTTTATTTGGAGAACATGCTGCGTTCACTTGGTATGTGGGATCTGCATTTCTCATAATTTTTTTAGTTTTGCATATTCGGAGAGCGAGCAGCGCAGGGCCGGCGTGCCCCCCCCCCCCATGGTTGGAGTCCACCCCGCGTCCATAGGTGTGTGTGTGGGGGGCGGCAGGCACGGCTGTGCTGGGTCTCACGGGCAGGGCTCGCTCACAGGACAGACGGCCGCGGGACCCTGCCAGGGGATGGTGGTGGCGTTGGTTAGAATGTGCCTGTGGTTATCCACTGGCCACTCTGTGCCTCAGTTTCCTCTTCTGTAAAGGGGAGGCACCAGTTCTCTTCCCAGTTGCCCAGTGGGGTGACTGGAGATGTCCAGGGAGGATATTGAATCTCCAGAGTTCCGTGAGGATGCCTGTTGCTTGGAGAACCGAACTCTCTGCCAGAACAGAAGGCCCGCAGCCCCCATGCACTTATCACCTCCTTCCGAAAACCACTCTCTTACTTACAGTGATACCGTGCGCGTGCGTGTCGGTCTCGGACAGCTGCGTGCCAGCGTGTGCTTGCACAGAGATTGATGGGTAGTTAGACATCTTTCCTGCTTTGCAGACACTCTGCAGCTGAGATTTGAAATGTACTCAAATTGTCTTTCACATATTTGCCTCTGTGTCTAGCGTGGTGCAGAGATGTATCAGATAAAATACTGTTATTTCAGGCTCGTCTGCTGCTATGACAGTTCCCTTTTGATGTTTTAGCCAAGAAGCACCACTTGCTCAGACATAACTCAGCAGTTATGGACTGTTCAGTCCCTTTCTATTTCTGCTCCTGCATCTGCCTCTGAATTCCTTTAGGGGATGTGAAACCGGGACTGCTGGGCCTCCTAAGGGCCTGACAACCACTCTAACTGCCCCTCAGCAATCCCTCAATTGAATGTCTAAAATAAACACTATTTTTTAAGAATGTGTACCTAAATGAGTGTTTTAAAGTTATAAAAACAAAACAATGTTAATAAAACTTTGTGTGAAAACTTTCATGATATATTTAGAATTACAATGTTGCTTATAATGCCCTTATCACTGCCATTACTTTGGGAATTTCCAAAGTCTGAGTTTTGGTACATGCGTCATAAATTCTAACTGGTTTCCGACATCGGCATGTTCTCGCCAGTGTTTACATTGAACATAATGGATGGAAAGTGCTCGCGAGGCTGCAGCAGGACTAAGAACCTGGTTTCTGTTGCTTTAGGCTGAATCATGAGTAGCTTTGAAAATGCCTCTGCTGAGTTGTGGGCGGACGCAGAATGATGGATGTCCGAGAGGGACTCGGAACCCTCAGGGTTACACCCGGGACTTGGAAGTCATAACGTGGTGTGCTGGGTGTGCGCTTCGTCCACGAACGCGGCACAGTGATCAGAACATTACGGGGAAAGATATTCTTAAACTCATGAGGACATCACTTGTAAAGAAGGTATTTCAGTGTCATCCTTTTTTTAATGCCTGTAGAAAATTGGGGGTCATCCACATGGGGGAGGCGGAGGTCCTTCATGGTTTTTGCACGGATGGCTGTATACATCACGCCCCTCTTTAAGTGTCAGACTAATGGATGATGTTAACATG
Organism: Saccopteryx bilineata; assembly: GCF_036850765.1. Lineage (NCBI taxonomy): Eukaryota > Metazoa > Chordata > Mammalia > Chiroptera > Emballonuridae > Saccopteryx > Saccopteryx bilineata. The sequence continues at coordinate 183,593,408 of NC_089490.1, read as the reverse complement.
CTTATCTTGAAAAAACATCAGTTTCTAAATTTTCACCTCTTCTCATAAGTGGTAATTTAGGTAAAAATCTGGTTTGTTCCTAGTAAAATATGAGGAAAAACAAACTGAATAAATTGAAAGTATAAACATAGAGAAAGATGTTATAGGGGAATACATTAGGTCTCTAGTTCTCCTGAATTCAGTGTTTTCAAAATGGACATCCAACAGATGAACAGACAGCAAGTTCAAGAGTACAGTCAACCCTGTATCATGCTGTCATGCACACGTGATTGCTTCCAGAACCATCCATTTAGAATGTAAGTTCCAGACTTTTGTCCCAGAAGGGAAATCTGCTTATAATTAATTTTACTAATTATAGAAACAATACATGTTCATTGGAAACATTGGAGACTAAAAAGTATGAAGGAGAAAGGTGGTGTAAGGGGATAGAGTTCTGGTGTAATTGTGTGTGTGTGTGTGTGTGTGTATATATATATATGTAGTTGCATATTCCTTTTTATGTAATATAGTGAATGTCCATATGTTCAATATTTTAAAAAATGTGCTTATAGTGTCTATTTTATTACAGGGCTGTGCGATGACTTAGTTTGCTTCCAGTTTTTAAAAATCTAGATAAATTCTGAGATCAGTGTCCTTGTTTAAAACCTTTGGGTCCACCTCTATTCCCTTAGGGTTGGTTCTTAGAAGTACATTTACTGGCTCAAAGGTTATAAATGATATTAAGAAATTTACACATTGCTGAAATAGATGCTTTCCAGAAAGGTTGCAATTTAAGCAAAAACACTGCCATCTTCACCATCACTTTCCAATATGATGATGATCGGATCTAATCAGCCAGACCTTCCAGGAGAGGGAAGGAACATTCATGGAAGCCCCGACCCGAGCTTGGTCTCATTGTGTCTTCACACCAACCCCATAACATTCCCTTTCACAGCTGAGGGGGCGCGCTCAAAGGGGGTGACTCTCAGAGGTCACACTACCAGAAAACAAGGGGACTGATTGGTTATTCAAGTTCAGAATGTCTGATTCCAAAGTCCATCTTCTGTCTAGACTTGCTAGGTCTTCCCCACATGGACTACTTATAGTCATCATTGACTTCCCAGAGCTCAAGTCCTAATTTTGTTTTCTAAATGAAACATGCACGTGTCTTAGAGAACACCTGATACCTGCTTTAATGGGCACGCCATAGACACCATGTCCGCAGCCCTCGTGCCGCCCGCACAGTGAGCCCGCAGTGCCGTGCCCGTCAGCTTTCTGCTCCCGGGCTTCGCGGCCTCAGGGAACAGCCCCCATGTCCCTGCCTGCCCAGCGGGCGTGCTCACGTGCTCATTAAACTCTAGGGAAGGCACTTTTTTGCAAAGGTAGAACATGTCTTCAGATTTCACACAGTCATGCAAATATCTCTCAAGAGCCAAGTTAGAGCTATAAAGCATCAAAGATAAATCAGTGTTACTATCACAAGGAGAGATTTCTCTTGAGTTTGTTGGTCTGTGTATCTGCGTTACTTCCACCGACTTCCAAGGGCCTTCTGGGAATCGCTGAGGTAAAAACTCCAGATGATGGGCTGGTTTCTGTTCCAGGTGTGTGAATATCCCGATGGCACCAAGTCTTTGAAACTGGGAGACTTCGGGCTGGCCACCGTGGTGGAAGGCCCCTTGTACACAGTCTGCGGCACACCAACTTACGTGGCTCCAGAAATCATTGCGGAAACCGGGTAAGACTCCTGGCGGTCTCCGTCTTTGGCGGGGAAAGGTGTGTTTTGCTCGTATTGCTGGGTATTCATGGGACTCCTGGGAAGGTGGAGGGAGGGAGTGACTGTTTACTTGCACCGTAACTTGTAGCTTAGCAGCTTAAGTTCATGCTTCTACATTCAAGAGCCGTGGGCCTTTACTTTTGTCCCAGGGCTGGCAGTCAACCCAAGATTGTAATTAGGGATGGGAGAAAAGCAGATGCCTTTGTCCAACGGGCAGTTAATTCCTCTAGGAAACGAACAGTTGGACACCAAAAAGACCACTGGTTTTTTCTCACAAAGGCAAGTGACGTGGGGGTGCTGGGGTAACGTTTTTTCTCCCGCTCCCACCCCTTGGTTTCCCTAGCTACGGCCTGAAGGTGGACATCTGGGCAGCAGGTGTGATCACATACATCCTTCTCTGCGGATTCCCCCCATTCCGAAGGTCAGTGGCTCTTGGTGTGACAGTGTTTGAATCACAGACTCTCATCCTTTAATCAGAAAGCAGACGTGTTATGTCTGGCAATCAAGACCAGAAACGGGTTTAATGAAAGCGTCCACTGAAAAGTACACCAACACTCCTTTCGCTGTTAATGTACAACCCATTAATGTATAGTCCTTGACCACACGTGTATGGTCCTCTGAGGTTCTTGTGGTCACCCTTCTGTATGACACACCCATCGGCCGGCGTCTGCGGTTTCCATTCCGTTCTTGTCAAGGGGAGTGAGGTTCAGAGATCCTTGTGAAGCAGTGTGATCCTTCTAGGAACACCTTTTTCCTGTTTTTAATTGTTGTCTCTCCTATTTATTATGGGGACATTTTTCTGACAACTCACTTTCCAGAGCATTCAACCTAGTTCTCATAGAAACAGATAACTTTTTAAAATTAATTTTATCCATGCACGTAATATTTACTGGAGAATTACAAATACCTTGAACATAAGTAGGCCTGGGACCAACAGACCACCTCTTTGGTGACCGTGCCCGCCCCCGGTGGGAGCAGAGGTGGCCGCCGCCAGGTCAGCACGTCACGAGAGCGCTGAGCACACTGTTCTCAGTAGTGTGTGTCCACGGGGTGAGCACAGGGCTTTGTCCACAGCACCTCTTCCAGTCAGTTCCATCTCCTCCTTTCGGGCAAATGAATGACTGAAGCAGAAGATCATCCAGTGAGGGATGTTTGATTTTTGTCTACATTTTCTTGAACTCTCTTCTGTTTCATCTCTTGTTCACTTTACAACTATTTGTTGCATAGCTTCTGTGTGGCAGACACTGCTCTAAGTGCCCGGAATCAAAGGGTGAACACACGTGTTCTCTGACGTCGTGGTGTCTACAGTGTAGTGTTAGGTCAGTAGGAAAAAAACAGGTTTGTTTCAGCATCCCTTCCCCCAACATCTTACTATGAAAGATTCCAAACGTTCGGAAAAGTTGAAGGTGTTATCTCTTTAAAATGATCAATGCTCAGTTGAGTTGAACGTTTTTACCATCACTACCAAAAACACAGGGGTGACACAAAGATGTCAGTCTCTCCCTGTAAGAATCTGGGTGTAAAGACACACATCACGAGCACGTTGGTCAAGAACAATGAAGGGCAGGAGGGCATGCTCAGTGGAAGGCTGGGACTCTCCGACCCTGACCGGAAGATAAAGCAAGTGAGTGGAACCTCTTCCTTGTGGCATGGGTTGGGTTTCTGAAGGTGAGAAGCTTTCTGTCTGGTCATGACATCATGGTCTTCCTTCAAGGTCATTGTCTGGGTGGGTGACCCAGGCTGTGGGATTGTTGTCCATATGAACAAAACACTCCAAAAGTTAGGGCTGTCAGTGCTGTGGATCAGTGGGGCAGGTCTTTGGGTGTGGGCTGGCTCCGTGAGGGGTAGGATGGTCTAGTGCAGCCTCACTCACATGCCTGGTAGTTGACTCAATGTCAGTTGGGACAACAGATAGGACTTGGTATGTGCCTCTCAGCCTCCAGTGGGCTAGCCTGGGTTTCCCATGACGGCAGGTGCAAAAGGCAAGGTCCTGGGCCTGAGCACTCCTCCGCTCCCTGCTTGCCTCACTTTTGTTGATTGATGTCCCATTGACCAAATGAAGTCAAATAGCGGAGCCTGCAGGAAGTGTGGGAGAAGACGAAGTACGCGTTCTTACCGGGAGAGGGGGATTTGGGGGCCATTTTTTCTATCGTGCTGTGTCCTGGCTCGCTTCAGGGATGGCCTGTTTGGTAACTCGTCAAGTGTCAAGGATAGTGTGTTTTGATAGTTGGTGATCTTGGGGCCAGTTACAGCATAATTCTCCTCTGTGATGGTCTACGCAAGTTGAGACCAATTGGGAAGGGGCGTCAGGGATCAGTTTGAGAGGAATGTGTGCTCACAACTCCCTCTAGTGTTTCCACATGCCAGTGCAGCCTGGGAGTCTTTTCCTTTGACTTGGCTTTTTCCTTTTTAACAAAAGCGAGATTCAGGGTAAACCAGTATGTGTGTTTTGTGACTTGCTTCCCAGTGAACAGCAGCTTCTTTGTGGGATCTGGAGCTAAGTCTGGCTAACCAAAAGCAGTAACGCTGCATTCTGAAATCTGCTGTTCTTCTACGTTACACTCAGAAGCTGGTCCTGCAAATCCAGGTAGCTTCTGAAATTTACAAAAATGCGTTCCCTCTTTCAGATGTTGTGTCGAAAGGGAACGTGCAATGTTAAATGCTAGTCTCAGGCGCGTCTTCACAGCTCAGAGACATTATGGAGAGATTCTAGAACCTACTATAACATAAGCTGCATATAGCAAATGATGAAAATGGTACTTGAATGATAAAAGACCATGGTATAAATTCGTACCTAAAACGGAAGTCTTTCAACCAGATATCTTAAAACATTTCCTTTGTTTTACACTGAAGATGATTTTAACCCAAAGCTTTTTAATTGAAACCGTGACTTGGAATGTATAGTGGTTTCAGCATCTCTGATTCTAGGGTCTCTCAATTTTTTCTTTTTTGGGCTTTGGCCTTAGCTTGACATGCATTCTTCCTTTAGGCTTTGCAACCCCAGACTCATCGCTAAGAAGGATACTAGTGTTCTGGAAGCAACTGGCATTTTAGTCAGTGCCTACACGAGTCTGTTTTAGGACCATGGACAAAATGTAGTATTTATTTGCATGACTGTACTGACATTTTTTAAATTTCTTTTAAACACATGCACATCCCATACTTGAAATGTTTGAACAGCATTTGTAAGAGAGCTTATCAACATTTTCAGGTGACCTCGCCCTGACACATTATTGAAAAGAGAGAATGGCCCCAACCCTTTGGTTGTGTTGCAGGTTTTTCTTAATGGACATTTGAGACCTACTGCACCTCGAACCAGGTTACATTGTATTAGAATAAGAAAGGGCCCTGAAGCATTGCGGCTGGAGTGGGAGCATACGCGTGCGCATAGCCCAGCCTGGGTCCAGGCAGAGTGTTCCCTCCCGTGCGACTGCTCGCAGCACAGCTCCTCTCCAGCCCCCACCCCCTTCTTGTCACAGGGAAGCCTGACACCCTGCCGTTTGTCCGGACTCTTTGGGATGGATTCTAATTGCCAGGACATTCCACGGTTTGGTTTGTTGACTCGGGCTGTGTTGCCAAGACCCAAAATGAATGCTGCACACTCATGTCCAACTTCTTAGCTGTTTATTAACAAAATAAAAGCCAGATGTCTTAACAAAATCTCCCAAGTCATTTGAGATTCCAGGAAGAGAGGAAGAGAGATGAGTGGAGTAATAGCCGAAAGGAGCGGTTCTGGAAATAGGTGATTTGTTTGATACCTTCTTATACTGTCTCGGGGGGGGGGGGTCCCCCGCTTTTCTAAAGGTTTTTGTAAAATCCCCGTGTTTTTGGTGTGTCCTTCGCTCCCTTTGAAGGACAGCTGACCTGAGTGCGGTCAGTAGGGAAATACGTGAGAAGGAAAGAAAATGTGTGGACATCTAGAAAGAAACTACACAGAGAAAACCCCTCTGGGAGGGCGGTGGGGTCTCTTGCCCTGCCCGGTTTTCTGGCCTGACTTCTGCCTCTCAGGGTGCCTCCTGACCCAGAGGCATGGCCAGCAGCTGCGGGTACAGCTGGACTCGGGTAGATGTCACAGAGATTCGCAAATCTCACGACCTCTCTCTTTCAGAGAACAAGAAGGACGCGGCCACATCACCGGACAGCCCTAGAACTTCTCTCCAGGCACTGTCCAAAACGACCTGTTCCTAAGGACGCCATACTTGTCCTTGCCCGCTCTGAGAGGGCCAGTAGCAGGAGCAGGCTCCTACCGGAAGGCTGGGTCCCCCGGGAGCACCCCGAGCAGTAACAGGCTATGGGTTGTGTTGGGCACTCCACGAGAAATGTAGTACACGTGCCAGGTGAGACTGGCGTCTCATGTCTGGATGTTGATCTTGACTCCTACCGTCCGTCCTGAGTTTTCTTCTAGGGTTTTCTAAGGACCTCGGAAGATAATGACTTTGTTCTCTGGACATTGATGAGCCCATTAGGTGAGGGGCCCTGGCTGTGCAGGTGCATGGTGGGTGTCTGAGAGCTTGGGGAGGTCGACCTTGCTGAATTTTTCCCCAGCAGTGTTTGCATGTCTCCACGGCAACTCCATCGAAAGTCAGCTCATCGTTTATTTATCAGGCACCAGCTGTGTGTGCGAGGGCACATTTTAGGGTGGCACAATCGGGTACAGTTTGGGGATGGATGCCCACGAGGGGGGCAGTGAGGAGAGTCTGTCTCAACCTGTGCAGTCCTGGCTGATGTCCTCAGATGGGCTCTTTCTCCAGAGAGAGAGAGAGAGAGAGAGAGAAAGAGAAAGCTCCAGGAGGAAGCTTATTCTGTCACGAATGTTTTATCCGGATTCTGAACTCCGTGTGACTTCTTCATATTGGCTGCTTCCCTGTCTTTGGCTGTTGGACTGGAAAAGTGGACAGAGGCGGGGCTCAGAGAGCCGGCTCAGACGCGCTGCGTTTCCACTCTCCCTGCCACGAGGGCTTGAGGGCAGATGCTGGAATGAGGATTTGTGGGATCTGCGGATTCCGTGTCTTCTTGTCTTTCTTATTGCGGCAGAATATTCGTAACACAAAATCGATCAGTTTAACCGCTTTAAGTACACAGTGACGTTAACATCACAGAGCCGTGCGGTCATCACCACTGTGCATCTCCATCTTCCCAGGCTGAAGCACTGTGACCCACTCAACCCAGTTCTTGAGTCTTTATGTCTCTCTCCTCTCTCTCCCTCTTTTCTCCTTCCTCCTCCTCCTCCTCCCCCCCCCCCCCATTGCCAGGCCTATGGAAATGTTCTTGAGCTCATGTCTAAAGGGAATAATGCATCATCACAAATGCAGTGGACATAGGAAATTGCCAAGCCAAGGACCAGCCTTCTCTCCCACTCTTCCTGTGAATACTGTGTTGAAAAACTCGATGCCGACTTGGGCTCTTCCTCCCTTTCTTTGTCACTGACAGTGAGAACAATCTTCAGGAAGACCTCTTCGACCAGATCTTGACTGGGAAGCTTGAGTTTCCAGCCCCCTACTGGGATAACATCACCGACTCGGCAAAGGTACCACCCAGTCCCGTTTCTGTGGGACGCCCTGAGTCGAGGGGCCCTCCTCTCACGTGGGGCTCAGGGTCTTGATCTCCAGGTCTGTCTTGATCTTGGGAAAGTGGTCCTTCTTTCAGGTCATTCCGTAATGTAGTCTCTGAAACTCGTAACCAGGTTCTGAAAGTTGGACTGGCTGTCTGCCCTGTTTGCCCCAGCCGTCCCCTGTCCTTGGAGCCCTAAACATTTGTTTTTATTTTCATTTATTCAAGAAATATGTATTAGATACCTGTCAGAATATAGGAATGGACTCCTGAGACATACTGACTTGCGGAAGGAGTGATACTGCAGTGTTACACTGTGGGATGAGGACAGAGCAGACCCCTTAGGAGGGAACGTGGTTTAATGTTGACTCAGGAGAGACCCCCCTCCTCGCACATGCTGCCCACGACGTGAGGCGGCTGCGTCTGCAGAATTGTCTTGTGGGCACTGGGAATGCGAGCAATGACAGCTTTTCAGTTCAGATGGCTGAGCAGCTGTGTTGGCGGCTGTTTGACGTATATGGTGCAAACCCAGATTTCCATACTGACGCCAGAATTACCCCTTTTTGTCTCCTCTGTTGTCTTTCTTTCCTTTCTCTCCTTTCCTTCCCTCTCTTCCTCCCTCCCTCCCTTTTCTTTTCTTTCCCTTTCCCCTTCCCCTTCCCCTCCCCTCCCCCTTCCCCTCCCCTCCCCCTTCCCCTCCCCCTCCCCCTTCCCCTCCCCCTCCCCCTTCCCCTCCCCCTCCCCTTCCCCTCCCCCTCCCCCTCCCTCCCTCCCTCCCTTTCCAGGAATTAATCAGTCAGATGCTTCAGGTAAACGTTGATGCTCGGTGCACGGCGGGACAGATCCTGAGTCACCCCTGGGTGTCAGTAAGTACCCACCTTTCCGGGGATTGAACACCTGTACAGTCTGTGGCCAACAGCATGCTGCCTTGTGGTGGCTTTGGCCCGGACAGAGGTCTACCCCCACGTTCCGCGGCAGATGGCATGCCTGTCTCTGACGAGTAAGAGAAGGGAGGAAGGCTTTCTGGGAGAAAGCGCTTGGTGCCAGGACGCTGGAGAGTTCAGTTCTGCTCCGTGCGTGACCCGGGCAGGCCGCTCCCTGCTCCCTGTGGGCCTCCGTTCCCTCCGCTGCACAGTGAGCCAGTTGGCCGAGATGCCCTGTAAGGAGCCTTCCAGCTTTTGCCTTTTGTCATTCTGGGCTGGGGAGCGTTTCAGGATCAGGCCAGAGAGGAGCATGTTTCAGACCCTGACACATTGGTCTTCCTGGTCCCTGTCACGGGAGACCTCCTGGTACTGGTGGGGAGGGGGAGACAGCCTTCCAGACCGGGCAGAGGATGTGTCCCCCGGGTGTGGGCGGTGCCTCTGGGTTTAGGGGAATGGTGAGCTTGGGAAAGCGGGCACCTACCTCCCCTGTTCTCAGAGCCTCCAGGAGAGGGAGCTTAATCGCTCCGCCAGGGACTTTGGCCGCCTCGGGGGCCCCTGGGGCACCTCTGCCCAACTCCACTGTCCACATGTCCTGACATCTGAGTTCAGCCTCCCTGGATCCCGCTGAAAGACTTGGCTCTGGGACCACATAGCTGAGATTTCACATTATTTAATGAACAATAGAGACGAACAATTCACTGCATTCTTGGTTAAAATAATAAACAGTTCACTAATTTTGAAGTTTCCCAGGGAAGGATCTGTGCTAAATTCTATGGCACCTGTGCTACGGGGGAGAGTCTCAGAACCCTGAACAATGCCCCCCCCCCCCGTGCCCCTGGGACCTGGGCTGCAGACCTGGGGAGCCAGGTGGGCGGTATGGGGTCTCCCTGAGGGCTGGGAGTGCTAAACAACAAGAATGGTGTTTACTAGGTCATTGTTCCCCTGACTCCGTGGCTAAGATGGGCCCGGTAGCACTCGATGAGGGAACTGTGACCCTCAAACCCTCTGTGTTTGGTTCTCTTCCGTAGGATGACGCCTCCCAGGAGAACAACATGCAGGCCGAAGTCACAGGTAAACTAAAACAGCACTTTAATAACGCACTCCCCAAACAGAACAGCACCACAACCGGGGTCTCCGTGATCATGGTAAGTGGGCGTGCCCCCAGGGGAAAGCTGACGTGCTCACAGTGAGCAGCCCGGGCTCCCCGCCCGTGGAAGCTGGCGCCTTCCACGTTTCCCTTCCCACTGCAGGATCGGCTTGGCAGGGCAGGGGAAGTGCTTCCATCTGGCCGAGTGCTGGGGTGGGGGACGGGGCAGGTACCCAAAGCCAGACGGCAGGGTCCAGGTGCCAGGAGCCCTCGGGGCGCTGTGCCTCCTTCCGCAGAGGGCTGTCTGTGGGGCCGGCGGTGAGTAGTGTGAGGAAGGGGCTCCCGGCCTGCACCAGGCTTCCACAGTAGATTCTGGGGTGTGTGAATTATTCTTTGGGAGTTGGGAGAAGAAACGGCCATAGTTAAATGCCATTGAAAAAAAAAAAAGGCAGTATTTTGTTGCTTTTAAAATACAGACCAATGTAGAAAAGAAGTTAGTTTTTTCAGGGTTGGTAGAGCGTTAGGAGGGTTGAGGGAGTGTTAGGAGAAGTCAGTAACAATTGTTGCATGCTTTTCTAGACCTTCCTTCTTCCAAAGTGTTACCAAGGCAGCTTACCTACATCCATACACACAGCCAGTTAAGGAAAGGGATGTACCATGAGAGGAGGCTCAGCAGAAGGGAAATAGGTGCAGGACAAATAAAATGGAGCCAGAACGGTGGTCAGTGCCCCCGGCCACGGCCACGCTGCCCAGACCCGAGCCCCTGCCCCCGTGGAGCCTGAGAGCCAGCTCTGAGCATCTCCCCAGCTGTTACCAGGGCACCCGGGCGGGACCTCCGTTCTGCCCGCACCGCCCACAGGGCTGGGAGCGGGCGGGTGCCTTCCCCAGAGCTAGGGCGGCCTCCAGGACAGACTTTCTAGGGAATGGGGACCTGAGCGGTTAGCACCGTGGCCACCCCGATAGCACGGGGTCTCAGCAGCTCGGAAGGCCGCCGGTGGCCTGACAGCGTGACGGGCGATCCCCACCGCTATTTTAGGACGGGCCTCTCGCCTTCTGGAAAGGGCTGGTTGGTTTCCTGACCAGCCAGAAGGAAGACAGTTGCTTATTCTCAGGGCAGCTTGTCGTCTTGGCACCGCAGGATATCCAGATAGAAGTTGGAGGAACACACACGCCCCTTTTGTAAATATGAAATACTGTGTGTCTGTTGAGTGTCCACTGCCTTCTTAGCCTCCGCTGGTCCGCCATCCTCCTCTGTCCCCAGGGGAGGCCGTGTGCACCGGGCAGCCCTCTGTGTGTCCTGTGGTACCCCCCCCCCCCCCAGACAAAGCCTGCAAACAGGACCTTTGGACACGTCTCAGGACTAAGGGCGCTCTGTGCCAGAACAGGCAGGGCCTCTGGAGGTGTGGTGTTCCTGGCATTCAGCGGCGTTCTGCTGCAAGCCGGGAAGTGCCGGTTGGCACAGCAGTGCCGCTTGCACGCTGCGGGAGGAGCCGTCTCGGCTGAGCCAGAGCGTGAGCACGTTTTCAGGTGACTCCCTGGTGACAGACAGGATGAGGAATGTACAGGAGGCGCCTCTGGGGAAGTGTCGCAGAACAGCGTACGTGGGCGCACTTGACATGTAAGGAAAAGCCTGAGGAAGAGTGACGTGTTAAATTCAAAATTTAATAATTGTATATTAAGTTGCATAGTCTTTGAGAGGAAGGACCTTTACAGAACTGTGCCCAGGGCTTACAAGAGGTTCTTGTCAGGGCCCAAATAACAGTTGCTGGCCAGGGGCCGGCTGAGGTTCTAGAATGATCCAGCCCTTCTGCTTCCTGGTCCAGTCAGTACAGGCTCGGTTTTGGATTGTGTCGTTAGACCCTCCTTAGAGAGAACCTGTATTTCACGGTTGGCAAATGGCATTTCTCCATTTGTTGATGGAGTTCCACAAAGTTTAAACTCCCGAGCTTTAACCGGACGTTTCTGTGACGAATCACCTGTAATTGTGTGTAATTCCAGCGGTGATGGTAAACGTCTGTCCACATGTCTGCTCAGTTGTCGTCCTGAGCATGTTGGCAGGGCTCCGTCTAACCCTACATTCCCTACACAACTCTGCAGGTCGTTAGCTCTGAGGGACTGCTCAGTGACATGGTCCCATTCGGTACCGACAGGAGAAATCAGTAAAGCTTGTCCCTGGAGGTACCAAAAAAAAATGCCAGCCCGTGAATTATAGCTTGTCCCCAAAAGCAGGGGCGCAAAGGCCTCTGTGGGGACATCATGCTAAAGCCCACCGGACCGAGAACGTGGCCTGGGCCATGGTTGTGTGGGGGCCGCTGGTGATGCTTCGGTCTCATTGTCCTCCTCGTCCTTTTCATATCACTGTGTGTCCTGCCCTTGGGAACAGTGTGCAGCGTTCCTTTTTAAATATTAAAAACAATCATGACTCTCCCTGGTATTTACAGGTTCTCATAACTGGAGCATGTAAGGCTAGTACTGTTTCCTACGGATGCCTATAGTTGTGGAAATAGCGTGTAAATGTTTGAGGTGGGACCCTCAGATAGCTGGCGTGTGACTGACGGAACCGTGATGCCCACCCTCACCCCCAGTGTCCCCTCCACCCCAGCGTCGGTGCCTGAGGCTCTGGGGAGAAAAGGAAAGGCTAGGAATGGTCGATCTCAGTGCAAGAATGTCAAGCTGATGCTGTTGTCTGCGCTTTGTTTGACAGTTTGATTTGACAGTTTGAGAGACACTTCTGAGTATCACTCTTTACCCCGTTGAGATTATGGGGACTCCTGAAGCAGAATTCTGGTATTCAACACCCTGCCCTTACTCAGGGCAACTTCTAATTCTCAGCGCCCCCCGCCCCTTTAAATCTGCATGCTTGTCCCGGACTTCTGACGCCAGCGTCCGGCTCTCAGCTTTGCAGCGGCGGGGCTCCTATACCTACTGACTTCCTTTTCGGCCAGCCACGCACACCCTTGGAAAACTGTCACCTCTGGAAAACCTCCTCAGCTTGCCATGCTCCCTGCCTCCGCAGAGTAAAAGCTGGCGCGTGCACAGGAGGAGGGCTCCGGGAGTCTTCTCCATAAATGCTATTTTTCGCTAAAGTGAAAAGCACCTTTTTGTGAGTGACAGCCTAAGATGGGTTTTTATCAGCGAGACAGTGTGGAGTCGGCTAGCCTTTGGGATAAGGGAATGATGTTGGATGAGATTTGGGTTTAAGACAGGCCTGTGGTTTTGGATTGCCCTCGCAGTCCTTGGACTTGTCCTTAGCCTGAAGAGGGAAGGACGGTTCTCTTGCTGAGCGGGCTTATGGTCCCTCCCAGGGGGCTCCTCCCAGCCTGGGGGCGAGAAGGCGCCCTCTTGTGGCAGAGAAGGGAATGATAAGCCTGTTCCTGTGGAATCTTGACTGGAGAAGCCATAATTGCACCTGTAGTACTTTCCCGCCCTGGCTCCCCGGGGGATTCCGTTCCGTTCAGGGGGAAATCTGGGAATGATTTGGGTTTAACTTAAAATAGACAAAAACTGTTTCAATCGTGTTGCTTCTGTTTAAAGTAAGTCTAGTTTCTGTCCCTGCTTCTCTCCCCCCTTCTCCTGCCTCTCCCACCGCCTGCATTTGCTCCCCTCTGGCTAGGTCCAAGGCAATGGTATGTACTAACTGCACTGCAACGCTTGGTGCTGCTGCACACACCCCTTCTCCTGACAGGAAGAGAAGAGGAGAAATACCGGACCCTGGGCCCCCCCCCCCCCCCCCCCCCCCCCCCGCAGAAATCCCTGGCAGCAGAAAAACCCACCAGCCACCTCCATCCAAGCTCAGGGCTCTCACAGGGGCGGGGCCTCCTCTCCTGCTCAGGGTATTGAAGAGGGACGCTAAGTGCTGATTGGGCCTTTTCACGGTTCCCTCTGCTCCGGGTTCATTGAAATAGTCCTTGCAAATGACCAGCTTCAGCTTGGAAGGGCCTGTGGGGAACCTGGCAGTGCTTGGCCTTTGGCACCAGGTGCAGGGAAGGCAGCAGCACCCACGTAGCTGATCTGTCTTAGAAAGCCCACGGCTCATTCTGATTCTCTGGAGGCCGCTTCAGTTTTTCCGGTCAGAGTGCTGGGAGCTGGCTGGATCTTGCTGGACAAACAAGGAGGACTCTGTGAGTCAGAGGGGAACAGTCTCCTCTCCGGGTCTAGGGTCAGAAAGCCAGGCCCCATCGTGTCCGCGGCCGTCGCTGGGCTCCCTCCAGAGCTGAGCAGGCTCAGACCTCCGGGGCTGGACGAGGGGAAGGAGAGTAGTTGAGGGGTCAGACCTAAAACAGGCTCTGTTCCCCACCTGGTCCCCAGGGTTCCTGTCCGTTCCACAGCCCTGTGGACACAAGGGGACCACTTACTCGTGACGCAAGGAGAGCTTTTCCACCCGTGTGTCACTTTCTTTAGGAAAGTGAACTGTCCTAGCCCCAGCGTTCTCGGGGGTGTGCTTACTGAGCCAGGATTGGGGGGTAAGGGGCTCAGGTCTGGGTCTGGGAAGCAGCACTCAGAACAGGCACCGCTCAGAGCTAGGAACTAGTCCCCCAGGCTGTGCAGGGCCGCTGAGCCCAGCGGTGGGAGCAGCGACCCTGTGGCCTGTTGCCGGGGCGACCCCGAAGCCTGCTCTGCCCTCAGGCTTCCTCCCGGACAGGCTTGAGGTTGTTTCTCCTCTTCTGTTTCTGGTCCCGTGCATGCTGTGTTGTGCGCTCTGCCGTGGTGGTGGGGCCCTGGCCGGGCTAACATGCTGTCTCCCCTGGTCTCTCCCCAGAACACGGCTCTAGATAAGGAGGGTCAGATCTTCTGCAGCAAACACTGTCAGGACAGTGGCCGGCTCGGGATGGAGCCCACCTCTCCGGGTCCTCCCTCCGCCGAGGAGCCCCCTGGGGCCAGCGAGGCTGCCCCGGCCCCTGCCACCCCGGGGTCTCCTGCAGCCCCCTGCCCTCCTGCCTTGGCAGGCCGTGAGCGGGCAGGGACCTGGCGCCGCCACCGTGACTAAGCCCAGCGGACGGGCGGAGCCTTCCTCTGTGGACTGCTGGATGTCCGGCTGCCGGCAGCCAGGACCCGGCCTGGCCTCCGTTCACACTCCGGGCTTGACCCTCCAGATGCTGGGCAATGGCGTATACAGCATCGGCTTTGCTGACAGATACTTGGAGCGGCTTGTTCTAAATGACCAGAGTTTCAGTTCCGTGGACATTTACAGCATCATCCGGAGAATGTGTAACTTTTTTCCCAGGCATTTAATGCATTTTTATAGCAACACTTCAAGATGAACCAAGACCTCTCCATTATTTAAGTAAACTCAGAGTGCTCCTCTTTTTTCTGACAAACTTAGAAACGCATTGTCCCTTGGTGGGTTTTCTGTGAGAGGTGACGTGGTACTCTCCTCTGCTGACAGGGTCGGAGGACAGGCTTTTCCCTGGGAGAAAGGAGCACCTAAGAGGACAGTCTGGTCACTGGACACTGACCCCACTCGGGCTTCCAGAAGGGCTGTCGGGTGCCTGAGAAGCAGCCGCCACCCAGCCTGAGTGAGTCCCGGCTCACTTAAGACGACACTGGGTATTTATTTGTACACAGACCTCAGGGGACGGTCACTTTTTCCCGAGATGTGTGTTTTCCCCCCACCTCTTCCCACATGTGAATTAAAAACGGTCATGAAGTTGTCCTTTGGGCTTTTTATCAAAAGGCCTGGTGCACGCGGCATCGCTGGCGAGGCGGGCCAGCTGCCCGCGGGGCAGGACGAGCTCGGCGTCCCGAGCGGCCACCAGCCTCCTCGCGGCCCCCGCCACTTCCCTGGAGCCAAGCGGCAGCCAAGGGGACGCCCAGGCACAGGCAGGACCGGACTGGACCGGGCGGAAGGCGCTCCACAGACCCTCTCTGTTCTTGGCCTTCGGAAGGCTGCTGGCAGTCTTTCCTGTGTCCCACCGCCCTGCTGGTTTTAGTCACTGTACATAATCAAGTGTATTGGTTTCACCTGCTCCTCTTTGACACTGGCTGGCCCCGTAGTTCCTTTGCATTGTTGGATTTTTGCCCCCGAGTGTACCCTAACCTGCAATAAACTCTCCCTGGAGAAAAAGGGACTGGGCGGGCAGAGGTTTCTGTGCTGTCGTTTCGCTGGACGAGTAGCGACCCAAGGCCGGGTTTCGGCAGGGGCTGGTGTCTGTTTTCGTGACGTTGTGGGGCCGTGAGGGGGTGAGAGAACGACGCCTCGGGGAGGTGTGTCTTGGGTGCAGCTGATCTGCTTGCAGGCGCTGACACTCGCACAGCAGAAGCTCCAGAGTAAGCGGGTCATCGGCACACGGCAGAGGAAGCTTGCGGGACCAACAGCAGGAAGGTGAGGCTTTATACGAAAGGGGGAGTCAGGGCAATGTCCCCTTGTCTGTCTGTCTCCCTCTGAGATGGTGCCGTCTCCTGTCTCTGCATTTTGACTCTTGCTTTCTGTTCCCTTGTGACACCTGATTGCCCACCGCTCCAGCCACAGGGGCCGCCCCTGCCCCCACTCCTCAGGGCTGCACTGGGCCAGAGCCGTCCACATCACTCTGGATCAGGGGTCCCCAAACTATGGCCCACGGGCCGCATGCGGCCCCCTGAGGCCATTTATCCAGCCCCCGCCGCACTTCCGGAAGGGGCACCTCTTTCATTTGTGGTCAGTGAGAGGAGCATAGTTCCCATTGAAATACTGGTCAGTTTGCTGATTTAAATTTACTTGTTCTTTATTTTAAATATTGTATTTGTTTCCGTTTTGCTTTTTTACTTTAAGATATGTGCAGTGTGCATAGGGATTTGTTCATAGTTTTTTTTTTGTTTGTTTTGTTTTTGTTTTTTTTTTTGCATTTTTCTGAAGCTGGAAACAGGGAGAGACAGTCAGACAGACTCCCGCATGCGCCCGACCGGGATCCACCCGGCACGCCCACCAGGGGGCGACGCTCTGCCCACCAGGGGACGATACTCTGCCCATCCTGGGCGTCGCCATGTTGCGACCAGAGCCACTCTAGCGCCTGGGGCAGAGGCCACAGAGCCATCCCCAGCGCCCGGGCCATCTTTGCTCCAATGGAGCCTTGGCTGCGGGAGGGGAAGAGAGAGACAGAGAGGAAGGCGCGGCGGAGGGGTGGAGAAGCAAATGGGCGCTTCTCCTATGTGCCCTGGCCGGGAATCGAACCCGGGTCCTCCGCACGCTAGGCCGACGCTCTACCGCTGAGCCAACCGGTATAGTTTTTTTTATAGTCCGGCCCTCCAACGGTCTGAGGGACAGTGAACTGGCCCCCTGTGTAAAAAGTTTGGGGACCCCTGCTGTGGATCCTTATTCCGCTTGCTGCAAGGTGAGGTGACCAGGCGAGGGCGTGTCTCCAGGCCTGTGCTGAGCCTGGATCTGAAGGCTGGTTACCACCCCCAGATGGGCTTCCTGCCCCCGTGGCCGCGGGCGGAGGCTTTGGGAGGAGGCCGTCTCCCAAAGGCTCCAGAGCGTCATGCTCATCTCCCCACACTGACCAGCAGCAGAGCAAAGTTGGCATCGGGCTTCTGCTAATGGAAGACGTGCTGTGGAGGGAGGAGCAGGAAAGTGGAAACGGTGATGGGACCAGGCCCCTGGCATGGACCAGGACCTGCCTGAAACGGGACCCTGACCCTTGAACTGTGAGGTTCAAAGACATCTGCTAAGGACGTAGGAAACTTGGTGGCCAGGGCTGCTGGTGCCAGTCGCTGGTGCAGGAAGGAGCTCTTCCCGCCCATGCCCCGCCCTCGCGCCCGGTAGGGGAGCTTGTCTCTCCCCACGGGAACACAGGGAGCAGGCGGATTGAACGCATTGGCAGCACTTCCCAGAATGTTTTCCTGGGTAAAAGGGTGACGTGGGAAGTAGGAGATGATGAAGACAGTCTGAGCCGTGAGCCGCACTGAGAGAAGGCTGACTGGAGAGGCCGTGTCAGAGAAGGATTTCAGGAGCAGTATGCTGTCCCGTGGACAAGCAGTAGGGCCACGTGACTGAGCGTGTTCTGATACCAGATTTTTTTTTTTAAAAAAGAGGAACAGATGAAGTTACTAGTATAGTCTATTATTATTTCATGCAATATACCAAAGTATATCCAGAGTATGATTTCACCATTTCATCAGCACAAAAAATCATTGGGTTATGTTACATTCTTTTGCACTGAGTCTTGGACATCGGTGTATGCATCCACGTCTCCACGTGGACCGGGCACGTCCAGGTCCTGGCACCACCTGTGGCCACGCAGCCGCACTGGGCAGAGCAGACCTGCAGGCCCTCCGCCCGGGCTCTCCGCACTCGGCTCTTGCTTTGTGTTCAGCGTCTGGTGTGAAGGGGGAGGTAGGAAGAAGGCTGCCCCATCGTTTTACAGGGGAGAAGCTGTTTTTGAATGACCTCGGTGGCTTTGCACACTGGTGCACAGCTGGGGCGTGAGAGCAGAGGGTGACGCCCTCCAGTTGGATGACAGAACTGCCCGAGGCCTGGGTGGGCCCCGTGCCTGTGCAGAGTCCTGGGAGTGGAGAGTGTCAGCAGTTCCCGTTTCCTTATGTGCCACCAGAGCCGCATCAACGTTAGCATCATCCTCAGCTGCACCGCAAGAAGTGTGTGCAGATCGCGGGCAGGGTGAGCCCAGCCCTCCGGGTGTGGAGTTCCGTGCCGGGGGCCCCAGAGGGGTGTCGCCCACAGGGCAATCAGCGTGGTGAGGGGTGCGGGCAGGGCCCTGGCAGCCGAGGACGGGCAAGGCGCTGGGGGAGCGAGGGCCGTGTCTGCTGGGTGTCTGGCTGTACAGGGCGGTTCTGCAGCAGGGGTGCGGACTGCTCTTAGCTGCTCTGCATGGTGGCCCGAGGTCAGCAGGTGGGAGTCACGAAGGGTCAGCTGTGAATGCCAAATCCGAGTGAGAGTCTAATCACGGCCACTCCAGCGACGGAGTCGGCGGCTTTTTTAGGGAGTGATCATCCAGTTCTTGGAAATGCCGTGATGCCAAATGGTTACCAAAGTTACAAACGTTTTCCATTTACAGAGTAGCCATCCTCCTGTCTCATTGGGCTGCGGTGCCCGAGAGCTGCTGATGTGCCCGTCATGACAAGCAGAAACTCAGAAGGGCCGCAGCTCACCCAGACTCCCAGGGCAGCTGTCCTGCGGGCCAGGCTGGCCCTCCAGGTGGACACAGGGGCTCTGGAGGGTTCGTTTCTGTTGGAAGGCAGTGGTGGGATGGGGTGGGGAACAACCTGGCCAAGTGGTAGAAAACAGGCGGCCATGAGGGGAGTGGAGCAGGGGCGTGTGAGTTCCGTTAGGGGAAGAGAGGGAGGAAGTAGTTTCTCGGGAGGGAAGCTGATGTGTCCAACTTCGGCAGGTCTTGCCCAGTGGGGTTTAAGGAGCTGGCTGATGAAACCTGCAGCCTTGAGCTCGAAGGCAGTTAGCTGTGGGAGGAGTTCTACCACTGAATGGCTGAGCAGACAGAGGGGTGTATTAGGTTCAGCAGTAGTCCTTTGCAACAGACCTCCCCCTTCCAGAACATAAGCCCTCTCGTTCTGGACGGAGATGGTTTCAACCTGGCCGGTTGGGCAAGTTGTGAGGACCAGACACCTGTCTGTGCTGAGGCTGAAGTTGGGTCTGGAGAACGTCTTTCAAATTCTCCCAAGTCCAACACTGCCAGGTGGCAGCCACTTCCTGCCAGGTGGGAGGAAATAACAAGCCTGCTCAGCCCCCCCCCCCCCATACTGGTTCTGGCAAGAAGAACATTCCTGAACATGGAAGCAGAAAAATAATTAGTGTTTCCGGCATGTGACTTCCGAGGTCCCGAGGAGCCCCGTGTCTCGTCTCGGGAACAGCGCTCGCTCGAGTCCAAGCTCCTGTGGGAGTTGTTAGGCAGAAAAACGCACTGTCCCTTGGGGTGAGCAATCTGCATTCACAGTGAGGGCTGGCAGTAACATTCAGTGTCCTTAACAGTGGCCTGGAGGTTGTCAAATAACAACTGGGTGATTTTGGAGGACCCAAGAAATGCATCATGGACTTCGCTTTCCCAGCTCGTGTAAGAAAATCCAAAGATGTTTCTCCTACTTAGCTGAAAGGAGACAGGAGAGATTTTTTTTTTTTTTTCATTTTTCCAAATCTGGAAATGGGGAAGCAGTCAGACAGACTCCCGCATGCGCCCGACTGGGATCCACCCGGCACGCCCACCAGGGGGCGATGCTCTGCCCCTCTGGGGCGTCGCTCTGTTGCATCCAGAGCCATTCTAGCGCCTGAGGCAGAGGCCACAGAGCCATCCCCAGTGCCCGGGCCATCTTTGCTCCATTGGAGCCTCGGCTGCGGGAGGGGAAGAGAGAGACAGAGAGGAAGGAGAGGGGGAGGGGTGGAGAAGCAGATGGGCGCTTCTCCTGTGTGCCCTGGCCAGGAATCGAACCCGGGACTCCTGCACGCCAGGCCGATGTTCTACCACTGAGCCAACCTGCCAGGGCCAGGAGAGAATATTTTTAAATTTAAATTTGTTTTATTGAGGCCTGACCTGTGGTGGCGCAGTGGGATAAAGCGTTGACCTGGAACACTGAGGTCACCGGTTCAAAACCTTGGGCTTGCCTGGTCAAGGCACATATGGGAGTTGATGCTTCCTGCTCCTCCCCCTTCTCTGTCTCTCTCTCTCACTCCTCTCTCTCTCTAAAAAAATCAATAAATAAAATATTAAAAAAAAAAAGACGTTAAATTTGTTTTATTGATTTGTTGTTTAAGGTCTTGCCCTTCCTCTTTATGGTTGAGACCCTGTGAAACCCCCAGCCTGCCCTGCAGAGATAACTTTGGGTGCCTCCACCTGATGCTACCAGAAGGGCAGCAGCCAGCGATGCCTGGCTCTGCTGGTTGAAGTAGGAGCCGGCAGGTCATGGGGAGAGGTGCTGCTCCGAGACCTAGAACACACAGCAGGAACCGGCCAAGCTTCGCCACCACGCTTGGTGGGGGGAGCCTTCCAACGGCTCACGTGTGCTTCGTGCAGAGGAAGCGCGTCGTCAGTGTGCTGTGTCCCTCGGCGGTGACGGAGCACGGGGCAGGGCCCACGCAGCAGAAGGGACCAAACCAGGCCCGGGGGCTGTAGGCAGGAGCTCTTGAAATCACAGCCAGTGAAAATGTACTGCAAACCTCTCCCCTCAGATTCCCGTCTGGGTAGCTCAGTTCTGTTGTTGGCTCTTTTTTTTTTTTTTTTTTTTTTTAATTTTAAATTTATTTTTATTGAATTTATCGGGATGACTTTGGTTAATAAAATTATACAGGTGTCAGGTGTACATTCTATAATGTGTGTTCACCACCCTAAGTCAAGTCTTCTTCCATCATCATTTCTCTCTTCTCCCTCCCCCACTGCTCTCTCCCTCTGGTGATCCCCACACTGTTGTCTGTTCTATGAGTTTGTTTTTCTTAATCCCTTCACTTTTTTCACCCAGCCCTCAAACCCCCTCCCCTCTGACAGCTGTCTGCCTGATTTGTATATTTATGAATCATTTCTATTTTGTTTGTTAGTTTGTCAATATTTTGTTCATTAGATTCCACATATAAGTGAAATCATATGGTATTTGTCCTTCTCTGATTGGCTTATTTCACTTAGCATAATACTCTCCAGGTCCATTTATGCTATCTCAAAAGGTAAGATTTTTGTCTCTTTTTTACAGCTAAGTAGTATTCCATTGTGTATATGTACCACAGGTGGTCATCTGGACTGCTTCCAAGTCTTGGCTATTGTAAATAACACTGCCATGAACATAGCAGTGCATATATTCTTTTAAATTAGTGCTTCAGGTTGTTTTTTTTTTTTTTTTTTTTAATTTTATTTTTTTAATGGGGTGACATCAATAAATCAGGATACATATATTCAAAGATAACAAGACCAGGGTATCTTGTCGTTCAATTATGATGCATACCCGTCACCCAAAGTCAGATTGTCCTCTGTCACCTTCTATCTTGTTTTCTTTGTGCCCCTCCCCCTCCCCCTTTCCCTCTCCCATTCCTCCCTCCCCCCCCCCCGTAACCACCACACTCTTATCAATGTCTCTTAGTTTCACTTTTATGTCCCACCTACGTATGGAATAATGCAGTTCCTGGTTTTTTCTGATTTACTTATTACTTATTTCGCTTCGTATCATGTTATCTAGATCCCACCATTTTGCTGTAAATGTTCCGATGTCATCATTTCTTATGGCTGAGTAGTATTCCATAGTGTATATGTGCCACATCTTCTTTATCCAGTCTTCTATTGACGGGCTTTTTGGTTGTTTCCATGTCCTGGCCACTGTGAACAATGCTGCAATAAACATGGGGCTGCATGTGTCTTTACGTATCAATGTTTCTGAGGTTTTGGGGTATATACCCAGTAGAGGGATTGCTGGGTCATAAGGTAGTTCTATTTTCAGTTTTTTGAGGAACCACCATACTTTCTTCCATAATGGTTGTACTACTTTACATTCCCACCAACAGTGTATGAGGGTTCCTTTTTCTCCACAGCCTCTCCAACATTTGCTATTACCTGTCTTGCTAATAATAGCTAATCGAACAGGTGTGAGGTGGTATCTCATTGCTGTTTTGATTTGCATTTCTCTAATAGCTAAAGAAGATGAGCATCTTTTCATATATCTGTTGGCCATTTGTATTTCTTCCTGGGAGAAGTGTCTGTTCATATCCTCTTCCCATTTTTTTATGGGATTGTTTGTTTGTTTGTTGTTGAGTTTTATGAGTTCTTTGTATATTTTGGATATTAGGCCCTTATCTGAGCTGTTGTTTGAAAATATCATTTCCCATTTAGTTGGCTTTCTGTTTATTTTATCAGTTTCTCTTGCTGAGCAAAATCTTCTTAGTCTGATGTAGTCCCATTCATTAATTTTTGCCTTCACTTCTCTTGCCATTGGAGTCAAATTCATAAAATGTTCTTTAAAACCCAGGTCCATGAGTTGAGTACCTATGTCTTCTTCTATGTACTTAATTGTTTCAGGTCTTATGTTTAGATCTTTGATCCATTTTGAGTTAATTTTAGTACAGGGGGACAAACTGTAGTCCAGTTTCATTCTTTTGCATGTGGCTTTCCAGTTTTCCCAGCACCATTTATTGAAGAGGCTTTCTTTTCTCCATTGTGTGTTGTTGGCCCCTTTAGCAAAAATTATTTGACTATATATATGTGGTTTTATTTCTGGACTTTCTATTCTGTTCCATTGGTCTGAGTGTCTATTTTTCCGCCAATACCATGCTGTTTTGATTGTCGTGGCCCTATAATAGAGTTTGAAGTCAGGTATTGTAATGCCCCCAGCTTCATTCTTTTTCTTTAGGATTGCTTTGGCTATTCGGGGTTTTTTATAGTTCCATATAAATCTGATGATTTTTTGCTCTATTTCTTTAAAAAACGTCATTGGAAGTTAGATGGGAATTGCATTGAATTTGTATATTGCTTTGGGTAATATAGCCATCTTGATTATATTTATTCTTCCTAGCCAAGAACAAGGTATATTCTTCCATCTCATTATATCTTTTACAATTTCCCTTAACAATGGTTTATAGTTTTCATTATATAAGTCCTTTACATTCTTTGTTATGTTTATTCCTAAGTATTTTATTTTTTTTGTTGCAATCGTGAAGGGGATTATTCTTTTGAGTTCCTTCTCAGTTGTTTCATTGTTGGCATATAGAAAGGCTATTGACTTCTGAATGTTAATTTTGTATCCTGCGACCTTACTGTATTGGCTTATTGTTTCTAGTAGTCTTTTTGTGGATTCTTTGGGGTTTTCGATGTATAGGATCATATCATCTGCAAAAAGTGATACCTTTACTTCTTCTTTTCTGATATGGATGCCTTTTATTTCTTTGTCTTGTCTGATTGCTGTGGCGAGAACCTCTAGTACCACATTAAATAAGAGTGGAGAGAGTGGACAACCCTGTCTTGTTCCTGATTTAAGGGGGAAAGCCTTCAGTTTAGTGCCATTTAATATGATGTTAGCTGATGGTTTATCATATATGGCCTTTATCATGTTGAGATATTTTCCTTCTATACCCATTTTGTTGAGAGTCTTAAACATAAAATTGTGTTGTATTTTATCGAAAGCCTTTTCTGCATCTATTGATAAGATCATGTGGTTTTTGTTCTTTGTTTTGTTGATATGGTGTATTACGTTAACCGTTTTACGTATGTTGAACCATCCTTGAGATTCTGGGATGAATCCCACTTGATCATGATGTATTATTTTTTTAATATGTTGTTGTATTCGATTTGCTAGTATTTTGTTTAGTATTTTAGCATCTGTATTCATTAGAGATATTGGTCTGTAGTTTTCTTTTTTTGTGCCATCCTTGCCTGGTTTTGGTATGAGGGTTATGTTGGCCTCCTAAAATGTGTTTGGAAGTATTGCTTCTTCTTCAATTTTTTGGAAGACTTTGAGTAGAATAGGAACCAAGTCTTCTTTGAATGTTTGATAAAATTCGCTGGTATAGCCGTCAGGGCCTGGACTTTTATTTTTGGGGAGGTTTTTAATGGTTTTTTCTATTTCTTCTCTACTGATAGGTCTGTTTAGGGTTTCTGCTTCTTCTTGACTCAGTCTAGGAAGGTTGTATTGTTCTAGGAATTTATCCATTTCTTCTAGGTTGTTGAATTTAGTGGCATAAAGTTTTTCATAGTATTCTACAATAATTCTTTGTATATCTACGGTGTCCGTGGTGATTTCTCCTCTTTCATTTTGGATTTTGTTTATATGAGTTCTTTCTCTTTTTTCCTTGGTAAATCTTGCCAAGGGTTTGTCAATTTTGTTGATCTTTTCAAAGAACCAGCTCCTTGTTCTATTAATTTTTTCTATAGTTTTTCTGTTCTCTAATTCATTTATTTCTGCTCTGATTTTTATTATCTCCTTTCTTCGGCTGCTTTTGGGTTGTCTTTGTTCTTCTTTTTCTAGTTCCTTAAGGTGGGAAGTTAAGTGGTTCACTTGGGCTCTCTCTTGTTTGTTCATATATGCCTGAAGTGATATGAACTTCCCTCTTATCACTGCTTTTGCTGCATCCCATAGATTCTGATATGTCGTATTGTCATTTTTATTAGTCTGTATAAATCTTTTGATCTCTGCACTTATTTCTTTGACCCATTCATTTTTTAAAAGTATGTTGTTTAGTTTCCACATTTTTGTGGGATTTTTTCCCTCTTTTTTGCAGTTGAATTCTAGTTTCAAGGCTTTATGATCAGAAAATATGCTTGGTACAACTTCAATTTTTCTGAATTTGCTGATGTTGTTTTTGTGGCCCAACATATGGTCAATTCTTGAGAATGATCCATGTACACTGGAGAAAAATGTATACTCAGTCACTTTGGGATGAAATGTCCTGTAGATGTCTATCATATCCAGGTGCTCTAGTGTTTTGTTTAAGGCCACTATGTCTTTGTTGATTCTCTGTTTGGATGACCGATCTAGAGCCGTCAGCGGTGTATTGAGGTCTCCAAGTATGATTGTATTTTTGTCCGTTTTTGTTTTAAGGTCAATAAGTAGCTGTCTTATATATTTTGGTGCTCCTTGGTTTGGTGCATATATATTAAGAATTGTTATGTCTTCTTGATTCAGTGTCCCCTTAGCCATTATGAAATGGCCATTTTTATCTCTGAGTACTTTTCCTGTCTTGTAGTCAGCATTATCCGATATGAGTATTGCTACACCTGCTTTTTTTTGGATGTTATTTGCTTGGAGTATTGTTTTCCAGCCTTTCACTTTGAATTTGTTTTTATCCTTGTTACTTAGATGAGTTTCCTGTAGGCAGCATATAGTTGGATTTTCTTTTTTAATCCATTCTGCTACTCTGTGCCTTTTTATTGGTGAGTTTAATCCGTTTACATTTAGTGTAATTATTGATACTTGTGAGTTCCCTATTGCCATTTTATATCTTGCTTTCTGTTAGTTTTGTGTCTTGTTTGATCCTTCTCTTTCGTTTTTCTATCTTTTGTTTTTATTTGGTTGTATTCCATACATCTTTCCTCTGTTGCTATCTTTTTTATCTCATGTGCTTCTGTGGTGGTTTTTTCAATGGTGGTTACCTTTGAGTAATGAAAAGAGTCCCTACCCTGTTCATTGTAGCAAACTATTTTGTGAGTACTTTTGCACTCCATCGTCCTTTGCTACTGTTAATCTCCATCTTCTCCCCCTCTTTCTTTTTGTTGTTGTCACAGTTTAAATTTGGTTTTATTGTGTTCTTCTTGGAGCTTTTACTTGTGGCTCTGTTTTTTTTTTGTTCTTTGTATCTGATTGGAGAACCCCCTTTAGTAATTCCTGGAGTGGGGGTTTTCTGATGATAAATTCCCTCATCTTTTCTGTATCTGTGAATGTTTTTATTTCTCCCTCATATTTGAAGGATAGCTTTGATGGGTATAGTATTCGTGGCTGAAAGTTTCTCTCTTTCAGGACTTCAAATATTGGGGTCCACTCTCTTCTAGCTTGTAGAGTTTCTGCTGAGAAATCTGATGATAATCTAATGGGCCTTCCTTTATATGTTGTATTCTTCTTTTCCCTGGCTGCCTTGAGAATTTTTTCTTTGCTGTTGGTTTGTGTCAATTTCATTATGATATGCCTTGGAGTAGGTTTGTTGGGGTTAAGAAAACTCGGTGTTCTGTTTGCTTCTTGAATTTGAGGCTTTAGTTCTTTCCACAGGCTTGGGAAGTTCTCATCTATTATTTGTTTGAGTATGTTCTCCATTCCATTTTCTCTCTCTTCTCCCTCTGATATACCTATTATTCTTATGTTATTCTTTTTGATGGAGTCAGATAATTCTTGTAGGGCTATCTCATTTTTTTTAATTTTTGAGTCTCTTTCTTCTTCTCTCTGTTGTGCCTCAAGTTGCTTGTCTTCTATTTCACTAATCCTCTCTTCTATCTGACCTGTTCTATTAGCTAAGCTTGTTACTTCGTTTTTCAGCTTGTGAATTGAGTTTTTCATCTCTGTTTGATTTGTTTTTATAGTTTCAATTTCTTTGGACATATATTCTTTGTGTTCATTGAGTTGTTTTCTGAGCTCCCTAAATTGCCTTTCTGTGTTTTCTTGTATATCTCTGAGTATTTTTAGGATTTCTATCTTGAATTCTCTGTCATTTAGCTCCAAGGTTTCCAATATATTAAATTTTTTCTCCATAGATTTTTCCTCATCTAGCTGTGTTACCTCTCTTTTCTTTTGTATCCATGATATTCGATTTTCTCTTCCTTAATGGCATCTGAGGGTGGTTTTGTTGATAGTATTAATGAGATTTAATAAAGAATAAAAAGTTAAAAAAAATAAAAAATCAAAAAGAGTTGTTTTTTTTTTTAAAAAATTAATAATGAAATAAAGAAAAATAAAATAATAATTTTTTAAAAAAGAAAATTATTCCCCCCCTCCTTTTTTCCTCTCCTCTCCCCTTTTTCTTGAGAAAATCTTGTGGTGAACTGTGAATTATAACAAACAATGCCTGTGATGGAGGTTCTGAATTGGGGAAAAGTAATAAAGTGGCAAAAAAAAAAAAAAAAGGAAAAAAAAAAGGGGGGGCGGTATGGACCCACAAAAAGCAAATAAGGAAAAAATTTGGGTCAAGAATAAAATGATTTGCTTTTAGGTGTTGGTGTTGTCTAAGAGTTATGATGAGAGGAATAAGAGAACAGAAAAATGGGGGGACAAATTAAAAAAATACTATTGTATTTAGTGGAACAAGAACTAGATAAAATGGAGAGCCAGGGATGGGAGCACTGCTAGTGAGTTAAAAAGGTGAAGTAAAAAAACCCCCCAAATGCCACAAACATAAGTTTGAGTCCCAGATAAGATAATTTGTTTGTTATTGAGGTTTGAATGAGAGGAGATGTAAAGGAGAAAGGAAGAAACTAATATAAAGGGAGAAAAGAAAGAGAGAGAGAGAAAAAAAGAGGGAACCAGTAAAAGAAGAAAAAAGAAAGGAGAGAGAGAGAGTTAAGGGTTTTGGAGTGCAACCCTCATAGAGAGAAAGGAAGAGGAGAAAAAAGATAATGGGAGATGTAACACTTATGGGTAGTGTAGTTCAAGGAGAGGAGAGAGTAAGACCGGCAGAGAGTTAATCGGCCAAATTGGAGGAGGACAAAAAGTATCAAGAATGAAGATAAGAGAAACAAACGAACAAATATAATAAAATGGGATAGGTTATAAAGTCTGCAGATTATTCTTGATTTTGAGAGGTTATCTTCTTGTTTTTTCTTTTCTCTCCCTCTTCCTGGTCGGTGACTCTGTACCCCAGGTTCTGCCCCTTTGGCACGCTCAGGTAGAGGTTTGCAGTTGATAAGTCTCTATGGCAATGTCATGTATTGTGCTTTAGTCTCGTTGGGAGTCAAGGCTCATTAGCTTTCATAGGCTCCGACAGTGAGAGAGTCCGTGTTCCTGGAGCCTTTCTCCTAGTCTTTCCTTCCTCAATTAGTAGGCTGATAATCCAGCTATGGGGTTGTTGCTGCCTCTGCCTGGATAGTAAGAGGCTCAAAGAGCTGGCAACTCCCCACTCTATTTCCACTCAGCACAGGGCTCAGGGTAAGGCTCAGTCAGTCAGAGCTGCTAGCATAATCAGGCGGGCTTTCCGCCCACTCAAAGACCTCTGGCTCTGCCACTCTGTCCGGTAACACAGGCGGGCACCCACTTCCGGGGTGCTTGGAGGAAACTCTCATTCACTATCTGCGCGCGCAGACCAGGATATCCGGCCAGTAGTCTCACGCTCTGAGTGAAACCCCCAACCGCATGGAAATTTGCAGCGCTGGAATTCGCTCTCGCTCCGTCCCCGTGCGCGGCTTTTGCAAGGCGCTGGGGCGGCCCGAGATTCCGCTTTTGCCCACACAAAGGCCCCTGACTCTGCCCCTCTGTGCGATAACACGGGCGCGCCCTGCCGAGGCACTCGGAGGAATCGCTCACTACCTATCTGCGCGCGCACACCAGGATATGAGGCCGGCCGCGTTTCCCTGAGTGAAACCCTCACCAGCACGGAAAATTTCCACCGTTGGAATTAGTTCTCGCTCCCTCCCGTGCGCGGCTTTCCCAGGGCGCTGGGGCTGCCCAGAGATTCTGCTTTCGGCCCACAGAAAGGCCTCTGACCCTGCCTCTCTGTGGGGCAACACGGACACCCACTTCTGGGGCTTAGGAAGAGATCTCTCGCCCACTAACTGCGCACCAACCAGGAGAACGGGTAAAATGGCTGCCCCGCTTGTCTTTCTTTGTTTGGGTTTGGCGCGAGTGTTAGCTTGTATTGCCCGGCTTGCCACAGGAACAGTTTTTCCTCGGCTAGGATCTCCGTGCCACAGCCTGGTTCGGCCTTTTGTGCGCGGCCTGGATGTATTCACCCCCTTTGCCCGCCTCAGTTTCTATATTCACAGTTACCAGAGAAAGCCGCCCTGTTTAGGTTAGTGAGGAAGGCGGAGCATTTCTTACTCCCTATTTCCTTCAGGATTTGGTTATATATTTAGCCAATTTTTCACTCGACCATACCTTCGGGTGTATTGTGAAGCATCTGGAGGCTCCAAGTATAGGTTTTTCTGTTTCTGGTTGAAGATCTTGTTGAGTTTTGGGGGAGATTTATCGGTATCGCTTCCTACTCCGCCATTACTCTGACGTCATCTCCTCTGTTGTTGGCTCTTTGACCTCAACGGTATTTCCTGAAGAGGGGTGCCCAGTGGCTGTGTGTTCGGGCTGCCTCCGGGGTTCCCCGGCTACCTCCTGTGAACTTGACCTGCATGACCTCGGCCACCTCCCTGGCTCTGTGACAGCACGGGGGAGGATCGTGGCACCAGGTGTGTGTGGCCAGGGCTCTGGCTCTCACTCTGCTCTTGGAGTTGAATGGAAAAGGACAGCCCAGGTGTAAGTTCCTGACCTCATGCCCTACACATAGCTTCTTACGGCTCCCTTCTGGGACATCGGAATCTTGTCCTGTCTGTTAAGACACAGAGCGGATGTGTGATATCTGTCATTTCAAGGGGCCAAAATGATTCCTTTTTATTGGATCGAGCATGTGTTTATGGAGGTCTGCTGTCCTTTGGGACTGAGATGCTCGTCTGTGACACCCCCCCCCCCCCCGTGTGCAGGGCTGTGCTTGTCAGATTTTCACCTCATTCCCTAAGCCCTCACGCTTTCTCCCCGAGATCCGGTGCCATTTCTTGTATTACACCGCCCGAAAGACCTGCCTGGTGATATTTCAGAATGAGGCAGTACTCTCAGGGAGGGAAGTCTTCCTTTCTCGAGGCGAGCACGTTAAAGGCAGCTGTAAACTGCTGGGCGGTGCCGCCATACTGCGCCCCCCACCTTGGCCCGCCGGGCCTCCTGTCCGCCGTAGTGTCCAGTCTAACACTGAGTTTGTGTTCCTAAATGCTTTACATCTAAAATAATTTTTTAAAAACATTTAATTTTTACAGAGAGAGGAGCGGGGGTGTGGGAGGGCACAATAAGTATTAACTCATAGTTGCTTCACTTTAGTTGTTTATTGATTGCTTGCCGTATGTGCCTTGACCCGGCAAGTCCAGGGTTTCGAACTGGCAACCTCAGCGTTCCAGGCCGATGCTTTATCCACTGCACCACCACAGGCCAGGCTAAAGTAATATCTTTCAAAAGAGAAGTTAAAATTGGATGGATGGATGCTGAGTAAACCGTAGGAAATACAATTCTACAGAGAGTCCGTCACTGAGGCGTCAGCTATATTTGTGCACTGAACGTGCAGTTCTCCATCGTTCTGGTTTCTCAAAGCAGTAGAAAGGCAGTAGAGGCAATGACTGTCTTCTTAGGGTTCAAGAGGAAGCTGCTTTATTAGCTTTGCTTTAGACTTCTATTATGGGGCTGTTGAAGTATCATGTGCCCAGCATGGGACTTAGGTATTCCTAACTGTCCTCTGCCACTTCCCCTGAAAGTTCCAAAGTTTGAGATCACGGGTGAATAGCAGTGAGTCTGTTTGGCTAATTTACCAGGAACATGGGCATTTCTTCTATTCAGAGATGTGTAGTACTTTCCCGTCCTCGCATTTACTATCCACTGTTTTCTTTAATGGCTCACAGAGCAGCGGTGGGTTCAGACTGGACCGTGCGCAGGGCTCCAGCTTGGTCCTTCGTGGTGGAGGGTTAGTGTCCCCATCTGCATACATCTCTGAGGCGGCCTGTCTCCAGAGGGCCTTTTATTCAAGAGAGTCTCTCTCATTGTTCAAAATCAATATCGGAGATGGTTTGACCTTTTTTTTTTTGGTAAATAATTGTTTTATCAATATTTTAAAATAAGGAGTGAAAAGATATTTCCAACAACTCTTTGCTTTTAGGGAAGAGCTAAGGGGGCCCCTTAGGTAAGTTGCGAGAGGGTCAGAGATGCATTGTCCAAGTTCACAACATACAAAGAGTTTATTTGTGCAATACAGACCTTTTCTCAAATATTTTCACAGAATTCCACACAGCGCTCTACTAGAAAAGTAGAATTATACAACACCAAAATAACATTTTTTTTCTCAGTACAAATTACTAATCAAAAGGAAGGTGAAGATAGTTTAATAACGAGTAGGAGGTTACACGGGTGTTGCTTAATACAGCACCTGTAGCCTGGTGCTCAACCCCGGGGAGGAGGGGGCGGTGCACCCAGGTCCAGCTCTGTCTAGTGCCGAGCACAGCCAAACCTGTGCTCAAACCTCCGGGGTGAGCTTTGGTATTTGCAACTTAAAGAAAAATAAACATTGTGAGCCCAAGAACATTTCCATCGTTTCATGCTGGTGTTGCCATGAAGACGACAAATCAGGAAAACATTGTAAATATTTCACACTTGCTATAACATTAGATCCTTTATGTTCACCACACAATAAAACAACCTTCCCCAAACCATAATTTTCTAGGTCTAAAACATGCCTGAAGAAGAATATTGATAGAAATAATTCACTGAGATGTTTTAAATTACATTTACCATAATTTAAACATTATTATTTAAACCCCAGAAAGTTCAGCTGCTTAAGAAGCACAATTGTTTGGAAAAATACCGGGCCCAAATTCCCCTTCCCAGTATCGTAACCCCTTTCCCTGTTGTCAAAATCATGTATTTCACAAGATCACAGATAAATGGGAAGCATTTTTTTCCCCATAATATAGCTAGAATAAGTGGGTTTACTCACTCCATGTATATTTCCATAATTGGTGAAAATAGACTTCTTGTTATATGACTAAAAATATAGATTTTTTTTAAAACTACAGAACCCAGCAGCCAGTTTTCTGCTTTGCTATATACCTCCCCCCAAAAAGTCAAGCAACGTCTACAAAAATAGCAATTAACTTTAAAAAATATTTTGCTTCTTAGAGCAAATTTTAGGTTACATTCGGATGTGATAGCGATTTCTGAGAGAGCCGCTCTGGTCCCCCGAGGCACCGCCCTCATGTCAGTAGCGGGTCTGGTACTCGTGGTGCCACCGGTTGAAGTCGTTGTAGAACAGGACGATGCTCCCCGAGGCCATGCCGGAAATGATGCACCTGGGAAGGCACAGAGGAGCGGCATGAGCCTGTCCGTTCCCTAGGCGCTACTGCCCTCCTCAGATCTTGTAGTACGGGACAGTTGAAATCCCGCGCCCAGCGTGGGGCTTAGGGCTTCCTCATTTTCTTCTTCTGCCGACTTCCCTGAAGGTAGGCGTGGAAGAGGGCTGGCAGGGCTATCCCCTGTGGGAACCGGGCACGGGACATTTCTGAACCACTATCAGGCAGCCCTGAGGATGCTTCACTGCCACCTCTGCCCTGCTGTGGGGACCCGAGCCACAGCTGCCTTTCTGTGGACAGTACAGCAGGCCGTGCAGGATGAGTCCCTGCAGCCTGAGCGGGCCTGGCTGGCCTGGGCGCCTCACGCCTGTAGAAGGTGTCAGAGTCTCAGCAGTCACTGCTGGAGGGAACAGTACACGGAGGGCAGGGACCTCTGACTGCAGCCATGATCTGTGCTGGCTCTGCTCTGAGTAGGGGTCTAGTCCTTGTGACTGTTACTGGCTGCTGTCCCCGAGAGGGCATGGCCGGTTATCTGAGCCTTCTCTGGGTGACTGGTTAAGACCAATCCTTACGGGTCCTACTCAGTAGCCTTTCTGCTACCTCATACCAAAATCAGGAACTAAAATGTGTCACAGAAACTCAGCTAAACCCAAGAGGGACGAAAAACCTCTAAGACATAGAAAACAAATATGCAGGAAAGTGGTAAGGTAAGTTTTTCCTTATCAATAATTTACTTTAAACGGGAGGAGATTAAATACTCCAATCAAAAGGCAGAAACTGGCAGAATGAATGAAAAACATGATCAAATGTATGCTGCCTACAAGAGACTCACTTTAGGTCTAATAAGCAGGTAGAGAGGAAAAGGGTGGAAAAAGATACTCTGTGCAAACAGTCATGAAAAGAGTGGGGGTGATTGGACTAGTATTAGACAAGAGAGGCTTTAAATCAGAACCTGTCATGAGAGACAAGGACACTGTATTGATATAAAGCTCACTTCATCAAAATACTAAAATTACAAACTTGCACTGAACATAGTGGTGATGGTTATACAACAATGTGAATGTTCTTAATGCCAGTGAATTGCATACCAAAAAAAATGGTTAAATGGTAAATTTTACGTTGCTGCACCCCAAAATAAGGAACTAAAATGAGTGTGTAGTATTAAGAGGAAATAAGACACCAGATAATAATCACCCCCCCCCCAAATTTACCAGTTGGGAGGTTTCAGGGAATAAGCCCAATATCCTAATGGAATTCCCATGAATGGAGAGATCCAGGTATTTTACATTAAACATGTTAACAGCACTTTCATTTTTACTTAAAAGGTACTTTTAAGAAATACAAAAGCTTAACAACAAGGAAACCAGAGTCTGTTACTCCTGTCTTGTCTAATCCTGGAGAACGCAGCCTCTGTCCACAGTGGCCAGGCCAGCACAAGGGAAGTTACACTTGTTAAAAAGTACCTTGGAAATCCCAGTATTCACTGGCCTTTTATTGGACAGGCGACCGCCACCCCACCATCTAATCCCTCTGTACATAGGGTCTGACAGCACTGGCAGCGGGCCACGGGGCCAGGCTTACCTCTGGTCGTAAGACAGGGCCATGGCTCGGACTCCGGCATCGCAGCCTGGGTAGGCAAAGAGCTGCTTGAGGTCGGACACCTGCCAGACCATGACCACCCCGTTGTCTCCGCCTGTGACCAGGTACTGCCCGTCGCGGCTCAGCTGGATGGCCTGCAGGATAAAGCAGCATTCAGGTGAGGCGTGGCTCTAGCTAAGCGTCAGCCCGGGTTCGGTGAACTCCCACCGGTGGCTGGTCCTACAGTGCAGGAGGGAGGGGGAGGCAGTGTGTGTGTGTGTGTGTGTGTGTGTGTAAGTGCGCGCGCGCGCACTTCGGAGTTGTGAGGAAATCGGGAGTCATGGAAAACATTTGACATTTCTTAAAATCAAGTGGAGAGGTAGGCCATGCTTGAGTTTTTTTGTTTCTGTTTATTTCATTCTTTTTTAAAAAAAAAAAATTTATTTATTCATTTTTAGAGAAGAGAGACAGAGAGAGAAGGGGAGAGGAGCTGGAAGTATCAACTCCCATATGTGCCTTGACCAGGCAAGCCCAGGGTTTCGAACCAGCGACCTCAGCATTTCCAGGTCTAGACGCTTTATCCACTGTGCCACCACAGGTCAGGCTCATTCTTCCTTTTTAAGGTGACAAATTTTTGGTAGAATAATCTTTGACAAGTTTTTTTTTTTAATCATAGAAGAGAAAGGATTATCTCTTAGCCATTCAATTCACATTCATGTAAATGCCAACTTTTCATGTGTCTTAAAGGTTACTCTCAAGAACACACACGAAATATAAGAAAATCTCGTGTGGAAGATAGTTATGTACAAGAAGTACTGTCTAGATCTAAACCATATGCAAACAGAAGTTGCCATCTAAGTAAGAATCACTGTCCGCCGCCGCCCTTCGCTGCACAGTGGCTGGGCGCAGGGGCCGCTGTGCTGCTGAAGTCTGGCCCCTGGGAACCCACTACCCTCTGGCTGCCGCTCACCTGAGATTTACACCTGATGCTTTTTACTGGATATGTGCTATATTAAAACAAATTAAAACCATTAACCTTGAACAAACTGTTTTAGTAAAGACTCCCTAATCCTAGTTCTGTTTGGAATTATATTAAACATGACTTTGAGCATTATCCATTTATCAGCATTTTAATAAGCAGAACCTGTCCAAGTGAAGAGGCCTGTCCTATTCTCCTGAGGGCAGGCACTGGGGCAGCCTCTGACCAGCACCTCCTTCCACCCAAGCCGCAGTCTCGCCGGCATCGGGGGGCTGAGAGGGGCCATCACGGCAGCCTGGAGGCCTTCCACTCAGGCTCTGACACACGGGATAGGACAGCCAAAGAGCCTCACTGAGCTCAGGCGGTGGGGAGGCCCCGCAGGCTCTGCACCGGAGGTGAGCACCTCTGGGCAGTGAGGCCTGGCTCTCCCAGTGCCCTGCAGTCCAGGTCTCCATCCCCTCCCTCTCCCTTTTCTGCCTCCTCTGCTTCCACTCTCACAGTCCCCTCTCTCACCTTCATTCACCACTTTAATCCCTTCCTCCTCACCTCCATCCTCCACCACCACTTTCAATCACTTCTTCATCACTTTCTCTCTCCTCCTTACCTCTTCCTCCACCACTTCCCCTCTCCTCTCATCTCCTCTTCCACCACTTTCTTTCTGCTCTCACCTCCTCCTCCTCTCAATTCCCTCCTCCCATGTTCCCTCTACTCTCACCTCCTCATCCTCCTCCACTTTACCTCTCCTCTTACCTCCCTCCTTGACTTTCCTTCTCTCCCTTCCCTCCTCCACCACTTTCCCTATTCTCTTCACCTCCCACCTCCTCCACCACTTTCCCCCTCCTTACCCTTCCTCCTGCACCATATTCCCTCCTCACCTCCCTCTCTTCTGCTTTGCCTCTTACCTTCCTCCTCCACCACTTCCCCTCTCCTCTCACCTCCTTCACCTTCCCTCCTCTCACCTCCCTTTCCACTCACCACCTCCCCTCCTTCCCCCTCCAACACTTCCTCTCAACTCCTCCTCCCCACCACTTCCTCTCCCCCAACACTTCCCCTCCCCCACCACTTTCCCTCCTCTCACTTCCTCCACCTCTGCTTTCCCTCTCTTCTCACCTCCCTTCTCCACCACTTCCCCCTCTCACCTCCCTCTCCTCTGACCTCCTCCTCCACCATATTCCCTCCTCTCCCCTCCTCCACCACATTTCCTCTCCACTCACCTCCCTCCATGACTTTCCCACTTCTCTCACCTCCTCCTTTACCACATTCCCTCTCTCACCTCCCTTACCTCCTCCACCACTTTCCCTCTCCTCTAACCTCCCTCCTCAACCACTTCCCTTCTCGCCTCTTCCACATTCCCTCCTCTCCACCTCACCTCCCCCTCCACCACTTTCTCCTCACTTCCTTCCTCCTCCTCTTACCCCACTTTCCCTCTCACCTCATTCTCCACCACTTTTCCTCTCCTCTCACCTCCGTCCTCTACTTCCCCCCACTTCCTCACTTCTCTCACCTCCTCCTCGTCCACTTCCTCTCTCACCTCCTTTTCCTCCACATTCCTTCCCTCTCACCTTTCCCTCTCCTCTGCTTTCCCTCTCCTCTCACTTCCCTTCTCTCCACCACTCTCACCCCCCACCCCGTGTCCCCTCTGCCTGGCAGGCTCACTAACCACAGTGCCACCACTTACCTGGAAGGGCACTAGGGGACCAGGGCGCTGGGGGGAAGCGGCGAGGTGCTCCAGCCCAGCACTGGGGCAGCGGCAGAGGGTACAGTGATCGTAGGATAGGGGGAGCCAGTGTGCACACGCAGTCCCTAGGAAGTCCCTAGAGCCTTCGCTACGGACACGCCATAGAGTGTCTCAGAAGCAAGGGATTTCAGATTGCTTCACTGATTTTTTACTGTGGCTGACAGTATAATCGCAACTCAGAGTGACCGATTATCAGCATTATTACTTTAGGAAAGGAAA
Source organism: Saccopteryx bilineata (assembly GCF_036850765.1). Taxonomy (NCBI): domain Eukaryota; kingdom Metazoa; phylum Chordata; class Mammalia; order Chiroptera; family Emballonuridae; genus Saccopteryx; species Saccopteryx bilineata. The sequence goes on along the minus strand of NC_089490.1, from coordinate 183,557,169 downwards.
ATCCTCTGATGTGCACTTGGTTTAAATGAAGTATTGTTGGGAGGAGGGGACGGCAAAGCTTTGGTGTCTGCATGCCTTGTGGTGGGGCCACCAGCCGCCTCGGAAACACGTGAGAAGCAGCAGCGCCTGGCTTCATCATGATCCTAGGCGCCCCCCCCCCCCCCCATTCTACTGAGAGAGGCACTCAGACTGGGCCTCGGAGAGCTCGTCATCTCTGCGGCCCTGGGTCAGGAGGAGCAACCGAGCAAACGTCCAGGCTCCCCGAGAGCCCCGCGCCCTTCCTCCCAGCTGCCCCGCCCAGTGCCCACCCAGTCCACAGGCACCCCGCCTCGTCCTGGACAGTGACAGACACCAGCGCCTCGCTTCCCCACCCCCTCCCTCAGCAAGCTGGGGGGGGGGGGAGACAGGGAGGACCCGGAAAACGGCTTCTCTAGAGAGCAGGCCTTACCCTCCGCTCAGCCTAACACTGAGGGGCCCTGTCTTGAAAAGATAGCGAGACCCTAAGAGGCCCCCTAGCATTACTGTACTGCTCACAAAAACTAGGGGATATTTCAAAATGATTATGTAGCGATAAAATATCCCCTAGTTTTTGTGAGCAGTTTAGTTCTTGCCTAGCAAAATAGGAAGATGCTTGCCTAATTCACATTCTAATGTGAAGCCCTACCCTCACCTTGGCAAGTTTGGGTACTGTTATCCACGGAGAAGTCAAGTCAAACTAGAGGCAGATCTAAGGAATCGTAATGCCCACCACTCCCACCACAGCCCATGCAGAGGAGACTGTTTTGAGTGTGCTCTACGGCATCACTGCAGCTTTGATGCCACACAACCTGCAGATAACTCCCTCGGTTACAGAAACTGAGCCTGCCCTTGACAGCCGCCCGGAGTGACTTCACCAGACTTGAGGCGGGCCTTCTGCTGAAAGCTCCCAGGGGTTTCCCCAGCGGCCCTGAACACAGACCAGTGAGGCTGGCGCATGTCGTTGGCGAGGTATACAGGCCTCGTCCAAGCAATGTCTGGATTTTTTTTTTCTCTTTGGCATGGAAAAGAGAATCTCAGCCATTCAACAGGTTCTTACTTTTTCCACTGACATGAGAGGCAGGCTGAGAAACATCCTAGTTCCATTTAGTTGTGGACTCACTGATTGCTTCTCATATGTATCCTGATTGGGGGTCGAACGCATGACCTCTGGTGCAGCAAGCTGAGGCTTTATCCACTGAACCACCCAACCAGGGCCAAGAGAGGTTTCTTGAACGAACCCTCGCCTGCCTCCCTTGCCACACCCTGAGGTAAATCTCTCAAATTCTGAGAAGTCTGTAGGGCACTCACCCGAATGTTGTCCTCTGTTTCCACGGTGGCCTGGAGCTTCCCATTCACGCTGAATGTGCAGAAGGAGCCGTTCTCATAGAATATGACACAGTGACCCTCTCTGGAAGCCTGAATGAGTTTTGGTTTCAGGCAGTTTTCCGGCCCCTCCAAAGTCCTCAGCAAGTCTCCATTCATGGAATGTACGAGACATGGTCCTTCTGGAAGGAGAGGAGAAAAAAGGCAAAGTTCTTTTTTTCACACCGGGACAGACAAATGTGATCCGATTCCTGAGCACAGATCAAAGCGTATCCCAGAACCACATGACCGGAAAGAAAGCCTTAGAAGTGACACATTCTATGTGTGCTATTTTGAAAATTTCCTTGGCATGCTGGTCATACCTCACCTTTCCTTTGGGAGGGGAGAAAGTGGAGCCATATACAAGTTCACTTCTCAAGGGACTGGAAGTTACCTATAAACTTCATTATGCCAATTGGTGATTAAAAAACTGGGTGGTTTAAGAAAGGAACACCACAGCCTGACCAGGCGGTGGCGCAATGGATGGACCATCGGACTGGGAAGCAGAGGACCCAGGTTCAAAACCCCAAGGTCACTGGCTTGAGGGTGGGATCGCTGGCTTGAGCATGGGATCATAGACATGACTCCATGGTCGCTAGCTCAAGCCCAAATGTTGCTGGCTTGAGCAAGGGGTCACTTGCTCTACTGTAGCCCCTCAGTCAAGGCACATAAGAGAAAGCAATCAGTGAACAACTAAGGACCCTAAGGAGCCACAATGAAGAACTGATGCTTCTCATCTCTCTCCCTTCCTATCTGTCCTTCTGTCACCAAACAAAACAAAAAACGCACCACAAACTCCAAGTTCTAGAAGAGTGTCTGGGAGGATGGGGCTGCCCCTAGGCCCACTCAGACCCTCTGGTCCGAGGGTGGCGGCAGCACTGGGCACGTGCATGGAGAACTCATCCGGGCAGCTGGTGAGGATCTGCGTCCCCACCCCCCTCACTGTCTCACAGGGAAGCAGGCTCCTGCTGGCCCACCCCCTCCCAAGAGAGCTCATGAGGGGCCCTTTCCCACTTCTCAGCAACAGTCACTTCCTTCCTGCCAGCAACCCCCCAAAGGAAGAGCATGTCTCCCCCCTCCCGGCTGAGCTGCTGGAGGAAGGTGAGGACAGGCCAGCTAGCCCACGACATCGGAGCGCTGCAATTCTGAGCACCTGCCACGTGCACAGCAAAGGCAGAGCACGCAACCCAGACTGCCTGCGTGAGGAGGAGGGGTCTGAGTCAGACAAGGGAGTACCTGGAGGATATGCCGGAAGGCTCTCCAGGCTAAACCACCTGTGGCCACCCGGAGTCCTGACCTGGTCCCCCAGGACTACTGAGAGCTCGCCCTTTGGAAAATAAGCCTCTTGGTGTTTCTGGAGCACTGCAGGAATGGTCAGTTTTCAGTGTTCCCAAATGCAGGCTGTCTGGCTCTGCCCAGAACCAGGACACCTGGCTTTCGGGGATCACTCTCTAGGATGCCAGCCCTTCAATAGTGCAGATCCAATTCCAGTTGTCACAGTAACCACACAGGACACACTGCCAGGCTAGCTCCCCAGCCCACTGACCACTATGTAAATAACACGTGCATCATGACTGGTGACCAACCGCGTCACTTCTGTCAAGGTCTATCAGTGAGTGGTCACTGCGTGTGTGTATGTGTGAGTTCATGCTCAGACAGCAGCAAACTGTCCAGCTGTGCAGCCACCGGTGTCCAGTGAGAAAACTGTGACATGTGACAGCTGTAGGCAATCAGAAGAGGGTGCTGGCCAACACAGATGGCACTGCAGTCAGGAGACGCAGAGCAGTGAGACTGACAGGGAGACCTGAATGGGACACAATGGGGCGGCAGAGACAGTGCTGCCGGGGGGGGGGGGGTCACACCGCTGGGACCAGCTCCGCAGTCAGAGGGAATTGGGGAGGGGCACTTGCAGGCTGAAGGGGGGGGGGTGTCGTTGTAACAAACCTGGCGGCGTCTCCGGAGAAGCCGTACCAGCAGACACCTCACGTTACAGGGACCCTGGGGGGCTTTCATGACACTGAAAGCACAGAAGTTAAAATGCTGGCGGCTGGTCTGAAGGAGCACGCCAGCTGCCAGGGCCCAGGGCGCTCGCGTCCAGCGTGGAGAGGAGGCAGCAGCACTCTTCAAAGAAATAAGTGCCCGAGTCCTCGTCGCTAATGTCTTAAGTTACAGTGTCCTAAGTAAATATGAGTTTTATTATTTTTTTTCATGTCCACATATGTATGTGTATGTGTAAGACTTTTTAATGTTTCCATAAAAATTTTCAAAGGCCATGGGCCAATCATGAAATTTGCCATTGATTATTAAACTCACTTTGTATGGGCTTTGCCTGTCTAGTCATTTTTATGGTCCCAAACCACCATGCAAAACTAGAACAGTCTGTAATGTGATAGCTTCATTTTACACATCTAATTGGAAGCACACGCAGTCCAGAAACTCATGTTAGCTCAGGATGTGTGAAACTGTTGGGTGAAAGGCTAAAATTCCTGTTGGTATAGAATTTTTGTTATCATTATTACTATTTCATTGTTTTGTCTGGCTAAATTTTTTTTGTGTGTGACAAAGACAGAGGAGAGACAGAGGGACAGAGAGGGGCAGACAGGAAGAAAGAGAGATGAGAAGCATTAATTCTTCATTGCGGCACCTTAGTTGTTCATTGATTGCTTTCTCATGTGTGCCTTGATGGGGGGGGGACACTACAGCAGAGCGAGTGACCCCTTGCTCAATCAAGTCAGTGACCTTGGACTTCAAGCCAACGACCAGAAGATCATGTCTATGACCCCACTCTCAAGCCAGCAACCCCATACACAAGCCAAATGAGCCTGTGCTCAAGCCGGAGACCCTGGGGTTTTGAACCTGGGTCCTCTGCGTCCCAGTCCAATGCTCTATCCACTGCGCCACTGCCTGGTCAGACAACCAGCTAAATTTTTGAACACAATCCTTTGACAATTTAATATTAAAGTTTTGTTAGCTAGACTAAGTCTCATAGTTCAAAACTCAGAGAAGGTGACTGAAATACCCTCTGCTTCCCCTAAATACTCCTTAGGCTACCCCATGAGGTACACCTATAGCTCATGCCGGACGGGACCTTCCGGTGTGTTCGGACATCAGCTGAGGGCTGGGGGCCGAGGTGCACAGACTGTGACAATGGAGTAAGCAATGGCATGGAAACGGCTCGGCTCCCAGTCAGACCCTGGTCTGCTGCAGGTGCTTTTGGCAAGCTTGCTTGGTATCTTCGGCCTGACTGCGATGCTCTGAGGACAGACCTCCACGCAGAGCAGCTTAGGCACCTTGCCACTCTACTCTTGGTGCCACCAGGCTCCTGCTCAGTCCTGACATTTGGAAGTTGGAACAGACTGGGTCAGGGGCTTCCACTCAGGAGTGGGAGGAAGCCAGCCCAGCCAGAGGGCAGAAGAATAAACAAACATATAAAGACATTCCTGGTTCCAGCCTCGCTCCTTGCAGCAATGCCATCAGCACTTTCTGCAGCGAAACAGAACTATCTGTGCTGCCCCATACGGCAGCCACCGGGCCTGTGTGAGTACTAAGGACCTGATGGGCTAGTGCCACCACTGAACGGAACCAAACAAGGCAGATGTTGTGGGAAAGTACCACAGCTTTACCTGTAGAACCACTCAATACCAAGCCGAGCTCGGCACAGACGGCAGCGCACGTGATTTCATAGTCATGGCCTGTCAAAATGGCCCGGGGCGTGGTGGTCCCACCTGTAGGAAAAAAACAAACAGATAAAAAGGACAAATTCATTCAAGTTCATGCGGGGGAATACCTCTCTCTACTCAGGTTAAATAATCAGCAACTTGTTTCTAACGCCCATAATGTCTAAATCTTTTACTAATAGTTTGAGAATTTGTCCAGAAACCCTATTTTAGAACTAGATCCAAAATATATGTTATAGTTTGAGGACCACGTGTTGTTGTAGTTTTAATCCTTACATGATTATCAAGCAGCCATGGCTGAAGCCTCCGAGTAAAAGAAGTCAGAAGTCTGCATTATAAAATGCCTCAGAAACTTTCCCAATACAAATAGAAGCCCCTTGATTAGATGATTTATGGAGGGACAACTATAAAAGTAGGGATTTAGGCCTGATTCACATTTCAAAGAGAAGCAGCCACCTTCTCTCCCCCTTGCCCCCCACCCTCCCAGTGGGCCACTGAGCCCTCTCTTATAGCTAAGTCAGACTGAGCTAGGACTCATGACGTCTCAACACAGCACCTCTCTTAAATATCTATTGTCTTTACTAAGCTTATATATAAATATTTTCCTGATATATAAATCTCACTCTATCTCTATGATTCATTCCAAGAACAAAGAGAAAACAGCCGTTACATGTAATTCTACTGAAAGTACTTTGAAAATGAGGGGAGGGGTAAGGGGGAGGGCAGAGGAGGAACACCCGGACCAGAGGGCTGTTCCAGAGGATTTTCACAGGGAGGAGGGGCTATCCTGCACCTCGCTCCCAAACCAGAGAGAAAACCGTGATTGGCTGATGGGAACTCACACGTGACTGGCCCCGGCACAGAAAAGCTGAACTGGAATGGGCTGTCTTTGTGGCTTGATTCGTGCCAAGCCACAAAGATAAACTGAATTCCGTCCTTAGCCCGAATAACACCACTTTACACTAGTCCTTTACTGTTATAGTCACTAAGACCAAGACACAAAAAGCCTTTATAGACGGGACTAGGGAGCAGGACTGTTAGCATTCTTAGATTCCCTTGATCTGGCCTGGTTTTGTACTATTACTGATAAATGAACTGTGTAATCTAGGAGGGGAACAATGTGCCCAGAAAGCAGGTCACTGCCCAGCTGTGGAACTCTGTGGTAAAGAATAACTGGTCAGCCTAACCGCAGACACTGGCTGTCCTTGGAACAGTCAAACACTGAGCAGAGACCGGGAAGGTCGGGGAAGGGCCAGCAGAGACCTACTGTCCTTGGGAAGGCAAAAGAATTTAGGTCCAAAGCAGTGGTTTTTCATGAAGGGTCAGTGAGTTCTCTGGAATTTCATGTGAAATATATGTGCAGGCCTGTTTTTCGGTGGGGGTGGAGGGGTTGAGTTTTTACAGAATGCACAGAGATCCGTTCCCAAAAGTGGGGCAGGGGCCTCTGCTGGGATGACACTTCGCTGGTGCCTGCAGGGACCTCAAGGCCAGCTCTTACAACTACAACGTGTCGCTGGGGACACGGTGCCCAGCTGTGTCTGCAGAGTCCTTCCTGGCTCTCGGTGACAGTGGCACTTCTGAGGGGGAGTTCAGTAGAGGGCACCACACTGGCTGTGCTAATGCTGCGTGCGGCGAGACCATGGGGTGGCCGCCATGCTTAGTGACAAAGGGGACTTCAAAAGACCCATGACAAGGCAAAGGGGTGGGGGAATAAGAAGGCTGGTTTCATCTGATCCCAACCTTAAAAACTTCTTTTGGGAGGAAAATCTACCTACCTCAATTACAAAGTTTACTTGACATTTTCTAAACAGACAATTTGTTTGGAAGTTCCTCTTGTGAGAGCACCCCCCCCCCATTAAACAGTACACAAATTTGAGTAATTTTTCTAAGAAAAAAACACACATAATTTAAGCCGATCTGGGCTACTTAATTTTAGATGTTAGATATAAGTCTTGCTACAAAAGTGAAAAAGAGGTGTTACATTTTAAAGGTTGCCAATACTTTGGTCCTCACTCGTGGTTCCCCCTTTCCCGAGATGCTCCACTTCCCACAAAAATACCTACAAAGTTATTTTAGAAATCGATGTCTGATTATATCAGCAACTTGTTTGAAATCAAGAATTAAAATCATTAAGATCTCAGGCATACATTTTCAGTGATTGTTCCTTTTCTGTTTAACCATTTTATGGGGGGTAGGGGCGGATCTGGGTTTTTATTTGGATGGTCTAGGGATTCCTAAGCGGAAAAGGACGGTTTGAAGGAACACGATGGCGACTAAAACAATCGAAGTGAAGCCAGGGTAAATCCCGGACACGTGGATAATGGCAGCCCCCGCGAACACTGTCACTTAAGCATGTCAGTGCTAGCTTTCTGTTTCCTAGGTCTAAGAGTATTTTCTCAGGAACGTGGGGAGGAAGTGAGCTGACTGCCGTCAACTGTATTTCTTTAATGGAAAATAGTTAAACTACTGAGAATTTTCTATGACTACAAAGTGAAGAGTTCAGGAAGCCTCATGATTAAACCCGTAAGTAATGGGTTAAGGTATAAGTATCAGCATTCCTTTTTGTAAACTCAAAATTTTAATAAATATGCTTTACTTGCAAAACCCTAGTTTCCAGTAATCCACACTGTACCAACCATTTCTCCCTCCACAAATCAGAAGACCCACACATGCTATGTAATTTCAAAACTGAATAGAGATTTTTCTTTTCCTAGGGCCCAATCCCTAATAAAGAACTGTTCAGTGCGAGGACTTTGGCTTAAAAATTTGGCAGAATGTCCTCTAACCCAGGAAGCAGGTCAGACAGTTTAGGAAATACAGAAAAGAAAAAAAAAAAGGAAAGAAAAAAACAACAAATTAAAAGCATAAGGGTAGACTTATAATCGTTGGGTTCTTTTCAGGTAACTGGTTTCACAACACTCACTGGGTTTCCAATAAAAAGAGTGTGTTACTTCCCTCCCTTTAGGAAACACACATTAATGGCCTTTAAAAATCTGCACAACAATATAAGGAGAAATATCATTTCCTCTAAGAAAAGCTGTTTCCAGTCTTGGTTAAAGACTGACCACTGTATTCCCTTATTACACGCTGTGTAGATTCAGTGTTCTTTATATTTTTTTTATCAAAAAAATCTGTTCAAAATAAATACTTGAATTTTTATAAATGCCCAGAAACCAAATGTTCTAAATATTAATATTTCTCAATAGCAAATAGAATTATGTGATATGGGAATTAAACCCAACAGGTCCACACTGTTTAAGCTCAACAAGGTATTTCGGGACGTACTTAGAATGAAATCACTAAGGGCCGAGGGCCTAATCAGGGACAGAAGATGGGATTCGGATGTGACTCTCAGAATCTATTTCTCTGCAGTCACACGGTTACACATCACCCTGGGTCCCACAGCCGAAGCAGTAACCTCCCACAGAAAGGAAAGGCAGAACCCTACATATCTGTATCCATTTCTGCTTGTGAAGTCTAGAAACAAAATCCAGGAACATATAACTCATGCCCTTTGCAGCACTCACCTAGACCAGCCCCTCCCAACTACCTGTCAGCCCACAGAGTTAATACCCAGGGGGGTAATCAGTTCGAAGAAGACAATGCTGGCCAGTAATACTTTTTCAAAGACCCCAGAAGTTATCACTATCTCTCATTGAAGTCTCCAAACCAAATAAAGAACAGAGGGGAAAAAGTTTTCTGGAAAATATCAGGCTAATTCTTTGATAAAAATTTGCAGTAGTTAATGGATACAAGAAGTCACTTACTTTTGCTTTCAGAGATAGCAGGATCTACCAAACGCAGGACAGATTCCCCTAAGAACCTTTTAAAGTCTCAGTGCTTGAAAAACCGTCATGTCTTTCAGTGAAGCTGAGAGAAAAATTTATCTTGCTGCTAGTTTAAGGGGCTGTACTTCAGACTCATCTTAAAGAGAAATAAAAAGAGAAAGAGGATAGACTCTTGGACTGCTTTGAAAAGCTTGAGCAGTTACTTCAAAGGGAAGGATGTCTTTGTCCCGAGAGCGGGTTTATGACTACTGATGCAAATCCTAACCAAAGGCTGAAAGGGATACTCGGTGCATCTTTATGGAGGGCCTTAAAGGAAGATGATCAAGTCAGAGGAGATTAAAGCCAGGCCAGGCCCTGCCACGAATACCAGGACCCACCAGCTCCTACAGAGGCCTTTCTCGGCACACAATACCAGCTTACACAGGCTTTGTGATGGCCCACCCTGCATTAAAGCAGCACCAGTCTCCGTAATGCCCACTTAGCAGTTATACTGGATCTGTGTTTTAAAATATTAGGCGAAATATTTTACACCATTAGGCAGAATAACAAATATTTTTATTAAATGTGTTTCTTTGGTGCCCACATGGACTCTAAACCACTTAAAGTTATACCTGGAAGAGGAAATGGTAATTTCTTTAGTATCTTGCTCATAAATATCTAATGGGAAAAGCTCTGTCTCTATTAAGGTAAAGGGGATTAATAATCCAGATAAAAATAGACCTGACACATATTTCTGGCAAATTTTGAGTTACATTTTAAAAACTGAATGAAGTTCTTGGTATTTCTGGCATCGTCTCCTCAGTCTTATAAAACTTAAATGACTTTACAATGCATTGCAGAGTTCTCATTAGCAGCTGAAATATTTTGAAGCACCAATTATAAAATGAAATGCAGTTCAACTTTTCTCTGTTCTTAGTTTTGTAGAAATAAAATTAATTCTTCCAATTAATGCTCAGTTTAGAAGATTTCTGGGCCAGAACCGAACATTTCCCATTTGTTTACTCCCGTAGTAACATTTATCGGGCGTACATCACGTACATTGCACTGTGGAAGGAAGGCGGGGAATGAAATGCACCTTGTATTTGTAAGTGACTTGATTTTAAATGTTCACCGCATCAGGATTTGTTGACCTTCCCACAAATCTGTATATTATATGTATCTGTAATTGGAAAGGTACAAAAGTTATACTGACTATTATAGAAACCTAAACAATTTATTACAGCTGAATTTTTTTATTACAGCTGAATTTTTACACACAATTAATATTTAACAACAACTAATAAAGACCTCAAATAAAAACAACTGATAATTTTCCACATTACTAAAATCTAATACCATATGATTTCTTGGGTATATGAGACCTAGCTTTGTTAAAAAGAAATCGTTCCAATAAAGTACTCATTCTCAAAGAAGACAGCTTTATTTAAGAACTCTAAACACATAAGTTATTAAGTATATATAGTTTTTTTTAAATCTTTTATATGTTATATGCCAGTCATTTTCTAAAGATGGATACTTCTGTTTTTCACATGTTTTTCCCATTTTAAGTACATTTTGGTAACTTGAGAGCATTCATTAAGAAAAAGAAATCATGTAAAAATTGAATACCAAGTTTTCTCATGTGGTTCACCATAATGGTAAATCAAGAAATTCAATGACTTTTCTAAAGTGAAAATGAGGTTAGCTAAATGTTTCTTAAATCTGTCCCATTAACTTTCTAATTTTTCTTTTTCTTTCTTAAAAATTTTATTGACTTCATTGGGATGACATTGGTTGATAAAATTATATGTTTCAAGTATACAGTTCTCTAGTGCATCATCTGTATGTTGTGTTGTGTGTTCGCCACCCAAAGTCAAGTCTCCTTCCATCGCTATTGACCCCCCTTTACTCTCGTCTACCTCCCTGCCTCCCTGCCTGCTGGTACTCACCATATAGTAGTCTGTGTCTATGAGGTTGCTTCTCTTTTGGCTTTTGCACCCAGCCTCCCAACCCGTATCCCCTCTAACAGCTGTGGGTCTGTTCTCTGTACTTCCTAATTTTTCAATGGGCATTATAACACTATGTTTTAATTCTGCAAGGAAAAGCTATTTGAAATTTGTTCTATTCATTCTATCCCCACCAATCCTTCCCCCTTCTTTCCGTTTGTTGTGGTCTCTTTGGTGAAAAAGAAGTGTTAGTTTAGTTAAACCAGTGGTCGGCAAACTGTAGCTCATGAGCCACATGCAGCTCTTTGGCCCCTTGAGTGTGGCTCTTCCACAAAATACCATGTGCGGGCGCTACCTTGATAAGGAATGTACCTACCTATATAGTTTAAGTTTAAAAAATTTGGCTCTGGCCTGACCTGTGGTGGCGCAGTGGATAAAGCATCGACCTGGAAATGCTGAGGTCGCCAGTTCGAAATCCTGGGCTTGCCTGGTCAAGGCACATATGGGAGTTGATGCTTCCAGCTCCTCCCCACCTTCTCTCTCTCCTCTTTCTCTCCCTCTCTGTCTCTCTCTCTCCCTTTCTCTCTCCTCTCTAAAATGAATTTAAAAATTAAAAAAAATAAAAAAATTAAAAAAATTTGGCTCTGGTCCTGGCTGGTTGGCTCAGTGGTAGAGTGTTGGCCTGGCGTGCGGAAGTCCGGGTTCGATTCCCGGCCAGGGCACACAGGAGAGGCGCCCATCTGCTTCTCCACCCTCCCCTCTCCTTCCTCTCTGTCTCTTCTCTTCCCCTCCTGCAGCGAGGCTCCACTGGAGCAAAAGATGGCCCGGGCGCCAGGGATGGCTCTGTGGCCTCTGCCCCAGGCGCTAGAGTGGCTCTGGTGGCAACAGAGCATCGCCCCCTGGTGGGCGTGCCGGGTGGATCCCAGTCGGGCGCATGCAGGAGTCTTGTCTGACTGCCTCCCTGTTTCCAGCTTCAGAAAAATACAAAAAAAAAAACAAAAACTTGGCTCTCAAAAGAAATTTCAATCGTTGTACTGTTGATCTTTGGCTCTTTTGACTAATGAGTTTGCCGACCACTGGGTAAACAAATAGACTACAGAAAAAAATGCCATAGCTGCATTCAGGGTGTGGCAACCATCAGATAGTACATTTTGGTGGCTTTCCTCTAATATTATTAATTCTAATATTATGTGATATGTAGTTTATGTATATATGTTTATGACAATGGAATCATCCTTTAAGACTCCATTAGAAAGTGGCTTTGTGTAGATATGGACCTAAAATTGTTTATGTAAAATATAACCCTTAATTTGTAATATTTAGAAAGTACAAAATCCTATCATAACATGTACTTTCATAGAACACAGCATAACAAAATTATCTCTGTATTGTCCTTTGCAGATACTCAGAGAGCTTTAGTGACAGGGTTGAATCAAACTGTCGACAGCTGCTAGTCCAATTAAAGCAAACTGCAGACTCAGTGCAGTTCCAGGGCTGAGAAGGGAGCCGCTAGCCTGGACACTGGACTGAAGTCGGGCTCCAGCGCTGCTCGCTTGTGACCCCCGTGGGCAAGTCCACACAGTCAGAATGAGATGCAAGGGCTTCCAAGTCGGAGGAAAAAGGAACGGCGTCCTTCTCACTGCTCTGCAGTTCAGCTACGAGACAGGGGAGCAGTAGCTCCCACACAGGACCCCGAGGATTAATGAGCTAGCGTGCCAAGTGCAGAGACGGGTGCCTGGCGGAGCGCGTCTAGGCAGCGTCATCCGGCAGCAGTGTGACGCTCACTCTCACCCGCTGGTGTAGTCACTCTTTCCAGCACAAGTATAATGTCTGATTCTGTGCTGCATAAACATCAATCAGAGATGGTCCTCATATATTTTGGGGGGGGTCAAGGAGAAAATAAACCTTAATTTCTAGAAATTATAGTTTGATTTTTCTCATTTGTCCTTTTCTTAGACCTTCCAACCTTATTTGACATCCATATAAATTCTGCAACTACTGTACTAATATCTAGAAGCGTAGAGCAGGAGGTGAAGGTACATTGCAGGAATTAGGTATTTCTCCTTCCAAATAAAATATCTTTCGTATCTCTGATTATCAAAGTAACACATGCTTATTAGAAAGCTTTAAAATAAATTAGTAAATTGTAAAGAATAAAATGAAAAACTGCGTCCAGAGTCCACTATCTATAAATTACCATTGCTAACATTTTGCTGGCTATGATCCCAGACTTTCTTCTGTGCACCAATATACAGAGAATACAAGGCATACACACAGACGTAGATATTTAAAATAGATCATATTATACATGTAGTTACTGCTCTTTTACATGACACAGACAGCCTATCCCTCCATGTCAGTATCACAAATCCAAATGTGTTCGTGGCTACCCAGTATTTCATTATGTGCATATATCAAACTTAACTGATGTACTTCTTTCCTCCTAGATTCTTGAGACTTTGGGCTCTAATTCATTGACAGCTTCTGTAGCTGCAGATGGGTGTCAAGTAACATAAACAGTATAAAATTCTGCCTCCAATAAAGAATGCAGATAGAACAGTTACTGAAATAGGATCTTATTCATACTTGTTGGTGTGCACATTAAGGTGATTTTTATGAACAATTAAATCAAAATTAAAAATCAAAAACTATTTTTATCTATCCTAAATTCTGAAGTCACAAAAAATTCTCTGTAATAGGTTCTCCTTGACATTTTTAAGTTTCCTTTGTTTAAAATATGTAAATAAGGCACTAGTGAGAGCTATAGAGAATTTTCACATTTTTAGCTATTAGAAACATTCTGGATTTGACCCCAAAAGCAAAGGCAAAGCAAAAAATGAACAAATGGCCCTAAATAAAATGGAAAAGCTGCCCAGTAAGGGAAACCGTCAATAAAATGAAAGAGCAACCTGGAGAACGAGAGAAGATGTTTGCTAACCATATATCTGAGAAGGGGTTATTATCCAGAATATATAAAGAACTCATACAACTCAATGGCAAAACAAAACAAACAGACAAAAATGCAATTTGGTTAAAAATAAGCAGAGGATTTGAATAGATTTTTCTAAAGAAAACATACAGATGGCCTACAGGTAGATAACATGTGTTTCACTTCACTGATCATCAGGGAAATGCAAATAAAAACCACAATGAGATATTACCTTCCACTTGATACAATGGCTATCATCAAAAAGACAGGAAGTGACAAGTGCTGGCGAGGGTGTGGAGAAAAGGGAACCCTCCTGCACTGCTGGTGGGAATGCAGACTGGTGCAGCCACTGTGGAAAACAGTATGCAGATTCCTCAAAAAATTAAAAATAGAACTGCCACATGATCCAGCAATTCTACTTCTGGGTATTTATTCAAAGGAAACAAAAACACTAACTTGAAAAAATGTCTGCACCCCCATCTTCAATGCAGTATGATTTACAATGGTCAAAACATGGAAACAACCTGAGTGTTCAGTGATGCACAAATGGATAAAGAAAATGTGGTTTATACAGAAGATGGAGTATTGTTTGACAATTAAAAAAAAAAGGAAAAGGAAATCTTGTCATTTGAGACAAGGATAGACCTGGGCATTGTGCTAAGTAAATCGGGTAGAAAAAGACAAATACCATAGAACCAAACTAATACGTAAAAACTTTTGCCTGACCAGGCGGTGGCGCAGTGGATAGAGCGTCGGACTGGGATGCTGAAGACCCAGGTTCGAGACCCCAAGGTTGTCAGCTTGAGCGTGGGCTATTCTGGTTTGAGCAAAAAGCTCACCAGCTTGGACCCAAGGTTGCTGGCTCCAGCAAGGGGTTACTCGGTCTGCTGAAGGTCTGTGGTCAAGGCACATATGAGAAAGCAATCAATGAACAACTAAGGTGTCGCCATGCGCAATGAGAAACTGATGATTGACTGCTTCTCATCTCTCCGTTTCTGTCTGTCTGTCCCTGTCTATCCCTCTCTCTGACTCTCTCTCTGTCTCTGTAAAAAAAAGAAATAAATAAATCTTTTTTTTTTAAAGCGAGAGAGACAGAGACAGAGAGAGGGACAGACACAGGAAGGGAGAGAGATGAGAAGCATCAATTCTTTACTGCAGCTCTTTAGTCATTCATTGATTGCTTTTTCATATATGCCTTGGGGGGGGGGGCTCCAGCCGAGCCAGTGACCTTGGGCTCAAGCCAGCGACCATGGGACCATGTCCGTGATCCCATGCTCAAGCTGGCAACCTCGGGGTTTTTACCTTGGGTCCTCTGCCTCCCAGGGCAATGCTCTATCCATGCGCCACCACCGGTCAGGCTATATGTGAAATCTTAAAAAATAAACGTGTAGATACAGAGTACAGATTAGTGGTTGCCAAAGGCGGGGTGGGGGAAATGGGCTGAGGTACAAAATAAACACGTCTGCAGATGGAATGTGCAGCATGGTGGCTGTAATTAACAATACTAAATTGTCTATTTTAAAGTAGCTAAGAGAGCAGATCTTAAAAGTTCTCATGAAAGGAAAAGAAAATGTGTAACGGTGAAGGGATGGATGTTAACTAAACATACTGTGGTGATCACTCTGCAATATATACAAATACCAAATCATTATGTTGCACAACTGAAACTAATATCATGTTATATGTCAATTATCTCTCAATTAAAAGAAAAGAAAACATCCTGACCTCACTCACCCCACGGAAATAAAGCAATCTCTCAGTTGGAGAAAGTTACAAACTAAGAATAAAAGCTAAAAAGCTCAACAGTTATGAAGGTCTAAGCCATGAGGAGAAGAATGATTTCTAAGTATTTCTTCCTATCTAAAAACATTCAAATCCAAAATTGGAAGTCTCAGCCTATTTGAATGAGAGAAATGTTACTTTAAAAGATAGGCTAATTGCTGCTTTGTAAAAGAAATCAACAGAGGCATTTAAATACTCACTTTCATATAAAAACGGGTCTCTTCTCATAAATTCTCAGGAATATCTAACGTACAATATGAGGTACATATGCACAAAGCTGTCATATAATTTTTCTAATGAAGCCAACTTTTTGGAAGGTGATAAAGTCAGTCTAATATGTTTTTCCAGGAGGTATTAATTAAATGTATCCTTAGTAGTTTTACAATAATGTCACACACACACGCACTTATGAAATATTCTAAAAGCAGAAGAATCCCGCTTTTAGGCTTGAAAAGGAGGGAGGAAGTAGCTTTCAATTTCAGTATATACTCTCCCAATTAAATGAAAGAAGACATTCAAATTTTCTTTGTGAGTGTATACAAAATAGCTGACTGAAGGGAATCTGTACCTTCTAAGATTAATTCTAGCACTTGTTTGAAATTAAATTTCCTATTTGAGCATAAAGTATTAGAAAAACAACTTTCTTTGGTGTGGCACTATGAAAGTCTAAGTATGAAGACACTCAGTTTCAATTTGAGGGCATAAACCATCAGTTCTTCTGTTCTCATATTTATATGGCTATAGCCTACGGGCTGAATGGTATAGCCATTTTTCTCTGCAACTAAACAAGGTAAATAAATGTGATATATTGGCCCATCGCCCCACCACTCTGCATATGGTGCACATTAAGGTTGTATTCATTTGCCATATGAATATAATTCCTTTTACCACATCTACTATTAGTTACAAGCAGTAAATACAGAGTTGTTTTGCTGGAACTTGAGGGCCTGCATTACATCACGGAGCACTAAACATCCTGGACCTTCTGGAGAATTTCATAGACATAGTTTTAATGTCACCTGAACTTGAACACTGCAAACATATTGTTTCAAACCCTACTTGATGAATTGTTCAAGGAAAAAACCATACAGGGCAGTCTTAGTGTGTACACAACAGCGCACACCGCAAATACGGGTCAGTCCTAGTGTGTACGCAACAGCGCACACCGCAAATACGGGGCAGTCCTAGTGTGTACGCAACAGCGCACACCGCAAATACGGGGCAGTCCTAGTGTGTACGCAACAGCGCACACCGCAAATACGGGGCAGTCCTAGTGTGTACGCAACAGCGCACACCGCAAATACGGGGCAGACTTAGTGTGAACGCAATAGTGCACACCACAAATACGGTGTGGACAAGCTCTTGGGAAGACACAAGAACTTGTTCTCGACAAAAAAAAAATATCAGATCACAAGTCCTATCCCAGGTATAAAAAGGCTACTTGTTGCAAGCATTGCTTTCATATTCAGAATCTAGTGAATGTAAGGAATGGAAAGTTAAAATATCATCCAGTGATATTTTATTGCAATGAGGAGAATTTGTATCTCACGATAGATGCTTTGTTTCATTGCACATAGATTTTGCTTACTTTTTCCTTAAACAAAATATTTATTATCAAGTTCCAAATCCAGGTCAGTATGGAGCAAAAGAAGAAAGAAAGTGAGTTATCTTAAAAGTCTTATGGTTCAACACAAAGGCACGTGTCTTGCCATTTGTGACCCATAAATAATACATCATAGGCAATTAGCAACAAAGGACACCTGTCTTATCAAGTACTACTTTTCAAATTTCCTAACATTAAATCCCCAAATCCATCCAGCAGGTGGTGCTCTAGGACACCTACAGTTTGTGTTACATCTACCTTACTTTGGCAAGACAAAGAATAAGGATTTATCAGTGGCCTCAGTAAAACATATTAGGCTTTATGATAAAAAGAACATAATTTCCAAATATGTGCACAAGGTATACATATGCATAAGACATGTGCACAGAGGCAATCAGTAAATAATTCATACCTGAGTGATACTACTTTTGTTAGAGACTTGATGAGCAGTCTAGGTATATCAGTGGTATTTACGGTCATCTGGCAAGATCATTCTAAATTCATTAAAAAAAATTTAGAATGCCTTAAAGTTAGAATTCATTTTTAATTATAGCAGGAATGTCTCATTAGGGTGATACCAGTAAAATTAACAACAGTAGGATTTACGGTAATGACTTAAGTGATTGATGAGAGTATAACAAAATGAAGTTTTGGACGGAGAAGAAAAGCAGGGCAGCCATGGCATACAGTACTTTAGAAACAGCTCTGTGCTCTGTTAGTGCTAGCCTTATGGTTAATAAAACCTTCTCTCTAATTAACGGTGCTGAAATATTCTTAAAGAACAGAATCCTGGTGTTATGAGAAAAACTTAGTTGGTTTTTTTTTCTCAGCAGACGCCATTCCCAGAAAGGAGAAAGCTGACATAGATTAGCATGTCTGATTGCAAAAAGGAAAAAAAAATGCCACCTTTCAATCAAATCAAAAACAGAATGTGAAAATGGAAACTACTTCACCGAAATACTACACACACAAATCTATACAACACCTCAGTCAGCAACCATTTGCTTCTAAAGCTACTCAACTGTGGCTTTAAAAAACTCAGATACCTAAAAATACTTAAGTACTTACGTGTTTTTAATAAGCATTTAACTTTAAATTCATGATCTATTAATACAATAAAAATGGTGGATAAATAACTATTTTGTAAATTTTCATCTTGCTTATAAGATCGTTTCAAAATTTTAAAGTATTTCAAATGTCAACTGAATGCACTGGGTAACATTTTTTCCAAAATTTAAAAGTGTGCAGCCTGAAGAGCCTTACTCTGAAGGAAAAAGGAGTATTTCAGGAAAAGCGTTTCGGTGGACAAGATGCGGTCCTAAAGCACACAGAGTACTCGGGCTGAGATAGGCTTCCAAACAAAAAACATCTTTTATTGAAATGTTCTTGATTGGTTTTATTTTTTAAAATCACAATGAGCTGGAATCCTAGCTTAATTTTCTTCTCATTGAGAAAACTGCATCCCACAGGCGATAACTACCCCAAGACAAGAAAGTCAGGGATGAAAACCTATCTGCCTAACAGGTCAGCACTGCTTTTGCCACAGAATCCAGGCAGATTATGTGCACCCTTTATAGACTCCCAGCTATGCTAGATAGAGATTGCATCCAGTTAGAATTAGCCTGATCTTACCCAAGCAGTGTACATATTAATATCGGGCAACATGATTTTTTAAAAAATAGTAATAAAGCCATGAACTTTACATATAGCACTAAGGTCTATAGAAAATGGAGCAGGTTTATGACCCTACCAAGTAAAATTAGTAGTTTATCTCTAATTTTTGAAATTAAAAAAAAAACCCAGAATCTTTGAATGAGACTTCTGAAAAGCAGGAAAAAAAACACAACAGACTCGCTTTCTTTACCTATTTTCCCTTAAAGCGAGAAACAAATCTAAATTAAAACACATAAGCTGAGGCATTGTGTGCCTTTACAGACCACACTGCAATTCTACCCATGCACACCTGACCATTTCTTAAAGGACGATTCTACTGCATCTACTAGATACAGTATAGGAATAAGCAGACTCTACAGTTCCCCATCTGGAAAGCTCCGACTTCGGCAGCTGCCATCAATGAGCCCGGGGCTTATAAAATCCGAACCAGCTTGCATGGATGTTTAAAACACACATGGTAAAAATGTCTTTTTTTTTTTTTTGGTCATTTTTGTTTTGAATAGCTTAGACTGGCTTGTTCATTTTTCTATTCTAATGTGTGGAAATTCTCATTATCTGAAAAAGTGCCTATTTGTCTTTCTCCCAGTTCACCCTTCACAGCTAGAGCAAAATTACATCGGGCCACCAGCCCATCAGATGCGAGCGGAGGGCCTGGAAGCACGGGGTTCACTTTGAGAAAGGTCATTTAATTTCGTCAAGATACATTCCAATTTTCTAAAATTTTTATTAGCTGTTCTGTTCTGTTATTCTTCTGTATTTCTTTTCTTTCCATTACCAGCACTGCATGGAGTTAATGTCCCCCACACCACACACAATGAGAGGATACAGATGAAGTGCTCTATGAAAAATATAGCATTATAATATATACTCTAATGCCGACAAGATGGTGTGTGCGTGGTGATTTATCTGCTCCGAGCACCCAGCGCTCTGATAACACCTAAGTCAGCTCCTATTGTTGCTTTCATTTCGCAGACAGGCCACAAAGAGCACAGCACAGCTTAGAACTCAGATCTGTCAGACTCCAAGCTCCAGAATGTGGTCAGTCCGATTCGGTTCATTTGTTGTTTGGAGTATATGCATGTAAAAATCATCTCTCAGGTAATTTGTAAGGTATTTAAATATATAAAAATGTATTTCACCTTTGCTGGTAAAGCTCAATATTTTTAGTTTTAAAAACATACTTAAATCTGTGAAATACAACAATTACCTGTAAGTGTAGATAATAAGCCTTAAGCTACTTCTTAGAATACACATAGGTAATAACATACAGACATGATTAGGGCAAAAGAAGTAAAAAAAAAAAATTTTCCTCCTTGCATTCCGATTGCTATATGTATAGGAAACATCATACAGTATGTTAAGACAAGAGAAAGTTCTTTCTAAATATTTTCAGGTAACTACAAAATGGTATATTTATTATCTATGTCAAATCTATGTTTGTCTGAGTTAATTTAGTAAATCTCAATCACTGAATTTATAAACACAGGAAAAAAAAGAAATTGAAAGTAGCCACTCATCCTAAAAGGCCGGGAAGGAAAATGAGCAGAATGTGAGGGTCTATAATGAAAAGAACATTAAGTTCTTTTCAAAAGACTGTGAGCAACAAAATTCCTGAATTTTATGTATTTTAACATTTTACCCTAAGTATATGTGAAGTGGACATGGCTGTGCAAGCACACATGCACACAGTCCTCACACACAGACACACGTGGAAGTTGGATCTGATCACAAAGACAGCATTCTCCATAGCATTGCGGCCTTCAGGGTTTTTTTATATTCTATTCGTATAGGGAATGATCTGTGTGTTCATTAAAATATATTACATAGTAGAGGTTCACTGAATAAAAACCGCACCAAACACAGCAGAACCAGCTTTGATAAAATACTTTGCATACTCTTCTTTTAAAATCGTATTGGCTTTCAATGATAAGGTTTCACTTTCGTACCAGTATTATAAGCACCACTTGGAGAAGCGAACACAAAGCACGATGGACTTAAATATCGCAGACTGTTGCATAATCTGGGGCTGAATGACAGACGTGCAGTAGGGTTCAGGTAAAGTAATCAGGAACAACATGATCCTTTCTTAAACAAATACATTGCAACTTGCTTTAAATTAAGAAACTGTAAATATTTGAGAGCAGCTAAAAGACTCTACCTTATGAAGTAAAAATCTAAAGCTATTCTTGCAGGAACTCTTCAGTGTTGTCATAATAATTTTAATTAAATTCTCATTTTTCAGGTGGTCCCTTTAATTGTTTTTTCCTACTTCTTAATGTGTTTTTCTAAAGCCATTTCTTTTCCGCAGCTGTGTGCGATTGGTTTTAATGGTAGCTGCTTCCTTTTTTGCCTTCTGTGAATTACAATTTTAAATGGTTACACATTTTTTGTTTTACTGCCTTCAGCGTAGTTTCATAAAGATGTTTAAGGCTGTCGGTGAACATTTTCATTTCCCATCTGAAAAACCAAGAGCCATTTGAATATTCCATATTGGCCTTTTATGACCTGCTTACCTTTTAATATGTAAATGAAAGCACTTTTTTTTATAAAGGCTGGTTTGTTTCCACAAAATTATACTGTTTTTCTCTTAAAATATGAATTCAATAAACAAGATAATATGTGATTGTTCTTTTTATGTTACATCTTATTGTTCGCGAATGAAACACCTCTATTTTATGTGATGACAGCCATTTACAATGAAGAACTCGCATTTTCAGGTCATAAGAACAACCTATAATATGAAAAACGAGGTTTCACGCTTGGGAGTTGAATTATCTGTGGTCACAAAATGTCAATAATGAGGCTATCTAGACCTTTTTAAAATTTTAACTAAGAAATTAAAATGACTTAGGAGTTCAGTTTCACTTTCACCATGATGAAAAGATATCTTCACTGCAAAATGTTACTACACAGCACTGGTCAGGTTTACTTGTAAAATCAGTTGTACTCACTGCCTGGGTTATCTCCAATCCCACTGCTTTTTCCGTTCCAGTACCAGAGCAAAAGGGTTGCATCACGTGACCCTGAGAGAATGTAGCAATTTCCCCCGATGTATGACTCAGAACGAGTGAGGCAAGTAACAACATCCCAATGGCCAAACACAACTTGGATCAATTTTCCTGAAACACAAAACAATTATCTTTGAAATTGCTATTAAAAATTTTTTTACAAAATATCCAGTGACCCTTCACTTGTAAGATAACAAACCCTTATTAATATATTCCAATGATTCAGATATTATGATAAAGTTTGATCTGGTCCAACCTCTAAATCTTCTTTGGACAGGAACACAAACAAAAACATCAACTGAACAGTGATAATAACATTCTGGAAGACAAAAACTACCTCAAATCAAATAGTAATATTTAAGAACCATGGTACCGAATCACTATAACAGCTACTATAAATTACAAATGAATCTTATTTATTGATGAAAGCAGGCCCTGGAGAACCCTTATTTGAAACCATTTTAACATTTTCTTAAGTTACTCTGTATGATTCAAAACACAACAAAACTTAGTTGTCTTTCTGTAAGTACTCTTTAATTCAGACTGAACTAATACAAACCCATCTCTGAATTAGTAAAGATTTGAGGTATCTCTTCTTTTTTTCAGTGATCTCTACAAGGCTGGTGTGGTCACTTTGGAAGCGCCTGTGTTTTTAAAACCAGGATTACATGAGTTAAGTTTTGATGAAAAGACTAATATACTGTGATTTCAATTTGAACCACATCATTCTTTTCTTTGTTTTAATTTCACCTGAATGATGAAAATTCCTCAGGGGGGGGTGATGATGAAATTAAGATCAGGGCAGTTTATCTCATGGTAATGACTGGGGGGGGGGGAGAGAACCCAGGAAATTTATTATATCTAGGCCTTCGAAACAGGATGAATTGTTCACATGATGGGATCAGAGAACAGTAAAGCTCCCACCTTTTAGAATCTTTGTTTAATCAGATATGGTATTTTTAATTCATACAAACTTGGCCAAAGAATTAAATACCTGTAGCAGACCTTCCCTTCCCTCCCTCTAGCTTTTAGCTAACATTTTCCTTTGAAATGTCTATAGAACCTGAAAATAAATATTACAGAATTTCTACCCTTAAAATTCATTAGCAGTTTCTTTTTTATATATAAGTATTTCAGAGAGGGGTCACAAAAAATATAGCTCGAATGTTCAGGCAAAAAAGATTACTAAGCTGAAAAAAAATAATAACTAAAACATTTGTGTGTTTACCTTGGAATACATCATTACCTTTTCAAAAGCTTAAGGTCTCAAGTATTGGCATCTCAATGTATTTAACTTTTTAAGATAATATATATAACTAAAAAGTATTTACATTAAATTGTTTATATTTTCTATTTTAATAAATCAATGCTTATTATAATGCTGTAAATTTAGAAATAAAATACAGAAATACTTTAATAAATCAGATGAAACGTCAAATAGTGTTTTTCTCTTCCACAGACTTCTACGAGTAACTTTAAAATCAGATTCATTTTCATCTCAAATTGCAATATTAATAAAGTATATTTTTTTCTCCTGCAAATAAAGAGTTTAGTCAAAGCAGGTGTTTTAACTGAAAAGGTTAAAAATGTTCATTTCTGAATTCCTTCAGCTTTTTAAACTGACTTTTAAACATTTCATTTTAAAAATTAGCTATATCCATATTTATTGATGAAATATACCATAAAGAATATGGTAAGAGGAATTCAAGATTTTTAGAATAAAAATTGGAAAAGAAAAAGAGCAAATTAAATATAAAAAAGATGGTAATTTTCACATCATTTCCAATTTATATGCAGAATGAAGTGGAGAGGTTTAGTGATAAAAAGTGGTGGGGAAATATGAGAGGTCGGTCTTACAAAGGACAAGAGGAAAGTTAGGTAGCTGACTGCACTCTTTTTACAGATTAGAAAACTGAAGGTAAAATCAGTGAGTTTTAACTACTGAAGGAAACAGAACCACAATACTGTGATTGCTTTTGATCACAGAGTATGTACAGTGACTTCTGGCTCTGCCTATACCTAAATGCTGATAGCATGTAAACTAGGAGGGATTTAGGGTTGGCTCATTGAAGATTTAATACCCATCAAATCAGTGGGCTGCAGGCATAAGAATGAACAAAATAACTACAACTAGATCCTGGGGCAGAGGAAACCCCAGGGCTCCACGTGCACTGGAGGCTTGCGAGAGAATGGGTGTTCGTGCGGGAACTTGTGTAATTTCCAACTCATGTGAGGTCAAAGTAGAAAGCTTTACCTGTAAATATAGGATGGATTAAATAGAGTGACAGAATTACCCAAGATTCGTTTAGTACTTATTAGTTAAGTAATCACTCTGTATCTAGAACATCAGTGTCAGGAAAATGGGATACTCAGTCACCGTGGTTTCTTTTTTAGCTAAAATTTCCTCATGTTTTAATTTTGCCCAAAAAGTTATCACAGTGATTTTTCCACACAAGAAACACTTACTGAGCATCTACTAAGTGCCAAGCAGGAGGCACTGTCTCATCTATACAGTGGTGAAAAGACATGGTCCCTGTCCCCAGAGTACTGCCCGTCCTGTGGGGCAGACAGACATTAAACAAACACAAACAGATACATAATAAGGAACAGTGGCTGGTATTACAAAAGAGAAGCATAGGCGGGATCTGGGGGATAACAAGATGGAACAAATGCAGACTGGGCGTCAGGGAAGGTTGAAATACGCGAGTGGCATTTAAGTATTTCCATCTAAAGGGTTTCATATTCTAGTACAAATTAATTTTATTCTCTACAATTTATACTTTGGGCTCAACTCTGAAAAACATTATTATTTTTTAAGTTTACTTTTTCCTGTTCTGCAGCCTTTCTCAGCAATGTTAGTTATTGTGACGGGCCAGAGGTTCACTCCTCCTAAATAAATCACAGCACATAAATACCTGCTGCTCTTTTGGTAAATGATTTTCTGATAATCTCATAAGTGTTCCTCAACTTTTAGTTTTTGTTTCCTTTAAAACCAGCCCACCTCTCCACACACTAATATCAAATATTACCACAAGCACTAGAATATCCCTTTTTTGACAGAACAAATTTTCTAGTTAATGTTTTATTTGACAGCTGTGCTACAAATAAAAAAAAATTCAAGCTCAGGACTCTGCACCACTGAATCTAAAATGTGGCCTGAAAATAATTCCCACTGCTGAGGGAAGGTTTTATTGTTGCCTCGCTGCGCACTGTGTCCCGAAAACATGATTTATGTTAAAAGAATTTCCTGTTACAACCGTGTTTCTTCCCCTACCCCTCCCAACCCTAATAAGAGAAGGATATTTGGGGGGGGGGGGTTTATGTGCTAAAATATAATTGCATTCAACACCTGTGATAGCTCTACAATTATATATTATTGATCATACAATTTTTCCCTTGCTTCCCTGCAAAATTAAAGAGAGTATATTTAATATTCCCATTGTCATATACACATATTGTGAGACACATAGTTAACTAAAATTATTTTACACCAACTAGAATCAGAGTTTGCTGGTAGAAAGAGAGTAAGAGATACGAGGACTATCATTTGAGAATTTTTCACAACTTTTTGGACAACTGTAAATATTTTTATGCACAGACTAAGTCCCATTAACATGCAGTTTATAGTAAGACTACTTATCAAAATGTTTTACACACACACACATCTGAAAAAAACAGTAAAGTAGAAAGTTTGGGAAGGGGGAAGAAATGTTATCTAATTTATTAAGTCTAATGTAACATGGCAGACACACTATACAACAGTGCTATACAACAGTGTTTTTCAAATGAGCCAGTGACTGATGGGTCACACCTGCATGAGATAATAGTATAATCACAAAGGACACAGCATTCGAAGTCAGAAGAGCTGCCTCCAATGCCCAGTTCTGTCACCATTATCCACACAAATTTCAACAAGCCAACTTTTCTAACCCTCAGTTTCATCCTCCGGAAAATGGAGATAAGGGCACCTACTCTGTCTACCTGATAGGATTACTGTGAGGCCGGAACAGTATGTATGTGAAAGAATCTTAGAATGGTGTCTGAGTGTAAGAGTCATTTTAATTATAACTATTATATAAAGTAAAGTTAGCTTTAGAAATATTATTTCATGCCTTTTAAAAATGATATGGAAGGATAAACTCAAAACTCCTCAAACATCAAAACCAAAGACTGATGGGATAGAGAATTCCACTTCTGCGGCACCCTGGAAAGGATCAAGTCCTAGCAATGAGGACGAGGTAGACTAGCAGAGGCTGCAGGGCGGGCCGCCTGGTCACTGAGCTGGGGGCCAGGGAACCCCACCCACTGCCAGAACCACCGGCGCTGCTCGCCCAAGGAGGAACGTACTGGATGTCCATTTCAAAATAATTCTAAAAAATGTGTAAAGAAACACATGCTATATAAAGGGATATTTAAGAAAATCCTGTAGGAGTATGAAGACACTTTAATCTGAAAATTTGTGCAAACAGGAAGCATAGTCTCAGGTCAAATAATTGCCATACAGTGAAAGGATTAAAACTTCAATTTGATTGCTAAATCAGAAAAAAAGCATTATAATAATAGATGTTTTAGGAAAATGTATCAATCCCCACTGTATTTTTAAAGAATTCTTAGAGGCATTTTAGATTGAATAGTTATCAACCTCACAGACCCTAAACATGCAATAAAAGCCCAATGAGTCAGAAAGTTTTGAATACTGATGTTTTCTTTCTGAATCTACAGAATAAAAATGCAAATTATAAAAAAACAACAACTAGATCATCAATTACATAAAACAAAAAATAAACAAGGTCATGCTTAAAAAATATTCTAGGACTTATCCTATGAACAGTACATTTTCAACCATTTTCCCTACTCTTTCATAACTGTTACATTACTGTCATCAAAATACACTTAGCACAAATTCCTTCAATAATCAGCAGTTAACTTTCCAATATACTTACCATACTCATTGAGGCAGGAGAATACGCTCATATGTTTGATAAATATTATTAACAAGACTGGAAACTGATTTCCTATACAACATTTAATAAACTAGAACTTTCAATTAAAAAGAATTTCCTATTCCCACAACAGTTAAATCAAGTTATTTGTAGAGCTTTGTTTTAGTTTAAGTATCTCCTTCCACAGTATGTTGAGTTCTAATGTGTTAATATCTCATTTTCATTAAGATATTTAGCTATATACAATATTTACTACAAGTTTATTTAATCCTCTAATGGTTTCTAAAATATTTTAAAGAAACTTCATTAGATTTGTCAATGTTTCTAAATTTCCTATATGTAAAAATTTATATACATTGACTGGCTGGATCTCCTGTAGTAATACCAAGCTGAGCTTGGTTTGTCCTGAAGGGCATGCGTGCAAATGAATACACAGACTTAAACTTTTCTATTTTAACAAGAGCTGTCACATAAAATCAGTAGTCAGTTCATTTTCTTCATGATGGCGTAGCTTTCAGCAAGATTCTATGCAGAACTGGGTGAATGAAGATTTCTGATCCCAAGAAATATGCCTAATGAGATTTTCCAGTAAGGAAAAAAATCCTTTAAATAATACAAAAGTGGGAAAATGTACACATATATATGTGTGCACTTGTCATAAGATTATGCATATGGTATTTACATTCCATTATATACTTTCAAAATGCATCATTCATTTGCAAGCATGAGGCTTGGGTGACAAATCTGCTACAAAAAATTGCCTCTTAAAAACACCCTGAAGTGAACAGTGGATGATATAGTCGATTTGGAAAATGTGTCTTTTCCTTACTTTATAAATTGTAGAATTCTGTAATTTTGGAAGAAGATGAGAAGGCACCCTATCTCTCTCAGTGGTACCTGTAGTAAACCTCAGTGCACTGATGAAGGAAGTAAGTTACCTGTGTCTGTAGAATAGACGCGGAAACTCTTGTCCCAGAAGCCGCAGACGAGGATGTAGCGGTTGTCGGAAGTGATGACGAAGCACTGGGAATGGACGTGAATGCTCTGGTCTAACAGGTCGGTGATCTGCCTCCTGTGCATCCCTGTATTGCTGGCTATGAGAACAGGAGAAGAAGAAAAAAGTTTACTTAACCCACATGTGCAAAGAAATCCTATAGCTTGTCATCCTGAGGGCAGGGGTGAGTGAGGAGAGGCAGCACATTCAGGGTAGGAATATTTGATTTTTAATTTTAAATACAGTAATATTTGAAAAAACAAATGGGAAAACACACCCAATTGTTGGAAGAATGCAGCAGCTAAACCGAACACCTCAGGAAGAAATCTGCCTAGGGGAAAGAAAGAACAGCACACTACAATTTAAGAGTAGTGTTCAATTCTCCGAGTGTGCTTTCTAGCTCTTGGGCAGGATCAAACCAGATTACAATCTCCAGACTGCATCACAGTTAGGTTTGTGTTTCTGACAATCTCATTACATCTATTGCCATGAGAATGGATTCATGTTGTGACAATCTATTACTTTTAACTTTTTGTCACAAGAATGATATCAGAATTTAAATGTCATATATCTGAAATATTGTAGCCCCTTGTACTACTTTGGCTGTAACAGGTCTTTAATTTGATGAGATGTGAGCTCCCTTTCGCCCTGTTTCCAGTTGCACTTGCATGTAAGGAAGGGGAGAGGGACTATTTATTAAAGATACTTGTAATTGAAAAAGTCAAAGCCCAGCACACTGCCACTTCCTTACCCCTACATAAGCAATAAAACAAGACAGCCTGGCAGTGTGTTTTCAAAGTGCTATGGAGCACCTGAGATGGGGTTTGTCACAGGCACAAGGTCAGACACAGAGCGACATCAGGCACATGGGGAGAGTAATAATCCTCTAGAAATACACGATCAAGTATGTCATTATCAGAAAAGGCATTTTCACTGAGCTGCCTTTTGGGGCATTATGAGGCCAGCCAAATAGAAAGCGTTTCTAGTCACCTAAGGGGTATTTTGCACCAGCTTTCCGACATAAATAATGATTCTCATATTGCTAAATAATCTTGATTGTATCAGAAATTGAAACAAAGTAAATTTCTGCATCTGACTATTTACATATTTTGTGCCTTAGTCTTCAGCTTAAAAATGATAAATACATTGATAAAAATAAAAATAGAAAAATATCTATATTGTATTCATTGTTTATAATAGCTAAGTTAATGTGGCCAATTTAGTAGAAGGCTCAGAGTGTGATACAGAAAAAAATGCTCAAATCCTCTCTAGTGCTCCATTGGGAACCCCCGGCGACACAGAGTAAAATATTCCCTGCCCTCAAGGTAAACACAACATAGCAAAAATATACATGTCCATGTGAAATACTTCAAAATTCTGCAAGTATCTGATGACACAACTTAATCATCTAAGAGTATTAGATAACTATCTGATACTAGGATTCCGATACTTTTGGGTGATTCATGGGCTAGAAAGTGACAGCAGTAGTTAAAAGGGCAGAATTCTGGTTTGGGATCATTTCCTCCCTCCTTCCACTCAAAGGGAAGTTCCTGGCAGACGAGAAAAACTTTTATGGGCATCACAGTGTGAAGCTTTGTGATACAATTCAGTTTTTTAATCCCAAGAAACCTAGCATTTAAAAACAATGTATGTAGAACTTTCTAGAGTGCAGTATTTTATTTCACATGAAAATTGTGAAAATGTTCATTTTTGTCAGTTTCCTTATGACTTTTGATCCCATGATATAAACTTTCATACTGGTCTTTTTTAGGGTTGTGATTTCTTGGGAGGACCTAGCTCAACAGATCCGGGCAGGGGCATAATTTTGAATTGAGTGACCGACCATAAAGTACACATGGGTCAAGGCTGATGCCCCTTGAGCATTCAGATGAACTATTTTCCAAGTAAGTGTTTACTTGTAAGAATGCAACATCCACTCATCCATCCATCCATCCATCCATCCATCCATCTAATCTATACAACCTACCTACCTCACAACTGCCCTTCCTTTATCTCATTGTTTTCTCCAGTAAACCTCCTGAGATTCATTACTGAAAGTATTTTATTTAGTGAAAATTACGTATATTTGTATAGATAAGTAGTCTTCAAACTGGGTGTATAGCCCTGGGGGTTTAAGAGTTCCCCTTGGGATACACAGGCACAGATGTTCTTCAGTCTGAAGTAGATTTGCCTGAGAACACTCTTATGAGTGTTCTAGTTTTATTCTACTAGATAAAACTAAAGCATATTGCTCTCTTAACCAGAATCTTACCTCAGGGCATAAAAATCTCTTGAGAGTCAAATAAAGGAACAGTTCAAAAACATTAACTAATGTGATGCTGAGAAGTGAATGCACAGGTATCAATTCCTTCTGCAGAGTAGGGGGTTTCCAAGTCACTGCTTTCAATCAAATGGAAAGAGGGCCTAATCAGGCTGTCAATTGATACAGATCATTAAAAATAAGTCCAAACAATAGACTGTTAAAATGACTGCTGAGTGATAGATCATAAAAATAATTCTTAATGATAGACTGCTACATGAATGTTTTCACATAACCCAAAAAGAACTCAAGGATTTGAGTGACATTATTAAAACAAAACTCTTTCCTTTCCCATTTATTTTCTTATGTGAGTGACATTCCTCAGAGCTTGTTTATAAAAAACAAAGAACAGAACTGTTGACAAATATTGTCTCATTCAGCAACAAATAATGTTCATCCATGAGTACAGGAGCTCACTGCTTCATAAAAGATGCAGTTCTGATAAATGTTTGTATGTTTAATAATGTTTATTAAAACTTATGTTTTAATTTTCAAAAGTTAAAATTATGGAGGGGAAGTAAAGTGAAAAAATAAATTCAAGAATAAAAGGAAAAATGTAAAATTTTAAACTAGACATTTTTATAAATTTTTTAGAAACAGAAAAAGTTGAGTATCAATTCCATTTCATCTTTAGATTCTATAGGATATATTTAAAATTTTATATAGTCTGTAGCTCTTTATAAACTTGTGACGAAAACTTTTCAGATCTCAACTTAAAAGTGTACAGGAAGGTTTTAAACAATTATTTTAGGAGATAAAACAGCAAACAATCTGATGACCAGAGATCTATAGCAGGGAAGAAAACTAGGGTCCACAGGCCAAATTTGGCCCTTGTCTCGTTTTGTATATAAAGTTTTATTGGAACAAAGCAAGGCTTATTTGTTTCTATACTGTCCATGGCTGCTTTCGTGCTGTAACAGCAGAGTTAAGTTCTTCTGTCTGAGACTTTATGGCCCACAAAGCCTAAAATATTTACTATCTGGCTCATTTTTTTTTTCCTTAAGTGAGAAGTAGGGAGGCAGAGAGACAGACTCCTACATGCTCCCTGACCTGAATCCACCAGCAAGCCCCCTATCAGGCAATGCTCTGCCCATCTGGGGCTGTTGCTCCATTGCTCAGCAACTGAGCTATTTTAGCGCCTGAGGTGAGGCCATAGAGCCATCCTCAGGGCCCAGGGCCAACTTGCTCCAACTGAGCCATGGCTGCAGAAGGGGAAGAATGTGAGAGGGGGAAGAGAGGAAGAGAGAGAGAGAGAGAGAGAGGAAAGGGGGAGGCGTGGAGAAGCATGTGTGCCCTGACCGGGAATTAAACCCGGGACATCCATCCATATGCTGAACTGACACTCTACCACTGAACCAACTTGCCAGGGTCTACTATCTGGCTCTTTACCAAAAAAGTTTACCTATGCCTGGTATAAAGGATTAAAATTGCTGAATTTATTTAATTATAGACTTTAAACTGTAGAATAGTCATTGTTAAGTTTTAAGGCAAATAGTAAGGCTTTACTTCAGAAATAATGCCTTAAATGACTTAGCAAATGGGCTTTATTGTTTTCCTGACTTTTTAAACTTTACCAAAATGAGTATTTAATTTTTTTAATACATGGCAAACCATATCTACTCAAAGAAAAACAAGATTTAGGAACAATAGTATTTATCTATTAACAATAGTAGTTACTTCTTAGATTTCTGCTTATATTTGGGGAAATGATAAATGTCTTCGTTCTGAGCTTAGGTTATTTTAGTTCACCCTGAGAGTTCATCTGCAAGTGGTGGCCATTTAGGTCTCCTGTGAAACAATGGTTTATAAACACAGAAAGGGTGACATATACATGGGAGTTACTTGAATTTTAAAATACTAAATCAGCTTATATGTTTTATTTAAAAACTTTAAAATTCTAACAAATGTGCATGTGGTCAGGAAATCTGACAAATTTATAAGCCAGGTATCCATTCTAGTAGCTTACCCCTATAGCTAAAAAATTAAGTTTTTTCCTAAAAGTTACTGAACAGCATCTTTCATATCTAGGCTTGCTGTCTCAGTGAGGGCGCAAATGCCGTACAACCCACGAGGATGAAGAATGCTAAAACTAGAGATTTCCGCTAACCCAGTGGTCCCCAACCTTTTTTTGGGCCACGGACCGGTTTAATGTTAGAAAATATTTTCACGGACTGGCCTTTAGGGTGGGATGGATAAATGTATCACGTGACCAAGACAAGCGTCAAGAGTGAGTCTTAGACAGATGTAACAGAGGGAATCTGGTCATTTTTAAAAAATAAAACATCGGCCTGACCTGTGGTGGCACAGTGGTTAAAGCGGCGACCTGGGACGCTGAGGTTGCCAGTTTAAAACCCTGGGCTTCCCTGGTCAAGGCACATATGGGAGTTGATGCTTTCTCTTCCTCCCCCTTCTCTCTCTTTCTCTGCCCCCTCTCTCTAAATGAATAAATAAAATAATTTTAAAAAATTTATAAAAAAACACCGTTCAGACTTAAATATAAATAAAACGGAAATAATGTAAGTTATTTATTCTTTCTCTGTGGACCTGTACCGGTCCGCGGCCCCGGGGGTTGGGGACCATGGTGCTAACCTACTCAGAAGGCAGAATGCAGTGAAGTCATCCGCTGCTGACCCTCATTCCGTCCCAGTGGTTCTTTCTGGGCCCCTCCCTTTTCTTTTTTTTTTCCCCCTGAACAAATTTAACCTCCAGTGGCAATTTATTGGGCTGTAGGACCCTAGGAAAATGAATACGAATATCTTAACATTGCCATTGGCTCGGTAATATATTTCAACTTTGAAACTGCTCTGCAATTGCCCATTAATCCCCTCAGACTGAACAGAGGGTCCAGGAAGACAGGATTGATCTTTTTTAATGATGAAACCCTGGCACTACAGTTTTATTTTTCACAACACAGTGCTGCTAAGAGCCCCACTGTTATTATGAAAATTTCCCTAGCAAAGGGGCTCCATCACATTACTGGTGCACCAATTCATCATAACGGGCCTCGCTCCTGCTCATCAACAAGTCTGAGTGATGAAAAGATCCAATATTATCCTGACAGTACTTCATACGCATTCTCAATCACACATTATTACAGCATCCATATTAATTTTCAGTGACACGCGTCCTAGGCCTGTTCAAATTAGGCAAACCAACGAGGGGGAGTTGATGAAATACCAGCATAGCCACAGCTCATTGCATTCCAATTTGCATGCAAATGGTTTATCAGGAAAATTCCATTCCCAGCAACCAGCAAGTGAAAAACAACTGTAATCTACACTTCAGGGCCACCATACAGAGCTTAATGAATCGCAAAGCGAGGAGGAAGTGACAGACCTATGAGAGGATCGATTTCCACTGGCAGCTGGTATGGCTGGTCCTGGACAGCACCTTGATGAGCTGGAATTCACAAAAGATAAAAAAAAAAAGAGCATTATTTTTCATATAGAAACTACATAAAAATGCACAAGTCAAAATCTTACGTACAACTGTTTCCAATCCCCCAAATCTCTCAAGTCGTTTTGTGAAATTTAAAGAAAAAAAAGTCCAGGTGCCTTTATGGCTGGCTTATTAAACATTTATTTTAGATTAGTGCTGTTCTGAACCTGTGCCACCAGCAGCGGCCCCGGTCCTGCCTGGGCCATAAGCTAGAGCAGATGCTTGACTGGCAACCTCTGAAGCTGCAACAAAACAAAATTAAGTGGTAAAGCGCGCTGAAAACAAAATGTGACAACCATCTGCTGACTGTAGCAAATACTATTTTTTGTTGCTTCTTTAAAAGGCAGGTTTGAATGCTGCAGCACAAAGGACCCGCAAAACCATCAATTTATGATGAAGAAAGGGAAGGCTCTATGTCAGGGAACATTTAATGTTTCATCCATCACTGAAAATCGATCAATTGAAAGTTTGAATAAAAATAAAGAAAGCTATCGGCAGATAAATGTTTTAGTTAAGTGCATTTGACTGAAATATTTTCCTAAAGGTCTGAGGCTTTTTAAAAAAAGGTTTTATTAATATTTAATATTTCCATGGTTTCTATTTAAAAATACCCCAAGAAGCAAATGCGTAACAAAAAATCAATCCATACTAAGAATAGTTTGTTCAATGCTCAGAATGGTTCTAAAGACTCAGGCAAGGTTCAGTTTGTAATTAAGAAGAGATGTAGTGGGCGGTCTCCCTGGGAGAGGTGGTGGTCTCCCTGGGAGAGGTGGCAGTCTGCAGGGAGAGAGGAAGTGTACCAGGAAGCCAGGGGTAGCAGCTATGCGGCCTTGGGCTAATCATAAACCCCAAAATGAAGGGTTTGGAATAGCTGGTCTTTTCAGCTTTATAGTTCTGATAGCTAAGTTCTGGGCCCTTTTCCAGATGATTTTCCCCAAATGACTTAGCCATTCATTCTGGTCACTATCTGCCTTTTATAGACTCATAAGCATTTAAACTGCTGGGTCGGTGTTGGAGCTCTGCTTAATACCATCAGATTTTAGGAAATCTTTCTGACTGTCCTTGAGGGGCTGGCGATAAAAACGGGACATATTCCAACGAGTTCATTAGATTTTTTAATTTATCATGTCACCACTTCCCCTGTTGGTAAATACCGACTTTTCAAGGATGTTTGGAAGATAAAATAGCTGAATAAGTAAAACATTAGCACTAAAAATTATAGTTGAGTATTTATAAGACATTAAAGTAGCCGAAGAAAGGACGTCCTATGACTCACTATTTTTTCACTGAAGGCACTTTCTCTGCTGATCGCTGGCTCTGCTAGTAAAGAGATCACAGGACACAGACAGGAATGATGGGGGAAAGGGGCTACAGTCCCCCATTTACCCGACTGTGTTGTTTACGGCTAGGAATCCAGAGCCAACAGGCACAAGCACCTTGCGACTTCTCTACTTCTGGAGAATCGGGGCTCATAGAAACATTAAAACCACGCAGTCGGTGAGAGAGGTTTCAGGAGGTTAACTGTCCATGATCACGCCTCAAACCCCAGTTCTGCCGACTTCCTGTGTGACCCTGGGCAAGGTATGCAGTCCTCGGTTCAGTTTCCTAATCTGTAAAATGGGCTCGATGGATTCATTAGGTGAAACCGTATGCAATTACGGATAGCTGACATTTTGACTGATTAAAGATGGCAATATTTTTTAAATTTAGAAAATTAAATTTAATGGGGGTGACATTGATCAATAAGAGTGCATTGGTTTTGGGTAAACATTTCTATAGCATTTGAACTATTGATGGTGTTGTGTGACTATAACCCAGAGACAAATCAAGAAATGGCAATCTCCTGTGCTTCGACCTAAATACAGACTCCACAGCCTGAGGTCATTGGGGGGCATACACATACATTGATGAAGAGAGTATTTATAACCTAGAGGATGCACCATACACAGTAGCTGCTATTATTTCCCCCTGGAGATTCTTCAAGGGCCTCTGAATGAGAAGGGTAAAGATGATTTCTTTTTCTAAATCAAGACTCAGACACAACTGAAATAAATGACATGAGCTAGCTGTATCATGAACAAGCTATGGAAATCAGACTCTGAGAAAGGAACCAACTCTAATCCAAAAAAAATTTAGTGTAACATGAATTTGATATTCACTGAAGAAAATCTGTTAGGGTTTTCTGACATTTGCTTTAAATCAAGGCATACTGACAGGTAAAGGTGGCACAAGATAGGATTAAGGCCAGATTTATGTAAATTTACCTGGAATGAGGCACCGATTTAATGACAGTTAGGTGCAGGTGTAGGGATAGCTCAGAACTGGGTCACAGCGTGGAAGATAAGCACCTATGTGTCACCACGTTATCATTCTTTGTATTGACCTGGAGAAGAGGTGCTGTGTAATACTGTAAAGCCAGAGGGTGGGGACAGAAACCACCAGTGACACAAGGTATAAGCACAAAGAAGCCTCACTGGGGAGAATTATATGGGCAAAGAATTGGCAAAACACAGGTAGTCCCCCAAGCGCCTGACTGACGGAAAGGTGAACTTGGGCTGGGACAGGAGGTGTCCCATTAGTGAAACTGCCGCACAGGGACTGTGCCCGCAATCATTCTATGTGTCAATAGATAAACTGGAAGTAGGGGAAAGAACACCTGAAACCAAGTGTTAAGGGAAGGGAAATGGGCTTGCACAAGACGGGGGTGTCAGGAGCCCAGCCATCTGTGCTCACAAGTGTGCCTGAACCTGAGCAGCCTCAGCCGTGGACTGGCAGCGCTCGGGCTGAGCCAGCACGGCCCGCTGAAGCCCTTGCTAAGCTGAGGGGAGAATGGCTCAGTGGTCAGGGCCTCTGGCAGCTGCAACGGTTTGCTTCTCTCACATATGGTGTCACTGTTTAAACTGCAGGTTTCGGGGCTGCCACAAACGGCTGCCCAGGATAAGTGTCATTTTGGCCCTGATGTCACTGGCACGGGTGTTTCTGCCACACTCTAAGGGGACTGCATGCAGAGTAGGCAAATGCTCTAGTGTATTTGATAAAACACACTACCAGCATGCTTTTCTTCCCATGAGTGGCATTTAGAAAATTCAAAATCACATTTGTTAATCAGATTATAATCCTTAGTTCCAAAATATACCATGTGCATCCACACTTATCTCTGTAAAATAAGTTCACTTGAAGAAAAAGGGTTTAAAAGACCTAATAATTGAGATATTATATAGTTGCCTCAAATTTTAACTTCTTCACTTTTTCTGAAATCTGTTCTCTTATCTAATACACTCTGATACCAACACAGATTCTTCATCAGGGTGTCTTTCTGGTCACAGTCAGTGCATCAAATTTTTGTCTGAATGTCATTTCAATTCTGTCCCTAAAAATGCTTCCGCTTAATTTGGTACAAGGCCCTTGTTCCAAATTTATATTTTTGCAACCATTTCAGGTATCATAATGAGTAGTGCTTTATGCACACTTTAAAGATTTAATGACAAGTTAGCAGCCTATTAAAATCTATTTTGAAAAATTCCCACCTACAACAATGGCTTGAAAAGAAAGCCTATAATCTTCAGGACTTTAAAAGATTGTCTTTCTCAAAAAAGGATTTCTAACTAGTGGCCAAAAAGAACAGCACTAAACTCAGATCCA
The DNA here is from genome assembly GCF_036850765.1 of Saccopteryx bilineata. Classification (NCBI taxonomy): domain Eukaryota; kingdom Metazoa; phylum Chordata; class Mammalia; order Chiroptera; family Emballonuridae; genus Saccopteryx; species Saccopteryx bilineata. The sequence goes on along the minus strand of NC_089490.1, from coordinate 183,520,066 downwards.
AACATTCCTGTTCTAACGAGGAGAAATAAATCAAGGAGAAGTGATCATAAAATCTGAGTCAGAAAACTGGGGTTCAAACCTGGCTGTGCCACCGACTGACCACATGGGAGACTGAACAAGGCAAGCTGCCTGGGCTCAGTGTGCTCATGGGTAAAACGCAGGGCTGGACCAGATGAACTCTCGTGTCTCTTCATGCTTTGAGGCAGGGGTCCCCAAACCTTTTACACAGGGGGCCAGTTCACTGTCCCTCAGACCGTTGGAGGGCTGGACTATAAAAAAAACTATGAACAAATCCCTATGCACACTGCACATATCTTATTTTAAAGTAAAAAAACAAAACAAGAAAAATACAATATTTAAAATAAAGAACAAGTAAATTTAAATCAACAAACTGATCTAGTATTTCAATGGGAACTATGCTCCTCTCACTGACCACCAATGAAAGAGGTGCCCCTTCCGGAAGTGGCGGGGCGGATAAATGGCCTCAGGGGGCCACATATGGAGACCCCTGCTTTGAGGGCTTATGATTCTAACAGTTACTGTAGCATCTTGCTGTTGTTACCTTCACTACTCAGCACTCAATGAAAGAAGACAATGTACTTACAGGTTTGCAGTATTTTTGGCAAAATATGTAAGCGTTCTTTTTTCTATCACCCATGACAATACTACCATGCCACACAACAAAAGGCATGAAGTAGACAATCAGAAGTGTGTACTCAGTCAATGAATGATTGGACAGAAGGGAACATGTGACAAATATATACTATTTATGGATATAATATAGATATCATTATATTAAATACTATGTTAGAAATAATATTTATCTCAAGAATACAAACTACCAGATGCCAAATAATAGTTTAAGATGTATTCTATGCCTCATACGCAACTTCTTTAAGCCTTTCAAATTATCAAACATTTTGATTTACACTAATGCTTGAAAATTAAAAAAGCTTAATGGTTCAGATATCTATTTAAGTAGATATTGCAATATCTTTATACAGTGTTCACCAGTTACTATGCCTTATACGAGGATATTTCTTCACTTACCAGGAAGGCTGTGCCACTTGTTCACGGCAAAGAGCCTGTTGGCAGTGACTGTGATCACAGCAGGAGTCGCCAGGCCGGGCTGGGTGTTGGCTGCCACGTGAGTGACAGGGGAGTTGGAGGGGAACTTCAGGACCATGATAACATCCTGCTGGGCTTGGTCTGTGAACATCAATGGACTCTGCAGGAGGAGATACTATTGAGTGGGCATGACGAGACCCAAGTACACAGGAAAGAAAAGACAGAGACGAGAGACAAGAGACGAGAGGGGTGCAGGAAGAGAAGAGGAAGACCACGTTAATGCCAGCTGCAAATGAGCGCTCAGTGAGCAGGAAGGCGCACAGAACAGCAATCAGGACTCGCTCATTGTCACGTATGTCATTGGTCGAATTTTTGGTGATTGAAGGAGAATACATTAACAGAAACACTTTAAAAATCAATAAATTTTATTGGCTCCCTTTCCTACTTCACTCCCATGAAGAACTAAAAGAATGATTTGATTTAGACTCTAAACAGGCAAAGTATTGGGGATCGCATTAAACCCTTCTGACTGCTATTATGTGCCAACTACAAAAATATAAATAAAAAAGAATGAAGAGTAGGCAACAGGCCCAAAAGCAAGTCAAGGTAATGTCTGAAGATCATCAGAAATTGTGTTGAGTTAGCGTGAAGACTGTGACAACTAAATAAAGAGATAATTAAAAGAGATATATTTATAAACCAGAGTTATACAACATGCATGTATTATTTCAGCAGAGAAATAACTGAAGAATGTAATACACAAACTTAATTATAAAGGTGTTCCAAAGCAAGGCATAATTAAACGTACTTGTAGAAACAATATATTTATATAGTGTACCAAGTCATAAACACTGCACTTTTATAATGCAAATGCCAGTGTTTCTTGTTACAGCTGAGAATAAAGAGAAATACCCAGATGCCCCTCTTCCTTCTTGGTAAAAAAACCAAAACTCAAGACCTTTGATTTCTCTTTTGAAAAGCAGAAGGTAATTAAAAATGTTACACAAAACACTGTCTGCTCTAATAACTAGCAATGAAATAAATCTTGAGGACAACTAAGGATTTAGAACATTCCTACCACCCATATGTCATAATGCAAGACTTGTATGAGCCCGCTGATTTACTGGCTTTCTCTGTAGGTGCGGTAGGCAGCGTGCTCCCGGGCAGCGAGTGCACTGTACGTCTGTAGCCATCCCCTTCTACCGCTTCTATTTCCTAATAGCTGATTAGTATCATTCAGAACCGAAACACTTTGATGGAGTGCTTCTGGATGCTTTACCCGCCATATTTCAAAATGCCAGGTATATGTAAATGTGTGTAAGCACATATATTTAACGTGTATTTATTCAGAACTGCTAATAAAAAATTAAATACATTTGCATTTTTATTATCAGTCCTTTTAAAAAAGTTATTAAGAGTACTTAAAAAAACATATTGCACTAAGAATTCCTATTTGCACTCTTTGCATAAAGGTGTAAATAAAGGCAACTAATAAGCTACCCAGACACCCTTCTGAGCAAGTGGCTAAAAGCCAATCAATATTATGAGTTAATCCTCCCTGGATGCTCATTCAATTAAAGGTGTCAGTAATGCCTCATCTGATGTGGCCTCAATTAAATCCAACTATCTGATGGTGTGAAAACACAGGGGGATTACAGCAACAGCAGCAAAACCAGACAAATAGGCAGCCTTCGTGTGCCTGCTAATTACTACACCTGGTGTATATTATGGTGCACGCACTTAACGCAGCACGAAGTGGCTTTCATTTCTGCTATCTCGTGCGTGTACGCTGGGGTGCACTCATGGTTGATGGGGGAACTCATCTGAATGGCAGTAAAAACCATAAACATTTGTGCCTTTTCTTTTTAAAACCTCTGATATCATTAAGTAATCTTTGTCATACAAAGGACCTTGCACACAGTTTTAAGGAATTCTGGGAAATTGGGTATGAATGAGAAACACTGAGCAACATCGCTATGAAGTCCTGAGAAAAGGAAACGAACATCACTCAGACTACCAAGCTTTATTCAATTATGCTTCTTAAATAATATTTACTAAAGTCAATTTATAAACTCTGAGAAAGTCAGAGTACAACATACATCATAAATTCTTACCGTAAGGAGGCTGATGCATATTGTTCAGCTTAACAATTCATATTGTAAACACAATCAGACTCAAATTGAATAATTCCAATGTTTATGCCCTTTAAAAAATTGAAAAATATCTCTAATGTGTAGAAAGAATGTCTTGTTTACATAGTGACTTCAGCAGCCACTCACGGCCACATGGCAAGGATAAGCCACTTTCCACAGAAAGCCACGGACACCACGTCCAGAATTGTGCTTTGCACTCTCACAAGCTGTCCCTCCATTCTGTTCTCATACACTCCATCCCGACTGAAGCTCACAACACAGGCAAGCAGCAGGAAACTCTCTTGGAAGCTCCATCATCTCCTTAGCTAACAAGCATGGAATAAGAGCACTAGGTAAGGAAAAGCACCCCGCCAGCATCACGGGCTGGTCTACCGTGACGGCGGCAGCTATACATGAGAGGACACGTGGTACAACAGGGATAAAAGAAACAGGCCCTCATCTCACCCTAGGTGCCTTGGTAAGCCAAATCTGAGGCAGGAGGAGGAAATTCCTAGCCAAATTTCATTCAGTTTTCCCAGATTAAGTGTACACACTTGTTGACAACTCTGGTTTCTTTCCAACACACCTTTCTTTCCCACCCACATATGTGTAAGATGAAAGACACAATCTGCACGTGTCTGCAAAGGGGTTCCGGTTTTCGATTCACAGGATAAAGCTAACGGGAGAGACGGTCCTCCTCCTCATCTGAACAGGCGCTTTCCCACTTGGAGACAGGGAAGCTGATCTGCCCAATGAACCAGCAGCCCTGCTGCCAGGGAGGGAGGCTGGCAGAGGGAGCCCCCTCGTTGCCCCAGTGACCAAGGCTGTGCAGTGACCCAGGTAGAAAGTCAATGGAGCAGCAGAGGGGCTTCCATTAGCCAGCCCCACAACAGCCTGAGTCTCCCTGACAAGCTATTACCCAAACTAATTCCAAACCCCAAACATAAATCATTCTCACTGTTTTTATTACTATTTTTATGGCATTGTCTTCCATTGTTCTTGCTCAACGTTCCCTTTTCATGTAGTCATCTGCTCACTAAAGTTATCCTTTCTGTTCATTTAAATCTGATTTCACCTTTTTAAAAACACTTTGGAAAAGATGATGCAAATAAATATTTAAATGCTTGTAGCTGACGGTGATGGCCAATCCATACAACTAGAAAATAAAGGTGAAAAGGGCATGGAAGAAGAAAGATGACAAAGAGAATAAATGGGTGGAGGGGGGGAGAGACAGCTGCAGATGCGAGCCCGAGCCCGAGCCCGGGGCAGAGAGGGCATGATCCGGACCCGCCACCTGGCTGCTGCTCCCTCCCACCCAGGGGCTGTCCAAATTCTGCCACCTCTGGCCACAGCATGGAAACCCAATCTCAGATTGTTCATTCTATTTATGGAAGCAGATTGTATACTTCCTATTAAAACACTGATGAGCAATCTGCTTTATTGAAGGACAATTAAAGAAAAAATATATAATACCCATAGTCCATTCTTTAGAGAAATTATTCTCATCACACAATTTAGTGTTAGTTACCATGCTGAATTTCTTTTTTTCATCATTGAAAAATTTAACCCCTGAAATCTCAGGAAGAAAGATGGCTGGTTGCATTATGTTGCAGATGGGTCTATTTCCCTGCTCCTGATTCTGGGCTGGCCTCCGATTCCCTCTGATCAATAGAATGTGGAATAAATGGTGGTGTGTAATGTCCAAAGTGAGCTTCAGGAAGTCTGGCGGGAGCATTCTGTGGAAGCTTGCTCCTGCCAGGAAGTGGCCTGGGCTACCTTCCTTGACTTCGAAAGACCACATGGAAAGAGAGGTCCAGCGTCTCAGCCTACCCCGCAGCAGTGAGGAAGGGAGCCAGGGCAGGCAGCGCAGAAGACACACCCATCTCACCCTCAGCACCAGAGAAATTCAAATCACCTCTGTGTGCCAGTAAGCTTTGGGTGGCTCGGTACACCAAACTATCGTTCCTTTCTCCCTGAGGGCCCTGACCTTCAAAAACAGTATCTTACATATTAGGATTCGTTTAAAAATTCCCAAACTGAAAAGCATATTGGGATATAAAGAATACAAGCAACCAAACTAATCTAGAAACCCACAGGCTCAAACCAGAAAACAAATCACTCCTATGTCTGTAGTCCTAATCCTAATCCTCCAGTGAGATATGTGACGATTCTAAGCCTTTTCATTCTGCAGCACCGAAACATGACCCAATGAAATCCCAGAGCCCTGGAGCAGTGTCTACCTTCCCCAAGACTTCCGGAGAGCATGCACAAGTTTCTGCTGGTTGTTAACAGGTTAACAAGCATGGCAGGAGAACAGGCCCAGATGCGGTGGAGAGTCTCAAGTAGGAGGAGAGCCTGTTAAGAATGTTGAGACGGGTCTCAGAGACTCAAGCAGTGCGGGGAGGGAGGCGGCACTTACCACCTGCATAGCCGAGCCTCTGGGAGGATGGGGCTCTATGAGGAGCTGGGAAGGCGTCTGGCCAAAACTTCGGATTTGAGCTTCCACAGCCTGAAAAAGGTAGAGGCAAGTTTGAGGGTTAAGAGGTGCTAATTACAGGCAATTGAACCACAACTGTCACCTGAAAATGTCATTCCATACTTCTGGCTTGTCTCACGTTGAAAATCAAGCTCGTGTTTTCACAGTGGGGCTGAGCACCTGGCAGGGGCATGGAGGGTGAGGTCACCCTGCAGCACTGTGGAAGCTGTTCCTAAAAAACTCTGCAGAACTTTCTCATCTCGCTCAGTGATATGAAACAGAAACTGCTATTACAATCAGAAATTGTCCTTTCTGGCTTCATTTCTGTTTTCTTGCATTTTTTTCCTGCTTGCATCATCCCTGATGACTACAGCTAATCTTTTACAGGTATAGAGAAAAGCCATTGTTGCTTTGATTGTAGGCCCCATTTATTCCTGGGAAGTAGAAAGGAGGAAGAAAGAAACAGAGCACCTGTGGGAATGGTTTGATGCTATTAGTTTTGCGATAGGAAGAGCATTATTGTTGACAGTCTCTTTGAACCTAGGTGGCTAAACAACAAAGTCAAAGCCATATGTTGTATCCAAGCATGAGATGGTTAAAGCAGAGACCAACTAAACATCAGAAACACGTGTGTGCCCTTTTCCATAGCTGTGTGCGTGCACCCTGTGCCAGGTGCCCCCGCCAGCTCTTCCCGGCCACCTCACACAGATGCTCCTTCCCAATCATCAGTAACTGCCTCACCGTGGGACCTCAGGCAGGCCAGACGCTGTCACAACCTGCCATTAGTTTACACATGCACTTGTTTCTGTTTGTTTCCTCCTACTAAAATACAAGCCCTGTGAGAGCAAGGACCTTACATACCTTCCTCACTATTGGAGGCCTAAATTGGCCAAATGAATAAATGCTACACTGTGTGTGAGGGAGAGAAGGAAGCAAAGATATTATGAACACTACATTTACACCTCCACTACAGTCAGCCTGCTTAACTTTCAGGCCAACAAGATGCAGAAACCTTAAATTCATTAGAACATATGTTCATCAAGTTATTTTTTTAACCTCTAAGGAACCAGGTCTTTGATTTTTATATGCTCTGCAGTACTAGAGCCAATTAATAAATCATAAAAAGAAACTATAATCAGTCCCAATATTAATTTCCTTCTTTTTATTTGATGAGAACACCACTGATAACCCTTTACAATGACTCTGTGAGAAACAGTCCATTCATTTATGCATTCAGTGATCTCAACTACATGCACAGCCGTGAAAGCTCTCAGTGTTGGAAGAGTGTGTCGCTAGTACAGGAAGCAGGGAAGATGTACCTGGAAGCCTGGATAACAGTTTGATGCATTCAGTCTGCTAAGTTCAAGGAATGCTTGTGGCTTGGTTAGGCAGACAGACTGGGAGGCACCTCGGAGAAAGCTGAGGGGTATGGTGGGAGCAGCGTGGGTGTGAAGTCAAACACAGATCATACTTGAATCCGAAATGCATACCACCTATAAGCTATGTGACAGGGCAAGCTATTTAATCCAAGTTTCCATTTCCTCTCTCTGTAAAATGTGGATAACACCAGTACCCACCTCACAGTGTTATATTAAGAATTAAATGATACATAGGTAAAAACATACAGTGCTTAGTACAGATTAGGCCTTCAATATGCAGTCAACACATTGTCATTGAAGGTGACTAACAACAAAAATGCATATTTATTTAGTACTTACTATTTGCCAGGAACTTTTCTAAGTGATTTACGATCATATCATTTCATCTTTAAACTGTATAATATACTTTGCTATTTCCATTTTACAGAGAAGAAGAATAATGCACAAAGAACTTAAATATCTTGTCCAGGGTCACATAGTAATTAAACAGCAAGCTCTAAATCCATACCCAATAAGCTTGATTCTAGATCTCATACTCTCATCATTAAGCTATCCTTCTCTGCATCTGTTAGATCTATGGCAGGGCCTAGGGATAAGACTGGGCCTACATACATACCCATGAGCTTACAATCTAATGAGTGGATTAACAAGGTATCTCTATTATCATCATCACCATTATTATTATAGCAAAGTATGTTCACACATAGTCAGTAGAGCAGTGTAGCTAGGCAAGGGTTGGTTTTATCCAGTGGGAGATCATCCTGGCCCTAGACTTTAGAAACAGGAAAAAAAACCCAATAGGAAGTGAAGAGCAGAGACTAGGACCATTTCAGAACTGCATCTAAACTCTTTCTTGATAGGGAATAATCAATATATGATCAACATCAAGGACAATCTTGAAGTTGAGGGGAAAAAATATCACAATGGCAAATTGAAGCCTCAAAGTAGTCATAAAAAAGAAGTGGGAGCACTGTTATTTTATGATATATAGATTCTGGGGCTACGTTTATGAACGTGAAGCTCAAGTCTCTTGTAAAAGCAGTTAGCAAAGCCAATGCCCTTTCCCTGGACTGCTGCCTTTCCCCATAAAAGGGAGGAAGGAACAAACAGCTTCCACACTTGGCCTATGATGTTGGCTGGTTCAGAGTGCTAATCCTGACTTAGCCCTTTACCTGCTCTGTGACTTTGGATAAGTTTCCCCATCTATAAAATTGAGATAAGAATAACACCTAGCTCATAGAATCATTTAGAGAATAAAATAAAATCATACATATAAAGTGCCTAGCACAATACCTAGTACATACAAAACACTAAATAAAATGCTGTATTATTATTAGGTGTGAGACTCGGTGTGATACCAGTTTAACACAGCGAGAACAGGGAGAGAAGAAATGCTTGAGGAGTTTATGATGATAATGGTGAACACATATTTTAGGAAACTGAAATCTGAGTCTGGTTTCCAAATGCACAGCACAGTAAAGCACCCAGAGACAGATCTCTCTACAGGTCCGGGGAGCAGCTAAAGCACAGGAATTGTATATCTTGATCTTTATGGGAGTGGTGGTATTTGGAAGAAAGGGATGAATATGTGAACCATGACCAAGGGAAAATCAACAGGTCCTAGAGAGACTGATGACCTTGAGCAATGAAAAAAAAGAAAGTTGCTTTCTTTCCAACTTGCATATTCTAGAGAATCATAAAGCAATAAATGGAAGTACAAGTTTGTGTTCAGGAGAACTAGTTTGGCAGGAGAAAGACAGTATATCTTATGTCAGACGTGGAATCTGAAGTGACAGTCACAGCCATCTATCTAGGTCAAGATGGCCAACGCACAAAGCCCACCACCAGCTCTGAGACGAAGGATCAGAGGAATTGATTTGAGTGTCATTCACACGGGAGAAATCTAAGCCAATGGTGTTTGACTTTTCCTCCTTGTTCTGTATACGCTGGTGTATAACTGTAAGCAGCAGAAATGACTTTTCCTTTTTCAGGTGAAACTCCAACATATAAAAACATAGAGTTAGTGACGTCACGGAAATGGCGCCATGAGCAGCACGTCCGACAGCTCTCCCCTAAATCACAACAAATTTATCAACTAGAAACAGAAAAATTTATCCTCGGAGCAATCCGGAGTTCCACACAAACTGATAGCGAAAGGACTGTTATCACTTGAATCTGAGAGACGAGGGTGTGGAGGAATCTACCACAGGGACGTTCTTTCAAACCACAAGGAAGTGCGCCTGTGGTGAGTCAGCCCATATACTTGGGAACCGCGAGCGGCCGCCGCGAATCGCCACCGCGCGCCCGGTCCAGTTGAGCACCGCTGACGTTCCCAGCGGCCCGCACACTGCGAGTGGGGGTCGCCGGCCACCGGTGCCCGGAGCGCCCCATTCGCGCGCGTGCCTTGGGCATTCCACGCGCCCAGGGCGCCCTGCTGGCCCACACACCCAGGGGGCTCCATTATCCTGCGCCTGGTGCGGTCCAGCCACCAGCGGCGGGGCGAGCGGGAGAGGCTTGGGAGATTCTCTCCGTGGGCGGGGCACCTCACCCAGCCATTCAAGCTAACAATCAAGCGTTGGGGGAGGGGCGCGCGCAGGCAGCCTAAAATACCTTCGGAAGCACAGCTGCGACCCAATCACTGAAATTAGCTTAACCCATAAAATCTGCGCACCCTCGGTTCTAATTGATAAGATCTCTCTCAGTTCAGCGATCCAAGACAAGAGGCGTGATATTTTTTAGTGCCTCTTGCTAAAGGGGCGGGGGCAACTTCTGATTGATAGAGCCTCCATATTCAGAGATAAACGCTAACAAGAAGGACTTGGCAGATAATAAGGTCTATACTACACTAGTCGTAAGCAGAGACTAGTGCCTCTTCTTCCCTGCAAAAACAGGCTACAAAGCGTGGAAAGCCTGGGTTGAGAGGTCCAACTAAATGATAGACGCTGAACAGTCACCTTGACAACAATTGACTCCCACCCCCGCCTGATTACACTGGAGGCCCTGACTCTCAGAGCCTTTCCCAAAGCCTTGCACTGAGTGGGGATAGAGTGGGGATTTCCCAGCTCTTTGAGCCTCTTACTCCCCAGGCAGAAGCAGTTGCAGCCTTATAGCTGGATCACCAGGCTGCTAATTCAGAAAGGGGGGACTAGGAGAGAGAATCCAGGAAAGCAAACTCTCTCATCGTTGGACCCTGCAAATGCCAACAAGCCTTTACTTCCAGCAAGACTAAAGCCAATTATATGACATTGCCATAGAACCCCATCAACTGCAAATCCCTACCTAAGAGTGACACAGGGGCAGAGCCTGGGGTACAGAGTCACCAACCAGGAAGAGGGAGAGAAAAGAAAAAGGAAGAAGTTAACCTCTCAAAATCAAGAAAAACCCACAGACTTTACAACTTGATCCACTAATTTTTTTTTTGTTGTTGTTGTTGTTTGTTTCTTCTATCTTTTTGCCTTTATTTCCTCCACCTCGGTCCTTCTATTCTCTGCCCATCTTATGCTTCCCCTTTCTTGAACTACACTACCCATGAGTGTTGCATTTCATTTTTCTTCTTCATCCTCACCCTCCTTTAAGGTTATACTCCAAAACACTTAACTTTCACTCTCTCCTCTTTTTTTTTTTTTTTTTGTCTTGCTTTATTTTGTTTTTTTCTCTTCCTATTTTATTTCTTCCTTCGTTTTTCTCTTTTTCTTATTTTTTCCTTTCTATTCGTTTTTTCTTTTCTCATTTTACTTTCCTCCCATATAATCCTCAATCATGAACAAATTAGTTAATTTGGGACTCAAGGCTTTTTTTTGGCTTTATTTCTCTTTTTTGCTTTTGTTTTTTTTTTTTTTTTCTTGTTTGTTTATTTTTGTGGCATTTTGGGTCCTCCCAACCCAAGGTCTCCATTGTATTTAGTCTTCGCTGCACTTAATACAACAGATTTTTACTTATTATTTTTATTTTTTCTTCTTTATTATTCTTTTTTGGTCCTTTTTTCTGGTTCCCTCTTATCCCTCTCATTATATCTCTTAGTCGACCATCACTTACAAGCAAATCATCTTATGCTTGTCTAAGATATTCTTCCCTTTTTTTTTTTTTTTTTTGCATTTAGTAGGTCCCTACTCCCTTTTTTTTTGCCCCTTGAACTCTTCACCCCAAATCAGGCCCTCCATTATAGGCACAATATTTCCCTGAGGAGGGGAGAGGAGGGAAAGAGAAGAGAGAAAAAAAGGGGGAAATAATAAATTATTACTGTTTTTTTGTGTGGGGTGTTTTACCTTTTTTTTTTTTTTTTTTTTTTTTTTTTACTTTTTACCCTTTATTAATTCTAATTAGTGCTATCAATAAGACCACCCTCAGATGCCGATAAGAAAGAGGAAATCGAATATTATGGATACAAAAGAAAGAGAGGTAACACAAATAGATGTGGAAAAATCTATGGAGAAAAGACTTAACATATTGGAAGACTTGGAGCTAAATGACAGAGAATTTAAAATAGAAATCTTAAAAATACTCAGAGATATACAAGAAAACACAGAAAGGCAATATAGGGAGATCAGAAAACAACTCAATGAACACAAAGAATATATTACCAAGGAAATTGAAACTATAAAAACAAATCAAACAGAAATGAAAAACTCAATTCACGAGCTGAAAAATGAGGTAACAAGCTTAGCTAACAGAACAGCCCAGATTGAAGATAGGATTAGTGAAATAGAAGACAAACAACTTGAGGCACAACAGAGAGAAGAAAGAGACTCAAAAATAATAAAAAACGAGAAAGCCCTACAGGAATTGTCTGACTCCATCAGAAAGAATAACATAAGAATAATAGGTATATCAGAGGGAGAAGAGAAAGAAAATGGAATGGAGAATATACTCAAACAAATAATAGACGAGAACTTCCCAAGCCTGTGGAAGAAACTAAAGCCTCAAATTCAAGAAGCAAACAGAACACCGAGTTTTCTTAACCCCAACAAACCCACTCCAAGGCACATCATAATAAAGATGACACAAACCAATGACAAAGAAAAAATTCTCAAGGCAGCCAGGGAAAAGAAGAGTACAACATATAAAGGAAGGCCTATTAGATTATCATCAGATTTCTCAGCAGAAACTCTACAAGCTAGAAGAGAGTGGACCCCAATATTTAAAGCCCTGAAAGAGAGGAACTTTCAGCCAAGAATACTATACCCATCAAAGCTATCCTTCAAGTATGAAGGAGATATAAAAACATTCACAAATACAGAAAAGATGAGAGAATTTATCAACAGAAAGCCCCCACTCCAGGAAATACTAAAGGGGGTTTTCCAACCAGATTCAAAGAACAAAAGAAAACAACACCACAAGTAACAGCTCCACCAAGAACACAATAAAACCAAACTTAAACTGTGACAACAAAGGAAAAAAAGGGGGGAGAGGATGGAGATTAACAGTAGCAAAGGATGATGAAGTGCAGAAATACTTATAAGATAGGGTACTACAATGAATATGGTAGGTACCCTTTTCATTACTTAATGGTAACCACCCTTAAAAAAACCACCACAAAAACACTTGACTTAAAAAAGGTAGCAAAAGAGGAAAGAAGTATGGAACACAAACAAACAAAAACAAATGATAGAAAAACAAAAGAGAAGAATCAAACTAGATACAAAACTAACAGAAAGCAATTTATAAAATGGCAGTAGGGAACCCACAAGTGTCAATAATTACACTAAATGTAAATGGATTAAACTTACCAATAAAAAGACACAGAGTAGCAGAATGGATTAAAAAAGAAAATCCAACTATATGCTGCCTACAAGAAACACATCTAAGCAACAAGGATAAAAACAAATACAAAGTGAAAGGCTGGAAAACAATACTCCAAGCAAACAACACCCAAAAAAAAGCAGGCGTAGCAATACTCATATCTAATAATGCTGACTACAAGACAGAAAAAGTACTCAGAGACAAAAATGGTCATTTCATAATGATTAAGGGGAAGTTGAATCAAGAAGACATAACAATCCTTAATATATATGCACCAAACCAAGGAGCACCAAAATATATAAGACAGCTACTTATTGACCTTAAAACAAAAACTAACAAAAATACAATCATACTTGGAGACCTCAATACACCGCTGACGGCTCTAGATCGGTCATCCAAACAGAGAATCAATAAAGATATAGTGGCCTTAAACGAAATACTAGAACACCTGGATATGATAGACATCTACAGGACACTTCATCCCAAAGCGACAGAGTATACATTTTTTTCTAGTGTACATGGAACATTCTCAAGAATTGACCATATGTTGGGCCACAAAGACAATATCAGCAAATTTAGAAAAATTGAAATTGTACCAAGCATATTTTCTGATCATAAAGCCTTGAAACTAGAATTCAACTGCAAAAAAGAGGGGGAAAAACCCACAAAAATGTGGAAACTAAACAACATACTTCTAAAAAATGAATGGGTCAAAGAAGAAATAAGCGCTGAGATCAAAAGATATATACAGACAAATGAAAATGAAAATACGACATATCAGAATCTCTGGGATGCAGCAAAAGCAGTAATAAGAGGAAAGTTCATATCACTTCAGGCCTATATGAACAAACAAGAGAGAGCCGAAGTAAACCACTTAACTTCATACCTTAAGGAACTAGAAAAAGAAGAACAAAGACAACCCAAAACCAGCCGAAGAAAGGAGATAATAAAAATCAGAGCAGAAATAAATGAAATAGAGAACAGAAAAACTATAGAAAAAATCAATAAAACAAGGAGCTGGTTCTTTGAAAAGATCAACAAAATTGACAAACCCTTGGCAAGACTCACCAAGGAAAAAAGACACAGGACTCAAATAAATAAAATCCAAAATGAAAGAGGAGAGATCACCACAGACATCATAGATATACAAAGAATTATTGTAGAATACTATGAAAAATTATATGCCACCAAATACAACAATCTAGAAGAAATGGATAAATTCCTAGAACAATACAACCTTCCTAGACTGAGTCATGAAGAAGCAGAAAGCCTAAACAGACCAATCAGCAGGGAGGAAATAGAAAAAACTATTAAAAATCTCCCCAAAAATAAAAGTCCAGGCCCAGATGGTTATACTAGTGAATTCTATCAAACATTCAAAGAAGACTTGGTTCCTATTCTACTCAAAGTCTTCCAAAAAATTGAAGAAGCAATACTTCCAAACACATTTTATGAGGCCAACATAACCCTCATACCAAAACCTGGCAAGGATGGCACAAAGAAAGAAAACTACAGACCAATATCTCTAATGAATACAGATGCTAAAATACTAAACAAAATACTGGCAAACCGAATATAACAACATATTAAAAAAATAATACATCATGATCAAGTGGGATTCATCCCAGAATCTCAAGGATGATTCAACATACGCAAAACGGTTAACGTAATACACCATATCAACAAAACAAAGAACAAAAACCACATGATCTTATCAATAGATGCAGAAAAGGCTTTTGATAAAATACAACACAATTTTATGTTTAAGACTCTCAACAAAATGGGTATAGAAGGAAAATATCTCAACATGATAAAGGCCATATATGATAAACCATCAGCCAACATCCTATTAAACGGCATAAAACTGAGGACTTTCTACCTTAAATCAGGAACAAGACAGGGTTGTCCACTCTCTCCACTCTTATTCAACGTGGTGCTAGAAGTTCTGGCCAGAGCAATCAGACAAGACAAAGAAATAAAAGGCATCCATATCGGAAAAGAAGAAGTAAAGCTATCACTTTTTGCTGATGATATGATCCTATACATCGAAAACCCGAAGGACTCCACAAAAAGATTATTAGAAACAATAAACCAATACAGTAAGGTCGCAGGATACAAAATTAACATACAAAAGTCCATAGCCTTTCTATATGCCAACAATGAAATATTAGAAAACGAACTCAAAAAAATAATCCCCTTCACAATTGCAACAAAAAAAATAAAATACCTAGGAATAAACATAACAAAGAACGTAAAGGACCTATATAATGAAAATTACAAAGCATTGTTAAGGGAAATCGAAAAAGATACAATGAGATGGAAAAATATTCCTTGTTCTTGGATAGGAAGAATAAATATAATCAAAATGGCCATATTACCCAAAGCAATATACAAATTTAATGCAATTCCCATCAAAATCCCTATGAGATTTTTTAAAGAAATGGAACAAAAAATCATCAGATTTATATGGAACTATAAAAAACCCCGAATAGCCAAAACAATCCTAAGGAAAAAGAATGAAGCTGGGGGCATTACAATACCTGACTTCAAACTATATCATAGGGCCACGATAATCAAAACAGCATGGTATTGTCAAAAAAATAGACACTCAGACCAATGGAACAGAATAGAAAGCCCAGAAATAAAACCACATATACACGGTCAAATAATCTTTGATAAAGGGGCCAACAACACACAATGGAGAAAAGAAAGCCTCTTCAACAAATGGTGTTGGGAAAACTGGAAAGCCACATGCAAAAGAATGAAACTCGACTACAGCCTGTCCCTGTGTACTAAAATTAATTCAAAATGGATCAAAGACCTAAATATAAGACCTGAAACAATAAAGTACATAGAAGAAGACATAGGTACTAAAATCATGGACCTGGGTTTTAAAGAACATTTTATGAACTTGACTCCAATGGCAAGAGAAGTGAAGGCAAAGATAAATGAATGGGACTACATCAGAATTAAAAGTTTTTGCTCAGCAAGAGAAACTGATATAAAAATAAACAGACAGCCAACTATATGGGAACTGATATTTTCAAACGACAGCTCAGATAAGGGCCTAATATCCAAAATTTACAAAGAACTCATAAAACTCAACAACAAACAAACAATCCAATAAAAAAATGGGAAGAGGACATGAACAGACACTTCTCCCAGGAAGAGATACAAATGGCCAACAGATATATGAAAAGATGCTCAGCTTCATTAGTTATTAGAGAAATGCAAATCAAAACTACAATGAGATACCACCTCACTCCTGTTAGATTAGCTATTATCAACAAGATGGGTAATAGCAAATGTTGGAGAGGCTGTGGAGAAAAAGGAACCCTCATTCACTGTTGATGGGACTGTAAAGTAGTACAACCATTATGGAGGAAAGTATGGTGGTTCCTCAAAAAACTGCAAATAGAACTACCTTATGACCCAGCAATCCCTCTACTGGGTATATACCCCAAAACCTCAGAAACATTGATACGTGAAGACACATGTAGCCCCATGTTCATTGCAGCACTGTTCACAGTGGCCAAGACATGGAAACAACCAAAAAGCCCTTCAATAGAAGACTGGATAAAGAAGATGTGGCACATATACACTATGGAATACTACTCAGCCATAAGAAATGATGACATCAGATCATTTACAGCAAAATGGTGGGATCTTGATAACATTATAAGGAGTGAAATAAGTAAATCAGAAAAAAACAAGAACTACATGATTCCATACATTGGTGGAACATAAAAATGAGACTAAGAGACATGGACAAGAGTGTGGTGGTTACCAAGGGTGGGGGGGGAGGGAGGACATGGGAGGGAGGGAGGGAGAAAGTTAGGGGGAGGGGGGAGGGGCACAGAGAACTAGATAGAGGGTGACGGAGGACAATCTGACTTTGGGCGAGGGGTTTGCAAAATAATTTGATGACAAAATAACCTAGACATGTTTTCTTTGAATATATGTACCCTGATTTATTAATGTCATCCCATTACCATTAATAAAAATTTATTAAAAAAAAACAACATAGAGTTAAGGATGTTCTTCTCTGAAAGTCGGAGAAGCTTTAATAAGCTTCCTCAGCAGTTTCTGAGACAATTCTCAAAGACCTTAGGGCTCGGGAGGAGAGTTAAAACCCACTGGTTAAACTCCAAGAAAATAAAAAATACGACACACACACACACACACACACACACACACGGAACAGAGTTAAAACCCATTGGTTAAGTGCCAGAAAGAAAATACAAGACACACACGTGTGCGCATGTGGACCGAGAGCTGAACCTTGGGAAACTCAGACGGCATGATATGAAGAAGTAATGAAGAAGACAGAGAGGGGAAGCTGGGGTTGTGGGGAGCAGGACAGGGTGATATGGAAGCCGACCACCAGAGCTCCAAGGACAGAGTGGTCAATAATGCCAACTACTATAGAGAAGCAAAGAATACATAGACATCTCTATTAGATAGATATGTTTACTATAACTGGTCTTATAACTACATATCTTGCTCTGCACTTAATATTGTTTTGAAATGAAAAATACATGATGAGAAAACTTTAAAAAATACCTATCTCCTCTTTTTAACACTTAAAAAAAAGTCTTAATGTTTAAAATGATTTGCACATTATTGATTTCTTTGAGGAAAAGACTTTTTCAAGTCATGTCATCTAGAGCAGTGGTCCACAACCTCAGGGCCGTGGACCCATACCGGTCCGTGGGCCATTTGGTACCGGTCCGCAGAGAAAGAATAACTAACTTACATTATTTCCGTTTTACTTATATTTAAGTCTGAACGATGTTTTATTTTTTAAAAATGACCAGACTCCCTCTGTTACATCCGTCTAAGACTCACTCTTGATGCTTGTCTCGGTCATGTGATACATTTATCCGTCCCACCCTACAGGCCAGTCCGTGAAAATATTTTCTGACATTAAACCAGTCCGTGGCCCAAAAAAGGTTGGGGACCACTGATCTAGAGGTCTGATTATTCTGTCTCAGTAACAGAATACAAGCTATATTATCCTATATAGGTTAAAAAAGAATTCTCTTTCCAAGTCCTCAAGACCTTTCTAAAAAGATTATAAAATTCCTTGACATAAATGCTTTATATCTTGACTAACCTTTCAGTTGTTGGTGATAAAAATACAAATGAAAGGGCTTTTTCAAATGTGAGGTATGGAATGAGAGTATAAGGTTGTGACTATACCCTTAAATCTTTACTGTCACACTTTATATCATCGACCGATAATTCTATATCCTTCTCCCGTCGTTTCTAAAACTCACCTGCCGTTTTTATTTAGCTCGATTTGTGAAGCAGTTTCCACTGCTGACCCCCAGCCCACATGCTTTCTTCTGCGGCCGCCACGGCTTTACCGGCTGGTTCTCCTTCACTCTGCCTTTTACTTTCTCTGCGGACTTCCCTTCTTTCTCACCCATAAACGACCTCATTGCCATGAGTTCTCCTTCAGTGCTCCAACTTTTGCAATCTAAACTTTCTGTCCTGGAGATTTTTTCTACTGTCATAACTTCAAACCTTACTTCTGTTTGGATGATTTCCAAATCTAAAACCAGAGCACTGTCCGCTCCTATGAAATGTCCCCTTCCAGTCCTGCCCGATGGCCGCCTGTGTATACTATGTGTATATCTCTTTCTTGCTCTTTTTTTCTTTATTCATTTTTAGAGAGGAGAGAGAGAGGGAGAGAGAGACAGAGAGAGAGAAGGGGGGAGGAGCTGGAAGCATCAACTCCCATATGTGCCTTGACCAGGCAAGCCCAGGGTTTGTGTATATCTCAGCACACCTGAAGTTAACATAGGTAAAATCTGAGGAAATTGCCTTTCTTCTAGCATTCCTCAGTCAAGGGTTAGATTCCTCTTTTGCTTTTTTGTGTTCAAAAATCTTACTGACATTTTAAAGGAAAATTAAAATTTTAATCATTTCTTTTCAAATATAATCAGTCACCAGACCTTCTTTTAATAAAATTTCTCACACTCATCACTCCTTTCTGAACCCAGGTTCCTCATAACTGCAGGTGTTGAGTACTGCATCAGTCTCTCTACACTGGTTTTCTCCATGTAGTCTCCTTATCCAGTGTAGACTGAGCTGGCCTGGGCTCTCCTTTACAATTCCCTTGATCAAACGTCCTCCACTGATCCCAGTACTTAAAAGATAAAGGCAAATGCCAGGTGATGAATGTCTTCCCACCTCTGTATCTTGACTCCTCCGCCCAACGCCCTTATCCAGCGTTCCTTTTCTGTGAGGCTGCCTTCTTCTCTAGATCGAACCAGCCGTTTCTCCCTTCCATTGTCTCTCACACCACTGCCCTTCCTGGAATGGTCACTTTGTCTTTAATTTTCTAAGACCTAGCCATCTCTAGAAAACCCTGTTTGAGTTCTACCTTGCTGGTGTAACAGTTCCCAAGTCTTATAGCCT
Source organism: Saccopteryx bilineata (assembly GCF_036850765.1). NCBI lineage: Eukaryota > Metazoa > Chordata > Mammalia > Chiroptera > Emballonuridae > Saccopteryx > Saccopteryx bilineata. Next base: position 183,500,846 of record NC_089490.1, on the reverse strand, counting down.
GTTCATACTGCTGATTGCACACTTGATTTGGCTTCCTTGTAATATTCACTTTTAATTGATTACCGGTCTGTCTCTGCAACTAGACTAGAAGGGTCAGAATAACATATATTGCAGCGGTGTGTAGCAGGCAGACCAGCACTGTGCACCTGGTATTCACACAACAAAAGCGTTTACAGATGGCTGCCTCATCCGGGTGGCCCTAAGATAACACCAAGCCTGAGAGATGAGGGCAGTTCCTGAGGGTAAAATGGGGGTCCAGGAAGATGGGGAGTGATGTTCCAAGGCTTGAGCCACTGTCACTAAGAGACCGAAGGAGTCTTTCAGGGAAGCTCCGAGAGGTGTCACTGAAGGCAGTCATTCTCCTGCTTTCAGCCAGCACACCTGAGGGGTGTGACAACACCCCAGTGTCTCACCAAATCCGGGATTCTTAAGGGCTAAGGCAGAAATCCTGGGTGAACACATGTGATTGGAAAAAGCCCCTTAAGTCACTTTGTTTAGCACTGCCTTCACTTTTTGCCTTAGCCCTTTGCGTAGAGCAACAGAAAATGTCACAGGGACATCTCAAATCCCAGGGAGTGCACAGTGGAAGGGTTAGGAAGTTGGACTGGCAACAGGATCGCCAAATGAACTCTCCCCCAAATGCCTAAACTGTTTATAATGAACTCTCCTTCCCCTAGAGGGTTTTAGTCCCAGGTGTTATCTTTTAAAATTTTTAAGTTAAATTTTTATTATGGAAGAGGATAATGTAATCATTAGTTAACTTCAATAATTAGTAACACATTTGGCCTTTGGTTATCTTAAAGGAGCTCCGTCCAGGCCGTATGAAAAATAAGAGAGCACTCCTGCCTTTGATCAGTTTTTGTTTTTACCTCTCCAGAGAAACTATACTAAGAATTATACAAAAATTCTAAACATCCATCAGCAGCCTTCATTTTTCTTTGGATGGGGTTAAACACAGCTGGACTTGCAAGGAGATGCTCAATCCTAAAGTTGGGGGAAAAAATGGTGATAATACTAGTATTTTGCCTGACCAGGTGGTGGCGCAGTGGATAGAGCGTCGGACTGGGATGCGGAAGGACCCAGGTTTGAGACCCCGCGGTCGCCAGCTTGAGCGCGGGCTCATCTGGCTTGAGCAAAGAGCTCACCAGCTTGGACCCAAGGTCGCTGGCTCCAGCAAGGGGGTTACTTGGTCTGCTGAAGGCCCACGGTCAAGGCACATGTGAGAAAGCAATCAATGAACAACTAAGAAGTCGCAACGCGCAACGAGAAACTGATGATTGATGCTTCTCATCTCTCTCCGTTCCTGTCTGTCTGTCCCTGTCTATCTCTGCCTCTGTAAAAAACAAACAAAAAAAACTAGTATTTTATTGGGTTATTGTGCAGATTACATGAGGACAGTTCCTGACATGTTGTAGACCATCATCAGTAAGTGTCTGATGTTACTGATAGCGCATACATAAAAGACTACACAGGGGCTAGCTGGGGCCAAGTAAGCATTTAATAAATGTTATCAACTACTCCATTAAAATGAATAATAACAGTAACCTAGCTGTTCTCTGTGTTTCCAGTCTCATCCCTGCCAATGTCCTCTCAGAGTCTATATTGTGAGATGAAACGTGTCGTACTATACTTGTATATATTATTTTCTTTTCCTATTTTTCCTATTCCCTTTCTCTGCATGGTTCCCTCCTTCTCGTTCTTTGAGGCTGAGCTCAGGCATCTCTGTCCTGTGGGAAATCTCTTTCCTTGTCTCATCCAGACTTGCTTTCCCTCCCTGCTGCTCTTGGAGCAATGTGCATAGACTCCTACTACCTACTCCTCTAATACTCTAAATACTGGTTTAATGTCTGTCTTATCAATTACACTAGAAGTCTCCTTGAGACCAGAGACTGCCAACTATTTCTGTGCTTCTGGAGGCTTGACACATAGTAGGTGCTCAATTTACTTAATAAATGAATGGCCATCCAAATCAATATAATTCAATGGGATGCAGCTAAGGGAGAGACTTCTACCACTATTACAGAGCAGTCCAGGGTTGAATAAAACATTCTATTAAACCTTTCTACTAAAAAGCTTTCTTTATTATGTAACATTCATATTCATCAATTCCCAAATATTTCTGTAAATAGCTGGTTACTACTTTCTATAATAAAACTTAAATTCGGCAGACAGCATTCCAGATGTTGAAATACATAGCAATAAAAAAGACTATGCAAATACCTCGAGACATTCCAGTAAAACCACATTATTTATATTTTATAAACAGTATCTCAAATGTTACCTAGAGAATTTATTAATGGATTTCCAAATGGAAATACTATGAAAAGATTTTCAACAAGCTGTGTATTCTATTGTTTTCTGTGCCAACTATTGCATACATGCATAATTTTATGGCTGTATATAAAGAGACAGTATATATAGAGAAAACATAGATACACTAGATACAATGAAAGGAAGAAAGAAAGAAATAAAAGTCAAGGAAAGCAGATTTGGCTTAGTGACAAATAGTATTTGGCTTTAATTTAATAATGACTATTTTAGTCTCTCTGAACTAGTCTTTTTAATCTAGAAGAGGAAACAAGTTAACTCCATACAACATTTAGTAAATAACAATAAGTTGTAAAATTTTATTTTAAGAGGGGTTGGGGGAGAAATAACTTAAACATATGGAAGCAATTAAAATAAACACACATGTACACTGCTTTTCTTAAGTGTACAACTCTGAAATTGCAGTTATCCCTTATATATTTACATCTGAAGACATTATGAAATTGGGCTAGGAAAATTAAACAAACAGAAATTACTAAGAAAAAACATGCCATTTATTAATATAATTCTTTGACATTACCAAACTAAGTTCTAGAAAGCTGTCTTAAGATGCTAAAGAAATTCTTTACTGAAAAATGTTTAAAAATTCAAATAGGACTCACATTTTGGATTTCAGAATCAATTCGCATTCCAATATTTAAAGCCATGTTAAAACCATCCCGTAGTCCTAATGTGTTACTGATTATACCATCACTTGTACTAGGATTGCTCTCGACCTCACACATCTGAACTTAAGTTGGAGAACAGCTTGCTGGATATTTGACAAGTTTCTACTCGAAGTTTAAGATCAACAGTCTTGTTGACTAGTCTCAGTGCCCTTTGGGGGCCCACTGTTAAATCTAGCTTTGGTATCAGAAAATTTTTAAAAAGTATATTACCCAAAAGACTACTTAATCATTACATGTTGGAGATTGTATCAGACTCACTCTATGAAATGAAATTTGAAGTTACTTTTTAGTTGTCAGAGTAATAAATGCACAAAAAAAAACCCAGCATAAAAACAACTCAAATTATTGAAAAGGGATAATTTGATTGAAATGTAAATATTTAAAGTACCCTACAAATTTAAATATATAAAATTAAAACTTTATAGCATAATTGTAAATGATAAATAGCTTCACAGAAAAAAATGTCATGGATATATTAGCTAGCATACTGAGTATTTAAAACTTGATCAGATAAATGTTCAAAATATAGACCAGATGATATTTAATCAGGAAAATATGCAAAATAATCCATACAGAAGAGGACTATGATGAAGAAGTAAGTTAAATTTATGAGAAATCTATGTAAATTTGAACTTGAAAGACAACTTATTTTGTTTTTAATTTTGAGAAATAAGATATAGAGAAATAAGAATTTAGTCAGGATAATTTTTTTTATGTTTTCAAATAGATATTGATCTTTTGATGCCAATCCTACAAATTTTCATAAGGAAAGACTCAGATGAATGAAAATACAAAGACGATTATTATAACAGCTTAAAACAGTAAAAATTAGGGGAAAAACTACTGCTACAATGAGTGAGTTGAGTTGAATATATTTGACATAGAAACTAGTCTGCAATATATTAATAAAAGAAAAATTTCTAATTTTGAAATAAATAGTATATGATTTCATTTAAGTAAAAAAATAAATTTAAAAATATAAACACACATATACTTGCATGTGTTATGTAAGTACACATAAAGTAAAAAAAAAAAACCCAGAGATACTCTGTACCAAGCAATGTTTACAAGTACATGAATACATACATGTAAAATCTGGAAGAGAACATACCAAACTATTATCAGTACTCATTTCTGGTGAGGGGTATATGAAAAGATTGGGAGAATAAAAATACTTTCTTCACTTTAATACTGTTTGACATCTCACACAAAGCATGTATTACTTTAAAAATAAAGAAAAAACATTTTCCATTTTGATAAAATTCAAAAACTAAAGAACTATGAAAATCTAAAGAAAAACCTATCAACATTCGCTATAGTTTTATGAAGTTTAATTTTTCCACTCATACTGCAGCCAGAAATACTTTTTAACCATCCAGGAACAACTCTAGTTGATAAATTGGTCAATAAATGTGAAATCAGTAGACCTTGCTATAAAGTTATTTTTGAGCTTATGTCCTAATTGATTTCTATCAGATTTCAAGGACCCATTAATTTTAGTAATATTTTAATCATCATTTAGCATAAATTAAATATTTAGAAAGCTATATACATTTTATAAGTAAAGTATATGTTTTTTTACAATGCATCAGGTATCTGGAGGCATAAAAATATCATGATGGTATGAAGTACATAAAGAGCAAAGAGAAATGGTAGCTTTCTAAATAAAGAAAAACATTAAATAGGAATGCAGTGATAAGAATTCAGAGGAAAGAGAAAATTAGGGAAAGGGGTATTTTTCTTACACATTTACTCAATACTATTATGGAAGTTACAGAGGTAAAACAAACTAATCACAACTTTTGAGAATATTCACAGATTTCCCATTAGTGCCTTTCACTGAGCCTGTACATTCCAGGCACGTTACACTGAAGCCCAGCCCAACCTCACTACAATCTCCACTTCTTGTAGCTGTCTATCCACTGTAGCATAATCCTAGCTGCCAATCTGAAAGAAACCAGCTAGTCAGAGCAGACATAACCAACAGAAACAAATGTCACTCAATAATGTTCACCGTGCTCATGGATAATTTCAAACAGTATCTCTGTCTCGAACATTGATGTGCTCATTCAAAACACCTCCATCTCTAGCTACTGGAAATGCGCAGATAAAGCAGCCTGCCTAGAAAAATAAGTGGAATGTTGCTTCAAAGAACTTTCCAATACTAAGAGGCAAACATAGTGAAACACAGTGGAAAGTTCTTAAAGGAAAAAAATAATCAGGGGAGTTGATTTACTGCATTTGGCAGTTTAAAGTATCCCTTAAAACCAGGTAAATGTAGAACACTGAAATGAGGCACATACAGTGAGAAATCACGTGGCATGATCCTTGCCCCTTAAGTAACCTAGAGCATGAAATGCAACACACCCAGACATACACACAAGCACACACACTATAATTACCCAGTATTGGCAGGGAGAGAAAAAGGTAACGAGGTAAGACAACAAATTTACTGTGATCACACTGTTTAATAATACTTACATTTAAAAAATTTGCATTTGACTCAAATGTTTCCCAAATACGAATAAAATGTCAGTTGCTTCTTTGCACCAATAATGAAAAGCTAAAGCACTGATTATAGCAGGGGTCCCCAAACTACGGCCCCGAGGGCCGCATGCGGCCCCCTGAGGCCGTTTATCCGCCCCCCCGCCGCACTTCCAGAAGAGGCACCTCTTTCATTGGTGGTCAGTGAGAGGAGCATAGTTCCCATTGAAATACTGGTCAGATTGTTGATTTAAATTTACTTATTCTTTATTTTCAATATTGTATTTGTTCCCATTTTGTTTTTTTACTTTAAAATAAGATATGTGCAGTGTGCATAGGGATTTGTTCATAGTTTTTTTTATAGTCCGGCCCTCCAACAGTCTGAGGGACAGTGAACTGGCCCCCTGTGTAAAAAGTTTGAGGACCCCTGGATTATAGTTTAAGTAAACTTCCTCATCTTTGGCAGAATTAAAACAAAGTTGCTATTCTAAACATTTAGAAAACTGTCATGCTTACAAATAATCTTATATAGATTTTTCAAGTTTATTCAATTTTTTCTTCACCTTATTCTTTCTATATGCTTGCATTTAGTTTAAAATTTGGAGAACAAAATTCAGACATTTTGTTCAGACATTTAAAGGAAGCTACTTTTCATGCACTCGCTTTAAAATAATGTATCATAGAATTGTACACTTGGAAACTATATTATTAACTAATAATAATAAATTTAAGGACTTAACAAAGTAAAAAAAAATCAGCACTTAAACCATTACAAATGTAATATCATCTCCCCCCCCAAATAAAATAAAATATAAAATAAAGATGGTGCCTTAAGGTAGCAGCTGTTCATGACAGAAATCATCAGTGCAATAGAATGGCTCAGGATTCCTTGGGTAGTTGATGATGAATTAAAATCATAAAAATATTAATACTTTGCTTAATGTCCTAGATGTGTAATTTAGCTAGAACTATTTAAGAAGTTTGCAACAGACATAATAACTAGCAAAAAATAAAGATTAGCTTTACTGACAACTTTGATGTTCATTTAGTTGACTAAGGGAAACTTTGATTATTGTGGTTTTGATATACAAGAAAGTCTGGCATAATTTCAAGGTAATTTTTATGGAGGTTTTCAATTAAAACTTGACTAATCCTATGGTTTATTTGGCTTTTCATTGTACAGTTCCTGCCCTGCACTGTGTCAAATATGCCGTCTGGGTAACAACTTCTGGCCGGAGATGCTTCAGCATTATTTCTGTAACACTTTGAACTGTGTGGCCGCATTGACTAATTTCTAATTGACTCTGTTGCTACAACCACTGTAATCGTTTTGTCCTATTGTCCTTCTCTTAAATCTCACTGCAGTCACAACAAAGAGTCCTGCCCCACCTGCTTAAAATGGGCTTCCAGTCCATTCCCTCAACTATTTAACAAATGTTAACAATGCTATAAATACCGATTGTGTTTATGCTTTCTGAAAGATTCACTGCAGCCAGTGTTCTGCAACAGTGTTAGAGCTGAAATAAGCTGTTGACTCCCACCATGAAAGTGATTGAATTCTAAGCCAAAAATGCTTTTCCTTGGATAAGATATCTGATTTGCTACTGCTGTCATGAAGCTGAGGTCATGTAAACTTAAACACTGCTGCTGCTTCTTTCAGGAAGCAGACCTTCTCACAGTGATTATGTGTTGCTAAAACAGCATTTGGAAGGATAAATTTAGGAGAGGGAAAACCAGACACTGACACTAAACACAACTTAGGGGAAAATTTCAGGTTTTACTTTCATGTTGCATAAATCCTTTAAACTGAGCAACGCCATGGGTCTCCCTTTCTTCTTCCCTACTCATCTATGTAAATAGAGCAGAGTTCCATTTTAAAAAGGAAATCGATGTCTTTACTTTCTGAACTCACATAAACATTGTATTTGTTGGAAAAGTAAAGGAGAAAACGATGCTTCCAGAGGAAACGTAAGAGGGACTTATGACAAGGTAAAGATGAAAGAGCTGGGACAATATTGTTCATATTAATGTTGTTCCTGAAAAACATCTACCTGCAGTGGATCTTGTAAACCGCCACCCCCTCTTCCAACCTGGGCTCACCCCCAAATCTCCTCTTGTGCTCCCTACACAATGACTGCTCAGACCCTGCATTGTGTCTGTGCTTTCCCTTTTGTCAAAACCTATTAGCAAATCCTGGGCACAGACTGCTGAATGATTAAAAATAATGTTTAAGAAATGCACACACAAGATCCATAATAAATAAGTAATCTCTGATGGTGGAATTTCAAGCATTAACAAAAGGAGATGATTTCTGTGGTAGAGACTTCTCTGTACATATCAACACGATACAGGAGCTGCCACACTGACATTAGCATGTGACTCTGGCATTAACCAAGTCCAAATTTTACTTTACATTTTCATATTATTTGAATTTTTATGGTTAATATGCATTACTCTGATACATGCATCCTTAAAGCCCTTTATATAATTATTTAATCTCACACACAAACACACTCACATATCACTGAGTAGTGAACCCAAAGATGTAGAATTGACGATTTTTTTGTGTGTGTGTGTGTGGCAGAGTCAGAGAGAGGGACAGACAGGAAGGGAGAGAGATGAGAAACATCAATTCTTTGTTGCGGTTCCTTAATTGTTCATTGATTGATTTCTCATATGTGCCTTGACCCGGGGGCTATAGCAGACCGAGTGGCGCTTGCTTGAGCCAGCGACCCTGGGCTCAAGCTGGTGAGCCTTGCTCAAACCCGATGAGCCCACCCTCAAGCTGGTGAGCCTTGCTCAAACCTGATGAGCCCGCACTCAAGAACTCAGGGTCTTGAACCTGGGTCCTCTGCATCCCAGTCCAATGCTCTATCTACTGCACCACCGCCTGGTAAGGCGAGAATCGACAAATCTTAGGCCAAAAGGCTTCTTGTTTTTAGAAAAAGATGACAAGACTTAACAATAATATATTTAAAATATTATTCCTAACAGAGTGATTTTCTAACCGACATTAGAGATTTTCAATTTTTTAGTATTAGATAATTCCATAGGCAAAAGTCTATTAAATTTAAATTTTAATTTGACTTTTATTGATTACTAATAAGGATGAACTACTTTTTATTTGTGGTTTGTATTTCCTCTTTTGTGGATTATCTGTTCCGGAACTTTGTTATTTGTTGTTTTTCTGGATGTACAAAAATTTCAGTTTTCCTGTAGCCAAATATATCATATATCAGCATTCTTAACGACTTTTGGATTTGATATTAGACTTACAAAACAGACACTCTCCATTTCAACATTATAAAACTGCTCAGCTATATTATCTTCTAAGTTACATAGTTTCACTTTTAATATTTATACCGTGTTCTTTATTCCAAATGAATACATGTAATTCATTTGTAATTTCTTTCACTTTAAGACATGAGATAGCCTGAATAGGGGTGGCAGAGTGATAAGGCACCACCTACCTGGAAGGCTTGCCCAGTCAAGGCATACCCTAGAAGCAACTGCTACCAGAGGATGCTTCCTGCTCCTCCCCCATGCGCACCCTCCCCCTCTTTGCTCAAAAATCAATATATAAAACCTTTACTAAAAAAGATGTAAAATAGAAACCCAAACTAATTTATATTCTAAACAATTAGCTAGCTGTCTTATGTCACATATTGAATTAGAAAACCATTCCCTGGCAATTAACAATACCACCTTTATCATATACTCTCATATGTAATATGTCTATTTCTGGAAGCTCTAGTTTGCACCATTGGATCTCTCAGCTTCTCACAAGAACATGTTGTTTTGATTACTGTAGTTTATGTTTTTGTATCTAAAATAGTAATCAAAACCTACTTATTTTACCTTTCATCTAATTCTACCAAATCTGGCCATTTGGTTTCTCAGACGGTTGCATCTAAAGAATAATCAATGGTAGAGCAGGAGGACGGAAGCACAGAGGTGGACAGACACGCTGGCACAGTGACAAGAAGTGCGCACGGCCCCGTGCGGTGGAGGTAGGAGGAGAGTGAAAAGAGCACGAGAAGTGAAGAGTCACACTGTGGTATTTCTTAAGGTCAAATACAGGAAAGAACAGTGAGTAATTTTAATAAGAAATCACATTCTCTAATTATACTCCTCAATTCTCTTTGTTCACCATCCTATTGTAAAATGGCCTCTACTGAAAATGGCAGAACCACACACAGACATAGAACAGTTATAAAAATCAACTATTCCCAAAGTAAACCAATTCTCAACAGATTTTAAAGAACCTATGTCATCTATATCACATGCTTTAGTTCTAAATTGAGTTAAAATTGGTAACAAAAATATAACTAGATCGGCTGTGTGCAGGCAAGCCCTCATTGAAGAGATGGCCTAAGCTGAGGCACAGGACAGAGAGCCAGCATGTGAAAACACGGGACGGTCAGAGAGAACACCATCCTAAAAAGGTGCCTGGTCAGGGACACTGTTCCCATGAACAGGGACAGGAAGAAGGTGAGTGGGACAGCGCACAACTAAGAAAGAGAGTATAGCAAACCGTGAGATCAGAGACATTGGCAGGGGCCAGATCACAGAGATCGTGTAGGGTCTTATTCTATGCTTATTGTGAATAGGAAGATTTAAGTAAAACATCATCTGATTTATACTTTAAAATATCAGTTTGGCAGTCTATGGAGAGTGGATTGTAGGTAGGCAAGGGTAGAGAAAAGTGACAACGTCTACCAGTCCTAGCCCAGAGCAGAGATGATGATGAAGGCTCTTAGACTAATGACAGGCAGATACAAACGGTTTCCAAATATAGTACGTTTCGGTGAGACCATCAACCTAGTTGTTCATCACCAACTTCTCATGCCCTCCCATACGTTGTTTTCCGGTTATAGTGCCCCCCTGAACTCACTCCTGCATGTTGGACCCTCAGCCTTGATTTCCTCTACATTTTCTATGGCTTCACCTATTCAACTCCTCATTTCTTAAGAATTATGTTTAGGTAGTTAGCACCCCCTTAATCCGGGGACGCTGCTCTTCCTTTGTGCCGCTATATACAGAGTAGACAGTTCACTCAGAGCACAGCCCTATGCATGCAATTGTTCTTAACACTTATTTCTGGCCCACTAAAATTCCATCAGTGAAATGTTTTATACCAAAGGGATGTAACAGAGCTTTCAAGTTTTGGATATATTAAATATCACTTTTATGAGAATTGATAGGTGCATTCTGGATAAGTATGTTCTAGAAATTATGCCTATTAAGTACAATTATATTCTAAATGATATATATTAAAGAAATTATTTAAGAAAAACATTTGTGATATTACTTTATAAAATTAGTATTCAACTCATCATGTATTTACTTTGTGAATTTGGATTTTAACAGGTTTTTTTCTTTGAAAATATTTAGCCCTGGCTGGTTGGCTCAGTGGTAGAGGGTCAGCCTGGTGTACAGAAGTCATGGGTTTGATTCCTGGCCAGGGCACACAGGAGAAGCGCCTATATGCTTCTCCACCCTTCCCCCTCTCCTTTTTCTCTATCTCTCTCTGTCCCTCCCACAGCCAATGCTCCATGGGAACAAAGTTGGCCCGGGTGCTGAGGATGACTCCATAGCCTCTGCCTCAGGCACTAGAATGGCTCGTGTTGTAATGGAGCAATGCCCCAGAGGGGCCAAGCATTTCCCCCTGGTGGGTATGCTGGGTGGATCCCAGACAGGCACATGTAGGAATCTGTCTGTCTGCCTCTCCTTGCTTCTCACTTTGGAAAAATACAAAATAAAAAAAGAAAATATTTATTCTTACTCATATCTGATCCTAAATTCAGTTATCCATTTTTTTTTTTTGCTTTAATTTCTTTCCTTGATGCTGACCTGTGGTGGACCAGTGAATAAAGTGTCTACCTGGAAACACTCAAAACACCAGTTCGAAACTCTAGGCTTGACTAGTCAAGGCACATATAGGAGTTGATGCTTCCCACTCCTCCTCCCTTCTCTCCCTCTCCCTCTCCCCTCTCTAAATTGAATAAAGTCTGTTTTTCTTTTTTTAATCTAGTGAGAGGCAGAAAGGTGGAGAGACAGACTCCCACATGCACCCTGACTGGGATCCACCTGGCAACTCCCATCTGAGGCTGATGTTCTGCCCATCTGAAGCCGCTGTTCCACTGCTTAGCAACTGAACTATTTTAGTACCTGAGCAGAGGCCATGGAGCCATCCTCAGTGCCTGGGATGGAGGCACTGCTCGTTGGAGCAGCCATGGCTGCAGGAAGTGGGGGAAGTGGGGGAGTGAGAGAGAGAGAGAGAAGGGAAAAAAGATTAGAGAAACAAATGGTTGCTTCTCCTGTGTGCCCTGACCAGGAATTGAACCTGGGACTTCGACACGCCAGGCCAACACTCTACTGCTGAGCCAACCAGCCAGGGCCTAAAATGAATAAAGTCTTAAGAAAAAAAATTCTTTTTTTCATTTTTAGTTTCTTTGAAATGGTGTTAGAAAGGTTTGAAAGATCCTGATACATTTGGTAAGTATGAAGAAAGATAAGTGAATGAGCCAAACCAAATTTAGTGGAATTAATCAGAATATAACCAACTTTTATTATTTCTTGTATCTTGTCTATAAAAGAATATATGTACTCATCACAAGAAAAATTATGTAACTCTGTATGATGATGGATGTTAACTAGACTTATTATGGTGATCACTTTGTAATATATACAAATATTAAATCCTTATGTTGTACATCTGAAACCAATATAATATATCCCAATTATACCTCAATTTTTTAAAAATGCAAAAACAGAGGTATGTAATTCTAGAAAAACAGCATATTTTAAAAAATGGTAAAAGTAGAGAAAAAAAAACAGTACCCAAGAGACAAAAAAATAAAGGAAAATAAAGAGGTCTGTTAGAATAAACAGCTAAAATGAAGAATATATCCTTTATTTGGAGGTCACAGATGTCTGAAAAAATCTGCTTGTGATATATGCAAATGCAGGCATTGTTGTATATTGATAACCAGCTGTTTTCTAAAAATTAAAAACAACATAAAAGTTTAATGTGCGGCAGGCTGTTTCTCTGATTACTCTTTGTTCTCTTATGGTTATTATTTCTTTCGTTTAGTGCTTTTTTTATAGACAGATTATTTTTATGATCACTTACTAGGCCATATGTATTAACCATTCACTCTGGAATAAAAGTTTCTCACAAGGAATAGAGATTTTCCGAGTAGAAGGTGAAGACATGACTTGTACATAGACAACTTGCCTCTGGGTATGACTGTGTGAACATCTAAGTGTCCCAAATTAAATAAAAAACAGAGTCATAAACAGAAATATGTAATATATAGCTACTGAACAAAAATAAGTCTAGTATGGCCTACTTTTAATACTAGCAAGGCACCACTCAATTCCGGTATCATTACTATGATTTTACAGAAAAAAATGTGGCCTGACCTGTGGTGGTGCAGTGGATAAAGCGTCGACCTGGAAATGCTGAGGCTGCTGGTTCGAAACCCTGGGCTTGTCTGGTCAAGGCACATATGGGAGTTGATGCTTCCAGCTCCTCTCCCCCTCCTCTCTCTCTCTGTCTCTCTCTCCTCTCTATCCCTCTCTGTCTTTCTCTCTCTCTCCTCTCTAAAAATTAATAAATAAAATAAAAAAAGAATTAAAAAAAAGAAAAAATGTTTTAATAGAAGCGCAGTATATGCACAAATTTACTAATATTGGTGATGTGAAAGAAACGAGATTCTGAAGGAAAGAGGGGGTAGCCAGAAGGTGGCAGCAGTAGTTCTACAACTGGCAGGCGGCCAGCGACAAGACTTGACTTGGAGGTGGCCGAGGCCTGGGGGGTCACAGGCGTGTGTCTGACGGCCAGGGTTAGAGCCATGGAACCCGCCTCCCTGGGCCCCTGGTATAGCTTCACTCAGGTGAGAAGGAGACTGTGTATGAAGGAAGAAGTGGTCTGTGAACAATCTTTGAAGTACTGCCTACTCCCAGGTCACTCTGACCCCCTCCCCCAACCTTGTTTCATCACATTACTCATCACTAAATAAAATTAGTCTTTACTGCTGATTTTCTGTCACCCTATTAGAAAGTAAGATCCCTGAGAGAGGTACTTCCTCTGATTTTCTTGATAATCTCTGTATTTTTAGCACCTTGAACACAATGAGTATTTTTTTTAAGTGAGAGGCGGGGAGATAGTGAGACAAACTCCTGCATGTACCCCAACTAGGATTCACCCAGCAACCCTGTCATGGGCTGATGCTGGAGTACAGAACTATTTTTAGTGCCTGAGGCTGACATGCACAGATCAACCAAGCCATCCTCAGCACCTGGGGTCACATTTAAACCAATCAAACCACTGGCTGTGGGAGGGGAAGAGGGAGAGAAGGGAGAGAGGGTAAGGGGGAAAGCAGATGGTTGCTTCTCCTATGTGCCTTGACCAGTAATCAAACCTTGAATGTCCATATGCCAGGCCAATGCTCTATCCACTGAATCACCGGCCAGGGCTCAAAATGAGCATTTGTTGAATAAATGAGTGAATAATAAAAGAATAAACTGTCATAATTCATCAGTCCCTTCCTTATCTATCCAAACTAGCCTAGACCCACCATTTCAGCAATATCCCTTAAACAATTTCATCACCCTTCCACTTTCAAATCTTTTTACTTTGCCATACTTCCACAGCAAAAGCCTCTCTTTTCATGTATACTTTGTACGCATCACACACACACACACACCCCTTCTCTATTGAACAGTTTCCTACACCAACTCTCCTGCTGTCGAGAACACAGAAAAACCACATGGAAAGGATTTATATATATATTTATTTATTATTGGGACTCTATTAAAACACCTGTCACTATGTTAGGTACATGCTCATGGGTATTATATCACCCTTGGTAAAAACCCTCATATTCTTGCTGTCTTTCCACCTCCTGCATGTACACTTACTCACACCCGCCCCAGGCGACCCTTGTCTAATTTCAGACAAGGCAGCATTGGTCCATCCCCCACCCCCACCCCTCCCCCACCCCATCCAGTGCTTATCTCTGGGTTCTGGATTTGCTTCCTGTCCTCCTCCTCACAGAGCCTGGTAGCCTATTACAGGCTTCCTTTCCTGTACACTTGACATCTTTCCCTTTTTTTTTTGAATTTTTTTCATAAACTCAGAAACATGGTCAAATAGCTTTTTGTTTATTCAAAAAAAAATCTCTTAAAAAGTTACTTTCAAAAATATATTCAGCTTAGTTTTTACCTCTTCCCCATAGAAGGAAATATAATCTGAAAGGAAAGGATCAGAGTTCTCTCCCAATATCCAGAAAAGGGGAAGGAACAGAAAGCTTTTAGCAAATAAATAAATGTAATATAACCTCAAAAAAAAAAATCTCCCTTAGAGTGGCTGCGAATAGGTATGGGATTTTTTTTTTTTTCTGAAGCTGGAAACAGGGAGAGACAGTCAGACAGACTCCCGCATGTGCCCGACAGGGATCTACCCGGCACGCCCACCAGGGGCAACGCTCTGCCCACCAGGGGGCGATGCTCTGCCCCTCCGGGGCGTCGCTCTGCCACAACCAGAGCCACTCTAGCGCCTGGGGCAGAGGCCAAGGAGCCATCCCCAGCGCCCGGGCCATCTTTGCTCCAATGGAGCCTTGGCTGCGGGAGGGAAGAGAGAGACAGAGAGGAAGGAGGGGGGGGGGAGTGGAGAAGCAAATGGGCGCTTCTCCTATGTGCCCTGGCCGGGAATCGAACCCGGGTCCCCTGCATGCCAGGCCAACGCTCTACCGCTGAGCCATCCGGCCAGGGCAGGTATGGGATTTCTTATTGTAGTGACAAAAATGTTTTAAAATCAGATTGCAGTGATGCCTGTAAAACTGTGACTGTCCTAAAAACTATTGTATTGGACAATTTAAATGGGTAAGAATTGTATATCCTATGCAAGCCAAGTCTCAATAAAGCTGTTAAAAGTTCTCCCTTTGATCACTCCTGTCTCCCAGCGTGCACTCGTTCACTAGCCACTCACAGCACAGCCCTCCACCTGCTAAGACACTTTCTCTAAGATCATAAAGGGCTCCGAGAGTCATCGACGGGTCCTTTTCCATTCTTACCTGTTCTATCCTCTTCCAGACATGATCTGAAATGTACCCGTGGTTCTGTAACCAACCTACAACCTGCACCCCACGGTTGTGTGACATGGTTGAAACTGTTCTCTCCGTCACGGAAGGCCCTCTGTGGCCTGGCTCCTGCTCCTCTCTCACCTTGCCCCTCTGGGGTTTCAGCCTCCGGCCCTGAGCTCTTTCATCTTTGTGTAGGAAGCTCATGCAGTTTCTTCTGTGTAACTATAGCCTTTGCTTCTGACTCTACCTAATACTCTTATTTATCTTTCAACCTCCGGCTCCAGCCTCTCCTTTCTGAAAAGACACACCTGGATCTTGCCTGCCTGGGTTCGTGCCTGCCCACTGTTCCTGCACACACACACACAATGTACTTGTCCCTCTGCCGAATGCAGTAGAGGGGGTTGTGTTTGCTCACTCACTCACTGTCCCCCACGAGACAGTGCACTCCAGCTCATGAGGGCAGGGCCTTTCAACTCCTTAACCCCATTACATAATTTGGGCTTAGTAAAAGATTGTTGAAAAACGAATAAATTAATGACCTATCCTATTTTCTGTTTTCTCCTTGCTTCACTTTCCAACGAACTCTGCATGTGTTTCTAGGACAAAGTCTCTAATAATGCCTCTAGGGTTAATATTTCATGATGCTTTCTATGGTGCAACCAGCAATTCCTATTCTCTTCACAGGCCTGTCTCTTATCACAGGCATTTAGCAGTGAGCAACACAGGGAAGGGACTAATACTCGCTGTGTACTGACACCTAAGCACTCAGCATGCATCATACCTCACATAATCCTCTATGAGGTGGGCAGTATTACTCCAATTCTCTACATGGTGGAAATGGTGTCTCGGGCAGACTCCCGTCACACAACTAGTAGACATGAGGGCCAGGAATCAAATCCACAGTTATTGATTGTGTGTCTGTTTGTTTACTGTATCACACTGCATTGTGCCACAGGATTTAGCACTATGACATGAAATGGCTATGGTAAAAGATGATCACATTTGTTTAAATAATGTTCAGAAAGCTTTGTGAATTAATCATATATACTTATATAAACAGTATTCAGTAATGAAGTGATGTATGATATATTCTTCCAAGAACATCAAGAACTAGCTTCACCAGGTGGTAGCAAAGTGGATAGAGCATCCGTCTGGGACACTCAGGACACAATTTCAAACCTCAAAGTTGCCAGCTTGAGTGCGGGCTCACCTGATTTGAGCACAGGGTTGCTGGCTTGAGCATGGGATCATAGACATGATCGCATGGTCACTGGCTTGAGCCCATAGATCCCTGGCTTGAAGCCCAAGGTTGCTGGCTTGAACCCAATGATAATGGCTTAGCAAGGGGTCACTGGCTTGGCTGAAACCCCCCTGTCAAGCCATGTATGAGAAGTAATCAGTGAACAACTAAGGTGCAGCAACAAAGAATTGATGCTTCTCATCTCTTTCCCTTCCTATATGTCTGCTGCCACACCTCTATCTCTCTCAAAAAAAAAAAGAAAAGAAAAGAAAAGAAAAAAAAATCAAGTACCAACCGAACTCAGAATAGGCCACATTTCAGAATGAGTGCTGAGTATGTTCATAAAATAAACAATATAAAAATAAATTAGGGTGTGCTGAGTGGAAAACTTTGTAGTCAAGGTTTAATTTGCTAATAACATTACTTGGGATTGTGGGAAAGAAAAGGAAGTCAAAGAAACTTAAAGCAGAAGTTTTAAATAGTCTTTAGCAAATGTGGATCATGAAAAATAAATACTAAAAACTTATTTGTTATGGCAGTTCCTCAAACAGTTAAACATAAAATTACCATGTAACCTGGCAAGTCCACGTCTGAGTATATATATCCAAAAGCACTGAAAACAGGAACTTTAAACAGATCCTTGCACACCAATGTTTACAGCAGCATTACTCACAATGTCCAAAAGGTGAAAACAACCTTTTGTTCACCTACAGACACACAAATGGATAACCAAAATGAGCTACACACATATAATGGAATACTACTCACCTTACAGAGGGGGGAAATTCTGACATGCTACAACAGCGCTGAATCATGAGGACATTACACTAAGTGAAATAAGCCAGTCATAAAAATACAAATACTGTATGACTCTACTGCGAAGAGGTACCTAGAGTAATCAAATTCCTAGAAACAAAGTAGAATGGTGATTGTCAAGGGCTGAGGGCAGGAAGAATAAGGAATTATTGTTTAAAGCATAGAGTTTCCATTTGGAAAGACGAAATCCTTCTGGAGATGAATGGGAGCAATGGTTGCAAAACAATGTGAATGTATTTAATGCCACTGAATTATTATGCACTCAAAACTGGATAGCATGTTAACTTCTGTGTTGTACTTGCCACAATAAAAACCATCTGAAATCAGAACAGGTTAGTTTTAAGTGAAAGAAAAATATAGTTTACATATATATTTCAATCACATATCTAACGTCTAAATGGAGTCTGACTAATTTCAAATATTCTGCAAAGTTAATTTAACAAATATTTATTGTCCCACTGTCTGACCACATGCCTTGAATTTGGATTCAGAAAATATGGTCATCAAAAATATATGCAAGTTGGCCCTTGGTGGCTGGCTCAGTGGACAGAGCATTGGTCCAGCATATGGACATACCAGGTTTGATTCCTAGTTAGGGCACACAGGGGAAGTGACCATTAGCTTCTCTTCCCCTCCCTCTCCCCCTTCTCTATCTCGTCCTCTCCTACAGCCAGTTGATTTGAGCACTGGCCCCAGACGGGTTACTGGGTGGATGCTGGTCAGGGTGCATGCAAGAGCCTGTCTCACTATTTCCTCTCCTCTCACTTAAAAGAAACACAAACGTGCACGCGCGCGCGCACACACACACACACACACACGAAAGTCTTCTAGATCTCCGCTATCCAATATGGTAGCCACTAGCCATATGTACCTATTTAAATTTGAGTTTACTGAAATTAAATAAAACTGTCTGACCTGTGGTGGCACAGTGGATAAAGGATCAACCTGGAGAGCTGAGGTCAACAGTTGGAAACCCAGGGCTAGTCTGGTCAAGGCACATACGAAAAGCAACTGCTATGAGTTAATGCTTCCTACTCCTCTCCCCCAATTCTCTCTCTCTCTAAAACAAAACAATCAACTAAAAAAATATAAAATTAAACATTCAATCCCTCAGCAACACGAACCACTCTGATGCAGAATTTCCACATATGACTAGTGGTTACCATATTGAACAGTGTAGATACAATGAGCATTTCCATCACTACAGAGAGTTCTATGACACAGTATATTTTCAGATTATCCTGTAGATCACGTAGGGTACTCCTGGGTGTGTGTGAGGAAGAAAGGTGGTCAATCCAGAATGAAAACAAAGAGCCAATTTTGCAGGTTGATCTGCAGAGCAGAGAGCCAGCTGACACAATGCTTCACTCTGTAACTAGCATCTCACAAAGACACAGGCTTAGAGCCACCCGCTATCATGCAGAGGGTGCGAAAACTGTCATGAAGTGAAAGAGACACTTTTATTATTTCTGTTGAGGCAGGCCTTGGAAGAAATAGGATCCCATACTGGGAGAGACAAATTCAGTACGTTTTCAAAGCAACTGAATAGAATATTATGGAATTTCAAAATTAAAACTATATGGATTATATAGCAACAAAATAATATATGCTGGTATGTTTAGTAAAATAAAGGAGATTATAAAATCATATATATATTATTTCAGCCATACTACAGTTATGTAGATATTTACTATGAGGGAACATGAAAAATAAACATATGGAATCTTAAATGAAGAATTGCGGACCTTTATAGAACAAAATAGCACTATTCAAATATTGTTAAAACAATAAAGAATAAAGTAGATGGGCCTATGGTGTTCTACTCTAATAAACTATGTACTATTTGGTAACACCATTTGCATGTTTCCTTTAACCTCAATTTCGCATATGAAACCCGACCTTTATTCTATGTCATGCTCCAATAAAATAAAATGCTCCCCTCGAAGGAACATTTTCAAATAACTGAAAATCTGTAAGAGTCCATAAGAGTTCACTTGATCCAGTTCTAAAATAAATGGAAAAATTGGAACTGAAAACCTGTCTAGTTTAAGACAAACGTGCATCTAGTACATGGTGCTTTTGTCTGTGAACTAACCTTTACCTAGCACTTAAAGCAAGTAATAACACATACTGGCAAATACAGTTAAATATGTTCTCATTACACGCTGTCAGAGGACCAGGTCATACGCAGAGTTATATAGGAATACATCAAGTATTGGTGAAAAATGACACACCTTACTTATTACAAATCATGTTCCCTTTAAAGTGATATGTAACTTTCCCTATGAGATCAAAGTCTTGGTTTCTTGAATACAGTCCTGTGCTAAAACTGTATGGGTATTTAAAGTGATAACTGTTCGACTCTACAATCTTTTCACATGATGTACGCTAGAATTAGGAAGATTTATAATTGGGTTAAAAATACTAACAGCAAAAACAAAAAGGCTAGGCTATATAAAGACTTTCCAGTGAATCCAGTATTTGTCCAGATGATTTTTCAGTATTTTACCTAAGAAAATAAACAACAAAGATAAAACAAGTGTCTCAATCACACCTAACAACAAGTTTGATCATGTATGAAAGCTTTAGTCTTCATTCCAACTGTTAACTTCTATGTGGTTTATGTATGTACTTATACAGTGATATGTGTTTTATCACATTTTAATAGATTTATATTTATAATCTTACTTCTTTAAGTCACTATTTTCCTAATACTTTAAATTAGTAAGTAGCCTTCAAAGTTATAAAAATTATAATGATTTATCCCTTCATGGGTCCAAATTGAAAAGATTCTCATTTTATACTGAGTCACACATTTTGTAAAGTCACAGTCACTTCACCCACCTGGTTTCAGTTTCACCACTAGCAAAATGGAAAAGCCCAAGGAAGATGGTATCTAGTGCCTTCTAGTCTAAAGATACCTGTTAGACCCCGTCAGATAATTTACCTCTCTCAACACAGGATCAGTTATCGAATTCAGGTTGACAGCTCCCTCATAGGTCAAGTAATAGAACACGTTGAGGGATCGAACAGCCTCTGGTCCTTGCTGTTTGTAGCCAAAAATGAGATCAATCCACTGGTGAAGCTGGCATGAAACAAATTCACTCTCCAGGGCCTGGAAAAAGGGCATAGTCTGTATTATTATGTTGAATTCTATTTTTAACAATGTATTAAGCTGAATTTTATTCCTAAAATATGCAGAAAAATTTAGAACATCCAGTAAAGTGTAATGCTAAATCTACTATGAGCAGACTTATTTTGATATCCTATCTCCACCACAATCTGGTCTCCTTTATTTATAATGAGAGTCTTTCTGGCAGTTGACACACTAAATTGTAATAGACTGTTACCATCAACATTTCAGTACTATTCTACCACTCTGTATGTAAGCACAGTGAGGGGAGGGCTGGTTTTGTCTCAGTCACCATTGTGACTCAGGACCTGACAGGTACTGAATTTATGGTTCAAAGAAAGGTCATACAATGTAAAGGCGATATTGAGACAGCAAATGTGAAAACGTTAAACATTTACTATCCACTTAAAATATTTATAATTTTTCTAAATATAAACATTTTGTTGTTTACTGCAACAACTGTAATCACATCATTTAAGTTTTTTCAACTGAGCTTTTATGCCAACAAATTAGATACTGGGAGGGATACTTAAAATTACTGAATTATTATTCTAGGTATTAGTATCAAGTGAGTCCAAATTTCTTGATGCTATTAACATAACAGTGTCCAATAAATAATGAATGAACATAGTCAAGCACTCAGCAGAAATGCTGGCACAAACCCACTCCCAGCTTGTCATTACATTCCCAATCACTAGCATTGTACCTAAAACGCCATAGGTATCAATGTCTGCCAAATTTAGTAAAGTTAAAAAAAATGGGAGACTTATTTTTCAGATAGGAATTCATATTTATTTAATTGTTCAAAATTATTCCAACATGAAAGTTTAGTATTATGTCCTACTGGATCTCTGACTCAGGTCAGAGGTCTTTCAAACTAACTCCAAAGATTAATATGAAGTATACCAAGTTATATCAGGTAATGTACCTCATTGAAATTCTTATTTTTAGATTAATAAGTATATGGCTGTCATGTATTTTTAGGTGTGACTTGCTATGTTATCGATATTATAAAAAGAAATTTGTTGGTTTTAAAATAAAATTGACAAACTTCTATGGCAAGCAAGTAGTAAGATATAAAACATCTCATGACAAAAGAAGTTCCTATTAGTTCACAGGTGAACCCTTATATGAGCTATTAAAATAAATGTCTATGAATAAGAGAGGTGTTTATGGCTGAGTCAAATATATTTCCTTTAACTAATAATATTTAACATGACTTCACAATATATGACATACTATAAAAATAAAAATAATTCTGTAAATAAAACTCTAGACAATTCTCATATTCCAAAGTATACCTGAAATGAAATATATCTTAAAAATATTTTGCTAATTTTGATTGTGAAAGTTACTATTTCAGACATCTTATAAAACTCCTATTTATAAATTTAGTAAACAGCTAAGAGAGTACAAAACTGCTTCATATTTTATTCGAAATAAGAAGAGAATAGCTTGTTAATAACTTTAAATAAATTCCTATTTTAAAAATCAATCCAAAAATCCAGGAACTATTAATGCAAGTTGCACCCCAAAAACGATACATTTGCTTCATTAACTAAGGTCTTAGTTAGGATGGGGGGTAGGAGACATGTTTAAAGTGACACATAAAACAGCAATTGTCTTAATTTGTGTGCAGTGCACTCCACACAAAAGCCCTAAATATGTTCAAATTAGAGCAAGCTGCTTGATTGTCACTGCAGTCTCATGTCACATTAATGCATGACAAACATTAAACCATACACTTAAATGGCAATTTATATCATTTAAATGTTTACTGCCAGACTAGCTCATCACTCATTTAAATGTGACTTTCTGACAGCTAATTTCAGTTAATTTTCTCCAATTCACTTAATTAGAACTTTCATTCAGGGAAGAACCTATACATATCTTCCAATTTATATCCTTTTTTAGTTGGTCAAAATCAGAGTCAATAAACTGCTGAAAAGCTCTCTGATAACAGATTAGCATGTAACATCCTGAAATCTACAAAAAAAGTGCGACCATATGAAACAAACTCACAGTATGTACTCTCAGAAAGAACCTCCACTTATTTATGTAAATAATACTCTTGCCAGTAGTTTAAATAAAAAACGTTTAGTTCATATACACACACTATTGAAACTATAAAAACCCTGCATCCAAACTAATTAAAAATTAATGATTTCAAAATTGTTTAATAAGATAAAACAGTCAGCAGTCTCCTGAGTGTCCATGGTGTTGTGATTTGAGACTATAAAATTCCAGAAGGCTCAGTAAATGACAAAGTACAAATGAATTTTCTCAATATTAAAGCTCTAAAACTAGGGCAATTTTATTTTATGTGTCATCAAACAAAGAATTGTGAGTTTTACTAATGTTGATTACTTCTTTATGCACAATCAAAATGGTGACATTGATAAGCTGTAGATGCTTAAGACTTTACATCCTGACACATCAGAATGTTAAGCAAACATGCTGAATTTAAAGCCACTGCCTGTTCACATTACACCACAAACACGCGTGCAAGATGACCATGTGTCATGGTTCAGCCGTCCCCTTACACTGTCATACTCGTCAGTCCTTAAGGGGTTGACTAGGATCATGGAATTATTGGCAACATCTATTCCAGAGGTTGATAAACATGTTAATTTCATGAATAAATTTTAAATAAAAAATTTAAAGCAAATAAAAATCTTATTAGCAGTCTTCAAGTATTTCTTGCAATATACAAAAACTTAAAAAAAAACTACTACTAAGGATGTAACAGAATTCCAAAAAGTTTTAGTGCATTTCAGTACAAATCAGTTCAGGATTTTAACATTCTTTTAATATCAACCAATGACAAGTGCCTAACCAAAAGTATTTAGTAATAAACGAATGTACTTACTAAGGACTTCAGAGAAGAGGTAAAGACAAGAAGGAGGAATTATTGAGGAAAATAATACAAATAATTCAAAATAGAATACACTGGTATTACATTTTATAAGTTCTGTTTTTGAGATTCAAAAAACGTCATAAAATGTACTAAAAATCAGTTAAACCCTTTTAATATGTTAAAATTAAAAAAATACTCTTTATATAAAATACTTAAATATCTACATTTTTAGTCACAAGTAAATAAAAATATGCCAGTGGAATGTTAAGTATTTGAGGTTTTTCAAAGCCTTTAGGACAGAGAGTCCTCATTAAGACTGGAGTTAAATACGGTTTGCAGCTAGGGGATAGTAACAGGCTTCCCAGGCTGCTCTCAAACCTAACCAATCAATTGTTAGTACTCCCCGAGCAGGTTGAGTACATCATTTACATCCAATGTGAGCTCTGAGTAAAATTTGTAAAAAAGAAAATCCACTAAAACGTCCAACACGATACAATAATATTCAACTCATCTGAGTTATTATAAAATAAATCAGTGACTAATGTCCAATTGCTAAGGATCAAATAAGACTATGAAAAGACTATCTTATGAAGCCTCACACAAACTGTCAATCCAATCCAGGGGGACTCATATTAGTCTTGACAAACTGTCTGGGGGTTGATATCTGTTTTTTTAATGAGATCTATTAAACAGGGACTAAAACACTTGAGATATGCTAAAAAGTACAGTATACAGATGTCAAATGCAAACACTTATTAGCAACTTTCATTTGTTTGGTACGCATGCAGAACATCAACAAATTAAACCTTTAATATTATAAAAATAATAGTAAATTATTCATAAATAACTTGATTGTATAATCCTGTGTCAGAAATAATCATAACATATATGAATATGTGTCTAACAATAAATCTCATTGAAAGAATGTAATCTACGTTTTCGTGAAACTAACCCATTAAGGAAATGAATTATTTATTGATAAAAATGTTATATAAAATTATTCTTGTTTCCTATAGTGGAGTCAAATAAAATGGTAATTTATGTAGAAATAGTTTGCTTTTTCTATGAAATTCTAAGCTATTTAAAAACAAAAATTCTAAAAAGGCATAAATTATTTGTTTAATCTAGCAATTTCCTTTTATTTTAAAACAATCGAATTTTCTGTAATATAAAAATTATATAAAATCAAGAATACCAATTTCAATTAACAAAAGAAATTTTATGCTAATTGCTTACCTCAAGACCAAGAAACTTTACTTTTATATTATTTGTATTTATCATACTTATAATTCCAAGATTAATGCTAATGTTTGTTATACTTTTAGTAAATGTTCTCATACCACACGATTAAAAAAAAACTACATAAAAGCTACTTACATCTATAGGATCAATTATTTCTATAAAAAGTCAAAAAGAGCAAATATTATTTATAAACTTCAAGTATATAAATAACTAACCAGAAGGAAATAGGTCTGTCCAGTCAGCCCAGACCTACCACTATGCGCATTTCCAAGCTTCTAGAAGGCCCTATTCAGTTCTGAAATACAAAACACTATAGCTATAATTTTCAAATTAGAAAATAAAAATCACTGACTTACCCTCTTGACTTAATACACATTTAATTATAAGATGTGTTTAATCATATTTAATGGAAGAAAAATAAGGATTTGTTTTGTAAATTTTTAATTGTACTTATAATTAGGAATCTTAATTCATTTGAGTGTAGGTAATATGTTTCAAAGGAGCTGATGTTTGGATTGGCAAGAACGTAATATACAAATTATGGATTTGGAATTTTAAGTATTTTTCATTTCAAATACATGTACTACAGCCTTCTACACACACACACACACACACACACACATTTAAAATGAACTGGTCTGTTATGTTTGCATGTGCTGGATTTCAAACACTAGTGGTAATGTTTCCTTAACATTGATATATGACCTTTGTAATTTACATTGAAGAAAGCTGTTTTTTTCAGCCTAATTAGAACTGTTTCAAATTTTCCTGCTAAATATATGATATAAAGTCCTTTCAACTTTTTTATTCTAGAGTTTCTTTCCATGTCAACTTTGTTCCAATCAAAATATGCTTTGAATTAAATGATTTTGATTGAATATGTGGATCACATTTCACTTCTAAGATTTAAAGTCCAAAAAGGAAAAGTTTAGCCTGTTCAAACAAAGCAAGAGCAGCCACTTTGCGGAAAGCTATTCACATTTAAGAAGACTGACAAATTGTTTGTGTGCACCATTAGGTCTAGTTTCTGCAATAGTTGCCAGATTTCCTGTCTCCCTAATAAGATATATTAACTCCTTAAATGCTGGCTCTGAATTTGTGATGAATCCAAGTAACTTTAGCAAATTTTAATTTCCTTCTTTGAAATAAATAGAGAGAATAGAAAATTTGCTGTGACATTATCGACATTTTTCAAGAAACAAAGGTCACAGAAAAATAAACATTTTCTTTCATGACAGACACAAATTCCAAATGTAAATACGCTTTCCAAAAAAGATTATTCAGAAGTGACAAATCCATAATAATTCTGATTTTTTTTAAAAGATGCATTTATTAACCTATTAAGGATTACCTGGTTCAGGTAAAATACAACAGTGAAAATACTAAATTTTGCTGAACTATATTAACATGAGCTTAACATTTGCCCATATTGATTACACTTACATCATAATGCTTCAGAATTCAGTATTTACCTTAAATATATAACAAAAATGTGAAACAAATTTTATACTATTTACATAGAAAGTTTAATTTGGGGAGCTTAAAAATATGTGTAAAGCAGTGACATTAAGAACAAATCATGAACACGGGGGGGGGGGGAAGTCTGATTGAAGATTAAGAGGGGAAACAAAAAACTTGGACGCTAAGAAAAAAAAATTATATCTGGCAGTTAAAAAAATTAAATTTAGTCAACAACACACTGAAGTTCAGGCTGAAAAACAGCAGAGAAATCACTAAAAGGAGTTCTGTACTTCTAAACTGCCCTTGAACTGTTGGGCAGAAGAGGGATTTTGGAGCCGGCAGCGCACTGTTTATCTCTACATTTATGTCATTACTGAAGAAAAGTGTGAGTTAGTATCATTTCTTGATACAACCATCAAGCACTTGTGCATCTTTTGGCCAGAGAATCATTCTATCTAGGATTGTTATTGTGTAGTTTTAAATGGAGTAGTCAACCAGCTGTTATATATTTTACACAGTGAAGGCCATGTTTCCTTTGAAATTCATAGTTTTAATCTCAACTGAAGTCTGTATTGCTGTGTGCCAAGATCAAAAGGATTAGGCAAACTTGTACAATTACCCTCCTTTTTGGGGAGATGATTTTTTTCTAATGTTAAAATAGTCCTATATGCTGACATTTTATCCAACTATTTTCTTTAGAGCTACAGAACATTAAAACATTTAATTAACATCTCAACCTTAGGTCACTCTTAATCTAAATACAGGAATTCATAATTTACAGATATTTTAAACTAGTTATAGTATAACACACATTGGGAGACGGAGCTTTTCAAAAAAATTCTATTCGGTAAGATCGGATGGCGAACGACTATGTATAATTAAAGGGCAGACAGTCCCATCTATCTTATTATTTGTTTGCATTTCGTATGACTTCATTCAGAAAACAAGTTAGAGCTTAAAACAATGCATAATCATCAAGATAAAATAAATTCAACAAAGTGTAATGCAAAAATAATAAGAAGTCCATAAAAATCACACCATCAAATTCTATAGACTTGTTAAAGGTACACCATGGATTTGGCCCTCAGCTTTCTAGCAAGCAACATAAAGAAACACAAACACTTACAAGAGTCAAATATGAGCATAATGTAAAAATAAACCAGATGGCCTAGAAAAACACATTATTTCTATTCCTGAGATAAGAAATTCCTTCCTTGGCAATATGATAGAATCCAGGTATGTGACTCTTGGAGGGACTGCCTTAATCCTGGATAGATTTAAAGTATAGACAAACGGAGAGACTACATATTCTTCAGGCAATCCTGCAAAAACATTATTTCTCTGAGGTGAGGCTCTGAATGGTAAATTCTAGATTATACTCCATGACAAGTATCTGGAATGCAGCCATTTTATTCTGTCAGTTCAATGTGGAGCCACAGGCTTCAACAACAGCTAAACTGAGTCACAGGGCTAATAATCTCTTTAAAACGTGAAGGGGAAGACCCATCTTCACTTGGAAGGGATAGTGGCATATCCTAAGATAGATCCAAGTTTCTCCTCAGAAAGTAATTTTGGATAAACTTTCCATCACAGATAAATCCAGCCTCCAGATGCCAACTTTGATGTCCTAATACTCACGGAGGTTAAAATCCCTAAAAATTCAATTGTCAGCGTTGTCAAGTGCTGTTTAAGATGCACTAGATTAAAAATATGTACTTAATTAAAATATTAATCTAAGATTCTCAATTATACACCTAGGTATAGAAAAAATAGGTTTCTTCTTCAACAAACATCAAAAGAATGTGTTAATTTGTTGTATGAACTTCTAGAGATTGGATTTTATAGTCAATTACAAAAGGAAGAGAAACAAAACCAAAAAATTCAATCCCTTCCCATTTGCTTATCCACACAGATCTGATAAATACTAGCAGTCTCTTGCCTTTGAAGAGGGCCAGACCCAAATCCCTACTTATTGCCAGATGTAGTTTAATCCCAGGGGGACCCCAGACAGAAACAAGGAGCTGTCTTCATGGCACCAATGACTCTCCAGGCTGACCGCCATAAACTTATATATTGGCAAATCAAAATCCTCAGCAAAATGGAATACTTATTGTATCACCACTCCCAAGAATACCCAATAAAGAAAAACTTCAACTAAAGAATATGAATGCAAAAGTTGCTGAATATTTTTTTCAAGCATTGACAAGTCCAACCAGAGAATTACATCTGCACTTAGTTTGTGCTGCAATTGTATACACATACATCGTATGTGGGAATAAACGTCTTTTTTTTCGTTCTGCAATTTTTGATTAATATCAGCAGCTCTGTCATCCATTCAACCTACAAACATTTATTGAGTGCTTACTATAGGTTCTGTTCTATACTAGAATCTAGGGATAATGAGATGAAATGTCTCTTTGGAGGACGGGCAGGGAGGCAAAAGGTCATAATAGTCAACATGGCAGTGGGAGTGAAGAAGAGGGACTAATTTTAGAAAGATTTAGGGTTTAGTTACTACACCCACTGATTACCAATAAGAGAAACGAAGGAAATGAAGTTCAGGTTTCCAGTTTGGATCTTCCTCTTAATGGAGAAGGAACAAGTTGATATGGAAAAAGACTAACTCAGTTTTGACATTAGTATTAATATTGTGGACTTTCTTTTATAGCTTTGAAGTTAACCCTAAGCCTTTTTTTCTACCTAAAGCTGCTAATTCTAATAGAAATATGTATACTTCTTAAATATATATTAAAGTATGTTTAGGTTCAATAGCGTGATGTCTGAGCCAAAAAAAAGTCTGGGTAGCAAAATGAACACCAAAACTTTATGTCAGTCTGTCCAACAGAAATATAATGTCAGTCACAAATGTAATTTAAAATTTCCTGGTAGTCACATTAAAAAAATAAACAGATGAAATTAACTTTAACATAGTGTATTTAATCAGAAATATAAACATCTCATTTAAACATATAACCAATATAAAAAGTGTTATTTGTATGAAATCTTAGAAATCTAGCATGCATCTTACATTTTCAATGAATATCACTGCTCAATTCAGACTAGCCACGTATAAAGTGCTCAACTGCCACACATGACTTGTGGTTACAACACTGGACAGGAACCTTCCTATTCAATTCCCAAAACTGAATCTGTATTCAGATTTTTACAGTATTTTGATATAAGATAAAATGCAGGGATTAACAATATGTAACCCTTTTAAAAATATACCTTCTCGAATAAATATAATCAAAATGGCCATATTACCCAAAGCAATATACAAATTTAATGCAATTCCCATCAAAATCCCTATGAGATTTTTTAAAGAAATGGAACAAAAAATCACCAGATTTATATGGAACTATAAAAAACCCCGAATAGCCAAAACAATCCTAAGGAAAAAGAATGAAGCTGGGGGCATTACAATACCTGACTTCAAACTATATTATAGGGCCACGATAATCAAAACAGCATGGTATTGGCAGAAAAATAGACACTCAGACCAATGGAACAGAATAGAAAGCCCAGAAATAAAACCACATATATATGGTCAAATAATCTTTGATAAAGGGGCCAACAACACACAATGGAGAAAAGAAAGCCTCTTCAACAAATGGTGTTGGGAAAACTGGAAAGCCACATGCAAAAGAATGAAACTCGACTACAGCCTGTCCCCGTGTACTAAAATTAATTCAAAATGGATCAAAGACCTAAATATAAGACCTGAAACAATAAAGTACATAGAAGAAGACATAGGTACTAAAATCATGGACCTGGGTTTTAAAGAACATTTTATGAACTTGACTCCAATGGCAAGAGAAGTGAAGGCAAAGATAAATGAATGGGACTACATCAGAATTAAAAGTTTTTGCTCAGCAAGAGAAACTGATATCAAAATAAACAGACAGCCAACTATATGGGAACTGATATTTTCAAACGACAGCTCAGATAAGGGCCTAATATCCAAAATTTACAAAGAACTCATAAAACTCAACAACAAACAAACAAACAATCCAATTAAAAAATGGGAAAAGGACATGAACAGACACTTCTCCCAGGAAGAGATACAAATGGCCAACAGATATATGAAAAGATGCTCAGCTTCATTAGTTATTAGAGAAATGCAAATCAAAACTACAATGAGATACCACCTCACTCCTGTTAGATTAGCTATTATCAACAAGACGGGTAATAGCAAATGTTGGAGAGGCTGTGGAGAAAAAGGAACCCTCATTCACTGTTGGTGGGACTGTAAAGTAGTACAATCATTATGGAGGAAAGTATGGTGGTTCCTCAAAAAACTGCAAATAGAACTACCTTATGACCCAGCAATCCCTCTACTGGGTATATACCCCAAAACCTCAGAAACATTGATACGTGAAGACACATGTAGCCCCATGTTCATTGCAGCACTGTTCACAGTGGCCAAGACATGGAAACAACCAAAAAGCCCTTCAATAGAAGACTGGATAAAGAAGATGTGGCACATATGCACTATGGAATACTACTCAGCCATAAGAAATGATGACATCAGATCATTTACAGCAAAATGGTGGGATCTTGATAACATTATAAGGAGTGAAATAAGTAAATCAGAAAAAAACAAGAACTACATGATTCCATACATTGGTGGAACATAAAAATGAGACTAAGAGACATGGACAAGAGTGTGGTGGTTACCAAGGGTGGGGAAAGGGAGGACATGGGAGGGAGGGAGGGAGAGAGTTAGGGGGAGGGGGAGGGGCACAGAGAACTAGATAGAGGGTGGCGGAGGACAATCTGACTTTGGGCGAGGGGTTTGCAACATAATTTAATGACAAAATAACCTAGACATGTTTTCTTTGAATATATGTACCCTGATTTATTAATGT
The DNA here is from genome assembly GCF_036850765.1 of Saccopteryx bilineata. Lineage (NCBI taxonomy): Eukaryota > Metazoa > Chordata > Mammalia > Chiroptera > Emballonuridae > Saccopteryx > Saccopteryx bilineata. The sequence goes on along the minus strand of NC_089490.1, from coordinate 183,469,658 downwards.
CATCCCATTACCATTAATAAAAATTTATTATAAAAAATATATATACCTTCTCTTCCTGAAAATAAAGATAAAACTTAAAAAGCATGTTCAGACTACAAAATGACTTCAAGGGCTGTTTTTGAAAAGGTCATTATAATTCTCAGCACATGGAGAATGACTATACATTAGGACATGAGAGCAGAATTAAAATATTGTCAAGTATGAAACAGACATAATGTTCTGCAATGTATATTCTTCAGCCAGTTACAGATCTCTGAAGAGATGCGGTGGCATCTGAAAGATGGCACTATGACTGGCTTCTCTAACAATGAAGGTAAAGGGCTAATTCTACCAACTATTGTACAACGTCATCTGTCAACTTGCCATCATTAAAAGTTTTTGTTTAGAGTTCTTACATATTGTCTACTCAGCTGTATCAGTTATACATCAGTCTATACATATACATATAGACATTGGCTACAATTTAATGTAGCAAACACAATGTTAACTGAAAATCAGATATAATAAATCTTTAAACAATGTAGGTACATATTCATAAACTTCCTAAAAAGCACCACATGTTAGCAGCAGATGGAACTAGCCTCTGTTTGTCCACTCCTAGAAATCTCCAACATTTGTGATAAAAGTCTATGGTTCAATCACGATGAATTATAGGTCTGATTCTTTCTGAATTATCAACAGAAAAATGAGTAGTTAATAGGGTCAGTTTTAAAGAAATTTATGCAACCAGGACTATCTGTGCAATATGAAATCAACAACCTAAACTTCCTGAGATTTGAGTAAATTTGTTATTTATGCTTCCTTACCTCCCTCTCAGCTCAACCAGTCTCTCATCTTTCTGCTACAGGTACAGCACTGAAACTGTTCTTGCTAAGATTACTGTGTGTATGGACAAGAGTGTGGTGGTTGGGGGGGGGGGGAGGAGAGGGAGGGAGAGTGGGGAGGGGAGGGGCACAAAGAAAACCAGATAGAAGGTGACAGAGGACAATTTGACTTTGGGTGATGGGTATGCAACATAATTGAATGACAAGATAACCTGGAGATGTTTTCTTTGAACATATGTACCCTGATTTATTAATGTCACTCCATTAAAATGAATAAAAATTTATTTTAAAAAAAGTACAAGTTGTCAGATATAAAGATAGTCACAGGATGTGAAGTACAGCATAGGGAATATAGTCGATGAATTTGTAACAATTATGTATATGGTATCAGGTGGGCACTAGACTTATTGGGGGATCACTTTGTAAGGTATATAGATGTTTAATCACTATGCTGTACACCTGACATTAATATTGTATGTCAACTATAATTGAAAAATGAATAAAAAATTATAAACCAGTGGGGAAAAAAAAGATTACTGTGTGTGACTGTCTAAGACCAAAGTATGCTTATCTTTCCTCTCTCCACCTCTCTTCATGGCCTTCATGTTTCTAGCTATCTTCTCTAAGCTTTCCCGATGCCCTCCCTCCAGATTCACTTCCTGATTGTCCTCACTTGCCAATCAGCATTGACAAGTCCTCTCCTCTGTCTACCTCTCCAGGGTTCATTCTCCTCATGATTCGTCCCAAGCCCTTGTTTCTAATATAACTCAAGCTACAAGTCCCAGGCTTCAACCACCTTATCCGTCAATTCTTACCATCTCTGTAGAGTTTCAAGTCTAAAATGTTAACTGGCCATCAGACGACTTCTTTTGGTGTGTGCTTCAGGTGACTCAAACTTAATGTAGCAAAGAAGAATGAATAATTTTCCCTCTTAAACTCCTTCCTTCCTTGCTCTCTGGGTTATGGCTGTAGTCCTCCCCCCAGCCAGCCGATCCAGAAACAGCTGCTTTTATCTTGACTTCTCTTCCTCTCGCTCCAAAACCTGATATCAAACTTTCAAAATATCTTTCAAATTCATTCTTCCTTCTGCTTCCATTGTGACTATCTTTGGTTCTGTGCTTCATTATTCCTTGGTTCAATCATCCTAACACTACCCAAACTGTTCTCTTTCTCTCCGAAATTTCCCTTTTTCAATTCTTCCTTTATACTGTAGGCTGTCTAAAACCTAATCTAAGTCGTGACACTCCTTATGACTCTTCAATGGTCCTTTCCATAAAATAGTGGCTCTCCATCCAAGCTCAACACATCCTAAAATCACGTGGAGAACTTAATAAAACACAGATGGCTGGGAGTTCCTAACCATGTTGGTTTCTATAGATCTGTAGCTGAGCCCAAGCTTTGCCTTGACAAATTCTCAGGAAATATTGATGTGCCAGGTCTGACAACCACTGTTTGGGCACCACTACCCCAAAGAAAGAGTGCAAATTAATTGCAAGGTATTAAAGATTGTTCATATAACCTCCCCGTGGTCTTATCTTCCCATAGGTGTGGTTCTCTAACACACATATTGCAGTCCCCCTTCTGATTTAAGTGTGGCTCTTGTACTGTACAACAGGTCTTCATTCACATTGCTCCTTCCACCTGCAGCGCCCTTTCCTTTATCTTGCCACCTCCTTCGCAAACTTCTGGTCATTCTTAGAGCATGACCAAATGTAGTTTCCCCCGTTATGCCTTCCCCAATCCTCCAAAATAAGGCGTTTCCTCCTTTGATCTCAGAATCTTTGAAAAAATGTAGAACAATGTATGATAGCTGTTAATTACGCTTGTGGTGATCATTTTGCAATATATGTAAATATTAAATCATTATGCTGTACACCTGAAACTAACATAATGTTATATGCCAATTATATCTTTCAAATATTTTTAAATTTTATTTAAAAAGTTAACTTGAACACGGTGACATTGATCAATAAGAGTACATAGGTTTCAGATGAACATTTCTATAGCATTTCAACTGTTATGTTTTAAACCTATCACCCAAAGCCAGATCACTTTCTGTCACCTTATGTTTGTCCCTCTTTACACCCTGCCCCTCAACCACATCCCCTTTCCCCTGGTAACCATTTCACTTTTATCTATGACCATGAGTCTCAGTTTTATATCCCACCTATGTGTGGGATCATGTATGTTTTAGCTTTTTCTGATTTACTTATTTCTCTCAGTATAATGTTCTCAAGGTCCATTCATGTTTTCATAAATGTCACCATTCCTTATGGCTGAGTAGTATTCCATTGTATATGTGTTTCACATCTTTTTTATTCAATCCTCTATTGAGGGACTCTAGTTGTTTCCATGTCTTGGCCGCTGTGAATAATGTTGCGATGAATATGGGGGTGAATGTGTCTTTCGACACCAGTGTTTTCGAGTTTTTAGGGTAGATATCAGTAGAGGATTACTGGGTCATATAGTAATTCTATTCTTAATTTTTTGAGGAACCATCATACTTTCTTCCATAATGGTTGTACTAATTTGCATTCCCACCAGCAGTGAATGAAGGTTCCTTTTTCTCTACAGCCTAACACTTGTTATTACCTGTCTTGTTAATAGCTAATCTAACAGGTGTGATGTGGTATCTCTGCAGTTTTGATTTGCATTTCTCAAATAGCTAGTGAAGATGAACATCTTTTCATATATCTGTTGTCTGTTTGTATATCTTTTTGGGAGAAGTGTTTGTTCAGGTCTTCTCTCCATTTTTTTTCTCCATTTTTTTAATTGGATTGTTTCCTTGTTTGTTGCTGAGCTTTGTGAGTTCTTTATATATTTTGGATATTCATCCCTTATCAGAGCTGTTGTTTTTTTTTTTTGTTTTTTTTTTAATAAATTTTTATTTTAATGGGGTGACATCAATAAATCAGGGTACATACATTCAAAGAAAACATTTCCAGGTTATCTTGTCATTTAGTTCTGTTGTATACCCATCACCTGAAGAGAGATCGTCCTCCGCCACCCTCCATCCAGTTCTCTCTGTACCCCTCCCCCTCCCCCTCTCCCTCCTTCCCTCCCCCCACCCCCCATAGCCACCACACTCCTGTCCATGCCTCTTAGTCTCGCTTTTATGTCCCACCAATGTATGGAATCCTGCAGTTCCTGTTTTTTTCTGATTCGCTTATTTCACCCCGCACAATGCTACCGAGACTCCACCATTCCTCTATAAGTGATCCGATGTCACCATTTCTCCTAGATGAATAATATACCATGGTGTATATGTGTCCCATCTTCTTCATCCAGTCCTCTATTTTTTTTTACAGTGATTAAAAGCCTTTAAGCAAACTCTTGGCCAATACAGCAAGAATCCCTAAAAGAGTAGTGTCCTTAACATGTTCTCCAAGTCCAAGTTGGCCCCATCACCATGCCAAATCCCTGAAAAATGCAACCCAACCACAGTTCAGTCTGTTAGGAGCTGTCACAGGGAGCAGGAGTCCAGGAAAGTTCCCCACAGGAAAAGTCCGCATGGCACTGAAATTGTTGTCACCATTCTATACTTTGTAGCTCATGTCCAAGTCCCAATGACCGCTGCTTCTAGCTGGTAATGATTCAGGTAGACTGGAAAAAGCCATTTGCAGCATGCGTGGATATGAAGCTTCTGTTCTCCTCTGCCTGGAGAGTTGAGACCAGGTTGCTTTTTCCTGGAGCTCTGTGACTGTGGCCTGGTAAAGAGAACCTTGGGATACACTAAGCTGGGTGGCAAAGGTAAATTCATAATACAAGTTGGCAAAAGGAGGAAAGAGAGCTCTAAATTAGGAGTAGGAGCTGTTGTTTGTTAATATAATCTCTCATTTAGTTGGCTGCCTATTTCTATTGTTGTCAGTTTCTTTTGCTGTGCAGAAGCTTTTTAGTTTGATATAGTCCCTTTCGCTTATTTTTGCCTTTACTTCCCTTGCCTTTAGGGTCAAATTCATAAATTGTTCTCTATGGCCAAGTTCCATGAGCTTAGTACCTATGTTTTCTTCTATGTAATTTATTGTTTCAGATCTTATATTTAGGTCTTTGATCCATTTTGAATTACTTTTTATTCAGAGTGACAAATGTAGTCAAATTTCATTCTTTTGCATGTGGCTTTCCAATTGTTCCCGCACCATTTATAGAAGAGGCTTTCTTTTCTCTATTAGGTATTTTTGGCTCCTTGTCAAAGATGATTTGTCCATATATATGGTTTTATTTCCTGGCTCTCGATCTGTTCCATTGGTCGGTATGTCTGTTTTTCTGCCAATACCATGCTGTTTTGGTTATTGTGGCTCTATAGTATAATTTGAAGTCTGGTAGTGGGATACCATCAGCTTCATTCTTTTTCCTCAGGATTGCTTTGGCTATTTGGGGTTTTATATGGTTCCATACAAACCTGATCATTTTTTGTACTATTTCTTTAAAAAATGACATTGGGATTTTGATGGGGATTGCATTAAATTTGTATATTGCTTTGAGTAATATGGCCATTTTAAGTATGTTGATTCTTCCAATCCATAAACATAAAATATTTTTCCATTTCATTGTGTCTCTTTCAATTTCTTTCAACAATGTTTTGCAGTTTTCACATCCTTCTTAAGTTTATTCCCAGGTTTTTAATTTTTCTGTTGCAATTGTAAAAGGAATTGTTCTTTTGAGTTCATTTTCTGTTGTTTCATCACTGGCATGTAGGAAAGCAGTGAACTTTTGTATACTGATTTTGCATACTTCAACTTTACTATATTGGTTTATTGTTTCTAATAGTTTTTTTGGTGGAGTCTTTGGGGTTTTCTATATACTGTACAGGATCATGTCATTTGCAAAAAGTGGTAACATTATTTCTTCTTTCCCAATATGGATGCCTTTTATTTCTTTCTCTTGACTGACTGCTCTGGCTAAAGCTTTCAGCACTATGTTGAATAAGAGCAGAGAGAGTGGGCAGCCTATAATAACTTTTACAGACACACAGAAGCTGAGGGAATTTATTACCAGGAAACCCAACTACAGGAAATACTCAAGGGAGTTATTTGACCAGAAACAAAGAACATAACAAATCCAAACTACACGTGAAAGCTCCAATAAGGTCACAATAAAAACAAGGATAATGTGTGATAACAATAACATAAAAGGAGAGAGGACAAAGATCTGCAGTAGCAAAGGAAGATGGAGTGCAAAGTACTGATAAGACAATGGACTCTGTATCTATGAACATTTTTCTCTTAATAACCTAATGGTAACCACCCATATAAAAGCCACCACTGAAATACACAGCATAAGAGAAGCTGAAACAGGGGAAAGAAGTATGGAATCCCACCAAACAAAATAACTGACAGAAACAAAAAACAGAAGAACCAAACGAGACACAAAGCTGCCAGAAAACAAAACATAAAATGGCTATAGGAAATCCTCAAGTATCAACAATTAAAAATATTTTTAAAAATTACACCTGCATGAATAAATAAAATGTTAAACACTCTAATAGTAGTCTATGTTTTGCCCTATGTTTCTCCTTTGTGGTACATGCCACATGATGATACTATTTGTTAGATACCATTTTATATTATCTTAGTTATATATTTATTTGTTTAGCTTATTTATTGTCCATCTCCTTCACTAAACAGTAAGTTCAGAAAGGACCGGTACCATGCTGTCTTTCTCACTGCCACAGTCCCAAAAACTAATAAGTAGTAGGCACTCACAAAGTATTTGTTGAATAAATACATCACTTAATCTACTTTTCTAATTACTGTCATGTTTGTTTGATCTTCATAATGACAGCCCCAAAGGGCAGGTGTCATATTCTTCCAATTCTGTGATCACGAACCTAATTACTCAGTAGCCCCCTAATAAATGTCTGTTGAATGATTGGGTAGTATTTAAGAAATTCTTGTGATTTAGCACAATTCAGTGTCTATGCTCAGAAACTATGATCTTAAAGCTTTGTAGAAGGAGCCTGAAACTGACCATGGAAACTTTAACCAGTTGATACAGTGTGAAGAATTTCTGTGATTATTAGCCATTGCAAATAAGATATCCACAGTTTGTTAACCACAATCAAATCTGGGGCAGGATGATTACATGGAAAAAAGAAAAGTGAAGTGGATATTACAGCACCATCTTTCAAGGTTTTATTTTCTCCTGAACATTATCAGGAAGATGTATGTCAATTATGTCAATCATACACCTGAAAAAGGTTTAAAAAGGCTTAAAATCCATATTATGCAAGGAAAATGCATCAGAAGATCAATTTGGGGGTAATTCATTGACCAGCTAAACAAACACAATATAGTAATAACAGCAGCACTTAACTTTAGTGAGAACTTACAATGTGTCTAGTTTCAGGCTAAATGTTTAACATGGGTTATCTTATTTAAACTTCACAATGATCCTATGAGATAAGGACTACATTTTTAACAACTGTTTTACAAATAAGACTAAGAATACTAAATAAATTACCTAATGTCACACAAGTAGTAAATGTCCGAGTTGCAACCTGAAGCCAGATCTGACTCCTAAAGCCATGTTATTAACCACTATGTATCCTTTTTTTATTATTATTGAGAGGTGGGGAGGTAGAGAGACAGATTTCCACATGCACCCCAATGGGGATTCACTCTGCAAGCCCCCCACCGGGTGATGCTCTGCCCATCTGGGGCCACTGCTGTGCTCAGCAACTGAGACAAGACCATGGAGCCATCCTTAGCACCTGGGGCCAACTTGTTTGAACCATTTGAGCCATGGCTGCAGAAGGAAAAAGAGAGAGAGAGAGAGAGAGAGAGAGAGAGAGAGAAGGGAGAAGGGGAGGTGAAGGTGTGGAGAAACAGATGGTCACTTCTGTGTGCCCTGACTGGGAATTGAACATGGGACTTCACATGCCAAGGCTGATGTTCTACTGCTGAGTCAACCAGCCAGGGCCACTATATATATTTTTGAAAAATTCAGAAACAATGGTATATCCCAAAGCTAAATTATGGAAATTCTAAAAACACAAAACCATTTCATACCAAGACTTTTAATGGGTTGCATATATGAAACCTAGTAACACTAATATTGAGTAAGTGGAGTATATATATCAAATCTAGCATGACAATGTCAACCTGTAGGCTTTACTAACAGGTTTTACTGTACTGTCAACTAGATTTCGCTTTTACACATGCCTTTTTAAAACTAAAGCTCTCACTTTGAATTATAGTATATTTTTCTGTCTTCCTCACAAAATGTGAATTTCTGGAAGGCGGAGGTTATGTCTATCTACATCCTTAGAACTGAACACATAATAAACAATAATAGAGCTAACTAAAAGACACATATTTTAGACCTCTTTTTTCATTAATTTAATTATATATTCTTTAGGAGATTTAACCAATCAAATTTGAAAAAAAATTAGAGCAAGACAGAGAATACCAACATATTTAATTGCAAGGTCCAAAGGCTCATGAACAAACAATCCATTAAACATTGAGATGAGAATAAACAATAAGAGTTCATTTTGCTAATTTATGAACATCCATGAACACCAGCAACTTAAAAAATATAATTTCATGTATTTTAATGTGTATCATATTTTGTTTTGACGCATGAACTATTTGAGTTCTTTAAATCAAACTACTGTAAGAAGAACAGGGACAACGATCTTATTTCCCATTTAAGTAAATGTTTTCATTTAACCACCATCTCAATGTATGTTTTTGTTAATTTTTGGAAAATGTTTTAAATACTTTATGTAATAAGATTCTCAAAGTGTCTACTCAGGACACTGGTTACACATTTTTGTTTTATTTTTTAAAAAGCACAGACTAACATTATTTGCTTTTGTGATTTAATAGCTTTTAAATGTGCCACTTGGCAAACACTTCTGAATTACACTATGATAATGAACAACAATGTCAAACAAGTAAATCTGATTTGAGATATTTTTTTAAGCTTTCAAATAGCTCCTATGATAAGCCCTAGGACAGAGTAGAGTACTTTAAAATCAGAATTGGAATCACCACCGGTTAGGTTAGGACAAATGGCTCAAGGACATAGATGTATTTTTTCTGAGACACCACCACTCTCCCCCTTTGTTGTTCAATAATATAACTCTTTTTGTAGAAAGTCTATCTTTTCAGTTAAATTCAACCCAAAGAATGCAGCTACAAGGCCAGAATCTATCAAACAGACTATTAGCAATATAAACATTTATTTTTTTCTTAAATATATAAGTGAAAAGACAAACAGCAAGGCAAGAGTTAATAGAAACATTCCTCTTCAGAGCGACTAAGTGGAGGAGTGGGGGCTGGTGGGTGGCGGGTGGAGGGAGCAGGCAGAGAGAAGCAGAGCTAATCTGGGAGCCAACCCAAGCCAGGCATGGAGAGGGCTCGCTAATGAGCCTCAAGTACCCTGCAGTGGGTTTCAAACTTCACTGGCTTCAAACGATGCCACCCCATGACAGAATGCAGCTAGCCATAAGAGGAGGGTGATTAGAATAAATGACTGGAGTAATTAACTCTGATGTGAAACCACCTGATTGGAAAAGAGAAGCCAAGAGCTATTTAGCTGATGGTCCTCTAGCAGAAAAAAGGAAGCTTTCCCTTTCTCTTGTGTGGGTGTTCAGTTAGAACTCAGCTCTTTCAAGTAGGTATTTGGTGGCACTAATGAAAAGCAGCTTTCATTCAAGGGCCTCTCAAGGACCTTCCCATTCATTTTGAAAGAAGAAGAAAATAAAAGCTTCAAAGTAGAACTAATTTACTTTACTCCCCTACCTCTTAGTGAATTTTGCATGAGTAAAGTCTGCATTGGTATTTATGCTAACAGTCTAGCTACAAATAATGCCATCAAATAGCAAAAATTTTTATTTAAATAATCAGATAAGGAGAATTACAATTTTTAAATGTCCACTTCTTTAAAATTTTTTTACAGCATTTCATATATTGAATACATTTTTTTATTTGTCAATCATTCTCAATGAAACTGGAAAAATACTTTTCCACAGCAAAGTTTAAACATCCCAAGTGCTGAGCCGTGTAAAGACTTCCTGTAAGTACCACTGGGTTCATTCTTCCTATAGTAGGAGACCAGAGTAAGGGAGAGGGATACACAGTGTGAACAGGGCACACTTGTTCTTGGAAGAGAAAACAAAGCAAAGCAAAACAAAACAAAAGAATAATGTTAAGGTAAGGAAGGAAAGAAAGAGTACATATTTCTGCTCTAAGGCAGCTTTCTTATAGTGTAAATTGACTCAAAGAATCCACCTCACTCTCCAGTCTGCTTTACTTTACCAAGAGGAGAGTGACAAAGACTGGGGCATTACTACCTGCTGTTTGACAAGCAATCGTCCATTCATTGGGCCCATGTTGTTCTGGACCTGCTGAGTTCATGTTCCTCAGCACACCCCTCCCCCCAGCAGGTCCACAAGCCGCCCAGTCACAACTCCGGGTGTAGTAGCACATGGAACTTAGCAAATGTTTATGCTGAAACTCGGATTTATTTGACAGCTTTACACCTTTGGGCATGAGATAATTAAATATTTTGACAGCTAAACAAAAACTGTATAAATTTAAAAGCTATTAGGAGCTCAGAATCTAGAATCAAAATGAAGTAATTTGCTTATACCCTAAACTACTTTTAGCACTGCAGTCCAATAAAAACTCAGAGGGCTAAATGTCTATCCAATTGCTTTAGCTAATTCTTTCACATTTCTCCTATGAAGAACAGTCTCCTTATACACATGGATGATGACTTTACCATCAATTAAGGGAACACACACAGATTGAAAAACATCAATATAACAGCCTACCTTTGGCAATTTTAGAAGCAGGAGTATTAAAAAGGCAAAGACTAAGAAATATTATTTAAAAGGCTAATACGTGCTATTTAAAAGGACTTAAAGCAAGGAAAATGAGTGCCCCATTAAATTCTGCCTTTAATGGCTCAGGAGTTAATCTTCATTCCCCAGAAACTCAAGGCTCTAGATTTCCGAGGCACTCTGTGCTACTCGGTCCTCTAAGATCCCCCACTGTCACTTCTTGTGAGAGGGAGCATCACAGTGACTCATCCAGTTTCTTCAAAAAACCCCACTGTTCATTATCTGAGCTCCAGGAAAATGTTCCTATACTTACTACTCAAACACATAGATTAAAGTCTCAGATACGTCTTTAAAAATGAAAAAAAAACAAAAAAACAAACCCATAAAGCAAAACTTTCCATTAACCTAGCATTTTTAAAACGAAAGGCTGATTTATACCTACCATACTGCATCATATTATCTTTCTGGAAAGCACCTACATGCAGAGCACCGGCTTCGAGTCTAACAGAAAGCGCAAGTTTAAACAACATCTAATCAACTATATGAAAACATTTAAAACCTACTTTTCATTGTGTCACAACCCGAGGAAATACTGAACCCTCACTCACACTAAAAGTAACAATGATCAGTCCTTTATTTAAAAGAAAAAAGTCAATGACATGTTTAGAATGAGTTTACTTCTCACGCGGTGTTTATATCTCACTTGATCATCCCTCTCGGAAAGACAGTTCTCAAGGGAGAAGATACTGTGGGCCAAATTCTGTTTAACTTACACATGCTGATGTCAAGTCCTTTAAAAATCATTCTAAAAAGGGGTTCTTGTGTATACATCTAAAAACATTACTGTGTTATTTAGTTGTTCTCTTCCTCTTGCTCATGTTAACAGGATGGATGTCTTTTTGTGAACGGTATTTGGATCGACTGGAACATGGCCTAAAAAGAGATTAAACTTTCAGAGTGTTTAAATATCTGATAGTGTACAAACTGCAGGGATAAGGGGCTGGGGACTGAAGCTGATAGTTCCAATCTGATTACTTTTAAAAAAAAGAATAAATGAACCTTGAGTAAGATCTTTTGAACACTAGTTATTAGGTTCAACATTGCTAACAGAATAGCTATTTAAACTCTTAATGAATTTATACCCAAAGGTAAGTATTATCTGGTGTAAAATAAGATATTAATACTACTAACATCACTACACATTACAGATGTCCTTTTGTGAATAAAAATAATTTCAGTGTCTTTTATTTCATTGTTTATCCTTTCCATGGACAATGTGTTTTGAAAAATACTCAAATAATCAAATTTAACATACATACTTGACAGAGATGTATATATCTATCTGCCAGAACTTCTGATTAGAATGAGATAAACGAGGGCATGGATCTGAGATAAGTTAGCTAAAGATATAGAAACTAAAATTTGACCCATGTTGCCTTTTTTTTTTTTCCTGAAGTTGGAAACAGGGAGACAGTCAGACAGACTCCCGCATGCGCCCAACTGGGATCCACCCGGCACAACCACCAGGGGGCGATGCTCTGCCCATCTGGGGTGCTGCTCTGTTGCAACCAGAGCCATTCTAGCGCCTGAGGCAGAGGCCATAGAGCCATCCTCAGCGCCTGGGCCAACTCTGCTCCAATGGAGCCTTGGCTGTGGGAGGGGAAGAGAGAGACAGAGAGGAAGGAGAGGGGGAGGGGTGGAGAAGCAGATGGGCACTTCTCCTGTGTGCCCTGGCCGGGAATCAAACCCGGGACTCCTGCATGCCAGGCCGACGCTCTACCACTGAGCAAACCGGCCAGAGCCCATTTGCCTTTTCATAGGCAAAGAATTATGTTTATAATGTTAGAAGTTGCTGTAGCATCTCTAGGGATACAATAAGCCTTGGTTCAGACCCACTGAACGCATATAAAGGTATCATGCCTAAGTAAAATACACTAATTTCTTAGACCTAAGACTCTTGATGAACCTTTTATTTTATGTATTGCTAAGAAATAAAAAAAGCTACAAAACAATTATAACAAAATGTTTCATCATGCAGAAGTTAAATTTTAAATGGAGTGAAAGAGTTAAGACTTTTTAGACAGATTTTATTATGCATTGTACATACATAAAAATATAAATGAAATATATTGTTTGTAAATCATTTCAGAATCCAACTTCTCTGAATTACTTCCTGACTCTCAGTTGTTGAAGCCTGTTTTTCCACACAATACTGTCCCCAATGCCTTTAAGAGCATTAGTGAGGTGACATTTTTTTTAAAAAGAATTTTCCACTATTACTTCTCTTCTAATTGTCAGACTTCCAGTCTACAAATTTCTCTGTCTCTCTCCCTCCCTCTCTCCCTTTTTAGAAATGTCAATTAATATACTTCTCGTGTTCAATTGTGATCTGTATTTTTGTTAGTTACTTACGATATCTCTATCTTAAAAGTTACCAAAGGCCATTAAAAATGATGCTTAGCAAAACAAACTCACAGAGGCAGACAAAAGTTTGGTGGTTCCCAGAGGAGAGGTGGCTGGAAGGAGTCAACTGTATGGTGAAGGAAGGAAAGTAGACTTTGGGTGGTGAGCATGATGCAGTATATACACATGCAGTATTATAATATTGTACACCTGAAACATACACTGTTATAACCAATGATACGTCAATTAAAAAAAAGATGCTTAGTGGAGTAATATTGTTTAGTGGAGGACAGTGTGGCAGTTTCCTACAAAATTGAACATACTCTTTACCATATGATCCAACAATTGCACTCCTTGGTATTTACCCAAATGAGTTGAAAATTTATGTCTGCATGAAAACCTGCACGTGAATGTTTATAACAATTTTATTCATAATTGCTAAAACTTGGGAGCAACCAAGATGTCTTTCAATAAATGAATAAACTGTGGTGTATTCAAACAATAGAGTATTATCTATATAAATAAAAATGTAAAATGTTCGTTTGTTCAAAATCTTAAATCTCCTAAAGTTCTTCACCAATTGCTTTGAAATTTTGACACACTGCATTCTAATATGTGCATTTTTATATACCTACTATTATATAGATGTCGCCCCTGTGACAAGTAAAAACACGCTTTTTTTGAAAAAGCGCCATCTGTTGGACATAAAAGCAACACATGCTACACTAAATATAAATATTTTACGATTCCATTTCAATGTTATGGGAGAAATATAAATCGCACATGGCTGAAGATATTTACTGTCGAATACGCAAGGGAAATTCAAATATGAACATGGATTTCACAGCAGAAATAAGTGTTGATAATGATTGAAGATTTGTGCTTAGAATATCGTGAACAAAGTTCTCAATCAATTGGGAATGCCATCAGTGAATCGATCTGCTGCTGCATCATTTGATGTAGAATTGCATCATGAACAAAATTACAACACAGGTGATCTTTTGTCGTATGTGCAATCAAATATTCCTAAGCTAACGCTTGAGCAAAAAGGCATTTACAATCAAATAATGCAAAGTGTCAATAATGGGGTTGGAGAAATCTTCTTAGATGTGCCAGGAGGAACTGGTAAAACCTTCCTAATTAGATTGATTCTGGCAGCAATTTGATCCCAAAATGACATAGCCTTAGCTCTTGCATCATTCGGAATAACTGCGACATTGCTACCAGGTGGAAGAACTGCTCATTCACTTTGATATTGCCATTGAACATGCAATTCATTGAAACTCCCATGTGCAACATTTCCAAAGCATTCGGCATGGGAAAAGTATTGCAGAAATGTGAACTTATTGTTTGGGATGAATGCACAATGGTGCATAAAAAAATCACTCAAAGCTCTTGATCGATCATTGCAAGATTTTCATGGAAACATCAGACCATTTGGGGATGCATTAATATTGTTTGCAAGAGATTTCAGGCAATCATTACCTGTAATTTCTTGATCGACACCAGCGGATGAAATAAATGCTTGCCTGAAATACTCTACTTTGTGGCGACATGTAAAGATGTTAAAATTAACTACAAATATGTGTGTCCAGCTGCAAAGCGATTGATCAACTGAGATATTCTCACATCAATTGCTGGAAATTGGGAATGGAAAGGTGCTGGTTGACCTGACCTCAGGACGAATTTCATTGCCCCATAACTTCTGCAATTTAGTGACGTCAAAAGAAGAATTGGTTGAAAAAGTATTTCCCAATATTCAAACCAATTATAAGAATCACGATTGGCTGAGTGAACGAGCTTTTCTTGCGGCCAAGAACAAAGACGTCTATGAACTTAACAATATTATTCAGTCTAACATTCAAAGCGAGGCAGTCACATACAAGTCTGTCGACACTGTTGTGAAAGCAGATGAAGTGGTTAATTATCCAACAGAATTTTTGAATTCACTTGATCTGATCTTCCAGGGATGCCACCGCACGTACTGCAATTAAAATCGGCGTGCCAATTACCATGTTGCGAAATATCAACCAGCCAAAGCTTTGCAACGGCACATGGTTTGTGGTAAAAAAATTAATGAGCAACGTCATAGAAACAACAATCTTGACAAGACCTTTCAAAGGTGAAGATGTCCTCATTCCTCGCATTCCTATGATTCCAACGGATATGCCATTTCAATTTAAAAGATTGCAGTTCCCAATTCAATTGGTGTTTGCAATCACCATCAACAAAGCTCAGGGCCAATCTTTAGAATTGTGCAGTTTAGATCTAGACACGGATTGCTTCTCACATGGATAATTATATGTTGCGTGTTTTAGATTCGGCAAACCAGACAATCTCTATATCTGCACAGACAATGGAACAACAAAAACTATTGTATACCCACAAGCATTGTGAAGTTAAACATATTAGAAACGTGCGCTTTCTCTTTTCTTTCTTTTCCACTTAACCAGACTGAGCCACAGCAACGCGTGGCCGGGCACAGCTAGTTCTATAATAAAAAGTGATGAGCTATCAAGCCATGAAAGGACATTCAGGAACCTTGAATGCATATTGCTAAGTGAAAGAAGCCAATCTGAAAAGGTTACATACTGTATGATTCCAACTATGTGACATTCTGGAAAAGGGAAAACTATAGAGACAATAAAAAGATCAGTGGCTGCCAAGGGTTTGGGGTAGGTGAAGGGGGGAGAGCGGAGCACAGGAGATGTTCAGGGCAGTGAAACTCTTCTGCATACCACTGTCATGGTAAATATATGTCTTCATATACTTATCCATATCCAAAGACTATACAACGCAAAAGGGAACCCCAATGTAAACGGTGGACTTCAATTAATAATGATGTATCGATACTGGCTCATCAGTTATAATAAACAAACCACAGTAATGTAAAATATTAATAATTGGGAGAATTGTGGGAAGAAGTAAGGGGGCATATATAGAATTCTGTTTGATTTTTTCATGAACCTGAAACAACAGCTCTAAAAAATAGAGTTGAAAAAAATTTTAAATGATGTTTATTTGTCTGCCTCTTCCTCCACTGAGCTACATGTTACTCAAACGTTGGAGCCATAGCTCATTCATCCTTGGATCAGATGCCTAAGACAGTTACTGGCGACTTCAATTGCTGTTTTGAAATGCAAAGAGTATGGTAGCCCTACTCAAATGATTCTCAGAGCCTTCACACCCACCATTTGTGCCACGGCCAGTAGAATGAGATGCATTATAAATATTAAAACCATACTTTGCATATCACTCACACAAGCACATGCTAGGATAAATATGTTTGTTTTAATGTACCTCCTTTCTAGAGTGAGTTGAAAAGCGGGAGCTGACAAGCCACTATTTATCTAATATTGATGACAATGACGATGATGATGATGATGATGATATTTGGGGGCATTGTGGTAGGCACTATGAAACAAAGATAAAAGGCACCTTGTACCTGTCCTACAGAGTCCAATGAAGACACAGATATGAAAACAAGTGTGTACAAAGGGAGCAGAGGGCTAAAGCAAGCTTAAGTAGTAGTAAAACTTTTATATAACTATATAAATAGCAAACAAATACTTGTTTTATCAACTTGCATGATTTGCATTAATCAACACTCAGGATACCAGAAAGCTTAAGCTTAAACAGTGGATTTGAAATAGCTAAAGTACAAATATCAAAAAAAAAAAAAAAAAGAAAGAAATAGCTAAAGAGATAATTAGTGAAAAAAAATTATATATATATATATATATGAAAGAAAATGGTAAGACTAGAGCTCAGAGAACTAATAACATGAAAAATATAAGAGAGGCAAGGTAGTCATGTAAGATAAAATGAGAAGGTCCAATATGTATCTAGAAGGAATTCTAGCAAGATTAAATTGAGACCATATCAAAGTGCTAAAATCTGAGAACTTTCCACAGTATCGTTAAGGTACAGATCCTTAAATTCAGGATGCAAAATAAGTTCCAAGCAGAACAGATAATAAATACATTGACAGAATATTAGATAGTTGAAAAATATTAAAAGCAACCTAAACAGGAACAGCTGATAGATTTCTCACCAGTAATAACCAGTTATTTAAAAAAGTGAAAAGTTAATGTAATAATATCTTCTAAATGCTAGGAGAGAAAACTATAGTCAACCCACTAGCTAACGAGTAAGGGTAAAAAAATCATTTTAGATAAAAAAAAAACACCATGTCAAAGAAAACACATTTCTGCTCTATATCCAGAACTTAAATTATCTGTCTTCCTCCATCTGGGTGCTGCACCAACATCTGAAGTTCAACCTGTCCAAGGGTAAACATGACTGTTTCCAAACCTCTCCTCTTCTTGACTTCCGCACTTCTGTTAAATTCACTACCATCTTGTAGTCAACAAAAGTCAAAACTTCAGACTTTAATTTTTTTTTTCAGATACAAAATTCTACAAATTCTACCCACGCATTTTTTTGTTTTCTGTGCCACCATTCTCACTGCTTCTATTCTGCTTCAGGCTCAGATCATCTGGAGATTTTTTAAAAGCCTCCTAAATTGACTTCACGACCGTCTTTTGTCCCTACTTCATCTAATCCTATGTGATGCTACTAGAGTAAACTTCCTAAATTGAAATGCAGTCATATCAATATTCTCTACAAAATTCTTTAATGCTCCTCTTTGCGCAGAGTTAATCCAACTCTTTGCCGTGGCAATCAAGGCCCCCTGAATATCTGACCTCAAATCCCTATATGGTCTCAACTATTCTCTTCTTTACATTAGTCAAACTGAATCACTATTAACCAGAATATTTCATCTCGCTTTCATACCGCCATATGTATTCTTTTCTTAGCTAAAATTCAATTAAAATAGAATTTTAATAGATATTTACCAACTTCTTCCTCCTCCTTTCTTTTCCTTATTCAATACACTCACATACATTTCCACCTGTCAACTATAGGGTTCACAAAAAAGCCAGATAACCATCCCTAAGGGAAATGCAGAGAGCTTACTGCATTTCATGGCTAGCACAACAAAACAAGGTTACCCCTATTAATATTAATATTCTATTGATATTCTAATGGTGACCTTGAGCTATCAAAGGGCCTGCCAAAAAAGGATAACATCATTATCATTACGTCACTTTTACCAAAGAAATATAACTTCTAAACTACTTTTAGTTGATCATAAAATTAAAATATTCCACTTCCTTGCATATTTATAAACCATCTTATTTTCAACCAAATATACTTGTGTGTGAAACTAGAAATGTGGCTCTCAATGGTGGTTCTAAATTACTCAGGAGAGTCTACTTGGAAAAGGTACAGTTTTGAGATGAGTTTTGATATACAGAACCTATATAATACAATGAAATGAGAGGTAAATTCTCTAAGTTTGATGGCACAGTGTAAATGATGCATTAAAATGAAAGAAGTGTTTTGTTCACTTCCTAAGAGAACAATGATCTCACCTGCATTAACAGTTGTGCAATTAAAAAGGCCTGGTTTACAGCAGGAAGGGACATTAAGGGCTGTCCAATCCTTGGCTAGATGTTCAAAGTAAGTCAGAAATGTAACCACTGTAATCTGTGATTTTTCATTGTTAGCTTTCTGGGATACTTGGTTTTATTTTTGTTTTGCCGTTATGCTTTATTTAGATCAGAAGTTTACAAACTTTTCTGTAAAAGACCAAATGGTAAATATTTTCAGACTTAACATATGATCTATTGCAATTACTCAACTCTGCTATTTTAGTCCAACGGCAGCCATGGACCATGAACAATAGAAACATACATGGTGGCTGTGTTCCATTAAAAGCTTATATACAAAAACAGATAGCAAGCTGGATCTGATCTATGGGCCAGTTTGCTGATCACTACTTGACTCATAAAAACAACTTTTAATTAGCTGAATTTTGATCTTTTCTCCAATTAAAGAAGATGTTGAGGTATAGAGCCCAAACCAGTCAGAACCAAACGCCCAGCAGATGGCCTTAATGACTCAGGAAAGATGGCTTCTTTCTGGTCCCTGATGGTATTTTACTTCTCCCCACTCCACTGGTACCTGACACTGTCTCAGAAGACTTCTAACTTGAAAGAAAATAGCTTCTTCCTCAGTGTACTCAGAAATTCATTCTGCTGCCATGTTTGAGTTACTCTTCATTACTCAAAAGGCTCTCCTACTTGCCTAATTGTGACAATGGATAAGTTGTTTGTCTTTTTACTAAGTCTCAATTTCCTTAAAATAGAAGTAATAGCTTTGGTGAGAATAAAATGTAGTATGCGAGAGAAGACCTAAAACAATGTCTGGCACACATCTGGTGTTCCACAAATACAGTCCTTTTCTGGTTACCACTTCCTTTCCTCACCAACAATACCCCTTAACCCTAAGTTCGTTCATTTATTCTACCACTATGCCTTCATTTAGGACTTACTATATACACCAGTGCTAAAAACTGGGGACACAGCAGTGAATAATACTGACAAGGTCTCATTCTCATTCTTGTGGGAAGACTGAAAACACAAATTATTCAACAAGATAATGTCAGATAGTGATTAGTGCTACAAACAAAATTGATGAGATATAGAATTTTGAGCAGAATGAGCAAGGAAAATGCCCTTGGAAAGGTGACATATGAATTAAGACTTAAAGGATAAAAATTAGCTAGTCAAAGTAACTAAAAAAGAATATTGTAGATGGGCTGAACAGGAACAGAATTCTAGAAGTTAGAAAACTTCTGGCACAATCCATATCAGAAAGGAACTAGCACTCATTTCCTGAGACAGTTATGTCACCACTCATCCATGTCTGTTCATGCCAGACCACAGCCCTTCTGCTCTGCTACTTTTGCAGCCATTTTACATTCTCATCATCCATGTAGAAGGATTTCAACTTCTGCAGATCCTTGCTAATACTTGTTGTCTTCTGGTTTTTGATAACAGCCATTCCAACAGCTATCTTTCAGATGATATTTCCTAGTAGTCTGATTTGCATTTCCCTGATGAGTAGTCACTTTGCGCATCTTTTCATATCCTTGTTGACCATTAGTGTACAACACTTTCTGGAGAAATGTCTATTCAGGTCTTTAGCTGAGTTTTTAATCAGGTTACTATATATATATATATATATATTTTTTTTTTTTGTATTGAGTTGTAGGAGTTCCTTATATATTTTGGAAATTAATCCCTTACCTAATATATGGTTTGAGACATCGTTCATTCCATAAGTTACTTTTTCATTTTATAGGCTGTTTCCTTTACTGAGCAGAAAGAAGGTTTTTAGTATACTACAGTCCCATCTGTTTAGTTCTGTTTTATTGCCTATGCTTTTGATGTCAATAGTCATAAAATATGGCCCTGGCTGATTGGCTCAGCAGTAGAGCATTGGCCCAGCATGTGGAAGTCCTGGGTTTGATTCCTGGTCAGGGAACACAGGAGAAGCAACCATATGCTTTTTTACCCCTTCTCCCCCCTCTCTGTTCCTCTCCCACAGCCATGGCTCAAATGGTTCCAGCAGGTTGGCCCTGGGAGATGAGGATGGCTCCATGGCCTCCTGAGGTACTAAAATAGGTCAGCTGCCCAAGCAATGGAGCAGTGGCCCCAGATGGGCAGAGCATCACCTTGTAGGGGGCTTGCTGGATGGATCCAAGTCGGGTGCATGTGGAAGTTTGCCTGTCTGCCTCCCTGCTTTTTACTTAATAAAAAAAAGAAAGAAAAAAATAGTCATAAAATAACTGTCAAGACCAATATCATGAAGCTTTCCCTCTATGTTTCCTTTTAGGAGTTTAGAGTATTGGGTATTACATTTAAGTTTTTAATCTATATCGAGTTGATTTTTGTAGCTCATAAAATATAAGGGCATGTTGATATTCCATTTTCTCAGCACCATTTAAGAAGCTATCCTTTCCCTATTTTACATTCCTGGCAACCTGTTGAAGAACTAATCATACATACATAGACTTATTTCTGGGTTCTCGATTCTTTTCCACTGGTCTATGTGTCTGTCATCCTGCCAACACCACCCTGTTTCAACTACAATAGCTTTATAATATATTTTGAAATCATAAAGTGTGATGTTTACAGCTTTGTCTTTTTATGGCTATTTAGCTATTCTGTAGTTCCACATAAATTTAGGATTTTTTTTCCTATTTTGAAAAAAAGACACTGGGATTTTTGATAGGGATTGCATGTAATCTGTAGATCCTGTAGGTAGTATAGACATCTTAAAAATGTTAAATCTGGATGTCAGAGAAGTGGTGCTGTGAGGGGTACTCCCGATATCTATTTCCCCTTGAAATTTCAACAAATTCAACAACTAAAGACAGAGGAAAAAATCTCAGGAGCACCTGAAATATACACAAACCAAAGGTATTATTGGGCGAAAAGGTGGCTGAATATACAATCCACTCTAAAAGAAAAAAGGGGGAGGATGGAGAATTCCGCTTTCCTCACTGGTCTGAGGAAGGGTTGCTTTCATCTAGAACCTAGTGAAGTATAGAGTCTGGGGTAGTGGGAAGAAGCTGGGTGAGGGTGGATAATCAAGCAGAGGAGAGAATGTGCTGGTTCTGTCTGAGACTGTGGATGCGGGGCAAGCACAGGCAGCAGGCTTCGACAAAGGCTGCCAATGTGGGGTGCCTGCGGGAGCCGGCACTGGCAGTTTTGTGCACTCCTGGCTCCATGATCAGGGGCAGTGCGCAAGTGACTCCACCTGGCACCTCTGGCATGGGCGTGAACACTCGCGGGCTGGAGGGCTTAGCCCAAGATCATCAACGGTGGACAACTGCATGGCCTGTTGCCAGTGTGTTTGTGTATTACCAGCTTCACTAACACAAGCACAGGAAGTGTGCAAGGGCCGGGATCCCTCCTCCTGGGACTGCTCAGGAGGGACACCTCTGCAGAGCCAATACAGGCTTCAAAGCACATTCCTGCATTTCCAGCTCTGACTGAGATCACATGCACTGGGCGCCTAAGTGGGTAGGAACAAACCTCCAGGTGCACTGCTGAAGTCGTGGGGGCTGGGTGCAAACGTGGCGGGCTACCAAACAGCGCACAAGGGAGAAACCTGTGGAGAATAGACCCGCGGAGTGCTGAGGGCATACTAGACATGCCCAGGGGCCCTTAGAAAGGCGCTAGATCTGCAATCGGCTCCCAGCCTTGCCCCTCTCGCTGGTGGCTCTGGTTGGCACAGCCTTACCCAGAACTGTGCTTTGATCGGTACTAGAGGAAGGTCCTGGCTGCTCTTACAGCCTCTTGCTCTGCAAGCAGTGGCTGGGGCAAACCTCACAGCTAAGTCCCTAGGCTGCTAGCTCAGGAGGGAGAGACGTGGGGAGAGGCACCTGGAAAACTGAGACTCCCAAGTCAGAGCCTCCAAGCTATAACAAGCCCTGCCTACCAACAGGACTGAGGCCAGCCTATGTAATTGCCATAGCGACACAAGAGCAAACCTTTGCTCAAGAGCCCCATGGGGCAAAACCTGTAGTATAGCACCACCTGCTGATAAAAAGGAAGAAGCTACTTCTCAAAACCAGAAAAAAATTACATTTTTATAACTTTTTTTTCACTTTCATCATTTTCTCTTCTTTCCTTTTAATTCCTTTTTTCTTTTGACTTCATTATCCATAGTTGTTAATTTTTCATTCTTCTTTTTTAACGAGGGTTTCATTTAAAAAACCAATACTTTTTTCTTTTTCTCTCATTTAATCATTTATAAACAAATTATTATATTTTGGATTCATATTTTCCTTTGTGGCATTTTTCGTGCTTTTTACTTCATTTCTACATCTTTTGTCATTTTTCCTCAGTTGCTGCTTCCTGTTCTCTGCAGTTTTTATTCCACTTATCAGTAAAGAATTTTCATATTTTCACTGTATTTTTTCAATTTTTATTCGATTCTTTTAATTATCTCTTCTTAGTGTTATAAACAATACCATTCTCAAATGCCATTAAGGAAAAATAAATCAAATACCATGGATACAAAAGACAGAGAGAGATGTAGCTCAGATAGAGGATAAAAAATCTCTAGAAAAAAATTTCAATTGCTTGGAAATCTTCGAGTTAAATGACAGAGAATTAAAAATTGAAGTCCTAAAAATACTCAGGGAAATACAAGAAAGCACGGAAAGGCAATTTAGAGAGCTCAAAAAACAATTTAATGAACAAAAGAAATACTTCACCAAAAAAATTGAAACTATAAAAAGGAACCAAACAGATGAAAAACTCAATACATGAACTGAAAAACTAGGTAACAAGCTTAGCTAATAGAACAGGCCAGATAGAGGAGAGAATTAGTGACATAGAAGACACTACAGAGAGAAGAGGAAAGAGATTCACAAATTTTAAAAAAATGAGAAAGCCCTACAAGAATTGTCTGACTCCATCAGAAAGAGCAACATAAGAATAATGGGTATATCAGAAGGAGAAGAGAGAGAAAATGGAATGGAGAACATATTCAAACAAATAATTGATGAGAACTTCCCAAGTTAGTGGAAAGAATTAGAGCCTCGAATCCAAGAAGCAAACAGAACACTGAGTTAACTTAACCCAAACAGACCTATCCAAGACACATCATAATGAAATGATCATAAACCAGTTGACAAAGAAAAAATCCTCAAGGCTGCCAGGGAAAGAAGAATACAACATATAAAAGATGGCCCATTAGGCTATCATCAGATTTCTCAGCAGAAACTCTACAAGCCAGAAGAGAGTGGGGCCCAATATTCAAAGTACTGAAAGAGAGGAACTTCCCGTCAAGAATACTATATCCATCAAAACTATCTTTCAAATATGAAGGAGAAATAAAAACATTCACAGATATAGAAAAGATGAGAGAATTTATCACCAGAAAACCCCCACTTCAGGAACTACTAAAGGGGATTATCCAATCAGATACAAAGAACAAAACAAAACAAAATTACAAGTAAAAGCTCCAATAAGATCACAATAAAGACAAGATTAATCTGTGACAACAAAAACAAAAAAGGGGAGAGGACAAAGATTAACAGTAGCAAAAGAGAATGGAGTGCAGAAGCACTCATGAGATAATGTACTACAATGAATATGATACATATCCTTTTTATTACCTAATGGTAAACACCCCTGAAAAAACCACTACAGAAACACAAGGCTTAAAAAAAGAAGAAATAGAGGAAAGAAGTATGGAATACAACCAAACAAAAACAAATGACAGAAAAACAAAAGAGAAGAACCAAACAAAATACAGAGGTATCAGAAAGCAATATATAAAATGGCAATAGCCTGACCTGTGGTGGCGCAGTGGATAAAGCGTCGACCTGGAAATGCTGAGGTTGCCGGTTTGAAACCCTGGGCTTGCCTGGTCAAGGCACATACGGGAGATGATGCTTCCAGCTCCTCCCCCCTTCTCTCTCTCTGTCCTCTCTCTCTCTCTCTGTCTCTCCCTCTCCTCTCTAAAATGAATAAATAAAAAAAATTTTTAAAAATGGCAATAGAAAACCCTCAAGTGTCAATAATTACATTAAATGTAAATGAATTGAACTCACCAATAAAAAGACACAGAGTAGCAGACTGGATCAAAAAAAAAAATCTAACTGTATGCTGCCTTCAAGAAACACATCTAAGTTACAAAGATAAAAACAAATTCAAAGTGAAAGGTTGGAAAATGATTCTACAAGCAAATAACATCCAAAGAAAAGCAGGTGTAGCCATACTCATATCTAACAATGCTGACTATAAGACAGCAAAGGTAATTAGAGACAAAGATGGTCATTTCATAATGATAAAGGGGACACTGAATCAAGAAGACATTACACTTCTTAATATATATGCACCAAACTAAGGATTACCAAAGTATATAAGACATCCACTAACTGATCTAAAAATAAAAAAACTGACAAAAATACAATCATATTTGGAGACCTCAATACACTGCTGATGGCTCTAGATCATTCATCCAAACAGGAAATCAGTACAGTAATATTGGCCTTAAATGAAACACTAGAACAATTGGACATGATAGACATCTACAGGACATTTCATCCCAAAATGCCAGAGTATACATTTTTCTCCAGTGCACACGGAACATTCTCAAGAATTGACCATATGTTGGGCCACAAAACTAACATCAACAAATTCAGAAAGATTGAAATTATATCAAGCATATTTTCTGACTATAAAGCTTTGAAACTAGAATTCAACTGCAAAAATGAAGTAAACAAACCCACATACTTCTAAAAAATGAGTGAAAATTAAACATACTTCTAAAAAATGAGTGGGTCAAAGAATAAAAACAGAGATCAAAAGATACATACAGACAAAAGTGACAATATGACATATCAGAATCTCTGGGATGCAGCAAAAGCAGTAATAAGAGGGAAGTTCATATCACTACAGGCTAATATAAAAAAACAAGAGAGAGCCCAAGTAAACAACATCACATCTTAAGGACCTAGAAAAAGAAGAAGAAAGGCAACCCAAACCAGCAGAAGAAAGGAAATAATAAAAATCAGAGCAGAAATAAATGAAATAGAGACCAGAAAAAATATAGAAAAAATCAATAAACTAAAGAGCTGGTTCTTTGGAAAGATCAACAAATTGACAAACCCTTGGCAAGACTCATTAAGGAAAAACAAGAAAGGACTCATATAAACAAAATCCAAAATGAAAGAGGAGAAATCACCACAGATATCATAGATATACAAAGAATTATCGTAGAATACTATGAAAAACTATATGCCACCAAATTTAACAATCTAGAAGAAATGGATAAATTACTAGAACAATACAATCTTCCTAAACTGAGTCATGAAGAAGTAGATAGCCTAAACCAACCCATAAGCAGGAAGGAAACAAACAACTATAAAAACCTCCCAAAAAATAAAAGTCCAGAGCATGATGTCTATACTAGTGAATTCTATCAAACATTCAAAGAAGACTTGGTTCCTATTCTACTCAAAGTCTTCCCCCAAAATTGAAGAAGCGATACTTACAAACACATTTTATGAGGCCAACATAACTCTCATACCAAAACCTGGCAAGGACAACACGAAAAAGGAAAACTACAGACCAATATCTCTAATACATACAGATGCTAAAATCCTAAACAAAATATTAGCAAATCAAATACAACAACATATTAAAAAAATAATTCATCATGATCAAATGGGATTCATCCTGAAATCACAAGGATGGTTCAACATACGTAAAACAGTTAACGTAATACACCATATCAACAAAACAAAGAACAAAACCGTATGTTTCTATCAATAGATGCAGAAAAGGCATTCGATAAAATACAACATCATTTTGTTTAATACACCCAACAAAATGGGTATAGAAGAAAAATATCTCAACATAATAAAGGCCATTTATGACAAACCACTAGCTAGCATCATATTAAATGGCAAAAAACTAAAAACTATTTCTCTAAAATCAGAAACAAGACAAGACTGCCCATTCTCTCCACTCTTATTCAATGTAGTGCTGGAAGTTCTAGCCAGAGCAATCAGACAGGAGAAAGAAATAAAAGGCATTCATATTGGGAAAGAAGAAGTAAAGGTTTCACTTTTTGCAGATGATATGATCCTATACAACAAAAACCCTAAAGACTCCACAAAAAGACTACTAGAAACCATAAACCAATACATTAAGGTCGCAGGATACAAAATTCATATACAGAAGCCTTCCCATATGCCAACAATAAAACACCAGAAAATGAACTAAAAAAAATCCCTTTTACGGTTGCAACAAAAAAATAAAATACCTAGGAATAAACATAACAAAGAATGTAAAGGACCTATATAATAAAAACTACAAAGCATTATTAAGGGAAATTTAAAAAGATACAATGAAATGGAAAAATATTCCTTTTTCTTGGATAGGAAGAATATAGTCGAAATGACCATATTACCCAAAGCAATATACAAATTTAATGCAATTCCAATCAAAATTCCAATGTCATTTTTTAAAGAAATGGAACAAAAAAATCATCAGATTTATATGGAACTATAAAAAACCCTGAATAGCTAAAGAAATCCTAAGGAAAAAGAATGAAGCTGGGGGTATTACAATACCTGACTTCAAATTATATTATTGAACCATGATAATCAAAACAGCATGGTATTGGTAGAAAAATAGACACTCAGATCAATGGAACAGAATAGAGAGCCCAGAAATAAAACCACATATATATGGTCAAATAATCTTTGATAAAGAAGCCAAGAAAACAACACAATGAAGAAAAGGAAGCCTCTTCAATAAATGGTGCTGGGAAAACTCAAGAGCCATGTGCAAAAGAATAAAACTTGACTATAGTTTGTCCCCTTGTACTAAAATTAATTCAAAATGGATCAAAGGCCTAAATATAAGACCTGAAACAACAAATTACATAGAAAAAAACATAGGTACTAAACTCATGGACCTTGGCCATAAAGAACATTTTATAAATTTGACTCCAAAGGCAAGAGAAGTGAATCAGGCAAAGATAAATGAATGGGACTATATCAGACTAAGAAGTTTTTGCACAGCAAAAGAAACTGACAACAAAACAAACAGCCAACTAAATGAGAGATGATATTTTCAAACAATAGCTCAGATAAGGGCCTAATATCCAAAATATGCAAAGAACTCATAAAAATCAACAACAAACAAACAATGCAATAAAAAATGGGAAGAGAATATGAACAGATACTTCTACCAGGAAGAAATACAAATGGCCAACAGATGTATGAAAAGATGCTCATTTTCATTAGCTATTAGAGAAATGCAAATCAGAACTACAATGAGATACCACCTCACAACTGTTAGATTAGCTATCATCAACAAGACAGGTAACAAGTGTTAGAGAGGCTGTGGAGAAAAAGGAACCCTCATTCACTGTTGGTGGGAATGTAAAGTAGTACAACCATTATGGAAGAAAGTATGCTGGTTCCTCAAAAAAAATTAAGAATAGAACTACCTTATGACCCAGCAATCCCTCTACTGGGTATATACCCCCAAAACTCAAAAACATTGGTACGTAAAGACATATGCAAGCCCCATGTTCATTGCAGCATTGTTCACAGCAGTCAATACATGGAAACAACCAAAAAGCCCTCCAATAGAAGACTGGATAAAGAAAATGTGGTACATATATACTATGGAATACTACTCAGCCATAAGAAATGATGACATAGGATCATTTACGACAATATGGATGGACCTTGATAACATTATACTGAGTGAAATAAGTAAATCAGAAAAAACTAAGAACTGTATGATTCCATACACAGGTGGGACACAAAATTGAGACCCATGGACATGGATAGGAGTACAGTGGTTACCAGGGGTAGGGGAAGGGAGGAGAGGGAGGGGTTGGGGGAGGGGAGGGGCATAAAGAAAACCAGATAGAAGGTGACTTTGGGTGATGGGTATACAACACAATCAAATGTCAAAATGATCTGGAGATGTTTTCTCTGAATCTATGTACTCTAACTGATCAATGTCATCCCATTAAAATTAATAGTCTAAATAAAAATATATATATTAAACCTTCCAATCCACAAATGTGTGATATCTTGTCATTTGTTTGTGTCTAATTTCTTTCATCAATGTTTTGTAGTTTTCAGCATAGAAGTCTTTCATTTCCTGAGGTTTATTCTTAAGTATTTTATTCCTTCTGGCAGTATTATGAGATTATTTTCCTAATTTCTTTTTCAAATAGTTCATTGCCAGTGTATAATAAAGCAGAAGATTTTTTGTATGGTAATTTTATATTCTGCACCTTTTGAATTAATTATTTCAACAGTTGTGTGGGGGGGGCATTTTTTTAAGGTTTCTGTATATAAGATCATATCACCTACAAACAAGGATAATGCTACTTCTTCCTTTCCAATTTGGATGCCTTTCATATTTTTTCTTCTAGCTAGGACTTCTAGACTAAGAATTTATTATAAAATCATTAAATTAATACCTATTCTATCTATAACACAGGATTATTCCAAATTTCAAATAATATGTGTAAAAATTGCTTTCTAAACTATAAAGTACTATAATATGTAGTAAGAAAGAAAGAGAAATGGACTTGGATTTTGAAACTGTGATTTTGAATTTTTGCTGTGTATTAGTTGTGTGACCTTACCTATCAGCCTTTCCAAGTTTTTAGAAAACCTGAAATATCTTCAATACCAGCCTCCCAAGGACATTACAAGGCTCAAATGACTAAGTAAAAGCTATCTGTAAAATAATAAATACTTTACAAATTTACATTATTATTAGTAGTAGTATGCATTCTTTAGTTATGGTTCCTAAATCTCATATCTAAAATGCTATTATTATTAATAATTTAGTGGGAATAAAATCTGTTTAGAAACTGCAGCTTTTTATTGTTTAAAATTGCTATTAAATGTCATTATAGACTTTTAAACAGAAATATTACCTACTTTTAGTAAAAGCGCTTTAAACAGTTCAGTATAAAGTATTTTAATACAGTTCACCAATATGAAAACAACAGAGTGAATGTAACAATCCATGCAATATTTTGCACCTGGAAACCTGGGTCCTTGGCCCTGGCTGGTTGGCTCAGTGGTAGAGCATCGACCTGGTGTATGGAATTCCTAGGTTTGATTCCTGGTCAGGGCACACAGGAGAAACAACCATTTGCTTCTCCACTCCTCCCCCTTCTCTCTCTCTTTCTCTCTCTCCTCCTCCTGCAACCTGGCTCAATTGATTTGAGCACACTGGACTCGGGCGCTGAGGATGGCTCTGTGGAGCCTCCGTCTCAGGTGCTAAAGACAGCTCCATTCCAATCATGGCCTCAGATGGGCAGAGCACCAGCCCAGACAGGGGTGGGGGTTGCCTGGTGGATCCCAGTCAGAACACAGGTGGGAGTCTGTCTCTCTATCTCCCCTCCTGCAACTTTTAAAAAAAGAAAAAAAGAAAAAGAAACCTGGGTCCTTGATTAACACTCAACAGTGATACAGTATACAGTAACCATGTCTACCAAATAAATTAAATAACCCTGTACTATGTGACAGCTCATACAATGTAAGATGATTTAAAATATTTAGAAAGAGGATTGTTTTAATTCTAGAAGTGGGAGAGGAGAATGTCACATCTCTTAACTAAATAGTAATTCAAGTCTCTATTAGACCTCTAATTTCCCACAAGACGAATGCCCATTTAAGATATCATAGGTGGCCCTGGCCGGTTGGCTCAGCGGTAGAGCGTCGACCTAGTGTGCGGGGGACCCGGGTTCAATTCCCGGCCAGGGCACACAGGAGAAGCGCCCATTTGCTTCTCCACCCCACCCCCTCCTTCCTCTCTGTCTCTCTCTTCCCCTCCCGCAGCCAAGGCTCCATTGGAGCAAAGATGGCCCGGGCGCTGGGGATGGCTCCTTGGCCTCTGCCCCAGGCGCTAGAGTGGCTCTGGTCTCGGCAGAGTGATGCCCCCGGAGGGGCAGAGCATCGCCCCCTGGTGGGCAGAGCTTCGCCCCTGGTGGGCGTGCCGGGTGGATCCCAGTCGGGCGCATGAGGGAGTCTGTCTGACTGTCTCTCCCCGTTTCCAGCTTCAGAAGAAAAAAAAAAAAGGTATCATAGGTAAGTTTTATAGTATAACACATTGTAAATAACAAAAGTAATTAATCATAATTGTAAACCAATGCCTCATTTATAGCGGCTTGGATTTTATCGTATTTGTTTAAATTTTTGTTCTACACTATCCTTTTACAATGTAAAAGTACACTATCCTTCTTGGTCCCCGTGGGCATACCAGGTAGAATTTGTATTTGATCATTTGGCAATCACCTGAACTTAAAAATTTTAAGTCCATATCTTCCTAAATTTCCCATATCTTGTCATCATGCCGTCATTCTAAATAGCACTCATAATCATGTCAATCATTAAAAGTAACAAGACATTTTATTAGGAGCATGATCCTTGTCTCATGTACAAATGTCTGTTAACTGGCTATCTGTCCGGTTTAGTTTTTGTACTCGACTGAACGCTGACCCTCTCATCAAGGCATGGAATATTATTCCCTTCTCATTTACTGTTCCCTGCTTGACTGGACAACCTCTTAAAGGCACAAATTAATAAGTGCTGCTTGTCCGAAATTGGCTGGAGTCATCCATGGCTTCTATTTCTTCTTTGAGTTTACTTGCAGATGAAAACAAACCACTTTTACTAATGGCTTTTATTATTTTTTAAAATGCTATAATTTCAAAGATCTTAATTGTTTAAAGAATGTAAACAGATGCAAACTCCCTGGATCAATTTTCTCAAAAGGAAATCCAGATACTAAAAATAACTTCAAGATGTGGAATGTTGGGAAACATCAGGAGCAGACAAGGCAACTTGTGTGCGACCCTCAGAAACAAAAAGACTGTTTCTGAGCAAAGCTATGTGCTTGCCTTATAGGGAAGACAGAACAGAGTCTGGTAAACAGAACTCACAGCCACAACCCAAAGGTGAGTTTAACATGTATGCGACGCAGAAGAACTCTGCAATATCTCTCATACATGTAGTCTAGGAAAAACATTGCTGCGACAAAAGCAATGGCACAGATATCTTCAAATAGAAAGATAGTAATATCACAAATATAACTAGTTCATACCTTATCATTACATGGGGAATAAAATAATATTTGAAATACAGAATATAAAGTTACTAATTTACCATTAAAAGAATGGTAGAATACAGAATATAAAGTTATTAATTTACCATTAAAATAAAATAAACCACTAAACAAAAGTAAACACTAGATAAAAATTCACCATTAATGCCATAAGTAGAAATGTTATAAGTAGCTAAAAATTTAAATACCTAGTTTATACTATACAGGCAGTAGAAAAATGAAGGTGGTTGTTGGTTAAAATGGATAGATGATCCAGTATATCGTAATGAGTGCTATGTTACAGGTGCAATCTTATTGTTTCAAACTCAGAAACATACAATTCACAGTCAAAAACAGGTCTCTGATCTCAGTAAAGAGAGCCACATATCCGTGCTATTAGCCAAAAAGGCAATCGCATTGCATATGGTTCAAACAAACAACAAAATAAAAAACAAAACAAAACAAAAAAACTCCAAAACTATTACTATTACTGGAAATAAAGCGCACAGCACATACCCTGATGACAAATGAGTAGTGCCAGCCATTTTCTTTATGAATAACATCTTCAGTTGCACTATTATTAACTCCAGGAAGACATGCTGGACTTCTTGGCTTTCTTTTCTAACACTACCCATATATCATTGGTTATTATGTTGCCAAGGTAGACTTCATGGAGTAAAATAAAAAGTCAATCATGAAATCCATCCACAGGAAAACAATAACACATAAATAATTAAGGATCAAACAACTTCACTCCTCAATGTAACAGAGTCAACAGCACTATTAGACCCACAAAGATCACTCAACTCCAGTCACAACAATATTTCCAAAGTACCTGTGAACTAACTCTCACCAAAGTTAAGTTTTTCTTTCCCCTTAATCGTTACTTTACTCTTGAAATAAATGCAAAATTAAAAAATTCTAAATATGGCTAGAGCAGGGGTCAGGAACTATTTTGGCTGAGAGAGCCATGAACACCACATATTTTAAAGTGAAATTCCATGAGAGCCGTACAATGACCTGTGTACATTATGCATTATCCAATAAAAATCTGGTGTTGTCCCGGAGGACAGCTGTGATTGGCTCCAGCCTCCCGCAACCATGAACATGAGCAGTAGGAAATGAATGGATTGTAATACATGAGAATGTTTTCTATTTTTAACGTTATTATTATTTTTATTGAAGATTTGTCTGCGAGCCAGATGCAGCCATCAAAAGAGCCACATCTGGCTCGCGAGCCATAGGTTCCCGACCCCTGGGCAGAGATCTGTAACCCATCTCCCTCAGGATTACCCACTAGGCAGTGTGCTAAAAAATTGTTCTAGAACCTATTCCTCCAACATCCAGAATCAATTTTAACAAGCATGACGTGGGATCCTGCTATCTGCAGTTTTAATAAACTCTTAAACACTACAAGTCTGAGAACTACTGGTTGTAAAGAAAATTTGCATTTTATGTAGAATGCACACATTATCAATATAAAAGAAAATAAGACATCTTTTTCATTATTTTTTATTTGTTCATTTTTCTGAATTAAGTACATTTTGTTTTTTTTAACACTACTCTTTAGGAAAATAGCTTGACAAGCTAAATTTAAATAGTTTGACAACTCCACTAAAGGAACCTTTATGATTTATGCCTAGTGCTAAAAGCACCTCAGTTTTTCTGAGACAACTTAAATCCCTTCATACAATTTTGAAATTAAATTACAATTGGTATGTTTCTTTTTTCAAATGAAAATATAATTCACACGCCATAGAATTCACATTCACCCCTTTGAAATGAAAAATTCAGTAGGTTTTAGTATATTCACAAATCTGTGCAACTATCATCACTAATTTTCATCACAGCAAAAAGACACCCCATACACATTAGCAAGGACTCCTCATTTCCCCACCCGCCACCCACTTGCTACCACTAATCTACTTTTTGTTTCCATGGATTTGCCTATTTGGGATTATTTCGTATCAATGGAATCATGTATGTAGCCTTTTGTGTTTGGATTCTTTCACTTAGTGTTAATATTTTCATGGTTCATCCATGTTAAGGCATATTTCAGTACTTCATGCCTTTTGATGGCTGAATAATAATCAGTGTATGGACAGGCCATATTTTATTAACCAATTTAACAGTGGATTGGCATTTGAGTTATTACCATTGTTTGGCTATTATGAATTATGCTGTTATGAACACTTTTTGTGTAGACATATGTTTTCAATTCTGTTGGGTACATACCCAAGAGAGGAACTGATGGGTCACTCTGTGTTTAACTTTCTGAGGAATGACCAAACCTTTCCAAAGAGAGTGGGTCATTTTAGCACTAGCAATGCATGCGAGTTCCAACTTTCCATATGTTTATCAACACGTTACTGTTTGTATCCTGACTGTAGTCATGCTAGTGGGTGATAAGTGAGTGGTATCTCATATGAAGTGGTTTGGTTGGCATTTCTCTATGACTGATAAGGTCAACATCTTTTCATGTGCTTTTTACCAATCTGTTTTTCTTTGCAGAAATACCTATTAAGATACTTTACTCAGTTTTTAACTGGGTTGTCTTTTTATGTTGAATTGTAAGTCTTTGTATAATCCAGATAGTAAACTGGATTTTCTGACTGAAGTGCAAAAAGTCTTAAATTTTCAGAAAGTCCAATTTACCTATTTTTTAATGTATTTGATATTATATTTAAGAAACCATTGTCTAATCAGTGTGATTCACCATATTCCTTATAAAATAAAATATATTTTAGGAAAACTGAACTCTAGGCTATTATAATTATAAAATCATAATCTATAAATTTACAAATGCTTTTATTTCTTTAATATTAATTATTTTATATATCAAGTAACAGTTTTCAAAGTAATATTTTTCAAGGTGTCTCAAATCATATAATCTGAGCCTGTTTTTTAATTTTTTATATGGGTATTATAATGATTGCTATGGATATATCATAAGGTCTCATAGTCAAATAATAATTTCTCATCCTGGATCAAGCACAGTAAACAAAAAGAAAGAGTAAAGATAGAAAGTATATAGATACCCCATGTCTGTCTGTCTATTTATTTAGAAAGAGGCTGTGTGTGTGTGAGAGAGAGAGAGAGAGAGAGAGAGAGACACGAACATCAAGCTGTTCCTGTATGTGCCTGACTGGAGAATCGAAGCAGTAACCTCTGTGCTCTAGGACAATGCCCCAACCTACTGAGCTATCTGGCAAGGCTTGGTATGCCATGTCTATAGGTTATAAAATCTATAGTTCCTAGGACATTTAAAAATAGCATCATTAACAATAACTCTGGGTGCAAATAAGGGAAAAATCTCAAAAGATGGCATCTTCATAACTATAAACAATGTGACTGAAAAGGCTGTAGTCTCTTTGTACTTCTGCTCATTATACATTCTTATTTTTTTAAATAATTTATTGATTTTACAGAGGGGGAAGTGAGAAGTATCAACTCACAGTTGCTTCACTTTAGTTGTTCATTGATTATTTGTCATATGTGCCTTGACTGGGCAAGACCAGGGTTTCAAACCCGCAGTCTCAGTGGTCCAGGTCCACACTCTATCCATTGTGGCAGCACTGGCCAGGCAATATGCATACTTTTTTTTTTTGCTTAGTGGTTTAAAGTTGCTCAAAAACTTGATGGCATTATTTGGACATCTATGTTATTTTGTGGCCCCCAAACCAATTCAAATGGTTTTACAGTCTATCTCTAAGTAAACTCCAAAAATAACAATTTTCAATAAAAGACATTTAAAAAATAATTATATAATTTCCAGGTAAAAGAATGGAAGGAATCTCATTTTAACAAAGTTTAAAGGTACTAAAGCAAGAGCGTAGCCATGAGGTCTTCATGTTTTATGCCAGTGAAGACTAGCTAGAAAACTTCCTAAGACAGAGAGGTACACACACAGGACTGGCATGAAGCTGGGACACCCTCTCTAAGGCCGAGAGGTAAGGTCCTGGTGCTGTTCCAAAGCAAATTAAGTCAGTAGTTTCTAAGGTAGTTATTTAACTAAATTTAAATTAACAAAAACCTTCAAAAGTCAAGAGTAGTAAAGAAATTAAGTTTGGCTGAACTACTAATGTAGTATTTTTTCAAATTTCTAATGTTCATAGGAGTCAACCAACTGATGACAGCAACAAACACAGAAATAAATAGAAAATACTCTGTGGGCTGCCAGAATGATGGCGAACTAGTAATAAAATATGCCAAGATGATCTGTATTTGTAACATCTGCATAAACTCTATGTCAACATTCACCGGGTTTATGGATACTTATTTCTGTTTTCAGATATATCTAGAAAAAGAATACTTAGTAACTCATTCAAATGAGCATTTCTTATAGCAAGGAGTACTGCATGCAGAAATGGTAAGAGTTTTGTTCAAAATGGTACACTGTTCTTTAAAAGCACATTTACTAATATCAAAGGAAAACGTCCTTATCATTTTTTGGTCAATTTTATATAAGGTAACTTAAAGAAAAATCTTATCAAGAATATGATGCACTCAGACCATTTCCAGAAATCTGCCTTGCAGTTATTGCACAGCTCACGTATGGCAGAAGCATCTCAGAGCAATACATATAAATACAATGTACATGAAGAAGCAAGAGCCTCACTTTTGTACTTGCAGCATAGAACAAGCTGAATAAAACAGTGGTAGGGCCTGTTCACTTCCCGAAGACATAAATTTTAGAGTTGTACTTAAACTATAGCAACACACTATCAAAAAGAATGTATCTAAATACTGAAATTGTGAATCCTCACCCACCTGCCTCAGGGGTAGAGGAAAAGGAGTATGTGCAGCATTACTGCTGGCAGGGATCATACAAAAGGCTTAATTAAGGATGTCCAATTTATTGTAATAAGGTATCTATTGCTTACAGTTTCCTTAATAAATACATTAAGGAACAGTTTTCCTATCTATTGAAAAAGCTGTGAAACAGTGACACATAAAACCTTCTTTTCTAGTGTTAAGCTCAGAATATTTACTTAGATAAGCAGATCCTTCTCTCCTTCCAGCCCCTCCCTTTTGCCTTCTCTCTGCAAAGAAACAAAGTACCCGAGAAACTCCAAGGTAAGGTTCAGAAAGGTGAATAACTGCTTAGGGGGTGATGCTTCCTTTAAACATAAACCCAACATTAAACCTTATAAACTAAACAAAAACACATTTAGGAAATTATGACAGGAAAGATATTTTGTAGCTTTAAAATGTAGGCTTAATTGTGGTTATAGAAAAAGAATACAAAACGAATGAGATCTAC
This sequence comes from Saccopteryx bilineata, assembly GCF_036850765.1. Lineage (NCBI taxonomy): Eukaryota > Metazoa > Chordata > Mammalia > Chiroptera > Emballonuridae > Saccopteryx > Saccopteryx bilineata. The sequence goes on along the minus strand of NC_089490.1, from coordinate 183,432,851 downwards.
AAAATGTAAACTTCACCAAAAGATTCTCCCCCCACACACACATAAAAGCATTAAAATAAAGAGTGAGGGTGGGAAGGGAACAGGGCTTCAAATGACTCCCAGAGGTCTATTAGTATCAGTATGAATTTTTCATGTTTGTCTTGTACAGACATTTGGAATCATCCTATAGACTGTCAGCAGTTAATGGCTGAGGTCTGTAGAGCTCTATTATTATTACTGATCCCCAAATTAACAGGTATTATCTTTATTTTCTAATCTTTGGGACAGAAGTGTTATATAATAAATTTTTAAAAAGACATTTAAAAATCCATTATTTGAAAAATAAGCTAACATTCCTAGAAGATTCTCAAGGAAGTTAGTTTGAAAAAAGCCTATTCAAATCATTCCAGGAAAAATAACAAAACCACCTAAGTGACTTTGCTTTTCCTTGTAAAACATTTGCTGTAAATACTTCTTACCTTTCCCCATATTATATAGTGTCTTCAATAAGTAGACCCATGTAAATACAAAATCTACAACTCTGTATATAAAAGCAAAAAACAAATAAACCAAAAAACAAACCATAAACTTATAATACAGTATCTGCATCACAGTCATACAGAGGCAACTAGACTAAGGTCTTAAAAAACAAAACAAAACCTTTTTAAAGTTGATCCAGTAAAAAGAGTGGGAAAGGGAAAATTGCTCAATTTTTAAATTTTACTATTGTTTTATGTTCTACTAGAAAAATTGGCCTAACTCTGTGGCAGCTACTGCACTAAAAGCGGGGAGGAGGGAGATCATCAGGAAGATGAAAAAGTAAGTAAACAACAACAACAACAACAAAGGAGTTAAGGAAATAGATAAGGAGGAAAAGAGAAAAGGAAGACGGACAGAGTAAGGAGGGAAGGCGCAAGCAGGCTTAGCCAGGCTCTCTCGGGACAGTGTGTGAGTTACCAGGCCAGATGCGAGGGGTTGAAAGCTACTACTGATAACGGGTGGAGGCCAAAAGTGCTACTTAAGTGCTAGGTGTCTGATGAAAAAGAGGGAGGAGGGGTTTGAGACTGAGGATGCCAAGTGTACGCACGCCCAGCCAGCAGAGTAAAAAGGAAGCATTAACAGTGGCCTCGGGGGAAGCTAAGCATCTATCCCATGAGCCAGAGGGCAAATGTGGCAATAGCAGTGAGTAGCAGCTGGATAAAGGGATGAAGAAATAAAGGAACCACAGGAAAACTGGCAGCTTTAGACAGTGAGGACTAAGCCTGTCGCCATATTTAGAGGAGCTAACGGCCTGGAAGTAACAATACTGTTTGATCTTTCTGATGCCAGTGGGTCACTAATAAAGAACTGGGATGCAGTGGACTAAAATTTAGTTTACCAAACTATGCTAAGTATTAATTTAACTCAGTGGAGTTAAATAAATGTGGAACAGTAGTACTGTTGAAAAGATATAACTAAGATACTGTCAGTGATTAGCTTTCTAATAATCAAAATTAACATTCTCCATAAATATCTAAACAGTACTCCAATTTATTTAAAAGGAAGAATAAATACTTAAAATAGTTCTGAGACTGGTATTGTTTTCTAAATGTTATTTCAGAAAGCATAGTTGAACAAACCCAAAAAGGACATACATCAATATCGCCTATGCTTTATTAGTGACCCAATGATACTCAAAAGAAGTGGGAACCGAGAAACATGGAATCTCTGAAGGCATTCCTGGAATAATATTCTCTCATGTTACTTTCATTCATATTCTGCTATAAAAATTGTTCTGATGCTGCCTTTATAACCAAAGATTAGATTTACCAAACATTTTTCAAATTACTAGAGTTAATATATGATAAACTGTAATTTATAATTAAATTTTTATTTATTTATTTTTAGAGAGAGGCAGGGACACAGAAACATCAAACTGTTCCTATATGTACCCTGACCAGGGATTGAACTGGCAACCTCTATGCTTCCAGACAATGCTTGAACCAACTGAGCTATCTAGCCAGGGCTGTACCGGTAATTTACTCAATGAATTCCTTTGACCTGAGAATAAGTCAATTCTCATTTCTTCATCAGATTAAAGCAATTTAAGGTTGTTATAAAAATGTAACATCACAGTCCTAGAAGAATTTCACACATTTAAGAAAATCAGAGTAACTTCAGAGAAATGGTAGCATGAGAGACCCCTTGGTTTGTCTCCTTGAAGTTTCAACAATTTGAACAACTATAACTCAACAAAGGCTGCCCTTCTCAATGCAAAGCATGCCTGAGAGATCTGAACAGTGCAACATCTGTAGGTGGGCAAATGGGAACAAAAGGGGAGGTGAGAAGGGAGAAGGGCTCAGGAGAGCCCGGACACAGCCCTGCAACCAGTTGCTCATAGTAAGGCTCAGCCCCAGAGAGGGGAGGAGTCCAGCTGTGGCTAGTGCTCCTTTCAGCTATGAGGAACAAAAGATTCAGTGGCATTTCTGTACAGTAAAGACTGCAGCTGAGCCCAGAGACCCGGGAAAGATACAGCACAGGGGCATGGCCATAGTTTTGTTGGGAAGCTGGCATTTCAGGCAGAGAAACAAAGCCATGGAGCCCTGTCACCCCTCAGCCTCCCAGAGCTTGCCTCCCTTCACCCTAAAGTAGGGTTGCAGAGCACATTATCTGTAAACCTGAGGACTGGTACTACAAAATCACTTTTCTTCCTGAGCAGAGGGTACACTCTGAGGCCAGTGCTGGGATCAGGGCACAGAGGAAACCCCATAAAGGTCCAAGGTCGCCATTACCAGGAGGGCAAAACAACAAAGAAGCTGGCTAGTTCCTCCAGCCCACACCCCCCACACATTGTGTCTACACTGGTGGCAGCATCTGGCTGGGGACAACACTGGGAATTCACAGAGCTAAACAAGTTGAGATTCAGTACCACCTACACCTACTGGAAAATAAAAGACCTCTTTGTATTAATCTGCTAGAGAAGTGCCATTCATAAATAGAAGCCTACACAGAGAAGGAATCTATCAAATACTATGACTAACCAAGGTAGTAAGACAGCTTGAAAAAAAAGTTAAAAATACCCAGAAAAGTAACTTAAAGACTTGGAAATATGTGATATGAACGATAAAGAATACAAGATTGCAGTTCTGAAAACACTCAACAAGATGCAAGAAAATACAGACAGGCAGTTTAATATACCCAGAAAACAAATCAATGAACAAATGAGTAATTTAACAAAGAGATAGAAACTTTAAAATATAACCAAACAGAAATTCTGGAGATGAAGAACTCAATAAAAGAGATCAAGGATGAACTAGCAAGCATAGGCAATAGAGTGGACCAGAAGGAGAAAAGGATTACTGATATTAAAGATAGAAATCTAGAAATGATACAAATGGTAGATGAGAGAGTCTTGAGCATAAAAGAAATAAAAGAGCTCTACAAGAACTATCTGACTCCATTAGAAAGAGCAATATAAGAATAACAAGAATTCCAGAAGAAGAAGAGAGGGAGAAAGAAACAGAGAATCTATTCAAATAGCTGATGAAAACTTCCCAAACCTATTGTATTGAAAGAGCTAGATCTTCAATCCAAGAAGCAAGCAAAACACCTACTTACCTATAGCCAAAGAGGTCTTCTTCAGGCACATTGTATTAAAATAGTCAAAATTTACTGACAAATGGGGACAAATATATGGTGATAAAAAATTATTTGACTTTGGTTGAAGGGTACATAACACAATCAACAGTTCAAATGCTAGAGAAACATTTACCTGAAACCTATGTACTCTTATTGATCAATGTCACCCTGTTAAATTTGATTTCAAAATAAATTTTAAAATGTTAAACAAAATTACTGACAAAGAAAGATTTCTCAAAGCAGCCTGGGGAAAGAATAAAATAACCTGCAAAGTTTACTAGGTTACCATTAGACTTCTCTGCTGAAACTCTATATAAGCCAGAAAAGAGTAGACCCAAATATTCTAACTACTGAAAGAGAGAAATTGCCAGCCAAGAATAATATATCCAGTAAAGTTATCCTTTAAATATAAAGGAGTAATAGAGACTTTTCTAGACATACAGAAGCTGAGGAAATTTATCAACAGAAAACACTGCAGGAAATACTTAATGGGGGTTATTCTATCTGAAACAAAGAACAAAGTGTCACAAAACTACCAGTAAGATCACCAAAAAACTTACAGCATAAACAGGGATAATTTGTGAGAACAAAAACATAAAAAGGCTGGGAGTAAAGGTCTGAATTTGCAAAGAAGAATGGTGATCAGATGCATTCAAAAGAAAAAAGAACCACTGTATATACGAAACTTTCTTTTTCATAACCCCAATGGTAACCACACACAAAAAGCCCCCAAACTATAACATATAGCTTAAAAAAAAAGAGGAAACAGAAGAAAGAAGTATTGAGTACCACCAAATAAAAACAAAAGACAGAAACACAAAGAAAAGAACTAATGGAGGCACAGAGCTACTAGAAAACAAAAGATAAAATGGCTATAGGAAATCCTCATACATCAACAAATGCCCTAAATGTAAGTAGACTGAATTCACTAATAAAGAGGCACAGAGTAACAGACTGAACCAAAAAACCAAAACCCGTAAGGGGGATAAATAGTAAAAGACAAAGACTTGACTTGGGAGGGTGAATACAATATGGTGTAGAGAGATGTGTTGCAGAATTGGACACCTTAAACTTGTATAATTATGTTAACCAGGGTCATGCCAATAAAAAACAATTTAAAAAATAATGAAACTCAACCACATGTGCCTTCAGGAGATACATCTAAGCTACAAAGACAAAGTTAGACTCAAAGGGAAATTGTGAAAAATGATTCTCCAAGAAAGAACATCCCCTGAAAAGTAAGTGTAGCTATAATATATCTAAGAAAACACATTTCAAGATAACAAAGTTAACAAGAGACAAAGATGAACATTTTATAATGATAAAGGGGACACTACAGCAAGAAGATACAGCACTTCTTTTTTTTTTAATTTTATTTATTTTTATTTATTTTTTACAGAGACAGACAGTGAGTCAGAGAGAGGGATAGACAGTGACAGACAGGAGCGGAGAGAGATGAGAAGCATCAATCATTAATTTTTCATTGCGTGTTGCAACACCTTAGTTGTTCATTGATTGCTTTCTCATATGTGCCTTGACCGTGGGCCTTCAGCAGACTGAGAGTAACCCCTTGCTGGAGCCAGCGACCTTGGGTTCAAGCTGGTGGGCTTTTGCTCAAACCAGATGAGCCTGCATTCAAGCTGGCGACCTCGGGGTCTCGAACCTGGGTCCTCTGCATCCAAGTCTGACGCTGTATCCACTGCGCCACCGCCTGGTCAGGCGATACAGCACTTCTTAACATATACACACAACCAGGGAACACCAAAATATATAAAGTACTACTAATAGAAAAAAAGAATAATCATAGCTGGGGATCTTAATACTCCACTGACATCTCTAGAGAAATCATCCAAACAGAAAATCAATAAAGAAACATCAGACTTAAGTGACACATTAGACCAGGGGTCTCAAACTCGTGGCCGTGCGGCCCGCCCACCAATTTTGTGCGGCCTGCAGACTAATCAAATTTCGTGGATTAATCTGTGGGCCAGTCTGCGGGCCGCACAAAATTGGTGGGCGGGCCACGAGTTTGAGACCCCTGCATTAGACCAAATGGATATAATTGACATTTACAGAACCTTTCATCCCAGAACATCAGATTATGCATTCTTTTCCAGTGCACATGAAACATTCTCAAGAATAGACCATAGGTTGGGTCACAAAACTAGCCTTAAGAAATTCAAGAAGACTGAAATTATACCAAGCATATTCTCTGACCACAATGCTTTGAAATTAGAAGTCAACTGCAGAAAGGAAGTAAAGAACCCTACAAAGCCCTGGCCAGTTGGCTCAGCGGTAGAGCGTCGGCCTAGCGTGCGGAGGACCCGGGTTCGATTCCCGGCCAGGGCACACAGGAGAAGCGCCCATTTGCTTCTCCACCCCTCCGCCGCGCCTTCCTCTCTGTCTCTCTCTTCCCCTCCCGCAGCCAAGGCTCCATTGGAGCAAAGATGGCCCGGGCGCTGGGGATGGCTCTGTGGCCTCTGCCCCAGGCGCTGGAGTGGCTCTGGTCGCAACATGGCGACGCCCAGGATGGGCAGAGTGTCGCCCCATGGTGGGCGTGCCGGGTGGATCCCGGTCGGGCGCATGCAGGAGTCTGTCTGACTGTCTCTCCCTGTTTCCAGCTTCAGAAATATGCAAAAAACAAAAAACAAAAACAAAACAACAAAAAGAACCCTACAAATATGTGGAGCTTAAACAACATACTACTAAAAAATTACTGGGTCAAAAAAGAAATAAAAAAGGAGATTAAAGATCTTTAGAGACAAATGAGAATGACAATATGACATCTCAAAACTTTTGGAAAGTGGTCATAATAGGGAAGTTTATATCATTACAGGCATGTCTAAAGAAACAAGAGAGGCCCTGGCTGGTTGGCTCAGTGGCTGAGCGTCAGCCCGGCGTGTGGAAGTCCCAGATTCGATTCCTGGTCAGTGCACACAGGAGAAGTGCCCATCTGCTTCTCCACCCTTCACCCCCTCCTTTCTCTCTGTATCTCTCTTCCCTCCTGCAGATAATGTTCCAATGGAGCAAAGTTGGCCCAGGCACTGAGGATGGCTCCGTGGCTTCCACCTCAGGTGCTAGAATGGCTCCAGTTACAACAGAGCAACAGCCCAGATGGCCAGGGATTGCCCCCTAGTGGGCATGCTGGGTGGATCCTGGTCGGGTGCATGCAGGAGTCTGTCTGCCTCCCCGCTTCTCACTTCAGAAAAATACACACACAAAAAAAGAAATGAGAAATATCAAATAACAACTTAACATACATCTTAAAGAACTAAAAAAAGAACAAAAGCAACCCAAAGTCTACAGTAGAAAAGAAATAATAAAACTAGAGCAGAAATGAATTAGAGAACAAAAAGACTATACAAAATAATACAAAAAAACTAATTTTTGAAAAGATTAATAAAATTAAACTCTAGGCTAGGCTCACTAAGAAAAAAAGATAAGATTCATATAAACAAAATCAGAAATGGAAGAGGAGAAGTTCTCATAGCACAGTTATACAAAGGATCATACTAGAATAGTATGGAAGATTATATGCCACCAGATTCAATAACCTAGAAGTAATGGATAAGTTTCTAGACTGAATCATGAAAAACTGAAAAACCTAAATAGACGAATCAATGTTGAGGAAATTGAAACAATTATCAAAAACCTCCCAAAAAATAAAGTCCAGGAAAATGTAAATGCTGCCACACAAACAGTAGTCAGTATATTAGCTCTAGATGTTTCTACCATGCTGTTCTGAATAATAATTTGGTTTTTGTTGGATATCATAAAAAGACTATTTCAAAGAATGTTTGGAAAAGATGGGTTAAATAGATACTGTTTGAGTTGGGCTCTCCTCCAGAAGATGGAGTTCTAACTCCCAGTACCTCAGAATGTGATCCTAAGTCTTTACAGAGGTAATGAGTTTAAAATGAGGTCATTATGGTAGGTCCTAATCTGTTATGGCAGGTATTCTTAAAAATGGGGGGAAATTTGAAATGGACATGTAAGAGGAAGAAGGCCAGATGAAGACTAGAATTTTGCTACTGCAAACCAAGGGACTACCAAAAACTGAGAGAAAGGCCTAGAACAGATCTTTCCTCACCCTCAAATGATTCAGTAAAAATATTACGTGTGTGTGTGTGTGTGTGTGTGTGTGTGTGTGTGTGTGTTATGTATGTGCATACACACACACAGGGAGAGAGAAGGGGAAAGAAGGGAAGAAGAGAAAAGTTCACATAAAAAATGGGCCAGGGGATATCACCAATAATAAACCTGAGTAAAGGGCATATAAATGTTGTATGCTATTTTTATTTTTGCAACTTCTTTAAAGTTTAACATTATTTGCTAAAAAACAAACAAACAGTTAAAAACAATTTAACGCCAAAGTCACTGTTGGAAATATTTTTACTAAAACATACACATATAACCAAACATAAAACAAGTATCAAAAGATAAAATGAAAAAGAAAAGTAAGGGACAAAGGGAGGGAAAAGCATAAATCAGTTCTCTTCTTCCCCTCTCTTTGGGGGGATGGAAGGTTACTTTCCGTTATAATGACCAAGGAAATTTGCCAGTTTACATAAAATTCTTAGCTGGAAAAGTGTGTTGTACAGAAAACAGTTACCGGCAAATCGAACAGACATAAATACCACAATAAGGAGTCATTTATCGGCTATTGCTGTGCAGCGATGCACTAAAGTACCCACAGGCAGGACAAAAGCCAAAGCAGAGGCTGCTTTTCAGATATGCTGCCACTGCAGGTGACATGGCCCAGCGCCAGGGACAAAGGCAGGGAGGGTGCGGGTCACTCCTTCGCAGCAGCGCAGTACACCACCGAGAGCAGCGGTGGGCATGAAGGGAACTGGGGGAGAAGGCAGTCTGTAAATTCAGCCTCCAGTCTCGTTCTGTGAGCCCATTAGTTCGCTCTTCCTTCCCAACCACTGTCAGGAGGCCCTCCCGAAACGATCCCTTCCAGCCGTACTGGCAGCACACTACTGCGACAATTTATGCAAAGATTAAAAACAAAAGAATAGTGCATTTCCTACTAACCCTCTTTCTCTTCTATTATAAAAAGAATTTCTGCTTCCACCATTCTTCTTCTGCCTTCTAACCTCTGGAGAACTTACACTGCTCTGGACAAGCAGGAAGCTACCACAAATGAGGTTTTGCTGTTTGTTGTTTTTATTTTCCTCAAGTCAAAGAACCAAAGTACTTCAATAATTTAAAGAAAAAAAAATTATGAAAAAATGCTCCAAAATGAATTAGGTTCACCAATCTGTAAAATAACATCACCAGGAATAATTTGGGAAGAGTATCAATTCCAGTCATGGTGATTGGGGTGAATTTTTATAAAGGAGGTCACTTTTTTTTTTTTATTTTTTGAGAGAGAGAGGAATGAGGAATGACAGGGGAGGAAGGAAGAGAGAGACAGAAGGATCAACTCATTGTTTCACTTAGTTGTACCACTGATTGCATTTTACATGTGCCCTGACTGGAGATCGAACCAGCACCCTCAGAAGTAGAGCTGATATCTTGAGCTGGCGACCCCAGCACTTAAGGATGGTACTCTATCCACTACACCAGAGGTTCCCAAACCCCGGGCTGCAGACTGGTACCAGTCCGTGGGCCATTTGGTACTGGTCCGCAGAAAAAGAATAAATAACTTCCATTATTTCCATTTTATTTATATTTAAGCCTGAACGATGTTTTATTTTTAAAAAATGACCAGATTCTCTCTGTTACATCCGTCTAAGACTCACTCTTGATGCTTATCTCAGTCACATGATACATTTATCTGTCCCACCCTAAAGGCTGGTCCATGAAAATATTTTCTGACATTAAACCGGTCCGTGGCCCAAAAAAGGTTGGGGACCACTGCACTACACCACAGGCCAGGGAGGAATGACATTATTAACATGTTTAAGACTGATGCCATGTGAAGAAAGGCTTAACAGAAGGGCGACAGTTCACATATAGATTATAAAAGGGAAGCACAAGAAGTAGGATTTGGATCGTGTGTCCTAAACAGATCTAGTAAAAAGGGTGTTCAGCCACATAAATATGAATATTCTGATTGTCCTGTAGGCATTCTATCTCTGCATTGGAGACAGGGCATCTTCTAACATGGCTATTAAGGTCTGTTTCAGAATTTGCATGTCATCCCATGAGGGCAGGAGCCTTGTATGTTTTGGTTGCTTCTGTAACCCCAGAACCTAAGAGCATGTAAGCTCTGAACAAAGTTTTCAATGAAGTATACCGTCAACTTTCACTTTTATTCTATGTCAATCTTACTGTACAGTGATTTTTGCTTATATCTGGATCCCCATACTGTTTTGGCTAAGATAGAGACTGCTGGCCAGAACAAAAAAAATATTCTTTTTAACTAGATAGTTAAATTTTCTTAACAAATACTTGGCTTTATATGTTATCACTTCTAAAATGTTTAGTGCAAGCTGATAACTAAAACGTTTACAATAACTGGGACATAAGAAAACCATCTCTCGCCATCTTCTGGTTCCCATGACGCTTTTCGTGATTTTACTGATTTTACATTTGAATCTCTTTCCTCGTATTAAAATCTTTATTTATTTTATTTAAATTTACTGTTTACATAGATTCAAGTGTCCCACCAAATATATCCCCCCACCCCCATATTCCCCTCAACATTCCCTTGCCCCCTGCCCCCACACCCTCCTCCCTTCTCTCCAGGATTTGCTGTCCTGTTCTCTATAACGCTGTGTTGTATGTATATATACTTTCACCAATCTCTTTCCCTTCCCTGCTCCCATCCTCTCATCCCCTTTCCCTCTGTCCTCTTTTCCTCTGGTCCCTTTGATCCTGCCTCTGTCTCTATTCCACTCCTCAGTTCACACTGTTCATTGGATTCCTCAAATGAGTTAGGTCATATGATATTTTTCTTTCTCTGCCTGGCTTATTTCACTTGGTATAATAGTTTCCAGGTCCATCCATGTTGTCGCAAAAGGTAAGACTTCCTTCTTTTTCATGGCTGCATAGTATTCCATTGTGTATAGGTACCACTGCTTTTTAATCCACTCATCTACTGATGGACACTTGGGCTGTTTCCAGATCTTGGCTACTGAAAACAATTCTGTAATAAATATGGGGGTGCATTTTTTCTTTTGAATCAGTGATTTGGTATTCTTAGGATATATTCCTAAAAGTGGGATGGCTGGGTCAAAAGGCAGTTCCATTTTTAATTTTTTGAGGAATCTCTGTACTGTTTTCCACAGTAGCTGCAACAATCTGCATTCCCACCAGCAGTGCAGGAGGGTTCCCTTTTCTCCACATCCTTGCCAGCACTTATTATGTGTTGTTTTGTTAATGTGCGCCATTCTGACTGGTGTGAGGTGATATCTCATTGTGGTTTTAATTTGCATTTCTTTAATGATTAGTGATGTTGAACATTTTTTCATCTGCCTATTGGCCATCTGTATGTCCTCATTGAAGAAGTGTCCATTTCTTTTGCTCGATTCCTGATTGGATTGTTTATCTTCGTGGTGTTGAGTTTTACAAGTTCTTTATAAATTTTGGTTATTAACCCTTTATCAGACGTATTGTCGAATATGTTCTCCCACTGTGTGGTTTGTCTTTTTATTCTGTTCATATTGTCTTTAGCTGTACAAAAGCTTTTTAGTTTGATATAGTCCCATTTGTTCATCCTGTCCTTTATTTCACTTGTCCGTGGAGATAAATCAGCAAATATTGTATATTGCTGCGAGAGATATCGGAGAGCTTACTACCTATGTTTTCTTCTAAGATGCTTATGGTTTCACAACTCACATTTAAATTTTTTATCCATTTTGAGTTTATTTTTTGTGAATGGTGTAAGTTGGTGGTCTAGTTTCATTTTTTTGCAGGTAGCTGTCCAATTTTCCCAAAACCATTTGTTGAAGAGGCTGTCTTTACTTCATTGTATGCTCTTACCTCCATTGTCAAATATCAATTGGCCATAAAGGTGTGGGTTTATTCCTGGGTTCTCTGTTCTGTTCCATTGACCTATATACCTGTTCTTATGCCAGTATCAAGCTGTTTTGAGTACAATGGCCTTGTAGTATAACTTGAAATCAGGAATGATAATACCACCCACTTTTTTTGTTGTTGTTGTATTTTTCTGAAGCTGGAAACGGGGAGAGACAGTCAGATAGACTCCTGCATGCGCCCGACCGGGATCCACCCGGTACGCCCACCAGGGGCGATGCTCTGCCCCTCCGGGGGGGTTGCTCTGTTGCGACCAGAGCCACTCTAGTGCCTGGGGCAGAGGCCAAGGAGCCATCCCCAGCGCCCGGGCCATCTTTGCTCCAATGGAGCCTTGGCTGCAGGAGGGGAAGAGAGAGACAGAGAGGAAGGAGAGGGGGAGGGGTGGAGAAGCAGATGGGCGCTTCTCCTGTGTGCCCTGGCCGGAAATCGAACCTGGGACTTCTGCACACCAGGCCGACGTGCTACCACTGAGCCAACCGGCCAGGGCCGATACCACTCACTTTATTCCTCTTTTTCAAGACTGCTAAGGCTATTTGTGTTCTTTTTTGGTTCCATGTAAATTGTTGGAATATTTGTTCTATATCTTTGAAGTATATCATTGGTATTTTAATAGGAATTGCATTGAATTTATAAATTGTTTGGGGTAATATAGACATTTTATTTTATTTTATTTTATTTATTTTTCCTGAAGCTGGAAATGGGGAGGCAGTCAGACTCCCGCATGCGCCCGACCGGGATCCACCCGGCATGCCCACCAGGGGGCGATGCTCTGCCCATCTGGGCATCGCTCTGTTGCGACCAGAGCCATTCTAGTGCCTGAGGCAGAGGCCATGAAGTCATCCCCAGCGCCCGGGCCATTTTTGCTCCAATGGAGCCTCTGCTGCAGGAGGGGAAGAGAGAGACAGAGAGGAAGGAGAGGGGGAGGGGTGGAGAAGCAGATGGGCGCTTCTCCTGTGTGCCCTGGTCAGGAATTGAACCTGGGACTCCTGCACGCCTGGCTGATTCTCTACCACTGAGCCAACCGGCCAGGGCCTAATATAGACATTTTAATAAGGTTCATTCTTCCTATCCATGAACACGGTATATGCTTCCACTTGTTTGTATCTTCCTTGATTTCCTTTTTCAATGTTTTATAATTTTCTGAGTACAAGTGTTTAACCTCCTTGGTTAAATTTACTCCTAGGTACTTTATTTTTGTTGTTGTTGCAATAATGAAGGGAATTGTTTTCTTTAAAAAAAATATTTTAGATTTTAGTTTATTCATTTTTTAGAGAGAGGAGACAGAAAGAGAAAGAGAGACAGAGAGAGAGAGAGAGAAACAGAGAGAGAGAAGGGGGGTGGAGCAGAAAGCATCAACTCCCATATTTGCTTTGACCAGGCAAGCCCGGGGTTTCGAACCGGCAACCTCAGTGTTCCAGGTCGACACTTTTACCCATTGAGCCACAGCATGTTAGCCCAGGGGTTGTTTTCTTAATTTCTCTTTCAGATAGTTCATTGTTGGTGTATAAAAATGCCTCTGATTTCTGAATATTAATTTTATATCTTGCCACCTTGCTGAATTCATTTATAAGGTCCAGTAGTTTTTTGACTCCTCATATTAAAATCTTGATCTTGACATTAACACGATTATTTATTTGCTTAACATACAACCCACCTGTAATAGTTTCAAAAGAACTATACCATTATTATCTAAATATAAGACTAGTTTTAAAAGTTTAATATCTCTTCTGGTTCTTTTGTCCATAAAACATATCCTACCAGGGATATACTTATCTTACTAAGAAAACTTATTCCAGTATGTTTTCAATTTTCAGGGACTGGATTTTTCCTCTCTTTGATTTTATTTTTTAAGTTATATAAAACATTTCAGAGTTTTAAAGTCAAAACTACTGAAGAATGTAGATTCTGCTAGTGAATATGACATTTTTTACTTTGGCCTGTGTATTTTGGGGAAAGACACCTGTAAATTGGGTCACAGGATAAACAGGTAGGTGCTGTTGCTCGAGAACGGCAAACTTCCCTTCAGTGAAGTAGTCATTTTGCATTCCCACCAGCAACACAGGAGAATGCCCGTTCTCCCACAGCCTCATCCACAGAGTATGCTGGAACTGGAATATATTGGAATTGGGCCAGTTCTGAAAGACACAGATGGAATTTCAGAACAATTTATATTTCTTTTATTATGAGAGAGGTTGAGTATTTTTTCATGTGTTGAAGGGACACTGACATTTCTTTTTCTGTGAATTGTTGCTGTTTTTTATTAGATTGTTGGATTTATTTCTCTATAATTTTTAAGAGTTCTTTATAAATGAGGTTCACCAGCCATTTGCCTAAGTGTTAAATCTCAAATATTTTTATTCAGTTTGTCATTTGTCTTTTGACTTTGCTTCTGATGCGTTTTATCATGTGAAAGTTATTATTTGTGGTTAGGCAATCAAAAGGATCCTTTCTTTTTGTTAATACCTTCGGATTTTGAGACACAGTTGGAAAAGTTTACCCCGCTCTCAGGTTCTATGGAAACTCACTGATGTTTTCTTCTAGCACTTGCTTCCCTTCTGCACATTTAAGTATCTGAGCCTTGGTTTCTGGTACGAGGAACAGACACAAGGTTATCTTTCTTCACATGGTTAGTCCATACCATTTATTATAAAGTCCATCTACAATGAGCATAAACAGTGTGTGGCAGGCACTGTGGTGAGTGAGAATGGCAGGAGGAATGATATAACCTAGGAGCTAGAAGCTAAAAGCACCACTGCTGTAGGCTCCTGCGTCAGGAAGAGGAAGAAATCTGGATTTCCACCACACACCTCCAGCTGCACCCCTGCAGCTGAAGTCTACACGAAGGGGAATCACTACTCCACAGTTCTTTTCAGGATCAGGTACATGGGATATTCATGGGGAGGAAATTTCTATTACTATTACAAAATTTAAAAATGTGTTTGTTAGTATATTAATGTTTTAATGAAACATTATATAAAATTGGTAGGAAGTCACAGGAAGTTACTACAGAATAAACATAGATTTGTATACTTCTTCCAGCATAACTTTAGAAACAGTAACATGTCACTTTATTTTGCTTTTATATAGGACAGGAAGAGTCACTAAACAAATGTAGTTTATATTTTACTTATCCACAGTTCGGATTTCAGGTGTTTAGAGAATCCAGAACCTAGCAAAACCTCAAAGCACCTGCAGGCCATGCAGAACACAAGCACAAATCTTAGGAACTTTAATGGTGGAAGTCACTGTCGTCTCTTGGGCTTTTACCTTGACTTGTATTCATAAAATAACAAAATAGAGCAAAAGATGAAAACCCTGAAAGAAAAAGTGACAGCTGACACAGGAAGAACTCTTGAATGCTGACAGAAAAAAACTATTAAAAGAAAGAAAAAAAAAGACAGGACTATGAGTCATTTTCAGCTGCAGAACAAAAATTCTGTGTATCACAATAGCTCTTCAGGAAAAGATGGAAAATACCTGAATATTTAGCTGTGAATGTAACAAAAAAGGCTATTTATATTTAGTTCTGAATTCTCTGCTTAAGAGTAAGAGAAATGTGTAATTCACTTTATAAAAAGATTTTTTTTCCAAGAGAAACGGTGAAAAGCATTGTTGTTTGAAAGTATAAAGTTTGATTTTATGGAACTTTTTCCATACGGGAATTACCCCATTTCTAGGTGACAATGAATATATGAAGCACTGTTCTATTCATTTTGGAATGTTTCTACTGAGGTAAGAGTGGAAAATGAAGTTAGTGGGTCTCTGTTCTCCTTTCTTAACTTCTTCAGAAGACATGACATTGTACAAAAAAATAGTTGTGATACAACAGATAAGGATATAATATACACTGCTCACAAAAATTAGGAGATCAGGGAATGTGCAGATACTTCAATACTTTCAACCTTTTGTATAGTGCATTTTCACTAATGAAATAAAAGTTGGTATTGCATCTCATTTGCATAATTGAACAACTTTCTTTGACTTGTCATTTGTTTTTCTGATGTTCTTGTTTAATAAAAATAAATCAGGCCCTGGCTGGTTGGCTCAGAGACAGAGTGTCAGCCTGGCATGCGGAAGTCCCGGGTTCAATTCCTGACTAGGGCACACAGGAGAAGCGCCCATCTGCTTCTCCATCCCTCCCCCTTTCCTTTCTTTCTATCTCTCTCTTCCTCTCCCGCAGTCAAGGCTCCACTGGAGCAAAGTTGGCCTCGGTGCTGAGGATGGCTCCATGGCCTCTGCCTCAGGCACTAGCATGGCTCCGGTTGCAATGGAACCAACACCCCAGATGGGCAGAGCATCGCCCCCTAGCGGGCTTGCCGGGTGGATCTTAGTTGGGCACATGTAGGAGTCTGTCTCTGCCTCCCCACTCCTCACTTCAGAAAAATACAAAAAATAAATAAATAAATAAATCAAATGCTTCTTTTTTTTATTGCTTCATACTAATTTTGAAATAGCCCCTAATTTTTGTGGGCAGTATATATGACTATAGCACAAAGCAAGAAGGAATGAACCTGGGTTTGAACAAAGCCACTATATTTTACTGGAATTAAACTAGTATTAATCCAAAGTAGAATGAAATATTTGAGATAAACTGAGATAATTAAGATAACATATTGTCCCTTAGAGCATGAACTAAAGAAATAACTTAAAAAATTTTAATGAAATAGAATGATAGGCTAGGAATTACCTAGTTAACATAAAAAATGTAAAGAAGGACCAAAGAAACAGAGAGATCTAAAATTAAAGAACATGATTAGCAAAATGGCAGACATGAATCCAACCACAGCAATAAGAGCACTAAATGGCAGAGACTATCAGACCGGATAAATAACATGATGCTATCTACAAAAGAATCACTTTTGAATCAAAGACAAAATAGGCTGGAAGTAAAATGCAAATAGTAACCAAGTCCAGATGGCTTCAGTGGTGAACCCCATCAAATATTTGAAGAGAAAATAATACCACTCTTTCAGAGAACAGAGGAAGTGGAACACTTTGCTCCATCTCTTTCTATGAGACCAATATTATCCTGATAATAAAATCAGACAAAGACATTGCAAGAAAACAACATATCAATATTCCTTGTGAACAGATGCAAAAATTCTCAAAAGCAATAATTTCTCAACAAAATACTAACAACCAAAAAATACAATATCTATCAAAAGTATTAA
This sequence comes from Saccopteryx bilineata, assembly GCF_036850765.1. Lineage (NCBI taxonomy): Eukaryota > Metazoa > Chordata > Mammalia > Chiroptera > Emballonuridae > Saccopteryx > Saccopteryx bilineata. The sequence goes on along the minus strand of NC_089490.1, from coordinate 183,416,097 downwards.
TACTATCCAAGTGTGATATATTCAAGAAATACAGATTGGTTCCACTTTCATTTTTTTTCTATATTGATATCTGTTGTTATGGGTTAAATTGTGTCCCTCCAAATTTAATGTTGAAATTTTAACTTCCAAGTAATGTGTTATATTACCTGATTTGGAAGTATGGTAATTAATTATTTATGTAAAATGAGATCATGCTGGAGTAGGGTGGGTCCTAAATCCAGTATGACAGGTGTCCTTATAAAAAGGGGAAATTTGGACACAGACCGGACATAGAGGGAGACTGATGTAAGGAGACACAGGAGAAGACAGCTAACAACAAGCCTGCAGAAGGCCTCTCCTCACTGTCCTCAGAAGAAACCTGCTCAACTCTGAACTCAGACTTACAGCCTCCAGAACGGTGAGACAGTACATTGCTATTGTCTGAGCCACCCAGTTTGAGCACTTCGTTAACTCAGCCCTCAGACACTAAAACAATAACTCTTCATCTCAGCCCCTTAAATTGAAAAGTCCTTCCTTTCGCCACTGATCCGCAATATCAACTCTACAGCAGATGATGTCTCTTTATATGGCTTGGTCAGTTTTGGAGATCTCTGTTCACTTCAGTTAGTCTATTCCTCCTAATTTCCCCTAATTACTAGAGCTGTCTACTAATTCTGGATATACAGGGAAGCAAGTCCCTCTGATATCTGTTCTTGTTCTCAGAGAGGGTCTTGGCTATAACTGACTCTTAGCTCCTGAACAACTTTTTTTCATATTCCAATAAATCAAAACAAACCTGTTGAAACTTGGATTGCTTTTTATTTTGAATTTATAAATAATTTTTTAAAAAGTTATTGATTTGAGCTTGACCAGGTGGGCACACTAGATAAAGCATTGGACTGGGATGTGGAGGACCCAGGTTTGAAGCCCCAAGGTCGCCAGCTTGAGTGTGGACTCATCTAGTTTGAGCAAGGCTCACCAGCTTGAGCCCAAGGTTGCTGGCTTGAGCAAGGGGTTACTCGCTCTGCTATAACTCCCCCTCCCCCATCAAGGCACATATGAGAAAGCAATCAATGAACAACTAAGGAGCCACAATGAAGAATTGATGCTTCGCATCTCTCTCCCTTCCTGTCTGTCTGCCCTCTCTCTGTCTCTCTCTATGTCACATACACACAAAAATATTATTGATTTGAGAGAGGGGGGAGAGACAGTTAGAAAATGAGAAACATAGATTTAATGTTTTACTTATTTATGCATTCACGGATTGCTTCATATGTGTGCCCTGACCAGGAACTGAACCCTCAACTGTAGTGTATTAGGACAATGCTCTAATCAACTGAGCTACTCAGCCAGGGCCTGAATTTGTAAATAAATTTATAGAGAATTAACCTATCAAAATGGGACACAATATTTTTTTTTCACTTATTTAGGTGTACTTTCTGAACTTAAAATTTCACAGTAATTACATATCAGGGTTCAAAAGCAAACCAAACAAAAGTAATTTTAGAATTTTTTCAAACTTCATACAAATGCACCCCTGTTCTCCAGGTATTTAGAGCCAACCACTGCAAAGAGTGGGGAGGAAAGAGGAGGGATGTGTCCCCAGCTGAGAATAATTAGAACAGACTGAAGCTACCATGGCTATATACATTCTTGGCCACATCATTATCAATGAGGCAAATGAAAAGGCAACTGGAAAACGAGCAGTATGAAAAAAGCATGTTATCTTCCAGCATTTCTATTTAAAAAAAAAACAAAAAAACCACACACATATATACATAAATGATGCCTGGTTAGCTTTCTTAGGAAAGAGGCTTTTAAATGCCATTTACTCGTCAGCCTAGCGTGCGGAGGACCCGGGTTCGATTCCCGGCCAGGGCACACAGGAGAAGCGCCCATTTGCTTCTCCACCCCTCCGCCGCGCCTTCCTCTCTGTCTCTTGCTTCCCCTCCCGCAGCCAAGGCTCCATTGGAGCAAAGATGGCCCGGGCGCTGGGGATGGCTCCTTGGCCTCTGCCCCAGGTGCTAGAGTGGCTCTGGTCGCAACATGGCGACGCCCAGGATGGGCATAGCATCGCCCCCTGGTGGGCAGAGCATCGCCCCTGGTAGGCGTGCCGGGTGGATCCCGGTCGGGCGCATGCGGGAGTCTGTCTGACTGTCTCTCCCTGTTTCCAGCTTCAGAAAATAGCAAAAAAATAAAAAAAATAAAAAAATAAATAAATGCCATTTACTCAGAATGGCAACAAAACAGAAACAAGGATATGAATCAAGGTAAAAAAAGTACAATGCCTTTCAATTCTCAATCAATCCTCTCAACCTTACAGTGTTTTTAAACACTGTAATTTGGAACATAACATGCCATTATCTAATTGCTCTATCATTGCAAACTCAACATCTCAAGCTGTAGGTTTTGCTACAGACCAGGGGTCCCCAAACTTTTTACACAGGGGGCCAGTTCACTGTCCCTCAGACTGTTGGAGGGCCGGACTATAAAAAAAACTATGAGCAAATCCCTATGCACACTGCACATATCTTATTTTAAAGTAAAAAAAACAAAATGGGAACAAATACAATATTTAAAATAAAGAACAAGTAAATTTAAATCAACAAACTGACCAATATTTCAATGGGAACTATGCTCCTCTCACTGACCACCAATGAAAGAGGTGCCCCTTCTGGAAGTGTGGCAGGGGCCGGATAAATGGCCTCAGGGGCCGCATGCGGCCCACAGGCTGTAGTTTGGGGACCCCTGCTATAGACACATACAGTACTTTTTGATCAACATGAGATGTTTAGTGTCAACTATGCTGTCATCACCTGAGAACGGTAAATTTTACATTCCAATGAAAATGGTAGAAAAAATTGACCTAGTTCATTCAGATTTAAGATCTATGAAAGTTTAGGTAGGTTGAATAGATTTATATTTAGCAATGAGATAGGAAAAAAATAGAATGGTGGAGAAATGAAATCTGAAAATTCTGTTTTTCTCTCAGACAATAATATAAAAACATCATTGCTTTTAATTTGTCCATGTCATCCAGAAAGGAGATATATCACACTCATTTTTCTTTACCTTCTCAAGCAAGTGACTATCACGTCACCATTATGAAATAGTAGAGAAAACAAAAGCTATAGAAGACACACAAAAGCAACTGTGATTCCAACTGGTAAACAGAGGACAGTTCATCAATAGAAGCCTTCCTTTATTAAACAATGCAGCCTCTCAGCCCAGAGAGCTTTCCACATCAACAGCCCAAGCTATCAAAGAGGAAGTAACCTCCAAAAGAGCAGTGATAAGGTCCGTCTTATTCCCTGAGTCTTACTGGGCTGGTATGTAAATACCTGTTAAATGAATGAATTACTTTTATTAAAATTAAAATAAACTATGTATCTTTCAGTTACAATAAAATGTTCCACTTCACCCACTTCTATAAACAGACCTATCATTACCGCTCAGAGTATGGTTTTCTTTGTCTCTTATTCCACTTATAACTTGAGGGTTATAAGAAGCAACATAATATAGGTCTATAACATCAACATTATATCATAAGAGATATATGATGAGAGGTCTAAACTCATACATTTTTATATTACTTGAAAGTATGAAAGCCTGTTTCTCATTTCTATTTCTGAAGCAGAATAAAACAATTTTTTGGGGCCCAGGTAATATTAAATAACACAGACCAATCTTCGGGATGTAGTTAAGATTGTTTTAGGTTTTATCCTAATTCCAACTGTTCAGAACAAAGAAAATACAAGTTATTTACCTGCAAGACCTAGGTGGGTTTTCCTTTTAAAATATATAGGATATTATCTTCTGTACATAAATCCAATCATTTAGCTAATTTCTCAATCTTACATTTAGATCTTCATCACTTACAGAAAGCTCTGAGGATTAACATGATGAGGTAAGATAGTAGTTACGATCTTCTAACACAAACAGAAAATGTGGCATTACCATTCCACTATCAAAACCATGTTGCTAAAAATATCTTGTCCCCATGAATTAACATTTGGGCAACCAAATACTTAAAAAGATGAGCTGAGTATCTTAAAATGAGTATGTCAGTTAATTAATTCTGTGATCCCCTGCTACCAATGGAGTACTGTACAATCTGTTATTATTCACTGTCCTATAGATCATCTGTTCTTGGTGCTAGTTCGTTCCAGAAAGAGAGACAGCTGCAACACTATATCTCTGTTCAACCTGAGGACCATCTGACTTTAATTGTAACACACAGCTTGATGTGGCTCTGGCTATGAGAAGCCAAAGTATCGTCTATAATAATCTGGAAAAGCAGAAACCTGCCAACAGAGGGCTGAAAACAGGGACTTGTGCTGTCTGGCTGCCTGACGGGCTGCAGGAAATATGATTAATGAGTAAGGTATAATGATATCAGGAACCCGATTAGCACCACAAAAAGGTCACAGATCAAAGTAGTATGCATTTCATGAGCTACAATCATTGCATAAAGTCTGTGAACTTGAAGAGGTAAACCAAAAAGAAGAGGGGGATAAAATCCTTATGTGATAACATGCTAACAGATACATAAAATACCATGCTAATAATTCAGTCACTTATAGAAAGTTAGCTGGAAATTATGAAATGAATCACCATGGGTTGCACTGTATAAGCTTTGTTCATCATAGGTGTGTAATAAATATTTTTGAATGAATGAAATAAATTCTTTCATAAAAACACATGTAAGTAAAATCAAGTCTCTTTCCTAATTATGAATTAAAATGATCAGAAATGTAAATACTCAATTCTAAAATATGGTTGCATTTAATTTGCAGTGATCTTTTAATATAGTTCTGCTAAGAATGTGTATTTACTCAGAGCCTAACCTATGAAGACACGTACAAAGAGGAATCACAGGAAGAAGTGTTTACTAATTTAATAAGTTATAACAAATATGCAGTTAGTAAAGTACTATTTTTTATATAATTTCATAGTCATACATAAGTTTAAAACAGGGGCAGCCAAAGCCAAAATCTGACAGAAAACAATTTGATAAGTTGCCTCCTCCTCTTTCCTATCTATCTATCTATCTATCTATCTATCTATCTATCTATCTATCTATTTTGGTGCCCATGGGAAATCTATCTCCAATAGATCTGACCCTTCTGAGTGTAAAAGTGGAAAGCACTATTAGAATGGCTTACCTCAATGCACACAATTTAAGTTTCTTAATTATCAAAATATTGTTGAAAAGCTTTAAATATAATTAATTCAATGGCTCTGTCTCATAAACTACTTTTAAAACAAAGTAAACATACCAACAAACTTCTTTGTACTTTTAATACGAAATATGGTAATGATTACTACAGAACTATTACCCTGGAGACTTAAAAATTTAAATCATATTTGAGAAAGAACATTTCAACAAGAAAATAATATGAATATGACTTTAATTATTTTATTAAAAATTTGTTCAATATCAAAGATGATTATTTATACTTTTTAAATATTATATAAATATTATTTTATACCTAACTAATAGTAAAAACATTTTTTAATGGCATTTCAAAAGGAAACATTAAAAAATGAAAAGACAAGCCACAAGCTAGAAGAAAAATATTTGGAAAAGATATGTTGAATAAAGGGCTTTTATGGCACATAAAGATCTCTTAAAAGTAAATAATAAAAAGACAAATGGCTCAATTAAAAAATAGGCATTAGATGTGAACAGATAGTTCACCACAGAACATATGTGAGTAGAAAATAAGCCAGTCAAAAGGTGGTGAACATTCATTAATCATTAGGGAACAGAAAATTAAAATCACAATGTGATACCTACTGGAATGGCTAAAAGAAGTAAGACTGACAATACCACGTCTTGGCAAGGATCTGGAAAACTGGAACTTCACACATTGTTGTTGATAATACAGAAAGGTAAACAATTCTTATTATATGACCCAGCAATTAACTCCTCATAATCTACGTAAGAGAAATGGAAACAGAGAGCCACCTTAAAACATATACCAATATTCAGTAACAGTCTAAAATTGGATAAGACCCAAAAGTCCATAAACTGGTAAACAGATAAACAAAACTGTTGTATCTTTACAGTAGAATACTATCCAGCAATAGAATGACAGAAACTACTGATATACGCAGCAACATGGATGAACGTCAGAAACATCATGCGAAGTGAAAAAAGCCAGGTAACAAAAAGACCACATATCACATAATTCCCTTTATACACAATTTCTAGGAAAAGCAAAATTAGAGAGACAGAATCAGTGGTCGCCTGGGAGTGAGAATGGGAGCAGAGACAGGCAGCAAATATGCCTAAGGGAACTTTTTGGAGTGCTGTAAGTGTTCTAAAGGTGATTGTGGTATTGACTACACAACTGTATAAATTTACAAAAACAATGACTTTGGGCACTTTTTGAAAAGTGAATTCCATGATATATAAATTTTATCTCAAACAATGTGTGTCAAAAGGGCAATCACACACAAAAAAATTGCAAAATGACTATACCTTATATCAAGTTCTATGTGCTTCAGGAAACAAAATCCCACAATCATGGACACTTCACATTTAAAATCTGACATCTTGCCTGATCGGGCAGTGGATAGAGCGTTGGACTGGGATGCAGAGGACCCAAGTTACAAACTCCAAGGTCACCGGCTTGAGCACAGGCTCAATTGCTTTGAGCAAAGCTCACCAGCTTGAGCCCATGGTCGCTGGCTTGAGCAAGGGGTCACTCAGTCTGCTATAGCCCCCTAGTCAAGGCAAATACGAGAAAACAATCAATGAACAACTAAGGTGCCACAATGAAGAATTGATGCTTCTCATCTCTCTCCCTTCTTTGTCTGTCTGTCCCTATCTGTCCCTCTGACTCTCTCTGTCTCTTGTCACAAAAAAGTAAATAAATAAAATTAAAAAAATCTGACATCTCCTTCAATATTATCCAGAGCTAAGCTTTGTCTTTTGCTATCATTTTAGTAACTTAATGAGACTTCAAAAGTGCTAGGGGTAGAAGTAAAATGCAATGTGCACCTTAAGACTATGATAGCAAAAAACTTAAGGAAAATTAAAAAGAAAGACTGATAGAATATTATAAGGTACTATTTTCTGAGTGCCTAATATAAACCAGAGAATATTTAGATATTTTACACACATAATTACAATTTTATACTGATAATTTCCTACAAATGAGGAAACCAAAGCTCAGAATGATCAAATTTCTCAGAGTCTCATAATCAGCCCAGTGATGTACCGAGATTAAGGAAACTGGTCTAACACGAAAGCTGCTGTTCTTTCCCTCCCCTCCTCACTTCCAGTACATGGAACACGTGAAATTTCAACAACAATGAGATTGCAATCAGGATTGGGAAAACAGGAGTAAAATATAATTGTTGGTATAAAGAAATGTCACCTAGAATGCAATGTTTTTTGTAAATATAAATTACCAAACAATGCGATTTACATTTCATCTTTAATATGGAACATAAAATATTACTTCTAAATACTAAGTTTAACACTCTGTTTCTAAACTTTTATAAAAATGAAAGGCAAAAAGCCCTATTACTTTTTCACAAAACAGCTAACTCATAAGTCAGAAGACATTGAAGAGTCCACTAGAGAGGATTCTGAAGAATTGTTTGTAAGCACAATGATTACTGTGTGTTTAAGTTTTTTAAGTTTTCATATTCTAAACATTACGTAAAGAGTTTCTTCAAAAGACGGAGGGAAGCTATAATCTGAGTATCTTGTTTCTATCACCAAAATGTGCAATGACCTTCTAACCCGGAACACAGAATTACATACTTTTGCTGGTACAAGAAATCCATGTTAGGAAAAGCAGTTTAACTTACAACTTTCACTTATAATTTTTAAATATCACATTCAAATGAAAGTGACCTAAATTCTGTATATGAGGCTTTAGAAAAATCATACCTTTCAAGTCAATAATATTTTATCAAGTTTATATGAAGATTCATAAACTATTATGTCTCTCTTAGCCCTAATCAACCACAGTTTTGTCTAGAAGAGCCAGGGTTAATAATTATACCAACACATGAATGATATTTTGAGAAAAGAAAGGCTCATGACAGACAGAGTAGATGATTGCTATCTTACCAATCTGTTTATACGAACAAATTCTTCAGAAGTTTTGGCCCAAGGAGGAAGTTCAACATCAGACACTACTGTTCCATCATCCATCACTCCAAGATTATAATTATTGAAGTTGACAAACATCTCAGGGAGATAATAAAATTCAGGTATCAACTCCTATATAAAAATAAAAGACAATGTCATATTATAAATTATAGAATACTGAGTAGTCAGTCATAAAAGGCTCTGATTATTTCCTGTTGTGCAGAAGAGAAACAAAATAAATACAATTTTTTTTTCTCTTTTCCTATCACAGCCCTTCTATAAAGTCCCTATTAGAGTAGAAAGATCCCATCCAACCATAGTTAAATAACATCTTATTTACTGGTTCTACTTCCTTCAGGATAATTCTCATAAACCTCAAAATTCTTAAATACCAATACTTGAGCAATGAATACTTGAAGTCTGACAAGCTAGAACATAGATTAACATGCTAAATCAATTACTTAAACTAGGTATTTTTTGAGGTATATGGAATTTGTAAAAATAAAAAAATCCAAATCTTTATAAGCATTAAAACACCACTGCCTTGATCCCTTCATCAACCATATTTAGTTATGGCTTAACAGTACATTTTCTCATATTACAAAATATTCAGGTTTTGTTTTAAGGTACTAATATTGGTAAAAAAAAAAAAATCAGAATTTATAATTAGTCTTGAAAATGACCTGCATAAGAAATTGAGTAAATTAAATATGCACTTAATAGGATATTTAATAAGCAGAAAAATGCAGCCAGTTAAGCTTTTGTGTACAATAAGCCAATGTATAACTATTTCAGAGCTCCTATAACTTAGACTTGAAATCCAGTCTTGACATGGGTCAGTGACTCAGTGGTCTTTCAGATACCCCCTCAGGGCCAGCTATGGCAGGCCAGGCTTTCCAAACAGTTGAGTAAAATAGGGAGGTCATCAGATTTTGGACAAGGTCAGTATGAACTCTCCAGAGCAAAGAAAAAAGATCCAGCCGGAATTAAGCTATTATCACCTCCATCATCCATGTGAAATGTTGCTTGACTGTGAATCGTACATCCTTTGTTTACAATCACAGTAATTAACTAAGCATGGTAGAAATGAGCTTGTCCTCCAAATGCCTGACAACCACCTGGCCATTGGACTTGAAAAAACATTCAAAATAGCAATTCTTTAAAAGTGAGAACCCTGTTAAAAGTTCTACCATAAATGAAATGAAAAAATAATCATCCCCAAATTTTAAGATTCTCATCTCCAAAAGTGATGCATGTAAGTCTAATTGACAAAAGAGGGAAAAACATGTGTGTGTTATTTTATGAAACAAAAGGCTACAGCCAATTTTTCTGAGCATAAAATGAGTCAGGTACTAAAACAAATTTTTAATTTTTTTCTTTTTTCTTTTTATTTATTCATTTTAGAGAGGAGAGAGAGAGAGAGAGAGAGAGGAGAGAGAGACAGGGGGGAGGAGCTGGAAGCATCAACTCCCATATGTGCCTGACCAGGCAAGCCCAGGGTTTCGAACCAGCGACCTCAGCATTTCCAGGTCGACGCTTTATCCACTGCGCCACCACAGGTCAGGCCTAAAACAAATTCTTAATAAAACTTATCACATTTAAAATTTACAATAACTATACAGGTAAGGTATCATCTCCACTTTAAATTTTTTATTTATTTATTCATTTTTTTAGAGGGAGGGGAGAGAGAGAAAGAGAGAGAGAGAGAGAGAGAAGGGGGAGGAACAGGAAGCATCAACTCCCATATGTGCCTTGACCAGGCAAGCCAGGGTTTTGAACCGGCAACCTCAGTGTTTCCATGTTGATAGTTTATCCACTGTGCCACCACAGGTCAGGCTTTTTTTTTTTTGATGTTTTTTTAAAGACTTTATTTATTTATTCATTTTAGAGAGGAGAGAGAGAGAGAGAGACAGAGAGACAGACAGAGAGAGAGAAGGGAGGAGCAGGAAGCATCAACTCCCATATGTGCCATGACCAGGCAAGTCCAGGGTTTTGAACCAGCGACCTCAGTGTTCCAGGTCGATGCTTTATCCACTGCGCCACTACAGGCCAGGCCTCATCTCCACTTTAAAAATGAATTAAGCGTCAAAGAAGTTAAGTCATTTGTCCAAGTTTACACAGCTGATTTATGATCAATTTAGAACTTACACCAAGACTGGTCTAACTCTAAAATTTGTGTCCTTAATCATTAAATAAGCATGGATTCTACTTATACAATAACCATAATACTCATCATTTTAAATAAGTTTTAACATATATTCTGTTATTTTTAAAAAGTAAACATAAACTTTTCATTCTTTCATGATAAACAGTAGTTCTTCTGAAAAAATATAGTACACATATGAAAAATGTATATATAGATATAAATATACATTATATATATAGCATTTATTATTTAATAAAATTATATCAGAAGAATTTTTAAAATATGCTGTAATTATTATTTACTCAAATATGAAGATAAGTCACTTTATAACTATTAATTTTTGTGTGTGTGTGACAGAGATAGAGAGAGGGACAGACAGGGATAGACAGACCGGAGAGAGAGAGAGAGATGAAAAGCATCAATTCTTCATTGCGGCACCTTTGTTGTTCATTGGTTGCTTTCTCATATGTACCTTGATGCAGTGGGGGGGGGGGGCACTAGCCAACGAAGTGACCTCTTGCTCAAGACAGTGACCTTGGGCTCAAGCTGGTGAGCCCTGCTCAAAACAGATGAGCCCATGCTTAAACTAGCGACTTAGTGGTTTCTAACTGGGTCCTCTGTGTCCCAATCTGACGCTCTACCCACTGCACCACTGCCTGGTCAGGCATAACTATTAATAATTTGCTGAAAGTGTGCATTCAATATATTCCAACTTTAAGAAATTTACCAAAATGTCTTATTTTTATTCCCTATTACTTGTACTGCTTCTAAAATAAGAAAGAAGACTATGTCAACGTTGTGTATTCAAAATCAAAAGCAGAATTTTGGTTTAATGAAGTACTTATTCTTTCCATTTCAGTAATGCCCACCAGCCCCAGCCCCGGCTCTCACAACTAGAGGGCGCTGTGCTGCTTTGCCGCTCTACTCACGACACTTCTGGGCAGTAACTCTCCTCAGATTCAAACAATTAACAGTGAAATTTTAAATGCGAGATAGAGTCATTTCTTTCTTTTAAATTATTTTTTAAGTTAAACTTATATATTATAATTGTATATAATAGAACTGTACACCTAAACCTATATAATTTTATTAAACATGTCACTCCAACAGATTAGTAGTTTCTATTATAAATCAAAGATATATATTGTATCTTAAAAATATACAAAAAAATACTCATTTGTGAAACCACGAGTAGAAAGCAAAAATACAATGAGACATTTCATACCATTTTTCAAAAAAAAAAAAGAGTATTTGATCTTCATGTAGCAACAAACTTCTTATCATTTAATGTTTTTCTCTGTCTTCTACATCTGACATTTTATTCAGGTTGCTAAACAAACTGTCAAAAATATACTGGCTCAAAATAGAAATGCTCTTCACTGGTTCTTCTGTAAGTTCGAAATTTTAGTGATCAGAAATATGTTTTGTTCTTGGTCTATTTTTTATTTAAACAATAAAAAATTAAATTATTTTAGTATTTTAGTATTGACTGCTTACCCTAAATATAAATTTACTTAACTACAAATTAAATGGAACAAAAAATACAAATAGGCCCTGGCCGGTTGGCTCAGTGGTAGAGTGTCGGCCTAGTGTGCGGAAGTCCCAGGTTTGATTCCTGGCCAGGGCACACAGGAGAAGCGCCCATCTGCTTCTCCACTCCTCCCCCTCTCCTTCCTCTCTGTCTCTCTTCCCCTTCCGCAGCCGAGGCTCCATTGGAGCAAAAGATGGCCGGGGCCCGGGTGCTGGGGATGGCTCCTTGGCCTCTGCCCCAGGTGCTAGAGTGGCTCTGGTCGTAACAGAGTGACGCCCCAGATGGGCAGAGCATCGCCCCCTGGTGGGCATGCCGGGTGGATCCCAGTTGGGCGCATGCGGGAGTCTGTCTGACTGCCTCCCTGTTTCCAGCTTCAGAAAAATACACACACAAAAAAATACAAATACAAATAAAACAAATGAGAAAATTTTCACAAAAGATATGAAGAAAGTACTTTTAAGTCTTACTGAACCATGTTAAACTTTCAGTTATATAACTTGTAACATGCTAGGAGAGAGGTAATAAATTGTCAGTTTCCATATTATCATAAGATTTTATTTGAAATTTCCTACTAAAGATATCCTTTAAATTTAGTACAATAAACATAAAAATATTTCAAAATTAAAAATTTTAACTTTATTAATTAAAAAAATTAAGTACTTTCAGCCTTTTGTCTGGTGCATTTTCACCAATGAAAAGTTGGTTTTATATCTCATTTGCATAATCAAACAACTCTCTTTGACTTGTTTGCATTTCTGATGTTCCTGTTTAATAAAAAAATCAAATGCTTTTTTAAAAAAATAAAAAATAAAAAGTTAAACTTATTAAAAAAATTAAGCCTAATATTTCACTTGACATTTCTTGAGATATGGATTTGTTCTGCCCTCTTTATTTTTACCTCCCATCCTCCAATGCCCCCATTTCAGCAGAGTAGTCAGGCATTCCCAGAACTTCTGCATGGCGTAGAGAAGACAGTTCCTTTTCTCTTTTGTGAAAGTCTAAGCAAACAGAGATTATGCAAGGTGGCTAGGAGAAGCAGCGTCAAAAGTTGGTGTTTTCAAAGAGAAGCCAAAGAAGAGCAAGAAGGTTTCCCTAAAATTAGAGAGGCAAGTTTTTCTAAATCTGTAATCAGCTTTCTTTCAGCCTGAGGGTTAGGAGAGGGATGAAGAAGTCAGGCTAAAACCCAGGAGCTGGTGAACTATGACCAGGGTCACTACTTGCTCATATAGTGCAACTGTACAAATTAGAAAAAGCAACCCTTCTGGGCTAATGCAGCTGGAAGGGAACACAGTTTGGTGAGCAGAGTACAGGCTATGTTTCTGTTCCTACTCTTTCCTTCCTCCAAGCATCCTTGCATAGAAAACAATCTGCCGAACTGTATGCAGTGACTTGATGCTGGTATTCTTAGGGGAGCTAGTCCCATGGTGTCGAGATTTTTGGCATCAGCATGAGGCTTCGTGAGAATGGGAATTTTACAAGCTTGTTCACCACCACACCTTCAAAGCTTATACACGAATAAGCTTAGATACATATAAGGCATTCAGTAAAAACCTGTTGTTGACTGAATGACTGAAAATGATATTTAAACTAAAAAGAGTGGGGGAAAACTAGAACAGCTCTGACAAGGGGAATATTTTTAAAAGAGGTACAGAGATTAAAACACACATCTCAGTTTTACCAAGGATGTATGAAGAACTATTTAATTGGTTTAGAGAGGACTATACAGACAAGGTGGGCAATGAAGTTGGAGGCATAGGTAGGGTCAAAGTATGGAAAGCCTTGAATGCCAGGCTACCAAGTTTAGCTTATTTTCCACAAGGAAAAAAAAAGTTTTCCATATGGGAATTTTCAAAATGAACATGAATTTAAAATAGGATGAATATTTCCAAGAAATTAACACTGAAGGGAAAGATTATGAAGAATCAACATGTCACATAAAAGGACATCATCAAATAACCGCAAATTAAGTAAAGGAGTGAGCAGGTATACTTAATACATATTATAGCCTCAAAAGAAAATTTGCATGATTTCAGCTGATGTGAGTTGAATATCCTCAATATAAAATAAACATGCTGAACTCAACTGAGATACACCAACATGTGACAAAAGAAGTATACATACAGCCTAAAGTTCACTGTAAATGAAAATGGCATTTAAGTTATACAGTGGAATTCCACCTTAATCCTGAAAGCATCTTTCTAAGAAACATGACTTGATATTACCCAATATTACAGTTTAAAATTATCTCCTTTGACAGATGAAATTTAGTAACTGAGTCAAAGATTAAGTCTTTCTAATAATTCTAATGTACATTTACAAAGTAAAGTATGTTTTATATTCATCAGAACAGAACATTCAGCCCTGGATAAAAAACACATGTTCAACAATTCTTTAAAACATCAGTAGAAAATGTTAAGTAAACAACACTGACAGAAGACAGAGATATTTACAATTCACATTTTCCCCTGACTTGCTGACAATGATTTTAATCTCTATCACTTAATTAGGCAGATGGGTCTTAGAAGCAGGTAACATGGTCAAAATGTATTGTATCATCTCCTAAAATAAAACTTTGAAAGGTTCAACCAGAGGTTATACCACAGTTCAGGATAAGCCCATTGCTTTGATCACAAATCCCAAGGCTTTCATGGTATAATGACAAGGATTGGTTGTGACCACACATATGCTTTAGTTTTCTTTATTAAGGTATGACCCCCACTGATATGAATGGCATCTGCAGAGAGTCTGTATGATTCTCCTGCTAATAGTCTCCAATTTTGTCCACTGAATTAAAACCATTACTTCAATGATACCTGGGCACCCATGACAAATACTAGTCTATTAACCCAAAGAAACAATATAACTGAAATTAAAAATAAAAATAAATATGCTACATCATAGCTAAAAATAAAATTTTATTTTATTCTTACTAAAATGTGAAATCCTGATAACTCAAATATCAGAATGAGAGCAAGACAACTATGGGACATTGATGGTAATAAAAATGTGAAAGCAACATTTTAACTTTTCACCACTGGAAAAAAATCTGTTTTTAGGTTTTCTTGATGAATAAAAATGTGAAGGAACAATATACTAAGGAAAAAATAATGTACATGCTCTGATACATTTTAACTTTCAAGTATTTATTTTGTTATCCCATAAATGAAAAAAAAATTAGAGCTGAATTGTATCTATAAGTCATTTTAAATAGATTGCATATCTGTAAGTTTTCAAATTGATGTTTAAATTTAGTTTCTCATTATTTAGTAGTAGATAAAATATCCTTTTTTCATTAGGTAAAAAAAACATAACAGCAATTTTTTAAACTGGAGAAGGAAATATAATCTATAACCCTTCTAGACAGATCCCATAAATATCATGTAGTTTTAGATATTAGAAAAACTGTCATTTCAAATGCATTAAAATAAAGAAAAATCATAGATTACAAACCAATAGATAATAGATAATCTATCTGAATCTAATACACTGAAGACAATAATTGGGTTTGAGTCTTGTCTACTCAAATTACTGGTCACATGCCCTTAGATTAATTCAATTTTTCTGAGCCTTATTCCCCTCAATTGCCATTTTTAAAACACAGGGTTACTGTGAAGCTCATATGAGATAATACAGAATTCTATATGCACATAAGATCTTATTACTATTATTATTACTATTATTATTATCATTAAATGTAACCCCTGAGAAAAATCCCAAATTACAGGCTCAACTTGGCTGATTCTTAAAGCCAACAAGACATTCACTGAATTATGCTCATTCATAAAAGCATTTAACATAAGTCTACAGGCATTTAATAAAATTTACTTGTAGAAATTAATGTGGCCACAAAAATATTTGAGACTTCATAATTCCTACTAAATAACTATCATATGTAAAACAAATTTATTATTTTTTTATTAGCAATGACAGTATGGCTTAACATGTCTCACTTTATGATGAATACCCTCAATATTTTATAGTTCTCTCCGCTTTCAACACACTTTCCACTTCCATATTTGGGCTGAACGTTTTCACGGAGCTTTTTGCTGTTGCAGGCCCCTATCTTCATGGAAACTAACTTGGGAAGAGATAAGAAGCATCAATAATGCAAACAATAGGTACACTATAGCTGCCAGAAGAGAAGACATAAACTAAATGCCCACCTTAAATCCCTTCTAAAAAAGTTATAAAACACATATATATTGTTATGTTTATGAATGAGAATAATTAAAACCAATGTCGATGAACACATTAATGAGCAATCTAAATTTATAATTGAACTAAAATATCTTTAGATTACCAGTCAAAAACCAAATCACAGCTAAATGTGTGTACATTTTTATAATTCAGGATGACAGAAACATTTTTTAAGTACCTTAAAAGATTTTTTCCTGCCTAGTATGCAAGTAGCATAAGAAGAAAAATACTCTGTGTTTCAAGTAATTTTTTATCAAAGAACAAAAACAAAATAAATCATTGTGGACACAAAAGTACAAAGTTCAATGCTAAAAAAAAAAATAGTACAGCAGGTCCTCGGATAACTGTGTTGTTGTTGTTGGTCAAGACTTTAAGTCTTGTTTGTATCAGTTAGCCTATGGTAAAATGGGTTTTGTTGTTTGTTGTTTTGCTTAAAGTCGTCATTAAGTGAAGTCTTACTAACATGGATAAATCATATTGATATATGAAGAAGAAAGGGTTAAAGAGATATGGTTAAATTAATTAATTCCTAATTTATTCATGTTGTATATATAAAACTGCTATGCACAGGTAATTAATCCAATTAGTGTTTTATATTGCTAAGAGAGCTGAGACAGCTTGAGCACACTCTTACACAGTTGTGCAAAATCAAGAGAGAGAAGAACAAAAATATAAAAACTTAAAATAAAAATAAACAATACAAAGAACAAGAAGAGGGGAGAAGGAGAGAAGATGATGAGAAAAAGAAAGGGAGTACCTGAACCAGAAATGTGCGAGGGATATATGGAAAAGAATTAGAGTTTTAGTTTCCTTTAACATTCAAAAATACTGATTTACAAGTATATCTGAAAAACAGGAAGAATAATGACAAAAATATTTATACTAAGAAAATAAAACTACCAAATTATCAAAGTGTAAAATTTCTTTCTTAAATGAATGCATCAAGAAATATAATTCTAGCAATATGTTTAACTGTAGTTGAACACTTACTTATAATGGCTGTAATGCTGATGCTATCAGCATCCATGGAATGTATTATGGTAGGCAGTGTGCTCATAGGGGAAAAGGAAGCTAACTTATCTTCAAATTACAGACCCCTGGGATTTCAGAGGTAGAAGAGGGCAAGTCAAAGGTCTCATGTTTTACAAATCTCTGAAGACACAAATAAAACTATTCCATGATCATCTCCATTTTGTATTCTTTAACAAATCTGTGGGCACTTAAAATGGTTGAGGGTTAATTTTTAAAGCTAAAACTAATTCTTGTAATATTACTGTCATTAAAAATTTATTTAGTAATATCTTAGGATTTAATTGCATTCTATTTACTTAATTGTAAGTATCAAATATGCTGTACTGAGCCTACTAAGTTTCTAACAGTATAAACTTTATATTCATCACTAAGAATCCACAATGAATTATAAAATGGGTTTTTTAATTGAATACATTATGTTCACATGGACTTCTTTTGTAAACTAACAGTAAGAACTTAATCTATCTTAATTGTAAATATGTAGAAAATTGAATCATTAACAACTCTTGGTCAGCAAATGATAGTCAGCTTTCTATTTCCCTGTGGCCAGAAAAGCTCCTCCTAAAACACAGATGTCAGTGGCCCACCCCATGTACACACATATCCACATGGGGTTTGCTTTGCCCTTCTAGCTGGGGTGACCATATGCTCCCTTCTTTCTCCTCAAATGACCTCTCTCTTTTTCCCAGGCTCTTTCACTGACTTCTTTTCCTACCTCTTTAAATCTATTCATTCTTTCATTTAACCAATATTTGCTGATTTCTAATTAACTGCAAGTCATGTTCTAAATGCTGAGTTCACAAAGTAGATGAAAAAAAAAAAGTCCCCACTTTCACAGACCTATAGTGATAAAGACATAAAATAAACAAACCACTATATATATGAATATTATGTCAAATAGTGGCTAGTACTGTATAAAAAATAAAACAAGATAGGGAACAAACAGTAATTTTAGAGAGAGTGTGCCATGTTAAGTACACTTTGTGGAGGTGTTTGAGCAGAATCCTGGGTGAAATAAAGAAATGGGCGATGAAAATACCTGGGGGAAAGTGGTTCAGGCATAGAGAACACTGTGCGCAATGCCACTCAAACAGGAGTGGGCGTGGTCTTTCTGAAGAGGAGCAACAACAAAGGCAGGTGAGGCTGTCCCTGGAGGAAGGATCAGGCAGACACCTGCGGTCTCGGCGGCTACAGTCAGAACCTGAATTTTGTTCTCAGCTAGATGAGCTGGAGATTTGACCAGAGGAATATGACCTGATTTACAATACAAGAAGATTATTCTTGCTGTACCATATGGAGAAAATGCCACGTGAGAAACAGCTGAGAAACTACAGCCACTTGGGCTAGAGCCCTGGTGACAGATGTGGTGATAACGGGTCAGATTCTGCATCTAGATAAGCTGAAGGTTAAGAACAGGGGTCCCGGAGCCCTGGCCGGTTGGCTCAGCGGTAGAGCGTCGGCCTAGCGTGCGGAGGACCCGGGTTCGATTTCCGGCCAGGGCACATAGGAGAAGCGCCCATTTGCTTCTCCACCCCTCCGCCGCGCCTTCCTCTCTGTCTCTCTCTTCCCCTCCCGCAGCCAAGGCTCCATTGGAGCAAAGATGGCCCGGGCGCTGGGGATGGCTCTGTGGCCTCTGCCCCAGGCGCTAGAGTGGCTCTGGTCGCAACATGGCGACACCCAGGAGGGTCGCAACATGGCGATGCCCAGGATGGGCAGAGCATCGCCCCCTGGTGGGCAGAGCGTCGCCCCTGGTGGGCATGCCGGGTGGATCCCGGTCGGGCGCATGCGGGAGTCTGTCTGACTGTCTCTCCCTGTTTCCAGCTTCAGAAAAATGCAAAAAAAAAAAAAAAAAAAAAAAAGAACAGGGGTCCCCAAACTTTTTACACAGGGGGCCAGTTCACTGTCTCTCAGACCGTTAGAGGGCCAGACTATAAAAAAAAACTATGAACAAATCCCTATGCACACTGCACATATCTTATTTTAAAGTAAAAAAAACAAAACAGGAACAAATACAATATTTAAAATAAAGAACAAGTAAATTTAAATAAACAAACTGACCAGTATTTCAATGGGAACTATAGGCCTGCTTTTGGCTAATGAGATGGTCAATGTCAGGTTCCATATTTGTCACTGCTAGCCGTAACAAGTGATATGACCGCTTCCGGAGCCGTGACGCATGCGTCCCACATCACCGGAAGTAGTACTGTATGTGAGCAACTGTCGCGCTTTGCAGCGCCACCACATACAGTACTCCAGTACTCACTGACCACCAGTGAAAGAGGTGCCCCTTCCGGAAGTGCAGTGGGGGCCGGATAAATGGCCTTAGGGGGCCGCATGCGGCCCATGGGCTGTAGTTTGGGGACCCCTAGTTAAGAAGCTGGGTTGTGAAAGGGAGGACTCATCAAAGATTGTAAGCTTCTGGAAGCCCTGAGCAAACCTGGTAAATGGTACTCTGAGATAACAAACACTGAGGGAACACATACTTTTGTGTTTGGGGTAGAGAGGAAAAGGCATTAAAAATGCTTATGAGCTAGACATATAAATCTATAATTGAAGGGAGAGCCAGGAGACTAGGTGCAAACCCTGGGGGCAGGTGTTCCTGCAGAAGAGATTCAAGGACCAAGGCCTAAGGCCTAACGTACTCTAACGATTTAGGACATGGCAACAAAAGAACCCAGTAAAGAAGGCTGAGGAAAAGGACAAAAAGGTTGCCAGGAGAGGGGTGGCTCCTTATTTCAGAAACCAAGTGGAGAAAACGTTACAAGGAAAACAGATTGATTAACTGTGTCTATAATGCTGAGAGATCACATTGAATGACAATTGAAAATGTGCACTGGACAATACAGAAATTGTTCACTGATGACTCTGACAACACTGGTTGCAATAAAGTTGAGGGAAGTCAACCCAATGCCATGTCCTGGGGGATTATTTTTAACCATCTGTTGAGTTCATCCCCTTAGCTCAGCGGTTCTCAACCTGTACGTTGTGACCCCGGCAGGGGTCAAACGATCAAAAGACAGGGGTCGCCTAAAGCCATCGGAAAATACATATTTATTATACAATACATTTTTAAATAAAGTATGTATTTCCGATGGCTTTAGGCGACCCCTGTGTTTTGGTCGTTCGACCCCTGCCGGGGTCACAACGTACAGGTTGAGAACCGCTGCCTTAGCTAGTTGAGGAACTTAACATCTTGCCATGTCACTGACTGTAATGGCCTCCTGACATTTCTCCTTGCCTCACCTCTCATCCTCTTCCCCCACTGCTGCCAACTTGATTCCGTTTAGAACAGAGCCAATGACATGGCATTCCTGCTAAAAAACCTTCAATGGCTTGTCAATGAGTGGTAAACTACAGCCTATGGGCCTAAAATGACCTGCCACCTGTATTTATAAGTAATGCTTGACTGGAGCTCAGTCATACTCATTTGTTTAAATATTGTCTATGGCTGCTTTGGCACTACAGTGAGTAGCTGTGCTCACTAGGTGAGTAGCTGTGAGAGAGACTGCATCAACTTCACCTAGAAAGATATTTATTATCTGGCTATTTACAGAAAAAATTTGCTGAATAGACCTATAAAAGTAAGCCAAAATATCTTTAGAATGTTACCAAGAGTGTTCATATTAGAGCACAACAGTTATCTCTCCCTTTTATGTTTCCTACATACCAAGTACATAAGACCAATTTTTAGACTAATAAAGCATTCCTAAACGTGCAAAGCATGTTTCCTAACTTTATTCATGTCGTTTTCCTTGCTTAGAACACTCTTCTACATTTCATCAAAGCATTCATTTGATAATATTTAATTTAGTGCCTACTATGTTCCAGTCACTGTTTTAAGCTTCACGGATAAACCGATGACAAGAGTCCAGAAATTCATGGTGGAGCTTGGGTCCAGTAGGGTAAGACATAATAAACAAACTTATAAAGGTATGTGTGTAAGATGGTGAGTATGTGTGTAAGAAGTGAGTAAAAGTGCATGGGGGAGGGTGTAACTTTGAAGAATGAGAACAGAAAAGGCTCTAGTAAGAAGGTGATGCCTGAGCAAGGATTTGAAAGGGATGAAGAAATAAATCCATAAGGATTTCTGGAGGAATGTTTCAAGTGAAAGGAAAAGCGAAAGCAAAGGCCCCAGGGTGGGCAGATACCTGGAGTAACCGAAGAACACAAAGGAGGTCCTGGTTAGCTGAACTGAATGAGCAAGAGGCCAACAGAATAGTAAGAGGTGAAGAGGTAACAGGGTTTCAGAGGACAGGGGAGGCGACATAGGGCCTTGCCATGTTAAGGACTTCAGCTTTCACTCTCATCTGGAAAACCATTTCCTAAAACGGGGGAAATGGTGAGAAGAGCAGATTTGAAGGAATAAAGAATAAGAACTTGATTGTTGAGGAGGGGCTCAGATACCAGGAGAAATATCCAAAATAGATGGCACCCTTTAAGATATAACTCAAATATCACATATTCTATGAAGTGATTCATAATCCCTTCATCCCAGTGAAAATTAGTTCCGTTTTGTTTTTATCTATTTACAGCGCTTATCACCACCTAACTTGTATTGAAAACACTTTTACGTGCCTTGGCCGGATAACTTGGTTGGCTGTAGCATTGTCCCATGGAGAAGAGGTGGCCAGTTCCATCCCCGGTCAGGGCACATACAGGAACAGATCGATGTTCCTGTCTCTCTCTCCCCCTTGCTCTCTCCCCAAAATCAGTAAAATGAACATTAAAAAAATACGTTTATGTATATCTTTCTTCCTTTCCTGGAGATAGGTTCAGTAGAGAACTATGTTTACCTTAACTTTCTGACTCCAAATGCTCTCTACTATATACTGCGTATGATAAATGATCAAAATATGCTGGCTTTACTAAATGCAGTTGGAGGGATTTTAATTCACTGTCATAGGAAATTTTCTCCTTGAAGGCAGGGAGTTTGATACCTGTGCCCTAATTAAACCAGCTCTTCTGTGGTCTCTGCATAGATGCCCAAGTCAAATTCAAGTTCTCCCTTTCTCTCCTATAAGAGAAATCAACCTCCCTATCCTAGCAATTCAAACCTTCTAAATATATTGTAAATCCATCCACATTTCTCTAGTAGCACTATCACTACTGAGTTTAAGCTTCCACTACCTTTGGCCTAATTCCTTTAACAGTTTATAGTCTGTTTCCACTCTTGCTTACGGTGTGATTCATATTCAAACACAAACCACAGCAATCTCTTAGAACCACAAAATCTGTTCATGTCACTTCTCTGCTTCCATTCCTCCCTTCTGCCCTCAGGATAAAGTCCAACCTCCTCAGGCAAAGCATGTAAGGCCCAATGTTGCAGGCCCTGGGTTTTGTCTTTCCTCTCCCATCTCTTTGGATGCTGTCTCTATGAGCCCACAGAGCCCTTGTTACATTGAAATGCTGACATAGTTGTAATGTCAGCATCTGCTCTAGTACAAAAGTTCACTGAAGGCAATGATTGCGTTTTATTTGGTGCTATATCACCCAGGGCCTGATTGTGCATAAACAAAATTAAAAATTTTAAATATCGAATGCTATCTCAAGACTCCGTCAAGCTTTTTACTCTAACTTTACTGTCAGCAAAGGTTATTTTAGCAATATATCATTGTACTAAATTCTGAGCTTCTGGAGAAATACGATTCTCCAGTAATTTCCCTTTTAGATGCATTTACTACTGCCCCCTTTCTAAAATAATGAACCTTGGTGACAGTTACAACTCCTCCCACTCTCCAATCCTGACTGTTAATCATTCTATCGGAGAGATGAAAACGGGTTTAAAATGCAGTAAGTCAGGTTGTATTTAATCATTAGATTGAATTTATTGGCACTAAAAGTACCTGAAATGAGTATGCTGTCTAGAAAGGCAGAGAGATTTGCCTAATATTTAGATGTGCTGGTGCAGCGAAATTCTTTCAAGCTTTATGAGTCTGAGACTGTTCCACAAAATTGAGTCATAATGGTGCAGGCTGAAGACAGACATCAGTTTTGCACCTCAGTTTTAAATGTGAGTTTTTAAGACTTGAAATAGAGACTCTGCTGGGGATTAAAAGTGATTATTTATAACAGTGATGATTCTCCAACCCAGCTTTAGCACTCTCTACTCCAGTCCTCAAGATCATTGATTGCTACTTCCTGTCGGTTCACATTTAGGTGAAATGCAACATCAGGAAAACTGTTGCTCAGAGAGGATGTAGGCATTCATCCTTCCATAAGCAAAAAGCTCTCCCTGGTGTGATTCTAAAACAACGCCCTAAGTCTGCACTGCCCAATACAGCAGCTGTCAGCCACTTAAAATGTGATTATACTCACATGATGTAAATATAACATATATACCAGATCTCAAAAACACAGTGTGAAAAAAAATCTATATTAATGATTTCATATTGATTATATGTGAAAATATCAGTTTTTGGATTATTAAAATTTCACACAGTTCTTTGAATGTTTTAAAATGTGACTACAAGAAAAATTAAAATTGTACATATGGCTCACAATTGTGGTTTGCATTATACTCTACTGGACAGGGTAAGCCTACTTAGAGTACAGAGCAATACTTCCAAACTGTTCACCACGTGGATAAAAAGCATCACTGAAGGTTCTGTCTAAAATGGAACCACCAAGGGTGCATGGAGATACAAGGATCCCCAAAACTCTGAACAATAAGCCATGCTGAAAATGAAAGCCTGCTTTTAGGTCAATCTAGTAAGGTCTTTTTCTTCTCAGAAATAAAAAGAATTCCTATTTTTCCGTTTACTTTACAAGAATAAACTTCATTTTTTAGAAAAGTTATTCTCTTGGTATTAGCAGAATGTAAAAATAGGGATTCAAAGACATTAAAAGGGACAGTACCCTTTAGCAACCAAAAGGTTAAGTACTAGAAATGTTCTATTGTTATTTTCTGAAAAATAAATTTAAATAAATCTTTTGTTCACCTGACATTTTATATTTGTAAAATACCATAAAAACATATTAAGGACCATATATTAATCAATTAAGGTAGTACTTTAGAATACACTCACCACCCACCCTCATATTTCACTATTTCCTGTCTACTGTTTAACATTTTCCTCAGTGTTTTTAGAAACTCAAACACAATACAAATAAAAGTCAGATTATAATTAATATAATTCTATCTGAAATACGTTATATCTCAATAAAATGGTCACACTATTATAGTGATTTTAATGTTCTTACTTAAACATTGATTCTTACACACTGTATTATAATTTTTTAATTAATTTTAATTTATTGTGTTAATATGGATTCAGTGTCCCACTCAATATAACTCCCTCACCCCCAACCCCCTGTCCTCCATTACCCCCCTTGACTCCCTTCACCCTAACTCCCTCCTCCCTTCCTTCTGGGATTTGCTGTCCTGTTACCTGTATCTATACATTCTGTATATATAATTTCACTAATCCCTTCACCTTTTCTGATCCCATCCCCTCACCCCCTTCCCTCTGACAGCTGTCCCTCTGCTAGCCGTGACCCCACCTCTGCCTCTATTTCACTTTCTGAAGTGTTAAAATGTAACACTCTTAAAAAGGCAAGATAAAAAAAAAGGCATGATGAAATCCCTCAGTTTTAGAAGGACCAGCTATAAGGAGGCTCTTTCAATAGCCTATGTAACCATACAGTGCATATTTTTCAAAGAATTTGAAAGTCACTAAGCTGTAAGGCCCGTATTAACTGGTTATCAATATAGAATATGGGGTAACTTATCACACTACAGATATTTTATGGAAAAAAAAAGGAAAATATTCATATTGGTTAGAAGGGCAAGTAGGTTTCAGCAGTTAGTTCTGAAGAAAATTTCTGTGCCTCTGAACACAATGAAATGATATTTAAGAAAAAAACTATGTCTAACCAGGCACTAATCAACTTGACGCTTGGAATTTTAAATACTTTTATTTTATTTATTTATTTTTTAAATATTTTATTTATTGATTTTTTTTTTAGAGAGAGAGGAGTGAGAGAGAGAGAGAGAGAGAGAGAGAGAAGGGGGAGGAGCAGGAAGCATCAACTCCCATATGTGCCTTGACCAGGCAAGCCCAAGGTTTCGAACCGGCGATCTCAGTGTTCCAGGTCGACGCTTTATCCCACTGCGCCACCACAGGTCAGGCCGAATACTTTTATTTTTTTTTTAATTTTCCCTCAGCCTTGCTCTTTGATACAAACAATGATATACTTTAAGTAAGATAATGTGAATACATTTTATAAACTGTAAAGCATCATACCTAAAAGTAAAATATAATTATTATTATACTAATTTTTAAAGTACTTTATAGTAACATAAACATTTATAATATAACTTCTCTTTTCAACCCCAATGTATCACATATGGTACCTATCACTCTCTTGCATATAGCATAATTATATGTTATATATATATTATATATACATAGTATATATGTGTATGTATATATAGTATATATTTATAAATTACTCATGAAAATAATGTACTTCTGAGGATAAGAGCAGAAGTCTAGTAAGAATTATATTAGATATTGTGCAAAGTTTATCTTTTACAGTAGTGAACATATAAATAAGAGAACTCTTATCTCTCCTCAATAATAATGTAATCCTATAACCAAGCACAGTCAGGTATGCAATGACAACAGCAGCAGGTTAAAGATGATTACCTTAAGAACAGAGGCATGGGATCGCTGAAATCAGGTCAAATGAAATAAAAATCAGATTTTTCTCATAGTTTATTTTTGACTGTATATCAATGTTATTCACTGAGTTTGGAATTCCACTGAGTATACATAATAAAATTTCCTTTAAAAAAATAGACTTGAAGGAGGGGGAAGAAAAACCACCATTCCACAACGAAAGAAAGAGACAGAGGCAGAAGAAACAGCAGGCACAGAGACACAGAGATAGGCAGAGACAGACACAGGAGAGAGAGAATGAGACAGAGAGACAGAAATTTTGTACAGTGCTTCTTGGCCACTTAACTAAGACTTCACTCTTTGAGGCTTATCTTTAGTAAATAGGCTGCAGAAGAGAAACTGTCAACATTCTTTCAACAAGGAACACACTGGCAATACTTGTAGATGAAAATTTCTGTACCTTAATATCAGATGTATCACGTTGACTGTTTCGCCAAGCTCTGGAAATGGATGAAAAAGTTCGATCTGCATGATCAAATTTCCCTCCTTGCAAATTTAGGAAATAAGTTGTGAAGGGTTCCTAAAAAATAAGCAATGAAAAAAATCCATATCTTCTCTCATGCATAAAAATGTAGTTTTTATAAATTTTTATAGCTAAATACTCTAATGACTAATATACATTAGTCAGTAATGCATACAAGGCATAGAACTAGAATTACACCTACATTATTAAATTAACTTTCTCAAAATATTTTTCTTTCTGTTCTAACACTCTTCCTTCCAGAACAATTTATTAATAACATTCAAAAACAAATTAGATGGCATTTTCTTTATAATACAGGGAATTTGTCTAATATGTAAATTTTCTATTGCTATAGCTCAATATTTAATTTATGATTAAGAAAAATGTTTGGAAGATTTAAAAGCCTCCTCTTAGTTAAAGAACACTTAAACACATATTAGTGGATAATTGCTTGAAATTAGCTAAGCACTATAAATTACTTCTAGGATTTATGTCTGCCTGTAACCTTCTAACCAGCTTTAATTAATGATGTGCTGCGAGTGCTTTCCCAAAGAAATTACTTTCTAATAGATGAATCACCTTTCAATTTTACAGAAACATTTCTTGTTTAACCAATATATTATCAATACTTGGCAGCCTTGCTGTAACCTGCAAGCACACCTTTTCCCATCTGAGGCAACTGAAGTTCCAAAATACAGTATAGGAATACGTGTCTGTGTTCTTATTTCTTATTTTGACAGACAGCATTTGAATATAACCTACTTTCCAGTTTAGGATCTGGAAAGGAAGCAGCTGTTTGAAGAGGCAAGTTTAAGGAAAACAAATTCACAAAGTTCAAGATAAAACATTATTAAGGCAATTCTACAGTAATCCATACCAAATGGGATACAGAGATACTTATGACTAGAACCGCGACCACTGAAAAAAAGATTTAGCGTTCAAACAAGATGCTGATGATTTTTAGTCATTTCATATTCACAATGACACCAAATTTCTTTATTCATGGCTTCTTATTCAAATTGAACTTACTATTCTTAGCAGCCATGCAAGAACAAAACTTGCGGTTGAGTAATGAGTACCATAGTGGAACTTTGGAACTTGATCATCTTCCCATGATTCATATCGCTCTGCAAAGAACGCTGCTCTTTTTGGATTCAAAGCTCCAATTGGCTGCCAATGGGGGGAAGGGGCACAAACAAGAACACAAATGTAAGCATCCTTTATCTCTTTCACTCTTCAACATGTTGTCCTATCAGCATCTTTGAAAGTAAATTAAGAACTGTATGTATTAAACATATTGTTACAGTCAAACAGTAGATGGAAAAACAAACTTATTTTCAATGCATATAAACAAATGGAGAAACCTGTCATTTCTCAATTAAGTCTAGTTTCTGTTGAATAAAGGTCTTTAATCAGCTCGTAACAAGCATTTTAAAAAAGACAATTACATGAAGTGAATATTAGCTATATAATACTTTGGAAAGCACCTATAAAATTCTATTTAGTTAATCAGAAGCATCAATCCAAAATAGAATCTTGAAGCTAAGGGGTTAACCCCTTAGTTAATCTATAATAAATTCCGAAAAGAGGATGGACTAAAACTGGAGGGAGAGGGAGTGCAAGGAGGAGGTTGTGCAAAAAAAGAAGATCGTGCAAACCTAAAAATTTCTACCACTATGAGCAAGACCAGAATGCTGAGGAAAAACATGCCTGCGTGAAATAAAAAAAAATACATGACACGAAGAGAATCGTATATGGATGACAGGCTTATACCAGAAAACAACACATTACAGCAGAGGTCCCAAAAGCAGCACAGCAGAGCAGTGAAGGACCCACACTCTAACTGGAGTAATATTAGTTCCTAGTAAGAAGGTTGTTTTGGAAAATAAAGTATCACCACAGGTAATGTCCTACAAACCGTGCCTGACAATGTCCAAAGAATGCTAACTATTATTTTTAAGATTATCTTTTAGAACTGGGCTCAAGTATGAATAACCTGTAAAGCTCCACAACACTGCTTGGGTGTGTGTGTGTGTGTGTGTGTGCGCGCGCACACTCTATAACTGTTAGCTCATATTCTATTATTTCTGCTGTTGTTATCCATTGAACAGTATGCAAAATTTTGTGGCATCTGAGGGAAGACAGAGTATTCTTAAGATTTTCAAAAGGGGTTAAGGGCCAAAAGAATGCTAACATCAACTACTATAAGTAACAATTCATTCTCATAAAACAGTCTAACCTATAGAAAATGCCTATTGCTAATTTAAATTATAAATAACAATTTCCTGAAAAAAAGAAAAAAGATATGCCCGATTACTTTCTTTAATGAAAACCTATGAGTCAGTCATTCCTCACTTATAAGAGAAAGGAAATATCTGATTATTAATGGGAGAAATATTAAAGTATAATACATTTAAAAATATTAGTTTAAAAACAGATACATTCAGAAATATCCTATTAAATATGAATAAATATTAAACTAGTTTTTAAACTGCTTTTTATGTTAATATGTGATTTTAAGCAACATTTAAAATCTGTCAGTTTGGCTTTCTTAAATTAATTGTTTTTTCAAAACTGCTATTTATTTCTAATACCATTCTCTTTCAATAGCTTTGAAAGGTTTTAATCAACATTTTAAACCTTTTTTTTACTTTATAGGCCAATTTTTAAAAATCTATAGTTGATTACTATTTTAAATCTGTATCACAGTATACTAATTTAAAATACCAACCTTTAAAGCATTACTTTCTGCACAAAAGAATTATATCTGAGTTACTAAATTTATGCCAGTTAAGAATGGAACTGACTCCAAGAACTCTTTGTTACAGAACCAATTTTGAATGCCTTTAAATGGATTTTAGTTGTTGTCCCTAAAGACTGAGCTATGCAAAAGGAAAGAAGAAATAAAATCATTGGGAGACAAATTATGTGAATTAAAAATAGAATCAATGCTCCTTTTGTATGGTTCTGTAGCATATTAAGTATTCGCTTTATCTGCTCCTATTTTTATTACTCTCCAAATGAGTACACCCCCAAAATCAATAGTTATAGAATCACGTTTCTTGAATATAATGCTAAAACCAATTAGGATTGATTTTACTAGCATCTAAAAAAAAAAGGCACTGCACAGAGATCCATATAGGTAGAACCCACAGTATTGATTCTGGCTGTTATTGTTATAGTTGGTTTCTGAAGCCTGCTACAGGACAGCTATCAAGAGATACCACATTTATTTGCAAGCATATAAAAAAGAAGTCTTCAAATAAAAGAAGGTAAAAAAAAAAGACTAGTGGAGCTGTGCAATGACAATGATACACTATCAGCTTACTCAGAGAAGTTACAGTGGGAATACACACATTGAATTATACATTACACGAAAGCACTGATTTATTGTGGTAATAACATCTACCTCATTAAAAGATTCTGCTTTGCTGCAGTTGGAAGGCTACATATTGTTTACTGCTATAAATTAATGGCGGTACAAAGAAGATTGTGGAACCCTCCTAACAATAGATCTGTAATGACAGTGCTGTATATCACAGCTTCCTCAGCAGCTTCATAATAAAATGGAGACAATGTATTGAGCTAATACATTCTACCATGCTGGCCCATATTTTTCTGACAACTGCTTTAAAAGATGAGCTGCATCCAACTATGTTATAATGCTGCAAAACATTTAACTAAGCAAGAGTCTGTCATACACCAAAGTGCATCATAGCATTTTTAAAACATTGTCTAAATCAGCATTTCAAGATGTTTATTCATCTCTACAAAAGAACTAAAAGTAAATGCTGAGGGCTCCTCTTACTTATACAGTAAATTATGAGTATCAATTGGAGGGCAATTCAAAAAAAAAAATGCCTGTACTATCATTCTACAGAGAGCTCTTTGAGCAATTTAACTGTAAAAGCTTGGCTGGATATTTTTTAAGATCAGCAAATTGATTAAAGGAATAAGAGCAAAAATACTGGTCATGTAAAATAATAATAACTTCCTGAAAAAAATCAATAAAAAGTATTGACTAGAGAGGTATGATTCAGGTAAACATAAAGAGCCCTAGGATATAAAAAAATAATTATAAACATTACATAAAACTAACAAATAAAATTGCATATGATTTTTTAAATCTAAAAAATAAAAAAACACCTTGAAATAGAATAATTTTAAAATGAGAGTATAAGGATTACCAAAACAAGCATTACTTAAAAAAAAATGGAAATAAGAATATCAATTAAAGTAAAAAAAACAAATTAAAGAAAATAGAACATCAAAACTCTTGAAAATTTATAAATAGCAAAAAAATTTACTATACTTAGGATCTATTTTAGTCTCATAAATTACAGAACTGACAACTATGGTAGAGTGATTAAATATTCTGTTTGAAAAATAGCAATGATACCTCATAGAACAAGATGTGTAAAACAAAACTTTCTAAATCAGGTTTTTAAGAGTGAAGTAAGTAAATCAGAAAGAGCTAAAACCTGTATGATTTCACACAAAGGTGGGATATAAAAATGAGACTCATGGACATAGATAAAAGTGAAGTGGTTACTTGGGCGAGGGAACTGGGGGCTGGGGAGTAAAGAGGGACTAATATATGATGACAGAAAATGACTTGACTTTGAGTGATGGGCACACAATCAACAGTTCAAATACTGTAGAAATATTTACCTGAAAGCTATGTATTCTTATTGATCAATGTCACCACATTAAATTTAATTTTCTAAATAAAATTACAAAAAAATAAATTAAAGAATAGAGTACTGCAATAAAAATGCCTATTATCTTCTTGGAGAAGTAATTTTTTTTTTTTCTCCTGAAGCTGGAAACGGGGAGAGACAGTCAGACTCCCGCATGCGCCCCACCGGGATCCACCTGGCATGCCCACCAGGGGGCGACGCTCTGCCCACCAGGGGGCGATGCTCTGCCCCTCAGGGGCATCGCTCTGTTGCGACCAGAGCCACTCTAGCGCCTGGGGCAGAGGCCAAGGAGCCATCCCCAGCGCCCGGGCCATCTTTGCTCCAATGGAGCCTCACTGCGGGAGGGTAAGAGAGAGACAGAGAGGAAGGAGAGGGGAGGGGTGGGGAAGCAGATGGGCGCTTCTCCTGTGTGCCCTGGCCGGGAATTGAACCCGGGACTTCTGCACGCCAGGCCGACGCTCCACCACTGAGCCAACCAGCCAGGGCCTTGGAAAAGTAATTTTTAGAATTATTAGAGAAACAAAAATACTGCATGTAAAGTGCCTGGCTCAGTGTCTGGCATACAGTCCATTATCAGTAACAATAATTATTTTTCAGCTTATTTAAGAATATTTAAGGAAGTCAATTAAATAACCTGCTGAAATCAGTGGAGTCTACTAGAACAGAATGTAATGGAAGATCATAACCCTCTTTGGCACATACAGCACTGTGAAATATGTGTCAGAAGCCTGACAGCACACAGTAGTCCCAATAAATGGAATTATTATACCTACCTAAAAGTCATAAGAAATTGCTTTTTAAAAATCCAAAGGGCCCTCAAATTTTACTATGAAAAATATATGAACTGTTAAACAAGCTGCAATCATCTTCTACTACGTTAATTAAAAACAAATACTTTTAGGTTAAAAGACCCCTTGAAGGGCATACAACACTCTCATATAATCACTAGTAAAAAGTTATCTGTAAAAACAAAGGGCTTTTGTTGTGTTGATACATTTTAAGTTTTCTAGTTTTTAAATTTCAGGAAATCTCACCTTAAGTTATATGATTACAAATAATATCCCCAAATTATATTTTACAATTTGTAAAACATTATTATGCATTCTCACAATAAATATGTGAGCCAGATATTCCTATTTTAATAATGAGACAGGAAGCATCTTGGATAATGTAGCTCAAAATCAAAATAAATCTGGGAGACAAAAACTCTGTTCTCAGAATCTGGTCTTTGGGCCATTTTAACCATCTACAACTATTATTGTATTACAAATTGTGCTTCCTAATTTCAATTTCCCGATTTCTTACATTTCTGATTTTTAAATATGATGTTTGTTTAAGAGAGCAATTTAAAATGCTAACTACATGTACAGAGCTTAGAAGAGCTCCGCACAAGGAAGGTACTAAGTACAATTGCTATCAATGCTGTAATTGCTTCTGTCACCATCACCATAATTCCTTCTTCTTTTTGAGATTTGTAGGCAATCTGTTCCATTTTATATCACCAATTTAGAAGTGAAAAGTTCCAAACTGCAGGACCCATATTTAAAGTTACTTAGAGTAAAAAAGTTACATGGAATTGGAATTAACAAGAAATCAGTAATTTTTCAGAGCAAAGATTTGCTTGAGTTAACAAACTCATTTAAAATCTAAGTCTCAAAAGAGGTTTTTACATCTTTCTGTGAAGTCTTTCTTTAGAAAATCATTAAACATATGAAGATGAGACACAGAACTGATGAAAAAAAAAAGAAAGAAAAATCATTCTGGAGCATAAAACTCCAAAATAGAGCTGTTGTAAATGTTAATGGATAGGGTATCATAAAGATACATCTTGTGGGTATACAGAATACAGAAGAGATGTCAAGAGGGGCTCTGGACAGGCAGGCAAAAGAGCATGACTACTTTTAGGATCTTGCTTAGGATCCTGATGACTGGCTTAAACCATGTGCCAATGTCATCTTTATTTGGTATGATTAGGAAACTGAATTCCATGACTACACATAAGCCTGTCCTGTAGCATTTAAGAGCATTTCTCATGAACAAAAAAGGTTATATATTATTTTATTCTTTCCTGTAAGTAGAAAAGGCCTGTAGATATTGAAAAAGTTATTGCTAAAAAAAACAGCAAAAAAACTAACAAAACCATAAAAATATTAACTTAATGTTACACAAATTCAATGTTATAGGTTATAAAAAGGTCAGATTAAATGTGCGTTTCTTCTAATTTAGAAGATGAAAGAGAAATGACTATCAGGAAATGTGACATCATAAAAGATGATCATTCCTGATTGGAGAGTAATAATTTGGTTTTAGAAAATGATAGGAAATAACTATGATATGCAGATTATCTGATGACAATGCTACCAGTTATTGAATATAAGTGATGGTTCTCAGAATCTTATATAAATTATCTTATTACATTCACAACAACCACTTAATACATAAACCTATTAGCATTCTCCATTTACAGGTGAAAATATTGACTCTGGGAGAAGTTAAATGACTATTACTTGCTAGTTACCAAGTGGGTGGCAGGGGCAAGATTTAGAACCGACTCTAACTAAATTGACTAATAATTCCTAAAATGACTTGGTTTGTGTGGATTGATGAAAATATTGGTGCTAAATCTGAAAGGTCATTAGAATGCTTTCGTGGGAAATTTAGATTGTCTTTTTGAAAAAATGCTACTTACCTTTTTATCCCCACCTATCAATATACATGAATATCATTTTAGCAGAGGCTGTACAGTTGGGAAAACATGAATATTTTGTCTTGGGACACCAAAAAGATGCATGGCGAAAACAGCTTAAAAAAATAAAAAGTAACCAAAAAAGAGAATCATTGTCATCAAAGCATATTGCTTTATTTTCCTCTTAACTTTTATATTTGTATACCCGTACCCATGAACACAAAGAAATTTTATTCTGTGCATCTCCACCACCTGCCCCTCCCCCCACCCCCAAGAGAAGAAAGTAAACAAACAGCCTCTGTCATTTAAGCAATGTTGCCACTGTTTGGAAGTATAGCAACTATTTTGTGTCAGTTGGAACAGCTCTTTTATCTAAATGACAAGTGTAACGAACAGCCTGATCAGCATTTTTACTCAACCTTGGCTTTCAGGGTATTTTGTTAAATGCTATCTATGGCTGAAATGGTTTGGCATTTAGCTTCATGCACTCTACATTTTATTTAATATTGTCAAGAAAAAAATTTTCAGTGGCACACTACTGTGGCTTTTAGAATTAACAAATAAGCACTTTTGTTTTCAAGTACCAGAGCAGATTTTAATCCCTTGAAAACATACTTCCTTGCAAGTGGCATTAAGCATACGCTCACTATTTCAATTTAACAAACACATCTTGGGGAAAAAGAGGCATTTCATTTTACTTATTGTGCCTATGCAGAATTTAAATCATTCAAATGCTCACAACGGTATATTTAGTAGCAATGCCTTTACACTTCTGTTTTTCAGCCATGGTTCATATTAAGTAATTTTTACTATAGATTTTTATGAGAAAGACACATAAATTGATTAAAGAAATCTGATAATCCAATGCCAGTGTTGAGCTAAATGCTAGAAGAATCCCAAAAGCAATTGTTTCTTTTTCATTACTATTAGGTCATGGGCGGAGAGGCAGAGGCAGACTTCTGCATGTGCCCTGACTGGGATCCACCCAGCAAGTCCCCTTCCAGGCAATGCTCTGCCCATCTGGGCTACTGTTCTGTTGCTCAGCAACCAAGCTATTTTAGTGCCTGAGACAAGACCATGTAGCCATCCTCAGCACCTGGGGCCAACTTTTCTCAAACCATTCCAGCCATAGCTGCAGGGGCGGGGAGGAAGAGGGAGAAATGGGGGGTGGGGTTGGAGAAGCAGATGATCACCTCTTATGTGTGCCCTGACCAGGAATCAAATGCAGGATTTCCACATGCCAGGCCAAAGCTCTACTGCTGAGCCAACCAGCCAGGGCCCAAAAAGTCAATTAACAATCCAAAACAAACTATAAAAAAAAAAAAGTCCTAAGTAATTATGAAAATGCTAAACATCCAAGAGCCCTAAAGCTGATATATCAAAAACTATTCATTGCAAACAAAATAATTTAAAACCACTAAAATCAGGGGTTTCGGTACAAAATGATGTCCTCCTACAGAGAAACCTAATCAATAGCTACATATGGGACAATTCCTCTGAAGGAAGTCCAGAAAGTAGCTGAGCAACATAGAGAACATGAGAAAACATCGTAAGAGGCAGGAAAGGCTGTGATCCACTCTGGCCATAAGACTCAGCTTTGATTCAGTGATATACTGTTGGGAGAGAGCGCCCAATTGACATCTCCCCTCTGAGTGAAGGTTCTGTACCAAACACCTACCACCCCAATGTTTAAGACTTCTTCCTGTGAAAGGGGCCCCCAAAACACCTAGCTCTGAAAGCCAGTAAAGCTTGTATCCATGAGACCCACAGACTAAGCAATAAAAAGAAATAGTTTGTACTGGGCTCCAGAGGACAAGCCGTGGCTATCCCTCCAGAGTTCAGTATGGAGTCAGCAGACAGAAATGCCAATCTCTCGTCATTTCTTTATTTGCATATCTCAAAAGCTGCAGCCTGAGGATCACGCTCCTAATGTAACACACATCTAGGACCAACTGTGGTCCTCCAGAAATAGGAAAGCAGCGGACGCTGTCTCAGCCTTGTCCTGTAGCCCTCTCCAGAGCAACAACATCGCCTGGGGAAGAGCTTGCACATACTGCTGAGTTCTTGCGACTCCCACCCAGAGGATGCAGTTCTGGTGGCCTGGATCTGTTGACTAGCAGGGCTTGTATTTGTGGGACCTACAGGATGGTAGCAAACCAAAAACCAGTTCTTGTAGTCTTTCCCTCCAGGGCTCAGTGTGGAGGGAGCAGAAACAAATGCCCAGCGCCCAGTCTTTCTGTAAGGGAGGTCTGTTAGCATACTTGCTCTAAATGCTGTTGCATATGGGTCTGGCTTCCAATCAGCCTGACTGATGACTGAGACCCTCACCTCTGGCACACCATCAGGTCTTGGAATATACCCTCAAGTACTGGGAGCCACTAAGAACAAAGAGGGCGGCCTGGACAATCACAGAGGTTAAAAGACAGAATGTGATCTACTGTTACTGGGGCAAACATAAAATAATACCCCCACCCCGATTCTTTCTCTTATTTTAGTCAAAATCCTTAGAAATAAAAGGAACCTTCTTTAACCTGATAAACGATGTCTATGAAAAACTTATAGCTAATAGCATACTTAATAGGAAAAGAGTAAATGTCTTTCCCCTAAGAGCAAAGACTAGGCACGCTTAGCACTTCTACTCACCCTTGTACAATGCAGTAAGTTATCCATAGCAAGATGACACCTGCACTTATGCAGAATGCCCAAAAAGTCTACTAGTATAAATAGTTGAGTCTAACAAAGTTGTAAAATACATGGTCAATATATACAATTCAATTGTATTTCTATGTATTAGCACTGAATAATTGGAATAAAACAATTCTATAACTATAAAAACCATGACATTTAAAGAACAAATTAACAAAATGTGTATAAGAATTATGTGTGAAAAGCTACAAAACATTAGAGAGAAATTAAAGAAGATCTAAATAGAAGATAAACTATATTTGTGGTTTGAGAGATCCAATATTGCTAATATATAACTTTTAAAAAAATGGTCTACTGATTAAATGCAATCCCATCAAAATCTCCACAGGATTGACAAACTGATTCCCAAATTTGTATGGAATAAAACAGAGAACTTAGAATAGCCAAAACAATGTTGAAAAAAGAAGAATGTGGTTAGAGAATTCACATGACCTGATATTATGACTTACTCTAAAGCTATAGTAATCAAGACAATGTGGGATTGATATAAATACAGATAAATTGATTGAACCGAACTGAGAGTATAGAAACAGACCCACACATATACGGTCAATTCATTTCCAATAAAGGTGCCAAGGTCTCTTAATTCATGAGAAAAGGCAGTCTTTTTAACAAATAGTGCTGGAAGAACTGGACTTCATTTGTAAAAAAAATAAACCTCAATCCTTATCTTGCACCTATGATACACAGTAAATAAAAATAAATAAGTAGCATCAGCAACCACAATCTAAGAGCATAATAATACTTACATATATTGAATACTTTTATTTTTTCTAAGAAAAGCCAAATCCCCATTGGGTAATAATAAGCATACAGTCAGCTAAATACAGTGTGTCCATAAAGTCATGGTGCACTTTTGACCAGTCACAGGAAAGCAACAAAAGACAATAGAAATGTGAAATCTGCACCAAATAAAAGGAAAACTCTCCCAGTTTCATACCTATTCAGTGCAGTTTGATGTGGGCTCACGCACAGATTTTTTAGGGCTCCTTAGTAGCTATCCCGTATAGCCTCTACAGACTCGTTACTGACTGATGGCCTACTAGAATGGGGTTTCTCCTCCAAACTGTCGGTTTCCTTCAACTGCTTATCCCACCGAGTAATGTTATTCCTGTGTGGTGGCGCTTCG
Source organism: Saccopteryx bilineata (assembly GCF_036850765.1). Lineage (NCBI taxonomy): Eukaryota > Metazoa > Chordata > Mammalia > Chiroptera > Emballonuridae > Saccopteryx > Saccopteryx bilineata. The sequence goes on along the minus strand of NC_089490.1, from coordinate 183,378,734 downwards.
TTATAAACGCGCCGATATTCACGTTGCACTTTGGTCACAGATTCGAATTTAACGAGCACAGAACACACTAAACTGTCCTCTGTACCATCCACATCTCGACTGGCATGGCTGTGAGCTGCTCTGCTGTATACACAGTGTTATGTCGTCATATGTGCATGTGCACATGCTGCCACATCATCCTACAGAAACTGGGAGGGTTTTCCTTTTACTTGGTGCAGATTTCACATTTCTATCGTTTTTTGTTGCTTTCCTGTGACCAGTCAAAAGTGCACCATGACTTTATGGACACACTGTAAGTCAGCAGCTTTTAACTTTTTCAGTAAGAAAGCATCATTTACATGCAATAAACCTACAGCCTGCTTCAAGAGACCAGAATCTACAGGTAGAGAACAAACTGCCACATCTTTATCTACCTTCCCCTCCAATAATACTATGACCATTTATATTTTTAACAATCATATCCTTATCCTCTTTTTTTTCCGTTTTTATACAACATATTTATAAACCTAAAGGTAAGATTTTCATATTTTATCTTTTAACTTAAATATTATATTTTATATATTTCACTTTGCCAAAATGATTTATAATTTTGTATTTTAATTACTGCAAAGCGGGCTGTATGATCAAATTTGTAATATTAGTGAAACTGTCAAATAAATCAGAGTCCAAGAAAGAAACTTAGGAAGGTGCCCTAAAGAGGGTGCTATCTCATGTTTATAAGGACACTACACAAGAGGGCTGTAAATGACTTGGACAGTTGTTAATGCTACTAATGTTTTTTAATCACCTTGTTTATATTTCACAAAGGTACTACTTGGATTTTGAAATCATGCGTTGAGCTATGCCACACTAGATCTAAAACTCCATTTTATTAACCTAATCTAGTGATTTTCAACCAGTGTGTTACAATAATTTTTAAAACATGTAATACCTGACTGTTTAGTTAGGGGCCCTGAACTCTTTTCCCTTAGATTGTTAAAAAAAAAAAAAAGACAATAGCCAACACAAAAATAGCTGTCTGATGTAAAGGCCCTGTCTTGAACCATAAATATATAGGTCATCTAACATAATTGTATCTTATTGGTCATGTCTCATAATAAGATTGTGTCTGATTAATTTTTGGTACCAGAAATCCTTATTATATTATACTATTATAGCCACCTGATTTTCTAAAAAGTCACTTTGGAACAAGAAGGGTAGATAATTACTATTATTTTTTCTTTTTGTAAATCAGTCAAAATTAAACCTATTTTTTTTTTGGTCAGGTCAGCAACAAATATATATTTTTGGTGTGCCATAGAATTTTAGTAATTAGTTTATGTGTGCCATGACATGAAAAAGGTTGAAAAATCACTGATCTAATCAAACTAGTATTTGTTTTTGTTATTTTATATTTTAATTATAGTTGACATATAAGAAAACATTTTTAAAGTGAATAAGTTAATGTAGTTTAACATTTTCTCAGTAAAATTCTACATTTTTTCTTCTTACATACTTCGAATAAGTTAATTATTTAGTTGTCTATTCTAGTTTACATCGGGGGCCAATGATACCTATGGTTTTTATTTTCAGAATTCACTTTTTTCTGCTTTCAAAAACTTGGTTCACATTATAAATTGTAGACTTATATATTGTTTTTTAATTTTTTTAATTTATTGATTTTTAGAGAGGGCAAGAAGCAGAAAGCATCAACTCATAGTAGTTGTTTCTTCCATGTGCCTTGACCAGGCAAGCCCAGAGTTCTGAACTAGAAACCTCAGTATTCCAGGACAATACTCTATCCCCTGTGTCACCACAGGTCAGGTGACTTTATTTTTTTTTTTTTAATTCATTTTAGAAAAGGGTAGGGAGAGAGGGAAGGAGACAGAGACAGAGAAAGAAGGAGGGAGGAGCAGAAAGCATCAATCAACTCCCATATGTGCCTTGACCAGGCAAGCCAGGGGTTTTGAACCAGCGACCTAAGCGTTCCAGGTTGACGCTTTAACCACTATGCTACCACAAGTCAGGTCAGGTGACTTATTATTTTAAATTTTCCTTTTCTGAAAGTAGGGCAATGTAAAGTAAAGTCATGTATAAATAAAATGTTTCTGATTAAAGTATTCTCCTATAAATAGTTTATATACAACATACATTCAGTTATAAAAGTCTTTAAAAGTTAGTATTATTTCATTCCCTTATGTTTCTGGTACAGTACTTAGAATAATGTACACAAAAGGCGCCCAGTGAATACTTAATAATCAATTATTTGAATAAACTCATTTGTTCAATATAAACAAGGTACTGTAAACAGTTGTTAATGTTGAATAAGTCTACTTATTCAAATGGACTTTGAGAATAAAGAGTTGAACAGGAATGTGAACTCATAGCTAAAAGGTAATTATGACATCATGCACTGTAAAAAGCATGCTAATATTCATGTAAATAAGTTTTGGGCATCACAGGGAAATATAAGAATAAAAAGTTGACATATACAAGTACATATATAGAAACCACCACACTTAACTATATAAAAAGAAAAAAAATATGCCAGCCTGAAATCAGAGGTATAGTGCCAGTACTTATTAAACTTAAAATTTTTTTCTAGATGTTTTAAAATCAGTTTTGATGTAAACTCATGGTAAGTATACATGTTCCCTACTCTGAATCTATCCAAGTTAGTAACCCAACACTAAACTAAGAAAATAGGAAGTATTATGGGATAAAACTGGTAATGTTATATAAATAAAACAATCCATTTATAAATAATAATAAATGGTCACTCCACACCACAGTAACTTAGGATGATTAGTGAATAAATACTTAACTTGGAGAAGGATTACTGACTGGCAGTGTGTTGCTGGTATATGTCAGGATTATTCATCACCCTGACAGTAATATTAACCACAATCCATTTCAGTTACTTCAGTTTATCGTTTACTGACTAATGTTAAAAAACAATGTCATTGAAGGCTGCTTAAATATAGTGTAAGGTTAACCTCTGTTAGTCATTTAAAAAGCTTCTGCTAGATGGTAATTTCCAGAAGAAAACCAAATATGCTATACAAAGTGCTAATAATAAATGTAAATTATTAAAAAGTCATACAAAACAGATTGTTTTCAGATCTTAAAGAAAACTTCAACAAATCCTCTAAATGCACAATATACCTTCCTCCCCTAAACACTCTCTATATATGACTGCGTGTGTGTGTGTGTGTGTGTGTGTGTTTGTGTATAATTTGCTAAAGGTGTCTTACTAATAAATGGAGGTGACATGAGTGCTCCTAAATCTAAAAATGTCCTACTTGGTCCTCTCATGTTATCTTTCCAGGCTACTTCCCTATATCATTTTGATATTCCTCTTAGAAAATATCTGCATGTATATTCTACTTCCTATAGAAGTTTTTTTCTATTAATGCAACAGTTTTATTACTGAAAGGGTATTCTTGTTTTATTTTTCTGTTTCTTAAATCATCTTTTTTTTCTGGTTTCATTTATTTTTGCCTACTTGGTCTTTGTGACATTGGAGACTGTCTTTATGTGTTTCCTAACACTTGGTGATACTTAGCCTGAAAGAAATGAATGACTCAAGTAAAAAGAGCCTAAGTAGCCATGTGAACGGGTAGCTCCAAGTAGAATCCTAAATGTTAGCACATTTTAGGTCTTTCCTCCTGAACCAACCAGTCAATATGCCTAAGAGTACTATAAAATGCAATCTTCTCACTTACAGGGTGAGGCTGGTAAGCACTGCCTGCCAGCATTCTGATCGCCTGACAGCAGTGGGCTCTGGGGGGCCTCATCGTTCAGTCCTCACAGCTTTTAGCTAGTCCCCTGTTTTCCATTCATTACCTCTCTGCTGTTCATGGGGTTCCCAAATCAGAAACGCCTCTGGTATAATTTTCCCAAAAAGTAAACCTCTTTCAAGCCTTTTGCTCAGATAAAGGGAAGAATAGTGGGCTTTGGAAAGAAGTAGATATAAATGTAAGTTTATATTCTTTCTCGTCATACCTAAAATATACCAGTTCACTGACAGACACTGATCTGAGATCAAATTCTAGTCTTCACACTCAAAATGTGTGAACCCGGAGAGTTCCTTAACCTTACCATGTCTTAGTTTTCTTATCTATAAAATAAAGATAACACATTCCTCACAGTGTTGTTGGGGGAATTAAAGAAGAGAGCACATGTAAAATGCTTGCTACAGTGGAGGGCACCTACCAGGGCTCACCTACAACACTGCAGATATATTCTAAACTATCCTAATGCCATGCTTCTGCTTATTAGGCTGTAAATTCCCCTAAAACCAGCGACTGCAATTTATACCCAAATTCCTAAAACCAATGTGGATATAACAGCATCCATATTTGGATGCCTAAGTTATTTTTAATACAGTTTGTCAGCCAATAAAAAATATCCAAGTGTGGGGTCATTTTTCATTCCGTTTTGTGCATTTCTATTTTATTTAAACACTTTAAGGTCCATCATAAGGTTTGTTTTAAGTCTGAATTCCTTTGGTTTGACTGAAGCTCAATCTATAGAAATACAAAGTGAAAGTTGTAACACCTATCATATTTAAACAATATTTCCCCCCTCTCCCCTCCCCCCTAAACGAGTGTTCTTTTCCCTCTGTGACATCTAGATGGTATATTGATCCCCAGTATATCTGTTACAGAACAGAGTAAAAGGAACTGGCATTCGTCAGAAACAGCACTTAAAACTTAAAGAGATAAAGAAGTGTTGTCTGATCAACAACAGTTAGATGTCGGTAGTCAATTCCAGGTCAAGATGCATGCTGTATATATTAAATGTGTGTGTTGGAGAGAAATATCTCACATGTAAAAATACACAACTGCATGACAGGAGATAAATGAGAATCTGAGAGAGAGAGAGGAAAAAAATCCTACTTTTTCTTTAAACAAAGAGGGAAAGGGGGGAAAAATCCACTGAGAACAAACAATAGCAAGTTGTCACCAAGAAAATAGGTTCAGGAGCACTTTCCCACTCAAGTTATCTGAGCATTCACTCGTTAGAAACATTTTCATCCAGACCAGGGCAATGGAAGCTGCTGCTTTAGCTGAGTGTGAATGGTGCAGCATAGCAACAGAGGTTAAAAATTAAGAAACTATTATTTATCGGGGCCAAGATCAAAATTTAGCATTCAGTTTGAAGACCTGATGATGGAAAACTTGCCTCAGATTCCTAGAGGCCAGGCAGGAATCCGGAGCTGCGGAGCAAGCTCGTCTTCCCGAAGGGTTACTTACCCGGCTCCTGCGCTCCGACCCAAACAACTCACAGCACGCTTGCTCTCTAACGCTGAGTACGATGAACTCCTCTCTTTCCCTCTCTCCAACTGGCTCTTTCGGTACTGTCCTTCATTTTACTAAAAATTACAATACCTGCTTATACCTGGTTTTCTCCCCAAAATTTTACTTTACTGTTTAGGAGAATAATAACTACCTGGTTTTATTCTTTCAAATCTCCAGAAACTAAGAGAGTCCTTGGCAAACAATATTACTCAATAAAAAAGCAGTAAGAGAGAAAAACAAATTAATTCACTGAATAGTAACAGGAACTCTCCAGTCCTAAACAAACCTTCAGCTTTTTCATGAAACAGGTGAAGTCAATACAGCTTGGACTGTAACCTGCAACAAACATCCCCCAAATAAGCCATTTGGCAAAACTTTTCTTTTCAAGCAGCGGAACACTGGTTGTATGTCTACCATGTATTTCAGCACAAGAGGTGAAAGGCGACTGGATGAAATAACTTCAAAGCGGACTCAGCAACTGATGCCCAAAGTAGGAGGCAGCACACAGTCTGTTCCTCAAACTTCCGGCAACTAGAACAGCGTTACCCATCTTACAGGGTCTTTGTGAGGACTGAAAAGGGCAACACATGTAATATACTTAGATAACAGTCTGACAAATAGTAGGTCCTCAGTAAATAACAGTTAACGATAATAAAGTGGGATGTTTCTACCTTCTGAAATTCCTAGCCAACTTTTCATTTGTCAGCCAGTGAATGGTCATCAACTGCATTTCAATCTAAGAACAGACTTGTTTTTTGGAATATGTATCCAGTATCCAGTGCATATATATATTCGATATTCCAAAATAGCTATTGAATCAATGAGAAGAGAAATGACTGCCTCAGATCATCTTGGCTTTTCCTCCCTTAAAAAATCAGTTTGCACAATCAATCTCCTACTAAGGAAAAACAAATAAATAAATCACAGTAGCAAAGAAAATCTTCCTCATCTACACAGGAAGACCAGCCTGAAACAGCCATTATAATTTGTTTTTATGGCCTGACATTTTGTAAATATATTCCTGTCCTAATTATAATTTCTTATAATGAACAAAACAAAATATTGCTTCTTATTTCTGTCAAGGAGGTTGTCAAAATATAAAAATCAATATATATTTCTAAAATATGAATTAATGTCACTCCAAAATCTATGCATGGTTAGATCTGTCTTCTTATCAGTCAGAATTTTAGACTCGATGAAAAACCTGGGAAAGCAGAGGGGACAAAATCAACCTCAAAATCGATCCCTACTTGTCTTTCATCTTTGAAAAAATGAACCATTATATTAAATGAGGACTTTCTCAATACAAGATTTAATTATCATCAGATTTTCACACTTACCGTATAAATAGATCTGATTTCTGAAAAGACTGACAATACTAATATGTAATTAGTATAAGAAGAACTGTACATAAAATAAAATTTTATAGCTTCAAGAAGACATTTTTTACAGTTCTATTCAGACTTTTTCTTTTCTCAAAAAAATGATCAGAAAAATAATACAGAAGAAAAGGTGTTGTTTACACTAATTCAGCTTGAGAAAGAAAATTCCCTGTGCAGTAAGAAAGAGGTCATACCAAATAAAATTGTAGCTTTGTATCAAAAATCCCTCGGAAAACCAGCTTTGGGGAAATTAAAGGCACATAAATATGCATAAATATTTAATTTAATACATTTTAAAGCTAGTCAGGCTATCTGTTTCAGAATGAGGATAAAATTTGTTTACGTTTTAAATTAATCTTTACACACAGTGTTTTCTTTGATTTTTGCAAGTTTATTTAAACAAATTGTAATGTTTGTTAAATATATATTATGGGAAAAATTTTAATATAAATATATTCTATTATAATCATTATTCATGGAGAAATAAGCTCACTTTGCGTATGAGATGTACTTCCGAAAATATGTGCATAAACATTTGAAAATTGAATCACATTATAAATGTTAAAGCAGACTTTAATACCAACAGGAGATATTTTTATAAACAATTACTATTATTGACCTGGCTGTACAGCGTTGGCTGTACAGTGTCAGCTCAGTGTGTGGAAGTCCTGGATTTGATTCCCAGTCAGGGCACACAGGAGAAGTACCCATCTGCTTCTCCACCCTTCCTCCTCTCTCTCTCTCTCTCTTTCTCTCTCTTCCCTATTGGAGCAAAGTGAGCCCCGGTGCTGAGAATGGCTTCATGGCCTCCGCCTCAGATGGGAGAATGGCTCCCATTGCAGCAGAGCAACGTCTCATATGGGCTGAGCATTACCCCCTGGTGGGCATGCCCGGTGGATCCCAGTGGCATGCATGCAGGAGTCAGTCTGCCTCCCTGCTTCTCACTTAAGAAAAAAAACAAACCCCCAAAAATAATTACTACTATTTTACATATGGTAAATTATAATTTTCAAATATCTGATATGATTATTTCGCTACAAATAATGTAATTAATTCCAAACTCACTTATTCCCATCAATATTTAATGAAAACAATTGGTACTAATATAATTCCATTTTCACGAACTTGACTGACTGTAGTATTTGGGCTACTGCTGCTTTATAGGAAAGGAGATACTACCTATGCGGGTTGAGTGTTAGAGCTCCCCACTCCTTCTCAACTCTTTTAATTATACTACTGCTCACCATTCAACCGTGTACCCTTCAGTTCTTGTTGAAAGCACTCTTCACAAATACTCCTTCCTGAGCACAAAGTACAAAGCTTTCAGGGACAATGATGGCAGAAGACAGAAATACAGCCTCAGCAGAAATGTCCAAATAGCCTCCCACCTATCACCATGAGTAACTGTTCCATCAAGACAGAAACATACACCCTGTCTACTGCATCTTGAAGAGTCTACCAAAAAAACAAAATATCCTCTAAAGCTCAAAAACATCTTAATAAACTAAGTGCTTAAATAGAAGTCCAAACTGAAGAACTCTAGAAAGTGTATTAATTAAAATGTAATTCATTTTGTGAAGCACATTTTACATTTTAATAAATTAATGAAAAAATAGGTTTTTACTTTTATGTAATATAATTAATGGAGAGAATAGGATACAATTGCCTGAGAATTAAATAGCTGTCCAGTTTTTATTACTGACCTACTGCATGGCTCACTACACAAGTCATACTAGCACAGTCCTCAGTGATTAGACTAAAGAGTGTTACAGATTCCAGTGAAATACTACAGGGTCTTATACCCTAAGTGCAAATAAATAAGGCTTTCCTTTCAAAAAAAAAACATAAACAAAACAACCATTTATCCATTTATTATTCCTCCTAGTCACCTGGAAAATCCTGATGATCTGAGACTAACCTAATAGTAGATAAAGGGACATGTCTAGTTATAGAAGGATTCCCAATAATAAATGAAACAGAAGTGACAGAATTTAAATAACTCATTTTGCAGTCCATACTAAAGGACAAATCCGGGCATCAAATATCAACCACTGCTAACATGACAAAAAAAGAAGTAAAGCAGACATTAAATACCCTTGACAGAAGAACACAAAACTTCCTATGACACATGCTTGCCCAAAATATCTAAACTGAATTCTATTAAGCTCTAGAACCAACTACCAATTTATAAGAAATACAGAAGACAGAGGAACCTGTTAGACTATACCACAGGGATGCATTAAGCAAAGTCCAAACTGGGAAATACAAAGACAAACAATAGGTTTCTTCAACTGCTAAATTTTAAAAAATGACAGATGATAAACCTATAGAATAGAGATTTATTACTGATTGCAATGTGTGGTCCTTACTAGATATAGATTCAAATAAACAAACTAAAAAGAATTATAAAAGTTGTAGTTCAATTGGAAATGTGATATTTACTAGGTATTTGATGATACTAAAAATTATTATTAATATTTTAGGTGTGCTAAAGGTATTCTATATAGTTGCGCTTTAAAAAGAGATCTTAGTTTTTGGACGTACCTACTAATGATTTCTGGGATTTGCTTCACAGTAACATGGGAGGGGGAAAGGAAGTGGGAGTAAAGAGAAGATGAGCGCAGCCGTGAGCTGCTAGCTGGTGAAGCGCAGTGGTTGGTAGATGGGAATTTATTATATTACTTTGTCTACTGTTATATACACCTGAAATTTTCCATAATTAAAAACTAAAAAGAAAAATAAGACATATAAATTTATATCACAAAATGATGATTCTGGACATTTTATTTATTGATAATTCAGGACAGAAAAGGAAAGCTCTTGAAGAATATCTGAAGATAGAGAAAAATACAGAAAGTTAAAAAACAGTGTACAGATATAATTATTCCTTATTGATATGTGGTAAATCAGGGGTAATTTTTTAATTTACATTTTTTATACTTTAAAAATAAAATACAGCCCTGGCCGGTTGGCTCAGCGGTAGAGCGTCGGCCTAGCGTGCGGAGGACCCGGGTTCGATTCCCGGCCAGAGCACATAGGAGAAGCGCCCGTTTGCTTCTCCACCCCTCCGCCGCGCTTTCCTCTCTGTCTCTCTCTTCCCCTCCCGCAGCCAAGGCTCCACTGGAGCAAAGATGGCCTGGGCGCTGGGCATGGCTCTGTGGCCTCTGCCTCAGGCGCTAGAGTGGCTCTGGTCGCAATATGGCGACGCCCAGGATGGGCAGAGCATCGCCCCCTGGGGGGCAGAGCACCGCCCCTGGTGGGCGTGCCGGGTGGATCCCGGTCGCATGCGGGAGTCTGTCTGACTGTCTCTCCCTGTTTCCAGCTTCAGAAAAATGAAAAAAAAAAATAATAATAATAAATAAAAATAAAATACAGATAGTATTTTAGAACTTAGGAAAAATGTCATATATAAAAAGTCTACCAGAAAGTTCTGTCCGTTTCTATCACAAGTTTCGACACATAAGCACATGTTTATTTGGCGCATGTGTGCCTCTCTATTTTTATCACTTAATGTATCCATACTGACGTAGCAAATTAACTAAAACAAAGTTGATTCACGTTAGTCTTATGTGTGAAGCGATAGTGTACCCATGGCTACTGATAAAGTTCATTTACGCCACTGTATTGTATATGAATTTCAACAAGGAAAAAATGCTACAGAAGCATGTAGAAATTTATTGAAAGTGTTTGGTGAAGGTACAGTTTCTGATAGGACATGCAGAAGATGGTTCGAAAAATTCGAAACAGGTGATTTCGACCTTTCTGATAAGCCATGTTCTGGGTGACCATCTTTGATTGATGACGATGTTGTTAAGACCATGTTGGAGTAAGATCCTTTTCTGACAACATTGGAGATCGCAGATCGCAGAAAGGCTTAATTCAGCTCAGCAAACCATTTCGGACCATATTTGGAAGATAGGATTGGTGTGGAAATATATTATTTAATAAAGTTTATTGACGGTAAGAAAAATTTGTATTTTGTTTTATTCCAAAAACGGACAGAGCTTTCCAGTAGACCTTATATTTTATTAATTAATTCATGTAACACTTATTGAATGCCAGGCCCTGGGCTAGGCATGGAAGAAATAATTATGAACAAGAACTCCATCATTATAAAGCTTAGTGGGAAACATAAGAACCAATGAAAGTAGGTAGAAAGACATGTAAAAGACAGAATATTTTAGTTGCTCTAAAAGAAACAGTGGACTATCAGAGAAGGCAGGCAGGCAGGCAGTCATGGTCTCAATGAGGAGGTGCTCTAACAGTGGAGGGAAAATCAGCCACTTAAAAGTAGGGAGATGGGCATTAAAGGCAGAGAAAGCAAAGCCCTGACTTAGGAAAGATTTATTCTGCGTTCAATGAGAAGTCAAGAAAAGTTCAAGCTCTGGACTTATATAATTCAACACTAGCCTTAAAAAGACCCATTCTGTTGAAACAGGGATGGATGAGAGAGGGTGGGAGGCAGCAGGTCAGTCAGGAGATGTGGAGTACTGGAGGGTCACCTGTCCTTTCATACGAGTACTGGTGAGAAGTTCCCATGATTTTCTTTATATATGGTTTATCACAAACTAACACCAGTAGGAGAAGTTGCTATTTGAGAATACTGTCTTCTTAGTATATATGGAAAAAGAATATATAACTTAATATTGTCAACTGCCATAACTTTTCATACACATAAAGTTTTTCAATGTTAAGTTTGAGACCATAAAATACATTTAAAATATAAATATATTAAAGTTAAAATCATATTAAAAAGATGTTTTTAAATAATGTGAAAATTAAACATAATCAAATACATTATTAAAGGTAAGACAATTATATTTCAGATGGTTACTGAGAAAATACCTTGGATAAATCTCTGAAGTTACTTGGCAAGGTAAGATCCAAATCTTCGGATTCATAATTAGTGATGACCCAGGGAAACACTGGATACTGATTTAAGTCATTGTAAGTCCGTCCTGGGAGAGAAAAAAAGTGTCACTCAATCTGTAATAATAAAATAAAATGATAAGCCAATTCAGGAATATAATTTACTAAAAATGAAAAGTTTTTGAATGCCAGGTATTGTTCTCAGTGCTATCCATACAGTACTTCATTTAATACAATAACCCTATGAAATTAGTATCCTCCTCATTTTACAGATGAAAATACTGAGGTATACAAAGTTAGATAATATGCCCAAAATGAAGTAACTAGTAAGGGTTGCAATATATTCCAATCCAAATATTCTGGTCCTCAAATTTATGTTCTCATAAACTACATTTGACTATTTTTTGTTACTTGAAAGCCTGCACCAAATAAAATATTCTTTATTAAAACTTTAAAAAATAAATTGACATTCTCACAGAACTTTTCAAAACTAGATTCATTTCTCTGCATTAACCAACTCACCAACTGATCAACCAAGTCTAAGTGATTTGAGCCCTGAGGACATTCGTTACTCATCTGTAAAATGAGGGAGTCTCACCGGATTACTCCGAAATTTCCATGACAGCTTTCAAATCCAATCATCCTCTGAACATAAAGCACAGCAACATCAGTGTTGCTTTCCCCCACTTCCAAGGGCTGCTACATACCCTCCTACATGTCCTCTAAACTAATGACAATCAGTGACACAGTTAGCTGGTGTCAAACGGTTTTTGTACCTTGTGAATTCTTGTTATTTAATATTATATTTTAATTCTCACTATCATCTCTCATGTAGGTCTCCTCATTACTTTTTACAGAGATTTGCTTCCTAACTTTGCTCTTTGCTTAGCCTCTCTCTACTTCAATTTATCTGCATTCTCCAACTTACCTTTCTCACAATACTAATATCATTCATTTGTTCAAAACCTTTCACAAGTGTCGCAATGAATTGACTGCTAGATCCTCAAAGTGACAGAAAATCTTCCACATTTCCACACAACCTTTCAAGTTTTCTCTCTCATTATACTTTTACAAATACATACTTCATGTACACATATGCACATATATATACACACACATATGTATATATGCATATGTATGTTAATCCCTTTTATCCATGGTTTTTCTTTATATATTTTCAGTTACTCTTGGTGAACTGTGGTTCAAAAATACTGAATAAAAAATTGTATAGGTAAACAATTCAAAAGTTTTAAATTCCATGCCATTCTAAATAGTGTGATGAAATCTCCCATCATCCTGCTCTGTTACACCCGGACATGAACCATCCATTTGACTAGGACATCCATGTGATAGACACTACATGCCATTAGTCATGTAGCAGCTCTTTGGGTTATCAGATTGACTGTAGAAATGTCTCATAGCTTGTGTTCAAGTAACATTTATTTTACTTAACAATGGCCCCAAACCTGTATAATTATGTTAACTGATGTCACCCTAATCACCTCAACAAAATTTTTTTTTAATTTTTATTAATTTTAATGGGGTGACATCAATAAATCAGGGTACATATGTTCAAAGAAAACATGTTCATGTTATCTTGTCATTCAATTATGTTGCATACCCATCACCCAAAGTCAGATTGTCCTCCGTCACCTTCTATCTAGTTTTCTTTGTGCCCCTCCTCCCCCCGTAACCACCACACTCTTGTCCATGTCTCTTAGTCTCGTTAACAAAATTTTTTTAAAAAGGCCCTGGCCGGTTGGCTCAGTCGTAGAGCATCGGCCCGGCCTGTGGAAGTCCCAGGTTCAATTCCTGGCCAGGGCACACAGGAGAAGCACCCATCTGCTTCTCCACCTTCCCCTTCTCCTTCTTCTCTATCTCTCGCTTCCCCTCCCACAGCCAAGGCTCCACTGGAGCAAAGATGGCCGGGCACTGAGGATGGCTCCGATTAAAGCAGAGCAACACCCCGGATAGGCTGAACATCGCCCCCTGGTGGGCATGCTGGGTGGATCCTGGTAGGGCACATGCGGGAGTCTGTCTACCTCCCTACCACTTTTTCTCTCTTTTCAACTCCTGCAGCCATGGCTCGAATTGTTCAAGCAAGTTGGCCCCGGGTGCTGAGGATGGCTCCATGGCCTCACCTCAGGCACTAAAATAGCTCAGTTGCCAAGCAACAGAGCAGCAGTCCCAGACAGGCAGAGTATCCTTTCATAGAGGGCTTGCTGGGTGGATCTCAGCCAGGGCTCATGTGGGAGTCTGTCTCTCTGCCTCCCTGACTCTCACTTAATAAAAGTAAAATTTTAATAATAAAAAAAAAAATGGCTCCAAAGCACAAGAATAGTGATGTTGGCAATCAGGATACGCCAAAGAGAAGCCATAAGTATATGTTTGTATAGGAAAAAACATAGTATAAATGACATTCAGTACTATTCGTGGTTTCAGGCATCTACGGGGGTCTGGAACATATGCCACGTGACTAAGAGGGGGACTACTTTATATACAATGTATATCGAGTGTGTGCGCGCATAAAACTATTCCATTACTTGTTCTCTAGCTTTACTTAATAATTTTCCATCTCTTTTTTTTTTTGCTAATGCCTTCAGTTTTACATAAAATAACTTCTATTCTTCCAACTATCTACTCTGCTAGTTAAAGTAATACCTACCCTTATGCAAACAACAACTTTTTCCTGATTTTCTTCCTTACTCCCACCAACTGGATGCCAGTATTTCCCTCTCTTGGCTCCTTTTATCCTCGTATTATTTTGAATCTTTTTTTTAAATTGAATCTATACCCCTTTGCTCTAGAATCACATGAATGCTCACATCTGTACTTAGAATAACTCCTGTGAAAGTAGGCAGCAGACCTTATGGTCTTTGTATCTCCTTTGTTTCTCAAATATAAACTGGGTCAGCATCTTGACCTAAACCTTAAATGTTTTATAATTACTTTTCCTGTTTTTTTTATTCTAATTATCACAAATAAAAAGTAATGACACATTTCTATTCTTCAGTCTTTAAAAGTAAACAGTTTCAATGGGTGATCTTCAGTAATATTACATGCTTATAGATCTTATACAGGGCCATTTAATCTTTAAATTTTCACATATAGGTCATAATATTCCTTTACTTAATATTTTACAGTTTCTTTTCTATGTTGTGTTTAATTGTTTCATCATATAGTATATTTCAAGTTAAGTTATTAATAGAGTCTTTCTTAAGATTTTTTTATGGTTATTCATTCCTTCTATTCCATGAGTCTATTCTTAATATACTCATAAATAGTGGTAAATTTTCATTTTAAATTTTTAGAAAAGATTGTGCATAGCCATCTTTAATTTCTCTCAAATAGCCATCTGTTCATTTATAAAACTTTAAACACTATTATCAAAATTACTCCTGATAAGGTATATTCATGTAGTAATAAAAATAAGCTATATATACCAGTAACCAAAATAATGTGCAATGTCACAATGAACAGTTTATCACTTGAAATAAGTCAACATGTGAGTTTAGGTACCTGCTATTGTGTTGAGAAACATCAAGTACTCAAAATTTGAAATCTCTCTGTGTTGCCATCGCTGAGTCATATTAGAAGCTTTAAAAAGTTGACGTGGACTAGCTAATGAGATACGTCTGCAGAAAAAAAGAAATTGATGTAGAATCAATTCAAGCTTCAGATTATAACACAATAATAAATCATGAATATCTTTGCTTGTTCAAAATGGTATGTGTACATTCTGAAAAGTTCTATTCATGTTACACTAATGAATAATAGAGATGTTTCAGTCTACAATTAATGGTTAAACAAATGATCTGGACTAGCCACAGGTCTATTACACATGTTCTATTCATTAAGGTAAGCTGTCATTACAATACCATTACAATATCTAGGTTCCATAAGGTTGATTAATAATAGCATAATTAATAATTAACTGCTTCACTGAGATAAAAGAAATGATAGGAACTGAGAAATACACATAAAACTACATTCATATCTTTACCAATTTTATTTTATTTTATTTATTTATTTTTTTAATAAATTTTTATTAATGGTAATGGGATGACATTAATAAATCAGGGTACATATATTCAAAGAAAACATGTCTAGGTTATTTTGTCATCAAATTATGTTGCAAACCCCTCGCCCAAAGTCAGATTGTCCTCCGCCACCCTCTATCTAGTTCTCTGTGCCCCTCCCCCTCCCCCTAACTCTCTCCCTCCCTCCCTCCCATGTCCTCCCTCCCCCCCCCCACCCTTGGTAACCACCACACTCTTGTCCATGTCTCTTAGTCTCATTTTTATGTTCCACCAATGTATGGAATCATGTAGTTCTTGTTTTTTTCTGATTTACTTATTTCACTCCTTATAATGTTATCAAGATCCCACCATTTTGCTGTAAATGATCTGATGTCATCATTTCTTATGGCTGAGTAGTATTCCATAGTGTATATGTGCCACATCTTCTTTATCCAGTCTTCTATTGAAGGGCTTTTTGGTTGTTTCCATGTCTTGGCCACTGTGAACAGTGCTGCAATGAACATGGGGCTACATGTGTCTTCACGTATCAATGTTTCTGAGGTTTTGGGGTATATACCCAGTAGAGGGATTGCTGGGTCATAAGGTAGTTCTATTTGCAGTTTTTTGAGGAACCACCATACTTTCCTCCATAATGATTGTACTACTTTACAGTCCCACCAACAGTGAATGAGGGTTCCTTTTTCTCCACAGCCTCTCCAACATTTGCTATTACCCGTCTTGTTGATAATAGCTAATCTAACAGGAGTGAGGTGGTATCTCATTGTAGTTTTGATTTGCATTTCTCTAATAACTAATGAAGCTGAGCATCTTTTCATATATCTGTTGGCCATTTGTATCTCTTCCTGGGAGAAGTGTCTGTTCATGTCCTCTTCCCATTTTTTTATTGGATTCTTTGTTTGTTGTTGAGTTTTATAAGTTCTTTGTAAATTTTGGATATTAGGCCCTTATCTGAGCTGTCGTTTGAAAATATCAGTTCCCATATAGTTGGCTGTCCGTTTATTTTGATATCAGTTTCTCTTGCTGAGCAAAAACTTTTAATTCTGATGTAGTCCCATTCATTTATCTTTGCCTTCACTTCTCTTGCCATTGGAGTCAAGTTCATAAAATGTTCTTTAAAACCCAGGTCCATGATTTTAGTACCTATGTCTTCTTCTATGTACTTTATTGTTTCAGGTCTTATATTTAGGTCTTTGATCCATTTTGAATTAATTTTAGTACACGGGGACAGGCTGTAGTCGAGTTTCATTCTTTTGCATGTGGCTTTCCAGTTTTCCCAACACCATTTGTTGAAGAGGCTTTCTTTTCTCCATTGTGTGTTGTTGGCCCCTTTATCAAAGATTATTTGACCATATATATGTGGTTTTATTTCTGGGCTTTCTATTCTGTTCCATTGGTCTGAGTGTCTATTTTTCTGCCAATACCATGCTGTTTTGATTATCGTGGCCCTATAATATAGTTTAAAGTCAGGTATTGTAATGCCCCCAGCTTCATTCTTTTTCCTTAGGATTGTTTTGGCTATTCGGGGTTTTTTATAGTTCCATATAAATCTGATGATTTTTTGTTCCATTTCTTTAAAAAATCTCATAGGGATTTTGATGGGAATTGCATTAAATTTGTATATTGCTTTGGGTAATATGGCCATTTTGATTATATTTATTCTTCCTATCCAAGAACAAGGAATATTTTTCCATCTCATTGTATCTTTTTCGATTTCCCTTAACAATGCTTTGTAATTTTCATTATATAGGTCCTTTACGTTCTTTGTTATGTTTATTCCTAGGTATTTTATTTTTTGTTGCAATCGTGAAGGGGATTATTTTTTTGAGTTCGTTTTCTAATATTTCATTGTTGGCATATAGAAAGGCTATGGACTTTTGTATGTTAATTTTGTATCCTGCGACCTTACTGTATTGGTTTATTGTTTCTAATAATCTTTTTGTGGAGTCCTTCGGATTTTCGATGTATAGGATCATATCATCAGCAAAAAGTGATAGCTTTACTTCTTCTTTTCCGATATGGATGCCTTTTATTTCTTTGTCTTGTCTGATTGCTCTGGCCAGAACTTCTAGCACCACGTTGAATAAGAGTGGAGAGAGTGGACAACTCTGTCTTGTTCCTGATTTAAGGTAGAAAGTCCTCAGTTTTATGCCGTTTAATAGGATGTTGGCTGATGGTTTATCATATATGGCCTTTATCATGTTGAGATATTTTCCTTCTATACCCATTTTGTTGAGAGTCTTAAACATAAAATTGTGTTGTATTTTATCAAAAGCCTTTTCTGCATCTATTGATAAGATCATGTGGTTTTTGTTCTTTGTTTTGTTGATATGGTGTATTACGTTAACCGTTTTGCGTATGTTGAACCATCCTTGAGATTCTGGGATGAATCCCACTTGATCATGATGTATTATTTTTTTAATATGTTGTTGTATTCGGTTTGCCAGTATTTTGTTTAGTATTTTAGCATCTGTATTCATTAGAGATATTGGTCTGTAGTTTTCTTTCTTTGTTCTATCCTTGCCAAGTTTTGGTATGAGGGTTATGTTGGCCTCATAAAATGTGTTTGGAAGTATTGCTTCTTCTTCAATTTTTTGGAAGACTTTGAGTAGAATAGGAACCAAGTCTTCTTTGAATGTTTGATAGAATTCACTAGTATAACCGTCTGGGCCTGGACTATCTTTACCAATTTTAACAGTCATTACATAAGGTCAATATGTTTGTACAATTATACAGCTAAATATTATATTTTTGCACCCACTGTAACAGGCGAAAGAGGATGCAAACTCTTTAGTTGTCTTTTCAAGGGGTAGGATAGAGGTAAGAAAAACTTATTTTTTAATACAGCTTAATAGGAGACCAAGTTTTCTGTTTTCTTAATGCAATGTAAATAACAATGGATACAACTGACCAATAATAGGTGGCACTGAGAAAGCTGTAGCAGGATTAATGATTATATTCGGGGTGCAGAATCTCAGATAAGTATATATGTTGTCACAATTCCTCTACAGGTATCTTTTAAAAAGCTTTTTTTTTTACCATTTAATTTACCCATTGCACATGTACTATTCAATGATATTTTAAAAATAAACTACTAGAGTTGTGCAACTGTCATCATAATGCACATGAGAACATTGTCATCACCACCAAAAACTTGCCTTGTACATAGTTATAGTTGATCACCATTCCTATCCCCAGCTCTAGGCAAGTATCAATCTGCTTTCTGTCTCTATAAACTTGTCTTTTCTAGACATTTCAGAGAAATGGAACTGACCCTCATATAGTCTCTTCTATCAGAATTCTTTCACGAAGGATAAGGTTTTGAGGTTCATCAATGTGGCAGCATGCATTAGTAGTTCATTTATTTTGGTTGCTAACTGGTATTCCAGTGTATGAATGTAAACTAGACCAGTGGTCAGCAACCTCATTACTCAGCAGAGCCAAATATCAACAGTACAATGATTGAAATTTCTTTTGAGAGCCTAAGTTTTTAAACTTAAACTGTATAGGTAGTACATTCCTTATCAAGGTAGTGCCCACACGTGGTATTATGTGGAAGAGCCGCACATGGCTCGTGAGCTGCGGTTTGCCAACCAGGGAACTATACCACTGAATGCTGAGTATCTACTTAAGTAACTAATTCACTGAGTTAAGACTGTTAGCTTTGACTGTAGGAAAACTAAGTTCCCAAATAAGATAGCACATATTAGGTGATAAATAAAACTTTTTTTATAATAAAGAGATAGTCAGTAGAAAAAGACTTTTATTAAAATAAGGAAATCTATGCAATTCTGAGCTGCTTCCTTCTGAACACAGAAATTCTCCCCATTAAATGATAAAGTTATCTACTCAAAACATTGATTTGCCTCATAAAGCAACAATTGCTTATAATCCAGATGGTCCACTTTATGTGCCCTGTTTACATAAAAGTTATGATCTGCTTAAATATGTCCACAAATTCTTTGATACTTGCTCTTCAAGAAGTAGGCTTTAATTCCTCTCCCCTGGAGCCTGGGCTATATTTAATAACTCACTTGTGACAAATATAATGTAGTAGAAGTGATGGCATGAGACAATCAAGGGTAGGTCATAAAAAAGACATTGGGGTATCTGCCTCATTCTCTCTTAGATCACTTGCTCTGGGGAAGTCAGCTCCCGTATCATGGAGACACTCAAGCAGCCAATGGAGGGGCAGACTTGGTGAGGAATCAAGCACTGCCAGGAGGAATGTTGTTAACGTTCAGGGTTTCCTGAAGAGGAGCCGCAAAGGAATGAGACAGCAACAACAATACTGCAAGTGGAGGACCCCAATCTCTTAAGGATTGAGATGCCTTGAAGAGATCAGTTATCCAATTTATTAAGCAGAAATATGTCATTCTGTGTAAGAAACTAACAAGCAGAATATAGTGTACAATTTTATTACTTTGTTTTACAAAACTGAGATTTCTCTTGCCCTTTCTGAGACAAAACACCAACTGCTGTCTAATTCCTGACCTGCAGAAAGCTCTGGTTGGGCTAAACACTCACGTCCTTGGGCCTTCCTTGGATGTGACTGCTTTCAGTCATGAGTGCTTGGCCTTGACCTTCACTTCCTCAGGATGGGAACAGAAAGTCACTTGGTGCTTTGTTTTCCTCCAACAGAATGTGAGGGCCTCACCTTGGAAAGTCCCTCAGCCCCAGGATGACTAATATTCTGACTGTTGTTTGTGCATTCTACTACAAGTGCATTTGTAATAAGATATTACCTTAAAAATGTGAAATACTCATCAAAAGCAACTGCAGCCATACAAAATAAGGTATACTAAAAGTAACTAAATTTCTACAGCTAAGTTTTCAATCAATCAACAGAGAAATCCCACTGGTTCACGCTCTTCCCACTCCTTAAATTAGTTAACAAAACTTTATTGATGAATCAGTACTTATTACAAAAACAAAACAAAACAGTGATATCCTCTCTTTCATTCTTGATATTGGTAATTTGTATTATCTTTCTTTTCATGTATAAGTTTTGTACATACATTTATTAATCATTATGAAAAAACAACTTTACATTAATTCTTCTTGAATGCGTTTCTTTACTTTTTCATTGATGTTCTGCCTTGATGCTTATTATTTTCTTTTGTCATCTCACTTGGGATTACATTTGCTCCTCTTTTTCTAGTTTCTTCAGACAGAAGTTCAGTTGACTCAGAATAAAACAATATACTTATAATCATCATTTACTATGAAGAAAACAAAAGCCCATGCATTCAAAATAAGAACACATATGAACACAAATTATTTTACATATTAATCTCATATAAAACAGTACCTTGTTTGAGGCAATCCAAAACATGTTCCAACACCAACACGAGGCAGGTAGTTCACCACTTTCTTCACTGTTGCAGGGTCTGGGAAGTTGAACATTACAGCAACTATAAAACATAAGTTTAAAAAATTAGAACACAGTATGATTTCTGTTCTAAAAAACTGACCTCTTGGTCTGATAAAACATTTACTCTTAGTTCAGTTATTTTTAAGTACAATTTTCCTTGTATTACTTTTTTATTATAGTGCATTTGTGTTTTAGTATTAACATATCAGAGGTAATACTAATTTCACTTATAAACTCCTATGCATAGACAGTTCCTTCTCTAAATACTGTCAGAATTATAACAACTGTTATTGCATTAATGGGATATGAAGCTGAGATTATCTAGCCACAAGTTGAATTTACAAAATTGAATTTTGGCAAGTTAACTGTATATCTATGAATTTCTATAAAAATCTGTTTACATTTTTAACTTTATAAGGTTAACAGTCTAACCCCCCAAAAGACATAGGTACAGCTACTAAATTGTCAGCTATATTTACTTCTAATGATGAAAAGTTTTAAAAATATTTTCTTTATAGTATTTATATGTTTATATTTTATATGTTCATATAATCCAGAATCTAACATGACTTTTCCTCTATGGTTAAAAATCAAATTTGAATGCTTTTTAATTATTCGTATTTCAGTAAGTATGTATTTTGAGAATATCAATAAATGTATGTGATACACACACACACACACACACATAAACATTTGGCATATAAATGTTAATTTATTACAGACATCTATAAATTTATATCCTTAAAATCTGAAAAAGAAAGTCATAAAATCATGAGAGAATTTTGAAAATATTATTTTGGTCAGTCTTGAAGTTTTAATTATATTCATTTCAGTATCAAAATCATATATAAGCTATGAGTGCTCACCTAGCCTTAAAAATTCTTCTAGCCAAAAACATTTTTATCAAGTTGGCATAGCTTTCATATACTGGCATTACTAACATGTTTTGGCTAAAACAGTACGTGATTATTCACTAAACACCTGTCATATTTAACTCGGTCATATATAAACCCAACATGCCTTTTTAATAAGCCTTCCTTATGTATTCATTATTATATTGAATATAGGGGAAAAATAAAAAACAAAAGAAAAACTATAATAGACTATGGCAGATGACCAAGATAATGTTGGAAAGGCAACAGAAAAGCACACATACAACAGCAAGGATGCATAAAAAATTTCAAAGAAGAAAAACGAATGAGAATGAACAAGCAATAAATATTATAAGGGTAAAAGTCCTTTGGGACAGTAAGAATGCAGACTGGACTAAAATGTGAAACATTCACTTGATTATTAGCCTGGAAGAATAATGTTTACACTACGAAAAAGAGGTATGTGCAAGGGAAGAGGCCAAACAGGAAAGGGGAAAACATCTTTTCCTCAAGAAATCTGTATTCCCCAAAGACACATTATTTCATAAAGGAAAAGAAAATGTGTAGATGAACTATATTATTATGTGTAGATTTTTAAAATGGCAATGTGTAGATTCTAGAAAGAGGAAAAAGACAACTTCAACCTACTTATGTACAAGAAGTACATGCAATGAGTTTTAAATATTCTCCACGTATGCCTTCACTCACTCACACTGAACGATGCTTTTCCTTCAAGTTCACCTTGTCTCTCTTTCTTGTCTTAATGAATTTCACCAAGTTCCATTCCAAACCCACAAATTCAATTTTAGATCTTTCAAGAATGATGTAATACAAAGCAACCAGGACAGTTCAGTACCATTTTCTGATGGTCCCTTAATAGATGGCAATAGATTAGACAAAAAAATTAAATAAATGTATGAATCATTTGATTACCCTTCTCCGCTTTCCAAATGAAGCCACCTTCCAGAAGTTTAAGCATCAGAGCCATACTGAGGACATCAAAATTCTACATCTGATTAAATGCTTAGTTATTCCTCACATATATAAAGCCTTGAATTAATCTGTTATATGGCCAGAAAAATAAAACTACTGGAAATAATTCTTAGAATGACCAAGGCGAGGAAAGCTATGAAGATGCATGTAGGTCAAAAAAGAGGTCAGTAGGGCAGGTGTCGGGCTACAAAATACTAACTAATGGAAACAATATGGTATATTCAGAAATGAAATAGTAAAGAGAGGAAGGTTAGCTTTGTAACAATATACTTCTGAATATACTTCTGCAACATATTACCTCTGTTTGCCATAAAGATCTCCAGGGCTGTATTTTGCAAAAGATAACGACGAGAAAAGATTGATCGGATCTCTGTGAACAGCCATTTTCCATGAAGCCCTTCTGTGTACGCCAGGATCTAGTGAAGAAAAAAATAATCCCAAGTAAACATAGAATTGACAACCCCCATTAAAACAAAAATAGCCCTATTAAGAAAAATAATTTCTAAGAATTGAATAAACAGTGCATTAAAGTAATTTGGAAGGAGACTAAAAAAAATAAATGCAACTTATGGAAAGAAAGTAGAGTAAAAGTATAAAACAGGTACTTATATTTGGGGTCTTAAAGCAGTGAAGGAATTTCTTTGCAGGAAACAAACATTGCATTATTTAGTGACTGATTCTGAGTCACATTATGGAAAGTTTTAGATAGAACCTTAAAAAGAAGAAACACCTGAAAAGAAAGTCCTACATGCTTATAGATCACATGTACAAATTCAGTTTCATATAATGTGATTTTAATGGACCCAGAATTACTTTTCACATAATTTAAAATATAGATTTAAGTTCATAACTTTCAAGATCACACTTTTAAGGCCACTGTTCAGGCTACAGTCACTCATTCAGAAAGTACAAAGACTGACTGTATGAGAGGTTAAGTATCATTTTGTCAGTGAGGCTAAACACAAACCTGCAAATGAACTCGGCATAATCTCTCTGTGGAGTAGGTGGTTGTCAGAGTAACTTGTTACAATTCTTGTCATCCCATGTGACAGATGCAGTAGCTTAGAATACTTTGCCAACTAAAAGTAATCCTGTCTTTAGTCCTAAACCACTTTGCCGCTTTGTTACTCAAGTTTTGTGTTTTAAAAAGTTCATTTCAAAAGCTTAATTATGAAGGTGTTGAAGAAAAATCAGATGTGGAATTTCTCTGTACCACTACTCCATGTAATATTAATAAAGAAAATGGGATGTGTCTGCCATCAAAACCTAGTGAAAATCTGTAAAGGCAAATTAAACATTTAAGATAATAACTCAAAAGTAACCACTATGAAAAAGTACAAATAAAACAATATTTGACTATTATATTGCACTGTAGAAATAAAGATGGGATAAGCAAACAGAACAAAAGTAATGAATAGTAAGAATTTATCCTACAAAACTTTCTTTACTCATTGCCATTTTCTAGATATTAACTGTAAACAAATCAATAATCCTCAATGCAATATATAGTTTTGCAACCAGTTAACTTAATTCACTATGTATTTCGGGTTTTCTGTAGAAATGTTTCCATCTCCTGCAGCACAGGATCTAGAGATGAGGGATGGGTAACTCTAAGGCTAGTGTTTTTAGAAAACAAAACAAAAACTCAAAGACCTTAAAAACTAATCACACTTTCTTTTTTTAAAATTTGTGAGAGAGAAATCCTACTAATTATTTCATACAACCAATGCCTGAATATATAAGATCAAATGAAATGAACAAGAGAGAAGACAAAAATATAGGTATTCCTCACCAAGATTTTTAAAGTGACGGTTTTTCTTGTACCCCTTTCTCGTCCCATGACCCACAGGTCCAAGCCTCTAGTCTGCAGTGGCTTCCTACTTGGTCTCCTTCCTTCTGTTCTTACCTTTAGGGTCTCTGATGACCAGCGGAGCCAAATACAACTTTTAAAAAAATATAAATCAGACCACACATACGTTCCAGTGGCTTTGCATTACATGCACAATAAACTCTAAAGCTCTTTAAAATAATTTACAGAAGCCTTACATCTGGAACTCTCAAGAGCCCGACTCATTCTTCCTCGGGGCCTCTCCCTGTCTTCTCTTCTCAGAATGAATGTTCTTCACCCAAAACTGCACGGGATGGACTCATTCCCACATTCAAATTTCTGCTCACCATCACCTCTTCAGAGAAACCGCAGGATCTAAACCCCACTTCTATCTCAACCCACCTCCAACTCATCAGATTTCTTTCAAAACATTTATGATTACCTTAAATTATTATACACACTTGCTTATCTATTGACTCTATTTGGCACTAGACTGCTATACTGTATGCTCTAATAGAGCAAAGACTTTGATACACTCTTACTTCCATTTTTTAGAACAATGTCTGACACAAAGCAGATGTTTTTGAAAGATTAAATGAATCAATAAATGGAGGCCTAAGCTCCATCTATGACCCACATTTATTTTGAGGGGGCCGTATGATATTTAGCAAAATTTTGGAAAAAAATTTTTCGAATAGCTGAGAAAGTATGTAAAAAAATGGATATTTACATAAATGTTCAAATTTTTGGTTTCTCAGGAAAAAGTGAATCAAATCTAGAATTATATGCCACATGGTGAAAACTGGCATGCCCTGTCCATGTCGGCAGTTCCCACCGGCATTTGAGTATGCCATCAGCACTTCTCAAACAGTACAGAACCCAATGTGTGTTCTATAATGCACTCCAATCTATCCAAGTATCAGTAAGGAACCTAAAACCCAGATAAGTCAAATACTTAATACAAAGCCCGCTGGGAAGTTAGTGGCACAGCCTGGCCAACTCCTCAGTTTTCAATCCAAAAGTGCAGAACTTGCACTATAGCACATTGTCACATTTTTATTTTTATTTTTTTAAAAAATGGGTTTGTCTGTTAAACTAGAACTCAACATATCAGAAATTGTAATCAACTAGATTTGTTTTCCTCACCTTGCTTTATAGGAGAAAGAGGAAAATCAAAAGAAAATGAACAAAGGGGATTTAACTCTGTGATATGTTAAGCATATCATACCCTAGTATGAAAACTCTGTCTTTTATAACTATAGAGCTATATAGTGAGACTTGTTGCTCATAATGGTGATGTCAATCATTGTAAGAGCGTGGTCATACAACTAAAGATTTAATTATACTTTAGGATACTCCAATATTTAACAGAAATAAGTAGACTACCATATTATTGTTAGTTTTTAATATACTGAAATAATTTTCCAACTAATCAAAAACTTCAATTTATATCCCATTCCGCTAAACAGTTGAGTTAGTAAAAAAAAAATCTACTTGAAATACAGCAAGTGGCATGATCCTTTAAAATTTCCTTTATTTCCAATATCCAACATATTCAAAATCACAGAGAATGACGTAAGACCCACGGACCCACTACACAACCATATAAAATCCTAACATTTTGCCAATTATTGCATATATTTAGAAAACTAATAAAGCATTTCAGATAGTGAGTTGAAATTCCCACGTTAACCCTTCCTGATCCCAGCTTCCCCTTCTGTCAGAGCCATCACTACCCTTGCTGAACTTATCGTCCCCATGGCAGTTTTCATACTATTAGTACACACGTGTATAAAAAACATAAAGCTTTTCCTGTAATGTTTTCAAATCTGACCTAAATGGCATTATACTGAATATATGACAGTGTACTTTCAAAGATAAATATAAGCAGGTATGGTAATATTTTAAAACTCAGAAAAAAAAATAAACAGGAGACAGTAATTATTTAAAATTGTCAGAGGGATCAAAAATTAAAATCTTACACACACATACACACACAACTACCTTAATCTCAAGAAAAAATAAAGTGAAAGATCTATACTTATGATGAAGATACCTAGGATTTAAAACAGAAACAAAGAATCTCCTAACTAACAGAATTACTAGCTGAAATTCATATAATAACATTTCTTTAAAGTAGTCATCAGGAAAAGGAGTCAGTACGGAAAAGCAGCTGAGGTCTAGCTAAGCAAGAGGTTTATTTCTTATTGGAATAGTATATTCCTGGTCTGAGGCTTCACTTCAAAGTCTCTAGAGTTCAATTAAAACTGGATTAGGTAGAAGCAGACCCTTCTTTGGGACTTTCTGTTCACTGAAACTCTACATACACTGACAGCACCCTAGACAGAGGTCTAGCCCTCCAATGAATCAGTTGCTATGGAAACCGTATCATTACCATTGCTCTGCAGTTATGACCCCAGGTCTAGAATAGCTTGAAAGCGTAAGCCCACAGCACTCTCTTTGAATGTTTACCACCTTGTTTTAATATTGTTAGTAGTATTAAAGTAGAAAATTCAACTTTCACTGTTTAATAATTTGTTTCAAGATGGTTTCTTAGTTAAACGTTTAGGTGAAAAAATTACAGAGGAAAGAACAGTATTTAATTTTAAATACCCATGCACATATATTATGATCTTTACATAAAAAATAGCTACCATAACTTCTTTAAAATTTTTATTTAAAAAATATTATTTTCCCCAAGTAATACACACATTTCCATCTTCTACACTTCAAACAATATATTATAAATATGAAAACTTCTTCACCCTGTTGCATTTATTGGCTGAAAAGTAAAGCATTTTTTACATTTCCTTCAACCATTCATTTTGAAAAGCTTATAAATTTATTCAAAGAAAAACCTACTTCTTTTTTCTCATCCTCATGAAAGTACAAAAATAGAAATATGCCTTTATTGCCCAAGTGCATAAAACTCTTAACTGAATATCAGACATTTTTAAAAAGTAGATTTAAAATAGTCTCTGAAAATAAAGCAGTATTTGTTTCATGTAAGAAAAAGGTTTTGTTTTTAAAAACTATAAAAACTACCTTCAATATATTTAAAATGTTTTAAAATTGTGTTTGGAAGAAAACTATATTAAAAAGTGATGACATATTTACCTTAAAAAGTAAGGAATATTTTGGGAGTCAATATATTTTTAAACTACTATTCTAATATTTAAAGGTAGCATTGCATTTCCCATCCGCAAATATTAGCCAGTTTTTGGATTTTATCCTTTCTGATAATTCCATGTTGACTTACAAAGAATCTGATAACAAAAGTAAAAATCAGATGATGTACATCAATAGAACTTAAATTTCACAACAAAATCATTTCCAAACTAAGGATATATCTAACAGACAAAAATATTTTAAACTTAGTATACAAAATATAAATTATATAATTATGACATCAATTAAGCAATAATACCACTGGCAGGAAAGTCTAAAAAATATTCTTATCCCAAGTTATAGATCATAATTATAAATTATTCATAAGAATTATATCTTAAAATAATCCTTGTATAAAACAATAAGTATTTAAAATGGAAATACATGTTGAAAATATTGGGGTTTTTTTCCTTCAGTGAGAGGAGGGGAGGCAGAGACAGACTCTTGCATGCGCCCTAACCTGGATCTACCTGGCAAGCCCACTAGGGGGCAATGCTCTGCCCATCTGGGGCATTGCTCTGTTGCTCAGCAACCAAGCTCTTCTTAGCGCCTGAGGAGGAGGCCATGGAAGCATTCTCAGCACCCGGGGCCAAGTCTCTCCAATCGAGCCATGGCTACATGAGGAAAAGAGAGAGAGAGCGAGAAGAAGAGGAAGGAGGAGCAGGAATCGAGCCTGAAACATCCACATGCTAGGCTGGTGTTGCTCTACCACTGAGCCAACGGGCCAGGGCCGAAAAATATTCTAATATCAACTCACTACTAAATATATGCACAAATGTTTTATTTACAGTAATTATAATTTTAATAAACTAATCAAAAGTAATTTTAAGCAAGTATTTTAAAGTTATACCACTCTACTAATACCGTTTTAGGATTTTGCTACACACATTTTCCTCTGAAACTTGATATCAAAGCATAGCACTTAATTTATTTTAGTAATATTGAATTCTGCTTGGTTTAAAGATTTACTTCATCACCAACCCGTTTTAGTTTTATGTTTGCGCCACCACAGGTCAGGCTATTTAAAGATGTTTTCTGAATGTAAGAAAGATATATAGTTGACTCTGATGAAAACCATAATATCGTAATACAGAGCCCTCATAGTTTGAAAAGAAGAGAACAAAAATATGAAAGTTATGAATACAAAGAAAATTAACTTTTAAATTAATTATGAGTTACTTAATTATTTTTTTATCCCTATAGTACATTTCCTCCTCCTGCTTACTAGTACTATGATGTAGTACAGTATTCTCCTTA
The DNA here is from genome assembly GCF_036850765.1 of Saccopteryx bilineata. Lineage (NCBI taxonomy): Eukaryota > Metazoa > Chordata > Mammalia > Chiroptera > Emballonuridae > Saccopteryx > Saccopteryx bilineata. The sequence continues at coordinate 183,349,672 of NC_089490.1, read as the reverse complement.
GCATTTTCATGGGTGACAAATTCAATTAAATGTATTCATTACTCTAATGTTCTACTTGTCAGTTTAGTTAGCATGAAAAATTAAATATATATAAATAAAATGTTACGTGACCTCTGTATTGATTGGGCTAAAATGGTTTCAGCCTGGGTGTGGATTAGAGGCAGCTGGGAGGGACAAGTGGTGAACACACAAACACATACACTCTTATGTTTTCTCTTCCAATTACTGAGGGAGATGATAAAACCACAGCAAATGATGTATCAGCTCATTTTATCTTATCGCTTTGGGGCTAGGTGACAATGAAGTTCATATTTCACTGGCTCCCATTGAAGATTGTGAAAATTACTTGCCCTCATGACCTGAAATTTCACTAGAAGACAGAAATTTCTCTTCTGCAAAGTAATGCAATTTTTCAGATGTCAACCTTTAGCCCAGCTTTAAAAATTAATTTCATTTATATTAACCAATGATATTGATATTTTCACAGAATGCTCTTTGATACATGAAGCACTGACTGGCAAATTGATGTTGCTTTAGATGGGCAAAACTATTTTATTTTAAGCTGCTATGGCAGACAGATTTATGGTAAACTGAAATTCCATTTCATAATTTAATATTTGTGCTGGAATGAAGCACCTTTAAGCCCTTGGCCTGTAAATAATTCAGACTCTTTAGTTGGTTTTGTTTTATTTTCAATATTCTTCAGCTTAAAAATAATTTGCATTCTACATGATGTATCATAAAAGCCATCTTTTACTGGACTAACATTTAATAGGTAGCCTAATGAGTCAAAAGCCAAGTATGGTAACAAAGAAGCAGAACAAAGAAGGTATTTATCCAGCATCCTGCTAATTTTTAATGTAGTTTTTTCAACTTAAACTTATATCTGTACTCTGATATTTTTTTGAAAGCAGAATCAAAAATATATCACAAAAGAATAGTAAGAAACAGAATGTGACTTCCTCTTATGTTATTTTTTCATAGCAGTACATGAAGTAAAGAGCCAGGTATTAAATTTTTGGAAAAAGAGTAGAATGGACCTAGATAAATACCCAAATTAAAATAGATATTTGGGTTTGGAGGTACCTTAAAAGTATAAACATAGTAAAACAAAGTCACAATGTCAATTTTATCATAAAGTGTGAACATCCATCTGATTTTAGTACGAAATAAAGAAATTTCTATGTATCTGTAAAAAAAACTTTCAATATTTTGTAGTAGTAAAATGTTATTAAAAGACAGACACTCTGGTGCCTTAGCAAGTTTTTATTACCTTTATCCAGTAGTTTTGTCTAATTCAAAAAATGCATTGAGAAGATAACCTTTATACCAATAATCTTTCATTTTATTAATACAGTAAGTTAAGCACAAACATGTATAAATATATCATATTAATCTATACTCTTAAATTCAATAAAGGCTAAAACATTTCCTTACTTTAGATAATTTTTACCCAAAATGGTTTAACACTATTCTGCCTAACTTTCTATCCTCAAAAATCACTTTTGTGTTCTCCGTGCTAACAATGTTCAAATTGTGTTTCTTCAACAATATTTTTATTTAATTTTTCCTTATAAGTATGAAATGGGGGGAAATAGTAATATAAATGATAATTTATAAGTTTTAAATTTTGATTGAAAAGATTCCTTGTCAATTCTCAAAATATTGTAACAATAACATGCTACTGACATTGAATTCCAGCTAGGAAATATATATTTTTGCCTGTTCCACACAGTCACTTTCTAAAGCTGAGCTTCGTATTCCTTAACAAAGAATTAAATTTAACTCATCACTAATAAAAGCTTTCTAATTTTAAATATATTGGAATATTCTATAATATATATATATATATTTAAAACAACCAATGAACACAATCTTACTTCTCAATGCCAACTCTTATTTTATGAACTCAATCTCAGTCTCAGATTGGTATCAAAAACCCTCCCTGGATATATGAACCAAAGCTTCAAGTTAGAATAATATCAGCCTTTAGCTAAACAATGCATTTCTTTGTAGCAGATATAATACAATTGAAGTTTCTCTGGTGAGTAAGCTATTTGAACTAAATAAAGGGAATACCTTGGTGTATCTTCAAGAAATATGCTTTCTTTCTTCAAACATAGCAGAGAACAAAAACAAAAACCAAAATAACAGAAGTTTGTATAGTGAACAGTGTCTTGGAAGAGACAGATACTGTCTCCCATAGAGCAAAGGGCACGCTTGTTTGTTGCCCACTATAATAAAAATCATAGTACTCTTTGGGGCAAAGGCCAGACTTGACTGTCCACTATACACATTTGGGTGCTTGAAGATTGAGATTGCTCAACTGGAATGGAAAGTCACTGGGTGCACAGTATGTACCTGGGTCTTAGTCTGTGCAGACTGCATACAAAACAGCACAGTCTGGTTGGCTGAAACCACAGAAATCTGCTTCTCACAGTCCTGGAGGCTGGCAAGTCCAAAGCCCAGGTGCCAGGAGATCTGGCTCCTGGTGAAAGCTGTCTCTTCCTGGCTTGCAGACCTCACCTTCTCATAGTGACAGAGAGAGAGATCTTTCTCCCTCTTTTTACATGAATGTCTGATTAGATTAGGGTGCCAGACTCATGACTCCATTAAACCTGAATTAGATCTTAAAGACATTATCTCCACCTACAGTCATAAGAGGGTTTAGAGTTTCAACATATGAAATGGGGGTTGGGGAGACCAATTTTGTCCACAGCAGCCCTCCAAGTCACCACATGAAACTGGGTATAAAGGGGACAGACACTACCATGATGGTTATTCTGTTTCTCGTGCTGTAAGAAAGGCCTTTGTCTCCGACCCAGAGTCTCATATCTTCTGCCAGCATCTGTGAACCTTCGGCAGGATAAATTGTTAGCTTGCTGTAACTATTCAGCAGACACTAGCTTTGGTCTGGGATACTTATGTGGCAATTCTTCAATAAAAGTGTTTCATTGGCCTGGGGCACTTTCCATTTGTGCGTTCCCTTGTTCAAGCTTCAACACTGGCACTCATCCTACTATCAGTAGGAAGAAGAGGAGGCAGGGAGAGAGGACATGGAAGTGTTGTCACACAGGACGTAAGTATTCATATCCTTCTGCCTGCTTGCATCCTGTCCTAAGTATTATACATGAACTTAGTTCATCCCATTTCCCTTTCTGCACATTGTGTGCTTAGAATGATTTAATAAAGCATGTGATTTGAGAAAGTTAATTTAATCTGTGATCTCTGGGATGACATGTCTGGCAGTATATTTGCAGGCTACTACCATTGTAGCAAGTAATTTCTCACAGAACGGGTTCACAGCTAACCTTTATCCAACCTGAAATAACAATTTTAAAAAATTATTCTAGGCCAAAGGGTAAAAATTAAGAAGCTCTATAATTCATTTATGAAGTCCAACCACTTCAATACTGAAATCTTTGAGAGACTCTAAAAAAGGAAACTTGATGAGCAATGTCATCACTGAGTAAACATACAGAACTTCTAAATAATCCACAAGCAAATAGTATCCAGCAATATTGTACAAAAATAGTTTTTCCCAAGGAGGCTTTTGCATGTATTGCAAGAGTGGTTTAATCTGAAAATCCACAATCTAGCCATTATATCAACAAATTAAAAAGGAAACATTATATACTTTTTTTTTAACAGAGACAGAGAGAGGGATAGATAGGGACAGACAGGAATGGAGAGAGATGAGAAGCATCAATCATCAGTTTCTCATTGTGGCACCTTAGTTGTTCATTGATTGCTTTCTCATATGTGCCTTGACTGTGGGGCTACAGCAGACTGAGTAACCCCTTGCTCAAGCCAGTGACCTCGGGGTCTCAAACCTGGGTCCTCTGCATCACAGTCTGACACTATCCACTGCTCCATCGAATGGTCAGGCTATAATCTTATAATAGATATGGAAAATGCATTTGGTCAAATTCAGGAAGCATTCTTAAAGGGAAAAATGCTAGTAAAATAGGAATGGAAAATATTATTTAAAAAAATTTTTATTCATTTATTCATTTTAGAGAGAGGAGAGAAAGAGAAAGAGAGAGAAGGGGGGAGGAGCAGAAAGCATCAACTCCCATATGTGCCTTGACCGGGCGAGCCCAAGGCTTTGAACCGTAACCTCAGCGTTCTAGGTCGATGCTTTATCCACTGCGCCACCACAGGTCAGGCCAGGAATGGAAAATATTATATGTAGCTCTTTACCAGAAGCCAACAACAGATATTAGCTATGTGACCTGGGGCTAAGCATGTAAAAGTTTAATCTAAATAACAGTATCTCATATGCTTAGTTGGAATATTAAATATATGTTTAACTAGAAAATAGTGCCTGGAATAAACAGTGAGCACCAAGTGTGTGTTAGGAAAACCACCAGTCAAATGGCAAAAGTTGTAATAAAGAAACACAATAGAATAGAAAACCTGGTATAAACATTGAAAAAAAGGGGTGAAAACTCCTAGAACATCCAAAACACTCTAACTGAAATGATAAAAATAAATATATAAGGTAATATGAAACAAATATCTGTTATCTGTTTCAGCAATTGGCACTTCGATCTAGTAATTGGAAAAAATATGCTAGCAAGAAAAACTTTAAACACATAAGAATAATTTTAACAAGAAAGAGAGGGAGCAGCTGTAGGATAAAAATATAAAGTATTAAGGAAAAGGTACCATTCAACACACACAAAAATATTTTTAATCAGTTTAATACCATTAAAATATAAATTTACCAAAAATGAATATATAAACTTAATGTATGATATATGCAATTAGAATGCTAATGGGGCTTTTTTTAAGCTTCATAAAATTATTTAAAGTTTATATGACAGAATATATACTTGAAAACAACCAAGTAAAAGGATGAAAACAGAATGCTGTACCTTAAACATGCACATGAAATAAAGATTTAAATAAATATATTTTAAAAATATTAAGACTATAACACAATCAGATACTTCCTGTTTCATGTCTTTTTTTGACAGTTGTGATGCACAAAACTGGTAGCACAGCTGGATGTAATACAATAAAAATGTAAGTCACCTAGATTGCACAATAGCTTGAACCTAGTTGGCTCTCAATTGTTCTTCCCACAACTACAAATATAATGTAGAAGTCTAGAGACCTTTAGATGTTGGCCGGTTAGCTCAGCTGGTTAAAACATCATCCTTGTTATCATATAAAGAGGTTGCAGATTTGATCCCCAGTTAGGGCACAAGAATTAACCAATGAATGTATAAATACGTGAAATGACTAATCAATGTCTCTCTTTCCCCCTCCCCCTTCCTTTCTCTCTCTCTAAAATCAATAAAAATTTAAATAAATTTTAAAAAGACCTTTTAAACAGCCTGACCAAGTGGTGGCGCAGTGGATAGAGCGTCGGACTGGGATGCGGAAGGACCCAGGTTAGAGACCCCGAGGTCGCTGGCTTGAGCAAAGAGCTCACCAGCTTGGACCCAAGGTTCGTGGCTCCAGCAGGGGGTTATTCGGTCTGCTGAAGGCCCATGGTCGGGGCACATGTGAGAAAGCAATCAATGAACAACTAAGAAGTTGCAACGCGCAACGAGAAACTGATGATTGATGCTTCTCATCTCTCTCCGTTCTTGTCTGTCTGTCCCTGTCTATCTCTGCCTCTGTACAAAAAAAAACAAACCTTTTAAACAATAACTGAAAATCAGAATTTTTAAAAAGTATTAATATTTATACCTATACCTTTATAAAAATGTAAAGGTAATTAATGGCAAAAATATGATTAACAAAAATCAAGTAGCAAAAGACAAAGTTTAAGAAACTATTTCATGATGGACAAAGGGTGATGACATATTTATCAATTCACGTGAAAACAGACAACTTAAGGAATTTCACAGAATTCAAATGTTTAATATTTTTAAATGCTCAAATTTATTAGTAGTAATAAACAAAATAAGAATAACATTTTATACCCAACAGACTAGCAAAAATTAAGAGCTATAATACATTTTGCTGACAGAAATACAAACAAAACTGTATATTGCCAATGAAAACATAAAATGTAAAAACCCCTTTGGAAAGTAATCATACATTTATTAAAAATTAAAATAGCCACATTTTTCAAAGTGACAAATATAAAAATGGAAAACAAAACTATAAAATCAGATTATTGCAAAAGTGGTCAAAAGTTGTGATATGCCTCCTTCAGTCACTGAAAACAATGTATTCAAGCCACCTCAGCTGAGTAGGCTGGATAGCTGACATCATATCTAGTAGAGTAAGCAAAACAACATACCAAGAAGTCTATATTACAGGGCTTTATTTTTGTAAATCAATGAAAAATGCCCAAACAACACGTAAGTTTCTATGCAAAAGAAGAAAATATGAAAAGATAGATACTCGATTGTTTATTACCAATTGAGCATGAGAGAAAAGGAGTTACAGAGGTTCCACACAGGTTTCCTTATTGTGTTCATGTTTTTCATTAAGTTGTGAATATAATTATAATAGTATTTTTTCATATTAGTTTTCAATTTTCTTTATTTTTATCATTAACTAAACACCATATTTTATTGGCATTTCAAAAATTTCTCCATTAATGTTCTCTTTCTATTCCAGGAACCAATAAATAATACTGCACGGCATTTACTTCTCATGTCCCTTCAGTCTCTTCTGTTGTGTGACAGTTTCCCAGTCTTGTCTTGCTGTTCATAACTTTAACAATCTTGAAGAATACCAGCCAGGAATTCTAGAACCTGTTCCTAATCTGGGTTTGTCGACTGCTTTTCCCACGATTAGAATGGATTATAGGTTTTCATTAGGAATGCCAGAAAGGTGAAGTGCCTCTTCACTCACTCATATACGAGAGTTACATGATGTCTATCAAACATCACTGGTAATGGTAACATTCATCACATGGTTATAGTAACATTTGCAGACTTTTCCACTGTAAAGTTACTAGTATTTGCTCCTCCTGGCTCTATGCTTTGGAAGTTGTCGCTAGTCTAGCACACCCTTGGAAAGAGATAGGTAGAGTGAAATTAATTTCACCTTCTGTAATAGGAAGTATCAATCCATGTGTGTATGTATACACACATAGACACACACATATATATATATACATAACATAATTTTTTTTAAATTCCATAATCTTTATAATTTATGTGACTCTATTGAGTGATTCTTCTCCCAGAATCCCATTCATGTGCTTCTTGGCATGTCTACTAACTTTTTGATATTCAATATTATGAACTCACAAAATGTTGCTTAGACTGTGTTGTCTTCCTTCAGAAAAGAGTCAACTTTTGTTCATGCAGACAGTTAATTTACTCGTGGATTAGATACTTCCTTTTCAGGGTTGTTTGAAGCTTTGTTAAGACAAGTATAGAGCAGTATTTATTACCCAAGGACAGAACAGAGCACTCGTCACGAGCACTTCTTACACTTAAGTCATAAAACGGAGTAAGTGGCTCAGGACAGGAGTAGCAGAGGCTGATTTCACCTTGTAGCTGCATCACTAACAATCCATACCATCTTCCTTCTGGACACCGCTTTACACTAAGGCAAGTAATTACCCTCCATGCTTTCCCGCACAGAAATTAATCCACAGGCATCTTCCACTGTTTATCACAACATAATTTTACCTCAAAAAACTTGAAGGGTGGAGTGGGCATAGGGTGGTATGGTCAGGCTGAATCCAGTAATTTCTAGGAATAACTCTAAATCGATGTACATAAATGCTGATTTCATTATGCTCTACTCAATGGAAAAACAAACCAACTTAAAAGCACAATGCAGATATTTTGTCAATTTTCAATAATATGGACTTTGCTTCTTAAACTTAATATTCTATTTATTAAGAGCTTTATTGTTTAGGTCAGGGGTCTCAAACTCGAACAATTTTGTGCGGCCCGCAGACTAATCCACGAAGTTCAAAATATTTTGGATAAAATTAAGTAAGCCTAGGGGCCTACTTGTATTTTTCATTTCTCTAGCATCCTAGCTAGATATTAGCTTAGTTAACAGCAGTTGTGATGCGAACTACAGTTTCTGGTCGTTTTGTGACACTGAGTAAACTGCATGTACGATTGTGCTTGTTGTACTGATTTTTTTTTTGTTTTCAGCTGCAGTGAGAAAAGTGTTGCGTAACAGTTGCCTTTTGTAGACCTAGTGCGGCCTGCCGAACGGCTGTGATCTTGCTCTGCGGCCCACATGCTGAGTTGAGTTTGAGACCCCTGGTTTAGGTATACATTTCAGTGGTGAAGAAAGACAGTAAGCAGCATTATAAGCAAAAAAAAAAAAAAAAAGCTATGTTTATACTTAGTATAAGGACAGTTAGTCACTTCAACCTACAAATGTGGTGTATTTCAAACATAACCTACACATTAGTAATTACTCCCACTGAAACAATGTTATAAATATTGGTTTGATTCCCAGGTTAGCTCACAAAGTGCTATTCTGCCTCAAACATGACTGAACCATAGTAAAGCTGAATTCTAATCATCCAAAGCCAAAATTCCTCTTAGTCTCTCCCTATCTCAACTCCAAAATCTGACAGAAACAGTCATTTTATAGAGGTTAATAATTCAATGTTTCTAAGTAAAGAGTAGCATATGTATATATTGAATTTGTTCAGAAAGTTCAAGGTCTCCATAATATATTGACCAATTAGGTCCAATTCTGTTAAGGGCAAATTTCTTTTTAAATAGATGTAAGATAGTATTACAGGTCCTGACCAGTGGGCCCAGTAGTAGAGCATCAGCCTGGCCTGTGGATGTCCTAGGGTCGATTACCAGTCAGGACACACAGAAATGACTATCTGCTTCTCTACCGCGCTCTCGCTCTCTCTCTCTCTCTCTCTCTCTCTCTCTCTCTCTCTCGGAAGGAGCGCAGAGCGCATTACTAGCAGCTGTGGCTGATGCAATGCTGTGAGAATACTCCAGCTCCCAGAACCCTTCTGGGCATACCCAGGAAGCAAGCTCGCCCGCTATAAGAAAGTGACTTAGCGCCAACCACACAGCTCCCTGATCTTTTCAGCCACTGGCTATGAAGGACACACTGTAACACCCTATAGGCTGAACCAATCTATATAAGCTAGCTTACTTCCTGAATAAAGTGGATCTGCATCTCTGAACCTGGTCCCCGTAGTCGGGTCTTTGCATCTCCATTGTCCTCACCCCCGGGAGGACTTGTCCACAACTGGCACCCAACATGGGGCAGGGACCTAACCAGCATCCAAGGGACGGGTGAGTGACCCTCTGCAATGGGAAACCTTCTCCCCCACTCTCGAGCCTGCAGGCTAGAGCCCTGCATGCCCTATTGCAGAGTAGGTGAGTTGAAGTTAGTGAAAGGATCCCTGTACTTACTGGGAAATTCTCTCTGGTTTCAACCCTTAGCTCCAGGATGAGCCTCTTTGGGACCCCGAAACTTCTTTCCAGTGTGTCCGTTCGGCTGAAGTGCATGGGGGACAAACCTTCCCTCTCAGCCTCACTCTTGCCCTGCTAGCGATACACGTCTGCCTGACCAGTGCTCCTGCTGGGGACCCTCTGCCAGTGCCAAAGATATTGCAGGCTGCCTCTCTTTCTGAGGAGCTCCTACCTCCCTATTCACCCCTCTCCACCAAGGAGGAAAGTTGTTTAAGCCTCTGAGTTTGACAAAACTGCAACTGAGCATGCAGAAACAAAACCAACCGAATTGCTAACTGCGCCATCAGCTCTGCTGCAGGAAAAAGTGGAAGTCGTTACTTCTGCATTCCCTGCCGGGGCTCAGTGCCCCACCCCAGCCTGTCAGACGCCATTTTCTACCCCAAACGCATGTTCCTGCTGCAGACCCATGGGCCAGCCTATACATCCCCATGTGTCTTTTTTCTTTCTCTGTCCTATTTTTTTGTATCTCTCGCTCTCTCTCTCCCCCACCCCCTTCTCTGAAATGACGCTGGAAGGACCCAGCCACGGCACAGTGGCGGGGATCACACCCTCTTCTAACACGAGAGGTTATGCTTGTGTTTTTCAGCCAATTTGGATCTCAGGAACACCCCAGCCTGCTTGACAGGGTTTCTTGGGCACCCATTGAATGGCTCAGTCTTCACCTGTCCAAAGGCCACAGCCCTGGCCTTCTCCACACCAACTACACTTGAAGGGAGGAGGTCCTAAGTGCTCCAGAAGAAGACCTCATGGCCAGGGTGTGCACCCCATCACCTGGGGGGATGTGGAGGCTTTGGCAGGGCGGGCCCAGAGAATTGCCCCTGACGAGACCCCAGGCCCTGGTGCTCTGCTCTTGCTTATGTGTGCTATAGTGACCGCTGACTCCCAGATGCAGGTGGTGGCAGCCCAGAGCTCAAGCCCAGCAGCGTGAGCTGGTGTTTTCAGTTCATCTTTGGAGAATGAGAATTGGGCCGGAGTTGCGATTCGCAGACTCCAGAAGGTAAATGGCAGCAGCTGCAGCGGGAGGATGAAGAGAAGCCAGGCTTGCATCACTGAGTGGCCGCTGAAACAGCAGGACTGCCTGCTAAGCCGCTGGTGGGTTTGCTGACATTTTGGGACATCGGGATGGATGCCATCATGCTCTCCAGAGTGGAGATGGAAATGCTGACTGCCATTGCCACATGCTCCTCTTTGGGACAGTGTAAGATCTGCCAGGACGGCAGGGATGAGGGCAGTGGCTAAGGCTTCATGTTCGTGGACTGATTTCCTAGACTATAACCGGAGTGAGCAATGGCTCACTTTGTTGGATGGACTTACGGATTTTGGACAATTTGAAATACCCTGATGGGGGTGGGGGGCAGCTTTGCTGGAGGCCCTTCCCCTGTCCTGGGAAGCTTTTCCCATGGCTAGAAAGAAGGCCGAGAACATTTTGTGCTTTTGGCAAAGTGCTGAGAGACTGGTGAAATGTACTTTTGTAATTGTTGAGATTGTATGATTTGTCATGTTGTTGTAATTTGTGTAATGTGCCTTGCAACCATATGCAGTACGCAGCCCATGGCAAGCCATCCGTTCTGTGTTTGGACATTGGGACCTTTGTGAGAAGGAGGTGTGCATGGACCTACGTCCATTTTTTACAATCAAAATGGAACTGTGTTTAATGGCACTTAGAAGGTCTCTGTAACACAATGGGAGGGAAATGACATCCTGACCCCTAGGAAGAATCCCCTATTTAGGACTCCTGTTCTATTTCCTAACTAGTCAAACATTACAGAAGCTTGCCTCATTGTTTAATCCAGCTAATCTATTGGCATATAGTGCAATAGGTATTATAGTTGTTTTAGTTCTACTAGGGTTCCATTGCATAATGCGTAGCATTCAGAAGCTACGACAACAGCAAGCTGTCATTCATCAAGTCCAATTGGCCTTAATTAAAAGAGAAGGGGGAGATGTGGGTGGAGCGCAGAGCACATTCCTAGCAGCTGTGGCTGATGCAATGCTGTGAGAATACTCCAGCTCCCAGTAGCCTCCTGGGCATACCCAGGAAGGGAGCTCATCCGCTATAAGGAAGTGACTTAGCGCCAACCACACAGTTCCCTATCTTTTCAGCCACTGGCTTTGAGGAACACGCTGTAACATCCTATAGGCTGAACCTGTGTATATAAGCTAGCTTACTTCCAGAATAAAGTGGATCTGCGTCACTGAACCTGGTCCCCGGAGTCGGGTCTTTGTGTTTCCATCATCCTCACCCCCAGCAGGACTTGTCCACACACACACACACACACACACACACACACACACACACACTCTCTCTCTCTCTTTCTCTGGTACTCCTGCAGCCATGGCTCAATTGAATCAAGTCGGATTCGGGCACTGAGGATGGCTCTGTGGTCTCTACTTCAGACGCAAAATGGGCTCAGTTGCTGAGCAACAGAGCGATGCCCCAGAAGGGCACAGCATCGCCCCCTAGTGGGCATGCCGGTGGATCCCGATTGGGGTGCATGTGGAAGTCTGTCCTTCTGCCTCCCCTCCCTCACTGAATGAAAAAAATTAAACAAATAAATAAACAGAAGATGTATTACTAAAAATACTTATACACAATTGTTTCTATTAATATTTTTATGTAATATATCAGCTATAAAGGGAGCCTCAGAAGACATTTTTCATATTTTAAATATCTGGAAAACTAAATAAAATATTATTTTATGCTCTTCCTAGACAGAAGATGACATACTTTAGCTTTTCTTTTTCCTTCTAAGAGAACACATTTTGGTTTCATATTTTTTCAGTTATGTTCTTTTTTTCATAGTCACAAAGATTCATTACTTTGATGACCATTTATCAGAGCTTCAAGTTCAATCTATAATACCCACTGAGATAGCTAATAATTCAGCCTCAGTGACTGTATGTGTGAAAATGGGCTGTGTCCCTGATAAATGACCTACCTGCCTCTGACATAGATTAGGTCATCATTCAAACTAACCAGGGATCTCTACAACAAACACAAGGAAATACACATTCACTTTAGCTGATGTTTCTGTTTTAGTGCAGTTTCTTCCTTTTAGATAGTTACACTGTCATCAAAATATTATGGCATAGGTTTTAAAAACCGACATTCAGTAATATAATGATAAAGACACTTTATATGCTTTGCAAACCACCAATTGCTCACATTTAACTTCTCTCTTACATTAGGACATCTTCTAAATCTCTGGTATTTCAGTCTGAAATACATAAACTATATTAACTACATAAACTATATTATGTTAAGACTGAGACAACAAAGGCTATTATAAGCACATATCTCTTTATATTCAAACAAGTTTTATTTTGTTCCTCTCAAATTTCTGACCTCTTTTCCCACTTTTCTTGCTTTTAGAAGAAAGAAGTAAACATTTAGAGAGGAAGGCTTGCTGGCTACCTAGATAGATACTGATATGGTAAAACTACCTTGGTAAACTCAACTGAGTCCGGAACTTTACTTACTAATCTTACAGATTCATACTGAGAGCATGAATGAACAGTTGAGCCATATCAATACCTATCTATTAGGTGAGAAATACAAACAATTCCTATTACTGTGAAATACTTTTAGTTGTGGTTTTAGAAACTTACAACCAAATGCCTTCATATCTACTAACCTACTACACCTTAGTAAAATAATTAGCAAGGAACATAAAAGGCATCAATCCAAATACTGAAAGAAGTATTGAAAGGAAGATAGCAGCAAAGAGATTTCAGTAACATTACAGAAGAGATAAGGATACACACATGGTCATTAATTTAGCAAAGGAATGCATCACAACCTAACTAGTCACCAACGGGACTGGCAAGTGGTCACCTACTTCACTCTGCGGACCATGTCAGGTTCTGGGCCCTTCAAAGTACACGGAAACACAGAGAATGAGCGTATCAGAAGGAAAGGAAGACAGGTTAAAAGTCTGCAGACTAGCCTGACCTGTGGTGGCGCAGTGGGATAAAAGCGTCGACCTGGAAGTGCTGAGGTTGCCGGTTCGAAACCCTGGTCAAGGCACATATGGGAGTTGATGCTTCCAGCTCCTCCCCCCTTCTCTCTCTCTCTCTCTCTCTCTCTGTCTCTCCCTCTCCTCTCTAAAATGAAAAAAAAAAAAAAAGTCTGCAGACTAGCAGGACTCCAAACCTCTCTCTCAAGCTGAAGAGCCAGTTGACACTTTTCCTCTGTCTCCTCACCACGGGAAATCTGAGATTCATTTGTTGGTAAATTAGGGACTCTGATAAATGGAAAATAGGGACAAGGTGCATGGCTGCAACAAAGCAGAAAAAAGAAAGTCAACATACTTGCCCCTGCTCCCTGGTTGTTCTCAGACTAGGAGCAGGCTCACTATGCACCTTCTATCCTCCATCCCTACACCTCCCCTCCCCAACACACATGGCCCTTAGGTAGAAGGAGGAGTCTTTTCTGTTTTTTGATTACACTTTGCATTCAACACTATTTTGTATTAACTCCAGTTGTACAGCACAGTGGATAAACATTCATATAGGTTACAAAAAAGAAGGATTTTCATTCTTTTTTTTTATTTTTGAGAAACTGGTCCCAAAGAGAAAGTAGTCAGATGTTAATTCTTCATTGGGTTTGTGAACAGACAGGAAGGCTCACAGGCTGCTAACAATACAGTAAAGCCCAGGAAGCACACCAGCCTATAAAACAGAACTTCTGTGTGGGTTTGAGAGGGCTGCACTTGACAGCCAAGCAATTTGAGGAAAGGCTCCAATATAACAAAAATCACAACAAACAGGAAAAAAAATGAACTCAAATGAGAAATAAAATTAAGAGAACAGAATGAAACTTTAAGAGTATAACACCTAATAGAATATCTTTCACCTGACCAGGTGGTAGTACAGTGGACAGAATAAAGACCTGGGATGCTCGATCAGGTTTGAAACCCCAATGTCACTTGCTTAAGTGTGGGCTCATCCGGATTGAGCATAGGCTCACCAGCTTGAGCGTGGGGTCACTGGCTTGAGCATGGGATCGTAGACATGACCCCATGGTCATTGGCTTGAGTCCAAAGTTCGCTGGCTTGAAGCCCAAGGTCACTGGCTTGAGCAAGGGGTCACTGGCTCAATGGAGCCCCCCCCCCCGCAGTCAAGGCACATATGACAAAGAAATCAATGAACAACTAAGATGCCTCAACTATGAGTTGATGCTCCTCATCTTTCTCCCTTCCTCTCTGTCTGTCCTTGTCTGTCTGTCTCTCTCTAAAAATAAATAAATAAAAAAGATCTTACAACCATATTAACATGGGCCAGATGCTAACCCTCCCTCCAAAAAAAGAACAAAAAGAAACAAAAGAATTCTTTAAACTTAAGATTTTAAGTTAAAAAATAAAAATTTCACAACCTAAAACGCTGAGGTTGCTGGTTCAAAACCCTGCACTTGTCTGGTCAAGACACATATGGGAGTTGGTGCTTCCTGCTCCTCCCCCATTTCTCTCTCTCTTCTCTCTCCTCTGTAAAATGAATTAAAAAATTAAAACGAAACTTCATTGAAAAGACTAAAAGATAAAGTTGAGAGAAATGGCACAGAAATAGAAAAGGTAAAAATAAAAAGAGAAAAACAGAAAAGAAAATACAGAGAAATTAAAGATGAATCCAGAGTATGCAAGATTTCCAGAACAGAGGGAAGGAAAACATTTAGAATTGAAGGTCACAAAATCTTAAAATGTAAAGGGTTTACATGGTACCCAGGACAATGAGGACATAAGACCCACACTGAGGCAAATAACAAGTAAGCTGAACATTGAGATAAAGGTCCTAAGATTTTTCTAAAAAGTGGTAAAATACTCAAAAGGACAATTACAATGGACTGGCACTTTCTTTTATGTGTGTGTGTGACAGAGACAGAGAGAGGGGGGGACAGACAGGAACAGACAGACAGGAAGGGAGAGAGATGAGAGGCATCAATTCTTCGTTGCAGTACCTTAATTGTTCATTGATTGCTTTCTCATATGTGCCTTGACTGGGGGTCTACAGCAGAGCAAGTGACCCCTTGCTCAAGCCAGTGAGCCTTGCTCAAACCAGATGAACTCGCACTCAAGCGGGTGACCTTAAGGTTTCGAACCTGTGTCCTCCGCGTCCCAGTCCAATGCTCTACCCACTGCATCACCGCCTGGTCCGGCTGAACTGACTCTTTCAACAGTAGCATGCAATCTAGAAGCGTGAGGCTGACTTCAAAATTGAAGGAAGTGATACTCTACCTGCAATTCGAAATCCAGTCCAAGTAACAATCAAACATGAAAAAAGACTAAACGTTATTTCAGATATTCAAACACTAGAAAAAATTGTATCGTATGCACATTCAGGAAGTTATTAGAGGGTGAAGATTAGCAAAATAAGGGAGTGATAAGCTAAGGAAAAGGACGAATGGGAAATCAGGAAGCAGACATCCCAATGCAGCACCAATCCTGAAACAAGAGATGAGCCATGCCTAAAAGGCAGACAATCTGGGAGGCTGGGGCAGAAAACTGGAAGGAGCTAAGATGTGCTGGTAAATGCTGTTTCTTCTGGGCACACACCTGCTCTGCTCCACTCTATCCTGCACAGCAGGAACTGCAAACTCATAAAACATTTCCTCGGTCCCTTGCCAGCAGATCTTAGTTTCGAGCCCACAATGAAAGAGCTTGGATAAGATTTAGAGGCAGGAAAGACTTCCAGGCCGTTACTCTCCAGGAGCTCCTGAAGGCGACAGCAGATACTTTCAGGGCCCAAAGATAACTGATATGAGCAGTTGCGGCTTCACGTGCGATTACTGAACATCCAAATTCTTAAAAACCTCCAATGGTTTTCCGCTGGAGATGCTAACCTCTCATTGCACGTGTTAAAGTCCTTTCTATTTGAGTTATGAGAAATAAGTTCTTTTCCTAACTGACCCTGACTTGGGGCTTTAGGGAAGAATCTAGAAATGATAGACCATTTGATTACATATTTTTCAATTATGGCCCTTATTTACATAGTCACTATGTTGTGCACAGGAACTTCAGGTGTAAGATTGTGATATACGTAGTTATATACAGAGAATAGGGATAGGGGAAACAGGTTGTGAGGAATATAGAGTGACATATTCTCAATTCCCATGTAAAAGAAATCTATATATACTGTTTCAAGTTGGTAATTTTTAAAAATAGCAGCATAAAATCAGTGAGGTTACCTGCAAGGAGTGTGTGTCAAGGTGTGGGGGAGAGAACTGCTTTCAGGTAATAAAAAGCCTATTGGCAACATTAAATATTTAAGGTAGGTAATATCTTACTTCCTTAAAAATAAAAAGAATTTAAAAATAATAAAAGGTTAGCAAAGCCTGGCCTGTGGTGACGCAGTGGATGGAGCGTCGACCTGGAACGCTGCAGCTGTCGGTTCAAAACCCTGGGCTTGCCCAGTCAAGGGCACATACGACAATCAGTGAACAACTAAAGTGCAGCAACTATAAATTGATACTTCTTGTTCCTCCCTCCTCGCTTCCTCCTCTCTCTGTAAAACCAATAAATGAAATCTTTTTAAAAAAAGAGGTTAGCAAAGAAAAACAATGAAAATAAGAAACAAAATATGTATTAAAGCAAAGTATTAAAAAGTATTAGTTGGAAAATAACTGGGATCTCCAGTCCTTTGAGAAACCTCACTCTTTCTGTATCTATTTATATGAGCCCAAGTACAATCTTTTTTTTTTCTTCTTTTGGTGTGCATGGAATCAAATGAAGAAAGCTGAGCAAGATAATTAAAATTCTAATCTCCTTTGCTCATGGCAGCCTGAAACCCATCTGCACAGTGCGACCGTATGTGTTACCAAGACTTAAGAATATGGACGGAGGCTGCCTTTCCCCTAGGAAGAACATACATTGTCATATATTATATCTCAAACCATATTACATCTGTAACATATGATAGGCAATTTCAGTGAGTCCTGTAGTTATTCTGTCTATGCTTCCTGAATTCATCAATTCCCCAAATGACTGGTTTACTGTCATAGGCAAATTTTTGTGTTTGGTAAATATATAATTTAGATGAAGACTAGCTGACCTGGAAGCCACCTATCCAGTGAGTACTTCTCTAATCTATGCTGCGCTGATCTACAAGTTAAAGTTCCATTGTTTCATTTTTGTTTTGTCTACTTATTTAACTCGGGTGGAGGGGGGGTGATAGCAGTAAGGATGTCTCTGGGTCACATTTAAAATAAATACTAATTATTAGCTTATGTTTAAAGCAGATGCAACATTAGACAAAGTGGGCTGTAACAACCAGTACATTTTTTTCTCTACCCTTTTTATGAAAAATTTCAAACATACATCTAAAGTAGCTAGAAGAATATAATGAATTCCCATATACCATCACCTAGATCCAATAATTATCAATTTTGCCAATCTTACTTTCTCTATTTCCAACCATATTTTTCTTTCTAAAATATTTTAAAAATAAATGCCAGATAACAGGTTATTTCACAATCCTTGCATTCAAAAATGCAAAACAAACCCTCTTTGTCAATTTTGGTAGGAATTAACATTTGAATCTTTTGATATTGAAAATCTGAAGAGACTTCTCTGACATAAGGAGAAATATATCTTAAGTAATGTGGTTTATTCCCTTCTTGACTTGTACAAACTCAGAAGATGATTTAGGAGAATTGCCTGCTCTCAGGTGTAAAACATGATAGCTGTCGGCCATTCAAAGCGTCTATTCTCTATGATGGTACTAAGGTGTTGAGGAATCAGAAAAGTTGAGAGAAAACAAGGAGAGAAATAAAGTGAACTAGTTAAAGAGTTATCAAGAAAATTGAGAAAATATGAATTTAGAGGTGATTTACTCAGGAATCCTGGTTGTCTGAAAAAAAGTTTAATTACAACAGACAATGTGAGGCCCCTGCTCATAACCCTTAGTACTTTCACTGTCCTCCTGCAGACATCCAACTACCAGCATCTAAATCTTGGTGCCTGCAGGGAGTACCGGCTGGACTTGGAATCCTTCACTGGAATTAAGAAGTAGGTGGATAAAATCACAACTCCCTCAACTCTCAGATAAGTTAATACTGTGATATACTTTGCTCTATTTCTGAAAATTTCAATAGCATTAAACTCCTCCTAATTGCTGGCTTCATAGGTGTCCACCACTGTCTATATTTTCCAGTTTTGTTTTCCCACTTCCTGCTGGTGTGACCGAAACTTCCCAAACAACTTGCACTTGAACCCTTGCCTCAATATCTGAATCTGGGGGAACCTTAACTAACAGAATTACTAAAAAAATTTTTTCTGTTCTTTTAGATTTTAGATGAGCAAGACAGAGACCATGTGTTAAGTGTTTTGCATACACTTGTGTCTCTTTAAATCCTGATAACAATAAAGTGAGGTGAGAATTATATAGACAGAGAAGCTCAGTAAGTTGTGGAGTCCATGGTCTCACTTTGGAATTTGAATTCAGAAATAAGATTGGGAAAAGTACCAGCAATTTGAATTATTAAATCTGAATCTTCACATGCCCCTTTTCCCAAGCCAATCACACTGGGTTTTGTTTCCGCAAAGCACTGTTACCTGAAATGACCTTGTTCATCTATTACATTGTTTTCTTCCTCATCCTTTTGGAATGGAAGCTACATAAGAATGAAGACTTTTGTCTTCATTAGTATATCCTCAGAGTTAGTAGATTTAGGCAGTCATTTGTTGAATGACTATTTATGCTTATAATCAACAAAATATTTTGACCTTCATTTTATAACTCTTCGTCTTTTTTCTAGATTATTTTGCAACTCACTCCCATTTTGCTAACTACCCAGAAACACCCTTCTTCCCTTCCTTGCTGTTCAAATCATCCTCCTGCCTGTAGGCCTATGCATTTACTCTTCTCTCTACCTGGATTGTTCTTTCCTTAGACAGCCCTCACGACTTATTCCCTCATTTCATTCAGTTTTCTTCTGAAACAGCATCTTATTAGATTTATTTTTTTCTTTAGTAATTATTCCCAAATGACATACATATTTCTTTGTATGTCCATTCACACCAAACTATAAGCTCAATGAAAGAAGTATGTTGTCAATGTTTTTCACTGGCACAGTCTAAACAATTGGAATAGAATTCCTGGCACATAGTAGGCACTCAACAAATTTTGTTGAATGAATGGATGGGTACAATCTAAATTAATACTGTTATGAAATCAACAACTCCTCCACAAAACCACTTTGTCTTTCTGAAATCTTTTTTTTTTTTTTTTTTTTTTAAAGAATCAATAATCAAGACGAAACTAAAGAGACCTGACTGAATGACACTCCATGCTTAACTGTAACTACAGGCCAACAGAAGGGCTTACGTTTAGATTCTTGTCATTAAAGACATAGCACAGAACTCAAAAGACATTTTCTAGCTCTCAGATGTAAGAAATTTAGTTGGTGAGTTAGATCTCCACCATGTCTATCATTGAAACCTAAAGCAAATTCATGCATATTTGATTAAATATCATCTTACCAATTTCAGCTCTGTCCTCTAAGCCACACCGTTAGTTTTCAACAGTTTAGTGAAAACTGCATGATAAACTGTACTTTTTGTGTGGTGTGCTCTAAACCATCTTATAGGGTACTGTCATTTTCACCTCCTTCTTGGGGCTTGATTGATTACTCCTTTTCCTTATGTTCATTAATCTCATCACCTTATCTTTTATACCACTTCATTTTAGCAGAAAGGTAATAATAAAACCCTCATCCATTATCCTTTTACTCATCTAGTCAAGCGGAAATGGTTAATAACATGCTACAAATTGAACTTCAATCACCTCATTTTCTCCTTTGTTGAATACACATTAAAATATATTCCAAAAGTGCAATTTGTTTTACAGGAGAATTTGTGTTATATTGCTACAGACAACTAAAATTAAGTGTTTCTCAGTTCAGTTATTAAATATATCCAAGTGCTCTTTTATCGATAATACTAAAACATTAACTCATTTTATTAGGGTATAATAATACAAGAGCCTTATCTCCCAGAACACAAAGCCATCAAGACTACCTAATAGTATGTGTTATATGATGTGTCATTTATCTTTAAGAAAAAAAATACCAGTGATAATTTATGAATTGGTACATTATTACAGATGAAATTGCTCTCTATTTTTAAAAATTAATTTGTTTACATGCAGCCTTATCTTCAAATGTAAGTCCTATTAGTAAAGAAGTCTATAACTGTCATATAAAACAGGAAAAAATGGATACATAGGATATATACATAAAATAGAAAGACATGATGATTTAAGATTTTACAACTAACCTTTTGAATTGAATCCATCTAATATATAATTAGACTCTAGTTTTCAAATAAGAAAAGAAAAAACAACTACTGAAATCATGCAACATTTTAATATACATTACAACAAATACTTGTACACTAATTTCTAACAGTCTTGAAATTATTAGGGGGAAAATAGCTACCTTACTGTAAAGAAGAAATTTTCTACTAATTTGTTTGGTTATCTTCTATCTGTGTATTTGGAAATGAACATACTCAACAACTGACTAAAAACTAGAATTACAGGAAATATTAGAAACTTAACCAGATAATCAAGGCTTCACGAATATTCTTTCTATGATCCTAAAAAATGTCCTAACTCTAGGAAATTTAGCAACTGACTTAATATCAATATTGGATCCCTCAAATGGTACTACTTTTCAAGAATAACACTCATGTTTATTATAAAAATTCTTGATTCTTGTAATATACTTATAAATCTATTTTATTACACTGTTCCCTTATAAAAGTGTTTCCTTTTATCCATTAAATTGTTAACTCTAAAATATCAAAATAATGTATAATTATAAAATTATGATATTTATAGCATGTTTATTTAATTTAGGGGGTACTGCAAAATCAAGGTATTAATTTCTGCTTACATGTACTTTTTAGCACATCATTCAGTATTCCTGACAAATAGATCTACACTCCTTCTGCATGATTTACATACTTCTTGTGTTAGTGGATAACTTTTAAGATACCTGTCATGTCAGCCATGAATTACATGTCATAATTACATTTTCCATGCATAATGTTTGTTTTCTGTAAACTACAGAAAAGAGTAATAGCGATAGGCTAAAATTATTAAATACTCCTTTTCTACAAAGAACCTATAAAAATATATTACTAAATATATATATACATATCTATATTGAAAAATACATATTTTCCTTTTAAGGAGGAGAAATTAACACTTTAATATTATTTAGCATGTAAAAATTGGAAAGGAATCAACATATAAGCTCATGTATGCAACAGTTTTGATGTCAATCTCTAAACATCATTGAACAATATCAGATGCCACTGCACACAAGCAAATGAGTTCATCATTTTAATGAGGATTCAGGCAAATCAGCTGCTAAGGGGGAACTCCAAGTAATATGGAAGAGGTTCTGTTCCAGGGCTGACGAAATCAGTGTAACAACCCTGTGACAAACTAATGAAAGCCTCGATGTTTTCTAAATGAGCATTTCATGTAATTAATGGCCAAATGCAAAATGTGATCATTTAAAAACATTTTTATTTACATATTTTATATTTAATGTGTTTTTGCACATAAATATAATGGTTTCATTTTTTTAATATTCCTGACCTTTTTCTTAGTTTATATATCCTTGTTGCTTAGTCATTTCTTTAAATTTTCTTCTTTTTTGCTGGTTCTTTTTCTACAAGAACAAATTTTACTCACTGTTTTTGCAAACAGTATTCTCAACTTATTGGTTAAGAAAAAAATACACATTATTTAAAACTTTCGTGTTAGTTGGGTAATGCTTTGCCCATAATCTGGAGAACTATTTACCTTAAAAACAAAGAATATTCTAAATTGAAGACAGAAATTATCTTTTTCACATTCTATACTATGTCCTTCTCCCCTAGTAACCTAAAGTACCAGTGAGAAACATACTTTATAGTATAACATACTTTAATTCTTAAGATAAGAGTGTCAGCATCACGCCTCCAGATCACAGGTGTGATGTGGCCAAGAGCAGAAGCTTTATGTGATGCACGGTGGGGTGAGGAGATATTATGTGTCTCCTTATGTGTTCCAACAAGGGGTACCATCACCTATGGGATAGTTATCTAAAAATATGTACTATAAGCATTTACATGTAACTTCCAGGTTATAGGAACTACAAAGAATAGAAATACAAGCTAAATAATTAATCTGAGAAAGCAAAGAGAGCCCTGGCTGGACAGCTCAGTCGGTACGCCAAAGTTGTGCATTTCACCCCTAGTTTGAGCACATACAAGAATCAACCATGGAATTCATAAAGAAGTGGGGCAAGAAGTCGATGCTTCTATCTCTTCCTGCCTCTCTATCTAAGGTCAATCAATAATTAAAAACAAACAAAGATAAATACAGATGAGGCATTCTATAGCACAAATGGTCTAGTCTCTTCAATTAAGTGTCATGAATAAGGAATTATTTTAGAATAAAACATCCTTATGAGACTCATTTAATTTTGGACAAATGAGCATATATAAACTCTTACTGCATCATGTGTTTTAAGTATTTTCTTGTTATTGTTATTACCTTTTCCTTCACCTGAGATATAGTCATTAAGCACTTACCTATATATCAGACATGGCGCTAAACACTGGAAATGCAGGTGAGACCAAATCATATACAAACCCCCTTTATAAACACAATTTTTACCATCTTTTCATTACTACCAAAAATGCATACTGAGTTTGTGTTTTACAGCTACAGAAAAGAAAGCAAAGTAAAAATTAAGTTTGATAAAATAATGGAAGATAAATAAGAGATTGAAGATTGTAAAAAAGTCCCCACTTCATGTCACACCCAGATAAAAATGGCTGTAAAGGACAAAACCAGAATCCAAATTAGTAACTTAAAGTCATCCTATATTTTCAAAATTTTGATTCCATATAATTATAAATTTGGTAATGATAGAACCATAATAATTTTAAAAAGAAATTTTAAGTTTTATAGAAAACCTTAAGAATATTCAAGATACCTTGGTGGTGGTAAAAAGTTACACCGAAATAATTTTACATTGAGACATACCATGAAAAACACAAAAATGCAAATAATTTGCCACCCATAGTACCAAAAAGATAAGAGGAAATACAAATCTGCCCCCTCCAAAAAAACTGGACAAATAGTTATTAACTCAAAGGGCTTTGCTAATTATGTAAATGTCTACCTTTCTACGTGTAATTTCATTCAAACTTCCTTCCCTTTCCCCAATTAACAATCCTTTGGGCTTGAAAAGGCCACAGCTTTATACACAATTAACAGTCAAATTCTAACACAAATTACATGCCATCCTTATCTCTGGATACACATTGAACTCTTCTATCTTGTTGCCAGCAGGCAGTTTGCACAAGGGAATGCATCCTGGATTTGTTTAATGTCTAGGAATACCATTTCACACGTAGAAAGGAGATACTATCCACTGCTGGCTGTGTGAACGGAGTCCCTTCTTTTAATTTTGTTCAAATAGATGGCTTAGAAAATGACTGACTTATCCATTTATCAGTTCTAATAAATATTTTCTTGAAGCACAGGATGCAAAAATAACTTTCATTTGTCATTTTAGAAATTAAGGACAATTATAGAAACTTTTCTGTAAGGGAAACATTTTTTGAACTAGAAATGAGGGAAATATCATTTGACAAAACATCTAACTATAAGAAAAAAGATTTCAAGTTGGATGGATCCTAGAGAAATAGATATGTATGATCATTATATCTACAATGATTTCCTTAGAAAGGGTTTTCTTATTTAGTAGGTGTACCAGACAATTATCACTTCAAAATGCTCAAACCTGTCCTAATCTTTTGAAGTGTAGCATTCTATTACCAGAGTATGTCAATAAATACCAATTATTTATATAATAAAGGAGCAACTAAAATATATCTCATAGATATTAATTTACACATATATTATGCTTTAAAGGTAATGTGAAAGGCACTTTATAAAGCATGGTACTCTTAAGATACAAACTTCATCCCCAATTAACTTTTTTTAAAAAATCTGATTGGGTTAGTTAATGGTTTAAAACTCGTCAGTGGTCACTCACTGTGCTTAGAATAGTTTCAATTCCTTTAACCAGCATCTGTCCACCTGTCCAGCTTCATCTACTGCAACCTCTTCCCTATACTCTAAGCTCCAAACGTACCACAATTCCTTTTTTTAATAGAACTTACTGAGGTAACACGTGTAATAAAATTATACTGGTTTTGGGTGCACAGTTCTACAATACACCATCTGTATATTGCATTGTGTGTTTACCACTCCAAATCATACTGCAATTCTTTCTATTTCTCCAGCTCAAGTAAGCTCTCTCCCAAATTGACATCTATCCCTGAGTCTGGAATACACTTCCCATATTCATCAAGTAAATTCCTGCTCATTCTTCAGTTCATTGTTTAAATGTCACTTCATCAATGAAGTCTTCCATGAACTCCTTTTTCCTTTTATTTCCCCCGGATATATTAGATGGTGGGACACACATTGCCGTCCAATCCCAAACCCCCTACCATGACAACACTATAATGTATTAGAGTTGCTTGGAGATCACCCTCTGCTGGAATGGAAGCTCCGTGGGCATCTTTAAGAAGAATCATGTCTGTCTTGTTCACTGCTACAATCCGAGTATCTACCCATAAGGATCTGACCCTCAATAATTATTTAATTTCTAAAATAGTCTTTTACATATCAGGCTAAAGCAGAGCTTATATGTATTATAATATCCATGCTAAATATTATACTCTTCCCATAATTATAACTCCTTCCTCTGAGTGTAAAATGTTTTGTTAACCAGAAGGAGGACAGGGAAGTGGGGGGTGGGAAAAGACAGAGGAGAGTGAGGGGAAAGAGGAAAGGAAATGAGAGGGGGAGGAGGAGGAGGAGGAGAAAGAAAAAGAGGAGGAGAAGAAAGAAGAGGCAAATGGGAAAATGAAGAGGGAAGGAGGGCTCGGGGGAGGGGAGAAAGGGAGGAAGAGGCGGAAGAGTTAGAGGAAACTGGGACATGCTTGGACAAGGCACTCGATTTGCTGCAATGGTGGGGGGTTAGTGAATTTGGAGTCAGTATCCTAGATTTAAGTTTAAATTGTGATCCACATGATGCTATAAAAGTAGCTTAATGCCACAAAGCCTCAATGTCCTCATCTGTAAAACAGGAAATATTAATGCCTGTCCCACATTATCTCAGAGAGTTGTGAGGTATTAATGAAATTAAACTTGTTGAAGCCCTCAGAATTGTAAAGCACTTCATGATATAAGAAATTGTTAAGGTATTTATTATTAACACCATAATTAAAGTAATCTCAGTAAAAAAGAATGCTTACTAAATACTGCAGAACATTTTGGGCATATATATGAACAAAAATATACTAATTTAAAATAATCAAAAAAGTATATAGTCAAAAGAATTATAATCCAGTAATAACACAAATTCCAATTATCTCAGATCTTGCAGAAACCTTAGAATAATTCCTGAAAATTTTTCTTTGTAATATCTGTGATAATAATTTTATTATAAATTATTTTAATTTACTAATTGCACTTTGAATTTCTATACATGGATACTCTTACTATTCTGAGATTATAAATACAATATATGAAAAATAAAAACTAGAATTTACATTTTTTAAACAAAGAATTTACAACCTAACTCTGTGTTAGTTAGATGGTGAACAAAACTGTCTCCTACATAGCTCTGAAAACAAGTTATGCTTTTAAAATAGGTATATATGTTCTAAATGATGGCTAAGGATAGGAAGTACTTTATTTCAAATTTGAGGATTAAAGACTAAAAGAAAAAAGGTTAGATTAGAACTCATCTCAAGACTTCTACAGTAGCCATTTAAAAATGTGATTAAATAACAAAAACATATTCTTTCAACTCACTATCGGATAGTTATCCATGACTGTATTCCCTACTAGAGAAAAAATTATGCTGATCCTTAATTTTTGAGTTATAAAATTTAAGCTTTGCAAAATTCAGTGATAGTTTTTCTGAGGAAATAGTTAATTTAATTCCCAATTACAGATGTACATAAAGATCATATGTTTCCCCAAAAGCTTTGAATGCATGTAACAAACTATTGTATAGTCAAAGCTTGACTAAGCAGTCTTTTAATCCCTATTTTTCATATACAAGAAGTATTTGCATATTTTGCAAAAGGAATGCTATCGCTATATTATGATTCTAAACTAAAGCTCTAAAATCATACTATTCAACTAAAGGTTTCTTTAGCAATATTAACATGACCACACCGCACATGTTACTTTTAGCTTCTTTATGTACAACAAACTGCATTCAATTGGTGAACAAATACAATGTTTAGTATCATATTTAAAACCACCATTCAAACCTTTTCTTAATGCTATTATCAGTTTTTCTTTTGCAACAATTTTGTGTATAAAAATAAAAGCACTGGATTGTTACTAGTGCTGCCCCTTCTTTGTTTTGCTCCACTCTGCAAAGCCCTTTTGGGACACTAAGCCTGCATTTACCATAATACGGATTAAACTTTCTTTGTCCCATTGCACAGGGTTTGTTAGCAGGTTAGTCTTTTTACATTTTTCGAAGGCAGCCTGCAGCTTACCCTTTAGGCCTCACTCAAAATACTTCTGTGGATTTACAAAAATGCCAGAGTGGTCTTGGGGTTAATTGGAAGATAAGTGCAGCCTTTAACATAGAGACTCATTAAACATTTAGCCTTACCTTACCACAACCCAGCATCCATGGAAAAGAAATGTTCTAGAGCCATTTTAGAAAATAATAACAGAGTAAAATAGTTTTTAAAATGCATACCTGTTGTTTTTATAGACTAGAAACACTTCATTTAACTGCTTCAGAGGTGATATAATAGAACAAAGTAATTTCTAAGGTCAACTATTTTGATTTTACTATATGTTAATCAAAGATAAAAATTTACCTATAAAATATCTTCCAAGTTTATGTTGAGAGACTTGAAGTAAAAACTCAACTGATCTGCAAAGACATTTAATCCTTATTTTTAAACCAAAAAATAATTCTGGGATTTAAATGTTGTTTAAATAAATCACAATACTCAAAGATACATGTCTATTAGAGACCAACAAATTTTTAAAAAGACTGCAAAATTTTTTAAATCTTAAATTTTTTGCTAACATGTGATCCATATGTATACATAAATACGCTTAAAAAATGAAATCTGAAGCATACTAATGACTAGTAGGTTGTTTTTTATACTTATGCAAGCAGATTGTTATCCAGATTAACTCTTCCATCCCCTTCCCTCCAACACTATCACTCACGCAGAGAAGGGGAAAAAAAAGAGAAAAATGCGACAAAACACACAGACACTTGAAGTAAAGGATTAGACATATTTGCCCAAGATGCAGATAACAAAAGCAAAAGTGAAGAAAATTGAAGAGACAGCCAAACTTCAGCAACAAAATGGTTAAAGAATCTGAAGTATTGTTCCCCTTATTTTAAAAGTCCACTATATTGTGAACAGCGCAAACATCAGACAAGTTAAGATTACTGACCATTATCTCCTTAATTTTCTCCGCTTTCCCTCACATTCCCTCTTGCGATCTAGGCACCATTTTTTAAAGCTTTATTTCTGCTAAGAAGTAAACTTCCCCTAATCCATCTATTATGGAACCTTTAATTGGATTGGGAGCAGGGTGGTGTATAAAATAGCCCCTATTCACTCAAAAGGACTGTAGTTTTAGGGACTTAAAGGAGAAAGGTATTGTGAAAGAAAATCCTCAGGGAATCAAGGATTAAAATGTGGCTGTCTTAAATTCATCAAATCCAGAACACAAATGAATTGCTTCCTTAAACAGGTAACTTTCCAAATAAATGCCATAGCAAAACTGAAATTAAAATTTTACTCTAAGAAGAATAATGCATTAATACACTAATAATTTTTGGCTTTATAAACAACTTACTCTTCCTTTTCCTTCAGTTGAAAACTGCTCTGCCAGAGAGCAAGTAGAATACCTAAATATACCTTTTTTGTATTCTCTCTACTCTACACACCTATTTTTCTCTATTAAATGTCTAAGGAGAAAAGTATGGAAGCACTGCATATCCAACAAGCGTGTTCATACAGGGGTCAGATGCAAAATGATTAGTAGCCACTCTTCCTTCCCTAACCAGCTATACTCTTGACTTCTTTCATACACAGCCCACCTCCAAATGTCCTTTGTTAGCCTGTGTACTTCTGTCTTGTGCCCCTTCCACAGTTGCATGACTATCAAGAGTATCTTCAGCAGTGAGATGACTACAGCCCATACTTGTCATTCTTCTACTGACCCAAAAACATTCAAAGTGCCAACCTCTTATTTAAAAAGTAAAGTGAAACCTAGAATGTACTTACCAACTTTAAATGAGTCGCTCAAAAAATCCACAAACTCTTTTTTTTTTTTTTTTCCATTTTTCTGAAGTTGGAAACAGGGAGAGACAGTCAGACTCCCGCATGCGCCCGACCGGGATCCACCCGGCACGCCCACCAGGGGGCGACGCTCTGCCCACCAGCGGGCGATGCTCTGCCCATCCTGGGCGTGGCCATGTTGCGTCCAGAGCCACTCTAGCGCCTGGGGCAGAGGCCACAGAGCCATCCCCAGCGCCCGGGCCATCTTTGCTCCAATGGAGCCTTGGCTGCGGGAGGGGAAGAGAGAGACAGAGAGGAAAGCGCGGCGGAGGGGTGGAGAAGCAAATGGGCGCTTCTCCTGTGTGCCCTGGCCCCAGGCGCTAGAGTGGCTCTGGTCGTGGCAGAGCGACACCCCAGAGGGGCAGAGCATCGCCCCCTGGCGGGCAGAGCATCGTCCCTGGTGGGCGTGCCGGGTGGATCCCGGTCGGGCGCATGTGGGAGTCTGTCTGACTGTTTCTCCCGGTTTCCAGCTTCAGAAAAATACAAAAAAATAAAAAAATTAAAAAAATTAAAAAAAAAAAGACACAAAACCAAATACGGCTTGCTGGCCATGTTTCACCCACTGCCTACCTCTTGGTTTCTACTGGTGATCCTCACTGAAAGGAATCAAGAGTCTTCAGAGTAAGAGCTGATTCCAGAGATGCAGGAAAACACACATGAGCTCCTGCTATTTCATAAAGTCAGAAAGTACCCAAAAAGTTGAAGGGCACTTGGGAAGGACATAAGAACAAGCCTGAAGGGCCTTCTACTGGCCAAATCTGAAATAGCTTAAGAAGCAAAATGATTATTAACAATAAATTATTAGCCACTGGAAACAGTAGAAACTTATGACTCCACACCAATAATGAACAGTTGAGTAAATTGGGTGAGATAGAGGATATTATGTTAAATTATGTCAACTGAACAATGTGAAAATGAGCTGACACTAGAAGGTGATCATTTTGTAACCACTGTAAAGACTGACTGAGATAGGAAGAGTTGTTACAGTTGTTAAGTAGACTCCATAGTTTATTCAGATTTAATTAGTTTCCTCCAATGTCCTTTTTCAGTTCTAGGATCTCATCCAAGACACGTTACATTTAGCCTTTTTATTTGATTTCATTTTATTATTATTTTTTTTAAATGTACTTTTTTTTAATTTTTATTTTATTTATTCTTTCAGAGAGGAGAGAGAGGGGGAGAGAGAGAGAGAGAGAGACAGAGAGAGATGAGAGAGAGACAAGGGGAGCTGGAAGCATCAACTCCCATATGCGCCTTGACCAAGCAAGCCCAGGGTTTCGAACCGGCGACCTCAGCATTTCCAGGTCGTCACTTTATCCACGGCGCCACCACAGGTCAGGCCTTTATTTCATTTTATTTTGAAAATTAAACTTAATGGGGTGACATTGATCAGTAAAGAATACATACGTTTCAGGTTAACATTTCCATCGCACTTTAACTGTTGATTGTGTTGTGTGCCCATCACCCAAAGTCCAATCATTTTGTCACGGTATATTTGTCCCTCTTCTCTCCCATAACCACTTTTATATGTCCATGAGTCTCATTTTTATATTCCACCTATGTGTGAAATCATACAGTTGTTAGCTTCTTGTGGTTTACCTATTTCACCTAGTATAATATTCTCAAGGTCCATCCATGTTCTTGTAAATGGGAATATATCATCATTTCTTATGGCTGAGGAGTGTTCCATTGTATATATGTACCACATCTTTAAACAATTCTCTATTGAGGGATCTCATCCAAGACACAACATTACATTTGGTCTTCATGTCTCCTTAGGCTCCTCTGGGCTGTAACAGTTTCTAAGATCTTATTTCTGATGACCTTGACAGCTTTGGGGAGTGCTGATCAGGCCATTTGTACAATGTCCTTCAGTTTGGGTTTGTCTGATGTTCTCATGTTTAGACTAAGGTAATAGGTTTTGAGGCGGAAGACCATATGTATCAGATGATATCACTGATGGTATGAACCTTGATCACCAGGCTAAGGTATGTATTTGATAGGTCTCCACTGTTTAGTTACTTCCCCACGTTTCACTCTACACTGTATTCTTTGGAAGTAAGTAATTAAGCACAGCCTACACTAATTAGTGAAGAGTTATGCTCCACCTTCTTTAGGAAGAAAATAGCTACAGAAATTAGTTGGAATTATTCTGTAAGGTAGATCTATTTCTTTTCCCATATTTATTTCTTTAAGTGTTTATTTATATCAGTATGGACACATGGATATTTATTTTATACTTTCTGTTATAACACAATACTAATTCATTTTGTCACTCAAATTGTTGTAGCTTTAGACATTCATCTGGTTGTGGTCCTTTGATATAGCCCATCTTTCTGTTCTGTGAGCACTCCCTTACCTATAGCATTGAGATATGTTCCAGGCCCATCGTGTCATTCTTTGCCCAACCCTAGAATCAGCCATTTTTCTCAGGAGCTCCTTTTATTGGAGAATGGTATTAGAAACTAAGAGCTGGGCATTGGGTTTGCATTTTACTACTAGGGTATCATTGCTTCCAGACCCTCTCAGCAAACAAATGTAAAAAATACGTGTGCATGCGCACACGCGTGTGTGCATATATATATATATATAATATTCATATGAATATACTCATATTAAGTATTTATAATTTAAAGAATTGGCAATTTAAAAAGTCACAATTAGTAAGTTCTATCTGAAAACACAATAACAATTTATAAAGAGTGATCCTCTACTCTAAAAATTCTTCCTGAATATTTTATCACAAATTTTGTGTTTTAATCTATTCTTAAGATAAAACTATTATTCTGAAATCAGTGAGGAAGAGCTATTCTAGACAAAAACCTTTTCTAAATAACAAAATGTTTATAACTCTGCATTCCTTTGGGTGGAAGTATTTCTAAACCATGATGGAATTCTTTGGTAGGCAGAGTACTGCTTCCTCTCAAAGATGTCAATAACCTAATGTCTGGGACCTATGAATATGTTGCCTTACCTGGCAAAGAGGAATTAGAGTTACGCCTGGAATTGAGGTTGCTAATCAGCTAACCTTAAAATAAGAAGATTAACCTGGATTACCCAGTGCACCCAATGTAACTACAAGGGTCCTTCAAAGTGGAAGGATTGGCAGAAGAGTAGGTCAGAGTAATGTGATGTAAGAAGCTTCAACCTGTGGTTTTAGCTTTGAAGACAGAAGATGGGAACCAGAGCCAAAAATGTGGGAGGCCTCCAGAAACAGGAAAATGTAAGAAAATATTCTCCCCTAGAGCCTCCAGAAATAAATGCAGTCCTGTCAACACCTTGATTTTACCCCCATGAGACCCATACTGTCCAAGCCACTAAGTTTGTGGTAATTTGTTACATTGGCAATACAAAACTAATACATATATAACTTTTCCCTTTCTCTTATAGAAAGTGTAATAAATAAAATTTAGTCTTCAAAATCAAAGAGAATTATTATGAGAAGCAATTATTGTTTTGGGCAACAACCTATTTCCCCTAACCTTTAAGAAAAACATGGAAGAGAGTCCCATGATGCTTGGGATATACCACAGTTTCCCTGTGATCTTTGGGCAACAGCAGTGTTCTACTACTACCTGCCTATTACTATACTTTGTTCACTGGGAATGGCTCTGTTCTCGTTACTCTCCACATCACTAATTATCCCTTGAGCCCCACTAGTCTTTCCTCCCTTTGTCCCCAGTTTAATTCTTTCCTGTTATTTTTGCTCAGAGAGTGTCTCCAGAGTTTCTTGGCTCTTGCCTAAAGGTTGTCGTTAAATGCACAAGGCTAGTCAATGCCTTTTATCCTTGTCTGCAAATGTACCAATCAGCATATAATATTCTGCTCACTTCAGCTCTTTTCATTGTTGCTGAGTATTCACTGGTTGTTTTCCAAGGGTATTATTCTCCCTATTTGCAATCTGAACCTTAAATTTTTCTGCAGAAGGCTACCCATGTTTACTCTTTATGCAAACTTGAATGGGAAGCAGCAGAGACAATGATAGTATAGTCACACACACACTCTCTCTCAATGCTATAGGCAGCTATGATAAATGGCAATGGGTGTGTAAATTCATTCTTTCCACACAGGCAACTTCCCTCACCCCTGCCCTGCATTCTCAGTAAATGGCTAGAAGATAGGGGAAGGAAAAAAGCTCTAAACTTTCTAGTGTGAAAGATACAGAAAGCAGAGAGAACTAAACAAAGTGAAGCTGCATGTAGTATCAAAATAGATAATAATACATAATCTACAATATATTTCCTAAAACTTACCCATATTCAATAATTAAAGGTCTTCATATATGTTAACAGTCCAAATATTACACTGAGCTACTAGATGTCCAGAACATCCAGTAGGAACATACTGTTTCCCTGCTGTCCAAAATTAACTTTAGTTTAAAATAATCTCTTTTTTTTAAACTTACAGCAAACTTGTAAATAAGCCAAGAGACATAGACCTTGGCAGTATAACAGCAAGGCTTACTAGTATTAGCGTCACATAATCACAAGGCTGAAATACTCTCTTCACGTTGATCATACACAACTCTGCAGAGCAGCCGAATGTGGAATGTGATTTTATATTTTTTTTTATATAATGACTCTCCTGGCAATTCCAGCTGACAATTTCCTTGGCAAAGTATAAGCTGCACATAATGGAATCCCGGCTTACTTCATATAAAAAAGATAGTAATATATGGTAAAGCCATACAACCTAAAAGTTATTTTAAAACATTATATCTTGAAATGTTTACACACACACACACTTAAATTTACTGAATAAATATTAAGGCAACAACAAAGCAAAGTAAATCCCCCAAAAGTTAACCACTGTTCATATACTTTAACTGTTTTCAAGTCTTCCTTCATAAATATAACTTGAACATATGTAAAATCATAACACAGAGATACTCTTGTGCTTTTTCTATTTAAAATTGAAATACTTTAAATATAACTAATGTCCTAATTGTATAAATATACCATTTATATTTCTCAATAAGAAATGTGTTAAAAAATCTTATGGTACTTTTATGAGTTACAAATATTAATTTATAATACCTGAGTTATAGTTTAGTGAAAGGTATAATTCATGGATGGATAACATATGATTTAATAATGTACAATATGAAATTAAGATTCATTTCAAAATAACAAGTAACCAGGTTACCATTTAAGGATCTTACTCAACCTTTCTTCTAATGAAAGATTTCCAGTCAAACTATTTTAAGAAAAGCGTTCAAGTAATTTTAATCATATAAGTTAATGAATGATCAATAACTGATACTGACTTCAGACTAAAATGTTTTAGTAATACAAACAGTACTAACCATGACAACAAGACAACAAGGTTAGCTCAGTGTGAACTGAACTTTGAGTGAGCAAGAACCTGAATAAACTAAATTCTTACACAATATAGATATGACTTTAAAATACAGAGTATTACAGCACTTGTGAAACAGCCTGCCATCAATTTCCATGTAAAAACTGAAATCTAAACAGAAGCTGAAATTGATGTAAATTTACTTCTGAGAGCTAACTATATTTGGTAAACTACTTCCTCTTTGCTAACACAGTGGTTTCAATATTATATAAAGACTCATTATAAGCCACAATGTTTCCTAAGTATAAAATACACAGCATTTTATTAACTCCATCTCTATCATTTATAAACAGCCATGGATGTACATACCAATCACTTTAAAACCGTATTTAAATTTCAAGTATTTTTCCTATGATTTACCACATATTACTTTGGAAATTTCCCAACCAGACTAACACAGTTTACATGGCAATCATTGCCTAAAACTTGCATAAAATGCTAATAATGACAACTGTTATTTGGTCTTCCTTGAATTTAAAAATGAAAACAAACA
This sequence comes from Saccopteryx bilineata, assembly GCF_036850765.1. Classification (NCBI taxonomy): domain Eukaryota; kingdom Metazoa; phylum Chordata; class Mammalia; order Chiroptera; family Emballonuridae; genus Saccopteryx; species Saccopteryx bilineata. Next base: position 183,315,020 of record NC_089490.1, on the reverse strand, counting down.
AACAAAAAAACATGAGCCAGATATCTCTTTCTGCATTATCTGATCATGTCACAACATTTCAGAGCAGGATGCAAAGGTTTTATCCTCCTCCTATGAAAATTAACAGAAAAGAAGAGCGCTTTGGAGTATCCTGAGAAGACAAGGATAAGATAAGTAGGTATGCAATAGATGTCATCACAGACAACTGCAGAAAGGCACTAAAAACAAAATGCATAGTACTGACAGGATACCAATAAAATTTTGATGCCTTTAAAATAAACTGTCACCCATCTTTGCAAGTCCTGCTTTGCTACTCCCTAGCCTTAGAGTAAACCAAGTTATGTAATCTATCTGTGCCTTGGTTGCTATACAAATAGGGATAATAACAGGATATATAACTCATTATAGATTTGCTGAGAGGATTAAGACAAAGTGCTTAGCTTAGTGCTTGGCATGGAACAAGAGCTCAATAGCATCCTTGCATAAATCTCATTTCAATTGAATCTTAAAAGATTTTCAGAACATTACCTTTAGAAATCTTATATTAAACATTTGACCTTGTGATAGAAAGAAATCTGTTAGAAACAGGAGGGGACCTAAATTATCCATCCACCTAAAAATATTTATTGAGCATGTACTATGTATCTTGTCATGCTATCAAATAAATAAGATGACACCTGCCTTAGCAAATGTTGGAGAGGCTGTGGAGAAAAAGGAACCCTCATCCACTGTTGGTGGGAATGTAAAGTAGTACAACCATTATGGAAGAAAGTATGCTGGTTCCTCAAAAAACTGAAAATAGAACTACCTTATGACCCAGCAATCCCTCTACTGGGTATATACCCCAAAAACTCAGAAACATTGATACGTAAAGACACATGCAGCCCCATGTTTATTGCAGCATTGTTCACAGTGGCCAGGACATGGAAACAACCAAAAAGCCCGTCAATAGATGACTGGATAAAGAAGATGTGGCACATATACACTATGGAATACTACTCAGTCATAAGAAATGATGATATCGGAACATTTACAGCAAAATGGAGGGATCTTGATAACATGATATGAAGCGAAATAAGTAAATCAGAAAAAACCAGGAACTGCATTATTCCATACGTAGGTGGGACATAAAAGTGAAACTAAGAGACATTGATAAGAGTGTGGTGGTTACGGGGGGGAGGGGGGAATGGGAGAGGGAAAGGGGGAGGGGGAGGGGCATAAAGAAAACAAGATAGAAGGTGACAGAGGACAATCTGACTTTGGGTGATGGGTATGCAACATAATTGAACGACAAGATACCCTGGACTTGTTATCTTTGAATATATGTATCCTGATTTATTGATGTCACCCCATTAAAAAAATAAAATTATTTAAAAAAAAAAAAAAAAAAGATGACACCTGCCTTTCAATAACTTTTCACATTGGTAAGTTAATAAAGGTAGAGGAATACATGGATAATGACATTGGGAAAACAACAGAAATGAAAACATCCACTAAAACGTGTGAGACTGATGACATACATGTGGAATATCAAAAGAATTGCTCTGAGGGCACTTCATGACAGACACACGAATGCCAGCCTGGAAGGACCAAGACTTCAGATTAGGGGTCAGAGGGAAGCAATGCTCATCAGGCAGGGTTTCTGGATTTAAAAAATAATAGTATAATTACAGTCTGTTTGTTCTATTCCTCTAAGTAAAAACCTGCCAAGGGAACCAGGATAAAAACATGAATTTGGTGAAGAAAAAAAAACACACACATGAATTTGGTGTAATGACCCAATTATTGAAAAGTTCTCCTTTCCTTTCTTTATTCCCATCTTCAGTAGCTTTCAGATACTGACTGAAAAGCTATCTGAAAGGTAATATGTAAGGTGCTGGGAAAAAAGAAATCATTAAGATGAGAAAACCTTTAGTGTGAATAGTAGAAGAAAGCTAACCAAGCTTATTTTACCAACACGATTTTCTTTCTTTTAAATGAATAGGTTGTTTTCTCATTACAATCTAAAGATTTCACAGTTTCAAAAATGAATGAAATGGACACATTTATTACATTTTAGATGTATATTCATATCAAAAGCATGCATTCTTAAACTTCATCCTTAGAGCTCAAGCCACTTAAAATATACCACGTGAAGGAGTTCAGGGGACCTGAAAACTAGAGTTTAGGGACATGAAATATTTTTCTAGAACTGTACATCAGCCCTCCATTTTAAAATACCATAGCAGTTTTGCCACGTGCTGGAAACAACAAAAAATTAATCCTGGCTGGGGAAAAAAAGAGAGCAAGGTAATTCAGAAACAGATTTAGGCCAGAAGAATGTAACTAACCTCCACAAGGCAATTCAAAATTTGCAGGAGCAGGTAACCTTAGGCAAGTAACTCAAGCTTGCCACATCTTAGTTTCTTCATCTGTAAACTGGTAATAATACACAGCACCTGCCTCAAAGACTTGTGAGGATTTGTGACTCAGCATAAGCAAAGCATAAACAGCACTTGCATGCAATAAATGCCTCACACGTCCTATATGATTGTAAAAGCATCTCTCAAATATCTGGTCAGTAAACCATCTACCCTGACAAAAGTAAACAACAGCTGGAAAACGGGCAGTGTTCAAAAGGAGCACAACAGAACAAGCAGAAAGTCACAGACTTGAATTAGGGACCCAAGTGTGTTTAAGAAAGGAGAGGTAAAACAGAGGTCACAAAAATTAAGTGTTTTTTTGTTTTATTTAAATATATGAAAAGAGAAAAATAATTATATTCTATATTTAGCAATATATTTAGATAACTTCCAATCACTTTCCATTACCCCTCACAAGAGTTGTATTAGTAATAAAGAATACACTTCTTGTGATAGAGAATTTGGAATCCCATCAATGGTTTGTTCAGCTTGCATAAGTCACAACTGATTGGACACAGTCCCTGTGGGCATGCCATTTCATCCAGACTGGACGGTTCATTACTCATAATTACTATAACTGTACAGCAGAGACTGCAGTTTTATCTCATCATACATCTTTGATCAAGCTGCTTCAATTTCTGCTTCATCAGCATATGAAGTTACATTATTGGAGTTTCTATTTTCAATCGGTGATTAACACAGATTACGCTTTATATCAAAACATATATTTGGTCTTTATACTTCATAGTGAGGGCCCAGATCTGACCACCATTTGACCTCTGATATTTCAAAACCACCTAAACACCATGAATCATCAACTGAAATCCAGAATGTTTTAGAGAAAATTAAACAAAGAAAAGAACTGACCTGTGTTAAAAGCATAAGATGATTGCACTTATCTAAATTGAGACTAACCATATTTTCTGCAGCTTCTCATTAAACATTAAATTGCAAGCCAGAAGAACACATCATACATATTTATTGTTTTGCACTGTCACTTTTGAGAGACTCATACCACAATTAGTGTTTCTCACAAACTATAAGCTACATAAATTTCCCATAAAGCTTAAAGACGAAGTAATGCAGAAGACTGTTCAAGAAGGTTAAAGAACAGATGGAGAATAGATTTCACTGAACACTAAAGCATAACACACTTTCTTCACAAAGAAAAATGTTGCCAAAACATGGTTTAAATGCAAAATACTGAATGAAATTGATGTGTCAGGAATTTTTTTCTTCTAAGTTCTAGCGGAGAACAATAGGGGACTAAAAGGTCTGTCTCACTATTTTTGTGTCTCACTATTTTCAAGTGCAAAGTGTCCCCGCTGTAGGCTGCATGAACAATCATAATCGACAGTTACATGCCGGCACCGAGGCTGCAAAAATCCCAGAGTAATTAGTGTTGTCTAGATGTAATGACATCTGTGTTCTCATGGTTCTCAAGACATGTCAGGCCAGTAAGATGTATATGAAAAAATATGACAAGCATTGCAAATGCCCTTCTGAAAGGTCTTACACTTTGGGGAAAAGCTAAAGAAATAACACATCATCTTCTTTTTATAACCAATATATTTAAGATGAAAAGATCTAAGAAGATCTTTTGGGCCATGCATTCTCCTTTTGTATTGATAGAGCGTTTCTGCAGGGCACAGCAGGGCGGTATGACAGAGACCTGCTGCAAGTCTGTCTCTTTTAAAAACTTTCTTAAGACCAGTGATCCTGGGCAGCGAGTGGTGATGTATGTTATGTGCCCATTCCTGCAGGTGACAAAATAGGGAGCACATCTTATTAACACTGCTTGGTTTCTTTACATTCTAATTTTAAAATAGCACCTCTTAGTACTAGACATAAAATAGCTTAAAATGTTTTGCTGAATACCTTAGAATTATGTCTGCATTTCTCTAGTAATAGAGACTGCCAGGTTGACTGCATTGAAAAGCCTTTGTTGTAGGACACCTCATGTTTTTGCTGAGTAGTGCCTATTGCTGAGCTCTCTGTCTAGGCTGTAGCAGTACGCGGGAGCAGGCACTTGCTCCAAGAAAGACATTAGTCATCATTAACAGAAGTACTGACACCAAATCTAAGTGCCTCTCCACAATGACCAAGTGGCAATCATCTTTCTCTTATACTGTCACTGCTGATTAGGATTTTCTTTCATGAAAATTTAATTTGTTCCCTTTTCTTCGGCTCTTTTTTTTTTTTAATTCCTGGAAAAAAACCCACTCTATTCAAGAGCGATTGCAAATACAGCAAAAGAATCTGTATCTATAATATAGCTAACAATATAAAGATTACAAGATTCTCAGCTAAATCTTTTATCTGACCCAACAGAAAATACACAGATTAAGTGAGGAATAATAAACAACATGAGAGAAAACTGAGTCTAAAAGGATCCCCGCTTTAACAATCTGTAAGCCTCAAAAGGTGACTGAGTCAAGAAATCTGAATAAAATTGCTCTAAATATTAATTACATAATCCCAAAGCTTCCTTAAAACTAAGTTAATGATATTTCAATAGCAGCCATCTTTCACTACATTTCAAATTTATATTCTACCTTAGAAGATGGGTATTCACACAGATATATCATTGCAGACTTAAGAAAAAAATATGTAAGCACCCACACTTTCAGTGTGCATTAACCTGATGGCTAGATTTTTTTTTTTAAAGGAGTTTCGGTTGCCTTGGACAAATGAAATGATTCATGTGGTCACGTAGGATACTCTGCAGCTAGATGATACTCGACCTAAACTCTGGTCCTGTATAATATCACAGTGTTAAACAAGATATCACAGTGATAAGTTATTTAAGGAAGTTTTAAAAAACATTTACTTTTCTGTTTTATTTCAATGTGTTTAAAGTTTTCTAAAAATATAAGCATGCGATAGTTTGCAAGGAACCTGGAACAACCACAACTCCCACTTCTAGTTCTAAATATCACCTTCTCTTTATGTTACTCAATGTTTTGTAACAAAACAGAGGTTGGTACATTTTAAAATATCTCTAATTTTTTTCTTTAAGGACATGTGTACTTTTAGTCAAAACCTGTAATACTTTTGTGCTTATGTGAAAATACATTTTATCTATTTTTAAACATAAATATCCATATGAAATGCTTCTCAAACAAAAATCAGGCTCATTTCTTTTTAAATTCAGAAGCAACCATAATTCATCAAACTTTAATCATTAAATGTTCAATTCCTGACTATTTTATTGTGAAAAGTAATATAAAATGAATTTGAAGGTCAAATAGCAAATACATCAAATTTACAAATGGTTCAAGTTTTTTTTCCTATTTAACACTGATCAGCAGTTAAAACAAGAGGATATTAGAAATTAAAAAAATATTTTGAGAAGCAATTTCTAACTTCTGAACTTTATAACAGGGATATCATGATTAAATAAAAGAACCTAGCCTAAAATAAAAGCAAAATTATACCATAAGAACCTACCTTAAACTTGCACAGTACTTTTATAGCTGATTAGCTCATTTTTTAATTTCTTAATTAAGTAAAATATACTTCTTAAATATTTAGAAGCTTAAAAGCAAACTATCTTTCAGAGTTACATATACTTATCCAAATCAAAACTTCAGAAACTTACAATAGAATTACTGGCTCTCTTGCACAACCCAGTCCACGCTCAAGTAGAGAAGTTTAGCCCTGTAACTTCCACCCTCGACCTAAACCTCCGAGTCACTTGTCAGTTAAAGGCTGGGCGATTTATTGACCGCCTCTGGATGCATACTGTCAGTGCTGAAGGAAATATGAGAGAGGGTTGTCACTACTGTTCTGGAGCTCATTGATAATGACATACCTGCCTCTGTCACCCATTACCCATACTACAAACTACTTAGACCTAACTGAAAAATCAATAGCCTACTTGCACTGGTTCCTGTGGCTGCCTCCTTTGATTGTCAGCTCCTGTCTAGGGTCAGCACTTACATGAAAGGGGCTGTGACTGCCTGATGCTTTCAGGACAACCTAACGATATGAAACTAGCCAACAGAACAGTAAATTCTGTCTCCATGCCCTCCTCATCAATTAGGCTTTGACTAGGCTTGCCTGTAGAAACCTGACCTTTTAAGTTTAGGTGAATATGGACTAGCTGAACACACCATTGCCCTCAGCACTGAGCCAGGAAATCTACTGACAGGTTAAACAAAACAGAAGGTTGTAACTGTCATAATTTGCATTGCACTTTCACGCCAACAAGGGTGTTATCAGTAGGGGCAAGCCCGGGAACACACAACTCCAGCACCCTTAAGCCACGCTACTCATAAATTTTCGAGTGAAGTGAGATAAAACATAAATTCACAAATAGCAATGCATTTCTCATCTCTTAGTCTTTCAGGTTGGCACTTTGCAAACCCACAGAGTGCCCATCAACAACTCTCCCCGGGGCGCCTGGCACTTCTACTGCATTAATGAGGACCTTCCAATGAGCGCAACAAAGAGGTAAAAATAACTCAACTGTGCCACTGAAAAACTTTTAGAAAGAATTTACACTACAGCAGGAAAGACCAACTGAGCTATATTTCAAAATGAAAACAATTAGTCTCTATATAAGATCTTTCCCTGACTCACTTCTCTTACTCCAAAAACATCCACAAGCTTAGACAAGAAGTTACTGCATAAGTGAAGGGAGGTGTTGAAATTACTTCCTACCATGCTACTCTGATACAGCATCTTTTACAGTTTGAGGGAAAACTAAGAACATCTGTAAAATAAAAGATGTTAACACTCTTATGCTTGTCAGATCTTCTGATGAAAACAAGAGAAAAGTATGAGAAAGCAGTATAAAACTTTACTTGCTTTAGTGACTCATGTTTTGAAAACCATTTCCCCACTTGGGTCTATCTTTTTAACACAACATGACCATGGTAATATTATAGTTACTTAGAGCAATACTGTTCTCTAAAAAGAAGACTGATAATTTTTTTTATAAAGTAAATTGTAAACTTCAATTCTTTTTAAAAAGCTTCAAGAACTAATATTTATAGAATTCCTAATTTTAATGAAAATCCCAGAAACATTCAACATATAAGAAAAATACATACTTACTAACCTTGTGGCCACCTTCAAACTATGCTGTCCTATATACACAATAATACACAGCTTGATTTGTTTTCATATTTTATGATCCAACACCTACCAACAATCATCGGTATACTCTTTGAATGTATTTCACGTTGCTATTTGATTGCCCCTTACAAATGTCTTCAACCTATAATTTGCATTTTTTTCACTTAAATCTAAAAGATGAAACATAACCACCCAAAATCTTATACTTTTCTATGATGTTTTTCATAATAAAATTGCATGTACCTTTAGTGAAACTAATGTATCATTAATGTTATGGTAGGAAATGGGAGAGTTTTGTATCCAGAAAAAGTAGAAAAAAACACTTTTAATCCATATCCCCATTATACAACTAAGAAAATAGTCATTTGATCAACTTCACTTAGTCATTTCTCGCCAACCTAAGACAAAAATTCAGGTCTTTCCCACCCCTGGACTGACTAATGCTCTTTAGACACTGTCATACTTTATTTTATCTCCTTTTATTTTACCTATCCATGTAAGTTATGTGCTAGCAACAAACATTTTTTTAAATGCATAGCTTTGTATTATTCATTTTTAATTGATGCCACAATTTATAGCAAGTTTTGACTAAACGGAGGAAAAGAGTAGATTTGCAAAGCATTTACCCAACAAGGTACTATAGAACAAACAACTATTGGCAATAGAAGTTCTAATTAAGCATGCTTGGAACCCTTTACTTATCTAATATGATGATTAACTGCGCATCTGGTAGTCTTTCAGGTCTTTTGTGTGGACCTATCTGATAGCAAAGTGAAAGGGCATGGACAGTGTCTGGTCCCAGCAAGCAAATCATTTGAAAACAGTCATAGTCATAGATCAAAGATTTTTCACTCTAGCTAAGGCTGATTTAAACCTACTAACCCAGGTTTTGTCTAGAGACAAAACCAGTCAGAAAACAAGAGAATGACTCTGACTCTTTAGGATCCAGAGATAATAAGAGAAGATAGAAAGAAAAAACTTGGAAAAGAAACAGACTGGCAGAACCTTGATATACACAGGCCAAGACAGCTGTTTTATATCCTAGCTTTATTTCAGATGGTTAAGGAAAAGTTTCCATTCTTTAGATCATCAAATATCTTTCATTTATGCCACCAAACAGATACCTTCTATACCCACATTAGGGCCAATGGAGGACTCTTGTTGCTTTAGCACTACAAAGAATCAGAGAAACTTCTCATCATATTTATTATTTTTACCCTAACTAACAATGTTTAAAGGAAGAAACAGGCTAACTTTTTACCATGGCTATTAAAAATAAAAAGTCCACTAAAAATTTCCTGAAATCTTAGAAGGTTGATTCCAGATCACTACTACTATTAATAACTAATAATAATGCAGATGAAGTACTAAAGAACCAATATATTTTAAAATAAACTAAGATGTTTTAAAAGGCTGGTTTTCCTACAGAATAACAACAACAAACTACCAATAGGATATGCTTAACTGATCATTTTAAACATAGGTCCATAAAATGTCTCAAATGACCAAAAAGAAATATAGAATGGGATTCTAAGTCTTATTATTTTGAACTAAGTACAGCTCAGTCCTGGCATAACCTACATCCCTAGTCTCAATCATCTGTTTCATGACTGTCTGGCTCTGATCACAAGGGAAAGCAGAAAAGAGAATGAGGATGGCTCTAAGATCCGAACAGACATGTTCTATATATGGGTCAGTAGTAGTAGCTTATTAAGCAAAGGATATCCCATGTTCTTAAAACCATAAAATGTGTATTTATTTAGCATCAAGTTTAATATTGACTAATCCTGATTTCCCTATCTATCTTCTCTCAGTGATATTACAAGACCAGTAAGTTTTGGTTCTGTAGGTAGAAGAAAAATAAGAATCCACAAATTACATAATCATGCCTTAAATGGTTAAGAGTTGGCTCTACTACAAGCACCCTCTTGTTGTTGAAGATTATTGTGAGTTATGAAAGCTAAAGTCATTTAATAGGTAAGATTTAATATTTACCTCACAGTACATTAGTAAGTTCAAACTGGAGGTAAGTGGGAGAGAGGGAGGGAGGAGAGGGAGGGAGGAGTGAGAGAGAGGGAGGGGAGGAAGGATCTTATTCTAACCTTTCAGAACAACTGTTTAACTATATATGGAAATAAAAGAATACAATAGGTACAACTCAAAAATGTATATATTTGAAATGAGAAAAAGCTAAATGACTTCTTGGTAAGACCAAAAGACATTTACCAACATGAGTGAGACAACAGTAAATTCAATGAAACACCTTCTAAAACTACTTGCTGAATTAAGTTGAATTTTCTTAAATTTCATATCCTTGCTCATAATACAAGTGTTTATTTTTCAGTCAGGCTAAAAGCTTTACTTCCATTTTCCTGAGTATAAGTTCTTTGCTCTATCATTGTACATTTTACTAAGAACAAATTCTATACAGCCTAATAAAAGTACTCATATACAAGTGCTTATTCAACTCAGGGGAAAACTAACATATATCATATTCTGAATTTTCTTGTCGTACTAAGTAATATAAGAATTACACTTGCAAAAGTCTAATAGGTATAAATACTAGTAATCATATAGATTTCCAAGGTGTTCCAAACAAACTTAAAAGGCCCACAAACAATACTCAAAAGTACACATAAGCATTTATTTTTCAGTATAGCCTGATAGGCTCACTATGCAGAGTTAAAGCTATTGCTTTTACCTGACAAAACATTCTTAAGTTCAGACAGTTCAAATGAGAACAATGATACTCTTGGGTTACCAAAGAGATTACAAGATTTTGTTGTTTTTGTTTTTTTAAGCTGTATTGTGGGGGGAAAAATTATTTCAGCAGCACTGTTGATCATTTAAAGTTAATAGGCAGTATAGTGAACTGTTCAAAGAAAAATTGTTACTAATTATTTTCTAGACTATTCCAGAATAATAATTATCAATAGCCTATAAATAATCTCTATGATGCTTCAGAGTTTGGGAAAATTAGATCATTTGACAGAATGAAAAAAAATGTGATTTTATTTACTTTGACTTTAAATACAATGAGTATAGTACGATTCTGACAGTGCTATTGTTAAAGCTTCTTATAGATATTTTAATAGAATCACTTCAACAAAATTTCATCAACTAATACACTGGAATTTTAAAATCAGAAAATTTAATAGTTGTTTATTTCCCCATTTCTGTTTTGACCAAATTTTTTTTTTAAATCAAGCATTTATATGAATATGTTGCATGGTTAAGTACATAAGAACCAAAACTTTAGCAACTACGTGCTTCAAAATTAGATTTTAGAGGATAAGAACATAGACAGGCAAACGTGGTCCTTTGTTTTCCAAAAAGTACAAATCCTTCAGAATAGGGTTTTTAACGTTAAGAATCTGGTTATTTTTAAATACTTAAATGTTTTCCTAGAAAACTATACCAATACCATACAACCTAAAGTCTGTATTCTTTTTAGAAAAGATTATGGGAAAACGGTATGCTATTTCTACAGGTAAAAAAATACTGAGTATCTTTTTACACAGTGATACGATAAAGTAGAAAATACACTGAAGTTAAACTCAGTGAATACATTTCTAAGTAAAGATCAGCAAAAAAAAAAAAATTAAGTGGTTTAAGGATTCTGTATTCTCTGGAAACGTAAACAGGATTATAACTGTCAGATGTACAGAAGCACTGACTTCAGCCATTAGTTTGGTTTTGCTCCTGAGAAACACAACATGAACTACTGCATCACTTCTTTTCAAATCCATACATTCCCTCCAGCAGTCCCAGCTTCATCAGCGGTGCAGGAATGTACAAAGATGACAGGCAGAGAGCATTCGTTTTCTTTTTTTCCCTCACACTGTTTGCCTATAAATGGAAGACAGGGCTCTTTTTCAGAGCACTGAAGCTGAGGCTGTTTAAGTCAACTGCTGAAGAAAAATATAACCGAGTTCTCCATACAAGAAGGTGTCACAATTGGATTGTTTCCGCCAATAAAAAGTTTGAGAAGACCAAATACTGTTTATTATCTTAAAATAAAATGCAACATTAGAATTCTACCTTAATTGCCCAGTATTCTTCAATCAGAAATATTTTCAGTTTTTTACGTATTCTGCCAACTCATCACCTTCGTTTAGCACCCCCTAAAGAGCACCCAGTTCTGCTTCTAACTGAAAACCAAAAGGCCTTAAATTAAAATATACCAATTTTCTTTTGAAAATATCTTATTTGTATAAATAGTTAAAATTTTTATTTCCAAGTTTCTGACCTTCATGTTTTGCCCTTGGAGGAAATTAATTAACAATTAAAAGTTTATTTAGCCATGATTAAGTAAAAACAGAACACAATGTGCCATCTGCCTACTCTTCTGTAGCTTGCACAGTCACGTTTTTAAAAAAACTAGTACATAATTGATAAACTTGACTCATTTTTAAGGATACAGGAAATGTTCAGACTAAAGTTAAAATGAACATATTTTAGTTTATAGCAACTAAAAACACTCCCACTTCAGTTTTACCATCTACAGTCTCATAAACTATTTCTTACTAATGCTGGTGAGGGTCAAGCCTAGAGAAGTCTGATGGGTATGGACTACCGGAAATTCAAAACAAAAAATTCTGATCCAACCCACAATGTCCTCCTCTTTTTAGGAATGTCTGCAGCTAGCCCAATATCACAGGCCTGAGCAGAGAAGCATGCTGATGTTGGCACTGCCTACACCAAACAAACAAGATGTTTAACAGTCAAATAAAATGTCCTGCAGCCTCCCTAATGAATTTGTCAAGGACCATCAGATTGTGTGCCCCCCCCCCCTCTTTTGCCTCATTAACTCAAGTATGATGAGACGGATTATAACAAGAGAATACAGATCAATCCGTCTGAAGACTTGAAGTGGCTTTTAGCCTCTAGAGTTTCTTTCTCTCACTTGGTCTCCTTTAATAGAATACAGTATCTCCTGCAGAAGGGGCTGCCACTTCGTTTTAATACACCATCAAGGAGCTGCTGATGGACTTCTATACTAACATACATAAAAGCAGAGGTGACAGGGGCTCTTCAATTACAGCCTCCTCGGATACCGTTTCCCCCTTCAATTATTCAGCCAGAGGAAGAGCGGATCCGCAAACACACAGCAGAAGCAGCTCTTAGAGCAGAGGCAGCCCGAGTGCGCAGAGGTGGGGGAGGGGAGAAGGGAACCAGCAAGAGGGAGCATTATTTGCTGGAAGTGTTTAAGTTTATTGCTCGAATGATGTTTCTAATTAGTACCGCGACAATAAATTAAAGTCGCCTTTGTTTAACTGATTTATTATTTACTAGAGCATCTACCTTAGACAGGGTAAATTGGTAATGAATTGTTTTTAAATCAAAACATTTGTAACGTCTTATCATCCTTCAGCCTCTGTTGTAAAAGTGAAGAAACGCGGGAACAAGGGTGCAAGGAAACTTAGTTGTGCTTGACAGAGGCCACAGCAGACGTGGCATGGGGTGTCGGAGCAGTGGTGACCAGAAGAGCGGAGGCCTGGGCCACCCCACCGAGAAGGCATGGACGGGGTCCTTGGGCATCCAGCCGAGGACCGGCCAGTGGCCTTACCGGAGCCCTGGAGATCGGCTCTTGCGGTCATCCCTGGGCCTTTTCGCAACTCTCACTCCCCAGTGCACCCTGGGCGCACTGGCCCAGCGACAGGCTGCTGTACGACTAGAGGCAAAGAAGTGGCCACCTCGAGGGTTGGGGAGGGAAAAGCTTTCCACCCTCCGCCCCCGCAACGAGTCTCCGCCCAGTAACTGCTCTGGGGAGAAGCTGCTAGGACCCTAGCCCGGACCCTTTCCCTGTAGGTCACACAACTCCCAGCTCCAAAGCCCCCTCCTGCCCAGTAATATCTCCCAGGGCGCTGGTGTGACCCACAGGTAACAGCCGGGGTACCAACCGAGTCTGCGCTTCACGCATGCATGAAACCCCTGCAGGCGCCGCAGCCAGCTCTCGATCCTCCCGCAGCCCAGTTTCCCCCACAAAGGCAGGGTTCGGGGCCGCCCCAAGTCTCTGCCACTACCGACAAGTTGACTAAAGCTCTAAGTCCGACTTGCAACTATGCTTACTTCCAACTATTCTTCCCAACTCCTCACCACTGAAGACAGATTATAGGCAATAAATCCGATTTGATTTAAAAAGGGGGGGGGGCGAGTTTCTTTAGAAAGGGACTTAGGGCAAGGAGAGTGATGGGTGACAAAGTAGTAGACCGGACTAGCCATGTAAGAAAGGACTAAGAGATCCAAGTGTCTGAAGGAGGAGAGAAATAAGCTTCCCCTATGCAACTGGATTCGGGTTCACCTGGTCCAGCTTTAAGAGAGGAAGTCAAGCTCTCCCAGGGGTTTTGCAAAAGCTGTGTATTGGTTTTTGCAAAACGAAGTCTTCCCCAACGGGCTTCATAAAGTTTTATTCTTACTGTATTACCAAAGAATACAACTTCTCAAATCTAACTATAAATAATCCTATTTGATTTGTCTCAAAAAGACCTGGAAACCAGACAGACACCCGAGGTTCAAACATAAACCGTTAATACTAAGTAAATCACAAACACTGTTAGAGTTTTTTTCATCCAAAAGTACCGAAAGACTACAATGGGTACAAGACACACACTACAAGCACATACATGTTTTTCATTGAAATGCCAAGGGAGGAGTAAAGCCATCTGTGTAATCAATAACAGGATAGTTATAGATTTTTGCAGTTTAGTCTTTTAAAAGCAGAAGTCAATTATGAAAATAAAAACACTTTACAAGTGAAGTTATATTGCCGGAGAATATATTCAAAATTAGATTTACAATATTGACATTTAAGAAAACTTGAACTTTAGGTTCATGTTTACTTCATTTTAAGTTTAAAACAATTTTAGTGGCTTATTTTAATTTAAACATATATCCAACAAAATTCTACCATCTAGAAAACTTGCACCACCTCTCACAACTTCAATGTATTTTCTAATAATTAGCTAGTCCTTGTAACAACAAAGTAATAGCATTAAATATATCTGAATCTTAATTTTGAAGTAATAATTATCAAGCAAGGTGGGTGCACTACTTTTGTCCTGCCCCATTTTTCAACAGCATGTGCAAATTACTGAAAAGAGATGTATAGTCATAAACCCTCTCCCCATATCCACTCCACCTCCACCCCCCCATTCCCTTCCACACACACTCTGGTGCATATAAACAGCAATTGCTCTAGCTCTTGGCAACAATGAGGGGGGGAATTTGTGGAAGGGGAAAAAATCTAGAAAACGCTAGGTCCTTTCCCAATTTCCCTTCCTCCTCCCATTTGCCTTCAAGCGAAAGTAATTTGTTAGAGTTTGCACCTTCACAATGTTGATAGAAAAAAAAAAAGTGAACCTTTCTGAACCACTGCTACTCTCCCTCGCGTTATTCCAGCCATCTCCAGGAAGTCCTTTCTATATACTCTTTTTCTTCCTTGCAACTGATAAGAGAGGAGGATAAAGAAGAGGGGGCTGTAAAATGTGTGTGAGCATTTGACTTCTACTATCTCCTCCTATTTTCCTACTTCTCTCTTTACCCCCTTTCTTTATCAAGCACAGCGGTGGCTGCTACTGTGGGCCAAGCATGCCTGTCTTCTCTCTTGGATTGGCTAAAGCAGTGACAGCTTGGATAGCGATTGTAGGAACTGAAGCTCCACCCCCCTCATGATGGCCCTGGACCATTCATAAACTAAATAACTCCAGGAAACAGCAGGGGGGGGGGGAGTGAGGGGGGGGAGAGAGAGAGAAGGGAGAGAGAGAGAGAGAGAGAGAGAGAGAGAAGGGAGAGAAAGGAGGGAGGAGAGATTGAGAGAGAGATTAGGAGGGGAGAGGGAAAGGGAAAGAGAGAGAGGGAGGAAAGGAAGGAGAAGGGGGGAGGGAGAGAGAGAGAGAGAGAGAGAGACAGACAGACAGACATCGGAGGGGAGGAGGGAGAGACGACTCAGAAAGTGGAATCTGCACAAGCAGCCTAAAGGGGGAGGAGAAGAAAAACCCTAGAATCGTTATAACTAAACCCCAGATGCAACGCAAGCAACGACTTCGTCACACTAAAACAGATTTTCTGAGGGCCAAAATTACAAATTACGAAGCAGAAATGAATATCAAACAACTGCCAGCGGTTTGCACCTAGAGAAAGACAAGAACCCACTGCAAACAAACAAGCCCAGTCCAAACAACGCCTCCAGTAGGAAAAGAGGAATACCGCTACGACAGGACTCCCTGAGAAGAGACCAGACCAACACGCTGAGTGCTGGCGTCTGCAAGCTTCCAAGGGTGCCACGGACTGAGTTGCACTTCCCTGCTCTCTGGACATTAATTACATCCTTCACCTTCCATTTGGGGGAGGGTGAGGAGAAAGGCACTCACCTAAGCTGAGTGAAGAAGTCCTACCAGTGTGGGAGAGAAGTTTAAGAATGAAACACTGAATGTTTCGCTTTTATTTTTAAATTTACTTTGGCACTTAAAAGACTTCATTTCCAGATTTCTGGGCAATCTCGGTTGCAGACATCTAAGCCTTACCCTCCCGGTAACCTGAATTTTTCTCTCACCATCTCTTTTGTCCCCCTCCCCTTTCTCTCTCCTGCCAGCATATCATTGTTTTACATATCAAGAGAAAGCAAAAAAGTCCCAGCAGGTACTTTTCTTTTTCAATCACCTTTTTATCCCCTCTTCTTATTTTCCGGAGAAGAAAGGGGGTTTCGGAAAGAGGGGAAAGAAAGATCAGACTGGCTACAGCATCCGCGGGTCAGCCCGGGGAGGAAAACAAGAGTGAAAGTGGGGCTTAGGGGGAGCGCACCGCCTCTTTCGCAAGCCGCAGGGCCACCCCAGTGCGTGAGCCTTGGATCCCTCAACGTACTGCGAGACGCCGGTGTACAGCCCGGACCTGTGCCCCAACATGATCGCCGCTCAGGCCAAGCTGGTTTACCAGCTCAATAAATACTACACGGAGCGCTGCCAAGCGCGCAAGGCGGCCATCGCCAAGACCATCCGAGAGGTCTGTAAGGTGGTCTCGGACGTGCTCAAGGAAGTGGAGGTGCAGGAGCCTCGCTTCATCAGCTCCCTGAGCGAGATCGATGCCCGCTACGAAGGGCTGGAGGTCATCTCGCCCACAGAATTCGAGGTGGTGCTCTACCTAAACCAGATGGGCGTCTTCAACTTCGTGGACGACGGCTCGCTGCCCGGCTGCGCGGTGCTCAAGCTGAGCGATGGTCGGAAGCGGAGCATGTCTCTCTGGGTTGAGTTCATCACAGCGTCCGGCTACCTCTCCGCACGCAAGATCCGGTCTCGTTTCCAGACGCTGGTGGCTCAGGCGGTGGACAAGTGCAGCTATCGGGACGTGGTCAAGATGATCGCGGACACCAGCGAGGTCAAGTTGCGCATCAGGGAGCGCTACGTGGTTCAGATAACTCCGGCGTTCAAGTGCACTGGCATCTGGCCTCGTAGTGCGGCACAGTGGCCTATGCCTCACATCCCCTGGCCCGGCCCCAATCGGGTGGCGGAGGTCAAGGCCGAAGGCTTCAACTTGCTCTCCAAGGAGTGCTACTCGCTGACGGGCAAGCAGAGCTCTGCAGAGAGCGACGCCTGGGTGCTCCAGTTCGGGGAGGCTGAGAACCGCCTGCTGATGGGAGGCTGCCGAAACAAGTGTCTGTCGGTGCTGAAGACGCTGCGGGACCGCCACCTGGAGCTGCCGGGCCAGCCACTCAACAACTACCACATGAAGACGCTGCTGCTGTACGAGTGTGAGAAGCACCCGCGGGAAACGGACTGGGACGAGGCCTGCCTGGGCGACCGGCTCAACGGCATCCTGCTGCAGCTCATCTCCTGCCTGCAGTGCCGCCGCTGCCCTCACTACTTTCTGCCCAACCTCGACCTCTTCCAGGGCAAGCCCCACTCGGCCCTGGAGAGTGCTGCCAAGCAGACCTGGAGGTTGGCCAGGGAAATTCTCACCAATCCCAAAAGCCTAGACAAACTATAGGGTGCTGGGGGCTGCTTGAAAAGCAACACAAACAGAAATGCTCTCATCCACCCAACACACGACAAACGGTGGAAACTCCGGACACGAACTTCCCTGCAAGCTACCTGAAAGAAACAGGAACCCAGCAGCAGACCTTGGTGAATCCACAAGCCAACAAAGAGAGAGCAACCCAGCCAACGAACCAAACACAAAATCACATTCTTGCACAAAAGTGATCGTTTTCTTCCAAACAATGTGAATTTAAAAGGTCACACAAAAGAAGCAATCGGGCTTTGCCACCACAAAATGAAACCCAAGGTACATTTTCAAATCAATGTATAGTAGTTTCTCCCTTTTTCCTTCTCTCCCTTTCTCTCCTTTCTCTCATCTCTCTTTCTCTCTGTCTCATTTCATTCTGTTTTGGGTTGCCTGAATGTTGTCACCAAGTGAAAAAAAAAGTATTTAATTATATGTAAAATTTCTCTTTTAAGAAAAGTTTTCCTGATGTTAAATGTCTCTCAGTGCCAATGTCAGACTGTACCCCTCCCTCTCCTGCACCTCTGCCCTCGCCCTGAGCGGTCTTGTTGAAAACAGTAATAAAAATATTACTTTACATTGTAATTGACTGTTTGTGGGTTGTTCTTAAATGAAGGCAGGTGAGATCACAATGTACAATTTACAATATCTTTATATGAATTTGGGGAGCTAGATACAAGCAGCTGCCATTTGAACTCTAATTGGCAAAATTTACAAATACAGCACATTTTGAAGGTTTAACCATACAAGTTCCCACCAAAATCCTTAGAAAGGAGAAAATATTGATATTACCCAAATATATAATGTTTGTTCTGTAGATTTTAAGATTAAAAAGAGTATCTTCTTTCACACTTGAAAAAAGAACAGATTTTATATGGAGGAACATATTTTGATTCTAATTTTTAAAATAGAAAAATCTATTTCACATTAAAAATGGAGGGATTTGCATTTTTGCCATAATTAAAAAAAAAACACTCTGAGTCTGAAATAGAAAAGGAAATATTTATGAGTTTGTTGTGAATAGGCATCACAATCAGCTGATACTTTTCCTTCAAACATTTGTTCCCTTTAAGTTTTAAGTAATGAAAACTTCACAGTTAAATCAACCACACCAATTACAGCAGTATTCCTTTTCCTAGCAAATGGTGATGTGAGCAATTCAGATTTATGAAGTAATTCATTTTTTAAAATGGATTAATTATAAGTGCCGAACTATGGCCATTTAAAAAAATAATTCCCAGAGTTTTTCAGAATTATTCAGAAGCTTCTAATAGGCAACTTAAACAGAAAAGGTTTTGATACAACTGTTATGGGCAAAGAAATTTAACTGTTTCAAGAATTTACAAACAGGTAAAGTTCTTTCCTACTCTTTCTGCCTTTCTAAGGCAACAATCCAATGTACTCTTTACAATTCAACTTTAAGACAAGGTTTCTTTTGAAGACAAGGAAAAAAGTGATCAGAAAATCAAATAATTGGTAAAACCAAAAGTATCCCAAAGGCACCGGTTTGTCTTCTTTCTAGTTAAGGCAGCTGTGGTGCCCATTACATATGCTCATGATGTGGCACAGGTAGAGAAAACAGGTCAGATGTTAGCCTGTCATATATGAAAGATATTCTTTAAATTAGCCCAGATTTTAATTTATTGAGAAATCCAAGAATGAGAGCTATAGAGAAAAATACTCTAAAAAAGCCACTTTAAAATCAGAAGAAGCGGGGGAGGGATTGGCAGGAGGACTGAGCAGCAGGACATCAGAGATGGATGGAGAACAAGGCAAGCAGGTAGTCAGGGCTCTGGCCCCGGCTCACTTGACAAAACAGGCTTAACTCCTAAGACTCCCTGGTGAAAATGCCCTAGTAAAAATTGTTCTGGGTTAGAAATATAAACTTTGATCTTATCAGTTCTGAAGTCATCTCCCCTCTTTCAACCTATAGTATGTCTTTTTTCTGGCCCCTCTTCCTGCAGCTGTAGAACAAACTCACTGTAATACTAAGTGGTTCAGACAAATACACTAGTTTTTTTGTTTTGTTTTAATAAAAATGAATTTATTCTCTGGGGAAAATATTCTGAATTTTAAGAATATTTTCAAAGCAAGTAATAGGTGCTTACATTTACAAAGAAATGGCTTAAGGACAGTGTTTAGTTCAAATGATTAAAATGACATCTTTTAAAATTACCCTTTTTCTTTTTATTCTCAAAAGCATTTATACATTTCTCCCTCCAATTATTCCAGGAAGAACTCATGACAAGAAGAAACAAAAATTCAGTATTTTTTGCTCCTTAATTTAATACAACTAAGAAGAAAAACACTGCAACACAAGTGTCCTCATTACAAAATACCTTAAAGTACCAATGTCTATACAAAAATAAAAAATATTCCCAAAACAGGCTGAAAAATATTTTAATATAAATTAGCAGAAGTTTTTATTTCTGTAATATTAGGCAGATTGCTGTGATACAAAAAATTCTGTAATTAAGGTAAAAGATCCCTGCACTGCACAAGCAACAGGGGAAAATAATTTAATTTAATGAAGCTTTGCAGACTAAGATCAGAGAGGAATATAAGTTAAAACCTCCCCCAAAGGAGTAAACAACTTCAAAGAGCCTAACTGCAAAGACTGGTAAAGATTCTAATATTGAGCACACTTGCACAAACACCTTTAAATCACAATTTAGATTTTAAGTCGTGTATACCCAAAAGCATAAAAAAATATTCTGAGTTAAATTTCAGCCTCTCAAACTCACAAACTACCATATATTAGAGAATGTAAGTAATTTTGGTTACCTTTCTTTTGTAAAGAAACTAAAATACATTTTCAGACATTTCTGCAACAAAAATTTTTTTATAGGTAACACAAAATCTGAAAGTTTTTTCTACAATGGATTACCTGAATTATTAAGGTCAAAAGAATCTGTTTCATTGTAGCCTTCCTTCCAGACAGTCTACCAAACCCTATCTTATTAAAGGCAGCAATTTTGAAACATTGTGCTAGAAACTACATAAAACAAAAGATGATGGTAAAGTTGCCAATAAAATTATAACATTTTCATCAAGAACTACTTGGAAATACTTCTAAATCACTAAAATTTAACAATTCACATTATATAAAATCAAATAACCTCCCTCCAATAAATTCAGAATGTATATATGTGTGTATATATGTATATGTGTAATATGTATACACACACACAACAAAGCTATCAATCTGTAAAATAAAGTATTCCAAGTTTTTTTAATCACTTCTCTTTCTACAGGATGCTTATTTTGCTCATTTTAAAAAAGGATTTCCTCTCAGAAAAATATTCTACCATTCACTTTCATGAAATTAACCTAAATTTGGTTTATGGTTGTGGCACAAATGTTTCTTAGTAAAATAAAGTTGCCAAAGTCTGAAAAGTAATCAGAAATACATTTTTAAAAGGAAATTACACTTTCATTTAAGACTAGGAACTTATGCAGTGCTTTGTAAAACTGACTACAGGTAATGTGAAACAGAGGCATCTCATACACACACAAGACAGCACGCACGAAAGAGTACTAAGTCATGAGGACAAAGCAAGGAGAGTGATATATCGGTATTCTATCCAGAAAACAGAAAGGTTAAACAAAACAATTCCTCTCTCTCGATCTCAATGCATTTTGTAGCTTAATTCACCCTGACCCTTTGAAGCAAAATAATATTTATAGGAGATATTCCCTGAGGTTCTCTCCCTACCCTCGAATGAGCTAATGATAAATGCAATTAAGTGGGGACTGTTTTGGAATCTAAATGAACTTCAATAATCTAACGAGCTAGTGAGGGAATCATAAGCTAGAAAAACACTCTAGTTGCCTTGCATAGAGGTGGAGGCAAATCAGCAAGAAATTCAAACTAAGTCTGTCAGATTAGACCAGTGCCAATCCTATTTAATAGCTGTGCAACATCCTATCCAGAGAAAAATAAAATTCCATAACCATGAAACCTGCTCCCCATCGGCTCACCTTGGGGTCGATATTCTTGAAGTTAGGGTCCTCTTCATCCACCTCGAAATAGAGTTCGGAGGAGGTGACAGAAAGAATTCCCTTCACAACAACAGAGGGGGCCACAAGCTGAGCTGGTGTGCTCAGGCTAACAGGACCTGCCAAAGGAAAGGCAAGCCGCACATGTTAGAATGACATCTTTCAAAAATTCAAAGATTCAAGCAGAAGTTTTATTTAACATTCTCACATATACCATCAAATGGCCTGACAACTCCTACACTCACAAATGCTGTCTCCACCCCCAAAATGTCCTCTGAAAATACAAAGTTAGGATTCTCATACTAAGAGTTTTATAATAAGCAATTCATGTTAACAGTAAACTAGGATGCAATTATTTTACAGGGAAACTGCACAGCTTTGGTCTAATCTCCTGGTACAAGGGCAGCTCTGCCTAAATAAGTCCATCCACATTCCATTTAGAAAACAAGCCTCAGGCTATCAAACAACATGGAACAACAACCAGAAGCTAGGAGGACTCAATAGGCTCCCAAGGCCAGAGGTTAGCTTAGAGTTGGGCTGAGGCATGATTACAAAAAGATCACTAGCTTATTAGCAAAGTGAGAAACATTACACCATATTCTCTGGTAAAGATTTTATGCCAGGTTGACACAAAACCTCTTCCATAACAACTTTCCCCATGAAAGGTTGGTAAAAATACTTATTTTCTAAGCCTGCCTTTCCACTATTAAATATTGTTCAGTGCTTCCAAATCTAATATTAGTGTGGTTCAGGGACTCTGGGAGTAAACAGCTGGAGGGTGGGTTTCCAAGTGAATGAATTTTTATTGGAATAATCAAATCTCCACAGGGCTTATCAAAGAGACAAATCAGCCTGCTACTGAAAACAATAGATTCAATACAGATAGACGAGCACAAAGTATATTAGAGCTAAACCTAAAATAAGGACTAAAAGTAATGATTATATTATATCTATACATATATATTTATGGAGAGGTTGATATAGTAAGAATTTGAAATCCCATGTCAATTTCTCATTGTGCAAATCCTATAGGTGAAGAAAACAGCAAGAGAAGACTGGCACTTAGAGGTCTGAATTAATATAGTGCCCATAAAGACGGCACACCTATTCAGGTAATCAATGGGTGAATAAGTGTTTCAAAATTCAGATGAATTGACATTTCCATCGACTGTTAGAAGGGTGTTGGTCCTTAATCTCACATCAATCTTAATGTGTGCCAGTAGGACAATAGAAGGGATGCTCTGCAGAGATCAGAGCAGGTTTTGCCCTCTATTCCCAATGTACAAATACATTGTGTCCGCAGATGGGCAGCAGATAGCTGCGAAACAGCCATGATTTCCCAAAGCTCATCCCTATAAATGGATGAAATAAGCAGCTATGTGTTCTTTTGCTGTCTCCTTTGCCCTCCGTACATTAGCATGTAATCCTGAGAAGAAATAACATTTTTTCAATCACTCTCAGACATTCAATTACAGGGTAAGCAGACAGCTGCAGGAGCTAGGGCAACCTAGGTCCTAAAGAAGACCCCTGACAATTTCCACTTCATTTCTAACCCACACCACTTTATTAGTGTGGATTACTTCTTAATCCTATTGCCATTGTCGGGATTATATAATTAAACTCCCCTTTCACCTCTATTACTGTATGAATGTATTACTAGTAGCAAGAATAGGAGCAAAGTAGAGGAGGAGGAAAGAGGCAAATGGACATGAAGGAAAAGACCTGAGACGAGCACTCTCCACTTTACTCTCTGTTTCCGTCCCAAATCCCTTAACACTATGCTCCAATTAATTTTATTTTCTTTTACACAGAGGTTTATGGGTCATCAGAGAAGATACCATCATGTATTTTTGCTTTTCATTATCATTCACTACGTAGCAGTACAGGTTGCCAACACATGTCATTAAATATAAGATCTGTAATGCCTATTCTCTCAAATGAAAATTATCAAAATAGATTATATAATTTTTTCCTAAAGAAATCATAGAATTCTATCTCCTTGAGGGACAGAACCACAGGCATTTTTTTTTAATGCCATTTAATGAATGACTAAAATTTACATCTAAACAAGAGAATTTTTCCCATAAGGGAAGTAAAACTGAAAATCTGCAGAGTGCAAATCAGAATTCCTACATCAGGTAAAATATGTGAATCCTGTGTAAAGCCGTAGCTTTCTGGAAATGGATTTTTGAGGAAGTTAAATGTACATGCAGTGTGTTCACTAAGACCTGTATGTCAAAGCAAATAGCTCATCTGCCTCCAAGCTTTATTTACAAAACAACTGGCAGATTTTTCCTTATAATTCTTGTATTATAGACATTAGGTAACACCCACAGTCTAGGTGAAGCAATTTTGTTTTGTTGTTGCTCTTTTGAACTTTTTTCTTTTTTAGTGAAAACTATCCATTAACAAAAAATGAGCAGGGTAGAGACTGACTAGAATAGAAAAATAATGGAGAAAGTGTTGAAGATTAGGAGGAAAATGTTTGAAGGAACAAGATATTTTTATCTAATGTAATTTTGGGTGTGAACGTTGTCGTCCCAGCAGTCACAGCTGAAAATTCCATAATTACGCCTACTGGCCCAGAGCTAGCTGGAATATCTGCACAACCACTGCATTTACCAGCAAGATTCTCTAAATCTTTCTCATCCACGGATGACAGAGTATCGTCGTCGCCTTCCAGGAGGATCTCGTTTTCTGAGTTCTGATTTCCTAAAGCCTGGCTCTTGATGGACTGTTTTCCTTTAGCAAGGATATCTTCATCTGCAGCTGAAACGAAAAGGCAACAAAGCTGTCCGTCAGCCCTGGGAAGAGTGCTTTGGCAGAGGGGCAGGGAACAGAGGTAAGGACAGGTGACCAAGAATGGTCAATCATTCCCAGAGTCCTCCACACTGGGGACAGTGACTGGGACGCCACAAATGCTCCTCTGACAAACATGGTTCCCCAAACCCAGTTTAACGTAACCCTGAACAAGCACCCTAATCTCATTAAATCTGACCCTTGCACCGCTCACCGAACCATTTATTTACTTATACTTAAAGCAGGAGAGGGTTCAAAAGCAGCACATTTTTGTAAATTTGTCAGTAGGAAAAAAAAAACCAGAATCTAGTTTTACAAACAATATATACCTAACACTGAAAAATAAGGAAGACAATCATTCCTGGAATGTCATCATGCTGACAAACATTCTGAAATGGCTGGGGAGTGGCAGGGAAGAAGGATCCAGAAGGAAGAAGGGTCAGAGCTAGAGGAGACTCGCAGCCAATGAGGATTTAGGCCAGCTCCTGAAGTCGCAGCTGACACTCAGAGCTCCAGCAGCTCTGGGAAGCTACGTTCCTTCCTCCCACTCCATCCTCCCTCCTTCCCTCACCTTGCCCTCGCCCACATTACACCCCACCCGCACCCCCAGCTCTTACACAAACATCCAAGAGCAAGGCAGTGTGGAAACTAAGTGGGGGCTTAAACACGACCTCCTCCTCGTGTTTAAACTAAAGGGCTAAGACACCCCGGGGGCAAACATAACAGAAAGCCTGGATGAGAGGCATTTGGGCAGGGAGCCTGCACGGCCCGAGCTGCAGCAGCCCAGGGAGAGCCGCAGCCAGACTTGGAGGCACTGTCACAGGCTGCGGGGAGGCAGGGGAAGGAGAGGGAGGGCACAGAAACCCCAAGGAGTGAAGAGGTTGCTCGGCGGAGCGGAGCACCTCCAGCCAACAGTGGGACCACAGACCGGAGCAGAGGTGCCGCTGAAAGGAGAGCACATAACTCAAAATTCTGACTTCAGAACCCCACATCCCTCCGGGGTGACTGCTGCTTTGAGCAGCTTTCTCCTTAAGAAATACATACAGCAGATACTAACTGCTGGACTGTAATTTTTAGAAGCTCATCGTGTCACATAAGGGAAAGTTTAGCATCATCCTTCCATCCTTGGTTTCCAGCTCGGGGAAATCCCAGAGGCAGAGCACCTGACCCGCCCAGGCAGCAGCTATTGATATGGAAATCAGATCAGCAGGCTTTTTGCTCCACTGCAGTTTCTGCCTAGGCGGAGGGTCCAAAACCCACAAAGGATAAAGCACCCAGTCTGCAGTAGCAGGACTAGTCTTTATCTCTATCATTTATGGCAAATATATAGTTAAACAACATTTATGTTACCTGGTTAACCTGAAAAATCAAAGGTTTGTTGAGTTTAATAGGCACGGTTATGGGCAACATTAAAAGGTAAAAGTTTATTTTTATCACACTGATTGTGAGTCTATCATGTATATCATTTACATACAATACTTACTGCACTACTTGAAAGGACATTGGTGCTTTCTTTTAAATAACGAAGTCATGGAAAGAAGCTTCCTGTATTTAACTTGAATAACTTCTACTATATATAAATAAGTAAAACCTTATTTTCCTAGGCTGCACACATATGAAGGTCTCAATAAATATTTTTTAAATGTTTATCTAATTTAAATGGCTCTATATTTTTAAAAGAACTATACTCAAACCCAATAATTTTTAAAAATACAGTACTATATGTTTTTATATCATTACTTATATATTTCAGGTATTTATATTCCCTTACTCTGAAATCGTAAACACTGCCCTTAGCCCGAACAAGACCTTCTCCAATAGACTAGCAATTTTACTAAAAATAAACTGGTCACTGACAATTATAAGAGAAATCACCATCTTCTATATTTTCTTATACAATACATTATAATAAATTAACAACTATCAGTCAGATTTTAGTACAAAATCAGCATTTCACAGTCTCATTTCCAGGATTTAAATTCCTTCTTCAAAGCAGAAATAAGGTTAATATTAAAGAACACTTATCATGTGTCAGGGAGTGTTCAAAGCACTTTACATATTTAACTCATTTAATTCTCATAAACTGGCTCAGAGAGGGTAATATCATTGCTCAAGGCAACACAGCTACCCAGAAGTAGTCTGAAGCCTGTGGCAGGAGAATCTGAGATCTCTTCCCCACGGCACAAATATGAATGTGTGAGCAATTTACTGATGAGTTCACTAATTGTTGTGTTTCTCATAATGTATTATAAGTCAGAATCAAACAAAAAAAATAAAGAATAAAAAATTCATTTCCAAACCTAAATCTGATGCGCATAGGCCAAACACATAAAAAATAACAGAATTCATTACTTTCTCTGATTATTGCCATACCTGTTGTGAAGTACACCAAGCATATTTGGAAAAAAGGGGGGGGGACCTTTTAATCCGCAAACATTTACAAAAAAATGAGAGTAGCCACTGGCAATACAAAATAGCTTAGTAAATAAATTCACATTCATTTGAATGACCATTAAATATAATTTTTTATCCCTTTCAACTGGAACTAAAATTTTTTAAATATGTTTTTATCATGCTGACACATTAAAACGTAGTAACTTCTAAATTAAATAAGCTATTATATAAAAATTTTAAAGTACTATACAGGCCTACTATACAGATACAAACACCTACTTTTTATTTATTTACTTATTTTTACAAGCTCAGATTCTGGACTTGTTCAACCTCAACTGAAAAACCTCTTGTCATGGAAAATATGCAGCTTACTGATATTCAGAATGGTTTTCCTGTAATTAACTCCCCCTTGAGGATTTTAAGTTAGCAGCAGTAAAATTACCAACAGTACCCTAATACACACCACATGCGCTGGCGTTCAATTCTCAATGGTCTAATAGCTTTCTGCTAAAGAACTTTTTTTCCTTCAAAATTAGAACAAAACTGTCCCAAGCATAAAATAAAAGATAATTATCATGTTTATGTGCTTGGAAAAGTATATTCTTAACTTTCATTTGCCTTTTACTCAACCAACCACTGAAACAAGTATCAACTATTTTGATATCTTCTGTGAGTATATTCTACACTTGTATAAAAGTTTAATTGGATGAAGTCAACATACTTTTGGTTCAATTATAAAGCTTGATTCAGATCTTTTCTGGCTAATATAATTATTACCAAGCATGGTAACTGTTTAAATATTCATATTACTATTAACATAGTAACTTCATCTAATCTCACATTTTATTCTGGTTTAATGTTTAGTCTAACTTAGTAACTAGAGTGCAGTTGTTAGATAAATTGGATAAATTTGTCAAAAATGATTTGAATCATAACTTTTGGTTCACTAAAGGTAAGAGAAATGAGAGGACTCAAGAAAGAAGCTGGTCCTCAAAATGTAAAGTTCAGGTTCTATAAGCAACACTGGACGTTGAGTAGATCCATCTAGGTAAGTAAAATTAAGACAGGGTAAGAAGGTGGAAAGCTGTCCCACCTATGATATATGAACTTCCTTTTAAAAATCCACTGCGCCAGTGAACTAGCAATCAGTAGTCCAAATTACAGTAGGAGTTTACACATGAACAATTACCACTTGTTTAAAAAAAAAGATTACTACTGAAATAACAAAGTGGCTCAAATGTACATAAAATAACTGTGGGTATCCACTTACTATAATGTAGATGAAGTATATACCATGACAGTTCATTCTGAACAGGACAGAGAATACCTTATATATAACTATTGCCCTAAAATATTTCCACTTTATATAACTTGGGCAATCACCAAAGGGTTCCAAGTCAAGAAGATTTACTCTAGGAAAAATTAGTATGACTACAAAGGATGATTAAAAGAACAAACCAAGTTTATCTAATGATCATGGGCCCCCTAAAAAGTGTTAGATAGAGAACCTAATATAAATTAAATCCTAAAAGGAAACAGTATCTGGCATTATTGAAGTCATGAGAGAATGGCATTGTCTTTTACATGATCTGTCATCCCTACTAAACCAAGTAAGGTACTTATATCACTCTATATGATTACAAGATACTTTTTAAACTGTTATATCCTCCTCCTTTATTTCTATTAGCATGCACAGTCTCTACAAAAGAAATTCAATAGAATTCTAGTGCTAAATTCTTTATGTGTTTGAACTAAAATCTATTTCTTTACCCTTTAAAACATGTTTCATGTGGCTTTGATTTGAATATAAAATTTCCATTATATTTAACAATTGATTTTAGAAGACAGCATAGCACAACACTAAGAAAATCTGACTAGTCATGGGTTAACCTGGACTTAATCCTACATCTTCCAAGAACTATGTTGGCCTTTGTTTCCTCAGTTTCCTCTTCTGTAAAGAAAAAAGTTAGACTAAACTTTAGCCTTAAGTTGTCTCCAGATCATAAATGCTGTGATAATAACTGACAAACTGGGCTCTGTGAATTAGGAGAATGTTACAAATTATTACAACTGATTTCTAATACATTTTAAAACTGTAAAATGGAAGAAAATGCCCTGAAGAATCAGCAGCATTTCTGCTTGCTGCTGCTAATTTCCACAAAGAATATTTAATAAGAGGAAGTATTACTTTTAATTTAAAAATATGACTCAGTTTCTGTAAAGTTAAAGAAATCTCCCATTACAAAATGACTTTTATAAATAACCACTTTGGAGGGTCCCTCTTTGAAAAATTACCTAAAGCCCTTTTCCCCAAGCAAGTTAATGTGAACTTGGGAAGGGCAATTAAATTGTCAGAATTAAAAAATTTGTTTTTAACTAGAAGGTAGCCAGAAGTAGAGTCATGGGGCTAGTATTGATCGCCCGAACAGAGAACATCACTCTTCAGGTATTTACTCTGCCACCTTTACACCAGAGGCTTTCCTTCAAATCAAAATCAATCTATAAAAAAGATGGCTCTTACTACTAAAATACATAACTAATCTTCAACGGCATTTCTATTTAGATGTCACCCTTTGATAATGATAATATACTTCATGATATTTTAAGATTCTGCATTTTCAAAATGTCTTGTCTTCTTAGTTGAATCGATTATAAATAAAAGTGAGAAGTCATTAAACAGAAAAACTCTGACACATTAGCCTCAGTAATATCTATTTTAAATATTCAAATTCCACACTAAAGCATGGTATTTATACATATTAAATTATGTAATTTGAACTGCTTTTTGATCATATTAACTTTTATCTTGTATTCTTGACTCAATGTTTATTTTCATTAGCTTCCCATTGTTAAATTAGGATAAAAAAAAGTTTCATAATTAACAGAAAATTAAAAATGAATGTCAACTATAAAATACTTTAATAAAACATTTTAAAATTAAGCTCTTTCCTGACATATTAGCATAAATTATGATGACATCAAACAATACAATGGTACAATATATGTGCTAAATTCCAAAACTGTCTAATAGTCCTTTATAATTTAAAATAAAACTATGTACAAAATATGATTAGAATATGTATATTTTTTTTAAAATGTTATATTCAATATGACATATCTTAATTGAAAGATCACTGAAGAATCTCCTACATAATTTATTAGTTGTTTAAAATATACATTTCAGATTTAAATTTTTGTCTTTAATTTTTTCAGAGCCTTATATTAACCACTATAAGATTAATATAAAATGTTACTGAGCAGAATAAAATTGCATTAAATGCCTAGCTGTACTTGCACTTGAAAGTGTGTAATAAAATATGGATAACTGATGTTATATTAATCTTCCAATTACTATTTAGAGTAATTAGAGTGAAATCTGCTTCTATACCAGATTTTAAAAGTCTTAACTTAATGACAGTAAGCATGATCATAAATACCTTAATCAGTCTCTTAGCATTAAAAACATCGACATGATATTATTTTAAAGCATAAAATTCAACAAAAATAAAATTAAAATTTACTGTAAGGAAGTTTATATATTCAAAAATGGCTAAATATACAATTTTTTTATAAAAATAGGTTTTAATAAACTCTGTAATTAAATCTATACCACAAATTTCAAATTTAGTTACTGGTTTTTCTTTCATGTAAAAGGATTAAGAGTTTGCCTCTGTAATTTTAAAAAGTATGTCTCTCCAGATATAAAAATTTTTCATAAAAACATCTTTATTTTTATTGTGGCCTGACCTGTGGTGGTGCAGTGGATAAAGCATCGACCTGGAATGCTAAGGTTGCCAGTTCGAAACCCTGGGCTTGCCTGGTCAAAGCACATATGGGAGTTAATGCTTCCTGCCCACACCCCTCTAAAATGAATATATAAAGTCTTAAAAAAAACACTTTGTCATTGACTTTAGAAGTCACAACTCATTGTGAAATAACAGTTAAGAATACAGAGAAATATCATACTTATTAAATTTTAAGTGCACATTGTAACATCTGTTTGACTGAAAAGGATAAAACCACAAAAAGGCTGATTTTTTTCCATGTAAGGGCCATTAAACAAAAATAAAAACAGGAAAGAAAATATACACACATACACACACACACACACACACACACACTGAAATCTATAACACCACATAAAAAGTACATGAACCTTAAAAGCAAAAGTGGCCTAATTAATTCTACATCTTATTTCTTCTCCTCCACCTCCTGTAGTTGAAGATGTAGGGCTCTGAGACTATTACTGCTTTTAGATCACTTTGTTATTGACTATTCTCTGTATGATCATTTATTTTAAAGGACTGATGTCACATTTGGTGTTATATCTGATGACATATTGTGGACATTTTCTTCCAGAAATGGCTCTTTAAGACTGAGTGCAAGAGGTTAAGCTGCTTGACTGAGGCCAAACCTAAGATCACAGACTTTTCATCTAAATTCTTAATATCCTTATTGAATGTAATTTGAAATGTATTTTGTATACTAGATACTATCACTTAACCATAAGCTGCTGTATATTAAACAAATACCCTATAAAAGGGAAAAATAAAACTATCACTTATCTTATTAAAAAATGACCAATTTATATTTTCTAGCAATCAAAGTAATTTTAATGTGGAGAGGGACATTTTCCTCCTTAATCAATACATCTTAATTGACTTTCAAAAATTATAAAATATTAAGTGAAACCATATGTCCAAAGAAAATAAATGATCAAATCCAAAGGACTGTCAGTTTTTCCAATTTGCTCATCAGGCTTCTACCTAAACCGAATCATAGTGATATGCATTATATCAAAAAAGAAAAAATGTTTTGTTAGGCTCTGATAAGAAGATGATGCAGAACAGGAGCGTCAGAAAATAATGTCCATTCTCCTTTTCCTGGAGCCATCTGTCACAACCGTCTACAAATCAAGGCTCAGAGAGAGTATCGAGGCACTTGGACATTTATTGCCACCCTGCCACTTCATAATCCCATGCTAAAATACCATGGTTGAGGGGAAACCATACACACACAACAGGGCCTTGAAACCTATTTGGTTTGTAAATGCTGTCTTTCTGATATTCATGGATTTGAGGCAGCCATCCTGGATTAATTTACTCAAAGCTGAATGTGTCACTTAAAAGGAGAAATATTTTATCCTCCTATCCTGAAACAAGAGTTAAGTAAGTTTTGCATGTGTAACATAATAAATAAATATATTTGGCACCATAATTTAATAGGACCCTAAAATAAACTATAAAAAAAATTAACTTCTCTTTCTGGGGTAACTGTGAAATGTGGTGTTGGACCATTTTCCAGAGCCTTGTAATAATAAAGTGATGCTCTTCATTACCAAGTTCTGTACCTGCTGCTGCTATTGGCAAGGAGTGGGTTATACACTGACCATGTTCCACGGCTGTTTTTAGTGTCGCTTCAGGATGTGTCGATCCTAGAGGGTTACGCACAAATCGTCGCCGGCGCCGCAAGTCATCTTCCCAGTAGTCAAGGCGCCAGAACTCACGAGGACGACTACAATGAAACAGAGAAGCCACATATGTTAGCAATTATCAAACAGCGTGGTAGCACTGAATTTCTGCATAAAGCTCTCCTTGTTTGCTCTGCCTTTTTTTTCCCCCTCTCCTTCCTCTTAATTCTCCCTCCACCTCACACTCCCCTTTCTGCAATCTTTAACTTAGGTATGTCCTTGAAAATAACAATATCACCTTCCAGTCTAAGGAACTCCTTTTCCTTTTTCTTGGAAGGTGAAATGAGCACTAAATACATCATTTTGAAATGAATTGCTGACAGTGTGATCAGTTTCCCCACACGCCAGTGGCATGTGCTCTGATTTCAGCCTCATTTCAGCCTCAGCAGGGCACCTTTCTCTGTGGCTGCATTTATAAACCAGAATAGGGAAAAGGCTATTATAAATATGGTATAGCATTACCTATATTAATCAAAGTCTGTCCCCCTTCATTTTTCTTCCTAATTTGTGCCTTTTTGCACAAGGTCAGTAAATCATACCACGAATTCTTGGTCCAGAAAGTGTTAACTTTAATGAATATCTCAGTTACATGGTTATGTATGTGATAATAAAATATTACTCTGTTTAGATGTGCAGGAATTTAATTAAAATAATCTCTTAAAATATTCATTACCTTTAGCCCCTGAGGCTTAGAACAACATAAGAAAATGCATTTCTTTTCCATTTACTGTTTTTAAATAAACCATTCCTATAGAGTGAAATAGCAATCTATTTTCAAGCAAATCAGATTGGATTTCTGTTTTATGTAGTCTGTTTTTATATTTAATTAAAAACTATATGCTATATGATGTGCAATAATTGCTATATCAAAAGCATACTTTTGAAAATGTATTTTTAAAGGGTTCATTCAATTCAAGTTCTATATTTTCCACAATTATGTAGGTCATTTATATGGCACTATATAAATGGCAATGTTTTCTCCTGTTAGCTAATCATGATCTAACATGCTGGAAGATACTTGATAAAGAATATAGTAATATGAAGCATTTTTTTCAGTTACAGTAAAAAAAAACACACCTCTGTAGAACATATTTATTCACTGAGGACGCACAGCATGAAAACCGATAGGTTCTGATAATAAAATTTTAAAAATTCATAATCAAAACTTTTGAAAGGAATGACTAATACAATGTAAAATCTCACTTGTATTTCATGAGCTAATAAAATTGTACCTGTCAGCCTTGACAAATTAGTAGTCTTGACCAACTGACAGTCTCAAAGTACCCACATAAAAGTTACCCTTTTTTTGATGTCTTAAAGACACTACCTTTAAAAATCCAAATGATTTATAAATATTTCATCAATAAAAATTATCCCACATTAATAAAAGCATAGGCAACAAACAGTATATTATTTAAAGAATATATATTTTTTAAACAGTAGGAATCCATGCTCTTTTCTGAAAATGTTGGATAGACAATGAAACACCAAAGATTTCCTTTTGTTGATTTTGATCATGCAGAAAGAGATATAATGTGCTCAAAATAGAGTGCCAAATAGTGTAAGAACTGCAGTCCTCAAAAAAAAAAATTAAAAAGCTCTTTTATTCTTTGTTATTTTTCTGTCAACATTTTAAGTTAAAATATTATGATAACACTTAAAAATAAATAAAAAATACCTACAGCATATACATACAAGCAAAAGACAACAGTTGTCTGAACTCAATTAATAAAATAAAATTCTCCTTAGGTGAGAGGGGAAAAGGCACACAGATGGCTCTGTGCTTGGCTTTGATAGTCATGGAGCCTGGATAGGCACTTTATCATTCTGCCTACCTACATTTATCTGTTAAAATTATTATCAAATATCAGCCAGGATGCAGTCGTGAATCACAGGCTGCTCCTCGTCTTCAGGGGAATGATACAATGAGGGTCTATTCATCAGTGCAGCAATCGGCACAAGTAATTAGTTCCCTAGACTGAGATCTCCTACAAAGCCTATTTCAGTCAGCACCACAAACATATGACCATGTAAAGCTAATGAAAGCTGCTAAAATTTGTTAACCTTTTCTGCCATCAATCCTTCTAATATTCTATGCTTCAGTATTATGCAAAGGTGGTAAATTATTAATTTGTCATTCATCCATCCTCTGAATTCTGAGTCAAATTAAACAATGTCATTCTTCTTGATAACAATTAAAATTATGAGATGGTAAGCTGCTATTATAAAATTATTGCTAAATTAGGTAACAATAGATCATAGCATAATGTGCAAGAGTAAAGTCAAATCCAGTGGCTATTAAAATGGTAGTTCTGTCATACAACAGAAAAACCAAAGAAATTATAAAATAATCCAGAAATTATCAAGTAACTCAAAGATAGTAACTATAAGAATCATAACCAAAATTAGAAGAAAGTAGAGCTGTAATTTTGTTTTTGTGCTGACACTAACAAAAATGGTCACAATGGTGATGTTTGATTGAAACAAAAGCACCAATACATCAGGACACAGAACTTGTTTGCATAGCAAAAAATTTTTAAGATAGTTTCACTTACACTAACTATATACTTTTATCTTCAAATGTAAATATTCTACCAAAAATTTAAAAAATGCTTGGCTACAATCAAATAGAATGAAGAACTCGATACTTCACCATGATTATCTTGACAATAAGCTATGTCTCAGAATACCTTCTCAATAATAACTAGTCTACCTCCTGTGAAACATTTTAAAGTAATCCAAAGACAAAGCAAACACCACTTATTTCAGATCACCGACCTAGAATGGATTACAAAATTGCCCAGAGACACCAACGATTCCAATACATGTTTTGAAAGTCTCCCCATGGTAGAGCACTGCTCCCTGAGATGTAGGGTAAAAACCCTCAAGGAAGTTATTCACAATGAAATACTAATTGACCTCATCTAAACAACAGCATTTGCCATCCAGTTTCTGATGGTGAGAGTAATATGTGTTCTTTGGCAAGAATTCATGCTCATTGTTTTTTCACATGAGGGTAATTACTTGCACGTTTCAAGTCATTTATACAGTAACAAACCTGGGCCTAAAAGTGTAATGTTTTGTTCCCTCAACCCTACTCCCTCCAATAAACATACACTCAGTATACAAATTTCTATCACCAAAAAAAGAAGCATGATTTGTCATTTTAGAACAGAATCTGAAAGGGGAACGTGTAGTTTTCAGTTATCAATGTGCTGAAACTTTTGACCATTCACATAAAGATTTCCCTCTCATTTAAAAAAATATTGTCACCTGCTCCCCCAAAGCCCTTGCTAGGGGAAATAGGCTAAAAAATGAGCAAACCTGGCATACTGATCCACATTTATTCCCATAAAATTATAAATTTACTAAATAAATTACTGTAAGTTTTTGGAGTTATCATCATGGTATGGCTAGCAAAATTGAAAAGACTGCACATACTCACACTGACTGTTAACCAAACACCAGCACGAATGACAAAGCACTTACTCTGAGACCGGATAAATATACGTTAGCTCACTGCACCCCTATACCTCTATATATCTATATCTACCCCCCAAAACTACATATATGAATACTATTTAAAATAACATTCAGAAACTTTATTCAATTCCACTAATAATCAAACCTAAGATAAAAAAAGCATTCAAATTAAAGATATGAACCTAGGCTCTGCATGATTCTGAAAATAAAGCCTTTTCTATAAAAGGTGCACACAGCTTGCAAGTACTAAAATCTTTGACTACTAGGAATATATGAATCTTAGAAAGTTGAAGATGATACTGAAAAGTGTTTTAATGTTTCTTTCTAATATTTTCTCAAATTTTGGCCTTTAATGTCAATATTTGAGATTAAAATTAAAATATAAGCCTAATTGCTTTTTTTCTAATTATGTCATCTAATTATCTTTGTACTTTTTAAAAACCTTCGCATTCATGTGCTTATAAACACATCTTTAATATATCACTACAGTCTATAAATAAAAGAATCCAGAACAAGGCCATTTTAATATTCAGAATAGGTATTTTCTGTCCTACAAAAACAGAATCGGACAGATTGTTAAAATAAATCTTTGAAGGAAATATAACTCAAGCATGGATAGGCTGTTTATTCTCTTTCCTAGGCCTACTGTGGTTAGTGAGTTGATCAGGTAAAATAAATTAATAAGAATAAGCGAAATGAGAATCAGAAAAGGAAGAAGTATTAAAACAGAGAATCAATACAGGGTATGATCCACATTCTTTCTCTACTAGTTGAATGGCTCAACAATAAATCATC
The DNA here is from genome assembly GCF_036850765.1 of Saccopteryx bilineata. Taxonomy (NCBI): domain Eukaryota; kingdom Metazoa; phylum Chordata; class Mammalia; order Chiroptera; family Emballonuridae; genus Saccopteryx; species Saccopteryx bilineata. Next base: position 183,278,621 of record NC_089490.1, on the reverse strand, counting down.
TATTATTTTCCACATGTAAATTGTAAGCCTTTTTAAAGTTCAGTTTTCCTCAAAGAAAGTATGGTAAGCCAATTAGTCAATTAATTAACAATGTATGAGCAGATGAATATTGAAATAGAAATCTAAAATATTTTCTAGTAAGAATGATTGACTCTTTCTTTACCTTGAGCCAGATGCTAGGGATATAAGGACTATTACAATATTTTCCCCGCCTGACCTGTGGTGGCGCAGTGGATAAAGCGTCGACCTGGAAATACTGAGGTCGCCAGTTCGAAACCCTGGGCTTGCCTGGTCAAGGCACATATGGGAGTTGATGCTTCCAGCTCCTCCTCTCCTTCTCTCTCTCTGTCTCTCCTCTCTCTCTGTCTCTCCCTCTCCTCTCTAAAATGAATAAATAAAAAAAATAAAAAAAAGAAAGATATTTTCCCTGATTGCCTGACTGGTGGTGCTGCAGTGGATAGAGCGTCGACCTGGGACACTGAGGTCCCAGGTTTAAAACCCCGCAGTCACCTGCTTGAGTACGGGACCATCAACATGATCCCATGGTCACTGGATTGAGTAAGGACTCACAGGCTCAGCTGGAATACCCGGGTCAAGGCATATATGCGAAGCAATCAATGAACAACTAAGATGCCGCAATGACTTGTTGAGGCTTTTCTCTCTCTCCCTTCCTGTGTCCCTCTCATTTCTATCTCTCTGTCTCGCTTTAAAAAAAAAAGATATTTTCTCTGATTAAGAAGTACAAATTGGAAGTTACAAAATAGTCATGGGGATGTAAAGTACAGCATAGGAAATATAGTCAATGATATTGTAATAACTATGTATAATGTCAGTAGAGTACTAGATTTATGGGGGAAACACTTAAATTATATAAATATATAACCACTATGCTGTCTATCACATTGAATGTCAACTTTAATCAAAAAATAATAAATAAGTGAATATAAAGACTTAAGAAAGATATTGTTGCTGACCTCATGGAGAAGACAAACGTAAAAATAAATAAGAAAAATTCCAAAACTCATGTATAATAGAGCAGACCTCTATTAAGTGGCTATTAAACTGCACTACTCCAGGGTACACTGCTCACATAAAAATTTGTGTAAGTGGCACTCCGGAGTTGTTCAATGTCGGTTTGCATCACTATGGGAACATGCTCTGAGGACAATAGGGTGCTGTAAGAACACCCTATTTTTTTCCCTCTCTGTTCAATGCTCCTGTTCCTCTCTCACCCAGAGGTAAATCTAATCTTGGAGATAGGAACCTGAACAAGGCCCTTCAGATGCCATCAGAAGCAGTCACACAGTTCAAAATTATTTCCCTGCTATAGGAAAATGTTCAGACCAGGAATGATATGGTTGTCAAAAAACAGGCAAACTTCAATACATAAGCAAAAACAATCAAGAACAAAAGAGAAACATTAACATTCATTTCACTGAAGTCATGAAGTTCATATCATTTTAAAGAATATTTTCTTGATAGCGTCCTATTAAAGTAGAACAATGCTAATTACTGAAATCAATGATAGCTATATAAGTATGCCATTTTATAACCTAAATATATTGACACCTATTATTTCAAATTAGCCAGATATATACATATCTCTCATCTTATTGGTTTTAGTGTCATTTTAATGTGATTGGATCTACATAAATAAAATAATGCTAGTTTAAAAAATACTGTCACAATAAAATTATATTAGAAAAAATTTCCTACTTTGTACCTTACCCACTGACTTGTGACAATACCTGATAAATATTTATAATCCTAACAAAAACCAGTGATAAATTCTTCAGCCTAGAGAAAAGTTCTAAATCCTAAAAATTTCAGTACTTCATATTTATTCTTAAATTTGTCTATTACCTGTTTTTCTAATTTCTGTATCTGCCTAGCTTCTAGTTCCATATTTTTAGATTAACAATGCATGTTAGACATTACAAGTTAAATAAATGGTAACCTGTAAAAAGAAGCAAACATTTTCAGTGCACTGTCAGCTAGAAGATAAAAACACTTAAGTTCAAGGAGGTTTTCACTTTCTGCATAAATCTTGGTGAAATAATGTTCAGGTACTATAGGGTATCATACAACATTAAAGAATGCTTTATCTCACAAACTGAAATCTACAGTGCCTCCATGTAGAGAGATAGAAAAAATATTAACTAAAGCCTCTGTTTACCAAGTACCAACTATAAGTCAAATGCAGGTAATCTATGCACTGTGCTGTCTTAATGGGGGGGGGGGGGCTTTAATTCTATGGATTCCAGGAGAGGAGACATCTTCTTAAAGTAGAATTATTTCTTTACTGAGGCCTGACATAGGGATTTTATAATGCAGTGAGCAACTAGAGCACCGTATGAACTACTTATGTAAAACTGTACTTTATGTAGTTATGACTTTTTGCAGGGTACTATTCAGTGTTATTTCTTCATTTGTCTTTAGAGGCATGTAGACACCCATCTTCAAATAGCTATTACTTTGAGTATTTTATAAAAATATAATTTTGCAACAAAGTCAGTTATTAAATAAAGAATTCCAAGCTTTTCCCAGTCGCTGTTCGCCTGTTAACCATTCTCTTATTCATTCAGCATTTTTAACAGTAGCAAAGTTATGAGAAAATTAAAAGATAGTGCTAATTATACTACCAATTAAAACAAAAGACAACTGAAAAAGAATTAAAATAAATTATGCCACTGGATATAAGAAGCCCTAAAACTCACCTACTAAGCAGCCATACTACTTAGACAAACATGGTCTTTTTTCCATAAACATCTAATTTTTATAAAATCCACCAAATATTTGTTGAGTGCCAAACATTTACCAGATTTTGGTACATACAAATAAATTATGCTGGGCTCAGCACAGAATTCTTTTACATTATAATCAGGATAAGGAAATGATCAAGTATCAACAATAATGTAACTTTAAAGCAGACAGTCAGTATTTATTCCTTTAGCCTGCTCTGTGATGGACATGGTGCTTTCATATACATTATCACCAAACCTCACAAAAACCATACCATGATTAAATACTATTATTTATTTTTTAAGTTGAAGAAACTAAGTCTCACCCATCAGTAGTAAATAATAAGCCCATGGACTTCAAAGCCAATGAGCTGTTCACATGACATTTCCTGTAGAAACTCTTATTGGATACTATTATAGCTATGATCAAAGTACTAATTAAGCCTGCCTGAGAGGATTGAGGATTTCATTAAGATTTCAATGAGGATCTATTCTGTAAGTTCCATGAGGACAAGGGTCTGTATCTAATTCACTGGCCAACCACGGTCACTGGAACAAAGCTGGCACTTAGTAAATAATCGATTAAAGAATGAACAAGATGACTTTTTTAAAAGAAACGTCAATGATCAACAGGAATTTGCTAGGCAAATTGGAAAAGACATTACAAGCAGAAAAATAACAGCATGAACAAAGGCATGGAGACATAGGAAAAGGGACTTTTATCTGAAGATGTTCAGGGAAGATCATTTCAAAGCAGCCTTAGAGCAGCAAGAGCTAAGGCAGGAAAACAAAGGTGTAGCATCAACATTTCAAGACAGCTTGTACAGTCGACTAAAGTAGCTGCCTTTCCATCACGTAGTAGAGAGACAGCCAGGCTTCCTCAATCATACAGGCTTAATCCTATCGGCCCTGCATGGTACATGGCAGCAACACGAAAGAAGGCAAAGGGTGTGGAGCCTAGATCATATTCGCTGAGACAGTCAACATGGGAGGTGAGGAAGAGGGGATGATGAGAGTAAAACTGAGGTGTGTGACAAAGGGACGGTGAGAGGATCAAGATGTCACTCAACTGAAATGATGCAGGTTAAGTAGGTAAGGCTGGGAATGTTCTGGATACTACATGATGTCTAGGCAGAAAAGCCTAATAAGTAAGCAAAATAACTTGGGAACTCAAGTAAGTAGCCTGGGTAGGGAAATAGAATTAAGAGATTTATCAGCCTCAAGAGTCAGTGGATTTAGACCTTCATCTAACAAAAATTTACTGAGTGGTTATTATAAGCTAGGTAGCATGCCAGAAAACTATATTAAAAGGATAGGAGAAAAGTATAAATAAAATCTGGGAAAGTGCATGAAAGGATCAATGAAATAGAGAAGAAAGCAATTGCTCCTTGCAATCAGTAACACAATAGGAGAACCAAAATAGAATGATGCCAAAAGGGACAAAGAAACAAAGGCTCTTCAAAGCAATGAGTGGGTGATAATATTTAATTCTGCATAAATCTGTCCAGAAGGACAAAGAATAAACAGAAGCTTTTTTGTTCCTGTGTTGTAAACAGTTTTATTGCCTGACCTGTGGTGGCACAGTGGATAAAGCATTGACCTGGAATGCTGTGGTTGCCAGTTTGAAACCCTGGGCTTGCCAGGTCAAGACACATCTGGGAGCTGATGCTTTCTGTTCCTCTCCCTCCTTCTCTCTCTCTCTCTCTCTCTCTCTCTCTCTCTCTCTCTCTCTTCTCTAAAATGAATAAACTAAAAAATAAATAAATGGTTTTATTATAATTTATATACCATAAAGTTCACCTGTTTAAAATGTACAGTGCAATGGTTTTTAGCATATTTATAAAGGTGTGCAACCATCACTGGAATCTCATTTTAGAATTAGTTTATGTCCCCATAGAGCAACCCCACTCCCATTACCAGCTATCCCCGTTCTTGCTACCATGGGGTGGACATGTAGAGGACTTCACACTGGGCAGGCTGAAATGGGAGTCATGTGCTTACTTTGGCTTAGAGCTTCTTAAGTTCAAACCAATTTTAAAATAAGACCTATTGTAAGTGATTGGTAAAGGACATTCGTATGAGTATTTAAACTTTTCAGAGAGTCTAAAGGCTATGAGAATGCATAATTTAAAAAAAATATTTCGAATATCTCTAAGATACCAAAAAAATAAGTCTAACTTACTTTTAAGGGAGACTCTTCAAAATTTGTAACTAATTTATACTATATGATATATTAAAACTACAGTTTTGAAGTAATTTATATTAAAAATCACTAGTCTTTAAATTTTCTAGATATGACAAAAATAGTTTGGCTCCATTTCTTTTCAAGTATTTAAGATTTATTGCCTCATCTCTACTATATACTGGATCTATGACCTCTACATAACTCATTTATCATCTTTGAGCCTTGTTGCCTTACATGAAATAATTATAACTTGTTCAGCTTATCTCATAGGGTTATTGTGAGGAATCAAATGAAATGGAGTCTGTGGAATTGCTTTGACAAGAACAAAATGCTATGAAATGTAAGATACTGTTTGCATGGCCCTGGCCGGTTGGCTCAGCAGTAGAGCGTCGGCCTAGCGTGCGGAGGACCCGGGTTCGATTCCCGGCCAGGGCACATAGGAGAAGCGCCCATTTGCTTCTCCACCCCTCCGCCGCGCCTTCCTCTCTGTCTCTCTCTTCCCCTCCCGCAGCCAAGGCTCCACTGGAGCAAAGATGGCCCGGGCGCTGGGGATGGCTCTGTGGCCTCTGCCCCAGGCGCTAGAGTGGCTCTGGTCGCAACATGGCGACACCCAGGAGGGTCGCAACATGGCGACGCCCAGGATGGGCAGAGTGTCGCCCCCTGGTGGGCGTGCCGGGTGGATCCCGGTCGGGCGCATGCGGGAGTCTGTCTGACTGTCTCTCCCTGTTTCCAGCTTCAGAAAAATGCAAAAAAAAAAAAAAAAAAAAAAAAAAAGTAAGATACTGTTTGCAGTTAATAATGAATTTAAGTATTTGGATACTTCTGCATGCCATTTACTTTGTGAAAGCATGTACCAAAAGTGGTATTACCATTGCGTTACAACACGATTGGGTTTTATAGTTAGAAAATTGAAGAACTCACTTTGTTACCTTTACCTAGCTAGCATTCACTTCTCTCGCCTTTCCTAACAAATTTCCCTAATTACTCCATATTATGATAGTTTTGTTCAGATAACACTTCTCAAATGATATGATGATATATGGAAAGTGAACTCTAAGACGATTAATGATGCATTCTGGCCAGTGATTGGTTCCCAAATCTAGCCTTACACCCATCATTGCGTAAATTTTGCCTGACAATCATTTCACCAAAATGAAATGTAAAACGTTTACTCAGTGTTTGGGACAGGAGCTCTTTCTTTCTTCTGATGGAATAAAACAAGAATACATTAGACTCAGTTACCGGCATCTATAACACAACCATGAAGAAGCGGAGGGAGGGGGTATTCACACATCCAAAAGGGGGGGGACACAAAACTGCGAGAACTGCAGAAAAAGAGAGTTGTCCTAAAGCCCTTACACACCTGCACTTTGTTATGTTTTTTAGAGAATTTTCATGCATTTATTTGAGCCAAACTGATGACATATGCTGGGGAGCAAGATTCTCAGATGCTCCCTGCACTTACTGTTATGAAAGATAATATACTGCTTCCCAATTTAATGAGGAGTTTCAGGTTTTTGCCTTTTAAGTTGTCTAACAGATAAAATGGTTATAGATGATGCCATGAGCTTTTTGATTATGAGTTGTAAAAGGAAAACTAGACTAATGAACTGATGCTTTGGTGGATATAGTTAATACTGACTTAGTTTAAAAATATTTTTTTGACTACAGAAGAAGTTAGGGAGATAAGGTGGTGGTTTAAAGGCAGTCAAGAACAGACTTACGCATGCTTGCAGATGGAAAAGACTAAGTCCAAAGAAAGAGAAAAAAACTGAAGATGGCAAAGGGGAGGAGGGCAGAAACAGGGTTTTAGAAAATCAGAAGAGGTGTAATTCTGAAAAAAGAGTGTGATTCCCTTGGCAGTAAACAAAGTCACCTCCTTCTCTGTGGCAAGATAAAAAGAATGGAAGGCTCTGCTTCAATAAATGACTTTAGGGTTGAAAAGAAGAAAAGCTAAAGAACTGATTTATTCATTTATTATGTTATTTATTTATTTATTTTTGCTTTTTTTTTTTTGCATTTTTTTTCCTGAAGCTGGAAACAGGGAGAGACAGTCAGACAGACTCCCGCATGCGCCCGACCAGGATCCACCCGGCACGCCCACCAGGGGCGATGCTCTGCCCACCAGGGAACGATGCTCTGCCCCTCCGGGGGTATTGCCATGTTGCGACCAGAGCAACTCTAGCGCCTGAGGCAGAGGCCACAGAGCCATCCCCAGTGCCCGGGCCATCTTTGCTCCAATGGAGCCTTGGCTGCAGGAGGGGAAGAGAGAGACAGAGAAGAAGGTGCGGCGGAGGGGTGGAGAAGCAAATGGGCGCTTCTCCTGTGTGCCCTGACCGGCAATCGAACCCGGGTCCTCCGCACACTAGGCCGACGCTCAACCGCTGAGCCAACCAGCCAGGGCCTGTTATTTATTTTTTTTAAAAATTCTTTTTAGAGAGAGACGGACAGACAGACAGAGGCAGATAGACAGGAAGGGAGAAAGATAAAAGTATCAACTCATAGTTGCAGCACTTTAGTTGTTCACTGATTGCGCCTCATACATGCCATGACCGGGGAGCCCCAGCCGAGCCAGTGACCCCTTGCTCAAACCAGCAATCTTAGGCCTAAACCAGCATTGGAATTTGGAACCTGGGTCCCGAGTGTTCTAGGTCAACACTCTATCCACTGCATGACCACCTAGTCAGGCTGGCCTTGTTTATTTCTATTTTCTCTATTAAAAAGCAGCTTTTTCACTAAAGCTAGAATAGAGGGGTAAAATTGAGAAGAGTTGCCTTAGGAAACATGAAAGAAAACTAGTTAAAGGCAAGTTCAAGAATGACTAAGTAGCTATGATGGTCTAGTTGAGATTGGGAAACAGTCACCTAGAGCAGTGTTCGGATGTACAGCTGTAATTGTGTCGTCACCCCCCCCCCCTCCCCGGTGCCCTGCCAGCCTATACTTAGCAACCTCAGAGTAAGAGCCAAAAAAGAAGCTGGCTAACTTCACATAAAATTTAGGACTGATTTGGCTGAGGCCAAAATAAGGATGGTTAAGGAAAAGGAGTAGGCTGGTGAGAATGTCTGATATAAACCCATGATCTTTCTGGACCTCAACAGAATAAATAAATACGGGTTTTATTAGACATCAGTTAATTGGGAAATCAAATTGACCGTGCTTCCCGAGTCACTTATATTGATGATAATTTGATTCCCCAATATGTTAATCAATATATTTATTGATCTAGTCCGTTTATTTAATGCTGTTGAGTTTTCCACTGGCACTAAAACATGCCAACAATGACAGAATAGAGTTTGGGCTGTATTATATTATGCTCCTGGAAGAGAATGGAAACTAAAATTTACTGATTGCCTATGTTTATCAGGAACTCCGCGCTACATGTTTTACATGTGGCCTCATCTAATTCTCAAAACAACCCTGTACATTAGGAATATAATTCCAATTTAACAAGAGAAGAAATGAGGCTCTGCAGTCAAGTCATTTCACTACTAAGAAACAGAGTTAGACCTCACACCTATGACTTGGCTAAGATATCTGTACGAGGCTCAATAATACATTCATTAAGACAATTGACTATACTGGTGTGAGTTTAAACATCTCTTCTATAAAATGACAAATCTGAATGGGACCAAATATTTTCCATCAATTATATGAACACTTATTAGCACACATTTCAATAAAAAAAATTATGAAATATGCAACTTTTCCAGCATGAGCACCACTCAAAATTGAGATAGCAAGGCCACATTAGATTGGAGGGCAGAGGTCAGAGGGAGGGGTTGTAAGGTTCTTGATGTTTTTAACAAATACATAAAACTGAGATAAATTCCAAATACTGTGTAATGCAGGTCAGAATTTAAAACTGAAACACCTGGAAGCTATTAATATTCACTGAACGTTTCTAGTAGCTTCCACCACTTGCCTCAAATACAGAAAAACTATGCGGTTTATAAGCATATACATGAAGTAATCTCAGAGCCAAACCCACCACTTTGGCATTTAGAACCTCCACATTTCTAACCTTAGGCTCCATATCAGATTTTTGTTGTAATCATTTTTAAGATAGTTTATAAGTTATAGGCAGAGATGGAGAAAGTCAAGAAATATCAGCCTCCATAGTATGACAATTTTATCTTTAAATAAATAAAGGCTTGAATGCAGCAGCAATGCAGTATAATCCAACACTTCCTGCCTTTCATCCAGAACTCTCGGAAAATATCAGTGAAAGCAAGTAACTGATTTTAACTAGCATTAAAGAAAATAATATATCTATATGCTGTGCTTTTCAAGCTAGATAAATTAGCAAAAAATATGTGCTCCTTATTCACAGGGGAGAACAGGCTTATTATGTTACACTTCTAGATTTTTAAGACAGTTGGAAGCCAGTTCTTTCAATAGTTGCTGTCATCTCCTAGAAACTTTCTAGTCCTTTCAATTTTGAAGTAATTACTCACATTATGAAGTGATTTATTTGCTTCTCTTTCTTTACTACATTTCAGTTTTTCCAGCCCTCAAGGACCAGTTCTGCTTCAATTTAATTATATTCACTTACAAATAATTTGGAGTGCCCAATATAGTTTGGAAAGCACTGGTCGTGGTGCTATGAGAGATGCTCAGTCTCTAATCTCAAGACACTTACAATTTAATAAATGGGATAAAATAAGCAACAAAGAATTATGTGGCATAAGGTCCATGCATTAAGTAAAAATTCAGAGCTTGGAAATTCAATAAAAAAAGGAGCAAGTGGTCACATATGTTTTAAAGGGATCGGGAAATGATTTAAGGAGCAAGATATTTTTGAGAAAGATCTTTAAGAAGAGGTCCAGTTTCAACGGAGACACAAAGAAGCAGATGGCCTTGTAGGCTTTCCAGAGAGCGCATGCAAAGGTACAGAGGATGAAAAACTGGAACTGTATCTGTTGGTCCCAGTAGAAAATGAAGCACATAAGAAAGGCTGGGGGCTGGCCACCTCATAAAACCCAGGGATAAAAAACTAATGAGTTTGTATTTCACTCATTCACTCACTTACCTATTCAATCAGCAAACACTTAACTGAGTACCAGTGAGGCACAAGGACCTGTGCCAGGCACCAGAGATGCAGTCATCTGGCGATAAAGAGAGGCATCCTCAGACCTCACATTCATAAAAAGCACTCCTTAGGACCACAGTGGAAGGGCAGGACACAGAATAATAGAAGGCTTCCTGAGAGGCATTAACTCACAAATTAGGTCAGAGTTAACAGATATTAACCAGGAGAATAGGAAAAGGAAAAGCATTCTTTCTGAGGGAATAGCATCAGCAAAGCCAAATAAGTAAGAAACAGTTGGGTATACACTAAAAGTATTTTGTTTCTAGAAGTTTTAGAGCATACATGTCAAGAAATGGCCAAAGAAGAGGCTATAGAAACAGACAGGGGCTGGACCATAGAGAACCGTCTGAGGAATCCAACTTGTGTGTGAGTTTCTTCAGGTCTGACCAGAGATGATTACAAAGCCTATACCTCCCAGGCACCAGAAGCAAGCTGCCCTGCCACCAAACCAGGCTTGGTGGGCAGCCAGAGCGCTGCAGTCTCTGAAAGGAGGTGCAGTCCAGGGCTGAGACACTACCAGCCAGTCACACTCTATGCATACTTGCATTCCTAGCCCCTACACCTTCACCCCAAAGTTTCTTTACCTGAAGCCTTGGGCAAAGGTCCTCTTCAGGAGCCTCTGCTGAGGCCTCCTTAACACAGGAGAAAAGAGAAACTGAAGACACTTCTATCCACTCTCATTTAATCTACTCGAAGCCTTCCCCTTCGCCTCCTTCCAACGTCCGGGTCCAAAACCCTGCAGGAGCTTTTCCTCAGGGCTCCCTTCACAGTGAGATGACCCCCACTGATCCATGCCGCTCAATGCTGACCCACCTAACCCTCCACCACCGCGTCATTCCATGTGGGAAGATGGAACAGGAGGAGTCCTGCAGGTTCTGACTTGCTTACACCACCGCCGTGAGTGATTCAAGACTTGACTGTTTCCTTAGTGGCTTGCTGCCTTAATCAACTACTCCTATACCTGGCAGCTCTGCTCCTTCTCTCCCAGCTCAGCTGAGCGCCTGACATCACCAATGCCACGCGAAGGGGCCTGTGTTCTATCCTGTCGCAGTGAGGAGACACTGAAGAATTTTAAGACGGTATTGTGACCACAGAACAGTAACTGTGAGGAACACATAAGTATTAGGTTAGCGTGAAGAAACATCTGAAATGAGGGTACAAGGAAGTTAATACAATAATTTAAAAATCATCTAGATTAATTTTTAAATTTTCTATTTTCTGATTTATCCTATTAATATGTTATTGATATCTGCCTAAAATTCTCCATGACATAAGGTAGGCAATAAATGAATAGGGCATGAAAGATAAGTTCAGATATACAAGGCAGTATGTTCAAAGTAAAATGGGTTCCAAAGCATATGACATGCAAAGCTAATTAAATGTCACATGGAATAATAACACAGGCCTAGCACTAAAGTAGAGATCAAAGTCCTGAATCTAAGAGTGGATGCAGGAAAGAACGAAGGAATGGTCCAGGTGGTGCTACAGCCCAGAAATGGCGTACATGTACTCCACTCACATTCCACTCATCTCACCACGTCACCTGGCCCCACATGGGAAACGTGCTCCCTGGTTGGCAACAACTCTCCATTAGAGGAAGACAGCATGAAACAGTGATAATGATCAGCTAGCACTATCTGCCAGTTGACGATAAGTGCCGTAGAGAATAAAGAAAGATGGAAGGGGAATAAAAAATACCAGGGAGAAAAAAAAATACCAGGGGAAAAAAAAGGGACATGTTTAGGTCTTAAGGTAATGGGGAAAGGATTCTAGGAAAAGGTAACATTTGTGCAAAGACCCAAAGGCGGCAAAAGCATCAGTTCTGCAGATGTCTTAGGAAGAGAATTTCAGGCAGAGACAACAGTAAATCCAGAGGTGCGGGGGTAGCCACACTTGGTAAGACCATGGAAGTGTACGAGGACATTTTAGATGAATGAAGAGTTAGTATAAGTACAGATCAGTTATTTACAGAATGAGGAGGACATTAATTCTAATTTACGAAGAGGCTGAGTAAAACATTAATTCTAACTTACAAAATTATCCATGCTCCTTCCACTGACTTGACATAGATGCTTGGCAATCTTGAAAGCCAAGAACTAAAAAACCATTTAGCTATAAGAGGGAATAAATCACCTATCAAAAACATCTATTTTGGCCCTGGCTGGCTGGCTCAGCAGTAGAGCATCACCCTGGCATGTGGAAGTCCTGGGTTTAATTCTCATTCAGGGGATACAGGAGAAGTGACTATCTCTTTCTCCCTTCTCTCTCTCTCTTCCCCTCCCACAACCATGGCTCTATTGGTTCAAGTGCATTGGCCCTGTATCCAAGGATGGCTCCATGGAGCCTTGGCCTCAAGAGCTAAAAATAGCTCTGTTGCTAGCATCAGCCCCAGACGGGCAGAGCATTGGCTCTAGATGGGGGTTGCCGGCTAGATCACAGTTGGGGCACATATGAGAGTTAATATATCTCCCACCCACACTTAAATTTTTTAAAAAATCTATTTTATACTTTATATAAAAAAGAAATAAAGTCCTATTATGGTTAGTTAATGAATGATATTTTGGGATTTCTCTATCAAAGCAGCTTGTATTGCCACAAGCAATACAAATACCCACCCAAAAAGAGATGTTGAGTAGACAACTGAATATATGATTATAAAATCCACAGAAAAGGACCTAAAAGGATACATAATTGATAATTTAGGAGTATTCAATATATTGTGTTTAGTAACTCCAGTGTGAACCAGCTGAGATCTTATGGGTAGTGAGCAGAGCCAAAAAAAAGAAAAGAGAAAAGGAATACTTCAAAGATTAAGGCCTGAGTAATCCCAATAAAAAAAATGTTGAAAACATAAGAGAAAAACAGCAAGGACCTTAAAGAGGGGCTATTAGGAGGAAAATCAGAAGAATATGGTGTCCCAGAGACAAATAGAAAAGTCTTCAAGAAATAGGCAGTCATCAGCATTATCAAAGGTATCGAAGAGTCAAGGAAGGTGAAACCTGAGAAATGACTGACTGGCTTAGCAACAGGAATGGCACTGGTGACCTTGAAAACAACAGTTTCAATAAAATGGTGAGCGAGAAGCCTGAGTGACTTCAAGAGTAGTAAGGAAGCCATTTATATTCTATACTGGACATATACATTATAAGCATGGGGGGCATCACAAATGCAAACAGTCCTATCAAATAACATGATACAAATGTCATATTTTATGACATAAGCATATTCTACTAGAGCTGACATATCAGTAGGCTACCCTAGGAATAGATAAGTTTAATTTGAAAGGAAAAAAGGTCAAAATCACAAAGGCTACATAGATATCTAAGAGTTTACTCATGCTCACTTCATTAATCTGCAGAGGCCAGGATTTTAGTGCATTGTGTGTGCAAGCATGTTAATCAGGATTTATATTCCAATATTGATATTTAGGTATCAATATTCAACTCTGAAGAGGAAGAGAAAATAGTTCTTAACAATTCATTAATGGAATTTGAAATAACTCTCATAAGCAACATTAATATCTATACAAATCTTGATAACTAAAATACAGGCTGTCTCAAAAAAGACTCACAATGAATAAAATAAGTTTTAACAAAACACTGAATCCTATAAATTACATTATTAATATCGATTGAGAAGAAATTGAAATGGAAGAAAAGTAGAATTCTGCACATTCTAAATGAGTCACAAACAACACTACAAAGACAACCCACTGTCTGTGTCAGAGCCCCATACATTCTAACGGGTACACGGCAGCCATACAGGCTGCCCATCCACTTCTTCTTCTAAAAGTTCTTCATTATTGCCACCAAAGCTTGTCTTTAATTATTAGAATGTTATAAAATACATTATTGAAAGGTTCTTCACTGAGAGTTTAAAATCTTGTCCTTATACCCATAAAATCAGATTTTGCAAACTACTGTAGTTAAGTTTGCTCTTCATTATTCCATTTCAGTCATTTGGTTGCATGTGCTGGGCTAGGGACAGAGCATGTGGGGAGAGAGAGGGAAGTAAACAAAGACCATACTCTCATATCATCTACACCGTCTGTCTAAATATCTATCCCCAGAATAATCTTGCCATGGAAAAAGGTCATTTTTTAATAAATGAGGAGTATGTAGGCTAACAACGATATAAATGAAAGGTAGAAATATTCTAAAGAGTTCATGAGCTTTCATCCAACTTGTTTTCACTGGGAAACAGAAAAATGACATTGCTTGAGTTCTGACTCTTCATTTCAGCTCCCAATATTTGTGAAAGTGACAAAATTTTAAAAAGATACAAGTTATATAAATCCCTAAGTTTAAATGAATTTGTATAAAAGAAATTAGTAGCATCTTCTCAATACCATCAATCTTTTCAGTCCTGATCTTCTCAAATAGCAGTAAGCTGTGCTATTATTAAGCTTCTTTTGTTATGTCCTATTCAGCATATTTGTTTTGCTGCAAAGTATACAGTACCTTTCTTGTCTACTATAGTGTTTTCTTTGATAATAAAAGTGTTAAAAATACTCTTTATTTCAGTTACATATGTAAATTCATAGCAAACACAGTATATATCCCAAGCCAGCAGTTTAAATATTTAGACAATTAAATATCTACTTAAAACACACTAAAATCAATAAAGTGATCATAGTAGAGATTAACACCAAGAATAACCCATGCATTTTCATCCCTTGGAAAAATAAATACAATTTTACCAGAAACAAATGCATTACATTTTAAAAGAAAAACCATTCTCTCAAAATTTTATATGGTTATTATCAATTCAAGTCGAAAAAGAAAAAAAAACACAGAGAAGTAGATGTTGTTTAAATACCTTATGGTTTCATTTTACACTTTTCCTATCAGGGTGAAGTCTTAAAAGTAATTCAAAAGGAAAATGAAAGTATTTTACTCAGAAGATAGAGTCCATATGTTCTTCAATCTGGAAACCCATTGGGGAAAAGATTTGAGTTTCTAAAAACTGAATTTTGACAATTGGAAGCTGATGTGGCTTTTTTTCCTTCTCCATGAAGATTTGAATCATTCTCAAGGGAATGAAATAGATCTTTATCAAATATAGCAAAGCTTAACACCTGTTTAACTCCAAATTACTTAGAAAAATTTAGTGAGTCTTCAGAATTTTACAATAATGGTTTATACTATACACTTATTTCTAAGTGTAAGATATTTTTATAAGCTTAGTCTAGAAGGTCATACATATAGACATATTTGGGTCTGTTTATATTTCAAATTCTATACTTTTTAACTCTCAATAAGTCTACTTCTTACTGCTATGCATATTCAAATATAATTTTATTATTACAATCATTAAGATTGTAACAGTAGACTGTAGTTATCTACAAATACATCTGCAATAACATTAGGCTGTAAGATTAAGGGCAGGGGTTATTCTTTTCCACTTTGTAAAAGTCCTCAGCTTCTAGAACAGTACCATTCAAATCCATTAAAAAGATAAATAATTTCTGTACCCTAATACACTGTTGCCTAGATCTAAAATAAAGTTGATATCCAAAGCTGAAAACATTTCGTCCTAAAAATTAAGGAAGAAAATAGACTACAGTTTTTAAAGGTGTCTCAATTTTATATAATATAGCACAAATTGGATAACTTACATTCTACTACTAATGGATACAATTACTAATTTAAGTAACTTAACTAAGGCCCTGGCCGTTTGGCTCAGTGGTAGAGCGTCGGCCCATTGCGTGGGAATCTGGGGTTTGACTCCTAGTCAGGGCACATAGGAAAGAAGTGCCCATCTACTTCTCTACTCCTCCCCCTCTCACTTCTCTCTCTCTCTCTCTCTCTCTCTCTCTCTCTCTCTCTGCCTTCTCCTGCCGCAGCCATGGTGCGACTGGGGGGAGTTGGCCCCGGGTGCTGAGGATGGCTCCTTGGCCTCCACCTCAGGCGCTAAGAAGAACTCGGTTAGGAGCATCACCCCCTAGTAGGCTTGCCGGATGGATCTTGATAGGGGCGCATTGGGGAGTCTGTCTCTCTGCCTCCCTTCCTTTCACTGAACTAAAAAAGTAATTTAACTAAAAATATTTTATTGCATATCTATTATGTGAAAGGCAATTTGCTAAAATATGCTGACATATTTAATAAATGCTTGCATTAAAAACACTCATGTGTTTCGCCTGACCTGTGGTGGCGCAGTGGATAAAGCGTTGACCTAGAAATGCTGAGGTCGCCGGTTCGAAACCCTGGGCTTGCCTGGTCAAGGCACATATGGGAGTTGATGCTTCCTGCTCCTCTCCCCCTTCTCTCTCTCCTCTCTCCCCCTCTCTCTCTCCTTTCTAAAATGAATAAATAAAAAATGAAAACAAAAAAATCTTGTTCTAAAAAAAAACAACCACTCATGTTTTCATTAATGTCATATCAAAAATCTGTATCAGACTTACATAAAGTAACTAAGATAGTATATGTATAATATGCATGCACGCGTATGTGTTTGTGTGTGTATGTGTATATGTATATATATATATGTATGTGCATTTGTGTGTGTGTGTGTGTGTGTATTAAAAGCACATATCGATTTTGCTTTTTTTTCGAAGGAATTTTATTTTATTTGGCTGTTAGGTAAATATGCCCAACAGTCACTTCTTACGTTTCGGTTCCTTCCTCTCCAACTTCTTTCCCTACTTTTAAAGAAAAATACAGTGTGATAAAGGATAAAGAAAGCAAAGAATTTTTAAAGAGAAACAACTTTCTAAAAGCAATTGAAAAAATATTGCTTAAAAATGAAAATCACTGCCATAAGTGGTCCCCAACATCTGCTTTAAAAGATTTGACTTTATGATTCAAATGCTCTTCTCATACCTGTTCTCTTCTACCATTAAAACTGTTTTTTTAACCTTTCCAAGTTTTATTCTGAAAAAGTGTTACCTTCCAAGTACTTTTTCTTTACTCAACAATTTTTATATATTCTAGATTGTTTCCTTTTTAAAAAAATTTTATTGAATTTATTGGGGTGACACTGGTTAAGAAAATTATACAGGTTTCAGGTGCACAACCCTATAATACACCATCTATAAATTGTATTGTGTGTTCACCACCCCAAGTCAAGTCTCCCTCCAACACCATCTATGCCCCTTCTAACCTCCTCCACTTCCTCCCAACCCCTTTCCACACATACATGAAAAAAACCTTAATTATGTCACTATATAATTATATAGTAAAAGCAAGGTGTTATGTGTAAAACAGTACCAGATGGGAAAAAAATATATCTAGATTCCAGTTCTGGCTTCATAATTAATTAGCTACTGGATCTTGAGCAAACCCATTTGTTATATTTGGGCTTCAGTCTCCTCTTCTATAAAATAAAAGGGATGAATTGAATAATGTATAAGTCTCTACCACCTTCAAATGCTAGTACTTTGTTATTCTCTTTAAAAGTGTAGCCCACTCTTAGGGTACTCCATAAGCCTCTCCTTGTGCACATTCAGAATCGCATTACTTCTTCTTCCTCAGAAATCTCGAAGAATTTTGTCTTAAGGACAAGGGAATTCATAGAGTTCATTATTTTACTTCCTTATTATCCTGTATTTCCCTTGGAGGTCAGGGGGACAGAAAGTAATAAAACGGATGCGTGTGCAGTTGTAGGAGGTCTCAGCTTTTACGACAGAAATGCTGCCCTCTTCTCATCAACATTCATAGATGAACACTCCCACATAAACACCAAGACTGTCTGGGTGGATTCTCTCTTCCTCCTTGCCACCCAAGATGTAGGACATATTGCAAATGAATAAATAAGAGTAAATGAAACTTCAGTAAGCATTCTGGGAAGGAAGTGGTAGCATGCTTTCCTTTACCCTGTTGAATGCCACAGGCTACTACAACTACATTGACTTTAAGGAAAGATGTAAAAACTCTAAGAAACACAATAGCTCATTTTATAATTAAATGGTCATTGCTTTGAATGCTTAAGCTAAGGATATCGGCTAGAAATGGTATACTTAGCACATGGAAATATGTATAATACAACAGAAATTATGAGGAATTTCTAAAAGACAAAAAGATAATAGGATCAAACTAAGGAATCCCTAAAAGACAGAAAGCTGACAGAATCAAAGTTGGTAAGATCAAATCCCAGACATATGCAGAAGAGTTCTCCGAAGAGGAAACCGGGACCTCTCATCTAAAGTAAACAGATGCAAGCAGTGGGTAGAGACAGCAATCACCTTAGACTAACTGTAGGCTGATTTTGCCTCTCCCTTCCCCTTACTCTGCACAGCAGGTAGGAGAATTGGCCACTCTTGGTTAAAGGGGTATTGACTCTTCAGTTCCAAGATGAACAGATCCCTAGATAGCCATTGATAACCAAAAAGAGAGGAATTTTGGGCAACCCAGCCTGGCACCGTCTTCTACCCTTGCACCACAAGGAGAGACATTTTGATGGTACTTAGTGAAATTCTGATTGTACGTAATACCTGTGGCCTTAGCAATTTCACTTCAGGGCATGTATCTTAATGAAGTACTCACACATATTCACAAAGATGAATCTGTCTGGATTGTTGCCCTTCTACAGTAAAGAAATATTAGAAGCAAGCTAAACGATCACAAGTAGATAAATCTCAAACGTATTACAGAATTCTTACACTATGAAAAATATTTACCTATTTAATGAATGAGGTAGCTACATGTGAAATAACATGAAATGTAAGTGAAAATGGTAAGTAGCTAAATAATACATATGACATGGCCCCAATTAAATTTTTTAAAATTACATGTGTTCATAATGTTGAAGAAGATACCAGAAAACTGTATATCGAGCTATTCACCTCCTCAGCCCTGGGAGGAAAGTAGGACTCATGGGTACATATATAGTGAAGGAGTCTTTCACATAATGACTGAATATTTTATGAGAATGCATTTCTATAAATCCTGTATAGTTTTTGCCAATTTGAATCTTGAATTGAGAAAAATATTCCCCACTTAAGAAAATTTTTACATTTAGATACTAGCAGAAATTTTTGAAACAATGTCTACAGCACTTTATTAAATTCAGTATGTTATAAACTGGACTGCCTCCTACCACAACACCAAAAAGCTACATGAATAAAGTACATTATTGTTTTCACTTTGTAAATGCATTCAAGTAAAATATTTTAAAAATCTATAGCTCCTTTGAGTTGAAATGTCACTAATGCAACTATTTATTTTGTGGCAGCTAGGGATGAATTCTGCGTTCCCATTTTGCTATGGAATACAGCCAGGAAATATGCCCGTTTGTAAACCTGCAGAGCTGCTCAAACAACTGGAATTCAGACTATTAAACTGCAGTCATTCCTAGGCCTTTCCTTTTATGTCTGTGTCAATTCTGACTCCCCACCAAAAAAAAAATCTGAAACAAAAACTGTATTACTGTCCTGAAAAATATATTTTTTGTCTTTAACTCACTAAAGTCACACACTGTTTGGCACTCAGACCTCACATCTGACAGACTCTTTCACCCACTTTCAAGAAAGCTCTCAATAAAATGCCTTTCAATCAATCATTGATAAGGGTATTACATGAGTTCATCATTAATGGAAATCCTATTGACATTTCTATTGCAAAAAAAAACCATTTTCTTTTATAAAATATTATAGCTATAATAACTGTCCTTAAAGATTAATTTCTTCTAAAACTGCATATCAAAAAAATTTATATTGTTAATTTAAAATATATAATCAACTTTTACTTATTATAGGATGATTATAAATAGCAAATATTGCAACTATACAGTTTTGTGAAAAATATGTAAATTTATTCATCTCACAGTAGCCTTAAAAAAAAGCATATCTGTCTAAAAAAAATATTAAAGCACACTTTAAAACTAGATACAAATTGTTTGGGGCTGCTAAGTATTTCTTGTCCCATTCCAACACAACAGAAAATGGCCTGATTCTATTCTGAAAATTAATAAGTACACACATAATAAAAGTTCAACACAATATTCCAAAATACTTTAACAAAGAAAACCTATAATAAATGACCTATAACAAGTATTATTACAATGTATATAATGTCAAATCATCACTAATATTAACACAAGGCTATTAATTTTTAAAAGTATTTTCTACAGAATATCATTTACTTTAAATTATTTTTAAACATAGCTTGAAAATTAAGACAAATTAATGATCTAAAATACTGTAGTTTAAAAAAATATTCAGAATTAAATAGAAAGTATACCTAGCCAGTATAACACATAAAATATTTATATAACAATAAAGGAGATATTTATTATTTCAAGAAGTTATGAGAAGTCAGAATTTGTCTAAATACAAAATGCTATTTACTAATTCTTTTAGATTGCTAGAGTTCAAACATTCTCTTCTCATTTCCAAATGATAACAAGATCATTTAATAGACAAAGATAATAATTGGCACACACAAAAATATAACAGTATGTGGAATGTCTTTTTGCTCTAATATTTGAGAGAAAGGGAAAATTCTGAAGAATTAGACAACAAGTTAAAAATGTTTCCTCTTCCACTTCAACCCTCTCTGAAGACAGCCTTTCAAAGGCTAGTTATCATTTGGAATGTAGCTGGAAGAATTTTAAGACAATATGCTCAATTTTTATTATTTCATTGAGAAAAATAAAAAAAGGATTAAGATCTATTTGCTTTTTTCATCATTTAAAATTTTTTTTTGCTTTCATCAATTCCAGTCTGCCATAAATCAAAAGTATTCTTTTAATCCCAACAGTAGACAAAATAATGCATTTTATACTTAAATATGCTCAAGGAAAAAAATTAACATTCTTTATCATTTCCCAACAGAGACAGTTAATAGTCTAAGGCCACATTAATAGAATCTTTCTGCCATTGTAGAAAGTTTGATAGCATTCCTATTTCAATGTCTGAATCTTTCCCCTTTTTTTGACAAAGACAAATGATTGCCATCAATCAAGATCCAATCAGGTATACAGAGAGTCATGCGAATGCATCACTCTTTACTGGTTTTCCTGTTATTTGAACAGGCTTTGCTCCATATTATTTTATAGAATGATCAAAAAAACAGCCATAAGATAGATCATTCACACCCACTGTAAAATTAACTTTCATGAATAATGAGAGTTTTAAACCTCAGATAATGTATATGTTATACCAAGGATATTACACAGTTCATTTCTGGCTAGAGATTATGTAAATGATACTCTATGACCTTTATCATTGTAACAGGACATGCAAAACACATATTATTTCATACATCATTTTAAAACAAGTCAGTTTCAAAAGGAAAAACAGTCATTTATAATGTTCAAAATCCAGTGTTAAAGTTTTGAAAGAAAGACAGGCAGGACCTGTGATCATTGTGAGTGCTCCTCCCTTTAACCTGTTACTTCCATTAAACATATGCAGCAGAGAGCAACAAAACCTCTCCTTGTGAAAATGTGTGCCTGCTTTGTTGGTTGCTTTGTGGAATTACTGTTAATGTCATTTTGGAAACACAAGTTCTGCTGGATAATTAACACTACATTTTAATAGATAACAAATATTAATACATATGTACACATTATTCCACTCAAAATTTTAGGAGATCTAGAAAATGTCAATGTAATGAGGAAGGAAATGAAAAAATTTCAATACTATTTCTTTACAACTATAGCAGTCAATTTTAAAACACAGAGAATATGAACATAAATAAAAATGGCACATGAATTGCAAAACAGCAGTTTAAAATAAAAGGTTATGTAAAGAAATACAAATTGCCAAATCAGCTCTGATCTGTTATATTCCCTGGCACTCTAATGTGACCATCATCCATGCAGTCGCCCAAGCAAGAAATCTGGCTTGACATCATCCTGGATCCTCTCTATCCCTAACCTTCAAATAAATCATATCCCAAACAGGTTTCTTCCTAAAGTCCATGCCCACTACCACAGCTCTACCACATCTCTTGCCTATTGTGATACCCTTCTCCGGTTTCATTACTGGTGATACTTTTCTTCCTCAAATCTACAATCAATAAAGAGCTGCCAGAATGAGCTATTAAATACAAACCCTGTTCACATCAACAGCTTCCTCTGAACACTTCCACATCACACCTCTTTTCAGCAGTGATCTCCAAAGTGGGTTATGTGCACCCATGGGATACATAAGATAAACCACTTGGATCCTGAAGATGAAAGTATAACTTCTACTTATATTTACTTGTGAAAAAAAGACAATCAAGTTTTACTAATAATTTATCTATGGATTAATTCTGGCATCTTTATTCAATCTATCAGTAATCACGTTCTATGTGGTATATACAATTTTAGCATATTGAGACATTCTGTAGATTACTTGCACCTAGTTGAACAGGTTTAAACATTTACTATTTTAAATGGTACAATATTCACAATACTTTATACCAACATGAACAGGTCTAAAACAACTGCTTATGGTTGAATAGGATAATGGCACTTATTTTCCTTATAAAAAGATAATCATTCCAAATTGGCTAAATTTTTCAGTGGCAATAATCTGGTTCATAGCAGCTATTTAAAAATAAATACATCTAATATGTTCTTTTGGCATAAAGGTGGCATTTGAACAATATAAAATGTAACTACTTTTAAAATATACTATGCAAACAAATGTTTAGAAATATTTACATCATTATGTGACTTTCATTGCTAAAAAACTATCCATATCAGCTATGAGAACTCGAATTTGTACCCTTAATTAAAACAACTTAAAAAATAAGCTTCCTGGCCCTGGCCGGTTGGCTCAGTGGTAGAGCGTCGGCCTGGCGTGCAGAAGTCCCGGGTTCGATTCCCGGCCAGGGCACACAGGAGAAGCGCCCATCTGCTTCTCCACCCCTCCCCCTCTCCTTCCTCTCTGTCTCTCTGTTCCCCTCCCGCAGCCAAGGCTCCATTGGAGCAAAGATGGCCCGGGCGCTGGGGAGGGCTCCTTGGCCTCTGCCCCAGGCGCTAGAGTGGCTCTGGTCGCAACATGGCGACGCCCCGGAGGGGCAGAGCATCGCCCCTGGTGGGCGTGCCGGGTGGATCCCGGTCGGGCACATGCGGGAGACTGTCTGACTGTCTCTCCCCGTTTCCAGCTTCAGAAAAATACAAAAAATAAAAAAATAAAATAAAATAAATAAGCTTCCTAATTTATGGTTTCAATAGGTTTTGTACTCATTTAATAAAAATATTAAAATAGTAATAATAAGCTTCAAATAGAACCATGAGTTTTTGTACAGTTAAAGAATATAATTGTCTTTACAATATTTTCTTTAGCTTTATTTCCTTCTTCTTTTTTTTATAGAGACAGAGAGAGGAACAGACAGGAAGGGAGAGAGATGAGAAACATCAATTCTTCATTGTAGCACCTTATGTGTTCATTGATTGCTTTCTCACGTGCCTTGGAGACTACAGCAAAGCGAGTGACCCTCACTCAAAACAGCGACCTTGGGCTCAAGCCAGCGACCATGGGGTCATGTTAATGATCTGACACTCAAGCAAGAAGCCCTGTGCTCAAGCTGGTGAGCCTGTGCTCAAGCTGGATGAGCCAGGGACCTCGGGATTTTGAACTTGGGTCCTCCACATTCCAGTCCAAGGCTCTGTCTACTGCGTCACCACTTACCTAGTGAGGCTTTCATTTTTTTTTAAATTTATTGCTTTTACAGAGAGAGTAAAGAGGAGTGGGGGATATGAGAAGTAACAACTCAAAGGTGCTTCAGTTTAGTTGTTCATTGATTGCTTGTGTATGTGCCTTAACCAGGCAAGCTCGGGGTTTCGAACTGCTGACCTCAGCATTCCAGGTTGATGCTTCACCCACTGTGCCACACAGGCCAGGCTACTTCATCTTTTAATTTATCAAAGAAATAGTGACAATCTTTCACAACTGTATTAGAGGATTCAGTGTTTAGACTATTCCTGCTCTGTTATTTAAAAAGAAAAAAGTAAATCAGGGGGCTAATACTATTTATGTCATATAATAATTAATAAGGCTCATGAAGTTGACAAAAGAATCTCTAACTACTAACAGAAGCTGCTGCTACTACCACCCTAACATTATTATTAGTAGTAAACAAAATGGGACTTGTTTCTTATAATAAGACGGTAAAATGTTAGGGAAGGCTTACAAGAGAAGATGAATTTAGCTTTGTACATTCTGAGTTTCAAGAACACCCACATGGATACATCCAGCAGGTCTTGAAATATAATTTAATATTATTTATATAAGAAATAGTTATTTACTATTTGAATATAAAATTCATAAATAAATAAGGGAGGATTACAAAATATTTGTTATATAAAGAAGGCACTAAATTAGAGAATTACTACCTCCTAAATCTGCCCCTTACTGACCGTAACAACTGGCATTACCTTAGTTACTACCCCTATTATCAGTGGTCTGATCTCTTTTGACACCCTTCTACCTAGTTGCTATCACTTGAACCTTCCCTCTAATATAATTTTCATATGGACAAAAATGTTACTGCTTTTCCTTTATAATTACTATTATTGATGATGCAAATACTTTATTTCTCTAGATGTCCATTCTCCTTCACAAAAAATTCCAAATTATCAAAAACCGTATTGAAGACCTCTTATGATCTGATTAATCTCTTTCTATATTTACCTACTTCTTGCCACATACCCTTATTCAAAACCATGCTTTCTGAACTTCCTCAAAATTTCACTATTCCTCTGCAGCAGTTCTTTGCATAACCCATTCCCTATTCTGATGTAACCTCCCAACATCATTCCTAGCCCGTTTTTTGGTCTGTCAGGACTTCACATACTATGTAAAATCCGAACACTCCCCACCTCCCCAAATCCACATCCTGTTTCACAGAAGTCTGCAGCATGCCTTTGAATTCTTTGCCGTAATATTCCATTATAATGTAATTAACTATATAGGTGACTTTCCCATTAACCTACAATATTCTGAAATGCAATAATACTTTTCTATGCCCAAAATGAGTAATTTTCATCATTGGTTCTTAATCAATATTTGAGTTAATATTTAAATAATTTTCTATTCTCAAATTCTAACTTTCTTTTCTAAAATTCTAGAAATAGACCACAAGTATCTAAATATTTATGACACAATTTAAATTTATTCAACAAAAATTATTTTTCTCTTCTAAATATAACATAATAATATGACTAAACTTGATAATCATTTACTTCATTTTAGACTTCCCTGGGGGAGTCTGATTATTATTTTTTATTTATTATAGAGAGAGAAGAATCAATTCATTGTTCAAGTTAGTTGTGCACTCATTGGTTGCTTCTTGTACATGCCCTGAACAAGGATTGAACCCACGACCTCAGTACCCTGGGACAATGCTTTATCCACTGAACCACCTGGCCAGGGAAATAATCATTTACTTCTTAAACAGAAACCAAGCACCTTTTGTACACTTAAAACAGGAAAATAAGTTTCCAAACAGACCTTCATTTGCCTATCTTTTTTCTTTATAGCAAAAAGATTTTAAAAGCACATATAGCCCTTCAATGCTCAAGTTCAAACAGAACTATCTAAACATCACATCATATCAATCAATACCATCATACATGTACTATGTGGAAAAAGTAGGTTTATAGTTGTGAGTACACGAAACAAAGAGTTTATGCTTGTATTGTTATTTATTAGTTATTGAATTATTTTCCACACGAACTGGAAACCTACCTTTGCCACACCCTGTGTATTCTTTATATGCACATACAAAAAAGGCAAGTTTAAAAGTACAAGAGTGTTAGTCATTATGCCTCTAATGTGATAAATATAATAGAGTCAGTTTAAGTAAATTCTAAAGGGTTATAAGGTCAAAATGCAAGACTGCATAATTTATCAGATCAGGCAAATCATTTTGAAGGTACAGTGTTAAGTGAGTCATTAGGCTATTAGAACCTTTCATGAATAAAGGTTAATATCAATGTTTGCCTACTTATACACTAGATGGTATTTTCTATATAAATAAGATTCACTTAAAAATTTCCCAGACACTCATATTTTAATGCAATTAAAATTTATTGCTCTAAGTTAAAAAAACTAAAATTTCCTCAGACATCGTTATTAATAAAATAAATATGCTGTGAAAATAAAATCTCACTTTGGCACTAAAAGCACCAAGGAACAATTCAAAAGTACAAGAAATATACTTATATCCAAATTCTGCATACATTTCAAAGACAGGTTTCATTATTTGGTTTTGTTTCCTATTTCTACATAGTATTTCTCATGGAAAAAAATGAGAGAATTGGAGAAGGCGGGGGAAAGTAATATAGGTATAAAATATTGGACCATCATATAAAGAAAAAAAAGATAAGTTTTCAAAAGTAGTTGTTCTTCTTTTCTGAAAATGATGAGCCTGACCTGTGGTGGCGCAGTGGATAAAATGTCAACCTGGAATGCTGAGGTCGCTGGTTTGAAACCCTGGGCTTGCCTGGGTTTCTCTTTCTCTCTCTCTCCCTCCCCCCTCTAAAATGAATAAATAAAATATTTAAAATTTTCTTTTTAATTAAAAAAGAAAAATAAAATGATTGGGTTCAGGTCACAGAGGAGAAGGAGAAGTCCACGTGCCATGAGGAAAGAAGATAAACTTTGAATCGTTTCTTCTATCCTTCCTGTCTTTCCCTTTTCTTCTTTCCCTTCTCCAGCTGAAAGGACTCTGGGGTTTTTACTGTGTTACCTGATCTGAGGTAACAGAGCCTTCTGAGGACATTCCAAGACAGTATACAGTCCTGTGGTCTACCTGGAAATCCAGATAGATAACATTTCAGGGAGACAGTCTGTTGAATTTGACTGGATATTAATATAAACTTTATAAGGAGATGAGTGATAGAGCTAACCCTTATCTGTAAGTTTTGCGTCCATATTGTTTTTTCCCATGTACAAACCGTGTTTTCCCTGTGTGTGTGTGTTGGGTGGGGGTGTAAAGGAAAACAGAATGGTTTATCATGAATTTGCTTCAGCAACTTTAGGACATATTAAAATTCCTAAACTTGGGAGGGACAACTGTTCAGCTGTAATATGGTATAATACAGGGATAAAGGAATAAAAGTAGCATTGGTGAGACTAGTTAGCAGACTATGACAGGAATCGCAAACTGTTTTTATACAGTCTGTGGCTAAGAATGGCTTTAAATTGTTTAAATAATGGAAAGGAAGATGATTATTTCATGACATAAGTAATTCAAATCAAAGCTTCATAAATAACGATGTATTGGAACCCAGCTGTACTGATGTGTTCCCATCCTATGTCTGCTTTTGCACTGCAACAGCAAGTATGTTGCCCTTATCACATCATCATACTGCTGATCATCACAGTATGAACTAGGGACCCAGTTTTAACTTCCCAGTGTTTTGAGTGTCACCCATATGGCCAAACTATCTTTTACTTTTATTTTTATTCCCATTGTATGCCCATTCCATCAAAACAAGAACACAAAAGCAGACTTTGAATGTCATGCTTCTAAAAGTTTAGTGGAGTGTGGAGTACTTTGTTATAAAATTAAGTGACAAAACATTTTTTTATTATGCAATGACTCCATAGCTAGGATAAAATACAATATATATCAACATTACTAAAGAACTCAATATAATACTGCCAAAGCACAAGAAAGTGACAGTCAGAAAAATTAGAAAATTTAGAACAAAGTTTCTCATTACAAAAGAATTCCTTCACATAAATAAAATATGAAAATGAGGATATAACCCAGAGTTTCTGAGTGCCTTTGTTAAGCAACCAAGGAAAGCCATTTTACATACTAAGTTAATTAAATGGAGTTTGATTTGACAGCCACAAAATTAATTGCAGAGAAAATAAACTTGTTTAATTAAGAATATTAGCCGTTCAGTGAGAACAGTTGTTCAAAGAGTTGAGAACATTTGGGAGAAACATCAATAGGTAATCAAAAAGCAATGCAAATGATTTTAAGTAGTTTCCTTGGCTCTTGATGAGTCCACAGATATTACCTATACTGCTGTTGTCTTTATTCAAAGAATCAGTAACAATTTTTGAGGAACTAAAAAATTACCCTCGATGAATAGTCTACATGGAATAATGATAGGGAAGAAAGTTTTCAAAGAAGTTGAGAAAAGAGTAATTTAATAGAATCTGAAGTGGAATCTGCTAAGATGTGTTATAACTGGTGAGGTAAAACCTTCATGGAGCAGAGGAAGGCTAAGTTAGACAAATTGACAAAGTTTATGGAAATAAAAGGTATGGTGAGCTTATGGTTCCTCATTTTTTTATTCATTAGCACATACTTTGCAGGGAAACAAAAAGCACTGCCCTGACACACTGTAGTCGTGCATTTGATCCCAAGTCAGGGCACAGACGAGAAGCAATCAATGAGTGCACGACTAAATAAAACAACTAAGTGGAACAATGAGTGATTCTTCTCTCTCTCTCTTAAATCAATGCAAAAAAAAAAATTTAATTGTGGGTGACACTTGTTTCCAGAAAACAAAGAAGTATATATTAAGTGACAAAGTAACAAATACAGTAAAGAATCTCATACTAGAAAAACAACAGCATTATAAATATCTTATTTTAAAATATAGCTATAGAGTAAGCAAAAGGATGTAATAAAATGCATAAACTGTACACACTCACTCATGCTAGAACTTGTCAATAAAAGCCTGTGGTCAGATAGTAACCTGTTAATATCTGAAGTTTATATTTAAATGGTATCAAAAAATAAAATTTATATTAGCAAAACTAAAATTAACTGCCATAAATGTCAGTGTCACCTACCATGGTATTTTACTTTATTAGAGTCAAAGACTAACAAAAATACTCTATCTCTGCTTACAACAAGTATAGTTCACCAACGTTATAATCTTTCCAAAGTGTCATTAGAACTCTGGGAGAGGGCTAAAGGAAAAACAGTCATGTCTATTATGACTGTGACTAAATGGGATTAACTAATCCTCAGGAGATAAAGTTATGAATTAAGTGAAGCTCAGAACACTAAGAAAATTTGTGGGGAGAGAATGCAAATTGCTCCCTAATTACCTACAGCCTATTAGCAAGCAATCCTTATTACTTGCAATTAAAATCCTTTTAAATTTTATGGCAAAAGTTCATTGAAATGCTGAAATTTATATGCTAATTATTATATTGTACAGCACATGTTTAATATGTACTTTACTATGGGATCAATAAATAATAAAATATCAAATTTTCGGTGACCCAGTGACTAATTATATCACTAACGGGCAAACAGCATGTGCTTGAAGACAGCCTAGCTCCTGTCACACAGTCACAGAATTACAGTACTAGAATATCCCACTAATTGTAGGTTCCACGAGGACAGAGCGTGGCGGCTCTATTAGTCACTGAATCCCCAGCAACATAGTATCTGTAGGAGCAGGTACTAAAATATTTATTTAAAAAAATCTGGGGGAAAGCAATGTATATATTTAGTGATTATATTATTCACTTTCAGATTCTGGCTCTTCAAGTATTACTACACAGTTCACTCACTGATTGGTTTCTGTAACAATCTTCATACTAGAGATTTTTAAAAGTTTTTAGGTAATAATTATTGAATTTATATCTAGTATTTCCACAATAGCTGAGACTACCACGTTGGTCTTTTTTCTAACTACATCACAGTACCCAATACCAATCAAAAAGCTAAGAAGTACAACTATTTATAGTGTTGAGTGACGACTGGACATAAGGGGGGAATCATTGTGCAGTATAGATAAATATACAGTTGTTACATTGTACACTTCAAAACAATATAAAATTACATCAATTACAGCTCAGTATTTTTTAAAAAAGAATAAAGATTTGTGAAAAGAATAAGTGAATGAATCCCTGAACAAAAAGGATGTTATTATAGACTGGAATTTCCTGGACCGTCATATCCTTCAGGAGGCAAAACGGAACAAGAAGTCAAATGATGTGAGTGGTGCAGAAGCTCCCAGGGGTGGCTCTCTCCTTTGACCTGAGGACTCCCCCAGCCCCGTTAGCATTTTCACACCTATATAAGTTAAGGGAAGATATCTTAATATGTTAAATATTCAATCAATATTCAATTTTCCTAACTGTTTTTTGTTTTTATTTATTTATTGTTGGTTTGTTTAAATCAGGATCCAAATAAGATCCATATTCAGTGTTAAGATATTGCTGAATTCTCTTTTCATTTTTATTGTTTTGGTCATCTAATTGTTGAACAAAGTGAGCTGTTTATACTATAGACCTTTTCATTCTGGATTTGCTTATTATGACCTTGTTACCCTCATTTAACATGGCATCTTTCACCTGAGTCTCCTATAAACTAAATGTTATGATTTACAGCAGCAATGACCAACAGGAATATTATGCAAGCATCAGAATTAATATTTCCTGATAACCATACTTAAAAAGGAAAAAGAACAGGGGAAATTAACTTTAATAATATTTTATTTAACCTAATATATATAAAATAGTATTATTTCAACGTGTAATCAATATAAAATATTATATATTTATCATTTTTTTCACCCTTTCCCTGTTTGGATCTCATTCCAAATGATGTATTTTAATTTGGCACATCTCAACTGAGACTTATCTCACTTCAAACTCTCAAAAAAGCCATGGGTGACGTAGTGGCTACCATACCAGACTGCACAGATATCGAGCACCGAAATGGAAATTGGACATATAATGTCAGTTTGTCTTGGATTTTTGTGACGTTAACATTGGTCTGTGAATTCTGGTGTCCACTCCTTAGAGAATTCCACATAACTATTTACATAGTAGTTTTAGTAGCCATTGATGATCATGCCCAGATCTCATTTTTGCTGTTCTAATATTGCTTCCTATTTATTGTCTGCAATTCTTCAATTAAAAGTACCACTCATCACCGAAGTAAACTATGAAGTACAGATATATAGGAAAATGGGATGGTGTGATTTTTTCCCTATAATAGTTTTCAGAATTATAGGCTGGTTCCCTAGAATCCTCTGGAGACTACCTATTACAATTTTTAGGATTATCATTAGAAACTCATGGATTTAAACATATTTTGCTATATTTCGATCTAATATAGTTCATTTTCTTTTAGATTTTCAGATTGTCCCACTTTGGCCAATGGAAACCTCTTAATTTTAGCTCTTGAAACCTTTTTGGCTTGACACCAGGAAATGATGATAACACCCTGGCCTTCTGGCATGATATGTTGGTCCAAACTGCTCTTGCCAGTCCTGAAATCAGGCATTTCTCCAAGGAGCCTGGATTCTTTTCATTGCAAAATGGTATTTAGAGAACACAATCTAGGTTTAAGGGTGCTCACTGCTAATTGTTTATTGTTTCCATTCCAGTTGATGAAACTGGAAAAAATACTTTTTAATAAAGAAAATATAAGTTTATACAGATGTTATTTAAATTTAGGATAATAAGGTTTTATTTAACTTCATCAAATTGTATATATATTCCTGTTTTCTCTTGGCTTTGAAAAAAATCTCAGCTCCTAATGGCATTGACACATAATAACTTATTTGCTTTCAATTGTGTGGCCATAATTGTATCTCAAAATATTGGCATTTATAATCCACACCACCAATCCTAATTGTAGCTGCCACAGTTGCTAAGTTCCATTACCCTCCAATGTGTTTGTTTTTACCTTTGGTGTTGTTTTAATTCTCCATCATGCTTCTCAGCTGCCCATGTGAAAGTTCTAGACTTTTAGTTAATAGCATAAGCCAAATTTTTTATTATCTAGTAGCAAAATGATGATATGAACACAACATCCACCTCAGGGACATTCATTCTGTCTAGGTGCTCAGGAGCTGCTTCTATTTTATCACAGGCAGCTTATTTTATTTGGGTTAGTGTTGTTGTTTCAAACAATTTTTATATTCAGAGGTTATATAAGATTAGTCTAAAAAATGTACTTCTTTTCTTATAAAACAAACACATATTATGAAATACTAACAGAGCTGGCTTAAACTGCATGCTCTCTGTCTATATGATAGAATTGTGGTTCATCAAACAACCCAATTGCCTTCCATCACTGCCACAGCACAATTCAGAATAGTCTCCCAAAATATTCTTAAACCATTTACTGTGATAAAATTCTCTTGGTTGCAGAAGGCATTTAAATCATCACAATCATTACTAAATAATGTTTACTGAGCACTAAAATGTTACACTAAAATATAAGATCAACAAGGTAGGAAATTTTGTCTATTTTTTAATTTTTATTTTTTTAAATGAGAGGAGGAGACATAGTGAGACTCCCACATGTGCCCTGACCAGGATCCCCTGGCAACTCTATCCAGGGCCAATGCTCAAATCAACCAAGCTATTTTTAGCACCTGAAGCTGACTGGCTCAGACCAACCAAACTATCCTGCACCTGGGGCTGACATTCGAACCAATCGAGCCACTGGCTGCAGAAAGGGAAGAAGAAAAGAAGGGGGAGACGGAGGGGGAGAGAAGCAGATGGTCACTTCTCTTATGTGCCCTGACCAAGAATCAAACCCAGGACATCCATATGCCGGGCCAGGGCAGGGCAAAATTTTGTCTGTTTTATTCACTTCTAAATACCCAGTGCTTAGAATAGTGCTTGCATCCAGGTGCACTCATAATCACTATAATATGTATTAAATGAATAAATGAGCATTTATATAAGGTTCCAACAAAGGTATTACAAACAGAAACAGTCTCTGCCCTTAAGTAATTGCTAATCTGGTTAATATAGGTTACATGTAGCAATTCAAATATGCAACATATAAGTCAAATGAATGGTACTATCAATGTTTTAAGCTGACAGAATTCAAATACCATGATCCAGTGGAAGAATCCCTACTCACACTTGGATTTAAACAAAATGTAGGACTTAGACAAGTACAGGAGAAAGATAGACAGGCAGATGGATTAATGTAAGTAAATACACAGAATTAGGAAAGGATGGTCAGCAAACTATGAGAAGACAGATTTCACTTATGAAGGAAGGAGATGAGCTTTGTTTTGTTATCCTGACAAACCACACTTTAAGTATAATATTGTGTACTTTAAATAAAAATATCTGCCTGACCAGCGGTGGTGCAGCGGATAGAGCATTGGACTGGGATGCGGAGGACCCAGGTTCGAGACCCCGAGGTCACCAGCTTGAGCGCGGGCTCATCTGGTTTGAGCAAAAAAAAGCTCACCAGCTTGGACCCAAGGTCGCTGGTTTGAGCAAGTGGTTACTCAGTCTGCTGTAGCCCTACAATCAAGGCACATATGAGAGAGCAATCCATGAACTAAGGTGTCACAATGAAAAACTGATGATTGATGCTTCTTATCTCTCTCCGTTCCTGTCTGTCCCTATCTATCCCTCTCTCTGACTCTCTCTGTCTCTTTAAAAAAAGATAAATAAATAAAATAAAATTTAAAAAAATTAAAAAACAAAAGAAAAATATCTAATTTAATTATTTCATAATTATGCTGAAATGCTTCTAGGTCATACAAGTAAACATAATACTTTTAGTAATTTCTATGGGTTATATGTTTACTATTATATATTTATGACATTTCTGATATGTAGAAACATTTAATACTGTGTTTTTATGTAAAGCCAAAAAAACAGTATTAACCTAAAGATTAATACCTCAAATTATAAAAAAAAAAAAGTTTCCAAAGAATGTGGCTTAAAATTTTAAAACAAAATGTTCATAATATGCTTCCTTAGAACATTAAAATTAATATTTTAAAATATGACTTTAAGCTTTTTGAGGTATAGAAGAGTAAAACAAAAAAAGTGCTTCTATGTTTTATTTCCCCCAAATACTGAATGTTTTAATTTCTTACTAATGATGATACTAATTGACATGTGGATGTTTACTATGTGCCAAAAACTATTCTAAGTGCTTTATGTATATTTGTCACAGAATTAATAATACAAGATGTAACAGTTTGCTTTTTTAAAGTTATTCTCTTAATAATTTTATGGTGCCTGGTTCTTACATCTAATGTTTTATGTGCCATTATTTTGCTTTTACTGCAAAAGAAAGATCTGGCTTCCAAAGATAAAGGAGATTTTTGGTAAATGGTGAAGGTAAAGAAATAAATGACCCACTTGGCTAGTGTGTAATTACACTGCCTGAGATTGTAACAATCTATCACATGGAGGAGGATGACACGACACTAAGGGGCGAGTCAAAGGAGATAGCCTTTGACTAACTACGGGACCCCAGCGATCGATACTCCACGGATACTATGCTCTCAAAAACAATTGCATTCTAAAAAAGTTTGAAAATAGATTCCCCCCTTCTTCTGATACTGATCACAGACCTATCCTGACCTTATTCTGGAAGAGCAATCTTTTCTTAAAAAGGTATATGAAATACATAAATCCTTTTATCTCTAGATTGTTCGAATGTATATTTAACACATTCCTATTATAATGAGAATTCTAAAAGCAAAAAAACTAAAATTCTTATTTCATAATTTGATAACTATGCTTTCTCAATTATCTGTTACCGAGTTATTATACTTAACATATGTCAGCTAAATATTCCAAAGATTGAAAATGTGAAAAATCCATCAGAAAATTAAAATTTCCAAATGAGGTTTACAGTATATACACTGAGGTCAAAAGTAAGAAAATTTTAAGTCCATAAAATATACTGCATCATACTTTATTTTAGATTCTTAACTTGTGTCTCAGAGTAACTCTTATTACCTTAAAAATTAGTTCACTGAGCTGCATCAAAACATATAGTTCCCTTTCAGTTTCAAATTATATTACACAGAATGTCTGGGGTTTTGGGACACTGAATTTAACATACCTATAAGTAAAAAGTATGTCTTCAAAGTCTGAAAAAGATCAAGTGGAACATAAAATCTAACCTACATTCTAATCACTTTTTTTCTTTCACAGAAGCTTATGTTATAGAAAATGCAATGCAGTCCATGAAAGATCATAAATTATAATGTAAAAGATTATAAACTTTATAGGAAGCTTAGACTTTGTGTGACACTATACTATCACCATTGCAGCAGATGAGAGAATAAATACATGAAAGCAACCATTCGATTAGCGCAAATGCCGTTTTGCAAAAATGCCAGCATGAGAAGAGATGTCAAAACAATATATCACAATCAAATTGAAGCAATCAAATCCCTCTGAAAGTATAAATTTGTTAGAATAAAAGAATCACCTGGAGAGATATTTTTAAAATCCAGATAAATAGCCAAGTCTCAGACCAAGTAAATGTGAGTGCGATCCAGGCAGCAGGATTTTAAGTTTTCCAAGTTCCAATGCATAAACCAAGTTGAGAAGCAGTACTATCACGCTATGGCATATTGGCAAAGGTGAAAAAGGTTTGAAGCAAGTATGCAAAAAGAAGGGACTCATGCTAAAGAAATAGGATTATTGTTGGATAGTTCCAACACTCTTCTGCTGAAGAAAAAAAAAGGAGGTAAGAAAGAAAAGTGTAAGACCATCCAAACAGTCTTATGTCAACGTTCTTCATTCACTTCATTCAGAATCAAACACTGAATACCCAGTATATGCCAACTACTAGGGGACTGAGAATGCTGTAACGAAGAAGCTGCGGTCTTCCATCCTCCAAGTGCCTTTCAGTACAGTGGGAACAAAAAGATAATGTGCACTGGATATAAGTGCTGTTTGGAGAAGGTTATAGGAGGATGTAACCACCACTGATGCAAAAACTAAACCCAAGCAATCAGAAGCTCCTTCCTTCATCCCCTATCCTCAAAATGGACATACCGCCTGCCGTTCACACACAGGAGCCACTTCAAGATTGCAGCCTTGATTGTGTTCTGTATTACTGAGACATCTGGACTGTATACATGACTGAACCCATTAAGGCTGCTTTATAAACTCAAGGTTCTAGCAGGTGGGTGCACAGAGATCTACTCATCTAGCGATCACCCAAGACACGCTTTGTATGTAACTTCCCTTACTTATTAAAATTGCCACCTACCCATCTGGAGCAGTCCGCCTCTTTCTTCCATCTCTCCTTGCCTTCCGTGCTCTCCCTGACCTCCAATCACCTAGGGAATTCCCCAGGTCGCAAACCAACAAGTGCTTTGTATATATATTTATCAAATGCTATGATACCACAGTGAGCAAGGACATAATGTAGCAGGTAATGCTTCTGAAAAAAGAGACTAAGGCTAGTGAAGTACATAAAGAAAGTTACATTTCAGATGGGTTATGAAAGATACCTAGGAACTCACAAGGCAGATAAACATGGGAAGAGCATTTAGACACCAAGAAGAGACAATGCCTCTGAAATGTAAGTTGCCTGGTGTGGCTAAGGACACATGGGAAACATGAATGACAAGACAGATTAAGGGACAGGCACCAAAGGGACTTGAATGTAAGTTTCACCACAGAGGTTGAGTTTAATAAAGGCACAATGGAGGCTACAATACTATTAGGAGAAACAGAGGGCAAGAAAACTAATTGGTAGGTCACTACAAGACTTCTATAACCAAGAGTTTGTCAATGAATCTAGGTTATAATCATTACCAATATTTATAATGAGCTATAGAGATAGTATAAACAATGAAAAACTGTTCTGCTCTCAGAATAGACCCCGAAGTTTTCTCTTTTCAACAAATGCCTAATTATGGCTTGACATCTTATTTAAAATAGAATACGGTACATATAATTGCATTACTTAATACAAGTACGTATAACTTAAAACATAATGGTCTGTTACTAACTTTTCACTTGCATTTTTATTTCCATTTCAACACCCTCTAATCATGGGCAATCCTGATTTCATACTACCAGTCCACAGGATATGCTCTCTCAACATACATCTAATTCAAAAGACTACTTCTGAACCTTTATCTCCTCGAGCTTTTCTATAACCTTTCATATTCAAGACAGGAATTAACACTACCATTTAAGAATTGAGAAAATCAAGGCATAGGTCAAAAAGACTTTTAATTAAAAGAGCTGATTTTTAAATACTTAAAGCCAAAATCCTTGACCATTCCTCTATACCAAAATTACTTCATAGGATTATTTTCTTGTAATCATGAGTAGCTTGCAACTTTAAGAAGCCTAAAACACCTGGTTATTCTTTTTCTTTTTAAACACAATTAAAACATTATATAACGGTTTACTGAGGTATAACTCATATTCAATTGAATGAGGTTTTGTTTTTAATTTTCCCATTGATTTGAGAGAGAGTGAAAGGGAGGGAGACACACACTGAAGGGGAGGGAGGGGGCAGGGGGAGAGAAGCATCAACCTGTTGTTCCACTTAGTTGTCCCATTAGTTGTGCATTTATTGGCTGCTTTTCATATGTGCCCTGACCAGGGAATCAAATATGTGACCTCAGTATGCCAGATCTATTCTCTATCCAAAACTTAATGAGTTTTGTTTTGTTTTTTTAATTTATTCTTTTTTTTTTTTTTTTTTTTTTTTGAGAGAGGAGAGTGAGAGAGAGAAAGGGAGGGGGGTAGAAAGCATCAACTCCCATATGTGCCTTGACCAGACAAGTGCAGGGTTTCGAACCAGCGACCTCAGTGTTTCAGGTTGATGCTTTATCCAATGTGCCACCACAGGTCATGCTCAACTTAAATGAGTTTTGATACATGCATAATGGTGTTGTATTGAGATCACTAAAATTACGTTCAGAGTCAATCAATGATTCTCTAGAACAGAGGTCCCCAAACTTTTTACACAGGGGGTCAGTTCACTGTCCCTCAGACTATAAAAAAACTATGAACAAATCCTTATGCACACTGCACATATCTTATTTTAAAGTAAAAAAAAAAACAAAAAAAAAAAAAACGGGAACAAATACAATGTTTAAAATAAAGAACAAGTAAATTTAAATCAACAAACTGACCAGTATTTCAATGGGAACTATGGGCCTGCTTTTGGCTAATGAGATGGTCAATGTCCGGTTCCATATTTGTCACTGCTAGCCGTAACAAGTGATATGACGCGCTTCCAAAGCCGTGACGCTTGCATCCCATGTCACAGGAAGTAGTACTGTACGTGAGCGAGGCTGTGCTTTGTGGCGCCGCCACATACAGTACTCCAGGAGCACAGGTTTGGGGACCCCTGCTCTAGAACTTATATTTAGCATATTGTCATCCTCATGGCTATGATTTCTTTTTTTATAGCAGAAGCTATGCAAGGCAGCATCAGCAAAGGGAAAAGGCACTTGGAGCCAAGTCTGGAGAAAAGCAGGCACAATTCCCCACAGTCTTCTCCTTGTACACACAGGATGTGTTTAATTTCTCCAGTTATGAGTTGAGAGAACGCGTGTGAAATGTTTGTCTAGGGAAGCTCATGAGAGACTCGGCTCCCAAAGTTTTCATTTGGGACTGGTCATTAAGGCATCCTCTACCTGGTCTGTGGTGTAATCCCAGACTCCCAGAAGGAAAACTGATAATAATTTAGCATAAACTAAATTGTTTATACAGCCTGGAAACAGTGAGCCAACCCTATCATTTACAGAAAGTCTTATATTTATGTAAGGAACTATTTACCATTCAAGTTCCCATATGGTATTCAAGGGTCAAGCTTGTAACCCACTTTCTCAGGATAGCACCTGCTATGTTAACTCTTTTCTACATATTGATAGCTGTATGACTGCCAATACAAGAGCAGTTGCATCACACAAACAAGCAGAGGCACACACACAAAAAATCTTTATCCCTTTGTAGTCAGTGTCTACAAATCACACATTTGATTTTTATCCTTATAGTTTGCCTATTCTATAATATCCTACAAATGAAATCATATAATACAGAGCCTTCTGAGTCTGACTTCTTTCAGTGTAATGCACTTCAGATTTATCTATATTGTTGCCTGTATCAGAAATTTGTTCTTTATTGCTAAGTAATGGTCTACTGTATGGATATATTATAGATGTTTCTTTATGCTACAAACATTCAGAATAGTTTTGCTTTTTAATGTCTGTGAACTACATTCCCATTTCATTTTAGGAAATATCTAAAAGTAGGATTTTTGGTTACATGATATCTTTAGAAGAAGTTACTAAATATTTTTCTATTTTTAATTTCCACCAGCAATGGGTAAGTTCCGTTAACAGGTTGAGAGGTATGCAGTGGTTTCCTTGTAACTTCAAGCAGGCACTGAAGAAATCTAACTGGCTGGGTGAGTGATCACATAACAGAAGACAAATACCAAAGCACTTCTTTTCCAAAGTGCTTTGTTTCCACCTGGCAAAATTCACTCATCTTTCAAAATCCAGTTTAAACATCATTGTTTCCTCTAGAAACTTAGAACAAATTATCCTTTAGTGTCACATCACTTTGTTCACAATACTCGAGTTTGAACAGTATTTATAATATGATATTATGGTTACTGACATGAGTCTGCTTTTCTATTTGTTTCTGAATTCTTTGACAATATTACAACTTATTCAACTCTGAATTTATATATGATCAGACAGAGCCACATACCTAGCAAACAACTGTTTGTGCTCCAATAAAGTAAATAAGGAGAGAACTTGTTATTCTGGCCAAGGTAGAATAATAGCTATCTACCCTAAAAATTAAACAATTGAAAACACCAGACAAAATAAACAGAACAATGGTTTTCAAGACACTGGACATCAGACAACAAAAGACAGATCCCTAAGAGATGGACACAAACAAGGTGAGCCCACAATTTCCCCAGCTCACCGTCTTGAGAGTTTCTAGCCCACAGCACAGAAAGGGGAAACCCCAGCAAGGCCCCGAAGACTCCCTGAATTGAAGAGACAAACCTAGATGTCTGGGAGAAGGTAGCTACAGTTCATAGGACAGAGAAATAAAGAGCAGAGAGCTGAACAGAGAAAGGACACCAGAGATGTGAAGGAGGTGGCCCACAAATATTCTACAGAGTGCTGATCATCTCGTGCATGTGAGGAAGCTACCCAACACCAAGGAAAGAACTAAAATGAAGAGTTCAATATCTCTCCCTCAATAACTGACAGGACAAGAAGACAGTAAGGTTATGTAAGACTTGTACAACACTATCAATCAACTTGATCTAATTGACATTTATAGACCACTACAGCCAATGACAGCAAAATGACACATTTTTTTCAAGTATATTTGGAAAATTCACCAAGACAGACTATCTTCTGGGCCAGAAAGCAAATTTCAAAAAATTTTAAAGGATTTAAATCATACAACGTATGTTTTCAATGAAGTTAAAAATTAGAAATCATTAATCAAAAGAGTTGGAATATCAGACCTATTTGCAAATGAAATAACACCTTTCTAAATATCCCAGGGTCTAAGAAAATATCAAAAGAGAAATAGAAAGAATTTTGAACTAAAGAAAAATAAAAATATAACCAAAATGGGTGGAATGCTGCTAAATCTGTACCTTAAAGCTAAACTTACAGGACCACATGCCTATGTTAGAAAAACATCTAAAGTCAATGACCTTAAGAAAAACAAGAGCAAATTAAATCCAAAGCAGAAGACAGGAAATAAAATCACATAAAAAAGTAAATAAAGGGGAAACAATCAGGCAAAAGAAGAAAGAAGACACAATTACCAATATCAGGAATGAGGGGCAGCATCATTTAATATTTTGTAAACATTAAAAGAATATTGAGAATATTAACTTCATATCACTAAATTGAACAACGCTGATGATAAACAGGAGACATGTAATGTAGTGAGTAAATGGCATATGTAGTTTAAATCTCCACCCAATAAAACTCGAGGCTCCCTTGGCTTTACAGCCAAGTTCCAGAAAATTTAAATGTTTTCTCAAACTTAAATGTTTAAGTAGAAAATATCCATTTCACATAAACTATTCAGATTTTGATGAGGAGGAATCACTTCCTATTCATTTTATTAGGCTAGCATTATCCAGATACCAAAAAGTGCCAAAGACATTACAAGAAAACTAGACCAATAATTCTCGTGCACAGAAATGCAAAAATTTTAAATAAAGTTCAATATATAAAATACTATATATACCATGACCAAAAAAAAAAAATTACTAAAACTAACAGCTGAGTTAAGTAAGGTTATACTATACAAGAACATATAAAATGAAACTGTATTTCTATATAGTAGCAATGAACATTCCCAAATTGAAGTAAAAAATAACATTTTCAATAGCATCAAAAAATATCAAACACGTGTGAATAAATCCAAAAAAGTGTGTAAGATGTGAGCACCGACGGCTTCAAAACATTGCTGAAATTAAAGACAAATAAATGTAGGGCTATTCCTCTTTCCTGGGTTGGCAGACTCAATATAATTATAATATCAATTTCCCCAAAATTCATCAACAAAATACAATCAAAATCCCAGAAGGCTTTTATGTAGGCATTGACAAAATGACTCTAAAATACATTTGAAATTCCAAAGACCTGAGCCTATCCAAAACAACTCTGAAAAGGAATAAAGTTAGAAGACTAATACAACCTGACTTCAAGACTATATTTATAAAGCTACAGTAATCAAGACCATGCGATCCCAGCAGAAGGACAGTCAGAGATAAAAAAAACAGAAGAGAAAGTCCAGAAATAAACCTACATAAGGAGATGTAAATTAAAACCACAATGAAATGCCACTACACTTCTATCAGACTGCCTAAAAATAAAAGTCCCACAACTCAAATGGTTAAACAAAGTATAATTTATCCATATAATATTAAAATAATAAAATACAACTCAGGAATAAAAAGAAATGAACAATCGATACATGTAATGGCATGAATGAATCTCAAAATAATTATGCTGAGTGAAAGAAGAAAAAAAAAAAAAGTACAAACTGGGTAAATCCATTTATATGTAATCCCAGAAAATGTGAACTAATCTATAGTTATTACATATCACTGGTTGATTGGGGACAGAAAGAAAGAGCGGGAGAGAAGGATCAAAAAGGGCAGGAGGAAAACCTCTGATTGTAATAATGGTTTCAAGAATATATATATTATATTCACACACACACGTACACATATACACACAGCATTATAGATTGAGAACAAAACAGTATATTAGAAAATACTAAATTTTGTTCTGATAATAATAATAATTTAACATTTAGAAGCAATTTACATTTCCTCAGGTAGTTAATCCATTAAAAAAAGTTACTACATACTTATAAAAGTATATAAAATTTCTCACTACATTTATTCTCAGAATAGCCCTAGAAGACTCATAAAACTAGTATATTTACATGAGAAAGTCAAAGAACTTATAAAACAAAAACCTCAGAGCTTCTTCTATTATCTGACTTCTATCATAAGTAAATTCTTCCTTCCTTCCTTCCTTCCCTCCCTCCCTCCCTTCCTTCCTTCCTTCCTTTCTTTTGTATTTTTCTGAAGCTGGAAATGGGGAAGCAGTCAGACAGACTCCCGCATGCGCCCCACCGGGATCCACCCCGCATGCCCACCAGGGGGCGATGCTCTGCCCATCTGGGGCATCGCTCTGTTGCGACCAGAGCCACTCTAGCGCCTGAGGCAGAGGCCATAGAGCCATCCCCAGCGCCCGGGCCATCCTTGCTCCAATGGAGCCTTGGCTGCGGGAGGGGGAGAGAGAGACAGAGAGGAAGGAGAGGGGGAGGGGTGGAGAAGCAAATGGGTGCTTCTCCTGTGTGCCCTGGCCGGGAATCGAACCCGGGACTTCTGCATGCCAGGCCGACGCTCTAAGTTCTTAAAAGACTTCAGTCCTCAAGGAAAAAAAGAGCCTGACCAGGTGGTAGTGCAGTGGATAGAGCCACAGACTGGGATACAGAGGACACAGGTTGGAAACCCTGAGGTCACCAGCTTGAGCACAGGCTCATCTGGTTTGAACAAGGCTCACCAGCTTGAACCCAAGGTCGCTGGCTTGAGCAAGTGGTCACTCAGTCTGCTGTAGCCACCCCCCTCCCCATCAAGGCGCATATGAGAAAGCAGTCAACGAACAACTAAGGTGCCACAATGAAGACTTGATGCTTCTCATTCTCTCCCTTCCTGTCTGTCTGTCCCTATCTGTACCTCTCTCTGACACACACACACACACACAAACACACACACACACACAGAAGAAGAAGGAGGAGGAGGAGGAGAAAGAAGGAAGGGAGAGAGGGAGGGAGGGAGGGAAAGAACTGAAGAGGGAAAGATGACAAGAAAAGTCTGCTGTGAGCCTTCCTGTTAGGGAGGAGGATGAGTCCACATGGGTGAGGCAGGGTCCTAAATGAATACCTGAGCAGCCACTGCTAATAGAGAAGTATCCTATCTTTCAGATAGGAATCTGAAAGAAGTATTTAGGAAAATTAGCAATATGTAAAGTGTACTAGATAATGAAAAAGTTGGAGACAAGAGTATAACATTTCTGGAAATTCTGAAGGTATAAAACAAAGAATTTTAATGCCTTTCTAACATCAAGTTCTAGGAATGCACATTTTTTCAGTCAAAAGCAATGGGAGAATAATACCACACTTGACCATTTAGGTACAGTGATTTTTACCTTGTCAATCTTAGGATAACCAGAAGAGCTTCTTTAAAATAAAATAAAATAAAAAAACAATGCCCACACCATACTCCAAACCAATTAAGTCAGGAACTCTGGGCGAGGGGACTAGACGTCAGTATTGTTGTAAATGCTCCATGGTGATCTAATAGATGGCTACAATTGACAACCACTGGACTAGAAGTTCCAACATTTTCCTGCAGACATCAATAAGAGAATGCCAATACAAAATGAAGTTTCTAGCGCTTCTTTATCATTGGAATATATCCTCAGCTGATTAAAGGACATTCTGCTTTTGCATAAATATATACTTACTAATGTACTGTAAATTGCAGAGATGTAAATGTAAAACTAAGAAAGCGTATATTTACTATTTCCTAATAATGTGTTTTATTTATTTATTTTTTTTTCATTTTTCTGAAGCTGGAAACAGGGAGAGACAGTCAGACAGACTCCCGCATGCGCCCGACCGGGATCCACCCGGGATCCACCCGGCACGCCCACCAGGGGTGACGCTCTGCCCACCAGGGG
The DNA here is from genome assembly GCF_036850765.1 of Saccopteryx bilineata. Lineage (NCBI taxonomy): Eukaryota > Metazoa > Chordata > Mammalia > Chiroptera > Emballonuridae > Saccopteryx > Saccopteryx bilineata. Next base: position 183,234,733 of record NC_089490.1, on the reverse strand, counting down.
GCGATGCTCTGCCCATCCTGGGCGTCGCCATGTTGCGACCAGAGCCACTCTAGCGCCTGGGGCAGAGGCCACAGAGCCATCCCCAGCGCCCGGGCCATCCTTGCTCCAATGGAGCCTCGGCTGCGGGAGGGGAAGAGAGAGACAGAGAGGAAAGCGCGGCGGAGGGGTGGAGAAGCAAATGGGCGCTTCTCCTGTGTGCCCTGGCCGGGAATTGAACCCGGGTCCTCCGCACGCTAGGCCGATGCTCTACCGCTGAGCCACCGGCCAGGGCTCCTAATAATGTGTTTTATACAAAATAAACCCATTAAAAATGGGCAGAGGACCTAAACAGACACTTCTCCCAAGAAGACATTCAATAGGCATATATATATATATATATATATATATAGATACTCAACTTCACTAACTATTTTGGGAAATGCAACTCAAAACTACAATGAGATAGCACATCACACCTGTTAGACTGGCTGTTATCAACAAGTGCTGGAGAGGATATGGTGAAAAAGGAACCCTCATTCACTGCTGGTGCAGATGTAAACTGGTTCAGCCACTATGGAAAACAGTATGATGGTTTCTCAAATATTAAACATAGAGTTACTATATGATCCCTTTTCCTGAAAAACTTAAAAGCATTTATTCGTAAAGATATATGCATCCTTATGTTCACTGCAGAATTATTCACAGTGGCCAAAACATGGAAAAAAACAAAGTGTCCTTTGATAGAGGATTAGATCAAGAAGATGCGGTACATATATACAATCAAATACAATTCAGCCATAAGAAAAGATGAAATACTGCCATTTGCTATACACCGACATACCTTGAGAATATTATGTTAAGTGAAATAAGTCGGAAAAAGTAAAATAACATACGATTTTAGCCATATGTAGGATATAAAACTGAAAGCAACAAATGAACAAACAGACAAAGAGAAACACGCACACAGCCAACAGTTCGGTGGTTACTAGAGGGATGGAGGGTTGGAGAGCAGCACAGGTAAAGAGGACCACTCTACCCACTGACTTGTACTTATAGTAACATTCCCCAGACTGGCAATAATTTGTGTTAACATCTCCCTCCTCCTTTAAACCTCAGGCTCTGTGCAAACAGACTATTGCCTTCTTCTCACAGGCAAAGCATCTAAAATAAATGCATATAAAATTGTTAGTTTAACAATTAACTGGTTATGTTCGCTGTCACATAACCAGTTAGCAAAAGAGTAAGGAACAGAAATACAGCTGTCACACTGGGTAGTGGCTCTTTCCATAAAATCACACTGATCTTTTACTACAAAGAGACTAAAGAGTTTTTTAGAAAGCCTTTTATAACCCTAAACTATTTCCTTATTTATGACTATGTACAGTGAGAAATTATAATCACTGCTTTTTAAGTGATTTGTCTGTTTACTGTCTCTTCATTTCTATTTCCCCTGCTAGACAGACATTTCTGTTTCATTCACATTGGCTTCTCAAGTACCTGACTGTGCACAGTGAGTGGCGCACAGCTGTGCTAAATAAATAGATAAAGAAGAACTGCTCCAATAGTCAGGAGAAACAAACAGTCAAATATTGGCCCTCCTAACAGCGTGGTGGTCCTAACGTGGAGAGCAGCCCTGACAACAAATGGCAAGGCTGGCCACACGACTGCCGCGTTCGCAGGGCGCTCCTGTAACTGAGGTATCTGTCCAAGTACAGATTGCGCTGTTCCACTTTAGACCTATATAAAACCATTAAATTTTTCTCTAGTTCCTTACATAATTTCATCTGCTTCTAACCCTTTGGAATACTCTGAAAATTATTTGAATATACCAAAAATTACAAAAGAGACTGTTAAGTTCAAGACTCTCAAGCCACAACTTGAAATGATCTATCTATTGAGCTTCCAAATTTTCTAATGTAAATAGTCAAAATTAAGTTGTTACAGAAAAGTGTTCTTTATAAATAGGAAACTCGTAACTGTGATAATAGTATATCTCTTTTCAGATGTGTCCTATTTCTATTACATTCTTAATTTCTGAATCAATCTCATCCTTCATTAACTAGTTTAAAACAAGTTATAATAAAAATATTTTGAATTTTATCATTCAAATTTATTACTGCTTTGGTTGGAACAAATTTATCTGAATTAACACCCAGCATAATAGAAAATTTAAGACAAGTTATGACCCCTGACCAGTTGGCTCAGCGGTAGAGCATAGACCCGTTGTTTGGAAGTCCCAGGTTTGATTTCCAGTCAGGGCACATAGAAGAAGCAACCATCTGCTTCTCTACCCTTCACCCTTCTCTCTCTCTCTCTCTCTCTCTCTCTTCCATTCCTGTAGCCATGGTTCAATTGATTTGAGTATGTAGGCCCTAGGTGCTGAGAATGGATCCCCCAAGCCTCCACCTCAGGTGCTAAAAATAGCTTGGTTGCAAGCATGGCCCCAGATGGGCAGAGCATCAGCCCC